>NC_080540.1:47660560-53313060 GCF_028640845.1 Ahaetulla prasina | reverse complement strand
CAACAGTATATATATTTATTTATTTATTATTTATTATTTACATTTCTATACCGCCCTTCTCCGAAGACTCAGGGCGGTTTACAGCCAAGTTAAAAAGACATATACAAAAATTAAAACACAATATTTGAAATTTAAAAATCTGAAACCATAAGGCCGAATATTAAAATAACAAGAAATAAAACCACTCAATTAAAAATTACTCTTAGGCCAACCCTGCTCGTTGAAACAAAAAAGTCTTGAGCTCGCGCTTAAAGGCCCGGAGGTCGGGAAGAAGGCGTAGCCCCAGAGGCAGTTCGTTCCATAGGGTAGGTGCCCCAACAGAGAAGGCTCTTCCCCTGGGGGCCGCCAGCCGACATTGCTTAACTGATGGCACCCCGAGGAGACCCTCCCTGTGGGAGTGCACAGGTCGATGGGAGGCTATTGGCGGCAGTAGGCGGTCCTGTAAGTAACCTGGTCCTATGCCATGGAGCGCTTTTAAGCATAAGCATGAAATAACTATACGACATATAAGCAAATATATAAGCATAAGTAGGTAATAACTATATTTATTTATTTATTTTGTCACAACATCGTGAAATTGGATACAATCATATCTGTAAATAAGTTTGAGTTCAAACTTCTAACAACTTAATTGTGTGGGAGCAGTTGTTTCATGGTGAATGAAAGTAGTTTACACTCACTGGAATAATTAAAAACAAGGCAGTGATTGCTTCATTTCAAACCATTAGGGGTGGGTTTTGGAATTTCTCAAAGCAAAGTCCAGAGCCAGATTCTGCTAATTATTGGCTGAGATTTCCACATTAGAAGCCAGAAAGCCAGTTTGCTTTCCAAGGATGGCCGTTTCTCTTCAAAGAATTAAGTCTTCAGTTTCAGGTTAATGAATTATTTGCTGTTTTCTGTTCTCAGTATCGGTTAGAGACTTTCACTGAAAATAGAGACACACACTTGGCTAGTGAATGCTACTATGGTGAGTAACTGGGGAATGAGGGAAAATTTCCAAGATGATCCCTTTGTAAGAGAATACCACTTTGAACTTTTCAAGATACTAATCCAAGTAGTCATACTATTGGTTACACTCTAACATTAACATTTAATGGAATCAGGGCAAAGGACAGGTAGTCCTCAACTTACAACTCTTTGTTTAGTGACCATTCAAAGTTACAATGGTCTTGAAAAAAGTCACTTATGATTGTTTTTCCCATGACTGTTGAAGCATTTCTGTGGTCACAGGATCAAATTTCAGATGCGTGCCAACTGGCATGTATTTATGATGGTTGCAGTGTCCGGGGTCATGTGATCACCTTTTGTGACCTTTCGATAAAAAAAGTCAATGGGAAAGCCAGATTCACTTAACAACTGTGTTACTAACTTAACAACAGCAGAGATTCATTTAACAACTATGGCAAGAAAGGTTGTAAAATGTGGCAAAATTCACTTAACAATTGTCTTGCTTACCTCAGTTGTGGTTATAAGTCAAGAATGACCTGAAGTAAATGGGCCCGAAACATTCTCTCGCTCTCCCTTTCCCTCTCTCTCTCTCTCTCTCCCCTTTCCCTCCCTCTTCTCCCTATCTCTCTTTCTCTGTGCATGTAAAAAAATTAGTAGAATTATTCATTATGCATTAATCTTTTCTCCCATCGTACTAAAAATTATTTTTAGAAAGGGCTTCTGACATCAAACCAAGCCTTTTAGACACTCCGTTTGGCACAGGCTGAGTTAAAGGGTTGGACTGGAATTAGAACAAGCCTGTTTCAGTTATCAAGATCACTGGATGACTTTCTTTTCATATCCAACTTAATTGAAGAATTGATTTATTTATCCTGAAAAGGTCTTGAGGGTGAAAAATTGAAACAACAAAAATGTGGTTTAGGAAAACTGCCACAATTTTTAGGCATTTTCCGATTGAGGAAGCAATATATGATTTTACTTTCATTTTTATCAGCAAAGATGTTAATTTCTGTGTAATTACAGACATGTAAAATCCTTTAAAGGAGAATATTTGCAGCTCAGGGTTGAAATGAAGGGTCCTTAGTGGATTATGGGTTTGGTTATTTTCTTGCAAACATTTTATTACCCAAACCAGGTAAAATTGTTAGTGCAATATAATGTAAATCCTTATATGGAGCTGGATACAATGGCATTTGTTTATGCTACGCTTAAATCAGGATGAACAACCTACCCTACAGATTGTCTGTAGTCCTTTCATGAAGGGAACGGATTTTTATACCACAGATAGAAAATTTAAAAAAGAACAAAAATGTAAAAACCGGATTGCCTAGTTGGCTCCCTCCTTACATTTCCACTGAATGAGAACAATATGAAGATTCGCTTCTCTGAACTGATAAAGCCTTTGTGGACTATTTGTTCATCATTTCAATTAATATACTTATTTAGAAGATATCGCTAAGAATACTTTTGTCAAACCGTAACATTATTTTTTAAAAATAGAGAAATTTGAACTGGGAGGTGGAGAATCATCTGTTACCAAACTCTTGTGATGAGTAGCTTGTGCAAGCAGGTTGTGGGCAGGTTGTGCAAGCAGACTTCTTTGACTTCCGGTCACTTGCTTTCCTCATCTGTTGCCCATCTCTTGATTCCAGTTTGGGGAAGAAGGCCTAGGGGGAAAAAAAACAACCACAAGGGGGAACTTTATATTATCAGTTTCTGACAAATTTTATTCATGTATTTATTTGTAAAAGTTATACGCCAGCCATCTCACTACCTGGTGAGCCTCTGGGCAGTTGACCTCTGGACAGTTTACCACATCCTAAAAGCAAAAATATAAAACATTTAAACATTAAAAGAAATTAGATAAGTTAGGAACCAGAATACAACAGGGTTGAAGTGGAATCTTCTTCCTAGTCTACTACCATCTTCGGCATGGGATGTCCCCCTCCAAATAAGCTGAAAGCCATCAAAACTTGAAGCTCTCAGGCCTCATTTCCATTTCTAGTCATTGGTGAGGAAATCCTTTAGAACTTTTCAGTGAACATTTTTAGGATTACACTTTAAGGATCTAAATAATCTTTCTTTCTCTTGGTGACTCTGGGTGGCAAATAAGTTTAAAAATAAGAATAAATATATTAAAATTAAAGTAACAAAATGAACATAATCAAAAAGGAAAAAAAGAAAATAATAAAGGCCACTAGTGGTAATACCTTCAAAATACACTGAGTGGGCTCCATTAACTTCCCAACTCCCATGCCTGGGTTAGGGACAGGGCTAGTCTGGTTTCAGGTGGTTGGGTGTTCCACAGGGCAATCACCAAGACAGAAAACTCTGCCTCATGGTCCCATTAGAAAGCTTTCCTTAATTAACAGGATCTGGAGCATATCCTTGCTGTTGGATTTAATGGGGTGGGTAGAGAAACTTGGAAAGAACCCCCAAATATCCTGAGGCTGTTGAAGGGATCCTGGGAAAATTTATTTTATTTATATTTATATATCATATTTAGAGACTGCTCATCTCCTCATAAAGTGACTCTGAGCAGTGTCTTTTTTAAAATGTGTTTTTAAAAATTGCTACAATACTCACACATGGCATATTATTCAATATTTTTTTTTAAAAAAAAAATTCTGTACTGCTTAATGGAACAATATTAACCCAGTATATCTCATTAGTTGTAGCTATGTGTTTGTCTACTTCGAGGCCACAATACATGAAGGAATGCGATTCACAATTGTGCTGTTTTAGTTTCATTTAGTTTACTTGCTCATTTAGTTTCTGATGGACTGAGGAGGGTTGTATGTTTGTTTTCCAGGTGGATTTGTCGACTCATCTGATGTTGCACCTCCGCCCACTCCCTGGGAAATCCCTGTGGATCCACCTCCCTTGTTTACAGACTGTGAAATGCATATTCCAGTGCCTCACTCATATTTCCTGGGGGTAAAACAAATATTTCTTACTCTTCTTAGAGTTACAGGTTTATGCTGCTGTTCTAAAGTGTGTTCAATAAGGCGACCAAGTCAGTTTTGTGAATATATCATCCATTGGGACAATGTTTTTTCAAACATGTTTGAAAAAAGTTGTTTCAAAGTTGTTTTTACACAACTTAAAGATGTGTGGACTTCAACTCCCAGAATTCGCCAGCCAGCATGCCAAATTTGAAAAATATTGCACTAAGTGAACTTCTTCTAAAGGAGTCCTAACAACAGCTCTAGAAAACAGAATATATTTCTTGGGCTATTCGTTCATGGCAGGTTATTGTTTAGCTGATTACTCCCACTTTTAAAGTATTCTTAGAAATGTTCAATATTTTGAATATGATTGCAATCTTCTAACAAATTACTCCTAGAATATAAAATTATCATTGAAAAGTTTTTGTTGGCAATTTGTTAAAGAAAATAGACAAGCATAAGAATGTTAAAGCTTATGAGATAATTGGGTAGCGCAGACATAGAATAAAAAATAAATCACAATAAAATGCGACCAAATTGTGCATGTAAGGTACTAATTTTAAAGATAAGTTAAACTTTTTAAAGATAAGTTGTTAAACATATTTAAATCTAACTAATAGTAAATCCAAATAAATTCAGAGTAAAATAAGCAGCTACAGGGTTCTAAATGTTGTCTTTTGAATTCTTATACAAATTGTAAAATGAACCATATAACATTTCATTGCTATTAATAGACTTGAGGGATTCAATTAGTATGTAATGACTGGGATTTTAAGTAGAAATTAATATTTTTCTGTAGGAAAATTAATACTCAGTTCAAGGGACAATTGCTTTCTGAAATCATTTTGGGAGATTTCTCTCTTTTTATTACATTTGTAGAGATATCCACAAGACTCCCATTGAACATTTGATATTTGTGTATTCATAGTTGGAAATATATAGTTTTAAGGCATGATAATATGAATTAACCATATGGATGTCAAAGCAAAAAAATATGGCCAGGAATCTGTTGTCTTCTTGCTGAGGTCTACTGTTATTTTAAGAAAATTTAATAAAACTGATTCTTGGGCACACTAATTCTCAAGTGAAGTAGGATTATCCTGTCAACAGAGTCTTTCTCATGATTTGCTTACGTGTCTTTTGCTTTACTTTCAGAATTGTCAGAACTGCAAAGGGCGTGGTGCAATTATGTGCCAATCATGTAAAGGAAAAGGCACAGTAAGTCAGCATAAGAAGCATTACAATATTCCTGTCAGGTATCAGTGCTTCCTTTTATGCAGAAATTGTGAGTAAAAGGAATACGTGACCATCCCAAATCCAGGAAAATAGGTGATACAAATACAGGTGGTCTTCGACTTATGACATAATTGTGCCTCAAATTTCCATTGTTAAGTTGTTAAGTGAGTTTTGCCCCATTTTACAACCTTTCTTGCCACAGTTTTTAAGTGAAGCACTGCAGTTGTTAAGCTAGTAACAGAGTTGATGAGTGAATCTGGCTTTCCCACTGACTTTGCTTGTCTGAAGGTTGCAAATGTGATCACATGACACCCCCCCCCCGTAGAACACTGCAGCCATCAACAATACATGCCAGTTGCCAAGCATCCAAATTTTGTTCATGGGAATACTGCAGTGGTCATAAGTGTGAAAAATAGTTGTGTTACTTTTTTCAGTTCTGTTGTAACTTTAAATGGTCACTAAATGCATGGTTTGTAAGTCAATACCTGTAACTAGAAACTTTGACTCAGTTTGGATGGTTGTATTTCAGCTTCAAAATGCAATTAAGAGACCTGGTCTTTCATTCATGAAGGGGAGGGGCAGACTGCAGTATGTGTTCTGTACCTGTAGGAAATAAAAACTTTTTGCAAATTTGCCTGCTACCTTTAGATCAAACGCAAATTACGAAGGAATTTAAAGGTGATAGCCAGCACCTTGTAATGAAACCAGAGCTACAGTGATCATATAGTATTTTGTTGAAAAAATAGAGGACAACCTGAAATATGCATGCCTGATGCACAGGCTCCCGCTCTGCTTCTCAGCTGTTTCAGCCACTTCACAGCTGTGGAGTCAGCGGCATCAATTGTGTCTGGCTGGATCTGGTCTGGTCTCATCCATCCAGCTGGTGTCAGTGCATGGGTCCGTTACATCATCCTTCCCCTATCGAAATGGCCGCCCTAGTCTCTCCTTCTCCCACCAGAATGGCCGCCCCAGTCTCTCCTCCTCCCCCGCTGCAATGGCTGCCCCAATCTCTCCTTCCCCTGCAGGAATGGCTGCCCCCGTCTCTAATCCCCCCTCACCAGAATGGCTGCCCCGTCTCTCTTCCCCCTGCCGGAATGGCCACCCCAGTGTCTCCTTCCCCCGCCAGAATGGTAGCCGTGGGCCTCCAGGTACACGAGGGCTGACAATTGGTTTACAGAGGAAAATTTGAGAGCAAAATCAAGAAAATTTAGGAAAACACATTGTAAAAAGATGTGAATATATTTGAAGGACTGTCCTAATGGCACTATTTATATGGTAAAAGATAAATAACCCAACATGAAGGACTAAAGAGAGTTTCTGAAAAAGAAATCTAAAGGACAGCTTTCTGATTAAAAGACTGTCCTTTATAATAAAGGATGTATGTTCACTGAATCGTAAGCCATCTGAAAAGAAGCTTATCTCTCAAAACAGAGCATTGTTCCCTATTGAACTGAGGGGTTGGTTCTTGGCTACCTTTCTCAGAAGCCCTAAAATGCTCATTTCAAAACAGGTTTCTTTGGTTGGTATCTTTGATGCTGGTTTGAATGTCACTGGTCTTATCTCAAGTTTGATGGCTTTTATTGTAGACCACAAAAAATAATATGGAACTTAGCCGCTTGTTGTTGACAATGTTATTATTCTTAAATAAATAAATTTAACATATACTGTATTTTTTCAACTATAGAAAAAGTGTTCAGCTTGTAATGGGACTGGGTTCAATTCATCTGACTACGTTCCCTGCTCATGGTGTTCGGGCACAGGAAAAAAGCGGTAAGCTTTGCTTCAATCCAAACTTCATTTCTATTCTTATAATAGTTTTTACTATAAGTTTTTATTGGGTTGTCATACCTCATCTAGGTCTTTCAGAAAAGATAAATCTGTGGGTGTATTGCAGAGGTGAAATCTAAAAATTTTCCCTACCGGTTCTGTGGGTGTGGCTTAATTGGTGGGCGTGGCTTGGTAGTCAGATGACTGGGTGGGTGTGGTCAATAACAATAAATAATAAAAATAAACAAAGTATAAAAAACAATAAGAGGTACCAAAAACCAACTTTTACACTTTACACACACACAACACAACTGACTCACACACAATGTAAAAGCAGCTGCACTTCATACTTCACACAGCCACAAAAAGCTCAAAAACCAACTTTCACACTTTACACACACACAACACAACACAACTGACACATACACACACACATACACACACACATACACACACACACACACACACACAAAATATCACATACAGCTTTCTGAGATTTTGTGTGCTTGTGTAGTTAGAGTGAAACACTACAGAAACACACCAAATCTCAGAAAGCTGCACAAATATTTTATTTTATTATTAAGGTTTGTGGACTTCAATTCCCAGAGTTCCTCAGCCAGCAAAGCCAGCCAGCATTAGTTGCTCAGTGATGAAATAGATTAGCTAAGTTCTGTCTGGTTCTGAAAGTGAAACTGGGGCTTTCGGGCTGGGAAAAAAGCCATGTGGTCGATCAGTAATCAGGTAAGTGCCTTAGAATCTCTTAAAAAGTTTTTCTACATGTTTTCTACAGAAAACATGTCTTTTAAGGTTCTGCTGATGAGGAACTCAGGTGAAATTGCCAGAGGAGCTTTAAAAATATATTTTTTTTAAAGTTTAAAGGCTCTGCCGATCTCAGCTGAGGGGCGGGATCCTCAAAGGCTTTTTTTTTACTTTTAAAGGCATGTTTCGGCTGAAGAAAAACCTGCTTTTAAAAGTAAAAAAAAACCCTCTGCTGATGGTGCGGCCATGGATTTTTGCTACTGGTCCTCCGAACCAGCAGCTGCCATTGCTACTGGATTGCGCGAGCCGGTCCGAACCGGGAGCATTTCAGCCTGGTGTATTGATATAGATATTAATAGACAGATAGAGAGAGAGAGAGAGGAAAAATGAAAGTATACAACCGTGATGGTGAACCTATGGCATGCATGCCAGAGGTGGCAAGCAGAGCCTTCTCTGTGGGCATGCATGCCATTGCCAGTTGATCTTCCTTGATTCCGGCACACGCATGTACACTGGACAGTTGGTCTTTGTGTGTGCTGGAGTGCTGGAAATCTGAAGACCAGCTGGCCGGCATGCATGCATGTGCAGGTCACCTGTCTTCAGATTTCCGGTGCTCTGGCATGCATAGCCACTGCGCATGCGTGCACCGGAAACCCAAAGACCAGGGGGCCAGTGCAGGCATGTGCACCCGCCATCTGGTCTTTGGGTTTTTGGCATGGTTTTTTGAGAAGTGGCTTGCCACTGCCTTTTTCCTAGAATAGGCCCTGATGTGTCACAAGCAGATCATATGGCCTTTGCACCAGGGGTGAAATCTACTTCCCTTCCCTACCAGTTCGGAAGTGCTCTGCTTGTGCGTCATGTGCGTGCTAGGATGCTCTGCGCATACACAAACCCTTCTGTGCATGCAGAGAGGGTAAAAACCAGATTCCTTCCTGGTTAAAACCAAGAAGTAATGACAGATGGGCAGAGCCTCGCGCTACCGCTGCTACTGGTTCTCCTGAAGTAGTGCGAACCAGTAGCATTTCACCCCTAATCTGCACCTTTGCTGCTGTTGCAGTTAGGGAAGTCTATCACTTTGGTTTGGAAAAATGGAATGATTGTATCATGTCTTAGTGAAAATGATTCACAGGAGGGCTAATGTTCACCTATGGAATTTGCTGAACCAGTATGGCAGCTGCATGAGGTAGTAGACAGCAGCAGTTGAAATCAAATCACCTGTAGGCCATTTTTTGAAAAAAGGTTCATGTAAAAGCCACAGATGGAAAAAGCCTTAAATTTAGCAGGAAATGTTTCTTTCTGATTCAGAAGTATAGATAACACAGAATTTTAAAAAGAGGATTGCCCATCGTATGAACCTAGCATGTGTCCCATGTTTATCAAGTTCTTTGGCAGCTATCTAAAATAGAAAGTGGTTCTTTCTTAGCATAATTATTAAATAATTCTTTTTGATAAGAAAAGAATTTGAAAAGAAAGTGATAGGGTTACAAGAAATTAAATAACAGAATTAAATCTCATTTACAACCCATAAATCCTGATTAGAGATTTTGATTTTATTTCTAATAGAAAAAAAAGGTGAGTTTTTACATTGACAACAAAAAGGTATAATGTTCATCATTTTTTTTTTAGTACTGCTAAGCTTTAGTTATTTCTTATATTTTTCGGTATTTTTAAGTTATCTTCCACATCTATCATATTTACCACACTTTATTTTTACATTGTATATTTTCTATGTAGCCATATTATTTAATATTATTAGATGTTTATGATAGTGATAGATAGTGATAGAAAGACACCAGTACCTTTAATTTTTGCACTTTTATACTCTAAATTGATGTAACTACTGATGGCAAATTTAATTTTGCATTATTCTAGGCTACTCTGTGAGTGAAATAAAATTATGGTGATGATGACGAAGTTGGTGGTATTTAATATACTGTTTGCCAAGAGAGGAAAACTTATAATATCATAGGGTCTAATTCAATCATTGATCTCTCTTTTACAGTTGTTCCAGTTGCCGTGGCAATGGGCGGAACATGTGTTACCGTTGCGACTGGAAAGGCATATTGCTATATCATACTGAACTTTCAATCACATGGTAAGATATAAAGGAAAAGAAAGAATGTTGTAAGTCTCTTTAGTCATCTGAAAAACCTGAAAAATCTGAAAAAATACATGTAAGAAGGCCTGTAAGGGCCATATGTCTCTTTTTTTTGTCCCAGTAATATATTCCCCAATATGACCTTTAGTTCTGTATGCTCTGATATTTTAGCATCCTCCTTGAATATGCCTCAGTTGAATTTGGAATACCATTTTTTCTTTACTTACCTTACTTTTAATAATTGGAAGAAAAATATATTCACACAGTTAACTGGAATGCATTGTGGAATGGATTCAAAATGCAAGCTAAATGTTTGTTTACTAAGCATTATTTACCCAGAAATAATCCCCTTACCCTAATTTTAAATTAATTGAGATTTACTGCTAATAATTGAATTATGGGATTACAGCCCAAGAGTGCACTTCTGTCAGACACTTATCTGCAATGTCTTTATAAAATCTAGAAGATATAAAGGTAAAGGTAAAGGTTCCCCTCACACATATGTGCTAGTCGTTCCCGACTCTAGGGGACGGTGCTCATCTCCATTTCAAAGCCAAAGAGCCAGCGCTGTCCGAAGACGTCTCTGTGGTCATGTGGCTGGCATGACTAAATGTTAGCTGTTAGCTTCCCACCAAAGGTGGTCCCTATTTTTCTACTTGCATTTTTTTTACATGCTTTCAAACTGCTAGATTGTCAGAAGCTGGGACAAGTAATGGGAGCTCACCCCGTTATGCGGCACTAGGGATTCAAACCGCTGAATTGCCGACCTTTCGATCAACAAGCTCAGCATCTTAGCCACTAAGCCACCGCATCCCTAAAAGATATACACGAGATTAAAGTTATATCTTATCTTGTCAAATTTATTAACATGTACTCAGTCAATTTCATCTTTAAACTGAAATCATAACAAGCAAATATAACTTTTTACCCCTCATAGGAAGAACAATATTTTAGAATACACAGCAGACAACAAATCTGAATTTCCAGCTTACCATCTGCAGGAAGCAACTGGAAGAAAAATACATAGTGATGAGCATAACTTGGTAAGATATATATTGCCACAAATAGGTATGCAAAGATTACTGGAAGAATAAATAGGTGGTCCTTATCCAGCAACCACAATTGAGACTGGCAAGTCGGTTATTAAGGAAAGTGATTGTTATGTAAAACTGCAACTGCTTATGATCTTATTTCAGCTTTCTTTTGCCTTACAGACCCGCAAAGATCATAAATGTGAGAATTGGTCATAAAATAATTTTTTTCATCACTATAATGTAAAGATTGGTTGCAAAGTGATTTTGTTCATCATTGTGATAACTACAAAGAATCACTCCAGGTGCTCACTTAAACAAAGCAGTTGCTAAATGAGGACTACCTGTATTTATAAAGGAATATTGGAAGATAGAATGTAGACTGCTCTAGAATGCTAAAACAGAGTGCTCGAGTGCTCTTATTGGTCATTCAATCCCTTGTTCAGCTCAAGAATCTATTAAAGCATCCCAAAAGGGATCTCTCTAGTCCATTAGAGTTTTTGTAGAGTTTTTTCCACACATATGTTTAATACCAAGTCATCTAGCTCAGCATTCCCAACTCTGTCTCGAGCAGACTCCAAGGTTTCAGAGATAATTTTTCTCATCCGATTGGAAGCAGTGGTGAGCTCCTGCCGGTTCACACCAGTTCTCCTGAACCGTATGTTAATTTTCTGAGCAGTTCAGAGAACCCGTTGTTGGAAGAATTTTTTTTCCCACTTTACAGAGCTAATCCCGCAAGGAACGCAAGAAGGAAAGATTCTAGTGTGTCTGTATTTCTAGCCTAATCTCTATCGTAATTGCTTCCCCTGCTGCTTTAAGTGTTTTCAGAAACTGTCTCTGGGTTAAGCTTTGTTACATAACAGCCTTAATGGTTCTTGGCAGTATGCCCAGACTTTCTGTCTGTAGTTGAGCTTCTCCGGAGTCCACTCCACCCCCTCCGAAGTTTTTTGTGGTACTTTTATTCCTGGAGCTTGAACAGCTATTTACAGAAGGGTTGACATAGCCATAGAAGAAATGGCACGATTCAAGCTTGGGATTCTGTCTGATTATTTTTACTGCCTTTCTGAGGTCATGTGATTTTTTCTTAAATCTGGATGATTACCTTAGAATATCTTGTGAGGTGAGTGAGACCAGCTGGTATCTTTCAGTGGTGCAAATGGATCTAAGGATTGCTTCTCCTGCGTGCTTTGTCAGTTCACTGAGCACAGGGGTGTCTTGTCTATGGAGATTCTTCAGTCATCCAGGTCATGGTTGTCCTGTCTCAAAGGTGCTTTTTTCATGAGGCAACTGGATTTTCTTGGTTTCCAGAAAGTCCAGTAGCCTCTTGAAAAAGCACCTTTTGGACAGGAGTCTCTTGCATTTTTTTTAAATTTGCATTTATATCCCACCCTTCTCCGAAGACTCAGGGCGGCTTACACTATGTCAAGCAATAGTCTTCATCCATTTGTATATTATATACAAAGTCAATTTATTGCCCCCAACAATCTGGGTCCTCATTTTATCTACTTTATAAAGGATGGAAGACTGAATCAACCTTGGGCCTGGTGGGACTTGAACCTGCAGTAATTGCAAGCAGCTGATGTTGATAACAGACTGTCTTAACAGTCTGAGCCACTCAAGGACCCACATTGCTTTAGAGTGGGCAAGGCACATGATTGCTCACTGATAATAAGTGAATCCTCCTTCCAATTTGTTATAGTTCGCTCTCATGATAATATGGCATAGTAACATGGCACCAATTGTAGAAAGTTAGCACCCACCCTCTCCTAGAAGAATGAAATATTTTGAGAAATAGTAAAAAGGAAAATCTATTTCCCTGGATGAGAAATGGAGAAGCAAGTTTTCTTAGAGGCAGAAAGCAGGCCCCACCTTCCTCAGTAGCCCACAGCAGATGTCAGCACTTATGAGATAAAGAGATAGATAGCTATATTCATAGGCAAAAATTCCCTGCAGCAAGGTCTGAACAAAGACAGAATGGGATTTGTCTCTTTAGCTTGGCATTTTGTAGCCCAAATATGCCCACCCACTTTCTGGAGAGCTTAAATGACCACTCTGCTAAAGGGTTTTTATGAGCAAGAGTTGGTTGCATTTTAACTATTTTAATTCCTCAGTGTGCTCTGGCCCCATGCCTGATTTGTAACTCTGGGTTGCAGGTATTGCTGAGGAAAAGGAAGGTATTCAGACAGAATGATTTGGCTTTCCATGACAGCTGTGACTCATTGATCTTCAGTGTGTAGTACCCCATTTCTAATCTAATGATTGGGATTTAGGGCAGCTTTTTGCAAGCAAAGAAGCTTTTTGTATTTTGTACAGGTAATCCTTGACTTACAGCGGTTCATTTAGTGACCATTCAAAGTTACAATGACACTGAAAAAAGTGATTTATGACTATTTTTCACACTTATGACCCAGCATCCCCATGGTCACAAGAGGCTGGGCAAGGTTAAGCGCCCCTCGACGTGAGTGACATCAAGTTGGCCATGCCCACTCAGTCACATGACCATCCAGCCACACCTATCCAGCCGATCAGTAGGACAGAGAACCGGTTATTAAATTATTTGAAGCCCACCACTGATTGGAAGATGTTGACGATTAAATCTGGAAACTTTTGCATGCTTCTGGCCAAAAACACAGTTTAATTTTGCATGCAATAATTTAGACCAGTGTTTCTCAACCTTGGCAGCTTTAAGATGTATGGACTTCAACTGCCAGAATTCCCCAGCCAACATATGTAAAGTTGCCAAGATTAACAAACACTGATTTAGACTACTCATTTTATTTATTTATTTATTTATTTTATTAAATTTTTATACCGCCCTTCTCCCAAAGGACTCAGGGCAGTGTACAGCCAGAATAAAATACAGGATATATACAATTAAAACGAAAATTAAAATATAACAATTACTAAACGGCTGATAATTAAAATAAATTTAAAATTTAAAATATTAATAAAACCCCAATTTAAAATCAAACTATTTATGCCAGTCCCGCTTGAATAAATAAATATGTTTTTAGCTCACGACGGAAGGTCCGAAGATCAGGCACTTGACGTATGCCAGGGGGGAGTTCATTCCAGAGCGTCGATGCTCCCACAGAGAAGGCCCTACTCCTGGGGGCTGCCAGCCGACATTGTTTGGCAGACGGCACCCTGAGAAGACCCTCTCTGTGAGAGCGTACGGGTCGGTGGGAGGCATAGGGTAACAGCAGGCGGTCTCGTAAGTACCCGGGTCCTAAGCCATGGAGCGCTTTAAAGGTGGTAACCAGAATCTTGAAGTGCACCCAAAAGACTACAGGAAGCCAGTGCAGACTACGGAGCAGTGGTGTTACGTGGGAGCCACGAGCGGCTCCCATTACTACTCGCGCAGCTGCATTCTGGACTAACTGCAGCCTCCGGGTGCACCTCAAGGGCAGCCCCATGTAGAGAGCATTGCAGTAGTCCAGCCGAGACGTAACCAGAGCGTGATAAGGCATCCCGGTCAAGGAAGGGATGCAACTGGCGGACCAAGCGAACTTGGTAAAAGGCCCTCCTGGAGACGGCCACCAGATGTTCATCAAAGGACAGCTGTCCATCCAGGAGGACGCCCAAGTTGCGAACCACCTCCTTTGGGGCCACTAACTCGCCCCCAACAGTCTGGCTTCCTCTCCACTCATGTCCTCTGTACAAAAAGATAAGACAATCACAGCTACATTTTGTTAAACTTTTAGTGATGGATGTATGCTTTTTGGTATACAATTCCAACATTTACTGAGAGAAAGTTGATGGTTCTATGCAGTCATGCTGTACAGTATTTCACTCCAAAGTGCTAAATAATCTAATGCAAAAGTGTATTTTGTGGCCTTTATCTTCATACCAGGTACGTCCCATTATTGATTTCCCAGAATCATCCATTAAAGACTATTCAAGGACAAGCATTGCTCAACACAAAATGGTGTTTGCTTCAGGTGAGCATCGGATCTTGAAACAGGTGAGTGCCAAAGAGAGCAACTGCATTTTAAAAATGAAACATTATTTTCATTTTTATTTATTATTTTCATGTTCACTTAAAAACCTTCTTGACTTACTAAGTAGCTCTTTTGGGTTTTCCCCCAATACGTTTTGAAAATGTTTGTGTGAGGGGATATTTCAAGTTGATGAAGAATTTATCTTAGATTTATCTAATAATTTATCTTAGATTATTCTTCCTTTTCCTTTTGCAGGATGTTTTGCAATCAGATTAATTATTTTTTTTTGCATTTATCGAAGTGTAGTTTTCTTATCCTTTTTTGTTTTTAACTGCTACAAAGTAATAATAAAGTAAAACCTTACTTTAAGGGACCATTAAAAAATAGGGTAGTAACACATGTTACTACAAATTACATAAATAACAGCATTTGTTTACTTCATAAGACACATATAATGAAAAGTGATGGAAATAATGCAGGCTTAGTGAACTATTCAGATTACTTCACGTACAATGAATTTGGTCTTTATTTCAGGGGATGTCTGGATGCAGATTTTGTCCATTGCATCTAAAGTCTGGTAACTCTAACTGTAATCCTTTACAAAAAGGTTTCATTGTCCAGCAATAAATAAATCAATGAAAAGAAAAATAAATAATGTATCACTACCAATATTTTATATTTTAATTATAAGACAACACGATGTTCAAGAGCCAAACTAACTTTTGAGGCAAAAGGCTTTCTCTTAAAAAGAATAACTAAAATGAAAACTTATTTCCATAAGACTTTGATGGGGAATTGTGGGATGCCATCTTTTTCTCATGGCACAGTCCGTCTTAGATAACACAGAAATAATGTTTAGTTATTTTCCCTGAAGTGTGAAAGAAACATTTTTAATAGTGCTAAACATCAAGAAATTATTTGTTCGACAAAGGAGAATATTTGTAGCTCAGAATTAATGAGGGGTCCTTGGTGCTCTCTGAGCTTGGTTGTTTTCTAGCAGATGCTTGATTACCTAAACTAGATAACATCATTTAATGTATCACTGATTTTTATTTTAAAATGCACCTGGAAGTCACAATCCATAAGTTGGCCTGAATTTTTGTGAAAATTATCCTCCTGAAAATATCCCAAAATGTACATAAGTTTTCAAATGTTCTTTGAATTCTTCAGTTCGCAAATTCTAGTGACCTGATCTAAAGATTGTTAAAGGACTAAAACAGTGGCATGCTGTTCTTTTTTCTAAGTAATGTCACATTAATTTCTCAATTGTGTTTATATTATAGAGACATTTGATATAAACACATTCCCCCGCCCCCGAAAAAAAAAATAGGCCCACTTGTTCCAATTGTTTTTGGTGGAGTTAAGTTACATGCTTTTGAATCATGTATGGAAACAGAAATTTGTTGTTCTTTCTTATTTTTGCCTTTATTAAACAACAAGCAGAAAGGAAAGGAGGGGACCAATGAGGATTAAAAAACAAAAGAAACTAGAGTTTTCCACCAGCATGTTTTTCTGAGATAATATTTCAACTGATGTATGTTGCAAAGATTACAAAGTGACAATGATTCTAAATTTATAATACTTGCGTCCATGAATAGTGAAAGAGCTGCTTGGTCAGGGAACTGATGTAACTGATTTCCATCACATGGAAGCAAAATTGGAGGTTGTAGAAATATTCAAGTTTCTCTGTCTAGGAATTAGGAATTATGCGTCTACCTCCCTTCTTTCCACAGGCTTACAAATGGTCCCCTTGTAATGTGGGAATGATTTCAGCCTGTATTATTTATTGAAAACATTTATATAACTGCCCATCTTATTTCAAACTCTGGGTGGCTCCCAATCAACAGTTAAAATAACATCTGTAATGAAATAAAATATGCATATATCTATTAAAAGATAGCAGTGTTCCAATATTTGAGGGGCTGCCACAGAGAGGAAGGGGGCAAGCTATTTTCCAAGGCACCCAAAGGCCAGGCAAGGAATATTGGATGGAAACTGACCAAGGAGAGGTTCAACCTAGAAATAAGGAGAAATTTTCTGACAGCAAGAACAATCAACCAATGGAACAGTTGCCTTCAGAAGTTGTGGGAGCTTCATCACTGGAGGCTTTCAAGAAGAGATTGGACTGCTATTTGTCAGAAATGGTGTAGGGTCTCCTGCTTGGGCAAGGGGTTGGACTAGATGACCTACAAGGTCCCTTCCAACTCTGTTAATCTGTTAAAAAAAATCTGTTCAAACCATAAGCATTGAAAACTGGCACCAAGCTTCCAGATGTGAAGAAGTGGAGGATCAAGGTAGGAAGGGGCCTTGCTGAGATACTTTTTGAAGAACTCCCGAGGAGCACCTTGAGGCTTTCCATTCTATTTTCTATCTTAAAAAAGTAAAAATAAAAACTGGGCTACAAATGGTTTGTTTGTGAGGATTGGCCTCTTTTTCCCCTTCTGTCAGGTTCCTAAAACAAAGAAAGTCACATTGTGATTCTTCTAAACAGATTTATTTATTATTTCTCACCAATAAACAGATATCCCAAACTAAAGCAGACTACTTGTACCATAAAACATGTATCCTGGGAACTATTAGGCAGGAGCCATCTTCACCCTCTTTCTCTCACACAAACTATCTAAACCAGGGATGTCTAAACTTGGCAACTTTAAGACTTGTGGACTTCAACTCCCAGCAAAGCTGGCTGAGGACTTCCGGGACTTGAAGTCCACGAGTCTTAAAGTTGCCAAATTTGGACACCCCTGATCTAAACTGTGTTGTCTTTTGCTCCTCTGGAATGCACCCCCTTCCTCTGGACAGCATTTCATCACACATTTCCATCCTCAATTTTGAATTAAATCTCAATAGATCTGGATCTTGGGATGAAGGGGTGGTATAAAAATGGTGCTGGGATTAACACAGAGCTTGCAAATAATTAGTTCTCTTCCTCCTCTTCCTCCAGCTAGTTATAGGATGGTAAGGGAATGAAATGACCTATACCTCACTATGTACATCAGATTCCAATTGTTTTGTCTGTTTTTCCTAAGGAAAAGGAAATATGCAGAGCACAGCACTCAGACACTGGGCTAATACTTACTGCTTTTTTATTTTAATGTATTCTAAACAAGCAATGTCCTCTCAAGGTGATGTTCCAAAGAAAACAAGACGAGTTACAAACAAGTGTCATATCCGCATCAGAATAACATATTGATTATTTTGACAAAAAATGGTCTGCAAAATCCCCATTCCCACCCCACTGTGGGGCCAGCCACAGGTGGTATTTGCCATTTCTCCGAACTGCTCAAAATTTCTGCAACCAGTTCTCCAGAACCTGTCAGTACCTGCTGGATTTCACCCCTGGTTTGCAACCTTAAAAGGTCCAAATGACTCAAAGAGCCATTTGGACCTGTCTCCCACAGAAAAGAAATCACTGGGAGCCACAAAACCTGGGTGGGTGTGGCCAACTCGACGTCACTCATGGGAGGGACAGAGAGCCACAGCAGGGGACGAAAGAGCCGCATACGGCCCGGAGCCGCAGGTTGCAGACACCCAAGCTAAATGATCTCAGAAATATAATTCTTTTTTTGTTTTGCAGAGACAAACGGTTGAGCTGGTGCCACTCACAAAAGTTAAATATGAATGGAAAGGCAAACCTTATTCCTTCTATGTCTTTGGCAATGAGAATGAAGTCTACAGCAAAGACTACCCTGCAAAATGCTGCTGCTCAATCTTGTGAAAAACAACCAGTTTAGTGGCAGTCTTCTATCAAACTACATAGCTGTTCCCTGCTTTTAATCTCTACAGCATCTCTCCAGATTCTTTTTCTGTAGGGACTATGCAAAAAAAGGATGTTACTACGTGCTCCATCCAGAGGAATCTATGAATTGTTTTCTCTGTCCAGAAGAACTTGTGGCTAATTTATTAATCTTATTTATGAGATGAAAAGTGAAGAAAGCTACTGGTTCTAATGCACCTTGAAGTAGCATATTTGTATATTTTGCAATTTCAAATATTTAGATACTTTTCATGAGCTCCATTCAGTCATTTTTCTACCCAGAGCATTCACTGCAAGAGCAGACTGGAGAAGCTGTGTGTTCCAATGATACTGCTCATCAGCGTTGTGTGTAAGAGGCAAGCTTCCCACAAACAGCTGTAGAGGCAGGCTTCTTCACCAATCAGCACTATGGAGTCTGCACCTCAGAAATCAATGCACATACCATCATATGTACTGTATATCTTTTTTAAAAAATAGTGCAATTGAATATTATATTAGCCTTTCCTAATCTGGTGCCTCCAGATATAGAATAGAATAACAGAGTTGGAAGGGACCTTGGAGGTCTTCTAGGCTAACTCCCTGCTTAGGTAGGAAACTCTACACCACTGCAGACAAATGGTTATCCAACTTCTTAAAAACTTCTGCTGTTGGAGCATTCACAACTTCTGGAGGCAAGTTGTTCCACTGATTAATTGTTCTAACTGTCATGAAATTTCTCCTTAGTTCTAAACTGCTTCTCTCTTCAAGTAGTTTCCACCCATTGCTTCTTGTTCCACCCTCAGGTGCTTTGGAGAATAGCTTGACTCACTCTTCTTTGTGGCAGCCCCTGAGATATTGGAACACTGCTATCATGTCACCCCTAGTCCTTCTTTTCATCAAACTAGACATGCCCAGTTCCTGCAACCATTCTTCATATGTTTTAGCCTCCAGTCCCCTAATCATCCTTGTTGCTCTATCTCTATATCCTATATATAGGATTGTACTTCTGTACTCTCCAGGCTATATGACCTTTTCTTTCCCCTCTTTCCAATTGTATTGTAAATTTAAAATCTGAAGTTGATAATCCCTGTATTTTATTAAATGGTCTACTTTTTCAAGATCCTGATTTACCGTTAAAAAGCTACATGTTTTGTAAGTTGTGCTTATAGAATTATTTCCTTAGGACTATGCTTTCAGTGTGCAATCATGCCAAAAGATCTTTGCTGTGGATTTTCTCTGTTTAAGGCAAACTGGTATTTCAGTCGCAGTTCTCTAAAACTAAACAAACTATAAATCACAACACCCTCTCTATGTCAACACCAGCTCAGTGAAGAGCTGTGATTTATATCAGAACATTTATTATAGTAAAGCAAACATTTGCCACTGTTTATTTGTTAGCTCCCATTTATCCCACGAATAAAGATTTCAGCACTGTTTTGATAAAGTGTGGCATCTTGTTTTTTACTTTTTAATATATATATATATATATATATATATATATTTGTCTGGTTATTTTTATTTATGCTTTATTATTTTACAGTGGAATAATAGTGTTTTTTCCCCAAATGTTGCTCCTTTTCAAAAGTAGATAAATAAAAGACAATGTTATCAGAAACTAACAGGCTGCTTTGTTTTGTTCTATTTATATAGCACTGTTAGAACAAGTTTAAGGATGTGAGTGTAATTGCCTAATCAGGCTTTCAAAGGAGAGAGAGAAAAAACTAGGATGACGGGTATTAATTCCAGAAAATCATTTGCAGATGGTACCAGTTGAAAAGTATTCTGTGAGTGAGATGGGTGGTTTCCAAATTTGATACAGAAATAATTCAATAAAATAAATACACTCTTTAAATATCCAGCACGTTGTAGTGCTTAAAGTATTTGGGGAGGCCCTGGTTTAAGTCCCCAATCTACCATGAAGCTCATTAGATATCTCTAGCTCAATGTTTGACCTGGTGTAGGAAGTTCCTCCCTGCTTGCTTCAGACAAGTAAAGTCAATGTGGGAAGCCAGATTTGCCTAACAACCATGGCATTTGCTGAACCGCTGTGATTCACTTAACAACTGTGGCAAAAAAGCTTGTAAAATTGATTGCAACTCACTGAACATTTGTCTTGATTAGCAAAAGAAATTCTAGCCCCAGTATTGGTCATAAGTCAAGGGCTACTTGCATTTGGCAACTATTGCTACTTCTGTTTGTAGTAAGTAATATACAATGAAATAATATTTCATGGCATCTATACCTTTTTTATGGTATCTGACAGTCATGTATATTTGATGGCAATGTGGAAAATTCAAATGTATTATTACTGTTAAAGCATTTATATTCCTCCTTTCATGTCAAGTTTTCACAATTGCAATAATCTATTGCAATTTCTCATAAGTATCATGAAAGAACAATTTGTGGCCGTTTTCTGACATTTGCAAGTAACATTTTAAACAGCATTTGACACACAATAATAAAATTTGGATAATTCGACACAGAACACTGGAGCTAAATTGGAGAAATAGCCTTTTTTAGTCTTTGAAAGAGGCAAATTCACCATAGGAATTTTGTATTTTTTAAAAATACAATCATATGATAAATGGTATTACAGGTAGCCCTCAATTTACAACTAAAATTGAGTCCAAAACTTATATTTTCTCATGAAAGCTGTTAAGCCCCATCTTATGACATTTCGTGCCACATTTGGTAAGTGAATCACTGCAGTTGTTAAATTACTGTAACATGGTTGTTAAGTGAATCGCAAAAGGGGATCAGATAACTCTGGGCCACCACAACTGTCATAAATGTGAGTCAGTTGTCCAGCATCTGAATGTAAATCATGTGACCATGGAGATACTGCAACAGTCATAAGTGTGAAAAATGGTCATAAATCACTTTTTTTTCAGTGCCATTATAACTTTGAATGGTCACTAAACGAACTGTTGTAATCCGAGGACTAGCTATATTTGGACGAGTGCAGAAATGCTGCTTCATAATGTTGTGGAATATTATTTTGATGGTTCATCCAATATATTATTTTGATGTTTCAACTAATAGATAATACTAAACTGTATTTATAATTCTATGTACTTATTATGATGGTGCAAAGATTAAATTGGGAATTTTTGTTGGAGATTCGATACAATGTTTTATTTTTTATTTTATTTATTTATTTATTTTGTCAAACACAACAATATATATAAGTATGAAGTAACCACACAAATTGAATACAACCAAAGGACAGGCACGCTGGTGCTCTTATGCCCTTACAGACCTCTTAGGAATGGGCTGAGGTCAACAATAGACAGTCTTTGATTAAAGTTTTGGGGATTTTGGGATGAGACCACGGAGTCAGGTAGTGCATTCCAGGCATTAACAACTCTGTTACTGAAGTCATATTTTCTACAATCAAGATTGGAGCGGTTCACTTTAAGTTTAAATCTATTGTGTGCTAGTGTATTGTTGTGGTTGAAGCTAGTCGTCTTCAACAGGAAGGACATTGTAGCAGATGATTTTATGAGTTATGCTTAGGTCATGCCAAAGGCGGCATAGTTCTAAATTTTCTAAATCCAAAATTTCAAATCTGGTGGCATAAGGTATTTTGTTGTGATCAGAGGAGTGGAGGACTCTTCTTGTAAAATATTTCTGGACACGCTCAATTATATTAATGTCCGAAATGAAGTGTGGGTTCCAGACAGGCGAGCTGTAATCGAGAATTTGTCTAGCAAATGTTTTGTATGCTCTGGTTAGTAGTGTAATCTTTCTGGAGAAGAAGCTATGCAAGATTAGGTTTACAACCCTTAATGCCTTTTTGGCGATATAGTTGCAGTGGGCTTTGGCACTTAGATCACTTGATATGAGAACTCCAAGGTCTTTGATGGAGTGAGGATCATCTACAAGGTCATGTCCATCAAGCTTGTAATTAGCATTCTGATTCTTTTTCCAATGTGTAAGACAGAGCATTTGTTGGTTGAGATTTGGAGTTGCCAAATTTTTGAGCGTTCCGACACAAAGTCAAGGTCTTTTTGAAGAGTAGTAGCATTGCAGGTAGTGTTAAAGAGTTTGACATCATCGGTGAAGAGAACACAATTACTTATAGTATGGTCACAGAGGTCATTAATGTATAATATAAAGAGTGTTGGACCTAGAACGCTGCCTTGGGGGACACCGCTATTAACAGGAGCAGGATTTGATAGGGCACTGCCTATTTTGACCACTTGTTGCCTGTTTGACAGGAATGCAGTTTTCCAATTATGGAGTGGTCCGGAGATGCCGTAGGATTTTAGTTTGTCGTGTATCACTGAGTCAAAGGCTTTACAGAAGTCTATGTAAATTGCATCTATTGCTTTGCCCTGATCAAGATTTGTAGTCCATATGTTTTTGCAGTGAAGAAGTTGTAGATTACAGGATTTTTTTTTCTGAAACCAAATTGTTTATTAGAGAGTAGGTTGTTTGTTTCTAGGTGGAGGGTGATGGATTGGTTGATGATTGATTCCATTACTTTGCAGGTGATGCAGCATAAAGAAATTGGTCTGTAATTTTCAACTAGGCTGGGCTCTCCTTTTTATTTAAACGAATCTTGGAACTTCAGTATCATTTCAATAAATTACTTTTGTTCATTTGAAAAACATCTCAATATAAATGAATTGATGAATTGACTTATTTAGATGCTTGGAAAAATTGATATAAATCAAACTTTTTAAACAGTTTGAACCAGAATATTGTTTCATATCGGAATAATTTGATGTTGCAAGTGTAATTTGATTGTCAGTGGTTAGGGTAGTGGTTAAAAGACTTGTAGCTCTTCCACAGTGTGAAATAGTTTTCCCCCCCAAAAGTAAATGTTTTAACAATGTCTAAAAGAATTGCACCAAACACAAATTCATTTGTAAATGTATAAATAACTGCATATGGGAACTGCAGAACAGTAGTAGGTATGCAGCAGCAGCAGGATTAACTTTCAAAAACTGCATTTGTAAATAAAAAAGGTAGATAATTTAAAGTACTAGGAAGATTAACAGGCCTTGCTATAAAAATTGCCTTACTTAATGGATGTCCCTTGTTCACTATCTTTTAAATTACTTCATTCCTTTCAGAAATCATAGACACTATCATTTTCTAGACAACTGATGGCAACATGCATATTCTTTGTGCTAGCATATTCTCAGTAAATGAGTTGTATAGTTACGGGTTATTTTTTAAGTAGTATTAAGTAGGAAAAAAATATGTGTGCTTTTTCTTTAGTCATCTGAAACTTCCAACTTCACATTTGGGAGATTTCCTTTTATTTTTGTTTTGGGGAAATTCTAAAACAGGAAATAGATAATTTAGCTGTCCCGAGGCTTAACACATTCCTTTGCATCTTTAAGGAAAATTGAAAAATTATGCTGTCAAAGACAGCAATTGGGATATGAAATATTAGAAGGGTTGACAGGGCTTCATACTCTGTGTAGATGACTGACCTATGGTAGTAGGTTCTCCACGTGTTTTCCAATGACCAGTCTTTGCAGCTTCTTTGATCTACTTCTAATTATGCTCAGTCATCACTGGTTTTGTTCTTTCAGGGTATTTTGGAGGATAAATTTTTCACAGAAAAGGTGGAAGTATTGCATTTAACTGGATGTTAGCATCTACTATACAATTCTGAGGAGATTGAGTAGCCATATAAATGGAGTAAATAAATAAATATATTGACTCAAATTGAAAGCTCATTTGGTATACTGGTGGTCCTCATCTAATTACTACAAGTGGGACCAGCAACTTGGTCATTAAGCAAAGTGAAAAAGCAACTGGGCTAATAATCTTATTTCAGTTTTCTTTTGTGTTATAGACCTGTTTTATAGACCTTTTCGTCAAGTTATTTTTTCATCACAGTTATAACTGCAAAAAGTTGCTAAACAAGGCAGTTACCAGATAAGGACTATCTATATTGTCTAAGATGCTGGGATAGAAAATGACCATAAGCTCAAGTCTCCCCTTGGCCATGAAAGATGGCTGGGTGATATTGGGTCAGTCATTTTGTTCCCATCAACTTACAGGATTGTTGATGTGGGGAAAATAGAAAGCATGGGCATGAAGCATGTTCACAGCCTTGAGTTTGGCAAAAAGTAAAAGTGGGCTAAAAATTGGATTGGAGGTTAGCAAGCCTGTGTTTGAGACTTGAGTGCTGCTGTATGGCAGGGTGAGCTCCCGTCATTCGTCCCAGTTTCCTAATGGAGACATGAAAGGAGCCCCCCATGGGCATCCTCTGAGCAATGGTGATGTTACTGCCTAATCCTTTCAACCTGGAATTGCCTTAAATCAGGGGTGTCAAATTCACATTGTCACATTGTCTTCACTTGACATATCAAGACTTTTTTCCTCTTCATTAACCAGGGGTGGCCGGCCAGTGCGTGATGCATCCAGCCTGTGGGCCGCAAGTTTTACACCTATGCTTTAAATGATGCCTCCATTTTTATAAAGTTCCTTGGAAAAGTAGCACTTGAACTTACGTTTGTGGTGATTTTCCATTGCCAAAGCATTAAAAGGGGTTCAATGAATGATGTGCAAGTCATGTGAATGCATAATTCCTAAGTCTGCTAATTTTGCATAATGTTCTCCCCTCCTACAGATGTCAATCACAGCCCCGGTGGCAGGGTACCTACAAAAAAGATAAACAGTAAGATGAAATGTGGTGTCAAATTGTCCCCTTAAGACTATGGTATAAGTCATCCATATTAATGATGACAAATAATAAAGGGTGCATTAATGAAAGCATTACTGCTAGGAGGAACAGATGCTATTATTTACTGAAATGTTGTTGGGATGTAGGAAGCCATTCTGATTATTCAGATGCAATTTTAACATGAGAAACTGCAGCAGACCTGGCAATGAAATTACAGCTATTGACAAAGTTAATTTCCCTTCATTTTGCACATTTTTGGCAGTAAGATTTGAACAATTTACTGAAAATCATCATCATTATCATCACATCATCTTCATCTTCATCATCTTATTTCTTAAGTTTTACCAGATGAATCGGGTCTTCTAAAAGACCAATAAATAAATAAATCCCAATCCATAATTAGATGTACTTAGATTTCCTTTTGTCTTCTCTCCTCTCCTCTCTCTGTAATTAATCTCTGTTTTCTTCTATATCTAACTGTTTTTCCTGTACCTTGCATAAAATTGATTATGCACCGAGACAAATTCCTTGTGTGTCCAATCACACTTGGCCAATAAAAATTCTATTCTATTCTATTCTATTCTATTCTATTCTATTCTATTCTATTCTATTCTATTCTATTCTATTATTATCCTGACACAGGAGAATATTACGGGGTATGCTTTGATGCATAATGCAATCACTGACAGCAGCAATAGCAGCCACAGAATTCTAATCTAGGATTAAAAATAGCAAATAACACTTTTCTTGCGGAAATTCAAATATACAGACTGGATTATGGACATATTGTATAGCAATAGCACTTAGAATTATATACTGCTTTACAGTGCTTTATGGTTCTCTCTAAGTGGTTTACATTTGCACTGGCATCCTTCAGTCTCAAAAGACTATGGTATCGTGTTCTGGAAAGAGGTCCTAAAACAGCATCTAGTGTGACTAAAAAGGCTGATTTGAGAGTGGCAATCCCTTCCACACTGAGGGCAGACAGATTCTGTCCCCTGCCCAGCTCCCAGATTTTGCTGGTTCCGGGACTGCCTCTTTACCTCAGCCTGCCGAACAAGTGTCTCTTCGAATTGGAGAAGGCCATGCTGCGTCTTTAGCTTCCAAGCTGAACGAGGTCAGGGTTTCTCAGTTGTTAATGTCAATTACCAGGGCCTTTAGGTCCCTCTTGCAGATATCCTTATATCATAGCTGTGGTCTCCCTCTGAGGCACTTTCCCTGCACTAATTCTCCGTACAGGAGATCTTTCGGAATCTGACCATCAGCCATTCTCACGACATGCTCAAGGCAGCATAGATGTCAGTGTTTCAGTAGTGTATACATGCTAGAAATTCCAGCATGTTCCAAGACTGCACTATTTGGAACTTTGTCCTGCCAGGTGATGCCAAAGGTTTACAGCAGGGGTGAAATGCTCCCGCTTCGGGCCAGATCACCCGATCTGGTAGCGATGGCGACAGGTGGTTCAGAGAACCGGTAGCAAAAATCTGTGCGCCCCCTCCCCCATCATGCCCAGCTGAACCGCGCAATCTTCAGAGGTTGTTTTTTTAATTTTTAAAAGCATTTTTTTTTCGGCCAAAAAAATGCTTTTAAATTTTTTTTAAAAAAGCCTCTGATGATCGTGCAGCTGAGCTGGGATCTTCAGAACCCTTTAAAGGCATTTTTTCTACTATCTCTTCAGCCAAAGAGGCTGTAAAAATGCTTTTAAAGGGTTCTGGTGATCAGGCAACTCAGCTGGGATCGTCAGAACCCTTTAAAAGCATTTTTTCTACAACCTCTTCAGTCGAAGAGCTTGTAAAAAAATTCTTTTAAAAGACTCCTTTGAAAAAAATGCTTTTAAAAGTAAAAAAAAAAAAGTTGGCCACATCCACCCAGTCACATTACCCCACCAACCCCCAAGCCATAACCACAGAACCGATAGTAACAAATTTTACATTTCACTCCTGCTTTATAGTCAGCATATTGCCCCCAACAATCTGGATCCTCGTCTATTTTCTTCATCTTAACTTTACAATGGCAAGCACAGTAAAACTGCAATGCAACCAGTGATGGTCATATGGCAGACACCACTCATCACTCAGAAGGGATTTTTACAATAGAAGTTCACTTTTTACAGCTGCCACAAATGAATAGTTATCTGCTTTTAGATCTGCATATAGGAAATATTCTCCTATACTTTTGAAATAAGTCAGTGAAGTAGTTTGTGATGAGATTCAGTGTAGTAATTTGTGTCTCATAAAATTTGCTACTGAATAGTAGGGTGATGGTGTTAGTGGCTTAAAAAAGAATCAGCTACTTAATGGAAAATAAGACTGTCCATGAGTAGTAGTTCTGAGGTGCTACCCCCATTTTCAGAATCTGTTTATCCTAAATACCACTAGTTAGGGATTACAAACAGGAGAAAGTATTTATTCATTATTTTTAGCTGGATGAGGTAGGCATTAAAAAGCATGGATTTTCATACTCTTAAGTAATTCTCATACTTTTTCTATGATGTTAAGGGAACAGCATTACAAATTGCCTGCAAATTGAATGTGTGGATTAAGGAAGAGAAAAACTTAAATTCACGAGTTGATAGTGATGTTGTCAATAGATAATCAGAAGGTATGAGGAGAAGAGAGCTCTGGAGGAGGAAAGATTCAAGGTTTCTTTATTACTATAGAGTCATTCTATGAGGGAGATGGGTGGTTTCTAAATACAATAAATAAATATATTGAAGATGAAGAAGCATGATACAGAAACACTAAGAAAGCAGTTAGAGTATAGAAATGGAGTTTAGAAGGCTAGACCAAAATATTTATATAGAAGAGGGAGTAATATATTTATAAGGACAGAAAGTAAAAAAAATGCAGAAAATCAAGAGTGAAGTGAAGCCATGATAAATAAATCTACTGCTTAAAGAGTTGAACTGAAGAAAGAGTTTTGAATGCTTAGTCAGATAAGGAGAAGAACTAATTCAAATCATGAATACAGAAACTTAGGGCATAAAAGTAATGAGTAGAAGGTTTCTTAGATGTAGTGAGATTTTTCACTCATTAGTGAGTTGTGGCAGAGTAAGAAGAATTCAGGGATGTCGAAATGCCATTAGATAGAATCATAATTGAACCTAGAGGATAAAAGTTGAGATGCTATGAGTAAATAACAAGCATCAAAACAGAAAGCAAAAGAAAATTGAAACTACCTGGAGAGGGAAAATGGGACAAAGAAAGTAACCCTGTGATTAGATGGGCGATCAATAAATTTTACAAGTAACTAAATGAGATGAAGATATTTCTTGCGGCTGGGGTAGTATTGCGTGTTTGAACACATTAAAGAAGAATCAGAGACAAAAAGAGATATGAATTTGCTGGAAATCTCATGATGGAGAGAAAAGGAAGGAAGCAAAGGATATAAACTGATAGTTCAGATAAGGACTGTGGTTAGGAGTTAGGAGAAAAAGTAAAGAGAAATAGGTGTAGATACAAAAAGAAGAGTGAGAAAGTGAGTGAGCAGAAGGAAAGTTGACCTTAGCAAAGTGCTTATGTATGAGTATCAAAGATAGAAAATAAGCTTTCTGAAGATTTCTTAAGATTACATAAATCAAAATGATACAATCTGCTATTTAATCTTGTAGATCAGCAAACTTTTATGTTGTTAAAATGATACACATTTAATGACATTATCACAAATAGTACAATTATATTCTTGCCCATGTCTGATGCAAATGGATAGTGACATTTTCATGATAATGTCATTGTACATCTTTTATAATCTGCTGCCCTTTGCTCCTGCTGTTCCCTATTGGGTAGAAATCATTAATTTATATGAAGTCAATGCTTTTGCTTATTTTTAGACCTAGATGAGCAAATGATGTACTGAATGATGCCAGGAGCCAATGCTGGAGACTTAAAAGTCAAATTTATCAAGACTTGAAGGGAATCAATTGGTGATAAGTGAAGAATTTGGAAATCAAACAGAAATACAAAAAGAGGAAAAAGAAGACAGTGTTTCAAAGGACATCGATAGATCAATGATCTGAAAATCACAGAAAGAGCAGAAGGCAAAACATGGGATAGATGGACATATGTGATGTAGAAGGAAACACAGGGATTTCACCACAGAGTCATCAACAAAAGTAAAAAAGAAGTCAAGGTCAAGACATTGCCCAGGGCTCTATGTGTGTCAGTGTGGTGTGGAGAAGACAATATCTAGCAAGACCTTGAATTTCTCCTTTCAAACAAACCCATCTTTTGGTGAATGGCAAAATAAAAGGAACAGTCAGAAGTTCAATAGACAGAAGGTTTTTTCCCCCCTTATTGGCACCTGATACAAATGAGATTGTTGCTTTCTTTTGGAATGTGAAAGTCTGCCAGTATATTGAGGAACAAATTGGAACTGAAAAATCTCTTCTGAACTGAAGACTGAGCATCTGAAGAACTAAGTGATAGCTGGAGAGGAAGGAGAACAGCAGCCCAGTCAAGCTTGCCTGCATCTGCAGTGACAAACATAGTAAAAGCAAATATCATTTCCAGTAATCTCAGTGAGAGATGCTGCCAAAGAGATCTGTGCAGTAAGTTGGGGAGTTGTCATGTCACCTACTAAAGAGACCCCAACAGAAGAAACCTTGTAGGAATGATCTAGAGATGTTTAAAAAATTCTGAGGAATGGGTTTTAGAGACTGTGAAACTTACCCATATTCTGAATATTCCTATTAGTTTAAGTGCAGAATGAAATTGATTTTCCTGTTTCTATGAACTCTTGTGCTGTCATCATATGTTAGATTATTTGTGTGTCCATTTGTGGTTCATAAAGGCAGTCTTTTCTTCCCTGGTGAGTGCTCTCTTGATATATTGCAGTTTCATTCCCATAATACTCTGTTTCCTTGAAAAGAAGACCTGCCCGGATAATAAGCCCAATAGGGCTTTTGAGTGCATGCGTGAAAATAAGACACCCCCCCCCCCACAAAAATAAGCCCTCCCTGAAAATATTTAAATGCATGCGCAGCCAGTCCCTGCAATTTCCTCTGGTTAAGGTTAGGGAGACAGAGCTGGAAATCAGGTAAGATGACAAGAGGGGCCCGTTTTGCTCCACGCGCCCCCCAAAAATAAGACCTCCTCAAAAATAAGGCCAAGCGCTTATTTTGGGTTTCAAAAAAATATAAGACAGGGTCTTATTTTCAGGGAAGCATGATACCTAAATGAATAGGAATTAGGAATTAAGCCCAAGAACTAGAGGGCATCAAACAGATAAGTGTACCTTGAATGAAGTGTAAGTTTGGGGAGCATAGTGCATAGTGCAAAAAAACAATGAGTTTTTTCCCCTAAAAGTTTTCTGTAAATTGAATAGAAGTAAAACACAGAGATTAAAGTCAACGTCATATGTAGAGGATGACAGGATGTCTTTCCAAGTAGTGATCAATGCAACTCTTACTGGCATTGCAAAGCTGAAACTTCATTTCCGTAGTGACCGATGATTAATCACTAGCTTCCAAATTGTTTTATTCGCTGGGAGTGGTTGCAAGAGCTGGCCTGGGATTTTGAACGGCTGCTAACACAGAACTTTTAGTAAACAATACAAATCCAAACAGTTGCAGTGGGATTTTGCCTTGCCTGTATTCCTTGTATTCTCTGCATCATGAGAATGGATCAAGAGCACAAAGACAGTAAGTAAACAAGAAAGGAATATCTCAGAAAACAGAATTTTCTATACTGTTTTAACCAATGGCTTACAATTTGTATTTTAGGGTGCTGATTGAGCCCTGAGCTGCAATATGTAGTTTGTGATTCGCTTTTAGACTGTGGTGGAAATTTGGCTCATACCAAAACTTGGTTCTCAGAAACTGGAGGACAGATCATAATATTTGCTGAAAGTCCAGTGCAAAATTCTTTTGGCTTTTACTTGTAATTTGAGACCATTCTTAGTTTGCATTTTCTGCTAGTCTTAGTGATCAGAAAGCTTAACGATCATTTATTATCTAACTCATAAAGAAAATGTGTAACTAACAGCTGGGTTATAAAAAGCTGGTTATGCAACGCTAAGCTGTTTGAAGGCATTGGATTCATCAGCATGTTTTTGTAAAAAACAGTCAAGTAATTATTTGTAAGCACATTCAAAGATGAACAACTTAATTTTAAGTACAGGAAATACATTTATCTGGCTCAGAGATTTTGGGTCCCAGATATTTGCATATAAAATCTTGTTGTCATTAAATGAACACTTTCATTTTTTAAAAACAAAATTAAGATGTCAAACTGATATTAATTTCTACCCCATCGGGGACTGACATATTCGACTTTAACCATTGTGTGAATTAGGTTGAAGCCCTTTTCTTTATATACAGTAACTGAGATTTTGTTTGGAAAGAAAGCAATTTTTCTGGCATCAAAAGTAGCATAAAATGATTCAGTCTGTTCAATTTACAATTGACTAGAGAAATCAAGTGGTGTAGCTTAGGCTACTTTTTTTTTTGTCACAAGTAGTTGCAGTGGGCTTTGGCATTAAGGTCATTTGATATGAGAACTCCAAGATCTTTGACAGGGTGGGGGTCGTCAGTTAGGTAATGTCCATCAAGTTTGTACTTGATGTTAAATTTAAACATCTCTATCTTAAACATCTTAAACATCTACTACTTAAACTACTTAAACATAATACTTAAAATAATACTTAAACATAATACTTAAACATAATACTTAAACTACTTAAACATCTCTATCCACAGAAAATACAATATGCTCCAGCAAATCATAATTATTGGAGACACTCATCTGCTTTCATTTTGGTTTGACTCTTGACTTTTACAATAGTAAAGACTCCTCTTCATAAAGCCTGGAAAAAAATGGAAATGTAATTGATCCTATCCAACTCTATTGAATTGCTGAACACTGTTGTTTATTCTTTATTTATACAGTCTAACTCTGAGATCTTCAAACTTTAGGGGGCCAGTGAGTTTCTTGGAACTTTGAGAAGGTATTTTGTGCATTCCCATAAAATGGCTTCTATGAGAGAATTCTCCATTCATCAAATGAATTCAATGATAAATATGACGACTATGCAAATGCTCATTTTCCAAAAGGCAACCTGATAAAGTTGAAATTTGCCCAAGTACAAAGCATTAAGATCACGGCTCAAAAGCTTGAAACCTACAGTTGAACCCACTGGTTTTAGTTCAAATTGCCTATTTTGCATTGGAAGCTGTAACTTATTGGAAGCTGCAATAATACAGCGAGTAATACCATATTCTACGGCCATGATGGCGAATCTATGGCATGTGTTCCAGAAGTGGCACACAGAGCCATCTCTCTGGGCATGCCATCCATTACCAGTTGCTCTTCTGGGTTCCGGCACACAGGTTTTCACATGCGCGGGAGCACTGGAAATTGGAAGAGCAGCTTGTGCTCACCGGGAAACTGAGCTTCCGGTTTCCATCGTATGCATATGTGCTAGCCAGCTGGTCTTTGTGCATGTATGCATGACAGAAACCAGAAGGCCAGGTGGCTGGCATATATGTGTATGCCGGAATTCGGAAGCTCAGCTTCCCGGTGGGCACATGTGCACTGGGGACCTGCTCTTCCAGTTTCTGGCGCTCCCCTGCACACGCCTGTTTCAGCAATCTGTGCCGAAAAGGTTTGCCAACACTGCTCTACGGGTTTCAAGAATCAATGGCTTATAACTTATCAACACTGTACAGTTGGTCCTTCACCAGAATGGACAGACAAATGCTTTTGGAGGACAGAAACAGAAAATACTACCCACTTTAATTTCCCACTCACTTTTAAAGTGACCTCAGGACACGTTTTTCTGCTCCATTTCCACAATACACTTTTCCCTGCAGTTTTCATATATAAATTACCACTTGATTTACAAATCAAATAACTTCCCTATGTATATATGGGTTCTTTAACTCCAATAAACAACTTTACTTAGGTCCATTTCTCCATATTTAAAAGATGTTTCCTTTAGTTTTTATTTTATTTTATTTTTCATATTAAACTTGGTTTTTAGTGAGGTGGATTAAAATATGGGTTGGATTAACAGAGTGAGAGGAAGGGGAGGGGGCCACAGCTTGACATGTGAACAGCAGATGAGAATAAATATGAGTTTTTAAATAGCTATACAAAAGAGCTGTACAAAAGAGACCACAAAATGTTACAACATTCATTATGATGCAAGTATGTGAGAAGCAGTATTTGCAGCACGGTGGCCTAGAGATGAAGATGCTCACCTCTCACTTGGAAGATTGAGAATTCAATCCTAGGCAGCAACAAATATTTATCATTATGCAAAGAGAAAATATCTTCTGTGAACTCCATGTAGGGATCAGGAATGGCATCCGGCCAGTAAATGCTCAACATCACTCAGTCTCCCCAACCCCACCATGAAGCAAAGGATTCAAAAATCCTTGTCAAAAAATGTGACAAGCGGTATTTGTATTGTGATGTACCAAAGCATATAGTGTGGTGTCACACACACACACACACACACCACTGTGCTTATATGAGTAGCCATGGTTCAATGTAAAGATGATATAGATGTGCAAGTTTCTCATATTTCCAGTTTCAGTAATGGCTGATGAATTTAATATTTGCTTAAACTATTGTTTTTATTCAGCAATTAACTTACACACTAATTCAATGTGGCTATAAAATAGTTATTATAAAATCTCTTCAGATGGATTTAAAACTTCAGTTTGATTTTTGTATATGCCATAGATAAGGTTAATTAAAAAGGGAAGAGTCTGTGTATGTGACTCAAACTATTCCAAAAATAATTTCTCTAATAAAGAACAAAGTTATAAATAGTTCTGTTTGGAGAATATGCTTTCCAGAGTAGACCTGTTGCTATAGCAATCCAGCTGGGAAAATACAATACCATGCTGAAATCCAGCCAAAAATATTCATGTGTCTTCATGTTTATTTCTATAATGTATAATTTGCAGCTTTCACTACTCTCATTTGAAATCAAGAGAACACTTTTGGTCATGCGGTGGGGGGGGATGAATAGAAACAATAAAGTTTTTTGGAGTCACCATAATGATGGAATTAATTCATTTAGATATTCATTGGTATAGTAAAATAACCATTGTGAAAAAATAGCTGTTCTTTGTGATTAGGAGTGACATGTCAAAATGTCAACCTAAGGAGAAATTTCCTGGCAGTTAGAACAATTCGCCAGTGGAACAACTTGCCTCCAGAAGTTGTGAGTGCTCCAACATTGGAAGTTTTTAAGAAGAGATTGGACAACCATTTGTCTGAAATGGTATAGGGTTTTCTGCTTGATCAGGGGATTGGACTAGAACAGGGCTGTCAAACTCAAGGCCCGTGGCCAGATCCGGTCTGTGGGGTGCTTAGATCTGGTCTGAGGGGACGCTCTGGAAACAGTGAAGGACCAGCCTGCAGTGCCTCTGCCAGTGAAAACGGAGCTTGGCAGAGTGCTAGCAAAACAAGCTACTAGCAAAAGTGGCATTGGATCACATGAGTGACGTTGAGCTGGCCACTCCCACCCTGGCCATGCCTTCCCCGGCCCTCGGGGTCAAACACAACCCTGATGCGGCCCTCAATAAAATCGAATTTGACACCCCTGTACTAGAAGATCTCCGAGGTCCCTTCCAACTCTGTATTCTGTCAAAATAGCCTAGGCATTGAAGAAAAGTGGGGCTAGTTGTAGATGGTCATTTTCCAGAGGGAAACTGTTTAGACAAACAAAAATAATTTGTGGATAAATCTAAGGGCAAAGCAGAAGTGACATCTCCCATTTAAAAACACACCTGTCCCAACATTCAGGAAAAAAAAGAATAATGTGGTTCAACAGTATTCTTGGAAATAAAGGTGATGCTGTAAGCCAGGAGTGTCAAACTTAAGGCCTGTGGGCTGAATTCAGCCCATGGGGTGTTTATATCTGGCCTGTGGGGCCACTCTGGAAACTGCAAAGGACCAGCCTGCAATGCCTTTGCCAGCGAAAATGGAGCTTGGGAGGGCTGTGCGCAGTGGCCATTTTCACTGACAGAGGTCTGCAGGAGACTGTCACAGGCAAAAATGGAGCCCAGGGAGGCTATGTGGGCCCCCCAGAGCTCCATTTTGCTGGCAGAGTGCTAGTAAAAGTGGATCCCCCAGCCCTGCCAGGCCACCTCAGGTGCCCCTGGCACAAGTGATGTCAGGCTGGCCATGGCCAACCCCCCAAGGTCAAACACAACCCTAATGCGGCCCTCAATGAAATCAAGTTCGACACCCCTGCTGTAAGCTAACGTTGTACAGCTGGCTAGTATACTGGATATTTTCTTAAAATACCTTAAATAAATTACATAAGAAGCCTGAAGAAGCACAAATAATATGCCCATAAATACCAACAGTGGTATTTATGGGCATACTATGCACAGCAACTTGAAGGACTCAAAATGAAAATCTCAATTTATTAAATAACTCTTACTTTAATTAATATTTAATTAAATATACTTAATTAAACATAAACCTCACATGGTACGCTTTAATTTCCCCATAATTTATGATGCACATTGTTGCCAGATATGCCTGCACATTGCTTATATAACTAATAAAATCCCATCATTCCTCATGGTGTAATGATTTGCAATTCATTTATTTTATTTTACAGATATATATATATATATATATATATATATATATATATATATATATATATATATATATATATATATATATATATATATATATATATAAAATAACACTCATTAATATTCTTACAGTAGCTGTACAACATGTAGCATATTACCTATATTTTATATTTTAATGAATTCAATGGAATGTAAATGCAAGTAATTATATTGGTAGGTTTTATGAATTTAGTGGCTAAATTTCCAATCTCCAGAGCTATTCCCACCTATATTGTAGATATATATAATTTTTAGTTCTGGTACAGATAATCCTCAATTTACAACTACACTTGGGGCGAGAATTTCCATCATAATCTGGACAGTCAGAAGTCAAGGCATCATCAATTTTATGATCATTTTTACCATAATCATAAAGTGAACTGTAAACTGTAATCTTTAAGTGAATCATATAGTTATTAAGTAAATCAAGTGTTGAGCAAATCCAGCTACCCTGGTGGTTAGAGGTTTTTTGACAGAATTATCACAAAAGGTCACAAATTGTGATTACATGACTGCAGGACACCACCACCAGTAGCAAATGTGTTTCAAGTTGCCAAGTGCCCAAATTGTGATCCCTTGACACAATTGTGTGAGTACAGGTCATAAACACTTTTTCCAAGGTTATTGTAACTTTGAACCATTATTAAATAAATGGTCATAAGTTGTGGACTTATACCTGACGTTGAATTGAACAAGATAAACCCACACAGGAAATGCTGGCTGGGGAAATCCATACATTTTAAAGTTGCTGAGGTTGACAAACATTCCTCTAGAACAGGAGTGTCAAACTCGATTTCATTGAGGCCCGCATCAGGATTGTGTTTGATCTTGGGGGGCCAGGGTGGGTGTGGCCAGCTGAATGTCACTTGTTTCGGGGGCGGGGCTATGGGGGGGGCAACATTCTGCCAGCGAAAATGGGCTCCTGAGCTCCGTTTTCGCTGGCAGAGACACTGCAGGCTGGTCCTTCTCAGTTTCCAGGGCTGCCCCATGGGCCAGATCTAAGTACCCTTCAGGCTTGATCCGGCCCCCGGGCCTTGAGTTTGATACCCCTGCTCTAGAACAAGAGAGCTAACTTGCAGGTCTATTTTGTTTTTCATTTGAATATAAAAATGTATTTATAAAAATATAAAACCATTACTTAGAAGACAGATCAATTAACTTCAACACCCCTCGAATCTAACACTGAAATAAGCTTCAGGCAAGGAATGAAAGCTACATCTAACTTAACCAAGATCTTGGAAGTGCAATTGTTAAGCAACTGGAGAAGAATTGGAGCTATTTGCCAATCTGCTGCAACTTACCCCAAATATTTTTGCCTCTGAGATTTCTGCTTCTAAGTTCTCATCTCCCTATTCATGGGGCACTTTTGGGGGGTGGGGGGGATGTAGGGACAAAATGATAGCAGGCTACCTTTCCTGTAAACATCCAGTATTTCAAGCACATTGTCTGCAGTTCCAGCAACATACACATAAGCTATGTCAGCACACTGGGTTTTTTTTCTTCCTGCCAAATCCCCAAGCTACTATTACACTCTTGCTATTTTAAAAATCTGCTTGTTGTTGAAGGAGGGAAAAAATGGCTCAGGGGAGAAATAAAAATATGCCCATCTGTTAATAAAAAATGTTGCAGTCTTTTCCTCCAAGACTGCTGGGTTTGGTCATTTATTGAATAGCCTAGCCAGTGGGAGAAAAGGTACGTACACTGATTTAAGGATCCATAAATTTGCCTTGTTCTACAATGTTCACATCACAGAAGCAATGTGCTTCTATGTGCCTTGTTCTATAATGTTCCTTGTTCTATATAAATACTATAAAGTATAAATACTATATAGTATACTATACTATATATATAGTATACTATAAAATACTATATAAATACTATAAAGTGCCTTGTTCTTTAATGTTCACATCACAGAAGCAAAGAAAAAGCACTTCTGCAAGGCAAATGTTTCACCACTGCTTTCATTTATTCCATCTGCTATGTAGGAAGCCAGATATTATTCCATAGAGTACATACCCTCTGCTAGAAGCTGAACTTGTGTATCTTTGCATTTGAGATAATAAGTTGCAATCAATTCACTCAGAAACAACATCAGGCGATCAACATCTAATGAGTTTCAAATGAAAGGAAACCAGTCATATATTGGCTGCGTCCTGATGATCAGTCATATGAAAGATATACTTGGTGTGAATTATGAAATTTTATAGGGGTGTAAATTAAATAAAATCTATATAGGTAGTCTCCACCTATAGACTGTCTTGTTTAGAAACCATTTGAAGTTACAACAGGTAAAAAAAATAGTTTTGCAATAAAACTACAAGTTTATCGTTTCTTATATTTTTCCAACATTCAGGCTTATTTAGTCAAAGTTCTTGATCAACCATCCATCTGGGTAAGAACTTTGGACCCAGTTCTGACTCTTTTTTCCAGAAAAGTCCATCATGATTTTTTAAGGAAAGAGCTGAACTTATATGAACTTCAAGACTTTAATCTATTTATGGATTTTACTCTAGAGTTACTGTATATTTGTGTAATGGAACAAAAAAAATTCTCTTTTGCCTTATATTCAATTTAATGGAGGCAACCTTCATGAGATGTCTTCTGCAGTTTGTTTATTTCTTCCATTCTTTTTCATGAGAAGAAAATAGAAAGATTATTTTTTGCTTTGTGAAGAATATGTGAAAGCTTTTAGCAGAAAATTCTGTTCAATCAAGTGAAGAATGATGGCATCAAATCATGATGGCTTTATTTTTAGAAATGTACTTTGTTAGCAGGAGGCATTTTACTGCAACATCCATGGATATATATTGTATGTTGTATGGATTTTTAAAAGAATACAAAATACTCCAGCATAGTATTTGAGAAGAAACACATTTTTCACACGCAATAGAAGTTTACTAAAAAATAGTTTATTTTTTTTTAAAAAAGCATTCACATTTGTTGAGGAAAAAGAATCAAAAGCTTCATTTCTTGTAACTCTCATTTGTTTGTAGAATTGTATTATAGATTGGTAAAAATCTATTTGACTAAATGCTGGCTGATATGTTTTTCTTTCCACGGATGAATTGAATAATTTTACATTTATCTTACAATATGAAGACATTTGAAAGGGAAAATGAATGCATCATGCCATCAGGACAATATTTTCTGACTTTTAGTAGATCATTTCTGACATTGTATTTTATACTGTAAACTTTTTCTCTCTCTCCCTCTCTCCTCCTTCTTTCTGTGTCTGCCTGCCTGTCCACTTGCCTGCCTGCCTGCCTCCCTATAGATCGATCTATCTATCTATCTATCTATCTATCTATCTATCTATCTATCTATCTATCTATCTATCCTGTTTTCTCCAAAATAAGACATCCCCTGATAATAAGCCCAAATGAGCTTTTGAGCGCGTTCAAAAAAATATAAGATAGGGTCTTATTTTCAGGGAAACATGGTATCTATCATCTATCTATCTATCTATCTATCTATCTATCTATCTATCTATCTATCTATCTATCTATCTATCTATCTATCTATCTATCTATCTATCTCTTACTATTAATCTTCTCATAGTTCCCATCACCATCTCCTTCCACTTATGACTGTATGACTGTAACTTTGTTTCTTGTATCCTTATGATTTGTATATTGATTGTTTTCTCATTGCTTATTTGTAACCTATGACTATCATTAAGTGTTGTATCATTAGGTGTTAAATTTGTACCCTATGACTATCATTAAGTGTTGTAAGTGTTGTACCTTGATGAAGGTATCTGTTCTTTTATGTACAGTGAGAGCATATGCACCAAGACAAATTCCTTGTGTGTTCAATCACACTTGGCCAATACAAAATTCTATTCTATTCTCTCTCTCTCTCTCTCTCTCTCTCTCTCTCTCTATCTATCTATCTATATACTTAATTAAATATACTTAATTAAATATAAGCCTCACATGGTATATTTTAATTTTCCCATAATTAATGATGCACATTGTTGCCAGATATGCCTGCACATTGCTTATATAACTAATAAAATCCCATCATTCCTCATGGTGTAATGATTTGCAATTCATTTATTTTATTTTACAGATATATATAATAACACTCATTAATATTCTTACACTAGTTATACACCATGTAGCATATTACCCATATTTTATACTTTAATGACTTCAGTGGAACGTAAGTGCAAGTCATTATAGAATAGAATAGAATTTTTTATTGGCCAAGTGTGATTGGACACACAAGGAATTTGTCTTGGTGCATATGCTCTCAGTGTACATAAAAGAAAAGATACGTTCATCAAGGTACAACATTTACAACACAAATGATTGTCAATATATCAATATAAATCATAAGGATTGCCAGCAACAAAGTTACAGTCATACAGTCATTGGTGATGGGAACGATGAGAAGATTAATAGTAGTGCAGATTTAGTAAATAGTTTGACAGTATTGAGGGAATTATTTGTTTAGCAGAGTTAGTGGCTAAATTTCCAGTTCCCACAGATTTTCCTATCTATATTGTAGAAATATATAATTTTTAGTTCTGGTACACGTAATCCTCAATTCACAGCTACAACTACTAGAATTTCTACTACAACTACCAGAATTTCCATCATAGGTCCGGGCAATTGGAAGTCAAGGCATCATCAATTTTGTGATCTATCTACAGCATCTATCTATTCAACTATCTATCATCTATCTATCTATCATCTATCTATCTATCTATCTATCTATCTATCTATCTATCTATCTATCTATCTATCTATTATCTATCCATCCATCCATCCATCGATACATACATACATACATATAAAATCACATTTTGGAACTACTCATCTCCCACACAGATAGACTCTGAGTGTTATACAATAAAATATTTAAACATAAAAACAGTGTATAAAAGTTAAAGTTTTAAAAAGACAAGAATAAATAAAAACAATGTTAAAAAATAATTAAAAGGCAAAGGGAGAACTTTCAGGGCAATAACCAGCCTTATGGTTGTATGTTCCTCTATACCCTCTAAGCAAGGCCATAGAGCCATGTTGTTTATACCTTTCTTGAAGGCCAGGAGCATGGGGGCTTGCCTTATCTCACAGGGTATAGGTAATGGCAGAGAATGTCTCCATCTGGATCCTACCAGTCAGAATCCTTTAATTGATGGGGTCTGCAACATATCTTCCCTGCCTGACCAAAAGAGGGATGAATTTTTATGGGATGAAGATAGTTCCCAAGATAGCTTGGCCCCATAGTTTATATGTTATGCACAAAAATAAAATGGCTGGACTAAATATATCATTCACTGTTTATATTTAAAATAGCTACCTTGGAACTGGAATCAGAGCCTGAAAGTCCTTCAATGACTCCTATGGATCTTTTTATGCCAATTGGTCTTGATACATGGACTTTTCGTGATCATGGTAAGTATACATAACCCACTGAGCTTTACTGATTGCTGCAGTTGTATAAGAGCAACAAAGATTATGAGAAGAGCAACAAAGATGATTAGGGGATTGGAGGCTAAAACATATGAAGAACGGTTGCAGGAATTGGGTATGTCTAGTTTAATGAAAAGAAGGACTGGGGAGACATATTTATTTATTTATTTATTTATTTATTTATTTATTTATTTATTTGTCAAACACAACAGTATATATAAGTATAAGCATGAAATAACCATACAAAGTGGATACAATCAAAGGGAACATTAGGACAGGAACATTAGGAACATTAGGAACACCATTACCAGCTCCCTTCCCAAACTATGGTCACTAACCACAGTCATCCCTGTCTTCAAAAAAGGAGACTCCAGCCTAGTTGAAAATTACAGACCAATTTCTTTATGCTTCATCACCAGCAAAGTAATGGAATCAATCATCAACCAATCCATCAACCTCCACCTTGAAACAAACAACCTATTCTCTAATAAACAATTTGGTTTCAGAAAAAAAATATCCTGTAATTTACAACTTCTTCACTGCAAAAACATATGAACTACAAATCTTGATCAGGGCAAAGCAATAGATGCAATTTACATAGACTTCTGTAAAGCCTTTGACTCAGTGGTACACGACAAACTTCTTCTAAAACTTAAATCCTATGGCATCTCCGGACCCCTCCATAATTGGATAACAGCATTCCTGTCAAACAGACAAGTGGTCAAAATAGGCAGTGCCCTATCAAATCCTGCACTGTCAATAGCAGTGTCTAGTTCCTAGGCAGCGTTCTAGTTCCAACACTCTTCATATACATTAATGACCTCTGTGACCATATTATAAGCAATTGTGTTCTCTTCGCCGATGATGTTAAACTATTTAACACTACCAACAATGCGGCTTCCCTTCAAAAAGACCTTGACTTTGTATCGGAATGGTCAAAAATTTGGCAACTCCAAATCTCAACTATTAAATGCTCTGTTTTACAGATTGGGAAAAAAAATCAGAACACTAAATACAAGCTTGATGGACATTACCTTGTAGATGACCCTCACCCCATCAAAGACCTTGGAGTTTTCATATCAAACGATCCAAGTGCCAAAGCCCACTGCAACCACATCACAAAAAAGGCTTTAAGAGTTGTAAACTTAATCTTGCATAGCTTCTTCTCCAGAAAGATTATACTACTAACCAGAGCATACAAAATATTTGCTAGACCAATTCTCGAATACAGCTCACCTGTCTGGAACCCAAACCTCATTTCGGACATTAATACAATTGAGCGTGTCCAGAAATATTTTATAAGAAGAGTTCTCCACTCCTCTGATCACAACAAAATACCTTATGCCACCAGATTTGAAATCCTGGGTTTAGAAAATTTAGAACTCCACCTCCTTTGGCATGACCTGAGTATAACTCATAAAATCATCTGCTATAATGTCCTTCCTGTTGAAGACTACTTCAGCTTCAATCGCAACAATAGACGAGCACACAATAGATTTAAACTTAATGTGAACCACTCCAATCTTGATTGTAGAAAATATGACTTCAGTAACAGAGTTGTTAATGCCTGGAATGCACTACCTGACTCTGTGGTCTCTTCCCAAAATCCCCAAAGCTTTAACCAAAGACTATCTACCGTTGATCTCATCCTTCCTAAGAGGTCTGTAAGGGGTGTACATAAGAGCACCAGCGTGCCTAGTGTTCCTATCCTAATGTTCTCTTTAACTGTATCCAATTTGTATGGTTATTTCATGCTTATACTTATATATACTGTTGTGTTTGACAAATAAATAAATAAAAATAAAATAAAATGATAGCATTGTTCCAATAGCTCAGGGGCTGTCACAGAGATGAGGGAGTCAAACTGTTCTCCAAAGCACCTGAGGGTAGGACAAGAAGCAATAGGTAGGAACTATTAGTAAGAGAAGCAACTTAGAACTAAGGAGAAATTTCCTGACAGTTAGAACAATTAATCAGTGGAACACCTTGCTTCCAGAAGTTGTGAATACTCCAACACTGGAAGCTTTTAAGAAGATGTTGGATAACCGTTTATCTGAAGTGGTGTAGGGTTTCCTGCCTGGACAGGGGATTTGACTAGAAGACCTTCTGTTATTCTATTCTATTCTAACTACAGGAACATAAGTTCTTTATCAGGGCAGTGTTCCTTATCCTGCATTTTAATATATGCATTTATAAAAAAAAAATTACATGTCAGATAATGAACTTTTGTCTGTGCAGAGATACCTTAATAGTTCGATCTTGAACATAAGCGGATTTTTCTAAGTAGACTGCCTTCTGTCTTTGAAAGAAGTTCAGGTAGTATCTTCAAACTACCTTTCCTTGAATTCCAAATTAGAAAAATAGAAGTTCTCTGAAAACGAAAAGTCCAGTTGCCTCTTGAAAAAGCACCTTTGGGACAAGCATGACCTAGATGACTAAGACTTTATAGACATTCTAATTAATTCTCATAAAAATACTAACATCATTTTTAGTATGCATCAATTTCTGATTTTTTATTAGTAAAAAAAGAAAAAATATATATTACTGAAAAATACAGCTGTTTTCATGTGACTCTAAAGATTAATAGCACAGAGCTATCTACTATATAAATCTTCCTCAGGCACCTAGTTGGCAAATGCCATATAACAGAATATATAACAAAGTTATGCTGAAGGTACAGATTCAAACTGCAAATACTCTCCTGCTGATTATGTTTTATGAGTTTAATTTGGTTTCAATGGTTTTACACATACTTTGCTTTTTTATTTGCATTTTGTTTACCTTTTTCTGTTGCTATTTTAATTGTGTGATTCGACCATATATATGAGATGTGTGCAAATGGAACAAACGAATGAATAAACGAACAAATAGATAATAAATATGATTCAGAGAATGTATATAGACACATTCACAGCAGCAACTGGTGAGAACACCTCACACATCATAAATCATCCATAGAGATACCACACGAGCACAGAAAGGGTGTCTGATTGAATATGCCATCAGTGCTATGAGTGGTTTTCTCTAATATTCATCTTGTCCCCATCACTGTATGTATCGATACATCATTATTCATTATTCCTTGAACCTTTCCCACCTAGGCAGGAAAAAGTTATTTCCGCCTCCAGAGATGATGCAAAAACTTAGTGAAGAGAGGAGCAACCCTGTGTTGCTGGAGTGTAGGTAAGTCATTTTTGATTGCTTTTTCTTTTTGAAAATGTCCTTGCTCTGGTTCTAGTTGGCTGAGTTGCTTCCTTGCTCAATTTAGCAAAAGCTAAATTAAACCTCAACGAGCAAGACGATAGAAGACTGGACCAAATTAAAAGTCTTGGCCACATAGGAGTCTAGCAAGTGCTGATAGCAATAGCACTTAGACTTACATACCGCTTCACAGCACTTTATATCCTTCTCTAAGACATTTAAAGGGGACATGGTGGCTCAATGGCTAAGATGCAGAGCTTGTCAAAAGGTTGGCAGTTCAGCATTTTGAATCCCTAGTGCCGTGTAACGGGGTGAGCTCCCATTACTTGTCCCAGCTTCTGTCAACTTAGCAGTTCGAAAGCATATAAAAAATGCAAGTAGAAAAATAGGGACCACCTTTGGTGGGAAGGCAACAGTGTTCTGTGTGCATTTGGTATTTAGTCATGCCAGCCACATGACCACAGAGATGTCTTTGGACAGCACTGGCTCTTTGGCTTTGAAACGAAGAGGAGCTCTGTCCCCTAGAGTCAGGAATGACTAGCAAGTTTTGTCCGCTAGAGTCAGGAACAACTAGAGTCAGGAACGACTAGCAAACCTTAAGAGGTTTATAGAGTCAGCATATTGCCCCCAACAATCTGGGTCCTCATTTTATCAACCTTGGAAGGATGGAAGGCTGAGTTAACCTTGAGCCAGTGAGAATTGAACTGCCAAACTGTTGGCAGCTGGCAAACAGCAGAAGTAGCCTGCTATACAGCATTCTAACCACTGCGCCATCATGGCTCTTAACAGATAGCAGTTCGTTTCAACGTAAGTTTCTTCCCGATGCCATCCAGGCACCCAGAGTCTAGAAAATAACAAAGATTCAAAGAACACTGGAAACCATTTGTCCTTTCCATTTATATTTTATGTACAAGTAATCCTCAACTTACAACAGTTTGTTTAATGACCATTCAAAGTTAGAAAAGTGACTTATGACCATTTTTTTCACACTTATCACCGTTGTAGCATCCCCATGGTCATGTGATCAAAATGCGGATGCTTGGCAATTGACTCACCTTTATGACCGTTGTAGTGTCCCAGGATCATGTGATCATCTTCTGCAACCTTCTGACAAGCAAAGTCAAATGGTAGAAACCAGTATCACTAAACCACCGTATTATTCATTTACCAATGGTAGGGATTCTCTTAATAAATGTGGCAAGAAAAGTGATGAAATGGGGCAAAACTCACTTAACCAGTTTCTCACTTAGCAACATAAATTTTGGGCTCAATTGTGGTCATAAGTTGAGGATGACTTGTACTGAAATCAAATGGATACACTCAGGATTAGAAATTCTGGGATGCAATGCTTTCACAATGGAGTCTTCATTAGGGCAGCCAACGTCAAACCAGCATGTCAATATCATGTTATTCCTAAAGTAAAAAAAACAAACATGTTATTTACTAACGAAACATGGCCAAAACCACTATGGACCAATGTTCTTCATAAATGATCCTTTTTCTCTGCCAGCGGAGCTGCAAGGCTTCATCACCAGCTTCAATTTAGTCTGTTTTACTGGAGATGCCACAGACTGGATGCATATATGGTTTAGAATTGAAAGTGTGCTTGCTGTCTCGTTAATTCCCAGGTTCCCTAGAATGACAGATGACATGGCCAGGAGTGCACTGCTCAGTTTTGTCAATTCCAAATGTTGCTATGGCAACAGAGCTGCAGGCGAGCTCCGCATTCAGGAACTGAAGCCACAGACCTTCTACAGAGTAAGTGTTTTGGGATAGGTTACCAGGGAGTGAACAAAGCTAGGTGGGAGGTGGGAATCAATAGCCTTGCACAAGAGAGACTTTTGCAACTGTCAGAAATTAGAAAAAGGTGATGTTTGTTCAGAAGTTGGACTATCTCCTGAAGCCCCAAACGGGTAAACAAAATGCTTTAATGACCTCAGTAACATTTTTTTCCATAACCACGTTGATGATGGCAGATAGGGTGATCCATGAGCGAGTTAAAATGAGGTCTCAAAAGGTCCAAAACAAACAAAAAAAAAACAAATCCAACAATAATAGTTCTTTTTCTCAGACTAAGGATTCTAGAATTAACATTTGATGACAAGATGTCTTTCTCCCCAGTATCGACTGAAAACCTTTAACGAAACAAGAGTATGTGAATGGACATTTGAGCCTTATACCAGTAAGTAAATGTTTAAAGAGATACATTTAATTCTAACCAGTGGTGAAATCCAATTTTTTTTTACTTCTGGTTCTGTGGGCGTGGCTTGATGGGCTTGGTGTCATTTGGTGGGTGGGGCAGGGAAAGGATACTGCAAAATCCTCATTCCCTCCCCACTCCTGGGGGAAGGATATTGCAAAATCTCCATTCCCACCCCACTCTGGGGCCAGCCAGAGGTGGTATTTGCCAATTTTCTGAACTACTCAAAATCTCCCCTACTGATTCTCCGAACTGCTCAAAATTTCCGCTACCGGTTCTCCAGAACCTGTCAGAACCTGCTGGATTTCACCCCTGATTCCAACTGAATCTTTTTGATGTGTTTTTGGCAGAAAACCTATGCACAACACTTGTAAACTATCATTTGTATCTAAACATACAAACCAGCTTTAGGACTCACAGTTTCCAAATACGTACATGTGTGGAATTTTACACCAAATTTATCAAATACGGTGTTTGAGACAAAACTCCAAAAATCCTAGTTTTATTTTAAGAAACAATTTTTCCTGAGCATCAATAAGAGAAAATATTCAATAAATACAAGGACATAATTCTCAGTGGCATGGAATTAGGAGAATATATTGGTAAGACAAAAAGAAATCTCTAAATTTCCCAATAATAAATAACAAAGAAATGGTAAACATTCAGTAGAACTGGGAAAAATATGAATATTTTAATCAAAATTATTTACTCTGTGTACATGATAAATGTAAATTATTGCCACAAAATGTTATAATGTTGTATAGAAGATATTTTGATTGTCCAGATGCGTGAAATATTCTAAGAAGGATCTTAAGAAACCTCTGATCTCTGAAGTAAAAAGGCTGTTTCTACAAATCTTTCCCTTCTCCCCTACATTCCTGCATATTTCATCCCATGAGAGATATTCTAAACAAATAATTATTCCTTTAATGGACCTTTCCCAATAGTTTTAATAATTCAAAGAGATACAACAGTAAGAACATAAACTTTTGATAGGATCATCCTACCTGATAAGATGAAAAATGGAAGGGTAATTCACAATGGAAGTAAGGACAGGTGAGATTCTGAAGGCATGAGGGGAATCAGTCTGTGAGCAACATGACTAGTCTCTGAAACAAACAAACAAACAAACAAACAAATCTAGGAGAAGAAATTTCTCTTTGAAATTTCTCTATTGAGAAAAAACCTGTTTGGCTCTAAATGTCTAAGGAGATTCTCAGAAACTGTTTAGCTGCAATATTTAGATGTATTTGTGGACCGGATGATGGGAACCTCTCAGGAGACATGTTATGTCCTAGTTCCTGGGGAACATCAGACTTTCATGAATAAATCTGGCGGGGATGACATGGTTAGAGCAAAGCTGCAGGGAACCCTGCTCACTAATTTTGCAGTCTTGAAAGAGAAGGTCCTTGTAGGGTCCTTGGTGCTCTCTGAGCTGGATGGTCTTCTTTCAGATATTTCATTGGTAACATCCTCAGGTAACACTAAGAGTGTAGAGAAGGTCTTTGTTTTACAAGGCTGTAGAAAAATTGGAATGCAGAACAAAGAAAATATTGAATTGTGAAAATAGAAATGCTGTGCACTCATTTTTTATTTTAGAGAATATTGAACTTAGAGGAACTTTAAATGACTTGCCTTCTGGCAGAAGATACAGAACAATTAAAACTCAGACCACATGTTTTCTGAATAGTTTTTATCCCAGAGCTATAATTGCACTCAACAGTGAACTAAAAGACCACCATCAATGAGCTGTTGGACAGCATTACTTGGACTGTTGTGTGGATGTTTGGATGGTTTAGAGGTGGGGAATTTGTGGTGGGTGGGTGGGTGGGTTTTGGGATTGTTATGTGTGTTGGGCCTGGTCTTTGGGTGTTAAGTGAATTTCATTGTATGGGTATACTGTGTATATAAGTACAAACACAATAAAATTAAACTTAACTTAAACTTTGAAATAAAGATTACATCATACTGTTTAAGGCATGAGTCAGAAAAGAGAATAACAATGTTACTCCAAGAAGATTATCTCCATGTATGTGCTCAGTGATAAGCCAATAAATGATAAGATCATTATTTATTAGAAATAGTAGATGTCCAGGAAGTGTTAGTACATAATAAGTATATGCACTTACTAGAGACATAGTGATAGAAGACCTTGAAATGAAAGAAAAAATTCAAGATTTGATAAATGCAGCATTTTGAAAGAACAAAATAAGGCTAATGGGGTGATTGGAATGCATAAGTGGAAAAAATGGAGAAACCTGATGTTAATAGCAATAGCAATAGCACTTAGACCTATATGCCTCTTTACAGTGTTTTACAGCCCTCTCTAAGCAGTTTACAGGGTCAGCATATTGCCCCCACAATTTGGGTCCTTATTTTACCCACCTTGGAAAGATGGAAGGCTGAGTCAACCTTGAGCCTTGTGAGATCTAAACTGCCAAATTTCAGGCAGCCAATAGTCAGCAGAAGTAGCCTGCAGTACTGTGCTCTAACCACTGCACTACCGTGGCTCATATTAAAAGAAGTTTTGGATTGGCTAAATGCGATAATGAAGGAGATATATGATTAATGTTTTTCAAAAAAAAAATCAATGTCTATTTCAAGCAACATAAATACACATATTACCAGATGGGCCACATAAGAACTATGTTACAAGATACAGAAGATGGGAAGTGCAATTTAGTTAAATAGAACACTTTAGATACAGACTGTGGAACAGGCTATGAATTTGTGATGTCAAGCATAAAAGGACTAGGTGTGCTGGCAAGGAATGACCTGGAGCTATCTAGTAAGCTTGTAAGATCAATATACGTAGTCCTTGACTTACAACCATTTGTTTAATGACAGTTCAAGGTTATGATGGTCACAGTAAAAGTGACTTATAATCCATCTTCGAAGCTATGAACATTGCACCGACATTATAGTCACATGATTATAATTTGGGCGCTTGGCAATCAGCTTGCATTTATGATAGTTGCAGTATCTTGCGGTCACATTATTGCAATTTGCAAACTTCCCAAATGGCTTCCAACAAGCAAAGTCAATTGGAAAGGCAGCTGGGAAGCCAATCATGTGATTCAATTAACAATCCCTGTAATAATGTTCATAAAATTGAGTCGTGTTCCTTAATGTTTCACCTGTTGACTGCATTGCTTAGCAACTAAAATTCTGGTCCCAGTTGTGATCATGAATCAAAGACTATTTGTATAAGGACTAGATTAATTTATGCAAAAGAGAATCATATAATAGATTTATTGAAAACAATCTTGGAAAAAAATGTCCCTTTTATTTCAAAGAGATCTAAGTTCCAAGATTCCGAACAAATGATCATGATAGTCAAAGCAAGACAAGGGATAAAAGCTTTGGGCAACAATAACAATGTATGAGAATGGAATGTATATTTACAACATCACATCACAAAGACAAGGAACAATATCTTAGTTACAATTGTCAACAAACAGAGGAAATCAAGGGAAAATTCACATTTAATCTAAGACTACTAAAGAAGTTCAAAGAGAAAACTATTATGAATCTTTACATAGAAGTATATAGAAGACAGTAGAGAGAAAATATATTCAGGAAATGACTCCACTAGATGGAGTGATATGACAGGCAATAGATCAGCTGTCAAATAATAAAACACCATGAACAAGTGAAATACCTGTTTAATTGTTTAAAGCTGCAGGAGAAGATATGGTCAACAACTGCTTCCAACAGTGATTTGTCAACAAAATATGTTCTCTAGTGATTAAAAAGATTTGGAATGTATACCCATAGCAAATAAAGGAAATAGAAGAAAATGTTAAAATCATCAAATGGTTTCCTTTATTCCTCACACAAGTAAAGTGTAGTTTAAGATCTTACAAGGAAGGTTAAACCAGTGGTGAAATCTGAACTGGTTTACTACCGGTTCGCTGGCTGCACATGCGCGCTGCATGTGCGCATGCGCAGTGTGTACCACACACCAAATTCGAGGTGCATCCGCGTGCAAGGAGGCATGGGGTAAGTAGAATAGCGTGTGGGGAGGGTGATCAGCTGTGGCATGCAATCTTTTTTTTTTTAACCTTTTAAAATCATTTTTTAAAAACTTATTCGACTGAATAGGTTGTAAAAAAATGCTTTTAAAAGTAAAAAAAAAAAAGGCTCTGACGATCAGGCAGCTGACCTGGGAATGTCAGAGCCAGTGGTGAAATCTGAACCGGTTTACTACCGGTTCATGGGCAAAACTTCTGCACACCTTGTATATAATACATGAAACCTGATTCCAGTGAAAAAAATCCATCAAATATAACATAGGAGTAACCCCCCTATAAGTAGGCATGTGTTCTGTTTCCCTTCCCCCAATACTCCCAGCAAAGAGTCAGTCAGAGGCCTCCTTTTCTGATTTATTTACATATATATAAATGTCCTGGCTACGTCTACCCACGGGCCTGCCAAGTTTCTGGAGATAACAAGGAAATTACAGATAAGGCCAGAATTACTCACGAATATATTCTTCCCTCCGTTGATACAGATTGCCCGCCCAAATTCATTACTTTGTCCAAGACAAAAAACCAGGAAGTCCCGCCTCCTATTTATAGTCTCTGCAGATGTCACTGCATGACAATTATGACTTGGCTTTGTCCCAACTCTTCCGCTGCTGCGCACGTCGATCACGTCTTCGTAATCTTGCGTCACTCCAAAACTGTTCTTGGGGCACTGCCAAATCAGAAGAAGGCTCGGGAGAATCAGGCCTTGCCGGCCCCTCCTCCTCCCTTTGAGTGGGTGCCAGGGAGGGAGAGGGCTCAAGAGAAGCAGGGCTTGCCAGGTCTTCTCCCTCACTTTCTGAATCATCCGAGTCCAGGAGTCTGGGTCCAGGAACCTGGGTCACAACACTATCCCTCACCGCAGGGCCCTTCCCCCGGGGCTGACGTTGGGTTCTGCTCATGGAAGGCCTGCACCAGGTCAGGGGCATGAACGTCGGAGGCATCTACCCAGGAGAAATCAGTCCCGTATCCCTTCCACGCGATCAAATATTGGAAACGACCCTTTAGCCAGCGGGAGTCTCGTATGCTGTGGACTTCGTATTCCTCCGATCCGTCCTCAGCGACAGTGACGGGTGCTGTTGGTCACCGAAGGGGACTCGGTGTGGCCTCAGGAACCAGAAGGGACCGGTGAAAGATGGGGTGGATCCGCATGGATCGTGGCAGGGTCAGTCGGTAGGCTACCGGGTTGATGACTGCCTCGACAGGGAATGGGCCGATGAATCGGTGGTCCAACTTCTTTACCGGGCGGTCGGACGGGAGGTGTTTGGTGGAGAGCCACACCCGGTCTCCAACTGCCAGCGGGGGCGTTGCCCGTCGGGAGCGGTCGGCGGACCGTTTGTAGTCCTCCTTTGCCCGATCCAGCTGTTGACATACCAACTGTTGGACCGCATGCAATTCCGTCAGGAAGGTCTGCGTTTCGGGAACAGGAGAATCCAGTGGTGCCAGAGGGAAGAGCCGCGGATGGTACCCCACATTGGCAAAGAACGGGGTCATCTGAGTAGAGGTGTGCTGAGAGTTGTTAAAAGCAAACTCCGCCAGGGACAGGTAATCGGCCCAGTTGTCCTGTTGCTGGTTGATGAAGCAACGGAGATACTGTTCCAGGATACCGATGACCTTCTCTGTACCCCCGTCGGTCTCCGGATGGTGCGATGACGACAGACACACCTGCACCTCCAACGCGGCCATCAGGCTCTTCCAGAAGCGAGCTGTGAACTGAACTCCATGGTCCGAAACCACCCTGTCTGGTAGACCATGGAGGCGGAAGATGTGCTGCAGAAAGAGACGGGCCGTTTTTGCGGCTGTGGGCAGTCCGTGGCATGGGATAAAGTGTGCCATCTTGGTGAGCATGTCCACCACCACCAGCACCATGGTGAACCCAGAGGACGGCGGCAGGTCCGTCAGGAAGTCCATGGAGATCCCCCCCCAGGGTCTGTCGGGTGTCGGCAAGGGCTGGAGGAGCCCGGGAGGGACCCCCGTGGCGGCCTTGGCTTGCCAGCACGGTACGCAGGATGTCACGTAGGCATGTACATCATGTCGCACTCGGGGCCACCAAAAGGTCCGTGTCACCAGGTGGAGGGTCTTGAAGAACCCAAAATGTCCTGCTGCAGGGTTGTCGTGGCACTGGGTCATGACGAGGGCTCGGAGTGGTCCTGTGGGCACATATAATCGCCCCCGAAACTTGAGTAAGTCCTCCTCCAAGGTCCAAGGAGACGTGGGGCCCACCTCCGCTCTCCTTTGCGGCGCTGCGCCTCTCGCACCTGGGCCCGCAAATCTACTGGTTCCCGTGCTGCGGCCAAGGCTTCTGCCGGTAGCACTGTCCGTGGAGGGAGGGAGTCCTTGGCGCAGAGGTACTCTGGCTTGCGGGACAGGGCATCCGCCCTCTGGTTGTGACCGCTGGGAATGTAGGTCATGCGGAAGTTGAACCGGGCAAAAAACAACGACCACCGGATCTGCCGCTGGTTCAACTTCCGAGCTGTGGTGAGGTGCTCGAGATTCCGATGGTCCGTTCGGACCTCCACCTGATGTCGGGCCCCCTCCAGATGGTGTCGCCAAGCCTCGAATGCAGCCTTGATAGCCAGCAACTCTTTTTCCCAGATGGTGTAGTTGCGCTCGGAAGGATTGAGTTTCCGGGAGTAATAAGCGCAGGGAAAAAGTGTGCCGCCATTCGTCGGAGCCTGTAGCAGCACCGCTCCCAGAGCCACATTGGACGCGTCCGTTTCTACCACAAAAGGCCGGAGCGGGTCGGGATGCCTCAGGATGGGTTCCGTGACGAAGGCTTTCTTGGGGGCTGTGAATGCTTCTTGCTGCGGGGGACCCCACCGGAACGCAACCTTCTTCCTGAGGAGCTGGGTAAGTGGAGCCGTCAGTGTGGCAAAGCCCGGGATGAAGGTCCGGTAGTAGTTGGCGAAGCCCAGCAGGCGCTGAATATCCTTCACCCGACGAGGGGCTTCCCAGCTACACAAAGCTTCTACTTTGCATGGGTCCATGGCTATGCCCTCGGGCGAGATGATATGCCCAAGGAATTCTATGGAAGTCTGGAAGAAGACGCATTTCTCCAGCTTCGCATGGAGTTGTTGCTCCCGCAAGCATTGCAGAACCAGACCAACGTGTCGAAGGTGGCTTTCCCTGGACCGGGAGTAAATCAGGATGTCGTACAGGTAGATAACCACGAACCGATCCAACATGTCTCGGAACACATCGTTCATGAAGTGCTGGAAAACGGCGGGAGCGTTGGTCAACCCAAATGGCATGACAGTGTATTCGTAGTGTCCGTATCGGGTGCCGAATGCCGTCTTCCATTCGTCTCCTTCTCGCATCCGCACCAGGTTGTAGGCCCCCCGGAGATCGAGCTTGGTGAAGATCGTGGCCTCCCGCAACCTCTCCAGCAGCTCCGGGATGAGCGGCAGGGGGTAGCGATTCCGCACCGTAATGGCGTTTAGCCGGCAGTAATCACAGCACAGGCGCAAGTCCCCTGTCTTCTTCTTCACGAAGAGGACCGGGGCCGAGAGAGGGGACTTTGAAGGCTGGATGAACCCTCGGGCCAGATTTTTGTCCAGGAAGTCCCTGAGGGCGGCCAACTCGGGCTCCGACATGGAATACAGGCGTCCCACAGGCAGTGGTGCGTTGGGCAGAAGGTCCACGGGGCAATCGTAGGGCCGATGCGGGGGTAGTCGGTCCGCCTCCTTCTCGCTGAACACGTCGGCGAAGTCTGTCAGCTCAGGAGGCAAGGTGATGGCAGCGGTGGGGACGTTCTGGCCGGCACAGGTGTGGCGGATGTGGTCGACGCACTGCAGACTCGGGAAAGAGATGGCGTTCCGCGACCAGGCCACCTGAGGATCGTGGGTCCGAAGCCAGGCCAACCCAAGGACCAAGGGAAAATGAAGGTCCGCCGTGACATAAAACTGGATCGCCTCCTCATGGTCCCCAATAGCCAGGCGCAAAGGCTGGGTGGCAAATTTAATGGGGCCGGACACCAGTTCTCGTCCATCAATTTTCTCAACCCGCATCGGAGGGTCCACCGGAACCACGGGGACCGCAAACTGGGTCACAAAAGCCTGGTCCATAAAGTTTGTTGTGGCCCCTGAGTCCATCAGTGCATGCGCCTGGAGCCTGTCCGACTGGTTCCCCAACCATATCCGTGTGTCCAGAATCAGATGCCGAGGGGGCCCAGAGTCTACTTCCGCAACGTCCAGTGGGGGCTTAGTACGTGCCCGACCTAGGGTTTCCCCGAGGTCGGGCCTGCTCCGTTTCCCGATTGGTCACGCTGTGATTCGGGGACTGGCGGGCGTGCCCCACTTCGCTTTCTGGGGCAAGAAGCGGCGAAGTGGCCGGGCTCCCCACAGTACAGGCACAATCCACCTTGGCGCCTTCGGTTCCGCTCCTGGGCTGTCAGGCGAGGTCTGGCCGCTCCCAACTCCATGGGCTCTTCCGCAGCGGTTACAAAACGTGGGGCGACCCGGGGAGCTGGTGGTGCAGGGAGTGGGGGTGCAGATGTCAACGGCGGGTCCCGGGGGGTGCGACGGGACGGTCGCCATTGCAGACGGGCATCGAGTCGGAGACAAAGGGGCACCAAGTTGTCGAGGGTCCGCGGCGCCTCCACCCGGGCCAGCTCGTCTTGCAATTCCTCTGAGAGTCCCTCCTGGAACGCGTCCACCAGCGCTGCATCATTCCAGTCAGAGTCCTGGCACAAAAGACGAAATTTGGCGATGTACTCCTGCAGGGGGCATTTCCCTTGACGGAGTTCCTTAAGGCGCCTGGTTGCCGTCAGCATTCGAACTGGGTCCTCGTACATGGTGCGCAGGTGCTGCCAAAAACGCTGTTGGTCCACCAGCAGGGGGCTATCCTGGAGCAAGAGGGGCGTGGCCCATCGAGCAGCCGAGCCGGAAAGAAGGTTAATCACAAAGGCCACCTTAGCCCGGTCGTCTGGGAAATCCTCTGGCCGCATAGCCATGTAGAGCTGGCACTGCCCCAAGAAGGTCGGGAACATCTCAGGCTGCCCAGAAAACTTATCCGGCACGGTTATCGGGCACTTGCGACGAGGAGGAGGAGTGGGAGGATGGGGGGGGCTGCAGGCACATTCCCGGCAGCAAGTTGGCCTGCCAAGTGAGCCACTTGCTGCTGGAGCTGTTGATTAGCCGCTTGTAGCTGCTGTAACTGCTGCTGTACCTGCTGCTGGTCCATCTTTGGTAGAAGATGTTTTAGTCAGGTCTTGGACAAAATGTTCTGTTTCCCTTCCCCCAATACTCCCAGCAAAGAGTCAGTCAGAGGCCTCCTTTTCTGATTTATTTACATATATATAAATGTCCTGGCTACGTCTACCCACGGGCCTGCCAAGTTTCTGGAGATAACAAGGAAATTACAGATAAGGCCAGAATTACTCACGAATATATTCTTCCCTCCGTTGATACAGATTGCCTGCCCAAATTCATTACTTTGTCCAAGACAAAAAACCAGGAAGTCCCGCCTCCTATTTATAGTCTCTGCAGATGTCACTGCATGACAATTATGACTTGGCTTTGTCCCAACTCTTCCGCTGCTGCGCATGTCGATCACGTCTTCGTAATCTTGCGTCACTCCAAAACTGTTCTTGGGGCGTTGCCAAATCAGAAGAAGGCTCGGGAGAATCAGGCCTTGCCGGCCCCTCCTCCTCCCTTTGAGTGGGTGCCAGGGAGGGAGAGGGCTCAAGAGAAGCAGGGCTTGCCAGGTCTTCTCCCTCACTTTCTGAATCATCTGAGTCCAGGAGTCTGGGTCCAGGAACCTGGGTCACAACAGCATGTCTATAATCCATTCATTTTCCAGGTTTTACATAAAATTAACTTTGATAAATTATAAAGAATATGAAAGGTGAAATTATACTATGCTTACTTTTTATGATTTTTAAGGAATGTTTCAATTAAATTATCCTGTAACCTTTCTAACAGAGTTCAGTGATCTTGTGCTCACCATTGTGAGCAGATTTTCTTATATTCAGGGCGATTAAAAAATGCAGTACATTCACTTTAGCCATTGCTGGATCTCTACATACTCCCTGGGAAGCAGGTGCTTTTTAAAATTATTATCCTGCAATTGATCCATCAATGGTTTATTAAGTCCCATGCTCTGTTCCCAACCTCTTTACAAGATTGTTAATCCATTCAGCTCTTACATCTCCCAGTGAGTTTCTGCTCTGGCAAATGATGCATTCATTTGCTTGCTTTCCCATTCCCCCCACCCCATTTCTATAAAGCTTTATTTACCTTTTTCTCCCCCTAAACCTTTAAGTAGCGTCCTAGGCATTTTGGAATTAAGCTACAAACAAGGTTTCATGAATGCTACTTTGCTGCTAAGGTATCAGCTTTTCCTTGTTATCAAGTTTCAATCTTTTTGGATAGACTTTCTGGCCTGGATGATTGAGTCTTCATTTACATATTGCAATACATTTGGGAGTGAAATTGGTGTGGCAAGAGTTGGTGTGCAGTTGGTGTGGCAAGAGTTAGTACATTTCAACAACTCTCTGACTTTCTGCCTAACTATTTTTTTTTTACATGTTGACTGATGAAGTTACTTGGATGAGTAATGAAATGTCTCAGATTAACAAACTTTGATCCAGTTGCCAAGATTTAACCTTTTTAGATATTTCAATTTCTAGAGAACAACAGAAAAAACAAAGGATCATCCATGTGTCCAAACATCCAGGAAAGCCAAGAAAAAGAATGAGGCCAAGCAGAAGGGAACAATCCCTAAAAGGCAGCAATTGTAAGACCTGCCAGTCAATAGGGCTTGTTTTGCCTCCCCCAATAGAAAGAGGAAGAAGCAGAAAATGATTCTAATCGAGGCCATTTTCTTCTAATTTTCAGATACCATCTGCAGGCAAAATTTTATTCTCTGCTCCTCTTAACTTTTCTTTCCCAAATGAGTCAATTAACCAATTGCTTTTTCCGCCTTTCTAAAAAGTGAACTAGAAACACATCAGAAATAATTTTAAAAATCATTAAAATGAGGAGGAGAAACCATCAACTGAAAATAAATACACACATACAATGCTTAGGGGCATTAAAACATAGTTTACAGTATTTATTTATTAATTAAATTTCTATAGTTGTGCATTTATGGATGTAATTGTATGAAGGAATCAAAGACATTTAAGTTCTCCATTCAGTAGTTCTATTCAGAAAAAAATAGATTTAAAAATTAGATTATGTAGTTACGATGTTTTAGAAAGTCTAATAAAATAGGTAAAAATGGAGTGGAAAAACTAAATAAAAGTATTCTTAAGGAAAGAGCCAGTTTGGCCTAGAGCCATGATGGTGAGCCTATGGCATGTGTATCTGTGGGCACAAGAGCATTGCCCTAGCTGAGCTTCATCGCACATGTGCATGCTGGCCAGCTGATCTTTGGGCCAACCAGAAGTCAGGAAATGAGCCGTTTCTGGCCTCCAGAGGGCGTTCAGGGGGGTGGGCGAAAGCCTCAGAAGGGGGTGGGCGAAAAACGGGCCTACCGGGCCCACCAGGCCATCACGTGCCAAAAGCGGGAGGAGCACAGGGGAGGGGTTGCGTGTGGACAGGGTGCATTGCATTATGGGGTGTGGGCATGCACGCACATGACAAACCCACCCCACACTCCCCCCGCTTTTGGCACACGACGGCAAAAAAGCTAGCCATCACTGGCCTAGAGGTTAAGGCACCAGGCTAAAACCCAGGAGTCTGTGAGTTCAAGTCCCTCTTTAGCCATTAAAAATGACTGTGTGATTATAGGCCTGTCATTCTCTCTCAGCCCAACACAATTCACAGGCTTATTGTTATGGGGAAAATAGGAGAAGGAAGGTGTGTTGGATATGTTACCTTCAGTTATTTATAAAAAATAATAAAACTGGGATATAAATAAATAAAAAGAGTTCTTCAAGACTCTTTATGATTGTGGTTTTCCCATTTTTGCAATCAAGTACAATTTCCCACTGTAAAATGCCATTGATCCAAAAAAAGTATTGCAGTATTTTCCAGTCATAGACTAAGGAGCTAACAGAAAAAATATTGATTCAGTTTCTTCAGTATCGCTGATTTATAAGTTTGGGAAAACATAGAAATCATACCTATAGGAAGATTAATTACTAAAATTTGTTATATATTTTTTCCCCCTAATTTCCTTAAAACCTTTAATCCAAATGAATATCTAAAAGGGATAAGAGAGACCACAATATATATCCATTTGCCTTTAATGCTATACATCAAGAAAAGTCCTGATCAATAAAAAGTAATTTTGTACAGTACAATGCCATCTATGAATTATTTCTATAGCCAGTTCCAGATGACTCACCAAAATGGATGTGGAGAGAATTTTATGCCATGAAGACTTTCAAGCTGATTCATCAAATTCAGATTATAAATTTTCTTCCCATTTTTTTTAAAAAAAAGACTTTCAAGAAAGCCTGTCAATATTTGATATAAAGAATGTATAATATTGGACTGGTTCCCTTGATTCTAAACAAAGCAGGAATACACCATTCGTGAAATATTTTTAATGGTTGTAGTTGACGTCACGCAATAAGCCTTAACTTGTCATCTTTGACTCCAACTGGAACGCATTATGAATTCTTTATAAAATATTTTCAGCAGAGACAGGTTTTCCATCTCTAATCAATCTCTGGTCCTACCTGTTATCTGAAACCTTGTTCTGTCTGTCTCTCAGATGTATATCAGCCATACAACACAGAAATGAGGGGATTTATCCAACTTTTTGTTTCTGCCTTTATTTCTGTCTTTCTTCATCTCTTCTATGGCTGATGGCAAGAGCCTGGCAAGTAACTTGGAAGTGGGAGGAGAAAAGCAATATAAATGACAGTTGGCACAAATCATTTTGCTGCCTGAGACAGAGCAACAAATGAACTTTCTTCCTTTTCCTCCCTAGTCAACATGTGTTGTGCTCAAAGACAGAAAAAATTCCAAGCAAGCTTTTCTGTTCATCACCAACAATAAATATAGAGTCAGTCTTTGAGCTTAATGGTCCCATTATTGTTATTATTATTGGTGTTTTCAAGTCAGTGTTGACTGCTGGTGACTGAACAAATCCTTGTAATTTTCTTGCAAGACTTCAGAAGTGCATCATTTCTACAGAAGGTGTTTTATCTAGGTCAGGGGTGTCCAAACTTGGCCCTTTGGAGAGTGGTGGACTTCAACTCCCAGAATTCCCCAGCCAGCATGAGCTATAAATTTAAGCAAGTTGCTAGTTGGAGAATTCTGGGAGTTGAAGTCCACCACTCTCCAAAGGGCCAAGTTTGGACACCCCTGATCTAGGTTCTTCATAGTGCTTTATAGCCCTCTCTATGCAGTTTACAGAGTCAGCCTATTGCCCTCAACAATCTGGGTTCTCATTTTACTGACCTCGGAAGGATGGAAAGCTGAGTCAACCTTGAGCCAGTGGGAATCAAACTGCCAAACTGCTGGTGGTGGGCAGTCAGCAGAAGTAGCCTGTAGTACTGCATTCTAACCATTGCGCCACCATGGCTCATAATGTAATGTAATACAAAATGATGTAATAATGTAGTAGAATAAATTCAGTGCTATGCATCAGTCACAACAGATATCAAAATTGATAGGAATGTCTGATGAGAATAAATATAATCCAATAATTCACTTTTAAAATGTTAGTTTCATTGATCACAATGGATTTAAAAGTGCTAAATCTTATGCTGAATTGTGGCATTCAGTGGTGGGTTTCAAATTTTTTTACTACTGTTCTGTGGGTGTGGCTTGGTGGGTGTCCCATGGCTTGGTGGGCATGGCTTGGTAGGCATGTTAGGGGAAGAATACTGCAAAATCCCCATTTCCTCCCGATCAGCTGGGACTCTGGAGGCAGAGAATAGATAGGGGCAGGGCCAGTCATAGGTGGTATTTACTGGTTTTATTTTTAATTTTTTTAATTTTTAATTTATTTATATTAACAGTATATATAAGTATAAGCATGAAATAACTATACAAATTGGATACAATCAAAGGGAACATTAGGACAGGAATGATAGGCATGCTGGTGCTCTTATGCATGCCCCTTATAGACCTCTTAGGAATGGGGTGAGGTCAATAGTAGATAGTCTTTGGTTAAAGCTTTGGGGATTTTGAGAAGAGACCACAGAGTCAGGTAGTGCACTCCAGGCATTAACAACTCTGTTACTGGTTCTCTGTTACTGGTTCTCTGAACTACTCAAAATTTCCACTACCGGTTCTCCAGAACTGGTCAGAACCTGCTGAAACCCACCTCTGGTGGCATCTATTTATTTTCTTTTATTAGATGCTTCAGTGGATGGTCCACAAAATGGTGTATCTCCTCGACCTTGGGATATTAAAGTCCAAGTACCACAGATGTTTCAGGAAGACACAAAAAAGTTTCGTGTTCCCCATTCTTCTTTACTCAAGGTAATTTTATCAAAACAAACAATAAACTAAACAATAAATAATTAGCCTGTTCTATGTAACAGCTCATCCTATATATAAAGACCACTGTATTTCTGTTTGTTAGTCTTCTCTGTAGATTAAAAGATCAATATCTGATTCTTTAACCATTCCTCCTGGGATTTTATTTCCAGATCTTTCATGGATTTGATCAGTTGAGGGTTTCATAAATGTAGAGAAGATATGTACTAGATTACCAGTTATCATATTTCAAAATTGGGAAGGACTTGACAGGTGGATGAAAAGGTCAAATCCAGTCTAAACCTCTCTCTATGTTCTGCAACAAACCATCATAATGTTGAGTTTGAGTCACCTTGAAGCAAAATGGGTGGCAAATAAATCTAATAAATAATAAAATAAAATAAATAAATAAAATAATAAAATGCAATGCAATGATGATATGGAGAGTGATGTGCCATATTTTTAGAGCATAAGACACACCTTCCCCCACCCCCCAAAAAAGGGTGAAAATCTGGGTGTGTCTTATACTCTGAATGTAGCCCCGCCCATCTTCTCAAATGGAGGCTGAAAAAAGCATCAGAAACGGAGCTTCAGAAAAAAAGCCCCGAAACAGAGCTTCAGAGAAGAAGCCCCAAACAGAGCTTCAGAGGCTTTTTTTCTGAAGCTGTTTTGAGGCTTTCAGAGGCAGGAAAAAAAGTTTAAAAAAAGCAAGGCACAGAGCTCATAACCAAGGAACCTGTTGTTAAAATTCACCTCTGGGAACAGCTGATTGGGATATTCTGGGAGGCCGATCCACCTGCCAATCAGCTTTTTTCTTATTTTCCTCCCCAAAAACTAAGGTGCATCTTATACTCCGGTGCGTCTTATACTCTGAAAAATACGATATATCATCTTGTGCAGGTGTGTTGTTCCCCTCTGATGAAATGAAGGAACTGGTGGAGTTGTGTTGCTCTACCTCAGTGAAGACCTGAAGTGGGGGCAATGATGCTGGCCTTCTTCTCCATTTAACATTGATTTCAAAACATGAATAGAATCTGCTTTAAGGAGCAAAATAAAATTTCCGTTGCGAATCAATAAATTATGGCTCTTCAGCCTATATTTCTTTTTGCTGTATTATCAGAAACTCCTACAGCTGCTAGTCTTATGTAGCATGATAGTCTTTTTTTTTGCCATAAATAATACAACAGATGCATGCTAATACTTGAAATAGGTAAGAATATCTACCTTTGTTGACAGTCATCCTTGCCTAATTCAGGTATTACCATATATAGTAGTCTATTTTAAGTGACTGTATTTTAAGTGACTGTATGTAGGCGGTTCATTTCTATTTCAGGAATGTCATAAATGCCATGGCCGGGGTCGATACAAATGCAGTGGATGCCATGGTGGAGGAAGGGTGAGTATTGATAGTGTATTTATTATTTTATATTCTTTGATGCTAAAAAAATGTTATTTACTTACTGTTTAACGGGAAAGTTGCATGTGTTGCTATTAAAATTCAGACCCCCGAGTTTGGTATGGAACTGATAAAAACTAAATCTCTGAATTGGCAAAGTGGTGCAGTTTTTTGTGTGTGCCTCCAAATGGCATAAATCTCAAGTCTGTCAAAGCATTTATTGATGTAGGTCAGATCTTTCTATAGAATACAGAAACAAATGATACACCCATTTGGTATGTTCAATATGTCAGAAAACAAGCAATCAGACAAATTGATTACATGTGAGAATTGAACAATTGATCGCAGATAGCATTCCACAAGTGGTGAAAGTATGGATAACATTACTGTCTTTAGCAGCTGGGTTTTTAGTCTTGCAAGTGCATTTAAGGACCTTCAGAATATGTTTTCTATTGTTTAATTGCTGAAAAAGCAAGTTCTCACATACCAAAAGAAATTGTCTTGGCTTAGAAGAAAAACAAGTTTTCCTAAAGTTAGAAAAGAGGCCCAGATTGCCATGTTTTGTTTTGTTTTAAAAAATCACATTTTAAAAATGCTAATAATGAAGTCTAAAATACCAGGTAAACCTTCTGTTTTATGTGAACTCAAATTAATTTCATTTCTGTATACAATATTTCACATAGGAAAATACTGTTGTTGTTGTTAGTTGCAAAGTCGTATCTGACCCATTGCGACCCATGGACAACATTCCTCCAGGCCTTCCTGTTCTCTACCATCCTCTGGAATCCATTTAAGCTCAGTGACTCCATCCAGCCACCTCATTTTCTGCCGTCCCCTTCTTCTTTTGCCCTCAATCTTTCCCAGCATTAGGCTCTTCTACAGTGGTTCCAGAAAAACACTCACGACATAAGGAAAAAAATAGACCTAGTTCAAAGCTGGAAGTATCATTCTGAATATTTTCTGCCTGAAGAGAATTAGAGACTAAGCTAAAAGAATATCAACCCAAATAAAAACACGCCTTAACTATTTTGTTATTCTGGGATTATTATTATTATTTTCATCCTGAGGTTGTCTTAGCTATTTTGTGTCCCCATAGATGAGGTGTGTCACATGTAATGGAGCCAGGAAAGCCAAAGCCAAACATTTAAAATATCAGAAACGGTGTCAGATGTGCTCAGGTACCGGTCGCAAAAGGTAAGGACTTTGAGAAAGTGATAATGATGAAGATAATGATAATAACAATGGCGACTGCCCTCATTTTATACATACATACATACATGACTCCATCATACTACATTGCCTTTCAGTGTTAGCAATATCATACAAAATGAATAAATATAGAAAGAAATACTAAGTAAAATTAACTGAAGGAAGAGAGAAAAAGAAAAGGAGAAGGAAAGAAAAAAAGAAAAGAAAAGAAAAGCAGGGAAAATCTAGTTTAGACTATTATTCATTATATTCCTTTACACATTTCTATCCCTCTTAACTATAATTGCTTCCAAAGCATCCCTGTACAGCTATTTGTTCTTTAAGGTTCTCACTCTTGTCTTCTTGAGGATCTGATCAACTCATCTGGTCTCAACTTCCTTTGTCAACCTCTTCCTCTTGCTCTTCCTCTTTGTAACTCAGGGTTAAAATGATAGGTCCTTGGAGCTCGCTGAGCCTGGCTATTTTCTTGCCAACATTTCTTGAAATGTCTGCAAGAAAACAACCAAGCTCAGAGGGCTCCAAAGACCTCTCATTTGTATATTTGTTTTGCAATTCATTTTTAATTTACCTTCTCTATGGAGAGATCTTCAGCTTCTGTCAGCAGAGGCCACTCACTGCTTTTTGAGCAGGGACAGATGTTGTAATTCTGAGCCTATTGTAAACACACCCCAGCTATGATTCAAAACTGCTGTTTTCCAATTCAAGTCATATTAAATCCTTCAGAGTGGATGGTCACCAGTGCTCTGTTCTGTTTTAACAGCAGTCCCTTCTCTGGTTGCAGTGTCTCACATGTCACCTCACCCCTTCTAGCAAGTCATTTAATCCTTGGTTAATGATGGACATCTAAGAGTTATTTAATTTCTTTTTGGAAAAAAAAAAGAATCTTGTGGTTGATCCAGTCATTACCTGTTAAGTCAATTAACTACCCTTCACCGAAGAAGCTCAAGCACCGTTCAAACCTTATATCTTCCAGTGGACAACCTGCTAAGTGAAGCATATTCCTCTTGCTATGTCAGGGGACTGGGCCAAATGAGGAAGGAACAGTCCCTAAGAGGGGGTGTCCTGAACTGTGGCTTAATGGCCACAGGAGTTAGCCAATGAAGTTTGCCTTTCTGGACAGGTGGGAAGGGCAATCTAATGATATATGGGAATGATTCTGGGAGACGGGATGAAGACCCCCAGTTTAGGCAAGAAGGAGCTCTGTCTGAAGATGGGACAAAAGTGTTTCAGAAGGGACCCTCCTAGTTTCCTGGAGACTAAAAAGAGAGGAGGGGAGATGTACTTGATTGATGACAGCCTTGTGCTGTACTCCAGACAAGAAGCACCTCCAAATGAAGTAATCCTACTTCATCATATTAACAGAATCCTGCAAGACTGAAAATATTTCTCTTGTCTTTTCTTTTTAGTCACCAGAAAACTAGGGGAGGTGGGCTTCTGAAATGCTTCCCATGCTTTCCCTCACCTGAGCTGCCTCTTATCCGACCCTTGTCTCGACTGAGAGTCTTCCTCTATCTCCCAGGGTCATTCCCACATCCCATTACGATCAAGAAGCAAAACACTGCTGCCCATTGTCAAACTCAAGGCCCGGGTGCCAGATCCGGCCCACGGGGTGCTTAGATCTGGCCCGCAAGGAAACAGCAAGTGGTGCCTCTGCCAGTGAAAATGGAGGCCCTCCCAAACTACATTTTCACTGGCAGAGGGTTGCAGGAGGCCATTGCAGGCAAAAAAAGAGCTCAATAGCCTGTTTTCTCTGACAGAGCGCTTGGGCCACCACCGGCACCCCCCATACGAGTGACATCGAGCTGGCCACACTCACCCTGGTCATGCCCAGTCTGCCTTCCCTGAGGTCAAGCACAATCCTGATGCGGCCCTCAATGAAATCGAGTTTGACACCCTGGTCTAAAGTGAGCACAGTTCAGCCTCAATTCTAATCAAAAGCAACCCACTGTAGAATGGAATATCTGAGTTTGGTTTAAGAAACACTGGATCTTTCTGAAATGTTTGGCTGCAGTTCAGGACTGCTTTATAACCTCTAAAATACGCTTCTTCCATGCTGCTCTCAGGGTTCAATCACCCATTCATTCTTGATCCAATCATCTCTTTTTATATTACCAAACTCGCTTTACTGCATTCCACATACTTTTATGTTTCTTGTGATGTATTCAGCTTTCATTCCCACATAAGAAAGGAACACAGTTATTATCTGAATTAAAAAAAAAATCAGAGATTATTTCTGGCAATAGAGAAATGCATATCTTTATATCTGAAGTTATACTTTAAAGTAATATTGTTTCATTGTCCATTGTCCCTTTCCCGGAATAGAAGATATATACATAAACATCATGGTTTTCCCCCCCACTTTTTTTTGTAACTGCTTTTCAAGGGTTTTTCATTATCTCAGTGCAGTAGCCATCAAGTAGCTGGGAGGAAGAGTAATATGAGAGATTTAGATCTACTAAAGAAGGGATGGAGATGTTTTCTTACAGGCCAGACTGTGGAGATGGACTATGGATAACATTAGATGGCTTTTCACTGGGATTAGAAATAAATTATTTTGAACGTTTTGAAATGTTCATAAAACTTTCTTCCTACTTCCTACGTAGCAAGAAAGTTGTTCCAAACTACATTTTTCAGAAAACATACTCCAAAACCACAAGCTGATCAAAACGATGGCTGAAGGCTTGTGCAGTGTCATTAAGTAGTTCAAATGAGATTAGGTCTTCTTCTAAAAGTGCTCTGAGAAAAGCATCACTATTGCTCTTATACGGTCTAGGCCCATGATGGTGAACCTATAGTACGCATGCCACTGGTGGCATGCGTAACTATATCAGTGAGCACACAAGCTCAGCTCTGGTGCACATGTGTGTGCCGGTCAGCTGTTTTTTGGGCCTTCTGGGTCCATCAGAAGTAGGAAAACAGGCTCTTTCCTGCCTCCAGAGGGCCTCGGGGGTTGGGGGTGGCGAAGGCCAATTTTTCTCTCTAACCTGGTTCCAGAACCTTTCTGGAGAAACGGCCCATTTGCCATCTTCCGGTGGGACCAGAAGGCCCATTTTTTGCTATCCCCAGCCTCCAGAGCCTCTCTAGGAGTCTGGGGAGGGTGAAAATGGCCTTCCCTGCCTCTCCAGAGGCCCTCTGGAGGCCAGAAAGGGCAACTTGCCAACTTCCGGTGGGACTGGAAGGCCATTTTTTGCTGTCCCCAGCCTCCAGAGGCTCTCCGGAAGTTGGCAAATGGGCCATTTGTGGCCTCCAGAGGACCTCCGGGGCTGGGTGGGAATGGGTGTTTTCATCCTCCCCAGACTCCTAGAAAGGCTCTGGAGCCAGAGAGAAAAATGGGCCTACCAGGCCATCGCGTGCCAGAAGCAGGGTGGGTGGGGTCGCGTGCGCATGCATGGGGTGAGGCACATAGAAATATGGGTGTGGGCACATGCACACATGACCCCTCTGCCCCCCCTCTTGGCATGCTATGGCAAAAAGGTTAGCCATAACTGGTCTAGGCTTTAGCCAGAAAGGTTCAACCTCATATATTTCATAGGAGAGTAGAGAAAAGAAAACTCACAACATTGAGGCCAAAAAGGTAAACTCTTGTCTCTTCAGCTGACACCAGAAGGGGAGTCAGTCATGAAGAAAATATATTATCCCAGTCTCTGAGGAAAATCTGAATGGGCTACAAATGTTTGCAAGGTTGAAGATATTAGTGGCATTAGTGGTAGTATTAGTCATATTAGTGCTAGAAGCTTTCTTGAGTGTCATTTTCCCTGGAATGTACAACAGTACATCCAAACAAAATAGGGAATCCAGTAGACCCATTCTTCCGACATTTTTTTTTCTTCCTAGTGATTTCCTGCAACTGAAGGGTCTGCTTTTTTTCCAGATCAACCCAGTTTTGATCCAGTGATTGTGACTGGATTAATCAACCGGTTTGTCACCAAAGTCCAATTTCATGGGCTGAATGAGACTGACTAGCCCAAAGTCACTCACTAGCCTTCATGTGAGAGATTAGAACTCATAATCTCCTGGTTTCTAGCCTAGTTTCTTTAATTACTTCTTGCTACATTTATATTGGCAAATAAAACAGAGGAGGAAGAGGGTAAATTACACTGTTGAGCCTCATCAAATTGCCATGTACATACAGGTAGAGAAGACAATTTTTCTTCTTATTGAGACAAATGTGAATAAAATAGCTAAGAAAAGACATAGAAACACCAGCTCTCTGCAAAATGCTATTACTTTTTTCTTCTTTTTTACCAGCCGACTCCCATCCCGAATAACAATGCTGTGCTGCCTCCATAAAATATAAGGATTTGAATTATTATTTCTTCCAGTGCAAATAGTAGAACTCAATAGGAAATTCTTAAATCATAGGATATCATGTTCAATAATAATTAGCTTGTGGAGAGAAAGCCAAATCTCAGCATGATACATAAAACTTTTTTTCCTACTGATTTTAGGTTTCCCACTTTTCTACCAATATTTGTCTTCAGCTAATATCTATTTACTGAAGCTTATATGCAGCTCACAAACTGTTACATTTTAGTTTTTCCAGCTGCTAAAATACATCTGCCATGATCTTTAGGGAATGCAAAATACCTCTCTGTTCTTCCAAAGTATTTTATAAAACTCCATTAAGCTTAAAATAACAAAGAACAGATAATCAAGGCAATACTTTGAAAATGGGGATCTTTGGGGACTAACAGTTTCTTAAAATGGTTTAATAAATCAGTAGGTAATCACTACTGATCTGTATCACACTAATGCTATATAAATTTACCAACCATAAACATACACCATCTGCAACTGTTACAGACAGGATAATACATTTCTTGAAAGGGTCACCTAATCTTCCACTGTTGAATCTGTAAATAGCCACGACGTGCAGATGTTCATGCTAATTTCCTGTGCTGCCATCTTTGTTTTCAGATGATCTCAGTATTAGTGGGATAAATCTCAGAGTTTAGTCAATTAGCTGTTGAGTCAGTGTTAATTAAGAAGCAAGACAGATTTTATCTCTTTAGTTTCTATACTTTTATCTTAGTAGTCAGAATGGTAATGTCACACAGTGGACACATATCAGCCATACTACAATTAATTCTTCCTCTCCTTCACCATTTCTCAAAATTCCAGAGTTAATAAATTTTTAGAAACCATGATAGTGTCATATTTTACAAATATACTCAGAACAGTTTGGGCAACATGATACATTGAAAGGTTATGTAGATCAAATGATCTGCAAAGGATGACTCATTTGGAGGTTAAGCTAATTACACTGGGAATTAAACATGAAAGATGCTACAAAATAAATAATACACAAATTGTCCTTATTAGTATCGATACCAATTGTTCCAATTAAAGATCTTCTCTCACCATAGTCTGGTTGACTTGAAATACAGCGCTCCACTTCACATCAAATCTCTTGCATCTTTAGGGATTTTTTTTTCTGGTTTTCCTAGATATCTCTTAAATATTTCAATCAAATGGAATTTTACTTTCACTGGAATTTGCTAACAATAGAAGTTACATTTTTTAAGCATATGTATGTATATAGACATTTTTAAAAAAAAAAATATTTTATGTTTAGTTTTATATTTAGTATTTAAAATAAACCAAAAAAAATTATAATTAACAGGTTCCATTTTTACATCTAAAAGGTGCGACACTTGTTCTGGAAGAGGCAACAAAACTTGTTCCACCTGTCAAGGGGTGAAAAAGTTGCTACATTCCATCCAGTTGATAATAACTTGGTATGTGATCCTGTTGTTGTTATTGTTGTTGTTATTGTTGATGTTAGCATGAAAAATCGATTGCTGCCTCTTCAAAGCCTCTTCAAAGAGCCCAATCTATGTGATGAATGTTCAATAACTCTTAATTTTGCATCCTTTCCCTGTCTGCCTTCATTTTGGTCATTACTACTTTAAATCCTCTTTTTCACTGTTCAGTTGTACTTGATATTAGCCCTCTTTCCCAGTGCTCAGCCTGATATTTCATTGGCTGTCCTGTTGATACATTTGGTGCCTCACAAAAGGATGGGATAAGGGAAATATTGATTTTGGGGGCTTTTTAAAAAAATGTAACTTAGAATACAGTCTGTACTTTGGTAGCCATAGGACTATTCAGATACCCCTCTCTCTCTGAGGTTGGAGGGAGAGAAGATGCCTAGAGAGTATCTGGAGATCCAGCCGTTCTGGGGCTGACCGGACACTAGTTAGGTCCTATAGTAGGACCTACCTAGTGGCACTGAGGGATGCGAAACGTTCCTACGTTTCCTCCCTCATTGCGTCGGCAGATAACCGCCCGGCCGCCCTGTTTCGGGTTACCCGCTCTCTCCTTCATCAGGAGAGGCGGGAGGACTCCCTACAAGGGTGTGCCGAGGAGTTTAACGGTTATCTATACGATAAAATCGTTCAGCTTCGGGACGGATTGGATCAAAATTGGGTAGATCCAGGCGAGGGTTCCGAGACCCGTCTTGTTGAGGTGGTTTGGGATGACTTTGATCCAGTGACTCCCGAGGACATGGACAGGTTGCTGGGTAGGCTGAATGCCACTACATGTTTACTGGATCCGTGCCCCTCCTGATTAGTACTGGCTACTCAGGAGGTGACACGAGGCTGGCTCCGGGGTATTACAAATGCTTCATTGCGGGAGGTGATCTTTCCCGCTGCCTTGAAAGAGGCGGTGGTGAGACCCCTCCTCAAGAAGCCTTCCCTGGACCCAGCTGTTTTAGGGAATTACCGGCCAGTCTCCAATCTTTGCTTCACGGCGAAGGTTGTAGAGAGTGTGGTGGCATGTCAGCTACCCCAGCACCTGGATGAAGCTGTCTATCTAGACCCGTTCCAGTCCGGCTTCCGGCCCGGATACAGTACGGAGACAGCTTTGGTCGCACTGGTGGATGATCTCTGGAGGGCCAGGGACAAGGGTTACTCCTCTGCCCTGGTCCTATTAGACCTCTCAGCGGCTTTTGATACCATCGACCATGGTATCCTGCTGCGCCGGTTGGAGGGGTTGGGAGTGGGAGGCACCGTTTATCGGTGGTTCTCCTCCTACCTCTCTGACCGGACGCAGATGGTGTTGACAGGGGGGCAGAGATCGACTCCAAGGTGCCTCATGTGTGGGGTGCCACAGGGGTCGATTCTCTCACCCCTCCTGTTCAACATCTATATGAAGCCGCTGGGTGAGATCATCAGTGGCTTCGGGGTGAGATACCAACTGTACGCTGATGACACCCAGCTGTACTTTCCCACCCCGGGCCACCCCAGTGAAGCTGTCGAAGTGCTGTCCTGGTGTTTGGAAGCCGTATGGGTCCGGATGGGGAGGAACAGGCTCAAACTTAATCCCTCCAAGACGGAGTGGCTGTGGATGCCGGCATCTCGGTACAGTCAGCTGCAGATGCGGCTGTCTGTCGGGGGTGAGTCATTGGCCCCGATGGAGAAGGTACGCAACTTGGGCGTGCTCCTGGATGGTCGGTTGTCCTTTGAAGATCATTTGGCGACCGTCTCCAGGAGATCTTTTTATCAGGTTCGCCTGATCCGCCAGTTGCGTCCCTTCCTGGACCGGGATGCCTTATGCACGGTCACTCATGCTCTCGTTACCTCTCGCCTGGACTACTTCAATGCTCTCTACATGGGGCTCCCCTTGAAGAGCACCCGGAGACTTCAGCTAGTCCAGAATGCGGCTGCGCGGGTTATTGAGGGAGCGGTTCGGAGCTTCCACGTAACACCTATCCTGCGCAGACTGCACTGGCTACCTGTTGTTTTCCGGGTGCGCTTCAAGGTATTGGTTACCACCTTTAAAGCGCTCCATGGCTTAGGACCGGGTTACCTACAGGACCGTCTACTGCCGGCCTCGATCTCCCATCGCCCGGTGCGCTCCCACAGAGAGGGACTCCTCAGGGTGCCGTCAGCCAAACAGTGTCGACTGGCGGCCCCCAGGGGGAGGGCCTTCTCTGTGGGGGCTCCGACCCTGTGGAACGAACTTCCCCCCGGACTTCGACAACTACCAGACCTTAGGACCTTTCGCCGCGAACTTAAAACCTATTTATTTCGTATGGCTGGACTAGCCTGATTTTTTTATCTTTAAATTTTAATTGATTTTTGATGGGTTTTTAAAATTTAAATTTTTGTAATTTTATGGGGGTTTATGTTATTTTAATACTTGGGCAAAGTTAAATCAGTTTTTTAAGGGTGTTTTTACTATTGTGTATGTTTGTATTTTATCTGCCTGTTCACCGCCCTGAGTCCTTCGGGAGAAGGGCGGCATATAAATTAAAATATTCTATTCTATTCTATATAATTATTTCTATTTAGTAAATAATATATCACAAAAGCCACACACACTTACAATGGCATATTAATTTAAGATCTGACTTTGGTACCTTAAGATCTTTATCATCATCTTCAAAATCTATCAAAACTTTCATTATATTTATTTGTTCATGTTTATATCGTCAATTTAGCCCAAATGGTAGGATTATACTACAGCAAATCTTTGAATCAATGTACCTAAGATCCTCTTATTTGAAGAATGCATGAAAATTCTGGGATTTATTAGTCCCATGGAACTGAAATTTTCACAATGTTCATATCAGTTGTATTTGCAAAGTTGTCACTGTTACACACAGTCATGTAATTGTGATTTCCAATGTTCCCTGCCAGTTTCCCACAAGCAAAATCAAAGAGGAAGCTTGCAGGAAATCAAAAGTTTCTTCCATTCCCACTTCTTTTTTGTTTGCCTGTGATCATTCTGCTTTTTTGTTTAGGAAATAAATATTGACATTAATGAAATTTGTTTGCCTATGAATGGATCTTAGATTTCATGATTCAAAGGTTGCTGTGGTAAATTCAGGGGTGAAATCCAGCAGGTTCTGACAGGTTCTGGAGAACTAGTAGCGGAAATTTTGAGTAGTTTAGAGAACCGGCAAATACCACCTCTAGCTGGCCCCAGAGGTGGGTGGGAATGGAGAGTTTGCAGTATCCTTCCCCTGCCATGTCCACAGAACTGGTAGGGAAAAATTTTAGATTTCACCCCTGGGTAAATTCCACCATTTGGGCTAAATTGATGATACAAACATGAAAAAATAAACATAATAAGAGTTTCAGTTGTATATAGATTTTGAGAATGATGATAGATATCTAAAAGTTCCAAACTCAGATCTTAATTATTTCTTTATTTATGATATAGAATATTCTTAGAATTGGTCTTGATCACGGGGCGGTCCAGCATTGGGATTAAAAAATATATAGTCAGACTAACATTTACAGTTCATTCTGGTCAAATCAGACTGCACTACCTTTTTCTCAAAGGATGACCGAACAGATAACAGACTTGCCCAGTAATACTTAAATTTACTGTTTTTCTAACCTCCTTTGCTCAAATCCTCTTGTGTGAAAACCAAAATACAGCTGGTGATGGTAATATTGTAAAACCATACATAAAATCCTGGTCTCTAATTGCTAGAAATGAATGCAACCTACAAATACAGATATCACAGTTAGCCCATAACAAGTGTTCCAGTTTCCTAATATAAACGTCACAGTTCTCTATGCTGCTCTTTTTATTACAAAATTTACACAATGTTATTATCTGATTTAATTGTGCTGAAGCTATGTAAGCATTTGCATGCTTCTGCAGACACACTCATTAAGCATGGATTCAATTACAGTGAGGATATATCAATTTTATTAATGAAGATATTCTTCCAAAATATGGGTGGACACATTGTAAGTTAGCCCAAAAGTTTTGGTCCAAAAATCAAAAAAAAGCTGACTATGGGCAGAGTTTGCTTACAATACTGCACTTAACCACTGCACCACAAGGCCTCATTGGTGAGGTTTAGCTGTAGGACAGGGAAGTCAAACTGGCGACCCACAGGCCAAATGCATCATGTGCAGGCCACGCCCATCAGCTTTTCAAAGGCAAAACACACCATAATACATCACGTGACATCACGTGACGCGATCGAGTTTGACACCCGATCAAACCCGATTGGTACCCTTTGCTTTGAGACTTATTTAGAAACAAACCCTTTATCGCTTGACTAAAACGGCATGAGACAAATACTTAATCGTAATAAATGACATGATTTCTGACAAGACAGCGGCTGCCTTTATTCAAAATGACATACTTGTTATACTTCCTTGTCAGTTCTTTAGCAGGATAATAACCAAGATATTTTGTATTCAGAAGCATCCGGGTAAGATCGGTTTGTATTTTTAAAATTAAATGAAAATGTCAGAAAGAGATTATTTGTTTTGAATAATGTTAAGAGCCGTGGTGGTGCAGCAGTTAGAAAGCAGTATTGCAGGCTACTTCTGGTGACTGCCGGCTATCAGCAGTTCGGCAACTCAAATGTCACCGAATCAAGGTGAAATGAGGACCCAGATTTTTTGGGGGGCAATATAATGTAAGCTGCCTGTGAAGTGGTATATAAGTCTATGTGCTATTGCTATTTTAAGTCAGCCTTTTACTGTCTCTCAATCTTGGTCTCTCCCTCCCTTTTTCCCTGGCTCACCCTATAGGTTTTAAGACAATCTCATCTTTCATTTGTAAATTCGGCATACTTTCCAAACACTCCTTCAATCTTATTTCTAACAGAAAAAGAACCTTATTGATCAGAAAACAAAAGTACTTGCACCAAGGACATTGATACAAAAACGTTCTACCTGTAAATGAGTACTTTAATTTCAGCCATAATAATACAAGGGCTATTAATAGATTTAGACTTAATGTAATTAGCTCTAATCTTAATTGTAGGAAATATGACTTCTGCAATAGAGTAGTAAATGTCTGGAACACTCTACCTGATCCCGTTGTCAGCATCTCTAATCCCCATACCTTTTACCTTAAACTGTCTACTGTGGAGCTTTCATGTTTCTTAAGAGGTCCCTAAGGGGGCTTGCATAAGCGCTCCACTGTGACTAGCATCCCTGTCCTACTGTTCCCAATTATATGTAATCATTCTATGTGTTTATGACTATGTTATATCCTTTTTTTGTGCCAATTTTTTCATGTGTCCATGTCTGTGTCTACTCTGTTACTTATTTCCTTGTTCTTGTTGATAAATAAATAAATAAATAAATAAATAAATAAAGAAAGAAAGAAAGAAAGAAAGAAAGAAAGAAAGAAAGAAAGAAAGAAAGAAAGAAAGAAAGAAAGAAAGAAAGAAAGAAAGAACAAAGAACTTGGCCTTTGAATTACTCTTTCTTTCACTTTTAAAACTATGTTCATCCTTTTTAGTTCCTCTGAACCTTGTTTTGACAGTGGGCTTTCATTATGAACTAACTTTATCTTAGCTGACCTCTCCTTTCATTACTGTGCTACTCTCCTCTTAAATTGTCTTTCATAAACTGATTACTTTCCTCCCTGTCCATTTATCCAATGCACAGCAAACTATTAATACCGGGGTGTCAAACTTGTGGTGTCACATTGTCATCACATAACGTATTGTGACTTTTTCCTTCTTCACTAAAATGGTGGTGGGCATGGCAAGTGCATGACACATCCGACCTGAGGGTCGCAAGTTTGACACTCCTGTATTAATACATCCATCCTTGTGTGTCCAATCACACTTGGCCAATAAAAAAAATTCTAATAAACCAAGTGGAGTGTTGTGCATTACCACGGTATGATTTTGCATCAGGGATTCCTAAACTTTTGCCATCACACTTTCCTTTACTGTCTTCTTAAGGTAGACCGCCCCTAAAAATCCAGCACAAACACAAATGAACAATGAAAACAATACAATTGACATTTGGGAAAGATGGATTTATTGTGATAATGTAACTACAAAGTTCTTCATCTTCCTCTGATACACCTTACAGCAGGGGTCAGCAACCTGCGGCTCTGGAGCCTCATGTGGCTCTTTCACCCCTCTGCTGTGGCTCCCTGTCGCTCAAAATATGTATCACAACCGCCAATGTGTGATACCTGCTGGCACGCGATTTATTGAGTTTTTCAACCCCTGGTAGGCCAACCATAGATAAATCCAAGAAAAGAAAAGTTTCAGGAGAAAATAGAACATTTAATTCAACTACATATGCTAGTTATGCGGCTCCTTAAGAAATACTCAGGCATGGGAAGGGTTTTGTGGCTCCTGGTGTTTTCTTTTCTGTGGGAAACGGGTCCAAATGACTCTTCGAATGTTTAAAGTTGCAGATCCCTGCCTTACATTTTGGGAAACCCCATATTAAATCCCTCTCCCTCTCCCCCCACTCCTTCTCCTTCTCAAAGCCTGTTATTAAGAACACAGTAGCCTGCAATTACTGCAGGTTCGAGCCCGGCCCAAGGTTGACTCAGCCTTCCATCCTTTATAAGGTAGGTAAAATGAGGACCCAGATTGTTGGGGGGGCAATAAGTTGACTTTGTAAAAATATACAAATAGAATGAGACTATTGCCTTATACACTGTAAGCCGCCCTGAGTCTTTGGAGAAGGGCGGGGTATAAATGTAAACAAAAAATTTTTTTTTTAAAAAATCCTTTTTTATCTTCCAGGAAAAACAATGTATATGAATTCATTTCTGAACACCAACTAAGCTTTCCAAGAGATCTGCTCAGTAAAGCTATGGGGGAAAATGTACTTAAAGATGAAAATACTCTGGTAAGTACAATAATACTTCCTTAAGGCAAAGTTCCTGGGATCTGCAAATGATGCCTCCAGATCCTTATTGTCTCTTTCATCATCATCATCATTATCATCGCCATCATCATCATCATCAAAAAAAGGCAACTAGAAAGAACAACATGATTTAATATTATAATTCATTTATTATCTCATGTAACTTTATCTAGCACTGATATATTGGGCTTTCATTGAGATTTCAATTATATACTTAAATTGGATTCATATATCAGCTAATTAATGGTATTTAATTATAGAATGGTATTTCCAAACCTTTAGTTTCTGGAGCTATAATCCAATCTACTGGAAAAGGGAACGCTTCAGAGAAAATGGCCTACTTGAGCTATTTGCTCCTGCTTTTGGTTACAAGATTCAACTATCTTTATAAGTCTTTGATTAGTATTTAATGTATTTGGTCTTGGTCTGCAGATGGTAATCATGCCACTCCTGTAGCTTGGCATCTCATAAACATTTGCACAATATTTTTTTTTATTTTGTTAAATTGATACACCTGTTCTATTTGTCAATAAAGCTAAATCTTTAAAAAAATGTAATGATGGTATTATATTTAGGCTGTTGGTTTGAGCTCCGAGCTTGGCAAGTTGGTTGCAAATGTTTCATCACCATTCGAGGAGACATTGTCAGTGAATTCAAAATACACTGAGGATGTTTTCTCGAATGGTGACGAAACATTTGCAACCAAATTGCCAAGCTCGGAGCTCAAACCAACAGCCTAGCTACCATTGGTGGGTTTCAAAATTTTTTACTATTGGTTCTGTGGGTGTGGGTTGGTGGGCATGGCATGGGAAGGATACTGTAAAATCTCCATTCCCACCCCACTCCAGAGGAAGGAGTGCAAAATCCCCATTTCCTCCTGATCAGCTGGGAATCTGGAGGCAGAGAATAGATGGGGGTGGGGTCAGTCAGAATTTCCACTACCGGTTCTCCAGAACTGGTCAGAACCTGCTGAAACCTACCTCTGCTAGCTACCAACCCGAACTACTAATATTCAAACACATTTTGATGATACGATATATTAAGGCATAAGCACCAGAAACATGATGCGTTTACAATTTCTACATTGGTGCCTCAAGAAGAACAGATGATGACTCTGAATTTTTTCTTATTACGGTTAACAATTCCAGAATTACAAAATAAATATGTCATGTCCTCCCATTTCACATTCATCATATGTATATTACTTATCTTGAGATAATTCTCATTTTAAGCAGTTGGAGTAGGGAGACTCACTTAAGCTCTGCAGCTCCTAATATTCTGCTTCTTATAGCTTTAGGGATTGAGCAATCATCCTGGTAACAGGGACAGGAGAAAGAAATTGTAATAATACCATGTTTGTTCTGATTTCATCAGGCTTGACAATGTGTTATGCACAATGCCTGAAGTAATGCCATTACTTCAACTCATGGGCCTGGTGTGCTAATAAAAATAATGGATGAGTGGACATGATCAGAAAGGAGAGAAGGCAAACTTAAAAAAGAAACAGCAATAACTCAGAGGAATAGAACATATATGGTAGTTGTTGAAGGTTTTTTTTTTTAATGTTTCAGGTATATCCTCTTGTTGATTTCCCTAATGCGGAGATCTCACTCGCTTCGCAAAGAGCCATTGCAGAACATCATGGCCTGCTCACCAGCACATCTCGCATCCTACGGCAGGTATATCAAAGTAGGCCCTTTAAAATGTGAATTCTATCCAAACTTTAAATTTATTACATATAAGATATCACAACACTATGTTAGTGTTAGAAACAACAAGCAAGTAAACATAATTGTTTGTGATACCGTGTTTCCCTGAAAGAAGATCCTTTATTATATATATACAGGATCCGAATATATATATCCTGAAGGCCTCTGCAGCTGATAACAGACCTCTGGATCAATCAAGAGCTCTCTTATCAGCTGCAGAGGCCTTCAGGAAAGCCTTGCTGGCTGAAGAAGAAATGGGCTGGCAAGGCAGGTGTCTGGGTGTGCGAGGCCTGGCTGCAACTGTCCGAAGGTAATTAGTAGAGCAGCTCCACACCCATACCCACCCTGGCTTAATTTTTACCTGGGCACCCTGGAGTGGAGGGGTCTTAATTAGGGCTTTCTTTTGGGGGGGGTAGGGCTTATATTGGGTGCACATCAGAGGTGGGTTTCAGCAGGTTCTGACCAGTTCTGGAGAACCGGTAGTGGAAATTTTGAGTAGTTCAGATAACCAGTAATTTTTTTTTTTGTCACAACAGTATACACAAACAAATGTCATAGATAAAACAGCGTATCTTGAAGAATATATATATATATATATATATTTATATATATATATATATATATATATATATATATATATATATATATATATTTAAAATTATGCATCAACTATATTAATTGGATATAATGAAGGGAACAATAGGACAGGAACGGTAGGCACATTTGTGCTCTTATGCACGCCCCTTATAGTCCTCTCAGGAATGGGGTGAGGTCAATAGTAGACAGCTTTTGGTTGAAGATTTTGGGATTTTGAGTAGAGACTATGGAGTCAGGTAATGAGTTCCAAGCATTAACAACTCTGTTACAGAAGTCATATTTTCTGCTATCGAGTTTGAAGCGGTTGACATTTAGCTTGAATCTATTTTTTGCTCTTGTAATATTGCGATTGCAGCTGAAGTAGTCTTTTATAGGAAGGATATTGCAATAGATGATTTTGTGTGTTAAACACAGGCCATGTCGAAGTCGACGGAGTTGTAAGTTTTTTAATCCCAGGATTTCAAGTCTGTCGGTATAAGGTATTTTGTTGTTTTCGGAAGAGTGAAGAACTCTTCTAGTAAAATATTTCTGGACTCGTTCTATTGTGTTTATGTCAGAAATGTGGTATGGGTTCCAGACGGATGAGCTGTATTCAAGAATAGGTCTGGCAAATGTTTTGTATGCTCTAGTTAGTAGTGTAGAGTTTTTTGAAAAGAAGCTGCGTAAAATTAGGTTTAAAACTCTTAGGGCCTTTTTTGCTATGTAGTTGCAGTGGGCTTTGGCATTAAGGTCATTTGGTATGAGAACTCCAAGATCTTTGACAGGGTGGGGGTTAATTGGTTAATGATGGATTCCATTACTTTGCATGAGACACAACATAGAGAGATAGGTCTGTAATTTTCAACAAAGCTTGGATCTCCTTTTTTGAAGATAGGGATGACTGTGGCTAGAGACCAGAGTTTTGGAAGGGAACAAGTTTTGAAGGCTTTATTAAAAATTATGCTTAGGGGTTCAGCTATATTAATTGAAAGTTTTTTAAAAAAGTATGCACATAGTCCATCTCGTCCGATAGATAATGATGGTTTTAGGTTGCGAAGGGCTTTTTCAACATTATCTTCTGTGAAGTCTATATGTGTTAGGTTGTTGTTATCTTCTGTGGAATCTATATGTGTTAAGTCGTTGTTAACATTTTTGGTATGATTAAGGAATGTTGGATATAAGCCATCACTGTTTACAAAGACTGAGCCAAAGAATGTGTTAAAGAGGTTTACTTTAACTATTTCGTCAATACATTCTTTGCCGTTAGGTTCTTTTAGTGGTGGAATGGATCTTGTTTCTTTAAGTTTATTGTTTACAAAATTATAAAAAGCATACCACCTCTGACTGGCCTTGCTCCACCTATCCTCTGCCACCCGAGTCCCAGCTGACCAGGAGGAAATGGGGATTTTGCAGTAACCTTCCCCTGGATTGGGGAGGGAATGGAGATTTTACAGTATCCTTCCCCTGGAGAGGGGTGGGAATGGAGATTTTACAGTATCCTTAGCCTGCCATGCCCACCAAGCCACACCCACAGAACTGGTAGTAAAAAAGTTTGAAACCCACCACTGGTGCACATATAAAAATCAAGCTAAGACTTACTTTCGGGTAGGTCATATTTTCGGGAAAACACGGTACTTCACTGTATCTGCTGTGTGTTTATAAGGAAGAAATGCACAATTCCTAAGAATTGGTTATTGTAGGAGCTGAGGACCATGCAAATTGAAAGATCTTAATGTTTGTTTTACTTATAAGTAGCTAATTTAAGAAGTGGTGTTGGCAGATGGGGAACATAACCTTTTTCTATCTGCATATTTTTCCAAGAGAAATATTTCCCCAGTCTGGTTTCTGTGGAAGATTATAAATATTTTCTCCCATTTTAATCTGGAAGAAATATAGGTGGTTTATATGTATAAAAAAACATAGTAAAAATAATACCAATAAACATTAATCAATTGCAAGAATGGTTCAAATGAAATATAAGTTGGAATCATTATTGCAATCATCAAATGCTGTAATAGCTAAAATGGAAGATACTTAAAATCTACTCACTTAAAACCCCTCACACAATGATTGAGGCTGGAAACCTGCTGAATTTTGGCACACACATCTCACTAAAACAGGTGACATTAACAATGACTTCATGAATAAGACACAATTGGCTTGTTTATGCAACACATCAAACTTTTTCCTATGAAAAGGCATCCTCAGACTTTGCAAGACGTACAGTAAGGAGGCATAGCCATTCTGAAGGCCAGAGCGATCCTTAGAAATAAAGATAATGTTGGAAGGTGGGCATTAATCTTCCATAAATCCTTTGGAATAGGCCATATTTTCATCATAGATTGATACATTAGATTAAATGGATACAAAATCAGATGGAGTTGGAAATTTAGCAGGAGAAACCAGATCAAGAGAATTGTACATGTTGCAGTGTTTCATTTATGCACCAGATGGCAGAGTGACTACACAATCAGAGAGCTCTTTCTACCTCATAAGGGATTCACCCTCAATGTTGCTCTTAAAAAAAACCCTTCTTGCCAAACATTTTAATTGAACAGTTGTTTAAAAATATACACTTTGTTTTTAAACATCTCTCTTTCACACAACTGCATAGAATGTGGTCATCATCCATATTATGTTAGTGTATAATCCATTATATCATAGTTGCTCAATACTTTAATGTACATTAACTAAGATATACGTTGAGAACTCAGAAATGTGGAGAAAAGGAATCCAGGAATCTGAACACGAACACTATACCTTCTGCTACATGAAGAGATGACTCAGAAGATTCAGAATTAATTTGGAATAAAATCAGAAATGTGGTGAATGTATATTAAATTAGATGGAGTTATTTTAGAAATCTAATCGGTTAAAGAATTAGTCACATATTACAGTTCAAGAAATTTATTTTTTCTGGCACAGAGAGGGTACATAGTTGCATTTATTTTGTGGTAGGATTTGCATATATTTTTTTGTAATTATTATGTTACTATTGCCTTTATATCTCTTCCTCTGAGCCTAATGTAGTGTGCACACAGGTCTCTTCATTGTATACCCGCAGCAACAGAGGCAGTTGGACTGAATGAATGTGATTGGTACTTTGTCCCCTTGTGAGCTCTGCATTATCCTAATTACCCTGCCTGCTGTTTTTAATTTCTCTATTGCATTATCTCTTTTTTAAAATATATCTTACTAAAAGTTTGTTTTCTTAACGTAAAATACAAGTAGAAATAAAAACAATGGAAAAGGGGAAGGGAAGAGGATAAAGTGAAGGGAAAAGGAAAAAGAAATTTTAAAAAGAAGCAAAAAGTAGTAACTTCCAACTTTTTTTCCTGTGCAGTAAGATACATAATAAAGTTATGGTATCAACTTTTTAGTTATACTGAAGAGTAACTGCTAGCCATTTCTATTGCAGTCATCCATTTAATTGGCAAAACCCAAAACCAAAATTTCTTCCCCCCCTCTTTCATGCAGAGGTCCAAAAGCAGCTTTCAAGTACAGGTAGTCCTTCACTTACAACCATTCATTTAGTGACTTTCTGAAATAAAAAGGAAAAAAGAGACTTTTGATTATTTTTCACACTTATGACCTTTGCAGCATGTAATGTAATCATGCACCATGACCATGTAATCAAAATTCAGATTCTTGGGAACTGGCATGTGTTTATCATGGTTGCAGTGTCCCAAGGTCATGTGATCGCCTTTTGCGACCTTTGGACAAGCACAGTCAATGGGGAAGCCAGATTAACTTAATAATCATAGTACTAACTTAAAGACTGCAGTGATTCACTTAACACCGAAGGCAAGATTGGGTGTAAAATGGGGCAAAACCCACTTAACAACTGTCTTGCTTAGCAATGGAAATTTGGGGATTAATTGTAATTGTAAATTGAGGACTACCTGTAACCAGTGATGGGATTCAAATAATTTAACAACTGGTTCTCTGCCCTAATGATCAGCTGGGTAGGCGTAGCTCAATGATCATGTGACTGTGTGGGCATGACCAATTCAACAACATTCATGTCGATGGGCGCTTCGTCTTAGCTGTTACAATGTAATAAGGGTTAACCAGAGAGGCAGTTTCTGTAAGTAGGGCAATAAAGATTAGGCCAGAATAACACCAGAATGTTTCCTTCCTGCCTTCCTTACAGGATTAGCTCTGTAAAGTGGAAAAAAATAAAATAAGATTTCTTCCAACAACCGGTTCTCCAAACTGCTTAGAAAATTAACAACCGGTTCTCCCGAATAGGTGCGAACTGGCTGAATCCCACCACTACCTGTAACCCCAAAACTATTTACATCCTTGTCCTTAATTAATGCAGCCAGCTTTGCCATCTCTGCCATCTTTTCAATCCTTTTCTCCATTATGGGAGTTATCGCTTCTTTTCATGTCTGGGAATATAGAATTCTTACAGCTATCAACATGTATAGCATGAAGTTCCATCCCCCGCCCCATTTTTTATTTAATAGTCCTAGAAGAAAACTTTCTGGTTTCCATTGTAAATCCATTTTTAAATCTCCTGATTTAAATCATGAATCTGTTTCCAATATTTCATTGCCTTATCACATGTCCACCACAAGTTATAAAAAAAGTACCCTTCTTATGCTTGCATTGCAACAAACGTTCAAAACACCTTTATATATCTTTGAAAATTTATCTGGAGTTAAATATTGCTGTTATATCATTTTATAGAAATTCTCCTTAAGCTTATAATTCAACTTGAATTAGTCCACATATTTTCCCATTGCTCTAACATTATATCAAAACCAAATTTCCTGTAATTTCTCTATAATTATATTCTATAGTCTCAGGAGACGATGACACTTGGTTGACCTTATTCTGACTCATTAGCTAAGGTAAGGTAAAGGTAAAGGTAAAGGTTCTCCTCGCACATGTGTCCTAGTCATTGCCGACTCTAGGGGGCGGTGCTCATCTCCGTTTCAAAGCCGAAGAGCCAGTCCGAAGACATCTCCATGGTCATGTGGCCAGCATGACTGAATGCCAAAGGCGCACAGAACACTGTTACCTTCCCACCAAAGTGGTCTCTATTTTTTCTACTTGCATTTTTACATGCTTTCAAAACTGCTAGGTTGGCAGAAGCTGGGACAAGTAACGGGAGCTCACCCCATTACACGGCAGCACTAGGGATTCAAACCACTGAGCTGCCAACCTTTCGATCGACAAGCTCAACGTCCTAGCCCCTGAGCCACCGCATCCCTTGACTCAGTAGCTAAGCAGGTTTAATTTCTAGAAGAGAGAACGGGGAAGTTGAAAAATGTGCATTATATATGTATGACCACTGAATATACAAGAGTGAGACTGCTAGGAAAGAACGATGTTGAGGTATTTGGCCATAGAGAGAAAATGAATGAAGATCAAATTGCAAAACAAATATATGAAGGAAGAGTGAATAGTAAGAGGAAAAGGAAGACTGGAGCAGTCATAGTTGAGAAGAGATCAAAAAGGATACTATAAAAAGGGAACAGCATATGGACATGGTGGAAGTGAGGATGGGTTTATTTGTTTATTTGTTTATTTAGTCAAACGTACGAGATAACAGGTATAAGTATAAACATGGACATGAGCACATGAAATGAGTACAAATAAATGGGAATAATAGGACAGGGATGGTAGGCATGCTGGTGCGCTTCTGCAAGGATAGAAAGTTACGGAAAAATATAATGAATGGATTTCTTTTCTTAATCCCATGCTTTTCAATTAACAATAGCATTTAGGGTTTTATACTACCTCATAGTGCTTTATAGCACTCTATGGGCAGTTTAAAATGTAAGCATTGTTTGCATATTGACCCCAAAATCTGGGTCCTCATTTTATCAACTTCAAAAGAATGGAAGGATGAGTCAACTTTGAATCCCATCCCAAACTCTGTGGGCAGAGTTTGCCTGCAATACTGCAATTTAAACACAGCACAACCAGGACCAATTTCTTTGACTAACTATTTTTGAACAATTTCTAAAAACTTGCATGGATGTGTCAATAAGAACACCAGAAATAAATCTGCAGCTGAAGAAGATTTTATTTTTATTTGTGCTGTAGCAGTTTAGATGTGAAAAGAAGTTCCTTACATATTAAAACACAAATAGAAGTCATTTACTAGTTCAAACAAAGCCTAGTATATTCACACATTGCTCCTGTAATCCCTAGCCACAATTTATGCAGTTCCACTTTTCTTGATTCTGTCTTTCACACAGGCCAGTCTTCATATTTACTCAGGAGGAGACATGAGTGAGCATCAAGATATTTGCTGCAGCTATCAATGATTGTTAAATGTTTAGAAACCTATCAAAGCCTCCATGTGAATATAATGGTTAAAGGATGTGATAAGTAGGGAGCCTTTTCAATTTATTGTCCCTTTTTCAAGAGGAGGATTGATGGAGGTACTAAAGATTAGAGAGACTTTGAGGAAAAGCAAACAGGATACTCCTATGTGACTGGAAAGAAAGTCACTCTCCTGCTTTTAAGAAATGGATTAGGCTATGAGTTCATTATATAGTTTTGAAAAATCTTTGTGCTCTGAAAATGAGGAGTTGGCACATGATCCAGATTACAGTCAATGATTGGATGAATTACATATAGGTATTTATACTTAGCATATGAGGGGCGGTGTGATGGTTCAGTGGATAAGACACTGGACTTGCCAGCTGGAAAGCCAACAGCCCAGGTTCAAGACCTGAATACTGCACAATGGGGTGAGCGCCTGGTATTCTCCCCAGCTCCATCCAATCTACCAGTTTGAAAGCATGCAAATGTGAATAGATAAATAGGTGCCACTTTGGTGGGAAGGTAACAATGTATCATGTTTTGCTGCATGCTCTGCACTGAGCTTTGATGTCATGCTGGCCACATGACTGCAAAAACATCTTCAGACAGCAGTAGTTCAATGGCCTAAAAATAGAAATGAGCACCATCTTCAGGGATTCTTTTAGTTTTACCTTTACTTATCATATGGATAATTTTTGGTGTTGATATTTATTGTGTCTTTAACATTAGGAATGTTTCTTAAGATAACTATATAAAGAGCAAAAAGTATATTTTTACTGTATGTGTAGGGTTTTTTCCCTTTATATGTCAATAATAATAATAATAATAATAATAATAATAATAATAATAATAATAATAATAATAATAATAATAATAATAATAATAATAATATCATCCTAAAAGTTAGAATATTGAGTGGCTTTTCTCTCTCTATTATCCCATGTATATGCCAAATTTCTTTTTCATTTAGACTTATGATCCAATTGCAAATCCATGTGAAAAAAATTATGGTTGGCAGTTCAATGGAAAGACTTTTCTATAGACCACAAGATTACTCAATTTTCCTTAGAAAGCTCTGATCCAACAACCCAAAAACCAAAGATTGTATAGATTTCTCATCCCAGGATCTTATAGTTGTTGGTTTGTTTGTTTTTTTTGTTCTTGATGATGTTAAGTTCTACTTTACCTTTAAGGACTGTGGTGAAGGGCTGAAAGATCATAACACATGACAATGTAACAAATATTGATGCTGCTGAAATTCCTATTGCTTCCTTATGACTCCATAGTTTCATTCTAATCATATTAAATTTTAGCTGATATGAAGCAATTCATGCTGGAAGTGGAAATATATATATATATGTATATATATATATATATAAAAGGAAAATAACTTTTCTTTCTTAATGCAGACAGAATACATTATTGCTATTGTTACTTCTGCTCTGGTAATATACCAGAAAAAGGAGGCTATAGAAATCCCATACTACTGGCAAAGACCAGATTAGTTGTGCCAAAATTCCACAATTGTGCTTTCACTATTTAGGGCAATCTTGAAGCTGCAGTTAGAATATGGATATGTGTTCTCTGTTCTGCTTCTATAACTATGGCATCTTCAGGTTGAAGTGCCAATAAAGCCAGACAGTGGTTGTGGTAACACAACTGAAGCCATTTGTAAGATTGTATGAGATTGACCCATGTATCAAAGAGTGGGGATTCCATTGTACTATTGCCTTCTACTATCTTTCCTTTTTTGAACACTTCCATTGGTGCCAATGCAAATAAGATGTATTTGAGGAAAAATTTGAATTATTTATTTATTTATTTATATTTGAATTTATATCCCGCCCTTCTCCGAAGACTCAGGGCAGCTTACACTGTGTTAAGCAATTTCAAAAACTCCACTCTTGTCATCCTTATTTGGGAAGAAACCTCTGTAAAACTCTGTAATCTTTCTTCAGGATATACAGCCAAAGGATCTGTTTTATCTTTAAAGCAGGGATCTTCAAACTTGACAACTTGTAGACTTCAACTCCCAGAATTCCCCAGCCAGTGTGAGGAAAACTGGGAACTGAAGTCCACAAAGTTGCCAAGTTTGAAGGCCCCTGCTTCAAAGGACTCCCACAGCTTGGAAATGCTTTTTGTGTTTTCTTTAAAGTTGCTTGGACTCGGGGTAGAAAGAATCTACTATGGATGACATCAGCTAGCACTGATGGTACTAGCAGAATATCTCTGAAATTATGAGCATACTGAATCATTTTTATTCCTTCACTTTGCTTTTGCTGAGCTTGTTTTTCACTTAATGGAAAGGGTTTGCTCATGTCAAGGAAAGAATAAATAAAAGCAAGCAGCTTTAAAAGTGTCTCTGACACCAGCCTTTTCAAGTGAGAAGTACTCTTCCTCTTAAGAAATCTATTTTCTCTGTCTTTGGGGATGTATATAAAGGTGGGAAAAAAACCCCAAATAAAGTGTTTTCTAAGCAGAAAATTGAACCAAAGGGAATATGTACTCTTGATTTCCCCATCTCTCTCAACCCTTGCCGTTCTCTCTTGTAAATATCCCTTGCCTTTTTTTTTCTGAACATGAAGTCCAGGTTTAAATAGTTCTGCTTCTAATACAAGAAAGTTTAGAATGAGTATTGGAGAATATTAGTGCTGCTTGTAGACAGATGGGAAAGTGGATAGGTCATAGAATTAAAGGCACATTACTGCCCTCTCCCCATCAAAGATGGACTAGAAGACCATGGAAGCTGGACAGAGAGGTTGGAACTGGAGGAAGAGCAGAAAATGAGCAGGACACAATATTAAAACTACCTGGGAGAGCCAAGACTTATTGTGCCCAGCTCCTATAAGAGAGGCTGTTGTGGTTGAAGAGGTGAACCTGAACACACTTGCATTATAAGTCAGTAGCATTATGGTCATTGGATGGGAGATACATTAACATGCAACCAAGGTAGCATAGCAACTCTATCCTAGTAGCACTCAGCAAGGAAAGTGAACTGGGGACTAATAGGTAAATTGTTCAATGTGAATGGAAATCCACTTATCTCCACTTCTGAGAAGGTAACTCCTTTCTGGGGTGTAGGTCATCAGATTGTCAGAATTCCTTGCTTCAAAATGTTGCAGATCAACTCTATAACTACGTATAATAAGAGTTCATTCATCGATGCCCCATATATAACTGAGACTCAGTTGGGTAAGGACAGTGAAGTCATCCTGTCTGAAATCTGTCTTGTACCAACCTCTGACCAGAGAAAAGGGGTGGCATTGATCTCTACATGGGGAGTGTGATACCTGAAGAGTATTTAGAAGTTGCAGCTAGAATGCATAGTTCTGGGAGGTCCTAAGACTACACACATCACTGTTACTCTGTGAGTTGCATTACAGTTTGCTTCTGGGTACAATTCAAGATGTTCATTGTTAACTATAAAGCCCTTCACAGCATGGGTCCAGGGTATCTGAGGAGCTGTCTTTCCATAATGGGACACATTCACCCCACTCACGCAAGTGAAAGAGGCCTGCTATGGATCCCATCTGCTAAGGTGGCTCAACAGGCTAATGCAACCTGTTATTAACAGCAACTGCATGCAATATTGCAGGTTCAAGTCCCACCAGGCCCAAGGTTGACTCAGCCTTCCATCCTTTATAAGGTAGGTAAAATGAGGACCCAAATTGTTGAGGGGTAATAAGTTGACTTTGTATATAGTATACAAATGGATGAAGACTATTGCCTGACATAGTGTAAGCCGCCCTGAGTCTTCAGAGAAGGGCGGGATATAAATGCAAATTTTAAAAAAAAAGATCTTTTTCTGCTATGGCCCCATCCCTGTGAAACATCCTACTGCCAGATGTGAGAATTGTCTCCTCCCTTTTGGCCTTTCAGAAGGGTGTTAAAAGCTGGCTTGCTGGTTGGCCTAAGGCTGCTCACCACTGGAAGTAACTGATGGGGTAAGAAGACCTCATCCAGTCTCATCCATCTCTTAGTTCCCTTAGTTCCAATTTTAGTACTGTTTTTAATCATACTTTAATCTGTGCAGTTTTAATTATATTTTTTACTTATTTTATAACTTCTAATTCAACCAGGGTCACCTTGTAGGGTAAATGGGCAGTATCAAAATTTAATCAATGCGTAAATAAAATAAATAAATCTTTCATAGGTTCAGAGATACTGGGATGTGAATAACTATGTGGTAGGTTGAAGCTGTGTGGAAGCTATGGTTGAATTTGTCTGAATTGTGGAATGATAAAGATGTCAGTAGCTTGGGAGAGAGCTACATTTTTCCCTGTTCCAGAACTTCTGGCATTTAAGGGTGGCATTAGGAAAATCAGGCAGTCATAATGGTTAGGCACTTAAACAATGGCAGTAAATTGTTCAGCTATTTATTTATATCTATCCTTCTTGCTTCTTTTATCCCTGTGAATAAGACAATTAGGTAAGACACAAGTACATTGCAAAATATCTGCCTTCTGTAAGGCATGTTTGTTTCATGCACAAGGTCACGTCGTATGGTAGAAAAATGGAAATCCTCATGCTGAACTCATAAAAATATATTTTGTATTAGTACAAAGTATGCAATGTGGATAATATTGTCCATCACATATAGCATCCAGCCAAATAAAGCAATTTTGGGGGGGGGGGCGGGATAGACATCTTGATTGTAATAGCTGTTAATTTGCTGAGGGACTCGACCAATTTTCTATATCAGTCACACAATCAATACTTTTATGGGGTATTTTAAATTAATGTGGAAGCGGTGTCAAATTCATGTATGGAACACATTCAATAATATTCTCAGTTTAAAGGGACAGTTATTAAACATTTGTAGTTTTGACCTGTGCTTCAATAACCCAGGAAACTAAAACATTTGATATGCATTTTATAGATTTTGATTTGCATTTTAAAAGCTTTTATATGATGGCTTTAGAAATCAGAGTCCACAAATCCACTTTTAGTTTTCTTTTTATCTTGCAAATGGCACATTTAGTAGACATGGGTATACTTTGCCAAATCCCTTAATAGAAAGACCTTGATATTGTATGCATACAAGATATTCATACAATATCGGGCCTGGGTACTTATGGGACCGCCTGCTGTTACCTCATGCCTCCCACCAACCCGTATGCTCACACAGAGAGGGACTTCTCAGGGTGCCCTCCGCCAAGCAATGTCGGCTGGCAGCCCCCAGGGGAAGAACCTTCTCTGTGGGGGCCCCTACTCTCTGGAACGAACTTCCCCCTGGCTTGCGCCAATTGCCTGACCTTCGGACCTTTCGCCGCGAGCTGAAGACGTATTTATTTATTCGCGTGGGGTTGGCTTAAATTTTAAATTTTAAATTTTTGGGATGTATTTTAATGGGTTTTAAATTTTAATGTTTTAAATTTTGGCCAATTTTATAATAAGTTTTTTAATTGTTTATTTTAATTGTATTTTGTTACTGTTTTTATTTTGGCTGTACACCACCCTGAGTCCTTCGGGAGAAGGGCGGTATAAAAATCTAATAAATAATAATAATAATAATGATAATATAAATATACATTTATACCCAGTATATTAAATGTAATGGTAATAATTTCACAATCCACATGTATATATATGTATGTATATATGTATGTATGTATGTATGTATGTATATGGAAAATAAGACAGAGAAAGAGAGAGAAAACACAAAACATTATTATTTCTGGGTTCTTTTGTGTCACACAGTAGATTTCATTGTTTAAAGCATGCACACAATTCTAGAGTCCACATTACTGTGTCAGAAAGCTCAGCTAAAATAATATTCATGAGATGCTAATTGTGCATGCCCAAAGAATGCATATATTTTAATAAAACAAGAAATAGAATTTCCAGTAGATAGCAGAGTGCAGACCTCAGCGTGAGAACTCTATTATATCTGATGACAATGATATTTTCTTTTCTTCTCTCAGCGACAGACCATAGAGCTAGTTCCTGTGACTGAAGTCCATTATCAATATGCTGCAAAGTCATATATTTATTATATCTATGGAACAGAGAACAAAGTCTATGCCCTGGACTATCCTGAAAGATACTGTTGTGGCTGCACTATAATCTGACAGTGAAATTCTGTACAAGTATTCTTTATATAAAACAAGCTATTTTTATGTCTAAATTATCTAGACTGGGATGATATGGATTTCCTGCTTACTACTGTGATAAGCTTTGTTATCCTATTCCTCCAGATAAGAAAGCTGAAGGCTTTTATCTGGTAATAAAATGTCCTAAATCCTATTTTTACTTTTGTTTAAACAACATATATCTAAATATGTATCTTTAAATATATATGTCTAGTATATATTTTCTGGAAAAATAACACCTTGGAACATTTTAACAAACATACACAAACAAACAATGCATTTTTTTCTGAACAAAGTATTGGCCGAGTCACAAATTTGTACAGCTTTTAGTTATCTCCCAACACAATTTATATATTTCACTTTTCGCCATAATATTCTTTCTCTCTAATTTTTATTTTCTTTTCCTTATTTCTGTTATATAACTAATCTCTAATCATTAATCAATTTTTCTCTTTTTCTCCCTCCTCTCATTGCTTCCTCCAAGTCAAAACACTTTCATTTCAAATCAGTCATTTTTCTAATATTTAACCCTAACTCTAAATCATCCTATTCAAATATTTTCTCATTACTCCCTTTTCACAACATAATATAGTTTCAAGCATTTTCTCTAAATTCCATTATTTCAATCACAAAAATTAATATTCATACTATTTTACATATATAATCCAGTTACTTCCCTCTTTTCCATTTCTTCCTTTATCATCTTATCCAAATACTACAATCAAATACCTTACTACAATTCATTTAAATATATAACATTAAAAACATTCATTTCTGTTTCTTAATTCCCATTATTTTTTTTAAGTAAACCCAATTTTTCCATTGCTTTTTAAACTAAGTTAATCTTCACAATATAATATAATTTCAAATGTTTTAGCTGAGTTCCATTTTTGCAATTAAAGACATTTCAAATATTACAATCTCGTATATTGCATTTACTACAGTTCATTTATACTTATCAATGGTGGGTTCTAAGCAGTTTTACCGCCAGTTCTCATCGCGCGCACACTTTGCGCGCAATGTATGAGATGATGGAAACAGGAATAATTCTAGAAACCTTTAGACAAGCAAGTTATTATATATGGGTTAAGGCCATTTTCTTTAAAATTTGGATTGTTTTGCATGTGATTTTGCTTAAGTGAGAGACAATGAAATTCTGTTCCTCCCCTTAAGTTATCAAGAAACAGTTGCATGTGTATTGTATATAGAGAAAAAATAAGTAGCATGAATCTAGTTGTTCTAGGTCAGGAGTGTCAAACTTGCAATGACACGTTGTTGTTATGTGATGTATTGCAACTGTTTTCCGCTTCACTAAACCGAGGGTGGGAGTGGTCAACGTGTGACGTATCTGGCCCATGGACTGCGAGTTTGAGACCCCTATTATAAGGCATAGTAATGTACTAAATTAGAAGCTTAAGATAAAACACTTGTGTTAGTAGAATATATTGTACCGAGTATATATTTTTGTAGGGAAAACACAATGATATAACAAAACCATGTTTTCTTTTGTTGTGAACTGTTTTATCAGGATTAGGCAGAAAGCAAGTATCCTAAAATTTATCTGTATATACATTTCAGACTAACAGGCAGAGTAGACAGGTGGATGAGGACTTCATAGTATATCTTACAGTGATTGTAATTTCCAGAAGTCAACAAGATTTTTATATTTAAGTCCTAAAGTCATTCATAAATAAGTTTGTCTATGATGTTTCTTTAGAAAAAACATGACTAATTATGAGACATAATATCCCCCCTCAAAAAAAGAAAAAGAAAAAAGAGAAGCAAAATAGAAAAAGAAAAATTCTGGTGTGAGTCCCAATCCCAACTACGTCAGCGTCCCATATTCACAGCGTAATTATTTTCACATATCATTGCAGAATTGCTAGGTGGAGTGGTGCAGTAGCCTAGAGGTGGAGCTCTCGCCTCACAATCAGGAGGCTGTGAGTTCAATCCTAGGTAGCAGCAGATATTTCTTTCTCTGGGCACAATAAGTAAATATCAGCTGCAAACTCTGCATTGGTGACAGGAAGGGCATCCGGCCAGTAAACACTCAGGTCCATTAGTCGACCCAAGTCCACCCCGATTCAAGGGATTTTGGGGTCATTAAAAGACAAAAAAAATTGCAGAATTGCTAGGTTATATTTAGAAGTGAATGAATCTGCAGTACCCTGCCTTGCTTACTCGTGATTTCAGGCCAATGACAGAAAGGAGGTGAATAAATGCTTGGGGTTCACTGCTTTTTATGTAAACTAATAAGAAACTCAATTTGAGAATGCTGATCCAATGCATGGGACCAACAGGGAATATCCACAGGCTTGAGGGAACTCATTAAACTAAAATAATTAAGAGACTGGAGGCCTCGGTGGAGCTTCAAAAAAAAGAAAGAGGACTGGAATGGATAAAAAGGCAGACCGATGCTTTGTTATAAGTCCCACTAGTTTCCTTTGCAGCTTCTAAGTGAGCCATTGATGATTTTCCATATACTGTAGTCCCTATTATTGCAGGATTCATGGTATTAACAATCATTTCAGGAAAAGCCTATGAACACAGTCCCACTTTAATGATTTTCCACTAGAGGGAAGCAATGACATAAAAATCAGTCTTTATTATTCATGGACAAGTACATATTTGTAAGACATTTTGCAAATCCCACTTGGGATGAATGTATTTGTGTCTGTGCCTGCATATTCAACTTGTATTTACATGTTAAGTGACTGTGCATATAAGCGTTCGTATCATTCTTTCTCACACTTATATATGAATATATACTAGGCGCTATGATGTAATCCACAGCAGGCAGGAAAAACAATCCAAAATTCAGACAACAGCAGAAAGCACATTGCAAATATAAGTACTGAATACTGATTTTCAAATATAAATAGTGCAATGTTTTGCATAGTTTACTCAAAAGTAAATTCCACTGAATAAATTTTCCCCTAAAGTTAGCAGACAGAACTATAATCATAATTATTTTTTTGGTTTAACTACCGTACATTTGATTTTGGTGTGCCTGTTGGGATAGCTTCATACAAATGCTAACCTAGGATAACAAAATATAATTCTTATACTGGGACACCATATGATTGTGTGTCTAAACAAATAATTATACTGAAGTTTTGGCTCATACAGTATACTAAACAATGGCTGGCATTCATAGCATGTAAGCTACCGTGTTTCCACGAAAATAGGACCCTGTCTTATATTTTTTTGAACCCTGAAATAACTGCTTGGCCTTATTGCACTTATTACACTCAAAAGCCTGATTGGGCTTATTATCAGGGGATGTCTTATTTTTGGGGAAACAGGGTATTAATTACCCAACTTCATTTTAGCCTAGTTCACTGATGGCAAACCTTTTTGACACCAAGTGCCCAAACTGGAACGCTCGTGCGCACCCAAAGACCAGCTGGCCGGCATGCACATGCACCACACATGTGCACAGCCGGTCTTCGGGTTTCCGGCATGTGAATACGCACTGGCCAGCTGGTCTTCATGCATGCCGATGTACCAGCAACCCAAAAACCAGGTGGCCAGTGTGAATGCGTGTGACAGAAACCAGAAGAGCAGCTCTGTGTGCCACCTCCATCACAGGTTTGTCATCACAGGCCTAGTTGTTTATTTATTATTTATTATTTATTTATCATTTAAACCTTCATAGTCACCCATCTGTATATGTCCCTGGGCAGCTAATATAGGATAAAAACTATAAAAATAGCAATTAAAATGAAATTCCTACAGTGATACAATTCCACTTCATAGAATCTTACTGCTGATTCCTCTAATGGCTCAGCCTAATTTCTGTGAAAAAACAAGACTTCATGGCTTTCTTCAAGGCACGAAGTATTGAAGTTGTGGCTCTCTGGTGGAAGGTTGTTCAAGAAGGCTGTGTGAACGTAGACTTCATTTGTACATTTTAGTCAGGAGATCCTAACCAACAGTAATGTTCTTATTAATGGTGCTAGGGATACTCTCTCTCTCTCTCTCCCTCCCTCCCTCCCTTACACACACAGAGAGAATTTATTTTAGAAGTTGGTTATAAATCATAAGGCATTTCCAGGAAGATGATACAGTATCTGAAGTTTAAAGATATGCATGCTGATTTCTAAATAGAACCTCAATAGGTAATTATATAGCAATAGCAATAGTACTTCGACTTATCACTTCATAGTGCTTTTACAGTCCACTCTAAGTGGTTTACAGAGTCAGCATATTATCCCCAACAGTCTGGGTCCTCATTTTACTGATCTTGGAAGGATGGAATGCTGAGCCAACCTTAACCAGTCAGGATTGAACTGCTGGCAGCTGGCACACTTGGCCTGCAATATTACATTCTAAACACTGCGCCACCATGAATCTTATATATAGAATTGTTATTTTGCAAGTTCAATGTCTTTTTTTCCTAGGAACTCTGAAGACCATCTAGAACAGGTCTGTCAAACTGGTGGCCCGCAGGGCGGATACATCATGCTCAAGTCATGTCCACCCTTGCTCCGCAAAGGCAAAAAATACCGCTATACGTCACGATCTGGCCCATGATGTGATTGAGTTTGACACGCCTAATCTAGAGTGAGTCTCAGAAATAAGAGAGGATCTTCCAGATGACAACCTATGGAACCACTGCTATCCATGTTTATGTATGTAAGACCTGGCAACCTGAGATGCTCCAGGAATAATTGAGCTTCTATTCCAAAGATCTCTACCTTTGGTGATATGGTGTGGGATGGCTGGGAGGAGCAAGGAGGTCAAAGGTTACCCATCTCAATTATATTATTTTCTGAAGATTGCTTCTCAAATGTGATATTCCTGTTTGGAAGCTTTTCCATTGTACAGTATTATTGTGAAATATCTTTTAAAACTTCTAAAATGTGATTTCAGGCAATAAAGATAATACATTCATTATTGTGACTGATCTTGTAGTGCATGGTGTCTTGCTGTCTGCAATGAAAGTGCATTTCCTGGCAAAAGACAAGAAACCAATAACTAATCTCTGGGTGGTTTTGACAGGATTAGAGAAAACAAATTTCCACTCTGCCTCTCTCTTCAAACGTGAGCAGCAAAAAAATGCTAAGAACCTACAAATATTTTAAAAATATCTTTCTTGGAAAAGAGTAGATGATTTTCATTTTTGTTAAATAACAATAAGCAGAGTCTCCCTTGCATTGATACATTAAAATGCAGAAAGCGGGAGAGGGTGAAAATCTAATTCCTTTTCCTAATTCCTGGAAAATTAAAAAAATCTAAAATATTTTCAAACTGGTCATATGCCTACATAAACAAATAGCATTTTGTTTTAGTTTTCAGGCTAAAGATTCAATGAAAAGAGCTTTATCCTACCTCAAATTATCCTACCTATAAATTAACTGCTTGTAGAGGGAAGGTGAGACAAGGAGAGCATTTCTCTTTCTCCTATATTCTTTGGCACTCAGCAGGAGTGTTGCCTATTTGTGTGCATGTGTGTGTGTGTGTGTGTGTTTGTGTGTGTGTTTCTAAGCTTCATAAACTGAAGCAGAAGAGCTTAACTGAGGGATACTCAAGCAGAAAACCAACCTAGCACTAAGGAGAAATTTCCTGACAGGACAATTAATCAATGGAACAATTAATCAGTGGAATGTCTTGCCTCCAAGTGTTGTGGGTGCTCCAGTACTGGAGATTTTTAAGAAGAGATTGGACAACCATTTGTCTGAAATGGTATAGGGTATAGGGTTTCCTGCCTGAGCAGGGGGTTGGACTAGAAAACCTCCAAGGTCCCTTTCAACTCTGTTATTCTTTATTCATGTATTGAAAGAGAATCTATCTCTCTTTCTCCCTCCCTCTCTACACCATCATCATCAAATCATGCAGCTGTAACATTAGACTCTTGAAATCGTAGGATTTTATACTAGCAATACAAATGGTTAAAAGACCCTCACTTCAATATGTAGAAAAATCCTGCAGCTTCTGAGATGAAGTGACAAATGTAAATTAAATGTATGTTGTATGTTGGTCTACTCATCGAGCTCTGAAATTCTTCACATACTGACCTCCTGACTTAGCTCATTTTTGCGGGAAAAAAATGCCATGAATTGGATGTTTTCTTAGCTTTCCAAAGTATAGTGGGTTCCCTCCTAGTCCCAATTGTCCAGTAAATAGATACATTTAAGGAATTTTTGCATTAACAATGTGGTCTACCCTGTCTGAAGAGTGCCTTTATTAATCTCAATCAAAAATCCCATTTTAGGACATGAATGCAGGCTAATCTATTCCCATATTTGGCTTTTTCCTTTTGGAGTTACACATTTTCTTCCTGGAAAAGTAGAAAAACATGCTTACATCATCTTCAAAGCATCTGATTGAAAAACTAAGTCAGCTTTGGCATCCTGGCTAACCCATCATTTATTGAGATTACAGGTCAAATTGCCCAACTAAATCAAGTGTCATATGCCTATCAAAAACCCAACCAGAAGCTGACTTAATAAAATCATATTGCTTCTTTATATATCGTTGTTGTTGTTATTACTGTTATCCCGATTATCATCATTTCTGGATTTTACAAAGTAAAAGAGTTTTTTGAAGAAAATTATATCACAAAACATTGTTTCCTGATATGCCCTATTTTCCTTTCTCCCAGCTGTGTATCTTTTCAAGCTAAGCAACCAGGATAATATTTAAAGAAGATGTGCAAGAATTCATTTAAGCTTGCTGTTTTATAAGCCTTTTAAAAATACTGTTTCTTCTTCCCTTCCATTAATCTGAGATAATTCTAAGTAATTATTTTTATTTTTATGTCATATGTTTATAATACAGAAAAAAATACAGTTTCACATCTAATAATAGGAGTAATTTTATGCAGCATGTGCTTTAAAACCAAGGACAGTACAGCAATGTATCAAAATCAGACTTTAGTTTCATTCAGAACCCAGTTTTTGTATTATTTTCAGGCAGAAGAATAAACAATTAGAATAGAATAGAATAGAATTCTTTATTGGCCAAGTGTGATTGGACACACAAGGAATTTGTCTTGGTGCATATGCTCTCAGTGTACATAAAAGAAAAGATATGCTCATCAAGGTACAACATTTACAACACAATTGATGGTCAATATATCAATATAAATCATAAGGATTGCCAGCAACAAGTTATAGTCATACAGTCATAAATGGAAAGAGATTGGTGATGGGAACTATGAGAAGATTAATAGTAGTGCAGATTCAGTAAATAGTTTGACAGTGTTGATGGAATTATTTGTTTAGCAGAGTGATGGCCTTCGGGAAAAAACTGTTCTTGTGTCTAGTTGTTCTGGTGTGCAGTGCTCTATAGCGTCGTTTTGAGGGTAGGAGTTGAAACAGTTTATGTCCTGGATGTGAGGGATCTGTAAATATTTTCACGGCCCTCTTCTTGATTCGTGCAGTATACAGGTCCTCAATGGAAGGCAGGTTGGTAGCAATTATTTTTTCTGCAGTTCTAGTTATCCTCTGAAGTCTGTTTTGGGTTGCAGAACCAAACCAGACAGTTATAGAGTCATTGCAGATGACAGACTCAATAATTCCTCTGTAGAATTGGATCAGCAGCTCCTTGGGCAGTTTGAGCTTTCTGAGTTGGCGCAGAAAGAACATTCTTTGTTGTCCTTTTTTGATGATGTTTTTGATGTTAGCTGTCCATTTTAGATCTTGCGATATGATAGAACCTAGAAATTTGAAGGTTTCTACTGTTGATACTGTGTTGTCAAGTATTGTGAGAGGTGGAAGTATGGAAGGGTTTCTCCTAAAGTCTACCACCATTTCTACAGTTTTGAGTGTGTTCAGTTCCAGATTGTTTTGGTTGCACCACAAGGCTAGTCGTTCGACATCTCGTCTATATGCGGATTCGTCATTGTCTTGAATGAGACCAATCACTGTTGTGTCATCTGCGAACTTCAGTAGCTTAACAGATGGATCATTGGAGATGCAGTCATTGGTATACAGAGAGAAGAGAAGTGGGGAGAGCACACAGCCTTGGGGGGCCCCTGTGCTAATTGTACAGGTATTTGATGTGATCTTGCTTAGCTTCACCTGCTGCTTCCTGTTTGTTAGGAAGCTTGTGATCCACTTACAAGTCTGTTCTGGTACGTGTAGCTGGTTTAGCTTAGTTAGAAGAATGTCTGGAATGATGGTATTGAATGCTGAACTAAAGTCTACAAAAAGGACCCTTGCATAGGTCTTTGGAGACTCAAGATGCTGTAGGATGTAGCGCAGAGCCATATTAACAGCATCATCTATTGATCTGTTTGCTCGGTATGCAAATTGCAAGGGGTCTAACAGCGGATCCGTGATGGTTTTCAAGTAGGAAAGCACTAGCCTTTCAAAGGTTTTCATGACTACAGATGTTAGAGCAACTGGTCTGTAGTCATTCAGTTCCTTGATGGTGGGCTTCTTCGGCACTGGGATGATGGTAGAGTGTTTGAAGCAAGAAGGAACATAACACATCTCTAGTGATTTATTGAAAATATGGGTGAAGATGGGGGCCAATTGGTCAGCACAGACTTTTAAGCAAGCAGTGTTTTCAAATTTACAGTGCATTCAAAATGCAATAAGCTATCATGCCTTTATGCTCTCAGCCTAGGCAGAATCTAATAAAAAAAGAAATGGCAGATAGAGAGAAATGGATTGCTTATTAAGATTCCTATTAATACAGGAAGAAGTAAAACCTAAGTCAAGAGAATAATTGATTGCAGAGGGATAGAGCTTACAATGGTTTTCATATACACAATGAAGAGAAAGCTGGAGTATAGACAAACAAGTGACTGGAATTAATTATGAATCTGAAAATTAGTTAAACAGAAATGATGAATTGTACAAGCTTTTATTAAATGTATAAGCTTTCATGAAACTGAAGAACAAGAATTGTGTGATAGAATGGACTATGAATATATCATAAAGGTAAAGGTTCCCCTGCACATGCGTGCTAGTCATTTCCGGCTCTAGGGGCAGTGTTCATCTCCGGTTCAAAGCTGAAGAGCCAGCGCTGTCCAAAGACATCTCTGTGGTAATGTAGCCGGCATGACTAAACACCAAAGGCACACAGAGCACTGTTACCTTCCCACCAAAGGTGGTCCCTATTTTTTCTACTTGTATTTTTTACGTACTTTCGAACTGCTAGGTTGGCAGAAGCTAGGACAAGTAACAGGAGCTCATTCATTTATGCGATGCTAGGGATTTGAACCACTGAATTGCTGACCTTCTGATCGACCAGCTCAGCATCTTAACCAGTGAGCCACTGCATCCCCTTATGAATTTAACATACAAATGGACAAACTGGAGAGAATGTGAGTAAATGGGTTGAAATTCATAATGCTTTATAATTTAAGAGAGAATGTGTATAAAAAAATGTTCATTTTGGTATATGACACTGGAAAACCTATGAAAGATGTATAAGCAATGTAGGAAATGTGAAACACATGAAGAAACATTTTACCTTGCATGGCAGAGGTGTAAAAAAGTTATAAAATTCTGGATGCAAATGCATACAGTAAGTACAATGATACAAAAAAATCTTAAAGATTAAAGTTGAAAAGGAGTCAGGACTTTTCTTATTGGGATTTATGGATAAGCAATTAGGAAAAAAAACTCATAGAAGTTTGTTTTTATACATGGTAACTCTGGTCAGACTATTATATCCATAACAATAGGGGAATGGTGGAAATCCACAATGGAGGAATGGGCTGAGAAGGTGTCGGAATTGTAAGCAATGGCAAAATTGACTTGTGTGGTCAAGGCTAAAACAAGTACTTTTTTAAAAGACTGGAAACTTTTACAATCTTTGCTATAAGACAGAGAAAAATGAAGTAATAATTTATGGATTTGATAACTGAAAAAGGACTAAACAAGAAACTTTTGTAAAACTAAAGAAGGAAATCAGATAATAAGTTTGTTAATTTCTATTTTGTTTTTTTGGAAAGAAGATTTTAAAATAGAAAGTTTTCTGAATTGTGTTCTCTGTTATTTTACTTTTTTATATTTGTTTCTTTGTTGTTGTTATTGTTGTTGTTTGTTTGTTTCCTGCACTTTTTCCTCTACTCTTTATTTCTTATTCTTTTATTTTGTCCTTTTAGATTTGTCTTTTATTTTTGAAAAAAAAATCTTTAATAAAAATTATAAGCTATCATATTTTGGTCTGGCTCACCAATAAGCAGACACGCACCCAATAATTTGTATTAAAGAGTAGGCTAAAATCCATTTGCTTCCTCAACTTTATCACATTGCTTCTTCCTTTTCCAAGTCCACCCAGCTTTACTAGCTAAAGAGAGAGATGGTCTTAAAATTACTAATGAACTCATATTTTGCTTTTTGCTCTTGGATGCTCCTTTCTGTAACATTTGCCCACCCTATAGGGAAACAAGCCAATGATAATAACTTCAATATACCCACAGTTGGATCAGTGTTGGAATGCAAATTGTTTTTACTACCTGTTCTGAGGGCATGGCTTGGTGAGCGTGGCAGGGGAAGATACTGCAAAATCCTCATTCCCTCCCCACTTCTGGGGGAAGGATATTGCAAAATCTCCATTCCCTCCGCACTCTGGGGCCAGCCAGAGGTGGTATTTGCCAGTTCTTTGAACTACTCAAAATTTCCGCAACCGGTTCTTCAGAATCTGTCAGAACCTGCTGAATAGCAGCCCTGAGTTGGATGTATATTTAACTGTCTCTTATATTGGAACAGGTAAATGTAATGTTAAGTGTCGGAACTAAATTTCAATGTTAAGATAATGTTAAGGATCTATGTAAGCATATGTCCCTGACATGTATGTGTTTGTATGCAGATCTTTCATTCTGCTGCAACATGTGGATGTGATTAAGGGTGCATTCCCAGCCTGGTATGTTAGACCTCATGTATACTTGGAAATAAAACAGGCAGTTATTCTCTATAAAAGGAAAGAAGGTTCTTTGTGGTATTAACAGAATGAACTGGAAAGTTCCTTTCCCCTCCTTTCCCAGAGCCAAACAAAAAGAAGCCAGATCAGGTTTTTCAAAAAAAATATTTTGGTGCCTTGATCTTACATAATGTTTTTTAGTGTGCTCATATGCCAAACTCTGTTTGAATTTTGTTCATTAACTGAGCAGTTTGTAAATAAAAAGGTAGCTTAAAACCTATTAAGGCTTGGACATTTTCCTTTAGCAATACTGATTGGTTGGCACGGTAAATCGTCACTGCTCTGATATGATATTTGGGTAACTTTGTATTATTCCTTTTACCTTGTCCATGAGTAAAAGAGGGTTTTTTACTTATGGAGTAAAAAAGAGGGTCCCAAATCTCCAACTTGTTTGTACAAAACAAGAACAAATTTAAAAACAAACAAAACAAAAACCATCAAGTCATTTGTAAGGGAATTCCTAAGGAAAGACCTACTTAAGATTCCTAGGTGTGAAAGCCTGCAGATTTATTCTTCATATCAGTGCTGAATTTCAAATTTTTTTACTACCAGTTACGTGGGGGCAGCTTGGTGGGCACGGTGTGGCTTGGTGGGCGTGGCTTGGTGGGCATGGCAGGCGAAGGATACTACAATATACCAATAGTTGGATCAGTGGCGAAATCCAATTTTTTTTTAGTACTGGTTCTGTGGGCCTGGCTTGGTGGGCGTGGCAGGGGAAGGATACTGCAAAATCCCCATTCCCTCCCCACTCCTGGGGGAAGGATATTGCAAAATCTCCATTCCCACCCCACTCTGGGACCAACCAGAGGTGGTATTTGCTGGTTCTCTGAACTACTCAAAATTTCCGCTACCGGTTCTCCAGAACCTGTCAGAACCTGCTGGATTTCACTCCTGCTTCAGATTATATGTCAATGTATATAAACACTCATAAGGAAGGATGAGCAGCCCTTCCACAAGCAAAGGGAAGTAAACCCCCTCCCACCACCAAAAAAACCCCATCATGATGTTCACTATAACTCTGTAAACCAGGGTTTCCCAACCATGGTAACTTTAAGATGCAACTCCCAGAATTCACCAGCCAGCCAAGGTTGAGAAACCCTGGTGTTAACCAAAGTCCACCACTTTTAAAATGTGTTTTGCAGTGGATATTAAAAAACAACAACACCAGTAACAACAAAGCAGAGCTTTGATCGCACAGTCCCAGCCACTGTCTTAACTTCTTTGGCCACCCAGTCAGGCAGACACCTTTGCAGCTGTTCCCCTTTCCAAGTCAAGTTGAACATGTCACCTGGGGAGATTACTGCTTCATTTCATTGACATCAGCAGTTTCCCTTGCAATAGAGAGCAGCTGCTTCTTGCTCCTGTAAATATGCTCAGAAAGGCTTTGAAGGATCAATCTGTATGTACAAGTCTTCCTAGGTTACGTTTCCCTGATCAACAAATGGACTCTACTTTTACATTTTCAGAAGCCAACGTATGAAAGTTGTATCTATCCTGGCTAAAGACCTGAAGGTTCACATTTGAATGCATATGTAATCAATACACTCTACTGTTAACGGCTGTAATTGGTAGCATTTTATTATTTTGATTATTTGACATCAGATTGCTTTCAATATAGGTAGCCCTCAAGTTACAACTGAGCCCAAAATGTGTGTTGTTAAGTGAGAATTTGTTAAGTGAGTTTTGCCCCATTTTACGACATTTCTTGCTACAGTTGTTATCAGCGAATCACTGCAGTTGATAAAGTTAGTAACCCAATTGTTAAGTGAATCTGTTTTCCCCACTGATTTTGCTTGTTTGCAAAAGGGGATCACGTGACCCCGGGATGCTACGGTCATAAGTATGAACCAGTTGCCAAGCATATGAAGTTTGATCATATGACCATGGGGGGATGCTGCAATGGTTGTAAGTGTGACAAATTGATATAAGCCACTTTTTTTCAGTGCCGTTGTAACTTTGAATGGTCACTAAATGAACTGTTGTAAGTCAAGGACTATCTGTACTTAGCGATCACATAGACCAGTGATGGCAAACCTTTTCGGCACTGAGTCCCCAAACCAAAACATGCATTCATGCATGTGCATCTATGCACGCCAGAGTGCTGGAAAACTGAAGACCAGCTGGCCAGCATGTGCGTGCTTGTTTTTTGGGCATTTTGGGCCATTTTCAGGCCATTTTTGGGGCATTTTCAGGCCATTTATCAGGCTGTTTTCAGGCTGTTTTCCAGACCGTTTTCAGCCCAAAAAACAAAAAAGGGAATGACCCCCAAAACCAGCGTGAAAACAGCCTGAAAAACAGCCTGAAAACAGCCCTAAAAACTGCCTGGGTTTTGGCCATTTTTGGCTGTTTTTTGGTCTGTTTTCAGGTGCTCCAGTTCCCACAAAGACCAGCTGGCTGGCACACATGTGCACACTGGAAACCAGGAAAGCAGCTGTCAATGGCGCATGTGCCCACACAGAGAGGGCTCTATATGCCACCTCTGGCATGCATGCCATAGGTTTGCCATCATGGACGTAGACTGATTGCATGATTGCATGACTGATTGCATGTCCTAACGTGGTTCTTTAGCTCTTACAATTCAATGCCACTGTAACTGAATCTCTCCATCTTGCTGCTAGCCTGCCTCTTCTCCTTCCTTCCACCTTTCTTTATGTAATATGTCTGAAGTAGAATAATTTGAGTCTATTATTTGTACTTCGACTGAAAAATCTGGTTGATTTGCTCAATAGTTTGTTTATTGTCAGGTATTCTCAGGAGTCAAAGTTCAAAAGTGCTAATACTCTTATTCGGCTTCTTCAGTATCCATCTTTGTTTCCATAGAGTGCCACAGGGAAAACCAAGGTTTGTATGATTCTGATCTTATTGGATTATTGTTTTCTCATTAGAACCACTATTGTAATGCTTTGTGCTGTTAGCTGCTTTGAGCTTGGAGCAGGTAAGTTATCACGAGCAAATGTCTTTGCTTTCACATCTCAGTTGTCTTAATGCTTGCTTTCCTGTAATAGAATTTGATCTTAATGGTTCACTGTCCCCCCAGATTTCCCCAACGAATGCTTCAATAATCTCTATTCTTCATTGTAACAAAATCAAACGGCCTGAGTTTCATTTATTTATGGTGGCAGCATTTATATCCTTATCTCCTTAGACCAAGCTCAGCTATCAAAATATTAGTTTTAGTTTTTTTTCAATTGAAACAGATTGCTCTGTGCATAGAACCAGCTAAAGCTGTAAAAGAAAAAAAGAAAAAAAGGAAAGTAGCTTCAGGGTGTTCTGATAAATAAAAAAAAATTTCTCCACCTCCCATTTCATCTGTTGATTCAAAGGGCAGGAATAAATGTGATTTGAAGAAGCAGGCAGGGAAAATATATTTTGGATATTTTATGTAAATATGTAAACATACTTGTGTATGGTTTGGTTCTGCAACCCAACAAGACAGACACAGACTTCAGAGGATAACTAGAACTGCAGAAAAAACAATTGCTACCAACCTGCCTTCCATTGAGCACCTGTATACTGCACGAGTCAAAAAGAGGGCTGTGAAAATATCTACAGGCCCCTCACATCCTGGACATAAATTGTTTTAACTCCTACCTTCAATCAGCTGGCCTTTTTGTGTGTGGCAATGCCGGAAACTGGAAAAGCTGGTCTTCTGTTTTCCTGCATGAGCATGCAGGCTGGCCGGCAGATTGTCACACATTCATGTGCACCAGGAACCCAGAAAACTAGCTGGCCACTGCGCATGCACGCGCCGGAAACCAGAAGTTCATTTTTGGCATTTGCATGCACCCTGGGCAGTTCCTCTTTCAGGTTGTGGCCCAGATGGACGCACACTCCCTTTTCAGCACTTGGTGCCAAAAAGGTTCACCATCACTGGTATAGGATAAGCAGTATGGGAATTGCCTTAGCCTATATAGATGTTTAAGCTATCCACTGAAATGTTACAAAGGAGAAGAGGATGTGGCGGTATAAACAAGTCTGAAAGTTTCTTGCCTAGTACTGAAAAGGACACTTTTCTTCCCACAGAAGGTAGCAAGCAATTATATCTTGATTTCTTCATCACCAAGAAAGAAAACCCTGTGCACGAGACTCAAAAAGTGGGATCTTTGCAGTAATCCTTTATTTGGAAGCTTTGCCCACTGTCATTTTCCATTTTCTTGGATTGAATTGGATTCCTATCTTTGAGTTGTAAGCAAATTAGCACTTTGGAGATTAGCCATACTTGAACCCCTAACCTGAAGAAAGCCCTATAATGCCAACAATATTTGTCCTGTAAATTCAGGTGAGCATTCTTGGCCCATGAGGACAAGGGGATAACTAGCTATTTCTGGACATACATTTAGGTTGTTGTGGTCCGCAACCTGCGGAGTTGGCAACGGAGTTGGACAGTGATGAGGCTGAGGAAGAACATGGGCCAGTCTGGGAGGCTGGGGAAGGCCCAGATGAGGGCTCTGTGTCAGAGGTAGAGGTGGGGCCAGGGCCATCTGGGAATGGAGCCGGAGCCTCCAGAGGCTGACAGTAGTGAGGCAGAGGAATAGGAGGAGCCTGTTCCTAATGCACACATGAGAAGAGCTGCCAGAAGGCAAGAACAGCTAAAGCAAAGAGGATGACTCAGGAGTAAGGCCAAAAGATGATTGGCCCCTTCCATAAGGCTTAAAAGACCAGCAATGGTGTTTGGGCTCTTTGTCGGAAAACAATGTTGATAGCCTTGCTCCTTGTCTTGCTGCATTTATTTCTTGTTGGCGTCTTCTGCTTTTGAACTTTTGCCAAGAAAAGCCTTTGGCAGTTTGCCTAATTAGACCAAGGTTGGGATTCAAATACTTTAACAACCGGTTCTCTGCCCTAATGATTTCTTCCAACAACCAGTTCACCAAACTGCTCAGAAAGTTAACAACCGGTTCTCCTGAAGTGGTGTGAACTGGCTGAATCCCATCACTGGATAAGACTGAAGAATTGTGTTATGAAGAATTTGCTCTGATTTAGTTTGGACAACATTGAGAATGAATTAATTTTCATCTGTTCTAATAAAATCTGTTTGTTTTTGAACTGATTGCGTTTACTACTACCTACTTGGGCCTGGGTCACAACATAGGTGTCAATATTGGCACAAATTACATATCATGATTTAACCAATGTAACTTGCATGGTTTGAGCCAGTGATCTCTAAATAGTGAAATGAAGATAGCTGCGTCTGGGAAAAGCAGCAAAATCAAACGTAAACCATTTTTTGCATGGTTTCTGTTTGTATTATATGGCAGATCAATTTTCTTAAAAGCAGCCATTAATTTTCTTAAAAGTAACAGTTAGTCGTAGTATTAAATGGCAGGAAGCACACAAACTCTCCTCTGTCTCTGGAAGGGTGGGAACAGCCGGCATATTATGGCAACACACATGTGTCAATACTTTTTGTCTCATAATTGCCTTTCTCCATGTGTGCGCCATTAGGTATCAGATTGTTTGGACATACTCCATTTCGATTGACTGGGACCACCATGTCTTTTCTTAAAACAAAAATCCTTGTCTCCTTTTCTTTTAAATTCAGAGCAGTACAATAACAATCTCCAGATGTCTAGAGAAAGGCAAGTGCACTGGGTCATTTAATGTCCTCCACCCTGCACTTGAATGAAGTAAAAGGAAATATCCCAGCGGAAGAGAGCAAACATTAGCCTGATGTCTCTTCTAGTGCCATAAAAGCTGGCAATAATTTTGAGAGCCCGCTTCTGAAAGTGCTGCATGAGAAGTAATGCATGGGAACTGTCATAATATGAGTCTGAAAGAATCTAAGTGATTTCATTCCATGGTTGCATAAGGAGTGTCACCTGTTTCAGAGATATAGAGCCATTATATATAGAGAGAGACTAGAAGCATTTGAAATGTGGATTTATAGTCAGCTGTTATGTATAAGCTGGGTTGACAAAATCAGAAATGAGGAGCTGATAAGCCATCTGGGAAAGCCAGGGGAAATCGTCAAAACCATTAAAAAGCAAAAGTTAGAATATTTTGGACATGTGATGTGACACCTGGAAAAATATGGCATAATCATTTAATCCGCCAAAGAAAGATTAAAGGCAAATGAGATCCAGGGAGAAGAACAACATCATGGCTTCAAAAATCTAAGGAACTGGTTTGGTCAAAAACTCAGCAATACTTTTTCATGCGGCTGCTGATAAAAATAGGATCGCCAACATGATTGCTGATGTCAAATGACGGATATGGCACAAGAAGAAAAAGAGCCATTAATGCACATTCATCAAGCTTTTGTTAATTATGAATCCTCCCTCTTTTATCATTAATAAATAGAGCCTAAACTTCAGAATTCTCCATTGCTGCTACACCCTACATGTCTTTAGACGAGCGATGAGTGGTCTAATGCTATTGCCTTTTCTTCAACTGGATAAAGTATTAAACAGAGGGTGCAGGAAATAAAATCCTTTTCCAGTTAAGCTTAACTGGTGACTAGATAACTCGTCCTTACCACTGTTTTTTTTTTTCTGGAATGTTTTTCAACCTCCAGTCTAGCCTGAGCCTTGGGGGTTTCAAGTGATTTTACATTTCAGTACTAGCCAATTTAGTTTTTTCAAGATGTCCCAGGGTGAACAATGTGGCAGCATAGGGAAGGGCTTCTTAATGAAAGAAAGAGCCTCTTTACTAATTGTAGAATGGAAGGGATTTCAGTCAGCCTGTAGCCTGAAGTTTTACAATACTCCTCTACCCAACTTCTACTGCAGGGGTGTCAAACTCACGTTGTCACAGTGGTGTCATGTGACGTATAGTGACTTTTTCCCCCTTTGCTAAACAATGTCAGCATGGCCAGCGCGTGATGCATCTGGCCCGCGGGCTGCAAGTTTGACAGCCCTGCTCTACTGGTCATGATTGTGGGACAACAAGGTCTTGTGTAGGACAGTCCACCAAACACATGGCTTCCCATTCTTACAGCCACTCCATCCAGAAAGCATACAGTAAAGGAGAAGAGACAAGCAATATTTTGGGGAGAAATAAAGAATGGGGCTTAAAAAGAGCTTATAGAATTTCTTTCAACTCAAATATCTTCACCTTATTTCTTCTGCTAACTCAAACTCTATAGCTTTTGGGCAAGCCACGTTTAAATATAGCTTAGTGCCAACCTATTCTAATATTCTAACAGATTATTTTTGTAATCTAATATCAAAACACCAAACACCTAGTCATTACATTTCATATGCTGCTTCAAACAATACAATTCTGCTTGCAATATTGCAGGTTCAAGTCCCACCAGGCCCAAGGTTGACTCAGCCTTCCATCCTTTATAAGGTAGGCAAAATGAGAACCCAGATTGTTGGGGGGCAATAAGTTGACTTTGTATATAATATACAAATGGATGAAGACTATTGCCTGACATAGTGTAAGCCGCCCTGAGTCTTCGGAGAAGGGCGTGATATAAATGCAAATTTAAAAAAAATTCTGTTTAATTTTTATTTAAATCTATAAAGGAATATCTTTTGGTTATCTGCTGGAAATAACTAACTCTTTTAAAACTAAATTTGAGGCAAAATACTTTACTGGAACATCATTAAAGGAATAGTAGTTGTGGGGTTCCCAAGTTCTCCAGGAAAGCACTATATATGAAATAAATCTTCAATCTCTTGTTTTGCCAATCACAGCAAAAAGTGCCTCTTCTATGCCTCTGTATGTTCATAATATTTGGGGAAGCATTTTTCTAGAACTAATGTCAGCAGTATCCTAATGAAAATCTAATCTCTCTTGCTATTTTTTAAAAGCAATATTCTGTTTGATATGTTTTAGTTATCAAATCTTGCTTGACCTCAAAATGCTACAAAAAGCCAATCCGTAATATTCTTTTTATGAAAATATTTGGAGAGACCTAAAACAATGAAAAAGATCCAGAAACACTTATGACCTCAGTTTCAATGCCCAATGTACAGTATTTAACATCTGGTATAGAAAGTGAAACAGAGCGAAAGTTATATATTGATTGTAAAAGGTTAGGCATTTGATGAAACGTACACTGGTTTCTGTTTCTAGAATTCATGTTTCTTTCCTTTTAAAAAATGAAATAAAATGCAAGTTTCTCCTTGTTATTTGTAAATGTCTAGCCAGGGGGAAAAATTCCTCAGAGATTGTGCTTGTCTTTTTACATTTGTTTCTAGTTTTTAGTTATCAGCAAAGTATAACGGCACACAAAGTGATATACTGAATGTAGGAATAATCTTCTTTTCTGCCATAGAATGACAGAACCATTAGAGATTGTAAAATGAAGTCACTCCAGGCAGAATATCACTATTGCTTCCATTTTTTTCACCTCTCTCTCTCTCTCTACCATGAGTTCATTTCTTCACTGATGGTTCTGATCTCAATCAGAAGTTTTTTCCCTGTAAACGTAAACACATCAGGAAATGTTGGCCACCCTAATCACACGTAGGTGGAATATAGAATATAATAGAATTTTATTGGCCAAGTGTGATTGGACAAACAGGGAATTTGTCTTGGTGCATATGCTCTCAGTATACATAAAAGAAAATATATCAAGAATCATAAGGTGCAACACTTAATGATAATCAGAGGGTACAAATAAGCAATCAGGAAACAATATCAATATAAATCGTAAGGATACAAGCAACAAAGTTACAGTCATACAGTCATAAGTGGAAGGAGATGGGTGATGGGAACGATGAGAAGATTAATAGTAGTGCAGATTTAGTAAATAGTTTGACAGTGTTGAGGGAATTATTTGTTTAGCAAAGTGATGGTGTTCGGGAAAAAACTGTTCTTGTGTCTAGTTGTTTTGATGTGCAGTGCTCTATAGCGTCATTTTGAGGGTAGGAGTTGAAACAGTTTATGTCTAGGATGCGAGGCTCTTTTTGACTCATGCAGTATACAGGTCCTCAATGGAAGGCAGTTGGTAGCAATAGTTTTTTCTGCAGTTCTAATTATCCTCTGAAGTCTGTGTCTGTCTTGTTGGGTTGCAGAACCAAACCAGACACTTATAAAGGTGCAGATGACAGACTCAATAATTCCTCTGTAGAATTGTATCAGCAGCTCCTTCAGCAGTTTGAGCTTTCTGAGTTGGTGCAGAAAGATCATTCTTTGTTGTCCTTTTTTGATGACGTTATTGATGTTAGCTGTCCATTTTAGATCTTGCAATATGGTAGAACCTAGAAAAAAAAAACCTAGGAAAAAAAAAGAAAAAAGCAAAAGAAATCTCATTTATACTATAAACACAATAGCCAAAAACAACCTCAGCTACAACAAACTTAGAGCTAGACCAGACTTATCATTCCTACAATGTATTAGATCCCATGAACTTCGTTCAGAGCTCAAATGATGACTAGAAGAAGGAGAAACCAACCTTTACAGATCATGATCACCGCAGAGATGGTGGAGTAGCTATTTTTTACAAAAAATCACTGAATTTAAAAAATATTCAAGTTGCACATAAACTCTCTCTACCTGAAACTATCCACCAATACCACACTAAGATTCATACTATGCTACAGAGCCCCTGACTACGACATCGCTCATGCAAATATGTTAACCTCACTACTAACATGGGCTACCTCTTGCCCATATCCTCTCATCTTTCTGGGAGACCTAAATCTACCTTCTATAAACTGGAAAACAAATGAATGTACAACCGAACCAATCCATACTACACTATACAATGCAGTTACAAACCTTGGCCTTGAACAACTAGTAATTAACAATACTAGACTCATGAACTGCCTTGACCTCATCTTTTGTAATAACTCAAACTCAATTTATGGACTACAAGTAAGAGAACCCTTTTCCAACAGTGACCACTGCATGATAGACTTTTATCTAAACATACAAATCTTTGTAATCTAAACAAATCATCTGTTGTTATCTAAACAAATCGTATCAACAATAGTACTCCTAACAATTTTCAAAAAGCCAACTATGACCTTATAAACAATGATCTCTCATTTCTTGACTGGCAAAATCTATTCTCAACCTGTATCACTGCAGAAGACCACTATAAAGTATTCCTACTCGAAATCAATAAAATCATCAAACTATACGTTCCACAATTCATCACCAAAATCAAAAGGAAAAGCAAATTTCCCATATCAATAAAAAAGCTGCAATCAAAAAAAAAATCCCTCTGGAAAAAAAACAAAAAGCGTTATGTAGCAAACTTCAAAAACCGCTACAAAAATATTTGTAACAAAATAAAAACAGAATGTAACACTTACCACACTAAACAAAAAGAAGACCTTCTATGCACCAATTCCAGTCGTGCTTTTTATAATTTTGTGAACAATAAACTTAAAGAAACAAGATCCATTCCACCACTAAAAGAACCTAACGGCAAAGAATGTACTGACGAAACAGTTAAAGCAAACCTTTTTAACACATTCTTTGGTTCAGTCTTTGTTAACAGTGATGGCTCATATCCGACATTCCTCAATCGTACTAACAATGATTACAACGATTCAACTCAAATAGACTCAACAGAAGATAACAACGACCTATCACATATAGACTTCACAGAAGATAATGTTGAAAAAGCCCTTCGCAACCTGAAACCATCATTATCTATTGGTCCAGATGGACTATGTGCATACTTTTAAAAAAAACTTTCAATTAATATAGCTGAACCCCTAAGCATAATCTTCAATAAAGCCTTCAAAACTAGTTCCCTTCCAAAACTCTGGTCTCTAGCCACAGTCATCCCTATCTTCAAAAAAGGAGATCCAAGCCTTGTTGAAAATTACAGACCTATCTCTCTATGTTGTGTCTCATGCAAAGTAATGGAATCCATCATAAACCAATCCATTACACTCCATCTCGAAATAAACAACCTTCTCTCTAATAAACAATTTGGTTTCAGAAAAAAATTGTCTTGTAACCTACAACTCCTCCACTGCAAAAACATATGGATTACCAACCTTGATCAAGGAAAAACAATAGATGCAATCTACACAGACTTCTGCAAAGCTTTTGATTCAGTAGTACATGATAAACTACTCCTCAAACTAAAATCCTACGGCATTTTGGGACCTCTTCACAATTGGATAAATGCCTTCCTGTCAAATAGACAACAAGTGGTCAAAATTGGCAACGCTATATCAAATCAAGTATTATTAGTGGTATTAAATAGTTTGACATTATCAGCAAAGAGAACACAATAACTTGAGATGAGGTCACAGAGATCATTTATCTCTGTGACATTATATTATATATTATATTATATTATATTATATTATATTATATTATATTATATTATATTATATTATATTATATTATATTATATTATATTATATTATATTATATTATATTATATTATATTATATTATATTATATTATATTATATTATATTATATTATATTATATTATATTATATTATATTATATTATATTATATTATATTATATTATTATAAATCCTGTTCCTGTCAAAAGTGGCATTCCCCAAGGTAGTGTTCTTGGACCAATACTCTTCATACTATACATAAATGATCTCTGTGACCTCATCTCAAGTTATTGTGTTCTCTTTGCTTATGATGTCAAACTATTTAATACCACTAATAATACTTCTACCCTTCAGGAAGATCTCGACTTAATTTCCGATTGGTCTAAAACTTGGCAACTCCAAATCTCAACCAGCAAATGCTCAGTCTTACATATTGGAAAAAAGAACCCTAACATCAAGTACAAACTTAATGGACATTACCTAACTGACGACCCCCACCCTGTCAAAGATCTTGGAGTTCTCATATCAAATGACCTTAATGCCAAAGCCCACTGCAACTACATAGCAAAAAAGGCCCTAAGAGTTGTAAACCTAATTTTACGCAGCTTCTTTTCAAAAAACTCTACACTACTAACTAGAGCATACAAAACATTTGCCAGACCTATTCTTGAATACAGCTCATCTGTCTGGAACCCATACCACATCTCTGACATAAATACAATAAAACGAGTCCAGAAATATTTCACTAGAAGAGTTCTTCACTCCTCCGAAAACAACAAAATATCTTATACCGACAGACTTGAAATCCTGGGATTAGAAAACTTACAACTCCGTCGACTTCGACATGGCCTGTGTTTAACACACAAAATCATCTATTGCAATATCCTTCCTATAAAAGACTACTTCAGCTTCAATCGCAATATTACAAGAGCAAAAAATAGATTCAAGCTAAATGTCAACTGCTTCAAACTTGATTGCAGAAAATATGACTTCTGTAACAGAGTTGTTAATGCTTGGAACTCATTACCTGACTCCATAGTCTCTACTCAAAATCCCAAAATCTTCAACCAAAAACAGTCTACTATTGACCTCACCCCATTCCTAAGAGGGCTATAAGGGGCGTGCATAAGAGCACAATAGTGCCTACCGTTCCTGTCCTATTGTTCCCTTCATTATATCAAATTAATATAGTTGATGCATATTTTTTTACTTATATATTTTCTTCAAGACATGTTGTTTTATCTATGACAATTGTTTGTGTATACTGTTGTGGCAAAAGAAACAAATAAAAAAAACAGGCCAAAAAAAAAAAATGAAGAACAGGTAGTCCTCACCTTAAAACCATTTGTCTAGCTATTGTTTGAAGTTAAAATGGCACTGAAAACAAAATGACTTACAACCAGCCCTCACATTTTTGTCCATTGCAGCGTCCTTACAGTCATGTCATGAAAATTTGGACTCTTGGCAACTCAAATCGTGTGATTGCCATTTGTAGCCTTCTCAGCTGGCTTCCAACAATGGGATAGGCTGGATTTGCTTAATGATCATGTGACTCACTTAACAACTGCAGTAATTTGTTTAACAACCATGGTAGAAAAGGGTTGTAAAGTAGGGTGTGACTCACTTAACAACCTTAAGTTGTTTTTCTTAGCAATAGAAATTCTGTGTCAGCCTTCACTCCAATCTTCATATACTTTTGAATGATTATATCAGTAGATAGAATGTGAAATGTTTATTTCTGTATTATAAAACTATTAAGGAAATGAGATGTATCATACCACCGTACAGGGTAAGGGAAAGGAGCCTATTAAGAGTGTCGGCTGACATAACAGTGGGGAAGGGATGATTAACGACTGAGTGTTATCAGTGCGGGCTTTTCTAACAGACACTGCATTCCTAAGATGACTGACATCTAGAGACCTGTGGAAGAAGATTACCACGAGGGGCCGAGAAGGAGCTGGCATTGGACCAGACCAGCCTGACCTCCTGGAGGAGGAGGGACAATTGGGGGGATATGATATGTTAGCCATGTTTTGTCTCAGATCCAACTTAGCTTGGCTGCTATCAAGACTGTAAAAAGTAAAAGTACTTGTCTTTATTCCAAATGAAGTCAAGGTGAATTCTTTCCTAATTATAGTCGGAGGTAGCCTGACATTAAGTTGGATCTCCTCATCATGTCTACCAACCAGGATTGCAATCGCAATACCGAGGTGGGAAAGAGAAAAAATGTGATGGAAGGCCAGCTGCCGGCTGAGCTGGGGGAGGCGTCCGGAGGTATTTCTTCTGTCGGTTTTAACCCTGAGCTGAAGATAATGCAGTTGGAAGAAGAGAGGAGGCTACCCGACTTCAAGGAACCTCCCTCTGGAGTAACTACAAGGAGAAAGGAGAAACTACGCACTTTTTCCGAGTGGTCTGAGGAGCAGAAAGTCAGAGACAGCCTCCAGTTGGAAGAGGCACTACGGCTATTTCGTGAAGTGAAAGTAAGGCAAGCTGCTCGCCAAAGGTATGAATCCCCTGTTCAGTCCTCCGGGGGGGGGGGGGGGGAGAAGAGGAAGAAGAAATTACAAAGGGGCCAGCTAGAGGTGATTCCCAGGGCGGTGAGATTTCTGAAGAGCCAGAGCCGGGAACCCTCTCCCCAGAGGAAGCTGAATTGGATGGGGGTCGCGCGCCACCTGCTGATCAAGCAAGGCTGCGCAGGGGAAGGAAAAAGCCAAAAATTCCCCCCATATCAGAGAAATTTGATGGAAATGCGAAGGAGTTGGGACTGTTCCTGGCGAAAGTGAATGACCACATGATAGACTGGGGGGAAGATTATTGGTCACAGGCAGCACAAGTGAGAGCTGTGACCCACAATTTGACCGGAAGAGCAGCTGCGTGGTATGTGTCGTTATATACCAACCACTCCCCCTTACTGCAAAACTACGAGCATTTTATGACTGCACTGAGGAGGAGGTTTGAGGACCCCCTGGCAGAGCAAAAGGCCAAAGGTCGAATGAAAACCATCAGGCAAGGGAGGAGACCGGTGGCTGATTATAACCAGGAGTTCAGTGATTTAGTTCCCTTGATGAGAGGGTGGTCGGAGGTGACCCTTGTGGACATTTTCAAAGATGGTCTGAATGGAGATCTCTACGAACTGTGTCGAGCACGAGCCTCTCCAACTACGCTGTATGGCTGGTACACCCTGGCAGCAGAGATGGAAATCGAACTAGTGAAGGACCGTGGCAGAAGACAGCGCACTGGAGGGCCATCCCTTGGCCGTTCTCCAGGAGGCACCTATAGGGACGTCCCTAGATTGGAGGGAGGAAGACCACGTTCGTCTGCGTGCTACAGATGTGGAAAAGAAGGCCACCGAGCAGCCGACTGTAGGGTTAAGTTGATACCAAGCGCGACCTCTGGTGGTGAAAAGGAACCAGTGAAACCAGCGGCTAAGGCGCGTAAACCGGCAAAAGTGGGGGAGGGCGTTGCCAAGAAGGGCACGCCCATCAAGGAGGAAGGCGAAGCGTCGACCGATACTGACGACAGCAAAACCACATCAGAGTCCGATGAAGACCTTCTGGTGAGTTGGGCACGGGGCCCCTTGGACATTCCAGTCAATCTACATGTACCCTCTTCGGGTAATAAGGGGGAACTGCTAGCACTACTTGATTCTGGATGTACTAGATGCATGGTCAGTCCCGAACTAGTAGAAAAAATGGAACTAAGATTGAGAACCCTAAGTAGGCCCATAGCGTTTGCCCAGTTGGATGGCTCTGTGGCAGGGGGAGGGCCCGCCCATTTCGTAACGGAACCCATAGAAATGATAATAGGAGACCACCGCGAAATTCTGAACTTCATAGTAGCCCCAGGAATGGACCAACCCCTGTTGCTAGGCCTGTCATGGTTGCGGAAATGGAACCCCCATATTAACTGGAGAACGGGAGTCCTACGTTTCCGCTCCAAAACATTAAAAGGGAAAAAGGGGGAACCCAAGAAGGGATCTACCGTGGCCATGCACCAGGATACGTTGGGGGCAATGATCGAACGGATAGACGGGGAGGAGAGGATACCCAAGGAATACTGGGACTTGCGAGAAGTCTTTAGTGAGAAAGCATCAGACGTACTTCCTCCCCATAGGCCTATTGACTGTGCCATAGACATCCTTCCGGGGGTAAAGCTTCCAAAACCAAAAGCTTATCCCATGACCCAAAAAGAATTGGGTGAGCTACGCAAATTCATAGACAAAAACCTAGAGCGGGGGTTTATCCAACCGGCTAGACCTCGCGTGGCTGCGCCAGTGATGTTCCGGGAAAAGAAAGATGGCTCCTTTCGTCTTATAGTTGACTATAGGAACCTAAACGCCGTGTGCGCCGAAAACATATACCCCATGCCACTCATGAAAGATATGTTAGCACATTTAGCGAAGGGAAAATTCTTCACCAAACTGGACCTGCGAGAAGCCTACTACAGAGTTCGTATAAAAGAGGGGGATGAATGGAAAACCGCTTTCAACTGTCCACTAGGATGTTTCCAGTTTCGAGTACTGCCCTTTGGACTGCAGGGGGCGCCCGCAGTTTTTATGCAACTAATAAATGAAATACTCCATCAGCATTTGTTCAAAGGAGTTCTTGTCTACCTTGACGACATACTTATCTATACAGAAACAATGGAAGAACATATTAAACTAGTAAGAGCTGTTCTCAAAAAGTTATTATCTGCAGAACTATATTGCAAGCTATCCAAATGTGATTTCCATCAAACCAAAATAGACTACTTAGGGTATCGCATTTCAGCTGATGGGTTAGAAATGGATCCAGAAAAAGTGAAAGCTGTCTTGGAATGGGGCCCCCCACGCACACGCAATCAACTCCAAAGTTTTTTAGGATTCGCAAATTTCTATCGTCAATTCATCCCCTCCTTTGCTCAAATTGCTTTACCAATCACCAACCTCTTGAAAACTAAAGGAGACACGAAACCCAAACCATCATTACCTCTCGAATGGACAATGGAATGTCAGGCAGCATTTGAAAAATTGAAACGACTCTTTGCCGCCGAACCTATTTTAAAACACCCTGACATGGATGTTCCTTTTGTAATACAAGCGGATGCCAGTGATGTAGCAGTCGGAGCCGTTTTACTCCAAAACAATGCTGATGGTAAACTACAACCCTGTGCTTTCACTTCTCGAAAATTGACTGAAACTGAAAGACGATGGGCTATTTGGGAAAAGGAAGCATTTGCAGTTCATTGGGCTCTACGGACATGGAGACAATTCTTAGAGGGTTCAAATCATCCTTTTGAAGTTTGGACTGATCACAAAAATCTAGAAGCTCTAAAGACTCCTAGAAAACTTTCACCTAAACAAGCCCGCTGGGCTCAATATTTTAACCGCTTTAATTTCACTTTACATTACATTCCTGGGGGGGAAAACTTCTTAGCGGATGCTCTCTCACGTTTGCCCCAATACAATTGCACTCGCTCCGAGGTGGTTCGACCAATACTTCCCGTGCAACAGTTGGCAGCCCCAGCAATAACTAGAAGCCACTCCAAAGCTGACCCCTCACTCCCAGATGAACTGACCAAGTCGTTTAAAGAAGCTTTAAACACCGATGACTGGTACTTAGCGCATTCCCATGAATGCACACTCAGTGATGGACTAGCTTGGATTGGAACAAAACTATATGTTCCTCTATCACTCAGAGAAACCATTCTACAACGATGCCATGATGCCAAAATGGCAGGACATTTTGGATTTGTGAAAACTTTGCATCTTCTTAAAAGACAATTTTGGTGGCCAAGTCTTAAAAAAGACATTCAAGCATATGTAGCAAGTTGTCCTATTTGCGCATCATCCAAAAGGCCTCCGGGAAAACCTCCTGGATTACTTCAAACGGTAGCCAGACCAGGAACCCCATGGAAAGAAATATCCATGGATTTCATAGTGGAATTACCTGAAAGTTCAGGCAATACTGTTATATGGGTTGTAACTGACCTTTTCTCCAAACAAGTCCATTTTATTCCATGTTCAAAAATACCCTCCTCAAAGACTCTAGCAAGGTTGTTTGTACAACACATTTATAGACTCCACGGAGTTCCTGATCGCATCATTTCAGATCGAGGAGTTCAATTCACTTCTCAATTTTGGAGAGAATTTTACGACTCATTGGCTCCGCCAAGGATTAAGCTCCTCCCATCATCCCCAAACTAATGGAAGCTGTGAACGTTCGAACTCTGTACTAGAACAATATCTACGATGTTATGTTAACTACCAGCAAGACAATTGGGCAGACCTCTTACCTTTTGCTGGAGTTGCCTACCACACCTCAATTCATAGTAGCACGGATTTACTCCTTTAAAATAGCTTCAGGTCAAGATTTTGTTCCTATCTCGAACTCCCAAAGGAAGAAACTACTGTTTCCTCTTTGTCAGAATGGATAGATCAAATACAAAGCACATGGAAATTGACTCGTAAGGCGATCGACGACGCTCACCGTGCGCATAAAAAACAAGCAGATAAAAAAAGGTCCCCTGAGAACAAATATCAAGTGGGCGATAAGGTTTATCTTTCCACCAAATATCTTCAAACCACTCAGGAATCTAAGAAACTTGGACCCAAATATGTGGGACCTTTCCCCATAGTAAAATCATCAACCCGTGACAGTACAACTAGATTTACCAAAAACACTTAGGAGAATTCACCCGTTTTCCATGTGAGCTTGCTGAAACCTGAACACACATCTACTTTCCGTCCTAACCATACACCCCTCCTATACCAATTCTCATAGAGGAGAACAACACTTTGAAATAAAAGAAATTTTGGATTCAAGAAAACATAGAAATAAAATTCAATATCTTATTGCTTGGAAACACTTCCCGTTATCCCAAGCTGAATGGGTGAACAAAGAAGATGTTCGTGCTTCGGAAAAGATAGCACAATTCTATAAAAAATACCCTGACAAACCCTAACTTCTCTTTTTTCTTTCTAGGACTAACGTCCTTGTTGCAGGAGGGCCGAATGTCAGCCTCCACTCCAATCTTCATATACTTTTGAATGATTATATCAGTAGATAGAATGTGAAATGTTTATTTCTGTATTATAAAACTATTAAGGAAATGAGATGTATCATACCACCGTACAGGGTAAGGGAAAGGAGCCTATTAAGAGTGTCGGCTGACATAACAGTGGGGGAGGGATGATTAACGACTGAGTGTTATCAGCGCGGGCTTTTCTAACAGACACTGCATTCCTAAGATGACTGACATCTAGAGACCTGTGGAAGAAGATTACCACGAGGGGCCGAGAAGGAGCTGGCATTGGACCAGACCAGCCTGACCTCCTGGAGGAGGAGGGACAATTGGGGGGATATGATATGTTAGCCATGTTTTGTCTCAGATCCAACTTAGCTTGGCTGCTATCAAGACTGTAAAAAGTAAAAGTACTTGTCTTTATTCCAAATGAAGTCAAGGTGAATTCTTTCCTAATTATAGTCGGAGGTAGCCTGACATTCTGGTCTTAATTGTAGTTGTAAATTGGATTATTTTTAAGCAGAAAATTGCTGCTGGTTGAACATTGCTGCTTTAAATGGTCTGAATGGATAAGCCAAGTGGCTATTCCTGTCAGCGTTCCAAGTAATACACCCATAGAAAACAAACTCCGAGGCACTCAAATTCCTCAAAGAACAGTTATTGGACACATCATTTTGGCACAAACTGGTAAAAGCCAATTCACCTAATTAAAAGTTTTTCCCTTCCCCCCAAAGTCACTGGTCACGCTGTCCAATCCAGGTGCTGGTTGGTTGCTGGGTTGCCGGCTCCTCCTCTGGCCAGCCACCTGTAAGAAAGTTCTTGGTTCCCATAGGAAAAATTTATTGTTTGGGTTACAAAACCTCATCTAACTATTTCCCCCCTCACACTGCCGTGTGGCAACCCTGAAGTCTCCAAGATGGCTTGGAGTTGACAATTCCATTGTTAGTGCTAGATTTTGCATAGTGTGTCATAATATAAATATGTTGTCTAGGTCAGATCCCGATAAGTATAAGATGGGTAAGACCTCTGCACAATACTCTGAAGTTTCAGAGTCAAAATCCAGAGTGGATTTTCAGTTGGAAGAGCCAATACACAAAATCAATCTGAGTGTATGAAGGTAAGTAATAAGATCACCAGCTTGCTTCATGAATATATAAAAGAAAATGATAGCTTTGGGATTTGATTATGAAAATACTTCTTAATTTTAGCAGTAGCTCATAAGAATGGCCCAGGAGAAATTTATTTGGCTAATAAATGTGAAAATTCTTACACTTCCAGAAATAATGTTGCAGCCATCTTTTTTTACTAGCTGCTGAATTAAATAGGTCACAACTGTGAATATGCCAAATTAACAGATTTTTTTAAAAAAAACTATTAAAACATCTTTCTTTCCCAAATTAATATTTGTTTTCAAGAATCTTTGTTTTGGAATCTGCTCTAGACATGATTCCAGGTGATGGGGTTTAGAAAAACGATGTTGGAAAACTTTGTATTAAGTTACTACTCATAAAATGGGCTTTATAAAATATATTTAGGGTGTTCAAGAGATGCTGGACAATAACAGATAACAGAATAATTTCATTCTAATCCATAAACTGCCTTGCTTGTCTTTTATGAGAATACAAGGAAGTTTTTAAGTTTTATTTTTCTCTTTGTATTGTTTTGGAAATATTCTTTGCTGCAACATAAACTTTCCTTTTTCTAATAAACTATTCTGATTGGCACAATTAAAGAATTGGTATTTTTGCATACCATACATGAAAAAATGCAGCACATGTAGCTTCTGCTCTAACTGATCTGCAGAGCAAGATCATTCTTGGCTGACTACTAGAGCTTTAATGTAGCCAGAAAATCTGGAAATACTTACTATAAATTCAAAGAATGAAGCAAATGAAAATTAAGATATATTTGCATATTCATCTATCAGACACAAGAAGACAATTCACATATTTTAATGTAATATCATTGCTCCAAATATTATTTTAAGAAACTGATCTGCTATCTTTGCTATGCAAAATCCCAAGGAGACATATAATATATAGTATGTAGAATATATTGGAAACTTATGAGACATGAACCTAGAACACAAAAGAAGGGAGGGGGAATCAAACCATCTCACTTTGGTTCAAAATCACTCAAATACATTTAGGGATAAAAGCTACTCAAAATGAAAACATGACAAAGGGTGGCATAAAAGATCAAAGAGAGTTACTTGTGTCATCCCATATGTTTGTGCTATTATAGTAACTTTACTGAGTGAGAGGGAGTTGTGTGTCCAAGGATCACATGGGGCTAGAGGTTCTGCCTTACTCAAAGTTTTTCCTATTCTTATCTTTAATCAGATTAGATTTCTCTAGATCAGGGGTGGCAAACTCGATTTCATTGAGGGCCGCATCAGGGGTGCGCCTGTGTGTAACCTTGGGGTGGGCGAGGTCTAGGTGGCCAGCTCTATGTAACTCATGTGATCAAATGCCAAATTGCCTGTGAAAACGGAGCTCATAAAGGTCACATGTGGCCATCCCGGTCTCTGTTTTTGCTGGCAGAGGCATGGCGGGCTGGTCCTTCGCTGTTTCCAGGGCGGCCCCGTGGGCCAAAATCTAAGCACCTGTGGGTCAGATCTGGCCCACAGGCCTTGAGTTTGACACCCCTGCTCTAGATAACGCAAATGAAGTGCCCGACTTTGAGGATTACCCAAGGGGACTACTTCATTCAAGATGCTCGTGCCCAAAGAGAGAATGGGTATTTCCTCATCAGGACCAATGGTTCTTATTACAAATTCCAAATGGCAGATTGGGATGAAACTTCAGTCTGCAGTGGTCAATATGAAACAGATGTAGTATTTATATCTTTGCTATTGATTGAATTCTGCTATTAGTTAATTATTAGTTAATTTGGCCCAAGTACAATTTGCCCTGCAGGCTGTAGTTTATTTATTTTATTTATTTTATTTATTTGTTGTAACAATATATACAAGCATTGCATAAAGGGTTATATAATATATGAACGTATATATGAGGAGAAACGAGGTACTATAAACATATATATACATAGGGGAAGAAACAATAGGACAGGAACGGTAGGCACGTTTGTGCTCTTATGCACGCCCCTTAGAGTCCTCTTAGGAAAGTGGTGAGGTCAACCGTGGACAGTTTTTGAGTAAAGCCTTTGGGGTTATGAGAAGAAACCACAGAGTCAGGTAATGCATTCCAAGCATATACAATTCTGTTACAGAAATCGTGTTTTCTGCAATCTAAACTGGAGCGGTTGACATTGAGTTTGAATCTGTTTGTAGCTCTTGTGATATTGTTATTGAAACTAAAAAAGTCATTGACAGGAAGGACATTACAACGGATGATTTTATATGCTAAACCCAGATCCTGTCGAAGACGACGAAGTTCCAAGTTTTCAAGACCCAGGATATCAAGTCTGGTGGAATAAGGTATTTTATTGGTTTCGGAGGAGTGGAGAATTCTTCTCGTAAAATACCTTTGGACACGCTCAACTGTGTTGATGTCAGATATATAGTATGGGTTCCAGACAGGAGAGCAGTAATCAAGAATTGGCCTAACAAATGTTTTATATGCTCTGGTCAGTAGCGTGGTGCTTTTTGAAAAGAAGCTACGTAAAATTAAGTTAACAACTCTTAGAGCCTTCTTAGCTATATAGTTGCAGTGGGCTTTGGCACTTAAATCGTTAGATGTAAAAACTCCAAGGTCTTTGACAGGGTGGGGGTCATCTGCGAGGCAATGTCCATCAAGCATGTACTTTGTGATTGGGTTCTTTCTTCCAATATGCAAGACTGAGCATTTACTGGTTGAGATTTGTAGTTGCCAAATTTTAGACCAAGCAGTTAGATGATCAAGGTCCTTTTGAATTGTGGATGTATTGTCAGTGGTGTTGAAAAGTTTGACATCATCAGCAAAGAGAACACAGTTACTTGAGATATGATTACAAAGATCATTTATGTATATTATAAAGAGAGTAGGTCCAAGAACGCTACCTTGAGGAACACCACTCTTGACAGGAACAGGATTTGATAGAGCATTACCAATTTTAACTATTTGTTGTCTGTTTGACAGAAAAGCAGATATCCAGTTGTGTAAGGGTCCTGAAATGCCATAGGATTTTAATTTTAGGAGAAGTTTATCATGTACTACTGAGTCAAAAGCTTTACAGAAGTCTATGTATATTGCATCTATTGATTTACCTAGATCAAGATTTGTAGTCCATAGGTTTTTACAGTGGAGAAGTTGTAAATTGCATGATAATTTTTTCCTGAAGCCAAATTGTTTATTTGAGAGAAGGTTGTGTATTTCTAAGTGCAAGGTAATGGATTGGTTGATGATGGATTCCATAACCTTGCAGGCGACTCAACATAGGGAGATTGGTCTATAATTATCAACTAAACTGGGGTCCCCTTTTTTGAAAACTGGAATGACTGTGGCTAGTGACCAGAGATTGGGAAGGGAACTGGTAGTAAAAGTTATATTAAAGATTATACTTAGGGGTTCTGCTAGATTACTAGAGAGTTTTTTTAAAAAGTAAGCACAAAGTCCATCAGGTCCAACGGATAGAGATGGTTTAAAATTACAAAGAGCTTTACCAACATTTTCTTCTGTAGTTCTATGGAATTAATCTGTTGTTGGATTAGACTGTTTATTTAGTATTTTCCTTCCATCCTGTGAAGAATTAAGTTTCAGGAGGCTAAGAGCACTATCAATTGTCAACTAAAACAACCCGAGTGTGATAAGTGGGCTGCGCTGACCTCATGCGCACTGAATTACAAGCAGATGGCATGCTTTTAAAACTCTGCCTATCTCTTAAAGTCATGGATTTAAGAAGATAGGAAATCATTTTCTATTAAGGCATCTTGGTTTACTGAGGTCAATATGGATTGGCAGTGGCAAACCAGAGTTTGGGGCTGGTTCTTCCAGCCTTGGAACTGAACTTAGAACTTTTTAAGTAAAAGATGTGTTCTGACACTGGGTTAGATATAGATGTCTTCCAAGCCACACAAGGCTTTTGATGTAGAATGGAAGGCTTTTGAAAATGAAAGCCACACAAGGCTTTTGATGTAGAAAAATCCTAATAATTGTTTGATGAGGTAACAACAAGAGAGCATTTCTTCACACATTCTCATCCCATTTTCTATCATCATACACACAGCCTACCAGGTTTATAGGAGGAAAGGTTGACACTGTAGAACTTCAACAATTGTAGCTTTCTCTCCTCTCAAATATGACTGCAATTGTATATTGTACTAGGCAGGGGTGAAATCCTCCCGGTTTGGACCGGATTGGCTGATCTGGTAGCGATGGCGGTGGGTGGTTCAGAGAACTGGTAGCAAAAATCCCTGCCCCCCCTGCCCATACCCACCCAATTGCCCGCTTGCCACTTCTGAGCCGGGTGATCATCAGAGCCTTGTTTTTTTTTACTTTTAAAAGCATTTTTTTTTACAATTTACTTGGCCAAATAGGTTGTAAAAAATGCTTTTAAAAATTAAAAAAAAAGATAACGAGCCACAGCTGATCACCCCCCCCATGCGCTGTTCTACTTACCCCATGTCTCTTTTTGGTGCACACTGCGCACACACGCATCTCGCAGTTCAGATTTCACCACTGGTACTAGGTCTTAATATAGTTTAGCTACCTTTTAGTGTGTTATGTGCATCCATCTTCTGTAACAATATCGTATTGTGTCAGCTGAGCCAACTGTAGCTTATTCCAATCCCAATTAAGAAAATGTGATTTACCACAAAGTGCAATCCAAATCAACAAGTTAGATGCTGTAACTTTTAATATGCTGACAACAGACCGAGAATATGTTGGTGAAACTGAATTTTGCCACTTTTTCAGTTTGTTTTTTCAGATATTTTAACTCTCCAGCCGCTTTTGGAAAAGGGAAAAAATTCACCCTGTTCAGGTACCAAGCACATTTTACAATATAAGAGAATATATAAGGTAGCAAGGTAAGTACATGTTATCTTCTTCATTATATGTACTCAGATTTATATAATTCAACAACAGATTATTGAACTGATATGTGTGTGCTTGCCTTTAAGTTCTCACTGAGTTTATGAATAACTTTTTGAATAAACATGTAAGGAATGCTTATGTTGATTTTGGATGTATGATATATGATGGCTGGGGACCTGAATGTACAAGCACTTTTTCAGACTGATGATGATGTGCCGATGGCTGACATCATGAATGATTTGCAGGAAGTATCAGGCCTTATGATTCAGTGAAGGGTATGGATCACAACTATCTGCCAGATCAAGGTGATTGCGACATGGAAATGAATGATTGCAAGTCACATATAAGTGTTGGAAAAAGTAGAACATGTAGATAAATTATTTGTTCACCTTGGTGTAAATTTTATTAAATATGAAAAAAAAATAGATGGAGAAATTAAAATTGTGTAAATATTGGCAGTAGCATGTGAGAGGAATGAATCTTTGTTAAAAAGAGGAGAAAATACATACAAGTGCATGCTTTTTCTAGGTAGTCTTCAACTTATAACCATTCATTTAAAGATGGTTCATGACTGCTCGGAAAAAATGACTTACAAATCATCCTCAAATTTACAACTATAGTACAACCCCTACAGTATGTGGAATGCTTCAAATTAATGGAAAAATCCTAAAGAAGGTGGATGGCTTTCAATATCTGGGATCCCATCTCCAAGGCAATGGCGACATCAATGGCAAGGTGCGAACAAAGGTGAATGCAGCCTGGATGTGTTGGTGAGAACTCACTGGTGTGTTATGTGACAGACGAATGCCAATCCATCTTAAATCTAAGATTTACAAGACAACCATCCTCCCTGTTGCACTGTATGCACTGGGCAGCAACAACAGGTACCTAAACCTCTCTCCATGCCATGGAAATGCAAATGCTCCATTGGATATTGGACATCTCCCTTCTTGACCACATCACAAATGACACCATTTGAAAGCATTCTGGTGTGGCACCAATTACAGAGAAGATGAGAGAAGGCCGGCTTCATTGGTATGGACATGTCCTGAGAGCAGCACCTTCCACCATTGCCAAGACTGACTACCAACTAGAAATCAATAGCCGGTGACCTCGCAGGCATCTAAAACAGAGATGGCAAGACAACAAAGATATGCAAGCTGTAAGCCTGCACCCTGGAGACACAGCTGACCATGCAAAGTGGCATTCAATGATCCAAAAAGCGGACCCTGCACCTGTAGGAATACGCTCGAAGTACAAGCCCTACAGTCATGTGTTCACAATTTGGATGCTTGGCAACCAACTTGCATTTTCAATGGTTGCAGTATCTTGTGATCACATCATTGCAATTTGTGACCTTCCCAGAGAGCTTCCAAAAAGCAAAGTCAATTAGGCAAGCCAGATTTAGTTAACAATAATGTGATTCACTTAATGACCACATAAAATGGTCATAAAAATCAGGTTCAGTTACGATAAACTCGCTTAATGACTGCATCACTTAAAGAATGAAATTCTGGTCCCAATTGTGGTTATATGTTGAGGACTTCCTGTACAATAGTTTGTTACTTGAAAGTGATGGCTACATCTGGGGAAACATAAAGCTAAATTGAATGAAATGGGATTAAGGTTTTAAGTATGTGGAATAAAACATGAATAGAAGGTTCAAGAATTAATAGATAATGAATGAATGTCGGTTGAAAACAAAAGTGAGTGAATTTATGAACAAATCATGTAACAATGTTATCTAACAGTAAAGTCAGAATGTAAAGGGGAATTTAAAGTACCTCACACATTAAGAAGTTAATCATAATTTACCTATATTCACTTCTGTCCTATCCACTGGAGCTTTCTTAAGATTGAAGGTTCCCGTTGACATACGTGCTAGTCATTCCTGACTCTAGGGGGCAGTGCTCATCTCCGTTACAAAGCCAAAGAGCCAGTGCTGTCTCCGTGGTCATGTGGCTGGCACGACTAAATGCCAAAGGCGCACAGAACGCTGTTACCTTCCTACCAAAGGTAGTCCCTATTTTTCTACTTGCATTTTTTATGTGCTTTCGAATTGCTAGGTTGGCAGAAGGTGGGGCAAGTAATGGGAACTCACCCCATTACACGGCACTAAGGATTCGATCGACAAGCTCAGCGTCTTAGCCACTGAGCCACCTTGGAGCTTTCTTAGGAATAACTTAAAGTTTGTTGATTAATTAAATGGCAACATTTCAAACAACTTTCACTTTAATATTTATTGAACACTTTATATTGAAGCATTAAGATACATTTCCATGGCTTGTCAGTTCATCTCTTGGAAAAAATATTAGATACATTAAGCTCTACAGGAAACAAAGCTAAGCACACTCTATTCCAATACTGGTAAGTTCCATTTCTGTCAAAACTCCCAGGGAATGAAAACCAAAATGAATATCAAAGATGGATAATCAGGTTGCTTCTGGAATCACGGACCTTAACATCTCTTGAATATAGGCACAATGTCATGGAGTGCAATTTCTAGAACATGAAGCCAGAGCAACCTTTGTGATCTGTCTTGATCCACATTAGAAAAACTATTTACCTTTAAAACCAGTAGTGATGCAAAAAGATTAGCAGATAACCTTAATGAAGCTTCCTTAGCATGAAGGTTGCAACATGCTGGCCGTAACACAGATGAACATGCCCTGTGTGGTTCCTTGTTCTCATTCAGACCTAAACAATGGCTTGCAAATTCTTTGCATTTGGACTGGTAGGACTTCCAAATCCATGAGAACCATGACTGGAAAAATATTGCACAGTCATAAGGAGGAATGCTAGTCAGTGGAAACCAACAGCTGGGTGGAAGGTAGAAATCCAATGAGTATTATACTAATCCGATTCCCTTTAGAAATTAATGGCAAATGTAGTTTTCTGCGATCGAAGAAAAGCTCAGTCCTCCAAACATACACAGTTGCAAAGTTCCCCTGTTACAAATACTTAAACATCTGAAAATTTATTATAGAACTTACGTCTCATCAAAAATACAAAAGCTATTAGGCACAGTCCAGAATGCATTTAGTATTCCATCAAAATAAAATAAAAGCAACATATTGAATTATGCAGTTCCCAGCATCCCACTGACAATTAGATTAAAAAAATCCATACGGTTTAATAGCAATCTTTTCAACGGTGATATTTTCCAACTCCATTGGACTATTAGGTTCCTGTTATCCCCACTGACCTTGCTGGTTGGGGATGAGGAGAACTATAATTTCAGTACTTCCAGAGACATTAGGTTGGAACAGATAAATTACAAACACTGTAACTAGGGGAATTGATAGTCTGGCTGATCGTTACAGTATATAGGAAGGCAACCTGTTGTGGTCTCCACTCTCACAAATCACCAGCATGACCAATGATAAGAAGTAGAACAGCTGCATATCAACTACATATACATAAAGTTAACTAAAGTAAAACATAGAAGAAATGAAGAAGAATCATAATCAGATTCTCCTGTATCTTGAGAATCATTTTACCAGCCACTAATGGTAGTTAATGACTATTAATAATGCTCCATGATAAACAGCACCTCAAAAAATATGGTATGTACCTGAACGACTGCCTCCTTTGTAGGAAATGAAGATCAAATTAACCTAAGTTACTTCTGGTTAACTGATTTAGCATTCAGATTTTTCTACCTAAGGATTGACTTCTGCAAAAAGTTCATTCAAATGCACGCTACTCATAGGCCCTCTCTTCCAATTTACAGGAATATACTTAAGTTAACTTTTTTAGATGATCCTGCTACATTAACACCCATGTTAGTTAGTTACTGCCTCGAGTGTCAAATACAGACTTAAGAGAGATTGAGATGCAGTTCTGTTAACATGTATGAGATGCCTACATAACTGAACTGAACACACTTTCTTAAAGAAAGATACACTTCATAAATGCCCATGGAGTTCTATTGCATATACTGTGTATGTTGAAAGATACAAGTTTTGTATCTGCAAGAGGTGACTTTAGCACTGGATATTTGGAGATGCTTGTATTAGAAGAACAGTATAGAACAAATTGGTCAAATCTCTAATTCCCATAAAAGGTTAATTTGTTTTCAAACACAAAAAATGTTTAATACATGTTGCGTCTAAAACCAAAAAAGATATTTTCCAGTTTCTGTTAAGGCAATTCCTTTTATCGCATTAAAGATTTCTATAAATTGTCATTACTAATTGACCAAATCTAATGTTATTTAACAACAAATGTTTTTCTGTTTGCTAACGTAGTATCTATTATTTATAGTAAAGAGCCTTGGTATTAGTTGAAATGGCAAATCTAGCCAATATAAACCTTGTTGCTAATCCTAGCAGAATTAATTGGCTAGCTTTTAGAATTTCAAAGTACTCTTACCAAGAAAACCAATATCCTTTTGCAAGCACTCACTTGCTATAAACATAGCCCATTACTATATTGTTTTCTTAAAATTTATTACGGTTAAAGCCAATAAAAGCCCTATCACAAATGTTAGGAAGAATGAGTTTTACTGCCCATTTCAAAATCTATGATGGGATGCAGCCATTGAGAATTTAATATTAATAGTCTCTATATACATGTTAAATTCTCTTCTCCTTCCAGATGTAATACATTTATACAAACACAACTCCTTTCTTTGTTGACCATTAGCTGGTTGGGGTGGCAAGAACAAAATCCAATCCCGTAAAGAAGGCTTCAAGTACTATCAAGCAGTCTTCTTTAGGGGGGGGCTACATAAAACCATGCTGGTTTTATTTGTGTGCTTAAAGGTATTTGTGTGCTTAAAGGTCACCTATATGAATCAATCCTATTGCCACAACTGGTCAACAATGGGGTAGGGAGAAATTATCAAGAATATCTAAGCAGATTTTATGTGATTACTTCTTCCTAGTCTATGAAAGCAACGTTGTGTAAGCAGCGCCTCCAGAGATCAAGCACTAATATGCTGAGATTTATTAGCCTTTACTCCCTCCATGTGGCTGCTGGCAAAAAGACCACTGCACATAGATTTCTAAATGCACTAAAGTGAAGTATTTTCATCTGTTTGCTGCCCCCTCCCTATGCGGAAAAAAAAAAAAAGACGGGACAGAATAAAATCGTCAAAACGTTGAATACATGGATAATCCAGAAAGCTCATCGAATATATATTTTGCCTTAATTCTACTTCTAGATAATATTTTTAAAAAGAATAAATCATCCGTGATAACCTGCATTTTTCCAGTGATCCCTTCACAAGCTACTCTGCTTTCAGGTTCTTTAAGCTGTCAAACCATTTCTCATGTAATCTATTTTTCAAACCATAATCATGTTTCTTGGAGGCAATGTGTTCTAACACATAGGGGAAGGGAAACTCTTTTCTTGCAGATATTGGCGGTTTTGTTTTCCCACTATATCACTCTACATATATTTCTAAAACTACTCATTTGTGGGCAATGGCGCTGTGATATTTAGTTTAGAAATATAGCCCTTTGGTTACCCAAAAAAAAAAAAAAAAGGCAGCAAAACCCAGCAGCACAATGATAATTGTATGTATATATTTCTAAACCTCCTGGAGTAGTTGTTTTTGTAATATGCCAAAGTTGAAATAATTTAACATAATGGGGCCTAGTTTTCAGTACATTTGGTTATGTTTAAAGTCTTTCCTGAAAGACCTAGAACATTCCATTCCTCTATTCTTTTCCTACTGCGTTATCATTTCCCATCTCGTTTCCTGTAATTACTTGATTGCAAATAACCTTAGTGATCTAAATCCTTAGGATGCAACTTCTTTGGCTTAAACCCTCCCCATCAATGAGTTCGTTCCAAGTCAGAACACACAAAAAACGTCAGCACTGAAATGACACCCGGTTTAGGAGAGTTTGTTTTTACTGCATGAGGTACACAACAAGCTGGCTGCGTCCAGGGTGAAGGGTTTGCCAACCAGCAAGCTCTCACATTCCAGGCAGGTGAAATGCTGTTTGTGCCAGGTAAGGCCTTCAGTTTGCAGGTAGTCATCAGAAAATATGATCTGTGAAAGTAAACAAGACCATTTATTATTCCTTTCCTGAATGTCTTCATTATGAAAACATCACACACAGAGAGTTACAAACACAATGCCGTTGACAAGCCAACAGTATAAAGAGTGCATTCATGCTACTTAGCTTTGCACAGAAAATAAATATTTACACATTCCTATAAAGAACAGAGTTCTGGTCCAACCAAGCTGCAGAAGAAGTTTACAGTTAGTTCTAAGCATTGTTTGAAGACAAATACTTGAAAAATACCTTTGGTTAGGAGGCTTTTTGAATACACTGAAATATATTGTGTTCTTTACACAATATGCATCTAAAGCAGGAGTTCCTTAAGTAATTTAAATTCCAGGAAAACCTAGTCTCACATATATTTTATGCCTTCCCCAAATGACTATTTCCTAATTGCTTATTTGTACCCTATGACTATCATTACGTGTTGTACCTTATGATTCTTTATGAATGTATCTTTTCTTTTATGTATACTGAGAGCATATGCACCAAGACAAATTCCTTGTGTGTCCAATCACACTTGGCCAATAAAAAATATTCTATTCTATTCTATTCTATTCTGTTCTGTTCTGTTCTGTTCTATTCTATTCCCTTCTCTTTACAGTAGTCCATGCTCACTACACAGAGTTCCCTTCTTGAAATAGTAGCTACTGTACCATAATTCAGTAAGCTCAGTATGCTGTATATTGTTCTTCCTATAGAAACCTATGAAGGATCTGAAGCTGTTAGTGAGCTTTATAGCACAATAAGAACAGAGCTAAATCTCTCTGATCATGGTTAACACCAAATGTTATCCAGCCCTAACTATCGCAGTGCAATGGTTAACATGTAAAAAAATGACTAGTCTCATGCATATATGCTACACAGGTGTCAAGAAAGGAAATTATGTCCAAAGGAAAAGGAAACATCTTATCAGTTGCTATGAGGGGAAAAAGATAAACAATGAATAAACATAGCCAAGGACTGCTTATTGTACTGGGCAGATATTTGATTGATTTCCAAGATCCTTTCGACTCTACAATAGGTCAACCGGCAGAGGAAATGGGATGCAGAAAGGATATTTTTAAAAATTTTAATTAATTGTATTAGTTTTTGTATTAAAGCCTTTTTACCAAAAAATTTACCTTTTTGTAATTAGGTTTTTTTTTTTAAAAAATAATCCTACAATCTAGCCTGTGGAATTTAGCATTTATTGAGTAAAATATGTTTATTTTTGCTTATTTCCCATATCCCACTTTTCTTCATACAATTCTGGCTCTGCAAATATACACGATTATGAGCTCTGGCAAAAATTAAGCTTGGATTCTGGATGACTGTTCCTTTATAGAAAAGCAGGAATCCTCAGAGGTTTCCAAAGAACGAGAAACTGAGCCCTATTTGCAAGCCCAGATTTTGATAAATTGTTTAAAAAAGAAACACGGAGACTAAGAAGAACTATAAACTCAGCTGGGGCATTTTCTGAAGGATGCGTTTATGTGCTAAATAACGTTTATGATGACAGATCTGAGAGATACAAGAATGCTTATTGGAAATATATTGCTGTAAAACATTTACCTGTCTATGTACTTAATATCAGGCTCAAGGGACCAATTTGGGAGGAATAAAATATTTATCCCGGGAATGGCTTTAGTAAGATCAATACAAACTGAATAGCCTGTGTGCACATATTAGTTTTAAGGGGATGTGGAAGGAGAAAGTAAGGTAATTATATCACAAGCTTAGAGCAATTCTAAGTAGGATAAGACAAGGAATAGAAGTCAAATGGCATGGAGTTGTCTGTTTGCTGCTTCTAACTTTGCTGCAGCTCCAGGGGTAGCTTACTTCTGAATGGAAGCAGATTATAGAGTTTCTTCACCCTCCCTCCTTTTAAAAATGAAGTCTGTTTTAGCCTTTTAAAGTTCAAACAAAAATATATGTACTTAACAACATGGTATAAAATAAATATGCAGTGTTTTCTGGAAAATTCACTTATAATTAAAAAATTTCCCAGAAGAAACGAACAAAAGATCGTTCCATTGATCACCACATATAAAAGCACTCTGCACATTTTGAATTCCTTTTTTTGGCAAGTCAACAGGGGTCCTGGTTAAAAGGGAAAAGAGATGAAAGATTGTAACAGTGACAGAGTTGGAAGGGACCTTGGAGGTCATCTAGTCCAAACCCCTGCTCATGCAGGAGATCTGTACTAGGGATTCGAACTGCCGAAGATGTTGGATAAGCCAATTACGACCTTATAAACAACGATCTTTCATTTCTGGACTGGCAAAACCGCTGCATAACCGCTGAAGACCACTATAGAGTCTTCCTACTTGAAATCAATAGAGTCATTAAACTATATGTACCACAAATGACTACCATGATCAAGAAAAACAAACTACCCATATCAATAAAAAAGCTTCAATCAAAAAAAAAATCCCTCTGGAAAAGAAACAAAAAAGGCTATGTTACAAATTTCAAAAACCGCTACAGAAACATATGCAACCAAATAAAAACTGAATGCACAAATTACCACACCAAGCAAGAAGAGAATCTTCTGCGCACAAATTCCAATCGTGCCTTTTATAATTTTGTTAACAATAAACTTAAAGACTCTAGATCCATCCCACCACTAAAAGATTCTAACAACAAAGAATGCAATGACGAAACAGTTAAAGCAAACCTCTTCAACATTTTCTTTGGCTCAGTTTTTGTTAACTCCGATAACACATATCCGACTTTCCACAAACGTACCAGCAATGATTATGATGATTTAACTCATATAGATTTCACAGAAGACAACGTTGGAAAAGCTCTTCACAACTTAAAACCATCGCTATCTATTGGACCCGATGGACTGTGTGCATACTTCTTAAAAAAACTTTCCATTAATATAGCAGAACCCCTAAGTATTATCTTTGATAAAGCTTTCACTACCAGTTCTCTTCCCAAACTTTGGTCACTAGCCACAGTCATCCCTATCTTCAAAAAAGGAGACCCCAGCTTAGTCGAAAACTACAGACCGATCTCCCTTTGCTGTGTCACCTGCAAAGTCATGGAATCTATCATCAACCAATCCATTACCTCATACTTAGAAACAAACAACCTACTCTCCAACAAACAATTTGGTTTCAGAAAAAAATTATCATGTAACTTACAACTTCTCCACTGCAAAAACATATGGACTTCAAATCTTGATCAAGGCAAATCAATAGATGCAATCTACATAGACTTCTGCAAAGCTTTTGACTCAGTAGTACACGATAAACTTCTCCTAAAACTAATATCCTATGGCATCTCAGGACCCCTCCACAAATGGATATCTGCTTTTCTGTCTAACAGACAACAAGTGGTCAAAATTGGCAATGCTCTATCAAATCCTGTTCCTGTCAAGAGTGGCGTTCCTCAAGGCAGCGTTCTTGGACCAACACTCTTTATACTATACATTAATGATCTTTGTGACCATATCTCAAGTAATTGTGTTCTCTTTGCTGATGATGTCAAACTATTTAACATCACAGACAATACTTCTATCATTCAAAACGACCTTGATCATCTAACCGCTTGGTCTAAAATTGGCAGCTCAAATTTCAACCAGCAAATGCTCAGTCTTACATATAGGAAAAAGAACCCAAAACTAAGTACATACTAGATGGACATTACCTTACAGATGACCCCATCCGTTAAAGACCTTGGAGTTTTCATGTCAAATGATCTAAGAGCCAAAGCCCACTGCAATTACATAGCAAAAAAAGCTCTAAGAGTTGTAAACCTAATCTTGCGTAGTTTCTTTTCCAAAAACACCACACTACTAACCAGAGCATATAAAACATTTGCTAGACCAATTCTAGAATACAGCTCGCCTGTTTGGAACCCTCACCACATCTCTGACATCAATACAATTGAACGTGTCCAGAAATATTTTACAAGAAGAGTTCTCCATTCCTCTGAAAACAATAGAATACCCTATCCCACCAGACTTGAAATCCTAGGCTTAGAAAACTTGGAACTCCGTCGCCTTCGACAAGACCTAAGCTTAACTCACAGAATCATCTATTGTAATGTCCTTCCTGTTAAAGACTACTTCAGCTTTAATTGCAATAATACTAGAGCAACTAATAGATTTAAACTTAATGTCAACCGCTTTAATCTAGATTGCAGAAAATATGACTTCTGTAACAGAATCATCAGTGCTTGGAACACTTTACCTGACTCTGTGGTCTCTTCCCATAATCCTAAAAGCTTTAACCAAAAACTTTCTACTATTGACCTCACCCCATTCCTAAGAGGACCATAAGGGGCGTGCATAAGCGCACAAACGTGCCTACCGTTCCTGTCCTATTGTTTTTCTTTTCTTCTTTCTATATATATGCTTATACCTCCTTATATTTACCCATATATGTTTATATACTATATAATCTTTTGTATGATTCCTACATATATTGTTGTGACAAAATAAATAAATAAATAAATAAATAAGCATCTGACTCCTTGCAGCTGTTTAGATTATCTCCCAACTGGACTGCAACAGAAGACAAGAAAAGAATAGTCATTTTCACAGTAACTGTACCTCATCACAAGCTGCACAGCGTGGCCTTATGCTGTCACAGTAATGACGTCCACACCAGATGGCTCCATTGCTCCAGAAGTAGATCAGGTCAACAAGTGGTTCAGAGCACTTAGAGCACATAAAGCATGCTGGATGCCACTGGTGATTGTAGCCGGCTCGGTCTGCGTACACTACCGGAAGCTCAGCAGGTAACACCTGCTTGCAGAAGTCACAACACTAGGAAAGAAATCAAAGTCACATATTAATGAATTTCTCTCAAGCAGCTTTCAGCCAAACATACTATGTTTTTAATGTACACTGAGAGCATATGCACCAAGACAAATTCCTTATGTTTCCCGACTAAAATTTTTTTTTACCATATATAATTAAAAAAATAGCCCGATATAGAAAATGGTGAGGAAAATAGAATAATTTAAAACCAAAAGAGAACTCTGCTGAATTAGGCCCATACACTCAGGAAATGTTCTCTTCTAGTTAACTTTTAGAGTTGAATACTTTAAGACACCCAAAGTGGAACATCCACAAGCAAGCCTCAGTATATAAATGTGCTGAATATGTCAGTTTAATATGTAAACCTGTCATGAGTTGCTAGACATGTTCAGCGCTCGATGGTATTAAAGGTGATCAGCAGCAATGCAGACATTGTACTTGAAAATTTTCAACGCTGATATAATCCCCAGCACCCACAACAGTCATAGCTAATGGCTTTTTCTATAGTTACATAGCTAATGGCAGAGGCTGCTCGGAGTGGTAATTCAGCAGCATGTGAAGGGCTACAGATCCTCCCTGTTATACATAGCATATTTTAAGTGATTCCCATAGTAGATGACAGCATGTTGGCCTGCCCCATGATAACAAGCCAATGGTCTCATTTTTTTTTTTTTTGCCTTTTAGATCCAAATGAAACAAAATAAGTATCCATCCAATGAGATGGACTTCTCCCCTTGAGTCATTTTTGTGGGAACATTCTGTGATGCACTGCAAAAACGTATGCTTCTGATGTTCAGAAATGAATTTCCTAAGTAAAAAATAAAGTAGTCGTGAAACCATCTGTGTTAATATTGGATTTAGCATTAAAGAAATCTAAATGGATGGCTATTTTAGAGCAGCATAATGAATGGTATTAAAACATACAGTAACTATAGAAAAAGCCGGAGAAAAACCTGGCAGTTATGGTAGCAAGTTATGGAATTTCTTCCAATACCAGAAGTAACAATAATTTTACTCTATTGGCTTCCTATACGTTGATTTAGGATTTTTGTAAAACACAGTAAACCATACATGCCAGATACTAAGTGAAGTGAGCCACATACCAATTTCTTACATAAATAAATATATAGATCTACATACACATATACATGCATATTTCCTTATACAAATTTTAAAAGATCTGCTGTTCTATCAAAATACGATTCATGAGACTGTCAAATTTCTTTTTAAAAGCCCCTATTTATTACTAGGATTTCCACCTTTCTTCCTATTAAATGATTCAAAATTATTTACCTGTATTAAGTCACAGGGAAATAAAAGATTATGTGGTTTTATTTCCTTTTGGACAGGGCTTATACAATGCACCATAGTTTTTACTTCATATGTGCATTTTGCAGGCGCTTTGTCTTGGTAATCTATAACTGTTCTATGACAGCTTAGAGATGCATTTTGTAGTGTTCTAAGTTCTTCCCCCCCCCCCCCGGGTCCGTTCCCCTAGTGGAGAACGAGGATAGTACTTCTCTGTGTTGATTGGCTAAGCCAGTTGACAGCCAGTATAAAAGGGCTGTCAACAGAGAGGGAGAGAGTTTTTTGTTCGTTTGTATTTGTCACTGCTGTTACCTATGTTAAGGTTAATAAAGTAAATTACCTGCTATCCAGAGTCCTGCCTAAACCTTGCCGGCACCTGAACCCACAATATAACACATTTAAAGTTCAGTGCCCCAAATTCCCTGTAGTTTCTTAACTTTATCAACTTTAAGATATGTGGACTTCAACTCCCAGAATTCCCTAGCCAGCTATGCTGGGGGGAGGATTTATTTATTTTTAATTTATTTATTTGATTTCTATACCGCCCTTCTCCCGAAGGACTCAGGGCGGTGTACAGGCAAGAATAAAACAGATGGTACAATATACAATTTAAAAGTGCAGTTAAAAAACTTATTTTAAAATTGGCCTGGAAAGTAAAAATATGCAATAAGCTAAAATCCCCATTTAAAATTAGTTAATAAGGGAGACGACTTCCGGTATCCAGCGGCAACGGACGTCTGGAAGGCTTCCTCTGCCTCCAGCGCCCGAATCCGGCCGCCGCCGAGGCCCTCAGGGGCCAGGTGTTCCGAAAAGGACACCTGCCGCACGGACGGCTCGCCAGGGGTCTCCCAGCCGACATACAGGACTGTGGGGACCGATGCTGGCGCGGCCCTAGGCTCGGCGGGGTTCGAGGCCACAGGCCGCGCCATTATTTTGGTCGCCGCTTGCCGCTGTGCCCGTGACACCGGGCATTGGATTTATAACTGCAGCAGCCTGGTGGTGAACAGGGCACGGAGAAGAATTGAGGAGGAGAAGGAAGGGAATATCGGTAAACGTGAGTGGACTGCTCCGGAGTGCGGGGGTTTTCTCCCTGCGTTGGAAGGAGCACGAGTTATTCTGGAGAGAGGAGAACTTAAAATAAGAAGATTACCGGTTTTGTGGAGCTCTGGAGAGAAGAGGTGATGGAGAAATTTAGGAGGGAAGGTTTGAGGCCCCTCCTTCTGGGGAACAGTGGTGGCGCCCAGCTTCCGCCTTCACTATGAGAATTTTGATGACATCACTTCCTTCGGCTTCCTGGTTGACTAACTGTACTCTGGACTCGTTGCTCCTGTGAGTGCCCCTGGTGGATCCGGAGGAAATTACAAGGATACTGTGCCTGCCTGAGGATTTTGTATTTTTTTTCCTTAATGGCAAAAGGTCAGAGACCAACTGCTGGAGAGATGGAGAGAATTTTGGAAAAGTTATCTAATATGGACAAGAAATTGATGAAATAAGAGCAGAAATTGTGACTATCCAAAAGGATTTAAAGGATACTCAACAAGTTTCAGCAGAAAACAAGCAGAAAGTGGAAGGTTTGAGGGTGAGATGCGGGCAGTGCAGAAAAGAGAGGAGACGACAGGCAATGCTGTGCTTGGACCACAGATGGATAAAATGTCTTATTTCCTTAGGTTTCAAAATTTGGAAGAAGTGGACCAAGAAGACTTGAGAGATGTTGTGACTAAATTGTTGGGAGAATTTCTTGGGAGAGGTGTTGATTTCATGAATTGGGATGTGGATCGAGTTTATAGAGTTAATTCAATATGCACGCACGCATGCAGTTCCCAGAGAGGTTCATGTCAAATTTGTGAGAAGAGAGACGAGAGATGAAATTTTAGAAAACATAGGAGTGGGGCACTGATTTACAGGGGCAGGGAGATAGCCATTCTGAGGCAGATTCCCAGACAGGTACGTGAAAAAGAAAGAAATATTATTTTTGTCAAGCAAATTGTACCAGAAGGAGTGGGCTTCAGATGGCTGATGCCAGAGGGATTGATGATTTTCCGGGAGGGCATTACGAAAAAAATCAGTACAATTATGGAGGCTACGGCCTATGTGGAGGAACACAAAGCCTTCCTGGAATCAGATGACCCAGGAATTGAAGAAGGGAGGTTATAGATCATGGGCTGAAGCGGCTGCCGCTGTTGCGCCCTGAGTTGGGTCAGGCTGAACCCAGAGTTCTGAGATCCAAAACTAGGAAGTGATAAAGATATTTGGGATTGTGTTGGTTTTCCTTATTCTCTTTTGTACGATATTCTGTTTATTCTTGACTCTTCTTTATTACGTATTTAAAATTTGCAAACTTAGCTACTTCGTGTCACCTGCTTGCCTTATGGCTGTTGTATGTGTTAAAAAATTTGAGTAAAATTCTTATTTTAGATAAGAAAAATGAAAATTTACCATACCTGATATGTATTTGTATAAACCTTTTTTGACTAATAAAAACTTTTTGAATAAAAAATTAGTTAATAAGAATTTAAAAATTTGTTAAAATCAATTTAAGCCAGCCCCGCGCGAATAAAAAGATGTGTTTTCAGTTCGCAACGGAATGTCCGAAGGTCAGGTATTTGACGTAAACCCGGGGGAAGTTCGTTCCAGAGTGTGGGAGCCCCCACAGAGAAGGACCTTCCCCTCCGTATTAGCTTGGCGGACGGCACCCTGAGAAGTCCCTCTCTGTGAGAGCGTACCGGTCGGTGGGAGGCATGTGGTAACAGCAGGTGGTCCCGTAAGTACCCAGGCCCTAAGCCATGGAGCGCTTTAAAGGTAGTGACCAGCACCTTAAAGTGCACTCGAAAGGCCACAGGTAGCCAGGATTCAGGGAGTTGAAGTCCACAAGTCTTAACATTGATAAGTTTGAGAAACATTGAGCTACAAAGTGATTTTCTTACCAAGGCCATCTTTCAGCACAGATACACCTTTGGGAGCAATGCAACCATAGTTTACAATAGTTATGGCAGGCAAATTTAGCGGCAGCTCCTCATAGCCCTTCCATTTTCTCTCTGCTACTCCTTTTTTCCCTCATCCTCCATTCTGACATTGCCTTCTCATGCTTGCCCTTTCTGTTCTCCAATGTCTGAATGGACTGGTTGAAGCAGCTTTAGGGAACAGTTGCATGAAATTAGACTAAGGATTACAAATTGTCCACTCCTTATTCTACATTTCAGTCACATATTTTTTTTACCTAGGTCCAATCTAAACTTCCTATAAGGCCCCAAGAAAGGTCACATATTTTAAACCTTTTTATACAATTAAACTCTTTTACTTTAGATCTGAAAATGAAAAAGCATGGTTGCTAAAGGAGAAGAGACTAGATCAGATATTGTGAAGGACAAATACTTCCTTCCTAGGCAAAAAAATCAAGTCAAAGTAAGCTTGGATCAAAATTGTATAGGAAGACTGTACTGTTCTCTCCACATGCCAACCCCTTAGTCAGTATCTTCTTCTCCAGAAACACTACACTACTAACCAGAGCTTATAAAACATTTGCTAGACCAATTCTTGAATACAGCTCGCCTGCCTGGAACCCATACCACATTTCAGACATCAGTACAATTGAACGTGTCCAGAAATATTTTACAAGAAGAGTTCTCCACTCCTCTGAGTACAACAAAATACCTTATGCCACCAGACTTGAAATCTTGGGTTTAGAAAACTTAGAACTCCCCTGCCTTCAACAGGACCTGTGTTTAAGTGATAGAATTATCTATTGCAATGTCCTTCCTGTTGAAGACTACTTCAGCTTCAACCACAACAATACAAGAGCAAACAATAGATTTAAACTTAATGTTAACCGCTTCAATCTTGATTGCAGAAAATATGACTTCTGTAACAGAGTTGTTAATGCTTGGAACACACTACCTGACTCTGTGGTCTCTTCTCAAAATCCCCAAAGCTTTAACCAAAAACTGTCTACTATTGACCTCACCCCATTCCTAAGAGGTCTGTAAGAGGCGTGCATAAGAGCACATACCTTTCCTGTCCTATTGTTTCCTTTCATTATATCCAATTAATATAGTTATTACATACTTATACTTATATATATGCTTATATATTATATAGTTACTTTCATGCTTATGCTTATATATACTGTTGTGACAAAATAAATAAATAAATAAATAAAATAAAAGTATTGACAAGACTTTCATTTTGTTTCAGGAGAAATGAAAATATTTCCCTTAGAAAAACCTTCTGCCCACATCATCCTTTTTTCATAAGAAGGTAAACTTGACCCATAATGGAATGTCTCAAGTCAATTTGTTGTACTTTTTGTTATTAAAGTCCAGAGTAAATTTCTCCAGGAAAATACCAGGGTGGCCAATACACATCTTTCCTTTACACCGTTAGACATCTGCAATCCACAGCAAGGCTTCTAGTAATGATTTGTATCATTACTACTTCAGAAAGAAAAACTTTAAAATAAAATAGAAAGATTTATCCAGTCAGTGAGCAGATGGTGACAAGAGATATAAAAGTTATTTAGGCATTTTATCTCCTTGCAGTGTTAAATCAAGATCCACATTCCAAGAAGATTAATGGAGTCATGTAGAGGCTTATGGTCCCAGACTCCATGTGCTCACCTCTGAGCTTTATCCCTTGAGTCCCGCTAATACTTTCCACTAAATTCTAATATTGAATACAAGAAAAGGAGAAAGTATAATAACAGAACGATTAGAAAAAAGAAAGAGACAGACAGAGACGGAGGGAGGGAGGGAGGGAAGGAAGGAAGGAAGGAAGGAAGGAAGGAAGGAAGGAAGGAAGGAAGGAAGGAAGGAAGGAAGGAGGCCAACAATATTATAGTTACAATGTAATTTAAATTTGGAGTGCATAACTTCAGGTCATAATTACCAAAAAGTAGGCAACTGCTTGAGACCCTTTCAATTACCTTTTTGTCATCTTAGATGGGAACTACCTGAACATTGTACTGTAAGTTATCGAACAGGCATTACCTGATTAACTAAGAAATACTTCAAACCTTCCATTTTAAAGAGTATGGAAGACTATGATTTGTTTTTGTTTTTTTAAGAGACACATAGAGAAGTACAACCTATGATTTTAAGATCTGGAATTAGGATTTGTATTTACTTTGTTATGCCAGGAAAACTTAAGACATTGTGGTTAAGCAAGTGCTGACATTTTTACAGTTACTTTTTACTGGATGGCTGCTGGCTTCAAAAATGCACTGGAGTAGAAAGCAACAACAGTTAGTTGCTTAGTACTGAATATACTATTTATTCAAGACAATCTTGATTAAACTTTCATGTTTTGCCAAACAACTGAATCAAGGTAGTTTAATATCCAACTGATTGCATACTGATTTAAGGTTCCAGGCATACCCAACAATACACTCTACATGGAAGCTTTTTGTCACCTTTAAGTCTTAAATGGGTTGGGCCAGGTTATTTGAAGGAGCATCTTTTCCAAATTATATCTACCTCACCCACCAGAGTGGGAAGGCAGGGTATGTTACTGGTTCCTTCTCTTAAAGATGTCCATCTGGTAGGACCAAGAAGGGCCACCTCCATAATGGCTCCCTCCCTGTGGAACATCATACCTGCTAAGATTGGACCCCATTTTAAACTATTTCGAAACTCTGAAAACATACTATAGTTTTGCCAATGGGCCTGAGGATCCCAGGGTGATTATGGAGCCAAGTGGTTGCTTTGATTGTTGTTATCAGGGGGATGAGACTTTATTGGGGTTTCTATTTCTAACTTCCGGACCTCTGAACCTTCCGCCGCGAGCTTAAAACACATCTATTTATTTGTGCAGGACTGGAGTAGATTTTAAATTTTATATTGGTTTTAATGGGTTTTATTATTTATATGGTTTTTTTAAAAAATTGGGCCATGTAGAATAAGTTTTTTAACTGTTATTTTATTCTGTATTTATATGTATTTTTAATTGCCTGTGAACCGCCCTGAGTCCCTAGGGAGATAGGGCGGTATATAAATATGATAAATAAATAAATAAATAAATAAATAAATAAATAAATAAATAAATAAATAAATAAATAAATAAATAAATAAATAAATATTGGGCTTTTATTCTTGTAAGCTGCCTGGAGTCCCTTTGATTTAGATAGCTATATACATTTTATAAACAAACAAACAAACAAACTACAAACAAGCCCAAGTAATTCAGATTATGCACAGGAAGCTTCAGGAGTGGTCTCCTCTTCAGGAGTGGTCTCCCTGCTCCCTAAGAATTGATGGGAAGTCCTTCTCTTGGGTTCATCATGTGTTTAGCACAAGAGAAAGAGCATTTTAGTATCCCCACTTGGAATGGCCTTCTCAGTGTTGGCATTCAAAGCTGAACCTCCCTGAAGTAGGAGGCCACATTTATACCATCTTAATCGCTTTTCTGCCAATGAGTGACTTTCCTCCATAGGCAGCACAACTGTTAAAAAATATAAATAGGCTGCTTCTGACTGCTTTATAATTTGCATAAGGAATTTTTGTGTTCGTGTAAAGGTAAAGGTAAAGGTTCCCTTCTCACATATGTGTTAGTCGTTCCCAAATCTAGGGGGCGGTGCTCATCTCTGTTTCAAAGCCGAAGAGCCAGCACTGTCTGAAGACATCTCCGTGGTCATGTGGCCGGCATGGCTAAATGCCAAAGGCACACGGAATGCTGTTACCTTCCCACCAAAGGTGGTCCCTATTTTTGTACTTGCATTTTTTTTAACGTTCTTTCAAACTGCTAGGTTGGCAGAAGCTGGGGCAAATAACGGGAGCTCATCCCGTTACATGGAACTAGGGATTAGAACCGCTGAACTGCCGACCTTTCGATCGACAAGCTCAACATCTTAGCCACTGAGTCATGGTGTCCCTCAGTTAGTTAGTCCCTATGCCAGTGTATTTTTTGTTTAATTTTGTTTTTGTCTTTTATACATTTCAAAATTTGGGTATTATTTTAAATACTGGAAAACTGCCCCGAGTAATCCTTAAAGCATTTGATAGACAGAATATAAATCTTTTTATGCATGCCTGGAATGTATGTACGCATGTACAAATAAATAAACAACTTTAATATATGGCTTAGAAGCAAGGTTTTACCTCAACTTATGCTCTAACAGTTATTGGAAATGTAGAGGAGATTGGCAAACAACTATCAAGTCCAGACTTGTAGGCTAGACTGGGGAGTTGAAAAAACATCTTGGAACAAGAATAGCTAAATGCTTTTGTATTGTTGCCAAGAAAGTTACACTAATAAAGTCATCAAGAGTTGAGCTCAAATTGAAGAAGGCTTTACTTTTATCTTCCACATTACTGTATTGGAGCAGGACAGAAAAAGAGTTCCCTTGGCTAATCTGGAAAGCTAAGAATATGGGGTTGCTTATAATTGAAGCATTAGTAGGATACCATCCCTCTCTTTGGGAACCAAGTCTGTTTCACTCCTTCAGCAATAATTATTTGTTATTTACATACAGTACATAACCCATAGATTTTGACTAGGACCAACCCAGAGTTGGTTATAAGGTGGGTGGCTATATAAATGTTTTAAACAAATGAATGAATTAGAAATTCAGCTCTTACTTCAAGTGTTACCCTTGAAATTCCTCATGTATCAGAAAAATGAGACACTGTGCAGAATTTATGCGGTGTTCTGCACTGGGGTTAAAATCCAGAAGATAGCATGGGCTTCATTAAGGATGTTTTGGAATTTACAGCCCATTTCATCAAAAACAAGAACTATGTTGTCTGTAGCTTTAGACAGTGACTGTACAGCAATAACAGAACCTTGTGCTATAAAATTTTGGCACCTTTCACAAAATTCCAACATTGTTCTGATAGATAAAGAGAAGTATAAACAAGTTTAAGAAAATAATGGAAAATTTAATACTGTGATGTTTTCTACTAAGAATCTCAAAAGGTTTAAATAATTACAAAAATATATGTATCCTTGTAGAATCGTGCTGGAAATTATGACTCAGATTATACTTTGATATAGTAACAAAGATGAAATGAATGTCAATAAAAATACATGCAGCCTTAAAAGTCTAAATGAATGCATGAGACAAGTCTCAAAATGCTTAATGTTATTTTCTTAGAATGCAAAAACCCTTCAGTGGAAGGATTTAGTTGTACAATTATTTTTTAAATGAAGTTAGGCTTTCCACTGATGCTTGTTGAATAGTAAGTAAAGTTTTAAATCTCCCAGAAAGTAAACACCACAAACACATATTTACTTGAGGGATGATCTTGTAGTCAAAATTATTTCACCATGCCAAGATGGTATTCACAAACACCTTTAATAAAAGACTCTGTCACAAGTAAGTTTTGTGACGCAGCCTTTCTTAGACTGAGCTGCTGCTATAACAACATATAATGTAGACTAAGAAAAATATGTTTCTCCAAACCAACTAACAAGTAAGCCAAAACATCTCTTTATGCTCTGGGGAAGCAATGCCAACACCTATGCAGCAGATTACAATCACGACTTTCCTATTAGTCTCTGCTCATGGCTTTTAAATTGTGTTGGGATATCTTAAAGTTACTGAGGTTGAAGCACTGATTTAAATGACAAGGGAAAAAAGAATCTTCTTACAGATTGCTGTTTTTGGAACTGTCTATTTTGAAAGTAGTACCTAACCGATACAGGTTGCCAATTATAATTTTAACACCAACACTTTGAAGATCTAAAAGCCGTTCAGATGATCGCTGTATGGTTTTCACTACCAAAGTGCTTCAGGGCTATAATCAATTTATCTATCTATCTATCTATCTATCATCCATCCATCCATCCAATTTATACGGCTGCCCAAAATGTGACTCTAAGTGGGTACAATAACAATCATAAAATAGCAATATAAAACATCTATGATTAAAAACATAATTATTAGCATTAGAAGGCTAGGAGAAAGCATTAAATATTGCAAACAATGGAGACTCCTCATCATCTCACCATATGTTTTGAGGGAGTACAGGAAGTTTAACAGGGATAAGGCCAATCTCACCATGGAGGAGGGGAGGTTATGTTCCACAGGGTGGGTTCAGGGCAGAAAAGAACCCACAACATACCTTTTCTGCCAGACCTGAACAGGAAGAGGCCAATGGTGGGTTGCTACCGGTTTGAGTGAACCGGTAGCAGCAGGAGGGTCCGCTCACCCGCCCAGACACTTCTGCGCATGTACAGAAGCAGCATGTGCACGCCCACAAGCAAACGAGTAGCGGCAGGTTTTGAAACCCGCCCCTGGAAGAGGCAGTCTTCCAAATAACTTGGTTCCATGCCAGGAAGGGATGTCTTTCCAAGGCAGAACTCTATAATATTTTTGCTTTGTTTATTTCAGCACCTCTTCTGGCAGTCACTTCATATCTAATACTTCTGCTGCTGGATTTTTACCATTTGTATTGGCAGTAGGATTGTCTTCATTGTTCATGGCTATTATGTTTGTGAATTAATTATTAGGCTTAAACTTTGGGTGCAATTACATGTATCTAAAATAATTTGGTAGCAGTTTTGTAGCATATCTGACTCCACATACCTTCCGTATTCCCTAAAGCTATTTGCAGTCTTTTCATCTTTCCCCGTTCACCGTCTTTCAATCAAATAAGATTTGATAGTATTGTGTGTTTTTCATATTTGAATATCCATGTTACATCCATTCATTATATACTTTTTTTAAAAAAAATGCATTTCCCCCCACTCTGCAACACTGTGTTGAGGACTTACCAAGTCCTGCCCCTTGGATGGATGGCCCAATGTGCCATTGGTTGAAGCTGCTTCCTTACTTGCTGGAGTGTTTTTATCAGATGGCTTTGCTTCCTCTTTGGTGGCTCCCCCTTGACCCAGCAGTGCAACTTCTCCGACTCCAAGAGCATTGTCTTTGTATTGTTTTATAAACTCTTCCATCAGCTTGATTTCATTCTCCGAAAGGCCCCGACATTGGGAAGGGTCCTGATCGTACAGAGGAAGTTGTCTCATCAACCTTCTACGACGGTAATAAGCACCTTCTGTGCCAGCCACGGGTTGCATTTCTTTTGAAATCAAACTCATATACTGGGTCGCCTGAAGAAATGGGGAGAAATACAAATTCAGCATAAAGAGGCACACAATCACAGCCTTGAAAAAGCACAGCAAGTCTTCACCCTCTGAAGTTGAGGGCAAAAGCTGTGGTTTGAGCAGTCATTTTCTGTTCAGAAGCCCAAATATATGGGGTTTCTTCCCTGCTGTCCAACCACAGGACATTACCCTAACAATAAGTACTCTGTTCATACTTACTCAGAACAGAAACAGTATCAGGACTGTTGGTTTTTTTTTAAAATGAAGACAACCGTATTAACAATGCAGTTGATACTTTCACCGTAAATATTTTAATATCTACCATATGCATAATAAAACATGCAACAGCAGTACAGTACAGGTAGTCCTTGACTTAGGACCACAATTGAGCCCTAAATTTCCACTGCTAAGTAGGACAGTTATTAATTGAATGTTGCTCCATTTTACAACCTTTCTTGCCACAGTTGCTAGAAAAAAACCCCACTGAAGTTGTAAAGTTAGCATCACGGTCGTTAAGTGAATCTGGCTTCTCCATTGACTTTGCTTGTCAGAAGGTCACAAAAGGTGACCCTGGGACATTGCAACTGTGATATGAATATTGAGTCTTGGTATTCGGGTAAGGGAAGATAAAGGAAGGCTTGGCATATCCTTTGTTACCTCACCACAAGGTACTTTGATACAGGATCATGTTAGGGAAATGTTGAATAAGACCTTCCCTCTTTTCAACTAAAGCAGAGATAGAATCATGGAATGAGTTGGATCAGTGTTGAAATCCATTTTTTTTTACTACCAGTTCTGTGGGCATGACTTGGTGAGCATGGTGTGGCTTGGTGGGTGTGGCAGGGGAAGGATACTGCAAAATCCCCATTCCCTCCCCACTCCTAGGTGACAGATATTGCAAAATCTCCATTCCCATCTCACTCTGAGGCCAGTCAGAGGTGGTATTTGCCGGTTCTCCGAACTACTCAAAATTTCCACTACCAGTTCTCCAGAACCTGTCAGAACCTGCTGGATTTCACCCCTGAATTGGATTCAGATGCAGAGACCACTGAATCTGGGAAACCAAGCTTTGGCTACCAGAAAGCTGAATGCGTCCATGAGTATGAATTTTATATTTACATTTTAAAATATTCAAAATGGTAATAAGCTTTTTAGTGGCTGTTTACCAAAAGCAACCAAAACCTGCATGTGGATATAGTCTGCATATGTGATATTTTTCTGGAACAGAATAGAAACATGGACCACAATCACTTAAGGCTACTTCCCTTGCTATTCTCCATCTGAGGGTAACATGCCATTCTCCTGCCAGTTCTTGAAAATGCAAATAGTTTGGCTCTGCCTTGTTCCGTCTCAATTTGCATGACATTCTAGAAACACAACACATTTTTGAATGCCCCAGCACTATAAAAATGGGGAGAACAATCAGTAAAAATTTCAGTCTCTTTTACTTTTTTGGAATTTCTAGTGTCTAGCAAATATTAATTATGAGCCTGGGGACATGCTTCCTATTTATGATAGATTACTTTCAAGTGGTTGCCAACATTTAGCTGGCTAAAAGCCATTAAAAAGCAAGCTTGCTGTAACAGTTAATCACCAGCTGCTATGCCTTATAAATTCCCTGTGGTGCACAAATAATACTGGTGAGATATTAATGGTTCTCACTTAATACTTAAGAAAAAACAGAAACAGTACCGGGCTTGTATAGTGTCTAAAATGCTTCTTGTTCTGCCTTCTATTAAGGGCAGGATAGCAAAAGAGCCAATATACATCAACTTGGCCTAATAATTCTGGGAAATGAAGTCCCAGCACTTCTAAAGAGTCTCCAGCACAACTTCCTTTTTTAATGCAAATTAATGGAAAAACCTGAAAGTGGAGGATGGTTACCAACAATAAAGGACAATTTTTTTTAAAAAAATTCAAGCATTCAGTCAAATGCTACAAGAGAAAAAGATAACATTAATATTTTATTTGGATACTCTTTTTCTATCATAACAAGAACAGTTTATCAGTAAACATGATTTATTTAGTTGGTTATTTATATCGCCACCCATCTTACCTAAGTGACTTTGGGTGGCTTACATAATTAAAACAACAATTAGGAATAAAGCAAGATAAATACCATTTAAACCAATTAAAACAGTTAATTAAAACAATAAATAAAAAACGACGGCTTCAGTCTGACCTAAGCGTAGTACACAAAATTATCTGCTACAATGTCCTACCTGTCAATGACTACTTCAGCTTCAACCGCAACAATACACGAGCACACAATAGATACAAACTTAAGGTAAACCACTCCAAACATGACTGCAGAAAATATGTTCAGTAACAGAGTGGTCAATGCCTGGAATGCACTACCTAACTCTGTGATTTCATCCCAAAAGCCCCAAAACTTTAACCTTAGACTGTCTACTGTTGACCTCACCCCATTCTGAAGATGTCTGTAAGGGGCATACATAAGTGCACAAACGTGCCTACCATCCCTGTCCTATGTCCCCATTTATTCATATCCTTATCCTGTATTCATAATCATACCGAAGGCCATCACTCTGCTAAACAAATAATTCCCTCAACAATGTAAAACTATTTACTAAATTTACACTACTATTAATCTTCTCATCGTTTTCATCACCAATCTCTTTCCACTTATGACTGTATGACTGTAACTTTTTGTTGCTATCACTAAGGGTTAAATTGCAACCTATGACCATTATTTATTTTGTAAATGTTGTACCTTTGATGAAGGTATTTTTTTTCTTTTTCTTTTTCTTTTCTTTTATGTACCCTGAGAGCATATGCACCAAAACAAATTCCTTGTGTGTCCAATCACACTTGGCCAATAAATTCTATTCTATTCTATTCTATTCTATTCTATTCTATTCTATTCTATTCTATTCTATTCTATTCTATTCTATTCTATTCTATTCTGTTATCTTATACGTATTTGACAAATAAATAAAATAAATAAATAAAATAAAATTGCTAACAGTGCAACCAACCATCAGGCTTGACACCATCACTGGATCTCCAAATCTTAATAGACTTCCTGAGGGCCAGCAACATTTAGATTAATCTAATCTCGTGTATGTGCGGGGTATGCGTGTAAATCTGAAAACTGACTGAAAGGGATCCAAATAATCTGCTTCATCCAGGATCCTTTGAAGCTGTTGCATGACCACCTTCTCAACAACCTTCCCTCAAAAAGGAAGGTTAGATATCAAAGTTATCGAGTACAGCTGGAGCCAGTGAGGGCTTCTGGAGAGGTATGTGAACCACTGCTTCCTTGAGAGGCAGAGGAACAATTCCCTCTCCTCAAAAGAACTTAACACTGCCAGAATTCAATTGAATGTCATCTCCTGGGAGGTCTTTATCAACCAGGAGGGACATGGATCTAAACAACATAAACGGATGGCTAAGCAGACAGTCATGAAGACAGATCCACTTTATCAGGCCCAACAGTCCTCCCAGTGAACAAACAATGCTCCATGAATGTCTATAGGATCTGAATCAAGGCTGATGTCCAACTGAGAGTGAATCCAAGCTATTTTATGCAACAGGTGCCCTGCATTTTCTTGTGTGAACCTATAGATGAATCTCAGAATTCTCTATCCAACTGAAATAATGGTGAAGAGATATTGACATTTTGCCACCCTTACTGCCACAAAGTAGACCTAAATAGCAGCTCTAATCTTATTTAGTCAAGTTCACTCCTTGTTGACCTCCAGCAATCTTCTAAGTGTCTTATAACTCTTTTCATTTCCCTCATTTTCTGGGAATTACGGGATCCATGGAAAGAAAAAGCTGCATTGGCATGAACTAATCCAAAGCACCAGCCACTCTCCCATTCCAGAGTGGGTATCACCTTGGCTGTACCATGTAGCAGACCCTCAGGAACAATCTCCACTCCCCTTGGAAGTTGGAACCCAACTGTGTCCATCAGTTGCTGAGGGTGGAGCAACTGAAAAGGTCCCGCCTCTTTGTAGTGAGGTACAGTGCAAGACAATCTCATGGTTACCAGAGAGTAGTCTGACCGTGTCAGCAAAGCACAGAGAGCTGCCCCGATTCTAGATTATTTTACCATTGCTTGAACAAGAGAACCAGATCGGGTGTGTGACCATTGTCATGAGTCAGGCCCTAGATGACCTATGACAGGTCCAGTGTGGTCATGAACTCCTGAGTAGCATGAGATTGACAGAAGTCAGATTGAAGTCTGCTAGAACCATAAGCCTGAGAAACTCTATGGGCAACCCAGGAGTTGAATCAAGGAGTTCAGTCAGAGAAGTCACTATATGCAGCAGGGAAGCTACTAGGTACAATCTCAACTGATTACTAGAGTCCAGCTTAATAAACTGCGTCTCTTGAGAATCATTAGAGAATCATTAGAGATTCCCAGATGGTAACCCTACTGTTAATCTGGAATCCTGATTGATGCCACACCTGAAACCCAGCATTTCTGGGTTTACATTTATAAGAGGAGAGCATCCCCTTCTGAACCCAATAATACATGCCAAGTCAGCCCTCATCCGTGATGAAATTACACATAAGAGAAACCTTATTATATACAGTGTGACCTGGCATTCAGTAGCAACAACTGAATGACACTGCAGATTAATTCACAGAGATAACAGGGTGATTGATTCTAAATTAACATTTAAGGAGAAGCTGTTGTTGGCACAGCTGATGGATCAGGATTGAAAAAACAGGGACATTTCTGCTTTTGAAGTGAAAATTCTTCAGAGGCAGCCAATTGGCCAACCAGTGTTTTTAGAAGAAAGCCTTCCAGCTGTATTAATTCAATTTATTTCCATCTTGGTCAGCAAATTGTCATTGAACTGTAGAAAGTTTTTTAATATATACTTGCCTGAGGTTTCACTATATGTGGAGTTCAAGCCTTTAAACCAGAGATCTGCTTCCCAAATATCAGTACAATAGGCAAAGTATATAGCTGCACCAACAAAAATAAGTGAGGAAGGGTTCAATATGGATAAGGAAGCAATTTTTGTTCACTATGCCTGGTAAAGAGTTAATAGGAAAGCGTGATGGATTTCAAGGTAGAAAAGTAGAATCTACCCAGCTTAGAGCAGGAGTGGGCAATTAATTTTCTTAGGGGGCCACATGAAAAACTGGAACTGTTGTGGAAGGCTGAAGCAATGTAACCTGATTTGATGTCCTCAACCTCTGTGACCTCAACTCCTCAAGCTGTTTCAGGAGATGGGTGAACACTGCGTAAGTGCAGAAAAATGCCTTGTCTCAGGTCAGTCAAATACTGTTGTGGCCCGCCATCGGCCAGCAGAGCTGGCAGCAGAGTCAGACAGTGAGGAGGTTGGGGAGGAACATGGGCCAGTCCTGGGGGCTGGGGAAAGCTCAGATGAGGGCTCTGAGTCGGAGGCAGATGACAGCAGCGAGGCAGAGGAACAGCTGGAGCTTGTTCCCACTGTGTGCATGTGCAGAGCTGCCAGAAGACAAGAACAACTCAGAAAGCAGGGTCCACTTGGAAGTAAAGCCTCACCTTGGAAATGATTGGCCCCTCCCATAGGAAACAAAAGAGGCATGAATGGGGAGGGCGCTTTTGCAGGAAACCGTTCGTTCAGTAGTTTCAAGAGTGAAAAGTTCTGTTTGTGACTCTAGAGACTCTGTGCCAAGTTTTGCCTTACTCTGCGTTAGGAAACAAGCTACATGGCAGCTTGCCAAGCGAGATAAGGTGTGTTGAGAAATATTCCTTTGAAAACTGTTTGGAGAAACCTTGTTGACTGTGAAAGAAAGTAATTCACAGTCTTGTAAATAAAAGAGGTCTTGCCAGGACCAATTCCTGCTTCCTACTTTTTAAGGGAGCCTAGGTCAGAACAAACAAGGAGACCCAAAGGGTCACATATGGCCAGGTCTTGCTTTTAGAAAGAGGTTAAGGAACCAGGCTGGAAACAAGGAGACTGTGAGGGTCTATGGAGATTCTCAGTCATCCATGGTCATGGTTGTCCCATAGGTGTTTTTTCAAGAGGCAACTTGGACTTTCTGGTTTTTCTTTGAAGACGTTTCACTTCTCATCCAAGAAACTTCTTCAGCTCTGGATGGTGGAGAAAGGAAGGATTTATATGCATACTAGCTGTCTGCAAGGAATATAAATTCTTCCATTCCCCACCATCTAGTCAGAGATGAAGAAGCTTCTTGTATCAGAAGCGAGACATCTTCAAAGAAATACCAGAAAGTCCACTTGCCTCTTGAAAAAGCACCTTTGGGACAAGAAAACTGTGAGTTCTAGTCCGCAGGTATAAAAGGAACTTGGTGACTTTCAGACAATTACTATCTCTCGGCCCTAGAGGATGAAAGCAATGGGAAGCCAATTCCAAACAATATTGCTAAGAAAATTTCAGAAACTGGTCCAGGCAGTTATCGGGAGTCAACACTGAATGGAAGGGGCCACACACAATACCTTAAAGCATGGCTGGAGGCCTTTGATAAGAAACACTTGTTTAGAGTAGGAGCAGAGGGAGCACTTTCAGGGCCACACTCAGCATGGAGATGAAAGAAAGCCAGATTTGGGAAGTTCTCTTCCCAAACTTTGGTCACTAGCCACAGTCATCCCCATCTTCAAAAAAGGAGACCCCAGCTTAGTCGAAAACTACAGACCGATCTCCCTTTGCTGCGTCACCTGCAAAGTCATGGAATCTATCATCAATCAATCCATTACCTCACACTTAGAAACTAACAACTCTTGCGCCTGCGAGGTGCCCCCGCCTCGCAGGAATGGCCCGCCGCACTATCAAGGGCCGGCCTCAATGACGGGTCTTGGGACCCACAGAGGTGGCATGCGAAAAAAAAGAGCCTTTGGGGGTTTTTAGATAGGGTTTTTTTAAGGGGAGGGAGGGTTAGGGCGGGCGTTGGGGGTAGCCCGTCGGGTGGGGAGCCAGTCCTTGCGCGTGCTCGTGACGGTTTTTTAACGGGTTCGGAGGTTAGGGGGGAAGATTGCGTTCCTGCTGGTGAGGGTGGTCTGATTTGCACGGTAAGTGGGAGGGGCAGATATGGCGGAAGGGGGGGATCATATCGTCTCGGGGGCGCTCGATGTTTGCAGGCGATCGCGCCCGATCCTCGATCCTTTTCCCGTTCCCGGATGGTCAAGACCCTCAGAGCCTGGGCCTTGGCTGATGTTATGCAACGCACGGTCCGTAGTCAATAAGGCCCCTAATATACGATCTTATTCAGGGGGCGCGGACCTTATAGGCGCATGGAAACCTGGCTGGGCACGGAAGGGGTGTGCCCTTGTTGAGATGTGCCCGCGGGTTTCCCGTGCATTCGATCAGCCGAGGGCTCAGGGTAGGGGTGGGGGGGTGGCGGTTGTGATTAGAGAGAGTCTAGAGCCGAGGGAGACCACTGTACCTCAGATTGCCGGGTGTGAATCCTCTTGTGAGATGGGGCCATAGGTGTCAGATGGGTTTGCTGATCACGTACCTGGCTCCTTGCTGCGTGTCAGCTGCCCTGCCCGAGCTCCTGGAGGTGCTGGCTGGGTGGCAGTTGAGACCCCAGACTTTTAGTCATGGGGGATTTTAACTTGCCATCTTCCGGCTCATCATCAACGGCAGCTCGGGAGTTCATGGCTTCCATGACGGCCTTGGGCCTGACCCAAGTAGTTGATGGCCCTACTCACATCGGGGGTGGCACTCTGGGCCTGGTTTTGTCTCTGGTCAGTGGTTGAGAGATCTGGACTTAAAGGAAATAGTCATTGAACCTTTGTCATGGTCAGATCACTCTTCTTCGCCTGGCCTTTCTGACCGCCATTCACCACCGCAGGGAGACGGAGCCGATACGTTGGTTCCGTCCCAGGCGCCTGATGGACCCGGAGGGGTTCCGGACGGAGCTTGGGCCATTTCCTGACGGTCTGGCTCACGGCTCGGCTGAGGAACTTGTTGCGGCCTGGGAACGGGCCGCGGCGGGGGCCTTAGACCGTGTCGTGCCTTTGCGGCCTCTGACCCGGCGCAGGTCCCAACCGCCCTTGGTTCTCCGAGGAGTTGAGAGGATGAAGCGCCGGAGAAGACGCCTAGAGAGTTCTTGGAGGTCTAGCCGTTCGGAGGCTGATCGGACACTAGTGAAGTCCTATACTAGGGCTTACCTAGTGGCAATGAGGGAAGCGAGGCGTAGCTACGCCTCCTCCCTCATTGCATCGGCAGATAACCGCCCAGCCGCCCTGTTTCGGGTGACTCGCTCCCTCTTACATCAGGGGGAGCGGGATGACCCGTTGCAGGGACGTGCTGAGGAGTTTAACGGTTATCTATACGATAAAATCGTTCAGCTTCGGGAGGGCCTAGACCAAGATTGCAGTGACGGGTGAGACGGCTGAGGGTGGTCTTGGGGACATTTTATGGGATGAGTTTGACCCTGTCGCTCCCGAGGACATGGACAGGTTGCTGGGGAGGTTGAATGCCACCACATGTTTACTGGACCCGTGCCCCTCCTGGCTGGTACTGGCCACTCAGGAGGTGACACGAGGCTGGCTCCAGGCTATTACGAGCGCTTCCTTGGTGGAGGGAGTCTTTCCGACCGCCTTGAAAGAGGCGGTGGTGAGACCCCTCCTCAAGAAGCCTTCCTGACCCGCTGTTTTAGGTAATTATCGTCCGTCTCCAACCTTCCTTCGTGGCGAAGGTTGTAGAGAGTATGGTGGCATATCAGTTTCCCTTGCACCTGGATGAAACTGTCTATCTAGACCTGCTCCAGTCCGGCTTCCGCCCGGTTACAGCACTGAGACGGCTTTGGTCGCTGGTGGATGATCTCTGAGGGCCAGGGATAGAGGATGCTCCTCTGCCCTGGTCCTATTAGACCTCTCAGCGGCTTTTGATACCATCGACCATGGTATCCTGCTGCGCCGGTTGGAGGGATTGGGAGTGGGAGGCACCGTTTATCGGTGGTTCTCCTCCTATCTCTCCGATCGGTCGCAGACGGTGTTGACAGGGGGCAGAGGTCGGCCCGAGACACCTCACTTGTGGGTGCCGCAGGGTCGATCCTCTCGCCTTCTGTTCAACATCTATATGAAGCCGCTGGGTGAGATCATCAGTGGCTTCGTGTGAGGTACCAGCTGTACGCTGATGACACCCAGCTGTACTTTTCACACGGGCCACCCCAACGAAGCTATCAAGTGTTGTCCCGGTGCTTGGAAGCCGACGGGTCTGGATGGGGAGAAACAGGCTCAGGCTCAATCCTCCAAGACAGAGTGGCTGTGGATGCCGGCATCTCGGTACAGTCAGCTGAGTCTCGGCTGACTGTCGGGGCGAGTCATTGGCCCCGATGGAGCAGTGCGCAACTTGGGCGTCCTCCTGGATGAACGGCTGTCTTTTGAAGATCACTTGACGGCCGTCTCCAGGAGAGCTTTTTACCAGGTTCGCCTGGTGCGCCAGTTGCGCCCCTTTCTAGACCGGGATGCCCTGTGCACGGTCACTCACGCCCTCGTGACGTCTCGCCTGGATTACTGCAATGCTCTCTACATGGGGCTCCCCTTGAAGGGCATCCGGAGGCTTCAGTTAGTCCAGAATGCAGCTGCGCGGGTGATAGAGGGAGCCCCTCGTGGCTCCCGTGTGACACCTATCCTGCGCAGACTGCACTGGCTGCCTGTGGCCTTCCGGGTGCGCTTCAAGGTTTTGGTGAACATCTTCAAAGCGCTCCATGGCATAGGGCCGGGTTACTTACGGGACCGCCTACTGCTACCGGATACCTCTCACCGACCCGTGCGCTCTCACAGAGAGGGACTCCTCAGGGTGCCGTCAGCGAGACAGTGTCGTCTGGCGACACCCAGGGGAAGGGCCTTCTGTGGGGGCTCCCACCCTCTGGAACGAACTCCCCCCAGGACTTCGTCAACTTCCGGACCTCCGAACCTTCCGTCGCGAGCTTAAAACACATTTATTCATCTGCGCAGGACTGGATTAGTTTTTAAATTCGTGGGTTTTTAAGGGGTTTTAAATGGGTTTTTAATGGGTTTTTAATGGGTTTTATTATTTGCTAAATTTTAATTGCGGCCAAATTGAATAAGTTTTTTAGTGGTATTTTAATAGTATTTATTTTGTAATAGTACTGTTTATTTTATCTGGCTGTAAACCGCTCTGAGTCCTTCGGGAGAAGGGCGGTATAAAAATTTAAATAATAAATAAATAAATAAATAAATAATAAACAACCTACTCTCCAACAAACAATTTGGTTTCAGGAAAAAGTTATCATGTAACTTACAACTTCTCCACTGCAAAAACATATGGACTTCAAATCTAGATCAAGGCAAATCAATAGATGCAATCTACATAGACTTCTGCAAAGCTTTCGACTCAGTAGTACACGATAAACTTCTCCTAAAACTAACATCCTATGGCATCTCAGGACCCCTCCACAAATGGATATCTGCTTTTCTGTCTAACAGACAACAAGTGGTCAAAATTGGCAATGCTTTATCAAATCCTGTTCCTGTCAAGAGTGGCGTTCCTCAAGGCAGCGTCCTTGGACCAACACTCTTTATTCTATACATTAATGATCTTTGTGACCATATCTCAAGTAATTGTGTTCTCTTTGCTGACGATGTCAAACTATTTAACACCACAGACAACACTTCTATCATTCAAAACGATCTTGACCATCTAACCGCTTGGTCTAAAATTGGCAGCTCAAATTTCAACCAGCAAATGCTCAGTCTTACATATAGGAAAAAGAACTCTAAAACTAAGTACATACTAGATGGACATTACCTTACAGACGACCCCATCCCGTTAAAGACCTTGGAGTTTTCATGTCAAATGATCTAAGTGCCAAAGCCCACTGCAACTACATAGCAAAAAAGCTCTAAGAGTTGTAAACCTAATTTTATGTAGCTTCTTTTCCAAAACACCACACTACTAACCAGAGCATATAAAACATTTGCTAGACCAATTCTAGAATACAGCTCACCTGTTTGGAACCCTCACCACATCTCTGACATCAATACAATTGAACGTGTCCAGAAATATTTTACAAGAAGAGTTCTCCATTCCTCTGAAAACAACAAAATACCTTATCCCACCAGACTTGAAATCCTAGGCTTAGAAAACTTGGAACTCCGTCGCCGACAAGACCTAAGTTTAACTCACAGAATCATCTATTGTAATGTCCTTCCTGTCAAAGACTACTTCAGCTTTAATTGCAATAATACAAGGGCAACCAATAGATTTAAACTTAATGTAAACCGCTTTAATCTAGATTGCAGAAAATATGACTTCTGCAACAGAATCATCAGTGCTTGGAATACTTTACCTGACTCTGTGGTCTCTTCCCATAATCCTAATAGCTTTAACCAAAAACTTTCTACTATTGACCTCACCCCATTCCTAAGAGGACCATAAGGGGCGTGCATAAGCGCACAAACGTGCCTACCGTTCCTGTCCTATTGTTTTTCTTTTCTTCTTCCTATATATGTTTATATGTGTATATACTATATAATCTTTTTGTATGATGTTGTGACAAAAATAAATAAATAAATAAAATTACAAAGATTTCCCCCCACTCCACCCCCACTCCCTGGTGTCTGACCTTGAAACTGACAATAAAATTGATGGACATGTCCCTGTTTGGCACAGCATCTATCACAAGCTTAGAAGAAACACTTTTTCTGATATACAGCAGGGGTTATATCCAAAACAGTACCAGCATGCCATTCACTGCCTGCATGATACACATTGGTATCTCTTAGATGAGGCATGTTATTCAGGTTTTAAACAATATAATAATATAATAATATAATAATAATATTGTAATACAAACCCCACAATTTTTAGCACTTTTGATACAACGTTTAAAAAATGTTCCCATGCAACTCAGTACTACCTATGCATAAACACCGAGTGGTCCTTCTAGCAAATTCAACTAACAATTTTTCTTGGTTCTGCCTAGAATTGTATGAAACACAGCTTTTGAAGTTTATTATGAAAAGGATATGCCTGACTCCACTATAATTCCCCTATAAATGAAGGCTCTAGTATATTAAAAAAAATACCACTATGGTTGATTTAGTTTAAAAATTTTGAAATTTCTGAGGAAGTGCATACATATTTAGACTGGGTTCACAGAAAATATAAACCATGATGACTTGAGTGTTTTCAGCTTAGCAAGGTTTGCAAGATCAGCCATGGTACTTTATAAACCATGATTCGGACTCAGCAGGCTCCGTACATCTGTCCAGTTACATACTAGAGCTTAATGTGATTGTGACTACAGGCAAAACTTTTCAGTTCTTGTTTAATCAGAAGACTATAGTAATGAAAAGTTATTTTTAATGACTATTTGACCCTTATTAGCTCTGTGGCTTTACATTGTGCACTACAGCAAGGCAGAAAGCTGACTGCCTGTTAGCTAGCATGGTTAACATAGCTCATGAAGATGTTGGGTGCTGTAGTTTAGCAACATCTGGATATTTTCACCCCTGCCCTACTGTTTTGGGAGATGTGGTAAAGTTCACAGGGGTTGATAGCTTCATATGAACTGTGCTGATGCAAGTGGGACAATCTCCCAGAATATTCTGCAATAATTAGAAGTTCTGAAAGTAGTTAAGTCAATCTGGATAAGGTCTCCCCCAATCTGGATAAAGTTTCCCTAAACTAGGAAGACCACAAATAACTGATCACATTGTTTTAGCTATTAATTGCATCGGTAGGAAAGTTTTAAACAGATGTTGGCACACCAAACATACCATTCCTGAATGAAACTCACTACAACAAATTATAATCTAGCCATTTTAGTTGTGTGAAATAATGGGTCTTTCACCAGCATGCAAACAAGCACACATGAATACCGACACACCATTTCTACTGAAGATCCATCTTCCCATCAATATCTAACACTGACATACAAATCATTCTTAGCAGGTTCATTATACCGTTTGGTGCTTTTAGCAATGAGGAATAAACACTCACTGGGATAATAAATATTTTATCTGTTTCCTTTACTAGAGGAAGGAATCAACATACCAAGCAAAATATTTAGTCTTTTTTTTTTCAATATTTAGTCAAATTAAATATTCTATAATCCATTATTTGGATAGTGAATGTCTGTTTTCTGACAATTGGAAAATGTGATAAAGACATTTTAGTTGGAATACTTCAGTCTTATAAAGCATGTTTCACTAAAATGCTGTTTAGGAAGTTTTCTTTACGTAAGATTTCTATATAACCAACTGTTAAATAATCTAAACCAGAATTTTTCACACTTTTTTTTCAAGCTATGGAATCTTTTAGTGAAAAGAGAAAAATTCCTGAATCGTTTCATCAAGAGACAAAGTTTTAGCAATTGAAAATTGGAAAGGTTTGAGCAAACTTTTTAAATGTTTGTCCTCAGTTTCTCATAGAATTCCATCAAGTTCTTGCAGTACTCAGAATTCCATGAAACAATTTGAAAAACCCTGGGCTATATGACAAAAACAACATAGTATTATAACTCCTAAGACCAATTATTTGATCCAAGTACAGTAGCTACAACTTGGAAGATGGATGTGATGTCTGTTGATTTTTATACTAAGTTGCACCGCACTTGAATCTTACTGAAAATATAGAACATAAAACATATTTTTCTTCTTAAATATTGGCTTCCTCATGCATGAACAAACAGTTCTCTATTTTATTGAACATATTTTTCTTCAGCTACTCTTGGAATATCAATTACTTGACTTGTAACACGGTTCATACAGAAACCTTATAGTTTATCTACTCTTGTCGCTTTCACTTTGGCTGTACAATATATTACAGATCTTGTTCAGATTTTTATTTGCAAGTATTATACTTGCAAATATATTTGCAAATGTATTCTAACACTGATTTATTACCTTTAAATCCATGTGCTCTAGGCTGAATTTCTACACAGATTTAGTTGGCTTTGTGCGCCATAAAATATAGGACTTACTTCTGAATATACTCATGTTGCACTGCTTTGTTAGATACTCAAACCAAGATCTACTTTACAAGTCATAAAATCATTCTATGGCAAAAGCAAATTTCTGTGCAATACTAATTCAAATCAAGGGACACCCATTGCACAATACCTTTCAGTAAAAGATTGTAGGCAAGAATGACAAAAAGGCAAAAATGATACCTGAAAAGTAAACTATTTTGGTCACTTTTTGGTTTGTTTGTTTTAATGTCCCTGTTCCTCAACCTTTCCGGTTTGGCGGCCCAGAGCGGGGGAAGGGTGCAAAGAGGGCATGTTTTTGTGGAAGAGGCAGGTTCATGTGCCTGAGTGGTGCCACAAGCGCCTGCAACAAGGGTCATACCATGACCGCCCACAATGACACTCGCATGAGTGATGTCGCAGTTGCCCACAAGGCTTGGGTGACTGCAATCGCAAGCACCTGAAACAAGGATTTCACGAATGGGGCAGTGACTGCCCGCAATGCTCACAGCGATACTTGAATGGTCCGCAAGGCCCGAGGCTTGCGTAAATGGGACTGCAAGTGACCGCTTGCAATTCTCGCATAAGTGGGGCAGCGCAGATGTGCATGCACCAGCCAGCCACTCACATAGCCCAGTGGCAATTAGGCCACGGCCTGGTAATGGGCCATAGCCCACAGGTTGGAGACTCCTGATTTAGACAGTAATTTTATAAATACCACCTTTGTTTCCTAATTTATGCCTGTTTATTTTATGTTTACATTGTCAATATTGCCTTCCTTAGACATATATTAACTATTACCTAGGGCAGTCTTTCCCATCCTGGTGCCTTCCAGATGTTGGACTATATGCCCATATTTCTTAGCCAGAATATTTATGAGACAGAACATATAAGAGTCATGGTCCAACACATCTGGAGAACATTCAGCAGAAGGCAGCTTCTCTCTTAGTCATTAAAAAGGGAGTTCCAGTAAATTGACTTATGACATGGAAAAAGAATACTTGTCCTATTAAGCTCCTGTTTGATGGTATGAAAGACAAAGAGCTTCCCCAGTCTGATGCTCTTCAAACGAGTCAGATGTTAATTCCCAAAGTCCCAAGCCATGAATTAAAGTCCAAAAGAACTGAAAGACACCAGGTTGAGGATACTGGAAAAAGAGTATCTTTCTCCCACCTCCATTTTTCATTGCCGTGAAATAAAAATGTTATATCTTGCTCTGTTAAGAACCAAGACAACTGTATGCTACTTTCTTATGGAATATTACCTATAGGTAATGTAATTCAATGAAGTCTTGAGAATTAAAAAAAATTCATCAATGAATGCAACTGCGGTGTTACTTGATGGTTGGAGTTCACTCACATGAGATTCTCAACATAAAAACCAATCCCCCTCCCAAATCACTCTATTCAACAATTTACCTACTATTATAAGGGCAGAAAGACATGAGAACATTTGTAATAAATATGAGACAATTAAAATTCTCACAAAATGATGCTGATGCAGGGAAATGCATTCTACGGATACAGAAACTTTATGGAGGTCTTTAAAAAGCCATTTCAATAGCTACTGGGAATACTCTGTTCCAAGTGGACAGAAATCTGGGAGGCTGAATTTAGGCTTGGTAGTGAAGATTGAAAACTAAGGAGTTCAGGTCTTGTTAGTAAATGGATAGGAGAACACCGAGAAATATAAAGGCAGCAATGTATAGAATTTGGAAAAAAACCCTCAAAACATTTGTTTGCTACCAGAAAGAAGGAAGGGAATGAAGCAGTAACTGAATATTGCTGCTTTAGTACTCTGTAGCGGCCAATGTAGCATTTTGAAAAGTGATGGTTCCAATAGTACATATAGATCAGTTGCCAATGAATTCTAAATTCTGTTTTAAATCCAAAAGGAAGCCGTGTTGCTAAATGATATGTATCATTAATGTAATCAGATTAGCTTTTGTGCTGGACATCAACTTTTTTGCTTTTTAATTTTATTCTGAATCACATACAAGCTCTTGTACTTTTTAGGAAACAGATATAATCAGATCTGAAGATGCACATCAGATTTACGCCAGTCAATATTTCAAGTAGATAACAAAGGCTGAAGTCTTATACTAAATTTCCTGGTTATCTCCGACTGTATCACCACTACTCTATTTAAATTGGATGCCCACAAAGTATAAGTATACGGGTATTTAAGAATATTACTCCCAGGCACAAAGAACTGTTTTCTGTTGCTTTGTGTCGACATTGTACATAGACATTGTACATATTCATGACCTGTGGTGTGAATAAGATCAATAGTATTAACTAGGTAGTAGGACAATTATGAACGTTCTATTGTTGAATGACTTAATATCCCTATATTTCAATTACTTCATGTAGCACAGAGCCCCTGAATTATATCACTTAAATCTTGGATTAATTTCACAATGCAATCCCATCTGTTCCCACACAAGTATAGTGGAAATACTCGGGATGAGGACATGCTACCAGAGGCTGACAGGTATCTCAAGAATCCCAGTTTCATTCCTTTGAAGTGACAATGAACATGCTGAGTTGAGATGAACTGTAATTGTATAAGGTCATCCAAAGAAACTCTAGAATAATCTTTCTTATATAAGGTGTTGTTCAGTGATCACCATCTCTGTACATTGATACTACAGCCCCTTGACATTACCCACATAAGAAAACTGGTCATGGATAAGTATTGTGTCCCCTGACCTCAAATTGATGTATGAACAAATTACATGATTAAAAACTTAGGTCTAAAGAAGTTTATTGTATAAAACTCCACCCTAGATTAACTTCCAAATTTTAAAAGCAATGAAACAGAAGACACATGATTTTTACCATTGTGTGACTTCAACATAAAATGATAAATTTAATAATCAGCTGGAACAGTTTTTCTTAAAGTCATTTTAATGATTAATGAAGAAAGTCAAAAAGGAAGGTAATGCTTTTACTAAATGATAGAACAATCTAACAGACACAAAAAACTATGATAAATGAGCAATCATGCCTTATGACCTGCTGTTCTTAATGGGAAATTGGAGGTTTCTTTATCTTTTTTATAAGGCACATTTTGCTCTCATTCATCCCAATGGGAAAGAAGGATTCTGTCAGCTCATGGGCCAATTTTTTTGCCTCTCCCATTTGAACGTGTATATCAAGGAATGAGAAGACTTTGGAGGAGTATATAAGTGAATAGAGGTTTGCAGTAGGCTAATTTGTTCATTTACAAGAGGTAGAAGTCTCTCCAAATAGGTGATTAAACGAAATATCAAACTTTAGTTCTAAATCACAGTTCCTAAAATCATAAAAATCACAGTTGTCTTAAGAACCCAAGGAAGCTAAGATCCCATTTCTCCTTATCCTTTAAGATAGGGAATTTTGAAATCCAAAATATATTTAAAATTGGCCAACTCATGTAGTTTGTTAGATTTGAATTTTAGATTTCAGTTTATTTTATTGTTTAAAGCAACTTCTTTGATATAATTCTCATTTAAGTTCAGGATGCATATATACCATTGGTTCACACATTCATGATTTCTAAGCAAATATAGTCAGTAGTTGCTCTATTGTTACATGCTGCCAAGATAATAAACTCAGTTTATTGGTTTAAAATCAACATCATCATCAAGTTGGGTATCTAGGATTAGGAGTCCTGAATGGTCCAATAGACCTGCTTTGAAATGGTATTCAATGGGGTGTATTAGCTTCCCCTTGCAGGAAATAAGAATTATCCATGAGTTTCTTATGATGGTCAATTTAAAGATATAAAGATGCTGTTATATAAAGATGCTGTACAACTTTTTAGAGAACTATGGAAAGAGGTTTTGAGATCTAGTAAACATAGCTCTATAGCTGAAATGGTTGGTATTCCACCCTAATAATAATAATTGGGGAAAAAGTTATCAGCCTTAGCATAATTTCCATTTTGTGGGTTTAATTCTCCATCGAAGAGAGCATAAAGGTGATCAGGCTTGCACTGATCTGTCTAATTTACAGACTATAAACACAACACTAAGCATTTTCTTTGTTCTACAAATTACAAGGCACTGGTTACTTGATATCACTGCAGTAGGTTTGTTCCAGTCTATTGCTGCTTACTGTGAGCACAATGGGTGTTGTAATAATAGGAGCCAAGTATTGCCATTTTAGAGTTATTTAATCTAGTCAGGGACACAGGGGCTAGGACGTTGAGCTTGTCGATCGAAAGGTTGGCAGCTCAGCGGTTCAAATCCCTAGTGCTGCCGTGTAATGGGGTGAGCTCCCGTTACTTGTCCCAGCTTCTGCCAACCTAGCAGTTTCGAAAGCACGTAAAAATGCAAGTAGAAAAAATAGGGACCACCTTTGATGGGAAGGTAACAGCATTCCGTGCGCCTTTGGCGTTGAGTCATGCTGGCCACATGACCACGGAGATGTCTTCCGACAGCGCTGGCTCTTCGGCTTTGAAATGGAGATGAGCACCGCCCCCTAGAGTCGGCAACGACTAGCATGTATGTGTGAGGGGAACCTTTACCTTTACCTAATCTAGTCAGCACAATATGATATGTAATATAATCCCTCTTTTAGTTCCTTAAGTAGCCTTTAGTTCCTTAAGAAGATTTTAGAAAGACGTAAGATCAAGTTCAGACTTAATTTGCATCAACACAAGGTTCAGATCTTAAAATCTATGGTTAAACTTATTTGTGTGAAAGTGGAGGAAAAAGAGTTTTGTACCTTTTGGTGTTTGTGTTTGGATGAGTGAAGAAGATAAACAGAGTGAAGCAAAGGACTATGGACTCCAGTTTTCATATAAATATATTCTCTGTTACTATACAGAGAATACAGATTAATCGGTGTTTTCAAACAGGTGAACAATCTGGATTAATCATTTTTCTTTGCAAAACTATGTTGTCAACTATTTTTACTTTTTTATTTTTAGCATTATTCTTCAATAACAAGTTTATTTTACTGTAAGTTTATATTGTCTAAAGAAGCTTTCCCAAAGAATAGAGATATTTACCACACTCAAATATATTTGGCTTTATTTGGTCTTAGTGATATTAAATAATGCATTCCTTTGGAAAAGCTATTTAATTTCAATGCAAACATATTTGGGTCTTTGAAAAGTTCTAATTATGTGATACTAAATATCACATTTCTTCCAAAATGGCTATGTTTGCATAACAACTTTAGCTTGGTTATTGAATTAACCCAATTCCTAGGCTTGTATAACATACTGGATCTTAATGAATCAAGCTGGATTCACTTAACATTCCAAGGAAAAGGAACCAAGGAAAAAGAACAAAAAGAACTAAGGTTTAGCATATAGCACAAATGCAGCTGCTAGGCATTCAATTAACTTTTGGTTTAGCTGGTTAAGGATCAGAGGTGGGTTTCAGCAGGTTCTGACCAGTTCTGAAGAACTGGTAGTGGAAATTTTGGGTAGTTCGGAGAACTGGTAGTAAAAATTTTGATTGGCCCCGCCCCCATCTATTCTCTGCCTCCCAAGTCCCAGCTGATCGGGAGGAAATGGGGATTTTGCAGTAACCTTCCCCTGGATTAGGGTGGGAATGGAGATTTTACAGTATCCTTCCGCTGGAGTGGGGTGGGAATGGAGATTTTACAGTATCCTTCCCCTGCCACACCCACCAAGCCATGCCATGCCCACCAAGCCACACCCACAGAACCGGTAGTAAAAATGTTTTGAAACCCACCACTATTAAGGATGTCATGTGAATGAAACTTTACCAACCATACTGATTTAGCTTGTTGGGAAAGGCAGAGCCAATGTTAGCTTTTCTTTTTTGTGGCCTTCCCAAATATGGTGGAGAAATAGAAAAATGCAGGGAGACCTTTGATGGCAATGAAGGGACAGGCTTCCTGAGGCCAGTGACTCCCTATCTGCCTTCTGGTACTATCTGTTTGAAATGTATGCACTGGCTAATGGACATGCAACCTTGTTCTCTGCTAACTCTGCTTACTCCATCTGAAAGGCATCACATTCCCTTCCCAGCCCTTGGGCACATTTCCTTACCAGTTTCTGAGTCAATCCAGGTGGAGCCCATTCATATGTAACGGTGTCAAAAGTTGGATCTTTCCGAGATACTATAGGATTAGTGATAATCATGCGGTTCCTTTTATAGATGCGGATTCCATCGCCTCCTTTTACCCGAGCAGTGAGGGAAGAATATTTTGAATCAGCAAGCAGGCGGCCAATTTTCCGATCATCTTCTGCATCAGAGCTCAGGCTGTGATCCTCCTGGCTGCATCTGCATGACTTGCATATTTTCCTGTGGGAGACAAATGAGGTCATATTTTGATATAAGCTTGGGCCCTCATAGGTATGTGCTCTTTTGGTGGCTCAAGGGTGAGCCGTAGAATAAACAGCCAAGTTTATAAATCAAAATGGATTATGACATAGAACAAAAGATCTTTTTGGTCAAATGCTATCCAGAGAGAAAAATCTGTAACGAGGATTAACAGAATTTGCAATGGTGTAGAACATAAGACTATAAAAAGCCACACTGTCAAAACCCTGGAGGAGAAGCCTTCAATGACCAAAGTGCTGAGGTTTACATAATGGAAAACATTCAAGTGATTAAACTTCAATATCTGTATTAATCATTCAGTGGCATACAGGCAATATGGAAATGCAGAATTTTGTAGCAGACTAATTAAATAAACAAAATGGGGGAGTTTCTTGTTCTGTTTCCAATTATAAAAACAGATTGGTATAAATGGGCTCTTTTTTTTTGGTCTTAATGACTACATCAGAGCATGCCAGCTGGGGAATTCTGGGAATTGAAGTCCACACATCTTAAACTTGCTAAGGTTGATAAACATTGGCCTACACAGAAGCCTATGCTTTCAGCTAACATTGATAAAGGCAAATGGGGCTTAAATGGAGTGTTTACATAGTGAACATTCCAGTATTAAAATGCTGTAATGAAACTACAGGCTTTTAGTTATATATATATTGCTAAACCGCAGTGGCACAGTAGTTAGAGTGCAGTACTGCAGGCTACTTCTATTGATCCCCAGCTGCCAGCAGATTGGCAGGTTGAATCTCACCAGGCTCAAGGTTGACTCAGTCTTCCATCTTTCCAAGGTTGGTAAAATGAGGACCCAGATTGTTGTGGGCAATATGCTGACTCAGTAAACCGCTTAGAGAGGGCTGTAAAGCACTGTGAAGTGGTATATAAGTCTAAGTGCAATTGCTATAGTGCTATATATAAAAGAATATTTGTTCCAACTGGATTTGCCAAACCTCAATCCAGAATAAGTGCTAGTATTACAAAAGAAGTGCAAGAACTTCTTTTTTTGGATTTCTGTTCTCCTGAGCACTTCCAAAGTACATCAAGTTGGGGTGATTACATTTCACTTATGAGGTAAAAATAGTATATAGAGATTTTTGGGAAAACACTGTTGAGGACCAAAAAATCATTTCAGTGTCATTTCACAAATTCCATTGTACAAATTGGTTCCTCATCCTAAATGGAAATGTGAGTAATAAGAAAGAGATAGAATTATATTCATCATAAAGCAGCAGGATATGTATTTTTGCTTTCTGCAGTTGCCACGGTAAGGTACTATTCCTAGTCCCTAAAATTGGCTGCTAAGGATTGCCCCAGTAATAAGGAAGGCAGTGGTGGGATCCTCCCGGCTTAATAACTGGTTCAGTGATCATGCGCGCTCTGCACCCATGCACAGTTTGAACAAATCTTCACTTCTGGGTTTCTTCAAAGGATAACACAGCTGATTCGCGTGGCAAATCAGCTGAGGAGATAAAGGCAGGTAAATAGTGCAGGCGGGTGGGTGGGCCATCTGATCTTCAGAGAGAACCAGTTCGCTCCCAGCTGATCATCAGAGCTACCGGTTCTCTCGAACCGGTCCGAACCAGTAGAATCCCACCACTGAAGGTAGGGCTATTTCCGGGATCTGTTTTGGCTTAGAAGAATACCTGGCAAAAATGTATTGACTCAAATTGTCAGAGTTTATATTTTTCAACTGTATGAGCAAGACTTCCAAATCCAAACAGGTTAATGGCAAACCCTAAATAAAGCCTTGATGCTGATTTATGTTCTAAAATAGGGAAGGTCACTCTGGGTCACAGCTAAAAATTTGGAGGCAAAACACAATAATTCAGCAATGATTTTTTTTTTCATTGAGAGAAATAAAGTATGTACATTGAGCCTCTGTTAAGTTCATCACATGTTATTTCATTAATCCCCCCACCCACAAATTAAATTTCATATTTGCATTTCACTGCCACACCTTCTGCAGTTCTCAGAAATCAGTTTTTATTTTTTTTTAATATAGCCAGAAGCTGCAAAAGGTTGCCTGTATCAAAGCTTAAACTTCAAAGAAATGTCGGACAAATCTTGACCAGACTAGTTCCGGTAAGAAATAGATAATACAATCAAACAATACAAAATACTTTACAGTGTGGAAAATAGTTTGTGATGCAATAAATGGGATGCCTACCTAGGAATGAGAAAAAGCAGCACTAATTAAAACTTAAACCTCATTTAACTTGTATAAGCCAGGCCCCAACTCTTGAATTCTTCATGTTTTTTACTTCCTGAATAATTAAATCTGCTGCTTTCAACCTGAATTTTTAGTGTCAGAGATATCTAATGCCTCATAAAGAAGCAATGTGGTGTCTATGTGCCACAGTGGCACAGTGGTTAGAGGGCAGTACTGCAGGCTACTTCTGCTGACTGCCTGCAATTTGGCAGTTCAAATCTCACCAGGCTCAAGGTTGACTCAGCCTTCCATCCTTCCGAGGTTTGTAAAATGAAGACCCAGATTGTTGGGGGCAAATAGGCTGACCTGTAAACCACTTAGAGAGAGCTATAAAGCACTGTAAAGTGGTATATAAGTCTAAGTGCTATAGCTATGCTTCTAAAAAACCCAAGATTTCATTCATTAATACTTTATCTCAATTTCAGATTACATGAACAATTATTATCATCAAACATTTTATTAATTCTTTGTGTAAATAGTGGAATGATGGAACTGTTATAATATGGAATGATGCCACAGCTCTAAATAGTTCTAGATTTAGATCTATATCACAATATAACTCATAAAATCATCTGGTACACTGTCCTTCCTGTCGAAGACTACTTCAGCTTCAATCGCAACAATACACGAGCACACAATAGATTTAAACATAATGTGAACCACTCCAATCTTGATTGTGGAAAATATGACTTCAGTAGCAGAGTTGTTAATGCCTGGAATGCACTACCTGACTCTCTTCCCAAAATCCCCAAAGCTTTAACCAAAAACTATCTACTATTGACCTCACCCCATTCCTAAGAGGTCTGTAAGGGGCATGCATAAGAGCACCAGCGTCCCTACCATTCCTGTCCTAATGTTCCCTTTGATTGTATCCAATTTGTATGGTTATTCCATGCTTATACTTATATATACTGTTGTGTTTGACAAATTAAAAAAAAATACAGACCGTAACCCTAATTTGAGAACATCCATGTTAAATATTTTATAGCAAGTGGCAGCATCTGGCTGATTTCTGTTTGAACTTGGATAGCCTAGCTGGGGGAATTCTGGGAACCGAAATTTACACATATCTCATAGAAGATATACACAAAAGTCACTGAAATTGAGAAATACTTATCCAGAGAATACTTAATTTGTTAATTTGGTTTATATACTGCTAAATCAGCATGTGCTCCCAAATGTTTACAACAATGAACAACTAGAGATCCTACCAATAACCCTACAGCAGAAATAAAAATGAGGAAGAGAAGAAACACTTAGCATAACAGCAGCAATGTTTCTCAAAGAAACAAAAGACTTCAGTCTTAACCATCTTCTGCAAATCAGCAATGATGGTGATGATTTAATTTTAGGGTCGAAGCTACTCCATCGGTGTGGGCCACCATAGAAAATGATTGCCTCTGGGCACTATTCCACCAAACTTGCATAAACTATGGATTTGAAGTACATCCCAGAGAGGAGATGGGTTGATTTTATGTGAAAAAGGTAGTCCTGGAATTAGGCTAGTCTGAAATAATCTGGTTTTTCCCTCTAATTTTTGAGACCCAGAAGAAACAGCATCTTATTTTGTTTAGCTTGGTGTGCTATGTGAACCCCACCACTGTTTCACAGGAATTTGGACAATTACAGCATACTCAGTAAGCTATAATTCTTAAAAACCTCATAGCTTAACAGAATGCATTAACCCAAAAATATCAGTGATAATAGTTTCCTGGTTGTGTTAGTGGTTGCTGTATTTCCTTAACTGTTGTGTACTTTTATCTGTTGTATTTATGATTGTAACTGTGTTAACTTTTACTTTAAATATTGTTCATTGCCCAGGTGAGATGGGCAGTTGGACATATAAATTGAATGAATGAATGAATGTGCTTTAGAATGGAAAAGCTATTTGTCCATTTCAGTTCTTATTTTGTCTACTATGGCTCTCCAGGAAAGGTAGTTGTAGACCACAGACCATCCTCAAAAATAGCTAAGAAGTTATTAATTCAAAGAGCTATACTATCTCAAATCTAGGGAAGAGTTATTTGCAACTCTAATTATCATATAAAATTATCATATATACCATAATAATCACTGACCGCCCAGAGCTACCTTCTAGCAAGATAGGTGGCCAATAAATTAGACTGATAGACAGACAAAATTCTTTTGGAAAGAAGGACTGACTCTAAATCTGGATGCTGAATGTTATGTTCTACTCTGAGCTATGATTATCTCAAAATAAAGAGTTTGAGAGGAAAATATTTGAAGCAGCAGAAAATTTACAGAAAACAGATCCATAGTCTGTTTTGTATTTTTTTTGCAAAATTTTGCAAAAAGAAAAGTGCATAACAAGATTTTATACCTGGCAGTTCATTTGATTAACGGATGGTAATATCATTAAAAATTATTTGGGGTTCATTATATCCATAACATTGGTGCTGCTGAACACGTGTGGGAAGAATAATGTATTGGCAGTATAAGCTAGCTGCAAATGGAATCAACATGTCCAATGATTCTAATCTAGATTTTAGTTTCCTTAGAAGCTTTACTGAAACCATATTTCAGTCTTGTCCGCAGAATGGGAATAATTTTATATGAAATGAAGCTCATATTTTTTCAATAATGGGCTCAGATGGAAGAAATCCAAACTTTAGGGGGCTATATTTTTCATGATTTTTTGTTGATTACAACTGAAATCTGGAGGAATCTGTATCCAAATTACTCTCACAGATAAACCATCATGATTCAAAGTGGATGAAAAGGTTTTTTTCCCAATAATTTTATTGAAGATTATATTAGACAGATAAAAGTAATTAAATTACATAATACAGAAAACTACAAAAAAAAGATTTACTCTCAATTTGAATCCTTCCTTTAATATTTAATTTTAATATCTCAATTTCTGTTTAAAGATAAATAAACTCAACCTCCCCCCCATTCCTTTTTTTCAGATAGTCCAAGTTCAGTCCCAATTTTTTTTAAAAAAAACATCACTGGAAATACCAATTTATTATTTTAACCTTGATCAAATAAACCAATTGTGTAAACCTTTCTTCTTTCTTCAAATGATCTCTAAATTCATTTTTGAAATGTTTGAAATAAACCTGGAAGTTAAAATACAAAAATTATCACACCACTCACATATAGAGAGAGTAAAAAGGAGCTGATAAGTCCTAAAAAATGAGGCATGAAATCTGGAGCAAGCAGGTGGAAGAGCCTTTCATTTTCTTTTAGTCTGAGGCAGAAACATGTGCTCAGAACATAAGACTCAGTTAATAGATGGAAAGTAGGAGGAAGCTGGCATTTAGCAAGAACAGCATGCTAACAAAGATCATGACGAAAAAATGCAGAGGAAGGATTATTCGAGCAGTTCTTAGAAAGCTACAAAGGTATCATTATTGTGGAAGAAATCCCATTGCCAATTGTGTAAGATTAAAATATAGGTAGGAATGGTGCTGTGCCTTTATGTGTATTCTGGATTACTCTTCTGAAAATGTTTTTCCATTGAAACCAAAGCAGATTGAAATCACAACATGCCCAACAGCATTCACATAAAGTAAGTGAATCAATATAACCAAAAGGTTCAAATATTTGTATTCAACCAAGCCACTAGCATTTTTCTAAATTATTCCCGTGGGAGTGAAGGCTTCAGGGAATGTGACATTTTTAAAGATGACATCACAGCTGAAAGCCTGGCATCCTTTGGCAGAACTATCTGAGCTGCTACCCACTATTGAAAATGCCAGAAGTCAGAGATACACAATTATATAAGACGGCCTTTTAACAAAGAATGAAACAACTCAAACGCAGTGAATGAAAAATTAGCAGCATAATGCTACTGATCTGGAAAATTGACAAAGGGCACAATGAAGTTTTGTAGCCCTGCTACATTGATCTAGAGTTCAATTTTCTGAAGGAAAAAAACCTATACTAGTTCCAGTCTGGTCTACAGTGTATTAAAGTTAATAAGATTCTTTCCATTATCTGAACAGTGAAAGTGAAAGAAGATTTCAAGGCAAATTTGCATCTTGAATAGGGACTGCTTTATTCTGTTTCAGTGACTGAGAATAAAGACAGATGGTGGATTACTACTGGTTATACAAGGAAGTTTAAACATACACTGTCTACACTGCTTCTAATAGGATTTTTAAAAAGCTAGAGATTCCACTAAGCACTTATTGGTAATATGCATCTAGTATATTTTTCTAATTTTGACTTAATGGAAGTGAAATCCACTAGATTTGAATGAGGGCATGTATGATTTGAACTGTAGACATGGTATTATTGTGTTCTTAATGTCTATATTATAACATGTCATATTCTGTATTTGTTAGCAGGATTTTAATGTTTTAGGATTATATACCTTTATATACCTCCAAGAATGTAACATTTAGTGTATGGTGAATTCAAGCAATTCAAAATTTTAGAAAAGTAATGAATTAAGCAGCCAAACTTTGACATCACTATTTTTACATTGTAACTCCTTCTACATACAAAAACATTGAGATGGGAATTACTAAAGCAAATTCGATAAAAAAGGCAAACGCAAATCAACAATATTACCTTTCTCTGATAGTAATAGATTCCACTAGTATTCCTTCTCACCTATAGGGCCTCTGTTGGCTCAACAGACTAAGACAGTCTGTTATTAACACAGCTGCTTGCAATTACTGCAAGTTAAAGTCCCACCAGGCCCAAAGTTGACTCAGCCTTCCATCCTTTATAAGGTAGGTAAAATGAGGACCCAGATTGTTGGGGGCAATAAAAGCTGACTTTGTATATAATATACAGATGGATGAAGACTATTGCTTAACACAATGTAAGCCGCCCTGAGTCTTCGGAGAAGGGCGGGATATAAATTCAAAAAAAAAAAAATCAGGAGTCACCTTTTCCAACTTTTAAATATTATCATAAAACATGCAGCTCACTTTATCAGATGCACAACTTTTTAATAAAATGTATTAGTGGGAAAAGATGTTTAATACAACAGACTAACACAAATCTCCGACAGTTTCTACCTAAAGAACAATTGATATTTGTTCATTTAGCAATAGCACTTAGACTTATATACCGCTTCTCTAAGTGGTTTCTAGAGTCAGTATATTGCCCCCAACAATCTGGGTCCTCATTTTACTGACCTCAGAAGGATAGAAGCTGAGTCAACTTTGAACCGTTCAAAAACGAATTTCTGGCAGCAAGCAGAGTTAGCCTGCAATACTGAATTCTAACTTCTGTGCCACCACAGCTCTTTACAATTGCCCTGAATACAAAGTAAATGACAGCAGAAAATAAGAGCAAAAGAAATAGTAAAACCTTTACCTCCAAGAATGTGGTTCAAAACCAGCACACTTTTCTCTGCATTTCAAACAAGGCACACCTCTTCCTGATGGTTGATGGGTAATTGAGACCTAAAGAGAAGAGTATTTTTTTAATCTATTTTTATTCACTTGTACTAGGTTTAATTAGTACATAAGATGACTAGTATACATAATATTAAAAACATAACGAGAAAAAGCAGCTGTAACTGATCCAGCGAAGAGCAAGTTTAACTCAACATAGTTAATTTAATCAGAGGTATACAAACTGTTGCTACTGGACCTTTAGTCTTATTTCAAAATTTCTGTAAATGATGAATTCAAGTCTTTTGTAAACACTATATTCTCCTTCTGTGAAACCTGCCGGGTGTACCTGGACAACAAGTTTTGCTGCTTTGGCTGCTTAATGTCAACTTGAACACCATCTTATCTTTGCAGTTTTCGATTCCTTAACCATGGTGGATAGCATGTCTATATTTAAGTATAATGTGTGAACTCAAGGGGATATCACTGTTGGTGAACATGAACCATAATCTGACAATATGAGTTATTTTAAAATTCCGTTTACTGTTAGCTAGAAATGGAGAATCTTGTGGATTTGCATACTCTGCTTATTCATAAAAACATCAATTGTGGTTAAAGAGAGATAAGTTCATGCAGATTTACTCTTAATCATTTCCATCACCTTTTCCAAGTAGAACTTTCACTGTAAGATACTCAGTAAGCTTGTTGAAGGAAACTTTCCAATTCTTCAGGAAGAAAATGTCCTTCTTAATGGGCCATATACATACAGAAGGATTTGTTAAAATGTAGCAAAAACTAAACAGTTGCTTTGGGTAAAGAGTAGGAATCTTTTAGGGTTGCTGAGTTTATACTATCTTGTATCTGAAACCCAAAATCAACAAGTTCCAGGTGCAAGAGTCATCCTATACCTTTATAGTTAAAAGTATGGAATGGTTTTGAAAAAAATTCAGGCTAAGGGATGTTGTACTAGTATCTGAATGAATTCCCTCCCTATCATTTACTCTTGTATATGCCAAAAAGATATATGTCTTTTTCCGAAATATAATTTGAATGCAATCATTGTTCTGTAGCTGTTGTTTTTTAAACTACTGATCAGAATTTCTTGCAATTCATGGAAAATACCCAATGATTTACCCAAGAATCTAAATCTAACTAATGCTCACCCCATCCCTTGATTATACCCATAAGTTGAATCTGGAAATAGCAAAAACATGGGATATACTCCGGCTTACAGTAGTATCCCGTACATTTTATAAAACTACATCTAGAAAAAAGCAGACAGCTCAAAAACCTAAATGTTAAATGTCCTATCAATGGTTATGGAATGTTTTCATTTTTAATGTTTGAAACACATGAATGAAAATCCAAAAACCACGCCATGATTTATATTAGTTTGAGTTATAAAAGTAGCAGTGTCTAGTCTTGGAAACCACATGTAACAGATCCACAATATAACAAGTGCAATGTTAGAAACTTGATAAATGTCAAGTGTTCACATCCATACCCTGATTCCCAATCATTTAATTAAGATGTCCTAAAAGTTAGTTTTATAACACTGTTCTGGTTTTTCTTGATGGGACGATAAGTGATTTGTCCTATAAAGAAACCTATAAAAGCAGTTTGAGTTGAAATTAATTTTAACGTGTTGAAGAACAAAGGCTGCTTTGAGTTTATTTGGAGCAAGTGTTTTGACCATTGTCTCTAAATTGGAAGGCATTCTTGCCTTTGATCATTTTCTGCAGATTAAATGTGACAGTGGAGTCAAAGAAAGGAAAAAATGTACTGGAAGAGCCAAAAGTTAAGTTGTACCAAAAGGAAACACTGTAGAGAAAAGGACAGCATGGAACGAACCCATAATCATCAGCCTTGTCATCACCTTATTCCCTAGCCCAAGGAATTTTTATAGAGGCCAAAAATCTAAAGATCAAATCTTCAGATCTGGCAAGTAACTCTTCTTGTTCAAGATCCTAACTAGAAAGGTGCCAGCTTGATGTTTTTTCTTTCTTTCCTTTATTTTTTGCTGTATCTATTTTTTTTTTAAAGAAAATCAGCAACATAAATATTATGCATTTATGTTTCTATAGAAATTGCCAATATATATACCAGTCAGCATACACACCAAATACTCAACCCCCATTTGGGTATTACTTACTCATTACTAATACAGTTTGTCAAATAAGTCACAGGTAGCCTGGTTCATCCATTGTGGCTTAGCATAACGTGGTTTATGTGCTTTTCATGAAGCACAAAAAGAGCAAATGCAACCATCTAGTTGCAAGATGGCATTATTCAAGACAATACTCTGATAACATCAGGAGGACAGGCCTTAAATTCTGTAGAACAATTCAACTATCTTGGTAGAAGCATCATGGATACAGACAGAGGTGGGCGGCACATGAATTAACAATCAATTCGCCCCAGCAATGAAAATGTGAGCACTTGCATGCATGCATGCGGCTTAAAAAACAAGGGTAAATAGGACGACATAGTGCTGGATATGCAACTACCGGTTTGCCCAAACCGGTCCAAACCGGCAGCAGCCCACTACTGGATACAAATGGGGGAACAGAAGCAGATGTGAAATGCTGAATAGGCAAAGCAACTGCTGTCTTCCAACCTAAAAATACATTAATCTTAAATGGAAGGATGCAGAGATTGTAGCTGCGGACTGACAACTGTGGAGTATGCTTGCAGCCCAATGTGCTTAGCACAGGATGTAATAAAAATATATAGTTTGATGACATTTGGGCAGAAGACTGGAGCTGAATGGAATTCTCATTACTGCATAAATTCTAGCTGAATGCTCTGTTATTTTTAATTTCCCATCATTACACAAAATGAAGTGTCCACAGGAATGTTAATATACACAAAGTTCAGTGTAAGTGTCAATCTAGTAATCATATTGTTCCTTTCTAAGGATTTGGTCAGTAAATTCCTCCTTATTTTAAAGTGGACATTTCCTGATCACGAGAGCTTATTAAGTTGTGGAAGAGCTTCCTGGAATCATGGGTGCACCATCGTTGGAGGTTTTCACTAAGTGAGGACAACTATTTGTCTGGCATAGGATGAAAATTCCTGGCCTGGACAGGGAGTTGGACTAGAAAACTTCTAAGGTCCCTTCCAACTGTATGATTCTATGTTCTTCTGCTTACAATGAAGAATCCTAAACATTTGTAACATAATTGATAAAAAATGGGAAAATTAAAGATCAAACCTATTTTGCTTTCAGATTATGGTTATGATTATGGTTCTTTCTTCATTATGGTTCATTCTACTGATATACTCTTTTTAATATTGTATATGGACTTTCTGAAACGTGTACAATGTAGGTAAAGTAGACACTACTTTTCAGAAAATATTCCTTTGCTATAACTTTTGACAGCAGACACATCATCCTATTGACAAAGGTCTATATAGTCAAAGCTATGGTTTTCCCAGTGGTAATGCACAGATGTGAAAGTTGGACCACAAGAAAGACTGAGCACCAAAGAATTCATGCCTGAGAATTGTGGTTTTGGAGAAGACACTTAAGAGTCCCTTGGACTGAAAGAAAATCAAATTACTTAATCCTAAAGGAACTCAACCCTGACTGATCTTTGGAAGGAGAGATATTAAAGCTGAAGCTCAAATACTTTGGCCATCAAATGAGAAGAATGGACTCATTATAAAAGACCCCGATATTTGGAAAGATTGAAGGCAAAAGGAAAAGGGAATGGATGAGATGGTTTGATAGTGTCATCAACACAGCATGTTTGGGTTTGGGCAGGCTCTGGGAGATAGTGGAAGACAGGGGGGCCTGACATGCTGTGATCCATGGGGTCATGAAGAATCAGACATGTCTTGACAGCTGAAGAACAACAAAATATCTTTTGACATAGTGTACAACTCACTATAATAGACAAAAACATGTTCTTCCTTAGTATCTTGAATATGAATTTCAGGAAATATTTTTTCACAGATGATAAATATTATCTTAATTAAATGCTTGCACACCAAATGCAGCAGAGAGGATGGTTTAAGGAGTTGGCAAAGATTGTAAAACCTGGATTTAAAACCAACCCCGGCTGTCAGTGCTATCTGCCAAATATTCTCTTTGAAAAACAAGGCCTTGTCTACATTTAGAGTGTTTTATAAAAACCTGCTGTGCAGAAATACAGATCTCTAAATTGTGTTCTGAAGTCTCGTAATTGTTGTTGGCAAACTTTAAGGAAATGAGGGAGTAACTGAAAAGATAAATTTGACCCAGGGAAAACACAATTCAGAAGACAAATAAAGGAGAAATGGAGATTCTTATCCTTTGAGTTTTGCCAGTTCTGCCAACGTAAAAGTACTCATTGAAGTCTAACTGAATGAAATATCAAGTTCAGTTTTACACACAAACTAAAAATGAAAAATCCTGCAGAAATGTATAATCCTCGTACATAAATTTAGATATCTTGTATCTGGAGGATGAGAGGAAGACAAACAAATTGGAACATGTATTTTCCTTATTTTACAAATCAATATTTCATGTGCTATTTCTTAAAATATAGTAGTGACCAGATACACAGATATAGGCCAACCCTAGCTAAAACTACAGAATATGTTGAATGTTCACATTCTAACCTAGAAAAGACGTTAGCAGAACTAGCCATAGTTTAGTGGTACATATCAATGATATGCATAGAACATGAAACTTGCACGTTCAGATATAGGTTAAGAACCTCGGTCAGAATTTGAACCCCTAGAGGTGAAATCGATGACAATACTTAGCCAGAGGGACATTGGTATGGCAGAGATGGCTGGTACCGGCTCATAAGAGTCAACTGTTAAATTTTCTGGAATTTCGGCGGTTTGTTGAGAGCAAAACTGAGCCACATTGTTGGGATGCCAATCAGTTCTTCAGCTAATCATACTAGCTGCACAGCATGGTGGGAATAATGGAGTCGGCAGTGATAGTGAGATGTGGAGACACTGCAATATGGGGTTTGATTTTGGTGGTATGTTGATAAATTATTATTAAACATTTACCAGCACACCGCTGGTGTAGAGAGACCACCACTGTAGTAGGCTATATTGCTGTAATACAGCTTCCCCTTAGCAAATAGTTACTCCTTTCAGCCCGTTGCTTCTAATCATACCAGTTTTCCTGGCTTTGTAAATCTGTCTAGAATTTAAATGTGCAATCGGCACCCAGACAAAATGCTTTTGACAGAAGTGTTCATTTATCTGCAGCTCAGAAGTACAAGAGAGGGAGGGAGGGAGGGAGGTATTTTGGTTGGGAATAAGATGATGAGTAAGTTGGGACATTATAAAAATGTCAAATTAGGCATGATGCAAAGCAAATGGAAAAGGAAAAAAACATATTCCTTCTTCATTATATATGAACCCAGAGTCACCCAATGAAACTGAATAGTGGGAGAATCAGAACAAAAAGGGAATGCATTTTCGCACAACACATGTGGAATGTGTTGTTAGTGGTTCCAACTTGGCTGGCTTTTAAAAATGTACCAGACAAAGTCCTGGAGGAGGGAAATTAATGAAGGATGAGGCTATCAGTGGCTATTAGCCAAGATGGCTGTATATTTCTGGGATGGAACACAAGCAAGAAACAACTATTGTCCTCATGTAGTACTACTAATGTACATGATCACAATTCATTGTAAATGTCTCATTGGCAACTGGCAATTGTTTCTTATTTTTAATTTATTTAATTATACATCAGACATAGAGGTATAATCCACTTTATATATCATAGAAGAAACATCCTCAATCTACTTTCCAATTGTTTGAGGATTGCAACTTCCAGAATTTTATGCCATTCTGGCCAGGAATTCTTGGAAGCTATCATTTCAATATATCTGGCTAATATCAGACAGATAAGACTGCACAAGTCAATTTAAATAGTTCATTTGCAAATAAAAAAAATACAAGGGAAGGGAGGAAAAGCTGATTTAAATATTGCTTTCAAAACAAACTTAGAAAGAATAAGATTAAATTTCTTGTGGGGTTTTTTTTTTTTGGGGGGGGAAGTAGTTTGATTCCAGACTACGAACAAATATGTTGGTTTGTGCTGCTAAATTGACATGCAGCTGTCAGGACTTCCATTCCTTAGAACTTAATTGCTACCATAACAAATTGGACTCACAATGTCAAAAGCAATGTAATAGTAGAGGTTTTTGCCGAATAAAGGGTTTTTTCCCCCCCACGTTTTTCAAAGAGTTGCAGAGAGGTCTGAACTCTATCATCTCCCAATTGCTGAACACATTAGCAGAAACCAACAAAGACCCCCCCTCCCCCCACAGACAAAGTTACTCCACCCCTGTGGTAGTTTGAATGAATCAATGCACTACTCCTAACATGAAGCAATTGACGTGAAACAGATTCAGAACGTGTTGTTATTATAATCATGATTTTATAGAATCTCTAAATCCAGTTGGGAGTTTCTTTTGAAGAACAGCTTGCTATATTCAATTGCTAATCCTCTCGACTGAAAGGATTCCCAAGGCACCTATCTCAGGGAGGGGAATTTGTTCCAATGTTCACCATTACGCAGAGCAAGTCCATCAAAATCCTGCTGACAGACTAAGGTAACTCAGGCATAGAATACAAGGGCAATAAAAGGAAAGGGCAATCATTCTGTCAGCTTTGGAAGCCATATTAGGCCGGAAGCTTCCATGCTGTCACTTTGTGGGGAGGATTTAGTAGAGGGGTTGTCTTTAGACATAATCGCATTCTTCCTGTCAGTCAAGATCAGGCCGATCCTGCATCTGGAGAAGGAGTGGTCGGAGTGCTGTCTCGAGATGGGACGGTTGGTGATTGGAGCATGTGATCGACTGCGGAGTCAGGAGATGGTCTTGGGTTTTTTGATTTACTGAGGGAAAACCTGGACCTCTCAGATTCGGGTTTTCCCAGATGTGTCAGTTTACCTATCCTAGTAAATAGAACTTTGAAAGATGATTGCTTCTGAGTTTTTACTTGGAGTTGGGGTCTTTTTCTGGAATGCTGACACATTCATACAAGTTTGTGTGCTGTAGCTTTTCATAGCACAAGGAAAGCCTCAGAAACATGGTTCCTCCACCCCACACTCCTTTGGCAACTGGACCATGGACATTTGTTTCAAGAGAATACTCAATAAAATTCCATTTTATTTTTATGTGTAGCACTATTTGAAACTTGAATTTATCTACAGTCTCTTTCTCTAGCTACGCCAAAAGTAATAATAGATGCAATGCCCAACCAAGATGCTGCTGATTTGGGTGCTCTCTATTGAACCTTAAATGGATTAAATTAAAGAAAGATAAATTAAAGATTGGAGGGGGAGGCATGGCTCAGTGGTTAAAGATGCTGAGCTTGATAGCCCAGGTTCAAAACCCAAGACCCGCGCAGCAGGGTGAGCTGCTGTTCGTTGCCCCAGCTCCTGCCCAGATAGCAGTTTGAAAGGATGCAAATAAAAGTAGATTAATATATACCACTTCAGTGGGAAGGTAGCAGCATTCTGTGTGTCTTTGGTGTATAGTTATGCTGGCCACATGACCATGGAACTGTCTTCAGACAACGTGGCTCCCTTGGGCAAGAAACGGAGATGAGCACCATGCCCTAGAGCAGTGATGGTTAAGCTTTTTGGCACTGAGTGCCGAAACTAGGGCATGCATGTGCCGGAGCACGGGGCGTTGGAACTTGAAAGAGAGCGCAGCGGCCAGCTGCTCTTCCGGGTTCCATTGCACACATGCAGGCCGGATTCAGCACACGTGCGCATGACAGAACCTGGAAGAGCAGCTGGCAACGGCGCACATGCACACAGAGTCTCTGCGTGCCACCTCTGGTATACGTGCCATAGGTTCGCCATCATGTCCCTAGAGAGAGACACAACTGGACAGGGAAACCTTTACCTTTAAAGGTACTTTTTCAAAAGACAACTGGACTTGTTTTTCCTTGTAGACAGTTTGCGTCCATCCTTCCACCCTCCACCATTCAGTCAGAACTAAAGAAGCTTCATAGAAGCAAAACATCTTCAAGGAAAAACAAAGTCCAGTTGCCTTTTCAAAAAGCACCTTTGGGACAACCATGAACTAGATGACTGAGAATCTTTACAGACTCTACATTTAAGATGGATCTTCCACCCAACATAAATACCAGCACTTCTGCTAGTGCTGTATCTATTGATATTTTGATGTTAATGCAAGGATTAAAACATAGTTTGGTGAAGTGGTGAAGGTGCTATCCTAGAAACCAGGAGACTTAAGTTCTAGTCCTGCCTTAGACTTCTATACTGCTTTATAGTACTGTACAGCCCCCTCTAAGCCGTTTACAGAGTCAGCATATTGCTCTCAACAATCTGGGTCCTCATTTTACCTACCTCGGAAGGATGAAAGGCTTTGAGCCTGGTGAGATTTGATCTGCCAAACTGCTGGCAACTGTGATCAGCAGAAGTAGCCTGCAGTACTGCACTCTAACCACTGCACCACCACGACTCTTAGGCATGAAAGTTGGCTGAGTGACTATTGGCCCAACTCACCTCAAAGGATTGTTGTGGGGAAAATGAGTCAGCCTGAGGTATGTTCAGAGCCTTGAGTTACTTATAAAGCAATAAAGGCAGGGAAAAAAACTAGTAAACAAATACAATTAAATAAAAACAAGTAGTTTATCCCCTTGTTGTTGTGCTCTTTATAGCAACTTGCTACTTGTAAATAAAGAGGCTTCTTGATTAACAAAGCTCCAATAGATTACAGTTGCCTTTTTTATAGACTAAACTGTGTTATCCAGCCTATTTCAATAGATCAGTTATACCAATAAAAAATATTAGTGATGAGCTAGCAGGATTAGGAAGCTCACAATATCAAATCCCTTAAGCAAAAGAAAAGTTACTAGACTTTCAAGGACTCCATGGCAAGTTAGGACATTCCTGAAACAGCTACGTCTGTTGTCCTATACAAGGATAGACTGTCTTTGTCTACAGTCTATCCTTGCTTGAACTTCTCCCTGTATTAATGAATACAGGGCACAGTGTTCTAAAGTTTACTTTGATTCCAAAGTGAAAAATATGGCAGACAAAGTCTGGATTGCTCAAAGCTTTACTCACTGGGAGGAACAAAACCAGAGCAAATATTGGAGGTGCAAACAGTTTCCAACATACAATAATTTCATTCACTTCTAGAGCTTCATTCTGGCGAAGACTGTAGAGAATATTGTGAATAGAGCTGAAAATGCTGTGGGAATACTGGAGGAAAAAGAACACCTCTCCTATATATATTAGGTATTACCCCTCCTCTCTCTTTTCAAGCCAGGAGAAAAACATGTAGAATTTTTACAGAAGAAAGATTTGCAAACAGAATTTTAAAATGCCATTCTAAAATTTCTCATCCCATTGATAGGTATACACAGCAGATGGTACTGATGTCAGGGAGGAAGACAATCCTCAGACAAATGTTGGGAATGAATGTATACTAAAAGATAGTCCCAAAGGTGCTTTTTCAGGAGGCAACCGGACTTTGCTTTTCTTTGAAGATGTTTTGCTTCAGCAGGTTCTGACCAGTTCTGGAGAACCGGTAACAGAAATTTTGAGTAGTTTGGAGAACTGGTAAAATACCACCTCTGACTGGCCCTGCCCCATCTATTCTCTGCCTCCCGAGTCCCAGCTGATTGGGAGGAAATGGGGATTTTGCAGTAACCTTCCCCTGGAATGGGTGGGAATGGAGATTTTACAGTGTCCTTCCCCTGCTATGCCCACCAAGCCACACCCACCAAGCCATGCCCACAGAAACAGTAGTAAAAAAAAATGAATCCCACCACTGATTTTGCTTCTCATCCAAAAAGCTTCTTCAGATCTGATTGGATGGTAGGGAATGGAAGGATTCAGTTCAGTCAGAGCTGAAGAAGCTTCTTGGATGAGAAGCGAAACTTCAAAGAGAAACAAAGAAAATCTGGCTGCCTCCTGAAAAAGCACCTTTGAGACAACCATGATCTGGATGACTGAGAATCTCCATAGTTATTTCACAAAATTATTATGCATACTATTTATTAAGTAGTTGCCTTATTCTGAATATCAAATACCTAGTTTGCTCAGCATAAAGTTTACAGGTATGATATAATAAGATCTTTCACTCTCCATGGTAGGGAAGAATTAAGAGAATGTTTCAAGTAATGAATTTTCTTTTGTCCACAATAATCTGTATTCCATAAGTATTGTCAAAGCTACGGTAGGAGTGAGCAATTTTAAAATTATTAAAATTACCTTAACTTAATTAACTTTAAAAAATTAATTACATTTAATTTCTAGAGCCCCAAAAACCAGCTGAATAAATTTTGGTTCATTACGGTTCTTCTTGCAGTCCTTTGAAAATCTACCATTTATTATCTCACGCCACTAAAACTTCCCCGTCTCTGCTAATCCTATCCAAGGAAAAAACTGATTTGATTCAATTATTTATTTTAAACTAAGTCCTTTTGTTTTGTTTAATATTCTCCATTCTGTTAATAATTTAAAAGTCCCATTACCAGAAACATTTTAATTTTGACACTAGAAGCGTTTTATTTTTAATAGTCAAATTCTTGCTACCTCCACTAATTAAATATCTCGTAAAATTCAACAGATTGGTAAATTGAAATCTGTTAAATATACTTAAGCAAATTCAAATCTTCTGACTTCTGGATATTAAAAGAAAATTTGACAAAAATTATGAAATCACATTTTAGCTCTACAGTATGTGATATAAAAGAGGCCAACACAAGTGAATCGAAGCAACTTCTGGCATGTTATATTTGGTATGTTATAGCAATATTTACCCTGTACAATCCTCAATAATTTTTTATGTATTGCTGATAAGGCAGTTCATTCCCAAGAATTAAAATATAACATTGTCTTTTTCTCTGTGCATACCCGCACAAGTACAAAATCATAGCAAATTATTCCACAGCCTATTTTTGCTGTTTTTAGAACTGCACACAAAAGCTGTTTAAAACTGAAAGCATAACGGATAAACTCTAGTAAATCTTAAACATTTACACGAATATATGAACGCTTAGAATAACTTCTAGTCCAGATTAATTTTTAGCCTGTTTAATCCTCCAGATAAATGTTTATGCATTGCCTACACTAATCTTCTTCATCATGAACAACTGTAAATGAAATTCACAACTGATTTCTTAATGACGAATAAATGTAATGTGCTGATCCGATAGCTATGTTGCAGCAAACACTTACAGGATACAAAAACAGGTACTCCAACTGAAACAATTTTGCATAGAAACACAAAATATGGTTTACAGGTAGTCCTCAACTTATGACAGTTGAGCCTAAATGTTGTTCAGTGAGAAATTTGTTAAATGAGTTTTGTACCATTTTACCGTTTTTCTCACATTTGTTAAGTGAATCACTGCAGCTCTTAAATTTGTAACACGGCTGTCAAGTGAATCTGGCTTCCCTAATGACTTTGCTTGTCAGAAGGTCGCAAAAGGGGATCACATAACTCCGGGACACTGCAACCGTCATAAATGTGAACCACTTGTCAAACATTTGAATGTAAATCACGTGACCACGGGACGGCTGCAGTGGTCACAAGTGTGAAAAATGGTCATAAATCATTTTTTTTCAGTGCTGCCGTAACTTCGAATGATCACTAAATGAAAGTTGAGGACTATCTGTACTGCCATAAATATTGTTTAGGAGCATTTGATTGGTTAACAGTACTAGGAAGCAAAACAAATTACAATTTGGTCACCACAATAATTCTGGCCACTCATACTCATTGCTACCACAAGAAAGCCAAAGCTCAGAGAGCTTCCAAAAGTCCCCCTGTGTGACAAAGTCATAACAACGCAAGAGTCTCTGCAAATACTGTACTCTTCTAAGTGCAAATACTTGGCAGGATGCCCTTTCCAACTACAATGTGTGAATTCACGATAAGGGAGAAAAGCAGCTTTTAAAAATAGAGCTGGAAGAATTTTCCAGTAACTGGATTTAAATGGGTATTTTGAAAAAGGATCCCAGGCAAAAACCAAAAAACAGAAAGTTAATACAGGATAGGTTTCAACTTGCTGGTAGCGATTTATTTCTCAAGTTATGTGTGTGTGTGTTTTTTTTTAAACACAAGTTTTTCTGTGAACACTATGCATGCTGCATTCAGTTTTGCTTTTTTTAATACACTTCAGTGATGTGGGCATTGTTACTTACAGGAATTCTAATTGGACAATTCTTTCTTTTTCTTGGTTGATAGCTGTAATTGCATTAGCTAGTCTTAGGAAATTCTACGCTAATAACTTCTTTTGTTGCTGTATGTAGTATTTCAGGCCAGGGGACACATTTAGAATTTTGAAAACATGTTCTGGCTTGTGATACAAGACAGTAAAAGAGTCAGATTGCTCACAACACCTCTTCTATCTTTCCAAAGTCATTTTATCTCTGACTTCCCCCCCCCCCCGTGGAGGTATATTGGACCAAGTTCTGTCTGTAATGATTATTTAACAATGCCTAACTTACTAAAGGTAATGTATAACTAATCAATGCCATAAAATGACTGTTTTTAAAAGTCTGAAGGCTGTTTCTCACAAGTTCAACTTATGTACCAGACGTTTGGAGCAGGATATTATTATTTGTAGTTCAGTCTTCAACAAATTGCTTTTCCTTGAATTTTGAATAACTCACCTGCATATAATGAAAAGTTCAGCTATTGAATACATATTTTAATAAGAAGTTTTGTTTTACTGTTAACTATAAAGTTCAATATAGCATTTGCCAACATGGTTTCCAGATGTATTAGATCGGTAACTTCCAGAACTTCAAGTGAGCATGTTGCCTGGGAATTCTAAGAGCTGAACTTCAGAACAGCTGGAAAACATCAGGCCCTTTTTAGTACAATGGTCCATGAAGGAGCTTATACATCCTATCTGAAACCTCACTTTACTATTTCACATAAACTAGTATTTGTGGTGATTACCCATTCCTCAAAAAAAGTATAGCTACTATTATCATTTCAAGTGATAAGCAAGTCTAAACATTTAATAGCTGGCCTTTAACTTAGTTTAAAAACTTAGCCCAATCCACTTTTTTGAAAAGGCAGAAAGAAAAGCTCCATTTATGCATTTTTCAGCAACGTTTGTTGTTACAAATGCCCCTTTCTCCAATTAGCTTTCATCTGGCAATTGGAAGAAAGGCGGTACATCTTACTTGCAAGAAATCAATTTGTCCAAGGTTTGTGGTCCTATAGTATATAGTATATATAGTGCTACAGTATATAGCAAGGATGTATTTTATAACTACCCTGTATACTGATTACATATATATAAATATATATTTGGTATAAAATGGTTTGTCGTGAATGCGACTGCTTGAGGGATTGGAGCTGAAAAGCGAAAGGGAAGCAGTATGCTCCCTTCCACATTGGGGGAGACCAGGTGCTTCGACAGCAAAACACAGCACTAAAGGAGTCCCTGCAGATTTTACTTGGCTAGTCATTGCTGACTATACTATGCTACTTTAGTATTATTATACTACACACTTTTGAAGCTCTGGAACAGGGATGTCAAACTTGTGTTGTCTCGGTGGCATCACGTGATCTATCAGGACTTTTTCCCCCTTTGCTAAACTGGGCGTGGCCAGCGTGGGATGCATCTGGCCCCGTGGGCCATGAGTTTGACAGCCCTGCTCTAGAAAGAGCGCAGTGAAGAGCAACAAAGATGATAAGGGGACTAGAGGCTAAAACATATGAAGAACAGTTGCTGGAATTGGGTATGTCTAGTTTAATGAAAAGAAGAACTAGGGGAGACATGATAGCAGTGTTTCAATATCTCAAGGGTTGCCAAACAGAAGTGGGAGTCAAGCTATTCTCCAAAGCACCTGAGGGCAGGACAAGAAGCAATGGATGGAAACTAATCAAGGAGAGAAGCAATGTAGGAGAAATGTAAGGAGAAATTTTCTGACTCTTAGAACAATTAATTAGTGAAACAACTTGCCTCCAAAGTTGTGAATGCTCCAACACTGGAAGTTTTTAAGAAGAGATTGGACAACCATTTGTCTGAAATGATGTAGAGTTTCCTGCCTAGGCAGGAGTTGGCCTAGAAGATCTCCAAGGTCCCTTCCAACTCTGTCATTCTATTCTATTATATATCATACAACTATATTTTTACTAATAAATATTATGCATTACACTGCCATTTACTAGCTATGTTGCACTTTAGCAATTTAACTCTTTAGAATTACAGTTCGTTCAATAGTCTACACTTAAAGGAAAAAAGGCAACATTTTCCTTTTTTAAACTTCAGTTTTGAAACCAATTGTCTTGAGTTTTGCTTAAGAAAAACAAACAAACATACTCCTCCTGAAGAAGGCAACAAATTTTGAATTCTGCTTTAAGGCTCTTTGTATCTTATTTTTAAATCAGATCAGTCTAGTATTAAGAATCCTATTCTATCCACTCATTTTGTTTTACTTACAGAATATTCTTTCCTCTTAATCACATCAACATCAACAATGTTTAAGCCTAAAAACAGTGGAAACGTGGGGACCCTGAAAATAGCCTTAATGAATTCCAGATTCTGTATGTACATGTTTGCCCAAAAATGCCTGTGTGGCACTGCTAAGAAAAATTTCAAACTGCTATCTTGCTCATTAACTGGCTGCAATCAAGGTCACATATAAACGAATTTATTGAGCTAGAATTCTTTTCTGAAATGCTTTTAACAGGGTAAGAACATGCAGATTTCACATTCTAAGAAAAACAACAAATAGGAGTTTAGGTTCCCACAGTCTCTGGGAAACCCAGTGTATTTTAGAAACAAAAGTGAACAAAACAAAAACAAGAAAACAAACTGACAAAAGAAGAAATAAGAAATTCCCCTAAAGCTGGTGGACTAGGAAAACTTTGCAGCCTCACAATATTCTCAAGTCTACTGAGGAGAGGAAGATACGAATAGAGAAGACAATGGTGTTCCCTGTTCACTATTAAGGAAGATCAGCTCTTGTGTCTCAATTATATTTTTCTTAATACAGTTAGAGAAAAAAACAGATAACATTAATTGGTCTATTATTTTGGAATGCATAGGCATGCACATAAATACTACCTTTATTTTTGCCCAGAAATAATAGATAAGAATATCACATTATGATACCACTATCTCCCTCTTTGCTTCACACATCAGTATTCTTCCCTTCCCCAAAATTTTGGTTTCAAAACAAGCCAACATGAGAATAGGATGATCAGCAAATTGCCCTGTATATTCTCTACATAATCTTTGACTTTAAGTAGGAAGGATGATTTAAGTTTTCCCCTTAAATTATTACCTACAAATTTGAACAAGGAGTAGGTTGTCTTTCATTTGTTGAGACTACTAGAGTAACAGGAAGATGGAGCTGAAAGGAAGCAACAGGCAGGGATTGCAAATTATGCGAACAGAAAGCAAACCGCTGAGATGGATAAAACAGTGGTTTAAACATTCTAGCCTTCCTTTTATGTTGCTGTTCTTTAGAAGTAGATGATTATTTGCATGGCTAGTCTCTGGACAACGGAAATTCTACATATGAATGGAAAATCAGAATCCCTGATCATGGAGAGTCTCAGGGATCATGAAGAAGGAAAGAAGAAACAGCTTTTTTCCTTGAAGATTGCTTTCCTGGTTTCCAGATATTTTACATTTGAGGAAGCAGCCATCTCCTAGCCCTGTGATGGCGAACCTATGGCACGTGTGCAAGAGGTGGTATGCAGCGCCCTCTCTGATGGCATATGAACCATCGCCCCAGTTCAGCTCCACTGTGCATGCGTGCGTGCCTCCCGCTAGCCAGCTAGTCATACTCAAGGTGCAGTGGGTGGGGTGCACGAGGGGGTGGATGGGGAGTGTGCGGGCAGGCGTGGGGGTGGAGTGCATACAGAGTGTGTGCACACATGCATGGCATGTGCACATGTGTGGCAGGTGTGGTAGGGCCCGCATGTGTGCATGCAGGGGGCTGCACATGCATTGTATTTTGGGGTTCTGGCGTGCGCACTTTGGGCACTCTGTCTGGAAAAGATTAGCCATCACTGTCCTAGTCAAATTAATCATACCTACCTGGGATATGAAGCATGGATTACATTAGGCCTTACTAGTAGGAAGCATGGACTATATTAGGCTTTACTATAGAATAAATATATATAAGTGCACACTTGCTGAATACAGTTTCATACAACCTCTAAGTACACACATATATTTGCCTATGTAAGAGGGTACTTTTTTGTAAACAGAATGGTTGTATCTATATACCCATTGGAGAGATCAAATGCTTTTATAAAAGAATGTCTTAATTTCAAGACAGTTTATTTTAACCAGTGGTTACAACTGTTAATTATTTTATTCCTTCCAAGCCAACAGAATGTTGGAAAGAAATAGTGTAGACTTTGTCCATTAGTCTGGATGTAACTCTTTGAAAACTGAAGAGAACAAAATTTATTACAGGAGGGGAGAAACGTTGACTTGAAAAATGGGCCAGATGTGCCTAGAGTCTGAAGATGTAAAAAAACCCCTCAATGAATTCCTATGGGAGAGACAGACATAGAGTTCCTTATTTCTTTGGTCCTGTTGGGTTTTTTAAAAAATATGGCCCCTAATTTGTACATTTATCTATAACATAAATATGCATAAATGCACACAATTCTATCTTGCATACGTTTGAGTGGCAGTAGACAACCCCTAGATGAGAAAGCAGGGAAGTTGGCAGCATAAGGAAATTTTATATTTATGATCTTGTTTGATCTTGTTCTTTTGGAGAGGAGAAGTGGTGTCAAAATTCAAAGCTGACTTCTTTTTAGTAGCAGATACTGAAATAATCACTCAGATTTTTATCAGGGATTGGATTTTCTTAATTAAAACTAAACAAAACAAACACTTGCCTTAAGCAGAAGTCAACCAGGAAGGGGATTTTCCCTTCCCCAAATGTAGTACAAAGATTGGGAATTGCTCTATTTAACTGAATGCTCAAAGGTAATTTAAAATTTTCTCATTGAGGTAGGTGTTTTTGAAGTAGCCAGGCAGCAATCCCCGAGGTGGGTTTCAACAGGTTCTGACCAGTTCTGGAGAACCGGTAGTGGAAATTTTGAGTAGTTTGGAGAACTGGTAGTAAAAATTCTGACTGGCCCTGCCCCCATCTATTCTCTGCCTCTCAAATCCCAGCTGATCGGGAGGAATGGGGATTTTGCAGTAACCTTCCCCTGGAGTGGAGTAGGAATGGAGATTTTACAGTATCTTTCCCCTGGAGTGGGGTGGGAATGGAGATTTTAAAGTATCCTTCCCCTGCCAGGTCCAAGCCATGCCCACCAAGCCACACCCACAGAACTGGTAGTAAAAAAAATTGAAACCCACTACTGAGCAATCCCATAAGCACTAAGGAAATCAAAGTGATAAATGGTTTCTGTAACAGCACTTCAAGCCTTTTAAAAACTGAGGGACAGGAGAACAAAATGCTGCAAAATATTTTGGAGTTATTTAGCTCAGCTGACTGCTCAGCCTATACAAGCATTGAAATAAAACATATATTCTTGGCCTCTGCATATCTCTAACACCTACCCAAACCCCACTTGCCTGTAGGTTTAAGACACAGAAGGTCAAATATTTTGCCTCCATTCGCATTTCAGTTTTCTCTTGTTGGATTATCTAAATTTAAACATTGCTACGGAACTTGATAAAGGGGCCGTTACATTGCCCTTCAAATAGTGCTTATTTGTTTTATTCCCACATGGAGAAAACAACCCACAAGGTGTGGGGAAGGCAATGAGTATCTCATGGGGACAAAGGAAATCCCAAATGTCTTTGAAATAATACAGTTTCATCAACCAATCTGGAATTGGGCCTCATGTTTATTTAGATGACACCTAACCCCAACTTTATTCCTGAAGGAATAAAGCGCGGGTAATAGAGGGAGCACCATGTTGCTCCCATATAACACCTATCCTGCGTGGCCTGCACTGGCTGCTGGTAGCCTTCCGGGTGCAATTCAAGGTGCTAGTGACCACCTTCAAAGCGCTCCATGGCTTAGGACCGGGTTATCTACGAGACCGCCTTCTGCTACCAATAGCCTCCCAACGACCTGTGCGCTCCCACAGAGTGGGCCTGCTCCGGGTGCCATCAGCCAAACAATGTTGGTTGGTGGCCCCCAGGGAGAGAGCCTTCTCTGTGGCAGCACTGGCCCTTTGGAACGAGTTACCTCCGGGGTTACGCCAACTCCCCGACCTCCGAATCTTCAAGCGGGAATTGAAGACTTTATTATTCAATCATGCGGGACTAGCCTAAGTGCATTTTAATTACCGTATATACTCGAGTATAAGCCGAGTTTTTCAGCACGTTTTTTGTGCTGAAAAACGTCCCCTCGGCTTATACTCGGGTCTATACGGCTTATACTCGAGGTTTTTTTTTAAGCCCCTCGGCTTATACTCGAGTATATACGGCTTATACTCGAGTTTTTTTTTTTCTTTTTTTCACATTTTACCGGACGGCGCGGGGAAGCCCTGCCGGTGCAGTGAGAGGGCGGGGCGGGGGAGCCGCCAGCCTTCTCAGCTGAGGGAGGGAGGGTTTCAACCGTAGGTGCCTCATTTCCCACCCTCGGCTTATACTCGAGTCCCCAGTTTACCCCAGTTTTTGGGGTAAAATTGGGGACCTCGGCTTATACTCGGATCGGCTTATATTCGAGTATATACGGTAATTAATTTATTATAATTTTAAGTTTTAAAGGGTTTTATCAGTCTAGGACCGTTTTAGTGAATTGGCCTATTAAAAATTTCGTTTTAAATTTTAAATCTGTTATTTATATTTTGTATTATTGTGTTTTAATATGGCTGTAAACCGCCCTGAGTCCTCCGGGAGAAGGGCGGTATAGAAATTAAATTATAAATAAATAAATATAAAAATAAATAAAGGTAGCTATGACCAGAACTGCCAGTACTCAATATATCTATGTGAGAACTGTTAAGTTTGATGAACATTTACTTGAAAAGAATATCACCTTTCTCAGTTTAAGAACCTTCCCTCCCAAGAATAGTAAGCAAAAAAGAAAAAAAAAGTTTTAAGACTATTTATTTTATTTATTTATTTATTATTTAAATTTATATACCGCCCTATCTCCCAAAGGACTCAGGGCGGTTCACAGGCATATAAAACATCAGTGTACAAAATTAAAATAATCTTTAAAAAACTTATTCCAGTGCCCTATCATTAAAAATAGAAATATAAATATTAAAATCAATTTAAAACCCCTATAAAATTTAAAATCTAAGCCAGTCCTGCACAGATGAATAAATGTGTCTTGAGCTCGCGACGGAAGGTTCGAAGGTCCGGAAGTTGACGGAGTCCTGGGGAGAGCTCGTTCCAGAGGCGGAGCCCCACAGAGAAGGCCCTTCCCCTGGGCGTCGCCAGACGACACTGCCTAGCTGACGGCACCCTGAGGAGTCCCTCCCTGTGAGAGCGCACGGGTCGGTGAGAGGTATCTGGTCGCAGTAGGCGGTCCCGTAGATAACCCGGCCCTATGCCATGGAGCGCTTTAAAGGTGGTCACCAAAACCTTGAAGCGCACCCGGAAGGCCACAGGTAGCCAGTGCAGCCTGCGCAGGATGGGTGTTATGCGGGAGCCACGAGGGGCTCCATCTATCACCCGCGCAGCCGCATTCTGGACTAACTGTAGCCTCCGGATGCCCTTCAAGGGGAGCCCCATGTAGAGAGCGTTGCAGTAACTAGAATAGGATGGTACTGGTGGAAGTGGAGGAAACAGACAGAATTTAAAACTCTCTTGAAGGCTGAAGAGAACTGTTATTTTTCTTCCTTCTCATAATCCAGCTCTTAGATATGACATTTCTCTTAATCCTCCTCTACTGAAATGACAGATGTCATATTGACTATGGAACTCCCCATAACAACTTTATATGCTATCTATGTGTCTCATTCACTGCGGTGAAGTACATATTATTTCACTCTATCCTGTCATATAAAACTTATTTATAGTGCTTAATGTTCTTCAGGTCTCTAAAAACAGATAAAAACACTCTCAAGTTAAGCTTGACTCCTGCAAGTCAGGAGTCAGAAAATCATGCAATATTCTTAGAAGTATTAATGAAGTAGTTTGCATTGTCTTCATCCAGAATGTGTATTTGACTTTCCAGTGTAGCCAACAGCCTTAGAATTTCCTCAGTTAATAATCACATACATATTATGCAGTGGTGGGTTTCAAAATTTTTACTACCGGTTCTGTGGGTGTGGCTTGGTGGGCATGGCATAGCTTGGTGGGCGTGACAGGGGAAGGATACTGCAAAATCCCATTCCCTCCCCACTCCAGGGGAAGGTAACTGCAAAATCCCCATTTCCTCCCAATCAGCTGGGACTCAGGGGGCAGAGAATAGATGGGGGCGGGGCCAGTCAGAATTTTTACTACCGGTTTTCCGAACTACTCAAAATTTCCGCTACCAGTTCTCCAGAAATAGTCAGAACCTGCTGAAACCCACCTCTGATATTATGAGACGAAACACCCAATTTTGACAATTAGACTAACCACTATTCCATGGCATTTGCAGCAAAGCCAACTTTTATTACATTTGATTGATATAGAAAATTTCACCATTAAATTTGGCATGTCTCTCAATACTTTCTTTAACAGACTATATCACTGGAAGATGCCATTGATAGCATTCCTCTGTGGCTATTCTTGCAGTAAAAAATTAAGAGGCCCCAATCTCTTGTTATCGAATAACAGAACAACAGAATAACAGAGTGGGAAGGGACCCTAGAGGTCCACCCGCTGCTCAAGCAGGAGAACCTATAGAAATGGTGGCGAACCTTTTACTCACTGAGTAAAAGTACCTGAACAGGTATGCGCTTCATGCGTGTGTGTGCTATCTGTGCTAATGCATGGCTCTTTACCCGTGCGTTGCACGTGCCCGTGTGCTGTGTGCGCCCCCTGTGCACTGTGTGTGCAATTGCACTATTTGCACATGCTCATGGTCTTTGCATATGCAATGCATGCATGCAAACACCGTCTATGCATGTGTGCACTGCACATAAGTACTCTCATGCTCATGCGCAAACGTGCATCCATGAGAGCTCCGAAGACCAGTTGGGTCCCCTGAATTGCATGCATACGCACCGGATTCTCAAACACCAGCTGGGGTGAGCGCGCAGGTGCAGGTGAGTTGGGCGACAGCTCATGTGCCTGGAAAGATGGCTGTGCATGTCACCTCGGGCACGCATGCCATAGGCTCACCATCACAGCCCTATAGCATTCCAGACAAGTAGAATCAGTCTCTATTGATTCATACCAATTCTGTTTTAAGATGTGAATAGGGTCCATTTGAAGATGCAAGCTATTTTATTTCCTAGGCAAGCAACTTGACAGTGTTGTAATAATTGGCATTAGAATAAAATGGAAGGATTGGGAGGGAAGATGAGCAGCCGATTTCTCCTCCCTAGGACATACATATTAATGTTCCTGTGCTGGAATAGGCCAACCTTTTCTGCACTGAATCTACTCATGAAGTTATGCTGACATAAAGAACCACCACATAATTAGCCTATTCTAAAAGCTAGCTGCATAGAGAACACATCACATTATCCTTGAAAGTATTACAGTTTGCAAGTGAAAGCTCATAAACTGAGTTCAAAATTCTCTTTGCACAGCAGGCTAATTGGGGTTACCTACCCCTGGTTCACTGAATTACCCAATATTGCAGGGATCTGTATAACACACTGAGTCACAAACTGGCCGTTTTAGCCCACTGTGTTATACAAACCCAGCCACAGCCTGAATTTATGAGTCCAAGATGCAGCACAAGGCCAGTGGAACTGATCTTACAGCATAATCATTCCAAGTCTGACTGTTAGGATAGTGGCCTTAAGAACTCCCTATGACAAATTTATCAAGCCAACTCTCACCATGCTCCTCATTCCATTATGGTAGAGTCCAGTTTATTTTAAGCCAACACTAATAGTACTCCCATTACTGTTTTTTAGCCATTTGATGTTTAGGATGCCTCTCATTTTATTTGGATAAGGCAGATTGTACACGCCTATCACATTTACATTCTAGACAGTACGGTATTTTACGGCATCATCACCCTCTCTTTGGAAGCAAAATTCCAACTTAGCTTCCACTTTGGTTACATTAGTTCTATTTTCCACACGGATGACCTTGTATTGTCCCCCTCTAAATATCAGGTGTATAAGATGCCCACTTTCCAAAACAGTACTAGGCAATGTTAATTATTTATTAATATTGCAAATAATAATCAATAATTTAATAAATAAAATGTTTCACGTGGTGTCTGAACATGGAGGCCGAAACTCCCACATCCCTATTTCACCTTCCATGGTGTGGCTGATAAATGTGCTGAAACAGCCAAGTTCATTCATTAAGACTAAGAGGAAGCGGGTGGATGGGGAACCGGAAACATTATTAGATCTTTAATTCCAAAAATAAATTACTATCTGGGTAGAACAGATGAAGTCATTGCCTTTAATCAAATGTTTTATGTAATAAAAAAAAAATGAAGCCATGGTAACATTTGTTTGTTTTCTCCAGAAGAAAAGAAAAAGAGAAGAAAAGAACAAGAGGTGGTAAATGGAGGAACTAGCATGAGTAAACCTAGTTTGGCTAAGGATGATTTATAATTTGGGGAAATCATTAAAATACTTGGCCAGAATTATGCCATAAGTATAGCTATGCTTAGACAGTTGCACCAAAAATAAAAAGGATTCACAGACCTCGCAATAAACAGTTCAGTAAATTATCAAGTGCAATCCTAGCAATTATTATTACACTAAGGAAAATACAATTTCTGTATCTTGAAAAAAAGATAAATATTCATGTGTATATTAAAATAGCCAGTTTTTTCTCCTTTTTAAAAAAAATAAATTTCCTACCAACTTTCTATGGGAGGAAAAGTGATCAGATTTTGTAGGGAAAATAGTCCAAATGGTTCATTTTTGCTTTCTACAACAATCCTAAAGGAAATATGTACGTAAGCTATAAAGTTTATTATTTGATAATGTCCTGGTTCAAGACGATTATATTGTTTTGTTTTTCTTACATTGTTTAATCCTTTTTAGACATTTAAGTATGTAAAATATTCAGTGTTGATTTCAATGGGAGTGGAGTATAAGGCTTGTAAAATAAATAAAAGATACAATAAATATGAAACCACACTGAGAAAACAATAAAGCAGAACTCAATTCAAATAATAAATAAGGCTTTCTATTTTAAAATATAATTTTCAAAGATTTTTAAAGGTAGATCAGGATAATGACCCTATTTTTCCTCTTCTCTAGCCTATGAATTAATCATGTTTATATGAAAAAGCTTAAATCAAACCAGCTATTTTCAGTTTGGTTTTGTCTTTCTCAATTTTTTTTCACATGTTGATGTGAAAAATGTAAGAAACCAATTTTGTCCCTACAAAACCGTAAACTACTACTTAAAATCACTTCATGAGTTCATTCCTTTTAATAGAGGCGGGTAGTTTGGATATCAGTCTTCTCATCCTCTCTTAGTGTTTCTTTTTCCTGCCTCTTTTCAGCTATTCTGGTTATTATTTCAGTTGTTTTTATTACAGGAGTTTCTTTCCACTTAGCAACTTCCAGCAGGCTATGAAGTCAGTATTTATTACTATAATAAATTCCCAGGGAGTTTGGATAGTTCTGTTCATGTGATTCTCTGCCTTGAACCATTACCTCTGCTGTGGCCTTTATTGGTTAAGAGCTCCTTCCCTAGTGGAGTGCTTCTTTCCCCGAGGACAAAAGAGCATCTCTATAATCCCTCGGTCCAAAAGTCATTTTACCTCCTCCACATTGTCACATATTACACTATACCAGCGATGGGGTTTCACATTTTGCTGCTACTGGTTCGCCATGCGCACACCTTCAGCACATGTGCCCGGCCTTCCACGCATGCTCTTCCTACCCCCTTTGCAAATTCCAGTGGGTTGCAACTTGCTACAGATCGTGCGGATCCGAGGAAGGATCCGGAGGTGCCACACACGAAGGACTCCCCCCTCCCTCTGCAGCCAGTTGACTTGTAAGGGACGCCTTCCACCTCCCCCCACCGCCCAGCGTGGCACTTTTTTGCGGTTGAATTCTGTAAAAGCGCAAAGGCGAAGGGAGGGGGGAGGGGAGAAATGCCGTCCTCTGCAGGCCGCCCAGATGTCCTACTGCTACCGTTTGCCTCCCACTGACCCGTGCGCTCCCATCGAGAGGGCCTCCTCAAGGTACCGTCAGCCAAACAATATCGGCTAGCGACCCCCAGGGGGAGGGCCTTCTCTGTGGGGGCTCCCACCCTCTGGAATGAGCTTCCCCCAGGACTTCGACAACTTTCTGACCTCCGGATCTTTCGCCGCGAGCTGAAGACGTATCTATTCTTCAGCGCAGGACTGGCATAATAATTATTATGATTATAATAATAATTATTATGATTAATTTTAATGGGGTTTTTATGGTTTTAATGTATTTTAATTATGGGCCAAATTTAATAAGTTTTTTAATACTGGTTTTAATTGTATTGTATCCATGTAGTGTTGGTTTTATCTGGCTGTGAACCGCCCTGAGTCCTTCGGGAGAAGGGCGGTATAAAAATTAAATTTTTTATTATTATTATTATTATTATTATTATTATTATTATTATTATTATTATTATTATTAAATTTATTTATTTATTTATTTTAAGTCAAAAGCGCGATTCGGAGACACGTGGGCGTGCGTGCGTGTCTTCCACACATGTGCCCGGCCTCAAAACCGTGCCTGAACAGGATGGTATAGAGCTGGGGCGGGTGGGGGGGCACACCTGCAATCTCTGCTACCAGTTCGCCTGAATTGGTACAAACCGGGTGAACTCCACCTCCGTACTATGCTCTCTTCCACACTAATGGTTTCAGGAGAACCACTGAAAAATGACCTTGGGAGTTGCAGATTTCACTAGGTGGTGAAAAATCTAGATGTTGGTGTCCCTGGTAGGGATTTTCTACATCTTCCACCCGAGCCTCTTCTTTGTCTGAGATTTCTAGAATACCCCCTTTTTGGTTTCACTAGAATTTTCTACCCCCTCCATTTGTACCTGCTTAGCTTTCCCGGCAGTAAATCATCTTCAGCTATTGTAAAGAAACTACTGGAAATTATTTTTGTTTCTGTTTCAGGGTGATGTTTTTGCATACAAAAATGTATTGGACCGGGCAGAATTTTCATAAACTATTCTTCTGTAACCGTCTCCTGGGTGCCTTCACCTGGGTTCAGCCATTTTTTCCTTAAGTCTGATCTGAGAGTTCAATCTCCTTCCCAAGAGTTGTAGATACAATCTTGAAATGGCTGTGGATTTAATCTTTTATTCTTTCATAATGGCTTAGTTTTAGTTCTCCCACCCCTTACAACTATGGATAACAAATGCAAAGAGACTGATGCATACTCTCATCCTTCTGATGATCAAACAGGGAGCTACCCTGGCCATGCATGTATATTTTATCCAGTTACAGGATGAAACCATCCTTTTGATTATTATAAATAATGCCTCTAAGCTTGTGGACTTCTGGGAGGAAACAGAAGGGCGGTATAAAAATTAAAATATTATTATTATTATTATTATTATTATTATTATTATTATTATTATTATTATTATTATTATTATTGAAGACAGTTCTGTGAAGAGAAGAGCCAATGATTGCAGAGTAAAGAGCAGACAAGTAGATTGGCTTCCTTCTCAGGATAAGAACTGGAGATTGCCCACAAATGCTCCATACAGCTGCTTGTGAGGAGACTGCAAAATAATGGTCTTTGGGTTGTCTTAGAATTTATAAAATGGTGATTAAAATTTTTGATTTTAGAAAATTACAAATTGACTGAGTCCAAATAAATTTGAAATAAGATTTTGAAATTGCTTATAAAGAATAATTCCTGTGGAAAAATGATTTTAAAAAAAACAGTGTAAGATTTTAATTGTTTTAACTAATTGTTCACTAGAAGGAACTAAAGATTAAAATAAAAAGAACAATTGCATTCAATTTACAATAACAGAATGAAATATTTTAATATTGGACTCATTAAAGGATATAATTTGATCAATGAACCTGAAATTAATTTTGAAAATGCCTGCCTTTACAGATACCCAGTGTCTAGATTACAGGGCTGTGAAACTAGCGGCCCATGGGCTGGATGCGTAATGTGCTGGCCACACCCATGCCTGGTTTAGCGAAGGGGGAAAAATCATGATACATCATGTGATGATACGAGTTTCACACCCCTAGTCTAAAAGATGTTATGGAAGAGAAGCAAATCTTTTTCACAAGACTGGGACCAAGTTGACAGTGTTTTGCCTCATGAGTAAGGAAAAAGTGGTTACACTGGACATAAAAAAGAAAACTGGCTGTTTTAACAATTAAAAGGGATAATTTAAATAACAAACCAAAAAAGTGGCCTGGATAATTTTCCTATATTGCATTTACAAATGCAGCTTGTTAAAGTTTTAAAGAATTATGTGAAGACAAAGAAAAAAGGGAAAAAGCTCAAGTTATATAACATTTGAAGTGACTAAAAATTAAGATTAATGGTAAAAGGAAAGAATATAGCATTGGTTTATCTGATCAAAGGACAGGAAGGCCTGGAGGAACATTGTCCATGGGTTGCAATCAGTGATGGGATTCAGCCAGTTCGCATCACTTCAGGAGAACTGGTTGTTAACTTTCTGAGCAGTTTGGCGAACTGGTTGTTGGAGGAAATCATTAGGGCAGAGAACTGTCTCATTTTTCAGTTTATATTCACTTTTATTGTAATTATAATCAATAAAAATATTGTAAATAATGCTTGTACATCATATATTTCACTATTTTAGGTATCTTTATTCTGTAATTTTTTTCCAACTAAAGTAAGGAAATGCTACTTCTCTGGGAGACAGATTTTTTTCATGCACGCATTCCTATTCCTAACACTAAAACAATTTGCAAGAATTCTGTTGAGTTGGCACAGACCCCAGAGACTTTATTGCATTTTGCTCCACTGCAGGAGTCTTGGGTTTAGCAAGGAAACATATTTATGTTGTCTAGTTCTATCTTTATTCACATCTATCACTATAATCCTAAACCTAATTCTACATTTCTATTTACTTTACCTTCACAATTTTGTATCCCTGGATTTCCATTACTACCCTTTGAGTGCAAGACCTAGACTTTTGGACTGAGATCCGGGCAAAAATTATTTGAAATGGCTTTCAAAGTTGGAGCTTCTTTGAGTACTGAATTCACTCTACTTTAAATTATATTTTTATTTTCTCTGTTGGAGCCTTGGTAAAAGTTAGGAGGCTTCTTCCCAGTCTCTCTGCTTTGGAAATACATTTTTTAAAGAAAGCACTTACTTGGAAGTAAATTCCATTTTTGCAGTTACTTTTTAACTCCTAGGAGAAAAGCGTTCAGCTGAATTGGCTTGAGAAAATAAGGGCCGGTTTAGCTCTGCCTGGTAAGGCCTGTTATTAAGAACACAAAGCCTGCAATTACTGCAGGTTCGAGCCCGGCCCAAGGTTGACTCAGCCTTCCATCCTTTATAAGGTAGGTAAAATGAGGACCCAGATTGTTGGGGGGGCAATAAGTTGACTTTGTAAATATATACAAATAGAATGAGACTATTGCCCTATACATTGTAAGCCGCCCTGAGTCTTCGGAGAAGGGCGGGGTATAAATGTAAACAAAAAAAAAAAGTTACAGTTCATTCTCATTTTGGTCTATTTCGTGCCAGCTTCTGTATGCTCAAGCACCTTAGCCTTTTGTCTATTTGAGGAACAGACTTGGGCTGTTCGCTAAACTCCCACATTACCATCACTTATCACCCAGTTGATATTTCTCCCACCACATACCCTATTCCACTACTGGATTTGACCCCCCACCTGTCACACCACTGTTCCAATTCAACCTCAACTTTCATCAGCCATCACTTCACTTTCCCCCATTCCCACACCCTTATATCCCTCTTATACAGCTTCCTATTGGGTGTGGTTACAAAAAAGTGAACTGTGGGGGTCCAGGCCCTCTCACTCAGAATATCAGCTGTGTTAAATGAAGTTTCTCAGGAAAAGGAAGTAGGAAGCACAGAAGTGGAGCTGTGCAAACGCCTTTCATATATTCATTTCAAAATGATCCTGTGTGAAACTTAAACCCTCCTCTTCCCATTTCCTAGAAATGAAGCCCTAATAAGCATAGTAAGGCCAAAGGTTTGAGATTGTACTTAAAAGGTATACAGGATTGCAGCCCATTCCTGCAGAATTTCCCTACAGATGGTTTATTGCATAAAGGGGAAAGTGAATATATGGGTGCATATAATTGTGCCCTGTTTAAATTCATGGGCTCCTATTCCCCATATAAGTAGTAAAGGAAAACAGACTAAAGTGTTGAAATAATCCAAAATCATTGTTTGCATGATGCAGTTTGTAACCTTGAATCACATTCTACATGCACTCTGAGAGTCCAGGAGCCAGGTCAAAACTCTAGAACTAAGCAGATAGCAAACTTCCATCTAACTCATGGGTTACTGTTTTATATGAACAAACTCAGGTAGTTGCTTTAAAGGCTTAACGCGAAGACTGGCGGCGTACATATCAGCTGCTACGATTACCTATGTTGAATCTCCCGGATAAAATGTAAGGCACTGCATTATAGGCTACCTACAAGATTTATCCAAAACGCCAGAACAGAAAGGACTCTAGACATCAGGTGACCACGGCAGCTCCCCCAAGAAAGGTCCAGCTGCGCCGTTTTACAGATGCTGGCTCAAAAAGAATGCCCACTGAACGCAATGAGGTTTTCCTGCAAAAATATATATGAACTTGTTCATTTGTATATATTTATATATATATATAAAGCAGCTTTCCCGCTTTAAAAACTTTGAGGGAGAACGAAAGAGAAACTAAGACTCCCCGGAGGAGAAACGGGGCAAAGTACCTACTTTTTGAATCCCTGAACTCAGATCCATGGTTCCGCTTGCTTCCCTCCCTTCCTTCTTCGATCTGAATCGGGCCGCCGCCAGCAAAAGCGCCTCTCTGCAGCGATTAAACAAGCGACTTATCTGTTGCGGAGTGTCGGGATTCAACAAGTACCACGAATTCCACTTTCTGATCCGGAGCGCTAAATCTCCTCGCCGCCTGAGCGAAGTCCCTTTTATAATTGGAGCCCACAACTCCCTCTTACAGCGCCGTAGCCAATAGGGCGAGCGGCTCTAACTTTTCCAGCCAATGAGAAGCGAATCATTCGCCTCAGGTCCTTAAGGCTTGCTTTAAAACCCTCGCTGAGCAAAGGGCGGGGTGGTGCTGCGTTCCAGCTGGGGAAGGCGTCTGCCACATCTGTTTCACGTGGTGTCTGAACACGGAGGCCGAAAGTCCCCGCATCCCTATTTCGCCTTTCACAAGGGAGGCCGGGAAACGTTGTGCTAAAGCAGCCAAGCTCATTCATTCAGAGCAAAGGGACTTGGGGGCGGAGCGGACCTGACCTGGCGATATTATTAGCTCTTTAAATCCAAAAATAAATTCCTATCTCGACGGAACTGATGAAGTCATTGCATTAATCAAACGTTTTATCTAATCCAAAAATATTTTTAAGCCATGGTAACATTCTTTTTTTTTGTAAACAAAATGCAAAAGGAAAAGAAAACGCCAGAAGTGGGAACTGGAGGAACCAGCCTGGGGAAAGCTTGTTTGGGTAAGGATGATCTATGATTTGGGTAAATCATTAAAATATTTGGTCAGGAATTATGCCATAAGTGGAGCTATGCTTGGACTGTTGCAGCAAAAAAACAGAAAGAGGGCCTTTGGCCCCTGAAGGATTAAGAGATACTGTGGTACGAGGTACAGATTCATACATCCTATTTCATCCCGTGCATGGTGTGATTTTCATTTGGTAAATCTGTACATGGTTACAGATAAAATATTTAGACTAAAATATAAATATTTTTAAATATTTCAGCCAAGTGAATTTGGCATAGAAGTTATCATTCAGATAAAATTTCCTTGTGCTGCAATTAGGTTTTATGTAATGATTCCTGTATTTAGGGCAGCTGAGGCAAGGGAGATTAATAGTAATAAATCACAATTTCTGTTGAGAATAAAGGTCCAATTTATTTAACAGCTGTCCTTCTCACAGAACAAGTTAATACTTAAAAATCATTTATCAATTAAAACATCAAAAAAGTAGTCTTTAACTTATGATCCCAATTGAGCCTAAAATTTATGTTTTTAAGCAAGACATTTGTTAAGCTTTGCCCCATTTTACAACTTTTCTTGCCAGAGTTGTTAAGTGAATCTCTGCAATTGTTAAATTAGCAACATAGTTGTTAAGTGAATCTGGCTTCCTCATTGATTTTTCTTGTCAGAAAGTCGCAAAAGGTGTTCACGTGACTCCAGGACACTCCAACCATCAAAAATATGAGCCAGTTGACAAGCATCTGAATTTTGATCATCTGACCATGGGGATTCTGCAATGGTCATAAGTGTGAAAAATGGTCATAAGTCACTTTTTTCAGTGCCATTGTAACTTTGAACAATTACTAAATGAACTGTTGTTGCGGACTCCCTGTATTAAAAACTGAGCTAAACTAAACAGAAGATGAAGATATGTTTAATATAGTAGAGCTACTTCACCCATCATCTGGGGTATCCAGGTCTGCTGACAGAACCAGTTCTTGAGAGTCTTTCACAAGCTTGGAAGTGATGAAGCCAATCTCCACTCAGTAGAGAAGAAATTCCACCACTCTACCACTGCAGAGAAGCCCTGCCACCAAGGACCTGCTTAAGATGGAACTTGCACCATGCCTGCTTAGCTGGATCTGGTGGAACAAGCAGATGAATTTGGGGAAATGCAGTCCTTCAAATATCTCAGTCCCATGCCATGAAGGCATTTAAAAGTCAATACCAAGACCCTGAATTTGACCCAGAAGCACATTGGTAAATGCAGCTTGAAAACCGGAGGTATACAGTGTGTAAGATGTTACATTGGATTTATAGAATGGTTTAATAAATCAATCTACAGGATCATTTGCCACAGAGATTTAGTGCAGCTCACTAATGGGGATGAATAGGAGGAGCGTGCTTTCAAAGTTTCTAGAACTTTCCATGAGCCAAGAATGGGAAATGAGGTGGATGCTGATGATTAGAGTTCTTAAAAGTGGAATTGGAAGGAGATAGTACAGTAGACTTTCAAATTAGGGTTTGCTGAGTGATCTAATAGTTTCAGACTGCAATCAGGATCACCTCAGGGAGTGTTGGATAAAGGAGCAAAGAGGCTGTGAATATGTAATCATCTCCAGACTGTGAATTCAAACCCACATACAAACCCTTGGAGAAATAAAGTACAGTAGTCATTTAGTAGGTAGAAAATGTAATGGAAGTTAGCCAGTCTGCCTGTATACTTAACAAAGCTGTAATTGATTTAAGTGATCAATGTAAGATTTTGAAAAGGGTTAGGAAAATCACTGAAAATGAAACTTCATAGCTTTTGCTGAGAATAAAGTCTCTTTAAAAAGAAGAAAAGATTCTCTTTTTTCTTTATAGAGCAGCCATTTTAAAAATATTTTCAGACATCTCCCTGCCCCCAAGTAGCTCTGTGGATTATAAGAAAAATCTGTCTGTCTGCCTATCTTGATGTTTACCCATTAAGTCAGGTCCAACTCTTAGCGATTTTATGGGTCAGGTCTCTCCACATCTTTTGAACTTGCACTGCTTGAGTTTCTCTGCTGTGGCTGATGTCAGCTTTGATGATGTCCTGCCATTGTGTTCTTTGGTGGTCTGGATTCCTTTTAACCACTATTTCTTCCCAACAAAAATTACTTTTTCCAGTGAATTCCACTACATGACATGGCCAAAATAAGTGAGAGTTTGGTCCTCCCAGTGACATGTTGAGGTAATGCGTTCCAGTGCTTACTTACTGGTCACCTTTACTGTCCAAGGAATCTGTCTTTATCTATATCAACATAGAAATAAAAACAGTTAAAAACATAATTTAAAGAACAGCCGTGGTGGCGCAGTGGTTAGAATGCAATATTGCAGGTTACTACTGTAGGAGGAAATGGGGATTTTGCAGTAACCTTCCCCTGGAGTGAGGAGGGAATAGAGATTTTACAGTATCCTTCCCCTGCTATGCCCACCAAGCCATGCCCACAGAACCGGTAGTAAAAATGTTTGAATCGCACCACTGGTGGGAATGGCCAGGGTGGGCATGGCCAGCTCAATGTCATTTGTGTGATCAAATGCCACTTTTGCTAGTAGTTTGTTTTGCTAGCACTCTGTCAGAAAAAACAGAGCTCAGGGTGCATGCAGCCCTCCTGACCTTCATTTTCATTGGCAGAGGCACAGCGGCCTGGTCCTTTGCTGTTTCCACAGTGGTCCCGCGGGCCAGATCTAAGCACCCATGGGCTGGATCCGGGCCCCGGGTCTTGAGTTTGACACCCCTACTCTACTCCATCAAGGGTTCTTCAAACCAGTTACAGAACCATGTTTTAAGGATCTTCTGATCTCCGGACCTTTCACCACGAGTTGAAGACGTACTTATTCTTCCGTGCAGGACTGGCATAAAACTATTAGTAATTGTAATTGGGTTTTTATGGTTTTAATGTGTATTTTAATTAATGGGCCAAATTGAATAGGTTTTTTAAATGGATTTTTAACTGTATATTGTATGCTTTATTGTGTTTTTACTTGGCTGTAAACCGCCCTGAGTCCTTCGGGAGAAGGGCGGTATAGAAATTAAATTATTCTTATTCTTCTTATTCTTCTGTGGCCAACCTTATTGCATTAGAGTCTATATTGGCAGAATTCAAACATGTAAAGTTGTTCAGATTGTTGGTTTCAACATTACAAAGCAGAGGAAGAATTGAAGAAAGATCTGATTTTAAAATCATTAGTTTGTATAGTTGTGATCTTAAAATGGAAGGTCAGGGGAAACTCTAGATATTTATATTAACTTCCGTTGAGTGATGTTTAATGTTGTAACCAAGACCACAAAATGACTTGTTTCTTTTTGTTTAAATAAACAATTCCACATCCCAATTATCTCTGGTGGAAAAAAGTCAAAATACATTTTTCTAAGAATTTTAAAGATGGAATACAATCCAGGAGAACAAATTTATTTTCCTAATCTCTAGCCTATGTATTAACATTTTTAAGGAAAGGCCCTAACTCAAACCCCACTATTTTCTCTTTTTAATACATGGTTTGGTTGTTCTCAAATTTCTTTCACATGTTGATGAGAAAAACATAAGAGACCAATTTTGGGCCTAGCTCCTTTTTTTTTCTTCCATTTGTTTAAATAGCCTCATAAAAGGTGGCATTTTGTTCCTCAGCCTGTTTTAAATAAGTTTCTAGGAAACAGTCCAAGAGATATAGATTCTAATGAAGTATATATAAAATTGCCTTACCCAGTTTTGTGGAAATGACTTTTATTTCATCTGATCTAGCAACAACGTAGCAAGGCACAGGATGTTTTGGCAGGGTTTAGTTAGACCTGGGGAGGGACTAGCCGGATCAATCCAGAAAGTTGTGAAAATGGGATGCAGGAATGTTGGCTGCCCTCCAAGAGAGGATTTTGGTGGCAGTAGCAGTTTCCTTCCATTCATAAATTTACAGTAATTATAGATTGGTTATACATATGAGGCAGGAGTGAAATGCTCCCAATTTGGATTGGATCGCCCAATCTGGTAGTGATTGCAGTGGGTGGTTCACTTTGCTGGCTGAGGAACTCTGGGAGTTGAAGTCCACAAGTCTTAAAAGAGCCAAGTTTGCAGACCCCTGCTCTGGGGCAATAGAAAATAACCCCACTCCCTCTTCTTTGTAACAGCCCTTTAGATAATTATAGTTGAAGGTTTCTATCTCATTTCTTCTCAGTTGTGTTAATCTCTACCTAAACTCCTTGAGTTGAGTGAAACTCCTTAAGTAATCTCTATCTAAACTTTTTGAACAAACAATTATTTCTTGGTTTATTAAGAAGAAAAGGCTGAAGCTATAAGGATTACAGCAACTGAAATATTTCCAAACATATGGCCAATATATCCAAACATTCATTAGAATTTTTCTCATTTTCTATTTTTTTTCTGTTCTGTTCTCTGAACCAGCAGAATGACAGGCCTTTTCATTGATAACAAAGATACATTCATATGGCTATTTATAAAACAATCTCCTGGGACCTCCTCATTCTGGGAATGGACTAAAAGATCTGTACTTGGTCAATATAATACGAAGAATGATATTTCCAATATCTCCAGTGCTATTCAATACCGGAATGAATAGCTCCAGCAATACAGATTGCGGGTTTATTAACATGCTTCAGAAATTTTAATCCTCTCTTGACTACTAGATAACTGAGTTTAAAGTGTGTCTGGGTTCCTCAGGATAGGAGGCATTTTTGCTTGCTTAGTCTTGTTCCTATAATCTTATTGAGGGGAAAAAGAAAACGGTGACAGGAAAAACTAGGTCAAATTCTCTTTGGGTGTGGCAAACCAATGTAGAGCTTTAATAGCTATGTAAAGCCTTTATGTGCTCTTTAGAAAAGTTGGAAGAATTGATCACAATGCACTTATGGAACCCAACTCACTCAGGTATGAGTGAACATGGTTAGGATCAGTGCCAAAAACAGTAGCACATTGACTGAAGATAGTTACATTGAAGTGGAAGATTGGGGAAGACTACAGTTCTGTAGACTACAATTCCTGGAATCTGGGAATCATATAACAGCATTCTACATGTATTATGAATAAGTGTGCAACCTGGAGATATTGATAAGACACATTTCTAGATGCCTAAGTGACCTTTGGAAGTTAGAATAGAATGATAGAGTTGGAAGGGACCTCTGTGGTCTTCTAGTCCAACACCCTGCTCAAGCAAGAGACACTATATCTTTTCAGACAAATGGTTGTCCAGTCTCTTTTTGAAAGCCTTCAGTAATGGAGCATCCACAATTTCTGAAAGCAAGTTATCTCATTACTGTATTTCAGAGTATAAGATGCACCTTTTCCCCCCCTAAAAGGGGGTGAAAATTTGGGCATGTCTTATACACCAAATATAGCCCTGACCACCCCTGGCCACCAGCCTTTAGCCTCTGCCTCCCAGCAATTTACCTCCTTGCAGCAAGAAGAAACAGCCCAATTCAGCTTCAGCATAGCCTAATTAGCACAAGTTGATTGTCCCTTGGATCGGCCTCCCAATTCCCAGCTGTTTCAGGCTGCAGGGATTGCCATTGCCTATTGCTGCTTGGGCCTCTGCTGCTTGCTGCAAAGAGGTAAATTGCTGGAAGCAGATTTTTTTTTCTTGTGCTAATCAAGCTATGGTGAAAATGAAAGTAAAACAGGCTGTTCACTGCAACAAGGTAAAATTGCTGGGAGGCAGAGGCAGATTTCTTTTTCTTGTTTTCCTCACCAAAAAAGATAGGTGTGTCTTATAGTTCCGAGTGTCTTATACTCCGAAAAATACGGTAGTTAATTGCTCTCACTATTAGGAAATTTCTGCTTTACAGAGTAACTCAGATATAACTATCAAAAGATGAAATATTTGGATTGCTCAGTGATGCACTTACAATACTATGTTGCAATGTCTAATTAGCTACTCAACCATGTTCAAGATATTGTGGTTGGTTTATGACATTATAAGCAGTATGGGACAATTTTTTCTGAGAAAATGTAATTTTTTCTATACAGATCTATTGAGTCTTTGTGGAGAGGACCAGCTTGCTTCTCATGCAAGGAGCTTCTGATGTTTTGTGTGTTACACAAAAGTAACACAGAGGAGGGAACTTTCCATTATGACATCTACACTTTCAATGGGATGATTTTGTTTGAGAATACTGTATTAATTCCTACTGTGGAGCATTGCCACCAAGAATTAAAGAGTTGATTTAAGAGTTAATTCTCTGGCTGTTATATAGCCAGCTACCTCCAAAATCCTCTTTCCTAAAAAAAAAAAGTTTGATTAAAAAAAATATTTTTTAAAAAGCAATTATACTCGTATACAGTCGACAGTTTTATTGTAAGCAATTTAACAATGGGGAAAGCACTAAATCAATGGTTTAATAAATAAGATCTGATCATAAACATACAGTGAAGTACATTTTGTACAGCCCATTGTGATCTGTTTCCAAGAAACATGCAATGGATTGTGCTAAGTGTCTCATTGAAATTAGAAGACTTTAGTTTCGAGTAAACATAATTAAACTGCAATTTCCTACTCTGCACAGTCTTCAACTGGTTGTGGTTTCTTTATTGGTTTGAAGGACAAATCCAGAAGATCTTTCACTGAAGCATCTTTTTAAATAATTTATGAAATCCTAATTTCTAATCACTGAGTCAATTTAGGGTCCAGTGCTAAGAAATATTCATCCATCCATTCATTTAAATGATTTATAGGTTACTTCATTCTAGATAGAGTTTAAACAGTTTACAGCAGGGGTAGTCAACCTTTTTATACCTACCACCTACTTTTGTATCTCTGTTAGTAGTAAAATTTTCTAACCGCCCACCGGTTCCACAGTAATGGGCCGTGTATCGTCGTCTGCACATGCCTCTCGCGCATCGTGGATTGGGTTGGGGAGGCGCCAGCTACCAGTTCTGCTTGCCTATTCCAGTTCGGTGGTGTGGAGGGAGATGCACGAGCTATTCTGGGGCAAGGCTCTTTTGTTTGCGGTCACACTATAGCACCATTTAGTTTCACTTACGTAACGTGAACTAAACTTATGCGCAGGCAATACAAATAGTATATTTTCAGAAATTTAAATTGTCACGGGGAATTTTATGAAAACCTAATGAAAATGTTTTTAAATAATGCTATGAAAATTTTTTAAAAAGTCAATTAAATTAAAAAAAGGAAAGTGCTTCAGTATAGGACAAAACCCCTACTGCCCACCATGAAAGCTGGAATGCCCACTAGTGGGTGGTAGGGACCAGGTTGACTACCACTGGTTTAGCGGAAAACATAATGCATTTTTAAAAAAGGGAGGACAAAAATTATATTTTATAATAATAATTATAAAAAATGCTCAATTTCAAACACACGGTATATTTTAAGCAAAATTAAATGGTGTTTGCTGGGAAGACTGAGTACTTCGATAATAATATATTTCAATTAGTTAAATATTTGTAATCCAAATATAGATTTTAGCACAACATGGCTATCAAGTTTGTAAAATGGGGACGTAATACTTTGAAAATAAAATTGCACATGAATTATAGTGTTGTGAAAAAATCTTATTCTTTCATTTAAGAGACTGTCATGAATCACCACGTGATGACCATTCCAAATAACCAAGCCATCGTGTGCTTTCTACACTCAGTGTAGTCTGTGTTTCCAGATATGGTCATTTGTATGATTCAGAGCAATATGTTTCAAATATTTGAGCTTGCTTGGATTATATTGCTAATCCCTTTGAGTTGTACTCATTCAGCATGTCATCACAACTAACTTGAACTCCATGATTTATTGTTATGATCTGTGTTTGTACATGATTGTTGTGTTCTATAGTTTCCAAAAATGAATAAAATACTGAGTTGGGAACTTTATAAGTACGCCTTATGAAGGGTTGTAGTGGCACTTAGATATTTGTGTTTTTGGAGAGTAAAATTCAGACTATAAAATTGAGTAACTTCATAATTTCAAACATAGGAAAACTGTAGTATTGCTTTAAGTTTTTATTTTTCCCCACCCCTACAATCAACTTGACAAAAGCATAATGTACTTTTTTTTTGCCTTTTGTTAAAATTAATCCCCACCCCCAGAAATTAGATTAAAATCAGACCTAGGAAAGAATAATGAAATAAAGACCATAGTTATATTTTTAGGGCTATCATATTTTGGCTGCAAAAACTTGCCTATGTGAACAAAGCAATACAGCTTTCTGTGTCTCTCTGTTGCCATCTGGGCATGGCCTGTATTTTTGCAATCCAGATCTGATAGCCATTAATATAGTCAAAATTTACAGTAGTTGAACACCAAAAAGTAAAGCAATGGCAACACCTAGTCAAAAATTAACATAAAAATCTAAACTGAAAATTCTGAAGTCATTAATTGAGAAGAAATTCAAATATTCAATCTGAGACCGGGCAGAATTCCAAAACATTTTTTTTTCCTGCTGACCTCTGACTAATGCATTTATACTGTATGTGATTCTGCTTACCTATTATTCAGGATTCACATCATTATTTTATTCTACCAGGTCTATTTCTGCACCAGATATAATTTGCAACCTTCCTGGGGAAGTCTGATGAAGGGCGAAAGGATTTTAATTTCTGGAAAATTAGGGAGATCACTTCCTGTCTATTTCCCCAATCCACTGTTCTTTGTGAGTATTTGTGAATCAGGAAAGCATATTTAAGTCTGCTATGACAAGGGAAGATTGGTAAATCAGTAGTAAAAACTTGGAATTGGCAGAGTCATCGTAACTAAACAGAATTCCTTTCTTACAATGACAACATTCTTAGGAAAGAAAATCCTAGACTTCATGTCTCTTTCATGTCCTTTTATAGTTCTTTGCAATGAATTGCTGAAGTAAAAGATGCAGGAGGTTGCTCAATGCCATTCAGATATCTGAGTCTGTTTCATAGAAAATGAGCCTGTAGAGAGTTAGGCAGGCAGTCATCACTTGGTCACATCCTAGTAACTCGATGGCTCTGGAGTCACTGGAGTTTGAATGGGGCCAGAAGAAACTTTTTTCCATTTGAGATCTCTCTCCCTTTTAGAAATTTGATAATCCCTGGATAGAATTTATAGAAATTCAGTCCCAGCATGTGGATGACAAGGGTGGAACGTGGATAAAAAGAATGATTATTAAGTAAATAAAAAAAGGCAGGTTCCTGTATTTTTTTTTTTTATAATAACCCACATTTACTTTGATCAAGTTCTGAAATGGAAAACACATTTCTTAGGCTGGAATAATATGTGGCCTTTCAATGGGGTGCTGAGGATCACATCCCAAATCATGGACTGGGCTAGGAACGCAGGTGAATTTAATTTACCCTGACAATTATTATCATTTTATTGCACTCAATTAAAAGTAGCAACAAAGAATTTGTAACACTTTCCCTTCTTTAAAATTATGCTTTGGAGGCAACTTCTGGATGTGCTCCAAGGCAGAATAATAATATTAAGAAGTGTTGTTGTGCGAGTATCAGTACAGATGAACTAATTTTGTAGTCTTGAAAAACATGAATATAAATGAGAGCAATGGCTACAACATAATAATGAAATGGTGTATTTCTCTATGTGTACAGCATTTAATTAAAATCAGATGTCATTTCTAGTAATGGCTGTCAGTAAAGCAAAGGGAGATTTCTTTATATGTCAATTTTAGTTGCAATTATTTGTTCATAGTTATATTTCCTTGGTAGAAAAGCAGTATGACTGCAACTGCTAGTGTGGAAGATGCATTCTAGCTTTTTTTCCCCCCTTAGGGTCACTGGATACTACTGAGTCACTGAGTGAAAATGTGTTTTATAATTTGGTCAAAAAAGGTGCATGTAAAGGCTGTGATAATTCCTTTAACATCTTTCCATATTTGGTTACCTCACACCTTGAATGTATGAGGAGTGGAAAGTTATGTCTATTCACAAGGATAATTCTTATTCAACAAAAATCATTATGCAATGTAAAATTGAAGATTTATGGGGGGTGTCTGTTTCTGTTTAATAATGTCTTGTGCAACAATTAGCAAGTGAACATTAGGGATGTCTAAGATTGAAAGCATTGGGTAGTAGACTTGAACATTACAGAACCTATCTCCAATATGTCTATATTGATACAACACAGTATCAATACTAGAAACCTTCAAATATCCTTGCGATATTCTACCATATTGCAAGGTCTAAAATGGACAGCTAACATCAAAAACGTCATTAAAAAAGGACAACAAAGAATGTTCTTTCTGCGCCAACTCAGAAAGCTCAAACTGCCCAAAGAGCTGCTGATCCAGTTCTACAGAGAAATTATTGAGTCTGTCATCTGGACCTCTATAACTGTCTGGTTTGGTTCTGCAACCCAACAAGACAGACACAGACTTCAGAGGATAATTAGAACTGCAGAAAAAATAATTGCTACCAACCTGCCTTCCATTGAGGATCTGTATACTGTACGAATCAAGAAGAGGGCTGTGAAAATATTTACAGATCCCTCACATCCTGGACATAAACTATTTCAACTCCTACCCTCAAAATGACGCTATATAGCACTGCACACCAGAACAACTAGACACAAGAACAGTTTTTTCCCGAACGCCATCACTCTGCTAAACAAATAATTCCCTCAACACTGTCAAACTATTTACTAAATCTGCACTATTATTAATTTTCTCATAGTTCCCATCACCCATCTTCTTCCACTTATGACTGTAACTTTGTTGCTTATATCCTTACAATGTATACTGATACTGATCGTTTTCTGATTGCTTATTTGTAGCCTATGACTATCATTAAGTGTTGTATCATTAAGTGTTAAATTTGTACCCTATGACTATTGTTAAGTGTTGTAAGTGTTGCTTGATGAAGGTATCTTTTCTTTTTTTTTTTTTTTTAAATTCAAAAAGTTTTACAAAAATTTTTTTCCCCCTTTCCCCCCAACCCCTTTCCCTTCACAAACCCCCTCCCCCTCCCCCCCTGGCTTCCCGGAACAAACACAAGGTATAGTTAAAAATAAAACAAACATATGCTAAAAAAAAATTTTTTTCCCCCAAAACTATTATACCAATTCTCCCTCTCTAGCTCTGACTTCCTCCTTACATAACCAAATCCTTCAAAAAATTAACAATAAACAATAATAAAATATATAAATCAGTAGAACAAATTAATCCTAAAATATTTAAAACCAGCTAAAACGTAAAAATCCAATCCAATTCACAGAATATCTCCTTATAGCTTCTATAACCATATAACCATATAATTCTTTCGGGACACAAATATTTTTGTCTATTAATATTTTAAAAACCTTGTTTCAAAAATAATACTATTGTCTCTTGCCATTTTTTGGTGCATTAATCTCTGTCTTTCCTTCGTTGCTCCTTTTAAAAGTCAATCACAATATTTCCTAGTAATTCCTTATGTCCAGAAATCCAAAAATTACTGCCGTATATTCCATCAGTCCAAAAAGAGAACTCTTGGGAAACATTAAGCTTGTGAGTCTTTTCCATTTGAGGGACAATCTCCTGTAGCACAAATTCAGGCAGCTCATCCAAACTATTTAAAGAAAACTTCTTTAGATCACCTTGTTTCTTCACGATCAAATCTTCATATTTATCCACTTTTATTTGTATATCCTCCATTCCATTTTCCGAATAATTGCACTGGTTAATTTGCTCCAAACTCTCATCCAAAACGTCCCCATTTTTTATCAATTTGTATTTTTAATAATTAAATACATTCTTTCTGTGTAGTCCTGTATAACGTCCCGAACCCATTCTTCTGAAAGAACCTCCATAACAAAATTCCTGCTGAGAATCCCCTTGTAACGTACTTAAACAGCGTAATATAATCCAACAGTCCACAGTCAAACACAATAAGATAAAATCTCCATTCAGTTTCGATTCAACAGCAAAGCTCCTTTGATGTATCGCTCTGCTTTCAGTTTCTCTAAAACGAAACTGAAGGGGAGGAAGTCAGAAAATCAAAAATACTTGCAAACCAATAATTGCTCCTCACATTTGTTCCGCCTGCTTTTCGTATCCACAAAAAAAATCAATTGCTAGCAGAAGTGGACATCTTCCTCTTTTCCTGCTTTTTCAGGAGCGCAGAGAATACTGGAGGTGGGGGAGGGGTAAATAAGGGGATTCACCGTTCAGGACTTTGTATTACAAAAACAAAGCCCCTAGGGGAATCTACCCAATTCCTCCCCCTTGCTCTGTCTCTCTCTTTCAACCAGAGAGAGAAATGAAGCCGGGATCAGTTGTTAAATCCGGCTTTTACGGTATTCAATGCGGAGTGCCATAAATTGGCACCCAGCGAGAAAGATGGCGCCACCCGGAAGCCGGTATCTTTTCTTTTATGTACACCGAGAGCGTATGCACCAAGACAAATTCCTTGTGTGTCCAATCACACTTGGCCAATAAAGAATTCTATTCTATTCTATTCTATTCTATTCTATTCTATTCTATTCTATTCTATTCTATTCTATTCTATTCTATTCTATTCTATTCTACTCTATTCTGTTCTATTCTACTCTATTCTATTCTATATTGAGCAATTATAGACCTTGGAATTTATGCATTTCCTTGATTTTCTTGCGTTCTTACTTTCTTATAGGCACCAAATAATATACCATAACCCTGCCCACCAACACACAGCTTCTATTGTATTTACAAATATAGCCATTTTTTTTCTGTATGAATGGGATATCATTTGTGATTAGAAACTAAAATAAATGATGTATTTGATTGTATTCCTGGCTGTGGAGCAACCACTGCTTGTATGTCTACCCAAGACATTATTAAACAGAAACAGACATCCACTCATAAATCTTCAATTTTACATTGCGTAATGGTTTTTGTTGAATAAGAATTATCCTTGTGAATAGACATAACATAATAAATCCCAAGTTGCTTTGGGATTTACCCACCATCTAGTCAGAGCTGAAGAAGCTTCTTGGATGAAAAGCGAAACATCTTCAAAGAAAAACCAGAAAGTCCTGTTGTCTTTTGAAAAAGCACCTTTGGGACAACCATGACCTGGATGATTAAGAATCTCCATAGACATTCAGGGGTAAATGCTACTTCTGCTACAGTTGAACCTCTAGTCATACTGTACCTCTATTCCTTTCCATTGGTATCACATCAGGAATAATCTCTACAATATAAGAAAAAGGTCCAGTTCTTTCTCTGATGTTTCTACTTATCCATCTGTGCTTCCTAATGCAGACTTTTGCTAATAGTTTGTCCAATGAAGAAGTATTACAGCCTGAGAAGACTGATCAACGCGTTTCAGCTACCTGCCCTGAAATTAAGTTTGGAAAGGTTTTAACTCATTTCAAGCTGTTCAAATTGTATTGGTGTATTCCTGGCCATCAAACAAAACTTTATAGTTTCTAATTGCATACATCAAGTATTATGAAAAGAAGGACTGGGGTGACATGATAGCAATGTCCCAATATCTAAGGGCTGCCACTAAGAAGGGGGGGGGGTGTTTGTCAACCTATTCTCCAAAGCACCTAAAGGCAGAACAAGAAATAATGGATGGAAACTAATTAAGGACCAACCTAAAAACATTTCCTGACAGTTAGAACAATTAAAGAGTGGAATCGTTTGGCTTCAGTAGCTGTAGATGCTCCATCAATGGAGGTTTTTTAAGAAGAGATTGGATAACTTATCTAAAATGCTATAGAGTCTTCTGCCTGAGCAGGAGTTGGATTGGAAGACCTCCAAGGTCTATTCCAACTCTTATTCTGTTAACATGTAGCTCCCTCAAAACTCAAGCTCTGTGCTTGGATGACATGATGACTCAAAATCTGAATATAATATGACTGCTCCAATGGCAATAATTTTTCTCAAACACAAGTTGTTTATTATAACTCTGACAGCCTTAGTTTGGCATCTATTTATTTATTTATTTATTTATTTTGTCACAACAATATATGTAGGTATCATACAAAAAGATTATATAGTATATAAACACATATATGAGTAAATATAGGAGGTATAAGCATATATATATATATATATATATATATATATATATATATATATATAGGAAGAAGAAAAGAAAAAAACAGTAGGACAGGAACGGTAGGCACGTTTGTGCGCTTATGCACGCCCCTTATCTCCCAATTGCTCCTGAAATTTATGCAATGATACTATGGAAATGCAGAGCCTGTTTGGTATATTGGTTAAGGCATCAGGCTGGAATCTGGGGAAGTGTGAGTTCTGGTCCTACCTTGGGGATGTTAACCAGCTGCATGACTTTTGTCCACTTACTTTCTCTCAGCCCTACAAAGGAGGCAACGACAAACTACTTCTGAAAAATGTTGCCAAGAAAATAGGGACTTATCCAGGCAATTTAAGTTTGCATTACTATTAATCTTCTCATCGTTCCTATCACTCATCTCCTCCCACTTATGACTGTATGACTGTAACCTTGTTGCTGGAATCCTTAAGTTTATATTGACTGTTTCCTAATATGATTTGATTGCTTATTTGTTCCCTATGACTATCATTAAGTGTTGTACCTTATGATTCATGATGAATGTATCTTTTCTTTTATGTACACCGAGAGCTTATGCACCAAGACAAATGCCTTGTGTGTCCAATCACACTTAACCAATAAAGAATTCTATTCTATTCTATTCTATTCTATTCTATTCTATTCTATTCTATTCTATTCTATTCTATTTCCAAGAATTGGACATGATTGAATAGAAGAAAAAAATGGATACAGCAGAGCCAGGCTCCAATTATACTGGTATGGTTTTGCTATTTTCTTTTGATAGGAGTCAGACTACTGATCTCATTTTACTTCTTATATTACAGATTTCCTGTAAATAATCCTATGCGCCTTACCCCAGTTGTACGTTTCCTAAAAAACAAAGAGAATACCTGAATCAAGAGTAAGTATATTTCAGTTGCTGGATTTATTGAAAATTCTAGAAGAATTAAGGCAAATAGTTGCATAATAGAAAATTCTGCAAGAATGACAGTGAATAGTGGCAGCCCAAGGTAAATGAGGGATGATATAATATCACAGACATGCTTAATTAACCAATTGCAATAAGAATCCAATATATTAAAATTTGTGCACAAATTCGATTTATATATCAGGAACTGATCATTTTTCTGTCCATAAAATAATGTGTCCATTATTTTTACTTGGTTCATAATTGTTCATATTGCAAATATGTTGTAGTTGAACTGTTAACATAATTGATAGAATAAAATCACTTATATTATCTTGACCACTCACAATCTGAGTTTGCTTTAGCTGTCAGTAAGTATTCTTTTAATTTAATTTCTAAGTGCCACAGTTAAACTGTTATTTGTGCATGATAAATATTAATCAGCAAATTCTATGAAAAGTGAATTTGTTGATAATGCAAGCAAATCTGGCATTACCTTAAGTTCGTTTTGCTTCTTCACAGACATAAGAATAAATGGTATTTACATGCTACGGTATTTCAGAAGATAAATACTCTAAGGTCTTGCAGTAAATCTTTCCTGTTAGATCAGGAAAACAATAAACAGGTTTACACAAAAGCGGCTTCCTTCACATAGCTTGTTAACAAAGTGATCTTTGTTAAGATTAAAATATGCCTCACTCTGGGCATGAAATGTTATACTCTGTTTATCTTTGAGATTGGAGAAAGCTGTGTCCGTATTCTCATTTTTGCATGCAGAAAAGCAGGAAAAATATTTTTTTTTGTAGGGAGACAGAATTAAAACTACATCCAGGTGCCATTCAATAAAATCACAAATTGCAAGAAAAGCAACATTTGCAGCAAGAGCACTGACAGGCCTGACCAGGTGGGAGTGATACTATTATAAACTTATTTAAACTGATTCAAGCTTTCAGACCACTTGTTGCTATCCTTTTTTCTTATTTATTTTATTTTATTTATTTTATTTTTCACATTTATATACCGCCCTATCTCCCTAGGGACTCAGGGCGGTTCACAGGCACATAAAAATACATATAAATACGAACTAAAATAACAAGTAAAAAACTTATTCCATAGCCGAATTGTTAAAAACAATATAAATAATAAAACCCATTAAAAACCAGTAAATTTAAAATCTAATCCAGTCCCGCGCAGATGAATAAGTGTGTTTTAAGCTCGCGACGGAAGGTTCGGAGGTCCGGAAGTTGACGAAGTCCTGGAGGGAGTTCGTTCCAGAGGGTGGGAGCCCCCACAGAGAAGGCCCTTCCCCTGGGTGTCGCCAGACGGCACTGCCTAGCTGACGGCACCCTGAGGAGTCCCTCTCTGCGAGAGCGCACGGGTCGGTGAGAGGTATTCGGTAGCAGTAGGCGATCCCGTAAATAGCCCGGCCCTATGCCATGGAGCGCTTTAAAGATTGTTACCAAAACCTTGAAGCGCACCCGGAAGGCCACAGGTAGCCAGTGCAATCTGCGCAGGATAGGTGTCACGCAGGAGCCACGAGGGGCTCCCTCTATCACCCGCGCAGCCGCGTTCTGGACTAACTGAAGCCTCCGGATGCCCCTCAAGGGGAGCCCCATGTAGAGAGCATTGCAGTAATCCAGACGAGACGTCACGAGGGCGTGAGTGACCGTGCATAAGGCATCCCGGTCTAGAAAGGGGCGCAACTGGCGCACCAGGAGAACCTGGTGGAAAGCTCTCCTGGAGACGGCCATCAAATGTTCTTCAAAAGACAGCCGTTCATCCAGGAGGACGCCCAGGTTGCGCACCCTCTCCATCGGGGCCAATGACTCGCCCCCAACAGTCAGCCGTGGACTCAGCTGACTGTACCGGGATGCCGGCATCCACAGCCACTCTGTCTTGGAGGGATTGAGCTTGAGCCTGTTTCTCCCCATCCAGACCCGTACGGCTTCCAAACACTGGGACAGCACTTCGATAGCTTCGTTGGGGTGGCCCGGTGTGGAAAAGTACAGCTGGGTGTCATCAGCGTACAGCTGGTACCTCACACCGAAGCCACTGATGATCTCACCCAGCGGCTTCATATAGATGTTGAACAGAAGGGGCGAGAGAATCGACCCCTGCGGCACCCCACAAGTGAGGCGCCTCGGGGTCGACCTCTGCCCCCCTGTCAACACGGTCTGCAACCGGTCGGAGAGATAGGAGGAGAACCACCGATAGACGGTGCCTCCCACTCCCAATCCCTCCAACCGGCGCAGCAGGATACCATGGTCGATGGTATCAAAAGCCGCTGAGAGGTCTAATAGGACCAGGGCAGAGGAACAACCCCTCTCCCTGGCCCTCTAGAGATCATCCACCAATGCGACCAAAGCCATCTCAGTGCTGTAGCCGGGCCGGAAACCGGACTGGAACGGGTCTAGATAGACAGTTTCATCCAGGTGCAGGGGAAACTGATATGCCACCATACTCTCTACAACCTTCGCCGCGAAGCAAAGGTTGGAGACCGGACGATAATTACCTAAAACAGCCGGGTCCAGGGAGGGCTTCTTGAGGAGGGGCCTCACCACCGCCTCTTTCAAGGCGGCAGGAAAGACTCCCTCCAACAAGGAAGCACTCGTAATCGCCTGGAGCCAGCCTCGTGTCACCTCCTGAGTGGCCAGCACCAACCAGGAGGGGCACGGGTCCAGTAAACACGTGGTGGCATTCAACCTACCCAACAACCTGTCCATGTCCTCGGGAGCCACAGGGTCAAACTCATCCCAGACAATATCACCAAGACCACCCTCAGACGCCCCATCTGAATCGCCGCAATTTTGGGACAGACCGTCCCGAAGCTGAACGATTTTATCATATAGATAACCGTTAAACTCCTCAGCACGTCCCTGCAACGGGTCATCCCGCTCCCCCTGGTGAAGGAGGGGACGGGTCACCCAAAACAGGGCGGCTGGGCGGTTATCTGCCGACGCAATGAGGGAGGAGGCGTAGCAACGCCTCGCTTCCCTCAGTGCCACTAGGTAGGTCCTAGTATAGGACCTAACTAGTGTCCGATCAGCCTCTGAACGGCTAGACCTCCAGGAGCTCTCTAGGCATCTTCTCCGGCGTTTCATCCCCCTCAGCTCCTCGGAGAACCAAGGAGCCGGCTGGGATCTACGTCGGGTCAGAGGCCGCAGAGTCACGACACGGTCTAAAGCCCCAGCCGCAGCCCGTTCCCAGGCTGCGACTAGTTCCTCTGCCGTGCTGTGAGCCATTTACAATGTATGCAAACAATATTCCATGGAAACAGCATAGACTGAGCTAGATAAATGGTTTAATAATATGAAAGAACATCAATGCAGAATACCCTACAACATTCTTTTTGCGAGGATCGTATTATGCAGAGAGGAAGAAGAAACTAAGGAAATTAAAACATTTTAAAAGTAAAAGAACTACTACTAAGTATAATTTATATCAACACCATTCAATATATCGTCGCACACTTTTCTATGGTTGCAAATAATCCTTGTTTTTACTGTATCACTTTATACATTGCCTTTTCTGTTTTAAAGCTCTCACCTTTCTCATTTTCTGGTTTCCAACCACAACATTCTCTTTCTCTTGACCCATTCACTTTTCCTTCATATATTTGTTTTGCAATTTACTCACTTATTTTCTCTGCATGTCCAAATCACTCAGTGTATTTGTTTTGTTTGGTCATTCACTTTGGATCAATTCTATATATATTCAGCCCCCATTAATTCTTGATCCTATTTCTTTTTGTTTCATATTTCATATACTTTATAAGAACCTTTTCCCACTGAATTCAAATTTCATTTATCTTTCTCTACTTGGTTCCCTATAATAAAGGAGAACCATAGTCTTGCAGATAGCCATTTCACCTGCTTTGACGAACATTTTAATCCCATGTTTCCACTGTGCTCCTTGACTTCTGCTACTAGAGTTTGCAGATTCTTTGCATTTTCATCTGTTGTGTCTTGCCCGCTCTCACCGCAGCCGGGGTCTTCTTATCTGCTTCCGAACACTGAGGAATGTCCTAGTATGCCTCCCGGCCCCAGCTCTGGCTCCATGCCCAGACAGGCTGAGGAGGAGGGGGCACCTCCCGGCCCCAGCCCTGGCTCTATGCCCAGACAGGCTGCGGAGGAGGGAGCACCTCCCGGCCCCAGCCCTGACTCCATGCCCAGGCAAACGGAGCAACTAGACCCCTCCCCCTCCCCCACAGCATGTGAGCCTGAGGGAGGTCTATTACCAACAGCTGCCGACTGGAGTGACCCTCGCTTCAGAAGAATTGATAGGCGTCGTCGTCAGAAGGAAGGGAGGGGCAGGCCTAGATAAGTGCTGAGTCATGGAGCCACACCCCATGGCCTATCTGGGTTCTATCATAACGCAAGATCTCAAATGGACAGCTAACATCAAAAACATCATTAAAAAAGGACAACAAAGAATGTTCTTTCTGCGCCAACTCAGTAAGCTCAAACTGCCCAAGGAGCTGCTGATCCAGTTCTACAGAGGAATTATTGAGTCTGTCATTTGCACCTCTATAACTGTCTGGTTCGGTTCTGCAACCCAACAAGAAAAACACAGACTTCAGAGGATAATTAGAACTGCAGAAAAAATAATTGCTACCAACTTGCCTTCCATTGAGGACCTGTATACTGCACGAATCAAGAAGAGAGCCGTGAAAATATTTGCAGATCCCTCGCATCCTGGACATAAACTGTTTCAACTCCTACCCTCAAAACGACGCTATAGAGCACTGCACACCAGAACAACTAGACACAAGAACAGTTTTTCCCCGAAGGCCATCACTCTGCTAAACAAATAATTCCCTCAACACTGTCAGACTATTTACTGAATCTGCACTACTATTAATCGTTTCATAGTTCCCATCACCAATCTCTTTCCACTTATGACTGTATGACTATAACTTGTTGCTGGCAATCCTTATGATTTATATTGATATATTGATCATCAATTGTGTTGTAAATGTTGTACCTTGATGAAGGTATCTTTTCTTTTATGTACACTGAGAGCATATGCACCAAGACAAATTCCTTGTGTGTCCAATTACACTTGGCCAATAAAATTCTATTCTATTCTATTCTATATAAAGGATCTGCTTTCTGGCATTCTCTGAGTCAGGCAAAGTCGAACATATCTTGCTGAAGTCACTTTCTGGTCTCCTGCCTGCCTTGAGGACTTTGCTAGGACTTTGGCAGAGCTGCAGAGGCACGCCTGATTCAGATTTCCCTGACCCGGCCGTCAGCGGAGGAGTGGGACATGACATCATCTGTCAAAGCAATGTCATCAGCATAACACAGGTTATTGATGTTTCTTTCTTTAATTTCAAAACCACACTAATCTTCCAATCTAGCTTCCTCAATATATATTCAGCATATAAAATGAAAAACAAGTAAAGAACATATAGCCGTATTTCATACCTTTGTAAACTGACAACCCTTCTGTTTTACCAGATTTGTATTGTAGCTTCTTGACTTGAATATATGCTTCACATAGAGAAATGAGATGTTTCTAAGCATATCCCACAGCCTGACATGATCAAAACAAAGGCCTTTTCCTACAGTAATCAATGAAACTCATATTGTGTTTTTTTCTTTCTTTTTTTCATATGCTTTGGCTTTCTTAATTCAGTGTACATCAGCAACAATATCTCATGGTTCTCTGCCTTTTTAATAGTCATCTTCAACATCTGGAACTTGGAACTTACACATGCGCAATTTATGATCTGTTCACAGTCAGCATCTGGCTATGCCTTTGATGCCATAATTGAGTTCCTCCATCTCCTTTTTGCAATAATATATTCAATTTGATTTCTATGTACTCCATCTGTTGATGTCTATATATACAGGCATCATTTTGATTGTTCGAAGGCAAAGTTAGCAATAAAAAAAATATTGCAGTAGTAGAAATTTACAACTCATTCTCCTGCTTTAGTTCAGATTCCTAAGCCAGTTTGGTATAGTAGTTAAAGAGAATGGACTAGGAGACTGTGAATTCTAGTCCTCCCTCATATATAAAATTGGATGGGTGACCTTAGGCCAGTCATTCGCTCTCAGCCTTAGGAAGAGGACAATGGCAACCACTTCCAAAATCTTGCCAAGAAAACTACAGGAATTAGTCCAGGCAATTGCTTGGAATCAACATTGACTTGAAGGCACCCAAAAAGAGAAAAATGCATGACATTTTCATCTTTAAGGTTTCCAAGTTTAGCATTCTAGTCTCCAACCACAAACAACACTTGTATGTTCTGTTAATTTTAGATTGAACTTGATCATAAAACACATCAATCTTCTGCATCTGTGGATGGAGCATAAACCTGAATAGTTGTCATAGTAAAGGTTTGTCCACAAAGTTTAATTTATATTATTTGGTCATTGATTGCACTGAATAGAATAGAATAGAATAGAATAGAATAGAATAGAATAGAATAGAATAGAATAGAATAGAATAGAATAGAATTTTTTATTGGCCAAGTGTGATTGGACACACAAGGAATTTGTCTTGGTGCATACGCTCTCAGTGTACATAAAAGAAAAGATACGTTTATCAAGAATTATAAGATACAACACTTAATGATAGTCATAGGGTACAAATAAGCAATCAAATCATATTAGGAAACAGTCAATATAAATGGCATTTATATTAGTCAAGTATGTTCTTGTCACACTATAAAAGCAACATTGCTTCTTCTTTATTTTACATATCCTGAGTAGTGAATAGTGGGGTCTTCTGATTGGAGATGTCTGATCCCAGGCCATCTCAATTCGTTAATGCCTAAAATGTCAATATATAGTCGTTTCATTTCATCTTTCACTGTGTTAAGCATTCCCATGCTCATGTTTCTTATGTTCCATATTCCCACTGTAATTCTGTTTTGGCAGCTTCAGATTTTCTTTTTCTTTATAACAACATCAGCAACAAGATATCCCGAAGGCTTTAATCTAGCCACATCATAAACATCAATAATATTCTGAAAGATTCTCAGCTCTTCCTCAGTAGCATGTTGAGTGTCATCTGACCTGAGGGGCCTATCATCTGGCACTGTATCATCAATCATTTTATATTTTCTATCCATGTGGTTTTCTTGATAAAAATACAGAAGTGGTTTTCCATTGCCTTCTCTCTTGCAATATGACTTTCTGCCTTTGCCATTGTTACTAAAGGGATTGTCTGCTTCCAGCCATTTCTTATATCTCTACTGCCCACTGTAGATGCCTGCTTGCTTTAATTGGGCAGCTGGGATGACCTCCATACTTTGGGTAACCCTGCTTTTGCCATACACTCTCACCATTCTTTGTCCATTCCTCCCAGGAACAGTTGTTCTCCCGCCACAATATGGCAGCGCAGCAGGACTTGTGAGGTGGAGGCGGAGGACACAAGAGATGTTAATTGATCAAAACCACTCATGCAACCTCAAGGTTCAAATGGGGATTTGAGCCTAGAATTTTCTGTTCTCAGCTCAGGACCTTAACTGTTATACTACTTTTGATTCTGTGGTTCTAAGTAGTAAATAAAACAAAGAATACCCAGTTGCAAGATACTTTTAGCTTAACCTGGTTTGATGTGAAACGTTTTAGTGTGAAGGTTTATTTTGTTATTAGTTCACCTATTACAGCCAACTACTAAGAGCTGTGGCAGTTGATTCTAAAATGCATTATTTCACATCATAAGGTGACCGTCCTGGGTAATATGGTGAAGATTAACTTGCTTGTTTTGTATCTTCCTGTGTGTAAATTATGTATAATGGCCTATGGCTATATATTTAATAAACGTACTCATCTTAATCCCAGAACATCCAAATTGTATTTTTATAGCCTGCGTTTTAAAATTTGTTTACTTACAGACATCTGGTTAATGCATACGTACATATAAATTTTAGGCTCATTGGTCTGAACTGAACATCTGCATTGCAAGAACTAGTGAAGAGACATGAACACATACTTTTCAATCTACATAGTCAAAATTTTATAGGCTTGAACTTTGTCACTGGAAACTCAATCTTTCATATTTCTTTTAATGCTGTCTGGGACTTTGTTAATAATAATTTAATCCCAGCTGTGTCGTATTGCATTTCATGCTAAGATTTTTTTTGCCAGAAATCTGCTTTAAAAGAACCATCTGTAGGGTTGGTATATATGAAACACTCAGTTGTTATCAGTGGCAACTACCCTGCAGATTTCAATGAGCCCTAAATTTCACCTTATAGGTTTATCTCTATTCATCCATTTAGGTTAATGCTAGACTTGTTGATACTTTTTTTTTCTTTTAAAGACAACCCATTCATCTTCCGAAATCTCCCACTCAGGAGCTGTCTGCTAATTTGATTTAAGACCCCACAACTCTTTAATTCTGTCACTTTAGAATATATCCTCTCTCAGTTCAGCAACAGTTAGAGAAGCACTTTGTCTGATTTGACATCAGGATAGAGGGATTATTACAACACATCTTTTGGAAAGGAGTGCCTGCTTGGAAAGCATTTGAAAGCCACAGGCTTTTGACTTGCCTATACTTGTTATGTTGGTTTTAAATAAATACATTAAGACTGAACCAGCTGAATTGTGGATAGACAAAGAACTCAATGTCTTCCATAATATCTTCATCTTAGACATAGTCTTAGGACAGCAAGTCTCAAGATGACGGCACAATCAGAATGTGCTTTGCTTTGAGACTGTGAAACTGCCTAACGATATAGTGAGCATGTAGTAATCCAGCGCAGTGGACAACCTATTGTTGTGGTTATTATTTTAAAATAACAGCTGTGCTTAGATCCGATAGCAGTTCCCTGGGATTTCTTCAGTGGTGGGATTCAAGTAATTTAACAACCGGTTCTCTGCCCTAATGATTTCTTCCAACAACCAGTTTGCCAAACTGCTCAGAAAGTTAACAACCGGTTAAGTGGTGCGAACTGGCTGAATCTGGCTGAATCCCACTACTGGATTTCTTAAAGGTGTCTTCAAGATGATACAGGAGGTCACAATATATATTAGCACTATCATGAAAGGTAAATCGAACGGATGATCCCTGGTTTGAAAAAAACAGGAAGGCGAGGTAATTCCTAGGAATGTAGTGTATACTAGTTTGTGTTCTACAGAGTGGCAATATTGTTCTATCCAAAAATTGGGAGAAAATTAGTAATTTCTCCTTCCCTTCCCTACTTTACCTTTCCCTCCCTTACCGTACCTTACAAAAATAAGGGTAGGAATTGAGAAGCGGATATCTTGAAGGAAACCCACTCCTGTTTCTCCTCTTCTTATTTCATAGGTGATGGCTTCAGTCTTGACAGCCATCATGGGCTTTGTGAGAGTGAAATAGGTAAATAACAGGAAGAACTAACCAGTGTCAAATTTGCTGGGATATTGACCAGAAAGTGATACATTTCAGTATGTCTGGCTGGCTCCATTTGTGGTGCTGCATGAAAGTTATTCACTGAATGAATGTCCTAACTGTGGTTGGAATGAGATCATGTTTACCACTCTGTGGGAACAAGTTCAGAACCACAGTGCTGCTGAATACCACAGCTTCAGTTCAACTCAATGAGAGTTAAACTGGCTATGTAGGAATGCAGCCAATATTTTTAGGTTTTAATGATAGGCAACTGTGTGAAGACAACAAAACATGCTGTGTGTTAAGTTAGAGCTGCCTAGGGGTTGTAGCCTTCAGTTTTATTATTTCCTTCCAGCAATCCATAAACTTAGCAGTTCCTGTAGAAGCTGCTTCTTCACTACTTATAAAGACATAATGTATATTTTACAGGCAGTATTGTCAATTAGTACTGGTTTTTTCCCCAAAGATTCCCATTTTCTCGCAGTCATTTTTTGATAAGCTTTCTATTAAACATAGGATATGAGATGCAGATTCTAATCTGTAGGGCTAGTTTGTTTCATGTTTTTAAAGTTATTGTGCTTCCTCTCAGCCCCTTCCCCTCTTTATCATTATCAGGGATACTTATGAGGCTAATTCAATCTTCATTGAATCATTAATTTTTTAAAAAAAAAAATTCACTAGGCTCCTATTTTCTGGGGCAGGGGAAAAGGGAGTGGAAGAAAACAAACCATAAATTCATAATGTCTCTGAAGGTATTAGGAAAAGAAATAATATTAGAACAAGCCGGAACAGGAGGATGAGAGTTTTAACTAACAATTTTATGTTTTGGTTGAGTCTGTGACAGAACTTTATGGAATAATATCAACTAAGTGACAATTTGTTTTCAGGATAAAAATTGCCAGGAAATCTTAAAAGCACACCTGTCTGATTATGTTTTTGTGAATTATTATCGTTTAGGGCAAGTTGCCAAAAAAGACAAGAAACCAATTTAACTATTCTCTGCACCAGTCTCCACACACCTGCCCCAGGCTATATAACCCAGGCAAATAAAATTTTCAGACCACAAAGAGCTGCCTTATTTTGTCTATCCAGCCGAGGAGTGTCAACTGCCAAGGTCAGAGGAAAAGATCTTTCGTGTCATGACTTACTACCTGATCCTTTGTTTTCTTAACTAGAAAAGCCAAAAATTAAACATAAAATCTTCTGCCCGCAAAGGCTGTACTCTGTTTATTTAATATGTTTTTGTACTGGCCACTATAAAATTGGGACAGGGATAACCTAACAAATTAAAATGCATTATTTAAAAAGAAATCTATATTAGAAAAACCCAGCGCCATGAAAAAGTTGGCTGCTGTTACTTTTTATACCACTGCCAGGCGAAAGAGAATTTGTTTCTGAAATTCCTTCCAGAGAGCAGCAGATATGAGGGCAGCATGATATACTGGTATTATTTGGTAAAAAGATCTTTCACTGTATAATAATCTTAGTTTCCTTGGCTTTAGCTAAATCCCAAAAGAACATATCATAGACATAATCTTCCCTTTGCCTTTTTCAGATTAGAGAATGTGTATGATCAAGGCAGCTTCAAATAACAGAAGATGTATTAAAGAAAACCCCACAACAAAAGCATCAGTAAGCATCATCTCCAAAAGTAAAAGAAAGTAAAACATTCTTTAAAGAGAAATTAGAAAGAATTTTTCAGCCACCAGAGAACTAGGGATGATTAGGGAAGTTTCTTTTTGCAGAGTTATTTCTGAAAAACTGCAAAAGATTTTGGCACAGCAGGAAGACAAATAATAAAAAAATGGGGGAATATATATACAACTAAACCTTGGTCTTATTTTTAAATTATTTTTCTCCTTTCCCCTCTTGGAACTGACTTCTTAGTTCAGTATAACTTTTTTTTTGTCCTTGTCCAAAACTGTAAAATGATCCTGGAACTCTGTATGATACTGAACCAAAAGCCAAAAATAAAATAACATTTCTGTTTTTTTTTAATTTTATTTTATCTAGGCCTCATGAAAAACTGAAGATTTTATATGTTCGCAAAAACCCCCCTCTTTTCTCTAACTAGAATAATCACAATGGCTGATTAAAGAACTCATGTGTTTTTGAAAAAAAGCTGTTTTTAAAATAAGTTCTGTGTTAATTCTACATGTATTCGTTTTAATATAAAATATGATCGTTGGGTACATTCTGGTTTAATGGATCAGGTCTTTAACAGGTCTTTGCAAAACTATCATAATGAAAGTCTAGTTCCGTGATGGTGAACCTATGGCACACGTGCCAGAAGTGGCACGCAGAGCCATTTTTCCGTGCACGTAAGCTGTCGCCCAACTCACCTGCAGATGCTCATGCACATGTGCCCCAGTTGGTGTTCCAGCCTCTGGTGCACATGCACACAATTCAGGGGACCCAGCTGGTCTTTGGAGCTCTCCTGTGCATTTGCATGCATTTGCGCATGCACATGAGAGTACTGGTGTGCAGCGCATGCATGGCATTTGTGAGAGTGCATTGCGCACATGAAAACCACATCATGCGCAGATGGTGTCATTGCGCACGCAGCTCACGGTGGGGCACACATGCAAAAGCTGTGCACATGCACAGGTGGCGTGGTTGTGCATGCAGCACATGGTGGGGGGGGGTGCACACAAAAGCTATGCACAAGTGCAGATGGTGCAGTTGTGCACACAGCACATGGGGAGGAGCCGCACATTAGTACGGATGGTGCATGCGCACGCAAAGCGCGAACCTGTTTGGCACTCGGTGAGTAAAAGGTTCTCCACCACTGGTCTAGTTAATTCTAGCTAAATTCTAGGATGAATTTAGTTTCCTTCTAAAATCTTCTTATGATTGCTTCTTTTCATTTTTTAAAAATGCAACTGTGCAATATTAGTTAGTTATATCACATTCTATACAGCAGAAATGCAGACCATGCTTTACAAATATTTTGAAAACAAGAAGGAAAAAATTAAGAAGATCTGTCCTAAGATAGGGAATAATTAAAGGAATTATTAACCAGTTGCCAGTTACCATTTTGCTTTTGGGTACAATACATAGTAGCGCTTGTCTTCATCTTCCAATCAATTCTTTTTATCTGCCCGATCTTATTAGGTAGAACAGGGGTGTCAAACTGGCAGCCCAGGGGCTGGATGCGTCACGCACAGGCCACGCCCACCACAGCTCCGCGAATGGGAAAAACGTTGTGAAATGTCACGTGATGGCAATGTGATGCTGCAAGTTTGACACCCATGAGGTAGAATGTCCTCCCTCTGGCTCCTCTTTCTAATGTCATCTGCAAGGACTTTGGAGCTAGATCTTTTCAGATGCTGTCCTCCTTTCATAGAACACCATCCGCTGATAACTGTATGGCCCTAATAAATGGCTATTAAGATTTGCTTTTTCTGCATTATGAATTGTGTAGTTTGAGGTTTTATTTAAATAGTATTGAGCTATTGTTAGTAAGGTAGGGTTATGGGAAAGGATAGGTAAACCACTCAAAATCAGGTTTGACTGAAGTGGAACATTATCCCAAAGTTGCTTTTTCAAGAGGCAACTGGATTTTCTGTTTTTTCTTTGAAGACGTTTTGCTTCTGATCCAAGAAGCTTCTTCAGCTCTGACTGGATGGTGGGGAATGGAAAGATTTATACTCCTTGCAGACAACTGGTCATTTACATCCTTTTAGCAAGTTGTTAAGGCCACTTGGAGGTTTATCTATGTCATCAAGGTCACCCAATTGGTGCAGATGGGTGCGGAGCCGCCTTTGAATTATTGAAAAAAATGTGTTGTAGACTGGAGATAGATGGTGTCCTATCACTCCCCCTCTGTTGAAAGAGGGCTGTTCAATTTTGACACCGATGGCCTCTTTGATCCCTCTTTCAAATCAGTGGTCTTTCTGTTCAAACTATGGACTTCGCTGTCTTCAAAAGAGTGGCCTTTGTCTTTTAAATGCAGATGGACTGCTGAATCTAGTTCTGATGGATTTGTTCTCCTATGTTCCAAGAAGACTCCACACCCATTTGCACCACTCAGGTGACCCAGACAAGACAAATAAACCTCCAGGTGACCTTAATGACTCACTAAAAGACTGCAGATGACCAGCTTTCTGCAAGGAATATAAATCCTTCCATTCCCCACCATCCAGTCAGAGCTGAAGAACCCATTTGGATTAGAAGTGAAATGTCTTCAAAGAAAAGCCAGAAAGTCTAGTAGCCTGAAAAAGCACCTTTGGGGCAGCCATGGCCATAATTGAGAATCTCCATAAACAAGTTGGACATTAGTCCAGTAAAATTAAAATAATAATAAAAAAACAAATTCCCCACCTTTAAATCAAACTCCTTTTAGTATCTATGCTTTTCTTGGACCATTCTGCAGCTTGATTTATTTTAATGCATCACATATTATGTTTTTCATTAGCTATTGTTCTCACCAAGTCATGCATTGCTGAATGCTGATCTTATAAGAGCATAGCATGTGAGAATGCACATGTAAACTCACCAAGGGAGTGAATGGGAGATGTTATGCTTCATTTTTCCACAACATCCTGGATGATGACATTAGGCTAACCCTCACATTACCAGGCCAAAGTTTATCACATTAATTTTGCCTTTTGCCTGTTCCCCTTTATTTTCACTTAGGTCTATTTGTCATCATGGGGATGAGAGAACTAAAGCTGTATCCTGCCAAGATAAATAAGCTGAGAGAGGGAGGAAAACTGAACTCTCTTCCTTTATTCAAAAATGTCACTGATTTAAATATTGAAAATAAACTATTGAGAACTTTGCAAGTGTAAAATAAGATTACTGATGGCAGTCTTCTAACCTGGGTTAAGAAGGGGCCATTCACTTGGAATAATATATATCTTTGTATGCATGGTTTTTTTTTAAAATTCTGTACTCTTCCTTCTCTCCTGAGGTGATTTTATTGAGCTTATTATAGATAGTGTGTCAATAAACAAGACCTTGCATCTGTGAATCATGCTTAAAACATTTGTGGACCTTTCGTAATTTCTCTTAGTCCAGCCCAGATGTATTCAGTGATCCGGTGAGAGTCTGATCTCACCACCCAATAAATCATTAGAATAGTAATGCTCTTGTTTGCTGACAGCTAGCAGAAGACAACTGAAGCAGCATCTTCATCAGCTGTGGGACATCTGTCCCTGCTTTGAGCTGAATTGGCCCTTTAATCAAACTAGACTCTTGACAAATAAGAACACAAACTCTAATTATCTGGATGCTGGGAGAAGCAGTTTGTCTTTTATTTGATACTATAGATTAAAAACTACAAGATGGCTTAAGCTACCCTCCTTCCCTGTTTTCTTGTTCAGTATTAAGTATCTGGGGGTGCAGATAACTAACAATCTGAACTGGTCTCTCCACACATCATCCTTAGTGAAGGGTGCAAACCAGCATCTGCATTCCTGAGTCGGATGAGGAGACCACACCTTTCTCCTTCTATCCTGGCCACTTTTTACAGAGGCACGATTGAGAGCATTTTAACAAATGCCATCACTATTTGGTTTGGTAGCAGCAGTGCCTCAGCGAGAAAGTCCATTCAAAGAGTGGTAAGAACAGCGGAGAAGATTATAGGACACTCCCTTCCTATCATCCAGGATACTGCTTATAAGCGCTATGTGCTTAGAGCTCAAAGCATTGTTGGAAACCCCACACACCCACTTCATGGTCTGTTTCTGTTGCTCCCCTCTGGGAGGAGGTTTTGAAGTATTTCTAGCAGGACTTTCAGATTCTGTAACAGTTTTGTTCCCTACGCAATCCGTCTGGTAAACTCGCAATATTCATTTCTCTCACCGTGTACATGTATACATCCAAACTAAACTGTCTTGTTTCTCGGTATCATATAATATATGTGGGTATATGCATAATTATTTATTTATTTTGTCGTGTTTATGTAGTCTATATTAGAGGTGGAGACCAGAGATGGGTTTCAGCAGGTTCTGACCAGTTCTGGAGAACTGGTAGCGGAAATTTTGAGTAGTTCAGAGAACCGGTAGTAAAAATTCTGACTTGCCCTGCCCCCATCTATTCTCTGCCTCCCAAGTCTCAGCTGATCAGGAGGAAATGGGGATTTTGCAGTAACCTTCCCCTGGATTGGGGAGGGAATGGAGATTTTACAGTATCCTTCCCCTGCCACACCCACCAAGCCACACCCACAGAAACAGTAGTAACATTTTTTGAAACCCATCACTGGTGGAGACCCTTTGAGAGCTGTATGTAATGAAATTTTGTTTTAATGTATGCTGATTAGTGTAAATTCAAAGTGACAATAAACTTATTCTAAGTCTAAGTTCATCAGTTGTTGCTTGTAGTACATTTGAATTAGACCTGGGTGCAGAAATGGAAAATGTTGGACCAGATGGTCCAAAAAAACCTGATGGGAAATGCTTCAGAGAAATATATTGATGGAATTCTTTGCTTAAAAAGAGGTAAATTTAGTGGGGCAACTTACAACAGTGGAAACAACTCAATAGTGTTCATATTTAGAAACTGGAGAATACTCTTGAAAATGATTTTTTTCTCTTTCCTAAAATTGCCTTGTGAAATTCACCTTTGCTGAAATCCACTTGCAATACTGAAAGATTAGCAGTTTGGAATCTATGTGTCACAGTCTTAAAATACTAATTTTCTGTTCAGGATATTTTGTGGAGTGGTGAGTTTTTGAAACATTCCATTTCTTGTCACAGGTGCACTTTGATAAAGTGAGAAAGATAAGTCCAGTTACTACAGTACTTACAAAAGAAATACATTCTATGATAGGTTCATTGCAAAAAAAAATAAATGTGTAATTTGTTAGTAAGCGGTATATAGAAACTGCTCTAACAGAAAAAAAAAACTCCTTCAAATCCCTGTAACTACAGATGTGTAATTTTTTTTTCTAATGGATTTGTTGAATAATTGAGGAAACTGAATAATATATGCGCCTATGAGGCACACTATCTGTGTAATTGCTAGGAATCAAAAATGACTTGATGGCATATAATCAATCAATCATATGAGTCTCATAGATTTAATTCACACAGATTTATTTTTATCCCTAGTCTCAACTCAATTTTCTTACCTTGTGTCTTATAAAGTGCATGATTTATCTAATGCAACACCTCTAAACTTATTTCCTTTTGGATTAAGATGGAATTTAGAAGTGAGTATGTAGTCCTGCTCAGGCATTTAACACATGACAGCTTCAGTTAAGCTCCATCTTGTATCAGTGTTGCTGAGGTGATGCCTCCAGCAAAAAGTTACATCTTGACTTACAAACCACAATTCAGCCCAAAATTTATGTTGTTAAGTGAGACATTTGTTAAATGAGTTTTGCCCCATTTTACGACTGTTCTTGCCATAGTTATTAAGTGAATCATTGCAGTTGATAAGTTAGTAACACGGTTGTTAAGTGAATCTGCCTTCCCCATTGACTTTGGTTGTCCAAAGGTTGCAAAAGCTGGTCACGTAACCCTGGGACACAGCAGCGGTCACAAGTATGAACCAGTTGCCAAGCATCTGAATTTTGATCACCGGATCATGGGGATGCTACAAAGGTCGTAAATGTGAAAAATAGTCATAAGTCACTTTTTTCAGCGCCGTTGTAACTTTGAATGATCACTAAACAAAATTGTGGTAAGCCAAGGACTACCTGTGCAACTCTTGGCAATTGAGCGTGTGTAAGTATGTATATATGTATGTATATAAGAGGCACTGTCCCTAATATCTCAATTATGTAAAAGTATGCACCATAACTGATGGTTATTAAGTTCCTTCATATTTGTGCAGTTGCTCCCACCGTCACATTGATATGTACAGATAGTCCTTGATTTACAAGCACAATTGCTCAAAATTTCTGTTGCAAAGCTAAAAGGCTGCTAAGTGAGTTTTGTTCCATTTTACGACCTTTCTTGCCACAGTCGTTAAGCGAATCAGCGCAGTAAGTGCGTTGTTAAGTGAATCTGGCTTCCCCAGTGACTTTGCTTGTCAGAAGGTGATCACATGACTTCAGGATACCATGCTGGTTGTCAAGCATTCGAGTTTTGATATGTGACCATGGGGATGCTGCCACAGTTGTAAATGTGCCCTTGTAACTTCAAATGGTCCCTAAATGAAAGATTGTAAGCTGAGGATTGCCTACAGTTGGTTCTAATAGTGTGCAAAGACTGGGGAAAAAAGAAGCGTAATGCTTATATTTGGGAGTTCTAGTTCCTGCCCCTCCAATTGAGTAGAATTCCATGAGGAAGGGGGGAATAAGATCAGCAGCTTTGCCTCTATATCAATATCTTTATTAGGGTTAGGGAGGAAACATCACTAATCACAAGATTGATGCACTACACTATTTAGAGTTTTGAGAGATTTGGGTGATGGGGGTTGTTGGGGGTGGCAAATCACATTAGGAATTTGTGCATTTTGTTCCCTATTCCTTTTCATGTAATCATGTTGTGGAAGATTAGGAGGTTTGACTAGATAAGTGTTTCTATATCACTGGAAAGTGAAATAGTAGGATGAATTGTCAAAATCATACTGGTGAAGAATATTTCTCTCATAATGATGAAGAACCAGTTAGTGGCTCTTTCAGTTTAGAATAATATATAGTATTAGTAATAATAATTATAATAATTATAATAATAATTATATATAGTAATATTATTATTATTACTATAATAATAGTAATAATTAGTAATAATAGTGTGGGCAAAAATATGGACAAAAAATATTCTAGCTATCTATTCTTTATCTTAAGGTAGCACTTGTCTCTTACGACTTCTAGTTATATTAAGGAATGCTGCCATCTAGAGAAATTAACAAGAATTTTCCAAACAGAGATATGTGCCCACACACTCAGATACATAAATCATTCATAAACCTCTATAGAGGATTTATTTAGTTCTTTTGTTTATAAAACTGTCCCCAACATAATTGCTAATGATGCTCTCTTCCTGTTTCTACAAAACTCCTTTTGATAACAGCTATCCCATAACAATGTTGAACTGGGTCGTTTCATTTCACTTTTTAAATGACTGATTGTTTCCTTACAATTAGCTATGGGAAAGTTGCAGGAATTTGAGAAGAATTTGCATCAAGATTGTAAAAAAAAGTACAGACATTATGATGTTGCAAGATTAATTGTTTTCCATGTCATACAATGCTTCAGGATTAAGACAAGACTATTTTGAAGCAACAAAAGACATAATAGCTACACTTTGATTTATTAGACCGAAATATTCACTATCACCAAGACATGCACACTCTTCTGATTCTATTACTTTGCATTTATAGTGTATAATCTGCCTTCAAGGAGACAGGTCACCGTTGAAATTACTAGCATCTTAGTAGGGCTGGATGTCTTTGATCTTTATCTGACTGTTCCTTATATGTCCTAGAACACCAGGGAGATATCGTTGATATATGACCCGTTAGTTCCTAGTTCCAGAACTTTGATCTTATTATAATGTCTTCAATTTTAGAGTTTCATTCCAGCCTTTTCTACTTCAAAGCTGTGTATCTTTATATCCACTGAATGATCAGGAAATATTAAAACATGCCTACTTGGCTTTATGGTATTGTACAGTACCATCTGGAATTTTATGGGAAATTATGTCTATATTTAATATAGTACTAAATTATGATTTAGTACTAGAAATCTAGAAATGTGGTTAAACAATCCCATTGCATTGAGCAGATGTGGCAACTGGTGTTACAGTGAAATACAGATGGTCTCATGCTGTGCTCAACAACATCTTTTCTATGCCATTACTGTTAGGTTCTGGTAATGATTTCAGCCTTTTTTCCATTGTACCCCATTCCTCCAGATGGTCCTTCTGCTTTCATTCTCCCAAAGGCTGGATGTGATTGTCACTGAACAAGGAAAGGAAGAATGTTGTTTAGGCAGAATTGAGATTTGAGAGAAACATGAGGAGAATAGTGAAAAGAAAGTTGAAAGGGAAAGTCAACCAGGTCAGTTCTCTTCACATACAGTATATCTCTGTGTGAATCTCTATATACCTAGGATTAGAAAAGGTATCACAGATTCAAAGATGGCAGCATGGTGTTAATGAGAAGAGTCAGGTATGCTGTAAATTAGGGGGAAAAAATCTTTCTTTTTTCAAACCCAGAAATCTTGTCAAAATAAGAAGAAGAAATAGATGAATAGGGGACTGGAGGCTAAAATATATAAAGAACGGTTGCTGGGATTGAGTATGTGTAGTTTAATGAAAAGAAGGACTAGGGGTGACATGATAGCAGTGTTCCAATATCTCAGGTGCTGCCATAAAGAAGAGGGAGTCAAGCTATTTTCCAAAACACCTAAGGGCAAGACAAGAAACAATGGGTAGAAACTAATCAAGGGAAGAAGCAACTTAGAACTAAGAAGACATTTCCTGACAGAACAATTAACCAGTGGAACAACTTGCCTCCTGAAGTTGTGAATGCTCCAACATTGGAAGTTTTTAAGAAGAGATTGGACAGTCATTTGTCTGAAATGGTATAGGGTTGCCTGCCTGAGCATGGGGCTGGCCTAGAAGACCTCTAAGGTACCTTCCAACTCTGTTATTCTATTCTAAACACAATAGACATTCTGAGAAAAGAAATCCAAAGAGTCAAAATAAACGTGCACAAATCCTTTAAAACTTTGATTTTAAGGAGCGCATGACATTAAGGCAAGCAACAAACAAGTCTTATATATAGTTGGAATAGAAAATTGATTTTTCAGGATGTTGGAGGATTGGTGTGGTAGAGGAAGATGGAGAAATAATGGAGCTGAATTAATCCTTTGCTTCTGTCTTCACTAGTGAAAATATAGAGGACACATGTCCATGTTTGAGAAAGATTAAACTGAGACATAAATGAGAGATGGGGTATAAATTAAATTGACAACTTAAATAATTTCAAAGGTCCAGAATTTATTTATCATGGGTTCTTAAAGAACCAGAATATAAAATTGAAATATGAAATGTGAAACTGCTCATCTATTGACAAATAGGTGTAGTTTCTTGGTACATTAGCAATTATTCCTATGTGGATCTAGATTTAAAAAGGGATGATAAAAGAAACAGGAGAGTAGTTAGCTTAAGAGAATAAAATGTAGGGAAGGATTATTAAAGAGATAAACAATGAAACTCATAGAATGAGCCATCCCAAAAGGAAACAACTTGGCTACTAGAATGGATTGTCAATTGGTGAGATAAGATGAGAATCTTCACTCTAAGGTAGAGCTGTGAGTTATATCAATAGTCAACAACAACTCAAGTGTCAAGACCACAAAGCACAAAGCAAACAGTCTGTTGAAACATGAGCAATGGGGGAAGCAGCAGCAATGATTTCAAACTGTTGTGGGTCTAAGAAGAGAATTTCATCATTATGCTGACAGAAAGCAATTAATAGTTCAATGAGACTTCATTCTGATTTACAATAAAGATACATATCTAGTTAAGCAATGTTGTGGACCTGATTGATTTCAGACAAGGCCAAGCCCTGCCTAATAAATATAATAAAGTTGATGGACTGGTGGATTGATGGACTTCAAGTCCTGATCCAGGTAGTCCGCAATTGGTTAAAAAACAGGAAATGGAGAGTAGGAATAAGTGGGCAAAAATATCTTGCTAAGATGTGCAAAAAGATCACTGTGGGGTTCATTCTCATTCATTCATTCATTCATTCATTCATTCATTCATTCATTCATTCATTCATATGGCCACCCATGTCTCAAGAGGCGTGCTATGAATTGGCAAAGGTCACCATATAGCCAGTAATAATATGGAGTCATCATATATGGTGGTACATGGCTCAATACTAGCATTTTCAAAAAGGGTCTTGGAGCCCTAGTGAACAATCACCTTTAACATAGTATTATTATTCTATTTTTAAATTATTTTTCCAGGTTTCAGTTTGTTTTTTTTGGTGGAATTGTACTTCTTATATGCTATTTTAAAAGTCGAAAAATTCTGAAGTGATTTATCTTGAACTGAATTTTTTGCATCTCAAAAAAATGCCAGGGGTTTTTAGATTTTCTATATCCACTGTATGTCCTAAGTTTCTGGATAAAAAAGAAGAATAAGAAAGAACACTGGGTATGTTTTTTTTATGGTCTTATGTATGAAACTAGAGTTGAGACAAAAGACAACCATGAAAATAATACACAGATGTAGCAAATTGTCTTGTTTCTGAAATTCTAGAAATCTCTTTGATTAAGTGAAGAAAATTATTTTCATTAATGTTCATATCTATCCTTTCTAGCCATCAGAAACTCAAAATATGCAAGTCTAAAATGATATACAAACAATCAAAACTCATTCAAACAATTAAAATGACCAGTACTCCAGCTCAGAATTAAACTTTCTGCTTAATGTTAGGATGATTAAGATGGTTAAGGAGTGATTGTTATATTATTTTCATCTTTTCAGTGATAGCTATTAGAATACAGTATAGTCTCAATTATAAATCATAATGACGATGGACAATAAGATATCTGCTCAGACAGCAGATACTGTGGGATGAGGAATACTGCAACATGCATTAGAACAGAGGTGTCAAACTCAATTTCATTGAGAGCCACATCACGGCTGTGTCAGGTTCCAAAGAAAAAGAAAAAGGAAGAAACACAGCCAAACACAAATCTGGTTTGTTGCTTCCTGCTTTACTTCTTTTCTGGCATGCACTGACAATTGCAAAAGGAACTTCTTGTTAGGGCTAACCACTTTTGCTCCCCACCACATTTTAAACTATAAGCACCACCCACCCACTCACACGCGCAGCTCCCTTCCACGTGACACTGAAATGAGCAGGAGATAACACATGTGAAGAAGCCAGCATCCGCCTTAAGTCCAGCCTTTCTTTTCCACCTCCTCTGCTGCCAGTAAGCTTTTAAGCAGGACTGTTCCTCTTCCTTCGCTGTCAGTCAGCCTTTACTGCCAGTCAGCCTGTACAGGAGGACCCTCCCAGGCCAATCATCCAGGACATTTCAGGAGAGCCAGCGAGAGCGGTGGCTGCCTCCCCTCTGAATGACAGCTCCGGGCTGGCTGGCACGCTGGAGCTGACAGACTGTGGTTGACCTCGAGGGGCTGGGTCGGCCTGGCCAACTGAGTGGGTGTGGCCAGCTTGATGCCAATTGCCAAACTGCTGGCATGTTTCCTCTTTGCACTGGATAGACTGGGCCAAAGCCATGCTGCTTTGATGTTTCCTCTTCGCCTTGGGTAGACTGGGCTGAAGCCACATGGGTTGGCCTCTTACATTTTCCAGGACGCCCCTGTGGGCCAGATCCAACCACATCATGGGCCGAATTCGGCCCATGAGCCTTGTGTTTGACACCCCTGCATTAGAAGATCATCTCTCTGTCTCATCAATCCTGATAGTCCCTAGTTAGACTATTGTCCTCACTGTGATGGGGCACATTGTTCAGCTTGCTATAGTACATAGTAATAGTAATTTACTTGGACTTCAGTAAAGCATTTGATAAAGTAGACCATAACCTACTACTAGATAAAGTAGAAAAATGTGGGTTAGACAGCACCACCACCAGATGGATTCGTAACTGGCTGACCAACCGCACTCAACGTGTAGTCCTCAACGGAACTACATCCACATGGAGGGAAGTATGCAGTGGAGTACCCCAAGGCTCTGTTTTAGGCCCAGTACTCTTCAACATCTTCATCAATGACTTGGACGAGGGGATAGATGGGGAACTCATCAAATTTGCAGATGACACCAAGCTGGCAGGAATAGCCAACACTCCAGAAGATAGGCTCAAGTTACAGAAAGATCTTGACAGACTTGAACATTGGGCGCTATCTAACAAAATGAAATTCAACAGTGAAAAAAGTAAGGTTCTACATTTAGGCCAAAAGAACAAAATGCACCAGTACCGTATATGTGGTACCTTGCTCAATAGTAGTACCTGTGAGAGGGATCTTGGAGTCCTAGTGGATAACCATTTAGATATGAGCCAGCAGTGTGCAGCAGCTGTTAAAAAAGCCAACACAGTTCTGGGCTGCATAAACAGGGATAGAATCAAGATCACGTGAAGTGTTAGTGCCACTTTATAATGCCTTGGTAAGGCCACACTTGGAATATTGCATCCAGTTTTGGTCGCCACGATGTAAAAAAGATGTTGAGACTCTAGAAAGAGTGCAGAGAAGAGCAACAAAGATGATTAGGGGACTGGAGGCTAAAACATGAAGAACGGTTGCAGGAACTGGGTATGTCTAGTTTAATAAAAAGAAGGACCAGAGGAGACATGATAGCAGTGTTCCAATATCTCAGGGGCTGCCACAGAGAAGTGGGAGTCAGGCTGTTCACCAAAGCACCTGAGGGTAGAACAAGAAGCAATGGGTGGAAACTGGTCAAAGAAAGAAGCAACTTAGAACTAAGGAGAAATTTCCTGACAGTTAGAACAATTAATAAGTGGAACGACTTGCCTTCAGAAGTTGTGAATGCTCCAACACTGGAAATTTTTAAGAAAATGTTGGATAACCATCTGACTGAGATGGTGTAGGGTTTCCTGCCTGGGCAGGGGGTTGGACTAGAAGGCCTCCAAGGTCCCTTCCAACTCTGATGTTATGTTATGTTATAGTAAGATTCAGTTGTCTATCTCGTAGCTTCCATATATGAAGTCTGCCATTTTTATTTATTGGTTAAATTTCTATGCCACCCATCTCAGTGATACAACAACTCTGGGCTGCATTTTGCTCCTCACCTCATATTGTTATGTGTCCTGATCCTAATAGTTACTTAATTTTTTTAAAATATGGGTAGTGTATTGGCTTACAATCATTCATTTAGTGAAGGTTCAAAGTTACAAAACAGTAACTTATGGCTTGTTTTTTTTTTTCACATTTACAACTGTTGCAGCATCCCTGTGGTCATGTGATCAAAATTCAGATGCTTGCATGTATTCATGATGGTTGATGACAGGTGTCCAGGTGTCATGCGATATCCTTCTGAGATCTTCTGACAAGAAAAGTCAATGGGGAAGCCAAAAGTCAATGGGGAAGTAAAGTAAAATTCATGATGTTACCCCTTTTGAGAGTTCAGAATAGCTCCCTAGTTATTAACTATGCTAACGTAGTCCATGATAACATAGCCAATTCTTAAGCTAATTCACTTAAGAACCATGTAGAGTAACTTAACAACTGCAGATTCACTTAACAATTGTTGCAAGAAAGGTCATAAAATGGGACAAAACTTACTTAACAATTACCTTGCTTAGCAATGGAAATTTTGGGCTCAGTTATGGTTATAAGTTGAGGACTACCTGTATATGGAATAGAATGGAATGGGATGAAATGGACTGGACTGGACTGGACTAGACTAGACTAGACTAGACTAGGAATAGAATAGCAGAGTTGGAAGGGACCTTGGAGGTCTTCTAGTCCAACCCCCTGCTTAGGCAGAAAACCCTACACCACTTCAGACAAATGCTAATCCAACATCTTCTTAAAAACTTCCAGTGTTGGTGCAGTCACAACTTCTGGAGGTAAGTTGTTCCACTGATTAATTGTTCTAACTGTCAGGAAATTTCTCCTTACTTCTAAGCTGCTTCTCTCCTATTTATGTTCCACCTGTCCTACAATTGGATTCAAGGTGGTAAGGTGGTACACAAGATAAAGGAGATTATTGAATACACAGCAGTAATATAAAAATAATTAAAACTCTGTAACAAATTACATAACTTTACAATCTGTATAATTTAATTGGCTATGTTATCATGGACTATGTTAGCATAGTTAATAACTAGGGGGCTATTCTGAACTCTCAAAAGGGGTAACATCATGGATTTTACTTTACTTAAAGAGATTAAACTTGCAATAGATTATTAGAGCAAGTACAATAAATTCTATGAAAGTAATTCATTCCCCATTCATTTTCCTCAGTCTGTTTCTGGTCTCCCAAGTATATTAATTAATACAGGCCTTAAGCTCATTTAACATCTTGTCAAGCTTCACGCCAATTAACTGGCTTTTATTCTACGGATTTTTGTAAATGCAGAGCCAGAATTTACATTTGGGAATAAATCAATCTTAAGGAATAAAGAAACAGATCCAAGAGACAGAGGTCTTCCCTGACAATCAAAAGGGAAGTAGAACTTTTTGGGTGTTTGGAGAGATTTATGCAATTTGGTATTAAGCTTCAATCCTCTTTTCTCTGCTTGTCACGGCCTAACTAGAACTCCAAATAATTAAATTGTCACTGCTTTACAAATTGCGCCAATTATCCTTCCATTTCATTTTGCTGCTGCTGTTAAGACCGCCCATTATTAATGATATCCCAAACGTTTCATTTCTAAATGGAGTAAAGGATCTCTTTACAACTAAGGTCATTCCAATCTGTCAGATTTCATTAATTTTAATTAAATGCACTTTGCTGGCAGACCATGGTATTCTGGGTTGGGGGAATTTCTGTTGCAGCTGGAGATGCTATGGCAGCATAATCAAGTTTTGATATGCTGTGATTGTACCAGATAGAACTCCTAAGAGACAATCCTAGATAGGCTGTGAATGGCCCAGTACCAATTATTCTTCTACACAACTATGTTTAGCAAAAGGAGACATAAGATAGGGAGAGAGAGAGAGAGATGATTATACAGGTAGTCCTTGACTTACAATAGTTCATTTAGTGACCATTCAAAGTTACATCACTGAAAAAAGTGACATGACCATTTTTCACACTTATGAGTGTTGCAACATCCCCATGGATGTCGTCATCTTCTTCCCCTTCTCCTTCTCCTCCTCTTCCTCCTCCTCCTCCTCCTCTTCTTATTCTTCCTCTTCTTCTTCCTCCTCCTCTTCCTAGCGTATTCCCGCAAGTGCAGGGTCTGATTTTGGATCATTGAATGCCACTTTGCACAGAGCTGCATCTCCAGGGCACAGGCCCACAGTTTGCATATCTTTGTTGATGGTATCTTGCCATCTCTGCTTTGGGTGCCCTCAAAATCGCCAGCCATTGACTTCTAGTTGGTAAGCAGTCTTGGCAATGGTGGAAGGTGCTGCTGTCAGGACATGTCCATACCAGTGGAGCCAGCCTTCTCTCATCTTTTCTAGAATTGGTGCCATACCAAAATGTTGTCGAATGGTGTCATTTGTGATGTGGTCAAGAAGGGAGATCCCCGATATCCAATGGAGCATTCACATTTCCATGGCATGGAGATAGCTTTCAGTCCCTGTTGTTGTTGCTCAGCATTCAGTGCCATACAGTGCAACAGGGCGGACTGCATCCCCATGGACATGTCATCAAAATTCAGATGCTTGGCAACTGACCCATATTTATGATGATTGCAGTGTCCTGGGGTCATGTGATCACCTTTTGCAACCTTCTGACAAGCAAAGATAATGGGGAATCCAGATGTACTTAACAACCGTGTTACTAATTTAACAAGTGCAGCGATTCATTTAACAACTATGGCAAGAAAGGTCATAAAATGGGGCAAAAACTCACTTAACAAATGTCTCTACTTAGCAACTGAAATTTTGGGCTGAACTGTGGTCCTAAATCAAGGACTATCTGTAATGTATGAATACATTCCCCCCCACCCCTTCCCCAGGGATGTTGCTTCTTTTCAGATAATAAAAAGTTTCTTAATTTAAGTTAATTTAAGTGGGCCGTGGTGTGGCTCAGGCTGTAAGAAGCCTATTATTAAAACACAGCTGCCTGCAATTACTGCAGGTTCTAGTCCCACCAGGTCCAAGGTTGACTCAGCCTTCCATCCTTTATAAGGTAGGTAAAATGAGGACCCAGATTGTTGGGGGGGGCAATAAGTTGACTTTGTAAATATACAAATAGAATGAGACTATTACCTTACACACTGTAAGCCGCCCTGAGTCTTCGGAGAAGGGCGGGATATAAATGTAAACAAACAAACAAACAAACAAAAAAGTTCCTGGTTAATCAAAAGGGAAACACAGATAGGAAGTCATATGGCTTGTGTGTCATCTTGACTGGGTTATTGAAGGTTATATGTCTATAATTTAAATGTGCTTCTGACACAAATATTGACTGGGCGTTATGCTGACTATAGACCATAGATTCAGTAATGTCACCGGATGGGATTTTGGGACCAAAATCTTGTGATCTGGTCATCAAAAAATAGAATCTCCAAGTGTAGCTGGATTTACCACATCTTGAAGCAAGAATCCTTAGCAAAGTACAATTGGATTCTTTTAAGTGCTGTACATACTGTGATGTTGTTCCATTTTCAACACAGCTTTAAAGAAAAAATGTCCTCAAATCTGCAGTTGTTCAAAAGATTGTATATACATTTGTATATATATATATATATATATAGGTTTTTTTAAAAAAATTGGTTCTCCCCATTCTGAATCTTTTTTTTTCTGTATATTTTCCTTAATGCATGCTCTATCTGCACAAGTACCCCAATCTTAGTTTTTATACACATTTTACAAGGAATTGCTGATTTTATGTGCAGTTTTCTAAAATATGGGTTGTTTTGTACTTTACAAGAATGCATAGGAGTTTTCCTTAGCAACTTGCTAGGGAAAAAAGACAGACATTAGGGGACTCAATTTTTCTGTGTTATGGCTGAGTTCATATAGATGAATCATAAGAGCATTTTATATACAAATGAATTCACAATAATTTTTTTATACATTCCTAATTTGTAGTTGTCATCTTACAAGGTCTGATATCCTCCCTGTAAGACCAATCAGCATTAAAAACAATGGTGTAGTGGTTAAAATGTTCGATTAGGTTAAGAGAGCTCCAGGTTCAAACCCGCCCTAAGCCATGAGACCTGGCTGAGTGACTTTGGGTCAGTCACCTTTTCTCAGCAAAATGACCTCACAAAATTGGTGTGAACAAAACAAAACAAAACAAAACAAAACAAAACATGAGCAGAGAGTACCATGTCCAGAACCTTCAATTTCTAGAGAAAAAGTTGGCTATAAATTTAGTACAGTAGTGAAAAAATGCTGCAAGTGAAGGCCTGCTATTAATTTACTTAATTCAAACATCCAAAATAAATACATACAATAGCCAAAATACTTGGTCAGTTAACCAAGTTAGAAAATGGGACCCTTAACATATTTAGTACTCTGGCCTTGGGAACACAACCAGGTTTTTAAAAGCCTTTGAAAAGGATGGGACCAGTGGTGGGATTCAAGTAATTTAACAATCGGTTCTCTGCCCTAATGATTTCTTCCAACAACCAGTTTGCCAAACTGATCAGAAAGTTAACAACCGGTTCTCCTGAAGTGGTGCGAACTGGCTGAATCCCACCACTGGATGGGACCATTCTAATCTCTGAGGGAATCACTTAAATGTTTCCCCCTTTTGATTAAAGTCAACTTTTTAAATTTAACCTATCTGGGAGAGGGGGGAGAATGTATCTTTTCTTCTCTTCTTCTACCTCAACATTTCTCCTGATAGGGCTAACTTTTGATTTTTATAGAGATTTTTCTCTACCATCTGAGCTAATACAACTAACTCTATCAATTCAGCACTCAAGTAACAGTCTGCACCATATAGAAACCTGGACTTTTACAGTATAGAAACACAAACAGTTACACGTACAAAGCACAAACAGTTACACAATAACTTGCTTGAATATTTGCAGCAACATTTGCACTCATTGTGGAACATCTTTTGGCAATAGAGAAACTGTGATTAAGAATTCCCCCCCCCTTTCCCTTTGTCTGATGTTGGTGATGGGAGCCTAGAACTTTGCCATCTTCGGTCTGACCTAAGCATAGTACGTAAAATCATCGGCTACAATGTCCTACCAGCCAATGAATACTTCAGCTTCAACCAAAACAATACAAGAGCACACAATAGATACAAACTCATGGTAAACCAATCCAAACTAGACTGCAGAAAATATGACTTCGGTAATAGAGGGGTCAGTGCCTGGAATGCACTACCTGACTCTGTGGTTTCTTCCCCAAACCCCCAAAACTTTAACCTTAGACTGTCTACTGTAGACCTCACCCCATTCCTAAGAGGTCTGTAAGGGGCGTGCATAAGTGCACCAGGGTGCCTACCTTCCCTGTCCTAATGTTTTCTTTTATTTGTATCCTTTACATGTATTTATTATTATGTTTACACTTATATCTGTCATAAAATGTAGCTTGATGAAGTAAACAAACAAACAAACAAAAAAAGTAAATAAAAATAAAATAAAATCCTGCCCCCTCCTTTATTATGGGATAGTCCTTTTATCCTCACCAACTGTAAGGATGTGCCAGGAAGTCTTGTCATTCTCTCTTCAAATCACCGGAGGGGAGATCAGCATGCTTTCAGACAGAAGGAGCAAGACAAAGCAAAGGAGAATGAGAATCGCCTTCTTTAAATTTTTCTTCCTCTGAAAGGCAGGAAACCACACTGCTGATTTTGGTTCTCACACCCCTAAAATTTAGCACTGGAGTTTCAGCTGGGTCCTGTAGGTTGCAAAACCCACCACACCTTGTGATCTTTTGAAAGAAACCATATGTTCAAAAAATGGTGCAAATGATATTTTGAAATCCCACCAATGTGTGAGAAGAGCAAAACTTTATATTACTCCAGAGCAGGGGTCTCCAACCTTGGTCCCTTTAAAACTTGTGGACTTCAACTCCCAGAGTTCCTCATCCAGCTTTGCTGGCTGAGGGACTCTGGGAGTTGAAGTCCACAAGTCTTAAAGGGACCAAGGTTGGAGACCCCTGCTCCAGAGGAAGGAGACATTATCCCATTTCCCCCTTGCTGGTCATCTTGACATCTCTACTGAAAAGGCCACACCAAAAGAGTGCTCTTCTGCTGGGACTGAATGGAATCGTGAAGTGTGAAGGAGACTGAAAATTGCAACTAAAAAAATACAAAAACTTCTCATTCCCACCCTTGAGACTTCTTTGAAAGGATTTCTAAAACAGATTTTTCCTTCATAAAAAGGGTAGAAAACTTACAGGAGTATTCCTCTGCCAATTTCTTAAGACATGTCTTTTTTTGGTGATATGTTCACATGTCTGTTCCATTTGCAGTCAGTAGTGCTTCATGAAGCGCAAGAAGCAATTTTTAAATGGAGTCACAAATCTGGTATTAGTGGTCACTTAAAGTTAGTATTTTCCTAGCTGGAAAATCCTCAATGCAGAAATTGGTGTAAGCTGGAATAGAGTTCTTACTTGATTTAAAAGTCACTGACTTAATACTGGTAAGAGATCTCACATCAGTTCAAATTTTGCTTTAAAACCCATAGTGGGCAACTATGACCCCTTTATGACTCGAGTTGTGGACTTCAACTCCCAGAATTCCTGAGCCACCATACTCAGGATACCACAAAATGCATCTCAGGTGGCTTTTATTTCATTTGACAAACATTTAAATACAATTTGATGAGCACCTAATAATTGGCTTTAACATATTGCTGTGGACTGAGCATTTTGTAATAAGATTTAGTGTCTCAAGTCTTTCAGGCAGATCGGAAGCAGTAAAGTCCATTTCTTCTACACCCCATCTCCAATTCTCTCTCATGTTCTAAAATTACAATCTCTGAAGGGAGGAGGCAGAATGTTTCTTTGCTGAAATTCTGCAATTAATGAATAGAATAGAATGGAATGGAATAGAATAGAATAGAATAGAATAGAATAGAATAGAATAGAATAGAATAGAATAGAATAAGAAACATGTTATTATGAAGAATAACAGAACAGAATATTGTAGAATAACAGAGATGGAAGGAACCTTGGAAGTCTTCTAGTCCAACCGCCTGCTTAGGCAGGAAACCCTACATCACTTCAGACAAATGGTTATCCAATCTCTTTAAAAATTCCAGTGTTGGAGTATTTACAACTTCTGGAAGCAAGTTGTTTGACTGATTAATTGTTCTAACTGTCAGGAAATTTCTCCTTAGTTCTAAGTTGCTTCTCTCCTTGATTAGTTTCCACCCATTGCTTCTTGTCCTGCCCTCAGGTGCTTTGGAAAATAGCTTGACTCCCTCTTCTTTGTGGCAGCCTCTGAGATATTGGAACACTGCTATCATGTCACCCCCAGTCCTTCTTTTCATTAAACTAGACATACCCAATTCCAGTAAACATTCTTTATATGTTTTAGCCTCCAGTCCCCTAATAATCTTCATTGCTCTTCACTGAACTCTTTCTAGAGTATCAGCATCTTTTGTGGCAACCAAAGCTGGATGCAGTATTTCAAATGTGGCCTTACCAAGGCATTATAAAGTGGTACTTCACATGATCTTGATTCATCCTCTGTTTATGCAGCCTAGAATTGTGTTGGCTATTTTGGCAGCTGCAGCACACTGCTGGTCCATATTTAAATGATTATCTTCTAGGATTCCAAGATCCCTCTCACAGTTACTACTATTGAGCGAGGTACCACATATACTGTACCTGTGCATTTTATTTTTTTGCCAAAATATAGAACCTTACTTTTTTCACAACTGAATTTCATTTTGTCAGATAGAGCCCAATGTTCAGATCTTTCCAGATCCTTCTGTATCTTAAGCCTATCTTCTGGAATGTTAGTTATTCCTGCCAGCTTGATGTCATCTAAAAATTTGAAGAGTTCCCCATTTATCCTGTCATTGAAAACATTGATGAAGACGTTGAAGAGTACTATGCCTAAAACAGTGCCTTGGGGTACCCCGCTGCATACTTCCTTATGATTTATATTGATATATTGATCATCAATTGTGTTGTAAATGTTGGCCAATAAATTCTAATTCTAATTCTAATTCTACTTCCATCCATGTAGATGCATTTCCATTGAGAACTACACATTGAGTGCAGTTGATCAGTTATTAATCCATCTGGTAGTGATGCTGTCTAACCCACATATTTCTATCTTATCAAGTAGTAGGTTATGGTCTACTTTAGCAAATGCCTTACTGAAGTCCAAGTAAATTATATCCACAGCATTCCTCTGGTCCACTAATTTTGTCAGATTGCAATGTATGTCAACAAACTGAGATTTACATCACACCAATGCATTCTTAAAATGGGAAATATATGTACACACACACACACACACACACACACCCTTAAATGATCTAATGTATAAAATATGCAGAATTCAGTTGTCTTCTAGTTGTATTAATGATAGTGTGTGTGTGTGTGTGTGTGTGTGTGTGTGTATCCTAATTCTGAAAATATTATGGAAAGGGACTGGGGATGTTTAAACCATACAAAAGGATTTTACAAAGCAAATGGCTGGGCATGAGTCAGAAGTTGGTGAGATAGGAACTAGGCTCTGGCAGAACCATTGTGTAAACTGAGGTTGACCTTCAGGTTTTGGAAAAGAACAGCTGAAATTCACTGGTAGGAAAAAACAGAGATTAAAAACAGAGAATTTAAACCTTAGGTCCCAACACATATGGTTTGATTTCTAGGTTCTGTATTGGGATGACCTTCTGCAATTTTACTGCATGACTTCTTTAATTTCTAAACCTATTTATTTAACAATCCTTTGTCCTTGAAGTTCCTGCTTTTAACTAGTGAGCGTGATCTGCATTTCTGGAGAGATGGAATTGCGGGGTGTGTGATCACCTATCTCCCTAATTTTGGCTTGACTACATTCACTGATTTTTGTTAAAAACACATTTCATTATATAACCGCAAGCTAGTTCTCACCATCATTAAATAAGAAGATAACAAATCTGATGGTTGCCAAAGCAAATATTAATCCTCACAAGCTGGCCATGATCAAGGAAGAACTACATAGATTTCTGGAAGATAGCTCTAAAGCTACTCTGGGTTAAACACAAGATCTTGGAAACAGCTAAAAGAATTTTTAGTCCTAATTTATAGTGAGTTCATTAAAGCAGAACCCTTTTTAATTATTTGAAATGCTTCCTCCCAGTTTCTTGTTTTCTGTATCTTGTTCTCACTCTTTCTGTTACTTTTCAGGTCTCCCCATAACACCTTATAACAAGAGACTGATGGAATCAGGCCAGCCAGTGAACTGATATGATATTAGGGGAAGAGAAGAAGAATCAGTATTGCTAAAGATATTGGAAGACCAGAATTTCCATGCTGTGACCTGTCAGAAAGTTCCTAGTTGACCTGTTTATGTAGCAATCGCTATATATCAAGGAACCACCAACACCACTCCTGTCAATACTGACAGGCAAGCCATGAGTATGTAAAATGAAAGCAAACCCCACTTCCTTCTAGCACTGATGTTGTTGCCCAGTTTGGTAATAAAATGTCTGCAAGAAAACAATCAAGCTTCGATTATACCAAGGACTCCATCATTCAACCCAGAGTTACAAATATTCTGACTGTTTTGGTGCTATCAGACAAACCAGAAACACTCTGGTTCAGGGGTCTCCAACCTTGGCCACTTTAAGACTTGTGGACTTCGACTCCCAGAATTCCTCAGCCAGCAAAGCTGGCTGAGGAATTCTAGGAGTCGAAGTCCACAAGTCTTAAAATGGCCAAGGTTGGAGACCCCTGCTCTGGTTGCTAAAAAAGTGCCAAGATTGCTCCAAAATACATTAGACCAGGACGTCTAAAGCAACCTGCATGCCAATATGTATATGAATCTGACATGTTGCACCATGATTGCTACAGCAGCACTTACATTTAAACATTCTGATTGATTATGTGTCATCAAATTGGTGTTGATTTTTAGTCAACGCATAGATTTTCTTCAGGGGGATCTGCTCTTAACCAGGTTCTTCAGAACTTTCAGCAGCACACACATTGCCACTGTTAATTAAATCTATCCATCTGCTGCTCATTCTTCTGTTTTCTTGTCACTTTCCCATCCTAGAGCCTTCTCCAGAGACCCTAGTATAATGCATCGGAAACAGAATAAACCGAGCCTGTGTTGGTTGTTTGTGCCTTGAGAGAGAATTCTGAAATGATATATCAGTGAAGCAATCATCCAGGCCAAAGGTATCTGAAAAGGTTAAATCAAGGCAACTGGACCAAAGTTTGTTGGACAAACTTTGATCCGGTTGCTCTGATGTAACCTTTTCAGATCTGAACTGATATGTTTGACAACCCATTTCTTTGTTTTCCTGACTGTCCTTGGCAGTCATCCACAACACAATAAGATTCTGATAGATGGTTAAATCTACCACTTCAGTTTTTGGTCAACACTTGCCTCCTCCCCCAGCTCTCCTGGATGCTTTTTGAACTGGCAGAAAAGTCTACCAAGTGCTCAGTAACTTGCCCTGCAGTAAACTGTGAGGACAGTCCTACTAACTGGCATTATTACTGAAGTATTTTAGAGAGTGTCTACTAGACTAAACAAATTATGCCAGCATATTGTGTCATTTTATGGGCTGGAAGCAAACACTTTAACCCAGCTGCTTATATGTACTCAAAATCTGATCATCTAGAGTAGCAAATTCAGCTGATGCACTTGCTTTGTGTTGTATTGTGCTTTTATTGTATATTATATTGTGAACTGCTTCAAATTGGGTTGAGTTGGGTGACGCCTGAATTGAATTGAATAAATACACACTATTTGTTTTATTTTATTTATTTATTTTATTTGTCACAACATTATATATAAGCATAAGCATGAAATAACTATACGATGTATAAGCATATATATAACCAAAAGTATGTAATAACTGTATGAAATTATATACAATCAAAGGGAACATTAGGACAGGAACGGTAGGCACGTTGGTGCTCTTATGCACGTCCCTTACTAATGCTGGTAAATGAGTTAATAGTAAATGAGTTAATGGTTAAGCATGCAGCTCTCTACAAAGCTGAAATGGAATTGTTAAATAAAAAAGACAGGAAGATTTGGCCCAAAATATGGAAACTCTGAACAACATTTAGTTGTATTTGTTATTTTACTTAGATAATAGCAAAACATCTTCCTTTAGTAATCTTGGACCATTCTTTCCATATTTTTATTATCTCAGCTATGTTTTTTTGGAGGCTAAGTTTTATTATGGATAGAAATGAAAAACTGAAAAAAAGAAATATTCTCAAAACCGACAACCATGCTGGAAAATGTTTCCTAACGTTTTACACTGATCTCCAGAATTAAAAGGCAGAATTACACTGCCAATGCTGTGAGAATAATATTATCACCACTGTGTGTAAATACCTATAAGGTATCTATGAAAATTAAATGGGGGGAAATGCATGCATATGTTTTGCATTAGCAAAGTTTCAGTTTTATTCTCCTGTTGAAAAAGGCCACATATAATAGAGTTGGAAAGTTTTCTGTCCAAATTCACACAGAGTCTTTGCCAGTCATTGATGTGGTCCAGATGTTGGAACAATGGTTTGACAGAATATAGTACAAAAGGTGTATCTTCACATTTTACAATCAAAGGGTCAGCTAAGTCAGCTGGAGTCTCACAAAAATTGCTTCTAATAGAACACAATTTCCCCCAAATTCTTAAACATATCTGAATAAATATTTTTTGTTACATATCAGGCAGAGAGCATGAGTGGAACTGTTCAGTTCCTTGCTTACTGTCTGTGCCAACATAAGCTTAGAAGAGGAGACAGCAAAAGATCCGAATGTCTTGTTTTACTACCCTCCCAAATGATTGGCTTGATGAGATGGCAGTCTATGAAAAATAATCTTGGATGATTCACATTTTAGAAATAACTATGATAATCCACCAAGCAGAGTATTCCAGGAAACAGAACAATCCTATTAGCCACTCTGAAAAATAAATCCATTTTTTGAAGCAAAGTCAACAATTCCCCACCCTGTTCACTGCTCATGAAACATTGAGCTAACAAAAGAAATGAAGAAAACAGTCCAAATCCAGGCAGTTTATTCGCAAAGGACCATATTTTTGTTTAGAATTTTGCTGGCATCTCTCCTGCTATAGTAATAGGAACATGCCATGAAAGTTCTTAAGCTTCTTACAGCTAGCATCTAACCATGACTGAGGCTGTTGGACAGGATTCTCTGACGAGATGAATGCCACAGCATTTGGAGCAAGGATAAAATTCAAGTGAATACAAGTAGAATGATTTAATTAGAAAACTAGAAATCATACTAGGCAGGGCTGTTTAAGTGAGAAGAATATTTTTATTTGTCTTCTTGGAATATTTTAATTTCTTCTTGGAAAAATGACCTGGAAAGTGACAAAATCCTAGTTCTGGATTGTCATGGAATACACACAAACTGGTGTGGGAATGCAGAAAGACTTTTGAAAAGATACCAATCTATTCATCAATTTGGGAGTATCCCAGGAAAGATGATTGCTTGTAGCCATCAATCTCATCTTAGGTTCCAGTCACACGTTATTTTTAGAAGGATGGATTTAAAGAAGAATGTCGCAATTTGCATATAGTATAACATCATAATGATAGTTCAGAATTCAAGCCGATTAAACAAACCAAGCTATTGTATATGAAGCTAACCACTATGATTACTAATTTTATGGTTAAATATTATTTGTTAACCTGGCCACTGCACATTATATAATAAGCATGTTTGTGATAAACCATGGTTAACAAACTACAGTATGTGAACCAAACCAATATTAAATAAAAGTGTGCAAGCATGTAGAACTTGTTCAGATGAATTGTTTATGATTGTTTATGATGTGTATTACAGATGTACAGATGTAAGTGCCAGCAAACTGCTAAGAACAATTATTCCTGAGCTCTCAAGACGGCATGTTGCTGTTTGTGAAATATGTCATGTATAAGTTACCTAAAGTAAAATGGTCTTATAAACTGGGTCATGTCATAAGTGATTGAATGGGGTCAGAAATATTCTAATGAGGATGAAATTCATACTATTTCTACCTCTTAAGAATCTCTTGATAGCAATTGACTCTTATTATTTCTGTAATAAGGCAAATTTGCTTCTTATACAGTAAATGTGAGGAGGGTTTTATCCTTGCTTCCAGATTTGTGTAGAAGGACTTGCACTATACACAATAAGTACTCCTTTGTGTAATGCAAATTTTGATTTGCTTCTCTGGATATGAAGATGGCCATCATGTTTTAAAAGGGATCTGGACTAAATTGTGGAGACTATTAATCTTGATGAGTCATTCCAGCATCCTTCATTATGTATTGGTTACACAGGGGCAGCTGTAGTAGAGAGTCCATGTCTGGAAGCTTTTTAAATATACTTGGGTTAGAGGAAATGAGAATAGATGGTCCAGTCTATATTGTTCTACTCAATTTTGCTAGAATTGACATTTTAGCTATGTTGTACAGGTTCCTTTTACATATCTAGGTATTTAGATGCTATTCACCTGGTTTGACTCCTGTTGACTATATGGATAAATATTCCATGTACGTCTGTAGTAATAATCCATTTCCCCTTTTAGGACATTCGAGTAAATTAAATTGATCTCTTGCCTTCCATCTCTATTTTATTTTATTTTATTTATTTTATTTTACTTTATTTTATTATTTTATTTTATTTGTTTGTCAAGAATGTATTAGGTAATAAGTATAAACATGGATTGGATACATAAAATAGATACAAATAGAGGAACTATAAGGATAGGGATGGTAGGCACGCTGGTGCTCATATGCACACCCCTTACAGACCTCTGTAATTTTGGGGGGTTTGGGATGAAACCACAGAGTCAGGTAGTGCATTCCAGCCATTGACTACACTGTTGCTGAAGTCATATTTTCTGCAATCGAGTTTGGAGCGGTTCACTTTAAAGTTTGTTTCTATTGTGTGCTCGGGTATTGTGATTGAAGCTGAAGTAGTCATTGACAGGTAGGACATTGTAGCAGATAATTTTATGAGCTACACTTAGGTCATACCGAAGGCGGCGTAGTTCTAAGTTTTCTAAGCCTACTTGTTTCATCTGTTATCTTCCTCCTCTTCTACTTCTTTCTCCTCCCTTCTCAATCCCGCAAGCATAATAGCTCTTTTCTAATCCATTATCTGCTTGTATCCTTTGAGTTTTTACTTGTTCATCATCACTTTAGGTGAACAGTCAATCTTCTTTTGGTCCAAGACCATCTTTCTAAAGTCCACAGTACTCTTAAAAGCTATTTCCAAACTCATAATTTGAAATGTCTACATACTTTCTCCTCCAGTGGCCAGTTTTCACAGCTGACATTATCATTACTTTAACAGTTCTCATCACTGTTGTCATTGGAATGGCCTTATCCTTCATGATTTTTTTCTCACTTGTCATTGTCTTCTTCCTTAGCATTAATCTCTTCTTTTTTTCCCCTTACTGCATACAGTCCATCTTTATCTATTCCTGAACTTAAGGAAACAAAACTATCTACCAACTTCAGTTCCTTACTGACACTAAATTCCCTAAGCATGAAGACTGACATTATCTTGATTTCCAAATATCAATGGTGATCTTTCACTTTCTATTTTACCTTCAAAATGACCCCTTTTGAGTCTTATTTATTTTCTGCTAATGAAGTCATCTATTATTTCAAATGGTTAGTTTCAACTTCCAAGTTCCACTCCTGCCATTTTGGTAATATATTTGCTGTTAAACATATGTGGAGACAATGTATTTGCTATGTTAGATGAACAACTATGGGAACAATATGCTCCCAGTTTCACCCACTGTCCTATTCTGAACTATCCTTTTTCTTCACATCTGTTTCTTGCAGTAATTCTGGTTCTTGGTAAATATTCCTCAGCAGTGTAATCACTGGGTTCTGATATACCATTAGTAGCATGGTTTGCATAATCAAAGGTAATGGAGCAAAGATAAACATTATTTCTGTATTCTCTTGTGCTTTCCCTTATCCAGTTTACATTTGCTAACTGAATGTATGTACCTCTCTCTTTTGTAAAACCTAACTGTTCATTTGGCTTTTCTTTCTCCATGTCAGCTCTTTTCTAATATTATAATCAGAACCTGCTTGTACGACAGGTTAGTGCCACAGTTTAGCAAGTTGCTCGGTCCATTTTTAAATGTGTGTGTGTGTGTGTGTGAGTGTGTGAATTTACATCTCTCTCTCTCTCTCATCATTTATGCATTGTGTCATCAAGTTGATGTTGACCCTCAGTAACCATACAGTTTTTCTTCTACAGAACATACACACATACATGCATATATGTGTGTGTATACGTATATGTATGTGTGTGTGTGTGTATATATACACACACATATATATATATATATATATATATATATATATATATATATATATATATATATATATATATATATATATATATATACTCTGACCGTTTGCAGATGGTGTTGGCAGGGGGGCAGAGGTTGACCCCAAGGCGCCTCACTTGTCGGTTCTCTCGCCTCTCCTGTTCAACATCTATATGAAGCCGCTGGGTGAGGTTATCCGTGGTTTCGGGGTGGATTATCATCTGTACGCTGATGATACTCAGCTGTACATTTCCACCCCGAACCACCCCAACGAAGCCGTCGAGGTGATGGGCCGGTGTCTTGAGGCTGTGCGGGTCTGGATGGGGAGGAACAGGCTCCAACTCAACCCTTCCAAGACAGAGTGGCTATGGGTTCCGGCGTCCCGGTACAGTCAGCTTACACCATTGCTGACTGTGGGGGAGGAAGTTCTGACCCCCAGGGAGAGAGTGCGCAACTTAGGCGTTCTCCTGGATGATCGGCTGTCCTTAGAGGATCATTTGACGGCCGTCGCCAGGGGAGCATTTTATCAGGTCCACCTGATTTGCCAGTTGCGCCCCTTCCTTGACCGGGACGCCTTGCGCACGGTCACTCACGCCCTCGTCACTTCCCGCCTGGACTATTGCAATGCTCTCTACATGGGGCTCCCCTTGAAGAGCACCCGGAGGCTCCAGTTAGTCCAGAATATGGCCGCGCGGGTGATAGAGGGAGCACCGTGTTGCTCCCATATAACACCCATCCTGCGCGGTCTACACTGGCTACCGGTTGCCTTCTGGGTGCAATTCAAGGTTTTGGTTACCATCTTTAAAGCGCTCCATGGCTTAGGACCGGGATACCTTCGAGACCGCCTTCTGCCACCGATTGCCTCCCGACGACCCGTGCGCTCCCACAGAGTGGGCCTCCTCAGGGTGCCGTCGACCAAACAATGTAGGTTGGCGACCCCCAAGGGGAGGGCCTTCTCTGTGGCGGCACCAGCCCTGTGGAACAAGCTTCCTCCGGGATTACAACAACTCCCCGACCTCCGGACCTTCAGACGTGAACTGAAGACTTTATTGTTTCAGCGCGCTGGACTAGCCTAAGAATAAAATGTTTTAACTAAATTTTAAGGGTTTTTTAATGGTTTTTATCAATTTTAGTGATTTGGCCGTGATAATATTTAGTTTTAATTGGGTTTTTAATGCTTATTTATTATATTGTTTTTAATATGCCTGTAAACCGCCCTGAGTCCTACGGGAGATGGTGCGGTATAAAAGTATGATTAATAAATAAACAAATAAATAAATAAATAAATAAATACACACACACACACACACACACACAAACACACACACACACACGTATATACACACACAAAAATACAGTATATGTAAAATATTTTCTAAGTAGCATTTGAACAGTTTATATTCCTGTAGCAATAAGAAATTCAGTCCAATAAAAAAAAAATGCTGTTTTAGCCAGAGACTCATTAAACCAACGAGCACAAAAAGTTTGACAAATCATTAACATAGGAAGAATTTATTCTTCAGGATACATTGTCCCTTCCATTTTTCAAGTAAATCCTAAAGTCAAATTTGGCAACATTATAAGTGACCTGATCAGTCTTGTCAATAATAGGCTATTTGTTTATTTAATTTATAGCTTGTGGTTCAGGTGACAACCTGGGATTGATGTTGTTAAAAAAACTTGTGCTCCCCATTGGCAGCAGTAAGTAATGGCCAGATAGAAAGTTAGAAATTTCTCTAGAGCCGATGATTTAGTGAGGGTAGATGCAAAGCTATTCAACTTTAGCATAGAGAGGAAGTTAAGATTTCAAAGTGACTAAAACTGGACTCTTGCTATGATACCCCTAAGGTAAGAAGGTGTTTGTAAGTGAGTTGCCATAATACTGGATAGGAAAGCTTGCTTGTGGCTAGAGCAGGCTGTGGTCTTTGAGACAAATCTCAATGCAGTTAGCTTTGTAGATGGAAGACCTGTAGTAAAAGGAATGAGTTTAGTGGAAGATGGAGACTTCCATAAGATTAATTTAGTAGAAGCAAGCTTGATTTTTGAACTAACATTGTCACAAAGAATTCTAATAAATGAATCAATCAATTTACTCTTTCATGAAGGAGCATGGTGGCTCACAGGTTTAGAATTCTGGGTTGATAATCAGCAGGCTCGTGTTTGAGACCTGCCTGCTGCTGCAGAGTGTAGTGAGCTCCTGTCATATGCTCCAGCTCCTGCTGACCCAGCAGTTCAAAAATGGGCAATTGCAAGTCGATAAATTGGTATCACTTTGGTGGGCAACTTCACAGGGATGCGAAAAGAACCCCAACTGGGCATTCTTTAGGCAACAGTGATGTCACCGGCAAATTCTCACTTTGGTGCATCCAACATGGAAGTATTAGTATTCGTACACTTTCATACACTGGTAATCTAAATCTGGGTTACAAGACTGATTAATCTGTATATCAACTAGTAAGTGGACAGCCTTAGAGATAGTTGTCAATTGTTCATGATATGACAGAATAGAATAAGAACATAAAGGCTCAGTTGAAGAGAATTCACAAAGCATATGATTTTAACATAAGCCAGGAGGTGAGATTAAAATTAGATCCTATTGTATAAATTCTGTTGATGCTATATTATCCATTCCTAAAAGGCTCCCAGGGGCTAGCTTATGAATACATTTAGCAGCAATTTGAGCATTGATCCAAGTATGTTCTATATTTGAAAGTCTTTATAGCTTCATGTACATTCTCTGTGTGGTATGAATACTTGAAAGAAATTTATTGTAACGGAGTGCAGGAAGGCAGAATCTTTGAAAGAATGCCAATTCTTTCTGGGCAATGAAAGTGGTTACCTTGGGATGGCAACCACCAGAAGGATGTTGATTTGTTTTCTTCTGTTCAAGGTCAGACTGAAAACAAACATTGCTTTCTGAAGGTTGGGTCTTTAAAAACAGGAGTGTCTTTAAAAATTGGTGTAATAAACAAAGATTTAAATCCAAAATAACCTTGTATAAAGGTAAAGGTTCCCCTCGCACATATGTGCTAGTTGTTCCCAACTCTAGGGAGCAGTGCTCAACTCCATTTCAAAGTCAAAGAAGTCTCCATGGTCATGTGGCTGGCATGACTAAAAGCCAAATGCACATGGAATGCTGTTACCTTCCCACCAAAGGTGGCCCCTATTTTTCTACTTGCATTTTTTACATGCTTTCAAACTGCTACGTTGGCAGAAGCTGGGACAAGTAACGGGAGCTCACCCCATTATACAGCACTAGGGATTCGAACCGCTGAACTGCCGACCTTTCGATTGACAAGCTCAGCATCTTAGCCACTGAGCCACCTTTGTATCCCTTGCATACAATAAGTTAAAACCTTGCATACAATAAGTTAAAAGAAATACCCAAAGATTGGAATGTAACAATAATCTTTTATAAAAAGACAATGGAAGCCAGAGGAGAGAATATATTCTGAGTTGAGTAAAATTGCAGTGAAGAAGCTAGTTTATTGAGCCCTGGACTTAATCTCACCATGTTACGTGTTAAAATTTAGTGTAATTTGGAGATAGGTAAACTTATTCATTCTAATTGACAAACATATGTAATTTTTCAGATTACTAGGAAGATGGTACTAAAAACTTTATGAGACTTTAGATTTTATGAGGATTCCACCAGAGGCTGATTGTAGAAATTTCCTACAAAACCATTAAATACTTAATTGAGATGGCCAGCCAGAGTGTCAGTTGCTTTTTTGGGGGAAATCAAGCTCCAAGTCAAAATTGTCAAAAGTTTCTCAAATAAAATAGTTATTGTTGCTTCAGTTTATGAAGTGTATTTTGACTGCATTTTTTAAGCATTTGTTCATAATTCATTTTGAATGGTGGTTGGAACGAGCCTTCTGACTCATCTAGATGGGAAGCTTTTGAAAAGTGTGTCGTCAGTACAAATCTTGCCTCTATATAGACTGACCAAGAGACAGAAGATCCAACATAGGAAATCTGTTAATGGCTGAAAAAGTCTCCATATGCATTTCCAATTCCTTGCTTGTAAAGAAATAATCTATTGGTAGTGATTTTCTATTGGTGTCAGGCTCCTTTTTTAGAACCCATTCAGAGTCCATTGGAGTAATGCCAACTTTGAGATGTGAGCCCATTAAAATCCATGAGAAGATAACAGTCCAGTTAAATAAAGACTGAAATAAATGGAATTTTTTTTAAAAAAATGGAAGCCTTAACAAGGAAAGAAAAAAAATTCTGATACAGATGTCACCATGTTGCTATATTAGTTCCTTCCCTTGATGCAATGAGTACTTCTCTATCAAGTGTTTTCTTATTTCACAGCTGTTCTATTATCTGCCATATCCCGCATTCTAATTGAATTATTTCCTGAGTATATTCACTTTCTACTAATATGTCTGTCACTTTATAATATCATTTGTAAAGAATCTCAATATAGTTTCCCCCGTCTTTCTTTAACCTCATTTGTCTCTATCAGATCTCTTCCATGGTTATTGAGTTAGTTGTAAATTCTCCTGTGACTTCTCATGTTCCATTTTTCCCTGCATTATTTTTCTCTGTTCGTTCCCATTCTTGCCTGATATATTTTTTTCCTTATCCTTGTTCTTTGATTTTGGATGTCTTGTGTTCATTCAAATATTTTGTTGTTGTTGTTGCCTATGGCTTGCATCATGAATCTTTCCCTACTATCACAATGTTTTCTTCAGAAATCCGTTAGGAACTTTTCTACTGTGAAATTTTGGAATTTCCTCCCAGTAATGTTTTTAATTTTCATCAGTTCTCTTTCACCTAGCTAAGCATTCTAAATTGTGCCTTTTATGGGTTTTATATTTGGATTATATATCTTCCAGGTCATGTCTTTCAGGCACACCCACTTTCTTTCATTCTCTGTTTAACTTCTTTATTTGATATCAGTAATTAACAATCCACTCCGTATTCTGTACCTGGAAGTGTCGTGGCTTCACTTCTCTATTTTTTTTTGTTTTCTTTTATGCAGTTTGTTTGATTTTAATGTTATCTAAGAGGGGAGTTGGTGGCTCAGTGGCTAAGATGCTGAGCTTGTCAATCAAAAGGTCAGCAGTTCAGCAGTTCGAATCCCTAGTGCTCCGTAATGGGGTGAGCTCCCGTTACTTGTCCCAGCTTCTGCCAACCTAGCAGTTCAAAAGCATGTAAAAAATGCAAGTAGAAAAATAGGGACCACCTTTGGTGGGAAGGTAATAGTGTTCCGTGCACCTTTGGCATTTAGTCATATGGCCACATGACTATGGAGATGTCTTCGGACAGCGCTGGCTCTTCAGCTTTGAAACAGAGATGAGCACCACCCTCTAGAGTCGGGAACGACTAGCACATATGTGTGAAGGGAACCTTTACCTTTACCTAATGTTATCTATTCAGTGCTATCCAGATTTAGAATCTGCATTTATGTCACATTGCAACACTGATGTACATTGCTTGCAGAACTTAGTCACCCATGTCTCTTGATATTTCATTCAGCGGTTGTTGTTGGTTTTTTTGCTGCTTGCAAAGAACGTCTTCATCTCTTCCTCCATTGTGTCTATAATAGGAGCATAAATTTGGATATTCGCTAATTTTAATAAATACGATCCTATCATGTACTGTACTGGTTACAGTTAAGCACATACTTACTGATATCTTTTCTGAATATCAATGTCCTTGCAGTTCTTCACAGGGCCACATGCTCTGAATATATATCATGTAATTATCTGAATTAAAATGGACTACCAGCAGGGCTTTTCAAAACAACATCAACAACAATATGTCATGCTCAAATAAACCCAGATTCTATTTTTTTTTAAAAAAAAAGATAACAAAAGCGCAATAAATCAGTTTTAAACTAAAAATATTCTTACTTATGTAATGCGTACAAGTTAATGTAATGTATAGAAAAACTTGGATTTCATTAAAATAAAAAAAACAGGGATTGAAAAATTCAGATCTGGGTTTTAAAAGAGCAAAGGTAGCGAAGTTTCTATGCAACTAGTGAAATCTTTTCTGACCTTAAAGATCCATCTCATGGCTCCTTTTCTAAATAATAGAACCAGATCCATATAGTTTTCTTGACAATAATATAGGTTTGTCATAGTCTGCTTCCAAGTTTCATACCAAAGTTCCTTCCATAAATAAGTTGGCTTCCCTTGTTACTGAAAATTATTGCCAGTGTTCCTGCTGTCCTTTGACCTCACCAGCAAAAGTGAACTCACCAGATGCTTATTATTTTAGCAATATCACAGTCAGTAAGTTCACTGAGCCCATGCACTAGTTCAAGGTGAGAGTTCTAAACCATTGTTTTAAAATATCCTTTGTATGTCTCTGTCTAGGTAAGCCTTTGCTTTAACAATGATCAGACTCATTTAAGAGCTTTTGAAGTACATCATTGACTTCAGGACAAGATATAGCACTCTGAGATCTTCAGTGTACTGTATTTATCTTTAATTTTTTATCTGAAGTAAAAAGGTGTTGTTGTTTTTTTGTTTTTCTGGAAATAGTGGAAATGAGATCATTTGCAAGGCTAGAAAGGTATGGAACTGAAGAGTAAGTAGTGTTAGAATAAATTAGTAATAAACTTTCCTTTTTCTTATTTTATGCTTCTAATTTCTTTAGCTTACTCCTTTTCTGCTTAGTGTATAATATGGCTTACCTTGAATGGTCTAGTACAGGGGTCTCCAACCTTGGTCCCTTTAAGACTTGTGGACTTCAACTCCCAGAGTCCCTCAGCTAGCTGGCTGAGTAACTCTGGGAGTTGAAGTCCACAAGTCTTAAAGGGACCAAGGTTGGAGATCCCTGGTCTAATGTGATATACGTGTATGCCAGCGTGTCAAATTCTTCTGTTGGTTAAAATAGGCAGAATTTTCCTTTGAGTTCAAGATTCTGGGTGTCACTTTAAAGTCTTGAACCCCTTACATTTGGATATCTTTGGGATTCCCAGTTGCTAGTGCCTACCCAATCAGATCAAGTAGGATGGGCATTCTCCAAGTTCTTTCTCTTACAGAATATTATCTCCAGGAACCATGGACACGAGAATTGCTATTCACTGCCGTCCATCTTTGGGGTAGTGCTTGTTCTGAGATAAACCTGGCTCCTACCTTAGTTTTCTTTGGAAAGTATTTCCATTTGGAACAGATTACGCATAAAGGAGACCCTCCTTCTATGAAGTGGCTGTGGTGGCAGTTCCTCAGCAGTGGACAATTGAGTCGTTCTGTTTAGTTTCTGATGGTTCCTATTTGAATGTTGCATTTTGTTTTCTTTGTAAGTCACATTGAATTGGTTTATAAACTGCACTAAATAAATAATGATTGGGATTAACAATTGGGTAGATCCAGGTGAGAGGTCGGAGACTCATCTTGTTGAGATTGTTTGGGATGGATTTGACCCTGTGAGGGCATGGACAGGTTGTTGGGGTGGTTGAATGCCACCACATGTTTACTGGACCCGTGCCCCTCCTGGTTGGTGCTGGCCACGCAGGAGGTGACACGAGGCTGGCTCCAGGGGATTATCAATGCTTCTTTGATGGAAGGGGTTTTCCTTGCCGCCTTGAAAGAGGCGGTGGTGAGACCCCTCCTCAAGAAGCCTTCCCTGGACCCAGCTGTTTTGGGAAATTATCGTCCGGTCTCCAACCTTCGCTTTGTGGTGAAGGTTGTTGAGAGTGTGGTCGCACGTCAATTACCTCAATACTTGGATGAATCTGTCTATCTAGACCCGTTCCAGTCCGGCTTCCGGCCCGGATACAGTACAGAGACGGCTTTGGTCGCGTTGGTTGATGATCTCTGGAGGACCAGGGACAGGGGTTATTCCTCTGCCCTGGTCCTCTCAGTGGTTTTTGATACCATCGACCATGATATCCTGCTGCACCGGTTAGGGAGTTTGGGAGTGGGAGGCACCGTTTATCGGTGGTTCTCCTCCTATCTCTCTGACCGGTCACAGACGGTGTTGGCAGGGGGACAGAGATCGACCGCGAGGCCCCTCACATGTGGGGTGCTGCAGGGGTCAATTCTCTCGCCTCTCCTGTTCAACATCTATATGAAGCCTCTGGGTGAGATCATCAATGGTTTTGGGGTGAGGTGCCAACTGTACGCTGATGACATGCAGCTGTACTTTTCCACCCCAGGCCATCCCAACGAAGCTATCAAAGTGCTGTCCTGGTGTCTGGAAGCCGTATGGGTCTGGATGGGGAGAAACAGGCTCAAGCTCAATCCCTCCAAGACGGAGTGGCTGTGGATGCCGGCACCCCGGTACAGTCAGCTGCAGCTGCGGCTGACTGTTGGGGGCGAATCACTGGCCCCAGTGGAAAGGGTGTGCAACTTGGGCGTTCTCCTAGATGGGCGGTTGTCTTTTGAAGATCATTTGACGACCGTCTCCAGGAGAGCTTTTCACCAGGTTCACCTGGTTCGCCAGTTGCGCCCCTTCCTTGACCGGGATGCCTTATGCACGGTCACTCATGCTCTGGTTACCTCTCGCTTGGATTACTGCAATGCTCTCTACATGGGGCTCCCCTTGAAGGGCACCCGGAGGCTCCAGTTGGTTCAGAATGCAGCTGCGCTGAGGGAGCCGCATGTGGCTCCCATGTAACACCACTCCTGCACAGACTGCACTGGCTACCTGTGGTCTTTCGGGTGCACTTCAAGGTTTTGGTGACTACCTTTAAAGCGCTCCGTGGCTTAGGTCCAGGGTACTTACGGGACCGCCTGCTGTTACCGAATGCCTCCCACCGACCTGTACGCTTGCACAGAGAGGGACTCCTTAGGGTGCCGTCCGCCAACCAATGTTGGCTGGCGGCCCCCAGGGGAAGGGCCTTCTCTGTGGGGGCTCCCACCCTTTGGAACGAACTTCCCCCTGGACTTCGTCAACTGCCGGACCTTCGGACCTTCCGCCGCGAGCTGAAGACCTATTTGTTTACTCGCGCAGGACTGGCATAGGATTTTAATAGTTTTAATATTTTAATATTTGTTATCATTTTATAATTTTATGGGGTTCTATCATTTTAATGTTTTAATTCGGCCATTTGTTTAATAAGTTTAATAAATATTGTTGTCGTTTTTATTTTTTGGCTGTAAACCGCCCTGAGTCCTTCAGGAGAAGGGCGGTATAAAAATTCAATAAATAAATAAATAAATAAATAAATAAATAAATAAATAAATAAATAAATAATGATTACAAAGATGATTACAAGCAATAGCACTTAGTCTTATATACCACTTCACAGTGCTTTATGGCCCTCTCTATTCTAAGAGGTTTGCAGAGTCAGCATATTGCCCCCAACAATCTGGGTCCTCATTTTACCCACCCGGAAGGATGGAAGGTTGAGTCAACCTTGAGCCAGTGAGACTTGAACTGCCGAACTGCAGCTAGCAGTCAGCTGAAGTAGCCTGCAATACTGCACTCTAACCACTGAGCCACCTTGGCTCTTACAAGGTTTGTTTAGTGTTGTTATAGCATTCACACATTCCACTAAGGAACACATTTATATTTCAAAACTTAAGGAACCATTGTTTAATAGGTCAATCTAAATCATATGCAAGAAGGAAGTGAGAGAATTGTTCATTTTAAATAGCTCCAGGTAACTCTTTTTGTACTCATCCTAATTTACTATTCACTTAAATATTCATATTCCATATTTACATATATTTATGGGTTGATAACCTAAGGTATCACTATTTTCTTTCCCAAACCTTAGAATAATTGTGTCAAATATTTTTATTTTTATTTTTTTGTTCAAAAAGTTTTTATTGGTCAAAAAAGGTTTATACAAATACATATCAGGTATGGTAAATTTTCATTTTTCTTATTCAAAATAAGAATTTTACTCAAATTTTTTAACACATACAACAGCCATATGGCAAGCAGGTGACACGAAGTAGGTAAGTTTACAAATCTTACATACGCAATAAAGAAGGGTCAAGAATAAACAGAATATCGTACAAAAGAGAATAAGGAAAACCAACACAATACCAAATATCTTTATCACTTCCTAGTTTTGGATCTCAGAACTCTGGGTTCAGCCTGACCCAACTCCAGGGCCGCAACAGCGGCAGCCGCCTCCGCCCCATGGTCTATAACCTCCCCTTCTTCAATTCCTGGGTCCTCTGATTCCAGGAGGGCTTTGTGTTCCTCCACGTAGGCCGTAGCCTCCGCAATTGTACTAATTTTTTTCGTAATGCCCTCCCGGAAAATCATCAATCCCTCTGGCATCAGCCATCTGAAGCCTACTCCCTTCTGGTACAATTTGCTTGACAAAAAGTAATATTTCTTTCTCATTTCACGTACCTGTCTGGGAATCTGCCTCAGAATGGCTATCTCCCTGCCCCTGTAAGTCAGTGCCCCACTCCTATGTTTTCTAAGAATTTCATCTCTCGTCTCTCTTCTCACAAATTTGACATGAACCTCTCTGGGAACTGCATGCGTGCGTGCATATTGTGAATTAACTCTATAAACTCGATCCACATCCCAATTCATGAAATCAACACCTCTCCCAAGAAATTCTCCCAACAATTTAGTCACAACATCTCTCAAATCTTCTTGGTCCACTTCTTCCAAATTTTGAAACCTAAGGAAATAAGACATTTTATCCATCTGTAGTCCAAGCACAGCATTGCCTGTCGTCTCCTCTCTTTTCTGCACTGCCCGCATCTCACCCTCCAGACCTTCCACTTTCTGCTTGTTTTCTGCTGAGACTTGTTGAGTATCCTTTAAATCCTTTTGGATAGTCACAATTTCTGCTCTTATTTCCGTTTGGCCTCTTTGCAAATCATCCAGTTTCTTGTCCATATTGGATAACTTTTCCAGAATTCTCTCCATCTCTCCAGCAGTTGGTCTCTGACCTTTGCCATTTAAAAAAAAATTCAAAATCCTCAGGCAAGCACAGTATCCTTGTAATTTCCTCCGGATCCACCAGGGGGCACTCACAGGAGCAACGAGTCCAGAGTACAGTTAGTCAACCAGGAAGCCGAAGGGAAGTGATGTCATCAAAATTCTCATAGTGAAGGCGGAAGCTGGACGCCACCACTGTTCCCCAGAGGGAGGGGGGGCCTCAAACCCTCCCTCCTAAATTTCTCCATCACCCCTTCTCTCCAGAGCTCCACAAACCGGTAATCTTCTTATTTTAAGTTCTCCTCTCTCCAGAATGACTCGTGCTCCTTCCAGCCGCAGGGGAGAAAACCCCCGCACTCGGAGCACTCCACTCGCCACCGATATCCCCTTCCCTTCTCCATTCCTCAATTCTTCTCCGTTCCCTGTTCACCACCAGGCTGCTGCAGTTATAAATCCAAAGCCCCGGTGTCACCGGGCACAGCGGCCCAGGCGACGACCAAAGTAATGGCCGTGGCCCGTGGCCTCCAAACCCCGCCGAGCCTAGGACGCGCCAGCATCGGTCCCCCCAGTCCTGTATGTCGGCTGGGAGACCCCTGGCGAGCCGTCCGTACGGCAGGTGTCCTTTTCGGAACACCTGGCCCCTGGGGGCCCCGGCGGCCGGATTCGGGCGCTGGGGGCAGGAGAAGCCTCCAGACGACCGTTGCCTCTGGACACCGGAAGTCGTCTCCGTGTCAAATATTTTTATTGATGTAATTTTCCTGGAATAAAATTACAAAGATGAAATAATGCCCCTTTATTATCTAAAATATTTGCCACATTTTTTTTTTCATTTTGTGAAAGCCTGCCTTTTTATGATCAAATGTATATTCTAACTCCTTCATTTTATATCCTTAGGTACCAGGGTTAGACCAGTGGTGAAATCCAATTTTTTTTACTACCAGTTCTGTGGGTGTGGCTTGATGGGCGTGGTGTGGCTTGGTGGGCGTGGCTTGGTGGGAGTGGCAGGGGAAGGATACTGCAAAATCTCCATTCCTACCCCGCTCTGGGGCCAGCCAGAGGTAGTATTTGCCAGCTCTCTGAACAACTCAAAATTTCCACTACCGGTTCTCTGAACTACTCAAAATTTCTGCCATCAGTTCTCCAGAACCTGTCAGAACCTGTTGAATTTCACCCCTGGGTTAGACTAAGGTAAGGAATGTTGACTCTTTTCTGACACATTATATGTTTTTTTTTTTCTTCCCAGAATTTTTTCTTTCCAGAAGAAAATGGGCACAAGTTGGAACTGTCTAAATTGTGAACTTGCTAGCGACTGATTGTTACAGTAAATCAAAAGACAACGGCTCCCCCATTTCCCCCCACCCTCCAATGCTAATGCTTACCGAAACAATGGTCAATTGTAACTTTGATCATAATATCACAGCTGTGCCAACCCCTTAAGGGGCCGTGATAGCTCAGGCTGTAAGAAGCCTGTTATTAGAACACAGCAGCCTGCAATTACTGCAGGTTCAAGCCTGGCCCGAGGTTGACTCAGCCTTCCATCCTTTATAAGGTAGGTAAAATGAGGACCCAGATTGTTGGGGGGGCAATAAATTGACTTTGTAAATATACAAATAGAATGAGACTATTGCCTTATACACTGTAAGCCGTCCTGAGTCTTCGGAGAAGGGCGGGATATAAATGTAAATAAATAAATAAAAAAGGATAAAGGCTGCAATTTTATAAGCATTTACATATGACAACGTATCTACAAATTGGACTGGGTTTTGTTCTTTCTATCAATTCAAAAGACTTAGAATATATTCTGAGAACTATCAGTCTGATGACTCTCATCAGGGTTTCCCCGAGTCCCTCCATATGAAACATCTCCCTTCATTTTAGCCTCAGAACTGAGAGATTGTGTTTAGGTTGAAGTCAACCAGCAAGATGTCTTGTCTGAGTGCAGAATTGAACCAGAGTTTTCCTAGCCCTGGTCCAGCACCTTAAATTATATATTTCACTGCATTGGATTGCACCTCTATTTTTCTTCATTAAGATAACCAGCAGTTTTCTCTACCTGCAGGTACATTGATATACACTGAGACGGTTCCTCCCCATCCGGGCATGGGAACAAGATTTTGAAAGTCTGACTGTGGATCAAAATATGGAAGCAGGTGACTTCATCCAGCAGGTTCATGTAGATTTTGAATAGTAAATGAAAGAACACTACATCCTGAGGAAAGGTTGAGGGAATGTCTTCTTCCTCCACTAATCGACATCAGCTTAGAGTCAGCCTCTGATGGAAGGAATAAAACTAGAAAGCTAAAGGTAAAGGTTCCCCTCGCACATATGTGCTAGTCATTCCCAACTCTAGGGGGCGGTGCTCATCTCTGTTTCAAATTCAAAAATCCAGTGCTGTCCGAAGACGTGTCTGTGGTCATGTGGCTGGCATGACTAAATGCCAAAGGTGCATGGAACACTGTTACCTTCCCCACCAAAGGTGGTCCCTATTTTTGTACTTGCATTTTTTACCTGCTTTAGAACTGCTAGGTTGGCAGAAGCTGAGACAAGTAACAGGAGCTCACCCCGTTACACGGCACTAAGGATTAGAACCGCTGAACTGCCAACCTTTCAATCGACAAGGTCAGCGTCTTGGCCACTGAGTCACCATATCCCTCTATAAAACTAGTACTTTCCTCCAATTCTCAGTTCCTGGAACCAATCCAGAAGGATGCTTTACTTTACCACAGGTTATCAACAAGCATGACCAAGGTTTTCTCCATACTGAACCATGGCATTTAACCAAACAAAAAACATTTTTCACCTTTCTGAGATGGGTTTCTCCATCATCTCAACAACATTCCTTAAAAGGGTAGGTTGGAGATAGGGTAATTGTTATCCAAAATGTTGAATTCAAGAATGGCCTTTTGGGAAAGAGATGTACCACTGCATCTTCCAAGTTTGGAGTCACTAACCCCTCAAAGACATCACAGCATAAATCCCATCAAAGTCATTTCGCTGGTTGTCTTCACAACACAGGAAAGTCTGGGTCAACAAACAGGTGACTGAATTTATGGCAGTATCCTGTCTACTTCTTCAAAAGACATCAGTTCTCACTCATCCCAGATCAATACTGAACCAAAGTACCTCAGCCAAACTTGCCTAGATGGAGTCTAACCTGGAGCTGATTTAAGTGACTTTATTCACCAGATAGCCAGAATATTCTTCATAGCAGATGATCATGGGGCCTGCCCCTTCCAATTAGTGAAAAAGCCACCTAAAATACAATAATTGGACAGAAAATACACTAAACCTGGAGAAAGTCTGATGTTCTGCAGCATTTATCACTTTAAGGTTATCTTTAATATGGCTTCCAACATATTAAACATATAGTGTGAGGACTGCAACAGCCAGTTTGTAGGACAAACAGGTAGAGGACTAGCTTCCTGCGTTTATACAACCAACTAGCAGTCAGAAGACATACTGTATTTTTCGGAGTATAAGACACACCTTAGTTTTTGGGGAGGAAAATAAGAAAAAAGCTGATTGGCAGGTGGATTGGCCTCCTGGAATACCCCCAATCAGCTGTTCCCAGAGAATTTTAGCAACAGGTTCCTTGGTTGTGAGCTCTGTGCCTTGCTTTTTTTTCTGCCTCTGAAAGCCTCCGAAACAGAGCTTCAGAAAAAAAGCCTCTGAAGCTCTGTTTGGGGGCTTCTTTTCTGATGCTTCATTTCTGATGCTTTTTTCAGTCTCTGAAACCTCCGTTTGAGAAGCTGGGTGGGGCTACATGCAGAGTATAAAACACACCCAGATTTTCACCCTCTTTTTTTGGGAAAAATGTGCATCTTATACTCTGAAAAATACAGTAATGAAAACTCCTTTATCTTGTAATACATTGACAGATTCAACCATAATCTCAACTGGAAATTTTGATCAGCCTAAACCAAGCTAAATCCAAAAATGCTAAGAATGCCTGAAAACTTGGAACACAGATAAATCAGCCACAATAAACATGTAAAGATAAACCCAATTTACGCCACATCCAAAATAGACAATAAGAGCTAAATAAAGTCAATAAAGAACTAAAAAGACTATAATACAACCTCTCCTACAGCCAGATGAGCAGGGAATAACACCAGACAGACCTGTAAAATTTTCATCCATTATTATAAATGTGGTGGTAAAAGCAAAATGCCATAAATATCTTAAGAGTCCAATTTTATCAATTTCTACTCAGAACTCAGTCCCATTTATTGAGTCTTACAGCCTTTAAAAGAGCCCAAGAATCTGTGATTAAAAAAAAAACTTATTACAAGTTGCTTTGTTTTAGAGAGTTTTAAAAAGAGAAAAACCCTATTATTTTTGTAATAACATTTTGAAGGATGCTGAGTCAGTCTCAGCCGTATGGGAAATGCCAACGTTAAAAAAATGTTTTATGTCCACAAAACTGTGAGACTGTAACCAGCATCAAATCAGTTTAGGCATCTAAATATTTTCAGTTTTGTCGGTGTAAAGTAATTATGATAATTGCTTCCCTCTTTCTACACATTTATTTTCATTATTTGCTCAGTAATGATTACAGTATTTATTTGCTTCAGACGTGACTTCTTCGGTCAGGAACAAAGATAGCTAATTAAGCACTCAAGACATAAATCCAAACAAGCAGACTTCCAGTTTTCTTGCTTAGTGTCAGAACAACTGACAAATGCCAACAAGAAACAGGTTGGGCAAAAATAACAAAGAACTCTCTCTCCCTTTGGGTGTATTTCCACCAAATTGCCTTGATAAACAAAGAATGAATAAAAAGGAAATCATTGGCTAGTGGGCTGTTTAAGAACCCATAAATAGGTAGATGTAGCATATATCGGGCCTCTCAGTTGCTATTTGAGAATAATATAGTGTAATTGTTAAGGAATCCTAAGGATCCTTAGGATCCTCCTAAGGATTGGAACCCCTTTCATGGATTACTGCCTTGTCGTGGTGAAGGGGCTTGCGTAGCTAAATGAAGCTTTGAGCTATGCCGTGCAGGGACACCCAAGATGGACAGGTCATAGCAGAGAGTTCTGACAAAACGTAATCCCCTGGAGAAGGAAATAGCAACCCACTCCAGTATCTTTGCCATGAAAACCCCATGGACAGTACAAAAAAGAAAAAAGATATGATGCCGGAAGATGAGCCCCTCAGGTCGGAAGATGTCCAATATGCTACTGGGAAAGAGCGGAGGGCTAGTACTAGTAGTGCCAGAAAGAATGAAGCGACTGGGCCAAAGCCGAAAGGACGCTCAGCTGTGGATGTATCTGGTGGTGAAAGGAAAGTCCGATGCTGTAAAGATTTTTTCTCCATAGGAACCTGGAATGTAAGATCCATGAATCAAGGCAAGCTGGATGTGGTCAAACAAGAGATGACAAGACTGAACATCGACATCTTAGGAATCAGCGAACTAAAGTAGACAGGAATGGGCGAATTTAATTCAGATGACTATCAGGTATACTACTGTGGGCAAGAATTCCTCAGAAGAAATGGAGTGGCCTTCATAATCAATAAAAAAAGTAGGAAAAGCAATACTGGGATACAATCCCCAAAATGACAGAATGATCTCAGTCTGTATCCAAGGCAAACCATTCAATATCACAGTAGTTCAAGTCTATGCCCCAACCACTGGTGCTGAAGAAGATGAAATTGACCAGTTCTATGAAGCCCTACAGCACCTGATAGAATTAACACCAAAAAATGATGTCCTTATCATCATGGGAGATTGGAATGCTAAAGTAGGAAGCCAAAAGATAACCAGAATAACAGGCAAATATGGCCTTGGAGTACAAAATGAAGCAGGGCACAGGCTGATAGAATTCTGTCAAGACAATACGATGGTCATAGCAAACACTCTTTTCCAACAACCTAAGAGATGACTCTACACATGGACATCACCAGATGGTCAACACAGAAATCAGATTGACTATGTGCTCTGCAGCCAAAGATGGAGAAGCTCTATACAGTCAGTAAAAACAAGACCAGGAGCTGACTGTGGCTCAGATCATGAGCTTCTTCTTGCAAAATTTAGGCTTAAACTAAAGAAAGTAGGGAAAAGCACCAGGCCACTCAGGTATGAACTAAATCATATCCCTGATGAATATACAGTAGAGGTGACAAATAGATTTCAAGAATTAGATCTGATAGACAGAGTGCCTGATGAACTATGGACGGAGGTCCGCAACATTGTACAAGAGGTAGCAAATAAAACCATTCCAAAGAAAAAGATATGCAAGAAAGCAAAATGGCTGTCTGAGGAAGCTCTGCAAATAGCTGAGGAAAGAAGGGAAGCGAAAGGCAAGGGAGAAAGAGAAAGATACACAAGTTGAATGCAGAATTCCAGAGAATAGCTAGAAGAGATAAGAATGCATTCTTAAATGAACAGTGCAAAGAAATAGAAGAAAACAATAGAATAGGGAGGACCAGAGATCTATTCAAGAAAATTGGAGATATGAAGGGAACGTTTCATGCAAAGATGGGCATGATAAAGGACCAAAATGGCAGGGACCTAACAGAGGCAGAAGAGATTAAGAAGAGGTGGCAAAATTACACAGAAGAACTATACAAGAATGAGCTTAACATCCCTGATAACCACGATGGGGTGGTCACTAACCTTGAGCCAGACATCCTAGAATGTGAAGTCAAATGGGCCTTAGGAAATCTGAGCAACAACAAAGCTAGTGGAGGAGACAGTATTCCAGCTGAGCTATTCAAAATCTTAAAAGACGACGCAGTAAAAGTGCTACACCCAATTTGCCAGCAAATTTGGAAAACTCAACAATGGCCACAGGATTGGAAAAGGTCAGTTTACATTCCAATTCCAAAGAAAGGCAATGCCAAAGAATGTTCAAACTATCGCACCATTGCACTCATTTCACATGCTAGTAAGGTTATGCTTAAAATCCTACAAGCTAGGCTCCAGCAGTATGTGGATTGAGAACTACCAGAAGTACAGGCAGGATTTCGTAGAGGCAGAGGAACTAGAGATCAAATTGCCAACATACGCTGGATCATGGAGAAAGCTAGGGAGTTCCAGAAAAACATCTACTTCTGCTTCATTGACTATGCTAAAGCCTTTGATTGTGTGGATCACAACAAATTGTGGCAAGTTCTTAAAGAGATGGGAGTACCAGACCATCTTATTTGTCTCTTGAGAAACCTGTATGCGGGTCAAGAAGCCACAGTGAGAACTGGACACGGAACCACTGATTGGTTCAAAATTGGGAAAGGAGTCCGGCAAGGCTGTATACTATCACCCTGCCTATTTAACTTATATGCAGAACACATCATGAGAAAGGCGGGGCTAGATGAATCAAAAATTGGAATTAAGATTGCCGGAAGAAATATCAACAACCTCAGATATGCAGATGATACCACTCTAATGGCAGAAAGTGAAGAGGAACTAAAGAGTCTCTTGATGCGGGTGAAGGAGGAGAGTGCAAAAGTTGGCTTGAAACTCAACATTAGGAAAACTAAAATCATGGCATCCGGCCCTCTCAATTCCTGGCAGATAGATGGTGAAGAAATGGAGGTGGTGACAGATTTTATTTTTTTGGGCTCCAAGATCACCGCAGATGGGGACTGCAGCCAAGAAATTAAAAGACGCTTGCTCCTGGGGAAGAAAGCTATGGCAAATCTAGACAGCGTACTAAAAAGCAGAGACATCATCCTGCCAACAAAAGTGCGTATAGTCAAAGCTATGGTTTTCCAAGTTGCAATGTATGGCTGTGAAGGTTGGACCATAAGAAAGGCTGAGCGCCAAAGAATTGAGGCCTTTGAACTCTGGTGCTGGAGAAGACTCCTGCGAGTCCCTTGGACTGCAAGGCGAACAAACAAGTCAGTTCTAGAGGAGATCAACCCTGACTGCTCTTTAGAAGGCCAGATCCTGAAGATGAAACTGAAATACTTTGGCCACCTAATGAGAAAGAAGGACTCACTGGAGAAGAGCCTAATGCTGGGAAAGATTGAGGGCAAAAGAAGAAGGGGACGACAGAGAACGAGGTGGCTGGATGGAGTCACTGAAGCAGTAGGCATGAGTTTAAATGGACTCCAGAGGATGGTAGAGGACAGGAAGGCCTGTAGGAATGTTGTCCATGGGGTCGCAATGGGTCGGACACAATTTCACAACTAACAACAACAACAACAACAACAACAACAACAACAACAACAACAACAAAGGATTGGAAATATGGAAGACCATTTGGGGCTTTGAACCCAGTCTCCCTGATTTTCTCTGAATCCAATCTAGGTTTAACATTATAGAATGTAGAAAGAGAAGAAACTCTTATAGGGGTCTCCTTGAATTTTCAAAGAATAGATGGGACATAAATACTGTATAACGTGTGTTGCTTTCAGCAATGTTTAGGATAAATGTAAATGGAATTCTAGGTTACTATAACTTACATACCCTATATTTTCAAGCTTATTTTATATGGGAAAGAGGGATCTTTGTGTCTTGGTCGATCACAAGCTGAACCATCAATGAAACAACCATTTGATGCATCTGAAAGAACACCCCCAAAGGTGCTTTTTTCAAAAGGCAACGGGACTTTCTTGTCTTTTTTCTTTGAAAATGTTTTGCTTCTCATCCAGGAAGCTTCTTCAGTCGGATGAGAAGTGAAACATTTTCAAAGAAAAAAACAACAACAAAGTCCAGTTGCCTTTTGAAAAAAAAGCACCTTTGGGATAACCATGGCTTGGATGATTGAAAATCTCCATAGTTATCCGCAAGAACAAAAACCAAAAACAACAACAACAACAGCAACAAAGGGAAATGAAATCAAGGCTATCTAGAATATGATGTCAAGATCAAGGGAAGTCATCATTCCTCTTTTTGTGTTGGTTTGTAGAGAACACAGTATTATGTTCTGGATCTCACATTTAAGAAAGGAGATGGATAAACTGGAGCATGTCCAGAATATATCAACCAAGACAACAAAGACCCTAGAAAGAAAATTATATGACAAATAGTTGGGAGATGTTCATCCAGCAACTGATCCTATGAGACCGGTGATTTTCTTTTCTTTCAGATTCTCCTATCTTCAAGATCATCTTTTCCTTTCTATAACTGTCCATTAGGTGGCATCCTAGTAATAACTTTCATTTAAACCATGAACTAAATTGGCAATACATGTTTTCAATGTCAATCATAACCCTTATTATTGTTGTTTTTGTTGTTGTTGTTGTTGTTGTTGTTGTGCAATGAACCATAATAATAATGCATTTAAGACCCCTACCAGCTAAAGAACTGGCTTCTGTGATTTCACATGGTTCTGTATATAATAATAGTAATTGTGAATTTATAGGAAGGGATTTGAACTTTAGGAAATCCTTGTCTCTTACAAATGACATTTCTACCGATGATCCTTACATAGATAGTTTCTATCAATAGAAGCCAAGTGGCTTTATTTTCTAACTAAAAGATCAGCCAGAAGCAACCTAACAAGCATTCCCTTCAATCATTTTCTTTCAGAGCTATCAAAATTTTTGCACTGACCTTTTGAGGTCATCTTCCTTACCATGTAGTCCTGGATTAAACTGGATCTCTCTGCAGGAAAAAGGCTGAACTAGCTTAGGAGGGGGAACTCTCACCGAAGGAACCATTTGGGGAAACGATACCCTCCCACAAGGCAACTTTTTAAAAATGAAAATCTCATCTATTTGGGTCAGAAAATATCTCACAGGCTCTCAAAGGGATGCTTTCTCATAATAATAGCCATATGTTTTACTTTTTTTCCTCAATCTTAAAACCCATTCATGTTCCAGGAGCACTACTCAGGTGACCCCGAGGACAGAGATAAACCTCCAAGTGCTTCAAGGACCCTCTAAAAAAATGCAGATGACCCACTGTCATCTTTATCAGGTTCGCCTGATTCGCCAGTTGTGCCCCTTCCTGGACTGGGATGCCCTATGCACGGTCACTCATGCTCTCGTCACTTCTCGCCTGGACTACTGCAATGCTCTCTACATGGGGCTCCCCTTGAAGAGTACCCGGAGGCTTCAGTTGGTCCAGAATGCCACTGCGCGGGTGATAGAGGAAGCCACGAGTAACACCTATCCTGCGCAAGCTGCACTGGCTGCCTGTGGTCTTCCGGGTGCACTTCAAGATGCTGGTTACCACCTTTAAAGCGCTCCATGGTTTAGGACCGGGGTATTTAAGGGATCACCTTCTGCCACCATTTGCCTCCAACCGACCCGTGCGCTCCCACAGAGAGGGTCTCCTCAGGGTGCCGTCTGCCAAACAATGTCGGCTGGCGGCCCCCAGGGGGAGGGCCTTCTCTGTGGGGGCTCCTTCCCTCTGGAATGAACTTCCCCCAGGACTTCGTCAACTCCCTGATCTCCGGACCTTCCGCTGCGAGCTGAAGACATATCTATTCTTCCGAGCTGGACTGGCATAAAATTAGTTTTATTATTTGTATTTTAATTGGGGTTTTATGGTTTTATTTTAATTATGGGCCAAATTTAATAAGTTTTTTATCATTGCTTTTATTGTATTGTACTTATTTATTGTCGATTTTACTTGGCTGTGAACCGCCCTGAGTCCTTCGGGAGAAGGGCGTTATACAAATTAAATTATTATTATTATTATTATTATTATTATTATTATTATTATTGTTGTTGTTGTTGTTGTTGTTGTTGTTGTTGTTGTTGTTGTTGTTGTTGTCTGCAAGGAATATAAATCCTTCCATTCCCCACTATCCTGTCAGATCTGAAGAAGCTTCTTGGATAAAAAGTGAAACATCTTCAAAGAAAAAACAAAAAAGTACAGTTGTCTCCTGAAAAAGCACCTTTGGGACAACCATGACCTGGACGACTGAGAATCTCTACAGACATTTATCTTTACCTTTTAAAATAGATACAGGAATGCGGTGGCTCAGTGGCTAAGATGCTTGGCAGTTCAGCGGTTCGAATCCCTAGTGCTGCGTAATGGGGTGAGCGCCTGTTACTTGTCCCAGCTTCTGCCGACCTAGCAGTTCAAAAGCATGTAAAAATGCAAGTAGAAAAATAGGGACCACCTTTGGTGGGAAGGTAACAGTGTTCTGTGTGCCTTTGGTGTTTAGTCATGCTGGCCACATGACCATGGAGATATCTTCGTCCATGTGCTGACCACATAACCATGGAGCGCTGGCTCTTCAGCTTTGAAACGGAGATGAGCACCGCCCCCTAGAATTGGGAATCGACTAGCACGTATGTGCGGGGGAAATCTTTACCTTTTACCTTTAAAATAGAAGGATGGCTGCTCAGATAGAAGCACTGAATTGACTGTCAGAGTTTTAAGCCAAGGGTTTCTAATCCTACAGTTCTGCTGCATTTCCCCCTCTCATATGTATTTATTCTTTCTTCTTTAGAAACAACCTAAAAAAGATCTGACAGAGAATAAATTCGTCAATAAAAGAGAGGCAGAGAGTGGGAAGTGGGGTTGTTGGGAAGAGAGAGAAAGAGACTAAAGGCAAGCAGGCAGTACATTTGTTTGGTGTGTTGATACGGTTCTGCGAGTTAATTCTTCACCTTCAGCATTCTTGTTCTCTTGGTTGAGTGTCTTGCAATAAATCAGTTGTGCCCTGAAACAGAGATTATCTTTGTAAACCAATTCTCATTCATTGCCACATGATGCTTGGGGCTGATTGCACTGCACTTTGTTTAACAACAGTGGAGTAGTTTATTATAAAGGGAAGACAGATTCCTTGCAAAATATCACTTATCTGCCAGTTTTGAGGGAGTGGGTAGAGGATTGAGAAAGTTCTTACCTAAGATTTCCTCGGGCTGGTCCTTCTCTCCTTTTCATCATTTGTAAGATTCCTTGAATCATGTCTAGAATAAAAAAAAAATGTTTTGCTGGTAAGGAACAGCACAGAATAATCATCAAATGGCCGAGGTGAAAACAGCTTTAAGATCAGAGTGTGTCTATTACAAATAATTAGTTATTTTCCTATGCATGCTTGTTCATTATATAAGCAGTGGAGGAGTAGTTAATGCACTGACAGTCCTCATGTATTTATTTGAAATTACTCTCTTGTGAAAATTGTAGAAGGGGTTGACATGTTGAATTCACATTAGAAGTCAGTCTTAGTTTATGAGAGCTGAACATGACGTTATGAAAATTGAATGTCATTTTCTCCAAGTTTCTGATTTTATACTAGCTGTAACCACATGGTGGCCCATCAGGACCATTATATATGGAGAAGTCTAATCATCACTCATTTTATTTTATTATTGAAAAGAAAAAACGATACAAACTCTCTATGCACAAGAATGGAGTTACAAAAATATTCCACTCAGAACAATGCAATAAAGAAGGGAAAATAAACCAGATTTATGTTGTATATATGAAAGTTTGGGCAAAAAAAATATAAGGCTTACTTTACCTGTGTATATTGGCCCTAAATCATAAGTAACTGTAGTTTATAGAAATATATGGCTTGAAAGAATCTTGGAGATCTTCTAGTCCAACTCCCTGTTGAAGACAGGAATCTTATACCATCGCGGCCAAATAGTTGTCCATCATCCATTTATATTAAGTAAATAAAGTTAGAAACTGAAACAAAAAGGTACAGTCTGTGTATCATCAGAAACCACTGAATGTTACATTGTTATATTGATATCCTAGGTTTTTGGAAGGAAACTGCAAATGTCCTAGCTCAAATCTGCAAATAGCTTGCTATTTAATTTCTGAACATTAATTTTCTTCTCATACTCACTGCTGGTGATATGTGTATCCATAAAAGTCTTCATTGGATAAAGCTGGAAACATCAGAATTGGCAAGCTTTCGATTCATCTCTCCCTCTCCCTCCCTCCCTCCCTCCCTCCCTCCCTCCCTCTCTCTTTCTTGTATTAGGGAGAAGTGAATTTAAAAAAAACTCTAAAAGAGCTTGGGAAAAAATCCAGGCCATTCAAGAAGTATAATTTTGACCAGCCTAGTTTAGCCTGGTGATAAAGCAAAGTGACAGGAAACAGGAAATGATGGATAAACTATGCTCACCTACATAGCAATAGCACTTAGATTTATATATTGCTTCACAGTGCTTTACAGCACTCCCTAAGTGGTTTACAGAGTTAGCATATTGCCCCCAACAATCTGGGTCCTCATTTTACCCACTTCGGAAGGATGGAAGGCTAAGTCAACCCTGAGCCAGTCAAAATCGAACTGCTGGCAGTCAGCAGAATTAGCCTGCAATACTGCATTCTAACCACTGCACTGCCAGTTCTCTCTGAGAAACATAGTCTCTCATCCATTTTGGCATGGTTTAGAATGGACCTTGAAGTTACTTGCATATTTTGCTTAGCATGAAAAGTAAGTTGTTGTAAATTGTTTTCATTTTTTAGATATACCATCTGATGATTTCTGATATTTGCCTTTAAGTTTAAATGGTTTCTGCAGAAACAATTAAGCTAGTAATCCTTTTTCAAAAGTATGCAGAAGAGGTTTATATAGCCACACTTAAGAAACACCAGAAGTGTGTGTGTGTGTGTGTGTATGTATGTGTGTGTGTGTGCATGTGCATAGATACAGACAGTATTTTGTAATGATGATGTTATCAGAGAAGTTAAGGCAAATTGCAAACATGTAGGCATTTACTAAATAATCTGGAAATATGGGTGTGATAAATTTTATCAACAATACTTTGACCCATAAGATCTTTGTGGGATCAAACTAAAGGCTTGTCTAGGCCAAAATGCTGCCTCCTGCATTAAATATGGAGTGGAATCTCAGAAGAAGGGACTTAATGTAATACCTCTTCCTCCCATCACACAAAATGATTTGTGCACTATTGGTCTTTGTATGATCCACAGCAGGTATGTTGTAAACATTTTGTGTCCTCCATAATTCGTTCTGTGTCTAAGCTAAAAATAGTCAAGATAATTTGACTATTTAAATTAGAGGGGAAATCTTTGAATCCATAAAAAGAAATAGCTTTTTTCTACATTTTACAACACACCAGAGGTGGGTTTCAGCAGGTTCTGACCAGTTCTGGAGAACCGGTAGTGGAGATTTTGAGTAGTTCGGAGAACTGGTAGTAAAAATTTTGACAGGCCCCATCCCCATCTATTCTCTGCCTCCCAATTCCCAGCTGATCGGGACGAAATGGGGATTTTGCAGTATCCTTCCCCTGGAGTGGGGAGAGAATGGAGATTTTACAGTATCCTTCCCCTACCCCACCCACCAAGCCCCACCCACCAAGCCATGCCGCACACACAGAACCAATATAAAATTTTTTGAAACCCACCACTGCAATATGCACCCTTTAGGGAAGGAGTACTTGCTGTATTATATTACGAATCTATCTCCACATTAAGATAACACAATAGTATATTCCGGTGTCCTTGGTTATATGCTTATTAAATTGCTTGTACAGAGAATAATTTTTAGCCCCCACCACCATATTTGTGGTGCAATCTGACTGATGACCACTAGAAGGAACCAAAGAGATGTGAATTTATCTGCGAGTTTATCTGAAACCCAGAATTAGTTATTTCAATGCAGTTTCAACTTCTGTATTCTCAGGGTTCTAGGTATAGAAAAGGCTGACTCTTCTGATATAATGAATGGATGGCAACTGGGATATATGGACATATTAGACATGCAGCTGGGTCAATAACAATATCAGAAGCCTGAAAATTGCATAGAGTAGTGTTGTGTGGCATGGCGTGGAATAGAATAGAATAGAATAGAATAGAATAGAATAGAATAGAATAGAATAGAATAGAATTCTTTATTGGCCAAGTGTGATTGGACACATAAGAAATTTGTCTCTAGTGCAGAAACTCACAGTATACATATAAACAGCAAGTAATAGATCACAAGTCATAAATCAGGTCACAGGTCATAAATCATAATCCTTGTCAATATAGAACTACTACAGTATTTGATCACTGGATAATGTGCAAACAATTCACATGAGAACCTCTCCTTAAAATAGTATTATACAGTAAGAACAATAAAAAGGTGACTGATTTTTGCCATAGATTCCTTTTCTCAGATTCTTTCTCTGAGTCAAAACAGACCCAAACTATGGTCAAATTCATACTTCTTGAATGGGCTGGATTTTTTTCCCAAGCCCCTTTTAGAATTTTTTAAAAAAATGACTGCTAATGTTTCTCATCTCCCTAATATAAAGAAGATTCCTAAAAGCCTACTGAACTTAGCCTACTAGAGAAATCCATGTTAGAAATCAAAAGAATTGAACCCACATAAACCAATGAGAAGGCAGGCTCCAGATTCAGGCAACTGAGAGCCAAAAGAAAATGGAATCATAAGGAAAACCTTCTTGGGAATCAAACAGGGGTGAAAGGCTACCGGTTCGCATTGGTTCGAATGAATCTGCAGTGATGAAAACTACCGGTTCAGATGAACCTATAGTAAAAAAACCAGGTTCATCTGAACTGGTATTTCTGACAATCAGCTGTGCCGCGCAGTTTATATTCACTAGAAAGCAGGAAGTCCTGCTTTCTAGTGAAGCTAAATGCCGCGGCACAGCAGTTCCCCCTCTCGCTGTTCTACTTACCTAGTGAAGTCTTCTTTTTCCACACGAAGCGCTGTGTGTCTGCCTGTGCAGTGCACGCACAATGTGCTTTCGGCACGCACTGCACATGTGCACATGCAGCACAACTTTGGCACACAGTCCGCATGCGCAGGCAGTGAACCGGTGGCGATCCATGGAGGATTTCACCACTGGAATCAAAATGTCTTTTCTGGTGGAAGACTTTCTTTATTAATTGACTCTCTGATCTGATAAATACTGAGAGAGGGTGGTGTGTAGAAGTTATGACTAACAATTATTGACTGCCATTGTAATGCTGAATACTTACAAATGCATGATGGTGAGAAATAAAAGGCATCAGTTGAGAGCAGGCTTTGTTGCAATGATGTTCAGTCTGATGTAAACCTCTCTTGCTAATATCTATTACCTATCTTTTACCCATCCAATTTCTACATCTTGACTCCCTGAACTTATTGATATGTCTCAGTTACTTCTTATTTCTCCTGCTGGCTGGATTTCACCTCCTTCTTGCTCCCTCCCTCCCTGTTTGAGCTACAGAACAAGACAATTTCTTGGAGATCTTTTCCTTTCCTACTCATGGAATTGGAATTATGGCTATTTTTTTGTGCCTTTGCTGTGCCAGATGCAGCACTGTTCCAGCAAATGGACCACTAACAAAAGCAGGCATAATTTGTATTGGATTAACTGGCTCAAAGAACAGGAGGGTCAGCATGAATGACTAACCTAGAATTAGAAGAGCTTCTCGGCCTCCTTTGAAATGGAAGAATCTGAAATACAGATGTAGTGAGAGTGAATAGTTGACAACTGTGGCTTTAAAATAGTATTATACAGTAAGAACAATAAAAGGTGACTGATTTTGCCATAGATTCCTTTTCTCAGATTCTTTCTCTGAGTCAAAACAGACCCAAACTATGGTCAAATTCATACTTCTTGAATGGGCTGGATTTTTCCCAAGCCCCTTTAGAATTTTTTTAAAAAATGACTGCTAATGTTTCTTATCTCCCTAATATAAAGAAGATTCCTAAAAGCCTACTGAACTTAGCCTACTAGAGAAATCCATGTTAGAAATCAAAAGAATTGAACCCACATAAACCAATGAGAAGGCAGGCTCCAGATTCAGGCAACTGAGAGCCAAAAGAAAATGGAATCATAAGGAAAACCTTCTTGGGAATCAAACAGGGGTGAAAGGCTACCGGTTCGCATTGGTTCGAATGAATCTGCAGTGATGAAAACTACCGGTTCAGATGAACCTATAGTAAAAAAACCAGGTTCATCTGAACTGGTATTTCTGACAATCAGCTGTGCCGCGCAGTTTATATTCACTAGAAAGCAGGAAGTCCTGCTTTCTAGTGAAGCGCGGCACAGCAGTTCCCCCTCTCGCTGTTCTACTTACCTAGTGAAGTCTTCTTTTTCCACACGAAGCGCTGTGTGTCTGCCTGTGCAGTGCACGCACAATGTGCTTTCGGCACGCACTGCACATGTGCACATGCAGCACAACTTTGGCACACAGTCCGCATGCGCAGGCAGTGAACCGGTGGCGATCCATGGAGGATTTCACCACTGGAATCAAAATGTCTTTTCTGGTGGAAGACTTTCTTTATTAATTGACTCTCTGATCTGATAAATACTGAGAGAGGGTGGTGTGTAGAAGTTATGACTAACAATTATTGACTGCCATTGTAATGCTGAATACTTACAAATGCATGATGGTGAGAAATAAAAGGCATCAGTTGAGAGCAGGCTTTGTTGCAATGATGTTCAGTCTGATGTAAACCTCTCTTGCTAATATCTATTACCTATCTTTTACCCATCCAATTTCTACATCTTGACTCCCTGAACTTATTGATATGTCTCAGTTACTTCTTATTTCTCCTGCTGGCTGGATTTCACCTCCTTCTTGCTCCCTCCCTCCCTGTTTGAGCTACAGAACAAGACAATTTCTTGGAGATCTTTTCCTTTCCTACTCATGGAATTGGAATTATGGCTATTTTTTTGTGCCTTTGCTGTGCCAGATGCAGCACTGTTCCAGCAAATGGACCACTAACAAAAGCAGGCATAATTTGTATTGGATTAACTGGCTCAAAGAACAGGAGGGTCAGCATGAATGACTAACCTAGAATTAGAAGAGCTTCTCGGCCTCCTTTGAAATGGAAGAATCTGAAATACAGATGTAGTGAGAGTGAATAGTTGACAACTGTGGCTTTTAGATAGAATGGTTCCTACACTTCTTGTATGAAAGCATTAGAAACCACTGGGAAATTTTCTGACAGCAAATGCCACTTCAGTTGGTTTTCCTCTGCTGGTGACATAGCTAAGGTAACTCAGCATTCATCTTCCGGTGCCCTTTTACATATCTTAGATTTTGATTCTCCAAAGTCCATTAATTCAATAGAGCTTTTTATAGTTTCCCTCCTGTCAATGATGGAGTTCACCTTTATCTTAGACAATTCCCTACATTGTGACAAAGACTTACTAAGGAAAAACATGTAGATTTTTTTATACTTCGTTTGGAATATAAAGAGCAACCGGTCCAGCACATGATTTATAAGACAGCATAATAATCATTAGACTAGTTTGATGTCTGTCTGTTGTCTGCCTGCTTGTCACGGTCTCTGTCTCTTTCTTGAATTCATTAAATGTTATCAACAAAGTGAATGTGATTTTTTTTTCCAAAGAAACTTTCATGGAAAAGATGTGAATCTTTATAACCCACTCAGTCTGTCTGTAGATGGAAGGAAAGCCAGCTAAATTCATTTGGAATTAATTCAAGCAAGCATGTGTAGGGAAGGATGAATAAAGAGCCAGACTGAAACTCCATATCTAGAAGCAAGCAATATAATTCTGGTTGCAAGATGCTGGGTGCACAGAATGGAAGTGGTTACTTATCAACCTGCCTTACTTGTTAGCAAACCTCCAGCATCGCTTGACTAACACTGTTGGAACCAGACAAGGCTATTCATTTAGCTTAATATATTCTGTCATGCTTAGCAATTTAGCTTGCATAGTTAGATCACTCAGGTATCTCAGCCAAGACCACAAGCAGAAAACAAGAAAGGTTTTTCAGCTAGATGAAATGTGCAGGTCTTCACGGGTTTCATATGTTTATGCTTTTGATATAATGGCAACATTATGGTTGAAGACTTACCTTCCTCTTATTTTTTATTTAATGAACACGTCAAGTACTGTATGCAAACTCTATAGGTTCTATAATGTGCTATACAAAGGTTTCAGTGAGTAACCTTAGCTGGTCACTAAGGTTTTCAAGGAAAAAATGGACATCCATTTGTTGAGAGATGATATAAGGCCTCCTGCCTTGGGCATGGTGTTGGATTAGAAGACCTCCAAAGTGATTAAGGGACTGGAGGCTAAAACATACGATGAACGGTTGCAGGAACTGGGTATGGCTAGTTTAGTGAAGAGAAGAACTAGGGAGACATGTTAGCTGTGTTCCAATATTTGAGGGGCTGCCACAGAGAGGAAGGGGTCAAGCTATTTTCCAAAGCACTTGAAAGCCAGACAAGGAATAATGGATGGAAACTGGACAAGGAGAGATTCAACCTGGAGAAATTTTCTGACAGTGAGAACAATCAAACAATGGAACAGCTTGCCTTCAGAAGTTGTGGGAGCTTCATTACTGGAAGCTTTCAAGAAGAGACTGGAGTGCCATCTGTCAAAAATGATGTAGGGTCTGCTTGGGTGGAGGGATGACCTACAAGGTCCCTTCCAACTCTGTTAGTCTGGCTCTTTATGTAATCTGTCCCTTCCAGCCCTATATTTCTTTGGGTTTTTTTGTGTTTGTTTCTGAGATCAGCAAACAACTAGAAACAACCAGTCAATAATATTACAACATGCAAAAATCTACACACAACAGGCACCATATAAATACCAAACACAGAATAGCCCAAATCACATTCTCTGCTAGAGAGAAATTCCCTGAGGATGGGTTCCCACATGAGTTTGAAAGATCAGAAGGCAAAATTTCTGGTCCCAGTGACTGACCCAAATTGGATCCTGCAACATTATCCTGGGATGTGTATATTAGCTTTCATTCATGAATATTACAACATGTTTGATGTTATATAGCATCACTGAAAAAAGTAACTGTTCCTAACACTTACGACCATTGCAGCATCCTGCAGCATGATCAAAATTTCGGCACTTGTCAACTGGCATAATAATAAATAATAATAATAATAATGTTTTAATTTGTATACCGCCCTTCTCCCGAAGGACTCAGGGCGGTGAACAGGCAGATAAAATACAAACATACACAATAATTAAAACAACCCTTAAAAAACTGATTTAAGCTTGCCCGAAAATTTAAAATGACAATACACCCCATAAAATTACCAAAATTTAAAAACCCATCAAATTCAATTAAAATTTAAAGGTAAAATCAAGCTAGTCCAGCCATACGAAATAAATAGGTTTTAAGTTCACGGCGAAAGGTCCTAAGGTCAGGTAGTAGTCGAAGTCCGAGGGGAAGTTCGTTCCACAGGGTCGGAGCCCCCACAGAGAAGGCCCTCCCCCTGGGGGCCGCCAGTCGACACTGTTTGGCTGACGGCACCCTGAGGAGTCCCTCTCTGTGGGAACGCACCAGACGCTGGGAGATAGAGGCCGGCAGTAGACAGTAAGTAGCCCGGTCCTAAGCCATGGAGTGCTTTAAAGGTGGTAACCAATACCTTGAAGCGCACCCGGAAAACAACAGGTAGCCAGTGCAGTCTGCGCAGGATAGATGTTACGTGGGAGCTCTGAACCGCTCCCTCAATAACCCGCGCAGCCGCATTCTGGACTAGCTGAAGTCTCCGGGTGCTCTTCAAGGGGAGCCCCATGTAGAGAGCATTGCAGTAGTCCAGGCGAGAAGTAACGAGAGCATGAGTGACCGTGCATAAGGCATCCCGGTCCAGGAAGGTGATGGATCAGGCGAACCTGATAAAAAGCTCTCCTGGAGACGGTCGCCAAATGATCTTCAAAGGACAACCAACCATCCAGGAGCATGCCCAAGTTGCGTACCTTCTCCATCGGGGCCAATGACTCACCCCCGACAGACAGCCGCATCTGCAGCTGACTGTACCGAGGTGCCGGCATCCACAGCCACTCTGTCTTGGAGGGATTAAGTTTGAGCCTGTTCCTCCCCATCCAGACCCGTACGGCTTCCAAACACCGGGACAGCACTTCGACAGCTTCACTGTGGTGGCCCGGGGTGGAAAAGTACAGCTGAGTATCATCAGCGTACAGTTGGTATCTCACCCCAAAGCCACTAATGATCTCACCCAGCGGCTTCATATAGATGTTGAACAGGAGGGGTGAGAGAATCGATCCCTGCGGCACCCCACACATGAGGCACCTCGAAGTCAATCTCTGCCCCCCTGTCAACACCGTCTGCATCCGGTCAGAGAGGTAGGAGGAGAACCACCGATAAATGGTGCCTCCCACTCCCAACCCCTCCAGCCGGCACAGCAGGATACCATGGTCGATGGTATCAAAAGCTGCTGAGAGGTCTAATAGGACCAGGGCAGAGGAGTAACCCTTATCCCTGGCCCTCCAGAGATCATCCACCAGCGCGACCAAAGCTGTCTCCGTACTGTATCCGGGCCGGAAGCCGGACTGGAACGGGTCTAGATAGACAGCTTCATCCAGGTACTGGGGTAGCTGACATGCCACCGCACTCTCTACAACCTTCACCGTGAAGCGAAGGTTGGAGACTGGCCGGTAATTCCCTAAAACAGCTGGGTCCAGGGAAGGCTTCTTGAGGAGAGGTCTCACCACCGCCTCTTTCAAGGCAGCGGGAAAGACCCCCTCCCGCAAAGAAGCATTTGTAATCCCCCGGAGCCAGCCTCGTGTCACCTCCTGAGTAGCCAGTACTAACCAGGAGGGGCACGGATCCAGTAAACATGTGGTGGCATTCAGCCTACCCAGCAACCTGTCCATGTCCTCGGGAGTCACAGGATCAAAATCATCCCAAACCACCTCAACAAGACGGGTCTCGGAACCCTCGCCTGGATCTACCCAATTTTGATCCAATCCGTCCTGAAGCTGAATGATTTTATCGTATAGATAACCGTTAAACTCCTCGGCACGCCCTTGTAGGGGGTCCTCCCGCCCCTCCTGTTGAAGGAGAGAGCGGGTCACCCGAAACAGGGCGGCCGGGCGGTTATCTGCCGACGCAATGAGGGAGGAAACGTAGGAACGTTTCGCATCCCTCAGTGCCACTAGGTAGGTCCTGCTATAGGACCTAACTAGTGTCCGGTCAGCCTCAGAACGGCTGGATCTCCAGACACTCTCTAGGCGTCTTCTCTGGCGTTTCATCTCCCTCAGCTCCTCGGAGAACCAAGGAGCTGGTTGAGACCGGCGCCGGGTCAGAGGCCGCAAAGGCACGACACGGTCCAAAGCTCCAGCCGCAGCCTATTCCCAGGCCGCAACTAGTTCTTCAGTCGTATTGTGGGCCAGGTGCTCGGGAAATGGCCCAAGCTCCGTCAGGAACCTCTCCCGGTCCATCAGGCGCCTGGGACGGAACCAGTGCATTGGTTCCGTCTCCCTGCAGTGGTGGGTAGCGGTCCGAAAGTCTAGACGAAGGAGAAAATGATCTGACCATGACAAAGGTTCGACAACTACATCATTTAAAACCAGATCATTCAACCACTGGCCAGAGATAAAAATCAAGTCTAGGGTGCCTCCCCCGACGTGGGTAGGGCCGTCAATTAATTGAATCAGGTCCATGGCCATCATGGAAGCCATGAACTCCTGAGCTGCCGAGGATGCCACGCCGGTTGATGGCAAATTGAAATCCCCCATGACCAACAGTCTAGGGCAGAGGTGTCCAAAGTTTTTTGAGTGAGGGCCAAATACAGAAAAATAAGCAAAGGCCCGGGCCACGGGGGGGGGGGGGGGGCTAAAATTTTTTGTACCAGTTCTGTGGGCGTGGCTTATTTTGGGGTGTGGCTTGGTGGTCATGTGACTGGTGGGCGTGGCTAACTCCTCATGTGACTGAGTGGATGTGGCTATGGGCATAGAAACCTAAATACATAGAGACCTAAATACTGACAGCGGCTACCAGTAATCCTCGGCTTGCAACCACTCATTTAGCGACCAATACAACAGCACTGAAAAAAGTGACTTACCACCAGTCTTTGCATTTATGACCTTCGCAGCATCCCCAGTTACATCAAAAGTCAAGCTTTTGGCAACCAGCATGTATTTACTGGGATTTTCCGTCCGTCATGAACTCTCTTCCCACTGAGGAGACACAGCAGCCAATGGAGGGACTCCGGGAGGCCCAGGCGAGGCCTGCACCGCCTCGCAGCCACTCAGGTGTGCCACGCGGCTCCCACCCAGGCCAGAAAGGGACGGGGGGCTAAAATTTTGTACCAGTTCTGTGGGCGTGGCTAACTCCTCATGTGACTGAGTGGATGTGGCTATGGACATAGAAACCTAAATACATAGACACCTAAATACTGACAGCGGCTACCAGTAATCCTCGGCTTGCAACCACTCATTTAGCGACCAATACAACAGCACTGAAAAAAGTGACTTACCACCAGTCTTTGCATTTATGACCTTCGCAGCATCCCCAGTTACATCAAAAGTCAAGCTTTTGGCAACCAGCATGTATTTACTGGGATTTTCCGTCCGTCATGAACTCTCTTCCCACTGAGGAGACACAGCAGCCAATGGAGGGACTCCGGGAGGCCCAGGCGAGGCCTGCACCGCCTCGCAGCCACTCAGGTGTGCCACGCGGCTCCCACCCAGGCCAGAAAGGGACGGGCTAACTAGGGGCGAGTGGGCGGGCACCGCCCCTCCTCCGAACGCCGAGTGGCGGCGCGCGCGGAGCGGCAGCGCGCGGCCAATGGGAGCGGGCGAGCTCGGCGCGTCACGGGCCAGCACACGGGCCCGCGGCTGAGGTAAAGCGGAGCATGTGGCGGGGCGCCGCGGCGGCTGCTTCGGCAGCGCATGGAGGCGATGCCTTGCCGCGACCGGCGCGTGGTGGGCCCGGCGGGGGCAGAGGCCGGGATGCCGGCGAGCGGCGAGGGCGGGCCTCGGCAGCTGCGCTTCGCCGACCCCGGCCCGGGCAGCGGTGACAGCCTGAGCCCGGACAGCAGCAGCAGCAGCGCCGACGGCAGCCGATGCTGCTGCGCTGGCGGGAACGGCTGCTGTGCGGGCGACGGCGACGCGTCACGACTGGCCGGGGTCGGCGGCGGCCAATGGGAGCGGGCGAGCTCGGCGCGTCACGACTGGCTGGGATCGGCGGCGGCCCAGCTCAAACCCCTGCCCATGAACGACCAGATCCGGGAGCTGCAGACCATCATCTGCGACAAGCGCCCCCTGAGCGCGTGCAGAGCGCCGCGCCCGGAGAGGATCCCGCGCGGGGCTGGGAAGCAGAGCGCCCGCCCGCCTGGCTTCCGGGCTGCAGCCCGCGTGGGGCGATGGGCACGCCGCCCGCCCGCCTCTTCCTCTGTCTGGTGGGCGGGCTGGAGCCATGGGCGCCCTGGGCGCCTACAGCCCAGTGGCGGAATGGCCGCCCGCAGCCCCGGTGGGCGGGATCGCCTCAGCGGAGCCACTCCGCATCTGCAACCGGGCGAGCGGCGGCTTCCTTGGGGGCCAGGACGGGGGCCGCACCCCACTGTCCACCGAGAATTTGCTGCGGGCCAATAAAAACTGACCCGCGGGCCGCAGTTGGCCCGCGGGCCGTAGTTTGGACACCCCTGGTCTAGGGGTTTCAACTGCCAACCCGGCCAGCAACTCCAACAGCTCAGGCAGGGCTGTTGTCATGCAGCAAGGAGCCAGGTACGTGATCAGCAAGCCCACCTGAGTCCTACGACCCCACTTCACGTAGCGGGATTCACACCCAGCTATCTGAGGCACAGTGGTCTCTCTCAGCTCAAGAGTCTCCTTAATAATAACCGCCACCCCACCACCCCTACCCTGGGCCCTCGGCTGATGGAATGCTTGGAAACCTGGTGGGCACATCTCCTCTAGGGGCCCAACCAGGTCTCTGTAATGCCCATAACGTCCGCGGTCCCTTCCTGAATAAGATCTGAAATCAGGGGGGCTTTATTAACCGCGGACCTGGCATTACATAACATCAGCTGAAGGCCCAAGTCCCGAGTACTCTGGCCACTCAGGTCACGGGAAAATCCTGGGGGGCCGGAGCACGCAATCGCTCGTAAACAGTGAGAGCGAACCCCCGAAACCTGATGTGCCCCCCCTTCCGTCATATCTGCCTCTCCCACTTACCGTATTAATAGCTCGACCCTGACAAACTGGAACGACACCCCTCTCCACAACCTTCGGACCTATTAAGTTACCACCGTGAACACATGGTGGACCCAGCACCCTCCCTGACGGGTTTCCCCCCCACCCATCCACCCCCCCAAACCAAACCCGTCAATTACCCTCCCCCCCTTAAAATTCCCCTTAAAATTCCCCGGTAAAAAACGATTAAAACAGTTCAATAAAAATCCCCTAAGCCTCCTAGATTTCGCATGCCAACTCTCGGGGTTCCAAAACCTGTCCTCAAGATTTGCCCTCGATAGTGTGGAGGGCCAGACCTGCGAGAGAGGGCAAGAAGGTCCGCAGTTGAAAATCTTCGCATAAATAAAAATACAGTACGGTCAGCAGTCCATCCAAGCCGGTCAAGATGTCAAAATGTCATTACAGCAAGACTGGGCTCCCTGGCTGGCGAGATGGACCGTGGACTTCCAGGACTCCATGGGGCCGTTATTCTACCCCCAAACCCAAACGGCCCCACTTGCCCCAGGTCCAGATGACCAGCCATTCTCCTCCAAGCCAGTCCATTCGGCCTTGATGTTAAAGTCGATATGGGCCTTGATGTCAGGGACTCCATACCCGGTTGCTCCGGCTCTTCAGGCCTGACCTTGGGCAATCCTAGGCTGAGCTGCAGAGGGTCCAAAAGAGGGCCAGCCTCGCCTCCAACTCCTCCTTCGATGGGCCGAACCCTCCAGATGACACATCCGACCCTCTGCCACTACCTCTCAGCGACCGATCTTCTCCTCTCTCCTCCTCTTTGGCATTGATGGAAAAAAATTCTCAAGCGTTGATAGAAAGCCCTCAGCCCCTGGGAGTAGGGGGAGGCCGCCCGCCACCGCTGCCACCGCCGCCGGAACCCGGAAGCCAAGCGCAACCGCCGCGGCCATCACCCCGGCCAAAGGCCCAACAAAAGGCCCAACAGAAGGTGGAAGGAAACGCTGAGGGGAACGCCGAGCTCCGAGGTAAAAAAGTCTGGCCAGGCCCCTTTTGACATCGATGGAAAAGGCCCTCAGCCCCTGGGGGAGGCCTCCACCACCGCCGCCGCCGCTGCCAGACCCAAAAGTCATACAGCGCCCGCCGCGGCCGCGACCGCCACCCCAAGCAGGCCAAGGGAGATGCCGAGGGAGCCGCCGAGCTGCCGAGGGAGCCACAGAGCCACAGAACCGCTGCAGAGCCATCACAGAGCTGCCGAGCCTACCGCCGAGCCTACCGGCATGAATTTACAATGGTTGCAACATCCATGGTCATATGATTTATGACCTTCCCAGATGCCTTTCAACAAGCAAAGTAATTTGGGAAGCCAGATTCACTTAACAACCACATGATTCACTTAATAACTGCAGTCATTCACTTAAGAATCATGGCCAAAAAACCCCCAAACCCTTGTAATATCAGGTGCCTTTTTTGGCAACAGAAATGCTGACCCCAAATTTGGATGTAAGTCAAAGAATATCTGTGCTCTTTGCAAAGACTTTGTCCTCTAGAATGGATGTAATATGCATGTGCACTAGAGCAAGGGAATAGAGAGAGAGAGAGATTGGAAGAAAAAAAAATCCAATATTCAAATGCCATGTGGGAAAGATTGCCTGCTAAAGAGCTGTATCTGCATTTGACAACTCAGAAACAGATTTTTGATAGTGATACTGCAGTATAGAGAGAAGAATCATTCAACATTCATGAAGTTGCAAATCTATCCCAACACAAAGTTGCTTTGCCCTCAAGGGAGCGTATCAATTCAAGGATGAAAATGCTGCTTTCAATTGTTTTTTAAAGGAACCCAAGAAGGAACTGCACTCGTTAGTATTTCTATTGCTATAGGCAATGATTTTGCATTATATTTTTATTTGTAACATCAAGGGTTTTGATTGCTCTATTTCCCCCCCCCCCCCAGAATTGCCTTTACTGGATATGCACATCAATATTCACATGATCGATAAAGTCAGTGGACAGAATGTGATAACAGGTCAATCTACAAGTGAGGCTGGGGGTTGCAGGGCTAAATACACAAGCTGTACTGGCAGTTTCCTCTCCAGTACATATCTAATATTTGTAGGTAGTGAGAACCTGGTCATAAATTTAGAAAGGAAGCAGGAAGGGAGAAAATCTAACATCCAAGATGTTCATTTCCCCCCCGAAAATGCAGAATGAGTCTTTGATTTAGCTGCCTTTATTATCATTATTTTAGGCATACCCAATTCCAACAACTGGTCTTTATATGTGTTAGCCTCCAGTCCCCTAATCATCTTTGTTCTGATATTTGGTATTATAAATTTAGGACAGCCAAAGGAGAGCCGATATATCACAGTGAAGGGAAAAAGTATATCACAGTGAAGGGGCTTCATAAAAAAAGTATACGAGCCAGTCACTTTTTTACTTTAATTTTACTCCATAACTTTTGATTCTCTGTTGCTCTTGCAGCACCATGTATCTTCCATAATATTTTACATGCCTGAGACTTGTAATCAAGACTAACCAACCCTTTGGACTCTGGGACAAATTTTGAAGTATTTGTGGGGATTAAAGGTTTGCAGATGTAACACCTGTTTCCTTAAAGTTGCTGGGTCTTTTCCTGGAATCATGTAGTTGCCCTCTGATGTTATGGCTAAGGAGCTGCAGACAGGTGTTAATCTGAGCATCTGGATCTGCATCTGCTCTGCTGCTCTGGGGGAAGACCCAGACTGTCAGCACGTCATGAGTTTTCACATGTTCATTTCAAAGATACATAACTCCACTTTTCTTGAAAATCTTTTCTCCCTTGGTGGTATGTGGCTGCCTAGCAGATATTTCCAATCAGAAAAGCCCCTTTTATTCCTTTGCAAGCTGCAGTCTAAGAAAGGCATGAGAAGCATCTTCTTGTCTGAACACAAACAGTTGACTGCAGTCAGGCTAATGTTACTATTTATTTATGTATTTATTATTTATTTATTTATTTATTTATTTATTTATTTATTTATTTATTTATTTATTTATTTATTTATTTATTTATTTATTTATTTATTTATTTATTTGTCAGACACAACAGTATATATAAGTATAAGCATGAAATAACCATACGAATTGGATACAATCAAAGGGAACATTAAGACAGGAATGGTAGGCATGCTGGTGCTCTTATGCACGCCACTTACAGATCTCTTAGGAATGGGGTGAGGTCAATAGTAGATAGTCTTTAATATATATACTTTATATATATAGCATTGTAATGTGGATTTAAAATGGTTAGGGATTTTCATTTTGTCTTGTTGGGGAGCAATTGACTCTTCACACATTTTGAGTCATTTACCATGAGTCTCAAAAGGTGGATCAGAGTTCATTCAACTCTTTCAGCCAAACTGGTTCAGACAATAGAAGATCTCTTAATTGAGACAGAAATACGTTGGCGTTCCTAAATTGTAATGGTCCAACCCTGGAGGCCTCCCAAATTCAGCAGCTGAAGACTGGATCAGCTACCTTTCTATTTCCCCCCCACCCAGAGGTCCCTTAAAAAGCAAAATCATTGAGTTGACAGCAGATTTTGTCCAGAATCTAGAAAGTTAAAGAAAAGAGAGTTAAAAATTTGACAGGGTGGTATTGATGTCAAAGTGAAAAAACATAGGAGCTCATATTTTGGGGAAATCCTGTACCTATGTATTATATTGATTGGAATAGCTATTTCCATATGATTACCTTTCTGTATCTTCTCATCTTATTAACTTTTAGGAGTAGCAAATATATTAAATATAGTAAATTCCCTTTCATCCAAAAGTAATCTTTTCCAAAGGCAACTGGACTTCGTTTTTCCTTGAAGACATTTCGCTTCTCATCCAAGAAGCTTCTTCAGTTCTGAAAAACTGAAATGAAATGAAAAAGAAGCAGCTTTTTGAAAAAGCATCTTTGGGACAACCTTGCCCTGGATGATTTAAGAATCTCCACTGAGATTTGCTTTTACGTTCCCTCTTTCTTACTAACATGTCTATAATTGATTAGTCAGATATTCATAGATCTACAATCTCTTCCAATTTTTTTTTACTGCTCTCTCCTTTTCCTTTCTAATGGAATAGATACCACACAAGCCTCTATGTGGTTTGACAAATCCCAGGGCTCTTCATGCTATCTTAGGTATTTAGGCTTTCTAATTATATCTAATCCCTCAATTCCCAGAAAAGACCAGAAAAGTGTCAGCATCAAGACTTTTATGAATTGCTCTATTATTTTTATTTCCCTCTGCACACATGATCTGCTCCATAAACATATTTCCACAGCATTAGTGACATTTGAATTGCACAGTAGAAGAATGTTGTCATTTTGAAAAACTGATATACAGATCCTTTAAATTAGAATTATTTGAGGGATTCCCCTCTCTCTCTAGATAAATTCAGCACAATTTGATTTTCCTAAGGTACATGTTTCCCCCCACAAAAAAAAGTATATTATGCAACAAGATTCTGCGTGTACCATTAAGGTGGATAATGTGAAAAATATAAAGATGTGTTATATTTGTCTGCAGGACAGTGCTTTGAATTTAGGACTTCAGGCTTCGAATATAGATTTTGATATGAAAAAGGCAGGAAATGGCATCTCTGTAACTGGTCTCTCATTTTTATATAAAAAGAAGATAGCAGCCAATGTTGGGCTAGATGCATATACTTTTGCTTTGCAAACCTTCTTAGTAAAACTGACGTATCTGGAAAATAGGGGTTCTGGAAAAGATACAAAAATGTGTAACCCAAGGGTCATAAGTATTCCTGTCCCATTAAGCATGTCTTGAGATATTTCTCCAAAGCTCATTAGGAGGATCTCTTAAATGAGTAGAAGGAAAAAATTATCAAATACAAGGGGCAGAATCACATTAGTGGCAGTTTATTTTATTTCAGTTGAAATTTCATCAGGTTTCATCTTAGACCAGTGTAGGGAAATGCAAAACGTTCTGTGCCCAGACAATTCCAACAATTCCAAATAGAGAGCAGCTGTTTCTTGGAAATTTCATGTCTCAGTTGAAGCATATGTGCTCTTCATTGGAAGCAGTGGTGGTATTCAGCCGGTACTATCCAGTTCGGACGAACTGGTAGCGGTGACTGCAGGAGACTCCGCCCACCCACCCGGACGTCATCACATCTCGTTTTTGATGCTCTGCGCATGTGCGGAAGGCTCTGCTCATGCATGGAAGGCTCTGCACATGCATGGAAGGCTCTTCGTATGCACAGAAAGCTCTGCGCATGTACGGAGGTGGCATATGCATTCACATTTGTGAACCAGTAGTGAAGGTAAGTGAATACCACCCCTGATTGTAAGGTTTTCAGAAGAGAGAGGGGAAAAGACCCAGTGCATCATCAGCGAAGGTCCACCATCCACTATTTCTGGGACCTTACTTTCCCTACATCCAGCATCCTTGTCTTTAAGCTCAACATATCCATCCTGCTCCCCACCACCACCATGTTTCCAATGGGGACATGGGAAAAGAAAAGTGCTTGAAAAAATACCAGGGACTAAAAAAAAAAAAAGATCAGGGCAGACCAGTTGGATATGCTGTACCTGAATCTGAGGGTGTGGTGGTGGCTAGGGAAGGCTGTACAGTCCAAAAAGTAAATGGGACCATGACGAAAATTAGGTATGGCCATTAGTAAGCATATATTTAAACTAAACCATGTGCTTTGTTTCATACTAGAAATATAAACATTTTGTCTTGTAAGTTCTGCCAGGCTGCTCCAGATGGGTTACAGTTTGATAGAACCAAAACTTAGGAGATTTGGGTTATTTTGGATTTCAGCTGATAGGATCGATTTTTTGTGGCAAGCAAACTTGGGGGGAAAAAAATCCTGCGGATTTCTGAAAAGGTCTTTATTACTAGTAAGATCATGTAAAAGCATCTTAAAAACTAACCAGAGGATTAGTTTAGCTTATGCCTATCCTAGAGTAATTAAGGCAACATTATTCTGAGTCTCTTTCTAACGTTTTCCTCTCACCTGGATTTAGGAATCTTCGTTTTGGCTTTGAAACAGAGATGAGCACCGCCCCCTAGAGTCGGGAACGACTAGCACATATGTGTGAGGGGAAACTTTAGCTTTACCTTTAAGCATGGAAACCCTTTAGAGCTAGCTTCACCTATCTAAATGCCAACATGATGTTCTCAATGAAGGGCATCTTGAACCTGAGCAAACTGTCAGTCTTGACTCCCTTGAGTTCATTACTCAGAATGATGACACATAGTCTAATGCTTTTCTGCTTTCCTCAGTTTTTACCTCCAGTTGTGTCTGCCCAGCTACTTCTGCATTTCCTGCTTGTCTTTACCACATTTAAGCCACCCAGAGTTGCTCTAACGGGGAGATGAGCAAGATGTACATTTAATAAAGATAAATTGAATAAAAGTTTTCAACTCAAATTCTGCTTTTCTTCCTTCATCTCCTATCCTCTCTTTTCCTCTTCTTTTCACGTTCCTGGCTGCTGTCTCCTGTGCCTTCCTGCTAGCTGTCTGTCTCCTTGACTTTCTCTTTGGCTTTTCTACTGTTTCAAGCACTGCCTCTCTCCAGTCCTTCCAGGATTATTATAAGAAGCTGTTCTCCTTGTGACTTCTCCTAACTTCTGCTTACAACTTTACCAACCTGCTGAAAAGTTATCATTATTATTATTTTCCTTTTAAAGAAGCTGCTATGACATTGAGTCTCAGTTTCATTGCCTCCTCTGCTAATGGAAGGAAAATTTAGCCTCTATCTCTTGTCTGCCTCTGGAACAGATGGAAGAAATAACTTCTGCCTGGAATGGACAGAAAAAATAAAATAACCAGCATGTTTTGATGTGTTTTGTTTTGTTTCATTAGTAGAGGAGACCGTGAAACAGTCTCAGGGTCATAGCATCACTTATTGCTGAAGGGGGAAAAGAAGTTGCAGTTTCTTTTTCTTTTTAAGGTTGCTATTCTACTCCCACACAACACATAAAATTAAATTAAAAGTAACAATAATAAATATAAAGAAATGAGTCCTTTTTCAAGAGTTCCCTTTCCCACTTCTGCAGTGTGGCGATCAACAATGAAACATACAATATAGCTCTTGTATTGACGGAAGTTGGGCACTATTGATTAATAGTGACGAAGCCTGTAGTATAAGTTTGCTATTTATGAATGATGTTGGAATGTTCTCGTAGCCTGAGAAATGTCATATCATGAGAGGGAATATTGTAGAAAATTATTCTGAAAGGGATCTCTTTACATTTTTAAAATCTACAGTTTCTATTTATTTTCAAAGCGAGACAAATGTTTGTCTTCATATTAAATAATGTGTAACTTTGTCAGGAAGGGAACGCGGTGGCTCAGTGGTGGGGGGTGGGGAATTGCTATTCTTTTAACTATCTCTAAGCACGGGATGCAATGGCTCAGTGGCTAAGATGCTGAGCCTGTCGATCGAAAGGTCGACAGTTCAGTGGTTCAAATCCCTAGTGCCAGGTAATGGGGCGAGTTCCCATTATTTGCCCCAACTTCTGCCAACCTAGTAGTTCGAAAGCACGTAAAAAATGCAAGTAGAAAAATAGGGACCACCTTTGGTGGGAAAGTAACAGCGTTCCATGCGCCTTTGCCGTTTAATCATGCCGGCCACATGACCACGGAGATGTCTTTGGACAGCACTGGCTCTTCGGCTTTGAATGATGAGCACTGTCCCCTAGAGTCAGGAATGACTAGCACATATGTGCGAGGGGAACCTTTACCTTTTTAACTTTGTCAGGGACACGCGAAGGTGAAACAATAGATTTCACAGTGAGGTCAAAAGATGCAAGTCAATTGTGGTTTCCTACACTGAGGTGTTCTGAGCAGCGAGCCTCAGATCACCGCATAGGAGTGAATGTGGTTCCACAAAGCCTTAGAGAATTCTAAGAATTTATGATCAAATATATTTCTGGACTGAAACAAAGGCTAGATACACACTAGGGTAAGTAATATTGTGATATCTTCACTTTCAGGTTCTTTATATGCTACCAGATGATTTCAGTACAAGACAACAGGCAACATAAAGATAATGGCAGGGTTTGTAAACCCAGGCATTGTAGTTTTGGTCAACTCTGGCTTATAGCTTAGCCAAATGTGTCAACCAATGTGGCTTGTCGGTTCAAAATTATTGTGCAGGCGAACTCAGCCAATGTGGTTTCTGCGTTCTAAACTAAATTCAGATGCACTATTTATTTACAATCTTCTTACTCCTACGTCTGATGGTGTTTTGGGGTTGAATGCTTCAGCTAATCAGTTGATGGAAGTAACTGCTCTAATTAGTAAGTTATAATAAGACTAAAGGAAGAAGGACAGCAAAAAAATATATTAGAAAATAGGGAAAGTATATTTTAGATTAATAGAGACAGAGAGAGTGCAGAGTCTGTAAATACACTGACAACATGCTACATATTTTACTTTCTAATTGATCCTCTTGAGAAAAGATTTTGCCACTGAGGTTCTTGTCCTGGATAGACATTTGAATTAGACCTTGTCAACAGCTTTCTGACTGCTTTCAGTTCTCCATATGCTAATTATGGAGTTGGGCAGTTTCTTCTGAGTGGCTAGATGTTCAGAAATGTACTTAATTGCTCCATCTTTTACAAATAGGAAAGAAAGCCATCCAAATATTCTGAAGAGGGAAAAATTGGCTAGTGGATTTAAAGATGCAAATGATTCTCCTGTTAGTATTTGTAAATTCAATTTGCCATTCATTGTCTCTTCCTCATATGACAGCTCTTAAGAATATTATTTTCTCATTAAATATGAATGTCCTTTATCCCCTTTGCTCATGGGTTATAGAATAATAAAAACTGCATCACTACTTTTCTTGTTGTTAATCATAGTCTTTCTGATAATATGCTTAGCAATAGATGGTTAGCAATCTGTTACTTCAAATCTTTCCCTACTCTCTTCTAACCACAGAACAAATATACAACTGTCCTTTCTTTCTTTCTTTCTTTCTTTCTTTCTTTCTTTCTTTCTTTCTTTCTTTCTTTCTTTCTTTCTTTCTTTCTTTCTTTCTTTCTTTCTTTCTTTCTCCCTCCCTCCCTCCCTCCCTCCCTCCCTCCCTCCTTCCTTCCTTCCTTCCTTCCTTCCTCTCTGCCTGGGAGCAGCATGATGACCTAGTGGTGAAGATGCTCACCACCCAATTGGAAGCTTGAGAATTCAATCCTAGGTGACAGCAGATGTTTCTCTATAAGGTCACAAAGAAAAAATATCTGCTGTGAACTCCACATAGGCATCAGGAAGGGCATCCAGTCAGTAAATGCTTAGCTCCATCCAGTCACCCCAAATTCACCCTGAATAAAGGGGTTGAAGGGTTGTAAAAAGAAAAAAAAATCTACCCTGACCTCATGCTATTGCCTTCCTTTATATTTGGAACAAACCTGATGCATCTTAAAAGTCATCTTTTGGTCTTGTATTAATTGGTGTTTTTTGTTCCCTTTAAGTAAGCAACAAGCTGCAGCAGTTCTGCCATCAAGGCAGTCTGTTATGCTTCACTGGCAATGTAGCATCACAGTTCTTAAGGAGCAGGATCAATCAGCATCAACTGGCCATTTTAAGTTTGTGTTGATGAGCCTCATCACCCCGGTCCCTGGGCCATTTTGCTTAAGCAGAAGAAAAGATGTTTGAAACCAGACATTTTCATTGTACCCCAGGCTACTAAATCAGTCTCTGGTTTGGCAACCTAGATTAGCTGACTAGCATATCTACTGATGGTATTAGAACTGTACAATGAATCATGAAAGATACCCAGCTGTTCTACTGCAGTTGTGTAGCATAACTGGGTTGATAGGTATTGTTTAGGCTGACAAATGAACGTCAGTTTAATGTTTTTTTTGGAATAGCACTAAACCTGTTCACAGTAGTGGGATGCTGCTGGTTTAACAACTGGTTCAGTGATCACTCGCTGTGTGCGCATGCACAGTTTTACAAATATTAACCTTCTGCGTTACCACTCGGGAGTAACACAGCTGAGATGAGGCCACGCCAATCAGCTGAGAAGATAAAGGTAAGTAAAGCACAGGGGCGGGTAAGTGGGCCGACCTGATCATCGGAGCTACCAGTTCACTCGAACTGGTCCGAACCGGTAGAATCCCACCCCTGCCTGTTCCCAAAAGGAACCCAACCTTCAGTTAATAGAATGGCTCACTTTGAACTCTCTTTCATAAAAGGCAAAATCAGAGCAAGTATTGACAGGTAGCTAAACCAACTGGTTTAGCCATGTACTACTTCCATCCTCCACATCCCCTTCTAGTGCTAAGAAGGTAGTGTTAGGTATTGGTAGATATTTTCCAACTAGTTGGCATTGTGTTCTGGAAGTGGATGGAAACAAAACTGATGGAAAACAAATCTAATCCAGGACTTTGTGAAGGTTATTATACCAAACAATAGAACCTTTAATCTATTCTTGCTGATCTTCTGCCACAGAGAAGCTTCTGCACCACTTTAAATTTCCACCGGGAGCAAAAGCCTGTTCAGATGAACAAATGATATTGCTCCCCTGAGGACAGTAGAGTACACAATCTATTTATCTTCATTTCCATTTCCATTTTTTGGGACATTATTTCTGTAATAATAAAATCCAGTTCCAATTGAAGTCAATGTATAGAAAAAAGCATTTTCTTAAAGCTATTCTCATTCAATGGGCAAATGTCCTCAGGAAGCTGACATGACATGAGACATCTGCACCTCTATAACTGTCTGGTTTAGTTCTGCAACCCATCAAGATAGACATAGACTTCAGAGGATAATTAGAACTGCAGAAAGAACAATTGCTACCAACCTGCCTTCCATTGAGGACCTGTATACTGCACAAGTCAAAAAGAGGGCTGTGAAAATATTTACAGACCCCCTCACATCCTGGACATAAACTGTTTCAACTCCTACCTTCAAAATGACCCTATAAAGCACTGCACACCAGAACAACTAGTCACAAGAACAGTTTCTTCCCTAAAGCTGCTAAACAAATAATTCCCTCAACACTGTCAAACTATTACTAAATCTGCACTACTATTAGTCTTCTCATCATTTCCATCACCCATCTCCTTCCACTTATGACTGTATGACTGTAACTTTGTTGCTTGTATCCTTACGATTTATATTGATATTGGTTGTTTTCTAATTTGTACCCTATGACTATCATTAAGTGTTGTTTCTTATGATTCTTGACGAATGTATCTTTTATTTCATGTACACTGAGAGAGTATGCACAAAGACAAATTCTTTGTGTGTCCAATCACACTTGGCCAATAAAAAAATCTGTTCTATTCTATTCTATTCTTGCCAGGGAGCATGGAACTGAATAGGGCTTTAGAAAAATGTTTAGGCAGACCAAAATGGGCCTCTGGTGGCTCAACAGGCTAATGCAGCCTGTTATTAACAGCAACTGCCTGCAATATTGCAGGTTCAAGTCCCACCAGGCCCAAGGTTGACTCAGCCTTCCATCCTTTATAAGGTAGGTAAAATGAGGACCCAAATTGTTGGGGGGCAATAAGTTGACTTTGTATATAGTATACAAATGGATGAAGACTATTGCCTGACATAGTGTAAGCCGCCCTGAGTCTTCGGAGAAGGGCGGGATATAAATGCAAATAAAAAAAAAAATAACTCAAGTATACTTGCTTCTTCAATTAAGACATTCAGACCTAATATGTAGAGAGTTGTGGCAGTGTAGGGGATGAAGTATCTACTTTTCCTATGTGGGGTGACAGTTGCATGAGGTCTTAAAAATGAAAAAAGATCTTCGTTAGATCTAGTAATTGATCTTACTAGCCCAGTTTCTGAATTATGCAATGATGGCTAATTGGTCACACATATGGGCACGAGGAGAGTGACAGCCCTTTTCTACTAGTGCTTCCCATCAGCTGGAATTTTATCTTGAAACGTTATCTTGCCTGGGCTTTATCTTTTTGTTGCATGTCTACTTACTTTATTTTATACCTTAATTTGTTTTTATAATGCCCTGTAAACCTGTCTTCAAAAACCTGTTTTTGAGATGGTACATTTCTTGGAGAAAACTACAACCTTAGGAAGGAACATCTCTGCCATGAGAAAGTTTTTAATTTAATTTATATTTTCTTATTAATAGGAATGAATAGCAATAGCACTTAGACATATACAGCTTCACAGTGGTTTACAGTCCTCTCTAAGCGGTTTACAGAGTCAGCATATTGCCCACAACAATCTGGGTCCTCATTTTACCCACCTTGGAAGGATGGAAGGCTGAGTCAACCTTGAGCCTGGTGAGATTTGAACTGCCAAATTGCAGGCAGCAGAAGTAGCCTGCAATACTGCATTCTAATCACTGCGCCACCATGGTTCATGGCTCAATCAGTATTTCATAATGTCTCCACCAGTTCTTCATTATATTGGTATAAGTTTAAGGAAGTCATTTTTAAATTTTTGCAAAAAATAATAATAATTCATAGATTATTATTAGTAGTACACCGCCCTGAGTCCTTCGGGAGAAGGGCGGTATAAAAGTTTAATAAATAAATAAATAAATAAAACATGACAGCATAATTTTTGAAAGGTGCAGTGTATGTCTAGTTTCAAATTTGCAAAAAAACAAAAAATATGTTGGACATATCAGCAATGTCCTTTGCTGATAAATCAGTGGTGGGTTGCTACCGGTTTGCCCCAGACTGGGAGGCTCTGCCCACCCAAGACATGGAGTGTTGTGTGTATGCGCAAGCCTGTGAGTGCCCACAAGCGAATCAGTAGCGATGGGATTTGAATCCCACTACTGAACAGAATGATCATAACTACTTGTTCCAATAGGAAAAAATGCTCATTACTTTTCTTGCAGTAGAAGCAGGAAGGGCATATAATATTAGTATCTCTGAGAGTCAACCTTGTAATCAAGCGTGGCACAAGTACAGGTGTAGATGATTCTTTCACAAAGTGAGTTGCAGATCTTTCAAGGCAGTGTGAAGGAGTGTTGAAGAGGGAATTTCATCCCCAAATCCATTGAAGTAAATTACTTTATAATTTACTCCTTTTTCTCTTTGGCTGTTTCACTTGGTAGCAAAATGGATTAAAGTAGCTGGTTTAAATCAACTTCTCTTAAAAGGATACTGGAGAATCATGATATAGCACAGATGAGAATATGCTTTCATGCTATTCTAGATTTCTTGGAAATATTTCACTGGCCACTGATAAAAGCTATATACATTCAGGATATATATGTGTGTGTGTGTGCTATCAAGCCAATGTTGATTCCTATTCATGACTCTTATTCTCTATGACATGTCCCCAATTTGGCTATTAATAGTGTAATGTATCTTTAAAAGTTTTGGCGGGAATTAGCACGTTGCTGATTGGTTGAGGCCACCGGCCGAACTGTATATAAAGAGAGGTTTGCCCCAGTACTGGTTGCTGGGTTCACTGTATATTAAAGAGCTGTTGTCACTACCCTGGTCTCCTGCCTCGTTACTGCCCAAACTTAACACTGGCGACGAAGGTGGGATACCGAGGCTAAAAGCACCAGGAAAGAGCTGAACGCACGGCAAGAACCGAACCCAGCAAATTCAGGGCGGAAACGCAGCGATGGCCAGCTACACACCGCCCGCGCCGTTTGACCCATCCAAGGAGAAATGGGGGACATACATGACCTGCTTCGAGAGTTTCCTCGAGGCGAACGAACTGCAAGGAGTTCCAGACAACAGAAAAGGGCATATTTCCTGAGCCACTGCGGTCCCGAGGTCATCGACATCGCGGAAGCCCTGGCAGAGCCAACGCCGGTACAATCGGTATCGTGGCAAACTCTGCAGAACCTATTGAAGAACCATTTCGCCAACACCGTCCAAATACGTGCAACGTTTTGAATTTGGAGAGCGCAGACAGCAAGAGGGCGAGTCCATCAGCGAATACATGGCCGCCCTAAGAAAAGCCTCTAAATATTGTGGGTACCGAGATTTGGATGAGGAACTGTTGGAGCAACTCATCCGTGGGGTCAGAGACATTCGTTATGGAGGCGGCTGCTATCCAAAAGCAACCTAACGCTGGCAAACGCTCTGGACGGCCAGAGCTCATGAGATGTCCACCCAAGCAGCGGAAACCCTACAAAAGCCGCCACACCAATGGCGAGCGAAATCAACTCCGGTCCACAACGAAGAAGTCCAGACCGAATCAGACGGCGAGGATGAGGAAGGAGTTTTTCACACCGGGAGACCGAGGAAAGAAGACCGGGATGAATGCGGAAGTTGCGGAGGGCAACACCAGCGTCAACAATGCAAGTTCAAGGACGCTACATGTCGGCGGTGCGAGAAGAAGGGGCACCTGGCTCAAGTCTGTCGAGCACCCCAACCTTCCCGCCGAAAATTCAAACCAACCAATCAGAGCGCGGGATCGGCAAGGCGACCCGTGATTGGTCAAAACAAAAAGGGCGCGAAGTCAAATCGAACGACCGTGATAGTGGGTCGTGCAGCGACCCGCGTAGAGAAGAAAATCTTCACAAAACCGAAAATCGAAGGAGTGCCGTGCCGACTGGAGGTGGACACAGGGTCAGCGATCACAATCATGTCCTGGGACACTTTTGCGAAAGCTTTGCCGAACATCGCCAAGCGCAAACTGCGAACACAGCGGCTAAAAGTTCAAGACTACCAACAGAATCGTATCCCTGTTCGAGGAACAATGTCCGTCCGCGTCGAGTACGGACCACACAAGAAAACCCTGCCCATCACGATAGTCGAGGGGACCCTGCCAAGCTTGTTGGGACTAGACTGGTTTCGAGCATTGGGCATGGGAGTGACTGGCATCTACAGAAACGACTTTAACCTAAAGGACGCCCTCATGGAAGAATTCGAAGATGTTTTCAAAGACTGCCTGGGCAAGTACAAGGGGACCCCTATTTCTTTCAACTTAGATCCTCAGGTAGCCCCCATACGGTTAAAAGCGAGGAGGGTTCCTTTCCCCCTTAAGCCCAAGATTGACCGGGAAATAGACAAACTAGTCAGTCAAGGGGTACTAGTACCAGTCGACCATGCAAAATGGGAGATGCCAATCATCACCCCAGTAAAACCAGATGGGTCAGTTCGAATTTGCGCTGACTACAAGGCGACCTTAAACAAAGCCTTGCAAAAAAGCGCTTACCCGGTTCCAGTGGTGCAACACTTGCTGCACTCGCTGGGGCAAGGGCACATTTTTGCCAAATTAGATTTGGCCCAAGCCTATCAACAACTGCCCGTAGATGCCAACACAGCCGAAGCCCAGACAATTGTAACACACAGAGGTGCCTTTAAATGTACCAGATTACAGTTTGGGGTAAGTGTGGCACCCGGCCTTTTTCAAAACTTAATGGAGCGACTTCTGCAAGGGCTCCCGGGGGTGGTACCATATTTTGATGATGTGTTGGTATCCGCCGAGAATTTGGAAGAACTAGGGGAGCGGTTCAGAAACGTTTTGGGCATTTTCCGTCAGCCGGTCTAAAAGCTAAAATGAACAAATGCCAAATAGGGGTAGAATCAGAGATTTCTTGGGCTACCGACTAGAGAAGGAAGGAATTCACCCCACAGAGAGCATAATCAAGGCATTAAAAAATGGCCGAGCCCGCAGAAACAAAACAGATCTACAGGGATTTCTGGGTCTATTGAACTTTTACGCGGTCTTTTTAAAAAATAAGGCAACTGTTGCCGAGCCGCTACATAAGTTACTGGGGAAGAATGCTGTTTGGTCTTGGGGAAAGGCAGAAGCTAGAGCATTCGAGGCAGTAAAAAACCTACTATCGAACGATAGTTTACTGATCCAGTACAATAGCACAATGCCAGTGGTGTTAGTTTGCGACGCATCCCCCTATGGGGTGGGGGCTGTGCTCAGCCATAGACTCCCGAATGGCACAGAAGCCCCAATAGCCTTCTACTCCAGAACGATGTCCTCGGCAGAGAGGAACTATAGTCAGTTGGATAGGGAAGCCCTAGCCATAGTTTCAGGAGTGAAAAAATTTCACGAATACGTTTTTGGTCGAGACTTTGAAATTATTACAGACCATAGACCACTATTAGGGTTGCTGGCTGGCGACCGGCCAACACCCGTGGCACTCTCGCCCCGATTGACCCGATGGACTATCTTTCTAGCTGCCTACTCCTATAAACTGCGGCATCGGCCAGGAAAGGAGTTGGGGCATGCGGACGCATTAAGCAGATGCCCACTGCCAGGGGCGATCGAGGACCCCACTCCGGGGACACCCATACTGTTAATTGACTCTCTGGACTCTGGCCCAGTCACGTCTAAGGAGGTGGCTCGGGCTTCATACCGGGACATTACTTTGAGAACTGTAATTGGTTGGGTTCAAAGAGGGTGGCCCGCTGCGCCGGGTGAGCGTTTCAAAGAATTTGTTAAGAAAAGCGGGGAATTATCAGTGCAAGGGGGTTGCCTACTCTGGGGGGATAGGGTGGTTGTTCCAGAGAAACTGAGGGGAAAAGTTCTGGAACTTCTGCATGAAGGTCACCCTGGGATCGTGAGAATGAAGGGTTTAGCTAGGAGCTATGTGTGGTGGCCCCTAATGGACAAAGAGATTAGCGACAAGGTTGGCAGATGCCAAGTGTGCCAGGAGTCCAGACCACTACCACCTACGGCCCCAATCCGGGAGTGGGAGAAACCCCAAGGCCCATGGTCCCGTATACATATAGACTTCGCCGGCCCCTTCCACGGCCAAACGTTTCTAATAGTGGTGGATGCATTCTCCAAATGGTTGGAGATCATCCTAATGAAATCCACAACCGCTGAAGCTGTCATTTCAGCACTAAGGCACCTTTTCGCAACGCACGGGTTGCCGGACACTCTAGTGTCAGACAATGGGCCACAGTTCACCGCGACACTTTTTGAGGGGTACTTGGCAGAAGAGGGCATCCGACATGCCCTCTCGGCGCCTTTCCACCCTGCGACGAACGGCCTTGCTGAACGTTTCGTCCGGAGCGCGAAAGAGGCATTGTCCAGAAGTGGCCCAGGCGATTGGCAATCACAAATTGATGCATTCCTAACGGTACAACACAGAACCCCTTGTGTGGCCACTGGCCGCAGCCCAGCAGAACTACTGATGGGACGAAAACTAAGATGCCCATTAGACCGTTTAAACCCGAATTACACGCCAGACGGGTACAAAACAACACCAGGCAAAACAAGAGAACTGGCCATAGGAAGCTATGTATGGGCACACAATTACGGTGATGGCCCAAACTGGCTAAAGGGAACAATCATAGACACCACGGGCCCCAAGTCGTACCTCGTGGAGATAGAGGACGGCCGGGTGTGGAGACGCCACATAGATCAGCTAAGAAATAGAATTAACACTAGACCAGAGATAGATGGGACGGGCCCTGACTACTCATTGATTGAACCCACAGCTGACTCAAGCCGAGAAAAAACGGGGGACTTATCTGGTTCAGACGAGGTCCAGCGACACCATCCGGTCCTTCCTGAGGACAGCAGGCACGACTCGGCAAGTAATCCAAGGCCGGATGGCCTGGAGGAGGAGCTGAGAGGAACGAGCAGTCCCTCCCGTCAGCTCGACTCACTCCCAGAAAATGAACTGCGCAGGTCCGGGAGAGTTAGGAAACGCCCAGCGTACCTGCGCGACTACGTAGAGAAATAATATGCTAAATGTATGCAAATATGAGTAAAGTGTTTTCTGGGAGGGAAGGAGTGTAATGTATCTTTAAAAGTTTTGGCGGGAATTAGCACGTTGCTGATTGGTTGAGGCCACCGGCCGAACTGTATATAAAGAGAGGTTTGCCCCAGTACTGGTTGCTGGGTTCACTGTATATTAAAGAGCTGTTGTCACTACCCTGGTCTCCTGCCTCGTTACTGCCCAAACTTAACAAATATCTCCCAATGATGTTACTCCATTTGTTGTCCATTGTTACTCTAATTGTTGGATTGTCCTTTTCTTCCACCCCAGTATATGGAATTCTAAAGAGACTAATTTTTTCACATACTGTATCTTAAACATAATAATTTGTGTCTGGTTGTCTGCAACTCAGGTGAGAATTCTGGATTCATTTTGTTTTATGATCCTTTTTTGTTTTGCTTATCAGTGGTATTCACAAGGGCCTTCCACAATACCAAAGTTCAAAAGCATCAGTAATTTTTCTATCCTGTTTCAACTCACTTCTATAAAATATCACAAGGAGAACTGTTGCCTGGACATTTCTGAACTTTCATATGTCATGGCATCTGAATAATTTTTGCAAGACCTTCATGGCTTCTTTACCAAGTGCTAGTCTATGATATATTTCTTGACTGTTGGTTCCTTTACTAATTGAACCTAAAAGGCAGAAGCTACCTACTACTTCAGTGTTTTTACTGTCAGTTCGAAGGCTGATTCCTGTATCTGTTGTCATTATTTTGGTCTTCTTTATATTTGATCTTAATTCCCCCTTTCTATGGTTTTCATTACTAAAGCTTTCAGTTAATTTGCATTTTCAACTATATTCCACTTATTACTGACCAGAAGTGTACCATATACTACCATGTAAAATTGATTGAGGCCTTAGAGCGAGGGTGTCAAACTCAAGGCCTAGGACCCAGATCCGGCCCACGGGGTGCTTAGATCTGGCCCACGGGGCTGCCCTAGAAACAGCAAAAGACCAGCCTGTGGTGGCTCTGGAAGCAAAAACAGAGCTCAGGAGGCTGCGTGTGGCCTTCCCAAGCTCTGGTTTTCCTGGCAGAGGATTGCAGGAGGCCATCACAGCCAAAAACAGAGCTCAGGAGCCCATTTTCACTGGCAGAGTGCTTGGGCCTCCAAAGGCACCCCCGACATCAAGCTGGCCATGCCCGCCCTGGCCCCTCAAGGTCAAACACAACCCTGATACGGCCCTCAATGGAATCAAGTTTGACACCCCTGCCTTAGAGACATTGGGATGGAGGATTTTTTTTTTAAAAAAAAGGCAAGATAGCTTTACTGATCACTTAATTAGAATCCTGCCCCTTTTATAGGAGTCCTGTGGATGACACATGTAATAAAAAGATAGACCTTCAATCATACAATTGCAGCTACCATTCTGACTTTTTTCACCCCTCCTAGAGATACTGCTGTTGAGACCTTCAAAAAAATCCCATGCTTGGGGGTTTTTTGGGTTGTTGTTTTTTTGCTTGCTTACTAATTTCTTCTGTGATTGTAGCAGTGAGGCCACAACTTTGTCGTTCTTTAAATAAATGTCTCAGCCTAGCATATCTGAAGACCCATAACCCTTGATTCAGCTCATCATCAGACATTGCCAGAAAGATGATTATAAAAGTACGCTGTTTTGCAAGAGGCTATAAGAGTCAAACCCTAAGGGTGCTATCTGGCCCGTTGAGTTCCATTGTAGGATGAAATGTAACATCTGGCAAGCTTAATGAGATGCCAGCCCCTCTGTTTCCATGTATGAATGGCAGCTGGCAATACCTTCAGCACAACACATAGTTCTGAATTTATTAAATAAACTTCCTAGTCTGTATTTTTATGATAGTATGTAAGCAACTATGCCATACTGATTCTCATTCCATTTGTCTCATTCAGCAATACTTGCCTGGATTCATGACACCATACTATGCCCAGATGGCCTATACATATCTCAGAAACAAAAACTTACTTAATTTTTTTTTTGTCATGATGCTGTGCAAATAAATAAATGGCATTCTATATTAAGGCCATCTGATCACAAATCTTAAACACAATCACAATCTTGGACCAACGCTCTTCATATTATACATCAACGATCTCTGTGACCATATCACAAGTAATTTTTTTCTCTTTGCGGATGAAGTCAAACTATTTAACACCAACAACAACACAACTACCCTTCAAAAAGACCTTGACTTTGTATCCGAATGGTCTAAAACTTGGCAACTCCAAATCTCAACCAGCAAATGCTCAGTCTTACATATTGGAAAAAGAACCAAAACACTAAGTACAAGCTTGATGAACATTACCTTACAGATGACCCCCACCCTGTTAAAACCTTGAAAGGCTAGTGAAAGGCTCATGAAAACCTTTGAAAGGCTAGTGCTTTCCTACCTGAAAACCATCACGAATCCGCTCTTAGACCCCTTGCAATTTGCATACCGAGCAAATAGATCAACAGATGATGCTGTTAATATGGCTCTGCACTACATCCTACAACATCTTGAGTCTCCAAAGACCTATGCAAGGGTCCTTTTTGTAGACTTTAGTTCAGCATTCAATACCATCATTCCAGACATTCTTCTAACTAAGCTAAACCAGCTACAGGTACCGGAACAGACTTGTAAGTGGATCACAAGCTTCCTAACAAACAGGAAGCAGCAGGTGAAGCTAAGCAAGATCACATCGAATACCTGTACAATTAGCACAGGGGCGCCCCAAGGCTGTGTGCTCTCCCCACTTCTCTTCTCTCTGTATACCAATGACTGCATCTCCAATGATCCATCTGTTAAGCTACTGAAGTTCGCAGATGACACAACAGTGATTGGTCTCATTCGAGACAATGACGAATCCGCATATAGACGAGAGGTCGAACGACTAGCCTTGTGGTGCAACCAAAACAATCTGGAACTGAACACACTCAAAACCGTAGAAATGGTGGTAGACTTTAGGAAAAACCCTTCCATACTTCCACCTCTCACAATACTTGACAACACAGTATCAACAGTAGAAACCTTCAAATTTCTGGGTTCTATCATATCGCAAGATCTCAAATGGACAGCTAACATCAAAAACATCATTAAAAAAGGACAACAAAGAATGTTCTTTCTGCGCCAACTCAGTAAGCTCAAACTGCCCAAGGAGCTGCTGATCCAATTCTACAGAGGAATTATTGAGTCTGTCATTTGCACCTCTATAACTGTCTGGTTCGGTTCTGCAACCCAACAAGAAAAACACAGACTTCAGAGGATAATTAGAACTGCAGAAAAAATAATTGCTACCAACTTGCCTTCCATTGAGGACCTGTATACTGCACGAATCAAGAAGAGGGCCGTGAAAATATTTGCAGATCCCTCGCATCCTGGACATAAACTGTTTCAACTCCTACCCTCAAAACGACGCTATAGAGCACTGCACACCAGAACAACTAGACACAAGAACAGTTTTTTCCCGAAGGCCATCACTCTGCTAAACAAATAATTCCCTCAACACTGTCAGACTATTTACTGAATCTGCACTACTATTAATCGTTCATAGCTCCCATCACCAATCTCCTTCCACTTATGACTGTATGACTATAACTTGTTGCTGGCAATCCTTATGATTTATATTGATATATTGATCATCAATTGTGTTGTAAATGTTGTACCTTGATGAACGTATCTTTTCTTTTATGTACACTGAGAGCATATGCACCAAGACAAATTCCTTGTGTGTCCAATCACACTTGGCCAATAAAATTCTATTCTATTCTATTCTATTCTAAAGACCTTGGAGTTTTAATATCAGATGATCTAAGTGCCAAAGCCCACTGCAACTACATCACGAAAAAGGCTCTAAGAGTTGTAAACCTAAACTTACGTATCTTCTTTTCCAAAAACACTACACTACTAACCAGAGCATATAAAACATTTGCTAGACCAATTCTTGAATACACTCGCCTGTTTGGAACCTATACCACATTTCTGATATCAACACAATTGAACGAGTCCAGAAATATTTTACAAGAAGAATTCTCCACTCCTCCGAATACAACAAAATACCTTATGCCACCAGACTTGAAATCCTGGGTTTAGAAAATTTAGAACTCCGCAGCCTTTGACAGGACCTGTGTTTAGCTCATAGAATCATCTATTGCAATGTTTTTTCTGTTGAAAACTTCTTCAGCTTCAATCACAACAATACAAGAGCAAACAATAGATTTAAACTTAATGTTAACCACTTCAATCTTGATTGCAGAAAATATGACTTCTGTAACAGAGTTGTTAATGCTTGGAACACATTACCTGACACTGTGGTCTCTTCTCAAAATCCCAAAATCTTTAATCAAAAACTATCTACTATTGACCTCACCCCATTCCTAAGAGGTCTATAAGGGGCATGCATAAGAGCACAAACGTGCCTCCCGTTCCCTGTCCTATTGTTCCTTTTCATTATATCCAATTAATACAGTTATTACATATTTATAGAGGGACGTGGTGGCTCAGGGGCTAAGACAGCTGAGCTTGTCGATTGAAAGATTGGCAGTATGGCAGTTCGAATACCTGTACAATTAGCACAGGGGCGCCCAAGGCTGTGCTCTCCCACTTCTCTTCTCTCTGTATACCAATGACTGCATCTCCAATGATCCATTTGTTAAGCTACTGAAGTTCGCAGATGACACAACAGTGATTGGTCTCATTCGAGACAATGACGAATCCGCATATAGACGAGAGGTCGAACGACTAGCCTTGTGGTGCAACCAAAACAATCTGGAACTGAACACACTCAAAACCGTAGAAATGGTGGTAGACTTTAGGAAAAACCCTTCCATACTTCCACCTCTCACAATACTTGACAACACAGTATCAACAGTAGAAACCTTCAAATTTCTGGGTTCTATCATATCGCAAGATCTCAAATGGACAGCTAACATCAAAACATCATTAAAAAGGACAACAAAGAATGTCCTTCCTGCGCCAACTCAGTAAGCTCAAACTGCCCAAGGAGCTGCTGATCCAATTCTACAGAGGAATTATTGAGACTGTCATTTGCACCTCTATAACTGTCTGGTTCGGTTCTGCAACCCAACAAGAAAACACAGACTTCAGAGGATAATTAGAACTGCAGAAAAAATAATTGCTACCAACTTGCCTTCCATTGAGGACCTGTATACTGCACGAATCAAGAAGAGGGCCGTGAAAATATTTGCAGATCCCTCGCATCCTGGACATAAACTGTTTCAACTCCTACCCTCAAAACAGCGCTATAGAGCACTGCACACCAGAACAACTAGACACAAGAACAGTTTTTTCCCGAAGGCCATCACTCTGCTAAACAAATAATTCCCTCAACACTGTCAGACTATTTACTGAATCTGCACTACTATTAATCGTTTCATAGCTCCCATCACCAATCTCCTTCCACTTATGACTGTATGACTATAACTTGTTGCTGGCAATCCTTATGATTTATATTGATATATTGATCATCAATTGTGTTGTAAATGTTGTACCTTGATGAACGTATCTTTTCTTTTATGTACACTGAGAGCATATGCACCAAGACAAATTCCTTGTGTGTCCAATCACACTTGGCCAATAAAATTCTATTCTATTCTATTCTATTCTAAAGACCTTGGAGTTTTAATATCAGATGATCTAAGTGCCAAAGCCCACTGCAACTACATCACGAAAAAGGCTCTAAGAGTTGTAAACCTAATCTTACGTATCTTCTTTTCCAAAAACACTACACTACTAACCAGAGCATATAAAACATTTGCTAGACCAATTCTTGAATACACTCGCCTGTTTGGAACCCATACCACATTTCTGATATCAACACAATTGAACGAGTCCAGAAATATTTTACAAGAAGAATTCTCCACTCCTCCGAATACAACAAAATACCTTATGCCACCAGACTTGAAATCCTGGGTTTAGAAAATTTAGAACTCCGCAGCCTTTGACAGGACCTGTGTTTAGCTCATAGAATTATCTATTGCAATGTTTTTTTCTGTTGAAAACTTCTTCAGCTTCAATCACAACAATACAAGAGCAAACAATAGATTTAAACTTAATGTTAACCACTTCAATCTTGATTGCAGAAAATATGACTTCTGTAACAGAGTTGTTAATGCTTGGAACACATTACCTGACACTGTGGTCTCTTCTCAAAATCCCAAAATCTTTAATCAAAAACTATCTACTATTGACCTCACCCCATTCCTAAGAGGTCTATAAGGGGCATGCATAAGAGCACAAACGTGCCTCCCGTTCCCTGTCCTATTGTTCCTTTTCATTATATCCAATTAATACAGTTATTACATATTTATAGAGGGACGTGGTGGCTCAGGGGCTAAGACAGCTGAGCTTGTCGATTGAAAGATTGGCAGTTTGGCAGTTCGAATCCCTAGTGCTGCCATGTAACGGGGTGAGCTCCCGTTACTAGTCCCAGCTTCTGCCAACCTAGCAGTTTCGAAAGCACGTAAAAATGCAAGTAGAAAAAATAGGGACCACCTTTGGTGGGAAGGTAACAGCATTCTGTGAGCCTTTGGCATTGAGTCATGCCGGCCACATGAGCACGGAGACATCTTCGGACAGCACTGGCTCTTCGGCTTTGAAATGGAGATGAGCACCGCCCCCCATAGTCGGCAACAACTAGCACATATGTGTGAGAGGAACCTTTACCTTTACCTTTACATACTTATGCTCATATATATGCTTATATGTTATATAGTTATTTCATGTTAATGTTTATATACATTGTTATGACAAAATAAATAAAAAAATAAAATAATAATAATAATTAGGAATGTGGTTTGGAAAGAGATGTTTTGAAATATCAAGCAGTTAGATCACAAATCCCTTTATAGCGTAATATTTAAACTTCAGCAAGCTGAGACTCATTTCTTTTTCTAAATATTTGTGATTGCGTTTACTAACTAAAGTTGCAGTGGACAGAAACTAATCAAGGAGAGAAGCAACCTAGAACTAAGAAGAATTTTCCTGACAGCTAGAACAATTAATCACTGGAACAATTTGCCTCCAGAAATTGTGGGTATTCCAACTCTGGAAGTTTTTAAGAAGGGACTGGACAATCATCTGTCTGAAATGGTATAGGGTTTCCTGCCTAAGCAGGGGGTTGGACTAGAAGGCCTCCAATGTCCCTTCCCTTCCCTTCTATTCTACAGACTATGCAATAGGACAAAAAAGCAGAGAGAGAGAAGATATGAACAACAGGCAAAGAGTTTGCATTGTTTATAAATCTATTGTATCTACTCTATGTTGAAAGGCATAGACATTGCCTAAGTTGGAAGCACTTCTGTGTGTAGTTAGCACTGGTAGCCTTTGGCTGTTCCATCTTTAATCTTTTCATATACTGTACATAACAGCTGCAGAAAAAAGATGGAGGGGAGGACACAAAGTGATCCATTGTGGTAGATGGGGAAATGCATCCCACAGCATTATTTAATTACGTCCTTCCAGGCACGTGTGTCTGCAGAAAGCAGCATTGCAATGTGTGATGCAATTCATTTTTTGTACATGTGTGATGCTATGATGTTATTCTTAACCTTCTCATCCTGTGACACTATATTTTATTGCTAGCGAGGAAACAGAATCCCCCATACTTTATTCATTTTTATTGGGATTGTCCTGAGATTTCAAGACAAGCAGTGTTCTTGAGTACATCCAGAGTACCCTTAATATTAAGTGAAGTCTTGCTTTTTACATAAGAGTAAAATTGAACTTTCCAGAGTGACTATGGCTATCAATGGCATTTATGAAGACAAGATCTATTTAATAATAAGCTTTAATACAATTTGCTAGATAAATTAACATTTGCCAAATGAAACTAAAGTCGAAACAACAATTTCATTTTTCTTCTTACACCCAAGTATCTTTGTATTAACAGTAGAAAAATGGCAAACGGCCTCACAATGAACAACAAATCAGTACCAATGTGTTCCAAATCAAGGAAATATTGATTCAAGAACTCAACTTGAGAGTCAATCATTTCGCTACAGACAGCATCAATACCTTTTCTCTCAGATGCAGACCAGTTGTGCTCTTCGCTTCATTTAGTGTATTTCTTTTGGCCGATTTCCTGTTCCTCTATGTAATTGTTTTTTCCCCCCCTTAAAAGCCTTGATGCAGTTGCCAAACAAATGCTCCTCTTTTGGCACTGAGAGCTTTGATTTTAGTGATGTAGATTGCTTTTCTTTACCATGGAGACTCATTCCATTTCCTCGCAGCTGTACTTGACACCCACTGCACTTAAGACCACAACTTTATCAGCTGGAAAGGCCAGAAATAAGAGCTTATCCTCAATAAGGAATGCAAGAACCTGGTGTTCTACTCATAGTTCTCAATTTATAATCACTTGTTAGAAGAAATATCCATCTGGTTCCATTCCAAGCCAGGAGAAAAGCACTGGACACAAAATGGAGGCTGGAAAAAGGGTTCATTTATTGATGAACAGAACCATGTGTTTGTAGTTTTGGTGCAGCTGACCACATGGAGTTGAGAGTTCGGGGTATTTATACCTTCTCTTGGGCTTTGCACTTGAGCACATATTCTATTGACTGTTGTCAGACTCCCATGGGGCCATGTACAAATCCTAGGAGTTTGTCTAAGCTAAATTTGGTTGACATTTGGACTGCTGATGCAATGAAGGGGCATTGGGCAATTCCTGTAGTGGCTGCGGGCTAATCCTACCTTTGTTGGATCTTGGGTAAGGGTATTTGCTTATGAATAGAGCTATCTATCTCTTTGTCTCTTAAGTGCTGGCATCTGCTGAGGGCTATTAGGAAAGGTGGAGGCTACTTTCCAAGAGCATGTTTCTCCATTTCTCATTCAGGGAAATATAATCTGCATTTCTCAAAATATTTCATTCTTCTAGGAGAGAGATTTATTTATTTATTTATTTATTTATTTATTTATTTATTTATTTATTTATTTATTTATTTATTTATTTATTTATTTATTTATTTATTTATTTATTTATTTATTTATTTATTTGATTTTTATACCGCCCTTCTCCCGAAGGACTCAGGGCGGTGTACAGGCAAGATAAAACATACAATATACAAATTAAAATACAATTTAAAAAACTTATTTTAAAATTAGCCTGAAAAAATTAAAATATGCCATGAACTAAAAACCCCATTTAAAATTAATAAAATTTACAAAATTTAAAAATTAAAATTCAATTCAAGCCAGCCCCGCGCGAATAAAAAGGTGTGTCTTCAGTTCGCGACGGAATGTCCGAAGGTCAGGTATTTGGCGTAAGCTCGGGGGAAGCTCGTTCCAGAGTGTGGGAGCCCCCACAGAGAAGGCCCTTCCCCTGGGGGCTGCCAGCCGGCATTCTTTGGCGGACGGCACCCTGAGAAGTCCCTCTCTGTGAGAGCGTACGGGTCGGTGGGAGGCATGTGGTAACAGCAGGTGGTCCCGTAAGTACCCAGGCCCTAAGCCATGGAGCGCTTTAAAGGTCGTAACCAACACCTTAAAGTGCACTCGAAAGGCCACAGGTAGCCAGTGCAGTCTGCGCAGGAGCAGTGTTACGTGGGAGCTACGCGTAGCTCCCTCTATCACCCGCGCAGCTGCATTCTGGAGTAACTGAAGCCTCCGAGTGCACTTCAAGGGGAGCCCCATGTAGAGAGCATTACAATAATCCATGCGAGAGGTAACGAGCGCATGAGTGACCGTGCACAAGGCATCCCGATCAAGGAAGGGGCGCAACTGCCGAACCAGGCGAACCTGGTGGAAGGCCCTCCTGGAGACGGCCGTCAAATGATCTTCAAGCGACAGCCGATCATCCAGGAGGACACCTAAGTTGCGCACCCTATCCTTTGGGGCCAATAACTCGCCTCCAACAGCCAGCCGCGGCTGCAGCTGGCTGAATCGGGATGTCGGCATCCACAGCCACTCCGTCTTGGAGGGATTAAGCTTGAGCCTGTTTCTCCCCATCCAGATGGGTGCTAACATTCTACACACACATTAAGTAACTATGTAAAGTTATGGTGGTGCTGAACAAAGAGACTTATGACCATTCCTAGAAGTTACTATTGCAGCATTCCTGCTGTCCTGTGACCAAAATCCAGGGATTTGGCATCCTGCTTGCACTTAAGACCACTGGGGCACTTCTACTCCATCCACTTCCCTATTTCTCCCCCATCTCTACCTTTTTGACCTCCTGCACTTCATAGTCCTTGCTACTCTATCTGACCTTTATTGTCTTTTTGTTTCCACTGCTGACCAAGGAAGCCCAACCTGGCCCCTTGTGAGGGAGCTGCTGGCTGCACAAGGCTTTTATCCCTCATACACGGTGGTTTCCTTGCAGGACCTGGGGAAGGTGGCTTCATGTGGCCACCAGCTGCCTTGTGAAGGCTCAGGGTGGGCATACCATATCAGAAGTGGGATTAAGAAGTTGGCTGTGATGGTGCAGCACAGGGTGGCAGGGGTCTCAGAGTGCAAGGTGGTGAGGACAATTGCGATTGGAACTGACCTGGGGTAGCTGTAGCTTCCCAAAGTGATTGTGGCTTTGTACCATGCTGTTGGGTGATATTGGGTCTGGGGATGGGCTTTGCACTGCAGCTCAGAGGTTTCTTGTAGCCCCAGAGCTGCAGTGCACCAAAGATTCCCTTTGTACGGTGCTACTGGGCTGGGGCTGGACTCTGTGCTGCAGTGTGGTTCAGGGCTTCTTGCAGCTGCAAAACTGTGATATGCCAAGAAGCCTCTTTGGTCTGGGTTTTTTATTATTATTATTTTATTTTGTCAGAAGAGTATACACAAGCATCAACATAAAACAACAACATATCATATAAGCATATACATGAGCAAAAGTATGCAATAACTATATTAATGTGATGTAATGAAAGGAAACAGTAGGACAGGAACAGTAGGCACTTTTGTGCTCTTATGCATGCCCCTTATAGTCCTCTTAGGAATGGGGTGAGGTCAATAGTAGACAGTATTTGGTCAAAGCTTTTGGGATTTTGAGAAGAGACCACAGAGTTATGTAGTGTGTTCCAAGCATTAACAACTCTGTTACAAAAGTCATATTTTCTGCAATCAAGATTGAAGCAGTTAACATTAAGTTTAAATCTATTGTTTGCTCTTGTATTATTGCGATTGAAGCTGAAGTAGTCTTTAACAGGAATGACATTGCAATAGATGATTCTATGTGTTAAACTCAGCTCATATCGAAGGCAGCGTAGTTCTAAATTTTCTAATCCCAGGATTTCAAATCTGGTGGCATAAGGTTTTTTTTGGGTTTTTTTGCATTTATATCCCGCCCTTCTCCGAAGACTCAGGGCGGCTTACACTATGTCAAGCAATAGTCTTCATCCATTTGTATACTATATACAAAGTCAACTTATTGCCCCCCAACAATCTGGGTCCTCATTTTACCTACCTTATAAAGGATGGAAGGCTGAGTCAACCTTGGGCCTGGTGGGACTTGAACCTGCAATATTGCAAGCAGTTGCTGTTAATAATAGGCTGCATTAGCCTGTTGCGCCACCAGAGGCCCTTTTTTTGTTGTTTTCAGAGGAGCAGAGAACTCTTCTTGTAAAATATTTCTGGACGCATTCAATTGTGTTAATGTCAGAGATGTGGTATGGGTTCCAGACAGGTTGCTGAGCCTGGCTGGATCATTCTCCAGGGGTGGCTGTGGGTTCACAATTCATTGCACTCAGGGGCTTCTTGCAGCCCCATAAGTCAGGGGAAGGGCAGACAAAAGGGGAAAAATGGGACAGGAGTTAGATGGATGGAAGCAGTTGAAGAGGAGGCAATCCCTTAGCTTACTGAAATGGGGTTCAGAAGGACCAAGCCCAGAATGGCTTGGATTAGGTGCTCCTTGGCTAATGACTGGTGGAACAATGGCAACAGGGTGTGCCAGGATTTCCATCACTAGGCAATGCAGTCATGTGACAATCCACTTTATGAACACTTTATCATTTAGCGGTGGAAATTCTGGTCCAATTGTAATTACAAGTCAAGGTCTACCTATATCTTGGAATTCTTTAACAGGTGGTTTAAGGCACGCCAGGATATAATTATTGACTTCACAAACAAGAAGGGAATCTTGATCCACCTGACCAACGTAAACTTGGGAGTTACTGATGTGAGCAATGTCCTGAAAGTCTCTGCATGAACATATCTGCTGAGTTTAGAATTTTTTCGATCTTGGCCTTCATGCAAAATTAGATCCATAGAGACTACACTACAGCTTCAGCAGAAAGAAAGGATATCCATTTGGAACAGGAATAGAAGTCGTGCCAGATTTTTGATACATATTAAGAAATCTTTCAATTGAGACTTTCATGAAGATTTGTCTAGTGGGGAGAGATTCAACGGTTTTGCTGCAACTATTTCCAGTTGCACGTCTTATATGTACCACAGTTTCAGGGATCACTAGCACTTAGGAAATAGAATTTTTTATCAGATAGTGTTGTGTGTTGTCTTTTGCAATTATGGTACATAAATGTTGTTGATTCTAATTCCTTTGTTGTGCCTTCATACCTCCAAGGTAATTCCACTGTGTCAGTTGTCAGTTTCTCGATGAAATGATTCCTATCATTTTTCTATGAAGCATGCCAAAAATTCTTTTGCTTAATCTCTGCACTTATTAGTGGGCTAGAGACTAGCATTCTCACTATAGTGTGCCAGTCTACACTGTTTGCCCTTTAAAATTCTGACAAGCCACAGTTGGGATGTATCGATCTCTAGAATTACAAATAATGTTGTATACAAATACAAAATAATTTTGCAACCCGCAGTTAGAGTCAGTAAATTGCCTTCATTGAGTGTATATGTTTAATGTATTATATAATCTCCAGTGGGATTTTAAATCCTCTCTGTCCTGTTTCTAAAACTACTGACAGAGCATCTGTAAGGAAAATAAATGTGAGAAAGCATTATAGAAATTGAAGACATGACTCCGGGCATTCACTTTGGGGGTAATACATACCATTTCATTGTAACTGTGTGTTGTATTATGTTTTAGGGATTACAAGTCTTTCTGAGCTAAGTACTCTAAACACAGCTGTGATGCTATATGCCAACATCACTCAAGGGTCACAGAGCCTGGCTACAGGTTCTAAAGGAAAGTATCGCCTGTTCTGATAGGATTTCTGTAACTTTTCCATACAGATTGTTGCATGAATAACTGCTTTTAGCTGATACAACAAGGAGATACTAGAGGTTTGTAAAGATAAACCTTGGACTCAGGGGTGAATGCTCCCAGTTCGGACCGGATCGCCCAATCCGATAGCGATGGTGGCGGGTGGTTTGGACCCCTGCTTGGACTGCAAGGACAAACAAGTCCCTTGGACTGCAAGGCGATCAAACCTGTCAGTCCTAGAGGAGATCACCTGTGACTGCTCTTTAGAAGGCCAGATCCTGAAGATGAAACTCAAATACTTTGGCCACCTAATGAGAAGGAAGGACTCACTGGAGAAGAGCCTAATGCTGGGAAAGATTGAGGGCAAAAGAAGAACGGGACGACAGAGAATGAGGTGGCTGGATGGAGTCACTGACGCAATTGGCATGAGCTTAAATGGTCTCCGGGGGATGGTAGAGGACAGGAAGGCCTGGAGAAATATTGTCCATGGGGTCGTGATGGGTCGGACATGACTTTGCAAATAACAACAACAAAAGGATATACGTTAGTCCTGATTGGAGTGGTGTATAAATAAATATAGATTCCTAGGTGACCTAGTTGACTGTTTTAACATCTTATGAGAATTATTGCTGCATTATTGTTATGAATAATTATAATATGCAGTCTGTGCACCAAAACCATAACGGCATAATAAGCCCTCATGTACAGGCACCGTTGTGCCTTCAAGCATTTTTTCGGGACCATTAGATTTCTGTCCTATCTGATATCTCAACAACTGTCTTGACCTCATCTTCTGCAACAATCCAAACTCAATTTACGGACTACAAATTAAAGAACCTTTTTCCAACAGTGACCACTGCATGATTGATTTTCGTCTCAACATACGTCCATACTTAAATCGTCATAACAACAGAACTCCCAACTACAACTTCAAAAAAGCCAATTACGACCTCATAAACAACGATCTTTCATTTCTGGACTGGCAAAATCTGTTTGCAACCTGCATAACCGCTGATGACCACTATAGAGTCTTCCTACTTGAAATCAATAGAGTCATTAAATTATATGTACCACGAATGACTACCATGTCCAAGAAAAACAAACTACCCATATCAATAAAAAAGCTTCAATCAAAAAAAATCCTCTGGAAAAGAAACAAAAAGGCTATGTTACAAACTTCAGAAATCGTTACAGAAACATATGCAACCAAATAAAAACTGAATGCACAAATTACCACACCAAGCAAGAAGAGAACCTTCTACGCACAAATTCCAATCGTGCCTTTTATAATTTTGTCAACAATAAACTTAAAGACTCAAGATCCATCCCACCACTAAAAGATTCTAACAACAAAGAATGCAATGACGAAACAGTCAAAGCAAACCTCTTCAACATTTTCTTTGGCTCAGTTTTTGTTAACTCCGATAACACATATCCAACATTCCACAAACGAACCAGCAATGACTATGATGATTTAACTCATATAGATTTCACAGAAGACAACGTTGGTAAAGCTCTTCACAACTTAAAACCATCGCTTTCTATTGGACCCGATGGACTATGTGCATATTTCTTAAAAACTTTCCATTAATATAGCTGAACCCCTAAGTATTATCTTTGATAAAGCTTTCACTACCAGTTCTCTTCCCAAACTTTGGTCACTAGCCACAGTCATCCCTATCTTCAAAAGGAGACCCCAGCTTAGTCGAAAACTACAGACCGATCTCCCTTTGCTGTCACCTGCAAAGTCATGGAATCTATCATCAACCAATCCATTACCTCACACTTAGAAACTAACAACCTACTCTCCAACAAACAATTTGGTTTCAGGAAAAATTATCATGTAACTTACAACTTCTCCACTGCAAAAATATATGGACTTCAAATCTAGATCAAGGCAAATCAATAGATGCAATCTACATAGACTTCTGCAAAGCTTTTGACTCAGTAGTACACGATAAACTTCTCCTAAAACTAACATCCTATGGCATCTCAGGACCCCTCCACAAATGGATATCTGCTTTTCTGTCTAACAGACAACAAGTGGTCAAAATTGGCAATGCTTTATCAAATCCTGTTCCTGTCAAGAGTGGCGTTCCTCAAGGCAGCGTCCTTGGACCAACACTCTTTATACTATACATTAATGATCTTTGTGACCATATCTCAAGTAATTGTGTTCTCTTTGCTGATGATGTCAAACTATTTAACACCACAGACAATACGTCTATCATTCAAAACGACCTTGATCATCTAACCGCTTGGTCTAAAATTGGCAGCTCAAATTTCAACCAGCAAATGCTCAGTCTTACATATAGGAAAAAAGAACCCAAAAACTAAGTACATACTAGATGGACATTACCTTACAGATGACCCCATCCGTTAAAGACCTTGGAGTTTTCATGTCAAATGATCTAAGTGCCAAAGCCCACTGCAACTACATAGCAAAAAGCTCTAAGAGTTGTAAACCTAATTTTGCGTAGCTTCTTTTCCAAAACACCACACTACTAACCAGAGCATATAAAACATTTGCTAGACCAATTCTAGAATACAGCTCGCCTGTTTGGAACCCTCACCCCATCTCTGATATCAATACAATTGAGCGTGTCCAGAAATATTTTACAAGAGTTCTCCATTCCTCTGAAAACAACAAAATACCTTATCCCACCAGACTTGAAATCCTAGGCTTAGAAAACTTGGAACTCCATTGCCTTCGACAAGACCTAAGTTTAACTCACAGAATCATCTATTGTAATGTCCTTCCTGTCAAAGACTACTTCAGCTTTAATTGCAATAATACAAGGGCAACCAATAGATTTAAACTTAATGTTAACCGCTTTAATCTAGATTGCAGAAAATATGACTTCTGTAACAGAATCATCAGTGCTTGGAATACTTTACCTGACTCTGTGGTCTCTTCCCATAATCCTAAAAGCTTTAACCAAAAACTTTCTACTATTGACCTCACCCCATTCCTAAGAGGACCATAAGGGGCGTGCATAAGCGCACAAACGTGCCTACCGTTCCTGTCCTATTGTTTTTCTTTTCTTCTTCCTATATATATATATGCTCATACCTCCTAATATTTACTCATATATATGTTTATATGCAATATAATCTTTTTGTATGATGTTGTGACAAAATAAATAAATAAATAAAATAAAATAAATAAATCATGGTAGACAGTCTTGTAAAGAAGGAGAACACATGAGGTAAAGCAACAGCCTCTAACAAGCTTCCATGGCTGAGGGTGGACGTGTATCTAAGTCTCCCTGAATTCTTGAACACCTGAATTCTTACACTTTGGGTCATTGCTTCAGTGACATTTCCTTTCCTAAACAGAAAAATGGTTTGCTCGCAGTAGTGGGAGTAGAAGTAACTTCTGACTTTCTGCCAGCTTCCCCATTGAATTTCTTTGTGGGAAACTGACAGGGTGCTTTGGAAATCTTCCTTCCTTCCTTCCTTTCCATTCCCTGATTGATCCCTTCTTCCAAACAGAACCTGCCCTCCCAACTGTTGCCCAAGAGTAACAAATGAATCAAGCAACTTTCAAACGCGCTTAAAATAATTTTCACAGCCCAAACCAGTCCAAGCACTCCAAGTCTCAAATCTCTTTGGCATTTTCAAAGGCCGGTAAGTTATTTAAGGCTTGAAGATTGCTTGGTAGCTCTGTAGTTCATAGAACTAGATACTGTCCTGCTTCTTTTCAGTAAAGTCTTTTGAAGGTCTAGCTTGGGTTGTAAAAAATTGTTATCCAGTTCAACCTATTGTTAGCATTTTGTGGCTGTTTACTAAGATAGACCACCCTTTCAAATAATGGCTTCATTATTATCTCATTAAAAACTCATATGAGCAGATTTATAAATATTAATGTGATGCAAAAAATTCATGGGGAACAATCTTATTAATTGTATATAATCGAATAGATTTAATTAAATTTTACTTTTCATGTTAATTTGATTAATTTTTCATCCTGGCATCAGCCATTTTTAAAATATAGTTGGACTGAATGTTGTATATTCAACTATGCATGTGTTCTTTTGGGTTATATCCATAATATTTGGAATCTGTTAAGAGATCACAAATAGTTTTTTTCAGCTATGGAGGTCTAGATAAAAACATTATTATATAATACTGAGAGAAAAAAATATGTGCCCCAGGTGTAAATTGTTCAGATAGCCTTTGTATTATTGTTGAATCATGCCCATTCAGTGTTGACATCTGTTGTTTGACAGGATTTGAATTAACTATTTTGATTTGCTTTTCTTTTTCTTTTTCTTTTTTTTGACAGAAGAGTAGGATAGAAGACTTTCAAGCAATATGGTCACATTTGTTGGGGTTATCTGGTTTATAGCAATAGCACTAGAAACAGTACTTCACAATGCTTTGCATCCCTTTCTAAGCAGTTTACCGAGTCAGCCTATTGCCCCCAACAAACTGGGTCCTCATTTTACCAACCTCAGAAGGATGAAAGGTTGAGTCAACCTTGAGCCCATCAGGATCGAACTCTTGGCAGTGGGCAGAGTTAGCCTGCAATACTGCATTCTAACCACTGCACAATCACAACTCTTATAGCGTCATGTTTAGGCTTTCCTCCACCTTCCTCCTCCCCTTCTTTTTTATTATTGTTGTCATAAGTGTATATCAGTCTTCTTTGTGCTTTCCTTTGTTGATATGATATACCAATAAGTAGATAAAACCACTCATTTGTTTCTCCTGACTATGGCTACCTGATGGGTCAGGTAGGGATCCTAGCAATGCATGATAAGATTAAACAAAATGAAAGAAATTTGCATGCTCTTGTCATGCACACCTGTCTCAAGTAAGTCCCATTGGATTCATTTAGATTTAACTGGAATTAGTTTGTATATAATAGCAGTCTAAACCAATGAAGTTCCATTGGATGGTTAACGGTTGATAACTATCATTTCTAACCAGCCAAGGACTGGAAGAAGAGCAGTTTCCAAAGAAAACTGAGTGAGAACTGGGCTTCTGGTAGAAAAGGCTCCTAAAGTAAGATCCATGGGGGGAATGATAATTTTTTGTATTTCCACCAAAAATTTTCCATTCTGAATTTTTTACATTTATATTATAAAGAAAGACAGTAAATTTTCCATTTTTTTTTTGCTGTAAAAAGATGGAATTTATCTGATCCTGTGTACTGCTGAAGTATTTCAAACATTCGTTCTTTAGTAAGTTTCCAAAGTCTGATTGTCAGCATACTGCATGGGATGATCGGTTTTATTAACTGAAGCAGAAGTTCTTTGCCTAACAATCTGTTTCGAAGTTGGGAGAATGTATTCACATTTTTTATTTTATTTTTTTTCTTTCCCCCCTCCCCTCCATAGTTTCTTTACAGTTTCATGTTGCCTTCAGATATTTCACAAAACAGCTTTCAAATCTAATGAAAGGCATTAATGGATAAAAGGAAAATAAGCCTAGATATATTTTTTTTTAAAAAAAGAAAGTGCAGCATAGGTTAAAACGTAACTTCTTGCACTAATTATTCTAAAGCTCTCTGAAGAAGGAAATGAAAAAAAAACCAACCCAGACATTTCATGAGAGGTCTATCATTAGCAATAACTTTACGGGAAAGAGCTGAATATGAAGAAACTGAAGTTGATATTGAAAAAGCAATGTCTGATTATCAGTAATAATCCTGAACAAACTCTAGTTTCTTCAGAATCTTTCCCTCTTCCTCTGTGATTACAATCTTGGCAGCAAAACTGGGATGAACTTATGGATTTTATTTATTTTCTTTCAGCTTCATTGCCATTTTCCTCAGATAAAATGGATCTCATAGAGCTCCTGTGGAAGAACTGACTTTGCAATTCTCCACATGATTTAGAAGCCTTGAAAATCAGGCTTTTAAATCCTGGGAAATGTAGTTAGAAACAGAAAGGTCTTTTTGACAGAAATCACTCTGACAGCTGGAGGGATAGTTGACATGGTGGTAATATACTACCCGATTCTCCAACTGAGCTTCTAATCATATGGGAGAAGAATGTGAACATTGAAATATGGTTTCTGTAATGTATTAGTTAAATGAATGGATTGCTAGACAGCTAGACAGACAGACAGAGGCTAGATGATAGATGATAGCTAGATCTAGACCATAAGAGGGATATTTAAACCTGTTTGAAGCCTGAGGGCTTCCGAATCAGCCTTTGATGGGTATTCCCCCAAAATAAATCAGGTCAGAATAAATTCAGTGAATTGCATTTCACTGAAATTCCAGTCATCCATTAAATGAAAACTTTTGTGCAAAGGGATATACTTAATTATGTTTGCTGAATGGTTGTATAAGAAAAGTTGCTGGAAGGCAACAATTGATTGGCTCTCTTGTGTCTGGATAAGTCTATTTTGAGTGCTATAAGGCTTTTGGAACCATACCTGTCCTTGGGAAAAATTGGCCATCCTGTGCTGTAGTAGGAATAAGGTCCTCCATTATTTTTTTTAAAAAAAGTTTCCTAGTAGGACAGAATTCTAATCCTATCAATTGTGTTTTAGAATCAAAAATCCAGTCAGAATTTTTATTTATTCAGACCTACGGACACCAGGGTATTTGTTTTCGTGACATGCTCGTTGGGTCAAATATTGAATTTTAATTTCTTTAAATGATTTTTTTTTAAAAAAAACACCATGAAAAACAAAAAGAGCATACTGAGAGGATTTTTTTCCCCCAAGCATTTCCTGGAACCATCATGTGACACAGATTGACCAAGAAATGGTCACTCCAGGAAATGCTTGAGCAAATAATACTGGAGGCTGGTGCTTTTCTAACTTGATAAGGAGTTTCTTAATCATCTCTTAAATCTTTTAAAGTAAGTCAAATTGCAAATATCTAGCTTCTATTGTGTGAGTCTGAGTCAGCATTGATTCCTGAAAACTGCCTGGACGAATCCCTGCAATATTCTTGGAAAGTTTTTGGAAGTGGTTTGCCATAACCTTCTTCCTAGGGCTGAGAAAAAGTCACTGGTTTTAGGATATCCTACTGATTCTATGCCTAAAGTGGGATTACAATTCCCAGCCTCCTAATTTCTAGCCTGATGCCCTAAGCACTACACTAAATTGTTCAAGAAGAAAAGAAAAAAAGGAAAGGAAAAGAAGGGAAAATAAATTAAAGCCTTTAAGTCAGTATTGACTCTTGGAGACTTCCTGAACAAGTCCATACAGTTTTGGTAGCTAGATTTCAGATGTGATTTGCCATTGCCTCCTTTTTAGGGCTGAAGGTCATCCAACTGGTTCTATGCCTGGCAGGATTAGAATTCACAAGCTACCAGTGTCTAGACTTGTGCCTTAAATATTGCACCAAACTGGCTCTCATCTAGCCTCTACCAAAGATTTTTATTTGGGAAAGGCAGACATTAATCAGATTTTATTCTTGCAAGCATTCTTCTTACTGTGGGCTTGTAATATTCAATTTCCACTTTGGCAAGATTACATTCTTTTTTTTTAACTTCTCCGTTGGAATGGATTCAGTCCAACCTTTCACATACCAAATAGACACATCCACACCCACCCACACCCACCCACCCACACTACACTACTGTAGAATAGAATAGAATAGAATAGAATAGAATAGAATAGAATAGAATAGAATAGAATAGAATAGAATAGAATAGAATAGAATAGAATAGATTTTTTTTATTGGCCAAGTGTGATTGGACACACAAGGAATTTGTCTTGGTGCATATGCTCTCAGCGTACATAAAAGAAAAGATACATTCATCAAGAATCATAAGGTACAACACTTAAATATAGTCATGGGGTACAAATAAGCAAACAGGAAACAATATCAATATAAATCATAATGATATAAAGTTACAGTCATACAATCATAAATGGGAGGAGATGGGTGATAGGAATGGTGAGAAGATTAATAGTAATAGTAATGCAGACTTAATGAATAGTTTGACAGTGTTGAGGGAATTATTTGTTTAGCAGAGTGATGGCGTTTGGGGAAAAAACTGTTCTTGTGTCTAGTTGTTCTGGTGTGAGTGTTCTATAGCATCGTTTTGAGGGTAGAAGCTGAAACAGTTTATGTCCAGGATGCGAGGGGTCTTATTTTTGTGTTACTACAAACTCCTTATTTCCATGATTCCATATTTCCATTGGTCTCTCCACATCACTTACAGTAAGAGAAATGTGAGTATCAGTAATTTGAGGATGTGCGAAAGTTCCAACAGACATAATAGAACAAAGGTGGGCAATTATGAGGATTTCAACTCCCAGAATTCCTGAGCCTGCCATAGGTTGTAAAGTTGCCCACCCTTGTAATAGAAGATGAGCTATGTTTTTGCCAATTTCAGCAGAAGACATGCACTCAGTATACTGTAAAACCTAATTCTGGCATCTCTAATGTGGCACTTAGTATTTCTATTAATAGTATATATTATTATGTATAATATATTATTCCATATACAGTACATTGATAAGATATGAAAAAGCCAGTGTGCTACAAAGCACCAGTTTCTACCAGCATCCATACTTCCAGGTATGCTTCTTTAGAATTTATCCACAATTTATTTTCAGTAATAATAATCTTTATTGTCACTGCACAACATATGTACATTGAGATTGGTGGAGCTCCCTCAGTGCCCCCCACCCCCCGCAACAAAATACAACTCACAGTGAAGAGAGAAAATCCCTAACCCAATGAATCATATGAACAAACACCCAAAACACCCAAAAATGTGCCTTTTATTAGATTGAAAATATTTGGAATACTTGGATTAGTGCATCCCATTGATTTTGTCTTCCGGACAACTGAGATTAAATTCTCCATTCTTCCAATCAGACAATATTTCCTATTGCAAGTTCATAGAGATGTAAAATTCTGCTGATGTCACTTTGGAATAAGCTAATGTGAAGGAAAATGCAAAAGTAAAGGGATAAATCAAAAATAGGAGGGAAAAATGTAAAAATAGGGGGATAAATCAACAAATAGAAGGGAAATTATTTCACGTGAGAAGAGAAACAAAGATACACCATGCAATCATCAAGAAGTTAGCTTCTTCTTTCAGTTCTTCCATTAATTTAAGCTGCCTTCCAAATTGTAGCACACATCCAAAAATTGCTTTACCTATGGCCATTTATCTGGCAGAAAAATTAGTGATTTTAATCTGAGGACAGATTAAATGGCCCTCTGGGTTATCGAGGGCCTGCCTTAACGAGGGGTCTTGGGACCCGGAGAGGTGGCATGCGAGGAAGAAGAATCTGTGGGGTTTTTTAAATCGTTTTTTAAATAAGGGTTTTTTAAGGGGGGGGAGGATTTGACGGGTGGGGGTGAGAACCCATCGGGGAGGGATCCAGCCCCTGTGCTAGTTCGCGACACTATTCCATCTTGTCTGAAGGCAGGGGGGGAGGACGTTCCAGGTTTAGAGGGATGTTCGATCTGTACGGTAAGTGGGAGAGGCAGATATGGCGGGGGGAGGGGCCGTACCGAGTTGTGGGAGCACGCGTTCGATGTCTGAAAGCGATCGCGTGCTCCGGCCCCTCAGTCCCTACCCGTTCCTCGGGTGGCCATGATCCTCAGAGCTTGGATCTTCGGCTGATGTTATGTAATGCCCGGTCCGTGGTTAATAAGGCTCCCCTGATTTGCGATCTTATTCAGGGGGAGTCTGCGGACCTTATGGGCATTACGGAAACCTGGTTGGGCCCAGAGGGGGGGGTCCCCCTTGTTGAGATGTGCCCTCCAGGTTTCCGAGCATTTCATCAGCCGAGGGTCCAAGGCAGGGGTGGGGGGGTGGCGGTTGTTATTAAGGAGGATCTAGAGCCGAAGGAGACCACTGTTCCTCAGATTGCCGGCTGTGAATCCCTCTATGTGCGGTGGGGCTATAGGAATCAGTTGGGCTTGGTGATCGCGTACCTGGCTCCTTGCTGCGTGACCACAGCCCTGCCTGAGCTGTTGGAGGTACTTGCTGCTGTGGCGGTTGAGACCCCCAGACTTATAGTCATGGGGAATTTAACCTGCCATCAGTCGGCTTGTCATCGACGGCAGCTCGGGAGTTCTTGGCTTCCATGACGGCCTTGGACCTGATTCGAGTAAATGATGGCCCTACACACACGGGGGGAGGCACACTGGATCTGATTTATATCTCTGGACAGTGGTTAAATGATCTGGTATTAGATGATTTAGTAACAGAACCAATGTCATGGTCGGATCATTTCTCCTTCGCCTAGACTTCCGAACCGCCATTCACCACCGCAGGGAGACGGAACCTACGGTGGTTCCGTCCCAGGCGCCTGATGGACCCGAGAGGTTCCTGGCGGAGCTTGGGCCATTCCTGAGGAACTGGCCCCACGCACGACTGAGGAACTGGTCGTGGCCTGGGAACAGGCAGCGGCGGGGCCTTGGACCGTGTCGCGCCTTTGCGGCCTCTGACCCGGCGTAGATCTCGACTGGCCCCTTGGTTCTCCGAGGGGCTGAGGGAGATGAAACGCCGGAGAAGACGCCTGGAGAGCACCTGGAGGTCAGTCGCTCCGAGCTGATCGGACACTAGTTGGGTCCTATTCTAGGACCTACCTAGTGGCAATGAGGGAAGCGAGGCGTTCCTCGCCTCCACCCTCATTGCGTCGGCAGATAACCGCCCGGCCGCCCTGTTTGGTGACCGCTCTCTCCTACATCAGGAGGTGCGGGATGACCCTTTGCAGGGACGAGCCGAGGAGTTTAGCGGTTATCTATACGATAAAATCGCTCAGCTGAGGGACGGTCTGGACTGAATTTGGGATGATCCAAGCGAGGGAGAGGAGGCACGTCTTGTTGAGCCCATTTGGGATGAGTTTGACCCTGTGGCTCCCGAGGACGTGGACAGGTTGTTGGGGAGGCTTCACGGCACGACATGTTTACTGGATCCATGCCCTTCCTGGCTGGTACTGGCCACTCAGGCGGTGACACGAGGCTGGCTCCAGAGGATTATCAACGCTTCTTTGTTGGAAGGGGTTTTCCCTGCCGCCTTGAAAGAGGCGGTGGTGAGACCCCTCCTTAAAAAGCCCTCCCTGGACCCAGCTATTTTGGGTAATTATCGTCCAGTCTCCAACCTTCGCATGAAGCCGCTGGGTGAGATCATCAGTGGTTTCGGGGTGAGATACCAGCAGTACACTGATGACACCCAGCTGTACTTTTCCACCCCGGACCACCCCAATGAAGTTGTTGAAGTGCTGTCCCGGTGTTTGGAAGCCGTACGGGTCTGGATGGGGAGAAACAGGCTCAAGCTTAATCCCTCCAAGACGGAGTGGCTGTGGATGCCGGCACCCCAATTCAGTCAGCTGCAGTCGCGGCTGGCTGTTGGAGGCGAGTTATTGGCCCCAAAGGATAGGGTGCGCAACTTAGGTGTCCTCCTGGATGATCAGCTGTCGTTTGAAGATCATTTGACGGCCGTCTCCAGGAGGGCCTTCCACCAGGTTCACCTGGTTCGGCAGTTGCGCCCCTTCCTTGATCGGGATGCCTTATGCACAGTCACTCATGCGCTCATTACCTCTCGCTTGGATTACTGTAATGCTCTCTACATGGGGCTCCCCTTGAAGTGCACTCGGAGGCTTCAGTTAGTCCAGAATGCAGCTGCGCGGGTGATAGAGGGAGCTACACGTAGCTCCCATGTAACACCGATCCTGCGCAGGCTGCACTGGCTGCCTGTGGCCTTCCGAGTGCACTTTAAGGTGTTGGTTATGACCTTTAAAGCGCTCCATGGCTTAGGACCTGGGTACTTACGGGACCGCCTGCTGCTACCACATGCCTCCCACCGACCCGTACGCTCCCATAGAGAGGGACTTCTCAGGGTGCCGTCCACCAAACAATGCCGGCTGGCGGCCCCCAGGGGAAGGGCCTTCTCTGTGGGGGCGCCCACACTCTGGAACGAGCTTCCCCCGGGTTTACGTCAAATACCTGACCTTCGGACATTCCGTCGCGAACTGAAGACACATCTCTTTATCCGCGCGGGGCTGGCTTAAATTAGATTTAATGTGAAATTTTATCAATTTTTAAACGGGGTTTTTAGTATGGAAATTTTTAATTTTAGCCTAATTTAAATAAGTTTTTTAAATGGTATTTTAATCTGTATATTGTATTGTTTTATCTTGCCTGTACACCGCCCTGAGTCCTTCGGGAGAAGGGCGGTATAAAAATCAAATAAATAAATAAATAATAAATAAATAAAATGCCATCAGAACTGTTATAATGCTCAGAATAGGATAACATTTAAGAGCTTGGAGGCAGTGTTGAGAGAGGGTGAAAAAAGATGTGCTTTCCAAAGGCTCAAGCCAAACATGGTCCACGTTAATTTATCTGCATGTTGTCAGGAGCCTTTCTTATTACTGCCTGACAACTTTTATTGATTTGACTTCAGCGTGTTGTGTAATAATGGGATAATTAATAGATAATTACAGAATAGATGAATTTTAGCAGCTCGGAATACTGGGCTCATGAGCCTACTGCTATTATTGCATGGAGTCTAATATGTTGCAAGCCTTACTGTGGGGAAAATTGAATTAAGTGGCAGTGCTACAACCAAAAAATCCCTTGTTTTAAGTAAAAGTACCTTTTCCTAGGTAAGGTTGAAAGACTTCAGCTTTTGAATATATTTCTGAATATATTTTGATTGGCTGTATGAAGGTGTTCTCTTAAATGGCATGATTTGTTGTCAGGGAGATAACTGAAGATATGTAGATCACAATGTGACAATGCATTGTGTCACTACAACACATTTCACCCTTTTGGGATCATTGTGGCTACAAACAGACACTTGCGTTCCCATAGTTTGCATATTCAGCGTAAGAACATTGTCTTTTAATTCAATTTTAGTAGTGACGTGTTACACATTTTCTTACATTAACCAACTATATTATGCATATTATTATCATCACCATCATCATCACCACCTTCATTATCTTATGATGACAATGACAATGGTGATGATGATGACACTGCTCCTTCTGTCCCTCAACTCTGAAAACAACTGAGAAAAGATAGCTAAGGAGATGTTTTCAATATCAGGTTATTCTGTGAGGCTCAGTTTTGCAATAATAGCACTTAAAGTCATAGATATTTTTGTGTGTTATTTTATAGACTTTAGAAATGAATCTTTATGAGAAGCAGCAATCCCATGGGCAAAATCTAAGAAAATATGACTTGGTTCCTTAAAAAATGAATAGGATTTAACTGAACTAAAATGTGTGGCCACATTCCATTCTCTTTGAATGGACGTTTTGATGCTGGGGTTGTTTCCCTTCAAAATGGATAGATTTACATCAGCCAGAAATTAAACCAATTGACACATTTTGATGATAGCAATTAATTAATTAATTAATTAATTTCAATTAATTAATTAATTAATTGACATTAATTAATTAATTAATTGCTATCATCAAAATGTGTCAATTGGTTTAATTTCTGGCTGATGTAAATTAATTAATGTCATTAATTAATTAATGTCAATGCAGCATATGCACCAAGACAAATTCCTTGTGTGTCCAATCACACTTGGCCAATAAAATTCTATTCTATTCTATTCTATTCTATTCTATTCTATTCTATTCTATTCTATTCTATTAACTGTTCTCCAGTTGTTACTAGCATGAAACTGATTTAGAATGCTATTAAAAGAAAGATATGAATATTTCTTCTACAACTGACAAATATTTCTCTCTCCCTCTCCCTCTTCCTCTCTTTCTCTCTCTCTCTCTGTGTCTGCCTGTCTGTCTCTGTCTGTGCCTGTCTGTCTGTGTATCTGTGTCTGTGTGTGCCCACGTGTGAAGCCAATTTAGATCTTTCATTTCAGTTGTTGCTCTGGTTAAGTCATTAGTAAGTGAGTCCCCAGGGAGAAATATCTTACTGCAATGGAGGTGATATTTGACATTAACCAAATGCCATACTTTTTGATAGAAGAAGTCAAATTAATCTTAGAATGCAACATGAACAGAGTTAATTTCCTAGGAGGCAGAAAATACAAGAGTCATTCTGATGACATTTTGGTTATAGCCTCAAGTCACAGGGAACTTATTTAACCTCCTTTTTTTAGCATATAATTTATTGCTTTTATATTTGTTAGATTTTTCCGAACCTTACCTGATGTTTCCAAGATCTTCTAGTTGCTAATTTATCTTAAATGACAAGGTGTTCTGTTAGATTTGTAATCTGATTTCATAAGATTATCACATCCATCCAATTTTACAAGAGGTTCTCTTTTGATATCTAATAGGTGTGCTTTAAAAAAGCATGTTCAGATTAATGTGTCAAATAATGCCTTCAAAATCCATATTTTATTCAGATTGTTCTCAAATATAATGCTGAAGTTTGACTGATCTGGACATGGTGAGATGCGAAATACGGGCACCATCTAAAGGTTCTGAACAGAAGAACTGCCATGTGATAAATATGTTTGAAAGGCACTGACTCTGTTTTGGATTTCAGACAAACCAAGGCCCCTTCAGTTGCATGGCTTTCAATTATTATTCTTATCTAGGTTCCCAAATCTAAGTCCCAGAAGGTTTGAATCCTATGACTGCATTGCTGATTTCTAAATCTTCAATCAGCTTGTATGTTGCTTTAGTGTGTTGAGCTTTGACAGCTGACATTGACACATGAAAAAAAAATGTGTTGCTACTGCTGCTTATGGATTGAATTTGGACTGATTCTTGACTGGCATTGCTAAAGTCAGATTCAGAATACAGAAACTGGAGAGTGCCCTTGTATCTCTCTCCCACCCCCCATATGTGGGCATATGTGAGTACGTATGTGTGTGTCTGTGTATCCTAATTATTTCCTAATATAGATAGATGTAAAGAAAAATAGATATAGATGATATATGTATATAGATAGATGGATGGACAGATAAATGATAGATAGATGATAGAAAGATGGTAGATAGATAGATAGATAGATAGATAGATAGATAGATAGATAGATAGATAGATAGATAGATACCCTGTTTCCCTGAAAATAAAATATGCCCTGATAATAAGCCCAATCACGCTTTTGAGAGCATGCCCTAAAATAAGCCACCTGCTGAAAATAAGCCCTCCCTGAAAAGATTTAAATGCATTTGCAGCCAGTCTCCACCGTTTCCTCTGGTTAGGGTTAGGAAGACAGAGCTGGAAATCAGGTAACATGGCAAGAGGAGCCCCATCTTGCTCCACGTGCCCCAAAATAATAAGACCTCCCTAAAATAAGGCCAAGTGCTTATTTCGGGGTTCAAAAAAATATAAGACAGGGTCTTATTTTTGGGGAAACACAATAGATACATAGATAGAGGAGAGAGAGACAGACAGACAATGGGAGTGGCCCACCACCAGTCCCAAATGTCATTTATAGAACTAGGAATGAAACTGATGCAGGAGACTGAGAGTTTTTTTCTCTGCTACTGCTTCCTCTTTAACTTTCAGAAAGAAATTAAGTGCTGAGGGACAGGGAGTGCCCTCAGACAAACCAATGCTTTACCCTTGCTCTAAAAGGTGATTGGCATATAAGCTGCACTCCAAAAAAGCCTCACAATCACCACAGCTCTGATGGAAACTGTTACAGGTCAAAGAATTTTTGGACTAGATGATCATTCTCTTGCCCTACTCGCTCTATAGCACACAATTCAGATTATGTTCCACCAAAGGGTTCTTTTTCAAATGCTTCGCTTTCTTTCAAAGTGTTTTTTTAATGTGTTGCTGTTTTCAAAATGCATTTCATTCCGCACAATATTTCAGATGCACTCTGCCTCCTTCCCTTCCTCATGACAGCACAGAGTAACCTAGGGACCTAAATAAGCACAGGATTCCAGATCTTCTGGTCTTTCTTTTTGTAGAAAGATGAATGCCTGTGGGTTTTGCTTTTCAATTATCACACCAAATGCATGGATTTTTGAGGGGAGATGTCAGCAACAAGGACAAGGACAAATACCAACAGCCATGAGGATGTCCATCCCATGCATTTCACAGACTGAAATACACAGAACCAACTTATGAATAGGAAAATTGGTGGATGAGAAATGGCCTTGTACCAGGGTTGAAATCAGTGGTGGGATTCAGCCAGTTCGCACCACTTCGGGAGAACCGGTTGTTAACTTTCTGAGCAGTTTGCTGAACTGGTTGTTGGAAGAAATCATTAGGGCAGAGAACCGGTTGTTAAATTATTTGAATCCCACCACTGGTTGAAATGCTCCTGGCTCGGACCGGATCACGTGATCTAGTAATGATCATGGCCGGTGGTTTGGCGATCCAGTAACGATGGTGGAGCGAAGCTCTGCCTACCCACCCGGGTGCAATTACTTCCTGGTTTTAACCAGGAAGTAATATGTTTTTTACCTTCTGCGCATGTATAAGACACGCACATGCGCGCACTCTCTTTCAAACCAGTAAGGAAAGTAAGTAGATTTCACCCCTGCCTTGTAGAATAGAATAGAATAGAATTTTATTGGCCAAGTGTGATTGGACACACAAGGAATTTGTCTTGGTGCATATGCTCTCAGTGTACATAAAAGAAAAGATACGTTCATCAAGGTACAACATTTACAACACAATTGATGATCAATATATCAATATAAATCATAAGGATTGCCAGCAACAAGTTATAGTCATACAGTCATAAGTGGAAAGAGATTGGTGATGGGAACTATGAAACGATTAATAGTAGTGCAGATTCAGTAAATAGTCTGACAGTGTTGAGGAATTATTTGTTTAGCAGAGTGATGGCCTTCGGGAAAAAACTGTTCTTGTGTCTAGTTGTTCTGGTGTGCAGTGCTCTATAGCGTCGTTTTGAGGGTAGGAGTTGAAACAGTTTATGTCCAGGATGTGAGGGATCTGCAAATATTTTCACGTACAGCCAGGCAAAGCAAAGGTATAGATAAATAGAATAGAATTTTTATTGGCCAAGTGTGATTGGACACACAAGGAATTTGTCTTGGTGCATATCCTCTCAGTGTACATAAAAGAAAAGATACATTCATTAAGATACGACATTTACAACACAATTGATGGTCAATATATCAATAAATATAGACATTCTCCCTTTCACTCATGTTTTCCATATTTTTGGACAAAATGTCAGTGTTGTCAACAATAGTGCTGATGGCACACTGTGTCATTTGGCTCTAAACAAAACTGAATTTGAAAAATTTGGGAAAGAAATACATAGAAGAAGTGTGCTATAATATATCTAAGACTGAAAGTAAGAGAAAAAGGGGAAATTAACATACGATTTGCAAACCAATCATAAATGACAAATCAGACATTTTGGGCTCATTTTAGAGTAAGTCATTGCAGGAATAATTTTTCTTCACAACTGAGAAGACACAATGACTAGGAAAACAAATGCTGGTACTAACATTTTCTTCCATTTTTTCCCCAGTATTGGGGGGGAAAGGGCATTACGTTAAAATACAAAATTCCTTTCCTGATACCCTAAACATGTGACAGATAAGAAAAAGTTGGCCTAAGAAACACTGTAAAATTTTACACTGTATAGGATTATGCCTCCATGGAATATGCAGCAGCTGCCACACTGAATAAATGTATGTTTTTCATTATAGTTTTAGTGCACATTTAAGACACATTATAGGAGCAAAGAAGCATCAAAGAGAAAGGAATATAGGGAAAGGGAAGCATATTAGATTTAGTAAGTAATCACATCAGCTGTTAATGTATGAGTGTATTTTGTGAAAAGAGAGAAAGATGTAGCTCTGCTGCCATCATCGGCTTTCTGTAAAGCCATTTTTCCTTGGGAAAAAAAGTATTAGTACATATTTTGCTAGGTTTGTTTTCCTAATGCAAGCATATTTTGTCTTTTTTATTATACATTTTTATAACTAGACTCATTTCCCTTCACAGCAGTCTCATATAGTACAATGGCTGGGGAAATAATTTACTTCATTTGTCTTCTTAATGGATGGGCATTGCTTTGTCTGTTGTGTGAGTTTTACACCGATTGTTACCTCTTTCAGGCATTGCCCAATAAAGGTCATATTATCTGCCACTAAGGGCCTTCCTGAGCAAGAACAAACCATGAGACCAAAACTGGCACATTAGGAATAAAGGCAACAATATTAAATTCAGCAGAAAGACAGGTATTGGGTCCTGTCAAAGTTCTCCTAGCCCAGCGCAGATGATATGGTGATTGGCAGTTATATTAATTTCTTAACTGTAGCATCAGATAGGGTGTTCAGAGACATCAGGATTTTTTTTTCACACTCAAATGCAGTCTATACTGTCTTCCTTCCCCTCTATAATGTACTGCATGCAATGCCATTATAGAAAATTTATACACACATACACACACGCACACACACACATGTGTGTGTGTGTGAATGAATATATTGTCATGAATACTTTAAAAACATTCAGAAAGTTGCATATTCCCTACTCACAACATGTCCTCTGTATGTTGCTGTTGATTTAGCCATTTCACCAATAATCTGGGATCAATAGTTTATGCCAAATGCATTTTCAAACATTTCTGTCATTGAAATTCTGATAAGCCATTTACGGAGACCAATGGCAGGAGAAGTCAGTATCATAAATTTGTTTGATTCTTAGACATCCTTTCTTAGAAGACTACAGAAATATCCCAAAATACTTATTTGGTGCAGAAGTATGATTTCTCAGCCAACCAAGTAATCCTGTCACCCTTTTATGTTGACTTTTATTCCTAAAATGAGTGGGGTTCAACAAATTGGAGGTGTTTAAAAAAAAAAAGATTTATGGGACATTTCAAAGGGGAAACTGATCACCTTAAGTCTTGTAGAAGCTTATGATAGCCATGCCACCTTTAAAACATCTCAAGACTTCAGTATATCTGGAGGATCCTAAGGGGCAATTTGTTTACCTTAAGCCTCTGTACTTCATTCTTGCCCATCCATGTAAACATCTCTTTCATCTGCACACTGCTTATTTAAAAACAGCTGGTGTCTTATACCAACCAGACTCATTGTGTGCACCTGGATGGATTCCACAGTGCTTTTATTAGGTTGAAAACTCTTTCCTTTTTAATGGATTCCAGTAACTGAATAAACTTTGCACATCCAGAACATTTAATCACAAGTGTTAGCCTATGATTCTGCCTATGAGCTGGAAAATGGTGGCTATACCGATTGCATTTTCAAAGTAAGAGATGCGACATCTTTTGCAGTTTCTCTACTAAGCAATGAACCAATATAGTCAAGGCAATGTATCTAGCTGAAAAATATGTTGACCTAAACTCATACAATCTCTTTTTAAAAAAGAGTTAGAAAATATGGGATAGAAAATCAAGTGTCTAACGAGTGAAGGATTATTGCAGTGAATGGATCAACATTAGACAAGAAGAGTGATTAGTGCTGGATCTATAAGATTTCTCTTTCATATGTCAGAGACAGTACACTTATCAAATTTTTAAGGATTATAAAATCTTGCTTGCTGAATAAGAGGAATAAGGCACCCAATGGATCATACACAACCAACTTGCTAGGAACCTTTTTTCCACTGGTGAATTATTTTTGTAGTTAAGAGGTTTTAGGAAGCCAACGATTTTCTATCTCCCATTTATCAACAGCTTAGCCTTGAACATCTTTCACTATGGAGAGTGAACATTTTATCTGTATAACTTTCCTCTTTTAAGGCATCTGAACATGAATCCTCAGAATGTCAGTGGATATTATTATATCTGTCTCATTCTCTGACAAAAACAAATAAAAATGAAAATATGGAGTTTATAAATCAACTTCAATTTAAGGATTTGCATAACCAAAATCAAGCAAGTATCTTTCTTAAAGCACATTTGCAACTATCTGCATATATCAAATTGAAAAAACACAAATACTTCTAGGATGATAATTACAGTTTGTTAACAGCTTATAAAAACAAGCATAAAAGCAAAATACTAGCTTTCTAGTAAAACTCAAATTTGATTTCTAAAGATTTTCCTTTACTTTTATTTAATAATTTATATTTCCTGAAATAAGCAAATGTTATCTTTTTAACTCATTTAAACGTAATCCCAAGTGCTTTTTTTCACTTAGAGCTACAAAGCAATACTTTTCCTTTCTTAAAAACAAATTGATTTCTTCAAATTCTGTTTAAACAAATAATATTCTGGTCATCCAAGTCTAGGTCAGTAATCTGCTGCTTTTTCTTTCTAAATAGTGTTATGCTTTTGCAACAACATGCATTTATGGTTTTAACGATTCCTAGTTTCTGTTTTTCTGTACTTATAAAATTACTAGTACAAATTCTCTTTGCAGAAAGATTTCTTAATTCTCAGAACAAATCCTTCAGTTATGTATTAAATCAGTGGTGCGTTTCAAATATTTTCGCTACCGGTTCGGTGGGTGTGGCTAGGTGGGGGGGAATGTGACTGAGTGGGTGTGGTCAACTTGATGTCACTCATGCCCACACCCACTCAGTCACATAACCCCGCCCCCAGCCATGCCCACAGGAAAAAGTAGGAAAATTTTTGGAATTTCCACCTATCTACCCCCACCTTCCCTTCACCTGTCATCCCCTTTTCTCCTCCTTTAGTGGCCCCAGCCCCAGCCCTGCTTCCTCCCCCACCATTGCCTCTTTGTTTGGGCTGCTTACCTTCCATGGCAGCTGGTCCAGAGTCCGGAAGGCAAGCTGATCGGAGTTTTTGGTGGCCCCCAGCCAGCTGCTGCTGCTGGAAAGTGGCTGGCAAAGAAGCCTCCCAGGCCGCTGAAAAGTACCAGAGGTTGTGGAAAAAGCTGCTGCCATTGCCTCCATGTTCTTCGTGCATGCGCATCCCATTGGACTTGCAAGGCAATGGGATGCATGTGCACAAAGAACATGGCGGCTACGAACATGGCAGGTGGGGCGACTGGGGGACCAGTTCGGGGGCGTGGCCAGCCGGTTCGCCGATCTTGGTCAAATTTTTGCCAAAGGCTCACGTGAACCAGTACAAACTGGCTGAATACCACCTCTGTATTAGATGTAATATTTTAATTAATGAACCATTTATTTGAACATATCTAATAAACTTACCTGTGTTTCTCCGGATTCTGTTATAACATGTTGAGCAAAAGTGAAGCTGCAAATTGTGGCAGATTTGTGACACCAGCATCTTCTTTTCATAATTCACCTATGAATAGAATAGAGTGGAGTAGAATAGAATAGAATAGAATAGAATAGAATAGAATAGAATAGAATAGAATAGAATAGAATAGAATAGAATAGAATTTTAGAAACACTTTATTGTCATTTTGAATGTACACTAATCGGCATATATTAAAATGAACTTACATTGCATAGAGCCCTCAAAGGGTCTCCACCTCTAACATAAACATAAACATGACAAAATAAATAAATATATGCAGAATTATGCATGTTGTTGTTGTTAGTTGCGAAGTCGTGTCCGACCCATCGCGACCCCATGGACAACATTCCTCCAGGCCTTCCTGTCCTCTACCATCCTCTGGAGTCCATTTAAACTCATGCCTACTGCTTCAGTGACTCCATCCAGCCACCTCGTTCTCTGTCGTCCCGTTCTTCTTTTGCCCTCAATCTTTCCCAGCATTAGGGTCTTCTCCAGTGAGTCCTTCTTTCTCATTAGGTGGCCAAAGTATTTCAGTTTCATCTTCAGGATCTGGCCTTCTAAAGAGCAGTCAGGGTTGATCTCCTCTAGAATTATGCATGTACCCACATATAATATATAACATGGAGAAACAACACAGTCTAGTTCAGATGTATACATGTACATGGCAAGAGAAACAAATATTGCAAGTTTACCAGGTGGATGGTATAAGAACAAAAGCTGTTACAGAATCTGGAAGTCCTGCTAGAAATACTTTGAAACCTCCTGTTGCTTTTCTGTACTTTGTTGTTACGTTTGCATACCACATTCATTATTTTTACAAATAAGTCAAGGTGGTAAACACACTTTTCCACTCCTATTTTCTCTGCAACAACAACCCTGTATGGTGGGTTGGGCTGAGAAAGAGTGATTGACTCAATAGTAAGACCAATATAGGAATATATAGGAAGACCAATTTGTTTTTTGTATACTGTTCTAAATCTGAAATTAACATACAATATTTTCAGGTGAAATGCTTTGTCTGTATGACAACTAAATATGGCAAGGTTGGAAGCAAACAATTTTCCTTGAAACCAGACTAGATGGTTTCCATAAGTGATAGGTAACAAGTCTTCCACCCACACTACAGAGACACTTTTTACCTATGGCACCATTTGGGCAGGAGAATAGGGTGTAAGAATTTGAATCTCAAGCTCACTATAAATAGAGCTTGCATTTGCTACACAGTAATCACTTGAGACCTTTGAACTTTGGTGCTGGAGAAGACTCCTGCGAGTCCCTTGGACTGCAAGGCGATCAAACAAGTCAGTCCTAGAGGAGATCAACCCTGACTGCTCTTTAGAAGGCCAGATCCTGAAGATGAAACTGAAATACTTTGGACACTAATGAGAAAGAAGGACTCACTGGAGAAGAGCCTAATGCTGGGAAAGATTGAGGGCAAAAGAAGAACGGGACGACAGAGAATGAGGTGGCTGGATGGAGTCACTGAAGCAGTAGGCATGAGCTTAAATGGTCTTCAGGGGACAGGAAGGCCTGGAGGAAACTTGTCTATGGGCTCGCGATGGGTTGGATACAACTTCACAACTAACAACAATTACTGATTAATTTCATTACTTCTTGCAATAAATTTATCAGACTGAAACTTTGAGTCCCTGCTGACAACATTTCCAAGAACTAGTTGCGGCCTGGGAACAGGCCGCGGCTGGGGCTTTGGACCATGTCGTGCCTTTGCGGCCTCTGACCCGGCGCAGATCTCAATTAGCTCCTTGGTTCTCTGAGGAGCTGAGAGAGATGAAATGCCGGAGAAGTGTGTGGAGAGTGTAGAGAGTGTGTGGAGGTCCAGCCGTTCCGAAGCTGATCGGACACTAGTTAGGTCTTTTTCAAAGACCTACCTAGTGGCACTGAGGGTGGCGAGGCGCTCCTACGCTTCCTCCCTCATTGCGTCGGCAGATAACCGCCCGGCCGCCCTGTTTCGGGTGACCCGTTCCCTCCTTCACCAGGGGGAGCGGGATGACCCCTTACAGGGACGTGCCGAGGAGTTTAACGGTTATCTATACGATAAAATCGCTCAGCTCCGGGATAGCTTGGACCAAGATTGCGATGATCCGGATGAGATGACTGAGGCGCGTCTTGTTGATACCGTTTGGGATGAGTTCGATTCTGTGACTCCCGAGGACGTGGACAGGCTGCTGGGGAGGCTGCATGCCACTACATGTTTACTGGACCCGTGCCCCTCCTGGCTGGTGCTGGCCACTCAGGAGGTGACACGAGGCTGGCTCCAGGGGATTATAAATGCTTCTTTGATGGAGGGGATCTTCCCCGCCGCCTTGAAAGAGGCGGTGGTGAGACCCCTCCTCAAGAAGCCTTCCCTGGACCCAGCTATTTTGGGTAATTACCGTCCAGTCTCCAACCTTCGCTTTATCGCGAAGGTTGTAGAGAGTGTGGTAGCATGGCAGTTTCCTCAGTACCTGGAGGAAGCTGTCTATCTAGACCCGTTTCCAGTCCGGCTTCCGGCCCGGGCATAGCACGGAGACAGCTTTGGTCGCGTTGGTGGATGACCTCTGGAGGGCCAGGGACAGGGGTTGCTCCTCTGCCTTGGTCCTGTTAGATCTCTCATCGGCTTTTGATACCATCGACCATGGTATCTTGCTGCGCCGGTTGGAGGGGTTGGGAGTGGGAGGCACCGTTTATCGGTGGTTCTCCTCCTACCTCTCTGACCGGTCGCAGACGGTGTTGACAGGGGGCAGAGATCGACCGCGAGGCACCTCACTTGTGGGGTGCTGCAGGGTCGATTCTCTCGCCTCTCCTGTTCAACATCTATGTAAACCGTTGGGCGAGGTCATCAGTGGCTTTGGGGTGAGCTATCATCTGTGCGCTGATGATACTCAGCTGTACTTTTCCACCCAGGCCACCCCAGCGAAGCTGTCGAGTGCTGTCCCGTTGTCGGGAGGCCGTGGGGGTCTGGATGGGGAGAAACAGACTCAGACTCAATCCATCCAAGACGGAGTGGCTGTGGATGCCGGCATCTCGGTACAGTCAGCTGCAACCGCAGCTGACTGTTGGGGGCGAGTCATTGGCCCCGACGGAAGGGGGGCGCAACTTGGGCGTTCTCCTGGGTGGGCGGCTGTCGTTTGGAGGCCATGTGGCGGCCGTCTCCAGGAGAGCTTTTTACCAGGTCCGCCTGGTTCGCCAGTTGCGCCCCTTTCTGGACCGGGATGCCTTATGCACGGTCACTCATGCTCTCGTCACTTCTCGCCTGGATTATTGCAATGCTCTCTACATGGGGCTACCCCTGAAGTGCACTCGGAGACTTCAGCTAGTCCAGAATGCAGCTGCGGGTGATTGAGGAGCACCACGTTGCTCCCGGGTAACACCACTCCTGCGCAGTCTGCACTGGCTACCTGTGGTCTTCGGTGCGCTTCAAGGTTTTGGTTACCACCTTTAAAGCACTCCATGGCTTAGGGCCGGGTACTTACGGGACTGCCTGCTGTTACCTATGCCTCCCATCGACCCGTGCGCTCCCACAGAGAGGGTCTCCTCAGGGTGCCGTCCGCCAAGCAATGCCGGCTGGCGGCCCCCAGGGGAAGGGCCTTCTCTGTTGGAGCACCTACTCTCTGGAACGACCTTCCTCCCGGTTTGCGCCAAATATCTGACCTTCGGACCTTTCGCCGGGAATTAAAAACTCACTTATTCATTCAAGCGGGACTGGACTGATTTTTTAGACTTTTTAAATTTCTAAATTTAAATTTTAAATTTTTAAATCTTCTGTAAAATATGGGGTATTTTAGGTTCGTCAATTTGACGGTTTTAATTCGGCCACCATTGAATAAGTATTTCAAATTGATTTTTAACTTTGTATATTTATTGCTTTTTATCTTGGCTGTACACCGCCCTGAGTCCTTCGGGAGAAGGGCGGTATAAAAGTTTAATTAATAAATAAATAATAAATAAATAAATAAATCTTGTGTCTGGCAAGAGAAATTTGACATTATGGACGCATACATGTTTTTTAACATTTATAGGTGGTTTTGTCACAGTTTGAGGATGATGGGAGAACTGTTTGAGTATTAGAGGTGGGATAGAAATTAACTTGTATTCTTCTTTTCTAGAATAAAGGGCTGAATTTGCTTCAGGAAAATATGCAGACCAATAAAGCAATTATTCTATGAGAATTCAGAAGAAAATAGACATATTTCTAGAAATAAACAAGATATTGTTCAGCGTTACTCAATTAAAACAAACTGGTTCATAATTAAAGAATCTGTATTTTTTGTTTAAAAAATAATTCAACTAATCATTTGACTGATTCTCTGGAAGTTCTTTAACTTGTAGTTTTCTAATATATTCATACATTTTAAGAAATAGGATTAATAGTAATCAGCATGGTTTCCAATGGTTTCTAAATGAGTTAGAAAATAACAGTATTTTAGCATTAAGTGGTGTTAGATAAAGCTATTGATAAAAATGTTTTTTTAAAGATACAAGATGATGGAATTTTTCAAAATGACGTTTTCAGTGAATTTTCAGTAGATATAATAGAATAGAATTTTATTGGCCAACTGTGATTGGACACACAAGGAATTTGTCTTGGTGCATCTGCTCTCAGTGTACATAAAAGAAAAGATACCTTCATCAAGGTACAACACTTACGACACTTAATGATGGTCATAGGGTACAAATTTAACACTTAATGATATAACACTTAATGATAGTCATAGGGTACAAATAAGCAATCAGGAAACAATCAATATCAATATAAATCATAAGGATACAAGCAACAAAGTTACAGTCATACAGTCATAAGTGGAAGGAGATGGGTGATGGGAACGATGAGAAAATTAATAATAGTGCAGATTTTGACAGTGTGGAGGGAATTATTTGTTTAGCAGAGTGATGGTGTTCGGGAAAAAACTGTTCTTGTGTCTAGTCATTTTGAGGGTAGGAATTGAAACAGTTTATGTCCAGGATGTGAGGGATCCTGGAGGTTTCCAAAAAATGGTTGGCCTTAGAAGAAGACTTGTCTATTCACAAAATGGCTTTCATTTTATGGGTTTTACCCAGGCACAGATATGTATTTACTAGGTGATTTTTCCCTTCTTTTACTCTTGTCCGTTGAGATGAATCTTGTTCCTTGTGATCTTAGCTTACCTTGTCTCTTTTCTGAGTAACTCAGCACATTTCCCAGCAAAGTGTGGGATTGCATCCATTTTCTTTCTTTCCTTAGTGATGCCCATTTGTGTATACAAAAATGATATTAGAGGCTAGTTAGCAGTTCAGCATGACACTTTTTTAAAAAATGAAATAATGTTTCTTTGAAGTTTGTTGATTCCTGGTGACTGCCTGAATTAGTCCTTGCACTTTTGCTTGGCAAGATTCAGGCAGTGGGGTTGCTATTGCCTCCTTCCTAGGGCTGAGAGGGAGTGAGTGGCCCAAGGCCCAACTCACCCAGCTGGCTTTTTGCCTAAAGTACACCAAATAGGCTCCTGTTGAAGGAATATAAACTCAGTATTAGATGTCCGATGTTCTTCAAATAAAGCAAGCAGAAGCCAGGAACATTCAACTTTCTGGAGGATACATTTTTAAAACAGCTGGTTCTGCAGGGCATTATTATTTTGTAATAATGCCTGCAGTAAAAAAAAATGTGAGCCTAATTTAATAGGGGAAAAAAATAATGTCAGGGAAATTATGGGTAAAGCTACTTCTGCTTTTTACTGAACACTTCCTATATTAGACTTTTATTTACTTTTATTGAAACAAACCAGTATTTTTGAAATCTACCACCTAAAAGGATTTATTGTTCACTTTTTTTTAAAGATACTATTAGAGAAAGAAATACAGTATTTGGTGTTTTAAACATTTCAGAGAGATCTCACCAAATTGTGAAGAAAAAGGAAGAACAAAAATGCTTTTAGTACTAATTACGTACATGTGAATTAATCTGGAGAAAATTAATTTATGAAGAGTAGCATTAAAATAGGGTGTCAAAATGAATAGTTAGGGAATAGGTGCTAAAAGAATTATTGGCACTTATTGTTTTTCATATTATTAATACAGTACAGTAACTTCCATTCCATTTGACAAAAATGTTATATATAAAATTTGCAAAAAGACAGGAGGAGGAGGAGGAAAAATGAAGGGAAGAAGGAAGGAAGGAAGGAAGGAAGGAAGGAAGGAAGGAAGGAAGGAAGGAAGGAAGGAAGGAAGGAAGGAAGGAAGGAAGGAAGGAAGGCTTCGTGCTTAATTGTGATGTCCCAAAAACAGTTGGCATCCTTGGAAAATAATGGGATGTTGACATTTGGCTAAACATACCAAAGAGAAACTTCAGACAGTACCTACCAGATAGCATGCACTCTATCCTTTTAAAAATATTTTGCCTGGTTGCCAAAACAGTAATTCTATGTAAAGACTCATAAAACTTAGATTGCTCTCCAGACTGCAGTTATCATTAAAATTATTTCTCAGAAATTATTATTCCTATTTCTTCTATAATTATCAAGGAAATACGATTTGATTCAACATTGCTCCTCCAAGTTATATTTACCTGGATTGCTCTGGGCAGGATAGAGAGAAGAAATTCAGAGAAGATTAATCCAATGCTAACTGGCAAGAGATTTGGTGACCACTGCTGCCCCTTTCCAAATCCTGCTGGCTTGTTATGGTGATTAAAGAAATCTTTAATTTCTAGAGAAAATCGTGTGAGTCTCAGGGAAATGTTAGGAAATGAGGAGTCTTAGAATTTGTGTAACTGATACCTATGAAGTATTCCTCTTTACTTTCCAAAACTGGTTTCTCAGTGCAATATCAGAACTTGTTCCATATTTTCAAGAGCAACAGACAGCTGGGTCTGCTGGAATTTGCTGCTTCTCCATTTTTGTCAGTCTAACACCCCTGCCTGCTTCTCCCATTCCAGTCCAAAGAGATGCCACTGCACCCAAAGATGCATTTATTTCATTTCCAACAATTCTGAATGTAGAGTTTGTTCAGTTGTGGGGTATCATTAAAAAAAAAGAAGGGCAAACAAGGTATCATTTTCCCTCTGTTTTTTTTTAAAATATTCTATCTACATTTATGTTAATATTCATACCTTTTCAAAACGTTGAAGATCTACGTACTTTTGAAAAATAAACCCAATAGATGTATTTCTGCAACAATTCTTATGCACTTCATCTTTCAAAAGAAAACTCCATATTTTAATATATTTACATATAGTCTGATCATGCTGCTTTTCTCAGATGCTAATTATTGTTAATTTGGTCCACCACACAGTCAGCCAGATGTGTAGACTGGATTTGGCATTTTTATCCAACTTTGGAGTGCTCCCCAAGAACCTAGGATAGGCAGATGTTGTTGTTTGATGGTGTTAAAGGTTGTAGGATATAAGATATTCAGAATAAAGGTATCTTTTGCATTGACTGACAGTGATTTTGCTACATTTTTCCCCCCAGTCATTCTGCAGTTGTTGGCCAAATTATTATTATTTGTATGGCATTGTATGTATAAACAGATTGCCAGTCATAAGATGATGACTGTTACACACTCAACATGTGAAAGGCAAAGCACTGCTGGGTTTCGTCACTCAAAAGGGGGTGATGAGTTGATATCTGCCTTGCAATTCCCTAAAACCTTCCTTTTCCTGCCCAAAAACATCTGTTTCTCTAGTAGATTCTCAAAATAATTGAGAAGGTCCTACTCATTTCTTCATGTTTTGGCTTAGTTTATAGCTGGAGTTGTTGGAGAGACTACTGTTGATATGGTTGCTTATGTTATTTTGGTACCTGTAGTATTTTTCAATCATTCTGCAGCACCGTTCATGGGTTCCTTTCTTAAAATGCACGTCACTATTGAATAGTCTCACTCTCACTGCTAGTCCTTTCAACTAAATATCAAATTCTGTTATCTTCTCTTCTTACCCTTTTCATTTGTTCTTTCCTTCTTGTGATGCCTCCATTGCCATTATCATTTTTTCACCTTTGAGCCCATGTAGGTGAATTCAGAGGTTTCTGCTGTGCCCTGCTCTTTGTGAAATGTTTTGTGTGCTTGAGACCTCCTCCTCACAGCCTTCACAACCATCATGATGCCTTGAAGGCTTGTTAATGCATTCAAATTCTGGCTGAACATGAGCTGCTGCCCTCTGCGCTCTTGTCTCTCCTGTTTTTATGTCCCATGTGTTCTGATGTAATTTTATTTGGTTTTAAGTACCCAGTTCTATAATTATTTTACAAGAAAAAGGAGGTAGCTAAAATAAACAACACTGCAGCAGAATTTTATTTTATTCAGAGATTGATTTTGTCTCTATTGGATCCATTTTAGAAAAGAGCAACAGAAACCTGGGGCTTGAAAGGGTCACTTTTAAAACTTAATTTACCTGCAAATTTCAGCATATCCGTCTGCCAGCCAGGACTACTTTGCCCTTCTCTGCTGGCATTTACATGACATATACCCATTTAATGATGGGGAAGTACTAAATTTTCACTCATGCCTTCATTTAAGATACAATTCATGCCCTGGTAAAAGATCCAGTTCTCAGCTGCCAGATAGATCATTAGCCTGGCAGGGAAGAGTAATGCTTCATTGTTTCCCAAAGGACTCCAAAACACAATTTTCAGCTAAATGACTGCCATTGTTGAATGCACATAGATTTAAATACAAGATTGATAGTTGCCTGAAGGCTGCTGGGGTGCCATCAGTCAATCAGCAGGAGCTGCCTGAGGCTATGAGAGAGTGAGTCAGGTTGTAGGAGGATACTGTACATGGCTGAAGCTGAGCAGAGAAGGAGCAGAGCTGAGTCATAATAGCTTCTTGATATCCTTCCTGCTAGAAATACTGGTTTTTCTCCTTTTGTTTGCAGAAAATACAAATCGGAACAGGTCACTTGCAAGCATAAGATCTCTATGATCAGCGCAATCTTTCAAGTTTCAAGGGTCTAACTCTTATGAATTAATGCTATGCCAGGTGCCCAGGAGTATCAACTGAACTCCTGCCTTTTAGATCCTAAGACAACATGAGTCCCAGGAAGGAAAGGATGTGAATGGAAGACAGATTCTTATTTGTGTAACCTAGTCAGCACTGAAAGTTGAAAGAGGAGTCTGAAAAAGTCGGTAAAATTTTACTTTACTTTATTTTATTTTATTTGTCAAAAGCATATTAGGTAATATATATAAGTATAAACAAAGGTGCATATAGTCAAAGCTATGGTTTTCCCAGTTGCAATGTATGGCTGTGAAGGTTGGTGTTAGATCCGAGACTAGCCGAGTAAGGACAAAGGCGAGGCTGCTACAACTCTGCTTTATTGGTATTCAGCTTAACTCAACTTACAACTCCAACCGTTCAAACTAGTCAACAACAACTTCTGAGGCGAACGCTAGCCTTGACAGCTACACCAGCAGGAGCTGTCAAGAGGGGAACCAATGACAGCTCTTCCTGGTTCCCGCTTTTCTTGTTGCCTGCGCTTTATCCAATCAGCGCGCGGCTAACCAGCTTTGCTGAGGCAGACAGGACGTAGCCGCGAGGACTTAACACCCTCAACCCCGGATCGCGCATGCGTAGTCGGCCAACACGCCGGTCGGCGTCGACTCCGCCCCGAGCGTCTCAGTTCGGGAAGTGGCGCGGTCGAAGGAGGAGCTGGAGGCCGGCCCTGAAGGACTATCGGTGATGGCCTAGGCGTAGGAGGAGCCGGACCTTCGGAGATCGGACCCAATGGATAATCAGGTACGTCATCCGCCGAGAACGCTCCGGGCTGGCGCGGTGGTAGTAGATTGGTTGGGACAGTGTTGAGTGGCCTTATCTTCGGCGGGGCCTGATCGATTGGCGGTTCTAATTGGGTAGCGACCTCGGCCTGGGTGGGCGGCTGGGGTTGTTGGCAGTCCACGTCGTCGTCTGTTCTGCGCCTTAATTGATTGATGTGCCGCCGCCACACTCGTCCGTCTGGGAGCTGGACCCTATAAGAGTAGGGTCCAGTTATTTGAATTATGTGTCCCGGCAACCATTTTGAGTCTCCCCCGAAATTTTGTGCAAATATAAGATCCCCATTATTGAACGCTCGGGCTCTAATATTGGGCTCTTGGAGCTTATCTGGCATGTAAGTGGGGTGCAAACGGTCAAGGACAGTCCTCAACCGTCGTCCCATTAGCAACTCTGCTGGGCTCATCTTAGTCTCTTGGCATGGGGTGGTATGTTGGGCCATTAAATATTTGTTTATATTCTGTTGCCAGTTAGAGGTGCCCAGGCGGCCTAACGCCTCCTTGGCTGACCTCACAGCCCGTTCTGCCCTGCCATTCGCCGCAGGGTGGAACGGGCCGTGGGCATGCCGAACCCCGTGGATTGCTAAAAATTGTAGGAATGACGCCGAAGAGAATTGGGGCCCATTATCAGTGACTAGCACATCTGGGAGTCCGAATGTTGCAAACAGCCTGTCTAGGATCCGGACTATATTGTCTGTGGTGGTGGAGTGCATTAGGAATAATTCTACCCACTTCGAGTATGCGTCCACCACCACTAAAAATGTTTTCGAGAAAGGGCGGCGAGATCCAAATGGATCCGAGCCCACGGTCCCCTGGGAGTTTCCCACTCCCGGACTGGCGCGGCAGGGGCTACAGCCCTTGAACCCTGGCATTGCTGGCAACGCCCAACCCACAATTCTATGTCATGGTCTAGCTTCGGCCACCAGACATAGCTGCGACCTAGGGCTTTCATTCTCCCTATACCCGGGTGGGCCATGTGAAGGCATTCTAGCACCTGAGACCGGAGGGCCGGAGGTACCACCACCCGACCCCCCCAGAGCAGGCATCCCTTGTGCACTGACAATTCCCCTTGCCTGCGGGTATACGGCAGGAATTCTGGCCCCACTGTTCCGTGCGGCCAGCCCCTGCGGGCCCAGTCGAGGACTTGCATCAAAATTGGGTCTTTGGCGGACTCTCGAGAGACGTCGAGAGCTGAGATAGGGGAGTTAGACTCCTCTATTAGAAGCACCGGCAGGGACGGGGCCGGGTCTATGACCCCCGTCGGGAGGGGGCAGCGGCTGAGGGCATCTGCGTGTCCTATAGCACTTCCCGGCTTATGTTTCAGCTGGTAGGAATAAGCCGCTAGAATTCTGTCCACGCGCCATGCGCGGTGACAATATCTGTGGGGTAGGGCGGTCACTGGCTAGCAATCCTAACAATGGCTTATGGTCAGTGATCAGGGAAAAGAAACGGCCATATAGATAATCGTGGAATCTCTTGATTCCAGCGACAATGGCAAGGGTTTCTGTCCAGCTGACTATAGTTCCGTTCAGCTGGAGAGAGTGCGAGTAAAACGCTATGGGGGCCTCCAACCCGTTTGGGAACTGGTGGCTGAGGACAGCCCCAACCCCGTACGGTGAGGCGTCACAAGTGAGTGTCAGGGGGAGCTTTTCATTGTACTGTACCAGGACAGCGGAAGAAGTCAGGAGCCGCTTGACAGCATCAAAGGAAGCTGCCGCGGCTTTAGACCAATTCCAAGAGGCGCCAGCATCTAGGAGGCGGTGAAGTGGCTCGGCCACCGTCGCCCTATGGGGAGGAATATAGCATAAAATTTAGGAGGCCCAAGAAGGCTTGGAGCTCGGCCTTGGACTTGGGTGTGGGGGCCCTTCGGATTGCTTCAACTTTCGAGGGGGTTGGACGGATGCCGTGGGCATCCACAAGGAACCCTAAGAACTCGACTTGGGGCACTCCGATATGACACTTGTCCTTCCTCAATTTCAACCCCGCCTGGCGGAATCGGCCTAAGACAGCCTTTACCTTGGTGACCAGTTCTGGGAGGTCTTTACCAGACACCAGAACGTCATCAAAGTATGGAACAACTCCGGGGAGACCATGGAGCATCCGCTCCATAAGTCCCTGGAATATTCCTGGCGCTACACTGACTCCAAACTGGAGTCGTGTACATTTGAAAGCTCCCCGGTGGGTGACGATGGTCTGAGCGAGAGCTGTGTCCTCATCCACCGGGAGCTGTTGATAGGCCTGTGCCAAATCCAATTTGGCAAAAACCCGGCCCTGGCCCAGGGAGTGGAGCAAATGCTGTACTACCGGGACAGGGTACGGGTTGGCTTGGAGTGCTTTATTTATCGTCCCCTTGTAGTCCGCACAGATCCGTATGGATCCGTCCGGCTTCAGGGGGGTCACGATGGGGGTTTCCCATTTAGCGTGATCAATGGGAACCAGAATGCCCTGGGCTATCAGTTTGTCCAGCTGTTCGTCTACCCTCGGTCGGAGTGCTAAAGGGACCCGTCTGGGCTTCAATCGAATGGGTTGCACCTGGGGATCAAGCTGAAATGACACTGGGGTTCCATTATATTTACCCAGGGAGTCTTCGAACACGTCAGCGAATTCGCTGGCCAATGCTGACGGCATGTCAAGGGACGTGGCATGGACACCTGCCACGTTTAGGCCAAGGGCAGCGAACCAATCCAGCCCTAGTAGGGTTGGCAAGGCACTTCTAACAACGATCAGTGGTAATCTGCCCTCGAATTTCTGGTATGCCACCCGGAACCTGCCCATGCCCAGGGTTGGGATTGCTTTCCCTTGATAGTCTCGTAATGTCACTGAGCAGGGCTTGAGAGATCCCTTTTCCAGCTTCGGAACTAGCTGTTTCAGGGTAGACCAGGCAATAAGGGAGCGCGACGAGCCGGTATCCACTTCCATGTTGCACCGTGCCCCTTCGAGCTGTACCGTCAGGTGTATTTTGGTGGTAGGCGTTGTGGAGGCGGCGAAACTGACGACATCTTCGGTTGAATCGGAGGCGGTAAAATAGGCACGTTGACGTGGCATCGGTCTCCGGGTTGGGTTCAGCGACTTGGCTCGCTCCGGGGTGTTGTCGCTGGATGGCAGGGTTGCCCTGCACACCCGTGCCAGGTGTCCCCGTTTCCCGCAGCGGCGACAAACAGCTGTTTTGAATTTGCAGTCGCCTCTTGCGTGGTCTCCACCACAACCCATGCAAGGATTTGGCAGACGCTTGTCGGGGAACCCTTCTCGCCGCCTCTGGCGGAGCTTCAGGCGGCACACTTCTGCGTCTTCGTCCGACGAGCCCCCCTGAGTAGCATCTTCATGGTGGACTCCCAGGGGGCGATCGCTTGCTAGGTGTCCCCTCTGGTGTCGCTGGAGCTCAGCGGCCGAGTCATCGGCTAGTTCTGCAGCTCTGGCCTCGGATAAGGCCATGGGAAGATCTAAATCGTTCCGTGCCAGGAGGCGCCGTTGGAGCCTTATGTCTCGGACGCCACAGACCAACTGGTCTAACAGCATGTCATCCAGAAAATCTCTAAACTCACATTGGAGGGCAGCCAATCTCAAGGAAGCCATATAAGCATTAATTGATTGTCCTTCCTTTTGCATGCAATGCCGGAAAGCGTGTCGGCGGGCAATTCGGGAGGGGGCGGGCGCGTAGTGATTCTTTAGTTTTTCCACCAGCACTTCCCAGGATAAGTCAAAAACTAGCTGTGGGGCAGCGAGTGCTCGAGCGGTACTGAACACTTCGCTGCCGCATGAGCTTAGGAAATAGCCCCGTTTCCTCGCGCCGGACAAGTCCGCGAGATTATTGGCGTGCAGGGAACACTCGAACCTCTCAATGTATTCGTCCCACTTCTCGGACGAAGGGACGAACGGCGGAAAGATAGGTAATGCACTGGCCATAACTACGTGAGCCGGCGTCTCTCTTGCCGCGTTGTAATTGGCTTCTCCAGACGCTTCCTTCTCTGTCTGTAGCTCGGATCTTTTAACGTCGGTAGGATCCCACCTTCGTCGCCAGTGTTAGATCCGAGACTAGCCGAGTAAGGACAAAGGCGAGGCTGCTACAACTCTGCTTTATTGGTATTCAGCTTAACTCAACTTACAACTCCAACCGTTCAAACTAGTCAACAACAACTTCTGAGGCGAACGCTAGCCTTGACAGCTACACCAGCAGGAGCTGTCAAGAGGGGAACCAATGACAGCTCTTCCTGGTTCCCGCTTTTCTTGTTGCCTGCGCTTTATCCAATCAGCGCGCGGCTAACCAGCTTTGCTGAGGCAGACAGGACGTAGCCGCGAGGACTTAACAGTTGGACCATAAGAAAGGCTGAGCGCCAAAGAATTGAGGCCTTTGAACGCTGGTGCTGGAGAAAACTCCTGCGAGTCCCTTGGACTGCAAGGCGAACAAACAAGTCAGTTCTAGAGGAGATCAACCCTGACTGCTCTTTAGAAGGCCAGATCCTGAAGATGAAACTGAAATACTTTGGCCACCTAATGAGAAGGAAGGACTCACTGGAGAAGAGCCTAATGCTGGGAAAGATTGAGGGCAAAAGAAGAATGGGACGACAGAGAACAAGGTGGCTGGACGGAGTCACTGAAGCAGTAGGCATGAGTTTAAATGGACTCCAGAGGATGGTAGAGGACAGGAAGGCCTGGAGGAATGTTGTCCATGGGGTCGCGATGGGTCGGACACGACTTCACAACTAACAACAACAACAAATAAGTATAAGCATGAATTGAATACATAAAATAGATATGAGTAGAGGAAACATTAGGACAGGGACGGTAGGCATGCTGGTGCTCTTATGCACGCCCCTTAAAGACCTCTTAGGAATGGGGTGAGGTCAACAGTAGCCAGTCTACGGTTAAAGTTTTGGGGGTATTGGGATGAAACCACAGAGTCAGGTAGTGCATTCCAGGCATTGACCACTCTGTTGCTGAAGTCATATTTTTTGCAATCAAGTTTGGTGAGGTTTACCTTAAGTGTGTATCCATTGTGTGCTCGTGTATTGTTGTGGTTGAAGCTGAAGGTGGGATGCAGCATGCTGTACTAGCTTAACAATGAGATGACAGCAACATCATGTTTTGAGCAACCCTCCCTCAGTCTCTGCATCTTTCTCAGCTGCCCACATCTCAGTTAAATTTCTGTGAAGATATCCTACACAAATTCCTTCCATGGAACAATGACAGATTAGGAACCACAGATGTCAGGACGCTACAAAGTAATGGAAAGAAGGGCAACTAAAAACAAACCAAATATCATCTTTGGAAGCCATACTAGGCCAGAAGCTTCCCTGCTGCCACTTTCTCATGTGTGGGAAAGTAGGAGGGGGGAGGGAGAGTTAGTAGAGGGGCCCATTAGACAAGGGTCAAGGTCAGGCCGGTCCTGCAGCTGGAGAAGGAGTGGTCGGAGTGATGTCTCGAGATGGGACGGTTGGCAATTGGAGCATGTGATCGGCAGAGAAGTTAGGGGTTGGTTTTGGAGTTTTGATTTACTGAGGGAAAACCCGGATCTCTCAGATTCAGATTTTCCCAGATATGCCAGTTTACCTATCCTAGTAAAAGAACTTCAGCTTCAGTCACAACAATACAAGAGCAAACAATAGATTTAAACTTAATATTAACTGCTCCAATCTTGATTGCAGAAAATATGACTTCTGTAACAGTGTTTAATACTTGGGACACACTACCTGACTCTGTGGTCTCTTCCCAAAATCCCAAAATCTTTAACCAAAGACTATCTACTATTGACCTCACCCCATTCCTAAGAGGTCTGTAAGGGGCGTGCATAAGAGCACCAGTGTGCCTACCATTCCTGTCCTAATGTTCCCTTTGATTGTATCCAATTCGTATAGTTATTACATGCTTATACCTATATATACTGTTGTGACAAATAAATAAATAAATAAAAATACAGCATACATTAATTGGAACCTGACATACCCTCTTATGGAATGCTAAAACTCAGGGCTATTATTGTAACCGAAGTAATGCTTCCTATATTTTTTTAATGTTTTTTTCCCATTGACTTAACAGTTGATAATTATAAGGAACATGAGAGGTCAAACTCTCACAAAATCAGAATACAGCATTGACAGAAAAGTATCCTTATTTTCACAGGTTTTTCTTATAGATTCTTCTGTTTAGAAGAGTTATTAGTGGAAAATAACTAGCTATCTACAGTTCTTCAGTATCTCTTGTATTATTGTTTGAGTTGTTGCTGGCATTTGACAATTTCTTATATGTGTTTCTGGAAACCACTCAAGTGTGATTTAAGAAATTCAATAATATAACTGCAGTAAAGAATCATAGTTAGGTCCACTGGAGAGGAGCACTCCAATAAAATTATAGCTTTAATTTTAAAGCTGACCTTTAGTATAATTTAGTAAAGGACTTTTTGTTCCTAAATAAAAAAAGATGTCCCTCTTTGTCTATGTATATGTATAGATATATGCATGGATGTCTGTTGATGTAAGTATACATGTGACTCTGCATTTAATTTTTAACTTGCACTTGTAGGTTACAGTCTATAAACCTACAGTGAAAAAGCCATTATCTTGCAGAGAATAGATTTAGGATTATGTATAAGTGTGTGTGTGTGTGTGTATTTTCCTGAATCAATTCACAGCAGGATGAAAGCCTCTTCCCTGAAGATTATGGACTGTATTCTACTATACAGTCTAAGGAAAGATAAGAATCAGTATCTCCCCACGGCTAAAAGTCTATAGAGATTCTCAGTGATCTAGGTCATGGTTGTCCCAAAGGCGCTTTTTTCAAGAGGCAACTGGACTTTCTTGTTTTTTTTTCTTTGAAGACATTTCACTTCTCATCCAAGAAGCTTCTTCACCTCTGACTGGGTGGTAGGGAAATGGAAGGATTTCTATTCCTTGCAGACAGCTGGTCATTTGCATCCTTTTAGAAGGTTGTTGAAGCACTTGGAAGTTTATCTGGATCCTCAAGGTCACCTGAGTAGTGTTAATGGTTCCTGTAGTCTGCAATTTTTCTGGAAATCTGTTCGTACTCCCACACCATTTAAAGGGTGTTCGTCCCAAATTGCATAGCTAAAAGTCTATATGGATGAGAAGCAAAACATCTTCAAAGAAAAACAAGAAAGCCCAGTTGCCTCCTGAAAAAGCACCTTGGGAAAATGTATGCCATGTATGCACTGATTTTGTAATGCAAGTGTTGGAAGAAATGTCCATGTGGGTTCAGTTCCAAGTGGGGAAAAAGATACAGGAAACATGGAGACTGCTTGGAAAGATGGTTTAATGGTGGACAGGATCACATGGCTTGAGTTCCTGAACAGAAAAAGGGCTGAGATGCTGAGCATTCCTTGGTTTTATGTCCTCTCTGAGCTTTGAAGTTCCTGGGGCACAGGAAGAGAATCTTGATTGGTTGTCAGACTCCCAGGGGGTGGGAGTCTTAGCTAGCCTTGCTGACTGATGTAATCTTCCCAGGTGCCATGTGGTGAGCCCTATTGTATTGCAGATGATAGTCCATTGGCAAAGGTGGTGGGGTGGAATTGGGTTTCTGCCTCTGGCCCATTTACAAAGGTGGTGGGGAGGCAGGAAGAGGGGAGGTGCTTTGTCTTTAAAACATGTTTCTCCATTTCTCATCCAGAGAAATATATTCTGCCTTTTTAATATTTCCTAAAATATTTCATTCTTCTAGGAGAGGGTGGGTGCTAACTTCCTACACAAGCATTGCTCATTATATGCTTGTATTTGAACGTGTGCTTCATATACAAGAGTGAAGTTTGTGGAGTGATGCCATAATGCACATTATCTGAAGATAGGTCAAAGTGGGGGAGAGTGACAAAAACAATGTGGCAATGCAAACCCTGCCCCTTTTGTATATGGATGGTGCGGGCATCTTCAGTTAAGAAAGCAGCAAAGCTTGATTGTATGGCACAATAATGTTTCATCAGTTTTTTGAAAGACCCTGCAGATGCCTCAGCCTTTGTTATAATAGCTGAGGTTGATTTAATTATTAAAATCCACAAATGTACATGTTGTCAAACTCTTAAGACTCATAAGGATGACAGTTTCTCTTCCATAAAATGACCTACTTGATACAAAGAGTTGGGGTTGGAAGGGCAAAAACAGTTGTCTTCTTGTATCACATCCCAATTCATGTGCAGGTAGTCCTCATTTAACAATTCAGTGACCTTTTGAATGTGGGGACTTAAGATGGACCAATCTTAAGGACCATCATGATGGTGTCCTTGTAGTCATGTGACTGTGGGATGCTGCGATTGTGTGGGATTCACCTAACAGCCTAACAACAGCAGCTGGGACTGCCAGAATTGCAATCATAAGTCAGCATGTTTCATGTGATATTGTGCTTTATGACAGTGTTAATAATAATAGAATTCCCAGTCCAAATTACCATCAGTAAGTGATGACTGCCTGTATTATTAAGTCTGAATCTAGATCAAGTTAAAAACCACAAGAAAAAAGTTCAGCCCAATGAGATCATAGCATGACTTTTCTCTGAAGCTTAAACAGTGGCTAATTTTCTTCCATGGTGTTAGTGAAACTGTCATTATATTCCCATGGTTTTTGTTTAGGTAATAGGCAAAATATTCTTCAGAAGCTTTTCAACAGCTGTTTTCCCCAGCATCTCACAAAGGGACAAGGATCACTTCTCCTCCTTTTTTTTTAATGTTCAATGAATAGGACTCCTGATGCCTGAATACTATTAAATGAGTTACCACCATTTGGGTTTCTAAACCTCAAGAAATTTTGAAATTTTGTCTTAACGCTCTAGAATAAAATAGAATTAAAATAGAATAGCATAGCATAGCATAGCATAGCATAGCATAGCATAGCATAGAATAGAATAGAATAGAATAGAATAGAATAGAATAGAATTTTTTTATTGGCCAAATGTGATTGGACACACAAGGAATTTGTCTTGGTGCATACGCTCTCAGTGTACATAAAAGAAAAGATACATTCGTCAAGAATCATAAGGTGCAACACTTAATGATAGTCATAGGGTACAAATAAGCTATATATCATCTAAATTCTATCATCACATAAAATAGATCAGTGATGGCAAACCTTTTCAGCACAGAGTGCCCAAACCGGAATGCGCACACACACACTGAAAACCCGAAGACCAGCTGGTCAATGCGCATGCGTGTATCAGCCACCTGGTCCTCAGGTTTTTAGTGTGCCAGTTGGTCTTTGCGCACGCTGGAGCACTGGAAACCTGAATGCCAGGTGGTTGGCACGCGCATGAGCACCGGCCAACTGATCTTTGGATTTCCAGTGCTTGCGAAGACCAGCTACTCAGCGCGCATACGTGCGCCAGGAACCAGAAGGGCAGCTGGCGATGGTGTGCATGCCCACAGAGAAGGCTCTGCGTGCCCCTTCTGGCATGCGTGCTATAGGTTCGCCATCACTGGAATAGATTATGGCAAACAGAGAAAAAAATGCCCTATAGCTACAAGCTTTCCCCCTCAGCAATAGCACAAAGTATCTGCTGAATACATGGGCACTTTGAAATCGGTTTATAACATGGCTTCAACTTGTCCTTCCAAATGTGGACACGATCTTACAAATATACTTATACAGTATAAAACAGCTGAGAATTCTATCCCTGGCTTGCCCGATCTGTGTTAAAATGGTTTTGTTCTCTGATCCAACAAGGAATTGCTTGGCAGAGTTTGTTATGCTAAAACTTTTCCAAAATCAATTCAGCCAGTGACCTTTAATGAAGCTGACATTTAATAAGATATATCAGTTACTCAGACAGTACATGACTGTTCACTTCAGTGCCTGATACCTGTCCTGAGAGCTCTGATCTGAGATTTCTTGTTCTTTTGAGAGCTGGATTTTTTTAAAAAAACAAAGACAAATTTTATCTATTATTTCTTTTTTGTCTGGAAAAAGTCATAGATTTTTTTAAAGAAAACACGTCAAGGCCATTCAAAAGGCCATGTCAGCTTTCCTCACAGTTCTGCCATGGCCACTGATGAAGAGGCAATTTAACGTCAAATCAATCATGAAAGGAGGCTCAAGAAAGGTCTGCCATCTTAGGCAAGGTGATGTGATTTTTATTTTGTGTATGTGACAATCTTCAGATCATTCCCTAGATGTCCTCTCTCTTTTTTTCCCAGAGTTTCTGAAGCCTAGACTAACCTTTTTGAAACTGTGTAATATGTCTACGACTGGGCCTTCTCTAAGCTGAGTGAAATCCACTTAAAATAATAAACAAAAATCAAATAGGCTCAAGATCCAAATGTATCTTGACAGACTTGAATACTAAGCCGTATCTAACAAAATGAAATTCAATGTAGAGAAAAGTAAAGTCTTACACTTAGGCAAGAAAAACCAAAAGTACACATATAGACTGGGTGAAACCAGGCTTAATAGCAGCAACTGTGAGAGGGATCTTGGAGTCTTAGTGGACAACCAGTTAAATGTGAGCCAACAGTCTCCAGTGGCAGCCAAAAAAGCCAATGCAATCCTAAATTGTATTAATAAAGGAGATGGATAATGGGAACAATGAGAAGATTAATAGTAGTGCAGACTTAGTAAATAGTTTGACAGTGTTGAGGGAATTATTTGTTTAGCAGAGAGATGTTGTTCGGGGAAAAAAGTGTTCTTGTGTCTAGTTCTGGTGTGCAGTGTTCTGTAGCATGGTTTTGAGGGTATGAGTTGAAACAGTTTATGTCCAGGATGTGAGGGGTCTGTAAGTATTTTCACAGCCCTCTTTTTGACTCGTGCAGTATACAGGTTCTCAATGTAAGACAGGTTGGTAGCAACTGTTTTTTGTGCAGTTCTAATTATCCTCTGAATTATGTGCCTCTCTTGATGGGTTGCAGAACCAAACCAGACAGTTATAGAGGCACAGATGACAGACTCAATAATTCCTTTGTAGAACTGTATCAGCAGCTCCTTTGGCAGTTTGAGCTTTCTGAATTGGTAACTTCTCAACGGCAATGATTCACTTAAGAACTGTGCCAAGAAAGGTCATACAATGGGACAAAACTTACTTAACCAATGTCTCCCTTAACAACAGAAATTTTCTGCTTGATTGTGGTCGTAAGTTGAGGACTACCTGTACTTTCATATTTCATTTGGATGGCATTTGATCAAGAAGTTGGGTAGTTCTTGCTATTCATGCCTCTATTTGTTTTGGTGGACCATTAAATTGAAGAACCATTCAAAACTTTATTTTTTTTTCTGTTGTCTCCCCAAGTCAAAAAAGCAGTTTCTGGTTTCTTGGGCTTCCTTTTGGCACCTCTCTAGGAGGACCAGGGTCTGAAACATTCCTTTGGCTCATAATGAGCTTTCAGTCAAAACATTGATCAATAGCAGAAACTAACAGATCTGTCTCTATTCCTTGTTTCTCTATCTTGAATCTGCCAAGATAGATTAGACCATTGCCAAGGTCACACCATATGTTGCAAGTGAATGAAAAGATATCTGCTTGACTTTTTATAGGACCAGACGGCAGAAAGACAGGACTATAGCTAAAATGTGTGCACTGTGACAGATTAAATCTGCATCAAGGTCACAAAGGATATTTTAGTGGACCTTTTGACACACCTGGGCACGAAAATGCAATTTCCATCCAACAGACAGGTTTCTGCTGGCTAGAAAATTAATAGAAGAAAAGTAATGCATCTCTGGGTAAAAGAGAAGTGCTTTGCTTTTTGCTGTGAAAGTCTTAATTCCAGTTTCAAAACACTCCTGCCTAAGTTGTGGCACTCCCAAACAAGGGGTTTTCTAAATGTGTCTGAAAGGCAAAACTAATTGGGAATTGGCATTTTGCAGAACATGGTATCTGACTTAATATAGAATAAACCTGCTGTTTTAAAACAACAACAACAACAATGAATATTTGATTTACAGTACATACAATAAGATTTAACTGAAGGTGTACCGGTAGAAGCAGCAAGTACTAAATAACCCAGCCACTGGGATTTTTTTTGAATCAGCTAAATGCACTTTGAAGTTGGCATGATTCAAAGAATATTAGATTTGATTTTTTTTTGAAAAATAGGATAAGCTAGAAGGAATAAACTGCAAAGTGACTGTAGCTGTTTAATTTTTCAGAAGAATAGGATGGAAATAGCAGGAATTATAGACCCTTTAGAGGACTTCAAGTGCCCTGGCTACTTTAAGTGGGATTTTTACCCAATTTATTTTTGAAATACTCACTTGCTTGTCTTTTAAAGCAGAGGGAGCTGGCCTGAGGAAAGAATATCACAGTGCCTTCCAAACTGTTTAGCAAAAAGCCCATGGAGAAGTTGAGCTGAAAAAGTATAGAAAGTGATCCATTCACTCTAAAAATAATATTTTTAAAAAACTGTTAAAAATAAAGACTAATAATAGAAAAGTCTACCACCCTGATTACTTGTTTTTCTGAACTGACATACTTGTTGGCATCTCATTACCAACATTAGCCTTTTGGGGGAATGATTTCACAGGTTGAATTGTGAAGTATGCGTGCCATTGTGAATATTGTGTGTACCTCTATCATCTATCAATCATCCATCATCTATCTCTAATCTCAGTATCATCTCTCTTTCTCTTTCTCAATCTCTATACTCTATATCCCTATATCATCTCTGTCTCTATATCTCTACCTCTATCATCATATGTATCATATGGGTGGAAACTAATCAAGGAGAGAAGCAACTTAGAATTTAGGAGAAATTTCCTGACAGTTAGAACAATTAATCAGTGGAACAACTTGCCTCCAGAAGTTGTGAATGCTCCTACACTGGAAGTTTTTAAGAAGAGATTGGATAACCATTTGTCTGAAGTGGTGTAGGGTTTCCTGCCTAAGCAGGGGGTTGGACTAGAAGACCTCCAAGGTCCCTTCCAACTCTCTATTCTATTCTATTCTATTCTATTCTACTCTACTCTACTCTACTCTACTCTACTCTACTCTACTCTACTCTACTCTACTCTACTCTACTCTACTCTACTTTCTATTGGGAAAAGGTATTTGCAAGAATTAAAACGTGAAAGACAGGAGGACTGAAAGTTCTGAAGAACTGCAATAGATTGGACACAGATTAACAAGGCATCTGCCACAGGTTCGAAAGGTAGATTAAAATTTAAGGAAGAACAGATCAAATCAATATAGGTTTAAGAAAACAAAAAATGGACCAGATTTTCTTGAGAAAGAGGAGCAAAATGAGCATGGGCTTCTTCTTCCAAGAAAGCCTATCCAAATAGGAGCGTGCATAAGAGCACCAGTGTGCCTACCGTTCCTGTCCTAATGTTCCCTTTGGTTGTATTCAATTTGTATGGTTATTTCATGCTTATACTTATATATATTGTTGTGTTTGACTAAATAAATAAATAAATAAATAAATAAATAAATAAATAAATAAATAAATAAATAAATAAATAAATAAATAATCTCTACAAGAAAATGATGAAAATAGCAGTGCAGATAACTCTTATAAAGCATGGTTTGCAGAAGGTGCTAAGACTGTTATGATGTCCAAATCTGAATCTAGAAAGGTGCTTTGGATTCCATAGATTCTGTAGCTATTCTCTCCAACAAATTCCAAATATAAATTGCAATCCAGAGAAGAGGATGACCAGCAATTATCTGGATAGGTTTAATTACAGTGGCAATGAGTACAATTTTGGAAGATTGAAAGACCATGTTAGGGATAGATCATTAAGGAGAAAAATTATTTATTTAGTCACTAGGAATCCACAAAACTTGGCATTCAATCATCACCAAGAGTTAACTAGTTTAGCAAGGCTGAATGTATTTTATATATGAAATTCTGTGTAATTGTTGCTTCTGCTTGGTTTTCTATATTCCCCTTTCCCTAATAAACTCCTTTCTATATCTAGACATTTGATTTTACTGACTTTAATGAATGTCCTATTAAACATCTCACCACATACAAGTTCCACAGCTATATAACTATTACTGAGATTTCAGAATTTATAGAATCATAGGGCTGATACAATCATACAAGGTTTATTAAATTCAGTGTTCCTGGGTTTTGGCAGGAAGATACAAAGCATCTTCTTTTCTAATTTTCTGAGGATTAGGAAAGTCTAAAAACTCTCCAATTCCCTAGAGTCTAGATTAAGGAATATCAGAGGTTCAGTCTGGCCAGTGACAGCCTATCATATTGATCATTTATTCATTGGACACTTTTTGGAACAAATAAATTGCCAATGTGGTTTTAAATTAAACTCCTGTTTTATTTTACCTGGGAAATGATTTTTTCCCTCTGAATCATAGATCAAACTCTTAAATTCCAAATTCTAGTTGGGAATATTCAGAATAGCACATTTTTACATTCTATCTGTATCTGGAAGATAACAGCTGCTGTTGAATGTATGTGTGTGTGTGTGTGTGTGTGAGAGAGAGAGAGAGAGAGAGAGACAGATAGACAGACAGACAGTGGCTCAACAAATTAGGATTGTAGATTTAGGTAGGTTCAGTAGATGAGAACAGGAACAAGCAGTTGAATACAATGCAATATTTGATACATATTTTGGATATCCTGGTAGCAACTATTAATATCTTAAACTAGTTTGGGGCTCTAATGTAACTTTGCTGCTTGAATCCTTACGATTTATATTGATATTGATTGTTTCCTGATTGCTTAATTGTACCCTATGACTATCATTAAGCATTGTACTTTATGATTCTTGATGAATGTATCTTTTCTTTTATGTACACTGAGAATATATGCACCAGGACAAATTCCATGTGTGTCCAATCACACTTGGCTAATAAACCTATTCTATTCTATTCTATTCTATTCTATTCTATTCTATTCTATTCTATTCTATTCTATTCTATTCTATTCTATTCTAATGAATTATATTTTTTAAATAAGTGCATAGTTTAGCCTTGCAGAAGAATTGACCTATTTCCTTCTCTCTAAATAGTTACCTTGGTATTTATCTGCAATGTAATTTGACATTGGGAGACAAGGTTTTTACTCTTTCTTTCATAAACAGTCATGTTATGATCTTACATCAAGGCAGGTCGCAGCATGATATAGCCACATTACAGCTTCCAACTCACACTTCATTAGCATAATACGACAGCATGTTTGTGCACATTTCTTTCAGTTCATGGTAAGTACACTATAATGATAGAATGAACTGGCTAGATAACCATGTAGATTGTTGACCAATATTATGAAGAAGTTTATTCAAACTGATAGTTGCTCCTGGGTCCAAATGTACTATATGTCATATATAATTTATCAGAGTGTTCTCCTGTGCCAGATCAATTAAAATTAACGGGAAGCTACACTGGAGTGCTACTGAAATTTCATTTAAGTTCAAAGGAGGAAAGAGAGGGAAGGCAGCTATGCCTTCCTGTGAGGACATTCTGCAAAATCTGACTAAGCAATTGAGATGATTTCTGCCTTAAAGCCTCACCTTTCTGCCTTACATTTTTTACTATAGCCTGTCAGAGGATTTATATTGTTATTGAACGGCTATTGTCTTCATCTTCTATGATACCTTCTGAGAAACGACTATCAACCTGAGATTCATTTCACAGGACACAGAACATGGTGAAATGAATCACAGACAGATTGGGAATAGTAGAATAGTAAAATTTCCCATCGGCAATACTGATTTAATACTTTTAAGTGACTACATCCCAGGTGAATTCTTTGCTATTGGAGAATGAGGCACAATCTGAGGTCTTCCTAGTCTCCTGATGATGTGCAAGTGACAGTTATGGCCAGGAAGGCCTTTTCAAAGCTTCAATTGGTATTCCGGTTATATCCTCCCCTAATTCCTTCAGACAGTCACTAACAGTTGGGCAGCACTTGGTTTGATTACTGTGAGATGCTGTATCTGAGGCTACCCTTGAAGACCACCTGGAAGCTTCAACTGGTCCAAAATGCAGTGGTGTGAGCAGTGATGGTGTGCATTGGTATGCCTATGTAACACCTCTGTTTTGCAAGATTTGCTGTTGCTAATTTGCTTCGGGGTGCGATTCAAGGTGCTGATCATTAGCTTTAAGGGCATAGGACCTGGTGACTTGAGGGATTGCCTATCTCCCTTTCTTTAATTCAGCCTGCTGGAACTGGCACATACCAGGTTACTTTAATGAAACAACATCATCTATCACCGTGATGGCGAACAGAGGTGGTACACAGAGCCCTCTCTAATGGCATGTGAGCCATCACCCTAGTTCAGCTCTGTTGCACTTGCATGCATGCCTCCCTCCAGCCAACTGGTCTTTGGTTCTCTGCTGTGCATGCACGGGAAACGCAAAGGGGTCACATGCACATGCACAGAGGCAGGGTATGTGCAGGGGGCTGAGTACATATGTGCAGTGGGTGTGGCACAGGCACAGGGCCACATGCGCATGCACAATGATGGGGGCATGCGCACATTGCAGTTTGGGGGTTCGGGCACTCATGCACTTTGGGCACTCAGTCTGGAAAAGGTTAGCCATCACTAATCTATCAGGACCCTGTAGCAGAACCTGCCTTTTGAAATAAGGTCCTTATCCAAGATCTGGCTGGTGTTTCAAAGGGGCTTGAAGACCTGGTTCTTAAGCCATCCTTTCAGTGGGGCTAAATGAAACCTTCTTGTAGGTTTGTTTCTTTTTTGTTCGTGTCCAGTTCTTCTCATCTTTGCCAACTTTTATTCTTTTAGTTTTATTCTTGTGTATTTTTAAAAGTGATTATACTTACAAGCTGCCCAGAGGTGTGGGAGTTGTGTGACACATTTTAATAATTATTCTAATAACAATCAAATGGATTCTACTACCACCCAAAAGCTAAATTTATTTGACATTAAAAGATCATCTCATTTTTTGTTACAAATGACTAAGCCAAGCTCCTACTCTGAAAGATGATCTAGTTCAGAAATCTAAAGAATGACAATCGATGTTGGCCCTCTGCTTCTTCCTGGCATCTCCTTTCTGAAAAATAGTACATTGGTTGGTTTTTCTTTGGAGTATAATTTACATCTTCCTCCATGAAGAAGAAGTTGGATTTTCAAATTTAGCATCAGGTGTGGCCAAGGAGCAGCTTTATATGGACTAATGTACTTATCTGTCTTTCCTCTTTTTTGCTTTTCAGAAATAATTCTCTGACATACTTCATTTTTCCCCTTCACTCCAAGACTCTTTTTCCATTAGTGTAACTCCACATATTTTAAGGGCATAACCCTTTTGTTACGTCTGTAACAAATGTTTTGTTCTGAGCTGAACAGTTCCCATATTCTCTTTCCTTATGGCCCTGTCTTTTAAGGAATGGGAGGTGGGAGATACTTTGAGAGTTCTAGAAGGAGAAATTTGGCAGACTTCCACTCAATTTCACCCAAATTTTTTAAAAAAGAAACAAATCATTTCTCAACATTTCTCTTCCTGTTTAAAAAAGACACGAAGAAATTCACTTTTTTAAAAAGCAGCTTTTTATGAAAAGCAGCCCACCAGCTGAGTTACCAGGTGGCTGCTGAGTAGGGATAGGAGCAGGGAGGCCAAATGGTACATTCAGAAGAAACTTCACCCAATTGAGATGGAGACCTTTGGATAAGATGTCACAAAGTACAGCAGGATGGTCTGATTTTCCTGCTTATGCTGGCAGGGACTCAGGAAAGTTTTGATATGAAGCCAGACAACTTGCTTGGTTAGCAGAGTTGGAAGGGACCTTATAGGTCAATTAGTCCAACCCCCCCCCCCCCGCCTAAGCAGGAGACCCTACACCATTTCTGACAAATGGCAGTCCAATCTTTTCTTGAAAGTCTCAAGTGATGAACCTCCCACAACTTCCAAAGGCAAGCTGTTCCATTGGTTGATTGCTCTCACTGTCAGAAAATTTCTCCTTATTTCCAGGTTGAATCTCTCCTTGTTCAGTTTCCATCCATTATTCCTTGTCTGGCTCTCAACTGCCTTGGAAAATAGCTTGACCCCCTCCTCTCTGTGGCAGTCCCTGAGATATTGGAACATTGCTTTTATGTCTCCCCTGGTTCTTCTCTTCACTAGACTAGCCATGTAACCATTCTTCATATGTTTTAGTCTCCAGTACCTTAATCATCCTGGTTGCTCTCCTCTGCACTTTTTCTAGAGTCTCAACATCTTTTTTATAGTATGGTGACCAAAACTGGATGCAGTACTCTAGGTGTAGTCTTACTAAGGCTTTATAGTGTGGTATTAGTACCTTACTTGATCTTGATTGTATCTCTCTAGTTTCTCAACCTTGACAAGTTTAAAACATGTGAACCTCAACTCCCAGAATTTCCTAGCCAGCATGGGAATTCTGGTAGTTGAAGTCCACAATGTCTTAAAGTTGCCAAGGTTGAGAAACACCGGGTAAGGGGCAGGGTGAAGACACATTGCTTCTGACTTCTTGAAACAATAGATGTCATGTCCTCCTGCTTGTGGGGCAAGCAAGAAGTTATTGATCACTCTTTAGTTACAGAGACATACAGTTTATTTACTCTTCTTTATTCAGCCCATTGGTTAATATATGCCATTTACATTTGACTCTTCCTATCTTTCAGACTTTTATATGCCATGGTTAAGAAAGGATCTGCCATTTATGATGGGTTTCACAAAATACTTTTTAGCAGGGTAGAAAAGAGGTAAAGTAGATTAGCAGATTTAACCAAATGCATCATGTAGCATTTCCTGGTGTCAGTAAGGAAAGAAGCATTCTGGTTTCACATATTTTGGCCAGTATGCACAAACAAGATCAGAGGCTAGTTTTACTCTAAAGTATGGTCAGTTGAGATGCAAGATAGCATCTCTAATCCAAAAATTCTCTAGCAAGCCAAGTTCCTGTTGCCTACATCCTACCAGCAAGGAGGTATATGCAGGATAATAATAAATGAGATTTTTTATTTGGGGTTTTATTTCTGTAGACAGTCTGGAATTACTGAGTGAATTGGGAGGCCATATAAATCTATCTATCTATCTATCTATCTATCTATCTATCTATCTATCTATCTATCTATCTATCTATCTATCTATCTACTAACTACCTACCTACCATCATCATCTAAAAAAATATTCTTATGCCTTTAAATGAGAGTTAAAGAAAATAATGCAAGAATTTGGACATGGGAATGAATCCATGCAGGAATTGTTATCTGTGCTACCTGATTGTTGATATGCAGGGTTCTAGTGTTCACCCAGCACTGAACGTGGCTCATAATAGTTTTCTAAGGATAAATAGATCAGTGGGAAGGAAGGAAATAAAGAAGAAAAGAAGTGCATCTTTTACTATAATCCATATCACAGAATATATTGTATGACTCTTGGCTCTGAATGGAAAAGCACACTGTATAACTTCTTTTAAAAAAATATCCTGAGCAGATTACTGGAGAGAAATAAAGGGATCTCTTGACAATGTATATAGGTCAATAGCGATGCTTTAGTTAACAACAACAACAACAACAGACCTTCAAAAACTATTTGTGCAATTTTCCCTCATAGAGTATTGATCTTTAAACATGTCATTTTCAATGCAACAGTTTCAATAGAAAAGGATAATATAAAAATAAGTGTGTAATATATTTTAGACAATAGGTTTCGATTCTCAGATATCATTATAGTAAATTTATTTTGGCATACTTTAAGTAACACATGTTAGTTTTGTTTCAATTCTCTTCCCCCATCAAAAATGTTCACTTTGGAAATACCTCTATTGCTGTTATCAAATATTGATAATACTAAAAGAAATGGCCATTGAATGTATAGTAACATCATATTAACTCCTTTGAGATAATTTTTTTGTGTATTTTTTATATTTCAATCTCACAGAGCATTGACCCAACAGTTTTAGAAGTTCACACATTATCTCCAAATATACTAATCCTTCTTCTAAAATAGCTGTAGCAATTTGATAAGGTTTTACAAAACCAAGGGAAAGTCAATCTGCCCCAGGCATCAAATAGGTAGATTGAAGTGGTGCGGTGGCCTAGAAGTGGAGCTCTCGCCTCACAATCAGGAGGCTGTGAGTTCGATCCTAGGTAGAGGTAGATATTTCTCTCTCTCGGCACAATGAGAATATATCTGCTGAACAAAACTCCACATTGGCAACAAGAAGAGCATCCAGCCATTAAACACTCAGCTAGCTCCATTCAGTTGTCCAAACTCCACCCTGCAAGGGATTTTGGGGAAGAAGAAGATGATGATCAAATAGGTAGATCCCACGATGTCTTTTACCTGTAGGATAGCTGGTTGTCAATTAAAAATCCTGGCTTCATGTTTTTTCAAATGGACCTGGGTTGGAGCTCATCATTATTAGAATTTGTTGGTATATTGGAGATATGCAAATGTTGGAAGTGTTCTTTGCTGGCCACTGTAAGGACTATTCTCAATAACTCTTGGATAAAGTCACTCAACTTTGCTTGTAGTTGGGACACTGGCTAAGCAGGTCCTTTGGAAGGGATTGAAACATATCTAGGCTCTGTTATATGGAAGGAGTTTGAGAGGATTACTTTTAAGGACCTGTGACCCTACTGATTTGTTAAAGAGTCCTAGGAGTTTGCATGTGATTAATGTCTCATTGAGGGAAAGGGTGCTGCTGTCTTCCTTGAAGGAGGTAGTGTATGCCCTTTTCTTAAAAGTCCATCCTTGGATCCAAATATGTTAGACAATTTTCACGTGGTGTCCAAGCTCCCCCTTTTAGGTAAGATTGTGGCATGAGTGGCAGGCACTCAACTTTAGAGCCTTGCATGAAGTGGATTATTTAGATCCTCTTCAGTCAGGGTTCAGGAAGTGTTACAATACTGAGACTGTATTGGTTGTGCTTGTGCATAATCTGCAGCCTGGGATGGGGAGGATGCACTTATCCTGGCTCTCTTTGATCTCTTGGTAGCATTTAATACCATCAGTTATGGTGTATTTTTTGGATCAGATCCAAGGATTGGATGTGAGTGGTACAGTTTTGCTGTATAGTTCTCTTCCTTTGTCTGTAGCAGGTTCCACTGGCCATTGGTTGGGGGCAAAAAGTCATGGCAAAGGCCCTTGCAATGTGAAATACATCAGGGCTCAAGTCTGTCCTGCCTTCTCTTAACATTTACATGAGACTGCTAAGAGAGATTTTCCAACAGTGAGGTATCATAACGATGCTGCACATATCTATCTTTGATTGACCAAGTGGTATTCAGTTGGTTTGGACTGGTTCGGATGATCAGTTGGCCCTGCCCTCCCATCCCTGCTCTATCCTGTCCTTTATTTCCTGCTTTGTAGCTCATCTTAATCATGCGGCACGGCTGATTGAAAGGTTCATTGCTGACTTGGAAGGTAAGCTCAGCTTCTAAATGCTCCATTTTCAGCGCTGCACACAAGCGCCTTAGGCACAAGCATGCATTCACCAAACTGGTTGTTAAACCAGCAGCATTCCACCACTGCAAGTGACACAGTTCCAGTGTCTGGAGACTGGGGGTATTTGGATGGAAAGAATTAGGTTCAACTCAATTATAGCAAGCAGAATAGTTCTGTGTTTTTTGTCTCCTTGGTTCTGGAGAGGTATCATCTTTGACTTTTGCTGAAGTTGCACTTCCCCAGAGAGACCTTGTAGATTTGGGACTCCTCTTGGACTCCTGGCTGCTGCTCAAGTGGAAGCTGTGGCTAGGTGAGTTTTTGCATAGACATGTCTTAGTACCAATCATACCCATTCATGGACTGGGATGCCCTGCTCGTGGTCACTTATGCCTTAGTCACATCTTGGTTGGACTATGCCATGCACCCTACATAAATGCATCCCGCATTTGAAGACCATCTGGAAATTACTATTGGTCCTAGTAAAATATAGCAGATTGCACAGTTCACCCATGTCACACAATTGCCGCATGAGTTGCTCTCGCTTGCAGTATATTCTTGGGTGCAGTGCGAAGTGTTGGGTTGTCATTGTTAAAGTTCTGAATGGCATAGAGTCGGGTTATTTATAATACTGCCTCTCACTGAGGATATCTGCTTGTTCCACTAAGTCTGATAGGATGGATAGGCTCTGTGTCTTTTCAGTTGGACTACTGAGATCAAGCCAACACAATTTTCAGTAATTGAGAACACCCTGCCCCTAGGATCCAGCATTCCCATAGCTTCTGAGATTTCCAAAAAGACTTAAAGACTTGGCTTTTCCTACAAGCTTTGCAGTATAGGGTAGTATAAGAGTACAGAAAGTTGTTGTGGCTGCGGGCAGTGATGGGATTCAGCCAGTTGGCACCACTTCGGGAGAACCGGTTGTTAACTTTCTGAGCAGTTTGGTGAACTGGTAGTTGGGAGAAATCATTAAGGTAGAGAACCGGTTGTTAAATTATTTGAATCCCATCACTGGCTGTGGGGATATGTTGTGGATGGGGATTCCAGGAGTTTCTGTGTGGGTGTTTTCTATTTTACTTTTTCAATTGCCACTTGCGAGCTGCCTAGGGTTATGTTGCATAAGATGGGAAGCTATAGAAATCTTTTAAATTAGGAAAGAAAAATGAACAATCTAGGCTAAATCTACATCTAAAGGTTATAAAATTGCACAATCTCGTATTGGTTTCCATATGTAGAGACAAGAAGGGCGGGATAAAGGAGCAAGTGCCATTGCATACATCATAAAATTGTAATATTAATAATGTTAATTATGTAGCTAAAATCATATTACATCATATTTTGACTCCCGTGAACCTAACTCGGAAATGTGGATATAGTCACAATAAGAAATAGAAATAATATGATTGCTTCCCATATATATAAAACATTATTTTTTTCTTTCTGCTTCTTTAAGTATTATACTTTAGCACCTCTTTGTGAAATGCTATGCAGTCTGTTCTGACCCCATGACCCTGTGTATAACATTGTACCATAGTTTATCGTGATGTGTATCCATTGAAGAAAGCCCTAGGCTCACTCTCTCCCCTGAACCTAAGGGAACTGTGGAAGCCAATATTTCTATTTTTGCCAAGTCAGTTTTTTCCCTTTATTTCATAAATCATAGTCTGACTCAGTGGTGGAATTCAAATTTTTTTTACTACTGGTTTTGTGGGCTTGGTTTGATGGGCGTGGCAGGGGAAGGATACTGCAAAATCTCCATTCCTACTCCACTCCAAGGGAAGGATACTGCAAAATCCCCATTCCCTCCACACTCTGGGGCCAGCCAGAGGTGGTATTTGCCAGTTCTCAAAACTACTCAAAATTTCCATCGGTGGTTCTCCAGAACCTGTCAGAACCTGCTGAATAGCATCCCTGGTCTGACTTCTGATAAGTTTCGAAATAAGTCAGCTTCAGAACATGGTTATACAGCTGCTTGTTTAAAGTGTTGCTGTGGCAACCTCTTACCTGTTCACATTATAGTAAAGCAAGGATTAATACAATAGATGAAACCAGCCCACATTGGTTCTGCTCCTAGAAATGTTAGCTGAGGTGATACTTCAAAGGAAGCATTAATCCTTGTCCCACAGCTAAGACCCAATGTGCTAACTAGATACTAAGCACAAATAATTAATGAACAAATCCAAGAAAATCTGAACCCCCCCCTTTCTGTTTTTCTCCCTTGTCAGCCATCTGTTTTCCTCACTGAGAGTACCACCTCTTTATTTCTTCAGTCCCCATTTTTGTTGCTTTCCTTCCTTCTTCCTATAATTTATTCATCATTTAGTTTAAAAATGTATATACCACCTGCCATGCAGTGCATCTGCAGGTGGCACACAGAATTAAAAATACATTTGAATAAAATAATAAAAACTCATAAAACACCATAAAGGCAGCAATAAAACATGAAAAATAAGAATGGATGTAATTTGGCAGCCTTTCTATTGGCTCTCAAATGTCAAGGCAAGCAAAAGTGTTTTTAATGTGTGCCTAAATTGAAGATATAATGCCTGATGCCTCAGGGGCCCTGTGAAACCTTGGTTATTCCCCCAGACAGCACTGAACGTTCTTCCCAAATTTTTATTATTAATGTAATATCGGGGGAAAACTTTGAAAATACAAGACTGAGCTCCAGTCATTAATTCTGTATAATTTTAACAACATTTTAAGATAAATGAACTGAAAAGCTAATTTGGTCTAAGGCACCAGGCTAAAAACTGGGAGACATAAGTTCAAATCTCACCTTATTCATGGAACATAAGTTCAAATCTCACCTTATTCATGGAAGTCATCTGGGTGACTTTGGGCCAGTCACTGCCTCTCAGCTCAACATTCCTAATAGGGTTGATGTCCTTGTGGGGAAAATAGGAGGAGGAAGGTGTGCGGGATTTTGCCTTGATTTTTTTTTTTGTAAAAATAATAAAGGCGGGAAATCTCTCTTTCTCTCTCTCCCTCTCCTTCCTTCTCTCTCGCTTCATCCCCCCCATTTTAACTTCAAATTGTCAAATACTAGATTTGTTTCTAAAATTTCCAAGCATTTTCAACTCAAGGGTGTCATGATCTTGTAAACTATGCACTATTAATAACAGGTCTTTATTCAGTAGGTTAAAGAAGAAATTGAATTGTTTTATGATATAATAACATTGCTGGTTGTTGTTTTTTTGCCATACTTAGATAATATCAGAAAAGAAATTATCGTCTGTCACTGAACATGATTTGCTACATTTTCAATGGTGCCCAGATAATTATAGCTAGTTCATCATTAAATGGCAGACTATTGGATTCCTGATCAAGATAGATGAAGCCAGGCCATGATTCTTCTGGAATGATCCATTTTGAATGTGTTAGAACAGCATGAAATTAATTTTGCTGGAGTTTTGTCTTTCATCCACTGATGTGATGCTGATTTTTTTAAAAAAAATCTATGTCTTTGGCACATATTAAGAAGAGATACAGTTTATTAAATATTTTTTTAGAGACAGATCCAAATAAATAATTATTTTGTCTGCCAGGTTGCAGGGTTAGTATAATACCTTTGAAAATTCTTCTTTCCTCTGCTGATGCTCAAATTCAGAATACAGAATACATTTATTCCGCTTATCCTTGGCTTCTGAAAATGAAATATATTTCTAGTTGAGTGCAAAACCATTTGCTAGAACCAATACTTAGGAGTGGTCTTATTTCAAAGTAGATATTGCGAATATACAGTAATTCGTTTTATTACTTATTTATTTAGCTTATTGTATATTATCTTCATGGTTTTTCCAGTTGTACTGTATGGCTGTGAAAGTTGGACCATAAAGAAGGCTGAGCACCAAGGAATTGAGGCCTTTGAACAATGGTGCTGGAGAAGACTCCTGCAAGTCCCTTGGACTGCAAGCAATCAAACCAGTCAGTCCTAGAGGAGATCAACCCTGGCTGCTCTTTAGAAGGCCAGATGTGAAGATGAAACTCAAATACTTTGGCCACTAATGAGAAGGAAGGACTCACTGGAGAAGAGCCTAATGCTGGAAAAGATTGAGGGCAAAAGAAGAAGGGGAAGACAGAGAATGAGGTGGCTGGATGGAGTCACTGAAACAGTTGGTGTGAGCTTAAATGGACTCCAGAAAATGGTAGAGAACAGGAAGGCCCGGAGGAATGTTGTCCATGGGGTCGCAATGGGTCAGATAGGACTTCACAGCTAACAACAACAATGTATTATTTTCCTGAATCTATGAAACACCATTGATGAAGTTATCTATTGGTTTGGGGTCAGACATCACCAGTGTTCTAGCGATATTCCATTGTATGTTTTCAATTTGTATAAAAATCTTTCCATACTCTAAGTTGAGCAATCCCCTTTTTGTTGTAAAGTTTGAATCCAACAATAATGGACTAAATGGTGGTTATACCTCCTCAGTATGGTCCTCTAATCTTCTGGATTTTCCATGACCTTTATCATTACTCCAGGCTGGGTCAGAAATATTGAACTGTTGTATAAATGATAGGAAAAGGGATGTGGTGGCTGAGTGGCTAAGACACTGAGATTGTCGATCGAAAGGTCGGCAGTTCAGCGATTCGAATCCCTAGTGCCATGCAACGGGGTGAGCTCCTGTTACTTGTCCCAGCTTCTGCCAACCTAGCAGTTTGAAAGCACATAAAAATGCAAGTAGGGACCACCTTTGGTGGGAAGGTAACAGTGTTCCGTGCACCTTTGGCATTTAGTCATGGCGGCCACATGACCACGGAGATGTCTTTGGACAGCGCTGGCTCTTCGGCTTTGAAATGGAGATGAGCACCGCCCCCTAGAGTCGGGAACGACTAGCACATATATGCAAGGGGAACATTTACCTTTACAAATGATAGGCTAGTGTGAGGAACCGGAAGAAACATTGATTTTATCCGATCAAGACTGAGATAATGTTGGTCAGTAAAGTTTGGCTGCCAGTTGAAGTCCAGTTGAATAGTTTGGATCTCTTCTCTGGCACTGTATATTTATCTCTCAATAAGTTATATATTAGAACTAATATATAGTGCCTCAGCACTATTTTTGTTTCTCCTCACTTTCTTAGACCCGTGTCCTTCTTTGTGTCACAAAGATCTGTTAAAGCACAATTTCTCCATTTATGGTAATAGTCAATAAGATAGAAATTAAAATATTTAGGCAGAAATTAAAACTACTGCATGTAGTGGTCTTTTCCCCCCTTTAAAATCTGAACAAGTTATTTTCCTCAGCTACACCAGTTAAGGATATAGGTAATCCTTGACTTATAACATTTCCTTAGTGACCATTCAAAGTCAGTTATAACAGCACTGAAAAAAGTGAGTTATGACTGTTTTTCACACTTATAAGCATAGTAGCTGACTGTAGATCATGATCACATGATCAATGTTCAGATGCTTGGCAACTGATTCATATTTATGACAGTTGCAGTGTCCCAGGATCATGTGATCAACTTTTGCTACCTTCAGACAAGCAGAGTCAATGGGGAAGCCAATTCATTTAACAATCATGTTACTAATTTAACAACTACATTGATTTACTTAAAAAGAACTGCACTTCACTTAGCAAGAAAGGTCGTAAAATGAGACGAAACTCACTTAACAAAGACCCTCTTGGCAATAAAGATTTTGGACTCGATCATGGTTAATATTACATTAGAAAGCTAGCTTTCAGTGTACAAAGAAATAGCAATAGCATTTAAAACTATATACTGCTTCACAGTGCTTTACAGCCCTCTCTAAGTGGTTTACAGTGTCAGCATATTTCCCTCAACAATCTGGGTGCTCATTTTACTGACCTTGGAAGGATGGAAGGCTGAGTCAAACTTGAGCCGGTGAGACCTGAACTGCTAAACTGCTGGCTGACAGCAGACAGCAGAAATAGCCTGCAGTACTGCATTCTAACCACTGTGCCACCATGGCTCTAAATCATAGTCTAAATCATGGAATGTTGTGTATAAGCTCATTGCATATGAAAAATATCTTCTTTTGCTTTCATAGCTTATCAAACTGTTTTCAAAGCTCTTTTACTTAATTCCATATTGATATAGTAATACAAGAGCTGGACATTACAATAAATGGTTTTTTTTCCTGGCTACATTTATATTATATTTGCATGTACAAATATTTATTTGCTAATTATTTTAAATCTTGCCTTTAAAAAAAGAAACATGGACCAAGTACACAAACAATATTATACAAGTCATGGATCTGCTTTCAGCCATTCCTTCTTGCTGGCTCTTCATATGTTCTTGCATCCAGGGGTGAAATGTTCCCACTTCGGATGGGTTCAACCAAACTGATAGCGATGAGACAAAGTTAAAAAAAATAAGAACATAAGCAGTGCCCTGATGAACTGAATTCCTGGCCTATCTGGCCTAGCAATCTGTTCTCATAATGACCAACCAACTACAGCTAGTACTTGGCTGGCAACCAATTGACTAGACAACCCACTTGTCTCCCAGCAGAATCTGAGAGGAAATAGTTCTTATAGGAGAAAAAGGGATGACAGATATAGAGAAGCAACATCCAGGTCAGGTATCTGAGGAAAAGGTTGAAGTGATGGCTGGCAGCTAAACTGGCCAACATTAGTTCAGGCAGTTTTAGCGGCTTGTAAAGAGAGATTGTTGGTTTCAAGGCAGAGAAAGGTAACTTGATGCCTGTAAAATAGATTTGACAATGTTTATAACTCTTAATAATAATAATAATAATAATAATAATAATAATAATAATGTTTTAATTTGTATACCGCCCTTCTCCCGAAGGACTCAGGGCGGTGAACAGGCAGATAAAAAACAAACAGAAACATACGCCATAATTAAAACAACCCTTAAAAAACTGATTCAAATTCGCCAGAAATTTAAAATAACATTACACCCCATAAAAAATTACAGAAATTTAAAACCCACAATTAAAATTTAAAATTTAGAAATTAAAATCAGGCCAGTCCAGCCATACGAAATAAATAGATTTTAAGTTCGCGGCGAAAGGTCCTAAGGTCAGGTAGTTGTTGAAGCCCGAGGGGAAGCTCGTTCCACAGGGTAGGAGCCCCCACAGGGTAAGAGCTCATGAAGGAACTCTTCATGAGAGGTCTGAGGTCCATGAAACATTTGAGTAGGTGATCTGAGGAAAGAGTGCTGAAGATGATGAGTATCTCTATGGGACAAATTATTAAAGCAGAGACCCTAGTGAGATTCCAGATAACAGATAGAAGAACGAAAATCAAAGGTTATACTAGCGATCTCAAAAGCAGTTGCCTTTTCCACTTATTTAAGACTTTTCTTAAAATAGGAAGGCTTAGTAAAAGGTAAAGGTTCCCCTCGCACATACGTGCTAGTCATTGCCGATTCTAGGGGGCGGTGCTCTGTCAATCTGACATCAATACCTAGGTAGATTCTACAGCAGATACTAATTAATTAATGAAGTTATTAATTTATTGATGACTTTAAACTGGTTCAGTCAAGGCCGCCCTGTAAACATTTTGTTGAGAAGACAATCAGAGTTAGCATTTACTCATCAGCAACAAATCTTAACTGGCTGCTGAGCAACTTTGTAGATTGTGGGAATCTTGTAGATGCATATGAGCATAGGTAAAGGTAAAGGCTACTCTCGCATATACATGCTAGTCGTTCCCGACTCTAGGGGGCAGTGCTCAACTCTGTTTCAAAGCCGAAGAGCCAGCGCTATCTGAAGACATCTCTGTGGTCATGTGGCCAGCATGACTCAACCCAAAGGTACATGGAACACTGTTACCTTCCCACCAAAGGTGGTCCCTATTTTTTCTACTTGCATTTTTATGTGGTTTCGAAACTGCTAGGTTGGCAGAAGCTGGGACAAGTAACGGGAGCTTACCCATTACACTGCAGCATAGGGATTCGAACCACCGAGCTGCTGACCTTTCGATAGACAAGCTCAACGTTCTAGCCCCTGAGCCACCGCGTCCCTGCAGGAAGGCTTAGGTAGGGGCAAAATTACAGCAGACTACAGATATTTGAACATAGACATATTTAATATTCACTAGAGCTTAATGTTGCACTGGCAAAATGCTCTCATTTATATACTTTTGAAAGTATATAAATGAGAGCATCTTATCAGCAAGAGAGGAGAAGACCTATTGTTTTGATATGCAGAGAAGTTAGAAACTGTAAATTGTAATTGCTACGCTTAGCTGGAAATGAAACAACTTACACTATGTGTTTCAGGCTTAGTTTGAATACAAAGGGAACGAAAAAATACAAAGCTGTTTTGCACTGTCTCTTTCAATCAAATCCTTCAAACCCTTAAATGTATCCCATGACAAGATTAATAATTCTGGAGCTATTAAGTCAGGCAGAGTATAAGGGATGTGTAATAAATAAATAATCTAATTGCATGTTTAAAAGCAGTTCTACAAGCCTATAAAATTTTTATCTCTAAAGGACTTTGATAGGTTTTCTATTAAATTATACTAAAAATGAATTACATTTTGCTAAGTGACTGCCCTTCTTGAATTGCTTGAAACTATGAAATCATTCCCCCTCTGTAAGTCTATTTTTATCATCGGAGGAAGGGTAGCAAAAGGTTACTTACAAGACCCTTTTTATTAATAATTCAATGAGAAATGACAGCTTTTATCATCTTCCATTTAGTTATTTGTGCTGAAATGCACAAGCAATTGTCGAATGGCTGCCCTACTGCTTTAAAATATTGATGAATAAGTCAGTAGTTACAAGCATAAGAATTTTAGAGTCTTCAACAAGGTAAACACAACACGGTCTCATGTATGAATCAACCACCTTTGGAAAAAGTAACATTCTCTCTCTCTCTCTCTCTCCCTCTCTCTCTCTCGAATTTTTGTTTTCTCACATCAAATCTAGGTTTCTTCAGTTTTGTTAGCAGCTTTACCACCTTCTGGTGCTTATGTTCTATATCCGTGATGGCGAAACTATGGCACATGTGCCTGAAGTGGCTCATGGAGCCATGTTGCCTGGTACACCACCTGTCGCCATGGCCCAGCTCCACCATGCATGCACACGTGCCTCCCCCCAGCCAGCTGGTCTTTGGGTCTCTGCCGCAATGTGGGGGGGTGGGACGCATACATGGGGGGCACTCGCTTTGCATTTTGGGGGTTCGCATGTGCGTGCCTCCTCCTCCCCATTTTGGGCCTGGAAGGCCTCCTGCACCAACCTGGAAGCTAAAACGGGGTGCTCGGGGCCGGGGGAGGGGTGCATGCACAGGGGTGCTCGCATTGCATTTTGGGGGTCTGGGCACTTACTTTGGACACTCAGGACCAAAAAGATTAACCATCACTGTTCTATATCAAAGGTAGTCACTGCAAATTTCAAAAGGCCTTTGCAAGCAATCTGACAATGAGAAAAGTAGGCAAGCAGCAGTAGGCAATTCCATCTGCTTTAAGGTCTAACCCCAGACATTTGCTTTAGCACTATCCATACTGTCCTATGTTCCCCAAAACATAACTTTTGTGGAAGTTCTATTAGTCCTTCTCTAATAACCCCAATGATTGTGTCAACATCCAGCTCAAGAATCCAAATAAAACTTCAGGTTCATTCTGTTTCTGAAAATCTTTACATATTAGAATTAGAATAGAATTTATTGGCCAAGTGTGATTGGACACACAAGGAATTTGTCTTGGTGCATATGCTCTCAGTGTACATAAAAGAAAAGATACGTTCATCAAGGTACAACATTTACAACACAATTGATGATCAATATATCAATATAAATCATAAGGATTGCCAGCAACAAGTTATAGTCATACAGTCATAAGTGGGAAGAGATTGGTGATGGGAACTATGAAATGATTAATAGTAGTGCAGATTCAGTAAATAGTCTGACAGTGTTGAGGGAATTATTTGTTTAGCAGAGTGATGGCACAGAAAGCTCAAACTGCATAAACTCTTCAATTGCCAGGAGGCAACAGGATTTATCCTATTTAGAGAAGCATAATCTATTGGATGTGGGATGACCATTTGTATAGAACTGTGAAGTGGGTTTTTTTTAAGGGCAACATATGCAGTTCTTACTATATAGATTGCAATTAATATTGGCTTTCATAACATGTTTTTGTATGAATTACAATTATAGGTCTGAAGGGATTCAAATGCTAAGGAAATATCCCCTCAAAACATTATAACAGCCTTTATTAACCTTGTACTATTGGACAGTTGCAACATGTCCACTCTCATGTATGATGTATTTAGGTATATATTGCAACTTATGTATTGCTCTTTAGCGGAGGGCTTGGATATAATGGCATTGCTTTACTGTATGCATGGGAAATGAAGTGAAAATTGTTGAGACATTATCCAGTTAAGACTAGGATAATGTTGAAAGCATAAAAAAGATAACTTGAATAATAAAACCAAGGCCAATTGATGGGAACAGAGAGATGTTTACAATGACATGTTAGAGCAACAAGATGCACTGTAAAACCTACACCAGGCAGCAAGTTTCTTGAACCAGCTCAGGGCAAGAAAAAAGACATCTCAAGACCTACACTACTTGTTTGCAGATATCAACACATGGAATGAGCAAAATATGACAGATAAGAGAAGGAAAATAAAACATGTCTCTGTACTTTGACAGTAAAAAACACATAGCACATAACACAGGTACTGATAATAAAAGCTGAATTGGAAAAGCTGAAGACAGGGCATGAGGAACTTCAATATTTAGGATAAGGATTATTTCAGTGGTGAAATTCACTTTTTTTTACTACCAGTTCTGTGGGCGTGGCTTGGTGGGTGTGGTGTGGTTTGGTGGGCATGGCAGGGGAAGGATACTGCAAAATCCCCATTCCCTCCTCACTCCTGGGAGAAGGATATTGCAAAATCTCCATTCCCACCTCACTCTGGGGCCAGCCAGAGGTGGCATTTGCCGGTTCTCTGAACTACTCAAAATTTCTGCTACCGGTTCTCCAGAACTTGTCAGAACCTTCTGAATACCATCCCTGGAATATTTCCTATTAAGACTGATTTTTGGCTTGGCCCTCTATCACTAAAAAAAAAAATCTATGACAAGTGGGAAAGACAGAGTGGGGAAGAGATGCTGCCTAGGGAGCAATCAGATAAGAGACAGCCCAGCCCACAATTGCATAATGGCAGAGCAAGAGGCTCAGAAGGGGCTCAGAAGGGATCCTTCCTAAGTTATTGGCCTGCAAATGTGACAGTGGGACAATTGCATTTTCAGTCTTGCAAGAGTAATAGCATTATAGAGTCATAGAATCATAGAGTCTAGAATTATAGAATCATCATAGAATTATCATAGAATCATAGGTCTGGAAGGAACCTTGGAGGTCTTCTAGTCAAACTTCCTCCCCAACCCCAGCTTAGTTGAAAATTACAGACCTATCTCTCTATGCTGTGTCACCTGTAAAGTTATGGAATCTATCATCAGCCAATCCATTACCATCCACCTAGAAACAAACAATCTACTCTCTAATAAACAATTTGGTTTCAGAAAAAAACTATCATGTAACTTACAACTTCTTCACTGCAAAACATATGGACTATTCTAGTGATGTCTCTCTCTCAATTTTTGGCCTTTTGCTCTCTCAGTTTTATCAGAGAGTCCTTCATGCAACCATACTGATTTCATTGGAGTCTCTTGGTGGTTTTTTTCCCCTCTATGGTATTGTGTTTCATTGGACTTTTATAATCTCATATTCAGAGTTTCCCAAGCATCTTGAGTTGTTTTCTCCTTTAGGAGTTCCATCCATGGAATTCTTCCTAAATTCTCTCTTAGTTTGTTGAAGTCAGTTCTCTTAACATCCAGGACATTAAGTTTGACTTTATTCTATTGCATTATGTTGAATTCTAGTGTGACATGGTCACTCTACCCCAAAGTTCCCACAACTTCAACCCTATCTATCATTTCATCCCTATTAGTGAGACTGAAGTCTCACTAATAGCTGACCCTCTAATTAGGGGTGTCAAACTCAATTTCATTGAGGGCTGCATCAGGGTTGTGTTTGACCTAATGGGGCTGGGGTGGGCGTGGCCAGGATGGGCGTGGCCAGCTTATCATCACTCATGTCAGTGGTGCCTGTAATGGCCTGAGCACTCTGCCAGTGAAAACAGGCTCCTGAGCTCCATTTTTACTGCGACAGACTCCTCCAACTCTCTGCCAGTGAAAATGGAGCTCCAGAGGGCCACAGGTGGCCCTCCCTAGCTCTGTTTTCACTGGCATACGCACCGCAAGCCGGTCCTTCGCTGTTTCCAGGGTAGCCCTGCCGGCCAGATCTAAGCATCCCGCAGGGTGGATCTGGCCCACCGGCCTTGAGTTTGACACCCCTGCTCTAGTTCCTTCTTCTACATTTTGAATGACAAATTCATCAGCTAGCATGTCAGGAATCTCTTTGATCTCCCATTGCTGCAGAGTTCACCTCCCAGTTGATGTCTGGGTAGTTAAACTATTTAAATTAATCTGTTAATGTAGCTTTACAATAAAATAAAATTAGCTTGTTTTGTTTTGTTTCTTCTCTGGTAAGGCTTATCAGCTGGTAAGGCTGATAAGATCTCACAGATAACTTATTTTATGTTGAGAATTAAGTTCAGTTAAGTGAAATAATAGATCTTTTCCATGGGACCATGCCAATATCCTCAAGATAGATTGGAACTCTAGCTTCTATAATTTCCAGCCATCAGGCACATCAACATACTAGGTTTATTTACTCTCACATTTACCTCTTTCCATTCTTCTAGAACAGGGGTGTCCAAACTACGGCCCGCGGGCCAACTGCGGCCCGCGGGTCAGTTTTTATTGGCCCGCAGCAAATTCTGAAAATATAATTGAATATGGCCCGCCGCCTTCACCATTCTGCCCGGCTTCCCAGGTGGGGTGGCCTGGTGCAATAGAAGGTTGCGCAACGTCTCGGGTAAAATATGTAATAAAAATCGTAGATGGCTCCTGTTTCTGTACGTGACTCTTCCGTCCCGGCGCGGGGCTGTTGCAAAGAGGGTTGGGGCAGTTCAGCCACCGAGCAGCAGGGGGAGCTCGCGCAGCAACGGAAAGGTGGCGCCTGCGTAGCTGCGCCGCCAAAATGGGCGACTCTGAGGATGAATTTCGGTGGCGGGATCCGCTGGGGCGGCGGCGGGGGGAAGCGGCGCGCGGGATAGGCACAGGCGCTGCTCCCGCCGCCGCCCCGTCCCCCGTTCCCCCCGAGTGCGGACTGAAGCGAGGCGGTGCCTCGCTGCCCGGGAGGAAGAGGCAGCGGGAGGCGGACGGAGAGCCGCTGGTGGTTCCAGCCAAGTTCTGCTCGGAGGCCGGGCCAGGCGGGAGGCGGCCCAGGGCTGGTGAGTCAGGCGGGAGGCGGGGAGTGGGGGGGAAGAGGCTGAGGGGATCGCCGCCTGGGAGCCACTGACTGCCACCTGCTCTCCGCCTAGAGACGAAGGGCCACGGGAGGCCGCCGCCCCCGCTGCTGCTTCAAGGGCCGGAGGACGCCAGCCGCGGACTCAAGGTCCGGGCGGCCCTACTGCTTTTGGAGGCCCCGGCCGCGCCCCGCACGCCCCCGCTGCCCACCAGCTGCTGGAAAGGGGCCCCGGCTAATGCGAGGCCGGGCTGGCTGTGGGAGCTGAGCTCGTTGACGGGCACCCCGGGCGTAGCTGCGCCGCCAAAATGGGCGACTCTGAGGATGAATTTCGGTGGCGGGATCTGCTGGGCGGCGGCGGGGAAGCGCGCTGGATAGGCACAGGCGCTGCCCCGCCGCCGCCGCCCCCGCCCCCGGAGTGCGGACTGAAGCGAGGCGGTGCCCTCGGCTGCCCGGGAGGAAGAGGCAGCGGAGGCGGACGGAGAGCCGCTGGTGGTTCCGCCAAGTTCCGCTGGAGGCCGGGCCAGGTGGGAGGCGGCCCAGGGCTGGTGAGTCAGGCGGGAGGCGGGAGTGGGGGAAGAGGCTGAGGATCGCCGCCTGGGAGCCACTGACTGCCACCTGCTCTCCGCCTAGAGACGGCGGGCCACGGAGGCCGCCGCCCGCTGCTGCTTCAAGGGCCGGAGGACGCCAGTCATGACTCAAGGTCCGGGCGGCCCTACTGCTTTTGAGGCCCCGCCGCGCCCGCACGCCCCGCTGCCCACCAGCTGCTGGAAAGGGGCCCTGCCAATGCGAGGCCGGGCTGGCTGTGGGAGCTGAGCTTGTTGACGGGCACCTGGCGTAGCTGCGCCGCCAAAATGGGCGACTCTGAGGATGAATTTCGGTGGCGGGATCCGCTGGGCGGCGGCGGGGAAGCGCGCTGGATAGGCACAGGCGCTGCCCCGCCGCCGCCGCCCCCGCCCCCGGAGTGCGGACTGAAGCGAGGCGGTGCCCTCGGCTGCCCGGGAGGAAGAGGCAGCGGAGGCGGACGGAGAGCCGCTGGTGGTTCCGCCAAGTCCCGCTGGAGGCCGGGCCAGGTGGGAGGCGGCCCAGGGCTGGTGAGTCAGGCGGGAGGCGGGAGTGGGGGAAGAGGCTGAGGATCGCCGCCTGGGAGCCACTGACTGCCACCTGCTCTCCGCCTAGAGACGGCGGGCCACGGAGGCCGCCGCCCGCTGCTGCTTCAAGGGCCGGAGGACGCCAGCCGCGGACTCAAGGCCTGGGCGGCCCTACTGCTTTTGAGGCCCCGCCGCGCCCGCACGCCCCGCTGCCCACCAGCTGCTGGAAAGGGGCCCTGCCAATGCGAGGCCGGGCTGGCTGTGGGAGCTGAGCTTGTTGACGGGCACCTGGCGTAGCTGCGCCGCCAAAATGGGCGACTCTGAGGATGAATTTCGGTGGCGGGATCCGCTGGGCGGCGGCGGGGAAGCGGCGCGCTGGATAGGCACAGGCGCTGCCCCGCCGCCGCCTGCCCCGCCCCCGGAGTGCGGACTGAAGCGAGGCGGTGCCTCGGCTGCCCGGGAGGAAGAGGCAGCGGAGGCGGACGGAGAGCCGCTGGTGGTTCCGCCAAGTCCCGCTGGAGGCCGGGCCAGGTGGGAGGCGGCCCAGGGCTGGTGAGTCAGGCGGGAGGCGGGAGTGGGGGAAGAGGCTGAGGATCGCCGCCTGGGAGCCACTGACTGCCACCTGCTCTCCGCCTAGAGACGAAGGGCCACGGAGGCCGCCCCGCTGCTGCTTCAAGGGCCGGAGGACGCCAGTCATGACTCAAGGCCTGGGCGGCCCTACTGCTTTTGAGGCCCCGCCGCGCCCGCACGCCCCGCTGCCCACCAGCTGCTGGAAAGGGGCCCTGCTAATGCGAGGCCGGGCTGGCTGTGGGAGCTGAGCTTGTTGACGGGCACCCGGCCGTAGCTCCTGGGAGGCCGATCAGGTGCGTGGCTGCGGCGGCCGGGCTCTTCTCCGGGTCCTCCTTCCCTTGGGGCAGCTGAGCCGTCGCTCTTTGCGGCATTTCTGTCCCCGGAGCATCCCGAGGCCGAGTTCGCCTTCAATCCAAAGGACAGCATCACTGCTCCCACTGAGAGCAATGTTCTTCACATTATAGGTGAGTTAGAAATACACACAGTAATCATGTGTCAATATGTCACCTCTTGTGTGTGGCCTGGGCCACACATGAATTTACTAGGCTTATATACTGTTTGTTGTCCAGCCGCATGCCTTTCTGAATAATTATATTTAAAAATATTACATTAAAAATCAACATAACACAAACACACACGTACACAAACATAGAGATACACATGCACATATATATAACTCACACACATATAGTATACTTAAGCCTAAACTGTGCATAGGGACTACCCAGACGGCTGAAAAAAGTGATTTCTGACAGGTTCTCACACTTTTGACTGGTCCTCACACGTACAACTATCTTTACATTTTGCACCCTATCTTGTAACCGTGGTGAAGAGAAGCAGTTGTGAAATGAGTGATATGGTTGTTAAAAATGCTGCAATAGGCATAAATGTGAGGATGGTCATAAGTGTGAGGACTGGTCAAAAATTACTTTTTTTAGCCCTCTGAGTAGTTTCTATGCCCATAGCCACATCCAGTCAGTCACATGAGCAGTTAGCCACGCCCACCAGTCACATGACCACAAAGCCACACCCCAAAATAAGCCACGCCCATCCCCCCCCCCCGGTGGCCCGGGCCTTTGCTTATTTTTCTGTATTTGGCCCTCACTCAAAAAAGTTTGGACACCCCTGTTCTAGAAGTTCAAGCTAGACATCTATGGCTGGATTGCATGTGAATCCCAAAAGATCATCATCAACCTCTGTGGGGCCTCTGTGGCTCAGACTGCTAATGCCGTCTGTTATTAACAGCAGCTGCTTGCAATTACTGCAGGTTCTAGTCCCACCAGGGCCAAGGTTGACTCAGCCTTCCATCCTTTATAAGGTAGGTAAAATGAGGACCCAGATTGTTGGGGGCAATAAGTTGACTTTGTATATAAATATACAAATAGGATGAAGATTATTGCTAACATAGTGTAAGCCGCCCTGAGTCTTCGGAGAAGGGCGGGATATAAATGCAAATAAAAAAAATAAAAATAAAAATAAAAATAAAAACCTTATACACTGCTGAATTTCCCAAACACATCTGGAAGCTTGGGTGCATTATTTTATAACACCATCCAAGATACATAGGAGGAAAAAAATAATTAATTAATTGGAAATAATTGTATCGTGTGCAAAATATTGTATTTGTAGTAGTAGTAGTAGTAGTAGTAATAATAATAATAATAATAATAATAATAATAATAATAATAATAATAATAATAATAATAATAATAATAATAATAATAATAATAATAATTTAATTTTTATACCGCCCTTCTCCCGAAGGACTCAGGGCGGTCCACAGCCAGATAAAATCAACAATCCATGGATATAGTACAAATAAAAACAATGCTAAAAAACTTATTAAATTTGGCCCCTAAATTAAAATACATAAACCATAAAACCCCATTTAAAATTACAAATACAAATACTAATTCTAATTCTATGCCAGTCCTGCATGGAAGAATAAATACATCTTCAGCTCGCGGCAAAAGGTCCGGAGATCAGGAAGTTGACGAAGTCCTGGGGGAAGCTCGTTCCAGAGGGTAGGGGCTCCCACAGAGAAGGCCCTCCCCCTGGGGGTCACCAGCCGACACTGGCTGGCTGGCGGCACCCTGAGGAGGCCCTCCCTATGGGAGCACACGGGTCGGTGGGAGGCAAATGGTGGCAGAAGGCGATCCCATAGATAACCCGGTCCTAAGCCATGGAGCGCTTTAAAGGTGGTAACCAGCACCTTGAAGTGCACCCGGAAGACCACAGGCAGCCAGTGCAGCTTGCACAGGATTGGTGTTATATGGGAACCATGAGTGGCTCCCTCAATCACCCGTGCAGCCACATTCTGGACCAACTGAAGCCTCCAGGTGCTCTTCAAGGGGAGCCCCATATAGAGAGCATTGCAGTAGTCTAAGCGAGAAGTGACGAGAGCATGAATGACTGTGCATAGGGAATCCCGGTCTAGAAAGGGGCGCAACTGACGAATCAGGCATACCTGATGAAAAGCTCTCCTGGAGACAGTTGTCAGATGTTTTTCAAAGGACAACCGCCCATCCAGGAGAACGCCCAAGTTGCGCACCCTCTTCATCGGGGCCAATGATTCGCCCCCAACAGTCAGCCATGGCTGCAGCTGGCTGTACTGGGATGCCGGCACCCACAGCCACTCTGTCTTGGAGGGGTTGAGCTTGAGCCTTTTTCTCCCCATCCAGACCCGCATGGCCTCCAAACACCGGGACAGCACTTCAACAGCTTCGTTGGGGTGGCCTGGGGTGGAAATGTACAGCTGAGTGTCATTAGCGTACAGTTGGTAACTCACCCCAAAACCACTGATGATCTCACCCAGCGGCTTCATATAGATGTTGAACAGGAGGGGTGAGAGAACCAACCCCTGCAGCACCCCACACGTGAGGCACCTCGCGGTCGATCTCTGCCCCCCTGCCAACACCGTCTGTGACCAGTCGGAGAGATAGGAGGAGAACCACCGAAAAACGGTGCCTCCCACTCCCAAACTCCCCAACCGGCGCAGCAGGATACCATGGTCGATGGTATCAAAAGCCGCTGAGAGATCTAAAAGGACCAGGGCAGAGGAATAACCTCTGTCCCGAGCCCTCCAGATATCATCAACCAACGCGACCAAAGCCGTCTCTGTGCTGTACCCAGGTCGAAAGCCGGACTGGAACGGGTCCAGATAGACCATTTCATCCAGGTCCTGGGGTAACTGACGTGCCACCACACTCTCAACAACCTTCGCCACAAAGCGAAGGTTGGAGGCGGGATGGTAATTTCCCAAAACAGCTGGGTCCACAGAAGGCTTCTTGAGGAGGGGCCTCACCACCGCCTCTTTCAAGGCGGTAGGAACAACACCCTCCATCAAAGAGCCAGTCTTGGTTTGTTTCACAACAATATGAGTTTGATATCTTTGAAAGCTTTAGTTCTTTTGAATGCTGAATGTATCTTAAACAATTTTTGTAGTGCTGATGATGGCATCTGCACACCACACTCTCCCGGCGCTGGTGACATTTATTGATTCTGACAAATAATTTGATGTTGTCCAGTAGCAGGTCACTCGGAATGTAGAAGCATATTGAAAGTAAGATAAATGTCAACATCATTAATGTCATCAGAGTCTTTCAAAATGAAAACTATACAGAATATGTAATCTATACCAAAATGATACTTTATGAAGTCTGGCATACAAAGGGATTTGTTCGTTCCTACAGAAATGAACTTTAGCATCTTATTTAAAGATTCCTATGCCAATTGGTGATGGGTAACCTTTAAAAAATGGGGAAGGGTAAATTGCTAGCTGTTTTAAATTTGAGTTCGTGATATCTATGGTCTTATTAGAACAGAACAGTTGGAAGGGATCTCAGAGGTCTTCTAATCCAACCCCCTGCTCAGGCAGGAAACCCTATACCATTTCAGACAAATGGTTGTCCAATCTCTCCTTTAATATTTCTAGTGTTGGAGCATTCACAACTTCTGGAGGCAAGTCGTTCCACTGATTAATTGATCTAATTGTCAAAAAATTCTCCTTAGTTCTAGGTTACTTCTCTCCTTGATTAGTTTCCATCCATTGCTTCTTGTCCTGCCTTCAGGTGCTTTGGAGAATAGTTTGACTCCCTCTTCTTGAATGCTAAAACAGGCTATTTTATCAGTATCAGACTGTGTGTGTGCATGTGTGTGTGTGATATTTGAAGACCTTCGAAGACACAGAACTGTAGTAAAGGTTTTGGAGGGGCTTGAAGCGTCAATATTATATTAAGAGAAATAAATAAAATAAGGTCATCTGCCTATATCATCAAATTTGAGTGCATGATATAGGGTAGGCTGTTTGAAGATGGCAGGAAGCACTGGTAATTTTTATGAATAAGAAAATATTTTTGAAGTCTTCAAAATAAACTAGGAAAAAGTTTTTACAACTCAAACAACATTTTTGGATACATTTAATTCACGCTAAATTTAATGAAATTAATACACAAAGTGACACAGACAACTTCCAATATTTTACCAAGAAGAACAGACAGGGAAAACTGGAAATTTGATACTGCTCTCCAATACTTATCATTAGATCAGTTTTTTTAATGTATGGGTTTATTTAAAAACATAGCCTATTTTTCAGAAGCAGGGTATAATAGGGTAATAAAAGCTGGAGAAAATTGACGATATTAAAAACTCAAAACAGCATCATGAGCATGACAGAAACATCTTAAACAGTGCAAAGTCAGAAATTAGACAAAAATCTGATAAACAGGGAGATATTTCAGCCAATTTATGCCAACAATAATTGGTAGGGAGGGAACTCCATAACCCAGTTCTTGGTTTGTAATTTATCTTATCATTGCCAGAAATGCTTTCCTGTAGGAGTGGGTCTACCTTCCCCAAACCCTCAAATCTGAGGAAAATGGAGTTGTTAGCCTTTAGTATCTTGATAGTAAAGATACCTATATGCTTGCTGTCCATGAAGTTGGGGAATTCTGGGCCTGTTCACAAATCTGAGAGGTGTCTAGGAATGGGGAGACATTATTTAGATAGCTGTATAAATATAAAAAACTGTCGAGTGATCATTCTAAATGAACCTGACTCTCCATATATTAAAACATAGGCTAGTAGGGAAAGCTTTTCTCCTGCGCTAGGAACATTGGGCTTCATACTAAATAAAGTTATTCCTTGATGTTGTAGAACATTATGTTTCTATGAAATCTAGTTTGGTTTCAACTAACCAATTCAGTATCATCTGTAAGAGTAATTCAAGCCGTGAGATGCTTTTAGACATAAGCTAGCAGAGTTTTTGTAGAATCAAGCATTAATTTATCTCTGAATTACGTTGAAATGACTTTATGGAAACTTTATTTCTCAAGGATGTAAAACTGAAAGGCAATCATCCTAACTTCATTAGAATCACCAAATTACTTTTAGGTTGACATTTCCATTTCCATTACTTGTCTATCTAAAAGAAGTATACTTGGTGCATATCTGAATGAACGTATGATTGAAGTTAATTATTCTATTCACCTTTAAATGAATTATAGATTGTGCTGTTTTGCCCAAGAGAAAAGTCATTTTCACCCATTGAAGACATCCAGGGATTGTTATTACCATTTGTGGTCTCTCTAATGCAGCTTCATCTCCATGTTTCAACACTGCTGGATTTGTAATAATGTGTGGAAAATTCAAAGGTTACTGGAATTAAATACCACTTTTGCTGTTATAGTTTTCATTCAAAATTACTCATGGTAAGATATAAATTGACATCTAATAATCTTCAAAGAAAAAAGCAGATGCCACATTTTCCATTTAAATGTCAAATAGTTCTACCAGAGGCAAAGTGTTTGGAAAGTAATATTCAGGAAAGGGTGTTCCACTGTTGTTATTACACGAGTCTTAGGAGACTTTGGAAAATTTTCTAAATTGCACATTGTTTGTTAAATATTGTTTGCCTTTTTGTAATCAATTCTTTCAATATTTTTGAAATTTGGGAATGGCCACTATTATTTTCAAAGAAGTTAAAAACTTCTAAAGAGACAGGAAGAAAAAAAAACTAAACAAAACACCTTTGAGTAGGAGAAGAAAATTTCAAACCAATGGAAAGATAGACTTTTTTACCATCTTTTAAAGCAGGAAATGAATTCACCATGTATGTTGGTTTATTCAGAGTCCTTATCTTAATAAAAACATTTCCTGCTGGAAGTTTGGCTCTTTGCCTGTGTTTCAACCCACACATTTCACTGGGAGGGGTGGTGTGGGTGGGGCGAGGCCAGCCAGGAGTGGGATTTGGGGGTTCTCAGAATTGCACAGAATCTTAGCTAGAGGTTCTCCTGAACCCCTGTGAACCCCCAGCAACCCACCCCTGCATATAACAAACAAAATAAAACACAGCACAATTCCAAAGCATAGCCAGAAAAAAATAAATAAGTAAAGTATATGGCAAATCCAGCCAATAGAACAGAACTCACCAGGGGGTTCCAGCTACTTTAGTCCAAGGTCTGAGAAAAGAGCCAGATCATCAGGGTCTTCCAGAGCTACCTGGATATTAGACGGAACTATTTCAGAGGGAAGATGCAATGATGGAGAAGGAGTGCTTCCTTGGTCCCAAAAGACAGCACTGTTTTGAAGAGTCTCACAAAGTACCAGTCCTGTTAAGCACATATCAGCTCGGCATACGCCATGGGAAATAACATATGCTATTCATTCCTTTATAAGTGACAACCAGCACCTTAAATGTCACCCTGAAGTAGAATGGCATCCAGTACAGCTCACATAACAGAAGTGCCATATGGGCATATCAAGGTGTGTCCATCACTGCCTGCACTGCTACATTCTGGATTAGGTTAAGTCTCTGAGTGGTCTTCAAGGACAACTTAATGTACAGCTCCCCTGGGAGCAATTGAAGCATGGCCATAATAAGCAGAGCCTCTTATTATCCAGGAACTGTACAATTGCTACACATGATGAAGGCATGCAAAGGTCTGCAGCTGCCAATTGTTCTTCAAGCCAGAGCTGTGAGTCCAAGAAAACTCTCATACTGTGGCTGGCTCCAAGCAGGAGAGTGCAACTCCTCCAGAGCCAAGGATGGAAAACCTCCAGTTTTAAAAACATTTTCATAAAAGCTTTGACAGTTCTGGTTGGAATCCATTCCTAGTCTCATCCAATCTTCTCCTTTAGAGAAGTGTAATTTCTACGAGCTTTTCAATCATGACTCTGCATTACCATGACTTCTAAAATGCACGTAAGGTTTTGAATAACGGAGATATATGTTCTCAGAGATATATTACCAAAAGGTAAACAGAACTGAGATCAGGAAGATGTTACTATCGTCCCTTTATTTTGTTCACATTAGCGGGCCTATTTTATTATCAAAACTTCCAGAAAATTTGGTGATTTTTAAAAAAATCTATTAAATTTGTAAGGCTGCCCATCCAATGGAACCCTCAGTGGTAAACATACCATATAAAACACCAGCAATAAATCAAACAAACAAGGCGAAGGCCCTCTCATTAAAACACCAATACCATACATCCATGCTGAAGCTGCCAAAGTAACAGCCTGGTCCCAATACCGAGGGAAAGCACCAGAGATTCATGGCCTTCTGAAAGACCAATAACACTGTAATTGTACAGTATATCTAAGGGGAGGTTCTTCCATAGGACAGGTGCAATGACAGATAAGGTTTGCTTCTTAGGCTCCACCAGGTAATATTGCCTCTTTTAAGGAATCCAGAGCATGACCACTATGCCAGACCTTATGGAATGGACAGAAACTATAAGGGAGAGGCATGCCATAAGTAACCTGGCCCCGTGTCATGCAGGGCTTTAAAGATGACAACCAGCACCTTGAATGGCATCCAGAAGCCTCTTTGGAGCTATGTAGTTCATGAAGAGTAGGGTTATGTTGACATCCATGGTGCATCTAACACTACACTTGGCATCACATCTCTTGACCAGCTGAGATTTCTGAATGCTTTTCAGAATCAGCCCTTGGATGCATTGCAGTAGTAGTCCATTCAGGAAGTGACTAATACATGAGTGACTGTGAACAGTGAAATAGAATAATTTAGGAATGGATGTTACCGGCTCACAAGATGTATTTGCACAAAGGCCAGAATCCTAGTGCAACACAGATGTAAATACATACATTGCAGCACTGGTCAAAAGGACTCAGCAGAGATTATACTACAGGAGACTTCTCAGGAAACAACTGAATGAAAAACTGCTGATGACCTTCTACTGTTGCACCATAGAGAATATTTTAATTTACAGCACCTGTGTATGGTTTGCCAATTGCACAGTGGCAGATAGGACAGCACTCCAGAGGGTTAATGTCACTGCCCAGAGGATCATTGTTTGCCCTCTCCCCTCCTTGGAAGAGCTTTTTAGCTCCCGCTGCCTTAAGAAAGTTCAAAACATTCTTAAAGTTCCATTGTGTCCTTTTTTTTTTTTGAACTATTATCATCTGTGAGATGATACAGGTCAATAAAAACAAGGACAGATAGGCTGAATAACAGCTTCTGTCACAGGGCCATAACCATATTGAATTCTACGGTATAGTGCAATATCGGGTTTTCAATTTCAATTATATAGAATGTAAAGGATGTATGTCTTTTTATTTTTATAGTTGTAATATACACTGAAAACAGCATTTAATTTCGTTGTACCGTGTGCAATGACAATAAAGTAAACTATAAACTATAAACATACCTACAGCATAGGTATTTCTACCTTTTCTATTTGTTTTTAGTTTTTGAAATTTTCTTGACTACTTTAGTGGGCTCTCAACTATGTAAGGATGCTACCTTCATTCAGAAAAGGAGAGTGATAGAAATATATTTATTTATATTTCAAGTTTCTAAACCTCTCAGCTCCCTCAGTTTAGCGGAATTCTTGCTTGATGCTCTGAGATAGTTAAAAGCAGGTGTTGAAAGTTGACTCAATGGGGCTTTGTGAAGATATTTAGTTATGTTACTGTTTTCTTTGAGCAGATTTGACACTTGTCTCATCCCAAAGATTTACCCACGGCATTAAGAAGAGTCTCTCCCTTTCCATCTCCACAGGTGCGAGATAGCTTGGTGGTTATTTCAGAAATTAACTTGGAGAAAACAATTACTTCCACCATATTTTGCACCATATTTAATAGCTTTCCATTCCAAACAAAATTCATTTTCATTTGTTAAACATTTTCACTGTGTCATTAAATTGGCTGCTTCATCAGTAAATTTCAAAGCAGAGGACTGGCACAATACTTTCCTCTGCTGAAACAGAAGCAGGCTTCTTAATCTCTGTTTAATTGGCTATTTAGAAGAAGAACAGATTTACCTTCCTATTGATATAAATCATCCAAATAACCTTTTGTGAATTGGTGAATGTAAAACCTTGGTTCTCAGCAAGGATGCTATTAATCTAAGAGACTAAAGTCAAAATTTCTACCTACATGCTTAGACATAATGATGGCCATGAGTTACAATAAGAAACCTTGACCTTTAGTGCCCCAAAAGTTCATATAAGTAGAGTTGTACAAGAGCTGATGGTACAGTATCCGAGTAGCCCCAAGGCACAAGTACTATCCAGAATTCTACAGAAATGTAAGTTGTCCTAACTATTTAATAGACTTCAAATTAGTATGCTGAACAAGTTGAACCATCTTCAAGACTGATCTGTTTAATAGTCTATTCCTATATGCAAGCCCAAGGGTTTGCTATGGCTGCACCTACACATAAAGAAAGACTAAATGGTTAGTTAGTTCATAGGCAAGGTATTTTTGCAGTCAGAAAGGAGGAGAAGCATAGGATAATTTTTCTCCCTTCGGTAATAAAATAACTTGGCTGAATTTGGACACTGTGATAAAGAGAACATTTTTAGTGCTATGCCTTAACAAGTATGCATAGTCAAAGGGATGTAATTCTAAATATTTGGCCATTTCCTGCCATCTGGATTAATTTGTGTGGTTAATCTAGGGGTGCAGACTGTTAAATTTCAACTCCCATCAAGATCACCTTTCATGATTAAAGCAACTGGAAGTTGCTAAGCTAACAACAGCTGGAACTCCACAAACTATTTAACTGTGCTTTAATTCTTGTTCTCGGCTGCTTGAAACTTGCATCAATTATGAGGCTTCCTGAGTTCCCAGGTGCTTCTTTGACTTTGCCATATTTTCCTCTCTCTGAAACTTGGATGAGGATATTATTGGTATAAGTGAAGTGGCTCCATGCAAGCTACAACTTTCCATTTATTTGTTCATGTGCATCTTTTTAACATGTCTTCATCCAGGGATGACAACTTCTATACATAAATCAATAAATAAAATAGATAAGAATTTATACATCAGAAAACCTTAAGACCTCTCTGGAACTCAAGGTAGCATATACTGTATAGAATAGACTAGAATAGGATTTTTTATTGGCCAAGTGTGATGTTGTGTCTGCCCCCCCCCCAGCTGGGCCCCCTGCCAGAAAGTGACTCGGAAAGTGAGTGGGAAGGGCCATCAGGACTTACCTCTGGAGCACCGACTTCTCTAGCTCAGCTCCAGGAGCCAGAGGCAGGCCAGGTGGAGGAGATAACAAGGCCTCCGTCCCCTGACTCTTCCCCCCCCAGGCCACGCCTCCAGACCCGGCTGATGGCAATCAGGCCTGGCTGGACCCTAGGTTTTGTAGGCAGGAGAGGTGGGAACAACAGAAGCAGGGGTGGGGCAGGCCTAGGAAGTGCTGAGTCATGGAGCCACACCCCACAGGATATAAAAGCAGCAAGGGCCGTTATACCACTTCGTGGCAAGCAAATCAACTGCTTAACTAGAGCTGAAGTACTGTTTGTTCCTGGTTGACTCATTGGCGTCAAGAGAGATAACAGAGACACTTGGCATACGCTTGCTAGTTTGCTGCCAGAAGCTGATAGTTACCGGCTAATTAAGTTGTCGCTTGGACTGAGGCAAGGGGGACAGAACATGTGATTGGACACAAAGGAATTTGTCTTGGTGCATATGCTCTCAATGTACATAAAAGAAAAGATACATTCATCAAGAATCATAAGGTACAACACTTAATGATAGTCATAGGCTACAAATAAGCAATTAGGAAACAATATCAATATAAATCATAAGGATACAAGTAACAAAGTTACAGTCACACAGTCATAAGTGGAAGGAGATGGGTGGTGGGAACTATGAGAAGAGTAATAGTAGTGCAGACTTAGTAAATAGTTCGACAGTGTTGAGGGAATTATTTATTTAGCAGAGTGATGGCGTTTGGGAAAAAACTGTTCTTGTATCTAGTTGTTCTGGTGTGCTCTGTTTTGAGGGTAGGAGTTGAAACAGTTTATGTCCAGGATGTGAGGGATCTGTAAATATTTTCACAGCCTTCTTTTCGACTCATGCAGTATACAGGTCCTCAAAAAATACATATTTACTCAATATCATCTGCTCCAGGCAAATCTTTTTCCTATAGTCATTAAAGTGGGTTGCATATCCCTATCTTTCATGAAACTAAAAGTGTGGTGAATGGAAATGTGGCTTTTCTGCTGTTACCCCAGTCTTGTGGAACAATGTCAGAAATTTAATACATGTAACACCACTATCGTATGAGCTGGATGGTAGCAGGCATTTTTCCAGGTGCATTTCAAGGTGTTGGATGTTACCTTAACGATTTGGGACCAATTCTGGTCATAGAACTATATTTATATAATCAAGGACTTTCTCGCAAAACATAGTAAGTATAAAACATTGTAACATATGTTTTAAAGAAGTATTACTTATTTTATTTTATTTTGATTTCTATAGCTGCTCATCTCAAAAAGTGACTCAGGGCAGTGTATATCATAAAACTAAGAATGTTATAGCTTCCATTAGTCTAGGCAGATCCTTTAGTTCCCCCAAATCTCCAGTCAAAGTTAGTATTTACAGTATAAACGTATCAAAATTGAAACCTAGAAAATTTCTAGTTCAGAAACTCAGATGATTTGGGCAAAAAAAAAAAAAAATGGATGTGAACTTCTCTGTTAATCAAATTCACTAGAGATTTCATGATTTTAAGTGGTCATTCAATTAATACATTATGGATAGGTCAATCAATGGGGACAAACTTTCACAGCCATGCTGTTTTCTGCATTGTCTGAAGGCATGTGATTCCAGTAGTCATTTTGCAAGAAGGAAACTATTGAAGAGTTAGAGGAAGGTTTATATTTAATTAAAACAACTGAGCTGGGAGAAAAAAAACAAACAAGGCTTCTACGTCAAATTAAAGCAACATCTTGAAGGAAGCATTGCTCATAAATCAGATTCCCTTGTTGAAATAGCAACTATTAATTGAATAATTACTGAGATCTCCTAGCTTCTTATTTCCCCAACTCTGGAAATGAAGTACACTGAAAAGCAAATAGTGCATTTTAAAACAACTTTTCGGTTACCAGTATTCCCTAGTAGCCAAACATGTCAGAAATTTATGCTTGGATTATCATTCTAGCAATGGAAGATAAATGCATGCTTAAGTGAGCTCACAGTCTCTTCTCCCCCTCTTTTTAACAGGAACTAAGATGTGAAATTATCTGGAGGAAGACTGAACCTCTTGCACATCAAAATAAAATCTTTTCTGGCAAATGCATTGGCCTAAGATGCCCCCATTAAAGGCAAAGGAATTCACTCTGCAGTAAGTGGCTTTCTATTACAGTACATTTGGAAACACTATTTGTTCATCTCCACTGCTTTGATTTTATGTAGATTTTTTGGTATGCTGTCATACCTATATGCTGTCATACCTATATACTGTAACTTCCAGGAACAATTTTAATGCACTTTCTTTATGCACCGGTATTCATTCAGTCTTATGCACAAGATAGACTTCCTTAGAAGCAGGTGCTATTAAAATCAATAGGAATTATCTCTCAATATGAATTACTCAGTACAAGTTACTTTAACATGCATAGGAATTTTTAGAGAGTCCTTTAATTGATTGACTGACATATAATACATGTTTTGAGTCTTTAAAAAATGCTCCAAAGATAAAAAGAAAAGTAAAGCCACTGCTTCTTGTTCTTTGCTTGCACGTTGGGGGATACAAATTTGTTTTCATGAAACCCATTTAAAATACCCATAATTTCTATCGTAAGTATTTAATAAATAAATATCTTCCCATGTTCTTTCTTTTGTCACTGGTAGCTAGAAATTTACTTTATGGACTTAACTATGAAACCATGGCTGAAAAGTATTATTCTGCATGCTATTCAATACTGAAATAACCTTTATGGAGGAAACATGAACAAGGTAAGGCATCTCAGGGTTAAGCTATGTTTATTTGCAACAACTTAAGTACTTATTTACAGCAATTTCCTCTGACTCAATTTCTTCTTATAGCAGACTTATAAATAAATTAACTGAAGTTATAAGGTTGCAGAAGCGTCCATTTTGTCTTTCTTACTAGGGCACTCTGTTTTAATTTTTATTAATGTTTATTTATTGGTGGCAGTAGTGCTTTAGGGGGTGCTAGATGTGGGCCATAAGAAAGGCTGAGCACCAAAGAATTGAGGCCTTTGAACTCTGGTGCTGGAGAAGACTCCTGCGAGTCCCTTGGACTGCAAGGCGATCAAACCGGTCAGTCCTAGAGGAGATCAACCCTGTCTGCTCTTTAGAAGGCCGGATCCTGAAGATGAAACTCAAATACTTTGGCCATCTAATGAGAACGACTCACTGGAGAAGAGCCTAATGCTGGGAAAGATTGAGGGCAAAAGAAGAATGGGAAGACAGAGAATGAGGCAGCTGGATGGAGTCACTGAAGCAGTTGGTGTGAGCTTAAATGGACTATGGGGGATGGTAGAGGACAGGAAGGTCTGGAGGAACGTTGTCCATGGGTCAGACATGACTTCATGACTAAGAACAACAACAGCAGACTGTGGGCATACAGAATTGCCTCCTTCAAGACTGGACGATCTTCCCCTTCCTCAAAAAGGCTGAAACCACCACATGGATCTAGCTATATGTTACTTCCCAGGTATCCTTAACAATGCAGGAAAGACATGGATCTAAACAAAAATCTGGCTAGATGACTTTGGTTCACTTCCTTAGTAATTCCCCAAAATCACATCTCAGGTCTCTCCATTCTAGAGGACTACCTATATATTTATTCAACCCAAAGTTGTCAACATTGGGTAGTGATTGTGATGGCCTGCTCATCTACCTCTCTTTTTACAGGATTTTAGCTTAAAGATTTAACCAACTGTTATCAATAGAATTGACTATTTCAGCTTATTGCAAACAAATGTTTCCTTATCTAGAGTCAAAACAGATGGCTCTTTAAATGGGCATTTTGTTTTTATTACACATATGTTTTTGTATGTATATATGTCTTTTTTAACTGGATATGCATATTTGATATGCACATTTGTTTCTAGCCAACTTTTTCCTTTTATACAACTGCTTTACTACGCCTATACAATATTTCATCAACACTTAATTTAAACTTATTGTAACATACAAGGAAAACATTCCAACAAAGCCATCTTATATATTTTACCATCTTATATTTTCTAAATTGGCACATCGATTGCAATGTAGAAATAACAATAAAAATACAGATGCAACTGTCAAGAATTTGGGCATTTTTTTTATTGCAGAGTAATTTTATATAATTCAAATGTTCATTAAATACATAACAGAAAAGTAGAAGCAGCTTTATAAATATGTATTAGTCTGGTTCTCAAGGCACTTCCCTGGTTATTACAGTGGTGCATATATTATCATTTTTAATAGGGTGATCTTCATTCAGAAACAAGGAACTAATTTCTATGTTCTCGGCTCCTCTTTGCTTTGTGACATGGCTCCATCTTCGATCATGAATAAATCACATTTCATTCAGAGTGGAAAGTGCCTGTTTAGTGCAGAAATGCTTCTTTAGTCTGAAGCAGTAAATAATTAAACCGAGAAAAAGAGGACAAGATACCTCAAAATGATAACTCTTTTGATATCAACATTTGCTTAGTGAAAAGTGTCATTTTTTGATCTTTTATTTTTCTTCCAAATCCAAACTATGAAATATGAAAAGCCATTCAGAAAACTGGATATTATACTTATGCCAACAATAGATTTTGCTCTTTTAGTTTAAATTACCTTGGCCAGACACAATTATTGGTTCCAAGCTCTGTTAAATCAGAAAGATTTAACATGCACAAATATACATATGAGAGATCATTAATAAGACCACAGAAGTAAGTTATATTATTAAAAATACTTGTGAATAGAGCTAATTGAATATATATGACATTCTCATTAAGAGTTTCTGAAATCAATATTATTTTGAAACAGAATTTGCAAATAAGACAAAACAAAACACTAAGTTGCTTTGAAAGAACAAAATAACAAAGTTGGAAAGAACCTTGGAGATCTTCTGCTCCAACCCCCTGAACAAGTAAAATCACCTCACTATAAGAACAATGATAAGGCACATCACCATATACTGCTATTGGCATTAAGTGTAAAGCAACCGGGATGGGCCGGGATAGCTCAGGCCGTTAAGAAGCCTGTTATTAGAACACAGAGCCTGCAATTACTGCAGGTTCAAGCCCGGCCCAAGGTTGACTCAGCCTTTCATCCTTTATAAGGCAGGTAAAATGAGGACCCAGATTGTTGGGGGGGCAATAAGTTGACTTTGTAAAAAATATACAAATAGAATGAGACTATTGCCTTATACACTGTAAGCCGCCCTGAGTCTTCGGAGAAGGGCGGGATATAAATGTAAAAAAATATATATGTTTTTCTAGGCTTTATTTTCCTCAGATAACATTATTTTGGTTGTTTTCTCTTTTAAGGTACTGGAAATTAATGCAAGAATGCAGTTATATTTTACAGTTATTCTAGAAGTCACCAGAAGGTCTTTCACAGACAGAAAAAGAATCCAAAGGCTTCCCTAAAAAGATTGTGTTATAAAGTGCAACTTTGGTAAGGCAGAGCTGCACACCTTTTGGTGGACAAGGGTTTTGTTTGTTTGTTTGTTTGTTTTTTTGTTTATTATCATGTTTTCCCAAAAATAAGACTGGGTCTTATTTTCCTTTGACTCCCCGAAATATGGCCTTGACCTTATTATTGGGGAGTCTTGTTATTTTTGAGTGCAGGAGGCTCCTAAACCTCGGCCTATGGCAGGGGAACCGGTGCTGGAGCACTGACCAGCTGCTTTGCCGGTGTCACTCAGACAGCTACCTCCAGCAATCGTGGCAGCTTTTTTGTTGCTTCCCGTGCAGACGTGGCGGAGAAGCGAGATATGTGTCTTACCTGACTTCCAGCTCCTGCCATGCCCAGCAAGGGGTGAAAAGAGATGGCAAGGGGAGTCCCATCTTGCTCCTTGCATCTCACTTCTCTGCCACCCTCCCCCTCCCCACCTGCCACTCCTCCTCACCAGCAGAGATCGGCAAGCCAGATTCAGGGAGCTGAATGCGTTGCCATCATCCGGGAAGAGAAAGCCGGTGCATGTGGTGTGCGTGGGGCATGTTCCCCCTCCCTTCCCCCACTCTCCGGCCTTGCCTCCTCACTTTGTGTTGTTTATGCAGCAGCTGCACATGCATCTAAGTATTTGTGTGGGGGAGTATTTTTTTGGGGGGGGTATTTTAGTGCATGCTCTTGAAAGCCCAATTGGGCTTCTCCAGAAAGGTCCTAGTTTCAGGGAAACATGGTATTTATCATTTATTTATACATATACATATACTTGTTTTCTGAGGTTTTCGTGGGTGTTTGTATGTAGGTCTTTGGTTATTCGAGTTTTCTCCCGCGTAAAATTGGAAGTGTCTTAGCGACATTTCGACGAAGTCTCATTCGTCATCTTCAGGCTTCAGCTATATGCTTCTGGGAGCAATCACACATTGCTGCAATCACACATTGCTCCCAGAAGCACGGAGAAAACCCAAATAACCAAAGACCTACATATACACATACATATACATATACATATACATATACATATACACATACACATACACATACACATACACATACACATACACATACATACATACATACATACATACTATACACACATATACGTTTATTTATTTTTACATTTATTTATTTAAACATTTATTTATTTATACATTTATAGGCCACCCATCTTATCTCAAGGTAACTCTGGGCGGCATAATATTTCTTTTTAACGGAAGGACTGAAAAATGGGATGGCTTCATTGCACACCCTTTAAGGGAAGCTTGTGGGAGGCTTTTCATGGCTCAGATAGGATGGAGGGAAGCTGAATGGTCCATTTTCAACAATCATAGTCAAAGGAAGCTCCAAGTTTGCAAATGTGGGAAATGTAGGCCATATATTTGATCATATGTATGTCCATGTGAACCATGTTATATATTATTGGGGGAGACTAACCCGGGTCTCAGAACATTGTTCTGAGAACTCTTACATTGTTTCAAACTGTTCCTTGTAACAGAAGTTGGAGGCCTGAAGAATACATCTTCTAGAACCATCTCTTCTATCTCATCTGTCATATTAAATGAATTAAATGAATTTTAAAATTGCCTAGGTTCCCTGATCTCTCAATCTCTCTCATATGAAAGTAGTATTCTTACTGAATATGACTGTTTTTATTTAAGGAAAAAAAGATCTACCTGATCTCCCTAATTCACTTTTGTTTTAGTTGGAAGTTGCTGCATAGTTTCTGTAGAACAAGCAGATGAGGTATGGAATTTCTGGCTGTCATAAAACCTAACACCTCTGGCGATTTTATTCGGTCAGCTGATGCTTAGTCAATTAACTATTTACATACACCCAAAGATGAAAAGCTATTCAAAAATTTCACTTTGTGTTCTTTCTTCCCAGCCCACCGATCCATATCATTCTTCATCTTCAACTCTAGGGATATTAACTTTTGTTTTGAGGCTGTCAAAAGACAAAGAAAAGGGCAAACAACCAGATTGTGATCATTGGGAAAGGAAAGGAAAGAAGAAAAGGAAAGGAAAGGAAAGGAAAGGAAAGGAAAGGAAAGGAAAGGAAAGGAAAGGAAAGGAAAGGAGATTTCCAGTGCACCCTGCAAGCTCCCAACAATGGGGAAGCTGGCAGAAAGTCAGAAGTCACTCATTTTGCCCACCGTTGGCCATTCCGTTTCTCTTTTTAGATAAGGAAATATTTCTGAAATGATGACCCAACACGTAACTCGCTAAAAGAGGCCGATGCTTCATTTTGTGTGTTCTCCTTCTTTGCAACAATTTCTACCAAGATATCATAAAGGGCAGAAATCTAGTGATCACTGAAGAAATGCTTGAGGGCACAATGGTGCCTCTACACAAGTCCTAATTATACAGGTGCATGCACATACATCCACACTGCATATTATAATATTAATAACAATAATGCAATAACAATTCTCATAAGATGTTAAAACAGTCAGCTAAGTTGTTGTTGCACCCTAGGAATTTATTTATTTATGGGGCACTCCAATCTGGACTGACTTTTATCTTTACGAACCTCTAGGCTCCCAATGCGCCTCTCGCTTGTATGAGCTAAGAGCAATTATTCATGCAACAGTCTATTACAAATTCATAAACTAGCGCTCTTGTTTATTTTATTACTCAACTGCTTTTCTTCAACTTGCTACTTTTCTCCCCTGCTTTTCTGGTTTAAAAAAATGATGCTCCCAATCATGCCGTATTATTTTAACTAAGTGATAACGATGACATAAGAAATTGAAACTGAGAAGCAATATATATAAATATTGAAAACAAACACTGTAAGAAATTTTAATGTTATTATGCTGCAGAATTAATGAAGGGAATTCAGAACTTTCAAACATTCTTCGATGAAAACCAATGTTTGTGTATATGTGGGGGAGTTCCTAGAACATTCTATATTTAAATCCCCTGGCTGTACTCAACAAAGCATTAATTTGATTATACACTTAGCCATGCATGCACACTTTCAGAACCTATCATAGATTATATATTTTTTTTTGCCTAGTGTTTGCCACCAGGGTAATTATTAACATTCAGAGTTAATTTGCATCACCTTATTTAGTTTATAAATTTGTCAGTGGGAGGAAATTTTATAAATAAGTGTTATTTTAATGTCTTGAGGAGAGACAGGTTTGCTATTATTTATTAGCTTACCTAATTGACACTCTTGTTATTAAAGTTGTATCTTCCCTCTGACATTTCTTTCAGCTTCCTGAGTGGGTTTTTTGAAAATTTGAATATGGGAAAAAAGGGGACTGAACCATCCACCTCTCAATATTGTTAGAGTCCAGAGGCTAATAGAAGGCTAAGTATTGCATGGTAGCTTGGGATTATATTACTTTAATGACTCTGTTAACCCACAACTAAGAACACTGCATATCAGATAAATGAAGAAGAGCCATATCAACCAGTTTTATTGAACCAAGTTTCCATTAAATTTAAAAGTGAAATTCAATTTAGCTTTTATCAAGATCCCCAATCAGGTTTTGGCAGAATCCATAAGCCACCGCAAGACTACAGAGAAGATGTTAAGGCAGGTGTTGCAAGATGTTACATCTTCATCTCAGGTAAGGGCTCCTACAGAGAAGGGAAAAACCTAAGCTCGACCAGCTCATGTATTGTTATTAATTACTTTCTTCTTTCTCAACTAACTTGGTTCCAGATGAACAGAAGGAAAAAGGAAGGTCTTTCTTTTTTTCAGACTAACATAGATCGGTCTTATTCTATCTCATAGCTTATGACTGAAGAGTCAACTAATTGGCCATGAAGGTTTTTGACAGGCTGGGTAAAGACTGTATTGTTGGCTGTGAAGGAGGAGAATCTCTGCCTATTGCCAGCAAGGACTCTTCTCTCCTCTCTGATTGGCTAGCTTGATTTAATGTTGAGTTATGAGAGAACAAAACAAAAAAATGTGAGGAGAGAGAATACAGGGAATATGTGAGATGTTTTTCTCCCCTCATTTCAGTGAGGGCTGTCATGAACAATGACAGTCCAATGGGGATGAACTTTGGGGCTATTTCCTCCCCCCCTTATTCTTAAGGCCCACAAATGGAGAGCTCCTTATTATGGGCTGTGGTGGCTCAGGATTAAGATAGCCTGTTATTAAAACACAGCAGCCTGCAATTACTGCAGGCTCGAATCCCACCAGGCCCAAGGTTGACTCAGCCTTCCATCCTTTATAAGGTAGGTAAAATGAGGACCCAGATTGTTGAGGGGGCAATAAGTTGACTTTGTAAAATATACAAATAGAATGAGACTATTGCCTTACACACTGTAAGCCGCCCTGAGTCTTCGGAGAAGGGCGGGATATAAATGTAAATAAATAAAAAAAATTAACAAATTGGCAAAATGTCCCCATTTGGACCATAAAGTGCTTAGTACATACAAACATCTAGTTTGCTGCAGTTGTACATCACAAGGTGGAGAAAGATATAGCATTTTGTGCCCTGCCTCTAAATTTTCCAAAGATATCACTGGGCTTGTCTTAAAGAGAATGTTTGTTATTCCATGGGATTTCCTGTTTTCATCAATAGGAAATTATTTTAAAAATGTGTACCTATTTCAATAAATAACCTGTTTAAAACTGAGCTAGGAGCCTTGCAGAAATGATTTAGGAATTCACTGTATGCATTGCTCCTGCTTTTTAAATCCACAGTTAATATTAATGTTTTTTAGGAGTGGGAATAAGGAAAACTAATACCTTTGCATGAATAAATAAATTAGTGGCTTTAAGAAAAACAAAGGAAACTCTTCTTCTATATCCAGCTTTCTTTCTTATATTCTTATATTTTCTTTCTATATCCAGTTTTCTTTCTTATATTCTTATATTCTATATTGTAGAGGGCAAATTTTCTTTGATATTAGTTAGGAATATTAATTGGGCCAGAAATATCCATAGGACCTACATCAGTTCAACCACAATTCTAATATACTGAGGGATTTAAGTTGCAAATGTATTTCTTCATAAAAAAAGCCGTTAGTTGGTCAGTATGATGGACATTGTTAGCTTTGTTTCTATAATTTAAATGTTTTTATCACATGAGATAGAAGATAAAGCAATGTTCAAAGAGGATTGGACTGGAAGTTTAAACTGCCCTAGGCTGCAGTGAAAACTGTGAACTTTGACAAACACAAATGCTATTTATAGAGAGGTTGTGGAAGTCTATAATGGATGCTCAAGGAAAAGAAGACCAGCACAGCTCTTAGAATTCTTGAAAAACTCTTCAAAATACCCACTAGGCTTCAAATGATATATTTCAGCATTGTCTATAAGAATATTTAGGAATCAATTTATCATTTCATTTCGAAAATGAATCAGTAGAATCAAAATGGTTATTTTATGTTAATTGGAGGACTTAACTGAAAAATAACATCTGCTAAACTTAAGAAAAAATGCTAACAGTTAAAACCATAAGTCATGAAAACAACATTTCGTTCTAGCCCAGTTCATTAAACTTTTAACATTAAGGAGCTATTTTAAGAACATTAATATACGTGGGGACAATAAGCTGACTCTATAAATCGCTTAAAGAAAATAGAAGAATAGAATAGAATAGAATTTTTTATTGGCCAAATGTGATTCAACACACAAGGAACTTGTCTTGGTGCATATGCTCTCAGTGTACATAAAAGAAAAGATACGTTCATCAAGGTACAACATTTACAACACAAATGATGGTCAATATATCAATATAAATCATAAGGATTGCCAGCAACAAAGTTACAATCATACAGTCATAAGTGGAAAGAGATTGGTGATGGGAACGATGAGAAGATTAATAGTAGTGCAGATTCAGTAAATAGTTTGACAGTGTTGAGGGAATTATTTGTTTAGCAGAGTAATGGCCTTCGGGGGAAATCTGTTCTTGTGTCTAGTTGTTCTGTTGTGCAGTGCTCTATAGCATTGTTTTGAGGGTAGGAGTTGAAACAGTTTATGTCCTGGATGTGAGGGATCTGTAAATATTTTCACGGCTCTCTTCTTGATTTGTGCAGTATACAGGTCCTCAATGGAAGGCAGTTTGGTAGCAATTATTTTTTCTGCAGTTCTAATTATCCTCTGAAGTCCGTGTCTTTCTTGTTGGGTTGCAGAACTGAACCAGACAGTTATAGAGGTGCAAATGACAGACTCAATAATTCCTCTCTAGAACTGACTCAGCAGCTCCTTGGGCAGTTTGAGTTTACTGAGTTGGCACAGAAAGAACATTCTTTTTTGTCCTTTTTTGATGATGTTATGGGCTATGTTGTTGTTGTTGTTAGTTGCAAAGTCGTATCTGACCCATCGTGACCCCATGGACAACATTCCTCCAGGCCTTCCTGTCTTCTACCATCCCCTGGAGTCCATTTAAGCTCACACCTACTACTTCAGTGACTCCATCCAGCCACTTCATTCTCTGTCGTCCCATTCTACATTTTACAAGAAGAGTTCTCCATTCCTCTGAAAACAACAAAATACCTTATCCCACCAGACTTGAAATCCTAGGCTTAGAAAACTTGGAACTCCGTCGCCTTCGACAAGACCTAAGTTTAACTCACAGAATCATCTATTGTAATGTCCTTCCTGTCAAAGACTACTTCAGCTTTAATTGCAATAATACAAGGGCAACCAATAGATTTAAACTTAATGTTAACCGCTTTAATCTAGATTGCAGAAAATATGACCTCTGCAACAGAATCATCAGTGCTGGAATACTTTACCTGACTCTGTGGTCTCTTCCCATAATCCTAAAAGCTTTAACCAAAAACTTTCTACTATTGACCTCACCCCATTCCTAAGAGGACCATAAGGGGCGTGCATAAGCGCACAAACGTGCCTACCGTTCCTGTCCTATTGTTTTTCTTTTCTTCTTCCTATATATGTTTATATGGTTATATACTATATAATCTTTTTGTATGATGTTGTGACAAAATAAATAAATAAATAAATAAATAAAAATAAATAAATTCTTTTTTTGCCCTAATCTTTCCCAGCATTAGGCTCTTCTCCAGTGAGCCCTTCCTTCTCATTAGGTGGCCAAAGTATTTGAGAGGGCTGTAAAGCACTATAAAGTGGTATATAAGTCTAAGTGCTATTGCTATGCTGTACATGAGGCAAGAAGAAATTGAACATTTTTGCGAGTTTAGATTTTTATGAAGTGCAGCAAGGCATTCCTGGCAAAACTGGAAATAACATGATTTAAACTGAACCGAAGAAGCTTCTTGAATGAGAAGCAAAATGTTTTCAAGGGGAAAAAAAACCAAGAAAGTTCAGTTGTCTTTTGAACAGCACCTTTGGGACAGCCATGACCTTGGATGATTGAGAATCTCCATAAACATCATGATTTAAAGGGAAAAAAATGCCTCAGTTTTTCCATTTGTTAGAGAGGAAGCCAAGGCAACTGTTTGAAACTAATATGGGACCCTTGGTGTTGTGAGAAAGGCCAGGAAGGCACACATTCTTGGTTCAATTAATGTGAGCAACTGGATATCCCAGTGTGCAGATAGTCCAAACATTTCTGGTTATATTTGTTGCAAGTTGTAGATCAGATTGGATGGAGCTACTAACGTGGAATAGTTGGGAAAAGTTGAATGAGAATAAATCATAGCCCAAATGAAATCAGTCTTATTATTGGGTCTTATAAAGCAGGGGTCTCCAACCTTGGCAACTTGAAGACGCTGGCTGAGGAATTCTGGGTGTTGGAGTTCACAAGTCTTCAAGTTTTCAAGATTGGAGACCCCTGTTATAAAGGGTTAGGATAGAATATATTATGCAGTTTTATTTTATTACTCAACTGCTTTTCTTCAACTTGCTACTTTTCTCCCTGCTTTCTGGTTTAAAAATGATGCTCCCAATCATATTATTTTAACTAAGAGATAACGATGACATAAGAATTAAACTGAGAAGCAATATATATAAATATTGAAACAAACACTGTAAGAAATTTAGTTATTATGCTGCAGAATTAATGAAGGAATTCAGAACTTTCAAACATTCTTCATGAAAACCAATGTTTGTGTATATGTAGTTCTGAACATTCTATATTTATCTGGCTGTACTCAACAAAGCATTAATTTGATTATACACTTAGCCATGCATGCACACTTTCAGAACCTATCATAGATTATATATATTTTTTTGCTAGTGTTTAACAGGGTAATTATTAACATTCAGAGTTAATTTGCATCACCTTATTTAGTTTATAAATTAATGAGGAAATTTTATAATAAGTGTTATTTTAATGTCTTGAGGAGAGACAGGTTTGATTTATTAGCTTACCTAATTGACACTCTGTTATTAAAGTTGTATCTTCCTCTGACATTTCTTTCAGCTTCCTGAGTGGGTTTTTTGAAAATTTGAATAAGGGAAAAAGGGACTGAACCATCCATCTCAATATTGTTAGAGTCCAGAGGCAGAACTAAGTATTGCATGGTAGCTTGGGATTATATTACTTTAATGACTCTGTTAACCAACTAAGAACACTGCATATCAGATAAATGAAGAAGAGCTATCAACAGTTTATTGAACCAAGTTTCCATTAAATTTAAAAGTGAAATTCAATTTAGCTTTTATCAAGAAATCAGGTTTTGCAGAATCCATAAGCCAGAAGACTACAGAGAAGATGTTAAGTCAAGATGTTACATCTTCATCTCAGGTAATTCAGAGAAGAAACCTTTTCGACCAGCTCATGTATTGTTATTAATTACTTTCTTCTTTCTCAACCAACTTGGTTCCAGATAGAAGGAAAAGGAAGGTCTCTTTTTCAGACTAACATAGATGGTCTTATTCTATCTCATAGCTTATGACTGAAGAGTCAACTAATTGGCCATGAAGGTTTTTGACAGGCTGGGTAAAGACTGTATTGTTGGCTGTGAAGGAGGAGAATTTGCCAGAAGGACTCTTCTCTCTGATTGGCTAGCTTGATTTAATGTTGAGTGTGAGAGAACAAACAAAAAAAAATGTGAGGAGAATACAGGAATATGATGTTTTTCCCTCATTTCAGGGCTGTCATGAACAATGACAGTCCAATGATGAACTTTCTATTTCACTTATTCTTAAGGCCCAAATGGAGAGCTCATTACTGTGGTCTCAGGAGATAGCCTGTTATTAAAACACAGCAGCCAATATGGCTAATCCCACCAGGCCCAAGGTTGACTCAGCCTTCCATTTTATAAGGTAGGAAAATGAGGACCCAGATTGTTGACAATAAGTTGACTTTGTAAATATACAAATAGAATGAGACTATTGCCTTACACACTGTAAGCCTGAGTCTTGGAACGGATATAAATGTAAATAAATAAAAAAATTAACAAATTGGCAAATGTCCCATTTGGACCATAGTGCTTAGTACATACAAACATCTAGTTGCTGCAGTTGTACATCAGGTGGAGAAAGATATAGCATTTTGTGCCCTGCTCTAAATTTTCCAAAGATATCACTGCTTGTCAAAGAGAATGTTTGTTATTCCATGATTTGTTTTCATCAATAGGAAATTATTTTAAAATGTGTACCTATTTCAATAAATAACCTGTTTAAAACTTAGCAAATGATTTAGGAATTCCTGTATGCATTGCTCCTGCTTTTAAATAACAGTTAATATTAATGTTTTTAGAGTGAGAATAAGAAAAACTAATACCTTTGCATGAATAAATAAATTAGTGGCTTTAAGAAAAACAAAGGAAACTTTTCTTCTATATCCAGCTTTCTTATATATTCTTATCTTTCTATATCCAGCTTATATTCTTATATTCTATATTGTAGACAAATTTTCTTTGATATTAGTTAGGAATATTAATTGCCAGAAATATCATAGGACACATCAGTTCAACCACCCTAATATACTGAGTTTAAGTAAATGTATTTCTTCATAAAAGCCGTTAGTTGGTCAGTATGATGGACATTGTTATTTTGTTTCTATAATTTAAATTTTTATCACATGAGAAGAAGATAAAGCAATGTTCAAAGAGGATTGGACTGGAAGTTTAAACTGCCCTAGGCTGCAGTGAAACTGTGAACTTTGACAAACACAAATGCTATTTATAGAGAGGTTGTAAGTCCATAATGGATGCTCAAGGAAAAGAAGACCAGCACAGCTCTTAGAATTCTTGAAAACTTTCAAATACCCACTAGGCTTCAAATGATATATTTCAGCATTGCCTATAAGAATATTTGGAATCAATTTATCATTTCATTTCGAAAATGAATCAGTAGAATCAAAATGGTTATTTTATGTTAATTGGAGGACTTAACTGAAAAATAACATCTGCTAAACTTAAGAAAAAATGCTAACAGTTAAAACCATAAGTCATGAAAACAACATTTCGTTCTAGAGTTCATTAAACTTTAACATTAAGGAGCTATTTTAAGAACATTAATATATGACAATAAGCTGACTATAAATTAAAGAAAATAGAATAGAATAGAATAGAATTTTTATTGGCCAAATGTGATTCAACACACAAGGAATTGTCTTGGTGCATATGCTCAGTGTACATAAAAGAAAGATATTTCATCAAGGTACAACATTTACAAATAATAAAATGATGGTCAATATATCAATATAAATCATAAGGATTGCCAGCAACAAAGTTACAATCATACAGTCATAAGTGGAAAGAGATCGGTGATGGGAACAATGAGAAGATTAATAGTAGTGCAGATTCAGTAAATAGTTTGACAGTGTTGAGGGAATTATTTGTTTAGCAGAGTAATGGCCTTCGGGGGAAAACTGTTCTTGTGTCTAGTTGTTCTGTTGTGCAGTGCTCTATAACGTTGTTTTGAGGGTAGGAGTTGAAACAGTTTATGTCCTGGATGTGAGGGATCTGTAAATATTTTCACGGCCCTCTTCTTGATTCGTGCAGTATACAGGTCCTCAATGGAAAGCAGTTTGGTAGCAATTATTTTTTCTGCAGTTCTAATTATCCTCTGAAGTCCATGTCTTTCTTGTTGGGTTACAGAACTGAACCAGACAGTTATAGAGGTGCAAATGACAGACTCAATAATTCCTCTGTAGAACTGAATCAGCAGCTCCTTGGGCAGTTTGAGCTTACTGAGTTGGCGCAGAAAGAACATTCTTTGTTGTCCTTTTTTGATGATGTTATGGGCTATGTTGTTGTTGTTGTTAGTTGCAAAGTCGTATCTGACCCATCGTGACCCCATGGACAACGTTCCTCCAGGCCTTCCTGTCTTCTACCATCCATTTGGAGTCCATTTAAGTTCACACCTACTACTTCAGTGACTCCATCCAGCCACTTCATTCTCTGTTGTCCCATTCTTTTTTTGCCCTCAATCTTTCCCAGCATTAGGCTCTTCTCCAGTGAGTCCTTCCTTCTCATTAGGTGGCCAAAGTATTTGAGAGGGCTGTAAAGCACTATAAAGTGGTATATAAGTCTAAGTGCTATTGCTATGCTGTACATAAGGCAAGAAGAAATTGAACATTTTTGCGAGTTTAGATTTTTATGAAGTGCATTCCTGGCAAAACTGGAAATAACATGATTTAAACTGAACCGAAGAAGCTTCTTGAATGAGAAGCAAAATGTTTTCAAGAGGAAAAAAAACCAAGAAAGTTCAGTTGTCTTTTGAACAGCACCTTTGGGACAGCCATGACTTTGGATGATTGAGAATCTCCATAAACATCATGATTTAAAGGGAAAAAAATGCCTCAGTTTTTCCATTTGTTAGAGAGGAAGCCAAGGCAACTGTTTGAAACTAATATGGGACCCTTGGTGTTGTGAGAAAGGCCAGGAAGGCACACATTCTTGGTTCAATTAATGTGAGCAACTGGATATCCCAGTGTGCAGATAGTCCAAACATTTCTGGTTATATTTGTTGCAAGTTGTAGATCAGATTGGATGGAGCTACTAACGTGGAATAGTTGGGAAAAGTTGAATGAGAATAAATCATAGCCCAAATGAAATCAGTCTTATTATTGGGTCTTATAAAGCAGGGGTCTCCAACCTTGGCAACTTGAAGACGCTGGCTGAGGAATTCTGGGTGTTGGAGTTCACAAGTCTTCAAGTTTTCAAGATTGGAGACCCCTGTTATAAAGGGTTAGGAGAGAATATATTATGCAGTTTTATTTTATTTGGAGGGGCAGGCTGCTCATTTATAACCATTATATCTGTTGATACCTCTGATGCAGGGATAGGCAGCCTTTTCCCCAAACTGAGGGGAAACTGAGCATGCGCCAAGATGGCGCGGTAAAAATCTTCGTGGGAGCGGTTGGCGACCTTTCCTAGGGCCGGGACCGGGAGGTGATGTTTTTCAAACCTTCTGGTCCCGAACCCTGCCGGGAGAACATCTCGGGCAGCGTTTGGGATGATGCTGGCCGGATTTGAGGGTCCAGGACGTGTGGTGGGTTCGGCGTTTTCCTCGGCGTTTTCCTCGGCATTCCGAGGGGTGGCGGTTGCGGCCGCGGCGGCCTCTGGGCCTGGCGGCGGCGGCGGCTGCAGCGGAGGCCTCCCCCAGAGCCTGAAGGTTTTCAACGGCGCCGGAGAATGGATGGGTAGACGCTCTCCCCACGCTGTTTCCTTCGGTGCTGCCCTTGGCTCTCGTTGGGGCGGCCGCCGCGGCATGGCATGGCTTTTGGGTCTGGCGGCGGCGGCGGTGGCAGAGGCCCTCCCAAGAGCTGCGGGCCCACCCCCAGGAGCTGCGGGCCTTTCCAGCGTCGCCGGATAGGAAATGGCTGGATACTCTCCCATGGTGCTCCCTCGGCGTGTCCCTTGGCCCTCTGTTTGGGTGGTGGTCGCAGCGGTCGCGGCATGGCTTCCGGGTTCGGGGGCGGCGGCCATGGACGTCCCATTTCAGGGGCTGAAGGTGTTTTCATCAGCGCCGGAGGGCTATTCCATCGACGCCAGAGAGGAGAGTATCGGACGTGGGAGAAGCAGAGGTAGAGGGTCTGATGAGTTATCTGGAGGGTCCAGCCCGTTGAGGAGGGAGTTGGAGACGTGGCTGGCCTCTTTCAGACCCTCTACCATTTGTTCCGAGATGGTGGTAGCGGTGGCCCTCATTAAGACTGAGACTAAGATTAAGATCAAATCCTGGAGAACCAGAGTGGTCCGGTATGGAGTTTCTGGTCCATATCCTCTTTTGTCATCAAGGCCTATATTAACTTTTTAACATCTAGGCTGAACGGACTGGCTCGGACTGGAGGAGAGTGGCTAGCTTATCTGGAGCCATGGCCTACACTGTTGGTCGTGGAACTTCTGCTGCAATGACATCTGGACCGGCTGGATGGGCTGCTAATCGCACCATAATTTTATTATGCGGAGATTTTCTACTGCGGACCTTCTTGCCCTGCAAGATTCCCCTCTCTCGCAGGCTTGGCCCTCCTCACTATCGAGGGCCCACCTTGAGGACGGGTTTTGGAACCCCGAGAGCTGGCATGCTAAATCTAGGAGGCTTAGGGGATTTTTAGTTAATTGTTTTAACCGTTTTTTAAGTGGGAGTTTTAATGGAAATTTTAAGGGGGGGAGGGAAACCGACGGGTTTGGGTTGGGGTGGGGGGGGGGGTTAGGGCGGGTGATGGGGGTAGCCCGTCGGGAGGGAAACCAGTTCCAGCGCATGCTCGTGGCGACTATCAAATGGGTTCGGAGGTTATGGGGGGAGTGCCTTTGTGTGAGGGTGAGTCCATCTGCACGGTAAGTGGAGGGGCAGATATGGCGGAAGGGGATCGATCAGTTTAGGGGGTCACGCGTTCGATGTATACAGGCGATCGCGTGCCCGATCCCCTGACTTCTCCTGCCTCGGATGGTCAAGACCCTCAGAGCCTGGGCCTTCGCCTGATGTTATGCAACGCGGTCCGTGGTAATAAGGCCCCTAATACATGATCTGATTCAGGGGTGCCATGGATATTATAGGCGCACGGAGACCTGGTTGGGCACTGAAGGGGCGTGCCCCTGGTTGAGATGTGCCCACCGGTTTCGTGCATTCCATCAGCCAAGGGCCCAGGGTAGGGGTGGGGGTGGCGGTTGTTATTAAAGAGAGTCTAGAGCCGAGGGAGACCACTGTACCTCAGATTGCCGGGTGTGAATCCTCTTTGTGAGGTGGGGTCATAGATGTCAGATGGCTTGCTGGTCGCATTACCTGGCTCCTTGCTACGTGACAGCCGCCTGCCCGAGCTCCTGGAGGTGCTTGCGGGGTGGCAGTGGAGACCCCCAGACTTTAGTCATGGGGACTTTAACTTGCCATCCGTCACAACAATATATATAAGCATCACACAAAAAGATTATATAGTATATAAACATATATATGAGGGAATATTAGGAGGTATAAGTATATATATATATATATATATATATATATATATATATATATATATATATATATATATATATATATATCAGACCCATAGTCAGCTCCATAGGCTCACCTCTACAAAACCTAGCCAAATTTCTCGCCAAACAACTACAGCCCTATGCAGAATCCATCGCCTCACACGTAAAAAACTCATTCCAGTTCATAGAGATCATAAAAGAAACAAAACTTACAGCCCAGCGACCTACTCGTGAGCTTTGATGTCATATCCTCTTCACCCAAGTGCCAATCAAAGAAGCCTTGACAGCTATCCAAAACAAATATAACCCCCAAGCACATCCTAGATCTGACCAACCACTGCCTATCCAACACATACTTCATCTATAACGGACAAAATACAAACAAATAGAAGGCGCACCCATGGGATCACCCTCTCACCTGTCATTGCCAACCTCTACATGGAACACTTTGAAACCCAAGCACTAGAAAAATCTGATCACAAACCCAAACTCTGGCTCAGATACGAGACGACACCTTCATAATCTGGCCACACGGAAAGAAAAACTTGAAAACTTCCTCACACACCTCAATAGCCTACACCCCAAAATACAGTTCACCATGGAAACAGAAGTTAACAACCAACTTCCCTTCCTAGATGTCTTAGTCTACAAGAAACCCAATGGCTCCCTAGGACACACCATCTACCAGAAGAAAACACACACAAACCGCTATCTGCATGCACACTCACACCACCACCCAGCACAGATCAACTCCGTAGCCAAGACACTCATCTCTAGAACAAAATGCTTAGCTGACGAACAACACCTAAAACCGAACTACACACTCTCACAAACGTACTAACATCCAATGGATTCCAGAGAAATAAGATTACCAAACTAATCCAAAAGAACCCCCACTAAAACCCAAGACAGAGAGCAAGAAAATGGCACAGCCCTCCTCCCATATATAAAAGGCACCACAGACAGAATCAGCAAGATCCTCCACAAACATAACATCAAGACAGCATTCTGCACAAACCAAAAATATCCACCATCCTAAGAAACCCCAAAGACAAAATTGAGTTAGAAAATCAAGGAGTATATGAAATCCAATGCACCGCCTGCCCCACCACATACATTGGACAAACCAACAGAAGAATAAGTGCACGCATTGAAGAACACAAGAACTCATTCAAAAAGAGGAACTAACTTCTTCCCTGGTCCAACACTTTAAAGTCACAGGACACGATATTGACTTTAAAAGACCAGAACTATCGCCAAAACTGAACACTTTAACAACAGAATAATCAGAGAAGCCATCGAGATAGAAAACGCCCACACAGCATGAACAAACGAGATGATACCTCCGCCTACCAGCCATTTGAAACCTGCCCTTATTGACAAACGTGTCCCTAACACGAGGAATGACACCAGACCCACACTCACGAGGTCCACACAGGATGTCACCACCACATCCACCCAGAAGCACACCCAAACCCACACTGATCAGGAAGCACGACCAAGGACCAGAAGCCAGACCGCAGCTGCAACATTAGCCATTTCAAACCCCTCCAATCCATACATGCAGCAGACTGACACCCACTACGAAGATGTAGCACGACCACGAACACGAAGCCAAACAGCAGCAGTGCAGCTCACCAGCTCAGATCCCCCTGCAACTCAGACTAATTTGAGCACAACCAAGCCCCCACCCAAACAGGACACACCCCAGCCAATCAGAGCACAAAAACCCACATCCAATCAGAGCACAGCCAAGCTCCCACCCAATCAGTTCAAACCCCACTAGCAGTTAAAAGGAAGAAACAGCTGCAATCACACATTGCTCCCAGAAGCACAAGCTGAAGCCTGAAGATGATTTAATGAGACTTGTAAACGTCGCCAAGACACTTCCAATTTTACGGGAGAAAACCCAATAACCAAAGACCTATATACAAACACCATGAAAACCTCAGAAAACAAATATTGCACCTCTACGGGAGGAAATCCACCATCTGACCAGGACCTATGAAAACTAGAAGTCCAAAGAGCTTCCATTTTATGTGACCTTGCATTCCTCTGAAACTGCCGAGATCAAAATTTAATCCCACATGCTTCCAATTGAAATTCCACTCCAACTCTGCAGCCGCCAAACGCATCCTAAAAAGAACAGAATTGGCCCTAATCAGAAATGAACTTCACACAAAAGATTCCTCCTAGATCAAATCAACAAAGATCTCCTCACACTTCACCTCAAACTCAGCAACAAGATCCACCCTGCACTTTGGGACAAATCCAAACAACTCGCCTGGAGAGCGAAACACAGACCACCCTCAAGACGGACACACACACCAACAAACTCAAGACTACAAGAACGCCAGAAACAAACCCTCCACCCTCACAGCCACACATGAAACAAACAGTGCATAACATCTCAGATAGGATCCTCACCAAAGCTGAAACCGATGTCCTTTCCAAAGGATTCAACTTTGCAGTCACTCCCAAATACATCCCCACTGAGACCATTATATGGAGTTGAAACCAGCCTGACCAAAATCAACCCCGATGACGCTAACAAAATCAGACTCGAATCACCAACATCCTCTGCAGCAGCAAGCCACCCAAAAGCAACTTACCCAAAGAGGAACAGACAGCACTACTTAACCTGAAAAAGACACCAGCATAATAATCCTACCAGCAGACAAGGGAACGCCACGGTGGTTATGAACACATCTGACTACCAAACCAAATTAACCAACCTACTCCAAGACCCTGCATACAAGCCCTAAAACAGACCCCACCACCTACCTAGAAAAACCACTAGATCCAAAATAAAAGCCTCCCCATCAGCGAAGAAATCCAACAAAGAATCATTCCCAGAGAGAAATCATCCAGATGCCCTAAGCTCTACGGCCTCCCAAGATACACAAAGAAGGAACCCCACTCAGACCCATAGTCAGCTCCATAGGCTCACCTCTACAAAACCTAGCCAAATTTCTCGCCAAACAACTACAGCCCTATGCAGAATCCATCGCCTCACACGTAAAAACTCATTCCAGTTCATAGAGATCATAAAGAAACAAAACTTACAGCCCAGCGACCTACTCGTGAGCTTTGATGTCATATCCTCTTCACCCAAGTGCCAATCAAAGAAGCCTTGACAGCTATCCAAAACAAATATAACCCCCCCAAGCACATCCTAGATCTGGCCAACCACTGCCTATCCAACACATACTTCATCTATAATGGACAAAAATACAAACAAATAGAAGGCGCACCCATGGGATCACCCTCTCACCTGTCATTGCCAACCTCTACATGGAACACTTTGAAACCCAAGCACTAGAAAAATCTGATCACAAACCCAAACTCTGGCTCAGATACGTAGACGACACCTTCATAATCTGGCCACACGGGAAAGAAAAACTTGAAAACTTCCTCACACACCTCAATAGCCTACACCCCAAAATACAGTTCACCATGGAAACAGAAGTTAACAACCAACTTCCCTTCCTAGATGTCTTAGTCTACAAGAAACCCAATGGCTCCCTAGGACACACCATCTACCAGAAGAAAACACACACAAACCGCTATCTGCATGCACACTCACACCACCACCCAGCACAGATCAACTCCGTAGCCAAGACACTCATCTCTAGAACAAAATGCTTAGCTGACGAACAACACCTAAAAACCGAACTACACACTCTCACAAACGTACTAACATCCAATGGATTCCAGAGAAATAAGATTACCAAACTAATCCAAAAGAACCCCCACTAAAACCCAAGACAGAGAGCAAGAAAATGGCACAGCCCTCCTCCCATATATAAAAGGCACCACAGACAGAATCAGCAAGATCCTCCACAAACATAACATCAAGACAGCATTCTGCACAAACCAAAAATATCCACCATCCTAAGAAACCCCAAAGACAAAATTGAGTTAGAAAATCAAGGAGTATATGAAATCCCATGCACCGCCTGCCCCACCACATACATTGGACAAACCAACAGAAGAATAAGTGCACGCATTGAAGAACACAAGAACTCATTCAAAAAAGAGGAACCAACTTCTTCCTGGTCCAACACTTTAAAGTCACAGGACACGATATTGACTTTAAAAGACCAGAACTATCGCCAAAACTGAACACTTTAACAACAGAATAATCAGAGAAGCCATCGAGATAGAAAAACGCCCACACAGCATGAACAAACGAGATGATACCTCCCGCCTACCAGCCATTTGGAAACCTGCCCTTATTGACAAACGTGTCCCTAACACGAGGAATGACACCAGACCCACACTCACGAGGTCCACACAGGATGTCACCACCACACATCCACCCAGAAAGCACACCCAAACCCACACTGATCAGGAAGCACGACCAAGGACCAGAAGCCAGACCGCAGCTGCAACATTAGCCATTTCAAACCCCTCCAATCCATACATGCAGCAGACTGACACCCACTACGAAGATGTAGCACGACCACGAACACGAAGCCAAACAGCAGCAGTGCAGCTCACCAGCTCAGATCCCCCTGCAACTCAGACTAATTTGAGCACAACCAAGCCCCCACCCAAACAGGACACACCCCCAGCCAATCAGAGCACAAAAAAACCCACATCCAATCAGAGCACAGCCAAGCTCCCACCCAATCAGTTCAAACCCCCACTAGCAGTTAAAAAGGAAGAAACAGCTGCAATCACACATTGCTCCCAGAAGCACGGTTGAAGCCTGAAGATGACGAATGAGACTTCACGAAACGTCGCCAAGACACTTCCAATTTTACGGGAGAAAACCCGAATAACCAAAGACCTATATATATATATATATATATATATATATATATATATATATATATATATATATATATATATATATATATGTGTATATATATATATATATATATATATATATAAAGAAATATAAAGAAAAAACAAGCAAACAATAGGACAGGAATGGTAGGCACGTTTGTGCGCTTATGCACGCCCCTTATGGTCCTCTTAGGAATGGGGTGAGGTCAATAGTAGAAAGTTTTTGGTTAAAGCTTTTGGGATTATGGGAAGAGACCACGGAGTCAGGTAAAGTGTTCCAAGCACTGATGATTCTGTTACAGAAGTCATATTTTCTGCAATCTAGATTAAAGCGGTTAACATTAAGTTTAAATCTATTGGTTGCTCTTGTATTATTGCAATTAAAGCTGAAGTAGTCTTTAACAGGAAGGACATTGCAATAGATTTTGCTGCAAGTTATTAAGAGCTTCAGCCAATGTCAAGTGTCAGTTGTATTGAAAAGTATATATACACATCCCTGACTGCCACATTCCTTTATGTGACCACAACGATTTCTTATACATCTATTAATAAAATCATTAAACAACCAATATATATCTGATTGCAACCAACAGCCAAACTTCAACTCCATGTTCACAGAAAGCATTCCATAACTTAAGTTTATTCACTGTTTCATGTGCTTTCTACAAATAAACAAACAGCTTTCCTTATCACATTCACACATTTCTTAATAACCTGTAGAAGAGGAAAAATCTGACCTGTACAACTCCCACCTGGCATAGAGCTACTTCAATTGACCACAACTCTGACAGCCCTTTGGAAGGCCTTCAAGACTCGGTTTTGTCATCAGGCCCAGGGTCAGGAGGTAGGGCTGAGCCCATACAATGGGTTTCTTAGTTGTTGCTGATGGACCTGTTTTTACCCAATAGTCTTCAATATCTTCGTAAATGACTTAGATGAGGAAATAGAAGAGGAATCACCAAATTTGTAGATGATACTAAGCTGGCAGGAATAGCTAACTCCGTAGAAGATAGGCTCAAGATCCAGATGGATCTTGACAGACTTGAACACTAAGCTGTATCTAATAAAATGAAATTCAGTGTAGAGAAAAGTAAAGTCTTACACTTAGGTAAGAAAAACCAAAAGCACACTTATAAACTGGGGGAAATCAGGTTTAATAGTGAAAGGGATCTTGGAGTCTTAGTGGACAATCAGCTAAATATGAGCCAGCAGTGTGCAGCGGCAGCTTAAAAAGCCAACACAATCCTAAACTGCATTAACAGAGGGATACAATCAAGATCAAGTCAGGTACTAATACCACTCTATAAAGCCCTAGTAAGACCACACCTAGAGTACTGCATCCAGTTTTGGTCACCACACTATAAAAAAGATTTTGAGACTCTAGAAAAAGTACAGAGGAGGGCAACCAGGATGATTAGGGGACTGGAGAATAAAACATATGAAAAATGGTTACAGGAACTGGGCATGGCTAGTCTAGTGAAGTGAAGGACCAGGGGAGATATGATAGCTGTTTTCCAATACTTGAGGGCTGCCACAGAGAAAAGGGGGTCAACCTGTTTTCCAAAGCACCTGAAGGCTAGACAAGGAATAATGGATGGAAACTGAACAAGGTGACATTCAACCTAGAAATGAGGAGGAACTTTCTGACAGTGAGAACAATCAACCAATGGAACAGTTTGCCTTTGCAAACTGTTGTGGGAGCTTCATCACTTGAGACTTTCAAGAAAAGATTGGATTGCCGTTTGTCAGAAATGGTATATGCTTGAGCAGGGGGTTGGAGTAGATGACCTATTAGGTCCCTTCCAACTCTTTTAATCTGTTAAATCTGTTACTCCAGCTACTATTTCACTGGTGCTGTTTTTGTTTGCTTGTTTGTTCTACTGATTATATATCTTTAATATTGTTAACTGCCCAGAACCAATAATTTGAAATGGGAAATCATATAAAATGAATGAATGAATGAAATACATTACACTTCCCAAATTTTGCTTGCTTCTTCCTTTCAGTATTAAGAAGCTGATTTGTAGATTTAAAAACAAAAAAACAAAACTATCTACAAGTGCAGAGGTGAACCAATTTTTAATTTATTTATTCTCTGGAATATAGCCCTAAAATCACTGTTTTTCTTTATAGGTAGGCATTTTTCCCCTAAACTTAACAGCAAATACCTTTCTTTTTCTTATAATGGAGAAAATTTACTTATTAAATGGGAGAGGGGTTAGCTTTGGCCTTCTTTTTCCTCACATTCTAATATTGGCTTGATTTAGTTATTGTTTGTGAACAAACTACAAAGCCAATAATTCCAGGGTTGTATCAAATAAGTAAGAAATATGTATTTATAATTTGGTGGTGATCCAGAAGTCAGTTTTCAGGATAATTCTATTTACCTTGTAAGGGAATGCAAATGGAAATGTGGGGAAAAGCCAGTCTCAGGAATACATCTTGATTTGAAATTGAAGTAGATATTTAGATTCATTTACCAGCATCTAAACAGTAGATATTTTTATTATCTACGGAGTTGATTCACAAACATGTTTTTCTACCTTTTACAGATATAGCATTTAGTCACTTATGAGTCTTTAGAATTTTATGTCTCTGCAATTAGAAGTCAAGAACATTTCTAAAGAAATGGTGAAATTCAAGAGTGAACATAGAGTATATTCAGATTAGAATCTCAAACTTTAGTAAGGATAAGAATCCTTTTATGTCCAGGGTCAGCAACAACCATGTATCACCTCTTCTGTGGGAGCTGCATTGGGTGCTGATTGGCTTCTGGGTGCAATTCAAGGTGCTGGTTGTGACCTTTAAAGCCCTTCATGGCTTGGGACCAGGTTATCTGAGGGACCATTTCTTTCCGGTCACATCTACCTGACCCATCAGAGTGGAGAGGCAGGGAATGTTGCGGGTCCCATCCCTGAGGGAGATACATCTGATGGGACCCAGAAGAAGGGCCTTCTCCGTGGCGGCTCCCTCTCTCTGGAACATCATTCCCCCAGAGATTAGAATGGCCCCCACTCTAACACTCTTCCGGAAGGTGCTGAAGACCTGGTTCTGCCAGTGGGCCTGGGGAACCCAGAGCGGGATTGAGCCCATTAAATGGCTCATATGATCTGCTATCGCTGTGGGAGGTGATTTTGTTATATTGTGCTATATTAATTTATTTGATTCTTTTTGTTAGTTTTTAGTGTTTTAAATATGGTTTTATATTCTGTATAAATGAGAGTCCCTATGGGTGAGTAGGCAGCAACATTAAATAAACAAACAAACAAACAAACGAACAAACAAACAAGTAAGTAAGTATATACTGGAAAAGCCTTTCCTACACAGAGATTTAATTTAGGCTGTGCTATCCTTAGCCATATTCTTTGAAATCCCCAAGACACCAAGAAGAAAATACCTTTCCAAAATGAGATGCTATATGATTTACCAGGTTAATGTGAAAAAGAAGGAACCTGGCCTTCCTTGCTATGCTCCAGAATTGTCCAACTGGGACTTTTCTCTGGATTCTAGGAGGTAGTCCTTGGGGGGGGGGTTGATACTCCCCAGGTGTGAATGAGTTGGTGGATAAGAGCTGTAGCTGGTGTTATCATATTAGCCAGGTAATATTGAAGATGTTCCAAATATAATCCTGGAATTTTAGACTGAACTTTTTCCCATTTACTAACCTCCACCATTAGCTTTTCTCTCGACTGCCCCTTAATTTCAAAACATAGTTTCAGACTCAATTTCTAGCATTTTAGTTAAAAGAATTAGATAGCAGCTGCTGGGAAAGACTTATTTCCAAAGAGCTGCTTTTGGTTAGAGCACAGAAATGGGACAGATGGATAATTTGGTGGAACATATGTATAACTCCATATGTTGCATATTCTTAGATTTGCAAGAAGACACTTGCAAGCCTACTTTAAAGCAGGGGTCTCCAACCTTGGTCCCTTTAAGACTTGTGGACTTCAACTCCCAGAGTCCCTCAGCCAGCTTTCCTTTGCTGGTTGAGGGACTCTGGGAGTTGAAGTCCACAAGTCTTAAAGGGACCAAGGTTGGAGACCCCTGCTTTAAAGAACCAATATAAAAATTCTCCTTAATATTCATTCTGTCCTGTTTTTGCTATCTGATGGAGTTAGGCTTCTTTATGTACACATAATTTATGCAGGGGCTTATAAAATCTACGTTAGATTAGGATGCAGGATAATCTAGTCAAGCATTTCCTTCTTTTAGCTGCTATGGAAGCTCAGAATATCATTCTCTCAGTCTTGCAATTGTATAACATTAACTACCCGTGGCCATTAAGAATCATATACTTTATGAATTTCTCTAATCCCTCAGTTTAATGATTTGGTTGTAATCTGTTTTAAGAAGTATTTTTATCTTCCTGAATCTTCCATCATTTAATGTAACTACCTCTTCTAGTATTTTGAGAAAATAAATCTGTCTTTTCGTTGTCATTTTCCACCAAGCGCCATAATTGTATATACTTTTAACATCAGAGTTGGAAGGGACCTTGGAGGCCTTCTAGTCCAACCTCCTGCCCAGGCAGGAAACCCTACACCATCTCAGTCAGATGGTTATCCAACATTTTCTTAAAAATTTCCAGTGTTGGAGCATTCACAACTTCTGAAGGCAAGTCGTTCCACTTATTAATTGTTCTAACTGTCAGGAAATTTCTCCTTAGTTCTAAGTTGCTTCTTTCTTTGATCAGTTTCCACCCATTGCTTCTTGTTCTACCCTCAGGTGCTTTGGAGAACAGCCCGACTCCCTCTTCTTTGTGGCAGCCCCTGAGATATTGGAACACAGCTATCATGTCTCCCCTAGTCCTTCTTTTTGTTAAACTAGACATACCCAGTTCCTGCAACCATTCTTCATATGTTTTAGCCTCCAGTCCCCTAATCATCTTTGTTGCTCTTCTCTGCACTCTTTCTAGAGTCTCAACATCTTTTTTACAAAATTGGATGCAATATTCCAAGTGTGGCCTTACCAAGGCATTATAAAGTGGTACTAACACTTCACGTGATCTTGATTCTATCCCTCTGTTTATGCAGCCCAGAACTGTGTTGGCTTTTTTAACAGCTGCTGCACACTGCTGGCTCATATCTAAATGGTTATCCACTAGGACTCCAAGATCCCTCTCACAGGTACTACTATTGAGCAAGGTACCACATATACGGTACTGGTGCATTTTGTTTTTTGCCTAAATGTAGAACCTTACTTTTTTCACTGTTGAATTTCATTTTGTTAGATAGCGCCCAATGTTCAAGTCTGTCAAGATCTTTCTGTAACTTGAGCCTATCTTCTGGAGTGTTGGCTATTCCTGCCAGCTTGGTGTCATCTGCAAATTTGATGAGTTCCCATCTATCCCTCGTCCAAGTCATTGATGAAGATGTTGAAGAGTACTGGGCCTAAAACAGAGCCTTGGGGTACTCCACTGCATACTTCCCTCCATGTGGATGTAGTTCCGTTGAGGACTACACGTTGAGTGCGCTTGGTCAGCCAATTACGAATCCATCTGGTGGTGGTGCTGTCTAACCCACATTTTTCTACTTTATCTAGTAGTAGGTTATGGTCTACTTTTATCAAATGCTTTACTGAAGTCCAAGTAAATTATATCGACAGCATTCCTCTGGTCTACTAATCTTGCCACTTTCTCCCAGCAATGGGCCAATTGTTTCTTGACTTTTTCTTGTTTTTAACATGTTGGAAGAAGCTTTTTGTTATTTTTACTTTTGTCGCTAGCCTTTGTTCATTGTGAGCCTTAGCTTTCCTCACTTCATCTTTACAGGCTCGGGCTATTTGCTGATATTCTGCCTTAGTTATTTGCCCCTCTTTCCACTTTTTATATTTGTCCTTTTTGTCTTTCAATTTGTCAGATAGTTCTTTATGCATCCATGCTGGTTTCTTTTGAGATCTACTATTTTTCTTCTTCATTGGTATTGTGTTAGACTGTGCTTTTATAATCTCACTTTTCAAAATTTCCCAAGCTTCTTGAGTTGTTTTCCCCCTGAGGATTCTCATCCATTGAATCCTTCTCAAGCTCTCTCTAAGTTTATTGAAATTAGCTCTCTTGAAGTCCAAGACTCTAGTTTGACTTTGTTCTACTACTTGTATTTGCTTAATGTCGAATTCCAATATTGCGTGGTCACTTGCCCCCAAGGTTCCTGTAGCTTCAACACCTTCTATCATTTCATCTTTTATCATCTTCCCTTTCTCTAACTTTTTATGCAAACATTTAGAATTTTCCTTATAGGAAGTTTCTGTAGGTCTTTAATCAGGGGTGAAATCCAGCAGGTTCTGACAGCTTCTGGAGAACCGGTAGCGGAAATTTTGAGTAGTTCAGAGAACCGGCAAATATCACCTCTGGCTGGCCCCCTACCGCCCCCACCAAGCCATGCCCACCAAGCCACACCACGCCCACCAAGCCATGCCCACAGAACTGGTAGTAAAAAAATTGGATTTCACCACTTTAATTGTTTTGATTGTCATTTCAATAATCTTTTTTATTTTTTGAGGTGCACAGCCTAAAAGTACACTGGGATTATACTTTACATTTGAACACACAAACATACACCAATTTATTTACAGTTGATATAGCTGCCTGGCTGTGACTCTGGGTGGCAAAAATAAGTTTAAAACAATAGGATTTTTTTTTTCTTAAAGTAAACATTATATTAGTTCCTGAGGATAAACTCAAGCAAAACAGTGGACAGAAACAAAAACTCTCAAGGGTCCAAACTCAGGCCTGGGAGCACATTCATATCTTCAAAGCTTTGGGAAAAACTTGCTGAGTTAGCCGTTAATTCCTTTGCTCTTGTCACAGCAGCTACATTGACATTTTTTACTGATTATATTCCCCACGTGTATTATAATTGTTAACTATTTAATATAAATTTAACTTTACATTTAATTTACACCCATTTTTAAATTCTTTTTGGATTAGTTTTTAAATTATTCCTGGCTCATTTTTTGTAAAGTGAAATGTCTCTCTATGTCTGAACAAGATTATGCAGCCCCTAAGAACAAGGAACAGGCAACATATGGGTTCCTCCTCCTCCTCCTCCTCCTCCTCCTCCTCCTCCTCCTCCTCCTCCTCCTCCTCTTAGAATTTTTTTATTGGCCAAGTGTGATTGGACACACAAGGAATTTGTCTTGGTGCATATGCTCTCAGTGTACATAAAAGAAAAGATACGTTCATCACTTCTCCTTCAGGAAGTGGGGGGGTAGGAGGAGTAAAAAAAGGAAGAAGGGAGGAGGAAGAAGAAGGAGGAGGAGGAGGAGGAGGAGGAAGAGAAGAAGAAGAAGAAGAAGAAGAAGAAGAAGAAGAAGAAGAAGAAGAAGAAGAAGAAGAAGAAGAAGAAGAAGAAGAAGAAGAAGAAGAAGAAACATCTAAATAACATTTTTTTAAAAGCTTTGGCTTTGTAGACTAAAATACTGAGCATACACAACAAAGTATATTTAAATGTACAGAACAAAGCCTTTTCTCTGTGGGCTTCAATCATTTGACTAAAGTCTGAATAAAGAAATATTAGCAAAGTCATTTGACCCATTAATTTTTTTCCCCATTTTTTCCCCCTGTAAAATTTGCAATCCATATAGCTGTGTTTATATAACATGGGACTACCAGATCAGGACTGCAAATATCTGGAAGCTTAGGAGATGGCAGCAAAGAATGTTATCACATCCTAACCCTTTGGTGCCATCTAGTGGCCATCCAGATAATTTTGAATCAGTAGGAAAATTATAGATGCCTTTCTTTGGAGGAAAGTTAAGCTTAGAAAATGAATAGAAAATTATGAAAAATATACAAAAGGTCTGGAAGACATTAAAAGAAATGCTAAAACAAACTTTTTAAGAAATAGGCTTTATGCAAATCATTGGGCCTTGTCCTTTAAGTTAGTGGGTGGAGAAAGGCTTGAGGATTCAGTCCCATTGGTGTTTACTAAAAGGCATCATAGATCCAGAAAGAATTCAGATTTAAATAATAAAATTTGTTGGTTCAATTACCAATTTTTAACAATTCTTTATTTTATTGTATTTTTTTGGCTCTTTCTAAACCTAAATTGATTTCCATGTCATGTTCATAGCAAGAAATCTGATTTCATAGAGATGACAAGAGAGATTGTAATGCATCCTGAAAAAAATGGAGAGGGTAAAAGATCAAGCAGAAAATGACAATGTTTCATATTGCACATGATAGTACTTTTGTTGCCTCCCAGCATTGTCTTACAAGTGCCTTGTCTCCTTAGGTATTTTCCAATTGATTTGATTTCCTCAATAGTAGTAAGTTTATGGAGGCCCAGTGAGTGGTAATTAATATAATTTCAAGGTACTTATTTTGTGATAGGCTGGTATGAGAGGGACAGCAAAAATGGAAGTAACAGAATGCAATTGTTTTCTGGGGGATTTACATTGAAAACAACCTGCAGTTCCTTGGCTCTTAACTCATCTGTGATATGACAGCCAGGATATTCTGCAATTTTTAAAAGAAAAGAAGAGTTGAAATGAGAAAGATGTGTTGCATTGCAAGTCTTTAATTGCATTAGAAAAGTAGCAAAATGCTGAGAAGCCCAGTCAAAGATTATTATGGGTAATTCAGTGTGTGAATTTCAGCCTTTTTCCAGATGCCCCTAGCATTTACATTTGTTTATCATTTTAAGTCACAAATGAATGAATTTATGAATGTATTGCAATAGTTACAGTGATACCCATTGGCATTTTTCCTGTAGAAAAAATAAGATTGATAAAGTAGAATAGAACTCCTGGCCTACATGGTTGTCCAACCTCTTCTTAAAAGCTTCCAGTGTTGGAGCATTCACAACTTCTGCAGGCAAGTTGTTCCACTGATTAATTGTTCTAACTGTTAGGAAATTTCTTCTTAGTTGTAGGTTGCTTCTCTCCTTGATTAGTTTCCATCCATTCCTTCTTGTTCTGCCTTCAGGTGTTTTGGAGAATAGCTTGATTCCTCCAGCCCTTGAGATATCGGAACACTGCTATCATATCACCCCTAGTCCTTCTTTTCATTAAACTAGACTTGCCAAAATCCAGCAACCATTCTTTATGTTTTAGTCTCCAATCCCCTAATCATCTTTGTTGCTCTTCTCTGCATTGGAGATGTTCATAGTTGTCCATCTAAGGTATGCAGGCACTTTTATTGGGCAGTATCAATATACGATGTCAGAGGCAGATGATCATTTTAGTAACAATGGCAAAGGCAAGAATTCATTTGGCACAGAAGAAAGCAATGGGCAATCATTCCTGTATTTGTACCAACAAAACTACATGGATACATGGATCTATTACAATGTCCTTCCTGTCAAAGACTACTTCAGCTTCAATTGCAACAATTCACCAGCACACAATAGATTTAAGCTTAATGTGAACCACTCCAACCTTGATTGCAGAAAATATGACTTCAGTAACAGAGTTGTTAATGCTTGGAATAAACTACCTGACTCTGTGGTCTCTTCCCAAAATCCGCAAATCTTCAACCAAAAACTGTCTACTATTGACCTCACCCCATTCCTAAGAGGTCTATAAGGGGTGTGCATAAGAGCACAAGAGTGCCTACCATTCCTGTTCTATTGTTTCCTTTCGTTATATCCAATTAATTTAGTTATTACATACTCATACTTATATATATGCTTATATATTGTATAGTTATTTCATGCTTACGCTTATATATACACTGTGTGACAAAATAAATAAATAAATAAATAAAATAAATAGATAGCAAATATAAAATGATTACTAATACAGTGCCATATCATATGTCCCTCAGGTCAGATGGCACTCAACATGCTATGAGAAAGAGCCATGGATCTTTCAGAGTGTTAATGGTGTTTATGACTTGTCTAGATTAAAATCTTCAGGATATCTAGTCGCTGATGTTTCCATACAGGAAAAGAAAATCAGAAGTTGCAAAAGATAGAATTGCAGTAGGAACATGGAAGGTGAGAAACAAGAACTGAACAAGAAAATTCAATACAGTGAAAGATGAAATGAAATGATTAAAATTTGGCATCTCAGGCATCAGTAAATTGAGATGGATCAGAATGGGATACTTTTCAGTCAGGTCACACTGCTTATTACTCAGAACATGAAAAAACAAAGAAGGCACAACGTTCATTTTATAGCTAGGAAGGGCATAGTCAGAACAGCACTTGGCTACAATACAATGAATAAATGAATGATCCTGATTAGAGTTCTCAGGCAAACCTTTAATACAATGAATGTTCAAATTTATGCTCCAACTACTGATGCAGAAGGAGTTTTATGATCAAATACAGTTTGAAATTGAGAGAACATGCAAGCAAGATGTGCTGCTTGGGATTGAAAATTGCAGGGCCAAAGTTGGAAACATGAAAGAAAAAAAATGTAGCTAAATTGCATGGCTTTGGAAAACAAAATGAAACAGGAGATTGACATACCAATTTCTGCCATTCCAATGATTTCTTCATAGCGAACACTGTCTTTAAAGAACATGATTGCCAATGTTCTACCTGGATATCACCAGATGGAGTATGCAAAAATAAAATTGACTATATTATGATTGAAAGGAGGGGTAGGAGCTCAATTATAGCATCAAAGATATGGCCAGGTGCTGTCTATGGAACAGATTATGAACTGTTCATGTGCAGGACAGGACAGGACAGAACAAGACAGGACAGGATAGAATTCTTTATTGGCCAAGTGTGATTGGACACACAAGGAATTTGTCTTTGGTGTATATGCTCTTAACTTAAATAATAATAAGAAAGCCAGGCAGTTTCCATGACATGAGCTTAACCAATGATATATCCACCATTTTCAAGGAGAATATCAAGAACGGCTTTGAAGTCCTGAACTTAACTGATAGAGAAACAGAAGAATTATGGATCTAACTTTAAAGGTCATTAAAGATGGATGTGAAAAGAGACAGCCAAAAATGAAAAAAAAGGAAGAAAACAAAGTGGTTTTCAGAATAAACTGGAAATTGCCAAAAGGAGAAGAGAAGCCAAAGCCAAGAAAGGCAAAAATCTTAGAAAGGAATTTAACAGAGTTTCAGAGAGCTGCTAGAAGAGATAAAAAGCAGCATTACAACAACATTTGCAGACATAAAAGAGGGAAAAAGAAATGGAAGAATAAGGAAAGTTATTCAAAAGATTTTTAAACTCAAAAGGAGATTTCATTCTCAAATTAGTATGCTAAAGGACACCAATGTGTCCAATTCAAAGGAAGATAAAAAGAAGATAGAAGATGGCATTCTTAGTGTTCTCTGAGCTTAGTTGTATTCTTCAGATATTTCATTACCCAACTATGAACATCATCAAAGCTACTCAATGTGGTTTGCTGTCTGTTTATATATAGCAACTTGTCCTGTCAGTGTTGCTGGGATGTTATTGTCTCCTTGGAAGTTTCTTGATTGGGGTATAATTTCTTAATTTTTTAATTGTCTCTTTTGAATGGTATGTAAATGTGGTTTATCTCTATGTGTCCGTTGATGGCACCAGAAATTTCCTAACATTTTTATTTTTATTTAGCTTGGTCTAGAGTGCTCACAGTTTCACAGATGAAACTATGATTAAGTCTATCTATGTGTTATGATATTAAGGACTTTTCACTGTGTCTTCTAATTGCTATTTAGGGTTGTTCTAAACATATATGTTCTAAACATATATTCTATATGTTCTAAACAGTGGCTATTACATGACAGGCTGAGGAATTCTGGGAGTTGAAGCCCACAAGTTGTAAAGTTGCCAAGAGACCGTTGTTGTAGATGACTCCTATTTTCCCCTTGCTGTACTGGGCTTTTGTGTAATTTGAAGAGCTTTGGTTGGTTTGTGTGCTACAGTGATATCATGCGGTTGTCATAGTCTGAGATTGTTTTGATATACGATAATGTTGTCTTTTTCATATGTTGTATTGGTTGTGCTGTATTGGGGGGGCAGTCAAGCATTTTTTGATAAAGTTGTATGGGTTTCTATTTTATTGGAAGGTGTTGTACATGTGGTCTTTTTCCTTTTCCTAGTACTGTATCCTGGATTACTGCAGTGCATTTATGCTTGTCTGAATAAGACTCTCACACAGCTCCTCTCTTGGGAGGTTGGGTTGTTACTTTGGTAGTGGGGCACTTGGGTAAATGTGGATTTCTAATTTGCTTCCTTTTCCTCTGCTGATGAAGACATTCGGGAAGGTGAGTGTGTTGTTTTCTTCTTTCCTTGTAATTTTTTATTCCTTTGAAGATGTCGTTGATTGTTGCAGGTGCCTTCTCTATTTGTTTCTTTTTTTATAGTGTAATGTACATATTAGAGCCATATTTTTGGTTGTATGCATGCAGGTACTATAGTTTTGAGATGCTGCATTACAATCTCTGCTATGAGTCGTGGGAATACTGATTCCATGGGTATTTTTCTGATTTTTTGCTTCTATTGATGCTTCTATGGATACCCCAAAATACACAGGTCTGACATATCTCTTCATCTAACTGTATTGTTACCAGGGATCCCAACATTCAAAATACCTAAAGAACTTATTAAAAAGTTTGGACATCTTATGGAAAAATGCAAATATTCTATCTAATATTCTACAGTGACTCCAGAAAATCAAAGACCTAATAACAGAGAACGATGACATTATGGATTCATTCAATGTCACAGCATTCTTTACAACCCAGTGACCCAGAACTAGCAAAAGAAACAATCCATTGCAGCAGCTCTATACAACAAACCCTATTTAACAAAACACATTAAGATCTAAATGCTCAGAATCGTAGCCCTCACCGGCCTCTGCCTTACTGTCTACTTTCAGTTTGATGGAGAAATATACCAACAAATTAGAAGAACACCCATGAGATTGCCAGTGTAATTATTACACCAATTATGTAATGTAATTACACCAATTATGTAACATAGCCTGTGATAATTGCATCTTTTTCTCCCTGAACAGGAACTTTTCCACTAGTATATTTTTATAGTATTATATTCCAAAAACCATACAAGTAAAGTTAATAAAACGTTTTTACAGCAGAAAACCTGAAAGTTGGCACATCTACTATTCCTTAAGGTATGCTTTTATGAAGACTTGTAGTTTAAAAGCCAAACATAATGGGGGGAAAACAATAGAACTTTGATTCATACATGCAATAATCCTTTTAATCATTTTCTAAAGCAAATAACACGAACACCACTAATGTTGTGCTGTACTTTAAGGGTATTTTCTGATTTTTTGCTTCTATTGATGCTTCTATGGATACCCCAAAATACACAGGTCTGACATATCTCTTCATCTAACTGTATTGTTACCAGGGATCCCAACATTCAAAATACCTAAAGAACTTATTAAAAAGTTTGGACATCTCATGGAAAAATGCAAATATTCTATCTAATATTCTACAGTGACTCCAGAAAATCAAAGACCTAATAACAGAGAACGATGACATTATGGATTCATTCAATGTCACAGCATTCTTTACAACCCAGTGACCCAGAACTAGCAAAAGAAACAATCCATTGCAGCAGCTCTATACAACAAACCCTATTTAACAAAACACATTAAGATCTAAATGCTCAGAATCGTAGCCCTCACCGGCCTCTGCCTTACTGTCTACTTTCAGTTTGATGGAGAAATATACCAACAAATTAGAAGAACACCCATGAGATTGCCAGTGTAATTATTACACCAATTATGTAATGTAATTACACCAATTATGTAACATAGCCTGTGATAATTGCATCTTTTTCTCCCTGAACAGGAACTTTTCCACTAGTATATTTTTATAGTATTATATTCCAAAAACCATACAAGTAAAGTTAATAAAACGTTTTTACAGCAGAAAACCTGAAAGTTGGCACATCTACTATTCCTTAAGGTATGCTTTTATGAAGACTTGTAGTTTAAAAGCCAAACATAATGGGGGAAAAACAATAGAACTTTGATTCATACATGCAATAATCCTTTTAATCATTTTCTAAAGCAAATAACACACGAACACCACTAATGTTGTGCTGTACTTTAAGGGGTATTTTTCAATAAGAAAGCCCACACAAAAGAAATTTACAGCTGGGAAAGAGAAGAGCAACACACTTCAGCAAGTTATTCTCTTGATGAATCTGATCCAGCCTCCAAAATGACAAGCGAACATCATGAGCTACATTGTCATCTATTGATCAAAATGCAAAGCATGAAAAGAGTTTGCCAGGTTCATTTGATTAACTACACAGCAAATCTCTCCCTTGACAAGAGCTGGAACTATACAAGCAATCCTTAATCCTCTATTCAGAAGAACAAAATCCAGTTATTTTATGCAAGGTAAAATCTTGGAGGTAAACCCACTGCCTTTCTTATGCAAGAGCTCCCATCAAGTCCAAGGTTCTCAGTGGAATTTCTGTGTTTTGTCGAGATTGTTATTATTGGTACCATAGACAATTTGCCAGCTGAGCATAGAAGCTTGGGTGAGAAATCAGAAAATTGGCACAAAAGCTCTTTGGAGGATTACAGGAGAATTAAACATGCACTGCAAAGCAAGATCAAACAAACAGCATAGCTCAGTGGGAATCTGAAAGAGAGAGAGAGAGAGAGAGAGAGAGAGAGAAGACATGTTTAAATGAGCACTAAGAAAAAAAAGAAGTAACTCAAGGGAAATGGGAAAAGGGAGAGAGAAAGTATCAGGGCAGTTAACGTTTGGAAGGAAGTGAAATTGATGAAGGATGATCAAGATAAATGACTCACTATATTGGCTATATAATGAAAACAACACAATACTACCAGGTGGCAAAAAAAAAAAAAAAAGACAAAACTACTTCATTCTTAAGTTTGGCTCCAGGGAAAGCCAGGTGCTGAAGCAGACAACTGTGAAAAGATGAATGAAATGGCAGGATTGAATCTTGGGACTGATCAAGGCAGTAGCAAAAGGATAGTTTTTACGTGGAATAAACTGACATTTATGAATTGTCTTTGAGAAATCCTGGATAATTAGAGGAGTGGAAAAGGGAACATAAAGTCCATGTTTTGAAAAAGGGAAAGAAAAGGTGGATTTAAAGAAGTAGAGCCCTGTCAATCTGACATCAATACCTAGGTAGATTCTACAGCAGATACTAATTAATTAATGAAGTTATTAATTTATTGATGACTTTAAACTGGTGCAGCCTCAGGCTGAAGTGTATATAAGGAGAGGTTTTCTCCAGAGTTTTGCTGGGTCACACTATATAAAAGAGCTGTTGTCACTACCCTGGTCTCCTGCCTCGTCAATACCCAAACTTAACATTGGCGGCGAAGGTGGGATCTTGAGGCAGAGCACCAGAACAGAGCTGAACGCACTACGAGAATCAAACCCAGCAAGGTGATAGCGAATGCAGCGATGACCGGCTACACGCCACCCACTCCGTTTGACCCTGCCCAGGAGACATGGGGAATATATATGACCCGTTTGAAAGTTTCCTGGAGGCAAGCGAGCTACAGGAGTCTCCGACAACCGCAAACGGGCTTACTTCATAAGCCACTGTGGGTCCGCAGTCATCGCCGTCGCAGAAGCCTGGAGCCAACACCGCTACACTCCGTGTCGTGGCAGACCCTTCAGACCCTCCTGAAGAATCACGCACCAGCCCGTCCAAATCGTTCGGCCAGTGCGAGTTTGGGGGCGCAGGCAACAAGAAGGCGAGTCTATCAGCGACTACATGGCAGCCCTGAGACAAGCCTCCAAGCATTGCAGTACCGCGATCTGGACGAAGAGCTGCTGGAACAACTTATACGGGGGTCAGAGACATCCGTTTGAGGAGACGGTTGCTAGCCAAGAGCAACCTGACATTGGCAAACGCCTGGACGAAGCCAGAGCCCATGAGATGTCCAACCATGCAGCAGACACCTTACAAAGCGACTCACGCCGATGGCGGGCGCAAAGCCGAGCACAGTCCACCACGAAGAAACCTATCGTGAGTCAACCAGCGAAGAGGAGGAAGAAGTCCACTACACGGAAAATCGACAAGGAAGACCGGAGGAATCACGGAAGTTGCGGGCGACATCAGCGCCAAAGATGTAAGTTCAGGGGCGCCATTTGCGGCGGTGTGAAAGGAAGGGGCACCTGGCTCAAGTCTGCCGAGCACCCCAACCTTCCCGCCGAAAATTCAAATCGGCCAATCAGAGCGGCTCTGAGTCAGAGATGCAAACCCCACATTCCACCGAATTTCAAACCAGCCAATCAGAGCGCGAGATCGGCAAGGCGACCCGCGTTGGCCAGGAAAGAAAGAGCGAAGTCAAACCGAATGACTGTTACCATAGACCACGCAGCTACCCGCATCGAAGAAAAGATCTTCACAAACCCGACAATTGAAGGCGTACCGTGCCGACTGGAAGTAGACACAGGATCAGCTATCACAATCATGTCCTGGGACACTTTTGTGAAAGCCTTGCCGCCAAAGCGCAAGCTACAGAAACAACGGCTCCGGGTGCAGGATTACCAGGGCAACCGCATCCCTGTTCGAGGACAACGACCGTCGAGGTCAAGTCACGGACATACGAAAAGACCCTGCCCATCACGTTAGTCGAGGAACCTTGCCAAGCTTGCTGGGGCTAGACTGGTTCCGGCGTTGGGAATGGGGTGACTGGCGTCCACGGAGCGGATGCAACCTGCAAAACGCCCTAATGGAGGAATTCGCAGAAGGCGATTCGAGGACCGTTTAGGCAAGTACAAGGGACCCCTATCTCCTTCAATTTAGACCCCAAATAGCTCCCATTAGGTTAAAGGCAAGGAGGGTTCCTTTTGCACTCAAACCTAAAATCGACAAAGAGTTAGATAAATTAGTCAGCCAGGGATACTAGTGCCAGTTGACCATGCCAAATGGGAGGCGTAATCGTCACCCTATAAAACCAGACGGGTCCATAAGAATTTGTGCCGATTACAAGGCTACCTTGAACAAAGCATTGCAAAAGAGCGCCTACCCAGTTCCAGTAGTGCAACACTTATTGCACTCACTAGGGCACGGACAAGTTTTCGCCAAATTAGACTTGGCACAAGCTACCAACAGCTACCCGTAGATGCTAGCACAGCTGAAGCCCAGACCATTATAGCACCGGGTGCCTTTAAGTGCACCGGTTACAGTTTGAGGTGAGTGTGGCCCCGGGGCTATTCAAAATTTGATGGGCGACTCCTACAAGGGTTACCGGGAGTCGTGCCCTATTTCGATGATGTGTTGGTATCAGGGGAAGATTTAAGAGAACTGGGGAAGCGATTAAGGAAAGTTTTGGCCATTTTTAGGACGGCAGGATTAAAAGTCAAAGCAAGCAAGTGTCAGATAGGGGTCGAATCTGTTGAATTTTTGGGCTATAGAATAGACAAAAGGATTCACCCACTGAGAGCAAAGTCAAGGCGATAAAGAGCCCCAGCACCCAAAAACAAGACAGACCCCCAGGCTTTCCTGGGTCTGGTAAACTTTTACGCCGTGTTTTTAAAAGACAAGGCAACCGTTGCTGAACCGTTGCATAAATTGCTTGGAAAAAACACTGTTTGGTCGTGGGGGAAGTCAGAGAATAGGGCATTTGAGGCAGTAAAAAGTTTGCTATCAAGCGATAGCCTGTTAATACAATACAACAACAGACTGCCGTTAGTATTGGTTTGTGATCGTCCCCTATGGAGTAGGAGCTGTACTTAGCCACAGACTCCCAAACGGCACTGAAGCCCTATAGCGTTCTATTCACGAACGATGTCCCGGCTGAGAGAAATTACAGCCAGCTAGATAGGAGGCTCTCGCAATAGTGTCAGGGTGAAAAAATTTCACGAATACGTTTTGGAGAGACTTTGACATTATCACTGACCACAGACCACTATTGGGCTTACTGGCTGGCGACCGCCCAACGCCAGTGGCACTATCACCCAGACTGACCAGATGGACTATTTTTTGGCCGCCTACTCTTACAAACTGCAGCATCGACCTGGAAAGAGCTGGGGCATGCGGACGCATTGAGCAGATGCCCATTGCCGGGAAATCGAGGACCCTACTCCGGGCACCGTTCTACTAATTGACTCTTGGGACTCTGGGCCAGTCACATCGCAGGAAGTGGCTCGGGCCTCCTACCGGGACGTTGTTTTAAGAACTGTAATCAGTTGGGTTCAAAGGGATGGCCCGCTGTCTTCGACCGCTTTAGAGAATTTGTAAAGAAAAGAATTGTCTGTGCAAGGGGTGCCTGCTCTGGGGGATAGGGTGGTAGTTCCAGAGAAGCTGAGGAAAAAGTCCTGGAACTCCTGCATGAGGGTCACCCAGGAATTGTAAGGATGAAGGGCTAGCCAGGAGCTATGTCTGGTGGCCCCTAATGGACAGGAAATCAGTGACAGGGTTGGCGATGCCAGGTATGTCAGGAATCCAGACCACTACCACCTCGGCCCCAGTGTTGGAGTGGGAGAAACCCCAAGGCCCTTGGTCCCGCATACACATTGATTTTGCCGCCCTTCCACGGCCAAACATTTCTAATTGTGGTGGATGCATTCTCCAAATGGCTGGAGATCATCCTAATGAAATCCACAACCGCTTGGGAGCTGTCATTTCAGCACTAAAACACCTTTTCGCCACGACGGGCTACCGGACACCCTCGTGTCCGATAACGCCCACAGTTCACTGCAGCATTATTTGAAGGGTACCTGGCTGAAGAGGGCATCCGACATGCCCTCTCAGCGCCGTTCCACCCTGCGTCGAACGGCCTTGCTGAACGCGTTTTGTTCGGAGTGCGAAAGAAGCGCTATCACGGCAGCCCGGAGACTGGCAGGCACAAATCGGCGCATTCTAACCGTCAACACAGGACCCCTGTGTGGCCACCGCCGCAGCCCAGCCGAGCTATTAATGGGGCGGAAGCTAAGGTGCCCGCTAGACCGGCTACACCGAACTACGTGCAGGACGGGTTCAAAACAAAACCAGATAGAATCCGAGAATTAAACATAGGAGACTCAGTGTGGGCACATAATTACAGCGACGGCCCAAACTGGAAGAGGGGATAGTCATAGACAAAGCGGGCCCCAAATCTTATCTAGTGGAAATAGACGATGGCAGAGTTTGGGCGCCACATAGATCAATTAAGAAACAGATTGAGCGATAAGGCAGAATTAGGCGAGAACAGCCCTGACTATGATTTAATTAACCCCACAGCTGACTGGAGCCGAGAACAAACAGAAAGCATAGAACCAAACAGAGACTTATCTGAGTCAGGCGAGGTCCAGCGACACCCTCAGGTCCCCTCGAGAGGACAGCAGGTCCGAGCCGGCGAATAATCCAGGGCCGGATGGCGGGAGGAGGAGCTCAGAGGGCGAAAAGTCCCTCCGGCAAGCTCGACTCAACTCCAGAAAGTGAACTGCGCAGGTCCGGGAGAGTCAGGAGACGCCCCACGTACCTGCAGGACTACGTAGAGAAGTAATATGCAAATATTGGCAAAGTGCCTTCTGGGAGGGAAGGAGTGTAATGTATTACTGTAAGTTTTGGCGGGAGTTTTAGGCGGGAAATATCTCGTTCCTGATTGGTTGCAGCCTCAGGCTGAAGTGTATATAAGGAGAGGTTTTTCTCCAGAGTTTTGCTGGGTCACACTATATTAAAGAGCTGTTGTCACTAACCTGGTCTCCTGCCTCGTCAATACCCGAACATAACACAGTTAACGTTTGGAAGGAAGTGAAATTGATGAAGGATGATCAAGATAAATGACTCACTATATTGGCTATATAATGAAAACAACACAATACTACCAGGTGGCAAAAAAAAAAAAAAGGACAAAACTACTTCATTCTTAAGCTTGGCTCCAGGGAAAGCCAGGTGCTGAAGCAGACAACTGTGAAAAGATGAATGAAATGGCAGGATTGAATCTTGGGACTGATCAAGGCAGTAGCAAAAGGATAGTTTTTACGTGGAATAAACTGACATTTATGAATTGTCTTTGAGAAATCCTGGATAATTAGAGGAGTGGAAAAGGAAACATAAAGTCCATGTTTTGAAAAAGGGAAAGAAAAGGTGGATTTAAAGAAGTAGAGCCCTGTCAATCTGACATCAATACCTAGGTAGATTCTACAGCAGATACTAATTAATTAATGAAGTTATTAATTTATTGATGACTTTAAACTGGTTCAGTCAAGGCTGCCCTGTAAACATTTTGTTGAGAAGACGGTCAGAGTCAGCATGTACTTGTCAGCAACAAATCTTAACTGTCTGCTGAGCAACTTTGTAGATTGTGGGAATCTTGTAAATGCATATGAGCATAGGTAAAGGTAAAGGTTCCCCTCACACATACGTGCTAGTCATTCCTGACTCTAGGGGGCAGTGCTCATCTCTGTTTCAAAGCCGAAGAGACAGCGCTGTCTGAAGACGTCTCCGTGGTCATGTGGCCGGCATGACTCAATGCCAAAGGCGCACGGAACACTGTTATCTTCCCACCAAAGATGGTCCCTATTTTTCTAAAGCATGCATTTTTACATGCTTTCGAACTGCTAGGTTGGCAGAAGCTGGGACAAGTAACGGGAGCTCATCCCATTACACCACAGCACTAGGGATTCGAACCACTGAACTGCCAACCTTTCGATCGACAAGCTCAACATCTTACGCACTAAGCCACCACATCCCCTTCATATCAGCATGGTATCCAACAAATTCTCCCATGATGTTTTGATTAGCAAGTTAATTAAGTGTAAATTTTTAAGGTCTGCCATTTAGGTGGGTTCATGTGGCCAGAGAGAGGGATTATGAATAGTTCCTTATTTTAAAAAAAATTATTGACATAGATGTTGAAAGATCCTGTTCCTGTTTTCTCAACATTTGTATAAATTACTTGGATGAAAAAGAATCAAAACTGGGTGAATAGGTAATACTTGAAAAGCCAAACAGATAATTAAAGCAATATTTACATGCTAAAATTATCTGATAATAATAGCATGACATTTTAAGACAGAGAATGCAACATTCTTTACTTAGACATTAGGAACGAAATGCCCAGGGATAGATTGAGAAATAGAATGGTGGGATAACAGTACTTGTGAAAAAGGTCGGAATAGGTACTAATTACAGACTGAAAATTGAATAAAAGCAGTGTACTAGAGTTACAAAAAGGCAAATGTAGTTTTAAGCTGTATGAACTAAAGTGTATTTTCCAAACCATAGAAAGTTATCATTCTACTTTGACCTATTACCTTGAAACCAGCAGTTAAGCATCATGCTTTAAAAAAAAATTCAGCTAAATTAGAATAGGTTCAGGGGAAGACAAACAAGGCAGTTGATCAGGAAACCAGACTAGAAAGAAGAATAAAGAAATAAGAAATGTTTCACTTGAAGATGAATAGAATAGAATAGAATAGAATAGAATAGAATAGAATAGAATAGAATAGAATAGAATAGAATAGAATAGAATATTTTTTTTATTGGCCAAGTATGATTGGACACACAAGGAATTTGTTTTGGTGCATATGCTCTCAGTGTACATAAAATAAAAGATACCTTTGTCAAGGTACAACACTTACAATACTTAATGATAGTCATAGGGTACAAATAAGCAATCAGGAAACAATCAATATCAATATAAAATATAAAGATACAAGAAACAAAGTTACAGTCATACAGTCATAAGTGGAAGGATGGGAATGATGAGAAGATTAATAGTAGTGCAGACTTAGTAAATAGTTCGATAGTGTTGAGGGAATTATTTGTTTAGCAGAGTGATGGCGTTTGAGGAAAAACTGTCCTTGTGTCTAGTTGTTCTGGTGTGCAGTGCTCTATAGCATTGTTTTGAGGGTAGGAGTTGAAACAGTTTATGTCCAGGATGTGAGGGGTATGTAAATATTTTCATAGCCCTCTTTTATTTTTTATTTTATTTTTTATTTTATTTATTTTGTCACAACAGTATATATAAGCATAAGCATGAAGTAACTATATAATATATAAGCATATATATAAGTATATAATAACTATATAAATTGGATATAATGAAAGGAAACAGTAGGACAGGAACGGTAGGCACTCTTGTGCTCTTATGCACGCCCCTTAAAGACCTCTTAGGAATGGGGTGAGGTCAATGGTAGAAAGTTTTTGGTTAAAGCTTTGGGGATTTTGAGTAGATACCACAGAGTCTGGTAGTGTGTTCCAAGCATAAATAACTGTTACTGAAGTCATATTTTCTGCAACCAAGATTGAAGCAGTTAACATTAAGTTTAAATCTATTGTTTGCTCTTGTATTGTTGTGATTGAAACTGAAGTAATCCTCAACAGGAAGGACATTGCAATAGATGATTCTATGAGTTAAATATAGGCCCTGTCGAAGGCGGCGGAGTTCTAAGTTTTCTAAACCCAAGATTTCAAGTCTGGTGACATAAGGTATTTTGTTATATTCAGAGGAGTAGAGTACTTTTCTTGTAAAATATTTATGGACACATTCAATTGTATTGATGTCTGAAATGTGGTATGGGTTCTGTATTCAAAAATTGGTCTAGCAAATGTTTTATAAGGTCTGGTTAGTAGTGTAGTGTTTCTGGAGAAGAAGCTACGTAAGATCATCTATTACAATGTCCTTCCTGTCAAAGACTACTTCAGCTTCAATTGCAACAATACACGAGCACACAATAGATTTAAGCTTAAAGTTAACCGCTCCAATCTTGATTGCAGAAAATATGACTTCAGTAACAGAGTTGTTAATGCTTGGAATAAACTACCTGACTCTGTGGTCTCTTCCCAAAATCCCAAAAGCTTCAACCAAAAACTGTCTACTATTGACCTTACCCCATTTCTAAGAGGTCTGTAAGGAAAGGGCATAAGAGCACAAGCGTGCCTACCGTTCCTGTCCTATTGTTTCCTTTCATTATATCCAATTAATATAGTTATTACATACACATTTACGATTATTCTGCAAAATAATAGAATAGAGGGGAAATTATAAGCATTGTGATTTAAGCCACTGAAGTCCAGGGGTGTTCTCCTTGCTGTGGATTAACTCAGAAAAAAAATTAAGTTTTCCCCCCCCAAAACAACTGGAATCATTAGGGACCTATTTCAAGATCCAAAAAATGATTATTATTCTGATTATTTTTTTTCCTGATCTTTCAGAGACATTATTCCCCAAGCTCTGCAAACAAACATCTTAGCTCTTCATGTAATTTCCACTGTGTTGAGAACTCAAAGTGAGTGGAGAGAGGGACTATAAACAGTGTCCTAGTCCCTTCTTCTCTTCACACTATATGTAGAAGTGTTTCTCTATGTTGGCATTTAAGAAGGCTGGATTTCAATGCCCAGAATTTTCCAGCCAGCCATGCTGGGAATTGAAGTCCAACCTTCTTAAACTTGCCAACATTGAGAAATGCTACACTATAGTCGTTGGTGGGAGTCAAATAATTTAAAAACTGGTTCTCTGCTCTACTCTACTCCAGCTGGGTAGGTGTGGCTGGGTGGTCATGTGACTGGGTGGGCATGACCAACTCAACATCACTCACATCTAGGGGTGCTTCACCTCACCCGGCCTCTTCTCACCATGCTCAGCCCTGCCTCACCCCTCCCCTCTCCTTCCAGCCACTCCTTGTTATGCCTTGTCTCACCTCTCCTTGACTTATGACCACAACTGAGCCCAAAATTTATGTTGGTAAATGAGAAATTTATTAAGTGAATTTTACCCCATTACTGTGCCCCGGAGAATTTCTTTCTTTGCCCCATTTCTTTGCCTCTTCCTGCCTCCCTGACAGGATTAACTCCTTAAGGTGGGAAAAACAAAAGGCCAGTTCGCAGAACTTAGAAAGTTAACAAGTGGTTCTTCTGAACTGGTGCGAACCGGCTGAATCACACCATTGACTATAGTCATTCTGATGGAAATTCTGAAGTGGAAAGATTTACTGATGCACAGAGGAGTAGAACTGTGTCTATGGCTCTTTTTGATCTACATTTTGAACTCTCCATGAATGAGGTTCCTTTCTTTAGACACCTGGCATTGTGAGACTTTGTCTTCCCTCTCTTTGTCTACCCCCTCTTTTGAGACACGTGGAAAAGGTAGCATGGAACTTCAGGAGATCTGAAGAGGAAAAATGGGTCAAGCAACAATATGTGTGTCCTTAATCACAATGAAAACATTGCAATTTATGCTCTTGCATTTGATACTGGAACACAAGGATGAAAGGATTTCTAATTGTGTGTGTTTTATCATTCTGAGGAAGGCTGTATGGGATACTAAAGTTTTGGGAAGGGAGGAAGAATGGGTAACCACCACTTCTGATTGTGCCAGAAGACCTATGTGTGCATAATTATAGAATACTGAGTCCTTTTGAATGAATGTTACATGTTGAGCTACTGAACAGACTATCAAGGGTCACAGTATGCTGTATGTTTGGCAAGTAGGCATAGCAATCAAACTATTTCATCACATATTCATGGGGTGAATTTCTGAACAGATCTTAAATATATAGCTCTAGATTGGTGCACTGTAATTGAAAATGCCTGGGAACCTGCAGTGGCCAGTCTGCTAATGAGAACTCAGCATGTTCTTATTTTCCCAGGGTGATTCTATTCCAGGCTGAAAACAAGATATGAAATGTTTATCTCAGATGGTTATATTATCTTGTCTCTGTAGTCATTCTGGTTTACTTTATTTGTAATTTGACTTTATATTTCATATGTATATTGCTATTTATTTTGAGATTAGTTGTAAGGTATTTAGAATGTGCCATGTCTATTATTCTTAAATTGAAGAAAGTAGGGAAAAGCCCCAGGCCACTCAGGTATGAACTAAATCATATCCCTGATGAATATACAGTAGAGGTGACAAATAGATTTAAGGAATTAGATCTGATAGACAGAATGTCTGAAGAACTATGGATGGAGGTTTGCAACATTGTACAAGAGATAGCAACTAAAACCATCCCAAAGAAAAAGAAATGCAAGAAAGCAAAATGGCTGTCTGAGGAAGCTTTACAAATAGCTGAGGAAAGAAGGGAAGCGAAAGGCAAGGGAGAAAGAGAAAGATACACGCAACTGAATGCAGAATTCCAAAGAATAGTTAACAGAGATAAGAATGCCTTCTGAAATGAGCAATGCAATGAAATAGAAGAAAACAATAGAACAGGAAGGACCAGAGATCTATTCAAGAAAATTAGAGATATGAAGGGAACGTTTCATGCAAAGATGGGCATGATAAAGGACCAAAATGGCAGGGACCTAACAGAGGCAGAAGAGATTAAGAAGAGGTGGCAAAATTACATAGAAGAACTATACAAGAACGAGCTTAACATCCCTGATAATCATGATGGGGTGGTCACTGACCTCGAGCCAGACATCCTGGAATGTGAAGTCAAATGAGCCTGAGCAACAACAAAGCTAGTGGAGGAGACAGTATTCCAGCTGAGCTATTCAAAATCTTGAAAGACGATTCAGTAAAAGCTAGGGAGTTGCTACATTTAATTTGCCGGAAAATTTGGAAAGCTCAACTGTGGCCACAGGATTAGAAAAGGTCAGTTTACATTCCAATTACAAAGAAGGGCAATGCCAAAGAATTATTATTATTATTTTTATTATTTATTAGATTTTTATACCGCCCTTCTCCCGAAGAACTCAGGGCGGTTTACAGCCAGAATAAAAACAATAACAATGTACAATTAAAACAAAATTAAAAAACTTATTATATAATTGGCCAAAATTTAAAAACATTTAAAATCTAAAAACCCTTAAAATTCATATAAAAATTTAGAATTTAAAAATTAAAAATTTAAAATTTAAGCCAGCCTTGCGCGAGTAAATAAATACGTTTTCAGCTCGCGCCAAAAGGTCCCAAGGTCAAGCAATTGGCGCAAGCCAGGGGGAAGTTCGTTCCAGAGGGTAGGAGCCCCCACAGAGAAGGATCTTCCCCTGGGGGCCACCAGTTGACATTGCTTGGCGGACGGCACCCTGAGAAGTCCCCCTCTGTGTGAGCGTATGGGTCGGTGGGAGGCGTGAGGTAACAGTAGGCAGTCCCATAAGTACCCAGGCCCTAAGCCATGGAGCGCTTTAAAGGTAGTAACCAAAACCTTAAAGTGCACCCAAAAGACCACAGGCAGCCAGTGCAGCCTATGCAGGAGTGGTGTTACATGGGAGCCGCGTGTGGCTCCCTCTATCACCCGCGCAGCTGCATTCTGAACTAACTGAAGCCTCCGAGTGTACTTCAAGGGGAGCCCCATGTAGAGAGCATTGCAATAATCCAAGCGAGAGGTAACAAGAGCATGAGTGACTGTGCATAAGGCATCCCGATTAAGGAAGGGGCGCAACTGGCGAACCAGGCGAACCTGGTGAAAAGCTCTCCTGGAGACGGCCATCAAATGATCTTCAAACGACAGCCGTATATCCAGGAGAACACCCAAGTTGTGCACCCTTTCCATTGGGGCCAATGACTCGCCCCCAACAGTCAGCTGTGACTGCAGCTGACTGTATCGGGGTGCCGGCATCCACAGCCACTCCGTCTTGGAGGGATTGAGCTTGAGCCTGTTTCTCCCCATCCAGACCCGTACAGCTTCCAAGCACCGGGATAGCACTTCAACAGCTTCGTTGGGGTGGCCCGGGGTGGAGAAGTACAGCTGCGTGTCATCAGCGTACAGTTGGTATCTCACCCCAAAGCCAGTGATGATCTCACCCAGCGGCTTCATATAGATGTTGAACAGGAGAGGCGAGAGAATCGACCCCTGTGGCACTCCACAAGTAAGGCGCCTCGCGGTCAACCTCTGCCATCCTGTCAACACTGTCTGCGACCGGTCAGAGAAATAGGAGGAGAACCACCGGTAAATGGTGCCTCCCACTCCCAGACCCTCCAACCGATGCAGCAAGATACTATGGTCGATGGTATCAAAAGCCGCTGAGAGATCTAATAGGACCAGGGCAGAGGAGCAACCCCTGTCTCTGGCCCTCCAGAGATCATCCACCAATGTGACCAAAGCTGTCTCCATACTATATCTGGGTCAAAAGCCGGACTGGAACGGGTCTAGATAGACAGCTTCATCCAGGTATTGGGGTAGCTGCCATGCCACCACACTCTCTACAACCTTCGCAACGAAGCGAAGGTTGGAGACCGGACGATAATTACCCAAAATAGCTGGGTCCAGGGAAGGCTTCTTGAGGAGGGGTCTCACTACCGCCTCTTTCAAGGCAGCAGGGAAAACCCTTTCCAACAAGGAATTATTAATAATCCCCCGGAGCCAGCCTCGTGTCACCTCCTGTGTGGCCAGCACCAACCAGGAAGGGCATGGATCCAGTAAACATGTGGTGGCGTGTAGCCTACCCAACAACCTGTCCACGTCCTCGAGAGCCACAGGGTCAAACTCATCCCAAACAATCTCAACAAGACGTGACTCCGCCCTCTCACTTGGATCATCCCAATTTTGGTCCAAACCATCCCAGAGCTGAACGTTTTTATCGTATAGATAACCATTAACCTCGTATAGATAACCTCGGCACGTCCCTGCAAAGGGTCATCCTGCACCTCCTGATGAAGGAGAGAGTGGGTCATCCGAAACAGGGCGGCCAGGCGGTTATCTGCCGATGCAATGAGGGTGGAACCGTAAGAACACTTCGCCTCCCTCAATGCTACTAGGTAGGTCTTAGAATAAGACCTAACTAGTGTCCGGTCAGCCTCGGAACGGCTGGACCTCCAGGTACTCTGTAGGCGTCTTCTCCGGTGTTTCATCTCCCTCAACCCCTCGGAGAACCAAGGGGCCAGTTGAGATCTGAGCCGGGTCAGAGGCCGCAAAGGCACAACACGGTCTGTTGTGTCTTGTCCGCTCTCACCGCAGCCGGGGTCTGCTTATCTGCTCCCGAACACGGAGGAATGTATGCCTCCCGACCCCAGTCCTGGCTCCATGCCCAGACAAGCTGCAGAGGAGGGGGCACCTCCCGGTCCCAGCCCTGGCTCCATGCCCAAGCAGGCTGCAGAGGAGGGAGCATCCCCCGGCCCCAGCCCTGGCTCCATGCCCAGGCAAACGGAGCAGCTAGACCCCTCCCCCTCCTCCACAGCATGTGAGCCTGAGGAAAGTTTACTTCCAACAACAGCTGATTGGAGTGACCCTCGCATCAGAAGATTGGATAGGCGGAGCCAACAGAAGGAAGGGAGGGGCAGGCCTTAATGAGTGCTGAGTCATGGAGCCACACCCCATGGCCTATATAAAGGATCTGCTTTCTGGCAGTCTCTGAGTCAGGCAAAGTCGAACTTATCTTGCTGATAAGCTGATATCTCACTTACTGGTCTCCTGCCTGCTCTGAGGACTTTGCTAGGACTTTGGGCAGAGCTGCAGAGGCAAGCCTGATTCGGATTTCCCTGACCCGGCCGTCAGCGGAGGAGTGGGATACGACACGGTCCAAAGCCCCAGCCTGTTCCCAGACCACAACTAATTCTTCAGCTGTGCCGTGGGCCAGATCCTCAGGGAACGGCCCAAGCTCTGTCAGGAACCTCTCAGGGTCCATCAAGTGCCTGGGATGGAACCAACACATTGGTTCCGTCTTCTGCAGTGGTGGGTGGCGGTCCGAAAGTCCAGGCGAAGGAGAAAATGATCTGACCATGACACAGGTTCTGTTACTAAATCTCCTAATTCCAGATCATTTAACCACTGTCCAGAGATATAAATCAGGTCCAGTGTGCCTCCCCCAGTGTGCGTAGGGCCATCAATTACTTGAACCAGGTCCAAGGCCGTCATGGAGGCCTGGAACTCCCGCGCTGCCGTCGATGACAAGCCGGTCGATGGCAGGTTGAAATCCCCCATGACCATAAGTCTGGGGGTCTCAACCGCCACTCCGGCAAGCACCTCCAACAACTCGGGTAGGGCTGTAGTCATGCAGCAAGGAGCCAGGTACGTGATCAACAAGCCCATCTGATTCCTATGGCCCCACCTCACAAAGAGGGATTCACAACCGGCTATCTAAGGTACAGTGGACTCCCTCGGCTCTAGGCCTTCCCTAATAACAACCGCCACCCCTCCACCCCTACCTCGGGCTCTCGGTTGATGGAATGCTTGGAAACCCGGAGGGCACAACTCGACAAGGGGAACACCCCCTTCTGTGCTCAACCAGGTCTCCGTAATGCCCATAATGTCCGCGGACTCCCCCTGAATAAGATCGCAAATCAGGGGGGCTTTATTAATCACAGACCGAGCATTGCATAACATCAACCGAAGGCCCAAGCTCTGAGGAACTTGGCCGTCCGGGGAACGGGTGAAGACTAAAGGGCCGGAGCATGTGATCGCTTTTATACAGCGAGCACATGCTCCCAGAGCACGATACGGCCCCTTGCTCCCGCCATATCTGCCTCTCCCACTTACCGTACAGATGGAACGATCCTCTAAACCTGGAACATACCCCTCCCCCCTGCCTTCGGACCAGATAGAGTAGCTCCGCGAGCGAGCGTAGAGTAGCGCCGCGAGCGAATGTTCAAACCATTGCACTCATTTCACATGCTAGCAAAGTTAGCATGTAGCAAAGCAGGTAGCAAAGCCACCTATCTCCACAACCCCCATCTCAGACACACCAACAACAGCCAAGCCTCCTACAACTGACCCCATTTCATTGGGTTCACAACCACTAGTGATCACAGAAAAGGAAGTGCAGGACCTATTTCACAGACAAAAGCCAGGAAAAGCTCCAGGTCCAGACAAGATAACTCCTTCTTGCTTAAAAGTCTGTGCTGACCAATTGGCCCCCATCTTCACCCATATTTTCAATAAATCACTAGAGATGTGCTATGTTCCTTCTTGCTTCAAACGCTCTATCATCATCCCAGTGCCAAAGAAGCCCACCATCAAGGAACTGAATGACTACAGACCAGTTGCTCTAACATCTGTAGTCATGAAAACCTTTGAAAGGCTAGTGCTTTCCTACCTGAAAACCATCACGAATCCGCTCTTAGACCCCTTGCAATTTGCATACCGAGCAAATAGATCAACAGATGATGCTGTTAATATGGCTCTGCACTACATCCTACAACATCTTGAGTCTCCAAAGACCTATGCAAGGGTCCTTTTTGTAGACTTTAGTTCAGCATTCAATACCATCATTCCAGACATTCTTCTAACTAAGCTAAACCAGCTACAGGTACCGGAACAGACTTGTAAGTGGATCACAAGCTTCCTAACAAACAGGAAGCAGCAGGTGAAGCTAAGCAAGATCACATCAAATACCTGTACAATTAGCACAGGGCCCCCCCAAGGCTGTGTGCTCTCCCCACTTCTCTTCTCTCTGTATACCAATGACTGCATCTCCAATGATCCATTTGTTAAGCTACTGAAGTTCGCAGATGACACAACAGTGATTGGTCTCATTCGAGACAATGACGAATCCGCATATAGACGAGAGGTCGAACGACTAGCCTTGTGGTGCAACCAAAACAATCTGGAACTGAACACACTCAAAACCGTAGAAATGGTGGTAGACTTTAGGAAAAACCCTTCCATACTTCCACCTCTCACAATACTTGACAACACAGTATCAACAGTAGAAACCTTCAAATTTCTGGGTTCTATCATATCGCAAGATCTCAAATGGACAGCTAACATCAAAAACATCATTAAAAAAGGACAACAAAGAATGTTCTTTCTGCGCCAACTCAGTAAGCTCAAACTGCCCAAGGAGCTGCTGATCCAATTCTACAGAGGAATTATTGAGTCTGTCATTTGCACCTCTATAACTGTCTGGTTCGGTTCTGCAACCCAACAAGAAAAACACAGACTTCAGAGGATAATTAGAACTGCAGAAAAAATAATTGCTACCAACCTGCCTTCCATTGAGGACCTGTATACTGCACGAATCAAGAAGAGGATCGTGAAAATATTTGCAGATCCCTCGCATCCTGGACATAAACTGTTTCAACTCCTACCCTCAAAACGACGCTATAGAGCACTGCACACCAGAACAACAAGACACAAGAACAGTTTTTTCCCAAAGGCCATCACTCTGCTAAACAAATAATTCCATCAACACTGTCAGACTATTTACTGAATCTGCACTACTATTAATCGTTTCATAGTTCCCATCACCAATCTCTTTCCACTTATGACTGTATGACTATAACTTGTTGCTGGCAATCCTTATGATTTATATTGATATATTGATCATCAATTGTGTTGTAAATGTTGTACCTTGATGAACGTATCTTTTCTTTTATGTACACTGAGAGCATATGCACCAAGACAAATTCCTTGTGTGTCCAATCACACTTGGCCAATAAAATTCTATTCTATTCTATTCTATTCTATTATGCTCAAAGTCCTATAAGCTAGGCTCCAGCAGTATGTGGACCGAGAACTACCAGAAGTACAGGCAGGATTTTGAAGAGGCAGAGGAACTAGAGAGCAAATTGCCAACATATGCTGGATCATGGAGAAAGCTAGGGAGTTCCAGAAAAACACCTACTTTTGCTTCATTGACTATGCTAAAGCCTTTGATCATGTGGATCATAACAAATTGTTGAAGTTCTTAAAGAGATGGGAGTATGAGACCACCTTATTTGTCTCTTAAAAAACCTATATGCGGGTCAAGAAGCAACAGTGAGAACTGGACCCGGAATCACTGATTGGTTCAAAATTGGGAAAGGAGTTCGGCAAAGCTGTATACTATCACCCTGCCTATTTAACTTATATGCAGAGCACATCATGAGAAAGGCGGGGCTAGATGAATGAAAAGTTGGAATTAAGATTGCCCGGAGAAATATCAACAGCCTCAGATATGCAGATGTTACCACTCTAATGGCAGAAAGCGAAGAGGAACTAAAGAGTCTCTTGATGCAGGTGAAGGATGAGAGTGCAAAAGTTGGCTTGAAACTTAACATTAAGAAAACTAAGATCATGGCATCTGGCCCTCTCAATTCCTGGCAAATAGATGGGGAAGAAATGGAGGAAGTGACAGATTTTATTTTCCTGGGCTCCAAGATTACTGCAGATGGGGACTACAGACAAGAAATTAAAAGACACCTGCTCCTGGGGAAGAAAGCTATGGCAAATCTAGACAGCATACTAAAAAGCAGAGACATCACCCTGCCAACAAAAGTGTGTATAGTCAAGGTTATGGTTTTCCCAGTTGCAATGTATGGCTGTGAAAGCTGAAACATAAGGAAGACTAAGCGCCAAAGAATTGAGGCCTTTGAATTATGGTACTGGAGAAGCCTCCTGCGAGTCCCATGGACTGCAAGGCAATCAAACCAGTCAGTCCTAGAGGAGATCAACCCTGACTGCTCTTTAGAAGGCCAAATCCTGAAGATGGAACTCAGATACTTTGGCCATCTAATGAGAAGGAAGGACTCACTGGAGAAAAGCCTTATGCTGAGATTGAGGGCAAAAGAAGTAGGAGATGGCAGAGAATGAAATGGCTAGATGGAGTCACTGAAGTAATTGGTGTGAGCTTAAATGGACTCTGGGGATGGTAGAGGACAAAAGGCCTGGAGCAGGGGTGAAATGCTACCGGATCAGACCGGATTGGGAGAGTAGGTAGCGGAGATTGGTTCTGGTTTGCCGATCCGGTAGCAATCGCTGGCTGGCCACGCCCCTGAACCACTCTATGGGCCGCAGTCCAGCCTTCGCAAGCTGGACACCGGAACACCGGGAAGGCAGCTCACCACATGCTTGTCCTTCGGTCAGGGGCCGGGGCCGATTCCCCGAGGCCCTGGAGCCGCTGCCTACCCCAACCGGGTCAGGGAATGCACCATTCCCCGATTCCGGCCTTTCCCAGGAGCCGCCACCCGCTCTTCCTTTGCCCACTTGCTGCCTGCTTGCTGCCTGTTCACCCTTCGTCTTTGGTCAGGGCCCAGGGATACCTCATTCCCCTGAGACCCCAGAGCCACCCCCTACTTGCCGCCTGCCTCAACCGGGTCAGGGAATGCACCATTCCCCGACACCAGCCTTGTCCCGGAGCTGCCGCTCGCTCTTCCTTCGCCACGCAGCGTATACTTACTTTCTTCCAGCGGCTGGCTGCCAGGAAAGGCAAGCATGCAAAAGTTACTGGAGTCCCTCTCCTTGAATATGCCGCCACCATTGCTGCTTGTTCCATGCACCGGCTGCGCAAACGCACACCGTTTATTTCCTGTATTTATCAGCGGCAGGTTGGGTGTGTGCTTGCACAGCCGGCGCATAGAACAAGGCGGCATATTCAAGGAGAGCAACTCCGGTAACTTTTGGATGGTTGCCTTTCCTGGCAGTCAGCCGCTGGAGGAAAGTAAGTATATGCCGCGTGATGAAGGAAGAGCGGGTGGCGGCTCCGGGACAAGGCTGGTGTCAGGGAATGGTGCATTCCCCGACCCGGTTGAGGAGATGGTGAGCAGGGGGCGACTCTGGAGCCTCAGGGAATGGGGCGTCCCTGGGCCCCTGCCCCTGACCAAAGGTGAAGGGCGAGCAGGCGGCGAGCGGGCGGTGAGTGGGCGACAGCTCCAGAGAAAGGCCAGAGTTGGGGAATGGTGCATTCCCCGACCCGGTTGAGGCAGGTGGCGGCTCCGGGGCCTAGGTGAAGGGAGAACAGGTGGTGAGGGAAAGGGAAAAGGCAGAATAGAAATTAATTTTTTTCCCTACTGGGTTCTGTGGGCGTGGCTTGGTGGGGGGGGTTGTGACTGAGTGGGCATGGCTGTGAGTGACATTGAGTTAGCCACGCCCACTCAGTCACAGGACACACCCACAGAACAGGTAGCAAAAAAAATTAGATTTCATCCCTGGCCTGGAGGAATATTGTCCATGGGGTCATGATGGTTGGGACACGACTTTGTGCCTAACAACAAATGTCTATTATTAAATGATTTAACTAAATAATGCAGGTTCAATGGTATGTAGACTGCAGAAATTATTGGAACCTAGGTTAGTTATGATTTAATGAAATCCTACTGGTTTCACTGGGTTGGTGTGCTACTATTGTTTAAAACTAATTCAAAGTTCTGATTCTATAGTGTGTCCCATGACTTAAATTGTTGGAGGATAGACTTATAGTGTATTATATTTAGGCAAAACTCTAGTATTTCTCTCTAATCCACTGTTACTGTTTGAACTGCTGCTAAGATAACAGAAGAAATACTTCCTTTTCAGTGATAAATCTCATGCAGGAAAATGGTCTGCTCAAGAGACAGAAAAGGGAACTTGTATGTCTCTTTCCTCAAATTTGATAATTTTTAGAGCTAAGCAGGATGAATCAAGGAACTGAAAGGTATAGGGTTGAGCATAGGCATCTACAGGATATGTTGGTATATTGGTATTTAGTGGCCCAACCTGCTTCCTGGATCTAGTAGTTCTTAACACGGTCATCTGGGTGGGAATAGGGCTAGAAGTAACAAATGTGTCACTGTTCCGGCTCTCCAAAACCAGAAGAAACAGAAATAAAAGGTTTGATTAACAACTGCTTTTAATTCTTGCAGGCCTGGAAACCCCGGCACATAACAACCCAGACAAAGGCAGAAATAACTGTTACTGCTTTCCCACCAATTTTACCCCACCATTGTGACCTAGGCATAAAAGAACACTTAGTCTTAAACAAACCTATTTTATTATAACAGCTGGGAATTACTTCATTCCCAGCTTAGTCCAAATTAATTCCAAAACAAGTCCTAAGAAAAAGTCCTTTGGCCTTATCACAAACTTTATCTTCTTTGGCACCCTGCCAAAAGCTTTTCTTGGCAAAGCCCCACGAAGTTCAGAAACAAGAGACACCGAATAGAAACAGATGTAGCAACGTTGCTTTCCTACAAAGAGCCCAAGAGCCTTTGCTGCTCTTTTAAGCCTTATTGGAGGGGCCAATCATCTCCTGGCCTTACTCCCGAGTTGTCCTTTTTGCTTTAGCTGCTCTTGCCTTCTGGCAGCTCTTCACATGCGTGCACTAGGAACAGGCTCCTCCTGTACCTCTGCCTCTCTGCTCTTTGCCTCTGGAGGCTCCGGAGTCTGTGCATTGCTCCCAGATGGCCCTGGCCCCATCTCTGCCTCCAATGCAGAGCCCTCATCCATGCCTTCCCCTGACTCCGGGACTGGCCCATTGTCCTCCCCAGCCTCCTCACTGTCCAACTCTGCTGCTACCTCTGCAAGCTGCTGGTAGACCACAACACCCACCTCCCATGCACACCTGCCTCACCCACATGGCTGTTGTACTCAGAGGTGGGTTTCAGCAGGTTCTGACCAGTTCTGGAGAACTGGTAGTGGAAATTTTGAGTAATTCAGAGAACTGGTAGTAAAAGTTCTGACTGGCCCTGCCTCCATCTATTCTCTGCCTCCTGAGTCCCAGCTGATTGGGAGGAAATGGGGATTTTGCAGTAACCTTCTCTTGGATTGGAAAGGGAATGGAGATTTTAGAGTATCCTTCCCCTGCCACATCCACCAAGTCATGTCATGCCCACCAAGCCACACCCACAGAATCAGTAGTAAAAAATTGTGAAACCCACCACTTGGATTGTACTTCTTGAGAGTCCTGAGAGTCCTGGAATCTTTCTGTTGGGCCTACTTCTTTTGCTGTTCTCCAGCTGATTGTTGTCTGGCTGCTTCTTCGTTGTCAACCTCCCATGCCATGAGTCTACTGTTTCTCATTATCCCTGTAAGCCTCCCCCCCCCGAATGGCAACCCTGAGACGGTCCGCTGGAGGCTCACCATTTTGAGGGCTGACAAAATAAAGCATCACAACATAGCAACAGAAAATCTACCTGAGATATCTCAACAAATATACAAAAGAGTGAACCAAGGTGCATTAAAGAAAGTCTTATGGAAACTCTTTTTTGAGGAGGTCCATTGGCCCCCACTGTCCCAATTTTTTTAGCAAGCTTTTAATTGTTAGTAGAGTTGAGTTTCGATTTTAATAACACTGCTTTTAAATTTGCTTCGCTTTAATTGTTTTTACCCTTGTGTTTTATCATTTGCATTTTTAATTGCTCTCAGACTGCTTGAGTGTCAAATTGACAAAAAAAGCATCCAATATTTAATAAATGGATAGATTCCATATAGCATTTACATAAGTTTAGCATTTTGTTTTATTAGTTTGAGTGTTGAAAATCCTTTTGTCACAAAGACATTTTGAAGGCAAAGTTAATAGGTGCCTTTGAAGATGCTCATGGAATACCATGACAATCTTGATGGATTAATACAAACGTTTGTATACCCACTTCTAGGATTTTATTTGCTCGTAGCAAATTTAAAAACAAAAAGTAACCATAAAAATTACCGTAAATCATCATCAAATGAGTTTAAACAAAATATATATGTTTAAGTTATGTTAAGTTTATAGTCATTCACTATAAAATGGGCATTTCAGATAAATATATCATAGAGTTGTTGGTACTGGTGATGTCATGCGTTAGTTTCTTTTAAAATCTCTTTTGTGAGAGTATACCAAGCTTCAAATCAATTTGTTTTCAACACTTTATCTTTACATATGTTTTAATTTTGATCTCATGGTAACACTACCTATATTGCAGAATATTTTTCAAGGGTAACTATAGAAAGAAATAACTTTGGACATCTTCAGGAAAAGTACATACTAAATCACTACATGTCAGTTTAAGGTAAAGTTAAAGGTTCCCTTCACACATACGTGCTAGTTGTTCCTGATTCTAGAGGACAGTGCTCATCTCCGTTTCAAAGCCAAAGAGCCAGCGCTGTCCGAAGACATGTCCATGGGCATGTGGCCGGCATGACTAAACTCCAAAGGCGCACGGAACGCTGTTACCTTCCCAAAGGTTAGTCAGCTAACCTCACATGTCAGTTTAGTTGAGCCTTAGCTGTTTTAACTTAGGACACAACCAACTAGCTACAACATGTTTATGGACCACTGATGCTTTCTCAAGGGCAGTGTCATCCTCCAAACACTGATTAGCGCTTTCCATAGATTTTATTTTTAAGTGGGTGGAACAATAAACGTTGGACCTTTTATTTAATTTATGAATCCAACCACTTCCTTGGAATCCAGAGCAGGATGCTTCAGAATGCGGTGGAATTAGATTTACAGTATAAATGTGAGAATCAATTATTTGGGAGTAGAGCTATTCTTGCATTGCTTTCTAATTACATGAAAGAAACTGATCTTTCTTATCTCTAGAACTCTGAATCTAACTGTTATCTTATCAATGTCTTTTCTGGGCCCACAACAAATTCACAGTCACAATCTATATAAATAAAATGAATGTGTGTCAAGTAATTGTAAAAGAATGAACACTAGGTGCATATTTAATCACATTAGTCTCTTGTCCCAAAGCACCCTTATTCAATGACAGAAACAAGAAAGATGGACTGTATTTGCACCATTTTCGTGATAGATATTCACCATAGTCAGCTAAGGGCATAACCATCCAATTTCTGCTTCTCTTTCTTTCATTGTTTGATTAATGAAGAATAGGGTGATAACAATCACCACTAAATATTCAATATTATTCTATGCATTGTACATCTTTAATAATTCAGCAAGTGCTGTAATATGATAAATAGTGAGCACTTAATGCTAAACAAATGTTAGGTCCACTCCTTTCAAAGCTTCCATTGCCTGGATAATTAATACTATTCTAAGTAGAAGTAAATGTACTTGACTCGTGTAAACATATAATATAATCTGTGCAGATCGTTCATCATTTATTCTGATTTAGAAGAAGCAGAAAAAGCAAAAAATACAAATCAGCTTTAGAAAGTGTCACATATATTTAATCTTGGATGCATATATTAAGTAGTATCAATAGCAAAAGTGTAGCTCCTTACTTTTAATTAGAATGATTAGATACTACTTGAACTATTATTCTGGACAAAGTTGAATTCCAGCTTTGTGCAATTTAAGCTTTAGCCTGGAAGTTTGCTTTATATAGCAATATCTTTGGTTGTTCTTTTGTTGTTGTTTTTTTATATATTTTGGGCTTGGGTTTATAGGTACATTCATTTCCACCTCATGTGGCTGTTATCATGTGTTTATTGAATATCATGCATTCCCTAATTAAGCATAATAAAATTTGAATCTACAAATGCTTGAAAAAAGAGAGATTTAAATGATAATAGTTACTTTGTTTTATTTTGAAGTTTAGACAAAATTCACTTGTTTAGTTGGTCCTATTTGCATTACTTAAGGTGGTTATAATATTTCTTAATACAGATAGTCCTTACAACTGAACCCCAAATTTATGCTGCTAAGTGAGGCAATTGTTAAGTGAATTTTGTCCCATTTAATGACCTTTCTTGCCACAGTTGTTAAGTGAATCACTGCAGTTGTTAAGATAGTGATATGATTGAAGTGAATCTGACTTCCTCATTGATTTTGCTTGTCAGAAAGTCACAAAAAAGTGAACATGTGACCCCAGGTCACTGCAACCATCATTAATGTGAGTAAGTTGCCAAACACCTGAATTTTGATCATGTGACTATGAGGATGCTGCTGTGAACCCTGAAGCTGACCTGACTGAGGCCTTTTTGAGGCTTCAGTGTTGCTACACTGGAGCTGAGGGATAGAGATAGGGTTTTATAGCAAAAAAAAGAGAGATTTTCTCCTGGGAACCAAGGACATTCCCACAGGTGGCCAGAGAGAGAAAGGAGGATTGAAGTTACCAGGCAACTGGATGGCTCCTTGACTGGACATGTGACTGATTGTTTCGGAAAGGGGGGAAATGTTTACTTTTAATTAGGTGAAAACCACGGGAAACTTCAGAGTTGGTTTTCACCAGAACTGTGCCAATATGATATATCCAATAAAACTATGCTTTGAGGAATCTACCTGCCTCGGAGTTTTGTTTGCTATGGATGTATTACTTGGAACCCTGACAGCTGCAATGTCCATAAGTATGAAAAATGGTCATGTCACTTTTTTTCACTGCTGCTGTAACTTTGAAAGGTCACTAAATGAACTATTGTAACTATTGTATTATTCAAGCCTGATTTTTCCTCTTCCCAAATAGTAGTTTTTCCAAATTATCTCATGGTGGTGAAGACCTTTAATTCAGAGATAAAAAATGTTTTTAAGGCCTGAAGATCACACTTGGCTGCTGAATAATATACTGAAGGAGACACGCTTCCAGAATGCGACTGAGCAAGAATAATGTAATGGTCGCTAGCAGGAAAAAAGTAAACTCAGTTTAATTCATATCCAATTCAAATTATATCAATTTGAAAAGTTAATATGAAGATGTCCCTCTAGATAATGACTTTCTTATTCTGCCTCATTCCAGATTTTAGTTTGGTAGCAGTATTTGAGAGAGCTTGAAGACTATCAACGGCTTAGGTTTGTGTGGAATGTACAACATTACTCTCCATATATACAACAATGTTCATCTTGAGATGCTCCTGTTAATCTAGTTTATTTTAAAAGTAGCTATATCATATTTCAGCAGATTTTCAGCAGCAAGACTAAATGCTTTTGTATGTATGAAGAAATATAAGAATAACATTGGTCTGAACAAAAAAAAAAACCTTAACTCCTCTGCATTTGATCTAGCAACTGTTGCTAGGATATATTTAGAAAGCATCAAAATATGAAAACTCTAAATATTGAGTGAAATTTTACTAAACTCACTTAAATTAGGAGGCTCCACCAAAATGAACCAAAATGTTTTATATCTATAATCTGTGTGTGTGTGTGTGTGTGTGTGTGTGTGTGTGTGTGTGTGTGTGTGTGTCTGTCTGTCTGTCTGTCTGTCTGTCTGTCTGTCTGTCTGTCTGTCTGTCTGTCTATCTATCTATCTATCTATCTATCTATCTATCTATCTATCTATCTATCTTTATTTCAGTTTTGGTGTCACCTATGACTCTACAGATCTGGAAGTATAGCATTTACTTTGCCCCATCTAACAAAATATATTTTGCTCCTATTCAACATTCAACATTCAACACACTTCCACACACCTACATTACATACACAAAAATCTTGAAATATATTCTTGGAATATCTTGCCATCTATTTTTTTTTATCATTCTTTGAATTTGTATTGTTCTGCATCCTCATATAGGAGAGTACATTTGGTCTCTAGAGATTAAGGCACAAAGCTAGAAACCAGGAGACTGAGCTTTAGTCTCACCTTAAGCATGAAAACTGGCTGGGTGGCATTGAGCCAGCCACTCTCCCTCAGCCCAACCCACCTCAAGGTTTATTGTTGGGAAAATAGGAGAAGGAGGAATATTAAGTATGTTCTGTGCCTTGAGTTGTTAGTTAAAAATAATTAAAACAAACAAATTGTTTATATAAATATAATGGTATATGAGTCTGTACTGCTGTTTGGCGATTCTATTATTGTTTCTGAGAATACAGCTAACAAATAAAATGTGAGTGAATCCAATGGCAATTAAGTAGATGACTTCATAAAAGCTAAATAAAAAGATAGAAAGTCAGCATTACATTTAAAATCTGCTGCATAGACCAGAACATCTAAAAGCTGATGGATCTCTTTGTGAGGGTTAAGAATAATGAAGGGAAGTGAAAATTGTCTAAGTAAAAACTGACACTTCTCTTGTCTTTCATCTTTTAAAATTATTTGCAATTTGCATATTATTAGCTTCTGTGTTTCAATCTCTTCTGAATATTGAAGCATTTTGTTTTAATGCACAAAAAGCACATTTGCCTAATGGAAAATTATACTGTAAGCACCAATGTTTTTCTTTAGATTGGAATGAGTTCATTTAGGGGTGTGTGTGTGTGTGTGTATACATCACATCTAAATTTATACACACACACACACACACACATATGTATGCATGTATGTATATGTATATGTATATGTATATGTATATAAATTTAGATGTGATGTTAGCTGCTGTTGGAGATTTTGCTATGACCTTTTCTGGAAAATTTGCTCATGTAGATTATTGGTATGCATCTTCAAGGTAATTTTGGAGTCTGTATTTTCCTTCTATTTGTAATATTAGGCCATAAAATGTGGAAAGAGTAATTAATGTCCACTAGCACAAAATATATGTAAGTATTATACTATTTATAGATGTCAGTTGTCCTTTAAACCTGTTCATTCTTTATGTTCACTGGGTCTTTACTTTCATTCTTTTGGAGTCACTGACTCCAAAGTCTTTTGGATATAGTGACCAGACGTCCCGCTTTTGGCGGGACAGTCCCGCTTTTTAATAATTTGTCCCGCATCTCGCGGCAATTCCAAAAAGTCCCGATTTTTTTTTGTTTCACTCCCATTCTGAAAATGGGAGGCAGCAACGCAAGATGAGGAGGCGGAGAAGGGGGAGTGGCGGAGAAGGGGGTGCGAGAGGGAGGAGAGACGCCGCTTGACTTCACCCGAGAGGAAGAGAAGAACCGAGAGGAGAGCCGAGGAGAGCCGAGCCTGCCTGGAAGAGCCGAGAGGAGAGCCGAGCCTGCCTGGAAGAGCGGAGAAGCAGCAGCCGCTCCTCCTCCTTCAGGCAGGTGGCAAGACTCAGTGCGCATGCGCAGCCCCCCCACCCCCCACCCCTATCAATGGTGTCCCGCTTTGACATCGCTGAAATCTGGTCACTTTACTTTTGGAGTCATTGACAAGGTACATAAATGGAACAGACTCCTGTTCTGTTCCAAAGTTTGCTCATTTACATTCATGTTTGCTCATTACATTTGCTCACATCCTTGAGTGAAACTTGATTCCTGATGCCTGCTTCCAAGGATTTTTCTTTGCTGCAGTACATTGATCTGCTGCCAATATTGTTTGTATTCCTGGGGGTTTACAAACAAAGTTGAAAAGCTGTAAAAATGATTCAACACAAACACTTAAAGAATAATAAGTATTGGCATACAATGGCACTTAATGTATACATTGTAACATTAACTCCCCAAGCCCTTGAGGAATAACTCTGTCCTGGCAGTTTTTCAAAAGGCCATTGACAGAGTTGGTTGTTATTTCCCCTCTGCCAGGATTCTCTTTCAACTTCTTCAACTAGCCAACAGTGAATGGAATTTTTGAATAGAATACATATTGGATTTCCATGTTGCTTTTAACTTATCATCAATGCATTTTCTTTTAATATGATATTGTAAGTTTCTGAAGATGTTCTTTTTCCCTGTTAGGTGATAAATTTAGTCATGACTCCAGTTGCTTGTATTTTATACTGTATACCTGTATACTGCACGAATCAAGAAGAGGGCCGTGAAAATATTTACAGATCCCTCACATCCTGGACATAAACTGTTTCAACTCCTAGCCTCAAAACGATGCTATAGAGCACTGCACACCAGAACAACTAGACACAAGAACAGTTTTTCCCTGAAGGCCATCACTCTGCTAAACAAATAATTCCCTCAACACTGTCAAACTATTTACTAAATCTGCACTACTATTAATCTTCTCATCATTCCCATCACCCATTTCCTTCCACTTATGACTGTATGACTGTAACTTTGTTGCTGGCAATCCTGATGATTTATATTGATATATTGACCATCATTTGTATTGTAAATGTTGTGCCTTGATGAAGGTATCTTTTCTTTTATGTACACTGAGAGCATATGCACCAAGACAAATTCCTTGTGTGTCCAATCACACTTGGCCAATAAAAAATTCTATTCTATTCTATTCTATTCTATTCTATTCTATTCTATTCTATTCTATTCTATTCTATTCTATTCAGTGAAGTGTAGAATTTGATTTATTTGGAAATATAAAAGTTATTTTTTGAAAATTATGTTTATTATTGTCTCATTTTAGAAATGTCTGCCACTTAAAGTCTTTTTTTTAAAAATGTATTTGTTAGGATGTTGTGATTTTGAGCTATGTATGTTTAATGATTTCGAAAAGTTTACAAACAAAAATTGTACACCAGTTTGTTTTTTAAGAAGAACAAAAACAAATTCAGAACATACATGAGGGGAAATAGACTTACACAATACATTGATATTAATAGATAAGGGGGATAACAAGCAGACATTATAGGCAATAAGCATGAAATAGCAGTATCAGAGCAATACCTGGTGAACATAATGTTTGCATTTCGACTGTGTATACTGTATGATTAGGAAATTAATTAATTAATTAATTAACTCTATAGCATTTCTAACAAAGATTTGTCTAGCTACTTTTGGAAAGGAGTGAACATAGAAAACAGAACAGTAAAACCAAGTACTATTCAACTTTTGAGAGACAAGATGAAGAAAAGGAATGCTTAAAGAAATTTAAAAGCAGGACTGGGAACAATTTTAACTTAAAGAAGCAGTATAAGAAAAACAGACTTCAGGAAACCCTGCACCTAATTGGTCTGATGATGAGAACTCATAAAAGAAAAACATAATTGACTTATAGATGAATTACAATTGATAGGTTTACATGAAAAAACACCTCACTTTGTCTATTGGCTTGAATATAACATTTTTTTTTGGGGGGGGGAGAGATTAGAGAGAGAAAAAAGAAAAGTAATTGCAAAGTTTGTTAACAAGCAAGAGGGTCCTTCCTGGATTGCAAAAGTTCTTTCCCCCAAGAGGGCCTTCTTATATCTTCATTTAATTTAGTAAATTAAACCAAACCAAGTTTTCACTACAGATTGGCCTATTGTATTTTTGTGGAGCCAGCAAGAAATTCAAAAAGAAAAGGGCTTTTCTTTCTTTCTTCTGAGCTCAGTGGAGAGGGAGTAATGAGAGATTCTTTGGCATATAAATGCAGAGCACCTTATTTTATGCCAGTCAGTGTCAGAAAGAATCTAAAAGTATCATCCTAAATGAGATTTGACTGAGGTGACCAGATTTGGTGTGATGTGCTTGAATTCAGAATGAGAGATTATTCCAATGTCTGACAATTTTATCTTTTTCTCCCTTTTCAAACTCAACACAATATTAGAGTATGAAAAGTATAAAAGTTGCTTGTATTGTTAAATATAGACTAGAACTAATAATCTTTTCTTTCCTTTTGGTTCAAATAGAAAAGTTAAATCATTATTGATGTTATTTGGTGATTACTTCTACTGTATGGTTATTGTCTTCGTGTGATATTTGCGATTTGGCAATTGTTAAGCCAGGAAAAGTAGACAAATGGAGTAAGTGCCAAATAAACTTGTAATGTTGGTCGTCCATTTTCCTTCCTGGGGCATGCTTATTGAAGTTTCAGTAACAGTTAGAATTCTACTGTGAGTATGCCAAGACAGAATTAACCCCTTTCAACCACATATTTTAACAAAATATGCTGGGCTTTCCTAACACTGCAAAAACCAAGATTATCAGCTCATCAGAATGCATCTTTTGCATCATAGCAAAGCTTATACACTACATCATAAAATACTGCATACAATAGAGACTCACATCCTGTTTTTTATGTGGTAGAACTTCATTTGCTGAATTGCTTCCAAGTTCTGATAGAGTTTAGAAAACAAAGAGCTAGTTTTACAGTAATAGAGGACTATATTACAATGATTCTATACCAACATTCATATTCTTCTGTTACTTATAAAACTGTAGTTTATTCAAACATTTTCAGATTCATTTTTAATAGAAGTCACTTGTCACTTGATGCTGACATAAGTAATCCAGGAGAGTGACCAAATCCAAAGACATACATCATGATGTCATTACAATCTTTTGTATGAGACATAATTATACCAATTCTGTCATAATGCCATAATGTGTGATCTGTTACTTTAATGCCATTTTGGCATTCTTACAGATGCCTACAATTATACTTTTGCAATGTCTCATCATTTGGTAGAATTTATAGCTGGAAATCTTTCGGAGCATATATACAGGAATTATCTTCTATTCTACCCTTCTATTCTACCCTTATAAAGCATGACCACATTAAAAACACTGTATGATTCCTTTGAAAAAATACATATACAAATTTAGCAATTTAATCCCTGTATAAGTCGAGGAGAAATGTTTATTTGTATCATGAGAAGAGTTGCCATTTTCAACCAATTAGATTAATTCTGCTTTGATATAAGGCAGCTTTAGATGAGGTCATCATAAGGCTTTGTCGCATGCGAATACCAGGCTATGTTATTATACAGTAAAGGTATAATCACTAATCCATTTAGCAACAGCTAAATTACAGTTTTGATTCACAGAACAAAGCAAATTGGGAATAAGAGTTTAGTTCCACTGGTAATTTCATGTCCTCCAATCAATTTCAGTGGAAGGAACATACTGAAAGTTCTTATATGAATTTCTGCATATATAGGCTCCCACAGGATAAATATACTTCTTGACTGTATTTTATGAATACAGACCCTTATTGTCTGTCTGTCTATCTGTCTGTCTGTGTGTAAGATGATTGGAGGTGGAGGCTAAGATGTATAAGAACAGTTGCTGAATTGGGTATATCTAGTCTAGAGAAAAGAAGAAATAGGGGTGACATGATAGCAGTGTTCCAATATTTGAGGGGCTGCCACAAAGAAGAGGGGTCAACCTATTTTCTAAAGCACTAGAAGGCAAGACAAGAAACAATGGATGGAACTTAGAATAAAAAAGAAATTTCCTAACAGTGAAAACAATTAACCATGGAACGACTTGCTTTCAGGAGTTGAGGGTACTCCAACATTGGAGGTTTTTAAGAAGGGACCGGAAAACCATTTGTCAAAAATGGTATAGGGTTTCTGGCTTGAGCAGAGGATTGGACTAGAAGATCTCCAAAGTTCTTTCCACCTCTGTTATTTTTTTCTGCTATGCATTACTATATAATAAATATTACTCATTGCTAAAGATCTAAGTGCCAGAGCCCACTGCAACAACATTGCCAAAAAGGCATTAAGAGTTGTTAACCTAATCTGGCATAACGTTTTCTCTGGTAATACTGTACTACTAACTAGATCATACAAAATATTTGCTAGACCAATTCTCAAATACAGCTCATCTGTCTGGAACCTGCACTGCATATCGGACACAAATACAATTGAGAGAGTCCAGAGATATTTCACGAGAAGAGTCCTCTATTCCTCTACCCGCAATAAAATACCTTATGCCACCAGACTTCAAATTTTGGGCTTAGACAACTTAGAACTATGCAAACTTCAATCTGACCTAAGCATAGTACATAAAATCATCTGCTACAATGTCCTACCAGTCAATGACTACTTTAGCTTCAACCACAACAATGCCCGAGCAAATAATAGATACAAACTCAAGGTAAACCGCTCCAAACTCAATTGCAGAAAATATGACTTCAGTAACAGAGTGATCAATGCCTGGAATGCACTGCCTGACTCTGTGGTTTCTTCTCCAAACCCCCAAAACTTTAACCATAGACTGTCTACGGTTGACCTCACCCCGTTCCTAAGAGGTCTGTAAGGGGCGTGCATAAGTGCACTGGGGTGCCTACCGTCCCTGTCCTAATATTCCTTTTTATTCTTACTCTTTTCATGTATTCAAATTATGTTTACACTTTTACCTGTTATCTTATATATGCTTGACAAATAAAAATAATAATGAATAAATAATAACAATAATTATCTCAGCATTGCCATCCCTCTCAAACACATAATTCTGGGCAGTTAAACATAAGTACACACATGTGTGTATTATATATGGAAACTACTCTTTCCTCATATCAAACTTTATTTATTTATTTATTTATTTATTTTATTTTATTTTGTCACAACAATATATGTAGGAATCATACAAAAGATTATATAGTATATAAACATATATGAGTAAATATAAGGAGGTATAAGCATATATATAGAAAGAAGAAAAGAAAAACAATAGGACAGGAACGGTAGGCACGTTTGTGCGCTTATGCACGCCCCTTATTGTCCTCTTAGGAATGGGGTGAGGTCAATAGTAGAAAGTTTTTGGATAAAGCTTTTAGGATTATGGGAAGAGACCATAACTTGTGACTGTTAGGTAAATGAAGGGGCCTATGACTTCAGCATGAGTCATCAAACGGGTTGTTAAGTTTGTATTTAATTAGTAAACTCTTCTTACTGAATTAATGACTGGATGCTGAATAAAGAAAGAATAGTTTGAGAGGTGCAAGCATTAAAAAAGAAGTTAGTATACAGGATTCCAAGGCATTGTTTTAATACTCACAAAAGGGATATGTGTAATATAACTTGAGATCTCTGAGGTGTTCTGGGGTAACATTAATTTATATTCAGTGAAGAATATCTTTCAAAATGTCTGTTAAAATATTTAATTACAAGGTGTTTTTTCTTCCTCTCTCTGCTTCATCATCCTTCCAGTTTTCTCCAAATCAAACCCCGAAGCATTTATAACTTTGACAGCTGTCATGGGGAGGGAAGCAATCAAGTAGTGTAAAAAGGGTAAATGCTGATGGCAGTTAAATCACTGAAAGTCTGGGGTGTTTATTGATTAAATTGGTTAAGATTTCTTTCATTTTGAATTTGTTTGGCTCAGGAGAGAAAGTGGTCTGAACCACATGCAAATACTTGAAGACTAAGGTACTCTTTTTTACTGAAAGCTGAAAATCTCTTTCATTGGAAGGGAACAAATTTACAGTCATTTTTGATGATTCACTTTGAAAGCCAATTTGTCTGCTTGGAGAACACTGGGTTTGCCTCTCTCCAAGGTTCTTCCACCCCTGTAGAATAAAGTGTGACACAATGGAAGCCACAATATTTGGGGAAAGAAGGTGGTTAGTCTCACACATGATACAAAACCATAAACAGTTGTTTGCAAAGTGTATCAGCTAGATTCACACACACACACCGAATGTGAAACCCAGTCCTTCTGCTTTGTGGCTCTTGGAACTGCTTCTCTTTAGAGCTGCTAAAAATTGGTAGCAGCGTTGAGATAATTAAATAGCAGAAGTATACAAATATAAGTCCTGAATAAGGCATAACATCATTTATAGATGAAGATACTCCCAACTGCTCCCCATCAAAGAATATTAGCTTTACCCACTTTTCACCCACTGCCCAGTGAGTTTCTCAGCCACCCACAAAATGGTAGGCACATTTTGTAGTTATAGAAACCTTACCTACCCTGGTTTAGTGCAATTTCTGTCTGCCATGCACCAAATACACGTTGATATTTCTCTTCCTCTCTTTATAAATTGCAAGTAAATAAATTGCAACTACCAGTATCAGTGCATTGGAAAATATCTTTTTCTACAGTATCATCTCTCTGGTCACCCTGAGGAGTCAGATGGTTTTTGAATTCTCTGAGCCACTTGTTGATCTTCTTACTGAGATTTATAAACTGAGATAAATGTCTACGCTGACATTTGAATATCAAGGACTTAAACATGACAATATACAGTATAACAAATGTTTGCCCTATTTCAAGACAATTATCATGTAGCCATTAAAAGGGCTACAACTCAAAGAGAATATCTGACTTCATATTGAATAATAAAACAACAACAATAATATATTAAGTTTGTATACTAATGCTGAGCCCAGCTATCTCAGAATATCCTCTTCTTGTTAGAATATTCATGATTGGGAAGACATGGTAACAAGGTCAGCCAATGAATAGGCATAGCAACTAAGTCAGCCAATTGGGAGCTGAGACAGACTGGAGCCAGGGTGTGTCTTAGTCTGCAGCTTCTGATTCTGTGCAGAGAAATTAAACTGAAACCAGTGTGTATTAAGCTCTGAGCTATGAAGCAGTGGATATGAACTTGTCTGCTGCTGGAACTGAAAGCAATCTCTCCTCTTCCTGTGAATCTGCTGTTGGTATTGTAAACTTACTTCATGTATTATTGTGTATATAAATAGAATAGAATAGAATAGAATAGAATAGAATAGAATAGAATAGAATTTTATTGGCCAAGTGTGATTGGACACACAAGGAATTTGTCTTGGTGCATATGCTCTCAGTGTACATAAAAGAAAAGATACGTTCATCAAGGTACAACATTTACAACACAATTGATGGTCAATATATCAATATAAATCATAAGGATTGCCAGCAACAAGTTATAGTCATACAGTCATAAGTGGAAAGAGATTGGTGATGGGAACTATGAAACGATTAATAGTAGTGCAGATTCAGTAAAGAAGTTAATGAATCCTGCTGAATCAGTTTATCTGTGTGTGCTTCTGGATTTGATTTTTGCAACAAACTCTGACATTTCTGAGGCATTTTTAAATGTTCCTTTTCCTTTTCATGCCTCAAAGAAAAGGGGCATTGATCTTTTTTTTTCTCCATCTATTGCACCAGTGCGAAACGTGTGTGAGTATACCATATGCTGCCCCATAGTGCTTTACAGCCCTCTGGAAGGCTAAGTTAACCTTGAGCCCCATTATATTGGCCACCAATATAATATGAACTCTTACGTATGTATATTGGCCACTATTTCTAACCTAAAATTCCTGAAAACAGAGCACATTCTGGGCTTTGAGAGAAGAATGGAAAATGGCTGGCAGCCATTTTTGTTGATAGTGTTGCTGGCAGAAACCACAAACAAACAGAAGGTTAGAACTTAAGGCAAAGCAGGATATTTGGTGTTATCAACATTACAGATAAATCCAATTCCTGAGACATTTTAAAAACTGAAAATCCATTGGTCTTAAAGTTGCCAAGATTGGACACCCCTGCCCTAAATCATTGGCTTGAAGAGTTGAAGTAATCTTTTCCATGAATCTGAATTATATAGATTTCTGCAATAATGTAGCAGCTCTTTTCCAAATACAGCATCAGGTTTGGAATCCCTCTTCAGAGCAGTCACTGAGCGGACAATATTAATAAAGAATTATATTATGATGATCCTGAACATGAACAATTTTCTTGATGGTAATAATAGTTATAAAATGAATTATACAAAGATTAATTGCCAATGCTAGTATGAACAATAAAGGTCCAGATACAGCATCATGATAAATAAAAGAATTCAAAAACTGTAAAATTTACTTCCGTTTAAACCTTGCTAACCCCTGAAAAAAAAAAGTTTTAAAATCCTACTTCAGATTTCATTGTACACCTAGTTGAAGGTCCCTGACTGGAGAATAATAATAATCATTTATGCCTAGCAGATATTATAAAATCTTTAGTTCTGCATTTCATAGTATGATTACTGTAAACTACTCTTTGTACCCCTTCTGGCTAATTAGGATTTGAAAAACAAAAAAGATATAGCAGGAACATAATACTTTTTCTTAGCTGCTTATTTATACTCTCAAAGCAAACTTGGCTTAAACAAGGTTTCAACTGTTCTTTCTTTATGGTCCAGTGATATCAATCCTGTCAAATCTCTAATCTTGTTAAGGGAAAAAAAGAAAAAAATAGCTGCTTACCATTGAATTGAGATGTCCAAGATTTCAGAAGAAATGAAAGGCATCCAATTATGCATTATGAATTAGGAAAAATTAAGAGAAAGCCACTTTGGTTTAGTAGTTAAGGCACCTGGCTGGAAACCAAAAACTGCAAGTTCTAGTACTGCCTTAGCATGAAAGCCAGCTGGATGATCTTGGGCAAATCAGTCTCTCTTAACTCAACCCACCTTGCAGGACAGTTGTTGTGGGAAAGTAGGAGAAGAAAAGCATGTTAAGTATGTTTACCTTCTTAAATAATAAGGCAGGATTTAAAAGGCAAAAAAAAATATTCCACAATTATCCAGTTTTTCTGTGACAATTACAAAATTGATTTTTTAAAAAATCAGTGAAAAGATAAAATTCAACCCAAGTCAATTTGTTGCTGAATTCGTTCATCATTGAATTGAATACAATTTTCTTCAAGTGGAACCCAACTGTATTCTTCTCATGACCTTGTTGCCTCTCTGCACAAACTCTCATGGAATCATTTCATGCTGAAGTTTATCTGGAATGAGAGGTAGACTTCTCCAAGCTTGGCATTCAATACAGATCATTTTGAAATCTGTTTTATTTTTAGGGTGAGAAATAAGAAGCTCACACATCCTAACTCCTCCACAAAGTAGCCTGAGAATGTTCCAAAATATGAAATAGAATGTGATTTGAGGTATTGTAAATGAATGACTCCTCTATAGAGCAGGGGTCCCAACCTTTCAGACCTCAGGAAACACTAAATTCATAATTTTAAATCCCGTAGACCACTAATATGATCTGCTTAATGACCAGCTGGGTGAGTGTGGCTAGGTAGTCATGTGATTGGGTGGGTATGACCAACTTGATGTCACTCATGTTGAACGGCGCCTTGCTGGCCTCTACTCACCCCTCCCCTCCTACCCACTCCTCCCCTGCCTGCCCGGGCTCCCTAGAGCCCCAACAGGAAGCAGTTGTTGAAACTAAGCAACCACCATGAGAAAGAGTTGGCAAAACAGCTGGCTCAGTTCAAATTGGATCTGACCGAGAAAGACACTTAGCAGAAGCACCTCACTGAGGACTAGGAGCATAGGCTTTCCAAGCAGAGGGAAGACCTGCAGTACTGCAAGGCCAAGTGCCAGTGCCTGGAAGCTCAGTGGGCTGAGATGGTCAGCCAGTTCCAGGCCATGATGCAGTCTCCTGGAATAAGGTCCTCCGGCTCTTCGCCACCAGCATCACTTCCCTCCAGCCTTGGCCCAAAGCCCCACACCAGGACGCTGAAGCAGACCCCAACCCAAACAAAAAGACCCTGAAGGGGGAAACTTTCTGCAGCAACACAAGCGTTCATTGCATGTATCCGGTAGTCATTGAGGACTACGAGCAGAGGCTTTCCACGCAGAGGGAAGACCTATGGGAGTGCAAGGCCAGTTACTGGTGCCTGGAGGCTCAGCGGGCTGAGACGGTCAGTCAGTTCCAGGCCATGATGCAGTCCCAGTGGAACAAGGCCCTCTGGCTCTTCGTCACCAGCGGTGCTTCCCTCCAGCCTTCAGCCAAAGCTCTGCACCAGGAGTCCGAAGCAGACCCCAAGTCAGAATTTCTTGCCCCCTCCAACCCACACAAGAAGACCCCAAAGGGTCTTCTTTGTGTTGCTGCAGAGCACTCTCTGCAGCAACACAAAGTTCATTGCACATATCCGGCCCAAGGGCTGTAGTTTGAGGACCCCTGATTTAGTGCAATATAAAAAATGCAAATAATTTTTCTGGGGACCACAAAATTTTCTCGCGGACCACCAGTGGTCCGCGGACCACCAGTTTGTGACCACTGCTATAGAGCATGTCTTAGATTATGGGTGTGTGTTCTGTCCTCACTACATAAAGATTATATGTCAGGCCATGACAGTGTGTGTGTGAGAGAGAGGGAGAGTGAGAGAGAATTTTGATCCTGGAGACTGCTTGGACAACAGTCCCTACTCTTTTCCTGGCAAGTTTTTTCAGAAATAGAATAGAATAGAATAGAATAGAATAGAATAGAATAGAATAGAATAGAATAGAATTTTTATTGGCCAAGTGTGATTGGACACACAAGGAATTTGTCTTGGTGCATATGCTCTCAGTGTACATAAAAGAAAAGATACGTTCATCAAGGTACAACATTTACAACACAATTGATGGTCAATATATCAATATAAATCATAAGGATTGCCAGCAACAAGTTATAGTCATACAGTCATAAGTGGAAAGAGATTGGTGATGGGAACTATGAGACGATTAATAGTAGTGCAGATTCAGTAAATAGTTTGACAGTGTTGATGGAATTATTTGTTTAGCAGAGTGATGGCCTTCGGGAAAAAACTGTTCTTGTGTCTAGTTGTTCTGGTGTGCAGTGCTCTATAGCGTCGTTTTGAAGGTAGGAGTTGAAACAGTTTATGTCCAGGATGCGAGGGGTCTGTAAATATTTTCACGGCCCTCTTCTTGATTCATGCAGTATACAGGTCCTCATTGGAAGGCAGGTTGGTAGCAATTATTTTTTGTGCAGTTCTAATTATCCTCTGAAGTCTGTGTTTTTCTTGTTGGGTTGCAGAACCGAACCAGACAGTTATAGAGGTGCAAATGACAGACTCAATAATTCCTTTGTAGAACTGAATCAGCAGCTCCTTGGGCAGTTTGAGCTTACTGAGTTGGTGCAGAAAGAACATTCTTTGTTGTCCTTTTTTAATGATGTTTTTGATGTTAGCTGTCCATTTTAGATCTTGCGATATGATAGAACCTAGAAATTTAAAGGTTTCTACTGTTGATACTGTGTTATCTAGTATTGTGAGAGGTGAAAGTATGGAAGGTTTTCTCCTAAAGTCTACCACCATTTCTACGGTTTTGAGTGTGTTCAGTTTCAGATTGTTTTGGTTGCACCACAAGGCTAGTCGTTCGACCTCTTGTCTATATGCGGATTCGTCATTGTCTCGAATGAGACCAATCACTGTTGTGACATCTGCGAACTTCAGTAGCTTAACAGATGGATCATTGGAGATGCAGTCATTGGTATACAGAGAGAAGAGAAGTGGGGAGAGCACACAGCCTTGGGGGGCCCCTGTGCTAACTGTACAGGTATTTGATGTGATCTTGCTTAGCTTCACCTGCTGCTTCCTGTTTGTTAGGAAGCTTGTGATCCACTTACAAGTCTGTTCTGGTACCTGTAGCTGGTTTAGCTTAGTTAGAATGTCTGGAATGATGGTATTGAATGCTGAACTAAAGTCTACAAAAAGGACCCTTGCATAGGTCTTTGGAGACTCAAGATGTTGTAGGATGTAATGCAGAGCCATATTAACAGCATCATCTGTTGATCTATTTGCTCGGTATGCAAATTGCAAGGGGTCTAACAGTGGATCTGTGATGGTTTTCAAGTAGGAAAGCACTAGCCTTTCAAAGGTTTTCATGACTACAGATGTTAAAGCAACTGGTCTGTAGTCATTCAGTTCCTTGATGGTGGGCTTCTTCGGCACTGGGATGATGGTGGAGCGTTTGAAGCAAGAAGGAACATAACACATCTCTAGTGATTTATTGAAAATATGGGTGAAGATGGGGGCCAATTGGTCAGCACAGACTTTTAAGCAAGAAGGAGTTATCTTGTCTGGGCCTGGAGCTTTTCCTGGCTTTTGTCTGTGAAATAGGTCCTGCACTTCCTTTTCTGTGATCACTAGGGGTTGTGAACCCAATGAAATGGGGTCAGTTGTAGGAGGCTTGGCTGTTGTTGGTGTGTCTGAGATGGGGGTTGTGGAGATAGGTGGCTGTAGTTTCCTTTCAAACCTGCAGTAAAACTCATTCAGGTCATCTGCCAGTTGTTGATTACCTTCAGCCTGGGAAGGAGGTTTGCCATAGCCGGTGATATTTTTAAGAGTTTTCCACATGTTTGCTGGTTCATTTGCTGAAAACTGATTCTTTAGCTTTTCAGAGTAGCTTCTTTTTGCTGCTCTGATCTCCCTTGTTAGTGCATTTCTGGCCTGATTGTACAGCATTTTATCACCTTTTCTGTAGGCTTCCTCTTTGGAATGTCGTAGCTGCTTAAGTTTAGGTGTAAACCAAGGTTTGTTGTTACTGTATATTTGCAAGGTACACAAAGGTCTTCACAGAAGCTGACATATGATGTTACAGTATCTGTGAGTTCATCCAGGTCTGCAGAGGTATCTTTAAAAATATTCCAATCAGTGCAGTCAAAACATGCCTGTAGCTTTAATTTTGATTCCTCCATCCAGGTCTTCACTGATTTAATTATTGGTTTTGTGGCTTTAAGTCTTTGCCTATAAGCAGGTACAAGGTGAATCATGCAATGATCAGAGTGTCCTACAGCTGCACGTGGTAAAGACCGATAAGCATCTTTTAGTGTTGTTTAGCAATTGTCTAGAGTATTCTTGTCTCTGGTGGGACAATTGACATGCTGAAAGTATTTTGGTAGCTCTTTCCTTAAGTTTGCCTTGTTTAGATCTCCCAAAACAATGGCCAGTGAATCAGGGTGTTTGGCTTCAGCCTCCATGATTTGGTCAGCTAGAGTTCAATGTGGTGGACATAAACAGCAATTAGAAGAAATGAGGAAAATTCACGAGGTAAATAGTAAGGTTTGCAGTTGATAATTAAAGTCTCTAAATTGTTGTCACAGAATTTGTAAATTATTTTAAAATCTTGACACCAGTTTCTATTAATATATAGACATAAGCCTCCTCCTTTCTTTTTACCAGATGTTTCTGGAATCCTGTCTGATCGTTCAATCTGAAACCCTGGAATGTTCAGGCTGCTATTTTCAATTGATTCATTTAACCAGGTTTCAGAGAAGCATAGGACTGCTGAATTGCGAAAATCAGAATAGTATTTGTTTAAGAGGAGTATTTCATCCATCTTATTTGCAAGTGAGCGTATATTTGTTAGGAAAATTGAAGGCAGAGGAGTTTTAATGCGATTTCTTAGCCTGATTAAGATCCCAGATCGTTTACCTCTCTTCTTTCTCTTCCATCGTTTGGGTTTTTTAGTAGTCCATGGCTCCGTGGGAATTGCCTCCTCCTGTGTTAGAATCTCCTCCATGTTTGTAAAGACAGGCGGGGGTGAGATCAAAGAAAGCTGCTCCTTAAAGAAATGTTCCTTAATTTTTAGCAGATGGTCTTGTGAGTAGTAAATCCATAGTGAGTCACAGAGAACAATTAGAAATAAAGAAACAATTAGAGAGCATTTCACCGAGGCAGCCTTCGTCGGCACCATCTTGGGAAAGGGAGCTTGGGAAAGGTTTGTCTTCTTCTTAGGACAGTGAGAGAGTGACTGGCCCAAGGTCTCCAGTTGGTTTTGTGCCTAAGGCAGGGTTAGACCACACAGTCTTCCGATTTCTAACCTGATGCCTTAACTACTGTACCAAACTGGCTCTATGCTTACATTATCTAGGGCTCCTAGTTTATTAGTCAGCTGAAAGGGCAGAAAGTCAAAGCAAGTAGTGAAAATTAAGATAAAGTACAGTGTTTTAAAATGAAAGGGGGTGATAGATATTATGCCTCCTTCCACATTGTGACCATGTCAATTTGCTGAACAATGAAATACCATCATGTGGTTATAGTTCATTGTAGCCTTTCTATTAAAGAATTTAACCTGATATAGCGTCAAAATATGATGTAACTATTGGAAATAAGTCAGTCCAAGTATTTATATTTTAAATCTATGCAAAGACTCATAATTTATTTAAATACATCATTATTGCCATTCCCGGATACACCATTCTTAGCCATATTGATTAAGAGTATGTGGTCAGTATAATTGGTGCCTAATTAGGAATGAAATATTTTGTTCCAACAAGTAGTTTGACTATGACATTCTGCATCAGGCACTTCACTTTTTTTCCTCTTCATAATCTCCTGGTTCCTGCTATCTTGTAAAGCTTTTGCCTCTGTTATTTTCTGTAGGAATCTTAGTCACTCTCATTCTTACCCACAGATTTTGAGACAAGGCTGAAGCTGTGACCTTGGTGCATGTAAAACATATGGTCTTCCAATTAAAGTTTCTTTAAGATTTCCAAGCAATCCTCTCGATAATATTCTGAAGCAAATGCAGTTAGCAAAATGATGTGAATTGATCCAGGAAAAGATAAAGGTAGGTCAGTTGTGCCATCTGTTACATATGTATGTAGCAAATGAAGAAAGGGGCAGGTGGACCCCCAGGGGATGTTAATATGAAAAAGCAATTTATAGGCAAAACAGTAGCTAAGCAAACAAAATACCTGGCTGTGAAACAAGCCCTGGCTGTTAGGAAGAAGAATGGTGAAGCAATATAGTTCCCCAGCTGTCTATTGTCAACACAAGGACTGATTATCTCTGATAAGATGCCATTTTGGGAAAAATGCATTAGATAGCCACAGTAAAAGACTTGCATGCTAAAAAAAATTATGGTGAAGCAACCCCACATGACAGTGGTTCCAAATTGTTATATAATTAGCTGTTTAGTAGGCTTTCTGCTTAAGCTGATACTTGTGTTTTGTTTTTTTTAAAGAACACTTGCTTTACTAGAATTATTTTTAAGAGTTCCAGGGATCTGAGCTGGAGAATAAATGTATAACGTTAAGCAGTGTCTGCATTTATTCCATGCACTAGAATTTTCATAGACTTAATATTGGGATAGGACCAAAAAAATAATAATAATGTCAGAACTGCTGCATCACCTTTACAAACATCAAGAAATGATTCCCAGTATAAGTGAAATTTCAGTCCACAGTGTTTTTTCTTTATGGTTTATTCTAATATTTATCACATTCACTTGTTAATCATGCTCTACTGGAATAGAATGAATAGGAACAATGTGGAATGATCTTTCCTAAAATTGGACAGCACGACTTTGATATGGTGGAATATAGACCAGAGTTGTCCCAAAGGTGCTTTTTCAAGAGGCGCCTGGACTTCCTGGAATTGCACTTTCATTATTTTCAGCTATGGTATCCTTTTAGCCCGTGCTTCTTTTTTTCATATGCTTTTTGTTATGTATTTTAAACTGCTGGCAAAATTCTTTGGACAGACATGTCATGCATGTTGACTCAATATAATCTTTTTGTCCACATTTCCATTTATGCAGTTCCTCTGGTCTCTATCAATTAGGTTCTGATCTTCAAAGTGACGTTGTCCTTGAAAATGGTACTTGCGCAAGATTCTATTTTGGGAACTGGTTGGCCTTCTTCTTCTTCTTCTTCTTCTTCTTCTTCTTCTTCTTCTTCTTCTTCTTCTTCTTCTTCTTCTTCTTCTTCTTCTTCTTCTTCTTCTTCTTCTTCTTCTTCTTCTTCTCCTCCTCCTCCTCCTCCTCCTCCTCCTCCTCCTCCTCCTCCTCCTCCTCCTCCTCCTCCTCCTCCTCCTTCTTCTTCTGGAACTTACAAATGAACAAACTGTGATAATTTCCACAATCAGTACTCAGCTATACCTTTCATGCTATAACTGAACTCCTCCTCCACCTTCTTTTAGGAATAATACAGTCAATTTGATTTCTACGACTCCATCTTGTGATGTCCATCTACACAAATGCCATTCTGATTGTTTGAAGACCTTGCTAAGAAATAAACAATTTAGATTCTCTTACATATGTGCAAGAGATAGTATATCTATTGAAGCTTCAAACCAATCACTCTACTTTGCTCTCCTGAGGTATATAGTATATCCAATACAATTGGGGTGAAATCCAGACGGTTCGGACAGGTTCTGGAGAACCGGTAGTGGAAATTTTGAGCAGTTCGGAGAACTGGCAAATACCACCTCTGGCTAGCCCCAGAGTTGGGTGGGAATGGAGATTTTGCAATATCCTTCCCCCAGGAGTGGGGTGGGAATGGAGATTTTATAGTATCCTTCCCCTGCCATGCAACACCAAGCCATGCCCACAACACACACCAAGCCATGCCACAGAACTGGTAGTATAAAAATTTGGATTTCACCACTGAATACAACCATGATTTTTCAAGGAAAACATATTATTACAGGAAAATAAATGCTAAAGTTCAGAGCACCATAAAGTAAAGGAAACAAAGAAAAATGCTTGGAATGTACTACCTGACTTTCTGGTTTCTTCCCCAAATCCCCAAAACTTGAACCTTAGACTGTAGACCTCACCCCATTCCTAAGAGGTCTGTAAGGGGCGTGCATAAGCACACCAGCATGTCTACCATCCCTAATGTTTTCTTTTATTCTTATCCTTTACACGTATTCATAATTATATTTACACTTGTATCTGTTATAAAATACATGCTTAACAAAATAAATAAATAAAATAAATAAATAAAAGAAAAAGAAAAACCTTCCTTCCTTCCTTCCATCCATCCATCCATCCTTCCCTCCCCTCCCCCACTCATGTGTGAGCTTTTATATTCATAAAAAGCTGCATTAAACTTTTAATACAAATGTATATATGAAAAATAATGTCATTTTATTCCTTGTCTTTGTACAAGGACGTTGTTTTCAGGTAGTTAGAGGACAACAAGTATAAAACTTCCAGGGAAAGGCTGTCCAGCTGGCCACAAATCTAGGTTTCAATTCACGTTTATCCACTGAGTATAGAATGGAAGCTGAACAAAAATTCTCCCTGAAGAACTTGAAACAGAGGAACACATGGACTTCGTTCTTTTCTTGAATTAATGTTTGTATCTTTTGCCCAAAGAATCTAACACAATGCTGTAGGCCACTTCATTCTTATTCATCTCCACAATCTTCTTTTCTGCTTCTGTTTCAGGCAGGGGTCATAAAATGAAAATTATCTATAAATAAAAGAAGCTAAAAAGGAATGACAAAAAAATCTCGCAGTGAAGGAACTGAGTTAGAACAAACAAACTAACAAAACCCTTTACTGCTACCACAAAGAAGTCATGATGTCTGAGCCCTTCTTTGATCCACCTCTTCATCTGAATTCTTTTATGGTATTATTTTTTAACAGATTAAAAATACAAAGGTGCAAGCCATCCTCTTTCTGATTTCTGTGCATGTATTTGCATGCACATATATGATATATACTTCTCTATCTATCCACCAACCTGGAAAAAAAAATGTTGCTGATTTAAGAGTCACATTAACTTTAATGAGTGGATTTCTTAAATCAGCAGCATACTTTTTTCAGGCTGGTGTGAAATTATTTAATGAATAACTGAGAGGAGTTGTGCTTGCCGGAGGCCCAAAGCACTTATTCCAACTCATTATTGAAGTGTCCTCTGCACTTTAAATTTAAGATCTTCCAGAAAACAAAGTGAATGTGGAATAATACAATTATAGAAGCAATAAGAGCTAAATGGAACATGACAGAGCACACAAAGTGTGTGTATGATGAAGAATTTAAGCTTTGTGAGGTTAGGTGACTTTAATTATTTTATTCTCCCTCTCAATTTGTAGTCACACAGTGGAAAATTTTGAAGTATGAAATGTGCACATAATTATGGACAAATAAGTTGGGAAAAATGGGTGACCTGGTAGTTATTGGAAAAACAGAAATACGTTATTGATGGCAGAATAGATTGAAGCTCATTAGGAAGGTACTGTAGTTATAAGAGTTGTGAAGTACTTCAGAAATAATTTAGAAAAAGTGCTTTAAGGCATCCAGGCAGATACAGATGGTGTATCTCTTTGCAACTCTTTAATACAGCTTAATCTTCTCCCAAGATTATATACAACTACCCTTTACCCAAGCTATCCAACACTTTGGGTTACTGTATATCTTGAAGTCTTTCTCTTTGAAGATGAGCATTTAGAAATATTTTGCCCTGCAACAGCAGTCAAAATGTTGGATATAATGAACATATTTCTTAAATATTTTGCAGTGTATTTATCTGTAAGGTATGAATAATATTGAAGGTAGAGTGAGTGATTTAAAGCTAGCTTGAGTGCAGTACCATTCTAGGATTTAGATGAGGGAACAGAAGGAAAGATTTGCAGATGATACCAAACTAGCAGGAATAACCAATATCCCAGAAGATAAGCTCAAACTACAGCTGGATCTTAATAGACTTGAACACTGGGCCCTACCTAACAAAATTAAATTCATTATAGAAAAAAGTAAGGTTTTATACTTAGGCAAGAAAAAACCAAATATATAGGTACAGAGTAGTTGAAACTTGGCTCAACAGCGGTAACTGTGTGAGAGATCCTGGAGTCCTAGTGGACAATCACTTGAGCCAGCAATGTGCTGCAGTTGCCAAAAAAGCCAACAGAATCCTAGGCTGTATTAACAGAGGGATAGGAGCAAGATTACGAGAAGTGATACCACTGCTTTATAAGGCCTTAAAATATTGCATTCAATTTTGGTCATCACAATATAAAAAAGATGTTTAGACTCTCGAAAGAGTGCAGAAAAGAGTGACAAAGATGATTGGGGGGAGTGGGGGCTGAAGCCTAAGGATATGAAGAACGTTTGCAGCAATTGGGTATGCTCATCTTCAAAGCATTGTCTAGTGAAAAGAAGAACTAGGGATGACAATGCTCCAATATTTGAAAGGCTGCCACAAAGAAGTGGGGGTCAACTTATCTTTCAAAGCACCAGAAAGCAAGACAAGATGCAATTGTTGGAAACTGAACAAAGAGAGAAGCAACCTAGAACTAAGGAGAAACTTCTTGACAGTAAGAACAATCAACCAGTGGAACAACTTGCCTTCAGAAGTTGTTGGCGCTCCAATACTGTAGGCTTTTAAGAAGGGACTGGACAACCATTTGACAAAAATGGTATAGGTCTCCTGCTTGAGCAGTGGGTTGGACTAGAAGACTTCCAAAGTCCTTTCTAACTCTGTCTTTCTGTTATTCTGATTCCTATTTATGCAGTAAAATGTAGAGAATATGATACAGACACAATCACATACCTTTCCTCCTTAACTAAGCACTTCTGTTATTTTGAGAAAAGTTCTTTCCAGAGTTTTGTATATGTGCCAGAAATTCTACCATAGATAAATAAAGTCCATCTGATTATGTCAAGTCTCTTTAAACTAGTGGATTTGAAATAAACACGTCATATTATGCTGATAATGTTGATGTTTTTTTAAAATAAATGAAAGCATATGAAATAAAATTCAGATTCACCCATCACTTGCTGATTTAGCAGCTACCATGCATTTATCCCCCCAAATGGAAGAACCATGTACTTGGGAGAAAACTCCACTAGTTCTTTATCTTTCTACTGCCATTTCACTACAAGCACCCTTTTGCCTTCTAATATTTAAACACAGCATTTGTCCCTTGGTAGCTGTACCATTGAGTATTCAATGAAAACTTGGCCAAAGAGTCCAAATCGAGGAAGGACTGATTGTGATGCAAGTGGCTGCTTCAGTGCGTTGCTTTGGGGGAGAACTTCATAGGAGTTGCTTTCAAATAACTATCAAACTCAAACTCAAGAGGTGGAGTGCAGTAAAGTTATTATTACGTTTCAGAAACAGCATATTATGAGTGAGAACCAAAATTCCGTGAGGTTCCTCAAGTTCAGTAAAAAAAGAAGTACAATTCAGCTGATCTCTAAACTCAGTTCATGCCTCAGATGAAATTCTGAAGTGAAGATCTTCAGTCTCATGTCTCACACACACTCTGTCACAATAGCAACATACAGAGAGGTTATGACATCTAAACATATTTTTCCTCATCAACCTACTTGACTAAAAAGTAAAAAGAATGCCATACTTCTACAAAACCTTGGCCCTGTGAAATTACTTGGCACAAAACACTTCTTTTTTCCTTGTCAGATAATTCAGATGGAACCAAAAGGAATCTCCTGTATAGTATTTCCATTTTAAGCTTATATTTTCCTTCCTCCCCAATCCCCCAAGTCAACATTTTAAATAATAAACTTAGTTATAGATAATTCTTATTATTTATTGTAAAATAAAACTGGTTGACATATTTTGCTAAGGCATAGCTCGCTAAATAAATGATAATTGGCAGAATTTGTATAACTGTGGTATAAAGCTGTGATTTATATACTAACATCCATACAATTTGCTAAGCCAAAATAAAACCAATTATACTCTGGCATAGCAATGTGTCAACTCAATTACAGAATAAATAGCATCACTTTCACATACGATCTAATGGTAATAACTTTGTTGAATCTATTCCAAATACATATTATAAAACTGAAGACCATGTATATTTTGTATTAAATGGTTTCTAGGCCTTTAGGGTGAACCAACCTTTCTTTCCTCTATTCTTCTCCAGTTTGGTCACTTGTTAAATTCCCATCAAATGGCTAGGATGAATCATCCAAACCATGCCAATATATGGAGAATTCAAGGAATGGGAAGGAAGAACTAGCTTCCATAAAGTATTTTCTAATAATTTCCCTCTTACAAAACAAATAGCTTGTACAAAGTAATAATTCATCTTTCTGATTCCAGTTTCTGGGCAGGCAGGAGCTGAAGTATAGCAAAGGAAGATAAACCCAAATTTAAATTAGCATAGATAACAGTATCACTTAGAATTACTAAAATATAACTAAAGATACATGAAAACCTTCTGGGAATTTCTACAGAAATTTATACTCCTTAGAAAATTCTGAAATCCACTAGAATTTTTCCTCATTCAATGATCTAAGTTTGATTTATTTCATCTTTTAAAAATCAGACTGGAAATTATTCCATGTCCCTATGAAAGAAAGAAAAAGAAAGAAGGAAGGAAGGCAAGAAGGAAGGAAGGAAGGAAGGAAGGAAGGAAGGAAGGAAGGAAGGAAGGAAGGAAGGAAGGAAGGAAGGAAGGAAGCTTTCAACACTGTTCTTTAAAACAAATAAAAGCAACAAAGAAAAAGGGGAGTGGAGGGGGCTTGTATTGAAGCCAAAGAGAAAATCCAACGCAATTTGTCTGGAAACCAAACGTTTTCTAAAAATAATTTTGGTAAAACAATTACATTTTTCCAACTTTCATTTTCCAACTTATGGTGCTCTAAACTTTCAATAACAAATTATACAAAGTATTCTAGATGGATATGAAGAACAGCTGGTCCATGGGCTAAATGTGACCTGTGGAGGTTATCCATCCAGCCGGCCAACTCCTTCCTCATTTCCCCAGACTCACTGAAAAAATTAGCTTTTCTTAGCTTGGTGCTCATAAAAGCTTCGTTTTTGAAGGATGACGTAATTGAGGTTTCTAGGCTTCTTATCTTTGATCAGCTGCTGATCAAGTATATATAAAAAAGAAAACAAACCACTAAGCCTTCAAAATAGTTTTCTTTCCAAGTGCCTAAAAGGGAAAATCCTCTCATTTCTCATTAGTCAGTGATGAGAAAGATTTTTTTCAAACCATACCTAGAACATAAATCTTTTAAATCTGTTGAATGGAAAAAAATAGGATGCATTTTCTGTGCCGAAGAAAATGGGGATTGATCTCCCCCATACCATAGGAAAGGACTCTATAGTAAGAGACAGACATCGACCAATTCCTCTCTGACATTCCTGATTATAGAGACCTGGTTCAGAATATAAATTTCAGGGGATCTGAAAAGGCTTTCTGTCTCTAAAGCCCTCCCATAAAATTGTCTGGCCAGATGGGTAAGTGCATCTATGGGAATATAGTCCTTTAACCAAATTAGCTTCTTCATCACTACTTTAACCTAGGAAACCTGTTCATCTAAGGGCTAAAATCTCTGATCTCCTCTATCATATATGCAGTCTCATGCTTAAAATTGGAGAAAAGAGAACTTATTTCACCATGGAACCACCTGGGAGAAATCAAATCAATCAATCAATCAATCAATCAATCAATCAATCTTTTATTATGATCACAGATCAGAATTAAAAATTAAAGTGTTCAAATGAAAGCGAACAGAACAAGACATAATAGTATATACAAGTTAGTGGTGAGATCTTCAATGTGTGGCCAAAGTCTGCCTAATTTTACAGAGTATAACAGACTTTAGCTACATTAAGGTGACTGTATCATACTGATCCAATAGTACCAGCCATACATAAAAGAGATTATAATTTTCCAGATATTTTACCAGGTGGAAAGTTATAAACTGAGTCCATGAATCCTTGTAGAGTGTACGGTATAATTGGACACAAGCTACGGTTTCAATGGCTCCTTGTCCACAGGGGCACAATCTCAGCTCATATGGGATTTTTTTTTTAATCAGTCCTCCAGAATTGCTGGAGACCATTACAACATGGGAGAATTACTGCTCTTTGAAATAGGAAGGAAGGAAGGAAGAAGAAAGAAAGAAAGAAAGAAAGAAAGAAAGAAAGAAAGAAAGAAAGAGAAAGGAAAGGAAAGAAAAGGAAGGAAGGAAGGAAGGAAGGAAGGAAGGAAGGAAGGAAGGAAGGAAGGAAGGAAGGATAGAATCAAGATCACGTAAAGTATAAATACCACTTTATAATGCCTTGGTAAGGCCACACTTGGAATATTGCATTCAGTTTTGGTCGCCATGATGTAAAAAGGATGTTGAGACCCTAGAAAGAGTGCAGAGAAGAGCAACAAAGATGATTAGGGGACTGGAGGCTAAAACATATGAAGAACGGTTGCAGGAACTCAGTATGCCTAGTTTAATGAAAAGAAGGACTGGGGAGACATGGTAGCAGTGTTCCAATATCTCAGTGGTTGCCACAAAGAAGAGGGAGTCAAACTATTCTCCAAAGCACCTGAACAAGAAGCAATGGGTGGAAACTAATCAAGGAAAGAAGCAACCTAGAACTAAGGAGAAATTTCCTGACAGTTAGAACAATTAATCAGTGGAACAACTTGCCTGCAGAAGTTGTAAATGCTCCAACACTGGAAATTTTTAAGAAAGTGTTGGATAACCATTTGTCTGAAATGGTGTAGGGTTTCCTGCCTGGACAGGTTGTTTTTTTTTTTTAATTTGCATTTATATCCCGCCCTTCTCTGAAGACTCAGGGCGGCTTACATTGTGTAAGGCAATAGTCTCATTCTATTTGTATATTTATATACAAAGTCAACTTATTGCCCCCAACAATCTGGGTCCTCATTTTACCTACCTTATAAAGGATGGAAGGCTGAGTCAAACTTGGGCCTGGTGGGACTAGAACCTGCAGTAATTGCAGGCAGCTGTGTTTAATAACAGACTGTCTTACCAGTCTGAGCCACAGAGGCCCAGAGGTTGGACTAGAAGACCTCCAAGGTCCCTTCCAACTCTGATATTATTATTATTATTATAAGGAAGGAAGGAAGGAAGGAAGGAAGGAAGGAAGGAAGGAAGGAAGGAAGGAAAAAGAGAAAGGAAGGAAGGAAGGAAGAGAGAGAGAGAGAGTGACAGAGGAAGGAAGGAAACTGGAGGTGTGTGTCTGTGTCTGTGTGTCTGTGTCTGTACACACACACACACACACATTCTTTAATTTTTCTTACAGTACATCCCCTTTATATTCTAAGATACAGTGTTTGAGAGCCCTGGGGATTAATTAAAGGTTTCCTGGTGATGTCAGTGCTTGGGCTGTAGCTGTTAGGTTATGTCTTACTTTGCAATTACATATGGTCAATCAACTTGGCCTACTTGGGATGAGTGGCCCCTGTGTGAAAGGCCAGGAGAGGGCTTACAGGAGAGGGGGCAGAACATGGCTGCCCTAGTCCACTGCCAATAAGGAGATACAATAGCTGGTGATCAGGTTTTCAAACTTTGTCAGTTCTCCTCATCATTCTGTGAATTAAAGATATGTTACATTTATATGAGCCAAGTGCTACATCAGACTATCCAAAAACAATACAGATTCTGATGAATTATTGCACTTTGGTCTCCATAGAAGTCTCTGAAGTGTGAACTATGCCATTCTTTTTGTTCTAATCCATGGATGGGTTTTTAAATGCATATCGGCTCATCCTGCAGGCAATATTCCTATTCATCCCATCGACAATTCCTGTTTTGGGACCCATTTTGGTTAGGGTTTTTTCCAGTTTTGTCCCCTACCTTAGACTTGTGCTTTTGATTTTTGTTGTTGTTGTTGCTTGCATTTATTTTTCCCAAGAGAAGACATTAGCAATTGTCTCAATCAAGTTTCACTTTTGCATTTTCAGTCTACATGGGCTGCCTTGATGTCACTGAGAATAGCAGGGTGATAAAATAATATTAGAAAATGAGAATGCAGAGATGGCAGGGCTCATTTAGACTCTGGAGCAAATATAGCAAATCTGAAATGAGTATTACATTTCATGTAATGCTTCCAATAATTGCCATTTTGGCTACAGCTCAATCATAAATGCATATGATATCATGAATCAGCTCTTGTTTTCAAGGCTATTCCAGATGGTTATCAAATTACCATTTCTTGTTTTATTTAATGGTCAACTTGTTTCAATTAAAATGTCAGTTTCAACAGGCAAAAAAAATATGAGGTAGACAGATGTGTGCCTAGCAGGGAGAATAAAACTAACAGAAAATGTAATACTAATATTACATTTCCCTAAAATTCATATGTGCTTCTGTAAAATGATGCTATAGAGCACTGCACACTAGAACAACTAGACACAAAAACAGTTTTTTCCTAACGCCATCACTCTGCTAATGAAATAATTCCCTCAACACTGTCAAACTGTTTACTAAATCTGCACTACTATTAAACTTCTCATCGTTCCCATCACCCATCTCCTTCCACTTATGACTGTATGACTGTAACTTTGTTGCTTGTATCCTTATGATTTATATTGATATTGATTGTTTCCTGATTGCTTATTTGTACCCTATGACTATCATTAAGTGCTTCTGTACCTTATGATTCTTGATCAACGCATCTTTTCTTTATGTACACTGAGAGCATATGCACCAAGACAAATTCCTTGTGTGTCCAATCACACTTGGCCAATGAAAAAATTCTATTCTATTCTATTCTATTCTATTCTATTCTATTCTATTCTATTCTATTCTATTCTATTCTATTCTATTCTATTGTTCTGTCCCCCTTCGCCTCCGTCCGAGCGATGACTTAATTAGCCGGCACTATCAGCTCTGGCAGCAAAATAGCGAGCGTCTGCCAAGTGTCTCTGTTATCTCCCTCGACACCGATGAGTCACCCAGGAACAAACTTCAGCTCTTAGTTAATCAGTTGATTTGCCTGCTACGAAAAGGCACAGCAGTTCTTGCTGCCTTTATATCCTGTGGGGTGTGGCTCCATGACTCAGCACTTCCTAGGCCTCCTGCACCCCTACTTCTGTTGTTCCCTCCTCTCCTGCCTACGAAACCTAGGGTCCAGCCAGGCCTGATTGCCATCAGCTGGGTCTGGAGGCGTGGCCTGGGGGGAAGAGTCAGGGATGGAGGCCTCGCTATCTTATTTCACTTGGCCTGCCTCTGGCTCCTGGAGCTGAGCCAGGGAAGCCAGTGCTCCTGAGGTAAGTCCTGACAGCCCTTCCCCCTCACTTTCCAAGTCACATTCTGTCAGGAGGCCCGGCTCGGGGGCGCAGACACAACATCTATTCTATTCTATTCTATTCTATTCTATTCTATTCTATTCTATTCTATTCTATTCTATTCTATTCTATTCTATGAATAGATGGAAGGAAGAAAATTGCTATATGTAAAAAATTATTATTTATTTATTTATTTATTTTATTAGATTTATAAACCGCCCTTCTCCCGAAGGACTCAGGGCGGTGTACAGCCAAAGTAAAAAGAAACAATGTACAATTAAAAAGTAAAATTTTAAAAAAATTTTTTTTAAAAAATTAGTACATCCTAATGTCTCGTTTTAAAAAAGATTTCACAGCTATATTTCTATACATATAAATACATTAAGGGCTGTTCAATACTTTTCATACAGCTCTCAAAAGAAGCCTCGTGGACCCAGAAAATCAGTTTTACATTACATTCTTAAAGTTATTTCTGGGTAGGGAAAATTATAGAAAACACTATAGAGTACTAGAAGGATAAAGTACCTTGGAAAGAGGCATACACAAAAGCTATCTGGACTGACATATATATATATGTGTGTGTGTGTGTGTGTGTGTGTGTGTGTGTGTGTGTGTGTAGGTCTTTGGTTATTCGGGTTTTCTCCCGCGTAAAATTGGAAGTGTCTTGGCGACGTTTCGATGAAGTTTCATTCGTCATCTTCAGGCCTCAGCTTGCTTCTGGGAGCAATGTCGCCAAGACACTTCCAATTTTACATGGGAGAAAACCAATAACCAAAGACCTACATACAAACACCAGAAACCTCAGAAAACAAATATATATATATATATATATATATATATATATATATATATATATATATATATATATATATATATAGGTCTTTGGTTGTTCGGTTTTCTCCCGTGTAAAATTGAAGTGTCTTGGCGACGATCGACGAAGTCTCATTCGTCATCTTCAGGCTTCAACCGTGCTTCTGGGAGCAATGTGTGATCGCAGCTATTTCTTCCTTTAACTGCTAGTGGGGTTTGAACTGATTGGGTGGGAGCTTGGCTGTGCTCTGATTGGCTGGGGTTTTCTGTGCTCTGATTGGCTGGGGTGTGTCCTGTGTTGGTGGGGGCTTGGTTGTGCTCAGTCTAATCTGTGCTGCGGGGTGATTTGAGCTGGTGAGCTGCACTGCTGCTGTTTGGCTTCGTGTTCGTGGTCGTGCTACATCTTCGTAGTGGGTGTCAGTCTGCTGCATGTATGGATTGGAGGGTTTGAAGTGGCTAATGTTGCAGCTGCGGTCTGGCTTCTGGTCCTTGGTCGTGCTTCCTGATCAGTGTGGGTTTGGGTGTGCTTTCTGGGTGGATGTGTGGTGGTGACATCCTGTGTGGACCTCGTGAGTGTGGGTCTGGTGTCATTCCTCGTGTTAGGGGCACGTTTGTCAATAAGGGCAGGTTTCCAAATGGCTGGTAGGCGGGAGGTATCATCTCGTTTGTTCATGCTGTGTGGGCGTTTTTCTATCTCGATGGCTTCTCTGATTATTCTGTTGTTAAAGTGTTCAGTTTTGGCGATAGTTCTGGTCTTTTTAAAGTCAATATCGTGTCCTGTGACTTTAAAGTGTTGGACCAGGGAAGAAGTTGGTTCCTCTTTTTTGAATGAGTTCCAATTTTACGTGGGAGAAAACCCGAATAACCAAAGACCTACATATATATAAGAACCCCCCACTAAAATCCAAGACAGAGAACAAGAAAACGGCACAGCCCTCCTCCCATATATAAAAGGCACCACAGACAGAATCAGCAAGATCCTCCACAAACACAACATCAAGACAGCATTCTGCACAAACAGAAAAATATCCACCATCCTAAGAAACCCCAAAGACAAAATTGAGTTAGAAAATCAAGGAGTATATGAAATCCCATGCACCGCCTGCCCCACCACATACATTGGACAAACCAACAGAAGAATAAGTGCACGCATTGAAGAACACAAGAACTCATTCAAAAAAGAGGAACCAACTTCTTCCTGGTCCAACACTTTAAAGTCACAGGACATGATATTGACTTTAAAAGACCAGAACTATCGCCAAAACTGAACACTTTAACAACAGAATAATCAGAGAAGCCATTGAGATAGAAAACGCCCACACAGCATGAACAAACGAGATGACACCTCCGCCTACCAGCCATTTGGAAACCCGCCTTATTGACAAACAAGTCCCTAACACGAGGAATGACACCAGACCCACACTCACAAGGTCCACAGGATGTCACCACCGCACATCCACCCAGAAAGCAGACCCAAACCCACACTGATCAGGAAGCACGACCAAGGACCAGAAGCCAGACCGCAGCTGCAACATTAGCCATTTCAAACCCCTCCAATCCATTCATGCAGCAGACTGACACCCACTATGAAGATGTAGCACGACCACAAAGCCAAACAACAGCTATGCAGCTCACCAGCTCAAATCCCCTGCAGCACAGACTAGACTGAGCACAACCAAGCCCCCACCAACACAGGACACACCCCAGCCAATCAGAGCACAGAAAACCCCATCCAATCAGAGCACAGCCAAGCTCCCACCCAATCAGTTCAAACCCCACTAGCAGTTAAAAGGAAGAAACAGCGATCACACATTGCTCCCAGAAGCACGAAGCTGAAGCCTGAAGATGACGAATGAGACTTCGTCGAAACGTCGCCAAGACACTTCCAATTTTACACGGGAGAAAACCCGAACAACCAAAGACCTATATATGTATATATATATACACACACACACACACACACATATATCCGAAAACATATATATATGTTTCTTTTCTCATTCTTGGAGTCAAGATATTGTTCTCCACAGTAGGTTAGAAGAATAGCTTGTGGGAACAGGTCAAATGTGTGACATACATCACCTTCCTCACTTTTATCCTGTCACTATCACAGCACACCTCTCACCCCTAACAGCTGCCTTACTCCATTTAATGATGGCATCAGCCCCACAGGTGGACATTACAGATTGAACCTACTCATTGAACATAGTCAGGGCTCCCTTGCATTTTTCCTTCCCAAATTTTCACTAGTAGAACCAGAGCTTCTGCCCTGATCTTTCTTCGTTTCCTAGTTTCCTCTGTACTTCTGTGAAACCTGTTTCCAACTAGCAGTTAGAGGATGTTTTCATAAAATGAGCTGAAAATATGATTTATAGCAGAACCCCCCCCCCAAAAATCCCACAAATTAGAATCCCACAAATTCGGCCATATTTCAAATTCAATATCTCATACATCCAAATGTAACACTTTGAATTAAGGACTGTGAAATGTAATCCTGGAAGCCACCTGTTGTGGTCTTCCAGCAGCCTGCAGAGCTAGCAACAGAGCTGGACAGTGAGGAGGCTGGGGAAGGCCCAGATGAGGGCTCTGCATCAGAGGCAGAGGTGGGGCCAGGGCCATCAGTGAGTGAGGTGCAGACTCCAGAACCTCCAGAGACTGATAGTAGTGAGGCAGAGGAACAGGAGGAGCCTGTTCTTAATGCACGCATGAGAAGAGCTGCCAGAAGGCAAGAGCAGCTCAAGCAAAGAGGACGACTCGGGAGTAGGGCCAAGAGATGATTGGCCCCTCACATAAGGCTTAAAACAGACCAGCAACGGCCTTTGGGCTTTGCCGGAAAACAGTGTTGGTAGCTTCGTCTTCTTGCACTTATTTCTGTATCGGTGTCTTCTGAACTTTTGCCAAGAAAGGCCTTTGGCAGTTTGCCTAATTGGACCAAGGTTTGTGATAGGACTGAGGAATTTGTGTTGGGAGGAATTTGCTTTAATTTAGTTGAACTACGCTGAGAATAAAGTTTGGTTGTTTTTTCACTGACTGAGTTTCCTACAACCTACTTGGGCCTGAGTCACAATACCACCCTGGAAGAATTTATTTTCTTTTTCATAAAAGACATGCAGTCTAGCAATAAAATGGCTAAAAGTCTGCAGTTCAGCTAAGAACTGGTAAGTTATGATGTTTATAAAGTAATTGCTGTTACCGCTGAAATTTCACTGTAAAATATGATAGTTCTTTTTAATATTAAGCAATAGCAAACAGATTCAGCCCACTGGGATTTAGCTCAGAAACAATGGAGGAAAAATCCACCACGATGGAAATAAAGAGTTAGTGCCTGGTTTTTATTCTGAAACCTGTTCTTAATTTTTTCAATTTGCACTTTTATATAAGCAATTAAAATTTCCATCTCCAAGGTTCACTTCATATCCTCAAATACAAATATTGGGAGGGATGCAGTAGATATTGCAGTGTTTGGTTCATCTATACTAAATAAAGATTTTTTTAAAAACAAAATTAAAAATGCAGATCCTCAGTTGAAATTGTACCAAAAACTCATGCCACATGACAACTGAAAGCAACCATAACTTTGACAAGAGTCATTTGAAATGTCTGAAACTGAATAAACTTGATTTTGCTTGGAGAATATGAAATGTAAGAAAATGATGTTGGGTGCTTTCGGCTTGTTGGTTTTAGCAAAACCAACCCACCAATCAATATTTTTTTCTTTTTTCCCCAAAAGCAGTTTAGAGGAAGAAAAACACAATAACATGTTTTTTTCTGAATTTGATCCTGCTTTCAGCACTATTTCCTTAAATTTTTGATATCTGAATAGCAAAGATGTAAAGTTTTAAATCTCACCGTAGAAGATCTTGAGTCTTCCAGTCGCTTGTGGGAAAAGATCCAATCTGGATTTGCCAATACCTGAAGGAGCTGTTGGCAAAATGCTTTTTTTGGGGGGGAGGGGGGACCCTATATTTTGTTTTATGTGAGCTAGTGTTACAACTAGCTTACTTGGGATGGTTGTGTCTGAACAGGTACGATGAATGTAGATAAGGAAGAATGAATGTAATATACTCGAGTATAAGCGAGTTTTTCAGCACGCTTTTGTGCTGAAAACGCCCTCGCTTATACTCGAGTATATACGCTTATACTCGAGTTTTTTCTTCTTTTTCACATTGTACTGGATGGTGCAAACTTGGCGGGCTTTTGCATTAGCGCGGGGAAGCCCTGCCGGTGCAGTGAGAGGGCGGGGCGGGGGAGCCGCCAGCCTTCTCGGCTGAGGGAGGGAGGGTTTCCCTGACCGGTAGCTGCCTCATTTCCCTCCCTCGGCTTATACTCGAGTCCCCAGTTTACCCCAGTTTTTTGGGGTAAAATTGAGGACCTCGGCTTATACTCGGATCGGCTTATATTCGAGTATATACGGTATATGGACAGGTTATACCACATCTAATATGGATTGGCTACCTTCCTAACCATACACTGTTGAGTAGCAGAGTCTGAAGAAGAGTTTTCTTCAGTATCTGTTCCTCTGACTTTGAGTAAAAACCTTGGTAGAAAATTAATTTAATAATTTATATTATTAAAAATAATTTAACTTAAACTGGCAGAATACTTTTATTTTTTGCGTTCAGCAAAATTTAACTATGAATCTCATTAATAATAAAATTACTTTTAAACTAATAAAATATTTTTTTCTTTTTTCCCCAAAAGCAGTTTAGAGGAAGAAAAACACAATAACATGTTTTTTTCTGAATTTGATCCTGCTTTCAGCACTATTTCCTTAAATTCTTGATATCTGAATAGCAAAGATGTAAAGTTTTAAATCTCACCGTAGAAGATCTTGAGTCTTCCAGTCGCTTGTGGGAAAAGACCCAATCTGGATTTGCCAATACCTGAAGGAGCTGTTGGCAAAATGCTTTTTTTTGGGGGGAGGGGGGACCCTATATTTTGTTTTATGTGAGCTAGTGTTACAACTAGCTTACTTGGGATGGTTGTGTCTGAACAGGTACGATGAATGTAGATAAGGAAGAATGAATGTACCGTATATACTCGAGTATAAGCCGAGTTTTTCAGCACGTTTTTTGTGCTGAAAAACGTCCCCTCGGCTTATACTCGAGTATATACGGCTTATACTCGAGTTTTTTTTTTCTTCTTTTTTTCACATTATACTGGATGGTGCAAACTTGGCGGGCTTTTGCATTAGCGCGGGGAAGCCCTGCCGGTGCAGTGAGAGGGCGGGGCGGGGGAGCCGCCAGCCTTCTCGGCTGAGGGAGGGAGGGTTTCCCTGACCGGTAGCTGCCTCATTTCCCTCCCTCGGCTTATACTCGAGTCCCCAGTTTACCCCAGTTTTTTGGGGTAAAATTGAGGACCTCGGCTTATACTCGGATCGGCTTATATTCGAGTATATACGGTATATGGACAGGTTATACCACATCTAATATGGATTGGCTACCTTCCTAACCATACACTGTTGAGTAGCAGAGTCTGAAGAAGAGTTTTCTTCAGTATCTGTTCCTCTGACTTTGAGTAAAAACCTTGGTAGAAAATTAATTTAATAATTTATATTATTAAAAATAATTTAACTTAAACTGGCAGAATACTTTTATTTTTTGCGTTCAGCAAAATTTAACTATGAATCTCATTAATAATAAAATTACTTTTAAACTAATAAAAATATTTTTCTATGATTAAAGAAGAAAAAAATCCTGAAGGAATAAAAAAGAGCTGTTATGAACACATACCTTCATACAAATAAGAAAGTTCCACAACTTTAAAACAAATGCAAATGTTGGCATCAATTGAGTCGGCTAAAATAGTTATATGAGAAAGTTAAATATGAACCATATTGTCTTCTCCTGTCCTTCTTTAAATCCATGGTACATGGATATACTGGATAAAATCTACATCTATAAGCAATCTGCTCATAGGTGGCTGGTCTTCAACCCATTGACTGAATGAGAGTTTCATGCAAAGTGAAATGAAATATGGAACTAATTTATATGAAATACAGTAGGTTAAAAAAGAATGATAGTTATATAAATGCATTAACATATACGTGCTGGAATAATATTAACAATAGATAAATACCGTATATACTCGAGTATAAGCCGAGTTTTTCAGCACGTTTTTTGTGCTGAAAAATGTCCCCTCGGCTTATACTCGAGTCTACGTCTTCGGGAACCCCGCACAGGAGGGGGTACCGAACGGACTCCCATGGGAGGGACGGGGAGCGGGCCCGCCGAGGTCTCGCGGGATTTGTCGCCCCCAGGCCGGCCCCCATTCCCGTGTCTGGTGGGCGGACGGCGCAAACTTGGCGGGCTGTGCATTGGCGCGGGGAAGCCCTGGTGGTGCAGTGAGAGGGCTGGGCAGGGGAGCCGCCAGCCTTCTCGGCTGAGGAGGAGGTTTCCCGCGAGCTCGCCGCCGCGAGCCACCCAAAGGCCAGAAGAAAGGTCATTCCATCGGAGTAATGGGCGAGGCTCCTTCCTCTCCCGCCACCCATGCTGTGCGAGCCCGGCTGGGCTGCAACCCCGCCGCCGCCGCTCCTTCCTCAGCCTCCCGGGCTCGCTCTAGCAGCCGCCAAGCTCAGGCGGACTCGGCAGCTCCCCATCAGCACTCGCCGCGCGATTCGGGCAGGAGGAGCCGGGCTCGCTCTGTGGCGGTGGCGCCGCCGCCACCGCCACCGCCACGGAGCGAGCCCGACTCCTCCTGCCCGAATCGCGCCCGCAGTGCTGATGGGGAGCTGCCGCGGCTGATGGGGAGCAGCTCTGTGGCGGTGGCGCCGCCGCCGCCGCCGCCACCGCCACGGAGCGAGCCCGACTCCTCCTGCCCGACCGCGCTGCGAGTGCTGATGGGGAGCTGCCGAGTCCGCCTGAGCTTGGCGGCTGCTGAGCGCGAGCCCGGGAGGCTGAGGAAGGAGCGGCGGCGGGGTTGCAGCCCAGCCGGCTCGCACAGCATGGGTAAGGCGGAGAGGAAGGAGCCTTCGCCCATTATCTCGATGGAATGACCTTTCTTCTGGCCTTTGGGTGGCTCTCGCGGCGAAGTTCGCTGGTCGGGAAACCCTCCTCCTCAGCCGAGAAGGACTGCACCGCCAGGGCTTCCCGCCAATGCATAGCCTGGCGGGAGTTACTGCGGCTCATCCGCCCCGCCCAACTGGTGGTGTTGGGGCAGCAGCTGCCGCTTTCTAGCAAAAGGTCGCTCGCCCAAAACTCCTCGCCTTCTCCTGGGAAGGGCTGGATGGCTAGCCGGGAAGGGTTGAATAAGCAAACCAACCTCCTCCTCCCTCCTCTCCCCCAGCGAAGAGCGTTTTCCCGTTGGAAGAGAGAGAGAGAGAGAAAGGAGGGGCCGTTCCTCCCCTTCTTTCATTCTTTCTTCTCCCTCCGTGCTTCAGAAGCTGGGCGTGTGTGTGCGCACCCTAGTCCCCTTCTGTTCCGCGGCGCTGGAAGAGAGAGAGAGAGAGAAAGGAGGGGCCGTTCCTCCCCTTCTTTCATTCTTTCTTCTCCCTCCATGCTTCACCGTGCTGGGCGACCTGGAGCAGCTGCTCTTCAGTCAGATGCTCGTGAGTCAGCCTGCCCCTTCCTTCCCGTGGGGTCTGCCTTGCTGGTGAAGGTTATTGGGGCTTTTGAGCAAGGGAGGAGGAACGCGAGCACCGCCTTCGCTGGCATTCGGGATTTCCTTTGTTTAGAGCTGGGAATCCTCCTTCCCCCTTTTGCACTCCCTCCCTCCCTCCCTCTCTCTCTCTCTCTCTCACACACACACACACACACACAGACTTCTAAAGTCGATTGGCACAATGCTAAGCAAACACAGCAGTGGGTCAAGGGTGAAGGGCTAGGAACCTGGCAGGTGAAAGGTTGAGCGACATGAAAGGCAAAGACCACAATTGTTTTAAGAAAGAAGCTTTAGCAGGGAGGGGGGGATGGGAGGGTGTTTTAAGTTTTGGCAAACAGCCAGGCCAACTGTATTGGAGAAGGTCACACAACTGGCCTTAACATTTTAGCTGCTGTCTTTTTCCTCACACTTGGGTTTAATGATATTAGAGATCCTTATTGCCCTGCCAAAAAAAAAAAAAAGAGCCACCCCAACGTCTATGAAAATTAACCTTCTCTGCCAAGAGACACTGTGCAGGGTATTTTCACTATTGGTGTGCATACAGGCTTAGATTTGTGCTGGGTTCTTAGTGCTTAGAGCACTGACCTTCAGAGGCACCCTGGTCCCTTGGAAGCTAAAGGAGGACTCATTTTCATGCTTGCAGTTGTATTGTCAATTTCTGTGAGACAATGTTGTTGAAGTAACTCACTCACTCATTCATTCATTCATTCATTCCTTGTGTGTCCAATCACACTTAGCCAATAAAAATTCTATTCTATTCTATTCTATTCATTCATTCATTCATTTTATTTTGTCAAATACATATTAAATAATTATATAAATATAAGCATGAATTGAATACATAAAAGGAATACAACTAAAGGGAACATTAGGACAGGGACGGTAGGCACGCTGGTGCTCTTATGCACGCCTTACAGACCTCTTAGGAATGGGGTGAGGTCAATACTAGATAGTCTTTGGTTAAGGCTTTGGGGATTTTGGGAAGAGACCAGAGTCAGGTAGCACATTCAGGCATTAACAACTCTGTTACTGAAGTCACATTTTCTGCAATCTAGATTGGAGGTTCACTTTTAAGTTTGAATCTATTGTGTTCTCGTGTATTGTTGTGGTTGAAGCTGAAGTAGTCATTGATAGGAAGTACATTGTAGCAGATAATTTTATGAGCTATGCTCAGGTCATACCAAAGGCGGCGTAGTTCTAAATTTTCTAAAGCTGGGAATCCTCCTTCCCCCTTTTGCACTTTTATTGTTTTTCGTTCAAATAAATATTCATGTTATTTTACTTGGCTCTATCTTTATTTTTTACATTGACCAGTAGCTGCCTCATTTCCCACCCTCGGCTTATACTCGAGTCAATAGTTTTTCCCAGTTTTTGTGGTAAAATTAGGTGCCTCGGCTTATATTCGGATCGGCTTATACTCGAGTATATACGGTATACATTGAATTGTAACTCTTAATCTTTAATTGTCAAAATAATATACTTCAGTTTTTGCTTTTTTAGTATAGTAGTATTATTATTTTATCTTTTTAAAGCAGTTTTTATGCATAGATGTTATATATATATAATCTGCATTACAGAGGTGGGTTTCAGCAGGTTCTGACCAGTTATGGAGAACCGGTAGTGGAAATTTTGAGTAGTTTGGAGAACCGTAAATACCACCTTTGACTGGCCCTGCCCTCATCTGTTCTCTGACTCCCAAGTCCCAGTTGATTGGGAGGAAATTGGGATTTTGCAGTAACCTTCCCCTGGAGTGGGGTGGGAATAGAGATTTTACAATATTCTTCCCCTGCCACGCCCACCAAGCCAGGCTCACCAAGCCATACCCACAGAACCGGTAGTAAAAAAATTTGAAACCCACCATTGCTGCATTATAATTAGTAACAGCAATATCACTTAGACTTATATACCACTCCCTAGTGCTTTACAGCCCTCCCTAAGCGGTTTACAGAGTCAGCATATTGCCCCCAAAAATCTGGGTCCTCATTTTATCCACCCCGGAAAGATGGAAGGCTGAATCAACCTTGAGCCTGGTGAGATTCAATCTGGCAAACTGCTGGCAGCCAGTGATCAGCAGAAGTAGCCTGCAGTACTGCATTCTAACCACTGTGCCACCACAGCTCATTTAACTTTGTGTTTGATTTTTAAAGAATAAAAGGGAAGATTTAAAACCTCCCTAGTACACATAGGAAAATCCACAGAAGGCCGTGGCAAATAAGAGGACTAAAATCCTGTGGGAATTGTAGATCCAGAGGGATACTGGCCAATCAGCCAGTAGTAGTAGACAAGAATCAGAACACAGCAGTGCCAATTGTAGCAACATCTGAAAGTTGGGGTATGAGAAGCTGTAGAAGTACCAGAATAATGGCTCCCTCTCTTTGGAATGTCATTCACTTTGGAAATAAGGTCATCCCCCTCCTTGCTATTTTTCCAGAATGACCTAAAAACATGGTTGTGTCATTGGGCCCAATGGAACAATTTTGGCTATCTAAAAAGAAAAAGCAATATTACTATTTTAGAATAGAAAGAGAGAATTACTCCAGAATTACAATTTTGGATTGACATGAATTAGATCTCTGCTAATGAATTTGCTTTTTATAGAAGTAGGGGAAAGATTGATCAATATTATCTTATCAGGTCATAGCTCAATGCTTTATTCTGAACACTTAAGATTATTGTATGGGCTACACATCATGCTTATAAACACATGTAGTTTCATACATATCTTTTTGTCTTTTTCAATCACTTTTTCCTTTTTATCTTGTTCTGTTTACTAAAGCAACATAAAGAAAAACGTTTCCCAAATTGAAGGTATATGTTGCAAAAACAATACAATTTTGTCTTTTTGTCCCATGAAAAAAACCTGGAAAGATCATTTTCAGATTAGTGTGAGCAAGGGAAAAGCATTCATGTTTATTCAACTGATGCACTATTTGCAATAGGTTGAGAGTCTGCAGTTTGATTTATATGGCAGCTCAAATGAAACATAAACAGATAAAAATTCTTTACTATAAATGCAATATTCCATTCACAACAAGTTTCTTCATTTAAAAAACCTTTCTGAAAACAGTTTCGTAATATTTACAGCTATATAGGACAGAAATGTTAGTACTTTTTTGACCATATCAAAAGTTGACAAAGCATCGAAATGTCTTATATTTTTCACATTTTTCAGAACATACTTTAGAGAAAGTTTGAAAGCATATTATTAGTATTAGTAACACACAAATTAGTGCAAACATTACATTTGTACATTACAAATCATAACTTCTCAAAGACAGAAAAGCCCAGGCAAGTATCAAAGAACAATGTAATTGCAATTAACATTTGATCAACCTTTTTATTCAAAGGTTTGTCATTAAGCCTTGGGCAGGGCTACATATTTAATAACTAAGCAGATGTACCCACCAGATGCTTACTATGTACAGATGTCGGCACCTCACAGTAACAATGGAGGGGTCATAGCAATTATGATGGTGTCAAGCTGCTTAATTTGAATACGAAAGCACCATGAACTATTGTGTTGGAAACAACATAGAGGGAGATAATTGAAGATTAGAATGTTCCAACATTATATTTCACTCCATTTCGTAATGCCTATTGAACTTTGGAAGAAAAATAACTTTATCAATAGTTGTGAATTTTGCATGATCAAATCATTGGTGCCATCCTGGCCTATATTGTAATGACAGGATTATCCTGCTGCTCTGAGCTAAAGAATTTACACAAGGAATGCTAGTTATAAGAAGGAATGCAATATATGAACATTCAATTGTAACAATCCAACAGTTTTTTTTTTTATTCAAAAAGTTTTTATTAGTCAAAAAAGGTTTATACAAATACATATCAGGTATGGTAAATTTTCATTTTTCTTATCTAAAATAAGAATTTTACTCAAATTTTTTAACACATACAACAGCCATAAGGCAAGCAGGTGACACGAAGTAGCTAAGTTTGCAAATTTTAAATACGTAATAAAGAAGAGTCAAGAATAAACAGAATATCGTACAAAAGAGAATAAGGAAAACCAACACAATCCCAAATATCTTTATCACTTCCTAGTTTTGGATCTCAGAACTCTGGGTTCAGCCTGACCCAACTCCAGGGCCGCAACAGCGGCAGCCGCTTCAGCCCCATGATCTATAACCTCCCCTTCTTCAATTCCTGGGTCATCTGATTCCAGGAAGGCTTTGTGTTCCTCCACATAGGCCGTAGCCTCCACAATTGTACTGATTTTTTTCGTAATGCCCTCCCGGAAAATCATCAATCCCTCTGGCATCAGCCATCTGAAGCCCACTCCTTCTGGTACAATTTGCTTGACAAAAATAATATTTCTTTCTTTTTCACGTACCTGTCTGGGAATCTGCCTCAGAATGGCTATCTCCTGCCCCTGTAAATCAGTGCCCCACTCCTATGTTTTCTAAGAATTTCATCTCGCCTCTTCTCACAAATTTGACATGAACCTCTCTGGGAACTGCATGCGTGCGTGCATATTGAATTAACTCTATAAACTCGATCCACATCCCAATTCATGAAATCAACACCTCTCCCAAGAAATTCTCCCAACAATTTAGTCACAACATCTCTCAAGTCTTCTTGGTCCACTTCTTCCAAATTTTGAAACCTAAGGAAATAAGACATTTTATCCATCTGTAGTCCAAGCACAGCATTGCCTGTCGTCTCCTCTCTTTTCTGCACTGCCCGCATCTCACCCTCCAGACCTTCCACTTTCTGCTTGTTTTCTGCTGAGGCTTGTTGTGTATCCTTTTAATCCTTTTGGATAGTCACAATTTCTGCTCTTATTTCATCCAATTTCTTGTCCATATTAGATAACTTTTCCAAAATTCTCCATCTCTCCAGCAGTTAGTCTCTGACCTTTTGCCATTTGAAAAAAAAAAATACAAAATCCTCAGGCAAGCACAGTATCCTTGTAATTTCCTCCGGATCCACCAGGGGGCACTCACAGGAGCAACGAGTCCAGAGTACAGTTAGTCAACCAGGAAGTCAAGGGAAGTGATGTCATCAAAATTCTCATAGTGAAGGCGGAAGCTGGACGCCACCACTGTTCCCCAGAAGGAGGGGGGGCCTCAAACCTTCCCTCCTAAATTTCTCCATCACCTCTCTCCAGAGCTCCACAAAACCGTAATCTTCTTATTTTAAGTTCTCCTCTCCAGAATAACTCGTGCTCCTTCCAACCGCAGGGGAGAAAACCCCCGCACTCGGAGCACTCCACCACGCCACCGATATTCCCTTCCTTCTCCTCCTCAATTCTTCTCCGCCCTGTTCACCACCAGGCTGCTGCAGTTATAAATCCAATGCCCCGGTGTCACTGGGCACAGCGCCCAGGCGACGACCAAAATAATGGCGGCCTGTGGCCTCCAACCCCGCCAAGCCTAGGACGCGCCAGCATCGGGTCCCCACAGTCCTGTATATCGGCTGGGAGACCCTGGCGAGCCGTCTGACGGCAGGTGTCCTTTTCGGAACACCTGGCCCCTGAGGGCCTCGGCGGCGGCCGGATTCGGGCGCTGGAGGCAGGAGAAACCTTCCAGACGTCCGTTGCCGCTGGATACCGGAAGTCGTCTCCGTAACAATCCAACAGTTGAGTGATTACTGGCCCAATCTCATGAAAGCCAAAGTCATTCAGCTCCATCCAGTAAATGCCAAGTTAAAATATGGATCACAGCAATGGGCATGGTCCTTTGGGATCTAGAAATATAGCTGAAATCATAAGGATACCATCAAGTCTGTTGTCACCTATCCCTGATTTATCAGGAGTCAGAAAAGATATAACAGTTGCTGTTTACTATTTTGACACAGGAGCTAAACAAGAAGGTACTCCAAGAATAACAACCATTTCTCCTCCTCCTCCTTGAGGAAAGAAAACCATCACACACACACACAAACACACACACACACACACACACAAACACACACACACACACACACACAAAAGAATAGAAAGGAAAAAAACCATAAAGACAATAAACATAGAGTTTACAAGCATCAGAGAATCAGGTTAAAATATTTCATTAATTAATTTAATTAATTGACTATACTATATCATTGTAATAACTAAACCAAATAGTATTAAAATCCAGGTAATATCAATTGCAATAGTCAAAAGAGCATAAATTATAAAATGATTCAAAATTATAGTAATTTCTTTCTGAGAAATGAAAGATTTATATTAAAAGAGGTTCAAATTTAGGATGTAGCATAAACCTATCTAAAAAGTTAGAATTCGGAAATGGTTTTCAGGTTGAAGGAAATTCCATTTCAGATTTATTTTTTTAAATACAATGATTTTTTTTTTTTAGACAAGAGTGTTCTTGCAGCTTAATTATCTGTTCTTCTGCAGAAGAAACCAAGCATATATTCTTTACAGGAGTTATAGTATGATCAAAGTTAATACAACGTTCTTTGTGGGAATGTACAGTTTAGTAATAGCTAATAGAAAAATACCAACTTTTATTTTTTTAAAAATGATTTTTATTAAACAATTTTAATAGTTTTTAACAATTTTCCGGTTTGCAACATTTCCACATTGATATACATCCATTATATATCCATTTCTCCCTTTACTTCTATATATCTATACATGTGGTTCCATTCTCCTTTATACATACTAATATATTAATATACTAATTTATACATTTTGTGTTATCTATATCTGCACAGATTTATTACTATTTTCTAACTCCTAAGTCTTCTTTCTTCGACATTTTCTTAACTTTTGCACCTACCCTCTAACCATTTGTACCATACATTCCATACCAGTACTCCGTTTTTCCTTTATCTTTTATTTCTTTTGTCAATCTGTCCACTCTCAGTGCACTCCAGAAAAGAAAAATACCAACTTTTAAATGTTTATCCTATTATAGATCATTTTCCAAAATTGTTGAGCTTTATAAGATTGCCGCCAAAGTGGGATGGAATTATCTAATCTGGGTGCTTCATTTTCACCCATTTTTAGAAAATAAATTATTTTAGCAACCAGTACTGGAATAATATACCATGATAAAATATCTTATATCAGTTTTCTCTAAGTATATTATTTAATATTTTTCTTTCACTGAAATTCCTATCCTTGCATCTTTCTTTTTTTAATCTAAATTTTCCGTTCATTTGATCCTACAGAGTTTAATCAGATCAGATTCTGAGTCATATTTACACCAGCAATTTATAAATAAGACTTGGCAAATGCTCTGAATTTTGGATTATGAGGATTTCAAATTCAGACAAGCTTCTAGGTATTGTTTTTGTATTCCTTTAAAGTTATTCTGATTATGTGAAGAAATTGAAACCAGTTGGGTGGTTTTTACAACTCCAAATAGACAGTCTCGATATTTTCCCTTTATTATAGCAGCTTCTATGACTTGTCTGTTCCTGGGGTGAATTTCTTTATGCTTTTCTCTTCATGAAAATAAATAAATATTTAATAGCAGTGCAAAATATGATAAATCTGGTCTGATTCTTTTCCACAAATGTCCACAAATGTTTAATTTAGTGCTTATTATTGCATAACCTCTTATAAATTGGTTTTGTAATTATTTGAGATATTCGTGCTATAATCCAATCTGTAACCCAATAAGTATATTGGTTTAACATAAGGGACTGCCAGAGAACCTCATTCTTTCAAATCTTAAATCCATCAATATATTCTTCAGATATGATATAGCTTTCTTTCAATTTAAAGATAAACAATCATCTCACAATCATTTTACTACCATCCCGTAAGAAAGTCGCTTTTACAAATCAAGAAACACTGAAATCTGTCCACATTTGAAGGAGCAACAAACAATGCACTTTAACATTTCAATTATATTTATTCCAAGAGTTTTCATTCCGAGTATCTTCAGAAATTCATTTGCTGGAGAATGTTCAGTGCCTTGCCAAATGTCTGTTGCCTGTGGGGAGCAACATTTTAGTAAGCTTAAACTTATTAAGAATTGCTTGCAGTTCAATGATTTGGAAGAATAAGTTGAACTATTTGACCCTACCCTCAGAGGAAAACTTACATGCAAAACAAATACAATTATGATGGTGTGCCTGCCTGGTGATTTTGCAACCTTGAAAATGAGAAAGAAATGAGAAAGAACCACAAAGATTCAACAAATTGTAACTCAGAAAAACAAAGGATGGTTCTTCTAAGTACTATGACTTTAAGACAAACATTCCAAGGCAGGGATCAGAATACTGTAGCCATTGCAACTGACCAGGATAGGGTAATGTTGAATCTATGGCTGGTCTGCCCTATGTCCGTGTGACTTTTTTTTTTCTTTTCTCAATGCATATGTCAAATTTACAATGAAAGAAAAGTGATGTATTGAGACTCGTCCCATTGACATCCTGGAAATTCAAGATATCAGGTTCCAGTAATAGAGATCTTACAAGGAACTAAATATATTTTATTGGCAGGTGCAGCTGAGCTGGCTGCCATCCAAGATCACCTACAATCTGCTATTATTCATAAATGTACCGTATGATTTGTAAAGAGCAGTGTGGGTGGGTGGGTGGGGGAGCGTCTCTGCATATTGGATCTGCCCCAGGCTCCTGTGGGTGACTTGTCATTCATATAATAGCCCTGGCAGTAATGCACAAGAGAGAGAAATGGAAAGAAAGAAAGGAGTATAATAATAAGTTCTCCACTCCTCTGAATACAACAAAATATCTTATGCCACCAGACTTGAAATCCTGGGTTTAGAAAATTTAGAACTATGCCGCCTTCGACATGACCTGAGTTTAACTCATAGAATCATCTGTTACAATGTCCTTCCTGTGGAAGACTACTTCAGCTTCAATTGCAACAATACACGAGCACACAATAGATTTAAGCTTAATGTGAACCATTCCAATCTTGATTGCAGAAAATATGACTTCAGTAACAGAGTTGTTAATACTTGGAATACACTACCTGACTCTGTGGTCTCTTCCCAAAATCCCAAAAGCTTCAACCAAAAACTGTCTACTATTGACCTCACCCCATTCCTAAGAGGTCTATAAGGAGTGTGCATAAGAGCACAAGCGTGCCTACCGTTCCTATCCTATTGTTTCCTTTCATTACATCAAATTAATATAGTTAATTCATACTCATGCTTATATATATACTTATATATTTATAGTTATTTCATGCTTATGCTTAGATATACTGTGTGACAAAATAAATAAATAAAAAATAAAATAAATAAATCCTAATATACAGTCTGTTTGTTCCTAGTTTTTTCTTCCTGACACACAAAAGGAGTGTTTTTAATCTTTTCAGTTGTTATCTGCAGCAAACTGATGCAATCTTAAAATACGTTAGATTTTTAAATGTTTTTTCTTGATTTGCTAACTATGCTGATAACAATGTATAAGGAATTAAATAAATTGCTTGATTTGGGGAATTATTTTCCTATCGAAATTCATTATGTGATACAGGTGAGGCCACTATAATGTTGAGATAAGATTGCTTTAACCTTTGATTGTTTTTTTTTTTTTTTGTTCAAAAAGTTTTTATTAGTCAAAAAAGGTTTATACAAATACATATCAGGTATGGTAAATTTTCATTTTTCTTATCTAAAATAAGAATTTTACTCAAATTTTTTAACACATACAACAGCCATAAGGCAAGCAGGTGACACGAAGTAGCAAAGTTTGCAAATTTTAAATACGTAATAAAGAAGAGTCAAGAATAAACAGAATATCGTACAAAAGAGAATAAGGAAAACCAACACAATCCCAAATATCTTTATCACTTCCTAGTTTTGGATCTCAGAACTCTGGGTTCAGCCTGACCCAACTCCAGGGCCGCAACAGCGGCAGCCGCTTCAGCCCCATGATCTATAACCTCCCTTCTTCAATTCCTGGGTCATCTGATTCCAGGAAGGCTTTGTGTTCCTCCACATAGGCCGTAGCCTCCGCAATTGTACTGATTTTTTCGTAATGCCCTCCGGAAAATCATCAATCCTCTGGCATCAGCCATCTGAAGCCCACTCCTTCTGGTACAATTTGCTTGACAAAATAATATTTCTTTCTTTTTCACGCACCTGTCTGGGAATCTGCCTCAGAATGGCTATCTCCTGCCCCTGTAAATCAGTGCCCCACTCCTATGTTTTCTAAGAATTTCATCTCGCCTCTTCTCACAAATTTGACATGAACCTCTCTGGGAACTGCATGCGTGCGTGCATATTGAATTAACTCTATAAACTCGATCCACATCCCAATTCATGAAATCAACACCTCTCCCAAGAAATTCTCCCAACAATTTAGTCACAACATCTCTCAAGTCTTCTTGGTCCACTTCTTCCAAATTTTGAAACCTAAGGAAATAAGACATTTTATCCATCTGTAGTCCAAGCACAGCATTGCCTGTCGTCTCCTCTCTTTTCTGCACTGCCCGTGATTTCACCCTCCAGACCTTCCACTTTCTGCTTGTTTTCTGCTGAGACTTGTTGAGTATCCTTTAAATCCTTTGGATAGTCACAATTTCTTCTCTTATTTCCGTTTGGCCTCTTTGCAAATCATCCAGTTTCTTGTCCATATTGGATAACTTTTCCAGAATTCTCTCCATCTCTCCAGCAGTTGGTCTCTGACCTTTGCCATTTGAAAAAAAAGAATCAAAATCCTCAGGCAAGCACAGTATCCTTGTAATTTCCTCCGGATCCACCAGGGGCACTCACAGGAGCAACGAGTCCAGAGTACAGTTAGTCAACCAGGAAACCGAAGGAAGTGATGTCATCAAAATTCTCATAGTGAAGGCGGAAGCTGGACGCCACCACTGTTCCCCAGAAGGAGGGGGCCTCAAACCTTCCCTCCTAAATTTCTCCATCACCTCTTCTCTCCAGAGCTCCACAAAACCGGTAATCTTCTTATTTTAAGTTCTCCTCTCCAAATAACTCGTGCTCTTCCAACCGCAGGGGAGAGAACCCCCACCCGGAGCACTCCACCACGCCACCGATATTCCCTTCCTTCTCCTCCTCAATTCTTCTCCGTGCCCTGTTCACCACCAGGCTGCTGCAGTTATAAATCCAATGCCCGGTGTCACGGGCACAGCGCCCAGGCGACCAAAATAATGGCGCGGCCTGTGGCCTCGAACCCGCCAAGCCTAGGACGCGCCAGCATCGGTCCCCACAGTCCTGTATGTCGGCTGGGAGACCCTGGCGCAGTCCGTGCAGGTGTCCTTTTCGGAACACCTGGCCCCTGAGGGCCTCGGCGGCGGCCGGATTCGGGCGCTGGAGGCAGGAGAAACCTTCCAGACGTCCGTTGCCACTGGATACCGGAAGTCGTCCCCAACCTTTGATTGTTAATCAGTAAGCCTAATGTAATTGAATGTCTCTCCAACTCATAATGGTAGCCAGAATAATTGGATTAACCTGAAAGGATCCCTCCTCTTATTAATAAGATAGGGTAATTTATGCAAGTGGATATTGGATATCAGAGAATATTGGAGTTTTTTAAGCTTCCAAAATAATTGGAAGTGTCAATTAATGTGTTAGCAGCCTATCACAAACATTTTAAACCTCTAAATTTTGGTATCTGTACATACTCAAAACAACTTATAGGGTGAAACTGTACACACAATAAAATATAAAATTAATAAATGCTGCTAATAAAAATAAAAAAAATAATACAATTACAAATTTACCCTCCACTGCAAAATAAGAATGAAAAGATATCAAAGTAATACCATTAAAAAAAAATACTTTAAAAGAACATCATAACATCATAACAAACTTCTTATCACTTTGCTGAAGTAGGGCAGACAAAGCTTATTTAGTTGCAAAGACTTAGGGCCACTACAGTGAAATGACCTTAGTTTTCCCTTGTGTTTGCAATACAGGCCAGTTACAAAGGTTAGATAGTTAACTAGAAGAACCTCTAATCCAAGGGTATCAAACTCACATCATCATGGCAGCATCACGTGATGTATTGTGACTTTTCCCCATTCACTAAATCAGGCATGGGCATGGCCAGTGTGTGACATATCTGGCCTATGGGCCAGTGGTGGGTTTCAAAATTTTTTACTACCGGTTCTGTGGGTGTGGCTTGGTGGGCATGGCATGGCTTGTTGGATGTGGCAGGGGAAGGATACTGCAAAATCCTCATTCCCTCCCCAATCCAGGGGAAGGTTACTGCAAAATCCCCATTTCCTCCCGATCAGCTGGGACTTGGGAGGCAGAGAATAGATGGGGGCAGGGCAGGAGTGAAATCTAAAAATTTTCCCTACTGGTTCTGTGGGCATGACTTAATTGGTGGGTGTGGCTTGGTGGTCAGATGACTGGGTGTGCGTGGCCAATAACAATAAATAGTAAAAATAATAAACAAAGTATAAAAAACAATAAGAGGTATCAAAAACCAACTTTCACATTTTACAGACTACACAATACAACACAACACAACTGACTCACACACAATGTAAAAGCAGCTGCACTTCACACTTCACCCAGCCATAAAAAGCTCAAAAACCAACTTTCACACTTTACATACACACAATTCACACACACACACAATGTCACATACAGCTTTCTGAGATTTTGTGTGTGTAGTTAGAGTGAAACACTACAGAAACACACCAAATCTCAGAAAACTGCACAAATTTTTATTTTATTTTATTTTATTTTATTTATTTTATTTTATTTTATTTTATTTTATTTTATTTTATTTTATTGTGGACTTCAAATCCCAGAGTTCCTCAGCCAGCAAAGCAGGAAGTCAAAGCAAGCTTTTTTTTTTTTCTTCAGTAGCTGAAGAAAGCATGGCGTTGCCAGCCTTAAAGAGCAGTAATTATAGGTAAGTGAGGAGGGGGAATTGGCTGGGCATGGGTGGGGGCTCTTGTAAGTGGGGGCTGTTAAAAAGTGAGTTTAAAAGCCTGTGAGGATCAGGAAACTCCTCTGGGATCACCATAGAAGGCTTTTAAAACTTCATTTTTTTCTTGTTTTTTTTTCCCTTCGGCTGAAGAGGATTTTTTTTTTAAAAAACTTTTAGAAGTGTTCTGATGATCTCTGCTCAGCCCTGCGATCATCAGAGGTTTTTTTTTACTTTCCAAGGCATGTTTCAGCTGAAGAAAAACTTTTAAAAGTAGAAAAAAAAAAACCTCTGCTGATGGTGCGGCTCAGCAGAGGCAGGGGGGGGAGGGGCCAGGGATTTTTGCTACCTGTCCTCCGAACCAGCAGCTGCCATCGCTACCTAATCGGGCAAGCCGGTGCGAACTGGGAGCATTTCACCCCTGGGGCAGGGCCAGTCAGAATTTTTACTACCAGTTCTCCGAACTATTCAAAGTTTCCACTGGTTCTCCAGAATTGGTCAGAATCTGCTGAAACCCACCTCTGCTGTGGGCCATGACTTTGACAGCCCTGCTCTAATCTAATAATAGTGAATATTTGGGGTCAGGGATGAACTGGTGGGTTCTTGGCATTTGTTCTCCATGGTTGGCTGATTCCTAGATTAAGTAACATCACCAGAGTAGAGTAGAGTAGAGTAGAGTAGAGTAGAGTAGAGTAGAGTAGAGTAGAGTAGAGTAGAGTAGAGTAGAGTAGAGTTTGTTGGCTGTTTTTGTATTGTACAGCTTATAATTCAGACCTTATGTTGCAGCTGCCAGCCTCAGCTTGAAGGTTGCAAAGTCTCTCTCCTCAGCGGCTGGGCTTTTGGCCATGGCTGCGGGAGTTGCAAGAGCGGTTAGCTGTGGAGTGGCAGACCATGCCTGAAAGAGTGGGAAGGTGCAAGGTGCCCAGCCAGCTTTGACGCCAGGTTGGCTCATCTTGCTTCAGTGTCTCCCAAGCAATGGAGCACCCTGCAGAGGGCAAGGAGCCTGCTGGGTGGGGTCTTCCACCTGCCGATGACCATGGCCAGGTCCGAGCAGGATGGTGGCACTGGAAGGTGCCATTGCCCTACAAGGACACCGAGCTAGCACTGGCTGGAATCAATATGCTGCTCAACAACGGATTCCAGAAATCTGACCAGCTCTTCAGGAAATACAATTTTACAATGTGGAGCAGGAGTCCTGGAGGGAGGAGGAGTCCTGGAGGAGTAATATCTCCCTAAAAAAAAAATCCTTAGTCCAGCTGGTCCAGCTGGTAGAACCTTGTAAGGGCCCCTTTCCAGGGTTACAGGAAAAGACGATCAATGGTTTTGAAGACGGAAGAGGGCTTTATGCCCCAATGGTAAATAAAATGGCAGAATCATCTTCTAGGAGAAGGAAAACTCTGATTTCAAATCTCCACTGCCTTGTGGCTATATCTACTACTGGAAAAGGCTTCAGGAGTCAAACTTGAGGCAAAATCCAGAGCCGGAGTCCTGGAAGCAGTTCATGACTGTGTACAATCATGTTCTGGTAACTCCTGTGAGAACCACCTCCATTGTGCTAATCACCCACTGGGGCCCCAAGTCAATTGGCACAGTCAGATCTTTAAGCCCTAATGAAAAGATAGGATGGTTGGGGCCAACTTCACATTGGGGAGCAAGATGTTTCAGAGGGCAGGAGCATCAGCAGAGAAGGCCTTTCTCCTGGACCCCACCAGCCAGAATAATCTGGCTGGTGGGTCCTGCAGCATGTCTCCTCTGCTGGGATAAGTGATATGGGCATGTTGAGAAGGTCCTGAAGGGCTGTAAAGGTGATCACCAAATACTTGAACTGCACCAGGAAGCTGATTGGTAACCAGTGCAGTTCGCGGAGCAGCAGTTCTATAGTGGTCAGTTGTGGAGGTCCCCAAAACTTCCCATGTTGCCACACACTGCACCAACTGTAGCTTCTGAATGCCTTCAAGGGTAGCCCCATATAGAGCACATTACCCAATAGACCAGTCATGAGATGACTAGGGACTGAATGACTGAGCTCATGGAATTCTGAATAATATGTTTCAAGGTATTATCAAAACTTCTGATAGGAAAATACCCAGTGATAATTTTTAAATTGTGAGTTGGAAAGTTCTAGGCTTGTTCCTTGCATATCAAGAGAGAACAGAGAGAGAAAGAAAAATAGAAGTAGGGTGTAAGAGTTTGCTAGTCAGCAAATACAGAGGTTCAGCTGTGACTAAAAGCCCATAATGGCTCACATCAGCAAGCTGTCTTAGACTTAGCAAATCATCCATGGACAACTCATGAATCCTTCTGCCAAGGGCTCTCCTTTTCTCTCTCTCCACAAGATTGTTGCTTAGTGATTGAAGCTGTTTATAGTTCGTGAATTTCCTGGGCTCTACATCTGATCCTTTACATCAAAAATTCTCCAGAAGAGAATTGCAGGGAGATAGCAAGATGCCAAGTTGGCTTTTCTAGTCCAGCCTTCAATTTAACACCCTGGCCACAGTCCTGTAGTTGGACTGGCAGCCACATGAATAATATACCAGGATTGCAAATTTTACATGGTGAAAAGGCCTATGGCAAATTTGGCAGCTGTGGTGCTGAAGTATCACTTGAATGGACTTGGGTTGATAGACATGAAAAATAAAATAGTATCCTGGGCCCATTTGATTCTCTTTTGTCTTTACATTGGCTATCAGATCTATACTACATTGCAACACATTCCCAAACTGAGAAGGCTATAAAAATAAGTACCAGTTACAAACAAAATGTGTATCTGTGGATGTAAATATGCCAATTGCTCAAATTGATAAATAGCATACTAAAAGCTTTGATGGAAATTCTTGATTCTTTCTCTAGTTCCTAATTATATGAGCAGACAGCACTATATAATTTTATTGCACCACTTTTTTGTTCCAAAAAGGAAAAAAAAACCCATAGGATGTCTGAGACCGAAATTTAACATGAAGAGTTGATAATCATCCCTTGGGATCTCTGTCTTAATGTATAAGGTGATTTATTAATGCCGGGCAAATATTCAAAGAGGTGTTTCAACCTGGTGACATTTCAATCAGATCATCCCACTGAACCTAAGGGAAAAGAGGGACTTGCTTTGAAGGAATGAATTGAATCATTAAAACTTTGGATGGGCTTTCTGGATTTGATGGGTTTCTTCTGTTGGTTTTAGGGTTGTTACATACAATAATGTTGCAATTTCATGTCTGTATACAAAGAATGTTGATGGGGAGTTTGAGTGTAGGATGAACTTTTGTCACTCACATGAGTATTTCTTTACTTGCATGCTTGTGTACAGCCACTGCCGCACCATGTGACTTTGGCCAATTATTTTTCTTGCCAGACTTCTTTTTAGTGGGAGAAATTCTTTTGTTTTACTGTTTCCACCTGATTTGTGTTTTTCTATTCTCTTCGTAGGATTTGCTTGCTTTGAAGTTGATTCTATTTGGACAGTGTGAGAAAGAGAGTGGCTGCAATGCGAGTTCAAGCAGGGAGAAGAAAAATACACATGGTGAATACTGGACATTAAGCATCAAATTGGTCTCCTACTTTCTTTCTTTCCTCATGGAGCAGATGTCAATGTAATGTCTGTAGTCCAGAGCCACTAGTATTAAAGAAGAGGACCCAAAGACTCCACCATGGCAAACCCCATGGGCCAGTACTTTAATCTTGTGGCACAAAGAGAGATAAAGGAGTTTTCTGTTGAGGAGGTGAAGAGAGATTTTGAGGGGGAAAAAAGGGATTGTGACCATCCCCTTTTCTCTGAGCTTTGAAGAAGAGGGAAATGCTGACAACGAATAATGAATCCTGAAGCCACAATAAAGTCAAAATTACACTTTGTACATCTCAAAGTGGGAATAACGTGGATTACATACATTTGGTTCATTTGTGAGGTAATGTGTGATATCATTTGCCACCTATGATTTTCTCTTCATAGGAACAAGTGGCTCCTAAGTGTACTAGGCACTTTTGCACCACCTTGTTCTGCCCTCCTTGTAATGTGTATGTAGGGAAGTACTTGAGTACCTGATATTGCAAGCAGCACAATCATGCACAAATTTACACTTTGCCTTTGGTTGTCCCAAAGGTGCTTTTTAAAGAGGCAACTGGACTTCGTTTTTTCTTTGAAGACAATTCGCTTCTCACCCAAGAAGCTTCTTCAGAGCTGAACCTTCTAAATAAATAAATAAATCTTATTGGGCATCTATAGAATTTCTATTTAATTTTTAAAATTTTGCAGTCCTGTTCCATTTTTTAACTGGTTAAGGTAACAATATTTTACTGTCTAACATAAAAAGACTTTGCTCACAAGCTTCCACTGAGCATCCAATATAGCCTGAGCAAGGAAGAAAGGACTATCAGTGAACTATCCAGGGGCCATCTCACAAAGATGTGTATTCAAATTACAAGCCATTTTCACTGCCTGGGAGGAAAGCTGAAGCAGAACCCGGGAACTGGAAGTCACCCATAATAGCCAGATCTTTTAGGATAACACCGTGAAATCCCATGTTCCTGAGATTTAAGAGTTGGTTAAGCAGCAGTAGCAGTAGTAAATAAGTTATCATAAAGTTGAGAATTTGTGTGAATGCACCACTCAATAAAAAGCATGAACAATGGTCTAAAAAGGTGCTTTTTTGAGAACGCTGGTCCTGTAAATGTCTCTTTAGCCAGATGCTTCCTTTGTAAAATCTCCCATGTGGCACAGGGACAATTTCATGCATCCATTATTCCTACTTATGCAAACCATCCATCTTCATAAGTTTGAAAGGACATAGCTGAAGAATGGAAACTGGTTATAGCTGTTCAGGGAGAGGTCTTGTACGTTACAGGCATAAAGGGGGACAACACTTTTCTGTAGCCATGGAAGGATGAAATGGTCAGGATTGTTCAGGGGCTAAAGAATTAGCATCAGGGCAATGGTGGAAAGGTGGAAAGGTAATATCTCACCTTTCAGTGTTAAGTCTGCAAGCAGCATGAGCACTTTCCCTCCTTTCCTGAAGAATTGCTGCTGTTACTGTGTTGATTTTGGCTTGGCCAGATTTTGTTCAACCTAAATCACAATTCTAGCTTTATTTATTTTGTCACAACAATATATATAAGTATCATACAAAAAGATTATATCGTATATAAACATAAATATGAGTAAATATTAGGAGGTATAAGTATATATATATATATATATATATATATATATATATATATATATATATATATATATATATATATATATATATATATATATATATATATATATATATATATATATGAAGAAGAAAAAGAAAAACAATAGGACAGGAACAGTAGGCACGTTTGTGCTCTTATGCACGCTCCTTATGGTCCTCTTAGGAATGGGGTCAGGTCAATATTAGAAAGTTTTTGGTTAAAGCTTTTGGGATTATGGGAAGAGACCACAGAGTCAGGTAAAGTGTTCCAAGCACTGATGATTCTGTTACAGAAGTCATATTTTCTGCAATCTATATTAAAGCGGTTAACATTAAGTTTAAATCTATTGGTTGCTCTTGTATTATTGCAATTAAAGCTGAAGTAGTAGCTGTGCAAGCTCTCCTGGGTAGGGCCAAGCATCAGCTTCATAACTCTTAGCATTATTATTAGAGCACAGGGTTTAACACAGGCGTAATCAGCCAGTAGCTCGAATATCAAATTTGGCTTTTTTTGGGAGGGGAGGAACAGAATGAGCTACCATTTGGCCTCCCAATTTCAATACTGGAAATAGGCCAGGAGGATTCTAAATGCTGAAAATGTCCCAATATAATTTTCTTGCTGTCTTTCCTTCATCTCTGATTCATAGCCTTAAAGCAGACCCGATGTAGTCAGCTGAAAGTTTTCAAAAGTTAAAGAAACACAGACAAGCAAAATATGTTCTTTGATTTGCCTGGGGCAGGTATAAAATTAAATTTCAACACTTAGTAAGTGGATTGGCTCCAAATGCATGCTGCTTCTGTTAAGATGGATAGAGAAAAAGGTGTGAATGGCCATGAATTGCTAATGCTTTGCTTTCTTTTAAGAAGAGACAAGGCAGTGGCTCTTTTCTCTCCAAATGTGCTAAATTTAGAGCAAGGGTGTGATAATGGAGCTTGTCAAGTACAGGCTGTTTTTAAGAAGACAAATGTTCCAGCCTTGGGAATAAGGACCCATGAATTATGCCTGGTCCCAAATTTTTGCTTTACTTTTTCTGGGTTTAGTGGCCAGTCTCCCAAGTTACAATTGTTGTATTATTGCTGCCTTCTTACAACAGTTATTAAGGGGATATGGGTGCTACTTTCTGCTCCTGTTTCTCACAGCCCTGTTGCTTATCACGGCTGCTCCTACCATACTGACATAGTTTCCTGTCTCTTGATTGGCACTTTAATTCTCTCTGTCCTGAATGGCCTATTTCACCAAGGCCCTCTCAGAAAACCTAGCACCTAATCTCGAAAAAGGCTTTGAGAGAGAAGCCTTCTCAGAAGATCAACTTTTTGCAGCCACAAAAGAGAAATTTTGCCATCAGGCCCCAGTCCTCAAGGTTAAATTTATATTATAATGATTGCATTAAAGTGCAACTTATTGAATTCCTGTCAAACGTAAAGAAGACTTGCTTAGTTTCGCAAATAAAATAAAACCAGTGGTCACTACCACAAAGAGTGAATTCATCACTTCTGTAATCCTTAGTTCCTAAAGTCCTTGGAGTTATATTTGCCCAGGAAGATAATAATAATAATAATAATAATAATAATAATAATAATAATAATAATAATAATAATAATAACAACAACAACAACAACAACAACAACAACAACAACAACAACAACAGAGTTGGAAGGGACCTTGGAGGCCTTCTAGTCCAACCCTCAGCCCAGGCAGGAAACCCTACACCATCTCAGACAGATGGTTATCCAACATTTTCTTAAAAATTTCCAGTGTTGGAGCACTCACAACTGTGTGAAGCGTAATCAGACCATTAAGCTCAAGAGCTCACCTTTATCAATACCACTTGAGGCAGGTTGAAATCTCAAATTGGCACCTACTGAACAGGCAGGTACAAAAACCTAACAGGATTCCCCCACCCCAAATGCTTTTATTTGAGGTTATGAATTAAGTCCGTCATTGGCTCTTTAGCTACAAACAAGAAGGGTGTAATTGGCTAATGTTCTTTGCTGATTGTTTTCCCTGCATTGTGGTCAGGCTCTTTGTCTCTTGTAATGTGCATCGATGAGCAAGATTGCCAAGCCTTGCATTACTTTCAGCGTCATTCCCTGTCTCAGCTTCTTTTATGTCTTTATCTTTGTTCTCCCTTGTGCTAATGGAATCTTACACTTCTCTGCTAGTCCTGCCAACTCATCTGACAGCTCAACTCAGACCTCTGAATGTAATCTCAGGGCTAAGCAGCCTGGAGCCCTTTTTGGGGCCAAATCTTTTATCTTCTGCATTACAGGAGACAATGATTGAATAGGTGTCAAGCTAGTACATAAAAATGCAAACCTCATTACTGCCTATAAGAACAGGAGGAAATAATGGTGGCAAGGCTATGAATGCCACCTTCTCTGTGATTTGCCTATCATTTTGGTGACATATTGTACTGCCATGTCTGCTTCTGTCTCTGTTAATATGCCAACATGCCATAAACAAGCCATGTTGTGAAGAAGCTAAGTGCTGAAGCCAGTGATGAAGAGGGCCTCCCCCAGGGTGGCATCCTCCTATACCTCCTATACTATATTTCAGGCACTCCCAAAACCCAGTAATCAAAGACCACAAATTATATAATTTGAGGATAACAAGAACTTCAGAAAAAACAATTGCTACCAACCTGCCTTCCATTGAGGACCTGTATACTGCATGAATCAAGAAGAGGGCCGTGAAAATATTTACAGATCCCTCACATCCTGGACATAAACTGTTTCAACTTCTACCCTCAAAACAATGCTACAGAGCACTGCACACCAGAATAACTAGACACAAGAACATTTTTCCCCGAATGCCATCACTCTGCTAAACAAATAATTCCCTCAACACTGTCAAACTATTTACTAAATCTGCACTACTATTAATCTTCTCATCATTCCCATCACCCATCTCCTTCCACTTATGACTGTATGACTGTAACTTTGTTGCTGGTATCCTTACCATTTATATTGATATTGTTTTCTGATTGCTTATATGTACCCTATGACTATCATTAAGTCACCTTATGATTCTTGATGAACGTATCTTTTCTTTTATGTACACTGAGAGCATATGCACCAAGACAAATTCCTTGTGTGTCCAATCAAACTTGGCCAATAAAAAATTCTATTTTCTGCACAATTGTGACTTATTATAGATCATATAGAGGCTGTTGTGCCATCTATATATCCCTTCCTGAAAAGATAATCATAATATTAAAAAATACCTCAGTGAAATCCAGAGGCAACTTGAGAAATATACTGTCGTCTAAAAATTCTAATGTCTTAACCATTTTTATCCCATTCTGTCAACAATGGAGAACTTTGTAATTGCTTTGTAATCTCCATGACTGCTTATAAACAATAACTCTCTTTTTGCAACCCTGTAACATTTTTTTCCTGCAAATTGAATCTCAACTAGGAATTAATCCATTTGCTGTTGAATTATAAATTTAGACAGAATTGCACAGGCCTAGAGTTATACCTTTCACCCTAAAGTGGAATAGCAGCATAAATATTTTGGTCAGGCAACATTAGCACTATTTTTTAAGAAGCTTGATTTCCTAGGTTTCTCTATGGGAATACCTGAGAATTAAAAATATGCTAAGGTGCTTCATCTAGCATATCAGGCTTAACATTTTTGGCATTTTGCAAAAATCATTTGCAAAGACCATCTGCCTTCTGAATCAAGAGAGTAAACTTTACCCCTTCCCTTTCCTCAGAGAATAGCCATTAAGCTGAATCCATTTCTAATATGTTCTGTGAACTTTCTGCTCATCTCTTTGGGGTATTACAGTAGCCTTTTTCAAACTGGAGCTCCATCATCAGTTTCACTGAAATGACCTATCTGTTCTGCAGTTATTGTGCTTAGGAGTGGAAAAAAAAACACCTTAATACATATACATATTAGCATGCAAATGAATCAAGACGCCAATATCCCAAAGGTGCTTTTTCAAGAAGTGGACTTTCTGGTTTTTCTTTGAAGATGTTTTGCTTCTCATCTAAAAAGCTTCTTCAGCTCTGAGACTTAAGACTCCAATAATATAAGGCAGTGGTGAAATTGAGCCGGTTCTATCCAGCTCGGGCGAACCGATAGAGCCGACAGCAGGAGGCTCCGCCCAACCACCCGAGATGTCATCATGTCCCGTTTTTGACCCTCTGCACATGCGTGAAGGAGGCATGTGCACTCACATGTGTGAACCGGTAGCGAAGGTAAGTAAAGTTCACCCCTGATAAAAGGTGATAATGCATTCCTTTTAATGTGTGTTTCCCCATTGTGTGTCTGCTTATTATCTTCGCAGCCTTTCCTCTCCAATGGATGTAAATACAAACATCCTTTCTCTTCTTGCTTATTATCCCAGCACCAGAATGAACATTTGAAAGGGTGGGGAGTTGGAAAAAGAACTGTAAGATTTGTTGTTTTATCTGGCTTCTCATGAATTGAGTTCCAGAAATCTGTGACTTCAGTATCTGAGCAAGTTTTATAAGCTGAAAGTACATATTAACTACTTGAACAAAATACAGAGAATAAACTAACTATATCTGCATCACCACACTACATTTGTTTTGACTTTCATGTACACGTGAAAGGAAAAATATTATAGTATTCTCTAAGCCACTTTTTGTGCAGTCATGTAAATTATAACACAGATGTTCCATGGATAACAATATAAACTGTTTATGGTGGTGAAATTACATCCCAAATGGCATTGCCATGCTCTAATTTTCCATTAATTTACCAAGTAGCAGAAAAACAAAGATAGAAAAATGGTTTGTAGCAGCAATCAATAAATACCAAACTAATGTTCCAAGAGTTTATGGGATCTTTAATTAAATTCTACCCACTATTCAATAGTTTAAAATCTGGGAAATATCCTCTGTCTTTAGCAATGTACTGCATATATCAAAATAAATTCATGACTACATTGTTTTCCAAGGAAACGTCTGGGTAAAATGCATTATAGTTAAAACTCCAAAAGATATATAGCTTTGAAGTCAACATATAAAATGTATCAGGCATTGTTCGGTAAGCAAATTGCTAAATTATATATAATAGATCATATATTATTAAAAAAACCTATTATATTAGATATTGCCATTGATTAAGCAACTCTTTGTGGTATCAGTTCCTACCACTCTGTTTATATATTGAAGATGAATAGAAAAATACCAACAACTTCATATGCAATCTCTGTCAGACAAGTCAATGGTTATGTTTATGTAGTTTTCTAGGATGAACTCAAGTTCTCTATAGTACTTCCTATTGTTAAGTTACTGATATCATTAAATGTTGAGTGTACCCCAAAACCTCTGAAGAGGGATTGTACTCCTTTAGAAGACCAGAGATAAAATAATTATGGATTATTATCTGGAACAGACATGAAAAAGAATATATATAGCTCGGGTTGTAATGGGTCCTTGGTGATCTCCGAGCTTGGTTGTTTTTTCTTGCAGATGTTTCATTACCCAAACTAGTGCTAATCATCAGTGCTAATATGATATGAAGATATGAAGCTTGCCAGTTTATTTTGGAATTCCTAGAATGATATCACTGGACATTTGTTATTTCCTATTTTTTGTTTGTCAAGCTAGGTGGGAATATGGATCAAACCTCTATTCCTCAGAACGTAGGGTTGGACTGAGATAAGACTAAAATGAGAAGATAAAATGAAAGAGAAAGAGAGATAGAGAGAGCCTAGAAAGCACAGCTGATTGTTAAAAATAGGCAAATGTTTTCATAAGTAAATAAATGAAGTTTGAGTCAAGCCTCACCTCACATAATTAAATTTAGACCAGTGATATGAATATAATTTTAATCTGGTGTGTACTCTTTTTTCATTAGATTACAGAAAATAAATACAGCAGATGAAATGACACTGAATTATAACAATATTTGATGGTAGAGTCAAATAAATGAAATTAGCAGAGCTGGAATAGAAATGAAACTCCCTCCTTCTCTTTAACACTCTCTGGAGGTGTTTGGACTACAATTCCCAGAAATTCCAGTCTTAGGCCTGTTGAAGTATGTAACTGGATTAAAGATTAAACACTATGGAGGTATTAGATTTCTTTACACTCTTTCTCTCTCTCTCTCTCTTTCTCTCTCTCTCTCTCTCTCTCTCTGTGTGTGTGTGTGTGTGTGTGTGTGTGTGTGTGTGTGTGTTTGCACGCATAGGCACCTTTCCAGTACAGGTGGTCCTCATGCAATGACCACTCATTCAGAGACTGTTTATGACTGTGCTGAATGAATGATATATAGCTGGCCATGCTGACTTCTCACAAGCAAAGTCAATGGGAAAACTGGCAGGAAGTTGGAAATCATAATCATATATGATCCTCATTTAAAAACCTGCACATCCTCACTTAACAATGGCAACTAGGATGGCTGGAACTGCTGTTTCTAAGCAGCATGGTTACATGTTGTTGTTTTTTTTAAAATTACAACTGTCTGTGTCAAACTCCTGGCCCATGGGCCGGATGTGTCACACACTGGCCACGCCCGGTTTAGCAAAGGGGGAAAATATCCCGATATGTAATGTGACACTGCCGTGATGATGTGACTTTGACACCCTGGGATAGATAAAGCTTTTCTCAGAAAAATTACCATGCAGACAGAAGCTGAGCTACAAAATGCAACAATAGTCCAAGAGCCAGCCAATTCAGATAATAAAAAATAGAGCAAACATTGTAAGGAAAAAGTAGAAAATGGCCAGAAGCCAAAAATTAATTCCAAGGGCAAGATTAAAAATAACTGGTCACCGAGCATGCCAGCTTGGCTTTGCTTCTAACAAAGTTACTCCTTGATGCTTTATCCAACATCCTCAATACAGCATTTAATTTAGGTCAGACTGCATGTATGTGACCACCCTTCATTCCTAAAGAGTTTTTACACTTGCAGTCTTGTTATTCTCTATCACTAAGTCCTTGGCTCTCTTCCGAATAATACACTTCCTGCACATCTCCTGACTCGTCCTTGTCTTCTGAGGATGCTTCTTCAAAAGTAGGGAATAATAATAATAAAAAAGGTCACAATGTGAAGTTAGACAATCAAGACAAAGAAAGCACTTTTGTTTTCTCCTGTACTGTAATCATCCACATTGCTATAAAAATTGCTATAAAAATTTTACTGCATTGGAAAGGAGAAATGGAAGTTCCTTTGATTCTCGCCAGTCACAGTTACAACCCTACTTCCCAGTGATTTGATGAAATAATTTCGCAAAATCAAGTAGTGTTATCAGTATTTCCCATGCCTCATAGCATTTCCCTTGAGATTACACTATTTCCAGCCACAACAATCTCTATTGGCAGGCAGCTGTTCCCTCAGCATCACTTGAAGCAACAGAATCTGCACTTCACTGAAAAATAGGTTCCTGTTTGCCCATGAATCCTGTCTTTTTGTTCAAATGTTCACAAGAGAGTTGCAGACAGAAGAAAGTCACGTTTTAAGCAAGAGATACCCAGTTTTTGGAGGTAGTGTTCTCTTCCTGTGTAAATATAGTTCAAGATTTTTTCCCCTTTTTATTTAAAAATGTCATTCTTGTGGAAGTGTTTTAAACATGAGAAGGCTAAACTGGATTTCACTCCTGCTTGGCTGCTATTCCTGTGACACAGCTGCCAAAGCAAGTGCTTCCAAATGCTCATAGGGACTGTGTGGAATTGTGAGGGAGACTTCATGCTGAAGAAGAATAGAATAGAATAGAATAGAATAGAATAGAATAGAATAGAATAGAATAGAATAGAATAGAATAGAATAGAATAGAATAGAATTTTATTGGCCAAGTGTGATTGACACACAAAAAAATTGTCTTGTGCATATGCTCTCAGTGTACATAAAAGAAAAGATATGTTCATCAAGAATCATAAGGTACAACACTTAATGATAGTCATAGGGTACAAATAAGCAGTCAAACCATATTAGGAAACAGTCAATATAAATTGTAAGGATACCAGCAACAAAGTTACAGTCATACAGTCATAAGTGGAAGGAGATGGGTGATAGGAACGATGAGAAGATTAATAGTAGCGCAGACTTAGTAAATAGTTTGACAGTGTTGAAGGAATTATTTGTTTAGCAGAGTGATGGCGTTCAGGAAAAAACTGTTCTTGTGTCTAGTTGTTCTGGTGTGAGTGTTCTATAGCATCATTTTGAGGGTCGAAGCTGAAACAGTTTATGTCCAGGATGTGAGGGATCTATAGATATTTTCATAGCCCTCTTTTTGACATGTGAAGTATACAGGTCCTCAATGGAAGGCAGGTTGGTAGCAATTGTTTTTTCTGCAGTTCTAATTATCCTCTGAAGTCTGTGTCTGTCTTGTTGGGTTGCAGAACCGAACCAGAGGTGCAGATGACAGACTCAATAATTCCTCTGTAGAACTGGATCAGCAGCTCCTTGGACAGTTTGAGGCATGAGATTCCACAATGTTGTCCTCTTTCTTCCAAGAACAAAGGCAACGGGTTGGTAGAGACTGAATGGAAGCCTTTTCTGAACTTTATGTGTGCTGGAGAAGACAAAGAGGAGGTTCCAAGCCAGATGAACCCTATCTTTGCAGCGCAAATACTGCAAATAAAAAGCAAGGGGGCTGGCATGGAACACATATACCAGAAGTAGTCAAGATGGCAACCATGTCCAAACACTTAAAACTGTGCTTTGACCAGATTTCAATTGTATTTCAGTTGAGTTCACCATCTTGACCATTTTGACCTTCCTAGTAGACTATCCTATGCATAGGCTTAGTCCCATGTTTACATCGAATTTCAATGTGGGAAGGATAAAGCACTAGTACAACAGAAATTGAAGTCTTTTCCCCCTTACACTTTTCTTGCAGATTGTGAAAAAACAATCTGCTTAATAAATTACTCCAAAGGAGAAGTGAATTGACTTCTCCATTGGAATAATTCTTATGGCATTCACCTCTTAGTTATATGAGAAGCTAACAACAACTGCTTCAAGGAAACGTTGATATCATGTATAAAAACACCTGAATAATTCCTCACTCAGAACATACCGCTACTCTTTTTTTTACTATGGATTTACTCCACTTTAAAAAAAACAACAACACTCAAATCTCAGCCTAATAGCACAAAACTTACAATTTAGTTGTTCTTGATCTGATTTCTTTGGGGGTTGGGAAAGAATGTATGAAAGTAGTCTATATTTGAAAGTCATTGTTAGTAACTTTATAAAATTAATGTAATTATAAGCACAATTATATGCAAAAAGCACAATTAGTTCCCATTAAGGGATGCACAGCCCACTCATCTTGATCTGCATTTCCCCCACTTCTTTGTCATTAACAACTGCACAGTATGGAAGAAATTCTTATAATGTAGGGTTTCTTTTTATCTCATGGTTTACAGAAATGAAAATGTATGTATCTGCTGAATTTCTTTCTGCCATTAAGCAAAAAGATGGTAACTTACCCTCAGGAGGCCTTTAAGGTTTTGTTATTATATATCTTTGACTTTGACTTAAAACCTCATCAAATAAACTTCCCTTCATATTTTAACTCATATAGCTCATATTCAAAATAAATGGACTGTTTTTCTATTGGCTGAGTAGTTTGTTAAAAAAAATAGTGACTTGATTGCTGACGGAAAACAAAACTCTCATTAGTCAAGTCAGCCATATGGTATGCTTCGCATGCATCATATATATAATAATTCTGTTCTTCCTCCATTTGTTTTTTAACAGTAAATTTATTAAAAATTACTTTTACAGCAATAAAAATGAACACAAAGTAAAAAAGAATAAAAAGAAAAAATAGTGCAAAAAAGGAAAGAAAAACAGAAAAAGTAAAGACAATGAAAACAACTATACAAAAAATTCCTATCCATTTTGTCACAATTTTAATAACATGCTGCTAAATATAAATTGTTACTAAATGATTGTTTTATATTGCCCAGAGTCATTTTCTGTGAGATTGGTGATCATATAAATTTGATTAATAAATAAATTAAATAACTAAATAAAACTTTATCACCTTTTTCTTAAAACATAACAATCTCTTCTTCCCATCTTCTACAAGAGAAGCCACGTTAGAACTCTATTTAGGTGAACACAAATGTTTATGTAAGCATGAACCCTAAACACCAGGAAAAGGGAAGAAATCACCTACGTATACAACAGAGGTGGATTTCTGCAGGTTCTGACCAGTTCTGGAGAATCGGTAGCGGAAATTTTGAGGAGTTCGGAGAATGGTAGTAAAAATTCTGACTGGCCCCATCCCCATCTATTCTCTGCCTCCCAAGTCCCAGCTGATCGAGAGGAAATGGGGATTTTGCAGTAACCTTCCCCTGGAGTAGGGTGGGAATGGAGATTTTACAGTATCCTTCCCCTGCCATGCCTACCAAGCCACATCCACCAAGCCATGCCACGCCCACCAAGCCACACCCACAGAACCAGTAGTAAAAAAATTTGAAACCCACCACTGGTATACAACATCTTTTCAATAAAATGATATCCATGCAACTTGCCTTTACATTTTGTCTGAACATTCAACCCACTACAATAGAATAGAATAGAATAGAATAGAATAGAATAGAATAGAATAGAATAGAATAGAATAGAATAGAATAGAATAGAATAGAATTTTTATTGGCCAAGTGTGATTGGACACACAAGGAATTTGTCTTGGTGCATATGCTCTCAGCGTACATAAAAGAAAAGATACGTTCATCAAGGTACAACATTTACAACACAATTGATGGTCAATATATCAATATAAATCATAAGGATTGCCAGCAACAAGTTATAGTCATACAGTCATAAGTGGAAAGAGATTGGTGATGGGAACTATGAGAAGATTAATAGTAGTGCAGATTCAGTAAATAGTTTGACAGTGTTGATGGAATTATTTGTTTAGCAGAGTGATGGCCTTTGGGAAAAAACTGTTCTTGTGTCTAGTTGTTCTGGTGTGCAGTGCTCTATAGCGTCATTTTGAGGGTAGTAGTTGAAACAGTTTATGTCCAGGATGCGAGGGGTCTGTAAATATTTTCATGGCCCTCTTCTTGATTCGTGCAGTATACAGGTCCTCAATGGAAGGCAGGTTGGTAGCAATTATTTTTTCTGCAGTTCTAATTATCCTCTGAAGTCTGTGTTTTTCTTGTTGGGTTGCAGAACCGAACCAGACAGTTATAGAGGTGCAAATGACAGACTCAATAATTCCTCTATAGAACTGAATCAGCAGCTCCTTGGGCAGTTTGAGCTTACTGAGTTGACGCAGAAAGAACATTCTTTGTTGTCCTTTTTTAATGATGTTTTTGATGTTAGCTGTCCATTTTAGATCTTGCGATATGATAGAACCTAGAAATTTAAAGACAGAACACAAGCTATGAAAAGAACAGAACACAAGCTATGAAAAGTATAACACTACCATACATCAGAAACAACCAACAGTCTATTATAACCACCATGGCATCACCATAGCACAAAAAACAACTAAAACTCTCCAAAATATCTTAGCTAAACCAAAAGACTCTGTAGCCCCACAAGAAAAACTAGGAGTCATTTACAACATACAGTATAAGGAGCCTAACAGTCACTATATATGATAGGCAGATTAACAAAGCATATCCATGAACAACAACTAGCAATCAGAAGACATGATGAAAACTCATTAAGTGAACAACACTTGGACAGACTTAACCATAGTTTGAACTGGGAAACTGTGAATAATCTAGACCAAGCTAACTCCAAGAATGCTAGGCAGTCCCTGGAACAGGCACATCAACCATCAACAGGCACATAGAGATAAACAACATTTACATACCACTCAAAAGAAACAATAAAAAAAGCTTTAAAAAGAAAGAAAAAGATCAAATACCTTCTCACCAGCAATCAGCACCCAGATAAGGAGGAATTAACACCAGGATTGATACCAGCCAATCAAACCATAAATAATACCACAATCAAAGGACTATCAGCTCAAACATTCAAACAGTAAATGACAGCTTAATCAAGGAAGTACCAAAAGAAAACAATGTTCCCACCAACACTAATAGGACAAGAGAACAAACCCCACTTCCTAGTAGCACTAAAGATGTTACCTAGTTGGATAATGAAACATCTGCAAGAAAACAACCAAGATCAGAGCGTACCAAGGACTCCCAGTCATATTTGTAAGTCCCTGAGCTCAAATATTCTTTTCTATTGGTTCCATTCTAACATTCTATTAAATGTTCTTTTCCTTTAGTTGTAATCCTTAGTTCTTTCTGATTCCCTTTCGTGTTCACCTTTCAAAGTCTCATATTATGTTTCTTTTTTTTAATAATTAAAAACAAAAGCATTTTTTCCAGGGGAAGGATTCTTACGATTAATTCTAAAATCTTATTTCAAATAGATCTGGACCCTTAAATTGTTTATAACTTTCCAAAATCAAAATTCTAATCACCTTTTTGTTTTTAATTCCAAAGAACACATTTTGAAAGTAATAATAATAATAACAGAGTTGGAAGGGACCTTGGATGTCTTCTAGTCCAACCCCCTGCCCAGGCAGGAAACCCTACACCATTTCAGACAAATGGTTATCTGACATTTTCTTAAAAATTTCCAGTGTTGGAGCATTTACAACTTCTGCAAGCAAGTTTTTCCACTGATTAATTATTCTAACTGTCAGGAAATTTCTCCTTAGTTCTAAGTTGCATCTCTCCTTGATTAGTTTCCACCAATTGCTTCTTGTTCTACCCTCAGGTGCTTTGGAGAATAGTTTGACTCCCTCTTCTTTGTGGCAACCCCTGAGATATTGGAATACTGCTATCATGTCTCCCCTAGTCCTTCTTTTCATTAAACTAGGCGTACCAAGTTCTTGCAACTGTCCTTCATATGTTTTAGCCTCGAGCACCCTAATCATCTTTGTTGCTCTTCTCTGCACTCTTTCTAGAGTCTCAACATCTTTTTTACATCGTGGCGACCAAAACTGAATGCAGTATTCCAAGTGTGGCCTTACCAAGGCATTATAAAGTGGTATTAACAATTCACGTGATCTTGATTCTATCCCTCTGTTTATGCAGCCCAGAACTGTGTTGGCTTTTTTAGCAGCTGCTGCACACTGCTGGCTCATATCTAAATGGTTATCCACTAGGACTCCAAGATCCCAAGATCCCTCTCACAGTTACCTCTCACAAGATCCCTCTCACAAGTGCTTAACTTTGTATTTAAAACTTAATGTCACTAATGATTGAATGAAATATACCTGGTGTTTTCAAATTTGTCAACCCAAATGTTTCTAATAGCTGAAAAGTGGTTAACAAACAATTACCAAAATTGTGTCAGGCCTGGAAACCATACTAGACTTTAGGGTTCCAGACGCTGCCACATTTTTTCCCCTGAGGGGAAGAAGGGGGGTTGAGGGGTATGGTAACATTCTTCAAGCGGTCAAGGTCGGATGGTGTTCACATCTGCAGGAGGAGTGGTGAGAAGATATTCGAATGAACTGGGAGAACGTGGGACCATGTGACCAGCAAAGGGGTTAGGGGGGTGGGACTCTTGGGGTTTGTATAACTGGGAAAAGAATCCGGAAGTTCAGTTTTGGAATTTCACTCATCGTGTGCCAGTTTCTCATGCTAGTAAAGAACTCTGAAAGACAATGGCTTCTGAGTTTTTTTTATGCAGAAGAGGTTTTTCTGGAACCTTGACATTATTCCAAAACTCATAACTTTCTTTTGCTTAATGGTACCCTCTCCTCCGCTCGGAGGGGGCCCGTTAGGGGGGTGCTGGGCCCCAGCCTCCGCAACCTCCACAGCGGTGCAAAGACCCAGCGAAGATGGAAGGGCAGCAAGCTGAAAGCGTGGAAGTAGCACAGATGTTGGAATCTGAGGACTTAGTCGAAATCACCTACTTCCCATCGGAAGATATGACTCAAAAACCTGAAGTGGTAGAGCCTGCTTGTCAGCTTGGTGCACGGCCCAAAGACTCCGATTCATGGGTAAGCTGTCGTTCGGGAGAAAACATTTCCCCGGGGCAGAATGGAGAGCCCTCTCCCTCTTCTCAACCTCGATGGAGGACAGTAAAACCCGGAGAATCGGGAGAGTCACTGGATTGGGACCTGAGAAACCCCCTGAAATCCCAGTCCCTATTAGACCTCCCGGAAACTTTTGAGCATTTGGAAGTGAGGCCTTGTATAAGCTCAGCTCACCCACCTCGAGAGCCTTTAGCTCAGCCTAAATTCACCTTCTCTCCCACCAGAGAGGGAGAAATTACTGAAGCTCGAAGCCATTCTGATGAACGCAGGAGGACCTCCCTTCCCTCCTCCAGATGGCAGGGAGTTCAGGCAGCACCAGGGACTTGGGGGGAATCGCAACTCCCCCCTCCAATTGACTTTTCCCACCAACAGAGGCCTACGCTGCCTCCTGCTGCTTCTATTCCACCTGGTTGGGCATTTTATCCTGGGCAAGGATGGATCCAATACCAATGGCAACCAGCCAGTTCAGCACCTTTCTTTCCTGGGGGCCCCAGGCCAATTTTTGCCTCGTCAGCTGAAGCATTTCAAGGACTTCCTTCTCAGCAGCCAGGGGGAATTCCACCCCCCTTTACAACTCAGCAACCAGCCACAATAGCAACGGCCCTCCCACAAATCCCTCTTCAACCGCAAGCAGGCCAGCTAAACCCACCTGCACCCATTCACCCAACTCCTCCCCCTTTCAAACCAACCTTTGATGGGAATCCACACCACCTGGCTTACTTTCTCAGCAGAATTGAGGCTTACGTTGAACAATATAGACATCAATACCCATCAGAAAGAAGCCTAATCAACGCCATCTCGGATGGTATGAACGTGGGGCTAGCCTCAGAGTGGATAGCTCAACTACACAATGAACGTGCACCAGAACTAAACGATGTTCACAGATTTATGGCACTGCTTCGCAACCGGTTTCAAGATGATGACCTAATTGCAGAATGTGAAACCACCTTAAAAACGATGAAGCAAGGTAACAGGCCTCTAAAACAATTTGTATGGGATTTCCGAAGGGTTGCTGGTAATCTTAGACATTGACCAGATCGCATCCTCCTCCACTACTTCAAAGAGGCAATCAATCAAAACATCAGAAAAGCCTGCTCCACCAGAGGAATCCCAGAACAACTAAATGACTGGTACAACGTGTCCATAGCTCTGGAAAGAGAATTCAACCCCCTCCAAACCCAATCACCAACTACAACTCCACAACGACCACCTACAAGACCCTCCCTCTTAAGACCAACCATACCCTCCACCTTTCAGCCTTCAACAATAATCAAATGCTACCGTTGTGGAAAACTAGGACATTGGGTGTCAGTTTGCCTAGCCTCAGCACCCCTCCCACAGTATCGCCCACCAACTGCTACCCGACACGCAAACCCCCTCGAAAAGATCCGAATACCAGTCGCTTTGTGAGACAAGCAAAAGACCTCCCTACTGAAGGATCCACTAACCTTCCATCATCTGATTCACCTCCTGACAACTCAAACCAAGCAGAAAACGACACAATGGTGAGTGCACCCATTCCTCCTTTTGCTATCAAAGTAAACTTAATAATTCCAGGGGGAGGGCCAAAAAAGATTTAGAGGCTATTGTGGACACGTGATGCACCAGATGCCTTATTTCAACATCTACGGTCACCCAACTCCGTATAAAAACATTTCCCTTGAAACACCCAATTAAATTCCACCAAGTAGATGGAACCTTGATTGGCGGCGTTCCAGCGACCCAAATCACATAACTGGTTCGCTTAGAAATTGGAGCCCATCATGAACTTATAAGATTCATAGTAATTCCAAAGATGTCAGAATCCATCATCCTGGGTTTAGCTTGGTTGGGGAAATGGGAACCCACAATCAAATGGGAGGATGGATTCAGGAAAATTATATGGACTTTCAGACCCTTAGACCCAATTCCCCCTGCCGAAAAAAACCTTATCCAAAATGACCACCAGAGGGAACCAACAACCACCATATCCAATCCATCTCCTAATGAATCCTTAAAGCATACATGGATTTATCAGACGTTTTTAGCGAGGATGAATGTAACCTTTTACCCCCCCCCCAACAAACTGATTGCGCAATTGAATTGCACCCGGGGGCAAAATTACTAAAACCCAAAATGTACTCAATGATGCCAGCCGAAATGTCTGAACTAAGAAAATACATTGACACTAACCTAGCCAGAGGGTTCATTGAACCAGCAAAATCACCTGTAGCTGCGCCCGTGCTATTTAAACAAAAGAAAGATGGTTCACTTAGATTGTGTATTGACTTCAAAAATATCAATGCAATTTGCATACAAAACACATACCCTTTACCACTTATGCACGATTTGTTGAACCACTTATCAAAAGGCAAAATTTTCACCAGATTGGATTTAAGGGAAGCCTATTACCGGGTCCGCATCAAGGAAGGTGATGAATGGAAAACGGCTTTCAACTGCCCCTTGGGCAGTTTCTAATACTGTGTCATGCCTTTTGGCCTCCAAGGGGCTCCAGCTGTTTTTATGCAACTAATTAATAAAACCCTCCACCCCCATCTCTACAATGGGGTTCTTGTCTACTTAGATGATATTCTTATCTACACAAACAATATCGAACAACACATCAAATTCGTCAGACAAGTCCTTAAAAAGCTCCTATCAGCCAAGCTATATGTCAAACTTTCCAAATGCGAATTCCATAAGGAATCCCTAGACTACCAAGGTTACTGGATATCAAACAAAGGTATCGAAATGGACCCAGGAAAAGTAAAAGCGGTGTTAGATTGGCAACCGCCATGCACACGTAAGCAACTTCAAAGTTTCTTGGGATTCGCGAATTTTTACCGCAAATTCATTCCTTCTTTCTCAGAAGTAGCTCTACCATTAACAGAATTGCTAAAAACTGGGCCATTACCCACCAAACCCAAACTTAACCAACCCCTACCTTGGACAATGGACTGCCAACGTTCCTTTGAACACCTGAAACGCCTATTCTCGATGGAACCAATTCTTCAACACCAGGATCCAAATAAACCTTTTGTGGTCCAAGCTGATGCAAGTGATGTAGCAGTAGCCGCTGTCTTATTACAACAGAATACCGACAACAATCTTATGCCCTGCATGTACGTGTCTAAAAAACTGACGGACACTGAACGCAGATGGGCAATTTGGGAAAAGGAAGCCTTTGCAGTGTGCTGGGCACACCACTTCCTTGAAGGGGGAAAGGAACCATTCGAGGTGTGGACGGACCACAAAAACCTCAAATACTTAAAAACATCTCGAAAGCTTTCTCCCAAACAAGTTCGATGGGCTCAGTTTTTCAAACGGTTCCATTTCACCCTTAAATACATCCCCGGCGACCAAAATCTACTGGCTGACGCCCTATCTAGGAAACCACAATTTGACAGCCAATGTGAAGAGGTAATACATGCAATGATTCCCGATAGCTAACCGGCCAGCCAAGCACTTACTCGATCGCGATCACGCTGTGGTACTAACATCCCACCAAATAAACTACTAGCGGAATTAAAATCAGCACTCACTGACGATGCTTGGTTTAAAGAAAACTTGCCAGACCTCACCTTAAGGGATGGAATACCCTGGAAGGGAACCAAGATTTATGTACCCATCGCTATGTGGCTGCCTATACTACAGAGAAGCACGACTCTTGCCTAGGAGGTCACTTTGGATTTTTAAAGACTCTCCACTTGGCTAGAAGACAATTCTGGTGGCCAAAAATGAAATCAGATGTCAAAGACTATGTGCGGAGCTGTGCTACCTGCGCCAACATGAAGTCCAGACCAGGGAAACCCCCTGGACTCCTACAACCCGTAGCCGAACCCATCAGACCCTGGGAAGAGATTGCCATGGATTTTATTGTTGAACTCCTACCTAGTGGGGGAAATACGGTGATATGGACCGTAGTGGATTTGTTCTCTAAACAGGCCCACTTCACTGCATGCAGCAGATTGCCATCAGCGAGAAAATTAGCAAAGCTCTTCGTGAAACACATCTACAGACTGCATGGAGTTCCTAAAAGGATAATATCCGACAGGGGTGTTCAATTCACAGCCAAGTTCTGGAGGGAGTTCCTATGGTCCATTGGGTCGTCTCAAGGACTTAGTTCTGGGTTCCATCCGGAGACCAATGGGGCGGCTGAAAAATTGAACTCGATGGTGGAACAATACATACGGTGTTATGTAAATTACCAACAAGAAAACTGGTCAGATTTGTTACCATTTGCAGAGGTCGCATATAATAATGCTGTACACAGCAGCACGGGGTTAACACCTTTTCAAGTAACCACCGGCATGGACTTCGTTCCAATGCCTGAACTCCCCGTGCAACCCCCCACTTCCGTTTCCTTAACGGACTGGATGAATTCGTTGAAAAAAGGTTGGGAAAATACAAAAAAGGCCTTAGCTGTGACAGCTTGGAATTACAAAGCCCAAGCTGACAAACACCGTTCCCTTCAACCCCCTTTTCGCATTGGAGATAAAGTCTTTTTATCTACTAAGTAACTGAGGTTAAGCAGAAAATTCAGTCCAAAATTTGTGGGTCCTTTCCCCATTGTAAAAATTATTAATCCCGTTACCGTCCAACTCAAACTCCCTCGAATGTTGGGAAAAATACACCCGGTATTCCATACCAGCTTATTAAAACCTGCTAGACAATCTGGTCTGAGACCTCAACCTGCCGCTCCCCCACCACCCTTGATAATCCAAGGTGAAACCCACTATGAAATCAAGAAAATCCTTGACTCTAGACTATACAGAGGTCAATTACAATATTTAGTCCACTGGAAGGGATATCCATTATCTGAATCTACTTGGGTCAAAAGTTGGAAAGTAAATGCGGACAATTTGATTAAACAATTTCACGACACTTTCCCTGACAAACCTAAAAAACCTCTTGGAGGGGGGAGAGGGGGGTAGAAGGGAAGTGTGGACCACTGACACTCTTCTTTATTAACTCTTTGTTTTCTTTCCTAGGATATGGCTTCTTTTCCAAGGGGGGACACCTGTCAGGCCTGGAAACCATACTAGACTTTAGGGTTCCAGACGCTGCCACATTTTTCCCCTGAGGGGAGAAAGGGAGGTTGAGGGGTATGGTAACGTTCTTCAAGCGGTCAAGGTCTGATGGTGTTCACATCTGCAGGAGGAGTGGCGGGAGGATATTCGAATGAACTGGGAGAACGTGGAACCATGTAACCAGCAAAGGGGTTAGGGGGGTGGGACTCTTGGGGTTTGTATAACTGGGAAAAGAATCCGGAAGTTCAGTTTTGGAATTTCACTCATCGTGTGCCAGTTTCCTCATGCTAGTAAAGAACTCTGAAAGACAATGGCTTCTGAGTTTTTTTTATGCAGAAGAGGTTTTTCTGGAACCTTGACAAATTGATCAGGAAAGGAAGTATGCAAACCCAGTGACCCTTTAAAGGCATTGACCATGGTTTGAGCAATGTGGCTCTTCCCCTGTTTCTCAGAGGTCTAAAGCTACCAGGTGTTCTCTTGAGGATCAATTGTCTGGGGTGATCTCAGCAGTGAAATCCAGCCAGATCTATCCGGATTGCGCGAACCGGTAACACAGGATGTCATTATGTCCCATTTTTTACCTTCTGCGCATGCGCAGAAGAGGCAGATGCATAACACGCATGTGCTCCCGCACGCTCCCGTTCCCAAACTGGTAGCGAAGGTAAGTGGATTTCACCACTGGGTGATCTCAAGACCACTCTTTGTCTGAGAGGAAGGAATCACAGGTGTTCTAGTACTTCATTCTGCCATGCAGAGCCATCTTTAGTTAATTCATTCTCTTCTTCTCTTTTCCTAATTTTTCAACTTTTTCTATTCTTCTATTATTCTTCCCCATTTCTAGCCAGCCCTATTTCTGTCTAGTGATTTGTCATCTCATCCGTTCCCCTGTTTGGCCTGAGCCTGCCAAATATGGTGAATATTTGGGGTTTCTAAAGCTGTGGAATAATTATAGTCAAAGTGCCCAATTCCTACATGATTAGAAACCAGGACTACTGCTGGCACACAAGACACTCTTGTTCAGAATTTCACTTACCCCTCCCCCCACATACACACATATTTTTTTTTAAAAAAAATACAATTTAAAATATTCAAACTATTGTTTCTTTTCTCAGATGGTTTACTTTTATATAGCCATGCTATGAGGTTTTTCAAAAGAAGAGGGTGAAACTGGACATTTAAAACTGTGGAAAAAAAATAAATTGTAATTGGTGTCCTCCCTACTTCTATTTATGTGGCAGCCTTGTGAGGTACACCTAATACACACTAGTCACAGTACACAAACATAATAATAATAATAATAATAATAACAATAATAATAATAACAACAACAACAACAACAACAACAACAACAACAACAACAACAATAACAACAGAGTTGGAAGGGACCTTGGACGTCTTCTAGTCCAACCCCCTGCCCAGGCAGGAAACCCTACACCATTTCAGACAAATGGCTATCCAACATTTTCTTAAAAATTTCCAGTGTTGGAGCATTTACAACTTCTGCAGGCAAGTTGTTCCACCGATTAATTGTTCTAACTATCAGGAAATTTCTCCTTAGTTCTAAGTTGCTTCTCTCCTTGATTGGTTTCCACCCATTGCTTCTTGTTCTACCCTCAGGTGCTTTGGAGAATAGCTTGACTCCCTCTTCTTTGTGGCAACCCCTGAGATATTGGAACACTGCTATCATGTCTCCCCTAGTCCTTCTTTTCGTTAAACTAGACATACCGAGTTCCTGCAACCGTTCTTCATATGTTTTAGCCTCAAGTCCTCTAATCATCTTTGTTGCTCTTCTCTGCATCTTTCTAGAGTCTCCACTCCACATGAATCCACTAAGTACTGATAGAAGAGAATATTTGTAGCTTAGGGTTGAAGTGTGGGGTCCTTGGTGCACTCTGAGCTTGGCTGTTTGCTTGCAGACATTTCATTTCCAAACTATGTAACAACATCAGTTGTTTAGTAATGAAATGTCTGCAAGAAAACAGTAAAGCACAAGAAAGCACCAATGATTCCATAATCCACCAACTGGTCATAACAATAATTTATTCTAATTATTAATTAAATTCTGTCTAACCTTTAAGTAACAGAGGTTATAGAGCAATATTCCTCATCCAGATACTCTCCAAACACATAAGTTCTCTAATGTCATAATCAGAGTAATGGTAATCAAATCCCAGTAGAATTAAGGATATTAGATTATAGAAATTTATTTAAGAAAGTACTTATGCCTCCCTGCCTCTCTCTACAAAAGCAAAGTGGGTAAGATATTTTTTTTGTTGTAAACCCAGTGATGCTAGGGATTGCTAAGAGGGGGATATTATAAGAGAGGCTATGCTTGGGATCAATGGTGGGTTTCAAATTTTTTTACTACCAGTCTGTGGGCATGGCTTGGTGGGCGTCGCATGGCTTGGTGGGCGTGGCTTGGTGGGTGTGGCAGGGGAAGGATACTGTAAAATCTCCATTCCCACCCCACTCCAGGGGAAGGATACTGTAAAATCTCCACTCCCTCCCCAATGCAGGGGAAGGTTATTGCAAAATACCCATCTCCTCCTGATCAGCTGGGACTTGGGAGGCAGAGAATAGATGGGGGCAGGGCCAGTCAGAATTTTTACTACGGGTTCTCCGAATTACTCAAAATTTCCACTACCGGTTCTCCAGAATTGGTCAGAACCTGCTGAAACCCACCTCTGCTTGGGATACTTTATGTTCTTCTGGCCACCACACCTCAAAAAAAAAAAAAAAGATAAAAAGTTGGGATAGGTGCCAAATGTCAATAAAACAATTTAAATGAGCTTGATTAATGACTAATAAGACAGCACTTGTTTAAACATATGATCTTTATTGCCATCAGAGGTTATAATGTCAGCTAATTTAGACTGTTATACAAGATAATGCAACAAAGAAAAGGCAGGGCTAATTTTGACTCTTAGTCTTAACAATTTTAAACCACTTCCTGAACAGTATAGTTTAAGTGCCAGCTGCTGGAAACAAGGAATCATGTACTCGTGTTTGTGATTTTTCTCTATGAATTAGGGTGGCTGCTGGTATAACATGGAAAAATTGATCTAATTCAGCAGAGGTTGTATGAAAAAGCAGAGCTAGGTCAAACCTACACTTACAATGAATTCTGCATTCAATTAAAAAAAAAAACTGAGACTATTGTCAGAAAGTCCAATGAAATGGGTTTTTTTATTGTTGTTTAATTGCAAAGTCATGTCTGACTTTTCACCAGCCCTTGGATCACAGCACACCAGCCCCTCCCCTCCCCTACTGTCTGCTGGAGTCTTCCCAAATTCATGTTCATTGTGTCAATGACATTATCTAACCATCTCATTCTCTGCTATCTAAGCATCTCATTCTCCTTTTGCCTTCAACCTTTCCCAACTTCAGGGTCTTTTCCAATGAGTCCTCTCTTCTCATTAGGTGCCCAAAGTATTTGAACTTCACCCTCAGTATCTGTCCTTCCAAAGAACAATCAGGGTTGATTTCCTTTAGGATTGACTGATTTGATCTTCTTGCAGTCCAAGAGACTCTCAAGAGTCTTCTCCACCACCACAGTTCGAAAGCATCAATACTTCAGTGCTCAGGCTTACTATTGTCCAACTCTCACAGCCATACATTACTAAATGAAGTGAGTTAAATGTGGTATATGAATAGGTTTATTTATTTATTTATTTATTTATTTATTTATTTGATTTCTATACCGCCCTTCTCCCGAAGGACTCAGGGCGGTGTACAGGCAAGAATAAAACAGACGGTACAATATACAAATTTAAAATGCAGTTAAAAAACTTATTTTAAAATTGGCCTGAGAAGTAAAATATATAATAAGCTAAAAAACCCCATTTAAAATTAATTAGTAAGAATTTAAAAATTTGTTAAAATCAATTTAAGCCAGCCCCGCGCGAATAAAAAGATGTGTCTTCAGTTCGCGACGGAATGTCCGAAGGTCAGGTATTTGGCGTAAACCCGGGGGAAGTTCGTTCCAGAGTGTGGGAGCCCCCACAGAGAAGGACCTTCCCCTGGGGGCCGCCAGCCGACATTGCTTGGCGGACGGCACCCTGAGAAGTCCCTCTCTGTGAGAGCGTACGGGTCGGTGGGAGGCATGTGGTAACAGCCTTATAGGTTAATTTATACAGGAGAGACTCTGAGAGCCTTTTACAGCCAGGGTCTCCATCCTTGGCAACTTTAACCCTGGAGGCTGGCTAGGGCATTCTGGGAGTTGAAGTCCTCCAAGCTTAAAGTTGCCAAGGTTGGAGACCCCTGTTTTAGAGTCAATGGCCAGAATGCATCTTCTTCTTTTGTCTGACAGGGAGAATAATCAACCAATGGAACAGCTTGCCTTTGGAAGTTGTAGGAGCTTAATCACTTGAGACTTTCAAGAAAAGATTGGACTGCCATTTGTCAGAAATGCTATAGGGGCTCCTGCTTGAGTGAGGGGGGGTTGGACTCAATGACCTATAAGGTCCCTTCCAGATCTGTTAAATCTGTCTCTCTCCTTTCTTCTTCCACAGTTTCCTAACTGAGACTTGAAAGTACAAAGTGATTTAAATGTGTGAAGGCAGTGTTGGGATTCAAATAATTTAACAACCAGTTCTCTGCCCTAATGACCGGCTGGGTGGGGTGGCCATGGCGGGTATGGTCAGAGGGATGAAACAGGCAGCACTCGGTCTCCTGCACCCCACTGGGAGCAAAAACCAGGCCGTGTGAACATGCCCCACCCCCATGCCCGGTTTTGGGCCTAGTAGGCCTTCCTGCTGCCTCCTGGGAGTAAAAAGAGCCACCGGGGTGCTACCACATATCCCTTGCCCCAGTTTGGGCCTAGTAGGCCTCCCTGCACTTACATGGGAGCCAAAACGGGGCATGACGGGACTCCTGGAAGGGCCAGGGAGAGGAGGGGCCAGCCAGCAATTTAACAACCGGTTCTCTTGAACCAGCCTGAACCAGCTGAATCCCACCACTGAGTGAAGGGTTTCTTAGGCAGAGGGACTTTTGAAACTAGAAACTACTTCACAACCAGAGAAAACAGTAGATTTCTTAGCAATAAAATGTTCCCCAAAAGACAACAATAAAGCATATTACAGAAAAGGATAGGAATAACAGAGGGGTTTAAGCAGCAATTTGAGGGACATCAGTACATGATACATTGTTGAATTGAGTGGGCACATCCTGCAATAAGATGCCATGAAAAACAGGCTCTCCTTAGTATATGAATATCTTTCCAATAAAAATGTTGTTCCAGAAGAAGCCTACAGAAAAGTTATTACAATACTATGACCAAAACCTATTTGAAAGTGTTCCATCCTTCATGTCTTTGCCCATGCACATATTAGGAGTGAGGCTGTCAGAATTGTCAAATTGTGATGGCTGTGCTGTGGCTAAAGCTTTTTAATGCTTGATGAAGCATGCAATCTGAATTACACAATGTGAATACATTTGTTTCTGGAGATGTATAAAAATGTGAAGAGGGAAATGTATTTAATTCATTATTCCCTAATAAAAACTGTAGAGACGATAATAAAAAATTAAACTATTATTAAATACATAAATGATGCTAATCTCCAGGTAGTTGTCATAAATATAAAAGCTTTTATATCTGCAGTCTGCTTGTTTGCAATTAGTCTGTCTTCCTGGAACAATCACAGTTATTCAGGCTCAGAAGCAAACACTCAGGGTCAATATTGATTTAAAGAGACCTTACAGCTTGAAATAAATTGAGCACAGCAGTAGTATTCATGCTGGCATATAGTCTATGCTGCATGCAGGGAGTCTCGGTGCAGGGAGAATATCACATTAACACCCCAATGACATATTTTACACAGTCTTTGAAGATGGTGTAGATTTACTTCCCCTCCAATTTTTCTATGGGATGGAGAGGGAACCCCACTTCCTATGAAGGGCCTCACCAACTCAGCTATTTAGCGGATGAAATGAAAAGTGGCAAATAGATTCATTACTTACCACCAAGCTGATTGGTTAGCCAGTGGAGAATGAATAATTGATTCCCTACTGCTAATTGCATGGGAAATCAGATATGTTTTTAAGCAGGATTTTAGGAAATAGAAAGAAAGGGAACATTTCTAAGTTTAAGGGGCTTCTGTGGCTCAGACTGCTAATGCAGTCTGTTATTAACAGCAGCTGCCTGCAATTACTGCAGGTTCTAGTCCCACCAGGCCCAAGGTTGACTCAGCCTTCTATCCTTTATAAAGTAGGTAAAATGAGGACCCAGATTGTTGGGGGCAATAAGTTGACTTTGTATATAAATATACAAATAGAATGAAGACTATTGCTAACATAGTGTAAGCCGCCCTGAGTCTTTGGAGAAGGGCGGGATATAAAGGCAATAAATAAATAAATAAATAAATAAATAAATAAATAAATAAATAAATAAATAAATAAATAAATAAATAAATAAATAAATAAATAAATAAATAAATAAATAAATAAATAAATAAATAAATAAATAAATAAGAGAGAGCAAATACACACACACACACCATGCACACTTTGACCATTTCCTCTTTCCATCATTCTCAAATCTACATTTTGAGGCAAGATTCTTTTGTTCTATATAAAAGAGGCCCCAAAAGCACTTCATTCACAACAATTAAACTCTCATAAACTTGGAAGCCACAATTCAACTACTGTTCAATAGAGAATGTCTATGGAGATTCTGTCATCCAGGTCATGGTTGTTCCAAAGGTGCTTTTTCAAGAGGCAATTGGACTTTCTGGTTTTTCTTTGAAGATGTTTCGCTTTTCATCCAAGAAACTTCTTCAGCTCTGACCGGATGGTAGCCTGAATCCTTCTTTCCTCACCATCCAGCCAGAGCTGAAAAAGCTTCTTGGATGAGAAGTGAAATGTCTTTAAAGGAAAACCAGAAAGCTCCAGTTGCCTCTTGAAAAAAGTATTTTTGGGGTATTTAATGGAGACAGCAATGATGACTGCAGGGGCAAAATCTTTGAGCTTAATCTCTATTGGCTTTCTCACAGTGCAGTTTGAGGAAAGCCTGGCATTGTTAGTATTCTTGCTTGCATGGCAAAGAACCTGAGAACAAATGTGTTGGCAAAGGCTTCTCTTTGTTGAGATCTGCACTGTCTTGTGGAAATGGTTGTCATTTAAATGATATATAAGGGAGCGGTACTCTGAATGAGTATATTTAATTACTTCACTTCTGAATAAGGTGTTTATATTCATCACTTGGATGATTATTTAATACCAAAAGTTGCAGGGAGAATTATCAGCCTTAGCATTAGAACTACAAAGTTCTTATTACATTACATTAATCCAGTTTCTCCAGCTTGGCAATTTAACAATTGGTGGACTTCAGTTCCCAGAATTCCGCAGCCAGCATGCTGGTTGAGGTTTTGGGAGTTGAAGTCCACAACTTTTAAAATTGCCAAGAGTGAGAAACATTAGTCCAGTTATATAATCCAGGACACAGCATTCTGAGAGTGTGAAGGTTTGTTCTCTGAGCTTGTGGGTTGTTCCGAATGTTTTGTTACCAAGCTAGTTAACATCTTCAACAGAGTTTAGGGGAAATCGGTGTTATAGAATAGAATTTTAGAATAGAATTTTATTGGCCAAGTGTGATTGGACACACAAGGAATTTGTCTTGGTGCATATGCTCTCAGTGTACATAAAAGATACGTTCATCAAGGTACAACATTTACAACACAATTGATGATCAATATATCAATATAAATCATAAGGATTGCCAGCAACAAGTTATAGTCATACAGTCATAAGTGGAAAGAGATTGGTGATGGGAACTATGAAACGATTAATAGTAGTGCAGATTCAGTAAATAGTCTGACAGTGTTGAGGGAATTATTTGTTTAGCAGAGTGATGGCCTTCGGGAAAAAACTGTTCTTGTGTCTAGTTGTTCTGGTGTGCAGTGCTCTATAGCGTCGTTTTGAGGGTAGGAGTTGAAACAGTTTATGTCCAGGATGCGAGGGATCTGCAAATATTTTCACGGCCCTCTTCTTGATTCGTGCAGTATACAGGTCCTCAATGGAAGGCAGGTTGGTAGCAATTATTTTTTCTGCAGTTCTAATTATCCTCTGAAGTCTGTGTTTTTCTTGTTGGGTTGCAGAACCGAACCAGACAGTTATAGAGGTGCAAATGACAGACTCAATAATTCCTCTGTAGAATTGGATCAGCAGCTCCTTGGGCAGTTTGAGCTTACTGAGTTGGCGCAGAAAGAACATTCTTTGTTGTCCTTTTTAATGATGTTTTTGATGTTAGCTGTCCATTTGAGATCTTGCGATATGATAGAACCCAGAAATTTGAAGGTTTCTACTGTTGATACTGTGTTGTCAAGTATTGTGAGAGGTGGAAGTATGGAAGGGTTTTCCTAAAGTCTACCACCATTTCTACGGTTTTGAGTGTGTTCAGTTCCAGATTGTTTTGGTTGCACCACAAGGCTAGTCGTTCGACCTCTCGTCTATATGCGGATTCGTCATTGTCTCGAATGAGACCAATCACTGTTGTGTCATCTGCGAACTTCAGTAGCTTAACAAATGGATCATTGGAGATGCAGTCATTGGTATACAGAGAGAAGAGAAGTGGGGAGAGCACACAGCCTTGGGGCGCCCCTGTGCTAATTGTACAGGTATTTGATGTGATCTTGCTTAGCTTCACCTGCTGCTTCCTGTTTGTTAGGAAGCTTGTGATCCACTTACAAGTCTGTTCCGGTACCTGTAGCTGGTTTAGCTTAGTTAGAAGAATGTCTGGAATGATGGTATTGAATGCTGAACTAAAGTCTACAAAAAGGACCCTTGCATAGGTCTTTGGAGACTCAAGATGTTGTAGGATGTAGTGCAGAGCCATATTAACAGCATCATCTGTTGATCTATTTGCTCGGTATGCAAATTGCAAGGGGTCTAAGAGCGGATTCGTGATGGTTTTCAGGTAGGAAAGCACTAGCCTTTCAAAGGTTTTCATGACTACAGATGTTAGAGCAACTGGTCTGTAGTCATTCAGTTCCTTGATGGTGGGCTTCTTGGCACTGGGATGATGGTAGAGCGTTTGAAGCAAGAAGGAACATAGCACATCTCTAGTGATTTATTGAAAATATGGGTGAAGATGGGGCCAATTGGTCAGCACAGACTTTTAAGCAAGAAGGAGTTATCTTGTCTGGGCCTGGAGCTTTTCCTGGCTTTTGTCTGTGAAATAGGTCCTGCACTTCCTTTTCTGTGATCACTAGGGGTTGTGAACCCAATGAAATGGGGTCAGTTGTAGGAGGCTTGGCTGTTGTTGCTGTGTCTGAGATGGGGGTTGTGGAGATAGGTGGCTGTAGTTTCCTTTCAAACCTGCAGTAAAACTCATTCAGGTCATCTGCCAGTTGTTGATTACCTTCAGCCTGGGAAGGAGGTTTGCCATAGCCGGTGATATTTTTAAGAGTTTTCCACATGTTTGCTGGTTCATTTGCTGAAAATTGATTCTTTAGCTTTTCAGAGTAGCTTCTTTTTGCTGCTCTTATCTCCCTTGTTAGTGCATTTCTGGCCTGATTGTACAGCATTTTATTCTGTTTATAAGGGCTTTGTGTGGTCAGTAGGTCATGTGATGGGTCAAGTGTGGGTGTGTCAAGTGAGGATCTTGTGATAGGTCAGGTGGGAGTCATCAGTGGGAGTCTTGTGATAGGTCTTGTGATGGGGCGGGTTACATTAGGTGAGGGTCATTGGGAGGTGAAGTGCTGGTTTGGGGGGGGCTTGCATGGGCTGGTTGAAGGTAGGTGTTGTCACTTGACACACCCACACCTGACTCATCCACAAGATCCATCACAAGACCCTCACTTGACACCCACCCACAACTGACCCTTCACAGGACTATTCATCACGGGGAAACCCTTATAAACAGAAGAACACTGACATCCCCTAAACTCCACTTAAGAAGCTACTTAGCCTAGTAATGAAACCAAGCTCAGAGAATGATCAGCAACCCTCATCCTGCACCAAGCTACAGATATTTGACAGTATTGCACAGCATTCTGAATTAAGTCATCCTAAAGCAGGGGTGTCCAAACTTGGTAACTTTAAGACTTGTGGACTTCAATTCCCAGAATTCCTCAGCCAGCAAATCTGGCTGAGGAATTCTAGGAGTTAAAGTCCACAAGTCTTAAAAGTTGCCAAGTTTGGACACCCCTGTCCTAAAGGATAGCCCTCTTTTTATTAGCGAGGCCTTTCAGAAGATTTGAAAGCATAAAGTGGCGTGACCAGAATATCTCAGAATTTTTAATTCAATCCTAGCCACCCTGGAAGTGATCATGGTACTATGTTAAGCATATAACCTTTAAGCCCGTCATGTAGAGATCTGAAGAACAAAAATGTGAAATCACTACTTGGAGAGCTGCCTATGTGTTTTTCTCTCCTGCTTTTAGGGGAATGAAGATGAACCAGATGAGAAGGATATTTCAAAGCTTTAAAAAAAATTCTAGAAGGATAGGAAAGGTGCGTACCCAGACTTTCAATGCATATATACATTTATTTTTGCCGACACACATTCATATGTTATTAGGCTGTATAATTTTCACTAATACGGCCGTTGAATGTCATAAATCCACCTAAACATACACAGCTGTAATTGGCTGAAAGCATTTTTTGCAAACAGATGTTATACCGCACAAAAGAGGAAAGTGAAAAAGGAAGTATAAATGACAGAAACTAAAAGGATTTGTCAGACCTTGTAAAATAATTTCTCTGAATTAAAATTCACTCCCCTCAAGAAATTCATACCACTTTTAATTCACTCTGAGAACTTAAGACTTCGTTGCATTGATTTACTGCAAAGGCGTTGACTTTGATTAATTCAATGAAAGTATAAGGGGAAGTTTGGCCTCATTAGAAAGTCAAAGAGCAACATATGTTAGATCCTAAGGAGAGATTGAATTAATGAGTTAAGTCTGAACTCAAGCATAGGAGTTTATGAATCAAATTGGATTTCTTTATGTATTATTCTACGGTATTCAAAATCTGTTCTGGAAACATGTTTAGCACGTAAAATATGTGAACATTTAACAAGTAATATTCAATGCTAACTTTTTAAACAGGGGGTCAATTCAGGGTCCCTCAGACTGCTAGGCAGCCAGACCAGCTGGGTGGGTGTGGCTAGGTCATGTGGCTAGGTGGGCATGGCCAATTTAACAGTCCATTAAACAATGCACACATATTAAACTTTAATTTGTTTTGCTTCTGGGGGTGTTTTATTTGCTTTTGTTTGCATGTTGCTCTTTTGCTTGACTTTTTTTTTAATTAGATCATTTTTTCAGTTGTTTAGGAGTCTAGTGGTCCACTAAAGAAAACTCAGTTTTGCAGCAATTCTTCTCAGCCCCAAGGAGCTTGAGAAATCTCTCTCTCTCTCTCTCTTTGTCTCTCTCTCTCCCTCTCTTTCTCTTTCTGTCTCTCTCTTTCTGTCTCTCCCCCTCTTTCTCTCTCTTTCTTTCTCTCTCTCTCTCTCTCTTTCTCTCTTTCTCTGTCTATCTATCTCTCTTTATCTTCTGGAGGCAGGGGAAACCAGCAATTTTCACCCATTTTTTGGCCTCCTGGAGCATCTGTGCACCCCGTTTTTAACCTCCCTTGCCTCCAGCAGCATTCTGCAGGCCAAAAACAGGCAAACTTAACATCTGTTCTGCTTAGCAACAGAAATGTTGGGCTCGATTGTGGTCATATGTTGAGGAATACCTATATATGGTTGTATAGAGCACATATTAAAAAGTATTTAGCTTTTTATCAACAATAAAACATAAAGTGAGATACAGAAATGCAAAAAAACTCCTCTCTCTCTTTTCCACCCACCTACAAGTTTTCTATATCCAGTGAGCCATGAGATTAAGACATTGGTATTTACTGATGCTTCTACACATTCTTGCACATGTGTGCTAGTCGTTCCCGACTCATCTCCATTTCAAAGCCGAAGAGTCAGCACTGTCCGAAGATGTCTCCGTGGTCATGTGGCCATCATGACTAAATGCCAAAGGCACACAGAACGCTGTTACCGTCCCACCAAAGGTGGTCCCTATTTTTCTACTTGCATTTTTTTACATGCTTTCAAACTGCTAGGTTGGCAGAAGATGGGACAAGTAACAGGAGCTCAACCTGTTACGCAGCACTAGGGATTTGAACCGCTGAACTGCCAACCGATCGACAAGCTCAGCGTCTTAGTCACTGAGCCACCGCATCCCTTTCTATGGACAAACTGGCTTGTTAATATTAATTAGACGCTTGTACAGCTCTTAATTCGAAGGGGGCTCATTTGAGTACTGGAGAAACACATCAGCCTCCATTAGATGATCCCTTCCCCTGTCTACAACTTCACCTAAAATTCTCACCCTATCGCTGTCATCCCCCAGCTACATCGAAACTCTAGAGTTCTAAGAAAATAAGTTGGTATTTGTACATTTAGAGGCCTTCGACTTGTAAAATCAATTTCTCTTTTTAATCAGCTTATTGCTTTAGATTATTCCGCGGTAGCTTTTGAATTTACCAGGGAAGCGCAACCAGAATGAATCAATTTTATACAGCCAAGAAAATGTTAGGCTGTTAGGTTTCTCTCCAGAAAGAGAGAAGTTAGTGGAATTCTATTAAAATGTGTCAAACTTAAAAATAAAAAATTACTCAGACCGAACTGCTAGAGGAGGTTATTCTTAAGGCCGAACAAAACTTAACGGTGGCAAGAATATGCAGATAATAAATTGATCATTCTGCATAAATAAAGAACTGGCAGCAAAAAAATGACTTGATGTTTTTTTTCTGTCAGAAGCAGAATGCTGATGCTATTAAGGACACTTTCATGTAGGCAAAGCCATTCCCCATAAATATTGTGTTGCACATGAAAGCATTATCTGCCATTTTTTAAAAAAAACCAAACAGATGTGCAAATTTCATTTCCTACAGCTACCAGGGATCTAAAAATGTAGCTTGGCTTGATAGCTATTAGTCAGCTATTGTTTTCTCCAGATCTTTAAGTGCCCATTGTTCTTCCCACTCTGGATGGACAAAATTTCTCTTGCTCTTTTCCAGAATTCTTTGCCATTTGACAGCAGGAAAGGGGTGAATCTTTTATTCATAGGTAGGTTTTACAAAGGAAAGGAGAAAATGGTGTGCCATTTCCCTCTTGATTCATCTCTAAATCACGACAAACTCATGAGAAATAAGGAATATCTTCCTGTGAGCCATTTGCATGGATTGGTTAAATCTTCTGACGAAGCCCAAATAGAAAAGAAAAGAACCATCTAGGATGGCAACTTGTGTGTCACCCCAAAAGATAGAAAAGGAAAGATTTTTTTTGGGGTGTGGGGTTAGAAACGTTTGTACAACATCTGATGCTTCATGCTTATTGAGCAACTTTATAGCAATAACAATAGCAACTAGACTTATCTACCGCTTCACAGTGCTTTTCAGACCTCTCTAAGTGGTTTACAGAGTCAGAATATTGCCCTCAACAATTTGGGTTCTCATTTTACTGGCCTAGGAAGCAGGAATGAAATGCTCCAAAGATTGGACCGGATCGCGTGATCCGGCAGCGATCGTGGTCGGTAATTCAGCGATCCGGTAGCAATGGTGGAGCAAAGCTCCACCTACCCACCTGGGTGTCATTACTTCCTGGTTTTAACCAGGAAGTAATGTGTTTTTTCTGTGCGCACATGTGACACAGGTGCATGAGCAAAAAAAGTGCGCATGCAAGGCATGTGCACTTCCAAGCCAGTAAGGAAGGAAAATAGATTTCACCCCTGCTAGAAAGGATGGAAGGCTGAGTCAACCTTGACCCTGGTGAGATTCAATCTGCCAAACTGCTGGCAGCCAGTGAACAGCAGAAGTAGCCTGCAGTACGGCACTCTAACAACTGTGCCACCACGGCTCATCATCATTATAAAAGGTTACTCACTAAGAAATATAATACAATTCACCCTAACAGGAAGACTGCAAGGCCACTATTTAGGTGGTTTGGTCTGCTACTCAAGTGTGATGGGTAACTTCAAGGTCCTTTCTTAGCTTTTTTGAGATCGTTTCACTTTCTACCATATTTGGACCAGGCAGTCATTCAAAGAAGAAACCGCAAACAGACTTTGTCCCCTGCAAAGCATAGCACACGACCATCATAGGACTGTCCTCTCTTTGGCCTATTGCAAAAACAAATAAACATCCTCCCTCCCTCTCTCTCTCTCTCTCTCTCTCTCTCTCTCTCTCTCTCTCTCTCTCTCAGCCCAATGTTTTTGCATGCTTTAGTAAGTTATTTTTTTTATCTGTTCAGACCTCGTCAGATGATTGGGCTAGTAACTTTTAGTGTCAGATAAATCAGGGATTTAAATAGATATTTTATAAATAGAATGTTTACTAGCTGCCACCAGATGGATGAGGAACAATTACAGCAATAAAAGGCTTGGAAGGGGCCACTTACTATAATCAGAGCCAGGCTGCTGTTGTGTGCAGCAATCCAAATTAAAGCATCCCAGTTATCTGGTGTCTGCTTGAACACTTTCAATGGAGAAGAGTCCGCCACCTTTCTCTCACAGCACAAGGACTGAACAATTTTCTGATTTTCAAAATGTAGGTTAAAGATAAAGGTTCCCCTCGCACATATGTGCTAGTCGTTCTCAACTCTAGGGGGCAGTGCTCATCTCCACTTCAAAGCCAAAGAGCCAGTGCTGTCCAAAGACATCTCTAAGGTTCTGTGGCTGGCATAAACACCAAAGGTGCACGGAATGCTGTTACCTTCCCACCAAAGGTGGTCCCTATTTTTCTACTTGCATTTTTTACGTGCTTTCGAAGTGCTAGGTTGGCAGAAGTTGGGACAAGTAACGGGAGCTCACCCTGTTATGCGGCACTAGGGATTCAAACCACTGAATTGTCGACCTTTTATTTATTTATTTATTTATTTTATTTCATTTTGTCACAACAGTATACACAAACATCAACATAAAAAAACAACACATTATAAAAGAAAAAAATATATATATAAGTAAAAGTATGCAACAGCTATATTAATTTGATATAATGAAGGGAACAATTGGACAGGAACGGTATGCACTTTTGTGCTCTGATGCACGCCCCTTTCGATCGACAAGCTCAGCGTCTTAGCCACTGAGGTACCGCATCCCTAAAATGTAGGTTAGAGACCTGTTATCTAGTCAACTAAGCTATGTAAGTTTTGATGTTCGTTCTATATAAATTCTAAGCAGTCTTCTAGCCTTCTCTGGCATTGGACTACACCACGATGTTATAAGGTAGCAAGGAGGTGCATAAAATGGAAGGTACTATTTTTTACCCAAGGCACTCGGTGTGGATCTCGGTTTCGGTTTCTTGGATCAGCTAGGGTATGGCAGAAACTAAAACCAGAACATATTGGTTATTCCAGCTCACAGAATTGCAGGATTCTGTTTTTATGTGGCAAGCAGAGCAAGATTGGCATAACATCTCTTCCTATCAGCATGGCATATTCATACAACTTGCTTAGAGTCATTCTCAAGTTGGGCAGCCTTTAATGCTAATGGCATAAAATGAAATTATTCCAGTTTCTTGCTTACCCCATCACAATCCTTCCTTCCTGCTTCTCAGTCACCAATTCAGCATATCCCATTATTCAGCCTCCATCAATCTTCTCAGCACTTTCATTTCTCTCCTTTCCTGGCTTCCTAGCTGTTCCATCACTATTAACATCCAAAGCAATTTATCCCACTGCTCAACAACTCCAGATCTTCCCACCACATTCCTTTCCCTGCCTCCCCTGAACCATGACCTCTGCTGCTACTGAGATCATTTGGAACAATTCTCCATCCCCACTCTTCTTCATGTCTTCTCTTTTCTCTTCCTTTGATTTACTATGAATGTGTAGGTGAAGGAGAGGCAGAGCTTGGAAGGCAGAGTCAAGAGAGGAATCAGCCTTGAGTCATTACATTCCCACAAGTGTTCCAAGTCAGCCCCTCTTGAATTCTGTTAATGCTTATCTAGTGCCAATTTAATGCTGTTAGTTGACTAGGTTCTAATGTACAGGTATAAGCAATAAATCAGCTTAACTGGAACTTAACATGTGGTCTTGATTCTTCATGCTTGACACAATGATTCAACATGACATATTTAATAGGCTCATTCCACCTCAATCTTCCCAGCACTGTTTTTTCCTTTTCTGTCACCATCACTAAATGCTTATAGGTTCCCGCTCCCATCTTATCCTTCAAATTACTTCTCCCCAGAACATCTGCTTTGTGTTTCTAATGTGAAAAGAGTTTTATTCTGCATAGCAAAAAAATAAAATAAAATAAATCAGAAATAAATTTTAGTCCAGGTATGAATCACCCAGAACTAACAGTACTATGCAAAAAAATAATAATAATAATGTTCCATGCATAGCATATTTTACACGTCTCTATAAGATTGCTTGCTTGTCTAGCATAGTCGTGTATCTGGAGCAGCAAAAACGCTGCTGGGCGTGTGCTTTAGAAAATAAAACTTTCTTTTTTAATGGAATCGTGATAATTTAAAAAAAATAATTATCCAAACCAAACAGTACGTTCTACTCATTAACTTATAAGAGATGGGGTTGGATGAAATCCAAAATATCTACTTGGCAATTGTGTATCAGATAAATATTTTATCTTTACTGCCATTTCTTTTGAAAATGTAATGGGAAACACATAAGGGAATATTGGGTGTGATTTCCTATTTGCTTTTGCCCAAATAGAAGTACTTTATTTGCAGCCCACAGCTCAGGTGAATTTTATATTAAAAAAACTATTTTATTTATTTCATGATTAAAATAAGTTCAATAATTATGCAATGAAATAAACAACAATGTAGCCCGCAGTCACGGTTTAAATGGCAGCAATTAAAATGTAAGCCATTCATCCATACCCATTGTAATATAATGTTTTTCAAGGAAAGCAAAGCTATGCAATGCGTGGAAATAATAACCCAGGAAATAATGACACAGGAAATACAGAATAATTACATAAATGTGGTTTATATGTCAACCATTCATTGAATGACTGAATCATTGTCAGTCTTCCTGGTTTTCTACTCCTTGCTTCTACCTTAATTGTCCCAAGGGGATTTTCAAAAGGCAACTTGACTTTCTGGGGGTTTTTTCCCCACCATTCCCCCCCCCCCATGATTTCCTACCATCTAGTCAAAACTGAAGAAGCTTCTTGGATGAGAAAACATCTTCAAAGAAAACAAACAAACAAACAAACAAACAAACCAGAAAGTCCAGTTGTCTCTTGAAAAAAAGCACCTTTGGAACAACCATGACCTGGATGACTGAGAATCTCCATTGCAAGAGCATTTAGACTTATATACCATTTTTCAGTGCTTTACAGCGCTCTCTAAGTGGTTTACAGAGTCAGCACATTGCCCTCAATGATTTGGGTCCTCATTTTACCCACCTCAGAAGGATGAAAGGCTGAGTCAACTTTGAGCCCGGTGAGATTCAAACTGCCAAATTGTAGGCAGCCAGCAGTCAGCAGAAGCAGCCTTCAGTACTGCATTCTAACCATTGCGCCACCGCAGCTCTAAAAACATTTTACCTTGACTGTACACTACACTTTGCCCTTCTATGTTTCTCATTGCTTTCTGTTTGAGGATCTCAACAACCTACTGCATTCTATCACAAGAGTCTTCCCCTTCCTTTCAACCTTCTCACCCTTCTGCCATGCAATTGTTTTTGTTGTGTCTTGCCCGCCCTCAGAGCAGCTGGGGCCTTCTTATCTGCTCCCGAACACGGAGGAATGTATGCCTTCCAGCCCCAGTCCTGGCTCCATGCCCAGACAAACTGCAGAAGAAGGAGCATCTCCCTGCCCCAGCCCTGACTCCATGCCCAGGCAAACGGAGCAGCTAGACCCCTCCCCCTCCTCCACAGCAGGTGAGCCTGAGGAGGGTTTACTCCCAACAACAGCTGATTGGAGTAATCCTCGCATCAGAAGATTGGATAGGCGGAGGCAACAGAAGGAAGGGAGGGGCAGGCCTTAATGAGTGCTGAGTCATGGAGCCACACCCCATGGCCTATATAAAGGATCTACTTTCTGGCAGTCTCTGAGTCAGGCAAAAGTCGAACTTATCTTGCTGAAGTCACTTACTGGTCTCCTGCCTGCTCTGAGGACTTTGCTAGGACTTTGGGCAGAGCTGCAGAGGCAAGCCTGATTCGGATTTCCCTGACCCGGCCGTCAGTGGAGGAGTGGGACACGACAGTTTTGGAATACAAATCCTTGTTTGTTCTTTCTGCATGACCAGTGTGTTTCTTTCATAGTAGTCATTCTCTTTTGTTTTGATAGATTGCTTATTTAACCTTGATCATAACATTTTTAAGGAATGGCCTAGAGGTGGAGTTCTTGCCTCATAATCAGGAGGCTGTGAGTTCGATCCTAGATAGAAGCAGATATTTTTCCCTCTGGGCACAATGAGAATATATCTGCTGAACAAAACTCCACATTGGTGACAGGAAGGGCATCCAGCCATTAAACATTCTGCTAGCTCCATTCAGTTGCCCAGACTCCACCCCTCAAGGGATTATGAGGTCATTAAAATGTTGATGATGATAACCATTCTTAAGGAATCCATTCCCGCAGCATCCAACTTACGTTACATTTCTACTAAAATTGCAATTGTTGCTTCCATATAACAAAAGCACACTTTTACACTCAACAATTTTGTTTCATTTGACAGACATTATTTCCTCACAACAGACTATATACAACCGCCTTTCCATTCCAGCACTTGCCTCCTTTAAATTTTCTCCATTATCTTTAGTGAATATTCTGCTAATGTATTTAAATTTGTCTACTTTCTTTGATATTTCACCATTTATATATAAGTTGACGTCATCTAATGTGTTTTGTCTGTCAAACATAACTGCCTTGGTCTTTGATATATTCATTCTCAGATTTGGATTCCATTTTTACATTTTAAAGTCTAATATATTTGTGAGTTCTCCATCAATAACACATCTGCATACAAATTACTCAATCATGTCTATAACAGACAAAAAATATTCTGTATTTTTTTATCATAAATACATTACTGCTCTTATTGCATTCAGCAACTAACCTTCAATCCCACAGCCATTCCATAATTCATGTCATCACATTATATTATAAGCTTTATCCAATTCAAGTAAAGATATAATTAATGCTCTTTCTCACTTTCATACATTTCTCTTTTTTATATAATGTTTCTATTAAAGTTTACAGATACAAAGATAAACTAATACAAAGAAAGAAAAATAGAGAGTAAAAATACAAAATAAAAAGAAATAAAAAATAGTAAAGAAAAAAAGAAATGAGATATATAAAGAAATGACTTCCTATTTCTTCAGGAGAAGTACAATTTCAATAACAGAATACTGTTCTTCTAGTTGGAAGGACCTTGGACCTTCTAGTCCACCCCACTTCTCAGTCAGGAAATCATATATCTTTTAAGACAGAGGGTCATCCAATCTCTTCTTAAAAATCTCCAGTGCTGGAGCACTCACAACTTCTGGAGGCAAGTCATTACACTGATTAATTGTCAGGAAATTTCTCTCTGTTTCTAGGCTGTTTCTCTCCTTGATTAGTTTCTATCCATTGCTTCTTGTCCTGGCTTCAAGTGTTGTGGGGAATAGATTGACCCCCTCTTCTTTGTGGTATCCCCTTAAATACTTTCCCTGATCTACCATAGAAAATCTTATCTTCCTATATCTCATCTCTTATCTATAAACAACTTCTTAAAGCCTCATCATGTGTTGTAAATGTTGTACCTTGATGAACGTATCTTTTCTTTTATGTACACTGAGAGCATATGCACCAAGACAAATTCCTTGTGTGTCCAATCACACTTGGCCAATAAATTATATTCTATTCTATCATTCAGTACTAATCAACAAACATCAATTAAAAATTAATTGTCAAAATTAACTATTTTAACTTTAATCAAATCAACTTTATATTCCTTTGTTTTTTTATTTATTACTATTAACTTACCACCTTCTATGATAATTATACTCTCTTTTTCCTATATATATCACTTGTCTGTAAAAAAAAAATAAATTTGTTCATTCCTAGTAAAAACAAACAAATAAACGGCATAAATATCTGAATCTTGATCACATAAATCAACTTTATATCACTTCCCTTTTCTTATAAAAATCTTGATCTTTAAACCAGGGGTCCCCATCCTTTTGGACCTCAGGCACCACTAAATTCATAATTTTAAATCCCGTGGACCACTAATATGATCTGTTTAATGACCAGCTGGATGGGTGTGGCTAGGTGGTCATGTGACTGGGTGGGCATGACCAATTCAATGTCACTCAGGTCGAGTGGTGCCTCGCCGGCTCTACTCACCCCTCCCCTCTTAGGGCCCCAAAAGGAAGCAGTTGTTGGAGTTAAGCAGCCACCACAAGAAAGAGTTGGCAAAACAGCTGGCTCAGTTCAAATTGGATCTACCGAGAAGGAGGCTCAGCAGAAGCACCTCACTGAGGACTAGGAGCATAGGCTTTCCAAGCAGAGGGAAGACCTGCAGGAGTGCAAGGCCAGGTACCCGTGTCTGGAGGCTTAGCGGGCTGAGATGGTCAGCCAGTTCCAGGCCATGATGCAGTCCCACTGGAATAAGATCCTCTGGCTCTTCATCACCAGCAGCACTTCCCTTCAGCCTTTGCCCAAAGCCCCACACCAGGAGGCTGAAACAGACCCCAACCCACACAAAAAGACCCTGAAGGGGGAGACTTTCTGCAGCACCTCAAGTGTTCATTGCATGTATCCAGTCCAGGGGCCATAGTTTGAGGATCCCTGATTTAGTGCAATATAAAAAATGCAAATAATTTTTCTGGGGACCACCAAAATTTTCTCGCGGACCACCAGTGGTCCATGGACCACCAGTTGGTGACTGCTGCTTTAAACCCTTTAATTAATGTTCCAGACTTTGATTTTTTTTCCTATTTCATTTCCTATTTCTTTCTTCTCAGAAGCTCCTTCAAAACTTTAACACAACCCTTTTGTTGATCCAAAAGAGAAAAGTCAACCAAGTCACCCCTCTGGTTTGTTATTTATATATTGTTTTAATCATTACAATATCAGCTGGTTTTATTTGAAAAATCCAGTGTAGAGTATATTTTTCATATCATTCTTGTAACCTGTCATTTTTAAATCCATATTTAAATCATCCTCAGTCTCAATCTTGTCCAGTAAAATTTAAACTTCTCTAAAACGTCTTTTAAATAATTGTTTATGATAGCAGACAATACTAAGATAATCTTAGTTCATTTCTCCACACATCCTTATTTTTTTCGAAAATAAAAGTATATTTCTCCATTTTGTATTAATATGTTTCTTCTTTTTTAATTATAATAATTTAGTTCTTGTTGGTTCCCTCTTTGATCTTTACAGTCCCATCTTACCATTTTTCCCTAATCAGCAGCATTTTCCCATGGGAAGTTTTCTTAAACTTTTTCTCAAAATATTCATATGTTTTAATATAATACTAAACAACTCACAGGAGTTGTAAAGTTATATTTTACAGATAAGGTAGTAGTTCCCTGAAATCCTTAAATAAATGTCAAATTTAAAACTTAAAGCAGGAAACAAACCCTGGTATAATGATATTTATGCTATTTAGTCATTTTACTTCATTCTTCTTTTATTGTTGATATCAATGCCTTAACATGATATATTATAATTTGTTTTTCTGTGTATAGTATGGAACAGTAGCAAAATACCAGCATCTTGGTTAATAGAACACACACATGGAATGTTAATCAAGTTTAGTATGCCAAGAATACAACTTCTTTCATATTGCAATCCAGTACATAATAAACATTAGTTGTAATTTGCTACATGGCTAGAAATCATAACATCTTTTTACTAGGTTTCTTCTTTATGATGACAAAATAAAATTTCTATAAGGACAAAACTTTTAGTTAAAATGCAAGTATTGATTAATGCATTTTATACTAATTGGCACTCTGAATTATCTTATTTTTTTAAAAAAAGCCTCAAACCGAGAATATTGCAATAATCTACAGCAGCTGGAACTAGTAGACTCAATAACATGCTTTACACCTTTGCAAGCAATGTAATTTGCTTTACCAAAGAGTAGAAATGACAGAATTTTATTTATTTGTCAAATTTGCCTGTTCACCGCCCTGAGTCCTTCGGGAGAAGGGCGGTATACAAATTAAAATATTATTATTATTATTATTATTAAATTTGTATAGTTTTCCATCCCACAAAACACAACTCTGGGCACCACAGACATCAAATATGAAAACAAGAAGTATAAAAATATAAACTCCACATTAAAAACTCTACACATATATATATACATGTGTGTGTGTGTGTATGTGTGTGTGTGTGTGTGTGTGTGTGTGTATTTGTTTTCTGAGGGTTTTGCTGGTGTTTGTATGTAGGTCTTCGGTTATTCGGGTTTTCTCCCGCGTAAAATTGGAAGTGTCTTGGCGACGTTTCGAGGAAGTCTCATCCGTCATCTTCAGGCTGGTGTTTACAGCTTTGTGTAAATACCAGCCTGAAGCGTCCTAGAAGCACAAAGCTGTAAACACCAGCCTGAAGATGACGAATGAGACTTCATTGAAACGTCGCCAAGACACTTCCAATTTTACACGGGAGAAAACCCGAATAACCAAAGACCCACATATATGTGTATACATATACATATATAGATAGATAGATACTCAAACCATAATTTGCTTCAATGAAGGGCTTTGCATTACTTGGATGCTTTATCTAAGTGGCCAGAAAATTTTATTGTTCATGTGATGAAGCTTCTTCTAGCATTTGTGGATGAGACCCTGAAGCAATACAAGACAAAGCAATGCAGCTGTTTTGTTTCATAGATGTTAAGAGTGAGGGTGAGCTGACTTGCAAACCTTTCACAGTCCTTTGTCAAAATGGAGCACTCCATTCAAAGCTTCTCTTAGCCAAACAATGAAACAACTCCTTGGCCTCAGAGGGTGTTGGAGGGGGGGGGCTGATCATGATGCATACAGGAGGATCTGTGATGTTGCTTTTTAAAAAAATAAATAAATAAATCAGGGTGACTATGCAGAACTGCTCTATAGTTGTTTTCCAGACTAATAAATGTCACCATTCGTATTTACAAGCTTCCACCAATCTAGTTCAACTTCATATAACTGCTTATTGACATTTAAGATATCCCTGTATATTGGTTACAATAACTCCATGAAGATCTTAGAAAGCAAAGAGACTAAGGCAGAAAGCCACCAAAAAAGCAAATACAGGACAATGATGTGAAACAAAAATATTAAAGAATGTCCGCTGTGTTCATTCCTTCATGAAGATTGAAATAGTCCCTTTCCTTTTCAGTTTGTTATATATTGTTTGTATGCTATCTGATTCCAAATTGGGCAATTCAGATCAATAAAAAAAACATAAAAACAACAGAATTTATAACAGTAACCAAACAAGTACAAAAATAATTGCAGAATATTCACCAGGTATCCATCCAAGGCTGAGCACCAAAGAATTGAGGCTTTTGAATTCTGGTGCTGGAGAAGATTCCTGCAAGTCCCTTGGACTACAAGGTGAACAAACAAGTCAGTCCTAGAGGAGATCAACCCTGACTGCTCTTTAGAAGGCCAGATCCTGAAGATGAAACTGAAATACTTTGGCCACTTAATGAAAAGGAAGGATTTACTGGAGAAGAGCCTAATGCTGGGGAAGATTGAGGGAAAAAGAAGAATGGGAGGACAGAGAATGAGGTGGCTGGATGGAGTCACTGAAGCAGTAGGCGGGAGCTTAAATGGACTCCAGAGGATGGTAGAGGACAGGAAGGCCTGGAGGAACATTGTCCATGGGGTCGCGATGGATCGGTCACGACTTCGCAACTAACAACAACAGCAACAAGCCATCCAAGAGGGAAGCAAACTTAAAATGTGGCAAACAGGGGAGTCCTATCCAGACTATCTCAAGGCAGGTTTTGAAGGCCTTTCAGAATATCACCAGGGTAGAAGCTATATGGACCTAAAGGGGACTTCATTCCAGAGAAGGTGCATTTTCTTGGATCCCAAAATATGGCACTATTTAACCAAGGGAATCCAAAATTCACCAATTCTACCAGATCACATCAGAAGCAGAAATCACTAGAGATGTGCTATGTTCCTTCTTGCTTCAAACGCTCTACCATCATCCCAGTGCCAAGAAGCCCACCATCAAGGAACTGAATGACTACAGACCAGTTGCTCTAACATCTGTAGTCATGAAAACCTTTGAAAGGCTAGTGCTTTCCTACCAAAATAAATAAATAAATAAATAAATAAATAAATAAATAAATAAATAAATAAATAAATAAATAAATAAATAAATAAATAAATAAATAAATAAATAAATAAATAAATAAATAAATAAATAAATAAATAAATAAATAAATAAATAAATAAATAAATAAATAAATAAATAAATAAATAAATAAATAAATAAATAAATAAATAAATAAATAAATAAATAAATAAATAAATAAATAAATAAATAAATAAATAAATAAATAAATAAATAAATAAATAAATAAATAAATAAATAAATAAATAAATAAATAAATAAATAAATAAATAAATAAATAAATAAATAAATAAATAAATAAATAAATAAATAAATAAATAAATAAATAAATAAATAAATAAATAAATAAATAAATAAATAAATAAATAAATAAATAAATAAATAAATAAATAAATAAATAAATAAATAAATAAATAAATAAATAAATAAATAAATAAATAAATAAATAAATAAATAAATAAATAAATAAATAAATAAATAAATAAATAAATAAATAAATAAATAAATAAATAAATAAATAAATAAATAAATAAATAAATAAATAAATAAATAAATAAATAAATAAATAAATAAATAAATAAATAAATAAATAAATAAATAAATAAATAAATAAATAAATAAATAAATAAATAAATAAATAAATAAATAAATAAATAAATAAATAAATAAATAAATAAATAAATAAATAAATAAATAAATAAATAAATAAATAAATAAATAAATAAATAAATAAATAAATAAATAAATAAATAAATAAATAAATAAATAAATAAATAAATAAATAAATAAATAAATAAATAAATAAATAAATAAATAAATAAATAAATAAATAAATAAATAAATAAATAAATAAATAAATAAATAAATAAATAAATAAATAAATAAATAAATAAATAAATAAATAAATAAATAAATAAATAAATAAATAAATAAATAAATAAATAAATAAATAAATAAATAAATAAATAAATAAATAAATAAATCAGGGTGACTATGCAGAACTGCTCTATAGTTGTTTTCCAGACTAATAAATGTCACCATTCGTATTTACAAGCTTCCACCAATCTAGTTCAACTTCATATAACTGCTTATTGACATTTAAGATATCCCTGTATATTGGCTACAATAACTCCATGAAGATCTTAGAAGGCAAAGAGACTAAGGCAGAAAGCCACCAAAAAAGCAAATACAGGACAATGATGTGAAACAAAAATATTAAAGAATGTCCGCTGTGTTCACTCCTTCACGAAGATTGAAATAGTCCCTTTCCTTTTCAGTTTGTTATATATTGTTTGGATGCTATCTGATTCCAAATTGGGCAATTCAGATCAATAAAATAACATAAAAACAGCAGAATTTATAACAGTAACCAAACAAGTACAAAAATAATTGCTACCAACCTGCCTTCCATTGAGGACCTGTATACTGCACGAAACAGAAGGGAGCGGGTCGCTCTAAACAAGGCGGCTGGGAAGACTCCTCCCTCAGAGAAGCGCTGATAATTCCCTGTAGCCAGCCTCGTGTAACCTCCTGTGTGGCCAGTACCAACCAGGAGGGACACGGGTCCAATAAACATGTGGTGGCATTCAACCTCCCCAGTATCCTGTCCATGTCATCAGGAGTCACAGGATCAAACTCAGCCCAAACAATGTTCTCAAGATGTGCCCGCGTCATCCTGTCCGGATCTACCCAATCTGTGTCCAACCCATCCTGGATCTGAGCGATTTTATCATGCAGATAATTTCCAAATTCCTCAGCCCGACCTTGCAAGGGATCCTCCTGAGCCCCCTGAAACAGAAGGGAGCGGGTCGCTCTAAACAAGGCGGCTGGGAAGACTCCTCCCTCAGAGAAGCGCTGATAATTCCCTGGAGCCAGCCTCGTGTAACCTCCTGGGTGGCCAGTACCAACCAGGAGGGACACGGGTCCAATAAGCATGTGGTGGCATTCAACCTCCCCAGTATCCTGTCCATGTCATCGGGAGTCACAGGATCAAACTCAGCCCAAACAATGTTCTCAAGATGTGCCCGCGTCATCCCGTCCGGATCTACCCAATCTGTGTCCAACCCATCCTGGATCTGAGCGATTTTATCATGCAGATAATTTCCAAATTCCTCAGCCCGACCTTGCAAGGGATCCTCCTGAGCCCCCTGAAACAGAAGGGAGCGGGTCGCTCTAAACAAGGCGGCTGGGAAGACTCCTCCCTCAGAGAAGCGCTGATAATTCCCTGGAGCCAGCCTCGTGTAACCTCCTGGGTGGCCAGTACCAACCAGGAGGGACACGGGTCCAATAAGCATGTGGTGGCATTCAACCTCCCCAGTATCCTGTCCATGTCATCAGGAGTCACAGGATCAAACTCAGCCCAAACAATGTTCTCAAGATGTGCCCGCGTCATCCTGTCCGGATCTACCCAATCTGTGTCCAACCCATCCCGGATCTGAGCGATTTTATCATGCAGATAATTTCCAAATTCCTCAGCCCGACCTTGCAAGGGATCCTCCTGAGCCCCCTGAAACAGAAGGGAGCGGGTCGCTCTAAACAAGGCGGCTGGGAAGACTCCTCCCTCAGAGAAGCGCTGATAATTCCCTGAGCCAGCCTCGTGTATCCTCCTGGGTGGCCAGTACCAACCAGGAGGGACACGGGCCCAATAAACATGTGGTGGCATCCAACCTCCCCAGTATCCTGTCCATGTCATCGGGAGTCACAGGATCAAACTCAGCCCAAACAATGTTCTCAAGATGTGCCCGCGTCATCCCGTCCGGATCTACCCAATCTGTGTCCAACCCATCCTGGATCTGAGCGATTTTATCATGCAGATAATTTCCAAATTCCTCAGCCCGACCTTGCAAGGGATCCTCCTGAGCCCCCTGAAACAGAAGGGAGCGGGTCGCTCTAAACAAGGCGGCTGGGAAGACTCCCTCCCTCAGAGAAGCGCTGATAATTCCCTGGAGCCAGCCTCGTGTAACCTCCTGGGTGGCCAGTACCAACCAGGAGGGACACGGGTCCAATAAGCATGTGGTGGCATTCAACCTCCCCAGTATCCTGTCCATGTCATCAGGAGTCACAGGATCAAACTCAGCCCAAACAATGTTCTCAAGATGTGCCCGCGTCATCCTGTCCGGATCTACCCAATCTGTGTCCAACCCATCCTGGATCTGAGCGATTTTATCATGCAGATAATTTCCAAATTCCTCAGCCCGACCTTGCAAGGGATCCTCCTGAGCCCCCTGAAACAGAAGGGAGCGGGTCGCTCTAAACAAGGCGGCTGGAGGGTTATCTGCCGATGCTATAAGGGCGGCCAAGTATACTTGCTTCGCCATCCTTATTGCCACTAGATAGGTCTGAATATGTGACTGTACTAGTGTTTGGTCAGATTCGGAGCGGCTGGCCCTCCAGGCACTCTCTAGGCGTCTTCTCCAGCACTTCATCTCTCTCAGCTCCTCAGTAAACCAAGGAGCCGGTCGAGAGCAACGCCGGGTCAGAGGCCGCATCGGCACAACGCGGTCCATAGCCCCCGCCACCGCCCTTTCCCAGGTGGTAGTGAGTTCTTCAGCCGAGCCGTGGGCCAGCTCCTCAGGAAATGGCCCAAGCTCCGTCAAGAACCTACTCGGGTCCATCAGGCGCCTGGGATGGAACCAACGAACTGGCTCCGTCTCCTTGCGGTGAGGGTCTGCGGTCCGAAAGTCCAGGCGAAGGAGAGAATGATCTGTCCATGGCAGGGGAGTAATGACTAAGTCCCCCACATCCAGATCATTCAGCCACTGTCCGGAGACAAAATCAAGTCCAGCGTGTGTCCCCAGTGTGTGTGGGACCATTCACTAACTGGGTCAGGTCCAAGGCTGCCATGGAGGCCATGAACTCCCAAGCTGACGACGATGACTCACCTACTGATGGCAGATTGAAATCCCCCATGACTATAAGCCTGGGGGTATCAACTGCCGCCTCGGCTATCACGTCGAGCAGCTCGGGCAGGGCTGCTGTCACGTGGCAGGGAGCCAGGTACGTGACCAGTAAAGCCATCTGTACCCCATGGCCCCACCACACAAAGAGAGACTCACAGCCAGCTGTCTGCGGGACAAAGACCTCCCTCGGATCCAAACTCTCATTTATAATGACCGCAACCCCCCCCCACCTTGAACCCTTGGCTGATGAAATGCAAGGAAGCCCGGTGGGCACATCTCGACGAGTGGAACGCCCCCTTCTGTGCCCAGCCAGGTCTCTGTAACGCCCATCAGGTCCGCACCCCCCTCCTGTATCAAATCTGAAATGAGGGGGGCCTTATTAATAACAGACTTCCATTTTTATTACCATTTTACATGTTTTCTTGACTTTGAAATGCTTTATGTCAGCTTTAAATTTTTATCATTAGGAGTAATATTGATCAGTCTTTCCATTATGTTGACAGAGTGGCAGTTCAAAAGTAAAGAACAAGATTGTAAATCTGGAATGGCATTCTCTTTCCATCTTAAAGAATAATGTTGTTTGCTATATCCAAGCATATTATCTATACTATGATAGGATCCATATTTTTGTTATATATTTCAGAATCACATTATTCCATTTAAATTATATTGTTCTTTCCAAGCTTTCAAAATTTTTCAAAAAGGAAAAAAGATTTTAGGGAACGTAGGAAGAGAGGATAAAAACTTGAAGAGATGCAAGTTTTACCTACAAAAGACAAAAAAAAATTGCATGGGCCAGGACTCAGATTGTCTATGCTGAGGAAGAGACTCCAGCAGAATCTGTGCAATGACAACCTCAAGAGACATAAAACTAATAATCACCTAAGTCCAATTAAATGTATACAGAGCATAGGCATTGTATGAAGCTTCTTGCCAAGCAATGGAATAAATCCCTTGATTAAAGGCAGCTGACTACAATAATTTAAGAGGCAGCACTGGCCAATGATCAACTGTTGGATCTTCAGTTCTTTTGTAATTCTACAGATATGGATTTGATTCAAGAAATTCTGATGTCTGGGCTGGCTGACATCCCTGACCTGGATTTTGGAACTCTGGACTGGATTTTGAATATTCTTCTGCACATTCACACTAAAAGTGAAACCATTCAGGCAAGCTTCTTTCAGAGACTAATTCTTTTAAAGAAAGATAGAGGGAACTAAATATGTTTAAGCTTCAAGAAAACACAGAAAAGATTGCACTTTTCAAACACACAAGTGTCATACCCAATCAATCAGGTCTGTTCTCTATCACCATGCAGTGGAAAGGACAGAATATTGATTTTAAGTTCTACAAAAGCATATTCTGATTAAATATTAGAAACAAAATATGTGCCAGCTGGTAAGAATATTTGAGAGAGGAAAGCTATTCATATTTCCTTTACTGGATGTTGGATTTCTCTACTGAGCTGAGGTGGAAACAACAGCACAGAGAATAAATGCTCTGCAAAGCATCTGGGTGGCTGTGACCTCCTGAGGGCTTAGTGTATTTTGTTCTCAAACAAAAAAATCACTATAATACACGATAGCCCTCAATGAATGCACTACTTGTCTATGCTTCCACATCTGCCTGCCCTTTTAAACTTAAATTTCTTGGGCTGTCACACAACTCCTCAGGGGCATATTGAACTGTGTAACTGAACAAATAAACAAACATGTTTACTGTCAAAACCACCAGCATAGAACACTTTATTATAAACATGATACAGAACTGAGATTAACTCAGAAAAGAACACACACCTCACACTTTTAGAAGCTAAAGGGAGCTAGAGCTCTTTAAAAATGGCAGAGATAATTAATTTTAATCCAAGAAGACTTTCATAATGATGTCTTCCCTTGGGATTTCATTGCAACAATCAAGGAAAATTGGATACTGCTGGAAGGATGATTATTTATTAAGGTACTAGACTCTTCTGTGTATGATAGGCTTCAGTCTTCTTGGAGAAATGGGAGTCTAACCATAACATTTTACTGACAAGTTCTCTCTCTCTTTGGAAAAACAAGGACAGTTGATTTCTATCAAGTTAAATGAGAATGTTTAATTAAATTTAGAAGAAAATCTGCCACAGGAATAGGTGTTTCCCTTGTGTAAGGTTTCTTCAGAGGTGAAATTCAGCAGGTTCTTACAGGTTCTGGAGAACCGATAGCGGAAATTTTGAGTAGTTCAGAGAACTGGCAAATATCACCTTTGCCTGGGCCCAGAGTGGGGTGGGAATGGAAATTTTGCAGTATCTTTCCCCTGCCACGCTCACCAAGCCACGTCCACAGAACCGGTAGTAAAAAAAATTGGATTTCATCACTGGGTTTCTTCAAAACTGACATGACTATGGAAGCTCCCTTCAGGTAAATGTGATAGATCAGTACAGCTTTTATAGATCTCTAGATCAAAAGCAGATTACATTTGAATTGCTAGAACAATAATATTTTTGAAAACCTCTTAGATTCAGGATGAATGAGCGCTTCTTTTTCTGACTATTTTTCCCAAACTTATTTTACGAACATGTCCCTCTACCTGCTCCAGGAACAGCTTGATCATTAGATCATCCTGTGATGTCAACATGAATCTGAAACTCAACATTTAACAAAACAATCTGAAATCTGTACTTATCATGAGGGGACTGATTTAAAGAGAGAGACGGGGGAAAAAAGATTAACATTTTATCTTATTCTCTCATCCAATTAAAGGTTCATTCTCCTTTCTTGAAATGAAATCTTAGAGTTTAATTTTTCTTTCTTAAGAAAACCTAGTAATTCTGGAAATAAAAATGTACAGAAATTGAGCAAATCTGCTTTAACCCACAAAGTGCTGTCAACAGCCTTCCATGGGTGCTATTCTTCCAGATGTTTGGAAAAAAAGACTTTCCCATTTTTTTTCAGTCCCAGCAAGCTAACCCCCCCCTCCACACACACACACAGAAAACACCAGGAAAGTTATATCTGTAAGTCTCAAATGTCCACCAGGTCTTCAAACTGCAAAAGGTGAAAATTCACCAATTTTGAGGCATCAGTTCTTCATGCATTACAAAAATGTGTGCGATGATGCCAGACAACCTAGAACACTGTCAACTCATAATATATGATTGATAGTCTTTGCCTGCTTTCATGGATTACAAGTTATTGTTCTGACCTAGAGTATCAGCCTGTCATGATTTTTTAATGGTTCTCTTGTGATGAAATTGTCCTTTGAATGAACATTTGAATGTGTTCATTGGAAATCCAGTTTCAAGGAAAATGCAGTCAAATATAAATTCCATTGTTAGAAACAGTAAGGTTGGGATCCGGTTCACAGGTTGCTGGATTTGGCCACAATATCTATGTTACAAAATTTCTTATCTGCCAGATCAACCTTCAGTAGAACCAGTTCATGGCAAGATATAATCATACTTACTTTCTATATTGCACTCCAGATTATCTATTCTAATTAATAGTAAATATTGATGGACAGTTTCCCACTATACAAACCAAGAAAAGCTTTAAAGCATCAAAGCATTGGAATATCTCTCTCTTTTATAATTTCAGTGACCTCTAATAGAGATCTTGACCTCTCAATATCTTTCAGATCTATACTCTGGACCTTCTAGTTCTGATATCTGTTTCTATGCGTAAGTGTTGTTGCTGAAACTTTCTTAAATATGTAACTGTTTGATGGGCAATTGAATGTCAATAGAACAAACTTCATCCATTTCCCTTCTATTGTTTGCTGGTTCTTCATTATTTATTTTATTTATTTATTTATTTGATTTTTATACCGCCCTTCTCCCGAAGGACTCAGGGCGGTGTACAGGCAAAATAAAACAATACAATATACAGATTAAAATACCATTTAAAAAACTTATTTAAATTAGCCTGAGATTAAAAATTTCCATACTAAAAAACCCCGTTTAAAAATTAATAAAATTTCCCATTAAAACTAATTTAAGCCAGCCCCGCGCGGATAAAGAGATGTGTTTTTAGTTCGCGACGAAATGTCCGAAGGTCAGGTATTTGACGTAGACCCGGGGGAAGCTCGTTCCAGAGTGTGGGTGCTCCCACAGAGAAGGCCCTTCCCCTGGGGGCCACCAGCCGGTATTGTTTGGCGGATGGCACCCTGAGAAGTCCCTCTCTATGGGAGGCGTGTGGTAGCAGCAGGCGGTCCCGTAAGTACCCAGGTCCTAAGCCATGGAGCGCTTTAAAGGTCATAACCAACACCTTAAAGTGCACTCGGAAGGCCACAGGCAGCCAGTGCAGCCTGCGCAGGATCGGTGTTACATGGGAGCTACGTGTAGCTCCCTCTATAACCCGCGCAGCTGCATTCTGGACTAACTGAAGCCTCCGAGTGCACTTCAAGGGGAGCCCCATGTAGAGAGCATTACAGTAATCCAAGCGAGAGGTAACGAGCGCATGAGTGACCGTGCATAAGGCATCCCGATCAAGGAAGGGGCGCAACTGCCGAACCAGGCGGACCTGGTGGAAGGCCCCCCTGGAGACGGCCGTCAAATGATCTTCAAACGACAGCCGATCGTCCAGGAGGACACCTAAGTTGCGCACCCTATTAAATTATAAACTATCATTTCTGTTTACACTCCTTTTCATCCATCTTTCTATTTTTGGTTGTATAAATTCATGTTCAGCCTACATCATAAAAATCCCTTAACAGAGGTGGTTTTTTTTTTCATTTGAATGGTATCAACCTTCTCAATCAAGAATAGTCCAACACACATCAAATTGTTTTGCATTAGGGATATGTAGTTTCGATTTAGATAGCCAGTTGTATCTTAAATTGTTCTGAATGAATAGGGGGAGGAGCCTGACCTGTCAGTCAAGCAACATGCATTTACAGGAGCACCTCTCGGTTTTATTACATTATTAGTTTTTTAGTACTTTTTCTGGACTTATTTTGTTTGATTTAAATGAATAATTAATCAAGGAGAGAAGCAACTTAGAACTAAGGAGAAATTTTCTGACAGTTAGAGCAATTAATCAGTGGAACAACTTGCCTCCAGAAGTTGTGAATGCTTCAACACTGGAAGTTTTTAAGACAATATCGGATAACCATTTGTCTGAAGTGATGTAGAGTTTCCTGCCTAAGCAGGGGGTTGGACTAGAAGACCTCCAAGTCCCTTCCAACTCTGTTATTCTATTCCATTGAAACTGAGCTGATTTGATTCAATAAGTCCTTGAGTGGCTCAGACTGCTAAGACAGTCTGTTATTAACAGCAGCTGCTTGCAATTATTGCAGGTTCAAGTCTTACCAGGCCCAAGGTTAACTCAGCCTTCCATCCTTTATAAGGTAGGTAAAATGAGGACCCAGATTGTTGGGAGCAATAATTTGACTTTGTATATAATATACAAATGGATGAAGACTATTGCTTGACATAGTGTAAGCCGCCCTGAGTCTTTGGAGAAGGACGGGATATAAATGCAAATAAAAAAAAAAGTCGGTACATTTCATATTTATGCAAAAAGATCAGTTTTCAAATCAACCTGATGTGTTCAATCCAAAGCCATTCCTGATCTGACCTTTCAAACTAAATTACTTTGTGTTGTGTCTTGTCTGCTCTCACCGCAGCCGGGGTCTGCTTATCTGCTCCCGAACACGGAGGAATGTATGCCTCCCGGCCCCAGTCCTGGCTCCATGCCCAGACAAGCTGCAGAGGAGGGGGCACCTCCCGGTCCCAGCCCTGGCTCCATGCCCAGGCAAACGGAGCAGCTAGACCCCTCCCCCTCCTCCACAGCATGTGAGCCTGAGGAAAGTTTACTTCCAACAGCTGATTGGAGTGACCCTCGCATCAGAAGATTGGATAGGCGGAGGCAACAGAAGGAAGGGAGGGGCAGGCCTTAATGAGTGCTGAGTCATGGAGCCACACCCCATGGCCTATATAAAGGATCTGCTTTCTGGCAGTCTCTGAGTCAGGCAAAGTCGAACTTATCTTGCTGAAGTCACTTACTGGTCTCCTGCCTGCTCTGAGGACTTTGCTAGGACTTTGGGCAGAGCTGCAGAGGCAAGCCTGATTCGGATTTCCCTGACCCGGCCGTCAGCGGAGGAATGGGACATGACACTTTGATATTTCAGATGGCAACACAACATGGAATGAGTCAACCTTTTGAACGAAACTGACCAGATTGAATCTGCAGGCTCCCATTCCACACTGGGGTAATGAACCAATTCCTTGTGGGTTCTACAATCAGCCAAAGATTCCAGTCAGCACATTTAATATTTAGTCATTTTTATGAGATGATGGAAGGGTACCTATCCTCTGCTTATGTGAAAATGAATTATTGGATTTTCATTTTCCAAAAAGCAGCAGTGAAAGCCTATTTGCCTTCTTCTTCTTCCGGTGCATCTATTTGCTTCAGGCATAAAGCAGCAAATACCTAAACAAATGTCATAATTACACAGTATCAATATTGTACTATTACAGTTTCACTGTAATACTAACTAGATTACAGAGTGATTACCCAGCACTTTCTTTTTTTAATCAAATGGGAAGGGGGGGAGGGAAAAGGAAAAATCAGTTTAAGAGTTTTGGTGATTTGGCTGGAATGAGACTCCCCTTACTTGCCACTAGAGGGCATGATGGTCCCAGTAAACGGTGAAATAAAAGATCATATTTTTACACCAATTGAATTAGCTGTACTGTATTTTTCAGGGCTGGGAAGAACATTCCGCTTCATTTTTTTTTAGAAAAAGGCGAGGTCTCTCTGTATTGTAAACCTTTTACAGATCAAAACAGAGACACTCTTGCATAATGGAGTAATTCTCAGATGCCGTGATGCTTCTACTCTGATATGTTTTTAGTCTGCAGTCCTTGTATTCTCAGATACTGTGATGCTTCTACTTTGACATGTTTTTAGTCTGCAGTCCTTGCAATCACAGGTAGTCCTCAACTTACAAGAGTTCATTTAGTGACCAACGGCACTAAAAAAAGCACGCAGGCATGATGCGAACCAGTAGTAAAGGTAAGTAGAATCCACCCCTGCCTCAGATGCCATCTGTTCTTCCAGCAAGAGTTACAAGTGACTCCATAGTCTCTACTCAAAATCCCAAAATCTTCAACCAAAAACTGTCTACTATTGACCTCCTAGGCACCATTCCTAAGAGGACTATAAGGGGCGTGCATAAGAGCACAAAAGTGCCTACCGTTCCTGTCTTATTGTTCCCTTCATTATATCAAATTAATATAGTTGATGCATATTTTTTTACTTGTGTATATATATATATATATTCTTCAAGATATGTTGTTTTATTTATGACAATGTTTGTGTATACTGTTGTGACAAAAAGAAATAAAATAAAAAAAAAGTCCAAGAGGACCTCACCAGTAATGGAGAAGTGCTACCCTTGCCAAGAGTCAAAGAAGACACATGACCAGCTCCAGAGTAGCCAAAAATCTAAACCAATGTTATCTTGCTAGAATGAGTTGGATTCAGTTAATCTCCATCTAGACCCTCACAGTCTCCAGTCAGCACTTAAATGGCATTGCCTGCTTGGTCAGGGGTGGAGATGTATAGCTGGCTATCAACAACATATTGATGATACCACATTCCATGTTGTCAAATGACCCCGCTCAACAGTTTCATGTAAATATTAAAGAGGAACATTGAGAGACCTGAAGTGTAAAGTTAGGCCTCTTTTCACCTCCCCACTAACCCCAACTGGAATTAGCCATGCAGAAAGGAGGAGAACCCACTGCAAAGCAATACTGCCTAACTCCTAACCATTGAACCTGATGCAGGTGGGTTGATGGTATCAAAAGTCATCAAGAGATCCAGATGAACTAGATTGGTTGCAGCATTACATCTGAGACCTTCAAGGGTCATCCACAAACATGACCAATGATATCTCAGTGTTGTAAACTAACCTGAACTCTGACTGAAATCTAGATAATCTGCTTCAACCATGGCCCTCTGAAACTAAGTACCTACCATCCTCTCAACTATCTTCCCTAAACGAAGAAGTTGGAGACTGGAAGTTATTCAACTCTGGTCAGGTCCCAGGCTAGCTTTTCCAAGATGGTCAGTACCACCCCTTCCACAATGATCCCAACCCTTTTCATATGGCATTGACCAACCAAGAGCACCATAGGTTCAAGACACTGGTGTCCATGTTCATAGCTCCAAGGGTCTCGTTTGCAAGGACAAATAACCTTTCCTAGTTTCATGTAATGTAGATAGTCAAAAGCAGAAGTAAGAGAATCAGGGAAAGTCTTATCACACTGCTAACATTTCCACACTGAACAGTCAGCCAAAAATATTATCCAGCCATCCATTTATACCGAAAATTTTATTCTATTTTATTGAACAGGGTATCATAAATAGACAGTGATGATGATTAAAAAGAAAAAAAAAATCAGCAAAATGTGCAATTGAAACCTTTCCAGTATACACAGAACTTCTTAAATTATGATAGCCTATCTGTTATATTTCATTTTAATACCTAAACTGCTTGCATATAAATCCAAGGAATCATTTATGAATGTACTTACAGCAGTGTTACAGGCACAAGTCACTGTGGCACTGGGAAAGATAATCCAGATACTTGAAAGAAACACTGATATACAATCCATTAGAAATAGGACTAAGGGAGAAAGAGTTAGAGACAACAAGCATGATAACTCTTCCTTTTCTTCCAGGCGCCATCTTTGTGTAATTCTTTAATTGTTCACAGTCACAATATAGGAATATTTTAGCATGGCAAAAATTCAGGAGTTACAACCACAATTGGGACAAGAATTTCCATTGTTAAGCAAGGCAGTTGTTAAGTGAGTTGTGCCTAATTTTACAATTTTTTTTGGCCACAGTTTTTAAGTGAAACACTGCAGTTGTTAAATGAATCACGTAATCATTAAACAACTTTGCTTCCCTCATTGACTTAACTTGCTGGAAGCCAGCTGGGATGTGTTATGGATCCGTTCCCAGACCCTTCTCCAGATGCGAGTTCAGAGGAGGAGGATGAATTTGAGTCTACAGAGGAAAGCATGGAGCCAAGTATTAGCCAGGATTGGAGGTCAGAGAATGCCTGATGGAACAGCCTCAGCTGGATAGATCTGATGAAGGACAGGCTGAGGCTGGTGAGCTGCAGCTTCAGCAAGTTGGCCAGGAGGCTCCAGGTGAGAACCGGAAGCAGCTGCCACCCATTAGTAATGAGGAAGACTTGAAGTCCACACTTCCTCCTGATCCAAGGACAGGTAGAGCAGAGAAGAGACAGGCACAACACAGGTCAGCTAGGCTACTCATGAGGAGGCAACCTTGCCTCTCACAAAGGGCTGCACTGGTATTGCCTACCTAACCCTGAGGACTTGACAGTGGTGGGTTGCTACTGGTTCTCCCTGGTTTGGGAGAGCCGGTAGCAAAAATCTCGATATGAGAGCGAACCAGTTTGCTTCTAACGTTAGCTGGGCCCTCCTGCCCGCCCCCGCACTATACCTACCTTTATTTCTTTGTTTTTAGCTCAGCTGTAAGGCAGAGCTAAAAGAGTGGATTGCCTCAGCTGTTATTTTACTCAATGCGCTTCATGATGCAAACCGGTGGTAAAACTGGTTAGAACCCACCACTGGGACTTGAGTGTTGTTAGAGCAACATGCTTTGTGCCTGGTGTGCATTCAAGGTGAGATGGGAGGAAAATCTAATAAAATTCCTATTCAAATTATCAAGAGATAAATAATATGTCTGCCATCATTAAAGGTGGCATCTCAAGTGCAGCATATTGCAGTGGAATGGGAAGTGGAAACATCAGTCACTGCAAATTTTTTGGAGTTTAAAATTGACTAGAAGTAGAAGTAGTAATAAAATTTCTTTGTGTCTTATTTTGGAGGAGGCTGGGATGCACTTATTATTTTTGCCTCTTTGAAATGGTGAACTGCAAAGTTGTTAGCAAAGATTATTTGCTGGAGAAACTTTTTTGTGAAGAAGGTTCATAAACTCGATCGGCATCTAACTCGATTGGCATCTTTTGATTCTGTTATAATCTTTTTGAGATATAAAAACAACAAACTTGGGGAAGTCTCAATTCTCCTTAATCCCAAATTTTTATTTACAGTATTGCTTCATGGATAAAATGTCTCAAAACCATTTTGATCGATAGCTCCCTTCAATCCCATAGAAAAAGACAATTAAGAAGAATAAAAATCAGGGATCAACAACCTCTGATTGCAGAAGAAATAAGGCAAACCCCTTAATGCAGAAACACAAGCTGTAACATTCTCACCTTTGATTTTTATACCAAAGGTGTTAGGAACTAAGTACCAGGAATAGTAATTGTAGCTTAAATTTATGGAGGCATCACTTGCTACAAAAGGCTGCAGAAGAAATTTTGATTGGATTACTATAAAGAAAGGATTTGGTTCCCCACTATTCTAATGCAGGAATAGGCTTCCTAAAAGTGAGAACCAAATATTCCCACAGTGACATAACTTAATGGGAGAGATCCACGCTCCCCCAAGAAATCCTATATGCAGTGGTGGGCTGCAAATTTTTTAACAACCGGTTCTCTGCCCTAATGACTAGCTGGGTGGGTGTGGTTGGGTGGGATCATGTTACTGAGTGGACGTGGCCAACTCTATGTCACTTGTGTGGGTGATACCTGTATGGGACAGGTAGAGTTGGGGAGGGAATCCAGAGGTCTCCAGTATGGGGGTGGGAGGAAAATCCAACCTCTGTGCATGTTTGTATGCATGTGTGTGTGGAAGACAGAGACAGAGAGAGAGAGAGAGAGAGAAACAGACAGAGAGAGAGAGAGAGAGAATCAGTCTGAGCCTAGCTCAGCTGGCTTCTCTTCCCCTCACAGCCATTTTCAGGCTGTTTTTTGGGCCGTTTTCACACCATTTTTCAGGCCATTATAAGGTCATTTTCCAGGCTTGTTTTTGGGACCATTTTAGACTGAAAAATGGCCTGAATAATGGCCTGAAAACTGCCTGTACAATGGCCTGCTTTTTGGCCATTTTACAGGCGGTTTTCAGGGTGTTTTTTGCCCTATTCAGTGTTTCTTCCCTAAAACTGTGTTGCCTCCCCATCCCCTCTGAATGTGTTATTTCTTTAAAATCAATTGAAAAATAACTGCACTCAAAGTTTTGATATTTAAATACAGGAAATATGTTAAAGGGATAAGCAAAGTCTAGTACATACCTTGCTATGTCCTACCGGGAAAAAAGGTCTAAGGTTATGTACAATGTGTGCCTGGGAAACAAGGCAGAAGGAAGTGACCGTAGATTATCAATCTCATAGAAAACAGAGCTGGGAAAGTGATAGACCAGAAGGGGAGACAGAAAGAATCTTTAACACTCCCTAACCCCACTCCGCTCCTCCTGGCTTGTGGTCCGAATGTTTTGAAGTACTGAAAATGTGGACTTCCAGCTGCCATTTTATTTTATTTTATTTATTATTTTATTTATTTATTTATTTTATTTAGTTTGTCAGGCATGTAAGAGATAACAGGTATAAGTATAAACATGGACATGAGCACATGAAATGAGTACAAATAAATGGGGATACTACAACAGGGACGGTTGGCACTCTTAGGAATTATTATTATTATTATTATTTGAATTTATATCCTGCCCTTCTCCGAAGACTCAGGGCGGCTTACATTGTGTTAAGCAATAGTCTTCATCCATTTGTATATTATATACAAAGTCAACTTTTATTGCCCCCAACAATCTGGGTCCTCATTTTACCTACCTTATAAAGGATGGAAGGCTGAGTCAACCTTGGGCCTAGTGAGGCTTGAACCTGCAGTAATTGCAAGCAGCTGCTGTTAATAACAGACTGCTTTAGTCTGTTGAGCCACCATAGGCCCAATGGGGTGAGGTCCACGGTAGACAGTGTAAGGTTGAAGCTGTGCGGGTTTGACGATGTAACAATGGAGTCAGGTAGAGCATTCTAGGCATTGACCACTCTATTGCTGAAGTCGTATTTCCTGCAATCAAGTTTGGAGCAGTTTACCTTGAGTTTGTATCTATTGTTTGTCTGTGTATTATTGTGGTTGAAACTGAAGTAGTTGTTGACAGGTAGGACAGCAAAGCTGGCTGAGGAATTCTGGGAGTTGAAGTCCACAAGTCTTAAAGTTGCCATGGTTGGAGACCCCTCTAATGTAGCAGACAATTTTGTGTACATGCTTAGGGTTTTTTTTATGAGTAATTTTTTATGAGACATTTTCACTGTCTCATGCACCAGTTCACAACTCCCCTAATTTCTTGAAGGGCTCTGTGTCATTTCCTGGCTCAAAGCTTAATGAGGAATATTCCATTCAATTTCTCTAGTATCTTCCATATACTGGTTATTTGGTTGTTACTAGGGGGGTTCAGTCTCCTTTTCTGCAATCTTTTGCTATTTAACCCCTTCAGAAGCTGACATCCTTTCACTATCCTTCCATGTGCAGGTTCCTTTCACTTGCTCCCTCTTGGCAATGCAGGAGAATCTTTATAATGAAACCTCTTTGTTGGTTCCCTTAGGAACCTTTTTGCAAAAAATGTTAACTTCATTTTTACTAAAGCCACACTCCCCCCCCCCCACAAAAATATTGATCACTTGACTCTATTTTACTGAACAGTTATTCAATCGCTGAATTATAGTCAGATTTAAAAATCCATTTATCTGGAGGGTACCTTTTTATGAGCAATTTTCCATCCTCAGTTATATAATAATGTATGTATTTTTCCATAATATGTTGGAGTGAGAGCAGACTTAACTCCAGATCCGGGACATGTAAAGCATCTTGAATTGTCAAATCAAGTACTTCACCTTTGCCTAATACACCATGGACTCTTATACAGATTTTCCCAGCTGATCATTTGTTGATCAAGCAAACGGTAGATTTGTAATCATTCAATTCAATCAGCCCTTTAATGAAATTAGAACTTGCAATAGAACACACATATGCCGTTTGTGGCTCATTTCTTTTTGCGTTGAAATGCTTCATTTCCTTTCTGGCCTCTTTTTACCCTGGCTAAGGTGAACCATCATTTTTGAAATGCAATTTAACAGGTTTATCTCCTCTTTTTTTTTTTTTTTGAGGCAATTAAGTTGTAAATCCCCCACACCATCAACTAATGAAATATTTATTTTCTTTTCACCATGTTTTACAAGTAGGTTGAAAAACTGAATCTTGCCCTTAAGAATTACACAGATTATGGTTCTTGCAAGTGATTTATTACCAAATATCTTTGAATTTTAGTTGCAAAGTTGGTTTGAAGCAATTTTGTTTGAAGAACATTCTGCCTGGTTTGGGAGGGGGGATGAATTTGTCAAATGCACCATATTGTCCACTATACAGATAGAATATGAGGATTACTCAGATGTTGACAAAATGATGATAGAATGAGATTGGATACCATTAGTAGCTGTTTAGGGAGTAGAGGGAGGCCCCAGTTCATACTATATCCAATGGAAATTCAGTCCAGTAAAAATTAAATTCCTAAAATAGGTCAGCTGGTTATTTTCAGATCAGCAAAGTTAGCTTGAGAACTATGACCTGTGTCAGTATTTTGAAGTTGAGATTTATGGCTGAGAGGAACACATCACATAGGAAGAACAAATGCTAATCTCGAGTGAAATGTTTACAGTTTGACTGCTGAAGGTGGTTTAAGGGATGGGAGTGAGAGAGAGAATATGAGTTTAAATTAGGCACAGCTTTTTAGAATGTGTGAGCTGATGTAAGAGTATTTAAGGTAGACTTTACATTGCAATTAATTAACACCTGGATAGGAGTAATTCCAAATAAATGTTCAAAAAGCTCTTTACTTTTAAAGAATTGCATTTACTGCTGAGTAGCTGAAAAGCAATTGAATTTTCTGCAATTTGTAGTTGGAAACAAATTAATATGAACATGGTAAACACAATGGGGTGGGCAATGAAACAGTTGACTTGGGGTGGGGGAACGAACAGAGCCTTTGTAAGCCCATCTAGTTTATGTTGATATATGACAGCAGAGACCTAGGTTTGAAGAAGCATGAGTTTTGCTGTTTTCAAACCGCTTATCCAATATAGAAACTCTCTAAGGATAATTTGTTTTCGGTATTTCTTGCAAGGATCATATATGGGTATCAAAAGCTTACTTCAAATTATCAATTTTTACAGAAATAAAGTAGTTGGTACTTGCTCAAACGAATCTGGGCAGCTAGACAGCAATGTTTAGCCAAAATATCTGAGTAGAGTTTTGTGGTTAGAACATTTATTTAACTCATCAGCTGGAGCATTATTAGAGGCCTGCTGTCTTTAAAATGAACAATGCGCTCACCGGTGGCAATATTTTCCTGGGAGTTCTCATTTTGTAGATATCCATGGTTTTCATTAGGGAGAAAAGAGTTTGATTTTTGATTCACTTCTGGGATAACTTTTCAAATATGTTCATGGGATTCTGGGATAGTAAGACCTTAGCAGAAGCCTTTGAGTTGAGGTTCTCATTAATCTTCAGTTTTGCTGTCTTTGCTGGTTTTCAAACTTCCAGAAATGGTTCACTGTGTTATTCACACTAATTGCACCAGCTGCTGTTAAATTACAGTTCAGAAGTCTAAATTTATAAACTAAGTAAAATATTAATAAAAGATAAAATAAAATAAGAACAGACAATAGTGAAACTCAGCTAAACTAAGATCTTGTACAGAACCTGCTAAAAAAAGCAGTGTCCACCACCAACTTGGGGGAGTCAGAAGAAGAGAATGGATTTCTGGTAAGTTGCCACCTATTCACTAGTTTCTAGGTAATTTATAATAATAAATTTAAAATAATAAAGATATCAATACACCTGCTAAAATAATTTATCCATATTCAGTTCTATCCACTAATTAAAACTCTTGTTCTAAAGGCTCTGAAAAATGACAAAAGAGTGGGGGCCATTCTGAACCTAGGAGACAGACTATTTCAGAGTGAGAGACTGTCTCTTCTCTTGGGTGATGAATACCCAGTGGTGGGTTGCTACTGGTTTGCCCCGGATCGGCAAACCAGTAGCAGCAGCAGTGGCAGCAGGTGGCTCCATCCACACACATGTCTCTGCGCATGTGCAGAGGCATCGCACACAAGCGCACCCACGAGCAAACTGGTACGGCTGAAATTGAAACCCACTACTGTGAATACCTATAATATTTCACCCAACCATCCAAACCAACCAACCACTAGGCTGGCAGATACTACCTGTAAGAGATTGTTCCAATGATAATGCAAGCTTTAGAGTTACTCACTAGTACCTAGAATTAGACCTAGAAGTGCAATGGCAACAATTGCTCCCACAATATAGGTGCTCTTCTAATAAACTGGTTAGTAACAGGAAGTGGTTAGCCACATCCTGCAGCAGTTGCAGTATTGAGGTTAATTTCAAAGGCAATTTCATGTAGATGCAATGCAATATTTTAATTGTAAGATGATGAACACACGAGTCATACTTTTAAGCATCTTCTGATTTACAAAGATTGAAATTGATAGATCAGCCAAAGCTGGCCAAAGGTTGTCCTGGCCATGGCCTCCATTTAATATTGTAGAGGAGCTGTAATTCCAAGATCACTGATCCCAGATCAAAGTCATTCTAGCAAGAGCAATTGATGACATAGGCCTATCTATTAAAAGCAACTCCATCTTTCTAGGATTCAGCTGGAATCTGTTCTGCCTCATTATAGTATCTAAATTATAATGGTCAAGACTTCTACCACATCTCCTGTTCAGCCTAGGATAGAGATATAAAACTGGTTATCATCAGCATATAGAATAGAATAGAATTTTATTGGCCAAGTGTGATTGGACACACAAGGAATTTGTCTTGGTGCATATGCTCTCAGTGTACATAAAAGAAAAGATACGTTCATCAAGGTACAACATTTACAACACAATTGATGGTCAATATATCAATATAAATCATAAGGATTGCCAGCAACAAGTTATAGTCATACAGTCATAAGTGGAAAGAGATTGGTGATGGGAACTATGAAACGATTAATAGTAGTGCAGATTCAGTAAATAGTCTGACAGTGTTGAGGGAATTATTTGTTTAGCAGAGTGATGGCCTTCGGGAAAAAACTGTTCTTGTGTCTAGTTGTTCTGGTGTGCAGTGCTCTATAGCGTCGTTTTGAGGGTAGGAGTTGAAACAGTTTATGTCCAGGATGCGAGGGATCTGCAAATATTTTCACGGCCCTCTTCTTGATTCGTGCAGTATACAGGTCCTCAATGGAAGGCAGGTTGGTAGCAATTATTTTTTCTGCAGTTCTAATTATCCTCTGAAGTCTGTGTTTTTCTTGTTGGGTTGCAGAACCAAACCAGACAGTTATAGAGGTGCAAATGACAGACTCAATAATTCCTCTGTAGAACTGGATCAGCAGCTCCTTGGGCAGTTTGAGCTTACTGAGTTGGCGCAGAAAGAACATTCTTTGTTGTCCTTTTTTAATGATGTTTTTGATGTTAGCTGTCCATTTGAGATCTTGCGATATGATAGAACCCAGAAATTTGAAGGTTTCTACTGTTGATACTGTGTTGTCAAGTATTGTGAGAGGTGGAAGTATGGAAGGGTTTCTCCTAAAGTCTACCACCATTTCTACGGTTTTGAGTGTGTTCAGTTCCAGATTGTTTTGTGGTTGCACCACAAGGCTAGTCGTAATATTGATGATACTTAATCACAAACTGATGAAGGATCTCTACTAGAAGCTTCTTGTAGATGTTAGTAAACAACGCGGGAACCCGTTGAGTAGATGAGAGGTCACAGTATAATATATATATGGATACATATAGATTATAGCAATAGAATCTTGGAAGAGCCCCTGTCCTTGCATTCCCTCTCTCTTATAACTTTATTTTTTGAAGTCTTCAAGAAATGAAAGAGAATTCCTGATTTGGCTCATGATAAGAGATCATTCAGGACCAACACTATTATGCAACAGTCTCTATATTCCAGATGTCAACTAGAGACCCCTCACTAAAATGCTCCCTCTCAGCACTCATTGGAAACTTACTAGATACATAGGAATCTAGACAGACAAGCTTAATCAGTCCATCTCCACCAGACTGACTGACCTGTCAGGGTAGCCTGCCTGACTCCCTCACTACCCTGGTGCTGATGTTCAGGAATTTGAGAAAGGAGCTTGCTAGGCAGCCATGGAGACCCCAGCAAACGCCAGCTTTTCCCTACAGTCCCCACATGTGTTATTTATAATAGACTTATAAAAACGGTAAGCATAGATCAAAATACTGTAAGTAGGTTGTTGCTTCAAACTTACAAATAAGTAACACGGACAAAGATGGAAAATTATTCATTTACTCAGATTAAAAGAGACCGAATAAATACTTTTTAAAGGATTTAATCAGGTGAGAAGATGTTATATATTCTATTTGTTGGAAGTCTTCATATCCTAAACCTGGCTAAATATAACAAAAGGCAGGATACACATCTTACCTTTAGTATTATCAATAATAGTGTTTTGAATTCTCAAGCTATGATTGTGTTCAAATGATTCTGCCCCAAAAGCTACAAGGGATTTGATGAGCTATTGCTTCTTGTATCTTTCTGCTGATTAGACTGTAATAGTGTTTCACAACTGATAATAAACCTAGCTGAGCCTGACAATCTGAGGTGATTATTATTAATAACTGAAGAACCTAATTATCAGCCAGCCTCTCTTGGGTGGAAATTCCTTTTAAATCCATAATATGGCAATCAATTATACTCTGTATAATTGAGGAACATTGGGCAGCTGAGCCAGTGGGAAATACCAGCATTCTAGTCCTGTCTTTCCTGATAAAAACACTTTGTCTTGTAGTCTCAGGGCCTCTTACATATTGCACAGACATTGAATGCATATTTTCTTCATAAAGACAAATCCAGCCTTCACTGCATCCCAGAATCAGGTGTGACGCAGGTACCCTCTCTTTCAGACTTTTGGAGTGCTCTCTAACTATGGTTTTTAAAAACTGAAAAACAAAGGTTTGGCTTTGTTTGATTTTTGTTTTGTTTTTTTAAAAAAGAAGTCACCTCTGGAAATGCAAGCATCAAAAAATGCAATTTTCAAATTCAAACAGAATAAGCTGCCAACATAATTATCTAATTTGTTGACAGAGGTTGCAGATAAAATTCCCATGGAATCCTATATACCTGCACTTGTTTGCCATCTGATCAAAATTTCAATTTCCTCAGCTTTATTAGAAGCTAAAAATTGCTTTGTATTCCTCTGGTTTCTGTTGATGATTTGGAATATGACCATACTTAGATTTTCTGATGTTTAGAACATTCCTGGCAAAGATAATGTATTTTCACATCTCAAACATCTTAATTCTCTCCTCCTACCCCAGTTCTCTCCCTCAGTGTTTTCAGTATAAGACTACCAATCATAGGCAGCATGGCAATAAAAATATCAGGTATACCTGTTATGTCATTTGCTGAGAAAATATCAGTTATTTACTAAGGAATAAAGCTGCATTTTATAGACCACTGCAATATTATCTCTCCTTTATGTTCTCCACATGTTCATTCAGGCCCAGAAGTAAAAGGAACGTACAGGAGTGCTCCAGGTAATACTACTTGGACTTTTTGAAGATTGTACAATTTAATTGGTTTATGAATTACTCTAGCTGCCAATTTATTTATATAATACTTCATTTGCTTTGGGTGGCTCAACATGTGACTTTACATTTGGGCTGCTGTTGATCCCAGAAAATGCTATTTGGTGGTAAAGGACCACAACCAGTAATAGAGTTTCTGTACAGTTTCCTTAGCAACAATGTCACATGACCATAGATTATTTTTCTAGGTATGTTAAAAAAAAATAATTTACCACCTGGGCCCTGCTGTAATTTAAAAGTAAAGAAGTACATAAAGGGTTCCTGCTATTAGTAACACTCATCAATATAAATTTATTTAATAAATACTACAATTTTCCTTCTGTATTTTGGCTTTTGCAGGCTGCTTTTTCACTGATGGAAAAGCTTTGCCACAAACCACAATGCACCACAGTCTAATATTTTCAATAAATAAGAAGGAAAGGTTGACTTTATGTATTTCCTCAACTTCAAAAAGAGTGATTTAGGAACTTCATAATGCTTTCTCCCTTGCTATCTTTTTTTTAACAAAAAAATTAAATTATCTGGGAAGAGAAATGACTGAACTGAAGTAGAGGTTCTTTCCATACTTGTCTGAGTCCTCCATTTATCATTACTTTTCAAGTTTAGATAAATACAGTTTTAATATACTTCCAAATAAAATGTCAGATAAAAATTGCTTCCGAGACAATTTGAGTGCAAAGCAAATTGCAAGCATAAAATATAAAATGAAGTAGCATTCTTGAACTGAAATGTATAATTTTTTAATAGTGGAGTTCAAATATTTCATTTTTTCCCATTTTTCCCAATGTAATCATTTTCTAGAATTATATTATCTTAGTCCTTTGGCATCGTCCTACTTTTGACACAGAGCATGTTGCATTTTTCTGAGCGGAAGTTAGCTTCATTCTAATAGAACTCTACAGATTTAAAACTATAACAATAATAACCATTAACAAGAAGTGTTGAAAAGACAGATTCTTTCAGACCACAGAATCTAAAGGCTAGAAGTCTATTTTGTTCCAGAACAGAATATAGTACCTTGGGCACCTCCAAAATTTACATGGTCAACAGTAACCAAAAAGCTATACATATACCATCTAGCTATACATATACCTTTCAGTCAGTAGTGGATTTCAAAAAAATTTACTACCAGTTCTGTGGGTGTGGCTTAGTGGGTATGGCAGGGGAAGGATACTCCATTCCCTCCCCAATCCAGGGGAAGGTAACTGCAAAATCCCCATTTCCTCCTGATAAACTGAGTCTCAGGAGGCAGAGAATAGATAGGGGTGGGGCCAGTCAGAATTTTTACCACCAGTTCTCCGAACTACTCAAAATTTTCACTACTGGTTCTCCAGAATTGGTCAGAACCTGCTGAAACCCACCTCTGCTTTCAGTGCATTGCAATAACCTACTGGCTAATAACAGCTGAATTCCCCATCATAATCTGAAAATAGAAAAGTATTTTGACAGATAATGCTCAGAAGAAAGCCAAGCCATGTCTCAATAGGACATTCAAACCAGTGGTGGGTTTCAGAATTTATTACTACCGGTTCTGTGGGTGTGGCTGGGTGGGCGTGACAGGGGAAGGATATTTCAAAATCCCCATTCCCTCCCCACTTTTGGAGAAGGTTATTTCAAAATCCCCATTCCCTTCCCACCCCACTAACCTGCACTGGGAAGGAGTCAAACTCCCCCCTCTTCATTTCCCCAAATAAAATATTACTCATAAGAAAAGACTCCCAGAAAAGCAAGGAAAAATCAAGCTGCTAACAAAGGAACCTGCCTGAGGCTCATTCCACATTCCTGCCAGCTGCATAAAGGAAACTTTGTAAGAAGAAAACAGCTAGAGATAATAGAAAGTGGAAGCCGGAAGTTTGGCTCCATTTACAAAGAGGCAGAAAACTCATTCAAGACAGGATATTTCACAATGGAAATTGCCCAAACCTTTTTAGAAACACAAAGCCCATGCTGTACAAACCCCAAAACTTCAAAAACATAGAACCATATAAGAATCCCTTTTCTTATCCAGTTTATTGTTCAGCTGACCCAGAAACGAACTGCCAAATGTCACTTCGCTTCTGCAAGTAAAAATCTCTTTCCAGCAGCTGCTTCTTGGCTTGTCAATTTAAAGTGATGGTGTCTTGTTTCTTTTCTTTGTCAAGTGATCTCCCTGCTGAAAAGAGAGCCCTGGTTTTTTCCTTCTAGCCAATCAGCTGGGAGACTGGGACGCAGCGAATAGACTGGGGCGGGGCCAGGCAGAACTTTACCGGTTCTCTAAAGTGAACTGGTACTATTACTAGTATACAGTAAGGGAGACATAGCTGATTTGCTCATCTCTCCTGTCAAATGCATATATGTTACTGCAGTACTAACCTATCAAAGATTCGTTCGAGAATCCTGAATTTTCATGATTGGAAAAAATGCTTTACACCTCGCATAAGCATAAAACCTTCCTATAATTCATTAAAAGAACTGCATATTCTGCAAGACCCCTTGCAATTTGCATACCAAGCAAATAGATCAACAGATGATGCTGTTAATATGGCTCTGCACTACATCCTACAACATCTTGAGTCTCCAAAGACCTATGCAAGGGTCCTTTTTGTAGACTTTAGTTCAGCATTCAATACCATCATTCCAGACATTCTTCTAACTAAGCTAAACCAGCTACAGGTACCGGAACAGACTTGTAAGTGGATCACAAGCTTCCTAACAAACAGGAAGCAGCAGGTGAAGCTAAGCAAGATCACATCAAATACCTGTACAATTAGCACAGGGGCCCCCCAAGGCTGTGTGCTCTCCCCACTTCTCTTTTTTCTGTATACCAATGACTGCATCTCCAATGATCCATCTGTTAAGCTACTGAAGTTCGCAGATGACACAACAGTGATTGGTCTCATTCAAGACAATGACGAATCCGCATATAGATGAGAGGTCGAACAACTAGCCTTGTGGTGCAACCAAAACAATCTGGAACTGAACACACTCAAAACCCTGGAAAACAATCTGGAACTGAACACACTAGAAATGGTGGTAGACTTTAGAAGAAACCCTTCCATGCTTCCACCTCTCACAATACTAGACAACACAGTATCAACAGTAGAAACCTTCATATTTCTAGGTTCTATCATATCGCAAGATCTAAAATGGACAGCTAACATCAAAAACATCATTAAAAAAGGACAACAAAGAATGTTCTTTCTGCGCCAACTCAGTAAGCTCAAACTGCCCAAGGAGCTGCTGATTCAGTTCTACAGAGGAATTATTGAGTCTGTCATTTGCACCTCTATAACTGTCTGGTTCGATTCTGCAACCCAACAAGAAAAACACAGACTTCAGAGGATAATCAGAACTGCAGAAAAAATAATTGCAACCACCTGCCTTCCATTGAGGACCTGTATACTGCACAAATCAAGAAGAAGGCTGTGAAAATATTTACAGATCCCTCGCATCCTGGACATAAACTGTTTCATCTCCTACCCTCAAAACGACGCTATAGAGCACTGCACACCAGAACAACTAGACACAAGAACAGTTTTTTCCTGAAGGCTATCACTCTGCTAAACAAATAATTCCCTCAACACTGTCAAACTATTTATTAAGTCTGCACTACTATTAATCTTCTCATAGTTCCCATCACCAATCTCTTTCCACTTATGACTGTATGACTGTAACTTGTTGCTGGCAATCCTTATGATTTATATTGATATATTGACCATCAATTGTGTTGTAAATGTTATACCTTGATGAACGTATCTTTTCTTTTATGTACACTGAGAGCATATGCACCAAGACAAGTTCCTTGTGTGTCCAATCACACTTGGCCAATAAAAATTCTATTCTATTCTATTCTATTCTATGAATCTGAAAAATCAGATTAAGAATCAGATTCTGCATGAAGCTGAAAAAAAGGTGTTACACTTTAAGAATCAGTTTAATAATCTGACTCATTTAGTAGCCACATTTAGAAGAAAAAGAAAAAAAAATCAGCCTAAAAGAGACATAGGTGCTTTAATTAGTAACAAGAGGTTCTGCTTATAAGAGGTCTGAAGCATAACATAAACAACTCTGGTGGTTATGGAATTTCTTAGAGGCTATTTCCATATTTTATTTCAGCTCCTACATGTTAGATGATAGTTAAAATGAATTAAGAATTGTATTCTGAATGGCTTAAAGGTAAAGGTTCCCCTCGCACATATGTGCTAATCGTTCCTGACTCTAGGGGTGGTGCTCATCTCTGTTTCAAAACTGAAGAGCCAGCGCTGTCTGCAGACGTGGCATGACTAAATGCAAAGGCGCACGGAACGCCGTTACCTTCCCACCAAGGGTGGTCCCTATTTTTCTACTTGCATTTTTTATGTGCTTTCAAACTGCTAGGTTGGCACAAGCTGGGACAAGGAATGGGAGCTCACCCCAATACGTGGCACTAGGGATTCAAACTGCTGAACTGCCGACCTTTCGATTGACAAGCTCAGCATTGTAGCCTCGAGCCACCGCGTCCCGTACTGAATGGCTTCATTTTAGTTTAGGCAAATCTGGATTGGATCCCCTTTTGTGGTATGAGGTTAATGAGAACACTGACCTTCCCTGCAAGGTTGTTAAGTGGCATACCAAGTTAGACTTCAAACATACTGGAGCGCTATATGAGGATAATAATTATTCCTTTTTTAAAAAAATCCAAAGAATAAAGGAATAATTAATTATCCTGGTGCTCTTAATCCCCAAAAGCTAGCATGCAAGGTAATCTCCTAGTACTGCATCACTTGGGAATAAGTCCCATTGAATTAATTGGAGCTTACTTCTGAGTTGATGCACATAGAACTCCATTGTTAATTCCGTACTTTCTCTGCATAGAAAGGAGGCTTTGGAAAAACAACCAAGAAAGGAAATTAGCTTTAAATTGATTTTTCTCTTTCTGCATTTCAGATTTCCTACTGCAGAGAAATAAAGGAGGATGAGAGGGTTGTTGGGTTTTTTTTTCCCCCAGACAAAATAAAGCCAAACTCAGAAAGAGAATAAGAAAAAGAAAAGCTACAGAGCTGGAAGCAAGATACGGATTCGTTGCCAGATTAAACCTTCTCTCCCTTCCTCCTCATTTTTCAGGAAAGAAATTCAGTTTTATTCTACTGGCTTTCTAAAAGCCCTGATGGAAATAGAATCCTGGAAGACTGCATGACACTTGTGTCAGAAGCACTGAAGTGCTTCTGGGCTGAAAAGATTAGCTGGTTACACCAGCGTTGCCCGGGGACACTGAGTTGTTTCATGTCCCCAGCAGGAGCTGTAGTGAAGGACAGGAGCTCACCCCACCCCAGGGCAGGGTCTTGAACATGTCTTGATAACCTCCAACCCAATGTTCTAACCACGTGAGCCACCATGCTCCTATCCCGGGGGGATTTGCTTGCCCCTTCCCTCAAATATCATTTTTTCTACTTGATTTCATAAATTATTTCATTGGTTACTTGAAAGGGGGGGAAAGGCATTTTTTTCTCCATGTCAGGTTTTATTCATTTTAATCAAGGCTAATTGAGTTTTTTTTCCCCCTTTTTCTTCTAAAGGATAAATTCCCATTGGTTGGGAGTGTACTCACTGAGCTGTGAGATAGCCAAAAGGACTGCATTTTGGAAATGTCTATTTTTTCCTTTGACATCCCTCCTCCAGGGGACTTCACCCTTCCAAGGCCTTCTGCTGAATTGCAAGGGGGGACATCCAGAGGATACTTTCCCCAGCAAAGATTTTCTCTTCTGCTGTCACTCCTAAGGGGACTCCAGCCATTCAGAAGCTGTGGGGCAATTTCTTCTGGAGAAATGTAATTGAATCATCTAGCCAATTTCTCTGCCCTTGAGTTTGTTGAAGAATTTCAAATGATCATTTGGGCTCAGCTCTGTTTTAGGATGAGATGATCCTCCTGAAAACATATTTATACTTCCAGGAGCAGAATTTACCTTTGTGTCTAGTCTTCTCTACTGTTCCTAGTGATGTTTACAGGTTCTACCTTTCCTTCGCCAATAATATTCCGGTGTACAAGTGCTTTCACTTAGAAGACACTGTCTAGATCATTGTTATGTCAGTGTTGACTTTTTTTAAAATATACATCAATATCAATACCTGAACAGTGAGGCATCTGGGTATCTTTCATTTGAATACAAGTAGTAATGATAGTATTAATATTATTTGCTATTTAAATCATACTTATGTAACTGTAATAATATTCTTATAGATATTTGTATTAAAATATCAGCCTTCATTATTTACTTGTTCAACATTTTAGTCCCCCATTTTAATAACAATATCATTAGAACGTACATACTATCACCATCTTTCGACCTCTAATCTTTACATCTAGCTATTACTTTTAATATATTATATAAAAATATGCATAATAATATCCCCCTTATTTCTTGTGTCTGCCTCTGTTCTAGCTCTTAGTAAAGCCACTCTTTTGTTACAAAACATTTCCTCTATCCGTCATCTCTTGCCCATTTTAATATTTCAATTCTTATTCGTTTTTTGACTTGCCTCCCAAATTCCTACCTTGGGTCTTCTCTATCTACATCTTTCTTGTTTAATTTAAGTATTTCTTTCATCTCTACTATCTTTTATTGCCAAACCTCCAGAGGATCTGTCCAACTTTCCATTTTCTTTTCAAATACATCTTTCTGTTTATCTAGTATCATTTTTTTTGGTCTTTTAGCATGTATTTTCCCTGAATTGCTTCATATTTTTTTATTACCTTCTCCCTCTTATCTTCTTATTTTGTTTGTTTATTTAGTTCTGTCTTTTCCCCTGATCTCTCCATTCTCTCCTCTATTTCCTGGGCTTTTTTAAAATCATTATTCATTATCCTTTGTGGAGCACTTTCTAACTTCCCATTTATGTTATTCATTAAGTCCATTATCTCCCTGTGATTCCTTGTCATAGTATCATGAATGCTTTGAAACATCACCACCAATTCTTTTTGCAGCTCACTTATTTCCCCTTGCTGAAACACCTTGCCTTCTTTTTTGATAAGTCCAAATATCACTCAGTCGACTGTCAATGTTCTACCACTGCCCCAGAGTCTCAATTATTTTTGATCTCAGAAAGTCGATCTGGAAACATTTACTCAGTCCTGATGTTGCTCCTCTGGAAATACGGTAATATGATTCTATGTCCCACAGTTTAGCTCTTTTAGGTAATCCAGGAAAAATTCCTAATGTCTCCTTAAGTCTCCACTATAAGTTCTATCATAACTCCTGATATTTAAAAGTCACTTTACTTATATGTCTTCTGCATTTTCAATGTTAGAGCTCCAGTAGTCATGGAATAGATAAGTATAAAGTAATAGATAGCACAGCAGTCCTCCAGGTGTTATTTTCACTTTCTCCTCTGTCTTATCAGTATTTTTCTCAGGGTTATAGGAAAATAATAATAATAATAATAATAATAATAATAATAATAATAATAATAATAATAATAATAATAATAATAATAATAATAATAATAATAATAATAATAATAATTTAATTTGTATACCGCCCTTCTCCCGAAGGACTCAGGGCGGTGAACAGGCAGATAAAATATAAATACACACAATAATTAAAACATCCCTTAAAAACTAATTTAAATGCCCAAAATGTTAAAAACGTACTCCCCGTAAAATCACAAAATTTTAAAACCCATCCAATAAAAATAAAATCAGGCTAGTCCAGCCATACAAAATAAATAAGTTTTAAGTTCATGTAAAGGTCCTAAGGTCAGGTAATTGTCAAGTCCGAGGGGAAGTTCGTTCCACAGGTCGGAGCTCCCACAGAGAAGGCCCTCCCCTGGGGCCGCCAGTCGACACTGTTTGGCTGACGGCACCCTGAGGAGTCCCTCTCTGTGGGAGCGTGCGGACGATGGGAGATAGAAGCCGGCAGTAGACGGTCCCGTAGATAGCCCGGTCCTAAGCCATGGAGCGCTTTAAAGGTGGTAACCAATACCTTGAAGCGCACCCGAAAACAACAGGTAGCCAGTGCAGTCTGCGAGGATAGGTGTTATGTGGGAGCTCGAGGCGCTCCTCAATAACCCGCAGCCACGTTCTGAACTAGCTGAAGTCTCCGGTGCTCTTCAAGGGAGCCCCATGTAGAGAGCATTGCAGTAGTCCAGGCGAGAGGTAACGAGAGCATGAGTGACTGTGCATAAGGCATCCCGTCCAGGAAGGGACGAACTGGTGGATCAGGCGAACCTGATAAAATGCTCTCCTGGAGACGGTCGCCAAATGGTCTTCAAAGGACAACCGACCATCCAGGAGCACGCCCAAGTTGCACCTTCTCCATCGGGGCCAATGATTCACCCCGACAGACAGCCGCATCTGCAGCTGACTGTACCGAGGTGCCGCATCCACAGCCACTCCGCCTTGGAGGGATTAAGTTTGAGCCTGTTCCTCCCCATCCAGACCCGCACGGCTTCCAGACACCGGGACAGCACTTCGACAGCTTCACTGGGGTGGCCCGGGTGGAAAAGTACAGCTGGGTGTCATCAGCGACAGTTGGTATCTCACCCCAAAGCCACTGATGATCTCACCCAGCGGTTTATATAGATGTTGAACAGGAGGGTGAGAGAATCGACCCCGCGGCACCCCACATGAGGCACCTTGAGTCGATCTCTGCCCCCTGTCAACACCATCTGCGTCCGATCAGAGAGGTAGGAGGAGAACCACCGATAAACGGTGCCTCCCACTCCCAACCCTCCAACCGGCGCAGCAGGATACCATGGTCGATGGTATCAAAAGCCGCTGAGAGGTCTAATAGGACCAGGGCAGAGGAGTAACCCCTATCCCTGGCCCTCCAGAGATCATCCACCAGTGCGACCAAAGCTGTCTCCATACTGTATCCGGGCCGGAAGCCGGACTGGAACGGGTCTAGATAGACAGCTTCATCCAGGTACTGGGGTAGCTGACATGCCACCACACTCTCTACAACCTTCGCCGTAAAGCGAAGATTGGAGACTGGCCGGTAGTTCCCTAAAACAGCTGGGTCCAGGGAAGGCTTCTTGAGGAGGGGTCTCACCACCGCCTCTTTCAAGGCCGCGGGAAAGACCCCCTCCCGCAAAGAAGCATTTGTAATCCCCTGGAGCCAGCCTCGTGTCACCTCCTGAGTAGCCAGTACTAACCAGGAGGGGCACGGATCCAGTAAACATGTGGTGGCGTTCAGCCTACCCAGCAACCTGTCCATGTCCTCGGGAGTTACAGGATCAAAGTCATCCCAAACCACCTCAACAAGACGGGCCTCAGAACCCTCGCCTGGATCTACCCAATTTTGATCCAATCCGTCCCGAAGCTGAACGATTTTGTCATATAGATAACCGTTAAACTCCTCGGCATGCCCTTGTAGGCACGCCCTGTTGAAGGAGCGAGCGGGTCACCCGAAACAGGGCGGCCGGGCGGTTATCTGCCGGCGCAATGAGGGAGGAAACGTAGGAACGCTTCGCAACCCTCATTGCCACTAGGTAGGTCCTACTATAGGACCTAACTAGTGTCCGGTCAGCCTCAGAGCGGCTGGATCTCCAGGCACTCTCTAGGCGTCTTCTCCAGCGCTTCATCTCCCTCAGCTCCTCAGAGAACGAAGGAGCTGGTTGAGACCGACGCCGGGTCAGAGGCCGCAAAGGCACGACACGGTCCAAAGCTCCAGCCGCGGCCCGTTCCCAGGCTGCAACTAGCTCTTCAGTCGAGTCGTGGGCCAGGTGCTCGGGAAACGGCCCAAGCTCCATCAGGAACCTCTCCGGGTCCATCAGGTGCCTGGGACGGAACCAACGCATTGGTTCTGTCTCCCTGCGGTGGTGGGTAGCGGTCAGAAAGTCTAGACAAAGGAGAAAATGATCTGACCATGACAAAGGTTCAACAACTAAATCATTTAAAACCAGATCATTAGACCACTGGCCAGAGATAAAAATCAGGTCTAGGGTACCTCCCCCGACGTGGGTAGGGCCGTCAATTAACTGAATCAGGTCCATGGCCGTCATGGAAGCCATGAACTCCTGAGCTGCCGAGGATGCTACGCCGGCTGATGGCAAATTGAAATCCCCCATGACCAACAGTCTGGGGGTTTCAACTGCCAACCCGGCCAGCAACTCCAACAGCTCAGGCAGGGCTGTAGTCACGCAGCAAGGAGCCAGGTACGTGATCAACAAGCCCACCTGAGTTCTACGACCCCACTTCACGAAGAGGGATTCACACCCAGCTATCTGAGGCACAGTGGTTTCCCTCGGCTCAAGACTCTCCTTAATGATAACCGCCACCCCTCCACCCCTACCCTGGGCCCTCGGCTGATGGAATGCTCGGAAGCCTGGTGGGCACATCTCCACTAGGGGGACCCCCCCTTCGGTGCCCAGCCAGGTCTCCGTAATGCCCATAACGTCCGCGGTCCCTTCCTGAATAAGATCTGAAATCAGAGGGGCTTTATTAACCGCGGACCTGGCATTACATAACATCAGCCGGAGGCCCAGGTCCCGATTACCCTGGCCACTCGGGTCACGGGAAATTTCTGGGGGGCCGGAGCACGCAATCGCTCGTAAACAGCGAGGACGAGCCCCCGAGACCTGATGTATTCCATTCACCAGTAGATGGTGCCTTCCATTTAACTTCAATGTTGCATAGATTCTAACAAGTTTCATTTGTATTCTGACAAGTAATTCCAGCATTTTAAAATGCCTTATTGCCAATAAGAAATAGAGATCCAGTCTTTCTGTGTTTTTAAAGGTTTTGCATGCTCTTCTTAATATCCTTTTCTTTCAGGTCTATGATTTTTCTCTCTGTAATTGTTCAACACTTAAACAGACTCTTCTAAGAGTCCTTTTTCCAGAGTTTATTTTCTAGGTTTGGTTTCGGATAAAAAAAGTCACCTCACCCAGTTCCAGTCACTGTTCATCCACACTGCTCCAGCACAGCGGTGTTTCTTCAGTTTCTTTGGCTGTCACAGCTTCACAGCAGCCATAATGGCTGTTTTGCTAAAAAATATCTGCAATATAAATTGACGTTAACTAATATAATAAAACATAATAAAGACATTTAAAAGAAACTAAAGATGGCTGGGAAGGAAAAGAAGAAAAACTGTCAAAGCAAACTCATCTATAATCTTCACACAGGCGTAACCTAAGTGGAGAGGAAGGTCTTCAGAGTTGCCTGAAGGATATAATCATAGGTCAGCCATGAATTTCAGGGATGACAATTCACAAGTCCATTCCTAACTGTGAGTAATTGCAAAATGATTTTTTTTTCCAGTCATGGCATATACCTCTGATGATCTTAATGTCGACCAGATCTATAATGGCAACAATGGCAGGTAGCCTGATCCTCAATTGTATAAGATCTTGTGCAACTGGTAGCTAAATGAGAGCCAATGAGTTGCTTCTGCTAACATGTAAGCTATACAACTAGGGGGCAAATTGAGCAAGCTGGTTGCCAGATTTTGCCCTAGTGCAGCATACAAGTTGGCCCATAAAGAGGTCATTGTAATCATCTACAGTTGAAGTAGAGCAGGAGAAAGTTTCTCCTGTTCCATTTTCTACTGGTTAACACACACACACCATCAACCTTTCAAGCTGACATGTTTTTTGGGGGGCGGGGAGTTCAAAATATGCTTAATTAAGAAATTAAGATGAACTCCACTGCAACCTGTGTTTGATAGGAAGAAAGGTTAAGAAGCAAATTGAATGCTTTAAGTCTCTCAAAGACTAGCAGTACAAATTTCACCTCAACTACTTCATTGCTGTCATAATAGTCCTTGCAGACCACAGATGTCATTTAGAGAGGGGGAGAGAGAAGGGGGTGGGGAGAGAGATTATCTGTAGTGCAAAGTACTTTACAGGGATATTGTTGAAAAGATTTTCAATGCATGCTGCTTCAGTCTTTTAGAGGAAAGTCAGCTTATATGTTTCAAAATAAAGACAAATAAATGCATATGGTTTCATTTTCAAATACTAACATTTTTTTCAGCAACAAAAATATTAATTGGTGAAATTGCATTTCTCATTCCACTGGGGATAGCAGCCTCCATTGCTTGTACACCAAAAAGGCTAGTGAGGCATATTTATTTAAAGATGCCAGCACAATCAAAAATAGCTCTTGGTGGCTCACAAAGAAAACAAATGCAATATAAAACTTATCCAATAAAAAATAAGAATACAGGAACATTACAATTATGTCGAATCACCTCAATCAAAATGGAAGAACGAAGCAAGAAACGTCAGAGGGTTGTTGTGAATAATTTTCATCATTTTTAACAGAGAAAGTTCATTGAAATTATCTTGAGTTTAACTGCACTGTTGTGACATAACCTAGGGACTTGTTAGAGTCCTTGAGGATGTTTTCCAGCTTGTAAGGTGTTGATGACAGGGGTGAAATGCTCCCGATTGGATTGGATCGCACAATCCGGTAGCTATCATGGCCAATAGTTCGGCAATCTGGTACCAATGGTGGAGCAAAGCTTCCTCCCCCTGCCTGGGTGTCTTTTATCTTCTGCACATGCACAGAAGGTTTTGCGCATGCGCAGGTTTTGCGCATGTACAGAAGATCTGTGTGTGCATTTGACGCGTGGGGGCATGTGCACTTCCAAACCGGTAAGGAAGGTAAGTAGATTTCATCCCTGGTTGATGATGTAGGGTGGCTATGTAGAGAGATGAGGATCACAACTTTGTTGACTCTTGTCCTTCATAATTGATTAGGTGAACAAAATTGGGATTAGCTCCATTTACAGAGAGTGATTAATAGAGCCCTGAGTGTGGAAAGTGTTTTAAAAATGCTTTAAGAATGAATGTTATTGTATAAGTTATGGGTGTCAAACTCGATCGCGTCACATGACGTATCATGATGTAGCATAACGTTTTTTGCCTTTGCAGAGCTGGGGTGGGTGTGGTCTGTGTGTGATGTATCTGGCCCACAGATCATCAGTTTGATACCCCCTGTTATAAGTCCTTTGTTCTAGAACAGTGGTCACCAACTGGTGATCCGTGGACCACTGGTGGTCCGTGAGAAAACTTTGGTGGTCCGCAGAAAAATTATTTGCATTTTTTATATTGCAATAAATCAGGGGTCCTCAAACTACAGCCCTTGGGCCGGAAATGTGCAATGAACTTTGTGTTGCTGCAGAGAGTGCTCTGCGGCAACACAAAGAAGACCCTTTGGGGTCTTCTTTTGTGGGTTGGAGGGGGCAAGAAATTCCGACTTGGGGTCTGCTTTGGACTCCTGGTGTAGGGCTTTGGCCGAAGGCTGGAGGGAAGTGTTGCTGCTGACGAAGAGCCAGAGGGTGTCGTTCCACTGGGACTGCATCATGGCCTGGAACTGACTGACCATTTTAGCCCGCTGAAACTCCAGGCACCGATAACTGGCCTTGCACTACCATAGGTCTTCCATCTGCTTGGAAAGTCTATGCTCGTAGTCCTCAATAAGGTGCTTCTGCTAAGCCTCCTTCTTGGTCAGATCCAATTTGAACTGAGCCAGCTGTTTTGCTAACTCTTTCTCATGGTGGCTGCTTAGCTCCAACAACTGCTTCCTGTTGGGGCCCTAAAGAGCCCTGGTGGGCAGGCAGGGAATGGCTGGGAGGGGAGGGGCAAGGAGAGGCATCCCTCAATGTGAGTGACATCATGTTGGCCATACCCACCCAGTCACATGCCCACCTAGCCACGCCCATCCAGACTGTCATTAGGCAGATCATATTAGTGGTCCACAGGATTTAAAATTATGAATTTAGTGGTCCCTGAGATCCAAAAGGTTGGTGACCCCTGTTCTAGAAGATCTTTAAAATATTTTTGCATGTAACATCCTTGGGTAAAGTGATTAAGAACATTTACATATTGCAGCTTTAAATGCAACTGATTATTTCTACCTTTCCAGTTAGAATTTCATCCAGGATATGCTCTTGAATCTGCTTGGTATCATTTTGAATTATGCCATATATTAGATGTGTCATGGCTGAATCTAATTGTTGTTGTTCTTGGACTTCTTGGTGATTTTTGATACTGTTGAGCATGGTAGCCTTCTGAGTTCCAAATGTCCCTAGATTTGCAAGTGGTAAGGAACATATCTGTGTGGGTGGCCTTTGGATTATGAGCAGACATTCAACAACCATTTAATCTTGCACAGAACATGGGGTATTTATGACAGCTCCTTAGCAACTTTACAAATGCCTGGATTGAGAGTCAGGTATTTGACTCCCATCTAGAGAGATGGGTGACAAACAAACAAACAAACAAACAAGATCACAGTCATGTGATCACAATTTCTGATATTCCCTACTAGTTTCTTACAAACAAAGTGAAAGGAACAGCTAGCAAAAAGTTGAAAGCTGTGGTCATGTCAGGTGACAACATGACAACTGGCCAGCACTTCTATCCATATAACATCACACTTTATGACTGTTACTCAGGCAGATGACCTGAACGTGTTTTACTGCAGGTTCGAAAGGAAACTACAGCCACCTATCTCCACAACCCCCATCCCAAACACACCAACAACAGCCAAGCCTCCTGTAACTTACCCCATCTCAGACACACCAACAACAGCCAAACCTTCTACAACTGATTCCATCCCATTGGGTTCACAACCCCTGGTGATCACAAAAAGGAAGTGCAAGATCTATTTCACAGACAAAAGCCAGGAAAAGCACCAGGCCCAGATAAGATAACTCCTTTTTGCTTAAAAGTCTGTGCTGACCAATTGGCTCCCATCTTCACCCGTATCTTCAATAAATCACTAGAGATGTGCCATGTCCTTCTTGCTTCAAACGCTCCACTATCATCCCAGTGCCGAAGAAGCCGTTCATTTACCTAACATCTGTAATTATGAAAACCTTTGAAAGGCTAATGATGTCCCACCTGAAAACCATCCTGGATCCGCTGTTAGATCCCCTGCAATTTGCATACTGAGCAAATAGATTGACAGATGCTGCTGTTAATATGACTCTGCACTACATCCTACATCTTGAATTTCCAAAGACCTATGCAAGGGTCCTCTTCGTAGACTTTAGTTCAGCACTTAATACCATCATACCATACATTCTTCTAACTAAACTAAATCAGCTATCGGTACCTGAACACACTTGTAAGTGGATCACAAGCTTCCTAACAGACAGGAAGCAGCAGGTGAAGCTAAGCAAAATCACATCAGATACCTGTACAATTAGCACAAGGATGTGTGCTTTCGCCACTTCTCTTCTCTCTCTATACCTATGACTGCATCTCAAACAATCCATCTGTTAAAATACTGAAGTTTGCAGATGACACAACATTGATTGGTCTCATTTGAGACAATGATGAATCTGCATACAGATGGGAGGTTGAACAACTAGCCTTGTGGTGCAACCAGAACAATCTGGAACTGAACACACTCAAAACCGTAGAAATGCTGGTAGACTTTAGGAGAAACCCTTCCACCTCTTAAATACTAGACAACACAATATCAACAGTAGAGACCTTCAAATTTCTAGGTTCTATCATATCGCAAGATCTAAAATGGACAGCTAACATCAAAAACATCATCAAAAAAGCACAACAAAGAATATTCTTTCTGCGCCAACTCAGGAAGCTCAAACTGCCCAAGGAGCTGCTGATACAGAGGAATTATTGAGTCTGTCATTTGCACCTCTATAACTGTCTGGTTTGGTTCTGCAACCCAACAAGGCAGACACAGACATCAGAGGATAATTAGAACTGCAGAAAAAACAATTAATGTCAACCTGCCTTCCATTGAGGACCTGTATACTGCGTGAGTCAAAAAGAGGGCTTTGAAAATATTGACAGACCACTCGCATCCAGGACATCAGTTATTTCAATTCCTACCCTCAAAACGATACTATAGAGCACTGTACACCAAGACAACTAGATACAAGAACAGTTTTTTCCCTAATACCATCATTCTGTTAAACGGATAATTCCCTCAACACTGTCAGGCTGTTCACATTAGGCTGCATTGCTATTGCTATTGGTCTTCTCATCATTCCTGTTGTCCATTTCCTCCCATTTGTGACTGCATGACTGTAACTTTGTTGCCTGTATCCTTGCGATTTATATTGATATTGATTGTTTCCTAGTATGATTTGATTGCTTATTGTACTGTATGACTGTCACTGGGTGCCTAGTGATTCTTGATGAGTGTATCTTGTCTTTTTATGTACACTGAAAGCATATGTACCAAAGACAAATTCCTTGTGTGTCCAATCACACTTGGCCAATAAAGAATTCTATTCTCTTCTCTTCTGTTAACAAAGACAATTTTGGTCTCAGTTGCCATTGTAATCTAAGAACTGCCTGTATTCTTATTGTTTAGTGTGGCATAGATAGATAGATATAGTTTTATTTTGATGTAGTAGTATCATCATGTATCATGTAGTATGTATGTGTATGAATATATGTATATGTGTCTCTCTATGTGTAATCAATACAATGGCAATTAAAATGCAGATTATAACTAAAACTAAAAGATTGGGAAAGAGAGACCAGATCGCATGGAGTGGGGGAGAGTTGGGGTGACATGGGAGTGCTATTAGTCATGTTCCTCATTAGAGGGCATCTATGTATCTTAACCACTAAGATTTTCTTTTTGTGGGACGATCTTTAAAAAGTGTCCAAGAAATTGCAATTGGTACAGAAATATTGCAGCCAAACTGCTGATCAAAGCAGCAAAGCAACGACGCCTATGATGCCTGATCTGAAAGACCTGCACTATCTACTAACCAGCTATTAACTTTTAAAATGTTTGTTTGTTTGTTTATTACACTTCTACATACTCTATCTCACCTAAAATTGCAATCGTAAATGACTTAGTGACTGGTTAAATGCAGGACTCCTTTCCTTTCCTGCTGCTCTAATCGTGCTTGATTACCTAGATTACCGAGATCAGCATGAGCGAGCCTTCTCAACATATTCCTGCTGCCAGAAGGGCAACGATTAGATATGCAGCAAAGGGTTTCTCCTGCATGATTTCTGTGTAATGAAATGCAGCTTTGCTCTTATTCTCCTGCTACTTCAGCAAGCTTTCATTTGTCAATTATTATAAAGCTTGATTTTGCATTTAAGTGGTGGTCATAGTGATTTTGTTCTGTTTTACAGTTGTCATTTTTGTTGTTGCAAGCTGGTCTGAATGTTATTTTATTTTTTTATTTATTTGTCACAACAGTATATATTAGCATAAGTATGTAATAACTATATTAATTGGATATAATGAAAGGGAACATTAGGACAGGAATGGTAGTCACGCCCTTTATAGACCTCTTAGGAATGGGGTGAAGTCAATAGTAGACAGTTTTTGGTTAAAGTTTTGGAGATTTGGGGAAGAGACCACAGAGTCTCGTAGTGTATTCCAAGTATTAACAACTCTGTTACTGAAGTCATATTTTCTGCAATCAAGACTACAGCAGTTAACATTAAGCTTAAATCTATTGTGTGCTTGTGTATTGTTGCAACTGAAGCTGAAGTAGTCTTCAACAGGAAGGACATTGTAATAGATGATTCTATGAGTTAAACTCAGGTCAAGTCGAAGGCGGCGGAGTTCTAAGTTTTCTAAACCCAGGATTTCAAGTCTGGTGGCATAAGGTATTTTGTTGTAATCAGAAAAAGCTCCCTTTTTATGACCCTGCAATCCCTTAATTCAGAGTAGAGTCAGGAAGACTGTATGGAGCTGAGTATTTATTGGCCAGATATCTTTCCTGATGCCAGACAAAATACACAGCAGATAGGAGAGAAACATATTCCACTACCTAGGATTGAACTCTCAACCTTCTGAGTGAGAGGTGATTGCCTTCACCACTAGCCACCATGCCATTCCCTATACACATTTAATATAAATATTATTATAAATAATATTATGCATACTGTAATTATTTTTATATATGCAAAGATATATTGTTCAAACATGCAAAGCTTTCAATGAAAAATTGAACATTACATTGAAATTAAACAGAAATTTGTAAATGCTTAATAAAATATATTTAAAATCTATTTTCATTAGTCTAAATGTGAAAATCAACATATATCCTTTTTTAAAAAAATACTCAGAGAGTCAATTCATTGCCTAATTTTATTTGGTGCTTAAATTAATATAACTCTATTACTGATGTGCTGTAAATAAAAGCTAACATACTCCATGACAATTTAAACAAGGAACAGGATTTCTAATTCAACATTTCCCAAAGGACAATTTATACCATTCTAACAGGAGTTTAAATAGCTTAAGGCAGCATCAGAGGGAGGATCAGAATATATGCAACAGTTTCAATCCTGTAAATAAAATTGATATGCAAAAATAATACCCTCTCCCAACAAATAGGAATCTAGTTACACATCAGCAGTTTTCCAGTTCAAATAAATGTACAATGATTCGTTTTAAATCTAGGCATATCATATAACTGTATTCCAAAGTTATGAATTCAAAACTATAAATGCATTAATACTTAAGGTAAAGGTAAAGGTTCCCCTCGCACATACGTGCTAGTCGTTGCCGACTCTACGGGGTGGTGCTCATCTCTGTTTCATAGCCGAAGAGCCAGCGTTGTCCGAAGACGTTTCTGTGGTCATGTGGCCGGCATGATTCAATGCCAAAGGCGCACAGAACGCTGTTTCCTTCCCACCAAGGGTGGTCCCTATTTTTTCTACTTGCATTTTTATGTGCTTTCGAAACTGCTGGGTTGACAGAAGCTGGGACAAGTAACGGGAGCTCACCCCATTACACAGCAGCACTAGGGATTCTAACCGCTGAGCTGCCGACCTTTTGATCGACAAGTTCAACGTCCTAGCCCCTGAGCCACTGTGTCCCTTTTATTAATACTTAGTCTGTGGAATAAAATAACATTGTAGTTGTGACAATAGGGATAACCCAGTCTTTCTCAAATAGAGCACCTTCCTGAAAGTGCCATGTGGACTGCAATTTCTAAAACTCCTGGCATTACTTAAAACGGGCATCTGGTTTATTTTGAGAATTGCAGCTCCAGTTCATTAAGTAAATAAGGTAGAAGGTTAAGCAACCAGATTGGAGACGGCTTGGTTAAACATTGTTATTATATTCCATATTGAGGTGGTACATTTAGCAGTGGATAATTAATATTTATGGGTCTTGCGTTATCTGTGCATTCAGTTTCTTCATACTTTACTTCTGTAATAGCATTGCAGCAAACCTGCACACTCATTCATAACAATCAAAGCCACTGAATCCATTTCCCTAATAATACAAGTCATAGCTCCCATTTTCATAACAATACAAGCCGTAGACTACATTTTTCAGAGCTGAGGATTGCATGTACAGAAACTACCTGAATTAGTATTGTTCACCTCCAACCTGTGTATATTATTCACAGAAAAGGAAGGAAATTGGTAAGCTATGTACTGTCCACTCATCTTTATTTGTTCAGCTATATAGAGTGGTAGATGGTTTAGGCTGCTATCATCAAAAAGTGGCCGCAATCAAGTAGAGTTAACCTTCCAACTAAAGGAAACCATTCTAAAATACTGTGCTGTCCCTCCATTCATACACACACCTAACTGCGGTTTAGTGAGTTTATTAATATTCCCCAGCATTTCCCTTCACCAAAACACCAAAAACTGTCCCAGTTAAGTTCAGCCATGAGCAGACCAATGTTAATCCACAGAACAATGGCCAAAAGATTCCGCAAGGCACTTGAAAGTTTCTCAATCAAAATAAATCCACCAGGCAAATTTAAAACCACAACGTAAGAAGTTCATGAGGCAAGAAAAGTCCAAAGTTTCCAAGGCACGATCCAAGTCAAGACACAGTGTCAATCCAAAGTGAGGCAGGAATCCCTTGATTTTAAGTTTTAGCAAAACTAATTTAGCATTGCTAACACAATAAGCTACTGGGGAAACCTACAAGACCAATCTGCACCAAAGATTTGAGAATGTTCTTTACGTTTCTGTTCCAATTCCTTTTATCCTTGGTGGTGGCAGACTGAGCTACTTTTGGTGTTTTGCCTTTGATTTCACTTTCTCCTATCATTCCTAAGATTTCCTGCCTGAAAAAGCCTCATAAGGTGATTTTCTTCATAGTGTTTTTCTTTGAGATTTAGCTGAAGTTACCGGAAGTACCCTAAAATATGGAACAACCACAAAAATCCATTAATTACACTGTGGCATCATACTCAATTCAAAAGAATTTATCTGAAATGTCCTTTAAATATATCTTAAATTGAAAGATGAAACTGGTAGGAAAAATGCTGGAGATTTTGTTTCTGTATCACTTTAATATGGATTTTTGGTTAACCAGTTCTTTTCATTTACTCTGTAATTTCAGTGTGTTTGGTTAATTTCCTAATTTATGCAGGGCTACTGGATGTTTCCCCCATTTCATTGCTGACAATCTGAGGTAGACTGAACTAACCAGTATCCCTCTACTTAACTCATCTTAAAAATCTACAAGAAATGGGAAAAAAATAAACAAATGATGAACTCAGGTTTTCACTTAAAATCAACCAATAAATCAATTACATATTTTAAGTAGGCATCATTCTCAGGGTAAATTCATCATATAATCCTGTTATTAACTAAAATGCAATGCAATGCCAGGGAAAGGAAAGGAAAGGATTAAAAACTCCTGGAACTGTTCCTTGACCGCTAGGATTGGTTCACTTTAGAACAGATATATGTTTCTCTCTGTGGTAAGTAAGTGGTAAACTCTGAAATACAGCTAGTCCTTGACATACTATCACAATTGAGCCCAAAATTTCTCTTCCTAAGGAAGACAGTGATTGAGTTTTGCCCCATTTTACAACCTTTCTTGCCACAGTTGTTAAGTGAGTCACTGCAATTGTTAAATTAGTAACATGGTTGTCAAGTGAATTTGGCTTCCCCATTACTATGCTTGTCAGAAGGTCACAAAAGGTGATCAGATGACCCCGAGACACTGCAAATATCAGTCAACTGCCAAGCATCTGAATTTTGATCATTTGACCATGGGGATGCTGCAATGGTTGTCTAAAAAATGGTTCATAAGTCACTTTTTTAGTCCTGTTGTAACTTCAAACGGTCACTAAACAAATTGTTGTAAGTCAAGGACTACCTGTACTCGGTAACATGTCTCTTCCAAGATGGCAAATGAATACTGCATAATAAATAAGAATTTACATAAACTTCTATGTACTTTCTATTTGCACAGTAGATGGGAAGCAGCACATATACATTCAGTTTTGGTTGCCGCGATGTAAAAAAGATGTGGAGACTCTAGAAAGAGTGCAGAGAAGAACAACAAAGATGATTAGGGGACTAGAGGCTAAAACATATGAAGAACTCGGTATGTCTAGTTTAATGAAAAGAAGGACTAGGGGTGACATGACAGCAGTGTTCCAATATCTCAGGGGCTGCCACAAAGAAGAGGGAGTCAAGCTATTCTCCAAAGCACCTGGGGGTAGGACAAGAAGCAATGGGTGGAAATTACTCAAGGAGAGAAGCAATTTAGAACTAAGGAGAAATTTCCTGACAGTTAGAACAATTAATCAGTGGAACAACTTGCCTGCAGAAGTTGTGAATGCTCCAACACTGGAAGTTTTTAAGAAGATGTTGGCTAACCATTTGTCTGCAGTGGTGTAGGGTTTCCTGCCTAAGCAGGAGGTTGGACTAGAAGACCTCCAAGGTCCCTTTCAACTCTGCTATTCTATTCTATTCTATTCTATTCTATTCTATTCTATATTGTGTTACATCTACAGTAACTGTTTGATTTAGTAAGGCAATACATGTATCAAAAGTTTTTTGTTTTGTTTTGCTGATTTGTTATGAATTAAACCAATATACAAGGGTCAAGATTGGAATGAGGAGGCATAAATCCAATTTTATATTACTTAAGTTAGAGAGGAATCAACCACCTTTCTTTCCTTAATAACAGTTGCATCCAGGCATAATCTTATGGCCAGTTTGTAAGTGAATTATAGCAGGGGTGGGTTCTACCTACCTTTACTACCAGTTCGCATCATGCTCGCGCATGCGCAGATCACTTTTGATGACCTTCGGGTCAGTGGGTGGAGCCTCCCACCGGTTTTACTACCAGTTTTATAGAACCCGTCCAAACCAGGGGCAACCCACTACTGAATTATACTATGTATGTGTGATTGTTAGCTTGTTTCTTTTCAGCGCAAGGTCGGTTTACGAGTGTATTCTTCCCCAAAATAAAAATGTAATTATAATAATGTTCTCAGCTTATCCTGTGAGAGAAATTACAGAAATGAAAATCATACATCTGTTCCTCCCTAGTTAAATCTACCAGCAATGTTTATTGAACATAATCTAGGATGCTTAGAAGGAGAACTTGGTCAGAACTCTACTGTTAAATTTGGGGGAGTTGTTTGTTTGTTTATTTGTTTGTTTGTTTATTCTATGCAGCCCAGCATTCTGCAAGTCCATAATATGGAAGGTTCTGTCAAAGATCATCATGTATTTTTCCTGTTCAAATTCCTTCCAGCAACATGGAATTCAGTGGTGGGTTGCTCCCGGTTCAGTCCGGTTCTTGCAAAACCGGTAGTAATGGCAGCGGGAGGCTCTGCCCACCTGGCTGGACGTCATCACAGCTGATCTGCACATGCACAGAAGCGTGTGCACTCTCTCTCTCTTGTTGCAAAACCGGTAGTAATGGCAGCGGGAGGCTCTGCCCACCTGGCTGGACGTCATCACAGCTGATCTGCACATGCACAGAAGCGTGTGCACTCTCTCTCTCTTGTTGCAAACCGGTTGTAAAGGTAAGTGGAACCCACCCCTGATGGAACTGGACAGTAACATTCATATGTTGCATTTATATTCTTAGGGTGCTCCCGATCGTTTATATGGGGTTCTCCCTTATTTTATTCATAGAACTAAAGTCTTGAGTTTTAGGGTGTGAGAGATTGATTCAATATACCCCTAATCCAATTGCAAGATTTTAATCCCTACCTGGGAAGCAGCACATATACATTCAGTTTTGGTTGCGATGTAAAAAGATGGAGACTCTAGAAAGAGTGCAGAGAAGAACAACAAAGATGATTAGGGGACTGGAGGCTAAAACATATGAAGAACTCGGTATGTCTAGTTTAATGAAAAGAAGGACTAGGGGTGACATGACAGCAGTGTTCCAATATCTCAGGGGCTGCCACAAAGAAGAGGGAGTCAAGCTATTCTCCAAAGCACCTGAGGGTAGGACAAGAAGCAATGGGTGGAAATTACTCAAGGAGAGAAGCAATTTAGAACTAAGGAGAAATTTCCTGACAGTTAGAACAATTAATCAGTGGAACAACTTGCCTGCAGAAGTTGTGAATGCTCCAACACTGGAAGTTTTTAAGAAGATGTTGGCTAACCATTTGTCTGCAGTGGTGTAGGGTTTCCTGCCTAAGCAGGGGGTTGGACTAGAAGACCTCCAAGGTCCCTTTCAACTCTGCTATTCTATTCTATTCTATTCTATTCTATTCTATTTTATATTGTGTTACATCTACAGTAACTGTTTGATTTAGTAAGGCAATACATGTATCAAAAGTTTTTTGTTTTGTTTTGCTGATTTGTTATGAATTAAACCAATATACAAGGGTCAAGATTGGAATGAGGAGGCATAAATCCAATTTTATATTACTTAAGTTAGAGAGGAATCAACCACCTTTCTTTCCTTAATAACAGTTGCATCCAGGCATAATCTTATGGCCAGTTTGTAAGTGAATTATAGCAGGGGTGGGTTCTACCTACCTTTACTACCAGTTCGCATCATGCTCGCGCATGCGCAGATCACTTTTGATGACCTTCGGGTCAGTGGGTGGAGCCTCCCACCGGTTTTACTACCAGTTTTATAGAACCGGTCCAAACCGGGGGCAACCCACTACTGAATTATACTATGTATGTGTGATTGTTAGCTTGTTTCTTTTCAGCGCAAGGTCGGTTTACGAGTGTATTCTTCCCCAAAATAAAAATGTAATTATAATAATGTTCTCAGCTTATCCTGTGAGAGAAATTACAGAAATGAAAATCATACATCTGTTCCTCCCTAGTTAATTCTACCAGCAATGTTTATTGAACATAATCTAGGATGCTTAGAAGGAGAACTTGGTCAGAACTCTACTGTTAAATTTGGGGGAGTTGTTTGTTTGTTTATTTGTTTGTTTGTTTATTCTATGCAGCCCAGCATTCTGCAAGTCCATAATATGGAAGGTTCTGTCAAAGATCACCCATCATGTATTTTTCCTGTTCAAATTCCTTCCAGCAACATGGAATTCAGTGGTGGGTTGCTCCCGGTTCAGTCCGGTTCTTGCAAAACCGGTAGTAATGGCAGCGGGAGGCTCTGCCCACCTGGCTGGACGTCATCACAGCTGAATCTGCACATGCACAGAAGTGTGTGCACTCTCTCTCTCTTGTTGCAAACCGGTTGTAAAGGTAAGTGGAACCCACCCCTGATGGAACTGGACAGTAACATTCATATGTTGCATTTATATTCTTAGGGTGCTCCCGATCGTTTATATGGGGTTCTTCCTTATTTTATTCATAGAACTAAAGTCTTGAGTTTTAGGGTGTGAGAGAGATTGATTCAATATACCCCTAATCCAATTGCAAGATTTTAATCCCCCTACCTGGCACACTAAAGTTGCTTTTACAGTCATTATTCCTCTCTTGAGGAATCTTCAATAAATTATTTATCCATTCAGCACCGAAACAAAAATAATACAAACAGTACATCTTGTAAAATTGGCTACACTGACCTATAGTGCTAGCACTGTATCAAGCGTTTTCATATTCATGAGGAAATTTACAACCACCGCTTTTATAAACAGGGTGTATTTGTACCTATCCCACTCTTTCCTCTCCTCTTCCCTCCACCCCGTATATTTGTGTGCGTGTGGGGAGTCATTTTGTCTGTATCCGTGACTACATATTAATCACTTTATATGGAATGAATGGATAATATATGCATGTTTTGAATGATTAATTATAAAATAGGTGACAAATGCAATAAAAAAAGAATGTATTCAAAGCTAAACGATCAAAAGAGGTGCGGAAAAGGAGAGGCCTCATTCCTGGTATGCAATTTGATTTAGAGTCAGCTTTAAAGAAGATGCTGGGCAATTCTGCATTGCAGCCAAAGAATTGCTCTTGACAGTTTCTTAAGACAAATTTCAGTTTAGTCTGAAGAGAATTTGAAAACAGGATTAAATTGGCATTCAGTCTGGGCTGTGGCACCCACAGGATTAGATGGTTGTTCCCACACAGGGAAGCACAAACCTTGTTGGCTGCCTTTGGAGTAGCAATAGCACTTAGACCAGTGGTGGGATTCAAAATTTTTTTACTACCGGTTCTGTGGGTGTGGCTTGGTGAGTGTAGTTTGGTGGGTGTGGCAGGGAAAGGATACTGTAAAATCTCCATTCCCTTCCAACTCCAGGGGAAGAGTACTGCAAAATCCCCATTACCTCCCAATCAGCTGGGACTCAGGAGGCAGAGAATAGATGGGGGTGGGGCCAGTCAGAGGTGGTAGTTACCGGTTCTCCGAACTACTCAAAATTTCTGCTATCAGTTCTCCAGAACTGGTCAGAACCTGCTGAATATCACCTCTGACTTAGACTTATATATTGTTTCACAGGTCTTTACAGCCCTCTCTAAGCAGTTTACAGAGTCAGCCTATTGCCCCCAACAATCTGCATCCTCATTTTACTGACCTCGGAAGGATGGAAGGCTGAGTTTCAAACTGTCAAATTGCAGGCAGCAGGTAATCAGCAGAAGTAGCCTGAAATACTGCATTCTAACCACTGTGCCACCACAGCTCTAGGTTAGACCAATCTTCCATTGCCAGCTTCTCTCATTCATTCATTTTCTCTCACTCTTTTTCTTTATCTCTCATTATTATGATTGGTCACATAGTCATCCAGATGATTAGACTTGATTTGGCATTTTTACTCATCTATGGAGTCTTTCCCAAGTACCTGGCATACAGTAGACAGATACTGTTGTTTAATAACATAATTTGATACCTGCTGTCTCCAGATACTCCAACATCCACTACCCAGATTTTTTTTTTTTGCCTTTTGAATCAACACTTGTTAAATTTGGGGTGTTGTGTGGCAAGTGCTTGTCTATTTGAATTCTAATATCCCAAAGCAATTTAGCTTCGTCAGTTTCTGTTACTCTGTCTATTTAGTAGTCCTACCAGTTTTTGCTTGCAGGCCAATGGTATTTCTTGCAGATATTCCAATGCACCATGATTGCTACTGTGTCTGTAGTTGTTTGTAGTCAGTCTGTGTGATCCTCTTGCGGCAGCTAATTAGGTGGTCCACTGTTTCATCTTTGCAGAGGCTGCATTTGCTGTCTGTTGCTGTCTTTTCAATTCTGGCTTTTCATGTGTTGCTCTTAAATCTTAGAACATGGAATTAGCCACCCTGCCACTTTCTTTCACTTTTCTGTTATTAGCCATTGGTAGGTCTTGTTATCTGTGTTGCCCGCTAGGGTTTGTGTGTGTGTGTGTGTGTGTGTGTGTGTGTGTGTGTGTTGGTTGTATAATACATGTCTCTTTTCTTCATTTTCTTGCAGGCTCATTTGTTTCTTCAGTATTCAGTAAGCCTTCATTGTGTACTAGCTTCAGTGCATCTTCTTCACTTTCCTTCATTTATTTTTCCAATGCCCATTTTTCTTCTTCATCTGTCTGATGGACTTGCAACATCCATGCCTACATGTAATTCTGGATAAGTGGAGTCTATCAATATTGCTGCATGGATGAAGGACGTGATTCATTGATACTATTTTTCTTATCTTCCTATCCAGGAACTTTACTTCTGCTTGAATCCAGTCCAGTATTCCAGCAATGTGCCATATTTTTCGGAGTATAAGACACACCTTTTTCCCCCCTAAAAGAGGCTGAAAATTTGGGTGCGTCTTATACTTTGGATGTAGGTTTTTCAAAGCTTTTTTTCAGCCCTAATGAGGCGCTAATGAGGCACTAGCAAGTGAAGCGATCTTCCCAGCTTTGCCTGCTCCCTAGTCTCTCCGCTGTGCTTCAATGAGGCGCTAGCAAGTGAAGCGATCTCCATGCTTTGCTCTGACTCTCAGCTGTTCTTTAGAAGCTTTTTTTCAGTCCTAACTAGGCGATAGCAGAGTGAAGCGATCTCCCTGTGCTTTGCCTGCTTTTCTTATTGCTGTTTCCTCTCAGCTGTGCCTTAGAAGCTGTTTTTTATCCCCAAGCAGGGGATAAAAAACCAGCAAACTTATGTGCTGAAGCTGACCAGACTAAGGACGCTAGCCAGATGAGTTGGGCAGATTTTTTTTTCCTATTTTCCTCCCCAAAAACTAAGCTGCGTCTTTTACTCCGGTGCATCTTATACTCCAAAAAAATACGGGTATCTAATAACTAGAATTGCTCATATGTCAAACCATTTCAAATTTGCTGATTACAAAAGAAATCAACTATGAAATTCTGGAGTCTGACAAAGATGATCACTAACAAGCATCTTCCCTGAGAACAAAATTGATTCTACTAGTACTTAAGGCAACCATCATGATTAAAGTAGAAGCCAGAGAATTGTAGGAGTGTATATGTTATCCAAAACATTGAATAAAAAAGGATTTTTAAAGTCTATGAGTGATATAGCCAAATGTGAACACAGGTGTCAAACTCGATTACGTCAGGGGATGGATTGTGATGTATCGTGACATGTTTTGCCTTTGCGCAGCTGGGGAGGGTATGGCCTGCCTATGATGTATCTGGCCCATGGGCCGCCAGTTGGCAGGCCTGTGTTAGAGAGTCTTGCTTTCATAATTTGTTACTACCATATCATATTTATTTGTTCAATGAAAAAGAAATTCTGAGAAATCTTTGCAGATGAGAAAAAACTGCATTGGGCTGAATAGCCAAATACTAATTACAGAAGAAAATGAAAAAATATCATTGCCACTATTAAACAAGGATTGTATAATTGACTATTTTGGAAAAGAGTTCATCTTGCTCACAGGGGATGTAGTTAGTCATGGCAAATATTTATATTCTGCCTTTCTTTAGATAAGCCCACTGTGACAAGCATCAGAGATAAAATCATAATCTAACAAGATTAAAACTCATGTATTAACACACAGACAAAAATGAGCCAAAGATAACATGGAGCATAGAGGTAATGAAATTACATTTGAATGTTTAGTTAATCCAATAAAACAAACCCATCGTATCCAAAGGCTTTCCTAGAATGAAAACTTCATAGCATCTTCTAAAAGATATATTTAACCATTTCTAAAAGAGAGTTCTAAATCTTGAAACAGTCACTGAAAAGATCTCCCTGATGTAGGACAAGGGAAAGGTGTTCTGTCCCCCTCACCTCAGTCCGAGCGATGACTTAATTAGCCGGCACTATCAGCTCTGGCAGCAAACTAGCGAGCGTCTGCCAAGTGTCTCTGTTATCTCTCTTGATGAGTCAACCAGTGTTGTGCCTCGCTCGCCCCCCTCTCCGCAGCCGGGCCCCTCCCATCTCCTGCTATCTCAGCCAGAGACTGATAGTGAAGACGAATGGCCTGGCATGCCTCCAGCCCCCAGTCCTGGCACCATGTCCGGACAGACTGAGCAAATAAACCTCCCCCCCCTACAGCATGTGAGCAAGAAGCCAGCCACAAACTAGAATTGCCGGCAGCTGACAAAACGTGGACAGATCCCCGCTTCTGGAGAATGGAGAGGTGATGTCAGCAAAAGGAAGGGAGGGGCAGGCCTGGATAAGTGCTGAGTCATGGAGCCACACCCCATGGCCTATATAAAGGATCTGCTTTCTGGCATTCCTTGAGTCAGGCAAAGTTTAATCTGGTTGCTGAAGTCACACCTTGGATTCCTGCCTGCCCTGAGAACTCTGACAGGAATTTGGCAAAGCTGCAGAAGCTTCATGGCCATGCTTGATACAGACTTTCCAGACCCGGTTGTCAGAGGAGGAGTGGGACACAACAACCAGGAACAAACGTACTTCAGCTCTAGTTAAGCTGTTGATTTGCTTGCTATGAAGAGGTATAGCAGCCCTTGCTGTTTTTATATCCTGTGGGGTGTGGCTCCATGACTCAGCATTTCCTAGGCCTGTCCCACCCCTGCTTCTGTTGTTCCCACCTCTCCTGCCTACAAAACCTAGGGTCCAGCCAGGTCTGATTGCCATCAGCCAGGTCTGGAGGCGTGGCCTGGGGGGGAAAGAGTCAGGGGACGGAGGCCTCGTTATCTCCTCCACCTGGCCTGCCTCTGGCTCCTGGAGCTGAGCCAGGGAAGCCGGTGCTCCAGAGGTAAGTCCTGATGGCCCTTCCCCCTCACTTTCTGAGTCACTTTCTGGCAGGGCCCCCGGCTAGGGGGGCACAGACACAACAAGAGGTAGGAAAGCACTCCATCATACAACAGACAATATCTGGACCTGAGCATACATAACCCGTGGTGGGATGCTGCCAGTTTAACAACCAGTTCAGTGAGCCCTCTTCGCACACACATGCACTTTTGCACAGTGCTGAAAATAGAGCATTTAGGAACTCAGCTGCTTACCTTCCAAGTCAGCAACGGTAAGTAGAACAGCGAAGGGGGGAAATCAGCTGTGCTGTGTGATTGAGATGAGCTACAAAGCAGGAAATCAAGGACAGGATAAAGCGGGGCAGGTGGGCGAGGCCAACTGATCGTCGGAGCTACGGGTTCACCAGAATCAGTCAGAACCGGCTGAATACCACCTCTGACCCCTACTCTACCAGTTTTCCAGGATTTTTTTGCCCTCAGAATTCTCACATGGAAATTTAGTCAGAAGAGAAAGTCCAGAGCAGATGATGGAATGAGAACCTGCAGGAAGAGTGGGGGAGAGTTTTGGTAACACAGGAGCTTTCCCTGAGAGAACTGCAGATTAAGAGATTATGCAGTCCTTGAGCTGGATAGGGGAAGGTGAGTTTCAGTTTAGTTACATGTAAAATTCCTCAGAATATACTGTATATAATAGGTTAGAAGGTTGTAGTTGGCAACTCAGGAGCAGGTCAGGTTAGTTTGTCAAGGTTCTGTTGATTAGATTAAACAAATAAAGGATTGAAAATTGAACTTCACAGTGTCAACTCCGGGCTTCAGCCTACAGATGGAGTAAAAAGTACCGTATTTTTCAGAGTATAAAATGCTCCAGATTCTAAGACGCACCTACCTTTTTGGGTGAGGAAAACAAGAAAAAGAAATTGCCTCTGCCTCCCAGCAATTTTGCCTCGTTGCAGCAAACAGCAAAAAGCCTGATTTACTGTCATTTTCGTTTTCAGCATAGCTTGTTCAGCATAAGAAAAAAAAAATCTGCTCCCAGCAATTTACCTCCTTGCAGCAAGCAGCAGAGGCCCACACAGCAATCCTGTAGCTTGAAACAGCTGAGAGTCAGGAGGCAGATCCAGGGGACAATCAAGTTGTGCTAATTAGCTTGTGCTGAAACTGAAACGGGCTGTTTCTTCTTGCTGCTTGCTGTGAGGAGGTAAATTGCTGGGAGGCAGAGGTCAAAGGGTGGGGGCCAGTGGGTGGGCGGGGCTGCATTCGGTGTATAAAACACATCCATATTTTCACCCTCTTTTGTGGGGGTGGAAATGGTGCGTCTTATACTCCAAAAAATACTGTAGGTGCTTTACCTTCTGTTCTGTGGAGTAGAGGGATATGATTTCCACACACATATACATAGAGAGGAGAATAAAGATGCGAGGTGGGTCACGTTGCAGAACTCTGTTTGGGAGGAAATAGGCTTTGATATCTGCAGCTGATTCTGAGAAACCTGGTTATTGCTAATGCTGGATAATGAGGAAATCTCTTTCAAAAGTAAAACCAAAATGAGCCATAGAAATGTAAAATGAATTTGATACTTTAAAAATAAATTACTAAGGGAAAGGGATTGTGTGTGTGTGTGTATGTAGGTCTTTGGTTATTCGGGTTTTCTCCCGCGTAAAATTGGAAGTATCTTGGCGACGTTTCGACGAAGTCTCATTCGTCATCTTCAGGCTTCAGCTTCGTGCTTCTGGGAGCAAACATACAAACACCCGCGAAAACCTCAGAAAACAAATATATATATACATACATACATACATATACATACATATATATATATATATATATAGGTCTTTGGTTATTCGGGTTTTCTCCCGCGTAAAATTGGAAGTGTCTTGGCGACGTTTCGACGAAGTCTCATTCGTCATCTTCAGGCTTCAGCTTCGTGCTTCTGGGAGCAATGTGTGATTGCAGCTGTTTCTTCCTTTTTAACTGCTAGTGGGGGTTTGAACTGATTGGGTGGGAGCTTGGCTGTGCTCTGATTGGATGTGGGTTTTTTTGTGCTCTGATTGGCTGGGGGTGTGTCCTGTTTGGGTGGGGGCTTGGTTGTGCTCAAATTAGTCTGAGTTGTAGGGGGATCTGAGCTGGTGAGCTGCACTGCTGCTGTTTGGCTTCGTGGTCGTGGTCGTGCTACATCTTCGTAGTGGGTGTCAGTCTGCTGCATGTATGGATTGGAGGGGTTTGAAATGGCTAATGTTGCAGCTGCGGTCTGGCTTCTGGTCCTTGGTCATGCTTCCTGATCAGTGTGGGTTTGGGTGTGCTTTCTGGGTGGATGTGTGGTGGTGACATCCTGTGTGGACCTCGTGAGTGTGGGTCTGGTGTCATTCCTCGTGTTAGGGACACGTTTGTCAATAAGGGCAGGTTTCCAAATGGCTGGTAGGCGGGAGGTATCATCTCGCTTTGTTCATGCTGTGGGCGTTTTCTATCTCGATGGCTTCTCTGATTATTCTGTTGTTAAAGTGTTCAGTTTTGGCGATAGTTCTGGTCTTTTAAAGTCAATATCGTGTCCTGTGACTTTAAAGTGTTGGACCAGGAAGAAGTTGGTTCCTCTTTTGAATGAGTTCTTGTGTTCTTCAATGCGTGCACTTATTCTTCTGTTGGTTTGTCCAATGTATGTGGTGGGGCAGGCGGTGCATGGATTTCATATACTCCTTGATTTTCTAACTCAATTTTGTCTTTGGGGTTTCTTAGGATGGTGGATATTTTTGGTTTGTGCAGAATGCTGTCTTGATGTTATGTTTGTGGAGGATCTTGCTGATTCTGTCTGTGGTGCCTTTATATATGGGAGGAGGGCTGTGCCATTTTCTTGTTCTCTGTCTTGGGTTTTAGTGGGGGTTCTTTTGGATTAGTTTGGTAATCTTATTTCTGGAATCCATTGGATGTTAGTACGTTTGTGAGAGTGTGTAGTTCGGTTTTAGGTGTTGCTCGTCAGCTAAGCATTTTGTTCTAGAGATGAGTGTCTTGGCTACGGAGTTGATCTGTGCTGGGTGGTGGTGTGAGAGTGCATGCAGATAGCGGTTTGTGTGTGTTTTCTTCTGGTAGATGGTGTGTCCTAGGGAGCCATTGGGTTTCTTGTAGACTAAGACATCTAGGAAGGAAGTTGGTTGTTAACTTCTGTTTCCATGGTGAACTGTATTTTGGGGTGTAGGCTATTGAGGTCTGTGAGGAAGTTGTCAAGTTTTTCTTTCCTGTGGCCAGATTATGAAGGTGTCGTCACGATCTGAGCCAGAGTTTGGGTTTGTGATCAGATTTTTCTAGTGCTTGGGTTTCAAAGTGTTCCATGTAGAGGTTGGCAATGACAGGTGAGAGGGGTGATCCCATGGGTGCTCCTTCTATTTGTTTGTATTTTGTCCGTTATAGATGAAGTATGTGTTGGATAGGCAGTGGTTGGTCAGATCTAGGATGTGCTTGGGGGTTATATTTGTTTTGGATAGCTGTCAAGGCTTCTTTGATTGGCACTTGGGTGAAGAGGATATGACATCAAAGCTCACGAGTAGGTCGCTGGGCTGTAAGTTTTGTTTCTTTATGATCTCTATGAACTGGAATGAGTTTTTACGTGTGAGGCGATGGATTCTGCATAGGGCTGTAGTTGTTTGGCGAGAAATTTGGCTAGGTTTTGTAGAGGTGAGCCTATGGAGCTGACTATGGGTCTGAGTGGGGTTCCTTCTTTGTGTATCTTGGGAGGCCGAGAGCTTAGGGCATCTGGATGATTTCTCTGGGAATGATTCTTTGTTGGATTTCTTCGCTGATGGGGAGGCTTTTATTTTGGATCTAGTGGTTTTTCTAGGTAGGTGGTGGGGTCTGTTTTAGGGGCTTGTATGCAGGGTCTTGGAGTAGGTTGGTTAATTTGGTTTGGTAGTCAGATGTGTTCATAACCACCGTGGTGTTCCCTTGTCTGCTGGTAGGATTATTATGCTGGTATCTTTTTCAGGTTAAGTAGTGCTGTCTGTTCCTCTTGGGTAAGTTGCTTTTGGGTGGCTTGCTGCTGCAGAGGATGTTGGTGATTTCGAGTCTGATTTTGTTAGCGCCATCGGGTTGATTTTGGTCAGGCTGGTTTCAACTCCGCATATAATGGTCTCAGTGGGGATGTATTTGGGAGTGACTGCAAAGTTGAACTTTGGAAAGGACATCGGTTTCAGCTTTGGTGAGGATCCTATCTGAGATGTTATGCACTGTTTGTTTCATGTGTTGCTGTGAGGGTGGAGGGGTTTGTTTCTGGCGTTCTTGTAGTCTTCGGAGTTTGTTGGTGTGTGTCTGTCTTGAGGGTGGTCTGTGTTTCGCCTCCAGACGGCAAGTTGTTTGGATTTGTCCCAAAGTGCAGGGTGCATCTTGTTGCTGAGTTTGAGGTGAAGTGTGAGGAGATCTTTGTTGATTTGATCTAGGAGGAATCTTTTGTGTGAAGTTCATTTCTGATTAAGGCCAATTCTGTTCTTTTTAGGATGCGTTTGGTGGCTGCAGAGTTGGAGTGGAATTTCAATTGGAAGCATTTGGGGATTAAATTTTGATCTCGGCAGTTTCGTAGGAATGCAAGGTCACATAAAATGGAAGCTCTTTGGACTTCTAGTTTTTCATAGGTCCTGGTCAGATGGTGGATTTCCTCCCCGTAGAGGTGCAATATTTGTTTTCTGAGGTTTTCGCTGGTGTTTGTATGTGGGTCTTTGGTTCGGGTTTTCTCCGTAAAATTGGAAGTGTCTTGGCGACGTTTGACGAGTCTCATTCGTCATCTTCAGGCTTCAGCCGTAGCTTCTAGAGCAATGTGTGATTGCAGCTGTTTCTTCCTTTTTAACTGCTAGTGAGGGTTTGAACTGATTGGGTGGGAGCTTGGCTGTGCTCTGATTGGCTGGGTTTTTTTTTTGTGCTCTGATTGGCTGGTGGTGTGTCCTGTGTTGGTGAGGCTTGGTTGTGCTCAGTCTAATCTGTGCTGCAGGGGATTTGAGCTGGTGAGCTGCACTGCTGCTGTTTGGCTGGTGTTGGTACAGTGAACACGAAGTGGTGCAGTGCAGCTCACCAGCTCAAATCCCCTGCAGCACAGATTAGACTGAGCACAACCAAGCCCCCACCAACACAGGAGACACCCCAGCCAATCAGAGCACAGAAAAACCCCAGCCAATCAGAGCACAGCCAAGCTCCCACCCAATCAGTTCAAACCCCACTAGCAGTTAAAAGGAAGAAATAGCTGCGATCACACATTGCTCCCAGAAGCACGGTTGAAGCCTGAAGATGACGAATGAGACTGTCAAACGCCGCCAAGACACTTCCAATTTTACACGGAGAAAACCCGAACAACCAAAGACTATATACAAACACTGCTTCAGAAAACAAATATATATATATATATATATATATTTGTTTTCTGAGGTTTTCGCTGGTGTTTGTATGTGGGTCTTTGGTTATTGATGCCCGTAAAATTGGAAGTGTCTTGGCGACGTTTGACGAGTCTCATTCGTCATCTTCAGGCTTCAGCTTCGTGCTTCTGGGAGCAATGTGTGATTGCATAGAGAAACAGCTGCAATCACACATTGCTCCCAGAAGCACGAAGCTGAAGCCTGAAGATGACGAATGAGACTTCGTCGAAACGTCGCCAAGACACTTCCAATTTTACGCAGGAGAAAACCCGAATAACCAAAGACCTATATATAGGTCTTATATATATATATATATATATATCCACTTTCACTTCCACCTTTTATTTCTTTTTGCCCTTTTGCATTGTAAGGTTGAAAGATGGTGGATGATTTGAAATTACTCCATGGCCTTCACACTAAGTGTGGATTCCAGTCCAGGAGTCCTTGGTTATTACGTTGGTGTGTTAATTGAGTAATTGATTATGTGCCATCAAGTTGTTCTTGGCTCCTAGCAACCGTGTAGATAGTCTCCATGACAATGTATTCCTAAACTGTTCTTAAGCAGTTCTACATATCTAAAGAATAAAGGCTAAAGTTGTGGCTCCAGCCCCCAAACCTAGCCCCATGCCCGAAAGTGACTCCGAGAGTGAGGGGGAAGGGCCGGTAAGGCTTACCTCAGAAGCACCGATTCCTTTGGCCCAGCTCCAGGAGCCAGAACCAGGCCAGTCAGAGGACGTAATGAGGCTGATATCCCCTGATTCCTCCCTTCCTCAGGCTATGCCTTCAGACCCAGCTGATAATCATAGTAATCAAGCCTGGATCGACCCAAGCTTCAGAAGATTAGAGAGGTGGCATCATCAAAGGGAAGGGTGGGGCAGGAGCCCCACCCCACAGGATATATAAGGAGCTTTGGGACTTCTCTCAGTTCCACGGGAAGCAAATTAGCTGAACCGTGTCGAAGTGAGCTGAAGTCTTAATCTGTTTGAACTTTTTGGCAGGCAGCTGCGTTTTCTCGGCCAGGATTGATAGGAGCCGTGAACCCACTGGCTGTAGGCCAGCTCGTTATTCCAAAGTGAGGACAGAGACAGAACATGTGGATTCCAGTCCAGGCGTCCTTGGTTATTACATTGGTGTGTTAATTGAGTAATTGATTATGTACCATCAAGTTGTTCTTGGCTCCTAGCAACCGTGTAGATAGATTGTATCCATGATAATGTATTCCTAAACTGTTCTTAAACAGTTCTACATATCTAAAGAATAAAGGCTAAGCTACCAGGTATAAGGCTGTGCAAACTTTTGAAGGCATGTTTTGATCTAATTGAGAGAAGACTTGGAGTGGCTACATTGCATCACTTAAGAAAAGATTCATCTGGGCATCTGTAGAAGCCATAACTTTCCCAGCAAGGAGAAACCAGGACAGACAGCTCCCACCCAGCACTTTAAACTAAAGCATTAAAATAAGCCCATTACTTCCATAGTGCCAAAGGGGGCCATTAGGTTTGCTCATGTACCTCTTTTGTTATGCTAGCTTTCAGCTTTTTTGCAGATGCAATTCCAGGTGCTGTTCATCAGTTTTAAAACCCTATATGGCACAGGGCCAGGCTATCTTCAGGGCCACCTTTCCTTAGGGTCAGTGCCTAAATGTCCCATTCTGCCTCTAGGACTACTTACCTGTCCTACCTGGTCAGATAGATGGGCACACTTCTAGTCTCTTCCCCTAAATATTGCCATTTGATTGGAGCTAGGAACCATACCTTTTTTGAGCCAGCTCCTGCCCTTATGGAACACTTTACACCCTGAGGTTCAACAGGCCTCTGCCCTCCTGGCCTTCCATAAATCTTGCTTTCCTTTAAGCCCTGGCATAAGACTAAACAACCGCATATTAGAAGATTGACTTGGGGCCAGCTTTTTATTACTTTCAATGTTTCAGTGTGTTAAGTGTTACAGTTTTAATATGTATTTATATCGTGTTTTAACTTTTGATTGGGAACCCTTCAGAGTTGGTAAGAAAAAAGTGGTTGTCCCAAAGGTGCTTTTTCAAGGGGCAACAGGACTTGGTTGGTTGGTTGGTTTTTCACTGTCAAACTATTTACTAAATCTTCACTACTATTAATCTTCTCATTGTTCCCATCGCCCATCTCCTTCCACTTATGACTGTATGACTGTAACTTTGTTGCTTGTATACTTACGATTTATATTGATATTGTTTCCTGATTGTTTATTTGTATCCTATGACTATCCTTAAGTATTGTACTTTATGATTCTTGATGAATGTGTCTTTTTTTTAAATGTACACTGAGAGCATACACACCAAGACAAATTCCTTGTGTGTGTAATCACACTTGGCTAATAAAAAATTCTATTCTATTCTATTTTTAAAAAGTTTTGCTTCTTATCCAAGAAACTTCTTCAATTCTCTCCAAGAAATGAGAAGCTAAACGTCTTCAAGGAAAGAATAACAACAAAGTAAGTCCAGTAGCCTCTTGAAAAAGCACCTTTGGGACAACCATGACCTGGATGACTGAGAATCTCCATAGACAAAATGGGTGGTTATATAAATATTTTTTAAACAAACAAACAAACACACACACACACACACACACACACACACACACACACCTGACACAATGCTTCACATGCACTTACTTTATTTGGTTAATCATCAGAATGACCCTAAAAAATAAATGCACACTTATTTAAAGAGTCCCCAGACTTGCCTTAATATTTTAAGGTTTTTAGGACAAACCCCTCCAACTTTCAAATTCCTCGAAATTTGTAGGGTGTTTTTTTTTATTTATTTTTTTATTCCATTTATCTTTGTAAAGGATAGTAAAGGTTCCCCTCGCACATATGTGTTAGTCGTTCCTGACTCTAGGGGGCAGTGCTCATCTCCGTTACAAAGCCGAAGAGCCAGCACTGTCCAAAGATGTCTCCGTGGTCATGTGGCTGGCATGACTAAATGCCAAAGCCGCACAGAACGCTGTTACCTTTCCACCAAAGGTGGCCCCTATTTTTCTACTTGCATTTTTTATGTACTTTCAAACTGCTAGGTTGGCAGAAGCTGGGACAAGTAATGGGAGCTCACCCTGTTACGCAGCACTAGGGATTTGAATCACTGAACTGCTAACCTTTCGATCGACAAGCTCAGCATTTTAGCCACTGAACCACGACATCCCTTTGTAAAGGATAGGTAGTGGTTTATATTTCTGACTATTTTTCTTATAAAAGACGTAGGCATTATTATGACCATGTTTCTATTGTTGCTGCTACAAGTACTACTCACCCATTATGAATCTTCAACTATTATTTTATCTACTCTTTTCTTGGCATCCTCGGAGCAGCTAGCTGAACAATTATTGGCATTGTCATAGAGGAAAAACTTGGTTGGAAATTCAAAGCAGGAGCACATTACAGTATTTGAAGATAACACCAGGGGAATCATATGTGCTTGTTGACATAAAGATGAAATCTTTGTTTGCCTCCTCAGATTGCCTCTGCTTAGGCAGGAAGCCCAAACAAAGGATTAGCACTCTTAGAAAAGATGAGAACCACCTTCCATTATGCCCGTATTCTCAGATCCCCTTGCAGTAGCAAGTGCATGCACCTTGATCCTTAGTTCATTATGACAGTTTTCTGTTGTCTTTTCCAATGAAAATCCCTGGAAAATGACTTCCCCATTGTTGGCGGAAGCTACGCTACTGCAGTAACTTTCAGAGACAGTTTTTATGAGAAAGATTGCAGGGTCACAACAAGCTACGGATTAACTGGGGTTTTGCTACAATGAACATGACTTCAATTATAACTGCCACCTGCCGCACAGCTGTGTTTACAACCCAAGCTTCTTTCCTTTTTGTCTTTTTAATTCAGTGACAAAAGAGGGTGGCAATGACCTTGGGGCTGAAAAGCAACAAAGACAAATATGTGGCAAATGAATTTCAAACTTCTAACATTCTCAAAGAGTTATAATCCACCAGCAAGGCTAACACTGTCTGGACCCCTAAGTTGCTGAAGGCTTTTCTTTTCAGGAAATACATTACATTAAGCATATTGTGTAGGAAGTTAGCACCCACCCCCTCTCCTAGGAAAATGAGATATTTTAGGAAATATTAAAAGGGCAGAATATTTCCCCTAAAAGGGAAGCAGAAACTCAGCCCCCCACCTTTTTCAATGGGCCATTAAGGCCTAAGATCTACCTCCTTCAGGCGGAGCCATAAAAGGAATTGCCCAAAGCCCTTTCATTACATCATGACCCAGCAAGATTCAACCAAGCTTGGGACAACCTACAAAGTTACCCCTGCATGGCCCCATGGGAGTCTGAGAACCAATCAGAATGCAAGCTCAAATTCAAAAGCCCAGAGAGGGTATAAAACTCAGGCACTCTCAGCATCTCTTTGCTTTTTTTTTCCACCCAAGATTTTAAAGCATGTGATCCTGTCCACCATTAAAACCATCTTTCCAAGCAACCACCATGTTTCTAGTGTCTTTGTCCCCACTTGGAACTGAACTCAAAAGGACATTTCTTCCAACAATTGAAAAAAAAATGTAAGTAAAAGTTTGTACAATTTTGATTTACAGTAAGTGCAGGAGATTCATATTCTCACTAAACACTGAGTAGATTGTGACCCACCATTTTTCTTCAGTGTTGCATTTTCTGTGACATTTTACCCCTAGGGCCATTTAACAAAATAACAGAATAACAGAGCTGGAAGGGATTTTGGAAGCAGACATACCATTTCTGACATGTGGCTGTCCAGTAATGTACTGGATTACATTTTACAGTTACATTTATGTAACGTCTTTTAATTTAAGGCAATTTTTAAGGCACCAGGTAGGTTGTGATATGTTCAATGACTTATACATTCTGAAGAATTATTATAAACCTCAGACTGAGGTTTTTGTGGTAATTGCCATATGTCTTCATCTATCACAACCTGTTTGTCAGACAGGCAGATGCTTCCTAATAAAATCTTAAAATACTTACTAAAAATATTAATGATCTGAAACAAAAAAGATGCTTGATTGATAGTGGCATCAGCTCCATCCAACCCAGGGTAATCAAGAACAGTTTTGAAAAAAATGCATGCTGTTGAATTTTTTTATATTGTTTTTCCCCCCAGAAAACTAATTTGTAAAGTACATAAAATATCTAAGGAAAATTAAAAAAAAGACTTTAAAAATTAGATCAGGATGTGGGATGATCTCTGCAAAATGGGGATAGTGTGTGCATCATTGTTTTGTTTTTTTAATCTCTCAGTGGCCTTCAATACCATCAACCGAGGTATCTTTCTGAATTGGCTTTGGGAATTGGTGATGAATGGCATTGTGTTATGCTGGTTTTCCTTCATGATTGGTTCAAATCAGTGTTGATAGCATGAAAGAGGTCCAGTCAATGGGCCCTACTTTGTGTGGTGCTTCAGGGCCCAGTTCTTTCTCCCTCTTATTTAACTCTATATGATGCATCTGAGTGAGGTGATCTGACAGTTTGCGGTATTGAGGTATTATCAGTATAATACTTTATATCTCCACCCTGCCTGCCTGAAGGATGTTATGGAGGTCCTTTCCAGTGACTGGAGGTTGAAGTGGCTTTGGCTTAACCTAAGCAAGATTGAGTAGTTTTGAGTGCTTGACCCTTCCAATATTACGTTTTTTTCCAATTTTGATCCTGGATATGATAGCACTTCTACAGATGGACCCTGTGTGCAATCTGAGGATCTTCTTGGACCCATAGCATTTGCTGGAAGAGCAGCCATAGTTAAGAGGACCACTGCATACTTCAGATTGTACACCAGTTGTGATCATTCCTAGAGCAGGAAGCTTCAGCTGGTGTGGAATGGAGTTGAATAGGTTTTAAGCTGTCCATTATTCAGCACATGTAACACCACTGCTTCATGGGCTGCAAAAGCTGCCAGTGGATATTCAGGTACAATTTAGGGTGCTGGTTTTCACCTTTAAAACTTTGATGGCTTGGAACCAGGTTACCTGAGGGACTGCCTTCTCGCTGTTGTTTCTTCTTGTCCAATCTGGTCTGGTTGATCGGCGTGCTCCAGATCTTGTCAGCCAAGTAATAGCTTAATATCAATATCATAATATTGGGGTCGAGGAGATGGTCCTTTTCTGCTGTAGCACCTGCTCTTTGGAACATCCTCCTCAGATTAGGATGGCTGCTATCTTGGCCTCTTGAAGACCTGGCTCAGCTCCTTTTGGTAGGTGCATTGTGTTGTTGCATGCGTGCATGAAAAGAGTGGCACACATGTGGCATCATTTTGATGTTCTTTTTGTTCTTTTGACTAAAGTGTTGGATTCTTCATATGTCTCTAATTCAAAACCCACAGTTTTAAGACATAAGCATTAAACGGGAAAGATGAATTGTCGAATATACTTTTTCATGTAGTCAACACTTTAAAAACTACTGTAAAATCCTTGCCAGTAATGAAGACATTTGGAAATGTGTTCTGTTTATATAAACAAATCCCTCTTAATTTTACCGTTTGCCTTTCAGTATACTCCTAAGGCAATTTTTACTTTCCATTAATTATGGTTATCACTAAATCCAAAAGGGACAAATGTGGCCAAGTTAAATATGGTTTGAAAATCTAAATTCCTGACAAATTTAATTTTAAGCACTGATAATTTGTCTTCAGATGAAAAATAAGGTGCAACTAAAAAAAAAAGGAAGTAGTTGCTCCCAGTTTTATAGACACATTTGAAAGCTGCACATATAGAATAATTGATTGATTTATAACCTATCTTTATTACATTATAAATAACTCAAAGAGGCTAACACACACAATACTCACTCCTCCTGTTTTCCCATAACAACAATCCTGTGAGGTGAGTTGGGCTGAGAGAGAGAGACTGGCCCAAAGACCCAGCTCGCTTTCATATCTAAGAAGGGATTACAACTCACAGACTCCTGGCTTCTAGCTTGGTATTTTTAGACCAAACTGGCTCTCTCTAAATTGGATTTAGAGTTGTAGGGTCATTAGATGTACTTGAATATCTAATGACCCTAATGGTCCATGTATGATTAGTCTGATTTGGACTGGATGTGTCATACAAAGCCTGCTAACAACTCTTTTCCCATCTTGGAATTTTTCACCTCTTGAAATTTTATAACTTTATTTTTTATAATTTTAAACATTTTAAACTTAAATTATTCCAATTTCAATGTTAATTTTATTGATTCTATTACACACTGCCCTGAGCCCCTCTCTGAGGAGATGGGCAGTTGAGAAATATAAATATATAAATGTATTTATAAATAAATAAACCCAATAATTGTGCTTTATAAAAGAGGGCTTTATGGCATAGCTTCACAAGATATATGGATCAGCCTGTCGAACACCAGGGAAATCAGGAGATTCAGGCAGTTCAAATGAGTATAAAGATTTATTGCAAGCTTAAGATCTCTGCAAGAATCTGACCAACTAGCAGTGAAGGGAAAAAGGCGCGGATTCCAACCAAACAACTGTGGTCATAGGCGCGCCTCGCAGTGGAGAAGAAGATCTTCACCAAGCCAAAATAGAGGGAGTACGGTGCCGGCTTGAAGTAGACACGGGATCAGCGATCACCATCATGTCCTGGGACACTTTGGCGAAGTCGCTGCCGTCTGTCGCGAAGCGCCACCTGCAAGCACAACGGCTACGAGGCCACGACCACCAGGGGAATCGCATCCCTGGTCGAGGGACCACCTCCGTCCGAGTCGAGTACAGTCCACACAAGAAGACCCTGCCCATCACGATCGTCGAAGGAACTCTGCCCAGTCTGTTGGGACTAGACTGGTTTCGTGCCCTGGGCATGGGAGTGACTGGCATCTACAGAAGTGACTGTAACCTGAAAGACATTCTCTTTAACGAGTTCAAGATGTCTTCAAGGACTGCCTGGGCAAGTACAAGGGGACCCCTATTTCCTTCAACTTAGACCCCAGGTAGCCCCATTAGGCTTAAGGCGAGGAGAGTCCCTTTTGCCCTAAAACCAAAAATCGATAAGGAGCTGGACAAGCTCATAAATCAGGGGATTTTGGTGCCAGTCGATCACGCAAAGTGGGAGACGCCAATCGTCACCCCAATAAAGCCGGACGGGTCAATTAGAATTTGCGCTGACTACAAGGCGACGCTTAACAAAGCCTTACAGAAAAGCGCTTACCGGTTCCGTGGTGCAACACTTATTGCACTCTTTGGGGCAAGGGCAAGTCTTTGCAAAGTTAGACTTGGCCCAAGCCTACCAACAACTGCCGTGACGCCCGCAGCGAAGCCCAAGCGATTGTAACGCACAGGGGGGCCTTCAAGTGCACCCGAGTGCAATTTGGGGTTAGTGTGGCACCAGGGCTGTTCCAAAACCTAATGGAACGACTACTGCAGGGGCTCCCAGGGGTAGTTCCCTACTACGATGATGTGCTAATTTCAGGGGAAAACATGGAGGAATTGGGGGAGCGGTTAAGAAAGGTTTTGGGCATTTTCGGACAGCCGGATTAAAAGTCAAGGCAAACAAATGCCAGATAGGGGTCGAATCCGTCGATTTCTTGGGCTACCGGATAGACAAGAAAGGAATTCACCCTACTGAGAGCAAGGTTAAGGCAATTAGGAAGGCTCCAGCGCCCAAAAACAAAGCAGAGCTGCAGGCATTCCTGGGATTGGTGAATTTTTACGCGGTCTTTTTAAAGAACAAAGCAACTGCTATGGAACCGCTGCATAGGCTCTTAGGAAAAATACTGTTTGGTCTTGGGGAAAGTCGGAAAATAGGGCTTTTGAAGCAGTAAAGAACCTGCTCTCAAGTGATAGCCTGCTCATCCAATATCACAACTCATTACCCCTAGTGCTGGTTTGCGATGCCTCCCCTTATGGGGTGGGGGCTGTACTCAGCCATAGACTTCCAAACGGCACAGAAGCCCCTATAGCTTTTTACTCTAGAACGATGTCCTCCCCAGAGAGAAACTACAGCCAATTAGACAAAGAAGCATTAGCCATTGTGTCAGGGGTTAAAAATTCCACGAGTATGTCTTTGGGCGGAATTTTGAAATCGTGACTGACCACAGACCGCTACTAGGGATACTGGCTGGCGACCGCCCAACGCCTGTGGCACTTTCGCCACGCTTGACCCGATGGACTATATTCCTAGCCGCTTATTCGTACAAGCTGCAGCATCGTCCAGGAAAAGAAGTGGGGCATGCAGACGCGTTAAGCCGATGCCCACTACCAGGGGCAACCGACGACCCCACTCCGGGAACGCCCATCCTACTTATTGACTCGTTGGACTCTGGCCCAGTCACATCTAAGGAAGTGGCTCGGGCATCATATCGGGACATTGTGTTAAGGACTGTGCTCGGTTGGGTACAGAGAGGGTGGCCCGCTGCGCCGGGCGAACGGTTCAAAGAATTTGTTAAAAAACGAGATGAGCTCTCGGCTCAAGGGGGGTGCCTGTTATGGGGTGATCGTGTAATAATTCCTGATAAATTAAGGGGAAAGGTATTGGACCTCCTCCACGAGGGTCACCCAGGGATCGTAAGGATGAAGGGGTTAGCTAGAAGCTATGTGTGGTGGCCACTCATGGACGCAGAGATTGCTGAGAGGGTAGGGAAATGCCAGGCTTGCCAAGAGTCCAGACCTCTACCCCCAACGGCCCCAGTCAGGGAATGGGAAAAGCCCCAAGGTCCCTGGTCAAGAATCCACATTGATTTCGCTGGCCCTTTCCACGGTCAAACATTCCTAGTGGTTGTTGATGCATTCTCTAAATGGTTGGAGATCATACTCATGAAATCCACTACGGCCGAAGCAGTAATCGCAACCCTGCGCCACCTATTCGCAACTCACGGGTTGCCGGACACTCTGGTGTCCGACAATGGGCCTCAATTCACGGCAGCCCAGTTTGAAGAATACCTGGCAGAGGAGGCATCCGACATGCCCTCTCTGCGCCTTTCCACCCTGCGCCGAATGGCCTTGCAGAGCGTCCGTCCGAGCGCTAAGGAGGCACTGCCCAGGCTCAAGCCAGGTGACTGGCAAACAAAGATAGACTTTTTCCTAGCCGTCCAGCCCAGAACCCCAAGCACGGCCACCGGGAAAAGCCCAGCCGAATTACTAATGGGACGGAAACTCCGGTGCCCACTTGACCGTTTGAATCCCCATTACACACCAGAGGGTTACAAGGGGGAACTAGAAAAGACAAGGGAAATGAGCATAGGCGACCGGGTGTGGGCCCGAAACTATGGGGACGGCCCTAGTTGGTTCGCAGGACAAATAATAAAGATAACCGGCCCAAAATCGTACGTGGTAGAGCTACCAGACAACCGAGTGTGGAGGCGCCACATAGATCAGATAAGGAAACGAATAACTGATCAAACCGAACCAAATGAAACAGATCATGACCAATACCAATTTGAATTCACAGCTGACAATGACCCGGGGGAGGCGCAAGACTTAGCTGAGGTCCCAGAGTTCCAGCGACGCCATCAGGTTCCCGAGGGAAACAGCAGGGACAGTTTCAAAAGTAATCCAAGGCCGGATGGCCAAGAAAAAGAGTCGGCCAATAATCCAGAGCCCGTTGGCTCAGAGAAAGAGCTGGGAGGAGAAAACAGCCCCTCCGACCAGCTCAAAACACCACCCAGAACTGAACCGCGCAGGTCAGAAAGAACTAGGAGACGCCCAGGTTATTTGCGTGACTACGTCGAAAAATAACATGTAAATAAATATGTAAATAGAGGCAAAGTGTTTTCTGGGAGGGGAGGAGTGTTATGTATTCATGTTTGTACCTTTAAATATTTGAGCGGGAAATCAGCACGTTGCTGATTGGATGAAGCCTCCAGTAGAACTGTATAAAAGGAGAGGTTTTTCCCCCAGCCTGTTGCTGGGTTCACCCTATATTAAAGAGCTGTTGTCACTACCCTGGTCTCCAGCCTCGTTACTTCCCGAACTTAACACATTTGATGTACCTTCTTATTTATGCAGTTAAGGCCATGAGGTGGATAAATAACATGTAAAAGATTATCCCAAAACAAATCGGAATTTATTTCACATCTTTTACGTTAAATTAGAAAGCTAGCCAGAGAATATTCTTATTTTACATTGTACTTAATATTAAAAAAAACAACAACGCCACACCCTAGATTCCTCCTTTAATGAAAAGCGATGTGAAATTTGTTGAATCCCATTTTCTACATATGTGATTTACAAATATATCATCTTTGCACTTTCCCAACCTAAAGTAGAACACAATTCACATGTGTACTAAAATCCAGTGGATTTTTTTCCCCCTCTCAAATATAGTAATATAGTTATATCTTCAAAAAAGTCCTACAAAAATGTTATATTAATAAAACCTGGCACACCAGTGGTGAAATGTAAAATTTGTTAATATTGGTTCTGTGGGTGTGGCTTGGGGATAATGTGACATTGGGGGTAATGTGGGCATGGGCAATTTTTTTTTTACTTTTAAAAGCATTTTTTAAAAAATGCTTTTAAAAGGCTCTGATGATCCCAGCTAAGTTGCCTGATCGAAGAAAAAATGCTTTTAAAGTAAACCCCCCCCCAAAAAAAACCTCTGATGATCGCGCGGCTCAGTTGGGCATGAGGGGAGAGGGATTTTTGCTACCATTTCTCTGAACCACCCACCGCTATCGCTACCGGATCTGGTGATCCAATCCAAACCGGGAGCATTTCACCCCTGGGGCACACTGTTCGGAAAAAGTATGCATTAAACTTCAGATGGGGAAATTGCTTTTTATATTAAAAGTGCACCCAAAACATGCATCAGGTAAAAATGTTTATGGGAATTTTTTGAAAATGTAAAACTGAGCAACTTTTCTTCTCATCCTGTTTGCTGCAGTTCAAAGATGCCCCACTGCCAGTTGGTGGAGAAATTGCTTGCCTGATGCTGAAGTAGCCTTAAATTAGTGTTAGGTGTCCCTAAAATGTAGAAGTGGTATTTTCCCTTTTATTCCAACAAAATACTTTCTATGTGAACAATCTAAGGTGCTTGAAGAATGAGCCTGGCCTGATGAAATCAGAGTCAATGTTTTACATAAGTTCTTTTGATCTAATGCACAAGTGTCAAACTCGTGGCGTCACACTGCCATCATGTGACATTTCACGACATTTTTCCCATTCACGGAGCTGGGATGGGCGTGGCCTGCACGTGATGCATCCAGCCAACAGGCTGTCAGTTTGACACCCCTGGTCTAATGGGTCTGCTGTGTAATGGCTCGTCCTTTTCTTCACTAAATTCTTTACTTGCTCAGTCATTTACCTGCTCAGTCAACCTCTCGCTTGCATGAATTAGGGTGGTTTTTGTGTGTGTGTGTGTGAAAGTGGGGTTGAAGAGGGTGGACATAAGACTATTGACCTCACCAACTATAAAGTTTCAACGGGATTTGTCTTATCACTGGTGAAAAAGAAGTATTTTCCAGTTAAAACAGCATTTCGTGATGGCCAAAGAAATGTCTCTGAACAGCACTGGCTCAATGGTCTTGAAATGGAGATGAACACCACCCCCTACTCCACCTCTGCAAGAACAGTAGTGGGCCACTCTCCAGGTAGTATATCTACTTTCTCACCACAAGCGTGGCACTAATAGTATAAAGGAGAGAGAGAGAGAGAGAGAGAAAGAGAGAGAGAGAGAGAGAGAGAGAGGAAGGGAGGGAAGGAGGGAGGGAGGGAGGGAGAGAGAGAGAGAGAGAATATCACATTTCCCTGAAACTATTTCGTGCTCTCTTGTGTGAGTGCAGTAACAATGACCAGTCTTGTTGCTGAGGAGAAATTAAAGTGGACTGTGAGAAAAGTAGTTTTTATATCAATGCCAATTCCTCTCAAGAATTAGAGCAAAACATATTTAAAATAATTATGGGAAGACATTCTCTAGTTAACAAATTCACCTACCCCTACAAATCAGAACAGTGTATTCTTAGCATGCCCTCTCCTCCCCCCTCACTCCAATTATTAATGGCTTTCTGTATGAGAGTATGGGAAATCATCAAAACGACCTTGGATAAGGCATCCAGAAGCACATGGATAAAAAAATAGAAGCATGCATTAAACTCAGAAAAGGGAAATGGAAGAATCAGAAACAGGTTGGCTTCTACCATCTCCTTATAGTAGAAGAGAAGAGGGAAGGAAGGGAAAGCGATGGCAAATCTGCAAAGGTAGCTAGGATTTCTTCTCCATATTATCTCTTTCTTTCTCTCCAGAGGTACGCACGGATCCTACCTTTCTGCCTTTTCATAAACAGGCTAATATTCCAGTAGGCCTTTGGCCTAAATGATTAGAAGTACCAAGATGTTTTTTCACAGAAATTCTATTCTAATATTTGTGGTACCATTTTTGTTTTATTGTTGTCCCAGGAGTCTGTCAGGAATGGGACTTGTTTAGAAAAGTTGTAAAATAAACACAATAGGTATTGTTGGCTGAGAATGGAATTAGAACGTTAGAATTCATGTTAGACTGTATCATGCAAAAAGTAGGTTACTACAAATTAGTATATCAAAGACCAAGGTGGTTCAGTCTGAGAATACTGAATGTAGCAAAGGAGCAGGTTGTACATAAATGGCAAAAAAGGAAAAAAAAAACAATCCTACAAGAAAAAAATAAGTTTGCATATTTGGATACAGCATGATACAATATTAATACAGATTTAATAAAAAGAATGGATCTTAAATCCTTGCTGAAGATAGCTGGGAAGCAGCAGAGAATGCCTTCATCCTATCCTGATTTCATTGGAGTAGAAAAGAACAGGGAGAGAAGGAAGGTTTTCAAAATCCTTTTATTGTGGCCTATAGTAAAGTTTTAATCAAATTTGTGAAGTCTTTCTTAACCTGGCCCAACTCAAAGGACCAATAGTGAATCATTATGTATAAATAAGATAGTTAAAAATATCTATCATATTTAGCAGTAGATATAATATAGCAAGCAGATAAATGTATTTTTCTTGATAGAATATTTACTAAGAATGAGAAAAATTGATAAGAGAAATTTTAAATACTGTTCAAAACTGGTAGGAAGGTAGTGGATTCTTTTACAAGGCACCTGTGCTTGCGGAATTAAAAAAAAGTGTAGAAGAGTATGTATTATCCAGTTGATTTACGAGAATAAAAGTGAAAGAAATTTTACAATGAGTTGCATTCAGTAGAAAAAAAAGATTTAAATATGCATGGAAGAAATAGAATGAATAGATAGCGAATGAATGTAACTCATATGGAAATGACAAAACACATCTATGAAGAAAGAGTGAATAGGTCAAAAGGAAACAAAAATTAAATTAGATTTAGTTTGTTATCTCATGTCTTGGCATAGGTAGTATTTCTTATTTTCTTTCTGCCTTTTGCAAAACAATGGCTTATCCTGAAATAAAATAGTATCATGGGTTTGCATGTTACAAATATTTCTAATGAGCAAAGAATGTCAGGTTGGTGCAATATAACCTCTTTTATTTCTACTTTGTTAATCCTCACTTCCTTTCAAATCTCACTTCCTTCCAAATCTCTATTGATTTCCTTTATTAAATTATATGCTGTCAGAAATCAAATCTTTTGTTTTTGTGATGCGAGATGTTATCAGTTTAGAATGAAAAGCCCTGCTGTATTTTGAAGACAAAGATCTTCCAATTCCTCTGAATTGGAATTCAACATTCAGTCTTGAACTATAGACATGCAACAGAGATAACAAAGCAAATACCATTTCAGCTGAGGGAAACAAAGACAATATTTATTTGATATGATCCTTTAAAAAACAATGAGGCGAAAAGTTTAAAGAGTAGACATGGTAGAAAGCAAGTATGGTTGGCAAGGAATAGACATTTATAAAAGATACATTGTTGATATAAATTAGATTTAGCTACATTTCCTTTTCTTGAATAATTTCTTTTAGGGTTATTATTTTCTATTTTTTTAATACTCTAAAATGTGGCTTACTCTTTAAATAGAGTTTATATGTAAGATTGTGTTTGTACACAAACAGGTTTGGATGGTTGGTTGGATGGATGGTTGGTTGGATGGATGGATGGATGGATGGATGGATGGACAGTCAGACAGCCAGATAGATAGACAGATATAGATACACACACACACACACACACACACACACACACACACACACACAGAGAGAGAGAGAGAGAGAGAGAGAGAGAGAGAGAGAGATACACATGTGAGTGTGTGTGTGCAAATGCAAATCAAAGAAACTATCATTACTGACACTGAAGATTAATAGAAATACATCAATAGATATCATATCCTAGATTAAACATGTCTATATATTTTATTTATCAATTTCTATTTCTGGAATAGAAAAAAAAAGGGAACCATCCTCTTTTGAAATTAAAAAAAAGAATGGAACACAGTCAGAAGACAGTGAACTCTCTGAAGTTGGCATTCTTATCAGTGTATCATCTAACCAGGGGAAACACTGAGAATTAACAATGTCTGAAGGCAAGTCATTTCAAGGGGGCCTTGTAGATAGCTTTGATCAGGACCCACAAGAATCCTCCACAAGCAAGAAAAGTGGAAGGATTGCTAACACTCTGAGAGAACTTTATTTAGAGGAAGTACCATAGGGAAAGGGAGCATGTTAAGGCAAGCTTATGCTGTGAACAGGATTCAGGCAGAGCAAAAGGTGTTGCTCAGCTTATTTACACATTTGCTGTTCATAAATGGTCCTCTATTTGATGGCCTTTCTGCACATCGGGCTAAAACTGTGTATTTCACTTGTATTGAGAATACAAGGGGTGGGAGGGTAATATGTCCTGAATAAAGAAAACAAGGGGAAGCGTCCAGGTGCCTGTCTGCAATTGGTGTTCATGGGAGGTCAGAGATGTATAGAACAGGACTTCAGTAATTAAAAAAGTAATAGCTCTCAGTTCTCATGATAACCTCCCCCCTCATGCTACGATGGTATTAGTCAAATACCCATGAATACCAACAGATGACAATCAAGAATAAAATATTGTTCAACTCACATAGGTGGCAGCATCTAATTGACCCAGTAAAATCATACCAACTGGATACTGGAATAAGAAAACACTATGCAATGCCAAGGGTGTAGACTCAAGGGAAGTTGAAAAAAAAAAAGAGAGAGAAAGCAATAGGAAATTATGACTATATTATTCCCGCCCCCCAAACCTGCAGATGTGTCTATAAAAATCACCCTAAGCTGTTCTTTATTCGAAGAATTTCCTTTAAAAAAATCATATAGAAAGAAAAGACTGACTTTTTTTAATGTCACTGAGACCTGTCTGGGTGTGATCTGTAGCAGGGACAATATTTATTCATTTTCTCTTGGACAGATATTGAGCGTAATCCAGGGGTGAAATGCTCCTGGTTCAGACTGGATCTTCTGATTCTAGCGATGGTGGTGGGTGGTTCAGAGAACTGGTGGCAAAAATCCCTGCGGGCCCCCCCCCACCCATGCACAGCTGAGCCGCACGATCATCAGCGGGTGTTTTTTTTTTTACTTTTAAAAGCATTCTTTTTCGGCCAAAAAAATGCTTTTAAAAGTAAAAAAAAAGCCTCTGATTATCGCACGGCTCAGCTGGAATCATCAGAACCTTTTAAAAACATTTTTTTTCTACTTTCAGCCAAAGGGGTTGTAAGAAAAATGCTTTTAAAGAATTCTGGTGATCAGGCAACTCAGCTGGGATCGTCAGAACCCTTTAAAAGCATTTTTTCTACAGCCTCTTTGGCCAAAGAGGTTGTAGAAAAAATGCTTTTAAAAGTAAAAAAAAAAAGTTGGCCACGCCCACCCAGTCACATTACCACGCCCACCCACCCCCACCAAGCCATGCCCACAGAACCAGTAGTAACAAATTTTACATTTCACCCCTGGTGTAAGCCCAGCAAAAAATAGAAGGGTAGGGTTGAGAGTTTGCATGGCATTCTATCAACATACTGTTTGTCTCACCAAGACACCCAAAGGTGTCACCCAAAGGATTTTGTACCTGGTGTTGGGTTGCAGTGACATAAGTGGGGTCTTATTAGTGTAATGATAATGCCTTTCTGCCTGGTCTGAGTAATTCAAGTCTGGGTCAGAATTCTTCACTCAAACATAGATTAACAGATTAACAGAGTTGGAAGCAGAGGTGGGTTTCAGCAGGTTCTGACCAGTTCTGGTAGTGGAAATTTTGAGTAGTTCAGAGAACCGGTAGTAAAAATTCTGACTGGTCCCACCCCCATCTATTCTCTGCCTCCCAAGTCCCACCTGATTCAGGAGAGAATTGGGATTTTGCAGTAACCTTCCCCTGCCATGCCCACCAAGCCACACCCACCAAGCCATACCATGCCCATTAAGCCACACCCACAGAACCAGTAGTAAAAAAATTTGAAACCCACCATTGGTTGGAAGGGACCTTGTAGGTCATCTAGTCCAATCCCCCTCCCAAGCAGAAGACAATACTCCCTTTCTGAGAAATGCAGTCCAATCTCTTTTGACGAAGCTCCCACAACTTGCAAAGGCAAGCTGTTCCATTGGGTGATTGTTCTCAATGTCAGAAAATTTCTCCTTATTTCTAGGTTGAATCTCTCCTTGATTAGTTTCTATCCATTATTCCTTGTCTGGTCTTCAGGTGCTTTGGAAAATAGCTTGATCCCTTCCTCTCTGTGGCAGCCCCTCAAATATTGGAACACTGCTATCATGCCTCCCCTGATCCTTCCCTTCACTAAATTAACCATGCCCAGTTTCTGTAACCATTCTTCATAGTTTCATAGAACCATTCTTCATGATTTAAGACTTAAACATAGTTTAAGGCTTCATAATTACAATATAATAATGCACACCAGAACAACTAGACACAAGAACAGTTTTTTCCTGAATGCCATCATTCTGCTAAACAAATAATTCCCTCAACACTGTCAAACTAGTTACTAAGTCTGCATTACTATTAATCTTCTCATTGTTCCTATCACCCATCTCCTTCCATTTATGACTGTATGACTGTAACCTTGTTGCTGGTATCCTTAAGATTTATATTGACTGTTTCCCTATAACTATCATTAAGTGTTGTACCTTATGATTCTTGATGAATGCATCTTTTCTTTTATGTATTGCAAGAGTGTATGCACCAAGACAAATTATTTGTGCATCCAATCACATTTGGCCAATAAAGAATTCTATTCTATTCTATTCTATTCTATTCTATTCTATTCTATTCTATTCTATTCTATTCTATTCTATTCTATTCTGCTCTGCTCTGCTCTGCTCTGCTCTGCTCTGCTCTGCTCTACTCTACTCTACTCTACTCTATTCTATTCTATTCTATTCTATGATAACCATGGGGAAAATCTTAGAATGAAGACAAAATACATATAGTTGATAATTAATCTCTGACAGAATGAAAATGTACCAATGATTGACAGGCTGAGAGTCATCCCATTATTGTGAGATGTCACCTGTAGCTTTGATTTGAACTAGCTGTGGATGATCTCTTCTATCAGGGAGAAGGACAAATTCAAATCACCCTCCTTTGAAGACTTGCAGAATCAATGACTTTTGAATGATTTAGGTGGTGATCTGTTGAGGCTCTGGTTCTGTGAAATAATGAGATGAGAATGGCTTTGATACTATCGCTCCTGAGTAACTTTCCAATTGCGAGAAGGCAAGCTCCATGTTTTATGAACAACTCGGGAATGAAGCAAACTATTATATTGCTGGAACATAGTCGGTATAAATCTTGCAATGAATACAGCAGAGCGCAGGTCAGAGCCTATAACTGTATCTATTGTATATCTCCAGCAATGGAGGCAAGATAATTTTCTTTTCCATCATCATTACTTCCTCATTAAATCACCCAGCAGAGATTTTCTGAGTCAGTAGACTCCTGAAAGACTAGTCTTAAAACCAATTTGGTACCTTACAGTAATTGGTTTGTGAAACACTTTGAGAGTAAAGTGAATTAGAGACCACAAGGACTGCAGAATCTATTGCACATCCCATCTGTAACTGGATCTGTTTCCTGGATTGCTGGACCCACCAAATAGGCAATATATAAGGAAGCCATGCTTATAATCTAGTTGCAAATATGGCTTTATTAGCCAACATACTTGGATGTAACTATGCAGCTACATTGCAGACTTAACTGTCTGCAGCCTTGTACTGAAATGGCTTTGGCTGCCTTGCCTGATGATTGTACTGGGAGAGAGGCAGGGGAGTGCTATTATGCTGATCCTCCTACATTGCTTAGTATTTAGTATTTTAACATTAATCACTGTAGTATATAGTTGAAGTTTGGGTTGGATATTGGAAAACAATGTTGCAGTCTTTCCATTGATGTGGAGGATTGCATTCAATCTCATGGTACTGGTCTCATGGGGGTATCGAGGGGTCTATAATTCTCTTCCATTCCATCCCATCATTTAGGGATTTGTAGCATCCTGTCTCTGTTTTCAGTCTCAATAAAGATAACTTTGATAGTTACTGGAGGTAACGATGGATTGGATGAATAGGTACCTAGCATGAAGACTTCCTTTGAGTACAATCTATCATTAGATTTACAGGTGGACTCTTTAAGATGGCAACTCTAATGGTAGAGAAAAATCTTATCTCACCATACCACATCCAAATAACTTCATAGTTGGATTACTGCAATGGCCTATTCCTGAAGACAGTTTGGAAACTGGGAATGGCATTGAGTGTAGCTGTACAATTATAAAGAAAGTGGATAATTCTAATTCTGGAAGCAGTGCACTTTCAGCCTTACATGTTAATTGATGAAGCCTATTTAAGTCTCAGTATTTAAAAGGCCACCTTCATTTATGTCATCCAACATAAAAAGTACATTAATTTCATCTGGGAGATTCCCATAGGATGAAGATCAAGGCAATATATCATTGGATCATGGGACTTTCTTCCAAGGGAATTTTCCTCCAAGGGAAAAATGGCTAGTTCCCACATTTTTTTTTTCTATCAGACATGTCTGTTCAACCAGTTTTTTGTAGAATACAAAGCCTCAGGATGCTAGAGCTTTTGTTTTTAATGAATTTTTGATTTCATCTTTTTGTGGTCCTACAGATGGATATTTTATTCTCGGGAAGTCTATGTAATTGTTTTTATTGAAAAATATTCTTTACTTATTTATTTATTTATGGCTTAGGACCTGGGTATTTACGGGACCGCCTACTGCCACCAATAGCCTCACACCGACCAGTGCGCTCTCACAGAGAGGGCCTCCTCCGGATACCGTCAGCCAAACAATGTCGGCTGGCGACCTCCAGGGGGAGGGCCTTCTCTGTGGGGGCTCCCGCCCTCTGGAATGAGCTGCCTCCGGGGCTTCGTCAACTCCCCGACCTCTGGACTTTTCACCGTGAGCTGAAGACGCTGTTGTTTTGATGTGCAGGACTAGCTTGAACATAGTTTTAATTTTAGGGTTTTAATTAGGGTTTTAAATGGGGTTTTAAATTGTATTTAAATTTTTAGGCTGTTATTGAATCAGTTTTTTATATAGTTTTTTAAATTTGTATTGTATGTACTGTGTTTTTATAGGCTGTGAACCGCCCTGAGTCCTTCGGGAGAAGGGCGGTATACAAATATAATAAATAATAATAATAATAATAATTTTGTAGGCAGCTTTGAGATACTCCAATGGTAGCATCAAATGAAATTTTTAAGGACAGATGATCAATTGCATAACATTTGAATCATATTCTTTTCAATGTTTGGTTACAATATAATTTACCTTTGGATAGAAATAATTAAATAATAATAGCTTTATTGTTCTTTTATATGCCTGCACTTTGGAACAGATGAGTAATATAAATTCATCTTCAGGGAACCCATTTCAGAAGCTCATTTCTTTTAATTTCCCTTGTGCAAAAATATTTATTATTTTCAGTATCAGAGCAATGTCACCCCATTTCAAAATCACTAGTAGATATGCCCTGGAGTGCAATGATAGCATAAAATTGATACTGGTACCCATATGGACACAGTAGGGTGGGATATCATTCATTGTGTAGAGGTCCCAGTAAGTAGTTTATTAAGTTGCCCTCTGAGACTCCTTAATGGGGTTAATTATTTAGCTACCTTAATTTACAATAGATCTATGTCTTTTCCTTGCGGCACATTAGCTGAAAGGAAATTAGCAAATTCTATGAAATATTCATTCATTCAAGAACTACCACAGATGCTTGTAGAAGATTATAAACTTTCTATTACACTCTCCTACATATTGGAATACATTATTCTTGAAATGTTCGTTCTAGGATTGCTTTCATATCTCCATTATTATACGTAAAATTCAAATTTGTTGTTCTCTGTTTCTCAGATTACCTTTCTCTGCGGTTGTGGCCATAAGAGAAACAGAATCATAATCACTCATGAAATAAATCATAATCCAATGAAAATGAAACTTGGGCTTCCAGGTGGAACTCAGCTGCTAGTGAGACTGTTGCAATTACTGTCAAAGACTACTTCAGCTTCAATTGCAACAATACACGAGCACACAATAGATTTAAGCTTAATGTGAACCGCCCCAATCTTGATTGCAGAAAATATGACTTCAGTAACAGAGTTGTTAATGCCTGGAATACACTACCTGAATCTGTGGTCTCTTCCCAAAATCCCAAAATCTTCAATCAAAAACTGTCTACTATTGACCTCACCCCATTCCTAAGAGGTCTATAAGGGGTGTGCATAAGAGCACAAGAGTTTCTACCGTTCCTGTCTTATTGTTTCCTTTCGTTATATTCAATTAATTTAGTTATTACATACTCATACTCATATATATATCAAAGAATCATTCCCAGAGAAAAATCATCCAGATGCCCTAAACTCTATGGTCTCCCCAAGATACACAAAGAAGGAACCCCACTCAGACCCATAGTCAGCTCCATAGGCTCACCTCTACAAAACCTAGCCAAATTTCTCACCAAACAACTACAGCCCTATGCAGAATCCATTGCCTCACACGTAAAAAACTCATTCCAGTTCATAGAGATCATAAAGAAACAAAACTTACAGCCCAGAGACCTACTCGTGAGCTTTGATGTCATATCCCTCTTCACCCAAGTGCCAATCAAAGAAGCCTTGACAGCTATCCAAAACAAATATAACCCCCCCAAGCACATCCTAGATCTGACCAACCACTGCCTATCCAACACATACTTCATCTATAATGGACAAATATACAAACAAATAGAAGGAGCACCCATGGGATCACCCCTCTCACCTGTCATTGCCAACCTCTACATGGAACACTTTGAAACCCAAGCTCTAGAAAAATCTGATCACAAACCCAAACTCTGGCTCAGATACGTAGACGACACCTTCATAATCTGGCCACACAGGAAAGAAAAACTTGACAACTTCCTCACACACCTCAATAGCCTACACCCCAAAATACAGTTCACCATGGAAACAGAAGTTAACAACCAACTTCCCTTCCTCTTAGTCTACAAGAAACCCAATGGCTCCCTAGGACACACCATCTACCAGAAGAAAACACACACAAACCGCTATCTGCACGCACTCTCACACCACCACCCAGCACAGATCAACTCCGTAGCCAAGACACTCATCTCCAGAACAAAACGCTTAGCTGACAAACAACACCTAAAAACCGAACTACACACTCTCACTAACATACTAACATCCAATGGATTCCAAAGAAATAAGATTACCAAACTAATCTAAAAAGACCCCCCCACTAAAATCCAAGACAGAGAACAAGAAAACGGCACAGCCCTCCTCCCATATATAAAAGGCACCACAGACAGAATCAGCAAGATCCTCCACAAACACAACATCAAGACAGCATTCTGCACAAACCAAAAAATATCCACCATCCTAAGAAACCCCAAAGACAAAATTGAGTTAGAAAATCAAGGAGTATATGAAATCCCATGCACCGCCTGCCCCACCACATACATTGGACAAACCAACAGAAGAATAAGTGCACGCATTGAAGAACACAAGAACTCATTCAAAAAAGAGGAACCAACTTCTTCCCTGGTCCAACACTTTAAAGTCACAGGACACGATATTGACTTTAAAAAGACCAGAACTATCGCCAAAACTGAACACTTTAACAACAGAATAATCAGAGAAGCCATCGAGATAGAAAAACGCCCACACAGCATGAACAAACGAGATGATACCTCCCGCCTACCAGCCATTTGGAAACCCGCCCTTATTGACAAACAAGTCCCTAACACGAGGAATGACACCAGACCCACACTCACTAGGTCCACACAGGATGTCACCACCACACATCCACCCAGAAAGCAGACCCAAACCCACACTGATCATGAAGCACGACCAACGACCAGAAGCCAGATCGCAGCTGCAACATTAGCTATTTCAAACCCCTCCAATCCATACATGCAGCAGACTGAGACCCACTATGAAGATGTAGCATGAACACGAACACGAACACGAAGCCAAACAACAGCAATGCAGCTCACCAGCTCAAATCCCCCTACAACTCAGACTAATCTGAGTACAACCAAGCCCCCACCCAAACAGGACACAACCCCAGCCAATCAGAGCACAAAAAACCCCCCATCCAATCAGAGCACAGCCAAGCTCCCACCCAATCAGTTCAAACCCCCACTAGCAGTTAAAAAGGAAGAAACAGCTGCAATCACACATTGCTCCCAGAAGCATGAAGCTGAAGCCTGAAGATGACGAATGAGACTTCGTCGAAACGTCGCCAAGACACTTCCAATTTTACGCGGGAGAAAACCCGAATAACCAAAGACCTACATATATATATATATATATATATATATATATATATATATATATATATATATATATATATATATATATATATATATATAAAATTATTATTATTATTATTATTATTTATTATATTTGTATACCGCCCATCTCCCGAAGGACTCAGGGCGGTTCACAGCCATATACTTATATATTGTATAGTTATTGCATGCTTACGCTTATATATACTGTGTGACAAAATAAATAAATAAATAAATAAATAAATAAATAAATAAATAAATAAATAAATAAATAAATAAATAAATACATTAGTACAATTAAGGATGACATTCATAATTTCATTGACTTCTCCTGCCATTGGGCCATGTTCATATTTTTTAAAAAAATATATATATTTTCTGTTGATTCAACAACTAAGCTATGACTAAATTAATCAACAGGGATTACCACAGAACAAGTGTGTGTTCTTACATATAATTTTCTGTGTTCCGATGCACCTCTGAAAACACGCTGGGGCCAGGTAGACATGACTAAGTGTGCCTAAGAGGACTCGGGCAGGAGTGAAATGCTCCCAGTTCAGACCGGATCGGCTGATCCAGTAGGGATGGCAGCGGGTGGTTCAGAGAACTGGTAGCACGAATCCCTGGCCCTCCGCCCATGCCCACCCAATTGCCCAGTCACACGCTTGCCTGTTTGCTGCGTCTTTTAAAAAATGCTTTTAAAAGGTTAAAAAAAGGAATTGATGATCACAGATGAGCCGCGTGATTGTCAGAACCTTTTTCTTTACTTTTAAAAGCAGTTTTTTACAACCTATTCAGGCAAATAGGTTGTAAAAAGTGCTTTTAAAAGTTAAAAAAAAAAGGCTCTGATGATAACAGCTGAGCTGCCTGATCATCAGAGGCTTTTTAAAAAAACTTTTAAAAGCATTTTTTTACAACCTATTCACCCAAATAGGTTGTAAAAACACTTTGTTCTACTTACCCCTTGCCTCCTTTTGGCATGCACTGCGCACGCACACCTCACATTTGATGCATGGTGCGCACTGCGCATATGCGTGCACAGCATGCATGTGCAGCCAGAAAACCGGTAGTAAACCGGTTCAGATTTCACCACTGGACTTGAGAATCTCCACCTAAGTATCCAGCAAAGGTTGGCTGGGAAGTTCTCTGTTTGAGAGGCTGCAAATTTACTGCCTGGCAGAGTTGGTGATGTTGATTATGGGATTATCTTTGAGTAAGGGGTAAATGTTCTGGCTTTATTTAGTGCAATTTTCTAGGAGCCTTGTCCTAGGATTGTAATAAATGCTGACAAGAAAGAGCAAAGAGATGTAATGTACAATTTTTTTAAAAAAAAAATGTCATTAGTCTGCCTTAAAGGAAACTGTAGAAAGGCAATGTATTAATACACCCACAATAAGAGAATAAAGTAGCAGTACCTTTCATATTCTCTTCATGTGCTTTTTAATAATCTGCTAAAGTATATCTCAGTTGACTTTAAGAGACAGTGTGCATAATCACTGTATTCAGTGAATGTATTAATTCAGTTTCAGTTGTTAAGGTGCACCCATTAGTTTTATTATTCAGAGCATAGTTGCCATTCTTCCTCAAATGCTAAAAGGAATATAACCTGTTCAAAGGTGAGTAGCAAAGTTCTATCATTCTTACAGCATAATTGTTCTTTTTATTTGTTTTTTTTTAAATTCTTGAAAAATATTTTCTATTTGTTGAAAAGAATCAATGAGTAGAGCTATAGGGCAAGATTAGTTCTGTAGAACTAATTGACACTGTTTTAACTAATTAAATAATTTAATTAATTAATAAATTAATTAAAGAACTAATTAACACTGTTGACTCTGTGGTTTCTTCCCCAAATCCTCAAAACTTTAACCTTAGACTGTCTACTGTAGACCTCAGCCCATTTCTAAGAGGTCTGTAAGGGGCGTGCATAAGTGCACCAGCGTGCCTACCATCCCTGTCCTAATGTTTTCTTTTATTCATATCCTTTACATGTATTTATTATTTATTATTATGTTTACATGTATTTATTATTTATTATTATGATTATCTGTCATAAAATACATGCGTGATGAAATAAATAAAAATAAAATAAAATAAATAAACTCTAAGATTTGCTGAAAAGCCAAACTTTGTTTTCTTTGTTATGCCCACTGCTAACTTCCAGGTAAAACAACTGGACAGTTGTAGACCGAATCTTACGTTTCCTCTGCTCTTCTTTCTTTTCCTAAATGATTTTTATGGAGGAAGAATATTAATGGTGCTTATTTAATGGTCGCTATTTAAGAAAAGAAAAAACCAACCCAGTTACAGATGAAATGAGCCTACTACACATTAACATCTTTGGCATCATTGAATAAAAATAGAGAAGAATTGGACACTGTCAAGAAGAAGATCATGTTGTTTACTACTCAAGATGTGAAAACTTGTATCTTATTATATCTTATAACTCAATAAAAAACGTTAAACCAAAGATGTGAAAGCAGAAAAGGGATAGTGTTGCTTTTGTGGTTATGAAGCAAGTACCTAGGTACCATGCAGTCAATAACTGAATATTATTAATTAGATTTCATGGGAAATCCTTTAATATTACATTCAGACCAAATTATTCTTTAATCTCTGCATAAGAAAGGAAAGTTAATGATTTTTATGATCAAAGTCAACAGACAGACAAGCCAAAGTCAGAAATAAGAAGGAAAGCACAATTTGACTGTACGGCCTACAAAACAGAAATGAAGCAAGAAAAAGAACGATCACTTACTACCAATCCAAGGATTTCTTTGGTGCTGAGCCTCTCAGCAACCCAAGGAAAGCCGATATAAGAAGGCCAATATCATCAGATAGAATACACGGAAATCAAGCTGACAATATTATCGTACAAGGATATGGAAGAACTCGATTATAACAGCGAAAGCGTGGCTTGCACCCGAGTGTTTGGGCTTTCATGTGAGATCTGTCAGCAGCTCTTTCAAGCAAGCATATCTTTTCTTGGCACTTCTATGGAGGGCAGCCGCATGACCCCAGGTAAAGATGCAGCCGCTTTTTTTCCGCTTTGAATCTAAAGCAAAAGCATAGCCTTAGGTTGTTTTAAAATTGTACTTATTTTTCTCTGGTGGAAAAAAAAACCCACAGTCTTCTGTAGTCTTTTCTCAACTGGCACTTCCTCCAGAATTAATCTGTTTCTATCTGGAACTTCCCAGAGTAACTTGATGGTTGCAGTAGTATAGGTTTTATTTTGTTCATGCTATTTTCGGTATGCTATTATAGATCTGAAAATGTGTAAAGATTGGCATTCAGCTAGATCAGCTGGTAAAATCATAAAGGGAACTAAGATAAAGTAAAATACCAATTAAAACAAAATTGCTGATTATTTTACCATTCATGATTTTGTATATGATATATCAACCTTCCTGCCCTTGTGAAGGGTCGGATGTCTGGATTTCATGTCCTGGACTGCTGTCCTGACCCAGCCTTCACAAGTAGTGATAAGGCATTTACTTCAGTGGTGGTATTCAGCCGGTTCTATCCGGTTTGGGTGAACCGGTAGCATCCTAAAGGTGCTCCGCCCACCTGTCTGGACATCATCACATCCCATTTTGATGCTCTGTACGTGTGCGGAAGGTCCAGTGCATGTGCAGAGGTGGCGCGTGTACTCACATTTGTGAACCAGTAGCGAAGTTAAGTGAGTACTACCCCTGATTTATTTGCAAGTAAAACAAACCCCTTTTTATAACAGGGCAGTAACAGTCTTTTATTCGCAGCGGTAAACAAAAAATCAAATGTAATTATTCCCAACAAACCTAGGTTTTCCCAAGAAATCCAAATTGCTTGCTGTATAATAGAAACAAATGGTTGTCAGTGACAACTGGCCACTCCTAAACCACTCCTATTTATTTCCCAGCCAGGGAGAGGTTGACTATCATCTGCCTCTCCCTGAGAGCCAGCTTACTGCTTTCCTTTGCTCTCCTCTCTTTTCCTCTCTGTACAAACACGCATCTGGGATGGGCCCCATCAGTTTATCCCCCTCACTCAGCTCAGGCCCCGAAGACAGCTGCCTCTCCACCTGGGGGAGGACAGAAGGCCCTGCCTCTGTCTCTGCCTCTGATGCTGTTTCTTTATCAAAGCCTTCCAAAGGCTCCAAAGTTGGCCCAGGCTCTCCCTCCATCTCCTGCTCATCTGACTCTGCAGTTATCTCTGCTGGCAGCTGATGGGCTACAACAGACTACTCAGAAATTATCATGTTGGATGGGGACTGCCACACATCTTGAGGACACTCAGAGTCAGAAAAGCTGCTGTGCTTTTCTACTTGTTCTTCATTATCCTTAATAGTGGCGTAAATTGACATTTTTACAAATAGCCATTGATCTGTCTTGTGATTGAAACTAACAATTCTTCTGGGATTATTATATGTTCCATATTCTACTTGTGAGCATGATACTGTTTGAATATGTCCTTTTTAAAATTCATTCTCATTTGCTTGTTCCCCTCTTTTATGTAGAACTCAGAATGGAACCAAGTGGGGTTTCCCATACAAAAGCCAGAGTATGGACAGCTGAATCAGCAATGGATACACAGCATCCACTAAAAGGCTAGCCAGGGCCAAATAGATAGTGACCAAAGATTTTTTAATATTTATAAATCAAGGTATCATTCTGTATAAATTAAGAATACATAGTTTTTAATAAACTAACAAAAGAATACATACATTAATATTAACTGCCTATTGAAGGGGTGTCAAACCCGGGGCCCATGGGCCGAACACACCACGCCCACCCCAAATTTAGTAACATTCAGAGGTGAAAGGTAAAATTTATTACTACCGGTTCTGTGGCCGTGCCTTGGTGGTGGGGGTAATGTGACTGGGTGGGCGTGGCCAACTTGTTTTTTTTACTTTTAAAAGCATTTTTTTCGGCTGCAGAAAAAATGCTTTTAAAAGTCAAAAAAAAATCCTCTGATGATCGCGCAGTTCAATTGGGGCAGGGGGGACAGGGATTTTTGCTACCAGTTCTCTGAACCACCTGCCGCCATCACTATTGGATCGGGCGATCTGGTCCGAACCAGGAGCATTTCACCCCTGGTAACATTTCTTTTCATTTTAGTTGGAAATATGTCAGTATTAGAGTCATTTATCCTAGCTTCCGAGTTTCATCTCAGGTGAATGCAACCAACTTACGAACTATGAATACTTTACTTTATATAGCTTATTTCTCCAAGGTCTTTTGTTCATTTTCCCAGTGCATACCTGTGTATTTTATCTAAATGTGATTTTAAGAATAACGAGAGTTATAACAGAAAAAATTGTGGCCTTTTACCAAAAGTCATAGTTTTACAAGTGTCTTAATCATGCAAGAGATTGGCATGTAAAATCTAATCTACATTGTCAAAAATGTAAAGTAAAAGGAGATGAAACATGAGTCAATATTTAGAGTTCTGAATTTTTAAAAAAAAATGTTAACAGCCCTATTAAAACATGTTCTTCATTTCACTGTTATGAATAAGTTTTGTTCATGCTGAGAATGTGGCACAGTTACATAATGTTTAATATCTTTTAAATTCAAGTTATTGCCTATATATAATGTACATAAAATTTTCCATAGCTTCATGATTTTATTATCCCAGATGCATCATAATTCAGAGTTTGTGCTAGTAAATTCAGCTGAATAATGAACAGAATTATTAAAAGCATGGTATTCAGGAAATATTTTCCTCCTGCATTAGGCAACTAAAAAAATTACTACTGAAATTCTGTCTGAGGCCTAGGATACATCTTTCATTTCTGTGAAAAATCTATATACCAACTCAAAGCCAATTATTTTTCTTAAAGTACGAAGGATTATAAGAACATGTGAAAAACAAATCTTGACATGTGCAAAGTTGTTAAAAATCAATATAGCTGCAGTACAGTTAAATGAACCATCTTGATTCAGAAATTTCTCTTCACTCTTACCCTGTTATCTAGTCAAGACTTTTTACAAAATATTGTGTGCATGTCTAAGTGTGCTGTACAGCAATACAGAGGTGGATTTCAGCAGGTTCTGACCAGTTCTGGAGAACCGGTAGTAAAAATTCTGACTGGCCCCACCCCCATCTATTATCTGCCTTCCAAGTCCAAGCTGATTGGGAGGAAATGGGAATTTTGCAGTATCCTTCCCCTGCCATGCCTACCAAGCCACACCCACAGAACCGATAGTAAAAATATTTTGAAACCCACCACTGCAACCATATAACTTCTACTGGGCAAAATTTAACTTAATAAGTTAATTATAGTGGAGGACTTTAGCTCATTTCTCCCTTGTTGACATAGAATAGAATAGAATAGAATAGAATAGAATAGAATAGAAAATAGAATAGTATAGAATAGAATTTTTTTATTGGCCAAGTGTGATTGGACATACAAGGAATTTGTCTTGGTGCATATGCTCTCAGTGTACATAAAAGAAAAGATATGTTCATCAAGGTACAACATTTACAACACAAATGATGGTCAATATATCAATATAAATCATAAGGATTGCCAGCAACAAAGTTATAGTCATACAGTCATAAGTGGAAAGAGATTGGTGATGGGAACGATGAGAAGATTAATAGTAGTGCAGATTTAGTAAATAGTTTGACAGTGTTGAGGGAATTATTTGTTTAGCAGAGTGATGGCCTTTGGGAAAAAACTGTTCTTGTGTCTAGTTGTTCTGGTGTGCAGTGCTCTATAGCGTCGTTTTGAGGGTAGGAGTTGAAACAGTTTATGTCCAGGATGTGAGGAGTCTGTAAATATTTTCATGAAGCTACACAAGTATTTGGAAACCAAGACATGGAAGAGAATATAAAGAATTTTTTCCTTCATATTCTTTATGTCAATTATATAAATGGAATTATATAATTATATAAATTATATAAAGGGAATGGTCTCCTTTGTTAGTCTTGCCATCTCAAAAAAGTTTCAGGCACACAAAACAGTAACTTTGTTGAAAGTTAGAAGTGTCCAAAGTTATTGGGAGCCGAAGGAAAATGGAAAGAAATAAGAGATAAATTGCTGTTGGGTGAGGAACGGAAACCTATTGATCTTCAGAAGGGGTAGGCAGAATGCAGAAAAAGGTAAATTTTAGAAAGCAGTGCCTTTAGTGGATATTTTCATATCTTCTTTTTTCCTCTCTAGTTTTCTTGCTTGGATCACTATTGATAACCAAGACCCTGAGCCTTGGCTAGGATTGCAGAATACAGAATAATAGAGTTGGAAGGAATCTTGGAGGTCTTTTAGTTCAAATCCCTGCTGAAGCAGGAGACCCTATTCCATTTCAGACAAGTGACTGCCCAATCTCTTTTTAAAAGCCCCCAGTGATGAAGCACCCACAACTTCTGAAGGCAAGCTGTTTCACTGGTTAATTGTTCTTAGTCAGGAAATTTCTGATTTATTCTAGTTTGCTTTTCTCCTTGATTAGTTTCACCTCCTTTTTCTATGTGGCAGCCCCTCAAATATTGGAACACTGCTATCATGTCACCTCTGATCTTTCATTTCTCTAGACTAGACATACCCAATTCCTGCAACCATTCTTCATATGTTCTAGTCTCAGGCCCTTAATCATTTTAGCTGCTCTTCTCGGCACTCCTTCCAAAGTCTCAACATCTTTTTAATAAAGTGGTGAATTATGATGAATTATGCAATTATAATTCATCTCCTCTTGAAACTTTCACCTAAAATTGGTCTTCAGAAAGCTCTATGTCTTTCCTTACAATTTCTTCTAACCATAAGTACATCTTCTGTAGTGTTTCGTGAATGAGCAGCTGTTTTTAGAAGATTTGATTTCTCTGTGTTCTTAGGAATCTTTGTACTAAAAAATCTTAAGGAATCAGAAATGTCCCTTAGTGAAATATATCCAGCAGAAGCTTGGAAATAAGTAAAGGGACTCTGGATTATGTCTTTTTGCCAATATATCTGTCAATGGGATAACCACTCCAAAACCTGAGTAGAAAGGGATAGTATTTAATGTGATTATAGAAGGGTGAAAAAAAAAGTTCAAATTCCAAAATGGGCCAGATCAGGACATGGACTTGTGAAAAATTCATTCTATAAAAAACCCACTTGCAGTTGGGCATGTTTTTGAGTGTTATTGACTGTTTCATTCTATGTCTCTTTTGGTATCCATCCAGTTATGGGACCAGATTGAAGCATAAGTAAGCAGATTCTATCTCTATCTCTGTCTCTATCTCTATCATCTCTATCTCTATCTTCATATCTTTTTTTTTCTCTCTCTCTCTCTATCTCTATATCTACCTCTTCCTCTATATCTATCTATCTATCTATCTATCTATCTATCTATCTATCTATCTCATCTCTCTCTATATATATATATATCTCATCTCTCTTTCTTTATTGCTTTATCTCACTGTCATCTCTGTCTCATCTCTATCATCTATATATCCATCCATCCATCTATATCATCTATATCTATGTCTATATATATCTACAGCTCTCTGTCTCTCTCTCTCTCCCTATCATCTATCTATCAATCTCTATTGATCTCTATCTATCTATCTATCTATCTATCTATCTATCTATCTATCTATCTATCTATCTATCTATCTATCTATCTTACACCCAGAGACAACCTGAGAGGAAACTGAGACCGATAGTATACATAAAACAACCTACTTTGTTACTCAGAGGAAAATTCAAAGGCTTCATCATACCAATCATGATAAAGAATTCCAGAGCCTATGCCCTGCATGCTTTCCCAATTTCTTTCAATCTCATCTTTATTATTACCTTCTACTTTTGGTATCTTATCGCATTTACTATTGGAATCTTATGATTATATTACTTTTGATGTTTGTATGTACATTGAGAGCTTATGCACCAGACACAAATTCCTTGTATGTCCAATCATAATTGGCCAGTAAAGAATATTCCATTCCAAATTTTGATATATCCTGGTTTTAAATTCACATCTAATTTTAAAAGGCAGGAATAGCTAATTAATTTACAGTATACTGAATGCCTTTGACATTTTTCATTAGGGATTGTTTTCTTTTTTAAAAAATGTATATTTTCCTATTTATTCACACCGACATATGTATATATCCTGCTGAGAACAATGCTACACCTAATTTGCTCCAGTAAATTAGCCCAATTAAAATTAACTCAACAAAATTGATACTGAATTTTCAATTACATCTTCAATGAGAAGGCAAAGCACCACATGCAGCAGTGACTGGCTCCTTGTTTGTCCTCTGAAACTCCTTTTAAGAACAATTTGTAGCTGTAAGATTTTTTTCCCCATAAACTCTTTACAGCCTGATTGATCTTCTGAACCACATATTACTCATTTTGGGTCCTCCTGTTCAGTGACTTATACTTCATATTCAGGTACAATCTGTTATCCTTGTCACCAATACTCCACGAATGTTGTCTAAATGTTAAAAGAAAATTCACAGGAATTTTCTTTAGAAAAATAAAGAAAAATAATGTTCCTTTCTGGATGTCCTATTAAAAGTTGGATAACATTGTTAAAATCTACATGGGTTTGATACATTTCAACATTGTATCCAGCATTATCTTCTATAATTTTAGATTTTTACTTTTTGTATTAATTTAAATGAGAATTGATCTGGATAAATTGTCAATTAATTATTACTCGGAATTTTTGCTGCAGTTTTATGTTCTAAGTGCTGTAAGCTACCTAAAATCTAGTTAGTTTCCATTAGTGGAGAAAGTTCACAGATACATAAATAAATACATAGAGAACATTTCAAATGTAGTGGTAAAGGTACCTCCCATACACATTCAATAGAATAGAATAGAATAGAATAGAATAGAATAGAATAGAATAGAATAGAATAGAATAGAATAGAATTTTTTATTGGCCAAGTATGATTGGACACACAAGGAATTTGTCTTGGTGCATATGCTCTCAGTGTACATAAAAGAAAAGATACCTTCATCAAGTTACAACACTTACAACACAAATGATATTAATAACCAAACCTATGAGATTTCCCCACTCCCATCCCCAGCACATATGAAATGCTTAAAGTGCTTTTGTAAGAAAACATTCACATCAGACTGAATTGACCCTGAATGGCAACGGGGTGAAGACTCAGTAAGAAATGTGTGGCCCAGTTAACCACTGACAATCAGAGCTAGTATGGATAACATACTATCCTAGTAAGAAGTGATAAATAAAATAAGGTTACAAGAGCGGGTATGTCTAAAATATTCTGACATCATACTGTAGTTTCTATAATGTCTGCCTTTTGTTCTTTACCTTTGCTTTTCTGTGCCTTGCCATGTAGTAGTGTTGCAGAAATAACGAGACTCAGATTCCGGAACCAAAGGTAGCTGTATTTTATTTGCGCAAACAAAATAGGCTCAAATCGATATCAACATCTGAACAGTTTTCTTGTGGACAAACAAGCCCTTATATACTTCACAAAAGTAGAAAAAACACACAGAAATACAGCATATCAGCATTAATTAGTTCATGGCTTCCTGTCGCTTTACTAAAGCTGCTGGATTTCTTGCTTTCCCTGCCTCTCCGGGATGTGGTTACAGGTTTCCTGCAAGAAATGTCTACGTTGTCACCAGCTTATCTTGTGGCTATCTCAAGGCTTGCAGAATTTGCAAAATTGAAATTTGACAGTTTTTTTTATTTGCATTTATATCCCACTCTTCTCCGAAGACTCAGGGCGGCTTACACTATGTTAAGCAATAGTCTTCATCCATTTGTATATTATATAATGGTATACATTCAATACCATCATTCCAGACATTCTTCTAACTAAGCTAAACCAGCTACAGGTACCGGAACAGACTTGTAAGTGGATCACAAGCTTCCTAACAAACAGGAAGCAGCAGGTGAAGCTAAGCAAGATCACATCAAATACCTGTACAATTAGCACAGGGCCCCCCCAAGGCTGTGTGCTCTCCCCACTTCTCTTCTCTCTGTATACCAATGACTGCATCTCCAATGATCCATCTGTTAAGCTACTGAAGTTCGCAGATGACACAACAGTGATTGGTCTCATTCGAGACAATGACAAATCCGCATATAGACAAGAGGTCGAACGACTAGCCTTGTGGTGCAACCAAAACAATCTGGAACCGAACACACTCAAAACCGTAGAAATGGTGGTAGACTTTAGGAGAAACCCTTCCATACTTCCACCTCTCACAATACTAGACAACACAGTATCAACAGTAGAAACCTTCGAATTTCTAGGTTCTATCATATTGCAAGATCTAAAATGGATAGCTAACATCAAAAACATCATTAAAAAAGGACACCAAAGAATATTCTTTCTGCGCCAACTCAGTAAGCTCAAACTGCCCAAGGAGTTGCTGATTCAGTTCTACAGAGGAATTATTGAGTCTGTCATTTGCACCTCTATAACTGTCTGGTTCGGTTCTGCAACTCAACAAGAAAAACACAGACTTCAGAGGATAATTAGAACTGCAGAAAAAATAATTGCTACCAACCTGCCTTCCATTGAGGACCTGTATACTGCACAAATCAAGAAGAGGGCCGTGAAAATATTTACAGACTCCTCGCATCCTGGACATAAACTGTTTCAACTCGTACCCTCAAAACGACGCTATAGAGCACTGCACACCAGAACAACTAGACACAAGAACAGTTTTTCCTGAAGGCCATCACTCTGCTAAACAAATAATTCCATCAACACTGTCAAACTATTTACTGAATCTGCACTACTATTAATCTTCTCATCGTTCCCATCACCAATCTCTTTCCATTTATGACTGTATGACTATAACTTGTTGCTGGCAATCCTTATGATTTATATTGATATATTGACCATCAATTGTGTTGCAAATGTTGTACCTTGATGAACATATCTTTTCTTTTATGTACACTGAGAGCATATGCACCAAGACAAATTCCTTGTGTGTCCAATCACACTTGGCCAATAAAAAATTCTATTCTATTCTATTCTATATACAAAGTCCACTTATTGCCCCCAACAATCTGGGTCCTCATTTTACCTACCTTATAAAGCAGGGGTGTCCAAACTTGGTCCCTTTAAGACTTGTGGACTTCAACTCCCAGAGTCCCTCAGCCAGCAAAGCTGGCTGAGGAACTCTGGGAGTTGAAGTCCACAAGTCTTAAAGGGACCAAGTTTGGACACCCCTGTTATAAAGGATGGAAGGCTGAGTCAACCTTAGAGTTTCCATTTTCCTCACACATCTCAGTTATTACAAAAGAAATCTTTTATAACCTCCATTTGTATCCTGCTTTAGTAGGGCAAAGTATATAAGGTCTTGTTCTGCTTTTGCTATTGGCTCCTAAGCAGTGGTGAAATCCAATTTTTTTTACTACCAGTTATGTGGGCTTGGCTTGCTGGGCTTGGTGTGGTGTTCTGTAGCTTGGTGGGAATGGTAGGGAAAAGATACTGCAAAATTCCCATTCCCTCCCCACTCCTGGGGGAAGGATATTGCAAAATCTCCATTCCCACCCCACTCTGGGGCCAGCCAGAGGTGGTACTTGCTGGTTCTCCAATTGCTCAAAATTTCCGCTACCGGTTCTCCAGAACCTGCTGGATTTCACCCCTGCTCCTAAGCAAAGTATCACACCTTTGCTGGGAGTCCAGTATATACTGTATTTCTGCTTGTATGCAAGCAAATGAAATTATGTTGTATGTTCAAAGAGATTTGGTTTCTTTAGTGAGCCGGGTTTTCACCAACATAGAGAGAATAAAGAAACAGGTAATTCAGCTGTTTGTTTTATTTAGAAGTACTTTTTGACCTCCAAGCTCACTCAGTCAGATTCTTTATTGCAAATCCTCTTCCCAATAAAAGCCAGGTGGATTTGTGTCCCATCTCTGATACTTAGAAGGTCTAAGTTAGCTATTTGTTATTTAAAAAAGAATAACCATTGTGGTTATCAGAGGATGTCTTATAGCTTTGTGACAATCAATTAGGCAAATGTTTGTGAGGGTGGAGGTGTTGATTCAGCTGAGAAGAAACTGTGGTTCTGAAATATCCAGCAGTGATCTACTACAGTACTGCCTGTTCTATCTCAAAGCATTTGTGATGCTAATACTGCATCTGTTTGTCACATCACTCTATATCTCTGATACTATAGTGCAGAATAGATGCAGAAACCTAGATGACCCTTAGATAACAACACTGTTTGCTGCCATCTAATAGTTAGCCCTGTTCTTGTGATGGCCTAGTGGTGAATGACTGTAAAGATCCACCTCTCTTTTAATTAATCACTACACAGTAGAAAAAATAAAGCACAAATGATATAGATGTATACAGTTGTTCAGCTGTATAACTGCTATTAGTAGTAACTGATAGAACCCTGTAATATGAATGCTTTTGGATTTATGCACTTTTGAAGGAGGTTAGGTCCCTTGGCAGAACTTCTGTCATTTTTCTATGCTTAGCTGGCTACTGTGTGATATGGGAGGCTTTGTGCTAACAAAACAACTTCTGACGTGTGCAGTCTTTGGATCCAAAGTGGGCAAACGTATTTTGGAACCATGGAGGCAACCAGTGGTGGTATTCAGCCAGATCTATCCGGTTCGGCTGAACCGGTAGTGGTGGCTGTGGGAGGCTCCACCAGAGGTGGGTTTCAGCAGATTCTGACCAGTTCTGGAGAACCGATAGCAGAAATTTTGAATAGTTTGGACCCATAAATACCACCTCTGACTGGTCCCGCCCCCATCTATTCTCTGCCTCCTGAGTCCAAGCTGATTCGGAGGAAATGGAGATTTTACAGTATCCTTCCCCTGCCAGGCCCAAGCCATGCCCACAAAGCCATGCCATGCCCACAAAGCCACACCCATAGAACCGGTAGTAAAAAAAATTAAATCCCAGCACTGGGCTCTGCCCACCCGCCTGGATGTCATCATGTCCCATTTTTGATGCTCTGCGCACGCACGGAAGGCCCTGTGCATGCGAGGAAGTGTACATGGACACTCACATTTGCAAACCAGTAGCGAAGGTAAGCGAATACCATCCCTGGAGGCAACTTCAAGGTATCCGAACTAAATATGTTTTGCCTACTTTTGTTCATACATATCACATTTCTATATACATTTAGCACCATACTTTACGAGCAGAGTATATTTTTTCTTTTTTTTAAAAAAGGGTTTTTTTAAAAAAAATGTCAGAAATGGGCAGTTCCTTTAAAAGAAAATACAGGACTATCAAATTGACGGCCTGCAGGCCAAATGCATCACGTGCAAGCCACACCCACCCCAGCTCCGTGAATGGGGAAGATGTAATGCAATGCCATGTGACAGCAATGTGACATGGCGAGTTTGACGCCCATGTTTTAATAGGTATTGGCCATCTTGCTGTCATAATAGAATATCATGAAGGGGCATGATAAATTTGGCCAGGGTGGTGTATTCCAAAGGCATGTGAAAGGATAATTCTTTGTAAAATTTAGAGCTGTGCAAGGAGTGGCAATCAGATTTTTTAGCTCTAAAAGCTGATCAAACCATTTTTTGAAAATGCAACAGGTTGTATTAGCTCAATTGGTGTGAATTTGGATTTTGATTGGACTTGGAGGGGATTCTCCATTATTTAGAATGTGAGAAAGAAATGAATAAACAGCTAAAGCTTTTGATTTAAAATTAAAATGAATTAAAATTTCAGAAAAATGAGCACATTCTAGGAAAGGAAGCACGATCACATATAATACATGCATGCCCATGACACTACTGACTGTTGAACTCAGCAGTGTTACATAGAATGCAAAAATAGAGTAAGAAATAGCACTAGAAATAAATTAAAACATGAGATTAAAAAAGGAACAGTTTGGCAGTTTGAATCTCATCAGGCTTAAGCTTGATTCAGGTTTCCATCCTTCCAAGGTAGGTAAAATGAGGACCCAGATTGTGAGTGCAATATGCTGAACTCTGTAAAGCACTGTGAAGCAGTATATAAGTCTAAGTGCTATTGCTATTACAAACTATCTTACTCCCACAATGTCCATAAACCACTTTGTACATTGCCTTTTTTTTTCTTTAGATGTCACACACCATTTTTTGTGATGATTTCATGTTCCTTTCAACCATGTTTTTCCTTCTCCTTCTCATGTTCTTGATTCATTCGCTCTTCAAAATACAAGCAAAACCTCTTTGTTTCCAGGCTAATTTTAGGGAAGGAGTATTTGATACTTGTGAATGACCATTTCATTTAGAAGTATTCATCACAGTGATAGATGTTATTTACATCTTGTAAATCCCTGCACACAAAGTCCATTTACCATAATCTGGTACATCAAGATTTCAGTGTGTTTATTCTGCAATTTGATTCTCATTCTTTCTTTCTATATATCCAATCCAATTTAACATATTTCATTTAGAATAGTCATCTATTATGCCTTTTAATTCACTTCTGTTCAACACCCATTGCTACTTGAGCCTGTTTATAACTCTGGTGGGAATTTAATTGAATCTTCCAGGGTTGTGGCTTGACTGTCAGAAAAATTCCAAAAAGCAATGGCAATCCACTTCTATGTTTAACAAGAAAACTATACAGATATGGACGTATAGCCATCCAAATTCAGTCCTGATGTAAGGGACACGTTGAGCTTTAGAATACTTAAGGTATATATCAGAGGCAGGGCCCTATGGAAAATGTTGAATTAGGGGCAAGGGGAATTAATGCAATTATTTCCATCTCAGCTACATTAATACTAGCCAATTCAGTCTAGGGGAAAGCTCTTTATCAAATCAGAATGCAGCCCTAGTAAATATATAACGCTATATACCAATATCAATAAATGATACAAAGGTAAAGATATAGTAATATAACTCAGTTAATCAAAATACCAGCTTTTCCCATGTAATTAAACTTCTGAAATCTGATTTGTCCAATGTCTCTTTTGAATTCAGTCCTGCCAATTAAATTAGTAACCCTCGTGTCACTAATTACCAGAATTTTACAGAGGATGAACATTTCTAATCAGTTCTGTATTGCACATGCTTTCAATTCACAAATTCCTTCTGATGAATGGTGAGCAGCTGTTACTGATAACACCAATGTGTTGCTCTTCTTTTTCATTTCAAATTGCATTCTTATGAAATTCTGCATTGAGAATTTCTTCTGCATTCTTCTGAGATGAGAAGAAGAAAGAGATCAAGAATTATTTGGGCGTGTTAATCTGCATTAAGAAAAACACAAGAAAATAAAAATATTAGTGGGGGGAAAAGGTCATTCAAGTCTACTGTATTTCTTACTGTTCAAAGATATATACTATTGTAGAGAAAAGACAAATAAATTACAATTACTAAAAATTATATTTATGGTTTTTACACATTATGGAATGAGATGTCCTAAGAAGGCGCTGTTGTGGCACAGTGGTTAGTCTGTAGTATTTCAGGTTGATTCTGATCACTGCCAGAAGTTTTATTTTTTTAAATTCAGTGAGGTAAAAAATATCATCTTCTGTCTTTCATCCTTTGGAGGTTGGTAAAATGAGGATCCAGATTGTTGGGAGCAATATGCTGAATCTGTAAACCGCTTAGAGAGGGCTGTAAAGTACTGTGAAGCTTTACTTCTAAATGCAAGTCTAAATTACTAAGGCACCAAGAACTTCAAAAACCGCTACAAAAACCTATGCCAACAAATAAAGACTGAATGCATCAATTATCACATCAAGCAAGAAGAAAACCACCTATGCACAAAATCCACCCGTGCCTTCTATAATTTTGTAAACAGCAAACTTAAAGACTCGAGATCCATCCCACCCCTAAAAGGACCAAATAACGAAGATTGTATTGATGAAACTGTTAAAGCCAATCTCTTTAACAGGTTCTTTGGCTCAGTCTTTGTAAACAGCAACAACTCCATTGTTCAACCATGAACTACATATAATCTCTTCTATAAATTGTGAAATTTGATGGAAATATGATGGAAACATATTTAATAGGTGATTACATTGCCCAGAATTTTAAAATTATAAAAATGTAGCTGTGCTGTGTTTTAATTTCTAAATGGAAAAGGCAACAACAACATGTATTAACTTGTAAACACAACTTCATACAAACCAAATGTTACCTTTTGATATTTCTCCTCTTCTACTGATTTACTAATGACCTGAATTAGTTTCATTCTGCTTGCATTAACATCAACAACATATATTTAAGAAATTGATAAATCATAGCATACAATTTTTACTGTGCTGGTTTGGCACATTTCTATTTCTTTTCTTAAACAATAGAGTTCTAGAAGAAACAAAGATGGTGAAGTGATGATTTATTTATATGATGCTTAAGCACTGATACTTGGAAGATAGATAGAGTGTTGTAGAAATGACAAGACACAAGCCAGCTCCTCTGGGAAGGAAGGGTTTATTATATGCGCAGGTTCAAGTACAGAACAAGGCTGTAAGTCTGAACGAGTTAGGGGTTTTCCAGCAAGGCTTTATATACCTTATAGCTACGTGCAAGCAGCAAATACATCGTCTCAGCATGTTACATTCCATATATGGGTATAATTCCAGGAATAACAGAAATGGGGAACTGATACTATATCAGGGGGTCACATAAACATGTTTACCATTATTGCAAAGTACATTTTCTGCAGAACAGCAGGATGTGGTTATCTGAGCTTAGCACATTTCTGGGTGGTACATGGGTATATGGTCTATTGAGCAAGCATCTTCTCTGTTACCGCTGACAAGCCTTTTTCTTTGCTTGACCAAAGATGTCTCTAGGGCCTGCGGACACAGGCCCGGACACAGGCCTGCCTGTTAGGGTCTCAGGTTACCTTAGCAACCCACCTTATTCCCCCCTTTGTTACTCGTCTCAAGGCAGAAGAGTAACATACTCAGGTTCTTTAGGTTGCTTAAGAAAAAGGCTTGCTTAAGAGCACTAGAAAAGGATTCTTTATATGGCTAGTGTATGTTGTTGTTGTTAATTGCAAAGTTGTGTCCGACCCATCGCGACCCCATGGACAACATTCCTCCAGGTCTTCCTATCTTCTACTATCCTCTGGAGTCCATTTAAGCTCACGCCTACTGCTTCAGTGACTCCATCCAGCCAGCTCATTCTCTGTTGTCTGCTTCTTCTTCATTAGGCTCTTCTCCAGTGAGTCCTTCCTTCTCATTAGGTGGCCAAAGTATTTCAGTTTCATCTTCAGGATCTGGCCTTCTAAAGAGCAGTCAGGGTTGATCTCCTCTAAGACTGACTTGTTTGTTCACCTTGCAGTCCAAGGGACTCGCAGGAGTCTTCTCCAGCATCAGAGTTCAAAGGCCTCAATTCTTTGGTGCTCAGCCTTTCTTATGGTCCAACTTTCACAGCCATACATTGCAACTGGAAAAAACCATAACCATGACTATACATACTTTTTTTGGCAGTGTGATGTCACTGCTTTTTAGTACGTTGTCTAGATTTGCCATAGCTTTCCTCCCCAGGAGCAAGCATCTTTTAATTTCTTGACTGCAGTCCCCACCTGTGGTGATCTTGGATCCCAGGAAAATAAAACCTGTCACTACCTCCATTTCTTCCCATCTATCTGTCAGGAATTGAGAGGGCCGGATGCCATGATCTTAGTTTTCTTAATGTTGAGATTCAAGCCAACTTTTGCACTCTCCTCCTTCACCCGTATCAAGAGGCTTTTTAGTTCCTCTTCGTTTTCTGCCATTAGAGTGATATCATCTGCATATCTGAGGTTGTTGATATTTTTCCCGGCAATCTTAATTCGAACTTTTGATTCATCCAGCCCTGCCTTTCTCATGATGTGCTCTGCATATAAGTTAAATAGGCAGGGTGATAGTATACAGCCTTGCTGGACTCCTTTCCCAATTTTGAACCAATCAGTGGTTCCATGTCCAGTTCTCACTGTTGCTTCTTGACCTGCATACAGGTTTCTCAAAAGACAAATGAGATGGTCTGGTACTCCCATCTCTTTAAGAACTTGCCACAATTTGTTGTGATACACACAATCAAAGGCTTTAGCATAGTCAGTGAAGCAGAAGTAGATGTTTTTCTGGAACTCCCAAGCTTTCTCCATGATCCAGCGTATGTTGGCAATTTGATCTCTAGTTCCTCTGCCTCTACGAAATCCTGCCTGCACTTCTGGTAGTTCTCAATCCACATACTGCTGGAGCCTAGCTTGATTTTAAGCATAACCTTACTAGCATGTGAAATGAGTGCAATGGTGCGATAGTTTGAACATTCTTTGGCATTGCCTTTCTTTGGAATTGGAATGTAAACTGACCTTTTCCAATCCTGTGGCCACTGCTGAGTTTTCCAAATTTGAGTGTAGGTTAGTGCATTCATGGTGTTAATTAGATGACCTACAAAAATGTCAGGTGATCAGTACATTATACCAACTGGATCATTGATAATGTTTCTTAGACATGTACTCTAAATCCAAATGCAGTAAGGAATAATATAAAAATATATATTTTGGTGACAAGTTTAAAAGTTAGTGTTCATCTGAAGAGTGATTAAAATCGAACTATACAACTGGGAGGGATTTTATCACAACTATTATCAATTAAGGTACCATGAGTTAAAGAACCAAGAGCTAAAGAGCTAAAGAGCTAAAGCAAAAGCTACTTGAGAAATCTATCAAATTTGCATAAGTATTGTATATAATTTTACCTGTGCCATATAATCCAATAGATCCTTCAAGGGCGCTCACAAATCCATGTTTACATATTGCAATATTGAGATATAATTTCAATAGTCAGAAAGGATTAGTTCTGTTGCTATCCACAAAACAAAATGTTGAACAAGAATGTTATTTTTCTGATGAACCCAGGTTTTTAATTTGCTTTGGTTTCCTCAATTGCAATCAGGACAGTTAAACAAGTCTTTTGTTCTTAATTTTGCATTGCAATTTTTTTTGATGTATTTCTTGTAGTTTAATTAAAAAATAACATGTTTCAAGTACGCTGCCTTTAAAAAATATCAAAGCCAATTTATCTGTTCAAACATAAAAATAAAATAAAATTTCAGAATCTGATTTAATTACTGTTCACTAAATGGAGTTTACGGCTAATTCTAGGATTAGGATAATATCCACAGCAATTTGTTATGTTCTTTCCTGAAATTCTTGCCTTTCTTGGCTTTAATAACTTCTTTTCTTGACAATTCCACATTTTTTTTTTGGACATCCAGCTTTCTTTCTTCTGTTTCTTGATCTTTGACAGCCTCTTTTCACATTCATCTTTAACAGCCCATTTATTTCACTCTGCAGTTCCTCTGGCTCCTTATCAATCAGATTCAGGACTTCAAAGTGATTCCTAATACTCTCCTGGGAAATGGTGGTTAGATGTTTGAGAACATATGGTGGAAACTGGTTGGCTTTGTTCTTGCACTTCAGTTTGATTTGGAACTTGCATACAGACAGTTTTTGATCTGATCCACAAACAGGTACAGACCATGTTTTTGCTGTTATAACTGAGTTCTTCCATCTCTTTGCATCAATAAAGTAGTCAGACTGATTTCTATGTACTTCATCCTGTGAGATCCATGTATATAGCTGTCATTTTGGTAATTGGAAGATTGTACTAGCAATGAATAAATCATTTGAGTGGCAGAAATTGCTAACTTATTCTCTTGCTTCATTTCTATTTCCTAGCTCATAAAAGCCAAGTCCATTTTCCTCTTTAGTATTTCCAATTTTTGATTTCCAGTCTCTTGCTTGCATGTTCTGTTGATTTCAGATTAGCTTGACTATAATAGTTGTTAATCTTCCCTTCTTCTACATCAGTGGCTGAAGAATAATTATCTGCAAAGTCTAATTGATCTTATTTAGTTATTGACTACATTGCTATATCTCTTCTTGTTATACCCTCTTATTAGAGACAAACAACCTACTTTCTAACAAGCAGTTTGGCTTCAGAAAAAAACTGTCCTGCAATTTGCAACTCCTACACTGCAAACACATATGGACTTCACAACTCAACCAGGGTAAAGCAATAGATACAATTTATATAGACTTCTGTAAAGCCTTTGATTCAGTAGTACACAGCAAGTACTTTTAAAACTAAAATCTTATGACATTTCCAAATCCCTGCATAAATGGATAGCTGCATTCCTATCAAACAAACAACAAGTAGTCAAAATAGGGAATGCCCTATCAAGCCCTGTATCAGTTAACAGCGGTGTCCCCCAAGGAAGTGTTCTAGGACCCACACTCTTTATACTTTACATAAATGACCTTTGCGAACGTATTATAAGCAACTGCGTTCTCTTCACTGATGTTGTAAAACTATTCAACATCACCAACAATGCTGCTACCCTACAAAAAGACGTTGGCTGTCTATCAGAATGGTCAAACAATTAGCAACTCCAAATCTCAACCAACAAGCATTCTGTCTTACATATTGGCAAAAAAAATCAAAACACTAAATACAAGCTGGGTGGATACAACCTTGTAGATGACCCTCACTCTGTCAAAGACCTTGGAGTACTCATCTCAAATGATTGCCAGAGTTCCAGAGCTCACTGTAACAACATTGCCCAAAAAGCATTAAAAGTTGTTAACCTAATCTTGCGTAGCTTCTTCTCCGTTAATATTGAACTGGAAACCAGGGCATACAAATTTTTTGCTAGACCAATTCTTGAATACAGCTCATCTGTCTGGAACCCACACTGCATATTGGACATTAATATAATTGAATGAGTCCAGAGATATTTCACGAGAAGAGTCCTCCACTCCTCTGCTCACAACATAATACCTTATGCCACCAGACTTCAAATTTTGGAATTAGACAATTTAGAACTTAGCCGACTTCAGTCAGACCTAAGCATAGCAGATAAAATTATCTGCTACAATGTCCTATCTGTCAATGACTACTTCAGCTTCAACCACAACAATACACAAGCACACAATAGATACAAACTTGTGGTAAACTGTGCTAAACTTGATTGCAAAAAATACGATTTCAGTAACAGTCATTGGAATGCACTACCTGATTGTGGTTTCTTCCCCTAACCCCCAAAACTTTAATCTTAGACTGTCTACTGTCGACTTCACCCCATTCCTAAGAGACCTCTAAGGGGCATGCATAAATGCACCAGCATGCCTACCGTCCCTGTTCTAATGTTCCCTTTTATATGTATCCATTTCATGTATTCATAATTATGTTTATACTTATATCTGTTACCTATTACATGCTTGACGAAATAAAATAAAGAAAGAAAAGAAAAGGCTTTGAAAGCTACACTACTTATTATTGTTCTTTTAAATCCGGTGTAGGAAACAATGTGATCTTCTGCCTTTCCAATTCCAGTCCATTTTTATTTATTAATGGCTAAGATGTCAAAGTATAGTAGATTTATTTTATCTTTCACTGTGTTGAGCTTTATTTTCATTTGATCTTTAAAAAGAAACATAATTCTTCAGTTCTTAAACTTAAAACCTAACAGGCATCGAATGAAAGACAAATATAATAATATGTCTTAATTCAGGAATGTACATTTTCTTCAGCTTGAAGGTTACATGAGATTTTATGCCAAGAGTGCTATCACCAAAGTGAATGGAAACAGTACCTATTTTGGGAGGTTTGGGAGAGCCACAAGGTATGAAATATGTGCTTTAAATATCTTCAAATCCTAAATCAGAAATTTTGCTGTAAACTTTCTCCAACTGCAAAAAAGCCACAAGACACTACTTGATATTACTGGTATGGACATGCAAATCTTAATGCTCTCTTTTCAATGGCATACCAAACAATCCTTTAATAATTGATCAAACCTTGTGTAACTAAGCTATTGCTAGCTGTACTTCCAGCTTCACTTTTCCATGTTTAAAGGCTGACATATGTATACAATAAAAATACATGAAATCCTACTTTTGATGAGGAGAAACATCAGATAGACTGAAAGATAACATTTCTATGGCTGCCCAGTTTCTAACTCTGGGCAGCATGGAATATTTATTTATTTTTATTTATTGATCAAATTTATATACCGCCCTATCTCCCGAAGGACTCAGGGCGGTGTACAGGCATTTAAAAACACATAAATACAATATAAAGAATATAAAAACAATTAAAAAACTTATTCTAAAAGCCTGTTAATATAAAATTAAAAATATAAAATAAAAGCCAATTTAAAAGCCAGTAATTTAAAATTTAGCTCAGCCCTGCACAATTAAATAAATATGTTTTAAGCCCGTGGCGGAAGGTCCGGAGGTCCGAAAGCTGACGAAGACCGGGGGGTAGTTCATTCCAGAGGGTGGGGCCCCCCACAGAGAAGGCCCTTCCCCTGGGCGTCGCCAGACGACATTGCCGCGCTGACGGCACCCTGAGGAGACCCTCTCTGTGAGAGCGCACGGGTCGGTGAGAGATATTCGATAGCAGTAGGCGGTCCCGTAAGTAACCCGGCCCGATGCCATGGAGCGCTTTAAAGGTGGTCACCAACACCTTGAAGCGCACCCGGAAAGCCACAGGTAGCCAGTGCAGCCTGCGCAGGATGGGTGTTATACGGGAGCCACGGGGGGCTCCATCTATCACCCGCGCAGCCGCATTCTGGACTAACTGCAGCCTCCGGATGCCCTTCAAGGGGAGCCCCATGTAGAGAGCATTGCAGTAATCCAGGCGAGGCGTCACGAGTGCGTGGTGACCGTGCATAGGGCATCCCGGTCCAGAAAGGCGCAACTGGCGTACCAGGCGAACCTGGTAGAACGCTCTCCTGGAGCGGCCGTCAAATGATCTTCTAGAGACAGCCGTTCATCCAGGAGGGCGCCTAAGTTGCGGACCCTTTCCATCGGGGCCAATGACTCGCCACCGATGGTCAGCCGGATTTAGCTGACTGTGCGGGATGCGGCATCCACAGCCACTCTGTCTTGGAGGATTGAGCTTGAGCCTATTTCTCCCCATCCAGACCCGTCGGCCTCCAGGCACCGGGACAGCACTTGAAAGCTTCGTTGGGGTGGTCCGGTGTGAAAAATACAGCTGGGTGTCATCCGCATACAGCTGGTACTTCACACCGAAACCACTGATGATCTCACCCAGCGGCTTCATGTAGATGTTAAACAGAAGGGGCGAGAGAATCGACCCCTGCGGCACCCCACAAGTGAGGCGCCTCGGGGCCGACCTCTGCCCCCCCGTCAACACCGACTGCGACCGGTCGGAGAGATAGGAGGAGAACCACCGATAAATGGTGCCTCCCACTCCCAATCCCTCCAACCGGCGCAGCAGGATACCATGGTCGATGGTATCGAAAGCCGCTGAGAGGTCTAATAGGACCAGGGCAGAGGAGCAACCCCTATCCCTGGCCCTCCAGAGATCACCCACCAACGCGACCAAAGCCGTCTCCGTGCTGTAACCGGGCCGAAAACCGGACTGGAACGGGTCTAGATAGACAGTTTCATCCAGGTGCAAGGGAAATTGATATGCCACCATATTCTCTACAACCTTCGCCGCGAAGCGAAGGTTGGAGACCGGACGATAATTACCTAAAACAGCCGGGTCCAGGGCGGCTTCTTGAGGAGGGCCTCACCACCGCCTCTTTCAAGGCAGGCGGAAGACACCCTCCACCAAAGAAGCGGTCGTAATCGCCTGGAGCCAGCCTCGTGTCACCTCTCGGTGGCCAGCACCAGCCAAGAGGGGCACGGGTCCAGTAAACACGTGGTGGCATTCAACCTACCCAACAACCTGTCCATGTCCTCGGAGCCACAGGGTCAAACTCATCCCAAACAATGTCACCAAGACCGCCCTCGAGCATCTCACCCGCATCACCGCAATCTTGGTCCAAACCATCCCGGAGCTGAACGATTTTATCGTATAGATAACCGTTAAACTCCTCAGCACGTCCCTGCAACGGGTCGTCCCGCTCCCCCTCGTGTAGGAGGGAGCGAGTCACCCGAAACAGGGGGGCTGGGCGGGTATCTGCCGATGCAATGAGGAGGCGTAGCTACGCCGCTTCCTCAATGCCACTAGGTAAGTCCTAGTATAGGACTTCACTAGTGTCGATCAGCTTCGAGCGGCTAGACCTCCAGGAACTCTCTAGGCGTCTTCTCCGGCGCTTCATCCTCTCAGCTCCTAGGAGAACCAAGGAGCCGGTTGGGACCTGCGCCGGGTCAGAGGCCGCAAAGGCACGACACGGCCTAAGGCCCCCGCCGCGGCCCGTTCCCAGGCCGCAACAAGTTCCTCAGCCGAGCCGTGAGCCAGGCCCTCAGGAAATGGCCCAAGCTCCGTCCGGAACCCATCCGGGTCCATCAGGCGCCTGGGGCGGAACCAACGTATCGGCTCCGCCTCCCTGCGGTGGTGAATGGCGGTCAGAAAGTCCAGGCGAAGAAGAGAGTGATCTGACCATGACAAAGGTTCAATGACTATTTCCTTTAAGTCCAGATCTCTCAACCACTGACCAGAGAGAAAAATCAAATCCAGAGTGCCACCCCCAATGTGAGTAGGGCCATCAACTACTTGAGTCAGGTCCAAGGCCGTCATGGAAGCCGTGAACTCCCGAGCTGCCGTTGATGACGAGCCGGAAGATGGCAAGTTAAAGTCCCCCATGACTAGAAGTCTGGGGGTCTCAACTGCCACCCCAGCCAGCATCTCCAGAAGCTCGGGCAGGGCGGCTGTCACGCAGCAAGGAGCCAGGTACGTGATCAGCAGACCCATCTGAATAAACCAGTGAACAAAGATATCGAAAGCAATATAAACACTATCAACGATAGAAGATCAGCCATTGGATGTAGAGATTTATTGCACACTTCCAAACTGGAGCTCTGTTCAATCTGCCCCAAACACCTTAGGAATGAATCAGATTTTTCACTACCTTTTTAAAGGTCAGTGAATCTAACTGTATGGTGTATGAGTATGGTGGGAAGATTGATAACTACAGAAAAGAACACCTCCCAAGTTTCATAAATCCAGTGTTTCTGTCCTGTCCCACTCACACACACACTCTACAGGTGTTCCCACTCACACACACACTCTACAGGTGTTAGAAATCTTTATTGAGGCTTCCCAAGCCCTGAATCGTCTTCCCCAGAATTTCCCCACACTAACACTAGTGCAACCCTCAAGGGTTGCAGGAAATACCCAGCAGAAAATCCACAGGGCCAAGGTAAATTTGCAAGCCAAAGGCAAGTCCACAAGGCACATCCAGAGTTCAAGAGGTGATCCAAAGTCTGAGGTAAAGAATCCAGGTCCAGTAGCAAGGCAAAATTCACAGAGGCTGAAAAATACACAGCAGGAACAAGTTGTTCCCAGCATCACTTCCTTCCATGCGCTAAATAGCCACTCCCTGGTCCAGCCCATGAAGAGGGGTGAAACTGCTATCTCATGTAGCCTGGCTGACTGTCGTTGCTCCTTCCTCCGCTCAGCCCTACTTGCTCTCAAATCCTCTCGAAGCCTCTGTAATTGTGCCTCTCCTGTCCCTAGTTCAGCCAGCCACTCATCCATTTGCTCTTCTGTGGCTGCTCTGCTGTGGGAAACCTTGCAGTGCTTGTCTTAGAGCCTTCAGCAACCTCCAGATGTTCCTCCACATGTCCCCCAACATCCCTGGAACCAGCTCTTTTCATCCAGACTGGCGCCCAGAGAAGTATCTTGGGAAGCCAGTACAGTTTAATACTTTATATTAAAGTTTCATCTTTATAATTAGTTCAAAGCTCTTTTGATGAGCATGGCAAGGCACTTGCTAAACTTGTTTTTTCATGTCCTTGTAAGATGCAGTCCATTTCTTGCTAGTAGTTTTCTTGTAGGTTAATCAATTTATGGTTGAAAAAGTCAAATTCTTTTCAACGACACCTTCTAAGTAGCCATTTTTTCACCTCTAGAATATTACTTTCTCTTCTTGAGCCACATCCTTTCTTTGGAACAACCTATACTCCCTGATTCTTTACCTTCTTGCCCAGGTATTCATAGTCTTACTGATTGCTTCAAGGTTTCTTCTTCCAATGTCATTAGTCTTCAAGTATATGATCAGGGTAGAGGGATAATCTGTAAAACTGAAGAAACTCAGTCGCTTGGCATTAACTCTTTAGTTTCTAATTTAAAGTACCTTAAATCAAATATATAAAAAATGGACGCAAATCTATCGGAAAAGAACGAAATACTGATGAAGAATTATTCATGTCTTTAAGTTTGTTTGCACACAGGCACAATTCAGAACTAAGTGTTACAAGGAAAAAATAATATTGACACAGTCTTTCAAGATTTTATATTTTTCCTGTTGGGAAAAAAAAAGTATTAAAGAAAAGGAAATCATAATGAAAATCATTTATCAGAAATGTACATAGGGAATTCATAGCTATGTTCCAGTTGCCCAGAACTATACCTACAGACTGTTCTTATGTGGTTTGTATAGTTGATTTGTTATTTGCTAGCTGATTATATCCATTTCCTGTATATGTGAGCTCAGTGGACCATTGTTACACTTTATGAGTCATAAACATCAGGTTTAAAATATGAACATGCTGCATGCATTGCCAGAATACATTATGGAGACATTATATTTGATTTGTTCATTTTTCTACATCTATATTTTATTTGGCTAGATAAATTTCCCTGTATGAAAGAAAACTACTTAAGGTGCTATTATTTTAAGATTTTTTAAAATATATATATATATATACAGTATATAAATGTAATCAGATAATAAACTCAATTGAAGAATTGACATAACATTGTATCAGAGAATTAATACACAAATGCTGAAATTATGAATCCATATTGCAACATCGAGTAACTATAGGGTTCCCAATGGTACTCACAGTTCTATAAGGAATTAAGGATTGTTGTATAGAGAGAATAGGGTGTGCGTTGCTGCAAATGCGTTAATGGTGATACGTGTGGAAGGGTTTACATATGTAATGAACAGGGTTTAGATTTCATGCTGAATGTTCTCTAAATTTGTTTATGCCATTGCTCCACTCTGTGTTTATGCCAATAGACCTTGAAGAAAGTGCACATCGCATGTCTGTACACTGTCTAGACATTCTGTGCAATCTCCATTGTGCTTATGGGGATATTGTTGTGTTTTATAACTTCTCTAGTATATTTGCTGGTCAAAATGCATTGTCTCCAGAAATATTAATTTTGTATTATTTCTAATTTGCTGGCTACATGCTATCCGTTACGTTTATGTCACCGTTGGCACTGCCTTCTTCCAATCAGGTGACAAATGGTGGCTTACGGATGTACCAATTGCAATTACCTGCAGCATCTCCAATGAACTATAAAACTGTGGTGGCCTGACTGCCTTAGCGCTAGTAACAATCACATTACCACAGATGAGGGATTGTAATATCACTCCTTTCCCTTGCCAATAGAGAGAAAGAGAGAACAGAAAATATGCTAAATGCTTAGGCTTCTACTCCCCCCACTTCCTGCAATCCATTCAAATGCTTTGTAAGAAACAAAGATTGGTGAAATGTTCACTTCGTTTCTTCTTTCCTTCCTTCCCACCACCTTTTGCTCTGTCATTTGGAGAATTAGCTTCTTAATGGATAGAAAATCATCCCTCCACCCACATAAATGCAATTCCTTTCCCTCAGACCTTCAGATAGTGCTGATCAGCAACTATCAATGAGGTTGATGTGACTGTGACAGATGTCCTATTGATTAGAAGATTTAATTTGCCTGGCTAGATGGGTGTCTTCTTTCTTTCTCACTGCTAAGTGCACCCATTCCTCAATGGTGTGCCTAGAGGAATAAGACAACCACAACAGAAAGGAGTATATCACTCTTCAGTCAATGCTCTGTGATAATGCATCACTGGTCTGTCCCTCCTACTACAACCTGCAAGCAAGCTCAGTGTCCATTTATACGACTGGCAACTCTAAACTTTCTCTTTTTCTTCTTTTCTCAGCACATCAGCTGAGCTGTTTCTTCTGCCATTATCACTCAGATCTATCTGCAGGGTATTGGCAAGATGGTTTCTGTGACGATGCCATCAAAATTATGCTTGTGACTGCCATCTTCACTACTTTAACCACACCCTTCAGACACCCCTGCTGTCCTGTTTCAGGTTTCAAACATATACACAGTTGTTATGAGACAGCAAGCAATTTACTCTAAGCTAAGTAGAAAAATGGCCAACAAGTAATGAAGTATAAATCAGAGGCTCTGGAGATAAGGCTTGCCTGAATAGATTTCACTTTCCTCAAAAGCAGACTGAAGAATAATCAAAGTTCAATCTGGAATTTGTCAAGACTCATTATCCAGTCCAAGGTCAGAGTTCAAGTTTTTTACCCAAATGGGAAGCAGCAATACACAGGAGGTCAAATGGTTGTTTCCAGCAAGGAAATGTGGGTCAGCACATTTTAAATAAAGCTACAATCAGCGGTTTTCAGTTAAGGCAAGATAGTCTTGCTTAATGTCTTTTCTTTTGTTCTATTCTATTTCTCTGTTCCACATTTTGTCATTTGACTGCTCCAGACGTTCTGAGGCTACGTCTGTTTGTTTAGAAAGCAGAGGGAATGGTCTTAAAGGATAGGAGGAAGAACTGCTGCCAAGTTAAGAGAATTGATAAAACAACTGAGTCCAATCAGACAGGCTACTTTATCGTTCACACAAAAATAAAAGGGTGGGAGGTGCAGTCAGACTTCCAAAATTCTGTTACTATCAGTTTATAACAGAAAGTTGTATCCTCTACAGGATTAGTAGGCATTTGAAAAAATATACCACAACCTACTTCTTGGTAAAATAGTAAAGTGTGGAATAGACAGCATTACCACCAGGGGCGGTTTCAAAACACGTGACTACCATTTTGCTCGTGGGCATGCGCACCCTCATGCGCTTGCGAGATGCTTCTGCGCATATGCAGAAGTGTCCAGGTGGGTGGGTGGAGCCTTCCGCTGCTGCTACTGATTCACCCGATCCAGGACGAACCCGTAGCAACCCACCACTGATCACCACCCAATGGATTTATAACTGACTGACCAGCCACATTCAATATGTAATCTTCAATGAAGCTATACCGATGTTGAGAGAAGCATGCAGTGGGGTACCACAATGTTCTGTCTTAGTTTCAGTACTCTTCAAAGTTTTCATAAATGATTTAGATGAAAGGATATAAGGAAACAAAATTTGCAGGTGACCCCAAGCTAGGGGAAATAGGCAACACTTTAGAAGATAGGATCAAGCAAGGTCTAGAAGGATTTTGACATAGTTGAACGTAGGGTCTTTTCTAACAAAATGAAATTCAGCATTTACTGGAATAGAATAACTCCAAAGTCCTTCCAAGCTTATGACTCTATGGAATAATAAAAGCAGCACATCTATCATCCCCCAGCTAATGAGTCCTAGGCCATTCCTCTAGTAATCCTTCAAGGTGCTTGCCACTTTTGATTTCAATAGGTCAAAGAGAGGCCGTGGTGGCTCAAGGCTATAAGAAGCCTGTTATTAAAACCAGCTGCCTGCAATTACTGCAGGTTCAAGCCCCACCAGGTCCAAGGTTGACTCAGCCTTCCATCCTTTATAAGGTAGGTAAAATGAGGACCCAGATTGTTGGGGGGGCAATAAGTTGACTTTGTAAATATACAAATAGAATGAGACTATTGCCTTACACACTGTAAGCCGCCCTGAGTCTTCGGAGAAGGGCGGGATATAAATGTAAACAAAACAAAAAAAAATCTGAAAGGTTAGTCAGGGAAGAAGAACTTTGACTGAAGGCCTTCCTTGATGGAAACTAGCCCACATTTACTTTGCTAGCTGTGGCCTATTTAACAGGATTTGCAGTAACATAAATGAACTATATTCCAAATAACCCAGTCTTTAATGCAGGGCAGAACTAATGCATGGAAAAGGAATTCTGAATTATGAAGGGGATGAAAAAACCCTACTCAGCAGAACAGGGTAGCATTAACTGAAATAAAGAAAATTGATAATTAGAATCAGATTCAACAAAGCATCTTTAAACATCTACCAAAACTCCAGTGGTCTGCTACAGTTATTGTCAGGCTTCAATCCAGAATGCAGCAGTAAATCTCTGCTCTCCAAACACTAAACCTCTTATTCATTAAACATCTTAACTTGACAGAAGATTCTTAGATTCAGGGAGATTCAATAGAAATATATCTATATCTATATCTATATCTATATCTATATCTATATCTATATCTATATCTATATCTATATCTATCTATCTATATCTATCTATCTATCTATCTATCTATCTATCTATCTATCTATCTATCTATCTATCTATCTATCTATCTGTAGCTCCAGATTGAACTGTTGAGTCCTTGGTGATCTCTAAGTTTGGTGGTTTGTTTGCAGATGTTTCATTCCCCATCTAGCATCAGTGATAGTAAAATGTGGGATTTGCTACTTATTTTATATGGAGGCTTGCACTGACAGTGTTGGTGGAGATGTGGTTTTATCCTTAGTAGTTTCTTGATTGTTTGTCTGATGTTAAGCCCTATTTACCTGGTTTCAGGTAGGTTTCAGAGGATGTATTCTGAACTTTTAGGTTTCTTTTTTATTTTCTCTTTTGAATGGCATCTAAAAGTGGGTTATCTCTGTTTCTGTTGATACCTGATTTGTCTAAACACCAAGCTTTCAGGAATTTCCCGGTGTTTTTAATTTAGTTTGGTCTACAATGCTCCATTTCCAAATTGAAAGTATGATGGTAGCTATCCATGTGTTTTGAGATTAAGAAGTTTTCATTGTATTTTCTAACTGCTAGACAGTATTCATGGATATGCTCGGCTAATCTTCTGCCTATCTGCCCTATGTAGTGGCTGTAAGTTTCTTTACACTGTATTTTGTAGATGACTCATGGGTTTTTATTGCAATTCTTTCACATGGGCTACTGGTTCTTTTGGTTTACTTAAGATGTTTTGGAGGGCTTTAGTTGGTTTAAAATTCTGCAGAGAACAGGTACACATGCCGACTTAAAGCAAAATATCTTACTTTTTGTGGAAGGTGGAACAATATGTGGGTTTCATTCAAAAATATTTTGGTGTTAAGACAATCACTGAATAACACACACACACACTTTATATTAATGAAAAGAAACATAGATGTATGCAGCAAATTTAACTATATCAAATAACAAACTGCATAAAAAGGGGGAAAAAAACCTATTACCCATCTGTTAATTTGCAATATTTGTAGGCATATGGGTATCATTGGGAGCCAGACTATAAGTGATTATATTTGCCATGTTGTGTGATGAGTTGTATATATGGGAATAATTCTTGCTTAAATTTAATTTAACACACACACACACACACACACACACACACACACACACACACACACAGCTATTTTGCCATTGCTGGGTATTTTCTAAATTCAAGCTCCCAACAAATATTGTCAGAATCGTTATTCCAGTGTTAAAGAAAATTTATTCTTACTGCTATAAGCATATATCTTACCAAATTATGATGTTTCTTGTTGATTTTTATACTAAGTATACTAAGTATACTAAGTATACTAAGATTATACTTAGTAAGAAAAGTTGTGGTTTCAGTTTAAATTCCCTAATTTTCTGCATTATATTATGTATGTCTTTCCAGTAGTTGGGTTTTTTTCTTTGCGTGTAATAAAATACTCCTTGTATTTCATGACATTTCCAACATTTATTACTTTATGTCTTGTCTATCTTAGATATGATCGATGGAGTTGTATACCATCTGTAAAACATTTTGTACCCATTTTCCTTAGATTAAAACATGGTATAAATTTTATAGATTTAGTCCATAACTCTTCCCAGTGCTATGTTGTAACTGTTTCTTTAGAATTTTGCATATATTTTATCATAGTTTTTTATTTATTCTATCTATGTGTCATATATAAGTAAAATATTATATATAGGCCATACTTGCTGATGTTATTTCCAATTACTCAGTGCCTTGTTCAGCCCAGGATGCATTTTTTAAAAAAAGAAAACTACTTATTTTCTTTTAAAATATTTTTGGTCCCAAAACTAGGAAGAAATCCAAATTTTCCTACGCTGAGGGAATAAAAATATGAATTTAGATCATATTATTCTAGAATTATATCATCCATCTCTGTCTCTATCATTATATCTATCCATTTATATATCTATAATTAATTAATTCTTAGGATTTGGTTATTTTCTATTAAAGATGGAATCGCATTGCAGAAAAGAACGGTGAGAGATTTTGAAACATTTTATCTCTGGTAAAACCCTTTTTTTAAAAAAAAAACTGTGGATTATGTTGAATTAACACATTATTACCAGTAGTTCATTTCCAGTCTTTCCAGCAGATTGGTTGCTTGTCTGAGTTCTTGAAATGGGAATGATGAGGTGCTGAAGAGATTAAGGTACTTCCTGATTAGCTCATTTGTTCTAGTCTACTATAGCTTAATGAGAACTTACTACTTGAATTTAATATGCTTTTTTAATTGATAGCATTTCTGCGCAGTTTCATATCAGATGCCTGGTGAGTTTTAAGAACCTTGTATCCTGTGATTGTGAGGGAAATATAACCAAATTCTGAAGATATCTGTTTCAGGAATTTGCCAACTCTTTTTAAGCTTAGAAGACAAGGAGGATGAGGTCAGCAGCAACGTTCTTCAATATTACTGCAAAGAATACGATATTTAGTCAGCAAGAGTTAAAAAGACATTATCTTCACCTTTTTTATACCTTCGTTCAAGTTGAAATAATAGAAATATATTTTGTGACAAAACCCAAAATACTGAACCATTATAATATCATGAGACATTTGGAAAGTAAAATTTAAAGGCAACTAGGTTTTTGGTATTAACTGAAAGTAGCAGTTTCATAATTTCTCAACATGGAAAGATAATTACATTCTTTGGATGTGTGTATAATATCGTCCTTTATATTTGTGTGTGTGTGTGTGTGTGTGTGTGTGTGTATGTATGTATGTATGTATGTATGTATGTATGTATGTATGTATGTATGTGGAATGCTACTTTTCCAGTCAAATGAATTTTCATCTGAAATTTTGTGAGGTAGAGATTGTTTTAAGAAGGATTTTATTTAATGTATTTGTCATTACTTCATTAAAATATCAGTACAGATGCTTTTATTATTATGGTTGATTGTACAGTCAGCCAGTGGTTTAGACTGGGTCTGGCATTTTTATCCCCCTATCAATTCCTTCCCAAGGTTCTGGAATAGGCAGCTATTGTTGTTTGATTATGTTAAAGGTAATGTTGCAGGATATAAACTGTTCAAAGTAGAGCTGCCTTTTACAATTTACTAATGATGATTTTGTTAATGCTGCTGGAATTGAAATGGTGTTCTTGTTGCTTTGGGATTGCACGCAAGACAATTTATGTAATAATACAAATCTTTCCTTTTTTTTTTCTAACTAAGATTGTTCTACTTCCGTTTGAAGAACTTTTGTATTTTACTTACTTCTTTCTCTTGTATTCTGCTGTCTCTAGGTACTGCCAAATCCACTATCCAACTTTTTGTCCTTCCTATCAACAATTGTTAAGGCTAGGGTGTTGTGTGATAGATGCTTGTCTGTTTGAATTCAAAAGTCCTGGAGCACTTTAGCTTCTTTATTTTCTATTACTTTGTCTATTTTGTGTTCCCACATGTTCTTGCTTATAGGCAAATGATATTTTTTGCAAATCTTCCAATGTACCACTGCTGCTATTTTGTCATGTCATTTCCACACACACACCCCTGTAATCAGTCTGTACAATCTTCTTGCAGGAGCTAATTAGGTGGTCCACTGTTCATTTGTTTTTCCATCTTCTTTGCAGAGATAGCATTTGCTGTCAGTTGCTGTCTTCCCAAGAATGGCTTTCAAGCAGTTGTTGTTAAGGCTTGAAGTTGTGCAGCAGAATTAGCCCCTCTGTTTGTTTCTTCAATTTTTTTTCAATCTTATATTTTGCCAGGTCTTATTGTTATCTGCTTTGCCTGTACATTTTTAAAATGTACTGATCATGTAATGCTTTGTCTTTTCATGCCTCTTTACTGTTATTCATTTAGTTTTTCTTGTAGGCCAATTTGACCTCTCCAGTACTCAGTAGGCTTTCATGGTATACTAGCTTCAGAGCATTTTCTTCAGAAATTCTTCCAATGCCTCTTTTTTTTCCCATCAACTGTCTGGTGCACTTGCAACATTTCATATCCATCTATGTTCCTCGTTAAGTAGAGTCTGTCAACATCACTGCATGGATGAAAGATGTTTCATTCTCATTATTTTCTTTTCTTTTATGTACACTGAAAGCATATGCACCAAGACAAATTCCTTGTGTATCCAATCACACATGGCCAATAAAAAAATCTATTCTACTCTATTCTATTCTATTCTATTCTATTCTATTCTATTCTATTCTATTCTATTCTATTCTATTCTATTCTATTCTATTCTATTCTATTTTTCTGGTCTTAGTTTTGCTTGAGACCAGTCCACTATTCCAGCTATATATCTAATGACTGGGATTGTCCAGGTGTTAATTGCTTGATAATATTTCATCTATTGAGTTTGGATTGACTTTCATGATATATTCACTTCTAATTTTCTTCTTGACTTCAGTGTGCTTGGTGTTGTCAACCTGAAGGATGTCTAGGTATTGTAATGAACTTCTTGATCTAGACTCTTGGTATTATTTCTGTAGGACACTTTGTTTTTTCAGTTTTTACTGTTTGCTCTCCAGGCCAAACTCAACTGCAATATCTTGACTTTATATACAGACAGTATTGAGCAGTAATTCCACTTCAAATTGTGTTTTTCCATACAGCTTCAAATTGTCCATGTAAAGAAGAAGGGATAGCCTGACAGATGCTTTTGATGTTTGATAGCCATGGCTTGACTTGTTCAATATTGTTGACAGAGGAATCAATGCAATGACAAACAGTAATGGTGATAGTGAGTCTCCTTGAAAGATTCCTCTCTTGATATTAACCTGTGCCAGTCTATCACCATTGACCAACAATTGTGTCTTCCATTGTGCAATTGATCTTTGCACAAAGCATCGGATATTTCCACTGAGTCCTGTTATTTCTAAGTACTTGATTATAAAATCATGTGGCAGGGAGCCCAATGCTTTTCTATAACCAATCCAAACTTCATTCAAGTTGATCTTCCTTCTCTTGCAGTTTTCAAAATAATCTTATCAGTTAGGAACTCTACTGTATTTGCTACTTTATTATTTCCTAGTGCTTCTTTAATTTTCCTTATTTCTAGGTGATATTCCTTGATCAAGTACAGGTAGTTCTCAACTTACAACAGTTCATTTAATGACTGTTCAAAGTTACAATAGCACTTAAAAAAGTGACATGACCATTATAGCCACTGCAACATCCCCATAGTCATGTGATTGAATTTTTTTCAGTGGTTCACTTAACAACTGTGGTAAGCAAGGTTGTAAAATGAGGCAAAATTCACTTTTTTTAAAATTTGCATTTATATCCCGCCCTTCTCCGAAGATTCCGAAGAATATTTTATTTAGCAACAGAAATGTTGGGCTCAATTGTGGTCATAAGTTGAGGACTATGTATATTCTTTGATCTTCTTGTTCTTCAGCTTCTTTTATTTCACCTCTTCTAGCTTGCTTGCATCTTATCTTGGCATACTAATTTTATTTTCCCACTTGATCTTTCATTTTGGTGATACACTGTTTTTGTTTGTTTGTTTGTTTGTTGCCTTGTTAATTTTGCATGCAAGGTATTCGGTTATAATTGTAGCTATGTTGAACACGTTACTACATTAATACATGACATTATTCTTATAAAACTTGCATTGCAAAATTGAGAGAAATGAATGTTTGAAATGATAATTAAATTTAAGATGATATACTAGTTCCAAAATGTGAAATCAGGTAAACTCACACTCTGTTGGGAACAAAACAAATTTCTTTCTCGTTGTTAAGTAAAACAGAATGGCAATGAAACTATCATTGGCAGTAGTACATTCAGATGCTGGATATTCTAAACAATCATTCAGTGTTATATTTAACTGAGTACAGAAAGATCCCACACAAATTAATCCTCTTTCCTGCTTTAAGAAAAGATAACTAGTAAAAAGTATTGAAAATGGGAATATATTTCAATCCTTAATATTTTGGCATGTTTTTGGACAGGCCTGTTTAACTACTTACTAAGATTAGGAAACCAAATTTTCATTTACACAAAACTCTGTTTCCGTCTCTCTTCCTCCTGTCTCCTTTATCTGCTCTGAAATGCTCTTTGTTCAGAGAGCTGTTTCAGAAGAAAAAGGGGTGAAATCCAGCAGAAAGAACCAGTAGCAGAAATTATGAGTAATTTGGAGAACCAGTAAATACCACCTCTGGCTGGCCCCAGAGTTGGGTGGGAATGGAGATTTTGCAGTATCCTTCCCCTGGAGTGGGGTGGGAAAGGAAATTTTGCAGTATCCTTCTCCTGCCATGCCCATCAAGCCACACCCACTAAGCCACACCACACCCACCAAGCCACGCCTACAGAACCGGTAGTAAAAAAACTTTAATTCCACCACTGGCCTACTTTAATTCAATACCTCCATTTTTGTCCAAATCAGAATTTGGAAACCCCTCATTTTTAATATCCCAATTTGAATGGACAAGATCATCTTTATTTTTAAAAGCAACATTATTCAACAAACCTGCTTTTTGACTGGATCTTTCCCCATACATTCACACATTAGGAAACTGCCATTGTTTACTTTGTAAATGATGTTCAACAAGATATTTTTCAGTGTGTATGCTATACTATGCTTCTATGTTAAGAAGCATTTCTATAACATCAGAGGCAAATAAATCCCGCATATGATGTGCAAAATGTGAAGGAGAATGTGTGCATGAAGCTACATCAAGGAAACCACTAACATTGGTTCTTGTACTTTTCTTTTATTGCATTATTTTTCTCTCTTCTTTCTCTTCTACATTTTCAGACTGTTTTCTATGATTCCCTTCTGCTGAAGTTCTAAGATTTGTTGCCTGCACCTGTATTAAAACAATACCACATCAAAAATTAGCAATTTTTATCAACCCTTTTACATCAGCTATGTGAATTTATCTCCCCCACTCTGATATCATTAATGAGGTAAACTCACCCTATGTGCCTCAGGCAGAAATAGCTTAAGTTTCTTGTGCTGACATAATTAATTTATGGCAAAACTGTAGCTAGGTGCACAAAATGTGTGAGTGTCTTTGCCTGACAAGTAACAATTTCACTCAGAAATAGAAAAATGGGCTTGCTGGGGTGTGAATAATGATAAAAGCAGCATTTTCTATAATCTCCTCTGGGAGCTGTGGCTTTTTTTCAACCTTTAGTAGCTCAAGTATGGTATATTTGGATCCCTTTCACTTCCTCCTTGTAGGGAGTACCTCAGACTATATTTTTTTATTACACAGCCTAATAATTTAGAGGTTATTAGGGTTAGAAAGATTCTGCTAGTAGTGTCGATCTGAAGGTATCATACAGCTCTTAAATTCTCCAATATTCTTTTGTCATCGAAATAAGTAGGTGCAACTTCATGCATACAATTTATGCTTTAATCCAGGGGTGTCAAACTGGCAGCTCATGGGCCGGATGCATCACACGTAGGCCACAGCCATCCCAGCTCCACAAATCAGAAAAATGTCATGAAAAGTCATGTGATGACAAGGTGGCATGGCGAGTTTGATACCCGTGCTCTAATCCTTGCATTTCTTGAGTGCTGAAAGGCAAACTATTTCATAATTGATTATTCAGTGTTCAACTTCAAAGATAGGATACAAGGTTAGAAGGTTGATTTGAAAAAGAAACTAACTTCAGCTGATGACTGATCCAATAGATTATTCTTAAAATTTTAGTTCAAGTTTCAGTTCAAAAAGATATTGACCCAGTCAGAATCTTATGAATATATATTCAAAGTATCAGCACTAAACTCTTGGGCTCCAATTTCTACTTAACAGAATTGAGGAGACTACCTGAAGTACAAAAATTCTTGGAAGAAATCTGTACCTGATAATCATAAAAATGATTTGCTTAGATATTGGGAATATTCATCACAAGAGTCCCAGTTCAATGTTTTAGGAACATATTTTATATTTTACATCGAACAGGATTATGTAATATTACTCTAGCAGAGTTTTCTATTACAAACATAGAATATTATTCTAACCAGATCATTTTCTGTGATCTTCTAACTCCTGTTTCCTGAGTTCTGGAGGATCTGGATACACAGCTCCATCAGAGATCAAGAACTAAGGTGTAAATACATTTCTATAAAAGGAGGTCACACATCCTTACTTGGAATGGGGAAGCACAGATAACTATTTTCCAGGGCTAAGTTTTCTATAATTGCAATATATAAACCACCAATTGTCCCAATGGTTTTTTGAACTTAGATTGTGTTAGTAATAGTCCAACAAATTCAGACCAATGGCAAGTTTACAACTATGTCGCTATTGTCACCAAATAAATGAGGTTGGCTGAAAGAGCAATGGCAAACTTGAATTCTTCCTGCAGCAGTGTTTTTGCTGTTTTCACAACAGAACAAAGAAAGTTATTCCTGTGCCAACTCAAAAAGCTCAAACTGCCCAATGAGCTGTTGATACAGTTCTTCAGAAGAATTATCGAGCTTGTCACTTGTACTTCTATAACTGTCTGGTTTGGTACTACTACCAAAGAGGACAGGCAGAGACTTCAACTGATAATTAGGATTGCAGAAAAAAACTATTGCAACCAGTCTGCCTTCCATTGAGACCTGTATACTGTACATGTCAGAAAGAAGGCTGAGAAAATAGCTACTCCTCACTTCCTGGCCATAAATTGTTTCAACTCCTCCCCATCGGGATGCCGCCATAGGGTGTTACACGTCAAAACAACTAGACACAGAGATAGTTTTTTCCTCATGCCATCACTCTATTGAACACCTAATTAGAATAGAATAGAATAGAACAGAACAGAACAGAACAGAACAGAACAGAACAGAACAGAATAGAATAGAATAGAATAGAATGGAATAGAATATTTTATTGGCCAAGTGTGATTGGACACACAAGGAATTTGTCTTGGTGCATATGCTCTCAGTGTACATAAAAGAAAAGATATGTTCATCAAGAATCATAAGGAATAACACTTATTGATAGTTATAGGGTACAATAAGCAATCAGGAAACAATATCAATATAAATCATAAGGATACTAGCAACAAAGTTACAGTCATACATTATATATTAATACATTACATTACAATACATTACCATAGTATTGTCTCATGTCAAAGTATAATTACCCATGTAGTATGGCTGTATTACTTATATCCTTCTCTTCTGTTTCACTACTTTTTCTTATTGTATCATTATTATGATTATTATTACTCTGATATTACGATTATTATTACTTTGATGTTTTGCTTGTTCAATGAGAGCTTATGCACCACAGACAAATTCCTTGTGTGCCTAATTGTAGTTGGCCAATAACGTATTTTATCTATCTATATTGCCTGTTAGAGTATGTGCTAAACTTTCCTACTCATTAGCCTGCAGGAAGCATATTGAAGAATACCTCATATGGCATACAGTAACATATTAAATGTGATAATAACTGCTATACCCAATGATTTCTAATGAAATAGAATCAAATTATTCAAACCTCCACAAAGATATATCTTAAAGAGGGCAATGAACTATTGATACTATTTAATATAATACATTGTTTTAATGCATTGTTTTAAACAATTGTGCATTTCCATTCATGTCATCCTAAACTAGATTGGTTAGTAAATTCAAGTTTGGAGCAGTTTAACAGCAACCAAAATATGTTTCAGACTTGTGTGGATTGTACTTGCTTTGTTAGATATGCAGAATAGGAGTATCAATTTAACTGTGGTTGGGTAATAGGGAGAAATAAGGATGCAGAGATGTCCAGTCACAATTAAAGATGGGAGCTGGAACAATGCAAACTATCTATTGAGAATGGACACACACAATTTCTTAGTTGCCAATGATCTCAAATCAGAAAGGCCAATCTAAATTTCTGACAAGTGGATTCACGATTTTGCTTTTTTCATCCTTTTTACTTTGCAGTACTAAAAAAGAAGAAGAGGAAGAGGGTTACAAATGGTATTCCAAGCCAAATATTAGGCATGAAGGTACAGGTAGTTTTCAATTTACAACCTTTCATTTAGTGACTTTTGAAAGTTAAAACTGCATTGAAAAAGTGACTTATAATTAGTCCTTGCACTTACTACTTACTATTTTCAGAATTCCCACAGTCACATGATCAAAATTTGAATACTTGGCAATCAGCATGTATTTATAATGGTTGTAATATTCCGGGGTCATGTGATCGCCCTTTGTAACATTTTTTTGCCATCTTCTGACACGAAAAGCCAATAGGAAAGCAGGATTCACTTAAGTGACTGTGATTTCACTTAATACTGCAGTAATCTGCTTAACAACTGTTGGGAAAAGGTTGCATTAGACTACATTTCAGGGATGCACATTTTCTGCAACTATTTCCATCCAGCAGCTATTTCTGAGTGTTAATAGGTTGCTAAGAGATAGAAGGATAAGAGAACATTGAGTTTCTTTCAGATACGTATAGATGTCCAATTATTTAATCATTTCCTCACAAGAGCTTTTCTTATGAAGCATAAATTTAAATAGGAACAAACACTACAAAAAGAAATAAAAGGGTAGCTAGTGAGAATGAAAGATTGCCCTTTATCTGCCTGTTTGAAGAGCTAGATTAAAGAGCCGGCTGTTTTAAAATTCATATCAGTTACATTGAATTCTGTCCAGATTTTTCAAAGATGGATTGTTGCATATTAATAGATTGAGACTGTGGGGTAGAGAATGGATTATAATAATAACCATTTTATGCTCTTGTAAGAGGCTTAAGAGCTCTTGGGAACAGCCAGCAGAGGTCCATATAACTACAGAAACGATATATAATTATATGTAATGTGGGAAAATTAACAAGAGTTGGGTTTAACAGCTGAAACACTGAAAAGGAAAAAAAATACATGATACTGTTTTATTGGTAATGCCTTATAAACAAAGGTAAAAATGAATGATCTGAGGTCATGACTGGCAGTTCTTGTGGCATGTTTATACTCCTGCTTAAAAAACAAACTTGCCTAAATTGACAGGAAGTACTATCTGTAGTAAGGCTTAGAGAAGAACAAACAAGGTAGATAAAAGAATGGCCATACTTTAACTCATAAGGAAAAAAAAGATTTATCAGACAATGGTTGACACATAAGACACATAAAAACACTCATAAACATCCAAGCTCCAGATAACCTACACATCATGTGTTGGAATGTAAAAATTTAAAAGTCCCAGAAAGAAATACACAGCCCTAGTCTGTGAGTTTTACAAAACAAATTTGAAATGCTACCACATTTTTTAACCAAGCATTGTTACAGGACATATCAACAGCAACAATTTGCTAAGATACACTTTCATGCCTATGAAGATAAACCTGATATAATACTGAAAATGATATATGTTACTGACTATGTCAGATTGGAAACTTTAACTTAAAGAATATACAGCAATGGAAAAATTAAGAGCCTATATATATATATATATATACACATATACATATATTTGTTTTCTTAGGTTTTCTAGACTAAGACCTATATACATATATATAGACCTATATATATAGACCTATATATATATATATATACATACACACACATATGTATATAGACATTGCTCCCAGAAGCACGAATCTGAAGCCTGAAGATGACGTATATACATATATATATATATATATATATATATATATATATATATATATATATATATATATATATATATATATATATATATATATATATATATATATATATATATATATATATATTCTGAGGTTTTCACGGGTGTTTGTATGTAGATCTTTGGTTGTTCGGGTTTTCTCCCGTGTAAAATTGGAAGTGTCTTGGTGACATTTCGACGAAGTCTCATTCGTCATCTTCAGGCTTCAGCTTCGTGCTTCTGGGAGCAATGTGTGATCGCAGCTGTTTCTTCCTTTTAACTGCTAGTGGGGGTTTGAACTGATTGGGTGGGAGCTTGGCTGTGCTCTGATTGGATGGGGTTTTTTTGTGCTCTGATTGGCTGGTGGTGTGTCCTGTTTGAGTGGGGGCTTGGTTGTGCTCAGTTTAGTCTGTGTTGCAGGGGGATTTGAGCTGGTGAGCTGCATTGCTGTTGTTTGGTTTCATGCATTGCTGTTGTTTGGCTTAGAGCCGGGGTACTTACGGGACCGCCTACTGCTACCGAATGCCTCCCACCGACCCGTGCGCTCGCACAGAGCGGGACTCCTCAGGGTGCCGTCCACCAAGCAATGTCGGCTGGTGGCCCCCAGGGGAAGGGCCTTCTCTGTGGGGGCTCTGGAATGAACTTCCCCCAGGACTTCGTCAACTGCCTGACCTTCAGACCTTCCGCCGCGAGTTGAAGACTTACCTGTTTATTCGCATAGGACTGACATAAAAATTTTAATAGTTTTTAATATTTGATATAAATTTTATGGGGGTTTTACAGTTTTAAATGGTTTTAATTTTGGCCTTATATCTAATAAGTTTTTTAACTATTGTTTTATTGTGTATATAATTGTTGTTTTATTTTAGCTGTGAACCGCCCTGAATCCTTCGGGAGAAGGGCGGTATAAAAATCCAATAAATCTAATCTAATCTAATCTAATCGTGGTCGTGCTACATCTTCATAGTGGGTGTCAGTCTGCTGCATGTATGGATTGGAGGGGTTTGAAATGGCTAATGTTGCAGCTGCGGTCTGGCTTCTGGTCCTTGGTCATGCTTCATGATCAGTGTGGGTTTGGGTCTGCTTTCTAGGTGGATGTGCAGTGGTGACATCCTGTGTGGATCTTGTGAGTGTGGGTCTGGTATCATTCCTCGTGTTAGGGACTCATTTGTCAATAAGGGCGGGTTTCCAAATGGCTGGTAGGCGGGAGGTATCATCTCGTTTGTTCATGCTGTGTGGGCGTTTTTCTATCTCGATGGCTTCTCTGATTATTCTGTTGTTAAAGTGTTCAGTTTTGGCGATAGTTCTGGCCTTTTTAAAGTCAATATCGTGTCCTGTGGCTTTAAGGTGTTGGACCAGGGAAGAAGTTGGTTCCTCTTTTTTGACTGAGTTTTTGTGTTCTTCAATGCGTGCACTTATTCTTCTGTTGGTTTGTCCGATGTATGTGGTGGGGCAGGCGGTGCATGGGATTTCATATACTCCTTGATTTTCTAACTCAATTTTGTCTTTGGGGTTTCCTAGGATGGTGGATATTTTTCGGTTTGTGCAGAATGCTGTCTTGATTTTGTGTTTGTGGAGGATCTTGCTGATTCTGTCTGTGGTGCCTTTTATATATGGGAGGAGGGCTGTGCCGTTTTCTTGTTCTCTGTCTTGGATTTTAGTGGGGGATTCTTTTTGGATTAGTTTGGTAATCTTATTTCTTTGGAATCCATTGGATGTTAGTACATTAGTGAGAGTGTGTAGTTCGTTTTTTAGGTGTTGTTTGTCAGCTAAGCATTTTGTTCTGGAGATGAGTATCTTGGCTACGGAGTTGATCTGTGCTGGGTGGTGGTGTGAGAGTGCGTGCAGATAGCGGTTTGTGTGTGTTTTTTTCTGGTAGATGGTGTGTCCTAGGGAGCCATTGGATTTCCTGTAGACTAAGACATCCAGGAAGGGAAGTTGGTTGTTAACTTCTGTTTATATATATATTTCATTTATATCATTTTAACATGCAGCTTATTGAATTAGATTTTTAATTGAATATTGTATTTTAAAATTTTTCGATAGCTATCTTTTATTTATGCTGTACACTGCCTGAGTTCTCGGAGAAGGGCGGTATAAAAATATGATAAATAAATAAATAAATAAATATAATAAGTTTGTCTAAATTTAATGAAGAATGGTTTCCTTTTACATGGTATATTATGCAGCATGGCAAAGTGTAGCATTTGGAGTATGGTTAAGAAGAAAAATAATTATCCAAATAACGGAAATCAGACATACATGAAAAATGTAAATATTTATTGATATTGTAGATCAGTTGGATAACAATAGAGGAGATTAGAAAATTATACATCAACAATTATATTGAGCACTAACCGTGAAAGTTTCGGGACTTCTTTGTGTATTTATGGATATTATATCTTTGCATAAATGAACAAACAAACAAATAAATATTTTTTAAAATAATTGAAAAATATCACAAAAGTCATCTAGTCTTAGCTCCTGCTTAGATAAGGGTCCATTAAATACATCTATCTCTCGTTCAAGATCTCTAACAATGAGACAACTCAACATACCATGTACATTTTGCACTGGCTGGCAGGTCATAAAATCAGGAATTTCTTCCTGATGTCTCCCTTGAACCACTTTCCTTGTGGCTTTAGCCCAATGGGTCTGGCCCTGCTTTCTAAGACCATGGAAAATAACACTTGTGTTGTATGTCTCTTGTGTTGTATGTCAGCCTTTCAGATATATGAAGGCTGTTCACCAAAGCACCTGAGGGTAGAACAAGAAGCAATGGGTGGAAACTGGTCAAAGAAAGAAGCAACTTAGAACTAAGGAGAAATTTCCTGACAGTTAGAACAATTAATAAGTGGAACGACTTGCCTTCAGAAGTTGCGAATGCTCCAACACTGGAAATTTTTAAGAAAATGTTGGATAACCATCTGACTGAGATGGTTAGGGTTTCCTGCCTGGGCAGGGGGTTGGACTAGAAGGCCTCCAAGGTCCCTTCCAACTCTGATGTTATGTTATGTTATAAGTCTGCTTCTTCGTATCTCCTAAACCTTTTCTCATAATTCTTGGTTTCCAGACTTTTCATCTTGGGTAGCCTTACTATGGACTCACTCTGATTTGTCAAATTCCATATGGAATTTGATCAGAGCAGAATATTTAGGATTACTTCCCACAGTCTGTTGTTATAATCCTATAAATTCTTGTTAATGGATCCCATGATTGTATTTACTATTTTTAGCAGATCAATCAAACTATTGACTGATGTTTAACCTATGGTCGGCCAAGATACTCCTATCCCTTTCACACTGTCATATTCTGTCATATTCATTTTTCTAAAGTCTCACAGATTCTTCATGAGTTCTAATAGATTACAAAAAATGATTCTATAATTACCTCTGTTCTTTTAACTTTCTGGGATCTAATCCATCTAGTCACAGAGACTTGAATTTATTTAAATTAATAGTTATTTTCTCTTTTACCCTCTCTTTTATTTTTTATTTTATTTATTTATTTTTGTCACAACATCATATAAAAAGGATTATATAGTATATAAACATATATATGAGTAAATATTAGGCGGTATAAGCACCAATATATATATAGGAAGAAGAAAAGAAAAACAAAACAAAACAATAGGACAGGAATGGTAGGCACGTTTGTGCGCTTATGCACGCCACTTATGGTCCTCTTAGGAATGGGGTAAGGTCAATAGTAGAAAGTTTTTGGTTGAAGCTTTTAGGATTATGGGAAGAGACCACAGAGTCAGGTAAAGTATTCTAAGCACTGATGATTCTATTACAGAAGTCATATTTTCTGCAATATAGATTAAAGCGGTTAACATTAAGTTTAAATCTGTTGGTTGCTCTTGTATTATTGCAATTAAAGCTGAAGTAGTCTTTAACAGGAAGGACATTACAATAGATGATTCTATGAGTTAAACTTAGGTCTTGTTGAAGGCGACGGAGTTCCAAGTTTTCTAAGCCTAGGATTTCAAGTCTGGTGGGATAAGGTATTTTGTTGTTTTCAGAGGAGTGGAGAACTCTTCTTGTAAAATATTTCTGGACTCGCTCAATTGTATTGATGTCAGAGATGTGGTGAGGGTTCCAAACAGGCGAGCTGTATTCTAGAATTGGTCTAGCAAATGTTTTATATGCTCTGGTTAGTAGTGTAGTGTTTTTGGAAAAGAAGCTACGCAGGATTAGGTTTATAACTCTTAGAGCCTTTTTTGCTATGTAGTTACAGTGGGCTTTGACATTTAGATCATTTGACATGAAAACTCCAAGGTCTTTAACGGGGTAGGGGTCATCTGTAAGGTAATGTCCATCAAGTATGTACTTAGTGTTTGGGTTCTTTTTTCCAATATGTAATACTGAGCATTTGCTGGTTGAGATCTGGAGTTGCCAAGTTTTAGACCAAGTGGTTAGATGATCAAGGTCTTTTTGGATGATAGATGCATTGTCTGTGGTGTTAAATAGTTTGACATCGTCAGCAAAGAGAACACAATTGTACTTGCGATATGGTCACAAAGGTCATTAATGTATAGTATGAAGAGTGTTGGTCCAAGGACGCTGCCTTGAGGAACACCACTCTTGACAGGAACAGGATTTGATAGAGCATTGACAATTTTGACCACTTGTTGTCTGTTGGACAGAAATGCAGATATCCATTTGTGTAGGGGTCCTGAAATGTCATAGGATTTTAGTTTTAGGAGAAGTTTAACGTGTACTACTGAGTCAAAAGCTTTGCAGAAGTCTATGTAGATTGCATCTATTATTTTGCCTTGATCAAGATTTGTAGTCCATATGTTTTTACAGTGAAGAAGTTGTAAGTTGCATGATAATTTTTTCCTGAAACCAAATTGTTTATTGGAGAGTAGGTTGTTAGTTTCTAAGTGTGAGGTAATGGATTGGTTGATGATTGATTCCATGACTTTGCAGTTGACGCAGCACAGAGAGATCGGTCTGTAATTTTCAACTAAGCTGGGCTCTCCTTTTTTGAAGATAGGGATGACTGTGGTTAGTGACCAAAGTTTGGGAAGGGAACTGGTTGTGAAAGCTTTGCCAAAGATTATGCTTAGGGGTTCTGCTATATTAGTGGAAAGTTTTTTTAAGAAGTATACGCATAGTCCATCAGGTCCAATAGATAGCGATGGTTTCAAGTTCCACTTCCTCATTCCTTCACTGGCATAATTATGAGGCCTTCTGGAAATAAAAAAAGGAAGAAAGATAGAACAAAATAGGATTGAAGGAGTTCTGCCTTCTTCACATCACCCATTGCCACTTTGCTACTTTCTTTCCTCAATGGAACTATGTTCCCTTTGGCTTTCATTTTCTTTCTGATACCCAAATAATCCTCTTTGTGGCATCTCTCCAAGCCCCAGAGTATTTTAAGCATTAACTTTTCTGACAGAGTTCCTATAATATCTGGTAAGTACCCTGTGTTTTATTTTTTGGGTTACGTTTCCCTCCTTCCAATTTCTCTGCATGGCCCTTTTCCCTTTTAATGATTTTAAGGACATTTAAGGCAGGCCTACTAATTCTGTCTCCCTCCCTTTCTCTTTCTCTTTCTCTTTCTCTTTCTCTTTCTCTCTCTCTCTCTCTCTCTTTCCTCTGAGGAATTGTTTGTGACTATAGTCTTTCATTTTGTAAAATGCTCCCCTCCTTCTTGGACTTTTTCTCTCCTTCACAGTTTCAGGCTGTTGAATTCAATTTAATTTCCCTCAGAGGTCATCAAAATTCTTTTTTCTGAAAGTATTCAGCCTACCTTGTCTCAGTTCCTCAACCTCTCAATGCCCAAAGCTGAAATATAACATGATAACCTTTTTCCCAAGGGGCCAGTTACCTTCAGTCTTCACCAATTCCTCCCTCTTGGTTCATACAGTACACACACAAACCCACACATCCTTCCCTTTTTACTTCCACTTTCTGACAAATGAAGGAGGCAGCAACCAAGGACAAGAATCTGTTGAATCTCTGAGTCTTAGCAGACCCGACTTCCAGCAGATATCAGGATAATTGACATCTTCTATTATCACTTTGGTTCATTTGGGATATTTGAGAATTGTGGCTGAAAACCTTTTACCTCAAGTGACTGGCAAAATGATGAAACAGTACATTGTGGATTTCATTAACAACAACGAAAAAGCTAGAGGAAGAGTAGACAGCTCACAGAAGCAAAATTCTTTTTTTTTTCTTTAAAGGAACACTGCTGAATTTTGAACAGGGAACATTCTGCACTGTTGTAGTGTTCTGCACACAATTCCATTTTAAATACTTGCTGTTGTACTAGCCTATATTGCATTTTTACTCTTTCACTTTGTCTGTTTAAATTTGAATAGAATAGAATAGAATTTTTTATTGGCCAAGTGTGATTGGACAGACAAGGAATTTGTCTTGGTGCATATGCTCTCAGTGTACATAAAAGAAAAGATACCTTCATCAAGGTACAACACTTACAACACTAAATGATAGTCATAGGGTACAAATTTAACACTTAATGATACAACACTTAATGATAGTCATAGGCAACAATCAATATCAATACAACTTGATATGCATATGTACAAGTCCAAGAAAACTCACTTTCAGAAGGAAAAAAAATGATTGGCAATTGTTTTTCTGGAATAGGAAATTGGGAGTTAGGGTAGACATCAGTCTGAAATGTCCTTCACAAGCCATTTGAACAATTTGCCTCCAGAAGTTGTGAATTTTCCAACATTGGAAGTTTTTAAGAAGAGATTGGATAACTATTTGTCTGAAATGGGATAGGGTTTCTGTTTGAGCAGGGGGTTGGATTAGAAAACCTGCAAGGTCTCTTCCAACTGTTATTCTGTTCTGTTCTATTGTCAAAGAATCTCAGTGCAGTCAGATTTTAAAAAAAATCAGTTTAGACTTAAGCCTGCATGAGCATAGAGGAGTGGCTTAAGGGAACAATGTTAATACTGTCAAAGTCGGAAGACTTACTGATATTTCCAGATCACTCTGTAATCAGTATGAGCCAACAGGCATTTATGGTGGGCACGAATAGATAGCATTATCACATACCCTTTGCCAAGAAGCGTTGTTCTGGGTCAACCCTGCATTTCATTGATTACTGCTAGAGACAGGGACTCTTCCTCATGTTCCTTGCTTTTCTGAATTGCTTCTGTTGCTAACAAGTCTTCCTTATTAGCATTATGGTCATAGCACTTATTGTATATGCAGAATATCCCAGTGTTAAAACCCAACAGGAGAATTTGGGCTCTGAATGCCATTCTGAGTGGTCTTTAATTCACCTGAAACTTCTTTTTCTCTTTTGTAAATCTGGCCATCCCTTCACCCGATCCTTAGGTTTCTGGATGATACTATATAAAGTTTCAGCCAACCATCCACAGGCTCCTTTAGTATGTTGTGATAGAATTAGTGCGATCATGAAGACTGAATCTCATTCAAAATAAATGTATATTCCGTGTCAAGCTTCAGTTCTGCTTTTCATAGTTGCCTGGGGATTCCATGCCCTCTTACTGGGGAAAATGAAAACAACATACAAGGGAAGTAGTTCTACCTTTTCTTTGTTTTCCCTTTTCTGCCTTTGTAGGCATTTTTATTTAATGAAGCAGCCTTCAGCATCTTCCACTTTTCTCAGCTCTTTGTGACTATTTATTCTACAATTGCTCCACACTTGTGGGCTCCCTGTTTACATTCATCCTAGATAGTCTGTTTCTTTTGCTTTCAAATATTCACTAAGCTTAATATTCAATATTACGAAGGCAAACAAAGGCAGATATCCCAGGATAATGTTGCAGGATCCAATCTGAGTTGGTCACCATTCAATCATATTGGCTTTTGTTGTACTTAATTTTTTCTTGCAATGGTTTTTTAATATCTCCCTTTTTAGAAATTCTCTTGGACTCCTTTTTCCATTAGTTTCCCCTACTTATCTTTATTCTGACTTCATTAAAATCTCTTCTTTTGTTAATGTCCAAGATATGTATTTGACTGCATTCAGCTTAAGTTATTCAGTAATTAAGCTGTTAAATAATTCAGTTTTCAAAATCAAATGCTCCAGTAATGTTATCAGTATTTCCATTTTTTTTTGTTCTCTATTAGCAGCGATCAAGTCAAAGAAAGTTACTCTATTTTTCCATCCCCTGAAGAAGAATGTTGTAGGTAAGACACGTCAAAATTTTGCTGGAAGGATCATCCTTGTTTGCTTGCCTGTTGAAGTATAGTGGAATAATTAAAACTCCTCATGTCATCTTTCTTTGAAAGACAGACAATTTGCTTTATGTGGCGTTATGTAATTTTGTTCTTACTTTGAAGGGTGGTAGTAGATACCAACAAGCATATGACTTTGATTCATTATTTTAGTTCTTACAGATCAAAAGCCTTCTACAGTATTGCCAAATTCATCCCCTTTGGAATTTTGAGTGTGGGATGTGTATATTTTTAATATTGCATTCATTTTAATATTGCATTCAGTTTTGGTCGATGTAAAAAAGATGTTGAGACTCTAGAAAGAGTGCAGAGAAGAGCAACAAAGATGATTAGAGGACTTGAGGCTAAAACATATGAAGAACGGTTGGAGGAGGAACTCGGTATGTCTAGTTTAACGAAAAGAAGGACTAGTGTAGACATGATAGCAGTGTTCCAATATCTCAGGGGTTGCCACAAAGAAGAGGGAGTCAAACTATTCTCCAAAGCACCTGAGGGTAGAAAAAGAAGCAATGGGTGGAAACTAATCAAGGAGAGAAGCAACTTAGAACTAAGGAGAAATTTCCTGACAGTTAGAACAATCAATAAGTGGAACAACTTGCCTCCAGAAGTTGGGAATGCTCCAACACTGGAAATTTTTAAGAAAATGTTGGATAGCCATTTGTCTGAGATAGTGTAGGGTTTCTTGCCTGGGCAGGGGGTTGGACTAGAAGACCTCCAAGGTCCCTTCCAACTCTGTTATTATGTAATTATGTTATTTAAAGAAACTGTCTCTATTGCTCTTAAGATTTTTCAATTTATACTGCAAAGCTTTTTTTTTTTTTGGTATGATTCTATTGCTTCCTGGCCCTTCTTCTCATGATATTGGAACTAGATATTGTTATAGTTATCTAAATCAGGGGTCTCCAACCTTGGCAACTTTAAGCCTGGTGGACTTCAACTCCCAGAATTCCCCAGCCAGCTTTGCTTTGCTTTGCCAGGCTTAAAGTTGCCAAGGTTGGAGACCCCTGATTTAGATAACTATTAAATTATTTTAATATTAACTATTAATGATTTGAATAACAATGTCCCATCTGTAGAGAACCACAAAGTTAGAAAGGAGTCATAAGTGTCTTGGGTGCCTCTGACTTAAGTTTCTTTGATACAAGAAAGAGAAAGGGGGAAATGGCATCAGGCTTTCAAGATTCTGTTACATTGGCCTTTCTCAATAGAGTTCTATTATTTCTTGTGGATTCTGCTTCCTGACCTGACCTGCCTTGACAAACTGACATCCTCTCATTTTATTATTCTTGTTATTTTTCCAAGTTTCAGAAACTTCCCCAATTTTAGAATAATTCTACAGATGGCCTATTGTAGAAAGAATATATTAAAAACTTCCAGAAAGTTACTTTTCTGAAGAGGCAGAAATTACCTTAGGGGATAATCTTTGGAAAGGGGCAAAAAATGCAAAAGACATTTAGAGTAGTTGAACTGGAAGACCTTCATAGTTAAACTTGGAAGCTGAGCAATTGTCACATTTTACAGGGTAGAGAGATACATTTTAATAAACCAGTACTTCAGATAACAGATATAATATCTTGCCAGAACTTGTCTAGGGACAAATAAAAATTGCATGTGGGTTGACATTCGGCATGAGGGACAGTATCCTTTTTTATTTTATATTTTTGCAAAGAGTTAAGTGTCAGCTTATCCTCTTTACAGAATATTAAATCTCAACTGTCAGAGGGGTATTTCTTTCTTTTCCCCTAGATTTATGAAGTTAGTATGGTGGGAGTACAGTAAAAAATAAGTTTATATCTGGTTGATAGGGAGTATAAAATTAGCTACTTTGTACAGCAAGTGCTATTTGAATACATTGCCGTAATTTTGTAGAACAAATATAACTGCCGTGACCAAGGAAAATGCCCTCATCTGTTTTTCTGTAAGGAAGTATGTGCTCAATTGGTAGCATGTTTGTTTGTTTTTTATACTAAAAGGAATTATATTAAGAGAGAAAGAGAGATGCAAAAATATAGAGAACCTCTGCTCGCAACAAAATACCTTATACTACCAGACTTGAAATTCTAGAAAACTTAGAACTACGCCGCCTTCAGTATGACCTAAGCATAGCTCATAAAATCATCTGCTACAATGTCCTACCTGTCAATGTCTACTTCAGCTTCAACCACAGCAATACACGAGCACACAATAGATACAAACTTAAAGTGAACCATTCCAAACTCGATTGCAGAAAATATGACTTCAGCAACAGAGTCATTAATGCCTGGAATGCACTACCTGATTCTGTGGTTTCATCCCAAAATCCCCAAAACTTTAATCTAAGACTGTCTACTGTTGACCTCACCCCATTCCTAAGGGGCGTGCATAAGAGCACCAGTGTGGCTACTGTTCCTATCCTAACGTTTCCTCTATTCGTATCTATTTTATGTATTCAATTCATGCTTATACTTATATATATTACCTAATACGTTCTTGACAAATAAAATAATGAAATGAAATGAAATGAAATGAAATAATCATCACAATTCTGGGTGAATGATCACAGTGCAAACCTCTTTGTATTAACTAATAAGTAAATCCCATTGATTCTGCTGGTCAAACATTTTATTTGACTGCCTAGACCAGGGGTGTCATACTCACATCATCACAGCATCATCATGGCATCGTCACATGATATATCATAACTTTTTTCCCCTTCGCTAAACGGGGCATGGGCGTGGCCAGTGTGTGACGCATCCAGCTCACAGGTTACGAGTTTGACACCCCTAGTCTACACAGCCTCTCAGAAGGGAAAATAGAAGAAAAAACAGAGGCAGGTATTATTTAATTCAATTACTGAGGACAGAAGGGATTTTTTTCTTTCAAATTCATGAAACTTTAAAATGAATTACTCTTGATGAAATCCGTCTATCACTAATCTGGAGATGGGGGGAGAAACTTAAGAATTACCTCAAGTGAAAAAAAAAGTCAACATAGATACATAAAAATATTCCATACAGACATTAGATACATGCATACTCATCATACTATTCATTTTGGGGTCAAGAAACCTTATGGAAAGCATAGAAATGGACTAAGAAATAGTAAACCAAAGAAATAAAAGGGATGAGATTAAAAAAAACGAACTATCAAACTACTCCCTCTACCTTTTAATTCTTTTCTATTCTCCCAAACCACTACATGTGTAAATCACTTTATGCACTCGTGGTCTTTCTCACTACTCTCTCTTTTTTCCCCCCCGATTCTCATAAACTTCATCTATCTATTTTTTTAAACCTTCTCTTACCCTCTACTCATCCCCTCTCCCTTCATATATTTGCTTTCCAATTCAATATTCATTCATTTTATGCTAATCAAACTGTCAGATGCCGGTAGTCATTGGCATATACATTTAACTAATAAATATTATAATTATTCCCAGATATAACCAAGGAGAGAAGCAACCTAGAACTAAGAAGAAATTTCCTGACAGTTAGAACAATTAATCAGTACAACATGCCTACAGAAGTTGTGAATCTTCCAACATTAGAAGTTTTTAAGAAGTGATTGGACAACCATTTGGTATAGAACTTCCTGCCTGAGCAGAGGGTTGGACTAGAAGACCTCCAAGGTCCCTTCCAACTCTCTATTCTATTCTATTCTATTCTATTCTATTCTATTCTATTCTATTCTATTCACATTGTTTGTTCACTTTTGTATTCATTATGCATTCATTCAGCACTCATTTATAATTTTCTTCTTCTTTTGCTACACACACATCATCTATACTCATCCTTCCCATTGCATTCAACTTGCTTTTATGTTTCTTTGACAAATCCAACTCTCATATCATGAAATAAGAGTTCCATTTCAATTATGCAAGCAGGAAGTCTTTTTCATCCTGGAAATAAACAATTGAGTCCTGTTCTACTCTTGCCCACTAATTCAAAATTCTTTCATTTCATTTTGACCCTTACAATTAAATCCAAATTCTTTGAAATGCTAATTATAAATATTATGTATAAAGTAAGCATTTCCCGAAAATTATTTTATGAAAACAAGCAAGCATAATTTTTGTAAATATACTTGACAAATCTTTTGGTCTTCATCAGTCACAGTCACATGACTGAAATGTGACTAAACAAAGTACAATTAACATTTGCCTAAATCCCGATTTTGACAGCCTTTCAAAATTTTCAATAGGATGAAATGTCCATGAAATGCACACTTAGTTCCAAAACAATATGTGTTTTGATGTGTCTTGATTAGGATTAAGAAAACATAATTAGCCACCAAAAAGTACAAAAGCCAGATAAATATGGGTGGTCATATATTTACAAATAGTTGATATGACACCATAGTTCAACATGAATATAATTGATTATTTTTTTTTGCAATCTACAATTTATCATATTATACAATTAGACCATTGTCATTTAAAATGGTAAGGATTTTAGGCAGTATTTATTTATTTATTTATTTATTTATTTATTTATTTATTTATTTATTTATTTATTTATTTATTTATTTATTTATTTATTTATTTATTTATTTAGTCAAACAACAATATATATAAGTATAAGCATGAAATAACCACACAAAGTGAATACAACCAAAGGGAACATTAGGACAGGAACGGTAGGCACGCTGGTGCTCTTAGGCACGCCCCTTACAGACCTCTTAGGAATGGGGTGAGGTCAACAGTAGAGTCTTAGGTTAAAGTTTTTGGGGTTTGGGGATGAGACCACGGAGTCAGGTAGTACATTCCAGGCATTAACAATTCTGTTACTGAAGACATATTTTCTACAATCAAGATTGGAGTGGTTCACTTTAAGTTTAAATCTAGTGTGTGCTCGTGTATTATTATTATTATTATTATTATTATTATTATTATTATTATTATTATTATTATTATTATTATTATTATTATTATTATTATTAACAACAATAATAGTAATAATAATAATAGTAATAATAATAATAATAATATCCAAGTTGGAAGGGACTTTGGAGGTCTTCTAGTCCAACCCCCTGACCAGGCAGGAAAAGCTACACCATTTCAGACAAATGGTTATCCAACATTTTCTTAAAAATTTCCAGTGTTGGAGCATTTACAACTTCTGCAAGCAAGTTGTTCCACTGATTAATTGTTCTAACTGTCAGGAAATTTCTCCTTAGTTCTAGGTTGCTTCTCTCCTTGATTAGTTTCCACCCATTGCTTCTTGTTCTTCCCTCAGGTGCTGTTGTTGTGTTGTCCCTCAGGTGCTGTTGTTGTGGTTGAAGCTGAAGTACTCTTTGACAGTATAATTTCTGAAATAGTTTCCCTTAAAACCTAAAACCATGGTCAGAAAATAAATAGTTTCTTAATCTTTTCCATTGCCCTCCATTTATTTCTTTAAAAGTATCAGATTATAGAGCATGATATCTTGTTGGCTAGTACCTTATCCAGTTAGTGTCTTATCAGGGAGTTGGGTGGCATATTAAATAAATAAATAAATAAAATCTTGCAAGCAAACAGGAAACTAAATAATTTCCTGAGTAAGTCTCCAGACTACAATTTGATATGATTTGAATTGTTTTGCACTAGCTTTTGCACTAGCTGAAAAATATGACTTTTCCAAGTCCACCGTCACTACGGATTCATGATAGATTTTTAAAGATGTTCTTAAATAACTGATCGGTTTTGATAGCAAACCAGCATTTCATTTTTTTCCCTTTCTTTTATACTTTTTCTTCTAACCTGTTTCTTGAGTATAAACATTTGCAAATGAACAATCCCATACTTTAACTGATTATGATACAATCTTGTGAGATTTTGACAAAATTTTCTATTACAAAGAGTCTAAAACTTTTTTGAGGGTACAACTTTGGATACTAACTGGAGCAGCAAATTTGGCGATGTCCCAGCCTGAAACACTGCATTTATTTTGGGGTGCTTTAATGCATGTGTGGTCCAAAATGGAATGATTTTCTTCTGTCAATAAACTAAAATATAGTTTGTCCTACCCAGAAGTAGTAGTTCAGGCTAGAAATGGAAAAAAAGCAAAGGACAGCTGGGATGGCAATCAAGGAAAAATAGGGAGGAGGTTCTCAGAAGATCAAAAATGGTAAATGACCAAGCAAGACAAAATAAGATCATAACCTTTATTGTCATTTTTTACCTGGGAGCACATGGCACATATAAAAAATGAAATTCTGAAAAGAAACTATATATCTACCCCAGTGGTGGGTTTCAAATTTTTTTACTACCAGTTCTGTGGGTGTGGTTTGGTAGGCGTGGCATGGCTTGGTGGGCATGGCTTGGTGGGCAGGGCAGGGGAAGGATACTGTAAAATCTCCATTTCCTCCCGATCAACTGGGACTCGGGAGGCAGAGACTAGATGGGGGCAGGGCCAGTCAGAGGTGGTATTTACCAGTTCTCCGAATTACTCAAAATTTCCGCTACCTGTTTTCCAGAACTGGTCAGAACCTGCTGAAACCTACCTCTGCTCTATCTGCTTTGCTCTGTTTTGTTTTGTCTAAAGCCAGGAAGAACCAAAGCATTCTATATTTCAGTTCTGCAATGTTGTGGCTGAACATAATGGTTTGGCAGAACATAATAGGTCGCTCTATATTTTAAACCTTTCTCTGTCTTGATCACACCCTTGGTTTATAACATGTTAACTTTCCTTCTTAGACATTTCAAAATTATATGTACCGGTATATACAACCCTTGGCTTTATCAGCAGCTCTACAATCATTATGCTTCACCTGGCCAAAGCACAGGAAAAGAGGTAGATTTAACAGCCCAGGGAGCTGGAGTATTGAAGGCAGTGGCTACAACCCTCTTAGTAAAGAAAAAGAAAAGGGGGCTCACTTGACAAACTTTTAATTAAAGTGACCTCTTTTTTTTCATGTACAAAGCATCCAAATATGGCTTACAGAGCAGCATTGGAGCAGAAAAAAACATCACTCTGAATAAAGAGCTTCAAAAGCTTCTTTTCGACACTGGCAGAGGTATCCTGTATTATTAGTGACATTTCTCAGCCCCTTAGGAGAGGGCAGATGGTTTGGAAAAAGGCATAACTTCTTACAGGCAGGATCTGGCAACTCTACAGACTGTATTAGGTCTGGAGGCCTAATGGTCTGCACTCCTGCACTCCTTTAAGTAAGAAATAGGGAAAAATAACTGAAGTGACTGAACATAAGCTTTCAATTTCCCCCACTGCTTTCATCAGTGTCCATGAAGGTTGGGCAACTAAATACCAAAGATCTCTTAATATTTTTATACATCTATTAAAGATAGTGGGATTGGTATTCCTTGTTCTTCTTGCTAAAGGCTCAATTTGCCAAATTTGCTTCTCAAACTAGTCCCTGTTCTGAGACAATTAAGCATCAAGATTGTTATGTATCAAATAAGGAGTGAGCTACAGGCTTCATTCAGGTCCTCCAAAACAGCAGGAAAATACTTAAAGTTCATTGGTTAAACCATCTGACAGCCCCCTATAAAAGAGCACACTGTCAGACAAGCAACTTGTTGGGTTGTACTGGTCTACTAATAAAGAGCTGTTGTTACTGAAAGAGCTGTGTCCATCTCTTTCATCATCCGATCTAAGAAAGATAGATTCTTGGTCAATGGAAATATGGTGAACCAGCCTTGTAGGCTAAATTCCTCAGTACTTACCACCAAGCAGGGAGCCCAAGATGAATGGAAGAAAGTTTAACGTCAATCTATTGAAGGGAATGTCTACAGAGATTCTCAGTCATCTAGGTCATGGTTGTCCCAAAGGTGCTTTTTTTCAAGAGGCAATTGGACTTTTTGATTTTTCTTTCAAGACATTTTAGACAGATAGAATAGATAAATAACTTTATTGTCACTCTGAATGTACACTAATCAGCATACATTAAAATCAAATACATTAAAATGAAATTTCGTTGCATAGAGCTCTCAAAGAGTCACCACCTCCAATACCAAACTACATAAACATGACAAAATAAATAAATAGAAAGATACAAAATTATGAATATACCCACATAAATTATATGGCACAGAGAAACAACACACTCTAGTTCAGATGTATGCATGTACATGGCGAGAAAAATGAATCTTGCTAGTTTACCAGATGGATGGCATTGGGAACAAAGCTGTTACAGAATCTGGTAGTCCTGCTAGAAATAATCTCCTCCCAGAGGGGAGCAACAGAAACAGACCGTGAAGTTTTGCTTCTTATCCAAGAAACCTCTTCAGCTCTGACTGGATGGTGGGGAATGAAAGGATTTAATAGAATTAATAAATTAATAAATCCTTCCATTCCCCACCATCCAGTCAGAGCTGAAGAAGCTTCTTGGACAATAAGTGAAACGTCTTCAAAGAAAAACCAGAAAGTCCAGTTGCTTCTTGAAAAGGACTACTGGGACTATTGAAGGGAAATATCTTGATGCACCTGCCATTGATCCAACCTGTCACAAATGATTATGCAATCCTTCCATAGTGTTTCCTTATCTTTTTGTTTTTGGAATAGAGCTGAGAGTCAGTGTACTATATATAAAATCAAGGAGTGGCTGGGGTTTAGACAGACAAATAGGAAATAAAATCTGTAAAAGTGCCTATAGAACTCTGGAGACATTCCATTTTCTATAGGTTTGTGTAGTCATGCCCAATGCCAGGTGTACCTGTCATGACCATATTTGGAACAACTTTTATGGAAGGACCAGGGATGAAATCCAGTAGGTTCTGACAGGTTCTGGAGAACTGGTAGCAGAAATTTTGAGCAGTTCGGAAAACTGGCAAATACCACCTCTGGCTGGCCCCAGAGTGGGGTGGGAATGGAGATTTTGCAATATCCTTCCCCCAGGAATGGGGAGGGAATGGGGATTTTGTAGTATTATTCTCCTGGAGTGGGGTGGGAATGGGGATTTTGCAGTATCCTTCTACTGCCATGCCCACCAAACCACACCCTCCAAGCCACACCATGCCCACCAAGCCACACTCACAGAACCGGTAATAAAAAAAATTGGATTTCACCACTGGGAAAAACAACCTATTTATCTTGAGTCGAGCTGATTATACCATCAGACTCCTTTTTTATTAAGCTGGATCTTGCTTGATTCATTTGTGAATGATAGACATCTTGGTTGTTGCCGCTTCCAGATTATAAGAAATCTGGGATTTGAAGATCGCAAAGTATGGGTTATCCACCCAAACCAAAGATACTCTGATATGAAATTCTATATCCACTTCTATCAAACATTTTCCAATTATCATTTCTAACTATGTTTTTTCTATTTAATCCTCAAGGTTCGGTCTACGTGCTTGGCTTGACCTGGTGAGATATCATGGGCCTGTGTTTGTTAACTGTCAAGGGATCATTGTTCTGCTGTGATCTGTACACCCATGGCACTGGTTCTTGATTGTCTGTTGTCCGATATTGACTCTGATAAATAACCTGTTGTTGTGGCAATAATCCTGTGTGACTGCTAGACTGTGAACTTTTGCGTTAGAATCTACAAGCAACAAATGCTGTTTCCTTTTTCTTCTTCACTTTGTTTGTAATGTAGATATCTTTCTAATAATAAATGATAAATAGCTTAGATGTTTAATTATGTTATTTTGCTTGTCATTTGGCAAAGGGGATCATGAGCCATAAGAGTTTATATGATGAGGTATTTATTAGTTTTTGAGGTGGCACCAAACTCTCTCTTGGTTGCTTTTGTAGCTTTTACTTTAGTAAAGATATTATGAGTGACATAGTCTCTTTTCTTGAACTTGCTGCTGTGGATGTATGAAAGTGGAGCTATATCTCTTGGGCTGAGCCTATGCATTGTTTGCAAAAGCCTTAGGTTATATCCCTGACATCTTCAAATAAAACTAGAAAGTATTATTGTCTGAAAAGCTAGAAGAATGCTGCCATTCATTTCAGCCCTCTGGCCTTAACTAATGTATTCTGGCACTCTACTGTGTTAGTCCCACTCTAAAATAACTGGCAACACTACCACTATCATTGTACCAGCATATGAAGAAATGGGCCCTAAACAGAGGTGGGCCTCCAGAGTGGTCAAGTTGATCTTATTTCTATTATTACTCATATTTCTGTTTTTCACAATTGATTCAACTGAAGAATAACAAATAACTGTTATTCTTCAATTGGAAGGGATCTTGGAGGTCTTCTGCTCAAACAGGAGAGCCTATACCATTTCAGACAAATGGTTTCTTAGAAACTTCCCGTGTTGGAATACCCACAATTTCTGGAAGCAAGCCATTCTGATTAATTGTAATAACCGACAGGAAACTTTTCTCCTTAGTTCTAGAGGTTAGTTCTCTTCTTGATTAGTTTCCATCCATTGCTGCTTGTCCTATCTTCAGGTGCTTTGGAGAATAGCTTGATTCCCTCTTCTTTGTGGCAATCTCTTAGATATGAGAACATTGCTATCATGTCACTCCTGGTCCTTCTTTTCATTAAATTAGAGATACCCAATTCCTGCAACCATTCTTCGTATGTTTTAGACTTCAGTTCCCTAATCATCTAAAAGACTCATTCATGGGGAAAGTTATTTCTGGAAAATAAAACAATATTAAAATGCTTTTAAGGAAATTTGTGAGTTGCATGATCCATTAATAATGTATATATCATTAAACACACACACACACACACACACACAGAGAGAGAGAGAGAGAGAGAGAGAAAGAGAGAGAGCTTAGAAGGATCTGTAGAATTTGACATGTTGAAGAAAATGGCAAACAATATGATTAAAAACATAGAACAGTTTTCCTTTTAGAGAATTTGGAGTGATTTAACTTAGGAACAGAAAGATAAGATTAAATTCATACGGGATAAGGCCATGGGCACCTAGTTGAAGCCTCAATGGTGATAAACACATCATTGCACCCTAGCATAAACTACTTGAGTTAGTTTACCTAATTATATCATTTGTGTAATGATTTCATGATACGTATGAGCTCATTTGTCTCTGTAGCCCAGTGGTGGCGAACCTATGGCATGCGTGCCAGAGATGGTACTCAGACCAACTCCATTGTGTTTCTCCTGCAGGGGGAGGGAGGGAGGGAGGGAGGGAAAGAGAAATAATATTACAAAAGTTTTCAAAATATTTCAAAAGCAGAAAAAAAATGAAGGGGCATAAAAGTGCATTTATCACATTTTTCTTAGAACAATTAGCTGAACTCTGCCTTGTTTGTCATTATTTTAGGTAGTAAAACCTCATTATTCAGGTTAAATTGCCCTATTGGCACTTTGTGATAAATAAGTGGGTTTGGGGTTGCAGTTTTGGCACTCGGTCTCTAAAAGGTTTGCCATCACTGCTCTAGCCTGTCCTTCAGGACATTTGTTGAAAAACAATGAATTATTTCTCCATGCTACCGGTAGTCCCCAACTTACAATCATTTGTTTAATGGCAATTCAGAGTTACTACAATACTGGGAAAAAAGTGACTTATGACTGTTTCTCACACTTACTAAGGTTGCAGCATCTCCACGGTTACGTGATTGGACACGTGGCAGCTGACATGTATTTGTGATGGTTGCAGTGTCCCAGTGTCATGTGAACACTTTTTGCAATCTTCTGATGAGATTCACTTAACAACCCTGTTGCAAACTTAACAGCTGCATTGATTCGCTTAACAACTCTGGCAAGAAAGGTCGTAAAATGGGGCAAAACTCATTTAACAACTCTCTTGCTTAGCAATGGAAATTTTGGGGCCAATCGTGGTTGTAAGTTGAGGACTACCTGTGGCTGATAAATAATTTGAGTGGTGGGGAGAACCGTTGAACTCATATCCTGCTTGTGGGTTCCCATAAGCCACTAATCAGTCTGAGAAACAGAATGTTCAACTAAAGAAGCCTTTGAAACTTATTCAACAAGGCTTTCCTTTTGTTTTAATACAGTCGTTCACAACTTGTAGCTCAGAGTGGTCTGCGCACCCCAGAGCTATGATAAATGCTGCTGGTAAACTGCCAGGTTTAATGTGGCAAAGGGGAAACCAATATTACCTACACTAGGCAGAATCATTGAAATTGTATTTAATCAACTAATTAGAGAAAATTTGTCTTTGCTTTGGCCTATCCACTTCTCTGCTCAGTGTGGGGAGGGTGGCAGTCCAGTGGTGGGTTTCAAATTTTTTTTGCTACTGGTTCTGTGAGTGTGGCTTGGTGGGCGTGGCATGGTGAGTGTAGTAGGGGAAGGATACTTTAAAATCTCCATTCCCACCCCCCTCCAGGGGAAGGATACTGAAAAATCCCCCTTCTCTCCCAATCAGCTGGGACTTGGGAGACAGAATAAATGGGGGCGGGGCCAGTCAGAATTTTTAGTACCAGTTCTCCAAACTACTCAAAATTTCTGCTACTGGTTCTCCAGAACTGGTCAGAACCACCTGAAACCAATGGTGGGATTCAAGTAATTTAACAACCGGTTCTCTGCCCTAATGATTTCTTCCAACAACCAGTTCACCAAACTGCTCAGAAAGTTAACAACTGGTTCTCCCGAAGTGGTGCAAACTGGCTGAATCCCACCACTGCCTGAAACCCATCTCTGGGCAACACCCAGCTAAAAGCCAACTATGGCTTTTAGTCAGCCCCTGGATTAACCATTCAACAAAATAAACATGTGCTTAATGCACTAAGGGAAGGTGGGTTGGGCACCACAGAGCTTCCTTCCCAGCTATCATCCCTTTAACTCAAGAGTGGGCAACTATGGCTGCTTTATGACCTGTGGACTTCAACTCCCAAAATTCCTGACCCATGCTGTCTTGGGAATTCTGGGAGTTGAAGTGCACAGGTGGTAATTTGTCATAGTTGCCCACATCTGCTTTAACTCATTCACTGCCATATTCAATGTTAATTCTCATCACTTATTGAAACTTAATATTTTGTAAGTTAAGCAGTGGACACGCTGAGGGGCACCATTTTTGGATTGTGCTAAAGGCCAATCTATCCCTGCCCTCATCTACCCAAAAGCTGCATGATCCTGCTTTTAACCAACAATGTGCTTTCTATTTCTGGAAGACTGTGAACAATGTTTGAGTCTCTTAAAGATTCAGGAACACATCTGGGGACTCTACCACAGTAGCTTCGGTCCTGTTCAATACACACTTCTATTGATACATGAGGAAAATTGCTCCCGTCGTGCCTCATGGAGAGTACAGCAAATTCTTTTTGGCTACACTGTCTGCACTTGATGCATTTTTAAAACTGAAAATGGATTTTATACATGCATTCTTATCGTTATGGCATCATTGAATTCTGCTTCACAAAACTAGAATGATGCATTTTATAGATGATGCGCATGGGAATGTATAGCACCAACCAGTGTATCACTCAAGCACCATTAGATGCCCATGAGTGAAGTCGGGTCAAGGCCATTATCTTCAGATAAAAGCACTACAATACAGAGACAAAGAAAAAAGGAAATTAGAGTGATAAACAGCCAAACATTGCTAGAAAGAATATGCAACCTCTCAAAACCCTTAGCCTGTTTGTTATTTTGCTGTGCTATTGGGAGGGAAGAAAACAGACTGGTCTCTTGGTGATACAGTGGTAGGGTTGCTGTTGTTGTTTGACCACTATCCCCATTTCCCTCCTCTAAATAGCAGCCTGTGAACATAGCCATTATTGCACTTTTATGAATGAAGGGAAAAAAAACCCTGCCTTCCCCCATCGGTACTTCTTACTGTTTATTGTACCCAGGACCAGTTTATTGAGTTCTAGATGGCAGATATATACCTTTCTTAAGTCAGTTCTTACACAGGCCATTCCTCTTCATTACTGAAGGGGGTAATAAAGCCTTCCTTTCTTTTCTGGCAGCTATGTTTCAGCATGGAGCCATTCTGCTTATTATATCAGGGCCTAGGAGAGATTCGGCATGCATATTGCCTGGTCTGTTTCACAGTAATAATGCTAACATAAAGGAGAGATTAAAGTAATTTAGCTTCAGCAGGCAAATCCACTGGTGACCCCAGCATTGTGACTTATTTATCCAGATTTGGCATGTTGGTAAGCAGTTTGCAGGCAAGCCATAAAATAAGATTCCCTGACCTAGACAGCACAGGAAATAAATCTTTTCCTGGTTTCTTATTGCCTCCATTGTACTGCCAAGTGTTTCAAATAAATATGATAATACTGAGAAGTGTTTTGAAGATTTCAGTAATAAAAGCATCTATGCATGCGTTCTGCCTTCCACCTGAGAGAGGAATGTTACCTCATACTGCAGTAGGAAAGAGATTTTCTGATGCTAATAGCCAAAGAACATAGATGATGATGTTGGAAGCCTGCCATGTAGGATACCAACATTTCCACCCACTAAAACACAAGGGAGGGTGCTGTTTATGGCTAATTATCTCCACAATATGTGAAAAGACATTTGGCTGGTTTCGTTTTATTAGTCACTGACCTTTCAATCTGTTTTAGGTTCTACCCTGTTTCCCCGAAAATAAGACATCCCCTGATAATAAGCCCAATTGGGCTTTTGAGCGCATGTGCTAAAATAAGCCTCCCCCCAAAAATAAGCCTTCCCCAAAAATATTTAAATGCAGAGCTGGAAATCAGGTAAGATGGCAAGAGGAGCCCCATCTTGCTTCATGCATCCCAAAATAATAAGACCTTCCCAAAAATAAGGCCAAGCGCTTATTTCGGGTTCAAAAAAATATAAGACAGGGTCTTATTTTCGGGAAAACACGGTATCTATGAAGTGGAGATATTTCTCCACCTCAGGAAGTAGAATCTCTTGAGCATGCACAGCTTCTTTATATCTTCTTGATCCCTATTTCTTGGAGGCTTAAAATATGTTTGAGCAGTAATACAGAGTATGCGTTTACATCTGTGTTTTTTCCATCCTTGACAACTTCAAGGTTGCCAACTTCCAGAACAGCAAACAAGGGCATTCTGGGAGTGATGTCCATATATTGTAATGTTTCCAGGTTTATTATATCAAGTTTGCCTGGTTTACATCACTAAACTTTGAGAAGAAAATTCTTTATTAAGCTAAAACTACAGTTAAGAGTCCCCTTCCCCTATTTGAAAGGTCCTTATCATATAATATTTAAATTAAATTAAGCAATGATTGAATATGATTACAGATCTTTTTTCTCTAAGATTACCGTACTTCAGAAAATAGGTCATAGCAGTAAGCAATGAATTATTAACATATCCAGAAAGGTTAAATATTTTAATAAATTAGTGACTATGCAGTTAGCTAACTATTGCTTGTAAGAATATTAACATTATTATTACATATTAAACACATGACAATTGTTTTAATATTTTATATAAACACCTCTAACAAATTTTTAATTTTAAAATGTTTGAAATAATAAGCAAATCATAGTGCAGTGATTCAAGTATTATGTTACATTACATTCAAAATAACTATATTTTTGTTTATAATTAGATTGGTTTTCTTTTTCCTTTGAAAAGTCATGCTGAAACTTTAATATACAAATCTAAAATAATAAATTGATCTATTTCTATACTTCAGTGTAAAATTCTAAAGTAGAATTGGAGAATTTATTGTTTTAATAATAGTAAAATCCCAATGAATTGTATATAAAGTAATTATATATAAAAAATCTTCCTTATAAATGACCATGGTCAGTATTATTGGAAATATTTTATTCCTTAGTTGTTGATTGCTACATTCCTTTCAACATGTATTTTCCATTATGTGCCTGCTTACTCTCTTATAATACCTTCCTCTCATGCTTTTTGCTCTGTGAGAGGGGGGCAAGATTGCACAGAAGAAATTGTACAGAAATTACTTCTCTTTTCTTTTCTTCCCTGATTGCAGAGCCTAAACTGCTGGTACCACCATATTTTTTTCAATGTGTATTCCCCATTGTGTGCCAGTTTACTCTCTAGTAATTCATTTCTCTTCAGTGAAAGCAAATACAAACATTAATTTAGTAATTATCCCAGCAATGGGTTGGACATTCCAAAGTGTAGGAGAGTAGACAAAATCACATGATTTCCCATTAAATTTTGTTTAGTGATAGACCTGCCAGTATCCTTTGGGGTAACTTAGTGAGAACTACCTATAAATGCTAAGTGTTTGAAAAAAAACCATGGGATATTTTAATGAAGAGTCCAAAAAGAAGATCTAGTGATCAGCAGGGAATAGCAGTCAATAATATTGATATTATAAGAGAGAATAGAGGCATGAACTTAGGGGTGGGTTCCACATTTTTTTACTACCGGTTCTGTGGGGGTGGCTTACTTGGTGGGTGTGGCTTGGTGGTCATGTGACTTAGTGGGCGTGGCCAACTTGAAGTCACTCAGGGCAAGGTGGGGCTGCACCTTGCTGTGAGTGACATCAAGTTGGCCATGCCCACTCAGTCACATGACCAATGCTGCAGAGACAAGGTGATTTCTCCCAGGGGACAGCCAGAGCTTTTCCGCCTCCTCTTTTCCTTAGAGGAGCTGCCTCCAAGTCCTTGCAAAGGGACACACACACACATCCACACGCACACACACACAACCCAACTGAACCCAACCCAACCCAACCCAACAGACTCACACACAATGTAAAAGCGGCTGCACTTTACCCAAAATGACCCTTGCAACAAGCAGGAACCTCACACAGCCACAAAAAGCTCAAAACCAACTTTCACACTTTACACACACACACACACACAAAACCCAACACAACTGACTGATTCTCTCTCACACACAAAATGCCACATACAGCTTTGTGAGATTTTGTGTGTTTGTGTAGTTAGAGTGAAACACTACACAAACACACCAAATCTCAGAAAGCTGCGCAAATATTTTATTTTATTATTTTATTTTATTTATATTTTTTAGATCAGAGGTCTCTAACCTTAGTAACTTTAAGGTTTGTGGACTTCAATTCCCAGAGTTCTTCAGCCAGCAAAGCAGGCAGACTCAGTTGCTGACTGAGATGGATTTCAGGCAGGCAGTTTCAGTTGCTAGCTGATGCAACTGATGTAAAGCATGGCTTTCCCAGCCGGAAAGCAGCAGTAATAAGGCAAGTGCTTCATCACAGCCCAGAACCTCTTAAAATAAGGTTTTCTATAAGCTCTTCGACTAAAGAGCTTGTAGAAAACATGTTTTTTAAGGTTCTGATGATGAGGAACTCAGCTGAGATCGCCAGAGGAGCCTTTTAAAACCTTTTGTTTTAACAACCTCTTGGGCCAAAGAGGTTGTTAAAAAAAAACTTTTAAAGGATTCTGATGATCCCTGCTCAGCCGCGCGATCATCAGCGGGTTTTTCTTTACTTTTAAAAGCCTTTTTTTGGCTGAAGAAAATATGCTTTTAAAAGTAAAAAAACCCACAAAACCTTTGATGATTGGGGAACCGGTTTGGGGGCATGGCCAGCCAGCCATTACTACCGGTTCTCTGAACGCCAGCAGATTTTTACTACCGGCTCTCCGGAACCGGAGCGAACAGGGAGCAACCCACCTGTTGTGACCCAGGTTCCCGGACTCGGACTCCTGGAGGAGGATGATTCAGAGAGTGAGGAGGAGGAGCTGGCAAGGCCTGCTTCCCCTGGGCCCTCTCCCTCCCTGGCACCCACCCAGGAGGAGGAGGAGGGGATGGCAAGGCCTGATTTCCCCGGGCCTTCTTCTGATTTGGCAACACCCCAAGAACAATCTTGGCTTGATGCGAGACTGCACAGATGTGACCGGCGCGTGCAGCAGAGGAGGTGTTGGGACAAGGTCAAAGAATGATTCGTCACGGAGTGACACCCACAGGCTCCTGACTTTTTGTCTTGGACAAAGCAGTGAATTTGCACAGGCAAACTGTTTCAATGGAGGGAAGGATATATTCGTAAGTGACTCTTACCTTATCTATAATTTCCTAGTTATCTCCAGAGACTTGGCAGGTGTGTGGGTAGACGTGGCCAGAACATCTCTCTGCCAGAAGGAATCCAGCCAAATGTAAATAAACTTGAAAAGAAGGCCTTTGACTGACTTTTTGTTGGGAGTATTGGGAGAGGGAAACAGAACACCACCACTGCATGAACTTCTATTATAGAATTCCACATTTTACAAGATAAAAGGCCAACAAATGTTTACATTGCCATGGAATAATCAGTCAGTATGACAGGTAAGATTCCATATTTTAAATTACATTGTGCCTGTAATTTGTTAGTTCCCTCATTGGTTATTCGACTTCTCTTTTCTCTGCCTCTACATACTGATATCTCTGTATTTCTTAAAACACCTACAGTATTTGTTCCAATTCTATTGCCTTTTAAAACTCCTTTTAAGTCAGCATTGACTCTTGGCAATTGCCGGGACAGATTCCTTGGCAAGATTTTGGAAGTGGTTCTAGTTGGCTTTGTGCCTAAGGCTGGACTAGAACTCCTGGTCTCATAGTTTGTAGCCTGGTGCCTTAACCACTAAAGTGAACTGTCTCCCTTTCCATCCAAATACTTTGCCTTTGAGTCATGATCAGCCTCTGATGACTGAATCCAGATTTTTTTTTTTAATCTCTGGTATTCCTCAGCATTTTTTCACCAAGAATTAAGTATATGATCCTTAGTTTATGAGAAGAGCCAGTGTCAGTTAGATGCTGCCTGAAAGTACTGTTTCCATTATCTTCAAACAATTCTAGTTACTACAAAAGAGTTTAAGTAACTAGTATATACTAATAGTACACTTGTGTTATCATTCAGATCATATACAGAGACAGTCCTTCATCTTTTGTCCTTCATCTTCACCTATTTTATTAGGAACTTGTTGTGGTCCACCTGCCAGCCTGCGGAGCTGGCAGCTGAGGGAGAACATGGGCCAGTCCTGGAGGCTGGGGAAGACCCGGATGTTGGAGGCAGAGGTGGGGCTAGGGCCATTGGGGAGTGAGGTGCAGACTCCAGAGCCTCCAGAGACTGACAGTAGTGAGGCAGAGGAACAGGAGGAGCCTGTTCCTAATACACACATGAGAAGAGCTGCCAGAAGGCAAGAGCAGCTCAAGCAAAGAGGATGACTTGGGAGTAGGGCCAAGAGATGATTGGCCCCTCCCATAAGGCTTAAAAAACCAGCAACAGCGTTTGGGCTCTTGGCTGGAAAACAATGTTGATACCTTTGTCTTGTTGCATTTGTTTTGTATTGGTGTCTTCTGAACTTTTGCCAAGAAAGACCTTTGGCAGTTTGCCTAATTGGACCAAGGTTGGTGATAGGACTGAGGAATTGTGTTGGGAGGAATTTGCTTTAATTTAGTTGAACTACGCTGAGAATGAGATAATACAGCTGTTCGAATAAAGTTTGGTTGTTTTTACATTGACTGAGCTTCCTATTACCTACTTGGGCCTGGGTCACAACAGAACTGAAAAAAGATGGAAGACCTCTATTTGATGCCAAATTTAGTGTGAGTTAGTTTAGACTGATCTGGGTCCCTGCATGAAGTCAGTATGCCTTTCCCATGTCTTTAAACAGGAGTGGGTCAGTCTATTTGGATGCAGCTTACTACATCACTATATTATGACTACTGGATTTAGTTTAAAAGGATGAATATGATCTGAAACACTAGAATCATATCCACAGAGATATTTGAATAGTCCAACTACTGTGTCTTCCCCAAAATAAGACCAGGTCTTATATTAATTTTTGCTCCAAAAGATGCATTAGGGCTTATTTTCCAGTTAGGTCTTATTTTGGGGGGAAATACAGTACTAAACACCTCCATCTGGTTGATGATCTTAACTGGGAATTATTTTTGGGGTAGAGCTTATAGTTCAGAGGATCCTGAAAAATCATGCTAGGGCTTATTTTCCAGTTGGGTCTTATTTTTGGGGAAACAGGGTAATTCTTATATAAATACTCAGAATTGGTACACTGGTTAAACGGGATGGCTAAATCAGTATTTCCAGTAGTTGTGTGTAGCCTTTTCTCTTTCCCTTATGAAAACCAGTTCCAAACATTACATCACGCAACCTTAATAGCTGCTGGCTAGTTTGCTGCAAAAGAGGGTTATTTAGTGGCAGATAAAGCTGTCACTGACAGCTGATAATGATAGCTTGCTAGAAGCTGTAGGTTTAGGGACCTAATTAGAAATAGTGTTCTAGTTAGAACTGTTAGCTTCCCTTTTTGCTTGGAGGTGCCTTAGAAATTAAAAAGAACTACTCTTGGAAACACAATGCTTGAATGGATAGATACACTTCTTCTAATATTATTCTAACTATTCCATTCTATTATTTTATGAATAAGAAATAAGTGCTAAACTGGATACAGCATATCATAGTTAGAATGGTTAAGGCCTAAAACTTGGGAGATTTTGAATTCTAGTTCCACCTTAGGTATAAAGCCATCTGAGTGACCTTGAGCTAATCACTGTCTCTCAGCCTTAGGAGGAAGGCAAACCTTCTGAAAATCTGGCCAAGAAAACTGCAAGCACTGGAACTGCCGGAAGTCAAGATTGACTTGAAGGCACTAAATAAATCACAGACACAACTCTGAAAAATTTACTGCCTGGAGAAAAATAAAGCCTTTACTTCAACGTTATAGTCTTTCTTAGACAGGGACTTTGTGGGATGTTTGGTTTATGCATCTGTGGGGCTCAGGTGCAGAGACTTGTACAGGAATTAGAATAACAGAGTTGGAAGGGACCTTGGAGGTCTCCTAGTCCAACTCCCTGCTTAGGCAGGAAACCCTACACCACTTCAGACAAATGGTTATCTAACATCTTCTTAAAAACTTCCAGTGTTGGAGCATTTACAACTTCTGCAGGCAAGTTGTTCCACTGATTAGTTGTTCTAACTGTCAGGAAATTTCTCCTTAGTTCTAAGTTGCTTCTCTTCTTGATTAGTTTCCACCCATTGCTTCTTGTTCTACCCTCAGTCTGTTTCCACTACTAGGTTCTGATAATACAGACCAGAGCACAAGAATCTGTGAGAGAACCTTTGCTGGTCACATTCTAGAGCTCAAAACTGAACAGAGTTCCCTAGGACTTGAGATAGAACCAGAAAATCTCTGGGGGAAAGATTAAGGAGCAGAATTAGAGCGTTGTAATTTCATTTTCACAAGTTATGGAATGAAGCAAGTTTCCCATGCAATGTATGATATCATAGAAGACAGGGGCACCGGTAGGACAATGCCATAAATAACCCACGTGGCAATGAGATTATTAATATGTCATTTTAAATGCAAACATATATTTTTCCCTTGCCAAAATGTGTGCTTGCACCTATAATTTCAGACTATTTCTCTTGCACTTATATTTCTGGATCTTAGACGGCTCCCTTTTTTTTGGAGAAGTGCCCAAAGCAGGAGGGAGAGAGCGAAGGCAGTTTTCATCAGGCACTTATTTATGAGAATCTCTCTTTTACCTCATAAAATAAATTCTGGAAAGCTCACAGTGAAGTATTTCATATTTGAAGAGGCTTCTCTCCCGCTTCATGCTTCAACACCTCCCACGGGAAGTTAAAAATGGAGGAACCTCTCAAATAGAAAATACACAGTTTTATCCTCCTGCAACGTGCCAGCTTCTTTGTTTCCCTGCCTATTCTACAAATGCTAACATAAACAGTTTTAACAAAGCAGCCGAAAATCAGCCATAATTGCAGCTATTTCACTTCCATCAAAGGAATGCATTTTTATTATTTTCTAGGTAGGTGATGAATCAGTGACAAAGATTAAACCGTACATTGCAGTAGGTAGGCTTATTATAGGTCCTGTCATTTGCCTGATTGCAAATGCATACCAATCATATAAACAGAAGAAATGAGTTTCTTTTATGCTTGTGTCTGTCTGGCCACCTGCACATTTACTAATGATGAATTAATTGCTCAAATATGAATCTTGACAAGCTAAAGACAGCAAATGCTTGTTATGATTTCAATCCAGAATTCTTGATCTAGCCATTCCCTGCAATATGAACTTCCTTACTTATTAGATATGTTTGGTTCCTTCTCATCAGAGACAAATGTTATCACTTTCCTGTATATCTCCTGTTGCCTAGCATCTTTTAAGAGGCCTTTGGCCCTCCAATTTCGAGGGTTTATTTATACCTTTATATGTGTATTCCATACTTTTTGTAACCCATCTATATTTATGGTCTCTGGATAACATGCAATGAAGTAAAAATAAAGAATAGAAGCAAAGAGGAAGGTATAAATTGCATTAACAGAGTGATACAATCAAGATCAAGTGAGGTACTAATACCACTCTATAAAGCCTTAGTAAGACCACACCTAGAGTACTGCATCCAGTTTTGGTCACCAGACTATAAAAAAGATGTTGAGACTCTATAAAAAGTGCAGAGGAGAGCAACTAGGATGATTAGGCGACGAGAATAAACATATGAAGAACGGTTACATGAACTGGGCATGGCTAGTCTAGTGAAGAGAAGGACCAAGGGACACATGATAGCCGTCTTCCAATACTTGAGGGAGTACCACAAAGAGGAGTGGGTCAAGCTGTTTTCCAAAGCACCTGAAGGCCAGACAAGGAATAATGGATGGAAACTGACCAAAGAGAGATTCAACCTAGAAATGAGGAGGAACTTTCTGACGGTGAGACTAATCAACCAATGGAAGAGAAGTTGCCTTCAGAAGTTATGCGAGCTTCATCACTTGAGTCTTTCAAGAAAAGATTGGACTCCCATTTGTCAGAAATGGTGTAGGATCTCCTGCTTGAATGGGGGGTTGGACTAGATGACCTATAAGGTCCCATCCAGCTCTGTTAATCTGTATACAATTAATGGAACATGACCACCAAAAAAAAAAATCCTCTTGGTTACAGTCATGATGGAATTGTGTTGCTTGAACAGTTTCATGTAATGCCAGGAGGAAAGCTACTACTCAAACTGCCAGGGACAAGATGTTCCAAAATGCAGAAGCCATAACATGGAAGACCTACCACCAGGTAAGATATCTCTCTCCTACTTGCAGAGCTTGCTCAAAACTCAATTACATCTGAGCAACGTTTCAGATATATTTCAAGTCTTCTATTCCACTGTGAAATCTGATGTTGATTTAAATTTATTCAGTCTAAAAAGAATCCAACAGTTGCACCTGTGCCCCTCTGCAGGTATTTCTAACTTTTCTCATAAAATTAAGCTCATTAGGCTCACATGAAGTTCAAAAAATTGTCATTCTTTGTATCTCAGAGGAAACTTAATTTAATCGTGCCTTTAAACAGGGTATTTTAAATCTATTTGCAGCATCAAATCAAATACAATCAAATGATTTGGAATACCTTGGAGAAATTCAAAGGTGTTTTGGAGAGTCAGAAAAACAGAATAACAGAGTTGGAAGGAACCTTAGAGGTCTTCTAGTCCAACACCCTTCTCAGGAAACCTGCTGTCCCACTGCTCAGCAAACCCTATACCATTTCTGACAAATGGCTGTCCAATCTCTTCTTAAAAACTTCCAGTATTGGAGCATTCACAACTTCTGGAGGCAAGTTGTTCCACTGATTAATTGCTCTCACTCTCAGGAAATTTCTCCTTAGTTCTAAGTTGTTTCTCTCCTTGATTAGTTTCCACCCATTGCTTCTTGTTCTACCCTCAGGTGCTTTGGAGAATAGTTTGACTCCCTCGTCTTTGTGGCAGCTCTCCTGCCAAATTTGCCCAATTTTTTTCCTGAGAAACCAGTGGAAGACAAGGCACAATTGAGTTTTTCTGCAGCAGCCAATTCATGCTAGAAACTCTCTTGTCCTGCCAGCTATTAAAGATAATGCAAAACATTCATCTTATCCTATATCTTTTCCAATATTCTCCCTTCCCTTTTTTCCATTATCATTCTCTTACTCTTTCTTTGTTTTGTTTGATCCATGACTCATGCACTATACTTTTCGTCTCTTCTCATGGATTGTCCACTGCTTTATTCCTACAGTGTAATCTTTCTGTGCTTCCTGTTGCTTTTACCCTCTATCCATTACTTCATTCATTTCAATTTCTATCTTTTTTTTCTACAGCTCTTCTGATCATTACTTCCCAGTGGCAATTTTCTCCATTTCACTTTTCTTTCTTAAATCCTACACAAAAGCAAAGGTCAATTATTCCTCACCTTCCTATATTCTCTTCATTTTACAATCAGGTCAAAAATCTGTTGTCTAGCCCACCTGGAAGAGTTATGTTTTGCATGCATAAGGAGAAAAGAGACCAATATTCCAACTGCATAAAACTACATTGTCAGAATTTAGAATAGGGGTAGAGAATTGAAAGCTCTCTTTATTGCCTAAGATTTCAACTCCCAGCAGTCTGAATTGGCATGGCTGTTGGTTAAGACCAGCAAAATTATAGCTTAATAACATCTGGAGGGTCACAAGTTTCAAATCAGTGATCTAAAATCATTTGTAGTTGGAAAGAGAAGATTCAACATCTATGTAATTAATAATGACTCTGGAAAAAGAATTTCCTTCGAAATATGCTGGGCTCTAAAACATTGTTTTGTGCAATCTTGCCTACCTCTATTCTATTCTTAAGGGAAAAAAATCATTTTTCTTTTAACAGAATTCAAAGCAAAAACATTTTCCCATAGGAAGGATTCCTTGATTAATCCCAACATCTTATTTCAAATTTATCTGGACCTCTAGTCCATTTGTAACTTTCTAAAATCAAAGTTTTAATCACCCTTCTGATGTTTATTAAAAAGAATTAAATACTTAAGCCTGTAATTAAAACTTATTTTGCTAAAAATTGAAGGAAACTTATCCAGTATTTTCAGATTTGCTGATCCAAAGGTTCCTAACAGCTGAAAAGCAGTTAACAAACAATTTCTGAAACTGATTTAAAAAGGAAGTATGCAGACTGGTCCTTTCAAAAGAGTGGACCATGGTTTGAGCAAGTTGGCTGTTTCTTCATATGCCAGAGGTCTAAATCTATCAGAGACTTCTGTCTTGTGGTCTCCTCTTGTAAACAACTGTCTGGGGTACTTGCAGGTGATCTTATGTCCTCTTGTTCAGGGAGGAATTATTGAAGATCCATCCTTCTTGCCAGTTCTTTATTCTGCTGTAGTCATGGTTTCTGTGTTTTTGGAGCCATCTTCAGTCTGCTATTGCTTCCCCAGAAATCTTGCTTCCCTCTGATTGGCTCCCTCCTATAACTGTTTCGGCATTTATTTTACAGTTTGGCAGATTGAATCTCACCAGGCTGAAGGTTGACTCAGCCTTCCATCCTTCTGAGGTTGGTAAAATGAGGACCCAGATTGTTGGGGGAAAGGTGTTGACTCCGTAAACTGCTTAGAGTTTGCTGGAAAGCACTGTGAAGCAGTATATAAGTCTAAGTGCTATTGCTATTGCTATTACCAGAACAGCATTTCAGAAATGAAAAGTGCAGACAAACCATGAAAATCCACAATAGTGTTCAATTGAATACACTGGTGTGGGAGTGGGGCTAACATCTAAATATCTCAATAATCATTCATCGCAATCTTCAAACGTATATGGAGAATAATGATGCCTCCTCTCCTCCAAAGAAATGGAACTGCTGTGATTTGTCTGTTTTTGTGTACTTTATGAGAAAAAATATTATAATACATGACACTGGTCTGTATCTTAAGATTAATTACTGAGCAGTTACCCATAGTATACCATGATATTAGAGTCCTTTGACAAGCTAGCTTTAACCTTTACAGGAATATTACTCAGAAAGAAAATAACTTCTTGTGACAGTTGCGACCTACACTTTGGCGACAACATTCTTTTTGTAATTAATAGGGAAAAAAATCAGAAAAGTGAACTATGATGGTTTTCCCAAGATTCCCTGCATGTCTGATGGATGGTTATTTTTCCCACTAGAATTCAGAATGAAATATTGACATAACAGAAATTATCTTTTTTTTTAATGGTTGTGTCCTGGCTTGTCCTTCTCACTTCTCTTGCACGTTATCAGTGCCTGTAAGTACCATACAGGGATGCTCTGAGTAGGCAGTGGGATAAAAATAATGTTGCTGAAGCAAGAAATGATTTCAAGATCTCTCCTAGTATATCAAGGTTCCATGGAGCATTATAAATTGTCCTAGAACAGGGATTTTCAAAGTTTTTTTTCAGCTACATAACCTGTAAATGAAGAAAAAAGGAATCTCACAATGGTTAATCAAGAGGCTGTACTCTAGTGATAGAAAACTGGCAGTAAAACAGCACTTGTCTTCATTATTTATTTATGCAAATGTGTATTAAAATTCCTTTTGAGTACTATGGGTTATGGTGGTTGTCCAGTTTGTGTTATCTCTTCTTCTTTGCTTTTGTCATTGCATTTTATGTGAGCCATCCAGTGAATGGGATGGGAATGGGAGCAAGATGATACAAAATGTAATAAGAATTTTAGTAAATAAAAATAAAGTACACCAAATAAATGTTCGGCCATCTCCATTTAGATGAAAACATTGCAACTGCTGCCTTTCTAGTGGCAGTGACCAAGTAAGAAACACTTTTCAAGATCTCAAGTGCAAAACTTTGTGTAATAAGCATCACGAGAGAAAGAAAGAAAGACCAGCTGGAAGCATCAGCTGACTTCTCCAAGTAGTGGGATGGGAAAGCAAAAAGGATTCTTGTAAGAAACAAAACAACGAAGATAGAGAAGTGATGGCGAACCTTTTGGGCTCAGCATCTCAAAATTTCAGAAACTGCCCACCTTGACTCTTTAGGTATGACACACACACACACACACACACACACACCTTTTTTATATAGAATTTTTTTTATTGGCCAAGTGTGATTGGACACACAAGGAATTTGCCTTGGTGCATATGTTCTCAGTGTACATAAAAGAAAAGATACCTTCATCAAGAATCATTAGGTACAACACTTAATGATAGTCATAGGGTACAAATAGGCAATCAGGAAATAATTAATATCAATATAAATCATAAGGATACAAGCAACCAAGTCATATAGTCATAAATGGAAGAAGATGAGTGATGGGAACGATGAGAAGATTAATAGTAGTGCAGACTTAGTCAATAGTTTGACAGTGTTGAGGGAATTATTTGTTTAGCAGAGTAATGGCATTCAGGAAAAAACTGTTCTTGTGTCTAGTTGTTCTGGTGTGCAGTGCTCTATAGCGCCATTTTGAGAGTAAGAGTTGAAATAGCTTATGTTCAGGATGTGAGGGGTCTGTAAATATTTTCACAGCCCTCTTTTTGACTCGTGCAGTATACAGGTCCTCAATGGAAGGCAGGTTGGTAGCAATTGTTTTTTCTGCAGTTCTAATTATCCTCTGAAATCTGCGTCTGTCTTGCTGGGTTGCAGAACCCAATCAGACAGTTATAAAGGTACAGATGATAGACTCAATAATTCCTCTGTGGAAGTGGATCAGCAGCTGCTTGGGCAGTTTGAGCTTTCTGAGTTGGCACAGAAAGAACATTGGACTCACTGGATAAAAGAGGCCTCTCCAGAGTTCTGGAGCTCTGAATTCTCCTCTCCAGATGTTCTGGAAGTTGCACTAGAGGATCATATTCTGATGGGTCTTGTGGAGCTTCAGAAAATTGCAGGAGAATGCTCTCATGTTTTCCACACACTGCAGGGGTTGTGTGAGTGCAAACCTTCTTATGCAACTTCCAGAGAATCCTGATGTGTCCACAGAACTGGCATGATATGTCACCTGTGACATGCATGTCAGATTCGCCATTGCTGAAATAGAGCATGTTCAATGTTTGCAGAATGCCGAGTGGTGAAAAAGGCAGAAATCACGGTAGAGTTGAATAGAACCGATTATGGCTTATGGGTAGCCAGAACCTCCACTTCTTCAGAGATGTTATTCCAGCAATCACAGGGTTGAGTATGGTTTCATGATATCATACAGGTGCGACAGGACAATGTTTTTTGTCTGTTTGCTTGTTTAATCCTATTTTCTTTTGCTTTGGATGATCTGGTGATGTAGAACACTTTATTTTCTTAGTTTTCCTTTAGTGGTGGTGGGATTTCTCCATTGCTTGTTGGTGATTTGTTGCGTTCAAACAGGGCAATTTGATCTGTGCAGGGAGGATCATGGCATGGGGAAGAAAATCCAAAAGCCAAGAAGGCCATGCTCACATACAATGGATATAGAAAATCCACACACCCCTTGTTAAAAGGGCAGTTTTTTAAGATGTAAAAAAAGTCAGATCAAGGTAAATCACTTCTACCTTTAATATACATTACACGTTGTACAATTCAATTCAAAAACAAACTCAAAACTTTTAGAGGGAAAATAGCAATAAAAAAAAACAAAAAATATGTACAATAACATAGTGTACCCACTCATTTATCTCACAATGTCACTGTGTTTAGAATTAATCCATTCAAACTGATGTTAAATAGCAGTCAGTACATACCTGCCATCAATTAAAGTGACTCTGATCAAGGCCATATAAAGTTCAGCAGTTCTAATAGGACTTTTCCAATATTTACAATTCTTCCTGTTACAGCAAAAGCCATGGTTTTCAAAATGCTTACAAAACATCAAAGGGATATCCTTGCTGGAAGGTGTCAGTCAGGAGAAGAGTATGAAAACAATTCCACGGCATTGGATATACCATGGAACACAGTGAAAGTAGTCAACAACAAGTGTAGCAGCAGTGACATTACCAAGAACTGGATGTCTCTCCAAAATTGATGAAAAAACAAGAAGAAAACTGATCTGAGAGGCTGCCAAGGGCCTTCAGCAACATTAAAAGAGCTGCAGAAATTTCTGGTAGGTACTGGTTGTATCTGGGCTATGGGATAGAGTAGTAAGATGGAAGCCTTTTCTTACAAAGAAAACATCTTAGCCCAGCTACATTTTGCAGAAACCTACATCAAGTCTGTCAAAAGCATGTGAGAAAATGTATTATGGTCTGAGGAGACCAAGGTTGAACTCTTTGGGCATAATTCCAAAAAGCATGTTTGGTACAATAACAAAACTGTGCTTCTTCAAAAGTACACCGTACCCCCAGTGTAGCATGGTGGCGGCAGCATTATGCTTTGGGGCTGCTTTTCTTCAGCTAGAACTAAGGCTTTAGTCAAGGTAGAGGGATTTATTAACATTTCAAAAATATTCCAAATTTTAGCACCAAAATCTTCAGGCCTCTGCTAAAATACAGAGGGCGGAGAGGAATTTTACCTTTCAACCTGACAACAACCCAAAGCATACCTCCAAATCAACAACAAAAAAATGGCTTCACCAAAAGAAGATCAAAAATTTGGAATGGATAAGAAAGAGCCTGGACCTGCATCCGCTTGAATATCTGTGGGGTGATCTGAGGAGGGCTGTGAACAGGAGATGCTTTTGCAGGGAAGAGTGGACAAAGATTCCCAAGGAAAAATGTACCATGCTGATAGGCTTCTACCCCCAAAGACTGAATGGTCTCATAAAATCAAAAGGTGCTTCAACAATGAAGTGTTAGTTTAAGGATTGGCTTCAGGTTATACCAATATGGCAGTGTGGCTGGTTGGGGAATTCTGAGAGTTGAAGTCCACACTTAAATTGCCAAGACTGAAAAATTCTGCCATATAGGGTATTCTGAAAGAGATTGGCAGCTTGCATGAAATTCTCAATAACTGGTTCCCCCCCCCTCTATTGTTTTCTATTACATATGCTGTGCAGTTAATTCAAATCTATTTAGATGTGTATTTAAAGTAACTAGACTATATTTCTAGTCCTTGCAATGTTTTGAGCTCTTTGTATATAGCCAATCAAGACATTGCATGAGAAAATAAATCTGACAATCAATATAATCTCTCGGATGAAATAGGGAAGCAGGTGATTTATATACATATATATGCAATGTTTTTTCTGATACTTCCTACTGTTGGCTGCTGCACTGGGTAGCATTTTTCTAAAAAAAAAAAAAAAAGTTGGTGTCACAATAGTGAAACCTTGAGGGGAAAGACCTAGTTTCTATATTAAATCTGTTACAATTGATGAAAATCCAAGTGCCTCCAGAAATAGGAACTTACACGAAACATGTAGGTAATTAGAGCATTCTCCAGAGGGTTAGATTAGTTGGGAGAAAAGCCAAGTGAATTGGTCTTTCTGAAAACAATGTACTACCGATTCAAACATCCATTTGTGCGTTCAATTTTATCATTTGCAGGGACCTTGTAAGGAGGAGGAAACGCATATACCTTCCAGATGCGTTACTTTTCCAGAAACCTCCTGGCAATAGAAAGAACATTTCATAGATTATTGGTATGATGGCCTTGAGAGGACATAGTTATTGGTGACAGGAAATGAGAAATCTGTCTAGGACTCTGTACTTATTGGAAGCTCCTCTCTTGGGTAAAGAAAGAATGGTGAAACCATCTTGTTGAATCAATTTGTTCAGCCTCCAGGGGTGTTTTCTTTATGAGTGCTTTCCCTACAGCAAGTTCAGGCAAGATCGTACATTTGTGCTCTCTCTTGCACTTTGCTCTCTGTGTCGCAGTGTCCTTTTTCAGTTTGTTGAATAGCACAAATCTATTTGCTTCTCTTCTGCTATGGAAAGCAGAGGAGCAGCCATCTTCCTGATTGTCATCAGGGTCATTTTTCACTTTCCTTCAGGAAGCCAAAAATGACAGGGCCTCTTCTGTTCCTGAGGTTCTGTTGGCAAAGGTTAAATTACTCCTGTCTTGATCAGAATGCAAATATTTATTAGAAACATCACAATCAGAGGCCGGCTTAAATGGCTCTGGGCAGGGAAGGCCAGTAGTCGGATTCAATTTTTTTACTACCAGTTCTGTGGGCATGACTTGGTAGGCCTGGCGTGGCAGGGGAAGGATATTGTAAAATCCCCATTTCCTCCTGATCAGCTGGGACTCGGGAGACAGAGAATAGATGGGAGCAGAGCCAGTCAGAGGTGGTATTTACCGGTTCTCCAAACTACTCAAAATTTCCACTACCGGTTTTCCAGAACTGGTCAGAATCTGCTGAAACCCACCTGTGTGGAAGGCTATAACCTGTATCTGTACAATCAATCTCACATCTCCTCTTGTGCCTCTAAAAAGAAAAAAAACCAACCAAACAAATTTTGTTCCCTGTTCTTTTTCAATTAGATGAAAAAGATTGTGTTTTTTTGCTTTGTTTTGCTTTCAGCAGAAAATGATTTCTGTGATATTGTGTCGGGTACAATGTGATAGGAGAGGCATGTATGAACGCCCTCCTTTTCATTCCACAGTTATCTTTTTCTTCTCTGTTTTCCATAATTCCTTGAAATCTCAAGGGGAGGCACCAGGAGGGAACTTTTCCCACAGGACTTTTTTTTTCCCCAATCAGGAAGTGTGACAGACAGCAGGCTTCAAACCAGAAGGGAGATGTATAACAGAAAGTGGTCCTAGTAGCAGCACTTTTTGCTGTTATCGCCAATTTATTTATATTTATTTATTTATTATTTATTTATTCGATTTATATACATATATATGCAATGTTTTGAGCTCTTTGTATATAGCCAATCAAGACATTGCATGAGAAAATAAATCTGACAATCGATATAATCTCTCGGATGAAATAGGGAAGCAGGTGATTTATATACATATATATGCAATGTTTTTTCTGATACTTCCTACTGTTGGCTGCTGCACTGGGTAGCATTTTTCTAAAAAAAAAAAAAAGTTGGTGTCACAATAGTGAAACCTTGAGGGGAAAGACCTAGTTTCTATATTAAATCTGTTACAATTGATGAAAATCCAAGTGCCTCCAGAAATAGGAACTTACACGAAACATGTAGGTAATTAGAGCATTCTCCAGAGGGTTAGATTAGTTGGGAGAAAAGCCAAGTGAATTGGTCTTTCTGAAAACAATGTACTACCGATTCAAACATCCATTTGTGCGTTCAATTTTATCATTTGCAGGGACCTTGTAAGGAGGAGGAAACGCATATACCTTCCAGATGCGTTACTTTTCCAGAAACCTCCTGGCAATAGAAAGAACATTTCATAGATTATTGGTATGATGGCCTTGAGAGGACATAGTTATTGGTGACAGGAAATGAGAAATCTGTCTAGGACTCTGTACTTATTGGAAGCTCCTCTCTTGGGTAAAGAAAGAATGGTGAAACCATCTTGTTGAATCAATTTGTTCAGCCTCCAGGGGTGTTTTCTTTATGAGTGCTTTCAGCAGAAAATGATTTCTGTGACATTGTGTCGGGTACAATGTGATAGGAGAGGCATGTATGAACGCCCTCCTTTTCATTCCACAGTTATCTTTTTCTTCTCTGTTTTCCATAATTCCTTGAAATCTCAAGGGGAGGCACCAGGAGGGAACTTTTCCCACAGGACTTTTTTTTTTTTCCCCTGTCAGGAAGTGTGACAGACAGCAGGCTTCAAACCAGAAGGGAGATGTATAACAGAAAGTGGTCCTAGTAGCAGCACTTTCTGCTGTTATCACCAATAAGCAAATAGCTCTAAAAACCATCACCTACATGAATTAAAAACAGGTTCTGAGGTTCTCTGAGAAAAAGGGGGAAAAATATAACTCCCTTTCATAGGAACTGAATTTTTTAAAGAAATTCTAGCAATAATAATAGGACTTAGACTTATATACTGCTTTACAGTACTTTATAGTCCTCTCTAAGTGGTTTACAGAGTCAGAGTATTGCCCCCAACAGTTTGGGTCCTCATTTTACTGACCTCCAAAGGATGGAAGGCTGAGTCAACTTTGAGCCTGGTGAGATTTGAACTACCAAAACGCAGTCAGCCGGCAGTCAGCAGAAGTACCCTGCAGTACTGCACTCTAACCAGTGTGCCACCGAAGCTCTAAGACAGATTTTTGTTACAGCAAAGTAATCTTCAACTTACAGACATTCATTTAATGACCATTTGAGGTTATAACAGCATTGAAAAAAGTGGTGTATGATTTATACAGTCACATAATCAAAATTTGGGCATTCACATGATCAGAATTTGGATGCTTGGTTGAGTATCCTGGGGTCAATTGATCACCATTTGCAACTTTTTCAGGGAGCTTCCAACAAGAAAAATCAATGAGGAAAATCAGATTCACTTAACAACTGTGTGATTCACTTAGCAACCAATGGTTCGGTTAATAACTATAGCAAAAAAAGGTCATTAAATTGGGTGCAATTCACTTAACAACTGCATCATTTAGCAACAGAAGTTCCAGGCCTATTTATTTATTTTATTTATTTTATTTATTTTATTCGATTTTTATACCACCCTTCTCGCGAAGGGCGAAGGGCGGTGTACAGCCATATAAAAAATCCACAATATAGACATTAAAACAAGATTAAAACAAAACATATTACAAGGTGGCTGGAATTTAAAAGCAATTTAACAAACCTTAAAATATAAATTATCCCAATTAAAATTTAATAAAACTTTTAGGCCAGTCCCGCTTGAATAAATAAGTGCGTTTTCAGCTCACGGCGAAAAGTCCGAAGATCAGGCACTTGACGTAAACCAGGGGGAAGTTCGTTCCAGAGCGTAGGAGCTCCAACAGAGAAGGCCCTGCCCCTGGGGGCCGCCAGCTGACATTGTTTGGCGGACGGCACCCTGAGAAGGCCCTCTCTGTGTGAGCGTACGGGTCGGTGAGAGGTATCTGGTCGCAGGCGGTCCCGTAGATAACCCGGCCCTATGCCATGGAGCGCTTTAAAGGTGGTAACCAAAATCTTAAAGCGCACCTGAAAGACCACAGGAAGCCAGTGCAGCCTGCGCAGGATGGGTGTTACATGGGAGCCACGAGGGCTCCATCTATCACCCGCAGCCGCATTCTGGACTAGATGCAGCCTCCGGGTGCACTTCAAGGGCAGCCCCATGTAGAGAGCATTGCAATTTTTTTTTTTTGTTTACATTTATACCCCGCCCTTCTCCGAAGACTCAGGGCGGCTTACAATGTATAAGGCAATAGTCTCATTCTATTTGTATATTATTATTATTATTATTATTTTAATCCAATAATCCAAACGGGAAGTGACAAGAGCATGAGTGACCGTGCATAAGGCATCTATTATGGTTATGAGTTAAGGACTACCTGTATATAACTTTCTCCTTCCTAACATGACATTCACTGGAAAAGTGGAAACATTTATGGCTCATTCTTCTCCAAGGGCACTGTCAAAAAAGTCAAGATGGCAGCCAGAACTATGTGATCAAAGTTTTGTCAATTTTTTTCATGTGTCATGCATGTCATGCATATAAAAAAATGTAAGGACTTTGTTCACACTATTATGGCTACCTTCTTGGATGACACACATATGGATGTTCCTTTCCATCCCATTTAAGTTCCACTTCTCTCTCCTGCTATTTCCAATGTACCAAATGTTCCTGACAATAATATCACCTTCTTGCTGTATTTGGCCCTGGTAAATTTTCCAGGTACACTTTTCTGACTCCTCCACTTTGCTTTTCTGACTCCTCCACTTAAGTTTTGCTTGTCAATTCTCTCCAAGAAGAAAAGAGACAGTCAAAATGACCAGGGGCCTGATGTACCCAACCTATTAAGAAAGCTTACAAGGCATGTGATTATTATATTTTTTTTAGTTTAAGATGGACAAAGTAGTTGTGTTGGGCTAGATCATAAAATTATGGGCAAATAGGACAAAACAGATTTTTTTTCCCACCAGTTTTTACTTTCCTAAAGGAATAACCCATTTATTTGCCTATTAGATTTGTTTTCTAACATTCTACTGAAATGATATTCAATATGGCTAAGATTGATTGCTAGATTTGTTTAGGACAGGCAAAAAACATATAATACAGTTATTTAATTGAGATAAGAATATATTCAGCTTTGGTTTTACTTGGAAAATCACTTCTGGACTTTGTGCTCGAGACAGGGGAAAAAAAGAACTTTAATGTTTGGTTTTGCTGATTAATATAGTTTGTTGTTAAAGAAATGGCTTGTATTTGTTAAGTTAGTAAAGTTAAGGTTGTAATTTTATTTTACATTGTATTGTTCTTAAAAAAGTTGGAAGTCAATACTTTTTTTCTTTCCCCTTTTTACTTCCTTAATATCTTTATTACTTGTATTTTAGAACTTTAATAAAATTCTTTAAAAACAACGTACATTATATATCTATATATGCATGTACATAGATACATACCAATGGTGGAATTCATTTTTTTTTATATACTGCTGGTTCTGTGGCCGTGGCTTGGTGGGTGTGGCAGGGGAAGGATACTACAAAATCTCCATTTCCACCCCACACCAGGAGAAGGATATTGCAAAATCCCCATTCCCTCCCCACTCTGGAGCCAGCCAGAGGTGGTATTTGCCAGTTCTCCAAACTACTTAAAGTTTCCGCTACTGGTTCTCCAGAACCTGCTGAATTTCATCCCTGATACATACACTAAGTCCTAAAAACTATACATGCACACACGCGCATACACACACACACAAACATCAGAGCTCCTGAACACCAGACCGAAGCAATTTGATCAATAAAGACATAAATTGGCATTTACAGTCCCAAAGGGAGTGGTTGTTCCAGTATGTACTCTTTTATTACATAAGAATAGCAGAATAGACATAGAAAATAGGATACTTTCTATTATCCTGTTATAATAATATTATAGAGGATCCCTCCTCTGTTCTGTGTTATGAAGAAATAATTTGATAGATGTGGATGATGTATCCAATATTAAGAAACTGTTGTTTATTAAGAAAGATTCAAGGATTTGGGCATGTCTGACCTTGAGAAAGAAGCTGGGGAATAGGTGACGTATGATAACTCATTATAATTCCTGAAAGGATGACAGACCAAGGCTCAAGAACCATCTTCCATCATTCCAAAATGGATCACCCAGAAAAAATGCTTTTAATTGAAAGTTGGGTGGGGGGACCTTAGGGCAAGAATATTTTCACCATGTAGAGCAGTGGTAGTCAACCTGGTCCCTACCGCGGTACTAGTGGGAGTTCCAGCTTTCATGGTGGGCAGTAGGGGTTTTGTCCGATATTGAAGCACTTTCCTTTTTTTAATTTAATTGATTTTTAAAAAAATTTCATAGCATTATTTAAAAACATTTTCATTAGGTTTTCATAAAATTTCCCATGACAATTTAAATTTCTGAAAATATACTATTTGTATCACCTGCGCATAAGTTTAATTCACGTTACATAAGTGAAACTAAATGGCGCTATAATGTGACCGCAAACAAAAGATCCTCCAGAATAGCTCGTGCATCTCCCCCCGAACCGGTGGGCAGTTAGAAAATTTTACTACTAACAGAGATACAAAAGTGGGCGGTAGGTATAAAAAGGTTGACTACTCCTGATGTAAAGCAATTACCGTATATACTCGAGTATAAGCCGAGTTTTTCGGCACGTTTTTTGTGCTGAAAAACGCCCCCTCGGCTTATACTCGAGTCTACCCTTGCAGAGCCGACCCAGGGAGAGGGTTTTTTGCCCTCGGGAACAGCTGGGCCGGCAGGACGAGCCCAAATGCTGCCGGCATGTTTTGCCAGCTCGGCCGGCTCGTTTTGGGGCGGCGGCTGGCCTCGGCGCTTCCGCCGCTGATGGCGGCGGCGGCGGTGGTCGGCGGAGGCGTTGTCACCTCGCCCTCCTCTTGCCCGCGGTGGGGCGGAGGCGTTGTCACCTCGCCTCCTCTCGAAAGCCGAAATTGAGTGCGGCGGCGGGGTGGGGAGGCCGCCGTGAAGTGCCGGCTGGGGGAGCCCGGGATTGGCTCCTGGACTCCCCCAGCCGGCACTTCACGGCGGCCTCCCCCCACCCCGCCGCTTCGCACTCAATTTCGGCTTTTCGGAGAGGAGGGCGAGGGTGACAAACGCCAAGGGGCGAGAAGAACTCTATTTGTTTGTCACTCGCCTCCTCTCGAAAGCCGAAATTGAGTGCGGCGGCGGTGGGGAGGCCGCCGTGAAGTGCCGGCTGGGGAGCCAGGAGCCAATCCCGGCTCCCCAGCCGGCACTTCACGGCGGCCTCCCCACCCCGCCGCTCGCACTCAATTTCGCCGAGAGGAGGCGAGGGTGACAACGCCTCCGCCCCACCGCGGGCAAGAGGAGGACGAGTGAGAGGGGCGAAATGTCGAACGCCCCTCCGCCTCCGCCGACCACCGCCGCCGCCATCAAAAGCGGCGAAAGAAAACGCCGGAGGCCAGCCGCCGCCCCAAAACGAGCCGGCCGAGCTGGCAAAGCATGCCGGCAGCATTTGGGCTCGTCCTGCCGGCACTTCAATCCCGGCTCCCCAGCCGGCACTTCACGGCGGCCTCCCCCCACCCACCCACCCACCCACTCCCACTGCCGCCGCACTCAATTTCGGCTGGAGAGGAGGGCGAGTGTGTCAAACGCCAAGGGGCGAGAAGAACTCTATTTGTTTGTCACTCGCCTCCTCTCGCCTCGGAGGGGCGGAGGGGCGTTGTCACCGCCTTCGAAAGCCGAAATTGAGTGCGGCGGCGGTGGGGAGGCCGCCGTGAAGTGCCGGCTGGGGAGCCCGGGATTGGCTCCTGACTCCCCAGCCGGCACTTCACGGCGGCCTCCCCACCCCGCCGCTCGCACTCAATTTCGGCTGGAGAGGAGGGCGAGGGTGACAACGCCAAGGCGAGAAGAACTCTATTTGTTTGTCACTCGCCTCCTCTCGCCTCGGAGGGGCGGAGGGGCGTTGTCACCGCCTTCGAAAGCCGAAATTGAGTGCGGCGGCGGTGGGGAGGCCGCCGTGAAGTGCCGGCTGGGGAGCCAGGAGCCAATCCCGGCTCCCCAGCCGGCACTTCACGCGGCCTCCCCACCCCGCCGCCGCACTCAATTTCGCCGGAGAGGAGGGCGAGGGTGACAACGCCTCCGCCCCACCGCGGGCAAGAGGAGGACGAGTGAGAGGGGCGAAATGTCGAACGCCCCTCCGCCTCCGCCGACCACCGCCGCCATCAAAAGCGGCGGAAGAAAACGCCGAGGCCAGCCGCCGCCCCAAAACGAGCCGGCCGAGCTGGCAAAGCATGCCGGCAGCATTTGGGCTCGCCCTGCCGGGCACTTCAATCCCGGCTCCCCAGCCGGCACTTCACGGCGGCCTCCCCACCCACCCACCCACCCACCCACTCCCACTGCCGCCGCACTCAATTTCGCCGGAGAGGACGGCGAGTGTGTCAAACGCCAAGGCGAGAAGAACTCTCTTTTATTTGCTTGTCACTCGCCTCCTCTTACTCGTCCTCCTCTCGCCCTCGGAGGGGGCGGAGGGGGCGTTTGTCACGAATACATCCCAATAAAATGCAAAGGTTTCAAAGCATGTTTTGGAAAAGCAGCGAGGGATGGGGGGAGAATGCTGCCTTGAATGTGAAAGAAACGTGGAAAACTCCAACTACAGTATAAAAAAAAAACATTTGCACTCAGTACTTTTTATTTTATTTTATTTTTTGCCAAGTTTTCCCCAGGGTTTTTTTTCCCCCCTATGGAAATTGGGGAGGTGGGGAGAAAGAGGTGAAAAAGAAAAGCCTCTTGGAAAGCGGAGAAATACGGCAAGAACAAACAATTTCTCCCCCCGCCCCTCCCGGCGCCGTCCTTCTCTCCCGCCAGTCACATGGTTCAGTTTTTTTCCAGGCTAACTATACTTATGCTTTCACTTCCCGAGTGAACATTGTAAAGTAAACAGTGAGCAACAGTGAGCAAAATTACGGTAATCTCCTCTGCCAAATCTATTCCCAAACCTCCCCCAACACCTCCGCTCCACAAAGGCAAGAAATGAACGCCGAATCCGAGAGGGGGCAGGAGGAGGAGGAGGAGGAGGAGAGATGGGGCATTGCAAGCTAGGGTGGGAAGAAGGAGGAGGAAGAAGAAGGAGGCAAAAGAAACCGACCCTCGCAGATCAGCAAATTAGCTTTCCTTCTCCAAACCAATTTTTTAAAAACCCGTTCTACCCAGAGCAAATGGCAAATAAGCAGCCCGTTTTGAGTCTGATTATTGTTTCACGGTGGTTGCCTCTCTGATCTCCTTGTACATGACAAGGCACCTCTAACCCAGCGCTTTGTGTTTGTTATTGGTAATTCTCCTCTCCTTCTTCCATTGGAGTCCTCTCCTTTCTTTCCGAACGGGCGGGCGATTTACCTTCTCTGCCTCTTTTATTTTCCTGGAGGTGGAGGTGTATTCCTAAGGATGCCTTCAGTGCTGGGGAAGGAGCCGATCCATGGAGGGAGGGGGCGACGCTGCCGAGAAGCCGCTGCTTACAGAGGCGAAAGAGCCAGGAGACCTTGGCATAGGTGGGCGGCTGGTGTAAGGCAGGGCAGAACCTTCGACCCGCAAGGATCCCGGGAGGTGGGGACGAAAGAGAGGCAGAGAAGGAGGAGGGAAGGAAGGAAAAGAAAAGAAAAGGGGGAGTGAAAATAAGAGCAGTCCGAGCAATAAATAAATATTGCTGGGCTGCTTTCCAAAAATCCTCAGCACGGAACTAAAAGTTGCAAGTGTTTTGTGAGTTCAAACAGTCCCTTCCAGACTAACACGTTTCATTAAAAGATACAAAGTTTGGTAAACTGAAGCTCGCTCTGTCCAATGCAAAAAAATCATCATCATCATATAATAATAATAATAATAATAATAATAATAATAATAATAATAATAATAATAATAATAATAATAATAATAATAATAATAATTGTATACCGCCCTTCTCCCATATATTTGTAATATTAGCAGGAAGGGTTACAGCAAGGAAAATCAATACAACCCGTTCTAAGCCGAAACACATTTATATAAGGAGACCTGAAAATGTATTTGTATAGAAACAAATGTACGGTATTTGTCTCTTGTGATGATGTGTTGCAGGGTTGCCTTAAATTGCTGTGTGATAGTTACAGCATTTCCAGAAAACACAGACTGGAAAAGAAAAGAAAAGGGAACGGTAGGAATGAAAATGGATGACTGTGTCATCCATATCATCAACCTTTGTGAAGTGTATTGGGAAGCAACTTTTAAAATAAGACCTTTTCTTGATCGTCTCCTTATTAAAAGGGGCATTTGTCACTCTCGCCTCCTCTCGCCTCTTGGCGTTTGACACACTCGCCTCCTCTCACTCGCCTCTTTTCGCCTTTTGAAAAGATAGCTTGCCGTCCATGGGTCTCTTTGGACAGCTTTCTGGGGTGATGGTTTCCTGATGGCAGTTGACGCGTAATAATTTTTTTTCCTGTTAGGAATGGATCCCAGTACTTCTAATCCTGGACCATCAAAACAAAACGCAGGTCATACGAAGCTGCTTTCAAACTTAAGGTTGTGTCAAGAGCAGAAGAAAGCAATAACAGTATTGCAAGTAGGGAATTTTGTGTTGATGAAAACAAGTAAGGAGTGGCGGAAAATGAAAGCTGACTTGGAAAAGCTTCCAAAGGCAAAAAGCTCGACGTGGTTTAACGAGTCCATTTGGGGCTCTAGAGACTGAATTGCATGAATGGGTTATGGAGTGTCGTCAAAATGGTTACTGTGTAACACGTATGGGAATTCGCCACGTGCCTTCAAATGGCTAAAGAAGAAAAATTTAAAGTACCAGGCACTGAAAAATTTGTTGCATCAGCAGGATGGTGTACCCGCTTCATGAATAGGTTTGGCCTATGTTTGCAAAGAACAAAGATTGCACAGAAGCTGCCAAAAGACCTTGATGAAAAAGTGATGTCATTCCATTCATTCATCATAAAACAAAGAAGGATCCATAACTATGACCTTCAAGATATTGGAAATATGGATGAAACGCCTATGACCTTTGATCTTCCAAGCAACAGAACTGTGGCAAGTTTGGGAGACAAAACAATTTTACTAAGAACCACAGGAAATGGAAACAACCATTTCACAGTCGTTCTGTCATGTTTGGCTAATGGAACCAAGCTGAGGCCTGTTATTATTTTTAAAAGAAAGACCTTGCCTAAAGGTAAAATTCCGCCACGAATTACAGTGCGTGCACATGTTAAAGGCTGGATGGATGAAGATGGAACAAAAAAATGGCTGGAAGAAATTTGGAACGGACGACCAGGAGCAGCCTTAAAGAAAAAACCATCACTGTTAGTTTGGGATATGTTCAGAGCCCACATATCTGATGACATAAAAAAATTGGCAAAGTCATCTCAAGTCACTTTGGCCGTTATTCCAGGTGGGCTTACATCTGTATTGCAGCCCCTAGATGTCAGTTTAAATAAACCTTTCAAGGACCGTGCGAAGGATGTGGCATGAATGGATGACATCTGGTCAAGCTCAACTGACAAAAGTTGGAAATCTGAGAAAGCCAGACATACAACTAATAGCACAGTGGGTTCGTGATGCATGGGAAGATATTCCAGAGGACATGGTGCAACGTGCCTTCAAGAAATGTGGCATTAGTAATGCTATGGATGGCAGTGAAGACAGCGCATTGTATGAGGGTGACAGCAGTGATGATGACGACTGTGAACTCAGTGATGATGACAACGTATATGCGGATAACATCACAGACGCTGAAGTAGCTGAAGCTCTGTTTGGACAAACAGATGATGAGGAGGAGAGTTTTGAGGGATTTTAGCTCTCGTTAGCTTGGTTGCTGTTACTTTTAAAGATACTGTATTTTTGATACCATATTCTTTTTGGGGACCCCCTTTTGCACTTTTATTGTTTTTTGTTCAAATAAATATTCATGTTATTTTACTTGGCTCTATCTTTATTTTTTACATTGACCAGTAGCTGCCTCATTTCCCACCCTCGGCTTATACTCGAGTCAATAGTTTTTCCCAGTTTTTGTGGTAAAATTAGGTACCTCGGCTTATATTCGGGTCGGCTTATACTCGAGTATATACGGTACCCAGGGAAATGGCAAGTGTCTCTTTTCTAGATTTGTTCAAGTGGAAATTCAAGACTTTTTTTTTAAAGTGCTTTAATCCTGAACTGAACAAGAGTTAGATGTGATGACTGAATGGTCTCTTCTAACTTCGTGATTCCATTATTCCACAGTAGATAAGTTATTGATCTGATCAAGCAAGGCTCTTACATTCCCACCACAGTTCTTAGGTCTCACATCAAATTATTTCTATCTGGTGCCTTGAAATCACTGGATTTCATATTTTTGACAACAAGCATTACTTGGGGGTCATATTTTGGGCATCACTACTTATTATTTTCTAGCCTTCTTGAAGTTTGACCTGACTATTTTACATTTGCTATCAACAGACAGCTGTTCTTTGTTTTAAGTGAAATTTGTTCACAACTGTAGATTTGTTTTGCCTTAGTTTCCTCAAGTCTCTTTCTACCTTAAGAAGGTAGAAATGTTTCTTTTTTTTTCTTTTTTTTTTTATTGAAAAAGTTTTACAACAATTAAATTTTTCCCCCTCCCCCCCTCCTTCCTAAACCACCCCCCCCCCGGACTTCCCGGAGCAAACACAAGGTATAGTTCCTTAAACAAAACAGTCATACATTAAATTTTTAAAATCTAACACAATTATAATCTTTCTCTCACATAACCTGACTTCTTCCATTAGAATCAAAAATAACATCCTTCATTCAAAAGCAATCCGAAATTTCTTAATCTGATATCTATTTTGAATATAATCAATCCAGTTCTTCCATTCATTTAAATATTTTTCTTGAGTACTGTCTTTCAAGAAGGCTGAGATTTTAGCCATCTCAGCCAAATTGGAAACTTTCAATATCCATTCTTCTATTGTGGGTAATTCTTTTTTCTTCCAATATTGTCCAATCAACAGTCGTGCTGCTGTTATTAAGTTCAAAATCAACTTAGTCTCAATCACTGTACAGTCCGTTGTTATTCCCAAAAGGAAAAATTGCGGTAGGAACTTTATCTTCTTTTTTTTTTATATATATAAAAAAGTTTTATTTTTACAATCTTATCAAATAATTCATCCAATGTACAGTTATATACAATTAGTCGGGCCTGCCCAGTCACCACCCCCCTTTTTAACCTTCTTCCCTCTTCTACCTTCTTTTACTTTCCAAACCTTCCTCTCCTTCTCTTATCTACCTCCTCTCCTCCCTCCACCCTACACTCTTCTCCCTCTTCTACCCCCCTTCCTTCCTCTTCTCCTCTTTCCTACCTCCTACTCTCTCTTTTTTCCCTCCCCACCGTTCTAAAATGGCAACTGGTCAGACCCGACCCTACATTAATTATATTTATACATCTTCAATAATCCCTGTACATTAACCATCACTCCATCACTAACCTCAACCCCCCAATTCCCTTCCCCTTTACCCCCACCCTCACCCCGACTTCCCAGAACAAAATGCAGGTATCAAAACTAACAATCATAATCTAAAATAATCCTAAATTATAATCTCTAGTCTCTCCACGCTTATTCACACTCTCAATTCCTCTCCTTCAAAAATATATCTAATACAAATTATTTCCTAAATTTACTCATATGCTATTTGATATTTTTTTATCTGATACTTATTTTGAATATAATCAATCCACATTTTCCATTCTAAAATATATTTTTGTTGTGTATAGTCTTTGAAGTAAGCAGAGATTTTGCCATTTCTGCCAGATTTGATACTTTAAGAGTCCATTCTTCAATTGTAGGTAATTCTTCTTCTTCCAATATTGAGCAATCAAAAGTCTTATGGCTGTTATTAAGTTCAGAATCAATTTAGTCTCTATAGCTGTACAATCCATAATTATTCCTAGTAAAAAGAACTGCGGGTAAACTTAATCTTCTTTTCAAAATATTCTGCATGATCCACCATACTTTAATCCAAAATGCTTTAACTTTTTTGCAAGTCCACCATATATGATAATAAGTAGCATCTTCACAATCACATCTCCAGCATTTAGCCTGTACATTAGGATACATACATGACAATTTTTTGGGGTCTAAATGCCATCTATAAAACATCTTATAAAAATTTTCTCTCATATTTTGCGCTTGTGTAAATTTAACATTCCTTACCCAAATTCTTTCCCAAGTTTCCAACATTATTGGTTGCTGAAAATTTTGTGCCCACTTAATCATACAATCCTTAACCAAATCAGTCTCTGAATCTATTTCTACTAATACATTATACAACCTCTTAATATGCTGTTGACCTTGATCTCTCATTTGTTTTAACAAATTATCCTCAATTTGCTTAACACCTATTTTTTGATCTAATTTCCATCTAGCTTGTAGTTGTCCGTATTGGAGGAACTTTATCTTCTTCAGAACATTCTGCATAATCCACCAGATTCTTATCCAGAAAGACTTAATTTTCTTACAAGTCCACCATACATGAAAATATGTAGCATCATCACAATTACATCTCCAACATTTCGCTTGCATATCTGGATACATACATGATAATTTCTTAGGATCTAAATGCCATCTATAAAACATCTTATAAAATTTTCTCTCATATTTTGCGCTTGTGTAAATTTAACATTTCTAACCAAATTTTTCCCATGTTTCCAACATTATTGGTTCTTGAATATTCTGTGCCCATTTTATCATACAATCCTTTATTAAATCTCTTTCAGAATCTATTTCTATCAACACAGTATACAATCTCTTTATATGCCCCTGAGTTTGATTTCTAATTTGTTTAACCAGATTTTCTTCATTTTGAATGATACCAATTTTCTGATCTTCTTTCCATCTAGCCTTTAACTGTCCATATTGAAACCAAGTATAATTCCTCCCTTCTTCTTTTAATGTATCCAAAGATTTTAGTTGTAAATTTCCCCTCTCATTGTATAAAAGATCTTTATAAGTAATCATTTCTTGTTCCTGTTCTATATTTATATTCTCTACTGCGTGTCGAGGACATACCCATATAGGAATTTTGTAATTTAACTTATAATAATATTTTTTCCAGACACGCAGAAGAGAAATTCTCAACACATGATTCTTAAAAGCTTTATCTACTTTCTTATCATACAATAAATATGCATGCCAACCATATAATAAATCATAACCTTCTATATTCAAAATCCTTTCCTCCGTCAAATTAAACCAATCACTTATTACCGAAAGAACAACTGCTTCATAATACAGTTTTAAATTAGGCATTTTTAATCCTCCTCTTTCCCGTGTATCTTGCATTATTTTCATTTTGACTCTCGCTTTTTTCCCTTCCCATATAAATTTATTAATTCCAATCTGCCATTCACCCATTCCTAGTAATCTGATTGCTGACAAGATCACAAGGAGGAAAAAGAAAGAAAACAGCCTTGATTAGTATCTCAGGTAATGAGTCTTAACCATGGCCAACGTGTTCCTAATAATCAGTGGTGGAATTCAAAAAAAGTTACACCAGGTTAGAAATGGCAGGTTTGAAGCTGAGACCAGTACTTTGGGTTCTGTTATACATAGAGTCCACAGAATGGTCCCTGACATCCTCTTAATTTATTGGATTGCAGTGTCCAAAATTCCCAGTTTGTATGGATGAAGATGCAAGACACAGAAAGGCTGATGTCTAAACAAATCTCCCTTAGAAAATAGATGATAAAACAGCCATTATGAAGCCTGAGAGTGCAGAATGTGAGTTCTACTCATTCATCTGGCTATTTGACATCTCTGACCTTGTTTTCTTGCCAACCTCATAATAATGTGCAAAAAAAAAAAATCTGAAGTGGTTTGTTAACAAGATAATTTTTCCCAACTTTATGGAGCTTATAGTAAGCTGTTTTTTTTTAATTTTTAAAACCCCCACACCATAAAAGGAAATGTGGACAACTGAAGCCTTTTCAGTAATCAGCAGCCAAACAAGCAGCATGTAAAATATATGACTTGTAGCCGATACTCATTTTATCTTTTATTCTAATTAAGTGTCTGAGGCCCATACTGAGTTCTCCTTCTCCAACTTGTCTCCTTCTCTGAAAATCTACTAGAATGTGAGATAGAAAGCAAGCATTAAAAATTTACTCAAGAACAGATGAGCATGATATATAGAAAATGTGTGGTACAAGTTGGGAAGGGTATGAAGAGGTGTGCAAATGGCTGGTTGTAGCACCAGCACAAAGGGACTGGGGGAAAGTGCATGTTACCAGACTGACTTGCAACCTTCCTTGCTGGCTTCTCCATTGACTTTCACATTGTAAGCTTCTCACAAGCAAAGTCAGTGGGAAAATCATTAGGAAATCAGAAATCTCACTTGCTCCCACCTGTGGCTGTTCTGTTTAAATAAGCAAATATCATTAAAATGACGATACAACTGAAATGATGGTTTGTGCTTTCTTAATAAGGCCTATTTGGAATAATATCTGAACCATATGTTTGACTTATAGCAATTCTGGATACATGGTTTTCTGTAGAAAACAATCAGCTCTATTAAGCTGTAGTAATAATATAAAGGATATAGAAAATTAAAAGAAGTATAGACTGAATCAGAGGTGGGTTTCAGCAGGTTCTGACTAGTTCTGGAGAACCGGTAGTGGAAATTTTGAGTAGTTCGGAGAACCGGTAGTAAAAATTCTGACTGGCCCCGCCCCCATCTATTCTGTGCCTCCTGAGTCCCAGCTGATCAAGAGGAAATGGGAATTTTGCAGTAACCTTCCCCTGGAGTGGGATGGTAATGGAGATTTTACTATATCCTTCCCCTGGAGTGGGGTGGTAATGGAGATTTTACTGTATCCTTCCCCTGCCACCCACCCTGCCACACCCACAATCTATGCCACGCCCACAGAACCGCTAGAAAATTTTTTGAAACCCACCACTGGATTGAATTCATCATTCTCCATTCAATTTAGTTTTGCTCAGATGGGTACAGCATAAATCAAGCTAGTCAGCATAAATAAGATGGAATAAATAAAATAATATAAAAGGGGAGAGACGATGGCTCAGCGATCAAAGATGTTGAACTTTTCAGCTGAAAAGCTGACAGCCCAGGTTCAAGACCCGAGCACCAAAGAACAGAGTGAGCTCCCATTACCTGCCTCAGCTCCTGCCAACCTAGCAGTTCAAAAAACATGCAAATGTGAGTAGATAAATAGGTACCACTTTGGTGGGAAGGTAACAGTGCTCCATGCACCTTGGCGTATAGTCATGATAGCCATATTAACAAGAAAATGTCTTTGGACAACACTGGCTTTCTCGGATAAGAAATGGAGATGAGTCACAGAAAGGCTGATGTCTAAACAAATCACCCTTAGAAAATAGATGATAAAACAGCCATGGACACGAATGGATGGGGAAATCTTTACCTTTACCTTTAAATTTTTTTAAAAAGTGACAGGATGAAAGTGCATAGGAAGGAGGAGGAGGAAGAGGAGAAAGAGAGAAACTTACTTTTTATGTGGTTATTTTTTTGCTCAAGGTAAATGAGTAATATCTCTGTACTAAAAGAAAAGATGATATCAGCCTTTCTCATTTAGGAAACCCATCAGAAGCAATCAGGCAATAGGATGATGTGACTAAAAGAGCTTCCTAATACATTCTTAATGCAATTTTCCCTCTTTATATCTTAGAAGAGGTACAGTAATAGTCTGAAAGCAAATTATTTTACTTAGTATTTCCTGTAACCTCTTATGTGGAAAAAGGTGGGCTTGGAATGATGGCTAAGTATTGATCTTTGATACTTAAGATGTCCTCAGATGGAATTCTAACACTCTTTTTGGAGCTGAAAACCTATTAAGCATTGAGCTTTCTTCTCCAGCAGCAACTGATTCTTACAGGAGCACCTAATCCAGAATTTTGGTTTACTTAGTAGCATTCTATTAAGAGATATATAGAGATGAAGCATCAAAGGTCATTAAAAAGGCCTGAAATGTCATATTAGGGGCATATTTCTTTAAATACAGCACATCCTCCTGACTGTATCTCAAGAAGGAGTCATTAATATCGTACAGTCAAGAAAAATATAAATGGAATGGAATAGAATAATAGAGTTGGAAGCTACTTGGAGGTCTTCTAGTCCAACCCCCTGCTTAGACAGGAAACTCTATACCACGTCAGACAAATGGTTATCCAATCTCTTCTTAAAAACTTCCAGTGTTGGAAAATTCACACCTCTGGAGGCAAGTTGTTCCACTGATTAATTGTTCTCACTGTCAGGACATTTCTCCTTAGTTGCTTCTGTCCTCGATATTAGATCAGCTGAACTGGATGCCTGTTATCTTCTGAGCCAAATTCAAAGACTGTTGTCAAGCATTCTTAAAAATCAGATTCCCTGCCCATCAGTCTCAGTTTAGATATCATTAAACTGACAAGAATACACAACAGAGTATTTTCAGGGCTAGTTGCTCATTTAGGGAATTTTCTCTGAAGAGTTTTTCCTTTGGGATAGCTCTAAAGAGGTGGTTTCATCTGGCTCAGAGGTAGGGTTTATTTAACTGTTGCTTCTGGTTTGGAATAAATCATTGACTAGCTTGATGTTTGAAGATTTTATGTCTTATATGCAGTTGGGAGATTGGGGGGGTCTTTTACTAATTGGACCTTATGTTATAACCGTTAGCTTATGAATATTTTACTATTTCAAAAGAAAACCTTATTTTTCCCTAAAAGTTATTTCTGCATGATAATATTTCTATAATTGTACCTATATAGAAAAATTGGACTAAGGGAAGAACCAGTCCAATTTATAATTTGAGAATATGTAACTCATATAAAAAAACCATATAAATGAAATCCATCAGGAAAGGGGAAGTTTGTACATTCTAGCAATATTGACATAATGTCCTTCAAATATTGCTGGGATGGCAAATACCATAATTCTTAGCCAGTATAAATTCTGAAAAATACTATCCCAATTTTCTAAGGATTCTGGATTAGGGCTTTATTTCAAGGTTATTTAAATATGCATGTAACAAGTTACATCCTCTCCCGAAAACGTTTTCTATTTCCTTCTTTTCCTTCTTTTCATTCCAGACACAATAACCCTGGAATAACTGGGTTACTGTGTAATATTATACAATCCTACTTGTTCAGGACTTGTTTCTTTAGAAAAATGCTACTGGATTAGTTGGGAGAGAAGATATTTACACTGTTTCTATATTTGACATGTATTTATTTATTTATTTATTTATTTTATTTATTTATTTTGTCACAACATCATATAAAAAGGATTATATAGTATATAAACATATATATGAGTAAATATTAGGAGGTATAAGCATCAATATATATATAGGAAGAAGAAAAGAAAAGAAAAGAAAAGAAACGAAACAATAGGACAGGAACGGTAGGCACATTTGTGCGCTTATGCACGCCCCTTATGGTCCTCTTAGGAATGGGGTAAGGTCAATAGTAGAAAGTTTTTGGTTGAAGCTTTTAGGATTATGGGAAGAGACCACAGAGTCAGGTAAAGTATTCCAAGCACTGATGATTCTGTTACAGAAGTCATATTTTCTGCAATCTAGATTAAAGCGGTTAACATTAAGTTTAAATCTGTTGGTTGCTCTTGTATTGTTGCAATTAAAGCTGAAGTAGTCTTTAACAGGAAGGACATTACAATAGATGATTCTATGAGTTAAACTTAGGTCTTGTTGAAGGCGACGGAGTTCCAAGTTTTCTAAGCCTAGGATTTCAAGTCTGGTGGGATAAGGTATTTTGTTGTTTTCAGAGGAGCGGAGAACTCTTCTTGTAAAATATTTCTGGACTCGCTCAATTGTATTGATATCAGAGATGTGGTGAGGGTTCCAAACAGATGAACTGTATTCTAGAATTGGTCTAGCAAATGTTTTATATGCTCTGGTTAGTAGTGTAGTGTTTTTGGAAAAGAAGCTACGCAGGATTAGGTTTACAACTCTTAGAGCCTTTTTTGCTATGTAGTTACAGTGGGCTTTGACACTTAGATCATTTGACATGAAAACTCCAAGGTCTTTAACGGGGTAGGGGTCATCTGTAAGGTAATGTCCATCAAGTATGTACTTAGTGTTTGGGTTCTTTTTCCAATATGTAAGACTGAGCATTTGCTGGTTGAGATCTGAGTTGCCAAGTTTTAGACCAAGTGGTTAGATGATCAAGGTCTTTTGGATGATAGATGCATTGTCTGTGGTGTTAAATAGTTTGACATCGTCAGCAAAGAGAACACAATTACTTGATATGGTCACAAAGATCATTAATGTATAGTATGAAGAGTGTTGGTCCAAGGACGCTGCCTTGAGGAACGCCACTCTTGACAGGAACAGGATTTGATAGAGCATTGCCAATTTTGACCACTTGTTGTCTGTTGGACAGAAATGCAGATATCCATTTGTGAAGGGGTCCTGAAATGCCATAGGATTTTAGTTTTAGGAGAAGTTTATCGTGTACTACTGAGTCAAAAGCTTTGCAGAAGTCTATGTAGATTGCATCTATTGTTTTGCCTTGATCGAGATTTGTAGTCCATATGTTTTTACAGTGAAGAAGTTGTAAGTTGCATGATAATTTTTTCCTGAAACCAAATTGTTTATTGGAGAGTAGGTTGTTAGTTTCTAAGTGTGAGGTAATGGATATATTTTTTTTTTTACATTTATACCCCGCCCTTCTCCGAAGACTCAGGGCGGCTTACAATGTATAAGGCAATAGTCTCATTCTATTTGTATATTTTTTACAAAGTCAACTTATTGCCCCCCCAACAATCTGGGTCCTCATTTTACCTACCTTATAAAGGGTGGAAGGCTGAGTCAACCTTGGGCCGGGCTCGAACCTGCAGTAATTGCAGGCTTTGTGTTCTAATAACAGGCTTCTCTATTGCCTGAGCTATCCCGGCCCAATCCCGGATTGGTTGATGATTGATTCCATGACTTTGCAGTTGATGCAGCACAGAGAGATCGGTCTGTAATTTTCAACTAAGCTGGGGTCTCCTTTTTTGAAGATAGGGATGATTGTGGCTAGTGACCAAAGTTTGGGAAGGGAACTGGTTGTGAAAGCTTTGTCAAAGATTATGCTTAGGGGTTCTGCTATATTAGTGGAAAGTTTTTTTTAAGAAGTATGCGCATAGTCCATCAGGTCCAATAAATAGTGATGGTTTCAAGTTATGAAGAGCTTTTTCAATGTTTTCTTCTGTGAAATCTATATGGGTTAAGTCATCATATTCAATGCTAGTGCGTTTATGGAATGTCGGATATGTGTTATTGCTGTTAACAAAAACTGAGCCAAAGAAACTGTTGAAGAGGTTAGCTTTAACTGTTTCGTCATTGTATTCTTTCTTGTTAGAATCTTTTAGTGGTGGGATGGATCTTGAGTCTTTAAGTTTATTGTTCACAAAATTATAAAAGGCACGATTGGAATTTGTGCGCAAAAGGTTCTTTTCTTGCTTGATGTGATAATTTGTGCATTCAGTTTTTATTTGGTTGCATATATTTTTGTAGCGGTTTTTGAAATTTGCTACACAGCCTTTTTTGTTTCTTTTCCAGAGGGATTTTTTTTTTGATTGAAGCTTTTTTATTGATATGGGTAGTTTGTTTTTCCTGGTCATGGTTGTCATTTGTGGTACATATAGTTTAATGACTTTATTGAATAGAATAGAATAGAATAGAATTTTTATTGGCCAAGTGTGATTGGACTTTGTCTTGGTGCATATGCTCTCAGTGTACATAAAAGAAAAGATACGTTCATCAAGGTACAACATTTACAACACAATTGATGGTCAATATATCAATATAAATCATAAGGATTGCCAGCAACAAGTTATAGTCATACAGTCATAAGTGGAAAGAGATTGGTGATGGGAACTATGAAACGATTAATAGTAGTGCAGATTCAGTAAATAGTCTGACAGTGTTGAGGGAATTATTTGTTTAGCAGAGTGATGGCCTTCGGGAAAAAACTGTTCTTGTGTCTAGTTGTTCTGGTGTGCAGTGCTCTATAGCGTCGTTTTGAGGGTAGGAGTTGAAACAGTTTATGTCCAGGATGCGAGGGATCTGCAAATATTTTCACGGCCCTCTTCTTGATTCGTGCAGTATACAGGTCCTCAATGGAAGGCAAGTTGGTAGCAATTATTTTTTCTGCAGTTCTAATTATCCTCTGAAGTCTGTGTTTTTCTTGTTGGGTTGCAGAACCGAACCAGACAGTTATAGAGGTGCAAATGACAGACTCAATAATTCCTCTGTAGAATTGGATCAGCAGCTCCTTGGGCAGTTTGAGCTTACTGAGTTGGCGCAGAAAGAACATTCTTTGTTGTCCGTTTTTAATGATGTTTTTGATGTTAGCTGTCCATTTGAGATCTTGCGATATGATAGAACCCAGAAATTTGAAGGTTTCTACTGTTGATACTGTGTTGTCAAGTATTGTGAGAGGTGGAAGTATGGAAGGGTTTTTCCTAAAGTCTACCACCATTTCTACGGTTTTGAGTGTGTTCAGTTCCAGATTGTTTTGGTTGCACCACAAGGCTAGTTGTTCGACCTCTCGCCTATATGCGGATTCGTCATTGTCTCGAATGAGACCAATCACTGTTGTGTCATCTGCGAACTTCAGTAGCTTAACAAATGGATCATTGGAGATGCAGTCATTGGTATACAGAGAGAAGAGAAGTGGGGAGAGCACACAGCCTTGGGGCGCCCCTGTGCTAATTGTACAGGTATTTGATGTGATCTTGCTTAGCTTCACCTGCTCCTTCCTGTTTGTTAGGAAGCTTGTGATCCACTTACAAGTCTGTTCCGGTACCTGTAGCTGGTTTAGCTTAGTTAGAAGAATGTCTGGAATGATGGTATTGAATGCTGAACTAAAGTCTACAAAAAGGACCCTTGCATAGGTCTTTGGAGACTCAAGATGTTGTAGGATGTAGTGCAGAGCCATATTAACAGCATCATCTGTTGATCTATTTGCTCGGTATGCAAAGTGCAAGGGGTCTAAGAGCGGATTCGTGATGGTTTTCAGGTAGGAAAGCACTAGCCTTTCAAAGGTTTTCATGACTACAGATGTTAGAGCAACTGGTCTGTAGTCATTCAGTTCCTTGATGGTGGGCTTCTTCGGCACTGGGATGATGGTAGAGCGTTTGAAGCAAGAAGGAACATAGCACATCTCTAGTGATTTATTGAAAATATGGGTGAAGATGGGGCCAATTGGTCAGCACAGACTTTTAAGCAAGAAGGAGTTATCTTGTCTGGGCCTGGAGCTTTTCCTGGCTTTTGTCTGTGAAATAGGTCCTGCACTTCCTTTTCTGTGATCACTAGGGGTTGTGAACCCAATGAAATGGGGTCAGTTGTAGGAGGCTTGGCTGTTGTTGGTGTGTCTGAGATGGGGGTTGTGGAGATAGGTGGCTGTAGTTTCCTTTCAAACCTGCAGTAAAACTCATTCAGGTCATCTGCCAGTTGTTGATTACCTTCAGCCTGGGAAGGAGGTTTGCCATAGCCGGTGATATTTTTAAGAGTTTTCCACATGTTTGCTGGTTCATTTGCTGAAAATTGATTCTTTAGCTTTTCAGAGTAGCTTCTTCTTGCTGCTCTTATCTCCCTTGTTAGTGCATTTCTGGCCTGATTGTACAGCATTTTATCACCTTTTCTGTAGGCTTCCTCTTTGGAATGTCGTAGCTGCTTAAGTTTAGGTGTAAACCAAGGTTTGTTATTACTGTGTATTCGCAAGTTCCTTGTAGGTACACATAGGTCTTCACAGAAGCTGACATATGATGTTACAGTATCTGTGAGTTCATCCAGGTCTGCAGAGGTATCTTTAAAAATATTCCAATCAGTGCAGTCAAAACATGCCTGTAGCTTTAATTCTGATTCCTCCGTCCAGGTTTTCACTGATTTAATTATTGGTTTTATGGCTTTAAGTCTTTGCCTGTAAGCAGGTACAAGGTGAATCATGCAATGATCAGAGTGTCCTACAGCTGCACGTGGTAAAGACCGATAGGCATCTTTTAGTGTTGTGTAGCAGTGGTCTAGAGTATTCTTGCCTCTGGTGGGACAATTGACATGCTGAAAGTATTTTGGTAGTTCTTTCCTTAAGTTTGCCTTGTTTAGATCTCCCAAAACAATGGCCAGTGAATCAGGGTGTTTGGCTTCAGCCTCCATGATTTGGTCAGCTAGAGTTCGTAATGCCTCGTTTACACAGGCTTGTGGTGGGACATAAACAGCAATTAGAAGAAATGAGGAAAATTCACGAGGCGAATAGTAAGGTTTGCAGTTGATAATTAGAGTCTCTAAATTGTTGTCACAGAATTTGTAAATTATGTTAAAATCTTGACACCAGGTTGAATTAATATATAGGCATAAGCCTCCTCCTTTCTTTTTACCAGATGTTTCTGGAATCCTGTCTGATCGTTCAATTTGAAATCCTGGAATGTTCAGGCTGCTATTTTCAATTGATTCATTTAACCAGGTTTCAGAGAAGCATAGGACTGCTGAATTGCGAAAATCAGAATAGTATTTGTTTAAGAGGAGTATTTCATCCATCTTATTTGCAAGTGAGCGTATATTTGTTAGGAAAATTGAAGGCAGAGGAGTTTTAGTGCGAGTTCTTAGCTTGATTAAGATCCCAGATCTTTTACCTCATTTCCTTCGTTTCCATCGTTTGGTTTTTTTCGTAATCCATGGCTCCGTGGGAATTGCCTCCTCCTGTGTTAGAATCTCCTCCGTGTTTGTAAAGACAGGCGGGGGTGAGATTAAAGAAAGCTGCTCCTTAAAGAAATGTTCCTTAATTTTTAGCAGATGGTCTCGTGAGTAGGAAATCCGTAGTGAGTCACAGAGAATAATTAGAAATAAAGAAACAATTAGAGAGCATTTCACCGAGGCAGCCTTCGTCGGCGCCATCTTAGGTCGATTTCAAGTAGGAAAACTCTATAGTGGTCTTCAGCGGTTGTGCAGGTTGCAAACAGATTTTGCCAGTCCAGAAATGAAAGATATCTGAAATGTATGAAATGTATCTAAATTGAATATTATTTGGCCATGATAAATTATGCATCTAATATTTGCACAGATTTTGTCAAGCTTGATGATTGTATTGGATTTTTTTAATCACATGACTAAATACTAGATCTCAAGAATTAAACTACCTTTTTGGCTGATTTTCTATCTGCATTCTAGACAGAATGAGATATTGTCCACATAAGTGGAAACCCATTTGCATGCTGTCTACATTGGCTGTCTTAGAGCAATTCTATCTAAGAGGGGATTTTACGGTATAGAAGCAACTGCTGCCTCTGCTCTGCTAGCTTGTTGGAGCTGTGTGGGGTTCCTCTTTCTTTTCTTCCAGCAATGTTCATTCCCCATCCCCAGAATACAGTGAATGGAAATTAGTAACAACAGCCCAGTTCTGGTTGGCAATCCAGTGGCATGTTGGGACAATATTAGAACAATTATCATATACAGTAGTTTCTGTAAATTTCAGACACTGTCATCACTGGATGTAATTCTAACAATGAAAAATAGAATTAAAAATCATTGATTTTAAAAGATTTTCATACATGCATTTCTCTAATGTGTTCATTTTATGACAGATCATTTTCTATATCCCATTTATAAATGCACTGTCAGCTTTGGAAGCCATATTAGGCCAGAAGCTTCCGTGCTGCCACTTTCGCATGTGTGGGAAAGTAGGAGGGGGGATTTAGTAGAGGGGTTGTCTTTAGACATAATAGCATTCTTCCTGTCGGTCAAGGTCAGGCCTCTGCATCTGGAGAAGGAGTTTTCGGAGTGCTGTCTCGAGATGGGACTGATGGTGATTGGAGAATAGAATAGAATAGAATAGAATAGAATAGAATAGAATAGAATAGAATAGAATAGAATAGAATAGAATAGAATAGAATAGAATAGAATAGAATTTTTATTGGCCAAGTGTGAGTGGACACACAAGGAATTTGTCTTGGTGCATATGCTCTCAGTGTACATAAAAGAAAAGATACCTTCATCAAGGTACAACATTTACAACACAAATGATGGTCAATATATCAATATAAATCATAATGATTGCCAGCAACAAAGTTACAGTCATACAGTCATAAGTGGAAAGAGATTGGTGATGGGAACGATGAGAAGATTAATAGTAGTGCAGATTTAGTAAATAGTTTGACAGTGTTGAGCATGTGATCGACTGTGGAGTCAGGGGATGGTTTTGGGTTTTTTTGATTTACTGAGGGAAAACCCAGACCTCTCAGTTTTGGGTTTTCCCAGATGTGCCAGTTTACCTTTCAAAGTCTAATAGATTTTGAAAGATGCTTGCTTCGGAGTTTTTACTTGGAGTGGGTTATTTTTTTTTCTGGAACACTGAATCATTATCATATACAGTAGTTTCTGTAAATAGTGGGCCGTGGTAGCTCAGGCTGTAAGAAGCCTGTTATTAAAACACAGCAGCCTGCAATTACTGCAGGTTCAAGCCCGGCCCAAGGTTGACTCAGCCTTCCATCCTTTATAAGGTAGGTAAAATGAGGACCCAGATTGTTGGGGGGGGGGCAATAAGTTGACTTTGTAAATATACAAATAGAATGAGACTATTGCCTTATACACTGTAAGCCGCCCTGAGTCTTCGGAGAAGGGCGGGATATAAATGTAAATAAAAAAAAAATTTCAGACACTGTCATCACTGGATATCATTCTATAATTCTAAAAATGAAAAATAGAATTAAAAATCATTGATTTTAAAATATTTTCATATATGCATTTTTCTGTGTTCATTTTATGACAGATCATTTTCTATATCCCATTTATAAATGCACAAGATTCAAGTCTACCACATCAAATTTCTCCATCATTATGAATTCAAATTAGGTATGATGTCTATGGAGATTCTAAGTCATCCAGGTCATGGTTGTCCCAAAAGTGTTTTTTTCAAAAGGCAGCTGGACTTTCTGGTTTTTCTTTGAAGACATTTCTCTTTTCATCCAAGAAGGTTCTTCAGCTCTTACTTCCATTGCCCACCATCCAGTCAGAGCTGAAGAACTTCTTGGATGAAAAGCAAAACATCTTCAAAGACAAACCAGAAAGTCCAGTTGCCTCTTGAAAAAGCACCTTTGGGACAAATTAGGCATTGCTTATTATTTATAGATCCTGTCTTTCGTTTGGGATTGCATGGGAGTGCTATCTCTCTGGGGTTATCTTCATACAAAACTATTGGCCTGAAAGAGAATGATTGATCTTTCTTTCTTAGTGACTTCACCAGTTGATGTTGACCTGAACCAAGGTCACTCTGACTCTAGTCCAGGGGTGTCAAATTCAATTTCATTGAAGGCCACATCAGGGCTGTGGTTGACCTCAGGGGTGGGTGTGGGAGGGATGGCTGACTGGGTCTGGGCAATTGGGTGAGCATGGCCAGATTGACACCACTCACTGGGTATGACCAACTAGGTGGGCGTGGCCAGATTGACTCCCCAAACTGATGGCATGTTTCCTCTTCACATTGGGTAGACTGGGCTGAAGCCATGCTGGCCTGATGTTTCCTTTTCATATTGGGTAGATCAGGCCAAAGCCACGTGGGCCGGCCTCTTACATTGTCCAGGATGGCCCTGCGGGCCAGATCCAACCACATTGCAGGTCAGATCCGGCCTGTGGGCCTTGTGTTTGACACTCCTGCTCTAATTCAACATCTTAATCAACACACTGCAACACTGTAACTGAACAGATGTGTGTTATAAGCATCTTAATGTATAGGTGTGTATAGTAGTGTCTAGGGGATAATTGAGTTCCAACAGGAATTCTGAAGCAGGTCACTGTCAGCCAAACAAACTTCTTGAACATTTACTGACTCTGGAGATTTCTTTCCATGTACCAAAATGTTATGTCCCACAACAGGACCTACTCTCTAAGAGCATAGTAGATTTCTGCTGGAACACATTAATTTTGGATTAAAATTGTTCTACTATTTAACATGGAAAAAGTTTACAACTGTCTTAATCCACAATCATGCTAAATACCAATAAATTAATACTAATGGATACTAATGAATTCAGCAGATTTCCTTCCTGAATAGCAACAATTGGAAGAATGACTCCCGATCCCGACCAAGAGATTCAGGTCCACTGGGGAGAGTGAATAAAATGAGTATGCATATAAAATACAATCAGTTTGAGCTGTGTTTTATAAAAACTAAAAGCCACACCAGATATGGTACCAAATACATCACCGAATTACTGCAATTCTCTGCTAAAGTTGTTGCTGTAGACAGGGCAATTTTCATCAGCAGCATGCTGCAAGGTGAGAGGGTCTCTCCCCATGCTATCGACCTGACAAACTCACCCACAATGGTAACTATTATCCCCTGACAGCTAGCACTTCAAATGACATATTTCACAGCAGGTCCAATTGAGCCCTAAATCTACAATTGTTATCTGTTGTTTTCCATTACCTTCTTGGATGGCATGTGTAAAAATGAAAATTGAGATTCTCAGCATTCTTCACAAGTGGTAGTCCATAATATAAGTCACATTTTACACCTAAGTTCAAACGCTTTGATTTTTGCTCTTTAATTTTAATCCCTTAATGCTGAACCTGCCAGAAAAATGGAAAATATAATAAGCATTTAAAACTCCAAGAAAGAAATTACACTGGAATAGTGTGTTCATTACCAGTGTTATGGGGTATTTTGTTTTTAACCTCCCTGCATAGAAAATAATTGTTGGTTGTGAATTTTTCCATAATGCAATAGTTCTACAATCAAACAACTTCTATGTGTAACACCAATATTACCCCATTCTCCAATTCCATTCAGGAGAAAGACTAGATCTAATTCTCTTTAACAGCAATTGCTAATTTGCTGCAAAGAAGACATTATATTCTTTAGCAACCTTAGATTATGGTCTTTGGGGATTTATTCTCTTCCATTCTTATTACTGATAAGCAAAATTATAGGACAGAGACTTTTTCTTTCTTTTGCAAGTGCTTCTAGTTCAATGTATTTTTAAATGTCCAGACATCTGCAGTTTGTTGTACGTTTTGTTGCCAAAATGCTAGGAAATCTGTGGAGACTCTTGAAAGAGTATACAGAAGACCAACAAAGATTATTTGGGGACTGGAAACTGAAACACAAAGAACAAATTGGGTATGATTAGTTTAATGAAAAGAAGGACTAGGGATGACATGAAAACAGTGTTCCAATATCTAAGAGGTTGCCGCAAAGAAGAGGGGGTCAACCTATTTTCCAAAGCACCGGAAAGCAGGATAAGAAGCAATGGATAGAAACTAATCAAGGAGAGAAGCAAACTAGAACTAAGGAGAAATTTCCTAATAGAACAATTAATCAATGGAATGATTTTGCCTCCAGAAGTTGTGGGTGCTCCAACACTGGAAGAGTTTAAAAAGCGATTGGCTAATCATTTCTCTGAAATGGTATAGGCTCTCCTGCCTGCTCAGTGGGTTGGACTAGAAAACCCCTAAGGTCCTTTCAAACTCTGTTATTCTGTTAAAGCAATCTTTTGGAAATAGGAAAATGTCTTTCCACACTAAACTTCATGAGAATTATTGTTTCCTTTCGTTATATCCAATTACTATAGTTATTACATACTCATGCTTATATATATTCTTATATATTGTGTAGTTATTTCGTGCTTATGCTTATATATACTGTGTGACAAAATAAATAAATAATAAATAAATAAAATAAAGTATATCATAAGCACTGTTTCCTGAACTAACCTTCTCCTGCAATTTACTGTAATATCAGTATCATTGTCAGTTACCCATTCATTCAAGAGAACAAGTTTGGAAAGCAGTGGGGTTCAATTGCCTGCTAAGGAGGATGAAATCCAGTTAATAACTGGACCAAATGTAGGAAGCCAGATTGGATCAAAGTGTATATATATTTAACTCTCTCAGTTTCATCTTTGTCTCATTAATACACCATTCAGTTGTGTTAGGCTTCTTTATTCTTCTTTCATGGAACTATAATTAAATAAAAATGTGTGCTAAATCAATTACTACAAGAACAATACATCTTTAATTGTTTTATTTGCGTAGTACTACAATCCTGTGATGATTATGTGGCCTTTTTAATGTGTGTATTAAATCTGATTGGGTTAATTTAAGATATTATGAAACCTTTCTGAAACACGTTCTGTAATATACTAGACTGAGCATTGGTTCTGATTTTTCCTATAAATCTAGAATGAAAATATAAAGTCTCTCTAAACATAGAAGCAGTTTAAGGAATTTAATATCACTATTAGACACAAAGCCATATGTCCTTTCACATTATAATCACTTATGCCACCATATCCTATAGTTCCCTCCCTACCTGAAACATAATGCAAGTATTTAAAGTATTGCTATTTTTATATGATTGGTTTGCAGCAGGGGTGAAATCCAGCAGGTTCTGACAGGTTCTGAAGAACCAGTAGCAAAAATTTTGAGTAGTTCAGAGAACCGGCAAATACCACCTCTGGCTGGCCCCAGAGTGGGGTGGGAACGGAGATTTTGCAGTATCCTTCCCCTGGAGTGGGGTGGGAATGGAGATTTGGCAGTTTCCTTCCCCTGCCACACCAACCAAGCCACGCCCACCAAGCCACACTATGCCCACCAAGCCACACCCACAGAACTGGGGTGGATTGAATTAGAAAATTGGATTTCATCACTGGTTTGCAGAAATCTTTACTGATCTAATGAAACCTGACAAGGGTCCTGCTACTATATCCCAATAGACTTTGTTTTATGCTGTATTAGATAAATGACAAATATCATATTATATTTGAATGAGCTTAAAACTCAAGCACTGATCATGTCTACTTATGCACTTCGTGAACTCCATTTTTCTTCCGTAAGGCTCTCTTTCTCCAAAGTGAAATTGTCCTTAAAAAATTTCCATGCAGAATATATTAGTGCTGACCCTAAAAGTAAATGCATCAATTAGTAATGGATTGTGTACTTCAGGAAATCTTCCCTTTTCTATGATGACAGCAATAAGAAAATGAAACTTACTGTTGAAAACCTTTACACCCTGCTCATTGTGCAAGATATTTATTAGCTGTAATTTAATTGGTTTTTAGCTTTCCCAGATATTTGTTGCAATACAGGGCAAAAGTCTTCACTAACTTCTGCTGGTAACTATAGCAACGATCAAGTCGGAACTCATTAGAATTTTTCTCATGAGGCTTGTACAAACTCAACTCTTACTTTAGGGAAAAATATTTTAAAAAATTGAACGGACATCTATGTGTTGTGAGAGAGCAACATGCCTTTTGAAACAAAATACAGGTTTGTTTGAACAGTTAAAGAGGATTTAACTGTTGAAATTTAACTAATTTCAATTCAAATTAGGTGCAGTTGCTTGATTATTGACATATCACCATGATTCCATATTTATTCCCTTTCTCTTACATATGCACACACATTCTACTTATTTTCAGACTTGAACTGACCAGAACTTAATGTATTTTCTTTCATGTATACCACATTCACTCACTTTCACCCATATGTAGTTTAAAATGATCCTTTTTTCCCCACCAGGCTTGACAGTGTTTAAGAACAATGTTCCTTCTCTCCCTTCCTAGGAGGAACTCTATGGAAAGCGTCCCCGAGCATAGCGGTGGATCCTTAAAAGAAGCTCCATTGATAATAAGGGAGGCTACTTGAAAATCTGGAAGAATGGAAGGAAGTGGAGTCTTTGGTACTCTCTGAGTTTGTTTTCTTGTAGATGTTTCATTACATAACTAGGTAACATCATCAGGCCTAACACTGATGATGTTACCTAGTTGGGTAATGAGAAGTGTGCAAACAAACAACCAAGCTCACAGAATATCAAGGACTCCACAGTTCAGCCCTAAGCTGCAAATATTATCTTCTTGTGGAAGGAAGCATTTGATCAAATAACCATATCTGAGATAAAAAGAGCTTTATTAAGTTATTGCTTAACACCATGGCTAAGAATCAGTTTAGTGAAAAATTAAGACAGAATTATCCATTCATTTGCAGACATGGCTAATGAAAGGATTCATGCCAGAATAAAAAAAGATCCAGTCCAGGACCAGCTTTAGGCTAAGGCTGAGTGGTTTTATATATAGTACTGGTTATGCTGGTACTATATATAAAAAGAAGGAGGGAAAGGAACAAATTACCGGTAGTTGAGTTCTTCATCCAGCTCCACATTGTAAATTCTTTCCAGTGATATACTCCAGTTCCTAATATCATCCCACTAGCCTTCAACTCAACAGAAAGGGACTTTGACTTCTTGCCAAGTCTTCTTACGCTTGAACATAAGGTTGAGTTACCTTATAGATACTGATAGTTTAATCATACTTGAGTCCAAACTTGTGGAGAATTTATGAGTGTAGATCTGATGACTTGTAATTAAAAATTGCTACTCAAGCAAAAGTTTTATAAGTTGTGTATTGCAGGTGTGAGTGAAGGATGTAAAGCATGAGTGTAAGCTGGAGAAATGAGAACTGGGGAACCAGACTCTCTATAATGGTCAATGAGATTGAGAGATCAGTAAATGTTGGATGTTAGAATTTCAACACAGAATTTGTATAGTATGCTGAGTTGGGGGTGCCATTTAATATCAGAGGGTCTACTGCAGTTCTGCTCTGGTATCAACAGTGGCTTGTTGGCCTTGGCTTTGCAGAATAATAGTCCATGGGAAGGATTGCGTGTGTCAGTCCTGCCCATGAACAATCCTGCCCATGGATAGCCCCAATGTTGACAAATTATGTGAAGGACAGGACAAACAAGATATAGAGGAAAATTGGTGAGATTAAGCAATTCTTAATTATATTATCATTCCAAATTGATTTTCTGTGCTCACCCTCTGTAGTAACATATAGCCTCTCTAGAACAAGAACACAACAGAAAACATACTGTTTATCCTGCTGAGAAAGCTGTGTGTTGAAATGTGAATATCTTGAAGCAGTTTGAGGTAAAATTAAGAAGTGTATTAAAGAAGAAATTGTATTGGAAATTTGATTCAATAAATCAGTGCAAGTATTGTTGAAATACATCCTGTTGTGCTAGGGTCACCACTGGGATAAAACATCCTACACTGACTTAAGTTCAATTGGTCCCATAATCCTGTTCTTCTAATTATAATAACCATAATTAGAAGCAGAATCTATTCTTTTTGACATTTAGAGGTAGGACTTCTGTACGACAACAAAATCCAAGTAGGAGACTCTTGTTCCATGTTTATTTGGCTGAACCAAAGATTAAGGCTGTGGCTTTTGATACAATAGATACTTTTGCAATGCATGACAAACTGTGAACCAAATGTGTATTCTTCATTTCTTTGAAGCACATCCCTAGCACCACTTATTCAATCTGCCACTGAAGTTGAAAGATCTTTCCTGGTACCCCATTCTCATTTGCCACAACTAGGACATTATCTCTAGCTACCTGAAAAAAATGAGGCCAGAGATAAGTAAAATAGATTATTTAAAAAACACACAGAATGGAATAGAATAGATTTAATATAGCTTTAAAAGTCCTCTCCCTTAGATACCTTGCTTAAAGAGAAAATGAGACATACTATTTAGTGCTTAAAAATGAGTGGTTTAAAACAGTTCTGTTTAAAAGGAAAGCTGGCCAATAATAGGAAGAATATAGCACCTAGCCAACACCTAGATGAAAGAAGGTAATGATAAATTAGTTCCATGTAGTTTATTTTGTGGTTTCTTCGTTTAAATTTATTGGCACTTCAAGTTCAGTAGACTCTGGACAGTATACAAAATTAGAGAAAACATAAAAACAGCCAAACACATTGAATCACACTGACAGGCCAGATTAAAATAATCTAATAGACAACAGCAAAAAGAACAGAATAAAACAGGAGTCATTGAACAAATTCTAAACATCATCCCCAGGTTGAGAAAGCCAGATTTTTACAGCTTTCCAGAAGCTGGAAACGATCTTGCAATCCTATTGAACAATCACGTAAATGTGAGCCAGCAGTGTACTACAACCACAAAAAAAGCCAACACAGTCCAGGGCTGTGTTAATAGAGGGATAGAATCAAGATCACATGAAGTATTAGTACCATTTTATAATTCCCTGGTAAGACCACACTTAGAATATTGAATCTATTTTGGTCCCCACAATATAAAAAAGATGTTGAGACTCTAGAAAGTGTGACAAAGACAATTAGGGGATTGGAGGCTAAAACATAAAAAACAGTTGCTGGAATTAAGTATGTCTAGTTTGATGAAAAGAAGGATTAAGGGTGACATGTCCCAAAATCTAAGGGGTTTATTTATTTATTTATTTTATTTTATAATTGAATTTCTATACCACCCTTCTCCTGAAGGACTCAGGGCGGTTTACAACCATATTAAAATACAAATATAAATAACAATATTTAAAAACAAATTAAAACTAAATATTTAATGGCCAGAACAACTAAAACGGTCAAAGACCGATTTAAAACCCGTTTAAAATACAATAAAATATTTCTTAGGCTAGTCCCGCACGATGAAATAGTAAAGTCTTCAGTTCACGTTTGAAGGCCCGGAGGTCGGGGAGTTGTCGTAACCCTGGAGGGGTTCCATAGAACCGTGTGCTGCCACAGAGAAGGCCCTCCCCCTGGGGGCCGTCAACCGACATTGTTTGGTCGACGGCACCCTGAGGAGGCCCACTCTGTGGGAGTGCACAGGTCATTGGGAGGCTATCGGTGGCAGAAGGCGTTCTTGTAGAAGAAGAGGGAGTCAACCTATTCTCCAAAGTACCTGAAGGCAGGACAAGAAGTAATAGATAATTACTAATCAACTAATCAAGGAGACAACCAATCTAGAACTAAGAAGAAATTTCCTAACTGTTAGAACAATTAATCAGTGGAACAACTTGCCTCCAGAAGTTTTTTTTTTTTTTTTTTTTTGCATTTATATCCCGCCCTTCTCCGAAGACTCAGGGCGGCTTACACTATGTCAAGCAATAGTCTTCATCCATTTGTATACTATATACATACAAAGTCAACTTATTGCCCCCCAACAATCTGGGTCCTCATTTTACCTACCTTATAAAGGATGGAAGGCTGAGTCAACCTTGGGCCTGGTGGGACTTGAACCTGCAATATTGCAAGCAGTTGCTGTTAATAATAGGCTGCATTAGCCTGTTGTGCCACCAGAGGCCCATATTTTATATATTTTATAATATATTTTATATATATTTTATATATTTTATATATATATATATAGTTGTGGGTGCTCCATCACTGGATGTTTTGAAGAAGAGATATTGACAACTATTTGCCTGCAATGGTATAGGGTCTCCTGCTTGAGTAGGCAGTTGGACTAGAAGACTTCCAAGGTCCCTTCCAATTCTGTTATTCTGTTAACCTTTGGCGAAAGGGCACCATCCTTATCTCTGAGGATCCTGTTCCATACTATTCTGTCCCCACCAACCACAACCAAGCAGACACGGGAGCTGACTATATCTGCCAGCAATTTACTCCTACGACAGATATCAGTTCTGGCAACGAACCTGCGATTGCCTGCCAAGTTCTCTTATCTCCTCAGACCAGCGTAACTGCAGTTCAGAAATAAACAGAAGCCAAAGTCTTAGTCTCAAAATATTGCAGCCAAAGTTTCCAAGAGTCAGTTTTTGTCCATCACAAGAAGCTATAGAGCAGCTCCTCCTGCTTTTATACCCTGTGGGGTGTGGCTCCGTGACAGCACTCTCTAGGCCCCTTCTTTTGTTGTTCCCGTTTCTCCTTTCTGCGATGCCTGGGATTTAACCAGGACTGATTGTCAGCAGCTGAGTCTTGAGGCATTTCCTGGGAGGGGGAAGGTGCGGGAGAAAGAGGCCTCGTCATCTCCTCCACCTGGCCTGCCTCTGGGACCTGGAGCAGAGCCAGAAAGGAAGGTCCTGCAGAGGGAAGCCCTGACGGCTCTTCCCCCTCACTCTCTGAGTCACTCTCTGCCAGGAGGCCAGGCTCGGGGACTGAAGACACAACACATACATTAGTGGCTACAACAGACAAGTCATGCTTCTTGGTCCCATAATATGGCAACATTTAATGGCAGACACCTGGAATGTACCCAGTCTGCTGGGACATACTGTGTAGGCAGAAAACTCCATGAACATCTCCAAGAAGTCACTAGTAGTTGACTTTGATTCAGAGATATTATGCATGAAGCTAGGCTGCTCTACCTAGGACAGAAAGTTTATTTTATTTACTCATATATTTAATTTATTAAAAAATAACATGTCTCTTTTTTAAACTAATCTTACTGTTTTCCCATTTTGGCTCTGTCCATTTTTTGAGTATGGCCCTTGGTGCACAGACTAAGAATGTACTTCTTAGCCCCCACCCCTCAAATGGGGTGTCCTACAGAAAACAATTTTGTTTTCTGTAGGACAGAATTTTGTAATCTGTTACATTCCCTTCCCAGTTAGTGACCACAAGGAAACCCATTTATATGTCCACAAGGAAAACTTTTGAAGGGCCCAAGGCAGTCCTCTTTCTCCTGTTTTCCTCTCTATCTGCTTAAACCAGGGATGTCAAACTGAAGGCCTGGGGGCTGGATCTGGCCCACAGGGTGCTTAGATCTGGCCCATGGTGCTGCCATAGAAACAGGACTGCCATAGAAACATAGGACTGGCACGCATGCAGCCCTCCTGAGGTCCATTTTCGCTGGCAGAGAGTTGTACCAGGCCATCACAGCCGAAAATGGAACTGGCAAAGGCCATGGGCAACACTCCCAAGCTCCATTTTCGCTGGCAGAGGATTGCAGGAGGCTGTCACAGCCAAAAATGGAGCTTGGGAGCCTGTTTTCGCTGGCAGATCACTCGGGCCACCACAGGTGCCCCTGAAACAAGTGATGTTTAGCTGGCCATGCCCCCCTGCCCCCCCAAGGTCAAACACAACAGTGATGCAGCTCTCTATGAAATTGAGTTTGATACCCTGGCTTAAGCCATTGAGATGACTTGATAGGAGGAAGTAAAGGGCTACCAGTGTTTCTGTTTTTCAAAATCAGGTCATCTTAGAGAAAGGTGCAATGACCCTAGAACCCTTTAAAAAATCTTCTGACATTCAGAAGGGGAACAGATAATGCTTTTTAAGCTTTATCAATGCCTGTGTTTAAAAGAGGGAGAGGGAGAAAAGAAAGGGAGTGATTATTTATCCTTTAAAGAACCATCTGCTTTTATTGGTAAAAATATAGAAGCAGTTAGAATCACTTTTCTCTTTATCACAAAAGAAGTTTGATAATTCTATAAGCTACTGAAGTTCGCAGATGACACAACAGTGATTGGTCTCATTCGAGACAATGACGAATCCGCATATAGACGAGAGGTCGAATGACTAGCCTTGTGGTGCAACCAAAACAATCTGGAACTGAACACACTCAAAACCGTAGAAATGGTGGTAGACTTTAGGAAAAACCCTTCCATACTTCCACCTCTCACAATACTTGACAACACAGTATCAACAGTAGAAACCTTCAAATTTCTGGGTTCTATCATATCGCAAGATCTCAAATGGACAGCTAACATCAAAAACATCATTAAAAAAGGACAACAAAGAATGTTCTTTCTGCGCCAACTCAGTAAGCTCAAACTGCCCAAGGAGCTGCTGATCCAATTCTACAGAGGAATTATTGAGTCTGTCATTTGCACCTCTATAACTGTCTGGTTCGGTTCTGCAACCCAACAAGAAAAACACAGACTTCAGAGGATAATTAGAACTGCAGAAAAATAATTGCTACCAACTTGCCTTCCATTGAGGACCTGTATACTGCACGAATCAAGAAGAGGGCCGTGAAAATATTTGCAGATCCCTCGCATCCTGGACATAAACTGTTTCAACTCCTACCTCAAAACGACGCTATAGAGCACTGCACACCAGAACAACTAGACACAAGAACAGTTTTTCCCAAGGCCATCACTCTGCTAAACAAATAATTCCCTCAACACTGTCAGACTATTTACTGAATCTGCACTACTATTAATCGTTTCATAGTTCCCATCACCAATCTCTTTCCACTTATGACTGTATGACTATAACTTGTTGCTGGCAATCCTTATGATGTATATTGATATATTGATCATCAATTGTGTTGTAAATGTTGTACCTTGATGAAGGTATCTTTTCTTTTATGTACACTGAGAGCATATGCACCAAGACAAATTCCTTGTGTGTCCAATCACACTTGGCCAATAAAAATTCTATTCTATTCTATTCTATTCTATTCTATTCTATTCTATTCTATTGTATCCAAGGCTACAGTTTTTCCTTCTCTGTTTTAATTCATAGTGCCAGTTACTGCATTTTTTCTGTTATGATGTACTTGTTCTGCTTCAGCATTTTTTTCAACATGTCCTTTTGACAGTAAATTATATTGTTTTAGAAGTTAAACAATAATTTCACTGGTGCATATTCTTTAAACTTATACTATTTCCAGCATTCATGTACAATATTGTCAAATAATAATTACATTAAATATTTCACACCAGCATCTTTTTTTTTTCCTATTCTAACTTTTGACTTTGTTTTTGTCACTCTGGAATCAAGTAATGTTCTTTCAAATTGAACAATTCTTGATTTCTTTACGGTTTGATGGGGTGAGTACTAATGTAATTATATTTGGATGCCTTTTAAATTCACAAAATCATTTATTGTTTTATTTATGAGCATTTTTTTTTAAAAAATGTGCTGAATATTGTTTGCTAGCTGGCTTGGAAAAAAACTCAGCCTGCCCATGCTTTCTATATAAGGACAATATCAATGCTACAAAAATTGTAAAAGAATATAAAGTTTTACAAAGTATGCTAAGCAATGCTTTGGGAACTTTGTTTAAAAAAAATAAATGCATTCATGACAAAAATACTAAAGGAACGATAATGGAGAATTCTAATGATCTAAACTCCACTGGTTTTAATGGTTGATTTCAACAACAGAGCTACCCTTGTGCTCACTTCCCCTTAATTCTGAGTGAGATTTATCTTAAAATGCAACCAAGAGGAAGAAGGGCTACATTGACTATTTATTATTCTTTTTGTCTTGGTCTCCTGTCTCCTGAAGAAACATGGGATAGTGGAAAAGTAGTAGTAGGGGTAAGGGGAAACAACTCCTTCATTCATTGCCACTTTTGTGTGTGTGTGTGCAAGTTTGTCCATTATTGGCTAAGAAGATAGTTAGATAAGCAAACAGTTTTGACAGGGGTAAGACAGATAACAATATTCAAGAGAGAACAACGGTAGGGTACATCCTCAAAAGGTGTTCTACATATATATATTGTACATATTTTCAACAGTATAAAAGGGAAAGGGGAAGTAGTTTTCTGGCCAAGAGTGTGCTAAAAATTATTGCCTTTTAAAAATTAGTTATAACTAATTGACTGCATCCAGATTGTAACTACGGTTCCTTAAAAAATTCAGTTATTATCACAATTTTTATCTGTACTTGAGGACTGAAAAACAGTCATTTATTAAAACTTCCATTTTGAAAAGGGGACCAAGGAGGAATACAAGAAACTATGTTCCAAGTCCATCCCAGGGATTGTACTGTATTCCTTAAAAGATCTTATTGTCTAGCAGACTTTAATTAGATCTCTTTCTTGCATCCTCAAAAGGAAGGGGAAAAGCTGTTTAGAAGAAAAAAATCCTTTGGGAAAGTCACTTATAATATCTGACTAATACTCCATTGTTTTGGACACAACTGTCTTCAGCCAGTATTTCAGTTTCAAGACATGTCGTGTACACAATTTGATGGTTAAATAAATGTTCATTCAGAGTATGTAGTTATGCTACCTATCTGTGTTATAAACAGGTCATCTGGCTTATCAGACTAGGAAGACAATCTAAGGTCGATCAATACTTTGCTGTTTCCCCACCCCTCGCCCAACAACAACAGCAAGCTGCCCCCTCCAACCATTCATTATCTGTCCTGTATTGCAGGCAAGATTTCTAGATATTTTTGGCTTGTGTTGTGTCTGCGCCCCCTGAGCTGGGCCTCCTGCCAAAAGTGACTTGGAAAGTGAGGGGGAAGGGCCGTCAGGACTTACCTCGGGAGCACCGGCTTCCCTGGCTCAGCTCCAGGAGCCAGAGGCAGGCCAGGTGGAAGAGATAACGAGGCCTCCGTCCCCTGACTCTTCCCCCCCCCAGGCCACACCTCCAGACCCAGCTGATGGCAATCAGGCCTGGCTGGACCTTAAGTTTTGTAGGCAGGAGAGGCGGGAACAACAGAAGCAGGGGTGGGGCAGGCCTAGGAAGTGCTGAGTCATGGAGCCACACCCCACAGGATATAAAGGCAGCAAGAGTTGCTGTGCCTCTTCGTAGCAGGCAAATTAACTGCTTAACTAAGAGCTGAAGTTTGTTCCTGGGTGCCTCATCGGCGTCGAGGGAGATAACAGAGACATTTGGCCTACGCTCGCTATTTTGCTGCCAGAGTTGATAGTGCTGGCTAATTAAGCCATCACTCAGATGGAGGCGAAGGGGGACAGAACAGTTTGCTTGGAAGTTCTATTACCATAGAACTAGAATTTGATTTGGACATATATCTTAGCAGAACTACATGCACCCCTGCTTTCTTTCTGTCTTTTCATTCTTGCTCAAATAAATTTGTGAGCATGGATTCCTAAAAATATCTTTGGATTACTTTTGCTTCCTTTGTGTCGATCTCTTACTGTATATTTGTAATTTCAACTCTAACCCTTTTGTCCACGCTAGTATATTTTCTCATTTGAAAATATTACCTCTGACTTCATTGGCTTCTAAAATTCTTTGGGAGGCATTTTCTGCTATGGCAGCCCATTGGACAAGTGTTATTACTGCTCTGTTACAGAACCTTCACTTTGAATTTCTCTCATTCAGTTACCTCCTTTGTTCCTTTTTCTTTGACAGGAGAATTCCATCTAAATGCTATTACAGGAACCTGGTCACGGTTGTCTTTCTCTTCGAACTCTCCTTTCTTAGTAACGAAGTTGGTAGTAATTCAGGAGTAACAATGGAGAACACTGTGTTCCCCTTGAGATTGCTTGCACATTGTGTATTTGATATTTTCCCTCAAGTACTATAAACCCCCGGCCAAAATTTCCAATGATTGTTCAACATTTGTTCAGTATTTTTTCTTCTGTAGGAATTGGGAAATAGGTAATCAGCTTTATATCATCAAAGAGCAGTGGACTCAACATTCAATTGGTGTTCCTTGGTCTTTTCTTTTGTTGAATTAAAGTATTTATTAGTTTAACAACATCAACAACAAAATGTTGCGTTGAATCTTTCATTTCCTTCCTATTTGTTCCAGCTATTTATATAGAATAGAATAGAATAGAATAGAATAGAATAGAATAGAATAGAATAGAATAGAATAGAATAGAATAGAATTTTATTGGCCAAGTGTGATTGAACACACAAGGAATTTGTCTTGGTGCATATGCTCTCAGTGTACATAAAAGAAAAGATACGTTCATCAAGGTACAACATTTACAACACAATTGATGATCAATATATCAATATAAATCATAAGGATTGCCAGCAACAAGTTATAGTCATACAGTCATAAGTGGAGAGAGATTGGTGATGGGAACTATGAAACGATTAATAGTAGTGCAGATTCAGTAAATAGTCTGACAGTGTTGAGGGAATGATTTGTTTAGCAGAGTGATGGCCTTCGGGAAAAAACTGTTCTTGTGTCTAGTTTTTCTGGTGTGCAATGCTCTATAGCATCGTTTTGAGGGTAGGAGTTGAAACAGTTTATGTCCAGGATGCGAGGGATCTGCAAATATTTTCAAGGTTAATATGACAATAGAAGTAAAAAAAGGATGAATAAGAATAAATGCCTGTATTATTTTATTAAATATATGTGTAGCAATGAGTATTTTTTCTTTTTTCTTTTTTTTCTTTTTCTTTTTTTTAAATATTTTAAAATAAAAAAGAATCTTTAAACAATAGTTTCTTTCCAACAATTTTGCAACGGTTAATCATTTCTTACTTGTCCATTTTTCTTCCTTATTTCAATGTATTCTTTATACATACAAGACTAATATTAATTTATTTACATACCGTATATACTCGAGTATAAGCCGAGTTTTTCAGCACGTTTTTTGTGCTGAAAAACGTCCCCTCGGCTTATACTCGGGTCTATACGGCTTATACTCGAGTTTTTTTTTTTTTTAAGCCCCTCGGCTTATACTCGAGTATATACGGCTTATACTCGAGTTTTTTTTTTTTTTTTTTCACATTTTACCGGACGGAAGCCCTGCCGGTGCAGTGAGAGGGGGGGGGGGGGGAGCCGCCAGCCTTCTCAGCTGAGGGAGGGAGGGTTTCCCCAACCGGTAGGTGCCTCATTTCCCACCCTCGGCTTATACTCGAGTCCCCAGTTTACCCCAGTTTTTGGGGTAAAATTGGGGACCTCGGCTTATACTCGGATCGGCTTATATTCGAGTATATACGGTATATACATATACATAACAGTGTACCCAATTTCATTTTTATAAACTACATTTTTTTCTGCTTCTGCTTATTTGTTGTTACATTTCTACTCCTATATCTTCTTTATTTGATCTTTCCTTGCCTTTTATCTCTCTCCTCTAGACATTCGTACTATTTCTCCCACACTATATAATATTCTGTTTCCTCTTTTTCTTGTATATCCTTTGTAGGTTCATCCATTTCTGCACATTCCAAAACTTTTCTAATCAAATTGTCTTCGGTATATTTTATAATGAGTATATTTTCAATGCTGTTTACATGTTCACCATGGCCTAGGGCTTCTTCCTTGAACTATCAGTTTTCAGGACTTATGAACACATGTTGTGAATTGATGCTTCTAGCCAAAGCTTCTGCAACATTTCTTGAAATGTTTCTGTCACAATGGTATAATTTTATCTAATTTTATTAGGTAACCACAACATTTCCCTCTCCTCTCCTGTAATATTCTAAAGCAAATAATTCTAATTCTAATGAGTCATTAGCCATTTAGTTGTGTTCAACCCTTGACCACTCTATGGATCAGTATTCTCCATACGCCTGTGTCTTGCACTGCTTTCTTTAGATCCACCATGGTCCTTCCAGTGTCATTTTTTTTATAGTATCCAGCCAGTAGATACTAGGGCAACCCTTTCTCCTTTTTCCAATGATCATTTTCAGCATTGACTTTTCAAGTGAGTTAGCTCTCATGACATGACCAAAGTAAGACAACCTCTGTTGGACAAGCTTGACTTCAAGTGATATTTTTGTGAGGTTCGGACTTATTTGTTTGTTATTTTTGCAGTTCATGGGATACCTCCAGCTCTACAGTTCAAAGACATCTACATTTCTTCTATCTGCCTTTCTCATAGTCCTCATTTTGCAGCTTTAATATAATAAAATATAATAATGCAGTGCAGTGCAGTGCAGTGCAGTGCAGTGCAGTGCAATGCAATGCAATGCAATGCAATGCAATGCAATGCAATAGATAGGTTCATGATTTAGCACAGCATTTAGTATTACTTTAGTAACATAAAATTAAGGTTCCTAAATCAGGATAGACCACCTTTGGTTTATGGACCATGTTCAATATCTGGAATTATGCCTATGATTTTTTTTTTTGTTTTTAGGAAAAAAATAGGTGTGCTAAAACAGGCTTGACAATACTACTTTTAATTACAACGAAAACAAAAGCCTCAGTGATGTTTAGAAAGATCCATGAACACTAAGGAAAAGTGAATGATGTAGATTAAAAACAGATGTTTTGGACTTTCTAGTTCATTAATCATCATAACAGAAGTCTTGTTGAAGAAAAACAGAGGCACCAAATACTGACAGCTTCAGCAAATAATTCTGCATCAGCATTTACCATCAGGAAATGTTGATTGGTGGATTGAGGTTCATTGTATTTTTGGTTTGTGGCCAAATACTGTTCTTTCACCTTAATTTACAGTGGCACGATTTCTTAAATTTACTTTTTAAAGGTTATGATATGGTGCCCTAAGACATGCTATTGGAAAATTTAGCATTGGAATGAAAAGCATTAAATTTATTCACTTGCTGCTTTTTTTGGTTTCTATGACTTGAAATCTGAAATTGCTATGGGATTTTAATGGGTGTATACTATTGCTTAACATACTTTGGGGTTATTTGTGGTAATTAGTTTAGTTAGATTACTTTCAAAATAATGCATGCATCTTAAAGGCAATACAGTTTTGTGGTTTAAGAACCACAGAGAATCCATTCTCAATCATGGATCTACTGAATAATTTTGGACCAGGAATCTTTTTTTCAGTCTAACGTATCTCTCAGGGATGTTGTTATAGAGTTAAACTGAAGAGAGGTCCTTGTGGAAACAGCTTTTTCCTACAATAAATTGGAATGCAAAGCATATTAATAAACACAAATGATAAATACCATTTAAAGCAAGGGAGGGTATCTTTGACAGATAATAGACTCTAGATTCTGTTTTCCAACAGGAATATATAAGAAATGAGAAAAATTCTGATATGAAATTACCTGATTCACAATTCTCAAACTGCTATGTCACTCATTAAATAGGTAAAATTTCTCAAAAATCTCCAGGGAGAGAAACCTATGCATGGATTTTAATGTATGGATTTGTAAACTTGAATGGAAGCCATTGCGTATAGCTATGAGAAGAAAGATTAAAAGATTCCAAGGAAAAACTACCACTCCCTTTTGCATGTTGAAGTCAACACTTTCAAAAATGCATGAATACAGCTGGATTCATTCTATGAGATATGAGGGCTAATTTTATTTTCTTCTTTGCAAGTTTTATATCCCTGTCAAGAACTCAAGATGAGTGAATAGAGCTTGCTTCTCCAGCCTTGATTCTCTCAGAGAAACTATAGCAAGCAATGTGGAGAGAAAGAGAGACAACAAGATGAAGAAACTGACAGACACAAGTTGCACAATCATTTCCATAACTGGGTGTTTATTTGAACCTGGTTCTCCCTGGTCATGAGTATGAACTGTATCAAAGTCTCTGATGGGACTCACTGTTTTTAATATTTAATTGTTTTTATGAAATGTATATTTCAGTAAAAGAGAGCATATGTAGGTTGAGGTTAGACCGTGGAAGTCCTTTACAGTCTCTGAGTTTAGTTGTTTGCTTGCAGAAATATCATTACCCATTAGGTAATATCAGTACTAGTGAGTGTGGGGTTTGTCCCCTGTCCATATGCAGTAGCTTGTCTCGCCAGTGCTGGTGTGGTTTTCTCTTTAGTAGTTCCTTGCTTGGAATGTTGTTTTCTGCTTGATTCTTTGTCTACCATGTTACTCCAAAAAGAAGGCTGGGTCTTATTTTCTTTTGACCCCTCCCCCCCAAAAAAATGACTAGGCCTTCTTTTTGGATGTTCTAATGATTGACTCATCTTGCAATGGTAGCACTGACAGTCCTGCCCAATAGGAGTCTGCTGCTGGTCTGGAGAGCCATCTGCAGCCAATAATAGAGCTCTGGATCATCTGGAGCTCTTTTATCGGCTGCAGATGCATTCTGGCAGGCATCTGAAGGCAAAACAGAGAGTGGGGCGATGTGTGAGAGTGGTGGCAAGCGGCCGCAAAAGAAGCAGCCACAGAAGAAGGTGAGGCAGGTGTTGGGGTGTGCGGGGCCTGGTAAATAGGGCAGCTCCACTCCCCATCCCCACCCTAGCTTATCTTTTACCTGTGTGCGCCTCGTTCCACCCCCTGCACCCGGGGTGGGCGGGGCGTTAGTTATGGCTAATTTTGTGGGTGGGACTTAATTTGATTTCATGGGCTCAAAAGATGTGATAGGGCTTCTTTTCAAGGTGGGTTATCTTTTTGGAGAAACACGGTAGTATTAACCCTTGTTTATCTGAGTGGGAGTTGCTGGAGATGACATATTCTGGTCTTTTGGTTTCCTTAGCTTTTTATTGTCTCTTTTGAATGGTATGTAATTATGGGTTAACTCTACAGTATGTGTCTGTTGACAGAATGTCAAACTTCCAGGAATTCCCTAGTCTTTTTAGCTAGGGAATATGTTTCACCTTTATGCTTCTAAAAGCTCTCAAAGGAGCAAGCAATAATTAAAACAAAATTCGAAATGTAGAATGCAAACAGAAAACAGTCCCATGTAAAATTGAAACCAGTATCATTCAAATCAGTGAAAAATTAAAGCTCTGTCTTGTTTTGCTTCTTTCTTAAATTCTGGAAAAGTAGGAACTGTGCATTGTGATTAACCTAAGCAATTCATTGTTATTGAAACTTATAAGACAAGGACCTGTTCTATTTACTAGATGATCAAGCTTCTAAGAAGTAAGAACATCTTCAGAAAAGTTTCTCTTGCTGATCAGGGATCAGTCTCTTAGACCATAAGCTGTTTACGTTTTTAGATATAAATATCAACATCTTCCATTGTACAGGTTTTTCAATATAGAAATAATACGATCTCTGTAGTCTACTTTTCTTAGCAGCCTGTTTCCACATTTTGGACCAATTGCAATTAATGGTCATTTTTCAAGAATGTGTGTACCTTTGATTGAGTCAATCACTCTTTACCAGGAGTGAAATCCAGCAAGTTCTGACAGGTTCTTGAGAACCGGTAGCGGAAATTTTGAGTAGTTCAGAGAACTGGCAAATACCACCTCTGGCTGGCCCCAGAGTGGGGTGGGAATGGAGATTTTGCAGTTTCCTTCCCCTGTCACGCCCACCAAGCCATGTCCATTGAGCCACGCCCATAGAATTAGTAGTAAAAAAATTTGGATTTCACCACTGCTCTTTACCTATTCTACCAAATATTATTGTTTTAAGGATAAAACAATGGGATACAGTCATTGAGCTTTCAGAGGAAGAGTGTGATATACTGTTTGTATATTTGATGGGATCTAAAGTTTGTATAACATTATGAGGTCTAGCATGTTAAGGATGCTAATAAGATATTCCTCAGAATATTATGCTTGCTCTTCATGTATCATGAATCTTTGTGGTTTAAAGTACAATACAAAGAATATCCTTGTTAGTTCATTTTCTGCTATTCATGTCTGGATACATAGCAAAGCTTTAATTAATATCGTTGGTGTCTTCTCATCAGAATGTACATCTCTAGCCCACCATGCTTAAATTCATCCCTTAAATACCCAAAAATGAAAGTCTAGTAAAAAATAGGAAAATAAATAAAAGTACAGCAAACTTATGCACACCTCATGCAGCTATTATTCTAAAAGTACACCTTTTAGTTCTAACAAGGGTTCTTGGTTTTACTTGCCTTTTGACACCTACATGCAAAGCCAATTAGCTGCATTACGAGACACTTCAATCTATGACCACAAACGTACAAAAAGAGAGATGTCAGGAGGGTTCATCTAACCACAACAGCTGAACCAAACTCTACATGTCAAACACTCCCCTTAGTGCTCTTTAACTTGAAACTGCTTTCCTTAAGTATATCGTAACTGGATCAGTAAAGCAGAACAAATGCCAGAATACTTCTCCTATATATGAAAAGTATGATAGGCAATAAGGCTCCTGTCAGCCCTTTGAGATACATAAGGTCAAGAAACAGGCATGGTTGGTATTCAGGAATACTCTTGACCTATAAGTTTAAGGGCTAGAAAAAACAAGGTCCCTGTAGAAAAGTTATTTAAATTCAGTGTGCTATAATTAGATTTGTTGAACATTTTTAGGTAGCTCAATACTCTGAGGTAAAGTCTCCTGTCCCAGGTCAAGCACATATACATATTGCAAAGAGATGGTTTGTTTTTTTCTTTACTAAATACAGCTTGCAAACATACACATTTCCCCCTAAAGTTTATTTTCTTTCTTTCTTTCTTTCTTTCTTTCTTTCTTTCTTTCTTTCTTTCTTTCTTTCTTTCTTTCTTTCTTTCTTTCATTCATTCATTCATTCATTCATTTGATGGCTTATTTATTTATTTATTTATTTATTTATTTATTTATTTATTTATTTATTTATTTATTTATTTATTTAATTTATTGGATACTCATCTCTGTCAGCATTCCAGAAACCCCCCCAACTGCAAATAAAAACTCTGAAGCAAGCATCTTTCAAAGTTCTATTTACTATGATAAGTAAACTGGCACATCTGAGAAAACCCGAATCTGAGAGGTCCAGGTTTTCCCTCAGTAAATCAAAAAACCCCAAAACCATCGCCTGACTCTGCAGTCGGTCACATGCTCCAATCGCCATCCGTCCCATCTCGAGACAGCATTCAGATCATTCCTTCTCCAGATGCAGGATCGGCCTGACCTTGACCGAGAGGAAGAATGCATTATGTCTAATGACAACTCCCCTACTAAATCCCCCCTCCTACTTTCCCACACATGAGAAAGTGGCAGCACGGAAAGTTCCAGCCTAATATGGCTTCCAAAACTGACAATCTCAGGGTAAAAGTTCAGAAAGATTGGCTTATAAGAGTGTATGCCAGAGAGTAGTCAGTCAGAGTCCGAGAAAAGAGCTTGTGGCAGAATCCTCAGCCATTTCAGGTTCAAAGTCAAAGTTGTCAGGTTCACAAGTCAAGGGAGTGGGAGTTCATGGGCGGTTATTGTCTTTGTTTATTGATTTATCAAATATAAAATACAAAGAAAAATTCAAAAAGGTCATGGAAAACTGGGAGGAGGAGGGAAAAAGAAAAAGAAATGGTGTAAAGAGGGAAAAGAAAGAAAAAGACCACAACTTCTGACTCTCTTTAGCACAATAGAACATTACAACCACAACTTTTTACTTTTACACAATGGTACATACAAGCCATTTCTATAACAATAAAGCTATCTAATTAGCAAAAACAAAATCAAAGTTTCATTTTGCACAAAATCCGGAAGTAATTTCAGAATAGAAACAAAGTTAGATATATTCTCTTCTTTGGATAAAAGAATCAATTTGACCATCTTCACTTTCTCTTTGTTGTGGGGATAATATATTCTTCCCTTAACTCATTAATCTTTATCTATCTATATCTATCATGCCAATGTAAGTCCAATAATTCCCATTAGCTCATTGAATTAAAAATCTCTCCCTTGAATTTATCCCCATGGAGTAAATCTTTTTCCTCTCTTATTTTCAGATTTAATCAGTAGTATTTTACAAACTTTGGAAATTATTCAACATTATATAAAAAGGCAGAAGACATGCATTTACAAACTTATTTTATACATAAAAACTACATTATAACTTTCCTTCAATTCATATATCAAACTTATAAAAATCCATCCTAACTAAATATGCAGTACTTTAGTTATTGTCAATGGAGAGCTTGTGCTTGCTGGTCCACTTTAATAGAAGAAGTGCTGGTGTAACACATCTAGCAGTGTGGGACTCCTTTTGTGCAAGCACTCTTGCAGGATGCCTTTGCTCTTCTATCTTTGCAGCCCATCGACCTTTTGTGTTGGGAGAGGGTGGTAATTCCATGCCCTCATTTTCAGAAAGTGGCAACATCTGTATTTGCCGACTACTGGCTTGTTCAACCTCATCTGCCTACTCAGATGTCAGTCTTTCTGGTGGTGCAGTAGCTGGCCGCTTGTTATCTGTTGGCCCTTCTGTTGGCCCTGTTTGCCTGAAGTCAGTCTCCTCCTCTAACTCCAAATTAGAGCCTACCATGACATAATATAGAGCAGTGGTGGGTTTCAAAATTGTTCTGGGGATGTGGCTTGGTGGGCATGTCTTGGTGGGTGTGGCAGGGGAAAGATACTGTAAAATCCCCATTTCCTACGGATAAGCTGGGACTCAGGAGGCAGAGAATAGATGGGGGCAGGTCCAGTCAGAATTTTTACTACCAGTTTTCTGAACTACTCAAAACTTCCGCTACCGGTTCTCCAGAACTGGTCAGAACCTGCTGAAACCTGATATAGAGGCTAGCCAATTCCTCAAATTGTTTTTGAAAATCTCTCATTGAGAACTATTCAATACAATGTTTGGATATTTACTGTAACATATCAATTGGATAGGGGACTGGTCATAACATTTTAAAGTAAATACAACACTTTCATATAATAGTCACTATTAATATACCAATGAAATCAACACTTTATAGCAGACTAATCAATATTATAGGAAGCAATAAAACTCAGGCCTCTGAAAGAAAGTATAATTTTGCGACCTTTCTTGGAATGTCTTCACAAGTAAGTAAAAAATATAAATAAATGTTTAACCAATTCATGATAGAGTCATGTGCACTTGATTATCATCATTTAATTCCATCCAATTTTGTTTAATTGGCAAATTAAAATTTTTAATTTCTTTCTGAATAAAATTTCCCTGAACATACGCAGTTTAAATGCATATTATATGTGATTTTGCACTTTTTTCCCCCCCAAGCGACAACTGGACTTTCTTGTTTTTCTTTGAAGACATTTTCTTCTTATCCAAGAAACTTCTTCAGCTTTGTCTGGATGGTGGGGAATGGAATTATATTCCTTGCAGACAGCTGGTGATTTGCTTGCTTTCATAGAGTCTTTAAGGCCACTTGGAGGTTTATCTGTGTTCTCAGGGTCCCCTGAGTAGTGCAAATGGGTGTGAAGCCTTCTTGAAACTGTTGAAACTGCTTGAAAGGACTGTGTTGTAGAGTGGATATAGATGATGTTGTATCCACCCCCCTCTTTTCAGAGAGGGCTGTTCAATTTTGACATAGATGGCCTCTTTGACACAGTCTTTCAAACCAGCGGTCCTCTCTATCAAAATCCAACCAGCCATCCAAACAACCATCCAACCAACCATCCAACCAGCCATCCAACCAGCCATCCAAACAGCCACCCAACAATCCACCCAACCAGCCATCCAAACAACCATCCATCCAAACACCCAAACTACCATCTATACAACCATCTATTGTACACAACCCCCAACCTACTAACACCCAAAACTAGGTATGCACGCCCCTTACCTCTTCAACACCAATCATATCAGATCTCAAATGCAAATTGATAAATGCAAGAAGCATAGTCAACAAATTACCTGAATTTATCCTCTTATTAAACAGTGGCACATTTGATATCATTTTTGTTTGTGAAACATGGCTGAATTCATCCCTTCCTGACTCCATTATCTCAAACAAAGAATATCAAGTCTATCGATCAGATCGGGAAAACCAAGAGGTGGTGGAGTGGCTATCTTTACAAAAAGACACTGAATCTAAAAATATCCAAGTAGCACATAAACTCTCTTCCTGAAACCATAGTATGCGACCTATCCCTTGACACTACTCTTCGATTCTTACTATGCTACAGAGCCCCCGACTATGACATTACCCACGCAAATATGCTAACCTCAATGCTAACATGGACTACCTCTTGCCCATACCCTCTTATCTTCCTGGGTGACTTAAATCTACCTCTCATTAACTGGACAACCAATGAATGTTCAACTGACCCAATCCATACTACACTATACAACGCTGTTACAAACCTAGGTCTTGAACAACTTGTAACTAACAATACAAGACTCAACAACTGCCTTGACCTCATCTTCTGCAACAATCCAAACTCAATTTACGGACTACAAATTAAAGAACCTTTTTCAAACAGTGACCACTGCATGATTGATTTTCGGCTCAATATACCACCATACTTAAATCGTCATAACACCAGAACTCCCAACTACAACTTCAAGAAAGCCAATTACGACCTTATAAACAACGATCTTTCATTTCTGAACTGGCAAAATCTGTTTGCAACCTGCATAACCGCTGATGACCTCTATAGAGTCTTCCTACTTGAAATCAATAGAGTCATTAAATTATATGTACCACAATGACTACCATGTCCAAGAAAACAAACTACCCATATCAATAAAAAGCTTCAATCAAAAAATCCTCTGAAAAGAAACAAAAAGGCTATGTTACAAACTTCAGAAACCGCTACAGAAACATATGCAACCAAATAAAACTGAATGCACAAATTACCACACCAAGCAAGAAGAAAACCTTCTACGCACAAATTCCAATCGTGCCTTTTATAATTTTGTCAACAATAAACTTAAAGATTCAAGATCCATCCCACCACTAAAAGATTCTAACAACAAAGAATGCAATGACGAAACAGTCAAAGCAAACCTCTTCAACATTTTCTTTGGCTCAGTTTTTGTTAACTCCGATAACACATATCCAACATTCCACAAACGAACCAGCAATGACTATGATGATTTAACTCATATAGATTTCACAGAAGACAACGTTGGTAAAGCTCTTCACAACTTAAAACCATCGCTTTCTATTGGACCTGATGGTCTATGTGCATATTTCTTAAAAACTTTCCATTAATATAGCTGAACCCCTAAGTATTATCTTTGATAAAGCTTTCACTACCAGTTCTCTTCCCAAACTTTGGTCACTAGCCACAGTCATCCCCATCTTCAAAAAGGAGACCCCAGCTTAGTCGAAAACTACAGACCGATCTCCCTTTGCCACCTGCAAAGTCATGGAATCTATCATCAATCAATCCATTACCTCACACTTAGAAACTAACAACCTACTCTCCAACAAACAATTTGGTTTCAGGAAAAGTTATCATGTAACTTACAACTTCTCCACTGCAAAAACATATGGACTTCAAATCTAGATCAAGGCAAATCAATAGATGCAATCTACATAGACTTCTGCAAAGCTTTTGACTCAGTAGTACACGATAAACTTCTCCTTAAACTAACATCCTATGGCATCTCAGGACCCTCCACAAATGGATATCTGCTTTTCTGTCTAACAGACAACAAGTGGTCAAAATTGGCAATGCTTTATCAAATCCTGTTCCTGTCAAGAGTGGCGTTCCTCAAGGCAGCGCCCTTGGACCAACACTCTTTATTCTATACATTAATGATCTTTGTGACCATATCTCAAGTAATTGTGTTCTCTTTGCTGACGATGTCAAACTATTTAACACCACAGACAACACTTCTATCATTCAAAACGACTATAGAGCACTGCACACCAGAACAACTAGACACAAGAACAGTTTTTTCCCGAAGGCCATCACTCTGCTAAACAAATAATTCCCTCAACACTGTCAGACTATTTACTGAATCTGCACTACTATTAATCGTTTCATAGTTCCCATCACCAATCTCTTTCCACTTATGACTGTATGACTATAACTTGTTGCTGGCAATCCTTATGATTTACATTGATATATTGATCATCAATTGTGTTGTAAATGTTGTACCTTGATGAAGGTATCTTTTCTTTTATGTACACTGAGAGCATATGCACCAAGACAAATTCCTTGTGTGTCCAATCACACTTGGCCAATAAAAATTCTATTCTATTCTATTCTATTGCCGACTACTGGCTTGTTCAACCTCATCTGCCTACTCAGATGTCAGTCTTTCTGGTGGTGCAGTAGCTGGCCGCTTGTTATCTGTTGGCCCTTCTGTTGGCCCTGTTTGCCTGAAGTCAGTCTCCTCCTCTAACTCCAAATTAGAGCCTACCATGACATAATATAGAGCAGTGGTGGGTTTCAAAATTGTTTACTACCGGTTCTGGGGATGTGGCTTGGTGGGCATGTCTTGGTGGGTGTGGCAGGGGAAAGATACTGTAAAATCCCCATTTCCTACAGATAAGCTGGGACTCAGGAGGCAGAGAATAGATGGGGGCAGGTCCAGTCAGAATTTTTACTACCAGTTTTCTGAACTACTCAAAACTTCCGCTACCGGTTCTCCAGAACTGGTCAGAACCTGCTGAAACCTGATATAGAGGCTAGCCAATTCCTCAAATAGTTTTTGAAAATCTCTCATTGAGAACTATTCAATACAATGTTTGGATATTTACTGTAACATATCAATTGGATAGGGGACTGGTCATAACATTTTAAAGTAAATACAACACTTTCATATAATAGTCACTATTAATATACCAATGAAATCAACACTTTATAGCAGACTAATCAATATTATAGGAAGCAATAAAACTCAGGCCTCTGAAAGAAAGTATAATTTTGCGACCTTTCTTGGAATGTCTTCACAAGTAAGTAAAAAATATAAATAAATGTTTAACCAATTCATGATAGAGTCATGTGCACTTGATTATCATCATTTAATTCCATCCAATTTTGTTTAATTGGCAAATTAAAAATTTTAATTTCTTTCTGAATAAAATTTCCCTGAACATACGCAGTTTAAATGCATGTTATATGTGATTTTGCACTTTTTTCCCCCCAAGCGGCAACTGGACTTTCTTGTTTTTCTTTGAAGACATTTTCTTCTTATCCAAGAAACTTATTCAGCTTTGTCTGGATGGTGGGGAATGGAATTATATTCCTTGCAGACAGCTGGTGATTTGCTTGCTTTCATAGAGTCTTTAAGGCCACTTGGAGGTTTATCTCTGTTCTCAGGGTCCCCTGAGTAGTGCAAATGGGTGTGAAGCCTTCTTGAAACTGCTGAAAGAACTGTGTTGTAGAGTGGATATAGATGATGTTGTATCCACCCCCCCCATCTTTTGAGAGAGGGCTGTTCAATTTTTTTTTATTATTATTATTATTATTATTATTATTATTATTATTATTATTATTATTATTATTATTATTATTATTATTATTATTATTATTATTATTATTAATTTGATTTTTATACCGCCCTTCTCCCGAAGGACTCAGGGCGGTGTACAGGCAAGATAAAACCAACAATACAATATACAAGTTAAAATGCCATTTAAAAAACTTATTTAAAATTAGCCTGAAATTAAAATTACCGTAAACTAAAAACCCCGTTTAAAAATTAATAAAATTTCACATTAAAAATCCAATTTAAGCCAGCAGCTTGATAAAGAGATGTGTCTTCAGTTCGACGGAATGTCCGAAGGTCAGGTATTTGACGTAAACCCGGGGAAGCTCGTTCCAGAGTGTGGAGCCCCACAGAAGGCCCTTCCCTGGGGCCGCCAGCCGGCATTGTTTGGTGGACGGCACCCTGAGAAGTCCCTCTCTATGGGAGCGTACGGGTCGGTGGGAGGCATGTGGTAACAGCAGGCGGTCCCGTAAGTACCCAGGTCCTAAGCCATGGAGCACTTTAAAGGTCGTAACCAGCACCTTAAAGTGCACTCGGAAGGCCACAGGCAGCCAGTGCAGTCTGCGCAGGAGCGGTGTTACATGGGAGCTACGCGTAGCTCCCTCTATCACCCGCGCAGCTGCATTCTGGACTAACTGAAGCCTCCGAGTGCACTTCAAGGAGTCCCATGTGAGAGCATTACAGTAATCCAAGCGAGAGGTAGCGGCGCATGAGTGACTGTGCATAAGGCATCCCGATCAAGGAAGGCGCAACTGCGAACCAGGCGAACCTGATGGAAGGCCCTCCTGGAGCGGCCGTCAAATGATCTTCAAAACGACAGCCGATCATCCAGGAGGACACCTAAGTTCGCACCCTATCCTTTGGGGCCAATAACTGCGCCTCCGACAGCCAGCTGTGGCTGCAGCTGACTGAATCGGGATGCCGGCATCCACAGCCACTCCGTCTTGGAGGATTAAGCTTGAGCCTGTTTCTCCCCATCCAGACCCGTCACTTCCAAAACACCGGGACAGCACTTCAACAACTTCATTGGGGTGGCCCGGGGTGGAAAAGTACAGCTGGATGTCATCAGCGTACTGCTGGTATCTCACCCCGAAACCACTGATGATCTCACCCAACGGCTTCATGTAGATATTGAACAGCAGGGGCGAGAGAATCGACCCCTGTGGGACCCCACAAGTGAGGCACCTCGCGGTCGACCTCTGCCCCCCGTCAACACTGTCTGCGTCCGGTCGGAGAGATAGGAGGAGAACCACCGATATACGGTGCCTCCCACTCCCAATCCCCCCAACCGGCGCAGCAAGATACCATGATCGATGGTATCGAACGCCGCTGAGAGGTCTAATAGGACCAGGGCAGAGGAATAACCCCTGGCCCTGGCCCTCCAGAGATCATCCACCAATGCGACCAAATTTTGACATAGATGGCCTCTTTGACACAGTCTTTCAAACCAGTGGTCGTCTCTATCAAAATGTGGACTTTGCTGTCTTCAAAAGAGTGGCCTTTGTCTTTTAAATGCAGATGGACTGCTGGATCTTGTCCTGATGGGTTTGTTCTCCTATATTGTGCCATGTGTTTATGAAGTGGTTGTTTTGTTTCCCCAATGTACAGATCTGCACATTTCTCACTACAAATCCTTCCATTCCCCACCATCCAGTCAGAGCTGGAGAAGAGCTGAAGAAGCTCTTGGATGAGAAGTGAAATGTTTTCAAAGAACAACAAAATCCAGTTGCTTCTTAGGGGGGAAAAAAGCATCATTGGGACAACCAGAACCTGGATGACTGAGAATCTCCATAGACATTTCTCTACTACCAGAGGTGGGTTTCAGCAGGTTCTGACCAGTTCTGGAGAATCGGTAGCAGAAATTTTGAGTGGTTCGGAGAACCGGTAGTAAAAATTCTGACTACCATCTATTCTTTGCCTTCCGAGTCCCAGCTGATTGGGAGGAAATGGGGACTTTGCAGTAACTTGCCCCAGGATTAGCGAAGGAATGGAGATTTTACAGTATCCTTCCCCTGCCATGCCCACCAAGCTATACCCACCAAGCCATGCCATGCCCACCAATCCATACCCACAGAACCGGTAGTAAAAATTTTTGAAATCCACCACTGACCTGTACATATTTTATAGGCAGTTCAGTGGCTCAGTGGTTAAGATACTGGGCTTGTTGGCTGGAAAATTGGCAGCTCAGGTTTGAAACCCGAGCGCCATGTGATGGGGTGAGCTCCTGTCCTTGTCTCTGCTCCTGCCCACCTAGCAGTTAGAAAGCATACAAATGTGAGTAGATTAATAGGTACCACTTTGGTGGGAAGGAAACAGGTCTCTGTAATATCATGCTGCCCAGATGATTGTGAAAATGCCTTTGGAGAGTGTGGCTAACTGGCTTTGAAACAGAGATGAGTACCTCCCTTTGTAAAGTCAGCGATGGCTAGTGGAATAAAATCTGCAGGACTCCTTTTACTTACATGTTTTATAGGCAATTTTTTTTTTTATTCAAAAAGTTTTACAAAAAATTTCCCTTTCCCCAACCCTCTCCTTCACAAACCCCTCCCCTCCCCTGGCTTCCGGAACAAACACAAGGTATAGTTAAAAATAAACCAAACATATGCTAAAAATATTTTTTTCCCAAAACTATTATACCAATTCTCCCTCTCTAGCTCTGACTTCCTCCTTACATAACCAAAATCCTTCAAAAAATTAACAATAAACAGTAATAAAATATATAGATCAGTAGAACAAATTAATCCTAAAACATTTAAAACCAGCTAAAGCATAAAAATCCAATCCAATTCAGAGAATATCTCCTTATAACTTCTATAACCATATAATTTTCCCCAAGTCTTTCTTACATAAGATCTTTCGAGAATATTCTATTTAAAATTCAATACAACAGATTATAAAATTCAATACAGGAAATTACAATATCTATTCAACTTTAGTCCTTCCTTGTCAAAATGCAGTATAAATCCAAATATCTAGTCTTTTATGATGGTTATAAAACATATAATCAACCCATTTCTTCCAAATCTTCCTTACGTATTGTCTTTCAGAAACGCTAAAATCTTTTTCTGTTAATATTTCAAAAAAAAAAAAATTCTTTCAAAAATGATACTTTTGTCTCTTGCCATTTTTGATGCATTAGTCTCTGTCTTTCCTTCATTACTCCTTTTGAAAAGTCAGTCACAATATTTCCTAATAGTTCCTTATGTCCAAGAATCCACGAGTTACTGCCGATATTCCTCAATCCGAAAAGAGAACTCTTGGAAAGCATTAACCCTGTGAATTTTTCCATTTCGGGAGACAGCCTCCTGTAGCACAAATTCAGGCTTTTCATCCAAACTTTTTAAAAAAGGCTTCTTTACATCCATTCCATATTCCAAGTCCTGATTACTTTGGTTAATTTCCTCCAAACTCTCATCCAAAACGCCATTTTTTCCAATTCGTATTGTAGAGTAATTAAATACATTCTTTCTGTATAATCCTGTATAAAGTCACGAATCCATTCTTCTGAAAAAACCTTCATGGCAAAGTTCTTGCTGAAAATCCCCTTATAAAATACTTAAACAAACTAAAATAATCCAACAATCCACAGTCCAGTACAATAAGATAAAATCTCCATTCAGTTTCACTTTCTCAACAAGTAAACGCCATTTTATTTCATTGTGTTGATTGTAGATGAGAGAAAAAATTTTTTTAAAAAAAAATAGAAGTCAGATTTAATACTTGCAATTTAAATGACTGATCTCCTGTGTTTTATTCCGTCTGCTTATAAATATCCATAACAATCAATTGAAGCAGAAGTGGTCGCTCTCTTCTCTGTCTGCTTAAAGCAGAAACACACTGGGGCTGGAGCTTTGCAGAAGGAATTCCAGGGAACTTTCCCTTTCGAGTTCCCCAAACGGGGCCTCTAGGGAGAGCTCTACCTTTCCTTCTTCTGCTCTTTCCCTTCCCCCTTACTGGGGAAGGTACTTTCAGCCGTTGATTTCGCCGGCTTTTACAGAATCCCAGCGCGGGCGCCCTTAGGGCATCCCTCGGAGAGAGCGGAGCCACCAGAAGCCTCTATCGTTTTATAGGCAATTTTTCCCAATATATTCATGATATGCAACCATTCATATTCAATTTTTGAACCAAGAAACATTTTTTGGTAAGTTGCTTCTGTTTACTTAAGAAAGATTTCAGCGATTCCAATAGCATAAGTAAGGTCTTAGATGGTTCTTTGTTGACAGGAGCCTGCACACTTTGGCTTGATGTGTGGACAGCTGTTGTAATGGTTGATTTCCAGACTAATAAAGATTCAGGAGACCATTGTGTAAATAACCATCTGCAAGCACCTCATTTATCAAAGAAGAGACCTGCCAGCTTGTTGATTCACAGAAAGGTAGTTAGAAATAAATAAATGAGCCTTCATCCTCAGATACTTTCAAGATTATGTTCATTTTATAAGGGAAATAATTCAATTGTTGGAATTCTTGTATCTGCATTTTTTCTTCTTCTCAATAAATCTTGCTAAAGGAACTCTAAGAATCATGCTTGGAAAAGAAAAACTTTTGGTTGTAGGTATATGTCAAAGAATCTGTAAGTTGTGTACATGGACATGCCAACGTATAACGAGACTTAAGCATTTCATTACAGAACCTCTTTACACACCTCTTGGAGGAAACTTTCTGAAAAAGGGTCAAGTCTAAATTTAAAGTCCAGTATTCTAAAAGCACCATTTGTTGTTAGTTGTGAAGTCATGTCCTGTCGTGTCCCACTCCTCCGCTGACGGCCGGGTCAGGGAAAGGACGAGACACAACATGTCCGCCCTATCGCAACCCCATGGACAGCATTCCTCCAGGCCTTCCTGTCCTCTACCATCCTCTGGAGTCCATTTAAACTCATGCCTACTGCTTCAGTGACTCCATCCAGCCACCTCGTTCTCTGTCGTCCCCTTCTTCTTTTGCCCTCAATCTTTCCCAGCATTAGGCTCTTCTCCAGTGAGTCCTTCCTTCTCATTAGGTGGCCAAAAGATTTGAGTTTCATCTTCAGGATGAAAGCACCATGTCTGATACCAAAAACAGCCTCTTTTGAAACTGAAGCGTAGTTTGGTAGTTTAAGAGAGTGCATCCATATGGCAGCTCCATTACGTTGTCATTGGTGAATTTAAGAATACTTCAAGAAGAAATAACTATACTGATTTAGAGATTGTAACTCTTTATCCTGAGTCCTTTTGCTTACTCTGATAATTAAAGTAATGATGATGATTGATGCATAAATCCTTGCCAAAACCCCTGTTGTTAACCAGTCTTAAGAAGGACAATAAATTGATAACAGTCCTCTTGGCGGGCAATAAGATAAAATCTCCATTCAGTTTCACTTTCTCAACAAGTAAACGCCATTTTATTTCATTGTGTTGATTGTAGATGAGAGAAAAAAAAAATTTTTTTTTTAAAGAAAAAATAGAAGTCAGATTTAATACTTGCAATTTAAATGACTGATCTCCTGTGTTTTATTCCGTCTGCTTATAAATATCCATAACAATCAATTGAAGCAGAAGTGGTCGCTCTCTTCTCTGTCTGCTTAAAGCAGAAACACACTGGGGCTGGAGCTTTGCAGAAGGAATTCCAGGGAACTTTCCCTTTCGAGTTCCCCAAACGGGGCCTCTAGGGAGAGCTCTACCTTTCCTTCTTCTGCTCTTTCCCTTCCCCCTTACTGGGGAAGGTACTTTCAGCCGTTGATTTCGCCGGCTTTTACAGAATCCCAGCGCGGGCGCCCTTAGGGCATCCCTCGGAGAGAGCGGAGCCACCAGAAGCCTCTATCGTTTTATAGGCAATTTTTCCCAATATATTCATGATATGCAACCATTCATATTCAATTTTTGAACCAAGAAACATTTTTTGGTAAGTTGCTTCTGTTTACTTAAGAAAGATTTCAGCGATTCCAATAGCATAAGTAAGGTCTTAGATGGTTCTTTGTTGACAGGAGCCTGCACACTTTGGCTTGATGTGTGGACAGCTGTTGTAATGGTTGATTTCCAGACTAATAAAGATTCAGGAGACCATTGTGTAAATAACCATCTGCAAGCATCTCATTTATCAAAGAAGAGACCTGCCAGCTTGTTGATTCACAGAAAGGTAGTTAGAAATAAATAAATGAGCCTTCATCCTCAGATACTTTCAAGATTATGTTCATTTTATAAGGGAAATAATTCAATTGTTGGAATTCTTGTATCTGCATTTTTTTTCTTCTCAATAAATCTTGCTAAAGGAACTCTAAGAATCATGCTTGGGGAAAAAAAACTTTTGGTTGTAGGTATATGTCAAAGAATCTGTAAGTTGTGTACATGGACACGCCAACATATAACGAGACTTAAGCATTTCATTACAGAACCTCTTTACACACCTCTTGGAGGAAACTTTCTGAAAAAGGGTCAAGTCTAAATTTAAAGTCCAGTATTCTAAAAGTACCATTTGTTGTTAGTTGTGAAGTCATGACTGCCCTATCGCAACCCCATGGACAGCATTCCTCCAGGGCAGGCCTTCCTGTCCTCTACCATCCTCTGGAGCCCATTTAAACTCATGCCTACTGCTTCAGTGATTCCATCCAGCCATCTCATTCTCTGTTGTCCCATTCTTCTTTTGCCCTCAATCTTTCCCAGCATTATGCTCTTCTCCAGTGAGTCCCTCCTTCTCATTAGGTGGCCAAAAGATTTGAGTTTCATCTTCAGGATAAAAGCACCATGTCTGATATCAAAAGCAGCCTCTTTTGAAACTGAAGCGTAGTTTGGTAGTTTAAGAGAGTGCATCCATATGGCAGCTCCATTTCGTTGTCATTGGTGAATTTAAGAATACTTCAAGAAGAAATAACTATACTGATTTAGAGATTGTAACTCTTTATCCTGAGTCCTTTTGCTTACTCTGATAATTAAAGTAATGATGATGATTGATGCATAAATCCTTGCCAAAACCCCTGTTGTTAACCAGTCTTAAGAAGGACAATAAATTGATAACAGTCCTCTTGGCGGGCAATAAAATAAGACCATTAACATTACTGATTTTTAATTTGAGTCCCTATTTTCATATTCTAATCATTTTCTAATAAAGTGTAATTTAAGAAGAAACCATGTAACATACTGTTTCCTCGCTTGAGAGAAAGGAATCTCATTACATTGTTTAAATACTAAGTTTTGTTTAATTTTGTACAAACCCCACTAGCTAATATAATTGCCTCAAATTTTTGATCAAAGGTTAGAAACACCAACATGTAAAATTTAAAAAAGCAGACAAAAAATAAAAAAAATCCTATACAGATTGCTAGTGTTAGCAGCAGCAATGGTAGCTGTACTAATAGCAAAGTCATTACATTTTGAAGCGTCTGATTTTTTTTCCAATCAATTTGAAAGTCTTCAAATGTATTAAAAAGAAGAAAGAATTAGAATAGAATAGAATAGAATAGAATAGAATAGAATAGAATAGAATAGAATAGAATTTTTATTGGCCAAGTATGATTGGACACACAAGGAATTTGTCTTGGTGCATATGCTCTCAGTGTACATAAAAGAAAAGATACGTTCATCAAGGTACAACATTTACAACACAATTGATGGTCAATATATCAATATAAATCATAAGGATTGCCAGCAACAAGTTATAGTCATACAGTCATAAATGGAAAGAGATTGGTGATGGGAACTATGAGAAAATTAATAGTAGTGCAGATTCAGTAAATAGTCTGACAGTGTTGAGGCCACTGTTAATTATTGACTGGTTAAACATTTTCCAAAACATTTAGATAATACCAGATAGTCTACTGATTGCTTGACAGTTAAAACTAAGATGGTGCCACCCTATGTTGAGATATTTTTTTTAGTCACAAATAATTCAGGAATTTTGGCTTAACTTTGCCCTTTCTACAAGGTGTTAAAATAAAATAGGGAGGAAAAGGAAGAGAGAAAAGCGAGGGTAGAAAAGTAAAAAGTTAAAATTTTATGCTATTCTCTTATTCTACTGCACCAAAAGGAGTTGGAAGTCAGTGTTTTGTTTTTTCTTTATGGGAAACAAACCAATGAATACAAAATAAAACATCAAGCAAAATGTTCATAGCCCATAGTTGTGACAGGAGGTTTCCTCTGTAGAACTGAATCAGCAGCTAGATTAATTAATTAAAGAAAATGAGAGGGGAAAATGTAAATAATAGAGGATTACCGATATGAAACTGATATAAAAAAGGAGTATATGTTTTATGTTAGTGTTTGTTATGTCTTTTTTTTTTTAAAAAAAAATAAAAAGTATTTAAACGATAAATTTCTTGGCAACAATGAAAAAAAAGAAGAAGAAAGAATATGGCATAAAATTTAGTAAATTGCCAGTGTTGAGGCCACTGTTAATTATTGACTGGTTAAACATTTTCCAAAACATTTAGATAATACCAGATAGTCTACTGATTGCTTGACAGTTAAAACTAAGATGGTGCCACCCTATGTTGAGATATTTTTTTTAGTCACAAATAATTCAGGAATTTTGGCTTAACTTTGCCCTATTTACAAGGTGTTAAAATAAAATAGGGGAGAAACACAAATGAATTATGCCTATCATCAGAACTTGTATGAGGAAGAACAGTTCTACATAAAAATAGGGTTTCTTTTTTAAAGACTTATGTAGCAAGAAGGATTATCCAAACCAAACCAGCATCTAACACACAACTGTAGTATATCTTATCTGGAATAATGCACTTGAGATCACAGCCTGCTCCAGGGTGTAAAATAGGATTTTCTCATGGTCATTTCCATTTAGTATAAGAACACCGGTAGATGGAAATGGGTGGAAAAAGTACCGCATATGACTACTTGGAAACATTGTGCCTGACAGTCTGAAGAAATAACGATTTTTCCCATCCCCCCCCCGCACCCCCAAATTTAACATTTGAGAAAATGATCATCAAACAAAAGGAAAGTTATAAAATAAATGAAAGGAAATTAATTCTTTCAAATATAGGTAAACTTACTTTCGGAAATGTTTTACTATCAATTAAGTACTCCAATCTTATCAGGATATAACTGAAACCAAATTCCACTTTTTTGTGATTAAATTTTTTTATTAATTTTAACAAAGCATAAAATGTAACAATATAAAGAAAAATGAAAGTAAAATAGGGGAGGAAAAAGGGAAGAGAGAAAAGCGTAGGGTAGAAAAGTAAAAAGTTAAAATTTTATGCTATTATCTTATTCTACTGCACCAAAAGGAGTTGGAAGTCAGTGTTTTGTTTTGTTTTTTTCTTTTCTTTTTCCACTTTCAGACACTTGACATCATTAGACACTATGTATTCTCATTGAAAAAAAGCCAAGCTAAGCCTTGGTCTAGAAATAAATAGTCCACCACTAGCATTTATAGTACGCATGACTTACCATACAGACACTTACCATATGGACGGCAGGAACTGTAGATATATGTTTATGTGTCTGCAGTTAAAAGTCGCGGGGTAGTGTTATTATTTTTTAGAATAATAGTGATTATATCATCATCTGCTATTGTATTATATAATGAGAAACCCTTGTATATTGCTAGCAAAGGAAAAGCTTTTGCAATCAATGTTATTGATGGATAGCAGAAAGTAAAACCCACACTACAAAAATCCATCCCTTCATTTATTACCACAGAGTACAACTAGAATTAGGTAGAGGAAGTGAAAGGGCTGCATTGTGTATATTTATGCAGGCTTGTATGCATTTATTGTTTGCTCTTTGTATCACACCAACAGAAAAGAGAGACAGAGAGAGAGAAAAAAAGATTTCACAGTTATTTCACAGTATCATACACATACTAAATACTAGGGGGCATAATTGCATTTTTCTTTATGGGAAACAAACCAATGAATACAAAAATAAAACATCAAGCAAAATGTTCATAGCCCATAGTTGTGACAGGAGGTTTCCTCTGTAGCAAAAAGATTTGCTGAAACAAACAGGAAACAAAAGATCTTCCCAGGGCTGTTTTACATCTATAAATATTGAATGTGTATAGAACCCAGGCTGGTTCAACCCCTTGACTTTAACAAGTACAATGCATTCTTTTGAACAGCGTTGAAAATTCAGCATCGTTCCAAATGTTGTTGAACAGTCTTATTATATATATATATTTTATCAACAAATTTGCTTTGATGACAAGTTGTGCAAAATGTGTGCGGTGCGGAAACCCCCATAGTCAAGCAACGGAAAGAGGCACCACAGCAAGGCCAACCGCCACCATTTTGTGGCACCTTCTAAACAGCTAGCACTACTATATTTGGGTTTGTTGTTGTTGTTAGTTGCGAAGTCGTGTTCGACCCATCGCGACCCCATGGACAATGTTCCTCCAGGCCTTCCTGTCCTCTACCATCATCTGGAGTCTATTTAAGCTCACACCAACTGCTTCAGTGACTCAATCCAGCCACCTCATTCTCTGTCTTCCTTTTCTTCTTTTGCCCTCAATCTTTCCCAGCATTAGGCTCTTCTCCAGTGAGTCCTTCCTACTCCTTTGGTAGCCAAAGTATTTGAGTTTTATCTTCAGGATCTGACCTTCTAAAGAGAAGTCAGGGTTAATCTCCTCTAGGACTGACTGGTTTGATCGCCTTGCAGTCCATGGGACTCGCAGGAGGCTTCTCCAGCACCATAGTTCAAAGGCCTCAATTCTTTGGCGCTCAGCCTTTCTTATGGTCCAACTTTCACAGCCATACATTGCAACTGGGAAAACCATAGCCTTGACTATACACACTTTTGTTTTTATTTTTATTTTATTTGGGTTGCATACACTCAAATCACTAATAAATGGCAGGGATTCTAATTCTGCCATCTATGGGTCATTCAGCTGTTTGCCTCTAAGATACATATAGAGAACTTTAGTATGGCACATTAGTAATAGTGACAGTTGTGATAAAAATAAATCCCATGACATATATTGACAAAGCAGCCTAAGTTTTGCTGTTGGAATTATTCCGATGTAGGCTACTCATCAGGTTTATGATTTGTTCATGCCGCACTGTTGTGACCCAGGTTCCTGGACCCGGACTCGGACTCCTTGAGGAGGAGGATTCAGAAAGTGAGGAAGAGGAACTGGCAAGGCCTGCTTCCCCTGGGCTCTCTCCCTCCCTGGCACCCACCCAGGAGGAGGAGGAGGGGTTGGCAAGGTTCCCCCGGGCCTTCTTCTGATTTGGCAATGCCCCAACAACAATCTTGGCTTGATGCAAGACTGCATAGACGTGACCGGTGCGCGCAGCAGAGGAGGCGTTGGGACAAAGTCAAAGAATGATGAGTCACGGAGTGACACCCACAGGGGCTATAAAGCAGGAGGCGGAACTTCCTGGCTTTTTGTCTTGGACAAAGCAGTGAATTTGCACGGGCAAACTGTTTCAATGGAGGGAAGAATATATTCGTAAGTAACTCTGGCCTTATCTATAATTTCCTAGTTATCTCCAGAGACTTGGCAGGCACATGGGTAGACGTGGTCAGAACATTTATTTATGTAAATAAACTTGAAAAGAAGGCCTTTGACTGACTCTTTGTTGGGAGTATTGGGGAAGGGAAACAAAACACACACTTAAATTGCTGATGTGATTATTTATTTAATTAACCATTTAAACAAATGTATGTAGCCACTTCGTTCACAGATAGCTGACTCCAAGTGGCTTACAACATTTAAATTAGACTCTCAGATCTTTCCTTTTTACTAAAAGAATGGGACAACATTGACTTCTCTTTATTCTTTGCAAACCAATTCCCAAGGATTGCTAAAAGCTGCTAGACCAAAGATTAAAAGATTTTCATAAATTTTGAGTCAATTTATCTAGGCCTGAATGTATTGAAACTTTTATTCCAAAGTATCTTTGTTCTAAAAGGAATGTGGTGGCTCAGTGGCTAAGATGCTGAGCTTGTCGACCGAAAGGTCGGCAGTTCAGCGGTTCGAATCTCTAGCACCGCATAACGGGGTGAGCTCCTGTTACTTGTCCCAACTTCTGCCAACCTAGCAGTTCGAAAGCACGTAAAAAATGCAAGTAGAAAAATAGGGACCACCTTTGGTGGGAAGGTAACAGCGTTCCGTGCATCTTTGGTGTTTAGTCATGCCAGCCACATGACGTCTCCGGACAGCGCTTGATCTTCGGCTTTGAAACGGAGATGAGCACTGTCCCCTAGAGTCGGGAACAACTAACACGTATGTGTGAGGGGAACCTTTACCTTTACCTTTATCTTTGTTCTGTTTCTGGGACAGCAAACTTTACACTTAATCCTCCATAACCTTAAAAAGAGGTAGCAGAAACCCATTGGCTGCCTTTATATCTTTGCATTAACAGATGAGCAGATGTATTGTGTACAAGGAAAAAACGTTGAGAAAGAAGCATGAAATTAAAAATGGTAAACCTGAGAATTAATCCCCAGAAACAATACAGATAAAACAATTCTAAAAGTTAAGTTCATGCTCTGTTTCCTGCCTATGGTGATTTTTTTTAAAAAAAATAACCTTCCGGTGATTATAATGTTGCTGTTCCTACCTGAAGTTATTACCTTCATGATCAAATACCTTCCTCCCCCACCCCCATTTTTCTTATCATTTTACTCCATATTCATTGGATTTCTCATATAGGCAAATGTAAAAGAGAAAAATATTGCACTGATTCTGAATGTTATAATGAAAAAAGATAACTATGATTAATGGGCATATTTAGCCAAAGCATCATCCTACCCTTCTTTACAGGAAGGACCTAATTTAACTACTGAGCACAGATTCTGCATGCTGATGCAGGCTCCGTAGCTTTTACAGCTAGGAAAGTGCCATGACTATGGTACAGAGTACCATATGAGTAACTATGGTACATAGTTTGATATCAATAGATACCAGGCAGCATCCAAAAAACATCAATTTCAAATAAGTAGTTCAGCTTCCAGATAAAAAGAACGTTTCCTATGCTGTGACTACTGTCCTAAGAAGCTAGGTTACTTGCTCCTCCAAGATATGTAGGTAAAGAATCATGTCCTAAAGCAGAGGTGTTAAACTTGATTTCATTGAGGACTGCATTAGGGTTGTATTTGACCTCAGGGGGGGCAGGCGGGGCTGTAGAGTGCAAGGGATCCATGAGGTGGGGTTCCCAGGGCCTCACCCTGTGGAAGAGGGGTCTGGGAGGGGGCAAAGGTATTTTGTCCATGACCGGGGCTGCCCTGGTTAGTAGCGCTTGGGGCTCTGCCCCCCTAGCTATGAGCCATGAACCGCTCACTTGTCAGGTCAGAGCCTCCCGAGACTGCTGAGAGCAGTGGGGGGGGGGGAGGCTGTAGAGGATGAGTGATCCATCAGGTGGGACTTTTGCAACCAGCTGATGGGAATGGCTGACCTGATGTGTTGTTTTACTTCTCCCGGTTTCTGAAGACCCACCAGTCCCAAGAATCCTGCTCTCCCCTAACCCCTATCCCCACCTCTTTGTTCCCTCTCTGCTTCTCCCAAGTTTCTGGGAGTGCCCAGCTGGGCTCACATGCTTAACAACCAATATTTACCCAGTGTCCTTTGTTGAGATTATTTAACCTGGGTGGGCTAGTTCATGCCACACGCTTGTCAGAAACTACTAACCAGGGCAATCCCATTCAGGGCCAAAATACCTTTGCCCCCTCCCAGCCCCCTCTTCCATAGGGAGAGGCCCTGGGAATCCCACCTGATGGATCCCTTGCACTCTACAGCCCTGCCCCCATCTTTTGTGGCAAAGGGATGAAAACCAGCCCTTGTCTTAGGCCCTTGTCTTAGGCACTTTGCTGTCCCGGTGTCTGGAGGCCGTACGGGTCTGGATGGGGAGAAACAGGCTCAAGCTCAATCCCGCCAAGACAGAGTGGTTGTGGATGCCGGCATCCCGGTACAGTCAGCTTAATCCGCGGCTGACCATCGGTGGCGAGTCATTGGCCCTGATGGAAAGGGTCCGCAACTTAGGCGTCCTCCTGGATGAACGGCTGTCTCTAGAAGACCATTTGACGGCCGTCTCCAGGAGAGCGTTCTACCAGGTTCGCCTGGTACGCCAGTTGCGCCCCTTTCTGGACCGAGATGCCCTATGCACGGTCACTCACGCACTCGTGACGTCTCGCCTGGATTACTGCAATGCTCTCTACATGGGGCTCCCCTTGAAGGGCATCCGGAGGCTGCAGTTAGTCAGAAGCAGCGGGTGATAGATGGAGCCCTCGTGGCTCCGTATAACACCATCCTGCAGACTGCACTGGCTACCTGTGGCTTTCGGGTGCGCTTCAAGGTCTTGGTGACCACCTTTAAAGCGCTCCATGGCATTGGGCGGGTTACTTACGGGACCGCCTACTGCTGCGAATACCTCTCACCGACCCGTGCGCTCTCACAGAGAGGTCTCCTCAGGGTGCCGTCAGCAAGGCAATGTCGTCTGGCGGCGCCCAGGGCAAGGGCCTTCTCTGTGGGGCTCCCACCCTTTGGAACGAACTTCCCCCCGGACTCCGCCAGCTTCCGGACCTTCGGACCTTCCGCCGCGGGCTTAAAACATATTTATTTAATTGTGCAGGACTGAGCTAGGTTTTAAATTCATGGGTTTTAATTGGGTTTTATTTGTATATTTTAATTAACGGGCTTTCAAATAAGTTTCTTAATTGTTTTTATTTTGACTTATGTTCAGTGTTTTAAGTTTGCCTCTGTTGTTTTAATTGTTGTGTTTGTATGCTGCCCAGGGACATGTTATGTGAGATGGACAGCCATATGATTTGCTGTAAATAAATAAATAAATAAATAAATAAATAAATAAGAGGGGTGGTGTTGTTGGCCCTCCTGAGCCTCCCTCTGAACTGCATCCCTCACTCTTCTACTCCCAAAGCCCTCGAGTCCCTGCACTGATTGGCTGGCTGAGAATTATCCTAGGTGGCCAAAAGCCCAACGTGAACTGTACTTCAACAAATGGACCACAGCGAAGGGATTGGGATGGAGGAGCCGTGGCCAATGTGCTGGGGTGGGAGGGCCAGCTGAGGAGAAAAGTTTGTGGCTAATAACTCAGAGGAGAAAATCTTGAGGAGAAACAGGCAAGGTGAAGGATTTGAACTGAAAAGTCCCATTCCGGGCCCTACAAGGGGCCTGTTTCCTAGGCTTCAATCATTTCTCTGGCTTTTCATGTTTTTATTTTGACTTATGTTCAGTGTTTTAAGTTTGCCTCTGTTGTTTTAATTGTTGTGTTTGTATGCTGCCCAGGGACATGTTATGTGAGATGGACAGCCATATGATTTGCTGTAAATAAATAAATTAATAGACTTCCATGATAATATTTACCATTTTTAAAATCTCTCATCTCATTATGCATTTTGCTTAGTTTGTTGACTATGTTCTCATCTTTAATTTCAAGCTGATTTGAAATATCTATTCTTTGCGACATATGTATGAGCTAAACAAAATAATAGTTTACATGTTTTATTTTTCAGAAAGGCATTTGTATTTCAGTGCCAAGGCAGCTAGCATTTCATGAATATCATCATGAGAGAAATGATTTCTTAAGGCTAAATCCTGATATTCAAATGTGGCAAAATTCACTTTAAGTAAGTAAGCCACAGCTACATAAGAAATCTCTATATTCTTACCATAGATATATGTAAATCTATGAATAACTACAATTACTCTGCCAATTGTCATACAATAAAGTCTTCCAGATAAAGGTAGCATTTTAAAAGGCTGCTGAAATTATGTATTGTATCTATTGATTAATCCTTTCTTTTATTTTTTCTAATCCAGCTATGATGTATCTGCTTATAAAGTCTTATCAAAGCTGTGCATGGCTTGAATTATTTTGGAACTTAACTATTAATGGAAAAATGGTATCATTATTTATAAAATCAATCTATGAACTGTTTAGTAGAAATGTAATGAAGAGTTTGTATTTAAAGCACATAGCATATAAAAATACGCTAGCAAGGCAAATCTGAACTGTCAGAAAAGATTATTATTATTATCATCATTAATACCTACCTGTATAAATGGAGGCTTCAGAATTGGATATGTACTTCCTGCTGGATGTGATTCACAAAAACTCCCTATGAGTAATTTTAATGTACCAGAAGGAAGGAAATAATCATGTAAACAGTATTTGTATTATCATTTTAATTCATTTGAACTTAATTCATATGTAAAGGGTTTTTTATGGCTTCCACCATCAGGCATTGGGTCCTGGGTATTAATGGAGCCTCATATGTGTTTTGTTGTTCTGAGTTGTTCTGAGTCACCTTGTTATAATAGGATGATTATTCTAATTGAATTCTGTATTGTTTTATATGGTTGGTTTTCTTAATATGATTTTAATGTATTCATTGTAAGCCCAGAGATATTTGTTTAAACTGGATGAACATATAAATTTTCCAAATAAATAAATGTTTGCTCTTCTAGTATAAGGAAGGCAACATGACAGGCCACTCAAAAGTAAAATGTGGCCTCTGGTCTAAAAAAATGTTGTGACTCAAAAAGTGTATCTCCAAATCTAAAATTATTTGCCTGATAGGGGGAGAATGAACTTATTTATTTGTTTGTTTGTTTAATTCTAAAATGTGTAAATAAATATTATAGCATAGTGTTTTCTAAGAAAACCATTGCATAACACACCAACTGAGAAGCCATTGTTTTACTGATGTATCCAAAGAAATATTTTCTCTTAAATAAGAAAGCAAAGACTAAGTACAATCTTGTACAATGACATAGACTACTTTATAGACCTAAAGAACATCTTAAATTCAACCTAGAAATGGCTGACGTGACTTGCATGGTTTTGGCTTTAACATTCATGGAATGTCCACTATGAAATAATAAGTAAAGGTAAAGGTTCCCCTTGCACATACGTGCTAGTCGTTCCTGACTCTAGGGGGCGGTGCTCATTTCCATTTCAAAGCTGAAGAGCCAGCACTGTCCGAAGACCTCTCCATGGCTATGTGGCTGGCATGACTAAATGCCAAAGGCCCACGGAACGCTGTTACCTTCCCACCAAAGGTGGTCCCTATTTTTTCTACTTGCATTTTTTATGTGCTTTTGAACTGCTAGGTTGGCAGAAGCTGGGACAAGTAACGGGAGCTCCCCCCATTATGCGGCACTAGGGATTCAAACTGCTGACCTGCCGACCTTTCAATTGACAAGCTCAGCATCTTACCCACTGAGCCACCGCTCAGTGCTCAGTGCTCATAGTAGGGATGTACAAATTAGCAAAGAATAGATCAGATTTGGGGTAGCATTAACTGATTTAGTAGTTGGGCTCTTTGGGGAATACTGGGAGATGAAGTCCACACATCTTAACGCTTAGCCAAATTTGAGAAACATTGTTCTAAATGACAACATTTAGAAGGGATTTCCCAGTGAGAGAATTTCACTTCCTCTCTCCAGTAGCCATATTGTACCCAAGTGACTAAGAGGCTGCTAAGCTGACTGATACTGATAGCTCTGAAGCAGCTTTTAAAAGCTGATGAAGTCACTGGAGAAGATAAGTACAGACAGGTTGTGGAAGCAGACTTTGGTAATGGAGTAATAACAACAACAATAACAACAACAACAAAGTTGTCCAACCAATTTCATATCAAATAACCAATTTCATATCAAATGATCTAAGTGCCAAAGCCCACTGCAACTATATAGCAAAAAAGGCTCTAAGAGTTGTAAACCTAATTCTGCGTAGCTTCTTTTCCAAAAACTCTACACTACTAACCAGAGCATTCAAAACATTTGCCAGACCCATTCTTGAATACAGCTCATCTGTCTGGAACCCATACACATCTCTGACATTAATACTATCGAACGAGTCCAAAAATATTTTACCAGAAGAGTTCTCCGCTCCTCTGTAAACAACAAAATACCATATTCCACCAGACTTGAAATCCTGGAATTAGAGAATTTAGAACTCCGCTGACTCTGACAAGACCTGTGTTTAACACACAGAATCATCTATTGCAATGTCCTTCCTGTTAGACTTCTTCAGCTTCAATAGCAATAATACAAGAGCAAACAACAGATTCAAACTTAATGTCAGCCGCTTCAATCTTGATTAAAATATGACTTCAGTAACAGAGTTGTTAATGCTTGGAATACACTACCTGACTCAGTGATCTCCTCTCCAACTCCTAAAAGCTTTAACCAAAAACTGTCTACCATTGACCTCACCCCATTCCTAAGAGGACTATAAGGGGCGTGCATAAGTGCACAAAAGGGGCCTCTGTGGCTCAGACTGCTAATGCAGTCTGTTATTAACAGCAGCTGCCTGCAATTACTGCAGGTTCTAGTCCCACCAGGCCCAAGGTTGACTCAGCCTTCCATCCTTTATGAGGTAGGTAAAATGAGGACCCAGATTGTTGGTGGCAATAAGTTGACTTTGTATATAAATATACAAATAGAATGAAGACTATTGCTAATATAGTGTAAGTTCCCGAGTCTTTGGAGAAGGGCGGGATATAAATGCAAATAATAAAAAAAAGTGCCTACCATTCCTGGCCTATTTTTTCCTTTCAATATATGTTCTTGTATATAATGTTGTGACAAATAAATAAATAAATAAATAAATAAAAACCTGCCCAGGCAGGAAACCCTACACCATCTCAGACAGATGGTTATCCAACATCTTCTTAAAAATTTCCAGTGTTGGGGCATTTACAACTTCTGCAGGCAAGTGTTCCACTTATTAGTTGTTCTAACTGTCAGGAAATTTCTCCTTAGTTCTAAGTTGCTTCTCTCCTTGATTACTTTCCACCCATTGCTTCTTGTTCTACCCTCAGGTGCTTTGGAGAATAGTTTGACTCCCTCTTCTTTGTGGCAATCCCTGAGATATTGGAACATTGCTATCATGTCTCCCCTAGTCCTTCTTTTTATTAAACTAGACATACCGAGTTCTTGCAACCGTTCTTCATATGTTTTAGCCTCCACTCCTCTAATCATCTTTGTTGCTCTTCTCTGCATTCTTTCCATAGTCTCAGCATCCTTTTTACATCGTTGCATCGTGGCATTTTTACATCATTGGTAGAAGTTAGTTGGCAGAGGCAGTTTGACACAGAGAGGAAGTGCGATTCAGAGTTGAGTAATTGCCCCAAGTATTCAGGTAGACAAGCATTTATTGGCAAAGGCAGGGAGGTGGTAGAATTGGCTGACTTTGGCTAAAGCTTGCAAATGGCCAGAGGAAGAACAAGGCTACATGTATGCATTCACTACAACTGTTGCAGACTTCCACTTTGTCCGGCTGGGCTGGATTATCATGGAATGGAGTGAAGAGATTGAGGCATGCTGACAGATGTAAGCTTTGGGGACTGAGCTGATTGATTGAGATAGGCCATAGAGAAAATAAATGGCACAGAAAAAGTGGCATTTGCAGCTTTAGTCCACAGCCTTAAAACTGGTAAATGTTTATTGTGACAATTCACTCAGTGCTGACAAATGGAAATCTGTGCAGACAGGTTTGATGCAAGACTGCATAATGATCAGCTTTTAGCCTACATTCAGAATACGGAAGGTTGACCTGAACTGCTATTTGCTGTATCTTAGTCTGACCAAACAAAAACTGAAGCTAAGTCTAGTGACAAAAAGACAAGCAGAGAGGGGTGAGTTGTTTAAAGCCTTCACACACCAGTCTTAGGTTTACTATCTCTCAATAGTAGGCTTGCTTTTTAAATATTTGCTAGACAACCGTCATCTGTTGGGTTACTCTTTGAGATACATTCATGAGGACTGAGGGACTGGCAGAGACTGCTCAGGTTGCTTACCTGAGCAACATGTGACCTTCCCTGCAAGGTTCTCCCTTGCAGGATTTTCTCCCCGTATGCTTCCAAGGAAAGAAGTTGAAAATCCAAACCTGCTGCTTCTGAAGTAGGAGGTGAGGTCAGAGGACAGAATGCTGAGATGCCCCTTTTCTGCAAAAAACATTTTCTGTATGAAAACAGAAGCACATCTCCCGCCCCATCTCTCTCTCTCTCTCTCTCTCACACACACACACACACACACACACACACATCAATCTATCTATCATCCATCTATCATCAATCATCATCATCTTTCATCATCATTATCTATCTATCTATCTATCTATCTATCTATCTATCTATCTATCTATCTATCTATCTATCTATCTATCATCGTGGTGCGACCAGAACAATCTGGAACTGAACACACTCAAAACCATAGAACTGGTAGTAGACTTTAGGAGAAACCTTTTCATGCTTCCACCTCTCACAATACTAGACAACATAGTATCAACAGTAGAGACCTTCAAATTTCTAGGTTCTACCATGTCGCAAGAGCTAAAATGGACAGCTAACATCAAAAAGTCATCAATAAAACACAACAAAGAATGTTCTTTCTGCGCCAACTCAGAAAGCTCAAACTGCCCAAGGAGCTGCTGATACAGTTTTACAGAGGAATTATTGAGTCTGTCATCTGCACCTCTATAACTGTCTGGTTCGGTTCTGCAACCCAACAAGACAGACACAGACTTCAGAGGATAATTAGAACTGCAGAAAAAACAATTGCTACCAACCTGCCTTCCATTGAGGACCTGTATACTGCATGAGTCAAAAAGAGGGCTGTGAAAACATTTACATACCCCTCACATTCTGGACACGAACTGTTTCAACTCCTACCCTCAAAATGACGCAATAGAGCACTGCACACCAGAACAACTAGACACAAGAACAGTTTTTTCCCGAATGCCATCATTTTGCTAAACAAATAATTCTCTCAACACTGTCAAACTATTTACTAAGTCTGCACTACTATTAATCTTCTCATCATTCCCATCATCCATCTCCTTCCACTTATGACTGTATGACTGTAATTTTGTTGCTTGTATTCTTACGATTTATATTGACATTGTTTCCTGATTGCTTATTTGTACCCTATGACTATCATTGTTGTATCTTATAATTCTTGATGAATGTATCTTTTCTTTTATGTACACAGAGAGCATATGCACCAAGACAAATTCCTTGCGTGTCCAATCACACTTGGCCAATAAAAATTCTGTTCCGTTCTATTCTATTCTATTCTATTCTATTCTATTCTATTCTCTATCATCTATCATCATCAATCACCATCATTATCTATCATTTATCTATTTATTTATCTATCATCTATCTCCCTGTCTAGCTATTTATCATGTATCATAATCATCAATCATCATCATCATTATATATAATCACTATCTATCTATCTATCTATCTATCTATCTATCTATCTATCTATCTATCTATCTATCTATCTATCATCATATCAATCATCATTAATCATCAACATTATCTAACATCTATTAAGCTATCTATCATCTATCAATTATCAATCATTATCTATCATTATCATCATCTATCTATCTATCTATCTATCTATCTATCTATCTATCTATCTATCTATCTATATTTACCTATCTATCATCATCATCAATCATCATTATCTATCATCTGTTAAGCTATCTATCATCTATCAATCATCTCATCAATTACTATCTATCATTATTATCTATCTATCATCTATGTATCCATTATCTATCTATCATCATCATCTATCATCAATCATCATCATCAATCATCATCAATCATCATCTATCATCATTATCTATCTATCTATCTATCTATCTATCTATCTATCTATCTATCTATCTATCTATCTATCTATCTATCTATCATTTATCTATCATCAAATTTAGAGACTGCCTCTCTCACAGAGCAATTATCCCCCCACCCCCAAGCATTCTGGTAGACTGGGTTTTGGGAGGCTTATTAAACATATGTTTGTATCAACTTCCCCCAAAAAAAAAAACACCTGAAAAGTCTATTACACTACTTGGTCCTTCACCCAGCTTGGCCCATACATGGAAGCAGAGTTACAAATTTTCTCATGAGTCTGAGAAAGCCAGAAATACAAGAAATGTCCACTGAATTTCAAGGACGTCAAAAGTCATTAAATTCATTAGATGATTTAATTTGATGGAGTGTTTTGAATTAACTGAAATTTTTGAACTATTTCCAAAGAAAGCTTCAGGTAGTGTGCAACAATTGTAGATTATTCTAAATTAACCTGCAGGTTCATTGATCATTGAAAATGGAATATCTCTGTACACATAAAATTATAGCTGATGCATAATTTTAAGTTCATAAAAACAACTGTGCTATGGAATTAATCTGTTTGTATAACAAGAACAAAGATGATAAAATGAACATAGACAAAATATAAATATATTAATTTAGAAAGAATGCAAAATCATTTTTTCCTTTATTTTTTGACAAAAAAAAAACACATTCTTACACAGTAGCTTATGAGATGAGCTTCATTGTATTGACCTTAGTTCAGTCCATTTTCACTGGTAGACAATAATTTAGGACTTGCATGCATTCAACTCAGTTTGATTTTAAAAAGTAGAAATGGATGTCATTCACAAACTGATAACATTTCATTTCAAGACACTGATTTACTTTAATCAGCCTTTCTCTGGCTGTTGAAAAACATTAGAGATACAGCTAAACTCTGAAGTTGCACAATATATGTGTAATTAACATAATTCACCAAGTACTACCTTTTGGGAATAAAGTGTCCACATTGGAATGGAGCACGTGTTTCCACTTTCCAACCTTTGATAGCATATCCAGAAGAAAGCTGGCCACCAGAGTGATCAGTGCAATCTCAATGGCAAAACCAAACTTGAATCTCAGTTGAAATTAATATAGATGCTCATGTCAAAAATGTCGTTATTAGTTTATCATACAGCTTTTCAAGAAAGGTTCTAGAAGTCAATAATCAAGCTTTCTGGATCCATAGTAGGTTTCTTTTTGAGCTGCTTCCCAAATATTTCTTCCAAATAGTTGGATCCATTTTTTTTGCTCAGGTTTGCATTTCCAACTTCCTGAACCCATTAGGTTAATATCATCCTGCTTACTGTAATGAACCAAGAAGATTCACAAAGACTAAATCTTCCAAGCCAAAATGAAAGAACCTTTGTCAGCTCAGACAGATGGAGCTCTAGCCATGGTGTGCACTGAGGGCGTATTTCAATAGGTATTGCAATTCCTATATATCTAGAGGGTACCAGGTTCCAGAAAGTTGTTGTGGTGCTTTCATCATTTATTTTCCCTTCAATTAAAAATTCCCTTCAATTAAAAATAAGACATGACCAGTGGTGAAGGTGGTGCAGGGGTTAAATATGTCAATGTCACTCCAGGCAAAGAAAAATTCACTTTATATGTCACTCTGTTCTTTTCTATTATACTCTTAGTGACATGAACTCCTTGATGATTAAGATGCTTAGGCTGAGTGATCACATTTCTGGCCAAGGTAATGATAAAATAAAATATACCAGTGCAAAAGATTACAGCTGTAATTACCCCAGTAGAACAATCACACCCAGAACCACCATGCTGTGATTATTTTCTGTTTTCTCTTTTTTGTAAGATGGCCTTTACTAATGGAAACCATTTCCTTAGAGCCAGCACCAAAAAAAAAAAAAAGGAAAAATAAAATGCAGTACCCATGGCTCATTTCCACAATGTATTATATGTCAGCTCGCGATGGCAAAAATGGAGACACGGTCTGTCTTGTAGGGCTCTGAAAAAGGATTTTAGTCAGAGGTTCAGCAAAGTAATTGCAGGAAAATGTATCTCAAGACACCGAAAAGAAAACACAACAAAATAAGTTTTGCTTGAAGAAAACTACCCAAGAAAATGATATGTTATCAGATCTGTATTAAACCAGGAAAAAGAATGACATGGTAGGAGACATGATGGAATAGGACAAAAAATACACATTTTTGTTATCATGTTCATTTTCATTCCTAAATCCATACTGTTTTTCCCTCCTTAATCTATGCATTTTTAAAAGCAGTAAAAATGTATATATCATCATGAATTTGTATCGTCATGAATCCTTATGAATAAGTATCATGTCTCAAGAAAGCCCCCTGCTCAAGCAGGAGAACCTATACTATTTCAGATAAGTGACTGTCTAGACCCGTGATGGCGAATTTATGGCACGTGTGCCACAGGTGGCACGCAGCGCCCTCTCTGTGGGCACGTGAGCCATTGCCCTAGTTCACCTCCACTGCGCACGCACGCACCCTCCCGGCCAGCTGGTTGTCGGGTCTCTGCCGTTGTAAGTCTGAAAGTACAATTATCCAACCATTCTCTTTTCAGCACAAGATACTATGAAGGGGCCCTCTGAACCCCTTGCACTGCCCACTATCAAGCTGTGGGCTATGTTGTCTCTTATCTGATCACTCCCTAGGCAGAATCTGAATGCTAACATTAATATTCTGATATTTAAGGAAACCTGAAAAGTCCAGCAGCTATTTCTGTTTGTAGAAGCACCTTGTATCTTACAAGTGAATGTAAATAAGTCATAATATTATAATGGAACATTAGACAAATGTTTGTCTGTTTAATAAGAGAAATGGGAGGAAAAGCACAACTTCAAGTATATTGATCTAGACCAACGGTGCTAATCTGCAGGTTCTGACAGTTCTGGAGAACCGGTAGCGGAAATTTTGAATAGTTCAGAGAACCAGCAAATACTAGCTGTGGCTTGCCCCAGAGTGGGGTGGGAATGGAGATTTAGCAATATCCTTCCCACAGGAGTGGGGAGGGAATAGAGATTTTGCAGTATCCTTCCCCTGCCATGCCCACCAAGCCACGTCCACATAGCCGGTAGTAAAACAAATTGAATTCCACCACTGAACTAGACCACGGGGGTGTCAAATTTGTTCACGTCATGTGATGTCACATTACGTATTGCAACTTTTTTGCCTTTGCGGAGCCGGGGTGAGTGTGGCCTGCATGTGATGCATCTGGCCCATGGGCCGCCAGTTTGACACCCCTAATCTAGACAGATAAGATTTATTTATTTATTTATTATTTTATTTATTTATTTTATTAGATTTTTATACCGCCCTTCTCCCGAAGGACTCAGGGCGGTGTACAGCCAAATAATAAAACCACACAATATACACATTAAAACAGAAACTTAAAACCAAGCATATTACATAAATGGCCGAAATTTAAAACAGTCAATTTAAAACCCTAAAATTCATAAATAGCCCCAATTAAAATTTAATAAAACTTTTAAGCCAGTCCCGCTTGAATAAATAAATGCATTTTCAGCTCACGGCGAAAGGTCCAAAGATCAGGCAATTGGCGTAAACCAGGGGGAAGTTCGTTCCAAAGAGTAGGAGCTCCAACCGGGAAGGCCCTACCCCTGGGGGCCGCCAGCCAACATTGTTTGGCGGACGGCACCCTGAGAAGACCCTCTCTGTGTGAGCGTACGGGTCAGTGGGAGGCGTAAGGTAATAGTAGGCGGTCCCGTAAGTACCCGGGCCCTAAGCCATGGAGCGCTTTAAAGGTGGTAACCAAAATCTTAAAGCGCACCCGAAAGACCACAGGAAACCAGTGCAGGCTGCGCAGGAGTGGTGTTACATGGGAGCAACGTGTGGCTCCCTCTATTACCCGCACAGCTGCATTCTGAACTAGCTGAAGCCTCCGGGTGCACTTCAAGGGCAGCCCCATGTAGAGAGCATTGCAATAATCCAAACGAGAAGTGACAAGAGCGTGAGTGACCGTGCATAAGGCATCCCAGTCAAGGAAGGGGCGCAGCTGGTGGACCAAGCGTACTTGGTAATACTCAGGTTATAGCCTGAGTTGATAGTTTATTAAGAGTTGAACACTGTAAGTCATCACTTAAGTCAATAAAGGAAAGAAAAGCTAAGCAGCTGTCAGTCATTAAGCTGATTTCTCAATCTGGCTTTGTGGCAATCAGCAGATACGTACAAAATATACGTAGCTTATCTGCGATTCACAAACAAGCTTTTATGAACTTCAGTGCAGGTAGTAATTACTAACTTTGCCATGAATAATATTCAGCGAAACAAATCAAAACTTTTAAGAGTTGCTAACCTGCTCTAATAGATTTTAATTATTTAAATTTCAGCTATGAATACATAGAATTTCCGAAGCAGAAGGGGAGTAATATATTTCTCCCAAAGGCTCAACATTTCCCATAAGCAAAATTTATCCATTTTGATTGTGGCTTTTCAAAATAGCATTCAATTATTTTTCATTATTACAAATGTTTTATCTGCTTTTGTCAATATTTGTCTCCATCTTCCTATGGCTGCTTATCTCCAGGGTACAGAGATAAGCCTATGGATTCTAATCATAAGCAAACTTATTCATTTATCAGAAAGCCACAAATGACTTACAAATGGAACATCATGTGCCCTAATAAGATTTCAGATCTAAAATATAGAGAATCAGTGGGAGCTTCCTAGTTCAAGTGTTTTATTAGAAGTTGATTGCTTAGAGGCTAAAATATGTAGATGTATTACAAGTTGATGTAAACACGAAATATCACCATGTTTCATTATCCCAGGTCTGTTGTTATCAAATGTATCATTTAAAAAAAAAATGATAACTGGCAGCTACCATTGTAAGATTGGTAATTCTTATGCTGCTTTGCAATATCTCCTTAGCCAGGAGAAACATGCATGGAATTTATGACTTTTTTGCCCCTAAGTATTAATGCTGTACAAAGTGCCAAAGGGGTATTTAGTTTCAATAATACTTCAAATGCAGCCCCTCTTTGAAAATGCTTTGAGAAGCTTCTAAAGAACAAAATCCATCTTGCTATGGCTGCTTATCTCTAGGGTACAGATATAAGCTTATGGATCCCACGGTTCTATGTTCTAAGTGCGGCCTTTGCTTCTTCTAGCATGGCCACTGGGCAGAAGAGATTCTAAGGCAGGGTCAGAAGGTTTTATCATTACTTCCAAGAACTGTTGCATGTAATAGAAGAGATAGTGAGTGCAATGCAAAAGTTCTCTATCAAGGCAAATAAAGACAAAGAGCACCATTCTTATCGTGGTGACAGCAAATGGGAAGGCTACATCATTGCCATTAGGCAATGAAGCTTCTTGGATGTTCTGGGTAGCAAGTGCAGACTGTTTACCATTTAAGCTAGGCACACATACAATGATTTAACTCCACAGCTGAACATTTTTTCCTCATCTGGGGAATCTTTCTGGTTGTAAGGAGAAGCATTTGTAGTCAGGGAAGTTGACCCATGTTGCCAATCTATATTGTGAAGACTTATCCAGTTGTTCAGAGTTCTAGCTAAATGTGAGCAGTGTTGAAGAATTGTCTCTCTATGACTGATTTATGTTGGATATATGACACAGTCAACTGGTTTCATTTGATTTAACCTAAATCAGAACCAAGAATCTTTGGGTTTCAAATGATACTTCACAAACACTAACATTGACTGTACCTACACTCCTCATTAATCCTCTCATCCCCTACTCAAATATGCCAGGTGAACACAGCCATTAGCTAAAATGTTCTGAGCTTGAAATGCTGCAAGTTTGAAACAGGCATTCTGAGTGGCTCACCTTGGTCCACACTGTTGTCCTGGGATAACAAAATATACGTAGCTTATCTGTGATTCACAAACAAGTTTTTATGAACATGATTTTATAGTTTTGTCAAGAACTTCACAAGCAATTGGTTGTATTAATCCATGTTGTTTCAAATGTACTGATATCTCAGATTAGTCCTATAGTCCTCTAATCTATGGATTTTTGAGTTGTATTGATGCCAGTTGATAAGAGGTGTTAAGACAAATGTTTACACTACATTCGTCTGGTGGACTCTACTCAGTTGATAGCAGATAAACTTTTTTGTAATGATATAATAATAGAAAATTGATTGATTGATGATGTGCCATCTGGTGGCTAACAGCTCTTAGCAACCACATAAACTATTTTAAGAATGATCAACTTGAACCTTTAGATCTTCCAGTGGCCACTTGAGCATCTCCCCTTTGCTGGTGGCTATCATATTTTTCTCTTTTCTCTAAAAAGTAGAAGGCCATTTATCACGAATAAATAAAATTAGAATGATTTAAATACACATTAAAAGAAAAAAAATGGACTGATGGAGGTGTTACCAAAAAAGGGTTCAAATCCAGTATGTGGATTCAATCATGAATCTACAGGATCACTGCTTTTGGTGACAAGAGTTCAGCTCCATTTGAAAACTTTCTCATGACCAGTTTCATATGAAGACTACCTCCTTGTAAATGTCACTGATAAAAGAGCTGGTGCCTTTAAAGTTTTATTTTTACCCACGTAATTTAGGAAAAACAGTTTTTGTTGTGCAATTTTAACCCTTTCTGTAAACCTTAATAAGGCCCTTATACAACCCAACAGGATATTAACCCTGATTGCTAGGAAACACTTTGCATTTAATAATTTAAACTTTACTTGTGGACAGGTCATTGCTCTTTTAAAAAAAATATAGGCATAGGCAATCTTGTTAACCACTGTATTTTGAGATTTCAAGAGGATGAAAGAATCTAAGCTACATAAAACATGGCTGTATTGTTGTGAACAAATTAGGTATTTACATGAAGTCAAGCTGGTAGTGTAATGGCCTGGATCCCCAAAATGTTCCCTACCATCCTAGGTTGTTGTTTTCTTTTGTTCTGAGGAGGCAAGCAGATTTCCAAGCAAAAGAGTTGGCAATAGCCAACCACCAATTTTTTGTTTCCTAAAAATGCTTATTATACCTGTTCTAGGAAAAAAAAAAACCCGAAAGATTTTGTTGTAGTTCACCATTTTCAGTGCTGACTTGAAGTTCCTGTTTCTTTTTAAAAAGGTAATATTAAACAAAAAAGAAGAAGTAGGGTAGATTTCATAGAAGATGAAATTTCTAGGAAGTATGTATTTATTTTATTTATTTATTTATTAAATTTTTATACCGCCCTTCTCCCGAAGGACTCAGGGCGATGTACAGCCAAAAGATAAAAACATAAGAAATATACAAGTAAAACAACAATTTAAAACCGAGCATATTAGAAAAAGGCCAAATAAAAAATTTAAAATTTAAAATTAGAAACCCTAAAATGATAAAACCCAGTTAAAAGAATTTTAAAAAATTTAAAAATATTAAAAATATTAAGCCAGTCCCGCTTGAATAAATAAATGCGTTTTCAGCTCACGGCGAAAGGTCCGAAGATCAGGCAATTGACGCAATCCAGGGGGAAGTTCGTTCCAGAGCGTAGGAGCTCCCATAGAGAAGGCCCGTCCCCTGGGGGCCGCCAGCCGACATTGTTTGGCGGACGGCACCCTGAGAAGACCCTCTCTGTGTGAGCGTACGGGTCGGTGGGAGGCATGAGGTAACAGCATGTATGCCCACATTAGTGACCATATTATCATATTTGACTTAGCCTGTTAAGGCCTGACCCCTTTCACAGTTTTTCTAACTTTCTGAATTATTGTCAATTATTGAATTATTGTCAAGCCCTGGAAATAGATGCTTTTTGTTCCTCAAACACCCATTGTTCCTCAAACACCCATTTTTGTAACAACTTATAGACTGATATGGTTGGGTTGCAGTGTGGGAAGTTCATCATGATGTTCCATAAAAAAAAAGAACAATGAAGCAAGCTGCACAGTGTAAGATTCTTATAGATATTGCATGGTTCCAGAAGGCAGTTCATGAAAAAATGGTCAAGTGACTCTACTATCTATTGTAGTGATGGTGGATCTATGACACATATATCAAAAGTTATATATTACTGTTTTGACAAATCACATATCAAAAAATACGGACTACAAATCTTGATCACAGCAAAGCAATAGATGCAATTTACATAGACTTCTGTAAAGCCTTTGATTCAGTGGTACAGGACAAACTACTTCTAAAACTAAAATCCTACGGCATCTCCGGACCCCTCCATAATTGGATAACTGTGTTCTTGTCAAACAGACAAGTGGTCAAAATAAGGAGCGCCCTATCAAATCCTGCACCTGTTAATAGTGGAATCCCCCAAGGCAGCATTCTAGGACCAACACTCTTCCTACTATATACATAAATGACCTTTGTGATCATATTATAAGTAATTGTGTTCTCTTTGCTGATGAAGTTAAACTATTTAACACTACCAACAATGCTGCTACCCTTTAAAAAGACCTTGACTTTGTGTCAGAATGGTCAAAAAATTGGCAATTTCAAATCTCAACCAACAAATGCTCTGTCTTACACATTGGCAAAAAGAATCAGAACACAAATTACAAGCTAAGTGGACATGACTTTGTAGATGACCCTCACTTTGTCAAGGACCTTGGAGTACTCATATCAAATGATCTAAGTGCCAAACCCCACTGTAACAACATCACCAAAAAGGGGGCTCTGTGGCTCAGACTGGTAAGACAGTCTGTTATTAACAGCAGCTGCTTGCAATTACTGCAGGTTCAAGCCCCACTAGGCCCAAGGTTGACTCAGCCTTCCATCCTTTATAAGGTAGGTAAAATGAGGACCCAGATTGTTGGGGGCAATAAGTTGAGTTTGTATATAATATACAAATGGATGAAGACATAGTGTAAACCGCCCTGAGTCTTTGGAGAAGGGCGGGATATAAATGCAAATTTTTTAAAAAAAGGCATTAAGAGTTGTAAACCTAATCTTGCGTAGCTTCTTCTCCAGTAATATTACACTATCAACCAGAGCATACAAAACATTTGCTAAACCAATTCTCGAATACAGCTCATCTGTCTGGAACCCACACTGCCTATCAAACATTAATATAATTGAGCACGTCCAGAAATATTTGACAAGAAGAGTCTTCCACTCAACAAAATACCTTATGCCACCAGACTTGAAATTCTGGGTTTAGAAAATTTAGAACTATGCCGTCTTCAGTATGACCTGAGCATAGCTCATAAAATCATCTACTACAATGTCCTACCTGTCAATGACTACTTCAGCTTCAACCACAACAATACACAAGCACACAATAGATACAAACGTAAAGTGAACCGCTCCAAACTCGATTGCAGAAAATATGACTTCAGTAACAGAGTTGTTAATGCCTGGAATGCACTACCAGACTCCATGGTCTCATCCCAAAACCCCCAAAATTTTAAACTAAGACTGTCTACTGTTGACCTCACCTCATTCCTAAGAGGTCTGTAAGGGGCGTGCATAAGAGCACCAGGGTACCTACTGTCCCTGTCCTAATGTTCCCTTTAATTGCATTCACTTTATGTATTCAATTCATGCTTATACTTATATAATCTAATAATAAGTATCTAATACTTATATATTATCTAATATGTACTCAACAACATAAATAAATAAATAATTAAGTTCACCAACATCTAGCAATAATTATTTTTGAAATAATGATTTCTGGAGGCCATGTGAGAATGAGGTGTATTCTTGTGTGGCCTCCAAACCCTCTGGAAGTTGTGCAAGAGGGTTGTGGTCTTGCACAGCCTCTGAAAATTGCACGAGCAATGGGGCATGCTTTTATGCAGTTTTTGGAAGCAACAGAACCTTTATGAGGAGGGTATATGGAGCCCTTGAAGCCTCTGAATAAAGTCAGAGGACATGCTTTTGCGCCGTTTTTGGAGGCTGCAGAAGCCATGGAAGAGCATTCTGAATGCCACTTCAAGAATGAAAGCCTCATGTCACCCACGGCTCCCTTGGTTAGACTACAGGGGCCTATCAACAGAAAAAAGACACTGCTTGAAGGTAAGTAAGGCACAGCAGATACTGAGGATCACAAATATGATTAGGCTGTATTTTTTAAAATAAATGAATATCTAAAGAATTGTGTCTCTTTTGTTCAAGGTGTGTGTGTATGAGAGAGAGGGAGAGGAGAGGGAGAGGGAGAGGGAGAAAGAGATAGAGATATGAGAGAACAGTAGAGTGAAGTTTAGGCATTTTCCAAATTTTTGAAACATTGTGCCCAAATAGTTTGCCATCACTAATCTATCAGGTGGAATGTTTTTCACCATTTCATTTCCCCCACCACCACTTTAAAAAAATGTTCAATAGAATTAAACTTGGCAAATATGCAATAATGGATAGATACTTTTGCTGTAGGCGGCATATCAGCAGATTGAGGCAGGATAATTTTATGCATGTAAAGAAAGAATTACTCCCACTTTAAAGATGGAAATGAAGGGTCGTATCAGAGAATCTTATTATTGTAAAAGTAAAGAAAATGACTTTGTTAGTCACAGATGCACCAATTACTTTAAATATGATCTATATTTGCACATGCAAACATACCTACTGGAAAGTACTTGTAATATTTCAGGTATATAAACTTTCCATATTAATAATTCTGTATAGAGTCATGCAGAATGGGGAGGGTTGTATTGTTAATAATGTTAATAAGCATTTGACAGTGCAAACACACTTACACTGCATAGACTGCCACATTAACTATGCTCACAAAATTGTATTAACAGTTTGAAAGGACTGATGTATCAGGGAGATAATTACCAGAATGTGACAGGTGTACTAGAATGAAGATGTTCTCTGTCACATAAACACACAAACACAAATATATAAAAATGTTCAGAAATAACATATGCATCAAAATGTAAGAACCTTCACCTAAACTAGAATTTTAATTAGTTTAAAATTAGTTTCAGATCAAATTCTCTATTTTATCAAGAAATAGATTAATCTCTGTAATCTTGGGAGATATGGGTTTATGGTGTATTAGATTTATAGCCAGAATACTGAGAATGTCTCCTACCAACAGACACATTTATTTCCCTGTTTAGAACCATAAATCCATGTTACTGTTTTCAGCAGCTGATTACATGCCACATCTTGGGGGGGGAAATATTGAATGAGTAGAGTATCTAAACAAGGGACATTTTATGGATATGCTCTTTACTATGCATTTTTCCATCCTACCCCATAATTCTTTGCCCCCTCCTAATGCTTCACAATTTGGTAATTGAACTGTCTTTGATTCCTAGAGATATTTGCTGATTGCTTGAGGTCTGCTGGGACCAATAGGAGCCATGGAAAATGTTAAAATTCTGAACTTTTAAGCCAAACTTGTCAAACTTGATTTCATTGAGGGCCGCATCAGGGTTTTGTTTGACCTTGGGGGGCCAGGACAGGCATGGTCTGGGTGGGCATGGCCAGCTTGATGTCACTCATGTCAGGGGCGTCTGTGGGGGCCCTAGTGCTCTGCCAGGGAAAATGGGCTCCCAAGCTCTGTTTTCAGCCATGACAGCCTCCTGCCGCCCTCTGCCAGCAGAAACAGAGGTGGAGGTGGGGCTCCTGAGCCCTGTTTTTGCTGGCAGTGTCCTCCTGAGCTCCTGAGTTTTCACTGGCAGAGGGCGGTAGGAGGCTATATGCGGCCCTCCTGAGCTCTGTTTTTGCTGGCAGAGGCACTGCGAGCTGATCCTTTGCTGTTTCTATGGCAGTCTGGAGAGCTAGATCTAAGCACCTCGTGGACCAGATCCAGTCCCCAGGCCTTGAGTTTGACACTCCTGCTTTAGACCCTCTTTCCTTCTACTATCATCTATTCTTGTTTCTTCAGTCTTTTTTTCCTAGAAAGTGGAGCTTTTGTTGCGCAAGAAAATTGATACAGTTTTGATAAATAGCATCTGTGATGGGAAGATTTTCCTAAACTGGGTATTTGATTGTTTGGTTATGACAGAAGTCATAAAACAAATAGAACTGTTGGCTCCGTCATTTTTGCCATCATTCACATGGCCATGCTGTCAGCTTTGGAAGCCATACTAGGCCGCAGGCTTCCACACGCTGTCACATCTCCTCTGTGAGAAAGGAGGGGAGGAGGGTGGTAGTGCAAGGGATGATTAGACATAACAACATTTTTGCTGCCGGTCAAGGTCAGGCTGGGTTCGCAACTGGAGAAGGAGTGGCCGGAGTGATGCTTGGACATGGGACGGTTGAGGATTGGAGCATGTGACCGGCAGAGGGGTCATGAGGGTGGAGATCTTGGAGCTTGTATTATTGAGGGAGGAACTGAAATCACCAGTTTTGGTTTTCATCCAACTGTGCCACTTTACCTATGCTAGTAAAAGAACTTTGAAAGATGTTGGCTTCGGAGTCTTTTTCTGCAGGAGGGGTTTTCTGGAACACTGACACATGCAGTGGTATGGCAACACAGACTAAGAGTCCAATCAATATTTTCAATAAATTCAGGAAAGTAGCATAGACTGTTACCATTGTTCTTTACAAACCTCTTTTATAATGCTGCCTTTCTGACTCTGAATAAGCAAGTATTTGTTTTCGGTGATGCCTTAGAAAAATCTCTTGGGGTATAAAAAAATAATCACTCCTTTGGTGTTTTTTTCTTTTCTTTTTAAGACAGCCAAGAAAAAACAGAAACAATATGGAATGTGAATTTAAATGAACATATTATTATTCTGCATATTTTCTAGGAGAGACAGCTTGATGTTAGGTACAAGGCTTGAAACCAGGAGACCGTGAGTTCTAGTCCTGCCTTAGATAAAGCCAGCCGGATGACCTTGATCTGGCTTTGTCATCCTCCTTGAACCCTAAGAAAGAAACCACTCCTGAATTTCTTGCCAGGCAATGAAGTAAGTTGTTGTTTACCACTCAGCTGTATCCGACTCTTGGCGACTTTATAGGCAAGTGCTCCCTTTGCTACCCTGTCAAGAACAATTTATTTCAGTTGTTGGATGTTCGTTTTCTATCAAGCCAGTGTGTTCACTGTTTGCCCCCCTTTTCTTGTTCCTTTAACCATTCCTAGCATCATTGACTTCTCCAATGAATTTGCATGCATGACATGGCCAAAGTAAATCAGTATATATTAAGAGCACCCTGATGTTAAGGTCATGTTGAAATGCAATTTATGGGACAATTAAGGGATAAAGGGAGCATCTAAATATCTGCAGTTGCTTTGTTTTTAGTCAGAAAAGGATGAGACTATCAGGTAAGGTAGCCTTTTTTAAAGGCTATGAACCTGGCCTAATTTCAGCCATGTTGCTTCAGCCATGTTCCACTTCAATAAAGGGTATTTCGCGATATGTTTTTATAACATAATTACTTTTGTGTGGGGGGGGGGATGGATTTGAGTCCATTTTTGACTCCTGGCGACTGCTTGGACAAGTTCCTATAGTTTTCTTGGTAAGATGTTTCAGAAGTGATTTGTCATTGCCTCCTTCCTAGGGTTGAGAGAAAGTGATTGGTCCAAAGTCAGCTGGTCATCCAGTTGTAGCCTGGTTCTCTAAGTGCACAATAGATACATTCATACATTCTACAGAGGAATTATTGAGTCTGTCATTTGCACGTCTATAACTGTCTGGTTTGGTTCTGCAACCCAACTAGAAAGACACAGACTTCAGGGGATAATTAGAACTGCAGAAAAAATAATTGCTACCAACCTGCCTTCCATTCAGGACCTGTATACTGCACGAATCAAGAAGAGGGCCGTGAAAATATTTACAGATCCCTCACATCCAGGACATAAACTGTTTCAAATCCTACCCTCAAAACGATGCTATAGAGCACTGCACACCAGAAAAACTAGACACAAGAACAGTTTTTCCCCAAAGGCCATCACTCTGCTAAACAAATAATTCCCTCAACACTGTTAAAATATTTACTAAATCTGCACTACTATTAATCTTCTCATCGTTCCCATCACCAATCTCTTTCCACTTATGACTGTATGACTGTAACTTTGTTGCTGATAATCCTTATGATTTATATTGATATTGATTGTTCCTGATTGCTTATTTGTACCCTATGCTTATCATTAAGTGTTGTATCATTAAGTGTTAAATTGTACCCTATGACCATCATTTGTGTTGTAAATGTTGTACCTTGATGAAGGTATCTTTTCTTTTATGTACACTGAGAGCATATGCACCAAGACAAATTCTTTGTGTGTCCAATCACACTTGGCCAATAAAAAATTCTATTCTATTCTATTCTATATACAATATTTGATAAATAATTATTTCTTTTGATATTAGTTCCAGGGTTCTTGGCTTTTAGCATAGTGCCTTAACCATTGCACCATACTGAATCTCTTATTCATTGTGCCGTGTTTAAGACAGAAATAGTAATAATTAGAAAAGCTTGGCACTTCAGCCTTCCAACCATCTCTCAAGTTGTCTAAACTAAAAAAAAAATGTTCCACTTCTTTTGTGACCTTCCCTAAGAATAGAATAGAATAGAATAGAATTTTTTATTGGCCAAGTGTGATTGGACACACAAGGAATTTGTCTTGGTGCATATGCTCTCAGTGTACATAAAAGAAAAGATACCTTCATCAAGGTATAACATTTACAACACAAATGATGGTCAATATATCAATATAAATCATAAGGATTGCCAGCAACAAAGTTACAGTCATACAGTCATAAGTGGAAAGAGATTGGTGATGGGAACGATGAGAAGGAAATTTTTATTGAAATCTGAAGAATATATGAGCCGTGGTGGTGCAGTGGTTAGAGTGCAGTACTGCAGGCTACTTCTGCTGATCACTGGCTGCCAGCAGTTTGCCAGATCGAATCTTACCCGGCTCAGGGTTGACTCAGTCTTCCATTCTTCCGAGGTGGGTAAAATGAGGACCCAGATTGTTAGGGGCAATATGCTGAATCTGCAAACCACTTAGAGTGGGCTGAAAAGCACTATTATGAAGTGGTATATAAGTTGAAGTGCTATTGCTATACATGGACCACTTCCTTTTTTGGATTGGCAGGTTGTCCATTTCTGGGAAGGATAGATTACATGTTCCTTTTGGTTCTTTTTAAAACTGAGATGTTATATATATAATACACCATAATATTAATACTCTGTACTAAATACAATAGGCTAACTGACGTAAAGACCCTATTTCATACCTGCTTATCTGGTGATCAGGGCTATTACATTCAATATCAGAGCCACAGATAAGTAACAAAGAAAATAAAGTTTGATTTTATTTGGGAAAAAAAATGTAAATGAAATAGGAGACTGAAAGAATTAAACAGCTAGATTCGACATAGACATTAACAGGAATACAGATAAATACAGTTCGATAAATACAAAATTTTGAAAAGAATAAGAATAAAAGAATACAATTTGGAGAAGGCCATATCAATCAAAAATGTGCATCAAAATAAAACCAGGTCTCCCCCTTTCCCTTTTCCCACCAACCAAACTTTTCTAAAGTAATTGTAACATAAGAATGAGACATGAACAACAAAGAAAAGATAAAACTCATTATCCAACTACATGTATCAATATCCAATAGCCCATCACTTCAGTGCTCTCTCAGTTTTGTAGATACGTAGTTAACGAAAGATTCAACATTTGGGTCTCTGGAGTGGAAAGATCATGTGTGTATATATATATATTGGAATCATCACTGAATCTTTCCAGAGCAGTTCAGATCAAAGCCTGATTTGATTTGATGCCTCAAATCAATTTGAAGATTCAAAGATTTGATTAAAAGTGGGAGATTCCCTTTAATCTTCTTTGAATGAAATGACTGCTTTGAAGGTTCACATCATCCTAATGTATTTGGATTTTTTTATCCCTATCTACCATTCTGTGAGAAATATTTGTTTCCCCACTTTAGATTTTCTGAATTTTCCAGTTTCTTTTCTATTGGATGATGTCAGATGTTGAACTAAACAATATATAAGCCTGAGATTTGTGTGTGTTTCATTTGTGTCATAGACAAATCATCCAATGTGCAATGTACCTATGTGAAAAAGAAAATAATTTCTTAGTTCAAATTCAATTCAGTGAAAGGGGTAACTAAGGCCAGTTTTGTGATATGTTTTTTAAACATTGGTTTTTCCTTCCCTCCCCTTCCCTCTCCTCCCCTTCCTTCCCCACCTTTCCCTGCCCTGCCCTGCCCCTTCCTCTCTGAAACACACACAAACACAACCAATTATAAAGTTCCAACCTGACTTTTCCCAAAACCAGAAATTCAGACATCCATTCCCTCTATACTATTATTATCAGCACTTGCCAGATAGCATTCGTTCATCAGTCCATGTATCTCATCCTTCTGAAACAACAGCTTTTTTATTGGTCCATTCATCTTTTTTTAAAAAAAATCTCTACACTCCATCCTGTATATAGAGCAACATCTTGGATGCCACAGTTTTTTTTCTCTACTGCACATGGGAGGAGAGGCAACCTGTGAAAATGTATTGCCTTCAGATCTTCTGCCATGCTTTGATGTCTGCAAATTGTAGAGTCTTAACATTTGCAAGGACCTCTTCGGATAGCATTGGTTCTTGGTGCCATTTTTTCTGCTTTTTTTTTTTAGGACCCTGTTATTCCTGGAGTTGGGGTGACTGAATGGGGCTAAGAGTTTGCTAGCCGGATGCCCTTCCTGATGCCCATGTAGAATTTGCAGCAGATATTTTCTCTTTGTGCGCTGATAGAGAAACATCTGATGCTCTCTAGGATTGAACTCTCAACCTTCTGAATGGGAGACAAGGGTCTTCACGTTTAGGCCACTGTGCCACTTCTGCATTTTCCTCCCCTGCTTTTATTTAATGGGATCTTAAAGCATAAATGTGTTGTTTAGTGGTAGGGTCAAAGTTTAACGTTAATAAAGGAACCATGAAAAGTGGATATTTCCCATTATTTGTATTCTTTGTAGTTTGGATATCTGCAGTTTATCAAAAGAAGTGAGTTTCAAATCTTTATACAATGAAGAACCACAATGGCAAATACAACACAGCTATTAACCACAGCCTACATCCATTGCTACCAATGATGTAATTTTTCAGGACCGATGTTGAAAGATTGGCAGTATACACTATAATACTCTCTCTAGGTTGCAAGGTGGTTTCTTTTATCTAGGGATACAAGATAACGAAATAAACAAAGAATGACATAGACAATTGGAAAGGAAGACAAAGGAGGGAAAGAAGGATATTTTACTTTTTCTAGCATCAGAAGTCTGGTTTTTCAATCACAGGTTTTTCAAAAGCCTTCAACCTGTAACTGATTAAAGTCTTGTCAATTTCAGATGACAGGTAGAGGATACTAATCCACTAATGAAGGTCACAGAGCTGAGTTTATTAACTTGTGCTTCACATTTGTTAGGGTAATAATGTACCACAGAAAAATATGTTCAGGAAGAGATCATTTAAGATACTCAAAAAGACAGATTTTAAGGCCTGCCAGATGGGGGGGCATGTCCTCCTTTCACTGGACATCTGGTAACTCTATTTCCACATCAATCTGTTATCTTCCTCACACTTTACAAGGGAATCTATCTGACAATTGATCCCTGAGAGGTCCCTGAATATATTCTTCATCTTGAATCAAAATTGATTTCCCATCTTTTCATTATTTCCTTTCTTCAGGATATTCCCACTAGAACTAAATCAATTTGCCTTGATTTACACATGTCAAAGAGTGATCAAGTAGAACTGACTGTGCCATTTCAGACAGCAAGTGAAAAGGACAGCAACATCCATGGAAGGAATAAAAACAGGCAAGATGGCAGTCACGGTGTCACAACTGAAACTTTGCTCTTTTTGTGTCCATGTCATTATATAAGCGGGTAGCATTTTTACTGTGACCACCTGTTTGGATCACTCCCCCTTATAACATTGCTGAAAGACGGTTCCTGTGTCAGCCCCACTTTTCCCCCCTTTATTTGTAGTTACCAGAACTGGAATAATGAGGCTAGCTAATTTAATTAATTAATTAAAATAATTAATTAATATATCAATCTAATTTTAAAAGGGACAACCCTGGGAAACGAGGCCAATAATATGCTTGCCCACAAATACTAAAGATTAGTGAAATAGAATATAAAGTATAATCACAAAGTATCAGGATCTGAAAATTGAAATTGAAAGATTATGTCATAAACCAGCTGTGATTGCTGAACTGGTTACCAGAACACTGGATGCGATACCAAAAAATCTTGGATAGCACTTTAGAAAAAATGTACTTTGACAAAAGTGTCCATTTATCAATTGCAAGAGGATAGATACACTACTTGAATCTGCATATATACTAAGCTACCATATTTTTCGGAGTATAAGACACACCTTTTCCCCCCAAAAAAGAGGGTGTAAATCTGGGTGCATCTTATACTTCAAATGTATCCCCACCCCCCTTCTCAAACGGAGGTTTCAGAGGCTCAAAAAAAACATCAGAAACGAAGCTTCAGAAAAGAAGCCCCCAAACAGAGCTTCAGAGACTTTTTTTTCTGACGCTCTGTTTCGGAGGCTTTCAGAGGCAGAAAAATGTTTTTCTGAAAAAGAGTTTCAGAAGTTTCAGAGGCAGAAAAAAAAGCAAAAAAAAAAAAAAAGCAAGGCACAGAGCTCACGACCAAGGAACCTGTTGCTAAAATTCACCTCTGGGAACAGCTGATTGGGGGTATTCCAGGAGGCCAACCCACCTGCCAATCAGTATTTTTCTTATTTTCCTCCCCAAAAACTAAGGTGCGTCTTATACTCTGGTGCATCTTGTACTCCAAAAATACAGTAATTATGACATCTTAAAACTTGACATGAATAATGAGCCAACACCAGCTAATGAACTAGCAGCCGTGTCTTCACATTATTGTGAACAGATAATAATATAACAATTCTCTTTAGTCTAGCAATTATTAGTGACTATCTTTACAGCACCTGAAAGAGCTTTCTGATGGCTGTGCCTGCAGCAGGAACATCAGCTGAGAACACAATCCATTTGTAAGCAGCTGAAAAATGTGATTAAGAAACGTGAAACAGTAGTCACAAAAGTTCACCAGTGAAAGAAATAATTCAATCAATGCCCAACCAGAATTCAAGATCCAATGAGGGATGGAAAATACAAGATAATAGCTAGGCTTGCTGTCAGCAAAGTGAGGATCAAGTCCAAGTCTTGTTTCAGTTTTAACTACTGCTATCGGAGTTATTAAGGCAGAATCTTTGGGACTACGCTGGGGTTTCAGCTATGTGCCATCCAAACCATCTGGACAGAAATCTTTCTTAGAAGTCACTTTCTTCCCTACTTTCTTCCCCAGTACTGTCATGAAAAGGCTTGTTTCTTCTAGCAGAAATTGAGCTGGTGCCATCCTCTAGAGCCAAGAAGAGTTTTCATCTTGTTCTCCAAATCAGGCGCAGAAGAGTTCACCCCGAACCCTCTGCCGCCTGTTTGAAATATTCAGCGTAGAGATTTTGATGAATCTTCTGATAACATTTCCGCATTAAAGCATTTCAGATTGGTGCTTCCAGAGAGCTGCTTCTTAAAGAGAGGTCAAAGCCATCGATGTGAAATGAATAGTTTCAGGGAGAAGGCTCATTTGCTTGAGTTCATGGGGACTGTGAATAGTGTTAATACAGGAAAGCCATTCTGCCAGCATAAAAAGCTATTGGGCTACCCAGCCACTTCATCCGAGCAGGTCTTGGAGCCGGAGTTACAAGAGGCAGCATTGCAAGAATAGCTTTCCCAATATTATTTCCACCTTTTTTAAAAAAATAAAAAAATAAAAAAGCTTTGAAAGCAGATTTTTTGGTAAAATAAGCGATGACACGAAGAATCATCGTTTTCACAAGAAAAAGATATTGTAACATGCACAGTGGCTATATCCTGCAGTGTCTAGAGTTCCTTTCTAGACACTTTACCTATAGGCTGAAGTGGCACAAGCTCTTACTATTATTAAAAAGAAAAAAAGGTCATCCAGGTTCCTGTTAGACATTTATAAAAAAGCTATCTCTGCCTTACATCTCTAACTGTATTTTTCCTGCTACAGATAGGCAGCCTGACACATATAAATTTGTTGGCAGCCCTGGCTGACATGCTTTTATAAGAGCCAAACATTTTGCTTTCAAGCTTCCTGAGCAATCTGCTGCTTTCAGATCCAAATTGAGCAAAATGATTCCATGTATTTGTTGCTCCCTTGAGACCTGCCTAACTTTAAAGGCAAGCAATGTGGCAGAGAAAAGAGAGGCGGGAAAAGGGAAGAGAAGCCCTGCTCGTCTATCTATGTTCATTCTTTAAAAAAAATCATTAGTTTCTTATCTGTAGCAGAATCATTATTCTTCCATATGATTTACAGCCCTACGCCCTTCTGTGACTTCCAAAGATCTTCCTTCTTTATTGTCTCAATCAATCCAAGACCTTCTGTGACTGGGTGGTTTCTCCCATTGCCATTTGTGGTCCCACTTTCTTCCTTGGCTGTGCTCCGACATTATTGTTACTATGTTTTGGAATTGGCACGTTTCTGTTTAGGGCTGGGTTAGCCTACGGAAAGTAGACCTTCTATTTTCCAAAACTCTTTGATTAAGTCTTCAGCAGGCCATGGAATGAAGAAACATCTCCCTTGACCATTTGAACAGAAGGAATTAGTAACTAAAGAAGTAGGAGTGTTTTTCCGAATCTGTATCTAGACATAACAGAAGGACATCTACAATTGTGTCCTTTCTCTCTAGTGGACTGTCTTGAGAGTTTTGCTTAGTTCATGGTTGCAGAACGGTTTGAGAACCACACATTCCTTGGAATTTATTAGAAACACATACAAGGGAAAAGGTGCATGTGTCAAGTAGAGTGTCAGAGTTCCAAGTAATAAATCCAGAGCAAGCAAGACTCTGAGGCAGGTAGATTCCTCAAAGAATACTTTTATTGGCACATATCTGGTGAAAACCTACTCTGAAGTCTCCTGTGGTTTTCACCTAATTAAAAGTAAAAGTTTTTCTGCTTTCTCAAAACAATCAGTCACATGGTCCAATCACAGTGTAGGCTGGCAGCCGGGTGGCATCACTCCGCCTTTGTTCGACCAGATGTGAGAATGTCCTTGGTTCCCAAGAAAAAATATGTTGTTTTGGCTGCAGACACCCCTCTATCTCAATTGCTCCCTCCCTATCCCTCAGCTCCAGTGTGGCAACACTGAAGCAGTCAAAATGGTTTCAGTCAGGTCAGCTTCAGGGTTGACACACACACACAGGGAATTCAGAATAAAATATGGATTCTTAAGAAAATATTTTTCTTAAACCCAGCCTATTCATTTCTGAAATTTATTTCACCCAGCTAAGCTTCCTAACTTTATCAAATCTGAACGATTTTAAGTAGGTCCTTAATTGCTGGAAAAAAAATGGCAGCTAAGGAGTATAGTATATTCAGATGGGACAGAAAACACATGATTGATATCAGCTTAGCGCTATGGTGTAAGCAATAAATGGCCATAGGCCAACTTATAAATATCCTTTGGATGCTTTCCAAGGCACACAACCAGGAAATATAGATCAGTTTTACACCCACTCATTCATATGGGATGTGTAAAAGGAGTTGCTAGGAGTCTATCATCATCATCATCATCTAAGGAGAAAAATAGGAATGAACAAGCCATTAAGGAGGACTTTCAGACAAAATTACACAATTCCAAAAAGGAGATTATAAAATAAAAACTCAAAATAATCCTGCCTTGATTTTGTTTAATATAAAATGAGACAGAGAAAACTTCAGACAAGGTTTCAAATTCTCTTATCTTACCTTACAAAAATAAAGAGCACAATTTGAAATGTTGCCATGTCTCTTTCTTGGTCTGGCCCACCTGGAAGGGCTGCTAGCCCTGATAAACCAAGGATAGTTGTAAATGCTCTAAATCTAAAGTATATATAGTGTTACCCATTATGATGCATGCCCACCAAGGTATCACCTTGAGGTTTTAATTTTCTGCTTTGGGAAGCTTTATTTTTATTTATTTATTTATTTTATTTATTTTGTCACACAGTATATATAAGCATAAGCATGAAATAACTATACAATATATAAGCATATATATAAGTATGAGTATGCAATAACTATATTAATTTGATATAATGAAAGGAAACAATAGGACCAGAATGGTAGGTACTTTTGTGTTCTTATGCACGCCCCTTATAGGCCTCTTAGGAATGGGGTGAGGTCAATAGTAGACAGTTTTTTGTTGAAGTTTTTGGGAAGAGACCACAGAGTCAGGTAGTTTATTCCAGGCATTAACAACTCTGTTACTGAAGTCATATTTTCTGCAATCAAGATTGGAGCGGTTAACATTAAGCTTAAATCTGTTGTGTGCTCGTGTATTGTTGCAATTGAAGCTGAAGTAGTCTTTGACAGGAAGGACTTTGTAATAGATGATTCTATGAGTTAAAATCAGGTCAAAGGTGGCGTAGTTCTAAATTTTCTAAACCCAGGATTTCAAGTCTGGTGGCATAAGTTATTTTGTTATATTCAGAGGAGTGGAGAACTCTTCTTGTAAAATATTTCTGGACACGTTTAATTGTATTGATGTCAGAAATGTGGTATGGGTTCCAGACAGTCGAGCTGTATTCAAGAATTGGCTTGGTCCAATACTCAGTAGATCTCCTGATAGCTCAATATTCCTAATTTCCAAGAAAGCAAATTCAGTGCAGAATATCTACATTGCAAGAGTATTAAATTCAGCCCTGGCTTCAATCATCATTCAAAAGAAATACATTATTTGCCTTACGGGGTGAAAATGAAGTGGTAAATATGTTAATAATCCATCATTCACTATGTGCTGCACTTATGGCTATTTTTACTGCCTTGATCTGAAATTTGGATCATTGTAAAGTGGGTGACATCTTAGAGATCATTTAGTCTAAGTCTTTTTTTCAGTGCAGGATCTTCTAAAGATCTTTTAACACGGGGGTCTCCAACCTTAGTAACTTTAAGGCTTGTGGACTTCAACTCGCAGAGTTCTTCAACCAGCTTTGCTGGCTGAGGAATTCTGGGAATTGAAGTCCACAAACCTTAAAGTTACTAAGGTTGGAGACCCCTGCTTTAACAGATGGTTTGAAGACCTCCAATAAACTAGAACTCACTACTTCATGTGTTCAACTAGTGTTGCTTTGATAAGCAAAAGAATTTGAGGTTTTTAACAATGTGCTTTTCTGGGGCGGAGAGGGGGGTTGTATTAAGTAAAGTGGCTGTCCTGTGCCTCTATTATAACTGCAGGGTTTCTTCTCAAATTTCTATTCTTAATTTGCTTTGTTTTGCTGCTTTGTGCATTTTTAAAATATTTTTTTTACAGTTACTACCCAAATCAATTTTAATAGAGATGCTTAGACATAAACTCTAATGCTAGGCTATAAAATAAGATACTTTCCACTAACGGCAGCATTTGTCTTCTTAGCAGCTCAGGTAAGTTGTCAGCTTGCTCTGCCTGCTTGATTAAGCTGGCCAACTCAGCTCTCCTGGCTTTTTTATTCCTCCTGACCTGTAAGAATTGACTATGGTAATGAGGTGGGGAAATGCACTCCAATGTGAACTCTCTATTGTCTGCACTTTATGTATCTCTCACAAGGCTCCTATAAGTTTTCATAAAGATGCCACTAGGTCATTCAAAAGATTTCATGAATAAATGATGGTTTGAAGCAGGGCACATTCTCCTTGCTTGTACTATTGACTCACTAGTTATGTCAGGAGGTGTGTGACTCAGTGGCTTAATGATGCCAGAGATGGTCTCAGCTTCAGTGGTTCGAGCCCTAGCACTGCATGGCAGGGTGAGCTCCTGTCATTTGCCTCAATTTCTGTCCACCTAACAATTCAAAAACATGTTATATGCAAATACAGTAATGGCCAAAATTGTGGAAATCTTTTGGGAAAAGTGTATTTTTGAGGTTTGATGACTAATAACACCACTTTTTATGGGAGTTTCAAGATAATCATATTCCACTGCTGGAATAGCCTGGGAATAGCCCAGACCTTAACCCAACTGAAAATCTATGGAGCCGACTAAAGGAATTTGTTAGTCAGAAGTGACCCAGCAACAAAACCCAATTAATAGAAGCAATCATTCAATCTTGATTTCACATTATAACAGCTGCAGAACTAAAAAACTTGGTTCACTCCATGGGAAGACGTTGTAAGGCCGTAATTCATGCTAAAGGTTACCCAACTAAGTATTAACTGACGTGATAATTTTTATATATCTTGTTTTTTCTACGTGTTTCACTTTTCTTCTTTATACTGTAATTGCTATTCTAATAGCAAATCCTTCATAATAGTTATTGCATTACATTCTTGATTAAATTATCTTTCCATTGATATATAATTTTATGATACTACTCCCCCCCCCCAAAAAAAGTGGTGTTATTAGCTAGTTTTAGAAAATACACTTTTCCCAAAACGTTTCCACAGTTTTGGCCACTACAGTAGATAGATACCACTTTGGCCGGAATACGAGCTGGTGCTCTGTACAGCCAGTTTTCTGGTGGCTCTGAAGCTTCCTGTTTGCAGTGTCCGTTTGTGAGTGCCTGGAAGGAAGGGGGCCTTTGATGACATTGCATATTGCCAGTTTACTCTCCTGTGGCATTCCTTGGGAAGAGTGCAGTTGTTTTCTATAACAGGCTGTTACCTTGGCAAGCCAAACTACTACACTGTGATAATATTGTAGTCTCCTGGCTACTGTAACAAAGCCATATGCTAATAATAACAATAGCAATAGCAATAAACAACAACAACAACAACAATTAAAAATCTATCCACTGTTGACTTCACCACATTCCTAAGAGGACTCTAAGGGGCGTGCATAAGAGCACAAATGTGCCTATCGTTCCTGTCCTATTGTTTCTTCCCGTATATATATATATATTTGCTTATACTACCTTGTTTCTCCTCATATATATGTTTATATATGATATAATCTTTTGTGTTATGCTTGTTATGCTTGTGTATATTATGACAAAAATTAAATAAATAAATAAATAAACAATCTATGTCTTCTCCTGGGATTGGATAGGAAGCTGCCTGGCTATTTTAAAGAGTCACAGAGAGGTGCTATGTGCCTTGTCTTATGTCCTGAAGAATCTTTGCTGAAATATTTTCCAAATACAGATACCACTTCAATAAGATGGTAACAGCGCTCCGCGATGTCATGCTGTCCACATCACAGAAATGTCTTCAGACAGCTCTGGCTTAATGGCCTTGAAACTGAAATGAGCAGTGCCCTCTATGGTCAGCAATAGCAATAGCATTTATACTTATATACCACTTCACAGTGTTTTACAGCCCTCTCTAAGCAGTTTACAGAGTCAGCATATTGCCCGCAACAATCTGGGTCCTTATTTTACCCACCTTGAGTCAACCTTTGAGCCTGGTGAAATTTGAACTGCCAAATTGCAGCCAGCCGGCAATCAGCAGAAGTAGCCTGTAGTACTGAATTTTAACCACTGTGCCACCATGGCTCAACTGGTGGAGTAAAATCTGCAGGGACTCCTTTACCTTTTTTTAAAAATAGAAGCTTTACTTCAATAGTGAGCTGTAATATCAATTTATATCAATATAGAATGAATTCTCTCATTTAAGAAAGAAAGAAAGAAAGAAAGAAAGAAAGAAAGAAAGAAAGAAAGAAAGAAAGAAAGAAAGAAAGAAAGAAAGAGTGGGCAGGCCATTGAAAAAGGGTAGTGCTTCTGCCGTTCCTGAGCTTTCTTTAAAAAGTGCTACAAGAATATCCTCTCTCATTCCTTCTTGGCGTTGGATCAGAGGAGAGTGTCAGTTCACATACTGGAACCTTTGTGTGCTATCATTTTACAAGACATGGGTCATGCTTGTCATCTTACTATTTTGCAGTGTTTTCAAACAAACTTTTACAGTGACATGTCTGAGTGATTCCCTGTATGCTAGAGCCAAGGGCAATGCCCCAGGCTTACAGAGTCCATGTAGGTTTTTCCCATTTTAAAACATCTCTATCAAGTTGAAAGTATATCTGAATGAGGATCTTGAAAATGTGTATCTTTTATTGGACTAAATATAATAGCTGAAATTGAAGGAAGCATTCAAAACTTAGACGCAATTTTAAAACAAAACAAAGAGGAATCTTTGGTTTCTTAATCTACTGCATTGGTCTTTCCTAACTTGAAACTAACCTCCAGATCTACAAATTCCCTAATTCCCAGTCAAATTGGCTCTGTTACAAACCCATTTCTCAAGAACATCAAATCAGAGGTGGTTATACCTACTGCATATGTGTGCTTGCTGTTTGTTCAAAATGTTTACTGTTGCTGACATTTTCTCCCCTCTGATTATATGCTATGTTTTATTCATATGGTTAATTTTCTGTTTGCTGCCCAGAATTGTCTTGCAGTGAAGGGAGATTGTATAAATTGAAATAAACAAAACAAACAAAAATGTGACCCGACATATGGGATGGCCTGATGATTGATTGATAGATAGATAGATAGATAGATAGATAGATAGATAGATAGATAGATAGATAGATAGATAGATAGATGATGGATGGAGAGAAAGAGCACATAATAGCACTTAGATCTATATACTGCTTTACAGTGCTTTACAGCCCTCTCTAAGCAGTTTAGAGAGTCAGCGTATTGCCCCCAACAATTCGAGTCCTCAATTTGAGTCCTCCAGAAGGATGGAAGGCTAGTCAATAGATAGATAGATGATAGATAGATAGATAGACAGACAGACAGATAGACAGACACAGACAGACAGATAGATATGGATTGATGGACCAATGGATAGATAAAAAAATGAGAGGCCCTGTTGTCCCACAGAGCCTGCCATCGCTTAAGTGGGGGGATGAGGAGAATGGCGAGACTCAGTGAGTAAGTCAGGTGGAGCTGGCTGACTGGGCAGAAGGAGAACATGCTGCTCAGAAGCCACCTCTGCTGCTGCCTCCCCCCACATACAGAGAGAGGTTGGATAGGTGGGAGGGGAGGGGCGAGGCAAGGCGCCCCTCAATGTAAGTGATGTTGAGTTGGCCATGCCCACCCAATCACATGACTACCCAGCCATACCCACTAGTCACATGCCCATCCAGCCATGCCCACCCAGCCACATGCCCAGCTAGCCACACTTACCCAGTCACATGACCACCAAGCCACACCACAGAACTGGTTCTTAAAAAATTTGAATCTCACCACTGATTCAGGGATAGTGTTGTAGCTTTGTCCACACTGCAGATCTCTTGTTGATGAAATAATATTGATTAATACAAATGAAAACTGTTGTTTTTCTGAAGTTTGGTTTGTTGTCTAGGTGAAAAAAATGGTGTGGAATACCATTCAAGAGGAAAATAATACTCCTTTGGGGAATTACCTAGGCATTGAAAACTGAGGCATACTGATTTATGTGATCCCAAGAAAATATATTAATAATAATATATGATATAGTGGAGAATAAAGGCCTTTCTACTTAAAGGCCTTCCTACCTCTATTTTTTATTTTTTTAATTATTTTTATTACTATGATGTAAACAAAGCAGAAAAAAACAATGAACCAAACAAACAGTAAAACACTAAAAATAAATAAGAAAAAGGTAAAATTCCCATGTAAAACTATATCTCAGTTTTTTAAACACATTAAATTCTGATGGCACACAATAATATTGCTGAGTCTTTCCATTACCTCATCAGATAGCCAGCTCGTAGGCAGAGAATAAACATATTATTAGTTTAAGAATGTAAACCCAGGATACCACTGTTTTTTCACTGTAAATAATATAGACCAGGGGTCCCTTTAAGCAAAGCTGGCTGAGGAACTCTGGGAGTTGAAGTCCACAAGTCTTAAAGGGACCAAGGTTGGAGACCCCTGATATAGACTAATATTTTTCTTGCAGCCCTTTAAAATGATAAAGGAAATGGGAAAAGAAAGAAGAGGGAGAGGAAGAGAGGAAGATAAAAAGAGGGAGGGAGAGAGGAGGGGGGAGGGAAAGGAGGAGGACAAAAAGGAAGATAAGAAAAAGGAAATAAATAAGTGTAGAGTGAATATATACCTTTAATTGAAGAGGTTAAATCAGGTATTGCAAAGTATTTCCATCAGAGGAGAACAGTTTGAGCCTATAGTCCATGGATAATAAACTTGGTGTTCTTCATACACTGATAAGTTCTGGATGTTTAATATATAATTTGATATCACATTAGCATCTTTAAATCTTTTTTTCCCAGGCAACATATTAATCAACCCTTTAAATGTTAAACTAAATTAGGACAAGGATGAGACATCTTGTAACTCTAACAAATCAAAGTGGGCATCCAACTTCTACTGAACATCCTTTGTGCCATTGAAAAATAATTGGTTAAATGACATATGCCTTAAAGTCAAAGAATATATATTTAACCCATATTGAATGCTGAGTAAATCCATAGCTTTTTCATACTTTAGTCAGTTTTTTTAAAAAATTATATATAATTCAGAATGAAATTCACATATTAAAACTTTTCAACACAATATTTATAATTTTTGGATATTAAACTGAACCAGAGATATTTTGATAAGGTATATAGTTGTTTATTCCTTCACTGTATAATTCACATTGTGAAGCCAATCACCAAATCTTTTATATAATATCTGAGGTATCCAATAAACTTGGGAAAATATTTTTCTCTAATTTCTCATCATAAGAACATAGAGAACAACATAACATCCTTTAAAATCTTTAACTATTGATTTGTTAAAATAAAATATTCCAGCTCTTTATTCTGAACCATCTCCCCAACTGTATGTTTGGCTATGATTTTTACACATAAGATTCAATATTTGACAACAGTAGTCTTAGTTAATAAAAGAAAATTACTGCTGATCCTGGAAGTCAGCATAGATGGAAACATTAAATATACACCTCACAGGAGTGTTCTCATTTTTGTAAATACTTCAAGAAGAAAAATGCATAAAAGATACAACACCAAAAGGATTTCTCCCCCCTCCCTTCCAATTCATTCTTCAGCATTTTTATGCGGGTGGAGGGGAAGATCAAATAAACTCACCAGATGTGTTTCAGATATGGATTGGCTTCATTGCTTAGCTCTGTTCAAGAAATGCCTTCACATGTAGTTTTCATATATGAGGAACAGTAAACAAGCCTTCCCTTCCTAATTTGCATTGCAGCATCATTGATGTTGCAATGCAAATTAGGATGCATCATTGATCAAAAGATGATAGCAGTGGGAGTCTTGGGTTGCATTCAAACATTTTATGTATTAGTATAGCTTTATAAATCCTTAGTATGACCATACCTGAAATAAACCCTTAGTAAGACCACACCTGGAATACTGCATCCAGTTTTGGTCACTACATTACAAAAAGGATGTTGAGGCTTTGGAAAAAGTGCAAAGAAGAGCAATTAAGATGATTAAGGCCCTAGAGACAACAACATATGAATAAATGTTGCAGGAAATGATTATGGCCAGTCTAGAGAAAAAAAGGACTAGCGGTGACATGATAGCAGTATTCCAGTATTTGAGGGGCTGCCACAAAGAAGAGGGGGAATCAACTTATTCTCCAAAGCACCATAGGGCAGGACAAGAAACAATGGATGGAAACTAATCAAAGAGAGAAGCAAACTGGAATTAAGGAGAAACTTCCTAACAGTGAGAACAATTAACCAATGGAACAGTTTGCCTTCAGAGGTTGTTGGTGCTTCATCACTGGAGGTTTTTAAGAAAGGACTGGATAACCACCTGTCTGAAATATATGGGGTCTTGTGCTTGAGCACGAGGAAGACTCCAAGGTCCCTTCATGCTCTACTCTGATTGATTGATCAATTTCCATGTGTACCAGAACTCTAACTTTGAAGCTTTGAACCAGCTTTTCCTTCTATATTCAGACTATATTTTTGGACTTCAACAATGTCTCCAGTGTAACTTGGAACAGGGCGAGGCTACTAATAATTCCTTATTCACTGAATCCTATATAGGAATGTATCTCCAGAATATGGTGGTTGAATACTATGCCCATGTTCTAATGCTTAAAATATTATCTCATTGTAATAGAATAGATTTTCTTTAAAATATGTGAGAAAGATAATTAGTTTTCTTTAAATCTCACTCCAGTTACAGGCATCAAGGCATCAAAGTTACTTCTGGAATGAGTTTTCTATAGTTTCAGATTGGGTTCAGCTAATCGATTGAGGTGTATAATTTTGTAGGGTTTATATTTCTTGTGCTGTAAAATACAGTGTAAACCCTTGATCTATATCTTTGTAAATATGATTATATACACAAACTTTGTGATTGATATCCAGTCACCACCTTCATAATAATGCTCCGAGGAAAGCACAGGAGACACCCATTTCTCCTGAATAAAATAGGTTTAGGGAAATCAACCTCTACAAAAGAATCAATTGACTTTGTCATTCAATTCTTTCCTGAAATGACATTTGCAAGCTACTTGGGATTTTCAGGCATTATATATGCCTCTTCTGTGCTTTTAAAGTACATACAATTCTTGTCTAGACACTATGCAACGCTGACTGAAACATATTTACCTGAAGTCTTGCTTTCTATATTTTTTTATTATTTACCTAGTTATCTTTATAAATATGGTAGCTTCTACCATATAACATTTCTAGCTGATTAAAAACACATCCATTACCTTTTAGATGAGGTTGGAGCCAATATTAGGAATTCAGAAATCACTAAGTGATTGAAGGTCTTGAAGCATCTAGGAGTCGTTGTGGCACAGTGGTTAGAATGCAGTATTGCAGGCTGACTCTGCTTACAACCGGGAGTTCAATCCTGACAGCTTGAGGTTTCCATCCTTCCGAGATCAGTAAAATGAGGACCAAGATTGTTGGGGAAAATATACTGACTCTGTAAATCACTTAGAGAGTGCAGTAAAGCACTATGGAGCAGAATCAGTGGTGGGTTGCTACCAGTTCGCTCCAGATCTAGTAGCGGTGGTTGCGGAAGGCTCCATCCATCTGCCCGGACATCTCTGCGCAGAAGTGTTGCATATATGCGTGAGTGCAACAAGCAAACTAGTAGCCAACAAAATTGAAACCCACTACTGAGCAGAATATAGGTCTGTTACTATTGCTATATAACTATCTTCCAAAATTCTGCAAGGACATTGCTAGCATAATCCCTGCTATTTCTTATATAATGTTTCCCTTTAACATATGGGCTTTCCCTCACATCTGAGTTTAACATTTGATTAATCATTTCAATGTGTTGCCTCTGGGTGGCTAACAACATCTAAAATCATAATACAAATAACTTAAAAGCACAACATGTATAATTACAGCCAAGAAACCAACCTTTTTTCAAATCAAGCAACAAACTCAGGGGACAAGGCTTAATAGATTTTAGAGACTTTGACACAGCTCTTGGAAGGTATTGGCTAATGGAAGAAAAAGCAGTCCAATTTATGAGATCACAATTTTGAGCTCACAACACACTAAAAAAATGTAACATGTCTTTTCCTTTGGTTTGTTTTATGATTAGGTGCAAGCAAAGGAAACACTGTTGATACCCATTCCAGAGAAATCTGCTGCCATTAAGGAATGATTTCCTGAAAAGTGTTAGATCAACCTCTTTTTTGCTCTCTTTTTTGCTCTCAGCCACTTAAAATAATGTCTTAAAATTCAGATTTGTCACAGTATACAGAAGCCTTCATTTTTAGCCTTTTTCTGTATTCACATATTTTGTTTTGATGTTGATTACCATTCATCAGTGTAATTTACTGTGTTGTTTAGATAAAATGGAATGATAAATATTTTAGAATATAATCTTCAAATTAGAAATCAAATATGGCTGCCTTGCCTGAAGTTAGTATGCAAGTTCAATTTCTCATCTAGAGGCAGAATAAATTACATTTGGTTTTCCTGTAGTGGTTGTCCCACTTTTCCCTTTCATCATATATCTATGACATATCTAGCTTTTTAAGGTCTTTTTGCTTCATGCTGTACTCAATTAAAATTTCCTTTCCTGAAATCATACTGTAGCTACTCAGCATCTTAAGAATGTCATTCACAGCTGACCTGTACATTCTCATAATACTTAGCATATAAAAGGCATATCTCTCTCTCTCTCTCTCTCTCTCTTTCACACACACACACATAACACACAGACTCCTGGATCATTTCCAAAAATTTGTCAAAGGAAAAAGGCAGTCTTTTCATAGTGTGATTGGTAACCTACTATATATACTACTAAAAATCTTGTGTCTGATTGTTTGTAACATTCAATTGGATGAAATGAGGCATCACAATTTTTGAATCAATGTATCACACCTGGACTAATTTACACAATATCCATGACTTTTCTGGGATTTAAATTTGGAAGTTGTTGTCACTTCAGTGCTGCCATGCTGCTGCACCGCTACAGTCAACCAGTCACATGATTGTTATTTCCAATGTTTTCTGCTAGTTTCTTACACGGAAAGTCATTGGGGAAGCTGGCAGGCAATCCTCTTCCCACTGTTGTTATTGTTGTTGTTATTTTGTCTATTTCTCCAAACTGATTCTTTGTTTAGAGAAGCAATTTATCTCTGAAATAATGAATCACAAGTTGTCTAGTAGGGTATCATGTCTCTTTACAGGACATTCTATAACATTGGTTATCTAGAAAAAGCATTGGGCATCAGTAAAATGTACAAAAAATATTATATAATTCCTGCTGAGTGAGTCATTTCCTCATTTTCTTACCTGTCACTTATTACTACTATCTGAGCCAATTTCCATGGATTCGGATTAGGACTTATTTGAAGATTGATTCATCCATCTACTGAGTTTTGAAGTTAGTGTATAGTCTTCAGAATATTATAAATTTTCATCTTGTACATGGTTGGTGTCTATAATCAAGTAGTTCTAAATGATTGCTGACTTTTACCATTGCATGCATAGTAATTTGAAAGTTTCCCAGATCCAGAATAACGTATCTATAGAATTTCCTTTGGTTAAACAAGAATTTCCAATTTCAGGTTCCATTCTTCCTTTGTGCAGAAAGCCGACCTGCTAGAAAAGCTCAAATTCATGCATCCTCCTGTCTTTCTCGTCTTGATAACTCTCAAACTATAGATCTGATGCTGATAAAATAGGCATTGTTACAATACATAAAGAAAATTTAACCAAAATGTTTTATTGATACATTCTTGGACAATATCACAGGATTGAGAATATGGAAAGGGGGGAGTTTTGCAGCAAAGATTTGTTCTCACTAAATTGGCACATAAGCAGCAAGATCAACGAAATTACTTATTACAAACAGTATAAAACATACATGCTTTTTTCCTTAAAATTCTTTTTTTTTTTAAATCACACGGGTCAGTCAATTGGGCATCAACAAAGAAGGGAAAAGAAATTCAAGACATGTAAAAGCCATTTTCTTTCTCCCAAACAGCATAAGAATTATTGAAATTATTGCAAAATTATATACTTAATGAAAAACAAAAACGAAAATGAAATAATAATCAGAAAAGTAGAAATACAAATACTTAACATAAAATATGAACAAATTACACTACTGGCATGCATTCCAAATACTGAGACGACCTCTATCAAAGCTCAGCAAACCGTTCTGCTTTTTCTGTTGCCATCAGAATTGTGAAAGGCAGAGGACGAAGGTGGAGGTGAGGAACAAGGAAGCGGCTCGCTTAATCAGCACAGTTTTTGGTCTTAGACTTTTTTCTCCCTTTTTAAAAATAATAATAAAAAAATAACGTATATGAATTGTAAGTATTCCATCGCGATCATCCATGTCACGAATATAAATGCTTCCCAATCTTGGGGGGCTGGGGGTGTCCTTTATTTATTTTTCCCTCCCTACTTAATGTGCTGTGAAACGAAGAGCGCTTGCATGAGGTTGTGCATTCCAAACCATTGTTAATCCTCCGAAACAACGTAAATGGCAATATGTGAAAAGAACAAAGGGGAAAAAAAATCCTCACAAACTGTACAGAAAGTTGAAAAACTTGCAGTTTGGAAGTACATAGAAAGACAAAAAAATAGCCCCTTGAAAGTCACCATTGCCAATTGCAATCCACCCAGGAGATGCTGGGCCAACGTTGCCGGTTGGAGCTCAGAGATTATGTCTCCCAAACAAAGAAAAAGGTCCATCATCACAGCCTAATGGCAGTGCCAGTGACTTATTAAGCCAAGAATATCGTAAGAATATTTTCATTGAGCAGCTGTTCAGAATACTTGGATCCTCCATGATAATATAAGTGCCTGGCCTTTCAACTCTTCCAGCAGTACATACTCAGCAGCTTCAGGAACAGGCCTACATAAGGTTTGGTGACTGAATGGATGAAAAACTCCATCCTCCCATGATTCCGTCTGATGCAGAGGATTAGATTACCAGGTTGTTATAACTGACATACTTCTTTTTTGCGGCAGGGCCTAAGAGGGAAGGACAGAAGAAAACAGTCACAAATAAAAAAAAAACCTGAGAAAAATTCTATGATGATATGCACCAAAACAAATTCCTTGTGTGTCCAATCACACTTGGCCAATAAATTCTATTCTATAGCAGGGGTCAGCAAACTCGGCTCTTTTAAGACTTGTGGACTTCAACTCCTAGCCTGCTGTTACCGAATTCCTCCCACCCACCTGTATGCTCTCACAGAGAGGGACTCCTTAGGGTGCCGTCCGCCAAGCAATGTAGGCTGGCGGCCCCCAGGGGGAGGGCCGTCTCTGTGGGGGCTCCCACCCTCTGGAACGAACTTCCCCCTGGACTTCGGCAACTGCCGGACCTTCGGACTTTCCGCCGCGAGCTGAAGACCTATTTGTTTGTTCGCGCAGGACTGGCATAAGATTTTAATTAGTTTTAATGTTTTAATATTTTATAATTTATGGGGTTTTATTCTAAATGTTTTAATTCGGCCATTTGTGTAATAAGTTTTTTAATTCATGGTTTTATGTGTATATTGCTGTCGTTTTTATTTTGGCTGTAAACCGCCCTGAGTCCCTTGGGAGAAGGGCGGTATAAAAATTTAATAAATAAATAAATAATAAATAAATAGAGCAAAGCTGGCTGAGGAACTCTGGGAGTTGAAGTCTACAAGTCTTAAAAGAGCCAAGTTTGCAGACCCCTGCTATATACATATCACTGTTTGGAAAGTTTTATTGCATTGCAGCAAAGGTCCGTTTCTCACAGTGAATATAACTTCATTAAAAAATGAGCTATTTTAGAAAATAATATGATAAAATGATAGATCCTCCTTTGGCCTCCCCAAACATTTTTTTTCCTTGATACAGTATGCTTGCAAAATATATTATAACAAGATTGTTACTCTTCTTATATATTCATCAAATTCATTTAAATGGTTGCCGATATCACAAAAGTGACTCTGGATTACTAACAAGTTGAAATATTTTTTTTAAAAAAATAGCAACAATGGTCATTAAAGATAAAACCCAACAAAACAACTGACAAGAGACCTTTGAATGGGCCATCTCACCTCTCAACCCACAAAACCTGGAAGTCCATGCTCATATTTATATTGGATTTTTTTTAAAAAAATAAATAAATTAAAAGGTTTTGTTTCAGTGACCAATACATCCTGGATGAGCCCTGATACAACATGAAGTCCTTTATGTGAATTAAGAGTGTTCTTGTCAAAAATGGCCTTTTTCAATTGAAAACTCCTATTCCAATTATATAACTGTTTATTTATTCATGATTAGTAGTATCAATAAATTAAGCAATAAGAGAAACAAAGGAAATATAAATAATATTTTTAAAAATCCTTGCCCTTCCTCCCCTGAAAGATAGCTGCATCTGCAAAGGGATGACTTCCAGACAATTTTCAAGCTAGGGTACAGGACAGAAACTATATTGATCATTCTTATCAATGACATATTGAAGATCTAAGATTGGTAGCACAACTATATCTGTCCTGTTGGCTCTCTTGGTGACTTTTGAATCCATCAGCTTAAGTATCCTTCTGGACTGTGAAAATTGGATGGGATGAGGGTCGAGGGACCACTCTCTGGTGAGTCCATTACTTCTCGAGTTGATAATTTCAATCTCTATATAGTGGGGAAGAGGTCTCATCTGTGGTCTCAAAAACAAATATAAGTGAACTGAAGATAATCCTCATCACCTCCACAAGCTGCCATTTGGTGATGACTTCACCAGTCGCCTCATCATGGGCAACAAGTCCCACACCAGGGACTGGTAAGAAATAGCTATCAGATGGAGAATGAGGAAGAGTGGCAGGGGCCTCTGGCCCCCATACAGAACAAAGTTGCTAACTCCTGCTTTGGGCCTTCAACCCTCTCCACCATTTTACCTACATGAAGTTGTTTAAAGTTATTCATTGGTTTGAGATAAAGTATCATTGATATGCCAATGATACCTAGTTGTACATCTCTACTTCAGAAGCTGAAGAAGCTTCTTGGATGAGAAGTGAAACATCTTTAAAGAAAAACAAGAAAGTCCATTTCGCTCTTGAAAAAGGATCTTTGGGACACTACCTCAGAATGAATGGGAGGTACAGAAGAAGTCTGGATTCAGTGTCTGGAAACTGTCAATATTTGGGCTAGAAGAAACAGTTGGAGATGAAATAAAGATGCTCAGAAAGGAACCTACTAAGCAACATAAGCAGGAATCCCAATGTGTCCCTACAATCCAACTTCAGATTCTGGTGCTCACTTTCTGGGTCACCATTAAAATCTTGGAGGATCATTACCATCTCCCCTCCCCCACAGACTTTGCAGCTGTGCTGATGAAGATCCAAAGTTTGGAGGAGAACATCTTTGTCCTCCATTGTCCATAAACACACAAGCATTCACTCATTTTCCCCATCATTATCTTTTCCCATCTCTTCCTTCCTATCAAATTTAATTACCATTGTGTGCCTTCCTGCCCTGTATTTTCCAAATGAAAATTGTTGGAGGCATCTGAACTAAAGCAGTCTACTGTTCTCCAATAATTGCTGAAATGCATGCCAATAGATGAACTCTGATGCTTTCTCCATTGTCCGGTACATAGCAGAAAAGAAAGAGTCAAAACTACTGAGACTTAGTAAAGGGTTCACAGGTTAAGGGAAGTCAGCCAAGGACTATACATGGCATGTGACCTACAATTCGCAGTTATACAGTCTGTCCATATGCCTGGAAATGAAGCCACTGATGTCAATAGAATTTACTTCTGAATATCCTGCATCGTGCTGCTAGTAACTAAGCAGCATGACAAATTCAAGCAAGGTTCATCTAGTGTACTAAACCAAGAACAATGAATCCCTAATTGCCAGTTTGGAGAAGAGATTTTTGTGTCATTGATAAAAGATTACTTTCTATTCTGTTTAGAAAAAAAAAGTCCTCCTATTGAAAGACTTTATGTAGATTTTACATTTTGAAGATACTTAATATACCAGACACATTCACTTCTTTTTATTACTACAGTATATCTCTTGTTTCTATCTCCCCATCATGGCCACCCATAAATTGTATTTGAAACTGTCAATATTCACTCTCTGGCAGACAATAACATGAAACTCAGAGACAAAATCACCACATTTTCACGATTTAGAACATTTTACCCCATTGTGCTAAATGCACATATAAATATTCTATAATATTTATTCAGATAGGCTTGAATTCCATCATACACACACACACAAAAAATGGAATTATATGATCCACTTGGGGGCATCATTTAGGAATCCTAGTGAAATGAATGGTGATTATATTAAAGGAAAGCTGCCTGGCTGGGCACCAGTTTAATTCCTCTTCTGAATCTGTGTTGGAGCAGCTGCAGGCTGATTATTTCTGTGGCTGGGTGGGAGGCACGAAATCAGCTGTAACATTTTGGGCATCTGTTGCTGCAAAATGCCATAAATCTAATCTGATACAAACACCTGGTAAACAAGATCCTGAAAGTAATAATAGCAATTGCATTAGGTGTCATAAAAGGTATATACAAAATGGTCAGAATGGATTACACACCAAGTACAGGTTTTGAAGCTTTGCAGTAAGTGATATGAAATGAAAGGTTCAGAATCAGAGTTCAGACTCTGCAGTACACATGTTTTGTTGTGACGGTGTCAAATCACAACAGCCTTACAATAAATGTCTCTGAAATGGAATGAAAGCTATTAAAGTAAAAATTGGGTGTCAAATATTCCAAGATATATGGCAAAGCAAAACCAAAAACATAGGTAGTAAACAAATTTTTTGTAAGTCACCCTGAGTGAGTGGGCACCATACAAATTTTCTTAAATAAACAGGAATAAAAACTGTTACCATACGTATGATATTAGTATTATAAATATAATGAATTTACCATAACAGAATAAGTAAGGAATCTCTAGTTAAAACTACAGTGAAACAAGATTTCAGAATTTGCAGTCTATAAGAACTATTCTTCCAGTTACATTTTACTGGCTAGTATTTTTTACTTTACAGGGAGGTTTTTTGTTACTTCACATAAATAGCAGGACTTTTTTTTCTAGTAATTTCATAAATATGACTCAGTGTGCAACATTGATTTTCTGTAGTTTGATTTGGTGAGTCATAAAATGTATGTATTTAAGGGTATCCTCTGTTACAATTTGCTCAATCGAAACATGACACACTGTAATAATCTAGAACCTACAATTTGTTCCTGAATTTAGATTTGTTTAGGGGGGAAAAAAGATTTCTCTAGGTCTTCTGGAGAATAGCATAGTATACAGTTCCTAATGAGGAAAGTGTTTATTCAATTGAATATAATTCTTCGTTTGGCTAAAAGCTCATTTCAATCCTAAAGCAAACATAAAAAAGCCTGCTTCCTTTGAAATGTAATTAAATAACATCGTTAAGCATGATAATTCGCAGACGTCTAGTGGCTTGGTCTCTTGACTTCAAACTCATTTTCTACTTCCCATCAATTTTGTTTGCTCTGCTTTTAAAAGCATTTCTATCGTCCCCTATGTGCTTATTGGATTGTGCTTGGGTTGTTTCCTTTTTATATGCAGCTAATTGCAAGATTTGGTAAGGAGGTGTTAGATGATATTTTTTTAAATCTCATTTATCCATGTGAAGAAACGTCTGAACTGCAAGAACATTAGTGACCTATAGCATAGCTGACTCTAGTATATACTCATGGCAAACAATTTCCCTCTCTTCTCATGTTTAGCAGGTAGATGTTTTTGGAACAGAGTAATAATGGTATTCTTATTAACATCTGCAGCAGGAAATAGCAGGTTATCATCAGTTGAATATTGGTCATTCTCATGAAAATGCAGAGTAGTGTTGAATAATAGATAAACAACCCTGCAACATGACCAAATCATCTTCAAACAGAACATCGGTGCTAGAATTTTCTTTATTTTTTTCATTTTGTGTAAAGTATATGTTTCATATAATTTAATACAAATTAAGCCTGGAATGTTAAAAACAAGAAAAAAGTCAAGGAAACAATTGGCCCACTGCTGGGAGAAAGTAGCAAGAAGATGACAAGCAACAGGGAGAAAGCAGATCTACTTAACTCATATTTTGCATCTGTCTTTACACAAAAGGAAAAAACAATCCAACCTATCAAAAACAGCACTACAAAAAACAGATTAGAAACACAAGTTAAAATAGGGAAGAAAATGGTAAGTGAACACCTGTCTACCCTAGACGAGTTCAAATCACCAGGACCGGATGGATTACACCCCAAGGTTCTGAAGGAACTGGCAGACGTGATCTCAGAACCACTGAACTATATCTTTCAAAGATCCTGGAGCACAGGGGAGCTGCCAGAGGACTGGAAAAGAGCTGATGTAGTTCCCATCTTCAAAAAAGGAAAAAAAACAGATCCAGGAAACTACAGACCTATCAGTCTGACCTCAATACCGGGGAAGATTCTGGAAAAGATAATCAAGCAACGAATCACCGAACACCTAGAAGCAAACAAAGTAATAACCAAAAGCCAACATGGGTTTGTCAAAACAGATCATGCCAGACTAATCTTATCGCATTCTTTGACAAAATGACAAAATTAGTAGACCAGAGGAATGCTGTCGATATAATTTACTTGGACTTCAGTAAAGCATTTGATAAAGTAGACCATAACCTACTACTAGATAAAGTAGAAAAATGTGGGTTAGACAGCACCACCACCAGATGGATTCGTAACTGGCTGACCAACCGCACTCAACGTGTAGTCCTCAACGGAACTACATCCACATGAAGTATGCAGTGGAGTACCCCAAGGCTCTGTTTTAGGCCCAGTACTCTTCAACATCTTCATCAATGACTTGGACGAGGGGATAGATGGGGAACTCATCAAATTTGCAGATGACACCAAGCTGGCAGGAATAGCCAACACTCCAGAAGATAGGCTCAAGTTACAGAAAGATCTTGACAGACTTGAACATTGGGCGCTATCTAACAAAATGAAATTCAACAGTGAAAAAGTAAGGTTCTACATTTAGGCCAAAAACAAAATGCACCAGTACCGTATATGTGGTACCTTGCTCAATAGTAGTACCTGTGAGAGGGATCTTGGAGTCCTAGTGGATAACCATTTAGATATGAGCCAGCAGTGTGCAGCAGCTGTTAAAAAAGCCAACACAGTTCTGGGCTGCATAAACAGAGGGATAGAATCAAGATCACGTGAAGTGTTAGTACCACTTTATAATGCCTTGGTAAGGCCACACTTGGAATATTGCATCCAGTTTTGGTCTCCACGATGTAAAAAAGATGTTGAGACTCTAGAAAGAGTGCAGAGAAGAGCAACAAAGATGATTAGAGGACTGGAGGCTAAAACATATGAAGAACGGTTGCAGGAACTGGGTATGTCTAGTTTAATAAAAAGAAGGACTAGGGGAGACATGATAGCTGTGTTCCAATATCTCAGGGGTTGCCACAAAGAAGAGGGAGTCGGGCTGTTCTCCAAAGCACCTGAGGGTAGAACAAGAAGCAATGGGTGGAAACTGATCAAAGAAAGAAGCAACTTAGAACTAAGGAGAAATTTCCTGACAGTTAGAACAATTAATAAGTGGAACGACTTGCCTTCAGAAGTTGTGAATGCTCCAACACTGGAAATTTTTAAGAAAATGTTGGATAACCATCTGACTGAGATGGTGTAGGGTTTCCTGCCTGGGCAGGGGGTTGGACTAGAAGGCCTCCAAGGTCCCTTCCAACTCTGATGTTATGTTATGTTTAATTTTAATGTAATCCTTTAAGTGCATTTAATGCAATTTAGTTGCAGCATTTAATAGTTCTTTTATCACACAAAGATAACTGTATGAACTAAAATAGGACTGAAATTGGGAGAGGAATATTTGCTTTTATTTCTGAACACTGCCCCCGGTTCAAGGAAAACCTAATTTTTATCACAAGATTTAATATTTCACACAGTTGTTCATATAATTTTGAAAAGATTCATTTGTGGCATGTGTAGAATTGAAGTAAACAGAGAAACAAGAGGTCCTGCTAGGGAACAACAAGAAAATGATTTTTGAGATTGACAGTAAAAGTACCTTGATTTCTTCAGTATTTGTTTGTTTACTTGTTCCATTGTATCTATCCAGGAAAATTTAAATAATTTGCAACATGAATCCTGCTTAATGCATAGTTATTAATTTTCATATTTATTAATTTTCCTGACATGATTGTAAGACTTCTCTTACAATGCTTCAAGTTCATCTAAGGAATTTCAGGCCAAAAATGTCATCATAGCAAGATGATAAATATTTTGTTTTCTGGTTAAATGACAACCAGAGTAGAATCATAATAATGAGGACAGCTATGAGGCACTAAAGATTAGAGAATGTACGCTGCAGTACAAATAAGTATCCATGAGGAAGTTACTTTCTAGAAAAAATGCAAATGGAAACTAAGTAGTTTTAACAAAGAAAATAATTATCCTTGAAAGTACTATCCTTGAAATAAACTTAGACAACCATTAAAAACCATTTCCCATAAATGGCTACAATTTGTATACTGAAGTTTATTATATATTTGTTGATTTAGAGAAAGGTTACTATAAAATGAATTATGGGATCTTTATCATAGTTATGTAACTGAGGTGAAGTCTCCATTACAGTTAAGAGCATGGGTAGAAGAGTACATGGAATTTTGGAAGAAAAGAAGGCAGGAAAATACACGGAATACCCATGACTGAAGAGAAAGAAGACAAGAATCTGGGATGCAACTTTGATGCAAGACAGGGTACAACAAATACTTCTGGTGGGAATATCTGGTGGGAGCATTGTATATAAATGATGCATTTTGTGGTATGAAGCAATATGGCTCTGAACACTGAGGTATCAAAGAGTTTTATTCCACAGGGAAAATGAAGTGCATGATTGTAAGTTATGCATAAATGAAAAAAAGAAAGTGGATGATTTGTGTACTTTAGTAGAAAAGTTATTGAAGATAGGGAAACATAAAATAAGAACACAGCTGAGAATGAATTGGCAATGAATAATTGTGAATTGTATAACGCTGGAAATGGCTGTGTGGGGAGCATATACAAGTAGCACACTCTGATAAGAAATGCCCAAATCAGTCTGTTGGGCTTTTTGCAAGGAAAAGCTACTTTCCCCCCAAAATAGTCTTCTCTTGGGACCCTTAACTTCTGCCTTAAGGTCATTTTCAATTAGCAATAATTGCACCTAAGATAAATCTTGTTGGCTACCATGCTAAACTGGTGGGCGCCACTCCTCACATCGTTATTAACATTTATCAATTAAACTGGTAATATTCCAGAAGACTTGAGGCTTAGAATAGCCATACCTATTTATAAAAGAAAACCACAACAACAACCTGGTTAATTATAGTTTCATTAGCCTTCTGAGTATGCTTAGGAAATAATATAGGAGACATTTACATCACAAACTATAAGACTGGATAGAATCAGAAGTCTAATTGTGAATGTGTAGGCAGTATTTATAAAAGTGAGGTCAACAACAGATCATAATTTCATTCTTCATCAACACTCATAAATGAAAACCTCCCTGTATGTGGCTTGTTTAAATGTTAAAGCTGTGTCTGATTTAAAATCGAGAACAGACCTTTGGAGGAAAAATGTAATGATACATCTATTGATAGGCCCCCTTCTTTTTCTGCTGCAGAATTTATATTCAGACACTTTTCTAAGAGTTAGGTTAAAACATTTCAAGGCAAAATCTTGAGCACAAATTCTATATAGCATGAAAGTGGGAATTTATGCCAACACAAATGAATGGGAGCTGATGCAGATGAAGGGCCTCTGGTGGCTCAGACTGGTAAGACAGTCTGTTATGAACAGCAGCTGCTTGCAATTACTGCAGGTTCAAGTCTCACCAGGCCCAAGGTTGACTCAGCCTTCCATCCTTTATAAGGTAGATAAAATGAGGACCCAGATTGTTGGGGGCAATAAGTTGACTTTGTATATAATATACAAATGGATGAAGACTATTGCTTGACATAGTGTAAGCCGCCCTGAGTCTTTGGAGAAGGGCGGGATATAAATGCAAATTTTTTAAAAAAATTCTTGATAGCCATCCTTGCTTCCCTAATGGGACAGCCAGTGCCCATCTTAGACTGGAGATAGGAATGCCTAAAATTCAGCTTGGAGTTTGATGGTCAATCCTCAAAAGTACAAATTTTTCATAAGACTTGCCACCTTCACTTGTTGCTTGAACAGGAAATTGGTGAGAGGGCAGAAGCTTGCATAGAAATTTTTTGGGCACCATTTTTTGCGTATATATACTTTATTAAACTTTTTTACATTAAAAGCATAAAAAAAAAGGGAAAAAAAGGCTTATATCATTTAACAGCTTATTTGTGGTGTTTTTCATCTAATAATAATCCATTCAATAATGACAAACATTAAATTATACATATTTGTGTTCTTATTTTATCTATTGATTATGCTTAGTAACTAAATATTCCTATCTCCTTTCCATCCATCCATACCACCGTTCCCATATACCATAGAATACTGATGTCTCCTTATCCTTCAGACTCAAAGTTAGTTTGTCCATTTCTGCGCAATTCATAATCTTTTGTACAATAAGTCTCTCTGTGGGCACACATGGCTGTTTCCAACATTGAGCGAAGGCCATCCTAGCAGCAGTTAATATATGTAGTATTAAATATTTTACACTCTTCACGTATTTTTTTTTAAAGATCCCCAATAAAAAAAGTTCGGGTTCTAGATCCAATTGTTCATTCGTGATTTCTTGTAGCCACTTTTTAATTTTTAACCAATATTTACGTGCTTCGGGGCAAGACCACCACATATGGTAATATGTTCCCTCTTTATTTTTACATTTCCAGCATATGGGAGACATTTTGGGATACATTTTTACTAATCTCGAAGGGGGCAGGTTGGGCACCATTTTTAATGCCATTGGAATATGTTCCAGCTAAGAAAATGCTAATCCAAGGAATAAAGATATGAAGCATCAAGTTAAGTAAATAGATTACAAACTTTGGGTTCTTAATGTCCATGAGAATCATCAATTTATATATATACTATCACTGTTCCCAAGCTGAGAAGAGTACTTGTTTAAGCTAGAGAAAATGTTAGGATATTGAATTTAGTAGCTGGAACAGTAAAGTGTACAAAAGGCCAGACCAAAAGTTGTAGTTGATTAATTAGAGAGTGCTTACTCATGCATGATGCAATCTACGCTATTACTGGTTGCTGTAAGTATAAAGAGTATAAAGGGGGTGTTTCCCCTTTTCCCCGCCTTTTTCTTCTCTGTGTTCTGTATACTTTACCTCATGATGTTCCTGACTATAGTGTGTTCTTTTTTTAATGGATGATGATAATAAAGACTATAAGTTTGTGTTTGTGTCTCTGCCTTCATCTTCTGACTTCAGCTGCTGCGCAATTCCATGACAGAAAACATAATTCCTTCTATCTTACTGCAATACAGATATGCTAATGTTCCATTAATTGAACATACTTGCCCATCTATGCTAACAAGAAACTATTACCGTGTAAATTTTATAGGGTCATTTAGACCAATCTCCTGATGCCCCTATTGCACAAAGTAGCTAGAAGGTTGGTCAAGCACTTCAAAATAAAGCTTTGTAATAACTTTTAGAAGAGTCGAAGCCTCCTAGCACTTGCTTAGTAACTTCAGCAAGTTTTATCTTGCTGCAATGGAAATAATGCAAAAGTTGATAAAGGGATGATCTTATTGCCTTTTTGGCCAATTCCACAATGTTGCAGTTTTATAGATTATAGATGAACTATTAAAATACTTTCTAGTTTTCGGAAGTATTTTGAAATGGCTGTAGTATTATTATGCTTTATTCTAGTTATAGATTTAAGTTATAGGTTTAAGGTTTAAGATAGTTTTAAGGTTAAAGTGTCACATTTTTGAGAATTACTATAGTCTCTGCTATTTCTCTTTTCTGCTTGAAAGGATCTTGGACCTCTGTGCCCATATTATAAGTAATTGTGTTCTCTTCGCCGATGATGTTAAACTATTTAACGCTACCAACAATGCGGCTACCCTTCAAAAAGACCTTGACTTTGTGTCGGAATGGTCAAAAATTTGGCAACTCCAAATCTCAACCAACAAATGCTCTGTCTTACACATTGGAAAAAGAATCAGAACACTAAATTCAAGCTTGATGAACATGACTTTGTAGATGACCCTCACGCCGTCAAAGACCTTGGAGTTTTCATATCAAATGATCTAAGCGCCAAAGCCCACTGCCACTACATCTCCAAAAAGGCATTAAGGGTTGTAAACCTAATTTTGCGTAGCTTCTTCTCCAGAAAGATTACATTACTAACCAGAGCATACAAAACATTTGCTAGACCAATTCTCGAGTACAGCTCGCCTGTCTGGAACCACACTTCATTTTGGACATTAATACAATTGAGTGTGTCCAGAAATATTTTACAAGAAGAGTTCTCCACTCCTCTGATCACAACAAAATACCTTATGCCACCAGACTTGAAATCCTGCGTTTAGAAAATTTAGAACTACACCGCCTTCGGCATGACCTGAGTATAACTCATAAAATCATCTGCTACAATGTCCTTCCTGTTGAAGACTACTTCAGCTTCATCCACAACAATACACGAGCACACAATAGATTTAAACGTAAAGTGAACCACTCCAATCTTGTTTGTAGAAAATATGACTTCAGTAACAGAGTTGTTAATGTTAAAATATACAAATAGAATGAGACTATTGCCTTATACATTGTAAGCCGCCCTGAGTCTTCGGAGAAGGGCGGGGTATAAATGTAAACAAATAAATAAATAAATAAATGCCTGGAATGCATTACCTGACTCCGTGGTCTCATCCCCAAATCCCCAAAGCTTTAACCAAAGACTATCTACTGTTGACCTCACCCCATTCCTAAGAGGTCTGTAAGGGGCGTGCACAAGCATGTCTACCGTTCCTGTCCTAATGTTCCCTTTGGTTGTATTCAATTTGTATGGTTATTTCATGCTTATACTTATATATATTGTTGTGTTTGACAAAATAAATAAATAAAATGAGTAAATAAATGAATTGTTGCTTTGTATTTTCTCTTTGTCTGTCTCACTTTCATTTTGTACTGTTTCTTGACTGAATACAGATGACCTGAAACATTGAGGTTCTGCTAGATCCATGATGGCAAACCTATGGCATGTGTGCCACAGGTGGCACGCAAAGCCCTCTCTGCAGGCACATGAGCCATTGCCCCAGCTCAGCTCTGCCGTGCATGCATGTGCACCTTCTACCAGCCAGCTGGTTTTTGGGTCTCTGCCATGCATGCAAGTGGGTAGGGGCACATATATCAGATGTGTGTGCATGCGCAGGGGCAGGGGGTGTGCCTGGGGCATGAGTGCATGTGAAGGGGGCAGGGGCATGCAGCACGTGGGGAGCATACATGCATGAGGGACAGGGCAGGTGTGGGGTGCACCGCACATGCATGGGGGCAGGTTACACATGGGTGGGTCACACACCCATGGGGGTGGGGGCACAGGGGGGTTTGCACACACATTGCATTATGGGTGCATGTGCGTGCGCTTTTGCATGCACAATGCTGAAAAGATTAGCCATCACTGTGCTAGATGGAGTGCTTAGAAAGCATGGCAAGTGCCACATGTGTTATAATTGGTCCACGGAAATAATGGCAGGAGATAAGCTGAAGAAGGAATATGGCTCATTATTAGAAAATAAATACATTGCAACAATGGACTATCTTGGAGATGTATATTCATTAAAGAAAGCTTCTGGAAGATGTTTCATAATGTGAAAAAACAATTTTATTTTAACAGTTTTTAAAACAACAAGAAGCACGACTAGTATAGGTAAACTAAGCTTGATCTACTCTGTAGTCAGAATAAGAACTCAGTCTATATAGAGAACAATTAATTTATTGAAATGGAATTATTTTTGCGGGAGCAACATTCTAATATTATTTCTATGTATATCAACAAGGATCCTTTAATTCTTGCTATCATAAATTGGGAAAATTAAGAGAAAAGTGTGGACATACAAAAGATTTCCTGCATGAAATTACACTCTCTGAAGCAAATAAATAAGTAAATAAAAATAATTACCACTTCCAAAGCAATTAATAAGAAGAGAACAGAACACAATAACAGAGTTGGAAGGGACCTTGGAGATCTTCTAGTCCAACCCTCTGCTCAGGCAAGAGACCCTGTACCATTTCAGACAAATAGTTGTCTAATCTCTTCTTAAAAACTTCCAGTGTTGGAGCATTCCTGAGATCCTGAGAGATCCTGAGGTTATTGATATTTTGACAGGCTATAGTTAGTAAAAATTTACAGACAATAGAATGCCATTTTTTAAACCAATCAACATGCCTTTTCTTTGATGTTCTCAACAGACAGCATGTAATTATTCGAAAATAGATTATATTTTACATTGTGCCATCTGAACTAAGGAAATATCTATCAACTATATAAATATGTAATCAATGCAAAATAGGAAATAAATAGGAAGTCTATCTTAAATAATTTACAATTGGCTAAGAGCACAAAAAGCCACTAATTTGCAGAAGAAATTACTGAGAAAATATCAGTACATTACTATTGACCTACATATGCTTACAATCATGTAAAAAGGGATGGCTATTAATATAAGGCAAATGCATCTGTAGGCATATCACATCCTTTAGTAAATCTTTTTTAGTAAATCAATGCAGGTATAAGCCTCATTAATGGACAAAGACATTAAACTTTTCTGAGGAAATGAAACTCTGAAGCATAAACTCTCTCTGGGCAATGACCAGAAAAACAAAGCCAACTTCATTTTACCGTAAATGATGCTAAAAATAAATTGCAAATATACTCAAGTAGAGATGAAAAACAAATGAGACAGGAAAGTAATTGCATCAGTGCATTTAATCCTCTGTTTGGGTCATCAAAGCAAAAGTAAAGAAATGCCTGACTAATCTAAAGATTATAGGCTATGGTCTATAGTGGGTATTTTCCTTTCTCCCCATCAGTCTCATCAAAAATTCCTTCTTCAAATGTGTTATTTAAATTCCAAGAGAAGATCCTATTGGTGCTAAGGGATTGGAAAACTTTTTTTAAAAACAAAAACAAAAAGCATGAATTTAACTCAGTAATGTTACCACAGTTTTGAGAAGCAAATATCTCAGAACATCAACCAATAACTATTAGGGATGATTCTAAATGGTTTGGGTTTTTTTTTTTAAAGGAAGGGATTAGGTTTCATTCAGTCACATTTTACTTATTCTTTATTCTGAAGCAAGAATGTAAGAAGAAGTGACATTGAAAGAAAATTGTATATCCTCATACTTTGAGCTAAGAAATGATTGGATTTTGTTATTTTGTTATTTTATTTTGTTATTTATTTTTGTCACAACAGTATACACAAACATCGTCATAAATAAAAACAACACATCATGAAAGAAAAATATGTATATATAAGTAAAAGTATGCAACAGCTATGTTAATTTGATATAATGAAGGGAACAATAGGACAGGAACAGTAGGCATTTTTGTGCTCTTATGCACGCCCCTTATAGTCCTCTTAGGAATGAGGTGAGGTCAATTGTAATGTATCTTTAAAAGTTTTGGAGGGAAACTTGGGCGGGAACAAGCACGTTGTTGATTGGTTGAAGCCTCAGCCAAAACTGTATATAAAGAGGGGTTTTTCCAGACGGCCGTTGCTGGGTTCACTATAAACTAAAGAGCTGTTGTCACTCACTGGTCTCCTGCCTCTTTATTGCCCGAATCTAACATTGGCGACGAGGATGGGATTCCGAGGCAGCGAGATCACAAGAAAGAGCTGAAGTAACCAGGAATTCACGAACCCAGACAGTAAGGGGCGGAAAGCAGCGATGTCCAGCTACACACCGCCAGCGCCATTCGACCCGGCAAAGGAGAAATGGGGGTCATACATGGCTCGTTTCGAGTGTTTCCTCGAAGCGAACGAACTCCAAGGAGTCTCAGACAATCGGAAGCGAGCGTACTTCCTAAGCCACTGCGGTCCAGAGGTTTTCGATACCGCGGAGTCACTTTCAGAGCCGACGCCGGTACAGTTGGTACCGTGGCAAACACTGCAAACGGCACTTCGAGCACACTACGCACCAGTACCCTCAAAGTTCGTCCAACGGTTCGAGTTGAGGCAGCGGGTACAGTGTGAGGGCGAGTCGATAAGTGTGTACATGGCGGCGTTGAGAAAAGCCGCCAACCACTGTGAGTACAGAGATTTGGAGGACGCCTTACTCGACCAGCTCATTTGTGGGGTCAGCGACATCCGATTGCGAAGGCGGCGGCTGTCTAGAAGCAACCTGACGCTGGCAATAGCCCTGGACGAGGCCAGAGCTCACGAGATGTCTACCAAAGCGGCAGAAACCCTGCAAAAGCCGAAAACAACACCGGTCCACAATGAGGAAGTCCAGGCCGCGTCGGAAGGTGAGGAAGAGGAAGAGGTCTTCCACACCGGGCGGCCGGAGAGAGGGGACCAGAGCGAATGCGTGAGTTGCGGGGGCCAACACCAATGACAACACTGCAAGTTTAAGGACGCGGTTTGCCGGCGGTGTGAAAAGAAAGGTCACATAGCACAGGCCTGTCGAGCCCCCCAACCTTCCCGCCAAAAATTCAAACCGACCAATCAGAGCGTGGGAACAGCGAAGCGGCCCGGGATTGGTCCATTCAAAAAGGGCACGAAGTTAAACCAGACCGCCGTGAGAGTGGGCCACGCATCGACGCGACTAGAGAAAAAGATTTTTACCAAGACATACATTGAAGGGATGCCGTGCCAACTGGAAGTGAACATCGGCTCATCAATCACGATTATGTCCTGGGACACCCTTGTGAGAGACTTGCCAGCCGTCGCAAAGCGCAAGCTACAACCCCAGAAGCTGAGAGTGCAGGACTACCAAGTGAATCGAATCCCTGTTCGAGGGTTAACGTCCGTCCAAGTCAAGTATGGACAGTTCAAGAAAACCCTGCCACTCACCATAGTGGATGGAACCTTACCAAGTTTGCTAGGACTGGACTGGTTCCGAGCTTTGGGCATGGGAGTGACTGGGGTCTTCCGGAACGAAGTCGACCTCAAAGATGAACTAATGAAGGAGTTCGAGGACGTCTTTAAAGACTGCCTGGGCAAGTACGAGGGGACCCCTATTTCTTTTAATCTAGACCCCCAAGTTGCCCCTATCAGGTTAAAGGCTAGGAGGGTTCCATTCGCCCTAAAGCCCAAGATTGACCGGGAGCTGGACAAACTAGTAAGCCAGGGGATACTAGTGCCCGTCGACCATGCAAAATGGGAGACACCTATAGTCACCCCAGTCAAACCGGACGGATCGGTCCGGATTTGCGCCGACTACAAGGCAACGCTTAACAAAGCATTGCAGAAGAGTGCATACCCCGTCCCAGTAGTGCAACACTTGCTACACTCGTTAGGACAAGGGCAGGTTTTCACCAAGCTAGATTTGGCTCAAGCCTATCAGCAGTTACCCGTAGATAGCAGAACAGCCGAAGCGCAAACAATTGTCACGCACCGGGGTGCTTTTAAATGCACCCGGTTACAGTTTGGGGTTAGTGTGGCTCCTGGGTTATTCCAGAACCTAATGGAGCGACTATTGCAAGGACTTCCTGGGGTGGTACCCTACTTCGACGATGTCTTGGTATTGGCTGAGAATTTAGAGGAATTGGGGGTAAGGCTGAGGAAGGTTTTGGGCATTTTCCGGTCTGCCGGGCTTAAGGTTAAGCTGAACAAATGCCAGATCGGGGTAGGGTCCGTAGAATTCCTGGGCTACCGGATAGACAGGGAAGGGATCCACCCCACTGAGAGCAAGGTACGGGCCATCAGGAAGGCCCCAGCCCCACAAAATAAAACGGAGTTACAGGCATTCTTGGGCCTGGTAAACGTCTATGCGGTATTCTTAAGGAACAAGGCAACAATAGCCGAACCGCTACACAAATTACTAGCAAAGAAGACTGTGTGGTCATGGGGGAAGGCGGAAGCTAAGGCATTTGAAGGGGTAAAAAACCTTTTGTCCAGTGATAGCCTCCTTATTCAATACAATGGCACGTTGCCATTAGTGCTAGTTTGTGATGCATCTCCCTATGGGGTGGGGGCCGTGCTCAGCCACAGATTGCCAAACGGAACAGAAGCCCCTACAGCATATTACTCCTGAACAATGTCTTCGGCCGAAAGGAACTATAGTCAGCTAGATAGGGAAGCATTGGCTATAGTCTCCGGGGTAAAGAAATTCCACGAATATGTTTTCGGACGTGACTTCGAGATAGTCACGGACCATAGACCCCTACTAGGCCTATTGGCGGGCGACCGCCCAACGCCCGTGGCCCTCTCGCCCAGACTGACCCGATGGACCATCTTCCTGGCGGCATACTCTTACAAATTGCTTCACCGCCCAGGAAAGGACTTAGGGCATGCGGACGCCCTGAGCAGATGCCCGTTACCGGAGACCATCGAAGACCCTACCCCGGGGACACCCGTCCTGCTAATTGACTCTTTGGACTCTGGCCCGGTCACGTCTAAGGAGGTGGCTAGGGCATCTTACAAGGACATTACAATAAGGACTGTAATTGGTTGGGTACAAAGGGGATGGCCCGCTGCGCCGGGCGAGCGTTTCAAAGACTTTGTGAAAAAATGAGAGGAGCTATCGGTTCAAGGGGGGTGTCTGTTATGGGGGGATAGGGTGGTGATCCCGGAAAAATTACGGAAAAATGTATTGGAACGCCTGCATATGGGCCACCCGGGGATCGTGAGAATGAAGGGTTTAGTGAGGAGCTATGTGTGGTGGCCCTTGATGGACAAGGAAATTAGCGACAGGGTAGGGAAATGCCAAGCCTGCCAAGAGTCAAGGCCACTACCCCCTACGGCCCCAATCAGAGAGTGGGAGAAACCCCAGGGGCCATGGTCTAGGATTCACATCGATTTTGCCGGCCCATTCCACGGGCAAACCTTTCTAGTGGTAGTAGATGCCTACTCCAAATGGCTAGAAATCATTCTCATGAGATCCATGACGGCTGAGTCAGTGATCTCAGTCTTAAGGCACCTATTTGTAACCCATGGGTTGCCCGACACCCTAGTTTCCGACAACGGCCCGCAATTCACGGCAACCCAGTTTGAGGGGTACTTGGCGGAGGAGGGCATCAGACATGGCCTCTCGGCGCCTTTCCACCCGGCGACGAATGGACTTGCAGAACGTTTCGTTCGGAGCGCAAAAGAAGCATTATCTAGGATTAGGCCAGGCGATTGGCAAACAAAAATTGATACCTTCCTAGCAGTCCAACACAGAACCCCCTGTGTAACAACTGGCCGTAGCCCGGCGGAACTGTTGATGGGAAGGAAGCTCAGGTGCCCGTTAGACCGACTAAACCCAACCTACACCCCAGACGGGTACAAGGGGGCACACGGTAAAACAAGGGAAATGGCAGTGGGCGAACCGGTATGGGCACATAACTATAGCGAGGGCCCAACATGGCTAAAAGGGAAAATTCTCGAGATAACCGGGCCAAAATCATATCTAGTAGATATGGAGGATGGCCAGGTCTGGAGACGCCACATAGACCAAATAAGAAAACAAATAGCCAGTCAAACAGAAACAAATCAGCCAGGCCCTGACTACCAAATGTTTGAATTCACAGCTGACTCAAACCCGGGACAAACGGGGGACTTATCTGAGTCCGATGAAGTTCAGCGACACCAACCGGTTCCTCCTGAAGACAGCAGGGACGACTCTGCCAATAATCCAGGGCCGGATGGCCTAGAGGAGGAGCTAGGAGGAACAAACAGTCCCTCCGGCCAGCTCGACTCACTCCCAGAAAATGGATTGCGCAGGTCCGAGAGAATTAGGAGACGCCCAGTCTACTTACGTGACTACGTAGAGAAATAAGATGCTAATTTTATGGAAATGTGGGTACAATGCGTTCTGGGAGGGAAGGAGTGTAATGTATCTTTAAAAGTTTTGGAGGGAAACTTGGGCGGGAACAAGCACGTTGTTGATTGGTTGAAGCCTCAGCCAAAACTGTATATAAAGAGGGGTTTTTCCAGACGGCCGTTGCTGGGTTCACTATAAACTAAAGAGCTGTTGTCACTCACTGGTCTCCTGCCTCTTTATTGCCCGAATCTAACATCAATAGTAGACAGTTTTTGGTTGAAGATTTTGGGATTTTGAATAGAGACTATGGAGTCAGGTAATGAGTTCCAAGCGTTAACAACTCTGTTACAGGAGTCATATTTTCTGCAATCAAGTTTGAAGCGGTTGACATTAAGTTTACTTCTATTGTTTGCTCTTGTATTATTGTGATTGAAGCTGAAGTAGTCTTTTACAGGAAGGATATTGCAGTAGATGATTGTGTGTGTTAAACACAGGTCATGTCGAAGTCGGCAAAGTTCTAAGTTTTCTAGTCCCAGGATTTCTAGCCTGGTGGTATAAGGTATTTTGTTGTTTTCGGAGGAGCGAAGAACTCTTCTAGTAAAATATTTCTGGACGCGTTCAATTGTATTAATGTCAGAGATGTGATATGGGTTCCAGACGGATGAGCTGTATTCAAGAATAGGTGGGGCAAATGTTTTGTATGCTCTAGCTAGTAGTGTAGAATTTTTGGAAAAGAAGCTGCAGTGGGCTTTTTTTTTTTTAATTTACATTTATATCCCGCCCTTCTCCGAAGACTCAGGGCGGCTTACAGTGTATAAGGCAATAGTCTCATTCTATTTGTATATTTTACAAAGTCAACTTATTGCCGCCCCCCCAACAATCTGGGTCCTCATTTTACCTACCTTATAAAGGATGGAAGGCTGAGTCAACCTTGGGCCAGGCTTGAACCTGCAGTAATTGCAGGCTGCTGTGTTTTAATAACAGGCTTCTTACAGCCTGAGCTACCACGGCCCCTTTGGCATTAAGGTCATTTGATTTGATTTTGTAGATTGTCTGCTCATCCTCATTTTCTACTCGTTATTCTACACCTCCCACCCATCCCCGCAAAAAAGGCTGTTTTATAGTGGTACATACTATATATAGTAGTACATACTATTTATAGTAGTACATACTAAACTAAAAACTCTGAGCAGCTGTAAAAGGCAGTTCTGCAACAAAGCCAGGTCTCTGATTAAAAAGAAAAGCATAAATATTGATTCAATGATTCATGGATCTCCCATTCCAATGTCAACTGTCTTGAAATTCCTAGATGTGTCTAAACTCAATTTTGAGAGCATGTTGTGGATCTGTCACAAATAGGCAATTAAGGAAGCTATGAGATTTCCTACTTCAAGGAAGAGCAATTAACTAGAAGGTAAATGGGTGGGAATATTCCCCGCTACTCTTCCTGAACCTCTACCATTCTTTAGCTGCCTTCTGTCTTTTTTTGAGGTTCAAGTAGTTCCATTTTCAAAGTATGTAGCTATAGAAGCATTTCTCAACTCTGGTGGCTTTGAAGATATGTGGGCCTCAACTCCCAGAATTCCCCAGTTAGCATGCTGAGCTATAGTGTCAGCCCTACTAGTAGACCAGATCAAGAAATCAATTCCACAGAAAAGCTACAGCTACTTTTGTTAAGATTGAGGTAACAGAAACTTGCAAGTCTTTTTCCCCACTCTCTGCTTTGGTAATAGTCTATTCTTTCAAAGTAATCTTTCTTTCTCTTTTCCACAGCCACCTACAGCTTTTATTTTCCAACCATGCCTATGAACTTCAAGGCTTGCCCAATTTTGTTCGAAACAGATAATGCTTCTAATTTTCCTCCTCACACAGGAACACTTTAAAATTAAAAGAACCAGGCTGAAAAGAAATAAGGAAGCTGCCAAATCAGGTACCTTCAATAACATTCATGCCTATAGGCAGTAAGATAAGCATCAATGTAGTACACAACTGATCTGAAATTTAAATTCCTGATTAGCCACAGACTGCAGGTAAAATTATCTCCAAAGCTTACTTTCTCATGTGAGGAGAAAATGGTATTCACAACAATATGGTATTCACAACAATATCTCAGCAACTTGGGTTAGACTATGTAAATTTTTTAAAAAAATATTATTTAGTCCTTGGATCATCCTTAACTATGCAGTCTTTCAGTTTCTATAGATGATTCAGAAGACCCCACCTTGTTCTTTTCTGAAGATCATAACCTTATCATCCAAAGATTAGAGGACCAGTATATAAACCTGTCTTGAGTTCCATTCCACCACTAGGTAACTAAAAGGGCCTCTGGTGGCTCAGACTGCTAAGACAGTCTGTTATTAACACAGCTGCTTGCAATTACTGCAGGTTCAAGTCCCACCAGGCCCAAGGCTTCTTCTCGGACTAGGAGTTGCATTGTCATCTGCAACACGGGACATGTTGCATTGTCATTCTGCAACATCTATTGAGGAAACATCCATTTTGGAAATATCGGTGACGCCACGAACGGGGGAGATGACTTACCACCTCTGTTAGGATGGATTTTAGGACTGAGCTTTGCGCAGAGTAGCAATAACTTTTTACTACCAGACTGCATCTGCGACTCATACCAGCTTGTATCAGCTTTAAGCCAGCCACCATCTGAAGACACTTTGGAAGATGGGTATCCACTTGGACTTGGCATTACATCCTGCCACCCCAGACATTACATTGCTACCTCACATCGTCTACTTTCTCCTGTTTATGCTTTTAACTTATTTATGTGATATTCTGCCTTAGAACTCTTGCGCCTGCGAGGTGCCCCCGCCTCGCAGGAATGGCCCGCCGCATTATCAAGGGCCGGCCTCAATGACGGGTCTTGGGACCCACAGAGGTGGCATGCGAAAAAAAAGAGCCTTTGGGGGTTTTTAGATAGGGCTTTTTTAAGGGGTGGGAGGGTTAAGGCGGGCGTTGGGGGTAGCCCGCCGGGTGGGGAGCCAGTCCTTGCGCGTGCTCGTGACGGTTCTTTAATAGGTTCGGAGGTTAGGGGGGGAGATTGCGTTCCTGCTGGTGAGGGCGGCTCGATTTGCACGGTAAGTGGGAGGGGCAGATATGGCGGAAGGGGATCATATCATTCTGGGGGCACGCCCGATGTTTGCAAGCGGTCGCGCCCGATCCTCGTCCTTTTCCGTTCCCGGATGGCCTAGACCCCAGAGCCTGGGCCTTGGCTGATGTTATGCAACGACGGTCCGTAGTTAATAAGGCCCCTAATATACGATCTTATTCAGGGGCGCCATGGACCTTATAGGCGCACGGAAACCTGGCTGGGCATGGAAGGGGGAGTGCCCCTTGTCGAGATGTGCCCGCCGGGTTTCCGTGCATTCCATCAGCCGAGGGCTCAGGGTAGGGGTGGGGGGGTGGCGGTTGTGATTAGAGAGAGTCTAGAGCCGAGGGAGACCACTGTACCTCAGATTGCCGGGTGCGAATCCCTCTTTGTGAGATGGGGTCATAGGTGTCAGATGGGCTTGCTGATCACGTACTTGGCTCCTTGCTGCGTGACAGCTGCCCTGCCCGAGCTCCTGGAGGTGCTGGCCGGGGTGGCAGTGGAGACCCCCAGACTTTTAGTCATGGGGGACTTTAACTTGCCATCGTCCGGCTCGTCATCGATGGCAGCTCGGGAGTTCATCGCTTCCATGACGGCCTTGGACCTGACCCAAGTAGTTGATGGCCCTACTCACATTGGGGGTGGCACTCTGGACCTGATTTTTGTCTCTGGTCAGTGGTCGAGAGATCTGGACTTAAAGGAAATAGTCACTGAACCTTTGTCATGGTCAGATCACTCTCTTCTTCGTCTGGACTTTCTGACCGCCATTCACCACTGCAGGGAGACGGAGCCGACACGTTGGTTCCGTCCCAGGCGCCTGATGGACCCGGAGGGATTCCGGACGGAGCTTGGGCCATTTCCTGAGGGTCTGGCTCACGGTTCGGCTGAGGAACTTGTTGCGGCCTGGGAATGGGCCGCGGCGGGGGCCTTAGACCATGTTGTGCCTTTGCGGCCTCTGACCCGGCGCAGGTCCCAACCGGCTCCTTGGTTCTCCGAGGAGCTGAGAGGGATGAAGCGCCGGAGAAGACGCCTAGAGAGTTCCTGGAGGTCTAGCCGTTCAGAAGCTGATCGGACACTAGTGAAGTCCTATACTAGGGCTTACCTAGTGGCATTGAGGAAGCGAGGCGTAGCTCGCCTCCTCCTCATTGCATCGGCAGATAACCGCCCAGCCGCCCTGTTTGGTGACCCGCTCCCTCCTACACCAGGGGGCGGGATGACCCGCTGCAGGGACGTGCTGAGGAGTTTAACGTTATCTATACGATAAAATCGTTCAACCGGGATGGTCTGGACCAAGATTGCGGTGATACCGGTGAGACGGCTGAGGGTGGTCTTGGTGACATTTTATGGGATGAGTTTGACCCTGTCGCTCCCGAGGACATGGACAGGTTGTTGGGGAGGCTGAATGCCACCACGTGTTTACTGGACCCGTGCCCCTCCTGGTTGGTGCTGGCCACGCAGGAGGTGACACGAGGCTGGCTCCAGGTGATTACGAGCGCTTCTTTGGTGGAGGGTGTCTTTCCGGCCGCCTTGAAAGAGGCGGTGGTGAGGCCCCTCCTCAAGAAGCCTTCCCTGGACCCGGCTGTTTTAGGTAATTATCGTCCGGTCTCCAACCCGCTCGCGAAGGTTGTAGAGAGTATGGTGGCGTATCAGTTTCCCTTGCACCTGGATGAAACTGTCTATCTAGACCCGTTCCAGTCCGGTTTCCGGCCCGGTTACAGCACGGAGACGGCTTTGGTCGCGTTGGTGGATGATCTCTGGAGGGCCAGGGATAGGGGTTGTTCCTCTGCCCTGGTCCTATTAGACCTCTCAGCGGCTTTCGATACCATCGACCATGGTATCCTGCTGCGCCGGTTGGAGGGATTGGGAGTGGGAGGCACCGTTTATCGGTGGTTCTCCTATCTCTCCGACTGGTCGCAGTCGGTGTTGACAGGGGGGCAGAGGTCGGCCCTGAGGCGCCTCACTTGTGGGGTGCCGCAGGGATCGATCCTCTCGCCCCTTCTGTTCAACATCTACATGAAGCCGCTGGGTGAGATCATCAGTGGGTTCGGTGTGAGGTACCAGCTGTACGCGGATGACACCCAGCTGTACTTTTCCACACTGGACCACCCCAATGAAGCTATCGAAGTGCTGTCCCGGTGTCTGGAGGCCGTACGGGTCTGGATGGGGAGAAACAGGCTCAAGCTCAATCCCTCCAAGACAGAGTGGCTGTGGATGCCGGCATCCCGGTACAGTCAGCTAAATCCGCGGCTGACCATCGGTGGCGAGTCATTGGCCCCAATGGAGAGGGTGCGCAACTTAGGCGTCCTCCTGGATGAACGGCTGTCTCTAGAAGATCATTTGACGGCCGTCTCCAGGAGAGCGTTCTACCAGGTTCGCCTGGTGCGCCAGTTGCGCCCCTTTCTGGACCGGGATGCCCTGTGCACGGTCACTCACGCTCTCGTGACGTCTCGCCTGGATTACTGCAACGCTCTCTACATGGGGCTCCCCTTGAAGGGCATCCGGAGGCTGCAGTTAGTCCAGAATGCGGCTGCGCGGGTTATAGATGGAGCCCCTCGTGGCTCCCGCATAACACCCATCCTGCGCAGGCTGCACTGGCTACCTGTGGCCTTCCGGGTGCGCTTCAAGGTTTTGGTGACCACCTTCAAAGCGCTCCATGGCATAGGGCCGGGTTATCTACGGGACCGCCTACTGCGACCAGATACCTCTCACCGACCCGTGCGCTCTCACAGAGAGGGACTCCTCAGGGTGCCATCAGCTAGGCAGTGTCGTCTGGCGACGCCCAGGGAAAGGGCCTTCTCTGTGGGGGCTCCCGCCCTCTGGAACGAACTCCCCCCAGGACTCCGTCAACTTCCGGACCTCCGAACCTTCCGTCGCGAGCTCAAGACACATTTATTCATCTGTGCAGGACTGGCTTAGATTTTAAATTTATAGGGGTTTTAAATTGGTTTTAATATTTATATTTCCATTTTAATAATTTGGGCATTAGAATAAGTTTTTTAATGATTATTTTAATTTGTATATTGATGTTTTATATGCCTGTGAACTGCCCTGAGTCTTTTGGGAGATAGGGCGGTATATAAATTCGAATAATAAATAAATAAATAAATAAGGTTGACTCAGCCTTCCATCCTTTATAAGGTAGGTAAAATGAGGACCCAGATTGTTGGGGGCAATAAGTTGACTTTGTATATAATATACAGATGGATGAAGACTATTGCTTAACATAGTGTAAACCGCCCTGAGTCTTCAGAGAAGGGTGGGCTATAAATGCAAAAAAAAAAAAAAAATGGCATGGATGGTACCCCTGAAATTAAGCCTTAAAATAAAAACACAGTTTTATGGAATACTAAAGCAAAATTCTTGTAAGAAGACTGTCAAATCTTGCAAATCTTGCTCTGGGTCCTGTCCATTGAAGAGCATCATCTGGTGAGACTGAGAGGCTTTTCAGTCATGTTGCCCATCCTCTGGAAAATCATATTGTGATGGAATTACTGGTTGAAGGAGAGGGGGCCCATCCAGGAGGAGTAAAGAGACATTCTTGTTGGAGTCAGTTTGTGGGAAGAAATGTCTGAAGCTTATATTTGTAACCTTTAGGTTATAGGGAAGGAAGACAGTCTGGCGAGATTCTTATTATATAGGTGGTCAGTAATAAAGTATCTATTTGGGCCTATTGATTCTGGTTCTGGAGTGGTTATGATTGCCTGCATCTGACGTATCCCTCCTGAGATTAAACTTGCTCAATCCTTTTGGTCTTTCACAAGATATTAAGATCTTGGCTTTTCCATCTAGGCTGGGGCCCTGGGACCATGGACGAACTGTTTCATAGCTAACTGAAATGAGAGAGATTATTAATTCTCTTATCATCTATTTTATGCTATTTATATTTATTGTTTTTTAATTTTGGTTGTTTTGTCCTATTTTCATTGTGTTTTTAATTGTTAGGTACCAATTGTTAGAGTCAAGTATATGAAATAAGCAGCCATATAAATTAAATGAATGTATTAAATGGATAAATAAATGAACAAATAAATCATTGTGGACACTGTATGCAATAAACCTGAATCAAAAACTACCAATAATATATTTATAACCCATTAGTCATTAATATGAGACCCCCCAGATTGGTAACCATTGCTCTAAAATGGTGCTTGCTATTTATTATTATGGAATAGATTTGCCTCCTTCTACTCTTGATGATATTTCCTTCCAATATATTCTACTTTTTCTGTATTTCCTCCCTCATATGAATAAATATGGTTTTCTACTACATCCTTCCCATTACTTTCAGTAAATCCTTTTAAAGGAGTTTGTTTTCAGTAATGCCATTATTCCTTATCTAACTGCAATATTATTTCTGGGCTTTAAATTCAGTAAATATAATTATTGCAATCCTAGGTCATTTTGTCTGTTTAGCTTATTTCTCTTTTAAATGCATTTCAGCTACTTAAAAATAAGAAGACAGAGAAACTGACTGATGTTTCCATCTAAAATCTTAAATTAAAATTTTCTTCTAATACTTTGTTCATGAAATATTGTATCCCACAGTGGTAGATCTATTGCTAACTTGCAGTTAATGATTTACATTGTCACTTCTATATTTAGTTCAAACTATGCAATTATCTCTGTGTAGATTTTGGAATGATTTTCTGAAGGATATCACATGCTTCTATATGCTTACAAGTAGCATTCAATACAGAAAAGTTGTTTCCTCGTTCCTCTCTATGATGGAAGCACATATCTCTGTCTCTATAACCCTACCTGGCATATGGTCTGACTATTTAAGGGATTGCCCGTCTCCCAAAGCATCTGCTTGGCTGATTCAATCCTGTAGGATTGGTGCACTCTAGGTTCCCTTGATTAAACGATGTCATATATCAGGTCCTCAGAAATCAGAGGTGGGTTTCAGCAGGTTCTGACCAGTTCTCGAGAACAGTAGCGGAAATTTTGAGTAGCTCAGAGAACCAGTAAATACCACCTCTCCCTGGTCCTGCCCTCATCTATACTCTGCCTCCTGAGTCCCAGCTGATTGGGAGGAAATGGCAATTTTGCAATAATCTTCCCCTGGAGTGGGGAAGGAATGGAGATTTTACAGTATCCTTCCCCTGTCATACCCACCAAGCCATGCCTACCAAGCCATGCCCACAGAATTGGTAGTAAAAATTTTTTTAATCCCACCACTGTCAGAAATACACCATGTAGAAAAAGGTTGCACCAAGATCTGAATGGCACCCAGTTCTTTAGAAGAGCCATGAAGAACTGGATCTGCATCCAGGCTTTAAGTGAAGGAGAGTGAGGCTCCTTCCTTCATTCCATCTGGTCTGTCATGCTTGCCATCTTTTTTTAAATTGGTTTTATTGTAATTTCAATGTTTGATGGCTGTGAGCACCCTAGACTCATTGAAAGTTGGCGGCGTAGAAGTTTAATAGGTTGTTGTTATTGTTACTTCTGCTTTTTAAACCCAGAGTATCAATTCTTATAAAAATAAAGGCTGGAATGCAGTAGTTGTTAAGGTCATGCCAGTGAATATTCTAAGTTGAGTCATGGCAACTGGACTTCTTTTCTTTTTTTCTTTTTTCTTTTTGAAACATTTTCCTGCTTATCTAGCTAGTTTCATTAGTGCCTTACTGTCCCAAACTGAAGAAGCTGCTTAGATAAGCAGCAAAAAGAAAAGAAATCCAGTTGCCATGACTCAGTTTCCAGACAGTTGTTATGGAGCAATCAAAGCAGTGTGCCTTGGACTCCTTGACTGTGTCTGTTCATTAATTAAAAAGTAGAATGTACTCAATTCTAAAGGGATACAAAGAACATTTGCTCCAATCTAGCTAGTCTAGCACAGAAAAATCTGTAGTTTTAAGAGCTAGTTCTATCTACTCTCAAATTGAAAAAAACATATGCTAAAGAGATGTTGGAACAATCCTACTGAAGACTGTTTCCAGATTTCATTTAATGGCCTGCAAATGTTCTTCATAGCAATGTAACAGAACAAGCAGTTTTAGGCCCCACATATGATCTATTATCAACTAGCAGTCACTATGGTAACAATTCATCTCCTTTTTCAAAAGCAAGTGAAAATAGTATATGAACTACTTTCATGTATGATTACACTATGTGCTGAATTTAAATGAGTTTTGGGGATAATCAAAAGCAAATCTGATCCTTATAACTAGTTTATATTCCTATGGCAATTATTTCCATACAAGCAACATTTACTAAGATGTGGGCTGTGCAAAATTCAGTCACATTTCTCACCCTCCTACATTTTATTATATTTTCAGACATACTCTTCCTACCACAGCCATAGCTTAACTTAGTCTGCTGTGTTTTATAAATCCAACAGAGCTGTAGTATATGCATATGGTTCTGTGTCTATTTATGTGTCTATGTAGATGCGTATAAATGTCCTTAAAAATCTTAAATATTCAGGGTACTGCATTCTTTTGAGTAGCTAAGTTGTGTTGAATCCACTATTCTGTTCGATCTGCTAATGCATAACATAACATAACATAACATAACATAACATAACATAACATAACATAACATAACATAACATAACATAACATAACATAACATAACATAACATAACATAACATAACATAACATGAGTTGGAAGGGACCTTGGAGGTCTTCTAGTCCAACCCACTGCCCAGGCAGGAAACCCTACACCATTTCAGACAAATGGCTATCCAACATATTCTTAAAATTTTCCAGTGTTGGAGAATTCACAACTTCTGCAGGCAAGTTGTTCCACTTATTGGAAAATATTGGAATATTTTTGAAGATACCTCTGCAGACCTGGATGAACTCACAGATACTGTAACATCATATGTCAGCTTCTGTGAAGACCTATGTGTACCTACAAGGAACTTGCAAATATACAATAACAACAAACCTTGGTTCACACCTAAACTTAAGCAGCTACGACATTCCAAAGAGGAAGCCTACAGAAAAGGTGATAAAATGCTGTACAATCAGGCAAGAAATGCACTAACAAGGGAGATCAGAGCAGCAAAAAGAAGCTACTCTGAAAAGCTAAAGAAACAGTTTTCAGCAAATGAACCAGCAAACATGTGGAAAACTCTTAAAAATATCACCGGCTATGGAAAACCTCCTTCCCAGGCTGAAGGTAATCAACAACTGGCAGATGACCTGAATGAGTTTTACTGCAGGTTTGAAAGGAAACTACAGCCACCTATCTCCACAACCCCCATCTCAGACACACCAACAACAGCCAAACCTCCTACAACTGACCCCATTTCATTGGGTTCACAACCCCTAGTGATCTCAGAAAAGGAAGTGCAGGACCTATTTCACAGACAAAAGCCAGGAAAAGCTCCAGGCCCAGACAAGATAACTCCTTCTTGCTTAAAAGTCTGTGCTGACCAATTGGCCCCCATCTTCACCCATATTTTCAATAAATCACTAGAAATGTGCTATGTTCCTTCTTGCTTCAAACGCTCTACCATCATCCCAGTGCCGAAGAAGCCCACCATCAAGGAACTGAATGACTACAGACCAGTTGCTTTAACATCTATAGTCATGAAAACCTTTGAAAGGCTAGTGCTTTCCTGCTTGAAAACCATCACGGATCCGCTGTGATCTTTATTATATCTTATCAAGGCATATGGGTTTAACATGATGCCTTGAATGATCAAAATCCTGATTTAAGCCCAGGACCATCTCTCAGTGAGTACAAAATCCATCTCAAGGAGCTTTCAAGGCCTAAAGCCTAACAAGATTTCCACTAGGCTCTTTGGTATACTTACTTTAGCTTTCAGAAGGTAAAGCAAATAGTCTAATGAATGAAAATAAAGATTCTACCTCCAGAAGGTTGAAATGTTAATTGACAGCTAATTTAATATACTCTCTAATGTGAACTTGATAACAAAGTTGGCCTTTAGGAAACACTTTACAGATGGCAAGGGCTGATGCTGTAATCAATAATTATGTGAATTACTAATGCAGGCAATGAACAGTTTCCTAGCTGTCCAGATGGAGAGGCATTTTGTAGCAATGTATCAGGAAATGAAACAGTTGATCCTGAAAATTCCAGCTGGAACAAAGCTCTAGTCACTCTGATGTAGCTGAATAGTTGGGGGTCATGCTACTCACTTCCATCTCTCCAAAGACATATGCACCAGTTTAACTTTCTGAACTGTTATCAGTCTCATTTAAATGCAGTGACTCATGTAATGTGCCCCAAATCAAATCTCCATCTTAGCTGAATTCAGAGAGGTGGACTCCATCAAATGAATGAGCTATATGGAAAACAAGATTACTATGGCGAATGGCCAGAAATAGCCGAAATCAGATAGTAGCCAATTTGGAGATTCCAATTATAACGAAATGTGTATTTTTATTTCCCCATGTAACATTTTCTGTGTAGTATAGTAGCTTGTAACTGTATCTGGCAGAAATGGATGTATGTGGAAAAACTGCTGCTCATATCCTCTAAGATATTTTGGATCAAGAGAGGATGATTGGCTGTGATAACCAGGAATGTACAAGGCCTCAGGAACAGTGCTTCACCTCCATATAGTACTAATAGCTCTTAAAACAAGGACGATATATAGTGACAGAAAATAAGATGCATGACTGCACAGTATAGCACAAAGTGTGGTTAACCAGTGCAGGAACACAGAGGCATGTTGCCTCAAAGAGCTGTGGACTGTATTTTGGATCCATTTTCTGCCTCAGCAACAAAGCTGGATGGACAGGGATTTAGTATACAATGAGAACTTAGAATAAATGAAAGTCCAGATGAGATGCCAGTTGGAACATCCAATAATTTTCTGGAGTCCCACCCACAGCCATGGGGGAGAAGAAGTGAGTTCTTTTTTCCTATAAGAATACAGCCTGCAGAACCATGATAACTGGGAGAATTGGCTTGATGGCATCTTCTCAAGCTCTGCATTGCAGGTCATAATGAAAGAAGAAAAAGGGGAAGAATGACACGATAAAGAGCTTTCAGGCAAGAATTAGGGTTTGGAAACTGTGATAAGGAAACTCCAGCCTTTATTCATTAAAGTAGAGTTTCTTGGACATTTTGAATTTCTTTTTTCCCTGGTTTCCAGCAATCTAGGCTGAACTGCAGTTTATGAGATAAACTATTAGCAGATACCTCTCCCATCTGTTGGCAGTTTAGGTCTAATGTCCTTCCTATGGCTTCTACAAATTCTCCTCCCAATCTTTCTCACAAATCTAAAGGACTGCAGCCAAAGAGCCAATTCTCATTAAAACGTTATCTGCAGCTTTTGCACTTCAATACCAAAGCAATGACGAAAGCTTCTCCAGGGGGAAACACCTCTATGGTACGGGAATGGGACAACTTGCCATAGCCAACTTGCTGTGGCCAACTCATCATGGCCAACTCACTGCAGGACAACTCATCATGGCCAACTTACATGGGACAACTCACTGTGGGACAATTTAACAATTTAATTATTTAAAATAAATTTTAAAAATATTTAAATTTTTGCCATTCACATTTCATTTTGTCCCTCCTTTTGCACCTTTCTTTAATGATTCTATTCCACCATTTCTTTGATATTAGTGTAACTCTTGTCTGGCAGCTAGTTATCCTGTGGCAAGATGCCATGGCAAGTTGTCCTGCAGCGAGTTGGCCATGGCAAGTTGGCTGTGGCAAGTTGGCTGTGGTGAGTTAGCCATGGTGACTTGTGATAAACCCCTATAGTACAGTTCCCAACTGATGTGAACATTTAGCAGCCCAATGCCCTCCTGTAGATTTGATTACACAGTGTTAAGAGGAAAGTTTCATTCAAAGTATATGTCCAGCATTTTACAGAAGACTATTGGGACAGCAAAACAACACATGGATACAGATTAAATTCCACTGGCTACATATTTAAAATTCAACCTTCCCACTCTATCACTTAAGCAATGCAGTACCTAGGTTAAGGGGTACCTTTGCTGAAGAGAAAGGGAAGAATTATTTCCCCAGGTAGCATGATAGAAGAATTTCCACAGGGACTAGATTTTTGGGGTGCCAGAAAAATAAGCATCCAAAAGACTCTAGAAAGAGTGCAGAGAAGAGCAACAAAGATGATTAGGGGACTGGAGGCTAAAACATATGAAGACCGGTTGCAGGAACTGGGTATGTCTAGTTTAAGGAAAAGAAGGACAAGGGGAGACATGATAGCAGTGTTTCAATATCTCAGGGGCTGCCACAAAGAAGAGGGAGTCAAGCTATTCTCCAAAGCATCTGAGGGTAAACAAGAAGCGATGGGTGGAAAATAATCCAGGAGAGAAGCAATTTAGAACTAAGGAGAAATTTCCTGACAGTTAGAACAATTAATCAGTGGAACAACTTGCCTGCAGAAGTTGTGAATGTTCCAACACTGGAAATTTTTAAGAAGATGTTGGATAATCATTTGTCTGAAGTGGTGTAGGATTTCCTGCCTAAGCAGGGGATTGGACTAGAAGACCTCCAAGGTCCCTTCCAACTCTGTTATTTTAAACACCTGCTTCTCTATTATCTCTGTCATTTATGGATAGCAGGACAAGATAACAGGAGAAAAACATGAGGGAATGGCATCCCATAGGATAAAGAAGCTGATAGCACAAGATTTGTTTCTCACCCCTTTTTCCTTCCTTGAGGAAAATGGGAATGTTTGGTGTCATAAAAGCTGGCAGTCTTGTAGCCTACATCCTTTTATTCTCTAGCCAATATTCTTGGCAAGAAAAGTGGATGAGATTTTGGCACAGAGGGAGACCCTGCTTTTCCAGCTGTCAAAAGAAAAATGGTCCTGGAAATCAGTTATCAGGGATCAGCCATAGGTCAATTAAGAGCACAAAGTACATAGGGATTATATAGTGTATAAATGGTAATGAATATAAAAGCATGCATTGTGCTAGAAGAAAACTGCTTAGAAGCATCACACTCAGGGGTGAAATTCAGCAGGTTCTGACAGGTTCTAGAGAACTGGTAGCAGAAAGTTTGAGCAGTTCAGAGAATCAGCAAATACCACCTCTGGCTGGTCCCAGAGTGGGGTGGGAATGGAGATTTTGCAGTATCTTTCCCCTGGACTGGGGTGGGAATCGAGATTTTGCAGTATCCTTATCCTGCCATGCCCACCAAGCCACACCCACCAAGCCACACTCCCCCCTCAGAACCAGTAGTAAAGAAAAATTGAATTTCACCATTGATACATTCTTAGAAAAATATGTTTAGAAATGTAGACATTAGGCAAAATGTGGAACCAAACAAAACTTGCAATTGGAAAAAAAAATGAAAACCTGAACAAAATCAAACAGGGAGATTAACATAATCTGGTTTACCAGTTGAGGAATTGGAACACTGATTGATCTCAGTAGTAGGAGCAAAGTCAGATAACTGTGGACAGTTAAAGAACTATCCAAGAACTACCTATGTTTTGAGTAAACAAATAACTACAACTTGGATTACTTGGGTGGGAATATTAGCAAATATTTTTGCTGATGGACCATTGTGTCAAAACACCATAATTAAATTCTGTTTCAAATATTTGCCATGGTATAAAAATAGGATAAACTGTGTACGTGGAAAATAGAAATACTGCTAGCTTGAATTTTGATAAGCTGAAATCTTTGTGGTGCAACACCTTAGAAAGAGCTGAAGAAATATATTTATATATATTGACAACAGTCTGAGGTATTCTCTGGTTTTGCTTTTCCCCCCAAGCCATTTAATAATCTATGTTTGGTGTTTGGAAATCCCTTACCAGGTGAAGTTCTTGCACAAAGATACTGATGTACATCTTGTGCTAGCAGTTATTGCTAATAGAACACTTCCTTTATTTAATGATCTGATTTTCACACACTTTGTCTTCTTTAGAAATAAAAGTGATAGGAATCAGTGGTGGGTTTCAATTTTTTTTACTATTGGTTCTGTGGGTGTGGCTTGGTGGGCCTGGCATGGCTTGGTGGGATGGCAGGGGAAGGATGTTGTAAAATCTCCATTTTCATCCCACTCCAGAGGAAGGATACTGCAAAATCTCCATTCCCTCCTCAATCCAGGGGAAGGTTACTGCAAAATCCCAATTTCTTCCCAATTAGCTGGGATTTGGGAGGCAGAGAATAGATGAGGGTGGGGCCAGTCAGAATTTTTACTACCGGTTCTCCGAACTACTCAAAATTTCCGTTACCGGTTCTCCAGAACTGGTCAGAACTACTGAAACCCACCTCTGATAGAAATGCATTCTTTGGGTGCTTTTAGACAAGTTTTTTATTGTTCTATTACCTATCATGTTCACAGATTTGTAAGAAAGATCAGGATCTACATATCACTGAGCTCCCTTGCTAATCCTACAATCTTTTCCTGCTGTTTCTTCTGTTTGTTTTTCTCATCACAAAAGGTCCATTAAGAAAGAATTAATTTGATTCTAAGTGCCAGCAGCTGATTCCACTGGGAGCACCCTCTAAGGCTTCAGAAAAAAAGTTAAATGACAATTTCTGATTAGGTTACGTAGAGACTTACGTGTGGGGGCGGGGGAGGGGGGACGGGACCACACATTCTAAGCAAGGATAAGAGCAAATGCCTTTTGGTTTAATTGAGGCAGATACTTCCAACAATCTTTCTAAGGATAAAAATGGCTGTTTATCAATAATCAAAGCCTTTAATTAATATTTTAATAAGGAAGCAGTTTTAACCAACATTTTCATAATATCACAAATACATCAGTTTATTAGAAAAACTAATCATCTTACCCATCTACCAAACAGTAAATAAGTTGCAAAAAGAAAATCACAAAACTATTAGAATATGAGCATATGATCCATATCAGATAAGAGGTCTTCACACAACCCTTTTTTCCTTGTGTTCAATGAAAGAATGAGAGAAACAGGATAAATCATAAATAGCTAAACAGTTCAGCGTTTCAGTTCATTCTGATGCTCACAACCTAGAAGACTGATCCTCTATCTCAACAAAGACCTGTATTTATCTAGGACCATAAACAGTGAATTGTAATTATTGAATACAATGAAAAATCCTTTCAGGATATGACCAATGTGTGATCAGGGTGTGTGATCTTACCATCATTGAATACCAAGAATGGATGTACGAAGACCTCATAACTTCTCATCATTCAAATTTTTCTCAGACATACCGGCTTATAGTTCCCAAAACTTGTCTCTTTTAGACACAACTGGTATGAACTGGAGGTTGAAGTTGATTTCTTTATTAAGAGAATAAATTTTTCCTTTCCTTTTCCTTTCCTCCCCGCACCCCTAGTTATAAAGTTAACTTCTATTTCATTTAAAGAAGAGAGAAAAAATATTATCTTTATGGGGAGATCAACCATCATACATTCCTCAAAAACATGCTCTCAAGCTAGCCTATATCCAGTCCTTCAGGGGAAGTCAATCTCTGAGATTAGAAATGAAATATCAGCAATTCATGTACTCTATGGCAGGGGTCTCCAACCTTGGCAACTTTAAGCCTGGAGGACTTCAACTCTGGCTGGGGAATTCTGGGAGTTGAAGTCCTCCAGGCTTAAAGTTGCCAACGTTGGAGGCCCCTGCTCTGTGGGGCAAAAAAAAAAAAAAAAGATCATGGACTGTGGCTTTCCATTAGCTGGAAAACATTCTCACAAGCTTTGTATTGACTTTATAATTCATTATTTCAATTAATACAATGCAAACAACTTTAGGTTTTATCAGCAACTTCAGTAAAGTCAATGCATTTTTAACATTTAATGATGCATTTAAAAAAAATGAAGCAGTAAAAGTTAGATCTTTATCTTACCTTCTAAAAAAGCAGGCAAGAGCTATACTGTAGGTGGAATAGTGTACCAAGTAACAGATTTTTGAACACTTTTTCTTACAGGTGGTATGCAGTCTATAGGAAAAGTAAATATATTTGTATATATAATCCATGGGTTTAAATATATCATATCATTTATTTTTTATGAGCTAGTGCCACTCATAATATAAAGCTTGTAACCTGTCAAGGTGCAGTATATCGTTTATACCGTCAAGAAACCAAGCAGTTCAAAAAAAGGTTTGGGTATTTCCAAACACAAAAGAAAGTCTCCTTATATCAGGAGCATGACTTGGGACAGTTTATACAAATCAAGGATTTTGTCCAGAATCCAATCCCTTTCACCATGCTATCAGTTTTCATTGCTCTTCAAAATTTGAGGTTGGGTTGATTTTCTTATCTCTCCTGTTCCTCAAAAGATGAAGTAGGCAACAACATGCCAAAGATGTCAGAAACTAATGCAGATGAACAAGCAAAAGAGATAGCCCAGCATAGCAGCATTTGTACAGCAGACTGTGCGATGCATTCGCCATTCACGCCTCTTTAAACAGGTGTACACAACCAATGGACGCTCTTAAGCCCTGCCTTTTTTTTTTATTTGATTGCATTCTTACACCCTTCTAATCCAGGGGTCTCCAACCTTGGCAACTTTAAGACTTGTGGACTTCAACTCCCAGAGTTCCTCAGTCAGCTTTGCTAGCTGAGGAGCTCTGGGAGTTGAAGTCCACAAGTCTTAAAGTTGCCAAGGTTGGAGACCCCTGCTCTAGTCTGAAAGAGATAGAGAATCACAGGAGAGTTCAACCTTATGTATGTATGCTACACTACTCTAGCTGAATTGAGGAAGGAGAAAAACTCCTAGCTGAATTGAAGTGAGCCTCGCTTAATGCATATTAAACAGGCATCCATTTCATTTTACTACTGAAATAAAACTTGTCGTGATCAGAAGGTGACCTCTCCAGCTGATGATAAGGGTCAAGCAAATGTTATATTTCACACTGCATTTTCTCCCAAATATTATTTACCAAGGACATCAATCATAAATCACACTACATGTATATGTGAGAGAGATGGGGGGGAGGAAGACAGACAGATAGAAAGAAAGAAGGGAGGGAGGGAGGGAGGGAGGGAGGGAGGGAGGGAGTAAAAGGAGGGAGGGAGAAATAGAGAGAGAAAGGAAGGAAGGAAGGAAAAAAACTTTTGGGAAATATTAATAGCTCATGATCCTTCGTTGGTAAGCAGGTATCAAATCCTGTGTGAACAAAGAAACTCATCTTCAAATACACCACAGCCTACCTATATTTAAACCAACATCCACTACTTTATTATTGGCACTCTTCGTCTGATTGTAACCTTAACATTTAATTAAGGAGAGAGAATAGACTGAGTCTAAACTTATTGTTTTTCTTCACTGTGAGAGAAAGAGAAGGAAAGAGTGCAAGGGAAGTTTGGTTACCTGTCTTCCTCTCTTCTCCAAGCCACTATGCTTCTTTCAAACACACCTCCTTTCTGATTATAGAGGCAGATTACTACTAGTCTTCTTCCTTCACTCCATGTAGCCTACTGAGGTTAAAGAACTCCTGAAAGCTGCTTGTATTTCTGTATTTCTGTCCCTTCTTCAGTTCCAATCTCTGATATCAGCAGCATGTTAGAAGTTCCTTGATCAACAGTTCACTTTATTCCATTCAAAATATGATGACTAGCAGACTAGCTTTTTAAAAGGCTGAGCTGAGGTATGACTACCTGTAACTTCGTATCTTCCATTTTCTATTATTGAATATTATTATTTCTATTATTATTGAAAAATATGAGTTAGATATCAACAGCATGTCTGCATGTCTTGACCATTAAACGAATACAGAAAGTTGAGAAATTTATTTATTCAAGATAGCCTTAGAATGAATCAAACTAGCTAGACAGCTATCTATCATTTTATCTTCTAAATAGGGTTATTAGGAGCATGATTTCTGTCATCTGTAAACCAGATCAGTTTCTCAATCTGGCTCCTATAGTGTACATATGGCTGGATATACATATACATGTACATATAGAGTGATTCATGTCTGTTTGAGAGAGAGAGGGAGGTGAAGAGACTATATTCAGTTGCCTTGGTCAATTTCAGTTCAGCCTTTGGCATATAGCCATGCTGGCGACGTGACCATGAAAATTGTCTTCAGATAACTCTGGCTCCCTCAGCCAAGAAATGGAGATGAGCACTGTGCCCTATTGTCAAAGACAACTGACGGGGAAACCTTTACCTTTTAAAATATTAAGTATTTAATTTAATAAATACATATTATAACAGAATATGATTGATATGGAATATAGTACTAATATCCCATTGCTTACAGGCCACAAGAAACTTTGAAGCTGGTTTTTGTTTGTTTGTTTTGGTAGATCCTGGAAGCCCAAATACCTGAAACACAAATATGTGGGTTTTTTGCAGATTTATTCAGGAAATGAAAAAAAAGAAGAAGAAGAAGAAGAAGAGTGGGGGGGGGAGAATGTAAATGGGCTATACAGATTCATTAAAATACAGTAACTCCATTCAATAAATTGGGGGGAAAGTCTCAAACTTTCTGTATCCAATGTCATCGGACTATTCATTTATCTCACAGCTGTCTAAAAATGAATTTTTAAAAGTAATTATCCCTGATAATTACAAATATTTCATCTTTATACATAACAAACAAAGATCACTAAGTTAAAATAATAACAATTTGGCTGAGATGCTTCTATTGGCGCCAGTGTTGTCATGACTAGGAGAAGAAGCATTATATTTATTCAAATAAAAGCACAATCAAAGATTTTGTTAAATCCTGTGAGATTTAGCCTGTGAAACTATGAGAAGAATAAATTATTTTGGGGAAAAGAAACTATATGTACAAGTTTCGCCTTCATTGTTAGATGCTGAAGATACTGAAAAAGGAAGTAATTAAAATACAACAAATACAGACAGACTTACAGTCAAACATATAATAGCAAAGCAAAGCTTTTCAATGAAAAAAAGCATACATGCATCAGATGCAAGTTGTGATTATGATTAGTGGGTTGGCAGGCATTATGGACAGCTGACTTTTAAGGCTTTTCAAAGATCCTTCAAAATCCCATACTAGGGATCCCCATTTTTGTGGGGAGGAGGATAAAAGGTCCAATTGGAAGTCTAAGATCATTTCATGGAGGTCTCACACATTGGCTCTTTACCTACTCACAAAATACCCTCAACAGCACCCATGTTATCTTCTTTTCTTCTAACCAGGTAAGAAGAGTAGACTGCAGACCCATTTTATTTTGCCAGATCACTTATTCCTTATGTGTAAAATGTAAGGACCGTCTTGGAAATAAAGATGATTCTGCAGCCTAACATTTTGCTTTGTGGTATACTGGATTCCTTATTTTAAAAAAATATATGCCTTTTTAAAATATTTAAAAAGGCATATATTTTCCATTTAAAAAATCAAGCAAACATTTGTCTGATAGGTACAACTGGGGATGGGGGGGAGGGTGTCCACAGGGAAATGAGTTTTTGTGAACATCACACTAGGAACTCCAGACCTATATTTTTGTGTAGAAAAACAAAGTAAAAGTTCAGTTCATGCCTGATAATCAAAACAGAGAAACCTATAGTTCATGAAACAATGTTGGAGTATAAGTTTCACCCTCCTTGGCTACTAATGATGGTTATATAAGATGTTAGGATATTGCCAATATCCAGCAACAACTAAACGGCTGAAAGTATCCCACTGCTGCCACATAGGAAAACTTTCATAATATAAAGTGAAGATAACAATCACTCTCCATTGTAATTCATTATCCATTACAAAACATTTAGCACAATATTTTATTTAGTTTACCACTGTTGTAAATTTTTAGGAGAGTGGCTAATTTTCACCAGTACCTCCGTAAGCATCAACCTGGGTGCATCACAGAGAACAAACTTACTCAAAGTTCAGAGGAGGTACATTAAAGATTGGAGCCTTTATAAAACCCCTTACAAGATGGACTGAAATATTGGGTCTTTTCTATGCTACCAACCAATTTAAAAGTGAATCCATTGGCCCTTTCTGGCAATATCAATGCTGTACATTTCAGAAAATGGAGCCAATAATGCCCTGGAAGATAGACTACATGATGACATACCATCATTATTAGGACATTGCGTGGTTGAGAAAAAGATGGCTGGTACTATACCATCTTCCTAGGATCATTCCTTTTCAAAGTACAGAATAAATGGCCTGTAAACACTCCGATGAGCCACAGTCTCACTTTTAAACTAAATAAAGGAGAGTGGAGAAAGCCCTTTGACTGTCTGATAATCCAATTTGTAACTACAAATACCAGGAGACAATAATTTCTCTTTCTCCACTCAATGACAGTTCCTGAATTTGCCTCTCCCACCATACATATATTTATCTTCTCCTTCTGTTTATTGCCAGTTTAATGGAGAATAACTGAGATAACAATATTGTAGTTTAAAGAACAAAGACTGCTAGAATAAACAAGTGCTGAGACCATGAACAGGAAAAATGTCTGAAGACTGAGTAATAAAAAAACTGATGATCTTGCATATATTTGATTGAAATGTCAGATGCCCTATTAATGATGCTTCATCTGCAGCCTATGATTCATTAACACATGCTGTGATAGCCTTTTTCTGAATGCAATGGGGCAATAATCTGCATACAATAGCAATGACTTTTTTCCCCAAAGCCTTCCATTAAAGAAAAAGGAGAGAAAGTCAATAGCTAACATTTTTTTAAAACTTTTGGAACAAGAAATATCTTGGTGTTTGGAGGTACACAAATCTGTAGCATTTGTTTAGGGAAAATAACATGATTATATAATTTTAAAAAGAAAGAACACATTGTTAAGCACTATCATCCCACAGAACATCTGACAGCAAATTCTATACTGAATAGCAAGCATGGCTCTTGCAGAACAGTTAGTATCTAAAATAGGGATAAGAGTAGTCAGTCGCTGCTTAGGAGGTGTTGAAATGACTTGGGGTTATGCCAGAAACTGTCCTTGATACCCTTCATCTCAGGACATTTTCAGAAGCTGAAACAAGCTGATGTTGTTGACTCAAATTTCTCAACACTCAAACAGTTTTCTGATTTAACCATTAGATCAGGACATCCGCCCAGCTTTCTCCAACCTGACACTCTTTAGCAACTTCCATGATCCACAGCCTATATGGCGGATGAGTGTGGCAATTCTGGAAATGCTATTCCCAACTCATACAGAGTGTTACGGGTTAGGACAATCTAGATTAGCTCTAGTTTCACAAAGAATCTTCACAAAGGGGAGACGACCATACATGGGACATTACAAATCTGCTGACCATACCCCAATCTAATCTAATTGGTTTAATGGCCAATTTTAATTTTACTTTTCCTCCCCATTAAATCTCAGTTTCACAGGGTTGCAGAGGTGTTTTTACTCAACAATGATATTTAGAAAGTCAAAAATTAAAGAACTTTAGGTAACTGGTGGCAATTGTATCTAAGCATGAGGTCATACTGCTGTCTGAAGTTTGATCATTTCTTTTAAAATCATTGTTACAATGGCTTTTTGATCTTAGGCAGGAAGACAGCCCAGGGGGAGGCTCAACTAACCACATCTCAAAGGCATAATAACCACACAGCATTTAAAATTGTTCTGTTAAGGAGCCCTGGTGGTACAGTGATTAACTGCAGTATCACAGGCAAATTCTGCCCACAGTCTAGAGTTCAATCCTGACAGTGCTCAAGGTTGACTCAGCCTTCCATTCTTCCAAGGTTAGTGAAATGAGGATCCAGTTTGTTGGGGACAATATGCAAATAATGCTTACATTTGTAAACTGCCCAGAATGTGCAATGGGGTGGTATATAAATCTAAATGCTATTGCTATTCTGAGAACTGGAAGCTACTTTTTGCCATTTGTTGATAAATATGAGAAAGCCACTCAGAGAACTTTTCAAATGAGGGCAATCATGTATTAAAATTCCTTTGTTCTTTACATAATTTGCATTTAATTTCCCTTTATGTATTGTGTTCAAGTTAACCCTCTGCCTATGATTAGAGCTGTCAATTAAAGTGGTCAGTTAATCTATCACCTGTCTTTTAATTGAACTATTTAAATAAATATTCATATTACCAAATATTCTCTCTAACTATAATAGTCCTTTAATGCTATGGAGCTGAATTGGCAAACAATATTTTGTTGGTATTAAAATAATAGGGTTGTTGGTTTTTTGGGGAAGGGAGGGTTGTTGGAAAACCATGGCACTCGCTATTTGAGCAAAATGTCTTTTTGTGGGGTAGAGATAAAAAATAAATTGCAACCATAATCTTGGGAACTATTTAGAAACCAGCAAAACCCTGAAGCGCTGCTCCAGATGAATGTTCATCAAATAATAGTACTCATAAAGGAGGATGGAGCTTAACAAGGAAATTTGCATGGTAAATGCTTCAAATTCCTAAACATCTAAACCAATGGTGGGTTGCTCCTGGTTCTGTCCGGTTCTATAGAATCGGTAGTAAAAGCAATGGAAGGCTCCACCCCCCCCACCCGCAAGTCATAATTGAAGCGTGCGTGCTCCCAATGTGAACCGATAGTAAAGGTAAGTAGAACCCACCCCCTAATCTGAACAGTGTTTACACTGAATCAAAACACCACCATCAAAGTAAACACCACAACTACTACCATCCTATTTTAACTACGCATGGTTGTTTTGTGCTCACTGTGGCTGAAGGTTACCTACCACCATTTCATATTAGAACATGAAACAGCAACTGATTTAGGATATAAATTAACACCAGTTTTTTAAAGTTTAGTTCTTCCTCCACATTTAAAGCAGACAGCTCCAAGATTGTTTTTTTTTATTGTTGTTGCTGTTGTTGCTGCTGTTGTTACTGGTAGCCTTTTAAGACATTTCCTTTAAAGCTGTAGTGAAAACCTCAGACCAGAAGGCATCCTCTGTATTGCTGGACTTCAATTCCGGTCACCCTTAAAAGAATATGGCCGGTGGTCGTAATGATGCCATAAGGAATGAAGGCATACATTGCATATACTTTTTGGTATGAGTAAGCTACATAAAATAGGCAAAAAAAGTCACCCCCACCTATTTCTTGCTTCTCTATTTAACAGCATCAGAAATAGGTGACCTGAATGAGTATTCAGTCTGAGATCCATTATCAAAGCATACTATCATGCTCAAAAGGCTACCCCCTAAAGGAAAGGGGAGATATCTAGAAGAATTGCCTGTGGTATATTCTAAAGCAACCCAGAGTGTTATTCTCAGCATGGAGAACCGAAAAGCTCTGGGCAAAAGATTAACATTATAAAAGCAGCATCTCATGGGAATAGAACAGCTTCAGATAGACTTCTGTATAATCTTCAGGATAAGAACAAAGTAGGGATAAGTTCTCAAAGATAAGGTTCCTCTCAACACAGTCTCTACAACACTCTGGCAAAAAAAAAAAAAAAAAAAGCAACAAGTTTTAAACTACTTACTGTTTGGATCTACATTTTCACAAAGTTCTGTTTTTGCTTCCCCGTTGGGCCTGTCACTAGTTTTGTGTGATAGCCGTGAAGACATGGTGGCTGCTGTCACTACTGCTTTGAAGCTGCGTTTCCGCTTTTGGACGTTTAGTTCAGGATGGAAGATGATGATGTAAACTTTCGGCATGTAAAGCATCCCCAGGGCCACTGAAGCACTTAAGTTCATAGATATTGTAAGGGTGGTGGTTTGTACATAGACCTAGAAGACAGAATAGGAAAAGACACGATTGAAAAATAAGCAGTGGGTGAGTGCAATAACTTCAACAATGCAGGTGCCTTTTATGCTACTCCAAACAGATCTTCTGTATTCCAAATTCCTCATCAATAACAATTTGTCAGGCGCTCATGTTATTTAGGTTAAGTGTGGACTTTTGTTCTACACAATCGATCTGAGGCCATAGTGACAGGGGAAAAAAATGACAGAAATGCTTCTAAAGCTTGGTACAAAATTAACTTGATATTGTAGGTGAATTTACTCAGTAAGTTTTCATAGGTGAAAAAATGTTTTTTTTTTAATTTTTGCTGTCAATTATAAATTTAATATATTTGTTTCCATTTTGGCTTAGACACTGTTCCAAATATACCTGTATTTTTCTAGTGAATAAGTTTTCAACTTGACATTCAAACATTTAAACAGTTGGTATCGAGAATTTTTTTTTAAGAATTTTTATTTATTTATTTATTTTTTTTTAAACTTAACAAACCAACGGAATTTGATTGGAGTGATTGATGAGGTGCTAATGGACTAAAATAGAGGGTTCCTTTCTTCCCTAAAATCTTTTTCCCAGCCAATGCCCATAGTTAAATTCAGCCCTCATTATAAAATAATATAGATTCCATTAATGATTATTTGAGCAATATTTGCTAATGACAAGAACTTGTGCCTCTCTCTCTCTCTCTCTCTCTCTCTCTCTCTCTCTCTCTCTCTCTCCCTCCCTCCTTCTTTCTCTGTATGTATGTCTGTGTATGTGTGTGTCTGTCTGTCTGTCTGTCTCTCTTTCTCTCTCTCACTCTCTCTCTCTCTCTGTGAGAGTGATGAAAACCTAAATTCTGAGGAAAAAGATTCTCAACATTCTGGACATTCTCAAAACATACCTGTAGCTGCTAATCAATAAGTACAGTTTCCAAACCAACAATGGATTCACTTAACAGACATGGTATCCACCTATTTTAGTTTCTAAGTGGTTTCTAAGCACACAATTTACTTTTTTACAACAGTTAGTTTCTGGTTGGACATTTGTTTGCAGTATTTGCTTGTCTGTTTTTAATTTAAAATATACACCACCTTCTGCAGCATATCATGTAAAGCAATGTAAGCAATTTGAGAGAAATCAATATTAAACAACATGAAAACAAGTGTCCAAAGACTCTAATCAACCAGTCATCTCACAAAGAACTCACTCTGTCAACAATTAATCAGTGGAACAACTTGCCTCCAGAAATTGTAAATGCTCCAACACTGGAAATTTTTAAGAAAATGTTGGATAGCCATTTGTCTGAAATGGTGTAGGGTTTCCTACCTGGGCAGGGGATTGGACTAGAAGACCTCCAAGGTCCCTTCCAACTCTGATATTATTATTATTATTATTATTATTATTATTATTATTATTATTATTATTATTATTATTATTATTATTATTATTATTATTTCATAGAGGCCTGGGGAAAGACCAGGACTCGTTTAAATAAGGCTATTGTGTGTGGGGTGTGTGTGTGTGTGGAGGAGTTGTACAAATCTCTGGGTGGGCAGTTCCCAGAGAATGCCAAATCTGCCCAATCATATGAAATGTTTAATTATAGGAGACAGCTATCCACCCACCCACCCCCTATGCCATGTGGACCTTTATAGGTGATAACCAGCATCCTGAATTGTATCCAAAAGTCTATTTGTAAGTAATAGACTCAAAAAGAAGTAAGATTATGACATGGCCATAGGTGCTTGTTAAAGCTGTTTTTAGGACAGCTTCAGCTTGTAAATTGTTTTCAAGGTCAGCATATTGCAGAAATTTGCATGTTGGTTGTTTTAGGGCCTCATAGTCCAGCTATGGACTCCACTGCTGCAACAAATGGATTTTTGTGAAGGCCTAACTGCTCCTTGACCAAGAGCTATACATCTAAGGAAACCCACACATTGTGTACCAGTCCCAAAGAGTGAAATACAACCTAATCATGACTGAAGATGAAACATCTTCACACTCATGTGATCCATATGATCACAACCACTTCATTTTAGGGGTCAGCTTGAGTCCATTTCTAACCCTCTAGCTTTTGGGTACCTTCTTAGTTCAAATGCATGTATTGTACTTTTTGTTAAGATTTGTTTTTTCCAAAAAGATGTTCCAGCATTTCAAAACTACTCCTCTCAATAACATCTCTTGTGCACATTGAGTCTGTCCAATGCATTATTTTGACTGCAGCCAAAATAATGAGTCTTAATTCTTGAAAAATCAAGAACACCAAGGTAGACAATTCTTTGCCAGACACTCCTTAAGCCCTCTTGTTATGCTCTTGGATCTCCTTCTAACCATACTTCTAAATTTCAGTGTCATAAAGGAAGAAAATTAAAAGCCTGAGTGACCCTATTTAGAGATGATAAACCCATATTAGACGAAGCACTAAACTAAGTTATCCCAGATAATATTTTTAAACTGAATTCTCCAATCTCTCTCGCTCCCCCAAATGAAAGACTAAACAACCACGATCATCCTGGCCTTATCTATGGGGATGAAGCATTATATACATTTCTTACCAGCATATCTTAAGAAGGAATTATTGAATTGGAAAGGATTCAAACAAGAGTAATCAGGAGCATCTAGAGATGGGGGCTATCAAAACAGTCAAGATGATGGTCAGAAGCCCAGAATTTAAGCTGCCTTTTTTTCATGATTAAAGTGAAAAAGCAGCTGTCCTAAATGAAAGATTACAGCAAGTAGCTCCTCAGTTTGCAGTGAAGGAGGCATGACAAGGTTATATAAAAAAAATCACAAATGGCACAAATAATATGGATAAAGAGATTTTTACCCTCTTTCATGTTGTTAGAATTATTTACAAGAAGGGGAAAAAACTTACTTTTTTTACAAAACATCTGGTAAAATTGGCTACCTACAATGAGAATCCACATGGATAAATGAGGAAGTGAGAATCCAACTGAATAAAGTAACTGGGTTGCTTCATGGAAGATGAAACTATCCATAGTTACTACTACAGGTACTACCTGTACAGGTACTACCTGAATGAAAGGTAGCATGTTTTTATTATTTTATTTATTATTTATTATTATTTTTATTATTTAGATTTTTATACTGCCCTTCTCCCGAAGGACTCAGGGCAGTGTACAGCCAGATTAAAACAATTCAATATACAAAATTAAAACAACAGTTAAAATACATATTCTATAAGTGGCCGAGAATTAAAACCGTCGAATTGACCCATACTAAAATAACCCCATTAAAATTATTAAAAATTAAAAATTTAAAAATTTAAAAATCAAGCCAGTCCCGCTTGAATTATTGCTCAAATAATCATTAATGGAATCCATATTATTTTATAATGAGGGCTGAATTTAACTGTGGGATTGGCTGGGTTTTAAAATGGGAAGAAGCTTTTGTCTTCCAGTCCAGATGTAATGGAATGTGTGGATGACTTTGGGGCACAAGGGGAAGACACAGGAGCCCCCGGTGATTTAACAGTCAAAGAAAGAAACTTAGGAAGGACCCAGCTTAATAGATCAAGCAGTTAAAAGTAGCAGCGGGAAATTTGTATTTTCAGACTTGCAAGATTCTCTTAACATAGCCTTACTATAAAGAAGAATCTTATCATGTCTGGGAGGGCTGACATCAGGCTAGCAAACTTCTTAAATGCATTTAGTTGGTCATTGCATAACTCAAGGGATAGACTAAATGGGACTCGTCATATCCATCAAGGTTAATTTTATTCTTATTTTAGGCATAGCTGAAGGACAATAGGAACTCATTCTATCAATGTGACAATGGTCATAATGTAGGTCAGTGGCTGCTACCAGATGGCTCCAAAATTTCCTTCCTACAGAGTCCTGCATTTGGAGAGCTTGTGATAGAATAGTGCTTTACAAAATGGCTATGGGAAGATTGAAGCAGCACATGGAAAAAACAGTATCTCAAAACCACATGCATTGTAATTATTTCCTGGTGCAGAAATGTGAGTCAAGAATAAATTCCAGCTCTTTTAATGCCATTCATTCTTTTCCTTTCATTTCTAAAAAAGACATTCTAAGGGACCATACCAGTCAAGCACTAAACCATGATTTTAACTTCCATCAAGTCGAATAAATCCTATTCTAAATCTTCTTATATGCTGAGAATTAAATGCCTGAATGGGTCACCTAGCTACCTGTACAAGCATATAGAACTAAGGATGAAAAATTAGTAAATCAAGTTACTGATCACGGGCTTTATGATATTTTGCAAGCTTCATCAAATTATTTAATAGTTTAATCAACTAATTCTTTAATTGCAGATTAAAATTTGTCCCTCATTTATTATTTCATCTGGTTTATAGAAGTATGTTAATTCATTCTTCCATGTTCCAAATATAAATGAACATGAAACTCAGGCATAGTTGTCCTTGAAATTTGAAGAGAAGGCTAGCAACTATTTTGCATTTTAGGACAGCTTTGTTCAAATATTACCTCAAATTATACACTAACATAAAAAGAATAAATTCCCATGAGCTGTACACTTGTAATTTTACTTCCCCCCACCCCCTTTCTCTGGAACAACTACAGTAAGTTGAAAATAGCCTCCATACTCATTTTAAGATGATTTCAGTGCCTGAAATAGAAATTAATATCAAAGAAGAGTCAATAGCCAAAGTACTATGTGACAAGAAAATTATAAGGATATGACTGTAATTTTTAGACTTTGGGATGACAGATGATAAGGTCCCTCAATCCAGGAGTATGATTGTAGTTAGTGGAGAAGAACCTTGAAATTCATGAATAGATTTGGAAATGATAACATGGTGAGGCCAAGGTCTCAAGGGAATTACTAATAGCACCAGATTTTAAAAAGCGTCCTTTGTTTGACTAAGACACCCACTGTTGGAACAGAAACTATGGGAAGCCCCTGTTTGGTATGAACCTGTTGGATTTCATACCCTGTTTGTTATGAAATCCAGCAGGTTCTGACAGATTCTGGAGAACTAGTAGCGGAAATTTTGAGTAGTTTGGAGAACTGGCAAATACCACTTCTGGCTGGCCCAAGAGTGGGGTGGGAATGGAGATTTTGTAATATCCTTCTCCTGCCATGCCCATCAAGCCACACCATGCCTACCAAGCCACGCCCACCGAACTGGTAGTAAAAAAAATTTGGATTTCACCACTGGTATGAACCAAAGAAAACTTGAAATGGTCACTCCACAAATGAAATGCACTAAATTCTTCAGGCTGCTTCAGGAATTTGTGAATGTAGGTAGATTTGAATGGGCTACTTTATATCAGATAATTATATGATATTCAGGACAGGAAGAAATGGAATGGCAATGATCCTCAAAGAGACATTGTTATAAATGTGCTAATTTGTAACTAAATAAATGAGGGACTGTATCCTGGTTGTCCAATATGTTACACAAGGGTATGGTTCTGTAACAGACAAAATTCTGCAAAAGCAGTGAGGAATTCAATGACTAATTGCAAAAACTGGGAAATGAAATGGCTAGCAAAAACATAATCTTTCTAATTAGCATTGCAGTGCAAAATATTCTGTAAGCTGCCTTGAGTCACCATGGGCGAATAGGCAGCAATATAAATTCAATAAATAAATAAATAAAAGTTGAAGAAATGGAGCAACTTAACATTAAAGAAAGGTTTGGATTCAATAAAACAATAATGCCAAATACATATTGCTAGAGTTTTAAGAGACCTCTTTGTTCATTGCCAGCATGTGGTTTAAATAACAAACCATCTACTCAGAAGCTCAGCACCTTTAGAAGTACATTGCAATAAAATCATAAGGACACAAAATGAAAAGGTTCAGTGTAATCAGCCAGGAGACTTCTACATGCAGGTTGTTGTCAAATGTACAAAATAGGTATGTCAGCAAGATTTGGTCTGGTTCACAACTGGCCTCATGAAAAGGTTAGTTTTGTTTTTACCTTTGGTTTTATAGAATAGAATAGAATAGAATAGAATAGAATAGAATTTTTATTGGCCAAGTGTGATTGGACACACAAAGAATTTGTCTTGGTGCATATGCTCTCAGTGTATATAAAAGAAAAGATACCTTCATCAAGCTACAACACTTACAACACTTAATGATAGTCATAGGGTACAAATTTAACACTTAATGATACAACATTTAATGATAGTCATAGGCTACAAATAAGCAATCAGGAAACAATATCAGTATAAATCTAAGGATACAAGCAACAAAGTTACAGTCATAAGTGGAAGGAGATGGGTGAGCTGGCTAGGATCATTATCTGAGATAGGTGGTCATATAACTTTGATTAATCAATAAATAAATCACATGCAGTCAACATATATCAGTTCTATAAGAAATGGAATTGATATATTTATCTTGGGTAATAAAATAGCCCAGGATCTATGGAAAGAGATAAGGAACTCTCTTAAAGCTGAACTGGAGAACAATGCAAGTAGGTTTCAAGTGTGAGGAAAATGGATAATGAAAGCTTGGGTCTACTAAGATATTATCAGAAAGACATGACTGGAAAGTATGGAATCAAATGAGAGTGCCAAAAGTTTGAGATATGTGGATGACACCCTTTTGTTATTCAAAATAAAAGATGGAAAAGACCTTATTATAAAAATAAAACTGAAACACTTCTACCTACGTATCAATTATATTATTTCAAGGTAAACAACAGTATACAGAATGCAGACAGTGGGGAAAATAACCATGTTTGGCAAAATTGAGGTGTGTAGAAGATGGGAAAGATAACGGATAGATTGGATTGTTGAGAATGAGATCATTTTCAGAATATTATAGAAATTGGTAAAGTATAGATTAGCAATTGAGGGCAGGTCAAAATTGTAGGTATTTTTCCTACAGCACTAGGAGCTCAGCTTTATTCAGAGATAATTCTAGCCCTAACAAACTCTGATTCAATGAAGAACAAAAAAATACAATTGTTGAAGATCATCAAGTCAGCTTAGAATAGCTTAGAATAGTCAGTAGAATAGCTATTTAATGTGGATCTCCTTTCCTTTAATTTAGTGTTCTTCCCTTAATATACAATGCCTTAGAACAGTGGTGGGATTCGAATTTTTTAACAACTGGTTCTGTGGGTGTGGCTTATTTGGGGAGTGGCTTGGTGGTCATGTGACTGGGTGGGCATGGCTATGTGCATAGGGATTACTCAGAGGGATGAAAAAAGTCATCTCTGACTGGTCCTTGCACTTTTGACCAGTCCTTGCACTTATGACTGGTCATCATTTATGCCTGTTGCAGCATTCTTTACAACCATGTCACTCATTTCACAACTGCGGTGTTTCATGTGACCAGGTGGGCATGGCCAGGTGGTCATATGACATCGCCTCTTTGCCCTAATGACAGTTTGCTGCAACCGTCGTAAGTGTAAATAATGGTCATAAATCCCTTTTTTCAATGCCATTGTAACTGTTGTAAGTCAAAGATTACCTGTACAAAAATACAAAAAACTTCTTTGCTTGCAAAAAGCTGCCCTAAATACCAATCATTAGATTAGAAATACCTGCAAACTGTAGTTACAAATCAGGCAGGGTGCCAAAGCACCTCGAGGAATTAAAATAGTTAAAATGCAATGATAACTATCAGCAGCCAACTCTTGCTCATAAAGTGATCAGAGAGGTCATTTAAGCTCTCCAGAATAAAGCAAAGGAGCAAACAGAATATCTGTTGCTTGTTAAACCAATTACCAGAACAAATAGACACAGGAACTAGTCAGATTTCCGAAGCTGCTTCTTTTCAGGAACAGAGATTAAATTTTTTCCTTCCAGACGAAGCCAATTTAGGGGAAAGTATCTCATCACTAAACACAGGATTAAACATCACCAAGCACAGAATTAAACTTCACCAAAACCCAGTTTTAGGCCAAAAGTCAGAAAGGGTATGTAAACCCACATTTGAATGTCAATCTTTCTAGCTAGCCAATGAGCCTTGCTGAATGTCACTCATCTTGGTTCCTTGTCATTAAAAGCTTCTGCTTCGTTATTCAATTATTTCTTCAAAGTGCTGCTCATTGCATCCTGGCTGGAAGAACTCCAACAGGAGAGTATTTCCTCCCAACAGTGGTGTAAAAAATTTGAAACAACCCTTCCCCTTTAAGAAAGTGAGGTTAAGAACCTTAAGAAAGGCCCTCACATTGCATTTTGGGGATTCGGCCACACTTGCATGCATTTGCGTGCGTGTGTGCTTTGGGCACTCAGCACCAAAAAAGGTTAACCAGCACTGCCTTAGAATCGAGAAGGTTTGCCTTCTCACACCCAGGGCTCAAGTCATACAGGACATAATTAGAGAAAGTAAGTTGGTAACAGTACCCAAAATAGGCAATTAATTGCTGTAAAGCAGCAATCCCCAACCTTTCCACCTTGGCAATCCAACAGTGTGTGTGTATGTGCATGTGTCAGGCATGCACACGTACCCGTGCAGACACAACTCCATTTGTGCAAGTGACGGTACATGTACCCACTCCACCCATGAATGGAGCATCATGTGTGAGTGCAAGTCCTGTCCACTCACGTGAATGGAACTTCACGTATGTGCGCTTGCCCACCCCTCATGTAGCCCAGTTTCTAAAAGGCCGTGGGCCAGTGGAATGCTTTCTGGAGAATGTGGCAGCTTGTTAGCTTAAACCTCCAGAAATAGAGATGGGGGGGGGGACTATTAGAATCTGCCCCAGGAGCATATCCTCATTCCTGCCACTTCCATTGGACTGAACATTGAGTTTTTACTGATTTTTTTCCTTCACACATACAAACACCGGGAATGTCTCTGGGATGTCAGATGCTGGCACTATTTCAACATAAACACTTCTATGCAGAAGGGATTTTAGAACTGTAAATACTATTGCAAGGTCACATTTTACTATTGTCTCCATCAAAGAACAACTGACTTTTTGTACTAACACTCTGAAAAGGATTATTAAGGAATGCTTACTTTTTGTTCTTAATGTTTTCCATCAATTAAGGCCTTTTGATAGAAGTTAATAGCAGAAACAGCTGCCTATTTATGAGCTCTACTAAAACGTTGGATTTTTGTATTTGTTTATTATTTAAAGCCTCAGGTATCCTGCTTTTAAAAACTTAATTCTTACAAAATTTATTGCCATAAAGACGAACTGATAAAGCAGTAATAAAATACAGTGGTTTTACTAAGAATTTAAAAAGCGGTACTAATATTTCACTTGATTTTGATTCTATGCCTCAGTTTATACAACTAAGGATTGTATTAGCTTTTTTGTCTGCTACTGCACACTGCTCGCTCATGTTTAAGGGATTGCCCACTAGGACTCCAAGGTCCCTCTGATAGTTACTGTTTTTGAGCCAGGTTTTGCCTAATCTGTACTTGTACCAGGGGTGGATTCTACTTACCTTTACTAGCGGTTTGCAATGGGATTGCATGTGCGCCAAGCTACTGCGCATGCATAGAAGCTTATATGCACGCACCAATCACCTATGATGACATCTGGGTCGGTGGGCGGAGCCTCCCACTGGTTTTATTACCGGATCTATAGAACCGGTCTGAAGTGGGGGCAACACACCACTGACTTGTAACTTTGATTTTTCCTGCCTAAGTATAAAACTTTAAAATTCATGTTGTTGGATAGGGCCCATTGTTCAAATCTGTCAAGACCTTTTTGGATCCTGAGCTTGTCTTCTAGGGTGTTAGTTAGTCCTGTCAGCTTAGTGTCATCTGCAAATTTGATGAGTTCCCCTTCTATTCCCTCATCTAATATTTATGAAAATATTGAAGAGTACTGGCCCTATGACAGAACCTTGTGGTATCCACTGCTTACTTCCCTTCATGTAGATGTAGTACTATTAAGGATGATTCATTGAGTATGTTTTGTGAACCAGTTACAAATCCATCTGGTGGTGATGCTGTCTGTTCCACATTTTACCAAGAAGTAGGTTGTGATCTACTTTGCTGAATGCCTTGCTGAAGTCTATAGTACATCCACAGCATTTTGCTTATCTACTAATTTAGTCACTTTTGAAAGAATGAAATAAGATTGGGTTAGCATGATCTGTTTTAACAAACCCATGCTGACTTCTAGTTATAACTTTATTTGTTTCTAGATGTTCACATATGTTTTTTATTTTTTATTTTTATTTATTATTTACTTTATTCATTAAACATGAAACCCAGTCAACTGAACATTCAAAAATACATCACCAATACCATTGACTGATGCTAATGCCATTGATACGGGTTGCTGCCAGGGTCCTAGCTATCACCCATGTACCTTTTAAAGGTGTACGATGTTCCAAGTAGCACAGTTTTTTACAGTTCTGCTAGTGTTATTGCAGGAAGCTGCAATTTGCTGATGTATGTTACAAAATTCTTCAACATGGTACCAAGTGCCCCGATTACAATGGATATCACTGTTACATGTTTCATCCATAGCCGTGTAGTTTCAATGGCCAGGTCGCAATATTTCATGATTTTTTCCAGTTCTTTTTCCTTTGACTTTGGCATCTCCTGGTACAACGATGTCAATAAATTGTACATTTTGGTTTTAGATATCTGGTGTGTTGTGTTCCAAATGATGATCTGTCTGTATTCAAAAGTCCCACAAGATATTCATCTTCTCATTTTCTATAACTTTTTCCACTTTATGTTCCCATGACTTTTTGGTTACAGGTAAGTTGTATTTTTTACATAATGACCAGTGGATTAATTTAGCAACTTGGTTGTTATTTGTGTCTAGCTTTGTAATCAGTTTGTGCGATTTTGCTGCATTCACATATTAAATGTGAAACAATTTTGACTTTGTTGTTGCAAAGTCGGCAGTTTGGATTGTCGGTGGATTTTTGTATCTTTGCTTTCATGGCATTAGTTTGTAGTGCTTGTTCTTGAGCAGCGAGTATTAAACCTTCCGTTTCTTTCTTGATGGTGGTATTATTATTATTATTATTATTATTATTATTATTATTATTATTATTATTATTATTATTATTATTATTATTTTCTCCAGTCTCTTCCCAGGTATTGATGTTAGACTAATTGGTCTCTCATTTCCTGGGTCTCAGGGTTTTTCATTTGTTTGTTTTCTGAAGATGGGAACAACATCAGCCCTTTTCCAATCCTCTGGTAGTTCCCTGGTGCTCCAGAATTTTTTAAAGATATGGTACAATGGTTCTGAGATAACATCTGCCAGCTCTTTCAGAACTCTGGGATGTAATCCATCAAGTCCTGGTGGTTTATATTCCTCAAGTTCATATTTGCATTATTTTCATCTTTCTAACTCTGGTTTGTTTGTTGTGTTGTTAACTCTTAGACTGCATAACTCCTTAAATATAGTCCTTTAAATTTAGGACTGCCTCTGAATAAGCGGCACATAGAGAACTCTATATTCAACAGAGGGATTATTTCAGAATTAATGAAATTATTTCCATTTTTCAGGCTCCATTTTTCATCTATGCTGTCATATTATCTTTAGCAAGTCGGGACATTTTATCTTTAGTAAGTGGGGATATTTTATTTATACTTCCATCTTTATAAATTACTTTTGGAAACATATATTAAATATAGATAAAACACAGTCTGCAGGAATATATAAATAATATCTTTCTTGTGCCCCTTTTCTCCCCTCTCTCCCTCTGTCTCTTTTTTTCTTTTTGGATGTTTTAATTTTTTCCTTAATTATACTATTTTTAAGGCTTTTGTTTTGCTTTTGTTCTGGTATTCCCTGGAATTTTCAAAAGTGCCGTGCAACTTTCAAAACAGAGGTGGTAAATGAGCACTCTTAACTACCTGCACTGTTGCATTCTACAGCAGTTACAGCTTCTGAGTACCTTCAAGGCAGCCCCACATAGGAAACTTTGCAGTAATCCAAATAAAGAAGGGACACAGTGGCTCAGTGGCTAATACACTGAGCTTGTCGATCAAAAGGTCGGCAGTTCAACAGTTCGAATCCCTAGTGTCGCGTAATGGGGTGAGCTCCCGTTACTTGTCCCAGCTTCTGCCAACCTAGCAGTTCTATAGCAGGTAAAAAAAAGTAGAAAAATAGGGACCACCTTTGGTGGGAAGGTAACAGTGTTCTGTGCGCCTTTGGTGTTTAGTCATGCTGGCCACATGACCACGGAGATATCTTCAGACAACGCTGGCTCTTCAGCTTTGAAATGGAGATGAGCACCGCCCCCTAGAGCCGGGAACAACTAGCACATATATACGAGGGGAACCTTTACCTTTACCATAAATGAAGAAGACCAAGGCAGAATTATGCTGCCCCACTCACTCACTCACACATACATGTCAGTGTGGTTTATGGAGAGGTTTATTGGTATTTCCCAGCAGTTCTCTTCACCCAGCTTTAGAACTGTTCCAAACAAAGACAGCCATAAGCAAGCCCAGATTAATCCCCCAGGCACTGGACAATTAATCCATAAAACAAATAGCAAGCTGCTCAAACTAGTAAGTCCAATAAATGAACATAAAGTCCCCAGGCAAAACCCAAAAGCACATCCACGTTAGCTCACTGGTTATAGAAGTTCAGAGTCTCAAAAGTCAAGTAGAAAACACGAACAAAGACATGGCCACAACCTGCACATGATGTCCCCAGCAAATCCCTCTGCCTGCCATATATATATATATATATATATGTTTTCTGAGGTTTTCGCGGGTGTTTGTATGTAGGTCTTTGGTTATTCGGGTTTTCTCCCGCGTAAAATTGGAAGTGTCTTGGCGATGTTTCGACAAAGTCTCATTCATCATCTTCAGGCTTCGGCTTCGTGCTTCTGGGAGCAATGTGTGATTGCAGCTGTTTCTTCCTTTTTAACTGCTAGTGGGGGTTTGAACTGATTGGGTGGGAGCTTGGCTGTGCTCTGATTGGATGGGGTTTTTTGTGCTCTGATTGGCTGGGGGTGTGTCCTGTTTGGGTGGGGGCTTGGTTGTGCTCAGATTAGTCTGAGTTGCAGGGGGATTTGAGCTGGTGAGCTGCATTGCTGTTGTTTGGCTTCATGTTTGTGGTCGTGCTACATCTTCATAGTGGGTGTCTGTCTGCTGTATGTATGGATTGGAGGGGTTTGAAATGGCTAATGTTGCAGCTGCGGTCTGGCTTCTGGTCCTTGGTCGTGCTTCCTGATCAGTGTGGGTTTGGGTCTGCTTTCTGGGTGCATGTGTGGTGGTGACATCCTGTTTGGACCTCATGAGTGTGGTTCTGGTGTCATTCCTCGTGTTAGGGACTCGTTTGTCAATAAGGGCGGGTTTCCAAATGGCTGGTAGGCGGGAGGTATCATCTCGTTTGTTCATGCTGTGTGGGCGTTTTTCTATCTCGATGGCTTCTCTGATTATTCTGTTGTTAAAGTGTTCAGTTTTGGCGATGGTTCTGGCGATGGTTCAGTATATATACGCTTATATATACTGTTGTGACAAAATAAATAAATAAAAAATAGCTGTTTGATGCAGTCCATAAAGAGGGGCAGGACCTTCTCCCGAGCAATCTGGCAGACCTCTGTTTCTCTGCCCTGCGTGCTCTGAAATCCACCATGGGAGGCAGCTCCTCCCCCTCCTTTTCACTGTCTTGCAAGCTGTCCCCAGCCAAAGCCTGTAATTCTCTTTCTGCTGGCCATTCAGGGTCAGTAATTAACTCCATTCCTGATATGCCAGGAATGAGCTCATTCTTTCTTGAGTCGGCCTCCAAGGAAGAGTTGGAGAAGTCCTCCAAGAGAAACAACAAGTGACTGAGCAGCACCTCATGATCCATTAATAGGTTCGATTTATAGGCCTTGAGAAGATTTCTTTCATTTGCAAGTCTTTTATGGTTTTCAACCACTTTTACATTTCTTACCATAATGGGAGATTGGGGAAGAAAACAGTTAACAAATAAACATTAGAATAGCTTCCTATGCAGTTTGGCTGCAGCTATTTTTTTGGTCCAGAAGCGATAAGCAGTCCAGTATGGCTAATCAAGGCTTTACTCCAAGACAGTATGAGAAACAAAGAAGAAACAATAAAAGACAGCTTGCAAAAATACAACACTAAGCCCAAAGAAGCAAAGACATCTTACTAACATCTCCCATCCAAAACAAAAACTCAACCAATGACGGACCCCTTTTCCAAGCCAGCAGGTGTACAGGTTAGTTCGGCTCTGAGATTTGTTTTATAGGGATTTGTGACCGGTTTATATAGATCACATTCAATAATGAATCCACCTGTACATGACTGATCATTTTTGCCAAAGACAAGGGGGACGGGTATATCCCATAAACATGTCCATCTGCTCTGCTCATCTCATCTCATCTCATCTCATCTCATCTCATCTCATCTCATCTCATCTCATCCTTGACAGTGTTCATCTACCTATGCCAAGAGAAGGCTATGCCAAGGGCAAAAAGTATCTAGTTTATATAAAAGATACTTTTTCATGAGGCAGCTGGACTTCCTTTGTTTTTCTTTGAAGATGTTTTACTTCTCATCCAAGAAGTTTCTTCAGTTCTGACATTCTTGGATGAGAAGCAAAACGTCTTCAAGGCAAAACAAAATAAGTCCAATTGCCACTTTAAAAAGCACCTTTGGGACAATCATGACTTGGATGACTGAGAATCTCTATCAACATTTTTATTACAGAGAGTTATAGCCAAGAACAGAGAAGATCATATCACCCTAACAAGATGTTTTATGCCAAGAATAAACAGGTCAGATCAATAGAGTAGCTGCTTGAGGTTAACTGATATAGTGTGCTAAATATTTAAATATATTTCATTATATAGTTATTATATGGAAGGATAGAATTATATCAATGTAAGGGGAAGAAGTGCACACCACTGTCCATTTCCTCTTTGCCAGTTTTCCAGAAATACCACCATTACTGCACTTCCCAATATATTTTGTTTGTGTATACTAAGAGCCATATATCTGGAAGCAGCCCTACAGATTATCTACCTACATGATCTTGCATTAAAAACACCGAACTCCAAGAAAAAAAGTTGTGTTTTGTTTTTTAGGATATTTCTTTTTCAAAGGCCTCTGTGGCTCAGACTGGTAAGACAGTCTGTTATTAACAGCAGCTGCCTGCAATTACTGCAGGTTCAAGCCCCACCAGGCCCAAGGTTGACTCAGCCTTCCATCCTTTATAAGGTAGGTAAAATGAGGACCCAGATTGTTGGGGGCAATAAGTTGACTTTGTATATAATATACAAATGGATGAAGACTATTGCTTGACATAGTGTAAGCCACCCTGAGTCTTCGGAGAAGGGCGGGATATAAATTTATTTATTTATTTATCAAATTTTTATACCGCCCCTCTCCCGAAGGACTCAGGGCGGTGTACAGCCTAAATAAAACACAATATATATACAATTAAAATCAAAATTTAAAATAAAACATATTACAAAAAGGACAATGTTTAAAAATTTAAATTTAAAAATTTAAAAATTTAAAACCCCACAACAATAAAACCCAATTAAAATGTTAAAAAACCATTATGCCAGTCCAGCTTGAATAAATAAGTATGTTTTTAGCTCACGGCGAAAGGTCCGAAGATCAGGCACTTGGCGTAGGCCAGGGGGAAGTTCATTCCAGAGCGTCACTGCTCCCACAGAGAAGGCCCTACTCCTGGGGGCCGCCAGCCGACATTGTTTGGCGGACGGCACCCTGAGGAGACCTTCTCTGTGAGAGCGTACCGGTCGGTGGGAGGCATAAGGTAACAGCAGGGGGTCTCGTAAGTACCCGGGTCCTAAGCCATGGAGCACTTTAAAGGTGGTAACCAAAATCTTGAAGCGCACCCGAAAGACCACAGGAAGCCAGTGCAGACTGCGGAGAAGTGATGTTACATGGGAGCCACGAGCGGCTCCCATTACTACTTGTGCAGCCGCGTTCTGGACTAACTGTAGCCTTCGGGTGCACCTCAAGGGCAGCCCCATGTAGAGAGCATTGCAATAATCCAACCGAGACGTAACCAGAGCCTGAGTAACTGTGCATAAGGCACCCCGGTCAAGGAAGGGACGCAACTGGCGGACCAAGCGAACTTGGTAAAAAGCCCTCCTGGAGACGGCCGCCAGATGTTCATCAAAGGACAGCTGTCCATCCAAGTTGCGAACCACCTCCTTTGGGGCCACCTCCTTTGGGTGCAGCTGACTGTACCGGGGTGCCGGCATCCACAGCCACTCCGTCTTGGAGGGATTGAGCTTGAGCCTGTTTCTCCCCATCCAGACCCGTACGGCTTCCAGGCACCGGGACAGCACTTCGATAGCTTCATTGGGGTGGTCCGGGGTGGAAAAGTACAGCTGAGTATCGTCAGCGTACAGATGATAACTCACCCCGAAACCACTGATGACCTCACCCAGCGGCTTCATATAGATGTTGAACAGGGTAGGTGAGAGAATCGACCCCTGAGGCACCCCACAAGTGAGGCGCCTTGCGGACGACCTCTGCCCCCCTGTCAACACCATCTGTGACCAGTCAGAGAGATAGGAGGAGAACCACCGATAAACGGTGCCTCCCACTCCCAATCCCTCCAACCGGCGCAGCAGGATACCATGGTCGATGGTATCAAAAGCCGCTGAGAGATCTAATAGGACCAAGGCAGAGGAGCAACCCCTATCCCTGGCCCTCCAGAGGTCATCCACCAACGCGACCAAAGCCGTCTCCGTGCTATAACCGGGTCGGAAGCCGGACTGGAACGGGTCTAGATAGACAGCTTCATCCAGGTGCCGAGGGAGCTGCCATGCAACCACACTCTCTACAACCTTCGCCACAAAGCGAAGGTTGGAGACTGGCCGGTAATTCCCCAAAATAGCTGGGTCCAGGGAAGGCTTCTTAAGGAGGGGTCTCACCACCGCCTCTTTCAAGGCGGCGGGGAAAACCCCTTCCAACAAAGAAGCATTTATAATCCCCTGGAGCCAGCCTCATGTCACTTCCTGAGCAGCCAGCACTAACCAGGAAGGGCACGGATCCAGTAAACATGTAGTTGCATGTAACCTCCCCAGCAACCTGTCCACGTCCTCGGGAGCCACAGAATCAAACTTATCCCAAATAACCTCAACAAGACTCATCTCCGTCATCTCGGTTGGATCATCGCAATCTTGGTCCAAACTATCCCGAAGCTGAATGATTTTATCGTATAGATAACCGTTAAACTCCTCAGCACGTCCTTGCAAAGGGTCATCCCTAACCTCCTGATGAAGGAGGGAACGGGTCACCCGAAACAAGGCGGCCGGGCGGTTATCTGCCGATGCAATGAGGGTGGAAACGTAAGAACGTTTCGCCTCCCTCATTGCCACTAGGTAGGTCTTAGTAAAAGACCTCACTAGTGTCCGATCAGCCTCGGAACGGCTAGACCTCCAAGTGCTCTCTAGGCGTCTTCTCCAGCGTTTCATCTCTCTCAGCTCCTCGGAAAACCAGGGAGCCAATTGAGATCTACGCCAGGTCAGAGGCCGCAAAGGCACGACACGGTCCAAAGCCCCAGCCGCGGCCCGTTCCCAGGCCGCAACTAGTTCTTCAGTCGTGCCGTGGGCCAGATCCTCAGGAAACGGCCCAAGCTCCGTCCGGAACCTCTCTGGGTCCATCAGGCGCCTGGGACGGAACCAACGCATTGGCTCCGTCTCCCTGCGGTGGTGGGCGGTGGTCCGAAAATCTAGGCAAAGGAGAAAATGATCTGACCATGACATCGGTTCCATCACTATATCTCCTAATTCCAGATCATTAACCCACTGACCTGAGATAAAAATCAAGTCTAGTGCGCCTCCCCCAATGTGTGTAGGGCCATCAGTTACTTGAATCAGGTCCAAGGCCGTCATGGAGGCCTGGAACTCCTGAACCACCGTTGATGACAAGCCGGCCGATGGCAAGTTGAAATCCCCCAAGACCAAAAGTCTGGGAGTCTCAACCGCCACCCCAGCAAGCACCTCTAGTAGCTCAGGTAGGGCTGTAGTCACGCAGCAAGGAGCCAGGTACGTGATCAACAGACCCATCTGATTCCGATGGCCCCACTTCACAAGGAGGGATTCACAACCAGCTATCTGAGGTACAGTGGACTCCCTCGGCTCCAGACTCTCTTTAATCACAACTGCCACCCCCCCACCCCTACCTTGGGCCCTTGGCTGATGAAATGCGCGGAAACCCGGAGGGCACAGTTCAACCAGGGGTACACCCCCCTCTGTGCCCAACCAGGTCTCCGTAATGCCCATAAAGTCCGCGGACTCCCTCTGAATAAGATCACAAATCAGGGGAGCCTTATTAACCACGGACCGGGCATTGCAAAGCATCAGCCTCAGACCCAAGCTCTGAGGATCCTGACCATCTGGGGAACGAGTAAGGACTGAGGGGCCGGAGCACGTGATCGCCTTTAAACATCGAACAAATAAATGCAAATCAATCAATCAATCAATCAAATCAATCAATCAATCCTGGGACTATCTAGAAAATAAAAACATTTTGTGCATTTTTTTTTAAAATGGGATATCTGAAGGTACAAGAAGTAGAAAGTAAGGGAAATAATACTCTACTTAAGTATAAGCTAACAGAGTGTGCAGCAACATCATTTTATGCACATTGTTTGTCTTTTTAAATGCACATCTATAACACTTAATTCTGAAAAGCTAAAACCTTTTTTGCCATATCTATCACCACAATTATGACTTTTTCCATTTTATTTATGCTTTTAATTCTCTCTCTCTCTCTCTCTCCCTCTCCCTCTCTCTCTCTCTCTCTCTCTGAAATAACCATTTTTTGGATAATCAAGAATATAAAGAAAATCGTTATAGTAGAAAGGTAGAACTATGCAATCTAAAGGCAATATAGACCACTAGGTCCAAAAATAGATTTCAGAAGCATTCCCAAACTGAGATGGCCAACTGAGATATCTTATTCTAGCTCTCAAAATCTGATGAAGACAAACAGAAAGTGCCTTTCTAAAAGTTCTGAAGGTCCAAGTATATCAGATAAAACACAATAGTTTAGTAACCAAGGCTCAAGCATTTTAATAATCAAAAGTAATATTCTTGCATTATAAACATTATTGTATTCACACTATGTGCAAAGAGGTCAGTGATTAATAATCCTGATATTTGAATAATATATTTCAAATAATATATTACTCATGATTTCCATGTATGACTTTTTAAAAATTGTACAGTCAAGTGACATCAATACTAGCCTATTGAGGTTTGAAGTTGCTATACTTTAAAGTGGCAATTGAGTTACAGAGTTATGCTAAGTTGATTGCTAGCCTGCAAGGAAGTTCAGCGAGTTTTACCAATGACTAATGATGGCTCCCCAGGGGACATTTGATAAACAAATGACAGTAGTTATGATGATTGAAGCTATTACTATACAGAATAACAAGGCATGTAGATAGCCTCTATAGGTTTCCATGGGAATGTCAAGGAAAAATGTTGCACCACCTGATTTTCAATTCAATACTGTGTAATTAAAGAAAAAGCAATCTTCTCTTTTAGCTAAAAGAAAATGACAGCAAGCTATTTTCACCACACTTACTGTTTAATACTTGGTAAGGCTGTGGGTCTGCACCGAGTGTACTAATTTATTATTAAGCTAAAGAAGCCTTGTACTGAAATTGTATTAACAAGCTGTTTCATGATGAAGAAAATGTAAAATTTGGCCAAACACAGACTAAAGACTTGTAGACCAAGGGTCTCCAACCTTAGTAACTTTAAGGCTTGTGGACTTCAATTCCCAGGAACTCTGGGAGTTGAAGTCCACAAACCTTAAAGTTACTAAGGTTGGAGACCCCTGGTGTAGACCATGAAGATATTTCAAATTTTGATCCTGTATATGAATATTGTATATAAAGCTCCATTAATAATCTAAGTGCCAAAGCCCACTGCAAATACATAGCAAAAAAGGCTCTAAGAGTTGTAAACCTAATCTTGTGTAGCTTCTTTTCCAAAAACACTACACTACTAACCAGAGCATATAAAACATTTGCTAGACCAATTCTAGAATACAGCTCACCTGTTTGGAACCCTCACCATATCTCTGACATCAATACAATTGAACGTGTCCAGAAATATTTTACAAGAAGAGTTCTCCATTCCTCTGTAAACAACAAAATACCTTATCCCACTAGACTTGAAATCCTGGGCTTAGAAAACTTGGAACTCCGTCGCCTTCGACAAGACCTAAGTTTAACTCATAGAATCATCTATTGTAATGTCCTTCCTGTCAAAGACTACTTCAGCTTTAATTGCAATAATACAAGAGCAACCAATAGATTTAAACTTAATGTCAACCGCTTTAATCTAGATTGCAGAAAATATGACTTCTGTAACAGAATCATCAGTGCTTGGAATACTTTACCTGACTCTGTGGTCTCTTCTCATAATCCTAAAAGCTTTAACCAAAAACTTTCTACTATTGACCTCACCCCATTCCTAAGAGGACCATAAGGGGCGTGCATAAGCGCACAAACATGCCTACCGTTCCTGTCCTATTGTTTTTCTTTTCTTCTATACCTTTATATACTATATAACCTTTCTGTATGATAGTTACATATATTGTTGTGACAAAATAAATAAATAAATAAAATAAAATAAATGATGGCATTCATAGTAGCTGGTCGCACTTCTCAGCTCCACTGATGTCAGCTTTACCCACCTTTATTCTTCACTCTTGAAAGAATTATTTGAAAGGTTTGTATTACACTAAGATGGGATTAGAGTTCCCACTGATTATTTTTTAGTTTAAAAAGATGGAGTCTGCAGCCCTGAGAGATTAAAGATTTTGAAAAAAAATAAACAAAAACATACAGTCCCATAGTTATCATATTCGGCTCTTTATGTCAATGTAGATTCTCAGTCATTCAGGTCATGGTTGTCCCAAAGATGCTTTTTCAAGAGGCAACTGGACTTGCTGGTTTTTCTTTGAAGATGTTTTGCTTCTCATCCAAGAAGCTTCTTCAGCTCTGACTGGATGGTGGGAAATGGAAGGATTTATATTCCTTGGAGACAGCTGGTCATTTGCATTCTTTTAGCGGGTCACCTGGAGGTTTATCTTATCATCAGGGTCACCTGAGTGGTGCAAATGGGTTTGGACCCTTCTTGGAATGGTTGAAACCAGTGGTTCTCTCTGTCCAAAATGTGGACTACGCTGTCTTCAAAAGTCTGTGTCCTATAAATGCAGATAGACTGCTGAATCTAGACCTGATGTGTTTGTTCTTCTGTGTTGTGCCATGCACTAGTTTGAAAGACCAATTAAAGAGGCCATCTATGTTGGCCCACTCTCAACAGCCCACTCTCAACAGAGGGGAAAGGATATGACATCATCTATCTCTAGTCTACAATACAGTCCATTCAATAGTTCCAAGAAGGCTCCACACCAATTTGCACCACTCAGGTGACCCTGAGGACACAGATAAACCTCCAGGTGGTGTTAACAACTCTCTAGAAGAATGCAAATGACCAGCTGTCTGCCAGGAGTATAAATCCTTTCATTCACCACCATGCAGTCAGTGCTGAAGAAGCTTCTTGGATGAGAAGTGAAACGTCTTCAAAGAAAAACCAGAAAGTCCCTTTGCCTCTTGAAAAAGCACCTTTTTCAGCTCTTTTCCCTTCCCTTCCCTTCCCTTCCCTTCCCTTCCCTTCCCTTCCCTTCTCTTTTCTTTTCTTTTCTTTTCCAGAAACTACTTTTCCAGAAACTACTGCAACTATTTCAAGAGCAGATGTACCCAACCGTAGGTGTCATATAGATATTATTTTCCTCCTATGGCCGAGCTAACCCATTTTGATGCAAAAACAGAGAAGAAGTACATTGTGAAAATAGGATTGAAGGATGTAGTTGGAGAAATTCTGCTGAGCTCAGCTGCATAACGGTAACTCAAAGATGAAATGAATATCAAATCTGACTGCATAGAACCCAGAATCTAATTTGATGCAAAATAAGCAAAGAGTTTGCGACATCTCTGAAATGTACTACCTTTTTATAGCTCAAAATAAGTTGCCTGCCAGGGTAACGTGGGAAAAATTAATCAACCTGGAAAGATACCAGCTTCTTGGAAACAGTAGCAATGACCTGTTCTGCCTTACAGAACAGTGAAGAATGGGGATAGCTTAATACATAATTAGTACACACGGAGCTGAGCTACATTTGGTGAATTGAATTAAGAAAGGAAAGGCAGGGAATTAGGAAGGCAATATGAGTAATTATCTTCATCTCAAGCACTTATCTGAAGACTGCAGATAATTATTCCATAGAAATCTGCACAGAGAGTTCCTCATTCAGATCTGTGCTTTTATCTTTCACGTGACATACACTACCATCACCACATCTCTAAAATGTTATTTTTAATAGTGTAAACCATTATTACTCTTGATTGAATTTCTTTATCCTTTCCTGGAATAGGGAAAAAAAGATCTGATCTTTAACTGAAAAGAAGCCTTATGGACGGTTCCTTTGTGCTTATATGAAAATTGCCTGAAGTAATAATTCATAAGATCAGAGGATACCCTCCTCTTCCTGGGCTAGTCCTACCAAGAAGAGAGCTTGTAATCTGTAGACTCTTGTGACATAGAATTTACTTTTATCAATTACAGACTTCAACTTGTAATGTATTAATTGTCATGTTGAATAAATTTCATTGAGCAATGCAGAAATCTTGGATACATTTATGGCAGAGGAAAATTAATTAGCTGTCAAATAGTCCTAAGCAGGTGATGAATGCAGGCAACATTCAAAAACAAAACAGTAAAACTGAAAATCCCTTTTTCATGAATATGTATAATTTCTCATTCCGGCAAAGTATCTGTCATAAGACTCTTCAAAAAGTATTTTAACAGGGAGTCATTTGCCTAGGGCAAATGTGGTAAACACCTGTTTGTCTATTTCTGACAGACTGAAAAGGGACAGATGAGCTTTATAAATAAATCAGTATTTTATTACTTCCATTAACTAATTACATTGTTATCTGTGATGGGAAATCTTTGCCATGCCAACCTGGAATCCAACAGAAAGGTAAAAAGGTAAAGATAAAGGTTTCCCTTGTCTGGTCATGTCTGACTCTAGGGCAGCAAAACATGCATATGATTCAGAGACCCCAAATTCTATCAATCTAGGTCATGCTTGATAAAAACTTGTAGAATTGTCATGACATGTACAAACTGATGTTGGCCTGCTTTTTGGTTTTGTTTTTATCTGACACTTTTTAAACAAATGACTCTTAGGTGAGAACAGTGGTGGGTTCCATTTACCTTTGGTACTGGGTCGCAACTGTGACTGTGCACATGCGCACACACTTTGCATGTGCACAGCACTTCTGCACATGCGCAGACCAAGCCTCCCGCCACACTACCCATTCACAGGAACTGGGGCAAATCGGTAGAAACCCACCACTGGGTGAGAAAGGAAACTAGGCAAAAGGCAATCTGCAGATTGTTTTAATAATCTAATCTTGTGAGGGTTGAGTGGCCACAGATAACCAATATATAAGCAGAAAACAAGGTGCCACCAATTTAAACCTTTGAGAGTATAAAAATATTTGATGTCTTCTGATTCCTCTCAGTAACTGTTGCATGTAGCTTCATTCATGCCTGCAGTAAAGGTGCTATCAAGTTGTGGTCAAAAAGCTTGATAACCCCTTTTCCCCCCTCTGATTTTAATATTTTTATGAGAAATATAAAATCTCCATGCTTGTCTATTTATTTCTCCATCCATCAACTTCTGCAACCATTGATCCATCCCTTCCTATTCAGACTATACTTGCTTATCCCCCGCTCCCACTACATTTTTGAGTTTTCTCTGCCTCATTTCTTCCTGACTCTGATGCTCATGCAGTCATGACCTCTGAGTGAGCTGAGCTCAAATTGGTTTGAGACAATTATAGCTCCTCTCCAGATCTCTTTACTGAGCACAAAAAGTCTGGGGAAAGTAAGAGGTTGAGGGGTATAGGGATGTAGCCATTATCTGTTCCTTCAGCCTTTACTCTATGTCTAGCATTCATAAGTTCAATAGATTTCTGATTGACATTGTTAATGAAATATTGTCATGTAGTTAAAAGAAAAATGTCCTATATTTTTTTCTTACAACAGCAACATGCCTCCAAGCAGGAATGTAGAATCTTCTCAGAAGACATTGGACATACTTTTTTAAAACTATGTGAAGGTAAGTGTCTTACTGCTCTCTCAGAGGAATATAACGATGTCAAAATTAACATCAATATTTGCCTTTAAAACTGCATGGTTCTTCTCTCCTATAAGAAATGTCACAATCTGTTAAATATTAGTGTGCTTTTAAGATTGGAGCTAATATATAAAGCTCTCTTCTTACCTTGTGGTTATGAGGTAAATACTTTCCCTAACTTTGGCTGTATTAATAATTGTTGTAATAATTGTTCATGTTCATTTGGTGCAAATATGGCTCTTCATTTCAGCAAAAAAAAACAACCCTTAACTATATAAGCCTGGCAGGCAACAGTAATAAACTGAAGATGCAAAGAACAGCAAGAAGTACAATAATTCTGATCAGTGCCTAAAGTTGCTTGGCACAAATGCTTCTCAAATTAAAACTCTTGCTTGTAAGTCCTGAGCAATAGCAAATGTGCATGTTATAGTTGTGCAGGTTATGGGCTTCATGAAATTTCAGTATGTCCACTTGCAGCAGGAAACACTGGGTACCAAAAAGAACGTAGGGGTCACAATAGGAAAAATTACTACTTGCAGAAGGTAAACTCAAGGGGAGATAAGGCCACCATAAACAGGTCCTCTGGATTCATTTTCAATATCCCTTAAGTGTGAGAATATTTATCCATGTGTTACCATCCTAAAAGCACAATAGGGGCAGTTGACCTTGACAGAAAACTTTTCATGTCAAAAGTCTAAAAAAATCTTAAGAGGAAAAAATGATAAATAGGAGTGTTTGTAAAAACTATCTGAAATTAAATATTTATAGCATCAATAATCACAAAAGCCTTTTTATTCCTCCATATTGGTTTACCTCCCCATTAGTCAAACAATCCCCACCACCACTCACAACCACACACAAAGAATATTTTTTCCCTTTCTGTTACATAATGATACTTGGATCCCTGAAGCACAGAGCAAAGCAGTGCTCTCTCTTTTTCTAACCAATATTGCAACAACAGTCCCTAGTTTTAGCCAAATGACTTCACATAATATTTTGTGCTTTAATGTAGAATATTGCATTTACATATACATATACAAATATATATACATACACATGCACACACACACACACACACATATATATACACATACATACATACATACATATTCGGGTTTTCTCCGTGTAAAATTGGAAGTGTCTTGGTGATGTTTCGATGAAGTCTCATTTGTCATCTTACTCCTCCTAGAAGTACTCCCAGAAGCACGAAGCTGAAGCCTGAAGATGACGAATGAGACTTCACAAACGCCGCCAAGACACTTCCAATTTTATATATATATACATACATGCACACACACACATATATATACATACACATGCACACACACACACATATATATATATATATATATATATATATATATATATATATATATATATATATATGTTTTCTGAGGTTTTCGTGGGTGTTTGTATGTAGGTCTTTGGTTATTCGGGTTTTCTCCCGCGTAAAATTAGAAGTGTCTTGGTGATGTTTCGATGAAGTCTCATTTGTCATCTTACTCCTCCTAGAAGTACTCCCAGAAGCACGAAGCTGAAGCCTGAAGATGACGAATGAGACTTCGTCGAAACGTCGCCAAGACACTTCCAATTTTACGCGGAGAAAACCCAATAACCAAAGACTATATATATATATATATATATATATATATATATATATGTTTTCTGAGGTTTTCACGGTGTTTGTATATAGGTCTTTGGTTGTTGGGTTTTCTCCGTGTAAAATTGGAAGTGTCTTGGTGATGTTTCGATGAAGTCTCATTCGTCATCTTCAGGCTTCAACCGTGCTTCTGGGAGCAATGTGTGATCGCAGCTGTTTCTTCCTTTTAACTGCTAGTGGGGTTTGAACTGATTGGGTGGGAGCTTGGCTGTGCTCTGATTGGATGGGGTTTTCTGTGCTCTGATTGGCTGGGGTGTGTCCTGTGTTGGTGGGGGCTTGGTTGTGCTCAGTCTGGTCTGTGCTGCAGGGGGATTTGAGCTGGTGAGCTGCATAGCTGTTGTTTGGCTTTGTGGTCGTGCTACATCTTCATAGTGGGTCTGCTGCATGAATGGATTGGAGGGGTTTGAAATGGCTAATGTTGCAGCTGCGGTCTGGCTTCTGGTCCTTGGTCGTGCTTCATGATCAGTGTGGGTTTGGGTCTGCTTTCTGGGTGGATGTGCGGTGGTGACATCCTGTGTGGACCTTGTGAGTGTGGGTCTGGTGTCATTCCTCGTGTTAGGGACTCGTTTGTCAATAAGAGCGGGTTTCCAAATGGCTGGTAGGCGGGAGGTGTCATCTCGTTTGTTCATGCTGTGTGGGCGTAATCAGAGAATCCATTGAGATAGAAAAACGCCCACACAGCATGAACAAACGAGATGACACCTCCCGCCTACCAGCCATTTGGAAACCCGCCTATTGACAAACGAGTCCCAACACGAGGAATGACACCAGACCCACACTCACAAGGTCCACACAGGATGTCACCACCGCACATCCACCCAGAAAGCAGACCCAAACCCACACTGATCATGGAGCACCACCAAGGACCAGAAGCCAGACCGCAGCTGCAACATTAGCCATTTCAAACCCCTCCAATCCATTCATGCAGCAGACCCACTATGAAGATGTAGCACACCACAAAGCCAAACAACAGCTATGCAGCTCACCAGCTCAAATCCCCTGCAGCACAGACCAGACTGAGCACAACCAAGCCCCCACCAACACAGGACACACCCCAGCCAATCAGAGCACAGAAAACCCCATCCAATCAGAGCACAGCCAAGCTCCCACCCAATCAGTTCAAACCCCACTAGCAGTTAAAAGGAAGAAACAGCTGCGATCACACATTGCTCCCAGAAGCACAAAGCTGAAGCCTGAAGATGACGAATGAGACTTCAAACGTCGCCAAGACACTTCCAATTTTACATGGGAGAAAACCCGAACAACCAAAGACCTATATATATATATATATATATATATATATATATATATATATATATATATATATATATATATATATATATATATATATATATATATATATGTTTTCTGAGGTTTTCGCGGGTGTTTGTATGTAAAATAACAGAATATAGAAAGTTAACAGACCAGTTAAAACTAATGTTGCATTTTCAGGGTATGAAGTTTTGAGACTAGCTATTGTTATTTGTTAATTATGCAGGACTGCATAGCAACATCTAACTGACCTGAGATAGGCAGAGCAACAGACAGACAGATTGCAGAAGAAGCAAACAACACTCATATTGTCCATTTGAAAACTGCATGGACCTCTCTGTGACATCAGTAGATGTGCACAAAATGATCTACTTTGAAAAATGACATCTTGACTGTTCCGACCTAGGCTTCCTTAGAAAGTATACAGCATAAACTTAATCCCAGCAAACTTCTTTAATTCAGATGGCTGTGAATTATTGTCATTGTCATTCCCAATCCAAAAGGCTTATCAAACAGTCTTGCAGGGGAGTGTTAATGAACACTCACCTTATCTCCCTTGGAATACTGCCAGAGAACTAATTGCCACAGGCCAAATTTAACACAGAGTCAAAGAGAACTTTTCTACAGCTTTTACTGACCAGATGAACTAATTGCTTCCTGCAAAAGTTCACGTTCAGTTTGCTTCTCTTTTATGTCTTATGTCCTTCTACAGAGGAATTATTGAGTATATCATCTGTACCTCTGTAACTGTCTGGTTTGATTCTGCAACCCAACAAGACAGACAGAGACTTCAGAGGATAATTAGAACTGCAGAAGAAACAATCGCTACCAACCTGCCTTCCACTGAGAATGAATCAAAAAGAGGGCTGTGGAAATATTTACAGACCCCTCACATACTGGACATAAACTGTTTCAACTCCTTCCCTCAAAATGACACTAGGCCTCAAATGCCTCAAATGACACTATAGAGCACTGTACACCAGAACAACTAGACACAAGAACAGTTTTTTACCAAACGCCATCACTGTGCTAAACAAATAATTTCCTCAACACTGTCAAACTATTGACTAAGTCTGCACTACTATTAAGCTTCTCACCGTTCCCATCATCCATTTCCTTCCACTTATGAATGTATGACTATAACTTTGTTGCTTGTATCCTTATGATTTATATTGATATTGTTTCCTGATTGCTTATTTGTACCCTATGACTATCATTAAGTGTTGTACCTTATGATTCTTGATGAACGTATCTTTTCTTTTATGTACACTGAGAGCATATGCACCAAGACAAATTACTTGTGTGTCCAATCACACTTGGCAATAAAAAAAAATTCTATTCTGTTCTGTTCTATTCTATTCTATTATGGGAGGGGATATTATGGAGATTATGGGATAATCTCCAAGCCTTACTCCCAAGTCAACCCTGTTTTCTTAACTGTTTCTGTCTCCTTGGCAGCTCTGCACTGGGAACAGGCTCATGCTATTCTTCTGCCTCACTGATGTCAGACTCGGAAACTCTGGAGGCAGCAAAGAACTACCAGATGGCCTTGGCCCCCTCTCTGTCTCTGACTCAGAGTCATTGTCCAAGCCTTCCCCAGACTCCAGGACTGGCCCACATTCATCCCCAACCTCCTCATAGTCCAAATCTGGTGCCAGCTCTGCAGGCCGTTGGCGGGCCACAACATTGACTCAATGTTGAGTCTGATCTGAAGTGACCATTTGAAATTACAACAGCACTGAAAAATGTGATTTATGACTGTTTTTCACACTTATGACCATTGCAGCATCCCCATGGTCATGTGATCAAAATTCAACTGCTTGACAACTGGTTCATATTTGTGACAGTTACAGTGCCCAGAGATTTTTTGATCACCTTTTGTGACCCTCTGACATACAAAATCAATAGAGAAGCCAGATTCATTTAACAATTAGGTTACTAACTTAACAGCTGCCCTGATTCATTTAGCAACTGTGGTAAGAAAGGTCATTAACTTAAGAAAGGCAAAACTAACTTAACACATGTCTCACTTAGCAACAGAAATTTAGATCTCAATTGTAGTCACAACTTGAGGACTACCTGTAGTGCTTTAGTTCAATAAGGCAAGTAGCTTTGCTTCAGTCTGTCAAATTGAAGTGTGCCAGTTTTCTTCTTTTTGCCATTTCAGTGCGGGGGGGGGGGTGTTAGGATTTTTTAAAAGGAAAAACAGATAAAAATCTAGGAGGTATTGCTGATGTGATTTGCGCCATCCCTTCAGGGTATGTTTCAACTCAGATGTAATATGGAAAAGCAGAGAAGCATATAAAGCTTCATGAACCTGGGATCAGTAGCAGTCTTCCCATTCTTGCTTTCAAACCATACTCATATAAGTTATAATAAATTGGTTTGTCTTTCAGTTCCTACAAGACTCTGGTTACTCATTATTGTAAAAGGGAGTTACATGTTTCTCTAAGAATATTTAATAATTAAGTTGCACACTCTTGTCTTTATTATAATTAGGATGGAAATGTATAGTCTGGCGTTCCAAGAAAAGCAGCAGTTTTCCAAAGGTGTGGTACTTTGGCGCAAATAGTTTCCAAAGATCTCACTCAACTGTAATACTTCATGTGATATAAGGAAAAGGCAAGGGGGAAGTTATCAAAGAAACTGTAATTAATTAATGGGATGAAATATTAACAGAATTATTCTTCAATTAAATCTAAACATCCAAAAGTCTCCTAGCGTTACCTGCATATTAGAAGTTTAGCTCCTAACATGACATTCAAAAGCTAAGTGTAGCTCAAAGAAGAAGGAAAAATGTTGTGCAGCCCTGTGGGAAGACTGGGTGATACCAGTTTCAGTGGGAGGTTTGATTGGAAGAATGCTCCTGATGGACCTATGAGATCTGCCTCTACAGAAGAGGTTCAAAGGTCAATTTCACCAAGGAGACAACAGCAAGGGAAAGCTATTAATTACGTTGAACAAGAAGCAGGAGATCAGCTGAATCTGTGGGGAAGGATTCAAAATGAACAAGACATGGCAGACAGTGTTGCAGTGTAAGCCTTTAAATGTGTGTTTGGTGCTGGACTAGATTGCGATATTCCATACCTTTGGAGAGGGGGAATGGAACAATTTATGAACTACAGGACAGCTGCTTGAGTTTCTTGCACATAATTGAAGGATAGCAATAGCACTTAGATATATATACTGCTTCACAGTGCTTTGCAGCCCTCTTTAAGGAGTTCACAGAATCAGCCTATTGCCCCCAACCATCTGGGTCCTCGTTTTACCCAACTTCAGAAGGATGGAAGGCTGAGTCAAACTTGAACCGGTGAGAATTGAACTGCTGGCAGCCAACAGTCAACAGAAGCAGCCTGCAGTACTGCACTCTAACCACTGCACCACCATGGCTCCTATGTATGAATATGTATGAGGGTAAATACCAAACTATGTATTTTGGAGTCTTTGAATGTTAAGCCTAATAGGATTTGGTGCACTTATTCTGTTTCTTCAAGCAAATGAATAGGGGACCTTTTGTTTCATTTTTCATGTCTGCAAATATGCCATTAAAGTGACTGACACATAATATTGGCATTTTGTGGTATTCAATATCAAATTTGAATTACTGCTATAAATCGTATTTCTTTGCTACTTGCACTTCATTCATGCTACCCATAGTAAGAGATTAGAGTTCAAATGAAAGATATTTTTCTTCAAGTGCACATATAAACGTGCACAAAGCACAGATGCACACACAAACCTCTGTGCACAGCAATCTTCAAAGGTAACTTTGATTCATGAGACTTAAAAAAGAATTATTTGAACTAAATGTATATACAGCTATAATTTGTTTAATTCTGGATTGGTAAAACCCAGCATGAAACTCTAGATAAATCCTTGAATAACTAAAAATCATCTGATCTAAGAGAATAAGCAGGATCAGATCTGATTAGTACTTACAGTAGAGCTTAGTCCAATATATCTAGCAGGGGAAAAAGGGGAAAAAAATGTAGCTTCAATCTCTCAATCAACTATCAGTTCCATTCCCTGGTAATATATGGTAAAGTAAGGTAAACTAATTCTATCTGTACTTCTATCAGAAATAAGTGGATTTCTGCTTAAATTATTGAATTATTTCTGCCCTGGATCATTGAAACCGCTCCCTCCAAAGAAGATTTGGGGGGCTCATTCCAATCTGAAAGGCAAATGTTATTTATAGAGATTACCCATATGAAAGCAAATACCCATACTAAGTATCTACTTTTTCATAAAATCTTCATACCACATGAAGGTATTATATTTTGAATGCAGCATCTGGCAGGCATCAGCTGAACACTAACTATTGTATACCAGTATACCCAGTGGTGGGATTCAGCCAGTTCGCACCACTTCAGGAGAACCGGTTGTTAACTTTCTGAGCAGTTTGGTGAACTGGTTGTTGGAAGAAATCATTAGGGCAGAGAACTGGTTGTTAAATTATTTGAATCCCACCACTGAGTATACCTAACCTTGAGATATCATCTTGCCACACTGGACTAACAAATGTCAGATGTACATAAATTATCTTTATGAAGTTTAGAGGGAGGCAAGCAAATGTGTCTCAGTTGATAATTGTATTAAAAATGTAATATCTCTTCAGAATTATCCTTGCTCTCCATCAACCTTCAACTGGGTCTAGAAGAATATAATCATCTCTTTGGAAACCTTGATCTATGCTTGCAATTCAATCTATATATTCTTTTGGAGGTACAGCTTCTTGCCATGTTCCCTCAGTTGCAAGAAGGCTGCAATGCCTATGTGAAAGTACTGGACAAGGAAGGAATTAGAAATATTTCTCAAATCCATGACAGATATGCAGATAAGTTTGCTTCTGGGATTCCCTGTCTCACTTACTCTTTCTTTCCCCTCATTACATTTCATCAGTATAGACAAATATGATAACAGCTCACAACAGGGCATGTGTAGTGCAGGTGTATTTGGTCAAATGGCAAGTCACAACTGACAGCTTAGCTTGACAATCGACAGCAATTCAGAAATTCACAAACACTGTTGGCATGGCAATGAAAAGTCTGGGAATAAAGCAAATACCTGCAGCTATTTCAAGCTGTCAGAAATGAGTAATATTGCCTACATTGTTTCATACCCTGACAAAATACAGAGGGGGCCAGGAAGTGTGTGTGTGTGTGTGTGTGTGTGTGTGTGTGTGTGTGCGCACACGCGCACGCGCTTGCACATTTTGGAAACACTGCATTGTATGAACACATAGCAGGCAAGAGTATCAATGTATAGAAATCAGTTGATCACTTTATAGTGTCACTTATTGCAACAATGAGTGAAAACAGCTTGTCCCTTAAACCTGTAGTAGTCAGAAACATAGGAAAATTTCCACAGGCAAGAAAACAGTGGTTAACTGTGACAAAGCACACTGGTTAGTCCTTCTTGAAACTTTTTATCATTTTGATAAGAATGGGGGAGGGCAATGCATTTTCATGTGATGAAGATGTGTTGAAAAAAATACATGTTTGTTGTAGTGAAGCACAGAAGATACAACCAAGAATAAGACACTGAATTATGGAGAGGTAGAGTAAAACAAAATAATCCGAGTAGAAGTTTTGTTCACACAATAGATCTTTGTCTTCCTTTATCTTGTCCTCTACTTGCAATGGTGCTCCTTTTCCAAAATCTGGAGCTCCCATTGCTGGAAACAATTGGCCCATTGCTGGGAGAAAGTGGCAAGAAGATGACAAGCAACAGGGAGAAAGCAGATCTACTTAACTCATATTTTGCATCTGTCTTTACACTAAAGGAAAAAACAATCCAACCTATCAAAAACAGCACTACAAAAAACAGATTAGAAACACAAGTTAAAATAGGGAAGAAAATGGTAAGTGAACACCTGTCTACCTTAGACGAGTTCAAATCACCAGGACCGGATGGATTACACCCCAAGGTTCTGAAGGAACTGGCAGACGTGATCTCAGAACCACTGAACTATATCTTTCAAAGATCCTGGAGCACAGGGGAGCTGCCAGAGGACTGGAAAAGAGCTGATGTAGTTCCCATCTTCAAAAAAGGAAAAAAAACAGATCCAGGAAACTACAGACCTATCAGTCTGACCTCAATACCGGGGAAGATTCTGGAAAAGATAATCAAGCAACGAATCACCGAATACCTAGAAGCAAACAAAGTAATAACCAAAAGCCAACATGGGTTTGTCAAAAACAGATCATGCCAGACTAATCTTATCGCATTCTTTGACAAAATGACAAAATTAGTAGACCAGAGGAATGCTGTTGATATAATTTACTTGGACTTCAGTAAAGCATTTGATAAAGTAGACCATAACCTACTACTAGATAAAGTAGAAAAATGTGGGTTAGACAGCACCACCACCAGATGGATTCGTAACTGGCTGACCAACCGCACTCAACGTGTAGTCCTCAACGGAACTACATCCACATGGAGGAAGTATGCAGTGGAGTACCCCAAGGCTCTGTTTTAGGCCCAGTACTCTTCAACATCTTCATCAATGACTTGGACGAGGGATAGATGGGGAACTCATCAAATTTGCAGATGACACCAAGCTGGCAGGAATAGCCAACACTCCAGAAGATAGGCTCAAGTTACAGAAAGATCTTGACAGACTTGAACATTGGGCGCTATCTAACAAAATGAAATTCAACAGTGAAAAAGTAAGGTTCTACATTTAGGCCAAAAACAAAATGCACCAGTACCGTATATGTGGTACCTTGCTCAATAGTAGTACCTGTGAGAGGGATCTTGGAGTCCTAGTGGATAACCATCTAGATATGAGCCAGCAGTGTGCAGCAGCTGTTAAAAAGCCAACACAGTTCTGGGCTGCATAAACAGAGGATAGAATCAAGATCACGTGAAGTGCTAGTACCACTTTATAATGCCTTGGTAAGGCCACACTTGGAATATTGCATCCAGTTTTGGTCGCCACGATGTAAAAAGATGTTGAGACTCTAGAAAGAGTGCAGAGAAGAGCAACAAAGATGATTAGGGACTGGAAGATAAAACATATGAAGAACGGTTGCAGGAACTGGGTATGTCTAGTTTAACAAAAAGAAGGACTAGGGGAGACATGATAGCAGTGTTCCAATATCTCAGGGGCTGCCACAGAGAAGTGGGAGTTGGGCTGTTCTCCAGAGCACCTGAGGGTAGAACAAGAAGCAATGGGTGGAAACTGATCAAGGAAAGAAGCAACTTAGAACTAAGGAGAAATTTCCTGACAGTTAGAACAATTAATAAGTGGAACGACTTGCCTTCAGAAGTTGTGAATGCTCCAACACTGGAAATTTTTAAGAAAATGTTGGATAACCATCTGACTGAGATGGTGTAGGGTTTCCTGCCTGGGCAGGGGGTTGGACTAGAAGGCCTCCAAGGTCCCTTCCAACTCTGATGTTATGTTATGTTATGTTATGTTATGTTATGAGATTTGGAAAGTCGAGCAAGAAAATAGAATAAGCCCAATTCTTAACATGGAAGGTCCCACAACAAAACAAGTTGTTTATTTTTTTTCTTTGTCTCAGTAGTTGGCAGCACCTGACTGACTTTGAGTTTGGAAGCTAGAGTTGGGCCTAGTTGGCAGTTGGCTGGAGAATAAGGGAACTGAAAGTTCAAGTGGGGATTTCAAGAAATGCTAGAAGGCGGCAATGGCAAACCACTTCCATATCATGTCTCAAAAACTGCTTGGATGTGTCTGTAGAAGTCATTAGAAATCTCCTAAATTTGAAGAAGGCCTTTCTTATATTTTATTTAATTTTATAAGGAAAGCCATCCCAACCTATGCTTTTCACATGAAGACTGACTTTTATATTCTGTGCATTTTGTACCAGTCTGCATTCATTCAAAAACAATTCATCCTAACCATCTCTCTTCATGTTTTAACACACAAACACTTAAGTACTGCATTCCCATTGCATTCAGTTTAATTTTATGTTTCTCCTCACATGTTGAGCTCATTTCCATATAACAAAGTGGACAGAAACATGCTCTTATACCCAGCCAGTTTTCCTTTGTTTTCAATAAACATTTATCCCTTACAACAAACTACATACCTCCTGTTACCTTTTGACTGGTATTTGTAAATCTTACAAATTTTCCATTCCTTTTCCTACCCTTGGCAAATTTTCTACTGTGGTATATACAGTCATCTACTTGCTCTGGGTTTTTTTTTTTTACTTTTAATGTATAATTTAGAGTTTATAATTTTATTTTCCCTGTCAACACAGCTATCCTGGTCCTGGGCACATTAATTCCAGACTCATATAAACTATCTAACATTCATTAAAAATCATTTGTGTTCTCAGCCAACAATGAATACCATCTGCATAAAAATATACACATATTTATATGTCACATTAACATATCTGTAACATCAACAAAGTTTCTTATAATAGTTTTTCCATAAATATATTACACCATGAAGAGGATACTGCATATTATTGCCTTAATCTCTATCACACAATATAACCCATCCCCAAGATTTTCATTTAGTCTCCTATAAGCATTATTTCCATCATATATTATTCTTATTTCATGCAACACCCATTTTCCCCCATCATACACAGTTCTTCCATGATCACAATTCATTTGACCATAACATTTATCACCAACATACAGATTCTGATTTTCTGATTCTGTACACCAAGACAACCCAGATGGCAGTAATTCACATTTTCTTATATACATTTTAATCCCTTTGGTCATAATTAATTGCTTACCAGTATATATTCATTAACTAGTCTAAAAGGCAGAATAGCCTGATCTAAATGCAATTAGAATTAATCTCTCTCCCCCCCCCTCACCATCTCTCTCCCTTTCAATTACTGTTGATTTCTGGTGAGCTCCCAGTACTTTCCTCAGCAAGATTTCAGAGGTGACTTACCACTTCCTTCTTCTTAGGACTGAGAGAGGGTCACTGGTCCAACATCATTTCAACTGGTCTCCTGGTTTGAAGTGGTTAAGCTTGGTGCCTTAATCATTACATCAAAGTGCCACTCTTCACAACATATATGTTTAATTCATTTTATGTTGTTTTCAATTTACTCCTCCTGTATTACCAGTTGCAATTTTCCACATGATATGGTCCTCAGCAGATGATGGTCCCATAGATATTGATCTTTAGGGCCCATCATGACTTTAGTCGATTAGAGCTTGAACATTATAAAGACATATAAAGTGTGGACCAGGTGACAATCTGAGTTATCCTATTGCTATAAGCAGTATTCTTTGCTTATTGTGAAGGGGATGTGGTGGCTCAGTGGCTAAGATGCTGAGCTTATCGATCGGAAGTTCAGCAGTTAAGCAGTTTGAATCCCTAGTGCTGCATAACGAAGTGAGCTCTCGTTACTTGTCCCAGTAGTTCAGCCAACCTAGCAGTTTGAAAGTATGTAAAAAATGCAACTAGAAAAAATAGGGACCACCTTTGGTAGGAAGGTAACAGCACTCGTGCGCCTTTGGCGTTGAGTCATGCCAGCCAAATGACCACGGAGACGTCTACGGACAGCACTGGCTCTTTGGCTTTGAAATGGAGATGAGCACCACCCCCTAGAGCCGGGAATGACTAGCACATATGTGCAAGGGAAACCTTTACCTTTACGTTGCTTATTGTAAGGAAAGTATCAGTGAATTTTGGTACACATTGTCAAAATGAGCCAGAAGCCTTACCACAGCCATTCTAATTCCAAGAACATGAATTGTTCTGAAGCATGTTCTGAACATGAATTCAGCATGTTCTGGTGGTGGTGCTGAAGACAGCACCACCACCAGATGGATTTGTAACTGGCTGACCAACCGCACTCAACGTGTAGTCCTCAACGGAACTACATCCACATGGAGGGAAGTATGCAGTGGAGTACCCCAAGGCTCTGTTTTAGGCCCAGTACTCTTCAACATCTTCATCAATGACTTGGACGAGGGGATAGATGGGGAACTCATCAAATTTGCAGATGACACCAAGCTGGCAGGAATAGCCAACACTCCAGAAGATAGGCTCAAGTTACTGAAAGATCTTGACAGACTTGAACATTGGGCACTATCTAACAAAATGAAATTCAACAATGAAAAAAAGTAAGGTTCTACATTTAGGCCAAAAAACAACAACAAAATGCACAGGTACCGGATATGTGGTACCTTGCTCAATAGTAGTACCTGTGAGAGGGATCTTGGAGTCCTAGTGGATAACCATTTAGATATGAGCCAGCAGTGTGCAGCAGCTGCTAAAAAAGCCAACACATTTCTGGGCTGCATAAACAGAGGGATAGAATCAAGATCACGTGAAGTGTTAGTGCTATTTTATAATGCCTTGGTAAGGCCACACTTGGAATATTGCATCCAGTTTTGGTCGCCACGATGTAAAAAAGAAGTTGAGACTCTAGAAAGAGTGCAGAGAAGAGCAACAAAGATGATTAGGGGACTGGAGGCTAAAACATATGAAGGACGGTTGCAGGAACTGGGTATGTCTAGTTTAATAAAAAGAAGGACTAGGGGATACATAATAGCTGTGTTCCAATATCTCAGGGGTTGCCACAAAGAAGAGGGAGTCGGGCTGTTCTCCAAAGCACCTGAGGGTAGAACAAGAAGCAATGGGTGGAAACTGATCAAAGAAAGAAGCAACTTAGAACTAAGGAGAAATTTCCTGACAGTTAGAACAATTAATAAGTGGAACGACTTGCCTGCAGAAGTTGTGAATGCTCCAACACTGGAAATTTTTAAGAAAATGTTGGATAACCATCTGACTGAGATGGTGTAGGGTTTCCTGCCTGGGCAGGGCGTTGGACTAGAAGACCTCCAAGGTCCCTTCCAACTCTGTTGTTATATTATATTATATATTAATTCTATTCTACACAAATTTGGGTCTGTAATCTGGGACCAATTTAGAAGGCAACATATTATGGTTAGATGTAATAGGAAGACTAAGCTTGAGGAACAGGAGAAAGAGCCACTTTCAAGACAATGATAAAAGACTGAGATAAAAAAAATCTCAGTCCGAAACAGAACTGTAACCTGAGAAAATAGCTCAGAGAACAGAATAGAGAATAGACTTTCTTTATTTCTCACAAAAATAAGGGAGGGAGTAGGAAGCACATTCAGACCTTCAAAATTCTGTTACTATAATGGAATAAAAAATTATATCATTAGCTTGTCTGACTTTGATTTCTTATATATCTTGAAGGGTTAACCCAGGTTTGGAAATATTTGCAGCGTCCTGACACACTCAGGATATATTTTACTAGTTAAATAAACTAAATGATTGCAACCAATTGGGTAATCTTATATTTTAAAAGCTATAAATAATAAATGGGAAGTCATAATAGCGTCAGACTTTTCAGCCTGATCTTAGTTAAATTTTCTTAGATGGGAGTTCTACTGATTTAACTGAACTTGACTTTCTCACCTTAAGTCGGATCGAAATGAAAAATCATTTCTACAGTTATTGACTTGTCCGTAGAAATGTCTATTTTGTTCTGCATCCTATGTGTTTATATCCCAGTGTTTTAGAGATATTGCTTTACACATGCATCAAGCTACACGATTTTATGAAATAATGCCAATTCTATATGCATGTTCTGTTTCCCTCCCCCTAATACTCCCAGCAAAGAGTCAGTCAGAGGCCTTCTTTTCTCCTTTTATTTACATAGATACATGTCCTGGCCACGTCTACCCACGGGCCTGCCAAGTTTCTGGAGATAACGAGGAAATTATAGATAAGGCCAGAATTACTCACGAATAGATTCTTCCCTCCATTGAGACAGTTAGCTCGCGCCAATTCATTGCTTTGTCCAAGACAAAAAACCAGGAAGTCTCGCCTCCTATTTATAGTCTCTGCAGATGTCACTGCATGACAATTATGACTTGGCTTTGTCCCAACTCTGTCGAACAGGTAGATAACCACGAACCGATCCAACATGTCTCGGAACACATTGTTCATGAAGTGCTGGAAAACGGCGGGAGCATTGGTCAACCCAAATGGCATGACAGTGTATTCGTAGTGTCCATATCGGGTGCCGAATGCCGTCTTCCATTCGTCTCCTTCTCGCATCCGCACCGGGTTGTAGGCCCCCCGGAGATCGAGCTTGGTGAAGATCGTGGCCTCCCGCAACCTCTCCAGTAGCTCCGGGATGAGCGGCAGGGAGTAGCGATTCCGCACCGTAATGGTGTTTAGCTGGCGGTAATCACAGCATAGGCGCAAGTCCCCTGTCTTCTTCTTCACGAAGAGGACCGGGGCCAAGAGAGGGGACTTTGAAGGCCGAATGAACCCTCGGGCCAGGTTTTTGTCCAGGAAGTCCCTGAGGGCGGCCAACTCGGGCTCCGACATGGAATACAGGGGTCCCCCAGGCAGTGGTGCGTTGGGCAGAAGGTCCACAGGGCAATCGTAGGGCCGATGCGGGGGTAGTCGGTCCGCCTCCTTCTCGCTGAACACGTCGGCGAAGTCCGTCAGCTCAGGAGGCAAGGTGATGGCAGCGGTGGGGATGTTCTGGCCGGCACAGGTGTGGCGGATGTGATCGACGCACTGCAGACTCGGGAAAGAGATGGCGTTCCGCGACCAGGCCACCTGAGGATCGTGGGTCCGAAGCCAGGCCAACCCAAGGACCACGGGAAAATGAAGGTCCGCCGTGACATAAAACTGGATCGCCTCCTCATGGTCCCCAATAGCCAGGCACAAAGGCTGGGTGGCAAATTTAATGGGGCCGGACACCAGTTCTCGACCATCAATTGTCTCTACCCGCATCGGAGGGTCCACCAGAACCACGGGGACCGCAAACTGGGTCACAAAGGCCTGGTCCATAAAGTTTGTTGTGGCCCCTGAGTCCATCAGCGCATGCGCCTGGAGCCCGTCCGACTGGTTCCCCAACCATATCCGTGTGTCCAGAATCAGATGCCAAGGGGGCCCAGAGTCTACTTCCGCAACGTCCAGTGGGGGCTTAGTACGTGCCCGACCTAGGGTTTCCCCGAGGTCGGGCCTGCTCCGTTTCCCGATTGGTCACGCTGTGATTCGGGGACCGGCGTGCGTGCCCCACTTCGCTTTCTGGGGCAAGAAGCAGCGAAGTGGCTGGGCTCCCCACAGTACAGGCACAATCCCCCTTGGTGCCTCCGGTTCCGCTCCTGGGCTGTCAGGCGAGGTCTGGCCGCTCCCAACTCCATGGGCTCTTCCACAGCGGTTACAAAACGTGGGGCAACCCTGGGTGCTGGTGGTGCAGGAAGTGGGGGCGCAGATGTCGACGGCGGGTCCCGGGGGGTGCGACGGGACGGTCGCCGTTGCAGACGGGCATCGAGGCGGAGACAAAGAGGCACCAAGTTGTCGAGGGTCCGCGGCACCTCCACGCGGGCCAGCTCGTCTTGCAATTCCTCTGAGAGTCCCTCCTGGAACGCGTCCACCAGCGCTGCATCATTCCAGTCAGAGTCCTGGCACAAAAGACGAAATTCAGTGATGTACTCCTGCAGGGGGCGTTTCCCTTGACGGAGTTCCTTAAGGCGCCTGGTTGCCGTCAGCATTCGAACGGGGTCCTCATACATGGTGCGCAGGTGCTGCCAAAAACGCTGTTGGTCCGCCAGCAGGGGGCTGTCCTGGAGCAAGAGGGGCGTGGCCCATCGAGCAGCCGAGCCGGAAAGAAGGTTAATCACGAAGGCCACCTTAGCCCGGTTGTCTGGGAAATCCTCTGGCCTCATAGCCATGTAGAGCTGGCACTGTCCCAAGAAGGTCGGGAACATCTCAGGCTGCCCAGAAAACTTATCCGGCACGGTTATCGGGCACTTGCGACGAGGAGGAGGAGTGGGAGAATGGGGGGGGGGCTGCAGGCACATTCCTGGCAGCAAGTTGGCCTGCCAAGTGAGCCACTTGCTGCTGGAGCTGTTGATTAGCCGCTTGTAGCTGCTCTAACTGCTGCTGTACATGCTGCTGGTCCATCTTTGGTGGAAGATGTTTTAGTCAGGTCTTGGACAAAATGTTCTGTTTCCCTCCCCCTAATACTCCCAGCAAAGAGTCAGTCAGAGGCCTTCTTTTCTCCCTTTATTTACATAGATACATGTCCTGGCCACGTCTACCCACGGGCCTGCCAAGTTTCTGGAGATAACGAGGAAATTATAGATAAGGCCAGAATTACTCACGAATAGATTCTTCCCTCCATTGAGACAGTTAGCTCGCGCCAATTCATTGCTTTGTCCAAGACAAAAAACCAGGAAGTCTCGCCTCCTATTTATAGTCTCTGCAGATGTCACTGCATGACAATTATGACTTGGCTTTGTCCCAACTCTTCCGCTGCTGCGCACGCCGGTCATGTCTGCGTAATCTTGCATCACTCCAAAACTGTTCTTGGGGCGTTGCCAAATCAGAAGGAGGCTCCAGAGAATCAGGCTTTGCCGGCCCCTCCTCCTCCCTTTGAGTGGGTGCCAGGGAGGGAAAGGGCTCAAGAGAAGCAGGGCTAGCCAGGTCTTTCTGAATCATCCGAGTCCAGGAGTCCGGGTCCAGGAACCTGGGTCACAACAATGCATTTTTAGTACTTGCAGAGTGTTCTGTCCCCCTGAGTCACAACACAGAGTTGGTACTACATCAGTTGTGGTAATCTAGCCTAGAAGCAAGAGGGTTTATTGTTAGGTGGATGACTTTTAAAAGAATTAGAACTGAAAGTTCTGAAATCACCTATCAGATTTCATATGTGGAAGAAAATTGCATATTTTCACAGCACAAACCTTCTGATGGGTTTCATGATGTGCCTTAACAGGTTCGATTTAATGTAATGACTTCTCAGTATTTCAGATACTGACATTCTACTCACCAGGTTTACCTTCTGGAAAATGGCAAAACGGTTAAAAAAAAGTTTTGGTTCTAGCCTACTCTTATTTAACGCACAAGGATCCCTCTGATGTGTGCTGGTATACTTAAGCAGTCTTCATTCTATAATACTAGACGTGTGAGTAGAAAGCAGCCACAATTTTTTAAGGAATGGCAGATTGTGGCCAGTGCCCACATGTTGTTGCTAGTTGCAAAGTCATGTCCAACCCATCGTGACTCCATGGACAACATTTCTCCAGGCCTTCCTGTCCTCTACCATCCTCTGGAGTCCATTTAAGCTCATTCCAACTGTTTCAGTGACTCCATCCAGCCATCTCATTCTCTGCCATCCTGTTCTTCTTTTGCCCTCAGTCTTTCCCAGCATTAGGCTCTTCTCCAGTGAGTCCAGTGAAAACACTTTTTGTTTTTCAAATCCATTGTCTGCATAGCCTATTATTTGCTTTAAATTCTGAGTCGGTCTTCGAAATTGTCTAATGACTTTGCTTGGCTGGTGGTGCATCTTACTCTACTGCCCAGTGTCTGCTAGTAAAGCCACTGGAAATATATTGCTGCCAAATCTTCTATTGATAAGTCAAAAACAATATCGATTACGAGGTTAGGAAATTTAGTGTACAATGACTTGGCTGCTTTAAAGCATAATCCCATAGATCTTGTAAATGTTACGTGGCATCCTCAAAGAAAACATTGCTTTGCAGACTTAAAACTATCGTACATCTAGAGATGAATTTTGTTGCTTGCAATCATATTATTTCTCAGCATCCTTAAGGTAATTTCATGTTGTCTTGGGCCTAAGTTCAAAACCCTGTGAAATGTATAGGTTGAGAAAAGATGAAAAGCATGTCAAGAAAAGCAAAAGTGAGGTCATGCACTCTTTCAATCCATTTGCTGGCTCCAGCTCCACATGGCATGAACCCTGAAAGTATGTGCTGCTGAACAGGGGGGAAAAAAAGCTTTCGACAAAAATAAAGAATAAAGCAAAACATTGTAAAACAATGAAATTATTACCAAGGTCATGTTGTTGTTGTTGTTGTTGTTGTTGTTGTTGTTGTTGTTGTTGTTATGATGATGATGATGATGATGATGATGATGATGATGATGATGATGATGATGATGTGTGCGCACAATTGGCTTGATTTTTTACAGAGACATGAAAATATTATAATCATCTTTTGTGGTGACAAGTTTTTTTGACCAAGTTTCAGAGATAGGTTATTTTTACTGACATCAACAGGATGAGGACATTTTGCATAATAACTTTTTACCCTTATTGTATAAACAAAAATTTGCAAATAGACCTAAATTTGAATAACTGAAGGCATTAGTTTCTTTTATAGTACAAGAGCAAATAATGAACAGCTAATAACTTTGGGCAATAGAAAGGTATTAAACTTTTATTAATAATTGCTTATTTCATAGGAGGGCTTGGAAGTCTCCTACAGTGAGCAGGGACACTAAAGTGTAGGCATTAGAAGACTTAAACTTACCTGAAATAAATCTAATTAAATCAAAAGGTTTCACTTCTGCAGAGGATTACATGGCATGAATGTATAATAGTGGATTTATTATCTGGAATAATTACTGTAGATTCTATATCTTTCTAAAGAAGTTTAGCATATTTTATTGGTTTACGGCAGTGGTCCCTAACCTTTCCAGCTCTGAGGAGCAGCAGCAGTGGCGATGGGTGGCGGTAGTGATGGGGAAGAGGGAATATTTTTGTGTACACAACCTAAATCAGCACATGCACAAATGGAGCTTTGTGCACTTTTCTGCCGCTTGTGCAGTCTGGTTTCCAATGGATCGTATTCCCATAGTGGTCCATGGACCAGGGATTGGGGACCCTTGGTTTAAGAAATGTGTTTAATTTGAGTGGAACTTTTTCCTACTATCAGTATCATATTTCAAACATATTTTAATATACTTAAAAAAATAGACCTGGAGGTCTTTGAGAGACTATATGGCTATATTAAAATGTAGACTAATTGATTTACCAAGATAAGCTTTAGATTTTTTTTCAAAGATGGGCACCTATTTTTCTAGATAGATTAACCTAGAAGCACTAGAAAATCTGGAAGCTCAAAGGATATTTTATTACTGTTGAAGACTTATGCAATAATATAAAATGTTGGACTTCTTTATTTGCTTCCCTGTTCACCTACACTGAACGTATTACAGAAATGCTAATGAACTGATGTAAAAGTAAAAGTTAAAAAAAAAACATTGCACACCAGGTCTATCTTAACAGATTTCAGGCAGATGTTGCAGTATAGGCTCCTTAGTGATGCCATTGTAATCACAATGGCTCCATTATGAAGCCAATACTGCAATATCTGCCTGAAAAATATTAATCTTGAATAGACTCTGTATTATGTATTATATTAATTGATTATAGATCCATATTTAATTTCATTACGGTTACAATCTTGTGATATATACTCTAGATTGATGCTTGGTGGAAACACAATGAGTCTTAATTTTTGGAGCCTGACATGCCTGTTTAATCTCTATATTGTAGTTGTGGTCAAAACAACTGAATTCGAATATTTTTAAAAATTAGCCAATAGGGATATTGCAATTCCTACTTTATGGAAATGATCTATTGGTCTCAACTTCAGATATTACATTTAGCCTTTTAATAGTATGCTTTATTTTTCTACATTATGGATCTCAAGATAGATTGTTTACAGCTGCAGTCTCCTATGATAATTATTGCCTGCATAGATTGTTATAGGATAGTCATACAATTATTGTAAGCTTATTGGAAGCTATTTTAAGTTTATTATTTCATATCTCCCTCTCTGTCTGCCTGCCTGTCTCTCTCTCTCTGTTCTCCCCCATTTGTCTCAAAAAATATCTATAACTTCTAAACCCGAACAGCAACCACCCAATACGGAGCTACAAATTTCAGTCTTTATTTGTAGGGATAAAACAGTTGGTGATGTTTTTTATGAGTTTATTTAATGCACATTCTGTCTGAGAATAATTGCAAATTCTGCTAAGTTTAATTTTTAAAGAAGAACACTTTACAAAACTCTAATGTATCTATTTTAGCCAACCTTTAAGAAAACAGGTAGAAGGAACAGGGTAGTATGGCTGAGTAATGTTTGCTCACCTACTTTATATCTTGAGTAACCATATATCAATATTATCCCCCTTTGATTTGACATGCAGCCTAGGCTCTTGTTTTCTTCCAAATGAATCTTCCTTGCTTACTTTTGAATCAGATTAAATGTTCCTTAAAACTCCACATGCTAGTTTGTGCATTCTCTTCTACCCAGACTCTATTGACAATGTGGTTCATCTGCCAAAGGAGTTGAGGCTAATGCATCATTGATTGCAAAGAATGAATTTTTAAAGGGCCAGGCCTCCTCATCCTTATCCCTAGTCATTATCAGTTTTCATTTTCCATGACTGAAGGGAGCTAATGAATCATATTGATTTAACAAGTATGTGTGTAGCAAAACATTTGATCCATTCACGTCAATCTACTACAGTCCTATCAGGTTGGCTAATGCTAGCAATATATTATTTAAAAGCCTCCATTCTTGGGATTGTGCACTGTCTCTCGCTCTTAGCGCATGCATGTGCATGTCTGAGCGCAGTTGCCTCTCCATCTGCATTTTTATTTCAAGGTACAGTATTTCATAGCTTAACTAAAAGCAAAATATTGTATGCATTTGTTGGGGGAGCTTCACTTTTCCCCACTCACAATTCATTCTGAGCAATGCTATTGCCTTATTTTTGAATGAGACCCATTCTATACTTCAGATTTTGCTTCCTGGGTAAAATGTGCCAGCTTATTATTATTCCTTCTTTTAAAAAAGACAAAATAAAATGGTGGGGAACTTTGATGCTTTCTTTATTTCACTGAGAAATGCAATAGTTTGGACAGGAAGTATACTTAGCTGATTTAAGTCATTGCAATCTACAATGGCATATCCATGGAAAATATAATGTGACTCATGTAAGGAATAGTGCTTTTTCATTGGTCCATGTCCTCTGTCCAAATCTCTTGCTTCCTAAGACCCCATGGTAGTTCCTTGAACTTCTGTTCACATGACAATAATCCATAGTTGTTTCAAGTAATCATTTTTTCTGGATATGAATCAGGGGTGGGCTTCAAAAATTTTAGCAAGGGGTTCTCTGCCTGGTTGCTGGGTGAGCATGGCCATGGTGGGCGTGACCTAGTCAGCCTCTTGCACCATGGCGTTTTTACCCTCCTCGGGCTCCAGAGGCTTTTCTTGAGTCTCCGGGAAGGTTCCTGAGGCCCTCTGGAGACTGGAAATGGGCCCAAACTTCCTGAACTTCCAGTAGGCCCATTTTTTGCCTTCCCCGAGCCTCCGTGCATGCCCTGCATTTACCTGCATTCAAAACAGGCTGCGTGGGGTGGGCAGGGCCAGCCAGGAGTGGGATTTGGGGGTTCTCCAAAACTTTAAAACAGTCTAATTGAAGTGCCTAAAAAGGATGGGCAGGTGGATATGATCCAGCATAGATTTGGATTCCTAGCCATTTAGAACTTTAAAGCTGAGTAAACCAAAGCACATATTGAATTGTGAAAACAGATTTGTTTTAGAGCTGACTTAATTAACTCATTATTATGTGGTATATAACAGACATTCTTTTCTTCTGTTTATCAGATCAATAGAGAAATAAATCTTTCTAAATATAAAATAAGACAAGATGTCTCAGGCTTATTAAAAGTTCATACACATTAAGCCCTGAGCCTCCTAAATAAATATACAAAACCTGGCCAGTTCATGTTTGCCAAACTGTAACACTTTTAACATGTAGAGATCCATTATTGTCAGCAATTGAAAACACATGCATTTTATTGTTGTCATTAGATTATTGTAATCCATATCCACTTTCTGAAGTTAGTTCAGGAACCTGAGTTAATGTTGAGCAAGCCAGGACTGATTGGATTTGTGTGATATGAGGCAGGAAGAAAAAGTTATTATCATTTCTGACTCTCTATTCATTTCTGGTCTTATTTCAGGATTCTACTTTTCCTTATAAGGTGCTTAAATCACTGTATCTGATAGAATATATCTTTCTATTGAAACACAGAGCTGATCCTAAGATCCTCTTTGAGAAACTATCATACAAAATTGTGATATAGTAGATGATTATGCAGATGGAGGCCTTTTTACTTTACTATAGTTGTTTGACCCCAAATTGTAATGCTTTCTTTAGTGAAATAAAATATGCCTGGAATTTACAAACATCTGTGGCCCAAGGATATTTTCCCCATACCAATAAAAATAAATAGGCACTTTGTATATAATCCCAAAACAATTGTCAACATTGACAAAATCACCAGCAGTCAATTATAAAAGGCAGCTTTACATCCTACATTTACATTTACAGCTTAAATCCTGCATTGATACCTTTAACATCAACAAACAATATCTGCTTAGCTCAGGACATTGGGAAGAACTCAATAAATGGATAAAAATGTCAAATCCAGTTCAAATATCTGTCCTACCGGATGACCAAATGACAATTGTATCAACTAACCATGGAAAAGCAGGCTGTGTAGAGAAATTGCAAGCCTTCCTCCCCTCCTATTTCAGCTTTCTGCCTAGCAGTAGCATGGCAGAATGTGAGCCAATAAAAACTGCAACTTTGAAATGGGTATGAGAGGAGATGGGAGAAGATGTATGTTTTAGAAGCTTTACAGCCATCTGCAAAGTTAAGCTGCCAGACAAAAGTAGGTGTTTTTCCTTCAGAAGGAATGAACAGTCCCAAAGAAGTACAGATGCCCATAGAATCATCTATTGCAGGGATGTCCAAACTTGGCCCTTTGAAGAGTGGTGGACTTCAACTCCCAGAATTCCCCAGCCAGCAACTTGCTCATATTTATAGCTCATGCTGGCTGGGGAATTCTGGGAGTTGAAGTCCACCTCTCTTCAAGGGGCCAAGTTTGGACACCCCTGATCTATTGTAATGTCCTTCCTGTTAAAGACTACTTCAGCTTTAATTGCAATAATACAAGAGCAACCAATAGATTTAAATTTAATGTTAACCACTTCAATCTAGATTGCAGAAAATATGACTTCTGTAACAGAGTTATCAGTGCTTGGAACACATTACCTGACTCTGTGGTCTCTTCTCATAATCCCAAAAGCTTTAACCAAAAACTTTCTATCGACCTCACCCCATTCCTAAAAGGACTATAAGGGGCGTGCATAAGAGCACAAATGTGCCTACCGTTCCTGTCCTATTGTTTTTATTCTTATACATATATGCTTATACTTCCTCATATTTCCTCATATATATGTTTATATACAATATAACCATTTTGTGTGATGCTTATGTATATTGTTGTGACAAAAATAAATAAATAAAAAATAAAATAAAATAAAGACAAAACACAACATTAAAAGTTCAAGAGCTCTACATGCTGCCATTAATAGAAAAAGGAGAAATCTCAGAGTGGACTTAAAATGGAACAGGTTTAAGAAACATGGATGCATCCTAGTGATAGTGTAGAACAAAGGATATTGATAATTGTAATTAAATAGTAATCATTTTAGGCTGATCAGTACAGCCTATAAATTTGAAATCTGGCACGTACGTTCCTCTTGGCTTCTAGGTGATTGCTAAGAAAGGATTTTTCCAAATGACCATTAATATTTCATATACAGTATTATATTCACACACTCTGATGCTAAGGAGATAGACGTTCTATTCCCCACCCCCACCTGAAAAGAACTCTGTTCCAACTGCCAGTTGCCTTATATTAATATGCTCTGATGCAAAAAAGGGTATGGGGGTGGCCAGCACATGATTCATCTGGCCTGCGGGCTGGGACATTCTATTCCCCCTCCCCCTCTGTTCCATCTGCTAATTGCCTTATATTAACACACTCTGATGCTATGAAGTTACACAGTCTACTTTAAGTTTCAGGCTTTAAGTGTCAATTTGTCAAGCCCGAGTACATAGTTTTGTAGCAAATCATGGGCATCCAGCTAGTAGCATATAATAATCAACATACTAATAGTAATTATCATCATAATAGTATAGAGATAGCAATGGAACAGAATATAGGAAACACATATCACTTTTATACGTTTGTTTTACGACATAAAGCACCTCCACAAATCTATACAGAGATAAAAAGAAACCACTTTTCCAGAGTCCAGGACTTTTGAGTTTTAGTTAGTCTAGTTGGGTTGGGTTTTAAAAAAATAACCCATGAAACAAACTATTGCTGATTTTATTATGTTACTGTTTCGTTGGGCTTTTAAAATATGTCTTAATTTATTACTTCGAATGGAGAACCTACAGAGTCTCCATGTGCAATATTCCCTACTGCAAATACTCTCATGATGTTGGAAACAATGCAACATAACTGCAGTGATTGATTTATTGGCCAGTCAGGGTAACTCTGGATGGCTTACAATCATAAAAGATTAAAAAAATGTATAAACTAAAAGCAGAAATAAATTAATACACAAGCAAACACTGCAGCCCAATTAAAGAAGAGCAGGAGCAAGATGGGAGGTAAGTCGGATCTGTTATTAATTGATCAACCACCTCCACTGTAATGCTTTCCCATTGGAGCCCAAGCCAATTGGCAAAGCCAGGCCTTGAAGCTCTTATGGAAGCTTGGAAATGTTGGAGCCAACGTTACTCCATAAGGCAAGATATTCCAGAGGGGAGCTGAAACAGCTGAGAAGGCCCTTCTCCTGGACCCAACAAGTTGGAATACTCAGACCCACAGACTCGCAGCATGCCTCATATATAGTTACATTTGGACTTTGCAAACAGAACCCCCCATACACACACACTATCTGTACCTATGGTCTATTTAAAAGTCTGACTTATCTCTAGAGTTTAAATCAAGTACAAACTCCTATATCAGGGAGGCAATTAACAATTGTATAGATTGTTCAGCTTGTCAAAAATCTAGAAAACTGGCAACAAATAGTCTACAGAGATTCGCATTCCATTCCCCACCATCCAGTCAGAGCTAAAGAAACTTCTTGGATGAGAAGCAAAACATTTTCAAAAGAAAAACAAGAAAGTCCAGTTGTCGCCTGAAAAAGCACCTTTGGGAGAACCTGGATGACTGACAATGTCTACAGACTTTTAGGTATACAATTTGGGATGAACACCCTTTGAAAGGTCGTGTTGTGGTCTGCCAGCAGCCTGTGGAGCTGGCAATGGAGTTGGACAGCGATGAGGCTGAGGTGAGGCCAGGGCCATCGGGGAATGAGGTGCGGACTCCAGAGCTTCCAGAGGCTGACAGTTGTGAGGCAGAGGAACAGGAGGAGCCTGTTCCTAATGCACACATGAGAAGAGCTGCCAGAAGGCAAGAGCAGCTCAAGCAAAGAGGATGACTCAGGAGTACAGCCAAGAGATGATTGGCCCCTCCCATAAGGCTTAAAACAGACCAGTAACAGTGTTTGGACTTTGCCAGAAAACAACGTTGGTAGCTTTGTCTTGTTTGGTCTACATCTTGCATTTATTTTTGTGACTTCTGAAGGTTTGCCAAGAAAGGCCTTTGGCAGTTTGCCTAATTGGACCAAATTTGTGATAGGACTGAGGAATTTGTGTTGGGAGGAATTTGTTTTAGTTTGAGTTGAACGATGCTGGGAATGAAATAATTCTCAGCTGTTCGAATAAAGTTTGTTTTTGCATGGACTGAGTTTTCTACTACCTACTTGGGCCTGGGTCACAACAGGTGTGGGAGTAGGAATGGATTTCCAGAGGAAAAAATTCAGACTACAGGAACCAGGAGCACCTACTCAGGTGACCTTGAGGACCCAGATAAACCTCCAAGTGCTTCAATGACCCTCTAAAAGGGTACAAATGACCAGCTGTCTGCAAAGAATATAAATCCTTCCATTTCCCACTATCCTGTCAGAGCTGAAGAAGCTTCTTGGATGAGAAGCGAAATGTCTTCAAAAGAAAAAACAATGAAGTCCAGTTGGCTACTGAAAAAAACACCTTTGTGGCAACAAATAATTTCATTAATATCGATGAAAGAAAACAATTCATTTCTGTTATCAACCAGATTTTTAAACAAAGTCAGTGTTTATCAAAATGTCATTTTTCTTCCTGAATTTTTGCTGTCTGCCATTGCTACTTTCTTTTACTCTATTTATATGATTTCTCTGTTAAAGAATCCCAACTTAACTATCTAAAGCCGAGAAGTAAATCATAGTTCTTTCATTAATCACCATAACAACAATGGTTTGAACAACCAAATTTTCTTAGTATTACTGTTTTCTTTCTCCTGTAATGATGTATGGTCTTCTCTAAACTGTTTTTTTTTCTCCGTCTCTCTATGACACATCTGAGGAAAAGATATGAGATCCAAAGCAGTGTGGCTGATCACTCTAAGCCTAAAATGGCCTCAGAGTAAAGTAGTAATCCTTCCATCCTGATTGTTACAAAATTACAGTCACACCTAACTCCCTAATTTAAACTTTATTTTTTAAAGGAGCCAAACTACTTTCAAGTATGTATCAAATCTGTCTTTAGTATCAATAGCTCAATTATCCTCACAGGGGCTGAGAAAGATAATGCATCTACATGCCTTGACTACAGATACAAAATACTACAAATACATTTTCTCTAAAATGGGCAAAAAAATAAAATAATGAAAAGAGAAACATCATTCTTGGGTTGAGATTTAACCAAGTGTGAATAAGACCTTAAAAGAAAAAGAAGCAGGAGATGCAAACAGTACATTATGCATCAGCCCTATTGATAAAAGGATCAAATTATAAAAGTCTCTTCAGAGAAAGGTTCATCGAGGGAAAAAATAAATAAAATCCACCTTCTCTAGCATGGAATGTTAAGTTTTCTTTTTGGGATTTTCAGGCAAATCCACCAGATATCTGATATATTATTGTCTCCATTTAGGAGGAAAAACAAAGACATTTATTTATTGTCCTTATAATTACCTCCTTCCCTTTCACTTCCAGAGGATCCAAAAGTCTTTTCAGCACACAGTTTTTATTTTATTTTTTATTTTAATTTTATTTTTAAATTTTTTATTATTATTATTATTATTATTATTATTATTATTATTATTATTATTATTATTATTATTATTATTATTATTATTAATTTATTTATTTATTTATTTATTTATTTATTTATTTATTTATTTATTTATTTATTTATTTACCACTCCCTCCATTCTCAGGATTAAAGGAAAATCAGATCTGAAATCTTAATCTCACTTCAGCTTCCAAAGCTCTATGTTTCTCCTTGATTATCACTGGAAATTAACATATAAGCATGGTTGTTGTCTCTATTGGATTTATTTTAAAGTCTTACATAGCTGCCTATTTTGTAACTACAACCCTGGGTGGCTGATAAGACAGTCAAAATAACAACAACAAAAAGTCACAATTAAAAAAAAACCACCTCATTGCACCCTTGAGAAACTTTCCTACACATCCTGCCCCAGTGTTTGTGAGGAGAACCAGCTCTTCAAGGCAGTGGTGGAATTCATTTTTTTTTACTACTGGTTCTGTGGGCATAGCTTGGGCAGGATGTGACTTGGTGGGTGTGGCAGGGGAAGGATACTGCAAAATCTCCATTCCCACCCCACTCTGGGGCCAGCCAGAGGTGGTATTTGCTGGTTCTCTGAACTACTCAAAATTTCCGCTACCTGTTCTCCAGAACCCATCAGAACCTACTGAATAGCACTCCTGCTTCAAGGCCTTCCAGAAGCAAGGAGGATGGGGCCTGTCAGATTATTGGGGAAGGATATTCCAGAGAGTAGGAAGCTACAAAGAAGGTCTGAATATCTTGCAAATTTCAACCAACAGTGTTAAATAGACACAGAAAATGAACCATGCCAATTTTCAGAGAAATACATCCATGAATGATAGATTAAGAACTTTTAGCAAAACTGGAGGAAGTCTGCAATGGTTGTTCTTCCTTCAGATAAGATCAAACCTGTCTGCAAGGAAAAAAAATCTAGTTTTTTTTAATAGAAATTCTTACCAAATACTCTGTATTCTATTCTCTTTTTGTTTCGGCAGTTATGAAAATGATAGACTGCACACAGTTTGTTCTGAACATTTCAGGAAAAAAAAATAAGCAGCATGTTTTGTGGAATGAAAATCTCCCCCCAGCTTTTTCCCCCCCCAGAATAAATTATTAGTCTTCCTCTCCCTTCCACTCCCAACCCATTTGTTATGACATGGAAATTGGAAACATATCAACTTGCCTTTAGACATGGAAACATTTCAGAAACGTAGCATACAAATAAGGAAAGCGAATGCTGAAGTATTGGCCTCATAACTTCTAACCTGAGCTCTCATCAGGGCAAGAGTAAAAATAACATTCCCTCAAGCTGAGCTTAATTCTAGTGACTTCATGAATATATTCATATTGTTTTCTTGGCCACAGTGCTGAAGTGATTTGCCATTGTTTTTCCCTCAGTTGTTTTCAATTTTCCCGACTAGCTTAGAGATGTGGCATTATAGTGATCTATCCAGAAGAGAAATTCAACCCGTTCTATCCAGCTCGGGTGAATTGCTAGCAGTGGCTGCAGGAGGCTCCGCCCACCTGTGCAGACATCATGACATTGCTTTTTGTTACAATTTTAAGCCACTGTGCATGCGCAGAAGCTTTATGCATGCGTAGATACTGCCATGTGTGAGCGAAGCAAGCATGTGCATGGTGCATGCACATTTGTGAACCAGTAGGGAAGGCAAGTGAATTTCACCCCTGGCACCTATCCAAGTTCTAAGCAGGCTGGCCAACCTTGTTTCTAAACTCACTCAGGGTAAAACTGATGCTTCCACCAGATGACATTACTGGGGAAAGGTGAGCTAAGCATTAAAAATCAAAGACTTTTTAAAAAAATGTACAGAAACATTTCAGAAAATGAAGAGATGATAGCACATTTAAAACCGCAGTATGGCTCAGGCTGTAAGATAGCCTGTTATTAAACACAGCTGCCTGCAATTACTGCAGGCTCGAGTCCCACCAGGCCCAAGGTTGACTCAGCCTTCCATCCTTTATAAAGTAGGTAAAATGAGGACCCAGATTGTTGGGGGGGGGGGCGGCAATAAGTTGACTTTGTATATAAATATACAAATAGAATGAGACTATTGCCTTACACAATAGTCCTAAGTCTTCGGAGAAAGGCGAGATATAAATGTAAATAAAAAAAAAAACATTTAGCACATAGCACTTAGACTTATATACCGCTTCATAGTGCTTTACAGGCCTCTCTAAGTGGTTTACAGAGTCAGAATATTTCTCCCAACAGTCTGGGTCCTCATTTTACCCACCTTGGAAGGATGGAAGGCTGAGTCAACCTTGAGCCTGGTGAGATTCAATCTGCCAAACTGCTGGCAGCTGGTGATCAGCAAAAGTAGCCTGCAGTACTGCACTCTAACCACTGCCCACCACAGCTCATTTAGCTTCCAATCAAGCCTAATAGATCTCAGAGATTCCACAAACCTCTTGTCTCATCCTTTGCTCAGTCCTCAATTTGGACTGAACCTTGTGTTAATTGCTTCAAGATATTTGTCTCAAGTAGAGGAAGAGCAATCTCTAGTAAAACCCCTCAATCTGCTTAGAAGCCAGTGCTGTCAGTGACAATGTTATTCTGCCTTATCTCCATTCTAGTATTATCCCAATATGGAATTTTAAGATGAAATGTTACCTCTTTCTTCCCCACCTTCCCCAAAGGTTTGAATCACTGAGCATCAGAAGGTTCTTGATTTATTTATTTATTTATTTATTTCAATCTGATAATTTCAGAATTATTGATTCAGATTTGATCAAACCAATTAATTTTCAATCCAGAGTACTGAAGACACAAACTATGAGGCTCAAATTATCCTGCTTTGGACTTAAGTGAAACCCTAGCTCACTAGAGAAGTCTCTATAATCCTCGGAAAGGTGGAAAAAAAAGAGAACAAGAGGATGACCAATACCAAGGTAGATAGAGTCATAGTAGTTCTGAGTGCACCACTGAAGGAACTGAACGACCAGGTTAGGGACAGATCATCATGGAGAAAATCTATCCATGTGATCTCTAAGAGTTGACAGTGATTTGATGGCATGTAATCAATCAAACAAACACAAATGCATTTTCTCTGGGGAAAAGTCTATGCACAAGCTAATTGCTGTTTAAACATAGGCTTATGGATTTGGGACCAATCATCATTGTCTCTTTCGCTTAGAGAATTGTCCCAAGCTCTATATAAATGCATTTATTTTCCTTTCCAAAAACATCACTGTCCTGGCTCCACTTGATATTTGAGTCTTCATTCTGAAACTTGGTAAATGAAACAACACGCTATGGCAGTTTCAGAGTTTGGTGACCCACTGGCATAACACAATGCACAGAAACTTCTGTTATGCCTTAATATATGCATTTGTCTGAACACTGTGGAATACTCTGCTCCCAGAGATGGGGAAAGCACCAGTGGTGGGATTTAAATAATTTAACAACTGGTTCTCTGCCCTAATGATTTCTTCCAACAACCAGTTTGTCAGACTGCTCAGAAAGTTAACAACCGGTTCTCCCGAACTGGTGCGAACTGGCTGAATCCCACCACTGGAAAGCACCCACGCTCCTGGTCTTCTGAAAAGGAGTTAAAACATGGCTCTGCAACCTCGCATGAGAAGCCCAAAAGAGCAAGCAGCATGTGGGGCTCCTTGGTGGCCAGAGAGCCTTCATCTTTCAATTGATTTTTTTTTAACAGGGTTTAATTATTCTTGCCTCCCTCTAAAAAAATATTTTTTTAAAATTTCAATTCTGAATTTTAATTTTTATATACTATTTTTATATTTTGTACATTTTATGGTACATCACCCAGAGTCCCTCTTTTGGTGAGATGAGTAGTTCAGAAATACAAAAAGAAAATAAAGTATATACGTATATCTGTATGTGTGTGTAAATATTTACAGACCCCTCGCATCCTGGACATAAACTGTTTCAACTCCTACCCTCAAAATGATGCTATAGAGCACTGCACAACAGAACAACTAGACACAAGAACAGTTTTTTCCCGAAGGCCATCACTCTGCTAAACAAATAATTCCATCAACACTGTCAAACTATTTACTGAATCTGCATTACTATTAATTTTCTCATAGTTCCCATCACCCATCTCCTTTCACTTATAACTGTATGACTGTAACTTTGTTGCTGGCAATCCTTATGATTTATATTGATATACTGACCATCAATTGTGTTGTAAATGTTGTACCTTGATGAACGTATCTTTTCTTTTATGTACACTGAGAGCATATGCACGAAGACAAATTCCTTGTGTGTCCAATCACACTTGGCCAATAAAAATTCTATTCTATTCTATTCTATAGACATAGACATAGACATAGACATAGACAGTACATAAAGGTAGTTCTCATGTAATAATTACCTCATACAATGACAATTCATAATAATGAAAAATAACTTTATGGCCAATCCTTACATTAGCAATTTTTGCAGGTCTATAAAGCAAAAGAAAGCTGAAGTAAAATCATAAACTATGTTAAAGATTTACTTAGCAACTGCTTTTCTTAACAACTGACTTAATGGTCCCAATTGTGGTCACTGAATTAGGACAGCCTGTATGTATGTGTCTGTGTGTGAGTATGTGCTTTGTTGCTGATTTCCTTTTTTTATTATGGGGAGATTTTGATTAAAAGCATAATAAATCAAGTTAACAGGGATAAACATTAAAAATGTGCAAATGCAGATCTGAAGTATTTCACTTTGATGAATATTCATAGAAGACACTTTTCAATCTGGGCTTCCTTCCCCTAAAAAGGAAGCTGTGGTTTTGCTTTGCAGTGCCTCATTTGTGAGGGCTAAGCACATGCTTTTAGCTACTGGAACTAAATACTGCCAGATGAAACCCCAGAAGCATGGTGAAATTCCTCATTGTGGCAAATCCCTTCACCTCCATGTCTGATTGAGGCAAAACATGGCTGCCTCACATGGGTCCAATATCTCTATATATTAAATATAAAATTTTGCATGAGAGTGAGTGGATAATATTTCCTTTGAATTATTTATAATCACGTTTTGAAAATAAAAAAGAAACATCAAAGAAAAAACAGGGTTGTTTTCCTGTTACTCAAAACATAGAAAATGGAAGGGCAATTATTTTTCATTAAGCTATGGTTATTTTAGCTAGCAGTTGTATGATTATGCAATGTCACACAAGGGATATTCAAACTATGCTCGCAGGCTTTACGATTTCTAAATTTAAGGGAGGGAAAGAGAGGGAGGGAGAGAGAATCTGAGTGTGAGCCTGGTGCATTTAATGCCTTAAAAAATAATTTAGCTGGAGCCTGATAAATATGCATCACAAAAACCTTGTGCCAATAGATACAAATCCCAAGATTCCATTCCATTCTAGTATTGTCATGAAAAAAAAAGAACCAAAAATAGATGAGGCAGAATGACTGTAGCTTCTAGCTACTGCAGTATTGAAGATGCTATACTTAAAGCAAAATACAAGAAGCAGAATTTTAAGCTAAATAAATAAATAAATAAAGGTTCCAATAGAAAAGAATATATATAAGTCAGGGTTGAGCTGTGGAATTTCTTTATGCTCTCTGAGCTTGGTTGTTTGCTTGCAGATATTTCATTACCCAGCTAGATAACATCATTAACTGCTAGTGAGAGTTGTTTTATATTTATATACAGTAGCTTGCCCTGTCAATGTTGTGTGTGTGTGTGGTGTTTTCTCCTTGGTAGTTGATTAGGGTATTATCTTGTGTTTGATTGTTTGTCTGATGTTAATTCCTTCTTATCTGGGTGTTCATTACTGAAGAGGACATGCTCTGATCTTTTTGTTTTCATCTAGCTTTTTATTGTCTCTTTTATAACTATGGTTTATTTCTATAGCTGTTGGTGGCTGATTTGTCTGAATGCCAAGCTTCCAGGAATTCCCTAGTATTTTTGGATTTAGCTTGTTCCAGGATGCTTACAATTGAAACTATGGTTGAATATGCCATGTAAATCTGACCATGAAGAAATTTTCATAATGTCTTTTGACTGCTAGTTGGTGTTCCTGGTTGTACCCTGCTAGTCTTCTGCCTGTCTGTGCTACATAGTGGCTCTTATAGTCCTTACACTGTATATTGTACACTTCTGTTATTTCTTGGACTACTAGGTGTATTGGTTTACTTAACATTTTTTTGGATAATAATAATAATAATAATAATAATAATAATAATAATAATAATAATAATAATAATAATAATAATAATAATAATAATAATAATAATAATAATAATATTTTAATTTGTATACCGCCCTTCTCCCGAAGGACTCAGGGCAGTGAACAGGCAGATAAAATACAAATACACACAATAATTAAAAACAACCCTTAAAAAACTAATTTAAATGTCCAAATGTTAAAAAATATAATCCCCCATAAAATCACAAGATTTTAAAAACCCATCCAATAAAGATAAAAATCAGGCTAGTCCAGCCATATGAAATAAATAAGTTTTAAGTTCGCGGCGAAAGGTCCTAAGGTCAGGTAATTGTCGAAGTCCGAGGGGAAGTTCGTTCCACAGGGTCGGAGCCCCCACAGAGAAGGCCCTCCCCCTGGGGGCCGCCAGTCGACACTGTTTGGCTGACGGCACCCTGAGGAGTCCCTCTCTGTGGGAACGTACCGGACGATGGGAGATAGAGGCCGGCAGTAGACGGTCCCATAGATAGCCCGGTCCTAAGCCATGGAGCGCTTTAAAGGTGGTAACCAATACCTTGAAGCGCACCCGGAAAACAACAGGTAGCCAGTGCAGTCTGCGCAGGATAGGTGTTATGTGGGAGCTCCGAGCCGCTCCCTCAATAACCCGCGCAGCTGCGTTCTGAACTAGCTGAAGTCTCCGGGTGCTCTTCAAGGGGAGCCCCATGTAGAGAGCATTGCAGTAGTCCAGGCGAGAGGTAACGAGAGCATGAGTGACTGTGCATAAGGCATCCCGGTCCAGGAAGGGACGCAACTGGTGAATCAGGCGAACCTGATAAAATGCTCTCCTGGAGACGGTCGCCAAATGGTCTTCAAAGGACAACCGACCATCCAGGAGCACGGCCAAGTTGCGTACCTTCTCCATCGGGGCCAATGATTCACCCCCGACAGACAGCCGCATCTGCAGCTGACTGTACCGAGGTGCCGGCATCCACAGCCACTCCGTCTTGGAGGGATTAAGTTTGAGCCTGTTCCTCCCCATCCAGACCCGTACGGCTTCCAGACACCGGGACAGCACTTTAATTGGCTTTAATTGGTATTGTATGCTATGTAATAGTCTGTTGGTTATTTCTTAGATGCTTTTGATGTATGGTACTGTTACCCTTTTCATGGTTTGTGTTGGTTATCCTGCAGTGGGTCGAATGATCAAGCACTTTTTGATAAAGTTACACAGGTATACAATTTGTGGGAAGATGTTGTATAGGATCTATACAAAACTTTTCCTTTTTTGGAAAGTTTTTTCTGAAGAACTATCAAGGCGAAAACCACATCCCACAATCACTGCCATGACAAACTACTGTATATAATCAGGAAACAAACCTCACACTCATTAGCTTTGATGATGTTATTTAGTTGGGTAATGAAACATCTGCAAGCGAACAAGGAAGTTCAGACAGCATCAAGGACTCCACAGTACACATATGTCCTATGTGTCTTCCATATCTGTAGAAAGAAACTGGTTAGAGGCTTTATCAAGCCACAGTTAACCTTACTATTGAACTGCATATAGTAAAACAGTGATCTCTGTTCATAATTAAGATATTTACACAGTGATGCAATAGCTATTTTTTCCTAGAATTAACAATGTTCTTGGAATACTCTTTTTCAGTTTCAAGGAATAACTAACATCTCTTCTCCTCAGATCTCCTCCATCTTTGGTAATTTCTAGCAGCTCCAACATTTCTTGTATATTGGGGATCTGTTTGTCCAGTCTGATTTGAAAACTGCATATGAAGTTTTGTACTTTAAAATTAATTAAATCCTAGCACTATCCACTCTGCAAAAATGGAAACAGAGCTTACTTTGGCCATATTCTTTTATTGCTCAAAAAGATGATATATGAACAGAAAAAAAAATAAGCATCTGTAATATTGTGTGTATCTTACCTGGCTGCATCATGTTATAAAATATTTTTAAAGCAAGAAGAAATAATGCCAGAGACTACATTATTTTAATCTGTTTGCTAGTTATTCAGATGCCCCAATCAGGCTTATTGCTATTCCCCAAATGTAGTGCCTTGGAGTTTGGCTCTGGGATTTAGCCTTAATTATTCCACTGGTCCTTCTTTTATTTACTAAACCCCCAAATTTAAGTGCAGTTTGGTAATGTTGGGGCTGAAGTTGGCAGAATCATAAACATGGTACAGTCTCCAACTCTCAACAATGAAGAAAGAGCAGCCAAATATTTATTGGCTAAATAGGGAGATGTAAAGGCCAGAAACCATGTAGCACATACACATACATACATTCCTGTGTTCTGTGGTAGCCATATCTTCGTGGACGTGATCTAGTCATGCCAAATCTAAGAAGCTGCTGCTGCTGCTGCTACTGCTTCTTCCTCTTCTTCTTCCTCTTCTTCTTCCTCTTCTTCTTCCTCCTCCTCCTCCTCCTCCTCCTCCTCCTCCTCCTCCTCCTCCTCCTCCTCCTCCTCCTCCTCCTCCTCCTCCTCCTCCTCCTCCTCTTCTTCTTCTTCTTCTTCTTCTTCTTCTTCTTCTTCTTCTTCTTCTTCTTCTTCTTCTTCTTCTTCTTCTTCTTCTTCTTCTTCTTCCTTTGATGAACATGCAATTGAGTGTTTTGGAGCAGATTCCACAACCTTTTCAGATTGGTGGCCTAGTGAGGGAGGGGAGGGGGAAAGATGGGATGTTTTTGTCCAAACGGTAAGTGGGACTGTGTGCGCTGGCTCCTGCAGCTTGCTGTGAGTGAGGCTTTGAGCACTGACACCCCCTCTCCATTTGAGTCAGGCTGTGCATGCGATGGCCTGGTTATAAATAGACCATGGCCCAGTAGTGGGCCTTGACCCTTAGGTGGGGGACCCCTGTTCTGGAGAGTCAAGAATGATTATCATGCATGACGTATGTTCTGATAGACATTTAGAAACAATATTTTTATTTTATATATTTAATTTATACACCGCCTATCTCACTATCCAAATCTTAAACAAATAGGCAAATTGGGCCATGAAAAATGAACAAAGAGTACAGTCTGCATCAATTTGCTCTTTTATCCATTAAATGTTCCACAAATAATAAGTGATATTTATGCTTTGTGTCATTCCATTCCAGTTTTCATCTTTTTTATTTGGGTCAATAACACAAATAGCATATGATGTTATATGGGTTACATGCACTGAGCATCTCTCTCTGCCTCTCTACCAAGTTCATTATCTTTTCATTTGCCTTCCTGCTAAACCAAGGGGTTTGTAAATTTAACTTCATGTTTAATGTACATTATTTACTTGAGTTTTCATTTCTTCATATTCAGAAAGAAATCAGAATAAGTCCACCAAAGTGAAGAAAAAGAAAAAAAAATCTTTACTTTCTACATGAAATAATGAAGTGTCAAAACTTTCTGATTTCAAAAAATTCCTCACTGACTTCAGACCTATCTCTGGAGGTGACATTTTTTTTAAAAAAAAAGAATTTTTGACTAAATGAATATATTAGCATTATTATGCAGTTTTATATAGAATTAACTTTTAATATTATTGTTTCATTGTGAAGATAATGGACATTCCACAAAGGGATTATTATTAGTAATACCTTGGCATTCATCTGCATATTCCTATTAGAAATACAGAATGTTACAGCATCATGCATATACTTTTTATGCCATCCAAATGGCTGGTGGCATGTTTGTCATTGAAAATTAATATCCAGCTCTCTAAATTATTTATAAAGAGCAGCATTATGGCCTTGAGCTCTTCCTGTTCAAGATTTCAAAGTAGATGCACAATTCTCAACTGACAATAAATCCTATGGGTATTTTTATATTTTACGGAAATTTGCAGTGCAACAAGTGTGATAGGAAAAATTAACACCAAACTTTCAAGGAACAGAATCTATTGATTTATGACCTCCTAGGCAAGAGTTAATCATTAGGATTAGCCTAAAATTTTAACCACAGTTTCTGAGACATTTGAATATACAATATATCATTTATGTACCTTTCAGTTTCACTGCTATGTTTTAACATCCTACATAATTATTTGTAAGCTAAACCTAGAGGAAGAAAAAAGAATGAGAATATGTTTGAGAAACAAATCCTTACATAGAAAAGGGTTTGTTTGTTTGTTTGCTTTTGAGTGCTTTTGAGTGGGTTGATTCTTGGTGATTGTCTGGACAAGTTTTCTAAGTAACATTTTCACAAGTGATGTGTCCTAGTCACCTTCTTCTTGGTGCTGAGAAAGAATGACTGGGCCAAAGTCATTAGGTTTGTGCCTAAGATGGGACTACAATTTCCAGTATTTAGCCTAATGCCTTAACCCAGTGGTGGATTGCTCCCGGTTTGCTCCGGTTCTGGAGAGCCGGTAGTAAAAATCTGCTAGCGTTCGAAGAATTGGTAGTAATGGCTGGTGGCCATGCCCCCGAACCGGTTCCCCGATCATTAGAGGGTTTTTTGGTTTTTTTTTTTACTTTTAAAAGCATCTTTTCTTCAGCCAAAAAAAGGTTTTTAAAAGTAAAAAATAACCCTCTGATGATCGCGCAGCTGAACAGGGATCATCAGAACCCTTTAAAAGTTTTTTTAACAACCTCTTCTGCTGAATAGGTTGTTAAACCAAAAGGTTTTAAAAGGCTCCTCTGGCGATCCCAGCTGAGTTAAGAGGTTCTGGGCTGTGATTAAGCTACTTCAGCTGGGATCGTCAGAGGAGCCTTTTAAAACCTTTTTTTTCCTCTGGTCCACCCAATTCCCCCTCCTCACTTACATAATTACTGCTCCTTTCGGGCTCGCTTTTCTTCAGCTTCTGCAATCAGTTGCATCAGCTAGCAACTGAATCTGCTTGCCTGCCTGCAATCCATCTCAGTGCCTTTGCTGGCTGAGGAACTCTGGGAGTTGAAGTCCACAAACCTTCAAGTTACTAAGGTTGGAGACCCCTGATCTAAAAAATATAAATAAAATAAAATAATAAAATATTTGTTCAGCTTTCTGAGATTTGATGTGTTTCTGTAGTGTTTCACTCTAACTACACAAACACACAGAATCTCACAAAGCTGTAAGTGGCATTTTGTGTGTGTGTGTGTCAGTTGTGTTGTGTTGTGTGTGTGTAAAGTGTGAAAGTTGGTTTTTGAGCTTTTTGTGGCTGTGTAAGGTTCCTGCTTGTTGCAGGGGCCATTTTGGGTGAAGTGCAGCTGCTTTTACATTGTGTATGAGTCTGTTATGTTGTGTTGTGTTGTGTATGTGCGTGTGTGTCCCTTCACAAGGACTTGGAGGCAGCTCCTCTGAGGAAAAGAGGAGGTGGTGAAGCTTTGGCTCTCCCCCGGGAGAAATTGCCCTGTCTCTGCAGCATTGGTCATGTGACTGAGAGGGCGTGGCCAACTTGATGTCATTCATTGCAAGGTGCCGCCCCACCTGCCCTGAGTGAGTTCAAGTTGGCCATGCCCACTCAGTCACATGACCACCAAGCCCCGTCCACCAAATAAGCCACACCCACAGAACCGGTAGTAAAAAAATTTGGAACCCAGCCCTGCCTTAACCACTACACCAAACTGGCTCTTTTATCCATGATTTTATTTGTTATTAACTCAAGGGAAATTCTTACCATGGGGAAGAAATGTATTTACCACAAAGCGACCCATCCAAAATCATTAAAAATGTTATTGCAGCTATCTAATCAGTTAAAAGCTTAAAATACAGAATCTTTATCAGGAACTATGACATTTCTGAAAAGTAATCCTTCAAGTTGAGATTGATTCAGGGAACCTAGAGAGACATATCCATGTGGTTTTCTTGGAATTACTGTTTGTTTGTTTCATTTATTATTTAAATTTGTAAAGTCACCTCAGAGTGAAACTGAGTACCATTCAAAGTGGATTGTCATTGTAGAAATGGTTAAATAAAGGATATTAAGTTCTGAAATGCTGGCAAACACATTTAACTAAAATTGCATTTATGGTAAGCATTTTTATTTAAATACAATATAAAAGGAATTATCGTACTATGTTACCCCCAAGTAAATTTGCCACATCTGTGATGTGCTTCTTCAACCTTCTGCAGATGCCAATTATGTGCTACATAGATATATTTTCAATTTATTTCCAATATTTAACCATTTTGATGACTTAAAAGTAAATAAAAAGAGACCTGAATTTCTAAATCATAGGGCTTACTCAAATATGCTACCCAATGTAGTAAAAGAAAAACCCTTTAATAGTTAATATTCCAGGAATAAGGGGACTAAAGTTGTTTAAGATAAAGAATTTTTAAGATAAAGAATTTTTAGGGAGAAAGAAATCGTAATCTTAATTCAGCACGAGAAACATTTATGCAAATATAAAATTCAGGTGTAGAATTTTAAGCCTTCAGTAGTTTGCCTGAATGATGAATTAATCAATCTTTCTTTCTTTGGTACAAGATTTTTTAAAAAAATCTTGTCACATCTTTGTCATTTTTTCTGTGAACTTGCGGATCATATTTAAAGCATCTATTCCTAAATCATTCCTTGATAAGATAGCAAAAATTAATCTGCAACACGAATAATAAATGGTTATTATTTTTTTAAAAAAACTGCTTCCATTGAATTTGTTCACACATTAAATTATTAACTAAAAATTTCCTGTACATCAATGTTGAGAAGGCATATTCATTAGTAAATAGACTCATATACTTAACTACTATAAAAATTGTTCCAAAATACCATAGTCTCTTCTTAAATTATTCTAACTGTATTTGAAAAGCTGATAAAATTGCTGATTTCCATTGTGAAGATATGTTTCCAATACTATTTAAATATCTGCTGTTGTATTTTTTTGAACTTCTATCAGTATTCTTGCATGTTCTTTTAAATAAATGCTTATTCTGTTGTTTCTGTAAGGCACAGAATGCTTTATGATTTCAGAGTTTCAGGGCATGTTGAATAAATAACATTCAAAGCATTACTCACTCTGGAATAAAAAAGGAAAGCAAACTACATTTTTACCTCTATTTCCTTAGAATAAGTCTACAACAGTATTGATTTCTTCAAGAAAATTGCTCTGAAAACATTGTTTTTTTTGTTCACTGGAAGAAGCAAAGCTTTTTATACAGCAAAACTACTTTGCATGGTTTCAAGTTTTAGTTTTTATATTTGCTCCAACAAATATTTGCTTTAACCTTCCCTATTATTTTGGAATAGATCCCTTAAGGTAGATTTCTGGTTTTAAGTTTTCTTTAAAAAAATAATACCTGGAAATAATTATTCGAAGGATTTTTTTTTTCATTTGCACATGTAAATATATCATATTGCTTATCTCACATTAAACATCAGTGTGAATGTATAGCTAAGAACTATTTAAATAAATATTAATATATTTACTAAGATGTATTTCTATTAAAAAAATCACAGAATTCAAGAAACACACTCACACACATATAGATATATAGATGATAAATTTTATATAGATAGTTCCACATTCACTAACTTTTTTTTTATTTACATTTATATCCCGCCCTTCTCCGAAGACTCAGGGCGGCTTACATTGTGTAAGGCAATAGTCTCATTCTATTTGTATATTTATATACAAAGTCAACTTATTGCCCCCCCAACAATCTGGGTCCTCATTTTACCTACCTTATAAAGGATGGAAGGCTGAGTCAACCTTGGGCCTGGTGGGACTTGAACCTGCAGTAATTGCAGGCAGCTGTGTGCATAATTTTAATTATATATATATATATATATATATATATTCTTCAAGATATGCTGTTTTATCTATGACATTTGTTTGTGTATACTGTTGTGACAAAAAGAAATAAAAAAAGGATAGTTTTAAAATTAATACTTGGAAATTTTCTGTTGTTGAATTAAAACTAAATATTGTGCATATGAATTGTTGAATCAAGAGAACTTCATGAATGTCTCAGAACTTCACTATGGATGATAGGCTCAACTATGACAAAAAATAAATATTATATTGTCATCTCTAAATCTCAATGATTAAAGCATGAAAAATGTTGAAATTATCTTCCTCGCTTGACTTCAGCAGATTAATGTTGCTGTGAAGCTGAAGATCACATAGGGGAAATGTGTTGATGCCAACGCAGACTTCCCGCTCACTTCCCTATACAATAGGTAACTGAAATCAGCTTGTCAAACTAATATCTTAATTTAAAGTGGTTTTTTTTTAAAGATAGGTTAACAAAGTTTTTCATAGAAAATTGAACAAATAACCGAATAGAGTTAAGGCATCAACCTAGAAAACGGAGTTCTGCCTTAGCCACAAAGCCAGCTGGTACAAGCCTTGGACCACTCACTCATTCTTAACCCTAGGAAGGAAAAAAATGTCAAACCGCTTCTGAAGTCTTGGTGAGAAAACTGCAGGGACTTGTCCAGGCAGTCACTAGACTAGATTGCTAACTTGATAAGATGACGACAAGAAGAAAAAAGATTAAAAATTAAAGATGATTTACATGTTTCCTTTTATCATAGTTATGGGAATGATGAGTTGCATAACTCAAGATTCCGTAGAATGGTATATCATAAGTAGGAGTGCTAAGAGCTATGTTTTTAGTTCCACAATGTATACCTTGACAAATAGTTTCATGGTACCCTTTTGACAGGCACATTCTTGAATATATTGTTGCTATAGCAACTGCTACTTTATGCATTTTCTCAGAGGTGTACAGCACTTTCCTGGTGAAATACACATTAGCCTTGTTAATCAAGCAATGCTGTACATGGCAGGAAAAGGAAGATAATCCTTTTGTTTTAAGAAACACTCAGTAGGCAGAGTGCTCACTTGCTAATGTGGCTTTATTTAAATGGTACTTTATACAACCAGAAACTACCCCATTTATATTTCCTCTCAGTGCCTTAAAATGGAATGTGTACATTTGATGGTAAAATAATATGCTCCTAAATTGAACTGGGCCATCCTGATCCCCGTATTTATTTGAAAGGAAAAGGCATCTGGAAATGCACACACACATATACATGCAATGACACAAAGTGGATTTAGCAACAAATGGACTGAAGCATTTTCCATTTCCCAAAGGAAAAGGTGGCAGAGCCAAAGATCCATAATACAACCATAAAAACAAAGTTTTGTTTAGGGACAAATGTTTCACATTTACATCTTTCCATAAAATTATATTTCCATAAAATTATACCAAAAAATGATGAGCCTTGGTGGCGCAGTGGTTAGGTGCAGTACTGCAGGCTACTTCTGCTGACTGTCAGCAGTTCAAATCCCACCAGGCTCAAGACTGACTCAGTCTTCCATCCTTCCAGGGTTGGTAAAATGAGGACCCAAATTATTGGGGGCAATATGCTGACTCTGTAAACTGCTTAGAGTGGGATGTAAAGCACAGTAAAATGGTATATAAATCTAAGTGCTATTACTATTGCTATACTCATTTATAATGTAAATGATAAGATATGAATAATACTGTTCATGTGACAATGAGAGTTTAGTAGTCTATAAACCAGAAGATGCTTAATAGACTTCAGAGTTAGCTATATTGACAGCTTCTTCATTTAGTTATTAAGGACTTGAACAACCTGACAATGATCCATGAAAGTTTATGAATTTATTTAAGGTGCCAAAGAAGAATTTGAATGCACATGGCGGAATCATGGTCTGCTCTAATAATTTCTCATTGATTGCATACAAAGAAAGCCTAGAGGGGAAATAAGACTCAGTAGCCATACATTAGTCAATGCTCAGTTTTCAAATCTTGCTACTCGTTGTAGCACATAGACAGAAACTATGATCTTGCAGATGTAGAACTGGGGAGATGCATCTTTAGCTTAGAGTTGTTATGTTTCCACAAATGGTCCAACTTCTGCTGAATTCCGTTGACCCTTATTTGGCACCATTTTAATGTTGAACTTTAATTGACTAGACTCTTTCTATAGGCTTCAATAAATTTCCTGCGCTGGATGAGCTTGTTCCTTTGCACCTGACAGTATGCATTATTTCTACCCAAAGTGTTTCTTTCAAGATGCCCACCTTTTAAATTACAAAATCCTTTTATTTTTATTTTTTACTAGAGCACACTGATTGCAGATGTATTTGCTTGCTTGTCTATATATTTACATATTCTTATATTTTCACCATTTCTTCATACTTAAAAATAAATATAAATAGCATAATAAAAAAACACTAAGATTTCAACAGATATTTTTAGTGCTTTTTATAAATTAATTTCCACTAATATGGCATTCCAACGAAAAGCCCTCTAAAAAGGGATAACCTAGCCCCCTGCCTAGGGAATATGTTGATTATAATATTACTTCTCCCATTCCCTTAATTATGAATTCCTGCTTCAGTTGAAAGTTCAGAGTTATAAAAATAGTATGTTTCATAAGGCAGACAAAATTTTCTTATTATCCCATAGGTTGACATTGCACTTAATAAACATTTCAGTTTTGGTTTTTCCTACATAATAGGAGGTATATATGGTCCAATCATGATTACAGCAGTTTTTTAAACAGGAGAAAACTACCAAAAAACACCTCCTTTTACAGAGTATTGAAGCATGAACCTTGGTGTGATTTTATCCTAAGACTGATTTTATCCTAAGACTTAGTCCTAAGACTAAGTGCCAAAGCCCACTGTAACTACATAGCAAAAAAGGCTCTAAGAGTTGTAAACCTAATTTTACACAGCTTCTTTTCTAAAAACTCTACACTACTAACCAGAGCATATAAAACATTTGCCAGACCAATTCTTGAATACAGCTCATCTGTCTGGAACCCATACCACATCTCTGACATTAATACAATCAAACGCATCCAGAAATATTTTACAAGAAGAGTTCTTCGCTCCTCTGAAAACAACAAAATACCTTATAACACCAGACTTTAAATCCTGGGAAAACTTAGAACTCCGCCGACTCCGACAAGACCTGTGTTTAAGACACAAAATCATCTATTGCAATATCCTTCCTGTAAAAGACTACTTCAGCTTCAATTGCAATAATACAAGAGCAAACAATAGATTCAAACTTAATGTCAACCGTTTCAAACTTGATTGCAGAAAATATGACTTTTGTAACAGAGTTGTTAATGCTTGGAACTTACTACCTGACTCTATAGTTTCTACTCAAAATCCCAAAAACTTCAACCAAAAACTGTCTACTATTGACTTCACCCCATACCTAAGAGGACTATAAGGGCGTGCATAAGAGCACAAAAGTGCCTACCGTTCCTGCCCTATTGTTCCCTTTCATTATATCAAATTAATATATTTGTTGCATACTTTTGCTTATATATATGTTTTTCTTTTATGATGTGTTGTTGTTTTATGTCAATGTTTACGTATACTGTTGTGACAAAATAAAAAAAAAATCAGTTTTGGTTTTTCCTACATAATAGGAAGTATATATGGTCCAATCATGATAAAGGTTATGATTACAGCAGTTGTTTAAACAGGAGAAAACTACCAAAAAACACCTCCTTGTACAGAGTATTGTAGCATGCACCTTGGTGTGATTTTATCCTAAGACTGAGTTCTTTTTCATTGTTGACATTTAGAAAACATCTTCAGAAATAACTTTCAAAGATACATTTGTCAAAGAGCTGCAGAAGATTAAAAAGAAAAACCTAGGAGACCCTTTCCAATGGTTTTCTAAGTAATTCTCAATCTCTCCAGGCTTTCTCTCTGGCTATTGTGAAATGACAATATGGTCTAGAAGCACATACTGTGTTCTGGTTTGTTTCCACCAGGATATCATATATTAAGACTTAAGTCTCATGGTATTCGATAAGAGATTTAAGGTCACACTTAAGGTAATTCTCAGAAAATGTCAAAAGGATACAGATAGGAAGATTGATCTGAAAGAGTACCAGCCTCTTTTCAGATTCTGAACCAGATTTTCAGTGAATTAACCTTCCCTTAAAAAAAAAAATCAGTAGACCAAAATATTATTCTCAGAAGTTTAGAAGCAGTTTCCATGATACCTTGGAGTATCCTGGAGTGGGTGGCGCAGTGGTTAGAATGCAGTACTGCAGGCTGCTTCTGCTGACTGCTGGCTGCCTGCAATTTGGCAGTTCAAATCTCACCATCTTCCCTCTTTCTGAGGTGGGTAAAATGATTGTGGGGGGCAATATGCTGAGAGGGCCGTAAAGTAAGTGCTATTGCTATACCTTGTGTTTATATGAATATATTTTGACACATACTGTTTTATATACTGGAAAGTTTAAAAAAACTTTAAACGTTTTTAAAAGTTTAAAAAAATAAAATCTGTCTTGGAAAGACGAATGTTTCAATGTAGATTGGTCAAATGTTAAGGCCATTATAAGGAGTTTAGATTTAGTACTAGACAATCTCAGAAAAGTATGAAGAAAACAAAAGAAAACAAAAAAGAGATAGGCACCTTTCATCGTAAACCGCAACTCCAAATATTTACCTATATAATTAATATACCCATTTTGCTATATATTATTAATTTTCATGCTGCAACTGAGATCTATTTCAGATTTATTCATTTGACTCATCAAGATAGCTAACTATTAATCTATGCCTCTACAGAAATGTGTTTGTATCTTTGTGTGTTTTGGTATATACATATATGTATACATGATATTTATTGAGAAATACAGCCCAACTACCTAGGGTTGTAGTTAGTATCTGCCTGTAGAATATATAAAATGTGTGCATGACAAGATATATTTTTCTGCACAAAAGTATTCTAGGTGAAATCGCTTTCAGTCTTCTACTACTTTTCATGTTTCATGACAAATATACATATTCCAGAAGCCTCCAAAGAATAGAAATAAATAAGAATGAAAAGAAATGTCCAAGAAAAGAAGTTTCCAGAAAATAATTTCAATAATTTTGTGCTAAATCGCTTGAATAATTTGCTGCAGGGCTTGGTGAATTTACTTACCTACTCCCTTTCTCATTTTGCAATTCTAATATTTTGTTTCAATTTGGTTTATTGATTTCATTCTGCTCTGTTTGACCTTACAGGGGCCATTTGTGCTCTTTTCAAGTGCCACTTGGTATTGATTCTGCATCAGCCTATAGTTTCTATAATTGGTCTAACACTTGTTGGGAGTTGACTTTGCTTCTGAACGAGACAGTCACAAATATGGGGAGAATTTAAAATAGGTTTGTAGTCGAGACCAATTATATTGGTAACATTATCATGAGCATTTTGTTTGTATAACATCACTTTTCTAGACAGGTGAGTTAACAAGCTGTGATACACTATGGCGCTTAGCTGGGAAGCAAATGGCACACAAGGAATGTCAGTTGTCCTGACAACAGAACATATAATAGTATCTCTGAATAGTTGAGATTGTTATTAAAATATTGTGATGCACCACACTCGCTACAGAACAGCTAGCATTACACTTCAAACTATGAGATATGATTAATCTTTAATTCTCCTTAAATCATTGGCTGGTGCTTATTAATGAATGAATGTTATTAATCAATAACAATGGACCATAATTGACATGTTTCCATTATCCTTATGAACCACTTCATAAGTAGACACTGAACAAACATCATCTAGCCACAATAGCACTGTCTTTCCATCCAGAGTATCATTTTTCATTTGTGTCTCTCCTCCTCCTCCTCCTGCCTCAATGAATCCTTAGTTTTTCATGTGATGATAAAATATGTAATTCATACTCACATTTTTAAACCATATTATACTTGAAATATTTACTACCTTATAGATATACAATTCATATCATACGCTTAAAACTACCTAATTGCTTTACATTTTTCAGCTTAAATGTGATGAAACTGATAGCCAATTCTTCTAAAACATTTTTTGCAGTATACAACAAATAAGAGAAATAATCTCATCTTAAAATTCTTTATAATTTTTAACTATTATAATGTTAATAAGTGACATTAGATTTTTTTTTACTCCAGGTTCCATCCTAAAAATACTGATTAATTATCTACAAAAATATTGCAGATTTGGATTTGTCCAAAACTAATTTCATTGCAGGCAGATATTGAGAAATTTCATCTTGGCCAAAAAAATGAAATCAAATATTTTACTTCATTATACTGCTATTGTGACTGGCATTTAGCTGATCTAAAACATTAGAATCATGCTTTATAATGACTTTTATGAATTCAAAACTGGACACTAGAGGAGCCTAAAGATTCCAAATAAATAAACAAATAAACAATCAATCAAATAAATAAACAAATAAATAAATAAATAAATAAATAAATAAATAAATAAATAAATAAATAAGCAAGCAAGCAAGCAAGCAAGCAAGCAAGCAAGCAAGCAAATCTGACCTTTGTTTTTGGTTAGTACTAGAGTTTACATAATAAAATAAAATGTTATGACATTTGAAATGCTCCAGAAATTTTTTTGAATAATGGGATCAGATATTAGTTGCTACAATGTAAACAATGATATCTGTTTCTACGGCTAGACTATGTCCAAAAGATGTTAATGAAGCAATGACATACATGAATGAATATTTTGAAAGATTTACAGAAGTGAAATAAAATTAAATGACATAGAAATAGTAGAATCAGAAATAGTAGAAAATAAAAAAGCATGGAATATAATATAATTAAAGTAGAAACAAGCAAAAGAATAATTTGGATAAGCATTATCTAATGGACATACAAAAGAAGCTAGTTAAAGCCTTGAAAGTTAAATGGGAAATACAAAAGCTAAATTAAGGGAATGACCTACATAATGACTCTTTATTAGATTTATAAAGGTGGTTTACTAAATCATTGAAAAAAGCATTTGGGATGGGAAAAATTGAAGTGAGATCAGAGCCTGCAACAACATCTGAATGAATTAAGTTCAAGATTATTAGAAGTAAAAGGAAGGAATATAAAGTTGGTTGGTTTGACCAAAGTTTAAAAAAGATGTGTTTTTATAAAGCTCTGGTAAACTTTTACAAACTTTTTGCTGATACAAAACCTTTATTATTTATTTCTATTTCTCTTAGTTTAGTTTGTACTTGCTTTTATTATTATAATTAGCATTGCAAATTATTTTAAATTAAATTAAAACTAAGCTGCTATACTATATTTAAGTGTAGTTATAGAAAAATCATCATTGTTTACCTTAGAATTCTTTATTCTTTTCTTTTACGTACACCGAGAGCATATACATCAAGACAAATGCCTTGTATGTCCAATCACACTTAGTCAATAAAATTCTATTCTATTCTATTCTATTCTATTCTATTCTATTCTATTCTATTCTATTCTATTCTATTTATTTATTTATTATTTACATTTCTATACCACCCTTCTCCGAAGACTCAGGGCGGTTTACAGCCAAGTTAAAAAGACATATACAAAAATTAAAACACAATATTTGAAATTTAAAAATCTGAAACCATAAGGCCGAATATTAAAATAACAAGAAATAAAACCACTCAATTAAAAATTACTCTTAGGCCAACCCTGCTCGTTGAAACAAAAAAGTCTTGAGCTCGTGCTTAAAGGCCCGGAGGTCGGGAAGAAGGCGTAGCCCCAGAGGGAGTTCGTTCCATAGGGTAGGTGCCCCAACAGAGAAGGCTGGCTGGGGGCTGCCAGCCGACATTGTTTAGCTGATGGCACCCCGAGGAGACCCTAGAATAGGGTCTAATATTATTCTATTCTATTCTATTCTATTCTATTCTATTCTATTCTATTCTATTCTATTCTATTCTATTCTATCTATACCTTGATGAACGTATCTTTTCATTTATGTACACTGAGAGCATATGCACCAAGACAAATTCCTTGTGTGTCCAATCACACTTGGCCAATAAAAAAATTGGTCTAAAAAAAAATTCTATTCTATTCTATTCTATTCTATTCTATTCTATTCTATTCTATTCTATTCTATTCTATTCTATCATTGTCAATAAGACATAATACACCACCACAACATTTAATAACAATAAGAATTTGTGTTCAACTGCTTTAGGCCAAGGATCCTACAGTTTTCTGATAAGAGAGGTCAGTGGTTTCAAGATCAAATTAAATATAACAGAACATAAAGGACAATCCTGGTAAGTTCCAGAAAACTTCTTGAAAGTGAGAGAATAATTCCAGTTACAATGATATTGTCTGAAATTTTCCACATATCTTCTGTCTTCAATGAATTGGTAACTCTCTACAGATTCATACACACACACACACAAATATACAAACAAACAAACACAGAGAGTATGTATTTACTTATGCCTGTATTAATGGTGTGTTGTATTTTTAAAATCCTGTGACTTGGTCATGGATCATAAATAAACAAACAATTAAGTTCAATAAGTTAAAAAAAACCACCCCGCCAAATCCAATAATAATTTAATATTGTCTGAAGCTTGCTGCACTTTTATTAAATTAAATAGCACAGAATGGACAATTAAAAGGCCATTTTGGCTGTGGTCCACATACTGAGGTTGCTGTCAAAATTTTGGAATCAACTATTAACAAGAAAATTGGCCAAAAGCAATCAACAGTCTTCAAAACTGTTGTTTTAGAAGTCTCATTAAAGTTACAAAAATGTGACTAAAAATGAACCATTATAAACTTCCAATATATAGAATTCCAAAAAAAAAAATTGAATGTTTCATGCCAATTAATAGGGTAATGATTATACTGGCAGCTTTTTCTCTTTTCATAAATAGTATCTATTCTAACCCAAAGTGACAAAGATGCAGTTAGATAAAAGGCTTAGCCATGTATAATCTTCAAAAGAGCTACATTGTTAAAAAATATCAATTTCTTCCCGAGTAACCTTTGTCTCGCCATTAAATAGTTATATTTGACAGAAAAATAGTCTGTATTTGGAATTATTTTATACTTTGTTCTAACTATCGTTAAGATTAAAAATATTCTTCATTGTTACAGTTTCATTTTAGGGGCAAATAATTTTTCATTCTTCCCCCCCTGTTCCCAATATCTTTGTTTTATGCAATTCAATGAATATTCAGTATCATACACATAGAAAGGATTACCGGTAAGTTCTAATTTAGGAGACAGAAATGATTTATGTAGATCTGGTGTAGGTTTCATTGCATACATAGTTGCCTAACTTTATTTTCCAAATATTCTTCTTTAGATTTTTTTTTTCTATGAAGCATATGAAACTGAATATTGCTTTTACCTACTCTATCAAAAAAGAAAAGAAAAAAGGAAGAAAGGAACAGAAAAGAAGAAAGGAAGGGAAGGGAAGGGAAGGGAAGGGAAGAGAAGAGAAGAGAAAAAAGAAAAGAAAAGAAAAGAAAAGAAGAAAAGAAAAGAAAAGAAAAGAAAAGAAAAGAAAAGAAAAGAAAAGAAAAGAAAATAACCACAATTCTTTTTAAGCAACATCTTGGGGAAAAAAGGACATTTTTTCTTCATAATAATTGATAGTGTTATTGAAGCGTGACCAGAAAATGCATTTTGAAGTCGAAAAATATGTACTCATCTGCAGAAGTGCAGATTAAGAGATAATTATATTGCTTTTGAAGCAGGAAAGATCAGTGCATTTAAGAAGAGGGTCATTTGTGTTCCCGTGACATGGGTTAATTTGAACAACATATGCTTTGCTTCTGTTGGTACCTTTCTATGAGATGCTCAGCACACAATCCATGGAATTAGAGCTGCTGGGATAAGAGAATATTCAATGAACTGACTGCAAAATAGATTTTGGTTAGCTATCCAAAGATACTTTATAATTCTGTGCACAAAATGAACAATATCAATGTTGTGCAAGGCAGTTGCTGAATTTCTCTTGCTGAGATAGAAAAAACTCATTGCACAGTAGATACCCTCCCCAAGTTTCTAATTGGATCTGGAGGCTGACAGAGAAACAAAATTAGCAAGTTAATCTTATATAAAAGAAGAGGAGAAGAAGATTAACATTAACTAGGGACATTAAGCAAGGTAGTAATTATCTAAATGCACAGTAACAGACATGGAGTTGTATTTAATGCTGCTTGTCAAGAGTGGAAATCATTAGGAGAATAGCTTTTTCTTTTAAAATGTGCTCCAGAGTATTGGAATGACCTCCAGAAGTAATTTGGAAGACCTCTAGGAAATATAAGGCACAATAGATTAAGTGATATTGGATGAGGTTCACTGTACTTTTTTAAAGGAGGCTATTTCATTTCCTAGTTTTGGCCCCAATAATATATTGGTGGGGTCGTGAATGGTTTCATGGTCCTCACTGAACAGACTCCAATTCTATTTAATTTAAATTAGGAAATGTAGGAAACAGTATGATTTTCATTACCTGCATTTTGTTATTTAATATTAGTAGTGAATCAGTGAGAGATGATAGATAGATAGATAGATAGATAGATAGATAGATAGATAGATAGATAGATAGATAGATAGATAGATAGATAGATAGATAGATAAATAGACAGACAGACAGACAGACAGGCAGACAGACAGACAGACAGGTGGAAGGTAGGTAGGTAGGTAGATATAGATATAGATACAGATATAGATACAGATATACATATACATACACATACACATACACACATACATACATATTTGTGTATACGTATATGTATGTATTCTGTATATATTCTGTATATAGTACATACTTATGTGTATGTGTGTATACACACACACACACACATCTCTGAATGTAAAGCACAGGGAAAAAGCCTTCACATATATTTGTGTATGGTATAAGTTGAATGGTACCCTTCATATTTATGGCTGTACCTAGACGATGACATTTTCCTTGTACATGTTAGTGTTGTACTTGCAGATATACTCATAGAAGGCATTACAATGAACATATAACATCTAATGGGAGCTACATCATGCCCAATTCTTAGTTTCCGATTTGGGAATATAAACTACCTTAATACAATCCTTGGTTTTATTGCTTGAAATGCATCACAAAATAAGAGGTGAAAAGAGTAACAGAAACCCATATTCAGATATATCATATGCAAATTTTGCAGAGAAAAAATGTTAGGCAATTAAATTCAACAATGACATATGGTTGGTCATGGTTCTATTTGGTCTTTGCCTATTTGGTTCTCCATATCTTTTGATTACCAGGACATTTATTTATTGTTAACCATTTATTAATTCATTAAATACCATTCTAATGCAAACATTTGTTTGAAATTGCCATAACCGAAGTAAAAAAAAATACTATACTTCGCTATACTTTTTCACTGGATCCAAGCATTATTACTGTTTTTATCTGAGTAAAATCCCAAGAATATCTAAACAGCTTGGAGTGCCATTGGCATAACCTGAAATTATCATAAATGAACCTTCTTCTTTTTATTAAATCCATAAATGCAACACAATAGTTTTTTGCAGCGAAGAGGTGGCTGGATGTTGATGGTTATTGTTAGGTACACTAGGTACATATTAATAAGTTTGATTCAGTATGTACGATTTCAGGAATGGCCGTTAATATTTACTTCATATTTCAGGAATTGATACCCTAGCAATAAACAATATTTTGCTCTCACTTTGTCTGAACTAAAAAATATGGGCCCGAACAAAATATTTTTAGACAGACATTAAGAATAAGAAAGCTGATTAAGCTATACACTGCATTTCATACTGAAACAATCACTACTTTCCAGTTGTGGCTGAAACAGTTACAACCATGGAATTAATGGATTAAGTGATTCTTGTGATTTATTTACCACTTTATCAATCACCACCATCATCATAACCTTCACCTAACTACAGGAAAAACAACACCAGCAACTTTATGTATAGCTGAAAGCACTTACCAATCATTTTCGTCCAAACATTTTTCCCCCATATCCAGAAGGTGGTTTCAACACTCCTTTGTATTTTAAAATGTAATGGTTTTATAAATTACTTGATTTCCACCTACCTTTTCAGCTGCTTGGGAAGTGCAAAAAAATATTGGAATGAAGGCAAGCCATACTATACATGTAGTGTACATAGTGAATCCAATGGGTTTGGCTTCATTAAAATTCTCTGGGACACCCCGAGTCTTGATGGCATAAACAGTGCATGTAACCATTAGGAGAATGCTATACCCTAAAGAGCATATTATTTGTAGATCCGTAATGTCACATTTGAGGACGCCTCTGGCTTGATCCGGTTCCATAGATTTATGTTCATCATAATCTATAATACTGTTTGGTGGATCAACAGCAAACCAAATGAAAACTCCAAGAAGTTGTACTGATATCAAACTTGATGTGATTGCTAATTGTGATGTTGGGCTAATAAGTCTGGGTGCTGTCACTGATTTTTTGCCCTGTTCAAATATGCGATAGATACGGTTTGTTTTAGTCAACAGAGCAGCATAACTTATGCACATTCCCAATCCCAGGAAGATACGCCGGAAAGAACACACGGCAACATCTGGCTTGGCAATCATCAAGAAAGTGATGATATAACACAGAAATATTCCTGTCAATAAAACATAGCTAAGTTCCCTTCCAGAAGCCCTCACAATGGGGGTATCATTGTACCGAATGAAGGTTGCCATGACGAAGATGGTGGCAATAATTCCAAGCATGGCCAGAAAGACTGGGATGACCGCCCAGGGTGAATGCCACTCCAACTTTACAATAGGGATAGGGCTACATCCAGTGCGATTCTCATTTGGTCGTTGATTGTAGGAGCACAGCTTGCAGCTCACTTCATCAAACTGGTATTGGTAACCATCACACAGTTCACACTGCCAGCAGCAGCTCATCCCTTTCATAATCCTTTTTCGTTCTCCTGGTTTACAGGGAAGACTGCAAACTGAAGAAGGGGTTTTCTTCACTCCTTTGCCCCACTGCATTTCATCCATCTAAGAGTAAAAGAACATAGAATAAATGAGACTGCTTATCCGGAAGTGACTATCAAGTAGGTCTAGTGCCGTGATGGCAAACCTATGGCACATGTGCCAGAGGGGGCACGCAGAGCCCTCTCTGCTGGCATGTGCGCCGTCGCCCCAAGTCAGACCTCCATGGTGTTTCTTTCATGAGCTTCTGTTTCCCTGCAAACAACAAAACAGAAGCTGACAAAAGAAAAAGATCTTACCTCTTGCCGCACTGCCGGTGTTGGGTTGCCCCGCCTCCTGCTGGCCAGCTGGTCTTCAGGTCTCTGTTGAGCATGCATGCATGTCTGCGCATGCGCATGTCAACGCATGTCTGTGCATGTGTGTGTCCACGCATGTCTGTGCATGTGCACATTTATGCATGTTCGCACATGCACGTGTTCATGCATGTCCACACATGCCCACATCCATGCGCACTCACACCTTTCAGTTTGGACATGAGCACACGGGCTGTTTGAGCACTCGGTATCTAAAAGGTTCGCCACCCCTGGCCTAGTGGATTGGTGAGTTGATTAATAAAGACATGAATATATTGGAGTAAAAAAAGAGATGGTAGCTGCCAGGAAGAAAATGAGAACTGTTGCTGAGGGAGTAAGAAATAGAAATAAAAACTCCACGAAGAAGCAAATACTAAAGGAAATAAAGGTTATTACCGTAGGGAAATAGCATGAAAATAGTTTCGATGGAAACCCACATAATTGGAACAATGTATTTTCTCCTATTAGCAGAGCATTCTTTGCATTATTATAGTATTCTTCCCTTGTGACCATAGAACAAACACTTGAATAGCCGGCATAATCTTTTAGAACAGGAAAAGTCCATTTTGTAGAATTTGCTTGAAGTGTGGCCATAGTTTAATGAACAGTGAAGCCTGAATAATCATGGCTCTTAAAGCTTTTTTGAAAGAGACTTTTTATCATTTCTTTCCAAATCCTGAATTCATTCTTTTCCAACACTGATGTGTCTACTCCCCATCCTTTTTCTAAGCAGCCTTGAGTCACCTATGTGTGAGGTGGATAATTTGTTTAATAAGTAATTAAAATTGGAAGCATGTTTCGATGTATGCATGTACAGTGATCTAAGTTCACATTGACTTTCAGGAATCCTGACCCATGTTGTGTCCCCCCCATACACACACACACACACTGGAAAGAGGTAAATGATAGTAACATGGCTGAATCTCCCCATCCTTTATCTATGTTAAACAAACTATTTCAACAGGGCTATTTCAAGTAACCCTGTCAAAGATTTTGATTTTATTTTTTAAACAAAGATCTCCAATTAGAATAGCTGCTGCCTGTACTAGTCCCAGGCAGAGTGGAAACTGATCCAAATTTTTAATCTTTTTTTTCCTGAAGTGCTCTACTTATATGTTAAATAATGAATTCCATTGAGTTCCATTTACCAATGCTACAAATTTACATTGAGTGACATGGAAAAGATGATTGATGGACATCCAATTTTGCTCGGAACTCACAATGGACTGAACATTCTGTTTCAGAATAAGGATTTATTTGTCTTTGTACGTGCAGACTATTTTTTTTCTAAGTCACATTATAATACAGTCTGGCTGTACTAACAGAGACAATGACTAGAACAAAAATTGCTTTGTTCTTTTCTACATAAATTGGCCGTGTATGAGTTTCAAAAGAACAAGATATTATTCACTGTGGGCAAAATGAAACCTAGTGAATTGAAATTGTATGTCACATTCCAAGGCAACAGTGGAAAAATTGTCAGAGGGATACCTCTAAAAGTTATTTTTAAAGATCCTTGCACTATATTCTAGGTACTTTGAATAGACTCGTGCTGGAAAGGACCTTGGAGGTCTTCTAGTCCAACCACCATTTCAGAAAAGTGGATGTCCAGTCTATTCTATTACAATGAGATAATATTTTAAACATAAGAACATGGGCATAGTATTCAACCACCATATTCTGGTGATACATTCCTATATAGGATTCAGTGAGTAAGGAATTATCTGTAGCCTCGCCCTGTTCCAAGTTACACTGGAGACATTGTTGAAGTCCAAAAATATAGCCTGAATATAGAAGGAAAAGTTGGTTCAAAGCTTTAGTTAGAGTTCTGGTACACACGGAAATTGATCAATCAATCAGAGTAGAGCGTGAAGCACAAGACCCTATACATTTCAGGCAGATGGTTATCCAGTCTTTTCTTAAAAACCTCCACTGATGAAGCACCCACAACTTCTGAGGGCAAGCTGTTTCACTGGTTAATTGTTCTCACTGTTAGGAAGTTTCTCCTTGGTTCTAGGTTGCTTCTCTCCTTAATTACTTTCAATCCATCATTTCTTGTTTTGCCTTCTGGTACTTTAGAAAATAGGTGGACTCTCTCTGCTTCATGGAGAGAGTAATCCAACACTGGATTACTGCTATCTTATTAATTGTGTCTGCCTTATTAATACTGCTATTTATTAGGTCTGGCACAGGAGGCACACTCTGGGTTCCATGTACTAAAGAATGTGACTTCACATTTCTGTCACAGGTGAATATTGTATTGTGACCTACTGACACTTGTTTCATAATTCTTCAAATTTTGGGGTTCTGCAGATGCTCTAGGATCACACAAATCTAAATAAATAAATAGATGAATAAGACTTCTCAAACATATCTTGTCATTAGAAGACACATTCTAGAATTAATTTTGCTACTACATATTCATAATTGAAGAATTGGCTACCAATAGGCCCTGGTGCTCTATTCAATTAGATTATGTGAAGCAGCAACAGGGTGATGGATGGATGGATAGATAGCGTCACTACTACATACACTACACTCTGTACAGGTTGCAAATGAAGAAATCTGGCTTTCAGTATAGACAGATTTAATATTTCGTACCTTTTTTCCAATATTTTCTGAACAAAATCTTTGTGGGATATATCATTTCTGACAGGCCCATTCCCCTATTTTTAATGCACCATATCTTCAAAAGATGGACTAGAGAGTATGGAGAAGAGAAAGAACCTGGCATGTGAGTGGCACAGTTTTATTTACGACCTCATGTAATATTAGACGACCTGCACAATCTCAAAAAAGTTGGCAACCAGTCATGTCATTTTATTTTTCTTGGACACATGCGAGCAGGAGGTTAGAATAAATTAGCATGTAGATTCGCTAAAAAGAAAACTAGCAGATTCTTCTAACTCTTTCACTGTTTAGTATGTCCATGAAAATAAAAGCCATTTCCTTTGTACTGAACATAGTCAGGGTGGCTTGTTGTTTGACACTGACAATGGTCATCCAATCATGGTGTCTGTTATGTGAGAATGGCAGCTCTTACCTGCCAATAAGCAGGCTGTTGCAATCTGCATCATTTGCAGTGTCTGTATGATCTTCCAAGGCAGCCCCATGTAAAGATAATTGCAGCAGACAAGCATTTCTTAAAGTCTGTTCCTAGGAACCCAAGACCCACTCAAGGGTCCTCAAAATAAAAATTATTTGCCAACCTATGTTGAAAAGTAATATAATCTCATCAAATAATCATGAGTAGTAGTAGCAGCAGCGAATGCATCAATTTTAATTTTTAATATAGTAAATATCGATAAATATAACCCACACAAATAATAACTCTTTTGGGAACTTTTAAATGTGGGAAGGGGTTCTAAGAGAAAAAAAAAGTTTGAGAAAGGCTGCAATCAACAATTGCAACCATCAGTCTGAATAGAACAGAACTGAATAACAGAGTTGGAAAGGACCTTGAAGGTCTTCTACTCCAACCTCCTGCTCAGGCAGGAAAATGGTTGTCCAATCTCTCCTTAGGTCCAGTGCAGGATACATTTTCTTTTGACAGTCTAGAATTTTCTTTTTAAGATAAGGTAATGAAAATCCATATCATCTCTATAATACGAATGTGTGATGTTTTCCTTATGTAAAAGCTCTAAGTAACATCATATACAGGTGATCCTCAACATACAACCATAATAGAATAGAATAGAATAGAATTTTATTGGCCAAGTGTGATTGGACACACAAGGAATTTGTCTTGGTGCATATGCTCTCAGTGTACATAAAAGAAAAGATACGTTCATCAATGTACAACATTTACAACACAATTGATGATCAATATATCAATATAAATCATAAGGATTGCCAGCAACAAGTTATAGTCATACAGTCATAAGTGGAAAGAGATTGGTGATGGGAACTATGAAACGATTAATAGTAGTGCAGATTCAGTAAATAGTCTGACAGTGTTGAGGGAATTATTTGTTTAGCAGAGTGATGGCCTTCGGGAAAAAACTGTTCTTGTGTCTAGTTGTTCTGGTGTGCAGTGCTCTATAGCGTCGTTTTGAGGGTAGGAGTTGAAACAGTTTATGTCCAGGATGCGAGGGATCTGCAAATATTTTCACGGCCCTCTTCTTGATTCGTGCAGTATACAGGTCCTCAATGGAAGGCAAGTTGGTAGCAATTATTTTTTCTGCAGTTCTAATTATCCTCTGAAGTCTGTGTTTTTCTTGTTGGGTTGCAGAACCGAACCAGACAGTTATAGAGGTGCAAATGACAGACTCAATAATTCCTCTGTAGAATTGGATCAGCAGCTCCTTGGGCAGTTTGAGCTTACTGAGTTGGCAGAAAGAACATTCTTTGTTGTCCTTTTTAATGATGTTTTGATGTTAGCTGTCCATTTGAGATCTTGCGATATGATAGAACCCAGAAATTTGAAGGTTTCTACTGTTGATACTGTGTTGTCAAGTATTGTGAGAGGTGGAAGTATGGAAGGGTTTTTCCTAAAGTCTACCACCATTTCTACGGTTTTGAGTGTGTTCAGTTCCAGATTGTTTTGGTTGCACCACAAGGCTAGTCGTTCGACCTCTCGTCTATATGTCTCGAATGAGACCAATCACTGTTGTGTCATCTGCGAACTTCAGTAGCTTAACAAATGGATCATTGGAGATGCAGTCATTGGTATACAGAGAGAAGAGAAGTGGGGAGAGCACACAGCCTTGGGGGGCCCCTGTGCTAATTGTACAGGTATTTGATGTGATCTTGCTTAGCTTCACCTGCTGCTTCCTGTTTGTTAGGAAGCTTGTGATCCACTTACAAGTCTGTTCCGGTACCTGTAGCTGGTTTAGCTTAGTTAGAAGAATGTCTGGAATGATGGTATTGAATGCTGAACTAAAGTCTACAAAAAGGACCCTTGCATAGGTCTTTGGAGACTCAAGATGTTGTAGGATGTAGTGCAGAGCCATATTAACAGCATCATCTGTTGATCTAATTGACGAAGGTATGTTTTCTTTTATGTTCACTGAGAGCATATGCACCAAGACAAATTCCTTGTGTATCCAACCACACTTGGCCAATAAATTCAATTCTATTCTATTCTATTCTATTCTATTCTATTCTATTCTATTCTATTCTATTCTATTCTATTCTATTCTATTCTATTCTATTCTATTCTATTCATTTAATAAAATGCCTAATATCAATAACAAAAGTGGCTGAACTTTGATCAGATACAGAGGTCACCCATTGAAATGTAATCCTAGAAAAAATATGGCTAAAGAAAAGATACTTTGTTTTAACTTACAGCATAATATACATATATAGTATAACATACCAGCTGCTTGGCTGGTTTCAAAAATGGGCAGGACCAATTCATAGATATCATAGAGATCAATGGCTATTAGCCTTGATATCAGTGTGACTGCCCCTGAAATTCATCTGCTGAGAGACTTTCTTATGCTACTTGGCTGCTATTGGACTATATGGACCAGGGTCTGATCCAGCAGTTGTATGTGTTTTTATGTTTTATATATTTTTCATGGTTGGTTTATCTAGTCAGAAGATTGTTGGGCAAAGAAATAACAATTATGTGAGGCAGCAACTTGAGAAGGCTTTTTAAGCGATCGAGTTTTTCTCTGTGTGTCTTAAAAGTCAATGTATTTTATGCTGCTCTCTTGCATGACTTTGTTTGAAATCAAAATCTGATTCTCATCAGAACTGCAGCATTTAAAGGAGTAGAATACTAGAACTTTTTAAAGAAATGGTCTATGAATCTTGGAAATTAGGCACCATATTTGAATTATTCCTGTTGTTTTCTGTCAGAATGTTTCTGTATTGAGAAGAAATGGCTTTTAAAACTCCTCTGAGACCACAATTATATTACAATTATATTGATTATATTACTAAAACTTGACCATGAATTCTGCAGTGGTTTTCTGTCACAACAATTTTACCCGTTTTGAATATGATTCTGAAGAACATTTTATCTCTCTTATTTTTTCAAATCATTTTAATGCAGCTGCTACTTCTTAAGCCTGCACATCAGTCCCTCAGTACAGACCTACAAAGGTTTTAGCTTCTTTCCTTCATGCTACATATGCACTACATCTCATATTTGGTTATTATTTCTTATATTATTGCTTGCTACTGACTGGGTGAACATAAAAAAATAAAAATTAATGTGAATCTTATTTACAAAACACAAGGGCCACAGAAATACGTAAACCACAACAATTCTAATTTGATTGCTAATTCAACCAGTAACTTAGCCCAAAATGTGTTGGCTTATTTAAATAATGGAAAATAATGCTCAAATGTTTCTGTACTGATTGGTTTCAATACAAACAAAATTTATAATGACAAAAAGTTGCTTCAGTGCGTCAAGCCCGGAATTATTTAGATAATATGTTCAGAGTAGAATCCACTTTATTTCCTAAGACCTACCAGAAATTGCTTCATTTCTACTATCTACATTTCTACTATCGCACTAAACACTACAATTTTATTTTCATTTTGCATCAAAGGAGAGGCAAATGTTCCCCTGGCTCCAGATCTTTGCATCCAAGGCTGATTCCAAAAGAACAGCAGGTCTTCATTCTTCTGTACTCTTTTGCTGAATAGAATCATGGACTTTCAGCATGCAAAGCACTTACTCTACAATTTTACTACATTTGTAGACCAATGCTGTGATCTTTTGGTGGCTCAGCTTCTTTTTTTCCTGTTGGAAAAAAGATATGCCTAAAAAAGCCATTTTTATCTGTGCTTTGGATGTCTCTCTCTTCTCTTTTTCAGAAGACTGCTTGCCAACCAACCAACCAAAATAATGGGATTTATTTCCTTATTATGTACATTTGCCTGGCATAGAATAATTATTTCCTTCTCCTTCTCCTTCTCCTTCTCCTCCTCCCCCTCCTCTTCCTCTTCCTTTTCCTTTTTCTTCTCCTCCTGTTCCTGTTCCTCCTCCTCGTCCTGTTCCAAGTAACTGCATATCTGTATTTTTTTCATTCAATGTCCCTTATGTCAGAGTATGAACATTGATGGACTGGAATAGATCAGCCAATGAATAGGCATGGTAACAGGTCAGCCAAAGGAGCTTGTTTTGGAAACAGAAACTTAAGCTAGAAGTCTGGGCATGGCTAAGCTCTGTGCTCAGATCTAAAAGGAAACTGGAACTGAAAACAATCTGTCCTCTCTACCATGTCAAAAGAACGCTGCTATTGGTATTGTAAAATGTACTTCATCTGGTATTATGTATATAAAGAGAAGTTAATGAATCCAGCTGAATCGGTTATCTGTGTGTGCTTCTGGATTTGAATTTTGCAAGAAACTCTGACACCTTGTGCTATAATTATTTTGGTTCTGAATAGGACAATTGTGACATATTTCACTGAGAAACAATTCTACATGAACATCAGTCAGAAAACTAATCACCAGCTGTGAACATGACCCCAAGAGTCAGATTTTTATGACTGAACAATACACTAAATTAATATCACAGATTCTGTTTAGACCAGAAAGCCATCTTTGAAGTTATTACTAGATTATTCAGCTATCCCTTTGACAGGTCAAAGTTGTTGGGTTTTCAACTCAATAGAGGAGCAGGCATGCTGCCTTCACAGAATCAGAACCAGCACAGCTCCATCCAAAGGCCTGAGAACTTCATCTTGCTGATGCCCATGTCAGACAGACCAAAACCCACTAATTCTCTTAATTATAAAAAAAAAACTTAATTAATTTGCAAATAGAGATTCCAAAACAGACTGAATTTTTCAAGAGCAGATCTCTACTTACTATTTAAACCGCTTGTATTCTGTGTGTTTATGCATGACTCTAAATCAATTTAAGAAAATTCTGCTCAGATTAAGACTCTTTGAAGTTTTTAGATACTCTGATTGAACACAGGCTACCATCTCTCTCACTGGCCAATAGCCTTACTTCTGTCCCTTCCAAATTTTCCATTCAATAAAGCAATGACTAATCACTTTTCTTTCCATAGATGAGCTTTTCATATATGAGTTTCAGAAATCATCTCAAACCATAAGATGGGTAAGATAAAAATTTAAGAAATAAATACTCTTATATGTATAAATACGTATTTATAACTACATCATTTAGTTCTACATATAAATCTAGTAAACAATCAAGTCACTGTTGACTCTTAGTATTCATACAGATAAGGATATACAAATATATGTTTCTAAATTAAAAAAATATAAATGTATAAATTTATACAAGTTGAAATCTCCATATAAGCAGGCATGAAGGGATAAAAAAGGGCCTTACTTTGCTGCCCTATTGTTTTCTCATGACTTTTAGAATTATAAGAGCACAATAGGTATAAGTGTTGCCTTGTAAAAAAAAAAAAGTTGATGCTTCAGAAAATATTTTTTTTAAAAAAAAAGCCCCTTTCCCAAGCTTCCAAATTTCCTTATGCTTCCTTTAAATAAACAAATTCAGTAGTTTTACTCTTTTCCCAGTAACTGAAGATAATACAATTTCATCCTCAGGTTCCGAATAACGTATACGCTATTCAGAAGCTAACCCTTCGGCAACCAACCAGCAACTATCTATTTACCAGGTGTGATAAACCTTGTGGAGCAGTTATGGTAAAAAACACTTTAGAACAGCGGTCACGAACTAGCGGTCCATGGATCACTGATAGTCCTTGAGAAAATTTTGGTGGTCTGCAGAAAAATGATTTACATTTTTTATATTGCACTAAATAATATTTATCTTTTTAAAACATTTATATTAGTGGTCCACGGGATTTAAAATCATGAATTTGGTGGTCCCTGAGGTCCGAAAGGTTGGCGATTGCTGCTCTAGAAGGCATAAGAGAACATGGTAAATATTGGTTTAGTTGAAAGAGTGTTTCCTTGTTCTGTAAAATAGCCAAAGAACTGCTGAGGCCTACAACAAACTGAAGCTTTCTATCTGAAACAGGCAGGTGACATAACATAAAAAAGTATACTTTAGAGGTAGATCAGAAAAAACATAGCCTGAGATTGCTTTGATGGTGAGTGGAAGATTAATAAGAGATACTAGTTATCTAGTTTTATCCTCCAGAAATGGCTTCAGAATTGAACAAGGCACATAAACATATTAAATGGTAACCAGCAATAGCTTCCAATCATAAAAGAGAACCACTTTCAACACTCTTCCAATGTTAAGTTTTTCTCTCTCTTTCTGTGTACAGAAATGTACAAATCACACACAAAGCAACACACATATCCAACAATATAAATACACGTCATTTAATATCTATTTATATTAAACTATTTGCCAAAATAATGATGTCCTGACCATTATATTGGACTTTCAACACAGGCTCACCAGCCACAGCTCAATGAAAGACACCACCTATTTGTTTTCAGCCCATCTCTTCAAGATATAGTGAACATACACCACCTTTCATTCAGTACTGGAGGAGTGAGATCAAGTTACAAATATCTTAAAGCACAATGCAATGGTGTATTTGACCTTTCCATATGCAGATGAAACATTAAATATAATTTTAGTATAGGCATCTCATCAAATGAAGTCAGTCACAAGGAAGGCATGCCAAAAAGCCTGACTGAATTTTCCACTCATTCTGCCTTTAGAAAATGAGGCAGTCGAATAAATCTGGAGTTTTATTATGTACTATCAATGCAAATTTCAAATAATAAGCATTTTCAGAGAAAAAGCAGGCTAAGCAATTTTCTGACAGTATGGTAGGCGAAAATATACTGGATTTGAATGAAGAATGAAAGTTCTCCAAGCTCATCTGAGGTTTTAAAGGAAGACTTTATGATAGCTGGGTCAGATGTTAGTCCATGGAAAATTAGAGTACATTTGAAATAAATGAATAAATATCAGATCAGCAAAAAACAAAGAAATTATTAAAAAGTTATTTAACAGAGTTCCTTTAAACATGTGTTTGTTTGTTTATTTGCTTGCTTGCTTGTTTACAGTATTGGTGAGACATATAACATAATAACAGAGTTGGAAGGGACCTTGGAGATCTTTTAGTCCAACCCCCTGCCTAGGCAGGAAACCCTACACCATTTCAGACAAATGGTTATCCAACATTTTCTTAAATAATTCCAGTGTTGGAGCATTCACAACTTCTGCAGGCAAGTTGTTCCACTTATTAATTGTTCTAACTGTCAGGAAATTTCTCATTAGTCCTAAGTTGCTTCTCTCCTTGATTAGTTTCCACCCATTGCTTCTTCTTCTACCCTTAGGTGTTTTGGGGAATAGTTTGACTCCCTCTTCTTTGTGGCAACCCCTGAGATATTGGAGCACTGCTATCATGTCTCCCTTAGTACTTCTTTTCATTAAACTAGACATACCGAGTTCCTGCAATCATTCTTCATATGTTTTAGCCTCCAGTCCCCTAATCATTTTTGTTGCTCTTTGTTGCACTCTTTCTAGCGTCTCATCATCTTTTTTACATCGTGGCGACCAAAACTGAATGCAATATTCCAAGTGTGGCCTTACCAAGGCATTAGAAAGTGGTATTAACACTTCACATGATCTTGATTCATCTAAGTGACTGTCTGCTCATTTGCTTTCAGGTTAGTTTTTATTTAAGTATATGTGGCATAGATGGTAAAAACTATCCCAGAAACAAATCTGTGATTAATCAGTTATACAAGTGCTCAACCCAAGGTAAAAACAAACCCTGGGAATAGCCATGATGAATATTGGATAGTGAATGTCAAATACCTGACCTCCGGACATTTTGTCGCGAACTCCGTAGTGTTACGTCAAATACCTGACCTCCGGACATTTTGTCGCGAACTAAAAACACATCTTTTTATTCGCGCGGGGCTGGCTTAAATTAGTTTTAAGGGGAAATTTTATTAATTTTAAATGGGGTTTTTAGTATGGAAAATTTTAATTTCAGGCTAATTTAATAAGTTTTTAAAAGGTATTTTAATTTGTATATTGTGTTGTTTTTACTTTTGCCTGTACACTGCCCTGAGTCCTTCGGGAGAAGGGCGGTATAAAAATTAAATAAAATAAATAAATAAATAAATAAATGGGCAGCATATAAATGTAATAAATAAATATAATAAATCAATCTAGATCTCAGCAATAATTCTAATTACATAGAGATAAAACTTTTTGTCCATAAATTATGGTACATCAGGGGTGTCAATCTCAAGTCCCAGGGGCCAGATCCAGCCCATGGGGTGCTTAGATCTGGCCTGTGAGGCCACCCTGGAAACAGCAAAGGACTGGCCAGGGGTGGCATTTCTGCCAGCAAAAATGGAGCTTGGGAGGGTTGCAGGAGGCCATTGCAGCCAGAAACGGAGCTCACAGGGGCCACATGCAGTCCTCCTAAACTCCATTTTTGCTGACAGAGGGTTGCAAGAGGCCGTCACAGCCAGGCACAGAGCTCAGGAACCTGTTTTCATTGGCAGAGCACTTGGGCCACCACAGGCACCCCTGACATGAGTGACATCAAGCTGGCCATGCCCACCCTGGCCACGCCCCCTCCCCTAGCCCCGAGGTCAAGCACAACCCTGATGCAGCCCTCCATGAAATTGAGTTTGACACTCCTGTGATACATCATCCAACTACTTATGAGAAGCTGCAGACTAACAGCATACCTGCCAATATGGAAAGACCAGAAAAGTTGTATGATTATGACAATGAACTACATGTAACAGCATGGGTTAATTAATTGATTAATGTATTTCTCTGCTCCTCCAGCATTCTCTTTCTCTTGCCCTAAAGAGACAAATCCAACAAAAAGACATTAATAGGTGGTGCTGAAGTATGTAGTGTTTACCATTGCAGGCAATCTTTTTAAAACACAAGCCAAGAAATATTATTGACCAAGAAGAGACAAGCATCTGTGCACACTCTTGTGTGACATCTGAGCTGACCAATTAAATAATGCTTTGAAAAATCTGACAGTATTTGGCCATTACAAAACAAAGCAAAAGTTTTCCATCTTTTTAATGGAGGAACATGAAACATGCTTTTAAGTCAATTACTTTCCACTTCAGAATTTGGACAGATGGGGGAATGGAGAGATCTAACTAACTACACATGGAAACAAACCACATGGAGGCCCTATCACATAGCCTTTTTCCTAGATGTGAATAGTATAACCAAAGTTAGGATGTGTGGGAAAGACAGTAATTCATTTAATTTCTCTATCGCATTCAGCCCAAACTGTACCTCTATGGTATGAGCATGACACATAATACCTCTCAATAACTATATGAGGAGAAATATAGTCCAGGCTACTTGGCAACTTGCTATGTGGCCATGCCAGCTCTCAAAAGAAGCTCATCTTAACAGTAGCAGCCATGAAAACAGTAGGAATTCAGCTCACGCCCATATGGGGCCAACCACAGATAAAGGGCCAAAATCTTCAATTGCATCTGCTTTTGTCTCTTCCTTCAACAACTGCAGCAGCCCTTTGGGGCTAAGAAAAAAGAGGAGGAGAAAAAGGTGGTCACCATAACTGAAGTTCTTGGCTTAGGAACAGAAAAGTTAAGAAACCATTTTTGGAGATACTATTGAGGAATAATACCATCTCTCCACTGGATTAATGGGTCTCTACTGCTAACCTCCATCAAGGTTCATTGTAATGGAGTCAGCTTTGATACTATAACTGACTATTGCTTAGGGATAGCCATTTGTGGGGAAACTTCATGCAACTGAATCATTTTATCAATAAGGATCACTCTTGGTCCAGCTTCTTCACAACTGACACTTTATTCTCCTTTCCACTTTTTTCTGCAAGATAGTGGTTCACAAATCACACTAGCAGAAAAGATGCTTGCCCACATAATGGGAAAGCCATGTCTCCTTCTTTTTAATAGAAATATGAGATTTAATCCAACTTGTCTTGTGAAACTAAGAAAAAAAAACCTCCCACCAGATACCTATCACTCCTAGGAAATATGGATTTATAACTTATTACACCTTTTGACACTCCCGTGCTCAAGATGATTGCCAAGTGCTTCTTTCAAATGATGAATTCAGCAAGTCTAGATTATTTAAGATAAATCATACTTGAAAAAGAGTTGTCCTAAATTAATGTCGTTTCGGTGCCTATGCTTCATTCCTACAACCTCTGTTCTTTCACAGTAATTAAAAGGGGTTGGGGGGGTGGGGAGAGGAAAATAGAACAAGACAAAGAACCCCCATAGTTCTATAGAAAAGTAAGGAAAAGTTTTCAGTTCAATCTCAGGCCGCTGCAGTATTGCATATTCAAGAGCCTGCTATTTTGCATCATTATTGTTCAAGAACTATTACAGAAAACCTGATGTGCTCAAACAACGTGCCTAGGACTTATCTTCCTATTAATTCTAGGAGGGAGATGTAGCCTGGAAATGAGAAGAACAGGGAAGTTAATTTTCTTTGGTGACTAGGTTTTATGAATTTTGAGTTTAGAATTTCTTCATGAATTCTCTGTGCTCTGTTCTTAGTAGCTATCTAGGACTGATTAGCTGCTAAAAAAATTTAAGAATTGCATTTTAGCTTTTAAAAATCAATGGAAGCTTTGTATGGAGAATTATGAAAGCAAGGATGATTTAAGAATGAAATAATGAAGGAAAGTGCAATGTATTTAATATATGGTAGACCCATGATGGCGAACCTATGGCACACGTGCCGGAAATGTCACACAGAGTCATCTCTCCGGGCACATGGAGCCATCGCCCATTGTTCTTCTGGGTTCCGGCATGCCAGCCAGCTGGTCGTCACACACACGGGAGCACCAGAAACCGAAAGAGCAGTTGTCCAGTGTGCATGCGCATAGGGAAAGATTATGTCCATGTTCTGGAGTGCGCATGAAACACTGGCCACCTGGTCTTCTGATTTCTGGCGCACATAGGCACGTGAAGAACAGCTAACATGCCCAAAGATGCAGAGATGGGATCCCGGCAGTCGCTTCCTAGGGGAGAGAGCTGTTGGCTAGGATGGGCAGGCCAGGGCTTCCATCCCTCCCCGTCCCAGCAGGTTTCTTGTGCGGCCCCAGCCCTCCAGCCCACAGTAATGCACATCTGTGGTCTGGAGCGCCTGGCCTACTTGGGTGCCCCAGAAGAGCAGCAGCAGCAGCAGGCCATGGAAAGAACCGCTGTACAACCCTGCAGGCCCAGGAAAGTAGCAGGGTCATCGCTGCTTGTTCTTGGTGGAGGGCAAAGTGGGGCGGCGGTTCTCACCCTGATGCTTGCAGCTGGGATTCTGGAAGAGAATCGCTGCCACCCCCTCTCCAGGCACCGGGGAAAAAGCAGTGTCCCCCCTGCTACTTTCCTGTGGCTGCGCAGTGGTTCTCACCCTGCCACTTGTGGCTGGGATTCTGGAAGAGAATCGCCACCACCCCCTCTCCAGCCACCATGAAAAAAGCAGCATTCCCTCTGCTACTTCAGGCTTCAGGGAGGCTTTCCAGGCCCAAAACAGGCAGTGTGGGGTTCATCATGCCTGCATGGGGGGGTGTCACATGTGCATGTGTGGTGGGAGTAGGGGGGGTCACCCGCACATGCATGGGGGAATGGGGGGGTCACATGTGCATGGGCCCATGTGGGGACGTTGCATTATGGGTTTGGGCATGTGTGCGCATGACCCTCCGTGCTCTCCCTGCTTTTGGCATGCAACAGGAAAAAGGTTAGCCATCACTGTGGTAGATTCTTATTTTATGTAGTTCAAACAAATAAAAAAAAAACCAAGGTGAAATGCAGATTTACAATTAATCCCCACCTAATTAACCCTTCTAAAATCAGAAAAAAAAATTAAAATTTCCAAACAGATATTAAAAATAAAAATCCATATATTAAATATCCATTTGATCATCATATCATTGCTCTTAAAATGTGCCTTAAAGGAGGCTTTTTTCTATGAATGAAATGGAATCAAAGTAGTAAGTTCAGAATTATCATAATTTATAGGGCATAATACATGGTTTGAACTATTCCTTAATGTTTCTGACATGGCAAATCTTGTTATTGTGAAATACAGCTGGTCAAATGGAAGCTGGCATCTTTGATGGATGAGTACATTCTTCCCACATAAAAATTCATTCCATCATCAAGACATATGGGTCACCATGCCTGGCATTTACTGATCACTATATTACAATTAAGAATGTGGGGGACTTTGTATTTACACAACAGATATTAGTTACTAAAGAAGAACAAGAAAATAAGAGGTATTGTCAAAAAACAAACAACATGTGCATCAGGTACAAAAGAGAGAACTTTGGGATTAATCCCAAGAAATATATGTAGTTTTGAAAATAAGGAGAACAATTCTCCTTATCCAATTATCCAATTTTGGATAATCATGCATACACTTTCATTTTTGTCTATTTATGTCTTTTGCTTTACAATATTCAACATTCAAACCTTTTCACTACAATTTTAAATGTTTTTCAATATTTTTACTATCCTCTACTCCTACATGTTTGGTAAAATTGCCTAGTTTAATGGGAATGTATAAATGAGACTTATATTGCCATCAAATGGCAATCATTGAGACAGATTTGCACATCCCTCACCTTTCATTCAATTATTTTATTAGCTACATATACACTTCTTTTATGATTTCTTAATCTTTGCTAATTTTTTGTTCTGATCTTAAATTTAATTTTGTTGACATTCACCAAGACTGAGGATAGTCACTTTTAAGGTCAGAATTCACTAAGCTGCTAGTAAATTAAATTTCTCTATGTCCGCTGAAAAGTTCTTAAAGGCATTGCATTCAAATATCTGCCTTCCCCTTTGAATAATTTTCTTCTTTTCCAGTTGAACTCATGCTTCAATTTCCCTGTCCATTTCCTTTCCAGAACCAGTTCATTTACAGAATCATATAATTAGCTAATAACTAGTTGCGATTAATACATGTTTTTCCAGTAATTTCATTTATATTTCATAAGATTCTTAGTGTCGACATTGATTTTTCAGCTCTGATTATTAACTCATGTTTCTGTTTCACATGCCTTAATTATACAATATGAAAAGATTAGTTATTTTTGGAAACACATATCTCTGGATATTTTATTCTTCTAAAATGAGAGTATATAACTGTAGCTGGAACTGGGCAAGCATTAGAATCAATAAAAAGGACTCCCAACCTTTTGACCACTACAGTATTGAAGTTTTGCCCCCAGATATTATCCAGCAGACTCTGATTTTAGAGTGCAGAAGCTCCAATAACGCAGGGACCAAAAATGTAAGGTTTAAAACCATTGGTGCTAATATTTCTGAGTTCCTGGATTCTCCCCCAATTATGGAATGAGTTTTACACCTCATGATCATTTATATACTGTGATCATTTATATACTGTATAGAATTTTCTTTTTTAATGAAGAAATAGCAATAGTGATAGGACTTAGCCTTATAATTAGGAGCCCTCTCTAAGCAGTTTACAGAGACAGCCTATTGCCCCCAATCATCTGGGTCCTCAGTTTACTGACCTCAGAAGGATGGAAAGCTGAGTCCAACCTTGAGCCGGTGAGAATCGAACCCCTAGCAGTCAGCAGAATTAGCCTACAATGCAATATGCATTCTAACCACTGTGCCACCACAGCTGATAAAATAAGCTGTTTTTTTTTTTAAAAAATTATGCATCGGAATCAAGGATCATGGCAGGAATCATTCAATCCTATTTCCTTGCAGTCAAAAGTAGCATATCTGCAATGAGGAACAAAGGCATATTATTTTGTGGGATTTAGTTCCACAGTTAAACTGCTTGTTTCCAAACAGTCAGCTCAAGCATTAACTTGAGAGCTAGAACATATTTAATCTGTTTCCTATAAGTGTTCTTACTTCTCTAATATTTAAATTCTATAGATGTGTAAAAAAACTGTGTCACAGTTTTATTTTTACAATAGTTTCTAACATGGGGTTTTATCCATAGTGATTTCTTCCCTAAAATATAAATGTAAATATCCCAAGAGACATTTCACATGGATATTATCTTGCTTTTAGCATCTGAAAAAGAAAAAGAAAAAAACACTCAGGGAAAGTTGTTTATTTAACTGTAGCCAAAGAAGCTTCTTGGATGAGAAGTGAAATGTCTTCAAAGAAACACCAGAAAGTCCAGTTGCCTCTTGAAAAGGCACCTTTGGAACAACCATGACCTGGATGACTGAGAATCTCCATAGACATTTATTTAACTGTAGTTTCACCACTATCTCTTTCATCAGCGTGTCTTCACTGGGAATATAGATTATTATTGATTTTTTATCTTGGAAACATGGAGTCTGACACATTTCAAGGGACAGTAGTGTTCACACTATGGCAGCATTTCATAGACTTCCTGTAGCAGAATTCTTTGACATCCAAAAATTCAAATATACCTAAAGCCATTGACTTTCTGAGTCTTTAACAGGAGCTCAAAATTAATACATTTTCTTGAGTCATCGTTAATCTTCCACTGACTCCATAAGCTGATACATGGAAAAATTAGGTTTTGTTTATTGAACATTAATTATATTTCACATTGCCACATTAAGAGTCACTATAGTCATGCCTGGCTGATCAAGCACAAATAGGGAGTTTGGGTAGGAAGAAACTGACAGTAGATCATTACACACAATAACTGGAACTTGTCATGAGATGTAAAATGCTTACGTTCGGGTCTGGCAGTCAGAACAGCAAGAGAGAAGGGCCATTGTAAAAAAAAAATGCTCCATTCACTTATTTATCTGTGAAATGTACTAATATAAGAGAGAGAGGGATTTGTTTTAAAACTTCACACAGTTTTCTAACTTTAATTTAAATTAATTGCTATGACTCTAACATTTTGAAGGTTTTCAGTACACAGTTATGTCTAAGTATATTTACTTATATCTAAGTATATTTACCCATGTGGTATGCTTGTATTATCCTTATCCTTCTCATCTTCTCTACTATCTCCTTTTATTGGTATCATTAATACAATTATTATTACACTTTTGTTTTGCATGTACACCAAGAGCTTCTGCACCAGAGACAAATTCCTTATGTGTCTAATCACACTTGGTCAAATAAAGTATTCCAATTCAGAATAATAGAAAAACAAAATTGGAAGAGACTTTGGAGGTCTTCTAGTTCTAATTCCTTCTGATTCCTGCTTCCCTGCCTCTAGCTACAGTCTCTTTTCTTTCCTCTTTAACTGGTATAAGTCTATTCCAATCCCTGGGACCAGTGGTGAAATCCAATTTTTTTTACTACTGGTTCTGTGGGTTTGGGTTGGTGGGTGTGGCAGGGTAAGAATACTGCAAAATCCCCACTCCCTCCCCACTCCAAGGGAAGGATATTGCAAAGTCTCCATTCCCACCCCACTCTGGGACCAGCCAGAGGTGGTATTTGCTGGTTCTCCAAACTACTCAAAATTTCCACTATCAGTTCTCCAAACTGCTCGAAATTTCCGCTACCGGTTCTCCAGAACCTGTCAGAATCTGCTGTATTTCACCCCTGCTTGGGACGCAGCCCACTACCAGGCCTTGAGCCCTTCAGAACCAGGCTGCAGAAGTGACAGGCAAGTGCATGCATGCACACACACTCCATTCGTGTGAGTGTTGGGTGAGCATGCTCACTGCTCATGCAAATGCAGCTGCACACATACAAGCTTGTCCAATGATCACATAAAACCATCCCCTCTCTCCCTCACCCCCGGCCAGTCTGCAAAGCCAGAAAGGTTCCATGAGTCCTAATAGCACTCACATTTTTTTCAGGCAATGATTCAGTTGATTTTTTTTTCTTCTTCTATATTTGGGCAGACCCCAAATCCCCATGAATAAACAGAAGCCACAAGTTGTTAATGAAGATTCTCAGTCACCCAGGTCTGAGCAAGTCGTCAAGTTGCCATGACTCAATTTCTAAACAGAAGCTACAAGTCCATTTCACTGCAGAATGATAGGCACTCAACCATCTACCAGTAGGTTTATGAGTAAATAATATTAAAAGCTAGTAGATTTGGCACACATGCTCCATTCTTCATGTGAAATACAGTGTAATATGACACAAATACCTAAACTATGGAACTATAGTTTGTTTTGTAAAATTAAATAAAACATAACAAGCATAGTGCAGATGTAACTTAGTCAACTGACTTTATCCCAAAGATGCTTTTTTCAAGAGGCAACTGGACTTTCTGGTTCAACCAGAAGGTCCAGTTGGCTCTTGAAAAAAGCACCTTTGGGACAACCATGACCTGGATGACTGAGAATCTCCATAGACATTCAACTGACTTTAAATTGTAACCTAAGAAGAAAAATGCTGAAATGGATTTATATTTGGATAATCATGCATACACTTTCATTTTTATTATATTGAAGTGATAATCCAAACTTTACATGAAGAATCCATTAAAAATAAGGTTTTGCGAATATTGGGAGTTGTTCATAAATAAAAAAAAATATTGGACTGTTTGGACTAATTCATCTATATTGTTTAGGGAAAAAACCAAAATAATTATATTTACCCTAATACAGTTAAATCCAGAGCTATAAGCCAAGGCATAGTTATTGAGATCAATCCTTATTAAACATAGTAATGCATATGATTGTGCATTGTCTACTCCTTGCCCTAATCATTTCCTTAAACAAGAAAACAGTCAAGACCTTATTTCGTAAAAGACGTTACTACTTGTTTCCTTTTGAAAAAATCTGGAAAACATGCTATTAAACCAATATATTTATCAGCAAGCTAAATTACTCTGATAACCATTCCCCTAAACAAGGCCATGTCCTGTTTTGAATAACTGGTCTCCAGAATGCACAAGTTATTAAATCATCCTTATTGTTTGGGATTAATTTGGCTTGTTTAATTAAATCCCATATATTATTGTTGGCCTAAGTTATTACAATGCCAGCTCACCCTTGTGAGTAATTTGCATATTGGGCAGGTGGAAATTGACATAGGGCCTTGGATATTCTGTGCCTTTGCATCGCTGCTGTACAGATACGTTTTCTGTTCTCCATTTATGACACATAAATGGACTACATTAAATCTTATTTAGTCTTCTGGGAAAATTCCATTAAACTAGGCAAGAAACCCACACCAAACAATAAATAGCTATTCTTCCAAGTGTGAAATCTTTAGCTCTTTAAAGCTGTAAATCATTTTTCAAAAATCACCCACTGTCTTTTTAAACAGATGTATATTTCCTAAATTAATGGGCTTCTCTGAATAAGTTACCTCCACTGCAGCTTCTTTGCACCTTTGCTTCAAAAGATTCATTGGCTCAAGACAACTTTTTTACTTGTTTGGTGATGCTTTTTTAAGAGGAATTGGGTTGGGAGACTTGGAATGGAAGATCGACTTAAAAGCTCTCAAATGAAAATCATTAATGTTGGTTGCTTAGACAAACTTAAGAGCTGCTGATGTGTTGGAAAATCTCAAAGATGTTGGCATATTGTATTGAGCTGCAGAAGCACAAGGGTGCCAAAGGGCAACCTGGGATTAGTTGGATTACTTCGGTTGGAATATTGTTTTCATAGGTTCATTTCCCTGATTGTTAGTTGCTTAGAGTTATCATGGAGTTGTGGAAGCAGGAAATTTCTAAATGATGCATGAATGAATTGTATTGAGTGTTAATCTTTCCACAAGCAAAAAAAAATAAGCTTCAGGTAGCATAGTGCCGGTGGGATACTAATTTTGCACTCAACATTATTTTTGTTTGCTTCTCTTTTTTTAGAAACAATGACAATCCAAAGCAGAGAAAAAGGAGGAAAAGTTTTTTTAAAAAATATTTCATTTCAAATGCCAACGTATACCTGACACAGATATTAATAACATACACTGACTATGAAGGAGTGAGGACAATTAACCAGCTTGCCTTCCGAAATCGTGAGCGCTTCACCATTGGAGTTTTTAAGAAGAGACTAGACAGTAACTTGTCTGAAAGGTTCTCCTGCTTGAGCAGGGGGCTGGACTAGAAAGGTTCCTTTCACCTCTATTCTATTCTTCTTATAGTATTCTTGCATCTGGAAAATTTCAGCATCGTTTTAGTGGCTCAGCTGGAATCATTTTTAGAGAACAGTCACCTCTGTCAAAGGTTAACATTTAATTAACTCTGCCTCTTGATTATGATAATTAGAGACGAGGAGTCCTCTCTGCAGTTATTTCATACATGTGGACTAATCTACATATTTCCTGTTCCCATATCTGCACTGTTCATCCTCAAATTATTTTACAGCACTAACACAGCTCTCATTCTGACAAAGATATTCAAGGGACTGAAATTCTATTGTATCCGTCTGTGTCTATTCCTTCATACCTCTCAAGTGAAATTTCCATGTGGCTAGAACATTTTATGATTGAAAAATGTATTTTTCAAGCAATTAAGAAAAGTGACCAAAGAAGTTCCACTGAACATTTCCAATAAAGACAAAAGGGGGACTTTTCCAGAAAATGAAAAAAAATAAACAAGATTGAAGCAATAGGGGGTTCATGCCAGTAGAAACTTTTAGCACTCATTCTTTCTCACTCTCCCAAGAATGGCATTAAGGGCACTCCAAATCCAGAATGGCTTGATCTGGCTTTGGATGAAGAGTATGAGATCTTTCGAATGACCCTTCTGTTCTTTGACTCATGGCATTTATTTTTTCTGCTTGGAGACTCAGATTTTGAAACAGTTAATGCTACGCTAGAGAAATGTGTTAAGCTTAGACAGAGATAGAGAGATGGAGCTATGAATAACAAGAGCAAACCCCCACCTCTTAGTCTAAGGTAAGTTTGAAATCATCACCAAAAGAAAATTGGCAACATCTTGAGACTGGATCATCATAGATCAGAGGTTCCCAAACCCTGGGCTCCGGCCTACTATTGGACCATGGCCTGTTCAGAACTAGACTACACAAGCAGGAGTGAACAGGTGTTTGCAATTGGAGCTGCGTGTGTTTGCATGCATGCCTATCACTCACACAGAACCATCCCTTCTCCCGCTGCACTGAGCCATAAAGCTGGAAAGATTGGGGGCCGCTGCAGAGATGATAGTACAACAGTGAAATTCTTTACCTACAGTTCTTATTTGGCAAATAAGACAAGGGCGGGGTCAGTCAACTTGATCCCAGCCTCAGCAGCCATTCCAGCATCTTGCCTTGCAACATGAGGACATATTTGGGTCGCTGCTCAATCTTCTAGTCTTTTAGTCTTTGACAGAGATACCTACTTAAGTTGAGTTGCTTTTCATGACTGTAACTAAATTGTCTTTTCCTATTAGTAGTTTATCTTATCAAACTGAGCCATAATTTATCAGAAAATATTTTTAAACTCTTTGTTGTTGCTGTTTAAAGTTCTGTTGTAAAAGATCCAGCATGTAATTATTCCAAAGTCAGTTCAAATCTTTCAGTGGGACTCCTGTAACAATCAGTGTGCACACATTTCTGTGATGAATCTTCAAAGAGTCTTAATAAATATTTACAAAAGGCTACTAATCCAGTTTATAGATGTTGTAGGGCTGTGGAGTAATTTGATGAAGCTTCAACTGTACCAGCTGATCAAAGCAGAGTCATTAATGGAAGCAGGAACCAGATCTAAAGCAATGAATCAAACTGGATGATTTTGAAGCATTTTATAGCCAAGCATTTGACTGATGCAATGGCTTTTTTTATGGCTTCTGGGATTGTTACAGATGAGATACTATGCAACAACTACAACTTTATGGAGAAGGGAAGGGGCCGAGTGATTGATGGGCCTCTGACAGTGACATGAGCAGCTGATCAACAAGATTAATCTCCTCATTAAACTTTCTGCCAATCAGAGCACCTTTGAGGAGGTAAGACCCAAAATACGTTTCTCTGTGCTTTAATCACTTTTTCAGCCTTCAGCTTATTTGATGTGAATAATCCAAACTAACTTGGATCTCTCATATGCTAATAATGTGTTATATTTTGTTAGTTCTACTAATGGAAGGACTGAGGGCACTAACTCAGCTCTCAGCATTCTAGATGTAGGTTCAATTTGTACCTGCTTCTGCTCAACTAACTCAATGAGCCATAATTCTGACTTGCAGTGAGCAGATGCTCACCATGAGGGGCTCTGCTTGCTAACCAGACATGACAACTAAATTCAGCTTCTTGTCACTTCCAAAATCCCAAGGTCAAAGGTACAAACCTATGCCATCTCACTGAGGTGAGTCAGTGAATCATATTTCTGAATCCAAAACCACAAGAGAATACATGGAAAAGGTCTTATTTTAAAAAAAATCAAGTCTTGTATTTTAAAATTGGAACAGAATATTTTATGCATTGGTATGGCAACATCTTATAGGCATTTTACTGGAAAATACCTTATATCCTCATCTAATGCTATCACAAGAGTGATGTGCATGTGTGTGTGTATGAAGAGAGAGAGAGGGAGAGAAAGAGAGAGAGAGGGAGAGAGAGAGAGAGAGAGAGGTGGAAGGAGGGTTTGGACGTCAGGTACCGGATATGTGGTACCTTGCTCAATAGTAGTAACTGTGAGAGGGATCTTGGAGTCCTAGTGGACAACCATTTAGATATGAGCCAGCAGTGTGCAGCAGCTGCCAAAAAGGCCAACACAGTTCTGGGCTGCATAAACAGAGGGATAGAATCAAGACCACGTGAAGTGTTAATACCACTTTATAATGGCTTGGTAAGGCCACACTTGGAATATTGCATTCAGTTTTGGTCACCATGATGTAAAAAGGATGTTGAGACTCTAGAAAGAGTGCAGAGAAGAGCAACAAAGATGATTAGGGGACTGGAGGCTAAAACATATGAAGAATGGTTGCAGGAACTCGGTATGCCTAGTTTAATTAAAAGAAGGACTAGGGGAGACATGATAGCAGTGTTCCAATATCTCAGGGGTTGCCACAAAGAAGAGGGAGTCAAACTATTCTCCAAAGCACCTGAGGGTAGAACAAGAAGCAATGGGTGGAAACTAATCAAGGAGAGAAGCAACCTAGAACTAAGGAGAAATTTCCTGTCAGTTAGAACAATTAATCAGTGGAACAACTTGCCTGCAGAAGTTGTAAATGCTCCAACACTGGAAATTTTTAAGAAAATGTTGGATAGCCATTTGTCTGAAATGGTGTAGGGTTTCCTGCCTGGATAGGGGGTTGGACTAGAAGACCTCCAAGGTCCCTTCCAACTCTGATATTATTATTATTATAAGAGACAATTGACCTGGTGAGATATGTGTATGGCTTTATGATGGGTTTAGACACAGTTACATTATTTTTTACTCTTCTGTTTTTATGTTCTTTATTATTTTTGTTATTTATTAATACTTTTTTTACTGTGTGAAATTGTGGAGGAGGTGTTAATTTTCTGCAAAATGTTTATCATCTCTCTTTTCATCTCATTCTAAGAAAACAAAACAATTTCATTTTGCTTGGAATTTCACCATTAAAAGACACACATCCCCCACCCCCCAAATTTATCCTTGAACTGGATATAATGAAATCAGGTTCTCTCTGAATTACAAACATCCAGTTTAGATTTAGTCAATGTTAATTCACAAAAGCCTGGTATATATTTTACAATGTAATGTAATGTAATTAATATAATATAATATAATATAATATAATAATATAATATAATATAATATAATATAATATAATATAATATAATATAATATAATATAATATAATATAATATAATATAATATAATATAATATAATATAATATAATATAATATAATATAATATAATATAATATAATATAATATAATATAATATAATATAATATAATATAATATAATATAATATAATATAATGGTTGCTGGAATTAGGTATGTCTAGTTTTATGGAAAGAAGGATCAGAGATGACATAATAAGAGTGTTTCATTATCTCAGGGAGGGAGTCAAGCTACTCTCCAAAACTCCTGAGGGCAGGACAAGAAACAATGGGTGGAAACTAATCAAGGAGAGAAGCAACCTAGAACTAAGGAGAAATTTCCAGACAGAACAATTAATCAGTTGAACAACTTGCCTCCAGAAATTTTGAATGCTCCAACACTGGAAGTTTTTAAGAAGAGCTTGGACAACTATTTGTCCTGAAATGGTAATAGGGCAGGGCTTCTTGCCTGAGCAGTGGGTTGGACTAGAAGACCTCCAAAGTTTATTTATTTATTTATTTATTTATTTACTAGAAGACCTCCAAAGTCCCTTCCAACTCTGTTATTCTGTTATTTATTTGTAGTATGCAATAATTTTCAGGTATGTATTTTATACTATACATTGTGTATGTGTGTGTGTGTGTGTGTGTGTGTGTGTGTACTCAAATGTTCAATATACTTTTGTTGTGCTCTAAGTGGGAGTCATCTTAATTCTGCTTTTATAATCTTTTCATTTCCCCATTTTTATGTAATCATCTTATATTTATTGTATAGATTTTGATTTTCCCCTTCCTCTTGCTTGGAATGATCGACAGCCATCTAATACTGTTAGCAACAGCTTTTCAGAAGTGTTTTTGAATAGGTACAAAATGCTCTGGAAAAAAGTCTATCAGTGTTAATGTAGTTGTGATAAAGGCAATTGCAGTAAACAGTGAAAAGTTAATTACATTCTTGGTATTATTCCAAAGGGAAAGCTAAATATGAACATTTTTATATTTTGGAATAGCATTGCAAACATTCTGAATATGTATTTATTCTCATAAAACATACTTCTAATGCAACTTTCACCTGTAGCACAAGCTATATTTTTTCTTCCATTATTTCATATTAGGAATCAGCAGTTTCTCTTCCCTCTTTTCCCCCTTGTTTCTCTTCTGAGATGCTTTCTTTTCTTCCTGAAGTCTAGGCTAACTACAATAATTATTTGCATTTATTCTAGACTACAGAGGGAAGATTCAGGTCATTAAATTCCATGAAGCTGTGGAATTTATCTAAAGAGAAAATCTGTGGCAGTATGCAGAATATACAACCGCGAATGTGAGCCTAAGGAGTCTTCAGACAAAGTGGTGGCTTTAATAGCTAGCTGGCAAACAACAACAACAAACCATGATATGTCTTTAAACAGGGTTTCAGCATAACATCACTACCTCCAGGTTATGCATTTGGATTATGTAATTCATATTATTATATAACAAGTAACAGTATAAGAGAGATGATCATACTCAGGTATTCAAATTTCTCTATCATACTTTATGGAAAGCATTTAAACCAGTCTTTAATCCAATCATGAATCCATGTGTCCAAGGTTTGATTGACATTGCCTTTTTTTTATTCTTTAAAAAAATTCCTAGTTAGAATAGGACTAAAAGCTTGCCTTCATTTAAAAAAAAGAAAAATCAATTCTCATACAATCCACAGTTAGAAACCATTTCATTGGTGTGATCAGCTCAAAGCGGATTAGACTAAATATAAATATAGAAGAGAAAGTTAAAATATGTCTAAAATATATTTTCTTGCTTTTATTAATGGTTTTTCGGTTAGTTTTTTTATTTGCTTTGGCCCTAGGCCATAAGACTATATCATAACAAAGAATATTCAAAAAGAGGTTTTAAAAAACCAAAGGCTTAAGATTAAAATGAACATACAGCTGAGTAACAAAATTTTCAAGATAGTATATAGTTTCTCAAAAATTGCTGATGGAGTTTAACAGCTGCCATGATAAGAGAAACTACTTTCACTTAGCATCTTGTATTGAAGCTGTTTATTCAGTACCTATTTTGAATCCTCATAATTAATTATTTAAAATTTTTGAGGGGAAAAAATCCTCAAAAACAGGACAGCCCTTTTAAAAAATTGAGAGAAATTGATGTCCTATGGACTGCATCAAAGAGTATGTTCATGTTAGGAAAGACATATCCTCTCATGCAAGAAATATATATAAGAGGATTTTTTAAAAAGCAGGTTCAGAGTCTGCAGTAGGAAAATAAAGGAGAGCATTTCCATTTATCTATAAATTAAATTATTATTATTATTATTATTATTATTATTATTATTATTATTATTATTATTATTATTATTATTATTATTATTATTATTATTATTGAACTACTGTTTGATCAAGACTGTAAATCAATGCAAAGTTAGGTATATAGAGACTCTCTTAAAGTCAGTATAAAAAAGTTAGTAATAAAATGACTAATTGAAATCTCCTTCATGTCAGTTGGTCTATACTGACTCTGAAACTCAAATAATGTCTGTGCATTATCCATTATATTACCCTGTTTTCCCCAAAATAAGACATCCCCTGATAATAAGCCCAATCGGGCTTTTGAGCGCATGGCAATAAGGCCAAGCACTTATTTCAGGGTTCAAAAAAATATAAGACAGGGTCTTATTTTTGGGGAAACACTGTAGTATATTATAGTAAATGCAACAGAACCTTTAAAACATAGAGTTTTAAAGATAGGTACTTTCTTTCATATATGGTGGTTATGCTCCGAAACTAAAAAATATTGAATGAAGGTACATAGTTGGATACAGGAAGTAACAGGCTTCAAGATAGAATATGTTTCTTCTAGGAATAATAAAAAGGAAATATGAAAAAAAAAACATATATTATTCTGCACATGATAACTGCGGCAAGATTGGCTTTCGCACAATGTTGGAGAAGTCAAAACATGCCCTCTGAAGATTTAATAATTTAAAAAGTATTGAACTGCGCCGAAATGGACAAAATGACTCTTGAATTGAAAGGATTGATGGATTCGGAGTTTTACATAATATGGGAGGACTGGTACTATTGGATCGAAAATAGAAGAAAAAAAAGGGGATAGAAGTCTAAATAGAATGTAAAATTAGTATAAATGTATAGAACATAGATGAATACTAATAGGAGGATATAAAAATGGTCACAGTCATGTGTAAATGGTGAATAAGAATTGTTTAACTGTAAAAACTTAATAAAAAATAAAAAAAAGAGTTGCTTCATTGCTTGTCCATTCTTGGACTTTATCATGTAAATGTCACCATTACATACTTTGGCTTTGATTAATTAAACAAGTGATAACATGACAACTATTGACGTCTCCCTCCTTTTGTCCCACCCTCCAAAGCCCATGCAAAAGCTCCTATTTTCTACATCTTTCCTACTGCTCCATCTACTATTATAGTTCAATAAATGCACAACAAATGTCAAACCAAAACGTACAATATGAAACAGGAGAGGCATATGTCATAATAAAGAGTTGAAAAGTGAGTAACTATCCACAGATTGAATTTTAAAGTTAGAAGATTAAGTAAAAATAAAGAAATCAGAGGTGAACCCTTGGCAGATGTTTTTAATATATATATATATAAAATAAAATCCATCATTCTTTCCAAATTGTCTGCCTTGGGAAGTCTCTTCTCTCACCAAGTTTTGATCTTTGTGTCCAGATATAATTCAAGGTGCTGCTGGTTAGCTAATAATACAGGACTTGCATTCTGATTTTTATTAGATGTCTTAATTGGAAATCTGCTGTTAAATTCTATTAATGGTCCATTGTGCAATATAAAGAGTGAAACACATTTTCCGGACAGGAAAGAGATATTTGTTGTATGTTCCTTCCTAAAACGTTCTAGATAGCATAGGGATTGGGAACTGACATCTACCTGTCCAATCTGATCTTGCTCAGTTGACACACTCTGGATTTCTTTGATTAAATCATGTCATCTCTCAGGAGCACAGAAGGACCTCTTCTCTGAAGGAGAATCTGTCATCTAGAATGAGATTCTTCCTGAGATCTGGATGTCTCCCACTTTTCACCCAGGTCTTTGAGGGGGAACACTGAGGCCCCTCACTTCATTGGGTCTCCCATCTTTTACCTTTATTTTTAATTTTGAAATGCTTTTATTGTAATTTATTTGCTTGTTGCAAGTCATTGAGAGGCAAGAGGCATACAAATTTAATAAATTACTAAATTATTATTATTGTTTCAGTAGTTGTTATACTTTAGAGTAGACACAACAACAACAGCCAAACCTCCTCCTGCAACTGACTCCATCCCATTGGGTTCACAACTCTTGGTGATTACAGAAAAGGAAGTGTATGCACCAAATTTCCTTGTGTGTCCAATCACACTTGGCCAATAAAGAATTCTATTCTATTCTATTCTATTCTGTTCTGTTCTATTCTGTTATGTTGTTCTGTTCTGTTCTGTTCTATACTGTTGTTTTAACATTTCAGCTGTGCTGTTTCATTAGAAAGAAAGAATTCAAAAATTTTGGAAATGCAGTAAGCTTTCCATTTCTTTGAACATGCATGACACTCTCAGCCATTTCAGCTACCTGCCTTGCCTCCTCACTTTACCTGGGGAACTACTACTATAGCTGGGGTAATAAATATGTCAGAAAAAAAAAAAATCAGTTTTAGAGTTTTGGTATCAAGAAACAGGAGAACATAATGCTCAGTTCTGTATTTCAATCAGCAACTTGTTGGCTGGAATAATTCTGCAAAGCTCTGCCAAGACAAGTTTTTTTTTACTGCATTCACAAAGAAATTATTACAAAAGGCAGATTTTCTTTTACATTTCACCATCATTATTGCCCCCCCTCCACCGAATTACCTTAACACTCATATCCAAATACACTTTTTTTTCAGAATCATCTCCGTAATTTTGGACAATAATATTACTGCCTTAAAAAGCTTTCCCCTTAAATTAATGCAATTTTAGATCATTTGGCATTTTTGTCAGGCATGACATGGCCTGCAAATGTATGAGCAGCTGGACAGGTTTTAGGCACTGAAATCCAGTGGAAGGGAGAGACAATGACAGAAGTATTCTTACCCTGATAAATGGGATACTAGGCAAGGCTGTTAAATGATCATCACAAATTCAAAAGCAGGCACGTGTTCTTTCAGCAGATCATGAAAAAGGATAGTTTTCTCCATATCATTCTAAAGGAGTAATATTTAATCCCAACATATTGTAAGATGAATAGCAGCCAATATATATCAAATCAGGCATCTGTTCGTTTATGATATTCAGAGAATGGAGCCACATTTTTTATTTAATCAAATGTAAATCCATGGGAGCTCAGACTACAGTGCCAAGCCAGTCATGAAAAGGTTTATAGAGCAGCCTACATCTATAAAGGCATTTTTCAAAGCGTGTCTTACTGCCTTCACAGGGTTTCCCTATGTTCGTATTTCTGCAGATTCTGCTAACAAAAATATCACTACTTCATACTGTGGAAAGCTGCAACATGTGGTTATATAGTCTTTTACACACACACAGCTTTTTATTTATCTTTATTTTCAAGGGTCTTGGGCAAACATCATGTTGTATACACACACACACACCACACACATTTGCTTTGATCAAAATATATATAAACCACCTCCACCATCTCAGATTGTCTTAGACCATCCTTTTTCTATCTGACACTTCTTTTTTTTTATTTTTTTGAAATATGAGTAGGTCCGAAGGACTAATGATTTACTAAGTCAATCAATCCTTTTTTTCACTTGACTCAATTTACTTTCATATGCTTAGCATATTATGTCTAGGATAAGATAATATTGAGGAAATTATGGCAATTGAAATGTCTATTTTAACAGAAGATTTCAGATATTTTTCAGCTAATGCAGTTGCCACCAAATTTCACTATCAACTTTGGGCTTTAGGTCTATTTCATGAAGAGATGTGCGTGTGTGTGCCCCCAAGCAAAGTTTCCTATCATGCCATGCAATCAATGGGCCTTCCAAAATGAGATATCAACCATATTGTTTCAAACACACTTGGAAAAATCATAAACCCATTGTAAATCTTTTCATACTACTAGACTGACAGACAGACTTGGGAGATACCAGCCATGGAATCCTTTGCAGGGGGAAATTATATAATGGAATCTATAGTGCATACTGCATTTTGATTGAATGGAACATTCTGATTTAATTCTATAGAAAAACAAAACCCAGACAATTATATTGCTTACTTAGTACCCTAGTATGATTTACGTTGACTGCTTATTTGGTATCCATGACTATCACTAAGTGTTGTATCTAATGTTTTATGATGAATGTATTTTTACAATGACTATGATAATGATCTATCATTATTGTTGTATGTATACTGAGAGCTTATGCACCGGAGACAAATTCCTTGTGTCTAATCACACTCGGCCAATAAAGAATTCTATTCTATAAAGAATTCTATTGGTAAATTTATACTATATAAATCTACTTGCTGGAACCATTTTCTTCCTGATCCCAAAATCACAACATTTCATTAGATATTTAGACATTTAGAATCATCATAAGTTCGAAGCATCTAATGGGAACATAGAACATGCAAGGCTTTCATTCATGTGAGATTCCTCTCATTATCCAAAGAGAAACTTATATAAAATAATAGAGACATATTCAACATGTGTTTGGCAAAAAAATAGCATACTTCTTACTGCAACATCCATGAAAGAAGAAAATAAAGGGGACATACATTGAGCTGTAGGTCATCTGTCCATTGGCCTATCAGATGGTAGCCTGGCATGGAGGTATTTGTGGTTTGATATTGAAAGATGTCATAACGTCCTGGTGCATCACCATTCTTATTAAACATCACTGGAGTGCCAGCACTACCTAAGAAAGGATGTGAAGCAGAAGAAAAGAGAAACCAGGCAAAACTTTTTTAATATAAAAAACAAAACTTGCTTTGTTTTATTTGCGTGAGCATGACTGACAAGCATTAATTAATTTCCTCATTTGTTTCAATTTCAAGCTATCCAATAACAAAATTCTCTTGACGATAGATAGAGAAATTAAACATGAAAGATTAAATAAAGCAATAATGAAAAAGGACATTAAAAGAACATATTTAAGAAAAAAAATAATAAAAATGGGAGACATAATTTTAACCCGGTTAAAAAAAAATCAACATAAAACAATCCAAATGTTGGAAAAATGATCAATCATGCCAGTTTAAAGTTTTTGAAAGCTGAAATTAAACTTTCCCAGCAATTTCTATCAGCAGTATTATATCATCAATTATCATCAATTGTGTTGTAAATGTTGTACCTTGATGAACGTATCTTTTCTTTTATGTACACTGAGAGCATATGCACCAAGACAAATTCCTTGTGTGTCCAATCACACTTGGCCAATAAATTCTATTCTATTCTATTCTATTCTATTCTATTCTATTCTATTCTATTCTATTCTATGTGGTCATTTTTGAAATGTTCTTCCTCTATATCCCTTTTTGATTAATAACCATGAGCCATGTGTTTTTTGCTGAATAAGAAATTAAAAAATAGCAGTAATTGTTCTGTTTCTATTTTAAGTCATATGTAGGACAGGTTATATGACATTTCTCCCTGCTATTACAGAAAAGGATTTTTTTTAGTAAAAATCAGAACTTCAAAACATAATTTTTGGGGTTTTCTATCAAAAAATAAAAAATAAAAAAAATCTATTTGCTTCACAGAGATTTAGCCAGCAGAAGATAGCCTTGGTGTGACAAACCTTGACCAGCATCCAGAAATAGGTTAATTTTCCAAAATCTGTTCTTATTCTACCAACCCCCAAACTTATGGAAGAAAAAAACCCCACATAGAATCCATCTGCTTGGCTTATTTTAAGATCATAAATTTATTATTTGGCAGACAGTTTCTGAAACATTGCTAATTATTCATAGATACTGTTGGAATATAATAATTCGATTTAGAAGTGTAATTACAACAATAGAAAGTAGTACAAATTTAAAAAGTATAAAAAATAAAAATGTGCAGAATAGAAAGAAAAAGATAAAGAAAGAAATAAAATAAGAATATAGCAAAGAAAAAGAAAGAAATATATAAAGAAATGACTTCCCACATTCATTGCAAGTATAAACAATTGTAGTAAATTATAACTTTGTCTTAAAATACAACAAATTATCTCCTCCTCCCATACCTCAACTCCTATCTACAATCAAATCCTAGAAACCTTGCTGTTTCACTTCTGATGTCAGGGAAAAAAACCTGTTAAATTTAACCAATATAATAACACGTCTATTTTAGCCTTGATTACATTTTATGTTGCTCCTTTAATCCTAACAACCCTGATTATTAGTTCCTTCAAGTAATGCCATTGAACATGATTTCTTTTCACTCTTTTTTGTTCCATCTCACAATATTCATCAATATTGTTATATTCATAACAAGCTTTTGGAAATCTAGTATAGGAAAATTATCCAAGTCATCATCTTAGTTTGTTGTTTTTTAAAATTATTAAGGTATTAAGAGTACTCCACTCCTCTGCTCGCAATAGAATACCTTATGCCACCAGGCTTGAAATTTTGGACCTGGACAACCTAGAACTATGCCATCCATGGTCTGACCTAAGCTTAGTACACAAAATTGTCTGCTACAATGTCCTACCTGTCAATGACACCGCCCTGAGTCCTTCGGGAGAAGGGCGGTATAAAAATCAAATAAATGAAATGAAATGAAATGAATGACAACTTCAGCTTTAACCGCAATAATACACGGGCAAACAACAGATACAAACTCAAAGTAAGCTCGATTGCAGAAAGTACGACTTCAGCAACAGAGTGGTTATTGCCTGGAACTCGCTACCTGACTCTGTTGTTACATCCTCAAACCCCCAAAACTTTAACCTTAAACTATCTACTGTTGACCTCATCCCATTCCTAAGAGATCTGTAAGGGTGTGTGCATAAGCGCACCAGTGTGCCTAACGTCCTTGTCCTACTGTTCCCATTTATTCATACTTATTTAATATGTATATACTTATACCTGTTTATGCTTATATGTTTATATGTTATGTTCATACTTATACTTGTTTTCTCATATATGCTTGACAAACTAAATAAATAAATAAAATAAATAAATAAATAAAATCAACCAGGTTTTTTTTTGTCCAGTGTCACATCTTTTTCCATGTCATTCTTGCAGTCCATCATTTTTAAATCCACTTTCAAATCATTCCTATTCTTATCAAATATTGGTCCTCTTTCATAAAATCTTTTAGACCTGGTCTATTTATAGAGGCAAACACTATTAAAATTAATTTCTAGATGCATTCTTCAAAAATATTCTTCAATATATCCAATATTAAAGCATTTTTTAATTCTGTAATTATAAATTGAGCTTGAGTGTTCTTCTCCTTTAACTGAAAATTTTAGTTCCTTTTAGCTTCTTTTACTATCCAATGTTTTATGTTTAGTTTTATCCTATGTTTTTATTTAAAAAAATAGAAGCAAAAGTATTTCCCACAGGAAGACTTTTCTATAACTAATTCCAAAATCTTATTTCAAAATTTATCTGGAGCCTTAGTCCATTTGTAACATTTTAAAATCAAAATTTTAATCATCCCTTTTCTGTTTATTCCAAATTACTCACCTAGTAAGTAAATTTTGGAAATTAATTAGAAAGGAAGTATGCAAACTTATTGTCTGTTCAGAGGTGTCACCTGCAGTTTGAGCAAGATTGCTATTCCGTCATTTCTTAGAGCTTTAAATCTACCAAAGACCATTGCTTTTCAGTCACCTCACAAGGAACAGCTCTCTGGAGCACTTATGGGCAATCTCAGATCCTCTTTTTGTCTAGAGAGGGAAATATTATTCCATCATAATCTTCAGCTCCACTTTTTGAGGAGCCATCTCCAGTTAACCATTTCTTCCCTGAATATCTCTTTCCTCCAAGAAATATATATATATATGTGTGTGTGTGTGTGTGTGTGTGTTTTCTGAGGTTTTCGCGGGTGTGTGTGTGTATGTAGGTCTTTGGTTATTCGGGTTTTCAAAAAGTCGCCAAGACACTTCCAATTTTACGCGGGAGAAAATCCGAATAACCAAAGACCTACATACACACACACATACACACACACACACACATGTTTCCCTGAAAATAAGACCCTGTCTTATATTTTTTTGAACCCCGAACCCTATTGCCATGCACTCAAAATCCCAATTGGGCTTATTATCAGGGGATGTCTTATTTTGGGGAAAACTCTCTCTCTCTCTGTGTATGTGTGTTTGTGTGTGTGTGTGTGTGTGTGTGTGTATACACAGAGAGAGAGAGAGAGATAAAAGATTGTAAAGGCAGTAGTAATGCCATTTTATAAAAGGAAAAAGCTGACTCCTGCCATTATAAATAAATGAGGGCATCCTGTAGCAAAATCTATGCAAATCATTTATCAGAAGACCAATGTTTAGATAATATAAGACTCCCATTTATATAGACATTGTGGTGAATTAAAACAATGACATATTTTTAACAGAATATGAAAGGAAGAAAGGAAGGATTGCACAGGAGATAAATGTTCATAGTGAGAGAACAGGAACTATTGTAGTAAGCTAACACATGCCATTCTATTGTTAGAGCTTGACTAAATCTTTAAGCTAAAACTCTTATCAGAAGAGAGCAGAGAAGCAGTCCATCACAACAGCCAATGTTACTTGACAAACTTGGGTTGAATAAATATATTTTATTTGACCTCCGCTGATCATCTGCAGTGTTATATGCCTGACTTGGGTATAAACTGTGGGAAAAGAAGGTGCAGATGCAGCTTTTGAATTTCATACTAAAAGTGACTTCTATAACTCTTTGATCTTAATTTACTTCTAGAAGTTAATAAATTATGTTACACTAAATAAATTCAAAAAGCCAACAATTATGGCCTTAATTCCTCCCTTTTACATAATTAATGAGTGTTGACATTAAAAACTTGCTTCCTTAGGTTTGTCATCATCCATACAACCTCCCGGCTCTGAAGTCAAGATGACTATTAATAATTTGCTGAGGATGTGTCTTCATAGCAGAGACACCATCAATCATTATCAACAAGCATCATTATCATCTCTAAACAGAAATGTTAAGAACCTCCAAAGTATAGTGCAAAAATATTCAAACAGCAATTAGCAGGGGAGGGGGAGGGAAGGTGGAGAAAGGAGGAGCTGTCAAATTGCTTTTTAAAAATAATGTTTTGTTTATTCTTGTTTCTTCTGCTTTTTAAATAGTTGTTTCCATTTTATAACCCTCAACCCTTTGTATGTTGACATATATTCTTTTTCTTTGTTTTGTTTCTTTGCAAATTTTACTTAAGTAATAGAAAAAGATATTAACAATTCCGAAAACTTCAATAGCAATAGCACTCAGATGAATTTTTATATAATTGTATTGGCTTCTGAAATATTTCCATTCTATTTTATTCAAATGTTTAATTATTTATAGATTCATATATACTGCTGCGCAGCCCTCTCTAAGAGGTTTACAGAGTCAATATATTGCCCCCAACAATCGGGGTCCTCATTTTACCAACCTTGGAAAGATGGAAGGCTGAATCAACCTTGAGCAGGGGAGAATCGAACCCCTGGCAGTCAGCAGAATTAGCTTGCAATACTGCATTCCAACCACTGCACCACCACAGCTCCTTAATATCTTTTAGATTACATCATTTTCAATAAGAAACAATTTTTCAGAAATGACTTCATTGATATTCAATAAGAAATAACATTTCAGAAATGACTTCATTTAATTTATGTAGAATAAATGGTGAGATTGCTGGGATGAAGTGGAATTAATGCTTCATTTAAATACATGTTTTTATAGCACCCAATAATTGTTCCATTTGGGAAAGAAGTTATTGCATACATTAACTTAATTTTGAGAGTCAGTATTTTTAGATGTTTGTATTCTTTTGAAGTGTATTCCTATCACATGGGAATTTACTTCTGAATAAGAAAGAAGATTTTCTGTACCTTACTTACAACTAATTGATGTATTGTTCAGCATTGGAAAGACAAATATATGACTCCAACTATTCAATGGTCTGCAGAATTCACCAGTATACGTAGATTATCTATGAATTACTATAATGAATTATAATATCCATTTATTGAAATATTTGTTGTACAATTTACATAGGTTTCTCTGTGCATTATAAGCCTTATATGGTTGGGTTTTTTTTCTTTCTCCTCCCCCTCCCCTTCTTTTATAATTACATGTCCTGTTTCGTCTTTGGCTGGCAGAAAGAATGGAACCTTTCTGGCAATCAGTTTTTTCCTTTTTTGATCTCAAGTACAAATAATGACTCATGCAAGCTAATCCACGAGAGTGCTATTCCTGCCATTTCCCATCACCTGCCTTTCAACCTTTGTTTTATTAACATGTTATGATCCTTCAACCTTTTTTTCCTCCAACTTTCCCTTATCAAAACCAAGAAATCAATTCCACAAAAAGGTTACACAATTTATTCGCTATAGTATTAATATTAGCTATAGTAATAGAATCCTGCAAGTCTCCCAGAATGCTTTATTCCCACAATCCTCAGTAGCTACTCATGTGATTTAGGGCAGTGTCTGTCTCAGCCTCTTGTGTATACCCTCTTCTTCTTTTGGACTTAAATCACATCTTTCCCATTGCTGCTTTTCCAAAGGATCTGGCCTATTCCTGTAAGTCCTTTTCCTTACTCTCTGCAACAGACTAACTGCATCAATTTTATACATATAGGATTGTAAGTGTATATATTATGACAATAAAAATACCACAACAGTGAAGACGAAGCAACATGGTTTTGAAAGTACAATCATTACCAATAGGTTGTAAATACATAATAATATTAATTTACAAATCTAATAAAATAGTGTTGAGTCCCATTTCTTTTGGTGTTTTAAAACTGAGGATGTATAATATAATTAATAATAGAAGAATGATATAGAATAGAATGGAGTGGAGTGGAGTGGAGTCGGGTGGGGTGGGGTGCGATGCGGTGAGATGGAGAGGAGAGGAGTGTAGTGTAGTAGAGTAGAGTAGAGTAGAGTGGAATGGAACGGAACGGAACAGAAAAGAATAGAGTAGAATAGAATAGAATAGAATAGAATAGAATAGAATAGAATAGAATAGAATAAATATAAATAATTTTTATCCCATCTTACTTTATTCTCCTTCCTCAACCTAATGTCCCCACAACAACTACCCTATGAGGTGGATTGGGCTGAGAGAAATTGACATGACCAAAATCACCCAGCCCACTTTCATACCTAACGTGGGACTAGAACTCACAGTCTTCTGTTTTCTGGCATGGTGCCCTAATCACTAGACAAAACTGCGTATATATCTCATATTACATTTTTAATTAGCCACATGATAATAGGAAAGTTGTTAGACAAAAATAAATTCCAGAAAGTTACAAAATAGATCATTCCCATGATAAACCTGAGCAAAATAACTCTTCAGCAAAGCAACACAATTTGCACTACATCCTGTCATTATTATTAAGTTAATAAAGTATTGGTTAACCAGTTATTTAGGATTATTAAGGTGAAATAAAGGGGAAATATAAGAACACAGACTCACCATTGAAGTTAACAGTGCGTATATATCTCAGTAGCTTCTTGCCCCCTGCATGTTCCATTTCTGGGCAGATCCCAGAATAATCACTGCACAGATCCTTATTCATCTGATGGAGGGCATGAGCCATGGCATAAACAGCATCAATCACAAACTGCACTCTACCCTCCTGTTCATAGTGGGAATCTTTTCCGATCCTTTCCTGTCCTACACATTTAAGGATAGAGACACAGAAATAGGGGAGATTTTGATGAACATCAGATAAAAGCATTACGTCTATGTCAAAAACAATGGATGTGAATGAGAAGAAATAGTAGTTATTTGAAAAGGACAATCTTAAAAAATTCTAAGTCGAAATCTATAATGAGACTTAGATCATTTCAGGAAATGCTGACAAAATTATTTTGAAGCCAAACAAGTAATAGTTTGGGTGGGGGGAGAATCTCCCTCCCTCTCCCTCACTTCTCTCTCTCTAGTACAAGCCATGGAGTGCTTTAAAGGTGGTAACCAATACCTTGAAGCGCACCCGGAATACAACAGGCAGCCAGTGCAGTCTGCGCAGGATGGGTGTTACATGGGAGCTCCGAACCCCTCCCTCTATCACCCGCGCAGCTGCATTCTGGACTAACTGGAGTCTCCGGGTGCTCTTCAAAGGGAGCCCCATGTAGAGAGCATTGCAGTAGTCCAAGCGAGAGGTAACAATAGCATGAGTGACCGTGTATAGGGCATCCCAGTCCAGGAAGGGGCGCAACTGGTGAATCAGGTGAACCTGATAAAAAGGTCTCCTGGAGACGGTCGTCAAGTGATCTTCAAAAGACAACCGCCCATCCAGGAGAACGCCCAAGTTGCATACCCTTTCCATCATTCACAGATTCTTCTGTTAAATGGCTTTTCAGAACTGACAATGGTCTTCTCTGCTTTGGTACACAATTCACACTGAACTTTCTTTTTCTAGGCTGCACTCTTAAATACAGAATCTCATGAGGAAAATCATCACCATTTGCTATGGCGAAATAATTTGCAGAAGATCAAAATCAAGATCCCTCTATGGCCAGAAATATTCACTTCATCAACTTTTCTTTACAAAAAGTCACTCATTCTCCATTCATCTGTAAAATATACAATCCATCATTGTGGACAATGAGCTAAATATAGTACATGTTCTCCAAAACATGTACTTTGCTGCATGGTTAATACTTAAATCACATTCTAACATAGAATAATAAATTTGGGGGAGGGGAGGGGAGAAAGGATATTATACTTTTAAACTGTTTTTCTGAAATACATGTTCTACGCATTCAAACATTTTGCAAATGGACTGCATACAGAACCAGCTCTGACCCCAGGTTTGGGATGATAGAATGGCTATTCTTGTTTGCAAGACGTTCAGTGGCCATCTGAGGTGTTGCTTTAGAGCAGGGGTGTCCAAACTTGGCAACTTTAAGACTTGTGGACTTCAACTCCCAGAATTCCTCAGCCAGCTTTGCTTTATCACATTAACCCCATTAGGTAGACCAGTCCAGGAAGTCAACTCCACAGGAAGATGAAAATTACTTTTACTGAGATTACAATAAAAAAAAAATTGCAAATCTGATGTACTTTACTTCCTCCTCCTCCTTATATTTGAATGAATTGGGTAGGTGCCTGTCTAAGCTGCTTTCAAATGTTGTCTGGACATTCTGGACATAAAAATGCTTTAGACTCTTTTGCTTAAACAACAGCTTCTGCATATCTCCGTTAAGGAATCCCTTCTTATTTCCTACAGATTATTCAAAGTTCATCTAAGGATTTGCAGGACCTCAGATATTATAGACAAACGTGGACAGTGTCACAAATTTACAATATAATGATTATCAATATGTGTACTAAGACATGTTCTTAAGTCAAAGCTATATATCCTATATCCATCACTCATAACACTTAGATTTCTCTGCAGATATGCCGGTTTCATTCCAATGTAAATTGAACGATAGACCCGTGGAATCAGAAGAGGTCACATCTAGTCTAATCTTCCGCCACATGCAGGAAAATTATTCAATCATTCACAAGAAGTGGCTGTCCAGCCTCATTTTAAAAATTTCCAGAGATGGAGTCCCCACAACTTTCAGAGGTAGACTGCGAAAATAGGGCTGTGAAAATATTTACAGACCCCTCACATCCTGGACATAAACTGTTCCAACTCCTAACCTCAAAATGATGCTACAGAGCACTGTACACCAGAAAAATTAGTCACAAGAACAGTTTTGTCCTGAACGCCATCACTCTGCTAAACAAATAATTCCTTCAACACTGTCAAACTATTTACTAAATCTGCACTACTATTAATCTTCTCATCTTTCCCATCACCCATCTCCTTCCGTTTATGACTGTATGACTGTAATTTTGTTGCTTGTATCCTTACAATTAATATTGATATTGATTGTTTCTTGATTGCTTATTTGTTCCCTATGACTATTATTAAGTGTTGTATCTTATGATTCTTGACGAACGTATCTTTTCTTTTACGTACACTGAGAACATATGCACCAAGACAAATTCCTTGTGTGTCCAATCACACTTGGCCAATAAAGAAGTTCTACTCTATTCTATTCTACTGAATGGGCCACTCTGTCTGGAAGCTTTTCATTCTATTTAGATAAAAACATAGGTAGATTTTACTTAGATACAGAAATAACAGTAAAACATTTTTAGTGGCCATGCTTTACAGGAGACCTTGAAGTATAGTTGCCCTTCTCAGTAGCATTTGTACTTGAAATGTTTCTGGTCTAATCAGATAAGGATATTTTTATCTGATTCCCATTTTAAAGCTATTTTATCTTCTCTCCCTATCTCTAAATTGAGTAATATATATTCTAATATGTTGCAGTATACACTAAAGTATTGATGACCACATTTATTTCAGATGATGACAAATATGAGTTTTTGCAAAAAATATGTTATTTTTGTTGTACTTGTATAGCAAGATATCAAATAGAAACATGACTTGTACACAATTCATATGCAAATTAGGGTTTTAGAATATGAAATAAGATTTTTATTAATCTGCAAAAAATACATACTGGATTTTATAGGAATGATGCTAACTGCTCAAGGTGATAACTGTAGAATCTTGTGAAATCTTTAATGGCTGGTTACAAATAAGATCTAAGAGTTTACGCCAAATACCTGACCTTCGGACATTTCGTCGCGAACTCAAGACTCATCTTTTTATCCACGCGGGGCTGGCTTAAATTGGGATTTTAATGTTAAATTTTATTAATTTTAAACGGGTTTTTTTTTTAGTATGGTAAATTTTAATTACTGGGCTAATTTAAATAAGTTTTTTAAATCGTATTTTAAACTTGTATATTGTTTTGTCGGTTTTATTATGCCTGTACACCGCCCTGAGTCCTTCGGGAGAAGGGCGGTATAAAAATCAAATCAAATAAATAAATAAATAAATAATAATAAATAAATGACTTTTTTCAATTTTTCCTAGAATTCAATTTTCCTAGAATTTCCTAGAATTTTTCCTTCTTCTCCTTGTAGTCAAACTGTGAATAGGTCAGACACACAGTTTTACCAATGGTGCCACATTACTTGCTTTAAAACTCAATGAGTCGGAGAGAACTACATTATAGATATGCATCAGGTTTCCCTGAAGTTTAAATGTTGACTCAAACTAGATTGAAGTGGAATTGCTGTAAAATGACTTAAGATACTCAGGGTATCTCTGGAGAATCCATGCATGATTTAAGAATTATAGAAAGACAGCTACTGTGTCTGCAAAAAATGTCATGTGTTGTGGTTTCTCCATAAATGCTAAAATTGGAGAAGCTGGGGAAGAGACCCAAGACAAAGAAAGGACTTTAGGGATTTTAAAAATAAAATTCTACATCAGAATACTTGCTACACTGAGGTTTTCTCATGATAGTCAATGAATCTTATCTTGAACATGAGCTCCAAGAAGAGCCAGGTGGCTTCAAAAACTCTAATCCCAATTGAATTAGATACTTTAAAAATCATAGGATTACATCTGACAATTTACAACCACAACTGGGACCAGAAATTTGGTCATTAAGTGAGTCTGAACTGATTATGATCTTTTTTGCTGTGATTATTAAGCAAATCATGAAGCTATTAAATGAATTTGGCTTTCCCCATTGACTTTGCTTGATGGAAGCCAGCTGGGAAGTGTGTAAATAGGGATCATGTGATCTGTAATGCTGTAATCCCTGTAATGCTCTAATCATTGTAAATACATGCCAGTTGCCAAGTCCCAAATTTTGATCACATGACCATGGGGATGCTGAGACATTGTAAGTTCAAGGTCTGTCATAAGTATGAGGACTAGACTTTTTTCAGAACCATCTTAATTTTGGCCATTAAATGAAAGGTTGTAAGTCGAGGACTACTTATATACATTTTTAAAATATAGTCCTTTTTGCCGTTACCATATCTATATTTCTTTATTCCTTTGAATCTTTGGATCAACATTGGAATAGATCCTATTTAAAGTAGGTCAAATTAAAAGCTAATGGCTCTCTTATTTTGCTTGTTCTTTCCAAATGATGATGGAGAGCACTCCTCTGTCTTCTCCAGAACATGGCAAATTAGAGATAGACATAGAGTTGGAAGGGACCTTGGAAGTCTTCTAGTCCAACCGCCTGCTTGAGCAGGTGACCCAATACCATTTCAGATAACTGGTTCTCCAGTCTCTTTTTGAAAGCCTCCAGAGATGGAACCTTTGAAGGCAGGCTATTCCATTGGTTGATTTAGGGAATTGCTCCTTAGTTCTAGGTTGCTTGTCTCCTTGGTTAGTTTCCAATCATTGTTTCTTATCTCACCTTTGGGTGCTTTGGAAATTAGTTTGACCCCCCTCATCTTTGTAGGAGCCCCTCAAATATTGGAATGGTTCTATCATGTCACCCCAGTCCTTTCATTAGATTAGATATATTCAATTCCTGTAACCATTCTTAATAAATTTTAGACTCCAGCCTCCTAATCATTCTTTTTGCTCTTCTCTGTACTTTTTCCAGGATTTCAACATCTTTTTTAAATTGTGGTAACCAGAACTGGATACAGTATTGCAAGTGTGGTCTAACTAAGATTTTATAAAGCAGTACTAGAACGTCACATGATCGTGATTCTAACCCTCTATTAATGCAGCCTAGAATTGCATTGGCTTTTTTTGGCTGTTGCTACTTGGACTCAAAGATCCCTCTCACATTATATTAATTGTACTTAACATGTTTAATAAAACTAAAGGTTTATGTCTGCCTTGTCATCAGAGGTAAATCATGTTGACTGAATCCGTCTCTTCTGTATAAACCTCTTGCTACACTTATTGCGGTGAATCCAAATTATCTCACACAAAGCAAGATTAGGCCATCAGCAAGTTCCCTCAGTACTTTGAATGTAACTGAACTAGTTTTACAGTTCCATTTTCTCTGGATAACATCTAGTTTGCCAAAGTCCTTTGAATACATAATATTTTGTTGTGATCTCACTACTATAGAGTTAAATAGAATTATTACCTTTCATAAATGAGACTCCCTTAAGTTTTTCTTTCAACTGATGCATCCTATTATTTTTTTATGTTTGATCTAGAATGATTTAAGACACAAGTATTGCTAGCAAGCTAAATCTCTGCATCATTTAATGTTGATTCCTAGATGTCCTTTCAGATTTTTTGGGTTTTTTTGGGGGGTTTGTATCAAAATCAAACTGAACATCCAAGAATCAAGATTCCATCTAAAAAGGGAACTTATCAATTCTATCCAGTCTTAACAATCCAATTCTGTTACATCAACAATTCATCTGTTTCTTTGTCACTAAAATGCTGATTGAGTTCAGGAATATTCTTAGGGATCTTTTTTTAATGAAGGCCTGGGTGGGTAAGCTTGGATAGCTCATGCAGAATTGTTGTATATTTTGTCAACAGTTCTCTAAATGTTATTCACAAAGGCCATCAGCAATTTGCCTTGCATTAATCAAACCATTAACATTGCTCAAAGCAAGTCTGAATATAAACTTGCAAAGGACAAAAGATTATTTGTGAGGTTAGTTTCAAGTTCCTCAGGGAATTAGATGATTGAAATTGCCAACTTTTCTTTTTCCAGTAATGCTTTTCATATCAAGAAAAAAAGATATTTTGATCTTTTTACTTGACCTTCATTTACATGGTTTTTCTTTGTAATTCATGGAAATTATATTTTCCCTCCTAATAATTTTGCTTTCTATCTACTACATTGTACATTAAAGGGATATTTTTGTACAGTTCCAACTTCTAATACCACCTGGGGTATCTATGATAAATTTGTGATATCTTGGAGACTACAAAGGCTAATTGCTCATCAAGAAGCTCTTTCTGCAATCAGGAAGATAGTGCCTATTATGAAACCAGCACATATCACATTCCATTTCTTAAATATATATATATATATATATATCTCCACAGTAAAGTAAAAAACACATGCGAGTTTGTGCTAGACCAGGGGTGTTCAACTGGTGGCCCACAGCTGGAAGCGTCACACACTGGCCAAACCCACTCCAGCTCCACAAAGAGGAAAAATGCCACAATATGTCACGTGACGGCAATGTGATGCCGCGAGTTTGACACCCATGTGTTAGACAATAAGAAAAATGTAAGTAAGATTATTGTAGCCACAGGTCATAACAAACATAATATACAAAAAAATAAACAAAAAAATTTCTACATTTAGGCAAAAAACCCAAAATGCACAGGTACCGTATATGTGGTACCTTGCTCAATAGTAGTAACTGTGAGAGGGATCTTGGAGTCCTAGTGGACAACCATTTAGATATGAGCCAGTAGTGTGCAGCAGCTGCTAAAAAAGCCAACACAGTTCTGGGCTGCATGAACAGAGGGATAGAATCAAGATCACGTGAAGTGTTAGTGCCACTTTATAATGCCTTGGCATTTAATGACTGAATATTGCATTCAGTTTTGGTTGCCATGATGTAAAAAAGGTGTTGAAACTCTAGAAAGAGTGTAGAGAACAGCAAGGGGACTGGAGGCTAGAACATATGAAGAATGGTTGCAGGAACTGGGTATGTCTAGTTTAATGAAAAGAAGGACTAGGGGAGACATGATAGCAGTGTTCCAATATCTCAGGGGTTACCACAAAGAAGAGGGAGTCAAACTATTCTCCAAAGCACCTGAGGGTAGAACAAGAAGCAATGGGTGGAAACTAATCAAGGAGAGAAGCAACTTAGAACTAAGGAGAAATTTCCTGACAGTGAGAACAATCAATAAGTGGAACAACTTGCCTGCAGAAGTTGTGAATGCTCCAACACTGGAAATTTTTAAGAAAATGTTGGATATCCATTTGTCTGAAATGGTGTAGGGTTTCCTGCCTGGGCAGGGGGTTGGACTAGAAGACCTCCAAGGTCCCTTCCAACTTATTATGTTATGTTATGTTAACAGTAGCATAGTAAGAGTGCAAAATGAAATAATAATTAAAAAATGATATAAGAATATTAAAACTAGATAAAGCTATAGATACAATTAAGAACTCCTGTGTTTATTTTTAAGTTTGAATGACAACAGAGCATCAGAAACAACCTGATTGCTAACAGTTGGAAGTATGTTTGCAAGAAGATAGATTAATTGTTTGTGGTCCAGCAATAAGAAAAGTCTGCATGGATCTAAACCATAGTCATTGCTTTCAAATTATAAAGACAAATTCTAAATCAGTTTGACCAAGAACTTTGGTACTTTTTCCCAAAAATAAGGGAATTTAATAAAGAATTTGTCTTTATAATAAATTTTACACTATCTGATACAAAGGCTGTACAAAAATTTATTTATTTGTATCTTGCCTTTATCATTTTTATAAATAACTCAAGGCAGTGAACATATCCAAGACAACTTTCTCCTCCTATTTTCCCCTGCAACAATAACCCTGTGAGATGAGTTTAGTTGAGAGAGAATGAATCACCCAGCTGGCTTTCACAGTTAAATCAGGACTTGCACTCACAGCCTCCTACATTCTATTGTGATACCTTAACCACTAGAACAAACTGGCTGGCTGTGTAGATGGATGCGAAAATGTGCATCAGCATGTTTGCCCTTAAAGAAAATGTAGTCATTTTGAATAATATGGGGATTTAGATCTCAGCTTAGATGTTTGGATACTGGAGAAAAAATTATAGGAGTTAGGAGCTATCTACAAATTAGAACATGCATGTCAAATTTTTCAACTTTCAATTTCCAAACATTAGGGGCGCTCAAAACTTGTGACATGCCTTGAGGATTGTAAAAATATTTTGGTTACTTTAATATAGCTTGGATGTGCTTAATGAGTAGCTATATAACTTTTTAACATTTTGTTTGTTTCATTCTGCACTGCGCAGATAACGTGTCATAGCCCGCAACAATTTTTGGAGGGCAGGAGTTCTACCCCCGCCATTCTATGTACTCCCTCACCACTATCCAAATTTGAAAAGTGATATTTGGGGTCTGGATGGATTTTCCTGCTGCAGTTTTAAACTAGTCTTTCCCTCCTTACGTCATTTTAAATTTTCTTGTCCATTTTGACTGGTGTATTTTATTTGACTAATCCTAGCATTTCTTCTGTTTCACAGAGACAGGAATGGCCTCTCAAATGAGTCAATGGCTACCATGGTCTCTTAGAGCAGTTTTTTTTAATCTTTGCAAGTTTAAGATGTGTGGACTTCAACTCCCTGAATCCCTCAGCCAGAATGTCAAAAATTCTATAATAGATCAAGGCTCTAACAATTGTTTTCTAAAGAGTTTGGTTTAAAACTTGGCAGAATTTTGTATTATTATTATTTTATTTACACAAATTGACAGTATACACAGCAAATGAGATAACTATGCTGGATTTCATATCACAGATCACTAGTCGAACACTTCCCAAGCGTTTAGGACTGCGTGATGTATCGGCGAATTATGCGAGCAGATCCCAGTAAGGTGGCCTTCTGCAACTGATCAATGGTGATCTTGTCAGCGCCAATTGCTTTTAAGTGCTTGCCTAGGTCTTTAGGCGCAGCTCCCAGTGTGCTGAGTACCACTGGAATTACCTGCACTGGTTTATGCCAGAGCCTCTGCAATTCAATTCTCAAATCTTGATATCTGGTGACTTTTTCAAGTTGTTTCTCATCAATTTTGCTGTCACCAGGTATAGCAATGTCGACTATCCACACTTTTTTCTTTTCCACAATCGTGATATCCAGGTTATTGTGTTCCAAAACTTTATCAGTCTGTATTCGGAAATCCCACAGTAGTTTTGCATGCTCATTTTCAATCACTTTTTCAGGCTTATGATCCCACCAGTTCTTTGTTACAGGCAAATTATTATTATTGTTGTTGTTGTTAATTATTATTATTATTTAATTCATTTATTAATGGCATGAATATGGGACAGGATCAGCTTAAGGATACAGCAAGGATATGTCCATGGATTAAGCAATTACATTAAGCAATGCTTACTTTATATACTTAAGAAATAACAATGTATATAGATATTTTACTGCTACAAAGGAGATCAGATAGTAATAGAAATAGCACTTAGACTTATATACCACTTTGCAGTGGCTTACAGTCTTCTCTAAGTTGTTTACAGAGTCAGCATATTTTCTCCAACAATCTTGGTCCTCGTTTTACGGACATCAGAAGGATGGAAAGCTGAGTCAACCTTGAGTCTTTCATAATCAAACTCCTGAAGTGAGCAGTGAGTCAGCCTGCAATACTGCAGTCTAACCACTGCGGCACCATGGCTGAGATACCTGCATACTCATTATTTAATTGATTTAGTCAAGCATATAGAACTCACGATGCATGTGTGCAAGGGCCCATTCTTTCTGAATCTTCCCAGCCTCTCACACTTAATTAAATGTCAAGAGAAGGTATCATAAGGAATCAGCTCCTATGAAGCATTTTTAGATAGGAATAGCTGAGAGTGATGAGTAAAATATGAAACAAAGAAGCATTTTAAACCAAAATAAAATGCACAAGCCCCAATGAAATACAATAAGTATTTCATTGCTAGAGATATACTAAAAGAGGACAGTTATTTACTTAGAGTTTTCATGTGGGTAAGATATAATCTGAAGGGCGAACTTAGAGTGCAAATAAAGTCAAAAGTTTGCATCTGAAATATTTCCTTTAAGGTCAGTAGAAAAGTTCAGTCATGACATGACCACAAGCGCTGCCTTTAAAATTATCACTCACAGTATACATAATGAGCCAAAATTTGCCCTCAAGCATGAAAGCACAACTCATGTTACGTTTAATGGGACATCAACTTATTTGTCAAATGAGACAAACCACAGGGTTGCGTAAGACAAATATCTGTTATGGTCCTAAGAATATGGATCTGTCTAAGTCTAAGAGGTTCATTTCTATTTGCTTCAGGGTTTTGGCATTGCTGTTTCATTTTGGACATTTTTTTTTTCATTAATAAGTCTAATAAACATAAATACTTGTATTTAGCTTGCAGATTTTTTTTAAAAGAAAGAAAAATGAAGGGAAGATATGACAGCAGTCTATAAAATCTTCCCTGTGAAAGAAGAGAAAAATGAGAAAAGGACAAGGACCAATGCAATGAAAGTAAAGTAAAGTAAAGAGATTGAGGCTGAATTTCTGGAAGAATTCATAATAGTAAGAATTGCTAAATAGAGGAAGACTCCGTATAGAACAGGGCTTGGCTTCACCCTTCTGAGATTAAATTGAGCAGGACTACATAACTAAGAAGATTCCTTCCAAGTCATATTATCTGATGATTCACTGGGTAGATTAACAACTCATTCAGCCTCTGCATCAGAGAATTTGTAAAATAGAGAAGAATTATAGGCTTACTTGCCTATAGTTCTTCATTCTATTGGCTCCATTAGCTGTCTAATATAATTGAAAGAGGAAAACAGAGGCTTAATCTTATGTGTCTGCAGCAACTGGCCCATTCTGTATAAAGAGGTTAGTTTCTCAGTTTGCTCCTCACCCAGAATGGTAGCAATAAAATTTCTGCAAAGTAGCCTAGAAAAAGTAATCAAGGGGAAGAAAAAGAAGAAAATAAAGATTCAGATGATCCCAAGGGACATTGTTTCAATTTTTGCCATAAATTAAAATAACTGACTTGAAAAGGTGTCAATGAATAGGAAATGTGCATTAGCATATTTGTCCTTAAAAAATGTCATTTTGAATAATGTGAGAATTTAGATTTCAGCTCAGATGTTAGCACGCTGGAGAAAGTTTATAGGAAGATTTTTTAAATTATTTCTTTCCTTTAGCTATCTATATATTTACCATAGTAAGATCTTTCTACTTGACCCAAAGAAAGAAAAAAAGCAGTAGGATTAATATATTTACTTATTTTGGGAAAAGCATATCTCAACAATAGCTAAACAACTATGGAGATACCCAGGTCATGGCAAAGATGCTTTTTCAGGAGGCAACTGAACTTTCTTGTTTGTTTTTTCATTAAAGATGTTTCGCTTCTCATCCAAGAAGCTTCTTCAGCCCTGACTGGATGGTGGGGAATGGAAGGATTTCTATTCCTTGACTGGATGGTGGGGAATGACCAACTGTCTGCAAGGAATATAAATCCTTCCATTCCCCACCATCCAGTCAGAGCTGAAGAAGCTTCTTGGATGAGAAGCAAAATATCTTCAAGAAAAAAAGGAAAAAGAAAAGGAAAAGGAAAAAAACCCCAAGGAAGTCCAGTTGCCACCTGAAAATTCACCTTTGGATACCTCAGCAATCCACTTTCAAACTAAACCATTCAAAATAGCATGCATGCAGAAACTGACTTAACCCTATTCCCTCAATAAATAATAAGTCAACACTTTAAGATAAATGTCAATAAGCAAAGACTAAGAGTACCCAAAAAAATCTCTAAAAATAAACAGTAATGTCAGAATCCTGAGGCACATAGCAATGAACCTCTTAGAATAGTCAAATCTATATTTTTAGGACCATAATAGAGATTTCATGCATCCCTGTGGTTTGCTAGAGGTAAAGACAGCATATTGTGAGGTTATAATTGTAACTATAATTCATTATGTTGCAGCTTTTTAAGAATTATTTTGAAGTCTCTATGTATGAGGATATGGAAGTTATTCAGAGTCCTCTGGGACTGGAATAGCACACACACACACAAAAATAAACCAGTCAGTCAACTGTGAAGCCTTTCAAAAATTCAGAATTTATTTTACATTTTTAAAACTGATATTTCCCTACAGATCAGGCAATGTTAGATAAATTAAATAAGAATTCTCATTCATTGGTAAAATGGGGGAGGGAAACTGTGAAAGAAAATGTTCTTTAAGTATAACTTATGTATAAGATAAATTAGGAGAGCTAGTTTGGTTTAGTCAATTAAGGCTAGTCAGAAACTGGGAGACTGTAAATTCTAGTCCCATCTTAGGCCCAAAGCCAACTGAAGGACTTTGAGCCAATTATTCTCTCTCAGTTCTAGGAAGAGGACAATCTAAACTTCTAAAGTTCTAAAACTTCCAAGAAACCTGCAGGGACTTGACCAGTCCCTTGCCAGACACTGAGTCAAAGGCACCAAAATAGACAAATAAATAAAGACGCATGAGATGAATACATACTGATCATTTTCACTTAACAAACAAAAGTAATAGTGTATTTGGGTCACAGAGAACTTAGAACACATCTGCACACTTCTATATTGCATCTGTATGTAGCAGTGGTGAAATCCACTTACCTTTGCAACCAGTTCAGGAACGGGAGTGTGCACGTCTTCTGCGCATGCACAGAGCCTGTGCATTTGCAGAGGGTAAAAAGCGGGACATAATGATGTCCTGGTGGGTGGCGGGAGCCTCTTGTTGGGGGCACTATCAGTTTGCGCAAGCCGGATAGATCCGTCCATATTTCACCACTGGTATGTAGGTATTTTATATGTAAAAGAATGCAATTAGTTCCCATTTTAAGTGTGTTGGAGCTGCTTTGGAGGAAAAAAGTTCATAGATAAAAGAAGATTGCTGGGAAGTTGTAGGTGATTGGATTTTTTGTGACTGGAAAGGATACGGGTAGTAGGTTTTTTTTGTTTTTTTGTTTGGAGTGACAGCAAAAAGAGAGGAAATAAGGGAAGACAGTTTAGAGACATGGAAGAAAAGATCTGTCAGCTTGAAATGAAGGGTGCTGATGTGGAAACTGCAATGCATGCAAATTGTTCTATCTTCTATTTTCTCACTAATCAGTCCTTAAAGTAAGACAGCTCTGTCTTCAGGGATTGTTAATTGCAAGTAAAAAAAAAACTTTATTCATAAAAAATATCCCTCCTGATCTTTATTTACAACTCCTGTTGACAAACTACACCAAAGGGAAGTATTACAAAGGGGTGTTGAGAAGCTTAGGATAAAATTGGCAGAAGAAGCATATTGTTATAGTAAATCTTCTAGGGATGACAACAGGAATCAATGGATCTGGCTAAAATGAGTGTCAAAGGCCTACAGCAGGGGTCTGCAAACTTGGTTCTTTTAAGACTTGTGGACTTCAGCAAAGCTGGCTGAGGAACTCTGGGAGCTGAAGTCCACAAATCTTAAAAGAGCCAAGTTTGCAGACCCCTGGCCTACACCAATTGTTCTACACCAATTGAGAGGAGGCAGGTAGTGCGAGGTGTGCCTCTGGCTGTTTTCTTTAGAACAAACAAACAAACAAAAATAAACAAATAGGCCCTTGCTTGCATATGCATTTGCTCCCACCCCTATATCAACATAACAAACTCATTTGAAGTGTTAAGATTGACTTCAACATTTTAAAAAGTTAAAAAGCTACAATATTGACTCTAAAGCATTGTTTTTTTGCCATTGTTCAGTTTACAATGAAGTACAGGCAGTAGAGGGTTGCTCCCGGTTCTGTCCTGTTCTTGAGAACCTTTAGTAAAAATGGCGGGAAGCTCCGCCCACCCACATGTCATATTTAGACTTATATATAATTAGACTTATATAACAACAGAGTTGGAAGGGACCTTGGAGGCCTTCTAATTCAACCCCCTGCCCAGGCAGGAAATCCTACACCATCTCAGTAAGATGGTTATCCAACATTTTCTTAAAAATTTCCAGTGTTGGAGCATTCACAACTTCTGCAGGCAAGTCGTTCCACTTATTAATTGTTCTAACTGTCAGGAAATTTCTCCTTAGTTCTAAATTGCTTCTTTCTTTGATCAGTTTCCACCCATTGCTTCTTGTTCTACCCTCAGGTGCTTTGGAGAACAGCCTGACTCCCTCTTCTTTGTGGCAACCCCTGAGATATTGGAACACTGCTATCATGTCTCCTGTAGTCTTTCTTTTTATTAAACTAGACATACCCAGTTCCTGCAACCGTTCTTCATATGTTTTAGCCTCCAGTCCCCTAATCATCTTTGTTGCTCTTCTCTGCACTCTTTCTAGAGTCTCAACATCTTTTTTACATCGTGGCGACCAAAACTGGATGCAATATTCCAAGTGTGGCCTTACCAAGGCATTATAAAGTAGCACTAACACTTCACGTGATCTTGATTCTATCCCTATGTTTATGCAGCCCAGAACTGTGTTGGCTTTTTTAGCAGCTGTTGCACACTGCTGGCTCATATCTAATTGATTATCCACTAGGACTCCAAGATCCCTCTCACAGGTACTACTATTGAGCAAGGTACCACATATACGGTACCGGTGCATTTTGTTTTTTTTGCCTAAATCTAGAACCTTACTTTTTTCACTGTTGAATTTCATTTTGTTAGATAGCGCCCAATGTTCAAGTCTGTCAAGATCTTTCTGTAACTTGAGCCTATCTTCTGGAATGTTGGCTATTCCTGCCAGCTTGGTGTCATCTGCAAATTTGATGAGTTCCCCATCTATCCCCTCGTCCAAGTCATTGATGAAGATGTTGAAGAGTACTGGGCCTAAAACAGAGCCACTGCATACTTCCCTCCATGTGGATGTAGTTCCGTTGAGGACTACACGTTGAGTGCGGTTGGTCAGCCAGTTACAAATCCATCTGGTGGTGGTGCTGTCTAACCCACATTTTTCTACTTTATCTAGTAGTAGGTTATGGTATACTTTATCAAATGCTTTACTGAAGTCCAAGTAAATTATATCGACAGCATTCCTCTGGTCTACTAATTTTGTCATTTTGTCAAAGAATGCGATAAGATTAGTCTGGCATGATCTGTTTTTGACAAACCCATGTTGGCTTTTGGTTATTACTTTGTTTGCTTCTAGGTGTTCGGTGATTCGTTGCTTGATTATCTTTTCCAGAATCTTCCCCGGTATTGAGGTCAGGCTGATAGGTCTGTAGTTTTCTGGATCTGTTTTTTTTTCCTTTGGTGATCTGCACATGCACAGAAGCTTCTGTGCATGTGTAGAAGCATGCGCACTCGCTTTGCTCATGCATGAGTATACTCCCGTTGCGAACCTGTAGTAAAAGTAAGTAGAACCCACCCCTGAGTACAGGTGGCATTTATCATTCATAAGACGTACTACCTAGTTAGTTAATAAGTTACTGTTATATAATACCAAATACTAAAAATAAGCTGATGTCAAAAGAAGATCAAAAATGGATTATTTGTATAATGGTATATTAAGGGTATTTTATTTCCCTGACAAATTTATTTCCAATCCAGACTGGGGGATGGAAGATGGGTTGATATGCATTGCTTATCCTCCTGCCAAATAGCCACTTTTGACAATTTCTGCCCAAACATGAGCTCATTGTCTGCCCCTTTGACCGAGTTGTACCTCTAAATCAATTGCACATTTCAGATAATTGGAAAAAGCTCTAGGAATTGTCTTTCATTTCACATGTTGACACTTAGGATGATGTCATCCTGACCTCACTTCATTCTGTCCTACTATATACAAGCCAGACAACATTTAAGATACAGAGTAGTAAGAAGAAACAGCTCTCCCTCTTGGGGCTTCCTTTGTATCCGTGCCAGATCAAAGGGGGTAGAGTTCATTGAACATAGTTTATCTGCTGGCATTGTAAAATAAATAGATTCACTCAGAGCATCCAAATCATTTGTCTGTAATAAAATAGAAACAACCAGTGGATTCTATAAAATATATCTTTGTTGGCTAGTTTGTACAAAGAAGAGGCAATGAAGTAATTTATCATTGTTTCAATTTATATCTGCCTGCTCTTCTTGTATGGTGGTAAATGGGTGAAGAATACTATATTTTTGTAGCATTTTTCTTGTTTGCACAGAAGTTCAAAAACCATGCAAAGTTTCAATGTCATTTTAGAATTTTAGAATTTCTTTCAAATTCCTTTCTGGTAGCATTTTTGAGCCTTATTTCCTGTTGTATACCAGAAGTTTATTTTTGGTTTTCCATTATACTTATTGCTGTCACTTTGTAGTTTTTCTGGTTAGCCATGTGTTCCTGAATTAAAGGGGACCTTCTCTAAATGTGAAGAGAATTCTTTTGTGATATCTTTCTTTGGATTAACTGAACTGTTGGAAGCTAGAGAAGTTATAGGCATCCATAAGGGGTATCCATGTGGGTGGGGAAGCTGTTGTCAAGAAGACAAATGATAAACCATAGAACTGGTACACCACAGAATGCAAGTACAAAAGAGTAATACCTTATAGCTTTGACAGCATGTTTCAACATTGTGACAGCATTGGATACCCATGAGAGAGGATCCACTGAATCCATACAAATTTAACTGAGATCCTATCCTCCAAGAATAAGAATTCCTTAACAGTTACTATGTTCTGTTTTATGGCATGCATCTTTCCAGCGTTTGACGGAAGGAATATCGAGCTGGAGAAAGGAATTTATTATATTTTTGGAGTACAAGATGCACCTTTCCTCCCCAAAAAACAGGGTGAAAATCTGGCTGCGTCTTATACTCCGAATGTAGTCCCACCCAGCTTCTCAAATGGTGGTTTCAGAGGGTGGAAAAAAGCATTAGAAATGAAGCTTCAGAAAAGAAGCCCCCAAACAGCTTCAGAAAAGAAGCTCCCAAACAGAGCTTCAGAGGCTTTTTTTTTTCTGAAGCTCTGTTTTGGAGGCTTTCAGAGGCAGAAAAAAACATATTTTCTGAAATGGAGTTTCAGAAGTTTCAGAGGCAGGGAAAAAAAGCAAAAAAAAAAAAAAAAAAGCAAGGCACAGAGCTCACAACCAAGAAACCTGCTAAAATTCACCTCTGGGAATAGCTGATTGGGGGTATTCCGGGAGGTTGATCCACCTGCCACCTTCTTATTTTCCTCCCCAAAAACTAAGGTGCATCTTATACTTCAAAAAATACGGTAGTTAAATAAGACTGCTTTTTTTTCACAAGTATCCTCTGTTTTGATGAGAAAGAACTTTTATAATTGGAAACAGTACAGGCATGCCAGTGTTTTTAATGATGTTTCATAGTTGACTTTTTTTAAAAAAGTTTTTGTTTGACTTTACTAATTGCTAGAAACCTTGGGATTATTTATTGGCAGACAGAGGAGCTCTTAAATTCTCAGCTACCTGTCCATGACAATTCAAGAATAAACATAAAAGTAGAAAAAAACAACCCAATAATGATAATAGCACAATATCTCTATATTAGATTGCACTGAAGAGAAAAACATAACAAATGTACCTTGAAGTATTAAACCATTACAGATAGGGCTGTCTCTGAATGCTATTGATGTTCTCCAGAATATGTTGATCAGATAGGGGTTCCTATAATACTGTCCCCATATTTCTTTTCTTGAGTAACTCACCAGGAATTCAAGAATGCATGAAGTAGAAATGACTCATTCCAACTATTGCTGAGTGTAAAACATACAATATCTGTCTGGCAGAGGCCATTCACCCTGTTTGAAAATTTCCAATGGGGGGAATCAAGGTTGCTATATGCAATCTATTCCACTACTAAATAGGTCTTTCTGCTTAGGAAATTTCTCTTAACATTATCCTGAAGCTTTCTTTCAACCAACTGGCTGTTTGCCTGCTCTTGGGGTCTCAACTGAGAAGAGTTTGGTTTCTCTTGCACCTTATTGCAGTCGCCAGGATATTTGTAGATTGCTGTATTTTTTTTTCTCCTTAGTTTTCTCATTTGGAAAAAGAAAAAAGAAAAAAACAGTCCCAGCACCTTCACGTGTTTCCCATTGTTCTTGGTTTCCATACCACTTATTATCCTAGTTGTTCATCTCCTCCAAACCCACCCTATTTTCTCCATATTCCTTTTGAAGTTTGGTGCTCAGAACTGAACACAGTTTTCTAAATACAATCTAGCCAATCCTGATTAAAAGAGGACTATGATATGTTCCTGACACAATGCCTCTGCAATGGAAACCAAGACTGTACCAATCATTTTAACAATTGAACATCACCTTGTGGCGGGTTTGGCCACGTTTTCAAAAGTTTTCTTACTCAGAATTTTCCTTGTGCTAATTTATATGAGCTTAACAAAAAGAAGATCTGATTCATTATTTCAGCTGAGATACCTATTTGCATATGTTTATGATACTGGAAGAATGGTGGTACATAGTTTGTAGGATCTAGACTTTACTCTTATAGGGCATATAAACAACATCTAGCAATGTAATGTAGTTTATAAATTCTTATTTTAACATTCCTGAGATTTTACACTATTAATTTAAAACTGCCCCTAAATGAACATTCAGACTAATAAAACTAAATCCATAATAATATCCATATCCTTTGGATATTATTTTTTATCTAGAGAGTTTACTTGTCATAATTGTATATGTATAGATTTTGTTTGCCAGTAATGCCAAGTTGCATATAACTTGTTTATTTTCTGTTTATCTAGAAATAAATTCCACAGTCTCTTGAAGCAGTACTTAAACTCATTTGAATAGACTTTGTAGGGTGATTTACTTATTTGACCTATGAATATAGTACAGCTTCATTTTGAGCTCCAAAGCAATAAGATTGTTCTTCTTCTTGTTAGAGAATCTCGTAGAGATGTACATCAAAGTGGATGTCAGGATAATATAAGTGAAGCTATAACAGCAACACACAGTATGCAGCAAAACAGACACTCCATTAAATTTTTACTGATATCCTTTTTAAAAGAGGAAAAGATAGACGCTCTTAAAGCTAGAAATTTTCACCTTAAATAATATAGGCAATCACCATCAGAGAAAGGAGTGGTCTAAGGGAAAAAGAATGGTCTAAGTAAATACATTTTAGGCATCTTAAGTGTGTAGCTTCTCAAATGAGCTTGTCAAAAACAGAGTACCTTTGGAGTTGATGTTTTAGTCTTGTAAAATGCAATACAGTCATACTAGGGGTGAATGGATTTTAAAAATTCCAGTTCAAACTCCTGGCCTATCTTTCCTTTCTTACAGAATATTTATCATTCAGTTTAAAATCAGCACAACCATTGTTTGTTTTTTTTAAATCCAATGCTTTGCCAATGATCTTTTTTTTTTAACCACTGTGTAAAATGGTGTTTAGCATTCTTCCCAAAGGCTTACATAAAATGAAGCTCTGCTTTGTTTGATCAATGTTTAGGGAAAAATGCAACTGGCTGGATTTATACAACTTTGATACATTATATGCCAACACACACACACACACACACACACATACACGCTGTATTTTTGATAGAATGATCTGTCCCCAAGGCTTACACTTGACATCTCCCAACCATGCAGCCATTATCAATGAAATGAAACTAAGTTCATCTGTCTTTCTGCTGTTTGTCTTTTTCTTCTCTTCCAGCATTATAGAATTATCAAGGGAGTTTGAGATACATCATCATTGGAGCCTGGTCATTTATGCCTCAAGTAAGAACTCTGGATTGATTTGGATCCATTTGTTTCCTATATGGTGGTACAATGGTTAGAATGCAGTACTGCAGGCTACTTCTGCTGACTGCCAGCTGCCTGCAATTTGGGAGTTCAAATCTCACCAGGCTCATGGTTGACTCAGCCTTCCATCCTTCCGAGGTGGGTAAAATGAGGACCCAGATTGTTGGGGGCAATATGCTCACTCTGTAAACTGCTTAGAGAGAGCTGTAAAGCACTGTGAAGTGGTATATAAGTCTAAGTGCTATTGCCATATCTTAACAAAGTGGGAATTTAAAAAGTTCTTCTCCATCTGGAACAGAATTTGGTTTTGTAAAAAAAAGAATAACAATAAGAAGATGGTTTAAGCCTGAACCACACAGAATATAAGCATTCGGTAACGTTTTTCATGTTTCTTCATTGCTCTTCTTTATTTCCTTTTAATTTGTCATTTGCAGATTAAAGTTTGTAATTAAATGTGGGCATGAATCACATTTTCTGTCAAAACAATAATTTAAACTGCAGTTTACAATCAGAAGCATTTCAACATCTATCAAAGGGTCAAAATAGAAGAAAACCTTAAGGAAGATGAAACATATAAGACCATTTACACCTGGTACTGAGTTTTAAGTTGTCCTGATTAAAATAAAAAAACAAAGAAACAAGCAACATTGCACTCTTTCATTCAATTGGTCAAAAAACAACTCCATAAAAATTTCCTTAAAATAGAATTCCATGAAAATTGAAATTCTGTGATTTTTTTCTGAATGGAAGGTAATATTCTTAGACATATTTAATGTTTTTGAAACCCAAAGATAAACTCCCAAGAAAACGTATTCTGTTATGTTTCCTAGTCATGATCCTCCTATCACTCTTAAAGCTAGTGAGAAATAGTTAGATAATTTTGAAACATCTATGTTTTTATCTATCAGTCCAATGTGACTGGTGGTTAATTGTTAAAGCTGATTTCAAGCCCGCTAGTAGAATTCTTTCAGTGGCTTGTCAGATTCACACAGAACAGTATACAGTAGGATATTCAAGTGTTTGAAATCCTGTATTATTTTTGGCTTTACACTTTGGCTTGTTGTGAAAGAAACACTCCAAAATTTCTGCTTCATGACAAATACCTGATAGGAAAGGTGCTTGGTTTACTGCTTGAGACACAAGGAGCAGCAGGACTGATCAGAGTGATTAATGATAGGTAAATTGGAATTCTTCAACCTTTTATCATTTTATCATTTGGTATGAAAGGATCCTATGTCTATGCCATGAAATAGAAAATTAATGATTGGTGAATACAAATAAATGTCCTGAAATATATCAGGATTAATCCTGGATAGTTTTCTTTTTTTTTTCTTGTCCTAGTTCAAAAATTTACCAGTATTCCTGTAATCTGTCTACTAAAACTGTCTGACCAATAGCACTCAATGTGTAGTCCTCAATGGAACTACATCCACATGGAGGGAAGTATGCAGCGGAGTACCCCAAGGCTCTGTTTTAGGCCCAGTACTCTTCAACATCTTCATCAATGACTTGGACAAGGAGATAGATGGGGAACTCATCAAATTTGCAGATGACACCAAGCTGGCAGGAATAGCCAACACTCCAGAAGATAGGCTCAAGTTACAGAAGGATCTTGACAGACTTGAACATTGGGCGCTATCTAACAAAATGAAATTCAACAGTGAAAAAAGTAAGGTTCTACATTTAGACAAAAAACAAATAAAATGCACAGGTACTGCATATGTGGTACCTTGCTCAATAGTAGTACCTGTGAGAGGGATCTTGGACTCCTAGTGGATAACCATTTAGATATGAGCCAGCAGTGTGCAGCAGCTGCTAAAAAAGCCAACACAGTTCTGGGTTGCATAAACAGAGGGATAGACTCAAGATCACGTGAAGTGCTAATGCCATTTTATAATGCCTTGGTAAGGCCATACTTGGATTACTGCATTCTGTTTTGGTCGCCACGATGTAAAAAAGATGTTGAGACTCTAGAAAGAGTGCAGAGAAGAGCAACAAAGATCATTAGGGGACTGGAGGCTAAAACATATGAAGAACGGTTGCAGGAACTGGGTATGTCTAGTTTAATAAAAAGAAAGACTACAGGAGACATGATAGCAGTGTTCCAATATCTCAGGAGCTGCCACAAAGAAGAGGGAATCGGGCTGTTCTCCAAAGCACCTGAGGGTAGAACAAGAAGCAATGGAAACTGGTCAAGGAAAGAAGCAACTTAGAACTAAGGAGAAATTGCCTGACAGTTAGAACAATTAATAAGTGGAACGACTTGCCTGCAGAAGTTGTGAATGCTCCAACACTGGAAATTTTTAAGAAAATTTTGGATAATCATCTGTCTGAGATGGTGTAGGGTTTCCTGCCTGGGCAGGGGGTTGGACTAGAAGGCCTCCAAGGTCCCTTCTAACTCTGTTATTATTATTATTATTAAAAACACAGTTCATATTCTAAAGCTTCCAAAATACAAGTACAGTTCCAAAGCTCTGTTTGTACTCTGTGACTCTCCTATTTTCCACTGGATTAATTTTTAATGTGACATAAAGGGAAAATGATTGAACACATGTGGAGTAATTATAGCATTATCCATAATTAATTTAATTTAATAATTTATTTTAATTGTTGTCCTCACTCTACCCATCTTTTGGAGAGTGGCTCTTCCAGGGCATGCAAAAAACAAACAAACCAACAAACTTTTTATTTCTTCTTTTCACCACTTGTCTCAAAATGTCAACTTCTAATATTTATGAATTCTCCAAAATCAAGTGTAATGGAATGTGGGAGTGGCCTTGGGGAAAGTGGTGAAGAGATGCTGCCTAGGAAATTATCAAACAAGAGAGGCAGAAATCCCCAGTGGCTTCACAGTCAGAACAAAAAATAAATAAATAAAAAAAATGGTAAGAACATTCCAGCAGGAAGTTTTGTATTTTCAGGCTTTTCAAGATTCTGTTAATGTAGTTTTATAATAATGTTGATTTACCTCATCTAATCTTGTTTCCCATATGGTTTGTCTGCAAGTGCTGACATCAATCTTGCCTCCTACTCTCTTCTAAAAAGAAGAATTTCAAGAACAGCCTTCCCATTCTCAAGGAACCCCACTAACCACTGAGCATCTGGCAGCTATACTGTTACAGCACCAACAGCAAGTAGATGTGCAGATGACCAACTTACAGAATGCCATGAAACAACTAACACAGCAATTGGGACAGAATTTGTTTTACCCCATGGCCTCAGAACAGATAGCAGCTCAACCGATGCACTTACCTTCCCATGAAAGCTTTCTAGAGAAGTTTAGAGGGAGTCAAGTTCAATTCCCTCAATTCCATTTGTCACTTGGTATGAAAATTTTATGGAAAAAGGTGGAATTTGCCACTGATTGTACCAAAATGACCTTTGTACTGAGCCTCTGGAAGAAAGTGGCAATACTATTCATTGAGGTGAATGATTCAGTGCTAGACAACTATCAAGGTTACATGAGTAAACTTAAAGGATTTTGGGGATCCTATACAGAGCTAGTTGACAGATTTGGAAGCTCAACCAGAGACAAGGAAGAGTAATGACATTTTAAGTTGTTTGTTGGAGGTATAAAGTAGAATGATTTAGTCCTAAATGATCAGTTTAGAGAATGGCTGGCCAATGACTTGAGAGACAATTTGGTGAGACAAGGCACCCAAATACCCTGGAAGTGCTCTATCAATGTTGTGTAATCAATGTTGTGTAATGTCAACGCCTGACTGGAGAGATCGAAGCAAGGAAGAAGTGGGAAGGAAGAAAGGAACTTACAGCCTATCATGTCTCCCAATGACCTCTTTGGAATACAACATTGAAGAACCCATGCAAAACCCCCACCCTGTTAAAGACCTTGGAGTTTTCATATCAAATGATCTAAGTGCCAAAGCCCACTGCAACTACATCGCAACAAAGGCTTTAAGAGTTGTAAATCTAATCTTGCGTAGCTTCTTCTCCAGAAACACTACACTACTAACCAGAGCATATAAAACATTTGCTAGACCAATTCTTGAATACAGCTCACCTGTCTGGAACCCATACCACATTTCAGACATCAATACAATTGAACGTGTCCAGAAATATTTTACAAGAAGCGTTCTCTACTCCACTGAATACAACAAAATACCTTATGCCACCAGACTTGAAATCCTGGGTTTAGAAAACTTAGAACTCCGCCACCTTCGACATGATCTGAGTTTAACTCATAGAATCATCTAGTACAATGTCCTTCCTGTTGAAGACTACTTCAGCTTCAATTGCAACAATACACGAGCACACAATAGATTTAAGCTTAATGTTAACCGCTCCAATCTTGATTGCAGAAAATATGACTTCAGTAACAGAGTTGTTAATACTTGGAATACACTACCTGACTCTTGGCAGTTCGAATCTCACCAGCTCAAGGTCGACTCAGTCTTTCATCTTTCCAATGTGGGTAAAATTAGGACCCAGATTGTTGGGGGCAATAGGCTGACTCTGTAAACCACTTAGAAAGGGGTGTAAAGTATTGTGAAGCAGTATATAAGTCTAAGTGCTATTGCTATCTGGTAATATAGCCAGATCATGCCCAGTAAAAACATCAATGATAGTCACAATAATAAGATATAAATGATGCAAAACAGTGGAGCATGAAACGAACAAAAGTGCAGTTCAGCTCTGAGGAGGGCGGGTTCCACCATTTGAGGCATCTCAGCACAGCCAAGTATATTTAATTACCCCAGTTATTGATACCAAATTCCAGGCAGAAGGCAGAATTTTCTGTTCATCCCATAGATTCTGGAGCAATTACTAATTTCATAGATTCAGAAACAGTAGAGGAGCTAAAGTGGTTTACTCAAGCCATATAATACCAACTGATTTAAAAGTATAAGAGACATAGTGGTTAGTGTGCAGTACTGCAGGCTACTTCTGCTGATCACCGGCTGCCAGCAGTTTGGCAGTTCTATTCTCATTGGCTCAAGGTTGACTCAGCCTTCCATCCTTCTGAGGTGGGTAAATTGAGGACCCAGATTTTTGAGGCCAATATGCTGACTCTGTAACTATTTAGAAAGGGCTATAAAGCACTATGAAGTGGTATATAAGTCTAAGTGCTATTGCTATTGCTATTGACAGGCAGTCACAAAAGACAGGACAGTTCCTTCACATAGCTCCTCAAAGATCACACGGAGTGCTTATCACTTTATGTAACTGCCTTCTTACAAGTACTCATAATCTTGGGAATAGAGTAACTTCAGCTTACTCAGTTACAAGATGGAAACACTTTCATTTTCCTTACCTACATTCCAACAGTATCACTTGCTAGCAGTGAAAGATGACTCTCCCCCATCCCAATTCCATTGCAGAACAAGGGAAGATCAGCACCACCAGAAAAGTATGCACACTTTGCAGATGTGTTTGGGAGAAAGAGATAGCTGTTTCTCTCTCACACACACACCCTCAACTGGGGGTGTGATTGCATTATCAATTTGAATGCAGGAACCCAAATCCCAGCGAAGAAACAGTACCCCTGCATATATGGGAGTTAGCAATCCTTGGAGAATGTCTAGATACCAACCTCGCAAGAGATTTGTCATCTCTTTCAATTCACTAGCATTGTGCAAACTAATACATCAGGTGAGGTGATAGAAGTAGTCCTACTCCATAAACAGGGATCCTGATCGCATGACCACTGTTTAGCACTGTTGCAACTTTCAACAATTGCCGAATAAGTGGTCATAACCCCAAGACCACTGATAGTGCACATATTTAGGGTATGTATTTTTAAAAGTAGTAGTTGTTGTTTACTAAATAATAATAAAAATATTGCTGATCTCACTGTCTGCTAGAATCTAGACCCATGATGGCGAACCTATGGCAAGTGTGCCACAGGTGGCACATGTAGCCATATCAGTGGGCATGCGAGCTCAACTCTGATGCACATGCGTGTGCTGGCCAGCTGATTTTCGGGCCTTCTGGGCCCACCAGAAGTAGGGATACAGACTGTTTCCTGCCTCAGGAGGGCCTGGGGGTTGATTTTTTCTCTCACACCTGGCTCCAGAGCCCCTCTAGGAGTCTCTGGAGGCTGGGGACAGCAAAAAATGTCACTTCCTGTCCAACCAGAAGCTGGGAAATGGGCCTTTTTTGGCTTCCGGAGGGCCTCTGGGGGGATGGGGAACACTGTTTTCGCCCTCCCCAAACTCATAGAGAGGCTCTGGAGCCACATGAGAGAGAAAAACGGGCGTACTGGGCCATTGCGTGCCAGGAGCGGGGGGAGCAAGGGGGAGCAGGGGGTCACATAGCATGCACAGGGGCGGGGCACACGTGACTCCCACCCCACTCTCCCCTCTGGCACGCGATGGCAAAAAGGGTAGCCATCACTGATCTAGACTATATTATTATTATTTAGCAATCATGAAGACATCTAGAAAGAATCTAGCTTTAATTGGTTTTTTTTTTTTTGCTTTCCTTCATGTAGCTACTTTTATTCTGCTTTTCCAATTTGAAGTAATCTCAAGCCATCCCACTAGTTATTTTATACAAATACAGCAATTACCTTAACTTTACAGGATGATCACTCTTTTAGATATTCTGCCAGTTTCTGTGATCCTAAAATCGTCCAGATTTCAGAACAATTAATTTTTTGTTTGTTTTCTACATTGAAATGATCGTGCCCTTGACAGAACAATCTTGCAGAAAAAAATCTGCATATTTAGACTGCATTTTTCTTTTTACCTCCAGGAAGTGCTGCTGAATTAAACATTATAGTAATTGAGTACTCATACACTTTAAGTACCCATCTGGCATTTTTAGTATAGAGTAAAGTCTTAAAGCCCTCACTCCCTTTATGCAATGAAGATGAATCTGATTTCTCCTTTCCCATCTCATGCTTCGACTGCATCATTTTTACTGTCCCTTTCATTTTGTCTGATCCTAACTAAGTTTTAAGGAAGCAAAAAATTACAACCCAGTATTACCTGGCTGATCTCAACAGGCTAAGAAGAATTGCATTAATTATTGTATGTTGCCATTAATTAGGTTGGCATCTAAGATTAATACTTGACATGGCAGATCCCAGTTCCACAAATTAGGCTAATGGGAAAAGGTATTGGTCCTGTTGTAAAGAAAGCTATGTGGCCAGCAAAAGAATTCTAAATATTATCAAATAATTGATAACACTTTCCAACCTGATATCCACCAGGTATGGAGTTTTCTGAGCTAAGAGAGATTCAATTGTGATATTGCTTGCTGTAAAGAAACAAGTCATGGCCACCAGCCAAGGTACTTACTAACAGAAGACTAGACAAATGAATAGAGGAAAAGGTTACTCATAACTATTCATTGAACACCTTTACCGCATCTTCACTATGGAAAACAAAAAAGTGTAGATTTGCTGAAACAGGAGAATATTTGTAGCTCAGAGTTGAAATGATGAGTGCTTGACGCTGTCTAAGCTTGGTTGTTTTGTTGTAGACATTTCGGTACCAAAACTAGGTAACGTCATTAGTGCTGGTAGGGGTTTGCTCTCATTTTAATTCGCTCTCGACTTATCTAACCCATCATTCATTTATTGTAAAGATCTGTGCCTTCAAAGCAATTTCTGTTAAAAAAAAAAAGAACAACCTAAGGCAGTAAGTTTCTTAGCCCACAACTCCCAGAGAGTCAGAGACCCTCTGAAGCTTGGCGGAAATTATTGATTTGGTTGAAAATATTCAAATACATGCTTGGAGAAAAGGCTTGTTGGTTTCATTTATTCATTATATTTAAAATATCTATGTAGCTGCCTATATTCTATCAAACTCTGGGCAGCTCCCAACCAGCTCAGCTCAATTAAAGATGCACCTTTAACGAACTGAAATCTCAGTGAATTGAAACAAATTTAACGTATAAGGTCTTAGTTTCATCCTCCATGGTATACAATTGAAAGGTCAGAAACGGCCTTTAAACAAGAGAAATTGATCGCCTGTTTTGTAGGATCAGTACCACAATTACAATAAGAAGCAAAAAGGACGCTTCAGTTTCAGGATAAGAAGATGAACCATTAGTTCCTAGTCCTATAGCTATAAAGAGTCCACTATCCATAAGATAATTGTATAAATAAGTCTTTCAAAGTATGCCCCCTTTTCTTGAGCAAAAAAACAAACAAACACCCTTTGAAAAATATCAAGTATCACAAGATAAAGAGAACAAATATATTTTAGTTAATTATTCTTCCTGTTCTTGCACATTATATTATTCTTTGTTTCATTTTTATTTTTTAACTTAATTTTTCACTTTTTAATTCTTTTTTTCCACTTTCTCTTCTCACTTTTCAGTCTAAATGTGTTTCCTTATAACAGATACACAGACATTCCCATGCAAGTCAGGTAATTTTTTTAAAAAAACAGTCTGAGAATGAAATTACCAGTGCATTTACGATCCGTGTCTTCCTTTTTTGACCCACTAATTGTTAACTTGCAGTTGAAGTTTTCTTCCCAATATTCTGCAAACCATACATTTCTTCTGTTGTTTTCCAATGTGCGGGATGTAAAATAGGTATCAAATCCTAAAAGGACAGAGAGAACAAAAGTCGCTTTTTAATAAAAAGAAGTAGAATACAAGAATAATATTGTAAGTCTGCAAGTATGAACAAGGCACAAATAGAAACTGAGCATTAGTAATTAGCAAGGAAGACAGAAAGGGAGGCATCCACCAAATGAACTCTTTAATACCTCACATTATCTATATACTAATGTTGAGATTAATAGGATCATCCTGGGAGAGGATTTACTTTGATGGGAGAGAAAGGAAATTTTCTGTACTACCCATGTTTTCCCAAAAATGAGACTGTGTCTTATATTTTTTGCCACCAAAAAAGGCACCAGGTCTTATTTTCGGGGAGTGAGGGATATCGTCCACTGACTCACCTCACTTGTGCGCATTGCCCCTGGCCTCCTTTTTGCTGTCATAGGCCTTCAGGAACTTCTACAGCTGGCAAGGCTTTCCTGAAGGCCTCTGCAGCCGATAACAGAGCTCCAGATCGATTCAGAGCTCTGTTATCAGCTACAGAGGCCTTCAGGAAAGCTTGCCAGCTGCAGAAGAAATGGGCCTGCAAGACAGGTATTGGGGTGTGTGAGGCCTGGCTGCAACTGTCCAAAGATAAGTAGTAGGGCAGCTCCAACCCCCCCCATCCCCACCCTAGCTTAATTTTTACCCATGCACCTGGAGTGGAGGGGATCTTAACTAGGGCTTATTTTGGGGGTAGGATTTATATTGGGCACACATATAAAAAATCAAGCTAGGACTTATTTTCAGGGTAGGTCGTATTTTCGGGAAAACACATTATATCCATACAGTAATTCTATAAACAGTACTTCCGACATGTGCCTTTCCTTAAAACAACAAGGCTGAACGTTATAATAAAATAGTTATGTGCACTGAGGGTACTGAGCTGGCTCACTCTAATTCATAAAATTTTTAAATCTATATTAATTGATTCATAAATTCAGCTATATTTGGCCTCTTGTGTTTTGCTACAATTCTTCCCACTAAAACATAACACAAATGTTGTAATGTTGCTTCTGTATATAGCTCAGTTTATGCATATGGGACAAAACTATATTAATGAAAAACGTATGAGTCATTCCACCGAAAGCCATTTTGTTCCTGTAATGTTAAGGCATAAACAGAATGAAATAACTATTTTTTTTAAAAAAAAATCACAATTTTAGCAAATTACCTTTAATTGCCAACTCACAAGTCAGCATTACAGATTTTAAAAGTCTAAGACTATATCACCCAAATCACTGATTTTCACCAGTTTTTTCTGCAGGATTCAATTTGGTTCAGTCACCAGGACCAGAGCAGTGGTGGGTTTCAAAATTTTTTACTACTAGTTTTGTGGATGTGGCTTGGTGGGCGTGGTATGCTTGGTGGGCATGATGGAGGAAAAGGAAACTTTAAAATCTCCATTCCCACCCCACTCCAGGGGATGGTTACTGCAAAATTCCCAATTCCTCCTGATCAGCTGGGACTTGAGAGGCAGAGAATAGATGGGAGCAAGCCTAGTCAGAATTTTTACAACCGGTTCTCTGAACTACTCAAAAATTTCCCTACCCGTTCTCCAGAACTGTTCAGAACCTGCTGAAACTCACCTTTGGAACAGAGGTTTAGTCTTTCAAGCTTTTGGACTCATGCTGGAGCCCATTCTGAGGGAATTTCTCTCTACTGGAATGTGTCCACTTTTTATTCTCTTGGCATTGCTTTATGAGTAGATGATATATGTGCTGACCTGGTAAATCATACGGTTTGTATCTGCTGTTTGGTTTACAGAAGAGGAGCAGAAGCAGCTTCAGAGCAATGCAGAGAACCATTGCAATAAATCAATGGACACAGCAGCTAAATCCTAGCCTTACATTCTGAATGCTGACCTTTGTACCCGAGGCATATAAAGCTCACAGGAGAAGAAGGATTGGGGGGCGGAGGGAGTGGCAGAGGGATGGGAGTGTCAAATTGCAACTTTCAGTTTGGGCAATGAGGCGCTGACAGCTATTAATGGGACTTCATGCAGCATGAAAGAGCAATGACTAGCTGTGATAACTGAGCTGTCAGCACAACTCATGCATTACAGGATTATAAATCTTTCGCAAAGCTCGGTGGTATCAGGTATCTGTATGACTGAGCTCTAAATGGAATTCTGCTTTTGTTTTATCTCACTCTGTCTCTGACTGCGTGCAGCACCTACACATGTGCTTGTGTTCCTTACTTCTCACATTAACAAAATGACAGTATGCACCTGCTTGATTATGCCGCTTGGAGAAGTGCACTTGGATCAGACAGCACTGACTACGTAAGTTCATCAATGTTTTGGGGAAGTCATTGGTACAAAAAACCAAATCCTAAATAATGAATAGAAAAAATGATTGGGATCAGTAAAATGAGGGTCCAGATTGTTGGGAACAATATGCTGACTTGTAAACTGCATAGAAAATGCTGTAAGGCGCTATAGCGGTAGCACTTAGACTTATATACTGCTTCATAGTGCAGTTTCCAAAGTCAGCATATTGTCCCCAACAATCTGGCTCCTCATTTTACCCACCTTGGAAGGATGGAAGGCTGAGTCAACCTTGAGCCTGGTGAGATTGAACTGTAGAATTGCAGCTAGCAGTCAGCTGAAGTAGCCTGCAGTACTGTATTCTAAGCACTGCACCACCTCGGCTATGAAGCTGTACAAAATTCCTTGTGTGTCCAATCACACTTGGCCAATAAAAAAAATTCTATTCTATTCTATTCTATTCTATTATGTGACCACAGTTTTTGTTTTCTTTAGGAAAGATTGTACTGTTCAGGTAGAAATAGAAAAAGGAAACTACCTTTTTAATTTCAAGGGGTAGTCTTGACCTGGAATATAAACTATTTTAAGCTTCATTGTGTATTTTGATGATTCAATCCTAAAAACAGTATTTACAAAAAGGCAAATTAATTGGTAAAGAGGAAGTGATCAGGTCCACTGAAACTACATTGGGTGTCAGCTATGCATATTTTGATGTCCAGAACTCATTATGCCAATCTTACTAGAAATCAGGCACGCATAAGGAGGCAATGGTTAAATCCTGTATAATTTTCCTCTCTTTTCTCTCTCTTCTCAGACAGAGAAGTAAGAAGCCATGTCAAGGAATAAAAAGAGACAAGGAGAACATAGAATGGGAGGAACAGAAGAACACAGCTATACAAATGAAAATGTACTCCTTTTGGGATTCAGCCAAATAGTAACATTTTCTTCTACATGCCAATCCTTCCCTTCAAATTAAAAAAAACAACAACAACCCACATGATAGTTGTAACAGCCAAAAGGTTTATCCTGTCTACCTCCAAAGGGAAATTAAATACATTTTTTTAAAAAAAATGTTCTTGTCTCTCTAGTCTTTAAAATCATGATTCAATAACTTTTGAGATCAATTGCCAAATGCCTCCTTGTTGTTCCAAAAATATTGAAACTAAGCAAGAAGGTTTTCACAACAATGCATTTATACTTGGATTAGAATGACTAGTTAGAACCATGATAAATGTTTACTTCAGTTTCCACCACTGTTACATAAAAAGCATTGTAATCAGTTTAATATTTGCTTAATTAGCCAAACCAGCAATAATGTTAACTGTCAAAAGCTTCTTTTTATTGACAATATAAATACCCTACTTATTCTCATTCATGAAATATTGACTTTGTTTTGCATTTAATATTTTCTTCTTGAGCCACACATGAAATATCTTTTGAATTAAAGTCATGTAAGCCATTTTACGTTCGTTATTATAAAAGAAAAGAAAAAGAAAGTTTCTTTCAGGTCATGAAAACTGAGATTTAGATTGGTTATTCCGTACAGGTAATCTTCAATTTAGAACAATTCATTTAGTGACTGTTCAAAGTTATGACAACGCTTGGAAAAAAGTGATTTATAACCTTTTTTCACAGTTAGAACCTTTGCAGTATCCCCATGATCATGTGACCAAAATTCATGTGCTTGACAATATTTATGACAGTTACTGTGTCCCAAGATCATGTGATTCCCTTTTGCGACCTTCTGACAAGCAAAGTCAATGAGGAAGCCAGATTCACTTAACTACTGGGTTACTAACTTATCAACTACAGTGATTCACTTAACAACTGAGGCAAAGAAGGTCATAAAATGGGGGGAAACGTACTTTAAAATGTTTCACTTAAAAACAGAAATTTTGTTCTCAATTTTGGTCGTAAAGTGAGGAGTACCGTATTCCAAAAGGTGTTCTAAATTTTGGGCCACAAACATATAATACATGTCATGTAAAAGGCCACCAATGAGTATACAAAATGAATTCATAGTGATATGTTTCTGGTTTGTTTTATTTCAAGTGTAGGTAAACTAGTGTTAATATGTCTAATTACATATGGACAACTTTCTGTCTACCATAATCTTTCTGTTTCAACATGTATGTTTCCCCATTAAACGTGGTAGGAACTGGGAATATTTGAAGAATCTGATCCTTTCAAGTACTAGTACAAGCTGTTTTGAAACATATCTGCTCAACCAAAGCATAAATCAGAATGGATTTTGTAATTCTAAAAATGTTTTTCTGCCCAAAACCATACTAAAATGCATTTGATTTCAATATGAATTTTAATATGGATTATATAACTCTCATATTATATGCAAGCAGCGTTTATTCCTTTAAAACTATTATAAACTGCCTTCTGGGAAACTTAAACTTTTAGTCATAAAATAGTTATACTAAAACAAACGTTTTACTTCAAATGTTATGAAAGAGGGTGATGACAAATTATTATTTTTAGTCAGGGTTACCTTAGAGAATAGATATGTAACACACTGATGATATAATCTTTCTGGACCTTTCATGACTCAACTTTCTTATATCGACAATATCACAAAATATAATTTATAGTATTTGCAATATGTATATATGGAAAGACATTAACTATATTTCTTTCCAAAGTGTATTGCCGTGTATTGTAAATGCAGTTGCCAAAATTGTCTTGAAACCAAAATTAAATTTTAGATAGACAAGGTAAGATCTTACAGTATGTCTTAAAGAACCTGTAAATTCCTAATGTAAATCTAATGTCCAAATCATTTTAAACATTATTGGAAGAGTCCAATAAACACATTTAATATTTACAGATGTGTTTTAAAATCATAAGAAGTTATATGTTACATTTTTGTAACACCTAGAGCCACAGATTCTCAAAATTGGATATTCCAGTTCTTGATTCCACTATTCAGATATATGACTAATTTTTATTTTATGTTTAATTTCTTATAAAATTTGATTGTTGATTTCTTTTTCAAACAATGCATCTTAAAATTAGATGTACCTCATGAGCTATTGAAAATAACTCATTGAAGAAAACATTGAGAGAAATAGGCTGGATATGCCATCAAAGAGAGAAATGAAAAATATTGCTTAAGTCCGAAACAAAAAGGACATATGTATGAAAAAAAATCAGACAGACACCTTCATAGTTCATATTAATATAAGGCAGGGAAGGAAGTAAAACAGAGTCAGGTTTTCAATATTCCATTACTATTGCTAATATTAATAAGCATAACTTCAGCCTTTGCATGAAGATGATTTCTTGATTTGGCCTACATAAAGAGGTTCATAACAGCTTCTAAATCACCTGGACCATACTGTTCACTTAGTATATATATATTTATTTATTGTTAAATGAATTCTCCAAGTATCCCATTTTTTTTAAAAAAAAACCTTCACTTATTATTTTCAATTTCAGTTATTCTACATTGTCAATTATTCATGTGATTTGGAATAAAACCTAACCTCTTCTCTATTAATGACAGACTGTTCCTAGCATTCTCTAAGGCTGAAAGTGAAAAACCCTGTTTAATATACCTGACCCCAAAACCTCCTAACATTTCACAAGAGTTATATACATTACTTTCCAAGTAGTAAGAACAAAATGTTAATTAAGTCTTGCTGCAAAATAATACCTATGTTAAATCAAAGGCCAGTGGTACAACTGAAAATCTATATCATGAAGTAATCTCAATTTAGCCAAGAACAGTTGAGGGTTTTTAGTCTGCTGTAATTCACTTCAATATATTAAAGTAACTAATAGGGATTAAGATTGGAATCCCTCTTACAATACACATTAATCTTGATGTAATATTCATTTTAATAGCATTAATCTTGCCCCAGAGACTTAATTGAAATGTTAACCATTGAGCTATGTTTACTGAAATTGCATCTACTTATTTAGGCACTTAATAAAACTTATTGTGATAAATTTTGAGGAAGGTTTGAGACAGACCTAAGTATTTTATAGAATCTGTACAATTTTTTTCCAAGTTTTAAACATTTTATTAGGTTATAAGATACTCTAAGATACAAAATACAAAAGCAAATAGGAAAGCAGTGAGGGGAAAGGGGGAAAAGTGAGCAAAGGTTGGGAAAAAGAAAAACAAAACAAAACAAGAACATTGATTTCTGACTCCCTCTGTTGCAGTAAAATAAGGCATTAACATCAAGAGTCTGTACCAATTTTAATCCTGTAGTTAAGCAGCAATCTACAGATATAGTGGCTCTCAGAAGCAACAAGTTAAACGTCTTCTAATTAATGGTATAACCAGAGCATAAACCACAATATGTTTTGGTATGATATTGTATCACTCCTGTGGAAAAATATAGAGATAACCTTGAAGAAGAAATGCAATAACTTTCTAAATTAATTTAATTTAGCTAAATTAAATGTTAATTTACCCCAGGAATAAAAAGGGGATGAGAAAGAAACTCAGTATAATCCAACCTTGATTCTGCTTGGATAATAAGGGGCAGGGGAAAATTCTCACAGATTTCAAGATTCTATTATCCACTAACAATAATAGTAGTACTTCCAGTCAATGGTGGTATTCAGCCGGTTCTATCCAGTTTGGGTGCACTGGTAGTGGCAGCTGCAGGAGGCTCCACTCACCTGCCCAGAATCATCACATCCTGTTTTTAGTGTTCTGCGCATGTACGAAAAGTTCATGCGCATGCTCACATTTGCAAACTGGTAGCGAAGGTAAGTGAATACCACCCCTGCTTCCAGTAGTATTTCCAGTAGTACTTATGCATTCTATGACCTAGCCAAATTCAAAGACAATTCAGGAATCTAGAACAGTCATTTGATAGGATTATATGACTGATACAAGAAGGGGAAAGAATTCAGATATAATAGCATAGCTAAGGGCTAACTGGAAGAGATAAACTAAGTTAAGGTAAACTAGTATAATGAGGCCAACCAGTTGCCAAATTATGATCTTGAACATTTGCCCATCGTTACTAAAGGAGAACATCAGGAATTGCTATGAAATAGTGAACTTCATAGCAGCACCGAAATCAAAGAAGTTGGTATGGATGAATATTAAAGTAGAATGCCCAAACATCAAGAAACAGGAACTATCAAACTGTATGTCAGCACAAATGTTGGAAATTAATTAATTAATTAATTAATTAATTAATTCATTCATTCATTCATTAGATTTATATTGCCGCCTATTCGCCTATGGCAACTCAAGGCAGCTTACAGAATATAAAAAAAACACATTTAAAAACAATAAAACTCATAAACAATCAAATAAATTAATGTAATAAATTGTCAAAAAAAAAAGGGAAGACAAAACCAAGAAAAATAAAGAACTCGGGAAGGAAATTAAAAAAGAGTTATACATCACTGTTAGAAGAGAAAAAAGCTTTACTGTGATATGATAAAGCTGTCAAAGATGGAAATAGATGAAAAAACGAAGAAAAGTTTTCCTGAAGAGCACCAAATTCTGAAAAAAGTTCAGTTGGTAGGTGAATGGATGCCAACAGACAAATAATAATTGATTCAAAGAAACTCAAACTAAGATGAAAGGAGCATGTTGAAGTCCTCTACAGCAAGAATATCAGCATCTAAAATACCTTTGAAGATATTGCCTATATACAAGAGCCTCTAGTACTAGGTGAAGTTAGAGTAACACTTCAGTCATTACCAATTCAGAAGGCTATAGGCACTGAAAAAAATGTCTACAGGAAATGCAACCAACAGAAGAATAATCAGTAAAGGTTTGCCAAAGCTTTGCCAGCCAAGCTGAGGAACAACATAGTGGTCTACTTAGAACAGCCCTGAGTGTTGGTCTTGAGGGAAATTTTCATAAGCTGTTAACAAAACAGAGCAGGACCTTGGAAAAAAAAGCAATATTAGAAGTCTGGCTTCTCCCTGACTCACTGGAGTATAAGAAAAGAAAACAGATCAGGCTTGCAAGATTCTGCTAAGGTAGCCTATCTCAATAAAGCATAATTCTAGTCTTCTTGTGGTGTCTTGTTTTCTGATTTAGACAACTTCAAAGGGCTGATATCAATAGATTGGAAGCTGTTGGTCTACATTCCAATACAAAAGAAAGTGTGCAAAATATAACAGAATATCCAAACAATATTGTTTGCTGTTGCTTTGATTGTTTTTAAATAATGAGCTGTTAACTTTCCAGCTTTCTCTCTTGATTCTAAGCTCTACCATAATATATTTCAAGTACGGTATATTCAACTTAATCTCTGCTGCTATATATGCTTGATATCATTTGTTGGTAAGGTTTCTGGAATATAGCATATATTAATCTCTAACCACCTATTGCAGCTACAGAACTAACTCTGAGGTTTATTTTTGCTGTGGTGATGGCAATGTAAGAATAGATTTCCAAACTTATTAATTTAACTGCATTCCAAAGAATTAAAGTACTGGTAGTTCCCTAATCTATTTCTTAACGTTACACTATTTATCTTAATAAAGTGCACAAAACAGAATTGTTTGTTTTGGATTTTACAAATACCAAATAACTATTACTTATTTGCTTATATATGCTTGGAACACTTTTTAGTTTAGGAAAAAATGATGTATTAATATGCTTTTTTGTAACTGAAAAACTTGAATTAATTAAAATCTGTGTGTGTGTGAGAGAGAGAGAGACAGAGAGAGAGACAGAGAGACAGAGAGACAGAGAGAAAGATTTTATATAAAGTTCTGCATACTTTCTCTCTCCATATGTTTTTGCAGTGTAGAAGTTGTAGATTACAGGATAATTTTTTTCTGAAACCAAATTGTTTATTAGAGAATAGGTTGTTGTTTCTAGGTGGAGGATAATGGTTTGGATGATGATTGATCCCATGACTTTGCAGTTGATGCAGCATAAAGAGATTGATCTGTAATTTTCGACTAGGCTGGAGTCTCCCTTTTTGAAGATAGGGATGACTGTTGGGTAGGGAGCTGGTCCTGAAAGATTTTTCAAAGATTATGCTTAGGGGTTCTGCTATAGCATTGGAAAGCTTTTTTAAGAAGTATGCACATAGTCCAATAGACAGAGATGGTTTTACTCTATGTAGTACCTTTTCAGTGTTATCTTCTGTGAAATCTAATTGTGTTAGATCGTTGTAGTTATTAGTGGTACTACTAGGGAATGTTGTGCATGAGCCATTGCTGTTTACAAAGACAGCAGAATATGAACCGAAAAATATGTTAAAGAGATTTGCTTTAATTGCTTCATCATTGCATTCTTTACCATTAGGTCCTTTTAGGGGGTGGGATGGATCTCGAGTTTTTCAGTTTTTTGTTTACAAAATTATAGAAAGCATGATTGGATTTCGTTCACAAAAGATTTTCTTCTTCTTTGATGTGGTAATTGGTGCATTCAGTCTTTATTTGGTGGCATATATTTTTGTAGTGGCTTTTAAAGTTAGCTACATAGCCAGTTTTGTTTTTTTGCCAGAGGGATTTTTTTTTTATTCGAGCTTTCTTATTGATATGGGTAATTTGTTTTTCCTAGTTTTGGTGGTGATTAGTGGTATATGTAGTTTAATAACTCTATTGACTTCGAGCAAGAAAATGTTATAATGGTCTTTGGCAGTGTTAGAGTCAGAGAATAGAATTTGCCAATCAAGAGATGAGAGGTCGGTGTCTATGAGATGATTGGCACTCCTGAAAACCCTAAGAGATTCATGAAGGATACATGCCTGCGGGTATCTCATCTGGGCCCATCTCCAAAAGGGCCACCAGCCTTCCTTCTGGGCCCAGCCAGATTAGGTTGTAAAGGAGGGAAGATTTTTTATAGACTGATCGTACTTTCAAAAGCAGCAACCAGAAACTGGGGCCTCTGAAGTTCTACTGACTGGGTACAGAAACATCTGTGAAATATTTCAAAAGTGTTTTTAATAAGGTGATAAAAATTAATAAGAGCAATAATTACAGCAACTATCTTTACTATTAAAATAAAATAAAATACCTTTCACTATTGCAATGTTCATACTTAAATCAATTTTAAGATGGTTGTTAGATATATTAGCTACCTCACATATTTTATGGAGTATCCACTAATATAAGTTTACCCATCCAATTCCTACCCCTTAAAAAGAGCTGCTTATTAGGTAAATTTTATGTTTCTTGCAACGTATTAATACCTGGTTGCAGTTTTTCCAGTTACAAATTTGTCCTTTCAAAAAAAAAATCTGAGCCCATTTATGTTTCAACTGGCTACTTTATCATGTCACCTTGTAGATGAAATATAAAATATTTCTCAGGGTAAGTTTCCAGCATCAGACTCATATATCAATATAATCAGCTTACTTAATAGCAAATGGATAAAGAGAAAACACTACTTTTAATATAGGTTGAAATAAATTTCATGTAATACAAAAAACAAAAATGTACCCATTCCAACCGCACTAGGGAGGGAGGGAGGGAGGGAGGGAGGGAGGAAGGAAGGAAGGAAGGAAGGAAGGAAGGAAGGAAGGATTGACTCTTATTTTGGTTCCACTCTCCCATTCGTCCCCTCCTGATCCCATGACTAAAAATATAGGATGTCCATGTAAATTAAAACATACAATAAAAACACCAATTAAAGAAAATAATAATGGATATTATTTTTTTAAAGTATATGCTAAAAACAAAGTTGTTACTCATCAGATAAGTACAGAGGTTATAAAAAATTCACAGTGGCAGAAGGGCTTGTAATTTTTAAAATCTTATTTTCAATAGAGAGGCAAAAGATTGTTGGATAGAAGATAAAGATGTTTAATTTTCTTGCTAGGGTACATTCTGAAATGAAGTTTTTCCTTTGGTAAAGGAATTTGTACAGAAAGATGTGGATAACTCACTATTTTATGTGCACTATTTTATTTAGTATTTCAATTCAGTAGGTTCTTTTCAAGGTTATAAAGAGTTGTCTCTGGTACTCAGTTTCAGAAAGTTAACTATTAAGAACATATTTTCATGAGTGATTAATTTTTGATATTAATCTCTAAGCATCTATTATCTCAAGTTTAAAATCAACTAGCAATGTGAAAAGTACACAAATACTGTATATTATTTTAAGTAATGTTACAAAAACTTCTGCTGTTCAGGATCCAAAAGTAGACTAATTATTTTAAAAAATATTTTTGCTGAATTGTCTATATATTTTAAGTAGTTTAGCTTGTAGATTTGTATTGAACTGGTTTTCCTAGTTGCAATGTATGGTTGTGGAAGCTGGACCTAAAGGAAGACTTAGCGTCAAAGAATTGAGGCCTTTGAACTCTGGTGCTGGAGAAGACTCCTGCAAGTCCCTTGGACTGCAGGGCAATCAAACTGGTCAGTCCTAGAGGAGATCAATCCTGACTGCTCTTCAATCCTGACAGGTCCTGAAGATAAAACTCAAATACTTTGGCCATCTAATGAGAAGGAAGGACTCACTGGAGAAGAGCCTAATGCTGGGAAAGATGGAGGGCAAAAGAAGAAGGGAAAGACATGAGAAATGGATGGAGTCACTGAAGCAGGTGGCATGAGCTTAAATGGACTCTAGAGGATGGTAGAGGACAGGAAGGCCTGGAGGAACGTTGCCCATGGGGTCGCGATGCGTTGGACATGACTTCATAACTAACAACAATAACATTTAGTGAATGCCTCTTTCAGTGACCATTCATAGTTACAACAAGGATTGAGCAACCAATTCTCATATTTATACCTTTACAGGATTGTAAAGCAAAGGAGATCTGAAGTAAGATCATAATCACAGTCAGTTTCGCTTAGAGTCCCCCCTCTGCTTAATGACCAAGTTTTTGGTTCCAGTTATGATTGCTTATACAAGGACTATCTATCTGACAATATATTGGAAGGAAGGGGGTACTTTCATATAGTAGGCATTCTGGATTCGTAATGGATGGGGTTATAATATAATTGGATATAGACATTCTGATAGCCATGAATGCTGATTTCAGCAAAACTGAAGTAAAAAAAAAAGATATAAATATCTTCCTTCTGGTTTTTGGGCAGAATAAGCCTGAACATTGACAGTATATTTAATTCTAGTTTAGATAAAAATCTGAAATGACTCTCTGCTAATTTATTGCAGGAATAGAAAAGATTTTGTTTTATCTACACTTTCCAAACCTATATAAAAAGCAATTTTAGTTATAAATTTATACCTGCAGCGTTCTGAAGTTTAAAATAAAATCACTTGCAAAAATGCATACATTACAAAAAATGAATATAAAAATATGTATGGTAGAAGAAGTGCATATAAAATTTAAATATTAAGAAAATATACCATGCATATTCACAGAGAAACACACCACAGAAATCTTTGTGCAAACTTGAAGGAAACTGGCACAGCTATGCCCTAATTGAATAGAATTCATTTAATGTTGGAAAGATTAAAGACTTGGGCAACATCAAATTTGATGAATGGGCTATTTCAATTAGCCGTCACACAATAACACTCATTTCCACCATTTTATTGCAACATTTAATGAGCTGCAGGATGGGAGAGAGCAGACAATAAAAGGATGCAGTTTGTATGGATGTATGGCAGAAAAGAAGAAAAATACGCAGGGATATGCTGTCCAGCTTGAATTTCAATAACTTCAGACTCAAGTCATCTACTCTTAGTAGTTTGTGGATGAAACAAAACCCAGCTTGGATGTTTTCATTTCAGTATCAAACCAAATGATTCCATATTATGTGGAGCATTATCACTGGAATTCTCCTGGTGGAATTTGCTCATATCCCTGCTGCTTTTAGGCTTAGTCTGGGTGAGAGGTGATCTGGGGAGGACATTTGAAGTAGGTTTTTAAGGCATGCAAGATGTAGAGGACACATTCTGGATCTGATTGTGGTTGGGAAAAAAGGAGGAGAATGTGCTGTAGAAGAAAACCCTATTGGACTGCTTGATGGATTTGTGTCTTGACTTCTACAATAGGTGGTGGTATTTATAAATACACCTGTTTGCCTATCTCTGAGACAAGCTCCACAGCCTAGTCTATGTTCACTTTAGTTTAATTTCAGTTTAGGTTGCCAACTAGCAGAAAAAACATTCTTTGAAGCAGAGTAAGATGCCTGCATTATGGTAGAAGCAGAGTGGAAGGAAGGTAATGATGACCAGTCATTCAGTACAGTGGACAATATTTCAAATTATCACTGGAAATTGATCAACTGCTAAACTCTGTAGCTGGTTGCCCTTGTCTACTTGGTCATATTCTGGAAGAAGATAGTGCTTCCCAGCCAAACTAAATCAAACTAACAGTCTTCATATTTTTGGTTTTTAAAAAGTAACTGGAGTATCTGTGCAAGCTTTTGGTTGAATTTCAGAATGCATCCTCAAAGGTACTCTGAAAACTGAAATCAATAGGACAAAATAAAGTCGACCCAGTGTGCACCCACACACCCAAGCTCTGCAACTCATCATTACAATTATTTCAACCAACCAACCAACCAACCCCTAAAGCCACATTTCCCAACCTTTCTGGCTCGGTGGATAGAGGTGGAAGACGTATCAATAGCAACAGGGGGGAGAACTGATGGTCTTATGTGCACATACTAGTGGTGGGATTCAAGTAATTTAACAACCGGTTCTCTGCCCTAATGATTTCTTTCAACAACCAATTTGCCAAACTGCTCAGAAAGTTAACAACCGGTTCTCCCGAAGTGGTGTGAACTGGCTGAATCCCATCACTGGCGCATACACTGCTTTCACAAATGCAGCTTCATTTCACATGTGTAACTCATCCACTTCTACAGCTTGGTTTCAAATGGGCCACAGCCCGCCACCAGGCTGAGGACCAGGGGTTGGGGACCCCTGCCCTAAAGAACAAAGTGATGGCTTGCTTTGGTTTGTCTAGGCTGTTTTTGGAGTGTTTGAGCACATTTAAAAAGCAAATAATTGTTGCAGTTAGTCAGCCTGTTTCCTGTTGCAGTGTTCATTCTTCATTCCCCTCTGCATTATGTTAGACCTGTTGTTTATGAGACACTTTCGTGTGCCATGAAAAATACAAACAACTCTGGTTGGCTGGTGAAGTTCAGGAATGTATGGATTTTGTGCAGGTGCACAATTTTTGCAGAAGCCATCAACAATACTTTCTGGCACAAAAGACATGTTGAAATTGTCGGTTTGGCCTCTTTTCTGCAGCTCTTCTATTTTTTTTCCCCTTCAGCATTTCAAGTTTTAAAAGATGAATTGTTTTGCTGAGCAAGGACAGGTACATGACTCATGATTACTATTTTGTTTTGCTAAATATATTTTACATTTAAAATGTAAATGCTGGCAACCACGCAGGGAAGGATTTATTTGTTTCCCAGGGTCGGGATTCTCTCCTGGGAAGCAGCAGTTATTTTCTTTCATTGTTCCTTTTCTTTTCTTTTCCTCTAATCTTCTCATTCCACCAGGCAGAAAGTGCAATACTTTATTTTTGTTTCTTTTTGGCAGGCAGGTAGATAATAAAAAAACATGACAAATGGCAGCTACTAGAGAGGGGAGAGGCAAGACATGTTTCTAACTATCTGCAAGGTTGAATTTAGGAGCAGACAAAATATACATGTAGAAGATGTTTATTCTGAAACATTTCTTCATGCAATGATTGGAATGTATTTTTCTCAATTCAATAGGATGTGTTTTATTTGAGACTTGAGTGTTGTGGTCTGCCAGCAGCCTGCAGAGCTGGCAACGGAGTCGGACAGCAATGAGGCTGAGGAAGAACATGGGCCAGTCCTGGAGGATGAGGGCTCTACGTCAGGAACAGGAGAAGCCTATTCCTAATGCATGCATGAGAAGAGCTGCCAGAAGGCAAGAGCAGCTAAAGCAAAGAGGACGACTCAGAAGTAGGGCCAAAAGATGATTGGCCCATCCCATAAGGCTTAAACAGACCAGCAATGGCTTTTGGGTTTTTCTGGAAAACAATGTTGGTATCTTCGTCTTCTTGCATTTATTTTTGTATCGGTGACTTCTGAAGGTTTGCCAAGAAAGGCCTTTGGCAGTTTGCCTAACTGGACCAAAGTTTGAGATAGGACTGAAGAATTTGTGTTGGGTGGAATTTACTTTAATTTAGTTGAACTATGCTGGGAATGAAGTAATTCTCAGCTGTTCGAATAAAGTTTGTTTTTTCACTGACTGAGTTTCCTACTACCTACTTGGGCCTGGGTCACAACACTGAGAAGCACAGAGTCAAATACCAATGATTTGCTCTTGTATTCCTTCCAATTATCCTATCCCCATGGTAAAAATGAACATAGAATAATAGAGTTGATGGTCTTCTAGTCCAACCCTCTGCTCAAGCAGAATATCCTATTAGTTGGTACAGTAGTAGGACAAGTTGTGACAGGTATAGTGGTGCCAGGTGACAGGCCTGTCCACAGCAGCAGGTAAGCAATGGTCAAAAAATGGTTGCAAATGCAGGTGGACCCAAGTGGGCCTAAATTCTGTTCAGGTCCACTCAGGGTGCTGCAATGGCCAGAACTTTGAGAACCGGTCTTAAGTCCTAACTTCGAACAGTCACTGAATGAATGGACATTAAGCAAAGAATACCTGTACGATTCTCTATGTGCCTTTGTGTGTTTGGGTGTGTGTTCAGACAGGTAGACATAGCACAGAAGAGAAGAAAATAAACTTCATACAATAAATATTTTATGGTTGCAGTGGGGCAATATTATTGGGCTTTATCTATATTCTACAGCACGCTGTGCTATATTTGCTTCATTACAAAAACGCCAGAACAAATGACTCTCCTATAATTAAAAGATAATAATAATATAGTCATAGATTAAATTAAACCATTGGATGGTACCCTGGTATAAAAATAGTCAAGTGATGAATGCATCCAGGGCTAACATAAATATTTGTTTTTATTAGTGGGAAGTTATAACTATTTATAAACTTAGGAGAAAGAGGTATATTATTGTGCTTCTCTACAACCAAAATGAACTTGAGTTGCTGATAGCCAGTGACGGGGAACATTTTAGACACTGATTGCCCAAACTGCGCGCATGCACATGCCCAAAATGAAAGGTGTGTGCATGCGTGGACATGCATGAATGTGTGCATGCACAGACAAGCACATACATGCGCATGCATGGACATGCACAAACATGCAAATGTACGGACATGCGTGCATGCGCAGCAGAGATCCGAAGACCAGCTGGCCAGCGGGAGACGGGGCATCCCAGCACCGGCAGCGCAGCAAGAGATAAGATCTTTTTCTTTCGTGAGCTTCTGTTTTGTCATTTGCAGGGAAACAGAAGCTTGTGAAAGAAACACCATGGAGATCTGACCTGGGGCAACAGTGCGCATGCCAGCAGAGAGGGCTCTGCTGTGCCACCTTTGGCACGTCTGCCATAGATTCATCATTCATGGAGCTAGGACATTCTTTCACACCACCTTCTTTTGCACTGGTGCATTCAGGGTTTTTCTTGCACCCCAACCAGGGCATCCCTAGCCAGCTCTGGGAAAATTATATTTCCAATGTTACTAGTCCCAGAAATTGCTCAGCTGGAGTATGGCACGTTTAAGGAAGGAGGAGAAAAGAATGGGAATTCTGCAAAACAGGAAGTGGGAGTGAAACCCATTTTTTTATATTCCTTGGGGAGGTTTATAGTAGGAAAGGAGAATTATATCTTCTATTCCACAATTGGTTTTTTTTAAAAAATATATATTTTAATTAGATTTTTTCAATGTAGTAAAATACACAGAACACTAATAGAACAGACAGAAAATAAGAAATGGACCAAAAAGAGAAATTTTTAAAAATATACAATTATGCATTCTTCTGTCCTTCTTTCTGCCAAGCAATTATTATCTTAAACTTTTCTCTAGCCTCTTCATCCCCTTTAATCCCCAAATCATTAACTTTTTTCTTCTTTCAACAAAAAGTCCATGTTAAGTCTTCCAGTCTTTCAAAAAGCAGTCCAATCTTAACAGCAGACTTAAAGACCACACATAAAGTACTGTATTAAGAGGAGGGTTGTTTTTTTTTTTTTTAAAGAACAGAAGCCTACTTAAAGGATTGAAGCAATTCATTAAAATATTTTTAGCAGAGAGGGTTCTTTGTTGTGATACAGCCTGTATAGATATAGTATATCAGTTAAAATTATTAAAGTGTCAAGCCCATACTCAAATCCTCACTAGACAATCGACAACAAAACCGACAGGTTAATTTTGATCTTTCTATGACCAATCTAGTTCATGGGGTTTTTACTGGATGCTTTCTGAGGAAATAGAGAAAAGGCAGATGGGGTATAAGGAAATAATAAATAAAATAAACAAAAAAAAAGAAATTTCATCATTATGGGTCAGGGTTTAGTAGTACTCTAAATGATTCATTAAAGCCTTCTCTAAAGATAAATGGAGTGGATCGTCTCTATTGATTTTAGATAATTGCTGGATCAAAAAAGTACAAGGAAATATTCAAGATATTGATGACCATTTCTTATTATTCAGTATTAGCATTAGGATTTTTTAAAGCACGAAAGACATAAGTTAGTCACATACATCATATGCGCGCGCGCACACACACACACACACACACATGAATAAAATGTACATGCAAGATAAATATCTTCTTTGTAAAATATTTAAAGTTGTACTCAAATATATATGTACATTTTAGTAATATCAGGATTTCATTGCTATCATTAACAAGATTGCTTGGAATCGGCAAAGTTCTAAAAATAAGCACTTCTAATCTCCAAAAAGTATCTAACACTTCCCACTCACCGAGAACCTAATGAACTCCCTTTTAAACTTTTACACCATGTTATATATTGGCACCATCTTCACAGGCCCCAGCTGGTCCACATAAAATGAAATTGGGAGTTGTTTCCTGTAGAGATTGTGTCACTGTAAATTCCAGTAAAAACCCATATGTATTTCGAGCCAGAGGGTTTTGCTTTATTTTTCCTTTGATTTTGTTCCACTATATATTTTTTCCCCTGGCGGTGCCTGTTTACTTAAAGCTATTTCATCAAGGAAGATTCTGTATAAGCACCTTCTCTTCCCATATTATGCAAGCCAGAGATTCATGGCACGCCTTAGATTAAAAATATCAGACAACAGCTGTTGGTTTAAGCCTTTGTGGGTTGTTTTTTTTTTTTTGGAAACTCCTTAAATAAACCTAAAGCTCCAGATAGTTTCTTGTCTAACAGAGTCAGTGGAACGTTGTAAGTTTTGTTGGATTTAGAGTGGAAATAATATGCCGAGTCATTTAACGTTAATAAATACCAATCACAATCTTTCAGTCTTACCTTCTTTACAGGGTGAAAGTGAGGATAAAATGAGAAAATGGATAGAGTTCATCGAGTAAGTTATTTGATTGACTGATTATTTACGCCAAGGGGTTGGTGGTGATGGAAGATGATTGATTTTTATTGGGGTTTTTTTTTATATTGGATTTTTATCCACTCTGTGTAAGCTGCCTGGCGTCACTGAAAGTGATTGGGTGGCCATGTAAATTTCTTAAATAAATACAAAATTAAAAAAGCTTTTTTTTTAAAAAAAGAAATTGCTTTAAAAAGCCAATATAAACTTAAGAAATGATGCATAAAAGAGAAAAGAATTAATAAAGGAAAGGAAGAAATAAAAAAGAAAAAGAACAAATTGCTATTGTGTATGAATATTGATGTTCATAAAAAAACAGAGCTAAATACAGCTTTCATTGTCCTATTGCAACTACTATCACTTTTTTACCAAGCCCTACAGACACCCCTATGTTCTTCAACTGAAATGAAATTGTGTTGTCTTAGGTTTTGAGATAGTCGATGTTAGCTAGTTGCTTCAATGCTGTGTTTCATACTGTGTCCTCATATCTGCTACCTGCTCATATCTACCCAGGTATGAGTGCTTTTGTTGTAGTTGCAACATCACATATTCTGTCATTGTTTTTACATTTACATTTTTACATGGTTTTCTGGATCTAAGCACAAGTACTTAGAAAATGCCTCATTTAGCAATCGTTCACAGTTACAGTGGTGATGAAGGCCAATTCTTGCATTCAGGATTTTTGCAGGTTTGTAAAGCAAAATAAAACTGAAGTAAGCTCATAAACTTAAAGGAAATCAGTTTCCTTTAATGGCTGCTTAACGACTGAGTTGCTGGTCCCATTTGTAGTCACTAAATGAGGACTACCTGTATATGAGCATGACCGGTCTGGAACAAGTAGTCTCAGCCCATCTGAAGTACAGCTGGCTAAGAAAGGCTGAGTTCAATATTTGAAAAATTGTGGGGAATCCTTTCCCATCCATCCATCCATTCATCTCTCCCTCCCCATGTCTTTGTTCTCTTCTAGGCTAAGAGTGTTACACAAAGGCATAATAAAGAATAAGCCAAGACAGGAAAAAAGAAAAAGGAAAATAATATATAGCTAACATTAGTGTTCATGAATACCATCTACAACAGCTCTCCTTATCCTTTCATTAATTCTACCACCTCCATGCACTGTTCCGTCTTTCTCAATTTTCTGTTTTTGAAGGCTTTATGATCCAATCATGACTATCAATTTTCCTTTTCCCTTTAAGCAATTCATTCTTCCTCCATATATTTGTTGTGCAATTCCATCCCCATTCATTCTCTTTACATAAGAGAACCATGTCAAGGTATTTCTTTCTCACTGGTCATATTCGTATATTCAGTTCCCATTTGTTCAGCTCCCATAATTCCTAGCTCCATCTCTTATTTTACAGCACACACTTTGTAAGTGTCCCATTCCCACTTCATTCAACTTATTTTTTTGTTTCTTCCAATATATTAAATCTCACTCCCATATTTCAAAACAAACAGAAGCATGCTCTTATATGTAGCAATTTTTATTTGTTTAGACAAATGTGCATTTTTTGCAATAGATCTCAACCCACTAGTTTTTTACTAACAATTGAAAGAGTAAATTATTTGTTCTATTTTCCCACATTTTACTGTTTTCCAAAATAAACAAATTTATCTACCTGCTCTAATTATAACAGAATGACAAAATGGCAGAGTTGGAAGGGACCTTGAAGGTCTTTTAGTCCAACTTTCTGCTCAGATAGGAAACTCTATACCATTTCAGATAGATTTTCAATTCTGTACTTCTTATTGCAGCATCCAATCGAACATTTTTTTAAAAAAATAATTTTTATTTTTTTAAAAAATAAACAGAAAGTGGAAGAAAAGAGGAAAAATGGGGAAAAAATTAAAAAGTTACTTTTAATCTTCATCACAAATAAAAACAAATCTAATGATTCTTAGCCCCCTCTTTAAGGTAATATGCAAATATCTCTTCTTTCCTATTTAGTATCCATACAAAATCCATAAATCAATAACATTTCAGTCCTTGTGTTACCAAAAAGTCCATTAAGGGTTTATAGAAACATGCCTTAATCTTAATATTCTAGCCTCTATTCAGGTCATTCATTTAATTTATTATTTGTATTTCCATTTTAACTGTCACCTCTGTTTTATAATCCATATTTTTTGTTGAAATTGTAGCTGCTACAATTGAAGCTGCTGTATAATCTTCAAAAATTATACTTAGAAAAGACCTGTCCTAATGATCAAGTAGTGAAAAGTGGCAAATGGAAGTTTTGTACCTTGATACAAAATCAAGGAATGTGTGTACATATATGGATACTACTGATTTTTTAAAAAAATTTCTCAAAGACATTAAATGAGTTAGTTCTTCAATTATCACAATTAGAGTATGGTTTCTGGAAGTTTGCAAATATATGATTTAATCTTGCTAGAAACACAAACTGATGCTTCCAAATCATAAAAATATTTTCAAAATGTAAGCCTAATACACTTCAAAGTGTATATAACTACACTGTGAACTAAATACATATAGTTTGCAGGAGTTGTCTGCTCCTGCTGTAGTATAATGCCTATTCTTAGACTAACAAAATGGATTTTGACAGGAAAATCTTTTAAGAATATGTTGAACATTACCTCTCATCAGGCATTCTGTGTCCAAGTCTATAGAACAGAGAAGAATATATGATTTGGCCTTTTAGATGTCATACAGTATCTGACCTTTTGTAAATGTGGAAGTATAATGTACCATATTGGGAATGAGCTATAGGTTTCACTCAGGTCCTCCAAAATGGCGGGAAAATACTTGAAGCTCATTGGTTAAGCCCTGTGACAGCCCTCTAGAAAAGAGGACACTGCCAGACAAGCAGGTTGTTGGGTTGTACTGGTCTACTAATAAAGAGCTGTTGTTACTGAAAGAACTGTGTCAGTCTCTTCCATCATCGAATCTAATAGGAAGACCTGAAACAAAACTACTAATTGTGTTTTGTAAGCAAGACAAGTATTGCTACATGTGATTATCATAGCTGTTGATATCATAGTTATTAATCATAACTGTTGATATTACTGAAACAACTATTCAGCCAAACAGTTTTATGGTTTCCCTCTAGAGCAGAGGTGGGGAACGATGGTTCCTTTATGACTTGTGGACTTCAACTCCCAGAATTCTGGGAGTTGAAGTCCACAAGTCATAAAGGGCCTATCGCTCCCCACCTCTGCTGTAGAGCATGATTGTCCAATCTTTTGGCTAGCCTGGACCATTTTGAGTGAAGGCGGATTGTCTTGGATCATTTTTAAAATATATAATATAATTAATGCATATAAATCACATAATAATGTTAAAAGTTTATGATTTTATGGGGCACAATACTAGCCGTTCAGGGTCAAATACAGCCTATGGGATGTGGATTGGACATGCTTGCTCTAGCGGTTCCTTGTCAATACAAAGAGATCTGAGCAAAAGGGATAGGTATGGAGGGAAATCCGTCTTTTTTCTACATATTTTGAAAAGAAACTCTGAAGCTGTAAAAAGCAGCTGACAATAAACATTGTAGCTGTCAACTAAAATGTTGAAATGTTCCCCAGGTACTGTAAAACAATCTTTTGGGACCCAGATTCAGTTGATAAACTGACTTCACAGTGAACTGAAAGCTATCAGAAAGGTTCTAAGGAGACATTAATATGTTTTATATGAAAGTTCAAGATAATTGGACAAGCTATCAATCACATCAGAATTAAGAAGAAATTTCTTGGCAGTTAGAACAATTAGTGGAACAACTTGGCTCCAGAAGTTGTAAATGCTGCGAGGCTGGAAGTTTTAAAAAAGAGATTGGACAACTATTTGTCTGAAATGGTACAGAATTTACTGCCTGAGAGGGATTAGAAGACCCCCAAGGTTCCTTCCAACTCTAGTCTAGTCTAGTCTAGTCTAGTCTAGTCTAGTCTAGTCTAGTCTAGTCTATTCCTATTCCTATTCCTATTCCTATTCCTATTCCTATTCCTATTCCTATTCCTATTCCTATTCCTATTTCTATATGTACATTCATACACTGCAGGATAAAGGCCTCCTCAGCTTTTTCCCAAATGCTTTCACATAATACATAGATGTATACAACTGAACTATAAAATATACGTACTGACCTATTACCTCACACTTGATTGTATTTATTTCAGGCAAGATGGTTTGTGACTGTAATGTGCTGGCCTACTTCATTTAGAGCTTTTGTTACCAATTATTTTGTTTCACCTCTGCTCTTCTCAGAACGAAAGACGGCATTAAAGCAATGGACAATAATCAAAGTACAAGCTTTTCTTCTGTGGCTAAGATTATCGATGTCATAAGCAACCATGACTGACCTCTGATTAATGTAACTGAAGGTTCTTTGATAGTTTTTCTCCATTTATTTGTTCAGCACTCAAACCAAAGTAGATGTATTGTTTGATCTCAGGTCTGAAAGGAAAACATTAATAGGAGGATAACTAAAAAAAATTCCATTTTTAGTATTTTAACCCAGAACATCCTGCCTGTTTTTATTACCTTATTTGAACAGTATACTCCATACTTTTTATGGAATTGTTACGGTATTTTACAGAAGCTTTCTAGACCTTCGTGGCTAATAAAGAAAACAAAAAAGGAAAATACTGTTACTGAATATTTTAATACCGTAAATAATTGCCATGTTATAATTAGAGATTACCATAGTCAGAAATGGAGATAAAAGCTACTTTATGTATACTGTACATGTGAGACATACACACAGTGCTCTCACACTTTGTATTTCTCTAATCACTTTTATATTAAAGATGCTGGGCTATGCTCTGTGGTTTGGTTACTGTGTTTAAGATGTTTTATGCCAAGGGTGTTCCACATTTTTTTCTCTGTAAAGGTAAAGGTTCCCCTTGCACATATGTGCTAGTCGTTCCCAACTCTAGGGGCTGAAGAGCCAGCGCTGTCCAAAGACGTCTCCGTGGTCATGTGGCCGGCATGACTAAACGCCAAAGGCATGCAGAACACTGTTACCTTCCCACCAAAGGTGGTCTCTATTTTTCTACTTGCATCTTTTAAATGCTTTCAAACTGCTAGGTTGGCAGAAGCTGGGACAAGTAATGGGAACTCATCCCATTACACGGCACTAGGGATTTGAACTGCTGAACTGCTAACATTTTGATCGACAAGCTCAGTCTCATAGCCAATGAGCCACCACATCCCTCTATTTTTCTCTGTAGGGTCGCCTTTTTTCTTTTAGATTCATCTGTACAATGGGCTGCATATGAATTGATGGGAGCAACCAAAGTCAAAAATGATGAATTCATATTTTTTAAAATCACTTATAAAAGTTCCTTTCCCTTTCAAACATCCTCTTTCCTTTCTTTCTCTCCCCTCCTCATGCAAGCTTCTGTTAGGTAGGAAACCAAAGGTGCTTGTCAGAAAAATGAATTGGACCCTTGCAATGGGCTTTTGAAATTAAAGGTCACATGCAGCTCATATAAGACAGCCCATTCTTTGTGCAAGCACAGATATGCACAGTCATACATTTAGAATACTTGGATAACAGACTTTTTTTTCCTTTGTTTCAGAAATAGTCCAAAATAAATTATTAAATTCATGAAAAGAAGGACAGAGCAACCTTATGTAATACTGATGTTGACAGCAATACGGCATGCAAGAGATTTAATGGATAAACAATAATAATACTATTATTGTTGTTAAACTGTACTTTTTAACACAAAATCATTACCTATCATGTGTTTCCAACATACCGAAAACAAACAAAAGAACCCTGCACTGTAGAATGCAGAATATATTATTAAAATCCTTTTTTTTTAAAAAAACTTAATGAATAGCTATAAAGCTATTCTTTAGCCCCCTATATAAATTGAATAAAATAAGATAAAAATGCTTCACTCCAGAAATAGATCACAGCCATATAATATATCATTCATTCGGAATTATTCTAGGAATAAGAAACCTAAACATTCAGGGATTAATATTATCGCTTTTCAGAGGCTAGATAATATGAAGGGATTATTTATTTCTATTGATTCTGACACAAGAGCACATGGTATGTGATTACTCTGTCAAATGCCCCAATGGGGAAAAAAATCCATTTGTTTATCCTATTTCCCAAGTATTTTAAAATTCCCTGTACTTGTATTTTGATCTTTTGAACAAAGACAAAATAAGCAAAAATAACAAAAAGGAAAATGAGAAAATAACAGACGCATATTGCCTATCCTGAAAATTGTTTAGCCCAGTTTCATTAAATCCCATATCATTAAACCATGACCATTTCAAACAGTATCGGTCATTCTTTCCATTTTACCAGTTAGGAGGTAATTCATTTACAGAAAGGGTCAGAGGGACCTTTGTGAAGTATGGGGTGGGAAGGTTTAAAACAGTGAACGTAACATTTCAATGCAAGTTCCCTTTACTTGTGAAGGTGCCCAATGACATCTATCACATATAGAAAAACACACACAAAAGAGGTTGATCTTGTGTCGTGATGGTACAATGCTGCTTTTTTACTTACATGTTTCTGGCCAACTATATACCCAATTTTTGAATTTATCACTGTATAAAAGAATGACAGATATACCAAGCATGGGTGGCTCTGCAAAAAACCCCACTGTTCTTCAATATTGGAGAATCAGTGTACTGCTGGAGTTTCCCTTTTGAACTGATTACATATCAAAGGCATCTTGCAGGACCTGATGCTTTCATCAAAATGAGAAAGGCAATACAGGTACTCCTTGATTTACGACAATTGAGCCCAAAATTTCTGATGTTAAGTGAGATGTTTATTAAGTGAGTTTTGCCCCATTTTACAACTTTTCTTGACAGGGAAGTTAGCTGATAAGTTAGCTGATAAGTTAGTCACATGTTTGTTAAGTGAAGCCATACATTGACTTTGCCTGTCAAAAGGTTGCAAAAGGGGAATCACATGACCCAGGACACTGCAAGCGTCATAAATATGAGTCAGTTGCCAAGCGTCTGAATTTTGATCACATGATCCTGGGGATGCTGCAAAGGTCATATCTGTGAAAAATCGCTTTTTTTTCAGTGCTGTTGTAACTTTGAATGGTCATTAAATGAACTTTTGTAAGTTGAGGACTACCTGTATTGCACCCTCGCAACTCAAAAATTTGGGTAAACTGATCTGCATTAGCTCTTCAAGGCAATCCAGACTAGGAAGCAGGGTTCATAAGACTACAGTTAAACTTTATTAAGATAGGCTATCAACAATATTGCAAGTTTCTTTCGCTTTTCCTCCCCCTGATAATATTAACAATAGCTACAATGGGGCCAGCCCATACTGTATTCTTTGTGATGACTTTCTTAATCTCATGTTAAGATAGTAATAGATTCTTGCTGTTCTTTAAATTTCAGCCATTAATTTCTTAATATAGGCTGTAACATTGATTTATTCCAGGGTTCTCATTAAAGACAAGTCTTCTACCAGAGTCTTCTCCCATGACTCCAAGAAACTGAACTATGAAAGTGGCCTGGCCCCATCGGAGTCTGAGTTTGAGAATGAGGATGAGACGGAGCCAGGTCCGATGGAGGAAGATGGTGCAGCCTTTCTAGCCCCAGACGAATGACCGAGGAGCAGGATGAGGCAGTCCTCCAGTCCCTCGGGCCTTGGAAGGCTTGCCAGAGATGGAGAGTGGGGGCGGGATGACCGAGTGAGGTGGAGGAGAGGGAAAGAGTAGGCAGTGGAGCAGAGGAGTGACAGAGCTCAGGAGAACAATTACCTCCCCCACCTGACCGTTGAGCACGGAGAATGGAGAGGAGGTGGGATCAGTTACAGGGTGAACTAGACACTTGGGAGGAGGGCACCCCTCCCCTTGTCACAAGGCTGACCTGGGGAATAAGATTTAAAGAGGCGCTGTGGGGCGGGATGCTTGTCGAGAACAAGCATTGCTTTTTTCCAGCCACACTTGAGGTTGCCGGCTTCTTGCCACTTTGCCAAGCCTTGCTTTGCCTGGGTTCAACTTGCCTTGCTTTGCCTAACCTGGTCATCGGCAAGTACTTAGCAACACAGCTTTTCTTCGGGTTGTGCTGCAACCCTGGTGACCCCTTTGTGTGACAAAGACTCCCTGGAACCAAGTTTCCTGAATTCTGTCTGCTCTTAGAGCTGCTCCTCTAGACTCACAGCAGGCAGGAACTAGTGAAGGTGCATGGGTGTGTTTGGAGTGTTGCTCTTGGACTTACAGGGAACTGTGGGAACTTTGGGGAGAAAGTTGGCGCACATAAAGGGAGTTTAGTATTCACTCTGGCTGTGTTGCTTTCACGCAGAAAATGAAGATATGCTTTAACATATCTTATATCTTATACAATTTAACAATTTGGGGCAGTATGAATGATCCAAAATATTAATACCTCTGCCTGCCCATGATTTAATTCCCCACAAATATTTATCTGCAGTTTTCAAACTGTGGTGGAAGCTTATCATGGGCCAAAGTTATTGTTCACAAACAAACATCGTCCAAAAATGTATTTCAGCCTTTAATGCAAAAAGACAACAAAATGCTACTTAACAACGGAGTCAATCTCCTACTTCTTTTCATGGTGTTATGAACCTTAGCATCTCACTGAATTAGAGCAGTTGGGAAAATAAATATGAAATAAAATTTGGGCTCAGCATAGTTCTTGCCTACCATGCTGATTTTCAATTGTTTCCAGAGGAAACGAGGAAGCCACGGGCACATTCTTCTCTTTATTCACTTTGTATTGAGTAGCAAGGTTATTTGTGTTAAGCAAGCTGCACGCACAATGTACACACAATACAGTGTGCCTGTGAAAATGCATGCCTTTCATTTCTGACACAGGAACATTTAAGCTAAATTAAAAAAGAGAAAATAACAACTTGAAGGAAAATCATTACTTTAACAGAGTGTTTCTTCCCCCCTTTTCTGTTGGAATGCCAATTAAATAGTAGTCGCTTAAGATCTTGTGCCAGCAGGTATTATGAACTGCATTCACGTACAGCTAATACAGAAGCAGGAACAATGGAGGCCACTCGTGCAGTAACTGTACTGGATTTGATTTAATTGGTTGTGGCTGTACAGACAAGTATTTTCTGCCTCTTCTTTAGAGGCAGCCACATCTCTTTTCAATCTTATTTTCCTCCTCTCAGCAGATAATATCCGACAGCTTTTCCTAAGCTCTTTTGTTTATGTTGCATATTTAAAAAATAAAAACTTTTTTTTCAAGAACACTATGGCTATGTGCTCTCATGAAGAGAATACAACTATTCTCTTCATGATTATATGCATGCATTTGGTTTTCTACTAATGTAGATGTTAGCCTTAGTAAACTCTCTAAAGCAGGGGTGCCTAACTCGCAGCGTGACGTTGCTGTCATGTGATGTTTTGCAATGTTTTGCCCATCCATAGAGCTGGGGTGGGTGTGGCCTACATGTGACGCATTCGACCCACAGGCCGTCAGTTTGACACCCATGCTCTAAAGCAACTGAAAGCTATCAGAAAGGAAAATACATCTTCATACATCCGGGGTGGGATCTCTACTTCTTTCTGCCCTATTTACCAACACCAGGTTAGACAGATATTTTGTACCCTTGAATATCAATTTTTATGCTAAGGTTTCTAGATTAATGATATTAATGATATTGTACTACTAACTAGAGCATATAAAACATTTGCTAGACCAATTCTTGAATACAGCTCATCTGTCTGGAACCCGCGCTGCATATCGGATATAAATACAATTGAGAGAGTCCAAGAAGAGTCCTCCATTCCACAGACTTGAAATTTTGGGCTTAGACAATTTAGAACTACACCACCTTTGTTCTGACCTAAGTATAGTACATAAAATTATGTGCTACAATGTCCTACCTGTCAATGACTACTTCAGCTTCAACCACAACAATACACAAGCAAACAATAGATACAAACTTAATGTAAACTGCTCCAAACTCAATTGCAGAAAATACGACTTCAGCAACAGAGTGGTCAATGCCTGGAATGCACTACCTGACTGTGGTTTCTCCCCCAATACCCCCGAAACTTTAACCGTAGACTGGCTACTGTTGACCTAACCCCATTCCTAAGAGATCTGTAAGGGGCATGCATAAGAGCACCAGCATGCCTACTGTCCCTGTCCTAATATTCCTTTTTACTCTTACTCTTTTCATGTATTCAAATTATATTTATACTTTTACCTGTTATTTTATATATGCTTGACAAATAAATAGGTAAATACAAAATAAATAAAACCTCTTAAAAATTAGATTATCTACTGCCTGTTTATGTGATTCTCAATGGAATACAAAGTTAAAATTTACAAAACTTAAAAAAAGGTTATAAAATTCTATGCAATTCACTTAACAACTGCCTTGCTTAGGAAACAAAGTTCTGATCCCAACTGCAGTCATAAGTCAAGGACTATCTGCACTCAGCTCCATCGTCCGGCCATAGGGAAAGATTGGTAGAATAAGACAGATTAGGCTCTATCCTAATTGATTGACAGATCTGCCACATTAGGTGATGATAGAGCTAGCCAATCATATGTTGTACGTCTGCAGTATGTCTATATGGTTACTATATTTACATTCTGAGAGTTCACTCACTACTCTTGATAAGAAACCTGATTTAATGTCATTCAAAAAAACATCCATGGTCAAGTTAGCTATGCATTTTGGAGTGAATATCCTTCAAATGGTACAGGAGTATGAATTGATTTCCAGAAAAAAATGCAAACTAAAGGAACCATTTGCAGTTTTGTTGAGATGCAGACAACACAGACTCATCCCCAACAGCTTGTGTCTGTGTCCATCAGTGAAGCAACGCAGGGCATAAAATATCCTGCAGAAAGCACAGTCCAATTCTCAATGAAAAAATAAGACAGATTAATTTTACATTTGAAACATCCTTCCATTCCCTACCATCCAGTCAGAGCTGAAGAAGCTTCTTGGATAAGAAGTGAAATGTCTTCAAAGAAAAACAAGAAAGTCCAGTTGCCTCTGGAAAAAGCAGCTGTGGGACAACCATGACCTGGATGACTGAGAATCTCCATAAATATCCATAATTAGATTTCAGTGTAGGTATTCAACACTACAATGTCTATACCTGTGATGGCAAACCTTTGGTGTTCTCGCGTGCCAGCCTGTGTGCCGGAAGTGGCACGTAAAACCATCCCATGAGGTATGCGTGCCCTGCTGGCCTTCACGTGTGATACCCGGAAGAGCGCCAGACCATCGCGCATGTGCAAGCCAGCATCCAAACACCTGGATACATGAAAGCATGCCCAACGAACAGCTGGCCATCGCGCATGAGTGCAACATCAACCCAGAAGATCAGGTGCCAGCCTGCGCATATGTGCTGGAATGCTGCTCTTCTGGGTTCTGCTGCTCCCGAGCGTGGAACAGCCAGCTGACCGGCACGGGTTTGATCACCAGAACGCGGAACAGGAGCCGGCGAGGCTGTGCATTCTTTGCAGGATGGTTTTATGTGCCGCTTCCGGCACACGTGCCATAGGTTCACCAACACTGGTCTATACCATACTGGTATCTCAAATAAATGCCACCCCCAGGATAGATTTAAGTTAAAAGTAGCCAGAACAGTCCTGTAATTCATTCAAAAGCTGTTTCGGGATGCCAATTGCATTTTTTGGTTTCCTTTTTGCTTTAAATCAGCGGTTCTCAACCTGTGGGTCGCGACCCCATTGGGGGTCGAATGATGGTTTGCCAGGGGTCACTTAAGACCATCGGAAATATGGGAAGTATACTTGCGAGTCGAAGAATCGCGCTCCAATGATTGACTCCACAAGCCAGCTGCAGGCTCTTCAAATCGCTAGCCGAATTCGGCTTCAGGCGCGATGAATTTAAAAAGAGAGAAATCTTTGCTCTGATGTCTCCCTCTCAAGCCAGCTGCAATCACTCCCAATCGCTAGCCTAATCTGGCTTCAGGTGCGATAAACTTAATAGGGGAGGAGTCTCCGCTTTAATGCCTCCGTCCTCAAGGCAATTGCAAGCAGTTCAGATCGCTAGCCAATACAGCTTCAGGCGCGATACATTCAAAACAAAAATAATTTTACGGTTGGGGTCACCACATCGTGAGGAATTGTATTAAAGGGGTCGCCACATCGTGGGGAATTGTATTAAAGGGGTCACAGCACTATAAAGGTTGAGAACCACTGCTTTAAATGAATAAGCATTCAAGAATTCCAGAGGCACATAGTCTAAAGATAAATAAAAACAAAGCTCAAATGCCTTAATCAAGTAAAAATATTGCCTCTGAATTATGTTATCCTTTGAACTCTCTTTTGAAATTGGAAGGATTCTTACTGTAGATGGATCTCAACTTGTTAACACCTTTCCAAAAATTTCAGCCCAATTATCAATAGGAGAAAAGTAGTGTTGTTGGTACTGGAGTAATGTGCACTGATTGCAGTGTTCCTTTGAGCTCTTTTTATCAAATCAATTGATGGCAGGTGTGTTTTTCCATGGGAAATGTGAGTTATTGTCCTGTGTTATTTGTATGTGTCTGTGAATTGATTCATAAATAAAGATTCAGGTCATTTAAGAATGATTCTGTCTGTGGAATGCATCAGTGAGAGGAAGGCTTAGAATCTAGCCATTTCAGGATGACCAAGCTGCCTTTACTCAGAGACATTTTAGAATGATGACATTTGCAAATATTCATAGATAGTGAGTCACAGGAGTCACAGTCACCAGAGGATACTCCAAAATGTTCTCTACAAATATTTAAATTGGTTCCTCAGCTATGATCCTATGAATTGTAATAAAAAAAAATTACTTGTCCTTAGGCCCTGAAGTCATATTGGAACAAAAAGTGGTGGAACTCTTTTTAGAAATGCATTTTCAAGCTATCATGACAACAATGGGAAGAGAAAAAACAGATTCTGCACAAATCTCAAAAAGAACAATGTCAATTTTCTGTTTAATCAATACAGAGAACAAGATCAGCTAAAGCTAAAGTCTTTTCCCCCCCTCCCCTTCAAAGAGTAAATAGGAAGCCCTGCTGGTTATTTGTATCTTTCTACAACTGGCAGTACAAAGAGAGTTTAAAGACTTGTGATTCTGGAAAAGAAAAAATAATGGTAAGGAAAAAAAAGGATGGAATAAATGCAAAACACAGCATGATGATTCTTACAGAAACAAACTGAACTCCAGGGACTTTCAGAAACACAATAACACCATTTTCCTTATGGTTGAACATTACTAGTGTTGTTAAGTGATGATTCGGCCTAAACAATACGGTCTGTTTCCCACTATAATGAAATTAGATTAGATGGTATTTAAATCAAACGTAGGTGATATACATTTATTTGATTTAGTGAAAGCCAAGGATCTAATCATTGAGCCCTCTGAATTTTAATTAATTTATTTTTTATATGAGAACCCTGTATGGAAATGCTAATGGCAATCTGTCCCTTCCCTTCATTGCTTGTTTTATTGATTTTTTTAAAAAACCAATGTCTTAGTATAAGTTGCTTTCATTTGTTGTTGGAAATATATATGAAGAACAGGCTACAAATGGAAAAAAACCAAGTATTAAATAAATAAAGTGGCTCAATGGGAGCAATGTTCCATCACAGCAAAGTAAAACCCCTACTGGGCTGTTCTAATATATAGAATAACAATGAAAAACACCACAGAAAGCTCTTAGCGTAATTTAACATAACTGCAAAACCTTTACCCCTCTGCAGTAAATAACATTTATCTTTTTCCTTTTCAACTATGTGTGCAAATATTACCGTTTGGGATTGTATACAAATGGGAGTGGGTTTCAATATTAACATTTCTCAACTTCACTTTTGCTACTGTCTTTTGTTTTTTTCCTGGTCAATATTGAAAAACACATCTCTCTTCCTCAACTTTCTCAACTGTAGATCTGCTATGGGTTACCTTGAATAGGAAGAAATCTGTGGATGTAGCTAGTTCATTTTTATCTGATACTTTTAGAACCATTACTATAGAATGGAATGCTGCCCTTTAACCAATTTATTATATTGGTACTAGGTACACTAGATGGGTTCAGTTACACTGGTGATGGGCATACCACTGGAAATCCTGAAAGGCCAGATAAGCAATAACATTTAGCAATAGCACTTAGACTTATATACCACTTAACAGCATTCCTTATGTGTCCAATCACACTTAGCCAATAAAAATTCTATTCTATTCTATTCTATTCTATTCTATTCTATTCTATTCTATTCTATTCTATTCTATTCTATTCTATTCTATTCTAAGCATTTTACAGAGTCAGCATATTCCCCCCCAACAATCTGGCTCCTCATTTTACCGACCTTGGAAGGATGGAAGGCTGAGTCAACCTTGAGAAGATCAGAATTGAACTCGAGTGAGCAGTGAGTTAGCCCTGCAGTACTGCATTCTAACCACTGTGCCACCACAGGCAGATCTTCATGGAGAAAATGTATTTATGTGATCACTAAGAATCAACACTGACTTGAAAACATACAATCAAGTATGTCGGCAATATTTCCAAGGTCAAAGATCATCTTTCAGGTCAAAATATCTTTTGACCTATTGAGTAAAATAAGAGCTCTCTCAGAAGTACTGGAAGCGATTATTACAGCTCAAAATAATTATTTGAAATAAGTCACTTGGTTGAGTTTAGAAACTTTAGAAATTGAATTAATTAATTAATTTCCATTGAAAACAGCTTTCCACTTTTATAAGTCCATGAGATGCTGAGAGTAAAATTACCCACCTTCATTTATCTTATAGGTTCTGCCTTTCATCCATTGTGCATTATTATTCCATTTGAATCCAACTTTTTTCTTCAATCATCAAGAATTAGCCTGTCTGTATGAAAGTAACACATACTGATGTGCTTCTCTTAATACAATTCCCAAACTACTGTAACCAATTAACTACCAGAAAATACACCCCTGGCTCCTAGCAGAAAGTAAGATGAACTCTGTGGTCTGGGACCTTCACCAGATTTGACTGGTATGAGGGCTGCAGTGTTAACTGAAGCAAAAGCTCTTAGTAAGGACAATGATTGAAGCTCTTTATGTACTTTGCATGAGGCTATCTTTCAAGACTACAGGTAATCCTTGATTTACAACTGTTCATTTAATGACCATTTGAAGCTACAACGTCACTGAAAAAAAGTGACTTATGATCATTTCTCACACTTACAGCCTTTGCAGTATCTCCATGTCATGTGATCAAAATTCACATAACATGGTAACTGACTCATATTTATGACTGTTGCAGGGTCTCATGATTGCGACCTTCTGACAAGCAAAGTCAATGGGGGAAGCCAGATTCACTTAACAACCAAGTTACTAACTTAACAATTACAGTGGTTCACTTAACAACTATGGCAAAAAAGGTGATAAAGTGGGCTAAAATTCACTTAACAAATGTCTCACTTAGCAACAAACATTTTTGGGCTGTATTGGGGTTGTAATTTGAAGAGTAGCTATACACAGAAGCTGCAACTGGGGCAGATGTATGAGCCATTCAAATTGGTTTTTTAATTTTTTTTATTATTTTTTTTAATTAATTTGATTTCTATACCGCCCTTCTCCCAAAGGACTCAGGGCGGTTTACAGTCAGATAAAACACAATTATACATATAATATAATTTTTTTAAAAAACCTATTAAAAAACTAATTCAATTTGGCCAAATTAAAACTTAAAAAACAATAATAAAACTATAATAACTCCCTATTAAAATTACTATTACTTCAAGCCAGCCCTGCACGGTAGAACAAAAATGTCTTCAATTCGTGACAAAAGGTCCAGAGGTCAGGGAGTTGTCGTAACCCTGGAGGCAGCTCATTCCAGAGGGCAGGTGCCCCCACAGAGAAGGCCCTCCCCCTGGGGGTCGCCAGTCGACATTGTTTGACTGACAGCACCCTGAGGAGGCCCTCCCTATGGGAGTGCACAGGTCGATGGGAGACTATTGGTGGCAGTAGGCGGTCCCGTAAATAACCCAGTCCTATGCCATGGAGCGTTTTAAAGGTGGTAACCAACACTTTGAATTGCACCCGGAAGACCACAGGAAGCCAGTGCAACTTGCGCAGGAGAGGTGTTATATGGGAGCCTCGAGTTGCTCCGTCTATCACCCGCGCAGCCGTGGTTAGGTTAAGAAATAGATTCCAGAAGGATTTCCTGATCTCTTGTTTATAGTTCCAGTATTTCCGTAGAAATGGTGGTAGATTTTAGGAGAAACCCTCCTATACTCTTACAATACTAGACAACACAATATCAACAGTAAAGATCTGCAAGTTTCTAGATTCTATCTTATCACAAGACCTAAAATGGACACCTAACATCAAAAACGTCATCACAAAAGCACAACAAAGAATGTTCTTTCTGCGCCAACTCAGAAAGCTCAAACTGCCCAAGGAGCTGCTGATACATTTCTACAGAGGAATTATTGAGTCTGTCATCTGCACCTCTATAACTCTCTGGTTTGGTACTGCAACCCAACAGGACAGACACAGACTTCAGAGGATAATTAGAACTGCAGAAAAAACAATTGCTACCAACCTGCCTTCCATTGAGGACCTGTATACTGCATGAGTCAAAAAGAGGGCTGTGAAAATATCTACAGACCCCTCACATCCTGGACATAAATTGTTTCAACTCCTACCCTCAAAACGACGCTATAAAGCACTACACACCAGAACTACTAGACTCGAAGACAGTTTTCTCCCCAAATGCCATCACTCTAGTTCTAAACAACTAGTTCCTGTAACACTGTCAAACTATTTACTACAACTGTATTACTTTTATTTTCTCATCTTTCCTATTACCTAGCTCCTCCCACTTATAACTATAACCATGTTGCTTGTATCTTTATGATTTATATTATTTTGTTTCCTAGTATGATTTGATTGCTTATTAGTAACCTATGACTATCACTAAGTGATGTATCTTATACTATCATCTATCTATTTATAAAATAACAATCTTGAAACACTATCAGAGTTAATCTATCTCACCCTCTTACACCGAAGAGAATCAAGTTGGGATAACCTTGAGTTTCTTTTTCACCTCTCCTCTTTTTTCATAAGTTGATATTAACGTAGCTGCCTTACACTTTCCTTCTTGGGGTTATGTCTGTATTCCTTATAAGAAGGCAATTGCTTGCATGCTGGGAGTTAAGAGCATTTATAGCTATAACTTGTGGTCATCACACCAGCTTCCAGGGGTTTCCAAGTACATTTCAAAGTGTTGATTTTTATTTTTAAAGCCTTAAATGCCGTAGCTCCTAGCTACTTGCAGAACCCACCTCCTGCAGATATAATTTACCTCTTCAGCTCACTCATCTTGGTTGGGAAGGTTGAAGATACTTGAGCTGTGAAAAACCAGTGGGGAGAAAGGGAAAGGCTTTATTCTGTGGTGGCAACTTCTCTACAAAATAATGTCCTATTGGAGGATAGAAATGCCATACCATATGTCTTTCATCCTCTTCAAACATCCTCCAAGACAGAGTAGTTCCACAGGGCCTTTCCCCCATATCGGTTTGGTGCCATCAGATGTGTGTTAGGATTGATGGTTTTTGCTTTTAGATTAAGCAGATGTTTTTAAAGTTTGTTTTAGTGAATGTAAATAAACTAGCATGAGTAGTTTGGTTTGGGAAACACTGTATATGAATGAAATACACACATATGCACAATTTTGATCCATTCCCTGCACTTAGGACTATTTCTTTACACACACAGGGGATGATCTGAATCAGTGGCTTTAATGTGCTTGGTGCTTTATAGTATACAAGAAGCCACTTCAATATGACAGCATGAAAAAACAAAGAAGCTGAGAAAATGAAGACTAGCATAAACAAGGAGCTAATATGTAAATGTTTTAATTGTGTATAGGGACTTCCACAGAAGGAGGCATGCCAGCTCCAGAATTATGGAGCTTCAGGATCTGATAGCATCAGCAATGTTTGACAGCTGGGCCGGTTTATTTCTGGCTCAGCTGCAGTGTACTTAAAACTGCAGTAAAACCAGCATTTTCTTCAGAATACTGCAGTCCAGTTGCAGAAGTTCCTGCCTCATGCTACCTTCTGGGTTTCAGTTGTCCTTGTAGGTGTTTTGAATCAAAAAGTGGGTTAATATCCTTCTCTCTTTCTCTCTCTCTCTCTCTCTCTTTCTCTCTCTCCCTCTTTCCCTCCCTCTCTCTCCTTCTCTCCCTCATAAAACCTACTTAGATATTTTTTTAAAAAGACATGGCCAGACAAATGTGCATAATGGGAAGTAAGGTTATAAGAAAAGATTGGAAGTCAAGCAATCTTACTTCTGTTTTATATGAAATAGAGATGGGATATACATATATATAACATAACATAACATAACAACAGAGTTGGAAGGGACCTTGGAGGCCTTCTAGTCCAACCCCCTGCCTAGGCAGGAAACCCTACACCATCTCAGTCAGATGGTTATCCAACATTTTCTTAAAAATTTCCAGTGTTGGAGCATTCACAACTTCTGCAGGCAAGTCGTTCCACTTATTAATTGTTCTAACTGTCAGGAAATTTCTCCTTAGTTCTAAGTTGCTTCTTTCTTTGATCAGTTTCCACCCATTGCTTCTTGTTCTACCCTCAGGTGCTTTGGAGAACAGCCCGACTCCCTCTTCTTTGTGGCAACCCCTGAGATATTGGAACATAGCTATCATGTCTTCCCTAGTCCTTCTTTTTATTAAACTAGACATACCCAGTTCCTGCAACCGTTCTTCATATGTTTTAGCCTCCAGTCCTCTAATCATCTTTGTTGCTCTTCTCTGCACTCTTTCTAGAGTCTCAACATCTTTTTTACATCATGGAGACCAAAACTGGATGCAATATTCCAAGTGTGGCCTTACCAAGGCATTATAAAGTGGTATTAACACTTCACGGGATCTTGATTTTATCCCTCTGTTTATATATCTGTGTGTGTGTGTGTGTGTGTGTGTGTGTGTGTGTGTGTGTGTGTGTGTGTGTGTGTGTGTATAAACACACACATCTTTAAATTGTTTGTGAGGGGCTGTGAAGTAGAAATAGTGACATCTGTAAATTAAATGCAGTGACTTCCCCTGAAGAAAGCCCACTGAAAACATGAATTTAATTGAATAAATTCCATCAAAATCTACATGTTATAATACCCTCTTTATCCAGATAAATAATTGACAGCAGAAAATCCAAGAGAACAACATGATCCTCATTCAACATGATCCTACATAATTTAACAAGTTTTAGCTTTCTCCAATTTAGTAGTGCTAAAAGATACAAGGTTGGAAAATTGTTTTATTGATGACAGATGAAGGAAGGACTCTTTGAAAACAACCCCATGCTATTTAAGAACAGAGAATGACCATTTGTGTTTTTTTATATTTTTGCAGACCAAACATTGTAGTGATTTTTGGGTTGCAAAGCTGGTGGAGGTCTCTTTACCTCAGTTAACTAGGTCAGGGGTCTCCAACCTTGGGAACTTTAAAGTTGCCAGGGTTGGAGACTCCTGAACTAGGTGACCAAGGAATGTACTGCTTTTCTTTGTATAATCTTCACACTAGCAATTTCCCCTTTCCACATTTCAATCTCGAAAGAACAGATAAAGGGTGGGGAGGGGAATTCTTCCCATGTTATTTTCCCCCAGTCAGTAATGGGAGAGAGTTGGGAGGCTATGGAATGACAGAGAGATGGCTAAGAGAAAACAAGAGAACAGCATCCTCTGATGCCCTACAATAGTACAGTAAGAACCAGTTCAACCAGATATCTGAAATAATGTAAAAATATACCAACTCAGAGTGGATAAAATAAAATCCTTTTTCCAAGGGAAGAAAATTTTTGCAAAATCAGTACAATAGATTTAGAATAGAAATGATGTAGGGTTTCCTGCCTGGGCAGGGGGTTGGACTAGAAGACCTCCAAGGTCCCTTCCAACTCTGATATTATTATTATTATAAAAAAAGAACATGTGAATATTCTAACTATTTCCTTGAGAATGGGGGGAGGGTGTCTTGAAATGAAAGAAAAGAACCAGAATGAGAACCAATTCATAAAGAAGATTGAATCACAAGGTAAAAAAAATGTTTTTAAAAGAGGTCAACCATAGAGTTAATTCACAAGCACCTGAGTTATTCTTAATAGGTTTAATGCTTCCCTCTTGCAGGATAGACTCATTTGCCTAGTAGAAGCTTGGCACAGATGTTTTCATTAACTCCCCTGATAAAAAAAAATGGAGATGCCACCCACAGTGTCATTTTTGCCTGCAATCATTGTGATGTAAGAAATCTAGCAATGTAATTGCTCAAGGCAACAATACATACATTAATTAAGAGACCACGTGAGTCCATCTTATCAGCTCCAATCAAGCAATTCAAAAGCATGCTTTTTCTTCTTAGTAAAGTGGTTCCTTAGACTGTTCAGTCTACATTTCAAGGATACACCTAAAAATGTGGAAAGAACAATTGTAAGTGTATGTGATTATTGTGCTAATTAATTTATTATGCTATGCCACAGCTCCAAAGGGCTTCAGCCATAGGCCAGTAGATGCCTTTGAGGGAAAACCGATGTAACAATAAAATAAATTACCCTGTTTCCCCAAAATAAGATCTCACCTGGCAATAAGCCTAATCGGACTTTTGAGCGCATGGCAATAAGGCCAAGCGCTTATTTCAGGGTTCAAAAAATAGAAGACAGGGTCTTATTTTCAACACAGTATTTATCCAAATAAAGCAAGGAAAAATTAAGAGGGCCACATTCATTCATAGTGCCTGCAGTCCATTTAAATTATAATGGCTGTTTCATCAATAATTAACGCTCCACAATGTAAGAAAGACCAGTCAAATCAGAAAGAGGACAGCAACGCATTTCTTGCAGGGCCCAGTAGAAGAATGAAGGGTTTTTTTTCTCCATGAAATAGAAAGGGCAAAGACATTTTTTCATTAAATTAATGGGCAAAGCAAAGACTTTTTGTAGGAAAAAAATAAGTAAATAGAATAAGAATGGATGAGACAAAGTAGAAATAAGGAAGATGAATTTCAGGCACATATAACAATAAATAAAAAATAAAGACTGGGCAGCTAATGAAAAAGAAGCAAAGGGGATTCTCGAGAAAGATATGGGATTGCAGACAAAATGAATGAATTAGCTGCATCTGTCTTTAGTACAAGAAATATTGGAGCCTGCATTGACTTTTTCAAGGAAGAAATCAAACAAGAAAAGCAGGTTGAAGTAGCGAGAGAAGTTATTCTAGGGCATCTCAAGAGACAGAACTGTAACAAATCACTGGTTCCTAATGATTCAACCAAGAGTTCTTTAAAAACTCTGATGTGATATTGTTGAACCCCAAACACAAATATGTAAATTTTCATTTGTGCCTGGTTCACAGCCAGAGGATGGGAGGATAACTTATATAAACACATGTTTTAAAAGGGGATCCAGAAGAGATCTGGAAAATTATAGGTAATCAGTTTAATATCTGTTTCAAACCAACTGGAGGAAACCATCCATAGACTACTAAACCTCTTGTTCCCAAAACCTTTAAATGGGGAAAACAGTGCATCATAGGGCAACATTTTTTTAATGTTTTTCAATTAAACCTCAAATGGGCTAACTTACAAAATGTGCCCAAAATCTGCGACCAATGACTCGCATGGAATTGAAATTGAGCAAAATGTATAAAACAATTTATGATATAAACAGTTTATGACATAAACTTTTAATACAAAGTGCCATAAAACATTTCCTGTGCTGATGTTTTATGGCACTTTGTATTAACAGTTTATTACTATGAACTGTACCATGCAGTTCAACATGGGCTATTTTCACGGCAGATACATCTCTAAATGTAGCTCAACTTTTTCTAGTGAAGGCAGTACAATAGGTCTGTCATTGTTGAAGACATTGAGGAATTTGATAAAGAAATGTCTGGTAAGGAAATGATGACCCAATGGTCCCTAGGTTGTCTAGTAAACAAATATAAATAGCTAGATACCAGTGGCATGATATTAAATGATGACACACAATGCAGCCACTAGATTCTTGTATCACAATGTATGAGGCAAATGCATAAATCATTACACTTGAATGATAATAATCTCATACATGTGACCTTTGTTCCCCATATTATGCAGAAAAAATGTCTATCCAAAGCAGCATCAGAAGAGGGAAGAGAGTCAAAAAGAAAATCTAATTGGCAGTTGCAATGGCATAATCAAAACTATAGCCTTTTCCAAATAGGCCACCATTTCATGCATGCATTAAGAGGGCTCCCAATCTGAGTTTTCTGATTCACCTCAATTAGGTATGTCTCTTCATTTTGTAGGAGCTCAGTGTTATCCACTATGGAGGAATGGTTGGTGAAGCTGACAGATTTTAAATTGGCTTATTTGATTAAGGGAAAAGAATTATCTACTATTATTGATGATTGGAAGCCTTTTCTGGACTTTTTGTGTAAAAATGAAAGAAAATGAACTTGGGAATTATGGTTTTGATTAGATGGGAAAGAATAAAAACATGATGTAACTTTAAAGCGAGAGGTTAAAAATTGTGCTCTGAAGAAAAACACTTCTTTATATCTTTTTTCTTTGTATTTTCTTCAACTTTTTTATTTTCTTGCACTTCTTTCGTTTCCTTTTTCCTTTTTTCTTCCTGGCTTTATATTACTTTGTATTGGTTTTTATCATCTTTGTTCACAAATTTTAATTAAAAAGCTATACAAGAAAAAAAAAGGTTTTAAAGTTGTACAGAAACTTTAAAATACAATAGCACACAGTTATTAAAGAAGTCAGTTTCCTCAATATTCATCAGTAAACACCTGCTACTGGTCTTTTTTTTTTTCTCCTCAGCAAGTATGAACTCAGTAGAATGCAATCCATGAGTGTGAGGAAGAATGTTAACATTTGGCTGATCCACTTCAGTTTAAATTATTTAGAATTTCTGCCTTCAGATTTCTTCTGGTAATAATTGCTTTATCGGTGAAAGGGGCAGCATATAAATGAATAAAATAAAAATAGATTTCTATATGAGCTTGCATTTTTAACTTATCAGAACATACCAAAGGAGAAAAATGTTAATATTGTTTCCATTTGTAAAGAAGTGAAGGAGAATGTCTAGCAGAGTAGCAATGGCACAATGCTACTTTAAGATTGCATTCCTCAATCTGTAAACTCCATATGTGTTGAACTCAAATGCCAAATGACTAATATTCCACATTTCTGGAAGGCACCAGCTGGGAAAGTTTGATATAAGATTAAAAGATCAATAGATTAGTTGGTATTATTTTATCTCCAGATTTTTTATCTATACTATTACATGCCATTGTGCTGCTGCTATGAATTTGTATCTAACACAAGAATAATATTGTGATACACATTGAAGTCCAGTTAACTTATCACTGAAGCAGTGCATGGTGCTGTTTCCCAGATGCAGCCAAGCCACTAGTAGAAAGGTACATGTTAATATTTTCCTAATTTTATTGTTAACACCCTGTTCAGCCTCCTTTGCGTTTCCTGCACAGATTGAACAGTTCTAATTTAGACTCTCTAGAGACATCCAATTAATTAGCTACCACTGTGAAATGCTGCAAGATGCCCAGGTATGGCGAAGACACTTTTTCACTTTCTGTATCCTACTAAAATGTGTTACCTGAAAGCTTCAATTAACCGAGGAATGATGGGTAGCAGATGTCAATATTGAAAACCTGATCTGGTGATGACCATGACATATGGAATGTTCTGACTGGGAATGTAAGAGGAATAAATGGTAGGAGTATGACTCAAACGAACGAAAGGAAAATAGATATGTGTCTCAAATTTACCAACCAAAGAAGATAAAATTATAAGAATGAAACATATATAAATGAAGATGGGCTGATTGGCTGGAATGAAGATGAATAATACATGCAAGGAAGTGTATGTGGAGTGCAGGAAAAGTGTAGGCTTAATAATGAAGGAAAGTGTTAAAATGTATTTCAAAAGCCTGAGTTAGTCTATTTAAGCAGTTGTAGATGAATAACAGAGTACTAATCCATAGCATTGTGACAGTTGTATTTTACACGTTACTGGATAATAGAAAACTATATTGTTGAATATCTTTGGAGATTCTCAACCATCCAAGTCATGGCAGTTCCAAATGTGTTTTTTTCAACAGGCAACTGGACTATCTTGGTTTTCTTTGCCAAATGTCTTCAAAGAAAAACAAGAAAGTCCAGTTGCCTCTTGAAAAAGCACCTTTGGGACATCTGATGAATGAATTTGGATTCAATATAAAAGTTGGTGACCAAAATGAGAGAAATATGTTTTAAAAAGTATAGTTATATAGAGACAGCAAATGAGGATCATATTGCAAAGTAAATATATAAAGGAAGAATAAGTCAGTCAAAAGAAAAGGAAGATCGAAAAAAGCTATGTCTGGATGAAGTTGAGGAGATGCTAAAGAAAAAGGGTGAGAACAGAATATAAGGTGATAGGTGGAAGGTCTATGACAATTCACCATGGCCAACTCGCCATAGCCACGGCCAATTCGCTGCAGGACAACTTGCTATGGCCACTGCATCACAGGACAACTCACTGTGGGACAAGAGTTACACTCGTATCAAAGAAAGAGTGGAACAGAATCATTAAAGAAAGGATGCAAAAGGAGGTACAGAATGAAATGTGAATGGCAAAAATTAAAATAATATTTATTTAAAATAATTAAATAGAATTGTTAAATTATCCCACTGCGAGTTGTCCCACGGCAAGTTGGCCATGACGAGTTGTCTCACCACAAGTTGGCCATGATGAGTTGGTTGTGGTGAGTTGGCCATGGCGAGTTAGCTGTGCCAAGTTGTCCCATTCCTCTCTGTGGATTATGAATTGGGCAGAAGTAAGGATGATAGGCTAAGCAGAAATCTATGGAGATATATATTTGTGCATTTGTGTAAAATAAAATTTGCTGCTTTCTCTTCTGTTCTGATTGCCTTTAATTCTTTAATTTGTTATTTCTTTCAAACTTTCCAAGTTTTTGTGCAATGTTGTATAGCTTGAAAAAGAGTCATGTGATGGCTGTGGATTGTTTGCATGGATGTTTCACATGTTTACACATAGAGTTTGAGTAGCCTGCACTTCTGAGGCTCAGTAGATAGAGAATGCATTTTTTTCCCCATGAAAATATGGTCTGAAAGCTAAATTATTCTTTTGGTACCTGCCTACATTCCACTGTTTTCTTATAATGATATATCTGTCTGTTCAGATAGTTAACATCTGAGCTGGAAGAAAAGAATCCCAAACAAACAAACAAAAAAAATGTGCTATTGTTTAGCTTGAGTCATCATGGTATCACTTAAGATCAGAAAAAATTATTTTCCTTTATTTTCTGAGAGTCATTGTGGTGGTCTTTTTATTGAAATCAGAGGTTATTCAGTACCAAATAAGATACACTCAACCCTTCTGTCAATTCTACCAAAGTCTTTTGTATCACAAGAAAAGCTCCAAAAATATATACACAGGGTAGGAATTTATTTAAAGGATGGTAATCTTCCCTCTAGGCTCATTGTGGGAGTTTGCAATGTATGAAACTCTTGTTATATGATTAACAAAACCCATAGTAATCTTTGCTGATATTGTCGCATCTAAATATTTCACTGCTTTAGGCTGTCCCATGAATATTTGTTTTTTAACAACCAATTTCAGGGAATGTAAAAGGGCATTAATGTTGATTTATTTGAGCAAATATCTGTAGCCCATGTTCCTGGAAGCTTTATATGAACATTAAGGTTTCACTCTTAATAATACATGCATCCTTCACTAAAGAATGGTCTCGCCAATCGTATTTTTTTTTATTTGCATTTATATCCCGCCCTTCTCCGAAGACTCAGGGCGGCTTACACTATGTTAGCAATAGTCTTCATCCTATTTGTATATTGTATATTGTATTAAAAAGAAGACAGGAACAGAAGGCTGACTGTCATTTTAGGTGGGGTCAAATATAACACCATTTGCTAGGAACAATATTTTATCATTATTATCACTGCTGCCACCACACTGTTTCTCCTGAAGAAGCCCAGAGTAAGAGAGAGAGAGAGAGAGAGAGACAGACAGACAGACAGACAGACAGACAGAGGGGGGGGAGAGGGAGAGAGGAAGAGAGGAAGAGAGAGAAAGCACAGGATAATAGATAGATAGATAGATAGATAGATAGATAGATAGATAGATAGATAGATAGATAGATAGATAGATAGATGGATGGATGGATGGATGGATGGATGGATGGATGGATGGATGGATGGATGGATGGATGGATGGATAGATACATACATACATACATACATACATACATACATACATACATACATACATACATACTAAAGTAATTATTTAATAACACAATGGACAATCACTCCCCTATAAAAAAAACCCTTCCAATCCAATATAGAAAAGAAATTAAAATACAGCAATCAATAGTTGAAGGTAGTCTGGTCCTAAAACAGTTCTTATCCTGCAAATATATGACTGAAGAAGCAAAACTTTAGCTACTATTTAAAACCAGATTGGTCAAGTCTCTTTCGTTCTCCTAGAAGAGGATTTATAACCATCGTCCGCAATATTTTCAGAGAAGAAGCATCTGTCAGGGCTGATAGATCTGCACCTCATGATGTATTTCTAAGAACATGTAACATGTGAAAGTGGTGAGTTCAGAGTGAAATAATGTATGGTCTAAGGAAGGCAGAATAAGGATCTTTCTCATCTCTGCCTATTGGTAAGTAGGAAATACATCTTTTGCTTCCTGTGTCAAAACATTAGGTTTGAAATATTTAGGAACAGAAAAGACCCAGATTGTTGGGGGGGGCAATAAGTTGACTTTGTAAAAAAATATACAAATAGAATGAGACTATTGCCTTATACACTGTAAGCCGCCCTGAGTCTTCGGAGAAGGGCGGGATATAAATGTAAACAAAAAACAAAAAAAAGAACAAGGGAGATATTACAATATTTATCAATGTATGCTTGACAGTTGTAAGATTCCAAGTGATTAGTGAATAGACCAGTGTTTTTCAACCTTGGCAAATTTAAAATGAGTGGACTCAAGACTTCCAGAAGTTGAGAAACAATAGATAATTGTTGACCACCTAAGTGGGCCAAAACCTTCCTCCCAGTCACTTATCAAGGACTGGAAGGAGAAGAAGCTGATACAGAGGTCCCAAGAAGATGGAGGTTGGTTGTAAGAGTAATATTTGAAGCAAATGGTAGATAATGGTGCATAAGAAAGCAGAATTACTCTGGGTGATGAACAAGTTCTGATCTGAAAATGTCACATGGGGAAAGCACAAAAGCAATTAGAATGAACCTTGATTATAATCATGTACCACTGTGCAGTTGAGTGGTTCCTTTAAAAAACCCACAACTTCACTAGTTGCTATGTAAATATGTGCCATTCCAACCCAGAAAACACCTGCACATATGTTTGGCTTTCTGCCAGGTGTGCCATGGAAACAGAGTGCTAGAGGCAAAGCAGCCTTATAATACTTCAGAAACTAAAATTAATTCAAGAAATGGATCTTTTTTATCCATTTGGGTGAGGAATCACGAATAAAGCACTCTTGAACCGCCTGCTGCAAACATAATTCTAGGCTCTGCTAAAGTCAAAGCATAATTCAAAAATATAATTTTCACTGCAATCATGTATAATGAGAAACACCTTTATAATTATTGTTTTGTGAACATTATAATAAGATAACATTACATTCTTGCAGAACTTAGCTCCTGATGACCATATGAAGACATTCATGTAGTTTTCTTGACAATAATAAAGAAATAATTCTAGCATCTTCTTCCAAGATTTTTTCTAAAACTTCCAGGTCTAGCGTACAACCCTGGCATTTGCTGATGCTATTTCATCCCTCTTATAGCATTTCAAAATCAACCAAAGTTGAGCAGTTGCTCCCACAATACATGGACAATTAGTAAGAAATTTCAGCTCAGTCATTGTCTGAGTGATTGAGGGAGAACCTTCTGCTTCCCCGCCCCCCCACACCAGCATATAGCAAACCAAAAAATAAAGTCATGTATTGCAATTTTGTGACTTTAAAAGATCATATTGGAACAGGTTGTGGTTAGAGAGGCTAGAATCAGGGGTGAAATTCAGCAGGTTCTGACAGATTCTGGAGAATCGGTAGCGGAAATTTTGAGTAGTTCAGAGAACCAGCAAATACCACCTTTGGCTGGTCCCAGAGTAGGGTGGGAATGGAGATTTTGCAATATCCTTCCCCCAGGAGTGGGAAGGGAATGGGGATTTTGCAGTATACTTCCCCTGCCACGCCCACCAAGCCACGCCCACCAAGCCACACCATGCCCACCAGGCCACACCACACCCACCAAGCCACACTCACAGAACTACTAGTAAAAATTTTTGAAATTCACCACTGGCTAGAATGGTCCCATAACAAATTAAAATGAAGAAAGAAACGACATTAATTTGGTAACATGAACTTCCTGCAATAAAATTGCATGTCCTAGTTTCCCAAGACCTGCATATTAAGCAGTAATGCTTCCTGTGTTTATGGAAATTCTCCCAAAACTTTGCTTTCAGTTTATAAGTTAAGTACTGAGTCACTCTGAGAAGGAAATTTAAGAATGCTATCCAGGTTGTCAGAGGTTTGCCATGCTTATGTAGCTGTCCAAAGGCAGTTGGATGGGACCTAATCCAATACTACTGTATCTCTTTTATGTACATAACAAATAGCAAAATGTTAAAAGCAATAAAAATGGCTTGCTTCCTGCATGGAAATACTACCTTGTTTCTTTAAAAGAAGTTCAAGTTTTCCTAACACTTAGATTCAGTTTCCATCTGGTTTTTTGTTTTGTTTTTTGCTAATACAGAGACAGGCAAATAAATGACATTTAGAGGCTTGCAGACAACATCAGTGCAATAATATTCATTTCCAGGGCCAGCAAGTGAAAATAAGGGCCTGCATTAAGAGAAGAGGTGCTGAAAAAGATTGCCACTCCTCACAGTCAATTTGCAAGACAGTAAATTCTCCCATCAATGGAAGGGCTTTTAAGTCTCTCCAATGCTTAGATATCTGCAGAATAATTAAAAATCAATTAACATGCCACAGCATGAAAAAATATTTACTCCAATTGCCTTTGCAAGCCCAGCCATATTAAACAGCATGATTATTGAAATCTGCAAGTAGCTTGTTAATATTCAACATGTACCTACTTATACTGAACATTTTGGCAGACAAAGAGCCTACCATAAGGTATTAATATATGACCTCAGCGTCTGACATGTTCAGAAATTTTAAATTAGAGAAATTAATTATCAATTCTATGAAAAACTAACTTAGATCGGCAGCCATGTAAGTTGTATAAATAAATAAGAAAGATCAATATAGGATTAAAGGACTCTGCAAAGACTTTATTTTATATACTGATTTAAGGTATTTATATACCTTTTTCTCTCCATCGGTTAACTATTATTAATGTACTGTATTTTATCCAGTTCACTTGATTTTATTGTTGATTACTGCTGCTGCTGCTGCTGATGATGATGATAATCATCATCATCATGAATCAAACCACTGCAAGATAAAGATCTCTTCTTTAAATATTGTGTACCAAGAATCCTGATGATCCAGCAAGGGATGGGAAATAGATATATTTTTTGGCTTAATTATTACAAACCATTGATTTCTTCGGGAGAAGAGAATATACAGACATCCCAACAAATATGTTTTAATTGATTCTGTTAAACTTTTTAAATATTTCAAAACTCCCATACTGTATTTCTTGGACCACTCAATCATGCAAGTTCTGTTGGAAATCTGAGAATAATCCTTAAGAAAGAAAAGGCTGGGTCTAAAATATACAAGAGCAAGAGCACTTAAGCTTATCTACTGCTTCATAGTGCTGTACAGCCCACTCTAAGCAATTTACAGACTTAGCATATTGCCCTTAACAATCTGGGTCCTCATTTTACCAACCTTGGAAGGATGGAAGGCTGAGTCAACCTTGAACCAGTGAGAATCGAACTGCTGGAAGTTGGCAGAATTAGCCTGCAATATTGCATTCTAACCATAGCGCCACCAACACTGCATCAGAACTTTGAGCAGAGTATACACTTAGGTACATGCTAGTAAATATATATATACATACTTGCCAAATTTGGTATAAAGTGACTCTATCTGCTGGACACATCTGCATTTTCCCGAGTTAATATCCTGACTGATTTTAGAGCCTACTAAGGTAGTCAAAGACATCATGTTCAAATCAAAGTTCCAAATCCTTTCTCTTTAAGGTAAGTTTTATGTTCTACATACGAAACCACTCTGGCTGTTGATAATGTAAGTGTGTATAGTATGTCTTTCCATCACTCTCTCCCAGGTGCCGCTGAACTCAGTGGGACTTACATCTGAGTAAATCTGAATCATATTGTATAATGCTCTATTAGCTTCTGATTTCCTCACCTTTAATTCTGCAATGAAAATCAGTTGAGGAGCTGAAACTTTTTCCCTATTGTTTGACAGAAGAATAATTTCTAATTATAGTTATTATCCTGCTTTGTGACTGTATTTGCCTCTTTTTTTGTCAGAAGACAAGCTGAGAAAAAGGTGTTGATGAGAGAAAGAGAGAAAAGATGAGACGAGATGCACGGTGGTGCATTGTTAAAAAGAGAAAACGACAATGAGATTACCACACTCATATGCCTGTGTAATTAACATTTGAATGCTCTTAGCTAAGGCATAAAAGAAGTCCTTAAAAATATAATCAACTTCAAGCAGCAATGACATCTGTGCAAAAAAGCTGGTGGGATCCATTTATCAACTGCCACATCTTCACAGGAAGCAAATAATTCAGCTCCCGGAGCTGTGCATTTCTTGTCTTCATCTGGTTTTTAACTCACAAATATCTTTTTTGGAAGCGCAATGTAGAAAAGAGAGAGAAGTGTGATCAGAATGTTAGGAAAGATGGGGTGAACTTCAGTGCTCCTGTTATATGGTCTCCAAGGATAAAGAAAGACTTAAAGAAAATTGTATCATGAAGGTTTGTAGAAAAGTAGTAATTTGCATTTAGATCTACCTAAAGGTAGGGCAGTGGTGAAATTGTGTCCCTTTGGAAGCTTGCTAAACCAAAGAATAAATATAACACATCCAATAGATATTGTTATCTGGCCAAATGTGATGGAATATTATACCTTTACCTCTTTTAAAGATATAATAATATGTCTTATATTTAGTGATGGAGATATAATGCATCCATTTTTTTACATGGTTTCATTTTGTTATAGAATACAAATAATAGCCTAGTGCAATAGAAACTGGAAGCTATTTACACCATAATGTTATATTATTATTTATGTTCTTTGGGCGTAATGCTTAATATTATTGTTGTCATTTATGAAAAGAAACATTTTCATTTTTTTAAATCCAACTTTTCACGTCTCTGTACTATGTCAACATGACACATTTATGGTGAGTAAATCTGATTTCAAGGGGACGCAGTGGCTTAGTGGGTAAGATGCTGAGCTTGTCAATCAAAAGGTCGGCAGTTCAGCGGTTTGAATCCCTAGTGCCGCGTAACGTGGTGAGCTCCCATTACTTGTCCCAGCTTCTGCCAACCTAGCAGTTTGAAAGCACATAAAAAATGCAAGTAGAAAAATAAGGACCAGTTTTGGTGGGAAGGTAACAGCGTTCCGTGCGCCTTTGGCGTTGAGTCATGCCAGCTACATGACCACAGAGACGTCTTTGGACAGTGCTGGATCTTCAACTTTGAAACGGAGATGAGCACCACCCCCTAGAGTCGGGAATGACTAGCCCGTATGTGCAAGGGGAACCTTTACCTTTACCTTTAAATTTGATTTCAGTGGTCAAGATGTAAGAAAAATTCTCAAGGGAATAGGGATAAGTATTCTTTAAGGAGATATTTGTTTTTTATTTCAATTGATACAACTAACCCAATTTAAAGTTCACAATGGGTGGCATACAATTAAACCAAAGTAAAACAACCACAAAGGACTAAAAATATTATTGCATAACCCAACTAGCAAAATGCCTGAATAGATAAATGAGCAATCTATCTTAGAGCTTAAGGGAAAAGTCATAGGAAAAAAGGAAGGAAGGAAGGAAGGAAGGAAGGAAGGAAGGAAGGAAGGAAGGAAGGAAGGAAGGAAGGAAGGAAGGAAGGAAGGAAGGAAGGAAGGTCCAAACTATAGGGTGATACTATTTCAGAGGACAGTTGCTACAATAGAGAAAGTGTACTCCCTATCAAATGACGCTGCTTAATTAATGAGACATAAAGCATACTCACTCTTTCTGATTTTTACAAGGCATAATGTCACTCCCTCATATAACCAAGTTTTATAGATAGGGTTGAGTAGTTAGCTAGCACCTTGAATCCACCAGAAATGGGTTAGTAAAATACTATTGGCAACTAATGCTGCTTACATAGCGGCAGTGTCATAGGACTGTAACGTAACTGCTCATAATGTTGCATTTTGATACAACTATAGATTCCTAATGACCATTAATGAGCACAAAAGTGCCTACCGTTCCTGTCCTATTGTTCCCTACATTATATCAAATTATTATAGCTGATGCATATTTTTTTTACTTATATATATATATTCTTCATGATATGTTGTTTTATTTATGAATATGTTTGTGTATACTGTTGTGACAAAATGAAATAAAAAAAACCTAAGATATAAATAACAAAGAATCAATCACTGGATAGGCAGAAACTGATAAAATGTTCTCCTGCTTTATTTTATTTATTTTCTTTTATTTATTAAACAAATTTGCATAGCCACTACCATCCACCACCTTCTGTGTGGTTGTATAAACTGGATAAAAACCACTCATATAAGACATTTATTTTTGTTTCTCAGATCATATGGTCTGGGAAACTGCATTTTCCCCCCTTAATATTTACAACTTTCGGTATTCTAGTCCCCAGATACAAGCAGTGCATCTTTCTTTCATGTTATGTCAATTTCATACTGAACTTGACCCAAAATATATCAACCTTCTCTTCTTTTGGGTCAGTGTTTGGAACATAAGCTTGGATAAAGGTTTTCACAAAGGCTAATCAATATTATTCAGTTACTGAATGAACGTACAGAAGTATTTTCTTTACTATAACCTTCTTGTCTATGAAAGCCATGCTCTTTCTTCATTTTTCATGTCCTGAATAGTAAATATTATGATCCTCAGGTCTATTTCCAATCTTTCTTGGTGACCTCAATCTACCTCTTATTAATTGGACCCTGAACAAATGTTCAACAGAAACAATACATACAACCATGTACAATGCCGTTACTAATCTGGGATTGGATCAACTTGTAACAAACAACACTGGACTCAACCACTGCCTTGATCTCATCTTCTGAAACAAGTTAAACTCAATCTATGGTCTACAAATAAATGAACTCTTTTCAAACAGCGACCACAGCACGATTGACTTTTGCCTCAATTTATGTCCTTACAAAGATGATAATAATGACAGTATCTCAAAGTATAACTTTAGAAAAGCCAATTATGATCTCATAACTGACAACCTCTCATTTCTTGACTGGCAAACTCTGTTCACTGGCTGCATCACTGCCGATGACCATTATAACGTATTTTTACATTAGGTCAAAAGAATTATCAAACTACATGTACCACTAATAATCCCCAAAACCAGGAAAAAGCTTCAGTCAAAAAACAAAAACAAAAAACCTCTTTGGTGCAAAAACAAAACTGGCTACATAGCTAACTTCAAAAGTCACTAAAATCCTTATGCCAACAGATAAAGGCAGAATGCATCAATTATTATAGCAAACAAGAGGAAAACCTACGATGCACAAAATCCACCCAGGCCTTCTATAATTTTGTAAACAACAAACTTAAAGACTCAAGATCCATCCCACCACTGAAAGGGCCAACCTCTTCAATATGTTCTTCAGTTCAGTATTTGTAAACAGCAATGGATCATGCCCCACATTTCCCAATTGTACCACAACTAATCACAACCATCTACTACATGTCAATTTCACAGAAGATGCCGTTGAAAAGGCATTATGCAACCTAAAACCATCTCTATATATTGGCCTTAATGGATTATGTGCCTACTTCTTAAAAAAGCTCTCAACCACCATAGCAGAACCTCTTAACATAATCTATGAAATATCTTTCAGAACCAGCTCCTTGCCTAGTTTATGATTACTAGCCACATCATTCCTGACTTCAAAGAGGGTGACCCCAGCCTAGTTGAAAATTACAGACCAATCTCATTATGTTGCAAAGTCATGGAATCAATCATAAACTAATCCATTACCCCTATTTAGAGACAAACAACCTACTCTCTAACAAGCAGTTTGGCGTCAGAAAAAAATTATCCTGCAATCTGCAAATCTTACACTGCACAAACATATGGACAACTCAACCAGGGTAAAGCAATAGACACAATTTATATAGACTTCTGTAAAGCCTTTGATTCAGTAGTACATGACAAGCTACTTTTAAAACTAAAATCTTATGGCATTTCCGGATCCCTGCATAACTGGATAGCTGCATTCCTATCAAACAGGAAACAAGTAGTCAAAATAGGGAATACCCTATCAAACCCTGAAACTGTTAACAGCAGTGTCCACCAAGGAAATGTTTTAGGATCCACACTCTTTATACTTTACATAAATGACCTTTGTGATCATATTATAAGCAACAGTGTTCTCTTTGCAGATGATGTAAAACTATTCAACACCACCAGCAATACTGCTACCCTACAAAAAGATCTTGACTATCTTTAGAATGGTCAAACAATTGACAGCTCCAAATCTCAACCAACAAATGCTCTGTCTTACATATTGGCAAAAAAAAATCAAAACACAAAATATAAGCTGGGCAGTTACAACCTCACAGATGACCGTCACTCTGTCAAGGACCTTGGAGTACTCATCTCAAACGATCTAAGTGCCAGAGCTCACTGTAACAGCATTGCCAAAAAGGCAATAAAAGTTGTTAACCTAATCTGGCATAGCTTCTTCTCTGGTAATATTGTACTACTAACTAGAGCATACAAAACATTTGCTAGAACAATTCTCAAATACAGTTCATCTGTCTGGAACCTGCACTGCATATCGGACATTGCATACCAATACAATTGAGAGTGTTCAGAGATATTTCACAAGAAGAGTCCTCCATTCCTCTACCGCAATAGAATACTTTATGCCACCAGACTTGAAATTTTGGGCTTAGACAATTTAGAACTGCATCACCTTCATTCTGATCTAAGCATAGTACATAAAATAATCTTCTACAATGTCTTACCTGTCAATTACTACTTTAGCTTCAACCACAACAATAAGTGAGCACACAATAGATACAAACTTAACGTAAAGCATTCCAGATTCGATTGCAGAAAATATGACTTCAGCAATAGAATGGTCAATGCCTGGAATGCACTACCTGACTGTGGTTTCTCCCCCAAACCCCCAAAACTTTAACCTTAGACTGTCTACTGTCGACCTCACCCCATTCCTAAGAGGTCTGTAAGGGGCATGCATAAGCATACCAGCATGCCTACCATCTCTGTCCTAATGTTCCCTTTTATTTGTATCCATCTCATGTATTCATAATTATGTCTATACTTATATCTGTTATTTAATACATGCTTGACAAAATAAATAAATAAATAAATAAATAAATAAATAAATAAATAAATAAATATGTGTGTAATCAGTTAATTTCATCTTTCACTGGGTTGAGCTTTCTCATGTTCATGCTTGCTACATTCCATGTTCTCTGTTGTGACCCAGGCCCAAGTAGGTAGTATTAGACACAATCAGTTCAAAAACAAACAGACTTTATTAGAACAGCTGAGAATTAACTCATTTTCAGTTCAGCTCAGGCAAAAGTTCAAAAGCAGAAGATGCCGACAAGAAATAAATGCAGCAAGACAAGAAGTAGATCTATCAGCGTTGTTTTCTGACAAAAAGCCCAAGAGCCGTTGCTGATCTTTTAAGATTTATGGGAGGGGCCAATCATCTCTTGGCCCTACTCCCAAGTCATCCTCTTTGCTTTAGCTGCTCTTGCCTTCTGGCAGCTCTTCTCATGCGTGCACTAGGAACAGGCTCTTCCTGTTCCTCTGCCTCACTACTGTCAGCCTCCGGAGGTTCTGGAGTCCGCACCTCACCCCCAGATGGCCCTGGCCCCATCTCTGCCTCCGATGCAGAGAACTAATCCAGGCCTTCCCAGCCTCTAGGACTGGCCCATGTTCTTCCTCAGCCTCATCACTGTCCGACTCTGCTGCCAGTTCCACAGGCTGCTGGCGGACCACAATCTTGTCAATGTAATTTTGCTTTTGCATCTTCTAATTTTCTTTCCTTGCATGCCAACTTTGGCAATTAGATGCTTCCAAATTTTAATGTTACTGCATCATAAGCACTATGTCTAGTTTCTAAGGAGACTTTAAGGGACTTTCTTAATATTCTTCTAGAAGACAAATAGAGAGTATTTTTCCAGAAGGTGTTGGCTAGTTAATCTTAATAATCAGTTATTATTACAGTGTTGTTTTTGGATTGAATAATAGTACTTTTAAGGAATTATGCTTATTTTTTGCTTTTGCTTTTTTTTAAAAAAAATGACAGGATGTTATCATTATTCTTTTTGTAGCATAAATGTTTTAATTTTAAATTTTAAACTATTAAGAACGCTTTGGCAGATTTAGCAGTATATAAATAAAATACTTCGGAATCAATATTTTATAGCGATGTATTCCTCCATCAGGTTGAGTTAAACTGAGAGGCAGAGATTGCTCTTAAATTATTTAGTAAATGTTATGGTTGAGGGTGGACTTGAACTTGGATCTCTTAAATCATAATCCTCCATGTTCTTAGCAACTATTCAGGCTATCAGAGATGCCACTTTGACTGCTTACTCCCCAGTGTTTCTCTCCCCTCCCTCTTTCCTATAACACAGGATCTCTTTATCATGTCTCTGTTTCATTTTCAAAGCTTCAGTTTAAATTTAGTATCCACATCTAAGTAACAACCACACATGTGCAAATATGTACCTCTGTTACATTCCATCAGTTTCTACCTGTACGTATTCTCCTTCGTTCCTCTGTTGAAACATTTCGTAACTAGATAACACAATTTTCTTGTATGTACAGCATTTGAGTTCAGTGAGGTTTGCTATTAGTTATCACTGATATATTCCCTATCCTAGAGTGTAATTCTTCTTGGTTTTAAGCAGTTTGACCTTTTAGCTCCCCCACCCCCCAAAAAAAGCAGTGGAGCTCAAGTGTCTCTCTCTCTGAATGTGACATAAAGACCAATAATCTTATAGCAGTTCGTAAAAGAAAAGGAAGGTTTTGCTTCGCTCACAATAACAATCAGCTAAGAGTTGGGCATTCAATTTGATTAATTGATGCTGCTGTGTCTCATAGACCAGCAAAAGAGAAGAACATAGATGGCTTTTCAATCCTCTCTCTCTCTCTCTCTCTCTCTCTCTCTCTCTCTCTCTCTCTCTGTGTGTGTGTGTGTGTGTGTGTGTGTGTGTGTGTGTGTGTTTGTATTTGTCTTTTAGAAGAATATTAAGAAAGTCCCTTAAAGTCCCCTTAGTAACTAGACTCCTTTGTTAATATTTTTTTTTCCAAATAAAGATAATGTTCCAAAGAATCAGAAACAGAACTGGAAAACAAATCTCCTGTCCTTGGCCTTCCTCATATCACAAAATGTTATATAACTTATTCATAAAATTATTTTTACAATTTTCTTTTTGCCCCTAAATAAGATTTGGTAAAACCATCTGTAGAAAATGCAGACAGTTTTATTGATTTTTGCTGGTTAAATATGGGTACAGTTTATTGCTTATCAATACTAAGTAGCTCTGATTAAACAGAGCTTTTAAATAGAATGTCATATAAACTGATTATTATATAAGAGCAGTCTCCTTGTTTCTTACAAATAATTACATCAGACAAGACCAGGCTATGTTAAGACTCATATAAAGTCATAAGAGGCTTATACTCATAATCAGCCTTTTGGACAATGACAAGTATGTTTCATCAGCATGTCACTTGGTATATGCTTCCAAAATAAGTAATGCAACATTATTGGACCACAACATTTCTTTATTCTTATTTGAATGCATTGGACTATGGATACTTCAATAATGTGAGATTTTAATTGCCAAAAATGTTAACTTCTGAATCCACTCTAGGTCAGCCACTGGGATCAGAGGTTTCAAACACATGCAGAAGCCCATCATCAGGGAACTTCTCTGACTGTGTCTGAGGGTGGGTTCCACATAAATCCAGCATAAAACCAAAATCCAGCATAAATCCAAAATCCTGGTCCCGGTGACCGATCCAGATTGGATCCCGCAACATTATTCTGGGATAGATCTATTTGCCTTTATTCATAATGTTACTTTCTATCAAAATCCCGAAGTATCAGTCTCAGTTGGATGATGTATTTATTTATTAATTTCTATAGTCGCCTAACTCAACCAAGTGATTCTGGGTGGCTTACAGAGTGATACAACCTAATCTGTTTTAGCTCATCTCAAAAAACTAAGCACTGCAAGATGATTACCACTTAGATGAAAAAAACTCTAAAAGAGGCTAGAATTGTAGACTAGATTGGATAAGTCAAGGGAAAAAATGCAAAGAAAGCAATGACATGCCACTTTCATATTCTTGGAAAGATGACTGAATAATCTTATTGCAATCTTTTGCAATCTTATTGCATTCTTTGACAAAATGACAAAATTAGTAGACCAGAGGAATGCTGTTGATATAATTTACTTGGACTTCAGTAAAGCATTTGATAAAGTAGACCATAGCCTACTACTAGATAAAGTAGAAAAATGTGGGTTGGACAGCACCACCACCAGATGGATTCGTAACTGGCTGACCAACCGCACTCAACGTGTAGTCCTCAACGGAACTACATCCACATGGAGGGAAGTATGCAGTGGAGTACCCCAAGGCTCTGTTTTAGGCCCAGTACTCTTCAACATCTTCATCAATGACTTGGACGAGGGGATAGATGGGGAACTCATCAAATTTGCAGATGACACCAAGCTGGCAGGAATAGCCAACACTCCAGAAGATAGGCTCAAGTTACAGAAAGATCTTGACAGACTAGAACATTGGGCGCTATCTAACAAAATGAAATTCAACAGTGAAAAAAGTAAGGTTCTACATTTAGGCCAAAAAAACAAAATGCACAGGTACTGTATATGTGGTACCTTGTTCAATAGTAGTACCTGTGAGAGGGATCTTGGAGTCCTAGTGGACAACCATTTAGATATGAGCCAGCAGTGTGCAGCAGCTGCTAAAAAAGCCAACACAGTTCTGGGCTGCATAAACAGAGGGATAGAATCAAGATCACGTGAAGTGTTAGTGCCACTTTATAATGCCTTGGTAAGGCCACACTTGGAATATTGCATCCAGTTTTGGTCACCACGATGTAAAAAAGATGTTGAGACTCTAGAAAGAGTGCAGAGAAGAGCAACAAAGATGATTAGGGGACTGGAGGCTAAAACATATGAAGAACGGTTGCAGGAACTGGGAATGTCTAGTTTAACAAAAAGAAGGACTAGGGGAGACATGATAGCAGTGTTCCAATATCTCAGGGGTTGCCACAAAGAAGAAGGAGTCGGGCTGTTCTCCAAAGCACCTGAGGGTAGAACAAGAAGCAATGGGTGGAAACTGATCAAGGAAAGAAGCAACTTAGAACTAAGGAGAAATTTCCTGACAGTTAGAACAATTAATAAGTGGAACGACTTGCCTGCAGAAGTTGTGAATGCTCCAACACTGGAAATTTTTAAGAAAACGTTGGATAACCATCTGACTGAGATGGTGTAGGGTTTCCTGCCTGGGCAGGGGGTTGGACTAGAAGGCCTCCAAGGTCCCTTCCAGCTCTGTTGTTATATTATATATTAGATTATATTACAGTTTAATGATAAAACAGAAACTCTGGTAGCTTCATTCATGATTCTGCACACCTTCCTTCAATAAGGTTGATATAGGTAAAAAGAGCCGTGTGACTTAATAAACACTTATACAGAAATGTGACTGAAACCTTCCAAATAATATTAACATATGAATCCTGAGGTTCTTATGACAAGTAACAAATAATTATCAATAACTATCACTATATGAGTCGCGGTGGTGCAATGGTTAGAATGTAGTACTGCAGGCTACTTCTGCTGCCTGCCATTTGCCTGCAGTTTGGCAGTTTGAATCTCACCAGGCTCAAGGTTGACTCAGCCTTCCATCCTTCCGAGGTGGGTAAAATGAGGACCCAGGTTGTTGGGGGCAAAATGCTGACTCTGTAAACCACTTAGAGAGGGCTGTAAAGCACTGTAAAGTGGTATATAAGTCTAAGTGCTATTACTATTGGACTGATATTGGATATATGATATCCAAACAGTTATAAGAAGGTAGGCACCAAGAAAGGAGCAGTGATCATTCATGAAATATAAAGATCCCCATGGTCCACATTTGGAACCCACAGCTTCCCTCCACAGTTAAGCAAATCCTGCTTCCTGAACTCTGTCTATAGATACAACAAGGAAAGGGTAGTATTGAGAAAATGTATCTGATCTTATTTCAGATGGATGGATGGATGGATGGATGGATGGATGGATGGATGGATGGACAGACAGACAGGTACTATAGGTTTTAATGGATGCAATAGACAGACAGAAAAATTGAGATGCAAGAAAAACCTTAGTCAATTAACTAATTACATTTCTAAAGTTTATTCAAAAACAAAAATCTTCTCATATCCTTTGAGACTCACAAGTCAGACCAAGCCCATTAAAGCAGATTCCATACCATCATATTTGGATCTCAAAAGAACCATTCTTCACCAATCATTTCCCCTAAATGCTTAGGAGTGGAATGATGGATGTTAGTTAAAAACAATGACAAAACTGAGAACTTGTCAGGAATAGCTGCTGGAAACTTTAACACATGCTGGTGCCGACTAACACATGAAAACCAAGCCATCAAAGAATGAGTACAATAGCCTGTTTCTCTAGTTTTGAAAGAGGAGAGGATGGGAGTGTAGCAATATTTTGAAGGAAAGCAAGAAAAGGACATTACATCAGATTATTCCTAGCCTATTATACTTCAAAGAAAATAACAGGAAACAGCCTAATTGTCAGGGACAAAACATAATATTAATATTCTTTGGCTAAGAATTTAGAGTCCTTCAATTTACCACATTGTTCTATCATAATGTGGATTCATTTTCTTTTTTTCTTTTTTTTTTATAAATAATTTTTATTTCCATTTTCCAACATCATATTTATATACAAACTATTATCCATCATTAATCATTAATTTTTATTTATTATGATTCAGGCCTGCCCGATTGCCACTTCCTTTCTTCACAACCTCCCTCTCTACCCTCTACTACTTTCACATCCTTCATCTCCTTCACTTTACTACTTCCTCTCCTCTTTCTCCACTCCTCCCTTCTTCCACCCTATCTAACCTTCTTATTCCCCTCCTCTTTCTCTACTCTTTCTTACCTACTTTCTTCCCTCCTTCTACTCCTCTCTCCTTTTCTTTCTGAAATGGCAGTCGAGCATCCCCAATATCATTTTAAATTTTAATTTCATATCTTCAAAAGTTACTGTACATTAATAATCAATCCATGTATCATTCCCCCCCTTTCCCCCCCTCCCCCCCTTTCCCCCCCAGACTTCCCAGAGCAAATACCGGGTATTATGACCAACAATCACAAGCTAAAGTATACAAAATATACATAACCTCCCACCTTAAAAATTTAAAACTTTAGATCCTCACAATAAAAATAAAGAGATAGGAAAGAATAATAAAAGAAAAGAAAAGAAGCAATACCAACTTCACATATTACTTCTTCTTACAGTCCATTTTAAAATTAATCCATCTTCTCAAATTCAATTTTTTCCACTTGTATATTCCTTCAAATTTCATAAGTCCATTTCTCAAATTACAGTCCATCTTCTCAAACTCAAATTTTTATCACTTATATATTTCTTCAATTGCCATAACATTTAATGTCCGTTATTCTTACAGTCCATTTTAAAAATTAGTCCATCTTCTAAAGTTCAATTTTTTTTTCACACACTTGTATATTCCTTCAAATTTCATAAATCCATTTCTTAAATTACAATCCAGCTTCTCAAATTCAAATTTTCATCACTTATATATTTCTTCAATTGTCATAAAATTTAATATCCAATCTTCCAATACTACTCCATCAATCAAATATTATTTCGAATAAAATCTCTCAAATATAATATTTCCAGCTTAACTTCATGACTTTTACTATCTATAAACGTATCAATTAAAACAAATAATCATTTAAACTACATCCACAATATAACAGTAAACAGTTAAAATCATTACATCCACATTATCTAAATTCATAAATTTCACTTTCCATCCTTCACAATTGAATAATATCATCCCATAGATTTATACCATACAAATAGCAAATAACAAAATCCTATAATTTATATCCTAAACAAATCAATTCCAATTAACCATAATCATCATATTCACATCTTAAACATTCCTCCCCTCTCCCATTCTATTTTCCATCATTTCCAAACCAATTAACTTAGCATCTAACAACAAAGGATTCCCACTCTTTAAAACATTAATATAAAAATGTCTCGCTTTCATAACTGAATTAAGAAAATACTTTCTGCCTCTAAAATTCACTGACAAACCCATTGGAACTTCCCATCTAAAATATATCTGATGTTTCTTAAACTCATCCACTAAAAAAGCAAATTCTCTTCTCTTTCTTAACATTTTAGGAGGAATTTCCTTCATCATTTTTATATCTTGTCCCAATATTTGAAATTTATTTTTATAAAAGGCTTGCAAAATTTCATACCTAACCTTTTTAGTTGTAAAATAAATAACCACATCCCTCGGTACTCTATTTTGTCTTGCCCACCAAGAATTAACACGATAAATTCTTTCAATATTAATCTCAAAATCTTCTGGCTCCACACCCTTTATCTGAGCAAAGGCTTGCATAAAAATCTCTTTTAAATTTTCCTTCCTATTTTGCTTCAAACCCCTCACCCTTATAGCATATTCCATTAATCTATATTGTAATATTACTCTTTCTTCATCTGCCCTATCTACCTTTGCCTGTATATCTTCCATCTTATTATCTAAGTTCCAATTGTTTTGATTTTTTTGAATTTCCTCTATTTTCCTTTGCAACTCTAAATTAGCTTTATTAATTTCTGCAAGATCATCTTCCATCTGAATACAAGAGCTTATTATTTGCGCAATTGCATCCTTTACCATTTTCATTTCCCTCTTCTGCTCTTCCACCACTTCCTTAAAATCCAACATCTCTTTCTCTATTTCATCAAATTTTTGATCTATTTCTAAAAAATGACTCTCCAAAAACTCCTATAAAGAATTTCTTAATTCCTTTTTGATTTCTTCTTTTAATTTTTGAATCTGAACTGAAGAAATTTCAAAGTTTTTAATGACTTTTGGCACTATTTGCTTAAAAGCCATTTTTTAAAAAAATATAACTTAATAACGGACCAAAAAAAAAAAAATTCAAAAAGAAAAATTCAAAAGACTTTTTCTTCTAAATCACTATAATCCCAAAGAAGAAGAAAAAATATAAATCATAAAATTCTCATTTCTTCCATTAAGTCAGTATCTTCCTATATATCTTCTAATTTGACACTAGCTGTTAGTAAGCATTTCTTTAACTTTCGTTTCCAGTACACACATTCCACAAAACCGCCATTTGCTTTCTTCTCTCCTATCTTCGCAACAAATATATCCTCAGGGGCTTGCAGTCTTCTTACAAACAAGTGCTAGAACTCCAACTTCTGCTCCATCCACTTTACAATCCATCATAAATCAATTCCTGCCGTGGAAATTGGACGCTACGTTTCGTCTGCCATAAAAGGCAGATGCCTCCCCCAGACAGGAGCTTATCAGGCTATGGAAGGAGAACTCCCCACAAGCCTCAGAAGCTTCTGTGGCTATATTTGGGTGTCTCAACTTCAGCCTGAATGCTCATCTCTCCCTCTTTGCCCGAGGGAAGAGATTTCCAAGCTGTTGGACCAGATTTACGATGTCCTGACAGCTCTACAGACTAGGGAGTTAGCAGCCTAATCAAAGCTGCTTCTCAACGAAGCGGAGCCATACTGGAAGTCTGGATTCATTCATTTATTGCCCAGCTATGTCTGCAGTTGATTTTAATTGTTCTGTACTTTCTTTAGATATTATGGTGATTATTTATTCCCATCTTATCACCATATTTCATTTTATACTCATATTTGAGTATGAGAGATATTTGCATTTCTAACCAGCTGTAAGGCTGTTATAGAGCACTAGAGCTCTTTAAGGACCTGGCTTTTACATAAAGCATTATTCACTGAGTGTATAACAAGTCAGAAGAAAATTTCATGTAAACAACTACATTTTAACAAACATTTTCTGAAAAAGCTCTTAATTATCTAGTAATCCTAATAATATTGAGAAGAATATATCCCTTTCTAATAAACTATAGTATATCATCTTTAAATACTTTGTCCTTAATCCTATTTTCTTTACAAGACCCCAAACATTGCTAGTAGTTTCCCTGGGAATGAAGGTCTTGCAAATATAGAGATTATAATGAATGGTGCGAAAGTCCACCTCTATTAAAACCTTGTAGTAGCAATGAACCTCTGGAATTAAGATGCTGTGAGATTAACAATCCTTATATTCAAACAAGTCTTAAAAAGTAATTATTAGGGAAAAGAAGAACTAGCTGATTTCATGATTTATGCTATCCTGAACATGTGGAGGAAGAAATGGAATAATGATTTTGTACATTGGCACACCTGAGCCTTTCTATTATAGAGCCTCTAATGATTAAATAATAAAACCTCAATGACTTATTTCCAGAAGGCTATGATTCTCTTATATACTACTTCCCTTTTTGGCAGGGATAGAAATACAGAATGGTTTTCTTTCATATGATTGTTTTTGAGTTCCAACAGAATGTTCAAAAAGATGGCAAGCTACATTCCCTATACTCCTTATTCCAACTAATGAACAAGGAGTCTGGAGAAGCTATGTGAGTGGGAAACTGTTCAAATGTGTTCAAATATCCATCAGATCAATTGCAAAGGCAACAGTAGTAACTGATTGATTATTTGCCATCAAGTTTCTTAGCAATTTATTCTTTAATTTAGTTTGGTTTTATACTTTTTAATGCATTTATTATTTGTTTTTAGCTCCCCTGTATGCTGCTTGGAGTCACTTGCTTATGTAAATTGGTTTTAATAAATAAATAAACCACATAGATATTTTTCAGGATGATCTTTTCACAAACCAGCCCTTCAGATGTACTCCGCACTACTTCAATCAAGTCCATTCATCTTCCTGCTGATCATTCACTTCTTCTATTGCCTTCCATCTTTTCAGATTCTACAGATTTCTCAAGTGAGCTAGGGTTTATACAATGATCTATTTGTTTGCTTTCCTAGCTATCTATTGGTATTCTCAGGAATCTTCTCCAACACCAAAGTTCAAAAGTGTCAATGCTCTTTCCATCCTACTACAGAAGTCCAATTTTTCTTTCCATAGTGAATCAAAGGCCCAATAATTTCCTGTATTCTAACTCTTTTAGGTATAAACACATCAAGACACCCAAAATACACTTTCTAAGGACTTCATAACTACCCTTCCAAGTGCATCTATTCTGCTTATTTCTTGTCAACTCTAAGGATGATAGATGCATTGGTTATTGTTAACATGGTCTTTTTAATATTTAATCTTAGCCTCATTTTTTCCACCATGCTCCTTCAGTTTTGTTACTGAAGCTAGTAGATCATCTACATTTTATTTTATTTTATTTATTTTATTTTTTTATTTTCAATTTACATAACAATAAACATTTTTAACAATACTGTGTCATGTGTCTCTTACAGGTATTTAGATTTACATTATTCCTATACATTTTTGTTTCTCTGTTCTAACCAGTTATACCACTTATCCCACACCTCATAAAATTCTGCTTCTTCCTTGCCTTTCATTTCTAACGTGAGCCTGCCCATCTTAGCACATTCTAGTATTTTGTATATAATCCTCTCATTGGCTCGTATATTTTCTAGTTTCCAACATTGAGCATAGACAATTCTCGCTGCTTTTACTATGTGTAAAATGATGTATTGGAGTTGCTTCTTGATCTTTCGGTTAATCATTCCTAATAAAAATAGTTCAGCTTTGAATTCAATCTGTACCCCTGTTATCTCCATCTCCTTATCTGTTCCCAATATTATTTTGCTTTGTGGCATTGCCACCACATGTGATAAAATGTTCCATCTTTGTGCTTGCATTTCCAGCACTCTGGTTTCATATTTGTATATATTTTAGCCAATCTCGCCGGTGTTAAATGCCACCTATAAAACATTTTCTTTGTATGCAGTTGACAGTGTTAATTTATAATTTTTGCTCCATAATTTTTCCCATTCCTCTAATATTATATTACGGCCTATATTTTGTGCCCATGCTATCATTGGACCTTTCACTATTTTTTCTTCCATTTCTACCTCTAACAAATAGTTATATGCTTTTGTTATAATTTTTTCTTCTTTGCCTGTCAAAATTCGGTCCAATTGTTGTGGTGAATTCCATATTCTTCCATATCTTTGGAAGAATATCTATGGCCACCAGACTATAATTATACCTTGTTCTTTTAATTCTTCATTTGGTTTAGCCAGGTTTCCCCTGGCTATCTAATAATTCTTTATATCTTATCATCTTTTTTTAATCCAATGTATTTGGGTAAATCATTGCCTCCATGGGCGAAACCCAACTTGGCAGTTTCATATAATGTTTCCTTTTCACTTTTCCCCATGTCCATATCAGCACGTCTCTTATTTGATGCCGGTAGAAATATGAATGTTCCTTGTTGTGTTTATCCCATAGAAAAGCATGTCATCCTGCCTGTAGATCATGTCCTTCAATGGTTAAAACCCTTTTATTGTCTAAATTTATCCAATCTCTAATCCATAATAGCCCCGCTGCTTAATGGCAGAGTTCCCATTTTGGGAATCCAAAGCCACCTCTATTTCTACTATCTTGTAGCATTTTCATATTTATCCATGCTTTCTAACCCAGCCATATTTTTTTTTAAATTACTCTGTTTAGTTCTTCAAAGAATCTCCTTTCTAGTTTTATAGGGACTGTCTGAAATAAATATAATAATTTTGGCAGTATATTCATTTTAATCACAGTTATCCTTCCTAACAATAATAACTGCATTTTTCCCAAATCTCCAAATCTTTTTTCATTTGTTTTATCAGTTTTTGTAATTATTGTCTTTTATTGATGAACACCTTACTGCATCATCTACATTTTCTTCTGACAGAATAGTGGCTCAGGACAATGCAGGTTACTGATGTTCCTTATCCAGTTTTAAAACTGTCATCTTATTCCAATCCATCCTCCTTCAATATATGTTCAGCATATAGATTGAATAAATATGGAATATCTCAATCCTTTGCCGACTTGCAACTGACTGTGAGTTCTCCTTTCTTGTGTTTAGGTTTCTCATGAGTACATTTTCCTAAGGGCATTGCTGTGGCCAAAACTTGTCTCACCTAAAGAAATCAAATCACACTGAAGATAAAAAAATAAATTGATTAAAACTGCAAACAGCAACAATGTACACCAAGCTCCCAATAAAGCATTGGTAGCTTAGTCCCCTAAGCAAAAGCAGAACCAAAGTTTATATGTGTTTGACCTATTGGACAAAGACCATTAGAGCATGGAGGATTGTGGATAAAGCCATCTGGATGACCTTATTATTAACACCTTCCTTCTAGTTTAGTATGCTAGCTATGCCATTTTTAACATTATGATCAGTGAATATAAAAATTTGGTTTACTGGGCCACTGGCTAGGAGAACTAAGTACATTAGCCTAATGAAGAGAAGGCTTAGGGGAGACATGATAGCTGTCTCCTGATACTTGAAGGACAGTCACAGGGAAGAGGGTGTCAAATTAATTTCCATAATAGTTGAATGCTGAATAAGAAGCAATGGGTGGAAGCATGTCAGAGGGAGACCCAATCTGAAAATAAGGAGGAATTTCCTGACAGTGACAAGAATTAATCAGTGGAACAACTTGTCCCCAATAGTTGTGGCTGCTCCATCACTGGAGGTTTTCAAGACAATCATTTGTCTGGAATGGGATAAGGACTCCTACCTTGGGCAGAGGGTTGAACTAGAAGACACCAAGGTCCCTTCCAGTACTATGACTCTATGATACCATAGTCCATGCCTGAGTCTTACTCCTGTTGCTATTTAGAGTTAATCAAGCATGCTATGTATATTTTATTACAGGGGCCTCTTTGAGCAATTCACATGTATTGGGCGAGGGAGGGGGCATCTTATATGTTTGTAGTGAATACAGCTCGCATGTGAATGAGGAGATACCTTTTACCATTACATCCCCCAATGTCTTTTACATGTGCAAAATGGTGGAAGGGTTGTCCCAAAGGGATAATGCATATTGAGTAGCATTTATATTGAGTAGAACAGAAAAAACCAATACATTTTGCACCAGCATTATACATACTCTAAACCTAAACAGAAGTGCAAGAAAAATTAAATACATAGTGACAACAATTTATGTTCTAAATAAACTTTATACTTTATGCAACAACAACTTGAGGAGCAGATTGTGTACAATAGCAATATCAATTTGTATGGGAGGGATACCTTTTACCACCATAACATTCCATAGCTTTACATGGTTAACACAATCAAATGCATTTCTTTAACAAATGAGGTATTTGACTTCTGTTTTTGTATTCTCTGGCTTTTTCAATTACCTGTAATGCATCATGATTAATGACCCTGGTTCCTTGGCCTTTTCTAAAATCAGCTTGAACATCTGGCATTTTTCTTTCTATTCAGGGCTCTAATCCCTCATGGATGATCCTAAGCATTATTTTTCCAGCAAGTGAAATTAAGGATTTTGTACAATAGTCTGCATACTTTTAAGTCTTCTTTCTTTGATATTGGAATGTGGATTGACCTCTTCCAATCTGTTGAATATTATGTCATTTTCCATTCTCCAGATTTGCTGGAATTGATAGAATCTTTACTGATTACCCTTCTGTTTCTTGCCTTACATATTATTCCATAAATAATACATTAGTTCCTGTAACTTTCTGACCAGGTAGTAACTAGAGCAGGTTGAGGAACTCTGGGAGTTGAAGTCGACAAGTCTTAAAATTGTCAACTAGAGAGATATTCTACTCATCTTCTAGAAGTACATGTTCTTATAAATAGAGAATATCTTCCAAAGAAACTTGGATATTGTACAGAATCTCAATACAGTCCTTCCATCTTTGACCTTCTTTGCATCTAATTGTTAGATCTGGAGTTGATTGAAGAGGCAAGGCTCCAGCATAGTGACTTCAGCTCTTTATTGTAGTATAGGCAGTACAACTCAGCTAGGCTTGGCCAACAGCGCTCTCTTTTAAAGGGCTTTGCTCGGCAGCCTCGCCACTGACATCTTCTTATTTTCCCCACTGCTTGAGTAGACCAATGAGGGGCCGCATGTTAACTTTACGGTTTACTCAGACTAGAGTGAAACCTTTGCTCCTGGCTTCACTCTCTATTTACATATTCAACACTAATATTATGTATCCTTTAGCATATCAATTTGAGGCTGGAACAGCCTTCTGAGTTCAGAGACTTTGGGAAACTACTGCATTTTTTGGAGTACAAAACCCACTGGAGTATAGGACGCAGCTTAGTTTTTGGGGAGGAAAATAGGGGGAAAAAATCTGCCTACCAGGTATTCATCTGACTAGTGTCCTTAGTCTCGTCAGCTTCAGCACATTATTTTGCTGGGTTTTTTATCCCCTGCTTAGGGGTAAAAAACAGCTTCTAAGGCACAGATGAGAGGAAGCAGCAATGAGAAAATCAGGCAAAGCACAGGGAGATTGCTTCACTCAGCTAGTGCCTAGTTAGGGCTGAAAAAAGCTTTTAAAGGGCAGCTGAGAATTGGAACAAAGCATGGAGATTGCTATGCGCCTTGTTAAAGCACAGCAGAGAGTCAAGGGAGCAGGCAAAGTTGGGAAGATCGCTTCACTCACTAGTGCCTCGTTAGCGCCTCGTTAGGGCTGAAAGAAAGCTTCGAAAAAGCTACATTCCGAGTATAAGACACACCCAAATTTTCAGCTTCTTTGGGGGGGGGAGGTGCTTCTTATACTCCGAAAAATATGGTATGTTTTTCCATGTCTGTTTCCAGGTATAATGCATTGCAATATACTGCTTCGTGTCTGATCTATCAGCTTGGTGAAATTCTTTATGAAATTCCTTCTAGAGATCTTTGTCTTTTCTGGTTTGGGCTTGTTCGTCTCTTTAATTTCCATCATCTGTTCTTACATTCAGTTTGCTCTCTTCTGTTCTTTGTTCTCTGGCAGTATTTTTTTGCATTCATGTTTAAGAACATTTTGTTATCCCTCCGCAATCTCTCTGGACCTCTATTCAGTGATGTTCAGGACTTCAAAGTGATTCTTATGTTCCACTTAAATATAATGGATAGAAGGTCATCATGGAAATTGGTTATACTTTTTTTAACCTTCCATTTTACCTAACTTGGAATTTGCACATAAACAGTTCACGATCTGTTCCATAGTTGTCCATGGATATGTTAACATTTTAATCGGTTACCGAGTACTATCGAATATGGAATAGATGGTATTCCTGGCTGGAGAGTAAACATAAAACATAAGGGAGATTTTTGCTAAGAGATTGATTTCTGAATAGAGGTTAAGATCATTTAAATAAGGATGTTACTTTAAGATAGAGATACTTAGAAATAGAATCTGTATATAGAGGTTAAATAAGATAAGAGATACCGATGTAGAAAAAGCTGTTATGAATATTGTAATTTCGATGTGTTTGTCTTTGTTTGTTTTATATTTTTTGCTTTTGTGTATTGTGTTTTTTTTGTATTTTAACTTTTAGAAATTTAATAAATATTATTTAAAAAAATATTTTAATTGAGCAGTTCCATCTCTTTGTATCAGTAATATAGACAACTATACTTCTGTGTTATCTTTCTAGTTACGTTCATGTATATAGACATTGCTTCAATTGCTTGAAGACTGTATTAGTTAGAAATTAGTTTCATTTCTCTTTCTTGGGCTTCACAATCCAACTTCATTTTCAGCATTACTATTTTGAACTTTGGCATTTCAGTTTTCATACATAAAGAACCTATCTTGCTTGAGCGTTCTGTACCTTTCAAATTGGACTTGAGCACAAAACTCATCAAGCTGCTGTTCTTCTGGATCAGTGGTTGGAGCATAAGCTTGGATAACCATCATATTAAAGGGTTGCCTGCAAAGGCTAATTGATATTATTCGGTCATTGACTACATTGCACTCTAATGCCATCTTTGCTATGTCTTCCCTATGAAAGCAAAGCCATCCTTCTTTTTCATTTGGTTTTTTATATCCTCAGAAGTGAATAGTATGATCTTCTGACTGAAAGGGTCCAACTTCACTCTATTTCAATTCGCTGATGCCTAAAATGTCAATGTGTAGCCAGTTCGTTTCATCTTTCATTTTATTGACCTTTCCCATACACGTGCTTCCTATGTTACATGTTCCCCCTGTATTTTTGTTTTTGCATCTTCTCATCCTGCATGGCAATAGCAGCAACTAGATTTTTCAAAGTCTTTAATCTAGCTGGATCATAAACACCATTAGTACTGTGAAACTTTCACAGTTGTTCTTTAGTAACATATTGAATATCATTTGACCTGAGGGGGTTCATCATCAAGCATTAAGTCATTAATCACTTTAGATTATCTATCCTTGTCATTTTTGGTAAAGTACAGAAATAATTTACCACTGTCTTCTCCTGACCAATAGCATTTCACTGCTACTGTCATTACCTCCAACAACTTCCCATATTACTGCTGTCTAATAGAGATGCCTGTTTGCTTTAGCTAGGCAATTGGAGGGATCCCCATGCTGGAAGCATTATACTGTTGGCGTACAATTTCATAAGCATCCTTTGCTCATTGTCCTTACCACATCTACCACCACCAATGAAGAAGCAAAGGTGGTGTTGAGGTAGGAGCTGTAGTCCTAAAAGTAACAGACTCATCTAACTTGGAAACAAACAGAATCACCTTATAGGAGAGATGGGTGGCAGAGAAATTCAACAAACAAAGAAACAAACAAACAAACAAACAAACAAACAAACAAACAAACAGAGAACAGGCTACAAAATACAAGATGAGTTGAAATCCAACTACTCTAGATGACTAAGTCTTATTTCATACTAGACTTGGGAGGCACCCAAGAACAAAAAGGAAAACTCCCAACAAACAGGCAGACATCTGCATACAGAATGCTGGATACTGCTAGAGAATCTGCTGTGAGTTGCTATATATATGACTCTGCATTCATCAAGAGTCTACATCAGCACTCCAGACTTTACTAGTGTCTTATGTGAAATATAACTATAGCATTGCCAGCAAAGCATCTATGCTTCAAATATCTATTGTGCTGTCTGTTTCTTACCATCAGAAGTGATTCAAAGCATCGACTGCAAACCTCTTAAGCTTTTTTTTAAAAAGAAAAACTGCTTTAAAAAAAAACCCCTACTTGTAGAAATAGCAGAATTTGGAAGGAAGGCAGATTTATCAGCAGCCTAATGGCTCCTCTTCAACTAGGTTGCATTGATGTTCATTTTCTGAAGATTGTGATGTATAAAAAATATCTTTATACAGATTCAGTCTGCACAGATTGCCTTTATGTAAAGCATCAGTAAGAAAAATAAATAAACTATACACAGAGGCCAATAGAGTAGGTAGTGCTTACCTTCAATGGTTGCCCGCTTAGGCAGGATGGTGATTGCTCCCTCTGCAACATCTTCTTGTTGAATTACTGGAGTCATTTTGGAACCCCAAGTATCTGAAGCCACCCACAGAAAATGACCAACTTGATCAGCCCTTTTTGCTGCTGCAAGGATTTGTCTGTAAAGAGGAAACAGTTATCATTCTCAGGGGGGATAAAGCAAAAGAGTTCATATGGTGGAACAGTCACCAGCAGAAAATAATTACCTAACGAGCCAAAACACTGAATCCTCCAGACTGGAAAATCAGAAATGTAAAAAACAATAACAACAACCCTATCATTGAACAAGAACTGCTTGTCATTGTCTTGTGGCTTGTACCATCAGCTAAGGAATTTAATATAGTTGAAAATGCAGAAATATAATTTAGAAACTGAGCATTATTTCTTAAATAATACCGTATTCCATAAATCAAGTCATATTACAGATGCATAGTGTTCATTAGTACTACTGATGCTTGCTAAACCATATAATATATATTTCCATCCTCAACTTTGGGTCTCCTGGAAAAGTACCAGTTTGATGGAAGGATTTCTAGCATAAGAGAAGATAGAAATGTGGCTTCGCTGACATTTTAGTTGAAATCTAACTAATTCATACTCCGCAAAATTACAATAAACTTGTTTGTGACATGCTTTTGCAAACTCTGCAACTCAATAGTATACTGTAAGTATCATTTTCTTTAAAAAAAAAGACTATTAAGAGGAAGTGTGCATAGTAAAATAATATATTAGGAAAAAAATACATACAAAAAGCACATATTTTTTTCATAGCATAGCCCAGTTTGAATTTTGTTCTGAGAGTCTACTAAATAAATTTGTGGAAAATACTACTATAGGTCTTGAAAACTATATAGTCACCTTACTTATTTTTATTTTATTTTATTCACCAAACCACAGCCACCAAGCCATGTCACGCCCATCAAGCCACACCCATAGAACCAGTAGTAAAAAAAATTGAAACCCACCATTGGCTAGATCAGATGGGGGAACTGGCTTCAGACAATCTTCAGCAATCTCAAATGTACCAAAAATCACTCTATGATCATCATATAATATTGCCAGAATTTTAACCAGGACAGAAAGGATTACTCTCTCCTCTTTCCATTGCAAGCAAATTACTAGCTTAGTGACAAGGAGCTTTTTCAGTGCAACAATATCTATGACCATGCGAAGAAAATGCTGGACAAGATAGATTTTTGAGATGACCAAGAATGAAATTAGGATAGATCAGCACCTACCAGAGAAATTTACCAGGATAGATCAGGACCTACCAGAAAAAGTAATTTTCAATAAATTACCAAGTATTTTTAATGCCCCAATAATGATAACATTCAATAAGCATCATATGAGCTCTCCTAACTAATTCAGTTTGCATGTATGAAGAAATCTTGCGATCTGTACGACACAACTGTCAACTCGAGGTTTGCATTTAATAAAATAAAACAAATTCTGGATTCAAAGCAACTTGAATGTAATTTATGTCTTTTGGGTTTCTAGCTACTAGTAAAGTTACATTCACTCTCATAGACTCAGCTGAAGAAATAAAAACCAATTATAATTTTGAGTTACAAAATGGCTGCCATAAAAGAAGATCATTCATAAAATGGCTGCTTGATTGGGTTTCATCACAATGTATGTACAGATAGCCCTCAACTGGCAACTTTTCATTTAGTGACTGTTCAAAGTTATAAAAGCACTGAAAAAAGTGACTTATGTTTGATTTTCACACTTATGATTGTTGCAGCCTCCCTATAATCACATGATCAAAATTTGGATGCTTGGCAACTGGTTTGTATTTATAATGTTTGCAGTGTCTTGGGGTCATGTGACCACTTTTTACAACTTTATGACAAGCAAAGTTAATAGGGAAGGCAGATTCACTTAACAACCCTGTTACTAATTTAACAACTGAAGTGATTCACTTATGAAAAGTCATAAAATGGGGAAAACTCATTTAACAACTGTCTGTCCTAGCAACAGAAATTTTGAGTTCAATTATGGTCAAAAGTCAAGGACTACTTCTACCTATTTTTGTGAAGGCAAACTGGTGAAGCTCCTTATTGATCACGGTTACCTCAAGCTTTACACAGAACCACTAATTTTATTTTCTAAAGATGCTTATATATTCTGTGTTGGTTCTAGAAATACTCTGAAAATAAAAGAGAGTAACGTTTGCTTCATAGCAAGTCACCTTTTTATATGTTTTAAATTAAATGATTCTTTTAAAATACAGTGAAGTGAACCATGCAGCTAAGGATAACAGTTATGTCTCTGAATTAGAATATGAGTCACTAGGTATATCATCCATTAATTTAATCAAGTTAGAGACACCTGAGAAAGATTGATCACACTGGATTTTGTTCAGGCTAATAGAAGTAGAAATCATTGTTCCACTTGGGAAAAATAAATGTGTAACACTGAATACAATTTTTATAGCCACAACCAGACAAAAAATGGACAGAGTATTCTCAGTCAGAAATTTGTTCAAAGATATACTTTTAGATACAACTAATCCATAACATTAATATGAAGTTGAAATCTATGATGTGTAATCCAGAGCCATATAAATGCTTGTTTTCATATCTTGCTACTCTCTAGAACAAGCTCACCAGCAGTTTACTTCAACTGAAAGCTCTCCAAATGTATCCTTAGCTATCCCCATTTGTTTTTGTAATGCTTTATAATAATTAATCAAACATGAACACAGAGCCTGTTTGAAAAGATGGTATGGCTGTTATCTGTTAATGAGATAAAATAAGGTCAGTTTCCATTTCATAAAGCAAAGACAAAATATTTGCTGCTTCAGATAAGAATCTAGCTGTGGCAGCAACTTCTCAAATACTTGTCACTGATCAGCCAGAGGAAAACAAAAATCGAAACAGAAATGGTGTCACTATACCGTATGTTGTAGAATCAAACTCATTTCCTAAGACAGGAAGCACTGACCTATGTAGTTTTAAGCCTCAAAGAAATAAAAATCATGATCAGCAATAGACTGCTTAATGCCAAATTAGTTTTTTTTTTAAAAAGAAACCCATAAAACTTTTTTAAAGGAACAATATAAATATTTTTTTTCCTATTTACTCTATATAAAGGATCTTAGTTTCTTTGTCCCTGAATGGAGAATGGATGTCAGATTTAAATAGCACATGAACTAAAAATGCAAAAGTCTCTTCTCTCACAAAAATTATATGCTCACTTTTTGTAAATAACAGTCACTTATTTCTTTTCTATTCTGTTACAAAAGATTTTTTAAAAATGATGTAAATTATTTAACTCCCAGATACAGTTGCATCCATTCTCTTTCTTAAAACACTTAGGAAAACAAAAATCGAAACAGAAATGGTGTCACTATACCGTATGTTGTAGAATCAAACTCATTTCCTAAGACAGGAAGCACTGACCTATGTAGTTTTAAGCCTCAAAGAAATAAAAATCATGATCAGCAATAGACTGCTTAATGCCAAATTAGTTTTTTTTTTAAAAAGAAACCCATAAAACTTTTTTAAAGGAACAATATAAATATTTTTTTTCCTATTTACTCTATATAAAGGATCTTAGTTTCTTTGTCCCTGAATGGAGAATGGATGTCAGATTTAAATAGCACATGAACTAAAAATGCAAAAGTCTCTTCTCTCACAAAAATTATATGCTCACTTTTTGTAAATAACAGTCACTTATTTCTTTTCTATTCTGTTACAAAAGATTTTTAAAAAGAAACCCATAAAACTTTTTAAAGGAACAATATAAATATTTTTTTTCCTATTTACTCTATATAAAGGATCTTAGTTTCTTTGTCCCTGAATGGAGAATGGATGTCAGATTTAAATAGCACATGAACTAAAAATGCAAAAGTCTCTTCTCTCACAAAAATTATATGCTCACTTTTTGTAAATAACAGTCACTTATTTCTTTTCTATTCTGTTACAAAAGATTTTTAAAAAGAAACCCATAAAACTTTTTTAAAGGAACAATATAAATATTTTTTTTCCTATTTACTCTATATAAAGGATCTTAGTTTCTTTGTCCCTAAATGGAGAATGGATGTCAGATTTAAATAGCACATGAACTAAAAATGCAAAAGTCTCTTCTCTCACAAAAATTATATGCTCACTTTTGTAAATAACAGTCACTTATTTCTTTTCTATTCTGTTACAAAAGATTTTTAAAAAGAAACCCATAAAACTTTTTAAAGGAACAATATAAATATTTTTTTCCTATTTACTCTATATAAAGGATCTTAGTTTCTTTGTCCCTAAATGGAGAATGGATGTCAGATTTAAATAGCACATGAACTAAAAATGCAAAAGTCTCTTCTCTCACAAAAATTATATGCTCACTTTTTGTAAATAACAGTCACTTATTTCTTTTCTATTCTGTTACAAAAGATTTTTAAAAAGAAACCCATAAAACTTTTTAAAGGAACAATATAAATATTTTTTTTCCTATTTACTCTATATAAAGGATCTTAGTTTCTTTGTCCCTGAATGGAGAATGGATGTCAGATTTAAATAGCACATGAACTAAAAATGCAAAAGTCTCTTCTCTCACAAAAATTATATGCTCACTTTTTGTAAATAACAGTCACTTATTTCTTTTCTATTCTGTTACAAAAGATTTTTAAAAAGAAACCCATAAAACTTTTTAAAGGAACAATATAAATATTTTTTTCCTATTTACTCTATATAAAGGATCTTAGTTTCTTTGTCCCTGAATGGAGAATGGATGTCAGATTTAAATAGCACATGAACTAAAAATGCAAAAGTCTCTTCTCTCACAAAAATTATATGCTCACTTTTGTAAATAACAGTCACTTATTTCTTTTTCATTTGGTTTTTTATATCCTCAGAAGTGAATTGTATGATCTTCTGACTGAAAGGGTCCAACTTCACTCTATTTCAATTCGCTGATGCCTAAAATGTCAATGTGTAGCCAGTTCGTTTCATCTTTCATTTTATTGACCTTTCCCATGCACGTGCTTCCTATGTTACATGTTCCCCCTGTATTTTTGTTTTTGCATCTTCTCATCCTGCATGGCAATAGCAGCAACTAGATTTTTCAAAGTCTTTAATCTAGCTGGATCATAAACACCATTAGTACTGTGAAACTTTCACAGTTGTTCTTTAGTAACATATTGAATATCATTTGACCTGAGGGGGTTCATCATCAAGCATTAAGTCATTAATCACTTTAGATTATCTATCCTTGTCATTTTTGGTAAAGTACAGAAATAATTTACCACTGTCTTCTCCTAACCAATAGCATTTCACTGCTACTGTCATTACCTCCAACAACTTCCCATATTACTGCTGTCTAATAGAGATGCCTGTTTGCTTTAGCTAGGCAATTGGAGGGATCCCCATGCTGGAAGCATTATACTGTTGGCGTACAATTTCATAAGCATCCTTTGCTCATTGTCCTTACCACATCTACCACCACCAATGAAGAAGCAAAGGTGGTGTTGAGGTAGGAGCTGTAGTCCTAAAAGTAACAGACTCATCTAACTTGGAAACAAACAGAATCACCTTATAGGAGAGATGGGTGGCAGAGAAATTCAACAAACAAAGAAACAAACAAACAAACAAACAAACAGAATCACCTTATAGGAGAGATGGGTGGCAGAGAAATTCAACAAACAAAGAAACAAACAAACAAACAAACAAACAGAGAACAGGCTACAAAATACAAGATGAGTTGAAATCCAACTACTCTAGATGACTAAGTCTTATTTCATACTAGACTTGGGAGGCACCCAAGAACAAAAAGGAAAACTCCCAACAAACAGGCAGACATCTGCATACAGAATGCTGGATACTGCTAGAGAATCTGCTGTGAGTTGCTATATATATGACTCTGCATTCATCAAGAGTCTACATCAGCACTCGCACGCGCGATTCGGCAGGAGGAGTCGGGCTCGCTTGTGGCGGTGGCGCCCGCCGCCGCCACGCCACGGAGCGAGACCGACTCCTCCTGCCCGAATCGCGCCGTGCAGTGCTGATGGGGAGCTGCCGAGTCCGCCTGAGCTTGGCGGCTGCTAGAGCGCGAGCCCGGGAGGCTGAGGAAGGAGCGGCGGCGGGTTGCAGCCCAGCCGGGCTCGCACAGCATGGGTAAGGCGGGAGAGGAAGGAGCGGCTTCTTATTTGCGTTACTGCTGTCCGGTAGGATTTTTGCCTCAGTTTCCTACTCACAACTTTGATTCCTCCCAAACAAATGTAAGACTTTGCATACATGTCCTTATTGAAATTCTTCCTGCTGGTTTCTGCCCATTTTTCCAGTCTATCAAGATCCTTTAGAATTTTAACACTCTCTTCCAAGCACTTGCAATTCCTATTTCATTTTCAAATTTGATAGTCATATTTTCTGATTTATCATCCAAGTCATCTATAAATATCTAAATAACACAAGGCTGAGAATTGATCTCTGTAATGTTAAATGGTAATTATGTATCGGTCTACTGGTATAATTGACTAGCTCAGATTTTGCAATCTTCTTTACTAGACTACTTTTACTGAATATGCACTTTTAATTCTTAGAATTCTCATTAATATCCATGCTGGCTGGGGAAGGATATTTGGTTTGGGAAAGGATGGAGCAAATTTTAGTCATAAGCTGTAAGTCTTGTGCATAAATATTCTTTCTTCCCTTTTTCCTCCAAGTCCCCTTATTTCAAATAAACCTTATTATATCGGAACAGAGATCTGTAAGTTGTATTTGTCCTTCCAGTCAAAACTGGAAATTGAATTCCAGTATTCTAACTCAATGGTTAACATTTTGGGGAAATAATGTCAAACTGGATTTTGCCTGAGGAAAGAACTCAGAAAAAAAAAACCATGAAAGGAAATTCAGACCATGGACGATCTTTGTTTTCATATCATTGAAAAAATGATATGAAAACTACATGCAGCAGATTAAACCCAAATAATTAATATTCAACTTCAAGTTGAACTTGTTGCTTTAGCTGTTTTCCTTTTTTAGATTTATGGTAAATCAATAGTTAGGGTTATGGAAGCAAAACCTAATTTATTCTGTGATAACTAACATATCTATCCCAGACTATAGAAGCAGGATTGGCCGCTATGAACCTTGTAAGGTCAGCAGGTTTTTTTATAGCCAGCACACTTTAATAGCCTTCGGCGGCGGCGGGGTTGCAGCCCAGCCGGGCTCGCACAGCATGGGTAAGGCAGCTCCCCATCAGCACTGCACGGCGCGATTCGGGCAGGAGGAGTCGGGCTCGCTCTGTGGCGGTGGCGCCCGCCGCCGCGCCGCCGCCGCCGCCGCCACGCCACGGAGCGAGCCCGACTCCTCCTGCCCGAATCGCGCCGTGCAGTGCTGATGGGGAGCTGCCGAGTCCGGCCTGAGCTTGGCGGCTGCTAGAGCGCGAGCCCGGGAGGCTGAGGAAGGAGCGGCGGCGGCGGGGTTGCAGCCCAGCCGGGCTCGCACAGCATGGGTAAGGCAGCTCCCCATCAGCACTGCACGGCGCGATTCGGGCAGGAGGAGTCGGGCTCGCTCTGTGGCGGTGGCGCCGCCGCCGCCGCCGCCGCCGCCGCCACGGCCACGGAGCGAGCCCGACTCCTCCTGCCCGAATCGCGCCGTGCGAGTGCTGATGGGGGGCTGCCGGGTCCGGCCTGGGCTTGGCGGCTGCTAGAGCGCGAGCCCCGGGAGGCTGGGGAAGGAGCGGCGGCGGGGTTGCAGCCCAGCCGGGCTCGCACAGCATGGGTAAGGCGGGAGAGGAAGGAGCCTTCGCTCCATTACTCCGATGGAATGACCTTTTCTTCTGGCCTTTGGGGTGGCTCTCGCGGCGGCGAGTTCGCGCGGTCGGGGAAACCCTCCCTCCCTCAGCCGAGAAGGACTGCACCGCCAGGGCTTCCCCGCGCCAATGCATAGCCTGGCGGGAGTTACTGCAGCTCACCCGGCTCCCGCCCCAACTGGTGGTGTTGGGGCAGCCGCTCCGCTTTCTAGCAAAAAGGTCGCTCGCCCAAAACTCCTCGCCTTCTCCTGGGAAGGGCTGGATGGCTAGCCGGGAAGGGTTGAATAAGCAAGCCAACCTCCCTCCCTCCCTCCCTCCCTCCTCTCCCCCGCAAGCGAAAGAGCGTTTTCCCGTTGGAAGAGAGAGAGAGAGAGAGAAAGGAGGGGCCGTTCCTCCCCTTCTTTCATTCTTTCTTCTCCCTCCGTGCTTCACCGTGCTGGGCGACCTGGAGCAGCTGCTCTTCAGCCAGATGCTCGGTGAGTCAGCCCGTCCCCTTCCTTCCCGTGGGGGTCTGCCTTGCTGGTGAAGGTTATTGGGGCTTTTGAGCAAGGGAGGAGGAACGCGAGCACCGCCTTTCGCGCTGGCATTCCGGGATTTCCCTTTGTTTAGAGCTGGGAATCCTCCTTCCCCCTTTTGCACTCCCTCCCTCCCTCCCTCTCTCTCTCTCTCTCTCACACACACACACACACACACAGACTTCTAAAGTCGATTGGCACAATGCTAAGCAAACACAGCAGTGGGTCAAGGGTGAAGGGCTAGGAACCTGGCAGGTGAAAGGTTGAGCGACATGAAAGGCAAAGACCACAATTGTTTTAAGAAAGAAGCTTTAGCAGGAGGGGGATGGAGGGTGTTTTAAGTTTTGGCAAACAGCCAGGCCAACTGTATTGGAGAAGGTCACACAACTGGCCTTAACATTTTAGCTGCTGTCTTTTCCTCACACTTGGGTTTAATGATATTAGAGATCCTTATTGCCCTGCCAAAAAAAAAAAAAGAGCCACCCCAACGCCTATGAAAATTAACCTTCTGCCAAGAGACACTGTGCAGGGTATTTTCACTATTGGTGTGCATACAGGCTTAGATTTGTGCTGGGTTCTTAGTGCTTAGAGCACTGACCTTCAGAGGCACCCTGGTCCCTTGGAAGCTAAAGGAGGACTCATTTTCATGCTTGCAGTTGTATTGTCAATTTCTGTGAGACAATGTTGTTGAAGTAACTCACTCACTCATTCATTCATTCATTCATTCCTTGTGTGTCCAATCACACTTAGCCAATAAAAATTCTATTCTATTCTATTCTATTCATTCATTCATTCATTTTATTTTGTCAAATACATATTAAATAATTATATAAATATAAGCATGAATTGAATACATAAAAGGAATACAACTAAAGGGAACATTAGGACAGGGACGGTAGGCACGCTGGTGCTCTTATGCACGCCTTACAGACCTCTTAGGAATGGGGTCAGGTCAATACTAGATAGTCTTTGGTTAAGGCTTTGGGGATTTTGGGAAGAGATCAGAGTCAGGTAGCACATTCCAGGCATTAACAACTCTGTTACTGAAGTCACATTTTCTGCAATCTAGATTGAGAGGTTCACTTTAAGTTTGAATCTATTGTGTTCTCGTGTATTGTTGTGGTTGAAGCTGAAGTAGTCATTGATAGGAAGTACATTGTAGCAGATAATTTTATGAGCTATGCTCAGGTCATACCAAAGGCGGCGTAGTTCTAAATTTTCTAAAGCTGGGAATCCTCCTTCCCCCTTTTGCACTTTTATTGTTTTTCGTTCAAATAAATATTCATGTTATTTTACTTGGCTCTATCTTTATTTTTTACATTGACCAGTAGCTGCCTCATTTCCCACCCTCGGCTTATACTCGAGTCAATAGTTTTTCCCAGTTTTTGTGGTAAAATTAGGTGCCTCGGCTTATATTCGGATCGGCTTATACTCGAGTCAATAGTTTTTCCCAGTTTTTGTGGTAAAATTAGGTGCCTCGGCTTATATTCGGATCGGCTTATACTCGAGTATATACGGTAATTTAAAAAAAACAACTTTTGCCTGAGAACTGAAATGTAGAGATTTTCACTGTTCAAGAAAGAAAAATGTGGTTTAATTTTTATTTTGAAAAAATAAAATAATGCAGCAAGAAGATGCCATTCAACCAAGTTATTGCAAAAGTCTAATGACGTTCCTCACAGATACAAAATTACACTTGAATAATTCTCACTTGTTCATCACAAACTGCCTGGAAGATTACTCAATGAACCCAAACATTGGTTCCAAACCTAGAATAATACCATTTTCCTCCGTATTATTTTCTTATGAAATTACTGTTCATTGATCCATCTAAAATTATTTTGAGGGGTACTATTGATTCTTTCAAAGAGAATCAAGCATAACAGCAAGCCTTGTTTCATGTCTGAGTTGCAATTCAGAAATGAGAACACAAGAAGCATTGCTTGAGCATATAAGAAGAATATATTGAATGAGTAAATCTGGGAATAACTTCCAGGCATTCATGTTATTTGAACCAATATACCATTCAATTCTATCCTGGAGTTAACAAAGAGGCAATGAATGAAAATATTTGAATGCATTATATTTCCTTCCTCCCTATGTATACCTCCTGATACTATGGAGAAATGTCAGGTGAAGGTTAAGCCCTGAATCCAACTAAAATTTTAAGTTCTATCTGAGCAATACAAAATAAAATGAAATCATAATTTATCTTTACAGTATCTTGACATTGTACTTCTCTGATGCAGCCAAGCATTTGCCTGTTCCTTGCAACTATATGGTATAGTAGGCTCACATTCAGCTGCTGATCAATCAAGGTTACTAGTTCTTATTTGCGTTACTGCTGTCCGGTAGGATTTTTGCCTCAGTTTCCTACTCACAACTTTGATTCCTCCCAAACAAATGTAAGACTTTGCATACATGTCCTTATTGAAATTCTTCCTGCTGGTTTCTGCCCATTTTTCCAGTCTATCAAGATCCTTTAGAATTTTAACACTCTCTTCCAAGCACTTGCAATTCCTATTTCATTTTCAAATTTGATAGTCATATTTTCTGATTTATCATCCAAGTCATCTATAAATATCTAAATAACACAAGGCTGAGAATTGATCTCTGTAATGTTAAATGGTAATTATGTATCGGTCTACTGGTATAATTGACTAGCTTAGATTTTGCAATCTTCTTTACTAGACTACTTTTACTGAATATGCACTTTTAATTCTTAGAATTCTCATTAATATCCATGCTGGCTGGGGAAGGATATTTGGTTTGGGAAAGGATGGAGCAAATTTTAGTCATAAGCTGTAAGTCTTGTGCATAAATATTCTTTCTTCCCTTTTTCCTCCAAGTCCCCTGATTTCAAATAAACCTTATTATATCGGAACAGAGATCTGTAAGTTGTATTTGTCCTTCCAGTCAAAACTGGAAATTGAATTCCAGTATTCTAACTCAATGGTTAACATTTTGGGGAAATAATGTCAAACTGGATTTTGCCTGAGGAAAGAACTCAGAAAAAAAAAAACCATGAAAGGAAATTCAGACCATGGACGATCTTTGTTTTCATATCATTGAAAAAATGATATGAAAACTATGCAGCAGATTAAACCCAAATAATTAATATTCAACTTCAAGTTGAACTTGTTGCTTTAGCTGTTTTCCTTTTTTAGATTTATGGTAAATCAATAGTTAGGGTTATGGAAGCAAAACCTAATTTATTCTGTGATAACTAACATATCCATCCCAGACTATAGAAGCAGGATTGGCCGCTATGAACCTTGTAAGGTCAGCAGGTTTTTTTATAGCCAGCACACTTTAATAGCCTTTCTAATCAATAGGCTTTAGTAGCTCTGATGGTTTCAAATCTTCCAACTGCTTGTCTTTTGTTTTTCCACTGCATTGCAAAGCAAAATCTAAAAGAGGATAACCAAAACTTATTAGGGGAATTGCAGCACTTTAATTCAACCCTTTATATTGGCCAGTGTCATAGAAAAAAGGGTCAGTGGTTTTTAATCAGGTTTCCCGATTAAAATGGCTATATTGACAAGTATTTCATTTTTATTAGTGTGGACCTCTCTTTTACTGTTTCTTCCCCTTTCATGAATTCATTTTGTATCTGGAAAGTTCTGAAAGTTAACAATTCTTTGATGCTTCTAGTATTTTGGATTCCTGTCTCTGAAGCCAATGGAAAATACATAGACATGATTCTAAGCCAGCTGGGTTTAGAGCTGCAACACAAGGGCTATCAATAGATTTAAACTCAATGTAATTCACTCTAATCTTAATTGTAGGAAATATGACTTCTGCATTAGAGTAGTAAATGTCTGGAACAATCTACCTGATCCTGTTGTTAGTCTCTCTAATCCCCATACCTTTTACCTTAAACTGTCTACCGTGGACTTTTCATGTTTGTTAAGAGATCCCTAAGGGGGCATGCATAAGCGCACCAGCATGCCTACCATCCCTTTCCTACTGTTCCCAGTTATATGTAATCATTCTATGTGTTTATGGCTATGGTTTGCCTATTTATATCCCTTTTTTTTTGTCCATGTCTATGTCTATACTGTTACTTGTCTCCTTGTTCTTGTAGATAGATAGATAGATAGATAGATAGATAGATAGATAGATAGATAGATAGATAGATAGATAGATAGATAGATCACGAATGGAACCTCATAGAATGAACAAGCTGAAAGAGAGAACTGAGGTTACTGTCTATCAATTGCAGAGTGCTCTGCTATCTCTTTGATTCAGAAGAAGAACGGAAACCATAGAGAAAATATGTTAGAGTTTCTACTTAGTTTATGAAAGAATAATAGAAAGATTGCTTTGGAAACTACTACTTGCTAATTCTCTTCTAAGCTTAGTCTCGCTGGCTGATCCCTCCAGACCATAATTTATACTTCAGTAATACAGGTGATGACTAAAAAAATGACTAAAAAGAAACCAACTGAAATGTTAGTTTCTCATGAGAACCAAAGTAGTTACATATCAGCCTCTTGAGGTAGCCCAGATCAGGAAACAATGTCCACAGGCACACTAGATCTATATTTTTATTGAGATAGGTTGTAATAACAGAATCTTGCAAATGTGACTGTGTTTCTTCTCCCTTCCCTTTTCTACTCCGGTGAATCAGGGATGAGTCAGAATGCATGTCTTCTTTACACTATCTCTCTTCACAGGACTTAAGAAACTCTCCTCTCACTGGATCTCTACACAGTGTCTGTTCATGGGTGATTTAGGTCAGGATTGTCAAACTCGTGGCCCATAGGCAGATGCGTCATGCACTGGCCATGCCCATGCCCAGTTTAGCAAAGGGGGGGGGAGTCCGATATGTCACATGATGCCACCATGACAACACGAATTTGACACCCCTGATTTAGGTAAAAGAAGTACACATTCTTACTGGATTTGATACATTTTTTTTCTCTTTAGTCACATAGAAAGCAACACACCTCTGTGTCCCAAGCACTGCATTCTTGCAGGCTCTTCCCACTGTCATCAATATGTAATTCAACTTTCTTCAACTGAGCACCCTCCAGATGTGAAACCAATATAACTGAAGGATAATAGGTATAATCCATTCTGTTTGGAGACACATGGTGGTAATAAATTATATAGTTCACAATTTCTCTCTTTCTCTCCTTTAAATTACCGAGCATGCCACTTTATAAATGGGTAATAATTTGAAGCAGGGTTGCTTGATTATGCATGCACTTCTGCTTCAGAGTTATATAAATTATTGCAAGTTAATATTAAGGCACACACAGCCACCTCATGCAATTTCCCTCACATATTTTGCTCATGTTCTGATCATGGGACCAGGGGCAGTCTATTAAACAGAAGCTCCTATGGATGCTGAGGCAACGTGGTCAGCATTCCCATAATTGGCTATTTTTTATGAGGTCAGATGTTGTTTAACATGTGCTACTAGTCTAATTTGTTATATTATTAGATGACCAATACTATTCAATTTCTTCCCTTTAGTCAAAGGTATCACTTTTGTCACCTTCACTCAGAGGTGGGTTTCAGCAGGTTCTAACTATTTCTGGAGAACTGGTAGTGGAAATTTTGAGTAGTTCAGAGAACCGGTAGTAAAAATTCTGATTGGCCTTGCCCCCATCTATTCTTTGCCTCTCAAGTCCCAGCTGATCGGGAGGAAATGGGAATTTGGCAGTAACCTTCCCCTGGATTGGGGAAGGAATGGAGATTTTACAGTATCCTTCCCCTGCCATGCCCACCAAGCCACACCCATCAAGCCAAGCCATGCCTACCAAGCCACACCTACAGAACCGGTAGTAAAAAATTTCAAACCCACCACTGCCTTCATTATAGCATGCTGGCAGCTGCAGTAACTCCCCACTCCCATTTACTGGGTTTTCAGCTATCCACTCTGAACAAGAAGATGTGGCTGGAATTTACAGTTATTTCTAAATTTGTACTGAAAAGGAAACTGCTAAAGTAATTCATATCATACTATAATACTTTACGGCAGAATGATAGATTACATATTTCCTTTCTATTATGTGCAGTTTTAGTTCCGTATCTCTTTAGTTCCAAGTCTGCTGCAGCACATTTGATCTGCATTATTAAACCATATTTAGGTTTATAAAGCTTCTATTTATGAATCTGCATAGGTGAACTTTCAGAGAATTCTTCAAATGCATTGCCTGTTTGGTCCTTCAAAACTTGATGTCCAATAATTAGCATACCTAATTAAACGTTTTGCCTTGTAGCTTCGCCTTGTTGCAAATTTATCTTCTCCTAAATTGATGGTTCCTGAGGCCTGCTCTAGTGCTGTGGTGGAAGAGACAGAATCACAAGGCCAGTGACCTCATCATCTATCTACCCAATTTAGCTTTCCAAGCTTCTCATTGTCCTTCTTGCTTTTAACAGATGAGAGGAGGCAGACTTCAAAGTGCAGAGTAATGAGCTTCAAAAGTCAGTGTGGAAAAAGAAATCTGTCTAGAATGTAAGCAATTGATTGGAAGTATAGTGGTGGTGTTTTGTTTTTTTGTTTTTTTTCACAGTGGCATTTGAGGCATGCAAAACATATTGTAACCAAGCTCACATAGAAGATGTTCGGAAACAGTTTCTAGATTTTACCACTACTACAGCAGCTGAGGTTTTATGTAACCAAACATATTGTGCTTGCTGTCATGAGAAAGTTTCTTCCTGATATTCTCTGCAGTTTGCTGGAATGTTATTCAGGGAGTTTTTCTTGTACAGGGGGAAAAAATCCATCCATAAATCCTGCTCCTTTAATCTGAAATTAACCCAAGAACATGCTTATCACCTCATTTACTGCTGAGATGATAACTTAAGCCTAAGAATGTGGATACCATAAAATATGTGTTCAGGCAATGCAAGCCACAAATTGTGTCAATAACTATTTTTCAGTTCAGACTCCCTGCCCTATGTAAACAAGTTAACATGAAAACAAGTTAATTTCTCCAGGCATCCTTACTTTATATCCTCATCGTAGGCAAAGACAATGATAGCCCTGGCTCTGGGTGTATCTAGAAGCAGCTTGATAATTTTATCAAATTCGTAGGTCTTGTTTTTGCGATCCTGTGGGATTTTCAATGACTGGGCAATGCAGAGATCACCTGTTAACAGAAAAAAAAAGAAGACAATATGCTAAAATCTGTAAATCAGGAAAAAAAGAAAAAAAAAGAAAGAAAGAAAATTGGAAGAGAAAAGTAGTTAGAGGGAAGATAGACTTAAAAAGAAAAAAATGAAAAGTGGATTTTGGCCTAGTTTGGTACAGGGATGTGGCTCTAAACTTTCTAAATGCTCTACATTAAGATTTCCGGACTTTCATAACTCAATCAATTGAGTGTGTCTGATTACCCCTCAGTTAGCTTAGAATTCATCAAAAACAAAAATAAAACACTTAGGAAACAAAAACAAAAAAATCAGTACAAATAATTGGACCCAGAATTAAGTTTTTATTATATTTCTCATATTTGATCCCATCTGAGTCCTCACAAAATCTTAAAAAAAAAACCTTCTAAGTATCTGACTGGATTTTATGTCTTTTATCTTTGGTTTTACCCACTGCTTGGATGCTCTCCTGGAAAGTCCATAATATTGATTTGGTCCATTATATCCACTGTCACAAAATAATAAAAAGGGGAGTCCAGGACCCCTCAAGAGAACCTGAGCTCTTCCATGCCATCTAGAGGCTCAGATCTCGAATCTAGGTGGTTTGTTTTCAAGTCCCCTCTTGTGACAGATTATATATAGGCCACTTTCCGTCATACAGAAAGCAGTTGTCTACTCTACCTGGGATGGAGCTCCATGCTGAATGATAACACTTGAACTATATCTCTTTAGAAACTTTACTGACATGAAATTGCAAAATGAGAAAATACTGTGCTCTCAAAGAATAAAACATAAATTTTCATGAAAATCAAACTGATGGACAGTGCAAAGGAAACACTCTCAGTATAAAATTCTGCTCCATGATGGCTGCCTCCAGGAAATTTAACTCTTTGCATGCAATAGATAACATCCTTTGGAATGATATATCTATTCCATACCTCCATATGTCAATTCTACATCTTCCCAGCAAAGAGAGTGAGAGGGAATAAATTTTAAAAAGAGAGGATATAGATTTTCATATATCCATAGATGTAGATTTAGAAAATCTTACACATATTTTCCTAGAATGTAACATGCTTTAACCGAGTGAAAAATATTGTATTCTATCAGTAAGCTCAACAAAAAATGTGGAACTTTAGCTCCTTGTTCTGCTTTGCTTCTGTTTCATCTAGACTTAGATTGAAAAGTCTTTGAAACAGCTGGCTATTCCCTGAATACACTGCAAATAAAGAAGCCAGTCCCTTGATAAGAAATATACCTAGTCTATTCCCCACCTTTCCAAATTGTTTTGAAGAAAAAATAGCATGCTAGTGAAATACTGCAGTTGTAAAAAAACAAACATATAATCTAACTATAGTACTTTATTTAGTACAAGGGAGGTGCTCAGAAAATCATACCACATAATATTTATAATCTTAGGTCCGTTATTTTAAACTAGTATCCATTCTTATTAATTTAATGTGTTCAACTAGTACAATCCAGCTTCCAGACCAAACTCATTGGTTTGTATTGGGGCAGTCACAACCTTCAGGCTAACTATCTCAAGATATTCCTTTGAACAGAAGAACACTTTCCTCTGAAAAAGAAATCTTTATCTGAGGTTGTCCACAGCATTTTAGTTGATTTTCTTTTGGGCTAGAAACCCACAACCTCAAATCACAAACCTTCCATTTTTTTAAGAGACACTCGAAGAGTCCCACTGAAGATTTCAGGGCAGTGGTGAAATCTGAACCAGCTTGCTACCTGTTCACTGGCAGCACATGCGCGTTGCATGCCAAGCACTCACGCATGCACACCAAATGTGTGCTGCGTGCACATGCACAGTGCACACCAAACACGCTCTTCACATTTAAAAAGCTACCGGTTCAGGCAAACTGGTAGTTAGTTACCGGTTTGGGCGAACCGATAGTTAGCTACCAGTTCAGGCGAACCAGTTGTTAAAAAAAGCTATGATCCACATGGTTTAGCTTTGCTAGAAAGCAGGATTTTCTGCTTTCTAGCGAAGCTAAACTGTGTGGCACAGCTGATCGCCCCCTCGCTGTTGTACTTACCTTCCCAAACCTCCTTTTGGCGCCTGTGCCACACAGTTTAGCTGTGCCACAGTTTAGCTTGGCTAGAAAGCAAGAAATCCTGCTCTCTAGCAAAGCTAAACCGCGTGCCACAGCTGATCATCGGATTGTAGCTTTTTTTTTTTTTGCTACCGGTTTGCCCGAACTGGAGTGAACCAGTAGCATTTCACCCCTGTTCACTGATGGGATCTAACTACAATGCTTACTTCCAGAGGTGGGCTTCACATAATTTAACAACTGGTTCACCTAGTGCAGAACCAAAAATGTGGTGTGCATGTGCATGCATGCTTCACGTGACACATTCCATGCTTGCACGCAGCTTCAAACAGACGGCAATTTAATGTGCATGGCTTCCAGCACACTGTCTCGGGCAGCTGCGGTGAGTAGAGTGGGTGAGGTGTGGAAAGCAGCTGGGCTGCATGGATGGGCTGAGAGAGCCAGAGAGTGAGATATATAGGACGGGATAGCATCAGGCCATCTGGGCAGGCCCAGCCGGTGGTCTGAACTACCAGTACAGGCAAACCAGTCCAAACCGGCAGCAGCCCACCTCTGCTTACTTCCCATTTCCATGACTTTCCCTACTTCACTTGTTTGTACTGTTTCTGGCTTTTTATATTCAGACTGCTTCCTTTGTTTTTCTTGCTAAAGCAGAGGCAGAAACAGAGATTGTGAGAATGCAGACTGGAGGATGATTTCTGTGCTGATTTATGGCTGAGATGATGGAAAGCAGGTTAACTCAGGCTGTCTGCATAGTGGCTATAGTATATTAAAATGAGGGCTATTCTGAGAATGCCTCTAGGAGGGCATCCCAGATAGATAGCAATAGCAGAGGTGGTATTCAGCAGGTTCTGACCAGTTCTGGAGATCCAGTAGCAGAAATTTTGAGTAATTCGGAGAACCAGTAAATACCGCCTCTGACTTACCCCACCCCCATCTATAATCTGCCTTCCGAGTCCCAGCTGATTGGAAGGAAATGAGGATTTTGCAGTAACCTTCCCCTGGTGTGGGGTGGGAATGGAGATTTTACAGTAGCCTTCCCCTGCTACGCTCACCAAGCCATGCCCACAGAACCAGTAGCAAAAAAATTTGAATCCCACCACTGATCTGAACTTATTACTTTCTTTAAAAGAGAAACTCTACTTTTTGGGTCAACCAAATGTGAGTTCATTTTTAAATATGCATCCAAGATTATTTTCACATGTACTCTTCCTTAGCCAGATGTTTCATACCCATGCATAAGACTGTGGTTTTCTTTTTCTCCCTTTGCATTCTCCCCCATTAAATGGAGTTCTGTTCCTTTCTGACCCTGTATGCAACCACCAGCTGATGCCTGTTTTCTTCTCCCCCAACCCTCCTTGTCTTCTATCTCTTGTTCTTCCCATTCTTCACTTGGGTCACTACTTTTTATAAGCTATCTGACATTTTGTTTTGTGTGCTCCACAGTGATGGTGTTGTATAGTTACTCCTTGATAATGGCATTATCCTACTGTAAAGCCCTCAAGAATACAACATTGTCTTGCCAGGATAACCATGTGAAGAAAGTCTTACTGCATTGTTATGGTTTGGTCGCCCGTTCTGGGATATTTCAGGTTAAATGTTTTTGTGTCTCTGCTACCTGTAAGTATAGCCAGGGAGAGAGAGTGCTGGGAATATAAATGACTAGACCAATTCAGAAGCAATTGGATCTATCTGCCAAAGAGACTTGAGCCACAGGGGAAAGTAGTAACTATAAAGTCAGGCAATTTTCACAATATTGTTTGGGGAAATGGATTTTAGCTATACTCCCTCCCCCTTTTTTTATGGATCACTCTGATGCTTTAACACCATACCCGTTGAGCAGAGTCTCAACAGGAAAGTGTCGCAGTCATCTTAGATCTTTGCTGTGTTATTAGTATGCCTTATGTTACAGTCCAAATATTTCCTGGTTGCAACAGTCAAGTCATTAGAATAAAATCTAATGTATTGTTAGGTAAAAATGAAAACATTTGTGAAATTCATTAAACAGTGACTTCTCTCAGAATAAATTACAGGATCTTGAAAGAAAATACGTAACTTGCAGAATGTTGTCTGTACAGCATACCCAGACACTTCAGGTACCCATCCAATATTAGATTAATATGTTGAAGTTTTGTAAAAGTAGGTGCAGGGGTGATTATTCACTGATTTTGCATTTATGTTAATTTAATGTCACTCTTCTCAGAATGACATACATGATTTGGTCCCACCCATTTTTTAGAGCTTCTCTATATCTCTATATAAAACCTGCTGAACACCACCTCTGGTTCAGATGTAATTTGTATTGGTCAGAATTCACCTGAAGAACTCAGCCACAGTTTGGGGCACTACATTTTTAAAAGATTCAGAGAACCTGGAAAGAGGTATAAAGAAAGCTGATGAGAATAATGAGGAGATTAGGAATTGGGTGGGAATGTTTCAGGAAATTGGTGTATTCTACCTTGAGATTAACTGACTATGGAATGGAGATATTAGATCTCCTCAGGAAGGAGTCACTGAATAAATCCTCTAACATAAGAGTACATGATATGGACTAAGGGGAGTCAAATTCCAAATAAATGCTACAGGAGCACTTCCAATAGTAGAAGAGTTTGGCAGGGTACCAATCAACAAGTGAGATGATAAGTTCCCCTTCAAGCCTAGGTTGGACAACCATTTGTCAAGGAAGCTTTAATCTGGATTCCTAAAATAAATCTCCACAGAAACTACTGAATTTTTTCCTTCTGTTTTTATATTTTTCATGCCCACACCATCACACAAAATTGAGCCCATTGTCTGACCCTAATTTACACCATAATGTAACTGTCAAGTTAGTTACTATATAGTCAAGAGTACCTGACTTAAGCTATGTACACCAAAGATATAAGATAGGATGGAGACAAGTTTACCATGACTTTCTTTTCTAGGCGTTTTTAAGTGTATTGCTGATGCACAATTAATTTATCCTCCTCAAATCTTTTGTCATCTGCTGAAGTAAACTTAATGTGCTATAGCATTCTAAGAGGTCCATTACTTTGTTATTGCTGTATTTTCTATGTTCTGTATTAAGTTAGTAACATAGGCAGTTGTATTCACTGGAATATGATTGATAAAAGAAGAAAAAAAGGAAACCTGGCCTCTTTTCTCATAAAATGATGAACTCAATTTATAGTATTTGTTGTGAGAAAATTGCTTCTTTTAAATTAGGAATCAAAAAGATTGGAGATTGAGGCAACCAAGTATATTTTGCTGAAATGCACAGAAAACAGTGAACACTGGGGTATATCCACCAAACAACTGTAGAAAAGCTTCAAGGTTACAGATTATATATGGTTTGTTATATTACATAGGAAAGATTTTAAAAATTATAAATCATAGTATGACCTCCACATGGGAACATCTTTAATAAAAAAAAATGGGATGACCTTACAATGACAACCCTGCATTCCTTCATACTATCAAGATTCTATACTACTAGATATTATAATTTAATTCAATAAATATTAGAGTTTATTGTATCCATATATGACTCCTTTCATACAATTCTTTCACAGCCTAAAAAAAGGACAGCAATCTGGTTTCTCTTATCTGTATCCATTAAGGATCACATCTCTTGCCTTTTCCTTCTATATATGATTTTATTACAGTTAAGTGGTATAACTGATTTGATTCATATACAAACTTTTTCTGAGTAGTGAATAACATTTTACTGCAGTCAATGAAGAAGTACACACACATGGAACCTCCACATATTGTATACTGCCCAGAATCATATAGTTTGAGTTAGGCAGTCATATAAATATATACATACATTGATTTTCTAAGTGCCACCCAATATTTTTTTTATATGGCACCCAATGTGCCAACAATTATTGGGGCACTGAAGAAACTAGAGACAGCAGAATAAAAAAGAAAGAGCTGAAGAAAAAATCACAAAATATAAAGACCTGCAAATAGAAGTAGACTGACAGCGTGTGGAGTAGGAGTGAAATGCTCCCAGTTTGGACCAGATCTGGTGATCCGGTAGTGATTGTGGCAGGTGGTTCAGAGAACGGGTAGCGATGGCGGTGTGAGGTTCAATCCACCCGCCTGGGTGTCATTACTTTCTGCTTTTAAAAGGTAAGAAAAAAGCTCTGACGATCGCACGCCACAGCTGTGATCATCAGAGCCTTTTTTTACCTTTTAAAATCATTTTTTTACAACCCATTGCCCAAATAGGTTGTAAAAAAATGCTTTTAAAAAGTAAAAAAAAGGTTCCGATGATCATAGTTGTGGCGCGTGATTGTCAGAGCCTTTTTTTAACTTTAAAAAGCATTTTTTACAACCTATTCGCCTGGGCTGGTAGTTAAAAAATGCTTTTAAAAGGTAAAAAAGGGCTCCGACAATCACAGCCGTGATGTGCGATCGTCGGAGCCTTTTTTTTTTTATGGAGGTGGGAGTGGGGCGAGTCCATTTTTGCTCCCAGCCTGCTTGGCAAAATATGGGAGGTGTAGGCAAGAAATAGGGGGGGGGATAGATAGATAGATAGGTGATAGATAGATAGATAGATAGATAGATAGATAGATAGATAGATAGATAGATAGATAGATAGATAGACAGACAGACAGACAGACAGACAGACAGACAGACAGACAGACATAGATATTTGCTACTATGGACTAACTTGGCTCTTTTCCAACAATATCTACTCAGCATAGGAACCCAAATTAAAGAATCTACAACAGAAAACCTTTCAGACTTTGTTCCCAATTTATCCAATGAGGCGCTCACCTCTCTGGGGAATTGATTTTATGGTTGAACTACCTTTTAGGCTTTCTAAAATTTAATCTATTATTCCATGCCCTGAACAAAAGACAAATGGCCTTGACTTCTGTGTGGTATGCTTTTAAGTATTTAGAAAGGGCTGCCATATCCTTTCTCAATTGTTTTTCTCAAAGACAAATATATTCATTGTTCTTTAGAGGGCCCCGGATTCTAATCCTCTACTGAACTTTGGATGTTCTTTTCTCATCTATTCTAGTTTCCACCAATTCTTCCCAAAGTCTGATTTCGACAAAGCAAAGTCTGACCAAAACAAAATAAAGTGGAAATGGTTATTTTTCAACATTTATAAATGAAGACTTCTCTTGATACAAATTAATTTCTAGTTGCATTTTAGCACCCACATTCCCTTCAGATTAATATTCAGTTCATATCAACTACTATTCTATATTCTGTAAAAAAAAACACCAAGTATTATTGCTACACATAGCCTAACTTATTATAGCCCAAATCATTTAGATTAATTACTCCTAATTGAAGAATTTAGAAAGATTAAAACACAGGATGGGGGGGGGGAAACATATTGAACAATGAAATGAAAGAGGGAGGGAAAACTGTTTATTCTTAATTTGCCATAACAGTGCTATATTTCTAGCATGGGAAGATGTACGAGATAAAATTGCATTGCAATGACTGTAGCAAAATATGGGTTTTTATTACAGTTTCATAATAAATATGAGTATAATATGCATTTCAAGTATAATTTATTTTCATATAATTTTTTTGTGCAGAATGAGAATTAAGATTCCTTTGGAATTTGTTCATATGAGTTACTTTATTTTAAATGTGCCTCTGTCTATTGATTGGCTGGTTTGTCTGTATTTATTCCCCCAGCTCTAAAACAAAATTAAACAGAAGCATAGTGTGTAAATTGGCAAAGAAACTAAAAATGTCTAGCACAGATGAGTTAATTAAGAACTTTATTCTATTAAAGTTGTCACTGTAATTCTGGTGCATTTTTAATGTGGTTCCCTAGTGCATTTTATCACCTCAAAGACTTGCTTTTATTATGACAGTTAAATCAAGCTTCCTTAATATACCAAAATTAAGGCAGCCACTGGAAGACTAAATTGAATGCTAAGAATGGTGTAAATGATAATTATCGAAGTGATGAAAAAGACAGAATAGCTTTTCTTGATGTGTTGATTCTGATCTAAAAATAGACTTTACCAAACCTCTTAACTTGTCAGCTATGATCATGAATGTTCCATCTTGTTGCAGAATGTCTCCAACAGAGGAAAGGAGTTCTAAAGGACTAGCATAAGCATAGTAAGATATAAGTAAAGAACCCCCCCCCATAGCACATATATACATACACCACCCCTAAAGTCGATTCCTGAATTTAGGGGGTGGTGCTCATTTCCATTTCAAAGCTAAAGAACCAGCGCTGTCCGAAGATGTCTCTGTGGTCATCTGGTTGGCATGACTAAATGCCAAAGGTGCACGGAACGCTGTTACCTTCCCAGCAAAGGTGGCCCCAATTTTTCTACTTGCATTTTTCACGTGCTTTTGAACTGCTAGATTGGCAGAAGCTGGGACAAGTGACGGGAGCTCACCTCATTATGCGGCACTAGGGATTTGAACTGCTGAACTGCCAACCTTTCAATCAACAAGCTCAGCATCTTAGCCTCTGAGCCCTTTTATAAGCATAGTATGACTCTCTAAAAACCTATGGAACTGAGATTTTGGTTGCATTAGGATTCCTTTGCAGTAAAGGACTTTGAACTTCCCAGTGATTACTTTGGAGCAAGTTCTACAGTAGAAACAGTGGTAATTAATTAAATGTTATTCCTTTCCTCTCTTGCCCCCTGGTGTATTACAGCTGGGCACATTCCCTAGTAGTTTGGCACCATTTGTGCATGTTTTCCCTGAGCTCAGCTGGAGCTTTGCCTGTCCAATCCATTTCCCAGTCTATAATATTATTCTTATGCATAGCATCTAGGAAAACATCTGATTCTTTATGTTTGTGCAGTTTTACTTTCTCTTCAAAGAACTGCATGTCTTCACATTCTAGTGTAAGTTAGAGGATAACACTGAGAAGAAGATAACTTTAGAAACTATAGTAACTAGTTGAAAGCTGACATAGCTTATGTATACGCTAATACAGTGATTCTCAACCTGTGGTTGGCAGAACCTTGTGGCGGGGGGACATATGTCATCACAGGGGGTCCACGAAGGCTTTAAAAATGTTATGATTTAGTAAAAGTAAATGAGAGAGAAGACAAAAAGGGAATAGAAACTCAGATAACACCTGTATAAATGGAAAAGGGGGAAGGGGGGAGAAGAAAAAAATGTTATTACATAAATGTACAATTATGATGATATATGTGAAATCAGCTAATTGGAAAAGAAATTGAAAAGAAAGTATATATGAATAGAAAATTGGGGCTGCTCGGATACCAATAAGGAAAATATTGAATTGAAAATAAAAACAACAAGGGAGAGAGAATGGAAAGAGGAATAGAAGGTAAGATAGGAGGGGAGAAGGGGAGACAGGAACAGAAGAAAGGGAAAAGGAGAGGAAGGAAGGAAGGAAGGGGAAAAAAGAATAGGAGAAAAGGTTAGAAAGGGGGGAAGAAGTGAGGAGTGGGGGATAGGAAGGGGAAGTAGAAAAGAGGAAGGAAAGAAGAAAGTAGAAAAGGAAGAAGGGAGGGAAGGGAAAGAGAGAAGGAAAAGAAGGATTGTTGTAAAACAAGTGAGAAGAATTGGTAGAAGAGCAGCCCCAAATATATATATATATGTGTGTGTGTGTGTGAGTGTGTGTGTGTGTGTGTGTGTGTGTGTGTACATATATACATATATATATATGTATATATATATCTTCATGGTGGGTGTCAGTCTGCTGCATGTATGGATTGGAGGGGTTTGAAATAGCTAATGTTGCAGCTGCGGTCTGGCTTCTGGTCCTTGGTCGTGCTTCATGATCAGTGTGGGTTTGGGTCTGCTTTCTGGGTGGATGTGCGGTGGTGACATCCTGTGTGGACCTCGTGAGTGTGGTTCTGGTGTCATTCCTCGTGTTAGAGACTCATTTATCAAACCCCTCCCCCCTCACAGCCACACATGAAACAAACAGTGCATAACATCTCAGATAGGATCCTCACCAAAGCTGAAACCGATGTCCTTTCCAAAGGATTCAACTTTGCAGTCACTCCCAAATATATCCCCACTGAAACCATTATATGCGGAGTTGAAACCAGCCTGAACTATGTTGTTGTATCCAATGAAATTGGGGAGTGGAGGCTAAAGCATGTGAAAAACTTTTGCAATAATTTGATATGTCTAGCCTAATGAAAAGAAGGACTAGAGGTGGGATGATAGCTATGTTCCAATATCTCAGGGGCTGCCACAATGAAGAGTGGGTCAACCTATTCTCCAAAGTACCTGAAGGTAGAACAAGAAGCATGGAACCTAATCAGTGGTGGACCATGGAACCTAATCAGTGAACCATGAACCCTAATCAGTGGTGACATTCAATTTTTTCCCCTACCTGTTATGTGGGTGTGGCTTGATGGATGGGTGGGGTCCTGTGACTGAGTGGGTGTGGCCAACTTTATGTCACTCATGGCCACACCCACTCACTCCCATGACCCCCCCCACCAAGTCACGATCACAGAACCCTGTAGGAAAAAATATGTGTATGAGCACAAGAAAGACTCATAGTGAATGTTGTGGCAGAGACAAGTCTCTCCCTCCATTCACAGCAGAGCTGCTGCTTCTTTTATGGTCTCCCCCTGGCCCCCTCCCTCCCATGGATCAAAGTACCTTAAAGGGACAGGCTGCGGCAGCTCCGCTGTGAATGGAGAGATAAAAGTTTGGATTTTTTCTGCTACATTTAACATTGAATTCAGTAGAATATCGAGTGGCCAGAAGGGCTGAGCGAGTGAGCAGAAAAAGTGAGCAGCAAGTGGCCAAGTGGGCAGGCATGGGCGGGGCCAACCAGGGGTGATTTTTACCAGTTCAACAAACTGATTCAAATCGTCCCTACCGGTTTGCCTGAGCCGATTGGATCCACTTGAATTTCACCCCTGAACCTAATCAGAGAGAAGCAACCGAGAACTAAGAAGAATTTCCTAACAGTTAGCACAATTAATCAGTGGAATGACTTGCCTCCAGAAGTTGTGGGTATTACAACACTGGGTTTTTAAAGAAGAGATTATAGACAACTATTTGTCTGAAATATATATAGGGTTTTCTGCTTGAGCAGGGATTGGACTAGAAGACCACCAAAGTTCCTTCCATCTATGTTATTTTATTATTCTGAAATGTTTGTTCACATATCCAATCATATAGTTACTCTAATTTGCCCAACTCTGTATAGACTAGAGGATTGTCATTTTTTACTGTAGATTTGCCTTTGCTGTTCCATTTCTATGATAACCCATCTGTACTTCAGCAGAAAAATGTGTCTGATTCCCATTAATAAAGGATTCTGTGGGTAAAAGCCACAGATGGGAATGTAATTATTTGGCAAATAGTTAATCAGGAAGTGACTCCCATGGGTGGAAATTGGATGCTTACAGGTATAGGGCATGGGTTATGTGATTAAACCATAGCAATCAAAATAAAGCAGTATATAGTTGTAAAAAATTTATTATGAAAAACATTGAAAAAGAGAATAAGAAGAAAGAATCAGTTGCCTTTCAGACCAATTCACTGTTTAATCAAGGGAGTAGACAGAGGTCACCTCATTCTTCCTATGTTTGATTAGCAGTCATTACTTGGAATTATTGGTTGCAACTGACTCCTGAACAATACCTTCCATGCTGATTTGGTCTGTTGCCCAAAGCAATTTCTGGTGATCTCTGCATGCTAGGAGAATGTTATACTCCGTGACATTGTTTTATTTTTCCGAACTGTTTCTTGGAATGCCACACTGTAATTATGGGATTGTTCTGAGCTTTCCCTTTCAGTCAAATATTTTTCCTCAGTCCTAATGCTAGCCTTTTTCAAGTGGTATCAATCAATCAAATCTTTATTATGTTCATAAAGCAGCATAAAGAGGGTGGGATACAGTTCATTACGAAGTATCAAAGTATAAAAAATTATAAAATGCTAGAAGATGTGTTAAAATAGAATGTCAGCCCTGGAGGCCATTTTTTACTTTGGATATTCAAGGCTGCCACACTTAGTGGATGGGCATGTTGCGGGAACTGGGAAGGGGGTTGGATGTAGTTGGAGTGAGATACATAGCCATAACAACATTACCTTCTCTGGGAGTCAAGAATGTTCAGCCTGCACCTGGACAGGAGTGACTGGGAGATATCTCCAGTTGGGGCAGTAATTTGATTGGACCATGTGATGGACACGTGGGTGCAGGGGACAGAGATTTGGCTTTACTTTTGGTGGGGAAAACCCAAGGGACTTTCCGATTCGGGTTTTCCCAGATGTGCCAATATAACATCTCTAATAACATGGGACTTTGAGGAAAATGCCTGCCTTGAAGTTTTAATAATAATAATAATAATAATAATAATAATAACAACAACAACAACAACAACAACAACCACAACAACCACAACAACAACAACAACAACAGAGTTGGAAAGGACCTTGGAGGTCTTCTAGTCCAACCCCCTGCCCAGGCAGGAAACCCTACACCATTTCAGACAAATGGCTATCCAACATTTTCTTAAAAACTTCCAGTGTTGGAGCATTTACAACTTCTGCAGGCAAGTTGTTCCACTGATTAATTGTTCTGTCAGGAAATTTCTCCTTAGTTCTAGGTTGCTTCTCTCCTTGATCAGTTTCCACTCATTGCTTCTTGTTCTACCCTCAGGTGCTTTGGAGAATAGTTTGACTCCCTCTTCTTTGTGGCAACCCCTGAGATATTGAAACACTGCTATCACGTCTTTATTTATTTTATTTCTGTTGGGGGTGTTATTTGGAATCCTGACATAGAATATATGCCAAAGTGTCTAAAAGAATCTAAAAGGCGGGATAAGGAGCATTAGATCAATGTAAGAGGAACATGAAGGTTACTATGTGGAAGGCTGTATCTATCAAATCACAGAACATTTTAATTTGGCAGATTAGATGCTCATTAAGTCTATTTTATAGCACAGGTCATCATCTGATGAATTTTAAGAGCTGCGGCACAGGACCTGACAACGCTGTATGTTGTATCAGGGTTGATATCTGAAAGCAGCAGGGAGGTGTAGAATTGCTCTGTGTACCCTAGGTATTTGTGCAGTAATAGTGAAATGATACTAGAACAGATGTCTTTTTTATAATACAGGCACTGGAGAAGCACATACTCTGTTGTTTCTGTGTGTCCAGAGTTACAGGGGCATTGTCTCCCTGGGTAATTTTTGCCCTGTGTTGGCCTTCAAGGATTGCTGAAGGGAGGGTATGACATCCTGTCAGAGTAAAGACCCTCTGTTGTTTAGGTACTGCAAGTTTAATTAAGTATGCCATGGGGGAGGCAGAGTATCAGTTGGATTAACTGGATGAAGATTGGGGTCCTGGCTAGATCCAAATGGCTCTCTGTGCCTGCTAAAGATGAAGGTAAATATTTCCCTTGCACATATGTGCTAGTTGTTCCTGACTCAAGGGGGCAGTGCTCATCTCCGTTTCAAAGCCGAAGAGCCAGAACTATCCGAAGACGTCTTCGTGGTCATGTGCTGACATGACTAAGTGCCAAAGACACATGGAATGCTGCTGTTACCTTCCCACCAAAAGTGGTCCCTATTTTTCTACTTGCATTTTTAACCTGCTTTCAATCTGCTAGGTTGGCAGAAGCTGGAACAAGTAACGGGAGCTCACCCCGTTACGCGGCACTAGGGATTTGAACCGCTAAACTGCCAACCTTTTGATCAACAAGCTCAGCATCTTTAGCCACTGAGCCACTGTGTCCCTTTCTGTGCCTTCTACCCACTGTTTAATAAGTGCTTTGGTCTCATCTATCCCATGCCCAGTAGAAGACCTAGACTTCTAGAGTCCAAGAATGAAATTTTGGTTGCCACCACCTTTTTCCACATGGATTAGAAATCATTGCTCAAAATTGATTAGGCATGACCAAGGGGGAAAAATGATAGTCTGAACCAGTAACTGAGGATAGTCACCCACACTCTAGCTACTACTTTCATAAGGCTCATTTCGAGTCTCATGTAAGCATTGGAAATATATTTCAGGGTTTAAAGGGGTGATATTAGAAAATTGGATTGTAGACCTCACCCCATTCCTAAGAGGTCTGTAAGGGGCATGCATAAGCACACCAGTGTGACTACTGTCCCACCTCTAATGTTTTCTTTTATTTGTATCCTTTTCATGTATTTATAATTATGTTTACATTTGTATCTGTCATAAAATACATGCTTGACAAATAAATACAAATACAAATAAATTCTAATGGGGCAAAATAAAGGAGGGGCCCTTCTGGGTAACATAAAGAAGCAGGCTATTTGTTTGACTTTGAATGAATTGAGTGCTACAGGTATATAATGGCCACTTCTTATTTTGAAGATTTAAGGATGGCAGATGAGCTCCTTTGGGCATTTTCAGCAATGCAGTCCCCATGGGTTTTCCTATTGCTACAGAATGGAGGACAACCCCCAGGTATTTGAGACAATAGGCAAGCTTATTCTTGTGGTCCTCTATCCTCCAGGTGTGGTTCTTGGGCATTTTGGCAAATGCTGTGATTTTCTTTTTTTAAATAATAATTGAATTTTATATGATCTTCCTTGCAATACTGTATTAGTGCTTTTCAAGTTGAAAACACAAAGGTTTATTGTTAATGGCGAGATCAGTTTTTTTAATTGATTATTTGCAAATAATAAATACTGTAAGTAGCCAATGAGTTTGCATCCCTTAAGGCAAGCAAAATTCAATCAGCCAAAAAAAGAGGGAGGGGGTAAGAAGAGGGGAGAGAGAGAGGAAGAGAAGGAGAGGGAGGGAAGGAGAGAACATAATGACAAACCAGCAGGCTGCCTCTCTACATTGTACAGAAAACCAGCTGCAATGTTTTCTAAAGACTTTAGAGCACAGCATGGATTTGAATATATAAAACAGCAGATAGAACCAGGGAAGGAAAGGATTTTATTGCCTAGGAAGGTTGTTGACCCCTAATTTACACTGTAATGAAAGTGTCAAAGTAGTTATGTTCAAGAGTGCCTGACTTAACCAAAGTCCTTCAGTGTGAATTGTTCCTGTTGAGAATTTGGTATAATACCTGTTAACAACATGTTTTATTCTAATTCCTGTAATTGCAGATATTTCTTGATTGTTATTACTATTCTGTCTATGCTGATGGATGTTATTTGCATTGATTATTCCTATTAAATGCATAGAAGATTCTTGAGCATGAATAAAGATTTGTTGGAAAATAATAGGAGGGAAAAAAAGAAAAAGTGGATGTCCATAAAGTTTCATAGAAAGAAGCTGTAGAGAAATGAGGTCAAATGGAAACACAAATCTCAGACAGCTAGAAAGAAGGAAAGAGAAAAATCTACAATGTAAAGCCACAATGTAAAAAAGATATTGAGACTCTAGAAAGAGTGCAGAGAAGAGCAACAAAGATGATTAGGGGACTGGAGGCGAAAATATATGAAGAACGGTTGCAGGAACTGGGTATGTCTAGCTTAATGAAAAGAAGGACTAGGGGAGACATGATAGCAGTGTTCCAATATCTCAGGGGTTGCCACAAAGAAGAGGGAGTCAAACTATTCTCCAAAGCACCTGAGGGTAGAACAAGAAGCAATGGGTGGAAACTAATCAAGGAGAGAAGCAACCTAGAAGTAAGGAGAAATTTCCTGACAAAACAATTAATCAGTGGAACAACTTGCTTCCAGAAGTTGTGAATGCTCCATTTGCCTGAAGTGGTGTAGGGTTTCCTGTCTAAGCAGGGGATTGGACTAGAAGACCTTCAAGGTCCCTTCCAACTCTGTTATTCTGTTCTATTCTGTTCTGTTCTGTTCTGTTCTCCAAAAGAATGGAGATTAGAAGCTAAAGAATTTGCTGAAAACCATAAAAGATTAACAGTATAAACAGCAGCCAGATGAGTCCTAGGAAAGATTTACGCTGACCAAGATGAGAAACAGTTTTGACTTATATAGAAACCCATCAGCCTCAAAGGGAAAGGCTCTATCTATGCAAGTAGGAAACTTTTTAAAAATATTAATATTTTTAATAATAAAACTGAATTGTGCTGAAGTTAGATGCATACTTCATTCTTTGTTCATTCAATATCTCCAATTAAAAAATCTGCAGGATAGGATAGATAACTTTGCCTGATACAAGGAATAATTTCAAATAAACAGATTTTGGCCTTAATGTTGTGCTGCATATTAATTGTGAATAGATTATGCTTTCCAAAATATCCCATTCTCTATTCCACCTTTCTTCTGTTATCCCCTTTTTACCTTCCTCCTACCAACTTAGCTTCATACTTAGTTCCTACAATATTCTGTGGGTTTAGTTTTTTTTTATAGATCCACAATAACTGATGTTATCAATGCACTGTTTTTACTTTTCATAGTTGCTGCTACAGGTTTGCTACAGGTATAGGTAGTCCTCAAAGTATAACTGTAATAGAACCCGCCCATTATGGTTATAAGTAACAATGGTCATAAACTTGGTCACCTACGTGATCGCCCGATTTTATGACCTTTTTTGTGGCAGTGGTTAAGTGAATACTATGGTCATTAAACTAACAACAGTTCGCTATGGGCCAATTTTGCCCAAAACTGGAAGTAAATGCTGGTTTTCAGCGAAACCATTACAAAAGGTGAATTTTTGTAATTCACTGAAAATCAGAATTTATTTCATTTTCAGCAAAACCGGCCCATAGCTGCAAAAGGCTATGATGGCAAGCCAGTTATAGAGTACCTGAAGAGCAGTCACTGTTGGGAAGGCAGATCTCTGAACATCAAATATGAATCAAAAACACCTCCCAAGGAAGTTCATTGTAGTTTTGAATGGCTGCTAAGGACCAGTCATAAGTCAAGGACTACCTGTAGTTACAGAGATTCTTGCAGCAAGCAGAAGTTCCATCAAAATGATATTTGTGGAGTTACTAAATTCAAACTCCATAGTTCATAGGTAATTATGTCCTGATATCTGACACAAGTCTGTTAGTTATGGCTTTTGCATCATAATATCATCATACATCCATGGTCACTTGTCTCCTTCCTCTGAAAGCCAACAGTAACTCAGAGAAATCAGCTCAGTTGGTCGGTTGCTACCAGTTCTCCCCAGAAGGAGATTGGGCTAATTGGAAGCGGTGGCAATGGGAGACTCCGCCCACCCACTGGGCACTTCTGCACATGCGCAAAAGCCTCGCGCACATGCACGAGTGCGCGTATACCCAAAAGGAAACTGGTAGTGACGGGTTTCAAAACCTGCCCCTGAATTAGCTGGTTAGTTTACAAAAAATGTGAATTATATACGGTGTGAACAGTACTTTATCCATCTTCATTCTGATCAATAGGAGAAATCAGAGTAAAAGGGGGACGAGACAGCTATTGCACAAACAATGTAACAAGGACTTTTCATACTATTTAAAAAGACACATGTACACGAAACAAGTTTTTGTCTGGATAAGAGACAAAATTTAAGATTTTGTCTTAAATCTTAAGATTTAAATCTTAAGAAAATTTAAGAGAAATACAAGTATATTTATTTTTAACATACTGTCTCCCAGCACAATTTCCAGTCCTGTTCAGACTATTAAACTTGTTTGAAAACAGGAGAATGAAATAAATACCAGGTAGCAGCTGATCATGAGTCATTCTTCACTTTTCCAGATTTAAAAGGTAATATGCAAATAAGATTATATTAAGTTCAGGAAGCAGAAGATTTCAACACACGTAAATAAATAAATAATGGTACTCATAGCCCATATTTTTTTTCCAGCTGACCCAGATACAGTATTAGAATGATACTAATTTTTTCCGTGTGTTCTGAATGCATGGCGGCTTCTGCTGAATATGGAAGCATTCAAATATACAGGCAGCCATTTATTGTTAATATTTCCCCATAAAAATGGAAAGAAAGAATAAGATACCCATTTAAGATGAATGAACTGTGAATATACATTGTCTGTGGTCCCTCTAGAACAGGGGTGTCAAACTGGATTTCTTCGAGGGCCAGATCAGCATTGTAGTTCTCCTCCATGGGCCGTCGGGGAGGGGGGGCGGAAATGGGACACCCTCCACACCCTGTTTTGGCTGGCAAAGTGCTGCAGGAGGCCATCCAGGCTGAAAATGGTGTGTGGGGGCCATGCACGGGCTCCCTGTGCCCTGTTTTGGCTGCCAGAGGCCACACAGGCCAATCCTTTGCTATTTGCAGGCCGGACCCATGGGCCAGATTAAGCACCATGCTGGGCAGATCTGGCCCGCGGGCCTTGAGTTTGACACCTCTGCTCTAGAACATTAACAATGTTCTTTCAATGTTGAGAAGTCTGATTTAAAACATTCGAAAACTAGATGGTACAACGGAGCAAACTAATATAACAAAAAGAATAGAAGTCATGTAGCAGTCAGCAGAAATGTTAACATTCATTCATTTATTTATTTTTATTTATTTATTTAATTTGTCAAACATATGCAAGATAACAGGTATAAATATAAACATGGACATGAACATGGGAAAGTTTAAAGTCAACAGAAAGAAACAAAGTGGCTTGAAAGTCTTATAGAATATAGTGAGAACTATAAAATAGCAGTCCAGTAGGGTTGCAGTAGCATGGTTCAGCTAATTTTGATACATGCTTGATTATTAGAACATATGATAATAGGGATGGAAGGGACCTTGCACGTCTTCTAGTCCAACCTCCTGCTCAATCAAGAGACCCTATATCATATCATTCAGGACAAATGGCTGTCCAGTCTCTTCACCGGCAAAGAGCTACATGGCCAACAGCTACTCAATGTCCCACACACAGCATCACAAAGCTGCTGGTGGGGACAGAGCAGCCAACCAAGCTTGACTTGGGCTGGCTTGTTGGAGCAGCACTGCAACTGAGCCCCTGCGCCAACATTCACTAGCAAGCACAAATTTAGTTGGCCCATTCAAGTCGCCACTGCAGGGCCAGCCGCCTGGCACAAAATCTCATGGATTTTCTCTTCCTCAGCATCATCCTCCCTGCTCAAGAAGTGGTGGGGTCCGCAGGAATCATTCCCTCCCCTGTGCTGGCCACTCCGTCCCCACTGGTGACTGGGTGATGCTGGGCATGGGGCATTGAGCGGCTGTCAGCCACATGGCTCTTTGACAGTGGCCAGCCCAGTGAGAAAGTCCACGGATTCGGCTTTGTGCTCGGGGAAGTGAGGGGGAGTGACATGACAGTGGCTTCCCTGCTCAGCCCTGACAAGCAATGCATCCATGGTGCCAACACTAGTGTCCCGAGAGAAGCAGAGAAGATCAGCACTTGCAGGCAGACAAGCAGAGGTAACAAGTGTACGCTGCACCATGGGAAAAATGAGATGCCCTGTTGTCCCACAGAGCCTGCCGCTGCTTGAGTGGGGCGGGGGGTCGAGGAGAATGGTGAGACTCAGGGAATAGACTCAGGGAATAGGTCAGGTGGAGCTGGCAGACTCAGGGCTGCTCAGAAGCCACCCCCGCCTCTGCCAGAAGTTTGGGTGCCTTGGCTTCAGATCACTCACTCACTCCCGACCTCCCTCTCTCTCACACACAAACAAAAACAGAGGTTGGAGTGCTGTCTTGTGCACTCTCTCTCCAAGAGCCCCATGCACAGCCCATTTGAGGAAAGGGCACACACAGTTGGGTGTTTGGCTGCAAAAGGAGGCACACACAATGGAGTTGTTTTGTTCACCACAGTGGTGCTTCGGGAGGGCGGGTGGATGTCTGCAGCTGATAGCTATAATGAATATGTCCGCCTGCCTTCCCGAAGTACCATCGCCACCATTCGCTTTCATTTTTCAGTGGGAGAAGGAAGAAAGCGAACAGCGGTACCACAGTGGTGCTCCAGGAGAGAGGCGGGCATCTGCAGCCAGATGGGGAGGGAGGGTGGCAAAAGGTGTGACCCCTTCCAAACGCAGTGCATGGAGGCAGCAGGCAAGACACTCCCCGGTGTGCCTGTTGAGTGGACGACCGAGGGCAGGGCAAACAGGGATAATTGTTTCCGGTTCAGCGAACTGATGGCAATCATCGCTACTGGTTCAGCCAAACTGGTAGCATTTCACCCCTGGTTGAATCTCTCTTTAATAACTTCCACCCATTACTTCTTGTCCTGCCTTCAGGTGCTTTGGGGAATAGGTAGATGCCCCATTTCTCTGTGACAGCCTCTCAAATAATGCAAAAAATAAAGTAAAATGTACATTTTACAATTCCATCTGTTCCCCAAAGTATCTGGCACTATACAACTGAAGCAACAATGGATCAGTATTTGGTTTGGAGACCATTCTGATTAAAATAATAGTGTGTACTGATGGTGGAGATTAATCAGGAAAGTCGTATTTCTACCAAGACAAACTGATGATATTAAAGCTATAGAACAGAAATAAGATTTTTTCCCTCTCCTGAGAATTATGTGCTGCAATAGGCTACATTAAATCTCCTCCGTTTCTTGCTTCTTTGATCATTATGATATGATATTCTTACTCTTAGAAGAGGAAATAAAAAGAATGGCCAATGGATTTTCTTTGTATCATAATGCTATGAAGGTTATTAAAAAACTGCACAATAACCAGTTCATATTGGTCATATAAATTCTAAATTTATTTGTTCTGCTAAATTCTGCACTAAGATATTATTCCAAAAATTATGTACTCCGAAGTGGTTTGGGTTTTGCTTTGACATTTTACCTAGCGATGGATCATGCCAGAGTTAAATTTATAGCATACAGTACATACTCCAAAAAAAAGTTTAAAATAACATATATATATATATATATTTCTGAGGTTTTCGCGGGTGTTTGTATGTTGGTCTTTGGTTATTCGGGTTTTCTCCCACGTAAAATTGGAAGTGTCTTGGCGATCTTTTGACGAAGTCTCATTCGTCATCTTCAGGCTTCAGCTTCATGCTTCTGGGAGCAATGTGTGATTGCAGCTGTTTCTTCCTTTTTAACTGCTAGTGGGGGTTTGAACCGATTGGCTACGGAGTTGATCTGTGCTGGGTGGTGGTGTGAGAGTGTGTGCAGATAGCGGTTTGTGTGTGTGCAACTTACCCAAAGAGGAACAGACAGCACTACTTAACCTGAAAAAAGACACCAGCATAATAATCCTACCAGCAGACAAGGGCAACGCCACGGTGGTTATGAAAACATCTGACTACCAAACCAAATTAACCAACCTACTCCAAGACCCTGCATACAAGCCCCTAAAAACAGATCCCACCACCTACCTAGAAAAAACCACCAGATCCAAAATAAAAGCCTCCCCCATCAGCAAAGAAACCCAGCAAAGAATCATTCCCAGAGAGAAATCATCCAGATGCCCTAAACTCTATGGTCTCCCCAAGATACACAAAGAAGGAACCCCACTCAGACCCATAGTCAGCTCCAGAGGCTCACCTCTACAAAACCTAGCCAAATTTCTCGCCAAACAACTACAGCCCTATGCAGAATCCATCGCCTCACACGTAAAAAACTCATTCCAGTTCATAGAGATTATAAAGAAACAAAACTTACAGCCCAGCGACCTACTCGTGAGCTTTGATGTCATATCCCTCTTCACCCAAGTGCCAATCAAAGAAGCCTTGACAGCTATCCAAAACAAATATAACACCCCCAAGCACATCCTAGATCTGACCAACCACTGCCTATCCAACACATATTTCATCTATAATAGACAAAAATACAAACAAATAGAAGGAGCACACATGGGATCACCCCTCTCACCTGTCATTGCCAACCTCTACATGGAACACTTTGAAACCCAAGCACTAGAAAAATCTGATCACAAACCCAAACTCTGGCTCAGATACATAGACGACACCTTCATAATCTGGCCACATGGGAAAGAAAAACTTGACAACTTCCTCACACACCTCAATAGCCTACACCCCAAAATACAGTTCACCATGGAAACAGAAGTTAACAACCAACTTCCCTTCCTAGATGTCTTAGGCTACAGGAAACCCAATGGCTCCCTAGGACACACCATCTACCAGAAGAAAACACACACAAACCGCTATCTGCACGCACTCTCACACCACCACCCAGCACAGATCAACTCCGTAGCCAAGACACTCATCTCTAGAACAAAACGCTTAGCTGGCAAACAACACCTAAAAACCGAACTACACACTCTCACTAACGTACTAACATCCAATGGATTCCAGAGAAATAAGATTACCAAACTAATTCAAAAAGAACCCCCCACTAAAATCCAAGACAGAGAACAAGAAAACGGCACAGCCCTCCTCCCATATATAAAAGGCACCACAGACAGAATCAGCAAGATCCTCCACAAACACAACATCAAGACAGCATTCTGCACAAACCGAAAAATATCCACCATCCTAAGAAACCCCAAAGACAAAATTGAGTTAGAAAATCAAGGAGTATATGAAATACCATGCCCCACCTGCCCCACCACATACATTGGACAAACCAACAGAAGAATAAGTGCACGCATTGAAGAACACAAGAACTCAGTCAAAAAAGAGGAATCAACTTCTTCCCTGGTCCAACACCTTAAAGCCACAGGACACAATATTGACTTTAAAAAGACCAGAACTATCGCCAAAACTGAACACTTTAACAACAGAATAATCAGAGAAGCCATCGAGATAGAAAAACGCCCACACAGCATGAACAAACGAGATGATACCTCTCGCCTACCAGCCATTTGGAAACCCGCCCTTATTGACAAACGAGTCCCTAACACAAGGAATGACACCAGACCCACACTCACGAGATATCACCACCACACATCCACCCAGAAAGCAGACCCAAACCCACACTGATCACGAAGCATGACCAAGGACCAGAAGCCAGACCGCAGCTGCAACATTAGCCATTTCAAACCCCTCCAATCCATACATGCAGCTGACTGACACCCATTATGAAGATGTAGCACGACTACAAACACAAAGACAAACAACAGCAGTGCGGCTCACCAGCTCAAATCCCCCTGCAACTCAGACTAATCTGAGCACAATCAAGCCCCCACCCAAACAGGACACACCCCCAGCCAATCAGAGGACAAAAAAAAACCCCATCCAATCAGTTCAAACCCCCACTAGCAGTTTAAAAGGAAGAAACAGCTGCAATCACACATTGCTCCCAGAAGCATGAAGTTGAAGCCTGAAGATGACGAATGAGAATTTGTCGAAACGTCGCCAAGACACTTCCAATTTTACGCGGGAGAAAACCCGAATAACCAAAGACCAACATACACACACCACACACACATACTTTAACAGCACTACAGGAGGAGCCTTTGGTGTAGTGATAATGCTGTTCTTTTACTGTGGCTCAGATTAATGGAAAACTAATTTAGTTTTTTTAATCTCTGCTTTAAATTTGTGTATGGAAGATGAAGGGAACTGCTGACAATCGCAGAGCAGCAACCAGAGTAACAACAAAATAGCATTTTCTTTAAAATTAAATAATCAGACATGACATATTGCATGTTAGACCTTGACTTCCACAAATGAAACTTGGAATTTAATCCGCTGTCTGCTTTCATGACCATCACAGTGTTACTCACTGTGTACCATTAGAAGTGAAGCCTTCATGGTGGAGGTTGCAACTAGCCAGCTTCCAGCTCAGGGTTTGTCATTTGCATGGATCAAATCATATAAGCTCCCCCATTATCAGTTTTATTTGGTTGGCAGAAGTAATAAATTAGCTTCACCTTCATCTTCAATGTCACAAAAAAGTAATGCCCTCTAAAACATGGCTTGGCAGATTACATATTCATTCACCATCTTTTTCAGCCTTGCATAATCTAATGAAGTCAACTGTTTATAAAATTTCAAACAAGTTGCAGATAAAGATATACATTATTTTACAACATAGAGAGGAATTATGTCTTGCTTTTATAACAGGGCAATGCAAAATCTTGTATACTAGCAAGATGAATTTTAATCCAATTTGGGAACTGCTTTTCAATAAAATAAATAAAATACATATATAGGATTTCAGCTCTACTAAATTTCCAGGAATTTCTGTGCTAGTATTCTATCTCCAATTCCTTCCTGGCAATATTGTTCCAAGAAATAAAAGCAAACATTTGACAGGACTTCTACATATCAACTGAAGGAAATTCATGGTGAGATGCAAGTCAAAATGTTTTACAAATATGAAAAATCTATTGGAACCGAACACTAATCATGAAGTACTCTCAGAGACCAAAGCCTACACATGGCAAATAAGAAAATAATTAATCAATTATGTATGAATTATTTGCAACCACATTCTCGGCCTATTCAACCTGAGATAATATTTTTGCTGCTTTTGCTACGTTATATAGAAAGCAGAGGAAATGGTCTTGAATGACAGGAGGAAGTGTCCGTATTGTTTGTGTCTGTGGCAAACTGTTTATCAGGATTTTCAAGCAGAGTAAGCCTTGCTTCAGATAAGTAGATTACTATGGGGATGGTACTTTGCAATGCCCAAATCTAACGTATCAAATTTCTGCTTTATCTCTGTGAAGTTCCGTTTCACATCATACAAGGAGGAAGAGTTGCTACCGACACAATGGACAGAGAAGATAGTCTGAGCCAAGTATGTAATATGAATAAAGGTCTCAGATGCATATTAACAAATTTGGAAGGGACCTTGTAGGTCATCTAGTCCAACCTCCCACCCAAGCAGACCTACACCATTTTTGACAGATGGCAGCCCAATCTCTTCTTGAAAGCTTCCAGTGATGAAGCTCCCATAACTTCTGAAGGCAACCTCTGTTCCATTGGTTGATTGCTCTCACTGTCAGAAAATTTCTCCTTATTTCCAGGTTGAATCTCTTCTTGTTCAGTTTCCATCTATTATTCCTTGCCTAGCCTTTAGGTGCTTTGGAAAATAGCTTGACCCCTTCCTCTCTGTGGTAGCCCTTCAAATATTGGAACACTGCTATCATGTCTCCCCTGATCCTTCTCTTCACCAGACTAGCCCTGCCCAGTTCCTGCAACCGTGTATCGTATGTTTTAGCCTCCAGTCCACTAATCATCTTGGTTGCTCTTCTCTGCACTCTTTCTAGAGTCTCAACATCTTCTTTATACTGTAGTGACCAAAACTGGATGCAGTACTCTAGGTGTGGTCTTACTAAGACTTTATAGAGTGGTATTAGTACCTCATTTGATCTTGGTCTCAGACAAGCTCTTCCCTAGTTCTTATGAAAATAAAGGTAGGGAAAGAACAAGTGTCTTCTGACCTGCAAGATTCTGTTATTATAGTTGTACAATAGAAATAGTACTAACTTACATGACATTGAATTCCTAGTCTGATCTAACCTAAGGCCCTGACAGGTTGTAAATATTGTTTCTTTCTTTTTTAAAAAAGTATACTTGTATTGCTTTACTACGTAAGAAGAAAAAAAATAAGAAAAAATAATCAAAATGTAAACATAAAATTAACTGTCTTCTGGAATGTTTAAATTTATACAGGGAAAAAAAAACCCTGACTTGTATGATGTGAAACTGAACTTCAAAGAGATAAATCAGAGATTTAGTACAATAGATTAGAACATTACAGAGTACCAACACCATAGTAATCTGGTTATGTGAAGCAAGGCTTACTCTGTTTGGAAATCCTGATAAACGGTGTATCACAGACACAAACATGGTTTTGAAAGTAAATAAAGACACTCAAGATGAAGGGACTTATCAATTGGGTCTACTTCATAGAAATCCTTTCATTCTTTTTTAAACCTTCCTCATATCCCTGAACTAGTTCACTTGCTCTTTAATTTTGTATTTATTGATCTGTTTATTCTCAGGGATATGCAGAAACAAGTAAAACATAGTAAAGCCCAAAACTTTACTAGTAAAGCCCAAAGCCCAACTTAGTCCAGAGACACTTTTAAAATAATAAAAGTATTGTGTCTATTATATAAAACATAATTAAAAATAATCCAATCTAAAATCAAAACAACATGAAGGAAAAATTCAAAAGTTGGCATCTACTTAAGCTAAATTTCCAAAAAACAAGAAAAGAGAAAGAAAAAAAGAAAAGAAAAAGCTTTCAGGAAAAACAATTGTCCTTTTGAAAAGTTATGAGACCAGCCAGATTTTCAGAGGAAGGTTGCTTTGTTAATTAAATCTGTGATCGAGAAGCATCTGGCTCTTGAGCTCCTGAGAAGTTAGGATTTTCAAGCAACTTTTCCTGGGGTATATGTATCATATGAATTTTATTCTAGCTAGGAAGAAATTTATAGGGAAATACACAGATTTCCCCCCACCCGCATCCTGAATACCAGCATGAGATATATATGGTGTATCATGTTGGTTTTCATTTCCATTAGGTACAAAAGCCATATCCTGCAATTATCTTAGCAAGTAGAAACTCTGAAATATCACACAAAAGTAATATATTTTTTACCAAATATGACTTCACAAACGATGCAGAAACATAAGATATTAAATTAATAACATTAAAGAATAAAATGAAAAGGATGGCTTTTCTCTTTTTCAAGCATTTAAAAAAATCAATTTTTTTTCAATTTAAATGAGCTTTTTGTCAGACAATCATATCTTTCAACAAGAAAAAAGGCCTTCACAAAAGAAAGAGATGGATTGGACAAGTATATATTAATGTAAAATCAAAATCTTTGAAGACATAGTAATGCTAATAAACAAGTCTTCAAAATGTATAATGGAACAAAAATAAGTAATTTACAGGATATTTTTAATACCTAGTGAGCAAATACTTCCATATATTACTTATTGTGGCCATGCAAAAGATCATCCAGATGGGTTTCATAAATATTTTGAAAGGCACAGATACAATGAACAGCACAAGCAAGTAGCAAACATTGTGTGATCCAGACAGACAAGCAGATAAGTACTTGCAATCAACCAGGCCTAGTGATAGTAGACAAGGACTAAAAGACAACAGTGGTGATAGATGTAGGTAGGTGTCAAGTGACAGCAACATCAGGAAGAAGGAACATGAGAAGCTGGAGATGTACCAGAGCCTGAAGGAGGAACTATAGAGGATGAGGAAAATAAAGGCCAAATGGTTGCAATAAATCCCAGGAACAATATCAGAGTTCTCTGTCCAGAAGAGTGAAGTGCTAGGAACAGTTAAGATCCTACACAGAACTCTCAAACTCCTAGGCCTCTGGCAGAGTACACAAAATTAAGGCAGACATATGCCACCCATAAGGATAAGAAGAAACACAAACATTTACTTTATAATAATTAACAATAATAATTAATAATAACAACAACATTATAATTGCCCAAGTCTTAAATCTGTGGTAGAAAATGCAATTACTATGTGGAAATATGATGGCAATAGCACCTAGATTGATTGATTGATTGATATATATATATATATATATATATATATATATATATATATATATATATATATATATATATATATATATATATATATATATATATATATATACATACATACACACACTATTTTAGCAATAGTCTTCATCCTATTTGTATATTTATATACGAAGTCAACTTATTGCCCCCAACAATCTGGGTCCTCATTTTACCTACCTTATAAAGGATGGAAGGCTGAGTCAACCTTGGGCCTGGTGGGACTAGAACCTGCAGTAATTGCAGGCTGCTGCTGTTAATAACAGATTGCATTAGCAGCCTGAGCCACAGAGGCCCTTATATATCACTTCATAATGCTTTACCGCACTCTCTAAGCAGTTTACAGTATCAGTATATTGCCCCTCCCCGCAAAAAATCTGAGTCCTCATTTTATTGATCTCAGAAAGATGGAAGGCTGAATCAACCTTGAGCTAGTCAGGTTTGAACTAGCCTGCAATACTGCATTCTAACCACTGTGCCACCACAGGTCTTTAACAGTATTCAGCATATATAAAAGGTTCTTATAATTTATAATATAAAAGTAAGAAATGGATTTGTCCTTATCTGTGCAGAATCTTTTTCAAAGAGCAAGATCTTTTTTAAAAAAAGTTTTTTTATTTTATAAACAAGCAAACATTTAGTACATCAGTCATTCCTTCCGTGTGACATCTCGGTGTTTTCTTCATGGCTCCATCTTTTTATTGTTTTTTCTTTCTTCAGTTTAAACTATTGTTTTTTTCCCACAAATACACTATTCTAATTATACCATTTTCTTATATAATTATCCATTGCTAATCTATACCTTTTTTTTAACCAATGGTAGAATTTATCCCATATCTTAAAATATTCTGAATCTTCTCTTTCTTTAATCATCAAGGTTAATCTATTCATTTCAAAGAGCAAGATCTGAAGGGTCATTTTTAAGTTTTTAAAGTTTTTTCAAGATACACGCTTTTTTAAGGAACAATTATTATTGCAAAAATGCATGAAGAAGAAATATTTTGCCCATGATAAGCCATTATTTATTTTTACAACTATATCTACAGTACAATCCATAATTCCTTCACCAAGCTGGGTAGAACTTGTTATATCTACACATATTTAAAATGTTTCTTATCTGGTTTTTTGTTTTTTTGTAAAAAAAGAAAAAAGAAAAGAATACAGAAGTATGAAGAACAATATTGATAGGATGCTATAGATATTCTCAAATTTTCAATATGGACAAGACCAGTGGTGGGATTCAGCCAGTTCGCACCACTTCGGGAGAACTGGTTGTTAACTTTCTGAGCAGTTTGGCACACTGGTTGTTGGGAGAAATTATTAGGGCAGAGAACCGGTTGTTAAATTACTTGAATCCTACCACTGGACAAGACCCCTATTTTTCTTCGTGACAGAAAAAAATGTCACTGTCCTATTCTGGGATAGCAATACTATCCTTAAAAATATTGTAATACAATACAATTTCAACAATAAATAACCTGAGCAGAAAATGCAACTAGTTTAGGAAGGGAAAAAAGAAACCAGACAAAACATAAAACCAACAGAACACACAAACACACACACACCCCTGAAATATCATTGTTCCTCTCCTTTTCCAGTTTTTCATTGATATAATCAGCTAGAAGAGTGATATATGTTTTCAAGAGCTCACAACACAACAGAAGATAGCTTGCCATCATAGTAAGGGATGGTGACAGTAATGGCATTTTGATAGAGAAGGGGACTAGGCCACATTTGGTTTTTTTAGATTTTCCTGGTTGTCTCAAAGTAGTGTTAAATAATTAAATTAACCCTTGCTTGAAATGGGCTTTGTGCATTAAGGGTTGCCAAGTCCAACCAATTCATGACTACCTGACAAAGTCATTACAATTCAAAGTTCTTATTTGAGGAATTGAGGAATACATTGAGGAATATACATTAATAATAATAATAATAATAATATTTTAATTTGTATACCGCCTTTCTCCGGAAGGACTCAGGGCGGTTTACAGCCAAGATAAAATACAATGAAAACACATGCAATACTAAAAACAGACATTAAAAAACTTATTAAATATGGCCCAATTTTAAAATACAATCAAGCCCTATAAAATTAATAAAAATTAAAACCCATAAAATCAACTAAAAAATTAAAATTCAAGCCAGTCCTGTGTGATGGAATAAAAAAGTCTTAAGTTCGCGGCAAAAGGTCCGAAGGTCTGGTAGTTGTCGAAGTCCAGGGGGAAGTTCGTTCCACAGGGTAGGAGCCCCCACAGAGAAGGCCCTTTCCCTGGGGGCCGCCAGTCGATATTGCTTGGCTGACGGCACCCTAAGGAGTCCCTCTCTATGAGAACGCACAGGTCAATGGGAGGTACAAGATGGCAGTAGACGGTCCCGTAAGTATCCCGGTCCTAAGCCATGATAATTGTGTGACTGGGAATCAACACATGGGATAGCACTTTCTTCTCTTTTTCCCTTTATAAAGGGAAAGCACCATAAGCACCAACATTTTAATATCCTTGTATAAAGAGCAGTGGTGGCACAATGGTTAAAATGCTATTTTGCAGGCTGTTTCTGTCACCTGCCAGCAGTTTGATCCTGACCAGCTCAAAGTTGGCTCATCCTTTCATTGGTAAAATGAGGACCCAAATTGTAGGGGGGAGGGGGAATATGCTGACTGCTTGACCACTTAGAGGGCTGCAAAGCACTGTGAAGCAGTATATAAGTCTGAGTGCTATTGCTAAGTGCTATACCACCTTCTAAGCATTCCAAATTTATTAAACCAGCACTTTTAGCCATCTCCAGCTATAAGAAATCTCAAAGATGTCAAGTAGATGCCACTGATGAGAAGAGTATTTTTAATTTGAGATATCAGGGCACAAATCTATGCATCCAGCACACCCTTTATTACTGATCCTGATCTATGAAAGTTTATTTATTGAACTTTATTATTGTGTTAATAATAATGTTACTATTGTTGAAATGTTGATTCATCAACTCTAGAAGATGTTCTCCTGACATTAAAATGGTTTATAGAATTGCTACCAAAAAAAGTCAGTATGAATAATAAAAATACATTTCTCCCAACTGTGGTAGAAAATAATGATACAAAATGAAAAATAAATGTGAGGCTTCATTACTAAGACAGGCCTAAATATATTTTCTACTATTATGAAATTATGCTTAATGGTAAGAGTTATTTGAAAACTTTATTTGTCCAACTATGATTAGACACACAAGGAATTAGTTTCTGATTGTATAGAAAAAATAATGAAACAATATATTATAGCTTTCAGAGGCATCTGAATACTAAATGCAAGATCTAGTTAATCCTTAGGTTCTTATAAATGTGTCTTTTTTAAGAATAATTTTTATTAAGCTTTTAACTATTAAAAACAGAAGGAAAAAAAATACGATAAAGACAAAAACACATTAAAAAACATGACCAACATAACATTACATTATATATTATTTTACAGCTTTCTGTATCAAGATATATATATATTCTCTATTTTTGTTCAATTATTCTTATAAGTACTTATATTTACATTATATTTATTTACACAATTATTACTGTAAGATTAACAATGTTTTGCGATTTTTAATTCTTAATTTTGACCCTATTAGTTTAACATTCCAAATTATCGTTTTGATTTCTATAAATGTGTCTTTTAACTTTGAGACTTGGACAATCATAGCCAACTGAAAGAGCCTGACAAATTTTAATTGTCTCAATCCCAAAGATTTTGACTATAAAGTTGAACGTTAAAATATATTTGGAATTTACCTAACATTATTAAAGAGATAAGACAGGCAACAGTTAGAAAGAATACATGTATAATTACTATAATATTTTCTCTTTATTTAGTGATACATAAGTTCAGTTTTTTATGAAGGTTATTTTCATATTTGTTTATGTAGATTTCTTTTATCTTAAAGACTCACAAGGACTGTGAAAGAAGAGACAAGACACACTGCATCATGAAATTTATTAAAAATAGGTAATGAATAAATTATATATGATATTAATGATAAGCAATATGCATATAATTTTGATTATCTATTATGGAGACTGAAAATTAGATGAGTATCATAGTGTGGACGATTTCTCCATAGGATTAAGGAGTTAACGCCCCCCCTCCCACCATCTCATTACTGAATTGATGAGATAGACTAACTTTTATTTTATTTTTAAAAAATCCCCTCTATTATTTTTATAAATAACTAAAAGAGGCAAACATATCTAATACTCTTTCCTCCTCATATTTCTCTGTATCAAGGTAAATTGGACTGGGAGCGAGAGGCTGCTTTCATGCCTAAAGTAGGACTATAATTCACAGTCTCCTCATTTTTATCCTGTCTCCAGTACTCATGTACTTTATATGTTACATTTTTATTAACATCAGCTTCACCCTTTGACTAAATAATCAGCTATGTTATACAAAGTTTGGCCTGGCTGTCTACAAAGGAGTCAATTTCTCCTTATGTATGTGCTTTCTCCATTCCTTCCTCTAGCCTTTCCCAGCTCTGCCCCTAAACTCTGCATTTTCACAAATATCATTTTCTTCACATAGGTATAGAGCTTCCTCAAGCTCTTGCTTAGTTTATTGACTGATCAAATGATTTATCAAATTTCTATGGCTGTTCATAACAATTCTGTTATCTCTAAAGCAGGGGTCTCCAACCGTGATCCCTTTAAGACTTGTGGACTTCAACTCCTAGAGTTTGTCAGCCAGCTTTGCTGGCTGAGGAACTCTGGGAGTTGAAATCCTAATCTTTATTAAAAAGTTTTACAACAATTAAATTTTTCCCCTCCCCTCCTAAACCCCTCCCCCGGACTTCCCGGAGCAAACACAAGGTATAGTTCCTTAAACAAAACAGTCATACATTAAATTTTTAAAATCTAACACAATTATAATCTTTCTCTCACATAACCTGACTTCTTCCATTAAAATCAAAATAACATCCTTCATTCAAAAGCAATCCGAAATTTCTTAAACTGATATCTATTTTGAATATAATCAATCCAGTTCTTCCATTCATTTAAATATTTTTCTTGAGTACTGTCTTTCAAGAAGGCTGAGATTTTAGCCATCTCAGCCAAATTGGAAACTTTCAATATCCATTCTTCTATTGTGGGTAATTCTTTTTTCTTCCAATATTGTCCAATCAACAGTCGTGCTGCTGTTATTAAGTTCAAAATCAACTTAGTCTCAATCACTGTACAGTCCGTTGTTATTCCCAAAAGGAAAAATTGCGGTAGAAACTTTATCTTCTTCTTCAGAACATTCTGCATAATCCACCAGATTCTTATCCAGAAAGACTTAATTTTCTTACAAGTCCACCATACATGAAAATATGTAGCATCATCACAATTACATCTCCAACATTTCGCTTGCATATCTGGATACATACATGATAATTTCTTAGGATCTAAATGCCATCTATAAAACATCTTATAAAAATTTTCCTTAAATTCTGCGCTATGTAAATTTAACATTTCTAACCCAAATTTTTTCCCATGTTTCCAACATTATTGGTTCTTGAATATTCTGTGCCCATTTTATCATACAATCCTTTATTAAATCTCTTTCAGAATCTATTTCTATCAACACAGTATACAATCTCTTTATATGCCCCTGAGTTTGATTTCTAATTTGTTTAACCAGATTTTCTTCATTTTGAATGATACCAATTTTCTGATCTTCTTTCCATCTAGCCTTTAACTGTCCATATTGAAACCAAGTATAATTCCTCCCTTCTTCTTTTAATGTATCCAAAGATTTTAGTTGTAAATTTCCCCTCTCATTGTATAAAAGATCTTTATAAGTAATCATTTCTTGTTCCTGTTCTATATTTATATTCTCTACTGCGTGCGAGGACATACCCATATAGGAATTTTATAATTTAATTTATAATAATATTTTTCCAGACACGCAGAAGAGAAATTCTCAACACATGATTCTTAAAAGCTTTATCTACTTTCTTATCATACAATAAATATGCATGCCAACCATATAATAAATCATAACCTTCTATATTCAAAATCCTTTCCTCCGTCAAATTAAACCAATCACTTATTACCGAAAGAACAACTGCTTCATAATACAGTTTTAAATTAGGCATTTTTAATCCTCCTCTTTCCCGTGTATCTTGCATTATTTTCATTTTGACTCTCGCTTTTTCCTTCCCATATAAATTTATTAATTCCAATCTGCCATTCATCCAAATTTTTATCTTTCTTAATTATTGGTATCATCTGAAACAAGAACAAGAATTTAGGCAAAACATTCATTTTTATAGCTGCTATTCTCCCTAACAAAGATAATTGTAATTTTTTCCAAGTATTCATTTCCTTCTGAATTTTTTTCCATAACACATCATAGTTATTCTTATACAATTTTCCATTTGATAAGTAAGAAAGACTCCTAAATATTTAACCTTTTTTACAATTTCAAATCCTGTTATTTCCTCTAGTTTTTCTTTCTGGTTCTTAATCATATTTTTGGTTAACACTTTTGTTTTATTTTGATTCACTTTAAACCCTGAGACCCTTCCATATTGATTAATTACTTCCAACAAATATACACTCAAAGGCAGAACTATTGCATCCATAGAACTGTTGAACATGAGCTGAAGGTAACCTAAACACAAAATGTACTACACCACTCACTCACACGTAAACATTAGTGTGGGTTATGGGGATTCTGGTATTCCCCAGCAGTTCTCTTCATTTGGCTTTAGAACTGTTCCAAATTAAGACAGCCATAACCAAGCCCAGATTAATCCCCCAGGCAATGGCCAATTAGTCCGCGAAACAAATAGCAAGCTGCTCAAACAAGTAAGTCCAATAAACGAACATAAAGCCCCCAGGCAAAAACTGAAAGTACATCCTCATTACCTTGATGGTTATAGAAGTTCAGAATCTCAAAAGTCAAGCAGAAAACATGAGCAAACACATGGCCATGACCTACACACATTGTTCCCACCAGCATCTCCCTCTGCCTTCCATGCTAAATAGCTCCCTGGTGCAGCCCATCAAGAATGGCGGGGCCTTCTCCCGAGCAATTTGGCAGACCTCTGTTTCTCTGTCCTACATGCTCTGAGATCCACCATGGAAGGCAGCTCCTCCCTCTCCTCTTCACTGGGCTACAAGCTGTCCCCAGATGAAGCCTGTAAGTCTCTTTCTGCTGGCCATACTGGGTCACTAATAAACTCCATTCCTGATGTATGAGGAATGAGCTCATTCTCCTTTGAGCCAGCCTCCGAGGAAGAGTCGGAGGAATTGTCCAAGGGAGACATCACACGTAATCAAGACCTGGCTGGGCACGGAGGGGGGGGTTCCCCTCATTGAGATGTGCCCGCCGGGTTTTCGTGCATTTCATCAGCCAAGGGCCCAGGGTAGGGGTGGGGGAGTAGCGGTTGTTATTAACGAGAGTCTGGCTCCGAGGGAGGTCGCTGTCCCGCAGATAAACGGTTGTGAAACCCTCTTCGTGAGGTGGGGCCGGGGGGTGCAGGTGGGCTTGCTGATCACGTACCTGGCTCCTTGCTACGTGACGGCAGCCCTGCCCGAGCTGCTGGAGATGATAGCCGGGACGGCGGTTGAGACCCCCAGGCTTATGGTCATGGGGGATTTCAACTTGCCGTCGGCGGGCAACTCGTCAATGGCAGCTCGGGAGTTCATGGCTTCCATGACGGCCTTGGACCTGACCCAGGTAGTTGCGGTCCCCACCCACGTCGGGGGTAACACACTGGACTTGATTTTCATCTCGGGACAGTGGCTAAATGATCTGGAGTTAGGGGAATTAATATCTCAACCCTTGTCATGGTCTGATCATTTACTCCTTCAGCTAGACTTTCGGACCGCTGCACCTCACCGCAGGGAGACGGAACCGGTCCAATGGTCCCGCCCCAGGCGCCTGATGGACCCTGAGAGGTTTCTGACGGAGCTTGGGCCATTCCCGAGGGAGTTAGCCCACGGCTCGGCTGAGGAGCTGGCGGCCGCCTGGGATGAGGCGGCCGCTGGCGCCTTAGACCGTGTCGTGCCTTTGTGGCTTCTGACTCGGCAACGAACTCGACCAGCTCCTTGGTATAACGAGGAGTTGAGAGAGATGAAGCGCCGGAAAAGAAGCCTAGAGAGCGCTTGGAGGTCCAGCCGCTCCGAACCTGACCGAACACTAGCGAGGTCATATATTCAGACCTATCTAGTGGCGATCAGGGCGGCGAAACATAACTATTTCTCCGCACACATGTGAAAAGCTGCCAGAAGGCAAGAGCAGCTAAAGCAAAAAGGACAACTCAGGAGTAAGGCCAGGAGATGATTGGCCATAAGGCTTAAAAGAGCAGCAACTCTTGAGCTCTTTGTAGGAAAGCAACTTTGTGGGGCCTTGGGTGGGGTGCCAAAGAAGACAAAGGTTTGTGAAAAGGCTGAAGGACTTTTTCTGAAGGATTTATTTTGGAATTAATTTGAACTAAGCTGAGAATGAAGTAATTCTCAGCTGTTCTAATAAAATATGTTTGTTTAAGACTGATTGTGTCTGGTAATAACTACTTGGGCTAAATCACAACACAATCATACAGTAGTCTGTTCAAGAAAAAGGTCTGCTATAACAACAACATATTGTTGTTATTCTTTCTTAGTTGTTCTTTTATGTTTGATAAACAGGTCCTCTGAACTTATGCATTTTCATGTTGCTGCCTTGTTTCCATGCTTGTTCATTGAATAGGAGCAAACATAAAGAAATAATTTAAAATGGTTAACTGAAAGAAAAGATGTTAAATGCAATGCATAAATATAGTATAAGGCCTTCATTACTATTAATGGGGCTTACTTTTGGAACTGATGTAGCAAATTAACTGGAACGCAACATTTAAAAAAACAACAGAAATTGATTAAGAAAGAGGTGTTTTAGTTTAACATCCTATTTCCAAAAGCATGAGTGGAACAGAAAGGCAATCACTCCAAAATGCTTCAATCATTGGATTCACAGATTATATTTACCATGGTTCATAGCAGCTGATAGATTCTTCATTACATCCAAACATTTTCTTAAGTTCTGTAAGTTAGTAGACATTGATGCTTTCTCTTCGGCAGCCGGTGTCTTAGCAAGTTCAAGTGAATGATTTATTTCTCAATTAGAAATTTAAAAAGACTTTTGAGTATGTTCTCAATCCAGATTGTATCTTCTAAATCCATTAACAGAGCCCTCATGATCCTACCTGAAAAATGCTGTGTTTTTTTTAAAAAAAAGAACCCCTCTTTGACATGATGGATAATAGTTTACATATTTTAATGATGGCCCAATGTAATTTTTTATAGGTAGTTTGTTCTGCATATCCAAGCTGTTGCCTACAGTTTAGAATCTACAGATTCAAGATCCTGGATCCGTATTTAACCAGTGACATATTTAAAAAAGACTGAACTAGCACATAGACCTCCATTTTACTTTTCTTTATAGTTTTGGATATAATTTAAGGTCAGAAACTTAACTATTACCACAGACTACTGCAGCAGATTTCATAAAAACTAAACATTGATTAAGACCAAAGCTATTAGGAATGGACCAGCCACAAAACAGACAAAGTCAGAACTTCTGTTTCAATATACCATAAGATAGCTTGAAGTATTCACCTAGCAGGGAGAGAATTTTATTTGGATTCTGTTTCAGGAAGCAAAACGGTTTTATTTTTTTTTAAATCTAACTCTGCATGTGACGTCTTGCAAAACCACAGTAATGCAACAATATCATTAAGAAACCCATTTTCAAAGCAACCAAACCAATAGCGTAAACACCAGGTTGTTATTTTCTTTTTGTCTGTTTGCTTTCTTTTTATATAAGCTGCTACAGGGAGACAAAAACAAAGTTTCAGGATTTTTTTCCCCTTCCTCTAAAGAACTAGTCAAGGAAAATACTTAGTTAAAAATTATTATTATTTTTTCTCCCTTCTAAAGACTTTTCTCTAAAAAAGAGCTTGCCTTTAAAAATGCTACTCCCTTTTCATAAGGTCAGCACGGCATTGGTTAGATAAGTCCCAGTAGAAAAAAAAATATGATCATAAAAACTAAAATTTTAGATTACTGTATGGGAGAAAATAAGATCTTAGCAGTTTATGGTTTCCAAAATGAACAGTCAAATTCATTTTTCACCCTTTTTCTTTCTTTAAGAAGCTGCTGGTTTTTTTTTCCTTTCAGCATAATTTTTCTATGCAGTGAACTATTCATTATATATGAAAAATAAAAGTATCTGAATACAAACCTGAAGATGGCCTGCTGATGCCTGTGGAACATTTCAAAATTGTGCACTGATCCAGAAACTATTGATACACTCCAACTATGTCCCTGCAGTTACGTTCCACATGACTGAAAGTATATTATGTGTAAGCAAAGAAATCCTGCAGCATTTTCCTGGTGTATTTGCAATCCAGTATATAAAATGATCAGAGGGGCACTAAAACGCCTTATGAAGCTTTGTGTTGGTTCAGCTTTGGAAATGATTAAGAGATTTTTCCAAACTGAAAATTATCTTTGCATGAGTTATAGAAAGCTGATTTCCACCCTAGAGAGGGAAGATCACCTGGAGCTTAAATCTTATGGTTATACACTACCTGTGAGCTCAAGTTCAGTATCTGGTTATTGCAATCATTTTAGTTGCTTGCATGGCTAGAGCTTCATGTAATGAAATATTAAGGGGCGTGCATAAGAGCACAAGAGTGCCTACCGTTCCTGTCCTATTGTTTCCTTTCTTTATATTCAATTAATTTAGTTATTACATACTCATACTTATATATACACTTATATATTGTATAGTTATTTCATGCTTACACTCATATATGACAAAATAAATAATAAATAAAAATAACAATAAAATAAAAAATAAATACATTGGGGGGAGGGTTGAACTAGCAGATCTCCGATGTCCCTTCCAAACACTGATCTATGAAAAACCAAGAGCAACCAAATATAAGATTTACAGTAAATAGTGTCCTAATATAGATGTGCATAATACTTTGCTAAGCTATACCAGTTGTGACAGGGACACGGTGGCTCAGGGGCTAGGACGTTGAGCTTGTCGATCGAAAGGTCGGCAGCTCAGCGGTTCGAATCCCTAGTGCTGCTGTGTAATGGGGTGAGCTCCTGTTACTTGTCCCAGCTTCTGCCAACCTAGCAGTTTCGAAAGCACGTAAAAATGCAAGTAGAAAAAATAGGGACCACCTTTGGTGGGAAGGTAACAGCGTTCCGTGCGCCTTTGGTGTTGAGTCATGCCGGCCGCATGACCACGGAGACGTCTTGAGACAGCGCTGGCTCTTCGGCTTTGAAACGGAGATGAGCACCACCCTCTAGAGTTGGCAACGACTAGCACATATGTGCAAGGGAAACCTTTACCTTTTACCAGTTGTGACATCAAATCAAGGAAGCTTCAAACATGAAGCTATTTAGTAGTCATCTGAAGAAAACAAGGATATCCCAAAAGGAAATCACTTGTTTGAAGGCCAGTACCAAAAAGGCCCTTATTTCTTGTGCTGAAAACTTCAGTAACATATTCGAATATAGAGATCTAATAGACAACTCATTGTAAAGGAAGCACTATAGCAATAGCACTTAGACTTATATACCACTCCATAGTGCTTTACAGCACTCTCTGAGTGGCTTAAAGAGTCAGCATATTTCCCCCAATAATCTGAGTCCTCATTTACTGACCTTGGAAGGATAGAAGGCTGAGCTGATCCTTGAGCAGGTCAGGATTGAACTCCTGCCTGTGGGCAGTGTTATCCTGCAATACTGCATTCTAACCACTGTGCCAATACAGCTCTTTACCTATAAAGGTAAAATGCCTTAATCCTAAAAGTTTTAAAGCTTTGTAGGTTAAGAGTGGGATTTTGAATGTAGACCAGCTTTTTAATTTTGAGTGCTGAGTAGAACTGTTAAGGATAATCTTTCTAAATATGATAATTAACATATTATAGTAATTATAGTTACTATAGTAAAGAGGACATCCCTTTCATGCCTTTCTATTCTAAATATCTATTCCCATTTCACTAAATTGTATTAGTTCCTTTTTTTATTTTTTTGTATACCTCTCCACAAGGAAAAAAGAACTGTAGTATTGGTCTTCAAGCCTCTTTAAATCACATTTTTCTTTTGTGTCTGGAAAAAGCATCTGGTTACTCAATGAAGACTATATTTGAAATATCAATAAGGAAGCTGTTTATATAGTAAATGAGGATATTTAAAACTAAGTTAATACTGTACCCAGGTGAAAGTATACAGTACATACATCCCTATAATCAAGCTAAACAATTCATAACATAAACAGCTCTGCTTGAAACAATTGACTCCATAATTCAATGGAGAGGATGAGAAATTATTTAAAATGCCAAACAAGAAGATTTGCAAGTGATTCGTTGGAAATTCAGTTAAAAATTCATAAGTTTATGTATTCAGAAGCCATTTTGGAGGGTACAATAACACTGCAGAAAACATTGTGGCTAATTTAATCTGTATAGAAAGTTTTGTAGCAAAACGTACACTCCATTCATTAGGCTTTTTTGACCCTGTTAACATTGAAAAAATAGTAACAAATGGAATGGATATAGTTTATATTAGCAATATAATTCTATTATAATATAACAAATGTTGGTTCTGTTATACATAACAGAACCAAATTCTATTCAGATCCATATCAGTAAGCTCAAACTGCCCAAGGAGCTGCTGATCCAATTCTACAGAGGAATTATTGAGTCTGTCATTTGCACCTCTATAACTGTCTGGTTCGGTTCTGCAACCCAACAAGAAAAACACAGACTTCAGAGGATAATTAAAATACCTACAGAGGATAATTAAAATATCTACAGAGAAAAAATAATTGCTACCAACCTGCCTTCCATTGAGGACCTGTATACTGCACGAATCAAGAAGAGGGCCGTGAAAATATTTGCAGATCCCTCGCATCCTGGACATAAACTGTTTCAACTCCTACCCTCAAAACGACGCTATAGAGCACTGCACACCAGAACAACTAGACACAAGAACAGTTTTTCCCCGAAGGCCATCACTCTGCTAAACAAATAATTCCCTCAACACTGTCAGACTATTTACTGAATCTGCACTACTATTAATCGTTTCATAGTTCCCATCACCAATCTCTTTCCACTTATGACTATAACTTGTTGCTGGCAATCCTTATGATTTATATTGATATATTGATCATCAATTGTGTTGTAAATGTTGTACCTTGATGAACGTATCTTTTCTTTTATGTACACTGAGAGCATATGCACCAAGACAAATTCCTTGTGTGTCCAATCACACTTGGCCAATAAAATTCTATTCTATTCTATTCTATTCTAAAACCTTTTAAAAAGATACCTATAATAAATCTATAAATCTAATAAATAAACAAATGTGTACTATATAATGAAGAAAGATTTGGCTATTGTTTACTTTAAAGCACTTTTCAAAGGATATGTGTGTGTGTGTTAGCCAAGATAACAGTTGAGAGTTGATGGTTGAAACCTGGCATTTACTTAAAGAGATTCCCAAGGGAAATTAATATGTGCTGTTGTTTCTATGGATAATGGAACTATTCTAAAATTCTTAAACTTAGGGAGCTGTCCTAATCACCGGGCTGTTGAAATGGTGCTGTAATGCCAAGGGACATTGACACTGAATTCCTTAATTCATAGAATAGAATAGAATAGAATAGAATTTTTTATTGGCCAAGTGTGATTGGACACACAAGGAATTTGTCTTGGTGCATATGCTCTCAGTGTACATAAAAGAAAAGATACGTTCATCAAGGTACAACATTTACAACACAATTGATGATCAATATATCAATATAAATCATAAGGATTGCCAGCAACAAGTTATAGTCATAAGTGGAAAGAGATTGGTGATGGGAACTATGAGAAGATTAATAGTAGTGCAGATTTAGTAACTAGTTTGACAGTGTTGAGGGAATTATTTGTTTAGCAGAGTGATGGCCTTCGGGAAAAAACTGTTCTTGTGTCTAGTTGTTCTGGGGTGCAGTGCTCTATAGCGTCGTTTTGAGGGTAGGAGTTGAAACAGTTTATGTCCTGGATGTGAGGGATCTGTAAATATTTTCTGTAAATAAATTCATAGTTTCATATGCTATTCTAGCTACATACCATTCATCTGATAAATGCAGAAATATGGAGATGTTTGGACTGGATAAGTTATCCTAGGAAGCTGATTCTCAGTCATAGCTTTTAAAAGTTGGTGATTTATAGCAATGTCAATTTTTCATCTGCGACTACGAATGAAAGGACTAAGGACAATAATCTGTCGTATTATTGTACTAATGGTATCAGGGCTGAATTGATCCTTTTGATCACATAGGCTTTTCCCAAGACATGCTAGAGAAAACGCTAGGAGAATATGGGAACAAATACAAATTACAACATATAAATGCCATCAGAGCACCTCACAACTCCCTGCAGAATTGTGCTATGTCACTCTACAACAATGAGAGATCAGTGAATGCTTCTGCTGCTCTTCACATCCATCTCTGAGAGTGGATTATTTTTCTGTTTCTGCATCTTTGACCATTTCCTTTCAATTTCAGGGACAAGAAATGGCTTTGGGATGTTTTTTAGCCCTTTTTCGAAAGAAAAGAAAGGATAGGTGAAATTCTTGTACCACTCGCATGAAGTGTCCATAAAGTATATGTGTCTGTGTACTTTGTATGTATTAAAAATATATATCAAATGATTTGCTGCCTCTCTGGCATTACATAAGGACCAAAGGATTATGTCTTCTCTTTTTATATAATAATATTATTAAAGATTACAATTTAGGACAATAAACACTAATATAAACTAGAAAAAGAAAATAAAAGCATTAAAAAATAGAAAGTGCTGAAAAAAGGAAAAAAGAAAGAAAAAGAGAAAATGAAAAAAGACTTAAAAAAACAAATATGTAAAGAGGTAACTCATCTTCATTACCATTTGTAATAATTTTAATAACTTATTATTTTCTCTTAGAAAGTCTTCTTCCCATGTTCTATTTTCCATCCATAAGCAAATACATAAAACTTCATCATTTCAATCCTGATATCAGAAAAAGTCCATTAAGGGATAGCTGAGATAACAACACTTCTGTTTTAACCTTGATAAAATAAACTTTCCATTCCTTCATTTTACTTTTAATAATCCTTTTCATATCATGTCCTAGAACTTGTTTTTTCCCCCCATTGTTTCTTTCTCTCTTCTCACAAAATTGTTTAAAGCTTTAACAAGCTTATTTTCTATATCCAATATAGGAAAATCATTCAAGTCACTCTCTTGGTTTGTTATTGTATATCCCTTTTCATTATTGAGACATCCACCGGTTTCTTTTGTATGACCAGTGTAACATCTTTTTCCATATAATTTGTTAAGTTCGGGCAATAAAGAGACAGGAGACCAGTGAGTGACAACAGCTCTTTAGTTTATAGTGAACCCAGCGAAAGACAACCGGCAAAAACCCCTCTTTATAACCTATTTTGGCTGAGGCTTCAACCAATCAGCAACGTGCTTGTTCCCGCCCAAAATTCCCTCCTAAAGTTTAAAGATACATTACACTCCTTCCCTCCCAGAACGCATTGTACTCATATTTACATAAAATTAGCATATTATTTCTCCACGTAGTCACGCAGGTAGACAGGGCGTCTCCTAACTCTTTCTGACCTGCGCAATTCATTCTCTGGGAGTGAGTCGAGCTGGTCGGAGGGACTGTTAGTTCCTCCCAGCTCCTCCTCTGGGCCGTCCGGCCCTGGATTATTGGCAGAGTCGTCCCTGCTGTCTTCAGGAGGAACCGGTTGGCGTCGCTGGACTTCATCGGACTCAGATAAGTCCCCCGTTTGCCCCGGGTTTGAGTCAGCTGTGAATTCAAACATTGTCGTGTCCCACTCCTCCGCTGACGGCTGGGTCCGGGAAATCCGAATCAGGCTTGCCTCTGCAGCTCTGCCCAAAGTCCTAGCAAAGTCCTCAGAGCAGGCAGGAGACCAGTAAGTGACTTCAGCAAGATAAGTTTGACTTTTGCCTGACTCAGAGACTGCCAGAAAGTAGCTCCTTTATATAGGCCATGGGGTGTGGCTCCATGACTCAGCACTCATTAAGGCCTGCCCCTCCCTTCCCTCCGTTGCCTCCGCCTCTCCAATCTTCTGATGCGAGGGTCACTCCAATCAGCTGTTCTTGGGAGTAAACCCTCCTCAGGCTCACCTGCTGTGGAGGAGGGGGAGGGGTCTAGCTGCTCCGTTTGCCTGGGCATGGAGTCAGGGCTGGGGCAGGGAGATGCTCCTTCTTCTGCAGTTTGTGGGGGCATGGAGCCAGGACTTGGGCCGGAAGGCATACATTCCTCAGTGTTGGGGAGCAGGTAAGAAGGCCCCGGCTGCTCTGAGGGCGGGCAAGACACAACAAACATTTGGTAGTCAGGGCCTGGCTGATTGGTTTCTGTTTTACTTGATATTCGTTTTCTTATTTGGTCTATGTGGCGTCTCCAAACCCGGCCATCCTCCATGTCTACTACATATGATTTCGGCCCGGTTATTCCAAGAATTGTTCCTTTTAACCATGTTGGACCCTCGCTATAGTTGTGTGCCCACACTGGGTCACCCACTGTCATTTCCCTAGCTTTTCCTTGTATCCCCTTGTACCCATCTGGGGTGTAGGTTGGGTTTAGTCGGTCTAACGGGCACCTGAGCTTCCTGCCCATCAATAGTTCCGCCGGGCTGCGGCCAGTTGTCACACAGGGGGTTCTATGTTGGACTGCTAAAAAGATATTGATTTTTGTTTGCCAATCACCTGGCCTTATCCTAGATAGCGCTTCCTTGGCGCTCCGAATGAAACGTTCTGCAAGTCCGTTCGTCGCCGGGTGGAAAGGCGCCGAGAGGACATGTCTGATGCCCTCCTCCGCCAAGTACCCCTCAAACTGGGTTGCCGTGAATTGCGGGCCGTTGTCGGAAACTAGGGTGTCGGGCAGGCCATGGGTTACAAATAGGTGCCTCAGGACTGAGATAACTGCCTCGGCCGTCGTGGTTCTCATGAGGATGATTTCTAACCATTTTGAGTAGGCATCTACTACAATTAAAAAGGTTTGCCCATGGAATGGCCCGGCAAAATCTATGTGAATCCTAGACCATGGCCCCTGGGGTTTCTCCCATTCTCTAATTGGGGCTGTAGGGGGTAGTGGCCTTGACTCTTGGCAGGATTGGCATTTCCCTACCCTGTCGCTAATTTCCTTATCCATTAGGGGCCACCATACATAACTCCTCGCTAAACTCTTCATCCTCACGATCCCCGGGTGGCCCACATGCAATAGTTCCAATACATTTTTTCGTAATTTCTCCGGGATGACCACTCTATCCCCCCATAACAGACACCCCCCTTGAACCGATAGTTCCGCTCATTTTTTCGCAAAGTCTTTGAAATGCTCGCCCAGCGCAGCGGGCCATCCCCTTTGCACCCAACCGATTACAGTCCTTATGGTAATGTCCTTGTAAGATGCCCTAGCCACTTCCTTGGATGTGACTGGGCCAGAGTCCAAAGAGTCAATTAGCAGGACGGGTGTCCCCGGGGTCAGGTCTTCGATAGTCTCTGGTAAAGGGCATCTACTCAGAGCGTCCGCATGCCCCAAGTCTTTTCCGGGGCGGTGGAGCAATTTGTAAGAGTATGCCGCTAGGAAGATAGTCCATCGGGTCAGCCTGGGTGAAAGTGCAATGGGTGTTGGGCGGTCGCCTGCTAAGAGTCCCAGTAGGGGTCTATGGTCCGTGACTATCTCGAAATCTCGTCCGAATACATATTCGTGAAATTTCTTAACCCCGGAGACTATAGCCAATGCCTCCCTATCCAGCTGGCTGTAGTTCCTTTCGGCCGAGGACATTGTTCGGGAATAATACGCTATAGGGGCTTCTGTTCCATTCGGTAACCTATGGCTGAGCACAGCCCCCACCCCGTAGGGAGATGCATCACAGACTAGTACTAATGGCAACGTGCCATTGTATTGAATGAGGAGGCTATCGCTGGACAAAAGGTTTTTTACCCCTTCAAATGCCTTAGCTTCCACCTTTCCCCAGGACCAAACAGCTTTCTTTGCTAGTAATTTGTGTAACGGTTCGGCTATTGTTGCCTTGTTTTTTAAGAATACCGCATAGAAGTTGACAAGCCCTAAGAATGCTTGTAACTCCGTTTTATTTTTGGGAGCTGGGGCCTTCCTGATGGCCCGTACCTTGCTCTCAGTAGGGTGAATCCCTTCCCTGTCTATTCTGTACCCCAGGAATTCTACGGATTCCACCCCAATTTGGCATTTGTTAAGCTTAACTTTAAGCCCGGCAGACCTGAAAATGCCCAAAACCTTCCTTAGTCTTACCCCCAGTTCCTCTAAGTTCTCAGCTGATACCAATACATTGTCGAAATATGGTACCACCCCGGGTAGACCCTGTAATAGTCGCTCCATTAGGTTTTGAAATAGCCCTGGAGCCACACTAACTCCGAACTGGAGTCGAGTGCATTTGAAAGCATCCCAGTGCGTGACAATTGTCTGCGCCTCGGCTGTGCTGCTATCTACGGGTAACTGCTGATAGGCTTGAGCCAAATCGAGTTTGGCGAAAACCTGCCCTTGTCCTAACGAGTGCAGCAAATGTTGCACTACTGGGACGGGGTATGCACTCTTCTGCAATGCTTTATTGAGTGTTGCCTTTTAGTCAGCGCAAATCCGGACCGATCCGTCCGGTTTGACTGGGGTCACTATAGGTGTCTCCCATTTTGCATGGTCGACGGGGACTAGTATTCCCTGGCTTACTAGCTTGTCCAATTCCCTGTCAATCTTGGGCTTTAGAGTGAATGGGACTCTCCTAGCCTTTAACCTGATAGGGGCAACTTGTGGGTCTAGATTAAAAGAAATAGGGATCCCCTCATACTTGCCCAGGCAGTCTTTGAAGACGTCCTTGAACTCCTTCAGCAGTTCATCTTTGAGGTTGACTTCATTTCTGAAGACCCCGGTCACTCCCATGCCCAAAGCTCGGAACCAGTCCAGTCCTAGCAAACTCGGTAAAGTTCCATCTACTACGGTGATTGGCAGGGTTTTCTTGAATTGTCCATACTTGACTTTGACGGACGTTACCCCTCGAACAGGGATTCGATTTCCTTGGTAGTCTTGCACTCTCAGCTTCTGGGTCTGTAGCTGGCGCTTTGCGATGGCTGGCAAGTCTCTCACGAGGGTGTCCCAGGACATAATTGTGATTGACGAGCCGGTGTCCACTTCCATTTGGCACGGCACCCCTTCAATGTATGTTTTGGTAAAAATCTTTTTTTCTAGTCGTGTCGATGCGTGGCCCACTCTCACAGTGGTCTGATTTAACTTCGCGCCCTTTTTGAATGGACCAATCCCGGGCCGCTTCGCTGCTCCCGCTCTGATTGGTCGGTTTGAATTTTGGCGGAAGGTTGGGGCTCGACAGGCCTGCGCTATGTGACCTTTCTTTTCGCACCGACAAATCGCCCTTAAACTTGCAGTGTTGTCATTGGTGTTGGCCCCCGCAACTCACGCATTCGCCCCGGTCCCCTCTCTCCGGCCTCCCGGTGTGGAAAACCTCTTCCTCTTCCTCACCTTCCGACTTGGCCTGGACTTCCTCATTGTGGACCGGTGTTATTTTCGCTCCGGCACCCTGTGCGTTCGGCTTTTGCAAGGTTTGTTCCACTTTGGTAGACATCTCGTGAGTCCTGGCCTCATCCAAGGCTATTGCCAAAGTCAGGTTGCTCTTAGACAGCAGCCGCCTTTGCAGTCGGATGTCCCTGACCCCACAAATGAGTTGTTCGAGTAAGGAGTCCTCCAAATCTCTGTACTCACAGTGGTTCGCGGCTTTCCTCAACGCGGCCATGTATACGCTTATCGATTCGCCCTCACGCTGTACCCGCTGCCTCAACTCGAACCGTTGGACGAACTTTGAGGGTACTGGTGCGTAGTGCACTCGAAGTGTTGTTTGTAGTGTTTGCCACGGTACCGATTGTACCGGCGTTGGCTCTGAAAGTGACTCTGCGGTATCGAAAACCTCTGGACCGCAGTGGCTCAGGAAGTACACTCGCTTCCTATTATCCGAAACTCCTTGTAGTTCGTTCGCTTCGAGGAAACACTCGAAACGAGCCATGTACGACCCCCATTTCTCCTTGGCTGGGTCAAATGGCGCTGGCGGCGTGTAGCTGGACATCGCTAACTATCCGCCCTCGAAACTGGCTGGGTTCGCGCCTTCTTTGCTCCTTCAGCTCTTTTCCCAATCTCACTGCCTCAGTATCCCACCTTCGTTGCCAATGTTAAGTTCGGGCAATAAAGAGGCAGGAGACCAGTGAGTGACAACAGCTCTTTAGTTTATAGTGAACCCAGCGAAAGACAACCGGCAAAAACCCCTCTTTATATACTATTTTGGCTGAGGCTTCAACCAATCAGCAACGTGCTTGTTCCCGCCCAAAATTCCTTCCTAAAGTTTAAAGATACATTACATAATTATTGTAGCCCACCATTGTTAAATCCACTTTTAGATCAGCCTCAGTCACATCAAGTAATATTTGTTCCTTTGCATCTTTTAAACACAGTCTTTCTATATAGGTAGACCCTCTTATAATTATCTTCAGAGTCCATCATTCAAAAACATCCTTTGATATGTTCAATATTAAGATAGTTTGTTTCACTCTATATTTAGTAAATCAAGTTGAACTTTCTATTTCCCTCTAGTGTCCAAGCTTCAACATCTCATCCTACCATGTTTTTTTTTCCTTTTGAAAAGAAATCAAAACAAAAGTATTTTCCCAGGGGAAGCATTCGTAATATTAACTGGAAAATATTGTTTTGAATTCAGTTGGACCCTTGATCCATTTGTAAGTGTCAAGCAACAGAGAAATCAGAAGATCCAGGCAGTTCAAACGGGTATAAATAGTTATTGAAGCTTAGAATCTCAACTACTAACAATCAAATCAATTTGGTGGCAGTTAAGAATCAGAGAAATGCAAGGTGGCTGGACTTAGAATTCTTGTGGGCATGAAGGGACTCATGACTGATGATGCCTTTTCTCCTCCCTTGGATTCAGTCTGGTCATCTCCTACAATAACTTTCTAAAAGAGCAACTTCTCTGTTCACTAGCTCTTCATTCTTCTTCTTTTTGTGGAGTGGTTTTCAGTTCACCACTTCTTCCCCAAAAATGGAAATGTGCCTTCTCAGTGATGGCAACTGAGAATGACATCTCTCCCACCCACACCCACCCCCGCAAGAAATCTGTATTTTGCTCAACTTAATGATTTTCTGAAAACTATTAACATCTTGGTTTTTTTTTTTATCCAAACAGGGGACGGATGGATGGTTGAGGAGCCGCTATAATTTTTGTTTTTCTGTGATATTAGTTAGCTTCTGATCAGCTGTTTATGTATGTGTTTTGTTTTCTTTTTAATTGCAAGCCACCAAGAGTCTTTGAGGAGTTGGGAAGCCTTGAAACTGAATGGATGATTGAACAAACAAACTGTTAAAGATAACATAATTTTTTTAATTTATTTTTTTCAAGGCAGCTGGGAAGGCTACAGATTTTTTGGGGAAAAGATGTAATGGGAAAAAACGATGAATTTCAGTAACAAATTGTTATAAAGCAAAACAAACACGTCTTTCACAGATAAGACTACTCTTGGCAAAGAAATTTGGGGGCAGTATTAATTCCTCATACAGACCTAATTCATGTGTTCGTATATGATTTCCAAGTAAATGAACATGACATAACTGCAGCTGATAATGAGCTGAGAAGTAATTCCAGGAGGTTTTGTTTGTTTACTCAGCTGGAAAGGGGCACACAGTGGCACATACCAGCAGCACTGTCAATATAAATTGCCTTGATATGAAGAGCAGATTGTCGTAACACCTGTAACGCAGTATTTTTCTACAGCATTTTTTTTCTGCTGTTGGTCAATGAGAAATGCAGTAATTTAGCATGATCGATATCATGAATGCAAACCGAATTCTTAAAAAAATAAGCCTTCTAGTGAGTTGTGCCAGAGTTTGTTTCAGCACACACAATAAGACAATTCAACATACTCTGACCATTTTGAGAAAATAGGCCCCAATTCAATTAAAATAAATCACATTTAAAAACCACATATTGTGATTATTTTAAATGATGGGGCCCAATTGGCTGGAAACATGCGGAAGAAGCCTTCATCCTGCAGGGGATAGGCAATGGCTAAAATGATGATGATGTTAGGGAGGGGAAAGTGAATGTAGGGCTTATATAGAACTCTAACATGGTTTCAGTTTGTCTTATTATTACTAGAATTTGATCTAATTGTTAACTTGATCTTAGACTAATTGTTCTATGTCAAGAAGGTACATATCTCTCTCTATATATATATATATATTGGTCTTCCTTATATATCCAGTATTTCTAATTTATCAAGGCATAAAGATCTGTGGACTTTTCACTTATTATAAAACAGAAGACAGATCGAACTACCCCAATGTGTAAAAACTATTTGCTGATATTTGTTGTTTTTTAAGAACAGATTTTGGAGGTTTGGTTTGTATTTTTTGGGGGGGAAAAGAGTACAAATAAAAGGACTTGGGTCAAATGTCATTGTTTGGATTACAACAGAAAAATCTTCTAACCTTAACTTTTATCAGTAAGTTCAGATGTAGAATTAGCACATCGTAATAGAAGTAGTAGCAGTATAAAAAGGAGAAGCAGGAGGTTTATGGCAAATTAATCATTCACTTCTTAATAATAATTAATATTTGTTTCTCTTTACAAGGGTTATCAAATCTGTATTACAAAGATATGGATAACCTCACTAGTTGGAACCACTTGTTGAGATGTGTGGCCATATAAGTTGGAACAGTCAGTCAGTCATAGTAGGGAAGATTTCTTTTATACAGTTCTGCTACCAAATAGTGGTCTTTCATATTTTTGCAGCTCATATCTGATATCTCTATGTTTGTCAAGATGCAACTGAAGTAGAAATAGTATAAAGATATAGCAATTTATGGATTAGATCAGTGGTAATATTCACTTATCTTCACTACCGGTTGGTAATTGGAAGCATGCATGCCACCTCTGCGCACACGCAGAGTGTCGAAAACAGGACGTGATGATTTCCGTGCAGGTGGGCGGAGCCTCCTGCAGCCACTACTATGGGTTCACCTGAACCAGATAGAACCAGCTGAATACCACTGGATTAGATTAGATTTCATAGAACAGGGGTCTCCAACCTTAGTAACTTTAAGGTTTGTGGACTTCAACTCTCAGAGTTTCTCAGCCAGCTTTGCTGGCAGAGGAATTTGGGAGTTGAAGTCCACAAGCCTTAAAGTTAATAAGGTTGGAGACCCCTGTCATAGGGGTCTCCCTATGGGAGGCCCTCAATGCTACTGTTCTATCTCCTGTCATTTCTTCTGTATGCCAAACAAAATAACAAAATACAGTATTATTTAAAAGCCATGAATCCAATACTATTACTGTGAATACTGTACTCATATCCAGCCTTTCTTATCTTTGGTTCACCCTTCACTCTACCTACCCTCTGTTTCATTTAAAATAATCACCATATGTAGTTTTTAAATGTGATTTATTTTAATTTAATAAACTGCCCTAAGAATCGATGCTGAGACTAGCTAGAAAGAAAACTAAATAATACATGAAATAAAACTCCAAGATATAGTCTTTTTTTTGTTTATAATAATTGAACCCATCCTCTATAAGTGCTCCTCCATTTATCAAAACTAAGTACATACAGTACATCTATATTGTCTATGTCCTTAGAATAATATAGGTTGCTTTTTCCAACAAGAATAATACAGATAATAGAAAAAGAGGGAGGGGGAAAATATTGGGTCTGAAAGTATGTTTCTTACAAATTTAAAAAAAAATAGATTCTTGGATTGAAATCAGAAGAAAAAACCTGTCCTATTTGGGTCCCTGGGTTTCAACAGTGCCTACAAATTAGGCAGTGTTGCAAAGCTGTTGCTTTAAAAAAGGAAAGGAAAGAAAGTAAGCCAGTGCACAAATACCCCAGGTATCTTAGATAGCATATATTGCTCTATTAAACAGTATCTCAGGGGATCCATGGTAACTTGGAAGTGTCCTTTGATTTCCCCAGTAGTCTGGCAGTTCTGAGAGGCCACAAGGTTCATATGGCATAGTGGTACTGCTAAGGGTCAGAAGGTGGTAATGTTACACAGTTCAAGGCTTTTTGTTGTGGCTCCAGCCCCTGAACCTGGCCCCATGCCCGAAAGTGCCTTAGAGCCAGGCCTGCTGCCAGAAAGTGCCTTGGAGCCAGGCCTGCTGCCAGAAAGTGACTTGGACAGTGAGGGGGAAGGGCCGTCAGGACTTACCTCGGAAGCACCAGCCTCCCTGGCTCAGCTCCAGGAGCCAGAAGCAGGCCAGGTGGAAGAACTAATGAGGCTTCCATCTCCTGACTCTTCCCCCCCCCAGCTGACAGCAATCAGGCGTGGTTGAATCCTAGGTTTCATAGGCAGGAGAGAAGGGAACAACCAAAGCAGGGAAGGGGCAGGCCTAGGAAGTGCTGAGTCATGGAGCACACCCCACAGGATATAAAAGGCAGCAAGAGCTGGTGTGTCTCTTTGTATCAGGCAAATCCACGGATTGACTAGAGCTGAAGGTTGTGACTCACCAGCGTCTTGGCTGCTAACGAGGGATCTTGGCATACGCTGGTTCTTTTGCTGCCAGAGCTGATAAGAGCCGGCTAATTAAGCCATTGTTCAGACAGAGACGAGGAGGACAGAACACTTTTGCTTTTCCAGCTGCCCTGGCTGATGCCCTCTTTCTTCAGGGTCCAAAATCACTATTACATTATCTGGCTTGCCAGCACATAGGAATAAAGAGCCAGCCCACTCTTAGAGAACAGTCACTTCCATAAGTCCTCTCTCATTGGAGTGCAAACTAGTCGCATTAAAAAAAAAGTGGGATGACAGGAGGAGATAAAGATAGTCCTCAATTTACAACTGCAATGGAGCCTGACTATCATGGTCATGAGTCATGACAGTAATAAAACAAATCACTCACATGACCGATCTGATTTTATGACCTTTTGGTTGCATTTGTTAACTGAACACCATAGTCATTAAGCAAACCAATGGATCACTATGGGCCAGAATTGGTGAAAATTGTAAGTAAATGCTAATATTTGGCAAAATGATTGTAAAACAAGGTCTATGGGATGCTACAAATGGCCATAATTGGGGACTGGTTGCTTAATGCTCAATATGCAGTCATGTGACTGTAAGAGGGCAACCATCAAACCTTTGGAACTGGGTTATATGTACAGGAGGTCCATTGCAGAGGTGGATTTCAGCAGGTTCTGACCAGTTCTGGAGAATCGGTAGCAGACATTTTGAATAGTTCAGAGAACCAGTAAATACCACTTTGACTGGCCCCGCCACATCTATTCCCTGCCTCCGGAGTCCCAGCTGATTGGGAGGAAATGAAGATTTTGCAGTATCCTTCCCCTGGAGTGGGGTTGGAATGGAGATTTTACATTATCCTTCTCCTGCCATGCCCACTATGCCACACCCACCAAGCCACGCCCATAGAACTGGTAGTAAAACAATTTGAATCCCACCACTGGTCCATTGTATCTTTGAATGGTTACTAAACAGCCAATTATAAGTCAAGGATTACCTGTAGCCAAGAAACCCAATCTATAACTCAGATGTAACTATTATATAGCAGATCTTCACCACCAGTTGGAATACTGATCTGATTCAAAGCAGGTCCATGATGCTTTGAAAGAAAAACTAGGTCTGTGGTACTTTGGTGAAAATCCCCATCTAGCTATAATTGTAATGATGTCAGCCCTGCTTGCTACTGGTCCTTGCTCACAGAGTGCAAACCCTAAATGTCAGGGTAATATATGTGCTAATATTCTTCTCCTTTTTATCTTAACTTGGCCTTATCTGTCATCTCTCTTTCCTACCCCTAGACTGGAATGAATCATTTCTCTATCATTAACTCTTCTAAAACCTGGGGAGAAAAAGGTTAACATAAATACTTTCTCCACAAAACTTGACAGAAAGTCATAACATAGTTCTACTTTCTCTACTTAGCTTCAGGGACATATTTTATGGTCAGTATTGTACTAATAAAATAATCCTTACTATCATTACCAACATCACAGCTGGCCAAATCTGTAGTTTTTTAACAGAAGGATTCCAAAATCAAAATAAAGATTAAGCAAAGCTTCATACTGTAATAGTTTTCTTTAATGTAAATAAAATATATCTTAATAATGTGTTTCAAATAGTGAATCTAGTGCAGCCTTCTGCATTTGCGCATGGACAGCATTAGTGAAATACATGTGTCCCTATATTTAGTTTTCATCATTATTTTGTTCCAATGTTCAATTGTTTATTTCCTGCTTTCTTTGAAGGAAGTAAACTTTAATTATAAGTAGATGGTGAATTAAAAGCTTGCTATTGTTTTGATGCAAAATATAACTGGGCATATTTTCTTCATTTCTAGTTTCAGTAGTCAATATACTGTAGGATATTTTCATGAAAATCCAAGCACACAAAATATTTCCATTGCCTAATAACTGTTCTCTTTTTCCTGCTGAAATCATGTACCATATTTCATCAAACACCTTTTCACTTAAAATATAAAACACGGGCCTGCAAAAATGCAGGGGAGAGACAATACAAATGGTTAAGGGCACTTTTTGTATGAGTAAACAGTAGCATTCCTGCAATCCACCATATTTTAAGGACTTTTTTAAAAAATCCAAATGTGTGTTTTTCCCCCCAAACCACCCCCCTGACACCATAAGAAAAAAAAAGACTACAAAAGAATAAAGTGTTAACTTAATCTCAGATCTACAATCTTTATCCATCAACCTAAGAACTTCAGTCTCTCTGTGATGAGCATGAGAACTTGAATATAATTCAGATTTGAGATTTCTTTTCTTTACAGAAATAATATAGGGCTTACTACTAGAGAAAGTAATCTTGCAACATTTCAGATTCAAATCCTTAATGCTATGTGACAACATCCATTTTTAATCCTCCATCAAATCCATCAAATTTTTAAAAGTCTCTTAAATGCCACATTTCACATTTATAAAATTATGAAGATTGCACATTCATGTTTTGGAGCAAGTACAAGCTGCTCATGCTTCCTTCTAACTGCTATATGATTGCTTGGAAATTTAGTTCAAGAATATAGACTGACTATTTTGTTCGTTCACAATCCACAAAGCTGTTGTTCCTATTTGTCTTGCTTCATGCAGAATTAAGTCAAACACTTCACATGGCTCTCTTAGTACTCTTATGGCTGACTGCACAGTCCACCATATGTTTAGACTGGATTTGGCACTTTTAGCTACCTTCTGGGACCTTCCCAAGGACCTAGGACAGGCAGATGTTATTGTTTGGTGGTGTTAAAGGAATACTGCAAGATGTAAGCTATTCTGGGTAAAGCTGCCTTTTGCAACTGACTGCTGGCAATTTTGTCAGTACTGACGGTGTTTAAGTGGTGCTTCAGGTGTCTTGGGATTGTACTCAATCTGCTTATTACTATTGGTTTTCAGGTATCCACTTCTTGATGACTTCATTTATAATAACAGTTCATTATTTCTTTGCTTTCTATCTATATATATTTGGGATAGGTAAACAGCATCTCTCCCAATAGTCCTGTAACTGCTGGCCCTTATTACTCTGCTAACAGTTCTGAGTCCCCTAGGCTATTTCTCATCAGATCCCTTAGAACTCTAACATCTAGTATGGTCCTTGTTGACTTGGGTGATGACCAATCCTGTAGGGGTTTCTGTAAATTATGTCTCACCGTAAGGGAGAGACTCTCTTTGACTGGCTCTCTAAGGAGACCATCATGATTGAACCTCAGGCAAAATTCTCATCTTTGTCAGAGCACACAAGCAACACAATCATGTCACATGTTACCCATTATTGTATTAATTATAATCCATTTAACATTCAGTCTGGCCTAAATGACTTTTTTGGTTTTTTTGCTGCAGTATTGCTGCTTTTGCCTGAGCTTAGAGGACAAAAATAGGGTCCATAATAAATGTTCACAATGAGTGCTTTTGTTTCCTAAGCATGATAAATATCCTTCTTCTCCCAAGACTGGACTTCAAGATATGGAATTATCTCTGCATTTTACATGGTGCAGCCCAAACCTACTAAATGTGCTTCCAGTGAATTACTTGGAGTGAATCTGAATTGGGTTTGTCTAGTCTAGTGAAAAGAAGGATTAGGGATGATATGGTAGCAGTGTTCCAATATTTGGATGGCTGCAGCAAAGAAGAGGAGTTCAAAGCATCAGAAGGCAGAACAAGAAGCAATGGATAGAAACTAATCAAGGAAAAAAACCATCCTAGAAATATGAAGAAATTTCCTAATAGTGAGAACAATTAACCAATGGAATGGCTTGCCTTCAGAAGTCCATTTCTGCAATCTTTTAAGAAGAAACTGGACAGCTACTTGTTTGGAATGGTGTAGGGTCTCCTACTAGAACAGGGGGTTGAACTAGAAGTCCTACAAGGTCCCTTCCATTTCTGTTATTCTCTTCTCTTCTGAGCTGTGCAGCACATTTCAATCACAGTAGCTAGACTTTGAATTGGGAGTAAGGACAAGAAAGATGAAGCAAAGAAACATCGATGAGGTCTCCTAAAAAAACAAGAAAAGCAAAGATTTTTAAGGGAAGCAGACAACATTCTGGAAAAATGACACTGAAGAACTCTAATTAGAGAAACCATGTGAGGAAGTTGGTATTACTAATAGCTGCAACAACCAAATTATGAAAAGTAATGGTGTATTCATCACTTGCTCCTTTTTTGATTGGCACTTGTCTCATGTCCAAAGGTGATTTTTCAGCCATGGACACAGTGAATTGATGTAATATCCTTGCTGTAACCGAACAACCCAGGCTGGGCTCATATAAGAAATTTACTGGTTCCGGTAAATTGGGCATAGAAGCTCCACGAGCTGCTTACATAAATCCTCTCAGGATAGAATCCCTTTTTAAGACAAGCTGCAGATGGAAACTTTGCTCTGCTGGGCAAGTGTAGAAGAATTATTAGGGTTAAACAGCTAATAAGATAATTCAAGCAGATTATAAAAGGTATATATATATAGCTGCATTCTAAGCAGAAGGGGAATCAGGTCTCTGAGTTTAAGCTTCAAACTCGAATTTACCAGCTGTCATTATCTTGTTATATTCAACCCCAGGAGCTAGTTAATCGTATGGTTGAAAACAAAATCTTTGGACAAAGGATCCTTTAAATTTGAACTAGGTCAATTAATTTAGATTATACATATTTAATTTCATGTTTGGTAACTTGCTGTGTAGTATGTGGCTTTAATTAAAAATGTTTTGAAAATCAAATATTGTAAGATTCATTATAGTCTGGTCCTAGGGGACCTACATTAGGCAGACATTGCATATAAACTAAGGCCACTGAATTAGTTTTCAATTAACCACTGGCTAAACATTATATGAATATACTGTAGGACTCCACTTGAAACAGGAAACAAAAGCAAAGGAGAAACCTCTTGCTTCAGAGTGCTCAACAGCCAAACACCTAAAGCTAACTCGAATCTCAGAATTGTTCAGCTAGAGCAGGGGTATCAAACGCAAGGCCTGGGGACTGGATCCAGCCCACGGGGTACTTAGATCTGGCCTGCAGGGTCACCCTAGAAACAGCGAAGGACTGGCTCGCGGTGGTTCTGTCAACGAAACCCGGCTCCCAAGCTCTATTTTCAGCTGCAATGGATTCCTGCAAATCTCTGCCAGTGAAAACAGAGCTCGGTAGGGCCGCATGTACCCAGCTGTTTTCACTGGCAGAGGGTTACAGGAGACCGTGTCAGCCGAAAACAGAGTTCAGGAGCCCATTTTCATTGGCAGAGCTCTCGGGCCACCACAGGTGCCCCTGACAGGAATGACATCGAGCTGGCCATGCCCACCTTAGCCACACGCATCCTGGCCCTCTGAGGTAAAACACAACCATGATGCAGCCCTCAATGAAATTGAGTTTGACACCCCGAACAGACAAGTATGCAAAATTAAAATACCAAAGGATCCCCTGATCCAATTCTTTATCCAGATCTTCAGCAAGAGAGTGAGATCATTTGCTTTATCTGTTTGCCATCTTTTATCTTTATGTTTTATTGATTTTATTGTAATTTATTGTGAGTTGCCCAGAGTCATTCAGAGTCAGATGGCATACAGTTTAATAAATTATGGTTCATACACAGTCAGCCAGATGATTAGATTGGATTTTTATCTACTTATTGAATCTTTCTAAAGGACTGGAATAAAGAAATGTTGTTGTTAAATGACATTTAAGGTGTTGTCACAGAATATAAGCTGTTCCAAGTAAAGCTGTCTTTTGCAATTGACTAATGGTGATTTTGTCAATGCTGATGGTGTTCAAGTAGTACTCCAAATGTTCTGGGATTGCATCCAAGGTGCCTATATATCTATTTGTACTGTATGTGCTTTCTTTTGCCACAGTCATTGTACTTCTATTTGCAGGTCCTTATAATTTATGTTTTATTTTCTCCAGTTCTTTCTCTTCTATTCTGCTGTCTCTAGGTATTGTCACATTCACCATTTATTTGACTTTTTGTCTTTCTTACCAACAATTGCTAAGTCTGTGGTATTTTGTAGCAGAATACTTTAGCTACTTCATTTTCCACGACTGTCCATTTGTGGTACACCAGTTCTTGCAGATATCCCAATGCATCGTTGTCACATTGTTGTTTGTAGTCATTTTACAGTATTATAACTGTATATTAGTAACTAATTGGTTCTTCAGCTTCTTTTCAGGGGCAACATTTGCTGACAGTGTTACTATTCTTTGGTGTAAATTAAGTGGTTACTTATCCTTAGAAATTTAAAATATAGCACAGGTTGTTTAGTTTAAGCTGCTCTGCATATCTATTGCCTAGCAACCAGATGGAATTAAAGAAATAAATCTTCCCTGATTTTTTACTTAAGACTTGTTTCTTGCTCTTACTGTTGAGTTCTATCATATATATACCACCACCCAGCAAAGATCAACTCCGTAGCCAAGACACTCATCTCCAGAACAAAATGCTTAGCTGATGAACAACACCTAAAAACCGAACTACACACTCTCACTAACATACTAACATCCAATGGATTCCAGAGAAATAAGATTAACAAACTAATCCAAAAAGAACCCCCCACTAAAATCCAAGACAGAGAACAAGAAAACGGCACAGCCCTCCTCCCATATATAAAAGGCACCACAGACAGAATCAGCAAGATCTTCACAAACACAACATCAAGACAGCATTCTGCACAAACCGAAAAATATCCACCATCCTAAGAAACCCCAAAGACAAAATTGAGTTAGAAAATCAAGGAGTATATGAAATCCCATGCACCGCCTGCCCCACCACATACATTGGTGCCACCACAAACCAACAGAAGAATAAGTGCACGCATTGAAGAACACAAGAACTCAGTCAAAAAAGAGGAACCAACTTCTTCCCTGGTCCAACACCTTAAAGCCACAGGACACAATATTGACTTTAAAAAGACCAGAACTATCGCCAAAACTGAACACTTTAACAACAGAATAATCAGAGAAGCCATCGAGATAGAAAAACGCCCACACAGCATGAACAAATGAGATGATACCTCCCGCTTACCAGCCATTTGGAAACCCGCCCTTATTGATAAACGAGTCCCTAACATGAGGAATGACACCAGACCCACACTCACGAGGTACACACAGGATGTCACCACCACACATCCACCCAGAAAGCAGACCCAAACCCACATTGATCATGAAGCACGACCAAGGACCAGAAGCCAGACCGCAGCTGCAACATTAGCCATTTCAAACCCCTTCAATCCATACATGCAGCAGACTGACACCCACTATGAAGATGTAGCACCACCACGACCACGAAGCCAAACAACAGCAATGCAGCTCACCAGCTCAAATCCCCCTGCAACTCAGACTAATCTGAGCACAACCAAGCCCCCACCCAAACAGGACACACCCCCAGCCAATCAGAGGACAAAAAAAAACCATCCAATCAGAGCACAGCCAAGCTCCCACCCAATCAGTTCAAACCCCCACTAGCAGTTAAAAAGGAAGAAACAGCTGCAATCACACATTGCTCCCAGAAGCACGAAGCTGAAGCCTGAAGATGATGAATGAGACTTTGTCGAAACGTCGCCAAGACACTTCCAATTTTACGTGGGAGAAAACCCAAATAACCAAAGACATATATACACACACACACACACACACACTTTTTTTGAACAGATTGGATTTAATCTCAATCTCTTTTCTTTTTAAAATTACTTATACATCTGAATGTTCCTCTTATTTTTCCTATTTCTATTAAATGAATCTTAATCCAGGCTATTTATAGTTGTATATATTGCTGTATGAAATAAGTACAATGAAAGGAACAAGATGATTATTTGTGTGTTGCAACTATGCATTCAGTCAAAAATAAGGCTTTGTTTATGATCCAAGTGAGTTGAGAAGCAACAAAATTATGAGAAAGGATATATCAGACAGACTGTAATAAGGAGACTAAAGACATGATTAAAAAGATGTTAGAAATGTATCACAGTTAGTCAAAAATTTGCTAGGAATCTGAAATCAGCATAAGAAATTTATTCACTTTTGATCGGTTACTTTTGAATTCTGTACTATATACAATGTATGTTCCTTCTTTCTCTATCTTCTTTTACACAATCAAGAATAAACTTTGTTGTACCCACTTCGTTTTGCTTTATTGATTCTCCAGGTCAAATGGTCCCAACTGACAGACCCAAATTAATACAAGGGGTATGATGGTCTTTTGTTCTGTATTTATCCTTAACACTGCTCATGACGCTTCTCCCTACCACCTGCTTTTGAGCTGAGCACTGACACTTTGTTTCTCTCATAAACTCCTGCTCCCAACATCCAGGATTGTTAGATTTCTTTTCTTTTCTTTTTTCTTTTTGTTTCTTTTTCCTTTTTCCTTTTGTCTTTAAGGGACCAATCACTCTTATTCTAGGAAGAAGGCAAGGACAAACCACTTCTGATGTCTTGCCAAGAGCACTGCAAGAACTTAGTCAGCCAGTTGCTATTAGTAAGTACTTGATTTAAAGGCAACAAAAATTATAAGAAAAACACCTCCCCTTCCCCCCAAACCCCCCATATTTCTATATCCCAGTCTGTCTTGATCTTAATAAGCTAGTGGCCATTCTGATTCTCTCATATTCTCCAAAGGCCTCTTTTTGGTATTCAGTTTGGCTTAGATGTTTCGATCGGGCCCTAAGAAAAGTCTTGCAGCTGTAATTTTACACGGTACTCATATTTTCTTCATGGATAGACATCTCATAAAAGAGATGTCTATCCATTGCCAAATGTAGATGGATAGTACTGAGTCAATAATTTGACTCAAGTTCAAATAATATTATGTAAGCTGAATTAATGAAGCCACCATAAATTATTTTGATAATAAAGATTTTTTTTTCATAGCTCAGCAGGAATATTGCTAAGACTCTGCAATATATGACCATAATGTGTGTGTGTATGTATGTATACACACAGAGAGACATACACACACCCCTTATCCCACTGCAAACAGTCCTTGTAGTGTTATTGTTTAGGTACTTATTTAAACATATCCAAGTCATTTCAGCAAAAAAATTCCCCATTAATACTACAGGATATCCTATATCATAATTTTTCTTTTTGTGATGGTTATACAAGTAACATTTCAAAGCACAGACCCAGGAAAACACCACAGGGTCAAATCTAGTCACTGTTCCTTTGTTGCTATTATTTAGATGGTATTAACAGCTAAGAACAGAGGGACATATTTTCCTAAAACAAGGCTGCTTCCTGTTCACTTTTTGATCTTGGTTTGGCACCCCACTCTCTCCAAAAACCCTTTCATTTATCAAAACATTTTTTCCCACACTGTGCTACTGAAATCTAACATTTACTGAGAACACTGATAAACCATTTACGCATAGTGTTGGAGAAAGAAATTTATTTATTTATTTATTTATTTATTTTGTCACAACATCATACAAAAAGATTATATAGTATATACACATATAAACATATATAGGAAGAAGAAAAGAAAAACAATAGGACAGGAACGGTAGGCACGTTTGTGCGCTTATGCACGCCCCTTATGGTCCTCTTAGGAATGGGGTGAGGTCAATAGTAGAAAGTTTTTGGTTAAAGCTGTTAGGATTATGGGAAGAGACCACAGAGTCAGGTAAAGTATTCCAAGCACTGATGATTCTGTTGCAGAAGTCATATTTTCTGCAATCTAGATTAAAGCGGTTTACATTAAGTTTAAATCTATTGGTTGCCCTTGTATTATTGCAATTAAAGCTGAAGTAGTCTTTGACAGGAAGGACATTACAATAGATGATTCTGTGAGTTAAACTTAGGTCTTGTCGAAGGCGACGGAGTTCCAAGTTTTCTAAGCCTAGGATTTCAAGTCTGGTGGGATAAGGTATTTTGTTGTTTTCAGAGGAATGGAGAACTCTTCTTGTAAAATATTTCTGGACACGTTCAATTGTATTGATGTCAGAGATGTGGTGAGGGTTCCAAACAGGTGAGCTGTATTCTAGAATTGGTCTAGCAAATGTTTTATATGCTCTGGTTAGTAGTGTGGTGTTTTGGAAAAGAAGCTACAAAATTAGGTTTACAACTCTTAGAGCTTTTTGCTATGTAGTTGCAGTGGGCTTTGGCACTTAGATCATTTGACATGAAAACTCCAAGGTCTTTAACGGGATGGGGTCGTCTGTAAGGTAATGTCCATCTAGTATGTACTTAGTTTTAGAGTTCTTTTTTCCTATATGTAAGACTGAGCATTTGCTGGTTGAAATTTGGAGCTGCCAATTTTTAGACCAAGCGGTTAGATGGTCAAGGTCGTTTTGAATGATAGAAGTGTTGTCTGTGGTGTTAAATAGTTTGACATCGTCAGCAAAGAGAACACAATTACTTGAGATATGGTCACAAAGATCATTAATGTATAGAATAAAGAGTGTTGGTCCAAGGACGCTGCCTTGAGGAACGCCACTCTTGACAGGAACAGGATTTGATAAAGCATTGCCAATTTTGACCACTTGTTGTCTGTTAGACAGAAAAGCAGATATCCATTTGTGGAGGGGTCCTGAGATGCCATAGGATGTTAGTTTAAGGAGAAGTTTATCGTGTACTACTGAGTCAAAAGCTTTGCAGAAGTCTATGTAGATTGCATCTATTGATTTGCCTTGATCTAGATTTGAAGTCCATATGTTTTTGCAGTGGAGAAGTTGTAAGTTACATGATAACTTTTCCTGAAACCAAATTGTTTGTTGGAGAGTAGGTTGTTAGTTTCTAAGTGTGAGGTAATGGATTGATTGATGATAGATTCCATGACTTTGCAGGTGACGAGCAAAGGGAGATCGGTCTGTAGTTTTCGACTAAGCTGGGGTCTCCTTTTTGAAGATGGGGATGACTGTGGCTAGTGACCAAAGTTTGGGAAGAGAACTGGTAGTGAAAGCTTTATCAAAGATAATACTTAGGGGTTCAGCTATATTAATGGAAAGTTTTTTTAAGAAATATGCACATAGACCATCAGGTCCAATAGAAAGCGATGGTTTTAAGTTGTGAAGAGCTTTACCAACGTTGTCTTCTGTGAAATCTATATGAGTTAAATCATCATAGTCATTGCTGGTTCGTTTGTGGAATGTTGGATATGTGTTATCGGAGTTAACAAAACTGAGCCAAAGAAAATGTTGAAGAGGTTTGCTTTGACTGTTTCGTCATTGCATTCTTTGTTGTTAGAATCTTTTAGTGGTGGGATGGATCTTGAATCTTTAAGTTTACTGTTGACAAAATTATAAAAGGCACGATTGGAATTTGTGCGTAAAGGTTTTCTTCTTGCTTGGTGTGGTAATTTGTGCATTCAGTTTTATTTGGTTGCATATGTTTCTGTAACGGTTTCTGAAGTTTGTAACATAGCCTTTTTGTTTCTTTTCCAGAGGATTTTTTTGATTGGAGCTTTTTTATTGATATGGGTAGTTTGTTTTTCTTGGACATGGTAGTCATTCGTGGTACATATAATTTAATGACTCTATTGATTTCAAGTAGGAAGATTCTATAGAGGTCATCAGCGGTTATGCAGGTTGCAAACAGATTTTGCCAGTTCAGAAGTGAAAGATCGTTGTTTATAAGGTCGTAATTGGCTTTCTTGAAGTTGTAGTTGGGAGTTCTGGTGTTATGACGAATTAAGTATGGACGATATTGAGACGAAAATCAATCATGCAGTGGTCACTGTTTGAAAAAGGTTCTTTAATTTGTATACCGTAAATTGAGTTTGGATTGTTGCAGAAGATGAGGTCAAGGCAGTTGTTGAGTCTTGTATTGTTAGTTACAAGTTGTTCAAGACCTAGGTTTGTAACAGCGTTGTATAGTGTAGTATGGATTGGGTCAGTTGAACATTCATTGGTTGTCCAGTTAATGAGAGGTAGATTTAAGTCACCAAGGAAGATAAGAGGGTATGGGCAAGAGGTAGTCCATGTTAGCATTGAGGTTAGCATATTTGCGTGGGTAATGTCATAGTCGGGGGCTCTGTAGCATAGTAAGAATCAAGAGTAGTGTCAAGGGATAGGTCGCATACTATGGTTTCAGGAAGAGAGAGTTTATGTGCTACTTGGATATTTTTAGATTCAGTGTCTTTTGTAAAGATAGCCACTCCACCACCTCTTCGGTTTTCCGATCTGATCGATAGACTTGATATTCTTTGTTTGAGATAATGGAGTCAGGAAGGGATGAATTCAGCCATGTTTCAAACAAAATGATATCAAATGTGCCACTGTTTAATAAGAGGATAAATTCAGGTAATTTGTTGACTATGCTTCTTGCATTTATCAATTTGCATTTGAGATCTGATATGATTGGTGTTGAAGAGGTAAGGCGTGCATACCTAGTTTTGGGTGTTAGTAGGTTGGGGTTGTGGACAATAGATGGTTGTATAGATGGTTGGATGGTAGTTTGGGTGTTTGGATGGATGGTTGTTTGGATGGCTGGCTGGTTGGGTGGATTGTTGGGTGGCTGTTTGGATGGCTGGTTGGATGGCTGTTTGGATGGCTGCTTGGATGGCTGCTTGGATGGCTGTTTGGATGGTTGGTTGGATGGTTGGTTGGATGGCTGGTTGGATTGTTGATTGGATGGCTGTTGGTTGGATAGTTGGTAAGATGGTTGGTTGAATGGGAGGTAGGGGGATGGGTACTTGATTGAATACTGGGATGGCTGGTTGATTGTTATGGGTGATGGGGGTTTGAGGTGATTTTTGATTGCAGGTTTTATTTTTATGCAATCAGCATGGTAGTCGATGTATAGGTTGGATTCACCATTGTCTTGTCTTCTTTAAGTTCTGTGCGAAGTTCACGAGCGTATCCTTTGTAGAAAGGATAGGTCAGGACGTGATCTAAGTTTACTGTAGGTAGGGTTGGATTTAGCAATTGAGTTTATAGTCTTTATGAATTTGCGTTTGCTGTCCTCATTAGTGCATATAACTCTACAAAATCTTGGTGCTGTTGTCCCATCGCTGTTTTTATATTCTGGTCCATCTCTGGAGACAGCAATTATTTCATTTGGGGAGATGGTTGATGAATTATAATTTCCAATGATGTTGTGAATCTTATTGATATCTGGTTCATTTGTGTTTTCAAGTCCAAATAATATTGCATTATTTATTTTTTGTCCTCTCTCCATTGCATCTCTGATTAGTTGATTAGTAGTTGTTTGTTGATTGGGTTGTGTTGTATTAATTTGATGTCTAGGTTGAGTTGTAAGTTGTATATTTTGTGGTGATAGATGAGTTTGGAAGAGATTTAGATCATTATTAAATTATTATTAAATTATTATTAAATTAAATTATCTGGAGGTATAAGGCAAGGCATATATAGCATGTTTAAGAGTCAGGAATCAAACAAATAATTACACATAATAGTAGAAGAAGCATGATTTTGCTGTAGAGAACAACGAAAATCTAGACTGCAGAGCTGAAATTAAACAAAAGCATTTGGCTCACATTGAAATTTTCTGAAAATTGGAAGCCCCTTAAAATATTTTAATTTTGTGTTAGTTTATGCTGCTGTCCTTACAGTTACTATATATTGTGCTAATTTTATCAAGTAGAAAGTGTGTCAGTCTGCTTCCTATCTGTTCGTGGCATGCAGTGTCCATTTCATGCCCAATTTCTTAAAAACAGGTACTTTGTATAATTTAGTGAAGACTAGTTCTCTTCCTATACCAATAATCTGCTCTGAAGAAATTGAAGAATCATCTTCAAATCACTGAAAATCTACTAATAATGAGATGTTGTTTTTGTCCTCAGCCTAAGCTTCCTTTCAATGCAGGATCAACTTCTCTGGTAAATACAACAGTAAATATCAAATTGTGTCCTTGCATCTGTGACGTCTCTTTTATTTTTCCGAGGTTACTATGAACAAAAGCAGAAAAGCAGTATTCATTCATTTCCTCTTTTTCCTGTAAATCCCAGGCACATCTCATATTGTTCTAAAATAACCTTCGGAAGATCAGTTACAAAGAAATAATATGGTATGTGTTTGTGAGGGGGAACAGCCTTTCTTATTACATTCATGAACTTCTGTGAATGTTCCTAGAACTAGAAGGATAATATTGTGCTATAACACAAACAACAACAACAAATATTTGATAAATAACAATAGCAAATATTTAATAAATAATAATAATAAACATTTAAATAATAACAATAACAAACAACAACAACAACAACAACAACAACAACAATAATAATAATAATAATAATAATAATAATAATAATAATAATAATAATAATAATAATAATAATAATATCTATGATACGAAATCCAGCATAATTATCTCGTCTGCTGTGTATACTGTCATTTTGTGTAAATAAAATAATAAGTACCAGGAGATGCCAAAGTTGAAGAAAAAGAACTGGAAAAAATCATGAAATATCACGACTTGGCCATCAAAACTACACGGCTATGAATGAAACATGTAACAGTGATACCCATTGTTATCGGGGCACTTGGTACCATGTCCAAGAATTTTATAAGATACATCTTGCAGGTTCCTGCAATAACACCAGCAAAACTGCAAAAAACTGCACTACTTGGAACATCATATATCTTAATAATAATAATAATAATATTTTAATTTGTATACCGCCCTTCTCCCGAAGGACTCAGGGGGGTGAACAGGCAGATAAAATATAAATACACACAATAATTTAAAAACAACCCTTAAAAAACTAATTCAAATGCCCAAAACGTTAAAAAACATACTCCCCTGTAAAATAACACAATTTTAAAAACCCATCCAATAAAAATAAAAATCAGGCTAGTCCAGCCATATGAAATAAATAAGTTTTAAGTTCGTGGCGAAAGGTCCTAAGGTCAGGTAATTGTCGAAGTCCGAGGGGAAGTTCGTTCCACAGGGTCGGAGCTCCCACAGAGAAGGCCCTCCCCCTGGGGGCCGCCAGTCGACACTGTTTGGCTGACGGCACCTGAGGAGTCCCTCTCTGTGGGAGGCGTGCGGACGATGGGAGATAGAAGCCGGCAGTAGGCGGTCCCGTAGATAGCCGGTCCTAAGCCATGGAGCGCTTTAAAGGTGGTAACCAATACCTTGAAGCGCACCGGAAAACAACAGGTAGCCAGTGCAGTCTGCAGGATAGGTGTTATGTGGGAGCTCGAGGCGCTCCCTCAATAACCCGCAGCCGCTTCTGAACTAGCTGAAGTCTCCGGGTGCTCTTCAAGGAGCCCCATGTAGAGAGCATTGCAGTAGTCCAGGCGAGAGGTAACAAGGGCATGAGTGACTGTGCATAAGGCATTCCGGTCCAGGAAGGGCCGCAACTGGCGGATCAGGCGAACCTGATAAAATGCTCTCCTGGAGACGGTCGCCAAATGGTCTTCAAAGGACAACCGACCATCCAGGAGCACGCCCAAGTTGCGTACCTTCTCCATCGGGGCCAATGATTCACCCCCGACAGTCAGCCGCATCTGCAGCTGACTGTGCGAGTGCCGGCATCCACAGCCACTCCGTCTTGGAGGATTAAGTTTGAGCCTGTTCCTCCCCATCCAGACCCGTCGGCTTCCAGACACGGGACAACACTTGACAGCTTCACTGGGGTGGCCGGGGTGGAAAAGTCCAGCTGAGTGTCATCAGCGTACAGTTGGTATCTCACCCCAAAGCCACTGATGATCTCACCCAGCGGCTTCATGTAGATGTTGAACAGGAGGGGTGAGAGAATCGACCCCTGCGGCACCCCACACATGAGGCACCTTGGAGTCGATCTCTGCCCCCCCGGCCAACCCCGTCTGCGTCCGATCAGAGAGGTAGGAGGAGAACCACCGATAAGCGGTGCCTCCCACTCCCAACCCCTCCAACCGGCGCAGCAGGATACCATGGTCGATGGTATCAAAAGCCGCTGAGAGGTCTAATAGGACCAGGGCAGAGGTAACCCCTATCCCTGGCCCTCCAGAGATCATCCACCAGCGACCAAAGCTGTCTCCGTACTGTATCCGGGCGGAAGCCGGACTGGAGCAGGTCTAGATAGACAGCTTCATCCAGGTACTGGGGTAGCTGACATGCCACCACACTCTCTACAACCTTCGCCGTAGCGAAGATTGGAGACTGGCGATAGTTCCTAAAACAGCTGGGTCAGGAAGGCTTCTTGAGGAGGGTCTCACCACAGCCTCTTTCAAGGCCGTGGGAAAGACCCCTCCGCAGAGAAGCATTTGTAATCCCTGGAGCCAGCCTCGTGTCACCTCCTGAGTAGCCAGTACTAACCAGGAGGGGCACGGATCCAGTAAACATGTGGTGGCGTTCAGCCTGCCCAGCAACCTGTCCATGTCCTCGGGAGTCACAGGATCAAAGTCATCCCAAACCACCTCAACAAGACGGGCCTCGGAACCCTCGCCTGGATCTACCCAATTTTGATCCAATCCGTCCCGAAGCTGAACGATTTTCGTTAAAATCGTTAAACTCCTCGGCACGCCCTTGTAGGGGGTCCTCCCGCCCCTCCTGTTGGAGGAGCGAGCGGGTCACCCGAAACAGGGCGGCTGGGCGGTTATCTGCCGACGCAATGAGGGAGGAAACGTAGGCAAGCAGCCCTCATTGCCACTAGGTAGGTCCTACTATAGGACCTAACTAGTGTCCGGTCAGCCTCAGAGCGGCTGGATCTCCAGGCACTCTCTAGGCGTCTTCTCCGGCGCTTCATCTCCCTCAGCTCTTCAGAGAACCAAGGAGCTGGTTGAGACCTGGGTCAGAGGCCGCAAAGGCACGACACGGTCCAAAGCTCCAGCCGCGGCCCGTTCCCAGGCCGCAACTAGCTCTTCAGTCGAGTCGTGGGACAGGTGTTCGGGAAACGGCCCAAGCTCCGTCAGGAACCTCTCCGGGTCCATCAGGCGCCTGGGACGGAACCAACGCATTGGTTCCGTCTCCCTGCGATGGTGGGTAGCGGTCAGAAAGTCTAGACGAAGGAGAAAATGATCTGACCATGACAAAGGTTCCACAACTAAATCATTTAAAACCAGATCATTAAACCACTGGCCAGAGATAAAAATCAGGTCTAGGGTACCTCCCCCGACGTGGGTAGGGCCGTCAATTAACTGAATCAGGTCCATGGCCGTCATGGAAGCCATGAACTCCTGAGCTGTCGAGGATGCTACGCCGGCTGAGGGCAAATTGAAATCCCCCATGACCAGCAGTCTGGGGGTCTCAACTGCCAACCCGGCCAGCAACTCCAACAGCTCAGGCAGGGCTGTAGTCACACAGCAAGGAGCCAGGTACGTGATCTTAAGAAGGTACTTGGTTGATACGTAGGATGCTGGCAGCAACCTGTATCAACCATCAGCACCAGTCAATGTTATTTGTGATGCCTTTTTGAATGTTCAGTTGACTGAATTTCATGTTTAATGAATAAAGATAAATAATATTATGACAGTAGCAAACAAGATAACTATGCTGGATTTCGTATCACAGATCACTAGTCGAACTGTTCCCAAGCGTTTAGGACTGTGTGATGTATTGGTGAATTATGCGAGCAGATCCCAGTAAGGTGGCCTTCTGCAGCTGACGAATGGTGATCTTGTCAGCGCCAATCGTTTTTAAGTGATTATTATTATTATTATTATTATTTAAAGAGAATGGGAATAGGAAAATAAACATTTTAGGGTACTTTTCAATAAAATTTCCCTAATTCCTATGATACCATATTAAAGACCACTATACAATTAGTGGTCTTTAATTAGTAATTAGTTTGTGAGCCAGTTTTCCATTACTGCGTAAAACAAAATGAGAAAATCCTTCTCCCACGCCACCTAATTCAGCAACGTAGTACAGGAGGAATTTGTATAATATCTCAATATTATCTCAGATTGTACCATATCTCAAGTAATTGTGTTCTCTTTGCTGACGATGTCAAACTATTTAACACCACAGACAACACTTCTATCATTCAAAACGACCTTGACCATCTAACCGCTTGGTCTAAAAATTGGCAGCTCCAAATTTCAACCAGCAAATGCTCAGTCTTACATATAGGAAAAAAGAACTCTAAAACTAAGTACATACTAGATGGACATTACCTTACAGACGACCCCCATCCCGTTAAAGACCTTGGAGTTTTCATGTCAAATGATCTAAGTGCCAAAGCCCACTGCAACTACATAGCAAAAAAAGCTCTAAGAGTTGTAAACCTAATTTTGTAGCTTCTTTTCCAAAACACCACACTACTAACCAGAGCATATAAAACATTTGCTAGACCAATTCTAGAATACAGCTCACCTGTTTGGAACCCTCACCACATCTCTGACATCAATACAATTGAACGTGTCCAGAAATATTTTACAAGAAGAGTTCTCCATTCCTCTGAAAACAACAAAATACCTTATCCCACCAGACTTGAAATCCTAGGCTTAGAAAACCTGGAACTCCGTCGCCTTCGACAAGACCTAAGTTTAACTCACAGAATCATCTATTGTAATGTCCTTCCTGTCAAAGACTACTTCAGCTTTAATTGCAATAATACAAGGGCAACCAATAGATTTAAACTTAATGTAAACCGCTTTAATTTAGATTGCAGAAAATATGACTTCTGCAACAGAATCATCAGTGCTTGGAATACTTTACCTGACTCTGTGGTCTCTTCCCATAATCCTAATAGCTTTAACCAAAAACTTTCTACTATTGACCTCACCCCATTCCTGAGAGGACCATAGGGGGCGTGCATAAGCGCACAAACGTGCCTACCGTTCCTGTCCTATTGTTTTTCTTTTCTTCTTCCTATATATGTTTATATGTGTATATACTATATAATCTTTTTGTATGATGTTGTGACAAAATAAATAAATAAATAAATAAATAAATAAATAAATAAATAATCACCTAACCAAGCAGGACACCTCATACTGTTCTGGACAAATGGCTGTCCAAACTTTTCTTGAAAAGCTCCAGTGATTGAGCAACCACAACTTCTGAAGGCAAATGTTCTAGTAATTAATTGTTCTCACTGTCAGGAAATTTCTCCTTATTTCTAGGTTAGATCTCTCTTTGATAAGTTTTCATCAATTACTTCCTTCTTGATGAAGGCAAAATCAGAAAAACTCATTGGATTGCTTCACTGAATGATAAGTGCAGTAAAGGACCTAAATAACTTCATATAACAAGTGGCCATGACTACAACTTCCGTTATGAAGTACCATGTTTCCCTGAAAATAAGACCCTGTCTTATATTTTTTGAACCCTGAAATAAGCACTTGGCCTTATTGCCATGCGCTCAAGAGCCCTATTGGGCTTATTATCAGGGGATGTCTTATTTTGGGGAAAATAGGGTAGATAACTTCTATGTTCCCTCATTCCACACCATCTTCCCTTCCGTTATAATAAACTACACATTCTTAATATGGACAAAACATCTTGAAAATGTTTTTTTAAAAAAGATAAGCATGTGCACTTTCATATTTCAGACACCCAAAGCTCAGAATGATCATGAATAAATCCAACTGCTTCCGCTGACCTGTTTCTAAATATACTTATATAAAAAATGTTATAAAGGTGCAGGACCCAATCTTAGTCACCACAACCAAAGGTTTATTCTTCCAAGCTTTCGAGCTTCTGTTAGGGCCTATCCTAAGGGAATCATCCTCAGGGAACTTCTCTCTCTCCATAATGTGTTCAATGCACTGTTTCACATGTTTATGTGGTTCCTAGCTGTATTTGACAGCCGATGTTTGACAGCCGATGTTATAAAAGTTTGTGAGGTATTTTTCAAATTAAAATAAAACATGACCACATGCCCAGACCAGATGGACCTATAGTCTATACAAATGATTCTGGGATGAATTGTGTCAGCCTGGTGTGTCCATGCATGCCAGATGCCAATAGTACTCCTGGTTGCTTTCTATTAGTCACTTGGGAGTCTCTGGATTTTAGACTTCTAGATTTTTTTCCCGAGAGCCATTCTGAACTGCATCACACTGCATGAAGGAAACTAGCAAGCCTGGAGAGATGTAAAACATGCAGTCAACATGGGAGTGACACAAGCAACAGAAATGCTTGATTGCCTGTGGTAAGATCCCTGTAGTCCCTGTGGACCACCAGAAGCCAAATCCCCTTCTCAAGCAGCCACCTCAGTTAATGCTCACATCACCTACTGAGGTGCCATTTGGCATGAACAATTGTTTACTGGCATCCTCATCGGGAAATCCATTGCAAGGCAAACAAGTGAAACAAAAGAGCTGAAAATGTCAGGGCAAACTATTAGGAAAATACATAACAAGGCTGATTAATATCCTGTTTTTAATTAATTTATTTCATGAGGAAAAGGTTCAGCTGAAAGCCAAGACAGGTGCCTTGGCAATTTTCTTATATGCCCAGCTGTCTATTGAGCAGGACTGGTTATTTCTCAGACAGTTTTTTTGAGGGATCCTTGGTGCTTTTAACCCTGTGCTACAAATGTTCTCCTTTATGGGTACAGTTTTTTGTGATCTGTGTCACCAAAGAGATGTTTGTTTTCTTTTTCCTTCCTTCCTTCCTTCCTTCCTTCCTTCCTTCCTTCCTTCCTTCTTTCTTTCTTTCTTTCTTTCTTTCTTTCTTTCTTTCTTTCTGTCTTTCTGTCTTTCTGTCTTTCTAGAAATCACCCAGCTCATACATCTGGATGAAACACACTTGACATACTTTGAAATGTATTGTCGGTTAGCAAGCCCAAGTCAAATTTGCCAGTTTTAATGGGTGGCTTATCAACCAGTTCTTAGGTGGATTATTGGGAAAATAAATCCCAGAGTAAGATTGTTCTAATGTGCCTGAATATACAGACTCTTTAAAAAATATCCTAAAGAAATGAAAATTAAATTAAATATTGTGATTAATCTAAGCTGGTACTGCCTAGTGACAGATATTTTCCAAATCAATTAGAAAATGGAAACTGAAACAAAAGGACCATAAGGAAGGCATGAAGTCAGGTTGTTCCTGATGAAATGTTTCAAACTTTCTATACAAACTGTCTCTGAAGCCAATAGCACTCTCACATATTTTTTTTGTTATAGTCTTCATTTTGTATAGACAGTGTAAGCAATTACATATATACTGTATATTTTTTATTGAAAACAAAATGTGTATTTAAAACAAAAACATAAAAAAAATCTATAAATGAGACATAATTACTGAAATTATAGAATGAATGTTCAATCTTACATTAAAGGTACCAAATAAAATACATTACTTTTATGTTATGAAAAAGAAATACAAATTTCTGAGCTTAATGCCAAAGGCTCAAGTATATTATTTATAAATGTAAAAAAGTACAACATATTTAATGTTCAAAACTAAAAGCAAAATACAGCTGAAAATAATACAAATATTTAATACCTAACTTCCCCTTTTTTTGGTACAACCAATTTGCAAGGTATCTATTGGTGAAAACTTTTCAAATCATAGTGTTTGTATTTATTTTGCTACGTAATATGTAATAGAGAAATCTGTTTTTGCTCAAATGTAATTACATTTCTGAGATATATATCTCAGTAGACAAGGATCAGAAGACAGCAGTGATGATAGATGTAGCAGTACCAAGTGACAGCAATGTCAGGAAGAAGGAGCCTGAGAAACTGGGCCTGAAGAGGACACTAGAGACAAAATGGACAGTTAAGGCCATAATAGTTTCAGTTGTGGTAAAAGCCCTTGGGGATGTGACTCAAAGTTGGGAAAGTGAATTCAACAGATCCCAAGAACATCAAGGCTCTCAGTCCAGAATCGTGCAGTACTAGCAACAGCTAAAATATTGTGCAGAACTCTCAAAAGAATGCCTCCAAGAAATGGAGAATGCTGGTCTCTATGGGTGATGCTCTAATATATGTGTGTGTGTGTGTGTGTGTGTGTGTGTGTGTGTGTGTGTGTATGCGTGTGTGTGTGTATCACACTAGGCAGGAATGCAAAATAAACAAATAAACAAATCTAGTGTACTGTACAGTAGTACAGTAGTGACTCATAACAATAATCCCATTTATTATTGGTAGTTCTCACAATTCTATTGACTATGCTTCTCAGGATAGGAATAGGGAACAGGTTTGACTTCTGCTGGTCTATGGTATCTACTTGTTTAGAGTACTTAATTTCTAGGATGGGCTGCAAAACACATCCCACAAGATTTGGCCTACAATTGGAGAGGGCAAGGGGTACCAAATGAATGTTGAAAGTTGGAAGGGATTAGCTTTTTAAATTTGTACAGCATTTTAGGATTTATACTTTAGGCTGGGTGAATAGAGAGATGATTCCTTTGAAGGTAAAGCAGGTTTTGTTCCATATCTTCTCAAACACTGAAATTAACAGGAGGACATGGTATTTGATAGGCTTGCTTGTCAATCCTCCCCTCCCCTCTTCTCCCTTCCCTTCTCCTCGCCTCGCCTTGCCTCACTTTTATTTCAGCTTATCTCTCTTCAACTTCTGCTAGTATCAGTTTGGCCCTCCCAATCCCAAGAAAAGCTAAAACAAACCCCAGCACTTTCATAGTTTATAGTGGCCTACTTAGCCTCCCCTCCTTTTCCCCATTGTTTTCTCAAAGTGAAAAGAGATACAGAAAACATATTGAGTTTATGGCATGGCTTTATCTTGTAGCAGGAGTCGTAAGTTTGAAATACAAATTCCCACCACCTCCATTCATTGGAATTTTCTACTACGGTGTTGAAGTTGTCATACTACAGTCCCAAATGGAACAACATGCCACTTATTTTTCAGAAAAAAATATGGAGGAAAGGAGAAGCCACCAAATCTTCCCAATTCAAGGAATTGCTTCACTTACAGAATCAATGTCACACTTGCTATCTGATGTTTGGAGGAACAGATTGACTAAGCAGAGAGATTCCATCCTTAATAGCAATAGCACTTAAACCAGGGGTGAAATGCTCCTGGTTCGGACCGGATCACACAATCCGATAGCAATGGGGGTGGGTAGTTCGGAGAACCAATAGCAAAAATCCTTGCCTACCCCGCTGCCCATGCCCACAGAATCACTCGGTTACCTACTTGTTGCTTCTTTCGGGCTCACTCCTGCCTTGCTTTGCTTCAGCTACTGCAATCAATTGCACCAGAAAGCAACTGAATCTGCCTGCCTGCAATCCATCTCATCGGTGAGCAACTCAATCTGCCTGCCTTTCTTTTGAATTAGGGGGAGGAGGCTTTAAAAAAAATAGTTAATTGGGGTTTTTTAAAAGAATTTTTTTTAGACATAGCAATTAACTTTAAATTGCTACATCTAAATTTAAAAGGAAGTTTTAAATTTAACTGCTTTTATCTAAAAATATAAATAAAATAAAATAATAAAATAAAATATTTGTGCAGCTTTTTGAGATTTGGTGTGTTTCTGTAGTGTTTCACTCTGACTACACAAACACAAAATCTCAGAAATGTGTATGTGGCATTTTGTGTGTGTGTGTGCGCGTGTCAGTTGTGTTGTGTATGTGTGTAAAGTGTGAGAGTTGTTTTTGAGCTTTTTGTGGCTGTGCGAGGTTCCTGCTTGTTGCAGGGGTCATTATGGGTAAAGTGCAGTTGCTTTTACATTGTGTGTGAGTCAGTAGTGTTGAGCGTGGGTGTGTAAAGTGTGAAAATTTATTTTTGAGCTTTTTGTGGCTGTGTGAGGTTCCTGCTTGTTGCAGAGGCCATTTTGGGTGAAGTGCAGCTGCTTTTACATTGTGTGTGAGTCAGTTGTGTTGTGTTGTGTTGTGTGTGTGTGTAAAGTGTGAAAGCTGGTTTTTGGCACCACTTATTGTTTTGTATACTTTGTTTATTATTTTTATTTATTGTTATTGGCCATGCCCACCAAGTCATCTGACCACCAAGCCACACCCACCAATTAAGCCACACCCACAGAACCGGTAGGGAAAAATTTTAGATTTCACCCCTGACTTAGACTATACTACTCCATAGTACTTTACAGCACTTTTGAGGCTTTACAGTATCAGCATATTTCCCCCAACAATTTGAGTTCTCATTTTACTGACCTCAGATGGATAGAAGGCTGAGTCAACCTTGGTCAGGATTGAACTCCTGGCAGTGGGCAGAGTTTGCCTGCAATACTGCATTCTAACCACTGTGCCACCACGGCTCTTAAAATATGATAGGGGTGATGCAATGATGATGATGATGATGATAATAACAACAACAACAATAGTTTATATCCACAAAGTGACATCTACAGGTTGTACCTGCCAAAAAATACAAGGGGCAGAGGACTATTGCAAATCCATCAAACTGTAGAAGAAGAAAAACGAAGTTTGAATAATTATGTGAACTAAAGTACAGAAAAATTGCTGCAAGCTCGTAAAAATGGAGAACATAAAAACAACAGAAACAAAGGCAGAATATAAGGAAAAACAGTTAGATGACAGATTAAATAGATGGAAAACCAAGCTTTGCATGGACAGCACTTGAAAAACATTGAAGAAAAATTTGATGTCAACTTTACATGGGCATGGCTTAAGATGGGAACCATTAAGAAAGAAACAGAAGGTTTAATACTCGCTGCTCAAGAACAAGCACTACAAACTAATGCCATGAAAGCAAAGATACAAAAATCCACTGACAATCCATACTGCCAACTTTGTAACAACAAAGTCGAAACTGTTTCACATTTAACATGTGAATGCAGCAAAATTGTACAAACTGATTACAAAGCTAGACATGATCGAGTTGCTAAATTAATCCACTGGTCATTATGTAAAAAATATGACTTAGCTGTAACCAAAGTCATGGGAACATAAAGGGGAAAAAGTTATAGAAAATGAGAAGGTGAAGATCTTGTGGGACTTTCAGATACAAATGGATCGTCATTTGGAACACAACATGCCAGATATCACAGTTGTCAAAAACTGAAATGTACAATTTATTGACATCGCAGTACCAGAAGATGCCAGAGTTGAAGAAAAAGAACTGGAAAAAATCATGAAATATCATGACCTGGCCATCAGAACTAAACGGCTATGGATGAAACATGTAACAGTGATACCCATTGTCATCAGGTCATTTGATACCATGTGCCAGAATTTTATAAGATACATCAATAAATTGCAGTTTGCTGCAATAACACAAGCAGAACTGCAAAAAACTGCGCTACTTGGAACATCGTACATGCTAAGAAGGTACTTGGTTGATACCTAGGACGCTAACAGCAACCTTTATCAAGCATTAGCACCAGTCAATGGTATTTGTGATGCATTTTTGAATGTTCAGTTGACTGAGTTTCATGTTTAATGAATAAAGTAAATAATAATAATAGCCTTTATTGTCATTGTACATCATGTATACAACAAAATTGGTTTAGCCTCTACTGGTGCAATCCATTACAAAAAATACAAGACAACATAAATAGTATAGAAAATAATTCTTATAAAAGTAATTAGTGTGGGGGGGGGAAACCTAGTCATACGTTTCCATATGTATGTGGAGTGATTGTGATTTGTGTTTAGGAGTCTGACAGCCCATGGGTAGAAGCTGTTTTTAAAGCTGTTTGTCCGGCTGGCTATACTTTGGTGTCTTTTGCTCACCAAAAGTGAAAAGAGACACTGGCCAGGGTGTGAATCATCTCTAAGTATCTTCCTTACTCTGCTGAAACAGTGAGACCTGGCAATGTCATCCAGTGGTGTTAGAGGGCAACCAGTGGTTTCTTGTGCCAAGTTGATCACTGTCTGTAGCGCCTTCTTGTCCTCAGCTATTAAACCAGCATACCATACTGTTATACAGTATGTGAGGATACTTTCTATTGTGGACCGATAGACAGTTTCTATCGCAAGTGAACTGGGAGGAACTGTAATTTATTTCTTCAAGGAGAACAAGCGCAGTAAGAGCCTTCAAATTTTCAGGCCCTTATTCTATTTTTAGTAACCCTCAGATCACGTTCAGACTTCTGCACAGGTTTTTTTTATTATTATTATTTCAGGAAATTAAAAAACAAAACACCATCACATGATGCAGTGGTGTGTGCCTTTATCCTCAATTAATTCAACATAAAAGAATTATAAGCATCTTCTTAAAGTGTCCATTGAAATCAAGGAGACTTCTTGAAGCAGAAACTCAGACAACTAGTGCTTTTCAAGAGGATTTCAAAGAATTCCTAAATTACTTTGTCCACCATATAATTCAAAGCTTTACTGGCAGCAATTCTAAAATAAAATAGTTTTAACTTTTTTTTGGATGAACTAATGATTGTAGTTAATGGACAACATGTAAACATTAATGTTCATGCCACAGATGACAATCATTTCCAAAAGCTAGATGGCATAGATATTGAAGCTTGGCATGGAAGCCCAATGCTTTAGTCATAGAACAGATATGTCCCATACTGATCACAGGCAGTGACCAGCTCTTTTAATGTTCTCATATATGAATTTCTTAATCCCCAAAACTGATACAGAAGAGAGAGGACCAGGTTTAAGGTTGTCTTATCAACAATACTTGTTGAGGGTACATATCACCTATTGTATTCTAAGCAGCATAGTTCAGATAATATTCTTACAGTGAAGAGCTACTACAAGTAATGGATTGTGATATATTATTCATAACTGAAAATGTTTGAATTAATGCACTGTTAATAATATCAACTTATTATATTGGAACAAGAAAGGGAAAGAATACCACATCAAAGAGATTCTCAGTGCAACTGCATTACAGGAAAGAACCATCCTCAAGAGTTTCAGAACTAATAAAAAATTTGCAAAGTATTCAGAAGTGTTAATTGCTTTTTAGAGCATCTTACAGAACACTGGTACAATAGACAATCCAATTGTAAGGAAAAAATAATTAGTCTCTTTTAACAGGTTATTGCTGAGATCTTGCCAGCTCCCCAAAAATTATATTTAAAATGCTTCCATGATTACTATTCATACATTACCTACCCTGAAACATTTCAACATTAAGGATCAATCCCTGCAGGTTTGCAATTCTATATACACATATCTGGGAGAACATATCACTCAGAACAGTGGTACTTACTTCTGATGAATTATGCTATAAAGGTTTTAAAAAGCAATACGCTATCTGATTACAAATAAAGAGGATTTGATGAACATAATCTCCATCATTGCCAAGACTACAAACAAAATGAGACAGGTTACCAACTGTTCAGATTTTTGACAAATCTCATTGATTGAAGCCTAACTATGCAAGTACAAATCCGAAGGTTATTCTTCAACTTAATTTCACTATTCTACTGAACAATATCAACACAGAAATTGAAGCCCTTAATTTGTGGTTTCAACTACATATCCATTCACCAAATATAAAATATTCTTTACTTTAATTATGGGGACCTAGTATACCATGTTTATATTGTTTAGAATTTTATTTAACTATGAATTTTGTAGTTCTAAAGCTTCACAATTCCCATATGAGTATATATAGGGATAAAGAAAACATTTGTTCTATTTGTATTTTAATGCAAATGTGCTTAATATTGAGTTTTCAAACTGGGAAGCGAAGGGAAGGGAAATAAAATTATTCTTCAGCTTTCTGGAAGCCACGACAAAGCATAAATGACCTCACTTTAAGTTTTGTTCTAACAAAACATTTCAGAGGTTTTTACTTAAAGCAACATTAATGTTGATGTGCTTTTTGGTAATGTCTTACTGTTCATATCTTAGAGGACCAGTTGGATTTAAATTTTCTGATTTTACATTTTGCATAGATTTGCACGTTGTTTTTTTTATTTGCATTTATATCCCGCCCATCTCCGAAGACTCAGGGCAGCTTACACTATGTTAAGCAATAGTCTTCATCCATTTGTATATTATATACAAAGTCAACTTATTGCCCCCAACAATCTGGGTCCTCATTTTACCTACTTTATAAAGGATGGAAGGTTGAGTCAACCTTGGGCCTTGGGAGGGAATAGCTTGGGAGGGAATAACTGTGGAGAATAGAGAGAATGGCCTTGACAGAGAAAGGGAAGTTCTGTTACCAAGGCTACAAACAGATAAATATGGTTTAAGCCCATATGAAGATATTTTACGAAAATACATAAGGCAAGCATCTCTCTAAGATAGGTGGAAAATTCTTGGAATCAGGCTTGGAAAATTCTGTTAATGAAGTTTTAATATATTCAGCATCTTTTTCTTGAAATGGTCTGTCTTGCAAGACTGACATGAAGATATTAAAAAGCAATGTTCCAATGAATCACTGCTATAATAATTTATTCAAACTGAATCAATAAAATAAGTATGTTCCATGGTGAATCATAGTTACCAGCCAAATCCAGCATACTGGCTGAAATTTTTACTTAGCAACTCCAACTTCAGAGGAGCTGCCATTAAACTAATCAGATGCTGCTGCTTTCATTTCCTAAATCTGTAATCTGCAGGCCTTCTGTGGCCTACAGTGATCCTGGACATACCCAGTGGTGGGATTCAAGTAATTTAACAACCGGTTCTCTGCCCTAATGATTTCTTCCATTTCTTTGGTGAACCAGTTCACCAAACTGCTCAGAACGTTAATAACCGGTTCTCCCGAAGTGGTGCGAACTGGCTGAATCCCACCACTGGACATACCTCTCTGCTGCTAAGGATTTTCTGAAAAGAAAGCAACATTGTTCCATATTCCTGTCACTGGACATAATAAGTAAAATATGAGAAAACTAGAATGACAGACTGATGGAAACTAGGAGGAAAGGAAAAGGAGGGTGGCTGTTATGTACCATATATGGAGTGAGCTATAGATTTTGCTCAGGTCCTTCAAAAAGGCAGGAAAACACTTAAAGCTCATTTGTTAAGCCGTCTGGCAGCCTTCTATAAAAGAGGACACTGCCAGACTAGCACTCTGTTGGGTTCTACTGGTCTACTAATCAAGAGCTGTGTCCATCTCTTCCATCATCGAATCTAACAGTGGCAGTTTGTGCCACCCCACAGCAATAAAAATACTTTACTTACTATGCACCCAGCAGGAGGATGCATAGTGAAATTAGAAAAGTAGCTTAATGATCTTGTCAGGAACTACAGAACCTAGACTGAAAAGAAAATAAATTTCCTTCGATTCCTTCAATTCCTTCATCATGTAAGGAATTTTCACATTTGTTTATACCTCCCACTTTATGATGCTGCCGCAATCAGGACCAAAATCAAGGACAATGGCACTTCAATGCAAAGGACTGAACCAAATTCTGGCGTTAATAAGGAACGCTGCCAGATGTGGCTAAAGTGATATAGGGAAAAAGCACTCTTATTTGATAGTAAACACATTTATATTCAGTGCGATACAGTAACATTATTCCTTTCCTTTCAATTTTGACCAAACCAAAAAATTTGTATGAGAAAAGGTTTCAAAGATGCAGCTTCAGACTAATGAACTAATTCTCATATGACAACTGCATAAACTTGAGTTTATAAAGGCAACACAACAAATACAATAGGATTCTTTGAAATAATGGAAATGTGTTGTCTCATAGGTGCAATTTCTGGTTGGAGAGCAGCCAATCATAGATTGCAGTTCCGTAAATGCAAAACTTAAACTTTTGCTTAGCTTTTATAAATGTACCTTTTTAAAAAGGTAGCATTATTCCTACTAAATTAAATCTCATCATCACAAGAAGCCTCCTGAGGGCTCTGCCTCTTTATCAGCATCTAGCATAAAATCCAGTTAAAGTTTGCTTCTTAATTTTAATCTGAATAATCTGGTAGTGGCTGAACCCCATCAAAATAAGCCACTTCAGATGGAGTGTTAGAGTCCAACTTTCTCCACTGCTTTTTCTGTTCAGTCTTCATAGCATGATTTATATGATTACCTTAATGAAAATACTGTCTCTTGCAATGTGCCTCAAACATTCCTTTTCTGTTTACTGTACACAACAGTAGAAAATGAAAGGCAATATTGCTTCTTGAATCTGTCAACAAGTATTCATCTATTCCAAGAGTCAGATTTGAAAATTTTCTACCATGTCTTGAAATTCTTATTACATTTGCATGTATTACTGTATCTGGCATAAAGCAGGGGTGTCAACCTCAAGGCCCGTGGGCCAGATCCGGCCCATAGGGTGCTTAAACCCAGTCTGGCTGGCAGAGTGCTGCAAGAGGCCATGGACGATGAAAACGAGGTGCGGGGGGCCTCACAGAGCCCCACGTGCCCTGTTTTGGCTGACAGGGTGCTGCAGGAGGCATCTGTCCCGTCTCCCCCCACAACCCTCCCTGCCGGCCCACAGGGGAGAACTACAATACTGATCTGGCCCTTGAAGAAATCCAATTTGACACCCCTGGCATAAAGGATTGGTTGATTGGTCTTTTAAGTAAAAACATTCCTTTTATTCTAAGACCTGGGTAGGCAACTTGGCATTTTGCAGGTTTCCTAAAGTCCGTTCCAGAAAAGCAGTATATATATGCTGAGTTGATTGGGGCTGAAGTCCAAAATAACTGGAGGCATTGGACTGCTTGCTCATTTTAGAATAAAGAGATTATATCATAACACAACGTCCTTTTTGTTCAAAGCATTCTAATTTTGATTTCCCTTTTGATTGCATCCTTTTGTAAATGCAAACCATCACACTCTTCTTCTTCTTCTTCTTCTTCTTCTTCTTCTTCTTCTTCTTCTTCTTCTTCTTCTTCTTCTTCTTCTTCTTCTTCTTCTTCTTCTCCTCCTCCTTCTTCTTCTCCTCCTTCTCCTTCTCCTTCTCCTTCTTTTTCTTCATCATCATCATGAAAAGTTGGTTTAGGATAAAATAATATTTCTTCCAAAAGCTTTAATTCATAAATGGATTTTTGTTTCCTTTTATCAATAATTTCAACACCGTTCAAAATGCACCCGAATATAATCTTGTATTTTATGTTAGAAAAAAAAGATTACTTGATTAAAGTTCTTTTGAGCCAAGAACTCAGACAAAATATTGAGTTAATATAAAAGCAGGCTGGTAGTTAAATTCCAATTGACACATTAGTCCAGGAAGTGAAAGTCAGGTCAGATACATGTCACAGTTATATCAAAATTAACAATGACTGAATACCCTAAGAATCTTTATGTGAGATACCTCTTCTTCTCCCTTAAGCTACATTAAATTCAAAATGAAGTTTATGCTCCTGTGGCCTATACTTCAAGTTGTCTTCTGAGACATGCTTTTCTTCTCATGCCAACAAAAGTGCCTAAAAACCCTTCTTCTACTTTTAGCAATAATTGCCACAAACATGTAAATGTCTATGGAAGTTCTCAGTCATCCAGGTCATGGTTGTTCCAAAGGTGCTTTTTCAAGAGGCATATGACCTTTCTGCTTTTTCTTTGAAGATGTTTCACTTCTCATCCAAGAAGCTTCTTCAGCTCCGATTGGATGGTGGAAGATGGAAGGATTTATACTCCTTACAGCCTGCTGGTAATTTGCATTCTTTTAGAGAGTCATTGAGGCCACTTGAAGGTTTATATGTGTCCTCAGAATTACCTGAGTAGTGTAAATGGGTGTGGAGCTTTCTTGGAACTGCTGAAAGGACTATGTTGTAGACTAGAGATAGATGAAATTGTTATCCTCCCCCTCTGTTGAGAGAGGGCTGTTCAATTTTGACATAGATTGCCTCTTTAACCAATCTTTCAAACCAGTGGTCCTCTCTGTCCAAAATGTGGGCTTTGCTATCTTCAAAAGAGTGGCCTTTGTCTCTTAAATGCAGATGGATTGCTGAATCTTGTCCCGATGGGTTTGTTCTATTATGTTGTGACATGCGTTTATGAAGTGGTTGTTTTGTTTCCGCAATGCACAGAACTGGACATCTGTATTGTACTGCAATCAGACACAAACTGAACTATGTGTTATATGTAGTATAATGCAGTGAGACATGAGATATAGGAACTGTGTCTCATAATATCACGGGTAAACCATATGATAATTGGTAATTAAGTTCCTCCTTAACTGTGGATCAAAACTAAAAAGGTATACTACATGGGAAAGAATAAAACAGCTCATTATACAGTAAGAAGGGGAGTCTGTGTACCAATTATGCTTTTGTTTATTCTATCTAATACAGGACAGGGCTATTCTATTATTTTATTGCCAATAAATTTTTATTTATTGTTAATAAATTATTTTACCCTTTCTATTCTGCTGTTGAGAATAAATCAACTGAATTTCAGAATTGAGGTTGTTGTAATTTGCAATAGATTTGTAGTCACATCACTCATTCTCTTTCTCCCCTATGGCTTACCAATGTGCACAAGTATACAAGGGCATTTTAATTCAGATGCTCAATTGCATCATTTTTTAAAACTTTGATTTAATTAACATGGGTATGTATAATTATATTGCCCAAATCATAGTACAAACTAGAATGCAAATAGAATGGAATTGGGACATGGCCTTGCTCTAATTTCCTAAAATTAATAAATAACAAGAAGGAGAATATTAATCAAAATTCAGGGTACAGCAGTGAAAATAAAAGATTTTTATTCTTTGTTTTCAGCATTTCTGAATCTGCAGATATGAAAACCATCTCCCTTTATCCATGTGTAAGTGCCTATGTGTGTATGTGTGTAACTAGAAACAGATCAATTCAAATTTTAACTGGCTGTGAACCGCCCTGAGTCCTTCGGGAGAAGGGCGGTATACAAATGTAATTATAAATAAATAAATAAAAATAAATAAATAAATAAATACTATCCCATTTAATATCCAGTGCCAAACCTGAAAGGCAATTCAGAAACTGTATTACATTGTATAATACAGTTGTGTAATACAGAAAATAGTACTATTCTGTACAGTTTTCTGTACTACACAATTCAGCTATAAAGTTTTGATCTGTTAGCAGAATTGGGTGGATTTATAACTATCCAACTGACGAACTGATAGTCACGTAATGATTAACAGAATAACAGATTGGAAGGGACCTTGGAGGTCTTCTAGTCCAACCCACTGCTCAAGCAGGAGTCTCCATACTATTTCAGTATGTCAGGCTTTGTTCAGACAAATATATTCTCTGATGTTGGTGCTAGGTAACATTCATTCTTTCTACTCTCTACAATCTCCTAATTTCTGAGGCGTTTCTTTATTTGAAATCAAATACGATTGTTCCTCTTTGCCATACTTCAATTATTTAGAACAAAACTTCACAACCCTTACATAAAAGGTAAAAAGAATCTCCATCTTCACTGTAGCTGAACACTCTTTATATATCTTGTACACAGATTTCTTTTTAATTTTTAGTCATCTATAAAGCTTATTAATCAAGTAAAGGGTGAAATTATCCTTATATTAACTAAAGATGAAATTCTCTTTAAAAATTCTATCCTGTAGTGATATCAAAACTCACTTGAACTATTAACTTTCATCACACATATCTACTGCCTTCTATAAATGGTTGAGTGAAATTCAAATCATCTCTTATTAGAAAGTCAACTAATTTAAAGTACCCATAATAAAAATCAATACAGGTAATCCTCAATTTATGACCACAACTGGGGCTGGGGCTTCTATCACTAATCTATTTGAATCATGTGATTAAAAGAATCCAGGTTCCCTCACTGACTTTGCTTGTCAGAAGACCATTGAGAAGGTCACAAATGGTGATCATATGACCACAAGGTATCATAAATACATACCAATTGTCAACTGACTGGATTTTGATCAATTGACCATGGGGACACTGTTTTGATCATAAGTTCAAGGACTGATCATAAGTCACTTTTTTTAGTGCCATCATAACTTTAAATAGTTTTTAAACCAATGGTTTATAAGTTGAGGGTTACGTATATGAAGAATAGCAAGGAATAAGTCTGGAAGTGTGTCTAAAAGGCTAACAAAAGAATAATAATCTTAATACTTTGGCAAATACTCTGGGAAATAAGTCAGAATTTAAATAATTTGCACAATTATCAGGATGATGATATAGACATTTTATATAATCTGTGAGAATTCTGTATATTTGTCAATTACAATTCTGTGTATTCGTAGCTTTGAAAAAGAAAGCAGGACAGTCAGATACTCCAACATGCCTTCTTATTCTAGAAAATACTTCAAATAGTATCAGTTCTGATAAAATATCAGAATAACACAAGTCATTGCTTAAAAGATCATTAGAAGAAGGCTACCAGATTATTCTTTACACTAGAATAGAATAGAATAGAATAGAATAGAATAGAATAGAATAGAATAGAATAGAATAGAATAGAATAGAATAGAATAGAATTTTTTATTAGCCAAGTGTGATTGGACACACAAGGAATTTGTCTTGGTGCATATGCTCTCAGTGTACATAAGTCTGAAAGATACATTCAACAAGAATCATAAGGTACAACACTTAATAATAGTCATAGGGTATAAATAAGCAATTAGAAAACAATCAATATCAATATAAATTGTAAGGATACGAGCAACAAGCAACAGTCATACAGTCATAAGTGGGAGGAGATGGATGATGGGAATGATGAGAAGATTAATTGCAGACTTAGTAACTAGTTTAACAGTGTTGAGGGAATTATTTGTTTAGCAGAGTGATGGCCTTCGGGAAAAAACTGTTCTTGTGTCTAGTTGTTCTGCTGTGCAGTGCTCTATAGGATCGTTTTGAGGGTAGGAGTTGAAACAGTTTATGTCCAGGATGTGAGGGGTCTGTAAATATTTTCACGTATGTTCACTGGACAGTACTATCAATGTGCGTAATGCCTTATATATATATTCAACATGGATGAAACTTTTTAAAGTTTAAAAGCTAAGATATTCCTATACCACTGTCACTATGAATCCTATATGGTTCCCAGAGCCAGAATGTTATATTAATTGTAATTTTTAATATGTAACTTTTTGTCATTTGTTATTTTTGCTATTATACTGTTAATTGTGGCTGTTGCTTTTGTATTCCACTTAGAGTTGCCTGGACCATAGCAGGTTATATATTCACAAATAATAAATAAATAAATAAAAAGGGCAGTTCTTTCTCAAATTGTCCATTTTGAGCAATTTTAAAAAAGCAAAATCAACCAGGAAAAATAGTAGTAATGCAAAATATATATCTAGCATTCATTCTTTACACTATTTTATAACTGTATCTGCTTCTTTAAAAATCTGTATTCAGATGTGAAGTTGCATGCCTCATCCCCACATTTCTTTTTTCTCTATCTCCTTGCCCTCACCTCCATTTCTATTATTCTTATGTATGAAGCAGAGGAAGTCAGAGTGAAATTTGTTCTTGAGAAAATAGCCACTTTCAAGAGAATCTATAATTGGCCAATTGCAACCAAATTGTACTCCAGACATTGGAAAGAAAATAGAGACTGAATGACTGAATTTATGCAACTCTTTTCTACGACTATATTTTCTAAAATTCAGCATTGGTGACTGTTGTAGAATGTTGTATAGTTTAGTCCTGGAGAAATTATTTCACAGCATTTGGTAAAATGCTGGATTTCCATATCAGTCTGCACATATAATGGCAGATTAAATAGTTGTATATGAAAATTACTACATGGTTAGAGTACGCCTCTAAGTGCACGCAGGAGCAGAGTACTTGCAAATAATCTGTTTAATGCATATATAGTAAGGGTATATATAAAGTCCAATCTTAATTGGAAGGAGAAGAGTTAGGCTAATCCAGTGTTTCTTGTTTCAAACACTAAGAAAATGTTGGCACATACAGTAAGAGTTATAGCCAAAGGCTATAGCCATGCGGTTGACAGACTCAGAGAACAAAACAGTGGTGTCATGGATCAGTTAGTAACTTTTTCAGTTTCAAAAGTTATATTAAAAATGAGTTTTTGCAAACTGTGATCTAGACTCTCAATCACTCCAATTTTTCAATTCCAACAGTTTGAAATCCACATCACTTGGCATTTCTAAATAGTTGAATTTAGCACCCTTTTTATTTCCTTGTCTGAGTTTTAAATGGTATCTTCTTGATTGTTTGGGGAATCCTCCTAGACTCATGGTTCCTGCTGGAAGAGCAGCTGGTAGTTATTGATTTGTACAAATCTTGTGTGCCAGTTGCACCCATTTCTAGACTGGGGGATGTTGCTCATGGTCACACATGCATTAGTCTTTTCCTGATTTGATTACTGCAATACACTCTACAAAGGGATCATCTTAGAGACTATGCAGAAGTTTCAGCTGGGCCTGAACGCAATGACATACATGGTTCTAGGTGCCCTGAAGTTCAGTCAAATTACATTACTGCTTTGTGAGCCGCACTGGTTTCCAATTGCTTTCTGGATAAAAGTTCAAGGTGCTCACCTTAAAAGCCCTGCATGGCTCAAGAAATGTTATTTTCAGGGCCACTTTTCCCTGAAGCAATTACCCATCCCACTAGGTCAGATAGAGTGGGATGCTTTACATGCTGTCATCTGATGGGATCTTGGAATTGTGCTTTCTCTGTAGCTGCCCCAGCCTTTTGGAATAATCTACCAACTGAGATTCAAGTTGTCCCTACCCCTTTAGCATTCTAGAAGACTGGAAAGATCTAGTTGTTCCTTTAAATGTTGGGCTAGAATGAAGATTTAGTCAGAAGGATAATAGTATGTTTGGTTTGGTGTAGTAGCAAGGATATTGTGGTTGTTATTTACTGTTGTTTTTAAAATAATAATTGTGTGTGTGTGTGTGTGTGTGTGAGAGAGAGAGAGAGAGATGGGTATATAAATGATAGATAATAGATGATAGCTAGATAGCAAGATAGATAGAAGATAGATAGGTAGATAGATAGATAGATAGATAGATAGATAGATAGATAGATAGATAGATAGATAGATAGGTAGGTAGGTAGGTAGGTAGGTAGGTAGGTAGGTAGGTAGGTAGATAGATGATAAGAACAGCAGCTATGTTATAAATTTGGCCGTGATTCAGCAGTATCACCTTGGGAAGTTCACAAAATTAGTGCACATTCAGGAAAGTTGTGTTTTAAAAATATGCCAGGTCTATCTTGCATCTAAAGAAAGGGGGATTTGCAAAGGAATAAGCATTTATCAGGGTATTTATATAAGAAAAAGGGCATACTGGGCTAAAAAATAAAACTGCATTAGACAGTGGATTTTTAAAGATTTTAATCATTTGCAATGGCTTTGCACATGGCTTGAGATGTGCAAAGACATCTGGCCTCTCTCAAGTCTGGATCAACTCTTGAAAAAATAGAACAGTATATCTTACATTGCTTTTGGGATAGTGCAATCAACTGAACTTCACAGCACAAATAATGGGAAAACTCATTTTATAAATACATAGTTACAAATGGCTGTAAGTTGGATTTTTCTCTCATTAAGATGGAAGGAATTTCTCATTTCTCCCATTAAGAAATTTGAAGAAAATTTAGCATATTGTAAGTGGAGGAGGAATGCCACATGCACTGAAAAATATGTTTTATGTGTGCCTAATTTAGATAGGTAAACAGGCAGATGATAGTTAAACAAAACAGTTTCCACCTGCTCAAAATTCTATTTTGAGATATTTCTGTAGCTATTTTCAAACAAAGAGATGGAAGAAGGGGGAGTAGAAAAGGATAAAAGGAAAAGATTGTGGCAGAGAATAAATGTATAGGTAAGGCCTACTCTGAGGAAAACATCTAAGAGAGAACAGACAATGCAATTGTTAAGCCAATCAAGCAGTGGTGGGATTCAGCTATTTTGCACAGGTATGGGTGAACCGGTTGTTAAATTACTTGTGTTGCAATGGAGAAATGGGCAATGGAGCAGCTGGCGTGAGGGAAGGAAAAAGCCGGTTTTCTTCTTTCTTCTCCCTGCTCCTCCTCCTTCCCTCTGCCGGCTGTTCTGTTTCTCGTTTCTTCATTGCAGTGCAGCATCCAGGATCCATTTTGATAGCCGGGGGATAATTTAACAACCGGTTCTCCCAGGGTCAAGTTGGCCATCACTGGAGGCTTGTCCCATATGTGTAATGGACCTGGAGGATGGGGATGGGCCACGCCTCCCACTACAGCCAACCTGACCCTGGGCGAACCGGTTATTAAATTATTTGAATTCCACCACTGCAATCAAGAGGATAAATCAGCCAAATGTTTACATACTTGCTTATTTACTCACATGCTTATTTTAAAAGACTTTGTATGACTACCCATCTTGTAAAACACATTTCTGGGTGTCTTGCAACAATATAGAGCACAACAATATTAGAAAACCAATGGTAATAAAGCAATAAATAATTGTCTAAACCTAAAAGAGTGAGGTGAGCAAAGAGTTAAGTTCTTTCAAGTTTTCTCCAGTGCTGTCCCCAGGGTGCTCTGATCAGAGCAGCTGATGGCAGTCTGATTGCAATCATCACTGAAATTTCAAAGTGGTCCTGTCAGACACTGAACCCAACACTCCCATAAAAGTGTTACAGAAAACCAAGAAGCCAGAAAGCAACACAAAATATAAACCAGTCCATTTATCTAGTTTGATGGGGATGCTTCCTTTTCATTTGGCATATTCCCAGCTGCTATAGAATGGCAGGGCAGTTTTGTGGAGGATCTTGAAGGAGTCATGAGGCAATTTAGAGACAGATTTCTATGTCAACTTCTATTTTCAAAACTTCCAAATTGCTCTGAATTCTTGTTATCATCCACAGCATACTGAATACAACAATAAATATGTCAGATTCAGACAGATAAAAGCATTCCCTGAGAAACATTCATCCTAATCATTGAAATAAATGGAATTTCTCAGAAAATTTCAGCAGAAGCTACTTCTATTTTGTATCCATTCCTACCCATTTCATTTTGCTTCCTAGTAGATCAGTTCCAGTTCCACTGCTAAAGCTCACATACGACATGCTTATCCATGGTTAATCTAATTTTAAAATTTCCATAAACTAGACTAAATTCTTGTTAAGTATATTGTACAAAAGGACTGTCTCAACATTTGTAATCCAGCCCTGACCTCACATACTAAATACTATTTATTGCAATGTTAGATTAAAAAGAAAATTGCAATAGCTTATCCCTTTAAATAATTGGTTTTTCCTATAGCAGCTTGCTGTTGCTATATAACGTTACAATATTTCACAAGTAGATCTTTTGGTGTTATGCCCCCCTCTCTCTCACACTGTGTGTGTGTGTGTGTGTGTGTGTGTGTGTGTGCGCGCACGCGCGCATGCACCATTACTTGTATAAGACTGCCAGTGGGAAGCATGGAGATCAGTTTAATTTTCTTCCCAATAAGTCCCATGACATAAAACAGAGGTTTTTTTTTATCCTATTCATGGCATAAAGACTCTTGATGTAGATTGAATGCCTTTTAATTCACTAGAAAACAGAATGTGCAGCTATTAGATTTCTATCTATTATCTGATGTATGAAGATAATAGATATAGATAATAGATATCAAGATAATAGATAGATAGATAGATAGATAGATAGATAGATAGATAGATAGATAGATAGATAGATAGATAGATAGATAGATAGATACAGATAATATATATGAAGATAATATATATGCAAGAAATCTATTAAATTTTGCCAGTCCAAGTTTTCCCAATCCAAATCAGAATTTCTGAGCCAAGGATACCTTTCTGAAAATAATCCTGCCAGGAAATTTCAGAGGGAAAAAGACTTAGAAATAAATGCGACATAAAAAACACCATCATAAAAGTCCTTCTGTCAAGTGAGAATTTTACCTGGGTAAAATTCTGGGCATCCTGGGGTGTCCTAACGTTAATTCAGTTTGACACAGTTTTGAGGTGGAGGAGGATGGAGCCTTCAGTCAAAACAGCATAACTAACCGATGAGTCATGCAGCATTCTAATGGCTCACTGACTGGAGGAGGAGGAGGAGAAGGAGGAGGAGGAGGAGGCAAAGGAGGAGGAGGAGGAGAGAAGTCGCCAAGCAACCAGCTCTCATCTTGGTTGGACAATGTGACTGATTGTTTTGGAAACTTGAGAAAGTGAAACTTATATTGGGTTGAAAAGCCTGGGAACTTTAGTACTGGCTTTTCACCAGTAGCGCCAAGATGGTATATCTACATAAATTAGTTCTTTGAAGAAAAGCAATGCCACAGAGTTCGATTTGTAATGGGTGCATTACTTGGAGCCTGCCACCTTCATCATCGTGGAAGATGGCAGTATATCTACAAATGATCTACAGATTCAGAGTTCACCGCTTAAGTATCAGCTTTTGCACTTCTCACATATGACTTTTTCCTTTCTACTTCAAGATTTGTGCGATTCCCAACCCATTCTATCCAAACCCAGAGGAAACATTGGACAATACAAATCTGAACTGGAAGTAGTGCAGGATGTGGAGAGACCTGGTTGATAGAATAGCCGAGAACTGAATGGATAACATTATCACATCATCAATCTAAACCGGATAAAGTCTCTAATTAGAAATAAATCTGAAATGAGCTTTCATATTATGATGTATAACAATTGTATTTCTGTATGCCATAATTTCCACTGAAAAACCTATTGGAAGAGAAGGAATTGGTGGAATAACATTTCATGGATGGGAAGCAAGATATCCATGTATAATAAATGAGGAGAAACTCTGCCCTATTCCCCCAATACATATCTAATCTCCAAGCCATTAAGTGTGGTAAAATAAATAGAAAAGAAGAACAGTACCCATTTTCACATATCACACTAAACCAGCATATTTAATTGTGCTTTGTTGGATAAATTATAGAGGTCTGTTTTAAGCCACAGTTGGAAAGATCACAAGTAGCTGGAAACCAAAAACAGATGACTTAAGTGCTGTGTGTGAGCCCAGGCAATATAGTGGAACAATGAATCCATCATGGAATGGAATTAAAAAATAAAATAAATCAAAGCTGGAACTTGGAATATTAATTAGAGGCCAATGGATGTTGATATTATTTGAAAATCTTAAGATCCAAATATTCTAGAACTCTGAAGCATTGTAAGTGTATGATTAATCATTTTAAGCAGGAAGATTATGTTTTTAAAACTGAATTGTTTTCTAACAATTATCAGTTTTGTTTCAATCTAAATAAATTAATGTGCATATTGAAAATATGATTGAGTCATTTCTATTAATACCTATTGGATATGTTGATAATTTTACATAGATATCTTAATTGGTATGCAATTGCTACACATGTGCACAATTCAGCAATGCAAAAGCTATAATTTTAGCTTTGGAAATGAATAAGCTTGTATTTCCATTATTAACCGACATGTGATTTTCATCCATTCCTGTGACATTGAATCTCAGGAATTTTCCCTATATGGTAATACATAAATATGCATCCAGACAAATGGGAAAATGCAAGCAAATACCAATATTTTATCAATACCAGCATGGAGAATTTTCTCATAAAGAATTCTGTTTTAAATTGCAGCACTGCCACAAAAGCAAATTCCTACATGAATGAAGAATGGAATACTTCAATTACTCAGTGACCGTTTATAGCATTAGTAATTATGGAGGTGCTCTTTAATATAGCAATAATATAGGCAGACAAAACATCTAGATTCTGCTGCTATCTGACTGATTATTTAATCTAAATAATCAATCAGATAGACTGATCTCGTATTCACATTCTTCACATGTTTTAGATTTTTAAAAAATCTCATTGGATAGCAAATCTATCTGATAAATATTTAATAGGAATTTGTAATCTACTACTACTATGTATTTGCTTAATCTGGTTCATTTTAGCACAAAATCTTTAGCCAAAGAAATTAGTTAACATCATTTATTTCAAAGGCTTTCAATTAGGAGTAGAAAATCAGTGGCCTTCTGAATGTTTCAGAACAACTAATCCAGTGATGAGCAATGCTGAATATTGCATTTTGGTGACATTGGGACAACTACAAGTTCCCTGTCTCTGATCTGGAGAATAACACATTTAATGAAGTAATATATATTTCAGTCACAAATCAGATGTATAGCAATGATTCTCAATCATTCATATCTTAAGTTCCATCAATCACTTTCAAAGAACCTGTGTTTCACTAAATTGGACATGCCCTATTTTCCAGTTTAAGCAGATGAATGGCTTCCCAACCAGACTACTATTGAATAAATACCACAAAGGTATTTGATCCAATGGCAAATAAACACAATACTGTATGATGTTTCTTGCACTTGATGTAATTCTATTTGTTCTCCTTGTAATCAAGGAACAAGCAAAATTAGAGAAGTATATTGGAATTGATTTTTCCTCCATTAAATTATTGTGATCTCACATGTGATAGAACACACCCTCAACAACACAATGACTGCACTTTGTATATATTTCCCCATTAATATGATATTTTAGTGAACAATGTCAACTTCAGATTATTTTCTGTGAATGTTCTCTTTTTATTTCAACTGCTGTCATTATTATTGTTCTAATATGATTGCTACACAACGGATACAATGAATGCTTTAATCTAAATGTATCGTATTGTTTTCTCAAGTAAGGCAATAATAAACAACCACAGCAAAAACCTTTTACTTAATTAACTTCTTTTCAGGTATTCTTATTTATTAATCTATTAAATATTTTTAAGAATTTGAACGAACAAAAGATTAGCTTTCCTGTACCTTGGGATGTTCCAGAATGATGAGAAATCATTTCTTTCACAAATGTTAAATAGCTGACATATTCTATTGTAGAGAAACAGACTGTATATTTTTATATTAGTGGCTTTCAAACTATGTCCCCAAGTATTCTGGGATTGTTTGGAAATTTGTCAGGGACAAATGTGAGATTCTTCATAACACCAGATAAACCTAGATAGAATAGAGCTTTCCCATGGTTACCGATTTGGATTATGCTACGCATCAGCAAAAGAGTGTATACTAATGCCAGAATGTGCTACAGAATCTTGTTTGAGCATTTTAATTAAATGTAGGAGAAGTTGCTTAGCATACTCCTCAAGGAGCAAAAGATGGCCAACACATAAACATTCAGAAATCATTGATTTACTTGAAATTGTTGGAGTAATGAGAGAGTATATTCATAAACCTCTATGCAGTCCTTGAATACAAATCTCATGGTTATTTTAATACTATTTCAGAGGTAATAACATTTGATCCCTCTGTCAGAAGACAAGAGATTTTCTTCTTAAGACAGCCCATACAATTTAAAAAGTGTGAAGCTAACTAAAAAAATATACAAGACACAGAGTTTGTATCTAAGAAATTATCAGCTTCAGAAGTACTCCTGACTTGAAGAGATAAAGACTCAATATTGTCGTTCCAAAATATGAGATTTCTAACAGTGGGGAATCAAAAATTGATATAATTTCACTGTTCTTTCTTTTCCTAACAGTATTAATGCCATTTATTCCTCTGACCGCTAAATGCTTATATCTGAAAATACCTACAAAAGTGAAGAATAGATTGAAGGACCTTTGAAAGAAAATGATATCATGCAGAACTGCTTTTTTTAAAAAAAAAAATCTGTAACACGCATACATACACATTCACATACACAACTTTTGTCCTAAGATATTTATTTATTTATAAAACATTATAATTTACACAATATGATATTACATGCAGGATGATTCCTCACCTACCTGACTCTCTGGAAATTTGTATAAAAGATTCCATGCCCTTTTCACCATAGCTGCCTTCAGAAGCCAAGGTGGAAACATAATTCCATCCCAAAGCTTTCACAATGTCCACCATTGCCTGTGCTTGGAAGGAATCCGGAGGAACAACCCGTGAGAAGAAATCGTAGCGGCGGTCATCACTTAACTCTGGTGCAGTTGAAGCATAACTGATTTGGGGTATCTATAGGGAAAAAGAACAGTTAATGGGATTTGTGAATTGATAAGCTCAACACATGTACAACACAATTATTTTGAGCTGTAATACAATTAGCCTTCCAGATGATCATCTGCTACTTTCTATCTTCATCAGCCCTTAAGTGAAAGTCAATGAAGCTATCTTTCAAATAATTTTCATCACAGGAATACTAATTGGGAGGTATTATTTCTATCAGCTTTGAACCCCAAACTTTCATTAACTTGCTTTGGATGGAAGGATAAGTTTACGTATATGCCTAGATTTAATTGCAGATAAACCTAAAGTAAATGCAGCTGCTGAATCAGTCTGGTGCTGAGTGAATTGCCCCTAATGTTTAAACATCTGTAGTTGTTTGATATTTTAACTTCCTCAGGCTACTATATGCTACCATCATTTTGCACTGGTTATCATCCATTTCATTAATAACCATTTTCTAAAAATAACAATAAATCCAGTTAATCAGACACTACCACCTCTAGAATGATGCCTCCCCAAACTCATCTAGTGAGGTAGGACAACTTCAAGGAGCAGTTTGGTTCTTAAATGAGAAAAATGGATTGCTTACTGAATCCATTTCTTTTGGCTCAGGTAGGAAACACCGGGATGTATAAGCAAAATTCTAAGGTGTTTTAAATACAATAAATGGGACTCTTTTCTCTGCCTTTTACTGAAAAAAGGAAGCCTTCAATCAATAATATTTTTCCCAACAATAACCCTTCTTATTCCTAGCTTATTCCCAAAGGTGCAGGTCCGCTTTTCGGATCATTAATGCCACTTTGCACGCTCAGCTGCATCTCTAGGGTACAGGCCCACGGCTTGCAATCTTGTTCCCAACAATAACCCTATGCCACAGATTTCTGAAAGATTCCCTGAATATTTGAGATGGAGAGGGTAGATCACTGCCATACTTCTACTATTAATGTATTTTTAATTATTTAAAACATTTAAATAATTGTCTTCTAACCAACTCTGTCTATGTATGTATGTATGTATGTTAACTGATAAATTCCATTGGATTAATTGGTCCTGATTCCAAGTAACAAATCAAACTGCTTTTCAAATTTATCAAAAAAAAACAACCCATCCAGATTAACAGAATATTTTCTGTTCTGGGCTAGATAAACATATTAAAAATGTACAGAATTAAATTGTTACAGAATCACATTCAGAGCTTTAGGTCTTTTGCTTTTTACTCTAGTTGGGAACAAAAGTGAATATAAGTACAGGTAGCATTGAAGACTCTGCAAAAACATATTATTGTACTTTTAATTTTTTCTCTCGCTCTTATCATTTTTGTTCCAATACATCTTTCAGCTTTGTAGTCCATTTTTATTATCTCTATTCCCTGAAGGAACATTGCCATTCCTAGGTACATAGTCATCAGCTTAGATGTACAAAGCAAACAACATCTGCTAAAGTAATTAATTTTAAACAAACTATTTTTACTATAAGTCTGGTTCATTCACTAAATTCAGTTCCTGAATAGTCAGGTCACTGATGAATTATAAGCTGCCAATTGGTTCCCAAGGGAATGCTTCATACCTGTAAATAAACAGGTATATTTGTAATAAATATAAATCTGAAAGATAATCTTAGGGAATATGAAAATTTACACCTTGCTGGGCATTAGATTACTTAACTACTGTGGATTGTGCATGTCAGAGGCCTTTTGACATAGAAATGACACCACTGTTGTGTGTATAAACTTGCACATTTATTGAAATAGCTATCCATCTTTCTGATGCTGCATTCAGATGATCTCCGTATCTCAGGCAAAACATGCATACTCATGAAGGTAAAACAGAGATAACCCAAAGTGGTAAAAGAGGAGGAGGAGGAGTGAAATACAGGTTTTGTCAAACTCCCAAGTAGGCACAAATTAGGGTTAAGCTCCCCAAAGATTTGAACAATACAATTAGAAGTAAATGCTTGTTTTATTTCAGAAATGGTCAACATTGCAAACTGTTGACAACCATTCGATAATTTGATAGTTTGATGGTGAAACAGAATTTACATACATTTCTAGTTGACATCTAGCACTCTCTGTTTCCATGCCCACCTTTCCACACACATACATGTAATATAACATCTTGCCATGACAAATAAATTTAATAAATAAATTTGTATTTATTTGATAAATTTTTGACATCCATTTCTCAAAATCACTCATTTTAATACAGTGGTTCTCAATTTTTTTTCTCTCAGTTATCCCCTTTTTTTTAATCTTAAATAATGTAAAAACCATCACACACACAAAAAAAAAGAACCCAGAAATTGTATCTCTATAATGATGGCCCCAAATTGAATCCTTGACTTACAAACAAGCAATTACACATTGTTCATTACCTCCATTATCTGTCCAAATGCCCCACTTTAAAAGGCCCTGCATTAATGGCTTTTGCATGTTTCTGAATTCCTTGCCACTTAACGGAATCCAGACTGGAAAGAGGCAGAATTAGTTTGGTAAATGTGTATGTTGTAATATTGTGCTGACTTAAGGATGGATACATAGAAGCAGGAAAAGGCCTAACCCGGATTTGTTACCCTTGCAAAAAGAACAACATAAACATCTACCCTGTTTTGCATTTCAAGGAATTTCATCACTAAGTTTTTCTTTTTTTAAGTGGCCTTACTAAGGTCGGAATACCAGACAGGGGTGGGAAAAACTGAACCTGAAGGAACCACACAGTACAAGGTGTTTGGGGAGGAAAGTCAGGTTGAGACAAAAGGGTTGTAGGGAGTCTGAAAAATGAAAAAAAATTGAATGTAGCATACAAAACACTTATGGTCACTATCTTTATTCCATATGCATTGCTGCTGGCAAGTCCACTAACTATTGTTGCCACAATATTTCCCTAAACTTCCTTAAACTCTGGCTGAAGTTGTCAACTGTGAAGCCATATATTATCACATCAAATTTGCATGGAACAAATCATGGATATCAAGTCTAGTACAGGACGTAGGACCACAATTGAGCCCAAAATATATGTTGAGACATTTGTAAAGTGAGTTTTGCCCCATGTTACGACCTTTCTTGCCACAGTTGTTAAGTGAATCATTGGTGGTGTTAAGTTAGTAAATTAAGTGAATCTGGATTTCCCATTGATTTTGTTTGTCAGAAAGTCGCAAAAGGGGATCACATGATCCCAGGACATTGCAACTGTCATAAACATGAATCAATTGTCCAATGTATGAATTCTGATCACATGACCACAGGGATGCTATAATGGTCATAAGTGTGAAAAATGGTCACTTTTGTCAGTGCTGTTGTAACTTTGAACTGTCACTAAATGAGCTGTTGTAAGTTGAGGACTACCTATTCAGATCTGCAATCTATTCACCACATTAAATGATCCTTTGTGATCAGTTATTGTGATCCTCACAAAGTTGGCTGGTAAAAAACCACCTTATCCTCAGTCGATTCTGGTTAGTAGAAGAACGCCTTAGTAGTGAGGTCAACCCATTCAACCTGTCCTTCTTCACATAGATGAATAAAATAGAGCAGCTTTTAATCTGGGAGTGCTGAAATTCAATTTAATTAAGATTTTAAAACACACACATCCCCAAAATTAATATTGCCTTTTTTTGGCATTATATTGTTCTAACTTTTCTTTTGTGTTTCCTTCTCTCCATTGAAAAACAAAATTTGGATCATGTGGTTGAAGGGTAGGGACGATAGAAAAATGAAACATGAACAGAGGATGAGAAGGAACATTGTAAGCCAAAATAAACTTGATAGGGGATTTAGCCAGTGGTGGGATTCAAATAATTTAACAACCGGTTCTCTGCCCTAATGATTTCTTCCAACAACCAGTTCATCAAACTGCTCAGAAAGTTAACAACCGGTTCTCCCGAAGTGGTGCGAACTGGCTGAATCCCACCACTGGATTTAGCTTAACATATAATAATTCAAAGAGAAAGAGTTTGCACCACCATATCTTACTGAAAATAAAGGAGAGGGCAGCTTACCTTTGAAAGTTATAGTTTTTACAAGAAGAGAAAGCCATATCAGAAAATAGGAAAATAGGCAGCATTTATTTTTATTTATTTATTATTTAAATTTGTATACCGCCCTTCTCCCGAAGGACTCAGGGCGGTTCACAGCCAAGTAAAAATACAATACTATAAATACAAATTAAAATACAGTTAAAAACTTATTAAAATTGGCCAGAATTAAAATTTAGAACTAAAACCCATTAAAACCCATTAAAACCCTAACCCAGTCCAGCGCAGATGAATAAGTAGGTTTTAAGCTCGCGGCGAAAGGTTCTCCATACAAACACAAAAGAAGTAGACTGAAGTGTTCTTACACTCCCTGCTTCCCCTCCCCCCACCCCATGAGTGAGTTAGTCTGAGTTCAATTTATTCTTCCCAGGTTCTGAGTTTGTCAATAGGTGTAAATCAAGAATTTTGGCTTTAAAACAAACTACTTTTTTCAAGAAACATACAGTTCCATGGATGGTTTGTATAATAATTTTTAAATCAATTCTCATGCCTGAGAAATCCATAATTTTTGATGTCGTGAGAGAACCACAGAAAATTTGTAGCTGGCTGATTTATCACTTTCTTTTGAAATACAGCTTCTAGCTTATATATAAAAGCTAGTTCGGTTTTTGCTAAAGTAGAAATGAATTTGTAGGGATGAGGGGAAATGAAATCTCAGGGTTTGGGAGGGATTTCTATTTATGCCTGCAGGTACTTAATTTTTTTTTTATTGTCACATAACCAGCATGGATTCTTTTTAATCAGGAGGGAAGAGGCTATATATGGTATAACATTATAATAAACCAAGAAGCAAACGTGACATTCTAATGGAAAGCTTCAATAAAATGAATTTCATTTTCGTTCTAAAAGTCTGCTAAATGCTCTGTATTCTTTCTGAATGTTTCTGCTTCGTACACCTGCTTGTCTGTTCTATCTGTGAAGGTAAAGGGGTAAGGTGCATTTTCCTGCCAAAAATGTTGTTTAAAATATTACAAAAAATATATGATAGGATTCCTTTTTTCTAAAAAAAAAAAGTGCAATGATTCAGGGGTTTATTAATTCTTAAATCTAAGCAAATTAATCTTTGTTTCAGCAAGTTCACAAATCATTTCCTTCTTTAAAAATACCATTTTTGATCATACTGTAATACTTTTTCAACTGTGCATGATGCTGCAGTTGTTTTTTAAGAGATGACACCTGCCATGGAAATAAGTATGTCGATAGAACCATTTCCAAATTGAAGTTGAATAAAAAGAGATTGACAAGGAAATGGAATTTGCTGAAGCAAAGTAACAAAGGAGATCATGGATGATTCACACATTTTCATAAAGGAAAATTTGCGTAAAGGAAAATTTAAAAAGCTATGAGCAGTAAATTTATTGATCAGTCTCTAGATCTGTCAGGAAATACTACCCCAATATAAGTAATTAGAGCTACTTTGGTCTAGTGCAGGGGTGTCAAACTCAAGGCCCACAGGACGGATCTGGCTTGCTGGGTGCTTAGATCTGGCCCACGGGGGTATTAAGCAGTGAAGGACCAGCCCGCAGTGCCACTGGCAGCGAAAACGGAGCTTGAGAGGGCCGTGTGCAGGTGCCCATGACACAAATGATGTCGAGCTGGCCACACCCACCCTGGCCATGCCCTCTCCAGCCCCCCCAAGGTCAAACACAACCCAGATGTGTTCCTCAATGAAATCGAGTTTGACACCCCTCATCTAGTGATTAAGACAGCAGGCTAGAAAGCAGGCTATAAGAACATGAATTCAAGATGCCTTAGCTATGAAACCAGCTGGATGACTATGGGCCAGTCACACTCTCTCTCAGTCCAACCCACCTTATAGGTTTGTTGTTGTACGAAAAACAGAAGAAGGAAAGTATGTTTGAGTTATTTGTAAAAATAATAAATATCCTTAAAATGAGGGATGGAAGATAAGTAGCCAATTAAGCATGATGGCTTGTTCATGAAGATGCTGCAACATATGTGTCAGATCTTGAGATGAAAAATCCAAGGGCAGCATTTGTTTGATGGCCTTACATCATCATGCAATCTCATCCCAAGCTCTGATCCTTTGGGACATTTTTGTGAAATTATAACACAATACAAGGGGAGGAGCTTGCATCATGATAGCGCAAGATAGCTTTCGTCAGACTGACTGTTTTGATATCCCACAAAGATTCCACTGGTTTAGGAAGACGTAAATGAGGGATGGGATAATAGGATAGAATAGGACATGGTATGAATTAAAAAATGTGAAAGGCATAGAATCAATTAAGGACAAATTATGTGGATAAGGATATAACCAAAGAAATTATAATTTCTAAAGCTGTGAAATAGTATCTAGCACTATAATATAAGCAAGCAATTAAATGGAAGTTAGAATATCTATTCTTTGCATTTCATTCTGGCTAAACTGACTCCATTAGAACTTGGAATTCAGGTATTAAATTCAGTCAATATTTTTTTCTGAATTTTTGAAGTAAGCTTGCAGGAATGCTGTAGAGTCTAGAGGACTTTATTTTTTCCCTTTATTTCTCAGGCAAAAAAGAGAAGAGAACATTGACCATTGTGGAAGACATAATGCAGAAAACTGCTATACAGGGATGGCTATTTTGAAAGATGTGTGGCTTTTTAAGAAATGTACCACTGCTTGTATTACTGTTACCATCCTTCATGCAACAGCTTACTGGTTTGTGATGAAAATCTTGGCAACAACTGTGGAAGTGGCACTCAATCAGTTCTTTATGAAAAATGGTTATTGCAAGGCTGTCATTAGTGGGACTCCAAAACAGCATAATATGATGGTAAAGATGTCACATTTGAACCAAATTGAGTCACATTAGGACCAGTCATGATCTCTCTCGGCCTCAAAAAGTTGCAGAAATATCTGAAGATAGAACTTACATCCTGCAACAGCATATAACAGGGGTGTCAAACTCGATTTCATTGAAGGCCTCATCAGGGTTGTGTTTGACCTCAGTGTGTGTGTGTGGCCAGCTCAACATCACTTGTGTTGGCTCGGGCGGGGCTGGGGGGAATGCGATGACCTTTTACAGACTGTGCCAGCAAAAATGGAGCTGAGGGGGGTTGCATGCTCCATTTTCTGCCATGACTGCCTCCTACAGCCATCTGCCAGTGAAAACGGAGCTCAGAAGGGGCGCGTGCAGCTGTCCTGAGTCTGTTTTCTCTGGCAAAAGCACTGCAGACCGGTCCTTCACTGTTTCCAAGGTAGCCCTGTGGGCCAGTTCTAAGCTGGATCTGGCCCACGGGCCTTAAATTTGACACCCAAGCATATAATATTAATGACATCTTGCCTATTCTAGGTCCTTGGAAACCTCAATAGGTAGATAAAATGCCAAATCCAATCCAAATATATGGCTGATTGACCATTAAAAAGTCTAAACATCTGGCTGGTTATGCAACCAACCATAATAAAAATAATACACTTGAGACATTAGAAAGTCCATCTTCAGCCATATGACTCCAAAAGTCTCTTATTTAATTCCAGCCTGATGAGAGCTGGAACAATATGAAGAAGCTAGATTAGACATACCAATTAATTTTTAAAAATTCAACATATGGGTCAGAACAGGACAAACTATGACATAATAAGAATCCTTATTTTGGAAGGCAAATTAAGGGATAGGCAACAATGTCACATCTCACTTCCAAACATATTCCAATGCCACCACTATATTCCTTATGTAAATAGGGAATAATTATTAGACTGAATAAGAGCAATAAAGGCAAGCCTGTTTTGTCCCATATCTAGAGTTGTCTGTCACACATCCTGGCCATGCCCACCATGGCCACACCCACCCAGCCAGTCATTAGGGCATAAAACTGGCTGTTAAATTATTTGAATCCCACCACTGTCTGGTATCCATATCATGCTGAAGACAAAAGACTAAGGCTATTATCTCTTTAAATCTTATTCCTCAGGTGAGCCGTGATGAGGGATGGGGTGCCTTCCCACTGAGCCATTGATTCGTCCTGCACTGATCCCGCCTCCTCTCTACCCTCTGTATTCAAGAATCAGGTGGGGGAGGCAATTGGAGCTCCAGGGCTGCTCTTCTCCGCTGCCTATCTTTCCCTGTCCTCCTCTCTTGCTCAGGCATTCTTCACCCTCTCTCCATCACCGGCCACTCTTCCAAGGCCCGAGGGATCCAGGACTGCCTCATCTTGCTCCCCTGGTCACTCCTCTCCATCAGCCCCAGCTCTGTCTCATCCTCCTCCTTGTACCATGCTCCAATGGGGCCATTACAAAAGGGAACAAAAAGACCAAAACTCCACTTCACCAGTAATCAACACCCAGATGTGCAGGGATTAATGCCAAGATTAACATTAGACTAATGATGATGAAGCAAACAATACTCCAATCAATTAACTGCCGAAGAAGATAACTGTTGTGGTCCGCCAGCAGCCCGTGGAGTTGGCAAAAGAGTCAGACAGCGATGAGACTGAGGAAGAACATGGGGCAGTTCTGAAGGCTGGGGAAGGCCCGGATGAGGGCTCTGTGTCGGAGGCAGAGGTGGGGCCAGGCCATCTGGGAGTGAGGTGCGGACTCCGGAGCCTCCAGAGGCTGACAGTAGTGAGGCAGAAGAACAGGAGGAGTCTGTTCCTAGTGCACGCATGAGAAGAGCTGCCAGAAGGCAAGAGCAGCTAAAGCAAAGAGGATGACTCGGAATAGGGCCAAGAGATGATTGACCCCTCCCATAATGCTTAAAGGACCAGCAACGGCATTTGGGCTCTTTGCCGGAAAACAACGTTGATAGCCTTTCTCCTTGTCTTGCTGCATTTATTTCTTGTCGGCATCTTCTGCTTTTGAACTTCTGCCAAGAAAAGCCTTTGGCAGTTTTCCTAATTAGGCCAAGTTTGGTGATAAGACTGAAGAATTGTGTTATGAAGAATTTGCTTTGATTTAGTTTGGACGATGCTGAGAATGAGTTAATTCTCAGCTGTTCTAATAAAGTCTGTTTGTTTTTGAACTGATTGCATCTACTACTACCTACTTGGGCCTGGGTTACAACACTAACAGTAAACAGCCCAACCAAAGAACTACCAAGACCACTCCCAATAATAGTGACAGACTAATATATAAAATGAAAGCAAATTCCTCTCCATAATAGCACTGATAATGTTTCCCAGTTTGGGTAATGAAACATCTGCAAGAAATCAACCAATCTCAGAAAGCATCAAGGACCCCTCACTACATTGTTAGCACTCCATTTCCCCTTTACATTGTTATATTTGAAAGTCTGTAATCCTAGTGAGAATTGAGAAATTCCAGAATGGTGGCATTCAAAGCATGCGCATGGTTCAACAGTATAAAAAGGTTTGCTGCCTAGTGTTATATTTAACCTGTGCATTTTATTCTAGTCCCAAAGGAATTTTATTTCTCAGAGAAAAAAGGTGGAAAACAAATGCCTGACAAGCTCTTGAATTCAGCTTTATAGAGTTGGGATATTCCCCAAGATCAGAAATCTTGTTTGGAGCATGTCATAAAAAGGAAGTAAAGGGAAACTACCATTGATTCATGCATTCATGATTCAAAATGTTTTAAATATGTCCACTAAAAAGAGAGATTTTAAAAATATTAACTATTGTACATTATATCCCTTACCTGTACACAGTGGTGGGCTGCAACCAGTTTAACAACCAGTTCGGTGAGCGTGCCCTTGGAGCATACATGCTTTGCACATGTGTGCCTAACACGCTTGCGCGCAGCATTCAAAACACAGCAATTTGAAGCTCAGTTGCTTACCTTCTAAGGCTATCCCGATATGTAGAACAGTGGAGGTGTGGAAATCAGCTGTGCCACGTGAATCACCTGAGCCAGAAAGAAGGAAATACAGGACAGGATAGGGCGGGGGCAGTTGGGTGGGGCCAGCTGATTGTTGGAACTACCGGTTTACCCAAACCAGTCCAAACTGGCAGCAGCCCACTACTGCCTGTACAATATCTGCACTGAAGAAGCCATATTGCCTTTGCAGAATAAAAGCATTATGTAGATATTAAAGTTATTGTTTCAAAAGAAATTCATGCCAGTCCTATGATATCCTCTTTATAATCATTCTTCTAATCTCTAAACAATTTCCAGTTTACAAATTTTGTCTCCAGTTCACCTGCCCATGCTGGAAACCTACTAAAATTATTTATATTCAAGCAGAATTCTATGTGCTCACATCACAGTTTTCCTGCTTTGCTATCTCCACTGTATATTTATAACAGAAAATAAGTTATTTATGATTGCCAGAGTAGGAAATATAGAGTATTTTTTGCAGAAACAAACAACTAAATACAAATAACATCAAACTGGGAAATATGAGTTACCAAATGACAAAAACACAAACTCTTTTCAGTGGCAAAATATGTAAAAATTGTCTGGCAAACTGTTTGTGCTAATGCTGAAATCCAATTTCCTTTCTGTTCAAAATACATTGACAAGAATTTTTGTGAGAAAGGCCAATAGGTGACAAAGCCATTTTTATTTGTGTCTTTGATCTTTTCAGTCCCCTATTCCTGTGATTCACATGCACATTCATTATGAATAAAGTCCATCGTTTTCACTGTTTTCATTCCACTCAATTAGAAACAAACACTCCTCTTGCTAAGAGCCTCCTGGTATAAAATGATCAAATACTGCAGAGAGTAGAGCACTTAAATGTACTTTAAAACATGAAGGAGTCAGGTGATGTAGTTATAGTGCCTTTAAAACCCATTATTGCATAAACAGTTGAGATAATCTAACATAATTATCTACAATATACTACGCAACTGTTTTGCTCATCTGCAAAGCTATTAGGGAAAAACTTCTGCTCTTGAGAGTCAAATAATATGGAATGTTATATTTGAAAAATGCAGCTCCTGGTGTGCGGGGGGGAGGGGTTAGTTTGAGGGGTCATCTTCCTTCCATTCAACCAAGGCCATGGTGCATGTGGGGGGAGTTTTAATCCCCCCCGTCTTGATTATGATGTGCTAACTAAATGTAATAACCTTTCATTGGTACTAATGGAATGTTTAGCCAACTGCCATGCAAAAGGTCAGTTTTTGTGACATTGTACTTGAAGATCACATACTACCATTGTGGCACAGACTGTGTGTGAGTCTCTTCTGGGAAAGTCCACAGAACTGAAGGTAATAATAATAATAATAATAATAATAATAATAATAATAATAATAATAATAATAATAATAATAATAATAATAATAATAATAATAATAATAATAATAATAATATTTTAATTTGTATACCGCCCTTCTCCCGAAGGACTCAGGGCGGTGAACAGGCAGATAAAATATAAATACACACAATAATTTAAAACAACCCTTAAAAAACTAATTTAAATGCCCAAAATGTTAAAAACATACTCCCTGTAAAATAACACAATTTTAAAACCCATCCAATAAAAATAAAAATCAGGCTAGTCCAGCCATATGAAATAAATAAGTTTTAAGTTCGCGAAAGGTCCTAAGGTCAGGTAATTGTCAAGTCCGAGGGGAAGTTCGTTCCACAGGGTGAGCTCCCACAGAGAAGGCCCTCCCCTGGGGCCGCCAGTCGACACTGTTTGGCTGACGGCACCCTGAGGAGTCCCTCTCTGTGGGAGCGTACCGGACGATGGGAGATAGAAGCCGGCAGTAGGCGGTCCCGTAGATAGCCCGGTCCTAAGCCATGGAGCGCTTTAAAGGTGGTAACCAATACCTTGAAGCGCACCCGGAAAGCAACAGGTAGCCAGTGCAGTCTGCGCAGGATAGGTGTTATGTGGGAGCCCCGAGACGCCCCCCCAATAACCCGCGCAGCCGCGTTCTGAACTAGCTGAAGTCTCCGGGTGCCCTTCAAGGGGAGCCCCATGTAGAGAGCATTGCAGTAGTCCAGGCGAGAGGTAACAAGGGCATGAGTGACTGTGCATAAGGCATCCCGGTCCAGGAAGGGCCGCAACTGGCGGATCAGGCGAACCTGATAAAATGCTCTCCTGGAGACGGTCGCCAAATGGTCTTCAAAGGACAACCGGCCATCCAGGAGCACGCCCAAGTTGCGTACCTTCTCCATCGGGGCCAATGATTCACCCCCGACAGACAGCCGCATCTGCAGCTGACTGTACCGAGGTGCCGGCATCCACAGCCACTCCGTCTTGGAGGGATTAAGTTTGAGCCTGTTCCTCCCCATCCAGACCCATACGGCTTCCAGACACCGGGACAACACTTCGACAGCTTCACTGGGGTGGCCCGGGATTGAAAAGTACAGCTGGGTGTCATCAGGGTACAGTTGGTATCTCACCCCAAAGCCACTTATGATCTCACCCAGCGGCTTCATATAGATGTTGAACAGGAGGGGTGAGAGAATCGACCCCTGCGGCACCCCACACATGAGGCACCTTGGAGTCGATCTCTGCCCCCCTGTCAACACCGTCTCGTCCGATCAGAGGTAGGAGGAGAACCACCGATAAACGGTGCCTCCACTCCCAACCCTCCAACCGGCGCAGCAGGATACCATGGTCGATGGTATCAAAAGCCGCTGAGAGGTCTAATAGGACCAGGGCAGAGGAGTAACCCCATCCCTGGCCTCCAGAGATCATCCACCAGCGCGACCAAAGCTGTCTCCGTACTGTATCCGGGCCGGAAGCCGGACTGGAACGGGTCTAGATAGACAGCTTCATCCAGGTACTGGGGCAGCTGACATGCCACCACACTCTCTACAACCTTCGCCGTAAAGCAAAGATTGGAGACTGGCCGGTAGTTCCTAAAACAGCTGGGTCCAGGAAGGCTTCTTGAGGAGGGTCTCACCACAGCCTCTTTCAAGGCCGCGGAAAGACCCCTCCGCAAAGAAGCATTTGTAATCCCCTGGAGCCAGTCTCGTGTCACCACCTGGGTAGCCAGTACTAACCAGGAGGGGCACGGATCCAGTAAACATGTGGTGGCGTTCAGCCTACCCAGCAACCTGTCCATGTCCTCGGAGTCACAGGATCAAAGTCATCCCAAACCACCTCAACAAGACGGGCCTCGAACCCTCGCCTGGATCTACCCAATTTTGATCCAATCCGTCCCGGTTGAACGATTTTGTCGATAGATAACCGTTAAACTCCTCGGCACGCCTTGTAGGGTCCTCCCGCCTCCTGTTGGAGGAGCGAGCGGGTCACCCGAAACAGGGCGGCCAGGCGGTTATCTGCCGACGCAATGAGGGAGGAAATGTAGGAATGCTTCGAACCCTCATTGCCACTAGGTAGGTCCTACTATAGGACCTAACTAGTGTCCGGTCAGCCTCAGAGCGGCTGGATCTCCAGGCACTCTCTAGGCGTCTTCTCCGGCGCTTCATCTCCCTCAGCTCCTCGGAGAACCAAGGAGCTGGTTGAGACCGACGCCGGGTCAGAGGCCGCAAAGGCACGACACGGTCCAAAGCTCCAGCCGCGGCCCGTTCCCAGGCCGCAACTAGCTCTTCAGTCGAGTCATGGGTCAGGTGTTCGGGAAACGGCCCAAGCTCCATCAGGAACCTCTCCGGGTCCATCAGGCGCCTGGGACGGAACCAACGCATTGGTTCCGTCTCCCTGCGATGGTGGGTAGCGGTCAGAAAGTCTAGACGAAGGAGAAAATGATCTGACCATGACAAAGGTTCCACAACTAAATCATTTAAAACCAGATCATTAAACCTCTGGCCAGAGATAAAAATCAGGTCTAGGGTACCTCCCTAATTATAGATTTAATGAAGCATGCAACCTGGCAATGCAAGGCCAGTTATTTTTTGTTTTTTAACCTGGAGCTCCATGAATACAAACTGATGATATTTTGACTTAACATTAAGGTCCAAAGTTGGACAATGACATTTTTTTTTAAAAAAAACCTTCCTTTAATTGAATTCTGGTTGGTTGGTTGGTTGGTCTGCTTGGTCATCATTTTAACCTTACAGATGAAGACTTGAATCAGCAACTTAAACTGTCTCCTGTACACACGCACACACACACACACACACACACACACACACACACACACACACACACACATACATATATATATATGTAGGTCTTTGGTTATTCAGGTTTTCTCCCACGTAAAATTGGAAGTGTCTTGGCAACGTTTCGACGAAGTCTCATTCGTCATCTTCAGGCTTCAGCTTCGTGCTTCTGGGAGCCTGAAGATGACGAATGAGACTTCGTCGAAACGTTGCCAAGACACTTCCAATTTTACGCGGGAGAAAACCCGAATAACCAAAGACCTACATACAAACACCCGCAAAAACCTCAGAAAACACACACGCACACACACACACACACACACACACACACACACACACACACATATATATATATATATTAGTACTGCTGGTATTTGGATTGACCTTATCATTCAACATGGCATTCCTAGAAACAAATTGATATATGCTGCAGGTATAACTGTGTATACTGCAAATGGCTATCAATATACTGTAAATGGAAAAATAAAAACCCATTTTACGTTCAATATACAGGGAAATAAATAAATGCATATATATTTATGTAAAATGACATTCAGATATTTACTGAGAGAAAATATAACTTAGAAAAAAAAATCACTCTCAAAGCCCATAGGAACTAGGATGAAACATCCTAATCATTCAGCTACTTCTCAAAAAAATAAAGAATGCCAACCAGCCACATGTTCATCTGATATTGATCTCTCTGTGGTAAAGGGATGATCACAGTGTCCTTTATATTCAGATTTTGTTGCATTTGCTCAGACATAAAGAGGTGTAGCAGTTGATTCCCTGGTGCTGCAGTGGTTAGAATGCAGTATTGCAAGCAAACTCTGCCACAGCCCGGAGTTCAGTCCTGATGGGCTCAAGGTTGACTCAACCTTCTATCTTTCCAAGGTTGGTAAAATGAGGACCCAGACTGTTGGGGACAATATGCTGACATTCTAAACTACCTAAAGAATGCTGTAAAGCACTATGAGGCGATATATAAGTGCTAGTGCTATTGCTATATGATGGAGTCAAAATCATTTTGGACAAGTCCATGATTGCCATGAAATACTGAAGCCCATTTAGAATGCACTCCTAGGACATGGATAATTTGAGGGATTCCAAGACTACTCCTATTATGGACCTTGGAACAAAAAACAAGTTATTGAATAAGTTAATTATTGTCATGCTCCTGAAAACACTGGAGACTGATCACAACTCTAAACACAGGAGATCCACAATCTAGTAGCAACACCAAATAATGCCCTTTTGCAGATTCTTGAAAATGAGACTATTCAAACGGTGGTAACTTCACAGCTTCACCTCCAAATTGTAACTTACAGCCAGGCTCATACCAAGATGGATATTCCTTCAGATAGATATGCTCCAAATTTTATAGTGTAAAGTAGATAAGTTATAGTAAATGAGTCCCATTTTTGCACATCCCCCCCCACAAGAGTTCCTTATGGAAATGCTGAAAACTGATGATGTTTTATGATTCTGCAAAATAGGAAGCACTACAAAACTGTAGAATACATCCCAAAAAATAGACTCAACATAACTTTAAAAAAACATCAAACTCATTTCAAGGACCCAGGAATATAAAACAAAAAATCTGGGCATTGTGCCCAGAAAACAATTGGCAACCAAAGGAAATCTTTTGTTATTGGTACGATATATTCCTAGTACTGCATACCAGTTAACTGCCTAGCTGCTACATTTAACACCAATTTTTGGATGCTGTGCAGTGGTAGATCCACATATAGCATGTAGCAGTTGCTTAATTACAATATAAACAAGGTAAGAGTAACTGTTGCCAGGTCATACTAGCTGCAGAAGTTAAAAGTTGAGACCTAAAATATGAGATTGAAACAGCCTGGAAATGACTTTTACTATTCATGCAGAAGGTTTAAATAGTTTCCATACAGGGTACAGAATAATAGATGTAATTTTAGGGAGACAAATTCCACCTGACTGTAACAGAGAACACTACCATCGGACAGTCAAACCAAATCAACAGTGGAAACAATGCCCCAGAGGTGATGGACTCTTTAAACAGATGTGTTCAAAATATTATTGTGGATACTTTCATTTGGATCCCTACATCAAAGGGTCCTAAATGCTATATTGTCATTCATATCATCATTATTACTGTTTACATATTCATGAAGCTCAAGGCAGTTTGCACAAGACTCTCTCTTAACTGTACCTCCCTAACAACAATCCTGCAAGAAAGATTGAGTTGAGGTAGAGACAGTGGTGGAATTCAATTTTTTTTGGTACCGTTTCTGGGGCATGGCTTGATGGGCGTGACAGGGGAAGGATACTGCAAAATCCCCATTCCCTCCCCACTCATGGGGGAAGGAGATTGCAAAATCCCCATTCCCACCCCACTCTGGGGCCAGCCAGAGGTGGTATTTACCGGTTCTCCAAACGACTCAAAATTTCCACTACCAGTTCTCCAGAACATGTCAGAACCTGCTGAATTTCACCCCTGGGTAGAGACAATCATCCAAATCACCAAGTTAGTGGGATGGGGAATTGAGCTGGGGCGTCACAGACTTCAATCACTAAATCATGTTGCACTCTCACTAATAATTATCAAGCATAACATTGCAATAATGGTTTTCTAGGAAGAAATGGGGCAATCTTATTTTCAGATTTGTTACTGCCATGATTTCCAGCCCAAATCAACAAGTTGTATGGAGGACCAAGATAGTAATAGGGGTGGCAGGTTATAGTACTAGGAGGATTAATTTCTTTCCCAAATCCTCTTAAACTATTTTAAAAAGCCAGTTTCCTACATTATGCCATCTATCATCCACTATATTCTCTGCTTACAAATGGGAGAATTTGTCCATATTTTGACTTGACCTAAAGACATATTAGGACTTCTCAGTTTCTTCTATTGTCATTTTTTTTTCTTATGCATCCAACAGCTACTGTGCCCCACCCTGCCAGATTAAGATTCTTCTACCTGTCTGAGACTGGTATCAAATCACAATTGTTTGGGTTTTTTTTTATTTTGGCCCTGAATATGATTTAAATAAAAAGGAGAAAACTCTGAAAGGCTTTGCCAGCAGATGACTGACTAACAAGGGTTAAAATAATCAAACAGAAAGGAAAATGTTACAAAGAATAATGCTTAACAGAATAAAAGACAGTGCCCTAGGGATTAGACACATAATTCATACAATTACAGCAAGCCCATTCTCCATCCTGGTTAGGCACCTGGTTGAGGGAATCCAAGCCTTTGGGGACTTCTTAAAGGGTAGCAGCCCTTAACTACATTCTGTTCACTTATTGCAATGACAACCCTGATCATGTACTCCTTTTTGACCAATTAACTCACCGTGACCTTTGCATGCTGCTATAAAACCTGGTACAATAAATTCCAAATCTTGTTCAAGGCATCAGTAAATGACATCAGGTTATTCGCTGGCCTCTCATATTTTACCACAGCAAAGTATGGCGCTCAACCGCGTGAATGGTATGAATTACAAGTCTCACTTCTACACTTGCAAATGGGTATCCAATAAATGTGTGGGTTTCACACAAAGAGTTGACTGTGCGGAAACAAATAAACAAATAAACAAACAAATTCTGCTGAAATACAGAATTGACAGAAATTCATCTCTTTTTGGATCAACTAACTATCCTCTCCTCCCCCCCCCACCTCCTATATACAATGCATATACCAACCCTTCAGTATGGCAAAACTAAAAATAAACTACACAATAGAGTTGTATGTATGCCTGTGGAGATTATCAGTCATCCATGAAAAAAGCTTGGGACAGTTGAATGTATGTATCACAACATTCTCCTCCATCCAGTCAGAGCTGAAGAAGCTTCTTCAAAGAAAAACCAGGAAGCCCAATTGCCTCTTGAAAAAGCACCTTTGGGACAACCATGATCTGAATGACTGAAAATCTCCATAGACATTCTCCTCTTAACATACTCAAATAATGTATATCCATGAATAAAGCCGTACAGTAATTTTGCTTAATGTTTTGATTTTGGTTAGTGTGCTTACATAGTTGCAAACAACTATGGTTTGCAAACCATTGTTTATAGCTTAACTTTGGGATACATTCAGTGGTGGGATTCAAATAATTTAACAACCGGTTCTCTGCCCTAATGATTTCTTCCAATCACCAGTTCATCAAACTGCTCAGAAAGTTAACAACCTGTTCTCCCGAAGTGGTGCGAACTGGCTGAATCCCGCCACTGGATACATTACAAGTAGTCCTTGAATACTTGTTGTTTAATGTTTAATGACTGTCTGGTTGGTTAATGACTGTTCCAACTTACGATGAACCACCCATTTTTAAAGTCACAATGGTCAGGCACACATACCTCCATGGTCATGTGATCATATTTAAGGGACTTGGCAACCAGCTCACCAATACAGTCATTTGCAGCGTCCCCCAGTCACGCAATTGCAACTTTTTTGCCAGCTTTCAGTATTTACATTTGGTTACTGATAAAAACCACCGATTGAGAAAAAATGATTCGCTTAACAATTTCTGTGTTCACTTAAATTCTGTAACATTCGCTTAGTGATGGCAATATTTGTTTAACGTTTGTGACATTCACTTACCAATGTTCACAAAAGATATCAAAAAATTAGATCTGGTCAACTGATGCCTTATGATGATAAATTGAAGATTATAATTCTGGATTCAATTACATTCATAAGTCGAGAACTACTTGTACTTTTTTCCCCCTTGAGCATCATTATTGGTTAAAAACCAAATTACAAGTAAAACAAATACAGTAATAAATGAAAAAAAAATGGTACTGGTCATCTTGATAGGGTAAACGAGAAAGATGTGGTTAGATAGAACTGAGAGAGGCCTGAAAATGAGAAGAGAACTTTAATAAATAAAATAATGAAATGGATGTGGCTGAAGCATGGATGGTTTGGAAGAATAGATGATGCAGAAAAGTATAGTAAATGATGTTGCTGCAAACGAATTTATCCATATTTCTTCTTGCTGTCCTCTTTTTATACTTTTGTTTTTCCTTATCATTTGTTACTTTTCTGCACTCTGGATATAATTGCTTACTCCAAAAGGGAATTGTGCTTTTGATATATATGCAAATTTTTAAAAAATCTTGAAGGGATCGCTATATTACTCCAAACCTTAGAGTAGAAACAGTGAAGCACTTTATTTATTATTCAAGGTGCTGTATCTGTTCTAGACTTGAAGATTAGGTTTAAACCAGGATTTAAGGCTGCCTGTAAACACAATGAATCAAAGTGAAAACTAACTTAGAACAAAAGCAGTATAGAAAGTTAGCACCCATCCCTCTCCTAGAAGGGATATTTTGAGAAATATTAAAAAGACAGAATATTGTATTTCCCTGGATGAGAAATGGATAAACGTGTTTTTAGAGGGAGAAAACAGCCCTCACCTTTCTTAATAGCCCTCGGCAGATGTCAGCACTTAAGAGATAAAGAAATAGATAGGTCTATTCATAAGCAAATACCCTCACCCAACATCCAATAGCCATAATGGAAAAAGCCATTAAGCCACAATAGGAATTACCCAACACCCTTTCAGAACACAAGCCCCTTCATTGCATTACCCTCACAAACTTCAACCAAACCTGGAAGCTCAGACAAACTCCTTGGATCTTTTTCTTTGCCTATAGTGCTATAGTGGTGGGATTCAAGTAATTTAACAACCGGTTCTTTGCCCTAATGATTTCTTCCAACAACCACTTTGCCATACTGCTCAGAAAGTTAACAACCGGTTCTCCCACCACTGGCTATGACCCTTACATAGCACCTACATGGCCCCATGAGAGTCTGACAACAGCCAATAGAATACATGTTCTTGCACAGGAACAAGAAGATCAAGTGCAAAGCCCAAGATAAGGTATAACCCCTCCACACACACTCTCAACTCCATGTGATCAGCTGCCTGGAACCCATGTGGTTCTGCTTCATCATTAAACCATCTTTCCAAGCAGCCTCCATGTTTCCAGTATCTTTCTCCCAGATTGAAACTGAACCAGATGGATATTTCTTCCAACAGCAGATTGCACTGAAGACTGCAGGGTGCAAATACAACCTAGATGTGTGAGTGAGACATCACTGAACAACAATTCCTTTCAATAGCATCACCCTAATGTCTTTAATCGCCAAGCTCATGAGGAGAAATTTTAGAACAAAACATTCCCATCCTTCTATTTTTATTCTTTTGAAGTACTTTTGATAATAAGCCCATCAGGCATTTTTAGCACATGGCAATAAGGCCAAGTACTTATTTCAGGGTTCAAAAAAATATAAGACAGGGTCTTATTTTTGGGAAAATATGGTACCTGCCCCTCACTTCTATACAATAATGTTAGACATTTGGTTATTTCCTGTTTTCCTGGATTTTACTGAAGTTGTTAAATAGTTCTTGTTGTTGATGCTTGATGTAAGCAGCTTCATCTTGTATTTAAAAAGGAAGGAAAAAAATAAACTATACAGGTAGTTCTCATTTAGTGACTGCCTCATTTAGCAACTGTTTACAGTTCTGATAATGAAAAAGTTAACTTTGCAGCGTGCTTTAGAAAAGTCCTTGTATTTATGATCTCCACAGTTCTATAAAGCAAAGGAAAGCTGAAGTAAGGTCATAAACACTGTCACGGTTTTACTTAGTGATCATTTTGCTTAGCAATGAAGTGGTTGCTCTCAACTATCTGTAAATAATGCATATAAAACATGGGCCTCCAGATGGCTAGAGTGCAACTTTTCTTGCATAATTTAGGCCATTCAGAGAACACCGGATGAGGAAATGAAGTTAGCTGCAGCATTCTGGGATCTTGACTTGAGTGCCTTTAACCGAAATGCCACCAAACTAAGCCTAAGAACCCCTTGCATACCAAACATAGATAGAACCAGGGGTGGGCTTCAAAATTTTTAACAAGGGGTTCTCTGCTTGGTTGCTGGGTAGGTGTGGCCACTCTCCTACACCACACAGGGGTGTGTGTCATTTTTGCCTTCCCCAGGCTCCGGAGGCTTTCCTTGAGCCTCCGGGAGGGCGAAAATGGCCTTCTCAGGGTCCAGAAACCCCGAACATCCAGTAGGCCCATTTTTCACCCTCACCCTCCCCAAGTATCCAAAATGGGCCACGTGGGGACTCCTGGGAGGGGAGGGGTAGGGAGGACGGAGCAAGCCAGGAGTGGGGTTTGGGAGTTCTCTGAACTGCACAGAATCTTAGCTAGAGGTTCTCCCAAACCCCCAGCAGCCCACCCCCTGGATAGAACTTTGTGGCACAATTTTAAAAGAAGGAAATGTGAAAAAAGCAATTTTGGCACAATTTTCCTTCCTTCATGCCTTGATTTAATGCATACCAGTGAGTCAATATATTTAAATATCTCTAGCTTTCTGAAAAGTTTTTTTCTGTTTTAGGTAATTTTCACTTACTTCTGCACAACACCAGTCTTTCAAAATTATTCATACTTCTCTTTTAAAAATCAGCATACGCTAATACAATGATAGCCTTTACAAACCCTAAAAAAGACTTGGCTATTCAACTTGCAACATAATAGATTTCATGCATAAGACATTCTGGGGGAGAGAAATGAGCTGCAGAGTTGCACTTGCATGAATAATTCTGATTTATAAACATACAAGGATTTAAAGTGAAAGAAAGCAACAAGACATGGTTACTTGTCACGAATCTATGAAAGAAATGACAAACAAGGTACAAGCAAAACTAGTTCATACAACACCCACTCACACACAAATACCAATAATAAGCTGGGGTCCTAGTTTGGAAGCAGCTATATTGTATCATTTATTAGAGTTGTATCCCACCTTTCCTGTATTAGCTCAAGGCAGCATATACAGCACTCTTGATGAGGTTCCTGATTCTCTCTGAACTTGATTGCTTTCTTGCAGAGATTTCATTACCTGCCTAGGTTACATCATCAGTGCCAGGGAGGTTTCGGTTTGCTAGTGGTTTATATATATAGTAGCTTGCCCTGCCAACTTTTGGTAGATATATTGATTCCTCCTTAATGGAACGGTGATTTGGGTATTTAATTAATTAATTTATATGACTGCCCAACTCACAGACTGTAAAGCCAGGAGGCAGACAACATTAAAAATGAACAATATAAGATCCCCAAACCACACTCCCCCATGACAGTGATAAACACAGTCATATAAGCTACTTGATATACTCCATATCAGTTTGGGGTCCCAGGCCTGCTGATGAGACCATGTCTTCAGGGCCTTCTGGAAAAGTAACAAGGAGGAGGCCAACCTTATTTCTGAGGGAATGACGCTTCAAAGGAATGAAGCCACTACAGAGAAGGCCCTTCTTCTAAGTTCCATCAGGTGTATCTCCTTAATAGATGGAACCCACAACATACCCTGCCTTCCTGCTCTGGCAGGCTGGGTAAATGTGATTGGGAAGAGATACTCCTTCCAATACTCTGACTCCAAGCCATGTTGTATTGTTTTTCTCTAGTTATTTCTCTGGTATTTGGGTGTTAGCTGCTGTACACAGCCACAAATATTCTCTTCTATGACTGTTCTCTCTGTTACCCTACCTGCAAAATAAGGAAGTGATGGGCTGTATGCTAAATTAAAGCCAGGTCATGATACACACTTGAAGGTATATCAGGAAGCCTGTAATTGCAGAATATGTCTGGCAAGAACAAAGAATGTTTATCTAAAGGAAATATGCATATGTAAAACTTGTAACAAGTCTGGGTAGTTAGAAAACTGATAAAAGTAACTACAGTTAGACAACTTGCAGGCCTCAGCTAAAAATTAGAAATATAGATGGCCTACAGCCAATTAAATCTAATGTGTATTAGATAACTCCTGGGGCATTGATTAGCCAAGGTTTAGGAATAGGGACAGCTAGACACCAATAAAACAAATTGTAGAATTTTTACTAAAATGTTTATTAGATATTTCTTATTATCTTGCCTTGTCCCGCCTTCTCTTTTAGTGAAAATGTATAAAGCTTTCCTAATCCTTTGTTCTTGGCACTTGGCATTTTGGCTAGGAGCCCTTTTCCTTGGAGTACTCCAATAAAAAGCAATCAGAAAGCCTGCACCTCATGTCTGGTGTCCATCAGGCACCAGGCTCAGGCCCGAATTGGGGACAACAGTAGGGCTGGTGGAGCTGCTACTGATAATATACCATCAAGTCAATTTTGACTCCTAGCAATCACATAGATAGATTTCTCCATGCCTGAATCCCTCACCCACCTTGTCCCATAATCCTGCTGTGCTGCCCCACAATCCTACTGTCATCATGGATGGGGGAGGGGAATGCACAGTTGTTCCTGGGAAGGATGAAGAATGCAGAGACTGCATGCCAAGATTGTGTACTTCCAGGGTCACCCAAGGCATGAAGGTCATCCCAGCTGCTAAAGCAAGCTGGCACGTCTATTGGGCAGCTGCAATATAAGAAGGTGCTGGTAGCTGATCATCACTTTAGTGGCAATGGCAAAGGCATCAATTCGTACTGTACAGGAAAAGACAATGGAAAACCACACCTGTATTTTTTTAACCAAGAGTAGCAGATGGATGGGGACCAAATGGCCAAAATCATCCTATAGGCTTTCAAGGCTTTCCTTGCTCTGAGCCAAAAGCTTAATTTTTACACCAGACTGATTACTTCCCTTCCATAAGGACAAGGATAATCATCATCAATAGAATAAATGGGAAAAAAAGGGTGATTATTTCTGTAAGAATTGTCTAGGATTTTTGTTAAAATTTACTTATAATTGTGTTTATCATTGCTGTAAACGAACAAAAATCCACAATAGGAGATTCAGTGTTCATTGTCACAGTGGAGAAAAGAAGTGATTATTATGTCATTATATTATTTGAAATTTAAAATTAGATTATGACATGACTGGAATTTGGTTCTTACTGTATTTTATCTGAGTTCAAAATATGAACTGAGATGTTGTGAATTTCTTTGTAGTAAAGTTTCTGTTTTATTACACCGAGCTCATAATATTAGTCATTTTTCCTCGTTATTGTTTTCATAAGCCCTTTCAGTACAATTCAATAAATTTAACATTGAGGGCTTATTGTTTGTTTGGGGTTTTTTTTGTTTGTTTTTTTGGTTAATTGCACTGAGAGCCAGTTTAATGCAGTGGTTAAATACAGAAACTGGGAGGCCATAATATATGTATGTATATTCTTGGACCATGTACCGCAAACATTGCAACAAACATTGCATTACACAGTTGCTTCAGTGTAACTTTAGAAGTTGCCTGTAAAAATAACTTTAAAAACTACAAACAAATACAAAAGTGCTAAATGCAAAGACTGTGCTAACAGAAAGATAAGGAAAGTGTCTTAAGAAGAAAGTAGTTTCTGAAACTAACCTACATGGGGTATTTAATTTCATGTCATGATTATGAAATCTATTGTTTGTATATGTATATGAATGTCTGTAGTGTATGTCTAGGTATATCTTGAAACCCCCTGACCATTAATGCCATCTAGTGGTCATTTTAAACTGTTGTTCTAAATCTGAATTTCAGTTTTCAAATGCCTTAAGAAAATTGAATTTCTTCCAGGTTGGCTATCCATTTTGGAATCCTTACTTTGAAGCTCTCCATTAGTCACAAGCACTTTTATTACTGATCTTCCTCCTGCATTCTGCCTAATATGTCTTCTAATTCCTATAGAAAGTTAGCGCACACCTTTCCTAGAAGAATGAAATATTTTGAGGAATATTAAAAAAAGGCAGAATAGTATATTTCCTTAAATGAGAAGTGGAGCAAAACAGAAAGCAGACTCAATGTGTCTCCCCCCAGCAGATTTTTGTGCCCATTGAGAAAGATTGGGCCAGCCTATCTACAAAACAACAGACATTCAGCTCCAGGGTGAAGGGATTAAGACATGACCCTCCAGAACACAATAGGATTAACCCACTAGCAGCAAAGCTCACTACATTGAACAATCTCCTAAGGACATTGCATCAGAGTCCAAACTTCAACCAAACTTCTCAGGCAACCTACATAGCTACATAGCTATGACCCCTACAACCGCCAATAGAATACATGTTCTTGCACAGGAACAGGAAGATCAAGTGCAAAGCCCAAGAGAAGGTATTAATACCCCCCACTCTCAACTCAACTATTCCCCAAAGCATCTAAGGTTAGGACAAAAAGCAGTGGGTGGAAACCGATCAAGGAGAGAAGCAACTTAGAACTAAGGAGAAATCTCCTGACTATTAGAACAATTAATGAGTGGAACAAATGGCTCCAGAAGTTGTGAATACTCCAACACTGGAAGTTTTTAAGAAGTTGTTGAATAACCATTTGTCTGAAGTGGTGTAGGGTTTCCTGCCTAAGCAGAGGGTTAGAAGACCTCCAAGGTCCCTTCCAACTATTCTATTCTATTCTATTCTATTCTATTCTATTCTATTCTATTCTATTCTATTCTATTCTAGTCAGCTGCCCAGAACCACCCATGTGCCCATTTATTTCATCAATAAATGGACCCACTTTCCAATCAGCCTCCAGCCTCCATTTTGTCTCCAGTGCCTTTCTCCCAGCTTGGAACTGAACCAGATGGATATTTCTTCCAACATTTCTGAATAATGTTTCAGGAATTAGAAAGAATATCTTTCTAATAAGAATAGCCAAATTTGAGGCCTTCAACTACTTGCTTCTCTAGAAAATCTGCATACAGTATTCAAGTGAAATTCTTCTGCTATGCTTCTGTAGCTAAACAAACAGTCCACACATGAAGACATCCTCATCTTTCTTGATTCTTGATGAATATATTTTATTTTTTTCTTTATGTTCACTGAGAGCATATACACCAAAGACAAATCCCTTGTGTGTCCAATCACACTTGGCCAATAAAGAATTCTATTCTATTCTATTCTATTCTATTCTATTCTATTCTATTCTATTCTATTCTATTTCATAACTGTATTACTCAGGAATTATGAAACATTATCAACATGAAGTACTCCAACAGAAGTACTGAATAGATTAAAATAGAGTAGAGTAGAGTAGAGTAGAGTAGAGTAGAGTAGAGTAGAATAGAATAGAATAGAATAGAATAGAATAGAATAGAATAGAATAGAATAGAATAGAATAGAATATTTGGCCAAGTGTGATTGGGCACACAAGGAATTTTCTGTAGTGCAAAAACTCTCAGTGTATTTACTGAATTTGTACAGAAAATCAAAATGCAATTCTGTGGGTTTTTTCTCCTAATTTAATTCTGTACAGTTAAATAATCTTATCAAAAAAACCAGACCCTTTCTAATTGTTTTTGTTTAGTATCGACTAATTCTTATATGTATTTCTTTTGCCCATGGAAAGAGATTTTAAATTTTTTTTCACAGAAAAATAATGTTCAACAAAACAAAGGACAAAATAATGAGAAGAAGCCAGGTGCTTAAAATGACACTTGGCCATTTACAAATAATGGATCACTAGTGTACTAAACAGGAAACACTGAAATGCAAAAACTGCTAGGAAATATCTTCTAATTAAAGCTGTACAGTGTAACTGCACATGTAGCCTGATTTGACTAGTGTTTAGATATGATTTATAAAAATGGAGCTCCATTCTCCTACAGTTTAGTATGAAAAAAAAACCCTATAAGTACAGTAGCTGTAACTGGCAGATAAGTTATTGCTTTATGAACAGATAACTGTGCATTATTTCATTTTTAAAAACCCGATGCTGGGATTTTGAATTAAGCTTTATTAAAATCAGATGTGATCATTTTGCAGCAACCATAGCCATTCTTTCAACTTTCAGACACTTATAGCAAATCCCACTGAGTGGGATTTTAATCAAAAATTATGGTTAAATTAGGTAATAGCAAATTTACAAATGCTTTCCTTGATCTTCCTACTATCATCCCACTTATGCCACCAATATTACTGCCAAATCCTGCTCCTCTGATCTTCCCAGTTTCTTCTAGCTGACCCATTCACTCTGATCTTTCCAGCATCCATCTGCCACCCAGTTCATTTTCCAAAATTTTCCATGGCTTTCATTGATATTGCAATTAACCCAGGAGCAGGTTTCAAAACCATTGCTCCCGGTTCGCTCGTGGGCGCTTGTGCACACTATTGCATATGCGATGCTTCTGTGCATGCACAGAAGCATCCGGGCATGTGGGTGGAGCCTCTTACTGCCGCTGCTGCTATCGGTTCGTTCAATCCGGGGCAAACCGGTAGCAACCCACCACAGCATTATACAAATCCCAAAATCTTTCCAATGTATTCTTATTATAGCTACCGATTTTTCTGCTGCTTGATGACCAATCTATCTTCCACAGTATTTTAAAGCCTACTGCAGAACAACAAAAGGTAAGGTATAATTTGGGGGGGACTAGTTCATTTGAAAGGAATCCAAGTGGCTAGTTGACACCTTGGATTTGTGCCTAAAGAAAGAAGTGTTCATATAAGCAATATTGATGTATTGTACTAATTATCTGTAATTGAAGTAGATGTATATAGAATTAAATTGCTGTTTTGTTTTTTCCCATAACATAAACCACTGAGTAGACCAGAACTGCTAGCTAATGTCACTAGATGTGACTAAAGATGGCACTAAATCCAGTCAAAATTAAATGCCAAACAGTTCCACTGGGGAAATTATTAGAATTAAGGCTCCCCCCCCCAAAAAAAAAAAATCAGGCTCTCTAAACTGTGATTGTGTTGCAATCTGGAGACAGACTTGTCTGCCTCTGAATCGATTTCCCTCTTTTCTCCATCATGGTGTTTTATCATACAAAATGAAATCATATCTGTTTTAAAAGTTAAAAAAAACCCTCATAATTGCAGTCGTGCTATCTTTTGCAGTACCACAGAATGGGCAAATGGATTTTTTTAATTTTTAATTTTATTTACATTTATATCCCGCCCTTCTCCGAAGACTCAGGGCGGCTTACATTGTGTAAGGCAATAGTCTCATTCTATTTGTATATTTATATACAAAGTCAACTTATTGCCCCCCCAACAATCTGGGTCCTCATTTTACCTACCTTATAAAGGATGGAAGGCTGAGTCAACCTTGGGCCTGGTGGGACTAGAACTTGCAGTAATTGCAAGCAGCTGTGTTTACAGCCTGAGCCACACCGCGGCCCTTGGATTAAGCAAGGAATTAATTTTATAATGGCGTGTTTGTTTCATTCCAAGTCAATAAATGTCCCTTCTAAATTGCTCTGTCCTACTTCAGAATATGTTTATAAATGACTAAAATAAGGGAAAATAAAAACAACTATAGTATCTGGCTATCATTAAAACATCCATAGTAGATTTAGAAATAAAACGTTCCAAATATTGAAAATAAGAAACAACAACAACAACAAAAATAAGGTGTCCCTAAGCTAAGAGGAAAATCCTATGGAAGAGAGGATTCCATGAGTGTACTCAAAGTTACACTTAGAGCAGGGGTGAAATCCAGTAGGTTCTGACAGATTCTGGAGAACCGGTAGTGGAAATTTTGAGCAGTTTGGAGAACCGGTAGCAGAAATTTTGAGTAGTTTGGAGAACCAGTAAATACCACCTCTGGCTGGCCCCACCCTCATCTATTCTCTGCCTTCTGAGTCCCAGCTGATCAGGAGGAAATGAGGATTTTGAAGTAACCTTCCTGTGGAGTGGGGAGGGAATGGAGATTTTGCAGTATCCTTCCCCCAGGAGTGGGGAGGGAATGGAGATTTTGCAGTATCCTTCTCCTGCCACACCCACCAAGCCACGCCCACAGAACTGGTAGTAAAAAAATTTAGATTTCACCACTGACTTAGAGGGCTACCAGGAATTCAATCCCAACGAAGTTCACCCATTAAATCAACCACAGCCATTTCAGTCACAGGTCCAGATCTGAAACCTGACTGAAAATAATCTAAATAATTTATTTCATCTAGGAGTATTCCAGAACTGAGACATCATTACCACCTCAATAACTTTTCCCAAATAAGTAAGTTTGGAGACTGGGCAGTAATTGTCAGGAATGATTGGGTGCAGAAGTAGTCTCTTCAGAAAGAAATACACCACAGCACCTTTAAAAGCCACTGACAACCCCTACCATTGGTGTGATTCAATTTTTTTACTACTGGTTCTGTGGGCGTGGCTTGGTGGGCGTGGCATTTTTTGTTTCCAATATTTTTTAGTAAGGATTATATTAAACAGACAGAACAGATACCTAATACAAAAATACATAAAAAGGAGAAAAAATATTTAGAAAGTACGGAAAGCACCCCCTCAAAAAGGTTTTCTTACAAAAGAAAACATAAGAAAAGAAATTGTCCCCCTTTATCCCCAACAAATATATTCAACATTAACAATTTATCATTGTGTCTTAAACTACAAGCAAATACATTTTCATTGTATGCCTCACCCCATTTTCTATAAATTCATCTCTAAATTCTCAGCGCACCTGATTAATCAGCATGGATCCAATAACAAATTACTTAACAACGTTGATATATAGTTTCATTTCTATTTGAAACCTAATCCCCCTAATCCCCCTCTATAATAATCAAAATCTAATTTCAATTAACTAATTGTGGCAAAAATTAAAAATTATTCAACATTACCAGAAATAATAATCCTTCACTGATATATCAAAAGTACTAGTGTACATATTACAAACCAACTCATTAAACCCAATAAAACATTTTCAAAGCAAAAACTATTCAATCAAATATCACTAAATAACACCAGAGATAATAATACTTGATTTTAATAATCCCTTGTTTATATATCAGAATAACATAGATATTACAGACTAAAAGTGCCCAATCAGTCAAAGTATCCTTTAAACAAGTGAAGTAATAACCCAGTATTTAATCATAATTGAATAAACCAATCTTGCATTTGTTTTTTTTTCTTCCAGAAAGCTTTAATTCATGCATATCAAGTTGTAATATCTGCTTTTTTCCACTTCTCTCAAAGTGCTTGTCATTTTTTTATCAAAGTCCATTTGTAATTTCAGTGTTGCCCATCCAGCAAATCTTTCATATTTCAACTTTAAAAGGTGATCCAGATTAATTGTTTATAACTTATTTGTGTATCTCTGTTGTTTTTTAAATAGTCCTCCAGCTCAATTTGTAATATTTTTACCTCTTTCTTGTAAATTATAGTTTTAGGCTCTTCTATAATATCCTTATTTATTTATTTATTTATTTATTTATTATACTTTTATACCGTACCATCTCCCATAGGACTCAGGGCAGTTCAGAAACATTTGATTCATTTCAGCATTTTTTGAGGGCTGAAATATAGGATTAGATAACTCACACAGTTCTTGTGACTGCAGATCATAAATTTATTTTAACATACCCATCTGGTGCTTTCTAGCAGTTAGCCTTAAAAGTCTTCTTATCAGCAACTTGTAAATACAGAAACTCTTTCCCACAGGCAGAGATATTTTTAGTGAACCTCCATACTTTTATTTAAAATAATTTCATCCAAATTCTAAAACAACACTAGAGTCATCCTTTTGATATATGTTACAAAACTGGAAATGTTGACTTTTTTAAAAACAAAAAAATATTAAACAGGGAGCCTGGGTGAGTTTTCAATTCCAGGAGGTAAAGAGTTTAGAGAGTTTTCAATTTAAGGAGGTAACAACAACAACAAAAATAAACAAACTCCAAGGTGATTAAAAAATGAGGTTGGGTAGAATTTTGAATCCTTAAAAAGGCTACATTAATGGCTCAGAGCAGGGGTCTCCAACCTTGGAAACTTTTAAGACTTGTGGACTTAAACTTCCAGAATCCCTCAGCCAGCAAAGCTCAGAGCATGCTCAGAGCATGCTCAGAGCATGATGAAATCCACGATTCCCTCTTGATCCCAAGCAATTGCATAACATCCATTTCTTCTGTTAACTCACCAAACAAACAAACAGGGGAAAAAAACAGTTGTCCAGAATACAGGTGAGATCTCGAGATTTCTCTTATTCTAGAGAAAATTATCAACAGCCTGGATCTTGTATCCAGTTGCTTTTGGGCTGCAATGTCCCCTGACAGTATAGAGTATCTGCTCACCTCTCCAGAAGTGTTCCAGAGAAGATTGTGTTTTCAACACAATCCCTAAAAGAAATATTTTAAATAGGAGCTGAGAACTTGTTGATGGAAGAAAGAGACATGGAGATGTTTTACCTGCCTTATCACCATTGTGTTGACCCAAACATGAGCATATATCGATTCTCACCTAGATTCATCTTTCATCATCCACAGTTGATATTCCAGGTATCTATTCTGCTCTTTCATCTCTTGCAGTAAAAGGAGCCAAATAGAATTGGCCAGCAGAGGGAGGCAGCTCAAATACAGACTCATCAGGGGACCTGCTAGTACTTTGTGGTCAATAATCAACCAGCCCCTTGACAGAATTTATTGGTCAAATTTAGATGCTGCCCATCTTACTTACAGAATGACTTTGGGTGGTGGACAATTAAAAAAAAAACACAAACTAAAAATGTAAAATACCATACACTAATAAAAGAATCAAATAAATAAAAGAATAAAGTAAGTTAAAAGATAAAAGGTGTGGGGAGGGCCATCAAGGTACCAATCACCCCAATGTTGTATGCAACATGCAAGTTGGCAGAGCCAGGTCTCCAGATTTCTTCAAAGGCCAGGAGAATTAAGTTTCACCTTGCCTCTAAAACAGTGGTGGGTTTCAAATTTTTTTACTACCGGTTCTGTGGGCGTGGCTTGGTGGGTGTGGCATGGCTTGGTGGGCATGGCTTGGTGGGCGTGGCAAGGGAAGGATACTGTAAAATCTCCATTCCTCCCCACTCCAGGGGAAGGTTACTGCAAAATCCCCATTTCTTCCTGATTAGCTGGGACTTGGGAGGCAGAGAATAGATGGGGGCGGGGCCAGTCAGAATTTTTACTACCAGTTCTCTGAACTACTCAAAATTTCCACTACCAGTTCTCCAGAATTGGTCAGAATCTGCTGAAACCCACCTCTGCTATGGAAGGAGGGTATTATAGAAGGCAGGGGCAACAGAAGAGAAAACCATCTTCCTGGACCTTGCCAGTCAAAATTCTTTAGCTTAGGGGTCATATTTTTTATTTTTTTTTATTTACATTTATATCCCGCCCTTCTCCGAAGACTCAGAGTGGCTTACAGTGTGTAAGGCAATAGTCTCATTCTATTTGTATATTTACAAAGTCAAGTTATTGCCCCCCCAACAATCTGGGTCCTCATTTTACCTACCTTATAAAGGATGGAAAGCTGAGTCAACTTTGGCCCTGGTGGGATTCGAGCCTGCAGTAATTGCAGGCTGCTGTGTTTTAATAACAGGCTATCTTACAGCCTGAGCCACCACGGCCCCTATACTTTCTCTACCTGACCACGTGGGATGGGCTGATACGTTGGGGGATGAGATAATTCTACAAGTACCTTATACCATTCCATGTAGGGTTTTAAAGGTAATAACCAACACCTTGAATTGGACCAAGTAGCAAACCAGTATCCAATGTAGCTCCCATAGCAAAGGAGCAATTGAAAGTGCTCTCACAGTCACATTTTGTACCAGCTAAAAAATTGCCTGCCAGAATCAGTGGGAAACTCCCCTAGTAACCAGCAGGATCCAGAGGGATCATAAAAGACCTCCAGCTGACTATCTGAACCAGTCCATTTGCCTAAGTAGCCAATATGTGGTCATCTATTCTATAGCCTTCCATCCTTCTGAGATCAGTAAAATGGGGACCCAGATTGTTGCGGGCAATATGTTGACTCTGTAAGCCACTTAGAGAGGGCTGTAAAGCATTGTGAAGTGGTGTATAAGTCTAAGTGCTACTGCTATTGCTATCTACCTCATCTGAACAAGGAAATAATCTATCCATGGCAATTGAGTGTTGACAATCTTCTTATTCGGATCAATCCTTCACTGCTGTGAACTTTTAAACAAAGTCTAATACGTGTCCGCCTGTATGGATCAGGTTTAAGATTATTTGAGGTAAATCTATGGTTGTCCCGGAGGCCATGAAACACTGCACTCTTCATAAATTTAGTTTAATCAAATATGATGGAACTCATTCTGTCACATTCGTTGTGAGTTGTAGAAGTGACACGGTTAAAAGGAAACCAGGATGAGAGACCTGAAGAAATTTTCTCAGGGGAGCCAGCCTAGTTAGGGGCTCAGTTTCATCTGCATGCATAGTGTCCCCGATTTCCCCATAGTGAATGCCTGCCTTCATATAAGCAAATGCTGCACAGATGGCTGTGCTAATGAGAACCTTATAGCATTTTGAATTTATAGATTTAAATTGCTAGGGCGGGCCACATCTAAAAAGGAGCAAACCCGGTTTAATCCCATTTTACCTTCCCTTAAATAAATGATTAGAAAAGTGAAGGAAAACAATAAAGGGGAATATTTGCAGCTTAGGGTTGAAATAAGGGGTCCTTGGTGCTCTCTGAGCTTAGTTGTTTTCTTGCCAATGTTTCATTATTCAAGGAGGTAATATTACCTAGTTTAGGTAATGAAACATCTGCAAGAAAACAACCAAGCTCAGACGGCCCCAAGGACCCACTCAGAGAGAAAACATTCTCCTATGTTACCATTTGTTTGCACAGATGATATAATGGCTTGGGACCAGGTTGTCTGAGAGATTGTCTCTTGCCAGTCACATCTACCTGACCCACTAGAGTGGGGAGGCAAGGAATGTTGCGGGTCCCATCCCCTAAGGACGTACATCTGGCAGGACCCAGAAGAAAGGCCTTCTATGTGGTGGCTCCCCATCTCTGAAACATCATTTGGAAGTTAGACTGGCCCACTCTAATATCCCTTCAGAAGGCCCTGAAGACATGAAATGGCTGGTATGAATGTGTGTTGTCGCTGAGGTGGAGATGGATGGGGGGTTATTATTTTATTATTTTTATTATTATTTATTTTATATTGTACTTTGATGTCCTTGTAAGCCTCCTTGAGTTGCCCTGTGTGAGTAGGCACTAATATACATTTTCTAAATAATAATAATAATAAAGAACCCCATAAATCCCAGAGTGAAACATGGCCTGTGACACCCCCCAAAAATAGGGAGACATGAACATGAACATTGCATTACGGAATTACACAAGTCTCAAGATCCGAAATATGCAATACAAAATTGGGGAAGAGTGCTTCCTTTTCCGTTTGTCTTCAGATCTTCATAACTTCAGAAGTTACAAAGTCATAACATCTCACTTCAGAATCTGAATTTGAGCTGACCTCTAGCTGGCTTTTGTCCCCTTTTTGTCTCATTTTCCCACCCACTCCACACACTGAGTCAAGATGTTATTTTTATCCTTCTCATGTATTCTAAAAAATGCATTCTGGAATCAATGTAGTAAACAAGGTTCATGTAATGTCTTTTTTCATTAGTAAAAGTGTTCTACTAAATCAGGAGAATGGAAAATCAAAATACTCATTCATCTGGAGATTCTCTGTAAACAGAGGCAATCTTTTGATTAAAGATCAAAAGCGCTATATACCGCTTTATAGTCCTCTCTAAGCGGTTTACAGAGTCATCATATTGCCCCCAAAAATCTGGGTCCTCATTTTACCGACCTCGGAAGGATGGAAGGCTGAGTCAGCCTTGAGCCTGGTGAGATTTGAACTGCCCAAATTGCAGGCAGCCAGCAGGCAGCAGAAGTAGCCTACAGTACTGCACTCTAACCACTGCACCACCATAGCTCTTACCATAAAATGGCTGCCCTTTGTGTGTGAGGATGTCATTTGAAAAAGAGACGGGCTAGTGTGCTCCTTTCTGCTTCCTTGAAAGATACCTCACAATTTTTTTTCTGAATACCCAAAAAAAGCTTAAGGGTTTGCATAGTTCTTATCTTTGGCTGTAAACTCTCATAATAGAATTTGTTCTGAACAGGGGTCTCCAAATGATCTAAACAAATAAATAAAACAAAGACGGTTCCAGCACCGGCTACATAAAAGATGCTTCTCTATTCTTTTTCTGAAAAAGACTCATTTTGCTTTTTTCAGTCCCATAATTCCTAATTAAACATTTTTCCCCTCTCTGGAGGCTGCAGTTAACAATGCCATGGAAAAAGCCCCACACGTCTGTGTTATCAAAAACTGCAGGCTAGCTATTAATTACTCGGTTCACAGTGATCAACAACCTTACAGAACACTTCAGAATAGGAATTCAACTGGTTTCTTCTCACAGAGGCACAACAAACATTAGGCCTGGTCTCCCTGCACCCTCCTATTTGCATCTCAGAAGTCCTGCAAATAAAGGACTTTCCAAAATACTTGACTCTTCTATTACAAGCAGCCTAGGAACAAAAGGGAAATGAAGAAAAGGGGAGGGAGAATTTTGAAATGATAGCCCCTTTATGTAAGTGCTTGGGAGTCTGACTAGGTGGCTCAGTGACTAAGACACTGAGCTTGTTGATCAGAAAGGTCGGCAGTTCAACGGTTCAAATCCCTAGTACAGGTCTCCTGCGCGAGCAGGGGGTTGGATTAGATGACCTCCAAGGTCCCTTCCAACTTTGTAACTGTTATAGTTTGGTCACAAGTGAAGCAAATCATTTTTCTCCCTCTCCCTACTCGCTCACATCTGATATTATTATGACAGAAATATATATTTGCTAGTTCTGCATGATGTTTGAGGCCTAGGACTGACAATCCACTGGCAGGTCTACTTAATGGCAATGACATTATTATTAATTATCCAACGTAGCTGTCAGCCTGAAGGAAGGAGTGGAGAGATGAGGCAGACACTGCCACGGAGTTAGAAGGAAGAAAATTATGGCCACCAAGAAGTAGTCCCTCTCTGCTCCCAGAATGTGCAGAGCTTTGCCCTTTCTGAAACGAATGGATCAGATTTTGAAAAAAAAAAAAAGCAGCTAGATATAGTTTTGTCACATGTAATGACTTAAACTTTCTGATAAACAAGGATTACAAGTCATTTTTATTACATTTTTGGCTCACGTGAGCACCTAAACGAATTGTATATCTCAAGAATATATTCTGATTAAATATGAACTTCTCCAGGTTTTATTTGGAGCATGCCTTAATAATTAGCTTTAAATTTCTTTCGAAGCAGAAGAAATTACAACCTGTCCTAGGAAGAGAAAAGACTACTCAGGAGAACTATATTCTTTCAGACTACATGAATATTACTATAACAATCCAAACTAATGTTACCAATTATGACTGTTACCGTACCTTTATTGCGTTATTCAAACTGTATGCAGTTAACTGAGCAGCAGTGAGATAATGGTTATTACTATTATTATTATTTTTGAAATAATTAGTAAGAAGTGTTCCCAGTTATTGCACAGACAGCAGTAATTTTTCAGAATTGCTAAAAATGATCGGGTGGTTTTTGTTTTTTTTTCTGGAGCAAAAATAGGGGTGTGAATGACATCAAATTAGGGCAGAGACACATAAATCGTAACTTTGAAGTTTCTATCAAAGATGGTTCTTCAGGCCCTATCCAAGGGCTAGCAATAGGCATGAAAGCAGAAAGAATGCCTGCCCTAGATTCACATATCATCTAAACTAGTTGCTGTTCAGTAATGTAAATCCAAAAATGTATTGCAATCATTTTGTCCTTGTCTCAATATTAACTTTTCATAGAACAGAATTCCCTGGGTTAAGTGCTCTAGTCTTTCATGATAGGCTCCAGCCCACATAATTTTGGTGGCCCCACTTTTTAAATCTTCTTTAGTTCTGTAGATGCCTTATAGGAATTTGGATATAAAGCAGGAGAGATGTGTTGGATCCAGTGTGGGCACATTGTCCTGTAACTATATGGCAAAAAGAAAATGCGTGTTTGAATTAAGGAAAAGTATGGCTATTTGAGTGATGATGTCCTGAAGCAAAGGGCATTTTTGTGGTTTACAATGGACACTTATGCTGTACTGGAGCATGGTGCACAATGTATAGCTCCCTAGATATTGCTGAACATTGCTTAAATATTCCTACCTGTTGGCCATATTGCTGAGTCTACTGGAGTTACAGTTCAGAATGTCTGAAGAACTATACGTTGAGAAAACCTTGTTGAACTTATGCAATAGGCTATGCCAATCTTTGCTTAATGGCTATTCAAACAATCTGTATAACATATTCTTCAGTTTTGTATTGACTGAACAACAGCAAAGAGAACTTTGGACCACAAGTGAGAACTTCAAGAATTGTAGTCCAGACAGAGAAAAATTCTAAAACAATGATGTTGGGAAGAAATGAAATGCTGAAGATACAACCAATGCTAAACAGCCCAATAGACTTGTACAAGACAATTAGCACACACATTACAGCCTTTTTGTAGGGTGAGCTGGCTAATAAGTCAATATTTTGTATATGTAATCATAGCAAATATGGGTGGGGGATAGGAAATGGAGAGAGGAGTTGCAGCCTAATACATTTTGCTGTTGTGTCTATTCTTGCTTACATTTGTGCAATTGGTTTTTTTTTAAGTGTTTCTTTTTCATAAATTCACATGACTTGTTAGAAAAAAAGCATTTTATATTCTACAACAAAACATTAAGGATTGTCCTCAGAACAGATACTGGTCAACCTAGCAGCTGAGCATGGTTTCAAATGGCATCTTCATAGGAAATAGAATAAGGTATCTATAAAAATAGGGGGAAAGCGGTGGCTCAGGGGCTAGGATGTTGAATTTGTCGATCGAAAGGTCAGCAGCTCAGCGGTTCAAATCCCTAGTGCTGCCATGTAACGGGGTGAGCTCCCGTTACTTGTCCCAGCTTCTGCCAACCTAGCAGTTTCGAAAGCACGTAAAAATGCAAGTAGAAAAAATAGGGACCACCTTGGTGGGAAGGTAACAGCGTTCTGTGTGCCTTTGGTGTTGAGTCATGCTGGCCACATAGCCATGGAGACATCTTCAGACAGCACTGGCTCTTCGGCTTTGAAACGGAGATGAGCACCACCCCCTAGAGTCAGCAACGACTAGCACGTATGTGTGAGGCGAACCTTTACCTTTACCTTTATCTATAAAAATGCATTGGCACCTGCTAAACCAAAAAGGCAAATGACTATTGGCAGTTCATTAAGAGTTGATTCTGAATGATTTGTGAAAATATTTGGTTAAAGGTGTGTTTGCTATCAACACAAATTCTAAAGAGATTAAAGCATATGTTCATAAGCCCATGTTGTGACACTGTGTTTAGATAGAAAGTTAGAAAGCAGGATGGGAGGGGAATTATCATTTTTAAAAAAACAGAATTATTATTTTTTTCCTTCTTTACAGAAGTGATTTATAAAATCTGGCTGTAAGATTCTCAGAAGGTTTGCATGAGCTCATGTCCATTTTATGAATATCAACACTTTATAGACAAAGTCAATAACTCACCAGTGGTGTTGATGACAATGGGCTAGGAAACAAGAGACCATGAATTCCAGTCCTGCCTTAGACACAAAATCATATGTGTGACTTTAGACTAATCACTTTCTCTTAATCCTAGGAAGAAGCCATGACAAACCATTCTCAAAAATTACTGCCCAAACTAATTGCCTTATTTATTTGTTTATTTTATTTTTTATTTATTTGATTTTTATACCGCCCTCCTCCCTAAGGACTCAGGGCGGTTTACAGGCAAAATAAAACAAACAATACAAAGTACAATTTAAAATGCAATTTAAAAAACTTATTTAAATTAGCCTGAAAAATTTAAAATTTACCATACACTAAAAACCCCATTTAAAATTAATAAATATTTAACATTAAAATTCAATTCAAGCCAGCCCCGCGCGGATGAAAAGGTGTGTCTTCAGTTCGCGGCGGAAAGTCCGAAGGTCAGGTATTTGGCGTAAACCCGGGGAAGCCTGCTCCAGAGTGGGAGCCCCACAGAGAAGGCCCTTCCTGGGGCCGCCAGCCGACATTGTTTGGCGGACGGCACCCTGAGAAGTCCCTCTGTGAGGCGTGCGGGTCGGTGGGAGGCATGTGGTAACAGCAGGCGGTCCCGTAGGTACCCAGGCCCTAAGCCATGGAGCGCTTTAAAGGTCGTAACCAACACCTTAAAGTGCACTCGAAGGCCACAGGTAGCCAATGCAGTCTGCGAGGAGCGGTGTTACATGGGAGCTACGCGTAGCTCCTCTATCACCCGCAGCTGCATTCTGACTAACGGAAGCCTCCGAGTGCACTTCAAGGGGAGCCCCATGTAGAGAGCATTACAATAATCCAAGCGAGAGGTAACGAGCGCATGAGTGACTGTGCACAAGGCATCCCGATCAAGGAAGGGGCGCAACTGCCGAACCAGGCGGACCTGGTGGAAGGCCCTCCTGGAGACGGCCGTCAAATGATCTTCAAATGACAGCCGATCATCCAGGAGGACACCTAAGTTGCGCACCCTGTAATTTGGGGCCAGTGACTCGCCTCCAACAGCCAGCCGTGGCTGCAGCTGACTGAATCGGGATGCCGGCATCCACAGCCACTCCCTCTTGGAGGGATTAAGCTTGAGCCTGTTTCTCCCCATCCAGACCCGTACGGCTTCCAAACACCGGGACAGCACTTCAACAACTTCATTGGGGTGGCCCGGGGTGGAAAAGTACAGCTGGGTGTCATCAGCGTACTGTTGGTATCTCACCCCGAAGCCACTGATGATCTCACCCAACGGCTTCATGTAGATGTTGAACAGCAGAGGCGAGAGAATCGACCCCTGCGGGACCCCACAAGTGAGGCACCTCGCGGTCGACCTCTGCCCCCCTGTCAACACCGTCTGCGACCGGTCGGAGAGATAGGAGGAGAACCACCGATGCACGGTGCCTCCCACTCCCAATCCCCCCAACCGGTGCAGCAAGATACCATGGTCGATGGTATCAAAAGCCGCTGAGAGGTCTAATAGGACCAGGGCAGAGGAATAACCCCTGTCCCTGGCCCGCCAGAGATCATCCACCAATGCGACCAAAGCTGTCTCCGTGCTGTATCCGGGTCGAAAGCCGGACTGGAACGGGTCTAGATAGACAGCTTCATCCAGGTATTGGGGTAGCTGTCGCGCCACAGCACTCTCTACAACCTTCGCAACGAAGCGAAGGTTGGAGACTGGACGATAATTACCCAAAATAGCTGGGTCCAGGGAGGGCTTCTTGAGGAGGGGTCTCACCACCGCCTCTTTCAAGGCGGCAGGGAAAACCCCTTCCAACAGAGAAGTGTTGATAATCCCCTGGAGCCAGCCTTGTGTCACCTCCTGAGTGGCCAGTACCAGCCAGGAAGGACACGGGTCCAGTAAACATGTTGTGGCGTGAAGCCTCCCCAACAACCTGTCCACGTCCTCGGGAGCCACAGGGTCAAACTCATCCCAAACCGGCTCAACAAGACGTGTCTCCTCTCCCTCGCTTGGATCATCCCAATTTCGGTCCAGACCGTCCCGGAGCTGAGCGATTTTATAGCTTGACTTATTCATGTGGTTGCCAGGACTCAGGGCTAACTTAAAGACCCCTCCCAATTTCATACCCTTCAATATACCCTTCAATGCAGTGGAGTACCCTAAGGCTCTGTTTTAGGCCCAGTACTCTTCAACATCTTCATCAATGACTTGGACGAGGGGATAGATGGGGAACTCTTCAAATTTGCAGATGACAACAAGCTGGCAGGAATAGCCAACACTCCACAAGATAGGCTCAAGATACAGACGGATCTTGACAGACTTGAACATTGGGCGCTATCTAACAAAATGAAATTCAACAGTGAAAAAAGTAAGGTTCTACATTTAGGCCAAAAAAACAAAATGCACAGGTACCGTATATGTGGTACCTTGCTCAATAGTAGTACCTGTGAGAGGGATCTTGGAGTCCTAGTGGACAACCATTTAGATATGAGCCAGCAGTGTGCAGCAGCTGCCAAAAAAGCCAACACAGTTCTGGGCTGCATAAACAGAGGGATAGAATCAAGATCACGTGAAGTGTTAATACCACTTTATAATGCCTTGGTAAGGCCACACTTGGAATACTGCATTCAGTTTTGGTTGCCATGATGTAAAAAAGATATTGAGACTCTAGAAAGAGTGCAGAGAAGAGCAACAAAGATGATTAGGGGACTGGAGACTAAAACATATGAAGAACGGTTGCAGGAACTAGGTATGTCTAGCTTAATGAAGAGAAGGACTAGAGGAGATATAATAGCAGTGTTCCAATATCTCAGGGACTGCCACAAAGAAGAGGGAGTCAATCTATTCTTGAAAGCACCTGAAGGCAGAACAAGAAGCAATGGGTGGAAACTCATCAAGGAGAGAAGCAACTTAGAACTAAGGAGAAATTTCCTGACAGTTAGAACAATTAATAAGTGGAACAACTTGCCTGTAGACATTGTGAATGCTCCACACTGGACATTTTTTAAGAAAATGTTGAATAGCCATTTGTCTGAAATGGTGTAGGGTTTCCTGCCCAGTCAGGGGATTGGACTAGAAGACCTCCAAGGTCCCTTCCAACTTTGTTATTATGTTATGTTAATATTAGGAAATGGCAGGAAGCCTTTTATATGTTCACCCACTAATTATAATTCAAACTGGAGCACCACAGAAATCTCTCATCTATGAACGATAAACCATATCGTTCATAGATTTTAATTTTAAATTTTTAAATCTTCTGTAATTTTATTTGGGGTATTTTAGGTTGGTCAATTTGACGGTTTTAATTCGGCCACTATTGAATAGGTATTTTAAATTGATTTTTAACTTTGTATACTTATTGCTTTTTATCTTGGCTGTACACCGCCCTGAGTCCTTCGGGAGAAGGGCGGTATAAAAGTTTAATTAATAAAATTAATAAATAAATAAATATGATTACAATCTTATATTCCATCTTTCTGCTTTTACAAACAGGGCATGCTCAAAACAAAATAAAATGCACAAATATGAAACCCAGGCAATTAAACTCCAAATTAAAGGCAAGAGAATTGAAATTAATTTACTCATGACAGGTTTAGTGAAAAGACACATTTTTTGCCATTTTTCTAAATGCTGGAAGGCTGAGGAGGAGACTTTTCCACAGTCAGGTTGCCACAAGGGAGAAAGCATTCTCCAGCATATTCAATAGATGATCTTCTGTTAGAGAGGGAATCTGTCCTACTTCGCCTCTTTGCCAGGAAGCTCACAAAATGTGCACCATTTAAGGCAAGCTATTTTTATACATTCCCCCCAGGATTTCAGGATGAGATAATGCACAAATTAAAAACACAAGAACTTCAGTGACAATAAAATACCTTATGCCACCAGACTCCAAATTTTGGGCTTAGACAACTTAGAACAATGCTGACTTCAGTCTGTCCTAAGCATAGTACATAAAATTATCTACCACAATGTCCTACCTGTCAATGACTACTTCAGCTTCAACCACAAGAATACATGAACAAATAATAAATACAAACTCAAGGTAAACCGTTCCAAGCTCAATTGCAGAAAATATGACTTCAGTAACAGAGCGGTCAATGCCTGGAATGCACTACCTGACTCTGTAGTTTCTTCCCCAAACCCCCAAAACTTTAAGCTTAAACTGTCTACTGTTGACCTCACTCCATTCCTAAGAGGTCTGTAAGGGAAGTACATAAGCACACCTGCGTGCCTATTGTCCCTGTCCTAATATTACTTTTTACTTACTCTTTTCATGTATCCAAATTATGTTTATACTTTTATCTCTTATCTTATATATGATTGACAAATAAATAAAAAATAAAATAAAAAATAATAAAAATAATTGTGAAAACATTCGTGAAGTCAAAAACAGCAATGCATTCTATTTGGCTAAAACAACAACAACAACCCCAGACCCTTCTGAATTCTTGAAAATGTTATTTGTTTTCACCCTTCCATTAGTGAACTAGAGCCAAAAAAGCCAGATGTTCAGGAATTCCACTAGAACTCTGGAATGCATAGGACCAACCCCATCGATTACCAAAATAAAGCAGAGTACAATGCTTCAATGGGATGGATGATCTTAAGGATTCTTTTAAACCTATTTATAGTAATTAATTCGGTACATTTCAACAATCTGGCTTCCACAATCACTGGCTATCGATTTCTACGTTTGCATTAAATTTTGTATCAAATGATTTCCCCATTTATTTCCTCACAGTATTTTCCCCTGCCCCCTTTCTCCAGCTTTATGATTATTTCACTTTATGCCTATTACAATTTCCACTCAGTAAGCCTTCACATCCATAATTCAGAACAAAGTTCCTTTTTTTATTACAAAGTGCTACCAGCCAAGCATCTGTTCGTACAGTAATAAATGTATCACCAGCCAGCCCAGTTTACTTAAAATGGAGTGTTTGCAGTTTTTCTTCTGAATAGCGAAATAAATCTCTCCCACCCCCCCTCATTTTTCTCCTCCTACCCAGGAACACAGTGGGAGGCTTAACTTCAATAGCATTGCTTTCAGAATGTCAAGTGACTTTTGAAAAGGGTGGAATCACACATACTTTCTTCAGAAATATATGTATAAGATAGTTACAGTGATTTAAGCAAATTAATGGATCAGGGTCAAGTCTGAGATGGAGTAGATTTCATGAACAATTAAAATCATCATGAACTTTCTTCAGAAAAATTAATCACTCTGTGTGGATCTCTAAAACAAACGCCTCTTACAAAGAATTGCTCAAACTCTGGGATGTCAAACTCAAGGCCCAGGGGCTGGATCCAGCCCAAAGGGTGCTTAGATCTGGCCCATGGGGCTGCCCTGGAAATAGCAAAGGATTGGCCCGAGGTGCTTCTGCTACTGAAAATGGACTCCCGAGCTCCGTTTTTTTAGCTCCCACAGCTCCCACAATCCTCTGCCAGTGAAAATGAAGCTTGGGGGTGGGCCTTCCTGCGCTCCATTTTATTTTATTTATTTATTTTATTATTTAGATTTTTATACCGCCCTTCTCCCGAAGGACTCAGGGCGGTGTACAGCCAAATTAAAACAATACAGTGTACAAATTAAAACAACAATTAAAATACATATTTTATAAATGGCCGAAAATTAAAACCGTCGAATTAGACCCATAATAAAATACCCCAGTTAAAATTATTAAAATTCAGAAATTTAAAAATTTAAAAATCAAGCCAGTCCCGCTTGGATAAACAAATACATTTTCAATTCATGGCGAAAGGTCCGAAGGTCAGGTAGTTGACGCAAACTAGGGGGAAGTTCGTTCCAGACTTTTCACTGGCAGAGGATTGCAGGAGGTTGTGGTAGCTGAAAATGGAGCCCATGAGCGCATTTTTGCTGGCAGAGTGCTCGGGCCAGCAAAGGCACTCCTGACATGAGTGATGTTGAGCTGGCCACATCCACCCTGGCCATTCCCACCCTGGCCCTCCGAGGTCAAACACGATGCAGCCCTCAATGCAAGTCAAGTTTGACACCCTTGCTCAACCTGGTAGGCAACATAGGGGTTGCAACAGGGGTGTGGTTTCCTAATTTTCCAAATGTCCATATATTCACTTTGTTGGAGAAGAAGCAAAACCCAAATAGGATCAAAGGTGGTACTGGATCAGAAACCAATTTGGTGGGAACATAAGTTTCAATACTTATTTCTGCATTGACCTTTAAATATTTAATGGAAGTGTTGGAATGGGCTTTTGATTCAGAGAATAGTTGGGTATTGTTATCAAAAATATTTCCTTAGACAACCCATTCATTTTTTGGCTGATGTAAAGACCATGTATCAGAAGAAGAACTGTAACCATTCTGAGTTCTTTCATTCCAAACACTGTTTTATATAAGGAAACAATCAATATCATGCACCTTAAATCAATCTTCTCTGTTTGACAGTAATTGTTTGATCATTTCTTCATCTTCTACATTTTTAGTTCTTTTATAAGATGTTCTCAAATATTTTACAACCCCCTATTTCCCTATGGAACATTCCCTAGAAAATTAAATATATAAATATTCATGTTTGGCTATATCCAAAATTTAGTGGCCAGATTAAGGATTTTTTTTTTTACTCTGTCTACCAAAAAGATTATAGCATTACTCACACCATTGCAGGCATCCAATATATCAGATTAGACATTCATAATGAGCCATTAGTTTAGGTCAAATCAACAGTATTAGCTCCTCTCAAATGGATTGCTAATCTGGTTATCAGACAAATTAGTTGGGAATGCTAAGAGAATACTTATTCTCAGCTGATCTAGTCTATAAGAACTCGGGAGCTTAAGCAATGGCACATTTTTACCTGTGCACCAGGGACAATAAAGTCTTCAAAACATAGGGTGCCAGACAGCAATAATTCAGTATGCCAATAAAGAAAAATAATAATAATTGAGAAGTTGCACGTTCTGCAAAAGGACATATTGTATGCAGAGTCCATTTCAAGGGCATTTCTGGTTCATAAAAAATTAATTGGTTGAAGGTAGCATCTGCCCAACTAAAAGTAATATCACCTACTATAATTTAACATTATCAGACTGATCTAGTACAGTCACACAATAAGGATGTATAGGATTTGCAGCTGAGCCAAGTATGGCTTCTAATTCTGATGCAGAAGTGAAAATGTAAATGAGAGGACACATATCATAAATTGTAATCCTGGGTATATTCAAATAAAAGTTATCATGAGTTTAAATATGAATATAATTCATAATATAATCCAATCCAATCCAATTCAAGTGAGTAAAATTACAACAAATCAGCATAGAGAACATTATATAAAAATATTTTCTTTCTTTTTTTGTTTGTTCTTTTTCCCTGCGCATGGAGAAACCAGTTTTGCCCCTCTACATATCATATAACGACTGGTGTAATGCCCACTACACACAAATACAAGTATAGTCTTTCTCTCTTCCATACTAAATCTCTTATTTGAATTTGGTCTTGGCTGCAAACCAAGATAATATTCTTTTTTCCCCCTATAACAAATGTTAAAATAAGCATAATTACCATCAAGTTAATTATTTAAATGTAAAAATATTTATGGCTGCTCATCAGTTACTGCAGTTTTAAGGAAGTGCATACTTATCTAGATAATTTATTTCCACTAGAAACTCCTATTAATTATTAACCAACCTGCCTTAATTTGTTTTCTTTTCCTCTTCATCACTACTGTAAATTAGTAATACTGGGGTGCTCTTAAATAGTTAGCCCAGTTTTGCAAAGTTATATTGTCAGAATAATAAATAACCAAATGTCCAGAATACCTTTACTTTCATAATAGTCTGGCCGTGATGTTTTGACATTTTCATGTTAGTGTATATAATAAACCATATAAGTCACCCTCCTGATTTATCTACATCTCATTAAATAAAGATTCCAGCTACTACTGCAGGACTTTGGGAGAAAAGACAATGTACGGAATGGTTTAGTCTAATACAATGGTTCATAAACAGAAAGTTTCAACTAAATTGTTATCACCTGTACTATACAAAAATACATTTTTTCTTTTAAAACCACAAATTAAGCTAACTCACTTTATGAGCATAACTTACAGATTCAGGAATCATTTTTACAAGCCACTGCACTACACTCAACTCCCAAAGATTATACATTCAGTGTATTTTTTAGGCATTTAGCAGGTTATCAGAATATTAATGCAAAGTTATGCTGCTCTGTACTTTCCTGAAATATTTATACAAGATCGCATAATTACTCTATAAATTTAGTCATATCTCATTTCAAAAGTTACGAATATTCAACAGGGTTCTAACACTCCTTGCTGGCAGACTAAAAAAGGCACAACAGAAATATCTATTTTGGAGGTTATTGCATAGACAAATCTGGTTTCTAGAAGCTCTGCTGATTGCACGTTTTATACAGTGCTTATTTCAACATAAGGAAATATAAAGAGAAAATACCTTTGAGCTTGGAAAGGTCCTTTAAAAAGTATATCTCTTTTGTCTCTGCCTTATTCTAATTTTGTAGATACTTTCATCATCATCTGCCCAGACTCAGTAAAACCATGTGATAAGGAAACTTTAGAAGATTCACCCACCATGTGGAGGCCACCTTGGAGACAATAATTGCAACAGGCTCAAGCTCAATCCCTCCAAGACAGAGTGGCTGTGGATGCCGGCATCCCAGTACAGTCAGCTGAGCCCACGGCTGACTGTTGGGGGCGAGTCATTGGCCCCGATGGAGAGGGTGCGCAACTTGGGTGTCCTCCTGGATGAACGGCTGTCTTTTGAAGATCACTTGACGGTCGTCTCCAGGAGAGCTTTCCACCAGGTTCGCCTGGTGCGCCAGTTGCGCCCCTTTCTAGACCGGGATCCCTTATGCATGGTCACTCACGCCCTCGTGATGTCTCGTCTGGATTACTGCAACGCTCTCTACATGGGGCTCCCCTTGAGGGGCATCCGGAGGCTTCAGTTAGTCCAGAATGCAGCTGCGCGGGTGATAGAGGGAGCCCCTTGTGGCTCCCGTGTGACACCTATGCTGCGCAGACTGCACTGGCTACCTGTGGCCTTCCGGGTGCGCTTCAAGGTTTTGGTAACCATCTTTAAAGCGCTCCATGGCATAAGGCCGGGCTATTTACGGGACCGCCTACTGCTACCGAATACCTCTCACCGACCCGTGCGCTCTCACAGAGAGGGACTCCTCAGGGTGCCGTCAGCTAGGCAGTGCTGCCTGGCGACACCCAGGAAGGGCCTTCTGTGGGGCTCCACCCTCTGGAACGAACTCCCCCCAGGACTTCGTCAACTTCCGGACCTCCGAACCTTCCGTCGCGAGCTCAAAACACATTTATTCATCTGCGCAGGACTGGATTAGATTTTAAATTTATATGGGATTTTAATGGGTTTTATTATTTACTATTTATATTGCTTTTTAATAATCTGGCTAGGTAGAATAAGTTTTTTAATTGTTATTTTAATCTGTATTTATATGTATTTTTACTTGCCTGTGAACCGCCCTGAGTCCCTAGGGAGATAGGGCGGTATATAAATGTGAACAAATAAATAAATAAATAAATAAATAATTCTGCAATTTTAAAAATCAGATCAAAGAACTGTCATGGGCTCTTCAATCATATGCACATCCTGCACATTTTCATATCATGAAATATCAGTCAACATAAAGAACTTGCAGTGAGGAATAGCCTGAACACAGCTTGGTGAAATATCCATTAGCTTAGCAAACATTTATTCAAATGGACTGGGAATCACATAGCAACAGTGGTGGAATTCAGCCAGTTCACACCACTTCAGGAAAACCAGTTGTTAACTTTCAGAGCAGTTTGGCAAACTAGTTGTTGGAAGAAATCATTAGGGCAGAGAACCAGTTGTTAAATTACTTGAATCCCACCACTGCATAGCAAGAATGTTTTAAAATTTCACATACCAATAGCACTAGGAAGTTCCTATAATGTCTAATCTCAGTAGATATTTCTAATCCATCGCACCCATCTCTCTCAGCTGCAGGCATATAAAAAAATGGAGCAACATCTGGACTGAAAAAGATCTGAAATTTTCAGAACTATCTGCTGATACACAAGCAGAGGAATGGATACCCTCAGTGATATGTCAACGAAGACTCAATCATCCAGGCCAAAGGCAAGAATTGGTACATTACAACAATTCTCTGACTCTCTGCCTATCTTTTTTTTTCACTGATTTAAGTTTTCTGGATGGAAAGTGAAACATCTCAGTTTAACAAATTTTGGTCCCACCTTTTAACTACCAAGTGCTGGTGCCTGTATTCAGCCAAACCAAAGACAGAAAGAATTTGGATGCAAAACAATGTAGAGGAGTATAAAGTTCTGAAAAAAGCAGACAACAAAGGCAGGAACAAAGAGCAAACCAATAGTATTTGTTAAAATGTAGGGCAAAATAAAGATGAATTTTGTCATTGTTTCCTATTCACCCAACTTATAATGAGCTTATCTTCTACAGTCTGCTACTTAGAATTCTTGCTAGTTTGTCTATTGTGGCATTATCTTCTGCTTTCCTAGCACATACAGATCTTAGTTACTCTGAAAGCAAAATGGCTGAAACAGATAGAAAATATGGGTGCAGTTGGCAACAAAATCAACAGTCTTCTGGTAAAAGCAGAAAAATTTAGAAATTATAGGCAGTGAAAAAGATTATTATCCATGAAAGCTTATGTCATTCTAAGCTTACAAGTTGGGAAGGTGCAAATGAATACAGATAATCCTTGATTTAAGTATTCAATTGAGGCCAAAATTTCTGTTGTTAAGTGAGACATGTGTTAAGTGAATTTTGCCCCATTTTATGACTTTTCTTGCCACAATTGTTAAATGTAGTGGTTAGGTTAGTAACACAGTTGTTAAGTGAATCTGGCTTTCCCCTTGACTTTGCTTATCAGAATGCGAGAGGTGACCCTGGAACAATGCAATTGTCATAAATATGAGTCAGTTGCCAAGCATCTGAATTTTGATCACATGACCATAGGAATGATGTAACGATCATGTTGAACCCCAGTCCAGGGTTTGCCATACATATCTAGACAGACGGTAGAGTGGAGCAAGTGGCAAGCACAGAGCGGAGAGCAAAGCAAGTGGCAAGCAAGGTTACGGTGATGATGGCTATTTCCAGTCAACCACCTTTTCATCGAGTGCCCAGGCTGCTTCTGGCTGCACTGACCACCTGTTTGTTGGGAGGCCAAGAGGCCATCTCCCATCTGCTCACCAGCTGAGCTTGGTGGAGACCACTGCTGCGGCCGACAGAGGATCCAGGTGCCATGCATGGATGCCACCCAGCGCTTCCAGGAACCTAGGACATTTGCCGGATGGTGGCTACAAGGTGGGGGCCTGTCCAGCCAGCCGGATGGCATGGAGCCTTGCTGATAAAGTGTGCTGGGAGGAGGGCGCTCCCAGCGCTGACTTTGCAACAGACTGTGTTCATATGAATCACACTCATTGGGTACCGAGGCTCCGGCCTGATTTAAAGTTTTGTTGGCTTGACAGTTCCTGTGCGTGCTTGCTTCAGTTCTATCCAAGTCTGGCCTCGGATCTTGGAGAGGTTGTTAGTGTGACAGTCACAAGTCAATTTTTCAGTGCTGTTGTAACTTTGAACAGTCGCTAAATGAACAGCTGTAAGTCAAAGACTACCTGTAACAGGCCAACTACATTCTGAAGAAATATTTATGACTGTCCATCAGTTACTCTAGTTTTAACAAGGTGCACACTTATCTAGATAATTTATTTCCACTAGAAGCTCCTATTAATTATTAACCAACTAGCCTTATTTTGTTTTCTTTTTCCTTTCCTGACTAATGCAAATTAGTAATTTTGGGGTACTCTTAAATAGTTAGCCTAGTTTTGCAAAATTATATTTTTAGAATAATAAATAAAGAGATCCTTTGGGTCATCTTTATCACAAGTCATACTTTGTCAGTCAAATACATAGGCTCATTCATGCAAGGAGGTGACAGTGAATATGTCAATGGATAAGTAGCTGTCTTGATTAAAATAAGAATCAATGAGGAGTTGCTAAGAAATTGAAACTAAAATTGAACATTAAAAAAGAAATAATGAATTAAAGAATGCAATGAGATATTGAACCTGTTGGAGACTTAAGATTATTAACTCAAGTAAAGTGAAGTTTTAGGAAGGTTGGGAAAGATACATAAGATGTCAATACAACCTTAAAGTAGACAAGACACACAGAACATGAAATACGATGCTATAGTGTGGCTTTTTCAAGTAGCTAATATGTTCACCATGTCCCTTTTAGAGCTTATTCCTTATCATTACTTTGCTTTCTCTCCTGCCTCCCAGCCTCCCTCTAACTGGTGCACAATATTTTTTATTTATTTATTTATTTATTGAATTTTTATACCGCCCTATCTCCCGAAGGACTCAGGGCGGTTCACAGCCAGATAAAAACATGCAAATAATACAAGTAAAAACAACAATTAAAAAACTTATTAATTAGGCCAAATTAAAAATATCTCTAGAATAAAATAATATAAAACCCCATTAAAAACTAAATTTAAAAACTAAAACCCTAGGCTAGCCTAGGCTGCACAAATAAATAGATGTGTCTTAAGCTCGCGGCAGAAGGTTCGGAGGTCAGGAAGTTGACGAAGCCCTGGGGGGAGCTCGTTCCAGAGGGTGGGAGCCCCCACAGAGAAAGCCCTTCCTCTGGGTGTCGCCAGTCGGCACTGCCTGGCGGACGGCACCCTAAGGAGTCCCTTTCTGTGAGAGCGTACGGGTCGGTGTGAGGTGATTGGTGGCAGTAGGCGGTCCCGTAAATAACCCGGCCCTATGCCATGGAGCGCTTTAAAGATGGTAACCAAGACCTTGAAGCGCACCCGAAAGGCCACAGGTCACCAGTGCAGTCTGTGCAGGAGTGGTGTAACATGGGAGCCACGAGGGGCTCCCTCTATCACCCACGCAGCTGCATTCTGAACCAACTGAAGCCTCCGGATGCCCTTCAAGGGGAGCCCCATGTAGAGAGTGTTGCAGTAATCCAAGCGAGATGTCACGAGCGCATGAGTGACCGTGCATAAGGCATCCCGGTCTAGGAAGGGGCGCAACTGGCGGACCAGGCGAACCTGGTAAAAAGCTCTCCTGGAGACGACCGTCAAATGATCTTCAAAAGACAGCCATCCATCCAGGAGAACGCCCAAGTTGCGCACCCTTTCCATCGGGGCCAATAACTCGCCCCCAACAGTCAGCCGCGGATGCGACTGACTGTAACGGGATGCCGGCATCCACAGCCACTCCCTCTTGGAGGGATTGAGCTTGAGCCTGTTTCTCCCCATCCAGACCCGTACGGCTTCCAGACACCAGGACAGCACTTCGATGGCTTCGTTGGGGTGGCCCGGGGTGGAAAAGTACAGCTGAGTGTCATTCGCGTACAGATGGTACCTCACCCCAAAGCCACTGATGATCTCACCCAACGGCTTCATATAGATGTTGAACAGGAGGGACGAGAGAATCGACCCCTGTGGCACCCCACAAGTGAGGTGCCTCGGGGCCGACCTCTGCCCCCCTGCCAACACCATCTGCGACCGATCAGAGAGATAGGAGGAGAACCACCGATAAACGGTGCCTCCCACTCCCAATCCCTCCAATCGGTGCAGCAGGATACCATGGTCGATGGTATCAAAAGCCGCTGAGAGGTCTAATAGGACTAGGGCAGAGGAATAACCCCTATCCCTGGCCCTCCAGAGATCATCAACCAACATGACCAAAGCCGTCTCTGTGCTGTATCCGGGCCGAAAGCCGGACTGGAACGGGTCTAGATAGACAGTTTCATCCAGGTACGGGGGAAGCTGACATGCCACCACACTCTCTACAACCTTCGCCACAAAGCGAAGGTTGGAGACTGGACGATAATTACCTAACAAAGCCGGGTCCATTCAGCTATCTCAATTCTTGTTGAGATTTTTAAAATGTGTTTATAGGCATAGATCCATAAGCTTCAAAACTTATCTCCAAAGCTGGGTTTGGTTTGGACTTGCTGGTGTTCTCTTCTACATAGATGGTGCTAATCTGTATACATAAGAGCTGACATTCAGAGAATGAATTTCCAATTGGAAAATATAATAATAATAATAATAATAATAATAATAATAATAATAATAATAATAATAATAATAATAATAATAATAATAATAATACAACAGCAGCAGCAGAATTGGAAGGGACCTTGGAAGTCTTCTAGTCCAACCCCCTGCCCAGGCAGGAAACCCTACACCATTTCAGACAAATGGTTATCCAACATTTTCTTAAAAATTTCCAGTGTTGGAGCATTCACAACTTCTGCAGGCAAGTCGTTCCACTTATTAATTGTTCTAACTGTCAGGAAATTTCTCCTTAGTTCTAAGTTGCTTCTCTCCTTGATTAGTTTCCACCCATTGCTTCTTGTTCTCCCCTCAGGTGCTTTGGAGAATAGTTTGACTCCCTCTTCTTTGTGGCAGCCCCTGAGATATTGGACCAGTTGCAGACATCATGACTAATAAAACCAAAGCCTTCCCTTTTATACCACTCCTTTAGTCACACATTAAACTCCATTATACGCTGGCCTTTACCTTTTTGTTCCTTATATACTGGTAAAAGATAAGCCTACAACCTATACTACTAAGCTCATACCCCAAGTTCTGGAAATCATTCTTCACAGAAAGTGCATCCTTTTGGGACAGATCATTTGTGCCAAGATGTATAATAGCATCAACATCACAATCCTTACTGGCATTCTTGACTATCTTAAGAATACGCCTCTTGTCTCTGCTGGTAGTAGCACCTGGCAGACATCTGACCTATTTCAAAACCTCTATATCCTTTCCTAAATTTACATCCCTTACAATTGAATCACCAATCAGAAGGTGGCTTCTCTTTTTGGATACTGTGCTCTTCTTGTGTCACCAATGTGTAATACCTGATTCACACTTTCCCCTTTCCAAAGTAAGTTCTTCATCTTGGACCATGATCCCCTGCTTGTTTGAGTTGTCAGTATCACAACTACCTTGACCTGTCACTTCAGTGTCCCTATTAAGGTCAGCAAGGGCACTATATCTGTTATACTGGGACATTGCAAAAGCTTTGTGTTTATGGTTCACAGCTCTCAGCCGGCCAGATCCCACGGTTGTCCATACTGCCCTTCTCCTGCAGGATTTTTGGTATGGGTAATGGGTGCCAGATTTTCCATTTGCTTGTCATTTGTTCCATTTATAAAGATTTGAGGGAGAATGAATTAAAACAGAACAAACAAAAAAGAATAGGATGGGGAAAACGTATTAAATTAATGTATTAATATTAACTTATTAAATCCCTTCTCCATCTACAATATGTAATTGCTTACAGCAAAGGCTCATTTGTTTCTAAGGAATGATCTCCTGACCATGAAGTGTTGAATGATCAAGTGATTTTTTTTCTTAATTTTTTTTAAATTTTTGGGTAGAAGAAGCTGAAATACAGTATGAAGGCATTGCTCATATTGCTACATTGTAAGGTTATTATTTTGGAGGGCTTCAGTTAAAGACGTTAAGGTTAAGGCAATTTCTTAAACCTCATGTGATTTATTTTTTCCCAGAAATTATTTCAGTATCTGTAAATTCCACTTTGCAGGGTGATCCTTGAAAATATATGGCACTTGATTTGGTGCAGCCCTTATATATATGATAATAATGCAGGGCAAAGGAATCGCAGTGAAATGATGCAATTCCAGAGCAAGAAGAATGACAGAGAGTGAAATCTTCTGCCATTCTTCAAAAGAGATGAAAAGGCTGGCCACTTGAGGAAATGGACAGAGTGGTATTTGAGAAGAGGTTCTCTAAAAATATGATTAGAGAGCTGCTATAAACTGATACTGAGAAACAGAGGATGAAGTGTGATGTAGAAGCTGCATATCATACTCAGAAGGAGCTTATGTGAGATTGTAATCATAGCTCAATAGCAGATTAAACTACAAATCTAACAGACCAGAACATAAACTACAAATCTCTGACACTGCCAAAGCATGCCAGATTTATTCATCCAAAGGCTCTTCAGTGTACTCATGGCTCCGGGTACTTTCTGAACTATGAGACCAGTCACTGCTAAGCAGAGAAGGGAAGAAATTATCACTATACTATATCCTGGTCATTTAGCATTAATCTTGGTGAATTTATCATAACGATGTGATTAATGTTGACCATCCCTTATACTGGGGAAATTTAAATTCTAACATAGACCTTTTGAAGTCGTATGGAAAATGTCAAGCAGTGGGAAGGGAAGCAAAAAATAATATATATGGCGGTTTCAACTCTGACTACTACATCTACATTTACTAGCATGTTTAGAACCACGTTTCACATATTTTTTTATTTTTTTTTTATTTTGTCATATCAGTATATATAGGCATTAACAAGAAATGAAATAGCTATATATTATATAAGCATATATATGAGCATAAGTATGTAATAACTATATTAATTGGATATAATGAAAAGAAACAATAGGACAGGAATGGTAGGCATTTTTGTGCTCTTATGCACGCCCCTTATCTTGAAAAATATCTTGAAAATATCTTATCTTGAAAAATATCTTGAAAAAAAATTACAGCACAAAAAGATGAAAACTCAGCAGATCAAAATCTTATCTCAATCCAACGAACATTACCTAAACCACAATCTAAACCACAAATATCTGCCAACCAATCAAACAACTTAGCCATACTCATCAAAGATACCACTGAGAGAGAACAAAAATGTCAAAATGCTATATTATTTGGACTAGATAACACCAGTGAACCAGAACATAACATCATTAGAAACCCATAACACACCCACCATCTCCCCTGATGAAATAATCGAAGTCTCCAGAGATGGACCAGAATACAAAAACAGTGATGGCTCAGTGGCGCCTAGATTCTGTAGAGTCATCTGCATAAATGAGACCAGCAAATGAAAGTTCATTTATGCTATAAATTAAATTGCCAGAACCAACCCCAACCACAGCAAACTTCGATCATGGCCTGAACTATCATTTCTGCAACGGATCCGTTCCTGTGAACTCTGCACAGAACTCAAAAAATGGCAAGACAAACGCAAATCCAACCTATACATTGACTACCGCGCTGACTGCATAAAAAGAAAAACTTACAATCACTTGCCCAACATCCAACCCTCCATTACTCAAAACATCCAACCATCCATCATACAGAACTTTCAACCAGTCGTCATCCAAAACTAGGTATGCACGCCCCTTATTTCCTCTATACCAGCCACTGCTGAACTTAAATGCAAACTGATAAATGCAAGAAGCATTGTAAACAAAATGCCTGAATTTCTCCTCTTGTTAAATACTGGTACATTTGACATTATATTTGTATGCGAAACATGGCTGAACTCATCCCTCCCTGACTCCATCATGTCAGAAAGAGAATATCATGTTTTCTGGTCGGATCGCGAAACCCACAGGGGAGGTGGAGTGGCTATCTTTTACAAAAAGTCACTGAATCTAAAAAATATTCAAGTTGCACATAAATTCGCTCTTCCAGAAACTATCATCTTAAGGTTGACTCAGCCTTCCATCCTTTATAAGGTAGGTAAAATGAGGACCCAAATTGTTGGGGGCAATAAGTTGACTTTGTATATAATATATAAATGGATGAAGACTATTGCTTGACATAGTGTAAGCCGCCCTGAGTCTTCGGAGAAGGGCGGGATATAAATGCAAATAAAAAAAAAAATCATCTGAGAACTGTCCTTTAACATGACACTTCGATTCTTACTATGCTACAGAGCACCCAACTACGATATTGCATGTGCGAGCAAGTTAACCACACTGCTAACATGGGCTGCCTCATCTCATCTTTCCTCTCATCTTTCTTGGTGACCTCAACCTACCTCTTATTAATTGGAAAACAAACGAATGTACAACTGAACTCATCCATACTGCCCTGTACAATGCAGTTACAAATCTAGGTCTTGATCAACTAGTAACTAACAACACAAGACTCAACAACTTCCTTGACCTCATCTTCTGCAACAGTGCAAACTCAATTTATGGACTACAAATAAAAGAACCCTTTTCCAACAGTGACCACAGCATGATAGACTTTTGTCTCAATATACGCCCTTATAAAAATCTCCATAATAATGGTATACCAAACTACAACTTCAAAAAAGCCAACTATGATCTTATAGACACCAACCTCTCATCTCTTGACTGGCAAATTCTATTCTCTAACTGTATCACTGCTGAAGACCACTATAGTGTTTTCCTGCTTGAAGTCAATAGAGTCTTAAACTATACGTACCACAAATCACCACCAAAATCAGGAAAATAAATTACCCATAACAATAAAAAAGCTCCAATCCAAAAAAAAAAATATCCCTTTGGTGAAAAACCAAAACTGGCTATGTAGCTAACTTTAAAAACCGCTACAAAAATATATGCCACCAAATAAGGATTGAATGCACCAATTACCACATCAAACAAGAAGAAGACCTTCTGTGCACAAAATCCAATCACACTTTCTATAATTTTGTAAACAACAAACTTAAAGACTCGAGATCCATCCCACCCCTAAAAGGATCCAACGGTAAATAATGCAATGCTGAATCAGTTAAAGCAAACCTCTTTAACACATTCTTCGGCTCAGTCTTTGTTAACAGTAATGGCTCATACCCAAACTTCCCCAGTCGTACCAATAATTATTACAACCATCTAACACAAATAGATTTCACAGAAGATAATGTTGAAAAGGTGCTACACAGACTGAAACTATTTTTATTTATTTATTTTTTTTTATTATTTATTATTTAAATTTGTATACCGCCCTTCTCCCGAAGGACTCAGGGCGGTTCACAGCCAAGTAAAATGCACAATACATACAATTAAAATACTAATAAAAAACTTATTTAAATTGGCCATAATTAAAATTTGGAAGTAAAACCCATTTAAAAACCCATAACTTAAAAAACTAACCCAGTCCAGCGCAGATAAATAAGTAAGTTTTGAGCTCATGAAAGGTTCGGAGGTCCGGAAGTTGACGAAGTCCTGGGGAGCCTGCTCCAGAGGGCGGGGCCCCACAGAGAAGGCCCGTCCCTGGGTGTCGCCAGACGACATTGTCGCTACCGACGGCACCCTGAGGAGTCCCTCTGTGAGAGCGCACGGGTCGGTGAGAGGTATTTGGTAGCAGCAGGCGGTCCCGTAAGTAACCCGGCCCTGTGCCATGGAGCGCTTTAAAGACGTTCACCAACACCTTGAAGCGCACCCGAAGGCCACAGGTAGCCAGTGCAGCCTGCGCAGGATAGGTGTCACTGGGAGCCACGAGGGGCTCCCTCTATCACCCGCGCCGCTGCATTCTGGACCAACTGCAGCCTCCGGATGCCCTTCAGGGGGAGCCCCATGTAGAGAGCATTGCAGTAGTCCAGACGAGACGTCACAAGGGCGTGAGTGACTGTGCACAAGGCATCCCGGTCTAGAAAGGGGCGCAACTGGCGCACCAGGCGAACCTGGTGGAAAGCTCTCCTGGAGACGGCCGTCAAATGATCTTCAAAAGACAGCCGTGCATCCAGGAGAACGCCCAAATTACGCACCCTCTCCATCGGGGCCAATGACTCGCTCCCGACAGTCAGCCGCGGACTCAGCTGACTGTACCGGGATGCCGGCATCCACAGCCACTCCGTCTTGGAGGATTGAGCCTGAGCCTGTTTCTCCCCATCCAGACCCGACGGCTTCCAAACACCGGGACAGCACTTCGATAGCTTCATTGGGGTGGCCCGTGTGGAAAAGTACAGCTGGGTGTCATCAGCGACAGCTGGTACCTCACACCAAAGCCACTGATGATCTCACCCAGCGGCTTCATATAGATGTTGAACAGAAGGGCGAGAATCGACCCCGCGGCACCCCACAAGTGAGGCGCCGCGGGTCGACCTCTGCCCCGTCAACACCGTCTGCGACCGGTCGGAGAGATAGAGGAGAACCACCGATAAACGGTGCCTCCCACTCCCAACCCCCAACCGGCGCAGCAGGATACCATGGTCGATGGTATCAAAAGCCGCTGAGAGGTCTAATAGGACCAGGGCAGAGGAATAACCCCTATCCCTGGCCTCCAGAGATCATCCACCAACGCGACCAAAGCCGTCTCAGTGCTGTAACCGCGTCGGAAGCCGGACTGGAACGGGTCCAGATAGACAGTTTCCTCCAGGTGCAGGGGAAACTGATATGCCACCATACTCTCTACAACCTTCGCCGCGAAGCGAAGGTTGGAGACCGGACGATAATTACCTAAAACAGCCGGGTCCAGGGAAGGCTTCTTGAGGAGGGGCCTCACCACCGCCTCTTTCAAGGCGGCCGGAAAGACTCCTCCAACCAGGAAGCGCCAGAATCCCTGAGCCAGCCTCGTGTCACCTCCTGAGTGGCCAGCACCAGCCAGGAGGGGCACGGGTCCAGTAAACACGTGGTGGCATTCAATCTACCCAGCAACCTGTCCATGTCCTCGGGAGTCACAGGGTCAAACTCATCCCACACAACATCACCAAGACCGCCCTCAGATACCTCGTCTGAATCGCCACAATTTTGGTCCAGACCGTCCCTAAGCTGAACGATTTTATCGTATAGATAACCGTTAAACTCCTCAGCACGTCCCCGCAACGGGTCATCCCGCTCCCCCTGGTGAAGGAGGGAGCGGGTCACCCGAAACAGGGCAGCTGGGCGGTTATCTGCCGACGCAATGAGGGAGGAGGCGTAGGAACGCCTCGCTTCCCTCAGTGCCACTAGGTAGGTCCTGGTATAGGATCTAACTAGTGTCCGATCAGCCTCTGAACGGCTGGACCTCCAGGAACTCTCTAGGCGTCTTCTCCGGCGTTTCATCCCCCTCAGCTCCTCGGAGAACCAAGGAGCCGGTTGGGATCTGCGCCGGGTCAGAGGCCGCAAAGGCACGACACGGTCTAAAGCCCCAGCCGCAGCCCGTTCCCAGGCTGCAGCTAGTTCCTCTGCCGTGCCGTGAGCCAGACCCTCAGGAAGTGGCCCAAGCTCCGTCCGAAACCTCTCTGGGTCCATCAGGCGCCTGGGACGGTACCACCGTAATGGTTCCGTCTCCCTGCGGTGTTGGGTAGCGGTCAGAAAGTCCAGGCGAAGGAGAGAGTGATCTGACCATGACAAAGGTTCAATGACTATTTCCTTTAAGTCCAGATCTCTCAACCACTGACCAGAGACAAAATCAGGTCCAGTGTGCCTCCCCCGATGTGAGTGGGGCCATCCACTACTTGAGTCAGGTCCAAGGCCGTCATTGAGGCCAGGAACTCCCGAGCTACTGTCGATGACGAGCCGGCAGATGGCAAGTTAAAGTCCCCCATGACTAAAAGTCTGGGGGTCTCCACTGCCACCCCGGCAAGCACCTCCAGGAGCTCGGGCAGGGCAGCTGTCACGCAGCAAGGAGCCAGGTACGCGACCAGCAAGCCCATCTGACATCTATGACCCCACCTCACAAAGAGGGATTCACACCCGCAATCTGAGGTACAGTGGTCTCCTCGGCTCTAGACTCTCTTTAATAGCAACCGCCACCCTCCACCCCTACCCTGGGCCCTCGGCTGATGGAATGCACGGAAACCCGGTGGGCACATCTCAACCAGGGGCACACCCCCTTCAGTGCCCAACCAGGTCTCCGTAACGCCTATAATATCCGCGGCACCCCCCTGAATCAGATCATGTATTAGGGGGGCCTTATTGGCCACGGACCGTGCGTTGCATAACATCAGACGAAGGCCCAGGCTCTGAGGGTCTTGGCCATCCGGGGAACGGGAGAAGTCAGGGGGATCGGGGCACGCGATCGCCTGCAAACATCGAACGCGTGACCCCCTATGTCGATACGATCCCCCCCTTCCGCCATATCTGCCCCTCCCACTTACCGTGCAAATCTATCTCTATCTATTGGACCTGATGGTCTATGTGCATACTTCTTAAAAAAGCTTTCCACTGTTATAGCAGAACCCCTAAGCCTAATCTTTGAAAAATCCTTCAAGACCAGCTCCCTTCTCAATCTATGGTCACTAGCCACGTTCATCCCTGTCTTCAAAAAAGGAGACCCCAGCCTAGTTGAAAATTACAGACCAATTTTTTTATGCTGCATCACCTGCAATGTAATGGCATCAATTATCAACCAATCCATCACCTTCCACCTAGAAACAAACAACCTACTCTCTAATAAACAATTTGGTTTCAGAAGAAAATGATCCTGTAATCTACAACTTCTTCACTGCAAAAACATATGGACTACAAATCTTGATCAGGGCAAAGCAATAGATGCAATTTACATAGACTTCTGTAAATCATTTGACTCAGTGGTACACGACAAACTTCTTCTAAAACTAAAATCCTACGGCATCTCCGGACCCCTCCATACTTGGATAACTGCGTTCCTGTCAAACAGGCAACAAGTGGTCAAAATAGGCAGTGCCCTATCAAATCCTGCTCCTGTTAATAGTGGTGTCCCCCAAGGCAGCGTTCTAGGACCAACATTCTTCATATTACACATTAACGACCTTTGTGACCATATTATAAGTAATTGTATTCTCTTCGCTGATGATATCAAACTATTTAACACTACCTACAATGCTGCTACCCTTCAAAAAGACCTTGACTTTGTGTCAGAATGGTCAAAAATTTGGCAACTCCAAATCTCAACCAACAAATGCTCTTTCTTACACATTGGTAAAAAGAATCAGAACGCTAAATACAAGCTTGATGGACATGACCTTGTAGATGACCCTCACTTCGTCAAAGACCTTGGAGTTCTCATATCAAATGATCTAAGTGCCAAAGCCCACTGCAACTACATCGCAAAAAAGGCATTAAGGTTGTAAACCTACTCTTGCACAGCTTCTTCTCTGGAAAGATTACACTACTAACCAAAGCATACAAAACATTTGCTAGACCAATTCTTGATTACAGCTTGTCTGTCTGGAACCCACACTTCATTTTGGACATTAATACAATTGAGTGTGTCCAGAAATATTTTACAAGAAGAGTTATCCACTCCTCCCAATACAACAAAATACCTTATGCCACCAGACTTGAAATCCTGGGTTTAGAAAATTTAGAACTATACCGCCTTCGGCATGACCTGAGTATAACTCATAAAATCATCTGCTACAATGTCCTTCCTGTTGAAGACTACTTCAGCTTCAATCACAACAATACACAAGCACACAACAGATTAAAACTTAAAGGAACCGCTCCAAACTTGATTGTAGAAAATATAACTTCAGTAACAGAGTTGTTAATGCCTGGAATGCACTACCTGACTCCGTGGTCTCATCCCAAAATCCCCAAAACTTTAACCAAAGACCGTCTACTGTTGACCTCACCCCATTCCTAAGAGGTCTGTAAGGGGCGTGCATAAGAGCACAAGCATGTCTACCATTCCTGTCCTAATGTTCCCCTTGGTTGTATTCAATTTGTGTGGTTATTTTATGCCTATACTTATATATATTGTTGTGTTTGACAAAATAAATAAATAAATAAAATCTGCATTAAAAAAGTACAATGGATGGCTATTTCCTTTAATATGGTTCTTGGACAGTGTATCAGCTGTGTCTCCCTTGATATAGAACCATACAAGAGTTAACTGTTTAACACATACAGTCTATTTATACATCTACTTTACCTGTTAAACAGCAGCATATATTCTTCTCAACCTCTCTAAAAAGCCCCTTTCCTTATTGCCTGCTTCACAGATATAGCAATAAATATATCCACCATTTAGTCTTTTTCAAAAAGGGTTGATTTTTAAAAAAAAATTCTTCAAAATGCCCGATGTTTTCAATGTGCCCTACTGAAAACTTAAGTGGGAAAATGAAGGATGTTCTCTCTTCCTTACTGGGCATGACCATGAGACACAGCAAATCAAAATATCTTTCTTCCAGGAATTAAATCACTCCTACACAGCAGATGCAGGATGTTCTGGTCAAATGCTCTAGAAATCATAATTTTAATCACTCCAAATTGCAGACATGAAAATTATTGGTTATTATTTCCTCTGTCCTCCTCCCTGCTCCCCCCCCCAAAAAAGTGAAAACAGAACCTCTGCAGTAATCTGTTGTGAATGATTCAACAAAGGACAAAATTTCCCATTTTTTTTCCTCTTTACCCTATTTGGAAGTGGAGGATGTTCTAACTAAGAAGCTGACAAAGACAAAATGCCTAGAAAGCCCTCCTTTCTAGGATATTAACTGACACAAGTTGAGAAAGGGACCATGTAAGTGACTGGGGAAATACTTTAGATCCAAATAAATCCATGGATATTTGAGGCTAAAAGCAGGGATGAAATCCAAAATTTTTCCCTACCGGTTTTGTGGGTGTGGCTTGGTGGGCGCGGCAGGGGAAGGATACTGCAAAATCTCCATTCCCACCCCACTCCAGGAAAGGATATTACAGAATCTCCATTTCCACCCCACTCCAGGGGAAGGATATTGCAAAATCTCCATTCCCACCCCACTCTGGGGCCAGCCAGAGGTGGCATTTGCCGGTTCTCCGAACTACTCAAAATTTCTGCTACTGGTTCTCCAGAACCTGTCAGAACCTGCTGGATTTCACCCTTGGCTAAAAGTAACCTCCTCAATTCTTCATAACAATTTCTACAACCAAGTGCTCCTCTGACAAAGTTACAAGCCAACCTCCCACAAGAGGAGCTGTGTAAAAATATTATTCAGATGAGCACAAACTTCAGCAACCCAGAACACCAGAAATAGGAAACTGACTCCCAATATAACATTTTTCAACAAAATGAATTCCCACAAAACTTTATCACATGCTATGTAAAAGATAATATTGTCATATATCAGAAACACCTCAGAAACAACCTATAGACTATTACAACCATATGGCATCTCTGTATAACAGAAACCAATTAAACTCCAAAAAAAAAAAATCTTAAAAAAACCCCAAAAGAGCCCAGTGATCCAAGAATTAAAAACAAGCGTCATCTACAATATACAATTCAAGGATTATAATAGATTCTGTGTAAGGCAGACAGGTAGAAAACTAGCAGAGTGCAACTATATTTACCAAGCAGCCAGAAGACATAATGAAAATACCTTAATTTCACAACACATGGATAGACTTAACCAGAGGTTCAGCTGAGAAACTGAGAGCATCACAGACCAAGCCAATTCAAAAAAATGCTAGGCAACTCCTAGAGCTGTGATGGCAAATCTATGGCATGTGTGCCACAGGTTGCATGCGTAGCTATATCAGTGGGCACGCAAGCCAGCTAATTTTCAGGCTTTCTGGGCCCACCAGAAGTAGGGAAACAGGCTGTTTCTTGCCTCCAGGTGATGGTGGGGAAGGCCTGTTTTTTCTCTCGCCTGACTCCCGAGCTTCTCTATGAGTCTGGGGAGGGCAAAAACTGCCTCCTCCCACCTGGAAGCCCTCTGGAGGCCAAAAACTGCCCATTTACCAACTTCCAGTTGGATAGGAAGTGACTTTTTTGCTGTCCTCAGCCTCCAGAGCCTCTCTAGGAGACTTACAGAGAGGCTCTGGAACCAGGTGAGAGAGAAAAACGGGCCTACCAGGGCATCACGTGCCAGGAGTGGGGGGGGGTTTTTCATACGTGCATGCACGGGGCGGGGTGCAGAGAATTATGGGTGTGGACATGTGCCCGCGTGACCTCCCCACCCCCCCTCTCCTGGCATGCAATGGCAAAAAGATTAGCCGTCACTGTCCTAGAGGGTTTGGAATTCAGACAAATCAGCCATCAACAGACACAAATATAAACAATATTTATATATACAATAATGTATATGTATTAATAATACAATAAAAAGCTTTTAAAAAAGAAAACAAAAAGATCAAGACATCTCCTGGCCAGCAATCAAAACCCAGACAAACAGAGATTAATACCAAGTTTAATACCAGACAAACAATTAAGCAGTAAACAATACCCTAATCAAGGAGCTACCAACTCAGACAAAAAATTAAGCAGTTAACAACAGCCCAATCAAAGAACTACTATGGAGAAAAAATTGAGAGAGAAAACTACTGCATTTAAACAGTAGGTAATATAAAGCAGTGGTCACCAATTGGTGGTCCGTGAACCAATAGTGGTCCGTGAGAAAATTTTGGTGGTCTACAGAAAAATCTTTGCATTTTTGCATTTTTTATATTGCATTAAGTCAGGGAACTTCAAACTATGCCCCCTGGGCCAAATACAGCCGTTATTAATCCCGCTTGCTGATGGGATGGGGTCCTTCAGGCATTTAGCTTGGCTGCCAGTTTAGTAGCTCCAGCTTCTCCCTCCCCCTTGGGAGTACAGGTGCTTCAGTCAGCGGTGCACGAAACTTCAGCTGGGCTCCTTGAGAGACAGAGTTTGCAGGGAGGGGGTGATCTAGCACCTGGGCTGGCTACAAGACAAATATTCATTCTTGGTCATATTTGAGATTTCTAGCTACAATGGACAGCAAAGCTAGGGTTGACCCCGGGTGCTTCTCTTTGCTAACAGGCGGCCACGCTAAGTGCCTGAAGGACCCTGTCCCATCACTAATTCATATTAGTGGTCCACGGGATTTAAAATTATGAATTTAGTGGTCCCTGAGGTCTGAAAGGTTGGTGACCCCTGATATAAAGAGTCACTCTGTTCTAGCACTGAAGATTTTACCTACCTGGGTAATGAAATATCTGCATGAAAATAAGCTCAGACAACACCAAGGATTCTAAAATCCTGTCTTTCATTCAAAAGTTCACACTTTTACCTCAAGTTCTATCTTTCCATTTCCCCCCATTAAAATAAGATATGTTGCACATGACTAATTTGCACAAAAGTGTAAATGTTCATGGTTAGAGGTGACTGTTATCTGGGTTTTCCCCCCTCTTACTCCAACACCTTAAGCACTGCATTATGTTGTTCTTGCATAAGAATAACCTTGGGCAAATCTTAATATGTGGAGTTTTTGGTGCTCTCTGAGCGTGGTTCTTGGTGTTTCGTTACAATCATTCATTACACGGATAAGGTCATTTATTGCATGGGTAATGAAACATCTGCAAGCAAACGACCAAGCTCAGAGAGTACCCAGAACTCTATAGTTCATCCTGAGCTGCAGATATTCTCTTCTATTGAAATCTCAGCATGACTATTCAGGAATAGAAATATCTACTGCAATAGGAAACAGTAGGTGAGGTACAAATGTGATGGAACTTGAAAGAGAAAGCATAAGAATTTTTGTTTATTCATTTAGATTTAGTAGGCTATCCAGCTCCTTAACGACTCGGAGTAGATTAAAATTTAAAGAATAAATAGCATATGTCAGGAAACACCATCACCCCTCCATCAATCCAAAAGAACCAAAACCCCAGGGCTCCACAACCACCCAACACTAAGAGCTGGAAGAACCATATTTTAACAGTGTTTCTTTTTTTTTTTTTTAAATACCCAGGGAACTATATGAAGCTTGAAGCAGATGGTTCTGAATGACAGAGTGAATGAGAAAAAAATAATACCACATGGGCAATATAATTCATACATGATATTATATGCGTACCAACCAGAACTGTAAATATAACTGGGTTTTTATTAAGCAGAGAATAATAGTCAACTAAATAATTAATATTAATCTGGACACATGTAGTGCAACTCCTCCACATTTGTATCCCATTATGATCTCCATGCATACCATATTTAGAATTGATTCCTAATCTATATGTATATGCTTCTACACCAACTTTTCCAGAGTTAAAAATTAGTCCAGCTCAACATTAAGTAGAAAGGCACGCAGTCCCCTCCACTAAAACATCAATTTTAGTTTCCATCCAGAAACTACTTCCCAAAAGCCGGCATCTCCTGCTCTGTCTGCAATTCTCACATCTATTTTGACATTTTTCTCTGACATAGCACCCGTTGTTTTTCTTGTTAGAAAAGAATTGTACATTCTGATTTCTTTTCCCATCCACTGAGCTTTTGATTACATTCATACGAAGAAAGGTTATTGTAAGAACCAAGTACTCACCACTTCAGAATATAGATATATAGATATAGATATATATAAAATACTGCTCTTCTGGTTGCTACTCTTTCCCTGTCCTTTGCTTTTGCTAATTTTGAAACCATTTCCTTCCTTTTGTTCTTTTGTTTAAAAACCTTGTACCATAGTTGATAGAGATACTTTTCTGGATATGATCTAATAGGACTTGATGTTATACCAAAAAAATGAAGAGAGAAGATGAAAGCCAAACAAGCACTTTCTACCTTCAAATTTCTTCCATCCATTTCTCCTCCCTTTATTATTTACCTCAGAGGACTGAAAGGTCTCAGACTGGCTAATTTGCATTTAATATAGAAGGTTTAAGGAGAGCAGCACAAAGCAAAGTGATGAAACAAATGTGGGTATTACGTATTTTTAAATGTATTTTATCTTAATTCCATTGTTTCATTCATATAATATAAATTTCATTTTCCAGTTTTCAGTCATTCTATATTTTCATTATTGGTTGGCTCTTATGTTGACTGAGAATTTATGACAGCTGAAGGTCAGCAAATCTGAAAGACATAAGTCTTCAAAAAGGGAATTTACAGCTTATATTCAACAATTAGAACTAACACTAGAGGGTTTTTTTAAAGGAAGATTTTCACTTAACATACACAAAACAAACATTTTTTACTTATTTCTTTTCTTTTCTTTTACAAATTATGTTGCATCTATCTTGTAGCTCTGTAACATAATGAGAAACAAAAAAGTTGTCATTTTAGTTGGAAATAGAGTGAAAGACAGTCCTTTTTCCTAATATGAAACATATTTTTGTTTTCAGAAGGTAACTTGATAAGAATCAAACTGTTTTAATAAAAATTTGATACGTATGTAGCACAATTCTAGGATAATAGTTAATATTTTCAGATTTTTAAAAACACACTTAAATTCTTCAAGCAAAACACACTAAGAAAGCATAGATGCATCATTGTATCATATGTTGAAATTCTGTGAATTGAAACAAATATTCCATCTTTGGTATTTATTGCTTATAATTGTGATCCAATAGCTATGTGGAATTCCATAGGACTTCTTAACCAGTAAAAATGTATAAAGTTTAGCAGCATTACACTCTAATGTGAATTTGCAAAAAGGGATTATCCAAAAAGGGGTGAAACCAGTAGCAGAAATTTTGAGTAGTTCGGAGAACTGGCAAATACCACCTCTGGCTGGTCTTAGAGTGGGGTGGGAATGGAGATTTTGCAGTATCCTTCCCCCAGGAGTGGGGAGGGAATGGGGATTTTGCAGGATCCTTCCCCTGCCACACCCCATCAAGCCACACCCACCAAGCCACACTGACAGAACCAATAGTAAAAAAATTTAATTTCATCACTGGAGATTATGGTATGTGCCATCAAGTTGGTATCAACTCTTAGCAACCACATAAATTGTTTTTGATAATCTGTCCCTACTTTGGTCCTTCAATATTGCATGCATTGGCATGGTAACTGAATCTATCCACCTTGCCGCTGTTTACCTTCTTCTCTTTCCATCTTTTTCCAGTATCATAGTCTTCTCCAGAGTCTAGGTCTTTGCACAATGTGAATTTAAGCCAGGTCATTTCTATCTAGTCTGAGAGCTTTGGGTTGCTTTGTTCAATACTCCATTTATTTTTTTCCTGCCAATCCACTGTATTCGCAGAAGTACTTTCCAAATTAAAGTTCAAAAATGGCATTTTTCTTTCTATCCTGCTTCTTGGCAATTAACCATCTAGTACAGTCTGGATGAAATGAGTTCCAACTCATGGTAGTGTATAAACTGATAAATCCTGAGATTCAGTGAGGGGATGTGAAGTTAAATTTGGGAAAAGGAAATGGATTTTTACATACTTTTTTTTTTTTACTATTTCAACTTCTATTAACTCTCAAACACTTTGCAGCCTGATGTTACTGTCAAAATAAGAACCTGCCCATTTGAATCTCCATCAATAACTTACTTGGTGGTTTTGCAATTTCTAATCCTTTCTTAGCAAATTAATGCTTTGAACATTTAGCCCAGCTTGTGCTTTCAAGAAACTAACAGAAGCAACTCTAATATTAGTTTTCTATTAAGAGGACAAAAAAAAACAGTAGTTGAAGGAGAGGAAATGCTTGGCGAGTATGAGTAGAAATAGGAGTAAGAAGAGTATGAGTAAGAAGAAAGAGGAGGCAGTTTTGTCTTACAAAGATGAGCACATCTTTAAGAATATTTGTAAAAGAAAAGAATAAAAACAAATGGACTCTGCCATCTAGAATTCTCTTGATTCCTTCTATTTGCAAGAAAGGAGTAGCAACCATTCTGTTTTTGTCTATAGAGGGGAAGTGGGTATCTCATTTGCTCCTGGCATGTGTATTAAAAATTAATTTGCATACATATATTTCACAGCTAAGAGAGTTAATTATATTGCATCCATTTAGTTTCCAAGTCATTAAATAAAGATTTTTTTCATTGATTTACAGATTACAGGTTGGTGCCCTGTAGCAGCAGCATTTCTCCATTTCCATTTCCAGCTCCTAACATGGCTTCTTTTTTAAAATCACTACTGATCTTTGTAAAGCAAGCAAGAAAGGTAAAGGGTTTCACACATCAAGCTTTCAATTGTTGATGTTTTTTAAATACTTGTGGTAAATCCTACTTTAAAAAACATCAGAAAACTAGATTTCTCAGAGTGCCTGCAAAAATATAAGTGACCGATATATCTGCTATTTAAATTACAAGGTGTTATGTGACCTAGGTGTCTAGGCTTTTGACATGGAATGCATTGAATAATTGGATTCATTCCTTACAAAGACAATGAGATTTGATAGTAGTGGCCATTTTGCTCAGTTGGAATAATTGGAGCTCAAGATGAGATTTAATCAATTTACTGGTAGTATAGGCATTCTACAAAATACGAGGACAAATCATGCATTGCAAAGATTGCTTGAAAGAGGGAAATATTTCTAATGTAATCTATTGGATCGTCCTCATGGATTGCCCATATGACTATGTAGGACAGATGGGTGGAAGCTAACCATTAAATTGAAAGAACACAACCGAGTGGTCAGATGAGAAGGCCAAACTCATTGGTAGCTTCACAGCACAATGAGCAAGGACATACATTCAATTTTGCAGCTACTAAGATTGTTGGCTGAGCAGGTACAAAGATAGCCAGCGAAGTGATTGAAGCCTGGGAAATGGGCCCCTCAAGGAGTGCTGATTTATCACCAGCTTTTCAGGAACTTAGGACCCAGGACTTGGCAGCCAATGACTTAATAGCTGTCCATCAACACCCCAATCAACCAATAAGAAGCCACACCCAAACCAGGCACCACATAAATACTACACATAGAATAGCCCAAACCCCACATTCCAGTAGATAGAAGTTTCCTGAGGATGGATTCCAGCATGAGTCCAAATGCTCAGAAGACTAAACCTCTGGTCCTGGTGATTGATCCAGATTGAATCCTGCAATATATTTCGTTTTAAAATATACTTACATGTGAAAATAAAAAACTGCTAGCTCAAACAATGGATCTTTCTAGATTAGTATTCATTGGCTGGCAGAAACTCAGCAGTTTTTAATCTTTTCCAATTTCCTATTTGGAAATCCTATACTTTAGTTACTAAATTCTTCAGAGAGTAACATCCATCACATCATTAAATGCTAAAGCAGCTTGTAAAAACTACTGCCATTTGTGGATATTCAAGTCAGTTTTGATTCCTGATGACTACAAGTCTTTGCAGTTTTCTTGACAATAGTTCAGAAGTGGTCTGACATTGTCTCCTTCTTAGAACTGACAAGGTATGACTGACCAAATGTCATTTAGCTGACTTAATGTCTAAGGCAGAACTAGAATTCACAGTCACCCAATTTCTAGCCTGGTGCCTTTAATATTACACCAAACTGACTCTCTACTTCCCTATACATTAATTCAGATACTACATCTACTCCAACCAGAATCCTAGGAAGAGAGGAGAATAATTTTGCTTAAACTTTGCAAGATGACAGTCACTGTAAATAAACTGTCAAGTTTGGTGGAATTATTTCCGAAGCAATTTACATTATAACATTTGTAGGACTGAGTTTATGAAACATCATAAATAAGAAATTAATATACAGAACTTCCAAAACTGTGGACACATTTAAGCTATCTCATCAATAGGCATCCTCTTCAACAGCTGATAGGAGGACATCTCTAGTTTGTTTGTATACATTATTAAACAGTATTTTGGGGCAACAACAACAACCCTCAGAAAGATGTTGGTTTAGGATACAAAATTCATTCCAGAAGTTCATAGAATAGGGTAAGAGAAATTCCAACAATGTGCAGAATATACTATGGAAGTCAACAAAAGAAACATTGACATGCCTGATGATAAAGGAAAGTTGTTGCTGCTACAAAGGAGAAAGGGTAAAAATTTTGCCCTTCGTAGTTTGTATTTGGTAAAGTTTTAATATAAAGATTTGACTAGAAGATGATGCAATAAAACTGCAACTTTGAAATAATTTAAACCAAGTTTGCCTTCACATCAACCTGACAATTCAATGGATTTTACTATATGTTCACATACCACTTTTTGGCTGCCTGATTGACTGACTTAATTCAGAATCAAGCTTACTTTTCAGCTGACCCGACTAATCAAATTAGTGGTTAAGAATGGATGATTTGTGTCCTCCTACAACTTACTATCCTGTCTACCAATGGACTTCTGTGAATGTTCTTTAAACATCTATTACCACTGCTGGGTTTCTGTGTTATTTCCAGTTTCTGCATTCCGAGTTCCTACTGGCAACTCTACTCAAAACATCTTCGAGTTTTCCTGATGACTGTAGAGTTTTCCATGCAAGATAAATCAGAAGCTTCTTAAATTCTAGGTATGGCAAGATGATCTTTCTTGCTTAGTCAATTTTATTACCTGTCTTGTTCTCTTCCTCTGAGAGAATTTAAGCTTTTGAAGTTTTCTCTGCCATCCCGTATGCTAATATATTAGGAGATCATGCACTGTGATCTGCACTTCTTGCAATAAATAATAGAACTGCAGCATGAATGGGAAAAGGCTCGGCTTCAGTTCAAAGGGAGCATATCTTGGCTTGATGAAAGGAAAGAAGAATCTCTAATTCTCCCATTAATAGAAAGCTTTAAATTCTACTAACATATAAAACCATAAATTGTGCCTTTCATTCCAATACCCTTTTGAGAGAAAGAAAGTATGAATGAAAATCCTTATAGAAACTGTTCACTTAGAACTAAATCAATTTACTTCCAACAATCTCCTAGAGGCACTCATTCCTTACGAATGGCATCCAGCATGAAATATGTATTGGTGGCCTAAACTGATTTTCCTGGGCCTATATTTTATTTAAGAGACAGTCATATTTGTTTGTGTGTGTGTGTGTGCAGAGGGACAAAATCAGAAAGCAGAGATCACAAATAAGTAGTATGGACCTTATGTGGCTGTCACTCTGTTTTAATTTTGATCAGCTGGAACTTGTTGGTTTGGATTCTAATAGACTTGTATCAGAATTGCTGAGCATGATTCAGGCTAAGCCCAACAGTCAAACTCCTAGCTTCTGGGTGGCTGGCTGAATCATTGCTGCCTCGGAATAAGGAAGGACAGTGGGTGAAAGCCTGGCAGCATCAGAAGAAACCCAATAAACCCCCACAGGAAATGTCCATTCCATTACTCATTTCATGGGACTTCAGGATACATTGAGAAACTGAATTATTCCAGAGGACATTTTTTAAAAAGTTTATATGACACGCAGACTTGCTTTCTTGGTTCTCTCTTATTTTATCTTACTGTTGTGGTTTTATGTGATTGCTGAGATTATGAATTGGTTTTAATTCGGTTTAATCTGCATGATTTAATTCTTGTTTTACTGATCCCGTAAGGCACCAAAAGTCACTTTGATTGTGATGGGTAGAAATTTATTCAATAAATAAGTGAAATTGGCAAGATGACACAAGTGTCACAATGCAAGCCCTGCCTATACATTCATAACATCTGAGGTTTCCATAATGATACTTGCCTGCAGTCACCACTGAAGTTGGTATAAGCAAGCTTCTATTTACACTATGTGAGCTTCCATTTTTCTCTTATTATGTCCCCAGTTCTGATCAGCCAGGCCTCTAGTATAGATGCATCCAATATCCATTGCCTGAAGACTAAACTGTGAGGATTTGAATACGTGGATGCAGCTGATATCATAACTAGGCTGTTCCCTTTCTTCCTCTCATAGATAATGGTTTTCATAATTACATAACTGTCAATAACTACAGTTCAAGGGTAAGGAAATTCATACTGTCTGTTCCAACAAGGATCAAAGTAAATCTTCAGAGCTTGAACTAAGATGAAATATATTCAATGTTGGCTTGTTATAGAGTGTTTTCCAAGCATCATACTGTGTTTGGGTGAATAATTAAATATAGGAAGCTCCCAGCTTTGAGCAAAGACCAAGTGGCATTGATTCCCAAGGCTAAATTACTCAATAAACTTGTCTACTTCCAAATAAACCTGTACCACATATTTCCACACACAACCTACAGAATACAGAATAATAGAGTTGAACTTGGTGGACTTCTAGTCCATCCCCCTGCTCAAGCAGGAGACTTTGTATCATTTCAGACAAGTGGTTGTCCAGTTGCTTCCAAAAAAAAAACAGTGATAAAGCACCCACAACTTCTGAAGGCAAGCCATTTCACCGGTTATTTGTTCTCAAAGTTAGGAAGATTTTCCTCAGTTTTAGGTTGAGTCTCTCCTTGATTAGTTTCCATCCTTTGTTACTCTGGCTCTCTTATCTCTATGCCAAAGTGTAGAGACAATGATATTCATTAAAGAGTGATGGTGGTTGGAACTTTAGTTCAAAGTCTTTGTCTTCACAGATACTTAAACTGGGATGTTATTCTATCCCACCAACAGTGCTAGAATTTGTTTCTGCTTTTTGTTTCAGCTCTGGGAAGTACCTCACCTCATTCTTCTCAAATGAAGGTGACTTCTAAGTCAGGTGATAAAATTGTCCTTTTATGTATCTTTCAATGTACTCAGCCAGCAGATTATTATCTGAATAGCAAAGGCCATTTCAGTCTGCCTTTACAAAGCAATTTCATAGCAAATCAATATGTCAGCTATTTTCACTGAAGAGACACAGAACGGTGGAGATATACTGGAGACCACCATAGCAATCTCAGCAACAAACTAACAAGAGATATTGCAACTACTCTGTGGGCATTGCCTTGGCCAACTCTTGTTAAACACCAACATTCTCTCTGACATTCCACTCAACTGTAATCCAGCCCTCCAAGCAGTTTTCAAGGCTTTGGATTTTAGATGGAGAGAAAACTGTCCCACCCTGACTTATTTTTCACTTATTATCAATTAGGATTATCAGCAAAAGAAAAAAATCTGCTTCTTAATGTTCCCACTTCTAATTTTTCTCTGTAAAGGAAGAACTCTGAGGGAATACTCAACAGTCATCAGCCTTTGAACCTTTGAATCCCTAATAACACCATTTTTTCTTTGCTTAAAAGTCTCAAATCGTCCAAATTGTCCAAAACAATTCAGCTGTAATGGGAAATTATACATTCACTGACCAGGGAGAAAGAAAGGAAGAAAGGAAGGAAGGAAGGAAGGAAGGAAGGAAGGAAGGAAGGAAGGAAGGAAGGAAGACAGACAGACAGACAGACAGACAGACAGACTATCAAAACACATATTTGCCAAAGAGCTAATTGGGGCTAGTTGTGTTATTGAGTAGAATGATCATTTTGGCCATAGATGCTGCAGATTAAGTGGGGAGAGGAGATCTATCCATTTGTGCTTTATTACAATCTGGTTAGAGGTCTCTGCAAGGTTGGGTCTGAAAAACCCAGATGCTGACCATGAGCGGATCACTTAGATTCCATCACTTTTTTTTTTCATTATACATGGAGAGAGGGCTTCAGGTGTGAGATCAAGGCCATCATCTTGACTTATTTTTAACCACCCTGGCTGGGTTTAAATCAGACATTGTGGAAAATGAAATCTCTTTTCCAGTGCTGACTCAGGATTCAAAGATAGTTGTGTGACTTCCATATATGGAAATATGTACTGGGTGAGATGGCGTGTGGAAACTTGGTTTTTCCCCCCCCCTAACCATGAATCAAACCCATAGTTCAGCCCTACCTTGCATCTACAAGTCTGCAATAAGTTAGATACATTTTCTTAGAGAAGAAATGCCATGACATAGATGTCAAAAGTCTGACCCTGTGCTTTCAGACTTTGTTCTTGAGATATAGCTGAGCAAGAATTTTATTCACCTTTTATATGGTAGCACATAGTCAGCTCTGCTTCCTATTAGTACATAGAGATATTACATAAACTGGTTACTGTGAACTCAGATGTACAATTTCCAGCATATCACCACAATGTAAAACTGTAAAGAGTAAATATGAAAATAATCTAGCTAACTGTTCTGCAGTGAAGTGTCAAAGACAATAAACTGCTTCACTTGGTTCATTAAACAGATTTCATAAGAACTAAAACCAAAAATAAGGTGAGAACTAGAAGTAAAAGCAATAGAATAGAATAGAATAGAATAGAATAGGAGTAGAGTAGAGTAGAGTAGAGTAGAGTAGAGTAGAGTAGAGTAGAATAGAATTCTTTATTGGCCAAGTGTGTTTGGACACACAAGGAGTTTGTCTTGGTGCATACACTCTCAGTGTAACCTGCAACAATATATATATATAAAATATAATGAACATATAACTATATGATGTACTGGTCAGTGGATTTAGTTTGTATGGGGGAAGAAATCAATAAATTATAACACCAGACCATAATCTGTTTTGAATTATTAAAATATACTCGAATGTGCAGAAATATTTTTCAATTTCACATTGCTATTCTCTGTTTTCCATGCTACATTGCACTCTGCATAGGGCTATCCTTGAAGAGTACTTGGAAACTACAGTTAATGTTAGATGTAATACCTAACCTGTTAGTTAGTGACACCCGCTACTCATATAGAACACTCTTGCTATGGCTTTATATAGATTATCAATAAGCTTATATTATAATTCAGCGCTGGTGAAATTCTATAATTCTTAGTATCTGAATATATGGAACACTGCCTGCTCCAATAGACCCTACCCACCAAATAGACCAATATTTCCCAACCTTGGCCATTTCCAAGAGCATGGACTACAACAGCCAGAATTCTTACCAATAGCCATGCTGGTATTGGAGTTCTGAGAGTTGAAGTCCACACACACAGAAATGGCCAAAGTAGCAATGTTGGGTAGGAATGCTGACAGTTCCTTTCTGAACGATGTAATGAGAAGGAGCAACTGTTGTTTTTCAGGCAAGGCACCAAACATCTGGAAGCTTTCTTCCTGGTAATACCCTTGTATCCTGCTCTTTAGGTGGAAGTTAAAACTAGGCTGTTCAGAAAAGCCTTTGAGAGTGATGATCTCTAAGTTTTGGAATGCCCTGAAACAATATAATGAATGCTATAACTTATGAGATACAGAAAATACGTTACTCTGTTTTATTGTTCTTGCTTTTGCATGATACTTTATTTTCCTTATAAGGAATCAGGAGTTCTATGCGGGAGACTAAAGAAGAGTTAAGGAGAAAAATGGGTCTACAGAGCAAGACAACCATTTCAGATCTTGAAAAAGAAAACCATCTACCAAGAAATCAGGATAGCTCCAGTAAGTTATCTAGTCAGAAGACTAGAAATGCACTGAATATATAAGGGAAAATTAAACTAGCTGGGCATTTTTTTCTTTCTTACAGAAAGAGTTCCTGAGAATTATAGACTGATCAAATTCTCAGCTTCTTTTTTCACTTGCCCTGAGTTACAGATATTAATCAAAACTGCAAAAAAGGAGGTTAATTATTAATTGGAATGACTTTGAATTGATTTTCAATTACAGGATATTATTTTTGTTGACATTTCAAAAAGGCTGCAGGAATCCCATTAAATCTTAAATGGTCACCATTAATTACCACTAATACACATGCACACAGAAGCAGTCTCTGTTGGTTGGCAACAGTGAATTCCATTATCTATTCCCATTAAATTTCATTCATTTCATTCAGTTCCATTTCAGTCCCACTATAGCAGCTACCCAGCATGTCAACGCACTGAGGGTTTCAGTTTGACAGGGGCACAACCCACCTGCCAACACAAGTTCTGGCATTATTTTTCAGTTTAAAATATCAGTATATCTTCCATGCAGTTAAAGGAAGTAGCCAATTCATTTAAACACTGGTTTTTAGAGACAAGTAATTTCCAGGCATATATTAAAGATCCTGACACTTCAGAATTCTGACACTTGGAAATGTAATGCATTCAATAAATAAAAATAACTCCCATCTTGCATGTACCTTTCTAAAAATAAGCTTGCAGCAGCCTCTTCCCTCCCCTCCCCCCCACAATGATTTATTCCATCTTCAACTTCTTTCACATTTTGTTTCTACAATACTGTATGTACATACATAAATTAAAGGATTATAAGTAACACCCAGGAAAGCATGCTCCCTATTCCTAGGTTGTAAACCCAAATAACTGCCCTTGTAGATTTTGTCGTTTCATTTTATGAATAGGAATTAAAATAACAATCATTGTATAAATGTATTAAAAAAAACAGAGGGAGGGACAATAGACTGTCATTACTCAGACATTTGAGAATGCATAGGAAAACTCCTGTTGAATGTTTAACTAATTGTAGGTGGAAAAAAAGAAGTTTACAAAAAAGTTCTGTTGCCTAGGACTTTCCCCTACTAACTTATTATCTCTGGGCTATAAACAAGCAAGGGTTGTACGTGTTCCAATAGAACAGAATAAAAGTAGCTCTGCGTTGAACTGAGAGCTTATTGGTGCTTGCTGTTTTCTTGCAGACATTTCATTACCCAGCTAGGTATCATTATCATGGTGATCTTATCTAGCAGGGAAATGAAATGCTTGCAAAAAAACGACCAAGCTAATAGAACAGTAAGGACTCCAATGTTTCTTCAATATAGCTCATGGGAATACCACTCAGTTTCCCATGGTAGATAGCCTAAGATGCACTCTGGAATCAGCTATGTATCTCAACTGCTTAACATCCCATATCAGAGAAGGGTCTTCATCTTAGCTTGATCTAATGCTTTCCCTTCAGCACTTCTGGCTGGAAATATACAATATTCATTATAAATATGTCCCTAAAACTCAGGACAAGTCAAACTATTGAACATGTTCTCCTATATTGCCAGTTTTACACAGAACCTCAAAACATTCTAATTATACCACTCCTGACCAGCAAAAGGAATAGAAATAGCACTTAGACTTAACAGCCCTCTCTTATCAGTTTACAGAGTCAGCATATTGCTCCAACAATTTTACCCACCTAGGAAGAATCAAAGGCTGAGTCAGTCTTGAGCTTGGTGAGATTTGAACTGCCAAATTGCAGTCAGCTGGCAGTCAGCAGAAGTAGCCTGCAATATTGCACTCTAACCACTGTACCACTGTGACACCACTGTGGCAAAACAGGATTCAGCAACGGGCGGGTGGGGGCCCCAAAAAGCTAATACAATCCTGGGTTATATAAACATGTGAAATATTAGTGCTGCTTTATAAAACCTTAGCAAGTTCACATCTGGAATACTGCAACCAATTTTGGTCACCATACTACAAAAAAGATGTTGAGACTTTGGAAAAAGTTCAAAGAGCAACTAAGATAATCAAAGGCCTGGAGACTAAACCATATGAAAAATGGCTGCAGTTTTGAGTTTGGCTAGTCTAAAGAAAAGAAGAATTAGGGGTGACCTGATAGCATATTCCAGTATTTGAGGGGCTGCCACAAAGAAGAGGGGGTCAAATTATTCTCCAAAGCTCCAGAGGGCAGGACAAGAAGCAATGGTTGGAAATTAATCAAAGAGAGAAGTAATCTGGAATTGGAAACTTCCTAACGGTGAGGACAATTAACCAGTGGAACAGCTTGCCTTCAGAAATTGTGGGTACTCCATCACTTGAGGTTTTTAAGAAAAAACTAGACAGTCACTTGTCTGAAATGGTATAGGGGGCTGGACTAGAAGACCTCCAGGGTTCTTTCCAGATTCTGTTCTGTTCTGTCCTTTTCATTTCTGTCCTGTTCATTTCTATTCTACAATACAAGCAATTTTTGCTTTCTGACATCAACACACAAAGTTGCCAGGCTTTTTGTGGAGGTATGCCAAATAGGCAAAGAATAACTAAGAGCAACTGAACCTGACTGAGTATGAACAGCCAGAAATAGCTGAGGATTAACCATTGGCTATTTTTATGCTTTGATGTGTATGTGCCATGTCAGCTATTATCAGTTTATAACCTTGAAATCCCTTTTGGATAATGTTATTTTATCTGCATTTTTGTATTTCTATTTTACATTACTGTTTTAAAGTCCATACTACTTAGGCTGCTAATTTTAATCCCTTTCCTTTTTTGCTGTATATGTCTAATCTGAGCAAGCATCTTATCCTATTTTTAATGCAATATTATTCTTCTAGCCAAAATTATTTTCTTACAGATACCTTTCCTAATGATCCTGATATTTTCAATTTAGTTTTTGGTATTTTGATATCAAGTCTATAGTGCTGGTTAGTGACCACAATAAAGATGTTTTGGCTTAACTAATAGCCTAAAACAATCAGGCACTTTATCATATAATCACAGAATCTTATGAATGAAAGAGAATTTAGAGATCATCTAGTCTAACCACTGGCCAGATGCAGGAATTTACTATTATAATATTTATAACAGATAGTAAATCAGCTCTGAAACTTTTCATTCCCATGAGTGCATATGACAATCAAATCAAACACATATATTCGATGCCTATTTCTGAAGCTCCAAATTAACTGCTTTTCAGAAACATAGATTTTTTTTCCAATTTGCTTTCGAATATGTGGATTTTGTCGTCCCCCCCTTTTAATGGTCCACACAAATTAGTTTTGCTGCTATTAATATCTTGAAACATGATTTATCTTGCCAGCTGTAAATATATCCCTTTTACAATGCTGGTGTCCCTTGAATTTTCAAAATGATCTCCTAATATATGGGAGCTAATTAACTGCTTCTTTGTAGAGATAATGGCATTTGCAATGAGAACACTGGTATTCTTTTTTCCAATACTCCTCTAAATTGAAAAGCTCCAATAATTCACACTGTGATATGTTTTCCTATTATACTAGAAATTACAATAGAGAATTCTTTTCAAAATTACCATTTTCATTTTTTACAAGTTAGTGATCAAACTGAGATGGATAGGATATGCCCAGTTCCATCCTGTACAGAACAGACAATTGCTGCCAAACAGATGGAAAAGATTTCTAAGAGATATTTGTGCAATGAAAGATCCCTGGGGTTTGAACTGGTAACTTGGATATAGAAATCCTGATCATAGGCAGATCAATGCATGGGAGACCTACTAGAGCAGAGGTCTCCAACCTTGGTCCCTTTAAGACTTGTGGACTTCAACTCCCAGAGTTCCTCAGCCAGCTTTGCTGAAATAATTACCTTTGTAGACCTCCAATGAACAAATCATGGATGTTAGAAAACAGGACCAGCCCAATATCTGACACTACCAAAAGTGTTGGGGGGAAAAAATAAACACCCCAATGTAAGATCAAACTGAATTTATCTCTCCCTGAAAATTTACTCTATTGACTGACCAACTGTGGAAATTTCAACTCCCACCATTTTACTTCCTGACCAAATGGTAAATGCACACTGTCTAAAAACGAATTAGTAAAACTTATGTCTCCTAAATTTTTAAACCCATGTTCTCAACCTTACACAACGATTCAAAAAGTGTGTGATAAAATATATATGGATTTTCATATAAATAAAAATATATGGAAAATCCACAAAAGTCCTGATTTTAAAATAAAAAGAAATAATATTCTGAAGAATGGGGACTTCAGACTTTCTATTCTTTACATTCTGCTGGGTTTTTTTATAAAACATGCCATGTGGTTGTTTTTGTTTCATAGAAATAAAATAAATAGAGTCAAATAGTATGAAGATTTATAGATGTTTCCCATGTGGGAACCAGCCTGCTTCGTTTCTGAATAACATAGGTGAATATTTTGCAGGTGGAAGAGGAGAGCTTTGCATTTTGCGAAGAATATTAAAAAGATTCAGTATTTTTATTCCTTCTTTGATGAGAAATATCATAGTAATCAAAACCTGGGTACTGGGTCCAGGATCTTAGGTAAGCTCATCCAGGAAAATAGAATATGTATTGGTGTGCCCGACTATGTCTTATCTGGTTCTGTCTATCAAAGACAGAAAGATTATTTAAACTTTTGTCTTAAATGGTTTGTTTGCCCTTGAAGAATTTCAGCTTTCTGAAACGTTTACTCAGAAATCTATTTTTGCTAAGAAAAAGATGCCCAAACTGGGTGGAATTTCTTGCAGCTTATCTATCTATTCTATTCAGAATGGTGTATTATCAGATTAATCTGAGAATCTCTTTTCTTTTATTTCACTTCAGCTTTAAAAAGGGGTTGTTGTTTTTTGGTCTTACTTTTAAGATAAAATTGTTTCCTCAAAGGACATTCATGCACATTAATTTATCTAAACAGTTCCTTATTCATAATATTTTTAAAAAGTTGATGAAAAGTTGTTTTCTTTCTCCTCCAAAAGAGAGACAGTTCAAGAGAAGATTTTCAGTTAAAGTGCGGTTCCACTAATTAAAATTAATCACTCTTTACAAAGGTACTGAGCAAATATCTAAAAGTAAAGGTGTCTTGAGGGAAATCTCCCTTTATCAAGAAATTTACTTTTTAATATGCCAGTTTAGCTAATAGTACTTTAGCAGTGTAAAGTGATTCTGAAAACACATCTGAAACCTTTATTCAAGGATTCTAAAGGGGGTGGGAATGTGTGAAGATAGAAAGATATTTTTTATCTGTAATTTCTACTTTTAGTTACATATCTACATCTATAGAGACCCAGTTTAGTCTAGAGATTAAGGCACCAGGAGTGTATGAGTTTTGGTCCTGATTTAGGCATGAACGCTGGTTGTATGATTTTGGGCTACTTACTCTTTCTCAGCCTAGGATATCAGGCTCAATTGACAAGCTGGTCAGTCAATTCCCATCCAACCAAATTGGTCACTTGGTTGATTTAAGAAAAAAAAAGAAAAGAACCTGCACTTGCAAGAAAACACTATGGTTCTAAACTCTAAAATTAAGACTAATTTTTTTTTCAATGATACAGAAGCATCTATGCAAGGATGCCTCAAACAATAAGGAATATTCTTTATTGGCAAAGTGTGATTGGAGACATAAAGAGTTTGTCTCCAGTGCATAAGCTCTCACTGTACACATGTTGTGTCTCGTTCGCTTTCCCCGCAGCCGGGCCCGTCTTATCTCCTTTCGAATGCTGAGGAATGTCCTGGCATGCCTCCAGGCCCCAGCCCTGGCACCATGCTCAGACAGGCCGAGGAAGAAGAAGTGCCTCCAGCCCCCAGCCCTGGCTCCATGCCCAGGCAAACGGAGCAACTAGACCCCTCCCACTCCCCCACAGCATGTGACCCTGAGGAAGGTGAATTACCAACAGCTGGAGACTGGAGCAACCCTCGCTTCAGGAGAATTGATAGGCGGCGTCAACAGAAGGAAGGGAGGGGCAAGCCTGGATAAGTGCTGAGTCATGGAGCCACACCCCATGGCCTATATAAAGGATCTGCTTTCTGGCATTCTCTGAGTCAGGCAAAGTCTACCTTATATTGCTGAAGTCACTTCCTGGTCTCCTGCCTGCCTTGAGAACTTTGCTAGGACTTTGGCAGACCTGCAGAGGCACGCCTGATTCGGATTTCCCTGACCCGGCCATCAGCGGAGGAGTGGGACACGACAACACATAAATAACAGACTAGTAAGTCATAGATCATAAATCATCAGATACAAACAACGAATAATAAATCATAAAATAACAATAGGAGAAGGTAGTAAAAAAGATGAGAAAGATGCGAAGATGAGAAGGATAATAACAATACCACCTAATGCATCGGTAACTATCTTTAGGTAAGACAGTACTGTGGGAATTAGGTGTTTAGCAAAATGATGACATGGGGGAAAATCTATCTTTGTGTCTAGTTGTTTTGGCAGTTTTAGTTTTAAAAGTTTTAAAAGAATACTTTTTCAGGCCAATCTTGAAGGGAACAGATATTAATGTGTTGTGATTGGGGGGTTATATGTGAATAAGAGAGTGAGAGAGAAAGAGAAAGAGACAGAGACAGACAGAGAGACAGACAGAGAGAGACACAAAGAGACACACACAAAGAGAGACAGAGACCGAGAGAGACCGAGACAAAGACAGACAGACAGACAGACACAGAGAAAGACACAGAGAAAGACACAGAGAGAGAGAGAGAGAGAGAGAGACAGAGACAGAGACAGAGACAGAGAAACAGACACAGACACAGACAGAGAGAGACAGACAGAGAGAAAGACAGAGACAGACAGAGAGAGAGAGAGAGAGAGAGAGAGAACAGGGGAAGGGAGGGGGGAGGAAAGAAATGGTGGATCATGTTCTCTTCCAAAGAATAGTATCTCAAGGCAACCAAGGTAGGAAATGTAGAAAGAGAAGAACAATACTGCAAAGAATTGTCACAAAAACCCTGTCCTTGTGCACATATGTAAAAAAAAGCTGAGCTACAATTGGGCTGCCCTGCTTGCTTTCTTCAAGATTTTGCCCTCACCTCTGTGGAAATCCATGTTCTGAAAATGAAACAGGTTAAAATATTGAGGGATTTCTGCATACACACTGATAAAGTCTCGTCTCAGAACACACCAGATCAAAAAGAAGAAAGTGTAGATAATTGATATGGGAATACAAGGAGAGAGTAAACTAGAAGACAAAGAATTGGAAAAGATCACAGAGCATCAAGATCTGAAAGGTGAAACTGAAACATTATGGAATAAACTGGCCACTGTGGTCCCAGTGGAAAAACATTGAATAGCACTTAGAAAATCTGCATATTGACAAAATTTTCCATCTCTCAATTACAACAGGGTGCACTGCTTGGATCTGCACATATAACACACTGATACATTAAGTCATCCTAGTTTCTTATGAAGAATTTGACACACATGAAATCCAACACTAATTAAATTATTGGTAGCTGTGATGGCAGATAATAATTAACTTGTTATTGTTTTTTATATTACCTCCTGCACATCCATAGTAAATTATTTTAATGTTTTCCTAAACATTTGATTTACTGCTATGTTTATAGCCCTGCTACTTGTAGAACTCTCATTCAGGGGTTGGTTATCTTAGGGATCACCTTTCCCACGTAGATTTTGGCCTTCCAACCCAGCTAACTAGAGAACACCTTCCAAGGGTTCATTCCTATCATGAGGTATGGTAAGAGGAGTCCTAGTTAAGGATATTCTCTGTTGCAGCTTTCCTGCAGTGAATTTTCTACCTTTGGCAACAATGATGTTCCCTCTCATGGCCTTCCAGAGGCTGGTTAAAAAAAATGGTTTTCTGGAAGATTTTAAGTCATTCTTGTATTCATTTTAATATTTAATATTATGATCTAGTTTTGTTATTTTATATGCTAGTAATAACTGAAAAGTGCCCAAAGTCCACTAGGAATAAGGCAGTGGAGATATTGCATGTCTGCCTGAATAAACAAACAAGCAAATATTTATATAATTATATAACATTTATATAATAGGGTCAAAAGTTCAGTATTTTATTTATTTTATTTATTTATTTCATCAAGCATGTATTTTATGACAGATACAAGTGTAAACATAATTATAAATATATGTAAAGGATATGAATAAAAGAAAACATTAGGACAGGGACGGTAGACACGCTGGTGCTCTTATGCACGCCCCTTACATACCTCTTAGGAATGGGGTGAGGTCTACAGTAGACAGTCTAAGGTTAAAGTTTTGGGGATTTGGGGAAGACACCACAGAGTCAGGTAGTGCATTCCGGGCATTGACAACTCTGTTACTGAAGTCATATTTTCTACAATCAAGATTGGAGCGGTTCACTTTTAAGTTTAAATCTATTGTGTGCTCGTGTATTGTTTTAGTTGAAGCTGAAGTATTCATTGGTTGGTAGGACATTGTAGCAGATGATTTTATGTACTATGCTTAGGTCAGACTGAAGACGGCAAAGTTTTAAGTTGTCTAAGCCCAAAATTTTGAGTCTGGTGGCATAAGGTATTTTGTTGCGAGCAGAGGAGTGGAGTATATCTGTTTCCTTCTCTTCAAGCCTCCAGCAATTTAGAGAGGAAAGTTATATTGGCAAAGAACCAGGACCTTTTTGAGACTGACAGGTCTGGGAGCAGAATCTTCATTTGCCACCAATAAATATGTATGCATGAACTCATGCACATAGTTTCTCTGATCCGCACATACTGTTCACTACCTCCTATGTTGTTGCAATTGCTTTTCCTTCCATTGCAGGTCCAATGCAGTCAATGTCCCAGGAAATCCCAAATATTGAAATATTTTTTTGCATTCTATTTTAACTTATTTAATTAGTTTTACAAATGTCACAAGCAACTAATCCACTGGTCATTTCAAATTTTGAAGCATCCTGGGAGGATACTTCCATCACTGCCTCCATCCTACCAGGCTATAAGAAGAACAAATGAAGGAAGCCATAGGCAATGTTTAGAGAAACACAAGAACAGCCTTTAGCTCTCTGCCATTTTCCTTCTAGGTGGAGAAAAAGTCATGGAAAACATGTCTTTGCTGGATTGCTTAGACACTATCGGGATGGAGAGGTTCAGGTAAATCCATCTGCTCCTTCCATCCATATCAAGCTGAATGATTAGAAAGGCCAAGTTGTCCTTGAATGTAATTGTAAAACAAAAGAGACTAATGCCTAAACAATTTCTCCCAGTAGGATAGTATTTCTCAGCCTTGAGAACTTTAACATGAATGGACTTCAACACCCAGAATTCCTCAGTCCACATATGTATGCTGACTGAGGAAAGCCCTATGAAAGAAAGGCCTAAGAAAGGTCCTGCTGGCCTTTTGCAAGGTTTTAAAACTGGACTATATACAGGGGTGGGCTGCTGGGGTTCACAGGGATTTGGGAAGACACCACAGAGTCAGGTAGTGCATTCCAGGCATTGACAACTCTGTTACTGAAGTCATATTTTCTACAATCAAGATTGGAGCGGTTCACTTTTAAGTTTAAATCTATTGTGTGCTCGTGTATTGTTTTAGTTGAAGCTGAAGTATTCATTGGTTGGTAGGACATTGTAGCAGATGATTTTATGTACTATGCTTAGGTCAGACTGAAGACGGCAAAGTTTTAAGTTGTCTAAGCCCAAAATTTTGAGTCTGGTGGCATAAGGTATTTTGTTGCGAGCAGAGGAGTGGAGTATATCTGTTTCCTTCTCTTCAAGCCTCCAGCAATTTAGAGAGGAAAGTTATATTGGCAAAGAACCAGGACCTTTTTGAGACTGACAGGTCTGGGAGCAGAATCTTCATTTGCCACCAATAAATATGTATGCATGAACTCATGCACATAGTTTCTCTGATCCGCACATACTGTTCACTACCTCCTATGTTGTTGCAATTGCTTTTCCTTCCATTGCAGGTCCAATGCAGTCAATGTCCCAGGAAATCCCAAATATTGAAATATTTTTTTGCATTCTATTTTAACTTATTTAATTAGTTTTACAAATGTCACAAGCAACTAATCCACTGGTCATTTCAAATTTTGAAGCATCCTGGGAGGATACTTCCATCACTGCCTCCATCCTACCAGGCTATAAGAAGAACAAATGAAGGAAGCCATAGGCAATGTTTAGAGAAACACAAGAACAGCCTTTAGCTCTCTGCCATTTTCCTTCTAGGTGGAGAAAAAGTCATGGAAAACATGTCTTTGCTGGATTGCTTAGACACTATCGGGATGGAGAGGTTCAGGTAAATCCATCTGCTCCTTCCATCCATATCAAGCTGAATGATTAGAAAGGCCAAGTTGTCCTTGAATGTAATTGTAAAACAAAAGAGACTAATGCCTAAACAATTTCTCCCAGTAGGATAGTATTTCTCAGCCTTGAGAACTTTAACATGAATGGACTTCAACACCCAGAATTCCTCAGTCCACATATGTATGCTGACTGAGGAAAGCCCTATGAAAGAAAGGCCTAAGAAAGGTCCTGCTGGCCTTTTGCAAGGTTTTAAAACTGGACTATATACAGGGGTGGGCTGCTGGGGTTCACAGGGATTTGGGAAGACACCACAGAGTCAGGTAGTGCATTCCAGGCATTGACAACTCTGTTACTGAAGTCATATTTTCTACAATCAAGATTGGAGCGGTTCACTTTAAGTTTAAATCTATTGTGTGCTCGTGTATTGTTTTAGTTGAAGCTGAAGTATTCATTGGTTGGTAGGACATTGTAGCAGATGATTTTATGTACTATGCTTAGGTCAGACTGAAGACGGCAAAGTTTTAAGTTGTCTAAGCCCAAAATTTTGAGTCTGGTGGCATAAGGTATTTTGTTGCGAGCAGAGGAGTGGAGTATATCTGTTTCCTTCTCTTCAAGCCTCCAGCAATTTAGAGAGGAAAGTTATATTGGCAAAGAACCAGGACCTTTTTGAGACTGACAGGTCTGGGAGCAGAATCTTCATTTGCCACCAATAAATATGTATGCATGAACTCATGCACATAGTTTCTCTGATCCGCACATACTGTTCACTACCTCCTATGTTGTTGCAATTGCTTTTCCTTCCATTGCAGGTCCAATGCAGTCAATGTCCCAGGAAATCCCAAATATTGAAATATTTTTTTGCATTCTATTTTAACTTATTTAATTAGTTTTACAAATGTCACAAGCAACTAATCCACTGGTCATTTCAAATTTTGAAGCATCCTGGGAGGATACTTCCATCACTGCCTCCATCCTACCAGGCTATAAGAAGAACAAATGAAGGAAGCCATAGGCAATGTTTAGAGAAACACAAGAACAGCCTTTAGCTCTCTGCCATTTTCCTTCTAGGTGGAGAAAAAGTCATGGAAAACATGTCTTTGCTGGATTGCTTAGACACTATCGGGATGGAGAGGTTCAGGTAAATCCATCTGCTCCTTCCATCCATATCAAGCTGAATGATTAGAAAGGCCAAGTTGTCCTTGAATGTAATTGTAAAACAAAAGAGACTAATGCCTAAACAATTTCTCCCAGTAGGATAGTATTTCTCAGCCTTGAGAACTTTAACATGAATGGACTTCAACACCCAGAATTCCTCAGTCCACATATGTATGCTGACTGAGGAAAGCCCTATGAAAGAAAGGCCTAAGAAAGGTCCTGCTGGCCTTTTGCAAGGTTTTAAAACTGGACTATATACAGGGGTGGGCTGCTGGGGTTCACAGGGATTTGGGAAGACACCACAGAGTCAGGTAGTGCATTCCGGGCATTGACAACTCTGTTACTGAAGTCATATTTTCTACAATCAAGATTGGAGCGGTTCACTTTAAGTTTAAATCTATTGTGTGCTCGTGTATTGTTTTAGTTGAAGCTGAAGTATTCATTGGTTGGTAGGACATTGTAGCAGATGATTTTATGTACTATGCTTAGGTCAGACTGAAGACGGCAAAGTTTTAAGTTGTCTAAGCCCAAAATTTTGAGTCTGGTGGCATAAGGTATTTTGTTGCGAGCAGAGGAGTGGAGTATATCTGTTTCCTTCTCTTCAAGCCTCCAGCAATTTAGAGAGGAAAGTTATATTGGCAAAGAACCAGGACCTTTTTGAGACTGACAGGTCTGGGAGCAGAATCTTCATTTGCCACCAATAAATATGTATGCATGAACTCATGCACATAGTTTCTCTGATCCGCACATACTGTTCACTACCTCCTATGTTGTTGCAATTGCTTTTCCTTCCATTGCAGGTCCAATGCAGTCAATGTCCCAGGAAATCCCAAATATTGAAATATTTTTTTGCATTCTATTTTAACTTATTTAATTAGTTTTACAAATGTCACAAGCAACTAATCCACTGGTCATTTCAAATTTTGAAGCATCCTGGGAGGATACTTCCCATCACTGCCTCCATCCTACCAGGCTATAAGAAGAACAAATGAAGGAAGCCATAGGCAATGTTTAGAGAAACACAAGAACAGCCTTTAGCTCTCTGCCATTTTCCTTCTAGGTGGAGAAAAAGTCATGGAAAACATGTCTTTGCTGGATTGCTTAGACACTATCGGGATGGAGAGGTTCAGGTAAATCCATCTGCTCCTTCCATCCATATCAAGCTGAATGATTAGAAAGGCCAAGTTGTCCTTGAATGTAATTGTAAAAACAAAAGAGACTAATGCCTAAACAATTTCTCCCAGTAGGATAGTATTTCTCAGCCTTGAGAACTTTAACATGAATGGACTTCAACACCCAGAATTCCTCAGTCCACATATGTATGCTGACTGAGGAAAGCCCTATGAAAGAAAGGCCTAAGAAAGGTCCTGCTGGCCTTTTGCAAGGTTTTAAAAACTGGACTATATACAGGGGTGGGCTGCTGGGGATTCACAGGGATTTGGGAGAATCTGTAGCTAAGATTCTGTGCAGTTCAGAGAATCCCCAAATCCCACTCCTGGCTGGCCCCACCCACTCCACTCTACCCCTCCCCTCCCAAGAGTCCCCATGTGGCCCGTTTTGGATGCAGGTAAGTGCAGGGTGCACACAGATGCTCGGGGAGTGCGAAAAACACACCTACTGGAAGTTTAGGAAACCTCCGGAGGGCCTCTGAAGCCTGGGGAGGCCATTTTTGCCCTCCCGGAGGCTTGAAGAATTCTCCAGAGCCCAGGAAGGGCAAAAATGTCCCCACTGCTGTGGTGCAGGAGGCCAACTAGGCCACACCCACCATGGCCACAAGAGAACCCCTTGCTAAAATTTTTGAAGCCCCCTCTGGTTATATAAGAGTCCAATTAGTTGGTTTTACAGCTATTGACTAATCATCATACTGGCTGTTTGTGCTTATTTATATTACAGGTGTTTTTATTAATGTTTTTAGTGTTTTATAATTAATTCATTAAGTGAAAGTTTGAAGTTACAAAAACACTGAAAAAAACTACATAATCTGCCCTTGCACTTACAACCATCATAGCCTCCCTATGCTCATATGATCAAAATTCAGACATTTGGCAACCAGCATGGATTCATGATGATTACAGAATCATGGGGTCATGTGATTGTCAAATGCGACCTTCCCAATCAGCTTCTGACAAACAAATTCAATGGAGGAAGCTAAGTTTCCTTAATGAACTCATTATTCACTTAACAACTGGAGTGATTCACTTATCATGCATGGCAAAATAGGTTGTAAAATCAGGCAAGATCAACTTAACAATCGCCTTGCTTATTCTGGAAATTCTGGTTCCATCGTTGGTTGTCGATTGAGGACTACCTATAGCTGTTTGTTACAAGCAAGACTTGTGGACATATTTAGGAATTCAGTCTTAAAACCACTTCTAAAAACACGATTACCTACCCAAACTTATTAGAATTCATTTGAATTAAGAGGTCAAAATAAAGTAGTGCAAAATTGCTATAAACCTGAATTATATCAACTGAAAAATTGCCAGTAGTTTAAACAGAGCTGAAAAAAGAGCTAATATTATAATAAGCATCATTAATTAAACAGTGGTTTGTAAGTTACAATAAGCCATTATTCTACTTTATTTTGTACTTTATCTCAGTAAAACCTCACACAGAAGGCAGGGTGACCTCTGTGTTAGGCATATTAGGAACACCGAAAGCTTAACAATGATGGCTAGTTAATTATGGTGCCAGCCAGAAACGTATCTAACAATGACAGAATGCAAATTGTATGCTTCTTACATATAAAATAGAAAAATAGCTTTAAGGCAATCCAATGTTCTCCAGCTGAGAACTCGCCCAAACAATATTATTACAAAAGTTTATTTCTTAGCAATGGAAACTCAGAAATCCCCAGGAGCCCACAAAGTCATTTTAAATACAGTATAACCAAATCAGGAAATCCAAAACTATATATTAGTTGAGGTTAATATAATATGGAGAGCCCTGTTGCAACTAATATGAGGTTCTATTATTGCTCTTCAAGATATCTGCAAATCATTTCCTTGCCATGTAATTCATTTAGAAATCATGCCCTGTTCCATAGAACCACAACCAATTACATTTTTTCCCCCTAAGTGTAGAAGGATCAACAGATTTGTTCAAGTTGAAAACTATACGTTGGTTGCAAACAAGGTTGAGAAGAGGAGAAGTATGAACGGTAGAGCCACCACAAATTAGATAGCCTTATCTCAGGGATAGTCAAAGGGGACTTGCTGCTTCAAATAAAAAGACCCTACTTACGGTGATCATGATATTATGGACCTCTCCGATACTACATTCCCAGAGGCTGCTGCATTGGTACTCAGCCTTGGTGACTGACAGGGACCAGTCTGAAGGACAAGGGATCCACTCACTCTTTAAGATAGCCCTGTGAAATAACCATCTCAATCTGTACTAAAATCCCTATGTAGGATGTGTACTGGATGAGTGGCTTAACTGGGAAAGTGCTCTGAAGAGCTATTCACTTCAGCAGTGGCTATTCCCATAGATTAGAATTTTATTGGCCAAGTGTGATTGGACACACAAGGAATTTGTCTTGGTGCCATCAGTCCACAGGAGAGAAGTAAGTAAAAAGGACAAGCTGTCACGAGATACAGCTGAGTCTAGGGAGATGTAAGCAGATGGGGGGAAAGCGCAGCACGATAGGGTGTTCAGAAGATTAGGTAGTGTCTATATGAGAATGAAGATTCATTCTCCAAGCTTATGGGTTTGTTTCCAAATGTTTCTTTACCAGGCTAGGTAACATCTTCAGCAGAGGTTAGGGAATGTCTGTCTATGAGGGCTTCATGTGGGCAGTAGGTCTTGTGATGAGTCAGGTGTGTTAAGAGAGGGTCTTATAATGGGTCTTGTGACGGTCAGGTAGGAGATATCAGTGGGAGTTTTGTGACGGGTCTTGTGATGGGGAAGTTTCTATATAGTACTGAAAAACTGAGACAGTCACATTGGCCCTTAATCAGGGGTGCCAGTGGCCATATTAAAAAAAGGATGAAAATGTTTGACATAATTTAAATGTATTTTAATTAAAATTAAGCTACAATAAAAAAAAATAATAGTGGTTAAGGTATCTGGCTAGAAAGCAAGATATTATGGGTTCTACAGAGGTGGGTTTCAGCAGGTTCTGACCAGTTCTGGAGAACCGGTATTGGAAATTTTGAGTAGCTCGGAGAACTGGTAGTAAAAATTCTGACTGGCCCTGCCCCCATCTATTCTCTGCCTCTCAAGTCCCAGCTGATTGGGAGGAAATGGGGATTTTGCAATAACCTTTCCCTGGAGCGGGGTGGGAATGGAGATGTTACAGTATCCTTCCCCTGCCATGCCCACCAAGCACACCGTACCCACCAAGCCACGCCCACAGAACCGGTAGTAAAAAAATTTGAAACCCACCACTGGGGTTCTAGTCCTATCTTAGCCATGAAAGCCAATCTGGTGATTTTGGGCCAGTCACTCACTCTTAGCCCCACACACCTCACAGGATTGTTGTTGTGAGGAAAATACGAGGAGCAAGGATTATTAGATACCTTCACCATCTTAAGTTGTTTATTAAAAAAATAATAAAGATGGAGTATAAATTATATAAATAAAAATATATAAATAGGTTTCTTTTTTATTGACAGTAACAATTTCATTTCGGCAGCAACATGAAATTTTGTACATTATGGGGCAAGAAAAGACAAACCAAGTAAATTCTTTGGGTGCTGCAGATTTGCTGAATTCTGTTAAACTTCACTAAATGTCTTTTACTGCTTTTAAAAATACAAGATCTGGTTCATATAACACTTGGTTCCCTCGCCCAACCAATTTTATTTTATTTTTTGGTGAAAGAAGGAAAAGGAAAGGTTGGTTAATAAAAGTTTTCATATGACTTAGAAACTATAAAGTTTTTAATCAACTTCCTTTTCAATGGAACCCCTTTTGTTCAGATTCCTATTTCCCAATACAGTAAACGTCTGCATTAAATCCACCCTCCAGACAGCTCAACAGCTATTAATTCCTGCATCTGATAAATTATCCATACCATTTCAGGTATTATGTTTTTTTTCATTTTAGTCCCTTATTGATTATCATTTTATTACTTTGCCTTTAATTTTTCTTGGATCATTAATATAGAGAGATTTTTGTCCCTTGCTGCAGTGTCTGGAAATCAAATCTTTGAAAAATGGCTCTGTGTGAAATGAAAATGAGGATTGAGCTGTCTTTCTTTTCCTTGACTGAACTACACTTACTCTGCTCCAATCAGCATATTTTTTTAAATAAATATTAAATATATAGCCTCCCCTCTTCATGAATTCTACAAACCTAAAAACATTCTAGAACCTAAAATCAAGATGTAAATTATAATCTGTCTTTATATTAATTTTAACTGATCTTGGCATCAATATGTACTGATGGGAGAGGTGTCAATTCTTGGGTTGCAGTGGGACTTAATGGGACAAATTCTGCTTGCTAAAGCATCTTTTCCTTATTATTATAGAAGTGCCATACAGTCAGAATGTAACTGATGAGACAGTTATATTATTACATATGTCCATTTTATGCATATTTATTTTAAAATATATTGGAGTTATTACAACAAATTGAATAGTCATGTGGCCATCAAGGTTCTTCCCTCTCATGAAGTTTTAGATTCTGAAGCATTTAATATATGAACATAATTTAATAGAAGGAGAAGCGGAAGGAGAAGAGACACACTCACAGTTGGTCTTGCTGGCAGCTGAACATCCAATCCTGGGTAACACTGCTACTAAACTCCTCCCTTTCAGGACTAGGGACTGGCATGGAGCTTTATGGAGACCTCAAAAAGTTTAATTGACCCCCATTCACCTTCCATCATTTAACAACCACTTATTGAACCTCAAGCATTTACTGACCTCCTTTTCACTCCCAACCATTTCTCAACTTGTTAGAAATATCCATCATCAATTGGGTGTTGATACCAATCCTGACCTGAATCAATTCTGTATTTTCAAGCAAGAACATATTCTTGGAAGCTTCCTATAAACTGTTACTTGATCCTTGCAAAGATGCTTGGACTTTCCATGTTTATCTTTACAAAATAAGGTGCTTTGCTACTGAGAACAGCTCCAGTTCATTATTCATTAACTCCTTTTCAAAAGAAAAGGCCCTACTTCCTTAGAATTACTGTCTGCACATTCACACATTTCACAGTCACAACATCATCAAATAAAATGAACACAAAAAATGCTGGTAGTTTAGGCTAGTAATAATTGATCTTTACCCAGAATGAATTAAGAGCATAGGCTTCCCTGATTCAGAAGATGAGGCATAGACAGAAAGAACTTTGGGGGGGGGAGGGATGTCTCAAAAGCAATCTGTACTCTGCCCTGGCAATTAAAACAAGGAATGCAATCAAAATATTTCTATTACAATACAGTTCAGCAGCAACAGCAGATGATCTTATACCATTCCAAGTCCGGCTCCATTTTTGGCAGAGGTGAAGAGAACTTATATATTTAGAACAGGGGTGAAATGTAAAATTTGTTACTACCTGTTCTGTGAGCATGGCTTGGTGGTGGGTAATATGACTGGGTGGGCATGGCCAACTGTTTTTTTTTACTTTTAAAAGCATTTTTCTACAAAAAAAATGCTTTTAAAAGCCTCTGATGATCAGGCAACTCAGCTGGGATCGTCAGAGGAGCCTTTTAAAAGCATTTTGTCTACAACCTCTTTGGCTGAAGAGGTTGTAAAAAAAATGCTTTTAAAAGCCTCTGATGATCCCAGCTAAGCCGCGCGATCATCAGAGGCTTTTTTTTTACTTTTAAAATCATTTTTTCAGCCGAAGAAAAAATGCTTTTAAAAATTAAAAAAAACTTCTGATGATTGTGCGGCTCAGCTGAGCATGGGGTGGGGGCAGGGATTTTTGCTACCAATTTTCTAAACCATCCGCCGCCATCGCTACTGGTTCAGGTAATCCGGTCCGAACCGAGAGCACTTCACCCCTGATTTAGAAAGAATCTTAGTTTCATCATTTGTTGCACTGCATTGTTCTCACATTAAACATGAGCAATTATGTGACAGTTTTGTAAGCCTGACAATTAACTGACAATCAATCCATTTGAGTAGTTAAAACCTTTTTCAGATACAATGTGGTCTATTGCCAGAGGTGGTATTCAGCAGGTTCTGACCAGTTCTGGAGAACCGGTAGCGGAAATTTTGAGTAGTTTGGAGAACCGGTAAATACCACCTCTGACTGGCCCTGCCCCCATCTATTCTCTGCCTCCTGAGTCCCAGCTGATCAGGAAGAAATGGAGATTTTACAGTAACCTTCCCCTAGAGAGAGGTGGGAATGGAAATTTTACAGTATCCTTCCCCTGCCACGCCCACCAAACCATGCCCACCAAGCCATGCCCACAGAACCAGTAGTAAAACATTTGGAATCCCACCACTCTCTATTGCAATATGGGAAACAAAATAATAATAGTGATCACATTTCCTCCTTAAAGTCCAAACTCAGTAGAGAAAATTTGACCAAAGCAATCAACACCTGGACAATACTGGTCATTAGATACACAGCTGGAATAGAGGACTCAAGCGGAACTAAAAGCCCTGGATGAGAAGACCCAAAAAATAATGAAAATGAATCATGATCATCACCCATTCAGAAATATTGGCAGACTCTACTTATCAAGGAAAATAGGTAGGCATGGAATGTTTTAAGTTCACTAGACAGTGAAAGAATAAAAAGCCTATTGGAAGAAAACCTCAAGGACAGTGAAGAAGATGAACTAAAGCTGGTATACCATGAAGGCTTATTGAATGCTTGAGAGACCAAACTGGTCTACAACAAGATGAACAAAATAAGAGACATGGCAAGTATTACATACATGCCCAGTACATTAAAAAAAAAGGTAAAATGGTTAACAACAAAACCTGGCAATCTCTAAAGAGCAGGAAAATCAAAGAAAGAGACAGGCAAGCTTATTCTGGCTGCACAGGGCAAGAACAAATGCATATAAAGCCAGATTGCCAGAACCTTTTAAAAGGATTGTTTTAACAACCTCTTCGGCCAAAGAGCTTGCAGAAAATATGCTTTTAAAAGGTTCTGGCAACAACTGGCCGCACATGTTGCCTCTGCAAAGAAGCTGAAGAAACAGTGGACCACCTACCGTAGTTAGCTTCTAATCATACAAAGCAAAAAGTGGAACCACAGAACAGACCCCCCCTTCCCCCCCCCAAGAAAAAACCATAAAAAGAAGAAGCTAAGGGGATACTAGTACATTGGAATTCAGATAGCCAGATAGAGAAAAGATAATAGCCCGGATTTAACTATTGCCAATAAGAAAGAAAAAAAATGGATAGTAGACATTGTAGTACCTGGAGATAACCAAAGAGATGACGGAAGAAAAGAGAAAGAACTGAAGAAAATCACAAAATGCAAAGACCTCCAAATAGAAGAACAAAGGTGGCAAAAGAAAGCATCAATTACTAATAGTAATTGATGCCTTCGATACAATCCCAAAACATCTGGGCAACATTGCCATCAGGCAATTGCAGCTTACATCCTGCAATAATATCTTTAAAATCACTAAATAATAACATCTGACTCTCCCAGGTTCTTGGATGGTGGGATAGATAGGTCCACCCTAAACATCTGACTGACTCTGCAAATAATAATAATAACAACAACAATAGCAACAACAACATCAACGATCAGTCAATTGCAGAAGGCAGCTTTACTTAGAATAGCTTCCATCCTGTAACACCGTCAAACATCCAGATCTGCCTATCCCAGGTCCTTGGTAAGGACACGATAGGTAAACAGAAATGCCAAACCCAGTCTCAACCTCTGGCTGACTGTGTGATGCTCAATCGCAACAACAACAACAACAACAACAACAACAACAATAGTCATGAGACTTAAGCAACTTTCTCCTTGAATTTATTTCTCTACTAATATGCCCCAATTGACATAAGTGGAATGTTTTTGCAAGTTACTTGCTATATTTCAGGACAATCTAAACCTAACTTGGCATTTTCACAGCCTTGTATGCATGTGAGTGAACCAGTTTCCTGGCTAGGAATCTGCTTAACAGGTAAAATACTTGCTTTTCTGTGGCACACGCAAATTCATATCCTGTATGCTGAATAACTGTAGTATCACATTCATGGTACAATAGCTCACTTGCTGGCTCCAATTTTTCCCAATGTTGATAGCTTTATCTATCTTTAGCTTCAACTGCTCATAAGCTTGGCAATGCACTGGCAATATCAGAAGAGCTCTGAAGGCCCTCCAGGAGCCGGGCCAAGCCTCTGAGCAGCTGGTGCTGTTGTATAGTTTTGAGAAGCAAAGCTGGGGGTCTTATACAAAGCATAATTCAAAGGCCTAGTTTTTACAGCTTTTTATGGGATCAACAGAGTAACAGACCACATAGCATGGACTTCAGAACTGGAGGCAAAAAGGAAAAATTCTTCCTCCTCGGGGGATGTGTCCATTCTAAGCAAGTTTGACTTTAATTTTGGCCTTCATTGGCAGGTGACATGTTGTACAGCATAGATATGATGCTTCTACCCTGTTGAGAGGATAAATGATGTTCTTGTTATTCCATATAGGCCCCCTGTTGGATTATAATAATACAATCTTGAAAAAGGAGTTCTTTATTGTAGTCACTGAATGAATGTCTTTTATTATTATAAGCAGTTTATTATAAAACTAGAAGAGACTGAAATCTGAAATCAACCCAGCTGGAATATTGGAACCCTCAGGACGATAGTCAATAGATGCCTATTTGTGGAAATTATTTCCAGAAGGTATGACAAGAGACTTTAATGTCTTCCTCCCTTCTCAGATGAATTTAGTCTATTACTAATTCTTTTCCCTCTAATGTCTATGGTAGGGGGGTTACTCTCATATACTTTGTAGCCCTCAAAATCATTCATGCGGTCCTCATGAATGAGACTATTGTTGTATTTAGTGTGCTTGAGATATTACTTTTCATTTCCCCAAAAGCAATTCTCAAGGAGTTTTTGATTGTGTTCCAATTATTCTGATCAAAGGCAACAATAGTGGTCTGACAGATTATTTCTGAGCCACTAGCACTATTCTTAATGAAGCCAAATGAGCCGTCAAATTATAGAAAATGCGGAGTTACCTGTATTGGTGTCTCTCTTTTCTAACGATACAAGATCTCAGGGGAAAAAAAATCTATAAAATGAGCTTTTCTCATTAGTTTCGGTTATTCTCGTGGAATAACCGAATAATCGTGGTTATCTATACGATAAAATCGCTCAGCTCCGGGATGGTCTGGACCGAAATTGGGATGATCCAAGCGAGGGAGAGGAGGCACGTCTTGTTGAGTCTGTTTGGGATGAGTTTGACCCTGTGGCTCCCGAGGACGTGGACAGGCGCCACTACATGTTTACTGGACCCGTGTCCTTCCTGGCTGGTACTGGCCACTCAGGAGGTGACACGAGGCTGGCTCCAGAGGATTATCAATGCTTCCTTGTTGGAAGGGGTCTTCCCTGCCGCCTTGAAAGAGGCGGTGGTGAGACCCCTCCTCAAGAAGCCCTCTTTGGACCCAGCTATTTTGGGTAATTATCGTCCAGTCTCCAACCTTCGCTTTGTTGCGAAGGTTGTAGAGAGTGCTGTGGCGCGACAGCTACCCCAATACCTGGATGAATCCGTCTATCTAGACCCGTTCCAGTCCGGCTTCCGACCCGGATACAGCACGGAGACAGCTTTGGTCGCATTGGTGGATGATCTCTGGAGGGCCAGGGACAGGGGTTATTCCTCTGCCCTGGTCCTATTAGACCTCTCAGCGGCTTTTGATACCATCGACCATGGTATCTTGCTGCGCCGGTTGGGGGGATTGGGAGTGGGAGGCACCGTGTATCGGTGGTTCTCCTCCTATCTCTCTGACCGGTCGCAGACGGTGTTGACAGGGGGGCAGAGGTCGACCGCGAGGTGCCTCACTTGTGGGGTGCCGCAGGGGTCGATTCTCTCGCCCCTTCTGTTCAACATCTATATGAAGCCGTTGGGTGAGATCATCAGTGGCTTCGGGGTGAGATACCAGCAGTACGCTGATGACACCCAGCTGTACTTTTCCACCCCGGGCCACCCCAATGAAGTTGTTGAAGTGCTGTCCCGGTGTTTGGAGGCCGTACGGGTCTGGATGGGGAGAAACAGGCTCAAGCTTAATCCCTCCAAGACGGAGTGGCTGTGGATGCCGGCATCCCGATTCAGTCAGCTGCAGCCGCAGCTGACTGTTGGTGGCGAGTTATTGGCCCCAAAGGATAGGGTGCGCAACTTAGGTGTCCTCCTGGATGAACGGCTGTCGTTTGAAGATCATTTGACGGCCGTCTCCAGGAGGGCCTTCCACCAGGTTCGCCTGGTTCGGCAGTTGCGCCCCTTCCTTGATCGGGATGCCTTGTGCACAGTCACTCACGCGCTCGTTACCTCTCGCTTGGATTATTGTAATGCTCTCTACATGGGGCTCCCCTTGAGGTGCACTCGGAGGCTTCAGTTAGTCAGAATGCAGCTGCGCTGGTGATAGAGGAGCTACTCGTAGCTCCCACGTAACACCGCTCCTGCGCAGACTGCACTGGCTGCCTGTGGCCTTTCGAGTGCACTTTAAGGTGTTGGTTACGACCTTTAAAGCGCTCCATGGCTTAGGGCCTGGGTACTTACGGGACCGCCTGCTGTTACCTCATGCCTCCCACCGACCCGTACGCTCTCACAGAGGGCCTTCTCAGGGTGCCGTCCGCCAAGCAATGCCGGCTGGCGGCCCCAGGGAAGGTCCTTCTCTGTGGGGCTCCACACTCTGGAACGAGCTTCCCCGGGTTTCGCCAAATACCTGACCTTGGACCTTCCGCGAACTGAAGACACATCTTTTCATTCGGGCTGGCTTGAATTTTATTGAATTTTATTGGTTTTTTAAATTTTTTAAATTTTTAATATTAATCTTAAATGGGATTTTAGTTTTTTATATATTTTAAAGTTTTGGGCTAATTATAATAAGTTTTTTAATTCACATTTTAAATTGTACATTGTATTGTCTTTTTTACTTCTGCCTGTACACCGCCCTGAGTCCTTCGGGAGAAGGGCGGTATAAAAATCAAATAAAATAAAAATAAAATAAAATAAATAAGACTAGCAAAAACAATAGTGAAAGGTACCAAGAGATAGTTTCTTTTGTCTGATCTACAGATTTGGGTTTTTGTATCACCAAAGTTTCCTCTTCTTGTTTCCCCATACCGTTGAGTATGGCTCACTTATTTCCTAATTTAGCTCAGATCCTGTCTTTGGATATGGATGACTTAGTTATACTGTTTATAAAATGGACATTTATAGAAAAGAAGTTAAATGTTTAGAAATCCTATAAAAGGAGGCAGTACATCAACGTAAGAAGAACATCAAAAGTAGAACTGAGTACTAAACTCATAAGAGGTAACTCTGCTTGAGCTGGAAAAAACAATGTTATTTATTTATTTATTGTAAGAGGATATCATATCTTTTATAGGATTTCTAAACATTTAACTTCTTTTCTATAAATGTCCATTTTATAAGCAGTATAACTAAGTCATCCAACATGTTCATGAACATTTATAGGAACAGGAAATAAACTTATCACCACTAGTTTACTGAATAAACTTATTAAATATTGGGAATGACCTTTCTATGAATGCTGTTTTTATCTTAATCACTTTTCTTTCCACTTCCTGCTTGTTCAGAGGAACCGTCTTCTCCCTATGTTTTGGAAGAAAATTATTCCTCTTTTCTATCCTCATATTCCTTTCTCACCGCTCATATATTCTTGCGGCTTCCTTTCTTTTATTACTTTACTTTTTACTTTACACAATTGTATTTTAGGGGGAAAACCATTTGGGCAATTTAGTCAAAAATTTAAAAAAATCCCTATATAAATAAAAGCAACCCAGCCCCATATAACTTATTTCAGTGTTTATCTTGGCAGAAGTGTAGAGAACATTGCTGAACACTGCAATCTATGCATATAAACTCAGAAAAAAGTCTCACTGACCTATAATGAGGTTCACCTCTGAATGAAAGGATTAAAACACCTTTCCCTAAACTACTTCAAAGAAAATAAATAAATCTAGCCACAGTTGTTGTTTTTTCTTTCATCATCTATACTTTCATAATCTAGAAACATAATCTGTTTCTAGACAGCTGACCAGAAAACCAAGTTTCATCATGTTAACGATTTAGGATTCCCATCAGTGGTGGGTTTCAAATTTTTTTACTACCGGTTATGTGGGTGTGGCTTGGTGGGCGTGGTTTGATGGGCGTGGCAGGGGAAGGATACTGTAAAATCTCCATTCCCTCCCCAATCCAGGGGAAGGTTACTGCAAAATCCCCATTTCCTCCCGATCAGCTGGGACTTGGGAGGCAAAGAATAGATGGGGGCGGGCCCTGTCAGAATTTTTACTACTAGTTCTCCGAACTACTCAAAATTTCCGCTACCGGTTCTCCAGAACTGGTCAGAACCTGCTGAAACCCACCTCTGATTCCCATCTTGCGACTGGATTCTGCAGATGGTTCCTCTGAACAAGCAGGAAGTGGAAAGAAAAGTGATTAAGATAAAAACAGCATTCATAGAAAGGTCATTCCCAATATTTAATAAGTTTCTTCAGTAAACTAGTGGTGGTAAGTGTATTTCCTGTTCCTAAAAATGTTCATAACCTTGGTTCATGAAGCAAGTCAATAATAGTGGCAGCATGTTGAGTAAACCTATTAACCAGGGGTGAAATGCTCCCGGTTCAGACCGGATCGCCGATCTGGTAGCAATGGCGGTGGGTTGTTCGGAGAACAAGTAGCAAAAATATCTGGCTCCGCCCCCTGCTCCAGCTGAGCTGCACAATCATCAAAGTTTTTTTTTTAACCTTTAAAAGCATTTTTTCTTCCGCCGAAAAAATGCATTTTTTCTTCCGCTGAAAAAATGCTTTTAAAAGTAAAAAAAAGCCTTTGATGATCGCGCAGCTCAGCTGGGATCGTCAGAACTCTTTAAAAGCTTTTTTTTCGCAACCTCTTCGGCCAAAGAGGTTGTTAAAAAAAAAGCTTTTAAAAGGCTTCTCTGGCGAATCCAGCTGAGTTGCCTGATCATTAGAACCCTTTAAAAGCATATTTTCTACAAGCTCTTTGGCCAAAGAGGTTGTTAAAACAATCCTTTTAAAAGGTTTTGGCAATCAGGCAACTTCATCTGGGATCATCAGAGAAGCCTTTTAAAGGCTTTTTTTCCTCTGGCGATCCTAGCTGATTTTCCTGATCATCACAGGCTTTTAAAACCATTTTTAACAACCTCTTCCAACAGCCCCTGCTGATGCCCACACAATTGCCTGGTCCCCACTTGCCTAATTGCTGTTTCTTTTGGGCTCGCTCCTGCCTTGCTTTGCTTTGGCTGCTGCAATCAATTGCATCAGCTAGCAACTGAATCTGCTTGCCTGCAATCATTCTCATCAGTGAGCAACTCAATCTGCCTGCCTCCAATTGGGTAAGTAACTGGGGTGGGGAGCTTTAAAAAATAGTTAATTGGGTTTTTTTTAAAGGAGTTTTTTTTTTAGACAGCAATTTAAAGTTAAGGAAGTTTTAAATTTAGCTGCTTTTATCTAAAAAGTATAAATAAAATAAAATAAAATATTTGTGCAGCTTTCTGAGATTTGGTGTGTTTCTATAGTGTTTCACTCTAACTACACAAACACACAAAATCTCACAAAGCTGTATGTGGCATTTTGTGTGTGTGTGAGTCAGTTGTATTGTGTTGTGTGTGTGTAAAGTGTGAAAGTTGGTTTTTGAGCTTTTTATGGCTGTGTGAGGTTCCTGCTTGTTGCAGGGGCCATTCTGGGTAAAGTGCAGCTGCTTTTACATTGTGTGTGAGTCAGTTGTGTTGTGTTGTGTGTAAAGTGTGAAAGTTGGTTTTTGGTACCTGTTATTATTTTGTGTACTTTGTTTATTATTTTTATTATTTATTGTTATTGGTCACGCCTACCTGTTCACCTGACCACCAAGCCACGCCCACTAATTAAGCCATGCCCACAGAACCAGTAGGGAAAATTTTTAGATTTCACCCCTGCTATTAACCCATACAGTGTTGTGGCAGAAGAGAAGCATTTTTTTCAATTAAAACTCTATGAAGCAGCTCCCTAAATATTCACCCATGTTTTGTGAATTCCTAAGGCAGTGAACTGTAGAATGGTATTCAAATCCTGACTTCAAGGAAGCAAAATATACAATGGATAAAACAGAAAGTTCCCATGAACAGATCCATGTGGAGTGCATAGCGATAATTTATAATTAATATCATTGAAATATGGGCAACATCTCCAGAATGTGACTTTGGGCTGCTCACTATACCTTAAAACAATAAAAAAAATAGCAATAATCAATAATAATAAAAAACCAATGGTCACCAAGGACAAATCCAAACAAAATGATTAACAGAGATCCTCCTGATCCCGGGCCTTGGAATGCCTCCACATCTTCAACACATCCCAAAGGACCAGTAGACTCGGGGTCAATCTGATTTTGGGAATATATGCTGTTCCAAAGGGCAGGTGCTATGACAGAAACAGCATATTTCTGAATGACATTCCCCACAGAATGACATTTTTTACTTGTAGAGACCAAGAGTATTCCATTCTTGTTAGACATAGTAGGTCAGGTAGCAAAGAAATATTGGAATAGGATTCACATCTTAATACAGAAGATTCTCAACGTGAATATAAAGATAAAATCAGAAATGTTTATTTTGGATTTAATGGAAAAAGACTTTAATGATATATATGTGTAGATGGATGGATGATAGATAGATAGATTTAGATTTAGATTTAGATTTAGATTTATTAAATGTCAGCAATATTACTTTTTGCACAAAAATGGAGAGATATTTTGATTCCCACAATGGATGAATCTGATGAAGTTGATGGAGTTAGCAGAGATGGCTAAATTGACTGCTTTCATTAAAGCAGAGACAATACCAAGAAATGACATAGCTGCCCATACTGCCACTGCATTTCACTCTAACTGCAGCTTCTGGATAGTTTTCAAGAATAGAATAAATGACCTGTCTACCAGACCATTGGTTTGTTCTACCAAACCAATGGTCATATAAAAGAAACCTGAGTCTGGAATAGAACTGTAATCTGAGAAAGCATCTCAGACAAAGCCCTCCCTAGTTCTCTCAAAGATAAAAAGAGGGAGGGAGGGGCACATTCAGATTTGCAAGATTCTGTAACTATAATCTTATAATAAAAGTAACATTACCCTGTATGACTTTCGATTTTGATCACAAGTGGTACTTCCTGATTCAGAAAATAATGCATTTTTTTTTTGCCCAAAATGAATGTGTACAAGGGCACTCTGACCACAACTGCCATCTGTTCCTTGAATAGAAGCTATGAGTCCAAAAAGATACCTAAATACAACCCTCTCAGGAAGTACAAACGAAAAATTCTCATATCTGATCAAAGCCATTTGATCTTGCAAGGTTGAACTGTAACCTTGTTCTTCCTTACCCAGAACCTCAAAGCATCCAAGCACTAAGAAAGACCCTCAACCATATCATTCTGGTAGAGATGTATAGCTGAGTATTATCAGTGGATGGATACCTAACCCTTTGCTGACAAATGACCTCACTCAAAAGTTCTAAGGTAAAGGTAAAGGTTCCCCTCGGACCTATGTGCAAGTCATTCTCAACACTAGTGCTCATCTCTGTTTCAAAGCCGAAGAGCCAGCGCTGTCTGAAGATATCTCCGTGGTCATGTGGCCAGAGTGACTAAATGCCAAAGGCGCACGGAACACTATTACCTTCCCACCAAAGGTGATCCCTATTTTTCTACTTGCATTTTTATGTGCTTTCAAACTGCTAGGTTGGCAGAAGCTGGGACAAGTAACGGGAGCTCACCTGGTTACGTGGCATTAGGGATTCGAACCGCTGAACTGCTGACCTTTCGATCGACAGGTTCAGCGTCTTAGCCACTGAGCCACCCCATTTAAAAGTTCTATGTATATATTAAACAGAAGCAAGGAGTGGATGGGGCACCAGGAGACCATGAGTTCAAGTCCTGCCTTATCGATGAATGTTGGTTGGTGACCTTGGGCCAGTCACTCTCCCTCAGCCTAACCCACCTGACAGGATTGATGTTGTGATGGAAATAGGAGGAGGAAGGTGCATTGGGTATGTTTGCCATCTTGAGTTGTTAATAAAATAATAAATATCTTCAATCAATCAATAATAAATTCAGATCAGCACACTGTCCCACCTTCTTTTTTCTCTAGAGGAATATATACTGCAAATCATAATTGATCAGAAAGCAGTATTCATTATTCATGTGGGTTGCCATAAATTCTCTGATTTATTCATCACCATCATCACCATCATCACCATCATCTGTCACAATAAACAAAACTGGGTCAGTTCACAGGAAAATTTCTCTTGCTCAAGATCACATAATGTGGAGCATTTACTTTATTTATTTATTTTTTGCTGAATTCTGGCACTTCATTCTTCTCATTTCTAAGCAACAAATCAGATGCCTCCCACACAACACACATATATTTTCACCCAACTTCAAGGCAGAGCTAGCCTCATATCATGGATGCCAAGTATCATGTTGCTATTTCCACAGTGTCATTTTAACTAGCATAGAAATGTGCTGCCTGTAAGAATGTATTTTTATCATGACCTACCTAAAAGACACTATTTTACTCCCTATTTTGTTCCCTTTCATATGACCATCAAACCTTAAAATAACAAAAAATGCAGAGCAGAGGGAGGAATGATCTCCATACTCAGATAATATAACATACCAATTATAGCCACCAAACATAATACTAAAATAAATAAAGGGGGAGGAAAAATCAGTGATATTTGTTTGAAAGCTCATCATCTCCAATTACAAAACTATAATCTGTGTGTTTCCACTTTGGCCACAATTCTGCTGGCTGCCACAACCTTGTAGTTTTCAGGGAATGAAACATGGGCTGGTATTGCTTAAAATGCCACTAGGCAAGGAAATGTGCAACTCTTTTTCATCAATACGGATGTCCTCTACATTAAATCCTGAGGAAAATAAGCCTTTCATTAATCAGCTTCTATTTCCAGAATCAGTGACAGCAAAAATTCTACATTCATTTTTGCTGTCAACAGAGTCGATGTGCACATACTCATAACTATAACTACAGTATGGATAAGAAAGGAAAATGATGCATTTTTTCCCTTCAGTTTAGAATCTGCACTTTGACACCCTTCTTAAGAAAATATTATTCTGTCAAGATTTAAGAATTAACAGAAAATGTGCTAATTTCTTTGCCAACTCCTTACCAATAAGATAAGATAGAATTCAAGGGTAGCCTTGTTATTTCATCATCCAGGCAAGCTATTCCAGTATAAAAATAACAACTTAAATAACTAGTACTTTGATGAACTTTGATGGAACCCAAAACCGGCTGCCTGAAGTCACCACTTCACTATAGAGCACTATAGAGCACTGCACACCAGAACAACTAGACACAAGAACAATTTTTCCTGAAGGCCATCACTCAAAATTCCCTCAACACTGTCAGACTATTTACTAAATCTGCACTACTATTAAACTTCTCATCGTTTTCATCACCAATCTCTTTCCACTTATGACTGTATGACTGTAACTTTGTTGCTGGTAATCCTTATAATTTATATTGATATTGATTGTTCCTGATTGCTTATTTGTACCCTATGCTTATCATTAAGTATTGTATCATTAAGTGTTAAATTGTACCCTATGACCATCATTTGTGTTGTAAATGTTGTACCTTGATGAAGGTACCTTTTCTTTTATGTACACTGAGAGCATATGCACCAAGACAAGTTCCTTGTGTGTCCAATCACACTTGGCCAATAAAAATTCTATTCTATTCTATTCTATTCTATTCTATTCTATTCTATTCTATTCTATTCTATTCTATTCTATTCTATTCTATTCTGGAATAGAATCTATAGAATCCATAACTGAAGTCACCACTTCACTTCAAATACAAAGGCTGGCTATGGATTCTTATTACTTTTCTGAGTTCCTTTTGTAATCATAATCATAATAACAGAGTTGGAAGAGACCTTGGAGGTCTTCTAGTCCAACCCCCTACCCAGGCAGGAAACCCTATACCATTTCAGACAAATGGTTATCCAACATTTTCTTAAAAAAATTCCAGTGTTGGAGCATTCACAACTTCTGCAAGCAAGTTGTTCCACTTATTAATTGTTCTCACTGTCAGGAAATCTCTCCTTAGTTCTAAGTTGCTTCTCTCCTTGATTAGTTTCCACCCACTGCTTCTTGTTCTACCCTCAGGTGCTTTGGAGAATATTTTAACTCCCTCTTCTTTGTGGCAACCCCTGAGATATTGGAACACTGCTATCATGTCTCCTCTAGTCCTTCTTTTCATTAAACTAGACATACCGAGTTCCTGCAACCATTCTTCATATGTTTTAGCCTCCAGTCCCCTAATCATCTTTGTTGCTCTTCTCAGCACTCTTTCTAGAGTCTCAACATCTTTTTTACATCGTGGCGACCAAAACTGAATGCAATATTGCAAGTGTGGCCTTACCAAGGCATTATAAAGTGGTATTAATACTTCACATGGTCTTGATTCTACCCCTCTGTTTATGCAACCCAGAACTGTGTTGGCTTTTTGTATTTCTATTGCAATTCTTCATACACCTAACTTTCCATGTAGTACCTGAAATGCTATGACAAACACAATGAATTTAATCTTGCAGGTACCAGAACACACATACATAACTCCAAATATGCAGGGCCACTCAAAAGGCTGTACACCTAGCAGGTTTAATATATGACTATCCCTTATTTCTTCTTGCTGCTTTCTTAGACTCCTCATTACTCAACACACAGTGCAGTAATTTAGAAGGAAAAATGTTTCTAGAGTAATCTCTTTGGCAAAATTGTATTTGTGTTTCTTGTTTGTCAGTGAATTCACATCTAGTACTTGGCTGACTTATAATTCTCCTATAGCCACTGCTAACTCAGCCAGAAGCAGTCACTCCATCACTTACACCCTTTGCCAGCAGTAGCTATTCAAGACCTTTTAACTCCTTGATGCTAATCTGATTGTAGAATTCCTCAGAATATATAATTTGTCTCATCAGTCTTCCCTCTTCCGTTCTTCTTCTTCCTGTTGAATTCCACTGTGACAGCCATCTGTCTGCTCTCCCTCTCCACTCACCCAACGACTTTGAAGCACTACAAATAATTATTCAATGAAATAAAATAATCTCCTGGGAATTCATCTCCATCCCAATCAGAGCGTATTCATTAATTAACATTCATATTTAAACGACCTGGAAAAGAGAAATGTTCTACTTTGTCTAAAGCAGGGATCTCCAACCTTGGCAACTTTAATCCTGGCCGACTTCAACTCCCAGAGCCCAGCTTTGCTGGCTGGGGGATTCTGGGAGTTGAAGTCCACCAGGCTTAGAGTTGCCAAGGTTGGAGACCCCTGGTCTAATGAACAGTCATAAATAAACGATGATGCATCAACTACCCACAGCAGCAGAGAGATCTTTTCCAAATGAAATGCAGTTCAACTCACAGCATATTTAGAATAATTTTAATGCAAAACTGACTTCAGACATTTTGGCTGCCTAAGGCAGAAGCTGCTGCTCTCATTTCATTATAATCATCAAGCCAGAAACTCTCAGAAGAATCTCACACTGCGCATCCCAAACCTGCAGTAGAACCCAAACCCTAAATTGAGAGATAAGTTGAATCTCCCGGTCCATTTAAAAGTCTCCCTGTGCCTTTAAAAAAACTTTATGCTCCATTTTCAAACACATCCCAATGCTACAATTCAGCTTGCTCTGAAATAACCTCTATAATCTTCCAGGAAGTGGAGCAGAACCGACAGGATCTATTCTGCTTGCTAGTAAAGAAATGAATGACAACCTCATAATATTGGGCTGTTGGTGCTGAGTTATCCTTCCTATTCTCCCAAAGAGTTAAAAAGAAGAGGAGAAGACTTTCTTATCTTGCAAAGATACCAACATTCTTCATACATATAATTTATCCCAGTTTTGCATGTATGTGTACAAGCTAAGCTTTCTTTTGATCAACTCAGAACATTAAGAGACTTTTACCCACATACAGTGAATGTGTGTGTAGTGTGAACTGTGACTTCATTGTATTTGTTTGCCTCATAATGGGGGCAATACTTTGTATATGACAAACTTGGCCTCACATAACATAACAACAATATACAGTATAACCACAGAGGAATTGCAGATAAAATATTCCTCCACTGCAGTCAAGAAATCTCTGAATATAACCTCAATTGTCAAGAGATTCAATACGTAAGAAAGCTACAGAGATAACCTCAAACTAGGAGGCAGTGGAATGATGCTAGTTTTTCTGCTGCTGAAAATACTACACTCGGGGATAAAAATCAATATAGGATTTACAACACAAGAACCTAGTTCAATGGCCAAGACTCAAAAAAAAAAAAGCAAAGCAAAGCAAAAATACACATGTGCACAATCTTTGCATATATTTACATATATGGAGGAAGATACACATTTCAAAATCTTTAATGCAAAATAGGGAAACATGTCATTCTCCCCTCCTAGTGGAGGTGATGACCAGGTAAGCTGAGCACCTGCTTAAGTCTTCTGTCCACGTGCTAGCTGCTGATGGACACTTTTGAGGCTCCACAGGGTTCTTCATCTTTAAAGTGCCTGAGGATTGGACAGAACCAATCAATCAATCTGGAATGAAATAGATTGTTCTCTTGAGGCAATGGTCAGCAAGCAGAAAATCACATACTTGGGCACGTGATGCAAGCAGATGATGACCTAAAAAGCTGATTACGCTTGACAGGATTGAGGAAAGTTAGAAGGGAAGGGAATGGACAAGGAAGATGGATGAGATTAAAAGGATTACATAAATGTCCTTGGAAGAGTTACAGGTTATTACCAAATGGCAAGCATTTGTCTATATAGTCTCAAGAAATTTAACCTATTTCAGTGGCTCATAATGAATGAACTAGGGGTGGAAAGCTATTCAAATAAGACTTATTTGTCTTTAGGAAAATAAGTCACATGATCCACATGAAGACATTTTTCTTGTTATGTTAGAAAGGAAGCTAATGACAGAAGTATATTGGGATGCACTATTTTTTCACTAGAATGACATTTTAAAACCAGGCAAATGAGTGGCTGTCTTCTTACAATAAGCACCGCAAATATGGAAATTTTACTTAGGAACAAAAAGGATTTTTTTAAAAAAAAAATATCCTCCCAATAGTTGTCTGCATTAAAGAATACAGTAGAATTCTACCATATAATATACTAGCTTTGTCTTGCATTGAATTGCACTATAGAGCTAGTATGGTATTCCTTATGGTGTAGGACAGATCATTTGAAAGGGATAAATTCATTAACTCAGACCGTTCCTTACCTCCATCATGCAAATAACTGCTTTTCCATTAATTATAATAACAGGGGAATTGTGACTTTGAGCAAAAATTCTAGTTGGGACTGAAAATCTTCTTCCCCTTTAAGATAAATTGGTACAGAGAAGAATGTGATTATCCTAATCCGTGCTCCCAATGAGTCATAGAATCATAAAGCTGGATGGCCTTTTAAATCATAGAGTCCAATTCCTGTTTGGTGCAGGAATTGAATTGAATTGGCTCAGTGGCTAAGATGCTGAACTGTCGGCAGTTCAGTGGTTCAAATCCCTAGTGCTGCATAATAGGGTGAGCTCCGTTATTTGTCCCAGCTTCTGCCAACCTAGCAGTTTCAAAGCATATAAAAAAATGCAAGTAGAAAAATAGGGACCACCTTTTGTGGGAAGGTAACAGCGTTCCATGCACCTTTGGCATTTAGTCATGCCAGCCACATGACCACGGAGATGTCTTTGGACAGCGCTGGCTCTTCGGCTTTGAAATGGAGATGAGCACTGCCTCCTAGAGTCGGGAACGACTAATACATATATGTGAGGGGGAACCTTTACCTTTACCTTTAGACAGATAGTTGACTAATCTCTGCTTGAAACTTGTGTGCTTGAATCCAGTACCACAATTTGCTAGGAAGCCTTTTCTAACGTTCTGTCAGAATCTGCTTTCCTATAACTTAAATCCATTTTCCATGTGAAAAAAATAGAACAAGTCAGTATCACATCTCTCCAGGAGAACTATCATATCCATAGATATATATCAGTGGTGAAATGTAAAATTTGTTACTACCGGTTCTGTGGGTGTGGCTTGGGGGAGTGATGTGACTGGGTTGGCGTTGCCAACTTTTTTTTTTTTACTTTTAAAAGCGTTTTTTCTACAACCTCTTCCGCCGAAGAGGTTGTAAAAAAATGCTTTTAAAAGGCTCTGGTGATCAGGCAACTCAGCTGGGATCATCAGAGCCTTTTAAAAGTATTTTTTTTCAACCTCTTTGGCCGAAGAGGTTGTAGAAAAAATGTTTTTAAAAGGCTCTGACGATCCCAGATAAGGTGTGGGATCATCAGAGGCTTTTTTTTTTACTTTTAAAATCATTTTTCAGCCAAAAAAAAATTCTTTTAAAAGTAAAAAAAAAAAAACCTCTGATGATTGCGTGGCTCAGCTGGGCATGGGGGAGAGGGCAGGGATTTTTGCTACTGGTTCTCCGAACCACCCGCTGCCATCACTACCGGATTGGGTCCGGTCTGAACTGGGAGCATTTCACCCCTGATATAGATAGATAGATTTTAAAGGATTGTCACCATATGTTTTTACTTTCAAATACAAGATCTAGAACAATGTTGGCGAACCTATGGCACGCATGTCGGAAGTGGCACGTGAAACCATCCCGTGCCAAATGTGTGGCCTCACCAGTTCCTCATCACATTCCTGTGCTCAAACGCGATGCTGGCAGACCCCAGAAGTGCGGTGGTCCATTGCACATGCAGGAGCCAGCACCCGGCCTTCCGGGTCGGCGTTACGCACATGCGCAATGGATCGCCGCACTTTCAGCGCCGCTGGCACCACACACGTGAAGGCCAGCTGGCCGGTGCACATTTGAGCATACAAACGTGACAGCAGCCGGCGAGACCACGCATTCGGCATGGGACGGTTTCGCATGCCACTTCTGGCACACGGGCCGGCACGCGAGAACTCGAAAGGTTCGCCAACACTGATCTAGAATATTACCATACAACATTAGATTAGCTTTATAACATCAACCTAGCATAGAGTCACAGAGAAGAAGAGATTTGACCTTAATCAATGCTATAGTATACTCAAGGAGAATTTTGAATACATCATCTCCATCCACCAAAATCTTCTTAATAGTGCAGAATAGAGGAAGGATTACCTGGTGTACTACTTTCAATCTCTATGCTGCTGCCATTATGTACATAAAAATTTTAAAGCTGGAATGACCAAAGGCTACTTCCTGTGACACTGTCTATGCCAATTACTGCAGTAGAATTTCAAGTGCCTCTGGAAATCTCTATGTCTTTTTGATATGTAGCTATACATTTATAAATAATTTAAATTCTTGCCTGTTGCTTATGTCTGACTCTTTCCCTGCTTTTGCCTCCTTTTTATCCTGTTTTAGCAAATTAATTATTTTGCTGCTTGCACTTGTTTAATAAATAAACATCAAACTAGCTGTGTTGAACATGTTCGTGCTTGAACATAGGGACTGACTGCACATATATTCTTGGTGCAAACCAAACTGGATATTACCTATACTAACTGATTGCTCACAAGTCTAAGAAATTAAACCTATATACTTAGACATCACGAGATGGAGTACACAGAATCAAAACTGTATTGGTCGAAGGATATGAAAGAGATCAGTTACAACTGTGGCCAGGAGCTGACTGGAATAGATTAAAAATTGCTCATGTAGAAGTCGCAAGCTAAATTAAAGCATAAAAACAAGTCAATTGATTTCCATGATATTATCTTCATCATATACACACCATGATCAAGAGGAACATCAGGAATAATTTTAAAGTCTTGAACCTCATTAGATTAGGAATTAGGAATCAGAGGAACTAAGGAATGAAATCAAAGTAGTTGGCAAAACTAAATGTGAAGAAAAAAAAAGACTGCCAAAGATCAAAAAACAGAAGAAAGCAAAGTGGGTGTCATAATAAGCAATGTAAATTACTAAAAAGGGAAAGGAAGTCAAAGAAAAGAAAAAGAAAGCTTTCAGGAAGAACTTAATAAAGAATGAATTTCAGAAAACTATTAGAAAAGACAAGAAGCAGTATTATAATGACATCTGTAAAGACATTGAAGATGGAAACAAACATGGAAAAATAAGGAAAATTTTTTGAAAACATTTCCAAACCCAGCAGGTGGTTGCAATTTTAAACTGGCATGCTAAAGAAAACCAATTGACAGATAGCAACTGATTGAAAGATCAAAGAAAGAGTGAAAAAGTATACTGAAATTTTTAATACAAAATTTGTGATGCCAACATCCAAGCTTCTTTAAAAAAGAAATACACCAGAAAAACTGGAGAATGATACAAAGGCCAACAAATTGGATGAGATTAGTCTACATATCAATACAAACAAAGTAGAGTTAGCAGAGTGTGGAAACTATTGTAGAATAGGTGGTTGTTGTTGTTGTTAGTTGCGAAGTCATGTCTGACCCATCACGACCCCATGGACAACATTCCTACAGGCCTTCCTGTCCTCTACCATCCTCTGGAGTCCATTTAAGCTCACACCTACGGCTTCAGTGACTCCATCCAGCCACCTCATTCTCTATCTTCCCCTTCTTCTTTTGCCCTCAATCTTTGCCAGCATTAGGCTCTTCTCCAGTGAGTCTTTCCTTCTCATTAGGTGGCCAAAGTATTTCAGTTTCATCTTCAGGATCTGGCCTTCTAAAGAGCAGTCAGAGTTGATCTCCTCTAGGACTGACCGGTTTGGTCACCTTGCAGTCCAAGGGACTCGCAGGAGTCTTTTCCAGCACCATAATTCAAAGGCCTCGATTCTTTGGCACTCAGCCTTTCTTATGGTCCAACTTTCACAACCATTCATTGCAACTGGGAAAACCATAGCCTTGACTATAAGCATTTTTGTTGGCAGGGTGATATCTCTGCTTTTTAGTATGCTGTCTAGATTTGCCATAGCTTTTCCCCCAGAAACAAACGTCTTTTAATTTCTTGGCTGCAGTCCCTATATGCGGTGATCTTGGAGCCCAGAAAAATAAAATTTGTCACTACCTCCACTTCTTCTCCATCTATTTGCCAGGAATTGATAGGGCCAGATGCCATGATCTTAGTTTTCTTAATGTTGAGTTTCAAGCCAACTTTTGCACTCTCCTTCCTCACCGGCATCAAGAGGCTCTTCAGTTCACTTTCTGCTATTAGAGAGGTATCATCTGCCTATCTGAGGTTGTTGAAATTTCACCTGGCAATCTTAATTCCAACTTTTGATTCATCTAGCCCCAACTTTCTCATGATGTTCTCTGCATATAAATTAAATAGGCAGGGTGACAGTATATAGCCTTGCTGGACTCTTTTCCCTTGGATTCGAACTGAGATCATTCTGTCATTTTGGGGATTGTATCCCAGTATTGCTTTTTCTACTCTTTTATTGATTATGAAGGCCACTCCATTTCTTCTGAGGGATTCTTGCCCACAGCAGTATACCTGATGGTCATCTGAATTAAATTCACCCATTCCTGTCCACTTTAGTTCACTGATTCCTAGACTAATGTTCAGTCTTGTCATCTCTTGTTTGACCACATCCAGCTTGCCTTGATTCATGGATCTTACATTCCAGGTTCCTATGGAGAAAAAAATCTTTACAGCATCGGACTTTCCTTTCACCACCAGATGCATCCACAGCTGAGCGTCCTTTCGGCTTTGGCCCAGTCGCTTCATTCTTTCTGGTGCTACTAGTACTAGCCCTCCGCTCTTCCCCAGTAGTATATTGGACACCTTCCAACCTGAGGGGCTAAACTTCCGGCGCAATATCTTTTTTCATTTTTGTACTGTCCATGGGGTTTTCATGTCAAAGATACTGTAGTGGATTGCTATTTCCTTCTCCAGTGGATCACGTTTTGTTAGAACTCCCTGTTATGACCTGTCCATCTTGGGTGTCCCTGCATAGCATAGCTCATAGCTTCATTGAGCTATTCAAGCCCCTTCGCCACAACAAGGCAATAATCCATGAAGGGAATTGTAGAATATACTTAATTTCAAATGCTGGCAAAATAATGCTTAATATCATCCAAAACAGATTGGAACCCTACATGTAACCGGAGGTGTCAGATGTACAAGCTGGCTTTTGAAAAGGCCAAGGAACAAAAGATATTACTGCTGATACATACTGGATAATTGAGAAAACCAAAGAATGCCAAAAAGAAGTCAATGTATGCTTCATTGATTTTTAAAAGGCTGTCAGTTATGTTAATCGACTCAAGTTGTGCTATATATTTAGAAAAATGGAAATCCTAGAACTTCTCCTGTCCTCATGCAAAAGCTATACACAAAAATCAGGAAGCCAAAGTCTATGTGGAATATGGCAAATCAGACTGGCTCCAGATCGGCAAAGGAGTGAAACAAGGTTCTATACCCGTGATGGCGAACGTATGGCACGTATGCCATAGGTGGCACATGTAGCCATATCAGTGGGCATGCAAGCTCAGCTCTGGTGCGCCCCAGCTGATTTTCGGGCCTTCTGGGCCCACTGGAAGTAGGGAAACAGGCTGTTTCCTGCCTCCAAAGGGCCTCGGGGGTGGTGGGGAAGGCTTGATTTTTTTCTCTCCCCAGGCTCCAGAGCTTTTTTAAGAGCTTGGGGAGGGTGAAAATGGCCTTCCTATTTTACCCAGAGGCCCTCTGGAGGCCAGAAATGGCCCATTTGCCAACTTCTGGTGGAACTGGAAGGCCCATTTTTTGCTCTCCCCAGGCTCCAGAGCCTTTCTAGGAGTTTGGGAGGGAGAAAATGACCTTACCAACCCACCCACCTCTGGAGACCCTTCTGAGGCTGGAAATGGCCCATTTGCCAACTTCTGGTAGGACTGGAAGTCAGCAAACGGGCTGTTTCCGGCCTCTGGATGGCCCTCAAGGGGTGGGGAAAGCCGTTTTCATCCTCCCCAAGCTCCTAGAAAGGCTCTTGAGCCTGAGGAGAGAGAAAAATGGATCTACCAGGCCCACCGGGCCATCACATGCATGCGCAGGGGTGGGCGCATAGAATTATGGATGTGGGAACATGTGCGCACAACCACCACCACTGCTCCTGGCACACGATGGCAAAAAGGTTAGCCATCATTGCTCTATACTCTCCCTTTACTTGTTTAATCTATATGCTGAATATATACTGAGAGAAACTGGATTGGTGTCAACCTGAAGCTGGAAGGTGAATATGATTTGGAAGAAGGAAGAAGAAACATCAATAAACTGCATTATGCTAACGACATTACTCCAATAGCTGAAAATGCAAATAATCTGTAAGCCCTTGTAATGAAAGTCAAGAACAGTGAAAAATAGAACCAAAATTAAATAGTGCCAAATTAATGAAAATAGATGCAGCAACTAACCTTAGAATTGTTAATATTGAAGAGGCGGGTAATTTTTGCCATCTATGATCAACTATCAACAAGAAATGAACCAGCAGTCAAAAATATATATATTATTCACTAGCACTGGGTAGAGTAGCAATGAAGGCTTTGGAAAAATTATGCCAAGTTGTGTCTATACCTACAAAGACGAGAATTGTGACGCTCGGTAGAAAGCAAAGTTGGACTTTGAAGAAGCAGGATAGAACAAGGATGAGCAATGATCATGCTGGTTCAGAGATTCTGGGACTTGAGGTTCACAGGTTCTAAAATTGCCATAGTTGTCCACTCTTGAGATAGAAAGAATATTGGTATTTGTGAACATTGGTGTTGAATGGCCATCACTCATCTCCTTCCACTTATGACTGTATGACTGTAACTTAGTTGCTTGTATCCTTATGATTTATATTGATATTGTTTCCTGATTGCTTATTTGTTCCCCACGACTATCATTAAGTGTTCTACCGTAGAATTCTTGATGAACATATCTTTTCTTTTATGTACACTTAGAGCGTATGCACCAAGACAAATTCCTTGTGTGTCCCATCACACTTGGCCAATAAAAAGTTCTATTCTATTCTAAAGAGGATTGCTGAGAATACCATGAACAGCCAAGGCAAGAAACAAACAGATCATCAAAGAAATCAACCAAAGTTCTCCAGACACAAATGAGACTCACGTTATCATATACGAATGCAAACAAATTCATAGACATATTCAGAAAGCACGAACTGGCTATGTGTGCATGAAAATAGAACCACTGCCACCCCCAAAATTGCCCCTGCATTTTTTTTCCCTATCTCTCTAACACAGGCCCATAATCTTCAGCCCTTAGAGAAATCTGCTGCAGCCTCCAGTTCAGCTGCTCTATATTTCTTCAGAGAAATCCAACTAATTTTTTGCACTTCAGTAGATTTTGCCTGGCTGTCAACACCTTCTGAAGTTCAGTTGCAGCCAAGATTGTCAGTTAAGTTGGCTCTTTTTTTTTTTTAACATTAAAAATGGCCTTTGGGGAAAATGTCAAATACAGAAATTAGGGTGTTCTAAAATGATTGTTCTTTAAAAATGAGCAATACTGAAATTCTTTTGATAAATAGATACAATTTATGGTAATGCTTTTGAAAATGCAGCAAATCACGATGACACATATAGTTTGATTGTGAATACTGTTTTCTGGTCACTGATCTTGGCTTTTCTATTATATGCTTCTCTAGAGATGATAACAAGAGAAATCTGCAGTTAGAAATGTCCAAAATAGCAAAATCTTTATAGAGTTGATTCTTTACATAATTGGGTGAAATAAACCAGAATCTAATCAATGTATGTGGGTAGAGGCCAATGTCTTGTGTTGACAGATTCACTTCAGATTTTGAAAACAATGTGATAAGCGCTCACAAAATAATTACTGCAAGGAGTTTTGCATTTATAAAGGAATTGCCCATAAGTGTAAAAAGTTACAAATCATTTAGTAAAAAATAAAATGACGAGCTCTCCTTCCTGGCTTTCCCATTCTTGCATTCTCTCACCCCTGTAGATCTTTGCCTGTTTTTATTTTTTCCAGGGAAGGTGGTCCCATTTCCAAATAAAAGGAACACACCATTTTTATTTTCCAAAAAACCTGACAGATTTATGAGAGACTCAAAGGCATTCTGGTAAATAAAGAAGATGCCAACGATTGGCATTTTGATTTACAACATGCCACTTTCGTGTTTAATATTTAAACACGAAAGAATGCTGTATTCTTTGCACAGAATGCAAAGGGTACAGCAGATAGCATGCGAAAGGTATAGGTAAATGCCGGTCCACTTGGGTAGCACCTTGTCTATCCCTGGTTTAATCTCCTGGAAATAGATTGTATCATCCTGCTACATGGACATTAAAATCCAAACTAGACTTCATCAAGAAAGCAAAGCATAGCTACTTTAATTACTTACAATATTGTAGTCAAGTTTCACAAGAGGATTATGGGAAATTAAGAAGATATATTAGCCAGAAGGTCCACTCTAGCCATTGCAAGGCAAGAAACAGGTATAGTCTTGCCATTTCTTCCATACCTTAAGGAAGAATTCCTAGTTTAGGATTTTGAAATTCATTCCAGATTAATAAGAAATGCAGTTGCTTTCTTTCTTTTTTGCTTTGAGGCAGAGTGCAAAAAGAAGCTTTAATCTGTTGCCTAAATAAATTACTTGGAGTTTTATTATTATACAGCTTTGCTCTGCTCTTTTAAAGCTGTATTTCATTTCACACACACAGACCCCAGTTTTCATCAGATAACGTTCAAATTAAGTTCCTAGAAAACTCTATTGAAATCAATGAGTTAGTCATCACAACTAATTTAACTATTATTGATTTCAGTGACAATCAGTCACATTATGTTTAGAAAAGCAAAATGTATTTTTATAAATGCATTATATATTACGATAAAAGTATTATTCATGCTCAGATACATGTAAATAAGCCATTTGACTGAAGTCTTGCAAAGTCTTGTTGCTCTTCAGGGGACAAATCTAGGAAGCCTACTTTCCCAGGAACGCTAATCCTCTGTGCATCCATAATCCATTTGTTCCATTTTTCACCATTTCCATCAGAGATACTGAATACTGTAGAAGGCAGCCCCCAAAACCTTGTGAGAAGGGAGCACAATCAAGCATATCCTAGAATATAGAAAAAAGTCACAGCCGAGCAATGTTGATAGAAAGAATTCTTTTCCCCCTTTAAAGAACCGGCATGTTGCAGCATTAAAGTTGTTTATGTCAAATCTTTCTTTTTATGAGCCTACCAGTCTCTGGATGGCTTGGTGTCCCTATTTAGAAACCTTAGGATTGTTGAATATATGCTGTAGCCTCGTGTGTGCTGATTTAGGACTTCACTTCTGAACAGGACAGTTATATTGTTGTCAACTAGGCATGAAACATCAAGCTTTATTAATTGGGCATGGCATGCATAGCACATAAGCCAAAACGTCCTTGTTTGGAATAAGTGAAATGGGATTCTATATTTCAACAGTTCCTAGTTTATTCTTAGAGTATAGATTAAAATTCCCTTCTCATCCTTTTGGGTGCTATTTGTGTTTCTCACTCTTAGATCCTCTACAAGAGGCCTGGGAGTTTGAGGGTTCTGTGTAGATCTTAGCTGTTCTGATGTTGTTCCTGGGATCTGTTGGAGCCACTCTCCCAGCTTAGGAGTCACAGCCCAGAGTCCTCCTACCACCACTGGAACCACTTTGGCCTTTACTTTCCAGGTTTTCTCTTGTTCTGCCTTCAGGCCTTGATACTTCTCCAGCTTCTCAAAATCCTTCCTTCTCCTTCCTCCTCACTTGGCACCACTACAACAATCACCACTATTGGCTTTTGGTCCTTGTCTACTACTATGATATCTTATTGTAATACCTGCCTATCTCTCTGGACCTGGAAGACTCACAGGCTCTTAAGCTGTTTTATTTGCCATGATCTTCTATGGCAGTGTTGATGAACCTATGGCACGTTTGCCAGAAGCATCACATGAAGCCATCCTGTCATGAATGTGCGGCCTCATCGGCTCCTCTTCGTTTTCCTGTGCTCAAACATGCGCCGGTCAGCTGGCCATTGCCTGCGTGGTGCCAGCGGACCCCGGAAGAGTGGCGGTCCATTGCGCATGCGTGAGCCGGCACCCAAACTTTTGGGTTGACATCTCATGCATGCGTGATGGACCACTGCTCTTCCGGGGTCGCCAACACTGTGCGTGTGACGGCCAGCTGACCAGCGTACGCTTGACCACAGGAACATGAACAGGAGCTGGTGAGGCCATGCATTCATCATGGGATGGTGCCGGCATGCAGGCACTTCCGGCATGCAGGCCAGCACGCGAGAACGCCAAAGGTTGCCAACACTGTTCTATGGAATCTCCCATAGGACTTAGGATAATCTAGCCCAGGAGTCCACAACTCCTGGGCTGTGGCCCACTACTGGACAGCGGCCTGTTCTAAACTGTGCAAGTGATGGGACCTTGTGCTCATGTGACGCTTCACTCCTGTGAGCAAAGGGTGCTCACACATGGAGCTCCATTTGTATGAATGGAGCTTCATGCGCAAGCACAAGTGGCCTTAGCTCACATGTGAAGCTCCATTTCTCTGAGGGGAAGGTGCACGTGCATGCTGCTCACACCAATGCACCTGCCACTCACATGCCCCCCCACCCTGGGACAGGCCTTCAAGGGGACAGCTAAACTGCTAGTCTAGCCCATATTACTACAGGGCGTAAACTATCCTAAGGTAATAGAGGTAATAGAGAATAAGAAATATATCAAGGGTGCTATTCAGCAGGTTCTGACAGATTCTGGAGAACCGGTAGTGGAAATTTTGAGTAGTTTGGAGAACCAACAAATATCACCTCTGGCTGGGCCTAGAGTGGGGTGGGAATGGAAATTTTGCAATATCCTTCCCCCAGGAGTAGGGAGGGAATGGAGATTTTGCAGTATCCTTCCTCTGTCATGCCCACCAAGCCACACCATACCCACCAAGACATGCCCACAGAACCGGTAGTAAAACAAATTTGAATTCCACCACTGATATATATATATATATATATCGCTACCAAGCACAAGGGTAATCTGAAAGCCAGCAAGGATCCAAAGCTAATCCTTTCCAAAGTATATTAACTGTTTACATTTACTTACTTTTCAGTTCCTTAAATGTTACATGAAGATTATGATGGTGATGATGCCATGTTCAAGTCAATTGGACTTCCCTCCTGGGACTATTCTGGCAAATCCATGCAGTTTTCTTAGCTATATTTTTGGAGGCGGGTTGCCATTGCCTCTTTCCTACAGCTGAGAGATAATGACTGGTTTCCTCACCAAGCTGGCTTCAGGCCTAAAGCAGGACTAGAACTGAGAGTTTCCCATTTTCTAGTCTTACATCTTTACCCAATACATTCACTGGCTCTTTTTACTAAAATACTACTTGCTTATTTAAGTACTTATTCATTTGACAAACAAAAACTGGCATCCCCAGCCATTCTCCTCTGATTATAGTGACCAGATTTTAACATTGGTAAAGTGGGACACCATTGACGGGGGGGTGGGGGCAGGGGGGTTCTAATTTTTTTTACTACCGGTTCTGTGGGTGTGGCTTGTTTGGTGGATGTGGCTTGGTGGTCATGTGACTGGGTGGGTGTGGCCAACTTGATGTCACTCACGTCAAAGGTTAGGGTGCCTGGCCTCTCCTCCCCTCAATTTGTATCCATCCATCCACCCATCTTCTATCTGTCTGTGTCTGTGTCTGTGTCTGTGTCTGTGTCTGTCTGTCTGTCTGTCTGTCTGTCTATCTATCTATCTATCTATCTATCTATCTATCTATCTATCTATCATCTATCTTTCTATCTATTATCTATCATCTATCATTATCTATCTTTCTATCTTTCTATTATCTATCTATCTATCTATCTATCTATCTATCTATCTATCTATCTATCTATCTATCTATCTATCTATCTTTCTATTTATCATATGTCTGCCTAACAATCATCTATCTATCTCTCTTTCTATCATCTATCCATCCATCTTCTTTGTCTGTCTCTGTCTCTGTCTATCTATCTTTCTATCATCTATCTATCCATCCATCCATCTTCTGTCTGTCTGTCCGTCTCTCTCTCTCTAATCCGTCAAATTTGTCATCTGTCAATCTTATCATCTGTCAGTATCTGTCAGTCAGTCTGTCTACCAATCCTTCCTTTCTTCCATCCACCCACCCATCCATCCATCCATCATCCATCATCTGGTAGCCTTAAAGCTAAATACAGGTATATGTATGTGATCCCAAGAGTTGGCCCTGCCTACAGGTATCTCTGTCTCGAAACTTCTCCTTAAATCTGAACTGCCTAACTATGCTTGACGGTCCCTTTACAGCAGTGCCCAGTTCTCCCCGCCCCGCCCCACAAACCGCAAAGTCCTTCCTTGTTCCACAAGTTGACAATGACCAAAAACAAAACCAAACCCAAGAACATGCTGACGTTGTTGCAATCTAATAAACTTTTTGCGGCTTTGCCTCCCTTCCCTTCTACAGCGCAGTGATCAAAGGCGGCGTAAGATAAGCGCGGCCACCCTCAACCCCCCCTCCCAAAAAAAAAGATCTCTCTCTCCATTTGCTCAGAGTGAGACACTGCCTCCCTTCTGCCAGCTCCTTCCTCTTGCAAGAGGGGGACTCTCCAGGTTGCCCTCCTCCCTCCATCCCTCGAAGCCCTCTTCCCTTGGCTCCCGGCTGCTTCCTCGAGGAAGGTGCCTTTTCCCTGGGCAGAGTTGGCTTTGCAGAGCTGGCCTCCAGGCGAGCCCTCCACTCCCTTGGAAGGAATCTCCTGTCTTGGGGGCTCCTCTGCCTCCCCGCCTGCCCCAGGTTTGCCAAGGCAGCATCGGAAGAGGCAAAGTGGAGCCCAAATTGACCGCGTGAAAACTCTGCCTCCTGGTCAGCCAAAGACACTCGCTTGCTCTCGCTCTCGCTCTCCTGGGTGGGGGGAGGTTCGGCTCTGCCTAAAATGAATGGATGCTGCAAAATGCACCCTCACCTCTTCGGCGCCTCCACAGGAAGTCTCAATTGGGACTTTTTCAGAATGCCACGGGACGCGGGACAAATTTTAAAAAAACGGGACTGTCCCGCCAAAAGCGAGACGTCTGGTCACTATACCTCTGATGCAACCAACATCAACATCTTCAGGTTCCAACCTTACCCTACCAAACACTTAGGAGAAAATATTGTTATTTATGGCTTTCCAAAAGGCTAAGAAAGTAAAGGCCTCCTGGATCTCAGTGGGAATTATGTTCCACAAGATAGAGGCTGTTATAGAAAAACACTTCCAAGATCCCACTAGGCCCTAAGGATTCCCAACTGGGGGTTAGTCCCTAGGGGTTCCCAACCTGGGGTGTGAGACAATATTCCAGGGGGTGCAAAAACTTGGGTTTAGAAGTTTCAGAATTATAGTGTATATAATGCATAATTAATTTTTTATTTTTGTAAGAGATGCGAGAATATATCAGAAGCGTTCCAGGGGTACGGGGTATAAAAAAGGTTGGGAACCCCTGCACTTGGGCATCACCAGGGGTTCTACTTAACTTTACTACCGGTTCGCAGCAGGATCGCACATGCACACATGCTTGCTTCGCTCACGCGCACATTCTTCCTGATGATGTCACGGTTGGTGGGTGAAGCCTTCTTCAAGTTTTACTACCGATTCACAAGAACCGGTCCGAACTGGGGGCAACCCACCATTGGGCATCACCATGTAGAGCAAGTTGCAATAATACACCAGGAAGTGACCAGGGCACAAGTAACCATGAGCAAGGTGAGAATTAATACCTCTTTGCTTAACAGCAGTTAAATGTTAAGTGGCACCATGATGAAAACGTCTTAGAAACTACCTAAGAATGATGCAGCTAAAATGAATCAAATCTTCTGGGTATCTTGATTTTAAGGATTCCTTCTAAAGGTGTCGTTAGTTTCTCCTATATACAGACTCTAAATGGGAAATGGATAAAAATCCTTTTAAATTCACTCACGTACAGTATAATTACTTCCATATTGTACTTCCAATTTAACATCTCATTATTTTGAAAAGGAATTTTGCTGTTGATGCAGTATTGAGTGATTGATGTACTTGGTTTTAACAAGATGCTAATTATTGTACTTTGGTTACTATAGGGTTTTTAAAGATCTAAAATAAGCATGTTAACATTTTTACTTAAGACAGAATATCAGGATGCAGTTGCATTGCGATCTATTTGATTTGGGGCTTTACGCTGTGGCTTGGCTGTTTAGTCAAGATAAATAAATTTTAAAAAACCCAGCATATAGTACTTAGCTAAAATATTACATGCTAGCTGCTGTCAACCTGATTTCCTCCAGGCCAGCCAAGCTAAGTGGTTCCTCTTGGGCAAAATGTATTCAGCAAAATGAGCAGAAAAGCTACCAACTGCAGCACAACCAGCTTGTCAGCTGGTGAAGTAAAGAAATGCATGTGATGATCAGCTAAAAAAAAAAAAGAGTCTCCCACAGGAAAACCATTCAATCTGGAGTTTAAACTTAGTAGCTACACTGCAAAACTGAGAAGGCCGTTATAAACCTCCTGCCGAGATAACAAAAAGAAGCCATAGAAAGGCTTCTGAGCATAGCAGAGTGGTTCTTGTCAGACATATTTTGTCTCATAGTGATATAATCTCTTTCTATCCAGCTCTTCACGACAATGCAGATTCGCAGATATGGCTATTATCCTAAGCAAAAATTCAATAAAATTCAATAAAATAACCAAATAAATTTCATAAAATCCAGTAACAATAGAAGCACTCTATGTGCTTCATGATCAACTGTGAAAGCTAGGAGTTTTTACATCTCTGAACAATCTGATAATTGAAAAGTGAAAAAATGTTTCTGACAATAAATATTCACTTCAGACTCTAGGAAGTGTTATTAGTAGGAATGAAAAATGCCTTATAGTTTGTTTTATTGGGCTGGCTGCCAGAGAAGATAGAGCAGGGGTGGGGAACCATGGTCGTTTTATGACTTGTGGACTTCAACTCCCAAAATTCCTGAGCCAGCATTCTCAGGAATTCTGGGAGCTGAATTCCACAAATCATAAAAGGGCCATCATTCCCCACCCCTGAGAAAGAGAGGAAAAACCAGAAGCCAATGTCATGTGGTGGCGGCAAGTGGAACACATAACCCCACGATTTGTAGAGAAGCACCTTCATTGTCTTCAGGCTAAGTGTTCTACTTAATCCTCTACATCCCTATTCTGGTCACATCATCAAGTAGAATACCTGCAAAGAAAACTTAATAAAATCGAATGGATTACAATATTTTTGGTAAACTTTCTCTTGCATGTCGCTCAAAGAATTGTATTTATTAATTGGACTGAAAGTAAACTAAAATAAACAAGCAGACAATGACAGGCATGCTATGAATTCTATGCCACCCAGAGTTGTAATGGAGTTGGGCTGATTATAAATAGAATGAAATAATACATTTAATAAATTAATACTTTTCACATGGTGCTTATGGCCTGATGAAATGTCAAAAGGATATTCTCAAAAATAAATAAGGCAACATGTAAGTCAACACCTGAGTATTTGATGTTGTGCATATAATTAAAACATGAAAAATTGCTCTAGAAAGTTTCTAAAAGAAATGCCTACTTGCCCCATTGCCACAACTGGCCAGCAATTGTTTCTGGAGAACAGAAGTTAACCCCGCATTGTGCCATTGGAGTACTTTTTTCTATTTCATGCCACTTCAAGTGGTCCAGTTTATTTCAGACAGCATATTTCAATGTGTTGCAGAGGAGTGGTGCGGAGGCCTAGAGATGGAGCTCTCGCCTCACAATCAGGAGGCTGTGAGTTCAATCCTAGGTAGAGGGAGATATTTCTCTCTCTGGGCACAATGACAATATATCTGCTGAATAAAACTCAACATTGGCAACAGGAAAGGCATCTGGCCATTAAACACTTTGCTAGCTCTATTCAGTTGCCCAGACTCCACCTCTCAAGGGATTATGGGGTCATTAAATGAAGATGATTTCAATTTGTTGCAGACCAACTCTGAAACTTTGCGACTATTTCAATTGACTCTACTAAAGTCTTGGCTTTGCAGTCTTTCAGTCTGTATAGGGGGTGGACTGTAGCCTCTCCATATCCTTACTGGAGAGGTGAATCTGTTTGGCTCTGTCTCTCCTTGGAGCTCACCTGCAGTTGGTCTGCTGAAGGCCAAGCCTGTTCCTCCTTCATCAGCAGTCCCTGTTAAGCTGATGATTATTTCATTCCTTCAGTTACATTGTTTTTGTTTGCCCTCCCACAGAAGATGAATCTTCCTCTACTGCTTACCAACTTTTAGATGCTATGAGAAGTTTCCTTTTTAATTGGAGCCAGGTATGGTCCAGTGCTCTTCAAGCTACCTTAAAGTTCCAGGGATGCAGGGAAGGGAAACAGGAAAGGAAGAGTTCATGCTGGCCAATGCAAGGCTTACCTGACTTCTACATACATCAAGTATGTATTTCTAAGTAATTAGCAATTGTTTTTCTGAATTAGAAAGTGGGAGGACACTGCATTAAGGGAGTTGACCAATGGGAGAATATGGTAGTCTGCAGTTCTAATTAACTATCTTAAAAGCTGTTGCCAAAATATCTCAGTCCAAAGATGATGTATGATGTATGCAGCATAGTTTAAAGCTGATCTATGTACAAGGAAGGAGCAATTTAAATTTGTGCATATGCCCTTAGTGCAGTTTTGTATGGGTTGTGTAGATTAATCAGCATTCTGTGGTGTCAGTTTCTTCTCTCTCCAACTGGCTGCCTTTCAGAATGTTACAGTCGTGTTGCACCTCCACTTTGCTCAACCTATATATAAATACATTGAAATGTTATATAATGGCATAAATCCCCAGAAACTTCTTCCCATGGGTACTAAATTTGGAATAATTCAACCTTGCTTTTTGGAGATGTGGAATGCATATAACAAAATAGGGACTGCAAAGGAACAGGTAGAAAAATCTGTACAGAAGACAAGACAGATCACTCATTAATTTTTTAAAAATGGAGGAAAATATTGTGGCAGTCAAGTCTTTCCCTTGACAAGAAATCAAATTAAAAATTGCCAAGAATTGGGCAGGAAGCAATTTTGCAGAAACCGTTTGTATGAAAACATGGGGCTGTGAGACTGACCATCACTAAAGAGATTGTTGGGAATCAATATTTATCTGAAAATGTTTAAAATTCTGTACCAGTGTTGTACTCACTTGCAAATTCAACATTATCTAACTTAATTTGCATACCTAGCCTTTGACAGTTACTATGATGAAAAGTGCAAGTTTTGCTTTCCAAACAGTCTCCCTTCTTTTCTGAATTAATTCCAAAGAGTGACTTATATACTTTGCAATGAATCTAACCACTGAAAAATCCAATGAATTCATTCCACACAATAGTTACAGAGTGTTTAGATCTTCAGAAATCATTAGACTTTTAGATAGAGGTTGGGGATCCAAAATATACAGCTATTATTTCTAGATGTGTCAGAATTTGCATAGAATTTAGCAGAATTTGCCAGAAATTTTCAAAGCAAGAAGCAACAAAAACCCTCCCTCTGATATGAATCAATATTTCCACCAAAGAATTTCCTTTAGAATTTTAATAATTCAAATATTATCTTCTTCCAGTGGACCAGACTTTGTTCATTAATTTGGAAATGCTTAGATGGTTTGCCAATTCAAACCAAGTTAAGTTTCTTATCTGCATAATCTACTTTAATGAAATCAGCTTTTTTTTTCATTCATCAAGCTTGCTACCACTTGTGAAATATAGCCTTAAACATGTTAAACCTTTTATAATCTTCTCTTTGTCCTGCATAAGGCTAAGTTACATAACAAGCATTTTCATCAATACTGGTAATTCCCTAGTCCTTTTAATTTATTAAAGTAATGGACTGTTGGCCCTCAGATTGATCCCATGGATTAGCCAAATCTTTCAAATAACTAACTCAAGTGGTGAGTGCTACCAATACTGAAGTAGCCAAGATAGCTACTTAGAAACCAAAGGAAGTGTCTGAAAGCAACCATTTAAAGAAGGCTCAATACTCTCAAACAGACATGGAATGCTAAGGTCATTTAACAAAGGAATGAACTTCCTTAAAGTTTCCTGAACAAGACTAGAATCCTGAAAGTATACATGACTTAGAATACTCAGAAGTTTGGTATATCCCACATCTATCTTCTAACAGTAAAGTGGATGGTCCTGTGCACAATGATACAAAATAGGATCATCCACATATGCAGCACAAGAGAGGGATACAGTCATAGAAATGTGTGTGTGTGTGTGTGTGTGTGTGTAATGCATAGACAGAAAGACAAGACAGGAGGGAGAGGGGGGCTTAGTAAGATCACATTTAGAATGCTGCATCCAATTTTGGTCACCATATTATAAAAAAGATGTTGAGACTCTGCAACAAGGATGATTAGGGGGCTGGAGATTAAAACATATTAAAATATGGTTGCAGGAATTGGGTTTGTCTAGTCTAGTGAAAAGGGGTGACATGATAGCAATGTTACAATATTTGAGAGACTGCCACAAAGGAGAGGGGTCAACCGGTTTTCCAAAGCACCAGAAGGCAAAAAAAGAAATGAATGGAAACTAATCAAGGAGAGAAGCAACCTAGAATTAAGGAGAGATTTCCTAACAGTGAGAACAATTAACCAGTAGAACAGCTTGCCTTCATAAATTGTGGGTGCTCCATCAATGGGGGCTTTTAAGAATAGACTGGATAGCCATTTGTCTGGAATGGTAAAGGGTCTCCTGCTTGTGCAGTGTGTTACACTAGAAGATCTCCAAGGTTCCTTCCAACTCTGTTATTCTAAGTGTAATCTAAGTGAAATCCTAGGCTTAGAAAACTTGGAACTCCGTCGCCTTCGACAAGACCTAAGTTTAACTCACAGAATCATCTATTGTAATGTCCTTCCTGTCAAAGACTACTTCAGCTTTAATTGCAATAATACTAGAGCAACTAATAGATTTAAACTTAATGTTAACCGCTTTAATCTAGATTGCAGAAAATATGACTTCTGCAACAGAATCATCAGTGCTTGGAATACTTTACCTGACTCTGTGGTCTCTTCCCATAATCCTAAAAGCTTTATCCAAAAACTTTCTACTATTGACCTCACCCGATTCCTAAGAGGACCATAAGGGGCGTGCATAAGCGCACAAACGTGCCTACTGTTCCTATCCTATTGTTTTTCTTTTCTTCTTCCTATATATATATATACTTATACCTCCTAACATTTACTCATATATATGTTTATATGTTTATATACTATATAATCTTTTTGTATGATATTGTGACAAAAATAAATAAATAAATAAAATAGGCAGATAAGGTAAATTATGCACCTAAGCCAAATCCCTATTTTTGGCCCCATGTCCTTATTCAGCTAGAGATAGACAGACAGACATGGTCCCTCTCCACCAAAACTTCCTTTTCAGAAAAGCACTTCATTCGTCATCGAGCCAGGAGCACAGGACATAGATAGCAGTTGCCTAATCGGAATTCTAATTAAACTGAATGAAATAGATTGCTTGGGACCAACAGGTGGATAGAATTGATGCCTCTTTCTAACTAAATTTAAATCTTAGTTTGACTGCTTATTTTAGAAGTAAAGCAATCCCTTTAAATCAAACGGCAGGCAAAAGCAATCTCTTAAGGGCTAGGAGTTACAAATATATCACTTACTCAAAAGGAAGATTATTTAGAATTTAAGACAACCATCCCCCCAGGAGCGGATTAAATGGGGGAAAAAAGGCTCTTTTATGATGCTGTCAATGACCTTCCATTTAAATGGGGAAGATGCCTCTTCTTCAGGTAAATATTCTATACGTAAGAGTAAAAGAATGCTGCATTTGGGTATTATTAGAAATTTTAAAAGAAAAGAAATCAAAGGCTGCATGAGCTTGGTTACTTTTGCATAATTCATGAAGTTTGGCTTTCATTTTTAAGGCAGCCTTTCTCATTGTACATATATTTTATTTATTTATTTATTTATTTATTTATTTATTTATTTATTTATTTATTTATTTATTTATTTTGTCACAACAATATAGGTAGGTATCATACAAAAAGATTATATAGTATATAAACACATATATGAGTAAATATAAGGAGGTATAAGCATATATATATATATATATATATATATATATATATATATATATATATATATATATATATATATATATATATATATATATATGAAGAAGAAAAGAGAAACAATAGGACAGGAAGGGTAGGCACGTTTGTGCGCTTATGCACACCCCTTATGGTCCTGTTAGGAATGGGGTGAGGTCAATAATAGAAAGTTTTTGTTTAAAGCTTTTAGTATTATGAGAAGAGACCACAGAGTCAGGTAAAGTATTCCAAGCACTGATGATTCTGTTACAGAAGTCATATTTTCTGCAATCTAGATTAAAGTGGTTGACATTAAGTTTAAATCTATTAGTTGCTCTAGTATTATTGCAATTAAAGCTGAAGTAGTCTTTGACAGAAAGGACATTACAATAGATGATTCTGTGAGTTAAACTTAGGTCTTGTCGAAGGCGACGGAGTTCCAAGTTTTCTAAGCCTAGGATTTCAAGTCTGGTGGGATAAGGTATTTTATTGTTTTCAGAGGAATGGAGAACTCTTCTTGTAAAATATTTCTGGACACGTTCAATTGTATTGATGTCAGAGATGTGGTGAGGGTTCCAAACAGGCGAGCTGTATTCTAGAATTGGTCTAGCAAATGTTTTATATGCTCTGGTTAGTAGTGTGGTGTTTTTGGAAAAGAAGCTATGCAAGATTAGGTTTACAACTCTTAGAGCTTTTTTTGCTATGTAGTTGCAGTGGGCTTTGGCACTTAGATCATTTGTCATCAATATTTACCCTACATTGAAACCAATGTAGAAAATCCCGAACCAGAGAAGTAAATTGATGAGGTGGAATCAGTATGCTTGCAGCCTTCTTGCTTAAATTTTGTACTTTTTTGCATGTTAATTAAAATTCAGGGACAGATTGTAGAATGTGTTGCTGACATCTGTAGCTTAAGTGAACCAGCTCTGAACTTAGCATTGAACATGCTTACTAAGTTTGTTATGTTCACTTCCACAGACACTGCAAAAATAATGGCTATATTGCTACCTAGCACATCCGTGGAGATTCTGGAGATTATCCAGAAATATTTATGCGAGAATCCAAGCCAGCTAGTGTCAATGGATCACCAATATCTAGTAATACCTTATGACATGATCAATAGGTATCAGTTGTATATACTCTGCAAAAAGGGGAATTTTTCCCGCTTGAATTACGTTTACTTATCTAAAATATTTATTCCCACCTCACTCATGGGTCTGTGAGTTGTTATGTTAAAAACCGAAATCCCCAAATCAAAGCAATTAGAAAATGGCAACACATTTTTAAACTGAACTTGAGATTTTAACAGACAAACCTTAATCGTTCTGCAAACCAGATATGCAAGGGTTTGGTTTTTTTTGTTAAAGTTCATTTCAGAATATTATTCCATAACAGAATTTTCCAGCACATAGTTCACAGGTCCTTGGAAAATGTATAAATGATTGCTTTATTCTTCTTCTCCAATATAGCACTTGAAATCTGAACATTATCTGTTCAAAGAGGAAACCCCACATCTTTAAAGTCTTAACTTTACACCTGTGTAAAAAACCATCTTTATTTTGTGCAAATGTCAAGTAGCAAAAACCAGAAAGGCCAATGCCACAGAGATGCAAAGATGCAAAAAATGTAGTTAGTGACCATAAATCAGGTTGATTACTTAAAGACTGATTTTTTCTTCTTCTTTTAATTAAAAATCATTTTGATTTTGTTTTGTACATCGAGACATAGTTGAGAAATGTTCCTGGAAATACAATAAATATTCAAATTATGTGTAGCCTAATCCAATCTAGAGAAAGAAGATAAAAATATCTTGGACCTGCAAGTATTCTGTTAAATATTTGTAGAGAGTTTATATATTCAGATAGCAATACTTACATCTCATTATATTTAATTTCAATATAGAATAATATAATTAGTGTATAAATCCTCAAAACTGGACAATCATTCATGATCATATCCAGAATTCATAAGTAAACACATAGCTGCTTTTCCATGAAAAATGAAAAAAAAAGAACTATGCTCTAATGAAAACAATGAAGACTGTACATTGTAAGTTTTCTTCCAATGCCAACTTTATGTTGCTTTATATGATGTTTCCAAATGAATTATATTCTAGATTTATGAAATGAATTTGATTTAGGAAATGAGTTGAGTTCACTATCTTTATTTAACTATTAGTGAACCACAGAACTGAAAACGTGACAAAAAAAAATCAAGAAAACTCTCATCCACTGAATAACCCACATTTTGTGATACGAGTTGATGAAAGCACTGATTCAGAAGATGCTTCCAGTTTGATGTTTGTTATTAGATTTGTTAATGAAAGCTGCAGATCTTATGTTTATTATACTATCATCAACAAGAATAACAGCTGATGAAATATTTAAGTTTATTGATGATTTTATGACTCAAAATGATATTTACTGGGGGAAATAGCAGGTTCCCTGGATTCATGATAGAGCTTGGGCAATGTCTGGATCCACAGTGGGTTTGTCCATGGTTTCAAGCTGTAGCAGTTTGTGTACTGTCAATGTGTAGTACTGCCAGACTATGTGCAGTTCCCCCCCACATTTGAATTCTACTCCTCAAGAAAACATAACAGCAATAGCAACAGACTTATGTACTGCTTCACAGTGTTTTTACAACCCTCTCTAAGTGGTTTACAGAGTCAGCATATTGCCTCCAACAATCTGGGTCCTCATTTTCCCAACCTCAGAAGAATGGAAGGCTGAGTCGACCTTGAACCTGGTGAGATTTGATCTGTCATATTGCAGGCAGCGGGCAGGCAGCAGAAGTAGCCCGCAGTACTGCACTCTAACCACTGTGCCACCGTGGCTCTATAGCTAAAGTTTATAGAGTCCATAAAATTTATTTCCTTTAAATTCTAGCATTGTGCAGTTAATTAGGAAATGAACATAAGGTTCTGTTATTTAAAAAGATACAACAAATAACTATTTTAATGAATTATTTCTATATGAGTCTCTAAAATGAAAAATCAATTCTATTTTTTTGGCATGACTTCACTCACAGCATTAGACTGTGAAAGTAATTTATCATCTCTAGTTATTATCAAATGTAAAACATATGAATGGATTGAATATTGACCTAGATCTCCAGATACAACTTTTTTGGTTCGTGAAATAATTTTCCATGGGATTCAGATCATCACCTCATTATTTTTATAAATAATTATTTTAAAGCTATAAAATACAAACATAATGAATGAGTTAAACTTGTACTTCAAATAAAAAGTAAAACATTCAGTTTTTTAATATTTTAAAAATGCATCAAATGCAAACGAGATTGAAAAAGAAACATTAAAAACTGATTTCCAACTGTATAAAGCTGGAAAAACACTGCTCTAGAATATACACACTCATTTTAAAGAATACATAGTGGCTTTTCACATAACACCTGTTCCTCTTAGAAAAGGAAGCAGGTGGAAAATTGATTTGTAAATTTAGTAATACTCAAAAGACTAAGATTGATTACTGTGCCTGAGGCAAAACAATGTGCTTTCTACAAAATTGCTGGAAACCCCTTACAAGTCTCAATCCAGGAAGGTTAAGAATTCCTTCCTTAAGCTGCATTGGCCACCTGAAATGTCCACATATTTGTATTGTCTGCAGTAGAAGGGGTGGGGAAATTTCTCCCATCTGCCTTTCTTTGAGGAGCCAAAAAAATTAGTGTATCTCTACCAACAGATCACAGGTCTCTGACTGTGACTAATTCAGTGAACCAGACATTGAATGAAATCTAAGGAGACACTCAGAATTGCAGCACAAGTAATTAAGCAGGTAAGGATTGTATTAAATTTCAGTGATGAATAAGGGAAAGGGTGTTCTGATTCTGGTTCTTATGTATATGTATATGTATATGTATATGTAATCAGAAGTGGGTTTCGCTTACCTTTGCTACCAGTTTGCTCACATGCGTGCCATGTCTGTGCTATGCAGAGATGCTTCTGCACATGCACAGAGCATATTTAATGACATCTGGGTGGGTGGGCAGAGCCTCCGACCACCACTGCTACCAGTTCATCCGAACTGGGGTGAACTGGTAGCAACCCACCACTAGTGTGTGTGTGTGTGTGTGTGTGTGTGTGTGTGTAATGTCACTCTTTTCAGTGTCATTGTAACTTTGAATGGTCACTAAATGAACTGTTGTAAATTGAGGGCTACCTGCATACACTCGATAAATCAAATAAAGTTAAATTTTAAGCTGATCTGCCCAGGATTGGATTACTTTAACCTGCAGCAAAATAAGATGGGAATCAGAGACATATTCGATTTCAATAGAATGGAGCACCATTTCTTTAAAATAAAAACACTCCCCTCACCATCCATGAAAAGCAAGGCAAAAATTTTGTCCCAAAAGCATCCTTTCCTCAGACACTACTCTCGATATATTTGTATAACATCTGTTAGAAAGCTCAAGACTATTAAATCATTGAATATCCTAAATAACTCAGAATATCATTTGCATTATTCCAAAAATTTCTTTGAAGTTCTGGAGTTATTTTCCCAAACTCTCCTTTCTCATATCAATTTATAAAGCAACTTACTCTAGAGGATAATAAATTCTGTGCTTTTTAATTTGATTTTTGTGAAAAATATTTTGTTTTCAAGTTCTCTTTCAAAAACAAAAGAGTTGCTTCTTGTGAGACGGGTGACCATATAAGTGTCTTTCTCTGTGTGAGTGTGTGTATGTGTGGGGGGGGGAGGGAGGGAGGGAGGGAGAGGGAGAGGGAGGGAGGGAGAGAGAGGGAGAGGGAGAGAGAGAGAGAGAGAGAGAGAGAGAGAAGACATAAACCCACAATTTATGTAGTATACTTTTTTAAAGAGAACAGACAGATAGACAGACAGACAAAAATTCTTTTCGGCATTTATTTAATTGAACTTGGTGTGTGTGTGTGTGTGTGTGTGTGTGTGTGTGTGTGTGTGTGTGTGTGTGTGATGTTTCCCTCTAAAGCCTCTCTTATTTGTCTAGACCTATCCTGGTTTCTCATTCTCCAATTAAATTCCAAACATGAGGGGACTCTTCCAATGGGCTTTTTCAGAATATAAAATATGGGAAGACCAGGAGATTTTACAGCAATGGAAAGATGTGATTGACAAAAAAAGTAGCATCTTCTCCAGACCCAACAATAATAGATGTTCAATGTACCATCAAAAAAAGGTAGAAAGAAATTATTAAGCACTATGAGAATCAGACTACAAAACTTTCACAGAAGGCAACTTTTGGGAAAATACAAGGCAGATTTAAGGCAAAGTGTTAAAGAAAGCTTTCCCAGATTGAACAGACCAATTCTGAGCTGTCTTGTCCTTGGGCAGGAAGAACTTCATGTATCTGTGTTCCTATTACAGCAAAATTCTAAGCCATGAGGGCGCATGAAGGCCAGAGAAAGCTCTACTTTCCACTGCTTTGTTAATATAATATGTGTATATTGCTGTTGTTTTTATTATGGCTGTAAACCGCCCTGAGTCCGTCGGGAGAAGGGCGGTATAAAAATTTAATAAATAAATAAATAAATAAATAAATAAATAAATAAATAAATAAATAAATAAATAAATAAATAAACTTCCAATAAAGCTGTTTACAACAAGAACACTATGAATTTTTTAAACACTAAGTTCTTATTAAAACAGCTGCATTGATTAAACAAAAAACCCCAATATATTTAGTCTTTTGTTGCCAAGACTATTATTACAGATGAAAAGTCATTCTGATACGCAGCTCTCGGCAAGCTTTTCAACACAATGGCTGCATTGGCAAAACAGGTTTAACTTTTCCATGTCAGAATCCCTGTAGCTGCATTTGTCTAACAAGGCTGTTAAGTAGAGTTCATTTAAACCTTGATAAAGGTCAGATTTGAATTGCCAAATTTCAGGCAGTCAGCTGTCAGCAGAAGTAGCCTGCAGTACTGCACTCTAACCCCTGCACCACCATGGCTCATTTATATTTTCTTAGTAATACCTGAAATTTGGTTTTGCACAGTATTTTCATAATATTTATTGAGGCTACTCCAGGACAAACTTCCAAATTCTGCTTATTTTAAAACAGCAAGTCCAAAGCTCATAATCCATACATTTATACTTCCCCAATATCCTGATAGGCAAGGTCTGAGTTTCTTGGTTGACCACTGCTATCCTAAATATCTATTGAGATTCTCAATCTTCTAGGTCAAGGGTGTCAAACTTGATTTCATTGAGGGTCTCATCAGGGTTATGTTTGACATTGGGGGGCTGGGGTGGGTGTGGCCAGGGTGGGCATGGCCAGCATGACATCACTCATATTGGGAATGCCTGTGGCAGCCCGAGTGCTCTACCAGTGAAAATGGCCTCCAGAACTCCGTTTTCGGCTGGGACAGCCTCCTGCAACCCTCTGACAGCGAAAATGGAGTTCAGAAGGGCCGTGTGCTCCATTTTTTGTGGCAGAGGCACTGCAGGCCAGTCCTTCACTGTTTCCAGGGCAGCTCTGCAGGCCACATCTAAACACCCAGTGGGCTGGATCTGGACCCCGGACCTTGAGTTTGACACCCCTGATCTAGGTCATGGTTGTCCCAAACAGGTTGTCCCTGTTTTCAAAAAGGCAACTGGACTTTCTTGGGTTTTTTTAAAAAACATTTTGCTTCTTCTCCAAGACAGAACAGAACAACAGGGTTGGAAGGACCATTGGAGGTCTTCTAGTCCAATCCCCCTGCTCAATTAGAAGACCCTATATCATTTCAAATAAATGGCTCTCCAGCCTCCACAACTTCTGAAGGCAGTTGAGCTGAACTGAAGAACTGAACTGAACTGAAGAACTAAAGAAGCTTCTTCAGTGAGAAGCAAAATGTTTAAACACACACACACACATACACACACGAAATTCTAGTTGCCTTTTGGAAACAACAACTTTGGGGCCACTCCTATTATAACTATTCGCTAGATTAATGCAATGAGTGAAAATGTGAATTGACATCTAACAATATCTGCAAGGCTACTCCTACTGCAGGATTTATTTTATTTATTTATTTTATCACATTTATATACCGCCCTATCTCCCTAGGGACTCAGGGCGGTTCACAGGCAAGTAAAAAAGTACATATAAATACAAACTAAAATACAGTTAAAAAACTTATTCTACATGGCCGAATTATTAAAAAGCAATATAAATAATAAAACCCATTAAAAACCAGTATAAATTTAAAATCTAATCCATGTCACTAAAAAGGATTTTAGAATAGAATAACAAAGTTGGAAGGGACCTTGGAGGTCTTGTAGTCCAACCCCCTGCCTAGGCAGGAAACCCTATAACACTTCAGACAAGTGGTTATCCAATCTCTTCTTAAAAACTTCCAGTGTTGGAGCATTCACAACTTCTGCAGGCAAGTTGTTCCACTTATTAATTGTTCTAACTGTCAGGAAATTTCTCCTTAGTTCTAAGTTGCTTCTCTCCTTGATTAGTTTTCACCCATTGCTTCTTGTTCTACCCTCAGGTGCATTGGAGAATAGTTTGACTCCCTCTTCTTTGTGGCAACCCCTGAGATATTGGAACACTGCTATCATCTCTCCCCTAGTCCTTCTTTTCATTAAACTAGACATTCCGAGTTCCTGCAACTGTTCTTCATATGTTTTAGCCTCCAGTCCCCTAATGATCTTTGTTGCTCTTCTCTGCACTCTTTCTAGAGTCTCAACATCTTTTTTACATCGTGGTGACCAAAACTGGATGCAGTATTCCAAGTGTGGCCTTACCAAGGCATTATAAAGTGGTATTAACACTTCACATAATCTTGATTCTATCCCTCTGTTTATGCAGCCCAGAACTGTGTTGGCTTTTTTGGCAGCTGCTGCACACTGCTGGCTCATATCTAAATGGTTCTCCACTAGGACTCCAAGATCCCTGTCACAGTTACTACCATCGAGCAAGGTACCACATATATGGTACCTATGCATTTTGTAGGAAGACAGTCTATGAAATCCATGCAGCAGCTTTGAAGAGACATTTTTAATGAGATTTGGAGAGAGGAAGAGTTATTTCTCTGTCCTGCCACTGTGCCCAATGTTTAAATTTCTAATAAAGAATGGAGTTTCCTGGTTGACTTTCTTTGCCCAGCCTATATTGTAGATTTATTGTTACGAGAATATACCGAATGAAAAGTACCATCTTCTGCTCTAAATATAATAGATAATACAGATGTATAATAGATAAGAGAGACAGATGGAGGGTATATTTCTCTCTTTCTCTCACTCTCTCTGGTCCCTAACTTCAGTCAGATAATTAACATAACATTTTGTAGTTAGCTCTGGTTTAGAATTAGAAGTAGATTGATACAAAGTTAAGATGATGGCTAGGAAGGGACTAGTTAGAAAAGGACTCTGGAATATTTAACATTGAGGTATCAAAGTAGAATTGCATGAGATCCAAAGTTCCAAGAACGTTCCAAAATTCCAAGAACCAAGAAAAACGAATCAACAATGATCAATCATATAGCATGACATAATTAACTTTTTCATGAGTAGATAGGGATGGTCAAGTAACTTGGCCAGTGAATTAAGAGCACAACTCCCAAAATACTCTTATTTTACTCCTTCTATTGGAAAACCTATCCCCCAGAAAAATGAAAAACAGCATCAATCCAAGACATTCATCAATTCTAGATCCAAAAGTTGAAACAGCTTCTCTGTGTAGTAACAATTTCATTTGTGGATGAGAGCTCAGTACTAAAATAAATGGAACTGGATAAAAGCTATAAGTGTGTGTCAAATAGCTCATGCTCAGAAAAATAGCTGAGCAAAGTTGCATGTTTATTTTTTAAAGAATAAAGCCAGGCTGAGCTGTGGTATGAAATTTGTCAACCTGTGTGAAAAAACCAACAACCCAGATTAGCTATCTTCTAGAGTATGTGCCAATCGGGGGTTAAAAAAGAAATCAAAGAAGTCCATTGAGAACTGAACTTAGAGATGTATCTTTTGGTGTCAGAAAAAGTCAGACCAACAGCCAAGTCTTCATGTATGCCTTTTCATAATTACAAATCTGCCTGATTGCTAATATGCAGAAGAAATAATCTCTCTTTTACTAATTCCGCAGCTGCACAAATTCTCTTCTCATGTTAATTACTCAAGCACTAAACAACTTGAGCCTAAATGGAAGAAAGAAATACCATACAGTTGAAGATTTGCCACTGTATTTGTATTCAAAGGTTTGCTTAAGATATATGATAAAGGAATTTTGTAAAGAAAATTAGACTGCCACTATGAATGGCTTTTGGAGAGTCAGAATTTGTACATTATTCTTTCCTCGATTTTGGCAAAGAGGTTAAACCTTCCCAATATTTCTACAGAAAAAAAAAACACCTCATCAGCAGCTTGGCAGATTGTTGCTTCCAAGTGTCTTTATTATTGCAGTCAAAGGAATGCTATCAAAAAATAACCACTCTGCTTTATTTGTGTATAAAATATCAATTCCACTTTTCTTCACTGGTAAACTTGTAATGGCACATGATAGAAAAGCAACTATTTACAGAACAGTAGAAACAAGAAAACATTGGAACAGAAAATTAAGAAAGTGATTATTAAGAAACCAATCAAAATATAGGATACACATATATGTCAATAAATAAATAAAGGGATTCAAATTTTGGTCTGATTTTTTAATCTTTGCCAGTTGTATGTAACAGGCCCAAGAATGATTTATCTTATCTCTGGATCACTGTAGAAAACATAGATGGCCTAATAGAGCTGAAAGTGTTGAGGCTGAGATGAAAAATCAACCAATCAATCAAATAAATAAAAGCATCTTGCTGCTTGAAACAAAAATCTGTTCAGACATTTACTAGACTGGCAACTGAATCTTACTTGAATATGTGCAAATACTGTCCTTTTCTTCAGTTCAGGGTGATATCAGTTTAGTTTAAGGAAGACGGGACAAGGCAGACCATAAGGCACATATGTGCCTTTATACAGAAAATAAGAATTCTTAAGTAAGAATGCCTGAGTGAGTGCTATACCGTCCTGTTTTAATACCTCAAAGTCCTCCTTCAAAGGTGCCTTTTTTTAAATGGTTGGCCTCAGGGCAGGCTATTTACATATCCCTAAGATAGTAAAGCATAACTGGCTAGGGAATTCTGGGTGTTGAAGTCCAGCTATCTTAAGGTTGGGAAACACTGGTCTAGTGGAATGGAATCTCAATGTAAGTTATTTTTGGAAAAAAAAGATTTGGGGATATCTTGGTTTCTGAATTCCAACTGATCGATCGAATGAAGGGAACCCAAACCCCTGAATCCATGACCTTCACTCTCAGAATAAGAGACCTTCCAGGAAAGTCTTAGGCCTTCTACCATTCCATGCAAATAACTGAACAAATCCTCTAGGATTGTTGTTTTCCTTGTTTGTTTACAAAATATATAGGCCACTCCAGTGATGGGATTCAATTTTTTAAACAACCGGTTCTGTGGGCGTGGCTTATTTGGGGCATGTAACTGGGAGGGCATGGCTAGCTGGTCATGTGACTGGGTGGCTATGTGCATAGGGAGTACTCAGAGAGCTAAAAAAAGTCATTTCTGACCGGTCCTCGCACTTTTGACCGGTCCTCACCCTTATGACCATTCTCACATTTATGCCAGTTAACAACCTTGTCACTCATTTCACAACCGCTTACAAGATAAGGCAAATATATATATATATATGGGAGGACAGTCGTAAGTGTTAGGACAGGTCAAAAGTGTGAGGACAGGTCAAAAATAACTTTTTCAGCCCTCTGAATCCTACCACTGGGCCACTCCATCCATGACAACTCTTGGTGGTTTGTAAAATAGAAGATAAGTACAGAAAACTGTCTCAAAAGGCCGGGAAAAGAAAACAGAAATCATTTAGAAAACTCAAAACATCAGACTAGGGGCCCCGTGCTCCCTCTAATCTGTGGTCTGGGGACAGAGTCAGATTTTAAAGGTTTTTAAAATAGGATCAAAGTAAGCACTTTTCCTATTAGATAAACTTATTGAAAAGCCTCTGTGCAAATAGGACCACCACATTTCCACATTTTCCAAAGCATGGTGCTTTCTAAACATTCCGCCAGATGTGATAAGAAAGCTTTGTGTCTATCTTGCCATACTTGAAAGGGTGAAGTGAAGCCATTGAGCTAATGGGATCATAAATTTCATGTTCATTTTTCACCCTGGAAAGCTTCCATAGACCATTCAAATGCTTTCCGGGTACAAAACAGAGATGAATGCACACCAGCCAGCCCAAATGATCTGGTTTGCAAGCTAATGTAATACATCTCTCCATTGTCGTTGAACATGGAGTCCCAGACTCCATAACACAGTATGAGAAAACAAATCTTGACACCAAATATGCTGTGGTGGTAACATAATTGAGCTGCACTTCTTAGCATCCATTCTCAGGAGAAAACTTAATCTGTGTCAGTATGACTTTTAGTCAGTAAATTCCCCCAGGATCAAGCTTTTCAAAAGAGTCACAATGTTCAGGCCTGGTTTACTATTAAAAATAACAGCTGATTTTTTCAAAGCTTTCTAAATGAATTATATTAGATTGTGTTGCAAAGCGATGTGCCTGATTGAGGCATCTGGAGATAGGTATGCATGAATAAATGCCCATCCCTAGCATTAAATTAGTCTCAATCCTGCTTTAGGCAAGAATAAGACTGAGCTAAAAGGCTGACTTGTGGATTTACAATTTAATTCTTTCCTTGTTCATCACACCCAGCTCAACTATTTCCTGGGGCTTCCTCCCAAATGAATACAGGTAGTCCTAGACAGGGTGAAATCCAGCAGGTTCTGACAGGTTCTGGAGAACCAGCAGCGGAAATTTTGAATAGTTTGGAGAACCGGCAAATACCACCTCTGGCTGGCCCCAGAGTGGAGTGGGAATGGAGATTTTGCAGTATCCTTCCCCTGCCACACCCACCTAGCCACACTACACCCACTAAGCCACACCCACAGAACCAGTAGTAAAAAAAATTGGATTTCACCACTGGTCCTAGACCCCTGTCCTAGACTTACAACCATAATTGAGCCCAGAATTACTACTGTAAGACATTGGAGTTGTAAAAAGAGGTATCATTTAACTGGACCCATTTTTCTGATATTTTTTGTTGTTAGTCATTAAGCAAATACTTCAGTCATTAAGCAAATGCCACATTAATCAATTTACTCCTATGGGAGTCTTTTGCCATAAACCAGAAGTAAACATTGGAAACTAGCAAAAAGCATCACGAATCATGGTCGTGTGACTGCTGGACACTATAAATTGCCAAAAAGGTGAGCTGATTGCAAAACACTGAAAATGCAATCACATGACCATGGGTTTCTGTGTATGTACAATCATCATAACCTTAAAAGTGGTTTAGAAGTAGCCATGAGGAGTTCCATCATAACTTCGAACAATTCTTAAGCAACTGATCATAAGTCAATATAGAGCCAGTTATACTCATACAAATTATTATTACACAAGGCAGAATTGTTCCAAAGGTGCTTTTTTCAAGAGGCAACTGGATTTTCTGGTAGACTTTCTGGATCAGAGAGTCCAGTTGCCTCTTGAAAAAAGCACCTTTCGCACAACCATGACCTGGATGACTGAGAATCTCCATAGACACAAGGCAGAATAGACAACGTAATGTCCTTGTCATGTTTTCAGTTCAGTTCAAGTCTCATTAACCTAGCCAATATATCAAAATCAAAGCTAAATTCCATAGTACCTCAACCATGAGTATTGCCTACTCAGAGCATGCAATTTTATTGCTGGTTGAAAATCAGTTTTGCCTTTTTCCTGTATCCTTCATGTAGATCTGAGATATTTGCTTAAACTGTATACAAATATATCAAATAAATCTTATTCCTCTGATAAATGTTCAAGATATGTCCTGTTAAAAATGGGAAAAATATTTGAATCCTATTCGTGGGTACCAGAATTTATATAGAAATAATTAATAATTTGACAAGCTGAAAAAAAATTGTAACCTAAATATCTACAGTTCAGAAGATGATCAACAGAGCCTCTACTGAATTTTCATACTGGTCTTTACCTTTAAGCATATTCAGATAAGACTTTCTTCTATGAAGTAGGCCATATGACATTTGAACCAATTTAATTTCATTTAGAATGGCTCAAATCATTGAACGCGTCCTTGTCTAATCCATATGCATGCACACCCACCTCCCATTAATGAAGCAAGACAGAATGCATTGTATTCTGTCCATCTTTTCCTTTCTACTCTTTTACTGCTCAATCTCTTTCTCTCACGCACATTAAAAATATCAGACCTGGATAGAACATGCATGGATTCTTCTCATTCAATCCCTTAGACCAGTGATGGCTCACATTTTCTGGACTGAATGCCCAAAGCATGCACCCATGCAAATCCCTAAAATGTAATACACACATGGCTCCATGTATCCATCCTACTCCCTGTGCATGTGCACCCCCCCACCTCCCACGTATGTGTAGCAGACACCCAAAGACCAGCTGGCTGGTGGGAGGCACACACACATGCGCAGCGGAGCTGAACTGGGGCAACAGCTCACGTGCCCACAGAGAGGGAACTGTGTGCCACCTCTGGCACGCATGCCATAGGTTTGCCATCACGGCCCTAGCCAATATCATTAAATGGGAAGGGAACATACTTTTGGAAGAGAGCTGAGGATAATTTTTAGTTACGACGTAGCCAAAATATAGGCATGAGATACAAAGCGTTTTCTGTGCTGCAGTTCAGCCCCATGGGATTAAGGCAAGGATAGGAAGTATTTTTCCAGCCGAGAAAAGATTTTTAAAAACTGAGTGAAAGCAGGATAAATAAATAAGGTCAAGGAGAAAACCTCCCCTGGAGTTAAATGTTAGTTAATTAAAATCTCATTAATTCAATAATGTTAATGTTTAAATATGATATTCAGGGATCCGGAGGTCAAGTTCAAAACCTGTAGGGGCCATATTAAGTAATCCTCATTTAAGGGAAGATTTCATCAAATATATAGATTTTCAAATCATGTTGTCTTGACTGCTAGGAAAGCTGCATAATGATAAAGAGATGCATACAGTGAAAAAAAAGTCAGCTTGCTAGTATCAAATAATATAAAAAACCAATTAAAGCACTCACTAACTGGTGTGGGAAGAAATATCAATCTGGTTCAGTTCCAAGCTGGGACTGAAACATAGAGGCTGCTTGGAAAGATGGTTTAATGATGAAATAGAACCACATTAGTTCTGGGCAGCTGACAAAATGGAGTTGAGATGGGATTTTTTTATATAGCTTCTCTTGGCCTTTGCACTTGAGCTTCCTGTTCCTGTGCAAAAACATGTATTCTATTGGCTGTTGTCAGATTCCCCTGAGTCCATGTAAGGGTTATGTATGGGTCATAGCTGGCTCTATAGGCAAAGTACAAATCATAGGTGTTTGTCGAAACTACGTTTGGTTGACGTTTGGTCTGCTCTGAGCATGATGCAATGAAGGGGCTTATGTTCTGAAAGGGTGTTGGGTAATTCCTATTGTGGCTTAATGGTTTTTGTCCTGTTTTTGCTCTTGGGTGAGGTTATTTGCTTATGAATATCTTCTTACTTGTCTTCTTTCAATAAGCTCTGTATCTTTTAAGTGCTGACATCTGCTAAGGGCTATTAAAGAAAGTGAGGGTTGCTTTCTGCCTGTTTTTTCATTTCTCCCTTTGGGAAATATAATCTGCCTTTTTTAAATATTTCTCAAAATATTTCATTCTTCTAGGAAGGGGAGTGCTTCCCTCAACAATAAAATACTGACATCTGCAAAAAAAAGGGAAACATTCAGAATGCTAGACTGTCTCTTAAAATGCATACAATGCATATGCTCAGAGGAACAAAAATAGGGCTCTCTTTCTATTTTGACTGCCAAAGTAACTCTGCCTTTGCTTCTCTTCAACTTTTGTATCAACCATATGGATCTTTTATCTACTGATTTGTTTCTGATCTCCATCACAGCCTTGTTTTGACAACTACACAAGGCAATGCAGCCTCCCTTGTCATCAGCAGCCGATCTTTCTCTTTCAAGCTGAATATTTGTGGTATTAGTCTAATAGTCCTCTGCCACCTGAAATATACATATACCAAGCCCTCTCTGTCTTTTAAGAATTCTTTACACCGAGTCCAGATGAATCACATGAGATAAGTATGAATCCTTCAATCAGTCCTGCTTATCCTTGCTTGCTGAATGTTTGAGTGTTTATGACAAATCAGGCCCAATTCATTTTTCCTAGATTCAGTAAATGCCGAATTGAATTACCGTTCCATTTGCTGAAAGCAGAGATGCGACAGAAGGCTATCTTAAAACAAGAGACGTTTTGTGCGTGCACAGAACAGTTAAAAGTCATGATTTGGTAGCAGACTCATTTCAATGGCAAATAGACTTGCACTGCATCATTTTGATTGACAGCAAGCTTAACCCTTTTAATCTTCTTTATGGACTATTGTCCTCCCGGCACTTCAGCTAGTAAAACAGTTTATGTTTTCTTAATCACTCAACTGGAATATTTCATCATAAACAATTTCTCTGTCTCCTCTTCGAATAAAGTTCCCCACTACAAATGTGAAAATATAGTTAAAACCACTTCCGCTTGGATTATACACACGGCAAATTTAGAGCAGGTATACTGACTCAGCAAATAGTAGCAAAGAAATCTGTGTCCTGTTCGTGAAATACGCCATTTTATTTTGCTTCTTGATTGGAATTTGACAGGATAAAACCTATTTCCTATCCTTGGACAGTTGTATACAAGAACACAGTAAATTATGAATTCAAATTCCAGTTTACTCATAAACTCTTGCCTTTATTTATTTATTTATTTTGTCGAATACATATTAAATAATATATATAAGTATAAGCATAAATTGAATACTTAACATGAATACAATTAAAGGGAACACTAGAACAGGGACGGTAGGCATGCTGGTGCTCTTATGCATGCCCCTTAACGAATCTCAGTGACTTATTAGGATAGGATGGAAAAATTCCATGCAAATTAATATGGAGAGCCAACCTCATCAGATCAAAGACCTATTTACAGGGTCTTTGATCTGATGCTATTCAGGCAAATAGCTTCATAACACAGTTTCGTATAATTGAATGAATTAATTACAACAATTAAATCAATTAAAGTCCTTGATTTGCAACCATTTGTTTAGTGACCATTCAAAGTTGCAACAGCACTGAAAAAAAAGTTTCTAATGCTGGTCCTCACATTTATGGACCCTGCAGCATCCCCATGGTCACGTGATCAAAATTCAGGCATTTGGCAACCAGCATGTATTTACGAGGGTTGAAGATGTGTAAATGTGTGATTGCCATTTACAATCTGTCCAGTCAGTTTCCAACAAGCAAAGTTGACGGTGGAAGTCATTTTATGTGACTCACTTAACATCTGCAATTAGTCGCTTAACAACCAAGACAGAAAAGGACATAACATTGGGCATGGAAATGTTAACATTTATTTTATTTATTTATTTATTTATTTGATTTTTATACCGCCCTTCTCCCGAAGGACTCAGGCAAAAATAAAACAGGTAATACAATATACAATTTAAAATGCAAATTAAAAAACTTATTTTAAAACTAGCCTGAAAAGTTAAAATATATAAAAAACTAAAACCCCATTTAAAATTAATTAATAGAAAAGTTTAAAATTGATAAAATTCAATTCAAGCCAGCCCCGCGCGAATGAAAAGATGTGTCTTCAGTTCGCGACGGAATGTCCGAAGGTCAGGTATTTGGCGTAAACCCGGGGGAAGCTTGTTCCAGAGTGTGGGAGCCCCCACAGAGAAGGCCCTTCCCCTGGGGGCCGCCAGCCGACATTGTTTGGCGGACGGCACCCTGAGAAGTCCCTCTCTGTGAGAGCGTACGGGTCGGTGGGAGGCATGTGGTAACAGCAGGCGGTCCCGTAGGTACCCAGGCCCTAAGCCATGGAGCACTTTAAAGGTCGTAACTGTTAAGTTCGGGAAGTAACGAGGCTGGAGACCAGGGTAGTGACAACAGCTCTTTAATATATGGTGAACCCAGCAACCGGCTGGGGATAAAACCTCTCCTTTTATACAGTTCTGTTGAGGTTTCCAATCAGCAACGTGCTGATTTCCCGCTCAAATATTTAAAGGTACAAACATGAATACATAACACTCCTCCCCTCCCAGAAAACACTTTGCCTCTATTTACATTTTATTTACATGTTAGTATTCGACGTAGTCACGCAAATAACCTGGGCGTCTCCTAGTTCTTTCAGACCTGCGCGGTTCAGTTCTGAGTGGTGTTTTGAGCTGGTCGGAGGGGCTGTTTTCCTCCCAGCTCTTTCTCTAGGCCAACGGGCCCTGGATTATTGCAGACTTTTTCTTGGCCATCCGCCTTGATTACTTTTTGTAATTTTCCTGCTGTTTTCCTCGAACCTGATGGCGCCGCTGGACCTCCGGGACCTCAGCTAAGTCTTGCGCCTCGGGTTATGGTCAGCTGTGGGTTCAAATAAGGCTTGGTCACTATCTGTCTCGTTTGGTTCGGGTTGTTCAGTTATTCGCTTCTTATCTGATCTATGTGGCGCCCATACCGGTTGTCTTGTAATTCACCAAGTATGACTTTGGACCGTTGCTTTTATGATTTGCCCTGAGCCAACTTGGGCCGTCCCCATAGTTGCGGGCCCACACCGGTCGCCTATGCCCATTCCTTGTTTTTCTATTTCCCCTTGTAACCCTCTGGTGTGTAATGGGATTCAAACGGTCAAGTGGGCACCGGAGTTTCCGTCCCATCAATAGTTCGGCTGGGCTTCTGCCTGTAGCAGTGCTTGGGGTTCTGTGCTGAATGGCCAGAAAGAAATCTATCTTTGTTTGCCAGTCACCTGGCTTGAGCCTGACACGCCTCCTTAGCGCCCGGACGGAACGCCTGCAAGGCCATTCGACGCAGGGTGGAAAGGCGCAGAGGGCATGTCGGATGCCCTCCTCTGCCAGGTATTCTTCAAACTGGGCTGCCGTGAATTGCGGGCCGTTGTCGGACACCAGAGTGTCAGGCAACCCGTGGGTTGCGAATAGGTGGCGAGGGCTGCGATTACTGCCTCGGCCGTAGTGGATTTCATGAGTATGATCTCCAACCATTTAGAGAATGCGCCGACAACCACTAGGAAGGTTTGGCCGTGGAAAGGGCCAGCAAAATCAATGTGGATTCTTGACCAGGGCCCTTGGGGTTTTTCCCATTCCTGACTGGGCCTGTGGTAGGGGTCTGGACTCTGGCAAGCCTGGCATTTCCTACCCTCTCAGCAATTTCTGAATCCATGAGTGGCCACCACACATAGCTTCTTGCTAGCCCCTTCATCCTTACGATCCCTGGGTGACCTCGTGGAGGAGGTCCAATACCTTTCCCTTAATTTATCCGGGATTATTACACGATCACCCCATAACAGGCACCCCTTGAGCCGAGAGCTCATCACGCTTTTTAACAAATTCTTTGAACCGTTCGCCGCGCGGCCACCCTCTTGTACCCAACCGAGTACAGTCCTTAACATAATGTCCCGGTATGATGCCCGAGCCACCTCCTTAGATGTGACTGGGCCAGAGTCCAAAGTGTTGAGATGAAAAATCAACCAATCAATCAAATAAATAAAAGCATCTTGCTGCTTGAAACAAAAATCTGTTCAGACATTTACTAGACTGGCAACTGAATCTTACTTGAATATGTGCAAATACTGTCCTTTTCTTCAGTTCAGGGTGATATCAGTTTAGTTTAAGGAAGACGGGACAAGGCAGACCATAAGGCACATATGTGCCTTTATACAGAAAATAAGAATTCTTAAGTAAGAATGCCTGAGTGAGTGCTATACCGTCCTGTTTTAATACCTCAAAGTCCTCCTGCAAAGGTGCCTTTTTTTAAATGGTTGGCCTCAGGGCAGGGCTATTTACATATCCCTAAGATAGTAAAGCATAACTGGCTAGGGAATTCTGGGTGTTGAAGTCCAGCTATCTTAAGGTTGGGAAACACTGGTCTAGTGGAATGGAATCTCAATGTAAGTTATTTTTGAAAAAAATTGATTTGGGGATATCTTGGTTTCTGAATTCCAACTGATCGATCGAATGAAGGGAACCCAAACCCCTGAATCCATGACCTTCACTCTCAGAATAAGAGACCTTCCAGGAAAGTCTTAGGCCTTCTACCATTCCATGCAAATAACTGAACAAATCCTCTAGGATTGTTGTTTTCCTTGTTTGTTTACAAAATATATAGGCCACTCCAGTGATGGGATTCAATTTTTTAAACAACCGGTTCTGTGGGCGTGGCTTATTTGGGGCATGTAACTGGGAGGGCATGGCTAGCTGGTCATGTGACTGGGTGGCCGTGGCTATGTGCATAGGGAGTACTCAGAGAGCTAAAAAAAGTCATTTCTGACCGGTCCTCGCACTTTTGACCGGTCCTCACCCTTATGACCATTCTCACATTTATGCCAGTTAACAACCTTGTCACTCATTTCACAACCGCTTACAAGATAAGGCAAATATATATATATATATATGGGAGGACAGACGTAAGTGTTAGGACAGGTCAAAAGTGTGAGGACAGGTCAAAAATAACTTTTTCAGCCCTCTGAATCCTACCACTGGGCCACTCCATCCATGACAACTCTGGGTGGTTTGTAAAATAGAAGATAAGTACAGAAAACTGTCTCAAAAGGCCGGGAAAAGAAAACAGAAATCATTTAGAAAACTCAAAACATCAGACTAGGGGCCCCGTGCTCCCTCTGATCTGTGGTCTGGGGACAGAGTCAGATTTTAAAGGTTTTTAAAATAGGATCAAAGTAAGCACTTTTCCTATTAGATAAACTTGTTGAAAAGCCTCTGTGCAAATAGGACCACCACATTTCCACATTTTCCAAAGCATGGTGCTTTCTAAACATTCCGCCAGATGTGGTAAGAAAGCTTTGTGTCTATCTTGCCATACTTGAAAGGGTGAAGTGAAGCCATTGAGCTAATGGGATCATAAATTTCATGTTCATTTTTCACCCTGGAAAGCTTCCATAGACCATTCAAATGCTTTCCGGGTACAAAACAGAGATGAATGCACACCAGCCAGCCCAAATGATCTGGTTTGCAAGCTAATGTAATACATCTCTCCATTGTCATTGAACATGGAGTCCCAGACTCCATAACACAGTATGAGAAAACAAATCTTGACACCAAATATGCTGTGGTGGTAACATAATTGAGCTGCACTTCTTAGCATCCATTCTCAGGAGAAAACTTAATCTGTGTCAGTATGACTTTTAGTCAGTAAATTCCCCCAGGATCAAGCTTTTCAAAAGAGTCACAATGTTCAGGCCTGGTTTACTATTAAAAATAACAGCTGATTTTTTCAAAGCTTTCTAAATGAATTATATTAGATTGTGTTGCAAAGCGATGTGCCTGATTGAGGCATCTGGAGATAGGTATGCATGAATAAATGCCCATCCCTAGCATTAAATTAGTCTCAATCCTGCTTTAGGCAAGAATAAGACTGAGCTAAAAGGCTGACTTGTGGATTTACAATTTAATTCTTTCCTTGTTCATCACACCCAGCTCAACTATTTCCTGGGGCTTCCTCCCAAATGAATACAGGTAGTCCTAGACAGGGTGAAATCCAGCAGGTTCTGACAGGTTCTGGAGAACCAGCAGCGGAAATTTTGAATAGTTTGGAGAACCGGCAAATACCACCTCTGGCTGGCCCCAGAGTGGAGTGGGAATGGAGATTTTGCAGTATCCTTCCCCTGCCACACCCACCTAGCCACACTACACCCACTAAGCCACACCCACAGAACCAGTAGTAAAAAAAATTGGATTTCACCACTGGTCGATGCTGCAGCTTGTACGAATAAGCGGCTAAGAAAATAGTCCATCGAGTCAATCGTGGCGAAAGTGCCACAGGCGTTGGTCGCCTGCCAGTATTCCTAACAGCGGTCTGTGGTCAGTCACAATTTCAAAATCCGCCCAAATACATATTCGTGGAATTTTTCACCCCTGACACAATTGCTAGCGCTTCTTTATCTAACTGGCTATAGTTCTTCTCTGGGGGGGACATTGTTCTAGAGTAGAAGGCTATAGGGGCTTCTGTGCCGTTTGGAAGTCTGTGGCTGAGCACAGCCCCCACCCCGTAAGGGGAGGCATCGCAAACCAGCACTAGAGGCAATGAGTTATGATATTGGATGAGCAGGCTATCGCTTGAAAGCAGGTTTTTTACTGTTTCAAAAGCCCTACTTTCCGACTTTCCCCAAGACCAAACAGTATTTTTTCCTAGAAGCTTGTGCAGCGGTTCAGCAACGGTCGCTTTGTTTTTTAAAAAGACCGCGTAAAAATTCACTAGCCCCAGGAATGCCTGTAGCTCTGCTTTGTTTTTGGGCGCTGGGGCCTTTCTGATTGCCTTGACTTTGCTCTCCGTGGGGTGAATTCTTCTTGTCTATCCGTAGCCCAAGAATTCGACGGATTCGACCCCTATCTGGCATTTGTTTGCTTTCACCTTTAGTCCGGCTGCCGGAAAATGCCCAGAACCTTTCTTAAACGCTCCCCAGTTCCTCTACGTTTCCGCTGATATCAAGACATCATCAGTAGGGAACTACCCTGGGAGCCCTTGCAGAAGTCGTTCCATTAGTTTTGGAACAGCCCTGGTGCCACACTCACCCCAAATTGTAATCGGGTGCACTTGAATGCCCCCTGTGAGTTACAATTGTTTGGGCTTCGGCTGTGTTGGCGTCTACGGGCAGTTGTTGGTAGGCTTGGGCCAAGTCTAACTTTGCAAAGACCTGCCCTTCCCCCAAAGAGTGCAGTAAGTGTTGCACCACGGGAACCTGGGAAGCGCTTCTCTGTGAGGCTTTGTTTTGCGTCGCCTTGTAGTCAGCGCAAATTCTAATTGACCCATCTGGTTTTATGGGGTGACGATTGGCGTCTCCCACTGCGTGATCGACTGGCACCAAAATTCCCTGATTTATGAGCTTATCTAGCTCCTTGTCAATTTTGGCTTAGGGCAAAGGACTCTCCTCGCCTTTAGCCTAATGGGAGCTACCTGGGGTCTAAGTTGAAGGAAATAGGGGTCCCCTTGTACTTGCCCAGGCAGTCCTTGAAGACATCTTCGAACTCGTAAAGAGAATGTCTTTCAGGTTCAGTCACTTCTGTAGATGCCAGTCACTCCCATGCCCAGTGCAAAACCAGTCTAGTCCCAACAAACTAGGGCAGAGTCCCTCGACGATCGTGATGGGCAGGGTCTTCTTGTGAGGTCCGTCTCGACTCGGACGGAGGTGGTCCTCGAACAGGGATTCGATTTCCTGGTAGTCGTGGACCCGTAGCCGTTGGGATTGCAGGTGGCGCCGCGACTGATGGCAGTGACTTCACCAAAGTGTCCCAGGACATGATGGTGATCGCTGACCCGTGTCCACTTCGAGTCGGCACCTTACTCTCTATTTTAGGTTTGGTGAAGATCTTCTTCTCCACTCGGTGAGGCGCGCCTATGACCACAGTCGTTTGGTTTGAATCGCGCCTTTCTGTTTGAGCCAATCGCGGTCGCCTTTCCGATCCAGCGCTCTGATTGGCCGATTTGAATTTTCGGCGGAAGGTTGGGAGCTCGACAGACTTGAGCTAGGTGCCCTTCTTTCCACACCGCCGACATGTTGCGCCCTTAAACTTGCAGCGTTGGCGCTGGTGTTGACCTCCGCAGCTTCCGTGATTCGTCTCGGTCCTCTTTGTCGCTTTCTCGGTTCGGCAGACCCTTCCTCATCCTCACCGCCGGATTCGGTCTGAATCTCCTCCTGGTGCACTGGAGTTGGCTTTGTGCTCGCCTTTGGTGGGAGAGGCTTTTGCAGTGTCTCCGCCGCTTGGGTGGACATTTCATGTGCTCTGGCCGTCCAGAGCGTTGGCTTAGGTTGCTCTTTGCTAGCAGCCGGCGCGCAGCGGATGTCTTTGACCCCTCGGATGAGTTGCTCGAGCAGCACCTCGCTAGGTCTCGGTATCCGCAGTCCTTGGAGGCGCTTTCCTTAGGGCGGCCATGTAGTCACCGATGGATTCGCCTCCATCTGTCTTCGCTCTCAATTCAAACCGCCGCACGTATTTGGACGGTGTGGGTGAAAGTGGTTTTTAGTAGGGTTTGCAGAGTTGGCCACGATACCGATTGTATCGGCGTTGGCTCTGCCAGGGCTTCCGCAATATCGATGACCTCCGGACCACAGTGGCTTAAAAAATAAGCCCTTTTGCGGTTATCTGGTACTCCCTGCAGTTCGTTGGCTTCTAGAAAGCTCAAACGGGTCATATCGTTCCCCATTTCTCTTAGGCTGGGTCAAGCGGTGCGGAGTGTAACTGGCCATCTCCGTGGTTTCTGCCCTGATTTGCTGGGTTCGGTTCTATCGTGCGTGCTTCAGCTCGGTTCTGGTTCTCCTTAGCCTCGAAATCCCACCCTCGTCGCCAATGTTAAGTTCGGGAAGTAACGAGGCTGGAGACCAGGGTAGTGACAACAGCTCTTTAATATATGGTGAACCCAGCAACCGGCTGGGGATAAAACCTCTCCTTTTATACAGTTCTACTGGAGGCTTCGTCCAATCAGCAACGTGCTGATTTCCCGCTCAAATATTTAAAGGTACAAACATGAATACATAACAGTAACCAACACCTTAAAGTGCACTCGAAAGGCCACAGGTAGCCAATGCAGTCTGCGCAGGAGCGGTGTTACATGGGAGCTATGCGTAGCTCCCTCTATCACCCGCGCAGCTGCATTCTGGACTAACTGAAGCCTCCGAGTGCACTTCAAGGGGAGCCCCATGTAGAGAGCATTACAATAATCCAAGCGAGAGGTAACGGCGTGAGTGACTGTGCACAAGGCATCCCGATCAAGGAAGGGCGCAACTGCGAACCAGGCGAACCTGGTGGAAGGCCCTCCTTGAGACGGCCGTCAAATGATCTTCAAGCGACAGCCGTTCATCCAGGAGGACACCTAAGTTGCGCACCTATCCTTTGGGGCCAGTACCTGCCTCCAACAGTCAGCTGCGGCTGCAGCTGACTGAATCGGGATGCCGGCATCCACAGCCACTCCGTCTTGGAGGGATTAAGCTTGAGCCTGTTTCTCCCCATCCAGACCCGTACGGCTTCCAAACACGGGACAGCACTTCAACAACTTCATTTGGGTGGCCGGGGTGGAAAAAGCACAGCTGGGTGTCATCCGTATGCTGGTATCTCACCCGAAGCCACTGATGATCTCACCCAACGGCTTCATGTAGATGTTGAACAGAAGGGCGAGAGAATCGACCCTGCGGCACCCCAAGTGAGGCACCTGCGGTCGACCTCTGCCCCCTGTCAACACCGTCTGCGACCGGTCAGGAGAGGAGGAGAACCACCGATACACGGTGCCTCCCTCCCAATCCCCCAACGGCGCAGCAAGATACCATGGTCGATGGTATCAAAAGCCGCTGAGAGGTCTAATAGGACCAGGGCAGAGGAATAACCCCTGTCCCTGGCCCTCCAGAGATCATCCACCAATGCGACCAAAGCTGTCTCCGTGCTGTATCCGGGTCGGAAGCCGGACTGGAACGGGTCTAGATAGACATTCATCCAGGTATTGGGGTAGCTGTCACAGCATTTTCTACAACCTTCGCAACAAAGCGAAGGTTGAGACTGGACGATAATTACCCAAAATAGCTGGGTCCAGGAGGGCTTTGAGGAGGGTCTCACCACCGCCTCTTTCAAGGCGGCAGGAAAACCCTTCCAACAAAGAAGCGTTGATAATCCTCTGAGCCAGCCTCGTGTCACCTCCTGAGTGGCCAGTACCAGCCAGGAAGGACACGGGTCCAGTAAACATGTCGTGGCGTGAAGCCTCCCCAACAACCTGTCCACGCCCTCGGAGCCACAGGGTCAAACTCATCCCAAACAGACTCAACAAGACGTGCCTCCTCTCCTCGCTTGATCATCCCAATTTCGTCCAGACCATCCCGGAGCTGAGCGATTTTATCGATAGATAACCACTAAACTCCTCGGCTCGCCCCTGCAAAGGGTCATCCCGCACCTCCTGATGAAGGAGGAGCGGTCACCAAACAGGGCGGCCGGGCGGTTATCTGCCGACGCAATGAGGGTGGAGGCGAGAACGCCGCTTCCTCATTGCCACTAGGTAGGTCCTAGAATAGGACCCAACTAGTGTCCGATCAGCTTCGAACGACTGACCTCCAGGTGCTCTCTAGGCGCCTTCTCCGGCGTTTCATCTCCCTCAGCCCCTCGGAGAACCAAGGGCCGGACGAGATCTGCGCCGGGTCAGAGGTCGCAGGCACGACACGGTCCAAGGCCCCAGCCGCGGCCTGTTCCCAGGCCACGACTAGTTCCTCAGTCGTGCTGGGCCAGATCCTCAGGAATGGCCCAAGCTCCCGCCAGGAACCTCTCGGGTCCATCAGGCGCCTGGGGCGGAACCAGCGTATAGGTTCCGTCTCCCTGCGATGGTGAATGGCGGTTCGAAGTCTAGGCGAAGGAGAAATGATCGACCATGACATTGGTTCTGTTACTAAATCATCTAATTCCAGATCATTTAACCACTGTCCAGAGATATAAATCAGATCCAGCGTGCCTCCCTGCGAGGGGCCATCATTTACTCGAATCAGGTCCAAGGCCGTCATGGAAGCCTGAACTCCCGAGCTGCCGTCGATAACAAGCCAGCTGATGGCAGGTTGAAATCCCCATGACTATAAGTCTGGGGTCTCAACCGCCACAGCGCAAGTACCTCAACAGCTCAGGCAGGGCTGTGGTCACGCAGCAAGGAGCCAGTGCGCGATCAACAAGCCCAACTGATTCGGATTCACAGCCGGCAATCTGAAGAACAGTGGCCTCCCTCAGCTCTAGATCTTCCTTAATGACAACCGCCACCCCCCCACCCCTACCTTGGGCCCTCGGCTGATGAAATGCTCGGAAACCTGGAGGGCACAGCTCAACAAGGGGAACGCCCCCCCCCCGGGCCCAACCAGGTCTCCGTAATGCCCATAAGGTCCGCGGACTCCCCCCGAATAAGATCGCAAATCAGGGGAGCTTTATTAACCACGGACCGGGCATTACATAACATCAGCCGAAGATCCAAGCTCTGAGGATCATGGCCGCCCGAGGAATGGGTAGGGACTGGGGAAATGTTAACATTTATTTTATTTATTTATTTATTTATTTGATTTTTATACCGCCCTTCTCCCGAAGGACTCAGGGCAGTGTACAGGCAAAAATAAAACAGGTAATACAATATACAATTTAAAATGCAAATTAAAAAACTTATTTTAAAACTAGCCTGAAAAGTTAAAATATATAAAAAACTAAAACCCCATTTAAAATTATTAATAGAAAATTTAAAATTGATAAAATTCAATTGCCAGCCTGTGAATAAAAGATGTGTCTTCAGTTCGCGACGGAATGTCCAAGGTCAGGTATTTGGCGAAACCCGGGGAAGCTCGTTCCAGAGTGTGGAGCCCCACAGAGAAGGCCCTTCCTGGGGCCGCCAGCCGACATTGTTTGGCGGACGGCACCCTGAGAAGTCTCTCTCTATGAGAGCGTACGGGTCAGTGGGAGGCATGTGGTAACAGCAGGCGGTCCCGTAAGTACCCAGGCCCTAAGCCATGGAGCGCTTTAAAGGTCTGCACTCGAAAGGCCACAGGTAGCCAGTGCAGTCTGCGCAGGAGCGGTGTTACATGGGAGCTACGAGTAGCTCCCTCTATCACCCGCGCAGCTGCATTCTGGACTAACCGAAGCCTCCGAGTGCACTTCAAGGGGAGCCCCATGTAGAGAGCATTACAATAATCCAAGCGAGAGGTAACGAGCACGTGAGTGACTGTGCACAAGGCATCCCGATCAAGGAAGGGGTGCAACTGCCGAACCAGGCGAACCTGGTGGAAGGCCCCCCTGGAGACGGCCATCAAATGATCTTCAAACGACAGCCGTTCATCCAGGAGGACACCTAAGTTGCTCACCCTATCCTTTGGGGCCAGTAACTGCCTCCAACAGTCAGCAGCAGCTGCAGCTGACTGAATCGGATGCCGGCATCCACAGCCACTCCGCCTTGGAGGGATTAAGCTTGAGCCTGTTTCTCCCCATCCAGACCCGACGGCTTCCAAACACCGGGACAGCACTTCAACAACTTCATTGGGGTGGCCCGGGTGGAAAAGTACAGCTGGGTGTCATCAGCGCATTGCTGGTATCTCACCCCAAAGCCACTGATGATCTCACCCAACGGCTTCATGTAGATGTTGAACAGAAGGGCGAGAGAATCGACCCCGCGGCACCCCACAAGTGAGGCACCTCGCGGCCCACCTCTGCCCCCTGTCAACACTTCATGCGACCGATCGGAGAGATAGGAGGAGAACCACCGATACACGGTGCCTCCCACTCCCAATCCCCCCAACCGGCGCAGCAAGATACCATGGTCGATGGTATCAAAAGCCGCTGAGAGGTCTAATAGGACCAGGGCAGAGGAATAACCCCTGTCCCTGGCCCTCCAGAGATCATCCACCAATGCGACCAAAGCTGTCTCCGTGCTGTATCCGGGTTGGAAGCCGGACTGGAACGGGTCTAGATAGACATCTTCATCCAGGTATTGGGGTAGCTGTCGCGCCACAGCATTTCTACAACCTTCGCAACAAAGAAAAGTTTGGAGACTGGACGATAATTACCCAAAATAGCTGGGTCCAGGGAGGGCTTCTTGAGGAGGGGTCTCACCACTGCCTCTTTCAAGGCGGCAGGGAAAACCCCTTCCAACAAAGAAGCGTTGATAATCCTCTGGAGCCAGCCTCGTGTCACCTCCTGAGTGGCTAGTACCAGCCAGGAAGGGCACGGGTCCAGTAAACATGTGGTGGCGTGGAGCCTCCCCAACAACCTGTCCATGTCCTCGGGAGCCACAGGGTCAAACTCATCCCAAACAGACTCGACAAGACGTGCCTCCTCTCCCTCGCTTGGATCATCCCAATTTCGGTCCAGACCGTCCCGGAGCTGAGTGATTTTATCGTATAGATAACCAATAAACTCCTCGGCTCATCCCTGCAAAGGGTCATCCTGCACCTCCTGATGAAGGAGGAAGCGGGTCACCCGAAACAGGGCAGCCGGGCGGTTATCTGCCGACGCAATGAGGGTGGAGGCGTAAGAACGCCTCGCCTCCCTCATTGCCACTAGGTAGGTCCTAGAATAGGACCTAACTAGTGTCCGATCAGCTTCGGAGCGACTGGACCTCCAGGTGCTCTCTAGGCGTCTTCTCCGGCGTTTCATCTCCCTCAGCCCCTCGGAGAACCAAGGGGCCGGACGAGATCTGCGCCGGGTCAGAGGCTGCAAAGGCGCGACACGGTCCAAGGCCCCAGCCGCGGCCTGTTCCCAGGCCACGACTAGTTCCTCAGTCGTGCCGTGGGCCAGATCCTCAGGGAATGGCCCAAGCTCCGTCAGGAACCTCTCGGGGTCCATCAGGCGCCTGGGACGGAACCAACGTATAGGTTCCATCTCCCTGCGATGGTGAGTGGTGGTACGGAAGTCTAGGCGAAGGAGAAAATGATCTGACCATGACATTGGTTCTGTTACTAAATCATCTAATTCCAGATCATTTAACCACTGTCCAGAGATATAAATCAGATCCAGCGTGCCTCCCCCCATGTGCGTAGGGCCATCATTTACTCGAATCAAGTCCAAGGCCGTCATGGAAGTTTGAACTCCCGAGCTGCCGTCGATAACAAGCCAGCTGATGGCAGGTTGAAATCCCCCATGACTATAAGTCTGGGGGTCTCAACCGCCACAACGGCAAGTACCTCCAACAGCTCAGGCAGGGCTGTGGTCACGCAGCAAGGAGCCAGGTACGCGATCAACAAGCCCAACTGATTCCTATGGCCCCACTTCACATAGAGGGATTCACAGCCGGCAAATATAGTTTTATAGAGTGAGTTAAGTAGTCAAGGGTAGTCAAGGGTGGGGTAGAGAAGATTCATGATGAATGTATTTTATTCTCCTTATGTACACTGAGAGCATATGCACCAAAGACAAATTTCTTGTGTGTCCAATCACATTTGGCCAATAAAGAATTATATTATGTTCTGTTCTGTTCAGGAAGTAAGAAAGTTAGAACTATTCCATGGGGGGGGGTCTTGCTTGATACGAGAGAAAGAAATTCCTCTGGCTGAGAACAATGCTTTGTCCATTTCTGTGGGAAGGAATGCAGAAATTCTAGGAGCATCTGACAAGTTATAGGTCTAGCAATAGCACTTAGACTTATATACCACTTCATAATGCTTTACAGCCTTCTCTAAGCAGTTTACATAGTGAGCATATTTCTCCCAACAATCTGGGTGTTCATTTAACTGACCTTGCAAGGATGGAAGGCTGAGTCAACCTTGAACCCCATCAGGATTGAACTGACAGTGGGCAGAGTTAGCCTGCAATATTGCACTCTACCCATTGCACCACCATGGCTCATTATAATTTTGTTGATATTGGTTGGCTGATCAACTTTCACAAGATTCCCAAAATTATATTATCTACAGTATCTGTATGAAACTGCTTTAAATGAACTAGATGCCACCGGATTACATCTCTTGACTTTTACCGCTACAGATGATTTTCCAGTGACTTGTAATCTGCTCCAAACTGAACGTGTTCTTATTTCATAACTCAGAGGCAGCGACATTTATACCCAGGTGAAAAACCTTTATTAGCTGGAATCATCTTGGGAGCTTTCACCCTCTCATTCAAGGAGATTGAGGACATGATTCCTTATTATTTGCTTTTCACCTTCTGAAACTCCTTTGAAAGGAACAGCCTTTCAGCTTCACATGTCTTAATATTCATCTTCCCTTTTATAGCAGGAGAAATTATTACACCTCCTAATGCATTTTTGATCACCTAATAATAAGTGTACACTTCATAAGCTGTAATGTTTCATTTATCTTCCCTGATTCCCTTACCTCTCCATCTGTTTTACTTGCCACTCCTTTCTCTGTTGCTTTGGTGGAGCAGTCTTTTAAAATGTTCTAGATCTCTCTCTCTCTCTCTCTTTTTTTTTGTCACAACAGTATAGACAAGCGTCAACATAAAACAACAACACATCATACTATATTAATTTGATACAATAAAAGGGAACAATAGGACAGGAACGGTAGGCACTCTTATGCTCTTATGCACGCCCCTTGTAGTCCTCTTAGGAATGGGGTGAGGTCAATAGTAGACTGTTTTTTGGTTAAAGCTTTTGGAATTTTGAGAAGAGAGCATAGTCAGGTAGTACGTTCCAAGCGTTAACAACTCTGTTACAAAAGTCATATTTTCTGCAATCAAGATTGAAACGGTTAATATTGAGTTTGAATCTATTGTTTGCTCTTGTATTATTGCAATTAAAGCTGAAGTAGTCTTTAACAGGAAGGACATTGCAATAGATTTTTAATATTTTTAATACATAATTTTTAGTACAGTATCTCATTCATGTATATTTTGTTCATTTTCTAGGCATTCTTCTATATTGTAACTCAAAGAGGAATTTTGGGTGTGTATTTAATATTTGGGGGGAAAAAAACCACCTTTGTATAATTTTATTTAACCCCCAGGGTCACTTTGGGAAAAGAGAAGCACTAGATCGTTTTGCAAAAGCACTTTTGAAAAGCTTCTCGAAGTGATTTCCAGGTTGGATGGAAAGATGTTCTAAGAAACCCAAAATATCCCTGGATACCCAAATCTAATTATATGATTGCCTAACTCATATGATAAATAAATCTTGTACAAAAATAAATAACTCCATTCTTAAAGTAAACCCTTCTAAATCCATGGGAATGCCTACTATTTTTCAACAAGATTGAATATGAGTGCACCCATTTCAACCTTCTATCTATACAATATTAGTACTTGCCTCAAAAATAGGACTCAAAATTATTATCATTATGTAATAAGCATCAAGGAAAGTGATCATCAAAGACACAATTCTTGAACTGTACTTTATGCCAGAGCTCCTTCTATTGTGAAAGTTAGCATCATTAATCAATGTGTCATACCAAATTAATGGAGTGACAGCAAAGTATTTCCATGGCACTTTGTTTTAACCTGACTGAGAACCGGAGTTCACATATTTTACAGGTTTAGACAGTTCACATCAACTTGAATGTCACTCTGTGCAATGTGTATCTGTAGGGACAAAGTGCTCAGGTATAGAATGTGTATTAAGTCTGTTCTTTAGTACTTCAAGCAAAAGTAGGTTTTCTGGTGCCATCCTACTTAAATCTATTTAGAAATGACTATGACTGAATTCAGTGAGGCCAGCTTTCAATAATTGCCTAAGTATACAGCGTGAATCTTCTTAAAACATGGTTCACGTTGCTTTCAATGGAATTTAATTTCAAGCTTGCATGCTCAGGATTTGCATCGGGGCGTGTTGAAATCATTTAACTTTTTATTCCATTCAGTTACACATACTCGTAAAGTGTGAAGATCAGAATAAAATCAGCCTGAAACTAAATATAGCAATATTTATTCTGATTTTATATTGTGTACATGATAAAAATGTAATTTCCCCCTGGAGTTCTTAGCAGGGTGCCTCCTTCTCTTCCCCAATCTTTTTGGAAAGTTCTAATCTGAAATTCATTTGAATGTATTTTGATACCTTTAGACCAAGCTGATACAAGCATTTAAGTAGCCACTAATAAATTGCACAACATCAGGGTATACACATGCTGACTTCTGTAGAATTTGCATTAGCTCTGATTTATAAATTCAACAGTGAGGTTCACTGGAATGCAGAAAGTCAAGGGACCTTTGTTAAACTGGAACATTTGGATGATGGCTGGTTGAGCAAGTGTGCATTGTGCAAAAGTCTTTTCTATTTTAATGCCAGGAAATTAAAAGTATTTTAATGAATTCCACTTGCAAACATCTCTCAAAGCTTTGGAAAAAGGTCAATCCTTAAAAGATGATATTTCAATGTGCCAGTGCCATTTGCCTTGTCACTTTGTAATTACAAGGAAAGATTCTCCATATCACAGAAACAAAATAATCACAGGGCTTTTAATATCACCGTCATAATTGTCAATACATTTTATGTTCAGGGGAAATTATCATGATATTTAAATGGTATAATAACCACAGTGTCCAGAGAAAATTGCCTAGGGTGCTTGCGTCAGCAGAGTTTTCGTATCATAAGTAACATTTCTCAAATATATCTCTAGAGTACCAATATTCACCTGAATTTCATTGCCAGTTAATGATCCAGTAGGAACTGGTTCACTACCTGAAAAGTTGGGGTTGCCCCCTCAATGTTATTTTGTGGTCTAAGACTGGGAACCTGACAAATGGTAAGACTTCCTCTGAACTGAGTGTTGTTGAATGTCTCATCTGAAATCATTCCAAATATTTGTTAATTTCTCCATGGGGCACCTGCAGTAGTAGCTTTTGAACAGCACAGTATCAAGTCTTCTAAGGAATCATGTCAGGCACAAATTACTAGGCCCATGCATGAAAGTTCAGTTAAACTGATTTATTGCTACAACTATGCACAAGAATCTTCTCAACTAATGGTCAGCACTTGCTTAGAGTTAGATAAAGGTCAATGGCACTCAAGCAGGGGTGAAATCCAGCAGGTTCTGACAGGTTCTGGAGAACCGGTAGCATAAATTTTGAGTAGTTCAGAGAACCGGCAAATACCACCTCTGGCTGGTCCCAGAGTGGGGTGGGAATGGAGATTTTTCAATATCCTTCTCCCAGGAGTGGGGAGGGATTGGGGATTTTGCAGTATCCTTCCCCTGGAGTGGGGTGGGAATGGAGAGTTTGCAGTACCCTTCCCCTGTCATGCCCACCAAGCCATGCCTACCAAGCCATGCCCACAGAACCAGTAGTAAAAAAAATTGGATTTCACCATTGCCTATCTAGGATGGTTGGATTTAGTTTACTTGTGGCTACATAGGGACTCTAGGCTGATCCCTTTTTTACTCCACCTCCAAGTTCTGCCACTTCTCCCACAAGTCACCTTCTTCCACATAAGCTTATCTGATCTTTTCCTGGAGAGAATGTTCTGGTTCCCATATTACGGCTTGTTGATCACTATCAACAATTAATTAGGCTTTGTACCTAAGACAGAACTAGGACTCATGGTCTCCTAGTTTCTAGCTTGATGCTTTAACCACGACACCAAACTGGGTCTCTTGATTGGTTCTATGCTCTAGCATATTCCCTATCACTTCTGGCAAAATATGGAGAGTGTACTATTATTTCTCTAACCTAGAGAATTACCACCTTACAACTGGAGATAAGGCAGCTACAGCTTCATCCCTTTCTTTTCTTTAGAAAATCACATCAAGATAAACAAATGGTACAATCCAGTGGGGAGAGGGGTTGACACTAAAAAAGGGAAATTTAAGAATTAAGTTCTCTGACCTGCTGACTATATATGGCTTCTGTCTCTGACAATTTTTCCTTTATTATACTGGGCTACCCTGATAGCCAGATTAGGAATGTTTTTATATTAATTTTTTATTACAATGTTCTTTGAAAGTCCTTGTGTGGTGAATCACACTTGGCCAATAAAGTATTCTGTTCTGTTCTGTTCTAGTCTGTTCTGTTCTGTTCTGTTCTGTTCGGTTCGGTTCGGTTCGGCTCGGTTCAGTTCCATTCCGTCCTGTCCCATCCCGTTGTCCCATCCCAGCACAGCACAGCACAGCACAGCACAGCCCACCCTACCCTACCCTACGCTACCACACTACACTACACTACACTACACTACACTCCATTCCATTCATTATTATTTCTTGTGCCATTGAATAGTACATAGGCTATTATTGTGTTAATAGATTTTTTTAAAAAAACACATCAGGAAAGCTATTTTATATCAAACTGAAACACTGGCCATTAGATCAGCACTTTGTATGCTGGCAGTTCTTCTTCAGACAGACTTCAGACTTTTCTGTTCCCATTAGAGATCCCAGGGACAGAAGTGAGGTTTTCTGCATTCATATTAAGGGTCCTTGTTTGTGTAAACAATATTTATAAATATATATATATCTAGGGAATAGGGTAGTTTTCTATTTATGCAACTAGAGTCACACTCACACACTTATGCAAACAAAGATAAAGAAGTGTGCTTTTAATTATAGCAATCTAATTCATTTCCTTCAAATTATTACTAGTAATACGAAGAACAATCTTGATGCATACATTGCAGTCAAAAAGTTTTAGAGTACCGTTCCTCTTTGTTGCATTTCATAAAATGCACAAATGTGGCAAGATGTCTTTTATATACTTTTATATACCCAGTTTTCTGATACAGTGCCAACAATATGCCCATTGAAACTGTAATGTTTTTGGAAAGCTACACAAGTATTTTGCTATTATAGTTCCACAGAATTTAGTACAAACCTTGGGGGAAAGGTATATGGTAAGAGATTAGATATATTTTATTACATGGGTTGCCTAGATAAATGGAAAGGAAGGTAATCTCTAAAGACAATTAAATGGGTCAATAGAAATCAGGAAAAAATAGGGGAGGATAATTGCTAAATTCATTGTCTAGCTTTTTAAAAAGCTTTAGATAGAATAGTTTGATTAAGTTCAGCCAACTGAGAAAATACTTTTGTCGCCTTTTCTTGAAATACACAAACAATGCCTCCCTACTGTTAGCCAATGCTGAATATTCAGTGTTCAGTATTCAGTGTTTAGTATGGTCTCCAAGGAATTGTTTAATTTTAAAAGATACCACGTCTATGATACTTGCATAGTATACAGAATACATAATAGAAAATATTCACAAAACTAAAAATTTGTTTTGACTCAACTGATAAAAAAAAATGAAGGTCATAGTACCATTGCATAGAAAGAATACAAGAATTTCCCATAGGTTTTCTGCATGGCAGGCATTCAATTGGCTGTTTTACCTACTACATCTTGCATTCAAACTACAATATTGTTATCTTTCAGGATTAAGAAAATATGTTTGCAGGAACTCGGTATGTCTAGTTTAATGAAAAGAAGGACTAGGGGAGACATGATAGCAGTGTTCCAATATCTCAGGCGTTGCCCCAAAGAAGAGGGAGTCAAACTATTCTTCAAAGCACCTGAGGGTAGGACAAGAAGCAATGGGTGGAAACTAATCAAGGAGAGAAGCAACTTAGAACTAAGGAGAAATTTCCTGACAGTTAGAACAATCAATAAGTGGAACAATTTGCCTGCAGAAGTTGTGAATGCTCCAACACTGGAAATTTTTAAGAAAATGTTGGATAGCCATTTGTCTGAAATGGTATAGAGTCAGGGGGTTAGACTAGAAGACCTCCAAGGTCCCTTCCAACTCTGTTATTATGTTATGTTATGTCTTCTCTGTCTTGGTTCTTGCTTTCTGGAATAGCACCTCCCCAGACATATGAATGTCTCCCATCCTTTACACTTTCTAGAAGTTCTCTTAAGGCCTGGCTTACTTCCTAGGCCTGGAATTAAGGTGTTTATGGAGTTCCTTAGAATTTTTCCCCCCCAAGTGCTATCTATGTGTTCTTGCCTGGGCAATCCTGTTTTTTTTTAAATATAATATAATATAATATATAATATAATAATTATATATTATTTTAAAAACAGAGTGTCTTTTTAGAGTCATGCAGCCTTAAATAAATAAATAAATAAATAAATAAATAAATAAATAAATAAATAAATAAATAAATAAATAAATAAATAAATAAATAAATAAATAAATAAATAAATAAGGTTTATTTAGATTTAGCTTAACGTGTCACATGAACCAGCCGTTAATAAATTTAATAAACTTAAAATAAGTGATTATTACTTTTTTAACACTTAATAATTAAGGAAGGTAATGTCAGCTTTGGAAGTCATATTAGGCCAGAAGCTTCCATGCTGCCACTTTCTCATGTCTGGGAAAGTAGGGGGGATTTAGTAGAGGGTTTAGAGGATTTAGACATAATAGCATTCTTCCTGTCAGTCAAGGTCAGGCCGATCCTGCATCTAGAGGAGTGGTTGGAGTGCTGTTTCAAGATGGGACGGTTGGTGATTGGAACATGTGATCGACTGCAGAGTCAGGGGATGGTTTGGGGGTTTTTCATTTACTGAGGGAAAACCCATACCTCTCAGATTTGGGTTTTCCCAGATGTGCCAGTTTACCTATCCTAGTAAATAGAACTTTGAAAGATGCTTGCAACAGAGTTTTTACTTGGAGTTGGGGGTTTTTCTGGAATGCTGACAGGTAACTTATCCAAATCTATAATAGAGAATTTTAAATAATTTTATTATTGTTTACAAATGTAAGAGTAAAAATTAATATACATTAAAAATATATATTTTTAAAAAGTGCAAAGGAAAAAAAGAGAAAAAAATATTTACCCCTCCCCTCCTGATAATTCCAAATAACTTCAGTAACTCAGCACTCCCTCTGATATTTTAGTAAAAGATCTCTTCTTCCCACATCTCAATTTTTTAATCAACAGACAAATTATAAAATCCCATCATTCAGTCCTAAGCAGCAAAAGTCTATTAGGAGTTACCAGAAATAATAACATATTTCATTTGTAATAAAATAAATCAGTTCTATATTCCTTTCTTTTCCTGTTAACATAATAACTTTCTACTTTCTCTAAAAATGCAGCAAAAGAAATATCTATCCATATCTTATATGTAATCTCTAAACAAAACTTTAAATCTCATCACTCAGTCCTGATTGAAAAAGGAGTGTCCATTAATCGCTACTACACATATATACATATGCATTTAAACCTTGATCAAATAAATCTACTTCAAATTCTTCCTGTTTACTTTTTAAAAGCCTGATGTTTAATCTCTTTTCCATGAGTTGATTTCTTATTATTTTTCACCTCCTTGCAGAAACGCCTATATTATTGTAATATTTCTTTTAAAAATCCAAGTTAAAAAACTATTCAAGTTCCTCTTCTGATTTATTATATGTATGACCACTTTAATTATGAAAACAACATCCAGTTTCATTCCAGTGTGGCATTTATTTCCACCTGATTCTTATGGTCTGGCATTTTAAAATCTATTTTCAGATCTATATTTGAATCAACCTCAGTCTCGGTTTCATTCAGTAAAATCTGTTTCTCTTTTGTAGCTTCTTTTAAATCCATTTTTATGGTAGCAGACAATATTAAGAATAATTTTTGAATCTTGTTCCATTGTATGGATGAGTCTCTTCTATAATTGTACCTATTTTGTTCTCTTTAGTCAAACTTCTCAAGTTTTTTTTTTCTCCTGAAAGGATTTCTTACAAAATTCTTTTATAATTTATATATAAAGATTTTACATTGTGCATGTGTGTGTGTAACATTTTAAACAACCTGGAGAAAATAGTCTTTCAAGTCAATCTGGTTTTTAAAGCTGTTTATAACTTTCCAAAATCAACATTCTAGTCACACTTTTGCTGCTTATTCCAAAATAAAATATTTTCTTTTCCAAGTCCTTAAAGTTACATAAAAAAAAATTTCATCAAGAATAGAAGAAAAGTCATAAGGTATAATGAAACTTGCCCTTCTGAAGGTTCTTAATGTCCAAAAAAGCCATTAACAAGCAATTTCCTAAGGTGATTAAAGAGAAGAAAGATCTGTTTGAAGGTGTCAAACTGATGCTTAGGCAAGATGACTTTTTCCTGGTTCCCAGAGATCTAAAACTCTCTAGAAATCACTGGGGGTTTTTTTATATAGAATTTTTATTTTTAACAAAAAAACCACATACAAATCATTTTTGAACAGGATATCAGTCAGATACATAGTTAAACATAGTTCAAATTACATCCCCCCTTGTATTATATCCAGTGTATTTCCTTCTCACTCTTAAAGTTTTTATTCTTTGCACGTATCTGTCATAAAATCTGCTCCACCTCCCTATCCTGAAAACAATACCATATCAAGTCTAATTTCCATATTTTCCCCCTTTTTTGCCCTTCCCTCCTTCATTCCAAATATAACAATAATTACCCCTAGTTATGTCAAAGCAGTTGTTATTTCATAGTCCAATGCCCAGATAAAAGTAAACTAATAAAAACAAAGTAAAATATTAAAAAAAGAAGGATTCTCTCTTACATTGTATTTCAATTCCAATTTCAAAAAGATTTAACATCCCCAATATGAATTTCCATATTATCAATTCTCAATAAAAAGGAAAAAAAATGAAATAAAAAGGAGCAAAGATTTCTTATTTCTCAAAAAATTCCATACTTATATTCACGTATTTCATTGGAAGATTTATCAGAAATTATTTCAATTTCATTACCTATGCTTAATAGAAATCACTGTTTTATGGTGTCCACATGGAAATCTTCTTTATGGAGCACTTGTGGGCAATCCTGGTTCCCTTCTTACTCTGGAGAAGAAATCTGTAGAGCAGATTCATTCACTGGCTCCCCTTTTTGTTGTGGCCATGAACTCCACTCTTTGTGGAACCATCTTTGGTCTGATATTGCTTCCCCGGAAGTCCCCAAATGTATAATAGAAAATCTTGAATATGATTGTTAAGAGTCCTGCTAAAGTGTTATTAAACTGCATTCTTAATGTAACTGAAAGAGAAAAGTATTACTGTAAACGTATAATTGGACAGTTACTGTATTTTTATACTAGCATGATAAAGCAACTCATAGCATCCTACTTGTTTAATAAACTAGGTGTAAAATAAATTAATATACAGCCCAATTGATTAAGTCATTAATCAGTCGTTATCGAGAACCCTATTAAACTTGCTACAATTTTTATGATTATGATGAACTACAATTAAGTTAATAAATGCATGGGTGAAACAAACCTCACACTATCAAAAACCATATCCCTTCACATTATATAAATAGCAATATAGTTCAGCTGAACTGGTTCACATAATCACACACTGAACGAAGTTCACCTTAATGTGTGTGAAGAGCTTACAAGAATAAACCCAGCCTTGTTGGTTAATTGGTCTTCTGATCACAACAAAATACCTTATGCCACCAGACTTGAAATCCTGGGTTTAGAAAATTTAGAACTCCGCCGCCTTCATCATGACCTGAGATTAACTCATAGAATCATCTGTTACAATGTCCTTCCTGTTGAAGACTACTTCAGCTTCAATCACAACAATACACGAGTGCACAATAGATTTAAACTTAAAGTGAACTGCTCCAATCTTGATTGTATAAAATATGACTTCAGTAACAGAGTTATCAATGCCTGGAATGCATTACCAGACTCTGTGGTCTCTTCCCAAAATCCCAAAAGCTTTAACCAAAGACTATCTACTATTGACCTCACCCCATTCCTAAGAGGTCTGTAAGGGACGTGCATAAGAGCACTAGAGTGCCTACCGTTCCTGTCCTAATGTTCCCTTTGATTGTATCCAATTCTATAGTTATTACATGCTTATACCTATATATACTGTTGTGACAAATAAATAAATAAAAAATAAAATAAATAATTAGTTATAATGATAGTTACAGTTATAAAAGAAGCCAATCAGAGAAGTCAGAAAATTCATCAAACAACCATCTGTTCTGAAAGGAAAGAAAACAATGCATTTTGTTTATGAGTTTTAGCAACTATAAAACTGACATTTAGAGCATCAAGGGATAAACTAAAATTGTAATGCACACAGAAAGAAATATCAGACAAAAGATGATTAAAAGGTAACTTTTATATTGCCTCACATTTCCATTTATAAAGTCAGCAGTGTACCTGATGAATAAAAACAGCTGTTCCTGGTGGATTACAAAACAAATCTTTTAAGCATCCATTATCAACACAACCTATTGTTTCTTTCAAAACAACATCACATCTTTTCTGCCAACAGTCCACAAACCTTTGTTTCATGCATAAAAATTCCCCAAATAGCTCTCTCTTTTACAAGTCTAGCATAATAGTCTAAACCTACTGTCTGCCTGTTCCACTCATTCAAACATTTGAGGTTAACCAAGTATACCAAATTAGCATCTCAATACTCAGTTCATACATTGTGTTTGCTTTCAAACTCTTTCTACCGAAGTAATTTGGTGTCTGCAAATTCCATTAAGCCATGAAGCTTAGTTTACAAATCACAGAGGCTGCATTTGCACCTCATATTTACACCAAAACCAAATTAAATAAATAAATAAATAAAAATCCACCCATAACTTAGAAGATTGCACTGTCATCCATAACAAATCATGATTGTGTCAAACTGTCACACAATGGCTACAAGTACATACATAATCATGATGGTTGATGCATGAATGTAAATCAATATCGACTTCCCTTGCCTCCGTGTCTGGCAGAGGTCCATGGGTTCACCCTATATACAAAATACCCACATTTTTTGTAGCATAAGACACATCGGAGTATAAGACGCATCTTAGTTTTTGGGGAGGAAAATTAGAAAAAATCTGATTGGCAGGTGGATTGGCCTCCCGGAATACCCCCAATCAGCTGTTCCCAGAGGTGAATTTTAGCAACAGGTTCCTGGTTGTAAGCTCTGTGCCTTGCTTTTTTTTTGCTTTTTTTCTGCCTCTGAAACTCCGTTTCAGGGGGAAAAAAATCTGCCTCTGAAAGCCTCCGAAACAGAGCTTCAGAAAAAAAGCCTCTGAAGCTCTGTTTGGGGGCTTCTTTTCTGAAGCTTCATTTAATAATAATAATAATAATAACAACAATAATAACAATAATAATAATAATAATAATAATAATAATAATAATAATAATAATAATAATAATAATAATAATAATAATAATATTTTTATACCGCCCTTCTCCCGAAGGACTCAGGGCGGTTAACAGCCAGATAAAAATACAGTACAATATACAATAAAACCTATTTAAAAAACTTATTCAACCTTGGCCAAATTAAAACTATAAAAGATATGATATAAAACCCCATTTAAAATCCAATTTAAAACCCATATTATGCCAGTCCTGCTTGGAAGAATAAATATGTCTTCAGCTCGCGGCGAAAGGCCCGGAGGTCAGGAAGTTGACGGAGTCCAGGAGGAAGCTCATTCCAGAGGGTAGGTGCCCCCACAGAGAAGGCTCTCCCCCTCGGGGTTGCCAGCCGGCATTGTTTGGCTGACGGCACCCTGAGGAGACCCTCTCTATGGGAGCGCACCAGTCGGTGGGAGGCATATGGTAACAGAAGGCGGTCCCGTAGATATCCGGGTCCTATGCCATGGAGCGTTTTAAAGGTGGTAACCAGCACCTTGAGGTGCACCCGGAAGACCACAGGTAGCCAGTGCATTTCTGATGCTTTTTTCAATCTCTGAAACCTCCATTTGAGAAGCTGGATGGGGCTACATTCAGAGTATAAGACACATCCAGATTTTCACCTTCCTTTTTTTGGGGGAAAGGTGCATCTTAAACTCCAAAAAATACAGTAAATGGAATCTGAAACTGATTAGAAATCAGATTAGAAGTTGAAGAACATCAGATTAGATGTTCTTCCTTGAATCTTTTTAAGTTCATTCATCATGTTCTTTTCCCACTCATCACCTGAGGCCAACAGGTAGAATGAGACATTCATATAGGAGCAAATGATTGTAGAATTAGGACAGGTTCAATGCCATGTTAAAATTAAAAAGTACAGAAGAAGAAGTAGGTGCTTGGTGTAATTTCCTCATTACCCGCTTTGTGAAATTGGTATCAATAACTGGGGCTTTCAAACTTAGTTAAAAGAAAAATCCCAGAATCTCTGATCAAGAAGCAAAGCTCTAATGATAGAAAATTGGCAATGCAATGGAATTCATTCCTATTGTAATTTATTTATGCACATTTATAGATTAAAGTTTGAATTTCACAAAACTAGATGTGAATATTTAGTGCAAATGCAAATATCAAGACTGAACCGCTTTGCTTCTTTCAAAGCTAATGCTTTTCAGCTTGCCAATGAACTGGGAGGAGGGAGATGGAGTGTGGACAATGTATGCAGAGATCATGAGAGCTTGGAGCCAGCAAGGTCATTGACAGAGGTGGTATTCAACAGGTTCTGACCAGTTCTGGAGAATCAGTAGCAGAAATTTTGTGTACTTCAGAGAACCAGTAAATACCACGTCTGACTGGCCCCATCCCCATCTATTCTCTGCCTTCTGAGTCCCAGCTGATTGGGAGGAAATGGGGATTTTGCAGTAACCTTTCCCTGGAGTGGGGAGGGAATGGAGATTTTATAGTATCCTTCCCCTGCCATGCCCCCCAAGCCATGCCACGCTCACCAAGCCACACCCACAGTAAAAGTTTTTGAATCCCACCACTGGTCACCACTGCAAAGAGATGGGCTGTTCTCATAACAAAAGACCATCTCATAATTGGACAAATGGATTGACCAGGGGTGGGTAGAGGTTGTCTAACTGGGCAAGCATTTGCGCAGGAAACCAGAGCTGGTTTCGTTTCTTCAGTACCAAAATGTTTACCAAGATGGCGCCGACGAAGGCTGCCTCGGTGAAATGCTCTCTAATTGTTTCTTTATTTCTAATTGTTCTCTGTGACTCACTACGGATTTCCTACTCACGAGACCATCTGCTAAAAATTAAGGAACATTTCTTTAAGGAGCAGCTTTCTTTAATCTCACCCCCGCCTGTCTTTACAAACACGGAGGAGATTCTAACACAGGAGGAGGCAATTCCCACGGAGCCATGGATTACTAAAAAAACCAAACGACGGAAACGAAGGAAACGAGGTAAACGATCTGGGATCTTAATCAAGCTAAGAACTCGCACTAAAACTCCTCTGCCTTCAATTTTCCTAACAAATATACGCTCACTTGCAAATAAGATGGATGAAATACTCCTCTTAAACAAATACTATTCTGATTTTCGCAATTCAGCAGTCCTATGCTTCTCTGAAACCTGGTTAAATGAATCAATTGAAAATAGCAGCCTGAACATTCCAGGATTTCAAATTGAACGATCAGACAGGATTCCAGAAACATCTGGTAAAAGAAAGGAGGAGGCTTATGCCTATATATTAATTCAACCTGGTGTCAAGATTTTAACATAATTTACAAATTCTGTGACAACAATTTAGAGACTCTAATTATCAACTGCAAACCTTACTATTCGCCTCGTGAATTTTCCTCATTTCTTCTAATTGCTGTTTATGTCCCACCACAAGCCTGTGTAAACAAGGCATTACGAACTCTAGCTGACCAAATCATGGAGGCTGAAGCCAAACACCCTGATTCACTGGCCATTGTTTTGGGAGATCTAAACAAGGCAAACTTAAGGAAAGAACTACCAAAATACTTTCAGCATGTCAATTGTCCCACCAGAGGCAAGAATACTCTAGACCACTGCTACACAACACTAAAAGATGCCTATCGGTCTTTACCACGTGCAGCTGTAGGACACTCTGATCATTGCATGATTCGCCTTGTACCTGCTTACAGGCAAAGACTTAAAGCCATAAAACCAATAATTAAATCAGTGAAAACCTGGACGGAGGAATCAGAATTAAAGCTACAGGCATGTTTTGACTGCACTGATTGGACTATTTTATAAGATACCTCTGCAGACGTGGATGAACTCACAGATACTGTAACATCATATGTCAGCTTCTGTGAAGACCTATGTGTACCTACAAGGAACTTGCGAATACACAGTAATAACAAACCTTGGTTTACACCTAAACTTAAGCAGCTACGACATTCCAAAGAGGAAGCCTACAGAAAAGGTGATAAAATGCTGTACAATCAGGCCAGAAATGCACTAACAAGGAGATAAGAGCAGCAAAAGAAGCTACTCTGAAAAGCTAAAGAATCAATTTTCAGCAAATGAACCAGCAAACATGTGGAAAACTCTTAAAAATATCACCGGCTATGGCAAACCTCCTTCCCAGGCTGAAGGTAATCAACAACTGGCAGATGACCTGAATGAGTTTTACTGCAGGTTTGAAAGGAAACTACAGCCACCTATCTCCACAACCCCCATCTCAGACACACCAACAACAGCCAAGCCTCCTACAACTGACCCCATTTCATTGGGTTCACAACCCCTAGTGATCACAGAAAAGGAAGTGCAGGACCTATTTCACAGACAAAAGCCAGGAAAAGCTCCAGGCCCAGACAAGATAACTCCTTCTTGCTTAAAAGTCTGTGCTGACCAATTGGCCCCATCTTCACCCATATTTTCAATAAATCACTAGAGATGTGCTATGTTCCTTCTTGCTTCAAACGCTCTACCATCATCCCAGTGCCGAAGAAGCCCACCATCAAGGAACTGAATGACTACAGACCAGTTGCTCTAACATCTGTAGTCATGAAAACCTTTGAAAGGCTAGTGCTTTCCTACCTGAAAACCATCACGAATCCGCTCTTAGACCCCTTGCAATTTGCATACCGAGCAAATAGATCAACAGATGATGCTGTTAATATGGCTCTGCACTACATCCTACAACATCTTGAGTCTCCAAAGACCTATGCAAGGGTCCTTTTGTAGACTTTAGTTCAGCATTCAATACCATCATTCCAGACATTCTTCTAACTAAGCTAAACCAGCTACAGGTACGGAACAGACTTGTAAGTGGATCACAAGCTTCCTAACAAACAGGAAGCAGCAGGTGAAGCTAAGCAAGATCACATCAAATACCTGTACAATTAGCACAGGGGCCCCCAAGGCTGTGTGCTCTCCCCACTTCTCTTCTCTCTGTATACCAATGACTGCATCTCCAATGATCCATTTGTTAAGCTACTGAAGTTCGCAGATGACACAACAGTGATTGGTCTCATTCGAGACAATGACGAATCCACATATAGACGAGAGGTCGAACGACTAGCCTTGTGGTGCAACCAAAACAATCTGGAACTGAACACACTCAAAACCGTAGAAATGGTGGTAGACTTTAGGAAAAACCCTTCCATACTTCCACCTCTCACAATACTTGACAACACAGTATCAACAGTAGAAACCTTCAAATTTCTGGGTTCTATCATATCGCAAGATCTCAAATGGACAGCTAACATCAAAACATCATTAAAAAGGACAACAAAGAATGTTCTTTCTGCGCCAACTCAGTAAGCTCAAACTGCCCAAGGAGCTGCTGATCCAATTCTACAGAGGAATTATTGAGTCTGTCATTTGCACCTCTATAACTGTCTGGTTCGGTTCTGCAACCCAACAAGAAAAACACAGACTTCAGAGGATAATTAGAACTGCAGAAAAATAATTGCTACCAACTTGCCTTCCATTGAGGACCTGTATACTGCACGAATCAAGAAGAGGGCCGTGAAAATATTTGCAGATCCCTCGCATCCTGGACATAAACTGTTTCAACTCCTACCCTCAAAACGACGCTATAGAGCACTGCACACCAGAACAACTAGACACAAGAACAGTTTTTTCCCGAAGGCCATCACTCTGCTAAACAAATAATTCCCTCAACACTGTCAGACTATTTACTGAATCTGCACTACTATTAATCGTTTCATAGTTCCCATCACCAATCTCTTTCCACTTATGACTGTATGACTATAACTTGTTGTTGGCAATCCTTATGATTTATATTGATATATTGATCATCAATTGTGTTGTAAATGTTGTACCTTGATGAACGTATCTTTTCTTTTATGTAACACTGAGAGCATATGCACCAAGACAAATTCCTTGTGTGTCCAATCACACTTGGCCAATAAAATTCTATTCTATTCTATTCTCTTTAGCCAATAGAGTTTTACTTTTGAGAATTCAATTCTCCCAAGAATGTTTTCTTTTGGGTTCACTAATTGGACAGTTGACAGCAAAAATTATGTGTCAGATGTACAAAAATTAAATTTTTCATTTCACAATTACTTGGAATATTAATGTTTTTACCAAACAGATTAAAGGAAGTGTTTAAAGCCTGGGAAATGGCCCTTTGTCAGTCGGTAGGAATGCTCATTTACCACCATCTTATCAAGTACTTTATTTATTTATTTATTTATTATTCATTTATTTCTCAAAAAGTATAAGGAAACAAGTAACGGTATAGACATAGACATGGACACATGAAAAAAAATTGGCACACAAAAAAGTATATAAATAGGCAAAACATAGCATAAACACATAGAATAAGGTAAAGGTTTCCTTCGCACATATGTGCTAGCCGTTGCCAACTCTAGGGGGCGGTGCTCATCTCCGTTTCAAAGCCGAAGAGCCAGCACTGTCCGAAGACGTCTCCGTGGTCATGTGGCCGGCATGACTCAACACCAAAGGCGCATGGAACGCTGTTATCTTCCCACCAAAAGTGGTCCCTATTTTTTCTACTTGCATTTTTATGTGCTTTTGAAACTGCTAGGGTGGCAGAAGCTGGGAAAAGTAATAGGAGCTCACCCCATTACACGGCAGCACTAGGGATTTGAACCGCTGAGCTGCCAACCTTTTGATTGACAAGCTCAACGTCGGTGGCTCAGGGGCTAAAACACATAGAATGATTACATATAAATGGGGACAGTAGGACAGGGACAATAGGCACACTGGTGCACTTATGCATGCCCCCTTAGGGACCTTTTAAGAAACATGAAAAGTCCACAGTAGACAGTTTAAGGTAAAAGGTATGGGGATTAGAGAGACTAACAACAGGAACAAGTAGAGTGTTCCAGACATTTACTACTCTATTGCAGAAGTTATATTTCCTGCAATCAAGATTAGAGCGATTTACATTGAGTTTGAATCTATTGATAGGCCTTGTGTTATTATGGTTGAAATTACAGTATTCATTTACAGGTAGAATGTTTTGGTAAATAATCTTATGAACTAAGCATAGGTCAGAATGTAGACGGCATAGTTTGAGGCTATCCAGACCTAAAATTTCAAGCCTGGTGGGATAGAGAATTTTATTTCGAGCAGAAGATTTGAGTACTCTTCTAGTAAAATATATCTGGACCCTCTGTAATGTAATGATGTCTGAAATACAGTGTGGGTTCCAGGCAGGTGAGCAGTATTCAAGTATAAGTCTGGCAAAGGTTTTATATGCCCTAGCTTGAAGTATAGCGTTACCAGAAAGAAAACTTTCAAAAACTGCAAAATAAGATTGACAACTCTTAATGCCTTTTTTGCAATGATGTTACAGTGAGCTCTGAGATTTAGATCTTTTGAAATGAGTACTCCTAGGTCCTTGACAGAGTGTGGGTCAACTTTTAGATCATTACCATCCAGCAAATATTTGAAGTTCTTATTTCTACTGCCAATGTGCAGGACTGAGCACATTACTTTAGGAAGCAAGGGCTTGGCAGCATCATAAGGAAGGAACAGCCAACAACTTAATAGGCAGTCATCAACACCCCAATCAATATCTAAAAAGCTACACACAACAGGCATCATGTAAATACCACACAAGGAGTAGCCCAAAGCATACACTATGCTGGAGAGAAGTTCCTTAAGGATGGGTTCCAGCACGAGTCCAAAAGCACAGAATACTAAAACTCTGGTCCTGTTGACTAACCCAGATGCAACATTATCCTGGGACAGATATTTTTGCCTTCATTTGTGAAATAAATTAATATTCAGCCATTGGGCTATGAAAACTTTTCCTTGAAACAATTGCTATGGATATCCTTGGCTGCATTTGAGAGAACTTTTTTTTTAATCCTTTAGGGTCTTGTGGGAAGTTCCTTGTAGAATCCTAGAATTCTGTGGAAGACAACCCTTGTCTATGCTTCTAGAGATGTCAGAAAAGATGACACAATGAAAGATAAATTCATGAAGATATATAGTCAGAAGTTGTTCTCCTTCCAGCATTCATATGCCTCAGTGGTCTGCACAAAAATGCTTCAGGCCACTTGAAATATATTGTGCACCTCTTCTGTCCTTTCAGCGTAATTAATTTCTTTTGGAGAAAGGGGAAAAAAAGAAGAATGGAAGGAAAACACAAAAAAGTGTAACAAGTATTAATCTGGCCCTGTTAAAAACAAAAACCCTCATCTCTCTTATGTGACAAAAGACTTGGGTGGAAACAACCATAACATATGCTCCTTTGTTTGTTTGCTTTATTTTCTCCCTTGTGCCAGTTTCTGCAAGATCTCTTCACAAAGAAATAAAGATCTCAAATCAGATGTCTATGTTTGGTTTATCAGTGTAATCTCATGAGAATAGAATAGAATAGAATAGAATAGAATAGAATAGAATAGAATAGAATAGAATAGAATAGAATAGAATAGAATAGAATTTTTTTATTAGCCAAGAGTGATTGGACACACAAGGAATTTGTCTTGGTGTATATACTCTCAGTGTACATAAAACAAAATATACATTCATCAACAATTCTAAGGTACAACACTTAATAATAGTCAGAGGGTACAAATAAGCAATCAGGAAACAATCAATATCAATATAAATCATAAGGATATAAGCAACAAAGTTACAGTCATACAGTCATAAGTGGAAGAAGATGGGTGATGCAAACGATGAGAAGATTAATAGTAGTGCAGATTTAGTAAATAGTTTAACAGTGTTGACAATTATTTGTTTAGCTGAGTGATGGTGTTAGGGGAAAACCTGTTCTTGTGTCTAGTTGTTCTGGTGTGCAGTTCTCTGTAGTGTCTTTTTGAGGGTAGGAGTTGAAACAGTATATGTCCAGGGTGTAAGAGGTCTGTAAATATTTTCACAGCCCTCTTTTTGACTCATGCAGTATACAGGTCATTAATGGAAGGCAGGTTGGTAGCAGTTGTTTTTTGTGCAGTTCTAATTATCCTCTGAAATCTGTGTCTATCTTGATGGGTTGCAGAACCAAACCGACAGTTATAGCGGTGCAGATGACAGACTCAGTAATTCCTCTGTAGAACTGTATCAGCAGCTCCTTGGGCAGGTTGAACTTTTTGAGTTGGCGCAGAAAGAACATTCTTTGTTGTGTTTTTTTTGATGATGTTTTTGATGTTAGCTGTCCATTTTAGATCTTGAGATATGGTAGAACCTAGAAATTTGAAGGTCTCTACTGTTGATACTGTGTTGTCTAGTATTGTAAGAGGTGGAAATATGGAAGTGTTTCTCCTAAAGTCTACCACCATTTCTATGGTTTTGAGTGTGTTCAGTTCCAAATTGTTCCAGTCGTACCATGAGGCTAGTTGTTCAACCTCTTATCTGTATGCAGATTCATCATTGTCTCGAATGAGACCAATCGTTGTGTCATCTGGGAACTTCACTAGTTTAACAGATGGATCGTTAGAAGGACGAAAACGTAATATGATTTGCAGTTCTTCCTTATGATTCATTTAAAGAGTCTTTTTAGCTTGAAAACTATGGGGGGGGCAAAATCTGTCTTATCTTTCTTGCTTCAAAATGACAACTTTTCTAGCCGTCACTTCACCTGGGGATCAAGCTTTTTCTTGGTTTTAAGAACATAAATTTACTAGAGGCCTCAAAGACTTTTACAAACAGATTGGCTGGATTGAAGCTAATATATAGGCAGGACCAGCAGAAATATGTTTTTCTCAAACATATTATGCAGCATTTCTTTCAGCATCAAGCAACAACAGAATGAGACTTTAGCGCAGAGTTTTGGGTACCACATGACAACACACTATGCACCTTTCCGTTTGACATCCCTTTAAGTCTTAGAGCTTAAGTAACCAACGTTATACATTATTCATTTTCTAATTCAGCTAAATTATTCATCTCTGCTTGGGTCCTTCTTTGTGGTAGAATTTTAACTGAGTTCATAATGAGTATAAATGTGCAAAAAAAAAAAAAGACACTCAATTCCCCCTGGTGCTGATAACTAGGAAGACATTTTGACCCTTGTCAGGGACTTTTTTTGTGTATAGCGTACTTTTTTTTAATTTCTTCCCCTGCAATGCACTTTTGGATATCCAGGTCAATTAAAGAATAAATATAACTTATTAATCTTGTGTGACAGATATTAACAGCCGTGATTTCACTTCAGGGTTTGAGTGGGAAAAAATTACCTCAAGAAAATAGAAGTTAATTTTATCTTGCCATTTATCAACATAATTCATTTTTCAGTAATTAGCAAGCTGGTGCCCTAGACAATATCCTGCCAGACACAAGGTTATACTTCAAAATTGTGTTGTCCATGTTGTTTTACATGGGAAATATTGTTCTGTGATGCCCACCTCTGCAATTAGTGGTTTCAGCATTAATCAGAATTTCTTATGCTTACCTTCTCCTGTGAACAGACTATCCCATTCATAGTCCTAGATCAAGGAACAACCAATGCCACGATTACAGAAATTCCAGTGGGGATACATTCATTAATGATCATCTGTACAAAGCATATTTCAATGCCGTCCAAGAATAACCAGATAAGGTTGCCATTTTTCTTTTAAGATTGTCCCAATTCCTCCATCGATAGAGAAATTTTTTCTGGCATAAAAAGTATAATGGAGGTGGGGAGAAGCAAGAGCAATTGCATGTGGATAGTAGCAGACTGCCACAAACATCACAAGAACAAGATTAAAATACAAATAAAGCAAAACTCAATACAAAGGGAAGTGGGTTTTTCTCCATGACTTCATCACAGCTTGATCTACAGTCCTTGTTGCCTACTCAGAGAGTCAGTGGTTCACATCGGTCCCACAGAGAGTGGGCCAGCTTTAAACAGAGATGGGGTGGGCCGTTTACATGCTCAGTTTTACTTGCAGAGGCAAGATACATATGAAAATAGAAATATATGCTTTAAAGCTGTTTAATAAAGCTAAAGCCAAGAATATAAATCCTCCAACACCCTTTAACAATATCAAGAACATTAAAAATAGGGAAAAGCAGAATCACAGCTCTGCCCACTGAGTCTGTATCACCATTCCTCACAATGTAACCCTTGCATCATCCCCAAAATGTTCTGCTAAAAATTTGTCTATTTTCTTTATTCTTAATTTCCCTAAACTGAACTAGTCCTTGGGGATTATAATAGACAAGTACTTTTCTCTGGTAGATGTGGTTTGTCATTTCTTCTGGGGTATAGAATTTGAGATCCAGATTAATATGACCATATTCCTATTCCAATATTAATCAGATTCAATGTTTTGGGGGGGGGAGAGTTTGTTGAGATCATCCAAGATAAATGAGGTGCTATGCCTTATTAAGTACAAGAGGGCTCAGGGTAGATTGGATGAGGAATAAATAATATTAAAAATAATTGATGGATACCATGTCCATATGATCAGGTCCATCATCTTGATATTTTTACCTACCCTTGAACACTGTTGCTGATACATTTATATACACAGAACATTTGTTTCTTTCTGAGTTTTGTTGCATTGGCAGTACATGTAAAATGATTTTTCCTATAGGCAGAGGAGACATATGTATGAAAACCAAAAAGTTGCTTCCAGTAGTACTCTATTGAAATTGATGAATTATCAGACTGATTTGATGGTGCTAGCTTCTTGGGTTTAATGGTGCTAACTTAGAATGACAGTAAAATCTAAAGATAAGAAAAGACACAATATATTCCTTTTTATGGGACTCTCTAAAGGTTCATTATTTTTATAGCAATTTTAATATGCAAAATGTTTGAAGCCACATTTAATTAGGAAATATTGTACATCGTGAAAAGACAAGTAGGTTGGCCATTACTATGACCTTGTAAGAAGTTAGGACAAGATCATTAAATCTAGTTAAGAACTTTGGGCCACCTGGGTACAATTCAGACACCTGACTTTAAATTCCAGATTTCAAATGAGTGTGATTATTTCTGAGACCTCTAAGTGTTTTTTTTTAATATCTGTAGAGCACTGGATCTGAAGAAGTCTTCCTCAAGCTTATTTTAAAGATTCCTTTACATCAGATAATAATAATGTCCTATTGCAATGGCCCCCAATCTTTGGGGCACCAGGGACTAGTTCCATGGAGAGACTTTTTTCTGCAGACCAGAGGACGTGTGGTTTCATGTGTTGCCTGCATCCCACGATGGAGCTTTGCTTGCTTGCAAGGTCAAGTTTCAGGCATGCTGTGAACCAGTGCCGGCCCATGGATTGGAAGTTGGGGACCCCTGCCCTATTGCAAAGGCCTTGATATTTGCATAAATTAAGAGCTTACAACCATTTACTTAGTGACAGTTTGAAGCTACAACAGCACCGAGGAAAGTGACTTACCATCAGTTCTTGCATTTATAATTGTCGCAGTCACCCCACAGTCACATGATCAAAATTTGGATGCCTGGCAACCAGCATGCAGTTATAATGGTTGCAGCATCCCAGGGTCAAATGATCGCCATTCGCAACCTGCCCAGCTCTCTTCAGGCAAGCAAAATCAATGGGGGAAGCTGGATTCACTTAATTGCCTGATTGTTTAACAGCTGAAGTAATTTGCTTAATCATGTCAAAAAACAAAAAGGTAACAATTGACTCACTTAACTCCCCTGTTTAACTCACTTAAGTCCCCTGTTTAACAAGAGAAAATCTGGTCTCAATTGAGGTTGCATGATAAGGACTTCCTACAGTATAAAGCAGGGGTCTCCAACCTTGGCAACGTTACGACTTGTGGACTTCAACTCCCAGAATTCCTCAGCCAGCACAAGCTGGCTGAGGAATTCTGGGAGTTGAAGTCCACAAGTCGTAAAGTTGCCAAGGTTGGAGACCCCTGCTATAAAGCATACAGTTACATTTCATCACTCTTCCAAGTATTTAATGCTCAGATATTCACAACCAACCCTGGACTTTTATAAAGCCCTGAGAGATACAACTTCTGACTTTATCCTTGTGTCTGCTAAGCCATCCTTGGAGGTACATCATTCAACAGAATGATGGAGTCTAAAACAACTGTATTTCATAGATGCCAGTCAAGTATGTGCCTCTATAACTTTACAGTTCCAGATCCTTCAAGGTATATTGCACATGATATATTTGCTAGTTCATCGTTACTGTACATTTTGTTTGTTCTGCTGATTTCATTCTAGCAGAACAATGCATTAAAGAGGCAAAAAGGGTTGCATTTCTTGAACTGGAAATACTCTTTGCACAGAAAAAGATTTTTTTTCCTGGCACTTGAGGTATTCTTCTTTCTTACTATGAACTAGAAATTACATTTGTCTCCTATTTTTGCCTGTGGGACTTCTATAAATGTATCAATTTCAATGCAGATAAGAAATTCAACAGATGTAGCATTTTCCATAAGAAAGATGGAGTGCTAAACACATGCAGTTGTGCAAATTATATAATAGTCCAAAGATAAGGAAAGCTGTAAATGGTAACCCCATTACAATTAAGTGGTCTGAATTGCATGGGATATATATTGGCCTCTTCGGCATGTTTCCAACTATCTACCCACATATACTATTCTGAGTATGTGTGGATAGATAGATAGATAGATAGATAGATAGATGGATGGATGGATGGATGGATGGATGGATGGATGGATGGATGGATGGATGGATGGATGGATAGATGGATGGATGATAGATAGCAGTGGTGGGTTTGTACTGGTTCACCCTGGTTCAGGCAAACCGGTAGCGGTGGCAGGGGGAGACTCTGCCTACCCTCCCGGACTTCATTACAGATGCTCTGCGCATGCATAGAAGGTTCTGCGCATGCACAGAAGCACCAAGCATGAGCGAAGTGAGTTTGTGCATGCACGCTCACAGTTCCAAACTGATAGCGAAGGTAAGTGAAACCCTAGATCGATAGATCGATAGATCGATCGATCAATCGATCGATCGATAGATCGATAGATCGATAGATCGATAGATCGATAGATCAATCGATCGATAGATAGATAGATAGATAAATAGATGGAGGGATGAATGGATGGATGATGGCTGGAGTAAGTGAGTGAGAGAGTATGTCTATATGTATATGTATGTGTATGTGTATATGTATATACATGTATGTGTAAATGTATGTATGTATTCCTCTATTTTCCTTATAGTATTTATCTTGTGGCGTGTTGTATCAACCAATCAGCTTCCTATCTGCTCACAAAACAAATAAATAGGAATAAAAGTCATCACCAAGTGCAACAAAACAAAACGGAATGGTTTTTTTATACCGTAGAGAATTTTGAAATTAGAAACTACTCCGAAAATGCATACATCCTAGTTTTTTTAGCCCTGACAAATAATTCAAACTCCTCCAATTTGCCTATTCACACTGCAGGGAAACAGATGCTAATGAAGTCAAAAATACTTTTCACAGCCTTTTTCACTTACTAAATTAGTATCACAGACTTTACTTGCCTCACTGAATTTCCTGGAACTCCAGGCATCCTTTGAAAAAATGCCAAAAGGAATGGAAAAATGGAAGGTCCCTCCCCATCCCCATTTTGGGATAATTCATTCAACAGCATAGTCACCAGTTAATATAAATTTCATCAGGCAAATGCTGCCTTTATAGCAATAAGTAGCTATAGAACTTAGATTTATAATATACTACTTGTAATATACCGCTTCACAGTTCTTTACAGCCCTTTCTAAATAATTTACAGAGCATATTTCCCCCAACAATCTGGGTCCTCATTTTACTGATCTCAGGATGGATTACTGAGTCAACCTTGAGCCTGTCAGGATCAAACTACTGGCAGTAGGAAGAGTTAGCCTGCAATATTCCATTTTAACCATTGCACCACCATGGCTCTTTATGTAGAAGTCTTGACCCTTAATTGCTATTTGATTGGAAAACTGACAAAAAATGTAATGGCTTGACTTCCGGTAGCTCCGCTTCGTTGATGGTGGTCTTTTTTAGACCACTAGCTCCGTGATTCCGTAGAGCCGCTCAGACAGCGCAAACCAGCTGTCTGGCGGCTTGAAAATCTCTCCCTCAGGCAAAGAGGGAGAGGTGAGTATTCGGGCTGAAGTAGAGCCCCCAGGAAAGCCCCAGGAAAATTTCTGGAGGCTTGATGAGAACGCTTCTTCTATAGCTCGAAAAAAGTCCGGATCCAGAACGCTTTTGCCTAATGGTGGAACAAAACACAGCGCCCATCTCCGTGACTGAAATGGATTTGTGACGGATTGCTAACATGGACAGAGTAGAAACAGGAGGGCTGGCATTTGCTAGTAAGAAGATTTTAACTCCCTATCAGAGGAAATATTTGTAGCAAAGATTGGAGATGAAGAAAGGAAATGACGTTTTGTGTAATGAAAGCAAATGGCGTTTTGTGTATTGGAAGTGAAAGTTAAGGAAATGCTTATTACAACTGCTGGCATGGAACCTATAAGAAGAACATAAGAAGATATTCTCTAAATGGAATGAATAAGACCTGTTTATTATTTTTTTTACCTTTTTTTCCTATTAAAGTGTTTAAGAAGAAAAGTTTATGAATTTTTTTTCCTTCCCCCCCCCCCTTTTTGGTAGATTATACAGTTTAAAAATGGCTTTTAATCAAACAGAATTAATTACTACTAAAATTTTTGAAATTTCTTCAGTTCAGATACGGAAATTAAAAGATATCAAGGAAGGTTTAAGGAATTTTTTACTGGAACTTTTGGAGGCTCATCTTTTAGAAAAGGATCAAAAATTTAATGAAATGGAGAAAGAAATATCGGATTTTAAAGATATGGTGGAAGACCAGAGGAGGGATATGAAATGGTAAAGGATACAATTACGCCATTATTGGTATCTAGTATTCAGATGGAGGAAAGATTGGGAGAATTTAGCCAAATTAATCTAGATTTGCAAAGGAAAATAGAGGAAGTTCAAACGAATCAAATTAATTTGAATTTAGAAAATAAAATAGATGATATTCAGGTTAAGGTGGATAGGGCAGATGAAGAAAGGGTTATATTACAATATAGATTAATGGAATATGCTATAAGGGTGGGGGGATTAAAGGAATGCAGGCAGGAAAATTTAAAAGAGATTTTTACTCAGGCCTTTGCTCAGACAAACGGAGTGGAACCAGAAGATTTTGAACTTAATATTGAAAAAATCTATCGTGTTAATTCTTGGTTGGCAAGGCAGAAGCGATTACCGAGAGATGTGGTTATTTATTTTACAACTAAGAAGATTAGGTATGGAATTTTACAAGCATTTTATAAAAATAAATTTCAAATATTAGGACAAGATATAATAATGATGAAGGAAATTCCTCCTAAAATGTTAAGAAAGAGAAAAGATTTTGCCTTTTTAGCGGATGAGCTTAAGAAACATCGGATATATTTTAGATGGGAGGTTTCAGCTGGCTTAACAGTGAATTATAAAGGAAGAAAGTATTTTCTTAATACAGTTTTTAAAGCAAGAGATTTTTACACCAATGTATTAAAGATTGGAAATCCTTTATTGCTAGATGCTAAGTTGATTGGTGAGCAGATGGTGGAAAATGTGTAAGATAAAAGACAAGGGGAGGGAGAATTCTTAAGATGTGATTGTGACGGTATATATATATATATATATATATATATATATATATATATATATATATATATATATATATATATATATATATATATATATATATATATATATATATATATATATATATATATATATATATATATATATATATATATATATATATATATATATATATATATATATATATATATATATATATTTTCTGAGGTTTTCACGGGTGTTTGTATATAGGTCTTTGGTTGTTCGGGTTTTCTCCGTGTAAAATTGGAAGTGTCTTGGCGGCGTTTGACGAAGTCTCATTCGTCATCTTCAGGCTTCAGCCGTGCTTCTGGGAGCAATGTGTGATCGCAGCTATTTCTTCCTTTTAACTGCTAGTGGGGTTTGAACTGATTGGTGAGAGCTTGGCTGTGCTCTGATTGGCTGGGGTTTTCTGTGCTCTGATTGGCTGGGGTGTGTCCTGTGTTGGTGGGGCTTGGTTGTGCTCAGTCTAATCTGTGCTGCAGGGGATTTGAGCTGGTGAGCTGCACTGCTCCCCTCCAATCCACATCAGCAGATGAAGACCACGAAAAGCCAAACAGCAGCAGTGCAGCTCACCAGCTCAAATCTGCAGCAGATTTCAGAGAAGCTCCAACCACCACAACCATCAGAGCACAGAAAACCCCCAGCCAATCAGGCCACCCAATCAGTTCAAACCCCACTAGCAGTTAAAGGAAGAAATAGCTGCGATCACATTGCTCCCAGAAGCTGAAGCCTGAAGATGACGAATGAGACTTGATAGCAAGACACTTCCAATTTTACGGGAGAAAACCCGAACAACCAAAGACCTATATATATATATATATATATATATATATATATATATATATATATATATATATATATATATATATATATATATATATATATATATATATATTTGTTTTCTGAGGTTTTCACGGTGTTTGTATATAGGTCTTTGGTTGTTCGGTTTTCTCCGTGTAAAATTGGAAGTGTCTTGGCGACGTTTGACGAAGTCTCATTCGTCATCTTCAGGCTTCAGCCGTGCTTCTGGGAGCAATGTGTGATCGCAGCTGTTTCTTCCTTTTAACTGCTAGTGGGGTTTGAACTGATTGGGTGGGAGCTTGGCTGTGCTCTGATTGGATGGGGTTTTCTGTGCTCTGATTGGCTGGGGTGTGTCCTGTGTTGGTGGGGCTTGGTTGTGCTCAGTCTAGTCTGTGCTGCAGGGGTATTTGAGCTGGTGAGCTGCATAGCTGTTGTTTGGCTTTGTGGTCATGCTACATCTTCATAGTGGGTGTCAGTCTGCTGCATGTATGGATTGGAGGGGTTTGAAGTGGCTAATGTTGCAGCTGCGGTCTGGCTTCTGGTCCTTGGTCGTGCTTCCTGATCAGTGTGGGTTTGGGTGTGCCCTTATTGACAAACGTGTCCCTAACACGAGGAATGACACCAGACCCACACTCACGAGGTCCACACAGGATGTCACCACTCACCCAGGCACCCAAACCCACACTGATCAGGAAGCACGACCAAGGACCAAAGCCAGACCGCAGCTGCAACAGCCACTTCAAACCCCTCCAATCCATACATGCAGCAGACTGACACCCATCGAAGATGTAGGACCACGAACACGAAGCCAAACAGCAGCAGTGCAGCTCACCAGCTCAAATCCCCTGCAGCACAGATTAGACTGAGCACCAAGCCACCAACACAGGACACACCCCAGCCAATCAGAGCACAGAAAACCCCCAGCCAATCAGAGCACAGCCAAGCTCCCACCCAATCAGTTCAAACCCCACTAGCAGTTAAAGGAAGAAATAGCTGCGATCACACATTGCTCCCAGAAGCTGAAGCCTGAAGATGACGAATGAGACTTGATAGCAAGACACTTCCAATTTTACGGGAGAAAACCCGAACAACCAAAGACCTATATATATATATATATATATATATATATATATATATATATATATATATATATATATATATATATATATATATATATATATATATATATATATATATTTGTTTTCTGAGGTTTTCACGGGTGTTTGTATATAGGTCTTTGGTTGTTCGGTTTTCTCCGTGTAAAATTGGAAGTGTCTTGGCGACGTTTGACGAAGTCTCATTCGTCATCTTCAGGCTTCAGCCGTGCTTCTGGGAGCAATGTGATCGCAGCTGTTTCTTCCTTTTAACTGCTAGTGGGGTTTGAACTGATTGGGTGGGAGCTTGGCTGTGCTCTGATTGGATGGGGTTTTCTGTGCTCTGATTGGATGGAGGTGTGTCCTGTGTTGGTGGGGGCTTGGTTGTGCTCAGTCTAGTCTGTGCTGCAGGGGGATTTGAGCTGGTGAGCTGCATAGCTGTTGTTTGGCTTTGTGGTCATGCTACATCTTCATAGTGGCTGTCAGTCTGCTGCATGAATGGATTGGAGGGGTTTGAAATGGCTAATGTTGCAGCTGCGGTCTGGCTTCTGGTCCTTGGTCGTGCTTCATGATCAGTGTGGGTTTGGGTCTGCTTTCTGGGTGGATGTGCGGTGGTGACATCCTGTGTGGACCTTGTGAGTGTGGGTCTGGTGTCATTCCTCGTGTTAGGGACTCGTTTGTCAATAAGAGCGGGTTTCCAAATGGCTGGTAGGCGGGAGGTGTCATCTCGTTTGTTCATGCTGTGTGGGCGTTTTTCTATCTCAATGGCTTCTCTGATTATTCTGTTGTTAAAGTGTTCAGTTTTGGCGATAGTTCTGGTCTTTTTAAAGTCAATATCATGTCCTGTGACTTTAAAGTGTTGGACCAGGGAAGAAGTTGGTTCCTCTTTTTTGAATGAGTTCTTGTGTTCTTCAATGCGTGCACTTATTCTTCTGTTGGTTTGTCCAATGTATGTGGTGGGGCAGGCGGTGCATGGGATTTCATATACTCCTTGATTTTCTAACTCAATTTTGTCTTTGGGGTTTCTTAGGATGGTGGATATTTTTCTGTTTGTGCAGAATGCTGTCTTGATGTTGTGTTTGTGGAGGATCTTGCTGATTCTGTCTGTGGTGCCTTTTATATATGGGAGGAGGGCTGTGCCGTTTTCTTGTTCTCTGTCTTGGATTTTAGTGGGGGGTTCTTTTTGGATTAGCTTGGTAATCTTATTTCTTTGGAATCCATTGGATGTTAGTACGTTAGTGAGAGTGTCTAGTTCGGGTTTTAGGTGTTGTTCATCAGCTAAGCATTTTGTTCTGGAGATGAGTGTCTTGGCTACGGAGTTGATCTGTGCTGGGTGGTGGTGTGAGAGTGCGTGCAGATAGCCACAGCCCGAAAGCAGTTTCAGTTTCAGCCAAACAGCATCAATCGCTCAGCTAATCTATTTTCTCGGTGATCAACTGGCTGGCTTTGCTAGCTGAGGAACTCTGAGATTTGAAGTCCACAAAAATAAAATAAAATAAAATAAAATAAAATAAAATAAAATAAAATAAAATAAAATAAAATAAAATAAAATAAAATAAAATAAAATAAAATAAAATAAAATAAAATAAAATAAAATAATAAAATAAAATAAAATAAAATAAAATAAAATTTGTGCAGCTTTCTGAGATTTGGTGTGTTTCTGTAGTGTTTCACTCTAACTACATAAACAAACAAAATCTCAGAAAGCTGTATTGTGTGTTGTGTGTGTGTGTTTTAGTTGTGTGTGTGTGTAAAGTGTGAAAGTTGATTTTTGAGCTTTTTGTGGCTGTGTGAAGTGTGAAGTGTGAAGTGCAGCTGCTTTTACATTGTGTGTGAGTCAGTTGTGTTGTGTTGTGTTGTGTGTGTGTAAAGTGTGAAAGTTGGTTTTTGAGCTTTTTGTGGCTATGTGAAGTCTGAAGTGCAGCTGCTTTTACATTGTGTGTGAGTCAGTTGTGTTGTGTGTGTGTAAAGTGTGAAAGTTGGTTTTTGGTACCTCATTGTTTTTTTATACTTTGTTTATTATTTTTATTATTTATTGTTATTGGCCACGCCCACCAAGCCATCTGACCACCAAGCCATGCCAATAAATTAAGCCATGCCCACATAACCGGTAGGAAAAAATTTTAAATTTCACCCCTGGAAGAAAGGTATATTATAGAAGAATTTCTGATGAATACTGAAAGATGGAACGTTGTCTTAGTGTTGATCGATGAAGACTGAATATTAAAAGCTATGTATTTTATCGATGAACTGGAAATACCAACTTAATCGGAAGATTCTGAAGACTCTAGGAATGGAATGGACTGATATATAATGGATTGGAAGACGAATGTACTTTTCTTTTTTTTGTTTCTTGTTTCTGGAAGGGGAGTTAAGGTTTTAGAGAGGGGGGGTGTTATGGATAATAATAATAATAATTATTATTATTATTTATTAGATTTTTATACCGCCCTTCTCCCGAAGGACTCAGGGCGGTTTAAAGCCAAAAAATAAGAACACAAGCAATGCACAATTAAAACAAAATTAAAAAACTTATTAAATAATTGACCGAGATTTAAAAACATTTAAAATCTAAAAACCCTTAAAATTCATCTAGAAATTTAAATTTAACAATTTAAAATTTAAAATTTAAGCCAGCCCCGCGCGAGTAAATAAATACGTTTTCAATTCACGGCGAAAGGTCCGAAGATCAGGCACTTGGCGCAAGCCAGGGGGAAGTTCGTTCCAGAGGGTAGGAGCCCCCACAGAGAAGGATCTTCCCCTGGGAGCCGCCAGCCGACATTGCTTGGCGGACAGCACCCTGAGAAGTCCCTCTCTGTGTGAGCGTACGGGTCGGTGGGAGGCATGAGGTAACAGTAGGCGGTCCCGTAAGTACCCAGGCCCCAAGCCATGGAGCACTTTAAAGGTAGTAACCAAAACCTTAAAGTGCACCCGAAAGACCACAGGCAGCCAGTGCAGCCTGCGCAGGAGTGGTGTTACATGGGAGCCGTGTGCGGCTCCCTCTATCACCCGCGCAGCTGCATTCTGAACTAACTGAAGCCTCCGAGTGCACTTCAAGGGGAGCCCCATGTAGAGAGCATTGCAATAATCCAAGCGAGAGGTAACAAGAGCATGAGTGACCGTGCATAAGGCATCCCGATCAAGGAAGGGGCGCAACTGGCGAACCAGGCGAACCTGGTGAAAAGCTCTCCTGGAGACGGCCGTCAAATGATCTTCAAACGACAGCCGTCCATCCAGGAGAACACCCAAGTTGCGCACCCTTTCCATTGGGGCCAATGACTCGCCCCCAACAGTCAGCTGCGGCTGCAGCTGACTGTATCGGGGTGCCGGCATCCACAGCCACTCCGTCTTGGAGGGATTGAGCTTGAGCCTGTTTCTCCCCATCCAGACCCATATGGCTTCCAAGCACCGGGACAGCACTTCAACAGCTTCGTTGGGGTGGCCCGGGGTGGAGAAGTACAGCTGCGTGTCATCAGCGTACAGTTGGTATCTCACCCCAAAGCCACTGATGATCTCACCCAGCGGCTTCATATAGATGTTGAACAGGAGAGGCGAGAGAATTGACCCCTGTGGCACCCCACAAGTAAGGCGCCTCGCGGTCGACCTCTGCCCCCCTGTCAACACCGTCTGCGACCGGTCAGAGAGATAGGAGGAGAACCACCGATAAATGGTGCCTCCCACTCCCAAACCCTCCAACCGGTGCAGCAAGATACCATGGTCGATGGTATCAAAAGCCGCTGAGAGATCTAATAGGACCAGGGCAGAGGAACAACCCCTGTCTCTGGCCCTCCAGAGATCATCCACCAACGCGACCAAAGCTGTCTCCGTACTATATCCGGGTCGGAAGCCGGACTGGAACGGGTCTAGATAGACAGCTTCATCCAGGTATTGGGGTAGCTGCCATGCCACCACACTCTCTACAACCTTCGCAACAAAGCGAAGGTTGGAGACCGGACGATAATTACCCAAAATAGCTGGGTCCAGGGAAGGCTTCTTGAGGAGGGGTCTCACTACCGCCTCTTTCAAGGCGGCAGGGAAAACCCCTTCCAACAAGGAAGCATTAATAATCCCCTGGAGCCAGCCTCGTGTCACCTCCTGTGTGGCCAGCACCAACCAGGAAGGGCACGGGTCCAGTAAACATGTGGTGGTGTGCAGCCTCCCCAACAACCTGTCCACGTCCTCGAGACCCACAGGGTCAAACCCATCCCAGACAATCTCAACAAGACGCGACTCCGCCCTCTCACCTGGATCATCCCAATTTTGGTCCAAACCATCCCGGAGCTGAACGATTTTATCGTATAGATAACCACTAAACTCCTCGGCACGTCCCTGCAAAGGGTCATCCCGCACCTCCTGGTGAAGGAGAGAGCGGGTCACCCGAAATTAGTATAATTTAGTATGTGATTGTCGGATACTATTCCCTGTATTTGCTCTGTGAAGTCAGAACGGGGGGGGGGAGGGTTTGGGGGAGTGAGGAAGGGGGGTTAGGGTGGGAGGTGGGGGGGATTTTGTAAAACTTTTTTAATAAAAAAATGTAATGGCTTAGAAATTAGGACAAGATATAATTCTGAGCTGCAGCACATATTGTAGGATGTACCAAATTAGTATAATGATGAGAAACTCAAAAGAGAACTCAATCAAAAATAGCTGCAAACCCATTCAAAAGCTGCAAGATACTGTATTATAAATACTTTCAAAACATGTCAGAGCAATCTTTTTCAACTTTAGCCTCTTTCAGATATGTAGATCCTAATTCTAGCTTGGGAATTCAGGGTATTAGAGTCCACACATCTGAAAGCTGCCAAGGTTAAGAAAAAACTGTGTTAGAGGAAACAATTTCAATGTAAAAAGAAGGCAACATGCAGGTTACCATTCATATATCCATGAAGGACAGAACAAGAGAAAGCACAAGAAAGCAACTTTTTTAATGAAAACTTGGATTAAGGATTTTTTTATATTTTAAAAACAGATGATCAAGGCTAAGTAAGTAGGCAATGGAATATTTTAAGGAGGAAAGGGAGGATTCCCTGCCTTTCATAAAATGATGGCAAACTTGGAAATAAATCATATGAATTATTTTATTATGAAATCTGTTTGCTGTAAGCAATCATTCCCAGAAAGTCAATCCATCTTGGACATTTATGCCCCTGATTCTCAGAAGAAAAGTAGTTTGAGAGCTGTGGTAAGAGCCATGGTGGTGCAGTGGTTAGAGTGCAGTACTGCAGGCTACTTCTGCTGACTGCTGGATGCCAGCAATTTGGCAGTTCGAATCTCACCAGGCTCAAGGTTGACTCAGCCTTCCATCCTTCTGAGGTGGGTAAAAATGAGAACCCAGATTGTTGGGTGCAATATGCTGACTCTGTAAACCGCTTAGAGAGGGCTGTAAAAGCATTGTGAAGTGGTGTATAAGTCTAAGTGCTATTGCTATTGCAACTACAAACATTTGCAGCTTAAAGGGTGGTTTTGAGTGAGGATTTTGACATATAGTCAAGCTTACTGAATCAGTGCAACTGAAAAACATAAATTGTTTGTAATCTGTGGTTTCTCACATGCTGGTGTCTTTCAGTCTAAAATGGTGCGATCAACATAGGTTTGCAGCACAATCTAAAAAAATGACTATTATTGTGAACTTTCATGCTAATTGGTACTTTCTTTCTTTGATAGTTTGTCTGTTGTAGTAGCATTAGAAATGCAGACTGCTGAATGTTTGCTAAATGTCAGCATAACATGCTACAAAGTAAAACAAACATTTCCTTTCTGCCCCAGAGGTCACATAAAGGTTTTCGTTTCTAATAAGTTCTGTCTGAAGTACATAGCTACCGGACATTGCCATTCTACCTAATCTTGCATTGAATTCTGTCCTCCTGTTTTCCGAAACTATTTCTTGTGCAAGAGGCTTTTGACTTTTGACCTAATTTCTAGAATCCTTTAAAATATTTTTTTTTTCAAAATCGTTTTAATAAAATGGCCAAAGCTACAGATGTTGATTTTGCTACATAGTCTATCACTCTGTAACCTCACAGAAAGAGTTTGTTTATGCCTTATTTTGGAATTAAATTATAGCATGGGAAGCTACACTAAAGTTATCTTACTGGCAAGATAAAATGAGATTATTCCACTCAAAGGCAAAGAGATTCAGCAGCACCAGGATGGAGAAATAGTTGGTGAAGATGATGGAACTTGCTGAGATAGCTAAACTGATTTCTTTAATTAAGGAATGGGCAATATCTACGTTTATTGGTGACTGGAAACGTATAGAAAAAAAGATGATTTATAGATTTGATGATTAGACAAGATAAATTATAGAAAGAACTGTATTGTAACCAAATAACAAGAGGAAATTATAACTATACTTATAACTGCTGTAAACATTAGAAACTACTTTTCTGTAATTTTTTTCTTTCTTTCCTATTTTTCTTTTACGCTTTTCCTTCTATTGCTCTTTTAGATTTTTTGTTTTCTTTTACTTTATGTTTGCCTTATTATTATTAATTTATATAATAAAGACATTAGATAGATAGATAGATAGATAGATAGATAGATAGATAGATAGATAGATAGATAGATAGATAGATAGATAGATAATAGATAGATGACAGATAGATAGATAGATAGATAGATAGATAGATAGATAGATAGATAGATAGATAGATAGATGATGGATGGATGGATGGATGGATGGATGGATGGATGGATGGATGGATGGATGGATGATAGGTAGGCAGGCAGGCAGACAGACATAAGCATTTGCTGCAAGGACAGTTATACTTCAATTTGCTGAAGAAACAACATTGTATTATGGATCACAAGGAATCAAAGAATGATTGTAAAGCATTATTTGTATTGCTTAACAATTAAAAGTGTAAGTGTTCAGATGAAAAAAAATAGAACTTCAAACTACTGAGAATACAGTACAAGTAAGTTCCACATCCACATCTTATCTATTTCACAATAATAAAGGTATGCATAGAAAGCCACAATGCACAGAAGTTTGGCAAAACATGCAGAAAAAAATTGCCTAGTATTATTTATTTATTAGGATATTTATTACAATAGTTATATATATCAACTCCAAAAGAACTTTGGCAGCATCAGTTCTGTCATACAGACACTCCATCCATCATTTAGCCTATGATGTCATCTAATGGCACGTTCAAATTTCAACTGATTTGTTTTCCATGTCCCATGTTGTCTGTCTGTCTGTCTGTCTGTCTGTCTGTCTGTCTATCTATCATCGTTATACAGCTGCCCATCTCACAAAATATGACTCTCGGCAGCACATAATAAAAATATAAAATAACAAGATTAAAAACCATTCTACAATTAAAAACATTAATATTATTATTTAAAGACTAGTGAAGAATATTAGGTATTATACTGTAACCACCTCATCAAATCATAATTTCTGAACTGAAAACCTGTTGAGACAGCCAAGTTTTGAATTTTGGAAGGTTGGAAGAGATTGTGCCAATCTCATTGGGGGAGGAGAACTCACTCTCATCCACAGAGTGGGTGCCACAGATGCTACTTACAATTCAATTCTCTAGGTCAGACTATCTCAAACTTGGATATATAGATGCCATATCCTCTTGGGCATACTGAATGGATGATGGAGGATCACATAATATTTAAAAGCCCAGTACTAAGTTAGGCTTCTAAATCTTAATCGCTAGAAATATGCATATGTATTATCCAGATTTTGACTGCATAGCTGTCTTCACTTAGTTTTTTGTATAGTACCTGAAAATAGAACCTGATAAACGGCTTAATGAGAAAGCATCCTTCTCATCTCACACTTACATTTCTAAATTATGTATTGTAGCACACCCACTTTCCTTATGTCACATTTGTACTATATACTATTCTATCTACAGTGCACAGATTATCACATATTCTGCTCCTCAAGTAGCTAGAATTATAGACTTTGCATGTCTCTTAATTTAAAAAAGAGGATCCTATTCTTACTCCCCACCAAAAAATTCCTCTGCTGTCACTTAGTGTAATCAATTTTCTAAATAGAAACAAATACATTTTATCTTATGGTTTAATGTGTCCAAGCAAAACTGATTTTCACAGAAATGCAAACATGTGATACCTGAAGACTAATCATATTACTAGTGTCATCCCTACTGTAATCAGTATTTTTTCCTTCTTTTTTTTTTCATAACTGTACAAAGGTAAGAAAACAAAGCAGATGCAGGAAAAGGTTTGAGTTAGGAAAATCAATTCTGTAAATGAAAAATTGGAGACAAAGTTGAGGAAATCTGGAATAGCAAAATGGTCTCAGACAACAGTTACAGGTAAGAGATGTGTTTGGACTGTCTACAATTGCTTATAAATCAAATATTCCACTGCCAAAATGGAAGGGGTTTTTATGTAGATCTATACTGAGATATCATCATTCCCATATCCAGTAAAAAAAATATAAGGCACAGATTTCTGCTATGCTATGCTATGCTATGCTATGCTATGCTATGCTATGCTATGCTATGCTATGCTATGCTATGCTATGCTATCACCTCTTACAATACCAGACAACACAGTATCAACAGTAGAGTCCTTCAAATTTCTAGGTTCTATCATATCTCAAGACCTAAAATGGGCACCTAACATCAAAAACATCATCAAAAAAGCACAACAAAGAATGTTCTTTCTGCGCCAACTCAGGAAGCTCAAATTGCGCAAAGAGTTGCTGATTCAGTTCTATAGAAGAATTATTGAGTCCAAACTAGACAGACACAGACTTCAACTGATAATTAGAACTGCAGGAAAAAAAACAATTGCTACCAACCTGCATTCCATTGAAGACCTGTATACTGCAGGAGTCAAAAAGATGGCTATGACAGTATCTACAGACCCTTCACATCATGGTCATAAATTGTTTCCACTTCTACCCTCAAAACGAGGCTCTAGGGCACTGCACACCAGAACAACTAGGCAGTTTTTTCCCGAATGCCATCATTCTGCTAAACAACTAATTCCCACAACACTTTCAAACTATTTACTGAGACAGTATTACTATTCTTCTTCTTATCCTTCCTATTACCTATCTCCTCCCACTTATGACTATAACCATGTTGCTTGTATTTTTACAATTTATATTGTTCTGTTTGTTTCCTAGTATGATCTGATTGCTTATTAGTAACCTATGGCTATCACTAAGAGTTGTATCTTATGATTCTTGATGAATGTATTTTTTTCTGTTTTTGTTTTTTTTTCGTTTTATGTACACTGAGAGAATATGCACCAAAGACAAATTCCTTGTGTGTCCAATCACACTTGGCCAATAAAGAATTCTATTCTATTCTATTGAACTTTTCAATTCCAGGTTAGAGTGTGAGAAAGTTTCATGCTCTCAAAAAGATCACTTGATGATTCCACACTGTATGACTTGTGGCAGGATGAATGAACAACTCCACTTCTTTGGAAAGTACATGGAAGCTTTCACTACAATGTTTGTTCTCATCCAATTCATTAACTTATGCCACATATTTTTTAAAGGGATCATGACAAATGTGTATGTGTATCTCCAAGAATGGCTGATAGGTATGTTTTATGTTACACTCAGCAATGTTAACCCCTGTTCAATATCAGATCTCACAATTGTTGATTCGGGTTAATGTCAGGGTCACAAGTAACACCCCCAATGCAAGAAGACTCCAAGGCTTGAAGTTTTTCAAATTTCGATTTTATCAGATATGTAATATTGGCACATCTGGGAAAACCCAAATCTGAAAGCTTCCAGGTTTTCTCCACCCAAAAGAGAGTCCAGCACCCACATGTCCATCACATGGTCCAATCAATGCACTGTCCCAAATGCCTCCCAGTCACACCAGTCCAGGTACAGGCAGGATGTCCTTGACTCTCAGAGTAAAGAATGTTATTATGGCTAAATATCTCTCCAACTCCATACAATCCCCCCTCCCAGTTTCCCACAGCACTAAATGTGGCAGCCCTGAAGAGCCAAAGTAAAAAATGACTTCCAGGACTGACAACAATTATTATAAAGGCCTACAAATAGTATCATTATATCCAAGCCAGGGAGATTACATGAGAGTTCCTTGCTTAGATAACGTGGTGGGAAAAGCACCAAAGTCTTGTTTGGGACTTCCTTTACGCCTTCCTTCAGCTAAACTCCAAACTACGACAACATATGACAATAGTCTTATTAAAAACTATTGTCTTTCTTCCCGACTTATCTGCTTGTCCTGTATCCAACACAACATTCAGCTACTCCAAGGGTGGTGCTACATGCCACCTTTTTCCTCCTGGCAATTTCTTTTCATTTCTCTCTGAAATGTGAAGACACAGCAGGAAGAAAAGCTTGAAGGCTCCAGAGCACAGTGTGATGAGTAGTGACAGTACAGTAACCCCTGGTGGGGGTGGGGGGGTGTTGGAGTGTTATATGTACTGTCTGTGATTCTCTTAAAAGTTCTGCATCAGTTTTTGGATGTCCAATTGAATTTGTATGCTTGAATTATTCAGAAACAAAACTGAATCACAAATTATTGATGATGCATATCCTTACATTATACCCAAACTGCAGAGATCCTGTAACTGATATTTAATCTGAGTAGTTTGCTCAAGTCTAGTTAGAAAGTTATAGCAATAGCTGTCAGAGTTTGTTGCAGCACAGACAATCAGACAATTCAGCAAGATTCAAAACTTCTTTATATATATATAATAACACATAAGGCAAATATACAATACCCATGCTGGTTTTTCCAACATGGTAGAGAGAAGAGATTGTACGTAGGTAGAAACACAGGCCAGGGCAGCATAGACAAAGTAAGACTCCTGTATACAGAACAGTTTAGATAAGCCACGCCCAGGCTCCTAGCTATCTCTTGTGGCTCATACAGCAACTACTATGTTTCAGTTACCAAACAGTCCCCATTGGCTGACCTTGTTGCCATGTCTACTCAATTGGCTGACCCTGTTGCCATGCCTATTCCAGTTCATGAATATATCTACACTGACAGTAGCAATAGCACTTAGACTTATATACTGCTTCATAGTGCTTTACAGCCCTCTCTAAGCAGTTTACAGAGTCAGCATATTGCCGCCAACAATCTGGGCTCTCATTTTACTGACCTCAGAAGGATGGAAGTCAACCTTGAGCCTGGTGAGATTTGAACTGCCAAATTGCAGACAGCTGGCAGTCAGCAGAAATAACCTGCAACACTGCACTCTAACAACTGCACCACTGTGGCTCTTAAAGTTATGCATCAGTTTTGGATGTCCAATTGAATTTGTATGCTTGAATTATTCAGAAACAAAACTGAATCACAAATTATTGATGATGCATATCCTTACATTATACCCAAACTGCAGAGATCCTGTAACTGATATTTAATCTGAGTAGTTTGCTCAAGTCTAGTTAGAAAGTTATAGCAATAGCTGTCAGAGTTTGTTGCAGCACAGACAATCAGACAATTCAGCAAGATTCAAAACTTCTTTATATATATATAATAACACATAAGGCAAATATACAATACCCATGCTGGTTTTTCCAACATGGTAGAGAGAAGAGATTGTACGTAGGTAGAAACACAGGCCAGGGCAGCATAGACAAAGTAAGACTCCTGTATACAGAACAGTTTAGATAAGCCATGCCCAGGCTCCTAGCTATCTCTTGTGGCTCATACAGCAACTACTATGTTTCAGTTACCAAACAGTCCCCATTGGCTGACCTTGTTGCCATGTCTACTCAATTGGCTGACCCTGTTGCCATGCCTATTCCAGTTCATGAATATATCTACACTGACAGTAGCAATAGCACTTAGACTTATATACTGCTTCATAGTGCTTTACAGCCCTCTCTAAGCAGTTTACAGAGTCAGCATATTGCCCCCAACAATCTGGGCCCTCATTTTACTGACCTCAGAAGGATGGAAGGCTGAGTCAACCTTGAGCCTGGTGAGATTTGAACTGCCAAATTGCAGACAGCTGGCAGTCAGCAGAAATAACCTGCAACACTGCACTCTAACAGCTGCACCACTGTGGCTCTTAAAGTTATGGCTTCAAAGAAAAATTACATTTGAGAAGTTTTCTTTAACTGTTTTTATATTTACCTAAACTGTTGATTCAAAATTCTAGCAAAGCCTATAAAAACATTAAGTCCATTTAAAGATCTTTCCTTTCTCTTCCATATCTCTTTGTCCCATTCAGTGAAACACTCAGCTTCCTCTAGTACTTGTGCTCCATTTCATCGTTTGCTTCCTGACAATTATTTCTCATTGTTCTTTCAAATGTGGCAACATGGTAGGGAAGGGAGCATAGAGTTTCAAGCACAGAGTGTGAAGAATAATGACAAGACATTAACCTCCAATTACAGTTATGGGCACCTGATTTCTAAAATATTCATAATCTGTCAGAGCAATCTAGAAAAGCATTTTCTGTTCCTTCATGTCATTGCTCTACCAAAGTTACCTGGGACTCAAAGAGAACAGAGCTCATTCTCAGCATCTTTTGCACAAAAAAATCTCAGGAACAGGAAATGGAACTGCTTGACCTGAAGCTACATTATGTAATATCCAGAATGCTGGGGCCATTGTGAAACTGTTTCATTTTCACATGGGAAGAACAGGAGACTGGAGGAAGAGCTGTCTTTACTTTTGTTTCAGTATGAGATTACTGGTTGCATATGAACCTGACAGGTTTTCGTCAAACAGCAGCATTTATGGGGAACATGAAGAATGGTGGTATCTGCAGCATTGTATAAATGTGTCCCTTTCGAAGGTGCATGCAACGTCAATGCACAAAGAAAAAGGACTGGGTTTAGATCACACAGCTGCAATTGCCACGTTGGTTGTTTTCTCACACACACACACACACATACAGAGTTCTAAGGTCCTTTGTTTATTCCATACTGGAAATTTGCCGGGCTAATTAATACATATGTGTGAATGTGGCTGATTCATTTGTAGTTCAGTAAGTAGTGTAGGAGAGATCTTTTAGAATATTTATGATTGCACTTGAGACTGAATGCTCACTTTGGTCTTGAGAGGATGTAAACTTCTCAACACCAGGAAGGGTGGTCAGCATCTAGGAACAGATCTGGCTGTGTCCCGAGGCATCTGGCCAGGTGACTCTGACTCTTGGAAGGATTATAGAACTCCTCAAACACGAGTAACCGGTATGGCATTATTAATAAATGTGTGGCCTTGTTTTAAATCCCTATTGTTGTTCTGGTCAGATACTAGTTAAGCAATTAATATTTGTGAGACCCTCCTGAGAGTTGCTGACACATCATCAATCCATCAATCATTGGCTGGCTTAAATTTTGTTGTATTTTTAAATTTATATTTTAAATTTATATTTTAAATTTATTATAATTTAAAATTTTATATGAATTTTAATGGGTTTTTAGAATTTTAAATGTTTTAAAGTTTTCGGCCAATTGTATAATAAGTTTTTTAATTTTGTTTTAATTGTATTGTTTGGGTTTTTATTCTGGCTGTATACCGCCCTGAGTCCTTCGGGAGAAGGGCGGTATAGAAATCTAATAAATAATAATAATAATAATAATAATAATAATAATAATAATAATAATAATAATAATAATAATAATAATAATAATAATAATAATAATAATAATAATAATATTGTGTGAGATCAACGACACAGACTCTAGCCTTGTTTTGCATGCCTTGCCTAAACAATCTGCCCAAGCCTGTTGGCTTAAGGAAGATAACTTCCGCTAGGGTCAATGCAAGATCCCCAAATTATTTTTTCCAATTATTGCTTGTGTAATGGCATGGAGCCAGCCAAGATATTTTCTAGAGAAAACATGCACAGACAGACAGATCCTGAAGCCCTGAGACCAGTGGTGAAATCCAAACTTTTTTTACTACCGGTTCTGTGGGCGTGGCTTTGTAGGCGTGGTATGGCTTGGTGGGCGTGGCTTGGTGGGCATGGCAGGGGAAGTATACTGCAAAATCTCCATTCCCACCCCACTCCAGGGGAAGGATACTGCAAAATCTCCATTCCCACCCCACTCTGGAGCCATTTGCTGGTATTCTGAACTACTCAAAATTTCTGCTACCGGTTCTCCAAACTGCTCAAAATTTCCACTACCAGTTCTCCAGAACCTGCTGGATTTCACCCCTGCCTGACACCAAGCAGCAAAGGGGAGCACTTTCAAGCCCTTCCCTCTGTTGCTTTAGGGAAGGGGTCTCCAAACTTGCCAGCTTGACTTGTGGACTTCAACTCCCAAATTCCTCAGAATTTGCCTGGGGAACTCTAGGAGTTGAAGTCCACAAGTCTTAAAGTTGCTAAGTTTGGAAAACCCCTACTTTAAGACACTAAGGAGAGTGCAAAAGATCCGAGGAATGGCAATACTGCCCTTTGTAGAGCCAAGACGCCTTTCCTTTGCAACGGGAGGCTTCCCCGTATCGCTGACCTAGCCGGAACAGGTGTTCAGGAGCGGGGCGAGGGAAGTGACGAGAAAGCAAGGGAGACTTAGCAGAGGAGCCAGACGGATTCAGGACCCCGGAGCTGGACAGCGCCCCAGCGCCGGAGCTCAGCTAATGCCGCTCAGGTTACAAGTGGCTGCCTTTCCTCCCTGCCCAAAGCGGTCTCTTTTTTCTGCTCCTCAAAGCACTCGAAGCCAGACTCTCGCTCTCCGCCTAGCGTGGAGCAATTTCGGCGCACACTGGCAGTCTTTCCCCAAAATCCCCCAATCTCAGGTCCGACGGCGGGTTCTGTGAGCCTCAGAAAGCTTATGGGATGGGGCGGGAGGGTTGCAATTCAAAATGAAAAGTCGCCTCACTTAAAACCCAGGCTCAAGAGCATCTGATTTGGAAATGTATCCTGAATATAGTTGGACCAACTGTTCGAGCCGCTTATTATTTCCAAACATGCGGCAACGTACTTTTCATCTCAGACCACAATGCAGGCTTGAGTCTCCGAGGAAAAGAACCCCTTTCTTTGGCAACTGCTTTGATGCAATTGCAGATTCTTACCACCCAAGGGAGAAATTCGGTTTGGGAAGCGAGGCACGGGCTCTCGGCGACGATAATAAGACAAGCCACGTGGGATAAAGGTTTTGTAGCCCCACCTAAATCCCACGCCCTGCAACCCACGCCCTGCTCCTTCCAGTTCGCTCCTTTCGAAGGCAGCGTTACAGGCAGCGCTGGAACACTTCTTCCCGCGACTCCAGCGTTTTATTGAAGCAACTTGCTAAACTGGCTACGTTGCCAGAGAAAAAGATCAAGCTCAGGAAAGCATCGAAGTGAAGAGGTTTGGATTGTCATTAGAAGACCCACCGCTTAGAAAGTGTCTTATTAGACAAGACACTTTGAATGGGCTAATTGCTCTCCTGGTCGCTCTAGCCATCGTTTTGTCTGTGCACTGGAATGTGCACCGAGCGCTCTGCTGGTTAACCCATTTGCACGCCCCTTGAGGAAGTGTCCCAGCACCCGTCGCTGACGACATTTTCTGAAGTTCACTTAATATTCCCTCCCCACTCCTTCAAATGCTTACAGGGAAGTTAAGGAGAATAAGCAGCGCCATTAACTTAAAAGAACGGCCGAATTCTGTTCTCCCGAAGCCCTTGGAGCAATTGAGCATGGTAACCCCCTAGAAGGCGGCCTGTTCCCTTGAAACTGCGGTAAGAAACCACGGCAGTTGCTTGGGTAGAACCACTGTCATCTTCTTTACCAAGTGGTCATTCTAGCCAAACGCGAACCCACATTGCGATCATCCCTTCGTATCTTTTCACCGGTCTCCATCCCCAGTAACTCCTTTACACGCGACCGCCACGATTCATATGGCTTTTTGAACCTTGGAACCATAAGCCTAGGAAATGCCAGTCCAGGAGGCAGCTTCGAAAAATGCTCGGCTTTTCGCAGGAATAGCGCACGCGAAAGGGAAAGCCAACAAAAGAGAAATCAGGAAGGCAGGTAGAGGAGCAAAAACTACCTGGAGATAGAAGCGTGGGCCCGAAAGAAAACGGAGGATTGGCACTGCAGGCAGGTAGCCTGGGATCCACTGCATTCCCTGCACCCTGAAGGAGTTAGTGCTTTCGCTTCAGAGAATAGCAGGGCCAGAGGGGGAGGGGGCTTAGACAATCTTTCCCAACCGCTCTGTCAGTGAAATGTGAGCTGAGAGCGCTCCCGCGCACGCTCGATTTATCTTTCTCTCTTCGGCGGTGCAATCGCGCCCCCATCAAAGCCATGGGTCTAAAGCCGGGCGCTTGGCTCTCGCCAGCCACCTGCTGCTGGAGCTGCCGCCCGAGCACGCGTCCTACCTGGAAGAGCCTGAGGATGTTGGCCACCATAATGGAGACGGAGCTGGCCGAGGCGCCAATGACTCCCAGCACCTTCTCGGGTTTGACGAAGACGGGCGGCTCGCCGTTGGTGCAGCGCACGTCGGAGGTGTCCTTCTGAATGAGCGCCTGGACGAAGGTGAGCGACTGCTCCAGCGCGTAGGTGTCCCGGGAGCAGGTGTCCAAGATGCGGGCGCCCAGGGTGACGTTGGGCAGCAGCTCGGGGTCGCTGTTGATCTGGTCCAGGGCGTAGAGCATGGCCTCCAGGCGGTGGACGCCGTCCTGCTCCTGGATGTCCCCGCAAGGCGCGTCGCTGGGCCCCCGGGCGTGGACCGGGAAGAGGCCGCCCAAGGTGATGTCCCCCTCTAGGCGGATGGAGTGCGGCGCGTACATCTCCTGGCCCCGCGCCCCTGCCCAGCACAGCCACTCCAGCAGCAGACACCAGCAGGGCAACTTCGGCAAAGTCAGCGGCTGCACCCCGCGGAGCCCCGGCCCGAGCATGGTGCACGGCAAGAGCAGAGAAGGCGGCTGAGCCGGCGGAGGAGGGCGCCAAGGAGCGGGCTGGGCTGGTGCTGGGCCGGTGCTGGGCTGGGCAGGGCGGAGCTGGGCGGAGCTGGGCTGGGTGGAGAGAAGCGCCCGATCTGGCGGGGTCTTCCGCGCGTGCCCCCTGCAATCGGCGAGGATTCCCCCGGGGGGCGGAGAGCGGCCAGGCGAGGAAGAGAGTCGAGTCGCGTCGGGCGCCTGCTGCCGTCGGCGCTCTGCTCGCCTGAGCTGCCTTTCCTGCTGCAGCTCAGCACTGGGCGAAGAGGAGGCTCGGCTGTCGCTTTAAAAGCTTGCTCGGCTCCTCTCCGCCTCCTGCTCTCGTGCTTTGCCCACCTCCTTCGCGCTCGCCCTCATCTCCCCACCCAAGCCTTGCCTGCCTGCCTTCCGCGCGTCATTACGCAGAGATGCGGGCCGAGGTAACCGCCGCTCGGCAAGGGAAGCCAAGGCGAGGCGCAGCGGTGGCGGAAGGGAAGCTTCAGGGGCTCATGGCAGCAGGGGATGGACGGCACGCCGGAGGCAGGCAGGCAGACAGCAAGCTTCTGTTCCCGAGCGGATTTGGATCGGTGTTTTGCTGCTACGCTTACCCACCTGTTACCCTTCTGAATGTATTTATATTTTATATTGTATAATCATCTTCAAAGAGGGTCATCTCTTCGTTGTGTCCCAAATTCTGATTTCCTTGGAAGGGACAGCCTAAGTGATCATCGAGCCACTGAGATCTTAAATTCTGTACAGTTAGGTCACCTCTGATCAATTCCTTTTTTATTATTATTATTATTAAAGATTGGTTGTTTCAGTCTCCTGTAATCATCATTTTGTAATTCCCAATCATAAGATCATCTTGTTAATTCTGGGTAATATTGTTTCATCCAGCTACGTGGGATATAACTGGAAGAGCTCTAAGAATTAGGAGGAGTTACAGTAATGCAGAAACGGAATTATGTCATTTCTGAGTTGCCTCTCAAAAGAAACTGTCCTTCAGTCGGGATGAGGAAACTAAATACCTGACCCACAGTCACATTTCAGCAGTCTCTTTCTGTGAATGGGTCTAATATCCTTCTCTAGCATGGTCTTTTTATTTGGTTTAACATTTTAATCTTTTTTATGATATGTTGGATTGTGCAGATTTCTAATGCACAGCTTGAGACATACAACTGGAAAATGAGGCTTTCCAGGTTTATAAATCTGGTTATCTATTTTAAGAACAGGAAGGATATGATCTGTTTGCCATGACATTATGAACGGTTTGTTGGTTTGTTAAAGTAGTTTACAAAGCAAACTGTGGATTATAGGATACCAAACTATATTAGGAAAGGCTGGAATGAGGAATATGGAAGATTGCTGGCAACCAGCGCTTTCACTAATAAAAATGAGATGTGCAATACCTGACTTGGAATATGGGAAGGTACTTTGTATGAGATGGGTCCAGAACCTGGGGCTGGATAGAACACTGAACATGCAGTAGCCAGGTCTAATTTTCAGTCAATTTCTAAGGTCTCCAAAAACTTGCTAGATATTTTAACATAGACACTCTAACATTGGGCACATTTCCTCATCAACTGTTACCTTATTTACCTATTAGAAATTAAATTTAAAATCTTGTACTGGTCTTTTCTGGATGATAGAGCTGTGGTGGCACAGTGCAGTACTGCAGGCTACTTTTGCTGACTGCCAGCTGCCAGCAGTTTGCAGTTCAATTCTCACTGACTCAAGGTTGATTCAGCCTTCTATCCTTCCAAGGCCGGGTAAAATGAGCTGACTCTCATAAAATATGCTGACTCTGTAAAGTCCTTAGAGAGGAGTGTAAAGCAGTGTGAAGTGGTATATAAGTGTAAATGCTGTTGCTGTAAGCAGATAGACTGAATATATTCATGGATTCCATATTCAATTGTTTTCAATATCTTAGTTATAACTGATTGGTGTGCTTTTTTTTCTCCATTGTGAGTTGAGCAGGCAACTAAGAACCATTATTTCTGTGTTGTAGCTGCTTGTAGTTTATATGATGCAGTTTAGTTTATTCAGAGTTTCTACACTTTGCATTTTCTTGAAGTATCTTCTCTATTCATTAAACCAAAATCCTAGATATGGAAGGCTCTTACTTTAAAGCATGACCTTTTTAAAAATTATTATTATAGTTCATCTCACAGTCAGTCAGTTGTTTAGAATTTAGCACTTTGTCTGCCTATCCAATCGTCGCCAAGGATCTGGTATGGGCATATATTGTTTGATGGTCTTGTTGCAGGATGTTAGCCATTCCAAATAAAGCTGACTTTTGCAATTGACTGATGGTGATTTTGTCAATGCTGATGGCATTCAAGTGGTGGTTCAGTTGTTTTGGGATTGCACCCAAGGTGCCTGTTACTATTGGTTCTTTTAGTATGAGGGCTGAGAGTGGACTGAAATTTGGTTTTCCTCCATTGTGGGTGAGAGCACCTTACTCCAGGGGTGAAATCTAAAATTTTCCCTACCGGTTCTGTGGGCGTGGCTTAATTGGTGGGCGTGGCTTGGTAGTCAGATGACTTGGTGGGCGTGGCCAACGACAATAAATAATAAAAATAATAAACAAAGTATAAAAACAATAAGAGGTATCAAAAACTAACTTTCACACTTTACACACACACAACACAACACAATTGACTCACACACAGTGTAAAAGCAACTGCACTTCACACTTCATATAGCCACAAAAAGTTCAAAAACCATCTTTCACACTTTACACACACACACCTCACTCACACACACACACACACACACACACACACACACACACACACAGACACACAAAATGCCACATACAACTTTCTGAGATTTTGTGTGTTTGTGTAGTTAGAGTGAAACACTACAGAAACACACCAAATCTCAGAAAGCTGCACAAATATTTTATTTTATTTTATTATTTTATTTTATTTTATTGTGGACTTCAAATCCCAGAGTTCCTCAGCCAGCAAAGCAGGAAGTCAAAGCAAGCTTTTTTTTTCTTCAGTAGCTGAAGAAAGCATGGTGTTGCCAGCCCGAAAGAGCAGTAATTATACTGAGGAGGGGGAATTGGGTGGGCATGGGTGGGGGCTCTTGTAAGTGGGGGCTGTTAAAAAGTGAGTTTAAAAGCCTGTGAGGATCAGGAAACTCCTCTGGGATCGCCAGAGGAGGCTTTTAAAACCTCATTTTTTTTCCTATTTTTTTTCCCCCTTTGGCTGAAGAGGGTTTTTTTAAAAAAACTTTTAAAGGGTTTTGATGATCTCTGCTCAGCCCCACGATCATCAGAGGTTTTTTTTTTTTTACTTTTAAAGGCATGTTTCGGATGAAGAAAAACTTTTAAAAGTAAAAAAAAAACCTCTGCTGATAGTGCGGCTCAGCAGAGGCAGGGGAGGCGGGGCCAGGGATTTTTGCTAGCGGTCCTCCAAACCAGCAGCTGCCATCGCTATTTAATTGGACGAGCCGGTGCGAACTGGGAGCATTTCACTCCTGCCTTACTCCCTACTCCACACCCAGACTGGCTATCAAATCTTTGGACGAGGACTTGTCTATGATATAAAAAAAAGCATTACACAGAGAGGCACTCATTCTCCTATGTTTCCACATCACAGTTAAGTGGTTTGCACGGAACATTTAAAACTAGAGTTGAGACTTGGCAGTTGCTTTTCTTCTCTGAGCCCTCGTGTTCTCTCATTACTCAACAGATTCCTGAGAGCAATTCCTCACTGCAAATTGAGCAGACAACCCAAAAATAGATCTCACACCAATTTTCTGCCCACTGCTCTCACTCATCATTTGCTGACATGAAGGAGGAGAGAAAAAGAAAGAGGCAGTGGACAGCAGGCGAAGAATTTACTCAGTAAGGGATGAACTCATTTGGGGTCTGGGAGAGAAGCCAACCTCAGAGGAATCTTTATGTAGGTAGTTGGGTGGGATAAAACACCCATATATCTTGATCTATTGCCATAACTGAAAGTGCTAGAGGCTTCAGTGACAGAGCTGGAAATTCAGATAGAAGACCACATATATATATGCAAGATGACCATTGCTCTCATGTTTGCCTGTCCTTAAACGACTGACAATGGTTCTTTTCATCATTTTATTTGCAATTCAGCAGTAGCTCAGCCCTCAAAGACAGTACACAATACAGCAAATCCTCAGAGTTATTCCCAGCTGTCGGAGTGTAAATGTTGACAAAGTTTGAGAGATCTTCTCTGACATTTGGATTAAGACTTTGGAAGTGCCCAATTCTATTAAAAAGAGAAACAGAAAAGGCCAGGAAACCACCTCACAGAATCAGAGCAAGAAGGAAATGTCTCTTTACGGTGTGTTCTAGATTCTTCTCCGGTATCGGTATCAAACTGCATGGTCTAAAGTTGCTCAAATATCTCCCACCCCACTTCTATTTTTGTAAAAGATAAGAGCAACATTTACCCTTTTTCAATTAACTGGCACTACCCTTTGTCCAAAAATAAGAAAAGGTTCCACAAGGCCATCATCAGGAAATGATGACGGTTCACTCCGGTTTGGGCAAACAGGTAGCGGCAGTAAGTGGTTCGGTGAACCAGTAGTGGCGGCAGCATGAGGCTCCGCCTTCCCACCCACCGGGACGTCATTACTTCCCGGGTTTAACCAGGAAGTAGCCTGTTTTTGACCTTCTGCGCATGCGCAGAGGGTCTAAAATTGGACATGAAGATAGGGACTGGTAGGGAAGGTAAGTAGATTTAACCCCTGGCCATCATCAATTTCTTTCAGTAGCTAAAAGGCAATTCACCTAGTAAATAGTGTAGCTATGCCTTGACTATATTTCTGTCAATTTCAAGCTTCCATCCTGCCTATTAATTTCTTCTTCTCAGCTGCCTGGTAGAACGTGTGCCCTCTTGCTGGAGAAAGACTGTGTCAAAATAGGAGTTAAGTAGCTCTCCCTTTTCTTTTACTATCAACATTTTGCTATCTTCATTTGGAAGCTTTTAAAAAAATCTTCCTTGTACTTGGAAGATATCAGAAGAAGCCCTTTCTGTTGTTCTGAATCTGAACTCAGCACTCAGTTTTACCTTCTCTGACACCATCTCTACAGATCCAGGCTTCGTGCATTCTCTCCTGATGACATGCTCTGATTCTCAGTGCTCTAAAATTATTAAAGGTAAAGGTAAAGGTAAAGGTTCCCCTCACATGTATGTGCTAGTCGTTCCCAACTCTAGGGGGCAGTGCTCATCTCCATTTCAAAGCCGAAGAGCCAGCACTGTCCGAAGATGTCTCCATGGTCATGTGGCTGGCATGACTAAACGCCAAAGACGCACGGAATGCTGTTACCTTCCCACCACAGGTGGTCCCTATTTTTCTACTTGCATTTTTTACATGCTTTCAAACTGCTAGGTTGGCAGAAAATTAAGATTATTACAATGTTCTTTTGGGAAGTTCAAGATAAAGTAATTTGCCCGCACTCCATATTATTTTCCATCCCACAAGAACTTTGCATTTCCAGTTCTTCAACTAAGTCATTCTGCTTGGTTAGTATCAAGTCAAGGATAATTGATCTTCCTGTGCAATCTCCCCTTCCCTAAAAGTAAAAATTGTCAGCTAGACAAGTCAGGAATTTCTGGGGAGGATATGATTGATAGATCTTGAAGTAATTAAAGTGGCCCATCACATCGCTTCCTGCCTCTTTGAAAGATCTGCAGCTTCTTTTTGGAAGACATCATCCACATCTTGTCCTTGGTTGATTAATGCAAGCTGCTACTTAGAGTACTGCTTATAGTTATTCCTCCACTTATTTTAATCCAGTTGCTCCCTTCAGAATCATTCTTGAACCTTTTGACCGGATTGGAGAGATATATACTTGTTATGTTGGCTAAAAAGTGAAATACAGTATGACTTACAAGCTTAATACACTTGTTTGTAGGAATTCTACTCTATACCTCTGACAGAGGTTTCAAACAAATATGATGGATACAAATAGGACACTATGCAACAATTCAGAGAGTTCTAATAGTGTATCTGTACCAAGATTCTACATTCATTCATTGACACTCTGTAGCATTGTCTGGCAACTTTAAGAAGTATGAACTGCAGGGGTGAAATCCAGCAGGTTCTGACAGATTCTGGAGAACCGGTAGCAGAAATTTTGAGTAGTTCAAAGAACCAACAAAAACCACCAGTGACTGGCCCCAAACTGGGGTGGGAATGGAGATTTTGTAATATTCTTCCCCCAGGAGTGGGGAGAGAATAGGGATTTTGCAGTATCCTTCCCCTGCCACACCCACCAAGCCACGGCCACCAAGCTACGCCCACAGAACCAGTAGTAAAAAAAATGGATTTCACCATTGATGAACTGCAACTCTCAAAATTCCCAGACAGCCACGTTAAGGTTGAGAAACACTACTTGGAGCATGAAACAAAAGAAACATCCCTCCGTTGCAACTTCTATAGACTGAGAGAAAAGAAGGGTCAAAGTAAATGACAATTTACCAAGCCTATTAAGAAGTTGCATATAACTTCTCTTGCCAGAATATTATTCTTTTTCCCTTTTTTCCCTCTGGCTTTCAAAGTATATTGTACAGTTCTCTTTTCCAGCTAACTTAATGGGAGTTACAGAATTGCAAGGCCTGAATTCCACCGAACACTTAGGGTGCTTATGTCCAAAAATAACCCATTTGCAATCATGGTTTCATTACAATTGGACTTCAGGGTGGAGGTGGGCAAATTACCATCTTGGAAGAAGCAGTTGATTAATACTTCAAATGAAATAAATCTGCTCACCATAGGCATGCTGAGGTAGTCATGCTCCCACAGAGTTGCAGTTGGGGTATTAGGATTCTCATTTATTATTATACTTTACAGATATATTATTCTTCTCTGTAAAAACCAGCTTAAATCTTGGTTCCAAAATTACATGGTTCGACTGCTGTTGATAATATATAGTTTTGTTGGGAACACTGAGCCACCATCAGTCACAAATTCTAAACATCTAAACTTTAATAAGACCATAATGTTGCAACCAAAAAGAAACCTGGCTCACTCAAGCCATCTTAGAGTATATCCAACCTAGAGTCTACTCGTGTTCTCTATTTGGGTCGTGTCAAGTTTCAATCAAGTTCAATGAAGCATCTTCTCAAAATGTTTAACAAGTGGTCTCCTTTCTTCCTCCTAAGACCAGAGGTGAAATCCATCAGATTCTGATAGGTTCTGGAGAACTGGTAGCAGAAATTTTGAGCAGTTCAGAGAACTGGTAGCGGAAATTTTGAGTAATTCAAAGAACCAGCAAATATTACCTCTGGCTGGCACCAGAGTGGGGTGGGAATGGAGATTTTGCAATATCCTTCCCCCAGGAGTGGAGAGGGAATGGGAATTTTGTAGTATCCTTCCCTTGGAGTGGGGTGGGAATGGAGATTTTGCAGTATCCTTCCCCTGCCATGCCAACCAAGCCACACCACACCCACCAAGCCACCTCCACAGAACCAATAGTAAAAAAAATTGGATTTCACCACTGCTTAAAGTTACGTGATCAGATTTTTAGATCTATTTCACAGTATCATTCAGCCTCATCCAACAGGAAAAATATCAGAAGAATCATTTTGAATGAACTCTATAAAAGGAAGCAAAGAAGACCCTTTCTCCTGCAACATTGACTAAAAGGTCATTCAGTCATGGACTGTGCATGTGCAGTACAATGCAGGCCAGGGGTATTCACTTACCTTCACTACTGGTTCGCAAATGGGAGCGCACACGCCACCTTCGCACATGTGCAGGACCTTATGCACATGCGCAGAGCATCAAAAATGGGACGTGATGATGTCCGGGCAGAGACTCCCACAGCTGTTGCTACGGGTTTACCCGAACCAGATAGCACCACTGATGCAGGCTCTTGGGAATCCCACAGAATGTGCAGGAAGCAGACTTCTGAAATCTCTATGAGGATGGGCAGTTTCAGCATCACTGAATAACCCATACAGAGAACTAGTTCAGAGAGACTTTGGCCTCAACTGAGGGCTCTCAAAGCCTATGTATCACAAGCACAGATTGCAGAGAATCCTCTTGGACTACTTATCTGGTTGAAAGGGACCAGAAAATATAGAAAAGTTTTCTTTTCTGCTGTTGGGATCTCCCAACTGTTTCTTGGCTGATAATAGGTTAAGAGAGACCAGAAGTAGTAAAAGATCCATATTTTAGCTTGCCTTTTCCTCCCAAATGTCAATAATTAGTACAAACCAGTGCTGAAGAAAAGCTCATTTCATGCCTCAGAAGCCTCTTTATCTGACCAGCAGTTGAGAGACATCTCAGATAGGAAAGAATGTCTTCTTTCACCCAATTGTCCTCTTGTCTCCTGGAGAAAGCGAGACCAAAAGACCCTCAGAGACCACTGTTAGGAAAAGATGAAGAGAAACTTTCCTCATGCTGATGACCAAAGTACTTCCTGCACATGATAATGACCATTTTATAGCCTCGTCGCAAATATTCCAGAGCCAAGAAAGCAATGATTTGTGTACAACCAGAAGAACTATATTTGTATACTTTAGTATTAGCTCAGAGATGGTTAATGCTAAAGCTGGGATACATCAGTTTTGACTAGATTCTCTGATGCCTGAAAATTGGTTAAACGGATTAGGGCAGGTTTTACAGTACTTTCCTGTACTCAAAATGGTGAGGATAATTTTCTAAGACCAATGGATCCAGGGACAGCCACATAAAGAAAATCCATACGCTGCAGAATCTACCAAAAAGTTGGAAATGGAAAATTAACATACTGTGACTAACAGGATGTGACTTTGCTTGTCCATTTCCTTTTCAGTGACAAATGTCACTGACATGATGATGTCAGCTTGGATTGATATCCCCAAGGAAAGAAGATTGTGTACACACACACACACACACACACACACACACACACACAGAAAGACAAAATTATATTTAAGAATTAAAGCACCTTAATTAAAATTACTAGGCCAATTCAATCAGTGCAGTGTGAAGAGCAAGAGACAGCCTACCAATGTTCCAATGTTAACATTTGTTTATTTATTTACTTTGAGGATTATTTAATTCATAATAGGCAATAATAATTAAAACCAAGTATACAGTAGAATAATACTTCAACTACGTAGAAATCAATCCAGGATATCAAACATTGGCAGCAGATTTTTTTTTTTTAAAAAAGTAACTTTTCCAATAAAACTATTTTTTCTACTGCTTTTACTGTACAGCGAGAGAGTAAGAAAAATATAACAGCTCAGTTTCATGAGACAAAGAATTCTATAGTAAACTATAGATGTCCATGGGACGGGCAGGAGCAAGGATGGCAATTGATATTACACACGTTTATGGTATAAATTCATAAATGACAGATTATGATCTCATGACAATATAGCTTGCTTCAGACGCCTCACAAGGCACCATTCCTCTCAATCCTGAAGGCTAAGCTCCATCAAAGTTAAGTCATAAGGAAAGGTTTAATGCAGTGTTTTTCAAACGTGGCAACTTGAAGATATGTAGATTTCTTGAAAAGCACTAATTGAATGTACAATATTTTAGGGTTTAATATATCTTGGTCTTGAGCCATTTATGCATGTTCCCTTCCAATTCTTCTTTACGGAGATGATATGACTATTCTATCCACAATTAAAGTGGCCTTCATAAATACCACTATTAAAAAACTGAAATTCTCAGAAATGACCCAGCCTAATGGAAAATTAATAAAAGAATAGACCCAGTTAAGGACTATCTAGGCATCTACTTCCAACCTTCAACCTTCTGGAATAATCAACTGAGTGACTTCTATAAGAGCCCAACATTGTCCTTAAATATGTGACCCATTAAGGCAAACTATATCTTTGCAGCAATTAAATTCCAAAAGATCATAGTGCTCAGCTAAGTGTCTATAAAGATGTTTTGGAAGTTATTCATCTAAATTTCCCGTAGCTATATTCAGTGTCCCTTGCTCATCATCTCAAATGCCTCTACTTGGATAGAGCTTGGTGTAATCTCTCTTGTAGTCTGGGTGAGATTTTCACATCTCAGAATTTGGTTGAAATACATTTGAAATACATTTGAGGGATGTGTCTCTGGTTCATCTGATTCTGACAGCTTTACTTAGGGAGGCAAACTGACTCTTATTTGATCAACTCTGGCTTTTTACTCCTGGCTGTATAATCTTTTAGCCTAGATAAAGTCTTTGTTCAATAAACAGAGAATTTGGGATTTAGATCTTCAAACTGACTTCTTTCCATTATGATACAATTGCTGCTCCCTGCCCACTTGATCTCAAGATACCTTTATAACATTTTACATATTCCTCTAGGAAGTGTTCTACCTTATCATTTGGCATGTTGCTTCTTATAATAGCAACAACAGACAGATAGATATATGAACCTCCCATATGGTAATCACATTTTTGAGTGTTCAGACACAGAGTAAACCATGCATTATTAATTTGTACATTGTATCACTCATGGCATTTAGCATTTATAAATCCACTTGCCTGAAACCTTAGTTGTCTCTCTGGGCAAAGGGTTATAGACTTTGTCCTATAAAACCAAATATAGGCAACTACTAAGATATTGCCAAGTTTTTAGCAATATTTATGGCTTGCAGAAGTTGGTTGGTATCATCTTTTTATTATTAATTGTTTCACGCCTGGCTTACTATGTACTTTTAAGCTTTGTATTGGTTTCTATTTTTATTAGTCTAGGACCGTAGATAAATTTCCACCTATGCTATCATCAATATCTGATTTATGTCTAGAAACAAACTAATAATTAGTTCAGTCTATGCTAGAAACTTATGACTCTTTAAAAAACAGCACCACTGAATCCTTGTTGCAACATTCTTCACCAATGGTAGTTAACAAACATTCTTCAATAGCAGAGGGTGGTGTAATGGCAGCTGGGTTTGTTGGCTGGAAAGCGGCAGCCTAGGTTCAAGACCCAAGCACCACGCAACAAGTGAGCATCCCATTCTCACTCCAGCTCCTGCCAACCTAGCAGTTCAAAAGCATGCAAATGCCAGTAGATAAATAGGTACCACTTTGGTGGGAAAGTAATAGCACACTGTGATGTCAGGTTGGCCACATGACTGTGGAAATGTCTTCAGACAGTGCTGGCTCAATGGCCTTGAAATGGAGATGAGAACTACCCCGAGAGTCAGCAACAGCTAGCAGAGTAAAATGAGCAATTCCACCCAATGAGTTGATGCCAAATTGGAAAGTATGGAGTGACACACCACAAGATCCCCTGCACTGTTCAACTTATTTATAAATTAATTTGATGACCGGGCAAACAACAAACACAACATTGGGACTCAGGAGAATATTGCCAAGCCTGAACAAGTAGAAATCAGCAAGATCAATTTTAATTTGTCCCTCAGTTTCAAGGTATGCAAATTGAAATTCCTTCAATTCAATTCAATTCAATTTCCTTCAGCAGAAAATAAATCAAAGGCTTGGCTACAAGATCAGGGAGACCATACTGGGTGACAGTAATACAAACAAGATCTGGGAATCTTAGTTGAATATGGGCCCAAAATGTGATGCTCTATTATATGAAATCCTAGCTAGCATAATCAGAATTGAAGAGTCAAGATTCCACGTCATCATCATTATTCCTGTCTCCTTTGAATTAGTCAGACTATATCTAGAATAATGCATCTGGCTCTGGGTACCACATTTTAGGAAGGACATTAATAAGCTGGAATATGTCCAGAGAGAATCAAGATGACAAAGAGCCCGGAAAAAAAAATAACTTAGGAGAATAATTGGCATATGCTTCACTTGGAGAAAAGAAATCTACAGGAATACATTTTAGTCGTTTTAAGTATTTGAAGAATTGTCATGGAGGAGATGAGAAAGACTCATTCAGGGTTGTTTCAGAAACAGTGGATTTATTTACTTGTTTGTTTGCTTAAAACATTTATATAGCTGCCCATCTTATAAGCAAATCTGGGTGGCTCCAAATCAAAACTTAAACCCCCATTTCAAAGTTAGTTTAAAGTTTCAATCATTTCCAAATACAGGGTTACACAAACCAATTTTATGTTTATTATTTTTAAGAGAGGTTAACTCCACACCAGGGGTGAAATCCAGCAAATTCTGACAGGTTCTAGAGAACCGGTAGAGGAAATTTTGAGTAGTTTGGAGAACCGGCAAATACAACCTCTGGCTGGTCTCAGAGTAGAGTGGGAATGGAGATTTTGCAGTATCTTCCCCCAGGAGTGGGGAGGGAATGGGGATTTTGCAGTATTCTTCCCCTGGAATCAGGTGAGAATGGAGATTTGGCAGTATCCTTCCCCAGGAGTGGGTGGAAATGGAGATTTTGCAGTATCCTTGATGCAGTAATCCACCAAGCCATACCACGCCCACCAAGCTACGCCCACAGAACAAGTAGTAAAAAAAAAAAGATTTTACCACTGCTCCACACTCACATATCAGGTGCACAGATATATTCACCCAAGCTGAATATTCACTCATAATACATACTCATATATATGCTTATGTGTTGTATAGTTGTTTCACGCTTATGCTTATATATACTGTGTGACAAAAATAAATAAATAAATACATAAAATAAATAAATAAATAAGTTATACAACTGCACAAAACTTTTAATTAAATATGTTGTTTTGCTGTCCTTTTCCCCCGCTCTTCCCTAGTAGCAACGTTGATCCTGCCAGGGTTCAAGGTTGACTCAACCTTTCATTTTTCTGAGGTAGAGAAAAGAGGACCCTGATTATTGGGGACAATATGCACAAGGTTGTAAATCACCCAGAGATGTCTGTAAAATCCTATGGGGGTGATATAAGTGTAAATCCTATTGCTATAGTTAAATAGTTGTGTCAAACAAGGGGTGAAATCCAGCAGGTTCTGACAGGTTCTGGAGAACTGGTAGCAGAAATTTTGAGCAGTTTGGAGAACCGGCAAATACCACCTCTGGCTGGGCCCAGAGTGGGGTGGGAATGGAGAGTTTGCAATATCCTTTCCCCAGGATTGGGGAAGGAAGGGAGATTTTGCAGTATCTTTCTCTTGAAGTGGGGAGGGAATGGGGATTTTCAGTATCCTTCCCCTGGAGTGGGGAGGGACTGGGGATTTTCACTATCCTTCCCCTGGAGTGGGGTGGGAATGGGATTTTGCAGTATTCTTCCCCTGGAATCAGGTGAGAATGGAGATTTGCCAGTATCCTTCCCCAGGCGTGGGTGGAAATGGAGATTTTGCAGTATCCTTGATGCAGTAATCCACCAAGCCATACCACGCCCACCAAGCTACGCCCACAGAACAAGTAGTAAAAAAAAAAAAGATTTTACCACTGCTCCACACTCACATATCAGGTGCACAGATATATTCACCCAAGCTGAATATTCACTCATAATACATACTCATATATATGCTTATGTGTTGTATAGTTGTTTCACGCTTATGCTTATATATACTGTGTGACAAAAATAAATAAATAAATAAATAAAATAAATAAATAAGTTATACAACTGCACAAAACTTTTAATTAAATATGTTGTTTTGCTGTCCTTTTTCCCCCCTCTTCCCTAGTAGCAACGTTGATCCTGCCAGGGTTCAAGGTTGACTCAACCTTTCATTTTTCTGAGGTAGAGAAAAGAGGACCCTGATTATTGGGGACAATATGCACAAGGTTGTAAATCACCCAGAGACGTCTGTAAAATCCTATGGGGGTGATATAAGTGTAAATCCTATTGCTATAGTTAAATAGTTATGTCAAACAAGGGGTGAAATCCACCAGGTTCTGACAGGTTCTGGAGAACTGGTAGCAGAAATTTTGAGCAGTTTGGAGAACCGGCAAATACCACCTCTGGCTGGGCCCAGAGTGGGGTGGGAATGGAGAGTTTGCAATATCCTTTCCTCAGGATTGGGGAAGGAAGGGAGATTTTGCAGTATCTTTCTCTTGAAGTGGGGAGGGAATGGGGATTTTCAGTATCCTTCCCCTGGAGTGGGGAGGGACTGGGGATTTTCACTATCCTTCCCCTGGAGTGGGGTGGGAATGGGGATTTTGCGTATCCTTCCCCTGCCACGCCCACCAAGCCACACCACACCCACCAAGCCACGCCCGCAGAACCGGTAGTAAAAAAAATTGGATTTCACCACTGTGTCAAACTATTTCTCTTTTTACTGTCTTCTTTTTATTGTAAAACGATAAAGGTATTTGATGTTCATTTGATTTAAAGTACGGAGAGTGTTAGTGCCTATCCGGAAAAATGTCTTAATGGTAAGAAGTGTTGAATAGAGTAACAGACTGCCTTGGGAGGGGCGATTTTTCTTTCTTTCACTGGAGGTGCTTCAAGAAAGACTCGATGGCCATCTGTCAGGGATTCTGTAATAGTGTATTCCAGCACTGGGCCCAAACCAAAGATTATTTTCAAGGTCCTTTCCAGCCTTTACGCTTCATTATTGTATGGAATAATGGTGGATAAAATCTGCTGTTGTGAATTTCAGACAACTTCTGTACGCTTGAGGAAGATTCCACAGGAGGCTCGTTGTTCTTGTTAGAATGACAAAAGCAGCTTTATGGCATCACAAGCGCCACTCCTTTCAACCATGCCTGTACAGTCATGTCATAACAGACATGCAAAAAGGGGGGGCTTGTGCTACAATGTCATCTTGATCGTTCTGCCTCTCTTGTCCCCCACCACAGAAGCTACTGGGAAAAGGATGCTAGCAGAAAATCTAAAGCAGCGAGAAGAGTCATTATTAGAGACCATTAAGATTAGTAATGCTTTGGAAAAATGGGGAAAGTGTTTGGTTATTGCACCATCCATTCAATATCCTAACACAGGGGTGTCTTTTTTCGAGGCCCGGGGGCCAGATTCGGCCCACAGTGTTGCTTAGAAACAGTGAAGGACTGGCCCGCAGTGCCTCTGCCAGCGAAAACAGAACTCGGGAGGCCGTGCATGGAACTCCCAGGCTCCGTTTTTAGCTGGGATAGCCTCCTGCAGCCCTCTGCCAGCAAAAATATATTCTTTTTATCTTGTTTTCACTGGCAGAGGGCTTCAGGAAGCTGTCCCAGCCGAAAACGGGGCCTGAGGGCCAGTGGTGAAATCTAAATTTCTTTCCTATCGGTTATGTGGGTGTGGCTTGGTGGGGGATTATGTGACTGGGGGATCAAAAGACAGAAACTCACTAACAGTGTCCTGCTGGATCAGGGTTCGACTAGATGACCTCCAGGTACCTTCCAGCCCTGGATTATCATCTGAAGCTGCATCTAGCGCCAGGTTTGTAGTCCTTCCTTCCTCTCCTTTTTCCTCCCTTCCTCCCTGTTTTATTTTCTTTCTTTCTTTCTTTCTTTCTTTCTTTCTTTCTTTCTTTCTTTCTTTCTTTCTTTCTTTCTTTCTTTCTTTCTTTCTTTCTTTCTTTCTTTCTTTTTCTACCCCCCCCTCTCAAACGAACCCCCCCATTTTTTGCCTAGCAGGCTTCAGCTTTTTTACCTTTTAACAAATGCTTTTAAAAGTAAAAAAAAAAGCCTCTGAGATCAGACACCTCATCTGGGATCCTCAGAACCTCGTTTTAACCCTTTAAAAGCATTTTTTACAACCTCTTTGGCCGAAGAAGTTGTTTAAAAAAATGCTTTTAAAAGTAAAAAAAAAAGCCTGACGATCACGTGGCTCAGCTGGGCATGGGGAAGGGGGTGGGGCAGTGATTTTTGCTACCAATTCTCTGAACCACCCACTGCCATTGCTACTGGATCGACTGAGCCGGTCCAAACCGGGAGCATTTCACCCCTGCTGAGGCCATGTATGGCCCCGAGTTCCATTTTTGCCCCCTGAGTTCCACACCCCCACCCACACCCCAAGGTGAAACACAATCCTGATGTAGCTCTCAATGAAATCGAGTTTGATATCCCTGTACTAGCATAACATTCCTGTTGTGTCAGTGTGTATAAGGTGTTCATGTCCCTATGTATGGTTCTGAACTAGAGCTAGGATATTATTATTTTAATTTGATGGCCCATGCGGGAGAGAAGTCACAGCTCTGAGTTCCCCGTGGGTGGAAAAGTTAATAACTGGCTCCAGGGTTGGAGAAAGAACAACACATAAATAAAAATAATGTCTAAATAAACAAACATTTGCAAGCGGATCAATAGCAAGAAAACCATCTCCCTGAGGCAGCCAAATAACAGTTGCCTTTTTCTCCGGAAGGCATTTTGGGTATATACATATATGTGAGTATGGACAAGAAACATCAATAATGTCTTAAATAGTAGATCCATCTTATAACAAGAACATCAATATTGCATTTCTACCAAATGACCTTTTATATGAAGCAATTTTCTATATCATAACCATAAAATAAATGTTTCATCATATATAATGTTCGTCTCATACATAGTCCGCTGTAATGTCACTATTAAAAGATTATTCTGGTTTGCTTAGGGAATATAAAGAATTAAAGTGGCATCTCTCTTCCTTAGTCCATGTCACTATTCTTCCTTTTTTGTAGTTATCCCTAAAACCTAGTATAACAAATCACAAGAAAGAGCTATCTTCACTTCCCTTTCCGTTCTACATCCTAAATGTCAAAGGACAGAATTTTAAATACTATTTAAGTATATATGCATTTTAGCAAGATAGCCAAAGTGTAGCTCCCTTCAAACACAGGCACATAAACAATTTGTTTTTTATATTAGATACATAGTGGGTCTAATAATAACTAAGTGACTCCTAACCCAATCCTCTAATAAAACTCCTTTTTTATGATCCTGTAACACTACAGAAAACATTTTTCCTGTCCCAGCTCAGGAAATATGTCAGCGGGCAGGACCAGAGGACAAAATATTGCTGAGGCACACAACCTATTCATCTTCCACTTTTCTCCATGGTCAGAAAGAAAATGGAAGAAGACGGTATTTCTACCAACGCTGAGCATGTGAAAGTCACAGTCCAAATTAAACCCACAGGTTGGAGGTTTCTCATCTCTGCTGTCCATGCCTAGAATATTTAAAGATTACCTTCCCTTTTGAATTTAACACAACCTCCTTACTGGTTAAATGTATAAAAGAATTCAGCCTCAGTCTTGATGTCTATCTGTACAGAGATCCTTTCTCAATTAATGCAAACATGTAGTAGATCTAGCCCTTAACCCATAAAATTAGTGAGGCAAGATTACAATTAATAACTACATACCAACAGCTGCATATTAACAACCAGAAATTGTTATCTCTGATCAAAATTGCCTGGAGCTGATGCCTAAACACACTGAGGAAACTAATCAGTCTGGTCACTTGGAGCAAAAAATAAAATAAAATCAATGATTGCAGTTAGGCATTTTCTTCATTTATGAAAACTTGAGAAAGCCTTTTCATGCATCGCCACACATTGCATAAAACAAAAAAGAGTGACACAGATCCAAATTCTTCTTGAGTCAACAAGTATTTATGCAACCCACTTTCAAACGGGCAGATTTTAATATGCCAAATTCTACCCACAGATCTTTCTGTTGTTCTCAGTGAAATAACATCTGCCCTACTTATCCAAGGAGCATCACTGATAAATGGCTGGTACATCAAGCTAGGTCATCTATGTCTTGTGTGTTGAAGTCAGTCAAAACATATGGCTAACTTCATAGGTGAAGAGTCCCAATGCAGAAAAGGACTTGCAAGGCATTATTTTGGTGGGGAGGGGTGAATCTATCTTCTCAAGAAGCAGAGATTATTGCTGAGTTTTGGTTTGTTTTTGTTTTTTTAAATGATTTTTCGTAAAATAATCTTGGCATCACTAGATAAAAAATGATCAAATAACTTGATGAAAAAAATCTTTGAATTCTCTGCCCATCTGACAAGATTAGAGTGAAAGGATAAATAGGATGGTTGATTATAAATATAAAGTAGCTTCTTCTGAAGCCATGTAATTGTTTTGATGGCTTGGGTGGATCCCGCTTGTAGTATGGATGTCCTCTGTCACTCACAGTTCATTCTTCTGGAAGTTGTCATTGAGAGTCCATTAGAATACTTACACTAGAAAGAAGACAACGTGCGATGTGAAATGACATTTGAATTTTCCTTCTTTCCTAATTTTGCATCTTCTCTAGGCAGCTTTTAGAACAATTCATAAGGATATCTTTTTCTAGATTTCCCAACAAATAATGAGAAGTGAGGATGTGCTTCCTGGTTGCTTCAAAAGGTAATGTTCCCCACATATGCATGTTGTGTTGGTATTATTAGGAAATGGCAGAAATAACTATCTTCACTATCTCACTGCACATTTTCCCCCTCTGGCACAATGAATAAAATTTATCCAAGGTTTCATTAGCTCAGCGGTTCTCAACCTGTGGGTCGCGACCCCATTGGGGGTCGAATGACAATTTGCCAGGGGTCGCCTAAAACCATCAGAAATATGGGAAGTATACTTGCGAGTCGAAGAATTGCGCTCCAATGGTTGACTCCACAAGCCAGCTGCAGGCTCTTCAAATCGCTAGCCGAATTCGGCTTCAGGCGCATGAATTAAAAAAGAGAGAAATCTTTGCTCTGATGTCTCCCTCTCAAGCCAGCTGCAATCACTCCCAATCGCTAGCCTAATCTGGCTTCAGGCGCGATAAACTTAATAGGGGAGGAGTCTCCTCTTTAATGCCTCCGTCCTCAAGGCAATCGCAAGCAGTTCAGATCGCTAGCCAATACGGCTTCAGGCGCGATAAATTCAAAACGAAAATAATTTTATGGTTGGGGCCGCCACATTGTGGGGAATTGTATTAAAGGGGTCGCAGCACTATAAAGGTTGAGAACCACTGCATTAGCTCCTCACCAGACTAGTCAAAAAGAGAATGCATTTTTCATGTCCTCTTAAGCAAATAAGAGTGAAATCAGAATTCATGTCCAAAACTGCATATTGGCCATCTTGACTTGTATCTTTTGCAATGTTTGGAAATATAGTTTACTTGTGGATAAGCAGTGTGACTCTCACATTTTCAAAATTAAATTAGTACTTTTTAAAAAGACATTTGTTTGGTATCCAATTTGGTTCAGAATGTTCTTTACATCTCCATTATGATGACTGTCTCAAATATGCTCCTTAAGTGACTTTATGATAGAACATGTCTCTCAATATTATCATATTCCTATCTACTTGGTCTTGAGACTAATTACATATTGCTAAAAATAGAAATTGCATCTGATACTATGATTCAGCACATTTTGTTGCATGGATCAATGGTCCCAAGCACAGAAGATTTTCTTGGCACAAAACACAAAATATGGCATCTGTAACTGTGCGCCAACCTTAGCATAATCAATGCTGCTTTTATTAAAAATGTAGCCTGTTTTTAAAGGATCCTTTCATCACAATGGCCATACTTTGATTTCATCAGTCTTTCAATTTTTACATAAGTTGTTCACAAAATGATTTGTTGTTATTATCCTAGAACTCCATTGTTAAGAGTTTGTTTCTAAATTTAATAAAAATGACTGTTTTCAATCTTTGGATTTTGTTCGATTTCTCAATTATCTGCAGGCCATAACAGTTAATAGTGCAAGTCAATCTGTCTTCTCAAAAAGTCATCAAGTGCAATGAGACTTATTCCAGTTAATGCTTTGGCATAAAGATTGGGTGATGCTTCAGAAACAATTTGGAAAAATGTTTTTGAGTGTGCAAGAATGCAAATATCATACTGTCTGCAACTCTTTAAAGCACCTATATCCGAATAGGATGAGTGGTTATATAAGTTTCCTCTTGTGATCCAGGGGGGAAAAACTGGGAAAGAGTTGTTAACAACGTTTTTTCATAATGATCTGCAAAGCATTTATTAGCCATGATGACTAGATATACCTGCAAGTTAAGGCTTCCTTTCTAGTTACTTGCTAGTGAGGCTAGTTAACTTGCATGGCCACCTGGCTATTTCCACTATATTTTCAAACCCCAGAAGAATTTAGCCTTTTTCTTTGCAATTGTAATGTATTTCTGTTCAGTGGTAGAATTCAATTTTTTTTACTATTGGTTCTGTGGGCGTGGCTTGGTGGGCATGGCAGGGGAACAATACTGCAAAATCCCTATTCCCTCCCCACTCTTAGGGGAAGTATATTGCAAAATCTCCATTCCCACCCCACTCTGGGGCCAGCCAGAGGTGGTATTTGCCGGTTCTCTGAACTATTCATAATTTCCGTTCCCGGTTCTCCAAACTACTCAAAATTTTTACTACCGGTTCTCCAGAGCTTGTCAGAACCTACTAAATAGCACCCCTAAAAAGCTTCTGTTGCTTTTTAGTTATCTATTTTCATCTGCTGATTTGCTGTATTGCTTGTCATATTCTATCTCCAGGATTAAAGGCAGTATTATATTCCAATATAAGATACTTAGAAACTGGGCTATCAAAACTTCTTACAGACATTGAGTTGTCTAATATGGGAAACAAGAGGTCTTCTGATTCAATCATGTAAATCTTTTTTTAGATCCCTTATTAACTGAATTTCCATAAGAACATAATATATAGGGGGAAAAAATAGATGTCAAAGTTTAGGCTTTTCCAGCTTTAGACACAGAAATAACAACAAAAGTATCAAATAAGCAATAACTCCAAAATACGCTGGAGAAATAACCTTGAACATTTTGAACACATTTGTATGGTGACAAGGTAAGATTATAACTTGTGTGCATCTTTCTACTAAGGCCCATACCAAACAACCAATCTAAAACAATTTGAACTCCAGGATGTCAAAGACAACATGGAAACACTTTTTTTTTTCCTGAATTATTTTCAAAGTGCTGTGCAGCACAAATGGTTATATTTCAGTACGCAGTCCAAAGATAGGAACTTAAATCTTTTTGTTACATCAAAAAAGAGATAAAGAGATTTTTAAAAACAAAAACAAAACAAAATTCCCTCCTAATCAACAGTACCTATCCAGCAGGTTTTAAGTGACAGGATAAGCCAAGTGCTTCGGGTCTGCAAGCCCAGGGAAAGGGGAAAGAAGGCTGATATTTAGATTGTTGGGTTTAGGTCAGTAGTTGGTTCCCATTTCTACTATAAGGTATTGGTGATGATACTTGAAGGATAATCTCTTAATTCCTTTAGAGCAGTGATGGCTAACCTTTTTGCCATTGTGTGCCAGGACGGGGTGGGTGGGGGTCATGTGCGTGCATGCCCACACCCATAATTTTATGCACCCCACCCCCATGCATGCACGCGTGACTCCCCCCCCCCCGGCTTCTGGCATGTGATGGCCTGGTAGGCCCATTTTTCTCTCTTACCTGGCTCCAGAGCCTCTCTATGAGTCTTGGGAGGGCGAAAACTGCCTTTCCCACCTCTCCGGAGGCCAGAAATGGCCGGTTTACTAACTTCGGGTTGGATAGGAAGTGACTTTTTTTTTGCTGTCCCCAGCCTTCCGAGACTCCTAGAGAGGCTCTGGAGGCTGGGGACAGCAAAAAATGTCACTTCCTGTCCAACTGGAAGTTGGTAAATGGTCCGTTTCTGGAGGGCCTGGGGTGGGGAAGGTAGTTTTCACCCTCCCAAGACTCATAGAGAGGCTCTAGAGCCAGGTGAGAGAGAGAGCAGACCTTCCCCACCACTACTCTAGCCTTCTGGGGGCAGGAAACAACCTGTTTCCCCACTTCTGGTGTGCCCAGAAGGCCTGAAGGAGCTGAGTTTGTGTGCCCATGTGCCATAGGTTCACCATCATGGCTTTATAGCAATAACACTTAGACTTATATACAACTTCACGGTGCTTCACAACCCTCTCTACAGAGTCAGCATATAGCCCCCAACAATCTGGATCCTCATTTTACCAACCTCAGAAGGATGGAAGGCTGCATCAACCTTGAGCCAGTGAGAATTGAATTGCCGAACTGCTGAACTGCAGCCAGCAATTTATTTATTTTATTCAATTTTTATACCACCCTTCTCCCGAAGGACTCAGGGCGGTGTACAGCCATATAAAAAAATCACAATATAAACATTAAAAGAAATTAAAACAAACATATTATAAAGTGGCCGAATTTAAAACCATTTAAAACATTAAAATATAAATAACCCCAATAACCCCAAGCCAGTCCCGCTTGAATAAATAGGTGTGTTTTCAGCTCACGGCGAAAGGTCCGAAGATCAGGCACTTGACGTAACCCAGGGGGAAGCTCGTTCCAGAGCGTAGGAGCTCCCACAGAGAAGGCCCTACCCCTGGGGGCTGCCAGCCGACATTGTTTGGCGGACGGCACCCTGAGAAGACCCTCTCTGTGAGAGCGTACGGGTCGGTGGGAGGCAAAAGGTAACAGCAGGCGGTCCCGTAAGTAAATCAGGAGAAGTAGCCTGCAGTACCGTACTGGAGTCTAACCACAGTGCCACCATGGCTCATATGTCTCTATCATCAGCAGCTCAAGACACTGGAAACTCACTTGTGTAGCCTGAGTTTGTATCTTAAATCCGACTCTGCAAGGTAGCTGAAAGACTTGAACTTTAAAAAAATAAAAGGTATTGTTAACTTGTCTGAACAATGCCTATACCACTGTAAAGGGAGCAATGCAATCACTTCCAGTTCACTACATAGAAAAAGCACAAATGTATCATCTTCAGCAGAGAGGCAGGCTATTCCAAATGCTTTAAAAATTCTCATAGGTAGTTGTTCAGTATTAAACATGCGTTCTGTTTTGTTTTCAAAAGAAGAAGCTTTTATTTGGTTTGGTGTTATCTAAAACACAAGACCTGTGTTTAACACACAGAATCATCTATTGCAATGTCCTTCCTGTTAAAGACTACTTCAGCTTCAATCGCAATAATACAAGAGCAAACAATAGATTTAAACTTAATGTTAACCGCTTCAATCTTGATTGCAGAAAATATGACTTCTGTAATAGAGTTGTTAACACTTGGAACACACTACCTGACTCTGTGGTCTCTTCTCAAACTCCCAAAAGGTTTAACCAAAAACTGTCTACCGCTGACCTCACCCCATTCCTAAGAGGACTATAAGGGACATGCATAAGTGCACAAAAGTGCCTACCGTTCCTGTCCTATTGTTTCCTTTCATTGTATGTGCTTGTATATAATGTTGTGACAAAATAAAAATAAAAAATCATTTCAGGGAAAATGTTCAAGTTTCCTTCCATCTCACTATTGTCTTAACTTCCTGCTGTATACTGACTAAGAATCAAGTACATGGGCCTATAGCAGGGGTGAAATCCAGCAGGTTCTGACAGGTTCTAGAGAACCGGTAGCAGAAATTGTAAGTAGTTCAGAGAACCGGAAAAAACCACCTCTGGCTGGCCCCAGAGTGGGGTGGGAATGGATATTTTGCAATATCCTTCTCCCAGGAGTGGGGATTTTGCAGTACCCTTCCCCTGCCACGCCTACCAAACTGCACCCACCAAGCCACGCTCACAGAACCGGTAGTAAAAAAAATTGAATTTCCCCACTGGCCTATAGTATCATCATAGTGATTGAAATCTATTACTTGGAGGAAATTTGTCCCTTCAGCATATTTCTGAATAAAGAAATAGCGATTATATTTGAAATAGTTGTAGAAAGTCTATCCAACAGAGTTCACCCATAACTCTTTTGGAGAGATGCAAGACTTGTATTTCAGCCTAAATTTCATGACTCAAAAAAAAAAAAATCTTCACACACTTTCACGCAGACAATATGTGACTTAGAAATGTTTTGAAGAAAGCCTTACATCAGAAAATGTGTGGTTGTATTTCTGAGGGTCTTTCTGTAGCCAAGGATGCAATGTATATGAGGTCATTCCAAATACCATATGCCTTGAAGGGATTTCTCTTGCACTGACCTGGGTGTTTGGACAAAGCTTTGAGTACAAATATGCCATTCAAATGACAGCATCAATGCTTGTTAAATATGTGTCGATTTAGCCTGACAGATAACTTTTATTTGCACTGATGACATGAATAATTATTGTGTCAGTTTTCTCCAGGTTGTACTTACTGATAAGTATTCAAATACACTTCAATAATCAGTTGTTTTTGACACAGCCACAAACTTTGTGTTACTGTGGGTTTTGTTTTTTGTTTTTTGTTTTTAGAAGTACAATACAGACTCCTCTGATAATTTGGTTGAATGAGATAAGAACTATTATCTGTCCAATAATAATAATGGTCTTGTCATTCATATGCTTTCATTTGGCACTGCTGCTTATGCATTTTCCCTCTGTTTGTCTTCTGGAGATGATTGAATATACTCATCATGGGTCTCACTTCAGGTTAACAATTTTAAAAATAAACAGGGCTTGCTTCATCACGTTTCATAAATACATTCCAAATTTTGCATGTCATTCCACTGAATGCAGATTAACTTTTGAGAAATAGCAGGAGACCAGTTATAGTGGATACTTCATTCATTCCCGTCATCCAAAGTTTCTATTTAGTGATAGTCGAGGTGCTGAATCTAGGTAGGGAAACATAGATCTGTCCAAGACAGCTATGCAAATAATCCAGACTAGGGTATGCTGACTCTAGAAAAATGTAGATAGATTATCTACTGCAGAACTGAAGAAGCTTCTTGGATGAGAAGCGAAACATTTTCAAAGAAAAATCAGAAAGCCCAGTTGCCTCTTGAAAAAGCACTTTGGGGATAAACATGACCTGGATGACTGAAAATCTCCATAGACATTTAGTGATTAGCTACTGTATATAAACAGAGAGCAAGCCTCACACCTTTCTAGTGCTGAAGACATTACCTAGCTGGCAAAGAAATGTCTGCAAGAAAACAACCAAGCTCAGAGAATACTAAGGACACTGCAATTCAACCCTGAGCTATTCACTTCTATTGATAGGGTCTGCAGATGATTCTCCTATGTCATTTTTAGACTTAATACCCCCAAAGTGGGTGTGGCTCAAATTTTCAAGCCTACTTGTTCTCTTTTATTGCAATGAAGAGTTCATGAGCAAAATGGCAAAACTACTTTCTCTCTCTCCCTCCTTCCCTCCCCCGCTGTCTCTTTCCTCACTTTGGTGCTAAAAGTTATGCTGGATAAAAGTTTTTCTTTATGTTATAAGAAGATTACAATATTTTGTTATTGTTGTTGTTGTTAGTTGCAAAGTTGTGTTCGACCCATTGCAACCCATTGCAACCCCATGGACTGGACTGGATTGAAATTTTATTGGGGTATTTATGTTTTAAGATTTTAAATGGTTTTAAAATTTCGGCCACATTATAATATTTTTTTAACTTCTTTTTAATGTTTATATATTGAATTTTTACTTGGCTGTACACCGCCCTGAGTCCTCCGGGAGAAGGGCGGTATAAAAATCGAAATAAATAAATAAATGGACAACTTTCGTCCAGGCCTTCCTGTCCTCTACCATCCCCCAGAGACCATTTAAGCTCATGCCTACTGCTTCAGTGACTCCATCCAGCCACCTCATTCTCTGTCGTCCTCTTCTTCTTTTGCCTTCCATCTTTCCCAGCATTAGGCTCTTCTCCAGTGAGTCCTTCTTTCTCATTAGGTGGCCAAAGTATTTCAGTTTCATCTTCAGGATCTGGCCTTCTAAAGAGCAGTCAGGGTTGATCTCCTCTAGGACTGACTGGTTTGATCGCCTTGCAGTCCAAGGGACTTGCAGGAGTCTTCACCAGCACCAGAGTTCAAAGGCCTCAATTCTTTCGCACTCAGCCTTTATTCTGGTCCAACTTTCACAGCCATACATTGCAACTGGGAAAACCATAGCCTTGATTATATGCACTTTTGTTGGCAGGGTGATGTCTCTGCTTTTTAGTATGCTATCTAACTTTGCCATAGTAGTTTAAATCTGCGAACTTTTCATGTTTGGATTATTGCAATGAGCCTTTATCTCCATGTCACTTGCACTCTCTTTCAGGAAAATATTAATATTTCAGTGTTAACATTTCATACATATTAAACGGTATAATAGGCCCACTTGTTAACAAATGATTTATAAGGCCAAACCTTTCTTTTTAATCTTCTAAAAATAATATCTCTTTCACAAAAGAATAACATGCCAAGATTTTACAAGGTGGGAATACCTGAGATATTGGTACTCTGGATAGGTTTTTATCTATTCTTCATCTATGATGCCATCAACTCAGTCAGGAAAAAAATGTCCATTAAAGTAGCTCAGCATCATTATGTGTATTTGGTTTGGCTGCATCCCAAGTTGAACTGAAATAGTTTGTAAGATTTTGTGGCTTCCAGAGGTGAAGAAAACTTTCCTTTCAAGTAATCAGAACTGAATCTGAATTGTCTCAATGCATTAGGAGTGTTTTGATGCTTCGATGGGCTAAAAGCAGGAAGACAGTATGTCTGCAGAGAAATTACTATGTGCCTTTTGCTTTGTGATATACGGAAAATATTGAAGGAGGATTGTAACAAGAGGAGTTAAATAAAGGATAAGTTTACGTATAATTGAAAAGCAATGGTTTACCAGGAATTTCAGAGCTTTCTCTAGTGTGTGTCATTAATTTATTATTGTAATTTTGGAGACATAGTAATTTCCCAGAAATATCCATCTTTATTCGCAATCAGGTTTGGATTGGTTCATGTTTTCTTTTTCATCTTTACATCTCATAATTCTCCATATGAAAATGTTTGGTCATGAACTGAAAATTGTCTTCATGAATCTCCAAACTCAGCTTGATGGGAATCCTTGCTTTGCAAAATCCTCCCGGTTCATGGTCTAGTTTTCAAGTTCTTTGCAAATTTCTTCTTTTCACATTCAATAGTTATTTCAACAAAACATAGGTAGCATTTCCTTGAATGCCTGTGTAAATGCTAGGCAGTTTAAAAAAAATTAATTATCTATAGTATTCAGGTGTGGTCTTCAAAATTTTTTAGCAAGGGGTTCTTTGCCCGGTTGCTGGATGGGAGTGGCCATGGTGGGCATGGCCTAGGCCTCCCTCAAGCCTCACAGAGGGTGAAAATGGCCTCTCCAGGCTCTAGAGCAGGAGTCTCCAACCTTTAAGACTTGTGGACTTTAAGACTTGTGGACTTCAACTCCCAGAGACTTGTGGACTTTAAGACTTGTGGACTTCAACTCTTTAAGACTTGTGGACTTTAACTCCCAGAGTTAAAGACTTGTGGACTTTAAGACTTGTGGACTTGTGGACTTTAAGACTTGTGGACTTCAACTCCCAGAGTCCCTCAGCCAGCAGAGCTGGCTGAGGAACTCTGGGAGTTGAAGTCCACAAGTCTTAAAGGGACCAAGGTTGGAGACCCTCGCTCTAGAGGCCCTCTGGAGGCAGGAAACTGGCCTTTCTGGCCTTCCCAAACTTCTGGTAGGTCCGTTTTTTGCCCCCCCCTCCGAGGCTCCGCACATGCCCTGCACTTACCTGTATCTAAAATGGATCGCATGGGGACTCCTGGGAGGGTGGGTGGGGCCAGCCAGGAGTGGGATTTGGGGGTTCTCAAACACCACAGAATCTTAGCTAGAGGTTCTCCCGAACCCCTGCAAACCCCCAGCAGCCCACCTCTGCTAGTATTATGTATCTACTCCTGCAGTTCCAAAATCAAATTTCAAGGCATTACACAGTGAGTCTTAAGAACACTGAGACTCACCCCCAAATCTCAACCCCTACCCTTTTGTAGTCTGGAAAATTATTTTAAGCCTATAATATATGTTGTTCAGTAAAATTTGTTCACCAAACAATAAAATAGAATATTTTCAATGCAGTACTGTAGCACCTTAAAACAGCAAAGACTCCTGCAAGGAACTGAAGAAGCTTCTTGAATGAGAAGTGAAAAGTCTTCAAGGAAAAAGAAAGAAAGTCCAATTGCCTCTTGAAAAAACACCTTTGGTGCAAAGTTTCCTCTTTCACACCCCAAAAAAGGAGCATCTATTGGTTTGAAGTGCAACATGCTTTATTTCTACAGATTTCTATAGACTTTATTTCTAACACTGTAAATGTGATTTAATTCGGTCAAAAATGGACTACTTTTAAAAAAATATTTTTTAAAATATCAAGGGACATGGCATAAAAAAATCGTAGTACTTCTTCATATGAATGTTGATTAATCAACATTCAACACTGCCTACAAATATTTTAATCTCAGTTTTATTAAATTGTTTCAAATCTCCAACTACTTTCAGATGACTATTGAGGTAGGCAAGCCATAAATCATTCTGAGAGAAATCTAGATCGCATGGAAACATTTCTATTAAATTGTGCTGGTTTTCCATATCAATACTTCCTATCCAAAGTGCAGATGGATAACTGCTAATTAGTCAGATAAGTTGTCCACCTGGTAATTGGTATAATTGAAGAAAGAACTTCAACTGGGGACTTCTTAGCCTATTCATATTTACCTGAAACTGTGTATTGTAAAATGTTGAAATGGCAATAACAATATTAAAACATATAGGCTGAAGCCTTTTTAGAAACAATTATATTTTCTGTTTGAGCTATCCTTTCATAAAGGACAGTGCGGTGCTCAGGGGTTAAAACCAGTGGTGAATTTTTTTGCTACTGGTTCTACGGGCGTGGCTTGGTGTGCGTGGTTTGGCTTGGTAGGCCTGGCAGAGGAAGGATACTGCAAAATCCCCATTCCCTCCTCACTCCTCACAAAATCTCCATTACCACTCCACTCTGGGGCCAGCCAGAGGTGGTATTTGTCGGTTCTCCAAACTGCTCAAAATTTCCACTACCGGTTCTCTAGAACCTGTCAGAACCTGCTGGATTTCACCCCTGGTTAAGACACCAGGATGGAAAGCTGACAGCCCAGGTTTGAGACCTGAGCACCACATGACTGAATGAGCTCCTGCCTTTGCTTCAGCTCCTGCCAGCCTAGCAGTTCAAATAGATGCAAATATGAATAGATAAATAGGTACCACTTCAGTGGGAAGGTAACAGCACTCCATGATGTCATGCTGGGCCCATGACCATGGAAATGTCTTTGAACAGCGATGGCTCAATGGTCTTGAAATAGAGATGAGAATCACCCTCTATAGTTGGCAATGACTAGCAGAGTAAAATCTGCAGGGATTCCTTTACCTTTTACCTTATCCTTTCTTAAAAGCTGTACTTGCATCTCAAACCATTCTTAAGTCAGTGCCTATATTTAGATTAATTTCTTCTTTCTGTAACAATGCATTTAACCTCCATCTAAAAGTACAATAGCTTTCCCTTTATAAACCAAACTCAAAGGGTTGAGATCAGAAAAAGTCTTTAATAAAATCTCTACTTTAGCAATCTTAGTAGTTTGACTTTTTTGAGATCCAAATCGTATCTATTTTTGAAAAAAGATATGTCTTTCTGAACAACAAGTATATTCTTTAGAGTTGATATTTCCCTGTCTACCATATATCTGTTAGCTCTAAATTGTTCATCAGATCAGAAAGGCATTTGGTAATTTACCTCTAGTAGTTTTAATATTTTTCTCAGATGTTCTATCCAACCGTGGGGAAAATATTTCATTCCACTCTCCCATTAAATATCCATTTTATAAGAAAAACTTACTAATTTGTAAAAAAGTTGATTTATCTATATTTGGTTCATAAATTCCCAGTGCTATAGTGTTAGGCCCATGTAATTCAAGTTTCAGTTCTGATTTTATTTGAGGATTAATATGCAAATAAACAATATAATGGTAAAAAAAGTGCCAAGAGAAAACACTGGCTCTTATGAGTGAAATAAAAAGAAAACAAGAATTAAAGAAATCTCCAATATCCCTCATCAAATTAAATTTTTATAACATTTATTCATATTAACAGTTAAAGAGATTGAAATAAAATTGAACAAGCAAAAAAAAAAAAAAGAATTTCCAAACAAACCAGGAAAATTGTTAGTATATAAATTTAAAAAAAAAAAGCTATTGGAATTTTAAGAGGCACACACTGTACTCTAACAGATAATATGGCAATACAAAAAGCATTTCATCAGTATTATCTGTATAAAGGACATGGCATTTCCTTGGATAAAACAGACATATTTTAAATATATATATATAAAAAGATATATTATGAATTATAACAATTAAAGTTTTCTAGAGTTATTTAAAAAAGTTTAAACCAGGAAAAGTGCCTGGAACAAATCGATGACTGGGTTCTTACTATAAATGCTTTGAGAATGAACATTTACAGTCTTTGAAAAACATAATGAATTTGAAAGATCTGTGATATTTAGAAATTTGAAAATATAACATTAATACTTAAAGGACATGATTTAACAAGAAATTATCGATTAATAACACTACTTAATAATAATTATGATTTGTTCACAATGATCTTAGCTCATAGAATGCATCTAATTGTGAGATTTTTTTTCATAAAGATCAATATGTTTTGTTATCTAAAAGACAAAAGGTAACTTTAGAACTATAGTGGATACTGTAGAATATTTTGAACAGCATAATAAAAAACAAGTTTCATCGATTCTTTAAGATGTATAGAAAGCTTTTGACAATTTGAGTTGGACTTTTTAATTTAAAAATTTGGAAAGTATAAACTTTGGATAGAATTTTGTAAACTGGATAAAATCAGTACATACTTCACAGAAGACACAAATAAATTGTTTAAATAAATAATCAAATAATGGCTTTTGGAGATTATCTAGTGCTGTTTTTAGAAGATCCTTTAAATAAATTTGAAATATTAATGGGAAAATTAAAGGAAGTTGGTGAATTAACAGGTTTTAAGATCAAGGAACAGAAGACATAGATATTGACTAAAACTATGAAAATACAAGAACAAAAAAATGTGATGAATAATATGGTTTTACGTTTGAGAAGAAGATAAGTTCATGAGAAATATGAATTGTATGCTATTTCAAAAGAAAGATGTTAAAACTTCAAATGATTGTTTTTTAAAAAAAGATATGTTAAATGGAAGAAGAAACAATTGATATTGCTGAGGAAATTTCTGTGATTAAAATTAATATTCTGCCTAGAAGGTTATTTTTATTTCAGATAATATCCATTTTGAACTGAAGTACCAATTAAACAATGGCACAATGATACATCTAAATTTGTGTGTCGGGGGAAAAAGCCTATAAGGTGTAACAAACGTAAGAAAAAGATTTGCAATAATACTTTCCAAGTTATTTCATTTGGATGAAAGAAGGAACACTGCTTCTTTCATCCAAACTAAACTGAAGACAAAAAACATTTGGAGTTAGAAGGAAAAGACCTGAAATTTGGTGGCATGGATATTTATGGTATGACAAAACTAAGATTAATGTAGACTTTAAAAACTATTTGTTAGATGTGCCGTACTGAGAGTATAGAGCAGATATAAACCTAAGTTGTGTCTGAAAATACCTTTCTGTCTGTCATCAAAAGAAGCATTTTATAGAACAGAAATTATAACCAAACATAAACTGGTGAACTTATTCTAGTATACTAGAATTTTGTGAAGGAGAATGTATAGTTGAAAATTTTTTTGTTTTTGTATATGGTAATTGCAGCGAAAGTATTATTTGCACAAAGGTGGAAAGATTTAACCACAATTGAGGAATTGCTGGTGAAGATGATGGAACTTGCTGAGATGGCCAAATTGATAGCTATAATTGGATTTTAAAATATTGTCTAATAATGACTGGAAACAACTTGACTTTTTGCATGACATGGAAAAAATGAAATTATGATGTATGGTTTTGATGATTTAAAAAATAAATTAGAGAGAAAAAATGCCAAAGCATTGCTATAACCATAGAATAAGAGATCAATTTATATTTATACTGATAACTATTGTGAAATAACATCAGAAATCATTTCTTTGGGTTTATTTCCCTTTTTTCCTTTCTGTTTATCTTTGTTATTTTCTTGGTTCTTTTTCTTTCCCCCTTATTCTAAATATTACTTCTTTATCTTTCTTTTTTAAAAATTTAATTAAGTTTTAGTTTTTTAAAAAATCAGAATATTTTTTTCTCTACCTATACCAATTGTCACACAGTTCAATATAACATGCAACTTTCAAATAACGGTGCTTCATTTCACATTTTTCATCTAGTGGTATCAATTTTCTTTAAATGAAGATGCTGGAGAACAGCAGGCGACAGAATAACAAGAGGACATCAAACTCCAGTGAAAGTAATGCATACCCAATTTGTAAGATATACATAGCTGGTCAGAGCAAACACATTTTTTGTTTTGTTTTGTTGAACACAACAGTGCTGAATTCACATAAAACAGAGCCCATTTTAAGCCTCTGTAAGTTTACTGTATTTTGACTTCCCATGAAAGGATCTCATGATGCCTAATACCAAAGGACAGTTGTGTAAGGTACAGAATGACATTGCAAATCTGTTTCATAGTTACAAGAGTGGAATAGGAGAAGGGAGCGCCACAGGAATAAGAGTTCTCCACAAAAGTAAGTTCTGCTTTTCTTTAAGAAAAGTTTTTTTAAAAAGCTTGAAGAATGTTTCCCTCTCAATTTAGTAATAAAACATGGTGAAGGGAGCATTATTTCTGTCTCTCTTGAAGTCCAGATTTACTGTTACTTAAGAGAAAAGTTAATCAAAGTTATTTAAAGACTCAATAACCCCTTGAAAGTATTAAAAAATACAACAATAGAGGTGAAACAGAGACTTTAGGGCGAACCTTGGTCTTTTCTCCCATTCTTCATCACTGTGTTCCTGTGGGTGGCCTACAGCAGTAATCCCCAACCTCTGTGACTTGGTGGCCTGGCATGTGGGGAGGGGAACCAGTCTAGCGAACGGTTACCTACACACATCTGCACTTGACATTCCTAAGCAGTAGGCCAGCATGCAAGCATGTGCAGTTCAACTTGAGCAAGTTGAGCTGTGCACGCGGGTGATATTGTTATTGTGATATTGTTATTGAAACTAAAAAAGTCATTGACAGGAAGGACATTACAACGGATGATTTTATATGCTAAACCCAGATCCAGTCAAAGGCGACGAAGTTCCAAGTTTTCTAGACCCAAGATATCAAGTCTGGTGGAATAAGGTATTTTATTAGTTTCAGAGGAATGGAGAATTCTTCTCTATACATAGGAAAGAAACAGTAGGACAGGAACGGTAGGCACGTTTGTGCTCTTATGCACGCCCCTTTAGAGTCCTCTTAGGAAAGTGGTGAGGGCCACCGTGGACAGCTTTTGAGTGAAACCTTTGTGGTTATGTGAAGAAACCACAGAGTCAGGTAAAGCATTCCAAGTATATACAATTCTGTTACAGAAATCGTGTTTTCTGCAATCTAAACTGGAGCAGTTGACATTGAGTTTGAATCTGTTTGTAGCTCTTGTGATATTGTTATTGTGATATTGTTATTGAAACTAAAAAAGTCATTGACAGGAAGGACATTACAACGGATGATTTTATATGCTAAACCCAGATCCAGTCAAAGGCGACGAAGTTCCAAGTTTTCTAGACCCAAGATATCAAGTCTGGTGGAATAAGGTATTTTATTAGTTTCAGAGGAATGGAGAATTCTTCTCGTAAAATACCTTTGGACACGCTCAACTGTGTTGATGTCAGATATATGGTAAGGGTTCCAGACAGGAGAGCAGTAATCAAGAATTGGCCTAACAAATGTTTTATATGCTCTGGTCAGCAGCGTGGTGTTTTTTGAAAAGAAGCTACGTAAAATTAAGTTGACAACTCTTAGAGCCTTCTTAGCTATATAGTTGCAGTGGGCTTTGGAACTTAAATCGTTAGATGTAAAAACTCCAAGGTCTTTGACAGGGTGGGGTTATATATTTTGTAATATCCTTCCCCTGCCACACCCACCAAACCAAGCCACGCCCACAGAACCGGTAGTAAAAAAAATAGATTTCACCACTGACCTGCACCAACCCATTGCACGCACAAGTTGAGCTACATGTGTGCAGGTCTGCCGCTCATCAGGCCTGTTCCGAATAGGCCACGACGTGTTAGTGGGCTGCCGCCTGAGGGTTGGGGACCCCTGGTCTAAAGAGAAATGGTAGTCATACTGACTAGACTACATAGTCTTCTCCAACACATATATAGAACAAAAAAAGGAAAGAAGAAAGCCCTCTGCCATTATGAACCGTTCTATTTAATATCACCTTTAATTGTGACCAGCTAAGCATTCCAAGATTCCAACCTGCAGATTGCAGCAACACCACAATGCCCTGACAATCCGAATCTTTCTGTTTGATCTCCTCTCCTCTCCAGCACATTATCTAAGCGGTGTTATGCTGCCCCTTCATATACTAGAAGAATTCAATGTTGCCTCTTTAATCCAACACTTTCCTTCATGTACTGGAAGAATTCAACACTGCATCCTTAATACAAAACTTTCTGCTGCAGGATTAAGATGCAGATAACCTTTCCCTTCTGTAAGCAAAATTACGTAGCCAGTCCAATGGGACCCACCTAGAACTAAGGAGAAATGTTGTGACAGTGAGAACAATTAACCAGAGAAACAGCTTACCTTCAGAAGTTGTGGGAGCTCCATCACTGGAAGTTTTTAAGAAAAGATTGGACAACCATTTGTCTGCAATAGTATAGGGTTTCCTGCTTGAGCAGAGGCTGGATTAGAAGATCTCCAAGGGCCCTTCTAACTCTATTATTCTGACCAGATACATGTTTTGGATACACTGGGAGGCCTGGGTATGTGGCAGCCCTTCAAAGAAACCACAACCAGGAATACAAATACAAGGTCCCTTCCAACTCTGTTATTATGTTATGTTATCTTTATTGTAAGTATCATGCAAGTCTAAAAGCACTCCACTCCCACCCTACCTTTACATTCCAGAGAACTAGGGAGGGTCCAATTCTGAGGTGCTTTCTCTATCTCTGTTCCTGCTATGGACTCATATTTCTCTTATCAGACCAGCCTAGGGCTGTTGTACATCCCATTATAGTATGGTTACACTGCTCTGATCACCAGCTAACTTGTGCCACAGCCATTTCTCTCCCAATATTTTCCCACTCCGTTAACATATTCACCTGAGTTCTTTTCATGCCCATCACTTCCCTGCTATCCACAGACTTCCAATTAAGGTCAAGAACAGGAAAACAAAGAGTTTCATGCTTTATTCAGAGAATAAGAGGATGCTGTATATGTATTTCAGCAATTCCAAAATGGCCATCATTGGAGACCTTTACATTTAGATCTTTTATCCCTGTTGATCCACTTTGCACTGTACTGAAAATAATAAAACAGGCCACTAGGACTCTGTGGATTATTTTTCTGTATTTTGTCACTTTCAACCATTTTCCTGTTCTTCAAGAACCAGCAGCATGTTGCACAATCAAGGCAGGGTTTACTTCCCCCACCTCCCTCCCTCCCTCCTTCCTTCCCCCTCCCCCCTCCCCCTCTTTCCCCTCTTTCTCCCTCCCTCTCTACTTCTCTCCCTCCTCTTTTTCCAGCCTGGGACCATTTCTGATCTGGGTCCCATTGGGTGAATGCTGTCCAAACTATGTATGGGATTGCTTGCTTGATTTATTTGACAGACATATGGTTATGCTTGGAGCATTTTCCCACAAGGTTCTGCATTTCACATTACTTTTAATTTGCAAAATCTCCAAGAGGATTTCTCTTGTTTACTGGAAAAAAGTAACTTACTTCAAGGAGGGATGTCAGCAAAACCAGAGGAGAAAAACCAGTCAGTGCCTACAACAAGTGATGTACCTACAGATCAGAATAACAAAAAAAAATAAAAAATGGCTGGAACTGCAACAGATACAAAGGAATCCCTACATTATCTATTCATAGCTATTTTTGCACAAACTGATAATCAGCTGAGAAATATTTATGGGACAGATTAGTCTATGAGTTTTCTTTATCAAACTTGCAACTCTTTTTTTAATGAAGAAAGAACTTTACTTTCCTGGATTTTCAACTATATCACTGTATCAACTGTATATTATTACTTCTTATATTTGTTTATGGAATTCAAGAATTATTTTTGTTCAAAAGTATTATAGATACCAATGGAAAGTAACTATTTGCATTCCTTAATAACTTGACATGGATTTGGTGTAGTCAATATTTAGGTTTTTCCAAGATTAAAGATTGCTGTTTATATATTTAATATGTTTACATATTTAATATTATTAAAAAGAGAATTGCAGCAAACGCAACAGAGAAAAGATACAGATCAGCAATAAGCAATATGGACAGCAGATGTTACAATGCTATTATTTTATGCCAAGAAGAAGGAGGAAGGATTCTAATTCAGTAGTGGGAAATGGCCGTTATTTCAATCACACTTTTCTGACAGAGAGCTAAACTCCGCTCAGGTTTCTACTTCATTGTTCATCCCATCCATTCCCAAACTGTTGGTTGATGTTTCGTTGTTTTTATTTTCTTCCAAAATATGTCATAGTTTAATTTAGGATTACTTTAAGCAATGTAAGACGCATCTGGAGCATTTTTTTCTGCCTTCTATTCTTTTTTTTAAATATATTTTTATTGTTTACCTATAAATATATTGAATACAGTGTAATTGTCCTGGCATTCCACTTGCCATGAAACAAAGGTAAAAACAAAATAACATATTATCTATTAAACAGTGTTAGTGTTGTACAGTTATTTCTGACCATCATATTCTATAATGTCAACTTATCTATCATTCTAATACCTACATTCTAATACATACTTAGTATCTCTTTCCATGTCCAACTAGCCTCATTCTTTCACCTTCCAACTTCTACTTTGTGTTTCTAACCATTGACAGAATCTATTCCATGTAGCATAGTATTCTGTATCTCCTTTATCTTTTATTTTTAGTATTAGTCTGTCCGTTTCTGTTGGTTGTTAAGTCTGGCTGTTTTAACAATTGGGTTTCGTGTTCTGAACCCCGTGATTAGCCTGAACAACACTTGATGGGTGTGATGGCAGGGCCATGTTGTGAAGGTGGAAAGAGTTTTTTCTTAATTCACCATTGCTGTCCAGCTGAAGATCAGCTCAGAGAATAGGCAATCAAAAGGATGCATTTGAAAAATCTAAACGCTCTTTGGTGTCAAAAGAAGAATGGCCCTTGAAGCAGTACATAAGAGGTGTGTTCATCCCATACAGGTACTTCATGACTACCTGGGCTATCACGTGTCAAATGAGGGGGAGAAGCCTGCAGATGGTGTGAGGCTAGTGGGTGGCCCCTGGTGCGCTGCGACTGGCCTCACACCGTCAGCAGGCTTCTCTGCCCACCTCCACTCAGTCTCCATCAGCTTCCTGGTAGTGTCAGTCTCCAGAAAGATGCAGAGGGCATCTTACACCTGTGCATACACCTCCAGGAAGCTGACAGAGACCAAATGGAGGTGGGCAGAGAAGCCCGTGGATGGTGTGAGGCCAGTCCCTGTGCATTGGGGGCCACCACTAGCCTCACACCATCCACAGGCTTCTTCCCCTCCCCCCCGGGATGTACTTCAGTTCAAAACTGAATCGCTTGAAGTATTGCACCCTTTTGAATTCTCTCTTCAAAGTTCTTTTCAACACCTGACCTGTTTTTTTTTGGGGGGTGGGGGTTGGCGCACCATGGGCCTTTGTTCCTCAGCCACTGCTGCCACAGCAGGACTGCTGTTTTGACTGAAGGTTCCATCCCCCTTCAGCTCCAAACTGTGTTAAGCTGAATGCATGTCAGAATGCCCAATGATACAAACAATCCCACACCCCAGTCAAATTCACCCAAATTCCCACACCCTGATACGTGGGGGCTTGTCCAGAATATAAGAGGTGTGTCCATGCCTAAAACAGCTAATAAGTTCAGAATGAATCAAGCTGCTCAGAGATTCTTGACTGCACAATGGCAATCAAATGTTCAGAGTAGCACGTCAGACTGCACCCAGAGTACAACTGCTGAACCTTGTTGCCTCCTGAAGGGAGAAACCACAACTTTAAGACTGGACACTTAAGGATAACTTTCAGATATCTGAGATCAAATTAAGGCATAGCCATTATAGACATGAAAGAAAAATGAAATTGCTGGTCGTAATCATAGAAAAGTGTCCCTGTATTTTGTATCTTATTATATCCTTCCATATGAACATGAGAGAAGATGAAAGTATGAACCAGGTTCTGTCCGCCTACCCTAGATGAATTATAGTGCCAATTTATTTCTTATTATAATTCCAGCCTTTCCCTCATTAACCCACACAAGGCACCTGTTGCTGTGAGAAAAAAAATGAATGCCATAATGTACTTAAATTATAAGACATTATTTTGAATCAAAGTTTGACCTCTCTTTCATGACATCAAAATGGATCTCTGAACAAAGGAGGTGGAATTTCCATGTCCTTTTTATAACACAGGAAGATATCAATATATATCCTGAACTATTCAATGGTCTTGAGTAGTTATTTTAAAAATTTATGAAAATTTATGGACCATTACAATGAAATGTGGCTATCATTTATCGAACTCTCTCTTAGCGCCAGCCACCTTCTAGCACAGATGATGTTAACTAGTTTGGTAATGAAATGTTTGCAAGGAAACCACCAAGCTCAGAGACCACCCCATAGATCAATCTTGAGATACAAATACAGTAGAGCTCTACTCTACTTATTGAAATGCTTATGTAGAACTATCTGTGAACACAAGCCTTAAAAGCTTTTATCTCTCTCTCTTTTTAGTTTTACTTCTCATTTTCCTTTTTTTATAATGTCATATATTTTGATGTATCTGCATGTTTTGTATTTAATTAATAAAATAAAATTGAGTATTACCTTGTCTAGCTGCAATCACAAAAGGAGTGAGGAGGGGTAGAATAGCCATAATAGTCAATGAGGAATGAGTGTTATATCCAAATGCCGTTTGACCCAAAATAGGTAATGAAAAATATTCTAAGTAATAATATATAAATAACTTATATTTATATGAGATTTGTGGCAAGATGGACAGCAAACAAATTTAAAAAATAAATTTTATATTGAAATAAATAAAATATATACATACATATGCATGTGTACATATATATGTACATGTATATGTATATATAATTGGTATATGTATATATTAGTAACACACACACATGTATGTGTGTGTGTGTGTGTGTGTGTATGATTATTCTGATTGCTAATTCAGAAACCAGGTAATCCCAAACAAAAGATATGAAAACACAGTTATCAGTCTATTGCAGTATTTCTCAACCTCAGCATAGTAACTGGTTGGGGAATTCTGGGAGTTGAAGTCCACACATCTTAAAGTTGATAATGCCACTATTTCCAGTGTTAGTAGTTCCCAGATATCTGGATTTTTAATTCCCAGAATTCCCAGCAATAGTCATGGGAATATATCTAAAACTCAAAATCCACATGTCTGGAAGTTACCTTGACCATAATCCAAACCAATGCAATGCATTACAAGTCTGCCCCAAAGGAGCTTTTTCTGGAGGCAACTGGACTTTCTTGTTTTTTCTTTGAAGACGTTTTGCTTCTCATCCAAGAAGCTTCTTCAGCTCTGACAGGATAGTGGGGAATGAAAGGATTTATACTTCTTGAAGACAGCTGGTCACTTTCATTCTTTTACAGGGACTTTGAATCACTTGGAGGTTTATCTGTGTCCTCAGGGTCACCTGAGTAGTGGTCCTGGTTCTTGTAGTTGCAATCCCCCCCCTCTGGAAATCCATTCCTACTCCCACACCATTCAAAGGGTGTTCATCCCAAATTGTATAGTTAAAAGTCTTGTAGAGTAAGACAAGAAAGTCCAGTTGCCTCCAGAAGAAGCACCTTTGGGAGAACCATGACCTGAATGACTGAGAAGCTCTACAGATTGTTACAAGCTTGGTACCAAAAGAAAAAGAAAAAACCTGGAAATGTGCACTTTGTAAGGTCAAAAGAGTCATTTTCCTCCCACTCTGAGAATGAAATTCCATCTTCTGGATAGTACAAATGATGTCCTAACCCAAACACAAGTAAACTCCATAAAACCGAGACCGAACGTGAAAAATACGGTTGGCTGTTGGCTGTCCTTTAATGTTTTCGTCTTTCAGTCCCAAGGTAAGAAATAAGGATGAGACGCCCTTCCACTCCGAAAGAATTTCTTAAAGACTTTACCTAGCTGTGCACCTATCTAGTTCTTGTGGACAATCAATCCCAACAATCGATTAAGAAGATCGGTCTCCGTTCAGATTGCATCTCGGGAGAGAGAGAGAGAGTAAACTGGACTGAGGGCGAGAAGGAGTGAAGCCGGGTCGCCAGGAGAAAGCTCTGAAGCCCCGAGCACAGATGAGACGCATGAGAACGCCACCTTCGCTTGTTTCTCTGCAAGGCAGACCGCCACCCTTATTGGTGCAGACGCCCCCACCCCCTCGTGCCTCCCCGTCAAGGGAAAGGGTTCGGGATCGAAGCCTTGAGAAGAGAAGGGCTCAAAAGCTGGCTCGGAGGAGACTTGGCGGAGGAGGGAAGCGGATAAAAGAGTTGTGGACCGGGTAGCGCCCTATGGACGCAGCCCAGCCTCTTCGCTCGGGCTACAAGTGGGTGCCTCGCTCCGTCTTCATCCGCTCTAAGCGCTCCTCCTCCTCCTCCTCCTCTCACGCACCGGGCAGCCTCTTGTTCCCGCATTGGCTTCTGAAGAGGCAACTTTTTCGAAAAGCCGAGTTGGGGTCCGGCCCAACCCCACTGCTACACTCCCCCGACGGTGTCAGTACGAAGAACCAAGCAGCTGCTCCTGGTTTCTTTTCTCTCTCTCTCTCTCTCTCTCTCTCTCTCTCTCTCTCTCTCTCTCTCTCTCTCCCATTTCCGGACAAATAGTATATGTAGATTTGCCTTCTTGCTTACAGAGAGGTAACGAAGCTGTATTTGGATTTACTCCAAGGAGGGAGGGAGGGAGGAAGGGAGGAAAGGAGGAAAGGAGGAAGAAGGAAAGGAGGGAGGGAGGGAGGGAAGGAACGAAAACGGCAGCAACAACATATTTCGTTCTCTCAGGGTATTAAAAAAACACTAGCTTCAGGTTAATTACTTCTATATTCCCTCTTTCTTATAAGAAAAGGTACTTTACTTTCAGAGAGTCAGGTTTATACCTCGTTCATCGGAAGTTGTTTCATCCAAGGTAACAGAAGGGAGGGGGGCTGTTGTAGCTCTTGCTCTGATTAGAATATCAGCTCTTAACAGTAATATTAATACTTAATAAGTATTAATAAGTATTATTAATTAAGTATTAATAATAATAAATAAGAAGTTGGCTATGGGGAAATATTTCCATAGACGAGAGAAGAAAAGGAGGCCACGCTGCATGCTGCATATTTAGCACACTGAGTGTGTGTGTGTGGTGGGTGGGTGGGTGTTTGTTTTTTTTTAAAAAAATCCCATTTTCTCCACCCATCCCTCATCACAAGGAATGCATCTAGCCTTCAGGGAGTTAAATGACATTTAGTGGTTGCGACTGACTAGAAATAGTAAGAAAACGACAGTTGTTCATGAATCTTATGGTGTCCGGTTGAGATTTTCTGCTAAATCCAGTTTTGATTTGTGCAGAATACACTTGAGCAGGCCTGCCTTCGGATCAGAATGTGCCTCCACGCAGCAAACATATCGCTCATGCTACAGATTGCGCCCTCTGCTTTAGGCTCGGAATTTAAACGAGAACAGCCACGAAGTAAATGAAAAGGGCACGCTATGCCCCCCTATTCCCTTGTTCCGAAGGGTTACAAACTCCAATTCCAAACAATTCATAGGCAGCCGGGAAAAGGCTGGATCCTGGAAACTGCCTAGGAAACATTACCAAAATATTTTGTACGCTCCAGAATTAAAAAAATAAATAAAATCAAAGCCTGCCATTGGTACCCAGATTGCTGTCTCCGAACAAACAGTAGTCCCCCTGATGTAAATTCCAGTGAAACCAGCGCTCTTGCATCTCCCGCGCGTCTGTCCTCCATTCTATCAGCACACTCATAGGCACGAAGCGACAATCTGTGCTCTTGATTCACAGACTGCTTGTAACTGGATTCGTACATCCAGGAGGCAGCTTCGGGGGGGGGAAAAGGATCCTTGCAATGAGATTGCACTCGAGAAGGGAAAGCCAGCAAAAGAGAAACCGGGGACCAAATCGATAAGCAAAACTTATCTGGAGGTGGGAGTGTGCGCTCGGGGATCGTGGCAACGCATGCAAACAAGTCAACGATCCTCTTGCGTTCTTTCACCCTCTCTCCCTCAGAAATAAGTGCCATTGCCTCAGAAGTCACGGCAGGGACAGATAATCAGTCTGACTTCCAGGCCCATCTACAAATCAGCTTTAACGCTGCCCAACAGCCCAGTGCGGTTGCAGAAAATGTGAACTGAAACACCGTTGCTCACGCTCGATTTATCTCTTCCTGCTCCGCGGTGCAATCGCGCCTCAGTCAAAGCCATAGGTCTAAAAGCCGGGCGCTCGGCTCTCGCCAACCACCTGCTGCTGGAGCTGCTGCCCGAGCACGCGTCCTACCTGGAAGAGCCTGAGGATGTTGGCCACCATAATGGAGACGGAGCTGGCCGAGGCGCCAATGACTCCCAGCACCTTCTCGGGTTTGACGAAGACGGGCGGCTCGCCGTTGGTGCAGCGCACGTCGGAGGTGTCCTTCTGGATGAGCGCCTGGACGAAGGTGAGCGACTGCTCCAGCGCGTAGGTGTCCCGGGAGCAGGTGTCCAAGATGCGGGCGCCCAGGGTGACGTTGGGCAGCAGCTCGGGGTCGCTATTGATCTGGTCCAGGGCGTAGAGCATGGCCTCCAGGCGGTGGACGCCGTCCTGCTGCTGGATGTCCCCGCAAGGCGCGCCGCTGGGGCCCCGGGCGTGGACCGGGAAGAGGCCGCCCAAGGTGATGTCCCCCTCTAGGCGGATGGAGTGCGGCGCGTACATCTCCTGGCCCCGCGCCCCTGCCCAGCACAGCCACTCCAGCAGCAAACACCAGCAGGGCAACTTCGGCAAAGTCAGCGGCTGAACCCCGCGGAGCCCCGGCCCGAGCATGGTGCACGGCAAGAGCAGAGAAGGCGGCTGAGCCGGCGGAGGAGGGCGCCAAGGAGCGTGCTGGGCTGGGCTGGGCTGGGCTGGGCTGGGCTGGGCGGAGCTGGGCTGGGTGGAGAGAAGCGCCCGATCTGGCGGGGTCCCTCCGCGCCCCCCCCCCCGTGATCAGCGAGGATTCCCCCGGGGGCGGAGAGCGGCCAGGCGAGGAACAGAGCCGAGTCCAGTCGGGCGCCTGCTGCCGTCGGCGCTCTGCTCGCCTGAGCTGCCTTTCCTGCTGCAGCTCAGCACTGGGCGAAGGGGAGGCTCGGCTGTCGCTTTAAAAGCTTGCTCGGCTCCTCTCCGCCTCCTGCTCTCGTGCTTTGCCCACCTCCTTCGCGCTCGCCCTCCTCTCCTCTCCTCTCCCCAGCCTTGCCTGCCTGCCTCCCGCGCGTCATTACGCAGAGATGCGGGCCGACTTAACCGCCGCTCGGCAGGGGAAACCAAGGCGAGGCGCGGCGGCAGCGGAGGGGAAGCTTCAGGGGCTCCTGGCAGCAGGGGATGGACGGCGGCGTGCTCGCCGGAGGCAGGCAAGACAGGCAGGCAGCGACTCTCCCCCGTCCTCATTCCCGAACAGTCGCGCGATTTTCCCTCTCACCCACCTGTTATGGGTGAGATGTATCAGGCCCTGAAAATTACGTTTGTGACATAATATATATCATGCGTTTTTAAAAAGTCGAGCCTAGAAATCATGTATCTTTGACAGGTAATCTGGACAATATCATTTGATAAAGGAATATCCCTTCAGATGGTTCTAGAGAGCCCCCACCAACCAATTTCTCTCCGTCCCGACGAGAATAAATTCGCAAGGGTGCACCGTCCCAAAATCTAAGTCACCTGAGACCGGGGTTTTTTCCGATTACCAATGTGTATTTCAGGTATTAAATTCTTATGTTACACGTTTGGCCGTCAAAGAATTATGATTTCACAGTGCCTGCGTCGCAAAATCGACCGACGTGTCAAACTATTAAAAGAATCTTATTTCAGTTTGGATCGTGAATCTTAAACCTTTAAACATTAAACCAACGGCCTTGAAAGAGTAAAAGTGAAATGCTACAAACAAATCATAAGGCACAAAAAAAAAAGCTAAAAAATTAATGTTGCCCTATACTTGAGGGATTTTCGAATGGGATCCTGGGACTCCGGTGGCATGCCTTAATTATTAGGAAGTGCTGTTGAAAGAATACCTCTGGGGCAGAATTATTTTTGAAAGTGTGTTGAGCTAGAATCAAGTTCCCTTTCTGGATCAGAACTGCCCCTCTTTTTTGTCTGCAAGAAGATAAGGTCTGGGCAACCTGTTGTTTTCCAGATGCTGCTCAGGAAGTCAGCGTGGCCAAACCTTTTAACAACATCAGACTATTTGTAGACTTCTGCTCACTCCCATACAGACATGTTTACAGAAAATAAGTAATTTTCATCCACATCATATCATTATAATACTGATTTAAAAGTAGGTTACTTCTGAGAAGGTGTAGCTAGGTTTTTATGTTGTAGTATGTTAGAGAAGCTCTTAAGATGCTATTCAAATACAATATGTCTCTTCTGAATGGAGATGGTATAATTAAAATTTGGGATTGTCAGGCTTATTCAGCACAAGGTCCCAAAAGTACTTTTTCAAGAGGCTACGGGACTTTCTGGTTTTTCTTTGAAGATGTTTCGCTTCTCATCCAAGAAGCTTCTTCAGCTCTGATGGGATGGTGGGGAATGGACTATTCAATCAGACCTGAAATAACGTCTTGGATGAGAAGTGAAATGTTTTCAAAGAAAAAACAGAAAAGTCCAGCTGCCTCTTGAAAAAGCACTTTTGGAACAGCCCTGACCTGGATGACTGAGAATTTCCATAGACATTCAAGCACAAAGCTATTTGGAACAACATTTGGAGAGAAACAATTAGTGAATTATTTCTGCTCTAGGCAGAAATCGCTCAATCATATATTGGGGTTCAGGTCGGAATTTCTGTTTTTCATATGTAGTTATCATCCTTTCACTATTTTTTGTGGGGGGGGGAAACCCTGCCAAGAGCAGAATTCCTGCAGTTGTGATGTCACCAATAGTACGTAGACTTATATACTGCTTCACAGTGTTTTTACAGCCCTCTCTAAGTGGTTTACAGAGTGAGCATATTGCCCCCAACAATCTGGGTCCTCCTTTTACCAACCTCAGAAGGATGGAAGGCTGAGTCAACCTTGAGCCTGGTGAGATTCAAAATGGCAAATTGCAAGCTGCCTGGAGTCAGCAGTATTGCATTCTAACCACTGTGCCACTGTGGCTCTTCAGAAATTAGATTTATCTATGTACAGATTTGGGCATCTTGATATGGAAAAGGACTTAGCTTCTTGTTCCCTATTTTAAAGCCTGGCATCTAGAGATCCAAGGTATGATGCAGCTTAAAAATGCCAATGTAAAGGAAAGAAAAGCCATTACCCATATATGCTGAAGGGAATGGGATCTGCCATGTACATGTCTCCCAGCTGAGTGAACGTTGCATGATTAGCAGTGCATGTAAAAGCTAAAAGCTTTCCACTTCAAGAAACAAATATTTGAGAAATTTCATTAGAGACACAAAATGTGAGAGACTTTTGTGTAGGTTGCAGAGTCCAGAAAGAACTAAGAACTTAGACAGAACGTCTAAGACAACTGCGGTAGTCTTAAACCCTAAGGATGTGCATGATCCTCAACCAGGGGTGAAATGCTCCAGGTTGAAACTGGATCACCTGATCTGATAGCGATGGCTATCGGAGAACCGGTAGCAAAAATCCCTGCCCCCCCACATGCCCAGCTGAGCCGCGTGATCATCAGAGGTTTTTTTTTTACTTTTAAAAACATTTTTTCTTCAGCCGAAAAAATGCTTTTAAAAGTAAAAAAAAAGGCTCTGATGATCGCGTGGCTCAGCTGGGATTGTCAGAGGCTTTTAAAAGCATTTTTTTAACAACCTCTTCGGCTGAAGAGGTTGTAGAAAAAATGATTTTAAAAGGCTCCTCTGGCGATTCCAGCTGAGTTGCCTGATCGTCAGAGGCTTTTTTTTCTTTAAAAGGCAAAAATAAAATGCTTTTTGTTTTAAAAAAGCATTTTTTAAAAAACAATGTTCCTTGCCAAAGCATTAAATGCTTTTAAAAGCATTTTTGTAGAAAAAAATGCTTTTAAAAGTAAAAAAAAAGTTGGCCATGCCCACCCAGTCACTTTACTCCCTTCCACCAAGCCACGCCCACAGAACCGGTAATAACAAATTTTACATTTCACTACTGTCCTCAACCTATTTTCAGAAATCCACTCAAGTTATGGTAATGTAGGAAGTTAGCACCCATCCTCTCCTAGGGAAATGAAATATTCTAGGAAATATTAAAAAGGCAGAATATTATATTTCCCTGGATGAGAAATGGAGAAACATGGTTTTAGGCAGGAAACAGACTCACTCTTACTAGCCCCCACCATCCTCAATAGCCCACAGCAGATGTCTGCACTTAAGGTTCTATCATATCGCAAGATTTAAAATGGACAGCTAACATCAAAAACATAATTAAAAAAGGACAACAAAGAATGTTCTTTCTGCGCCAACTCAGTAAGCTCAAACTGCCCAAGGAGCTGCTGATCCAATTCTACAGAGGAATTATTGAGTCTGTCATCTGCACCTCTATAACTGTCTGGTTCGGTTCTGCAACCCAACAAGAAAAACACAGACTTCAGAGGATAATTAGAACTGCAGAAAAAATAATTGCTACCAACCTGCCTTCCATTGAGGACCTGTATACTGCACGAATCAAGAAGAGGGCCGTGAAAATATTTACAGACCCCTCGCATCCTGGACATAAACTGTTTCAACTCCTACCCTCAAAACGACGCTATAGAGCACTGCACACCAAAACAACTAGACACAAGAACAGTTTTTCCCCGAAGGCCATCACTCTGCTAAACAAATAATTCCATCAACACTGTCAAACTATTTACTGAATCTGCACTACTATTAATCTTCTCATAGTTCCCATCACCAATCTCTTTCCACTTATGACTGTATGACTATAACTTGTTGCTGGCAATCCTTATGATTTATAAGGATTGCCAATTTACACAATTTACACAATTTACAATTGTGTTGTAAATGTTGTACCTTGATGAACGTATATTTTCTTTTATGTACACTGAGAGCATATGCACCAAGACAAATTCCTTGTGTGTCCAATCACACTTGGCCAATAACAATTCTATTCTATTCTAAGAGATAAAGAGATAGTTAGGTTTATTCATAGGCAAATGCTCTCACCCAAGATCCAACAAAGATAGGATTAGCCCTCTATCCATCTAGCAACAGAACTCACCACATGGCACCTGGGAAGATTACATCACCCAGCAAGACTCAGCCAAACTTGGACTCAAAATACAGCCTACAGAGTTGCCCCTGCATGGCCCCATGGAAGTCTGACAACCAATCAGAATACAAGCTCAAATTCAAAAGCTCAGAGAGGGTATAAAACTCAGGCACTCTCAGCATCTCTTCCCTTTTTTTTTTCTCTGTCACCCAACATCATCAAGGCATGTGATCCTGTCCATTGTTAAAAACCATCTTTCCAAGCGGTCTCCGTGTTTCCAGTGTCTTTTTCCCACTTGGAACTGAACCCAGAAGGATATTTCTTCCAACAGTAGTTTAGGCTTCTAAGAAACACCAGTAGTTTTTTTGTGGGCATAGAGAAAGAAGAAGACATCCTTTTCACTCCCCAAAACATTAGAAAGAGTTTCAGGCTGACTCATGATCATCCTCACTGGTGATGTTGGCCTCACAGGGCAAACCAGGTAGAAACTGAAGACAGAGGAAATGACTCTAAAGCAACATTGACAGAATTTTGCAGGTGTGACAGCATAATTCTTCCATCCATCCCTGTCTCCTTTACAGCTCAATAAACTAGGGAGAGTGTCTTCTGAACTTCTTGCCCCTCCCATTATCCAGCTCTAGGTGTACTCTTATCTGACTGTTCCCTTGGAAGCATCTTTTTGCCAGGTTTCTCAAGGTCTTTCCCATATCCCATTACAGCTGATGACCTAGGCTACTGTCTCCCAATAATTTAAAGTGGCAATACCTATCCCAAATCAAGCTTTATGTCACGGTTTAATTCGCCTGTCCAAGTATATTTTTCACTATTACAGAAAGACTTAAATAAATGTTTGATGATAATCCCTGAAGGGTGTTGTACTTTTGTACCAGTAATCTTTGTTTGTTTCATAATGGTCCAAGAATAACATTAACAGTTCTTTGATAATTATGCTCTTTTCTTATCGGCCAATTTTTTTCAGAGCTCTGCTGTGCTAGACACATTATTTTTTTCAGAGAGGTGTTCAAATCTTTTTTTTTTTTTAGTGAGATACAAAACGTTATACCAAATGTTAGCACTTATCAGGGGAAAAAACAGGAACAAAACAGGAACACCAACTAGGAGTCCAGCTAAAGGAAAACAAAATAAGGCTGCAGAAATGGCCCTTGAATGGACCACAGCAGTGGTCTTTGCTGCCCACTTTGCTTTCAGCCTCTTTGAAAAGGATGATATTAATAATTTCAGGAAGTAAAGTGCTTCAGCAGTTCTAGCCAAAAACAAACCCATTTTCAAACAAATCAAGGCAGAATTCTCACTGGAGACACAAAGAAACAGGCTTAAATTATCCTACTTCAGACACAGGGTAAGAAGACTTAATTCTAATTAAGCTCTAATGTTGGAAAAGTAGAAGAAATGAGAAGAAGAGGATGACCAGCAGCAAGATCAATGGACTCAGTTACAGTAACAATGTGGGAAGACCTAAAAGACCAGACCCTCATGGAGAAAATCTATTTGTATTTGTTAGGAGTCAACACAGACTTGATGATATGTTAGTGAAATAGCAGTGCAGTCCCATGATTGTCTTAAAAGTGAAGATAAGGATTTTGGAATTTGATTTTTTGTCCCAAATCCTGTTTATTTGTCCAAAATAAATCTATTTTATTGCCCCGAGTCCATTTTAAAGGCAGAACGGGGACAAAAATGAATAATAAAAAAGGAAATACCTATGCATTAAAAGAACAACAATAAGAGTGCTGTTAAGCATGTTTGTTAGCTGGAACTTTGTGGTTAGCATCATATCCGAAGTTACACCCTCCTTCTCCTTCTCCTCTGTCTCCTTCTCCTGTTTGTCTCTACCATACACACACACACACGCACATCTCCCAAGAGTCTGCTTCTAGTGTCCTGTCATAATTATTTCTAGCAATTTAAGCAAGGGAGCCTTTTAGTTGTGGGCTATTGTTAAACAACTGAAGAGTGCACGCACTGCTGATTTACCACAAAATGCCAATAGATCTGTCCCAGTCTGTCCAATACTGCTGTATAAGGTTATTTGTGTATTCAGAGATATCAAGACTAAAAGCCTGTGACTCATCCGTTCAATGTCTTGCATTTAGAGCATGTTTTCCTAAGCCCATATCCTCCAAACATATTGAAATTACAGCACAGTATTTTCTAGACAAAATAAATGGAAATTATCACGACACCATGAAAACTACCATATTGGTGAAAATTGTTTACTTCCAATAAAATTCAAAGCAAATCTAGTACTTCTCAGACCAAAAGAACGGGACGGGTGTGGGGGAAGAACAACAATTCAATGTCACCAAAAATGGGAGAAGGATTTTATCCATTAGCAATTGTTACTTGATGGAAGCCTCAACCAAATAAATATATAGAAGTTTCTCCTCAAAAGAACTATTCTAGAGAAAAGCAAAAGATATTGATAATCCTAATAAAATTATCAGGTAAGATGTGTGCAGGTGAGATGCAGACATGTTAAGATTACTGTTAAAACGATCTCATCATTCAGTTAAGAATAACTTGCAATTGTGTTATATATGTCTTCCAGGTAGTATCATATTTATATAAATTCAATGGATGGAAAAGGAACAAGGAGAGATTCAGCCTGGAAGTAAGGAGAATTTTTTCTGACAGTGAGAACACTGCAACTGCAACTACATAGCAAAAAAGGCTCTAAGAGTTGTAAACCTAATTTTGCGTAGCTTCTTTTCCAAAAACTCTACACTACTAACCAGAGCATACAAAACATTTGCTAGACCTATTCTTGAATACAGCTCACCTGTCTGGAACCCATACCACATCTCTGACATTAATACAATTGAAGTCCAGAAATATTTTACAAGAAGAGTTCTCCGCTCCTCTGAAAACAACAAAATACCTTATACTACCAGACTTGAAATCCTGGGATTAGAGAATTTAGAACTCCGCCGATTCCGACAAGACCTGTGTTTAACACACAGAATCATCTATTGCAATGTCCTTTCTGTTAAAGACTACTTCAGCTTCAATCGCAATAATACAAGAGCAAAAAATAGATTCAAACTTAATGTTAACCGCTTCAATCTTGATTGCAGAAAATATGACTTTTGTAACAGAGTTGTTAATGCTTGGAATACACTACCTGACTCTGTGGTCTCTTCTCAAACTCCCAAAAGTTTTAACCAAAAACTGTCTACCATTGACCTCACCCCATTCCTAAGAGGACTATAAGGGGCATGCATAAGTGCACAAAAGTGCCTACCATTCCTGTCCTATTGTTTCCTTTCATTGTATGTGCTTGTATATAATGTTGTGACAAAAAAACAAAACAAAACAACTATCTATCAATGGAACAGCTTACCTTCGGAAGTTGTGGGAGTTTCATCACTTGAGACTTTCAAGAAGAGATTGGACTGCCAATTGTCAGAAATGGTGTAGGGTCTCTTGCTTGGGCGAGGGGTTGGACTAGATGTCCCTTCCAAGTCTGTTAATCTGTAAAGAAATGACATGTTTAACACCTGGTCCATATCAAATGCCATGAATATTCTGCATGTAAATTTGTATATAATATGTAATGCTCATATTTGCTCTGTTCTCATGTTCTCTTAAGGACATGTTCTTTTAGTACAGCTTCTCTAATCTGCTCAGCTCCAAATGTGTATGGCTATAAGCAACATCACTTCATTGGTCATACTGGTTAAGGATGACGGGGTAGTGGCTCAACACTTCTCAAGATAATTAAACAGAAGTTGAGATTGATCACATTTATCAAAGTATTTAAGAAGTATTTTGGGACTATTTGAAATTGTTCTGTTCTTCAACGTCTGTGTTTTATTCATCATGTAGAAGAAGGATTAAGTGGTGTTTTAGATTAGCAACATACAATAAACTAGATTTATATCAAGACAGAATCTCTGAAATCAGACATCTTGATCTATCTAAATTCAGCCAAATTTTACCCCATAACATTAAGATTTCATAGTAGAAGTAGGCTAGCAGATGTGGCTTATCAAATTATAAGTGGTTCTAGCTGATTAATTCATGATTGCATTTTTAAAACCGCCCAAAGGGATTTTGATATGTCTCCCATTAATTTGAAACAGATATTCAGTGGAAAATTTGCATCCAAATATGCTTACAGAGTTTTGGAAACCTTGCTAGAGACAAAGAGTGGGCAGCAGGTGGTTTTAATTAAGTATAATATACTCAGTCAGCTTACTTCAACTTGGTGCCCTCCAGATGTGTTTGACACTGTCCTCTACAACAGGGGTCTCCAACCTTGGTCCCTTTAAGACTTGTGGACTTCAACTCCCAGAGTTCCTCAGCCAGCTTTGCTGTTTTGGAGTTGAAGTCCACAAGTCTTAAAGGGACCAAGGTTGGAGACCCCTGCTCTACAACTCTGTAGTCAAAATGTTGTCTGAGGATGATGGGGTTGGGAATCCAATATCTTTAAAAGGCACAATGTTGGACGAATTATCCAAAGTTATTGCCAATTGTCATAACCAGATGTTTTAAGAATAGAAGGATACAGAATGCACACTAAGTACAGGGTTATGATTTAGACAGTGTAAAGACTCTTTGAAGAAAGAGTCTGATTTCTCCTCCCCATAAGCAATGTCATCCCACCATGCCTATATGTCCATGATGGCGAATCTATGGTGCGTATGCCCAAAGTGGCATGCGGCCTTGCCTGTTTGTCTTCTGGGTTTCTGGCACACATGCACAAACAACAATCAGCTGTCCTTCGCGTGCATGGCAGTGCCAAAAACTGGTATGCACATGCACGCCGGCCAGGTGATCATTGGGTGCACATGCGTGCTAGAACCTGGAAGTTCAGCTTTTCCGGACCGCAGCCCCGATGAGCGCATGTGCACGTGACATTTCCATGCGACCTTTTCAGCATTCAGTGCCGAAAAGGTTCACCATCACTGCTATATATGAATTCCATCCTTCTCAGATGTGTATTACAGATGGTACTATGCACACATGAATTGGATAAACTCAGTGATTTCATGCAGCAAATCTATTCAGTGATCTTCACTGAACAGTCAAATCTGATTCAAATGCTGAATAAGTTTTCTGAACTTGTGCAGAAGGCTTTCTTCTCTGAAATCCTATTTTCTAATTAAATTAAGCCGTATCTTTACATTACCTATTTGTGTAAGTTACCTACTATATTTTATATGGGTGTTCCAGTCCATTTTTAGTTGAATCAACTCAATGAATTAGAATAAATCTGATTTGCCCAGGCCTGTTTCTTTGATAATTTCCATTTTCTGCAGTCAGTCAGTCTTTCTTTCTTTCTTTCTTTCTTTCTTTCTTTCTTTCTTTCTTTCTTTCTTTCTTTCTTTCTTTCTCTTTCTTTCTTTTTCTCTCTCTCTCTCTGTCTCTCTCTCTTTTTCTTCCTTCCTTCCTCCCTTTTTTCCTCCCTCCCTCCCACTCTGTTTGTTTGTTTGTTTGTTTGTTTTTATCTTCCTTCCTTCCTTCCTTCCTTCCTTCCTTCCTTCCTTCCTTCCTTCCTTCCCTTCTTTCTGTCTTCTTTCATATCCTTTAATTAGTACAACATTATCCAGTCTGGTGTCTTCTAGAACAGAGGTCTCCAACCTTGGCAATTTTAAGCTTTGTGGACTTCAACTCCCAGAATTCTGGGGGTTGAAGTCCACAAGGCTTAAAATTGCGAAGGTTGGAGACCCCTGTTCTAGAAGAACTAGAGTATAACTCCCACAACCTCTTGTCACTTATTTATTGGCCAAGATTGTTGGGACTTCAAATAAAAGAACAACTGGAGGATATCCAGTTGTTTATATCTGTTCTAGCCCAAAATGTACTTCATTAAAACGAGCATGAGTTTATAATTCAAAAAGCTTTGCCTTTTGGACTTGAGGATCATGCTATAGTATCAGTCAGTGGGATTTGACAAAACAGGGAGGATTGGCTCCAATACGGAAATCTTGTTACTGTCCTTACTCCGCTGCTAAGTCAAAATGGGCTGAAGCCAAGGAGGAAACAAGATCATTATCTTTTAATGACCCCAAAATCTCTTGCAGGGTGGAGTCTGGGCAACTGAATGGAACTGAGTATTTACTGGCTGGATGCCCTTCCTGTCACCAATGCGGAATTATACGCAGCAGATATATTCTCAACATGCTCAGAAAGAGAAATATCTGCCTCTACCTAGGATTGAACTCACAGCCTCCTGATTGTGAGGCAAGAGCTCCACCTCTAGGCCACCGCACCTTTCAGGGAGGAAACAAGATGACTAAGAGTAATTGGATTGATCCTAGTACATGGCAATAGAGATGGATAGGCAGGACATAATAGCTGCAGGCATATCAAATGGGTTCTTTAGAGAATAAAGTTGTTCATATCTACTCAGAATTGGACAGCAGTTGGACAGTGGTGTACAGGGCAGAAACTTGCATTAAAATCTGGATTGTTTTGATGTGGAATTCATTGAAGGGATATGATCCTCTGAAATCAAAATTCTGCCACCTGTGGATTTGATTCATTTTTCTCCTGACTTTTACAGATGACTAAGTGGGATGTGAACACTTGCCTCAGGCAATTTTCAACACCTCTCTTTGAGAGGGCATAATGTCATCTGCTTTGAAGGAGATCCTGGTTTATCCTTCTCTGAAGCTGCCCTCTACAGACTTGTATCTTTTTGACAACCTCTTGTTTCTAGCAAAGGTGGTTGAGAAGATCAGTGCAAAAAGTGTAAATCAGTGTAAATCAGTGCAAAAGATCCTAGATGAAATGGATTATCCATATCCTTTTCAATTAGGTGTCATCCCTGGTTATGGAATAGAAATAACATTGTTCATTTTAGTTGACGGTTTTCTTTAGGACTTACATAGGGGAGTGCACCATTCTTGATCCTATTAGAACTCTTGGAAGGGTTTTATTCTATTAACTGTTGTATCATGTTTTGCAGTGTTGAAAAGCACTGCAAATGTGTTTTGCAGACACATTCTGCTATGAGTCTAACTAACATGCTGCTCCTATCTCAGTGTGAATTCTAGCCAGTATACATAGTTGTTCTGGTATGCAGTGCCCTATAGCATCGTTTTTGAGGGTAGGAGTTGAAACAGTTTATGTCCAGGATGTGAGGGGTCTGTAGATATTTTCATAGCCCTCTTTTTGACTCTTGCAGTGTACAAGTCCTCAATGGAAAGCAGGTTGGTAGCAATTGTTTTGTCTGTAGTTCTAATTATCCTCTGTCTTTCTTATTTCATTGCAGAGCCAAACCAGACAGTTATAGAGGTGCAGATGACAGACTCAATAATTCCTCTGTAGAACTGAATCAGCAGCTCCTTGGGCAGTTTGAGCTTTCTGAGTATGGGCCAGGTGATAAGTCTTCTCAGTGATGGCCTCCATTTTATAAAATACTCTCCCTTTAGAGGTGCAAGTGGCCTTGACTGTGCTGTATTTTGTAAACTGACCAAAGCAGTTCTACTCCCAATGCATTATCTCTTAGTTTAGTTATTTAGTTTCATGGTTGCCCATGATACCCATTGCTTGTTTAATATTGTTTTAATGTTACATACTTTGTATTTTTTGCCTTAATTTTGTTGCAACTAACCAGAATCCACTAGGATTGGAGTAGACCATAAATACCATAAAATAAAAAATAAGCCTAAATCTAAATTTAGAAGATCCTACTCTTGGTTCTATCTGGGCTGAATTTAATTTTCAAGCTGGAACAGCTTGTGCTCTTAATCATTCCAGTTCCAATTCCATACTATTCTTCTCAATACACTGGAGATGATTTCAGCTTGTGTGTTTCATTTCTTTTATATATTTCCTTCAAAACTAGTCAAGTTAAAAACAGAAAAAGATTCCAAAATGTGGAAATGAACATAGTGACAGCTGAATATCATACCTAACAATGGTAATGTAACATCATAAATAGCAACTGTAATTTAGCTTTAATTAATATCAGTGTCTAATGGCAATACAATCTATTGAAAATGTTGCTACTATACCAAGGAAAGAAAAAAAGAAAGGAAGCAACAAAATTCTCAGAAGGGTTTGACATTTGTAGCTCTGTACCACTATTGATATTATTTTTTATCTAATACTATTTTTGTGTAGCTATTATCCTCTGAGTTTACTGAAGCAAAACAAGGAGGGAGGGAGGGAGGGAGGGAGGGAGGGAGGGAGAGAGGGAGGGAGGGAGGAAGGAAGGAAGGAAGGAAGGAAGGAAAGAAGGAAGGAAGGAAGGAAAGAAGGAAGGAAGGAAGGAAGGAAGGAAGGAAAAAGGGATATAAGAGATTATCTGAAATTCTATTTTGATATATTTCTGATTAAAATAGTAACATTACTTACCAGGTCTCTCTATACTTCAAAAATAACTGGAAAGAAATAGAATAGAATAGAATAGAATAGAATAGAATAGAATAGAATAGAATAGAATAGAATAGAATAGAATTTTTATTGACCAAGTGTGATTGGACACACAAGGAATTTGTCTTGGTGCATATGCTCTCAGTGTACATAAAAGAAAAGATACATTCATCAAGGTACAACATTTACAACACAATTGATGGTCAATATATCAATATAAACCATAAAGATTGCCAGCAACAAGTTATAGTCATACAGTCATAAGTAGAAAGAGATTGGTGATGGGAACTATGAGACGATTAATAGTAGTGCAGATTCAGTAAATAGTTTGACAGTGTTGATGGAATTATTTGTTTAGCAGAGTGATGGCCTTTGGGAAAAAACTGTTCTTGTGTCTAGTTGTTCCGGTGTGCAGTGCTCTATAGCGTCGTTTTGAGGGTAGGAGTTGAAACAGTTTATGTCCAGGATGTGAGGGGTCTGTAAATATTTTCACGGCCCTCTTCTTGATTCGTGCAGTATACAGGTCCTCAATGGAAGGCAGGTTGGTAGCAATTATTTTTTCTGCAGTTCTAATTATCCTCTGAAGTCTGTGTTTTTCTTGTTGGGTTGCAGAACCGAACCAGACAGTTATAGAGGTGCAAATGACAGACTCAATAATTCCTCTGTAGAACTGAATCAGCAGCTCCTTGGGCAGTTTGAGCTTACTGAGTTGGCGCAGAAAGAACATTCTTTTTTGTCCTTTTTTAATGATGTTTTTGATGTTAGCTGTCCATTTGAGATCTTGCGATATGATAGAACCCAGAAATTTGAAGGTTTCTACTGTTGATACTGTGTTGTCAAGTATTGTGAGAGGTGGAAGTATGGAAGGGTTTCTCCTAAAGTCTACCACCATTTCTACGGTTTTGAGTGTGTTCAGTTCCAGATTGTTTTGGTTGCACCACAAGGCTAGTCGTTCAACCTCTGGACTTTGCTTGTGTCCAAATACAGCACAACTCTGTTGTTCATTAAAAGAGCCTGATCTTTTTGTGTAAACCTTAAAGATATTTATTTATTTATTTATTTATTATTTATTTATTAATTGCATTTGTATACCGCCCTTCTCCCAAAGGACTTAGTGCGGTTAACAGCCAATTTAAAAGATACAATAAATACACATTAAAAACAGACTAAAAAATTATATAAATAGTGGCCAAAAATATTAAAAAGCTAAATAATCCAAAAAACTAAAACCCCATTTAAAATCACTTAATCAGGCTAACCCAGCTCGATGGAATAAAAGAGTCTTCAGCTCACGGCGGAAGGTCCGAAGGTCGGGTAGTTGGCGAAGCCCCGGAGGCAGCTCGTTTCAGAGGGCAGGAGCCCCCACAGAGAAGGCCCTACCCCTGGGGGTCGCCAGTCAACATTGTTTCACTGACGGCACCCCAAGGAGGCCCTCTCTGTGGGAGCGCACAGGTCGGTGGGAGGCTGTTTGTGGCAGTAGACGGTCCCGTAAATAGCCCAGTCCTAAGCCATGGAGAGCGTTAAAGGTGGTGACCAACACCTTGAATTGCACCCAAAAGACCACCGGAAGCCAGTGCAGCTCACGCAGGAGAGTAAAATATTACTATTTTACAGAATCTTCTCATGATAATTAAGATTTTAAGAGACCACCTTAACATCTGTGCAAGCAAAGAATCTCTGATCAAGAACAAGATTCTTAGAATAGTGTAAACTATAGAGAAAACGCCCCGCACAGATAAAGATCAGAACCATGAAAAAAACAAAGGACTAGGGGAGACATGATAGCAGTGTTCCAATATCTCAGGGGTTGCCACAAAGAAGAGGGAGCCAAACTATTCTCCAATGCACCTGAGGGTAGAACAAGAAGCAATGGGTGGAAACTAATCAAGGAGAGAAGTAACCTAGAACTAAGGAGAAATTTCCTGACAGTTAGAACAATTAATCAGTGGAACAACTTGCCTGCAGAAGTTGTAAATGCTCCAACACTGGAAATTTTTAAGAAAATGTTGGATAGCCATTTGTCTGAAATGGTGTAGGGTTTCCTGCCTGGGCAGGGGGTTGGACTAGAAGACCTCCAAGGTCCCTTCCAACTCTGGTATTATTATTATTATTATTATTATTATTATTATTATTATTATTATTATTATTAACTTTAGTAGGTCTAACGGAATCTTAACAACTGGATGTTGGGGCTTTATGAACAGGTCTGTATGAACTTATCTTATACATGTCTTACCGAGTTGCAAGAATATGCTTGGGTATGCCTGCTCACAGGTCACCCATTCATACAGATCAGGAGTGAAATTTAAAAATTTCCCCTATCGTTTCTGTGGGAGTGGCTTGTTGGGGGAAGGTCATGTGACTGGCTGGGCATGGCCAACTCGACATCACTCACCTCGAGGGGCTCCTCACCGGCCCCTCCCCTCCCAGCCACTCCCTGTCGCGAATGGCAGGAAAATGGGGAGGGAAATATTCCTGCCTACCATCCTACCCTCAGTCTGTGTTGAGATTGAGGAATGGATGACAGGTAGGAAAATCCCTTCCCCATTTTCCTGCCTTTCACAAAAATGGCTCCATTCCAGCTTCTCCCCCCACCCCAGTCCCCCTCCCCCCTGGGGACTACCTTAAAAGGGCCAGGCTGCAGCAGCTCTGTTCTGAATGGATAGAGAAAAGTTAGCATTTCTCTGCTGCATTTAGCGTTGAATTTTGTGGAATATCGAGCAGCCGGAAGAGGTGAGCGATGACTGGCTGGGTATGGGTGGGGCCAAGGAGGGGTAATTACTGGTTCGGTGAACTAATGGCCATAATCCCTAGAGGTTCACCCGAACCAGTCCGAACCGGTAGGATTCATGAATATGAACTAGGCAGCCATCTAGTATTCTAAATGTTGAAAAAAAATATACCTATATCTACGTATATCTATTTGTTTTATATTCATATTCTTTTATCCATGGTTCATACATATGAATATATGTCTACATGATTGCATACAACAAATAGTCTAGTACAGCCACTGTATTTACTCAGAACTGCCAGACATCTTTCATCAGGAGCGAAACAATGGGAAAGAGTGGGAAAGAAATCATGACTGTTATAGAGCCTGTGAAGAAAGTGGCTAAATAAATATTATGAAAGAATGAGAAAAGGAATCTGTCTGACTCTCAGGGAGAAACAACCATTTCATTTATTATTCTATGTTCTTTACCTATTAATAAAAAGCTTTTGAAAGTTGAAGAGTTCAAGAAAATGAGTAGAAATTCCTGCTATTTTAGCACCGTCCTCAAATATACAAGAAATAGGCATTTCAGGGGGATAGACAGAGAGAGATAATCAGGATAGAAATAGGACTTTCATTTTTCAAAATGTTGGCCAAGTGGCATCCAGGAGAAGGAAGAATCATATTTAAAGCCTGTAGTCTTACATGATGATCATGTAAATCAAGGTTTTAATACCCTACCTCAGTCTGATACAGGGGTGAAATCTAAAAATTTTCCTTACCGGTTCTGTGGGCGTGGCTTAATTGGTGGGTGTGGCTTGGTAGCCAGGTGACTGAATGGGCATGGTCAATAATAATAAATAATAAAAATAATAAAGTATACAAAATTTGGGAGGCACCGGTCTACCTTCTTTAAAAATAGAGGCTTCAGTCTACCAATTGCGTTTTGCTGAGCGGCACCAGTCTACCTTCTTTAAAAATAGAGGCCCCGGTCTACCAATTGTGTTTTACTGAGAGGCAGCAGTCTACCAAGTGCCTTTTTTTGGCAGGCACCGGTCTACCTTCTTTAAAAATAGAGGCACCGGTCTCCTAGCTGCCTACAGCATTGATCAGCTGTAGTGCGGCCCTTTGAAGCGCCATGGTAGTCATTTAAGGCCGTTTGCAGCTATATCACCACCGAGCGCTTCAGGGACAGAGAAGAGGAACAGCGAGGCGTGGACAGTGGGAGGGGGGGCAGGGATTTTTGCTACCGGTTCTTTGAACTACCTGCTCCCATCATTACCGGATCGCGCGACCCGGTCTGAACCGGGAGCATTTCACCCCTGGTCTGATACCTATAACATCTATTAGGAAGACAAGTCCCAGCATTCTCAGACACCAAATCCAATTTACACTGCCAATGTCCAGAATTTAGATCAGCCTTTCCCAATTCAATGCCCTCCAGATACGTTAGATTTTAATTTCTATAATTCCAGCCAAAGATCATATGCTTTCTGGATTTTACATGAATTGTATTTCATCACATTCAGGCCATTTTCAGTTGGAGAAGCTCTATCAGGATGCTTTGAGCTACAGATAAGTAAAGGTAAAGGAGTCCTTGCGGATTTTACTCCTCTAACCATAGCCGACTTTAGGGGGCAATCTCATCTCCGTTTCAAGGCCATTGAGCCAGTGCTGTCCAAAGAAATTCCTATGGTCTTGTGGCCAGCATGATGTCACAGAGCACTGTTAGCTTCCTGCCGAAGTGGGAACTTTGAGCTATACACAATTTAAAACAATGTCAGACTATTTTTTCTACACTGATAGATGAAGTATAAACAGTTAACTTATTGGATGAAGTTAGCAGTAGGTCTTTCGTCAGGACTTATATTTATTTGTCATCAAATAAATGATTAAATATTATCTGAGGAAAACAGTGTGTTTGTGATTCGTCACATCTTGGATATAAATTGTTTCAACTTCTGCCCTCAGAAAGATGCTATAGGGCACTGCACACCAAAACAACTAGACACAAGGACAGTTTTTTCCTGAATGCCATCATTCTGCTTAACAACTAATTCCCACAACAATGTCAAATAATTTACTGTATTACTATTATTCTCCTCTTCCTTTCTAGTATCTCTCTCTTCCTACTTATTACTATATTGTTTTTAAATGTTTCCTAGTATGATTTGATAGCTTATTAGTAACCTTGACTATCACTAAGTATTGTATCTTTTTATTCTTGATGAATGCATTTTATTCTCCTTATGTACGCTGAGAGCATATGCACCAAAGACAAATTCCTTGTGTGTCCACTTGGACAATAAAAATTCTATTCTATTCTATTCTATTCTATTCTATTCTATTCTATTCTATTCTATTCTATTCTATTCTATTCTATTCTATTCTATTCTGCAGTTCTATCCAAAAGGGAAGAAATGTTTAGTGACCTCTAGTGGTAAAACAATTAGTAATGTATCTCCAAAGGTGTCCTGGGCTAAACAGATTTTTTATTTGTGGCTCAAAGTAACATTATACAATATCAGAGCTAAACACCTATTTTTTATTTATTTATTTAGTTATTCAAATTTTTATACCGCCCTATCTCCCGAAGGACTCAGGGCGGTTCACAGTCAGATAAAAACATGCAAATAATACAGGTAAAAACAACAATTAAAAAACTTATTAATTAGGCCAAATTAAAAATATCACTAGAATAAAATAATATAAAACCCCATTAAAAACTAAATTTAAAAACTAAAACCCTAGGCTAGCCCTGCCCAAATAAATAGATGTGTCTTAAGCTCGTGGCGGAAGGTTGAATGTTCTGTATTGAATTAATACAGAACAAGAGTGGTGGTTTGTATTTTTATTTTTTTTTATTTTTTTTGTATTTAAAGTTTTACAATCAGTTCAGAAGAGCCTGAAAACTATGGTTATATCTCGGTATGTGATACAATTCTTGTGAACAGAACGGCTTGCCAAATTTGGCTTTCCCAGGCAAGAAATTATAAAACTCAGTGTGTTTATAGTCTATCCATCCAGAATAATAGAATAAGGGATTCATGGGTGTTAGTGGAGAAATATACGCGGAGCAGCATGAGAACAAGAATGTTCAAAAAGCCTGGAGACTTTCAAATAGAGAATCACTGTTGTATGAGGGGGGGGAAAATCTGTTCATATGCATCCCATCAAGTAAAAGCAATGCAGATTCTCCATTTTTTTCTTGTCTTTCAGAAATGTGCCATGCTTTAAAAGTCTCTCTTGTTACCTTCTTCACTTAACAGATCTAAGCAGGATAACTGATCCTTTTTAAAGAGGGCGCCACTTTTTCTCAGTGTTGATCTCATCCCATCACCACCACTCATCTTAGAACAATTAATCAGTGGAACAACTTGCCTCCAGAAGTTGTAAATGCTCCAACACTGGAAATTTTAAAGAAAATTTTGGATAACCATTTGTCTGAAGTGGTGTAGGGTTTCCTGCCTAAGTAGGGGGTTGGACTAGAAGACCTCCAACTATTCTATTCTATTCTATTCTATTCTATTCTATTCTATTCTATTCTATTCTATTCTATTCTATTCTATTCTATTCTATTCATCTGTAGAAAGAAGAAGGAATGGCCTTGCAGGCTAGAAGCAAGTGTTGCTACCAAAATATTGGTAAGAAAAAAAGAAAAAAAGGATTGAGTTGGGAGCAAGAATGCAATTTGAGAAAATATCTCAAACAAGCCCCTTCTTAATTCTCTGAAACAAAAAGGGAGGGATCAGGGAAAGGCATTCAGACTTTAAAGATTCTCTTACTACAACTTTATAGTAAAAGTAATACTGATCTGGGGGACACGCGGAGGCTCAGTGGCTAAGGTGCTGAGCTTGTCGATAAAAAGGTCAGCAGTTCAGCGATTCAAATCCCTAGTGCCGCCTAACAGGGTGAGCTCCCGTTACTTGTCCCAGCTTCTGCCAGCCTAGCAGTTCAAAAGCACATAAAAAATGCAAGTAGAAAAATAGGGACCATCTTTGGAGAGAAGGTAACAGCCTTTGGCGTTTAGTCATGCCAGCTAGATGACCATGGAGACATCTTCGGACAGCGCTGGCTCTTTGGCTTTGAAACGGAGATGAACACCACCCCCTAGAGTTGGGAATGACTAGCACATATGTGCGAGGGGAACCTTTACCTTTTAATACTGATCTATATGACACTGGGTTTTCAAACTGACATACCTTGAAGGGATGTTACCTCTTTACACAAAGGCATGGCTCTTTTTTCTGGGAATGATGATGTGTCAGGTTGTACTTGAACTTCCAGATCCAGAGATTTATGTGTTTTTTTTTAAAAAAAAATGTAACACAAGTTTATCTTTAAACTTATATGCCGAGCATCACTATCAAAGCTTACTAGAGCAAGGCTTGAATAAACACGAAGAGATTCTGTTACTATTTTTTTAGTGGTCTCCAAGGGGTATGGAGGTAGCAAATTAAATTTGTTAACCCTACTCTATTATCCAACCCTAACATGGATAATAATGTCGGAAACTGAGGATTGTAAGGGAGTGGTGTTGTGTCCTGCGTATCAGCCAATCCAAGCACCGCTCGGTCTGATTGGCTGAGACGCAAGCAACAGAAGAAGCGGGAAGCTGGGAGCGTTATGATTGGCTCCCCATCTGACAGCTCGCAGTTGCTGAGGAGGAAACACGTTCGTTCCTGTCAGAGAGTTAGTTCTGTTCGTGTGTGTTGGAGCACGGTTCGTGCCTGTTAAAAAAGAGTTGCTAACATTAAAAAGAACAGTTGTTGATTCAATCGCCTCCGTGTTTATTGAACTTAACACTGGCGACGAAGGTTTGTGGATTTCCGAGCCATCGTGTAGCTACTTCGTCTCGTCATGTCGACCCTGATGCCCACCTTCGCTCCGTTCGTCCCCTCCACTGACTCATGGGACGCCTACTTGGAGAGATTCAACTGTTTCCTGCAGGCAAACGACTTATCGGACATCTCCAGCGCTCGGAAGCGTGGCTATTTTTTAAGCTCTTGTGGCAGCGAAGTTTTCAACGTCGCTCGATCGCTTGCAGCGCCTCAGCCGCTATGCGAAGTGTCCTGGGAGGTTTTGCTCGATAAACTCCGAGGGCACTATGCTCCAGCGCCCTCCCGTATCGCCCGCCGCCACGCTTTTCGCCGTTGTTTCCAATCTGATTCTGCTACGATTAATGACTTCGTATCCTCCCTGAGGACTGCTGCTTTACACTGCGAGTTCCTGGACCTCGAGAACATGTTGTTAGACCAATTCGTCTACGGGGTCAAGGACTTAAAGCTCCAACGCCGCCTCCTTGCCCGGAAGGACTTGACTTTCCAACTGGCCATGGATGAAGCGAGAGCGGCCGAAATGGCCGAACAGTCAGCTGTGGAGCTTCACCGGTGCCGACCGGGAACGATGAACGAGAGCCGTTCTATCCATTTTGGAGACACGGCCCAGGAAACCTCGTCGGGGGAAGAAGCTGAGGTGAGCCGCCTCAACCTTACATCGAAACGGGCAAGCCTCCCTGAGAGTAAACGCTCCCAACGCTCCCAACGCTCCCAACGTTCCCAACCTCGATGCCTTGGCTGTGGCGGTGAGCACGCGAGAGAGGACTGCAAGTTCAAGTCCGCCGTTTGTCGCCGTTGCGGAAAGCGCGGCCACCTAGCCAGGGTTTGCCGGGCTACTCTGCCAGTCCAGGATGTCGGCCGCAGTCCGGTCCAATCGCGGGGACAATTCAAGACGCTTGCACCGCGCCAAAGAGAGTATGCCACTGTGGCCCATTTTGAAGATGATGTCCCTGTCAGCTATGCAGCTTCCGCGCCCTCGTCCGACAAGATCTACATCACCGTCGACTTGGAGGGGGTGCCGTGCACTATGGAGGTGGACACGGGGTCGTCCCGGTCACTTATCGCTTGGTCTGCACTGCAGCGACTTCTACCGAGTGTCTCCAAGGCCAGCCTGAAACCCTGCGCTGTCACATTGAGAGACTACCAGGGGGGGGCTATACCTACTGTAGGGGTTGGAAAATTCCGGGTGGCATATCATGGCTTCAATGACCACCTCCCACTAATTGTGGTTAAGGGCGACCGGTCTTGCCTTTTGGGGCTCGACTGGTTCACCGCCTTGGGCCTGCACGTCGCCGGGGTCCACAACACACGCCTGGATGTCACCTCCATGCTGGCTGCCGAATTCTCAGATGTTTTTGATGAGAGCCTGGGTAAATATCGGGGGTCCCCCATTTCCCTGAACTTAGATCCCCAGGTGGCGCCCATACGGCTCAAACCAAGACGGGTTCCCTGGCATTGAGACCGAAGGTGGATGAGCAGCTTGACCGCTTAATAGCCCAAGGGGTTTTAATTCCGATAGACCACGCGAAATGGGAAACCCCTATTGTCATTCCCCTTAAGCCAGATGGATCCGTGAGGATCTGTGCCGACTACAAGGGGACTATTAATAAAGCCCTACAGGCAAATCCTTACCCGGTGCCGGTAGTCCAGCACCTCCTCCACTCCCTGGGAAAGGACCGCATCTTTGCTAAACTGGACATGGCCCAGGCTTATCAACAGCTCCCGGTGGATGACGAAACAGCATTGGCCCAAACGATCGTCACCCACCGGGGAGCTTTTAAATGCACGAGACTTCAATTCGGGGTCAGTGTAGCGCCAGGAATATTCCAGGGTATCATGGAGCGCCTGCTCCATGAGATTCCGGGGGTGGTCCCTTACTTTGATGACGTAATAGTCTCGGCCAGGGATATGCCAGAGCTTGTCACCAAAGTAAGGGCGGTGTTAAACCGTTTCCGTCAGGCGGGGTTGAGACTGAAGAGGGAAAAGTGCAAAATTGGAGTCCCACGGGTGGAATTCCTGGGGTTTTTGGTGGATGCCCATGGCATCCACCCCACTCCCTCCAAGGTAGCGGCAATCCAAAATGCCCCAACCCCCACCTGCAAGGCAGAGCTCCAGGCATTCCTGGGGCTTCTTAACTTTTATGCGGTGTTTCTGCCTAACAAAGCAACTGTGGCAGAACCGCTACACCGATTACTAGACGCAGACGCACCCTGGGTATGGGACCGAGCCGCGGCAACAGCTTTTGCCGCTGTCAAACGCCTCCTCACCTCGTCCGCTGTCTTGGTACAGTATGACGAGACCTTGCCTCTCTCACTAACAGGCGACGCTTCGCCTTGTGGTATTGGCGCTGTTCTCAGCCATGTCCTCCCCAATGGGATTGAAGCCCCCATAGCTTTCTACTCACAAGACCCTATCCCCAGCTGAACGAAATTATAGTCAGCTGGATAGGGAGGCCCTCGCCTTGGTAGCGGGAGTTAAGCGGTTCCACGACTACCTCTATGGTCGCTGTTTTTCCGTGGTCACTGACCATAAGCCCCTTCTAGGCTTACTGGCCGGTGACCGACCCACCCCCCAAATTCTATCCCCGAGAATGTCTCGGTGGGCCGAATTTCTTGCAGCCTATTCGTACCGTTTGGTACATAGGCCGGGAAAAGAAATTGGCCATGCCGATGCCCTCAGCCGCTGTCCACTTCCCGCCCACGTTAGGGATCCGGCCCCCTCGATGCCCATTCTTCTGATTGAGGAATCAGATTGCCCGGTAGCTGCTTCCGACATATGCCGGGAGTCTGGAAAGGACCCCGTAATGTCCCAAGTCATTGATTGGGTTCGGAGGGGTTGGCCCCAGGGGACGGTGGCCCCTGAATTCCTACCATACGTCCGCAGACGCGGCGAACTGTCCACCCAGTCAGGGTGTCTGCTCTGGGGACATAGGGTGGTAGTTCCCCCCACTTTACGGCCCCAAATACTGTCATGTCTCCATGTGGCCCACCCTGGTATCGGGCGCATGAAAGCCCTAGGGCGAAGCTATGTTTGGTGGCCAAATTTAGACCAAGAGATAGAGTCCTGGGTGGGACGGTGTCACCCTTGTCAATCCTCCCGTGCAGCGCCCCCTGCCGCTCCAGTCCGGGACTGGGAGACACCGAGGGGCCCTTGGGCACGGATCCACGCGGATCTCGCTGGCCCCTTCCAGGGACGGACCTTCCTCGTAGTGGTCGACGCGTACTCCAAGTGGGTAGAATTAGTCCTGACGCCGTCGACCACTGCTGACTCTATCATCAAGGTCCTAGACAGGTTATTTTCAACCCATGGGTTGCCGGATGTCTTAGTTACTGACAACGGACCTCAATTTTCTGCAGCTGCCTTCCAGCTGTTTTTAGCCAGGCTTGGCATCCGCCACGCCCCCACGGCCCCGTTCCACCCGGCGGCTAACGGCCTTGCAGAACGGGCCGTAAGATCGGCAAAAGACGCTTTGGGCCGTCTGGGGGGGGCTGATTGGCAACAGAAAATAAATCAATACTTGTTAGCCCAGCATAGCACTCCGTGCAGTGTAACTAAAATAACACCAGCTGAGCTGTTAATGGGGCGCCGTCTGCGTACCGTCCTGGACAGGTTGCACCCCACGTATGGGTCCGACAGGGTTCCTGCCCATGAGGGTCGGGTCCGTGGTTTCGGTATTGAGGACTTAGTATACGCACAAAATTTTGGGGATGTTCCGCAATGGCTACCCGGACACATAATACAATTATCTGGGCCCTATTCTTATAGGGTCCTCCTTGAGGATGGGCGAATCTGGCGGCGCCACATTAACCAATTAAGGCGTCGCCTGCCCACCGGTGAAGATGACCTCCAGCGTTCAACTCTTCCACAAGACGCCCGTCTCAACCCGGAAGAACCAACACCCGGGCAGACCCCGGACGCCACCGGAGTAACCCAACAACAACAACATCAATACCAAGCGGCGCAAGACCCTCCTACTCCTGCCACTCCGGCAAGCCGGAGCCAACCGATCACACTTAACAACGATCACTCGCAATTCCACGCATTTCCATCTCATACGCGGCCAAGCGCCTCGGCGGTTTCCTTACCTGTCCTTCCGGAAGTTCCGGTCATCGAGCCCTCCGCCGTTCCTCATGCTGTTCCTCAAGTGGCCGCGCCCCTGCCATCCTCGGCCGCTCCGAACCCCGAACTCAGGCGCTCAGGGCGGAGCCGACGCCGCCCTGCTTATCTGGCCGACTACGACTGCGCAATCCGGGGGGTGAGGGGTGTTGTGTCCTGCGTATCAGCCAATCCAAGCACCGCTCGGTCTGATTGGCTGAGACGCAAGCAACAGAAGAAGCGGGAAGCTGGGAGCGTTATGATTGGCTCCCCATCTGACAGCTCGCAGTTGCTGAGGAGGAAACACGTTCGTTCCTGTCAGAGAGTTAGTTCTGTTCGTGTGTGTTGGAGCACGGTTCGTGCCTGTTAAAAAAGAGTTGCTAACATTAAAAAGAACAGTTGTTGATTCAATCGCCTCCGTGTTTATTGAACTTAACAAGTGGCGTCTGGGGAGGGAAGCAAGGTGACTTCAAACATGGAAACTCCACCTTTTTTTAATATAAATGTAAATTAATTGATATAAAAAGAGTAGACTTCAAAAGTGCAGTTTTGGTCATCAAATTGACTTTTTCACTCTTGTTCCAGATGTCTCTAGTGATAGGGACTACATGAAACTTGATTGCCTGAATGGCCCTTTAGTATAGATTTATGGTTGGTGATCATTATGGTCTTAATTTAATAGAGTCTGTATAAAAGGATTACTGTGTGAAATTTGATAGAAAAAAATATGGCTACTTTACAATTAATTTGTATTCCTGAAAACAATTTTCAACAGCTCAGTTTAAATATGTCATGTTTTTTCAGGAACAGCTTGTGCAGACTACACAATGCATATTCATTTTTCAAAATACATTTACAGCCTTCTGTCACACCCTTGTAATTCATATGACTTTCAAAAAATCACATCAATACATGTGCGATCACCTTGAATGCTATCCGGGCCTTTCGAAGAGAAGGATCAATCAATTATGAAGAAATACGTGAGGCTACTAGACAGTTCCTTTGAGAGTTCAGATATATCAAACAAGGTGAGATATTAGATGAGTACTTGAACAAAATCATCAAGCGCGTTGCAATCCAAAATGGGTGATCTTCCTCTCTAAACCAGACATCTTTTATTTTGTTGTGTACATCTAAATAAAAATGTCAGGGTTCCGAGGAACACCCGCAATGAAATTTATTTCTTCTTTGAAAAAGTAAAGACTTGTGCGGTACAACTTTCTACTCTTTTTATTTGAATTGTCATTTCTTTTCTTCAGTTCACCGTTTCTATTTACTCAGTAAGAGTACTCTAATTAAACCTAGTAGGGAAGGCAACCTTTGACTCCTATCCTTGAGAGACTGCCATCTTCCAGCTCTGTGGATATATTTATTTATTTATTTACTTACTTATTCATTCATTCATTTATTCATTCATTCATGTATTCATGTAGTCATTCATTCTTTCATTCATATATTTATTTATTTAAAACAAGTATCAGTATAAACATAAACATGGACACATGCAAAGAATTTGGCACAAATTAAAGGATATAAATAAGCAAAACATAGCCATAAACACGTAAAATGATTACATATAAATTGGGAACAGTAGGACAGGGATGGTAGGCACATTGGTGCGCTTATGCACGCCCTCTTAGGGACCTCTTAAGAAACATGAAAGGTCCACGATAGACAGTTTAAGGTAAAAAGTATGGGGGTTAGAGAGACTAACAACAGGATCAGGTAGAGTGTTCCAGACATTTGCTACTCTATTGCAGAAGTCATATTTCCTACAATCAAGATTAGAGTGAATTATATTGAGTTTGAATTATGGTTGAAGTAATATGGGTCTCTTGTGTAGTTCCAGCTTTTCTTTTGGAACAGTGCTTCACCAAGGTCAGGTTAGCACCAACCCTGTGAGCCTTTAGGCAACCTTATGGGGTTGATGGCACTGATAGACACATAGGGGAGAGGAGAAGGAGGCAAAAGTTAGCCTGGAAGCATTTAATGACATCCCCTTAGGAAGGAATGCAGGTAGTCCTCCACTTATGACCATAATTGAGCCCCAAATTTCTGTTGTTAAAGGAGACGTTGGTTAAGTGAGTTTTGTCTGATTTTACAACCTTTCTTGCCACAGTTGATAATTTAAGCGAATCAGTGAAGTTGGTATGTTAGTAACCCAGTTGTTAAATGAATCTGGCTTCCCCATTGACTTTGCTGGTCAGAAGGTGATCACATGACCTTGGGACATAACAGCGGGTTGTCACTACCAAAGTTTTCTTTACTGATTATCAGCAATGCTGTTATTTTATTTTCTAGCCCTGGTTTTGCTCCCATTCTATTATTGAATGAGAACTGTAATGTATCTTTAAATGTTTTGGCGGGAACCAAGCATGTTCCTGATTGGTTGAAGCCGCCGGCCTAACTGTATATAAGGAGAGGTTTTTCCCCAGCCCGGTTGCTGGGTTCACCATATAGTAAAGAGCTGTTGTCACTATCCTGGTCTCCTGTCTCGTTATTGCCCGAATCTAACACTGGCGACGAAGGTGGGATCTCGAGGCTAAGAGCACCAGGAACGAGCTGAACGCACGAAAGAACCGAACCCAGCAAACTCAGGGCGAAAACGCAGCGATGGCCAGCTACACTCCGCCCGCGCCGTTTGACCCATCCAGGGAGAAATGGGGAACGTACATGACCCGTTTCGAGAGCTTCCTCGAGGCAAACGAACTGCAAGGAGTTCCAGACAACCGCAAAAGGGCATATTTCCTGAGCCACTGCGGTCCCGAGGTCATCGACATCGCGGAAGCCCTGGCAGAGCCAACGCCGGTACAATCGGTATCGTGGCAAACTCTGCAAAATCTATTGAAGAACCATTTCGCGCCAACACCGTCCAAATATGTACGGCGTTTTGAATTTGGAGAGCGCAGACAGCAAGAGGGCGAATCCATCAGCGATTACATGGCCGCCCTGAGGAAAGCCTCCAAGGATTGTGGGTACTGAGACTTGGATGAGGAGCTGTTAGAGCAACTCATCCGTGGGGTCAGAGACATTCGTTTGCGGAGGCGGCTGCTATCAAAAAGCAATCTAACGCTGGCAAACGCTCTGGACGAAGCCAGAGCTCATGAGATGTCCACCCAAGCGACGGAGACCCTGCAAAAGCCGCTCACGCCAACGGCGAGCGCGAAATCAACCCCGGTCCACAACGAAGAAATCCAGACCGAATCAGACGGCGAGGATGAGGAAGGAGTTTGCCACACCGGGAGAAGGGGCAAGGAAGACCGGGATGAATGCGGAAGTTGCGGAGGGCAACACCAGCGTCAACAATGCAAGTTCAGGGACGCTACATGTCGGCGGTGCGAGAAGAAGGGGCACCTGGCTCAAGTCTGTCGAGCACCCCAACCTTCCCGCCGAAAATTCAAACCAACCAATCAGAGCGCGGGATCGGCTAGGCGACCCGTGATTGGTCAAAACAAAAAGGGCGCGAAGTCAAATCGAACGACTGTGATAGTAGGTCGTGCAGCAACCCGCGTCGAGAAGAAAATCTTCACAAAACCGAAAATCGAAGGAGTGCCGTGCCGACTAGAAGTGGACACAGGGTCAGCGATCACAATCATGTCCTGGGACACTTTTGCGAAAGCTTTGCCGAAAATCGCCAAATGCAAACTGCAAACACAGCGGCTAAGAGTTCAAGACTACCAAGGGAATCGCATCCCTGTTCGAGGGACCACCTCCGTCCGCGTCGAGTACGGACCACACAAGAAGACCCTACCCATCACGATAGTCGAAGGGACCCTGCAAAGTTTGTTGGGACTAGACTGGTTCCGTGCGTTGGGCATGGGAGTGACTGGCATCTACAGAAATGACTTTAACCTAAAGGACACTCTCATGGACGAATTCGAAGATGTTTTCAAGGACTGCCTGGGCAAGTACAAGGGGACCCCTATTTCCTTCAATTTAGACCCCCAGGTAGCCCCCATACGGTTAAAAGCAAGGAGGGTCCCTTTTGCCCTTAAACCCAAGATTGACAGGGAGATAGACAAACTCATCAGTCAGGGGATACTAGTGCCAGTCGATCACGCAAAATGGGAAACGCCAATCGTCACCCCAGTGAAACCAGATGGGTCAGTTAGAATCTGCGCTGATTACAAGGCAACGTTAAACAAAGCCTTGCAAAAAAGCGCTTACCCGGTCCCCGTGGTGCAACATTTGCTGCATTCGCTGGGGCAAGGGCACGTTTTTGCCAAATTAGATTTGGCCCAAGCCTATCAACAACTGCCTGTAGACGCCAACACAGCCGAAGCCCAGACAATTGTAACTCACAGAGGTGCTTTCAAGTGTACCCGGTTACAGTTTTGGGTGAGTGTGGCACCTGGTCTGTTTCAAAATTTAATGGAGCGACTTCTGCAAGGGCTCCCGGGGGTAGTCCCCTATTTTGATGATGTATTGATATCAGCCGAAAATTTAGAAGAATTGGGGGAGCGTTTGAGGAAAGTTTTGGGCGTTTTCCGGTCAGCCGGTCTAAAGGTTAAAGTGAACAAATGCCAAATAGGGGTAGAATCCGTAGAGTTCTTGGGCTACAGAATAGACAAGGAAGGAATCCACCCCACTGAGAGCAAGGTCAAGGCAATAAGAAAGGCTCCAGCGCCCAAAAACAAAACAGAGCTACAGGCATTCCTGGGTCTAGTGAACTTTTACGCGGTCTTTTTGAAAAATAAGGCAACCGTTGCTGAGCCGCTACATAAGTTACTGGGAAAGAATACTGTTTGGTCTTGGGGAAAGACGGAAGCTAGGGCTTTCGAGGCAGTAAAAAACCTACTCTCGAGCGATAGCTTACTGATCCAGTATCATAGCACAATGCCATTGGTATTAGTTTGCGATGCTTCCCCTTACGGGGTGGGTGCTGTGCTCAGCCACAGGCTTCCAAATGGCACAGAAGCCCCAATAGCCTTCTACTCCAGAACGATGTCCTCGACAGAGAGGAACTATAGTCAGTTGGATAAGGAAGCTCTAGCTATAGTTTCAGGAGTAAAAAAGTTTCACGAATACGTCTTTGGTAGAGATTTTGAAATTGTTACAGACCATAGACCACTGTTAGGGTTACTGGCTGGCGACCGCCCAACGCCTGTGGCACTTTCGCCCCGATTGACCCGATGGACTATCTTTTTAGCCGCCTACTCCTATAAACTGCGGCATCGGCCAGGAAAAGAGTTGGGGCATGCGGACGCATTAAGCAGATGCCCACTACCAGGGGCGATCGAGGACCCCACTCCGGGGACACCCATACTGTTGATTGACTCTCTGGACTCTGGCCCAGTCACGTCTAAGGAGGTGGCTCGGGCGTCATACCGGGACATTATTTTGAGAACTGTACTTGGTTGGGTACAAAGAGGGTGGCCCGCTGCGCCGGGCGAGCGTTTTAAAGAGTTTGTAAAGAAACGTGGGGAACTTTCGGCTCAAGGGGGGTGCCTGCTATGGGGGGATCGAGTGGTGATCCCAGAGAAATTGAGGAAAAGGGTGTTGGATCTCCTCCACGAGGGTCACCCAGGGATCGTAAGGATGAAGGGTCTAGCGAGAAGCTATGTGTGGTGGCCTTTAATGGACTCGGAAATTGCTGAAAGGGTAGGGAAATGCCAGGCCTGCCAGGAGTCCAGACCGCTACCCCCAACGGCCCCGGTTCGGGAATGGGAGAGACCCCAAGGGCCCTGGTCTAGAATCCACATTGATTTTGCCGGCCCCTTCCACGGCCAAACCTTCCTGGTAGTAGTCGACGCCTACTCCAAATGGCTGGAAATCATTCTCATGAGATCCATGACAGCCGAGGCCGTGATCTCAGTCCTACGGCACCTATTTGTAACCCATGGGTTGCCCGACACGTTAGTATCCGATAACGGCCCGCAATTCACGGCAACCCAGTTTGAGGAGTACTTGGCAGAAGAGGGCATCCGGCATGCCCTCTCGGCGCCTTTCCACCCTGCGACGAATGGCCTTGCAGAGCGTTTCGTCCGGAGCGCAAAAGAGGCATTGTCCAGACTCAAGCCAGGCGACTGGCAAACAAAAATCGATGTTTTCCTGGCCGTCCAACATAGAACCCCCTGTGTCACAACCGGCAGAAGCCCAGCAGAATTATTAATGGGCCGAAAGCTCAGGTGCCCACTAGACCGTTTAAATCCAAACTATACACCGGAGGGTTACAAGGGGGGACTAGAAAAAACAAGAGGAATGGACATAGGCGACCGAGTGTGGGCACACAACTATGGTGAAGGCCCGTCATGGGTAGCAGGAAAAATCCTAAACATAACAGGTCCAAAATCATACTTGGTAGAGATAACAGACGGCCGAGTATGGAGGCGACACATAGACCAAATAAGAAAACGCATAGCCGAACAAACCGAATTGGACGAAACAGGCCCTGACTATACAATGTTTGAATCCACAGCTGACTCAAACCCGGGAAAATCGCAGGACTTATCTGAGTTCCCGGAGGTCCAGCGACGCCAACAGGTTCCATTAGAAAACAGCAGGGACGACTCTGCAAATAATCCAGGGCCGGATGGCCTAGAGGAGGAGCTGAGAGGAGCAAACAGCCCCTCCGGTCAGCTCGACCCACTCCCAGGGAATGAACTGCGCAGGTCTGAAAGAGTCAGGAGACGCCCAGTCTATTTGCGTGATTACGTCGAAAAATAATATGTAAATATCATGTAAATATTGGTAAAGTGTTTTCTGGGAGGGAAGGAGTGTAATGTATCTTTAAATGTTTTGGCGGGAACCAAGCATGTTCCTGATTGGTTGAAGCCGCCGGCTAAACTGTATATAAGGAGAGGTTTTTCCCCAGCCCGGTTGCTGGGTTCACCATATAGTAAAGAGCTGTTGTCACTATCCTGGTCTCCTGTCTCGTTATTGCCCGAATCTAACAAGAACTGCATTTATTATTAAACAAAATGGCCTAAGGCAGTGTCAGTGAACCTATGGCAAACATGCCGGAAGCAGCACGCAAAACCATCCTGTGATGAACGCACAGCCTCGCTGGCTCCTCTTCTGTATTCCTGTGCTCAAACGTGCGCCGGTCAGCTTGCTGTTGTGTGCATGGGAGCTGCAGACCCCGGAAGAGCAGCGTTCCAGCACACATGCTCAGGCCAGCACCCGAACTTCCGGGTTGACGTCACACGCAGGCACAATGGCCAGCTGTTTGTCGGGCGCATTTCCATGCCGGTATCCAGGTGTTTGGGTCACACATGCGCGATGGACCACCGCTCTTCCGGGTATGCGAAATCCAGCAGGGCCGTGCATACCTTGCGGGATGGTTTCACATGCCACTTCTGGCACAGAGGCCGGCATGCGGGAACGCCAAAGGTTCGCTGACAGTGGCCTAAGGGTACTGCACGCTGCTCTCATCAAACTGTATTACAGGTAGTCCTCAACTTACAACAGTCCCTATAGTGACCATTCAAAGTTACAATGGCACTGAACAAAAGGGACTCATGACCATTTTTCACACTTATGACCGTTGCAGCATCCTCTTGGTCACATGGTCAAAATTCAGACAAATGGCAACTGGTTCATATTTATGACGGTTGCAGGGTCCCAAGGTTGTGGGATCCCATCTTACAACCTTCTGACAAGCAAAGTCAATGGGAAGCCAGATTTACTTAACAACTGTGTTAACAACTGCAGTGATTCATTTAACAACGGTAGCAAGAAAAGTTGCAAAATGGACCAAAGCTGGCTTAACAAATGTCTCACTTAGCAGCATAAATTTGGGGCTCAATTGTAGTCATAAGTCGAGGACTACCTGAAAAGGGAAACAATTCTCAGACAATCTCTTTGTATCACAGATTACAGTATAGCTCAGAGGTCCCCAAACTTGGCAGCTTTAAGACTTGTGGACTTCAACTCCCAGAATTCTCCAACCAGCATAGCTATGCTGGCTGGAGCATAGCTGCTTGTGGAAAAGAAAATGGGAGACCATCATTAAGAGCAGACATATGCACATTCCCCAGGAGAAAAATGAATTTTTCTGAAGTGGTACACTTCTAATGATAATGGTACTAAGGTTTTAATGTGGCGATGGTGTCCTAAACAGATCAGATACTCTAAATTGTCATGCTTTTTTAAAAAATTACATTTTGCGAATACAACACATATCTTTCTTGAAACCAAAGTGGATTATTCAATAAGTACTTGAAATGCTGCAAGAGTTTGAAGGACTGGAAACCTCCCAAACTGGCTTCTGAATCATCTTTTAAGATCTGTCTGAAAATTAAGGCATCCATCCAGGTTTATGTGACTAATGCGTCTTTATACAAGAGGCAAATAAGGCAACTGCATCAACAAGAGAGGCCATTCAGTAGAAACAGAACTGTCTCCATCAACAATTTATTTTAGAATGCAGAGTTTGAGGAGGGCCACACTGGCCATGCCAAAACATCCTTGCCAGACGACCCTTGAAGTTTTATTTAGCAGTCAAGGCATCTGTTAGAAATGAATCATAATCATCTCTGGTTTTTTTAAAAAAATCTACAATATGGTTAATCATTTTGGATGTGTCACAAATACCTGAAAATAAATATCATCGTGGTGTGTTTCATGCAGAAACACAAAGCAAAGCGCTCCATATACAGATGAAATTAGTAGATGATACCAAAAGCTGCTCCTCACTTTCTGAAGTACTTGTTCATCAAATGAACTTGTCTAAAAGCAACTTGACATGCTTGGCATACTCTTAGGTAGATATTGCTTCTCAAGAATTGGGAAAAAGAAGAATTATATGTCACCTGCTGTCTTACTGCATCCATATTGCCCATTTTTTCAATATTGAATACTTTTATTTCAGAGGTGGCATTCACATAATTTACCTACCGGGAGAGAAGGTTAGATAGGGAGGAAGTAGGGGGGAGGGGGGAAAAGGAAGGGGAAGTAGAGAAAGGAAGGGGAAGTAGAGATTGAAGCTGAAGTAGACTACTTCAGCTTCAATCACAATAATACACGAGCACACAATAGATTTAAACTTAATGTGAACCGCTCCAATCTTGATTGTAGAAAATATGACTTCAGTAACAAAGTTGTTAATGCCTGGAATGCACTACTTAACTCTGTGGTCTCTTCCCAAAATCCCCAAAGCTTTAACCAAAGACTATCTACTGTTGACCTCACCCCATTCCTAAGAGGTCTGTAAGGGGCGTGCCTAAGATCACCAGCATGCCTACCGTTCCTGTCCTTATGTTCCCTTTGATTGTATCCAATTCGTATGGTTATTTCATGCTTATACTTATATATACTGTTGTGTTTGACAAATAAATAAATAAAATAAAAGGATTAGGAGAGGAGAGAAGAAAGGAGGTAGAAAGAAAGGAGTGAGAGGAGAAGAAAGGATTGCTGTGAAAAGGAAAAGATGAAATGGAAGAAAGGCAACCCCGAATATATTTGAATATATTATTATAAAAATTGAAATAGTTAAAAAAAATGAAAGAGAATGAACACGAATAAAAATGGAGAAATTAGAACTTGAGGGTGAAAGAAGATGTGACTTAATAAAATGAGCAAGGAAATATTAGGAAAGGAATAAAAACTATGAAAAAAGAATATTTTGGCAAAAACTGTAACTAAGTAAAATATATTTGAATATATTGAATTGTATAAGATATGATATGGCCAATACTCTGTTCATAAATCATGTATGTATGTAGGGGGGAAACAAAAAAATCAGTAAAAACTTGTTCTAAAAAAAAACATAATTTACCTACCGGTTCGGCCATCATCAAAAATGTGAGTGTACACCCACCTCTGTGCATACACCTGGCCTTTTGCGCATGTGCTTTGTTCGCACATGCATCTTCTTCTCAAAAACATGCCTAAATAGGACAGCATAGAGACGGGGTGGGTGGGCGAGTTCACCCATAATTTCTGCTATTGATTCGCTCAAACCGGTCTGAACCGGCTGAATACCACTTCTGCTTTATTTACAGTTACTCCTTCCTATTCTGTGATTGAAGGCTCTTAAAAGCACTATAGGGCAGGTTGAAAAGCCAAAGCAAAGCAAGACTTCTAAGAAAGTTGGTTCTGTTCACTCTCCTCCATTCCCCCTGTGAAGAGTGCCCTGAGTATCAGAAACCATCATGTTAGTTTGATCCAGCATTTTTGGTTTACAGCTCCTAATGGAAAGATGCTCAATATGCCTCTGGGCTTTCTTGACATACTTATTTTATGAAATGGAACTACAGTTTATCTTCAGTGGACTGACCTGGCCTTTGGGGTGGATATTCCTGACTGCTGGAATAGGTTTTGAGATGCTCCACCTGAGTTCTTGTTATGATCAATGTGAAAGGAGTATGATGTTTAGATCTGGTCATTACCTTTTAAAAAGGAGTAGAAGTTGAATATGTTGGAAATAAAAATAACATCAAATGCCACAGTTATTACCAAACCAGATGCTGATACATACTAATCTTTATTAATTATGTATTATATATCCGCTACACTTGCATATCCTGTACAATTATTTTTTAAGCAGCTTGTAAACCATGTTTCAGGCACAGTTCTGGCTCACAAACAAACAATAACTATAAAACAGAGAAAATAACATCTAAAAGTCAATAGTACGGTACAAACGATTGGGTAGTCTATCACTTATCTACCAGTATTGTTAAGAACCTTGTTTTAGGACATTATGGTGAATCTTGCCATTTTCAAGCTTTAAAATCAACATATTCCTTTATATGCAACCTTTGTTCTGCCTGTACAAAAATGAAAGGAATTATCTATTCCATTAATGTCTAGAGGACACAGGGAGAAAAAAAGCTTCATTAAAATGTTTGAGATAGATTTCCAATGGAAATTAATTATTTTTATAATGGATATATATAATTGGGCAGAGATTACATCAGGAATGAATGAGCCTTGATAATTGAAGGTCTAAAATGTTTCACTTGTAAGCCATTATATTTGAGTCTTCTAAGCCTCTTAGCCAGGAAATTTCTCCAAATAAAAGATTGGGAATTCGGATTCATAACCTTATGTATTCATAATATATATTATACATCATCATGTATACATATACATATACATACACACACACTATTTGGTCCCTCCTTAAAAAAATAATCAATGTGGCAATATAATATAGGCATTTTTGAAAATGCGTTTACAATGGCTGAATAAAATCTTAAATTTAAAATAGATCTGTCTGTCTGCATTGGAAATTCTGGCTGAGAAATAAAGCCTTAGATCTCTGACTCTACTTTAAACATGTTTCATTCCAAAATCATAATGTTCTATTCCATAAACAATTGACACATTTCCCCATAGCACAAGTGCCTACAGTAGGAAATATATATTATGACAAATTATTCACTATTTGAGGGATGAAAAACTTGGCTTTCTAACACAGGAGACATCCCAAACTTGCAGTTTGCTGTTGTTGGATTCTTGGCAAAAAATAAGTGGGAAATTGAACAAGATGGAAACAACCATCAGGGCCACCTCAATCAATAAGTGGAGACAAGTGTCTAACTCAGATTTGTTAGTTAAGAGAAATGATGATATCCTGGCTGTTTCTTCCATTGAATTCAGGGGGGAAATCTACTTTCCTTCCTTATTGGTTCAGAAGTCCACGCGCCACACACATCACATTCGTGCACAGACCTTTTATGCATGGGCAAAACCTTCTGCACATGCGCAGAAGGTAAAAAACACATTACTTCCTGGTTAAAACCAGGAAGTAAAGTCCACCCAGGCAGGTGGATGGAGCTTTGCTCCGCCATTGCAACCAGATTGCCGAACCAGCGGCCACGATCGCTACCGGATCGTGTGATCCGGTCCGAACCAGGAGCATTTCACCCCTGACTGAATTGCACATATTTTCTGTCCTGGAGATACTGTGTTGCATGTCAGTCAACTTACCCCATGCCTTCTAAACCAGAGATATTGCAAAAGATGTTAGAAAACAATATTAAAACACGGAAGCTAATTGAATACATAAAAGAGATTAACACTTTTTAAATTTTAATTACACTTAATGTAAATGAGATTAATATTAAATTTGTCCTGAATCTCCTTTGGAAGAGGTTTTTGGGAGGGCAGCCTCAGGGTACTAGGAAAGGTCAAATATGGCCATTGGCCCAGAAAATATTGCATTCTATCCTTTAATGCCCTGGAATTTAGTTTCCCAAACTCCAAATTGTGAAATGAAGCATAATGTTAGCTTGGGCAGCTAGTGGGCATTAGAATGCATTATGTTCTCATTTTGATATTTTCCTGGGGGAAGAAAAACAGATGGCTGAACAACATATTGATAAATTGGGACTATAAAGAATTGGAGTCACCAGCCCCATGGTGGGAAGCCAAAGCTTCTTTAATATAATGGGTTGTTCCATTTTCAAGCAACAAAGCTTGTATTTTCAGGGAATGATTGCTGGAGATTACTTAAATATTGTCAGCTCATGTGCATAAATGCAAGCGACTTTTAACACATCTTGATTTTTTTTTTTACGAAGTCTTAATAAGATCACATACCAATTTCCAAAATAGATCTCCCTTTCTGCATCAGCTTAAAAATAGCTTTACTGTTTGGTCTTTTCCTTAAAGGAAAATGTTTTTGAAAAGTGTTACCAAGCAGTATGTGTTATGCCTGATTTTAATGGAAATATTTGCTAATAATTACACTGTATTGTGGTTGTTCTGCTATAGAATTCATTCAGAGTAGATTTCCCTTCTTGAGATTCTCTTCATGCCACTTGGACGTGAAGAACCTCAGAGTTGCCTTTTTTGAGCTTTCATCTCATATAGTAAAGGTAAAGGTTCCCTTTGCACATACGTGCTAGTCGTTGCCAACTCTAGGGGGCGGTGCTCATCTTCGTTACAAAGCCGAAGAGCCAGCGCTGTCCGAAGATATCTCCATGGTCATGTGGCCAGCATGACTCAATGCCAAAAGCGCACGGAACGCTGTTACCTTCCCGCCAAAGGTGGTCCCTATTTTTTCTACTTGCATTTTTACGTGCTTTCGAAACTGCTAGGTTGGCAGAAGCTGGGACAAGTAACGGGAGCTCACCCCATTACACGGCAGCACTAGGGATTCGAACCACTGAGCTGCCGAACTTTCGATCGACAAGCTCAACGTCCTAGCCCCTGAGCCATCGCGTCCCTTTCATCTCATATAGTTGTATGTATATACAACATACATGTGTTGATGGAGATAATTAAAGAATACATTTTCTTCATTTAATTCTCTTCATTGACTTAATGAAGTATTCCAAAGTGAAGAGAATTGCACTGTCAAAACTGAAGGTCCATTTATAAGGTTTACTGCAGAAAAAGAAAGGAAGGCACCAGGTGGAAAACCTCAAGTACTGACAGGATGTGGATTATGATTTTCAAAAAACAAAAACAAAACTAATTTATCACCTAAAATGCAAAAAAACCCTTCAATATTTGAAGGCTGACTCTAGGTTTTATCTGTAAGCGGCCTTTTATTTTGAAAAAGTGCTTTCCAATAAATCATGTCAGAGATTTTAAAATGGAATAGAAATGAAATAAAAAAGAGAGAGAAATCTGGAAGTTTTTCTTTGCCAAGGCTCCCTGAAAATAGTGGGATCAAAATAATTTCCACAGAAGACGATGTTATCTTTAAAAAGGAGCCTCTCTGCATTCTCCCATCAACTTCAGTTGTTTTCTTATTGACTTCCAAAAGGAAGCTCAAAGAAGACATTTGAAGGCTGAGGAGGCATAAAAAATTATCCAGCAATTCCCATTGGCACCACAGTTTTTTAACAAGCAGCTATTATCAAGGCAGATTCAGTTGACAAGAGGAAGATGATCAAATCACATCTGGTCTTTCTCCTCTCTTCTACAGATATTATCCTGATTTGATCTCCTGCAACTAATGTTGAGTAAATGAGGAAAAGGCAGTGCTATTCTGTTCTCTACAGTTCTAAAATAATGGAAAATACCCAGCCACTGCATGAAGGTGGGAAGCTAAAGATTGGTTTACTGTGGCATATATTCATCAAAAATAGATACCGCATGCATACTATACTACAAGGTGCTTTGTGTAGTTTTGTGTAACACAAGAAAACCCCTTGTATTAGATTAATGCTCTTAAGCTTGATTATTTGCTTGCAGACAACCAGGTAACAGCACTAGTTGGGGAACGAAATATCTGCAAGCAAATATTCAAGCTCAGACAGCAGCGAGAAGTCCATTCTTCAACACTGAGTTGTAGATACTCTTCTATAGATAAGTTGTCTCCTTCACTTTCCTCTGCAGTATTTTTTTACCCATATCTTTCCTTGTTGTTGTTATTGGTTGCAAAGTCGTGTCTGAACCATCACAATCCCATGGACAACATTCCTCCAGGCCTTCCTATCCTCTACCATCCTCCAAGTCCATTGAAGCTCACACCAACTGCTTCAGTGACTCCATCCAGCCACCTCATTCTCTGTCGTCCCATTCTTGTTTTGCCCTCAATCTTTCCCAGCATCAGGCTCTTCTCCAGTGGGTCCTTCCTTCTCATTAGGTGGCCAAAGTATTTGAGTTTCTTCTTCAGGATCTGGCCTTCTAAAGAGCAGTTGATCTCCTCTAGGACTGATCAGTTTGATCACCTTGCAATCCAAGGGGCTTGCAAGCGTCTTCTCCAGCACCAGAGTTCAAAGGCCTCAATTCTTTGGCTCTCAGCCTTTCTTATGGTTCAACTTTCACAGCCATACATTGCAGCTGGGAAATCCATAGCCTTGACTATACACGCTTTTGTTGGCAGGGTGATATCTCTCCTTTTTAGTATGCTATCTAGATTTCTAGTATCTTCCCTAACTACTACTAATCCCTGTATGTGCACACCTTATTTGACAGGCCAATGCTCTGAACCTGGAGAAGGCTCATTTGGTTGTCCCCCCTCTAAAAGGGAGTGCGCCATTGGTAGGCCAGAGGTCCTGATCAGACTAGGAAGTATATGCCTTACTTGCAATTTTTAAATTGGATCTGAAGCCAAGCTGCTTGCTCAGCTCATTTCTGTAGGAAAGGGCAGTGACCCAGAAATAGAAGATTTGCCCAGACTATTTTCTTTTGTTTCTAACAAACCGAATCTTCTGCAGAATTGAGGGCAGGGCTTGAAGGGTTGAGCATGTCAGTTCAGTTGCCTTCTTCCTGCCAAAGGAACCCATTAAATGCTTAATCTAGCTCCCTAACTTTGATTGTCCTCCTCAGTGAAACAAGCTTGTAAGAGAGATACTTGGCAGTGTATGGTTGCTGGGGAAATCTTTATCATCTAATCAATCTTGACTTCTAGCATCAATATGGTCATAGTACAAATGCTGTATATTAAACGTTTCCCTCTTTATAGCAGAATTGCTTGAAAGTTCAGCCAAATTCACTTCCTCAAGCTTAATAGAAGATTAAGCCTACAATCAGGTTCCTGTTGAAACAACTCCTTGGTTGTAGGAGTCAAATAAGATAGAAGTTTGCTTCCCCACTAACTCTATAGTTGTATGGGAGGGTGTCAAACAGTGGTGGGTTGCTACTGGTTCTCCCCGGTTCTTGTGAACCAGTAGTAAACATTTTGAGTAGTTCGGACAACCGGTAAATGCCACCTCTGCCTGGCCCTGCCCCCAATCTATTTGCTGCCTCCAGACTCCCAGCTGATCGGCTAGAATGAAAAAATCAGGACTCAGTTGACAAAGAAGAGAAAAAAAACCACGGTCACTTTAAATTGAGCAGCCAAGAAGCCTCCCAATTGATCGGCTAGAATGAAAAAAATCAGGACTTGCTTCTCAGCCAGGAGATCACTTGGCAAAGAAGAAGGGGGGGAAAAAGAGACGCAGTCTCTTTAAATTGATGCAGCTGCTGGAAGGAGAATGTTACTTGCAGAAGCAGTTCGTTTCTGGGTCAGCTGAACAACAAACTGGATAAGAGGAGGGGTTCTATGTTTTTGAAGTTTTGGGGTTTGTGCAATATGGGCTTTGTGTTTCTAAAAAGGTTTGGGTGATTTTCATTGTGAAATATCCTGTTTTGAATGAGTTTTCTGCCTGCTTGTAAATGGAGCCAAGCTTCCGGCTTCCACTTTATATTACCTCTAAGCAACGGTAGCTGTTTTCTGCTTATAAAGTTTCCTTTATGCAGCTGACAGGAATGTGGAGGGAATGGGGATTTTGAAGTAACCTTCTCTTGGAGTAGGGAGGGAATGGGGATTTTAGGCTTGCTGTCAAACATCAGCCATAATACTAATGACTGTTTTGAACAATATGCAGGTTGTATTACACGAATGGCTATTTTATATGTGAAATTATGACTGAAACCTATATTGGTTCACACAGTCAGGAAATTTCTCCTTAGTTTTAGGTTGCTTCTCTCTCTGTTCAGTTTCCATCCATTGCTTCTTGTTTTGCTTTCTGGTGCTTTGGAAAATACATTGCCCCCACTTCTTTCTGGCAGTCCTTTAAAAGCCTGTTGCCTATCACACTCTTGGGCAAAGCATGTGAGCCATTTCCTCCTTTCAGTGGTCCATGAAAGTGCATCTATAGCAAAGGTCTCCAACCATTGCCACTTTAAGACTTGTGGACTTCAACTCCCAGAATTCTTCAGCCAGCAAAGCTGGCTAAGGAATTCTGGGAGTTGAAGCCCACAAGTCTTAAAGTGGGCAAGGTTGGAGACCCCTGATCTATAGTATGTAGATAATAAAGTTGAGAAAAGGTGAACAACATTTTTGCAGAACTAAGATACGTTGAGGCTGGGTGTGACAAGGAATGGCTGGGAGGAGAGAGGCCAGCCGAGGCACCCCTTGACGTGAGTGACATTGAGTTGGCTACGCCTACCCACTCACATGACCATCAAGCCACACCCACTGTCACATGACCATCAAGCAACACCCACAAAATAAGCCATGCCCACAGAAACTGTAGTAAAAAAATTAGAACTCACCCCTGGTGTCGAACATCTTGCTAAAGACATTGCATATTGGCAGAATTTAGAACAGAACAGAACAGAATAGAATAGAACAGAACAGAACAGAACAGAATAGAATAGAATAGAATTTTTATTGGCCAAGTGTGATTGGACACACAAGAAATTTGTCTTAGTGCATATGCTCTCGGTGTACATAAAAGAAAAGATACATTTATTTCATTTTATTTATTTTATTTATTTTATTTATCAAATTTTTATACCGCCCTTCTCCCGAAGGACTCAGGGCGGTGTACAGCCTAAATAAAACACAATATATATACAATTAAAATCAAAATTTAAAATAAAACATATTACAAAAAGGCCAATGTTTAAAAATTTAAATTTTAAATTTTAAAAAATTTAAAACCCCACTACAATAAAACCCAATTAAAATATTAAAAAACCATTATGCCATTATACCACATTCATCAAGAATCATAAGGTACAACACAATGATAGTCATAGGGTACAAATAAGCAATCAAATCGTATTAGGAAACAGTCAATATAAATCGTAAGGATACAAGCAGCAAAGTTACAGTCATACAGTCATAAGTGGAAGGAGATGGGTGATGGGAACGATGAGAAGATTAATAGTAGTGCAGACTTAGTAAATAGTTTGACAGTGTTGAGAGAATTATTTGTTTAGCAGAGTGATGGCATTCGGGAAAAAAATGTTCTTGCGTCTAGTTGTTCTGGTGTGCAGTGCTTTATAGCGTCGTTTTGAGGATAGTAGTTGAAACAGTTTATGTCCAGGATGTGAGGGGTCTGTAGATATTTTCACAGCCCTCTTTTTGACTCGTGCAGTATATAGGTCCTCAATGGAAGGCAGACTGGTAGCAATTGGTAGCAATTTAAAGAGGAAATGCAAGTTCCATAGCACAACTGAATCTGAAACAACCACTCTTAATCTCTGCTTGTCAAAGGTCAACATTTTATTAGTGTTGATGATTTGCACTGGTACTGAAACTGCCATTTAGGTAGATCATAGATATAGTTTGCAAACAGCAGAATGATGATCCCATAGTATATAATGAGTTGACTGAAAAATACTTAAGTAACTGTGCTTGTAAATAGTACAACACAGGGTCTATTGCATACAGCAGAATAAGTAAATTTCCATTCAACACCCACACGGAAACATTAAAACAGAACAATGAATTTTCCAATTATAATTCTATACTCATAACATGGTGCATCTATTTAATTATTTTTTTAAAACACCACCTAAAGTCAAGATAAAATGGGGTCAGATTGCCATCTCCTTTTTCATCTCCCACCTTTCCTACTCATCTGACAAGATGGATCTCCTTCTCCCACGAAGCATTTCAGATAAGGAATTGTCCCTCAAGGTAAAGCCTCCCAAGGACATGGGGCTCTCCACACACATCATGGCTGACCTTCTATTGTATGATGGAATATTCATAAAGATTAAACCTGCTCCTCCAGGCTTATTAGCAAGGAGAGGGTTGACAATTAAGGCAACTCCCCTAAAGAAAGTGGACCCTCATTCTGAATGATCAATATTTCACTCATATCCTTACTTTGTTTATTTTAGAACTATGTACGTATATCTAGCAAATGAAATACTTTTGTTGCTAGAGACAAAAGAACCAGAGAGGATTAATTCACAGATGGTGAATAGAAAAGAGAGCTGTTAAAAAAAAAAAAAGCAAAAAGTGCAAATACTGTCGCCAGCGGAAATCAAGAGATCAGATCACAAGAACCTGCTTCTGAGACAGATCATGGGGGAAAAACCTATGTACAGGCATAACTGTTTTATTAACTACAGTACTTTCTTTAGTTTTTTCTTTTTTTTGCCAATTCTCATTCACTTTGCTTGTCTTTTCTTTCTTTCTTTCTTTCTTTCTTTCTTTCTTTCTTTCTTTCTTTCTTCTTTCAGACATTTTTTTAATAAATGGCACATGGAATCTGGCGCCTGCTTGCTTCAGCTTGCAAGACTGTATGGATGTCCTTTCTCACTCTCTGTCTCTCATTATATCATCATCCCTTCAATGGGCTCCCTTCAATCCTAGATGAAGGTCTACCTTTTTATGCCCCAGAACTGAAGTTCACAGATCTTTTAAGTTGTCACGGTTGAGAAATACTGAATTATACTGAATTGTAACTTGTAAACACTGGATAACAATGATAGGAACTACCAGTGCCAAAAGTTCCATTTGCCACACTTCCAAACTCTTCATTTTTTTAAAAAAAAACCTTAATAATAGGGGAAATCACTGCCTAATATACGGGAAAAGTGTTTCAATTCCAGATCTTTGATTTTATTTATAGGTAAATGACTGCAGCCATCCTGAAAGTTAATGGATAGCAGCAAATGTTTAGGTTTTAATGTAGGTCTCCTGGGTTAAAAGAGGGCTGTGAAAATATTTACAGACCCCTCACATCCTGGACATAAACTGTTTCAACTCCTACCCTCAAAATGATGCTAAAGAGCACTGCACACCATAACATAACATAACATCAGAGTTGGAAGGGACCTTGGAGGCCTTCTAGTCCAACCCCCTGCCCAGGCAGGAAACCCTACACCATCTCAGTCAGATGGTTATCCAACATTTTCTTAAAAATTTCCAGTGTTGGAGCATTCACAACTTCTGAAGGCAAGTCGTTCCACTTATTAATTGTTCTAACTGTCAGGAAATTTCTCCTTAGTTCTAAGTTGCTTCTTTCCTTGATCAGTTTCCACCCATTGCTTCTTGTTCTACCCTCAGGTGCTCTGGAGAACAGCCCGACTCCCACTTCTCTGTGGCAGCCCCTGAGATATTGGAACACTGCTATCATGTCTCCCCTGGTCCTTCTTTTTGTTAAACTAGACATACCCAGTTCCTGCAACCGTTCTTCATATGTTTTATCCTCCAGTCCCCTAATCATCTTTGTTGCTCTTCTCTGCACTCTTTCTAGAGTCTCAACATCTTTTTTACATCGTGGCGACCAAAACTGGATGCAATATTCCAAGTGTGGCCTTACCAAGGCATTATAAAGTGGTACTAACACTTCACGTGATCTTGATTCTATCCCTCTGTTTATGCAGCCCAGAACTGTGTTGGCTTTTTTAACAGCTGCTGCACACTGCTGGCTCATATCTAAATGGTTATCCACTAGGACTCCAAGATCCCTCTCACAGGTACTACTATTGAGCAAGGTACCACATATACGGTACTGGTGCATTTTGTTTTTTTGGCCTAAATGTAGAACCTTACTTTTTTCATTGTTGAATTTCATTTTGTTAGATAGCGCCCAATGTTCAAGTCTGTCAAGATCTTTCTGTAACTTGAGCCTATCTTCTGGAGTGTTGGCTATTCCTGCCAGCTTGGTGTCATCTGCAAATTTGATGAGTTCCCCATCTATCCCCTCGTCCAAGTCATTGATGAAGATGTTGAAGAGTACTGGGCCTAAAACAGAGCCTTGGGGTACTCCACTGCATACTTCCCTCCATGTGGATGTAGTTCCGTTGAGGACTACACGTTGAGTGCGGTTGGTCAGCCAGTTACGAATCCATCTGGTGGTGGTGCTGTTGCTTGATTATCTTTTCCAGAATCTTCCCCGGTATTGAGGTCAGACTGGTAGGTCTGTAGTTTCCAGAACAACTAGACACAAGAACAGTTTTTTCCCAAATGCCATCACTCTGCTAAACAAATAATTCCCTCAACACTGTCAAACTAGTTACTAAGTCTTCATTACTATTAATCTTCTCATCGTTCCTATCACCCATCTCCTCCCACTTATGACTGTATGACTGTAACTTTGTTGCTTTGTTGTGTCCTTACGATTTACATTGATATTGATTGTTTCCTGATTGCTTATTTGTACCCTATGACTAACATTAAGTATTGTACCTTATGATTCTTGTTGAATGTATCTTTTCTTTTATGTACACTGAGAGCATATGCACCAAGACAAATTCCTTGTGTGTCCCATCACAAGGAATTGGACCTTGAATAGAATAGAATAGAATAGAATAGAATAGAATAGAATAGAATCCAGATTCTATTCTATTCTATTCTATTCTATTCTATTCTATTCTATTCTATTCTATTCTATTCTTTATAGTGGACATGTAACAAAGAACTTGTAAGAAAAATATTTCATTTGGACTGGAATATGTTCTTTTTTAGTAAGAGATTCTATTGCAAATATTGAAATTTTATTTCTATTTAAGGAATTAATGTTTTACAAATATGATTGTTTCTTATAGCTCCTGATCTGGAAATAAAATTCCTTTGGCTCCATTAACTCCATTTTCAATTTAGCATTTTAGGATTTTTATGTTCCTTTCTTGTTTAACAAACCTAACCAAAAAAACAAAAACAAACCCCTCTTGGCTTTTATTGAGGATGACCAAATCCACAAGCCAATTTCTCTCTTTGCTGGAGAAAGTTTCATCATGGGTGTTCAAATAACAAGTTAACACCCTTGTCTTAGAGAAAAGTAACTTATACATATTTTCTGCTGATATTACCCTGACTCTTTGGTCATTTATCCTTTTTTGTTTTAGAAAATGGAACAAAGACTTGGGAAACAACAACTTGGGAAGACTTGGGAAGCAACAACAATATATAAAAGTTATCTGCTGGGGCATGACAGCTTGAAAGATTGTTCATATGTTAACTCCCCCCCCAAAAAAAAAATACAACAAAAGTTTGAAGGGAAGAACAAAACGCAATTTGTGTATATGTAGTATTCAGTTTATCCCCATATTTCGCAGGATATCTGAAAGAAACTTTAGTTACAAAGGGCTAGTAAAATTTATCTGAGCTGTGGAACTCTTATATCTTGACATCTATGAAAATTGGAAGACAGCACCCTTCTGAAGCAACTTTGTGAAGTTCCCTGGCAGATAAAGCAACTTTATTAAGGCAAATCAACTGCGATCTTCACCAGGCCACTGGTCTTTCTTCCAGTGAATAAGAATAACAAAAATAGTACCCCCTTCTCTAATCTAGACCTGTGATGATGCAGTGATTAAAATACGTTACTGCAAGCTACTGTTGTGGTCCACCAGCAGCTTGCAGAGCTGGCAGCAGAGTTGGACAGTGAGGAGGCTGGGGAGGAACATGGACTAGTTCTGGAGTCTGGGGAAGGCTCAGAAGAGGGCTCTGCATCGGAGGCAGAGTTGGGGCCATCTGGGAGGTACATGATGCCTCTGGAGCCTCCAAAGTCAGACCCCAGCGAGGCAGAGGAACGGGGGAGCCTGTTCCCAGTGCGCGCATGCGCAGAGCTGCCAAAAGATAAGAACAGTTAAAACAAAAGGGACGACTCAGGAATAGGGCTTGGAGATGATTGGCCTCTCCCATAAGACTTAAAAGAGGAGCAAAGGCATGTGGGCCTTTGCAGGAAGCAACGTTGTTAATTCTGTGCAGTTTAAAGTCTGAAGCTCTGTTTGATTCTGGACTCTGTGTGGCTTTGCCAATTAAGTCTTTGGCAGCATGTCAAGGGAGATAAAGGTGGGTGAGTATCAGCCTTATCCCAAAGAACTCTTTCCAACTATTTGGGACTCATCTGTGAATGAACAGAATTCACAGCTGTTAAAGTAAAACAGGTTTTTGAAACTACTTGTGTGTTTTACTGACTCAGGAAGCCTAGGTCAGAACAGCTACTTCTTCCAACTGCCAGCAGTTTGGCAGTTCAAATCTCACCAGGCTGAAGGTTGACTCAGCCTTTCATCCTTACGAGGTCAGTAAACAGAAGACCCCATTTGTTGGGGGCGATGTGCTGACTCTGTAAACTGCTTAGAGAGGGCTGAAAAGCACTGTGAAGTGGCATATAAGTCTAAGTGCTATTGCTATTATCTGAGCATAACTCCTAGGATAACCTGATAGAAAGCAGTGAGCTTAAAGATGAAGTACAGTATAGTACAGTGATGGCTAACCTCTTCCGGACCGAGTGCCCAAAGCGTGCATGCAAACCCCCAAAATGCAATGCACGTGTGGACCCCATACATGCCTCCCACCCCCATGCATGCACACCATCCCCCGCATGCACCCGCCCCCCCCCCACATGCACAGCAGACACCCGAAGACCAGCTGGCTGGCAGAAGGCATGCACACATGCTCAATGGAGCTGAGCTGGGGTGACGGCTCATGTGCCCATAGAGAGGGCTCTGCATGCCAACTCTGGCACATGTGCCATAGGTACATCACCACTGGTATAGTATCTGTAGCTGAATATGGACTCCTTGCCCTAATTCCTTTAATGTAAAATAAAGGATAATGACTCTTCCTCTTATTCCAGGTATGAAAGCTACTCAAATTGACAGCTGATATATATGGATAATGAGATACTACACGCTAGTGCCTATCATTTCCTTTCCCTAAATACTTTCTGCAAACTCATTCTACCTAATAGTAGGGCAAGTTCTATCTTCATATAGAAAGCATTCCCAATCCAAAGAAGAAAATCCATATCCAACTAAAAGTGCAGATAGTATTAGGAAATACAGCCTCACTTCTTCCGCATGTGTATAATGTATATCCACACAATTCTATTACTGTTCAATTGTTACTAGCTGCTGAAAAGAACATCTATTTATTTATAATAACAGATTATTTGTGAGTGTAAAAAAATGGAGCCTGAATCTTCTTACCTATCATTTATCATCTTTTTAATTATATTAAAACTTCAAACTTTGCTTAGTAAGCAATATATAATAGCTTTCATGGGCTTAATGAAAAAGATTAATAGAAACAACAGCAGAAACCAGCACACACAAACACACACCCCAAGCATCTATTCGGGATAAGTTATAGTTTTCTAACAGCAGATTTCAGCAGTTCCATGTTAATATTTCATTTAGGGTGGCCAAATCTGTTTCTCACACACAACAAAATATTGTTTCTCTGCAGCCAGCCAGGGCATAAGGGGGGAAAGTGTTGCATCAGGCTGTGATGGGGAAGGGGAGGGAAAAAGAGATGCATGAGTATTTTACTGTGGAACAAGGAAGGACCAAATGGAGGGCCATCAAGCGATGGTTGCAACCATGATGAGATGTGGAAAGAATATCTGCCCAATTAGATGGCTTTGCACAGGGGTGTTACTCACTTACCTTCCCTACCTGTTTGCAAATGTGAGCGTGCAAGAGCCTTCCGCGGATGCGCAGAGCATTAAAAATGGGACGTGATGACGTCCAGGTGGGTGAGCAGAGCCTCCCGCAGTCGCTGCTATAGGTTTGCCTGAACTGGATAGAGCCAGCTGAATACCAACACTGGCTTTGCATGAACTCAAAGCCACTTGGCAACTCACTTGCTTAGCAGAATAACTTCTTCTAGATCATGTCTACATGATATTGAACTTGATCTCAGCGGTAGGTTTAGCAGAATATGAAATAACGTGAAACACTCTTTTTTTGGGGGGGGGAGTGGTTTGTTATTTTTAACAACCAAGCTAATTGGTCCAAACCCTATAAAAGGCCGCTAACTAATTAGTGTGCTTAATTCTCAAAACTCAAAAATAGATGCAATTGTGAAGGCTTGAGATAGGCAAAGGTATCTAAACTTTGAACCTAGGGTGGAAGAGAGCTTTCCTTGAAGTTTAGCACTCCAGATGGGTGTCATGAATATTTATAATTAATTAAAATATCTCCTTTAGATGGACTCAACTCCTGGTGAACATGGAAATGATTTCCTATTGCTTTCTTCTGGGATTCTGTTTTTAATTTCAATTAGGTAGAGCATATTCCTGGGATTTCCTAAAGGTCTCTTATCCAAGCACTAATGCTATTTAGCTTTTCTGAGATGAGCTAAGTGTAGGTGGGTGCTACTTCCTCCAGGGACAAAGGTATTACAATCTTTCAGGATAAGAATCTTCCCAAAGCAGCTTTCAAGCTATATAATTCTAAATAAAAACATTGCATATTATTAAAAAAAATGTCTAGCATATTTTGTATAAGAAAGCTGCAGTTCTGAGAAAGGGAACTAACTATACAGCTGAGGAAGCTTCTGTAATGCTTGTTCCCGGCTTCTGAGGCTCATTACCTGTTTCCTCTCTTCTTCCAAATGCTCTCTCACACCATCTCTGTGCTTCCTGTTAATTCCCAAAGCCAATTCACTGTTACTGATGCACTTGAGTGACAATAATCTGAGGTGTCTGAAAGGAAAAGCCATACAAATGCAGACAAGAGAAACATCTGAAAGAAATCTAACCGTATCATACACCTCCTGGCCTGCCTTCTCATGCAGGTAGATGTGATTGACTGTAATGACCACAGGGACAAAAACAGGAGGAAAATAAAGGCAGGTGACATGTCCAAAGACTTAAGAGGAATTGGTGGATGAGAGGGAGGGCTGGGATAAAGAGGAGAGAGGGGGGGAGGAGAGGAGAGGAGAGGGAGAGATGGAGGGAGAGATGGAGGAAAAGGGAGGGAGGGAGGGAGAGAAATAATACTTAAAGGAAATGATCCCAAAGGTGCTTTTTCCAAAAGACAGCTGGACGGTCTTGGCTTCTCATCCATGAAAAGTAATATATTTTCAAAGAAAAAAAAACTAATAAAGACGTTGCCTTTTGGATAAAAAGCACTTTTGGGACCACCGTGACCGCAAGCCTAACCCAAGGATGATTGAGAATCTCCATAGACATTCAAGGAAATCAGTTTTTACTGGAAAGACAGAAATATATATTGTTGTGTCTCGGCTGCCCTCCTCTCCTCAGCCGGGCCCCTCCCATCTCCTGCTATCTGAGTCAGAGTCTGATAATGAAGAGGAACGGCCTGGCATGCCTCCAGCCCCCAGCCCTGGCACCATGCCCGGACAGAATGTCAGGAATGAACAAACAAACCTCCCTTCTACAGCGTGTGAGCACGAAGCCAGCCACGTGCTAGAATTGCTGGCAGCAGATCAGGAGGACGGAAAGTCGCAGTGGATGGATCCCCGCTTCCGGAGAATGGAGAGGCGATGTCAGCAAAAGGAAGGGAGGGGCAGGCCTGGATAAGTGCTGAGTCATGGAGCCACACCCCATGACCTATATAAAGGATCTGCTTTTTGGCATTCCTTGAGTCAAGCAAAGTCTCATCTGGTTTGCTGAAGTCACACCTTGGATTCCTGCCTGCCCTGAGAACTCTGACAGGAATTTGGCAAAGCTGCAGAGACTTCGTGGCCACGCTTGATATAGACTTCCCAGACCCGGCCGTCGTGGGACACGACACATGTTGGCGAGGGAAAATAATTAGTTTGAGATCCTCTATTAAATAAGGAAAGCCTGTTAAAGGCCAGCCCATACATTGGAGAAATATGAAGCCAACCTGGTTTGGAGTGTTGTAAATCAGCAGGTGAGCTAAATGTGTCTGTGGATTTAAACTGCTTATCCTTGGGTTAGGCTTGCCTCATTCAGTGAGGAAAACTGGTAAGCAAGTCTTTATATACAGCTCAGTGATGAAATCCAATTTCTTTTATTACCGGTTCTGTGGGTGTGGTTTGGTGGGCATGGCAGGAGAAGGATACTGCAAAATTTCCATTCCCACCCCACTCCAGGAGAAGGATATTGTAAAATCTCCATTCCCACCCCACTCTGGGACCAGCCAGAGGTGGTATTTACTGGTTCTCCAAGCTACTCAAAATTTCTGATACTGGATCTCCAGAACCCATCAGAACCTGCTGGATTTCACCCCTGATACAGCTTGTTGCTCTTGCCCAAGATCATTTATAAAGTTTGTAGAGTTGTTGCCTTTGTTCACTCAGTAACCCATGCTTCCCCCTAGACTAAAGTGACCAGATTTCAGTGATGGCAAAGTGGGACACCATTGACCGGGGGCTGCGACAAGACTGAGTCTTGCCACCTGCCTGAAGGAGGAGGAGCGGCTGCTGCTTCTCCGCTCTTCCAGGCAGGCTCGGCTCTCCTCAGCTCTCCTCTCCACTCTCCTCTTCCTCTCGGGTGAAGTCAAGCGGCGTCTCTCCTCCCTCTTGCGCCCCCTTCTCCGCCACTCCCCCTTCTCCTCCTCTTGCGCCCCCTTCTCCGCCACTCCCCCTTCTCCTCCTCTTGCATTGCCGCCTCCCATTTTCAGAATGGGATTGAAACAAAAAAAAAATCGGGACTTTTTGGAATTGCCGCGGGACACTGGACAAATTATTAAAAAGCGGGACTGTTCCGTCAAAAGCGGGACGTCTGGTCACTATACCTTAGACTCTGAATAAGTCTCCTGTGGTGGGTAAAACTTAGTTTTCTTTAAACAGATTATTCTTTGGCTTTAAAAAATATGTCAAACATCCTGCTGTGCCTCCTATTATTAAGGTTTACATTTGGTAAGAACTAGTATCTTGGCTGTTATGAACAGATTCTTTATTAATTGAAAATTGGAGACTAATTTTATAGTTAGTGTAGCAAAATAAGATCAGTAGTGACTTTAATTAAATTATATCCTGTTGTGCATTTAGTATATCTAAGTGACTATTCAACAATTTGTGAGCAATTCTCCAAATACATACATTTCTTGTCATTTTATTTTACTTATTTGTATCCCACCTGGGCTATTTTTTACAAATAACTCCAAGACACTATTGATATATATATTTAGATTATGTTGATTTACGATATGTTTTTTTTTTCTTATGGAGAATCAGATTCATTCTTCCTCATTTTATGAAGGAGAAATATCTACAAACAATTTACAGTGATAATTACTACCATTGATGCACAGATATTCTACAAAGATCTCTGCAAGGGCATTACAACAGAGTCACACAAAGTACATACAATCTATTGGCAATAAAATAATGTAAATGTTCAGTTTTATGAATATGCATGCCTGTATAAATAAAAGACAATATTTTTAGCTCAGGGTTGAATTGTGAAGTCTTTGGTGGTCTCTGAGCTCGATCATTTCCTTGCAGACATTTCATTATCCAATTATGTAACATCATCATTGCACTGATGATGTTACCTAGTCAGGTAATGAAATGTCTACAAAGAAACAACCAAGCTCAAAGACCACCAAAAAGAGGTTTCCTTTTGAGTTTAACATTTAGCTGATCTGAAAAAGCAGGCCCTGCATGAGGAGGAGGAGGAGGAGGGAGGGGGGGAGGGAGGGAGGGAGGGAGGAAGGAAGGAAGGAAGGAAGGAAGGAAGAAGAGAGAGGGAGAGAGAGAGAGAGAAAGAAAGAAAGAAAGAAAGAAAAGAAAAGAAAAGAAAAGAAAAGAAAAGAAAAGAAAAGAAAAGAAAAGAAAGAAATTGTAATAAAGATGGCATATATTTCAAATCCAGCTGCTCAGTGATATTGTATTCAGTAAATAATTCAAAGCACTTATAGGCAGCTGTACAAAGGTGAAGCTGGCTTGAAGCTGTAGAGCAGAATTTTAGATGCCAAGTTCTTCATTTGGTGCTCATTCAAGTGACTAGAGACACACTCTCAGAAACCTATCTTCCTCACAGTGGTCTTCTAAAGGTTTATCTGGAAAGAGGAGACTAAGGCCTTTTCATCTCCCATTGATCCAACTTAAAATTCTGTCTTCTTCACTGCTGGTAGTAGAGGGTAAACACTGACCCAGGCCTGGTTAGTGGATGGAAAGAGAAGTTTTGCCTCCTTTTCTCTGAGGAATCATCTATTGCAAAATACTTCAATATCCTTCCTATAAAAGACTACTTCAGCTTCAATCGCAATATTACAAGAGCAAAAAATAGATTCAAGCTAAATGTCAACCGCTTCAAACTTGATTGCAGAAAATATGACTCCTGTAACAGAGTTTTTAATGCTTGGAACTCATTACCTGACTCCATAGTCTCTACTCAAAATCCCAAAATCTTCAACCAAAAATTGTCTACTATTGACCTCACCCCATTTCTAAGAGGGCTATAAGGGGCGTGCATAAGAGCACAAAAGTGCCTACCGTTCCTGTCCTATTGTTCCCTTCATCATATCAAATTGATATAGTTGATACATATTTTTATACATATTAGTATATTTTCTTCAAAATATGTTGTTTTATCTATGACAATTGTTTGTGTATACTGTTGTGACAAAAATAAATAAATAAAAATAAAATAAAAATAAAAATAAAATAAAAATAAAATCACTGATTTCCATGTAATTTATAGCAGTAGGGAACTGCTGGACTAGAAGCTGGGTTGCTAATAAGGTTGCTAATAAGGCAAAACAAAAAGGCTGCCTTCTTCTTTCTTATTTTATTTTATTTTATTTTTTTTCATAAAAAGTTTTATTTTTACAATCATATCAAATAATTCATCCAATGTACAGTTATATACAATTAGTCGGGCTTGCCCAGTCACCACCCCCCTTTTTAACACTCTTCCCTCTTCTACCTTCTTTTACTTTCCAAACCTTCCTCTCCTTCTCTTATCTACATCCGCTCCTCCCTCCACCCTACACCTTCCTTCTCCCTCTACTATCCCTCTTCCTTCCTCTTCTCCTCTTTCCTACCTCCTACTCTCTTTTCTCCTCCTCACCGTTCTAAAATGGTAACTATGCAGACCCGATCCTACATTAATTATATTTCTTCAATAATCCCTGTACATTAACCATCACTCCATCTCTACCAAACCCCCCAATTCCCTCCCCTTACCCCCACCCCCACCCCGACTTCCCAGAACAAAATGCAGGGTATCAAAACTAACAATCATAATCCAAAATAATTCCTAAATTATAATCTCTAGTCACACCACACTTAGTCACACTCTCAATTCCCTCTCCTTCAAAATATATCTAATACAAAATATTTCCTAAATTTACTCATATGCTATTCAATATTTTTTTATCTGATACTTATTTTAAATATAATCAATCCACATTTTCCATTCTAGAATATATTTTTCTAGTGTATAGTCTTTCAAGTAAGCGGAGATTTTGTCATCTCTGCCAGATTTGATACTTTGAGTGTCCATTCTTGATTGTAGGTAATTCTTCTTTCTTCCAATACTGAGCAATCAAAAGTCTTGCGACTGTTATTAAGTTCAAAATCAATTTAGTCTCTATAGCTGTAGTCCATAATTATTCCTAGTAGAAAGAACTGCGGAGTAAACTTAATCTTCTTTTCAAAATATTCTGCATGATCCACCATACTTTAATCCAAAATGCTTTAACTTTTTACAAGTCCACCATATATGGTAATAAGTAGCATCTTCACAATCGCATCTCAACATTTAGCAAGATCTAATATGTGTTTCTTGTAAACAGGTAATGTCATTTTAAATTGTTTCAAATAATGAAATACTTTCCTTCTCTTCTACGGTGAGTTCAGGCCATTAACATTCCAAGATAGGAAACTTTTGGAACACCAGCCGCAGATCACATTTTACTTTAGGCCTTGCTCCTCCCACTGTTTCCGTTGTAGTAGTTGCCAGTTGTTGTTGTGCCTTCATCTCTTGTTCCTTGCGTTTAGCAGCAGCTCTTGTCAACCTTTGTTCTTTTGAATCTAAACCCGTCGTAGGTATTTCCAACACTTGTAATAAATCTTCTTCCATCACAATCTGTTCTTGTACCTGCTTCACTTCTCTTCCTTCACTTCAGCCTCCCTTCCTCTAGCTTCCAATGGGGAAGACTTCCAACTTTAATACCTCAACATAAAATTCTCTTGCTTTTCCAACCGTATTGAAACGATATACTTTCCTGCATAATATACTATTATACCAGTTGGAATATCCCATCTATATTCAATCTGATGTTTTTAAGTTCATTCACCAGGAAGGCAAATTCCTTCCTAGCCCTTAACATTTTGGTGGAATTTCCTTTAATATCAAAATATCTTGACCAGCAATCTGAATCTTCTCCCCTTATATGAAGCTTGCAAAATCTGATTTCTCACTGTTCTGTTTGTAAAATAAATAACAACATCCCTTGGCAACTTTTTTGCCTTGCTATCCAAGAATTCACACGATATATTTTATCAATTTGATAAGCCACATCTGCTGGACGAGCTGCTAATATCTCAGCAAATACTTCAGAAAAATTTCCTTAAATTCTCTTCCTTATTTTCTTTCAAACCTCGAATTCTAAGAGCAAATTCCATATTTCTATATTGTATCAAAACTATTTCATCCTCTGTTTTTCCATTTTACTTTGAAATTCATCCATTTTATTTTCTAATTTTAAATTATGTTGCTTAATTTCTTCAACCTCCTCCTCCAATAAAATCACATTCGTTGCCAAACTTGTACTGCCATTACAAATCCTTCTTTAACTTCTTTATTTCCACTTGAATTTCTGATATCTGCTCTTTCATTTCAGACATCTCATCAGTTATTACTTTAAATTTTTCTTCTATAAAGCCTTTTAAGTTCTCTTGTAACGCCTCTAAATTCAATGTTCTAGTCTCTGCTGTATGAGCTGGAGAGGCACCAGCTGATAAAGTTCCAGAGCTCTTTGTTACAGTAGACTTTAATTGTTTGGCTGCCATCTTCTATAAAATTATATATTTATTTATTTCCAACTTAATATTCACTTTAAATCTTCTTAACCTCTAAAAAACACAGTCTTTTAAAGCAGTATTTAAAAATCTCCCCTAGATTCTATCAGCAGGCAGCAAAGAGTTAAAGAGTAAAAGCAGCAAGTAACATGCAAATTACCAACTGCAGACGGAACGCTGAAAGTATCGCTTTCGCTTTCCACTCGTTAACTTGTTAACAATTCGCCTCCATTTTTTTACTGTTTTCAAGCTTGTTACAAAGTATCGGGGAATCGGCTTGGCTACTTGCATAAAGTTCTCCCACTTTCGTTCTGTCCGGTATAATCCTTTATTGTCCAAAATAAATCTCGGCGTTTGGTCGTGGTGATTGGTTCCGCCAAAGGCTGCCTTCTTCTTGAACCCAATTATAGTGAAGCTTGAACTAGTAAATGCCATGATTAGACATGTTATGGGCTGCTTCCTGAGTGCTTACTGATCAGTGGGGCAGCTAGAGCTACACAATGGGGAAGCTTCCTTGCTCACCATGGCAGTACTTCCTGAAAACCCATTATGCGCCGCGGTGGTGCAGAGTGCAGTACTGCAGGCTATTTCTGCTGAATCACCGGCTGCCGGCAGTTTGGCAGATCGAATCTCACCAGGCTCAAGGTTGACTCAGCCTTCTATACTTCCAAGGTGGGTAAAATGAGGACCCAGATTGTTGGGGGCAATATGTGACTCTGTAAAAAGCTTAGAGAGGACTATGAAGCGGTATATATAAGTGCTAGTGCTAGTGCTAGTGCTAGTGCTAGTGCTAGTGCTAGTGCTAGTGCTAGTGCTAGTGCTAGTGCTAGTGCTATTCAAGAGATTGGCAGCCTGGCAGGGATGGGAGACACTGTTCTCTTAGCAAGCTGTACAACATGTCATCAGAGACCAAATGCATGTTCAGAGTGATATACATTGGAACAGCAATATTAAAGCGCTTATGAACCAATGAGATCTGAGTTAATAAGAAAGAGATATTGGTTGTTAATAGTTTGATGAAAACATTGGCTCAGAGAGAAGCAGCAGTGAAAAGCTCTTTGCCATGCCAGAGATCTGCTGACAGACAGCTCCAATCTTAGTGTTGACTTCTCAAAACAGAAATAGCTCATTGGACCACAAAAGGGTAGATAAGTTCAGGCCTAGGGTATCAAAGGATTACAGATAAGTATTTTTATAGGAACAAATGCTACTGTTTTTTAGTTGAGGGAAACAAATAGGCACTTCTAAATTTATTGAATTATACATGTCAGTTATCTCTCTGGAGGATAACAGAGAAATATCTTTCTGCTCTTTCTGATGGTTTTACAGAAGGGTGCTATCAGAGCAGGTCAGGCTGCAATTTTCAGATTTTGGATTGTACAAAAATAGCAACAAAAAGGGAGTCTGAAATGTTTGCACACTGACTGTTCTTATGGCCTCTAGAGTCTCTGGAAATGAATTGCCAGAGAGCTGAACTATAGCTTTACCCACCTCTGCTCCATAACTCAACGCATGGACTATTTTCAAATTTGTTCAGATTGTATTGTGCCCATGAATTAGTCTTAAGTACTCCATGGTACTTTTCTCTCTCCTCTCCAATTTTGTGGCACAAGGCTTTGGCTAAAAAAAATGGATTAAAATTAAATTTTTATGGAGAATTTTAAACAACAACAACAACAACAAAAACCTCAGTTCATGGAGAACCCATACCCAAATAATAGCAAAGTAATACAAATGAAAAAAAAAGGCTATTTTAGAAGAATTAAGGTAATTGGTTAAGACGAATAGCTCAGTATTAGATGTTGCATGCTGAACTAGGTTGCATGCTGAACTTTCCTGGCACTTCTAGAGTAAGTTAGAAAAAGACCTGCTTTAAAAGCTGACAAACTGCTACCGATCTGTACAATATTTTAGTTAGATGAACTGATGGCATGTCTCAGGGATTAGGTTATGGTTATGGTTAGAGTTAGTCTCAGCTTCCTCTTTCCTTGTCACAGGTCACATTGTTTAATTAAGTGTTCTGGTGTCTCCTTGGTAACCTCTTCCAGTGTCTGGCCAGCACCTGTTAGGATGATCTTGGTTCCCATGAGATAATAAACAACATGATACAATGATCTCATAAAAATTGAAGGTGTATAAAAATCCAGGTCTTTAAACAGGTATCTACATTTATTATATAGCACTGGAGAGAGTGAAATTTATGAACTTCATCAATAACGGTTCCTTTCTAACTCACTTAAATCATTTGAAATTATATTGTATTATGAAGATTAACTAAGTTTTTGACTGTGGCTTACTATGAAGAGATATAAACAATGTATACATTTGAATATTAATATTTGTGATTGGAACATGAGGTTGTAATATTTGAAATGTTTTTGATTGCAAATATGGAATTTAGTTGAAACATTTGAAATTGTATTATATTGTGAAGATTAGCTTAGTTTAAAAAGCAATGGAAATGAATGATTTTAATGTTATACAATTAAGTGAGATGTAGTAAGGTATTTGATTGTAGTATTTGGATAAGTTGTATATGTAAAATGGTATGAACATCATTTTTTTCTGATTGGAATAATGGAATTTAGGGAAAATGCTTGAAATTATATTCTGAGGTGAAAAGGGAGTAATGGGAAAATATCTGAATAGGATGATTTAGAGTTAGAAAAATGATTGATTGGAAACTAAAGGGTTTTAACTTGGAGGAAGTAATGAGAGGAGGAAAAAAGAAAAAAAATTGATTAATGATTAGAGATTAGGGCAAATGGTAAGACTAGTTATATAATAGAAATAAGGAAAATAAAATAAAAATTAGAGAGAAATATTATGGCAAAAAGTGAAACATATAGATTGTGTTGGAAGATAACTAAAACCTGTACAAATTTGGTACTCGGCCAATACTCTGTTCAGAAAAAATGCATTGTTTGTTTGTTTGTGTGTGTTTGTTAAAAAATAAAAAATAAACTTTTCTTAAAAAAATAACGGTTCCTTTCTTCCCTTCAGTGGTCTAATGTAAGCTTTGAAAATAAAAACATTTAAACTAAAACAGAACCAATTTTATGAATATATAGAGTTAAAGTATCTTGACCTGTTGACTTTGAGCATCTTATTCTTAGAATTTAAAAGATACCTAATGTAATTAATCATGTAATCCTATTCAGGTCTACACAGAACAAAATCCAAATTAGTTCAATGAATCTTAGTCCAAGTTGACAAGACAGGCTTGAATTTCAAATTTATGAATGACCTCATGGTTTTAAAAGTTCCAAATATTTGATCTTTGAGGGTCTGACCAAGGTTAGTGTTCCATCCAAGTGGACTGGATCAAGACAAAGAAGTGGGTAAGTCAGGAGAATATGGAAGTGTAATTATTTTCAAATACTGTCTCTTCTGCTATGTTAGAAATTGCAAATTGCATAATCTTTGGGAGCTTAGGACTTGTTTCCTAGGATTTTGGGAGTCACCTGTGGCACGGAAATCGTAAAAGTGTGGGTTGTGACTGCCCTACATGTTTCCTTGAATAAGTATACTAAATCTATGGATCTGATTTTGCCTGAGGACCCAGCTCACAGCATGGAATCTGGCAAGAATTCAGGTCCCTTCTACTCGATAACTCCATCATGACTTCTTCTTGAAGATGTAGCATCTTGAGCCCAAAACATTGTCACCTCTGCTGTGTTCAGGAGTACAAAAATTACAAGGTCTGCTAAATTTAACTTATATACAGAGCACAGCATGAGAAAGACGGGCTAGATGAATCACAAATTGGAATTAAGATTGCCAGGAGAAATATCAACAACCTCAGATATGCAGTTTGATATCACTGTTCTAGGCACAAGAAGACAGATAAAAGAGGATTTTATTATTTATTTATTTATTTATTTATTTATTTATTTATTTATTTATTTATTTATTTATTTATTTATTTATTTATTTATTTGTCGCACAGTATATTTAAGCATAAGCATGAAACAACTATACAACACATAAGCATATATATGAGTATGAGTATGTAATAACTATATTAATTGGATATAATGAAGGAAAACAATAGGACAGGAATGGTAGGCACATTTGTGCTCTTATGCACGCCCCTTACAGACCTCTTAGGAATGGGGTGAGGTCAATGGTAAATAGACAGATTTCAGGGAAAAAATTTTCTAGTAATCTGACCAGCTGCTTTAGCAACTGCTTAAACCTTGGATCCCAAAGCTGTTCCCAGATTCAGCCAGAATCCATGCAGCTCATCTAAACCAGGAAAACTTCAGGTGTTGACCTTCTTTGCTTGTTTTTGCACCATTTGTTTTGTTATGTGAACATCTTCCATTCTAGTCACTTTTACAGTGCATTCAATCTGTTTGATCCACTTTGCATTCTCATTGTGCTTCTTGTTGTTTTCCCACAAGTTCTTCCAAAATGTCAGGGTATTTTCTTTGTTAGGCATTTCACTTGTGGTAGCACCTTGTCCACTTTCAAGGGTCTTATACAAATGATGCTGGTCTGCTTGAAATTGTGAATTTTGCTGAAACTATATTATTCAGTTACCATAACATTTTATTTTTCTTTGCAATAGCTACAACTCTTTCTTTAAGCTCTTCAACCATAACTGCAATTTCCTTGTTTACCAGGTCATATCTTTTTGTCATGCTAAGTCTGATTTGTTTATACATGTTTCCTTGCCTCAAATTCTTCAAATTACTTAAATCCAATTGAATTCTCTTTATTCTTAACTCCAGATGGATTTTTCACTTTAGTTTTTCATTCTTAATTGCTTTATTCTTTCCAATTTTCAAACTACTACTTCAGTAGTAACATAAACTTTTTGCATACATTAGCTTGTTTGTTTGAGCAAATGTTTCTGTTGGAAAAGTCTGGGCAGCTTCATTCATTTCTTTAATAATTTAGCCAAACTTCTCTTACTAACTTGATTCAGTTTTAGCAATCAAATAGTTTCCATGTTTTCTAACTGAGTCTTAATTTTCTTAGCTAGTTCATCTGACTGTTGGTTCTTCAGGATTTAATCCAGCTCTTGCTTCTTGTTCCTCATCCACTTCTTTGATTTCCTTCCTTTTCTCCACTTACTTGTTGCTGCACTTCTAATTTTTTTCTATTGTCAGTTACACTTGAGCCTTGATCTTGTGCTGCTCTACTTGCAATCTCTTCTAATTCTGCATTACTGAAGAGCTTGTGCTTCAGAATAACATGCCTCTTGTCCATAAGTCTTTGTTCATTGATTTCCATATCCAGATGATTCTCTTTCCAAATCTTGAATATGCAGTTTTTGAAATCCACATTTTGTTGCCTCCGATAATTGAAGGTTATTGAAAAAGCTTCCATAATTGAGGAATTTTCTTTCTTTTTCCAGATTTTTCATTTTCATTTTTATTTTTTGGTTTGTCTTCCAGTTGCCTTTCAACTCCATGCTCTCGTTGCCTAGCAGAGGGAGCTGATATGCCCTGTAGCATATTTTTTGCTCAGCACCAGTAGCCATAGTATTCAGAGCGAGTCTTGTTGAGCCAGGTGATGCTCTATCTGGCATAGAATTCACTTGATGTGTTTTCATCATAGTTAAATGGGTTTGGAGCAGGGGTTAAGTGCACTTACCTTCGCTACTGGATCACAAATGTGAGCATCCACACGTGCCTCCTCCACACATGCGCAGAGCCTTCTGCATATGCTCAGAGGGTCAAAAATGGGACATCATGACATCCGGGCGGGTGGGCGGATAGATCCAGCTGAATTTCACCACTGTGCGAGCCTGATAGATCTGGATAGATCCGGATAGAGCTGGATAGCCAGATAGATCCAGCTGAATTTCACCACTGGTTTGGAGCAAGTTTAGTCAGGCTCTTCTACAGAGCACACAAGCTCCCCTACCATGACAAGGTAAAGCTTCTTGGGGTTGCTGTTATTATTATTACCTCTTTTATTCATTAAACATGAAACTCAGTCAACTGAACATTTAAAAATGTGTCACAAATACGATTGACTGGTGCTAATGGTTGATACAGGTTGCTGCCAGTGTCCTAGGTATCAACCTAGTATCAATCTATTATTATTATTATTATTATTATTATTATTATTATTATTATTATTATTATTATTATTATTATTATTATTATTATTATTATTTTATTTACACAAAATGACAGTATACACAGCAAACGAGATAACTATGCTGGATTTCATATCACAGATCACTAGTCGAACACTTTCCAAGCGTTTAGGACTGTGTGATGTATCGGCGAATTATGCGAGCAGATCCCAGTAAGGTGGCCTTCTGCAGCTGACGAATGGTGATCTTTTCAGCACCAATTGCTTATAAGTGCTTGCCTAGGTCTTTAGGCACAGCTCCCAGTGTGCCGAGTACCACTGGAACCACCTGCACTGGTTTATGCCAGAGTCTCTGCAATTCGATTCTCAAATCTTGATATCTGGTGACTTTTTCAAGTTGTTTCTCATCAATTCTGCTGTCACCAGGTATAGCAATGTCGACTGTCCACACTTTTTTCTTTTCCAAAATCGTGATATCCGGGGTATTGTGTTCCAAAACTTTATCAGTCTGTATTCGGAAATCCCACAGTAGTTTTGCATGCTCATTTTCAATCACTTTTTCAGCTTATGATCCCACCAGTTCTTTGCTACAGGCAGATGGTAGTTGTGACACAAGTTCCAGTGGACCATTTGAGCGACTGTGTTGTGACATTGTTTGTAGTCGGTCTGAGCTATTGTAATAATATATAATATATTATTATTATTATTATTATTATTATTATTATTATTATTATTATTATTATTATTATTATTATTATTATTATTATTATTATTACCTTATTCATTAACCATGAAACTCAGTCAACTGAACATTCAAAAAGGCATCACAAATACCACTGACTGGTTCTAACCCGGGTTGCTGCCAGGGTCTTAGGTATCAACCAAGTACCTTCTTAAGATGTACGATGTTTCAAGTAGCGCAGTTTTTTGCAAGTTCTGCTGGTGTTATTGCAGGAAGCTGCAATTTGTTGATGTATCTTATAAAATTATTGGACATGGTACTAAGTGCCCTGATGACAATGGGCATCACTGTTACATGTTTCATCCATAGCCGTGTAGTTTCGATGGCCAGGTCACGATATTTCATGCTTTTTTCCAGTTCTTTTTCTTCGACTCTGGCATCTCCTGGTACTGCGATATCAACAATTATTTAATAATAATAATAATAATAATAATAATAATAATAATAATAATAATAATAATAATAATAATAATATAATTTAAAAAATCAAATCATTATAAAAGATAAATGAAACTCAGAAGGAACCCACCCAAAGTGATAAGACATGTGTTTACTTAAAAGTTCCTTACTTTTTGTCACACAATGAATGCCAAATGTCCCAAAGGTTTTTTAAAAATACCATCTTTCAATTATGCTATTCCATTTCAAGACAAGCAATATTATGTGAGCACAGAAAAACTGTGCAAAGTAGTAAGAAGGGAAATTAAAGACAGAAAAGGGAAGCCTAATTAAACTTACTTTACATCGACACCAACATCTCTCTCCTTATTTCTCTGTCCTTAACAATCTTCTGTACTTTGAAAAGTAACCAGTTTGATTAAGGAAAATAAACCAATAAAGACATTTCTTAAAGACTAGAAACCTTACATGGACTTTTGGCTGAAAGAAGAAATGGCCGAATTGATGATATATGGATTTGGGGATTAAAAAGGGTTAAAGACAGAGAGAAAAGAGTAAAATGGTAACTACCTGACAGAAAGAAGGATGAAAATTATAATCCCATATTTTCTTTCTTTTTGTCTTTCACTTCTTTCTCCCCTTTATTTTCTACCTTCTATTTTTTCTTAATTTTCCTTTAAATGTTTATATTTTTGTTGTATTCAAACATTCTAATACACACACAAGTATATATGTATGTATGAACAATCTGTACTTCCATCACATCCGTCTACACTTCATAACCTGTCTGCTGTTCTTAAAACTTCTCTATCTGGGAATTGGCTTAATTTCATGCAATTACTTGCTTAGTCTTCCCCTTTCTCCCATCCTACTCACTTATTCATCATAGATCTGTTTTGCTATTCAATATTCATTCATTCTCTTTATGTAATTAAACCACCACAATGTACAAATGATATTAGCAAAGCCTTAAATAAGGAACAGGTAAATTACAAGATACAAAAAGAACGTTTTAAAAAATCAAATTCTCTATATTTTACTGCCTCTAGTGGTCAATTGGCTGAAAGGTACTGAAAACAAGTGCAAATGGAATCAGACTTCAAATATTATACACAAAATACATTTTTGCATCTTTTGTTGAATATTCATTCCTAACAATCAAACCGTACTGCCTTATAGCTTTCTATCAGAATTTTCACATCTTATTTTTTCCTATCTATTTCCCAGTCTTTATTGTATACTTGTTCTTAATCAAACACATACAAATGTTCTCAGCACTATTCCAAAATCTGATTTACATATCTATTGCCTGGTGTAAAGCCATTGTACATTTAAAATTTTTTGCCCATTATTACTTTATATGCTTTCAATCAGAATTAAAGCCAATATCTTCCCAATACACTTAACAAATTAATTACTTACTGGGTTTTGCATTCATTTATTCAACTTATTCATTTATTCATTAGCAGATCTTTCCCCTTACACATTTAGGAACAATAATAGCATTTTTCAATCATCAAAATTGCTGCATTTTCTCTTTCTATTTCTTTCTTATTGAGAAGTCTGCTAGAACCATAAGTTCTCAGTTGGAAAAAAATTGAAGGCTTTTTGAAAACAGCAGGAACATAAAAACAAAACTCTAATCCTTTACTGATACCTGGTAATGTCTGGATTAATGCAGCCTGATAAGGATAGCCCTATTTATTTATTTATTTATTTGTTTTTGCATCTGTGATAGAGGTTCACCGTCCAAGAAATGCTCTTTTGAGGAAGCAGTTTTGGGCATAATTATGATTTTATTCCAGAGCAAGTCTTTAAAATATGCTGTACATCTTTTGCCCTCCATTCACTGAAATATGTTTTATTAATTGTTTCTTACCTTTTGCCATATTGCTAAGTTTTGCTGAATCAAAACTTTCTTTCTTTCTTGTCTCTCTTGTAAAGACATACTACGAAGTATACGTTAACGGTGAATTGAAATAATGAAGGTAACAAACCATGTAGCTACTAGTGAAATGTCTGTGAGCTTTTGATTCAATCCTGACAGAAAATGGCTTTCCATTAGCATTAGTAGACGTGGCCAACTTAAATATGCATCTGTTGTTTGAAAAAGGATTATGTTAAATTAAATCTAAGCCAAATGATGCATAAAATACAATTAGATCAGTAAATGAGAACAATTAAAACACATGTTGTTGGTTACAACTGCATAACTGCAATCAGACTTCATCTGCTATTCAGGATATTCTCAGTGTTCTTCTCCCTATAATATCTATCTATATTATCCTCAACACAAACTTTGGATGTTATGTATAATTTTCGTTGTTTATTTTTCAAAGAAATTATAATTTTCATCACATTTTTCCTCTTGGAAGAAGTATCTAAAACACATCCTCTTTCATCAGATGGAATTAATAAAAAGTAACAGGGAATAATTCTTGGGCAGATGTTTCTGTGGATTTCACAAAACACGGTGGAGACAATACAGGTTAGTTACATACCCATTCTGAAGATAGTAGGCTTGTTCATAGGCTTCCGGATGGTTAACTCAGATTTATTTTCTTTATTCGGGAAACTCTGATAACTCCTGTTTCATGGTCTTTCTGCATGAATTTAGGATTGTTATATTATCAAACTGCCCTCTTGGGGCATTAACACAGTGGTATCCTATTCAGAAGTGGTATTCAGTCGGTTCATACCGGTTCAGGCAAACCAGTAGCAGAGATTGCGGATAGGCCCACCCACCAGTGCCAGCTCTATGCTGTCCTATTTAGGCATGTTTTTGAGGCCAGGCACATGCGCAGAAGGCACACACAAACTAACAAAGCGCATGCTCAGAAGGCCAGCTGTATGCGCAGAAGGTGCATATGCACGGGGCAAACTGGTCGTAACAAAATGTGAAATCCACATTTCTTTGAAAAATAAACAACGAAAATTATACATAACATCCAAAGTTTGTGTTGAGGATAATATAGATAGATATTATAGGGAGAAGAACGCTGATCCTATTCTACTTCTTTCAGATGCAACTGGAGCAATGAACCATGGAAGCCTGAAAGAACAGAAACAAGTATTTCCTTCAGGAAATATAGGATCTACCCTATATTTTGATGGTTCCATTTATTGCTGGAGTTGATGTACTCCACCAGATTAAATACCTGATGATCAAACTGATTGAATGGGTGTAAATGACATCGTGACATCCAGTCACTTTCTCTAAAGTAGTCAATGGTAATGACTGTATGTGACCCACTTCTGAAACCAGTGCTTTTAGACCATCATGAAAATTGAAGCCAACTGTACTGCATGTTACCAGTTTAGCCTTCCAGCCAAATCCTCCTAGAAGTTTTTTAATGGATTTGGGAAATGTTATGTTCACTATCATAGAAAAAGTTGAATTTCTTTTCCAGGAACAGTGGTGGTATTCAGCTGGTGAGGGTTCTATCCGGTTCAGGCAAACTGGTAGCGGTGGTTGCGGGTGGCTCTGCCCAGATGTAATCATGTCCCATTTGTCCACGTTTTTGACACTCTGCGCATATGCGGAAGGCCCTGCGCATGCCCGAAGGTGAGAGCACATGCTCACATTTGCGAACCGGTAACGAAGGTAAGTGAATACCACCCCTGTCCAGGAATCCTTTTGGAGGAAGATACTAGCTTTCTAATTTGACCACTTTAACTCACTTTATTCAGGGGTTTCCGGTGGCTCCGCTTTGTTAATGGTGGTCTATTTTAGCCCGCCAGTTCTGTGTGATTCTGTAGAGCTGTTTAGACAGCGTTAATCTGTTGTCAACAGCTTGTAAATCTCTACCGTTGGGCAAAGAGGGGGAGGTGAGCATTCGGGCTGAAGTAGAGCCCCAAGGAAAGCCCCAGGAAGATTTCTGGTGGTTTGTTGGGAACGCTCCTTCTATAGCTCGAAAAAAGCTCCAGAATCCAGAACGCTTCTGCAAATGGCAGAACAAAATGCAGCGTCCATCTCCGTGACTGATGGATTACTGAAGGATTGTTAACACAGACAGAGCCGAAAACAGGAGTGCTGGCATTTGATTGTAAGATGATTTTAACTCCCTGACAGAGAAGGTATTCGTATTCAAGAGTGGAGATGATGAAAGATGGTGTTTTGTGTATTGAAAGTGAAAGCTAAGCTAAGCGAAAGCTAAGGAAATGCTTATTACAATTGCTGGCGTGGAACCTTTAAGAAGAATATAACAAGATATTTTTTTTAAATGGATTTTTTTTAAAATCTCTTTTTTTATTATCTTTTTCTTACAGTGTTTAAGAAGAAAAGCTTATTGAAATTATTTTTTTATTTTTTTATTTTTTCTCTTTTTTCCTTCTTCTTGGTATTACTTAGTTTTAAAATGGCCTTTAAGCAAAGAGATTTAACCACTTCTAAAATATTGGAAATTTCTTCACTTCAGATACGGAAATTGAAAGAAGATATTAAAGACAGTCTAAGGAATTTTTTACAGGAGCTTATGGAGGCTCATCTTTCAGAAATAGATCAAAAATTTAATGAAATGGAGAAAGAAATACTGGATTTTAAAGATATGGTGGAAGAGCAGAGGAGGGAGATGAAAAAATTAAAGGAATCAATTACCCCATTATTGTTATCTAGTATTCAGACAGAAGAAAGACTGGATGAACTTAACCAAATTAATTTAGATTTGCAAAGGAAAATAGATGAAGTTCAAATTAATTTGAATTTAGAAAATAAAATAGATGATATTCAGGTTAAGGTAGATAAGGCAGATGAAGAAAGGGTTATATTACAATATAAATTAATGGAATATGCTATAAGGATAAGGGTTTAAGAGAATATAAAGAGGAAAATTTGAAAGAGATTTTTATTCAGGCCTTTGCTCAGATAGAGGGAGTGGAACCAGAAGATTTTGAAGTTAATATTGAAAAAATTTATCGTGTTAATTCTTGGTTGGCAAGGCAGAAGTGTTTACCGAGAGATGTGGTTATTTATTTTACAAATAAGAAGATTAGGTATGGAATTTTGCAAGCATTTTATAAAAATAAATTTCAAATATTAGGACAAGATATAATAATGATGAAGGAAATTCCTCCTAAAATGTTAAGAAAGAGAAAAGAATTTGCCTTTTTAGTGGATGAGCTTAAGAAACATCAGATATATTTTAGATGGGAGGTTCCAGCTGGTTTAACAGTGAATTATAAAGGAAGAAAGTATTTTCTCAATACAGTTTGTAAAGCACGAGATTTCTACACTAATGTATTAAAGATTGGGAACTCTTTATTAATAGATGTTAAGTTGAATGGTGAATAGATGGTGGAAAATGTGTAAGACAGAAGAAGGGGAAGGAGAATGTTTAATTCTATTATATATGATTATGATTAATTTTTGTAAATGATTTATTTTGGATATAAATGTGTAATTTTAGGGGTACTATTTGATATATTTCAGGTATAAAGGAATAGGAAGATGGAATATTGTTTAACTTTGGAGGATAGATAGTAAAATTTAGGAATTTGGATTAAATATTATATTTAAGAGATGGATGTAATGTTGTTATATGGCTAATTAGAATTTAATTGTTATAATAGATATATTTTGGATAAGTTATAGGTGTAATTTTAATAATGTTATTTGATATAAGCAAGGTAAAGTGAAGATTTTAATTATTATAATTGATATATTGGATATTTGTAATATTATTTGTTGTATATAAATGTTAAAGATGTGAAAAGATGGACTATTGTTTACCCTTGAAGGTTGGACAGAAAAATTTAAGAAATTAAGTTGGAAATATGAACTATTTTTGAGAGACTGCTTAAGGAAGAAAGACATTTTAGAAGAACCCTTGGTGAATATTGGAAGATGGAATGTTGTTTTGATATTGATTGATGAAGGTTGGATATTAAAAACTCTTGATATTATTCAAGAACAAACACTAACACAATCGGAAATTTCTGAGAACTCTAGGAGTGGAATGGTCTGATATATAATGGATTGGAAGAAATGTATTTTCTTTGTTTCTGGAAGGGGAGTTGAGGTTTTAAGGAGTGACTATGGATTATGATTTGTGTTATATTTTAATTTTTGTTGTTAGTTTTATACCCTGTATTCGGTTCTGGGAAGTCCCGGGGGTGGGGGGAGGAAGGGGAAGGGAGGGGGAGGGGTGATGAGGGTAGAAAATGGATTGATGGTTAATGTACAAAGATGATTGAAGAAGTATAATTAATGTAAGATCGGAGCTGCCTGGCTACCACTTCAGAATGACGGGAAAGAAGGAAGTAGAAGAGAGAAGGAGGTAGGAAAGAGAAGAGGAGGAAGAGGAAAGGAAGGAAGAGGGATAGAAGAGGGAGAAGAAAGGAGTAGGGAGGAAGGAGGAGAGGATGTAGATAAGAGAGGGGAAGGATGGTTGTGGAAAGTAGAAGAAGGTGGAGAAGGGAAGAGAGTTAAAGGAAGGGGGTGGTGACCGGGCAGGTCCGATTAATTGTATATGATGGTACATTAAATAGGTTATTGGATATGTATGTTAAAATAAAACTTTTAAAAAAAAACTCACTTTATTCAATGAAAAGATGTTTGCATTACAAAGGATCTCCCCCTCACCCAAGTAAGCAACATCTGTAATGTAGCACCATGATGTGGAAGAGTGTAGTAATATAAATTTTGTTGGATTTAATTTATTTAAATAATGCAGCTCAGTGGAGGAAAAGCTGCTTAGGTGATAATCAAACAATAAGAATGGCTATGTTCTAACTAAATGCTCTGAATTCTAACCCTTAAATAATCTATTATTCCCCAACTAATTTCCCAGATGTCTGATGGATTTTGAATCCAGTTAACCTGGATTCTGAATTGGATCCTTCATACTGAATGTGTGATGGATATGAAGGAAACATTTGATTGGTAACATTAATTAATGCCAACCAGCTGTCTAGATGAAGAGTTATGCCAACAAAATTTCAGTTAAGAGAGTTCTAATAGCCTAAAATTGCAACCTAAAAATGTGTTGTTGAGTGGGTTTCACTTTGAAAAACTCACACCATCTGCCACAGACTTTGCTAAGTCAAAATGTCCACAATCAAGTGAAGATCCTAAGGTCATCACTGTCTGTTCCACCCTCAATATCCTGTCCTTGTAAGGTAGCCAGACCTACATTTGCAGTTGCCAAATATAAATGGAACATGCTTTACCCACAGGAGGTGTTATCTCCTAAAATGTAGCAAAAGAACTAGTAAATTAATCAGCTCTCAGAAATAATTCATGGTCCTTTGAATTATGTTATTGTTTGGATGCCTTGTATCCTGCTGTAAATAACAATACCTTTAATTACAAAAACAAATCTTCTGGGTAGCATTTGAGAGTGATGGAAAAGTTTAATATAGAAATACAGACTATGATCATAAGTAAGGTTTGACCAACATTTGCTTTATTTTGTGATTCATAAGCCTGGAGGGCTTGGGAAGTATTTTATAGGAAAATCAAGAGGCATGCAGAGTCATCATACCTTTTTATATAAAGAAACTTATTTCTTCCCGATTCATTCATCAATGGTCTCAGGTGAGACTCTTTATGGTTGTTGGAGAAGGGTGTGTCATGTATTTTATGCATTGTGGATTTAGATGGTTGCATTTTGAGGAAAAAATAACTTTTATCTTTTTTTTACTAAGCGAGATTATGGATCTTATTCCCTTTGGCCAGGTTCTTTTGCTATATTTTCCTGATATCACGGATCTATAAAACTGAGAAATGAAAACATAGCTTAAAATCACAATTAGTTCGGTGATGGGTTTTTACTACGGGTTCTGTGGGTGTGGCTTGGTGGGTCTGGCAGGGGAAGGATACTGTAAAATCCCCCCCACTCCAGGGGAAGGATCCCCCACTCCAGGGGAAGGATACTGAAAAATCCCCATTTCCTCCCAATCAACTGGGACTTGGGAGGCAAAGAATAGATGGGGGTGGGGCCAGCCAGAATTTTTACTACCGGTTCTCCGAACTACTCAAAATTTCCACTATCGGTTTTCCAGAACTGATCAGAATCTGCTGAAACCCACCTCTAAATTAGTTTCATTTGAAAGTCTAATAAAAAAGCTATGGTTTTATTTGGCTTTGAATTTGAAGTGCATCTCTTTTTTGTAGGGCCCAAATGTCTCTTGATTGTTCCAGTAACATTACTAGGGTTCATGAATATTTATTCTTGATGACAATGCGGGCTTGTGCACATTCTCCTTATATAGGGATAATATAAAATCTATTACACAATAAGAATAATAGAATAACAGAGTTCGAAGGAACCTTGGAGGTCTTTTAGTTCAACCATCTGCTTAAACAGGAAACCATATAACATTTCAGACAAATGGTTATCTAATCTCTTCTTAAAAGCCTGAAGTGTTGAAGCACCCACAACCTCTGGAAAGATCCACCAATGAAAAGAATTTTCAAGGGAGATGATGGATTTCTTGAATGTATCCAAATAGAAGGTGATAGATACTCGGTTTGGGTTCTAGCTTTGAGTAAGGGGAAAGCATGGGCTTGGTATCCTATATGGCGCCTTCTGTTTAAATGATTCTTTGCAATTTTGGCAATACAGAAGCTGCAATGTGTATTTCTATAATTACTTTCCTTCTCTTTGTAGCCCACAACCGTTAGTTTTTCCGAATGCAAATATGAAAATAAACAAATCTTCCATATGTTCTAGCTTTCTATTATAATTAGCCTGTTAACAAAACACATATCTACTAAGTACTAAGTACTACTTGTGAGATTGGTTGGGATGAGAGGCAGTGACTGGTCCAAAGTCACCCAGCAGGCTTTCTCAGCTAAGGTGTGATTGAACTTATGGTCTCCCCTTTCTAGCCTGATGCTTTAACCACTGGGCCAAACTGGCTCTCATCAAGAAGATACCATCAGACAAGACATCATAAGCCATGGTGGTGCAGTAGTTAGAATACTGACTGCCAGCAGTTCGATTCTCACTGGCTCATGGTTGACTCAGCCTTCTATCCTTCTGAGGTGGGTAAAATGAGGACCCAGATTGTTGGGGGCAATATGCTGACTCTGTAAACTGCTCAGAGGGGGGCTGTAAGCCCTGTGAAGCGGTATATGTCTAAATGCTATTGCTATTCATGTTTAGTGAGTATATGAATGTACTCAGGAAGTTTTATTAACCACATTATAGAATGGTTTGCCACTGCTTTTTTTCAAATCAAGCCTATATTTTTGATGTTTTCTCTTTGCCATCCATCTGTCCCTGATTAGTTTCTGAGCTCAGTTATGGTTGATCAGGGTTGCCTATTGCTAAAACACTAGAAGACCAACAGCAAGTTCTTCCAGTTCCATTTTCAAATTACAAACATCTCTAAGAATTCATTTGCTCCCAGATTTATTTCATTGCACGTTTTTGGACCAAAGCTTCAGTCGATTGTAACTATTAAAGCTACTTCTGAATTTGGATTAGCATGCTGAATGTGAAAGCAATTAAAAAGCTTTAATATATTTTAAGCCTTTCCTTGAACCGTCTGATAATGGTTAATTATTTTATTTAGAATGCAAGTGGTAGGATTGGAAACAAACATTCAAACATTATTTTAAATGAAAACTTTTGAAATTCAAATTGCACATTGCATTTAATATGTAACATGCAACTATATCTCCAGGGTTACATTAACAAACTTCAAATGTTTGAAGGATCACCATTCCTGGATCCCAATACTTATAATATCTACTGATAGTCTTATGTCTCCCCAGTACAGTTGGAAGACCTCTCCTACCCTTGCATGTCACTAAAATATTTAGGGAGGGGGGAAATCATGTATCATCATGAAACCTATTTCCGAAAGTCTACATGGGAAGAATGGGGTTGACTTTTATTTCTACTGCATTGAGAAGAGTACTGTTCCAATATAGTGTAAGGCTATCACAATTCTCATAATTAATTAAAGAAGTTTAGAAGCCACTTAAAATTCTCAAGGTCGTAATATTAGAATTGTAGTAAACATTTGCTCTGCATAACTGCATAACTGTCCGGCAATTCATATTCAGTGGTGGGTTTCAAATTTTTTACTACCGGTTCTGTGGGTGTGGCTTGGTGGGTGTGGCATGGCTTGGTGGGTGTGGCTTGGTGGGCATGACAGGGAAAGGATACTGCAAAATCCCCATTTCCTCCTGATCAGCTGGGACTCGGGCCAGTCAGAATTTTTACTACCGGTTCTCCGAACTGCTCAAAATTTCCACTACCGGTTCTCCAGAACTGGTCAGAACCGGCTGAAACCCACCTCTGAATTTGTTACATTTGGGTGCTGCTTAAATCATTACAAACAGAATGTGGTAGAATATGCAAGATGAGTGGCAAGAATTCTTGCCACTCTAAGAGCTTCTGCTTGTTTCACCAAAATGAAAGGACAGACAAGGTTTTTACATGATCTTCAGTCTGATCTGAATGCACCCATGTAGGGCAAAGAAAAAAAAAGGGGGCCATTTATTTACATACTATAGATTATGCAATTCTTCACAAAGGCAGCCCCATATGTTCAAAAGTGTTGCTGTTGACTCACAGAGCCGCTGTGTTCCTTCTATTCTTAACATCAACAGCTTCTCTCTCAATTAATACGTTTGATTTTAGCATGTCAAAGGAAAGCAAGCCTGTGTTGTAAACACCCTTGATTAAGAGATGCTTCTTGAGCATTAGTGTTACTTCAGAATTTCTTTCCCCTTTTTTTCTTTTTAAACAGTTGCTTAGTTTCTGCTACAGCATTTTGATAGGCTGATCAAATGGAGAACAGCCACAGTCATGCTGGCCTGCAGCAAGACATTAATTATCAACTGCGTTCAGCATGGAATTCTCCAGAAGTAGCGATCTTAATATTTATGTAGCGTCATCTGCTTATATGGCATTTTGAAAAATTAAATGCAACAGATCCTTTGAAAGGATACAGTTTCAACTGACGGAAACAGCAGTGAATAGGAAGGAGAGAAAAATACAAGAAAAACCTGGTGATAAAACATCCACGCCAAATAAATGAAGCTAGATATCTCAGGTGGTTATCATCTTAATGCCATACCATCAGTGGTGGGTTGCCCCCAGTTCAAACCTGTTAAGTTTGGGCAATAACGAGGCAGGAGACCAGGGTAGTGACAACAGCTCTTTAATATACAGTGAACCCAGCAACCAATACTGGGGCAAACCTCTCTTTATATACAGTTCGGCCGGTGGCCTCAACCAATCAGCAACGTGCTAATTCCCGCCAAAACTTTTAAAGATACATTACACTCCTTCCCTCCCAGAAAACACTTTACTCAAATTTGCATACATTTAGCATATTATTTCTCTACGTAGTCACGCAGGTACGCTGGGCGTTTCCTAACTCTCCCGGACCTGCGCAGTTCATTATCTGGGAGTGAGTCGAGCTGACGGGAGGGACTGCTCGTTCCTCTCAGCTCCTCCTCCGGGCCATCCGGCCTTGGATTACTTGCCGAGTCGTGCCCGCTGTCCTCAGGAAGGACCGGATGGTGTCGCTGGACCTCGTCTGAGCCAGATAAGTCCCCCGTTTTTTCTCGGCTTGAGTCAGCTGCGGGTTCAATCAATGAGTAGTCAGGGCCCGTCACCTCTATCTCTGGTCTAGTGTTAATTCTATTTCTTAGCTGATCTATGTGGCGTCTCCACACCCGGCCGTCCTCTATCTCCACGAGGTACGACTTGGGGCCCGTGGTGTCTATGATTGTTCCCTTTAGCCAGTTTGGGCCATCACCGTAATTGTGTGCCCATACATAGCTTCCTATGGCCAGTTCTCTTGTTTTGCCTGGTGTTGTTTTGTACCCGTCTGGCGTGTAATTCGGGTTTAAACGGTCTAATGGGCATCTTAGTTTTCGTCCCATCAGTAGTTCTGCTGGGCTGCGGCCAGTGGCCACACAAGGGGTTCTGTGTTGTACCGTTAGGAATGCATCAATTTGTGATTGCCAATCGCCTGGGCCACCTCTGGACAATGCCTCTTTCGCGCTCCGGATGAAACGTTCAGCAAGGCCGTTCGTCGCAGGGTGGAAAGGCGCCGAGAGGGCATGTCGGATGCCCTCTTCGGCCAAGTACCCCTCAAAAAGTGTCGCAGTGAACTGTGGCCCATTGTCTGACACTAGAGTGTCCGGCAACCCGTGTGTTGCGAAAAGGTGCCTTAGTGCTGAAATGACAGCTTCAGCGGTTGTGGATTTCATTAGGATGATCTCCAACCATTTGGAGAATGCATCCACCACTATTAGAAACGTTTGGCCGTGGAAGGGGCCGGCGAAGTCTATATGTATACGGGACCATGGGCCTTGGGGTTTCTCCCACTCCCGGATTGGGGCCGTAGGTGGTAGTGGTCTGGACTCCTGGCACACTTGGCATCTGCCAACCTTGTCGCTAATCTCTTTGTCCATTAGGGGCCACCACACATAGCTCCTAGCTAAGCCCTTCATTCTCACGATCCCAGGGTGACCTTCGTGCAGAAGTCCCAGAACTTTTCCCCTCAGTTTCTCAGGAACAACCACCCTATCTCCCCAGAGCAGGCAACCCCCTTGCACTGATAATTCCCCGCTTTTCTTAACAAATTCTTTGAAACGCTCGCCCGGCGCAGCGGGCCACCCTCTTTGAGCCCAACCAATTACAGTTCTCACAGTAATGTCCCGGTATGAAGCCCGAGCCACCTCCTTAGACGTGACTGGGCCAGAGTCCAGAGAGTCAATTAACAGTATGGGTGTCCCCGGAGTGGGGTCCTCGATCGCCCCTGGCAGTGGGCATCTGCTTAATGCGTCCGCATGCCCCAACTCCTTTCCTGGCCGATGCCGCAGTTTATAGGAGTAGGCAGCTAGAAAGATAGTCCATCTGGTCAATCGGGGCGAGAGTGCCACGGGTGTTGGCCGGTCGCCAGCCAGCAACCCTAATAGTGGTCTATGGTCTGTAATAATTTCAAAGTCTCGACCAAAAACGTATTCGTGAAATTTTTTCACTCCTGAAACTATGGCTAGGGCTTCCCTATCCAACTGACTATAGTTCCTCTCTGCCGAGGACATCGTTCTGGAGTAGAAGGCTATTGGGGCTTCTGTGCCATTCGGGAGTCTATGGCTGAGCACAGCCCCCACCCCATAGGGGGATGCGTCGCAAACTAACACCACTGGCATTGTGCTATTGTACTGGATCAGTAAGCTATCGTTCGATAGTAGGTTTTTTACTGCCTCAAATGCTCTAGCTTCTGCCTTTCCCCAAGACCAAACAGCATTCTTTCCCAGTAACTTATGTAGCGGTTCGGCAACCGTTGCCTTATTTTTTAAAAAGACCGCGTAAAAGTTCAATAGACCCAAAAACGCCTGCAGCTCTGTTTCGTTTCTGGGGGCCGGGGCCTTTTTTATTGCCTTGATTTTGCTCTCTGTGGGGTGAATTCCTTCCTTGTCTATTCGGTAACCCAAGAAATCTACGGATTCTACCCCTATTTGGCATTTGTTCATTTTAGCTTTTAGACCGGCTGACCGGAAAATGCCCAAAACTTTTCTCAAACGCTCTCCTAGTTCTTCCAAATTCTCGGCGGATACCAACACATCATCAAAATATGGTACCACCCCCGGGAGCCCTTGCAGAAGTCGCTCCATTAAGTTTTGAAAAAGGCCAGGTGCCACACTTACCCCAAACTGTAATCTGGTACATTTAAAGGCACCTCTGTGTGTTACAATTGTCTGGGCTTCGGCTGTGTTGGCATCTACGGGCAGCTGTTGATAGGCTTGGGCCAAATCTAATTTGGCAAAAATGTGCCCTTGCCCCAGCGAGTGCAGCAAGTGTTGCACCACTGGAACCGGGTAAGCGCTTTTTTGCAAGGCTTTGTTTAAGGTCGCCTTGTAGTCAGCGCAAATTCGAACTGACCCATCTGGTTTTACTGGGGTGACGATTGGCGTCTCCCATTTCGCATGGTCGACTGGTACTAGTATCCCTTGACTGACTAGTTTGTCTATTTCCCGGTCAATCTTGGGCTTAAGGGCGAAAGGAACCCTCCTCGCTTTTAACCGTATGGGGGCTACCTGAGGATCTAAGTTGAAAGAAATAGGGGTCCCCTTGTACTTGCCCAGGCAGTCTTTGAAAACATCTTCGAATTCTTCCAGGGTAGTGACAACAGCTCTTTAATATACAGTGAACCCAGCAACCAGTACTGGGGCAAACCTCTCTTTATATACAGTTCGGCCGGTGGCCTCAACCAATCAGCAACGTGCTAATTCCCGCCAAAACTTTTAAAGATACATTACAAAACCGGTTCTATAGAACCGGTAGTAAAACCGGCGGGAGGCTCCACCCATTGACCCAAACATCATCAAAACTGTTCTGCACATGTGCAGAAGAATGCACATGCATGCGGGCACGATACGAACTGGTAGTAAATGTAAGTAGAACCACCCCTGCATAACAAGCTAATAAACAGTCAACACTGGAGTCAGTAACCAAGTATCTGATGTTCTATTTGTCACTACTTTTGTTTCGTTGCTCCTAGGTTTTCCTCAATGACTTAAACCAGGAGTGTCAAACTCAAGGCCTGTGGGCTGGATCCAGCCCACGGGGTGTTTAGATCTGGCCTGTGGGGCTGCCCTGGAAACAGCAAAGGATCACCCCGTAGTGCCTCTGCCAGCAAAAATGGAGCTCGGGAGGGGTTTTTCACTGGCAGAGAGTTGCAGGCAGCCATCGCAACCAAAAATGGAGCTCGGGAGCCCATTTTCACTAGCAGAGCACTCAGGTTGCCACAGGCGCTCCCAACATGAGTGACAATGAGCTGGCCATGCATCCTGGCTATGTCCCCAGGCCCCCCGAGATCAAACATCTCTATCTAGACCCGTTCCAGTCCGGCTTCCGGCCCGGTTACAGCACTGAGACGGCTTTGGTCGCGTTGGTGGATGATCTCTGGAGGGCCAGGGATAGGGGATGCTCCTCTGCCCTGGTCCTATTAGACCTCTCAGCGGCTTTTGATACCATCGACCATGGTATCCTGCTGCGCCGGTTGGAGGGATTGGGAGTGGGAGGCACCGTTTATCGGTGGTTCTCCTCCTATCTCTCCGATCGGTCGCAGACGGTGTTGACAGGGGGGCAGAGGTCGGCTCCGAGACACCTCACTTGTGGGGTGCCGCAGGGGTCGATCCTCTCGCCCCTTCTGTTCAACATCTATATGAAGCCGCTGGGTGAGATCATCAGTGGCTTCGGTGTGAGGTACCAGCTGTACGCTGATGACACCCAGCTGTACTTTTCACACGGGCCACCCCAACGAAGCTATCGAAGTGTTGTCCCGGTGCTTGGAAGCCGTACGGGTCTGGATGGGGAGAAACAGGCTCAGGCTCAATCCCTCCAAGACAGAGTGGCTGTGGATGCCGGCATCTCGGTACAGTCAGCTGAGTCCTCAGCTGACTGGTCGGGGCGGGGCATTGGCCCCGATGGACGGGGTGCGCAACTTGGGCGTCCTCCTGGATGAACGGCTGTCTTTTGAAGATCACTTGACGGCCGTCTCCAGGAGAGCTTTTTACCAGGTTCGCCTGGTGCGCCAGTTGCGCCCCTTTCTAGACCGGGATGCCCTGTGCACGGTCACTCACGCCCTCGTGACGTCTCGCCTGGATTACTGCAATGCTCTCTACATGGGGCTCCCCTTGAAGAGCATCCGGAGGCTTCAGTTAGTCCAGAATGCAGCTGCGCGGGTGATAGAGGGGGCCCCTCGTGGCTCCCGTGTGACACCTATCCTGCGCAGACTGCACTGGCTGCCTGTGGCCTTCCGGGTGCGCTTCAAGGTTCTGGTGAACATCTTCAAAGCGCTCCATGGCATAGGGCCGGGTTACTTACGGGACCGCCTACTGCTACCGGATACCTCTCACCGTCCCGTGCGCTCTCACAGAGAGGGACTCCTCAGGGTGCCGTCAGCGAGACAGTGTCGTCTGGCGACACCCAGGGGAAGGGCCTTCTCTGTGGGGGCTCCCGCCCTCTGGAACGAACTCCCCCCAGGACTTCGTCAACTTCCGGACCTCCGAACCTTCCGTCGCGAGCTTAAAACTTATTTGTTCATCTGTGCAGGACTGGATTAGTTTTTTAAATTCGTGGGTTTTTAAGGGGTTTTAAATGGGTTTTGAATGGGTTTTTAATGGGTTTTATTATTTGCTAAATTTTAATTGCGGCCAATTTGAATAAGTTTTTTAGTGGTATTTTAATAGTATTTATTTTGTAATAGTACTGTCATTTTATCTGGCTGTAAACCGCCCTGAGTCCCTCGGGAGAAGGGCGGTATAAAAATTTAAATAATAAATAAATAAATAAACATAACCCTGATGCAGCCCTCAATGAAATCAGGTTTGACACCCCTGATCTGAACTATCTTGACTTTGCTTCTCAAGTGGCATAATTATGTACTTGATATATGGTGATATAATGTAATTCTCTCTGTATATCTTGACTGAACTGTAACAGCTAACTTTCATTATTTTTTTTAAAAAAATATGTAGGTAAATGCTGCAGAATTATTGCTTCTTGTTAATCCTCTGAGATGCTCTTAGTTTTCCTGTTCAATTCTTTTTTATTAAGAATTACATAATTATTCTGCCTTCACCATAGTCCAGTATTTCTCAGCCTCAGCAATTTTAAGATGTATGAGTTTCAACTCCCCAAATTCCCCAGCCAGCATAAAGTTGCTGAAGTTGAGAAACATTGCTATAGTCTGTGCTCAAGAATTACAGAAGATGTATAAACCTCTCCAGTTTTTGTTATTTGGCTGTTAAATTTCACAGTGCTATGACAGAGATGTCGCAAGACCAAGCATACCATGGATACTTCTTTGTGAGAACATGTCATAACTTCTATAGTTTTAACAGTGCATTTAAGATACAAAAGAGACAATCAAATAAGAAACAAAAAGACCAAACGGACCCCACAAAATAATCTTCTCTGAAAGTTCTGCTTTCTGAACACTTTAGGTAGCCATGTTGCTCATGTTAGAACATGCATGAACAGTATTTCTCAACATTGGTAACTTTGAGACAGTCGTTGAATGTCCTTAAACTCATCTAGATTAAGAAATTCTACTCAGAACCATATTAAGAAGTGGTGATAGCCTTAGTTATTGACTCATCACCAATTTCAGGGATCAATAAAATGAGATTTCATCCAAATAACATGAAGATGCAAACTCCACCCCTTGAGTACTCAGAACATATAGAAACAAATGCAGATTTAAGATAATCTTTTCATCTAAAGGCTTTAATGCCTAACTGACTAGTTTGAATTCCGAAAGAACAAATATGAATATCCGGCATGGATAGTATCTGGTTCTATATGATTATTATAAAGTTATACATTTCATTTCATTATAAACCGCCCTGAATCCTTCGGGAGAAGGGCGATATAAAAATTAAATAATAATAATAATAATAATAATAATAATAATAATAATAATAATAATAATAATAATAATAATAATAATAATAATATTATTATTATTATTATTATTATTATTATTATTATTATTATTATTATTATTATTATTAACTTGATGCAATAATATACAGAAATCACATGAGGATTCAGCATATAAAAATGAATAAATGAACTAATACAAAAAAGAAGAACCATAAAATAATTAGAGGGGAAAAAATCTATCATCTACTTTTATTTATTTATTTATTTTGTCACACAGTATATATAAGCATAAGTATGAAATAACTATACAATATATAAGCATATATATAACCATAAGTATGTAATAACTATATTAATTGGATATAATGAAAGGAAACAATACGACAGGAACGGTAGGCACGCTTGTGCTCTTATGCACACCCCTTACGGACCTCTTAGGAATGGGGTGAGGTCAATAGTAGACAGTTTTTGGTTAAAGCTTTGGGGATTTTGGGAAGAGACCACAGAGTCAGGTAGTGTATTCCAAGTGTTAACAACTCTGTTACTGAAGTCACATTTTCTGCAATCAAATTGGAACGGTTAACATTAAGCTTAAATCTATTGTGTGCTTATATATTGTTTCAATTGAAGCTGAAGTAGTCTTCAACAGGAAGGACATTGTAATAGTTGATTCTATGAGTTAAACTCAGATCATGTCGAAGGAGGCGGAGTTCTAAATTTTCTAAACCCAGGATTTCAAGTCTGGCGGCATAATATATTTTGCTGTATTCAGAAGAGTGGAGAACTCTTCTTGTAAAATATTTCTGGACACATTCAATTGTATTGATGTCTGAAATATGGTATGGGTTCCAGACAGATCTATCTATCTATCTATCTATCTATCTATCTATCTATCTATCTATCTATCTATCTATCTATCTATCTATCTATCTATCTATCTATCATCTTTCTTTCTTTCTATCTATCTATCTATCTATCTATCTATCTATCTATCTATCTATCTATCTATCTATCTATCATCTATCTATCTAGTTGATCTATTTTAAATAGTTAATATTTCAATGATATCTACTCTTAAAAAAACAAATTAAGCAGTAGGCACCAAAAATCATATTATTTTCATAAAGAGTAAATGCATAGCTTCTCTACAGTTGGCATATTAGAGTTTGCCTACAGGAGTTGAAAGTTTTCTTAGTTGCTAGCCATGGATGATGATCCAAAGTTCTTCAGTACATTCCAGATTTTCAGAAGACATTTAAACATGTTAACATATTTGACCCTGATTACTTTTCTAAGCATCCTACTTACTACCTTGTAATTATAAAATCCAATAAATGTCAATGAAGAGTAACTCCCAAATCAGCAGTGAAATCCACTTACCTTCGCTACCGGTTCGGGAACAGGAGTGCACTGGAACCTCTTCTGCACATGCACAGAACCTTCTGTGCATGTGCAGATGGTAAAAAACTGGGACCTAATGACGTCCCAGCGAGTGGGCGGATACTCTCACCACCAGCGGTAAGGCGAGCTGGATAGAACCAGGGGGATTTCACCGTTGCCCCAAATATAAGTCCTTTGCTTATTTGTCAGAAGGTATTTCAATTGCATGCATTGCCATTAAGCAATTTTAGCTATTGTAAAATTTAAAAAAGCAAATGTTTTTTAAAAAATAAACAATAAGCTGATTAGTACTAATTACTTCATTCCTGTGCCAGTGAACATCAGCAAAATGGTTAACCAGACATCTTAAGTGTTGGATAATCACATCATGTCAACTTCTTATGACTATTTGGATCTATGATAATTGAAACACATTTAAGTCTATTCAATATATTACAACTCCTAGGACCTTGATTTGGGGAGTTTAGATTCTGGAGCAAGTCTCCCCCCCCTTTTGGAATTCTGGAGTATGGTTGGGGGGTACCGGGGCTACTTATTAGGAACGCTATAAGCGTGGGCTTCGGGTTAGCTTTTTGGCTAGTCCAGGTTACGATCAGCCCTATCCTGGATTCCTCCCCCCTCTCTCCTACATACCCTTTTTGGGTGTGTGTGATGTGTATAGGGGGAGGATGCTGGCACCGACTATTTTGAACACCTGGAAAGAGGATTCCATGTGAGAACGTCCATCGTTTTACCATCTGTTTTACCATCTGTGGGTCTCACGTTATCGACCCAAATATGACTGCTTTACCATCTTCTACGGATGAGAGACACATTGCGCCATTTATGCCTGACTCGAGATATGATTTACTCTTCGGCTGAACTCCATCATCTGCGAGGGTCCTCCGCCTGGCAGATATGGCCCTCTATGTTATCGAGGACCTATCTCAATGATGGGTTTTGGGACCCAGAGAGATGGCATGCGTTGAAAAAGAACCTATGGGATTTTTTAGATAAACAATTTTTAAGGGGTGGGAGGGTAAAATCGGGTATTGGGGGAAACCCATTGGGGAGGGAGCCAGTTCTTGCGATTGCTCGCGGCGCTATTTCATTAGGTCCGGAGGTAAAGGGGAAGCTTCTCGTTCCAAGTCCAGAGGGTTGTTCCATCAGTACGGTAAGTGGGAGAGGCAGATATGGCAGAAGGGGGGGCGTATCATGTTCAGGGGGTGCGCACGCACTGTTTGAGAGCGATTGCGCGCTCTGGCCCCTCAGACTTCTCCCGTTCCCTGAGTGGCCAGTATCCCCAGGGCTTGGACCTTCGGCTGATGTTATGCAATGCTAGGTCCGTAGTGAATAAAGCCCCCCTGATTTATGATCTTATACAGTGGGAGGGCTGCGGACCTTATGGGCATTTCGGAGACTTGGTTGGGCACGGAAGGGGGGGTTCCCCTGGTGGAGATGTTCCCACCGGGTTTCTGGGCATTTCATCAGCCGAGGGCCCAAGGTAGGGGTGGAGGGGTGGCGGTCGTTATTAGAGAGAGTCTGGAGCCGATGGAGACCACTGTTCCTCAGATAGCCGGTTGTGAATCCCTTTATGTGAAGTGGGGGTGTAGGATGCAGGTGGGCTTGTTGATCATGTACCTGGCTCCTTGCTGCGTGGCAACAGCCCTGCCCAAGTTGCTGGAGTTGATAGCCGGGATGGCAGTTGATACCCCCAGGCTTATGGTCATGGGGGATTTCAACTTGCCATCAGCCGGTGTGTCGTCGACAGCGGCTTGGGAGTTCATGGCCTCCATGACGGCCATGGACCTGACCCAACTAATTGACGGCCCCACCCACGTGGGGGGAAGCACACTGGATCTGATTTTTGGACAGTGGTTGAGTGATCTGCAAGTACGAGAATTAGTTGTTGAACCTTTGTCATGGTCAGACCACTCTCTCCTTCGTCTGGACTTTCAGACCGCCGCTCAACACCGCAGGGAGACGGGACCAATACGTTGGTTCCGTCCCAGGCGACTGATGGACCCGGAGAGGTTCCTGATGGAGCTTGGGCCGTTCCCTGGCGACCTGGCCCACGACTCGGCCGAAGAGCTTGTTGTGGCCTGGGAACAGGCCGCGGTGGGCGCTTTGGATCGAGTCGTGCCTTTGTGGCTTCTGACCCGGCGTAGGTCTCAACCAGCTCCTTGGTTTTCCGAGGAGCTGAGGGAGATGAAGCGCCGGAGAAGACACCTAGAGAGCGCGTGGAGGTCCAGCCGTTCCGAGGCTGACCAAACACTAGTTAGGTCTTTTACTCAGACCTATCTGGTGGCATTGAGGGAGGCCAAGCGGGCCTATGTCTCTACCCTCATTGCGTCAGCAGAGAACCGCCCAGCCTCCCTGTTTAGGGTGACTCGCTCCCTCCTTCATCAGGAGGGTGGCGATGATCCCTTACAGGGTTGTGCTGAGGATTTCAGCAGGTATCTGTTTGACAAAATCGCTCAGCTTCGGGACGGTACCAAAATTGGGTAGTTCCGGGCGAGGAGACGGAGGCTAGTCTTGTTAAGACCATCTGGGAGGAGTTTGATCCTGTGGCTCCCGAGGACATGGACAGGTTGCTGGGGCGGCTGAATGCCACCACATGTTTATTGGACCCATGTCCCTCCTGGCTGGTGCTGGCCACCCGGGAGGTTACACGAGGCTGGCTCCAGGGGATTGTCAACGCTTCTTTGAGGGAGGGTGTTGTTCCCACTGCCTTGAAAGAGGCGGTGGTGAGGCCTCTCCTCAAGAAGCCTTCCCTGGACCCAGCTGTTTTGGGCAACTACCATCCAGTCTCCAACCTTTGCTTCGTGGCGAAGGTTGTTGAGAGTGTGGTGGCACATCAGTTACCCCAGTACCTGGATGAATCTGTCTATCTAGACCCGTTCCAGTCCGGCTTCCGACCTGGGTACAGCTTTGGTCGTGTTGGTGGATGACCTCTGGAGGGCCCGGGATAGGGGTTATTCCTCTGCCCTGGTTCTCCTAGATCTCTCAGCGGTTTTTGATACCATCGACCATGGTATCCTGCTGCGACGGTTGGAGGACTGGGAGAGGGAGGCACCGTGTTTCGGTGGTTCTCATCCTATCTCTCCGACCGATCGCAGACGGTGTTGGCAGGGGGGCAGAGATTGACCTCAAGGCGCCTCCTTTGTGGGGTGCCACAGGGGTCAGTTCTCTCGCCTTTCCTGTTCAACATCTACATGAAGCCGCTGGGTGAGGTCATCAGTGGTTTTGGGGTGAGTTACCAACTGTACGCGGATGACACCCAGCTGTACATTTCCACCCCTGACCACCCCAATGAAGCTGTCGAAGTGCTGTCTCGGTGTTTGGAGGCCGTACGGGTCTGGATGGGGAGAAACAGGCTCAAACTCAACCCCTCCAAGACTGAGTGGCTGTGGATGCCGGCATCCCGATATAGTCAGCTGCAACCGCGGGTGACTGTTGGGGGCGAGTCATTGGCCCCGATGGAGAGGGTGCGCAATCTGGGTGTTCTCCTGGATGGACGGTTGTCTTTTGAAGAACACTTGGTGACCGTCTCCAGGAGAGCTTTTTACCAGGTTTGCCTGGTCCGCCAGTTGCGCCCCTTTCTAGACCGGGATGCCTTATGCACGGTCATTCATGCCCTCGTCACTTCTCGCCTGGACTACTGCAATGCTCTCTACATGGGGCTCCCCTTGAGGTGCACCCAGAGACTACAGTTGGTTCAGAATGCGGCCGCGCGGGTGATAGATATAACACCGATCCTGCGCAGGCTGCACTGGCTACCTGTGGTTTTCCGAGTGCACTTCAAGGTGTTGATTACCACCTTTAAAGCGCTCCATGGCATAGGACCGGGATATCTTCGGGACCGCCTTCTGTTACTACATGCCTCCCACCGGCCGGTACGCTCCCATAGAGAGGGTCTTCTCAGGGTGCCATCAGCCAAACAGTGTAGGCTGGTGACCCCCAGGGGGAGAGCCTTCTCTGTGGGCGCACCTACCCTCTGGAACGAGCTTCCCCCAGGACTTCGACAACTTCCTGACCTCCGGACCTTTTGCCGCGAGCTGAAGACATATCTATTCTTTCGAGCAGGACTGGCTTAAATAGGGTTTTTAAATATGGATTTTATTGGGGTTTATTTTTTATATTTTGTATGAATTTTAAATTTAGGCTATTTTGAATAAGTTTTTTAAAATGTGTTTTATTGTAATATATTGTATTATTTTATTTGCCTGTTCACTGCCCTGAGTCCTTTGGGAGAAGGGCGGTATAAAAATTAAATTATTATTATTATTATTATTATTATTATTATTATTATTATTATTATTATTATTATTATTATTATTATTATTATTATTATTATTATTATTATTAGTGCAGGAAAAATAACTAAATTGTATCTATTTATTTATTTATTTATTATTTAAATTTATATACCGCCCTATCTCCCAAAGGACTCAGGGCGATTCACAGGCATATAAAACATCAATATACAAAATTAAAATAATCTTTAAAAAACTTATTCCAATGCCCTATTATTAAAAATGGAAATATAAATATTAAAATCAATTTAAAACCCCTGTAAAATTTAAAATCTAAGCCAGTCCACAGATGAATAAATGTGTCTTGAGCTCGCGACGGAAGGTTCGAAGGTCCGGAAGTTGACGGAGTCCTGGGGGGAGCTCGTTCCAGAGGGCGGGAGCCCCCACAGAGAAGGCCCTTCCCCTGGGCGTCGCCAGACGACACTGCCTAGCTGACGGCACCTGAGAGTCCCTCCTGTGAGAGCGCACGGGTCGGTGAGAGGTATCTGGTCGCAGTAGGCGGTCCCAGATAACCCGCCCTATGCCATGGGCGCTTTAAAGGTGGTCACCAAAACCTTGAGCGCACCGGAAGGCCACAGGTAGCCAGTGCAGCCTGCGCAGGATGGGTGTTATGCGGGAGCCACGAGGGCTCCATCTATCACCGCGCAGCTGCATTCTGGACTAACTGTAGCCTCCGGATGCCCTTCAAGGAAGCCCCATGTAGAGAGCGTTGCAGTAATCCAGGCGAGGCGTCACGAGGCGTGGTGACCGTGCATAGGGCCTCCCGGTCCAGAAAGGCGCAACTGGCGCACCAGGCGAACCTGGTAGAACGCTCTCCTGGAGGCGGCCGTCAAATGATCTTCTAGAGACAGCCGTTCATCCAGGAGGGCGCTAAGTTGCGCACCCTCTCCATCGGGGCCAGTGACTCGTCACCGATGGTCAGCCGCGGATTTAGCTGACTGTACCGGGATGCCGGCATCCACAGCCACTCTGTCTTGGAGGGATTGAGCTTGAGCCTGTTTCTCCCCATCCAGACCCGTACGGCCTCCAGACACCGGGACAGCACTTCGATAGCTTCGTTGGGGTGGTCCAGTGTAGAAAAGTACAGCTGGGTGTCATCCGCATACAGCTGGTACTTCACACCGAAACCACTGATGATCTCACCCAGCGGCTTCATGTAGATGTTAAACAGAAGGGGCGAGAGAATCGACCCCTGCGGCGCCCCACAAATGGGGCGCCTCGGGCCGACCTCTGCCCCTGTCAACACCGACTGCGACGGTCGGAGAGATAGGAGGAGAACCACCGATAACGGTGCCTCCACGCCCAATCCCTCCAACCGGCGCAGCAGGATACCATGGTCGATGGTATCGAAAGCCGCTGAGAGGTCTAATAGGACCAGGGCAGAGGAACAACCCCTATCCCTGGCCCTCCAGAGATCATCCACCAACGCGACCAAAGCCGTCTCCGTGCTGTAACCGGGTCGGAAACCGGACCGGAGCAGGTCTAGATAGACAGTTTCATCCAGGTGCAAGGAAACTGATATGCCACCATACTCTCTACAACCTTCGCGGCGGGTTGGAGACCAGACGATAATTACCTAAAACAGCGGGTCAGGAAGGCTTCTTGAGGAGGGCCTCACCACCGCCTCTTTCAAGGCGGCGGAAGACCCCCTCCCCCAAAGAGGCGCTCGTAATCGCCTGGAGCCAGCCTCGTGTCACCTCCTGCGTGGCCAGCACCAACCAGGAGGGGCACGGGTCCAGTAAACATGTGGTGGCATTCAGCCTCCCCAACAACCTGTCCATGTCCTCGGGAGCGACAGGGTCAAACTCATCCCATACAATGTCACCAAGACCACCCTCAGCCGTCTCACCCGTATCACCGCAATCTTGGTCCAAACCATCCCGAAGCTGAGCGATTTTATCGTATAGATAACGTTAAACTCCTCAGCACGTCCCTGCACGGGTCATCCCGCTCCCCTGGTGTAGGAGGCGGGTCACCCAAACAGGGCGGCTGGGCGGTTATCTGCCGATGCAATGAGGGAGGAGGCGTAGGTACGCCTCGCTTCCCTCATTGCCACTAGGTAAGCCCTAGTATAGGACTTCACTAGTGTCCGATCAGCTTCTGAACGGCTAGACCTCCAGGAACTCTCTAGGCGTCTTCTCCGGCGCTTCATCCCTCTCAGCTCCTCGGAGAACCAAGGAGCTGGGTGGGGCCTGCGCCGGGTCAGAGGCAAAGGCACGACCGGTCTAAGGCCCCGCGCGGCCCGTTCCCAGGCCGCAACAAGTTCCTCAGCCGAGCCGTGAGCCAGACCCTCAGGAAATGGCCCAAGCTCCGTCCGGAACCCCTCCGGGTCCATCAGGCGCCCGGGGCGGAACCCACGTGTCGGCTCCGTCTCCCTGCGGTGGTGAATGGCGGTCAGAAAGTCCAGACGAAGAAGAGAGTGATCTGACCATGACAAAGGTTCAATGACTATTTCCTTTAAGTCCAGATCTCTCAACCACTGACCAGAGACAAAAATCAGATCCAGAGTGCCACCCCCAATGTGAGTAGGGCCATCAACTACTTGGGTCAGGTCCAAGGCCGTCATGGAAGCCATGAACTCCCGAGCTACCGTCGATGACGAGCCGGACGATGGCAAGTTAAAGTCCCCCACGACTAAAAGTCTGGGGGTCTCAACTGCCACCCCAGCAAGCACCTCCAGGAGCTCGGGCAGGGCAGCTGTCACGTAGCAAGGAGCCAGGTACGCGACCAGCAAGCCCATCTGACATCTATGACCCCATCTCACAAAGAGGGATTCGCACCCGGCAATCTGAGGTACAGTGGTCTCCCTCGGCTCTAGACTCTCTCTAATCACAACCGCCACCCCACCACCCCTACCTGGCCCTCGGCTGATGAAATGCTCGGAAACCGGTGGGCACATCTGAACAAGGGCACGCCCCTTCTGGGCCCAACCAGGTCTCCGTCGCCCATAAGGTCCGCGGCACCCCTGAATAAGATCGTGAATTAGGGGGCCTTATTGGCCACGGACCGTGCATTGCATAACATCAGCGAAGGCCAGGGCCCTGAGGATCCTGACCATCCGGGAACGGGAGAAGTTTGAGGGCTCGGGCGCGCGATCGCCTGTAAGCATCGGCGCGCACCCCCTAACACGATATGAGCCCCACTTCCGCCATATCTGCCCCTCCCCTTACCGTGGAAATAGCACCACCCTCGACCAATGGAACACCGACTCCCCATGACCCTTGGACCCACCAACCCCTGCCACGAGCATGCGAGGAACTGGACTCCCCGACGGGTTACCCCAACACCCACCCTTCCTCCCACCCCCAACCCAAGCCCGTCGGTTTCCCTCCCCCCCCCTTAAAATCCCCTTTAAAACTCCCCTTAAAAAATCTATTAAAACAGCCAATTAAAAAACCCCTAAGCCTCCTATTTTTCGCATGCCACCTCTCGGGACTCCAAAGCCCGTCCTCAAGGTGGGCCCTCGATAATCTGGAGGGCCAGACCCGCGAGAGAGGGGCATCTCGCAGGGCAAGTAGGTCAGCCGCGGTAAATGTTCGCATCACTGAGACGGTCCGGGCAAGGCCCATCCTGGGCTGGTCAAGTTGGCAGCAAAAGTCACAACAGATGGTAAAATGACCATGACCAGTCTGTCCTGATGGGAAATAGTTCGAGATAATCCATGTGCGGTAGATGACAAAACCGCTGACTCAGTCAGTTCACCACCCCATACAAACGACCTGGGGTGGGCTAAGGAAGAAGGGGAGAGGAACGATGGTAGAGATGTTATAAAGATGGTAAATAATGGAGGGGTGTCCGCTGGGCCCGCGGGCCTTCCTCCGGCGCTGCCACATATCCGCGCCACTAGGGCAAGGTCACAGCCACCCTGGGCCTATCGGGCCATCCGCCACTTCAAAGCACCGGGGCAGGCCGCCGCCGCCCACCGCCTCCGCCAGGCCATCGCCACCGGGAACGCCCAAACTCAAACCCAACTTCAAAACTGGCCAAGTCTTCCAGGCAGGGGTCCAGGGCGCTGCCAACGCCCCTACCCCCGCCGCCGCCACCGCGAGCAGGCCACTGGAGCTCCCCCAGATGAGAGGGGGACACCCGTCGCCAAATCCGCCAGCAGACCCAGGGCTCACCGGTGCCAACGCCCGACGGAGAGGGAAGGGCCAGGCCGCCGCCCTCGCCACCGCAGGTTCAAAGAGGCCGATGGAGCCGGGCGGCCTCCAGATCTTCATTGGGCGCAGCCTCCGGGCTCCTCCCATCGCCACCGGAGACGCCCAAACTCAAACCCAACTTCAAAACTGGCCAAGTCTTCCAGGCAGGGGTCCAGGCGCTGCCAACGCCCCTACCCCCGCCGCCGCCGCCAAACCGCCAAAAAAAGCTGGCGGCGGCTCGGCAGGCCGCTAGGCCGCCAGGATTACCTCTGAGGCGCCGTGGCTCCGCCGCAACTCCGGGGCTTCTCCCAACGCCCGGAGTCGCCTGGCGCCAGCCACCCTATTTACGGGTGGCTGGATCTTCCTCCATCAGGGCGGGGGCCTATGGTGGTATCAAGGCCCCCCCCAGACCCAAAAAGAGCCCGGAAAGGCCCGTCGCCGCGCCCCCGATCAGCAGGGCGGCGCCATCTTGGACATGCGCAGAAGACATGCGCAGAAGATCTAAGATCAGATTGAAAACTTTGCCAAGATATTAAAGGGGGGCTTTCTAGTTGTTCCTTAATAATTTCTGAAATAAATCACTTAAATCCCAGCAAGGAACAGGAATTTTGATGAAAGAAATCTAAAGGAAAAATTTGATCTTCCCATTTAAATATTCTCAGTAATTAATAAATGGCTTAAAATATTTTCCAGGCGTGAATATCAGAATCCATATAATAACGTATATCAGTTTCAGAATAACATTCAGTTTTGCAAGATTTCTTCTCATAAATCAGTATGACTTTAATAATCTACTTACATCAATATTAATCTGAAATTAATAATTGGAAATATTAATCTCCACTAAAAAAAAGTCTTTTTCGGTATAATAATTCCAACATAGTGTAATGAATTCATACAAACTGAAAGGACCTATTTTTTACAGCTGTCGATATAAACTTAGAAGCAATAGGCAGAATATTATAGACTTCTTTCAATTCTTGGAACAACTTTTATAACCTAGAATAATTTATAATATAGTTATCAATGATACTCATCATTGTACAATCTCCATACATTTTGATAAAGTATATTGGTACTTGTCAATAATATTGATACTGACATAAAGTATATTTCACCAGCATATAACAGTTGCATTCATTCCAACACTCCTGTTATTCAAAATATTGAGATACTGTCTAATAAACAGGCCAATAGTTCTATTTAAATAGTGGAGGACATCCCTTACATGTTCCAAGTAGCATCCTAGTAAGTAAGGAATTAATTTCATTGGTGATAACCCTTTTTAGGCAAAAATTGCATGCTTAATCCAATTAACAAAATTAAAAATACATTTTTAAATTTAAAAAAGTTACAAAAATTTGATTTGTTCTTATTTAAAAGCTTTCTTAGCATCCAACAGGAAACCACTACCAAATACAATTTATTAGCGTTTGTATAATATTGTCCAATATTTCTCATCCTTTAATAAAGTCAAATTGTGGAGGGTAAATTGCTGAAGGTAATTGCCTTTGAACCAGAGTCAGTGTAAAAATATTTACAGTTATATTAACAACAAAAATCAAATACAAAATTGAAATAAAAAATTGCAATTGAGTTTATATTGCAGATGTCTATCTGGTAAAATTAATGTTCAATTTTTTTAAAAAAAATTATCCAACTGATATAAGGAATTATGTGAAATAAAAAGAAGCATATTCATGTTGGGTATATTCAAAAGTTTTCAAAAATCTACCAGTTTGAATCCCAACAAATAGCCTGTAGCACAATCAATGAAATCGTTCTTAATGTATTTAAAAATATGCTATGATCCATTGAAGGATCTGAAATGTAATTAAAATTCTCAGCTAAAACAATGATAAAAACCTTGTATGAAAAGATGCACAAAACATCTATATAAGATACCTGGGGGATCACCAGTGAGACAGTAGTAATTAATAAGCATCATATTTTTATTAGAACATTTAAACACTGATTTTTTTAAAAAAAACAACCTCCTGAATCACATTCCATCAACATTTAGAAGACTTATTATTTAGAGTTACTACCCAGTGGTGAAATCCAAATTTTTTTTACTACTGGTTCTGTGGCCATGGCTTGGTGGGCGTGGTAGGGGAAGGATACTGCAAAATCTACATTCCCACCTGTCTCCAGGGGAAGGATACTGCAAAATCCACATTCCCTCCTCACTCCTGGAGGAAGGATATTGCAAAATCTCCATTCCCACCCCACTCTGGAGCCAGCCAGAGGTGGCATTTGCTGGTATTCTGAACTGCTCAAAATTTCCGCTACCAGTTCTCCAGAACCTGTCGGAACCTGCTGGATTTCATCCCTGTTACTACCCTATATCATTTTTAGATTGATTGCATATATGTCTTTGACAGGTACCTGTCCTTGATAGGAAATCCTTCTTCTCTGGAGAAATATGGGTTTCTTATTTAAAAAAATACAGAACAAATTACTTTAATTCCACTAATTAGTGGAATTAATTAATTAATTCCACTAATTTGCTAAAAAAAAATAGGTTCTGTTCAGAAAGGTTTTTCCATGGACCTGAGGGGGCATGGTTTTGTGTGCTACCTGCATCCCACAGATGGGGGCTTTGCTTGTTTGTGCAGCTCGATTTCTGGCATGCTGCAGCCATGTCTTGGTCCATGAATCAGGGGCTGGGGAAAGGAAAGGAAAGGAAAGGAAAGGAAAGGAAAGGAAAGGAAAGGAAAGGAAGGAAAGGAAAGGAAAGGAAAGGAAAGGAAAGGAAAGGAAAGGAAAAAGAAAGACATCTCAATCCATTAACATTTAAAGAAAGTGTTAGAGATGATATAAATGTAGACACTATAGATAAAATCCATAACATTTCTGTAGGCCAAAGATTAAAACCAAATCTGTGAGGGATCCTTGGTACTCTCTGAGCTTGTTTGTTTTCTAGCAGACGTTTCATTACTCTTAGCTATGACTAGCACTAATGATGTTACCTAGTTCAGGTAATGAAACATCTGCAAGAAAACAAACAAGCTCAGAGAGCACTGAGGACCCATCATGTCAACCCTGAGCTACAAATATTCTCCTCTATTAGAACCAAATTCTGTATATCACTAAGATTATACTTTGTATACTTTTAAAAATGAAAAATACAAAGGAGATGAATTATTATTTAGTATAAAATAGTGTAGATACGTAATCAATAAGGTAAAGATAAAGCACATATGTGCTAGTCGTTCCCGACTCTAGGGGGCGGTGCTCATCTCCGTTTCTAAGCCGAAGAGCCAGCGCTGTCCATGGTCATGTGGCCAGCATGACTAAATGCCAAAGGTGCATGGAATGCTGTTATCTTCCCACGAAAGTGGTCCCTATTTTTCTACTTGCATTTTTTACGTGCTTTCAAACTACTAGGTTGGCAGAAGCTCACTCCGTTATGCAGCGCTAGGGATTCGAACCTAGAGTTTTAAAGGGAAGAATGCCAGCCAATACAGTATAACAACACCCCCTGAGTTAAGAAGCTTACGTCTCATTGCAGAAAGAGTGTGTGTACACGCGCATCACCTATGCTTGCACATGCCACCAAATCAGGGCTTCTTCTGATCCTAACCAAATAAATTTTTGTAGAGGTTTCCAGTTCAGAGAATTTCTTGATATAATACTTGAATCCAGGGAAAGACCCACGGTTTCCCACTAAAAGGTTTTATCCTTTTTTGGTTTTTTTATCAGTTGGGCTCCATTAAACACCTCGTGTCGCTTGATTATCTGAAAAAGTAGCTCTTGAAAAATCATTATTTTCTTATCTTTCCATCCTCAAGGCTGAGCTTGCCTTGACCATAATGAAATAATATCTCAAGTAGCGGTTCTGAGAAAGTGAACCAACCCTGAGTTACGTCTCTGTAGGGAGTGAAAATGAAAGCCTAAATGGGCCTCTGTTTTAAGCTGTTATCCAGACTTTAATAATAATAATAGTAATAGTAATTTTTAAAAAAACTTCATGCAGGAATTTTTCATATACAGAGACTGATCTGATACGGCATTGTAACAAATTTAACAACACATAAATTATTTCTGCCTAAAAGACCCTGTAAACGAATCAGTTCATTCTAGCTATCTTTATTTCTTCTCCACTGCTCATGAAAATCTTTAAAGTATAGCTTATCAACAGATTCCAGTTGATTTAATCTGTCCTCATGAAAAATTGTTACATTTCTTTAACTTCCAGCATGCTCTTATCTAGAGAAGAGAAACCACGTTTGAAAAGACATTTTCTGAGTATCTACAGAAATTTTTAATTGCTTCAAATCATACGCAAGAGCTTTTTAAAACCATAAGCCCTATTGAAGTAGAGTGATTCTTTGGGAGCTCAATGTATCAAAGAGATCTGGAATTAAAAAAAAATCATCTTTGTAGTTACCAAGTCACTTATTGTTCTTTTCACTTGAAGGAGAATGAAGGGTAGACAGAGAGTTTGACAATTTAGGACTGACATAGCCTTCTCAGATACTTGTTAATTAAAAAAAAGCTAATAAACAATTGCTTAATAAATGGTTTGTGCAACTGGGGGAAAAAAAACAACCCTCTGAACCAGAGGTGGGTTTCAGCAGGTTCTGACCAGTTCTGGAGAACTGGTAATGGAAATTTTGAGTAGTGTTTTTTTTTTATTTTGTCACAACAATATACACAAGCATCAACATAAAATAACTACATATCATATAAGCATATATATGAGCAAAAGTATGCAATAACGATATTAATTTGATATAATGAAAGGAAACAATAGGACAGGAACGGTAGGCACTTTTGTGCTCTTATGCATGCCCCTTATACTCCTCTTAGAGATGGGGTGAGGTCAATAGTAGACAGTTTTTGGTTAAAGCTTTTGGGATTTTGAGAAGAGACCACAGAGTCAGGTAGTGTGTTCCAAGTGTTGCAGAAGTCATATTTTCAGCAATCAAGGTTGAAGCAGTTAACATTAAGTTTAAATCTATTGTTTGCTCTTGTATTATTGCGATTGAAGCTGAAGTAGTCTTTAACAGGAAGGGCATTGCAATAGATGATTCTATGAGTTAAGCACAGGTCTTGTCAGAGTCGGCAGAGTTCTAAGTTTTCTAAACCCAGGATTTCAAGTCCGTTGGTATAAGGTATTTTGTTGTTTTCAGAGGAGCAGAGAACTCTTCTTGTAAAATATTTCTGGACACGTTCAATTGTGTTGATGTCAGAGATGTGGTATGGGTTCCAAACAGGTGAGCTGTATTCAAGAATAAGTCTAGCAAATGTTTTGTATGATCTGGTTAGTAGTGTAGAGTTTTTGGAAAAGAAGCTACGCAAAATTAGGTTTACAACTCTTAGAGCCTTTTTTGCTATGTAGTTGCAGTGAGCTTTGGCACTTAGATCATTTGATATGAAAACTCCAAGGTCTTTAACAGGGTGGGGGAGGGTCATCTGTAAGGTAATGTCCATAAAGTTTGTACTTAATATTTTGGTTCTTTTTTCCAATATGTAAGACTGAGAATTTGCTGGTTGAGATTTGGAGTTGCCAAATTTTAGACCAGTCGGATACAAAGTCAAGGCCTTTTTGAAGGGTAGTAGTATTGTTGGTGGTGTTAAATAGTTTGACATCATCAGCAAAGAGAAAACAATAACTTGAGATATGGTCACAGAGATCATTTATGTATAATATGAAGAGTTTTAGTCCAAAAACGCTGCCTTGAGGAATGCCACTTTTGACAGGAACAGGATTTGATAGAGCACTGCCAATTTTGACCACTTGTCTGTTTGAGAGGAAAGCAGTTATCCAATTGTGAAGAGGTCCTGAAATGCCGTAGGATTTTTGTTTTAGAAGTTTATCATGTACTACTGAGTCAAAAGCTTTGCAGAAATCTATGTAGGTGCATCTATTGCTTTGCCTTGATCAACATTAGTAGTCCATTTGTTTTTGCAGTGGAGAAGTTGTAAGTTACATGATAATTTTTTTCTGAAACCAAATTGTTTATTAGAGAGTAGGTTGTTTGTTTCTAGGTGGAGGGTAGTGGATTGGTTGATGATAGATTCCATTACTTTGCAGGTGACGCAGCATAAAGAGATTGGTCTGTAATTTTCAACTAGGCTGGGATCTCCTTTTTTGAAGATAGGGATGACTGTGGCTAGAGACCAAAGTTTGGGAAGGGAACTAGTCGTGAAAGCTTTATCAAAGATTATGCTTAGGGGTTCTGCTATATTACTGTAAAGTTTTTTAAGAAGTACGCATCAGGCCGAATAGATAAAGATGTGTGTGTCCCGCTCACTTTCCCCGCAGCCGGGTCCCTCTTATCTCCTGCCAAACGCTGAGGAATGTCCTGGCATGCCTCCAGGCCCCAGCCCTGGCACCATGCCCAGACAGGCCGAGCAAGACGAAGGGCCTGACGTGCCTCCAGCCCCCAGCCCTGGCTCGATGCCCAGGCAAACGGAGCAACTAGACCCCCTCCCCTTCCCCCACAGCATGTGAGCCTGAGGAATGTGAATTGCCAACAGCTGGAGCCTGGAGAGATCCTCGCTTCAGGAGAATTGATAGGCGGCGTCAGCAAAAGGAAGGGAGGGGCAGGCCTGGATAAGTGCTGAGTCATGGAGCCATACCCCATGGCCTATATAAAGGATCTGCTTTCTGGCATTCTCTGAGTCAGGCAAAGTCTACCTTATATTGCTGAAGTCACTTCCTGGTCCCCTGCCTGCCTTGAGAACTTTGCTAGGACTTTGGCAGAGCTGCAGAGGCATGCCTGATACGGACTTCCCCGATTTGGCCGTCAGCGGAGGAGTGGGACAAGACAAGATGGTTTCAGTTTGCGAAGAGCTTTTTCAACATTATCTTCTGTGAAGTCTATATGTGTTAAGTCGTTGTAATCATTGTTGGTACGATTGGGGAATGACGAATATGAACCATCACTGTTAACAAAGACTGAGAACTGGTAGTAAAAATTCTGACTGGCCCCACCCCCATCTATTCTCTGCCTCCCAAGTCCCAGCTGATCAGGAAGAAATGGGGATTTTGCAGTAACCTTCCCCTGGAGTGGGGAAGGAATGGAGATTTTACAGTATCCTTCCCCTGCCATGCCCACCAAGCCACACCCACCAAGCCATACCAAGTCCACCAAGCCACACCCACAGAACCCACCACTGCTCTGAACATTTGAGGTGAGTTTGAGATTAAAGATTGGTTACTTCTTTACCAAACCAGAACTCTTCTGGAGCCTTTTTCAAGTTCTTCCTTCTACTTCCCTCCCTTCTCCTCCTAGACAGCACCTCTGAGAATCAGCAAATTGACAACTACATCCTGCTAACAATCTCTTTGTTCTCTCTTGGAACACAGCTGGGTGGGCCCCAAAATAAGCAGACACATATTTTCTTGAATTTCTGCCCAATTTTGATATAGCTATTTTGCAGGAAACATGGATATTGAGGGAATTTTCAATCATGAACTGTTTTTCTCTATTAGTCTCTGAGCAACCTAGCCTAAACCTTAGAGGCGGATGATCTAAGGACAGGCATGGTCTATTTATAGCTTCCAACTTATGCATTCAAATTGTACAACTACCACCTTAGTTTGATAATGTCATATCAGCTTGTTAGCCTTTGATCATATAGAATAGAAAATAGAAACTAGAATAGAATAGAATAGAATAGAATAGAATAGAATAGAATAGAATAGAATAGAATAGAATAGAATAGTTCTTCCTTCTACTTCCCTCCCTTCTCCTCCTAGACAGCACCTCTGAGAATCAGCAAATTGACAACTACATCCTGCTAACAATCTCTTTGTTCTCTCTTGGAACACAGCTGGGTGGGCCCCAAAATAAGCAGACACATATTTTCTTGAATTTCTGCCCAATTTTGATATAGCTATTTTGCAGGAAACATGGATATTGAGGGAATTTTCAATCATGAACTGTTTTTCTCTATTAGTCTCTGAGCAACCTAGCCTAAACCTTAGAGGCGGATGATCTAAGGACAGGCATGGTCTATTTATAGCTTCCAACTTATGCATTCAAATTGTACAACTACCACCTTAGTTTGATAATGTCATATCAGCTTGTTAGCCTTTGATCATATAGAATAGAAAATAGAAACTAGAATAGAATAGAATAGAATAGAATAGAATAGAATAGAATAGAATAGAATAGAATAGAATAGAATAGAATGGCGAAGGTTGTAGAGAGTGTGGTGGCATGTCAATTACCCCAATACCTGGATGAAACTGTCTATCTAGACCCATTCCAGTCCGGCTTTCGGCCCGGATACAGTACGGAGATGGCTTTGGTCGCGTTGGTGGATGATCTCTGGAGGGCCAGGGATAGGGGTTATTCCTCTGCCCTGGTCCTATTAGACCTCTCAGCGGCTTTTGATACCATCGACCATGGTATCCTGCTGCACCGGCCGGGGAGTTTGGGAGTGGGAGGCACCGTTTATCAGTGGTTCTCCTCCTATCTCTCTGACCGGTCGCAGACGGTGTTGGCAGGGGGGCAGAGATCGACCCCGAGGTGCCTCACTTGTGGGGTGCCACAGGAGTCGATTCTCTCGCCTCTCCTGTTCAACATCTATATGAAGCCGTTGGGTGAGATCATCAGTGGTTTCGGTGTGAGGTACCAACTGTACGCTGATGATACGCAGCTGTACTTTTCCACCCCAGGCCACCCCAATGAAGCTATCGAGGTACTGTCCCAGTGTCTGGAAGCCGTACGGATCTGGATGGGGAGAAACAGGCTCAAGCTCAATCCCTCCAGCTGCGGCTGACTGTTGGGGGTGAGTCACTGGCCCCTATGGAAAGGGTGCGCAACTTGGGCGTTCTCCTGGATGGGCAGTTTCTTTTGAAGATCACCTGACGACCGTCTCCAGGAGAGCTTTTTATCAGGTCTGCCTGATTCGCCAGTTGCACCACTTCCTTGACCGGGATGCCCTATGCACGGTCACTCATGCTCTTGTTACCTCTCGCTTGGATTACTGCAATGCTCTCTACATGGGGCTCCCCTTGAAGAGCACCCGGAGGCTCCAGTTGGTTCAGAATGCAGCTGCGCGGGTGATAGAGGGAACCACTCATGGCTCCCATGTGACACAACTCCTGCGCAGGTTGCACTGGCTACCTGTGGTCTTCCAGGTGCACTTCAAGGTGCTGGTTACTACCTTTAAAGCGCTCCATGGCTTAGGACCGGGTTACTTACAGGACCGCCTACTGCTACCGATTGCCTCTCACTGACCTGTGCGCTCTCACAGAGAGGGACTCCTCAGGGTGCTGTCCACCAAACAATGTCGGCTGGCGGCCCCCAGGGGAAGGGCCTTCTCTGTGGGGGCTCCCACCCTCTGGAATGAACTTCCCCCAGGACTTCGCCAACTTCCGGACCTTCGAACCTTTCGCCGTGAGCTGAAGACATATTTATTCATCCGCGCAGGACTGGCATAGGATTTTAGATTTTATCTGGTTTTAATTTTAGTGGGTTTTATCCTTTTAAAGATATTTTAATCTGGGCCAAATTGAATAAGTATTTTAAATATTATTTTATTCTGTATTTATTTTGTTGTTCTGTTTTTATCTGGCTGTAAACCGCCTTGAGTCCTTCGGGAGAAGGGCGGTATAAAAATTTGATTAAATAAATAAATAAATAAATAAATAAATAGAATAGAATAGAATAGAATAGAATAGAATAGAATAGAATAGAATAGAATAGAATAGAATAGAATAACAGAGTTGGAAGGGACCTTGGAGTCCAATCCCCTGCTCAGGCAGGAAACCCAATACCACTTCAGACAAATGGTTATCCAATCTCTTCTTAAAATCTTCCAGTGTTGGAGCATTTACAACTTCTGGAAGCAAATCATTTCACTGATTAATTGTTCTATCTGCCAGGAAATTTTTCCTTAGTTCTAGATTGCATTCTAGTTTCCACCCATTGCTTCTTGTCTTGCCTTCAATTACATTGGAGAATAGCATTAATTTCTGTCTTCCTCCTCTTCAACAGCTCCAATTACAAGTAACCCAAACCTATAACCAGGTTGATACCTTCCTTAATCGTTGCCTGAGTGACTTTCCTAGGGCATATATTTTAGTAGGTGGGGATTTCAATGCAAGAGCAAGTTGTAATGACGAAGCTCTGTATGGATGCTTCAATGTCTGTCCTCCTGAAGAAGTAATTGAACCACTACTTATGTCTAGATCCTTCAAAGATATAAATTGTAACCTAGCTGTCTTTAGTCTGCTATATTTCATTTATAAGTTTACAACTTACAAATGTTAAATTCATTTTTTGGGTTCTTGAGTGGCTCAGACTGCTAAGACAGTCTGTAATTAACAGCAGCTGCTTGCAATTATTGCAGGTTCAAACCCCACCAGGCCCAAGGTTGACTCAGCCTTCCATCCTTTATAAGGTAGATAAAATGAGGACCCAGATTGTTGGAGGCAATAAGTTGACTTTGTATATAATATACAAATGGATGAAGACTATTGCTTAACACAATGTAAGCCGCCCTGAGTCTTCGGACAAGGGTGGGATATAAATGCAAATTTTAAAAAAAGTCATCCATCACAGATAATTTAATAAATTCTAGAGAACCGGTCCCTAGCCTTAAGCATTTTGCCATAGTTTTCAGGACTGAAAGTGACCAGCTCTCTTCATAATTGTCTTCTTATACAAAAAGGATGCTAGGAATATTTTGACTTAGAATTATAGTTTATTGAACACCATTAGCAAACTATATGCCAGCTACCTATTAATCAAACTTCAAATCTGGAGAATAGAGGAAGGAATAATCAATCCAGGTTTTCATCTGGGATGTTTCTACCATAGAATGTTGCCTAGTGCTTCAACATCTGGCAGATAAATATAGAAGCCACTCTGGCAAATCTATATGAAGTCTTTATTGATTTCAAGGCAGCTTTTGACAATAGCACCAGGGATTTGGGACATTCCAAGCAGATCCTTTACAGCAGGGGTCTTAAGCTCGTGGTCCACAGACCAGATGCTCCATGTGCTGGTTCTGTCCCCCGCCTGGTTTAACGAAGGGGGAAAAAGTCCTGTTACATCACGTGACACCGTCGTGATGATGTGAGTTTGACACCCCTGCTCTACAGACAAAAACACCAGTTTACTTACTCCATAAAGTATATGACACAACTGTCCTTACAGTAGAGTAAGATGTAACCAAGTAGGGGACCTTTCCAAGTTTATTCTCATATATAAACACTGTAATTAAAACTCTCCAGAGAGTCGATATCCATGTACCTAAATTAGCCGGTAGAGACTCTATTTTACTCTGTGCTGATGGTGCTTTTCTTCTTTCTTGGCATGAAGTGGGCACTGAGAACTCTGGCATCCTACTGTGATGAAGAATAATTAATAATCAATTATGTTAAATCTAAACTTCTAGTTTTCACTAACAAAAGCACAACTGGAAAATTGATTCCCATGAATTACAGCAGGTTAAATGTTTTAAATACTTGGTCACAGTATTTCAGGCCTCCAATAAATTAACAGCCCAGGTAAATTATGCTACTTCTACTGGCCAAAAGAGCACACAAGCAATAATTAAATTTCATAGGCAGCAGGGGGCAAATTACATCCCAGCAGCTGTTAAATTGTTTATGGCTGAAACAGCTGCCCAAATATTATATGGCATACAAGCGGGCCCATACAAAACCTAGAAGTTTATTCAAATGTTCTTAGGACTTTGTTCGGTACTCCCAAATGCTCTGCCAATCCAGTTTTGAGACTTGAAGTAACATGCTAAATATTAAGATTCAGGCTTGGACTGAGATTCTAATCTCAGGATTTCAAATCATGCTTGACCCTACAAGAATGATATTCCTGCTGTTTTCAGATAATAACCATTCTCATTGGCACTGTAACTATATGGTAGAATTTTGCTGTCTTGGCCTCTCTCCTGAATATTTAGGCCAATTAACCCTGAAGAAGGCCAAATCAATAGTAAAAAAGAGAATCAGGGAGACTGATTATCAAAATGATATCACCAATGTCCCTGAATTTTATCACCAAATGTTAGACAGTTGCAAACCCTCTACTCCGGGGTATTGACTAACCCTAAGCAAATATTGATGGGCCTTTTCCAGAATCTGCTTTAAAGTTCTGCATTCAGTTTTACTGATGGTGGGAAGATTTTATGGTACTCCTTATTTACAGAGGTTTTAAGCTTCTGGATCCAGGGAGATAGAAACTCTCACTAACATAGGGCCGGGATAGAGAATCTATGGCATGCATGCCAGAGGTGGCATGTAGCACCCTCTCTGTGGGCACGTGAGCCATCGCCCCAATTCAGCTCCATCACACATACGAGTGTGCCTCCGGCCAGCTAGCTGGTCTTCAGGTCTCTGCCGTGCATGCATGGGCACAAGATGCGTATGGGGGGACATGCATGCATTTGTGTGCGAGCAATGTGCATCCGTGGGGGCCATATAAGCATTGCATTTTGGGGGTTTGGATGCACATGCATGCTTTGGGCACTCTGTTGTGGTCCTTCAGAAGCCTATAGAGCTGGCAATGTAATCGGACAGCAATGAGTCTGAGGTGAGGACAGGGCCATCGGGGAGTGAGGTATGGACTCCAGAGCCTCCAGAGACTGATAGTAGTGAGGCAGAGGAATAGGAGGAGCCTGTTTCTAATGCATGCATGAGAAGAGCTGCCAGAAGGCAAGAGCAGCTCAAGCAGAGAGGACAACTCAGGAGTAGGGCCAAGAGATGATTGGCCCCTCCCATAAGGCTTAAAACAGACCAGCACCGGCGTTTGACCTTTGCCAGAAAACAACGTTGTAGCTGCATCTTCTACTTCATCTACGTCTTTGTTTTTGTGGCTTCTGGATGTTTGCCAGGAAGGGCCTTTGGCAGTTTGCCTAATTGGACCAAGGTTTGTAAGATAACTGAGGAATTTGTGTTGGGAGGCATTTGTTTTACTTTGAGTTGAACGACGCTGGGAATGAAGTAATTCCCAGCTATTCAAATAAAGTTTGTTTGCTTTTCCACAGACTAAGTTTATTACTACCTACTTGGGCCTGGGTCACAACACACTTGGTCTGGAAAAGGTTAGCCATCACTGTTATAAAATGTCCTATTTATGATGCCCTAAGATGAGCTCTGATTGCCCCAATCATTTCCAAATACAAGGATCACACACAGATAGATTTTATGATTATTATTTGTAAGGGATGTTAACCCTATACTCATGCATCAGATAGCAAAATATCTTCACCAAGTTATGCAACTGTGGAAAACTTTTAATTAGACTTGCCATTTTATTGTCCTATTAGGTTTCCCCCCCTTTTCCCAATAATAAATTCTTTTGTCAAGCTTTCTCTCTTTCTAACCGTAAAGGCTGATCAAAGATTGTAATAAAAATATTTGATTTAATTTGATTTGATTTCCACTTGTTGCATGAGCTAAAATCTTTCAGATCAAACTTCCTCTACAGTCAGCTTGTGGTTTGTCTACTGTACTCAACGTCTACATGTACTTTCACATAGTACTATGCATTTGCACAGTATTACTACTAGTTAATATATATAAAATAACTAAATAATCATCTTAGTAGCATGCTGTGCTTAACTGTTAAAAATATTACGCAAATGGAATATTGTGTGTACATCTATCCTAGAATATCTGCACCAGATTGACAATAGTTTTCTTTTTTTAAAAAAAAAATATTAAATTTCCAAAAGATAAAATACACACACAAAAAAACACAATACACAAAACAAAAATATAAAACAAAGAAATACAAATGTATCAAAATTAAATTACTCATAACAGCTTTTCCTACATCAGTATCTCTATCCTATTTAAGCTCTATATACAGACTGATAATAGTTTTCAAACAGTTTCCCATGGTCCTACCTTTGCTTATAAAATCATAAACAGCTTTGTTTTTGCCTTTCTAAAGAACTAAAGACTTTAGCAGGTTCCTTTTCTGAACCTGCTAAAGTCTGCAGAGGCCTGCTTGTTGGATTTACAGAACAAGAATTTTTTCTAGTTTTTCTGCAAGTTTAGAATGCACTTTTAAAACGTTTGTGCATTTAGTTATTTATTGGTTTTTTCATGCGTTTGTTGACCCCACTCTCAATGCTATCTAAAATGACATCTATCGTTGTTTGAATTAACATTTTAATTCAGTTGGTTAATGGTTCAGTTTTGGTTTTGTTATGACTTCTATTTCACATCCACAGGTATTATAAAGTAGGAGAGGGAAAGGTGAATCAGAGTATGTAGGGGTACACATGTAATATCTGTCAACGGTTCCTTAATAATGCTTAAAAGGGCTTTTTTGGGGGTGGGAATTCTGCAGGTTCAACATGATTTCAGGGGGAAAAAAATACACTTGACTTATGGAGGTGTTGACAGGTGCCTTTTGTAGGCCCCCGCAAGCTATGAATCACCTTTCTTTTTTGGATCACTGAACAATCTTTTTATACTATTTTTGCTTTTAACTATGGTTGCAACTAATTTGTTCTTTTTTAAATAGCATTCCTTTGTAGAAGTAATAGCAAAAAGATCAGAAACATCATATACGGATAGTCTTTGATTTAGAATAAAATCTCTGTTAATGCCCCATCAATGGATTAATGTGCCTAAAATACTAAAAATCTATCTACGGATATGAAATTAAATTTGATTCATCCAAAAAAATTGTATTTAGGATATGCTGGCTTCCCAAAGAATGCATTTGAAAAAATGGACATCAGGTTTTCTATGTTGGAGATATATATATATAAAAGAAGAGAGAGAGAGAAAGAAAGAGATTTCACTGATCCATTATTATATCATCATGCGATCATTTGCTATCTTATTGGAATAGTGAATTAATGTATGTAACCAGATTTATGAGAAAAATCTAAAATTAAATTACATATCAAAGGTTTGGAATTTGATTATTTATGATGAATTATAGTTAACTGAGAGATGTGGTGGCCTACAGTTGGAGTTCTTGCATCAAAATCAGCAGACTGTGAGTTTGATCCTATGCAGTGGCAGATATTTCTTTCTGTGAGCGCAAAGAGAAAATATCTACTGTGAACTGCATGTAGGAATATGGAAGGGTATCCAGCCAATAAATTCTTAGTCCCATTCAATTGCCCCCACTCCACCCTTATGCAAGGGGTTAAAGAGTCATTAAAGGGGGAAAAAAAGATGAATTACAGTTAGGACTCAAATGTCTCTGTGTGTGTTTGTGTTTATATAAGATTGTGGCAATGTATGTTACTATGCAGAGATTTTGTGATATTTTACAATACTATTTTGTATATACTATATTATAGTAGTGTATTTATTCCGAATCAGTGACTATTAATAAATACAATATATAAAATAATTTCCCCTTTCTCCTTCTTTCTTTGTTTGATTTTATTTCTTATTTCTTATTCTTTTCTTGGGGCTTCTGGTGTTTTTTCTTTAAAATAAAATATTATTTTGTTAATTCTGCATGTTCAAAATATAAAAAGAAAATGATTAAAAAAATAAAATTGCAGTTATACTATGAATTTTTCCAAACTTTTCAGCCAAAAGCAAAAGACTGTTCTGCAGTCATCATTAGCCAGTATAGTCAGAGGAAAAGAGTTGTGAGCTAAGCATTGAAACTCTACCTATAGTTATGATCTCTTAGTTAGCAATCAGTATTTTGTGACTCTGGACTATTGAACTATATTTCTTTTTCTTGTCCCATTTTGTCCTTTTATATTCTGTCATTCAGACCATAAAGTGAAACTAATGAATGATCAGCAACAAAAAGAAGGTGACAGGTGCAGTCAAAGCAAATTGTATAGAAGACGGAAATTTCAAAAATGTTATTCAGAAGAATTTCAATTTCCTATATCTTTCTCAAAAGAATGACTCATGCTGCACATGAACCGTGAACTCTGCAATAAAAGCTTCTTCCAGCCTCAAAAGCTTCCTACATTGGACCGTCAGATGTCCAAAGGTACTATATTAATCTAGAAAAAAATGGGCAATTAAATTAGCACTACCATATTTCCACTACTCCAAATTTAGAATCATCTGCTGCTGTATGATTACAGAAATATTACTAATTTGGGGCCTGCAAGTCACAGAGCCCTTCTATATACAATACTTGATTTAAGAGATTCATTTGGTCAATATCTCAATTGTTCAGGCAGTTTTATGGGACAGGATGAATATAAACTGGAAAGGTTCGAGTAAACATATTATATATAATGGAATAACCGTGTTGGAAGGAACCTTGGAGGTCTTCTAGTTCAACCCCTGCTCAGGCAGGAAACCCTGTATCTGTCAGTCGGTTGAACCACTTTTGAACTGCTTAGATCTTATCGCTATTTAAACTTGCCAAAGAACTCAGGGGGAGGGAAAGGGTGAAAGAATGCAGACATGCCAGAGAGTCAAAAACCCATCAAGGCCACTGATGCAGGTGTCTGACAGAAAAGTGAAAAGTTCTCAAAACAAAAGAACGATTCATAATGATTCATGTGGGAAAACCCACAAGATGGTTTTGATTCTTCAGTACTGGAATGGTGCCTCCAATAAAGTTTTGCTTTTGGGATTTCAAAGTTCTTTAGAGTGTTTACTTTTCTTGGGATCACTAATTGGACAGTTGGCAATGTCATTTCAGACAAATGGTTGTCCAATCTCTTCTTAAAAACTTCCAGTGTTGGAGTACCCACAACTTCTGGAGGCAAGTCTTTCCACTGATTAACTGTTCTAACAGTCAGGAAATTTCTCCTTAGTTCTAGGTTAGTTCTCTCCTTGAACAGTTTCCATCTATTGATTCTTGTTCTGCCTTCAGGTGATTTGGTAAATAGTTGACCCCTCTTCTTTGTGGTCGCCCCTTAGATATTGGAATACTGCTATTATGTCGCCCCTTGGTCTTTCTTTTTATTAAACTAGATATAGCCAATCATTCTTCATGTTTTAGCCTCTGATCCCTTAATCATCTTTGCTACTCTTCTCTGTACTCTTATATATGCAGATTTTAAAGAACTTAAATGTCTCTAGAAGATCTGGTGCTATCTGTGGCTTCAGAAAGAAAGAATGTGCTCTTTTTAAAAACTTCCTTAGAGTTTTTTCCTCTCTCCGATTGTGGAGATTTCTGATGATAGATATGAACTGTATAACAGGAAGACATATGTGCAACAGGTCAGGTCAGGCAGGAGGGTCATGTTAGAGGTCTCATTTGCTAAGGATCCCAAAGGTGCTTTTTCAAATGGCAACTGGACTTCCTTTGTTTTTGCTTGAAGATGAAGAGAAATGAAGAAACTTCTTGGATGACAAGCAAAATGTCTTGAAGCAAAAACAAAGAAAGTCCACTTACCTTTTGGAAAAAAATCTTTGGGACAACCATGATCTGGATGACTGAGAATCTCCATAGACATCTGCTAAGGAGTTCCATTTGATAGGACCCAGGAGAAAGCGTTCTCTGCCATAGCATCCATCCCGTGAAACACCATTTCTCCTCACAAGGTTAGACTGGTCTTGTGATTGTTTAGTTTAGTTTAGTTTTAGTTTTATTTAGATTTTTATACCGCCCTTCTCCCGCAGGACTCAGGGTGGTGTACAGCCAAGTAATAAAACCATACAATATACACATTAAAACAAAAAACTTAAAACCAAGCATAATTATATAAATGGCCGAAATTTAAAACAGTCAATTTTAAAACCCTAAAATTCATACATAGCCCCAATAAAATTTAATAAAACTTTTAAGCCAGTCCCGCTTGAATAAATAAATGTGTTTTCAGCTCACGGCGAAAGGTCCAAAGATTGTCTCTCAAGACATGGTCTTTCCAAAAGGCATGGGGATCTCTTGGAAACAGAGTCCACAAGAAGAGTTTACAATGAATGATTTTTGTACAATCTCCAATGGTTTGTCATGAATGTGACTGCTTGAGGGCTCCTGGATTGGATCTGAAAGGTGAAAGGGAAGCAGTGTACACCCTCCCACATTGGGGCAGACCAGGTGCTTTGACAGAAAAACACTTTGTGTGTGTGTGTGTGTGTGTGTGTGTGTGAGAGAGAGAGAGAGTATGTGTGTGTGTGTGTGTGTGTGTGTATGTATCATTGGTGGATTTCAAAAAGTTTTACTTCGGTTCTGTGGGTGTGGCTTGGTGGGCATGTCAGGGGAAGTTTACTGCAAAATCCCCATTTCCTCCTGATCAGCTGGGAATTGGGAGGCATAATAATAATAATAATAATAATAATAATAATAATAATAATAATAATAATAATAATAATAATAATAATAATAATAATAATAATAATAATAATAATATTTTAATTTGTATACCGCCCTTCTCCTGAAGGACTCAGGGCGGTGAACAGGCCAATAAAATACAAACAACAACAAACAACCAATTAAAACAACCCTTAAAAAACTGATTCAAGATGCCAGAAAATTTAAAATACCATTATACCCCATAAAAATTACAAAAATTTAAAACCCACAATTAAAATTTAAGATTTAAAATCAGGCCAGTCCAGCCATATGAAATAAATAAGTTTTGAGTTCGCGGCGAAAGGTCCTAAGGTCAGGTAGTTGTCGAAGCCCGAGGGGAAGCTCGTTCCACAGGGTAGGAGCCCCCACAGAGAAGGCCCTCCCCCTGGGGGCCGCCAGTCAACATTGTTTGGCCGACGGCACCCTGAGGAGTCCCTCTCTGTGGGAACGCACTGGACGTTAGGAGATAGAGGCCGGCAGTAGGCGGTCCTGTAAATAGCCCGGTCCTAAGCCATGGAGCGCTTTAAAGGTGGTAACCAATACCTTGAAGCGCACCCGGAAAACCACAGGTAGCCAGTGCAATCTGCGCAGGATAGGTGTTACGTGGGAGTTCCGAACCGCTCCCTCAATAACCCGCGCAGCTGCATTCTGGACTAGCTGAAGTCTCCGGGTGCTCTTCAAAGGGAGCCCCATGTAGAGAGCATTGCAGTAGTCCAGACGAGAGGTAACGAGAGCATGAGTGACCGTGTATAGAGCATCCTGGTCCAGGACGGGACGCAACTGGCGGATCAGGCGAACCTGATAAAAAGCTCTCCTGGACACGGCTGCCAAATGATCTTCAAAGGACAACTGACCATCCAGGAGCACGCCCAAGTTGCGTACCTTTTCCATCGGGGCCAACAACTCGCCCCCGATAGATAGCCGCATCTGCGGCTGACTGTACCGAGGTGCTGGCATCCACAGCCACTCTGTCTTGGAGGGATTAAGTTTGAGCCTGTTCCTCTCCATCCAGACCCGTACGGCTTCCAAACACCGGGACAGCACTTTGACAGCTTCGCTGGGGTGGCCCGGGATGGAAAAGTACAGCTGAGTATCATCAGCGTACAGTTGGTATCTCACCCCAAAGCCACTGATGATCTCGCCCAGCGGCTTCATATAGATGTTGAACAGGAGGGGTGAGAGAATCGATCCCTGCGGCACCCCACACATGAGGCGCCTCGGGGTCGATCTCTGCCCCCCTGTCAACACCATCTGCGTCCGGTCAGAGAGGTAGGAGGAGAACCACTAATAAACGGTGCCTCCCACTCCCAACCCCTCCAACTGGTGCAGCAGGATACCATGGTCGATGGTATCAAAAGCCGCTGAGAGGTCTAATAGGACCAGGGCAGAGGAATAACTCCTATCCCTGGCCCTCCAGAGATAATCCACCAGCGCGACCAAAGCTGTCTCCGTGCTGTATCCGGGCCGAAAGCCGGACTGGAATGGGTCTAGATAGACAGATTCATCCAGGTACTGGGGTAGCTGACATGCCACCACACTCTCTACAACCTTCGCCGTAAAACGAAGATTGGAGACTGGCCGGTAATTCCCTAAAACAGCTGGGTCCAGGGAAGGCTTCTTGAGGAGGGGTCTCACCACCGCCTCTTTCAAGGCAGCGGGAAAGACCCCCTCCCACAAGGAAGCATTTGCAATCCCCTGGAGCCAGCCTCGTGTCACCTCCTGTGTGGCCAGTACTAACCAGGAGGGGCACGGGTCCAGTAAACATGTGGTGGCATTCAACCTACCCAGCAACCTGTCCATGTCCTCGGGAGTCACAGGGTCAAAATTATCCCAAACCACCTCAACAAGACGGGTCTCGGAACTCTCATCTGGATCTACCCAATTTTGATCCAATCCGTCCAGAAGCTGAATGATTTTATCGTATAGATAACCGTTAAACTCCTCGGCACGCCCTTGTAGGGGGTCCTCCCGCCCCTCCTGTTGAAGGAGAGAGCGGGTCACCCGAAACAGGGCGGCCGGGCGGTTATCTGCCGATGCAATGAGGGAGGAAACGTAGGAGCGTTTCGCATCCCTCAGTGCCACTAGGTAGGTCCTGCTATAGGACCTAACTAGTGTCTGGTCAGCCTCAGAACGGCTGGATCTCCAGACACTCTCTAGGCATCTTCTCCGGCATTTCATCTCCCTCAGCTCCTCAGAGAACCAAGGAGCTGGTTGAGACCGACGCCGGGTCAGAGGCCGCAAAGGCACGACACGGTCCAAAGCTCCAGCCGCGGCCTGTTCCCAGGCCGTGACCAGCTCTTCAGTCGTGCCATGGGCCAGATTCTCGGGAAGCAGCCCAAGCTCTGTCAGGAACCTCTCAGGGTCCATCAGGTGCCTGGGACGGAACCAACACATTGGTTCCGTCTCCTTGCGGCGGTGGGTAGCGGTCTGAAAGTCCAGACGAAGGAGAAAATGATCTGACCATGACAAAGGGTCAATAACTAAATCTTTTAAACTCAGATCATTCAACCACTGGCCAGAGATAAAAACCAAGTCTAGGGTGCCTCCCCCAATGTGAGTAGGGCCATCAATTAATTGAGTCAGGTCCATGGCCGTCATGGAAGCCATGAACTCCCGAGCGGTCGAGGATGCCGTGCCAGTTGATGGCAAGTTGAAATCCCCCATGACCAACAGTCTGGGGGTTTCAATTGCCAACCCAGCTAGCAACTCCGGTCGAGGATAGGTGGGGGTGAGGCCAGTCAGAATTTTTACTACTGCTTCTCCGAACTACTCAAAATTTCCACTAACAGTTCTCCAGAACTGGTCAGAACCTGCTGAAACCCACCTCTCATATGTATGTTTTATTATTTTTAAAGGCTACTTAAGATACGTTTTATTCTTTTTATTGTACACCACCAAGAGAAAGTTTTGTGAGATGGATAGCTATATAAATCTAATCAATCAATCAATAAAACAATTTTGTCCAAAAGAATCTAAAACTAAGACTCTTAAGTACATATCTGAACACTGGAATCAATAGTGTTCAATCTATACAGATAGTTGAAAAGATACAGCATTTAGGAAATACAATTTTGTTCCCCCACTGAGGGTTTGTTAAGAGCATCTGTTTGCCAGATTGGCTTTCAATTATATCAGCTGATTTAATGAGAATTCTGTCAGCTTTGGAATGGATTAGAGAGGTCCAAATTGAAATAGCAGTAATACAGATTTTTATTTGTTTGTTTGTTTATTTTTGGTCAGAGTTGATCATTGGTCCTAATGGGGATGCAAGAACCATTTGGGGAATGAAATGTTGTGTCTACTGGGGATTTTCATTTACTTCTGTTGAATCCCAGCTCATGTGGGTACTTTGGAGAATAAAAAGAGGCATCACATAGTTAAGGAAGATTCATGTAAAGTTGTTCAGGATGTTTCTGCAATTTTTTTTTCTCAGCCTCCACGAGCAACATCAATGACAGATCAAATGGTAAAGACAGTAAAGATAATACAATAGGAGGTACTGGAAGGAAAATGTATTTCTTCTGTTCTGATCTGAATTATTTTTAAGGTTTTAATTGTCATGGCCAGGTGCACCAAATCATTTTTCTCAGAGCCTGAGAAAACTGTAAATGAAGGAAGAAGCACTTCAGAATTGAAAAGGTTGTCACAGGAACTTTTTGATGTTTGCAGAATAGAAGAAACAGCCAATCACATCCTTTTTGTTTGCATTATGATAATGACTGTTAATGACTCTCCTGTTGCAAGGACTCTCTGTCCTGAGAATGTGTGTTCTTTCTTCAACAACTAAGCAATTCAAAAGCCTCTTTGCAGCTCTTGTGGATATTTTTGCTGGATCATGGGATTTGTGATTTATTATAAAGATGTACTTTGAAGACAATGATAATATGGTTATGCTGCTCTTGGTTTGTTATTATCACTGAAAATTGGGAGGGGGGGAGGAAAATGTTGTGGTCCATCAGCAGCCTATGGAGCTGGCAATGGAGTCGGACAACGATGAGGCTGAGGTGAGGCCAGGGCCATCGGGAAGTGAGATGCGGACTACAGAGCCTCCAGAGACTGATAGTAGTGAGGCAGAGGAACAGGAGGAGCCTGTTCCTAATGCACACATGAGAAGAGCTGTCAAAAGGCAAGAGTAGCTCAAGCAGAGAGGACAACTCAGGAGTAGGGCCAAGAGATGATTGGCCCCTCTCATAAGGCTTAAAACAGACCAGCACCAGCATTTGGCCTTTGCTGGAAAACAACGTTGTAGCTGCGTCTTCTGCTTTGTCTTCTGCTTCATCTACATCTTTGTTTTTGTGACTTCTGGACATTTGCCAGGAAGGGCCTTAGGCAGTTTGCCTAATTGGACCAAGGTTTGTGAGATAACTGAGGAATTTGTGTTGGGAGGCATTTGTTTTACTTTGAGTTGAACGACGGTGGGAATAAAGTAATTCCCAGCTGTTCGAATAAAGTTTTTTCACAGACTGAGTTTATTACTACCTACTTGGGCCTGGGTCACAACAGAATAGGAGGAGGATTTTTAGATTTTGCCTTTAACTTTTATTTTTTAGATGTTTTAACTTTTATAATTATTATTATGTTAGATTTTGATTATTTTTTAATGTTTTTTTTAAGTGACTGTATCCCACTCTACTCTACTGGACCATAATGAAAGTTCAATTTGATTTGGTCAAAGTGGAGATGACTAAGAGTCATTTTAAAGCTGTTTCTGTGATATTAGGGAGTGGAGACAAGGCAAGACTTTTTTGCTTGCTTTGTCTTTAAGCTTTTCCTCACTGTTAAGTTAAAGTGTTAACATAAAATGTTGGCATAAAAAGTGCCTACATAAAAGTGCCTTCCCATTGCCAGTCCTTCTCCTGCTTCTGCTGCATCTGTTCAGAGCTGCAGCTAAATATTGTTTTCCCAATTTGCGAATGTGCTGCTCATTATAGTCAAAGCAATTGATTTTTCCTCAGGTTTTGCTGCCTTCCCACTTCAACAAGTCACTGGTGGAAGAAACATCCACCAATCAAAGCATGATAGCATGAATTGATTGAGTTTGATTTCAGGATTCTGCCAGACCTTCTCTGTGTGATTTGTGTATCTCCTCCTTTCATAGTACCATTTAATCAATCCCAGTTTTCTTAAAATGTAAAATGAAAAAAGACGTCAGATGAATACAGGAAAACTAGTGAACAGTTGATAGCAATCCAGCTATACCTCCCCCATTATCTTTGGACATTGCAGTCAGGAAGATCAGGGCTGCTGTATTTAAAAGTAAAGGTCCAGCCAATGATGAGATGCACCCCCACTCTCCTTGCCTTTCAGAAAGGGATGAAAACAGGGCTCTGTGGCCATGCACATAGCTGTGGAGCTAGTTTGTGCCCTGAAAGACTTCCCCCCCATGCCTTTTAATTAACTTTTAATATTGATTTGCCTTAAAGTTTGGATGGATTGATGGATAGATACCATGTTTTCCCGAAACTAAGGCCCTGTCTTATATTTTTGTTGAACCATGAAATAAGCGCTTGGCCTTTTTGCCATGTACTCAAAAGCCCCGTTAGCTTATTATCAGGGGATGTCTTATTCTGGGGCAAACAGGGTAGAAAGATAGATGAAGAGAAGAGAAGAGAAGAGAAGAGAAGAGAAGAGAAGAGAAGAGAAGATACATATTTATGTCATTTCATAACATTAGTGCAATGGAATAACACAAATATATCCTTTCTTTTCCTCAGAGGAAAACAGTGGAGAGCTGGTCATTTTCCAGTGCTGTGCAAATACAATTTCATCTTGCCTACAAAAGTCTGATCATTTTAGAAAACTATTATAGCAGAGTTGTGTAATTTTGCTGGCTTTTCTTCCACAACTACAATGAAGATCACCTCCTCTTTTCTCCTCATCCTTGTGGGCATCCTGGAGAAGATTAGTCAAGGTGTGATTGTGCCATGCTAAGTGAATCTTCTCTAACAAAATATTAATAAGCCAGCTACATTTGGGACGTTGAAGCTCTTATATGCTGCAAGGAGATGACCTCAATCTTTTCCCCATGTGAATCAATTAGAAAAACTCATAGGAAATCCAGGAAACAGATTTGAGAGGAGCATTTTTATTCACAGGTTGGCAAAAGCTGTGCATCAAAAGAATAAAAACGATGTCAGCTAGAATCTGGAGAAGGTTTCTTAAAGGTGATCCATCACAATATTAACATCCACTTAAATTTCTTCACATTTATAATCATGCTTCTGTAAAATATTATGTAGGAAGTAGCAGGAAAGTGAAGGATGCAAATGCAAATAATACAATCGCATACACACACACACACACACACACACACACTTATATACATGGACACACGCTAATGTTATCATGAGTTTGATTTTAATTTATAGTTCACAGAAGGAAGAAAGATAACAGAAAGTAACTCTTCTCTCTTGCAACTCTTCCTCAAAATCTGTTTGCAGGTATTGGCTTGCAAAATGGTGGGTTCCATGGGGAGGGGGACCTCTAGTTTTTCACGAGGTATCTGTTAAGTTGACCATGTGCAGAGAGACTTGGATAAGTGGAACTGATATTTTGTCCGTCCCCCCAAAATATCTTCCATCGTAATCATAGTGGTATAATGGCTCAACCAGTGAAAAAAACCTGAACTACATCTTTATCATTACAGATTTAAAAAAAATAAGAAGTATGCTTAGTCTTAAATAATTTCAGATTTGTTGCCTAGATCCAGGACATCAAAGATTGAGAATCTGCCATGATTCATCAAGGCAACAAACAGTACCTCTAAAAAGCCTGGCTTTTATTTATATTCCAAAGACTAGACTTTGATGCAAAAAAAGGGGGGCTATTTACTACATCCAAACTTAACGCCCAGATGAACTCTCCCCAAACATTCTCTCTCAAATGTAGGCTAAAAGCAAGCAGTTGTTTAGCAAATGGCTAGCTACTGAGTGCCCAGCTTTGCCAAGGAACTCTTCTTTATATTTAAAGTTTTTTATTTAATTTATCAATAAAACTTTCCCCACATGCAAGACTGCAATTATGCACAGCTCTCTTTTTACATTTCAGGTGAGCATTAAGTTTGGGGGTGTTTAAGAGCAAGGTCCATTTTATTTTTTAGAGCTGGGATGAATTGAAACCTTCTTGTTAGTACTCCCTAATGGACAAGGTTGAATGAGTTAGAATATTGAGCTTGATCTGCCACATATTTATCATTTTCCATGGAATAAGGGAAATTTTCAATTATCTTCCCTCCCTGTTCATAGAGTTTTTAATGGTCTGCATAAAGGAAGAGAAGAGGGCAAAGCCCCATTGCATGAACATCTGTAGAAGGCAAGTTAAAGGATGACATCTGTATCATGATGCCCAACTCATCTTCAGTAAGTTGCATTTGATGTTGCAAGGATGTGTACATATCTTCATTGCGATCCAGTGTTGGCTTGCTGAGGATACCCATGTTGAATCGGTCCATTCAATCCTTTCCACAGGAAGTTATAATATTACTACAGGAGCAGAAACAGCATCTATTTTGAGTAGACAGCATACAATATTGCAACAGTATAGGCAGTAAAGGATTTAAGGTGGGAAACAAACTTAAATATTTAAATTTGCCTGATGATTTGGATTACACTGGATCAGAAATCCACCTTACTGGAAAACTGGAAAAAGGTGGCTGTTGCTTTGTCACATGGCTTAGTAATATTCTAATGGAGATAATTTTTTTATTATTGAAAAGGTTTTTACAAAAATTTTCATCCCCCTTTTCCCCCCCTCCCCCCCACTCCATCTCCTCCCCTCTCCCTCCAAAACCACCATCCTCCCCCCCCCCGACTTCCCAGAACAAACACAAGGTATAGTTCAAAAGAAAAAACAATCATTTGCTAAATTTTCCCTAACACAAATTATAATCCTCTCCTTCTTCTCAAATCCTAACTTCCCCTATACCAATCAAAGATAAATACATCCTAATCATTCAAAAGCAATCTGATATCTCTTAATCTGATATCTATTTTGTGTATATTCAATCCATTTTTTCCATTCAGTTAAATATTTTTCTTGTGTAGTGTCTTTCAAAAAGGCTGAGATTTTAGCCATCTCAGCCAAATTAGCAACCTTCAATATCCATTCTTCTATTGTAGGTAACTCATTTTTCTTCCAGTATTGTCCTATCAGTAGTCTTGCCGCTGTTATTAAATTTAAAATCAGCTTAGTCTCAATAACTGTACAGATAATTGATATGGAGATAATTAACTAAGTTACCTTACATTTTCGTACATTCAACGTAATTCCAAAGCAAACTCCTTTGTGAAGGATTTCCATTCAATTGTTATGAGTGACTCTGGGTGCCATACTGTAGAAAGATTAAAATTCAAACCACAGTATGTAACGCATGGTGTCCAAGGATGAAACATTGATTCCAATCCCAGGAAGACACATCAACAGCAGAAGAGATCACCTAACCTCTTGCCCCAAAGGCCTGGTGAAAGAGCAAGGTTATGCCTTGTAAAAGTGTAGCAGTGTCAGGTCTATCTGAAAGCCTGGGAAGATTGTTTTCCATGGGGCTTAATAATAACTTTGGAGCGTCCTCTCCATGAAACAGTGTGGTGCCAGCCCAATCTATGAATAGATAAGCAAGTAAATAAATATATATGTATTCGCAACAGTAACATTATAGGATAAGCTCAACGAATAAATGCAATAATGATATTTTACCTATGTTGTATGATTTTTCTGAAAAATAATGTGAATTATAACTCCTAGAATTGTACTTTTGCTAATATTGATTTTACATTTAGTGTAAACATATTAAGGCCAGAACATCCCAACACGGAAGTAAACACAATTAATTGGTTTCTTCCATCTATATCACTACATTGATTTTTGTAAAATATTTATACATTGTCTGCTCTTTGAATTAAAAGAGATTACAGAAATGTGGGTTTAAAATATTTAAGCTGTATGATAATAAATTTAACGTAACTGACTGAATTATGAATGCTGTGGAAGTGTTACTGAATTGGACTGAATCACCGACCGTGGGGAGAACTAGATATGAAGGTTTAGGGAGAAAAGTAGATTAAAACTGTATATAAAGTTTAGGAAATAAGGACAGAAACATTTAAAAAAATATATCATTTTAAATCTAATTCTTGGTGCCTTTTATTAATGTCTGGAATAAATATAAACTATGACATTTGGGAATTACCGTATATACTCGAGTATAAGCCGAGTTTTTCAGCACGTTTTTTGTGCTGAAAAACGTCCCCTCGGCTTATACTCGAGTATATACGGCTTATACTCGAGTTTTTTTTTTTTTCCTTTTTTTCACATTATACCGGCCGGCGCGAACTTGGCGGGCTTTTGCTTTAGCGCGGGGAAGCCCTGCCGGTGCAGTGAGAGGGTGGGGCGGGGGAGCCGCCAGCCTTCTCGGCCGAGGGAGGGAGGGTTTCGCCGACCGGTAGGTGCCTCATTTCCCACCCTCGGCTTATACTCGAGTCCCCAGTTTACCCCAGTTTTTGGGGTAAAATTGGGGACCTCGGCTTATACTCGGATCGGCTTATATTCGAGTATATACGGTACTCAAAAACCCTGGTTTCTTTAAAATCTTACTGATTCAAAAGGGAGAATGGAGAACATTAGACATTTACTCAGGTTTTTTTAAAATGAATGGGAATAAGATAAAAGTCCTTTTATTTTTTTAAAATTTATTTACCTTTTATTGCTCTAATATTCAAAAGGGAAGTAAATAATAAAAAAGAAAAGAAAAAGAAAAGGGCAAAAATATACATACATGCATATATACTGATTAGAACAAAACAGAATACTTTATTGGACGAGTGTGATTAGACACACAAGGAATTTGTGGGCAAAAGCTCTCAGTGAATATGCAAACCAAGTGAGTAATAATAATCATAATAATGATACCGATAAGAGGGAGTAGTAAAGAAGATGGGAAGGATAGTAATAATACTGTAGCCATACAACAAGAATAAGTATGTTGTAAGCCATATAACAAGAATACTTAGACATAAGACAGTACTGTGAGAATTATGTGTTCACCAGAGTGATGACATGAGGGAAAAAATTGTCCCTGTGTCTAGTTGTTTTAGTTTTAGTTGGTTTTAATGTGTGTGTCCATATACGCACATACATATATAAACGCACATTATTCATATTTAAATCTTGATGAAAGAGAAATACATCATTCAGTCTTCTTGCTATGTTGACCACTTCATAAACACTAGAGAAACACATATCATCAGTCAAATACTGTAAATAAAAATGGCACTGTCTTTTCATGCTAAAAGAGTAATATTTTTGCTACACCCCATATCAGCTGTATCCAGTTCTTCATATGCAGATACATTTCACACAGTAATATGTCACTCAGAAATATACATCTTTTAATCCACATTCTTCCCAAAACAATATTAACAAGCTACAGACGTTAAACCAATATTTCTACCCATGTCTGGATGATTGAGAATCTCTACAGACTTTTGGCTATGCAATTTGGGATGAACACCCTTTGAATGGTGTGGGAGTAGGAATGGCTTTCCAGAGAAAAAAAATTGCAGACTACAGGAACCAGGAGCACCTACTCAGGTGACCCTGAGGACACAGATAAACCTACAAGTGCTTCAAGGACCCTCTAAAACAGGGGTCTCCAACCTTGACAACTTTAAGACTTGTGGATTTCAACTCCCAGAATTCCTCAGCCAGCTTTGTGAATTGAAGTCCACAAGTCTTAAAGTTGCCAAGGTTGGAGACCCCTGCTCTAAAAGGATGCAAATTACCAGCTATCTGCAAGGAATATAAATCCTTCCACTATCCTTCTCAGGGCTGAAGAAGGTTCTTGGATGAGAAGTGAAACGTCTTCAAAGAAAAAAACAAGAAAGTCCAGTTGCTTCCAGAAAAAGCACCTTTGGGACATTGTCCTGAGTATTGGGTGGCTGGAGTTTAGAAAGGTTATTAAAACTGGCTTTTACAAAAGGACTTGGGAATAGATATGGTAGAAATTGTGTTGGTTTTTATAATTTGGGGGCTTATTGAAATGAAATTCTTGCATTGTTTCTTGGTGGGAAAATGTAAATTGATGTAGGCCAAACAGAATCTGGAAGAATTGGAACAGTATATGAGTGCAATAAATAAATAATAAATAAATAATGAAGTTGACAGCTTACACAGTCGGCAGAATCTTTACTGGCCTTCAAAAGTGCAATTATATAAGCTTGTGTAAAAGAAGTTTGAAAAAAACACACCCTTTATTCAGAAAAGCCTTCTTATAAATCTCCAACAATATAGGAACCAAAAACATCAATATATGGTTTATACTACTCAATAGGATAGCCGTCAAGCCTGGGTGCATTTTCTTTTTAAAAGATTTAATGGTATCTATTATTTTCTGAAGAGATAAATGTGCAGTGAGATTAAACAGCCTGGTCATGTATAATCTTCAGAAGAACTATATTGTTTAAAAATGATTAATTTCTTCCCCAGTAACCTTTGATTTAATGTTATATATTGACAGGTACTGTAATTTTTAAAAATGGTAATCTGTTATATCAGAGTCATTATATACTTTGCACTGATTATCTTTAACAATAAAAATCTCACTGACTTGAAGCTATTTTGCTTGAAAAGGCAGTATCCCAATATTTTTGGTTTATGTGATTCAATGAATATACAATAACAAATGCATAGAGCAAATTGTTCTAATTTAGCAGACAAATGAGTTTCACAGAATTTTAATACGTGAGTTACCAACTGTACGCTGATGATACTCAGCTGTACTTTTCCACCCCGGGCCACCCCAACGAAGCTGTCGAAGTGCTGTCCTGTTGCCTGGAAGTTGTACGGGTCTGGATGGGGAGAAACAGACTCAGACTCAATCCATCCAAGACGGAGTGGCTGTGGATGCCGGCACCCCGGTACAGTCAGCTGCAACCGCGGCTGACTGTTGGGGGTGAGTCATTGGCCCCAACAGAAAGGGTACGTAACTTGGATGGATGGCTGTCGTTTGAAGATCATTTGGCGGCCGTCTCCAGGAGAGCTTTTTACCAGGTTCGCCTGGTCCGCCAGTTGCGCCCCTTTCTTGACCGGGATGCCTTATGCACGGTCACTCATGCTCTCGTCACTTCTCGTCTGGATTATTGCAATGCTCTCTACATGGGGCTACTCCTGAAGTGCACTCGGAGACTCCGGTTAGTCCAGAATGCAGCTGCGCGGGTGATTGAGGGAGCATCACGTTGCTCCCGGGTAACACCACGCCTGCGCAGTCTGCACTGGCTACCTGTGGTCTTTCGGGTGCGCTTCAAGGTGCTGGTTACCACCTTTAAAGCGCTCCATGGCTTAGGGCCCGGGTACTTATGGGACCGCCTGCTGTTACCTCATGCCTCCCACCGACCCGTGCGCTCTCACAGAGAGGGTCTTTTCAGGGTGCCGTCCGCCAAGCAATGTCAGCTGGCGGCCCCCAGGGGAAGGGCCTTCTCTGTGGGAGCACCTACTCTCTGGAACGAACTTCCCCCCAGTTTATGCCAATTACCCAACCTTCGGACCTTTCGCCGGGAATTGAAAACCTATCTATTTATCCAAGCGGGACTGGCCTGAATTTTAAATTTTTCAATTTTTAATTTTTTTCAATTTTAATAATTTTATTGGGTATTTTAATATGGTCAATTGGACGGTTTTAATTTCGGCCTTTATTGAATAAGTTTTTTAATTGTTATTTTAAGTTTGTATATTTAACTGTTTTAATGTAGGCTGTACAGCGCCCTGAGTCCTTCGGGAGAAGGGCGATATAAAAGTTTAAATAATAAATAAATAAAAAATAATAAATAATATAGATGCTCCAAAGTTTTTAAAATCTACTTTCCAAATTTTCTATAGATTTGTTATTAATTTTCCATGAAGCATATACAATTAAATTATTCTGTATGTGCGCGCGCGCACACACACACACACACACACACACACACGCACACACACATATGTAGGTCTTTGGTTATTCGGGTTTTCTCCCGTGTAAAATTGGAAGTGTCTTGGCGACGTTTCAACAAACTCTCATTCGTCATCTTCAGGCTGGTGTCTTCAGCTTCGTGCTTCTAAACAGCCTCTAAGAACCCAAAGTGTGAAAAAACCCTAATGTCAGTGAGATTAGAGGTATAATTTCTTTGCCTGGATCTTAGCTAGGCTAACAGTGACAGTGTTAGCTTAGCTAACACAGTGACAGTGACAGAACAGTCATTAAAGAACACATTGCATAGACAGTAAAATCAGGATTTTACCTGTGGAAATCTGTATCAACAGATCTACATTGCTACATATGTTTGGCCTGAGAGTGTTATCTGCATTTCAGGTCTGAGCCTGGTGCCAAGGCCAATGATGGATGCAAGACACAAGGTGCAGGTTTTTTGATTGCTTTTTATTGAAGTACTCCAAGGAAAAGGGCTCCTGGCCAAAATGCCAAAAACCAAGAACAAAGGATAAGAAAGCTTTATATATTTTCACTAAAGGAGAACATGGGATAAGGTGGGATAATAAGAAATAGTATAGAATAGAATAGAATTTTTTATTGGCCAAGTGTGATTGGACACACAAGGAATTTGTCTTGGTGCATATGCTTGGTGTACATAAAAGAAAAGATACCTTCATCAAGGTACAACACTTACAACCAGGGGTAAAATGTAAAATTTGTTACTACAGGTTCTGTGGGTGTGGCTTGGTGGGGGGTAATGTGACTGGGTGGACGTGGCCAACTTTTTTTTTTTTTTTTTACTTTTAAAAGCATTTTTTCTACAACTTCTTTAGCCGAAGAGGTTCTAGAAAAAATGCTTTTAAAGGGTTCTGACGATCCCAGCTGAGTTGCCTGATCACCAGAACCTTTAAAAGCATTTTTAACAGCCTCTTCGGCCAAAGAGATTGTAGAAAAAATGCTTTTAAAGGGTTCTGACGATCCCAGTTGAGCAGCGCTATGATCAGAGGCTTCTTTTTTTTACTTTTAAAAGCATTTTTTCGGCCAAAGAAAAAATGCTTTTAAAAGTAAAAAAAAAAACACAACTCTATGATGATCGCGTGACTCAGCTCGACATGAGAGTGGCAGGGATTTTTGCTACCGGTTCTCCAAACCACTCACCGCCATCGCTACCAGATCAGGTGATCCGGTCCGAACTGGGAGCATTTCACCTCTGCTTACAACACTTAATGATAGTCATAGGGTACAAATTTAACACTTAATGATACAACACTTAATAATAGTCATAGGCTACAATTAAACTATCAGGAAACAATCAATATCAGTATAAATTGTAGAGATACAAGCAACAAAGTTACAGTCATAAGTGGAAGGAGATGGGTAATGGGAACGATGAGAAGATTAATAGTAGTTTGACAGTGTTGAGGGAATTATTTGTTTAGCAGAGTGATGGCCTTCGGGAAAAAACTGTTCTTGTGTCTAGTTGTTCTGATGTGCACTGCTCTATACCGTCGTTTTGAGGGTAGGAGTTGAAACATCTAATAAACATTTTAATAATAATTCTACAATTTGTTCTACTGGTCTCTAGCTGTCCCTATTCCTAAATCTTGGCTAATGAATGCCCCAGGAATTATCTAATACACATTTTATTTGCTCCAAGCCATCTCTATTCCTAACTTCTAGCTGAGGTCTGCAAGTTGCCTAACTCTTTGTTACTTTTATCAGCTTTCTAACTACCCAGAATTGTTATAAGCTTTACACCTGCATATTTCATGTGAATAAGCATTTTTTGTTCTTGCCAGACAGACTCCACAGTTACTGGCTTCCTGATTTACTTTCACATGTGTGTCATTACCTGGCTTTATTTTAGCAGACAGCCCATCATCAGCATTTTACAAGCTGGGATAAAAGATCACATTATCTCAAATTATCTGCTCATAAATATCTGTCCAAAGTGAGGTATGATTCAGTAATGTTCAGTAAATATTAGATTAGTGAGAATAGAATAGAATAGAATAGAATAGAATAGAATAGAATAGAATAGAATAGAATAGAATAGAATAGAATTTGTTATTGGCCAAGTGTGATTGGACACACAAGGAATTTGTCTTGGTGCATATGCTCTCATATGTACATAAAAGAAAAGATACCTTCATCAAGGTACAACAATTACAACACTTAATGATAGTCATAGGGTACAAATTTAACACTTGATGATACAACACTTAATGATAATCATAGGGTACAAATAAGAATAATAAAATAAGTCATTTGAAGCCAGTTCCTGTATATAAAATTAAAATTAAAATTCTTCATAGGTGCATTATCCAGATCACAGAATTCTTTAAAGGAGTCAGAATCTGTAAGATGGCAAATGAGATGTTGCACATAAGCCTTCCCTCTTTTGTATGTGTGTGTGTGTGTGAGTGTATTCAAACATACAAAAGGAATCAGACTTGCTTCTTTCCAGTTTTCACCCTCACAGATACTGGTGAGGGTGAAAACTGATACTACAGATATCAAAGCAACTTTCTTGACAAGACTCAGTTCAGAATGTGTCAATGAATTAATTTTGTTAGTGCTGTGCTCAATTTTGATATGATTTTATTTTTTGCTGTTTTCACTTGTAGAAAGAATTATACTTTGGATAAAAAAAAGAGAAAGGTGTCTCAAAAAACAATTTAAAGGTTAACACTATTCATTTGAGATCCCAGAGAGTCATATTTTCCAAGGAAAGTTAAATGGTATACTTACAAAAATCCTTAAATACATACAGTACAGTAAATATTAGTAATTATACTAATATTTACTATATATTATATTGATTATATTATATTATATTTATATTAATATACCAATATAAATAATTATACTTGATGAAGGTTTTTTTCCTTTTCTTTTATGTACACTGAGAGCATATGCACCAAAACAAATTCCTTGTGTGTCCAATCACACTTGGCCAATAAATTCTATTTTAATAACTTAACTAAATCATGGATAGGTGTGAGTTTTTTTTAAAAAAAATGTAAAGCAAACTGTGTCTTCTTATTGTTAGTGAATTGGTGAATCAAAATTGTCAAAAAATATATTAAGTATATATTAATAATTAATATAATTAATTATATATTAATTATACTAGTGCCAGGTGCAAGAAATAAGGATCCAAGATTGTTCAATTGATTACAAGTGTATTCCATGCTATCTTTCTACAAAAAACTGAATAAGTTTCTTGTAGAAGAAGACAAATTGGTGGTATATAAGAATCAATGGAATTCAAGGAGGGCTGGACGTAGATTTCTTGCAGGCATGAAGGGACCCCAAACTAATGTTGTGTTTGACCCTTCCCTCAGGTTCAGCCTTGTCATCTTCTACAACTAACTTTTCCATAATATAAAATATTTCCTCTCTTTAATGTGAGTGATGATACCTGAGTTCTTAAAACACCCCACCTCAAGTATTATCCTCTTACATTATGTTGAACTACACGTGTAATGCAAGAAAGACTATTTCTTTCTCCCCGATGTTTTACTTTTCAAATATATGTATTGGCATAGCTACGGTAGTTCCAACAAATAATATAGGCTGCTGTCTCATGATTCTTTGAAAAAAATATTTTTCAAAATTATTTGAAATTTTCTACATTACAGATATGCCAGAGAAGGAATACTTTCATATATGCTATAGGTCAGGGGTGAAATTCAGCAGGTTCTGACAGGTTCTGGAGAACCAGTAGTGGAAATTTTGAGTAGTTCAGAGAACCGGCAAATACCACCTCTGGTTGGCCCCAGAGTGGGATGGGAATGGAGATTTTGCAATATCCTTCCCCCAGGAGTGGGGAAGGAATGAGGATTTTGCAGTATCCTTCCCCTGCCACACCCACCAAGCCACGCCCACAGAACTAGTAGTAAAAATTTTTGAATTCGACCACTGCTTTAGGTTCTGTGTTTGATGATAATTACAGGATTCAAAAAATATTGGAGCAAGTGAAGATATTGGCAAAGAATTTGAGATCTCAGGCCTTGAAATTATTAGTTCTCCTAAGCAGTTGTGGAGGATACTTTCAGAGTAATGGTCCCACGAATCACTTTGATTATATACACAATAATGGGAGCAAGTGTACAACATAGAAATGCAAGGTTGGACAAAAATCCGTCCACCAACAGATGTTTCTGCACTGGGCAGAAAATCACTCAAGCACTTTTTCATAATAAAGAGATTCACCACGAACAATTTTTCATCTTTCATGACACAAATCAGATAATTCAGATTTCTGCCTCCTGTTTGTAATGGTAGGCTTGCAACTGAAGGAGTCCAGCTCTTAAATATTGAATGTTCATGTGGTCATTGACATTCAGTAGATATGGTGGCAGATGACTTCACATGATGATGGAGAACCACAATAATAAAAGGGCTTGCTTCAGTGGTGGGTTGCTACCGGTTCAGTCTGGATCTTGCAAACTGGTAGTAACGGTGGTGGAAGGCTCCGCCCACCTGGCCGGATGTCATCATGGATGCTCTATGCATGCACAGAAGCACCATGCATGAGTGAAGTGAGCATGTGCGCGCACGCACGCGCATTACGAACAGGTAGCAAAGGTAAGTGGAACCCACCCCTGGCTTGCTTCATAACCCAGAGAGTAAATATGCAACTATATCATCTTTAGTGAATTTTGAAATATCAGTTATGTGATATGTAACCAGCGTAGATACCTATTTCTGAGCTTCTATTCTCACTATTTGAACCTAGCTGGGTTGAAGGGAAGGGGGCTTTTGCACAGATTAATCTAGCCTGCCAATTACACCCTTTTTCTGGACTGGGAGGACTTGCTCACCTCTCATCTGGATTACCGTAATGAACTCTACATGGGGTTGCTTTTAAAGTTTATCCAGAAACTTTACCTGATCCAGAATGCAGAAGGGCATACAGTAAATGGAACCCATAGGCTTACCCATGTAACATATTTGTTGGTGTGAATTGCACTGACTTCCAATTTATTTCCATGTGTAATTCAAGGTGCTAGTCATCACTTTTAAAGCCCTATATGGCACACAGTCAGGTTACCTGCGGGATCGTCTTTCCATAAGAACATTGACGAGTCCTACCAAGTCAGATAGAGTGGGCAGGCTCCTAGTCCCTTGCCTGATATATTGCCATCTAATGGGAACTGGTAAGAATGCCTGATTCGTGGCAGCCCTTGCCTTATGGAACTCCCTGCCTCCTGAGGTTTGGTAGGCCTCCTTCCTTATAACATTTTATCAAGTTTTAAAAACTCACTTTTTCTGGCTTTTTTAATCTGGTTAATTTTATAATTTTAATATGATTTTATATGTTGTTTTAACTTTTACTTAGGAGCTGCCCCAGAGCTGGTTAGAAGATGGGCAACTATGGGCAAACAAACAAACAAACACATACATACATGGATCCATCCATCCATCCAGCCATCCATACATACATACATACATACACTAACTGGTGACTCTGAATTGATATCTACTATTGATTTTATAGTTGTATACATAGCAGTTACTATTCATGTAATTATAGCAATACCAAATCGCACTGTTCATGGCACAAATTTCATGAGATATTTCTTCTGTTATACTTTGGAAATAAGTTTCCTCTTTGACATACATGTCAAATAATTTATAGAATATAATTTATTTAGAACCAGTCTAGATTGCTATATCTTACTGAATTACATTAATACATATTAAAGGTATTAAGGAAAAACAAGAGCAACAAAATTGGAATGACCTGGAAAAGAGCAACGCAAACATGAAATTTTCTAAAGTCTAATCTTCTAAAATCTAATCTTGTCATAAAAAATATAAAAGTTTGAACGTTAACTTTGCACATATTGACTATTCAGTATATTCCAGCTGCAGTTTTTTTAAAAAAAATATATGTAAAACACCATTTACTTTGATAAAAGTAAAAAATAATAATAATGTGTGGCTGCTTATCTCATACTGATTCAACTTTATTTTAATGTAGATGTCTTTACTTATTTCTATCCACTAGCAAAATTTCATTTGATTACAACAAGAAAAGTGCAGCTGATTAACAATTTGTACAAGAATCTATATTTTATTCAGGTACAAAAAAACCCCCAATAAATCATGATATTCCCAGGCCACTGATGGGCCCCAGTCTAGGGAAGCTAGCAAAAACATCTTTCAGTTGCCTAGCAACCACAATCGGTTCAGTCCTCTCCTTCAGAGTCCTTAAAAAAAGAAGAGAGTTTATGAAATAGACCTCTCTTAGGCCCATCAAGAGACTGTTTCTGGACATGATACTAAAATAATCCAATTTAAAAAATGAGTCCAAGGGACAGAGTAAGTGTCTAGCAGTAACACAGAAGAAGGAACCTAGTATGGTTGGCCTGGAATGGTGAAATAAGGTAACTCATTCTCACTTTTCAACAAAACATGAAGGATATCTTTTTTGACTTACACAAAACATATCCAACAACATACACCAAAACTCAGTGAAGAAAAATAATTCAGAAAACCCACTTCCAGTATATTTGCATACTGGAAATATAGTATATTTCCAGTATAATTCAGAAAACCCACTTCCAGTGTCATAGTGATTTAAATGAAATTATGGCAAGCAGCCACTTCTTAATCTGTGCCCTCCAGGTTTCCATGCATTCCATCAGCCGAGGGCCCAAGGTAGGGGTGGGGGGGTGGCGGTTGTGATTAGAGAAAGTCTGGAGCCGAGGGAGTCCACTGTTCCTCAGATAGCTGGCTGTGAATCCCTCCTTGTGAAGTGGGGCCACCGGAATCAGATGGGGCTGTTGATCACGTACCTGGCTCCTTGCTGTGTGACTACAGCCCTACCTGAACTACTAGAGGTGCTTGCTGGCGTGGCAGTTGAGGTTCCCAGACTTTTGGTCTTGGGAGATTTCAACTTGCCATCGGCCGGCTTGTCATCGACGGTGGTTCAGGAGTTCCAGGCCTCCATGACGGCCTTGGACCTGATTCAAGTAACTGATGGCCCTACACACATTGGGGGAGGCGCGCTAGACTTGATTTTTATCTCTGGACAGTGGGTTAATGATCTGGTTTTAGGAGATATAGTGAAAGAACCGGTGTCATGGTCAGATCATTTTCTCCTTCGCCTAGACTTTCGGACCGCTGCGCCCTGCCGCAGGGAGATGGAACCAATGCGTTGGTTCCGTCCCAGGCGCCTGATGGACCCAGAGAGGTTCCTGACGGAGCTTGGGCCGTTTCCTGAGGATCTTACCCACGGCACGACTGAAGAACTGGTTGCGGCTTGGGAACGGGCCGCGGCTGGGGCTTTGGACCGTGTCGTGCCTTTGCGGCCTCTGACCCGGCGTAGATCTCAATTGGCTCCCTGGTTCTCCGAGGAGCTGAGAGAGATGAAACGCCGGCGAAGACGCCTTGAGAGTATTTGGAGGTCCAGCCATTCCGAGGCTGATCGGACACTAGTGAGGTCTTTTACTAAGACCTACCTAGTGGCAATGAGGGAGGCGAAACATTCCTACGTTTCCACCCTCATTGCATCGGCAGATAACCGCCCGGCCGCCCTGTTTTGGGTGACCCATTCCCTCCTTCAATAGGAGGGTTGGGATGACCCCCTACAGGGACGAGCTGAGGAGTTTAACGGTTATCTATACGATAAAATCGTTCAGCTTCGGGATGGCTTGGACCATGATTGCGATGATTCAGCTGAGATGGCAGAGACACGTCTTGTGGAGGTTATTTGGGATGAGTTTGATTCTGTGGCTCTCGAGGACGTGGACAGGCTGCTGGGGAGGTTGCATGCAACTACATGTTTACTGGACCCGTGTCCTTCCTGGTTAGTACTGGCTGCTCAGGAAGTGACACGAGGCTGGCTCCAGGGGATTATAAATGCTTCTTTGGTTGAAGGGTTTTTCCCCGCCACCTTGAAAGAGGCGGTGGTGAGACCTCTCCTGAAGAAGCCTTCCCTGGACCCAGCTATTTTGGGAAATTACCGTCCAGTCTCCAACCTTCGCTTTTTAGGGAAGGTTGTAGAGAGTGTGGTTGCATGGCAGCTTCCCCGGCACCTGGGAGGAAGCTGTCTATCTAGACCCGTTCCAGTCCGGCTTCCGACCCGGTTACAGCACGGAGACGGCTTTGATCGCGTTGGTGGATGACCTCTGGAGGGCTAGGGACAGGGGTTGTTCCTCTGCCCTGGTCCTATTAGATCTCTCAGCGGCTTTTGATACCATCGACCATGGTATCCTGCTGTGCCGGTTGGAGGGATTGGGAGTGGGAGGCACCATTTATCGGTGGTTCTCCTCCTATCTCTCCGACCGGTCGCAGACAGTGTTGACAGGGGGGCAGAGGTCGTCCTCGAGGTGCCTCACTTGTGGGGTACCTCAGGGGTCGATTCTCTCGCCTACCCTGTTCAACATCTATATGAAGCCGCTGGGTGAGGTCATCAGTGGTTTTGGGGTGAGTTATCATCTGTACGCGGATGATACCCAGCTGTACTTTTCCACCCCGGACCACCCCAGCAGGCGGTCGAAGTGTTGTCCCGGTGCCTGGAAGCTGTACGGGTCTGGATGGGGAGAAACAGACTCAAGCTCAATCCCGCCAAGACGGAGTGGCTGTGGATGCCGGCACCCCGGTACAGTCAGCTGCATCCGCAGCTGACTGTTGGGGGCGAGTTAGTGGCCCCAAAGGAGGTGGTTCGCAACTTGGGCGTCCTCCTGGATGGACGGCTGTCCTTTGATGAACATCTGGCGGCCGTCTCCAGGAGGGCCTTTTACCAAGTCCGCTTGGTCCGCCAGTTGCGTCCCTTCCTTGACCGGGATGCCTTATGCACAGTCACTCACGCTCTGGTTACGTCTCGGCTGGATTACTGCAATGCTCTCTACATGGGGCTGCCCTTGAGGTGCACCCGGAGGCTGCAGTTAGTCCAGAATGCAGCTGCGCGAGTAGTAATGGGAGCCGCTCGTGGCTCCCACGTAACACCACTGCTCCGCAGTCTGCACTGGCTTCCTGTGGTTTTTCGGGTGCGCTTCAAGATTCTGGTTACCACCTTTAAAGCGCTCCATGGCTTAGGACCCGGGTACTTACGAGACCGCCTGCTGCAACCCTATGCCTCCCACCGACCCGTACGCTCTCATAGAGAGGGTCTCCTCAGGGTGCCGTCCGCCAAACAATGTCGGCTGGCGGCCCCCAGGAGTAGGGCCTTCTCTGTGGGAGCATCGACGCTCTGGAATGAACTCCCCCCTGGTCTACGTCAAGTGCCTGATCTTCGGACCTTCCGTCATGAGCTAAAAACATATTTATTCATCCAAGCGGGACTGGCATAAAAGGATTGATTTTAAATTGGGTTTTAGTAATATTTTAAATTTTAAATTCATTTTAATTCTGAGCCATTTAGAAATTTTATATTTTAAATTCGTTTTAATTGTATATATTTTGTATTTTATTCTGGCTGTACACTGCCCTGAGTCCTTCGGGAGAAGGGCGGTATAAAAATTTAATAAAATAAAATAAATAAATAAATAAATAAAATAATCTCTCTGGAGGTTTGACAAATGTTTTTTTGTCAACATATGAGACAGAAACTCTCTCCTACCTTCTATGCACTTTTCCTTTCCTTCCCTTTTACAACTTTCAATTAAACTTTAAAAGATCACATTATAGTATTTTCAGGCAGTCTTTCAATCACATAAAGCCTGTTAGTTTCAGTACATAGGGAAAGTTACGTTAAAAACAGAAATATAAGGAAAATTATTAAGATACTAGGCAGCGTGTGCCCTGTTGTGTCACCATCTCAGAGAATTTCCTTATCTAAACATAGAATCAGAATGACTGCAAATGGCCAAAAAAATAGTGAGAATTGGAGTGACTTCCAACTTCCTGCCGACCACCTCATTAAGTTTCCTTGTAGGTACTGTAGCTGGCAAGAAGCATCAGAAATCTTCCTTTATAACTGCTGAGAAGAAGATTAGATGTAGCTTATTTGCCTTGCCTTTGCCTTTGCCTTTGCCTTTGCCTTTGCCTTTGCTTTTGCCTTTGCCTTTGCCTTTGCCTTTGCCTTTGCCTTGCCTTGCCTTGCCTTGCCTTGCTTTACCTTGCCTTGCTTTACCTTGCCTTGCCTTGCCTTGCCTTGCCTTGCCTTGCCTTGCCCTGCCCTGCCCAAACACATTCTGTATGTTAACCCACCTGAGATACCTTTGTTCAATAATTGGCCCAGATGCATCATTTCACCCTTTTAAAGGTCATGATAAAAAGAGTTGTAGTAGCATATAGATAGATACAATTATGATATACAAAAGTTTTGCCAATTAATGAAACTTTGCATATTCTAATCTTTTTTAATAATGGAAAAAATAATGGATAGATAGATAAATAGAACCTGAAAAGTACGAAAACTTAAACTTTGCCTATATGTAGGGACTGAAATATTTATATGCTTTATTTATTTCTAAAATTCATATCCTGTTCTCTTTCTCTGAATAGTCCTCAAGGCAGGTTTACCTTAACAAAGTTTAAAATGTATCATAATCAATATCTGAAAATACAAAATTGTCATCCTTTTTATTTATAGTTAGAATGGTTTAAAAAGTGATGAGATTGTGGTTTTCACTGCTTTTTCATTGCATGCTTATATTGATTTATGTATTGATTTCTTTAAGAATGTATATATACTGCTCATTATTTGATCCTAGGACAAAGCACAAAATCATAAACATACAGTTTTAATGTCCATGAAACACAGCGCTTAATTTTAAAGACTGCTGGCTTCACCAAAGGATTTAAACATTTTCAAAGCATGCTTTAAGGAAAATAAAAGACATAGAAATATATGTGAAAGCATATAAACATTCTTGGCTGAACGCTGAATGAGAAGATGGTATGCAAGTCAGCCAGCCATCCACATGCTTGAAAACAGAAATTGTGCACCAGCTTTAATACTGACTTTTTTTGATGGTCAATGACTTCATCATATAAATATAATGGCAAAGGGAGAAGCATGTCTTAGGTACTGTAATGGTAAGTGAGAAATACCTTGGGAGACAGTGGCAGAAAATGATGCCTAGGGTACAGTTAGATAAGAGAAAGCATAGCCCAGAGCTGCATAATGGCTAGAGGAAGAGGCACAGAAGAGACCCTCCATAGTTTCTCAGACTGTAAGGAAGATGGTAGGAGATTTATACTTGCAAAATTCTGTTATTATAGCTCTACAATAAAGTAGAATTAGCTTATCTGATCATATTTTCTGCCTGATCTACCTGTAAAGGCTGCAAGGTACTTTGATCTTATTTGATGAAAGGTATTTCAGTGAACTGCCAGAAGTGTGAAATGAGATTGGAAAACAGAATGGGCAGTCTCCAGGCCTACTATTTCTAGTAGTTCTAGTTTTATTAGAACTCCAAGATCTGGTAGATACATATAATTTAAATTACCATAAATAATTTTAATCTCAGGGTGTTATTTTGAATACCAGAATGGAATAAAGTTCAGATTCTTCTTATTTCTTTCTCAAGTATTCTTTATTTAGCAGAAGTGCATATACATGCTACATTGTTCATTATTATTGTACATTATTAAATAACTGAAGTCAGATCTTTCATTATCTGCTACAGGAGTGCAAGTGATCCAAACATATACTATTTACCTATAAGTACACATTTCTATTGATATTGGAGAACTTTCAAGGTAGGGCGAAAGTCTTGAAATAGTTTTAATCAGAAATAGCTATTCTCTAACTCAGAGGTAGTCAACCTTTTTATACCTACCGCCCACTTTTGTATCTCTGTTAGTAGTAAAATTTTCTAACTGCCCACCAGTTCCACAGTAATGCGCTGTGTATCGTCCTCTGCGCATGCCTCTCGCGCATCGTGGATTGGGTTTGGGGGAGGGGCGCCGGCTACCAGCTCTGCTTGTCTGTTACAGCTGGGTGGTGTGGGGGGAGATGTGCGAGCTATTCTGGGACGAGGCTCTTTTGTTTGCAGTAGCACTATAGTGCCATTTAGTTTCACTTATCTAACGTGAACTAAACTTATGCGCGGGTGATACAAATAGTATACTTTCAGAAATTTAAATTGTTACGGGGAATTTTATGAAAACCTAATGAAAATGTTTTTAAATAATGCTATGAAATTTTTTTAAAAAGTCAACTAAATTAAAAAAAAAAGGAAAGTGCTTCAGTATCAGACAAAACCCCTACCACCCATCATGAAAGCTGGAACGCCCACTAGTGGGCGGTAGGGATCACTGCTCTAACGTGTTCAAGCAGCTAGATATATAGCATCCTATGTTTCCACATCTCAGTGAAATGTGAACCTAATAGCAGTCCTTGCAAATGTAATATGTGCAAAAACAATTTCATATTTGTGGATATGGGAATATATATAAAATGTTATAGGTGATGTAAAAACTCAAACAAAATATTGCGAGCTAAACATGAATAAAGTGTTTCTATTTCTAAAGTTGTGTTACAGTCTTGATTAGTAAACCCTTATGTTAAATTTGACAATTATTTGCAGTTGGGACGGTTTATTCATTGATTGGTATATGATCAATCTATTACATGTCAGAAAATCTGAATGGATTTCTTGCAGTAGCACAACTATGCCCCCTTCTGAAAAAGCTTATCAAAGACATAGCTGTGATGTATTGTTCCTTGGGTGGTTATTATGTGGGTGTCTAAATAGATCCAGCACACATTAATTATTTATTGGCTGTGTCTCTCCCATCATTCCTAGATTCAATTTTGCACAAGGAAATGGGTGGTCAGCTTAATTAGAAAATGATATTTCTCCCTTCAACTTCATATATGTGTATATGAAGTTGAAGGGATATTTTTAGATTATAATGGAGTCACAGAAAATTTTGTATTCCTTATTTTGAAAACAAAGATACAAGTGCAAACAGAAAGCTTCCAAAATCCCTGTTTCCTTACTGAACTTAAGACAGATAAAATTATATTTAAAGTATAATACAGAAAGAAAAACAGATCATGGTCTTCTTTAAGGAATTCAGGAATGGAAATTTCCAATTGGTTCCATTATATAATGATAGATAGCTATCTAGCTATCAGATAGATAGATAGATGATAGATAGATAGATGATAGATAGATAGATAGATAGATAGATAGATAGATTGATTTAAGAACATTTACATAGATAAAAAAATTATGAAGTAAAAATATCTAATTTATATATTTTTTCAAACTTTCATCCCAGTTCTTCTCTCAACTTTTTAAAGATTTTTATTCAAAACTTCAAGAGCCAAAATAAACAATAATGATGGAAGAAAAAATTCTTGTCTTGTCCCTTTTCATATTTCACAAGGTTTCATTAATTCACCATTAACTTTAATTTGTACCATTTATGACCCATATATAATCTTACCCATTTAATAAAATTTTCTCCAAAGTTCATATTCATATAATGAGGTCTTGAGTGGCACAATAAAGCATCTTTATTGGTCTGAGGTGAATATTCTTTTTCTCTAAAAAAAGGTCCAGATTTCCAGTCAGATAATATGGTGATGGACACTAATTTGGATAACTTTAAAAGATTAAATAAGTCCATAGAGGATAGATCTATAAAGTGTTATTACTGTTGAAGACTACGTGTCTTTCTTGTGAACTCCCCTGAGACATTTAGTTAGCAATTATTAGAAAGAAAATACTGGATTAAGATGCATATTTATTTATTGGTATTTATTTATTTATTTATTCATTCATTCATTAAACCTGTATACTGTCCATCTGATTTCTTCAGGATTGTTCAACTCTTCTTTAGCCTTATGGACAGTCTTAAATGAGAAATACCTTCTCTTCTTTCTCTTTCATCCAGAACTACTTCATACCAGTTTCATTTCCCTAGACTTCGTTGTTCAGGGCATTCTTTCCTTTCTTTTCCCAAAACATAAATATAAATTTTGAAACTCTAGTTACAATTGTTTCTGGGCTTTTTCTCACTGACTGGATGGGAAAGAATGGAAAAGTGGCAAACGGGGACCTGAAGACTTGGCTCTTCTCCCAGGCCTTGAATTGAAAGTTTGTTTCTTTTTTTATTCTTGTCTGCTTTTTCTCATTTTTTTTGTCATCTGTTGTTCTTTAAAAATAAGTAATGTAGAGTAAAATTTTATTTTAGCATACTTTTAATTTGTGTATGTGTGTGTGTGAGAGAGAGTCACTGAGTCACTGAGAGTCAGGCAGTAATAAAATGCTGTAAATTAAACATCAATATGAAAATGTCAAATACCCATTTCCTTCAGGCTTCCTGGGAAAATTTGTTCTTTAAAAGCTATTGGAAGGCCATCTTAAAGGAGTGCACCCTTGTAGAAGGCAGTTATTCCTTAAAATAGCTTGATTGAAAGAGAAGAAAAACTTTCCAAAACTAGGAAACATCCTAAGGTAAAGATAAAGGTTCCCCTCACACATACATGCTAGTCGTTGCCGACTCTAGGGGACGGTGCTCATCTCTGTTTCAAAGCCGAAGAGCCAGTGCTTTCTGAAGACGTCTCTGTGGTCATGTGGCCAGCATGACTCAACGCCAAAGGCGCACGGAACACTGTTACCTTCCCACCAAAGGTGGTCCCTATTTTTTCTACTTGCATTTTTACGTGCTTTCGAAACTGCTAGGTTGGCAGAAGCTAGGACAAGTAACGGGAGCTAAATTCAAAAACTCTAGATAATTCCTGGAACCCTGGCACTCAGAAAAATCACTCATCAACAGGCACATAGAGATAAATAACATATACACATCATTCAAAAGAGACAATCAAAAAGGCAAAAAGGAAATAAAATGACCAAAACATTTCCTCACTAGCAATCAACCACCAGATGAGCAGAGATTAACAGCAAGATTAACATCAGACCAGCAACCAAGAAGCAAAAAATAATCAAGGAACTACCAACTCTGACAAACAAGGCAACTGTAAGCAACAGCCCAATCAAAGAACCACCAAGACCATTTCCACCAGAATTGACAGGGAGAACCACTAGTATACAAAATGAGAACAAACCCCACTTCTTTCTAGCACTGATGATGATGATGCCTAGTTTGATAAGTCTGCAAGAAAACAACCAAATTCAGAGAGCACCAGGGACCCTCAGAAAAGCAAAACTTTCCAGCTTCAGTCCTCATCTCATGGAAGTAGGATTTCACAAACACCTTTTGGGAAGATCTCTATGAATGGATCAAATCAGAGGTGGTATTCAGCTGGTTCAGGCAAACCGGTAGTGGCAACCTGTGGATGGGCCTGCCCCCACCCACCCGCCCGGGTGCTATCCCGTCCTATATTGCTGTGTTTTTGACACCACACACATGTGTGGATGGTGGGTACGAGCAAATTGCCATGTTTTTTTATGTTGCACGCATGTGCAGATGGTGCACGTGAGAAAATTGCCATGTTTTGTGCACACGCATGGTGCACTGACAAGCGAAGCTGGTTGCTACAGTATGTGAATCCCACCTCTGTATCAAATCCAGTAAATGTAGGCAGCCGTGCCTGTACCTTACATGTATTTGTAAAAGAAAAAGAGAAAACAATAACATTATATATGATACTTTTCCTCCAAATAGGAGTCAACGCAAGAAACTTTTGGGAAAATGAGGAAGACTCTTCTACAGTGGAAAGGATTGCTGTGAAATAGCTCTTTTCTTGGATTGTCAGGTCTAAGAATTTCTCTTCCTTTTTTCTTCCCTGTTTTCTTCCCAGTTTGAAACTAACATTTCTCTCTTCTGTTGTTGTGGATATCGGTAAATAGCTTTCTGTATCCTTCTCAAATGGACTTCTCACCAGAAACCTGCTTAAGGTGGAATAGAGCACAAATGGGCCTCTGGTGGCTCAGACTGTTAAGACAGTCTGTTATTAACATAGCTGTTTGCAATTACTGCAGGTTCAAGTCCCACCAGGCCCAAGGTTGACTCAGCCTTCCATCCTTTATAAGGTAGGTAAAATGAGGACCAAGATTATTGGGGGCAATAAGTTGACTTTGTATATAATATACAAATGGATGGAGACTATTGCTTAACATAGTGTAAGCCGCCCTGAGTCTTCGGAGAAGGGCGGGATATAAATTCAAATGAAAAAAAAATGGATCAAAGGCTTCCTGTGATGTGCCCCATATTAGAAGACCTTGTTGTCTTAGTTCCCCCTCCCAAAACGACCATTCCATCTGGCTTACATAGCTGCTTGTCCTGTGAATGACTTCCTAATCACTCTAAGGAACTGTATCTTATTTCTACAAACAATGCTGCCAACAGCAGAATCACACATAAAGAGCTGAAATGCTTCCCTCTTAAAAAGATCTATCTGAGAGTCTAATAATGGCATTGCCTATGTTATCACAGCGCATAGCCAAAAATAAAGCCACAATTCATCTATGGAAGAACGAGAGAAAGAAAGCTTTCTGCAAAATTATCACATCCCAGTCAGCCCTGGATAACTGTTATGTAAATGAGTGTGATGACCTTTATGCTTCTACCATTGATTTCAGTGAAACACTGAACAAATAATTCTTTTTAATGGCTGCTTGCTGAACAGCTGCCTGAAGGGGGAGAAACAATTGTTTCTCTATCCTGAAAAGGATTCTAAAGGTGTTGCTCACAATATCCCCCCATATTCCTTAGGTATTTTCTACTGGTACTTGGTTTGAAAAGCTGTTATACAGATGGCACTGCCAGCTGTATTTATAGATCAAAGCCAGTTCACTTGCAAAAATCTGTGTCAATTCCTGTTTCCATTCTCACCCCCCCCCTTTTTTTTTTCCTCATTACGAAGAAGGTCTTTTAGCTCATTTTTGCCCCGTAAACCATTTAGAATACATTTATATAATAAAACTCAGGAAATTCACTCATATTCTCTGGCCATCTCATAACTCTTCAATTGCAAGAACACTATATTCCATCTCTGAGAGCGTCACAGAAATTATCTTCTCCTTTGGGGGGGGGAAATAAAAATAAATTCTCTTTCATCAAATAGAATGGGAAATGATGGAAGAAAAAAATGCAGAATTTCTCTGCTCTGCACTAATTCCAGGAAACCAAAGTGAGTGTCCTTCATTTTCCAGCATCCATAGAGGTCTTAACTTAATCACACAGGTTGATGAGATACTTCTTTAGTGCTTCAGATGGGAAGTTTTACTTGTGTAGGAGATCTTTGCTAGGACCATAGATTTATACATTATTTATTACTACCAATGATTCATACACATTAATATATAAAACAAAATTAAAAATATATTTTATTTTCTTCTATTCAATCACGTTAGATTCCTGGAGACTGCCTAGACAATTCCTTGCAGTTATACATTAGCTGATGACATATTTTGATTGCTGCCACAGAAAATTTGGTCACAATGTTAGTGATGTTTCACTTAGAATTAGCTAGTAGAAACTCTGTATGGTAAAGATTTGCCTGTCTTGTTGCAAGGTAGATGTAAAATAAATAAGCTCCTTGGGTCCCTTTAAAAATTACAATACAACAGTATATGATTGATGCATTCAATTTCTCCTAAACTGCATGGAAAATCAATATTTATTCCTGGTAACTGTCTATACTAGCCTCTGAAGTTTAGAGAGAAAGTGAGTGTTCCAAAAACACCTGCCTGCCTTTGTTCCAAAGGTGGAACTAGAACTCAAGGTCTTTTGGTTTCTAGTCTTGTGCCTTAACCACTACACCAAATAGATATGTGCATATATGTATGTGTGATTTTGTGTGCATGAGTGAGTCAGAAAGACACATAAACACACACACACACACGCACACACACACACGCACACACACTCACACACACATACATTAGACAACCTGTGTCCTGTTGGGTCATCATTTAAGAGCTATTTCCTTATTTAAACATAGAAACAGAATTACCAACTGCGAATAAAAAAGCAGTGGAAGCAGAAGCAATTTCTTACTTCCTGCTGGCTTCCCCATTGAGTTTCCTTGTGTGAAAATGGAAGGAACATTGGAAATCTTCCTTCCTTCCTTCCTTCCTTCCTTCCTTCCTTCCTTCCTTCCTTCCTTCCTTCCTTCCTTCCTCTCTTCCTCCATCCCTCCATCCCTCTTTCCCTTCCCTTCCCTTTGTTGCTGTTAATCACACTTCTCTTTCCTTGGCCAGACACCAATTGGAGTGACTGTTTAAAAAAATGTTCACAAACCTATCAAAACCACAGTCCTATCTTGTAGTCTATGAAATGTGGACACCCCTGAATTTTGAACTGTTAAAAAGAAATTAAGTTTACTTTAAAAAAAATCAAGATTTACTACAATTTTTGCAAAGTAAACTATTCATCTATCAACCCTCAATATATCTGACCAATCCACTTAGTCAACAATAAGGCAATGAATGGAAACAAATGCAGAAAAAATAAAATAGATAGAATAACAGCTGGTCATAAAATGAATTGGGCAACAACAAAAAGTGTGGACATTTAATCTTTACTAATAGTGTAGACATTTATTAGAATTTCCCAGCCAACATAAAATCCCATAAATTCAAATTCTCTTATAGTGTTTTGAGCATTATAAATTACTCAGATAAAACACTGTTGGGAATATGTAGTAACCTGCATTTAAATAGAAAACTCTTTATGAACAGCTCATTTATCTGCTATCTCTGTTATATTTTGTTAAGGATGTTGCCTCTTTCAGGACTGTTGTTTTACTTTTTATCTTTAATTGGGGATACTTAGCAGTTTCCATTAAACAGTTAAATTTCAGTTAACATTGTTATTACAGAGACATCTGTGTTCAGTCTCTCTTTCCCCTCCTCTTTAAGTTTCTGTTGTTACATTTTTTCTTGCTGAATTGAAACCAACAAGAATAACCTGCCATGTTCTAATCATATAACAGTTGGAGATTTAATCTAGTGCATCAGAAAAGGGAAGACTGAGTGCTTGGAATGGAAAGATGCTAAGTATTTGTAGAAAGAAAGGCACAATGCTATGTTCCTATATTTCTACATTATTTGTTCCTGGGTGTTAAGGAGGCAAGAAAAATCTGGAATGAGCAGTTGAATTTTACGGTCTTTCAAGCTATTTTATTCCAAGACTAGATTAGCAAATATCCTAAAATATTATTAAAAACAGTACCTAAACATATAAGCAAACAAGGAGCAATAATAAAATTAATTATATTAGAAAATGACCTTGTAACATAAATATTTAAAATTAGCAAAGAGCTTTAGAAAATAAATGGACGTCTAAAATGTTTAATTGATTAAAAGAACTTTAATTATGTCATTATGTTAGGCTATGGAATGTGAATAGAAAAATGGGAATCTCATGTCATCTCGTTTTCCTCAAGAAAAAACTATTGTTTATAGCAGGAGTCCCCAACCCTCAGGCGGTGGCCCACTAATGAGCCATGGCCTGTTCAAAATGGGGCTGTTCAAAACCAGGCTGCATGAGTGGTGGGCAAGTGTATGGGTGAAGCTCCACTCACACGAGCAGTGGGCCCTTCAGCTCGTGTGCGAAACTTCACTCACACAAGCAGTGGGCCCTTCAGCTTGCGTGCAAACTCCACTCACACAAACAGTGGGCCCTTCAGCTTGCGTGCGAAATTCCACTCACATGAGCTGTGGGTCCTTCAGACCAAGTGCAAAACTCCACTCGCATGATGTGGCCCTTCAGTTTTCAATTGAAACTCTACTCACATGAGTGGAGGGCACTTGAATGGAGGGCGCTTGTACTTGTGTTCAAATCTCCTCTCATGTGAACAGAGGCCACTCACAGTTGAAGCTCCATTTCATGAATGGAGGGCATGCACGCTTGTCACTTGCACCGATAGAGCTTATGCTCATAGACCTGCTACTCACACGCATCCCTGTGCAGGGCCAAGCCGTCAAGGTGAAAAGGTTGGGGACTGCTGGTTTAAAATATGGACAAAACAGACTGGCTTCAGGTTAGCAAAGGAATGAGATAAAGATGGATACTCTCTCCTTATTTATTCAGCTTCTAAGCCGAATATATATTATGGGAAGCTGGAATAGAAAATGTGTGTGGTTTTAAAATTTGTGCAAGAGACATCAATAATCTGTGCTAGGATTTGACAATACTCTCATGGTGAAAAAAAATGTTCTGCAAACTCTAGTAGGGAAAGTCGTAGTGCATAATGAATAAAACTGGGCCTAAAATTAAATCTGTAAAAGATCCTAATAGTGCTACCTGTGATACAGCAAACAACCTTAGTAATAACAATGAAGAAATCTAATTTCTCATTTGAGGCAGAAATAATCAGGTTAAAATTATACTATTCAGATAGTTCTCAACTTACAAGCATTCATTTAGTGACTGTTCGAAGTTACAATGGCACTGAAAAAGTGATCAATAGCAAACTCTCAAAAACAACTTTTTAATGGCTAGAAATAATGTCAGCTTAAGGTTTTGATGAGACCCATAAGCAAGATACTTTTAGCCTCCTTCTCAATAATATCTTCCATCTTTTTAAATATTGCTCATTTCTCTTGCAAATGAGCAGAGGAAGAAATGTCCCTTCTGACTGCTTTCACTTCCTCTTAACATGGTGTTATAATTCAATAGGTATCAAAGAGGACATAATAAAGAAACTTTTCTATCTATCTAAGGTACCGGAACAGACTTGTAAGTGGATCACAAGCTTCCTAACAAACAGGAAGCAACCAAAACAATCTGGAACTGAACACACTCAAAACCGTAGAAATGGTGGTAGACTTTAGGAGAAACCCTTCCATACTTCCACCTCTCACAATACTAGACAACACAGTATCAACAGTAGAAACCTTCAAATTTCTAGGTTCTATCATATCGCAAGATCTAAAATGGACAGCTAACATCAAAAACATCATTAAAAAAGGACAACAAAGAATGTTCTTTCTGCGCCAAATCAGTAAGCTCAAACTGCCCAAGGAGCTGCTGATTCAGTTCTACAGAGGAATTATTGAGTCTGTCATTTGCACCTCTATAACTGTCTGGTTTGGTTCTGCAATCCAACAAGAAAAACACAGACTTCAGAGGATAATTAGAACTGCAGAAAAAATCATTGCTACCAACTTGCCTTCCATTGAGGACCTGTATACTGCACGAATCAAGAAGAGGGCCGTGAAAATATTTTCAGACCCCTCGCATCCTGGACATAAACTGTTTCAACTCCTACCCTCAAAATGACGCTATAGAGCACTGCACACCAGAACAACTAGACACAAGAACAGTTTTTTCCTGAAGGCCATCACTCTGCTAAACAAATAATTCCATCAACACTGTCAAACTATTTACTGAATCTGCACTACTATTAATCTTCTCATAGTTCCCATCACCAATCTCTTTCCACTTATGACTGTATGACTATAACTTGTTGCTGGCAATCCTTATGATTTATATTGATATATTGACCATCAATTGTGTTGTAAATGTTGTACCTTGATGAACGTATCTTTTCTTTTATGTACACTGAGAGCATATGCACCAAGACAAATTCCTTGTGTGTCCAATCACACTTGGCCAATAAAAAAATTCTATTCTATTCTATTCTATTCTATTCTATTCTATTCTATTCTATTCTATTCTATTCTATTCTATTCTATTCTATTCTATAAAGGAAGCTGCTGCATCCGTAGAAGACCTGTACTTTGCTGGAAAAAGCTCGACAGGAATAAATGAACACAAAATACAAGCTGGGTGAATAGGACCTAGTAGACAACCCTCACTCTGTTAAAGATCTTGGAATACTCATCTCTAATGATCTAAGCGCCAGAACCCATTGTAACAACATTGCCAAAAAGGCATTAAAAGTTGTTAACTTAATATTGCGTAGCTTCTTCTCTGGTAATATTGTACTGCTAACTATAGCATACAAAACATTTACTAGACCAATTCCCAAATACAGCTCATCTGTCTGGAACCCGCAATGCATATCAGACATTAATACAATTGAGCGAGTCCAAAGATATTTCATGAGAAGAGTCCTCCACTCCTCCGCTCACAATAGAATACCTTATGCCACCAGGCTTGAAATTTTGGGCTTAGACAACTTAGAACTATGCCGCCTTCAGTCTGACCTAAGCGTAGTACACAAAATTATCTGCTACAATGTCCTACCTGTCAATGACTACTTCAGCTACAACCGCAACAATACTCAAGCACACAATAGATACAAACTTCATGTAAACTGCTCCAAATTGCAGAAAATTGCAGAAAATACAACTTCAGCAACAGTGTGGTCAATGCCTGGAATGCACTACTTGACTCTATGGTTTCCTCCCCAAACCCCCACAACTTTAACCTTAGACTGTCTACTGTTGACCTCACCCATTCCTGAGAGGTCTGTAAAGGTCGTGCATAAGCGCACCAACGTGCCTACCGTCCCTGTCCTACTGTCCCCATTTATTTGTATCCATTTTATATATTCATAAACATGTTTATACTTATATCTCTTATCTTATATATGCTTGACTAAATAAATAAATAAGTAAGTAAGTAGATAGATAGATAGATAGATAGATAGATAGATAGATAGATAGATAGATAGATAGATATGTTTGTACTTTTCGAAGGATTTCAGTGAGAAGTGGGGAAATGTTACAAGGATGATGTAGCTTGAATCTGGAATCTTTGCCATTTTTGTCCATAGAAGACTACAGAAGGAAGAAGACCCAAGGAGCTAGAAAATCCCACTGCCAATCAGAAGAGGCATTTACATAATCTGTCAGTTTCATCAGAATTGTGAAACAAATTTTGCCCCTTTCATGTGCCTGAGGAGACAGAACTTGCACTGTGATGTTGCGATGCTCATTTCCACACACACACCCCACAGACATTTGCCAATCAGAGGAGGTTCTTTGCGAGGGTCCCTCATCTTAATGGCTCAGTTATGTGTAAAGAAGAGGGGAACCGGATGTTTATATTTTCTGGGTTTTGTTGTTGTTTATTCATTAACTAAAGACTCCTCAACATTTATTGAGGATGATTGTACCTCCTAATGTAATATAAAGCAACGAAAGAAGACTGGGAAAATATTTCCAGGCAAGGAATTACAAAAAGTATATTAAAAAATCTATTAAACTCTTGCATCTATGTTCACCCAAGGAATGCAACCATTTCGATTAGTGTGCTTTCTATGGCTTTAACTACAATAATTATGCAATTTAATTTTGTTTGTAAATAGAGAAAAGCCATGTAATACTATGCAAATATGGGCTTCAAATTATTATTTTGGAAAAGGTTGAACATAAATTCCCTGATTCATTTTTAGTGACACAAAGCTGCAGGCATTTTTATTTCTTTCCCTCATTCCACAATAGAGTAAAAAAAATCTTAGAGGTTATAAAACTGAAATAAAAAAGCAGAAACTAAACAAGGCACTCATGGAATAGAATCCCAAATGGCAAAATAATAATAATAATAATAATAATAATAATAATAATAATAATAATAATAATAATAATACTTATTATTATTCTTATTATTCTAAGAATGTTATCTCATAGCTTGAATTAAGATGAATACAGATGTTAAAGTCATTACTACCTTCTTAAGCTTTTTTGTGAAATAAACTGTGAAATAAATAAAAGTAAATAAATAAAATTTGTTCCACTTTTTTGTGAAATAAAGAATGTATTGAAATTAGCATTTTGGTGAGGTAACAATTCAAAAAATGATATCCATGTCTGGATAAGTTCAATAATGATTGAATGCAGTCTCAAGGGATGACTTCAATATATACAAAACCTATAACAACTACATTAGTAGTTGTTACTACTAAAAACTAACAACAAGGCAATAGTAACTTGTTACTTTTAGAATCAAGCATTCTAATGTTGGATTGTCAAATATGAAAACAAGAATAGATTCAAACTATATGGAATACCCATCTGTCAGTTTTGGCGTTGTGTCTTCTGATTTCAGTATTGCTCTGAAAGAGGTATTAAGAGTGAACAAATTGAAAAGTCCAAGCCTTCTCAGGGTAGCTTACACCTTTCTATATTGGCACGTATTCCAATTTGCTGTCAATTTGGCATGTATTTAGCATATATTTCAATTGGCTACCTGTGCCAAACATCTGCTGCAAAAAACATGTATACATGCCAAACTATCAGAATGTGACTTTGGCAAAATGTTGTAAAATCAAGAACATTTCTGATAGTACTGAACACTTCTTCAAAAGGAATCTGTGATAGAGTATCTCAAATATGTGTGAATCAAGTTTTATCAGTATTCAAACTGTGAGCTTGAGACCCCCCCCGCCAACTGGATCAGATCAATTAAAGTAGAATATAATCACATACAGGGAAAACATAATTTATGCTAAATCAGATTATTTAAAGGGCTGCCTTTGACACTCTTTAATATTTTGTCTTGAAGCATGGTTCTTCAATTTATAGCCTGAATTTAAGAGAAGATCTTAATGTGTTTTCACTTGATCATGGCAATCAGATTTTAGTGTTGTTTCATTAACTGCAATCTAAGACGGGTTAATGGAATACTACAGATTTAACATTAATAAAATCAAAGAATAAATTAAGCATCAAATTCAATTTTTCCTCCTGACCTGACTTTCTTTTGGAGTGCAGCTCAACAAGAAAACCAACTTGGGAACTCCTAATAACATTCACCTAGTCAGACAATCTTCACTGATCTGATATCCACAGGAATCTGTTGGAAGTTGCAGCAAGGCTGAATTGGACTCTTACTTTTTGTTAGTATTTCTATGGCACAGCACAAACATTTCTCTGTATTTCCCATAAAACATGATCTCTGATACCTACACTGTCTCTTGACAGATGGCTGCTGGAGCTGACTACAGTCAAAGGACATTTTGTGGCTATGTCATCATTCCCTCCATAATGGGTTTTTGGTGTTAAAAAGAAAAGCAGGAAGAAGGGAAGGGATGATAGGGCTTACAAAGAGAAGTACATGATTTTTGGATCTTCCTTTTGCCCCTCTAAAATTCTGCAAAAGGGGCAATGTGGCAACACAACAAGATTCAAGTGCTGTACATTATTAATGAAACCAAGATTGGTTTGGCTTTAAGTCACTTCTGTGTATGTTTAAAAGCCAGGCAGTTTATTACTCTGACATACAGAAGCAAAGGCTATAGTATTTTACGTCCTGTACTTTACACCCAGGCAGATATAATAGTACTGAAATAACTAAGGATTTTTGGTTCAGACAAAAAGAGTTCACGATTCAAAGATCTTCTTTGTTTAACATTTAAAAAAACAAAAAGTGAAAATCTACAGTGAATTTAGGGCTACTAAAATACAGATCAAGCAATTTTTGGATTGCTTTAGAAATACTATAAAATTAAAATTATGCATGCTAATGTGGCTATATTCTACTCAAGTCAGGGTCTGTCATTTGGGCAGAAGCATTTTCAGAGGAAATTTTATTTTTCTTCTCTTGGGCTAGCTACTTTTCCATGTTTCTTTTTAAGAGTCCAGCAGTGGGGGATTTGATTGTTTTCCAGTCACTTGAGGTAGAAAGAAATAAAGACACAGTGAAGCACTGGACATTATAAATTGTGGGTGACCTCTTAGACATAGTTACAATGGATGTAATAAAAATAATAGAGCTTTTATAGCTAGGATTCAATTAAATCCTAGAAATTTAAATGAGCCCATAGTTTCCTAGAATTCACAAGAATTAACTTGCAATCCTATACCTAATAGCAATAGTAATAGCACTTAGACTTACAGTAGTGGCCAAAATTGTGGAAACCTTTTGGGAAAAGTGTATTTTTGAGGTTTGACGGCTAATAACACCACCTTTTTTTTTTTTTTTTGATTCAAGATAATCATATTCCACTGCTGGAATGGCCTGGGAATAGCCCAGACCTTAACCCAATTGAAAATCTATGGAGCCAACCAGTGGTGGGATTTAAATAATTTAACAACTGGTTCTCTGCCCTAATGACCAGCTGGGTAGGCGTGGCTCGGTGGTCATGTGACCATGTGGGCGTGGCCAACTCAATGTCACTCATGTTGATGGGCGCTTTGCTTTAGCTGTTACAATGTACTAAGAGTTAACCCGAGAGGCAGTTTCTGTGTGCAGGGCAATAAAGATTAGGCTAGAAACACCAGAATGTTTCCTTCCTGCCTTCCTTACAGGATTAGCCCTGTAAAGCAGAAAAAAACAAAATAAGATTTCTTCCAACAACCGGTTCTCCGAACTAATTAGAAAGTTAACAACCGGTTCTCCTGAATAGGTGCGAACCGGCTGAATCCCACTACTGGAGCCGACTAAAGGAACTTGTTAGTCAGAAGCGACCCAGCAATAAAACCCAGTTAATAGAAAAAAATCATGCAATCTTGGTTTCACATTACAACAGCTGCAGAACTAAAAGACTTGGTTCTCCATGGGAAGACGTTGTAAGGCTGTAATTCATGCTGAAGGTTACCCAACTAAGTATTAACTGACCTGATAATTTTTGCATATCTCGTTTTTTCTACGATGATAATTTTTGAATATGTCATTTTTTTCTACGTATTTCATTTTTCTTCTTTATACTGCAACTGCTATTCTAATAGCAAATCCTTCATAAAAGTTATTGCATTACATTCTTGATTAAATTATCTTTCCATTGATATATAATTTTATGGTACTACTCCCCCCCACCAAAAAAAAGTGGTATTGTTAGCTAGTTTTAGAAAATACACTTTTCCCAAAAGGCTTCCACAATTTTGGCCACTACTGTATATACCACTCCAGAATGTTTTACAGCCCTCTATGAGCAGTTTACAGACTCAGCATATTGCCCCCAACTATCTAGTCCTCATTTTACTGACCTTGGAAGGATGTAAGGCTAGTTAGCCATGAGCTGGTCAGGATTGAACTGCAAAACTGCAGAATTAGCCTGCGATACTGCATTCTAACCACTGTACCCCCACAGCTCTTAATCCTTTCTCTCCCAGCAAATAGTCTTCCAAAATCCATCCACTTGGCTAGTATGTATGACAAAGTGCTGGATCAGATGATTGTCCAGAATGACAGGGTTGAAAGGGACCTTGGAGGTCTCCTAATCAGGAAACCCTACATCATTTCAGACAAATGGTTGGTCTATGACCTAAAGAGCAAACTGTTTTTATTCTCTTAATCTTGAAAAGGGTAATGTCTTGCATTTGCAATGCTTCCACTGTTTCAACCACCTTGACTCTATTAATTCAGAACACTAAGTAAAAGGAGCTAAGGATGTACTACTATCACTGCTCTGCCTCGCTACAAATCCTGTAGAAATAAAAATATTTTTTAAAAGGCCTGTTCACCATTAAAAGAACCAGAAACACCCCCAGAGTATAAGCAACCTGACTCTTTGCACAAGACTGGTTGCTGCTGAATGAAGAAAAGGTAAAAATCAACAGCATATTGTTAATTTTATCCCAACGCACTCACTCACTCTCTCACTCACTCTCCCCCCCACTCTCTCTTTCCAGTATCTATCTATCATCTATCTATCATCTATCTATCTAATTTATATGTCCCTTATCTCTCCAATTGGTCAAAAAATTCTTAGGCTACTGAGTAGGAGATAGAAAGCTATCAAGTCAGTAGTGCAGAGAAGAGCAACAAAGATGATTAGGAGACTGGAGGCTAAAACATATGAAGAACGGTTGCAGGAACTGGGTATGTCTAGTTTAATGAAAAGAAGGACTAGGGGAGACATGATAGCAGTGTTCCAATATCTCAGGGGTTGCCACAAAGAAGAGGGATTCGGGCTGTTCTCCAAAGCACCTGAGGGTAGAACAAGAAGCAATGGGTGGACACTGATCAAGGAAAGAAGCAACTTAGAACTAAGGAGAAATTTCCTGACAGTTAGAACAATTAATAAGTGGAATGACTTGCCTGCAGAAGTTGTGAATGCTCCAACACTGGAAATTTTTAAGAAAATGTTGGATAACCATCTGACTGAGATGGTGTAGGGTTTCCTGCCTGGGCAGGGGGTTGGACTAGAAGGCCTCCAAGGTCCCTTCCAACTCTGTTGTTATATATATATTATATATTCCTCTTAAAGCACCTACTATAATCAGGAAAGGAGAATATTTGTCGCTCAGGGTTGAAATGAACCCTGAGTGCTCTATGAGCTTGATTGTTTTCTTGAAATGTCTGAAACAACCAAACTCATCAAGAGGCAACCTTTCAGATTATTTCAAAAGGAAATATTAGCTTCACTGCAGTTTCAGCTACACTTCAGCTGAGCCAAAAATAAACTGACTCCGTTCTCCAGCACTGCTGATATCATGGAACCAGGGAGGTCCAGAGGTGCTTTCAGATCTGTGAAGCATCCCCAGGTGAATTGTCTCTGACAGACCTTATGCAGAAAAAAAGACCCTAGCTGTTAAAACTCTCAGACTGTAAAAACAACATGTGCTTAAAAAACAAGACTTACTGATTTTCGTATATTTTTCTTCCAGGTGAGGACATACAGAGCTGCTGCTGACACATTGGAGAAAAACGACCCCATGAGTTTCATGAAACTAAATGCATAATACATAGCAGGTTATGTATAAATCATGGACGCAGAAAGATTTCAGCTTGCAGAGTCCATTATTTTTGTATGCTGCATTGTGCAAAGTATATAGAATCCTCTGCAGAGTCCTCCAGCTGCTTTGAAGCTATGGCCTCAATAAGTATTACTGGCCAGAATGTCTATTTTGATCATTTTTGCAGCCTTATGCTTTTTGAAGTAATAAGAAGGACTGAGACATTCCCACTGCTACTCAGAAATTTCCTTTCATTCACAAATAAATTCATTTGCTAATTTAGAAAAAACACATACCATAGAACAGGAACTAGTGTAGACCATGTGAACATGGAGGTTTTTGTTTTTTTTAATTTGCATTTATATCCTGCCCTTCTCCGAAGACTCAGGGCGGCTTACACTATGTCAAGCAATAGTCTTCATCCATTTGTATATTATATACAAAGTCAACTTATTGCCCCCAACAATCTGGGTCCTCACTTGAAGGTTGCACTTTCATTTCAGATTTGTCTTTTACTTTGGATAATTTTACAACTGTAGGATTTGGTTTTTCATTTTTTTTATCAGCTCTGAATCGATCCAATGGTACTTATTAAGCTCATCCATGATAACTGGATGTTGTTGGCAGAATAAAAAGTAAAAGTAAAACATCCAAATGTTATCACAAACGTGGACATTATACTTAAGAGGTGGCCAAACTGACTTCCGAAAGATCTCCTGTATGGAGAATTAGTGCAGGGAAAGCACCTTAGAGGGAGACCACAGCTGCAATATAAGGATATTTGCAAAAGGGATCTAAAGGGAAACTTTGACCTCTGATCATTCAGCTTGGAAGCTAAAGACACAGCATGGCCTTCTCCAGTTCAATGAGACACTTGTTCGGCAGGCCAAGGCAAAGAGGCAGTTCCGAACCAGTGAAATCTGGGGGCTGGACAGGGGACAGAATGTATCTGCCCTGAGTGTGAAAGGGATTGCCACTCTTGAATTGGCCTTTTTAGCCACACCAGATGCTGTTTTAGGACCTCTTTCCAGAGCACAATACCATAGTCTTTTGAGACTGAAGGTTGCTAATGAATGAATGGCCAAACTGACTTACAATTAAAATAATTACAATTATTGCATAATTGCATCAATGTATCCTCTATTTTGGTGCTCACCTACTATTGTAAACTGCCCAAAGTCACTTGGTTGAGATAGACTGCTATAAAAATTGAATGAACAAATGAATGAACAAATGAACAAACAATCAAATGAATGAATGAACAAACAAATGAATGAATGACATGAAATGACAAGGAATTGTGGCCCCATCCTTATTTGTGTTTTAAACATCTCCAGATGGCACCCAAACTTACCTTTTGAAATTTCATAAAAGAACATTATCCTCAAATGTCATTAAAAGCCTAATCCTGTCCCTTATCCTTCTTTAGGTCTTGCCTCTTAGTTGCCTCACTTGGAAACACAAGATGGAGCCACACAAACACTGTTTGAAAAGCCACAAACCACACAACCACCTCTCATCTTCCCAGAATGTATAAAAATGAAAGCTAACAATAGGCAGCAATTCAGTCATGTGGTTGAAGAAATGATTACAGCAAAGAGGGCAGAAAAAATATCTCTAAGGAGGTATCTAGTAATGTGACATCAATTTTGCACACACACACACACACACACACACACACACACACACACACACACTTGTCAGGAACTTTTAAGTATGTACATATTTTCATGCATTGTGGTAGAGGAGGAACAAAAATTATTGGTGCTGATCTCTCATATTTACCCCATACTACAGTATTTGCTGGCAACTCTGGTTAAAACTACACTCTACCCACAAGAAGAAAGGGCAAACATCATTTTTTATATCTCATAATTGTAGCTAAACATATATGTATGTTTTATTCAGTCTCCTCTAATGATCTAAAGTATAATGTGATCACTATATACAATTTAATCTTCATCTCTCTAGTAACTGGCATGCTTGGGGAGAAAGACTAATGATATTCAGCATAGCATTTCAAAGCTCTTTGCCCTGTTAGCACACATAAAATTGGGAATGATCAGGAGGAAACTTTTTATCTAATTTCCCCGGGGAAAGGAGAAATTCGTATTCCTTTCTTCCCATAGGAGACTCACTTTCTCCAGAGCGAAAGCTCAACATCATGTGTCAATAATACAGTAGTTTTACTTTGCCTAAGATCTCTCCTTCTGCTCAATTGTTGCTCGGACATCGTTTTGTGTCTTTGCACCTTGGCTGTTCTTATGGAACTGTCTTGACTGTTCAATGAGAATTTTGTAATGAATCCTCCAATTGATCAGAAATCCTCTTCTTTTCAACTTGTCTGTTGTTGTAATCTTCTGCTCTGCTCGGGCTTAATGCAAATACTGCCTAAGGACATTATGCTCTCCCCGAACAACCATATAAGACATCCCGCAAATAATTGACTGATTTTTTTCCCTTTGTTTTTAGAATGTATATGGTTGCCTATATATAGCATAATAATGATTCTAGGAAGCATACAGAGAATTAACACCACACACTAATCTCCCCACCCCCAAACACACATCAAACACACAAGCAACTAAAAATCATTTGCAATTAACAGAGAGAAAAAAAATAACCAAATCAATAGACCAATCAAGCTACATTGCTCACTTAACTACCTGGCTCAAATGTCTGAGGGAACAGCATGACTTGCAAAAGACCGATAGGATTGGTGTCATCTGGATTTTCAGTGGGATACTCTTCCACTGAGTCTATAACAGAGAAGGTTGTTGTAGTTATAATATGACATTGTTACATTAGCCCAGAGACTACAATGCTATTGCAGAGTAGTAGTTTGGTTGCCTGTTTACCAGCTTTGTCAGGTATAGGCTTGTGGGCTTCAAGAGGGCAAGTGTGCCACAAGAGGGCAAGCTAGATTTGCCCCAGAAAGAAAGAGGAATAGCTCTTTCCTGCACTTTCATCCAAGGGCCTCCTGCCTCACAACTGGACATCGGAATGGAGAAGGTTTAGAGAGCTAGAAGGAATCTAAACAACTCTTCTGTATATTTCTTTCATATTCCTCCCTTCAGAAGCACAGCCTTTCTGATCCTGTTGAGAAATTGAGTGCATTTCACAGCCTTGAAGAGCCAACCAGCTTTGCCTAAACAGTTGGGCCCAAATCAAAGAAAGGAGTAGTATTAGACTGCTTATCGTTTGAACCCGTCTGAATTTCTAGTTCCAAGTGAATCTTAGCTTCAGGAAACATGCTGAACTGAAGCAACCCTGAAATTCCTCATAGCAAGGCACAAACAAGGAAACAACCATTACAGATTTTTAAAGTGTTTTCCATGCCATGACTAGGATAAGGATACAATCTTGGAAGCCGCAATAAGAACTTCCAATACGTTCAAGATACTCCAACTTAAATTAACTTTATTAAAGTTTATTAAGATGAAGTCTCTTTGAACAATTTGAATCTCTTCTTCTCAGCTCTTGTAGCTTGGACTGAACTGCCATGTATAATTTAAGTTATTAATGAACTGTTTCCTTATTTCTTACTTGTTATATCTAAGTTTCCTTTCACTGCTTTCCCAGCCAGCCCAGAGTCTTTTAATATCATCCTCAAACACTAATAAACAGCTACTGATACTGATCCACTTCTTTCTCTACCAATTTCCTAAGAATTTTTCTTTCTCACACACTCATCTGTGAGAAGCAAGAGTGGAGGTTAGTGGCATGGTGGCCCTTTATTTAATTAATTAGTTAAGCATGTAATAGGTAACAAATATAAGTATAAACATAATTATGAATACAGAAAATGGATACATATAAAAGGGAACATTAGGACAGGGATGGTAGGCATGTTGGTGTGCTTATCCACACCCCTTAGGAATGGGGTGAGGTTGATAGTAGACACTGTAAGGTTAAAGTTTTGGGGGTTAGGGCAGTGGTGGGATTCAAGTAATTTAACAACCGGTTCTCTGCCCTAATAATTTCTTCCAACAACCAGTTTGCCAAACTGCTCAGTAAGTTAACAACCGGTTCTCCCGAAGTGGTGCAAACTGGCTGAATCTCACCACTGGGTTAGGGGAAGAAACCACAGAGTCAGGTAGTGCATTCCAGGCATTAATGACTCTGTTACTGAAGTCGTATTTTCTGCAACCAAGTTTAGTGCTGTTTAACACAAGTTTGTATCTATTGTGTGCTCGTGTATTGTTGTGGTTGAAGCTGAAGTAATTATTGAAAGGTAGGACATTGTAGCAGATAATTTTATGTGCTACACTTAGATCAGACTGAAGATGGCAAAGTTCTAAATTGTCTAATCCCAAAATTTAAAGTCTGGTGGTATAAGGTATTCTGTTGCAAACAGAGGAGTGGAGGACTCTTCTCGTGAAATATCTCTGGACTCGTTCAATTGTATTAATGTCCAATATGCAATGCAGGTTCCAGACAGATGAGCTGTATTCAAGAATTGGTCTAGCAAAAGTTTTGTATGCCCTGCTTTGCAGTTTAATATTACCAGAGGAGAAGCTACACAAGATTAGGTGACCAAATTTTAATGCTTTTTTGGCAATGTTGTTACAGTGAGTTCTGGCACTTAGCTCATTTGAGATGAGTACTCCAACAGAGTGAAGATCATCTGCAAGGTCATACCTGCCCAGTTTTATTTAGTCTTTTGATATTTTTGCCAATATGTAGGACAGAACATTTGTTGCTTGTGATTTGGAGTTGCCAATTGTTTGACCATTCTGATAGACAGTCAAGGTCTTTTTGTAGGGTAGCAGCATTGTCAGTGGTGCTAAATAGTTTTACATCATCAGCAAAGAGATATAATCACTTATAATATAATGCTTATAATATAATCACAATTTGTTTATTTGTTTATTAGGTTGTTTATGTAAAATATAAAGAGTGTGGGTCCTAAAACACTTCCTTGGGGGACACTGCTGTTAATTGGTGCAAGGTTTGATAGGGTGTTCCCTATTTTGACTATTTGTTGCCTGTTTGACATGCAGGGATCCGGAAATGCCATAAGATTTTAATTTTAGAAGTAACTTGACATGTACTACTGAAACAAAGGCTTTACAGAAGTCTATATAAATTACATCTATTGCTTTACCCTGGTCAAGTTGTGAAGTCCATATGTTTTTGCAGTGTAGGAGTTGCAGATTGCAGGACAGTTTTTTTCTGAAGCCAAATTGCTTGTTAGAGAGTAGGTTGTCTCTAAGAAGTGGGTAATGGATTGGTTTATGATTGATTCCATGATTTTGCATGTAATGCAACATAATGAAATTGGTCTGTAATTTTCAACTAAGCTAGGGTCACCATTTTTGAAAATAGGGATGACTGTGGCTAGTGATCATAAACTAAGCAAAAAGCTGGATTTGAAAGATATTTCATTGATTATGTAAAATAATCTGCTATAGTGGTTGAGAGCTTTTTTAAGAAATAGGCACATCATCCATCAGAGCCAATAGAGAGAGATGGTTTTAGGTTGTATAATGCCTTTATAACGGCATCTTCTGTGAAATTGACATGTATTAGATCATTGTGATTAGATTGGGAAATGTGGGGCATGATCCGTTGCTGTTTACAAATATTGAACCGAAGAACGTGTTGAAACAGCCTTCACTGTTTCATCATTACAGACTTTCCCATTGGCCCTTTTAGTGGTGGGATGGATCTTGAGTCTTTAAGTTTGTTGTTTACAAAATTATAGAAGGCTCAGGTAGATTTTGTGCACAGTAGCTTTTCCTCTTCTTTACTGTGATAATTGATGCATTCTGCCTTTATCTGTCAGCATAAGGGTTTGTAGTGATTTTTGAAGTTAGCTACGTGGCCAGTTTTGCTTTTGACCAATATGTAAGACAGAACATTTGTTGGTTGAGATTTGGAGTTGCCAATTGTTTGACCATTCTGATAGATAGTCAAGATCTTTTTGTAGGGTAGCAGCCTTGTTGGTGGTGTTCAATAGTTTCATATCATCAGGGAAGAGATATAATCACTTATAATATAATCACAATTTGTTTATTAGGTTGTTTATGTAAAATATAAAGAGTGTGGGTCCTAAAACGCTTCCATGGGGGACACTGGTGCAGGGTTTGATAGGATGTTCCCCATTTTGAATACTTGTTGCCTGTTTGATAGGAATGCAGCTATCCATTTATGCAGGGATCTGGAAATGCCATAAGGTTTTAGTTTTACAAGTAGCTTGTTGTGTACTACTGAATCAAAGGCTTTACAGAAGTTTATATAAATTGCATTTATTGCTTTACTGTGGTTGAGTTGTGAAGTCCATATGTTTTTGCAGTGTAGGAGTTGCAGATTGCAGGACAGTTTTTTTCTGAAGCCAAACTGCTTGTTAGAGAGTAGGTACGTTGTCTCTAAGAAGAGGGTAATGGATTGGTTTATGATTGATTCCATAACTTTGCATGTGACGCAACATAATGAGATTGGTCTGTAACTTTCAGCTAAGCTGGGGTCACCCTTTTTGAAAATAGGGATGACTGTGGCTAGTGACCATAAAATAGGTAAGGAGCTGGATTTGAAAGATATTTCATTGATTATGTAAAATAATCTGCTATAGTGGTTGAGAGTTTTTTAAGAAGTAGGCACATAATCCATCAGGTCCAATAGATAGAGATGGTTTTAAATTGTGTAATGCCTTTTTTACAGCATCTTCTGTGAAATTGACATATATTAGATCATTGTGATTAGTTGTGCTTGATTGGGAAATGTGGGGCATGATTCAGTGCTGTTTACAAATACTGAACCAAAGAACATGTTGAAGAGCTTGGCTTTAAGGCTTTCATCATTACAGTCTTTCCTGTTTGGCCCTTTTAGTGGTGGGATGGATCTTGAGTCTTTAAGTTTGTTGTTTACAAAATTATAGAAGGCCTGGGTGGATTTTGTGCATAGTAGGTTTTCCTCTTGTTTGCTGTGATAATTGATGCATTCTGCCTTTATCTGTCAGCATAAGGATTTGTAATGACTTTTGAAGTTAGCTACGTGGCCAGTTTTGCTTTTGCACCAAAGAGGGTTTTTTTTATTGAAGCTTCCTTATTGTTATAGGTAATTTGTTTTTCTTGGTTTTGAGGATTATTAGTGGTATGTGTAGTTTGATGGTTCTTTTGATTTCTTGTAAAAAGGTGTTATAATGGTCATCGGTAGTGATGCAGTCAGTGAACAGATTTTGCCAATCAAGAGATGAGAGGTCTTCAGTTATAAGATCATAATTGGCTTTTCTAAAGTTATAGTTTGGTGTCCTGTCATTTTGATCATCTTTGTAAGGACATAAATTTACAAAAGTCAATCATGCTGTGGTCACTATTTGAAAAGGGTTCGTTTACTTGTAGACCATAGATTGAGTTTAAATTATTGTAGAAGATGAGATCAAGACAGATGTTGAGACTGTTTGTTACAAATTGATCCAATCCCAGATTACTAACGGTATTGTATATGTATTGGTTCTGTTGTACATTCATTTAGGGTCCAAATAATTTCTCTCACTCATCTGTGAGAAGCAAGAGTAGAGGTTAGTGGCATGGTGGCCCTTCTCTTCCTCCTCTATCAATCTATTTTTTTTTAATTTGCATTTATATCCCGCCCTTCTCCGAAGACTCAGGGCGGCTTACACTATGTCAAGCAATAGTCTTCATCCATTTATATATTTATATACAAAGTCAACTTATTGCCCCCAACAATCTGGGTCCTCATTTTACCTACCTTATAAAGGATGGAAGGCTGAGTCAACCTTGGGCCTGGTGGGATTTGAACCTGCAATAATTGCAAGCAGCTGCTGTTAATGACAGACTGCATTAGTCTGTTGAGCCACCAGAGGCCCTTTCCCTCCACTAGTTGAGTTTAGTTCTAAGGATGGGGGCCAATACATCTTTTCCCCTGATTATCACAGACTCTCAAACAAAAACTCTCCAAAGAAAGAAAATATCACATAGCATTAAGCTGTCTATCTTTCCTGAACATTTCTTCATATTCATTGTACATGCCGTCCTGTCACTAACATGCAGGAATTGTTCATTGTTATTCTCTCAATACTGTTTCAAATGGGATTTCCCCAGTGATTACTACTTTCCTCTTCATTGCCATATCCTATTGACTGTAACTTCCCCATTCAGTCCTTTGTGAATGTTTGTCATGAGTTCGTTCTGATTTCCTCAGCAAGGTTTATTGTTTCAAAGGCTGTTTCCACATTGAATACTATTTACCCAAGATTGCTATTTTCTCCTTCACTGCCATTTTCCATTGACCAAGCTTCATTGTATTGTTCCTTGGTAACATCTACCTACTTTTTTGGGGGGAGGAAATATTATGGGTGCCATTTTTGAGGTCCATATTAGCTCTGGAATGCATTGTTTTAAAAACTTCTTTAGTGGAAAGAATTTGTCTATACACCTGTCCCGGCATCAATATTCTGCAGAGTGGCCTTCTTACTACATATCAGACATGCAATAAAGCAACTATTTCAAAAACCTTAAGAAAATGACTTCTGAAAAGTATTCACTCCAGTGAAGACATTCCAAAGGAGTAGCAGAGTAGAGAAAGAAGAATATAACATAGTTCTATAATATTGGCACTGATGTATGTAAGAGAAAAAAATAGTATATGATGTGTTTCCAATATGAAATAGTATATGGTATATTCCCAAAATAGGAATTGCACTGATAGGTATTGCACTGATTCCACTACTGAGAGGGAGGGAGGAAGGGAGGGAGGGAGAGGGAGGGACAGAGGGAGAGAGAGAGAGGGAGAGAGAGAGGGAAGGAGGTAAAGAGTACTGTATTCAGTTTCTGTTCTTTCATGCCCTCTGATGGGAAGACTATTCCGTGATTAGATATTTGACTACAGATGACAAGTCATAATACCACTAAGAGTGTGCTGGAGTACAGGTTAATGAGATAGTATCTCCAGTTATTTATAGCTAAGTACTCTGGTTCCCTTAATCTACATTTGGCGTATTTAAAATGTCATTAGTAAGGTGAAATAACTTTGTTGAGCATAGTTAAAATCAATTTTCAAATCACTAGTAATAAAAACTTTCTTGCAGTAAGTTCAATGGAGCTTTTGTAGCATGATATTTGAGCTATTAGATTCTATGGTGAAACATGGGAGAGCTTATTGACTGCCATATTATGAGAGAACATATACTGCAGTGGTGAAATCCATTTTTTTAACTACCGGTTCTGTGGGTGTGACTTGATGGGCATCGTGTGGCTTGATGGGCATGGCAGGGGAAGGATACTGCAAAATCTCCATTCCCACCTCACTCCAGGGGAAGGATACTGCAAAATCTCAATTCCCACCCCACTCTGGGGGCAGCTGGTTGTTCTGTCCCTTCCGACTTCCCCTAAGAAAGCACACCAGCCAAGGGCCATCTGCCAGCAATTTATTTACACTTGGCTGGGTTTTCTTTGGCAGCTAAAAGTTCTGGCAACGTTTCTTTACATGCCTGCCAAGTCTCTATCAAGTAGCAGCATGCTGATGGACCATTGCCAGGGCAACCAGGAGTCTGCAGGATGATCAAACAGTTACTCAAGAAGAAATTCCAACCTTCAGTCCAAGAGCTGTCAGTAGCTCACACGAAGCAGTCCAAGAGCTCGTAGCTTGTAGCTTTGTCCAACACAAGGGCCTACGGAGCAATTCCACCTGCTTTTATCCCCTGTGGGGTGTGGCTCCGTGACTCAGCACTCCCTGGACCTGCCATACCTCTTCCTCTGCTGCACATGCTTATCTTGGCATCGCTGTCTTGGATCAAGCCAAGATTGATCCTCAGCAGCTGGCACCTGGGGCATTGCCAGAGAGGAGGAGGGGTCGGGGGAAAGAGGCCTTGTCAGCTCCTCCTCCTCCTCCTGGCCTGCAGCTGGAACTTGGGGCAGTGCCAGCGAGGAGGGTCCTGGTGAGGGAGGCCCTGCTGGCTCTTCTCCCTCACTCTACGAGTCACTCTCCTCCATGAGGGCAGGCTTGGGGGCCGGCTCGGGGGCCGGAGCCACACTGGTTCTCATTTGCCGTTTTTCCAAACTACTCAAAATTTCCGCTACTGGTTCTCTGAACTACTCAAAATTTCCACTACCACTTCTCCAGAACCTGTCAGAACCTGCTAAATTTCATCCTGCACCCTCTACTGCATATACATGGTAGAGTTTCCCCCTCAGACACAGAAGACACTGTGCATTTTCTGCTTGACTGCTGGCCAGTGTGCATGTGTGCGCTGGAAAAGAGCAGCTGGTGACAGAATGCGTGCCCTAGAAAGGGCTCTGCGTGCGACCTCTGGCACACATGCATCATGGTCCCATAGCGACTTCCCAAGTGGAGGAGTTGAAATGTATATATCCAAGATGTGAGAAGTTTGCAGATATTTTCTCATCCCTGACCCACACAATATACAGAGTGGTTGCAATTAACTGTCTGTACCTCTCCTGTTTTTTTGCTATACCAAACCTTACAATTATAGAAGTACAAATACTAGACTCAATAATTCCTCTATAAAACTGTATCAGCTCCTGGGGCAGTCTGAACTTCTTGAGCTGATGCAGGAAAAAAACATTCTTTGTTATGTCTTTTAAATGATGGTTCTGTTAAACATCCATTTCAAGTCCTGGGAGATTATAGAATCCAATAACCTGAAGGACTGCTTATACTGTGCGGTTGAATGTAGTGTGTGTGAGGGTGTGGGGGTATAAAATAGGAGGGCTTCTCTTAAAATCAACTCTCATCTTTACAGTTTTAAGCATGTTCACCTCCAGATTGTTATGACTGCACCACAGGTCCAGTTGTTCAACCTCCCATCTGTATGCAGACTCATCCCTGTCTTGAATGAGCCTGATGACCATATTATCTGCAATTTTCAGAAATTTAATTCATTTCTTATCCCCTCCCCCCAAAATTCTAGGGAATCTGGAAGAATACCATGGTACCAGGGGCCACTGGGACCTGAAGAAGAAGAATAACAAAGAATAGCAACAAAACATTATATTTTGCCTGTTGATCGTCAAACAATGCTCTTTCATCTGGCCAACAAAAGAATGTTCATCTGTATAACCAGTTTAGAAGCCTGATTGAAACAGACCAAAATTATATACTGCATCTTAATCACTTTTCTTGACTTTGCCATAATAAGTGTCTGACCTATAACTGTCCATCTCCAAAAGATAAAAACAAGCTTCTTTGCTATCTCTCAGAAAGGCATTAATGATTGACTGAGACATCTCTAATAATTTTCCTGGTAGAGCGCACAAGCCATGTTGGCAGGGATCAAGATGACAAGTGATTGTACAAACACGTCCACATCCTTGGATGTCACCAATTGAAACTTCAAAAGGAATTGCTAAACACACACTTATAATTATCTCAGCATCCGTGGTGGTAATCCAGACTGCCTCAATTTGAGAAAAAACAACTGATGATTTTACAGGGGAGGAAGCTCACAGCTCAAAACAATTCAGTGGACTTTCAGCAATACATACTGTGGTGGTGCAGTGGGAACTACTTCTTTCATATGACTATAGAATAAGCCCTTAGATGCCAGTGACCTGCTGTCACCATCTATTCATCTGCACCACATAAATATGCAAACAATATAATAGTAACATCCTTATACTTGCTCTTTCACCTACTGTAGATAGGTGCTCTCAATCAATCAAGGAATAGGGTCAGATTAACAGAGTTAGAAGGGACCTTATAGGTCATCTAGTCCAACCCCCTGCTCAGCAGGTGATCCTACACCATATCTGACAAATGGCAGTCCAAGTCTTAAGTGATGAAACTCCCACAACTTCCGAAGGCAAGCTGTTCCATTGGCTGATTGTTCTCACTGTCAGAAAGTTCCTCCTTATTTCTAGGTTGAATTTCTCCTTGTTTAGTTTCCATCCATTATTCCTTGTCTGGCCTTCTGGTGCTTTGGAAAATAGCTTGAACCTCTTCTCTCTGTGGCATCCCCTCAAATAGTGGAATACTGCTATCATTGTGAATGGGCCCAGAGAGTGAGAGAAAGGGACATTGATTTTAATCATGGTAATGAAGAGGAATTTTGCTCCACTGAGAACTTTTTTTTTTCTAAAGGTTCTCCAAGATTTAGAGCCATCACTAAAAATAATAATAACGCAAACAGCATATGCTACAACTCCAAGTTAAAACACTGGAAGAATTTATTACAGATTGTATTGTTTCATAAATTAAAAATAATATGCACTTTGCATCAAACCAATAGAGCATAATTTGGACTTGCTTTGTATCATTGAACATCATGGCTGAAATAAAAGGATTTTCATTGAAATGTTCAATATAATGCTTCATCGGCAATTATAGAATATGTTAGGCAGATGGTGTGAGAGTTTGGCTGGAAGCAAGGAGAAACTACAATTGCACATTGCAACCTGACCATTGCAGTAGAAGGTGGCTAGTCTGTTGGCTGTCCTCCCTCTCATTCAGATTGCTGTCTAGCCAAAGAAATTTAAGAAACAGGAACATAGATTGTTCAAGCTAATGTCCTGCTTTTTAATGCCAAATTGGTTGCAGGTAAAAATATTAATTATCCAGGATTTAATCTTGAATGATGGCACTAACCTAGAATATTCCACCACTCTATCATGCAGAAATTTAGATTGGGAGGGTAGAAAAGTAATAGGAACGTCATCACCTTCCATTGAGGACCTGCCTTCCATTGAGGACCTGTATACTACACGACCTGTATACTACACGAATCAAGAAGAGGGCCGTGAAAATATTTGCAGATCCCTCGCATCCTGGACATAAACTGTTTCAACTCCTACCCTCAAAACGACGCTATAGAGCACTGCACACCAGAACAACTAGACATAAGAACAGTTTTTTCCCGAAGGCCATCACTCTGCTAAACAAATAATTCCCTCAACACTGTCAGACTATTTACTGAATCTGCACTACTATTAATCGTTTCATAGTTCCCATCATCGATCTCTTTCCACTTATGACTGTATGACTATAACTTGTTGCTGGCAATCCTTATGATTTATATTGATATATTGATCATCAATTGTGTTGTAAATGTTGTACCTTGATGAACGTATCTTTTCTTTTATGTACACTGAGAGCATATGCACCAAGACAAATTCCTTGTGTGTCCAATCACACTTGGCCAATAAAATTCTATTCAATTCAATTCTATTCAATCACGCTGAGCAGAATCTCCATTCAACAGTCTGCTGATTTGATGCTTGTGTATCATCTAGGTACACAGGTTTGTGCATTCAGTGTATTGTTCACTTTATTATCAGTAGTCTTTCTTTCATGATTAGCCAGAGTAATTTCTAGCAGGGCACTCAACTATCTTGGCTCAAGGGATTTTAATGCTGAAGGTGCTGAATCAGAAGTGGCTCGGAATTCCACAAGGGATTCTGACCTATCCCAGTTGAGGATTATAGCCTCAACTGATCTATCTCAATTGATATTTGGCCTCGCTAGTGTTGGTGATCTCAGTGGATGATTTTTTTAAAAATTGCCAGCTACTATAAAGTCAAGTAGAAGTTTCCTGCAGTTCTAGGTTGAAGATTTATGCCAGAAACTAAACTGGGGGCATGTGGGGTGGAAAATCTTAGAAGTTTTTTTATTATCCTCAGCCATAGAACTCTTCTGGGATGTCTGCCTGATCTGGGTCTTGGATGCACTGTTCAGTGATTCTAGTCTGGTGTTTCTCAATCTTTCCAGGTTTAAGATGAGTGAATTTCAACTCTCAGAATTTCCCAGTCACCATTCTAGTTCTTACTTTCAGGATATATCCAGAAAATTGTCCTGAGGAAACTAGTATTTGACACCTTGGTTGTTATAATATGATGTTTCGTGAGGTTTTTTCTTGTCTCCTACACTGTTGAACATCTGCATGATGATTCTAAGAGAAAACTTTCAGAGTTTTGGACTGGGATGCCAAGAATGTTGATGCAATCGAGCTCCACTAATCCTTTAACTCTAAATCCACTATCTTTAACAGAATAATAGATTAACAGAGTTGGAAGGGATTTCGTAGGTCATCTAGTCCAACCCTCTGCCCAAGCAGGAGACCCTATATCATTTCAAACAGATAGCAGTCCAGTCTCTTCTGTTCAATTGGTTGATTGTTCTCATTGTCAATAAATTCCTCATTTCTAGGTTGAATCTCTCCTTGATCAGTTTCCATCCATTATTTGTCTGGCCTTCAAGTGCTTTGGAAAATAGGTTGACCCCCTCCTCTCTGTTACAGCCCCTCAAATATTGGAATATTGCTACCATGTCTCCCTGGTCCTTCACTTCACTGGACTAACCATGCCCATTTCCTGTAACCATTCTTCATATGTTTTAACCTCCAGTCCTCTAATCATCATTGTTGCTCTTCTCTGCATTCTTTCTAGAGTCTCAACATCTTTTTTATAGTGTGGTGACCAAAACTGGATGCAGTATTCTAGGTGTGGTCTTACTAAGGCTTTATAGAGTGGTTTTAGTACCTCACTTGATCTTGATTGAAACCCTCTGTTAATGCAATTTAGGATTGCATTGGCTTTTTTGGCTGTTGCCTCACACTATTGGCTCACGTTTAATTGGTTGTCTACTAAGACTCCAAGATCCCTCTTGCAATTATTGCTATTAAACCTGGTATATTCTTCTAACTCCAAGGAAGCAATTGACTTTTTCTATGGAACTAGTCCCTGATGCCCAAAAGATTGGGGTAGATGAATAGTTTTTACACATTTCCACAAACACTAAAGATGTGCTTGGTGGATATGTATGTTGAGAGTACTAACATAAGCAGCAATAAAAAAAATCAATATTTAAGAAAGTTTAATCCCAAATTTAGGCAACCATCATACATCAAAAATGATTGAGAAACTGGATGAAACAGAATAATCAGAATATATATTGCACTGAATAGACTAGATTTACACTCATTTTACACAACAATGTAACAGGAGAGGAGGAACGTATGATAAGTTAATTATTATTATTATTATTATTATTATTATTATTATTATTATTATTATTATTATTATTATTATTATTATTATTATTATTATTATTATTATTATTATTATTTAATTTTTATACCGCCCTTCTCCCGAAGGACTCAGGGTGGTGCACAGCCAGATAAAATCAACAATAAATGGATACAATACAAATAAAAACAATGCTAAAAAACTTATTAAATTTGGCCCCTAAATTAAAATACATAAAACCATAAAACCCCATTTAAAATTACAAATACTAATACTAATTCTATGCAGGTCCTGCACGGAAGAATAAATACGTCTTCAGCTCGCGGCGGAAGGTCCGGAGATCAGGAAGTTGACGAAGTCCTGGGGGAAGCTCGTTCCAGAGGGTAGGGGCCCCCACAGAGAAGGCCCTCCCCCTGGGGGTCGCCAGCCGACATTGTTTGGCTGACGGCACCCTGAGGAGTTAACAACCACTGAATTGCTTTCAAACATAGATCAGCTTATTGTGGTCCTGTGATCAAAAATGACATTCCTATCTGGGTTGGCTGTCGTCTTCTAATAAGCATGTCGTCTTCTAATAAGCATGTAGCTGTCTTCATGAAGCAGCAGCAGAAGAGGACAAATATGCTGAGTCAGCCAGATAAACTCAATCAAGTTTGAAGATCAATGAGATTTCAGCCAGACTGCTTTCACAGCCATTCTTTTTGCAACTTCTATAGCCTAAAGCTTGGGTGAAAAGCCAGCAGTAAAGTATCTCCAACTTCAGATCTGAACCATTCAGGCAAAACTGGGTAATTTTTTTTCTTCAGTGATTTATTTTTCTTCACTTTCAATTGTATGAAAGCAGCTTCCATGAAAGAATCCCATGCATGTAATATATGTTTATTCCCATAAACATGAAACCCATGCATGTAGTATATTGTACATGGATTCCATATATACTGTCAAGACATACTGTATGGTTTATTAAAATGAACTCAATTTAAAAACAAACAAATGGTAAGAACAACACCAGAACTGACCATGAAAGGAATGATAATGTAAACTTGTGAAATATAATTGTGCTTTCATATAATTTAAAACGATTTATCCTGTTTGATAATTTTGAGGTCAAGGTGAATATATTACAAGGTAAAACTGAGTGTTAATTTGAGTTCTGCTTTGTTGTGTTTTTGAAAAACACTTTACCTTGGAGGGTATTGTTTCTCACATTGCTATTTTACAAACCCTTGATTTCATCCCATGGTTGAATAACAATGGTAATTGTAACAGAAAACTCTGGTGATCAGGAACCAGTTTCAAAATATAACTTGAAATGAAGCACAATAGATGCAGTTCTGAACATATCCATTCAGATATTTGAACCCACTAGGGCAAATAAATACATTTAGCAGCATTTTAGTGCCCTCTGGATTATATGAAGCTGTAATTCCCAAAATCTTTCCTCTTTCAAATTATTGCACTCTCTTCCCTCTATGTTTCTTCAAGTGGGAAACATTAGCCTGAGAACAATAATTAAGAATGATATAAAATAAAAATAAAATAGAATAATAGAATAAAATAAATAGAATAATAGAATAAAAATGCTACATCGCTAAAAAAAAAATTAAACAGAAGAAGAAATCCCGTACGATCTAAAATATCTGTGGGCAAAGAACTGAGCTTGCAATTAAATTGCAATCTGTGAGGCTAATGTTTCAGGCCACATGTAGAAACAAGCAAGAAATGTTCAGTAGTGCCTCATATGGAAAGATGGAGCTTTCAATTAGCACTGCAAAGGATGTGTCTGTGTCAATGAGGCAGAGATAGAGTTGAAGAGGGCTAAAGTTTAATACAGATTAATCCACCTTCAAGTTAAACTTGACTCCTGATCACTTCATGGGAATATTGATGTAATGGTCTTTTACAACTGTATACAAGGGAATTCCCACTGCCTCTGTCCAGAATGTTTTTCCCTTAGCCCTACCAAAATCAGCTGATATTTCATAGCTATTGCTACTTACTGTCAAAGATTCCTTCTATATGAGCTCCAGTCTTCATCCATGTTATTAATTTGACAACACTACAGAACTAATGTGCCATTGCTTGATTCTATGGTGGTTGTACTCAGACTAGCTGACAACCCTGGAAATGCTTGATCTGGGGAGTTACCAGATCTAATAATTTTAGGACAAGATAGGTAAGTTATTGTGTTCTCTTTGCTGACGATGTCAAACTATTTAATACCACTAATAATACTTCTACTCTTCAAGGAGTAGAATTGGTTTAAAACTTGGCAACTCCAAATATCAACCAGTAAATGCTCAGTCTTACATATTGGAAAAAAGAACCCTAACATCAAGTACAAACTTGATGGACATTACCTAACTGATGACACCCACCCTGTCAAAGATCTTGGAGTTCTCATATCAAATGACCTTAATGCCAAAGCCCACTGCAACTACATAGCGAAAAAGGCCCTAAGAGTTGTAAACCTAATTTTACGCAGCTTCTTTTCTAAAAACACTAGACTACTAACTAGAGCATACAAAACATTTGCCAGACCTATTCTTGAATACAGCTCATCCGTCTGGAACCCATACCACATCTCTGACATAAATACAATAGAAAGAGTCCAAAAATATTTTACAAGAAGAGTTCTTCACTCCTCCGAAAACAACAAAATACCTTATACCAACAGACTTGAAATCCTGGGATTAGAAAATTTACAACTCCATCAACTTCGACATGACCTGTGTTTAACACACAAAATCATCTATTGCAATATCCTTCCTATAAAAGACTACTTCAGCTTCAATCGCAATATTACAAGAGCAAAAAATAGATTCAAGCTAAATGTCAACCGCTTTAAACTTGATTGCAGAAAATATGACTTCTGTAACAGAGTTGTTAATGCTTGGAACTCATTACCTGACTCCATAGTCTCTACTCAAAATCCCAAAATCTTCAACCAAAAACTGTCTACTATTGACCTCACCCCATTCCTAAGAGGACTATAAGGGGTGTGCATAAGAGCACAAAAGTGCCTACCGTTCCTGTCCTATTGTTCCCTTTATCATATCAATTTGATATAGCTGATGCATATTTTTTACATATATGTATATATTTTCTTCAAAATATGTTGTTCTATCTATGACAATTGTTTGTGCATACTGTTGTGACAAAAAGAAATATAATAATAATAATAAAAAAGATCCTACCACTGCTAATTAGTAGAGTTGGACAGCAAGTCAAGTGTGAAAGAAAAAAAGGTGATTCAGGTGTGCATGTTCACCTGGATTCCTTCAAACCAAACATATCCCACCCATCCTCAGGATTCTGCAGCTGCTGCCATTTGAATTTATTTGCTGATAAGTATGCTATATGTGCCCAGGAGTGCACTGAGTCATGTTTGCCCCTTCAAATTCAGACGTAAAATAGTTAACTTACACCAGATAACTTGGAAGTTATCTTTGGATAGGATAATCTTCAATCTGAGTGTTACTAAATAGAATTTAGAAAAACTTATGGAACATGATGACAGCTAGTTATGCAAATCATTCCGTGTGTGGAACTTATATAGGGAGGGCCTTCTCTGTGGCGGCACCAGCCCTGTGGAATGAGCTTCCTCCAGGATTACGACAACTCCCTGACCTCCGGACCTTCAGACGTGAACTGAAGACTCTATTATTTCAGCGTGCGGGACTAGCCTAAGAACAAAATGTTTTAACCAAATTTTAATGGGGGTTTTATTGGTTCTTACTGTTTTAGTGATCAGGCTATGATAATATTTAGTTTTAATCTGGGTTTTAAATGTTTATTTATTATATTGTTTTATATTGTTTTAATATGCCTGCGAACCGCCCTGAGTCCTACGGGAGATGGTGCGGTATATAAGTTTGATAAATAAATAAATAAATAAATAAATAAATAAATAAATAAATAAATAAATAAATAATAAGCAATGTTACCACTTGCCTTAGAAAACAGAAACACATGAGTGCTATGGCTTTCAAGAACTTTGAGTATTGGAGTATCCAAGAGATATTTCTTAGCTTCTTGAAAGGTCAGAAAACATGCTGATGCATTTTTTGTTATATGGTATAATAAAAAAATCTTGAAAGCCTGACAGATTTGTTTACCCTTCCTTTTATATCCAAGAGAATCAAGGTAGGTTATACTTGGGTTTCTTTCTCACTTGCTTCCTACTTTTCAGGGCTGAACTGATGTTTTGGTAGTGGATGCCATTTTACTTTGTTCAAAGCTATCTCTATTTCTTCTGAGGAAAAGGATGCTTAATTTAGTAGGCTCTGGCCTCATCCAGCAAATATCTTCTGTAGTTCTCACATTTCTAGCAATGTACATATTGTACTGAAATCAAGCTGCAGGATTAAAAAAGCAAAGAAATATTTGTAATCATTGCCGCTGAGGTTGTTAGAATAGCTTAATTCATAGGGTCTGAGGAAGGCGTTAAAAAGTCAAAATCTCAGTTACAATATGGTGAGTGAAGCCCTACGCTTTTTGTATGTGTGAACAAAAGGGAGAAACTTCAATGTGCAAATACTATTTTGATTTTATGGCCTGCTCCTGTCAATTAGTAGGAAATAAAATGCAGATGAACTCCTTATTTAAGCATTTGGTTTTATTTTGTTTTTTCATTTGAAATATATATTTTATACCATGGTATTAATTACAGGCATTTGCTCAAACAAGAATGCCTGTAGAATTCTTTTAATATGTTGTTCAATATTTGTGTATGTGGAAATGTGAAGATCTATTCTAGGGTGAATGTGAAAGATTTAATCTCTCTCTCACTTTCACTCTCACACAAACATACACACAAAAAATCCAGCTGAGGCAGGACTAAAGTAGGCTTCCTACAGCCATAACCAGTAAGGATCAATGAAAGGGCTTCAGGGTTAGAACTGAAAGAATTTCCCACACTATTTTTTTCTATTGATAGTACTGTTAGTTTAAGTAGTTCAAAGGGAAAAAGAAAGATACTCGTGCACTTCAGTAACTTAATGTTTATAATTGGCCAGAGATCACAAGTGTTTCCTAAATCATCTTTAATTGGGTATGGATTATGGGTCCAATTTACCACAAACTTGTGACCTTAACTGTGACTTATTAATGGAGACAATGTAGTAGAAAAGATCTTTTCTCAGAGTACCTTGAATTGGATCTTAAAGTCAGTAGTGGAAGCTTTAATGAATCATACAATTTCTTTTTTATATTTAACCTGTCTTCAGTAAAACATCTATTGTAAGGAACTGAACACAGAAGGAGAGAACCTGGCTCAGATGTAACCAAATAGTTCTGCACAATGTATAACTACTTATACCTGTGTAATAATAAGTAGGAATGCACATCATACTTTTTTGTATCTCAAGTATCAGGACCGAAAACTGCTATGAATTTAGGGATGTTCAAGTCCAGTTATTGAACTCAGCTGTTTATTTTAATGTATGCAATTATCTAAAACATTTTTTACTTTTTCTTCCCCAAAATCGGTTTATAATAATCAAATCAACACATCAAATGTTTTGGGATGGTTTTTGTTTTTTTGTTTGCTAAAGCCTGCCTTGTCCTATACATAAATTTAAATTTCCCAGAAGATTCTAGAAACACATTGAATCAAGAGGCCAGTGAAAAACATCAAATTGTTGACTGCCACTCCAATTCAGTAGGGATACTTAAACCTACTAAAATGCAAAAGACCTACTGGAAGATGTATTGCCAAAGTCCCTTTAGTTCTAGTCAGTGATGTCTTGAAGGGTAAAAAGTGTCACAATGCTTAATTGCTGCTTCTTTGTGTGTGGTGGAATCTCCAGCTAGAGGCAGGGGAGGCATGAAGAGGTTGGAGAACATGGAGTCGTTGCAGAAAAGGAAGGGATGGAAGCCAGACTTCACCTCCCCCACCCCCCAAAAATACCTAAGTATTTATCCAGCTATTCTCAAAAGATTGCAGTCACTCTGACAATATTCTTATAAATAGCTGAGCAACAATAAGCTACTGTGAAGATATAGAGCAGGAGTGTCAAAGTCGATTTCATTGAGGGCCGCATCAGGGTTGTGTTTGACCTCAGGGGACTAGGTAGGCTTGGCCAGGGTGGGTGTGACCAGTTCAACATCACCACAGGGGGCACCTGGGGTGGCCCAAGTGCTCTGCCAATGAAAACAGAGCTCAGGAGGGTTGCAGGAGGCCATCACAGCTGAAAATGAAGCTCAGGAGGCTGCATGTGGCCCTCCCAAGCTCCATTTTCACTGGCAGAGGCACTGTGGACAGATCCTTCCCTATTTTCAGGGCAGCCCCACAGGCCACATATAAGCAGCCTACAGGCCAGATGCAGCCCACAGGCCTTGAGTTTGACACCCCTGATATAGAGTATGATTTAGTTTTAAAAAGAACTTAAATACTGAATGGAAACCTGAAGTAGACAAGATAGGGCTGAAAATTTGATTTATAATGAGTCTTAGTGTCAAGACAGCTTGTTAAGGAAATATTATTGGCCTGATTGCTACTAGCATTTTTGTCATTTATTCATTCATTCAATCAATCAATCAATCAATCAATCAATCAATCAATCACCTACCTTACTTGAAGTCAGTAAAGTAGAACTAAGCCAAGCAAGTGTCTTTGCCCTATTTTCAGTGCTCCTAATTCAGCTGGTCCCATCTTCAATGTATTATCCCTCTGTGATACAATTGGAAAACTGAAACAAAGGAAACAGGGCCAGACCAGAGGTTAAATCCCCCCCCCCGGTTCTATCTGGCTCACTGAACTGGTAGTGCCGGCAGCGGGAGGCTCTGCCCACCTGCCAGGACATCATTACATCTCTTTTTTTACCATCTGCGCATGTGCAGAAGGTTCTGTGCATGCGCAGAAGAGTCACATGTGTAGTCCTAAACAGTATGAGCACATGCATAAAGAACTATCTGACAAATTGAAAGACAAAAAGGACAAATATAAAAAGTGGAAAGAGGGGCAAATAACTAAGGCAGAATATCAGCAAATAGCCCGAGCCTGTAAAGATGAAGTGAGGAAAGCTAAGGCTCACAATGAACAAAGGCTAGCGACAAAAGTAAAAAATAACAAAAAAAGCTTCTTCCAACATGTTAAAAACAAGAAAAAAGTCAAGGAAACAATTGGCCCATTGCTGGGAGAAAGTGGCAAGAAGATGACAAGCAACAGGGAGAAAGCAGATCTACTTAACTCATATTTTGCATCTGTCTTTACACAAAAGGGGAAAAAATCCAACCTATCACAAACAGCACTACAAAAAACAGATTAGAAACACAAGTTAAAATAGGGAAAAAAATGGAAAGGAACACCTGTCTACCTTAGACGAGTTCAAATCACCAGGACCGGATGGATTACACTCCAAGGTTCTGAAGGAACTGGCAGACGAGATCTCAGAACCACTGAACTATATCTTTCAAAGATCCTGGAGCACGGAGAACTGCCAGAGGACTGGAAAAGAGCTGATGTAGTTCCCATCTTCAAAAAAGGAAAAAAAAACAGATCCAGGAAACTACAGACCTATCAGTCTGACCTCAATACCGGGGAAGATTCTGGAAAAGATAATCAAGCAACGAATCACCGAACACCTAGAAGCAAACAAAGTAATAACCAAAAGCCAACATGGGTTTGTCAAAAACAGATCATGCCAGACTAATCTTATCGCATTCTTTGACAAAATGACAAAATTAGTAGACCAGAGGAATGCTGTTGATATAATTTACTTGGACTTCAGTAAAGCATTTGATAAAGTAGACCATAACCTACTACTAGATAAAGTAGAAAAATGTGGGTTAGACAGCACCACCACCAGATGGATTCGTAACTGGCTGACCAACCGCACTCAACGTGTAGTCCTCAACGGAACTACATCCACATGGAGGGAAGTATGCAGTGGAGTACCCCAAGGCTCTGTTTTAGGCCCAGTACTCTTCAACATCTTCATCAATGACTTGGACGAGTGGATAGATGGGGAACTCATCAAATTTGCAGATGACACCAAGCTGGCAGGAATAGCTAACACTCCAGAAGATAGGCTCAAATTACAGAAAGATCTTGACAGACTTGAACATTGGGCGCTATCTAACAAAATGAAATTCAACAGTGAAAAAAGTAAGGTTCTACATTTAGGCCAAAAACAAAATGCACCAGTACCGTATATGTGGTACCTTGCTCAATAGTAGTACCTGTGAGAGGGATCTTGGAGTCCTAGTGGATAACCATTTAGATATGAGCCAGCAGTGCAGCAGCTGTTAAAAAGCCAACACAGTTCTGGGCTGCATAAACAGAGGGATAGAATCAAGATCACGTGAAGTGTTAGTACCACTTTATAATGCCTTGGTAAGGCCACACTTGGAATATTGCATCCAGTTTTGGTCGCCACGATGTAAAAAAGATGTTGAGACTCTAGAAAGAGTGCAGAGAAGAGCAACAAAGATGATTAGGGACTGGAGGATAAAACATATGAAGAACGGTTGCAGGAACTGGGTATGTCTAGTTTAACAAAAAGAAGGACTAGGGGAGACATGATAGCTGTGTTCCAATATCTCATGGGCTGCCACAAAGAAGAGGGAGTCGGGCTGTTCTCCAAAGCACCTGAGGGTAGAACAAGAAGCAATGGGTGGAAACTGATCAAAGAAAGAAGCAACTTAGAACTAAGGAGAAATTTCCTGACAGTTAGAACAATTAATAAGTGGAACGACTTGCCTTCAGAAGTTGTGAATGCTCCAACACTGGAAATTTTTAAGAAAATGTTGGATAACCATCTGACTGAGATGGTGTAGGGTTTCCTGCCTGGGCAGGGGGTTGGACTAGAAGGCCTCCAAGGTCCCTTCCAACTCTGATGTTATGTTATGTTATGTTATGTTAAATAAAGTAAGCCTACCATTTCAATAGTATGTGCTCCCAACCATTCCTGCCACTTCCACTCAATATCCTACCATTTATTTATTTATTTATTTATTTATTTATTTATTTATTTATTTATTTATTTATTTATTTATTTATTTATTTATTTATTTATTTATTTTTCGTATTTATATACCACCCTATCTCCCTAGGGACTCAGGGCGGTTTACAGGCAGATAAAAATACATATAGATACAAAATAAAACATCCATTAAAAAACTTATTCCAAATAGCCAAATAATTAAAAATAACAGTATACATAATAAAACCCATTAAAACCAATTTAAAATTTAAAATCTAAAATCTAGTCCAGTCCTGCGCAGATGAATAGATGAGTTTTAAGCTCGCGGCGAAAGGTTCGGAGGTCCGGAAGTTGACGAAGTCCTGGGGGAAGCCCGTTCCAAAGGGTGGGAGCCCCCACAGAGAAGGTCCTTCCCCTGGGTGTCGCCAGACGGCACTGCCTAGCTGACGGCACCCTGAGGAGTCCCTCTCTGTGAGAGCGCACGGGTCGGTGAGAGGTATTCGGTAGCAGCAGACGGTCCCGTAAATAGCCCGGCCCTATGCCATGGAGCACTTTGAAGATCATTACCAAAATGATCCTTTGGATCTCTTGGCAGTTTCCACATCTCTGGCACCCTCTCCTCTTGAACATGTTGGTTATGTATAACACCGTTACAATAATTTGGGAAGTAACGTGGATTCATAATAGATAGTGAGAATGTTGTGTGCAGCCTTCAAGTACAACAACAACAGCAACAACAACAACAACAACAACAACAACAACAACAATAATAATAATAATATTTTAATTTTTATACCGCCCTTCTCCCGAAGGACTCAGGGCGGCGAACAGCCAAGTAAAACAATACAATATATTACAATAAAAACTATTTAAAAAACTTATTCCATATGGCCTAAATTTAAATATAAAATACATTGTCTTACCTTACTTTGTCTTATTCTACTTAGATCATGACATTGTATATACATTTATAAGAAACCTAGTTTTTATTGGGCCAACCATTTGCCTTCTTTCTTTCCCTATATGTGCCTATGGATTACCACAATTTGAAAAGTACAATAAAGGAATTGTACAGAAGGAATTGCAGAAATTGAATTATACAAATTAAATTTGGAGAAAATAAGCTGCATGTATTTTGACTCGGTCAATATATATATGACAAAAATGTATTGTAGGTTTATTTGCCTTTAAAAAAATTTTTTAAAAAACTTTTACAAAAAAAGAGAGAAAAGTACAATAAAGCATCTGTATTACTTTCTTTGACTTCATTTCTTAGTCCTCTTCCAACAGAAGCCTCTTTTATTTTATTTTAACTTCCAGAAGAACAAATTCCACCTTGAAATCAGCAATGGGAAAATCATGAAGGAGAACTTTGAAGTTGTTTAGCTTCCTAAATTGGCAATGGGTTTGGAACCCTCATTGATTGTCTAGTGAGAAAATCTCAGCTGTGAAGCAAGCTATAATACTATTGATATATTCTGAAGATAAAATATTTAGCATCCTCTTTCTTATGTACTCTGTTTGACCAGCATAGCTAATGATCTCAGAATCACTACTCATAACAATCAAGAGTCATATTCAATGTCTCCAGAATTCACAAATATCACAGTCTTTACTGGCAAACAGATGCTAAAAACACCTTTTTAATCTGTCAGAAAAGAGAAATATTCATTCAACTTTTGAAACATGCCAACAGCAAAAATTCATCAAGAATATTTTCCTAAGAAGCAACAATTTTTTTTTCTAGTAGACATAATAATTATAATTATTATAATTATTCATTATAATTCACAGTATACTGGCTCCTAGTGAGAATTAATTTGAAAGAGAAGATGAATTGAGCATTTAGCAATTGCAAGACAATTCTGTTTATTCCCATCACTTTTTTTTCCTTCTTTTCATTAAGCATTGTCATGACTCTCTCTCTCTCTCTCTCTCTCTCTCTCTCTCTCTCTCTCTCTCTCTCTCTCTCTCTCTCTCTCTCTCTCTCTCCTTTTCATCAATCCAGCTAGGTTTATTTTAGCTATGTGGACTTTATCTTTAGGACAGGCAACTTGGTATAAAAGATTCTGAACCAGGGATGAAATTCAGCAGGTTCTGACAGGTTCCGGAGAACTGGTAGCAGAAATCTTGAGTAGTTCGAAGAACTGGCAAATACCACCTCTTGCTGGACCCAGAGTGGGGTGGGAATGGGCTTTTTGTAATATCCTTCCCTTGGAGTAGGATGGGAATGGAGATTTTGCAATATCCTTCCCCTGCCACGCCCACCAAGCCACGCTCACCAATCCACACCATGGCCATCAAGCCACACCCACAGAACCAGTAGTAAAAAAAAAAATTGGATTTCACCACTGTCCTGAACCAAAAACTGGATAAGGAGTTTCTGAAGGCACTGCCAAGTTACCGATGCATGCCTACATTCAGACTTCTTTTTTATTTCCAAAGAAACACAGCTGTTTTAAAAGAGCCTGGAGATTTAATGGTGCTCATGTGTAAAATGAAGCCTGCTTACCTGTAAACTGAGTTCTTTTTAAATGCTTCTGTTCACTCATATTGAAAAATCTAAGCAGAGGCAGACTAAATCAGAAGAATAAGACTTTTTTTCCCCCTGCTGATGAAATAATCCAATAAAATTCTTGCTTATTGCTCCTACAATATAACCTATGAAACACGCAGAGATATACGTATGCATCCAGATCAAATATAATCATTTAGTGTTTCTCCACTAAAAGTAGATATATATGTATTCTAGATGTAGCGGGATTCAGTGAGTAGTGGCAGAACTGAGACAATCCACACTAGCAGAAAAATGTCAGAACTAAGGCAATGTACCATGGAATCATGGAACTGGAAGGGTAGTTTAATCTTCAGGGTCCAAGATCTTGCTCATTGCACGAATCCAAATGAAAGGCAGCTGTCCAGCCTCTATTTCGAACATATTCAGTGAAGGAGATCTTCATTCTTTCTCTTAGATTCTCCAGGAATAATGCAGAATAGGTTATTATTTGGAAGTAAGCTCACCAGAGGCCTTCAAAAGAAGGTTGGCTCAAAATATATTTTATATTATTCTAATTCTCTATATGCTGTCATTAGCCCATGCTTACCATTAGAGAGTGGGGAGAAAAACTCAAGAACAAAAAGGCAAAATTTGACTACTTCAATGATGTGAAATAGAACATTGGTGGCTGGGAATTCTGCAGGATCTTCCTCCATTTCTGAAATAAGCCTTGTCCATATCAGTCAAAAACAAATGCAACCTATGAGACTCAGGTTCCATTTATTAACCATTATAGTTAACCACTGATGTCAACAAGTATAAGAATGCCTTCCAATGTATTTGGGAATTCCAAAATCCTAACTGGACTTTTATTACAAGGATGAACATTAATTGTTTCTATAATCCATATTTCTCTTAAGGATAATACATATGCTCAACATTCAGCTAACTTTTACTTTTGGTGAGCAAAATGATGCTAATGTTTCCCTTGAGTACATAACTCTTTGTCTCATGCATTGCTGTTTTGTCTTGATTGGTTTTGCTATGGGGACTATTCTTATCAAGATCAAATGTATGCTGGAGCTAGTGTTGCTGGTTTAACTTGGAGATGCCAATTTGTTCCTTAATGTAACAACTATGATTATCATCTCTATACAAGTGCCATTTACCTCTTTGTTGTTTCTCCAAGCAGAAATTGTAATGTTTAATCATTGGAAGACTTACATTTCCTTAAATATGTTTCTCTTTCTTTTTCAGTCCCAGATTATTTAATGGGGTGCCATCTGAACCTATTTGCAAAGTAGGTAGCTTTCAATAGAAAAGAATGTTTGTAGCTCAGGATAGTTTTTAATAAATTGAACTGTCGTTCTTCCATTTCTAACATGATGGGATTTGCAGGAACTGGTTTACAATAGTAGTCTTGTAAGATATTCTGACCATTTTTTGGCTACTACCAGATGTTTGTTGGGCCACTGACGTAACTAGGAAACCAAATCCCATTTTTCTTTCTTTATCTTGCTCTGAAATCTTAGGCTTTTGCTCATTTTTTTTTCTTATTGACTATATCAAGCTTGCACTGAGTAGTTAATGAATGCTTTTACAATGGATTCAAAGCAATAAATATTATTATTGTGCCATTGGTCTTATTTAAACCCTAAGCAAAATAAATAATTTTTTTTAGTTTTCTAGGAACCCTATTCTCTTACTATAATTGTTCTCATGTCCCCATCTTGCGATTTTCCTCACTTCTTAATTTCTTTATGTTAAATACTTTCTGACTTGCATTGCCTTCCAACCCGCCCTTTTGCTGGAGGAGGTATGCAATTTGTTTTTTTAAAAAAAAGCACAATGGATTTTTAAAATGTACAGGCAATGGCAAAGAGATGTGCTTAGGCAAATTGCAGCACTGCCGTTACAATTTCTTTCCCAAACTATAAAGCTTTATTTTGCATTAGCATAAATAGAGTGGGTACATTTCAGAATAAAAACCCAATTGTTCTTTGATGGAGCAGATAATAATTTCTCCCAAACATTGTTGCTGACATTTCAAACATTTTCATGCCAAAATAAATTAGAGAACGGTGGAGCCCTGCCTATGGAAAAACTCTCTTCAGGAAAGAATATTTTGAGAAGAGATGGAAAAGCATATTTTATCGCATTCTTCATTATGATTCTTCCATGTTGGCAGGAAAGCTTGTAGGTAGAGGGGTTCCACGTTTTTCTGAATGGAATTGAAAATTTGATACCCTGAGTGCAGACCTTCTGTATCAGCTCAAGAAACCTGTAGATACAGTAGTGCCCAAAATTGTGGAAACCTTTTGGGAAAAGCGTATTTTCTCAAACTAGCTAATAACACCACTTTTTTTTTTAGTAATACCATAAAATTATATATCAATGGAAAGATAATTTAATCAAAAATGTAATGCAATAATTTTATGAAGGATTTGTTATTAGAATAGCAGTTACAGTACAAAGAAGAAAAGTGAAATTCGTAGAAAAAAATGACATATACAAACATTATCATCGTAGAAAAAACGAGATATACAAAAATTATCAGGTCAATTAATACTTAATTGGGTAACCTTTAGCATGAATTACAGCCTTACAACATCTTTCCATGGAGTGAACCAAGTCTTTTAGTTCTGCAGCTGTTATAGTGTGAAACCAAGATTGCATGATTGCTTCTATTAACTGGGTTTTATTGCTGGGTCGCTTCTGACTAACAAGTTTCTTTAGTCGGCTCCATAGACTTTCATTTGGGTTAAGGTCTGGGCTATTCTCAGGCCAATCCAGCAGTGGGATATGATTATCTTGAAACTCAAAAAAAAAAAAAAAGTGGTGTTATTAACCATCAAACCTCAAAAATACACTTTCCCAAAAGGTTTCCACAATTTTGGCTACTACTGCATGTTTCTCCTTGTCGTTGTTAGATATATTATCACCATTCACCAAACTGTTTCTTTAAAAGTACTGAATAGAGGAGGGATCACAGGAAGATCCTGTATTCCATCTCTATTCTATTGTCATTATGTAAATAAAAGAGTATTTACAGTATTGGCTCTGAAATGTTCTCTGTCTTTTGATATATACATCTAGAGCTATATAGATAATATAAATTCTTGGCTCTTATTCACGTCTCTTTTTTGTCCTTTGATTTCATCTATCTTTTATCCTTGTTTTGCCAGTTAACTGGATTATTCATATATATACTGAGTGGCTTGAGTGTTTGATCCGATCTGAATACAGGGATTGACTTCGAGTATGCTGGGTTTCAACTAAACTGGATATAACCTACAGTATAACCCATTCCTCTCCTGGCTTCCTTTTTTGCAACACCATGAAAAGGATTAAAAAGGCCTTGAATTTGCAAGCATCAGATGTTAATACAGAGCGAAGCAAGGAAAAAAAATGGTATGAAATTCAATAAGATCACTGAACTGAGCATACGTTTTCATAAGTAGCTGTCAGAGGCAATGTTGATTGGTTTCAGGGATGTGTAGTTCTGCAGCTCTTTGGGGGAACCTCATATGCATGCCACTGAAATTCAACAGCGATCATAAATATTTGGTGGCAAGAGGCTTTGCTTGCATGTTTGTTTCTATTCACATTCCCAGATTTTAAATTTGGGGAGCTGGCGGAGAAGATGAAGTTGGCTAGACCTTAAATAGTGCTATTACTAAAAGATGGGTATTCTTGTTGAATTTATATAATGGAGGTGGTTTAAACTGTTTTTCAGTGAAAATATTATGAGTATACTGTTGCTGTTTGCTTTGGAAATGATTGTGTTTGGCATCTGGCTAAGCTAATACACTACAGTGACAACATGCCCAGATGGAAGTTGTTTGGTAATGTGGTGGCTGAAAGGTAATAACTAGATCTAAAGGGATAATGCCCAGCTTACTGGCAAGCATCTAGATCTCTGACAGATCTTTAAAGCTGAGGATGCCCAGACTTATTAGTAATTGGACAGGCACCAAAAACATCCCAGGATGTTGACTTGACTGAAACCTCAGGGGAAAATGTGCCAAAGGATATACCTGGCACACCACTTCCTTGCTATGGCCAAGAAAACTATACTATTTGTACTTGTCCATTAAGTCACAGATGTCAAGTGTAGCTGAAAAGGGACCCTCCCTTTCAATAAAAGGTTTGCCTTCATGATTTTGAAGGTCATGCCCTGTATCTTGTTGGGAGAAAAAGTGTGAATAATAGTAGAACATTCAGATTGTTTCATCTTGGAGCTCTAAATGTAATGATTGTGATTGTTTTATCATGTGTTACTCTTTTGCTTGCTTCTATATCCATGCCTACTTGTGCTTGTGTATGGAGGACTGATTTTTAAATAAAACTGTGAGCGACTGATAGAAACTTTAATTTGAAAGGGATTTTGAAGTGACAATGATCATACTTTTTCTAAGCAGCAGCTTAGAAAATTAGAGTACCTACAGAGAAAATCTACTTATATGGTTAGTGCCTTTGGCTCGGGCTGATTTCTTTTTTTCCAATGCTGAACATTTTCTAGCATAGCCCAAAAAAGTAGTTTTCAGTTCTTACTTCTCTACTGAAGCTCAGATTTTAAAACAAAATGGCAATTTCAGCCTTAACCCTGTTGATTACATTACCTGTGTCACTGCCTTGCTTTCCAGATTTTTAATTTTAAATGAATTACCTATAGGAAAAAATCCAAAGCCGTTTTGGATCACAATATTGTGTTTCATACCCATACATTGAAAAAATATCATAAGGGGCTTTTCTGGCTGACCTAGGGGCACCAACGATGGGTTTCAAAAAAAATTACCTCTGGTTCTGTGGGTGCGGCTTGGTGGGCGTGAAATGGCTTGTTGGGCATGGCAGGGGAAGGATACTGTAAAATCTCCATTTCTACCCCACTCCAGGGAAAGGATATTATAAAATTTTCATTCACTCCCCAATCCAGGGGAAGGATACCAAAAAATCTCCATTTTCTCCCGATCAGCTGGGACTTGGGAGCAGAGAATGGGCCAGTCAGAATTTTTACTATCAGTTCTCTGAACTACTCAAAATTTCCAGTACTGGTTCTACAGAACTGGTCAGAACCTGCTGAAACCCACCTTTGAGTGGCACCCTTCCCAACTGCATATTTAGCAACTGTCTAGGAAATCTGTATGCGAAACTCCATGTCTGTAGTGCTCACCTCTGTATCAATAGGAATACACAGGAGGGCATCATAGTCAATATTTGCTTACAACATCTGAAGTGTATGTTTAGCCAAACTCATTTTGCTTGGTTTATATTTGATTGGCCTGGCCTAATTTTCTTAACGATGATGGTGGTGAGGGAAACTTTCCCAAAGGTGATTTTTCAAAAGGCAACTTTTCGAATAACTGGATGACTGAGAATCTCCATAGACATGATTTAAATTTTAATATGGTAAAATCCTTTTGAGGTTGTTGAAGCCAAACCAGATTATTTTAATACTTTTTAACCATTGTGTAACCCAGGGATTCTCAACCTGTGGTCTGTGGGTTCCAGGGGATCCACAATATCATCACAGGGGATCTGCATAGGCTTGAAGAAATGTTATGATTTAAATATTGAGTTAAGTCTTGGTGGTGTGTGGCCATGGTCTATGGCCACAAAAGGTATTTAAAGGGGGCCAGTGGTAAAGAAAAGATCAAGAACCACTGGCAACAAAGATGGTTAGGGGACTGGAGGCTAAAACATATGAAGAACAGTTGCAGGAACTTGGTATGTCTAGTTTAATGAAAAGAAGGACTAGGGGAGACATGATAGTGTTGTGGAAAGACATGATAGCAGTGTTCCAATATCTCAAGAAGAGGGAGTCGGGCTGTTCTCCAAAGCACCTGAGGGTAGAACAAGAAGCAATGGGTGGAAACTAATCAAGGAGAGAAGCAACTTAGAACAAAGGAGAAATTTCCTGTTGGAACAATTAATCAGTGGAACAACTTGCCTGCAGAAGTTGTGAATGCTCCAACACTGGAAATTTTAAAGAAAATGTTGGATAACCATTTGTCTGAAATGGTGTAGGGTTTCCTGCCTGGGCAGGGAGTTGGACTAGAAGACCTCCAAGGTCCCTTCCAACTCTGTTATTATTATAATATTATTATTGTGGTATAGCCAGTGGTGGGATTCAGCCAGTTCGCACCACTTTGGGAGAACCGGTTGTTAACTTTCTGAGCAGTTTGGCAAACTGGTTCTTGAAAAAAATCATTAGGGTAGAGAACCGGTTGTTAAATTACTTGAATCCCACCACTGGGTATAGCCCACATCCCTGACTGCTCAAATTACATCCATAAAGTCAAGTAGATTTTAGAAAGATAATTGTAAAGTCATAGAAGGAGGAAACCCATATTAGGGCCGTTTGTGCTTCAAAAATGATTTGGAAGTATTACTTTCGATCTTGGATAGGTATTTTTTTCTTTGTGAACAGAAAAAAATGTGGCTTCTTTAACCACCAAGCTTCTTAAAACAATAGTACCTTAAGACTCATATAGGAATTGAAGAAAAGGGCAAGTTTTAATGCATAACAGAGAGATCCTTATCATTTCTGAAAAATTCACAGCCATGGTCCATCCAAGCAATTGAACTTATTTATTTAATAAATGTATAGCTTGACTATTTCATGTATAATACATGACTCTGGGTGGCTAACAGTTAACAGAATAACAGAGTTGGAAGGGACTTTTGGAGGTCTTCTAGTCCAATCCCCCTGCTCAGCAGGAAACCCTACATGACTTCAGACAAATGGTTGTCCAAAATATAAGCAACAGAACAAGCACAACTGGCACAAACCAGGAATGTGCACAACTGGCACATCCCATGAAGATATGCAAAAACCTTCCAGATCACTCCTGCCACTTTCTATCTGAAGAGGAACCATAATCTAGTAGGAGCCTCAAATTGTGCATATGATCTGTCGGGCATACTTACCTAATACAGAACAAGAGATAAAAGGTCCCTAGGACCCAGAGAATCTAAAACGTAGAGCCTGTCAATCATACTACAGTTGAATCAAAGCCTGTTGTTCTCCATCTAGACCAGGGGGTTGTTCTCCCCATCTAGACCAGGGGTAGTCAACCTTTTTATACTTACTGCCCACTTTTTTATCTGTTAGTAGTAAAATTTTCTAACTGCCCACCAGTTCCACAGTAATGCACCGTGTATCGTCATCGGCGCATGCCTCTTGCACATCGTGGATTGGGTTTGGGGGGGGCGCCAGCTACCACTCTGCTTGTCTATTACAGCTGGGTGGTGTGGGGGGAGATGAGTGAACTATTCTGGGATGAGGATGTTTTGTTTGCTGTCGCACTATAGCGCCATTTAGTTTCACTTATGTAACGTGAACTAAACTTATGCGCAGGTGATACAAATAGTATATTTTCAGAAATTTAAATTGTCATGGGGAATTTTATGAAAACCTAATGAAAATGTTTTTAAATAATGCTATGAAATTTTTTTAAAAAGTCAATTAAATTAAAAAAAAGGAAAGTGCTTCAGTATCGGATGAAACCCCTACCGTCCACCATGAAAGCTGGAACGCCCACTAGTGGGCAGTAGGGACCAGGTTGACTACCACTGATCTAGACCCCTTCAGATGTCTCTAGACACTGGCATTACTCTGCCTAAAATGGAGACATACAGCATAATTGAGGATTATCTGCATACTACTGATACCTCATTCAGAAGTATTGAAAGACTCCATCAAGAAACTTCATGTAGATATTAAACAAGAAAGGATCCCTGCAGTCTGGACCTCTCTTCCCCTATCAATACTGACTGGAACTTAGTCCCCCCAAAAGTAAGAGATCCAACACAATACACAACACAAACTTGGTCCCAAAGTGCAATCTACTTAGCGCAGAATTCCAAAATAAAGATCTCTTGATAAGGACTAGTCAGCTATTATGTAAAGACTGCCAATGAAGAGAAACCTGCCCAGTCACCAAGATATTGGTTCCATTTCCACATTGCTGGTACTTTCAAATATTTTCCTTAATACTCATTCCTTCTCCTGCAGTTTATGACTATCACTTTGTGACCAGCACTCTGGAATAATAGAGGAGAGAACATAACTTTCTTCAGGTACTTGAAAATGCTACCAATACCTCTGTAGTTCTCTCTTAAGATTAAATGAGATTCTTCACTGCTCCCTTGTAACATAAAGAAGCTCATCAAGAACTTTATTAAGCCTTTTAAGGCCAGGCAAAGGACAGCAGAAAAGAAAACCTTCTGTGCAGCTATTTATAGAGACACAGGTCAAATGCAGACAAATTCTATCTGCTGTTAAAGTTTCTTCCCATCCCACCCCCAGTTAACACGTTCAGTCTCATTCTTCATTAGCTATTCAGTTCTATTTTCATTCAGTGTCCTTGCTTTTTTCATAAAACATTCCTTTGTTCTCATCATTTTATTCACAGCTTGTCAAGACCTGCCTATTCTCTTTTTTTTTTCCCTCTGAACTCTTCTCCTGTCAAAAATTTCCTCTATGGAAAGAAAAAAAAAAGAACAAAACAATAACAATGGCATGCTTTATTGCCAAGTGAGACAGAAAATAAATAACAAAGCCACTTTGGTGTAGTGGGTTTTGTGTCTGTGTGTTTGTTTGTGTGTGTGTATGTGTACATGCACATATACTTTGACCTTTGATTTTCAAATAGGAAAACATGCCTGTTAGTTCTGCTGTCCTACCTGACATCATGATGAGGATTAGAAAGAGGAGAAGGGTTTTACTCACTGAATAACAAATAAAATGAATGACATGTTTGATTGGTGTTTTTTGGAAATTCAAGTGCAAGGTAGGACACTAAGTATTGTTGAGGTAACCTCTTAAGATAAGCATGTGCAGCAAGATGGGGTTCTCAAGGGTCCAAGGTCCATACCGACACCACTAGAAAAAACCTCTGCATGCTTGAATTCAAACTGGGTTTATTCAGTCAGACTCTGGCAGGCAGTGAGTTCATTCAGCAGCAAAATAGCAGTTCATAAAGTCTGTTTGAAGCAAGTCTGTTAGATGCAAAGTCAGCACTGGGAGCATCCGCCTCCCAGTGCCCTTAAATAGGCGAGCCATGCCTCTCCTCTGTGCTGGCCTCACCCTGGTGGTTATCATGCACTGAAGCTCTGGTCCAGCTGATTGTCAAGCTGTAACAGCTGCTCGGTATGTTCTTCTCCTGGCCATGCCCTTGCGCCTCTCAGCTGAGCTCACTGCAGCCTCCGCCACTTCTGCAGCCGCCAAGCTGAGTCAATCAAGGTAAGGCCTCCTCTGTTGCTGCTGCAGCCGTTCTGGCAGCCCCCTGTCACTGGTGCCCTGTGGTTGCCGCTATGGTGTTCCTTACACACCCCTTCATCCATGCACCATCCCACCCCGATGTGGCAAGCCCTGGGCCTCGCGGCTTGACACGGGTCTTCTTGTAAATCCACAGTCACTAAAGGTAGTCCTCATTTGGGATGGCAATTGGAACCAGCAATTCAGTTGTTCAGTGAAGTGGTTGCTAAGTGGAAAATTACATGACCACAGCTGTTCTTATGATTTTACTTCAATTCTTCTTTATTTTACAGTGTCAGAAGGATATGACCTTCTGGATAGTAGCAAGTTTTGGTATATTAGCATATTTCAAGATTAATAATTAAAAGACAAAGATGTTAACAAAAATATGAAATTAGAATATCAGATAGAACTGATGGAGAAAATGGGTTTTAAGACTGAAAATATAAAATGCGTCCTACTATGACACATATGGATTGTATGTTATTTCAAAATGATTGTGTTAAGACATAGACTGAAATTAAGAAGGATATGTTAACACTGGAGAAATAAAAACCCTCACTGTTGGAGAATATGTCTATTATACAAATGAATATTTTTCAAGAATTATGTTTTTGTTTGAAACAATGCCTGTTTTGACAATGGATGCACAATTTAAGTAATGGCAAAAAGACATACCAACATTTATATGGCAAGGGAAAAACCATGAATTAAATATAAAGTGTTACAAGATGCAAAGGAAAAAAAGATGAGTGGGTCTACCAGATTTGAAATTGTATTTCACTGCTTCTTGTTTGGACTGGATGAAAGAAGGAATTTTGCTGAGAAAGAAGAGTTTTTCACAATTTGAGGTTTCAAACGCAAATATATTTATGGAATGATAAAGTTAAAATGAATATGGAGTTTAAAACCATTTTATTAGACATGTCATATTGAAAATGTGGAATAGATATAAACTTGAGGTTGTGTAAAAAAAACATATTTATGGATTTTAGCTTAAGAAGTATATATAGAAGAGAAATGGCAGATAAAGATAAATGGTTCGTGTACTAGGACTTATTGGAAAGCTACCAAGGAAAATTCAAAATCAAATAAAGAGAACAATTAATAGCAGAAGGATATAGTGTTGATGGTTTTTCCATTCATAGTTGCCAGAAAGATTAAAAATGGATAAAAAGATGTATGGTATGGAGAAAAGTAAATCAGAATTGGAAATATAATTGTATATTGATAATGAACACGTAATTGCTGAAATATTTTGAAACAGTGAAAGAATGGGTTAAATAATGTATGAAAAAGTGGATTAAGAATTTTGGCTATAATATGCAGATGGATTGATTGAGTGGTGCAGTGGCCTAGTGGTGGAGCTCTCGCCTCACAATCAGGAGGCTGTGAGTTCAATCCTAGGTAGAGGCAGATATTTCTCTCTCTGGGCACAATGATAATATATCTGCTGAACAAAGTTCCCCATTGGTGACAGGAAGGACATCCAGCCAGTAAACAATCCGCTCCATTCAGTTGCCCAGACTCCACCGCACAAGGGATTATGGGGTCATTAAAAGAAGTTGATGATGCAGATGGATCAATGTTTAAAATGTGGTTAAAACGGTTGAAATTTAAATCGAGTTATAATCTCAAAGAAACATTAAAAAAACTTTCAATTAATATAGCTGAACCCCTAAGCATAATCTTTAATAAAGCCTTCAAAACTAGTTCCCTTCCAAAACTCTGGTCTCTAGCCACAGTCATCCCTATCTTCAGAAAAGGAGATCCAAGCCTAGTTGAAAATTACAGACCTATCTCTCTATGTTGTGTATCATGCAAAGTAATGGAATCTATCATAAACCAATCCATTACACTCCACCTTGAAACAAACAACCTTCTCTCTAATAAACAATTTGGTTTCAGAAAAAAATTGTCTTGTAACTTGCAACTTCTCCACTGCAAAATCTAGCAACCTAGATCAAGGAAAAGCAATAGATGCAATCTACATAGACTTCTGCATAGCTTTTGATTCAGTAGTCCATGATAAACTACTCCTCAAACTAAAATCCTACGGCATTTCGGGACCTCTTCACAATTGGATAAACGCCTTCCTGTCAAACAGACAACAAGTGGTCAAAATTGGCAACGCTATATCAAATCCTGTTCCTGTCAAAAGTGGCGTTCCCCAAGGTAGTGTTCTTGGTCCAACGCTTTTCATACTATACATAAATGATCTCGGTGACCTCATCTCAAGTTATTATGTTCTCTTTGCTGATGATGTCAAACTATTTAATACCACTAACAAAACTTCTACCCTTCAAGAAGACCTCGACTTAGTTTCCGATTGGTCTAAAACTTGGCAACTCCAAATATCAACCAGTAAATGCTCAGTCTTACATATTGGAAAAAAGAATCCTATCAACAAGTACAAACTTGATGGTCATTACCTTACTGACGACCCCCACCCTGTCAAAGATCTTGGAGTTCTCATATCAAATGACCTTAATGCCAAAGCCCACTGCAATTACATAGCAAAAAAAGCTCTAAAAGTTGTAAACCTAATTTTACGCAGCTTCTTTTCCAAAAACTCTACACTACTAATTAGAGCATACAAAACTTTTGCCAGACCTATTCTTGAATACAGCTCATCCGTCTGGAACCCATACCACATCTCTGACATACGTCTAGAAATATTTTACTAGAAGAGTTCTTCGCTCCTCCGAAAACAACAAAATACCTTATACCACCAGGCTTGAAATCCTGGGATTAGAAAACTTACAACTCCGTCGACTTCGACATGACCTGTGTTTAACACACAAAATCATCTATTGCAATATCCTTCCTATAAAAGACTACTTCAACTTCAATCGCAATATTACAAGAGCAAAAAATAGATTCAAGCTAAATGTCAACCGCTTCAAACTTGATTGCAGAAAATATGACTTCTGTAACAGAGTTGTTAATGCTTGGAACTCATTACCTGACTCCATAGTCTCTACTCAAAATCCCAAAATCTTCAACCAAAAACTGTCTACTATTGACCTCACCCCATTCCTAAGAGGACTATAAGGGGTGTGCATAAGAGCACAAAAGTGCCTACCGTTCCTGTCCTATTGTTCCCTTCATTATATCAAATTAATATAGCTGATACATATTCTTTACTTATATATATATATATATATATTTTCTTCATGATATGTTTTTTTTTATGACAATGTTTGTGTATACTGTTGTGACAAAACGAAATAAAAAAAAATGTATGCTGGAAATAAGAACAACATAAAGAGACATTTTAGCATGCTTGATGACATAAAAAAGCTATAATAGTTTAAATTCAAATACATACTTTGATACAAAAGATATTAAAGATCAGTGTTCAATTGAAGTCAGAACTTTCCCTTTTTAAGATTAATGGATAAAGATATTTTTTTACCCAATATATAATTATTGTGGCAAGATTACCATATGCACTGATATGGAAAGAAATTTGACACTACCTAGTATGGTGGAATAGTTGGTGAAGTTGACAGGTTTTGGTAAAACTGATAAATTGATCTCTTTGATTAGAGAAAAAATCATTATGTACATTTATTAGTGACTGGAAGCCTCTTATGGAATTTTGTGTAAAAATAAACAAAACTGAACTTGAGTTTTATGGCTTTGATGATAAAATGGAACATATTATAGAAGAAAAAGTAATATCATATAGCTTTAGTGAGAATAGCTGAAATATATTTGTACTTTTAAGTGCTCTGAAGAATATTGAAAACCATGTCTTTATTTATTGCCTCTTCTATTTTTCTTTATCATTTTCCTTTTCTTGCGCTCTTTGTTTTTGCTTTGATGTCTTACTTTTTATTTATTTTTTTCTTACTTTATAGGTTTATTGCTTTAAAGTCACAAAATTGCCTTCCTCTTATTTTGGCCATGTCCTGCAGGAGAACTCATTGCAGGAAGCAATTATGTTTGGAAGAGTTAGTGGTAAAAGAAAGAAAAGAGCCATCAAATAACACAGTGGCTGGACACCATCAAAACTGACACCAGCCAGAGAATGGAGCAACTCCTCAAAAAATTAGTGCAAGGTTGGAAGACCTGACCCATAGACTCGCCCAGAGTCAGACATGACTGAATGGATAACATCATCATCATCATCATCTATTCATTTTTATCTATTTTGTTTAAAAGTTTTAATATATTGTAAATTATATTAGAAAAAGAACAGCGATACAACTTGAAACAGCAAGATGATTTCTGGAACTTAGAAGTTAGAACTCAGAAGATCAAATGATTATGCAGAGGAAGGGATGACAAGAGAGTAAGCAGGCACACAATGGGGAATATGTAACAAAACGAATGTGCTAATACATGCTGTTTGCCTAGTGCATTTGTGATGATGACTCACCAGCTATTTATGTGGCAAACAAAAGTCCAGGCATCCAGAAGTCATTCCAAATCATTACCAAGGATATTCTGGTTAAAATATCTAATTGTGACAGCAGTCCCATTACATCCCCTATTTATGAATCTGTTTCAGTTGTAAAAATGAGTTGTAAGTGTATTTTCCACTATCCTAATCAAAACTCAGTAGTAGTTGTAAATAATGGAAATAAAATAAATAGTAAGGTGAAATTTGGCATCTACTGCAATGTTTTGCTTATATGTTTTTCAGTGACATGATTTATTATGTACCATTTTAGCACTTACACGTTCATCATTTGTATGTAGTCCAGTTTCAAATTCTGTTTTGTACATGCTTGAGCTACAAGATAATAGTATCCTGTTATCTACCTTAAATTTTTCTCTTAACTGTCTATTTGGAAACCATTTGGAAATAAATCCCTCTGCAGTCAATTGATCTTTTAATTTTATTTTATATTTTCATGCCCTTGTTGTAACCATTCTTAATAGGTTAAACCAGGGGTTTGCAAACTTGGCTCTTTTAAGACTTGTGGACTTCAACTCCCAGAGTTCCTCTGCCAGCTTTGTTGGCTGAGGAATTCTGGGAGTTGAAGTCCACAAGTCTTAAAAGAGCCAAGTTTGCAGACCCCTGGGTTAATCCATCTCTCTTTGCCTGCTGTTCCTTTTTTGCTCCTTAATGTTCTGAAGAAAATGAAACCTCTTGCTTAGTGGTCATTGTAATTTATAGGGATCAGATTATTTCTCCAGTGTCTAACATTACATTTGTTTATATGTATTAATCTGATTAATACATATTAATCAGTGGTGGGATTCAAATAAATTAACAACCAGTTCTCTGCCCTAATGACCGGCTGGGTGGGCATGGCCATGGTGGACATGGCCGGGGGTGTGACAGGCAGCACTCTACCTCCTACCCAGAGCAAAAACAGGTTGCAGGGGGGCACCCCCCCCCACGCCCCATTTTGGGTCTAGTAGGCCTCCCTGCAGCCTCCTGGGACCAAAATCAGGCTGTGGAGGGCCCATTTTCAACCTCCCCAGACTCCAAAGGCTCTCTGGAGGCAGGAAATAGGCCCATTTTTGCCCTCCATGAGCCTCTGGGAGGCCCATTTTCCACCTCTCCAGGCTCCACGCGCCCCCTGCACTTACCTGGGATCCAAAACGGGCTGCGTGGGGACTCCTGGGAGGGGCAGGGCAGGGCCAGCCAGTCGTTGGAACCACCTGTTCACTGAACCAGATGTAAAATTAACATCCAGTTCACCCAAATCGGTCTGAACTGGCTGAATCCCACCTCTGATATTAATTAGATATTTCCTGATATTTCTTAAAAATATTTTTGTTCTTACAATCACTGCTTCATTTGAAAGGTTTCTGATTATCTCTTGCTAGTTCCTTGCAGAGAATGAACAGTGGAATATTTTAGGAGATTCTGCCAATATTTTCATCATAGAAGACAAGGTGTCATAATTAATGACAAAATATATGTTGAAGAAGATTCCTGGGAATACTATGGATAGTATGGATAGCTAAGAATAAATCAATCCAGAGTTCTCACCTGAGACCCAAATGACCAGGCTTAAGTGGTCATATTTTGGACATAGTATGGAAAGACCTAACTCTCTTGAAAAATCTGCAATGTTTCGAAGGGTGGAAGGAAAGAGAATAAGAGGATAAGTATTAGGTTATCTCAATTATAGCAGCAATGAATGGATAGCATTATATCCATTATATCCACAAGTTTTTTAGACTGACTTTATAAGAAGTTTACATCTAATTCATTCACACATATGCACATCATATCTAGTACTGACTATCTTAGATTTAAAATCACTTTTATTACAGCTGGATGTGAGGACTGGAGGGGGGGGAAACAAATCAAGATTTGGAACTACAGCAGACAGAAAAACTCTGAGCCAAATTTTCTGCTTGGCTCGGAGTTTTTCTGTCTGCTGTACTTCCAAAGTTGTGTGCTGTTTGCAATTTGCTTGTCATTCAGTCAGCAGGGGATGAAAAATACATTGTTCTGAAAGGAAGCAAATTTTAGTAAGAAGGAGAGAATCCATATCTAGAAAAAAAAGAGTCAATTCTCAGGGACTGAAGGTGCTTTTAATAAATTTCCTCTTTCAGATCATGCCATAACCTAATGACTGTCCAGTTCTTATTCAACAACTGGGGTACAGTTTCGGAATCAGAGCTTGATAGTGAAGCTTCCAGAGCAGGTATTTACTACCTGTCAAGCAGTTCAAAGAATAGTTTTACCTTTCAGCTGCCATTGTAATTCCCCACCACCACAGAAAATAGAAGATGACAGACAATATGCTGCATTCAGTCATGATGACTACACGATGGAAATGTTTTTCCTGTATATTAGCTTGTGCTTCCCTGCTAAGACAAATGTAATTCCTTACTGCAATGTACAGCTAGTGAGAGGATTGCTGATGAATGAGCACTGAGGATCCCTTAGACAATGAGCTTCGCTACAGCAACAGTCATGTTGTTTGTATAGCATTCCCAAAGCATGAGAAATACAATGTAGTTTTCTGCCAGGATGACCTCATTACCAGTGGATTTGAGATGCATCCTGAATTGAAGTGAGTTTGTAAGGGAGAACCTTCAGAAACTTCTCTCTGCCTGAGTTCAGCCTGCCTCAACGACTGAGTATGGGTAGTCCTTGAGTTATGACAACAATTGAGCCCAAAGTTTATGTTGCTAAGTGAGTTTGCTCCATTTTACGACTTTTCTTGCCACAGCTTTTCTTGCCAGAGCAGTGTGTCAATATTTGAGAGTCTGCCACAAAGAGGAAGGGGTCAAGCTATTTTCCAAAGCACCTGAAGGCCAAATAAGGAATAATGGATGGAAACTGAACAAGTTTCTGAAAACAACAAAATACCTTATCCCACCAGACTTGAAATCCTAGGCTTAGAAAACTTAGAACTCCGTCGCCTTCGACAGGACCTAAGTTTAACTCATAGAATCATCTATTGTAATGTCCTTCCTGTTAAAGACTACTTCAGCTTCAATTGCAATAATACAAGAGTAATTAGAACTGCAGAAAAAATAATTGCTACCAACCTGCCTTCCACTGAGGACCTGTATACTGCACGAATCAAGAAGAGGGCCATGAAAATATTTACAGATCCCTCACATCCAGGACATAAACTGTTTCAACTCCTACCCTCAAAACGACGCTATAGAGCACTGCACACCAGAACAACTAGACACAAGAACAGTTTTTTCCCGAAGGCCATCACTCTGCTAAACAAATAATTCCCTCAACACTGTCAAACTATTTACTAAATCTGCACTACTATTAATCTTCTCATCGTTCCCATCACCAGTCTCTTTCCACTTATGACTGTATGACTGTAACTTTGTTGCTGGCAATCCTTATGATTTATATTGATATATTGACCATCAATTGTGTTGTAAATGTTGTACCTTGATGAACGTATCTTTTCTTTTATGTACACTGAGACCATATGCACCAAGACAAATTCCTTGTGTGTCCGATCACACTTGGCCAATAAAAATTCTATTCTATTCTATTCTATTCTATTCTATTCTATTCTATTCTATTCTATTCTATTTAAATTTAATGTTAACCGCTTTGATCTAGATTGCAGAAAATATGACTTCTGTAACAGAATAATCAGTGCTTGGAATACTTTACCTGACTCTGTGGTCTCTTCCCATAATCCCAAAAGCTTTAACAAAAACTTTCTAATATTGATCTCACCCCATTCCTAAGAGGACCATAAGGGGCGTGCATAAGAGCACAAACGTGCCTACCATTCCTGTCCTATTGTTTTTCTTTTTCTCCTTCATATATATATATATATATATATATATATATATATATATATATATATATATATATATGTATATGTATATGTATATGTATATATATATATATATATATGCTTATTCCTCCTAATATTTACTCATATATATGTTTATACACTATATAACTATTTTGTGTGATGCTTATGTATATTGTTGTGACAAAAATAAATAAATAAATAAATAAATAAGGAGAGATTCAACCTGGAAATAAGGAGAAATTTTCTGATAGTCAGAACAATCAGAACAATGGAACAGCTTGCCTTTGGAAGTTGTGGGAGCTTCATTCCTTGAGACTTTCAAGAAGAAATTGGACTGCCATTTGTCAGAAATGGTGTAGGATCTCCTGCTTGGGCTAGATGACCTACAAGGTCCCTTCCAACTCTTAATCTGTAAACAAATAAACAAGTTGTTAAATGAATCATTGCATTTATTAAATTAGTAACATGGTTCTTAAGTGAATCTGGATTCCCCATTGACTTTGCTTGTCACAAGGTCACAAAAGCTGATCACACGATCCCAGGACACTGCAACCATCATAAACATGAACCACTTGCCAAGCATCTGAATGTTGATCATGTGACCACGGGGATGCTGCAAAGGTCATAAAGGTGAAAAACTGTTATAAGTACTTTTTTCATTGTAATTTTGAACGGTCACTAAATTAACTGTTGTAAGTCCAGGATTACCTGTAACTGTTTCTCCCCAGCAATCCAGGAACTTCTGACATCTTTTCAGTATACAGATTTCCAAAGAGACACAGGTGGGAGCAGAGGTGAAATCTACTTACCTTCCCTATCAGTTTGAAAGTGCATGCGCCCCACACGCGGACCCTCTGTGCATGCGCGACGGTAAAAAACAGGTTTATTGACCCGGTGGGTGGGCGTAGCCTTGAGCAGTTGTCGCTACTGGTTCTCCGAACCACCTGCCGCCATTGCTACCAATTCGAGCGAACCGGTTCAAACCGGTAGCATTTTACCCCTGGGTGGGGGAATATCATTTTTCCATTGAAACAATATATAATAGACAGATTTTTGTGATGTTCCCCCAGCATACTCCAGAAGATTAGCAATCCTCTTTTTTTTCTCCTATCCAGTATGCTCAAATTGCTTTCCAAGATTGTGAAACAGAGCTGGGAGGTGGGCAGGCGCTCGATCAAATATCCATAATAGTATGGCTTTCTTCCATTGCTGACATAAATGAAAAGGAAAATCTGTCTGGAGCAAGAAATCAAGGAAGTGTTTGGATTCTGTCTGTGGCACATAATGGGACATTTGCTACTGACCATATGCCAGCATTGGATGGCATCTCCAAGCAGCAGGCATGGGATTTTCCCTGCATGCGATAAGATTTAATGTAAGAATCTGCAGTGGGTCATGACATCTATGCATTATCATAACTGTTTCTGGGAAAAAGCATGAAACATCCCTTCAATGAATAGGGATGCAATAATATAAATGAATACTAAGCAAACAATTATATCCTTTAGAGTTGCTAATCCAAAACAGTATTTGCTTCACTTCTATAGGTAAAGGTAAAGGTTCCCCTCGCACATACGTGCTAGTAATTGCCGACTCTAGGGGGCAGTGCTCATCTCTGTTTCAAAGCCAAAGAGCCAGCACTATCCGAAGACGTCTCCTTGGTCATGTGGCTGGCATGACTCAATGCCAAAGGTGCATGTTATCTTCCCACCAAAGGTGGTCCCTATTTTTTCTACTTGCATTTTTACGTGCTTTCGAAACTGCTAGGTTGGCAGAAGCTGGGACAAGTAACAGGAGCTCACCCAGTTACACGGCAGCACTAGGGATTCGAACCACCGAGCTGCCGACCTTTCGATCGACAAGTTCAACATCCTAGCCCCTGAGCCACTGCGTCCCACTTCTGTACTTTAACATATTATTCTTAGTTTCATAATGATCTCTAACAACTCCTTTTATCAAAGTAAGTTTCCATTACTTTGATTTTATCCCTTATTATTTCTACACTACATTTTTTTAAAAATATCCTATTGACATTTTTGGTGGCTTCTAGCTTAGCACTCTTCATTCACTCCCAACTCATTTTCTAAATTTCACTTAAAAATCATTCTGCATTTTTTTGCCACTTTTAATGTTGAACATTCCTTGCTTTCTTTAATTATATCCTTTGCCATTGTCTTTTTTTCCTCTATATATTATACAATCTTAATTTCTTGAAGCAATATTTCTTTGTATACAGCTATGAAACTAAGGAAAGGGATGAATGCAGTAGCTCTTTATAAAGACAGATTGATCTTGCCTAGTAAGATGAAGAGTTTGATGTAACCACAAACAACAGGCTAATATGTATGTCAGAAAGAAGAAATTAATGCAATCTATGTTGTGTGTATATTTTAAAGTAGGAATATTATTGTAATAGTAATAGCAATAGCACTTAGACTTATATACTACTTCACAGTGCTTAACAGCCCTCTCTGAGCAGTTTGCAGATTCAGCATATTGCCCCCAACAATCTGGGTCCTCATTTTACCAACCTTGGAAGGATGGAAGGCTGAGTCAACCTTGAGCCTGGTGAAATTCGATCTGCCAAACTGCTGGCAACTGGTGATCAGCAGAAGCTTAATGAAAGATGTAGGGATGAAACTGAGGGAAAATTTTATTTGTTTGTTTGTTTGTTTGTTTGTTTGTTTATTCATTTAAGTTTACATGCTGCAGCATATGGCAACATAGGGAATGAGTGTAATCCAGGTGACTTAAATGTACAGATGAGAAGGAGATAAAATATATTTGAGAATTCAATGCTAGTTTGTTTGATGTATACTTGCTTGGAAAATGATTAGAGGTTGGAGACATGAATGTACGTGTACTTTGGTAGGCAGATGATACCATGTTGTGAGAACCTGAATGATTTATAGGGAATGTTAGATAAATGTGGAATAGGGCGCATGGATATGAAAATTAATGTATCAAAGGCCATGCGTTTGAGAGAAAATGCTCATGTGAATATATACATACATGGTGAAAAACTAAAGGAAGCAGATGAATGTGTGAACCTTGGTGGAATATTTATTAACAATGGAAAAATGGAAAGATGGAAGGGAAATATTTCTAAATGTTAATAGTTAATAGGCAAAATGTAGTCTGTTGTTAGGAAAGAATGTTGAAAGAAGTAAAAATATCTCTCCATAAGAATATGTTTCTCAGTGCATGTATGTATGTATGCATGTATGTATGTATGTATGTATGTATGGTATTGTAGTAGGGTTGTCAGGAGGTACATAAATGTAGGTAAATAGAATGCAGTAGGAATGAGACATTTCCCTCTCTCACATCTTTAATTTCTTTGTCCATCCATTTATTATTCCTTTTTTTATTTTGCATAATATTGTTTTTTTCCAAAAGGGAATAACATGACAAGTATGTATGTAAATTGTTCTCCATGTATGCATAGCTTGTGCATTTTTTACATACAGTAAAAATACTCCTGCAATCTCAAAGAAAAAACTCCTGCAATCTCAAACAAACAAACAAAAAATCAGATCCAATAAGAGTCATCTAATCAATTTAAAGGACTCATTCAATCTAGTCCAAAAATTATGTAACAAAACAAATAAGTAAATTAGTACCAATAAATCATTTCTTTAAGGAGCTATACATTTTAATTGACTTCTATGCATATCCTAAAGTAAGGAAGATATGTAGATGAATAATAAAAGCACATGGCCATTAAGTATGTCTCATGATGCATGCTAGCAGGAAACTTGAGAAAGACAATATATTTTGACAGTTTGCACAGATTTATACCCTAAGGAATTCACTGTCTATGTCTTTACAACTGAAACAATTTATCTTTGTAAAAAGTGGTATGTGTTGAAATCCCAACGGGTTGCAATTCATGGATTTCTTAGGTGGCAACAGTAAATTTTCCATTTAATTGTTTCCATATTATGTTTTATTAATGTGATTTCTTTCCCTCTTTTGAAATATTTCCAGTGCTGAGTACGATAAAAAATATCCATTTGCTTAATTTAATATTTGTGAATAAAATATTTGGTACAAAGAAAAATGTCATTATCACTGTGGATTATTTAATAAAAATGGGGTATTTCATAATAACATCTATCTTTGTATGAATCAGCCTGGAGTTGTGTTGTATTTTTTTTTAAAAAATGATAGTGTGCTGTGATTTCTTTCTTTACTCAAGCCTTCCCTATATGGAATTGTCACATATATTTTGGGTTCAGAGTTATAACTAATAACCTCACCACACATACTAAACCTTTGGCTAAAGATTTCCTTTATACTAGATCATAAAACTAAGAACAAAAAACAAATAATCAGCAAATCTAGATAAGCAAGTTCTCTTTATAATAGTGGAAAGTGGCTTGGATGTATAACTAAGTAAATTACTACCCTATTTAGAAAATAAATCCTAAGCTTCTAGCTTGTAAGTATCTACATCAGTCCCCTTCTTAGAGTTAAGTAGCCTCATTCATTAGATTTAGCAGATAACTCCTTAGACTGGAAGTGAAGTTTTTTGGGGTAGATCTTCTCCTCCAGAATATGATCCCATGTTGAACGATCTCTTTGCATTCTAGATAAGTTCCCACAACGTAAGGATCTTCCATCTTTCTTCAGTGGCCTTCTTTGGATTCAGGAGTCTTGATTAAGGGTGGCCTTAGTACTAAATGGTTTAATTAAAAAGAAAGGGGGGAGACATATTGTATTATGAAACCCTTCCACACTTCCACCTCTCACAATAGTAGACAACACAGTATCAACAGTAGAGACTTTCAAATTTCTAGGTTCTACCATATTGTCTTTTGAAGATCATTTGGTGACCGTCTCCAGGAGAGCTTTTTACCAGGTTCGCCTGGTCCGCCAGTTGTGCCCCTTTCTAGACCGGGATGCCTTATGCACAGTCACTCACGCCCTCGTCACTTCTCGCCTGGACTACTGTAACGCTCTCTACATGGGGCTCCCCTTGAGGTGCACCCGGAGACTTCAGTTAGTTCAGAATGCACTCGTGGCTCCCATATAACACCGATCCTGCGCAGGCTGCACTGGCTGCCTGTGGTTTTCCAAGTGCACTTCAAAGTGTTGGTTACCACCTTTAAAGTGCTCCATGGCATAGGACCAGGATATCTTCGGGACCACCTTCTGTTACCACATGCCTCCCACCGGCCAGTATGCTCCCATAAAGAGGGCCTCCTCAGGGTGCCGTCAGCCAAACAGTGCAGGCTGGCGACCCCCAGGGGGAGAGCCTTCTCTGTGGGGGCACCTACCCTCTGGAATGAGCTTCCCCCAGGACTTCGACAACTTCCAGACCTCCGGACCTTTCGCCGCGAGCTTAAAATATATCTATTCTTTCGAGCAGGACTGGCTTAATAGGGTTTTTTTTAATATGGATTTTATTGGGGTTTATTTTATATTTTGTATTGTATTTTAAATTTAGGCTATTGGAATAAGTTTTTTAAATAGTGTTTTTATTGAAATGTATTGTATTATTTTATTTGCCTGTTCACCGCCCTGAGTCCTTTGGGAGAAGGGCGGTATAAAAATTAAATTATTATTATTATTATTATTATTATTATTATTATTATTATTATTATTATTATTATTATTATTATTATTATCATCACAAGATCTAAAATGGACAGCTTACATCAAAAACTTCATCAAAAAAGCACAACAAAGAATGTTCTTTCTGCACCAACTAAGAAAGCTCAAACTGCCCAAGGAGCTGCTGATACAGTTCTACAGAGGAATTATTGAGTCTGTCATCTGCATCTCTATAACTGTCTGGTTCAGTTCTGCAACCCAACAAGACAGACACAGACTTCAGAGGATAATTAGAACTGCAGAAAAAACAATTGCTACCAACCTGCCTTCCATTGAGTAACTGTATACTGCACGAGTCAAAAAGAGGGCTGTGAAAATATTTACAGACCCCTCACAGCCCGGACATAAACTGTTTCAACCCCTACCCTCAAAACTATGCTATAGAGCACTGCACACCAGAACAACTAGACACAAGAACAGTTGTTTCCCGAATGCCATCATTCTGTTAAACAAATAATTCCCTCAACACTGTCAAACTATTTACTAAATATGCACTACTATTAATCTTCTCATTGTTCCCACCATGCATCTCCTTCCACTTATGACTGTATGACTCTAACTTTGTTGCTGGTATGCTTACGATTTATATTGATATTGTTTCCTGATTGCTTATTTGTACCCTATGACTTTCATTAAGTGTTGTACCTTATGATTCTTGATGAATGTACCTTTTCTTTTATGTACGCTGAGGGCATATGCACCAAGAAAAATTCCTTGTGTGTCCAATCACACTTGGCCAATAAAAAATTCTATTCTATTCTATTATACAAATGAAGTAAAAAAAGATCTCTACGAAGATTAGGGACAGGGGAAATGTCAATAATTTCTCTACATTTCTCCAAGACAAATTCATCAAAAAAAATGTCTCAGGATCAGAATTTAGCACTGATAACAGCCCAGGTATTTAACAAGCCCAACAGGGACAAAACATAATTTCAATATGTCTTCCCTGGTGATTGTATTGAAAGGAGGGAAGAAAGAAAGTCTGCAGATTGCTGCCTAGATTACTGATCAAGAAAAAAAAAGAGAAATTTACCCATGCCCTTGATAACCTCATCATTCAATAAATGCATGAACCCTATATTTCTCTCATAAGAATGTCTCTCAGATTCTTTTTTCCATGAAAAGCATTTCTACTTTGGATTTTCTCCCATCATGTTAAATGATAACTAGATTTTTTTTAAATAAAGGTGGGGGGAATTATTTCATATACACAGCAGACACAGAGGCAGAAAAGCATCCTATACGCTAAACAAAATTTGAGGAAATAAGATATGTATAAGAAAAAAGAAATAGTTGTAGATTGATTTAGCAGCTTTCCGAAGTTATCTTGGATTACTTTTGTCAATTAATAAACCAATCATCCAGGAATTAGTTTCCTTGGGAAGTGTTTGCCAACACCTAAAGTACTTAGCCAAACGCTCAGGTTGATTACTATTTTCCTTCAACAGTGGAACAGTTTAGAACAGTATTAAGTATTAATAGTAATAATTAATAACAGTATTAAGAAGGCCTCTGGTGGCGCAACAGGCTAATGCAGCCTATTATTAACAGCAACTGCTTGCAATATTGCAGGTTCAAGTCCCACCAGGCCCAAGGTTGACTCAGCCTTCCATCCTTTATAAGGTAGGTAAAATGAGGACCCAGATTGTTGGGGGGCAATAAGTTGACTTTGTATATAGTATACAAATGGATGAAGACTATTGCTTGACATAGTGTAAGCCGCCCTGAGTCTTCGGAGAAGGGCGGGATATAAATGCAAAAAAAAAAAAAAAAAAAAAAGTAACAGCATTAGGAAGACACTAGAAACAATGTGTAGAAAATATCCATAGTTGTTGGGACAAATGCTTTCTTTTCTGACATTTTCCAAGCTAAAATAACAGAATAACAGAGTTGGGAGGGATCTTGGAGGCCTTCTAGTCCAATCCCCTTGCTCAGGCTGGAAACTCTATATCATTTCAGACAGATATACATAACATAACATAACATAACATAACATCAGAGTTGGAAGGGACCTTGGAGGCCTTCTAGTCCAACCCCCTGCCCAGGCAGGAAACCCTACACCATCTCAGTCAGATGGTTATCCAACATTTTCTTAAAAATTTCCAGTGTTGGAGCATTCACAACTTCTGAAGGCAAGTCGTTCCACTTATTAATTGTTCTAACTGTCAGGAAATTTCTCCTTAGTTCTAAGTTGCTTCTTTCTTTGATCAGTTTCCACCCATTGCTTCTTGTTCTACCCTCAGGTGCTTTGGAGAACAGCCCGACTCCCTCTTCTTTGTGGCAGCCCCTGAGATATTGGAACACAGCTATCATGTCTCCCTAGTCCTTCTTTTGTTAAACTAGACATACCCAGTTCCTGCAACTGTTCTTCATATGTTTTATCCTCCAGTCCCTAATCATCTTTGTTGCTCTTCTCTGCACTCTTTCTAGAGTCTCAACATCTTTTTACATCATGGCGACCAAAACTGGATGCAATATTCCAAGTGTGGCCTTACCAAGGCATTATAAAGTGGTACTAACACTTCACGTGATCTTGATTCTATCCTCTGTTTATGCAGCCCAGAACTGTGTTGGCTTTTTAACAGCTGCTGCACACTGCTGGCTCATATCTAGATGGTTATCCACTAGGACTCCAAGATCCCTCTCACAGGTACTACTATTGAGCAAGGTACCACATATACGGTACTGGTGCATTTTGTTTTTTTGGCCTAAATGTAGAACCTTACTTTTTTCACTGTTGAATTTCATTTTGTTAGATAGCGCCCAATGTTCTAGTCTGTCAAGATCTTTCTGTATCTTGAGCCTATCTTCTGGAGTTTTGGCTATTCCTGCCAGCTTGGTGTCATCTGCACATTTGATGAGTTCCCCATCTATCTCCTCGTCCAAGTCATTGATGAAGATGTTGAAGAGTACTGGGCCTAAAACAGAGCCTTGGGGTACTCCACTGCATACTGCCCTCCATGTGGATGTAGTTCCGTTGAAGACTATATGTTGAGTCCGGTTGGTCAGCCAGTTACGAATCCATCTGGTGGTGATGCAGTTTAACCCACATTTTTCTACTTTATCTAGTAGTAGGCTCTGGTCTACTTTATCAAATGCTTTACTGAAGTCCAAGTAAATTATATCGACAACATTCCTCTGGTCCACTAATTTTGTCACTTTGTCAAAGAATGCAATAAGATTAGTGTGGCATGATCTGTTTTTGACAAACCCATGTTGGCTTTTGGTTATTACTTTGTTTGCTTCTAAGTGTTCGGTGATTCGTTGCTTGATTATCTTTTCCAGAATCTTCCCTGGTACTGAGGTTAGGCTGATAGGTCTGTAGTTTCCTGGATCTGTTTTTTTTTTTTCCTTTTTTGAAGATGGGAACTACATCAGCTCTTTTCCAGTCCTCTGGCAGCTCCCCTGTGCTCCAGGATCTTTGAAAGATATAGTTCAGTGGTTCTGAGATCACGTCTGCCAGTTCCTTCAGAACCTTGGGGTGTAATCCATCCGGTCCTGGTGATTTGAACTCGTCTAGGGTATACAGGTATTCACTTACCATTTTCTTCCCTATTTTAACTTGTGTTTCTAATCTGTTTTTTGTAGTGCTGTTTTTGATAGGTTGGATTGTTTTTTCCTTTTGTGTAAAGACAGATGCAAAATATGAGTTAAGTAGATCTGCTTTCTCCCTGTTGTTTGTCATCTTCTTGCCACTTTCTCCCAGCAATGGGCCAATTGTTTCCTTGACTTTTTTCTTGTTATACCATTTCAGACAAATGAAATCTGGCACACAATTAAACAGGATGCTAAAATCAGATCAAGCAAAGAAACTTTGTATCTGTACCAGTGGTGAAATCCAAATTTTTTTACTACTGGTTCTGTGGCCATGGCTTGGTGGGCATGGTGTGGCTTGGTGGGCATCGCAGGGGAAGCATACTGCAAAATCTCCATTCCCACCCCACTCCAGGGGAAAGGGTATTGCAAAATCTCCATTCCCAACCCACTCTGGGGCCAGCCAGAGATGGTATTTGCTGGTCCTCCGAACTACTCAGAATTTCTGCTACCGGTTCTCCAGTACCTGTCAGAACCTGCTGGATTTCATCCCTGATCTGTACAGATAGCTAATCTAAGGAATTACCTGTATATTTCAATTGGTCCAGCATAAAATGCACTTCTAACCATTTCTTGAGACATAAACATATAATGCCATCTTCAATCTGTCACTGGTCTACCCATCTTTCCTTACTCAACCTGATAAGTGCTTTTTTTTTCTCCCAAAATAAGACTGTATTAAACTTTGAAAAAAGCAGTAATCATCTAAAGGGAGAATCTTTTTTTTTATTGAAAAAGTTTTACAAATTTTTTTCAAATATCCCCCCTCCATCCCCCCTCCCCCTACTTCCCCCCCCAATAACCCCCCCCCCCGAGACTTCCCAGAGCAAAGTACAGGGTATAGTAAACTTTTTGACTTTCTTCTATTATATTAAAAAAAGAGAAAAAAAATTCCTTTCCCATAGACAGAAACACCCTTTTATTTAGAAGCTACACAAATCTCTCCTTGTTCTTTTAATTCCCGTTTTCTCCAATAATTCTCTTCCCCTCATCTTATCTTGTATTTGTATTACATCCTTATTCCATTTTTTTGCCATCTCAACACCAATCTTCTTAGCTTCTAAGAACAAAGGATTTCCAGCCTTTAATACATTAATATAAAAATCTCTTGCTTTAAGAACTGTACTAAGACGATACTTTCTTCCTTTATAATTCACTGTTAGACCAGCTGGAACATCCCATCTAAACTGTATCTGATATTTCTTAAGTTCATCCACTAAAAAGGCAAATTCTTTTCTCTTTCTTAACATTTTAGAAGGAATTTCCTTCATCATTATTATATCTTGTCCTACTATTTGAAATTTATTTTTATAAAATGCTTGTAAAATTCCACACCTAATCTTCTTATTTGTAAAATAAATGACCACATCTCTTGGTAATTGCCTCTGTCTAGCCAACCAGGATTAACATGATAAATTTTTCCAATATTAACTTCAAAATCTTCTGAATTCTCTCCAGTTATCTGTTTAAAAAAATCTTTTTTAAATTCTCCTGCTTACATTCTTTCAATCCTCTCACCCTTACAGCATACTCCATTAACCTATATTGTAAGATAACCATTTCTTCATCTGCCCTATCCACCTTAACCTGTATTCCCTCTATTTTGTTTTCTAAATTCAAATTAACTTGATTCTTTTGAGCCTCCTCTATTTTCCTTTTCAAATCCAAATTAACTTGATTAAGTTCTTCCATTCTTTCATTCATCTTAAAAGTATAATCTGCTAAAAGTTTAATTGCTTCCACTACACTTTCCAAATCCTCATTCTGAGTTTCCACCATATCTTTAAAAGCCAGTATTTCTTTTTCCATTTCATTAAATTTTTGATCTATTACAGAAATTTGAGCCTCCCAAAGTTCCTTTAAAAAAGCCTTTAAATATTCCTTCAGATCTTCTTTTACCTTCTGTATTTGAAGTAAAGAAATTTCACAATCCTTGATAACATTTGGCTTTGTTTGTTTAAAAGCCATTTCCTGTTAAGCTATAATATGCCAAATAGCAAAGAGAAATAATAAAAAAAATGAAAAAATTCAATAAATCTTCTCCTCTTGAACACTATAATAAAAAATAAATCAGTTCTTGTTGCTTGGGCTCTTCTTATATACTTTGTGTAGCTTCCACACCAATTGCTTTAACAAGCACTTCCTTAACTTTCATTTTCAAAAAACAATTTCCTTTCTTCATCTCCAATCTTTCCAACAAAGTATCCTCTAATTAGGGAGTTAGAATTTCCTTACAAATAACTGCCAGTACCTGTTTTTGTTCCGTCTGCATTAAAAATCCATTCACATGATTTTAAAGTTTCAGTTCATTATAAATCCAGCAGCACAGAGACAATGAGAGTGATAACAGCTTTAACTAGCAGTTAACTTTCACTTTCATGCCCTGTTACAGTGAAAGTGCCATATTTATTCTTCTTATGTTGATTCTGAAGGAAAATTTGTAGAAACAGAATTACAATTTGATACTTGCAATTATTGTTACCAAAACTTCTGTTTTCGCTCTGTCTGCATTGAAATCATCTTAAAACAAGTATTAAGCACAGAGGTGGATGCGGCATCTTGTTTTGCTTAGGCAGAAGCGCTTCAGGTCTGGAGCTTGTCAAGATTCTGGGGAGCTGTCACCTTTCAAGCCCCAGGCTTTATTCCTGGGATTCTAAGGGAGCTCTACCACTGCCTGGCTGCTCTCCTTCCCCTCTTCTCCCAAGGGGAAGGAATTTGAACCATCGGACAGCTGATTTACGCTGCCCAGACAGCTGATTTACGCTGTCCAGAACACGATCCCGAGGGGGACGATCCATAGGACCGTCTTCAATGCAGCAGAGCCAACCGGTAGTCTCCTAAAGGGAGAATCTTTAATGCACCTCTCTAAAAGCAATCTATCCTTTCAACTATCAGAAGAAATCTGGAAGCACCTTTCTGCCTAATAGTTTTATTAAAGGCATAAACTTTTGTGAGCTGCATCTCACTTTATCAGATGCACAGTATGGCTAGACTGATGTATGAATTAATATGGGGTGAAGTGGATGGGGAAAGGAAGAAGAAGACCAGGTGATTTTACAAGTGTGAATGACATGTGAGACAGATGTGGCTTATCAATTAACAATTGTAATGTGCTGAAGCCCACTCTGCTTTTTGAGACCTTTTGAAATTGTCTGAAACCTATTGATGTATCTGAGTTCAGCAATTTCCTGCTCAATAGGACAAGGGCCCCATTTTATCAAAATGGCCACTTTGAGGTCTTTCATGCTGCTCTGAGAATTTAAAATGCTGGTGTTAGATACTGACAGCCTGATAGTTTTCCCTCTGTTCCGTAGTTTGAGCCGGAAGAATACTCAAACATGATTGGGTGAACTCCCTGACAGCTCCCAATATAAGGGCAGGCTGTCAGACAGGCAAGCTGCTGGATTGTAGATAGTTGTCAAATAAAGAGTTGTTGTCTGAAGCCTGTTTCCAGTCTCTTCACTCACCCAATATAACACCTGTGACATTATTTTATTTTGATAAAATAAACATGATAAAGTTTGCCTGGAAGAATTAATCAATGCAGGTTTGACATCAGGACTCAGAAAAAGTTTGTGCCTTTTAATAAAACTTGTTAGAAAAACTATGGGGTTGTGTCACCATAGACTAACACAATTCTCATCTTAGAATGCCTTTCTGTTACGTGCAAAAACATGTTAAACAATAATCCACAGTTACCAGATCAAATGGTAGTGAAGATTTTTGAGGCTTATATCATAGAACCTCACAGTCAAAACTAATACCCTACACAATCCTAATTCAATATAAGGGAGCCTCAACTCAAGTTCTGAAGAATGACTGTTGTGAATTTTTTGTTCATTCACACACTCTTTCTTCATGAATATGAACATTGAACTCAAGCTAGAATAAGGTACCTGAACATAATACCTATTTAATAGGATTGCAGTAAGATTCAATTTAAAATCCTCTTGCTTTTTATTGCATTACCTGACAGGAATGTGCAATATTCTGGGTATGACTTTAAAACAAAGTGTTTACAAATACATTGAACCAAACAGGACCTAGGACTGAGCCTTATGTCATACTACTTGCTTAATTATCTTACAGTTTAACCTTGTCTAAGAGACTGCGTTTGTTGACCAGAAGGTTAGAATAGAATAGAATAGAATAGAATAGAATAGAATAGAATAGAATAGAATAGAATAGAATAGAATAGAATAGAATAGAATAGGAATAGTTGGAAGGGACCTTGGAGGTCTTCTAGTCCAATCCCCTGCTTAGGCAGGAAACCCTACACCACTTCAGACAAATGGTTATCCAACACCTTCTTAAAAATTTCCAGAGTTGGAGCATTCACAACGTCTGCAGGCAAGTTGTTCCACAGATTAATTGATCTGTCAGGAAATTTCTCCTTAGTTCTAAGTTGCTTCTCTCCCTGATTAGTTTCCACCCATTGCTTCTTGTCCTGCCCTTCGGGTGTTTTGGAGAATACCTTTACTCCCTCTTCTTTGTGGCAACCCCTGAGATATTGGAACACTGCTAGCATGTCTCTCAGTTCAAAATCCAAGTATTACATGATAGGATGAGCTCCTGTTACTCCCCAGTTCCTGTAAACATTGCAGTTTGAAAGCATGCAATTGCAAGTAGATAAATAGATACTACCCCAGTGGGAAAGTAGCAGTGTTCTGTGCCTTTGGCATATTGCGCTGCTCGCCACATGACCATGGAAGTGTCTCTGATCAATGCTGGCTTCCTCAGCTAAAAAGTGGAGATGAGCACTGCCTACTAGAATCGGAAATGAATGGATAAGGGAAACCTTTACTTTTCCCTTTTTATTCTAATATTAATGTTTCTTGGGTTTTATTCCAGTATTAATGCTTCTTGGCTTGTTCATATTGGAATATTTTCAGTATTTGATAACTGGACAGGGGAACTGACTCCAAGGACTTCAACAAAGTTGTTAATTGAAATTCAGCTAACCTCTTTTCTCTTGAGGCTGGGATAGAATAGATGCTGCCTGGTTTTTCAGATACACTTTCACAGAAATGGTAAACTTTAAGCTTTAACTTCAGCTTTAAAAGGAAAGAATATAATGAGGCTTTTCAGTGTATTCAAGGCTCAGAATATGTTGCTGAGTTCTTCCTTTGGTGTGGGGGAGAGTAAACGAGCAATTGCATTGTTCGCTAACAGCCAACTATGTCAGAATTTTCTCATAAAATAATTATACTGAGAAAAGCAAATTAGTTTCTCCCCCCACCCCATTGCATCTATATTATTCACTATCTTTGACCCCATGGCTTTGAAATTCTATTCATTAAAAAAATTCAAGCTATGTTAACCTATACTACTGGTAACTATATAAATTCTCACTCCAGGTATTAAGATAAACAGATAAATAATCCAGATTTTCACCTTTTGTAATGTTCTGTTTGCTTGCTTTTTGTCATCCCCATGACTCTACCTGAGTTGTCATCCCTAGAGATCTAAGTAATATTTATCAAAAGGCTTCAAGGAAAAAAGGAAGTAAAGAAAAACAAGGTAAACCAAAAAAGTATACATCTTCTAAACCTGATTTAGAACAAAAGAAATCAAAAAGGAGAGAAATAAATCTTTAAAAAAAAAAAAAGAAACCCAGATCGCTTTGAAAACTAATAAGGAAAGTGTCTAATAGACTGTCAATAAATGCTTAATATAAATTAAATTAAATTAAATATTAATTAAAATAAGAGACTTCTACAGATATGTTCCAACTGAAGATACTGCAGAGAAGATTTTTTTAATGCAATGCATGTTCTTCCATTACAGTTATATTATCACATTTAGGAAATATATAAAGGTTCATGATAGAGATTAAAATTGAGCAGTTGAATCACAACAGCCAATACTTTCGCCAATTAAAACTTAAATGAGTATTTCAACTGTATTGAGAAAGGCCAGGTTTAATTCATTACCCAGTTGGAGACATTTTCCTCTCAACCTCTCAATTTTCTGTTAGTACTTTTGCCAGCAACATGTACCTACACTCACATTTTCTCTTGAATATGATGTTTCATGGCATTACTGTAGTTCTGTGTCAAAATTTGCTTTGCAACTTTTCAAAATGTTGCCTTTCCCTTTGAAAGAGGCTTCTTGGGGAATTTCTTTTTAATTTCACTTATATTTGATATTCATTTATATTTCACTTCCATTATTGTTGGAAGTGAGAGAGGATGCTACTGCTGGTATATTGAATTATTCTGAAACATCTCTGATATAAAGCCTCTGTTATACTGCATTGAACTATTCTCGTTTGAAAAATCCCCATAGGAAATGCTCCTTCATGTTCTGTTTTGGCATTGCATTAAAGTCCAGGAAGCCAGGGAGGCTGGATATTATTCAGGACACATAATGAAAGAATGTAAGAGAGTTTTCACTAATCTCCAAAACTGCACATCAACAGGTGGAGAGAAACCCACCTTAAGCATATGAACATATGAAAGCTTAAACATATGAACGGTTGCAGGAACTGGGTATGTCTAGTTTAATGAAAAGGACTAGGGGAGACATGATAGCAGTGTTCCAATATTTCAGGGGCTGCCCCAAAGAAGAGGGAGTCAAATTATTCTCCAAAGCACCAGAGGTCAGGACAAGAAGCAATGGGTGGAAACAAATCAAGGAGAGAAGCAACCTAGAACTAAGGAGAAATTTCCTGACAGTTGGTACAATTAATCAGTGGAACAATTTGCCTCCAGAAGTTATGAATGCTCCAACACTGGATCTTTCTGCGCATGTCCAAGATGGTGCCGCGCCGCTGAACGGGAGATGCGGCGACGGGCCTCTTTTGGACCCAACCGGGCTGGGGGGGGTCTTTTTGAGAACTTGGACCCCCCGCCCGGGTAGAGGGCAGTGTGGTCAGTCTGGGGAGGGGTAGATTGGGGCTGGGCGGCTCCGGGTCGCTTCAGGAGGAGCCCCGGAGCGCTCTCCCTCCAACGGCGATGGCCTGGCCTTTTCCAGCGGCGGCGGCCGCGGCCGCGCTTTTTCGGATTTTTCGGTGGCGGTGGCGGCGGCCGGGCTTCGCATGGCCTTGAGGAGAGCCCCGGAGCATGGAGCATGGCCTTGGGGAGAGCCCCAGAGCTCTCTCCCATCATCGACAGGCCATCATCGGTGATGGCGGCCTGGCCTGGTCTTTCCCGCCGGTGATGGCAGCGGCAGCGGCCGGGCCTTCAGTAGCGGCGGCGGCCAGCTCGGCGTTTCTTTGGGAGGAGTTTGGAGCTCTCTCCCCCCCAGCGGTATTGTCATCAGCGGCGGCGACGGCGGTAGTGGCGGCCTGGCTTGGCCTGACCGGTCTGGTGACGGCCTGGCCCGAAGGTGGGCCGCTGGGCCCGGTGAACTGGCCTGGGGGTTGGAGCCGGTGGTATGGCCTAGCGGGCCCAGCGGGCGAGTGGCCTATCCCAGCGGCCTATTCCAGTGGCCTGGCGGCCGGGCCGGCTGGGCGGCCTAGCTTGGAGATCGCAGGTGGACCCGATGGACGCCTTGCTGGTGTCATCTTGAGGCTGTCCTCGGGCCTAGTGGACGCTCCCTCTTTATCATCTTTACCACCTAGAGGACGTCTATGGACCACCTGTGGGGGGGGGACCTTTTTAAGAACTTTAAGATCCTGCTCCCCCCCCCAGACTTTGGGAGAGAGATGGCTTAGCAGCTGAGCGGCCTGGCCTAGTGGATGCCCCTCGCCTAGCAGTGTAACAGCTTCCCCCTTCCTTCTTTAACCACCCTTCGGGACTGTATAATGAGGGGTTGGTGAAACGGACTGAATCATGGCGGTGTTATCCATCTACTGCCCAAGAACTATTCCTCAACTGTGCTCACCCGGAATTCCCAGAACTATCAATTATCATCTTGATTGGTCCAGGATGGGCTTGTTTGCCGGACACTTACTATGCGGACATTCACAGCGGCTGACCTTCTTGCCCTGCGAGATTCCCCCCTCTCCCGGGTTTGGCCCCCTACACTATCGAGGGCCCATCTTGAGGACGGGTTTTGGAACCCCGAGAGGTGGCATGCCAAAAATAGGAGACTTAGGGGATTTTTAATTAACTGTTTTAACCATTTTTTAAGGGGAGTTTTAATGGGAATTTTAAGGGGGGGTGGATGGGTGGGGGGGGGAACCCGTCAGGGAGGGGGCTAGGTCCACCATGTGTTCGCGGCGGTAACTTAATAGATCCTAGGGTTGTGGAGAGGGGTGTCGTTCCAGTTTGTCAGGGTCGAGCTATTACTACGGTAAGTGGGAGAGGCAGATATGACGGAAGGGGGGGGCACATCAGGTTTTGGGGGCTCGCTCTCGCTGTTTACGAGCGATTGCATGCTCCGGCCCCCCAGGAATTTCCCGTGACCCGAGTGGCCAGAGTAATCGGGACCTGGGCCTTCAGCTGATGTTATGTAATGCCAGGTCTGCGGTTAATAAAGCCCCCCTGATTTCAGATCTTATTCAGGAAGGGACCGCGGACGTCATGGGCATTACGGAGACCTGGTTGGGCACCGAAGGGGGGTCCCCCTAGTGGAGATGTGCCCACCAGGTTTCCGAGCATTCCATCAGCCGAGGGCCCAGGGTAGGGGTGGCGGGGTGGCAGTTATCATTAAGGAGAGTCTCGAGCCGAGGGAAACCACTGTGCCTCAGATAGCTGGGTGTGAATCCCTCTACGTGAAGTGGGGTTGTAGGACTCAGGTGGGCTTGTTGGTCACGTACCTGGCTCCTTGCTGCGTGACAACAGCCCTGCCTGAGCTGTTGGAGTTGCTGGCCGGGTTGGCAGTTGAAACCCCTAGACTGTTGGTCATGGGGGATTTCAATTTGCCATCAGCCGGCGTAGCATCTTCGGCAGCTCAGGAGTTCATGGCTTCCATGACGGCCATGGACCTGATTCAATTAATTGACGGCCCTACCCACGTCGGGGGAGGCACCCTAGACTTGATTTTTATCTCTGGCCAGTGGTCTAATGATCTGGTTTTAAATGATTTAGTTATTGAACCTTTGTCATGGTCAGATCATTTTCTCCTTCGTCTAGACTTTCGGACCGCTACCCACCACCGCAGGGAGACGGAACCAATGCGCTGGTTCCGTCCCAGGCGCCTGATGGACCCGGAGAGGTTCCTGACGGAGATTGGGCCGTTTCCCGAGCACCTGGCCCACGACTCGACTGAAGAACTAGTTGCGGCTTGGGAACGGGCCGCGGCTGGAGCTTTGGACTGTGTCGTGCCTTTGCGGCCTCTGACCCAGCGTCGGTCTCAACCAGCTCCTTGGTTCTCCGAGGAGCTGAGGGAGATGAAGCGCCAGAGAAGATGCCTAGAGAGTGCCTGGAGATCCAGCCGCTCTGAGGCTGACCGGACACTAGTTAGGTCCTATACTAGGACCTACCTAGTGGCAATGAGGGTTGCGAAGCGTTCTTACGTTTCCTCCCTCATTGCGTCGGCAGATAACCGCCCGACCGCCCTGTTTCGGGTTACCCGCTCTCTCCTTCAACAGGATGGGCGGGAGGACCCCCTACAAGGGCGTGCCGAGGAGTTTAATGGTTATCTATACGACAAAATCGTTCAGCTTCGGGACGGATTGGATCAAAATTGGGTAGATCCAGGTGAGGGTTCCGAGACCCGTCTTGTTGAGGTGGTTTGGGATGACTTTGATCCTATGACTCCCGAGGACATGGACAGGTTGCTGGGTAGGCTGAACGCCACCACATGTTTACTGGATCCGTGCCCCTCCTGGTTAATACTGGCTACTCAGGAGGTGACACGAGGCTGGCTCCAGGGGATTACAAATGTTTCCTTGTGGGAGGGGGTCTTTCCCGCGGCCTTGAAAGAGGCGGTGGTGAGACCCCTCCTCAAGAAGCCTTCCCTGGACCCAGCTGTTTTAGGGAATTACCGACCAGTCTCCAATCTTTGCTTCACGGCGAAGGTTGTAGAGAGTGTGGTGGCATGTCAGCTGCCCCAGTACCTGGATGAAGCTGTCTATCTAGACCCGTTCCAGTCCGGCTTCCGGCCCGGATACAGTACGGAGACAGCTTTGGTCGCACTGGTGGATGATCTCTGGAGGGCCAGGGATAGGGGTTACTCCTCTGCCCTGGGTCTATTAGACCTCTCAGCGGCTTTTGATACCATCGACCATGGTATCCTGCTGCACCGGTTGGAGGGGTTGGGAGTGGGAGGCACTGTTTATCGGTGGTTCTCCTCCTACCTCTCTGACCGGACGCAGACGGTGTTGACAGGGGGGCAGAGATTGACTCCAAGGTGCCTCATGTGTGGGGTGCCGCAGGGGTCGATTCTCTCACCCCACCTGTTCAACATCTACATGAAGCCGCTGGGTGAGATCATCAGTGGCTTCGGGGTGAGATATCAACTGTACACTGATGATACTCAGCTGTACTTTTCCACCCCAGGCCACCCCAGTGAAGCTGTCGAAGTGCTGTCCCGGTGTTTGGAAGCCGTACGGGTCTGGATGGGGAGGAACAGGCTCAAACTTAATCCCTCCAAGACGGAGTGGCTGTGGATGCCGGCACCTCGGTACAGTCAGCTGCAGATGCGGCTGTCTGTCGGGGGTGAGTCATTGGCCCCGATGGAGAAGGTACGCAACTTGGGCGTGCTCCTGGATGGTCGGTTGTCCTTTGAAGACCATTTGGCAACCGTCTCCAGGAGAGCTTTTTATCAGGTTCGCCTGATCCGCCAGTTGCGTCCCTTCCTGGATCGGGGTGCCTTATGCACAGTCACTCATGCTCTCGTTACCTCTCACCTGGACTACTGCAATGCTCTCTACATGGGGCTCCCCCTGAAGAGCACCCGGAGACTTCAGCTAGTTCAGAATGCGGCTGCGCGGGTTATTGAGGGAGCGGTTCGGAGCTCCCACATAACACCTATCCTGCGCAGACTGCACTGGCTACCTGTTGTTTTCCGGGTGCGCTTCAAGGTATTGGTTACCACCTTTAAAGCGCTCCATGGCTTAGGACCGGGCTATCTACGGGACCGTCTACTGCCGGCCTCTATCTCCCATCGTCCGCACGTTCCCACAGAGGGACTCCTCAGGGTGCCGCCAGCCAAACAGTGTCGACTGGCGGCCCCAGGGGAGGGCCTTCTGTGGGGCTCCGACCCTGTGGAACGAACTTCCCCTCGGACTTCGACAATTACCTGACCTTAGGACCTTTCGCCGTGAACTTAAAACTTATTTATTTCGTATGGCTGGACTAGCCTGATTTTTATCTCTAAATTTTAATTGAATTTATGGGTTTTTAAAGTTTTATAATTTTATGCGGGAGTATGTTATTTTAACATTTGGGCAAATTTAAATTAGTTTTTTAAGGGATGTTTTTAACTATATCTGTATTTTATCTGCCTGTTCACTGCCCTGAGTCCTTCGGGAGAAGGGCGGTATACAAATTAAAATATTCATTCATTCATTCAAGTTTTTAAGAAGATGTCAATACAATCGAACGTGTCCAGAAATATTTTACAAGAAGAGTTCTCCATTCCTCTGAAAACAATAAAATACCTTATCCCACCAGACTTGAAATCCTAGGCTTAGAAAACTTGGAACTCCGTCGCCTTCGACAAGACCTAAGTTTAACTCACAGAATCATCTATTGTAATGTCCTTCCTGTTAAAGACTACTTCAGCTTTAATTGCAATAATACTAGAGCAACTAATAGATTTAAACTTAATGTCAACCGCTTTAATCTAGATTGCAGAAAATATGACTTCTGTAACAGAATCATCAGTGCTTGGAATACTTTACCTGACTCTGTGGTCTCTTCTCATAATCCTAAAAGCTTTAACCAAAAACTTTCTACTATTGACCTCACCCCATTCCCAAGAGGACCATAAGGGGCGTGCATAAGCGCACAAATGTGCCTACCATTCCTGTCCTATTGTTTTTTTCTTTTCTTCTTCCTATATATATATATATGCTTATACCTCCTAATATTTACTCATATATGTGTCTATATACTATATAATCTTTTTGTATGATACCTACATATATTGTTGTGACAAAATAAATAAATAAAAATAAATAAAATAAATAAAAACCATTTGTCTGAAGTGGTGTAGGGTTTCCTGCCTAAGTAGGGGGTTGGACTAAAAACCTCCAAAGTCCCTTTTAACTCTGTTATTCTAAATTCGAAAAACTTGCCTTTGAAAGTTGTAATGTAAATATACTCTAAAATGGTACCATTTTACTGGACATGCCCACAGCTATCCTTCTTGACCCTTTTGTATCTAAATAAGTGCAGGAGCTTTGCATTCTCCTCTGAGAATGTCACTGAAATTCTATTGTCTTTTAAAATGTACCTTCAGGGCAAATTCTCCTTGATGAAACTGAATGAGAAGGGTAGAAACAAAGACAGGAAAAATGTTGAGCATGGCTCTAATTAATGATGATGGCATTTGGGGAAGTTTCAAGGAATGGAGATACAATCCAAAATGCTTTTTATGTAAATAGTAAATCAACGGAAGATGTCAGTGCTTAATAGGTCATTAATTTCTCACCAGTGTCATCCTTCTCATCTGTTTTTCTATTTCTCTATTACCTATCCAGTAGAGAAAGTCAAGGCTGTTTAACAAGGGCAGACAGATGTTTCTACTGAAATCAAAGTTTCATTACTTGATGCTTCTATTACTGAGATTTTGGCTGTGGCATGTTAAACTGAACAATCGCAGTGGATGGTTCAAAAATACTTTTTAAAAAAAATTATTGAGGAAGTGCCTCTTTTGTCCCTGCCTCTTTGATGAAAATGCTGTCTATTTTCAGTCAGCTAGGCCTTCCTTAGAAAAATGTGGCTTTGCTGTTTATGGATACCTTGTTATACCTGTGTGTTTCAATTTTAAAAGAATAGAACAGTCCTGTCTCCTTCAAGTTAAACCTGACTTTCAGAAATATTACGGATACAGGATGTCCTCAACTTACAACCATTTGTCTAGTGACCCTTTGCAGTTACAATGACACTAAAAAGTGAGTTATGACCAGTTTTCACACTTATGACGGTTGCTGCATCCCTATGGTCACCTGATCAAAATTCTGGCATTGGCAACAGGCATGCATTTATAACAGTTGCACTGTCCTGGGTTTATGCAGTGCAATTCAGTGAGTCATATGCTGATCTGTACATTGGGGAAACAAAACAACCACTTCATAAATGCATGACACAACATAGAAGAACAAACCCATCAGGATAAGATTCAGCAGTCGATCTGCATTTAAAAGACAAAGGCCACTCTTTAGAAGACAACAAAGTCGTTATTTATACAATGATGTTGAATTGAAGCTAGTCTCTGTTGCATAGGCATTGGAGAAGCACTATGTTGTATAATGGTAAAACAGCAGTAATTCTAACTATTCCCTAAAGCCCAGCTTCAATCTAGTTATTGGTAGAGCAGATACTGTGAAAACCTATAGTGATTCATGGAAAACAATAACTATCCCACCTCCCTCCCCTAAGCCTTCAACTGATGCTAAACCTGACTCCTTAGTAAGCACATTTCTAAGAGGAGATCAACTCCTCCAGGACCATCCAAATCTTGGCTATACATGTTAGATCACTACCTTATCCACAATAAGGACAGTTTTATTGTACATTGAAAAGGCATTCAGAACCTAGAGCTTCCAAGTATCTGGCTGCCTGATATAGAGATTGGATAGCAGGACTATCCAATGTTCCAATGGATTTAAAGAGGACCTAATGTCTTTGGGTATGGCCTGTCCCAAATTCTTTTTTCCCATCACAGTCTCAATATTTGTCCAGCTTCTTTTCTCTTTCCTACCCTGTTCTCTCTCACTTCTGGCTCCTGAGGCCAAGATATTCATACTGTCATTCATTCATGCATTCTCCCTCACAATTTATGTATCAAACACCCACATAGCCACATAGTCACCTAAGCCTGCTCATAGGCTCTGCCAAGCCGTCTCCATCCAGTTTTTCCTGCCTAGGCTCTCGTGGTTTAACATGGTTACTACGGTAGCTGCACATAGATTACATTTTTCTTTAGATATGAGCTCTGCATTTTCAAAGCTGCATGCAGCTCCCAAGTTCCATTTTTCATCTCTTTTAGCTGCTCTGGTCATGTCTGCTGAAAACTAACAACTCCATTTCAAACTGCTGTGAGATGAGAAACTCAACAATCCTTAACTTAGTCACAATATGGTGGCAGGGGAACATTTCCAATTTCTAAGAAAAGGTAAACAATCCCAGACTAACTTGTGTGTACGGTATTGTCCTCCTAAATTTGCATATCACAGAGTTATTATGTCTCTTGTTGTTCCTTGAAATGGGAGCATCACCACACTTGATCTTTTTCAAAATTTTTGTTGTCTCGCTTTAAAAATGATTTGAATATTATTGCATCTATTTAATAATATTAGTAATAACTTATCCAAAGTTTGCTTTAAAAGTACACTATCCCATCTTCTGCTGTGGTCAAAAGCAATCTGATGGATGAAAATAAATATTCCAATTAAACTGTTTTTAAATTTTCTTAATTATTTGCCCCTGCTGTTATCTCCCAGAAGGTATAAAGAAGGAGACAATATGATTGGAAGATTGAAAAAATCATTGATGTTTGCCTGAGTTAACGAAAAAATCTCATGATCTTTTTTCTCTTTTTCTTACTCATTTTAATTCTGACTTGTATTAATAACTTCTATTTGGTTAGAAAACTTGCATGCTCATTAATATAGCTAGCAAAATTATTTGCTAATGAAGAAAAGGATAGTTTAATCAAATAACTTATTAATTATATGTTTCATATTTTTATTACTCACTCTGACCACCAAAGTAATTGGGCTGTAAATCTAGGCAAATGAATAAAGCCTAAGAAACTAACAAAGTGTAAATGAAAATACTCAAAAACAAAGACATGTACTTTCTGTGCAAAGAAACCATTGTTTGAATAGTTCATTAAAATAGTGATAGTCCAAGCCTTAGTTTGATTCATAATTGATTTGGTACTATCAATCTTTCTTATCAAACCTTTAGAAAACAGCACAACTGTATTCTGGGATCTCTTCCATGTTCACCTCATCAATAATCTAGTTTTTCTTTCCTTCATCAATTATAAAATGAACTAACAAGCAAATCATTTATGTTGTCTATCTATGTAAGCCACCAAGAGTCTTCAGGATAGAAATATGTAAAACAAAGACATCTCCCTAGATTTCAACTGGACTCCAAGGAGTCTGTTAATCAGAACACAAGAAAATATATATTCAGATGTGCAGATATTTGAATCCAAAGAGAAAATATCCTTTGTGTCCTTGAAGGAACTAAGCTAGAGTCACATTGAATCTAGTCTGATTAACAGATGAACAGAGTTGGAAGGAATCTTGTAAGTCATCTAGTTCAACCTCCCTGCCCAAGCAGGAGATCCTACACCCTTTCGGACAAATGGCAGTCCAATCTCTTCTTGAAAGGCTCAAGTGATGAAGCTCCCACAACTTCCGAAGGCAAGCTGTTCCACTGATTGATTGTTCTCACTGTCAGAAAATTTCTCCTGATTTCCAGGTTGAATCTCTCCTTGTTCAGTTTCTATCCATTATTCCTTGTCTGGCCTACAGGTGCTTTGGAAAATAGCTTGACCCCCTTCCTCTCTGTGGCAGCCCCTCAAATATTGGAAGATTGCTGTCATGTCTCCCCTGCTCATTCTCTTCACTAGACGAGCCTTGCCAGTTTCTGCAACCATTCATTGTATGTTTTAGTCTCCAGTCCCCTAATCATCCTGGTTGCTGTTTTCTGCTCTTTGAGACTTTTTCTAGAGTCTCAACATCTGTTTTATAGTGTGGTGACCAAAACTGGATGCAGTACTCTAGGTGCGGTCTTACTAAGGCTTTATAAAGTGGTATTAGTACCTCACTTGATCTTGATTGTATCCTTCTGTTAATGCAATTTAGGATTGCATTGACTATTTTGGCTGCCGCTGCCCACTGCTTGGCTCATATTTAACTGGTTCTCCATTAAGACTCCAAGATTCCTCTCACAATTACTGCTATTAAGCTTGGTTTCACCCAGTCTATATGTGTTCTTTTATTTTTTCTTGCCTAAGTGTAGGACTTTACTTGGTCTTCCTGTAGCCATAAAGAAAATACTTTCTGAATGAAGGAGCCCTGCCAGGATTCAACAAATGGTCCCAACCTATCACAACTTTCTTAGTAGCTTCTTAACACATGCTAACTACCAGTTGAACCAAGGGAAAACAACTTTTTTTTTAATGCTCAGTGAGCATATCCAACTATCCTTGCTATCCATCTTTTCTGTTTTGAATCTTCATAGGTGGACACCTTACGAAAACACTTTAGAGCGTATATTGAACAATTATATCTAATATATACATCAAATATCTGGTATTTTAAGCTACAGAACCTATAGAAATGAAGAAACTGGAATAAAATTGCCTTTATTGTAGTTGTAAACAAACCCCCAGAATCCACCTAATATTGCTAAAGCATTTCAGACACATAGTTTATATAGATCCTGATTCAAGAATTCCAGGAAGAGGAAGATACAACTTTTGAAGCAATCCATCCCATTGATTGACTGCCTAGAAATTCCTCCTAATTACTAATCTGAAAATTACTTCTTGTAATTTTAGCCTTTTGGTTCTGCCCTCCAGGGCAATGAAGAACAAGTCCATTCTTTTCTTTGTAAGACAATTAGATAATTGAAATCTTCTATTCTACTTTCCTTCAGCCTTTTTTCCACTAAATAAATATACTCAATTCTTTTAAGTGAACTTAGTTTGCACGTCACTCATCACCTTGATAGCTTTCTTTGGAAGACCTTCCAATTTGTTGATGTCTTTTCTGGATTCCATTACCCAGGTAAAGGTAAAGGTTCCCCTCGCACATATGTGCTAGTTTTTCCTGACTCTAGGGGGAGGTGCTCATCTCCGTTTCAAAGCCGAAGAGCCAGCGCTGTCCGAAGATGTCTCTGTGGTCATGTGGCCAGCATAACTAAACACCAGAGGCGCACGAAATGCTGTTACCTTCCCACCAAAGGTGGTCCCTATTTTTCTACTTGCATTTTTTACGTGCTTTCGAACTGCTAGGTTGGCAGAAGCTGGGACAAGTAACGGGAGCTCATCTCATTACGTGGCACTAGGGATTCGAACCGCTGAACTGCTGACCTTTCGATTGACAAGCTCAGCATCTTAGCCACTGAGCCACCATGTCTGTTACCCAGAACAGAACCCAGAACACGTTACAAACAGGGCCTGATGATGGGTTTATCCACATTTTGTATTTGCCCCAGCACAAGGACAGACCGCCAACCTGTTGGATGGGTAATCTTAATCTATGTTTAACCTACTGAAAAAAACAACAATTTTCTGCTCTGCATCAAAAATTGTTTTGTCGTTTTTTTTCTTTTTCTCATAGCCACAAGCAAGACAGCCAATCCAAAAGCTGCATTTCCTTCTTTTTTTTTTTTTTCAAAAAAGTTTTATTTTGACATTCTTATCCAATAACATATCCAATAACATATTTAATGTACCATCATATACAATTAATCGGGTCTGCCCGGTCACCACCCCCTTCCTTTTCCTTTTACTCTCCTTCTCTACCTTCTTCTACTTTCCATAACCATCCTCCCCCTCTCTTATCTACATCCTCTCCTCTTTCCTCCCTACTCCTTTCTTCTCCCTCTTCCCCTCTTCCTTCCTTTCCTCCTCCTCCTCTTCTCTTTCCTCCTTCTCTCTTCTACTCCTTCTTTCCCTTCATTCTAAAGTAGTAGCCAGGCAGGTCCGATCTTACATTAATTATACATCTTCAATCATCTTTGTACATTAACTATCAATCCATTTTCTGCCCCCTCCCCCTCCCTTCCCCTTCCTCCCCCCACCCCCCAGGACTTCCGAGAACCGAGTACAGGGTATAAAACTAACAACAAAAATTAAAATCTAGCACAAATCATAATCCATAGTCATTCCTTAAAACCTCCACTCCCCTTCCAAAGACAAAGAAGATACTTTTCTTCCACTCCATTATATATCAGACCATTCCACTCCTAGAGTTCTCAGAAGTTTCCGATTGAGTTAGTGTTTATTCTTGAATAAAGTACATAGTTTTTAATATCCAACCTTCATCAATCAATATCAAAACAACGTTCCATCTTCCAATATTCACCAAGGGTTCTTCTAAAATGTCTTTCTTCCTTAGCAGTCTCTCAAAATAGTTCATATTTCCAACTTAGTTTCTTTAATTTTTCTGTCCAACCTTCAGGGTAAGCAATAGTCCATCTTTTCACATCTTTAACATTTATATATACAACAAATAATATTACAAATATCCAAAGTATCAATTGTAGTAATTAAAATCTTCACTTTACCTTACTATATCAAATAACATTGTTAAAATTACACCTATAACTTATCCAAAATATATCTATTATAACAATTACATTCTAATTAACATTACATCCATCTCTTAAATATAATATTTAATCCAAATTCCTAAATTTTACTATCTATCCTCCAAAATTAAACAATATTCCATCTTCCTATTCCTTTATACCTTTAATATATCATATAGTACCCTAAAATTACACATTTATATCCACAATAAATCATTTACAAAATTAACCATAATCATATGTAATAAAGTTAAACATTCTCCCTCTCCTTCTTCTATCTTACACATTTTCGACCATCTATTCACCATTCAACTTAACATCTGTTAACAAAGAATTCCCAATCTTTAATACATTAGTATAAAAATCTCGTGCTTTACAAATTGTGTTGAGAAAATACTTTCTTCCTTTATAATTCAGTGTTAAACCAGCTGGAACCTCCCATCTAAAATATATCTGATGTTTCTTAAGCTCATCCACCAGAAAGGCAAATTCTTTTCTCTTTCTTAACATTTTAGGAGGAATTTCCTTCATCATTATTATATCTTGTCCTAATATTTGAAATTTATTTTTATAAAATGCTTGCAAAATTCCATACCTAATCCTCTTATTTGTAAAATAAATAACCACATCTCTCGGTAAACACTTCTGCCTTGCCCACCAGGAATTAACACGATAAATTTTTTCAATATTAACTTCAAAATCTTCTGGTTCCATTCCTCTATCTGGGCAAAGGCCTGAATAAAATCTCTTTCAAATTTTCCTCTTTAGATTCTCTTAAACCCTTACCCTTATAGCATATTCCATTAATTTATATTGTAATATAACCCTTTCTTCCTCTGCCTTATCAGCCTTAACCTGAATATCATCTATTTTATTTTCTAAATTCAAATTAATTTGAACTTCATCTATTTTCCTTTGCAAATCTAAATTAATTTGGTTAAATTCATTCAGTCTTTCTTCTGTCTGTGTACTAGATAACAATAATGGAGTAATTGATTCCTTTAATTTTTTCATCTCCTTACTCTGCTCTTCCACCAAATCTTTAAAATCCAGTATTTCTTTCTCCATTTCATTAAATTTTTGATCTATTTCTGAAAGATGAGCCTCCATAAGCTCCTGTAAAAAATTCCTTAGACTTTCTTTAATATCCTCTCTCAATTTCCGTACCTGAAGTGAAGATATTTCCAATATTCTAGAAGTGGTTAAATCTCTTTGCTTAAAAGCCATTTTTAAACTAAGTAATATCAAGAAGAAGAGAAAAAAAAAAGGGGGGGGAATAAAAAGAAAAAAAAACCCAATAAATTTTTCTTCTTAAACACTGTAAGAAAAAGATAATAATAAAAAAAAAAGAATAGATTTTTTTAAAAAAAGAATTCCATTTAGAAAAAAAAATATCTTGTTATTTTCTTCTTAGAGGTTCCACGCCAGCAATTGTAATCAGCATTTCCTTAGCTTTCACTTTCAAAACACAAAACGCCATCTTTCTTCATCTCCACTCTTCAAATAACTTCTCTGTCAGGGAGTTAAAATCATCTTACTAACGGCTTCTGGGTGGTGCCGCTGCGCTAAATGGCGGACAATCTCAGTCCGCCCGTTCTTTGTGATTCTGTGAGAGCTGTTTAGACAGGTTAATCTGCTGTCAACAGCTCGTAAATCTCTGCTCTCGGGCAAGGAGGGGGAGATGAGCATTTGAACTGAAGTAGAGCCCCCAAGAAAAGCCCCAGAATGATTTCTGGTGGTTTGATGGGAACGCTCCTTCTATAGTTCAAAAAAAGCTCCAGAATCCAGAACGCCTCTGCAAAAGCAGAGCAAAACGCAGCGTCCATCTCCGTGACTGAAGAGGATTACTGATAAATTGTCAACACGGAAAGAATCGAAAGCAGGAGGGCTGGCATTCGTTTGCAAAAGCTGCATTTCCTTCTGATCTACACAACGCCTTCATTACAATTGGTAACATTGGTAACTGCTTTGGTGGGCATGAGATATAATTAAAGCAATGAAAAAATCAGAGTCAGGAACTACAATGCTATCAAATTTGGATGGATTTTATAATTAATCTCAAAAGTAATGCAATATAATATGGTAATATTTTAAATATATGGAAAAATGTGTTTAATAGATTTTTGTTTGTGTGCAGGATCCAATCTGGTTCAGCCACTGGGAGCAGAGGTTTTGTCTTCTGAGTTTTTGGACTCATGCTGGAGCCCATCCTCTGGCAGCTTCTCTCTAGCAGGGTTTTTTTTGTGTATGTGTATTTTCTATATCAGGGGTCTCCAACCATGGCAACTTTAAGACTTGTGGACTTCAACTCCCAGAATTCCTCAGCCAGCTCTGGGAGTTGAAGCAGGGGTGAAATGCTCCCAAATCGGACCGGCTCGTGAGATCCGGTAGCGATGGTGGCTGCTGGTTCAGAGGACCGGTAGCAAAAATCCCTGGCCCCGTCCCCCCTGCCTCTGCTGAGCTGCACCATCTGCAGAGGGGTGTTTTTTTTTTTTACTTTTAAAAGCCAGTTTTGCTTCAGCTGAAATATACCTTTAAAAGTAAAAAAAAGCCTTTGAGGATCCCGCCCCTCAGCTGAGATCGGCAGAGACTTTAAACTTAAAAAAAAAATTAAAGTCTCCTCTGGCGATCTCACCTGAGTTCCTCATCTTACTTGTAGAAAACATGTTTTCTACAAGTAAGAGTAGAGATTCTAAGGCACTTACCTGATTACTGATGAACGCATGGCTCTTTTTCCAGCCCGAAAGCAGTTTCACTTTCAGCCAGACAGAATCAATTGCTTAGCTAATCTATTTCCTCAGTGATCAACTGGCTGGCTTTGCTGGCTGAGGAACTCTGGGATTTGAAGTCCACAATAAAATAAAATAAAATAAAATAAAATAATAAAATAAAATATTTGTGCAGCTTTCTGAGATTTGGTGTGTTTCTGTAGTGTTTCACTCTAACTACACAAACACACAAAATCTCAGAAAGCTGTATGTGGCATTTTGTGTGTGTGTGTGTGTGTGTGTGTGTGTGTCAGTTGTGTGTGTGTAAAGTGTGAAAGCTTTTTTGAGCTTTTTGTGGCTGTGTGAAGTGTGAAGTGCAGCTGCTTTTACATTGTGTATGAGTCAGTTGTGTTGTGTTGTGTGTGTATAAAGTGTGAAAGTTGGTTTTTGGTATCTCTTATTGTTTTTTACACTTTGTTAATTATTTTTACTATTTATTTATATTGGCCACGCCCACCCAGTCATCTGACCACCAAGCCACGCCAACCAATTAAGCCATGCCCACAGAACCTGTAGGGAAAATTTTTAGATTTCACCCCTGACTTGAAGTCCACGAGTCTTAAAGTTGCCACGGTTGGAGACCCCTGTTCTATATTTTACTTCTCTATGATTTGTATTTTATATAGTTACTTGATAATATTTGCTATAATGTTTGATGTAGTTCAGGAACAAATGTGTGTGTGTTGTTTTGTTTTGTTTTAACCACCCAGCACTAACATGTGTGGAAAGCAGCAAGAATAGAAGCAATATTTGGGACCACCCCATGCATCTTTTTTTGCAGCCTGCAAGCATAGCTGTTCACAAAATTTGGGGAAGTTTCAGTCTGATTATTTTGGAGGAATATTGCCATCATACAGAGGGAAAGAGAGAGAGCTCAGAATCAGATCAAGAGCCAGGCAAATCCAATGCATCTCCCTAGTATTAGAAATCAACACTATGAATATTCTACAGAAGAATAAAAAAAATGATATCTCAAATATAATCCATAGTAGACGTATCAGCATACCCACAGAGAAAAGAATGCAAAGTTTAATATCAGAAGAAAAGTACATATAAATGCTAATTTTTTTTTAAAAAAAGAAGAAGGATATCTCACAGGATATCTGTTTCTTCCGTTTTGTACCTTAAATGACATTGTTTCTTTTTCCAAAGATGAAAGTGGAAGGTCTTCTTCATTGGATCATTCACGCTATAAGGAAACTGTCTGTTTGTTTAATTGCAAATGACAGATAGTGATCATTTTACCAAAAGTTAAGGTGAAATGTCAGTTGTTACAAAGAGTTAAGCTGAGGCATCAATGTCCTGCCTTCCAGTGGCATATTGTTTTTAAGTCAAGAATTTTAAGATATTTTTTTTTTATGTGGGAGAGGAAGCATTCTGAAAGCATGTATCCCAGGGGGTGGGAAAGGCTTCTACTGTATATTAGAAACAATATCTTGAAGAGTGCAAACAGAAAAGGTTTGAAAGCTAGCTGCTATCCCCAGAGAGAAATATTTTTGGGATCAGAAAAAATGGTTTGTACAGGGAACATTTGAATGACTTCAGTTTTTTTCACATGCATTGTACCTCCATTGACAGGAGCTGGCGCAAGTAACAGGAGCTCAACCCATCATGTGGCGCTCGGATCTCAAACTCAGCATCTTTAACTGCTGAACCATCCCATCCCATCCTACCCATCTAGCAGTTTGAAAGCATGCAAATGCGAATAGATGCATAGGTAATGGGAAGGTAACAGCATTTCATGTGCCTCAGTGTATAGTCATGCTGGCCACTTCACCCACAGAAATGTCTTTGGATAACATTGGTTCCTTCGGATAAGAAATGGAGATGACTACCACACCCCCTAGAGTCGGACATGACTTGGCAGGGGAATCCTTTACTTTACATTACCTAACCTATAACTTTACCCTGCATTGGCAGAAAAGGAGAATTACACCAAAGCATTTGCGTTGATGCAACATGACTGCCAGGGCTATTCCTATACTCCAAAGAACTGCTTGTGTGAGTGTAGGAATTGCTTGCAGTTGGCATTCCATGTCATTCTGAAGTCAATCTTCTATCAAACGCTCAGATAATAATACGCTGACTTCAAAGAAAGCAGCAGGATTAAAAGACTCCCTCTAGAGCAGGCCTGTCAAACTGGCAGCCGGTGGTCGGATGCCTCATATGCAGGCCACACCCACCACAGCTTTGCAAAGGCAAAAACTGTCATGATACATCGTGATACGTCACGTGACATGATCAAGTTTGACACCCGTGCTCTAGAGTGACCATGTAAACCAAAGATCAAGAACATAGGTTAGAAATAGGCTTAAACACAGGATAAGCTACATTTCTGGAATTTTAGTTTTAGCCTGTTGGATGCCCACAAGTCATCTTCAAATGCTGAGAGTAAGTTGAATTAGTATTAATAAGTAACTGGTGGACTGAGAACACAGATAATTTTTTTGCAAAATACTTCGCACATCAAGTTGTTCAATTAGTTTAAAAAAATATATTCTGCCTTGGTTAATGATGAGAAAAATGTAAAACGAAAAGGAACAGCCATTGTAGAAGATGCTATTTATTAATACAGCAAAGGGATTTATGCAAAATATGAGCAGTGAACATAAGAGCAAAAATGAGAGGAGGTCACTAAGAAATGCTAGGAAAAAAAACCAGGAGGACATGAGCATCAAATGAAAAGAGAAGTCAGAAGTGGGGGCATGGAGACTTTGAATGGACCCAAGTGGAACTTGGAAATATTATTATCCTGTTAAATAAAACCTTTTAAATAAGAACAAAAGAAAGCATTTTAACATTTGTCCTTACATGGAGCTGCTGGCAACTAATCACATGCCAGGGAATACTGAGAAAATATATGTATGTATGTATGTATGTATGTATGTATGTATGTATGTATGTATGTATGTATGTATAAAAAAGACATTCCATTTCTGTCCTACATGTTGAATATATACCTAAAAGTATGTGTGCTATAACTATACAGATACAGAGATCAAATATTCAGAACTTTAGACAGTTTCCTTTTTGAAGAATAAGTGACAAGTAACCTGGAGTTAAACCAAAATAATGGAAAAACCAACATAACTTTCCTGGACTCAGGTCTAATACTTTGCAGATCAAGAAAAATGGTAAGATCCAGTGATCTGACTATATGCCTCTATAGTTTCAAAGCAATCAACCTTTGAAGCAATTTATGTTTCCCATAAATTTGTTGCAATCTCTCCAAATTACAAAAGCCTGCCACTTTATATTCTTGTCTTGCAACGATATACAGTCTGCAATCTTGTTTACCTGAAAGATGATTGACTCGAAGAGAAACAGAGAGAAAGGCTAGCAATGTCTTTCCCAACACACAGCGAAGAGCATTTTCTTAGTTCAGGTGTTATTGCACAAACAATTGTCACAGTTATCTTTTTGTGCGAAATGCCATATAGGCTCAATCCAAGAAACGTACTGATTTCGTACCAGACACTACATGACAAGAATATCTGCTGTGCCCAAGCAGAAACAAGAGTCCGGTTCTTTTCAACAAGAGAGGACAGTTTGGAGACACTGAAATTTTGTTTAGTAAATCTAATTTCCCTGTGAATTGCCAAGGGACTTTCAGTCAGCTAAAATGGAACATATTTGAATTTGTCCTCTTCCTTTCAATGTGGTATGATTAAGAATATATAAAGAGGCCCAAGGGTCTATTTAGTCCATCATTTGGATCCCCGTAGGCTCAAACTAGATCCCCACGAGAATCATCCTGCATCTGATTTTGGAACATTTAGCCATCATAAAAATAGTTGATGTTTATCCATTCCTCAATGACTTTGTTGAATTCCTCTTTAAAGCCGTCCTCTCTGCTAATATACCCCATCATTTAGTTTTATATCCCTCCTGACTCATTCCCATCAGTACAAAAAAAAAAAGAAAAAGAAGAAGTATGCTTTCATGGGAGAGGTATGTGTATGTGTATTCACACAAACATACACACAAGCATATTCCTCTTTCTGTACTGATTTTATATGTGTATATGTGCATGTGTACATGCACATGTGTGCACACGTGCCTATAATCTCCACTGTCAACAAGCATTTTAATTTATTATTTATATATTAATTTATTTGCCTTTTTTTTTTACCCTGCTGTAATCCATATAGACTCTTGGTAACTTATATAAAGTATAAAACTGATTTTTTTTTAAAAAAATACAAATATTTACTATAATCCTACCATTAAAAAAACTATAAACAATAAAAATAAAGAATATACATGGCTTAATCAGAAAAGGTTCTCTGGAAGAACTTAGGCTTTAAAAACTTCTGAAATGTTAGCAAGCAGGCTGCTTGCTTGATCTTAGTTTCAATCCTGTGGACTTCCCCAGAATGTTTTTAAAAATAGCTTAAAATTGGTGTGTGTGCATGTGTGTGTATGCGTGTGTGTGTGTGTGTATGTATGTATATGTGTATGTACACATACACACACACACATATATATATATGTGTGTGTGTGTATGTGTGTGTGTGTGTGTATGTGTGTGTGTGTGTGTGTAGATGTAGGTCTTTGGTTATTCAGGTTTTCTCCCGTGTAAAATTGGAAGTGTCTTGGCGACGTTTCGACGAAGTCTCATTCGTCATCTTCAGGCTTCAGCTTCGTGCTTCTGGAAGCAATGTGTGATCTCACTTCCAATTTTATGCGGGAGAAAATCCGAATAACCAAAGACCTACATACAAACACCCGTGAAAACCTCAGAAAACAAATATATATAGATATAGATATATTTGTTTTCTGAGGTTTTCACGGGTGTTTGTATGTAGGATATGTATATATTTGTAGGTAGGATATGTATAGATATATAGATATATAGATATATTTCTCACAGCGTCTGTATATATTTCTTTTTGCATTCAGAGAGAACCATTACATGAAACTGTCACAATATCTTAAGTAACCCACAAAAGTGTTTTGCCTGGTAAACTGGATAACCATCTGCTCTTTGTGTAGATGGAGTGTGTCAGCTTCGTATTTAGAGATACAGAGCTCTGAGATTGGTGAATTATGTATGTATTCAGGGAACATAAAACAACAAAAAAAGGGCATTTGTATGCCTAGAACAAAGTTTATATCCTTGTGTTTCTTGAAAAAGATGGATAATATCATTTATTTAGGTTAGTTAGGTAGCACTAGGAATAATGGGGTGGGGAGAAAGGTTAAGCATATCTATCTTGCTCTAGGAAACTAGAGTAAGTGGCAGGAATTAAAGCCAGAGAAAGGAAAAGCCAAACAGCACATGCCAGGTAACAACCAATTCCAGCATATTTTAAATTCAAGTTGATCTGTTATGGCTACCATGTGGAGATCACTTTTAAAATTGCTCAGTGTGGCAGATGCTATCATATAGTAAGCTCAGTGTGAGCACTGTTTTCTATTGAAATGGATTCTACAGCCTCTGCCATAACATGGAGAAACTCCAGCATCATCTCTCAACTACGTTGTTCAGCTACTGAATACAATTGTGTGTGAGAGAGGGGGGGAGAGAGAAAGAGAGAGAGAATGAGAATGATGCAGTCATAAATCTTAAATTGCTGTATTTGGAATGAGATTTGGTATTATTTACTACTCCTTAGTGTTGGATTCCCAATGTTTGTCAGCCTGCATGATTCAGTTGGTATCTGCAAGATCCAATCTGGGTCAGTCACCAGGACCAGAGGCTTAGTCTTCCAAGCTTTTGGACTTGTGTTGAAACCCATTGTGGGAAGAAATATCCATCTGGTTCAGTTCCAAGCCAGGAGAAAGACACTGGAAACATGGAGGCTGATAGGAAAGATGGTTTAATGATGAAGCAGAACCACATGGGTTAAGAGGGATGGCTTTTATACCTTCTCTTTGGCTTTGCACTTGAACTTGCTGTTCCTGTGCAAGAACATGTATTCTATTGGCTGTTGTAGCAGTCATAGCAGGCTCTATAGGTTGTCTGAGCTCCCAGGTTTGGTTGATGTTTGGACTGCTGAGATGATGTAAAGAAGGTGCTTGTGTTCTGAAAGGGTGTTGGGCAATTCCCATTATGGCTTAATGGCTTTGTCCTGGTTTGGATTTTGAGTGAGAGCTAATCCTATCACTCTGCCTTTGTTAGAGGAAATGCCCTGCAGGGCATTTCAAAATATCCTGTCTTGAATGGATTTCTGCCTGCAGTATTTGCTTTGCCTATGAATAGAGCTATCTATCTTTTTATCTCTTAAGTGCTGACATCTGCTGTGGGCTATTAAGAAAAGGTGGGGGATGCTTTCTCTCTCTAAAAAAGCTTCTCATCCAGGGAAATATAATGTTCTTCCTTTTTAATATTTCTCAAAATATTTTATTCTTCTAGGAGGTTGGTGGTGGCTTCCCACATCATCTTCAGGGAACATATCTCTCACCAGAATGTGAATCTGCCTCTACCAAGTGGTATCTGTCATTCATAAAACATGTGTGCACACAACAATGTAGAGCCATGCTCACTTATCACACCAAGCTTCAGTTTTAAAACATTTTTTAACCAGATCATATTATAAACCGATTACTAAGTGAGACAATGTTAAGCTGAATCTAAACGAATCATTTTATGACTTAATGGGCTGTTTGAACCCAGCACTTCCTTTTCAGATTTTATATCATGGGTGAGCTATAGTTGATGAACTTCAAACATTATAACAGGTTAATACTAAAGAGCTAATTAGTTCTTTTCGCTAGCCAGATGCATTTTTTCCCCATTTCATATAACGCCTCTGTTGAGAAACCAGACACCTAAACTCTGCAAAGAATCAGATATTTACATTTTTAAAGCAACAAATATACTTCATTTCGGAGAGATCAGTTCCTTCTTCTGAGAGGCTGAAATGCCTTCTGATACAAGTGTTTACCTTAATTCAGGAGTGTCAAACTTGGGGTGTCACGTTGTCATCACGTGACATATCATAACCTTTTTTCCGTTCGCTAAACAGGGGATGGGTGTGGCCAGTGCGTGATGCATCTAGTGTCAGGATATAGTGTCTAGGATATAGCTTCTTTTCCAAGGGGGGAAGCCTGTCAGGCCTGGAAACCATACTAGACTTCAGGGTTCCAGACGCTGCCACATTTTTACCCTGAGGGGAAGAAGGGGGGTTGAGGGGTATGGTAACATTCTTCAAGCGGTCAAGGTCGGATGGTGTTCACATCTGCAGGAGGAGTGGCGAGAAGATATTCGAATGAACTGGGAGAACGTGGGACCATGTGACCAGCAAAGGGGTCAGGGGGGTGGGACTCTTGGGGTTTGTATAACTGGGAAAAGAATCCGGAAGTTCAGTTTTGGAATTTCACTCATCGTGTGCCAGTTTCCTCATGCTAGTAAAGAACTCTGAAAGACAATGGCTTCTGAGTTTTTTTTATGCAGAAGAGGTTTTTCTGGAACCTTGACATCTAAGCCGTGGGCCGCAAGTTTGACACCCCTGCCTTAATTGCATGCCTCAGTTACAGATCGTTTGGCAAGAAGGAACTAAGTGACTTCCCATCCTAATAATAGAAGGCTGCTAAAGTCTAGCACTTTTGCCCTGGAATGTTTCCCACATGTAGCTTGTTCCTAACATGCCTGACGCAACAGTCATTGGGGAAAAAATAAGAAAGTCTGGTTCACTATGTTACTATTCTAGATGAGGCTAAGATTGAGAAAAAGCAATCAGGAAAAATATCCAAAATACTGGTAAACCAATCATGATTGGACCAGGGGTGAAATGCTACCAGTTCAGACCGGTTTGCCCGAAGTAGTAGTAATAAATGCAACTGGTTCGGGCAAACCGGTATTTCTGATGATCAGCTGTGCCACGTGATTTATATTTGCTAGAAAGCAGGAAATCCTCCCCCTCAGTGTTCTACTTACCTGTGAAGACTCAGAAAAGACTTCTTAATCCTCCTTTTCAGTGTTGTGTGGTAGTGCCTATGGTGCACATGCGCTCAAAGTGAAGTGAACTGGTAACAGACTTCAGAGCATTTCACCCCTGGATTGGACCCTTTCGAGAAATATCTAAAACTGTCCCTCAATATTAGGAAATTGTGAATTTCTCAGACCTGATCATCCTAAATTTACAAATTAAATACTCTGGGATTGTCTATATTCTCAGATGCTATCTTAATCCTTAGTTAGAATTTGAATTCAACGTCAACATTAAACAATATCTGTTTATGCCAGATTCTTGGGAAGGGCTTGAGGAGTGAATAAAATATCCCAAATCCAGTATAAACATCTGACTGATTGTGCGGTGAACCATAATATTAATTTATTAAATATATATGCTACCCAACACCCAGTGACACATGTCTTTTTCCAAATCCTTAAAAACAAGAAACAATACACAGACAAAAAACAACAACCCCAGAAAACAACACAAAACAAAGATGGCAGAGATCACAAATCCAGGTGGAAACAAAGAAAAAAGAAACAATTGCCTTTATCAAAGGCCTAAGCGAAGACCCACCTCTTTAAGAGCTGCGGTGGCACAGTGGTTAGAATGCAGTATTGCAGGCTGACCCTGCTTACTGCCTTGAGTTCAATCATGACTGGCTTGAGGTTGTCTCAGCCTTCCATTCTTCTGAGGTTGGTAAAATGAGGACCCAAATTGATGGGGCCAATATGCTGAGATTGTAAACCACTCAGAGAGTGCTGTAAAGCACTATGTGGTGGTATATATGTTTAAGTGCTACTGCTTTAACAGCTCTTTGGAACACCAGTGGGGAGGGGCATTTGAATCTCAGGGGAATCTTCATTCCAAAGGTAGGCACTGCTCCTGGGAAGGAGTGGATTCAATAAGGGTGGGAAATATTGAGGTTTCACCATCCTTAATGCCATGCGATAATCCTTAATATGAGTCCTTACCCATGTCCAATCAGATTTACTTTGAGTCTTTCTCCAACAAAGTTCAAGATGTCTCTTCTGGTGCTTCATCTCCCAGAGCTACACCTTCTCTGATATTATGCTTTCCCACTTTTTTACAAAGATAGTTCTATAATTTACATCCATGCCTATATAAAAGAGGAGATAGAGACAGAGAGATACATGGGTGCGTCTACATGGGACACTAAGCTTGATTTAGCATTAGCGGTGAGTAAAATACTTACTCAAAAACTCATGTCATATTTTCCTTCCTTCCTTCCTTCCTTCCTTCCTTCCTTCCTTCCTTCCTTCCTTCCTTCCTTCCTTCCTTTTCTGTATCTATTTTAGTCTATATATTTGCAAGAGGGACATGGGTCATATCCTAGTCATAAAACAACATGAAGGCAGTGGACTCTAAAGAAAAGTGGTGACAGTTGTGAGTTATCTATTTTTCTCATTATCATTAGGATTCGTTTTAATGCAATTCCTTTTGTTGCCATTGAATATTAGCTTTTTTTCTATGCCCTAACAGGACTTATTATGATTATATGGCTTTCGTAGGAGTTGTGGAGATCCTGCTGTAATCTTAACAGTCCCTAAAAGAAGTAAGCAAAGAGCTGCTTCAATTCTTCCTCCTCTTTACTATTCTCTCTTGGAGAATTATTTTTTAAAAAATGAGTGGAAAAGAGTGTAATTTCCCATAATTACATAAACAATAACACACAGAAGGAGCTTTCAGAAAAAACAGAAGTAGTAATAATGTTAAGGCACATAGTCATGCGTACACAATACCCAGACAATTTTAAAATACTCTCTTGCACACCCACAGACATAAACACCCACACCCACAGACGAGAGGGGTGGCATACAGTGTCTCTCTATACATAAACACTACATACATACATTCGGTCTCTCATATAGATGATAGATAGATAGATAGATAGATAGATAGATAGATAGATAGATAGATAGATAGATAGATAGATAGATAGATGGCCGTGGTAGCTCAGGCTGTAAGAAGCCTGTTATTAGAACACAGCAGCCTGCAATTACTGCAGGTTCAAGCCCGGCCCAAGGTTGACTCAGCCTTCCATCCTTTATAAGGTAGGTAAAATGAGGACCCAGATTGTTGGGGGGGCAATAAGTTGACTTTGTAAATATACAAATAGAATGAGACTATTGCCTTATACACTGTAAGCCGCCCTGAGTCTTCGGAGAAGGGCGGGATATAAATGTAAATTAAAAAAAAAGATAGATACTTAGACAGATGATAGATAACATACACACACACTACACAGTACATATTATAAACATACAGAACAGACATGCCTATACACATATGTAATATAATTGAATTTTCAATGATTAAACATACAGTCAAACATGGAAATCCCATTTCTAAGTTTCAGACTTAGTTTATATGTCCCCTCTTGTGTGGGTAATTTTATAGGTTAAGACATCATTATAACTCTTCATGGAAGCTCACTGATGATTATTGACATCCCAGTGCAAGAGGACATAGCCATAAAAAATACAGTGTACTCCTTCTGTTCTAGCCACCATTTGATTGCTCCATTAACTTTGCTATTTCTTCAGTGAAAGATGTAATCTCAATCTTTTATTGGCCCCTCTCAAAAACTATTTAATAACACAATTGGAGAGAACATACCATGTTGGAATGAAAATTGATTCCAGTAAATGTGGTAATAAAAATTACATTGGATAAACGAGACGATCTGGGTTTTGTTCCCACAAGACTAGGAAATGAGATATCAGAATCCTTAGTGGAAGCTGCTTTTGTGTATGTGGGTGGATGGGCAAGGGAAATATGGCAAGAGGCAGAATGTATATTATGAATTGGTGGATTTGTGCGTCTTACTTTTCTTTTCCATTTTTTTTTGTCTAAAATTCCTTAATCAAAGGTTATTTGCAGAAAAACTTGCATCTTTGAGAATACAAACAGGAACAGAGGAAAGCCATTCAGTCATCGGTATCTGTAATTGCTTTTTCTTGGGCTGTTATTAATAATATATTAGAATAACAAAGACATTTTAACATAGAATCAGATTCGTATGAGATCAAGAGATTTTTTTTTGTATCTTCTCAACCAATGATCTTTATCAAGTGCAATCCTGAAATTACAGCTATGGGTTGAATTGTATTTATTTGACCATTCTTAAAATCTTATGTAATTCTAAAAATAGAATTTTTATTGGCCAAGTGTGATTGGACACACAAGGAATTTGTCTTGGTGCATATGCTCTCAGTGTACATAAAAGAAAAGATACGTTCATCAAGGTACAACATTTACAACACAATTGATGGTCAATATATCAATATAAATCATAAGGATTGCCAACAACAAAGTTACAGTCATACAGTCATAAGTGAAAATTGGTGATGGGAACTATGAGAAGATTAATACTAGTGCAGATTTAGTAAATAGTTTGACAGTGTTGAGGGAATTATTTGTTTAGCAGAGTGATGGCCTTCGGGGAAAAACTGTTCTTGTGTCTAGTTGTTCTGTTGTGCAGTGCTCTATAGCATCGTTTTGAGGGTAGGAGTTGAAACAGTTTATGTCCTGGATGTGAGGGATCTGTAAATATTTTCACGGCCCTCTTCTTGATTTGTGCAGTATACAGGTCCTCAATGGAAGGCAGGTTGGTAGCAATTATTTTTTCTGCAGTTCTAATTATCCTCTGAAGTCTGTGTCTTTCTTGTTGGGTTGCAGAACCGAACCAGACAGTTATAGAGGTGCAAATGACAGACTCAATAATTCCTCTGTAGAACTGAATCAGCAGCTCCTTGGGCAGTTTGAGCTTACTGAGTTGGCGCAGAAAGAACATTCTTTGTTGTCCTTTTTTAATGATGTTTTTGATGTTAGCTGTCCATTTTAGATCTTGCGATATGATAGAACCTAGAAATTTGAAGGTTTCTACTGTTGATACTGTGTTGTCTAGTATTGTGAGAGGTGGAAGTATGGAAGGGTTTCTCCTAAAGTCTACCACCATTTCTACGGTTTTGAGTGTGTTCAGTTCCAGATTGTTTTGGTTGCACCACAAGGCTAGTTGTTCGACCTCTCGTCTATATGCGGATTCGTCATTGTCTCGAATGAGACCGATCACTGTTGTGTCATCTGCGAACTTCAGTAGCTTAACAGATGGATCATTAGAGATGCAGTCATTGGTATACAGAGAGAAGAGAAGTGGGGAGAGCACACAGCCTTGGGGGGCCCCTGTGCTAATTGTACAGGTGTTTGATGTGATCTTGCTTAGCTTCACCTGCTGCTTCCTGTTTAGGAAGCTTGTGATCCACTTACAAGTCTGTAAGTGGATTCCCACTTACTGTAAGTGGATTCCTAGCATCACAAAGAATACAACAATATTCATATAAATGTGCTTACATCCTCACTTTAGACCTTCCTTGTTAACCTGGGAGGTTGGGATGGAGAGAGTTCAGCTTTATGTTTTCTTTTTCTCAATGCCTGAAAAGGCCCAGCATAAAAACTTTCACCTGACTTCTTTAAGATTCACATCCTGGCTTTGACTGTTGACTTAAGTCATGTCAAGAAGCCAACAACAAAATAATTGAGCAATTCTTTTGATATTCTTGAATTCCTACAGGGCAGCTTTCTGCAATTTAGCATTTGCTAACGTTACAGTGAATAAAACTGCCAAAATATCTAGTTAGGAAGATCAAACGATGAACATTCTGGCAAAATTCAGGGGCCGGATAGCTCAGGCTGGTAAAGCCTGTTATTAAGAACACAAAGCCTGCAATTACTGCAGGTTCAAGCCCGGCCCAAGGTTGACTCAGCCTTCCATCCTTTATAAGGTAGGTAAAATGAGGACCCAGATTGTTGGGAGGGCAATAAGTTGACTTTGTAAAAATATATAAATAGAATGAGACTATTGCCTTATACACTGTAAGCCGCCCTGAGTCTTCGGAGAAGGGCGGGGTATAAATGTAAAAAATAAAAAAAATAAAAAATGTTCCCATTTTTTTCTAGTGGTTACTATGCCTAGAAAGGCCGTTAGAAAACCACTCAGATCACACAGGAAATTAACCCAAGGTTGATATGGTTGAGAATAAAACGGGAAAAGGAAGGAAGGAAGGAAGGAAGGAAGGAAGGAAGGAAGGAAGGAAGGAAGGAAGGAAGGAAGGAAGGAAGGCTTTTCCCCAAAAAATGACGTGTATTTATTTTTCAGTTTGTTTGCTTGTTATTTATTTATTTAAATTTTAAAGCCACAAAAGTCCAAACAACTCTTGGTAACATGCTTTTTTTAAAAAAAAGAAAGATAAAGATTTGAGGGGGGAGGAGAACATGAAAGGATGTCTGTATTTCTGCTATGGGATTTTGCCAATGGAGGGACAATGGCATGGAAATGTGTTTCATTACTTGGAATGCACTAATACACACACACACACACACACACAAATTAAGAATTTAGATATGATATTTCATTGTTGAAATATGTTGGTGCCAGTAATTTTATGTGTGTGCAACAAAGAATATTCAGTGCTATCACAGTTTCTAAAAACAAACTCAGATAACCTGCCTGAGGACTAAGCATACCTCTTTGCTCCAGAAATAGCACAGCACACATTGTTTTTACATATATCATTAAAATTGTTAGAACAAAAATATATGTTGCCTTAATAAATTGAGAATGACATAAATCTCCTGGAGCAGGAATCCACTTAGATAATAAAATGGGAGCCTGGCAACAAACTTAATACATTAGTCAAGTGCATTTAAAAAGCTATAGAGAAGATTCACCTGCCCTTATTATTTCCCCTAAAATTCACCATCAAATTTTGGAAAGGCCAGGCAGGGACAAAAGAGCTAGCCTTCAGCTCTGTGGAATCAATTTGAGGTGCAAGGTCCAGTAACAAATAAATAAATAAATATTTGTCTATTAAATATTTGTCTTATTAACTCATAAGATGACTTGGATGGGGTCTCAGAATTTTCTATCTGCAATGACCCATTTCTGGAACTTTTGTCACAAAGATATTTAGTTGGTTTATTCGTATCTGCCCTTTAGGTAGCTGATAAAGTGTGTATTTATGCTTAATAATCACTGATCAGAGAGTTTCCCTATTTTGTGCAATGTACCATTTTATCATTTTTTAAATTACATTTTTATTGTTTTGAGTAAAGCAGTTGTCAAATAAAAAGAAAGGAAAAAATACAGGAAAAAAATTAAAATAACATTCCATACTCTTTTGGACAGCGGTATACAGATTTGCCTCCCAGAAGTAGAGTTTGCCAATTAAAATTTGGGGAGTTACCTCTCTAATGAACACATCTTACAAATGCAAAGTCATGCTGGAAAAATCATTTGTATAATGTGAATAATCTTACAGAAATCGCAGGCAACCTAAGCAAGAAAATCATAAAATCATAAAGACCTTAGCCTTAAGCCAAACTAGAAATAGTCAGTGGCTAGATGCATACATTAAAAGAAGAAAATGCTTTGCAAGATTTTATTCAAAATAAATGTTTTATGTTTTGTAAATTGTCATAAAGAAGCTGGCAGAAAACCACATCCCCCTTTCTTTTAACAAGCATTGGCCTTCTACATTAGAACATCAATAAGCAGCCTGACTTGATTAGGAACAAAGACATATGCGTTGTAGAATTTTATAATCAGATAAAGAACAGTTTGATTTTCCTGGATTGAAACTAGTAGTATAAAATATGAGCCAATGACTATGGAGTATTTTCTTAACCTGAGGTCCTCTGTGCCTCAATCATTTTATTTTATTTATTTATTTATTTATTTTGTCGAGTATGTATTAGATAATATTTATAAGTATAAGCATGAATTGAATACAAAAAGTGAATACAATTAAAGGGAACATAAGGACAGGGACTGTAGGCACACTGGTGTTCTTATGCACATCCCTTACAGACCTCTTAGGAATGGGGTGAGGTCAACAGTAGACAGTTTTAGGTTAAAGTATTTGGGGTTTTGGGAACAGACCACAGAGTCTGGTAGTGCATTTTAGGCATTAACAACTCTGTTACTGAATATTTTCTGCAGTCGAGTTTGGAGTGGTTCACTTTAAGTTTGAATCTATTATTTGCTCGTATATTGTTGTGGTTGAAGCTGAAGGAGTCATTGACAGGTAGGACATTGTAGCAGTTGATTTTATGAGCTATGCTCAGGTCATACCGAATCATGCTGGATATTCAAGGAAATATAATCCTGGTGGTTTGGGAAATACTTCAGAATACAGAAGGATGCTTTATGGCAGGGGTCTGCAACCTTGGTCCCTTTAAGACTTGTGGACTTCAACTCCCAGAGTCCCTCAGCCAGCAAAGCTGGCTGAGGAACTCTGGGAGTTGAAGTCCACAAGTCTTAAAGGGACCAAGGTTGCAGACCCCTGCTTTATGGTATAAAGAAAATCACATCCAAAAGTCAAACAGCAACATGTAAGAATGTTGCTGTATTTAATAGAAGGGGCCAAATCTTGAGTGCTGGATGAAGCACTGATGATGATCTGGTGGTGGAGTGGGGAAGGAATGTCAGTATTTCTTTTAGCCCCAAGCATTACCATGGCAAATACAAATGGTTCAACTGCCTGCCTTTTATGAGAATCTGCAGCAAATGACATTATCAAAGCGTCAAAAAGAAATCAATGTATGATTTACCACCCAAGGTTTTCCTTCACGTTTGCATTATTACACAAACAATGCTGTTAAATGGATAAGGAACTGAATGTTTGGACTACTCCCTTGTCCTGCTGACAAATTATATTCTGATAAGTAATTACTGGGAAGAGTCACCTTGAAGAGATTCAGCAAGGTGGGGGGGGGAGGAATCTGCTAGACTGTTCACTAAGGTGTCTCTTGAAACAGAAGAAAAAAAGAATTTGGTTTGTTGCAGAGAAATGAAACTTGTCTTCTGCACACAGCTCTGGAATTATCCCTTCAACAAAATCCAATTCTAAAAAGCAGCAGAATCGCAATGAATTCCGTTCTACATTGAGCTTGGTTTGCTCAAAGTTGACTCAAAATCTATTATGGGGTTAAGTCTATGTCTCAGTCAGGGCTTGTTAGGATGAGCTGAATTCCCCTGTCTCCCCCACAAAAAAAAGCATTAATTCTCCATAAAATCAGGCATCTATTTTCTGCTGAAATATCTATAAAATCCAGCAAATACTTGAAGCATACATTTTTCAAAGTATTGTAGTTTCTTCACCCTTTTAGACAGGGACTTTATCTGTCTGGGATGGGGGAACACAACTCTGGATATAGGAGAAGTGAAAGGCAGTTTCTTAGAATGAGGCCATGGATGGTTGGCAAGTGGAAGGATGATCAAGTGAAATTTATGCTTCAAAATTTTGTAGTGGGAGCCCCTCACACCAAGGAAAGGCACAGATATTATATTGCTTGATGGGCCAATGAAGAATTTTGAGCACCTGGAAAATATAAGCTAGGTGCAGATGGTCTTGGAGAAAAATCTGTGTAGTGGTCATTGAGAATGAAAAACCGGTGTGATGATTATTTCAGAGAAATAGCCTTAACATGACCTTTTAACCCAACTTCCTACAATTTCTGTCTCCTGTTATTTCAGAATTACTGGAAAGACCACATGACTTTTGGGTGAGCTTATTGATTAACGCAGATAGTGCACTTAAGGTGGGTCTGACTAGTTTTTTAACAATTATATTCCGCCAACTAGGTTGACACAGAGAGATTGTTTGGTTTTGGAAGCTATTTTGCAACATCAATAGAACTGTCATCCAATACCCCGTTTCCGTTCTCCCTAAGCCATATCATGCAGTGCTGAAAGATAGTAGCTGGCAAGGGAGTGGCTACCTGAGCTCACCACTAAAAGATGGAACTAGAGGGGTTTTTTTTCCCTATGTTTTTTTCTAGGTTTCCCAGTTGGCAACCTCATTTGTCTTAATGTCTTCCTTCTGTTACATAGATGATATTTTAGCAGAACGCAAAAGGAAGCAGGAGTCACAACATTTTTGCAATGTGCTAATGATTCAGCCCTAGGATGCTTTGTAACGAAGCTTCAGAGGAAATGGAATACAGGGGATTGCCTTTGGTTTTGTGTTATTAGATAATTTGTCAATCCTGGCATTGAAAGAGCACCTACTAGAAATAAAAGCGAAAGACACAAGGCAGAATCTGATATATTCCTCTCTTTTTTAATCTTTATTGCCCTTTATGGAGAAGCTATGCATAAATGAAATTTGTAAGTATCACATGTGTACTGCACACGTGCATGCACACACACACACACACATACACACACAGCAGAAGATGATTTTAGTGTATCAAGATTTTGCATACCTGCGAAGGATAGTATAGGAGGTATTCCTTGACTTATGATCACAATTCAGCCCAAAATCTCCGTTGCTAAGCAAGGCAGTTGTTAAGTGAGATTTGCCCCATTTGATAACATTTTTCGCTACAATCGTTAAACGAATCACTACAGTTGTTAAAGAGAATCATGTGATTGTTAAGCAAATCTGGCTTCCCCTGTTGACTTTGTGTTGTGCCTCGTCCTCCCTCCTCTCCTCAGCTGGGCTCCCCCTCCTCCTCCCGGGACTGCTATCAGATTCAGAGTCTGATAATGAAGAGGAATGGCCTGGCATCCCTGCAGCCCCCAGCCCTGGCACCATGCCCGGACAGAATGTCAGGAATGAACAAACAAACCTCACTCCTACAGCGTGTGAGCAGGGAGCCAGCCATGTGCTAGAATTACTGGCAGCAGATCCAGAGGAAGGGAATTCACAGTGGACGGATCCCCACTTCTGGAGATCTGAGAGGCGACATCAGCAGAAGGAAGGGAGGGGCAGGCCTGGATAAGTGCTGAGTCATGGAGCTACACCCCACAGCCTATATAAAGGATCAGCTTGAGTCAAGCAACGTTGAGTCAAGCAAAGTCTCCTTTAGTTTGCTGAAGTCACAACTTGGATTCCTGCCTGCCCTGAGAAATCTGAAAGGAATTTGGCAAAGCTGCAGAGGCTTCGTGGCCACGCTTGATACAGACTTCCTAGACCCGGTCATCGGAGGGGGAGGGGGACACGACACTTTGCTTGTTGGAAACTGGCTGAGAAGCTTACAAATGGTGATCAAATGGCCCCTGCACAATGCAACCATCATTAATGAAAGCCAGTTGCCAAGCACCCAAATTTTGCCTTATGGGGATACTGCAATGGTTATAAGTGTGAAATCTGGTCATAAGTCACTTTTTTCAGTGCTGAATTGTCAGTAGACCTATGGTGGTAAGCAGTGGTGGGTTTCAAAATTTTTACTACCGGTTCTGTGGGTGTGGCTTGGTGGGCATGGTGTGGCTTGGTGGCGTGGCTTGGCTTGATGGGCGTGGCTTGGTGGGTGTGGCAGGGGAAGGATACTATAAAATCTCCATTCCCTCTCCATTCCAGGGGAAAATCCCCATTTCTTCCCGATCAGCTGGGACTCAGGAGGAAGAGAATAGATGGGGGTGGGGCCAGTCAGAATTTTTACTATCGGATTTCCGAACTACTCAAAACTTCTGCTACTGGTTCTCCAGATACCATCTTTGCATTGAAATAGTATTTCCTAAATCCCTTCCATTCTACCTTTACTGCAACTATATTAGTGGGAGGTTTACCTCTAGATGCACTTTGTAACAAATTAAATATTAATTTTAAATATTAAATATTAGGAAGAGGCATGTTAAATACGACATCATGAAAGTTTCAAGTTGGCATCTTCAGTTATTTTTGAAAAAGTGAAAAAAGTTGGAGGATTGGGATTGACTGAATGTGTAAGAAAGAGAAAGGTGTATGATTTCTTGATCTTTACAAGAGGGAACAGCAGGCCAATCAATTCAGTATAAATATTGGATTAAAACTTTTTCAAGAGGAAAAACCACTCATAAAATAGCAGATATAATTCTAAGGGAAAATTTATTCTAGTGAGTTAAGTTACAACATCTAGGTTTTGCTGAAGCAATTTATACATTCCTTGTTCCTACCTTAGCCTGGCAAGAGTGAATTGTACATTTATTTATGGAAGTAGCCCAAATAAATCAGAAGTTTAATGCAAAACATGAGGAAGGGGGCATCTTTAAAAAAAAAAACCTCATAGAGACATGTTTTCCATGGATGAGCCTGATTATTTCTATCTGCATTAGAAGTGAAGAAGCTTTCAAAAGGAGAGCACAAAAATAATGAAAGAAACCAATAAAAATAAAAGAAGCAATGGGTGGAAACTAATCGAGGAGAGAAGCAACTTAGAACTAAGGAGAAATTTCCTGACTGTTAAAACAATTAATAAGTGGAACAACTTGCCTGCAGAAGTTGTAAATGCTCCAACACTGGAAATTTTTAAGAAAATGTTGGATAGCCATTTGTCTGAAATGGTGTAGGGTTTCCTGCCTGGGCAGGGGGTTGGACTAGAAGACCTCCATGGTCCCTTCCAACTCTGTTGTTGTTGTTGTTGTTGCTGTTGTTGTTGTTGTTATTATAATAAAACAACAACAGAAACCAATCAAAAGAAGTAGTACTTTTGAAAATGAAATATAGTGTAAAAATTCCATTGACAGTACAAAGGATCTCCAGGCTTTTCCTGAAAGCCTGAAAAAAGACAAGACTGACCATCAAGTGATAAGAATCCATTCCAAAACTACTAGGCCTCTGTAAAAAAGTCCCCCTCTTTCTACTCTCCAGTCTAAGGACTGATCTGCCCCAAATACATCACTTTGAAGCCTCACTGATCTCCATTAAATTAAGCATTATCTCACTTAAAAATATTTTCCACAGTCATCAACAGAATTTCCATTTTCTGGGTCAGATCATAGCACATTTTACACTGATAGCATAAAGTTAGGTTTTCCAAAATAACAAAATATTCTGCATGTTAGGCTGGCCCTGTGTCAGTAGATAGGCAGAGAGAGAAAAATTAGTACTGCCAAATCCGGGTATGTTTCAGGGAAAATCTTTTTTTTTTTTAACAAGCAGACTTTTCATTGATAAAATTCTAAAAAAATATCAAATGGAGTGCAATGTTCCAGAAATAGGGAGAAGCTAAGTAAAGCATGATAATAATAAAACAAAACAGGTGGTAGGTTGTTTCTCAGTCATTAGATGACTAGTCTAGAAAGTAGACTAAAAATGGAGCACTGGAGGTTGAAAGCCAATCACAAAATGTTAGAAAATGATATTCTACAGTTTGGTATCCATATCTGCTGAGCCATCTCTTCAACTACAATGACCAAAGCTGTCAGGAACTTCACTGATTCATGTGGAGGTGGCAATAGAATTGAATCAAATCTGACAGAAAATAAGATGATTTCCTGACAATGCATTAATAGAATTATACGAGAGTGACGATCCAATCTTTCATTTTTGGTCCAATTACTTTGTTTTTTAAAAAAGAGAAAGCAGCATGAGTACGGGAAAGCTCATTTAAAAAAAAAAAAGTTTTCCTGAAGCTGAGACTTTATTCTCTGAGACCACATCCCATATAATGTGGTAATAAAGCTACCCCATTGGAGGTTTTAAATGATATTTTAAAAGCAGCTTTGTTGATATAAAGTGATCTAGTTTCTTGTTATTTTGTGAACTAGTTCTATTTCAGGTGGATGCTTTCTAGGTCACTTGAAGTCCCTGAGGAAATCTCAGAACTTCTTTGCCATATATGATGTTACATGATTTCCTAAGAGAAGTGGGCTGGGGACAGGATTGGCCTTTATACCTGTAACCTGATATATAGATTAGATGAAGAAGCCTCCTCTGGTAGTAGCTTTGCTTTGGTGAAGAGTAGATGCTTTGGAGTACAGAGATATGTTGTTCATCTTTACATGAGGAAAAATAATTTTATGAGGAAGGGAGTGAACAATGGATATTTCAAAAAACATTTTTTACTTTGTTGAAGGTTTGGAGACAATTTTTTTTTAAGTTTGATCCAAGGAATAATGGACAAGGAGGGTTGTCATCTTGTATTTTATGAGGGCATATGTATCTGATTATGTGAGGTTAGTAGACTTTCTGGATATGGTGAAGCTCAGATACAACTGAAATATATTGATTTTCCAGATTTATTGTTTTGATTGCTTTGGCACATGATACATACCAGATACTGAATATTTTGGTGGATGACTGCACGGATTCACTTGGATAGTGAGATGGACAGTATCTACATTTTATAAATAAATAAAATAAATAGTGAGAGTGCAGCCCTGCTAACTCTCCTGCATCTCACTTTTGATTTTATTGCCCATGGTAATCTTCTGAACACATTTTGGGATTTAGGAGATTTATTTGTACTGGTTTTAATCCTTCCATTTAGCTGTATCTAGAAGGTAATGCTGAGGGAATATTCTTTGACACCTACATTCCTGTTTCATGTTGTCCCAGCTACCAGGTTTACTAGATGTACCTTGTTTCTTCCCTTTGTAAACTAGCATACTGGAGATTGCAGTAATAGAATCCAAAGCCTTCTTGATCATAATTTCTGTAGCCAGTTGTTGACTTCCAGAATCCTGTTTTTTTTTTCTTGTGCTGTAATCCTCATGAGAGAAAAAAACACACACTAGTATGCATTCCCAATTCCTGCACTTTCCTACCCAAGAAGGCTTCATCCAGAGATTTTTTTCACTATATCATTTGTCCCCATATGGATCATCATCAACAGGAAAGGATAACTGTTCATGGGTTGAATAGTTCTTGGTGTAGTGACATAGTTGCTGAGATGGCTGTTGATTGCCCATTAGAGGGAGCCTTGCATCCATCTAAATTCCATTGGTGCTGACTGTCTACATATATTTTTGCTCTTTGGAGTCATATTCTTCCAATTTGTTTGCCTTTTCCAAAAAGGGATTTCTCCTTGTTCTTTGGCTTATGTATTCTTAGAAGAGAATGGAGTCAAGATCAGATTTAATTGGCCACACTACTTTCTCTTTGCCAGAGAACCTATGTTGAATAAGGAACTGCTATTTTACATGGGAATTTCTATTCTACTTTTCAAAGAATTTACTAGGGTGGGTAACAATCAATATGTTTGGCAAACACATTATTTAGGGAAAGCCTGTTAAATTTCCATGCATTGTTGTTTTTATTTAAATCTCAACTTGATAAAAATCAAATTTAAGAATTTAAAAAAATGGAAAACAAAGGAAAAATATTGGCCAGTCCACTTTTGTTTGTTACTGATTAGAATGGTAACTGCTGGCAGAAAAATCACATGCATTAGAAAATAAAGTAAGCACTCATGAATCTCTGACTCAGAATAAAACCAGATTCTCTCTCAAAACTGGCAATATTTATGGAATAAAAATCCCAAAGTTGTTTTTTCTCTCATTGGCATTATCTGAGTAAGAAAATTGGAGCTTTCAAATCCTTGTATTTAGAGTCCTATTAAGGTTATTTAGAAATATTACTCCATTGGGGAAAAAAGTATGTCATCATAAAAGTCAACACAGAGATTTCACTTCCACTTCCAACCATTGTGCTCAGATTCCATATATTTCAATAAACAAACACAGATTCAGTAAAACTGAAGTATATGCAGCTTTGGCAAGTGAAGGTCAAATATGAGTGTTTATGTTCTTTGTGAACTATTTGTGAAGTCTATATTGTAATAATATGCTAAATTTGATATATGCTGGAGATTAATCTTTCAGGCACATTCACTTCTGCAATGAAAGGTTTGTTTATTCTGTCCTTCTGAAGAATCAAGCTTTCATCTTGAAGAAATAAAATAATTTAAATAAGAGTTAAACATGTGATGCTGTTAAGTATCTCTTCATTTATTACTCTTTTATCTGAAAGTTCATGATCTTGACCTCTTTTCTGGAGAGAAATGAATAAACAATATGTTCAATATTGCAGAAGGTTTCAGGGAAAGTTTCCAATGCCACTAAGTGCAGCTGGGTTCTTGACTCTCAGTGGAGCTCAGAACCAACAAAACATCTAATTTTCATACGTTATGAATGTTAATAATAGGAATGTTCATTTCCTAACTACAATGAACAAAATTGTGTCTAGACACTTTCTATTTCTCAGGAACTAAATTCTATTTCAATGTTACAATAAAGCAGTCTTTATTCTATGTTTTATGCCTTTTAATGTCTTCATTAGAAATGAAGAAACTGAATTTCCCCCAGATCGTGTGTCAATTGTTTGCTCGTTTATTAACCAAAGAGCCAAAATGGTGCCAAAAACCGATGACCAAGAAAAAATATTTTTTTAAAAAAATAAACAACAGTTCTCTAGATAGCTACGTAGAAATAAGCCCTATTGGGGTTTATTCTCATATAGTTGTGTGTAGGAGCTCCGCTTTAACCCTACTACCTTAAAAATAATTATAAAATCTATATCGGGGAAAACAACAACAGAAAATGATTACAGATTCTGCTTTTATAGTGAAAGCAGACAAGAAGATTGTGAATCTGAACACCGCAGAACAATGGCATATGTGAATGGGTTATCTATCCCACTTTACCTTATCTCAATCATTTATTCATTGATGGAAATGCCCTCTTGGAACAAAACTTGTATCTGGCTGAGATTCCATGTTAAGTGAATGTTATAAGTTAAATCTTGATCCTTCATCAGTTTACATGAAACTCAAAATACTATTTGGGAATTAGAAGATACTGTATATATAATCACACATGCACACACCCCTATTTCTTCGGGGAAATAGCATCAACAAAACCATTCTTCTTGCATGATTATATAACTTAGAAGGAAAACTGATGAGAAAGAATGACCGGATGTAAATAATGAAGCTGATATAAATAACGACTATATGTTTTATGTCAAGGTTTGTTATGTTTTGTTGTTTTTCTGTTTTCTTTTGTTAAAAAATAAAAAAATATTTGAAAAAAGAGAGAAAGAATGACCTATAAGAGTATACATAATACTGTATGTTTTCTAGACTCTTCATCAGCAACATCATTAATACTCATATGGATGGGATCTTGAACGAGGCCTATCACTTATCTAAAATATATCTAAAGTAAATGTGCCCATCAGTATCCATATCATGATTGCTGCACAATCTATACTCCAGCTGGTGTCTTTGCATTGAGAGGGGTAGATTAAAGTGGTGGTGAATGAGTATCTGGAACACTGATCTTCAAATCAATCTAAGCCTGATTTCCAATCTCATAGCTTGTGGGATTTTTCAAAAAGAGTATGGACCAGCTTTTTGCCTTTCCTCCATTATTTTGTCAGGGCTTTACTTAAGCCAAGTTGGGTGAATCAACCTTTGTCCATCAAGGTGTATGTCTTGTGGGACCAGCTCAGTAAAGTCCCTGAACTATACAACCTTTTCCCACTCTCTGTACAGTGAATTCCAGATAACTTTTATGTACGTATCCTGAAGAAGTTCTCTGGTACAGAACAAACTTCTATTTGTTGCTTTTTTTCCCTCTGGCAAATCCAAATATATCTTTCCAGTTGCTCAGTTTTTATGTACTATGTACTATACAATTTGCCTTGTGATTGAAAAATTGTGGGTTTTTTCCTTTAATTTCTAATTTTATCTTGTTATACTTAGATATGCGCATATGCGCGTATATTTATATTTTAGCTATATTTGACTTCTGGCCTTATGGTTATTAATAAAGACTGTTTTGATGAGGGTTTGTTTTAAGAGAGAGTCTTGAAAGAGAAATGATGATTGAAGAAGCCGTCTGTTTATTCAATCTTATTGATAACTATCAATATATCTCTAATTTTTACTTCTTGAAGCAATTTACAGGATCCTAGAAGATGTAAATTATCTTAATCTTTTTTTTTTTTCCATTCAGAATTCAGATAGGGATGTGGGGTGAAAACAGCAAAGGTCACTGTGATGAATGACTCAAACCAGGGCATAAAGGGTAATACTTTCATGGTCCTATTTAAACTTTGTAATGGGTTTTGAAAGCCTACTGAAAGTTCAGGCCTCCAGAGGGCCTCCAGAACCTGGGGAGGGCGTTTTCGCCCTCCTGGAGGCTCGAAAAAAGCCTCCGGACACTGGGCGGGGAAAAACAGCCTCCACCATGGTGCAGGAGGCCGACTAGGCCACACCAACCACAGCCATGCCCAACCAGCAACTGGGCAGAGAACCCTTTGCTAAAAATTTTGAAGCCCACCCCTGACGGGATGTAATAAATAAATAGAAAAATTGAGAATTTGCATTATCTTTGATGAGAAATGGAGAAAGATGAAGATGGGATAGAATCCCAGCTAAAGTTATGTTTCAGGACTTTCTTACTTTGGAAAAAAACCTCTAATTATTGAAATGATTTAAGAGTATGATGAAAATAAGACAGTGTATATGCCAATAGTTTGGTCATGCTGTAGTCTAGCTTTGAGATGCTGATAAAGATGGGGAAAAATTCTAAACATTAATTAATCTATACAAGAGTGAGGATAATTAAAATCCCCACAGCGAATGTAAAGGCTTTGTGTTCGGGAGTCACTTTCAATATCTGATGTCTGATATTGACATGAATTATAATTGTAATCCAAATCAATCAGGAGTTGGTTGAATAGACAATGAAACAAAATGAGTTGCCTTGCAATGATAGCTTTTGAGCTTATGGTGACAATGCAGATAGAGAGGGGTGAGACTTTCTCAGAATATGGGCCTGAAGCAATTCATTGGGGCAAATCTTCCCTTTCCTTTTTATGAAGAGAATTGTATTGTTTCTAGAGCAAATCTTTTCCTTGAAGTCAGTCTGAATCACTTGGTCCAAGCCTGGAATTGAAGAAAATGCTTATTTTGGAGCAGTAGTTTCAACAACTGATACAATGTCCATCATGAGCTTTCATAAGTGCAGAGGTAACTATGTCTCATACCTGATTTTAAATTATATTTAAGTGCTGAAGTTGCTTGAGGCAAGCAATGAAATCAAGGGAAAGCTGAAGCTAATGAAAATCTGGTGAATGAATGTTGATGTTTTCCTAAATTGAGTGTGTAGAGTTCCTCCTCAATGCAAGCTCTTGAATTATGTTATGGAAGTGGATGTCCAATTCTTTTTTTTTCCCCCACAGCAGACTTTGATGCTTTTATAGAAAGCAGCCTGAAGATACGGAAGTATCCTGACGGTGATATCTTTAATGATAAATCCAGCATGCCTTTTGCAGTGCAATACTTACAAAATGAGTCTTGTACATTCCCTGCCAAATAGTGAGGAGCTAGTTTTCCCTATTGAAAGTAGTCAGACCAGGCTCCTTTTTCTGTCGTACTTTATCCTGCATTTTCAATCTGTGTGGGGGGCAAAGGGGGGGGCGGGATTGGGTTATTTTGCAAGTTAAATGCAAAAGAAAGAAAATGTGAAATAGTCTAAGTATTTATTGGTGGTAAGGTGATAGAGACAGCAACTATAAATCATTTTGTGTTTCAGATGAAACAAAGAGTTTCTACATCTGGAAGGACTGAGACTCTGAAAGTGAAAAACTAAGCTATTTTATGATTTCTTTATATATGTTTTGTAAATTCACCCATCACTGGCTGTGAAGTCTAAAAACAGCAGTTGCTAAATTATAGAGCAGAGACAGCAATGATCTTCCCTTTTCTAACCTTGTACTGTTTCATAGTCTTTTACTGTAATCATTCGCTCTCAGACTGTTAAGAAAATATAATATCTAAAATCAGCAGTATTTTCCCTGGAAAGATTAGAGCAATATGGTGATGTGTGAATCCCAGCATTTCATTCACTTTAATTACTATATTTTCAGGTGTTCATTTTTTCAGCAAGTTGAAGGACTAAATCATGGATAAGTTCTATTAAGCAGTAATGGGATTTGTTTCTGAAGTTTCTTCTCACTGTCTTGATTTCCATATTTCTTCATTCTCAGCTCAGCTGGTTTACTTCTTCAATTTCTAATTTGGAATTGAAATAGATCTAATCAAATAGATCTAATCTAAGATTCCAATAAATAAACACCCTTTTGTGTGGGACAAGTCACACTTAGAAGCAATATGTGAGACACAGAGCTTTCAATATAATTTCATGTTTAAAAATTGTTTAAATATTTAAATAAACAGCAAGCATTCACTCACAGGAGCAAATAAATGCTCTTTTAAATTGTGAATAAGCAGATGCAATTTGCAATGTTACAATCTGGGCAGGAATAATAACCATCCCCTTGCCAATAATTCAGGGAAGAATAGAATTTGAACAACTGTTCAGAAATCTTGGCTAATACATATATATCCCCCCAAATATGGCTGTTTTTTATTCCAATTAAATAAATTATTTTCCCTTCCACTTTTGATAATTTCCCAATTGAAGAGGTATATTTAGCTATGAGACACAAATGCAGTGGCATGGATTTGACTAGCTTTGCTTCTTCATTGTCAGGCTGATGGTGCCAATGCCAACACTTGGTTTTTAGAAGGTATGGACAAACTGGAGGTGGTGCTAAGGCAGTCAGAGTAAACCTGTAGATTTCTGAAGGGCCAGCCTGTGTTTTGCACTTGCCACAAGACATATCACATTGGTGGCAGCAGCCATTTTATCTTTTCAATACTTTAGCAAATATTGAAGAAAAGGGGTTGTGTCTATCAGCAGTTTTCAGTTCTGACTGAGGGACGGAAGATGTCAGAATTGCTATGAGGAGCTGGTATTGATTAGGGTGAAGAATTCCAACCCCTTCTTGGTGAGATGGAGAAAAAGTGGTACTGCCTGTTATTGTGCCAGCTTAGTAAGGTTTGTAGATGCAACTTAGGCCTTAAGCTACTGAGTGGAAGAGTAAGGAGAGCAAAAAAGATGATGTGTGTGCATAGATGGCTTGAGAGGGGCAGACTGAGTGTCCAAGACTAGGGCCCTGAGTGCTAAGTTAAAAGCATCTTGAAGAACTGGTTGGCTAATAATTGGATGGTTATGGCATCTGGATATGAGACTACCTTCCCTGGATAGAAATGGTTTGGGAAGTCATGGTCACTAAGGTAACCAAGGACTTGATCCAGATTATTGAAGGCCTGATTTACTCTCACAAAATTATTTTAATGTTGTTATTGTTTATGAGCCCATGATTAAATTTATTGATGATAACCAGTTACACACCTCTATTCGTGGCCAAACATCTTATATGACCAAAGGTTCTTTCATAGTATCTGGAGATTATGGGGGTCTGAAGGGGATTAACAGACTTTAACTCAATCAAAGTTCTGGGGTTTAGCCCCATTCTTCCAATATCCATAGACCTCTTACGCAGTGGTGGGATTCAAGTAATTTAACAACCGGTTCTCTGCCCTAATGATTTCTTCCAACTACCAGTTTGCCAAATTGCTCAGAAAGTTAACAACCAGTTCTCCCGAAGTGGTGCGAAGTGACTGAATCCCACCACTGCTCTTACGTTAATTTTGTATGTGGTTTCACCCCCCAGACAGAACTGCTGAACAATTTGCGGGTTCTCTTTGACCCCTGCTTGAAGAGCTGATGCTAGCTGAGTCTCTGAGTTGTCTTTGTACTAGAGGTTGGTTTCAGCAGGTTCTGACCAGTTCTGGAAAACCAGTGGTGGAAATTTTGAGTAATTTGGAGAACCGGTAGTAAAAATTCTGACTGGCCCTGCCCCCATCTATTCTCTGCTTCCTGAGTCCCAGTTGATCGGGACGAAATAGGGATTTTGCAGTAACCTTCCCCTGGAGTGGGGTAGAAATGGAGATTTTAAGTATTCTTCCCCTGCTACGCCCACCAAGCCATGCCACACCCACCAAGCCATGCCACACCCACCAAGCCATGCCACACCCACCAAGCCACACCCACAGAATCAGTAGTAAAAAAATTTGAAACCTACCACTGCTTTGTACAACTTTGTCTTTTACATATTCCTGGATCAGGAATATCTGCTCATGATCACTCATGTCTTGGTCTCCTCCCACTTCTCTTCAATACCATCTGGCAGTTACACTTAGTAACATATCACAAAGATTTGGAAAATCTTCCATAAGGCTTTAATCTTTTTTTGTTTTTCCTCTGAGCACTGTGGTTAACTGTGCCTGTCTGGTAAAAGGATTGGATAGTTGATCATGTTGGGTTAGGCTTCAGTTTGCACTGTTTTATGTTTTGCTGTACAGTTTTTATATTTACAGTTTAGCTTGTTCTTGTTTTTAATCCTACCTTAGCTACCCACTGTTGTAATTTGTGTGCTGGGCAGCCAAATAAATAACAAAACAAATTCCATAAGTTTTTTTCAAATTCCTTTTGTGTATACTTTGCTCCATTTTAAATTCTTTCTCCATCAGGTCTGACCCATTTTTTATCTGTATCCAGTCTCCCCAAATTAATGGCTATTTGTGAGTTTATCAAGGTTAAATGTTTCATTCCATCCAGGAAGGATTGCTTTGGTATTTCAGTCACTAAAAGTACATCCTTTTATGTTATTTTAATATATTTTTTGAAACTCATGAGATTGATGCTTTTGTTCCGATTCCCCTCCCCCCCCACAAAAAAAGCAGGACTGCTGTTTCTGATCACTTACTGTATCTCTAAGAAGTAAGATCCAAGAAGTGGTACTACCAAGTTTCATTTTGTACCTAGAATTAAGGAGAAGCTTCCTAACATGAGAACAATTTAACTAGTGGAACAGCTTGCCTTCAGCAGTTGTGAAGTTAAAAGCTTCATCACTGGAAGCTTTTAAGAAGAGACTGGACAGCCCAGCCACTTGTCCTGCTTGAACAGAGGGTTGAACTACAAGACCTCCCAGACTTATGTCTTGGTCTCCTCCCACTTTTCTTCAAGGTCCCTTCCAGCTCTTTTCTGTATTGTAATACTGTTTTAACTTTTCTTGTTTATTATAATTATTGTTGCTGTTGATACTAGCATCACTGTAATATCTGTCAAATTATACCTCCTCTCCAATCATTCTTCACAGAGCGAACGGGATAAATTACCATTAGATTGGGATACAGTTCATTCTAATAATGACAGGAAACAAAGAGGGAGAGAATGAACTGTCTACCCGAGCTCCCGAAGAACCAACAAGAACCTCAAATAACTGTCAGAGTAATTTTGCAATATGCAAACTCTTTTGAAAAACCAACATCTGCTGAGGGTACTGAATATTCAGTACAATAAAAAATGTGCTTAACCATTTGGAGAAAGGGCAAAAGCCACAGTGACCAGCAATCCCATGACTATGCCTAAATGATCAATAATTCTCACTTGCAGATTTTTTTGAGTGCTTCAGTAACCACCAAATAATGCTCTCTCTTATCTTCGCCTATGTGCCTTTTCATATGCACTCATTGAAATTTGTCATGTACCATCAATCATGTATTAAACAACCTAAATTTGATTACACACAGTGTGCATTGTATGCAAACAAACAAACAAGGAAAAAGTATGAAAGCAACCTACAGCCACATATTAACTAAAGAGTGGATGCTTGAGGAATTAGAATCACATAATTTTACATGGTGTTGATGACTGGCTGGGATACAGCCTGTATAGGTACAAGGTGGGTCAATGGAGAAGGAGGTGGGGCTTCCATAGTCCCTTTCAGTCTTTTCCATGTGGGCATGCAAATCTCCATTGGGTCAGCTGTTAACTTACGAATATGCCTCTTCTCCTCTTGTGGCTAAGTGTAATGCTACCTAAACATTACCTGAAACAAGATCATTGGATGAAAAAAGGAACTGTTGGACTTTTATATATGTGTGTTCTTAATGAAGGATACTGGAAGCCAATTTAATTGTTTCATAAACATGGTAGGTGTTCTTAATAACACCCTCCTTCCTGGAAGAGTCCCAAATAAAATTTGCTGCTGGAGTTCAAAAGAAAAGTGCTTCAAAACAACAGAAAGGAAAGATTGTCCTTATTACCGACTGTTAGGTGCCTCTTTCTGCATGCATGTAATCCCTAGTCAGTTTGATTAAGACTAGTGATAATCGCTTCTGCTTTGTATGATTGGATCTGAACTTTTCACAGTCAAGTCAAGAATTCATGTGAACAAGCTAGATAATTCTTTAATGCTTTCAAAAGTTACTTTATAGAAAGAAAACCTTGATAGCCAGTGCTTGCAGACAGCATCTGAAAGAAACTACCTCCAAAAAGCTATTGCAGACTATTAAACATGCTCATTATGATTTTCTTAGTGGCAGAGATTGATGCTTGTAAACCTGGAAACATACTAGGGGTAATTGACAAAAATGAATGCTGACCCACTACCTATCTTTACCATCTAATTATAGCAAATAATTCTATTGAACAAAATATAGTTATTATCTCAGAGTTCATTGCAGCCCAGTGAGATTAAAGAACACTGGGTTGTCACTTTTTGTCCCAGGGGTAAAATAATCCTAGCAATTACTCTATATTATCTAAGCACCGTTGCTCATATGTATCATCTCTAATGATTACTGAGTTCTTCTGCAGGTCATTTGAATACATAAAATAAGCAGTTGCCAATACTTGCATATTCCCTATTGTAAACAAGTAGTAATTCTTTTGCCAGATAAAAAGTTGTAAAGTAGCAGGATCAGGGGTGGGTTCTAATTTTTTTTACTACCAGTTCTGTGGGCGTGGCTGGGTAGGCATGGCCAACTCAATGTCACTCACATCAAGGGGTGCCTCACCTGGCCCCTCCCTTCCCAGCCCTTCTTTGTCACACCCAGCCTCAATGTATCTATAGTTCTGTAAAAATGCTGTTCATCTTTTTTCAACTTTATTATCTACATACTATAGATGCACTTTCATGGACCACTGAAAGGAGGAAATGGCTCACATGCTTTGCCCAAGAGTGTGATAGGCAACAGGCTTTTAAGGGGCTGCCAGAAAGAAGGGGGGGCAATGTATTTTCCAAAGCACCAGAAGCCAAACAAGAAGCAATGGATGGAAATTGAACAAAGAGAGAAGCAACCTAAAACTAAGGAGAAACTTCCTGACCGTGTGAACCAATATAGGTGCAGAAATATTTCAGTCATTATTTCACCTATAAAATAGCCATTCATGTAATACAACCTGCATATTGTTCAAAACAGTCATTTGTATTATGGCTGATGTTTGACAGCAAACCTAAAAGTCAAAGAAAACTCATTCAAGACAGGATATTTCAAAATGGAATCACCCAAACCTTTTTAGAAACACAAAGCCCATGTTGCACAAACCCCAAAACTTCAAAAACATAGAACCATATAAGGATCCCTCCTCTTATCCAGTTTGTTTTTCAGCTGACCAGAACTGCTGAATGTCACTTTGCTTCTGCAAGTAAAAACCTCCTTCCAGCAGCTGCGCCAATTTAAAGTGATGGCGTCTTCCCCCCCCCCCCCCCTTCTTCTTTGCTAAGTCATCTCCTGGTTGAGAAGCCAGTCCTGACTTTTTCATTCTGGATGATCAGTTGGGAGGCTTCTTGGCTTCTCAATTTAAAGCGACGGTGTCTTGGTTTTTTCCCCTCTTCTTTGTCAAATGAGCCCTGATTTTTTCCTTCTAGCCGATCAGTTGGGAGTTGGGAGGCAGCGAATAGATTGGAGCCGGGGCTAGGCAGAGGTGGTATTTACCGGTTCTCTGAACTACTCAAATTTTTTACTACCGGTTCTTATGAACTGGGGAGAAACGGTAGCAAACCACCACAGAGCAGGATATTGTGTGACTAACTGACTGACTGATTACATGCCATCAAGTTGTCAAATCTTAGGAACCACATAGATATTTTTTGTCTAGGACAATCTGGCTTTAACCTGAATTGATATCTTTGTCACTGTCACTTAAGTAATAACTGCCTTCAGCATCTTCTTGTATTATTGCTATCTAATATAGGTGTCCTCATGCTTTACCTGGGCAGCTGGGATGACTTTCATACCTTTGGTGACCCTGCTAGGAATATGTACACTCGGCATACATTCCCAGTGTTTGCCAGCCATTCCTCCCAGGAACACATGCTCCGCACACTACCACTGCCATAGTATGGCAGCACAACAGGACTTGGGGAACGAGGGAATATTCTGTGTATTATGATGGTTCCTTCCTTCCTTCCTTCCTTCCTTCCTTCCTTCCTTCCTTCCTTCCTTCCTTCCTTCCTTCCTTCCCCTTCCCCTCCCTCTCCCTCTCCCTCTCCCCTCTTCTCTTCTCTCCTTTCCTCTCCTTCCTATCTCTTCCTTCTTCCCTTCCTTCCCTTCCTTCTTCCCTTCCTTCCCTCCCTATCTCTCTCCCTCCTTGAAAGGGGAGGGGAGGGAATCTGCCCATAAGCATCCGTCCAGGAATCCCTTTCCAGTTTGTATCATCTATGCAATGAAATATGTTAGGGGGTTTTAAAGGTCACACTGCTGTCACTTGATTTGGATATTATGTTATGTTGCTATTATAGATGATTTAAAAAGAAAACCATGCAGTGATCTTATTCTTAGTTATTTTCAAATCTCGCAAACCAATAAACAAACAAAACTAATTGCTATATTAACTTTTATTCTGTCCAGTTTTATCTATTTTACCTTTATTTAAAATTAACCAAAAGAAATGGGGTGACCATGTATTATTTCCTCTATTGTTTATACTCCAGCTTTTTTTCCCTCAAAAGAAGTGTTCTGCTTATTTAATGACTTTCCTCCCATTAACACATCACTGCCTAATTAATACTAATTTGTATATTTCTATACAGCACAACAGAGTGATTGATTTCAATTATTCTGAAATACAAAGCTTGGAGATAAGTTGCCTTATACTTGCTTCTCCAGATCTTTTGTAAGTCTTTGCCCAGGGTCAGTCCAAAGGGGTCCAAGTCACACAGTAGCTGCCTCCCAATAGAAATGGAAAGTATGAACACTTCCATTTGAAATGCAAACCTCAAAGAGAACACTTTGATGAAAAAGCAGATTACCGATAGCAAAGCTGAAACAAAGAACAATGCAATTAGTTCAGCATGCCCTTAGCTGGCCGAAGTGTAAATTCCTAGAATATATTGGGTGATAGATCTAGAAGGGGTATGAATTTCAAAAGCTATTGGCAATATTTCTGAACAAACTTGTGGGTTCATTTCTTTTTAATTTTAGATTTTTTTAACCCACTTTTTTATAAATAACACCACAGTCCTCCTTCTTCCTTCTCTTTTCCCCACAATAGCAACCCGTGAGATGAACTGAGCTGAGTGAGTGAGTGACTGGCCCAAAGTCACCCAGCTAGCTTTTATACCTAGGACAGAATTAGAACTGACAGTCTCCTAGTTTCTAGCCTGGTACCTTAATTACTAGGCCAAACTGGTTTATAATCTTGATTGCAGAAAATATGACTTCAGTAACAGAGTTGTTAATGCCTGGAATACACTACCTGACTCTGTGGTCTCTTCCCAAAATCCCAAAATCTTCAATCAAAAACTGTCTACTGTTGACCTCACCCCATTCCTAAAAGGACTATAAGGCGCATGCATAAGAGCACAAAAGTGCCTACCGTTCCTGTCCTATTGTTTCCTTTCTTTATATTCAATTAGTTTAGTTATTACGTACTCATACTTATATATATATACTTATATATTGTATAGTTATTTCATGCTTACCCTGATATATACTGTGTGACAAAATAAATAAATAAAAATAAATAAAATAATCTGCAAAGCTCCACCCTGAATTACTGAACCAATTATTGGTTCAGTATTACCAATATTTGGGGTGGGGGGAGAGGAGATCCAATTCTCTAGCATACTTACTCTAGCATGCTATACTTAATGTTATTAGAAAACTATCATCAATGCTTGCCCTAGTATAATTTCTAAATAGGCTTAATGTTATTATAAAAAAAAATAGTTTTCAGGAGATCATTGAAGTACATTGGCAAGGAAAGTCTTCAAGAAATCATCTAAAGAGAGATGATAATGTGAAGACCTCCCTCCCCTATAATTTGCTTGTGTGGAGCTATTGTTGAGGCCTCAATAGTTTATCTGCTCTAGTCAACCTACCAGTCCCTAAACTCTTCCCCATTCTGTCTTTTTTGGCATATCCATGAGAGGTAATTCTTTGCAGTCTGAGGTCTTGCAGTCCGAGGGGCCTCCAGGCAAGCAACATTCAGAGTAGGCTAGGCACCATGCTTTAAACCATGGGTTTCCAACCTTAACAACTTTACAACTTGTGGATTTTGTAATGTATCTTTAAGGGTTTTGGAGGGAAAATAGAGTGGGAAATAGCACGTTGCTAATTGGCTGAAGCCTCCAGCTGAAATGTATATAAGGAGGGGTTTTTACCGTTTGCTTTTGCTGGGTTCACTATAAACTAAAGAGCTGTTGTTACTCATCTGGTCTCCTGTCTTGTTATTGCCCGAATCTAACACTGGCGTTTTACCGTTTGCTTTTGCTGGGTTCACTATAAACTAAAGAGCTGTTGTTACTCATCTGGTCTTCTGTCTCGTTATTGCCCGAATCTAACACTGGCAACGAAGGTGGGATCTCGAGGCAAAAGAGCACCAGGAACGAACCCAGCAAAATAGGGGCGGTTAGCAACGATGTCCAGCTATACACCGCCAGCGCCATTCGACCCAGCCAAAGAAAAATGGGGGTCATACATGGCTCGCTTCGAGTGTTTCCTCGAAGCCAACGAGCTCCAAGGAGTCTCGGACAACAGGAAACGGGCGTACTTCCTGAGTCACTGCGGTCCTGAGGTTTTCGACACTGCAGAATCGCTTTCTGAGCCAACGCCGGTACAGGCGGTACCGTGGCAAACTCTGCAGACTGTTTTGAAAGCCCATTATGCACCAACGCCTTCCAAGTTCGTTCAACGGTTCGTATTAAGGTAGCGCATGCAGCAAGAGGGCGAGTCCATCAGTGTGTACATGGCAGCACTGAGGAAAGCCGCGAACCATTGTGAGTACCGAGACTTGGAAGATGCGTTGCTCGACCAGCTAATTTGCGGGGTCAGGGACATCCGTTTGCGACGGCGGCTGCTGTCCAGAAGCAACCTAACGCTCGCAATCGCCCTGGACGAGGCAAGGGCTCACGAGATGTCTACCCAAGCGGCAGAAACACTACAAAAGCCGCTCGCGCCAGGGGCGGCAGCGAAAACAACCCCGGTCCACAACGAGGAAGTCCAGGCCGAGTCGGAAGAGGAGGAAGAGGAAGAAGTCTTCCATACCGGGAGGCCGGAGAGGGAAGACCGGGGCGAATGTGCGAGTTGCGGGAGCCAACACCAACGGCAACATTGCAAATTTAAGGATGCCACGTGTTGGCGATGTGAAAAAAAAGGGCACATCGCGAAAGCCTGCCGAGCGCCCCAACCTTCCCGCCAAAAATTCAAACCGACCAATCAAAGCGCGGGAACCACGAAACGGCCCGGGATTGGTCAAGGGAAAAAAGGCGCGAAGTTGAATCAGACCGCCGTGAGAGTGGGCCAGGCATCAACACGCCTAGAAAAAAAAATCTTTATTAAAACACTCATCGAAGGAGTGCCGTGCCGAATGGAAGTGGACACTGGATCTTCAATTACGATCATGTCCTGGAGCAACTTAGAAAAAAACTTGCCGGCTATCGCGAAACGCAAACTGCGGCCACAGAAGCTACGAGTGCAGGACTATCAAGGGAACAGGATCCCTGTCCGAGGGGCGACGACCGTCCACGTCAAGTATGGACAGTTCGAAAAAACTCTGCCCATCACCATCGTCGATGGGACTCTGCCGAGTTTGTTGGGACTAGACTGGTTCCGGGCATTGGGCATGGGAGTGACCGGAGTCTTCCGAAATGAAGTCAACCTCAAGGACGAACTCATGAAGGAGTTCGAGGACGTTTTCAAAGACTGCCTGGGCAAGTACAAGGGGATCCCTATCTCCTTCAACCTCGACCCTCAAGTTGCCCCTATCCGTTTAAAGGCTAGGAGGGTTCCCTTCGCCCTGAAGCCCAAGATTGACCGGGAACTGGACAAACTAGTAAGCCAGGGGATACTAGTGCCAGTCGACCATGCGAAGTGGGAGACGCCGATAGTCACCCCAGTGAAACCAGACGGGTCAGTCAGGATTTGCGCCGATTACAAGGCGACGCTAAACAAAGCTTTGCAAAAAAGTGCTTACCCCGTCCCAGTGGTGCAACACTTGCTGCACTCGCTAGGGCAAGGACAGGTTTATGCCAAACTAGATTTGGCCCAAGCCTATCAACAGTTGCCCGTAGATAGCAGCACGGCCGAGGCACAAACAATCGTAATGCACAGGGGTGCTTTCAAATGCACCAGGTTACAGTTTGGGGTCAGTGTGGCACCAGGATTATTTCAAAATTTAATGGAGCGGCTTCTGCAGGGGCTCCCCGGGGTGGTACCGTACTTTGATGACGTACTGGTATCCGCCGATAATATGGAAGAACTAGGGGTGCGACTGAGAAAAGTTTTGAGTATTTTCCGGTCCGCCGGTTTAAAAGTCAAATTAAACAAGTGCCAGATCGGGGTAGGATCCGTAGAATTCCTGGGCTACCGGATAGACAGGGAGGGGATCCACCCCACTGAGAGCAAGGTTAGGGCAATCAGAAAGGCCCCAGCACCCCAAAACAAAACAGAGTTGCAGGCGTTTTTGGGTCTGGTAAATTTTTACGCGGTTTTTTAAAAAAATAAGGCTACCATAGCCGAGCCGCTACACAAATTACTAGGAAAAAATGCTGCATGGTCTTGGGGAAAGGCGGAAGCTAGAGCATTCGAAGCAATAAAAAACCTCCTGTCTAGCGATAGCCTATTGATACAATACAATAGCACACTACCATTGGTGCTAGTTTGTGATGCATCCCCCTACGGGGTGGGGGCTGTGCTCAGCCACAGGCTGCCAAATGGCACAGAAGCCCCTATAGCGTTTTACTCCCGAACAATGTCCTCAGCTGAAAGGAACTATAGCCAGTTGGATAGGGAAGCCTTGGCCATAGTAAAGAAGTTCCATGAATATGTTTTCGGTCGCGACTTCGAAATCGTCACAGACCATAGACCCTTACTAGGGTTGCTGGCGGGCGACCGCCCAACGCCCGTGGCACTTTCACCCAGATTGACCCGATGGACTATCTTTCTGGCTGCATATTCTTACAAACTGCTACATCGGCCAGGAAAGGAGTTAGGGCATGCAGACGCCTTGAGCAGATGCCCTTTACCAGCGACTATCGAAGACCCCACTCCGGGCACACCCGTCTTGTTAATTGACTCTTTGGACTCTGGTCCAGTCACTTCCAAGGAGGTGGCTCGGGCTTCGTACAAGGACATTACACTAAGGACTGTAATGGGTTGGGTGCAAAGAGGATGGCCCGCTGCGCCGGGTGAGCGTTTTAGGGAATATGTTAAAAAGCGCGGGGAATTGTCGGTGCAAGGGGGGTGTTTGCTCTGGGGGGATAGAGTGGTGGTCCCAGAGAAATTGCGGAAAAAAGTTCTGGAACTTCTGCACGAAGGCCATCCTGGAATCGTGAGAATGAAGGGTTTAGCCAGGAGCTATGTGTGGTGGCCCTTGATGGACATGGAGATTAGCGATAGGGTTGGGAAATGCCAAGCATGCCAGGAATCCAGACCACTACCACCAACGGCCCCAATCCGAGAGTGGGAGAAACCCCAGGGCCCATGGTCCCGAATCCATATCGACTTTGCCGGCCCTTTCCACGGCCAAACATTCTTAGTGGTGGTAGACGCATTTTCCAAATGGCTGGAAATCATTCTAATGAAATCCATGACAGCAGAGGCTGTAATTTCAGTCCTGCGGCACCTTTTTGTAACACACGGGTTACCAGACACACTCGTTTCAGACAACGGGCCACAGTTCACGGCGACCCTTTTTGAGGGGTACTTGGCGGAAGAGGGCATCCGGCATGTCCTCTCGGCGCCTTTCCACCCTGCGACGAACGGCCTTGCAGAGCGTTTCGTCCGGAGTGCAAAAGAGGCATTGTCCAGAATCAGACCCGGGGATTGGCAATTAAAAATTGACACCTTCTTAGCGGTACAACACAGAACCCCTTGTGTAGCGACTGGCCGCAGCCCAGCAGAGCTACTGATGGGGAGAAAGCTTAGATGCCCGTTAGACCGGTTAAACCCGAACTACACACCAGACGGGTACAAAACAACACCGGGCAAAACAAGAGAATTGACAGTAGGGAGTTCCGTATGGGCACACAATTATGGTGAAGGCCCAAACTGGCAAAAGGGAACAATCCTAGAAACAACCGGGCCCAAATCATATCTCGTAGAAATAGAGGATGGCCGGGTTTGGAAACGCCACATAGACCAGTTAAGAAAAAGAATAGCCACCAGTCTAGAAACAGACGAAACAGGCCCTGACTATCCAATGATTGAATCCACAGCTAACTCAAACCTGAGAAAGCCGCAGGACTTATCTGAGTTCCAGCGACACCAACCGGTCCCTCTGAAGGAAAGCAGGAACGACTCTGCAAGTAATCCAAGGCCGGATGGCCTGGAGGAGGAGCTAAGAGGAACGAACAGTCCCTCCGGCCAGCTCGACTCACTCCCAGATAATGAACTGCGCAGGTCCGAAAGAGTTAGGAGACGCCCTGCGTACTTACGTGACTACGTAGAAAAATAATTATTCATTTTATGTAAATAGGAGTAAAAAGTTTTCTGGGAGGGGAGGAGTGTAATGTATCTTTAAGGGTTTTGGAGGGAAAATAGAGCGGGAAATAGCACGTTGCTAATTGGCTGAAGCCTCCAGCTGAACTGTATATAAGGAGGGGTTTTTACCGTTTGCTTTTGCTGGGTTCACTATAAACTAAAGAGCTGTTGTTACTCATCTGGTCTCCTGTCTCGTTATTGCCCGAATCTAACAGATTTCAACTCCCAGAATTCCTTAGCCAGCATGCACTAATATTATATATGATGTTATAGCGGCTCCAGTAGAAAGTATGAGCTCATTGCCTATTTGACAATTGCTTCTAGACTTTAATATGATAAGCAGCTTAATCTCCGATTCACTGGCCTGCACAGGATTTCCTTTCCCATGCAAATGTGCCCATAGGCAAGCTATCAGACAGTAAAGGAGGAATGTTTGGTCCAGTTCAAAGAGAACCCCTGCCTCCCCAAAAACAAGGCAGCAGTGATAAAAGCATGGCTTGTTCACTGCCTCACAGTATTTCTGGTAAAGATAATGGCAGGACTTGAGAGAACAAGATAACTTTTTCCCCTTTTGCTGTGAGCTGCTCTTTCCTCTCATCTGTGACTAAAATTAAACCAAACCACTATAGATTTTAGAGTCAATGTTAATTGTTTCTGTGCAAAGAATAGGGCCTTCCCTGCAGCTTCCCAATGTCACCAGCCATGATACCCTTGTAAAAATATTTGACAAGCAGTGGGCATATCTGAAGAAGATGGACTTTAGCAGCCACTTGGAGATGGGCCGATTTTTACCCCTGTCTACTCTAGATTACAATCAACATAAACATCAAGAATTGAGTTAGGAGAACAGGGAAAGGGCCACTTTAACAGCAGAAGAAATACAACTTCAAATTAGAAAGACGTAATGTCAGCCCTTAATTACAGTTAGAAAGCTATTATTATGCTATGGTGAGTAGAATGTAAATGTTGAGCCCGGTCCGGAGCTCAAGGAAATTGTTACCAGCGTCGCATTCTGAGGTTCCGGCCTGTTTGTAGGGATTAAAGCAGAGTTTTGCTGCATTTGAGTGCATGTCCTGGCTCCTTTTGTTCCTACCAGGTCCGGCTTAGACAGCCTGAGAAAAGTTATGTGTCCAAGGCTGAGAATATGACTTCTCAGAACTTCTGACCACACTTCACCAAACTCTTTTGAGGGTTTCTGACCTCAAGATTTTCCATTCATAGAGAATCAGCTTGAGGGATGAATGATAAATCTAAGGGACAGATATCAGAAAATAATCCCTTCCTTGACAAGATGTTGGACTACAAAGAAATGTAAGAAGTTTTCTCTGTTGTTGGCTATAACTATTAAACTTTAAATGTATATTCGTGTGTCAGACCATGAAAAACTGGCTTAGTCTTTTGTATCTGCCAGATTCTGGGGGAAGGAAAATACAAAACCTAGTACAAAACACACAAGGAGAGATCATTGTGGTATTGAACGTGTGCACAGTGATTTATTGTTCTATCCATCTCTGACAAAACCTTTTCTAGTTAGTAATTAATCCTACTTTATATTTAACTATCCTGTATATCTGCCAACAAGGTGGTTGGTGTTTATTAGTAACATAATTGTGCTTATTACTTAAGCCTAGTGCTTCCCTGGCTTACAGCCCAGATGTGGATTTCATTGTATCTATCTTCGCTGTATCAGGGGAATAAAAATTTGGATTAATTTCAAGGGAAGCAGATGTTTTCACAATTAGGAGAAACTTCATAAAATTTTACTACCATAAAAAAAACAAATTTGTTCTCTACATGCAGTCTAAGAGTGAATATTAACAGAACGAAAAAAGGTTGGGGGGTGGAACATCAGATCAGTGACCCATGCCAACCTCCCCCAACCATACCTCTCCAGCCCACAGCCTGATTAAAATTAGGTCTTCTAAGTGTCTGGTGGAGGGTGGAAGGGAATGCCTTGCTTTCTGAAAAGCTGAAGTAGAATCTGAATTGAATTTACAGTAGCTATCAGTGTACTGTATTGGGTATTTATCAGATTTATGAAACAGGTGTTTTGGAGGCAGTTGAAGTAGAAGAAAAGCTGTTTTGTACAACCTATTACTCTGGAAGAATTCCACCAGACAGGGCACTGGGTAATTCTGTGCCAGAAACTGATTTGTAATGGGTGGAAAGAAGAACAACTGAAATGCATTTTGTCTCTAAATAAATTAACATACCACACCCACCCAACTCTCATTTCGAACTTCAAAAAAATAACGCTTCAAAACAAATTATACATTTTGATCTAAAATTTATTCAACAATTACTCATATGTCCATAAGAACTCATGAGCTGGCCAACAGGCAGCATCCTTGAGTGGCTTTGCTATATTTATTAAAATATAGGGTTTAACAAAAGAGAAAGCATTTGTTAACTTCGTATCTTAGATTGGATTATTTTGCATCTTAGAGGCGCTTCCATTACACTTTATACAAAGATTAAAATGCAATACATACATACATACATACATACATACATTTGTTATATATGTTCGCAGATGACACAACAGTGATTGGTCTCATTCGAGACAATGACGAATCCGCATATAGACGAGAGGTCGAACAACTAGCTTTGTGGTGCAACCAAAACAATCTGGAACTGAACATACTCAAAACCATAGAAATGGTGGTAGACTTTAGGAGAAACCCTTCCATACTTCCACCTCTCACAATACTTGACAACACAGTATCAACAGTAGAAACCTTCAAATTTCTAGGTTGTATCATATCGCAAGATCTCAAATGGACAGCTAACATCAAAAACATCATTAAAAAAGGACAACAAAGAATGTTCTTTCTGCGCGAACTCAGTAAGCTTAAACTGCCCAAGGAGCTGCTGATCCAATTCTACAGAGGAATTATTGAGTCTGTCATTTGCACCTCTATAACTGTCTGGTTCAGTTCTGCAACCCAACAAGAAAAACACAGACTTCAGAGGATAATTAGAACTGCAGAAAAAATAATTGCTACCAACCTGCCTTCCATTGAGGACCTGTATACTGCACGAATCAAGAAGAGGGCCATGAAAATATTTGCAGATCCCTCGCATCCTGGACATAAACTGTTTCAACTCCTACCCTCAAAACGACGCTATAGAGCACTGCACACCAGAACAACTAGACACAAGAACAGTTTTTTCCCGAAGGCCATCACTCTGCTAAACAAATAATTCCCTCAACACTGTCAGACTATTTACTGAATCTGCACTACTATTAATCGTTTCATAGTTCCCATCACCAATCTCTTTCCACTTATGACTGTATGACTATAACTTGTTGCTGGCAATCCTTATGATTTATATTGATATATTGACCATCAATTGTGTTGTAAATGTTGTACCTTGATGAACGTATCTTTTCTTTTATGTACACTGAGAGCATATGCACCAAGACAAATTCCTTGTGTGTCCAATCACACTTGGCCAATACAAATTCTATTCTATTCTATTCTATTAAACTCATTTGAGAAGTGTCATACAGCTATAAAACTTTGAATAATGTGATGGAGCTTCCTTGGAGTAGATATGGTTATTTGCATTGCCCAATACATTTCCCCATGTGTCAATTCCACATGCTTAACTGAATCTGAATGGAGGGTCCTTTAAGACTGAGTCTTTTAAGAGACTTTTTTAGCTGAGAATCTTTTAATTCTGTCTAATGCCGAAGATGATTATTAAAACAAATAAGATGTTTTTTCCATTCTCTTTCTGTTGGTATCTGTAGATAATAACTCTTAAGCTCCTTAAGAGCTCCATTTTGCTGTGGCAATGAAAAGGCTGTATTATTTTTAGATTGCAAAATCATTTTTTTTTCATAGAACTGTCCTGAAAATAAATGCCAACAATCATACTAGTCTTCTGTACAATAACCCTTCCATATAACATGTAAGCATTGTAGGTCCTTATTGTGGCAGAAAACAACTCAGAGAATTTGTTATGCACTAATAGAATAGAATTTTTTGTTGGCCAAGTATGATTGAATACATATGGAATTTGTCTTGGTGCATATGCTCTCAGTGTACATAAAAGAAAAGATACATTCATAAAGAATCATAAAGTGCAACACTTAATGAATTTCATTAAGTGTTGTACCTTATGATTCTTTAAGTCATAGGCAGTGGTGAAATCCAAATTTTTTACCACCAGTTCTGTGGGCGTGGCTTGGTGGGTGTGGTGTGGCTTGGTGGGCATGGCTTGGTGGGCGTGGCAGGGGAAGGATCCTGCAAAATCTCCAGTCCCACCCCACTCCAGGGGAAGGATATTGCAAAATCTCCATTCCCTCCCCACTCCTGGGGGAAGAATACTGCAAAATCTCCATTCCCACCCTACTCTGGGGCCAGCCAGAGGTGGTATTTGCCAGTTCTCAGAACTACTCAATATTTCTGCTACCGGTTCTCCAAACTGTTCAACATTTCTGATACTGGTTCTCCAGAACCTGTCAGAACCTTCTGGATTTCACCCCTGGTCATAGGGTACAATTTATTAGGGTACAAATAAACAATCAGTCAATGTTGCTGTCTTCTATATAAAATAGACCTCTTGGTTTCTTTATCATTTTTTCTCTAATATGATCCATTCCTGCCAGGAATAGAAAAGAGTGGTGAAACGCTGTTTATGTTTATTGGGGCCTCTGGTGGCTCAACAGACTAATGCAGTCTGTTATTAACAGCAGCTGCTTGCAATTACTGCAGGTTCAAGTCCCACCAGGCCCAAGGTTGACTCAGCCTTCCATCCTTTATAAAGTAGGTAAAATGAAGACCCAGATTGTTGGGGGGGGGGGCAATAAGTTGACTTTGTATATAATATACAAATGGATGAAGACTATTGCTTGACATAGTGTAAGCCGCCCTGAGTCTTCGGAGAAGGGCGGGATATAAATGCAAATAAATAAATAAAATGTTTTGGTTTTTCTTTCTTAGTAAAACAATAACGGTGCAATAAATAGGGGTCTTTCTGGAAGGATAACAGAATAACAGAGTTGGAAGGGACCTTGGAGATCTCCTACTCTAACCTCCTGCTCAAGCAGGAAATACCACTGGACAATCATTTCAGACAAATGGTTGTCCAATCTCCTGTTAGAAACCTCCCAACACTGGAAGGGAAGAAGGGAAGAGGTGTAAATGCTGTGTGGATATCTGTCTTCTTATTAAGGTTGCTCTCCTTTTGACTTACTCAAATTTATCAACGTTCTCCCTAAAATGTCAGTGCCCAATGCTTTACACAAAATAGATGCTTTTTAGCAGAGCAGAACAATGACTTGCATCTCTTTATATGCATATAGAGGTAGTTCTCACTTACTGACTGCAATTGGGTTGTCAACACTTGTCAGTAAGTGACATGATTGTCAAGTGAAACATCACAGGACAATGCTGGAATTACAACTTCAGTTCCCCTGCAGTCATTAATGACCCCCACTGTGAGTTGTTAAGCACAACCTTACATGACCACAATCCTGCTCTTTGGAACATCTTATTCCCTAAACTGAGTTTGGCTCCCGCCTTTTTAACTTTCCACAGGAGCTGGAAGACCTGGTTCTGCCTGATGGCTTGGGGCCCTAACAGAGGAGCATCACACTGGAAGTGGGTGTTGAAGTAAGGAGCAGTCCCGTCTTCCTATTGCACATCCTTGTCCCTTCCTTCCCATCTCTTATGTACATTTTTATCTTGTTTGGGATTACTATTTTTATTGTTTCAGAGATATTTATTTGTTAGGATTTTAATGTTGGGAACTGCCCAGAGGCATTTTGTTATGAGTTGGGTAGCAAATAAATTCTATAAATAAACAATCAGAAAGATGAAATCTGAATTTACCTGGGTAAGGTGTTCCAAAGGGATGAAATCAGGGGTAAAATCCAGCAGGTTCTGACAGGTTCTGGAGAACCGGTAGCGGAAATTTTGAGCAGTTTAGAGAATCAGTAATGGAAATTTTGAGTAGTTCGGAGAACTGGTAAATACCACCTCTGGCTGGTCCCAGACTGGGGTAGGAATGGAGATTTTGCAGTATCCTTCCCCTGGAGTGGGGTGGGACTGGAGATTTTGCAGGATCCTTCCCCTGCCATGCCCACCAAGCCACGCTCACCAAGCCACACCACACCCACCAAGCCACCCCCCACAGAACAGGTAGTAAAAAAAATTGGATTTCACCACTGGATGAAATGTATACTAAATAATAATATTAATAATAATACCAGGAAGGCTTACTGAAGAGACCAAATTGGCCTATTAGAAAGAATGGATAAATGAAGAACAGAATAGAAGTATGGGAAGACAAAGTACTATGTGTCCAATAATTTTTAAAAAAAGAAGTTTAGAAAGCAGATAATAACAAGACCTGGTAAAGAACAAAAAAGCTGAAGAAAGAGACAGAGGGGCTAATTCTGGTTACATAACACCAAGCCTTAAGAACAAATGCATACAAAACCAGAATTGTGAAGACAGCAACAGACAATAAGTACTGCCTATGCAAAGAAGCTGAAGAAACATTGGACCACCTGGTAAGCTGCTTCAAGAAGATCACACAGACTGACTATGAGCAATGGCATCACGAAGTAGCAATAATGCATTGGAAGATCTGCATGAAATATCATTTGCCTGAAAGCAAGACCATAAAACAGAGGAAGTCATAGAAAATAAAGAAGCTAAATTGCTCTGGGACTTTAGAATTCAAATATACAGGCACCTGATTCAACAATTGTCAAAAAAAAAAAAAAGACAAAAAAAGTCTGTATAGTGGATGTGGCAGTACATGGAGACAACAGAATAGAAGAAAAAGAACTGGAGAAGATAACAAAATAAAAAGACCTGCAAATAGAAATAGAATGACTGTGGCAAAAGCAAACAAAGGTAGCATCAATAGTAACAGGTGCCTTGGATGCAATCCCAAAACTGGAGCACCACTTAAACACCATTGGCATTGACAAACTCACCATCAGTCAATTGCAACTTCCATCCTGAGATGATATCTGTAACATCAATGAACATCCAGATCTGTCTGTCCCAGATGCTTGGAAAAGACTTGATAAGTAGGCAAAAATGCCAAGTCCAGTCTGAATATCTGGCTGTGTGACGAACCATATTAATGTTTTTTTCTTGAATCCAGAATCCCTGACTTGCCCATGGGCAAAATTTCAACATCCCTAGTAGGAAGCATGCGGTGGATGGGATGACTCAGAGTAATGGTCTTGCAGGCACATAGTTGTCAAGCCATGTAAAGCTTTGTAAGTAATAACTAATATTTTGAATTATAATCCAAAGTTTATGGGAAACCAAAACATCACTCATGAAACTATGTCATATGAGTCCAATTTTTTACCTGACAGGAAATGGCTGCTGCGTTCTATATGTTCCTAAGGCAGCCCAACAAAGGACATTGATGTAATCCATCTTAAACATAAATAGGGACATTGCCAGGGCATTCTGTAATAAATAGGGACACAATTAGCACACCAACCGAAGATAAACAAAGAATCCCCAGCTATAACTATTGCTGGCCTATCTGGAAGTATGCATGAGTTTAGGACAACCTCAGATTTGTTCCTTGGAGTTACAATTGGACTTACACCTGAACAAGTTACACTTGTTACTTGTGTAACAAGCAGAGCAAAGAATCAGATAATTTCTGGACAAACAGCACTTCCGTCTTGCCAGTTTTAATTTCAACTTATCCCTTCCCATCCAATTTTCCATAGCCTCCAAACAAATGAGTGAATTGGCAATGCTACAGAGAGCATCTGGAATAGAATAAGTGGTGGAATAAATAAAATCAATACTGTTGGCATCTACTGTCACCATCTGGACTAAGGAAGAGATGTAGATGATGCTCATCAAAGCAAACTGCAGGTACTTCAAAGCAGGATCAGGACATAGTGGTGAGAGATTGTAATTACACAATGTTCTGTTGGGAGACAAAAATCTGCCAGACTTGGTCTTGATTTAACTTGCTGGCAATTACCTTCTTTGGATGGTGGAGGAATGTAAACAGGGTCAGTTGTCAGTGAATTGATACAAGGCTTAGTTGCGGAAATAGAAGATGCATAAACGTTGAAGTAAAGTACCAAGTAATACAGTGGGTTGCGGGTTTTTTTAATTATTATTTTAAAGGAAACTGAACTTTAGATCAAACCAGAGGTGGGTTTCAGCAGGTACTTACCAGTTCTGCAGAACCGGTAGTGGAAATTTTGAGTAGTTCAGAGAACCAGTAGTAAAAAGTCTGATTGGCCCTGCCCCCATCTATTCTCTGCCTCCTGAGTGCCAGCTGTCAGGAGGAAAAGGGGATTTTGCAGTATCCTTCCCCTGGAGTGGGGTGGGAATGGGGATTTTACAGTATCCTTCCCCTGCCACACCCACCAAGCCACGCCCACCAAGCCATGCCCACAGAACCAGTAGTAAAAAAATTTGAAACCCACCACTGGATCAAACTATATCCTGGTGAAGATCTGAAAATGGAAAAAGAAAGTCACATACAGAAAATATAAAGAGGGCCAGAGGACAATATTAGTCGGCATTTCTTCCAACACATGGTTAGCAAATATCAATTTTATTTTTACTTTTAACTTCCAAATCTAGGAAGAAACAGGAGAAAACTGTTCTTCCTGCCCCAAAACGAGTAACTTCAAACTTCATTGTATAAGAAAGAGAAAAAAGCTCAAGAATTTAACCTTGATTTCACTATAAATAGAGCTTTCATTTGATAAACAGCAGTTGCTGGGATTCTTTTGTAATGACTGCATTAGCTTTTCAACAATAAATCTTCTTGTAAGAACTTGTGTCCTTGGAAGTCTATTCACAGTAGTTTCTAGTCTAGCTCATTGTGAGATCCCTGACAAGCTGCTTCTAAAAGTCATGAATTACTATTGAAATGTGTTTTGATAATTTTAAATCCATCATACTATATATATACATACATACATACATACACACATATATATATACACACACACACACACACACACACACACACATACACAGAGAGAGAGAGAGAGAGAGGGAGGGAGGGAGGGAGGGAGAGAGAGAGAGAGAGAGAGAGAGAGGGTATATGACTATATCGTTTTGCTAAATCCCTTATTTAGTAAAATGCAGCTAAATTTATTTTCTTAAATAAATTTCTTAAAAGCTTTTTCATTATTATTGGATACTTCAAAGAATGTTGAATAAAAAAATTATTCTATTGTTAGGGTAACAATGGATGAAAGTTCATATACTCTATGTGTGTATGTCCCATTATTACATTATTGGTTTGATACTCATAAAATTGTTAAATGTTACAAAATAAATCCATTTTAAACTTGTAAATGTGCTTTTGAATGATATAATAAAAATATGGAACATATTACAAGAAGAATTCAAGATTTATTGATTATGGGGAGTGGGTCAGCCAAAATAATTTTTTTATTATATGATTCCAGTGTATGGTTTGTTTTGAACTCTCCCAAATGTTAGATCCCCCTCTCCCAGTTAGAAGAAAAACTCTCACCAGAAAATTCCCTAAGACGTGAGAAGAACTACCATGGGAAAATATACTTATCTCTTCCTTTTCTTTTAAAACTCCCTTTCTTTTAACGAGTTGTTGCTTGTTAAAAAGTAAATGGAAGGAAAAACCAAATGAGGGACACAACTGGATTGAGATACAATAAGGGGAAGATATTTTTATTTGTTTGTTTGTCAAGCGTGTATAAGATATCAGATATAAGTATAAACGTGATTATGAATACATGAAATGGATACGAATAAATGGGGACAATAGGTAAGGGATGGTAGGCAAGCTGGCATTGACCACTCTGTTGCTGAAGTCATATTTTCTGCAATCGAGTTTGGAGCAGTTTACCTTGAGTTTGTATCAATTATTTGCTCGTGTATTGTTGCGGCTGAAGCTAAAGTAGTCACTGACAGGTAGGACATTGTAGCAGATAATTTTATATACTACGCTTAGGTCAGATCAAAGGCGGTGTAGTTCTAAATTGTCTAAGCCCAAAATTTCAAGCCTAGAGAATATAGCTAAAGAGAAAGAGAAAGAGAAAGAAAATGCATATTTAGAAAGTTCAAAAGGAGTAATTTACCAGCGAAATAACCCCTCCCAAGAGACTGCTAATCTTCAGGTTATTCTTCAAAAGCATCTGTGCCTTGCAACTGAGATTTCTGTAGCCTTATGTATTTCAGCTGATTCCTTTGTTTTCAACAGCTTCTATTATCAGTAACCACCCCCTACCTTCAAAGTCACAGTAAATTATTTTGTGGATGGGTGGGTGGGAGACCTGTCAACTTCCTATCAACTAAATAGGATTATAGTCCTGCTTCCATACAAGGATGAATGAAGTGTTTACTGCATGATAATATTGCTAATTGGCCTCGTCTGACAGATAAAATGGAGCACATATACTCTGAAGCAAATTATAAGGCACTGAGGATGACATATATACATGCACACATACACAAACACATGTGGCAGCAGGGAGGAATGGAAAGAATGAAATATATCGGCAGAGGTAAACAGTTCTCGTTCTCTCCCCGCCCCCCACCTTGTTCTTGCTACAGATCATCACTTCTTCAAAGCCTGATAAATTGTATAGGATCCCTACTATAGTCCTGCACACACTCAAATTTAGTGGCAAAATGGAGGGATGAAGAGTGTTTGAAGATATACTGAGTTAATGAGAAGAGCTCTTGACAACTGAATAAAGGGTTGTGGACAGTGATGTTCTTTCCTTCATGCAATACTCTTCAAAAAAGTCCACATGGTACCTAGACCTAACTAAGGGCTCAGAAGAAACCAGCTTGAAGTCATAAAGAGATCATGCAAAAGTTATAGCAATAGTACTTATGTACCACTCCATTGTGCTTTACAGCCCTCTCTAAGCAGTTTACAGAGTCAGCATATTGCCCCCAACAATCCGGGTCCTCATTTTTACCAACCTTGGAAGGATGGAAGGCTGAGTCACCCTTGAGCTGGTCAGGATTGAACTGCTGTTAGTGAGCAGAGTCAGCCTGCAATATTGCATTCTAACCAGGGGTGAAATGATTCCGGTTCGGACCAGCTGGTAGCGAGGGCGGCTGGTGGTTCAGAGGACTGGTAGCAAAAATCCCTGGCCCCGCCCCCTGCCTCTGCTGAGCCGTACCATCATCAGAGGTTTGTTTTTTTTACTTTTAAAAGCATCTTTTCTTCAGCCGAAAATGCCTTTAAAAGTAAAAAAAAAAGCCTTTGATGATCCCGCAGCTCAGCTGAGATTGTCAGAGCCTTGAAACTTTTTGTTGTAAAAAAAAAAAAAGGCTTTAAAAGGCTGCTCTGGTGATCCCAGTTGAGTTCCTCATCACCAGAACCTTAAAAAGCATGTTTTCTACAAGCTGTTCAGCCGAAGAGCTTGTTAAAACAATTATTTTAAGAGGTTCTGGGCTGCTATGAGGGAACTTAGCTGAGATCGTCAGAGGAGCTTTTAAAATCTTTTTTTCCTCTGGCGATCTCAAATGAGTTTCCTGATCATCACAGGCTTTTAAAATCATTTTTAACAGCCCCCACTTACAAGAGCCCCCACCCATGCCCACTCAATGCCCCCTCCTCACTTACCTATAATTACTGCTCCTTTCAGGCTGGCAAAGCCATGCTTTACTTCAGCTACTGTAATCAGTTGCATCAGCTAGCAACTGACTCTGCCTGCCTAAAATCCATCTCCTCATGAGCAACTGAATCTGCCTGCTTTGCTGGCTGAGGAACTCTGGGAGTTGAAGTCCACAAACCTTAAAGTTACTAAGATTGGAGACCCCTGATCTAAATAAATAAATAAATAAAATAATAAAATAAAATAAAATATTTGTGCAGCTTTGTGAGATTTGGTGTGTTTCTGTAGTGTTTCACTCTAACTACACAAACACATAAAATCTCACAAAGCTGTATATGGTATTTTGTGTGCGTGCATGTGTGTGTGTGAGAGAGAGAGTCAGTTGTGTTCTGTGTGTGTAAAGTGTGAAAGTGTGAGGTTTCTGCTTGTTGCAGGGGCCATTTTGGGTGAAGTGCAGCTGCTTTTACATTGTGTGTGAGTCAGTTGTGTTGTGTTGTGTGTGTGTAAAGTGTGAAAGATGGTTTTTGGTGCCTCTTATAGTTTTGTATACTTTGTTTATTATTTTTATTATTTATTGTTATTAGCCACACCCACCCATCTGACCATCAAGCCACGCCCACCAATTAAGCCACGCCCACAGAATCGGTAGGGTAAATTTTTAGATTTTACCCCTGATTCTAACCATTGTGCCTCCCCGGCTCATTATAGACAAGATTTGGGCTCTGACTAAACAAACGCTGCCAGGATCCTGAAAGGTTCAATGTAGGGATTAAATACTAGATTAACCTCTAACCAAGAGATCTATTGGATTGACATGTTTCTGTGGTTTTGCAGGACAGTAGAACTCTTGGTTGTCTACTTGCTGCAAGTTGACTCTAATCTCGAAAAAGTGTCCCTTTTTGAAGTTCCAGAATTTTCAGTTCTATGTATGATATCTGTCTCAAAGGTCTGGATGAACACTAATTGCATCAATTTCATTGATGTCATTAGTGGTCAAATATTCAGAAACTACAGTGTCAACTAGTAATCATCTGGATTCTGCAATACAGACAAGATTGCCCAACTGGAAGATTAATTGTCTTCAGAGGTTGAAATTTGTAGTCAACAAACAGAATTTGTTGGTAAATAGCTAGACTATCTCATGTATTAATTGAATGTAAATAAATGCCAGTAGACATAAATCAGGAAATAAAGCCCAAATGGTTTAGGAAGGTAAGGAATTCAGATAACAGAATGGCAAGAATATTTATTGACTGTTGTTTCTGGCACTTGACTGAAGAATTGGTCAGCATAGGGTGAAAATGAACTGTGTGGTTTTGCATGAAGTGATATGGAAGTTCTGGTGGCCAAGAGTGAAAGCCTATGTCAAAGACTTTATTGTTCAACACTGTTCCTAAAAGGTCAACTGGTTAATTTCACTTCTTCCTTTCCCTTGTTGGGACCGTTGCATTCTGTTTCAGTGGATTTTACTGTTCCTCTTCCCACTGTACAGGATTTCTACAACAATTTTATTCCTCACAAGGGAAAAATTTGCATATTTTCTTGAACAGGTTTTAGGTAGAGGGGTTTAGTCAATCATATGATCTTGGATCCTGACTGTCAATTTACATCCAAGTTTTTAAAGGCCATTTCAGCTATTAGGGATTCAGATTAATTTGTCATCCTCAAATTATATGGCTTCTAATAACAAAACAGAGACAGCAAAACAATTATTAGGATGTTATTTGAGTATATCCTGCTGATTTCTCATCAGCATGACAATTGGACTGAACTGATGCCTCTTGTAAAATTTGTGAATAGCAACCTAATACATTCATCCATAGGCATGTCTCCCTTTCAGGCAGTCAATTCCTATCACCCCAGCATCTTGCACTTTGGAACCGCAACTTCAGATGTTTCTGGCACCTCAGATTTTTTGCAGGAAAGACTAAAGCTCTTCTTAAAGGAACAGATAGATTTGACAAAGGCTGCCCATAGATGGGCCATGCACCAACTTATACAAGAAGGCACCACCATCATAGTGGCAGGCTTGGTGTATCTTTTCACCAAGTTATTTTATCCAGCTTAACTTGGTGAAAAGCTGGACTCCATGTTTATTAGCACTTTCTTTCCCAGACACACAGCAAATTAACCCTGCAGCCTTTTCTTTGCAATTGGCTGCTTCACTGAAGATTCAATTGATCTTCCTTCTGGTTACTGCTTGTCTGTGAGGATCCCTCCTGTTCTTGCATTCTAACACAGTTTTTTATTTTCCTCCCCTGTTCTGGAGAATAGACAAGAAGAATATGAAATGATATATATTCTGGATTCTGGATTCAGATGTTGTTTGGAGTATTTGATTTACTGAAACACCTTACACTGAGCGATTGTGTGAGAGCACAATAACTGTTTCTATCTCAAACTTTTTACATCAGTTTCATCTGAAATTCCTACACAAATCCTGCCCATGAGATCTGCCATTGCTATCGATAAACAATGAAATCCAGGATGAAGAAAAATGTGTTTCCTACTATGTGGAACTCTCCAATACAGGCTGTCATGTACAGAAAGGGGACTTTCCAGTCCCACGATGCTGGCGAGTAAGCAAAGGTATGGGGAGTGTAGCTGGTCCCCATAGCAACTTACCAATAGCTTTTTTGCATGCAGGAGAGGAAATTAAGTCTGATGAGGGAGATGTTATAGAGGCGTAATCATGGAATAGTTCTAGGGAAAGGAAATCGAATAAATATTCTAGAAGAAGACATGGCTAGAAACTTGTAATTCTGGACCACTTCACATTATATTGTTTTGAAGTAGGTCTCATTTGTCCAGAATGCAACTTTCTGGTATATATAGTCTTCCTTCCTTCCTTCCTTCCTTCCTTATTTAGAATAACAAAGTTGGAAGGGACATTGGAGGTCTTCTAGTCCAGGGGTGTCAAGCTCGTACCATCATGGCAGCGTCATGTGATGTATTGGGATTTTTTCCCCTTCACTAAACTGGGTGACGCAACCAGCCCATGGGCCGCAAGTTTGACACCCCTGTTCTAGTCCAACCCCCTGCTTAGGCAGGAAACACTGTACCATTTCAGACAAATGGTTCTCCAATCTCTTCTTAAAAACTTCAAGTGTTGGCGCATTCACAACTTCTGGAGGCAAGTTGTTCCTGTGATTAACAGTTCTAACTGAGTATAGATATAAGCATGGAGAAGCTTAGAATAATAAGCAAGAATTTGGAGATCTGGCAAAACCTAACTGATAACTGATAATGAAAGATCCAGAGAAAACTTAGGGGATTTAGCAGTAGAGGAAGCCAGCATAGCTATTGAATAGTTTTCATTCCTAAACCAGAGATTCTTTTACTCAAAAGAACAAAGCCCATCTACTAAAAAATAAGAGAAAGTGAAGTATTGAACACCTAGAATAGCACAAAAGCAAACAGAATAAAGTTGATTGTATTGCAGCTTATTTCAAGAAAACAGCTAGCACAACATTAAAAGATGTCAATCCTACAATATCAAATATAGGCACACATTCACTGCAAGAAATTAATAGCATGGCTACAGTTATATCTGAAAACCTTAGATGTAGAGTGGATGGTCCCTAAGATGTCCGCCCTTGTCCATCTCATACTTTTATCAAAATTTGCTTCAGCGAGAGGCCAGGAAGTTATTGGGCACCACCCTTGATGCTTCAATGCACATCAGCATAACAACTGTATTTTTAGCTGTTTCGTTCTCTCTTTCCTACATACGTGTACTTTTGGTCATGCCTGGGTGGTCTGGGTAAGGGTCAGCAAAAGTGCATATCTCACACCTGTGACACAGCCCTTCCCATCGCGTGATGTAAACTTTTCACATATACATATGCTTGTGTGAATAAAAGAGGAAGTACAAAACTGTGGGAAATGCTTGAAATGAATGCTGAACACACTGAAATGAACGCTTGCTTAATAAAGGATGTGTGAACATGCTTGCTTGCACCCTGATAACTATATCTCAAGTCTCATGTGCAGTCATTGAAAACCAACACTTAGATGCAAAATCTACAAACAAGGGAAAAAAACCAAACAGTGCACCACCAAAATATAAGATCAGCATGCTAGGATCAGATATATCCAAGCAATTTAGCACAGATGAAAGAAAAAAAAGCTGAAGACAAAAAAATAGTTGATAAAGAAATGCCACCTAGAAACATGAAAGATCAATCAGATATAAAGCTCAAATTGGTCACTAAGGCAGAATCTACAATTTCAGTTAAATCAGAAACATTTCTACCAATTCATCAATGGAGATGAACCAAAAAACACATGACAAATAAAACAATAGTGCAGTTCTGGATACAGATAGAGGGCAAACCCAAAGAAATAAAAAAATAAATAAATATGAAATGTAACTTGGATAAAGGAGGTAGAGAAGGAAAAAAAGACAAGCTGAAATATAAAGAACTGGCAACAACAGCAGAAATGGTGGAGAAAGGAGTAAGGAAGATCAAGGATTGGTCAGCACCAAGTGAAGATGAACTGCTGGTTTTTGATTGAAAGATCCAACTGGTCTAATTGCCACTCATTGCCAAGCAGTTTAACAACATACTGCAATTGAAGACTTCTTTTACATGTGGCAAAACCTACCAAATAATGAAAACAGACAAAGTAATGGAAAATGAAGAAACTTCAGTGTGCTGGGACTTTAGAATTCACACAGACAGATACCTGCCACACAACACCCCAGACTTAACAATTGCTGATAAGAAAGACCAAAAAAAAAAAGTCTGCCTGGAGACAACAGAATAGAGGAGAAAAAAAACTGAGGAAATCACAAAAAATGCAAAGACCAGCAAATAGAAATAGACAACTATGGCAAAAGAAAACAAAGATACTACCAATAGTGATAGGTGCTTTGAATGCAATCCCAAAACATCTGGAGCACTTGGACACCATCAGCATTGACAAAATCACCACCAGTCAATTGCAAAGGGCAGCTTTATTTGGAACAGCTTACATCCTGTGATGATACCTTTAACATTATCCAAAAAGTAAAAAAAAAAAAACCAGTATCTGCCAACTCACAGGACTAGAACTCAATAAGTGAACAAAAATGTCAAATCCAGTCCAAACATCTGGCGACTGTGTGACCAACATCAACAATAAAGGCAGATCATCAAATATTCTTATCCTAATTTACATAAATATCTAAAAATATCATCCAACACTTTTTCCCCTGCATAATTTCTACCAAACATTTCTATAACAGATGAGCCTGAATATGATATAGTGCATTTTTTTGCTCTTCTCACAAGGCAGAGGTTACAGAGAATAAATAAGCATATGTCTAGAGATCAATTTCAATGACACAACAGTAAAAACAGTGAGATTTCCAAGTGTTCAGTTAAAGAGCACATTTTAGATAGGATTAATAATAAAAAGTAACATTGAAGGGTACAAACACTGAGACTTCCTGACAGAATGCAATTTAAATAGCATGTTGTGGTCTACAATATCTTAAACATTTAGTATAAAATGTGAATATCTCATACATGAAATCATTTCAATTTTATTCTGCCTTAATGACCTACTGGCTGATTTCAGATGATTGCTTCATGGACTATTTCTAATCTACTCTACTCTACTCTAATCTAATCTAATCAGATCACAGAATGAGAAGAGTAAAATAAACTGCCTAGCTAAATTATCCTGATAGAGAATATACAAGTCTAAACCAATGCCAGCAGATAGCTATCCAAATTGTGCACAAAAATGTCCAGCATGAGAGAGCCCTTCTGCCATGTATAATTTATTTTATTGCAAAACTAGAAAAAAAGTTTATCCTGTTGTTCATATACCATCTAGCTTCTATAATATAAGAAATTAAATCTGGTCCTGTTCCCTGGGGAGAGGTGTGTGAATTGTCCTCCTTTGTGTGACAGCCCCTTGGTTATGTACTGTACAGCACATCTGATCTGTTTAGAGCATGCATAAAGTAAAGCAAAAGGCATTAAAATAGTAAAAGGATTAACAGTTCAGCTGGTTTAAAGCCTATTATGGGGTCAGTCTTAAACTCAGCATAGGATGATTGATACTGATGCTGATGCTGTATATTATTTTTTGTGACATCCACCTCATCTGGTGGATGTCACCTCATCTGGTGGATGTCAAAGGATAGAAAGTGTTGAAGCTATAGGAACCTTGGGGGCAAGTGATCACGCAATATTGGAATTCAACATTATGTAAACTCAAGTAATAGAACAAAGTCAAACTAGAGTCTTGGACTTTAAGAGAGCTAATTTCAATAAACTTAGAGAGAGCTTGGGAAGGATTCCATGAATGAAAATCCTCAAGGGGAAAACAACTCAAGAAGCTTGGGAAATTTTGAAAAGTGAGATTATAAAAGCCCAGTCTAGCACAATACCAATGAAGAAGAAAAAATAATAGCTCTCAAAAGAAACCAGCATGGCTGCATAAAGAACTCTCTGACAAATTGAAAGACAAAAAGGTCAAGTATAAAAAGTGGAAAGAGGGGCAAATAACTAAGGCAGAATATCAGCAAATAGCCCAAGCCTGTAAAGATGAAGTGAGGAAAGCTAAGGCTCACAATGAACAAAGGCTAGCAACAAAAGTAAAAAATAACCAAAAAAAAGCTTCTTCCAACATGTTAAAAAAAGAAAAAAGTCAAGGAAACAATTGGTCCATTGCTGAGAGAAAGTGGCAAGAAGGTTACAAGCAATAGGGAGAAAGCAGATCTACTTAACTCATTTTTTTGCATCTGTCTTTACACAAAAGGAAAAAATAGTCCAACTTCTCAACAACAGCACCACAAAAAACAGATTAGGAGCACAAGTTAAAATAGAGAAGAAAATGGTAAGTGAATACCTGTCTACCCAAGACGAGTTCAAATCACCAGGACTGGATGGATTACACCCCAAGGTTCTGAAGGAACTGGCAGACGAGATCTCAGAACCACTGAACTATATCTTTCAAAGATCCTGAAGCACAGGGCAACTGCCAGAGAATTGGAAAAGGGCTGATTCCTTTTCAAAAAAGGAAAAAAAAAACAAATCTAAGAAACTACAGACCTATCAGCCTGACCTCAATACCAGGGAAGATTCTGGAAAAGATAATCAAGCAATGAATCACTGAACACGTGGAAGCAAACAAAGTAGTAACCAAAAGTCAACATGGGTTTGTCAAAAACAGATCATGCCAGACTAATCTTATTGCATTCTTTGACAAAATTAGTGGACCACAGGAATAATGTTGATATAATTTTCTTGGACTTCAGTAAAGCATTTGATAAAGTAGATCATAACCTACTACTACATAAAGTAGAAAAATGTGGGTTAGACTACATCACCACCAGATGGATTCGTAACTGGCTGACCAACTGCACTCAACGTGTCTGTGGAGGGAAGTATGCAGTGGAGTTTTAGACCCAGTACTCTTCAACGTCTTCATCAATGACTTGAACGAGAGGATAGATGGGGAACTCATCAAACTTGGAGACAACACCAAGCTAGCAGGAATAGTCAACATTCCAGAAAATAGGCTTAGGATATAGAAGGATCTTGACAGACTTGAACATTGAGCACTATCTAACAAAATGAAATTCAACAGTGAAAAAAGTAAGGTTCTACATTTAGGCAAGAAAAACAAAATGCGCAGGTACCGTATATGTGGTACCTTGCTCAATAGTAGTAACTGCGAGAGGGATCTTGGAGTCCTAGTGGACAACCATTTAGATATAAGCCAGTAGTGTACAGCAGCTGCCAAAATAGCCAACACAGTTCTGGGCTGCATAAACAGAGGGATAGAATCAAGATCACGTGAAGTATTAATACCACTTTATAATGCCTTGGTAAGGCCACACCTGGAATATTGCATTCAGTTTTGGTCGCCATGATGTAAAAAAGATGTTGAGACTCTAGAAAGAGTGCAGAGAAGAGCAACAAAGATGATTAGGGGACTGGAGACTAAAACATATGAAGAACAGTTGCAGGAACTGAACATGTCCAGTTTAATGAAAAGAAGGACTAGGGGAGTCATGATAGCAGTGTTCCAATATCTCAGGGGTTGCCACAAAGAAGAGCTCCCTCTTGCTTCTCCAAAGCACCTGAGGGTAGAATAAGAAGCAATGGGTGGAAACTAATCAAGGAGAGAAGCAACTTAGAACTAAGGAGAAATTTCCTGACAGTTAGAATAATTAATCAGTGGAACAACTTGCCTCCAGAAGTTGTGAATGCTCCAACACTGGAAATTTTTAAGAAGATGTTGGATGACCATTTGTCTGAAGTGATGTAGGGTTTCCTGCTGAAGCAGGGGGTTGGACTAGAAGACTTCCAAGGTCCCTTCCAACTCTGTTATTCTATATTCTATTCTATTCTATTTACTATCTAAGCTACTCTGGGCAGTTCATAGCAGGTAAAAACAGTTCACTAGAAACCAATATACAAGCATAAAGTTGAATAACAGAAAAACAAATCAGCAGCAATATTCACTGTACATTACCAACTGTAACAGTTCACCAACATTGCTAGATCCCAAGCATAGCAACAGAGTCATGTTTGTATGGCTTTTCAAAAGGCTGGAAGAATCATGACCAATCTAATGGCTGGGGGAGGATGTTCTACAGCGGGAGTATCAAACTCAATTTCATTGAGGGCCACATCAGGGTTGTGCTTGCCCTCGGGGGGGGGGGGGCAGGGAGAATGGCCAGGGTGGGTGTGGCCATCTTAACATCACTCGTATTGAGGCACCTGTGGCCCGAGTGCTCTGCCAGCAAAAACCGATTCCCGAGTTCCGTTTTTAGCTGGGGTGACCTCCTGCAACCCTCTGCCAGTGAAAACAGAGATTCTCTTTTCACTGGCAGAGGCACCACAGACTGGTCATTCACTGTTTCCAGAGCGGCCCCATGGGCCAGATCTAAGCACCCCATGGGTCGGATGTGGCCCGCGGGCCTTGAGTTTGACACCCTTGTTCTACAGGATGGGTGCCACAGCAGAAAGGATGTTCATAGATGGGACCTGTAACATTCCTCTCTTTCTGGTTCTGATAGGAAGGCTAGAGGTAATCCAGGAGAGGCAGTCCCTCATATAATTGGGTCATTACCAGAACTGAACTAAACCTGAACACAGATTGTTAATCAAAGTAGCTCATGGAGCACAGATGTAACGTGTGCCATTCTGGGACCACCTATAACTGCCCATATCATTGCATTTTGCACCTGTTGAAGCTATCAAATAGTTTTCAAGGGCAGCTCCAGGTAGAGCAGGTCAGATTCTTACAGTATATTTAGTCACCGCACATTGAAAGAAATCTGAAGACTTTTAGCCGCTAACATTTGTTAACATTCTTATGAATACAGTTTCAACTATCATAAAGTTAATAGTGTAATCGTGTTACCTATTAAACCTTCAAGAAATTATCTTAAATCGTGCTATGAAATCCTGATGTGATATTATAGTTTTTGTGCAGATCTGATATTTTGATGTGACTAATGCTTAAAGATATCATATCAAACAATATAACAGCTCTTCTGTGGGCAGGATGAAACATGAAAGAAGCATTACCATCATCATGTTTGTGATAAGGGTAATATTATCAGAATTTGAGTTTTATTCTAGGTATTAATAGGAAACATGAGAATTTAAACAAAGTGCCAAGAATATATAATATGCCGAGCAGACTACTAAAAATCAGTTGCACTGAGCTCCTTGATAAGTATATATAATGTTTTTCCCTCACTTCCAAATGTATTGGAACTGCAAATCTCAGGATTTTCATTAAACCGTGTTGAGGAAGACTAGTGCTTAAAATTGCAAACTAAGTGTACTTCTGCTTGATACCCTTAAGCTTCTTTTCTCCTGTATTGAAATTATCTGCACGTGAAGGATGCTTAAGAAAATGTTGTCCAATTTTCAATCTGGTCTTCAGCTTTGGCAATGATGATGGCCAGGTGTTCTGTATGGGAGCAGTTAACACTGTCCCAATTGGTAGATTAACCTGCTTTTTTTCTCTTTCCACTCATGCCAGGAAACCAAAGACCAACTGTTTTCCTGTCAGTGGGCAGGTGTTTGAGACAGATGGTTTGCACTGATAAGTTGGGTCCACTTTATACTGACTTCTTGCCTTTGATGCCTTTCATCTGGCACATCTACCTGTGGACCAATGAGAAAGAAAGAGGGGGGGAAGGAAGGAAGGAAGGAAGGAAGGAAGGAAGGAAGGAAGGAAGGAAGGAAGGAAGGAAGGAAGGAAGGAAGGTAGGTCCATGGTTTTCTTCTTTTCTATCATTCCTGTTCTGACCTAGGCTTCCTTAGAAAGCATGAAGCAAAATCTTAATTCCGGCCAAACCCTTTTTATTTACATGACTGTTTAATTACTATCATTCACAGTCAACAAGGCTTTGGCAAACAGTCTTTCAGAGGAATGTTTATCAACACCCACCGTATCTTACTTGGAATGCTGCCAGAGAAACAATTTCCAAACGCAGGGCAAGGTCAAACTTGACACAGATTCTATTAGAGTCACGAACAGAACTTTCCAATCTTGAAATGACCAAATTATTATTATTATTATTATTATTATTATTATTATTATTATTATTATTATTATTATTATTATTATTATTATTATTATTATTATTTATTATATTTGTATACCGCCCATCTCCTGAAGGACTCAGGGCGGTTCACAGTCAAAAACAACAGAAAAACATATAATACATAAAAAAGCTAAAAGAATAGACAGTTAAATTCAATTGATGCTCTAACTTTTAAATACAAATTTAAAACCTCATTTAAACCCTTTTTTTTTTTTTTTTTACAATCCCAAATTTAAAACTACGTTCAAGCTAGTCCTGCTCTTCGAAACAGCAGCGTCTTCAGCTCGTGGCGGAAGGACTTGAGATCGGGGAGTTGATGAAGCCCCAGAGGAAGCTCGTTCCAGAGGGTAGAGGCCCCCACAGAGAAGGCCCTCCCCCTAGAGGTCGCCAGCCGACATTGTTTAGCTGACGGTATCCGGAGGAGGCCCTCTCTGTGAGAGCGCACTGGTCGGTGAGAGGCTAATGGTGGCAGTAGGTGGTCCCGTAAATATCCCGGTCCTAGGCCATGGAGCATTTTAAAGGTGATAACAAGTACCTTGAAGTGAACCCGGAAGACCACTGGGAGCCAGTGCAGATTATGCAAGAGGGGTGTCACATGGGAGCCAAAAGGTGCTCCCTCTATCACCCGTGCAGCCGCATTCTGGACCAGTTGGAGTCTCTGGGTACCCCTCAAGGAGAGCCCCATGTAGAGAGCATTACAGTAGTCCAGGCGGGATGTAACCAGGGCATGAGCAACTGTGCATAAGTGCATAAAATGAACTAATTGCTTCCCGCAAAAGCCCACGTTCTGTTCACTCCTCTTTTATATCCTATGGGAGGGGCCAATTATCTCCAAGGTGTGTCCTTACTCCCAAGTCAACCCTATTTTCTGAGTTTTTCTTGTCTTCTGGCAGCTCTGCACATGCACACACTGGGAACAGGTTCCAGCTGTTCCTCTGCCTCGCTGTTGTCTATCTCCCGCTCTGCCTCTGACACAGAGCCCTCGTCCAAGCTTTCCCCAGCCCCCAGGACTGGCCCATGTTTCTCCCCAACCTCCACACTGTCTGACTGTGCTGCCAGCTCCACTGGCCACTGGCAGGACACAACAATTCCACCTGAAAGGGGAAAATGTCAGAATTCTTGTCAATTTCATCTGAAAGGAAGAAAGCTCTATCTTTTCACAGCTGAATTTATAAAGAACTTGAGATAAACCTATAATACAAATAACTTTAAAAGTCCAGGGTTTTGCTAATGCACTGGTGCAGCTTTTAACATAGATAAAAGGAAATGTCTGCCTTTCACCTGCCCACTGTAGGAGGTAGGATAGTCTCTTCAGAAGCGGGCAAACAACCCAGGATGGAGAGACCTTGGAGGACTACAATCAGTAGTTGGAGGGGAAGAGGCATCAGAGCCACAATGGACTATCCTTAATTGAAACAGAAGCATTTGTCTGCTACAAAATGAAGTTCAGCACTGCACAGCACCACTTGTGTTGGCAAATATATATATATCAGAAAAACCCTACTGGCAAAACAAAAATACAGGCAGAAGTTGCCATCATAGTGAACTGAGGACACATTGAGGATGGGGGCCATTCATTCTTGATAAATGGTGGATCATCTTTGCTCTGGACTAATGGATGACCCTTAAAGTTCCTTAAGCAGAACATCTATTTTTCTGAAGCAGTGACCAGTGAGAGACTCTGTTTGTGACAATGTTGGTGACTTTTTTTTCCCAGATATCATTTGCAAATCCTGTGGTAAAGTCAATTAAACTTGCCAAGTGTAAACTACAATGCTGAATATGTTTTTTAAAGGGGAGCATTCTATATATTTTTAGTTTCTGAATAGTCAAAACAACTACTAATTAAAATAAATAACTATTAGCAATAGCGCTTGGACTTATTTCACAGTGCTTTACAGCCCTCTCTAAGTGGTTTACAGAGTCAGCCTATTGCCTCCAACAATCTGGGTCCTCATTTTACCCACCTTGGAAAGATGGAAGGCTGAGTCAACCTTGAGCCTGGTGAGATTCAAACTGCCAAATTGCAGGCAGCCGGCAGTCAGCAGAAGTAGCCTGTAGTACTGAATTCTAACCACTGTGCCACCATGGTTCTTGCCAGTAGAAATTCATTTTATGTTAGCTGGACAAAGAGTAGGACTTTAGAAGCCAAAGACAAGCACTTATAGTCCAAACCAAACATTGCTGTACGTTCTGTTCCATTCCTTCACTTAATCCCCAGGTAATTCTTTTATTATGAAACATTTTGATCCTAATTCATAAAATACCTTATATGTGACTGGGGCTGGTTATTCAGTTAGGTAGAATACATTCAGTGATGCCTTTTATCTTAATAATAAGGTATTTGGAGCTACAATTGTAACAAGTGCCACTGCTTAATTGTGTTATGCCAAAATAATGTTGAGATGTTATTCTTCAAGGAAAACAAACAAAAAATCAGATTTTAGCAAGTGATGGGCAGAGAATGGATGTGTGATGGGCAGAGAATGGGAGAACGTCAGTGAAATCTTTGTTTTACAATAACTTTAGGCAGCACCAGCTGTTGCTGAGCTCAAATCTCTGTGGAAGATAGTTGATTTCTAGCCAATTCTGTAGAATTTTTAGCCTTTTTAATGTCTTAGAATTTTTAATGTCTTCAGTAACAGTGAAGAGTGATCATTGACAGGTTTCTATGCCAAAAAAAATGTAATCTGTGTTTTTTTTTACCAGTTTCAATTGTATGAAAGGGATTATATGGGAGAAACTCTTCTGAGAAACAAAATTGCACTTTTCAAGCCTTTTAGGTCTCAGAGCATGTGTTAGGTATTCCTGGGGACATGATTCTGTCATTTCAGATTGAAGAGTTTATCACAGAGATCCTTGAGAATAATAGCAATAGCAATAACACCTAGATGTATATACTGCTCCATAAGGCAGCAGTCTCTGAGCAGTTTACAATATCAGCATATTTCCACCAACAATTTGCTAGACCAATTCTAGAATACAGCTCACCTGTTTGGAGCCCTCACCACATCTCTGACATCAATACAATTGAGCAAGTCCAGAAATATTTTACAAGAAGAGTTCTCCATTCCTTTGAAAACAACAAAATACCTTATCCCACCAGACTTGAAATCCTAGGCTTAGAAAACTTAGAACTCCGTCGCCTTCGACAAGACCTAAGTTTAACTCATAGAATCATCTATTGTAATGTCCTTCCTGTTAAAGACTACTTCAGCTTTAATTGCAACAATACAAGAGCAACCAACAGATTTAAACTTAATGTTAACCGCTTTAATCTAGATTGCAGAAAATATGACTTCTGTAACAGAATCATCAGTGCTTGGAATACTTTACCTGACTCTGTGGTCTCTTCCCATAATCCTAAAAGCTTCAACCAAAAACTTTCTACTTTTGACCTCACCCCATTCCTAAGAGGACCATAAGGGGCGTGCATAAGCGCACAAACGTGCCTACCGTTCCTGTCCTATTGGTTTTTTTTTATTGTTTTTTTTTCCTTTTCTTTTCTTCTTCCTATATATATATTGATGCTTATACCGCCTAATATTTACTCATATATATGTTTATATACTATATAATCCTTTTTATATGATGTTGTGACAAAAATAAATAAATAAAAAACAATCTGGGTTCTCATTTTACCGTCAAAAGGACAGAAAGCTGAGTCAACCTTGAACCCCCTCAGGATCAAACTCCCGGCTGAGGGCAGAGTTAGTCTACAATACTGAAATTTAACTACTTTGCACCCAAGGGTTCCTCACATTGTGCCCTCAAAATCTCCTTCCTGAGCTGTGCTCTTCTTGGGAAATGGTAATTCCCTCATAAATCTTGTTGTGAAAGAGCTGGACTTGTAAAAATATAATTATACCTAATGTACATTTTAATGTGCTTTGGAAACAAGTATTGCCAGCCATTTTTTATCTTATTGTTGGTGCTGATTTGCAGAGTTTGGAAGAATCTTGAGAATTTACTGCTTGGGTTTACTATATGGTGTTCTTATACATAGTAAATTGTGTGGCATCAGCTCAAATAAGTTCTGATTTAATGAAGCTTGAATATAAAGCTTTGGGCCTAAATGCTAGCTATTTTTGTGAATCTCTTTTATTCCTGTCAGGCTTGTGATATAGACAGCTGATCTGGTGCTGAAAACACCCTGCACTGTTTTGTTATAAAAACAAGGTTGAATTCATGAATAAGCAAAACCCCCATGATGTTGTGGTGTGAGGGAGTGCCAGCTGATAGGATATTGCACACATATCACTCCTGACAGGGCCAAGCTATAGGTGATGGAGATAAGTGGGTTGGCATAAAATATGATTAATCCAGCCATTTCTATTCTGTTTTGATTTTAAAATAGACAGAGCCAGCTATTCATCTTCAGTCTGGAAGGAGTAAATCAGCTGATAAGTAAAACTAAAATATAAATGGGATGCTGAGGAAGTCAAATGGCTACGAGTTCATAATCTCTTTATGCAAAGCAGGAAAAAGGTATCAAGGCCACAATCCTCTAGATTCTAGAAAGTGAATTTTATAGAATTGGTTTTTAGGGGTCTTGCTGAGGAAAGTTGGCTTTCATAGCAGAGAGAAGTAAAATAACATATATGCAAAAAAGAAACATAGAAAGGGAGATGAGCTGAGAAAGAAAGAAAGAAAGAAAGAAAGAAAGAAAGAAAGAAAGAAAGAAAGAAAGAAAGAAAGAAAAAGATTTTAATGATATCACTACAATAGCTGAAGAATTGAGGTTATTTCAGATTGGGAATTTATTTTTGCTTTGGAAAGCCCTTTGTTTCCAGGGATAAGAAAAGGGGTATTGACAAATTCTGAGAGAAATTCCATGAAGCTCAGTACTTTTTTCATCACACTGGTAATCTTAGAAATAATGTGTACCCAGAATATCAAGGGAAGAATATAGTTACTGAATGTAAAACATTAAGCATGTCAATTTCCTGAAGCACTACGTTTCAAGCAAAAAGAGCATTTATACATGTAGAATCAATCACACTGTATCAGCAGTCCTAAAGGAAACCTCAGAGCCACCCAGTGCCATTTGCTAGAAATGAATGCATTGATCGATTCTCTTTCACACAAAATTTGTCACTAAGCAATGTTTAGTCTCTACCTCTAAGATAGCTTTTAAAACAAAAGAATGCTAGGTATAATTTTCAATTGATTTTTTTTGAAAGCATCAGTGTTGATCATTATAGGAACGATTTAAAACTAAGGTATCTGCAACTAGTCTCTCTTTAGCTGGATGATCTTGGGCTAGGCACTCTCTCTCAGCCCAAAGCTTTTATATATAAAAGCTGCAGGAACTACTAGGCATCCATAGTGACTCAAAGGCGTATATACAAAGAGAAGGTGAGGGGCAAGGAAGACAAATATACATTTTGTAGTGACTTGGAATCATCACCAGACTAAGCATGCCTAGATTCATCTCCCCCTTCCTTTTTTTTTTTTTTTTTTGCATTTTAGAAAATTGGGGTCATTAAAGTAGGTGAAAAAATGTTTAGCCAGAGATCAGCATATTTCATTTTAGACAGGCAAAAATGAAATAAGCTTGATAAGCTTTTAAAAAAAAAAAGATTGTTGCTGAATTTCATCAAGGGATCCTGGACTGCATAGGGGTGGAATAACTGAGATTTAGGTCGTGGTGGGATTATTTAACTCTTGTATTAATTTTTTTTTTTAAAAAAATATTTGCCACTGCCTAGTATGCAACAGGTTTCAAGTGGCTAGTAATGGATTTCCATTTGCTGCAACATTGCTTGGAAATGGTTAGGAGGTGTGATGTGTGTTTTGTTTTAAAGATGTTGGAGCGCTAATGTTCCTAATGAAGTCATTATTTAGGGATTCAAATGTGCTCAATGAGCCAATTTCTAGAATCTAGGGACAACTAAGGGCCTCAAGAGGGAAGGGCAATACGGCACATAGGAGTTGATAGTGTCTTGGAGAGCTTCTTTCTTGGAGCATCAGCACAGTAAAATGAGCTTGAAGAAAATCTGTAGAAACCGGAGGTGAAAGAAGCTACATTTTTTTTATTTTATTTTCTGAGACCATTCAAGAGGAGAGCATTAGTTATATTCTTCCAGGCTTAGCTTAGTGCAAATTAATAATACATCCACTTTGCAAATGCAAACGCTAACGCTAACGCTCTTCTTTCCTTTTCTTTAGCACCATCCATTCTGTGTAGAGCCACACACACCACTCTAAAACCAGATTGAGCTTTGGTTAAATTAAACTGTTTTGCTCATTGTTTGTTAGTGTTCAAGGAGATCCCATTGTTATAAAAACAATTTTGAATCCAAAAACCCCTTTGTCTTCGTTTATATTTAGGGGGAAAGTGTTGCAAAAAACAGAGACCTCCTTTGTGTTCAAATCAACAGGCTCGACAGCATCCCATCGGTCCTTTCTATGTGTTTGCTCACGAGCAGTAGATGCCACTGCTGGATGCAATAGATGTACGAACGCAATTGGAACCGCCACTTGGTAATTGCATTTTTAAAACGAATTTGTGAGTCGCGGAATGAAGTCACAGGTCAGAGCGAAAGGAGAGATGGCGGTGTTTTCTTTTTTCTTTTTTTGTTTTTAATTGTGAAGAAATTAGATTGTTCTTGCTAACAGATGCTTTCACATATTGTGCTATAATGTGAGGAAGTGTGACGCTCCTGTTCCTAGAAGAACGTTAAATACAGTTACTCCAGTGTGGTGTGTAAGCCCATGCAATCTGCTTATTATTGCAAAGATGGAAAAAAAGGAGGTAGGTGGGTAGTAATGATAAACCCTTTCAACACCTTTGTGAAATTCTGAGACCTGGCTTGCACAATATCCTCTATTTCATTTATAATTCCCAGTTAGATAAACTCAGCCTTGTTTCTGTTGAAGCATCTTAGTCAACCTAATCATGGCTAATATACAGTATATATATGCATACACATATACACATAAACATACACAGTCTTTGACCTACAATCACAATTGCCAACAATTCTGACCTAGAATCACAATGAGCCCAACATTTCTGTCGCTAAGGGAGACAGTTGTTAAGTGAATTTTGCCTCCTTTTACGACTGTTTTTGCCACACTTGTTAAGTGAATCCCTGCATTTGTTAAGTTAGCAACACGGTTGTTAAGGGAATCTGGATTCCCTGTTGTCAGAAGGTCACAACTCATGATCATATGTCCCCATGATACTGCAACAATCATAAATATATGCCAATTGCCCAAATTTTGATCCCATGACTCTGGGAATGCCATAACGGTCATAAGTGTGAAAAACGGTCGTAAGTCATTTTAAATGCCATTGTAACTTTGAACCATCACTGAACAAATTGTTGTAAGTTAAGGACTTACCTGTATATATAATGCTCTGTCTGTTCATTAATTATAGTGAAATCCTGAGCATAGCGGACGAACCTCCTTTACCAAATGAAAATCTATGAATGGATGCGAGGTGGATAAAGTGTTTGCACAGCAAAGAAAGTGGACTATTTTAATGTGGATAAATGGTGTATGTGTGTGATCATGAATTAAAGAACTATTTAAAAAGATTATATTGCCAATTAGCATACCTCGGTTTGCCAAATCCTGTTCTAAAACGTAGTATGCACAGAGCTTGGCATCAATTCTGCAGGCAATGCTGCCATGAGTATTAAGTCATACTGTTCAATTTACTTTGTAACTGAATGCTGACACCTACTGACATACAGAATCATCAGACTATAATAACACCATTGAATGATGATTGATGTGCATCTTGCATATTATTTTATTCTCTCCCTCCCTCTCCTCCTCCGTTTTACTCAGCTGTATTTAGTTATAAAAAAGCTGGGGATCCTGTCAAATCAAAGCAATTGCACAGTAAAAGAAAAGCAACTGTTGCCAATGTAGCTATTAAAACATTGGGGATTTTCTGAATCTGAGTTACTTGACAGTTAGTCCCACTAAATATAAATGGGACCATCTCCAGCAGTGAATCTTCAAACAGCTTAAAAATGACACAACACAGAATAGACAAGAAAGCAGTATTTATTTCCATATCTTTGTTATCAAGTTTCTAAGGCAAGTTATAATATCTTTAGTAGTACTTCATCCTACGCTTACAAATAGTCCAATGACTATTTAAATGAGGTTGTTCCAGATTCAGATGCCACTTTGATTGATTTATTGTGTGTCATTAAGACAGCGTTGATTCTTAGCAACCACCCAAAGACTTAATTCTTCAGGAGGATCTATACCCAGTCTGGTGTTTCAGGTCTTCTAATGGTATGCTCATTGCTACTTGAATCCATCCACTTTCTTGTTGGTAATCCTCGTCTTCCTTTCCACTTTTCCCAGCATTAGAAAATTGTAAAAACTGAGAGAGCTGGTTTTTCTACATACTATGAAATGTGATAATTTGAACTTGCCTTGACTGAAAGTTCAAAATATCATATTTCAAACACATTGTGGTTTGATTCATTCAATGATCCATTTATGTTTTCTTGGCAATCCATGATTTTCTCAGAGGTCTTTTCCAATACCAAAGTTCAAAGACATCAATAATCTTCCTCCTCCTCCCCCTCCTCCTGCTCCTCCTCCTCCTCCTCCTCCTCCTCCTTTAAAAGTTGAATTTTCAACTTCAACTTTTGCTTCATAGAGTGTCATAGGGAGCTGTATCCTTAGTATTCTGATCTTTGTACTGTAGATATAGATACATCATAGCAACCAAATATTTTTTCAAGATTTCATTTCCAATAAGTTTAATTGATATAATTCAGATATTGATTGCACTTTAGTTAAGTACTGTGCCTGTTATCCCCTTCCTATCAATGAAAGCACTGTGGTTCTTTTTTGGTTTTTGTGTTCTGAGTAATAAATAGTATAATCCTCTAACTGTGGGTATGCAATTGGAATCCATTGACAACGTGTAATCAATTCATTTAATCTTTTACCAAGTTCACTATTTATTTATTTATTTATTTATTTATTATTTATTTATTTATTTATTTATTTATTTATTTATTGTTTAAATTTATAGACAGCCCTTCTCCGAAGACTCAGGACGGTGTACAGCATAGATAAAACAAATGTACAAAAGAAAAGTACTATGTTTGCTACGATCATATTCAGAGGAAGGTAGGAAGTTAGGTCCCTAATCTAATGTCTATTGGGTTTTAATTGGAATTGTTTATTTTGTTTTGCTTTTATTTTTGTTTTATATATGTATATGTATGTGTGTGTGTGTATGTATGTATGTATGTATGTATGTAGTGGCTAAGATGTTGAGCTTGTCGATTAGAAAGGTTGGCAGTTCAGTGGTTTGAATCCCTAGTATAGGTCTCCTGCGTCAACAGCGGGTTGGACTAGATGACCTCCAAGATCCCTTCCAACTCTGTTACTGTTAACATACACACACACACACACACACACACATACATTCATATTCACATTCTAATTCTGTCTTTGCCGCTTCAGTTTTCTTTTTCCTGCATGGCAACAAATAGCAATTAGATGTCCCAAATGCTTTAATCCAGCCAAGTTATAAACACCATTAATACTCTGAAAAATCCATAGCTCCTTCTCAGTAGCATGTTGAGTACCATCTGACCCGAGGGGGCCTGCCATCCGGCACCATATCATCAATCATTTTATATTTTCTATCCATGTGATTTTCTTGGTAGAAATACAGGAGTGGTTTCCCATTGCTTTCTTCCATGCCAAATAAATTCTTGCCTTTGCCATTGTCACTAAACTGATCATCTGCTTCTGGCAGCTTCCTATATCCACTGCTGCCCTATATAGGTGCCTGTTGCTTTAGCTAGACAGCTGGGATGACCTTCACTCCTTGGGTGACCCTGCTGGAGTATGTACTCTTGACATTCACACTCTGCCTTCTTCACATGTCCCTCCCAGGAACAATCCCATGTTACAACGAGGGGAAATAGCAGTACTTGCTGGCTGTGTCTATATGTATATGTGTGTGCAAGTGACAAATTCCTTACAAGTATGCAAAGAAAAACAGTGTTATCCCATTCATTTATTTTCGTCTCCATTAAATTATTATTTTGTTTTGGGCCAGTAAAAGCTTGTTATTTACCATATTTTTCGGAGTATAAGATGTACTGGAGTATAAGATGCACTTTAGTTTTTGGGGAAGAAAATAAGAAAAAAGGTGATTGGCAGGTGGATCGGCCTCCTGGAATACCACCACCCCCCCAATCAGCTGTTCCCAGAGGTGAATTTTAGCAACAGGTTGTTGTTGTGAGCTCTGTGCCTTGCTTTTTCTTTTTCTGCCTCTGAAACTTCTGAAACTTTGTTTTAGAAAAAAAAACTTTCTTTTCTGCCTCTGAAAGCCTCCAAAACAGCTTCAGAAAAAAAGCCTCTGAAGCTCTGTTTGGAGACTTTTTTTCTGAAGCTCTGTTTGGAGGCTTCTTTTCTGAAGCTTCGTTTCTGATGCTTTTTTCAGCCTCTGAAACCTCCGTTTGAGAAGCTGGGCGGGGCTACATTCGGAGTATAAGACGCACCCAGATTTTAACCCTCTTTTTTTTGAGGGGGGGGGGGAAGGTGCATCTTATACTCTGAAAAATACTGTAGTTTCTAAATATCACATACAATCTCCCTCCCTCTACCTTTCGCCCTCTGTAGTAGGGTGCCTATACCATACTACAAAACTATTTGTTCTACATATTTAAAGCCTTTCCATTGTTTTTCATCTTCATACAAGGCTTATCTAATATTAAAGGTTACTTGCCAATTATATCTAGTTTTTGCCATACTTAGGAACTGGATTTTCTCAGTTTTGCTAGCTTTCCTTAAACTAAGGAAGTGAAATATTGATGAATTTTATCACACTTTCCCATACACTGTACCCTCTAGATATGTTGGATTTCAAGTTCCATCTAGACTGGAAGATTAATGGGAATTGAACTCCAAAATATCTGAAAGGCACAAAGTGGGGAAGGCAAATTTATGACACCAGCAAAGTTCTTGCAAAATACAACATTTGTACAAAAATGTGCATTTTGAAGTAAAGGCTTTAAAAATTCCTAGTGAAGCATAAGCTACTTTGCTGTGAGATTTGACTTGAAAGACTTGTTGTGTGGACTTATTGTGATAATTGTCAATTGCACCCAATACATGTAAGATGGGAAGCCTGTACAGCTCTCTAGTTGTTGCTGAAATGCCATATTCTCCACGGCCTCAAGCAGCATAATCACTATTTTTATTACAGAACATCTGGAAATGCAGAATTTCTATATCCTAGCACAATAAACAAAAATAAACATTAATTTATAGCTATAACCAAATAGAAAGGTTCATTCATATATTAGTTGATGAACTATGACCAATAATATCTCCAAAACAGAATTATAGGATTGATACCAAAACCAAATTATTTACTGATACACACTTTTCATGTTATTGGAACATTAGGAGGAGATAGAAAATAATCACCAGAACATTTAGAGCAGTCAAGACTCCTGCATATTAACCATTATTTTATAATCTAAAGAATGTACTTTGAAAATGCTATGATACTAATCTGTGTAAAACATATATACTAAGTAAAATTTTCTAATGTTATGTTTCTAAAGGCTGCTCATAAACCATGTCTCATAGTCTTTCTGTAGATGGAGGATTCATTTTACTACTGGATATGAAATCCACATTTATTTTTAAATAAGGTCCACTAGTTTTGAATATTTGAACTTACACTGGATTTTATAGATCCAATAACAAAATGACTGAATATTTAAAGAAAACAAATATTCAAGATTTTGGATAGATAGATGATAGATAGATAGATAGATAGATAGATAGATAGATAGATAGATAGATAGATAGACAGACAGATGATATAGATATAGATATAGATATAGATAATTTTCTATTAAATCTTTTACCAGAAACTCAGTCATCTATCTACCAGATCATGTACTTTTTTGGCTGAAGTAATGATAAATCTACCATTTTTGACTTTTCTCATATTTATATTTTCAAACAAATCTCAAGTCCTATTTGTCCCTTTTATAAAGGACAAATACATTTGTATAATTTATACAAATTTCTCTGAAAATGAAAGAGATTTTTCCAGACAATGAGATGCAGCGACATGACTTTAAAAAGTCAATGAAAATCTATGAAAGCATTAAAAATCTATTTCAATGTGCCTTTTTATGACCTGTTTTTTTTTCTAAACATGGGGCTTTCTAGTCCTCAATTCAAACCTTTATTGTCAGAGTATAACATGTGTACAATGAAATTGGCTGAGCCTCCCACTAGGCACCCCCCAACACAGTACAATATTGCCTCTTTATATTGCCTATTATGAACGTTGTACTGTCTTTTTATATATGTGAAATACTTTTCTGTATGTGCTACAGCCTTCCTATAATGCAGCTTTAGTTTCTTTTTTCTAGTTGCTTGAATCCGGTGAAAGGGAATATGAAATAAAGAGCCCTTCCAGGCATCATTTTCAGTTAACCACACAATGCCTCATCCACTATCCAATTATGGTGTTTCTTCATGTATTTTTTTGCTGATTTTCTTTCATTTTTACTTTCCACCACTTGACTCAGAGAATACTTCACTGCCCATGGATATCACCATCTCTTCATCTTTAAGTAGCAATTTACTTTCTAAATCATTAAGAATATAGATTAAAATATATGTAGAGACAGGTGATAATTATGAAAATGTGGGTTGAAAATCATTTGGAGTGGGGCTGGACAAATATTTATTAATTTACAATCTGATGCATGAGTGGGGGACAGATAGATACTACAGAAAAGTTTAAAGGATACTCAGATATTGGCTACTTTTGGAGGTCAAAAGTATCAGAGTTTGCAGCAATCCCACCAGCGTACAAGTTAATAATTCATTTATAGAAGAAGCATCTTTATATATAATAATATAAAGCATGATGCATGTGTACAATACCCATGCAGAAGAAGCCAGAACCAGAACAACCAGAAGTCAGAAGCACAGAAGCACAGAATCAATAGAATCCAAAGACAAACCCACTCTTACAGTCTTGGCCAAAATCGTGGAAATCTTTTGGGAAAAGTATATTTTCTAAAACTAGCTAATATCACCATTTTTTTAGGAGTAGTACCATAAAATTATATATCAATGGAAAGATAATTTAATCAAGAATGTAATGCAATAACTTTTATGAAGGATTTGCTATTAGAATAGCAGTTACAGTATAAAGAAGAAAAGTGAAACACGTAGAAAAAATGAGATATACAAAAATTATCAGGTCAATTAATACTTACATGAATTACGGCCTTATAACAGCTTCCCATGGAGTGAACCAAGTCTTTTAGTTCTGCAGCTGTTATAATGGGTGAAACCAAGATTGAATGATTGCTTCTATTAACTGGATTTTATTGCTGGGTCTCTTCTGACTAACAAGTTTCTTTAGTCTGCTTTATAGATTTTCAATTGGGTTAAGATCTGAGCTATTCCCAGGCCATTCCAGCAGTGGAATATGATTATCTTGAAACTCAAAAAAAAAAAAAAGTGGTGTTATTAGCCATCAAACCTTAAAAATACACTTTTCCCAAAAGGTTTCCACAATTTTGGCCACTACTGTATAAACAGACCAGTTATGCTAAGCCACACCCAGGCTCCGAGCCATTTCATATGGTTCACAACATATCCTGTTTCTTAGTCACCAAACAGTTCCCATTGGCTGACTTGTTGTTATGGCTATCCCAGCTCATAATTTCTTACACACTGACAAAAAGGAAGGCCAATGATTCTGCATGTTCTACAGGGACTCAGTTATGATTATAGTGCAGAGCACTTATTGTCAGTATTCAGAGCTCGTAACCGTTCTGAATTCTTTTCAGTGTACATTGTAAAGGCTTGTGAGGCAGATCAGTGGCCTGAAAAACCTCACAGCAGAATAAATACATCATTATCTACTTTGATGAAATCAAAGTGATTTCACTAAACATGAAAAACTGAAGAATAAAATGGGAAAGAGAGTTTTGGGAATACCCAGAATATAACTATAGAATAATTATGATGGAGCATTCCTTTATATCCACACTAAATTAGTTACCAATAAACAAGCAAATACCCATTATTCCTCATAAGGTTATATGCAATTTTCTATTTATTTATTTGCATTTTAATGAGCCATTGAAGTCCCATAACACTCCTGGAGATTCCAATTAACACTGCAGTGCCATCATTCATCTGTAATATTTTTATACACCTCAGTAATAGGATAATTAATAATACATGTGGTTATTTTATATACGGTATAGATAACAGAGTGGGTTGATAATGTAATTATAAATATTCTATAAATAGTTCTGGCAGATTACAGGCCTGTATTGTAATCGTGTCAGCCATGTAGAAGTGATTATAAGCAAATGTAAATAGCTATTGGCCAATTAAACCATGATAAGGTTTGGTTGTGTTGTTTAACATACTTGTCATTAAACTCCATATGGACATCCATATACCACAATGTATGTAGCAATGGCAAGAACCACTTTGAAAAAGCTAGTTAAAAATGGTAAACCTATTGTTCTCTGTGCTGAGATATGATGTTTATATGAGCTGTGCAGGGTTTCTACAGTCCTTTGAGCAAAATAGCCTCTTGAAGTTGCTTTACAAACTAATGCAGACCTGGGTTCCTGAAAGTACAGCCAAGGTATTTTACTTCTGAGCTTCCTCTGACAGTTCTAGTGAGCTTCTAGAGGTATGAAAGATCAGGAAAAACCCAAGTATAGCATCCTCCTCTGACTATTAATAATGCTGAAAGATCCCCCAGAAGCTATGTATAGGGTCTCATTGAGATGAATCATGCCGCTATTGTACTTAAATAAGGTGAATAGCATTGTCTTTGTGCAGACAAGGAGTGTCAGAGGCAAAACCTAACTGCTTGCATAGAACTAATGCTTTCAGATATACAGTATATAGCATGAATAGCTATATAAATAGTATGATAACTGAGTGTGTGAAATATTATACAATTGTTATATATTCTGATTACGTCATGCTAATCGGGAATACACGAAAGGCTAGTACAATACAGAATTTTGAGTATACTGCATCAAAAAAGGAGCTGGAAATAGAAGGTCCTAAGTTTAAAACACCAGGATGCGGTGGCTCAGTTGCTAAGACGCTGAGCTTGCCGATTGAAAGGTCAGCAGTTCAGTGGTTCGAATCTCTAGTGTCGCGTAACCAGGTGAGCTCCCATTACTTGTCCCAGCTTCTGCCAACCTAGCAGTTCAAAAGCATGTAAAAATGCAAGTAGAAAAATAGGAACCACCTTTGGTGGGAAGGTAACAGTGTTCCATTCACCTTTGGCATTTAGTCATGCTGGCCACATGACCACGGAGATGTCTTCAGATAGTGCTGGCTCTTTGGCTTTGAAACAGAGATGAGCAACACCCTGTAGAGTCAGGAACGACTAGCACATACCTGTGAGGCGAACCTTTATCTTTATGTTTAAAACCGTGATAGTTAACAAATATGCATTTGCTTTTCAGCTTTCTGCTCTTGGATTCTGTTGGGCCTACAAAGACTTGACAGTGACTTTCAACTTCCTTTTGGCTTCCTCATTAATTTTGCTTGTGAGAAATCAGCAAGGAACATGGCAAACGGCAATCATGTTATTGAAGGGATGCTACAATGTCTCTAAGCATGAATTTATTCCTGCCCCTTATTATGAGAACAGAGAGGAGTGTGGTTTCAAATCATTTGTTCCTGACTCGGTGAGAATTGCCTCTCATAGCTTAACACCTTTCTCATTTTAGTTAATGGGGAGCCAATATATAAAACCAAACCAAAATAACACATGCCATATTGCATCACATAAGGTTCTTAAAATAGGAAGGCAAGAACAAGTAAGCCTTAGAAAAAAAATATTTTTATTTCACAGTTTTCACACATGTGCCTCCACCCTTCCAGAATGGGTCAGGGGGAAATAAAGTTAACTATATGCATTAACATAGTATTAGTTTTTCCCACCCTTACCTTGAAATTTCCGGAATTGATCTAGTTTTCACATCTACCCACACATATACACACGAACACGCAAATATTGTTTTTGCCACCTATCTCTTCCAGCATCGATAGAAGTGAAATCTGAACTGACAATCTCACTTGTTTTCACCTCCATCAAAATACAGCTATGGACTTATCACTTCTGAGTCATAAATAAGAATTCTTCCAATTCCATGGTCTGTTTAGTTTTAATTTCCAATTAGTGAGGTTTTTCATGGATCTGGATTGTTGTAGCATTAAATATCATCTAATGGTGTCAAATGATTCTTTTTCTCTGCTAAGATAAAATTGTGGCTGGAATACAAATTGTTATAAGTATCTCTTTCCTAACTCAGGCTATCAAGCATAAATTTATTAAGCCCAAATATGCAGATATACATTTGTTCTAATGTACCTGCACACTTCTTGAAATGTGTTAGAGAAATGACAAGACTATTTTGTAACTTTGTGTTATCACAGGTATCAGGGGTGGTAGACATTCTGGATTTTTACTTTTTATTGCATTGTACTTACAACAACAAAAGAAAGATGAACAATTCAACATTTATTATACACTACATTGACTGCAACAGCTTTATGTAGCTGTTATGTTTAATTAAAAAAGGAAAGAGATACAGCCAAAGGACAGTAAGGAAAAGAACTGTGGAATAACTGAGCTCTATAAAGTAGCAGCCTTATAAAAATGCAGTTTAAATAAACTTCTGCATAAATTCATACAATTACAGCACACCTGATCTTTTAAGAAGGGACTGAGACATTGATCCCCCCAGATGTTGTTAATAATCCCTAGTCAATGCATTTATCCATCCATCCATCCATCTATCCATTTTTAGTTTATAGTTTTTCTAATCCAGCTCAATTCCTATTCTTTGGCTGGCACATCATACAGTATGAAAAAAATTGATTAATAATTAATTATTTCACAATTAATAAAAAATAAAACTCCCTTAGATGGCCACAGAAATATTAATACCACAGAACAACAGTTTTTTTTTTAAAAAAAATAGCTCTATAAATGCAGGAGGTAATGAACTGCTTGAACATCTGGCAGCAAGGACTCTCAAAATGTAGGGGCAGCTATCAAGAAGTCCTTCTATCTGGTCTCTGCCTTGCCCCCTCCCCCTTTTTTCACTAAGCAATAGCACTTAGACCAAAGACTGCTTCACAGGGCTTTACAGCCCTCTCTGAGCAATTTACAGAGTCAGAATATTGCCCCCAACAATCTCTGGGTCCTCATTTTACCAACCGTGGAAGGATGCAAGGTTGAGTCAAGTGCTATCAGGATGATCAGGATCGAACTGCCGTTAGTGAGCAGAGTCAGCCTGCAGTACTGCATTCCAATAACTGCGCCACCACGGCTCAGTTAGAATGGGAACTCTAGCTGACTTTTTCACAATGTTCTTACTGGTGTCGCAGATTCAACTTTGAGAAGCAGTGCCTGAAATAACACACTACTACCCCATAGCGAGCTTTGCAGGTCATCAGAAGTGCTTTAATTAGGCATAGAACCTACAGAAAAACAGTGCAGTAATTTTAGCAGTCATGTTATTCTATTAGGATTGTCACAGTAAGTATAAATTCAAATGCATTGTCTGTAAAGTAGATACCCTTTCACAGAATCCTCCATCTTCACATTCAACTCATTTTCATCGCAAATCATTCCTTGTTTATATGTGCACCTTGTTTGGCCTTTCAAGAGTACAGTTATGCATGGTTAATATTTTGAGAAGAGGCCCATCACTGGAAGCTTTTTAGAAAGAAGGAGTGGGAGGAGGCAGAGCAAGTCTTGAAAGCAGTCAGAAGCAAACAATGTCCATGTTGTTGCCACCCAGAAAAATATATCCATGGATAATACATGTGCCTATGTGTTATCCACAATCAAATTCAAGGATATTGAATAAACTATGCCATCGATTATAGATAATAATAGCTCTTTCTTTTATAATCCAGCCTTGTCTCTTAGCCATTACATAGTATGAGAGAGAAATTCTTCATCATATCACTTAAATCACTGGAATCTACATCTATTAAGGACAAAGAGAGTCGAAGGATCATAGGATTTAGCATTTTTGTCATTGATGCTTGATTTGGCTAGGGAATTTGGATTTTATATTACGGTCTCCAAGCAAAAATTAATTCTATGAATGAACAGTACTTGCAAGGTCAGCTAAATTCAACATAAGCCTACGGTAATAGATAGATAGATGTTTAAATCCATGAATATACCCAGACTTGATGAGAATTAGCCATTGTTCTATGTGGATTTATCTTGAAACAGAAAAAATTATTTTCAGACATTAAATATCCCCAATAAATATCTTTATTACAAAGCCTTCTGCTCACTTTCACATTTAGTTTGAAACCAAAATATTGCTATTGATTAAAAAAAAAAATCTAATGCACATTTTAAATGCATTATGAAATTGCCTTTGTTAATAAGCTGCCACAGATATTTAATTTTCATTTTGGAACAGCCAATTAGGCAATTCTCAGCCTATTTTTGATCTAATCTAATTATCTCCATCTAATGATGATTATAGTAAAAAAATCTATTTTCTCACAGTCAAGATTTTTAAAAAATCTCAAATAGTTATTAATAAGTTTTTAATATTTATTTTCTATTTCAGATATTTATGAATCTAACAGCTGCTTCATACCATCTTTGGAATTGTGGCAGTTCCAAGATAAGTCTGCACATAAGGCTCCTACTATTGCAATTAAGTAATTGATATAATTGCCTTATTGTCAACATTCCAGAAAACCCCTCCTGCAGAAAAGACTCCGAAACCAACATCTTTCAAAGTTCTTTTACTAGTATAGGTAAACTGGCACAGTTCGAGAAAAACCGAAACTGGGGTTTCTGATTCCTCCCTCAGTAATACAAACCCCAAAATCTCCACCCTCATGACCCCTCTGCCGGTCACATGCTCCAATCCTCAACCGTCCCATGTCGAAGCATCACTCCAGCCACTCCTTCTCCAGATGCGAACCCAGCCTGACCTTGACCGGCAGAAAATGTTATTATGTCTAATCATCTCTTGCACTACCACCCTCCTCCCCTCCTTTCCCACAGAGGAGAATTGTGGCAGCGCATGGAAGCCTTCGGCCTAGTATGGCTTCCAAAGCTGACACTTATATTGAACCAAAATTTAATTTAAAATTGAGTAAGTATTCTCTGCAAATAAAACAGCTTTGACTGAAGCTGAGGGAACTTAAATAAATATCCCTTACAGAAATAGACAATTCTCAACCTCATCTCAGCTATTCAATTCTTGGCCCAGTCATCATCATGTCCATGATTTCATAATCACATCATCAGATTTCAATCATGCATATTCTTCCAAGATCACAGATTGTAATAGTCCTCTTTCCTAATTTTGTTTTAACAAAGTGCTTTGGAGCAGGGGTGAAACTCAAAATGCCAAGTTCCTGGGGTGGCACCGGCAGTCAAAGAGAGGAGGCAGGTGGCTGGATGGGAATCCAGTGGGCTGCTTTGGAGCCCGAAGCCCCGTAGAGTCAGCACAGGAGGCATGGGTGGAAGGTGGCCTTTTCTGCAGCATCCCCCTCCCCTCTTTGGATCACTCTGCAGGAGAGGCTCTGCCTTTGCAGAAATGGAGCGGGCAGTTTGTATGGAGGATTGGCAGGGGGGATGTTCGAACTTCTGGGATGCAGAGTGAAGCAAGAGAAGGTTCTGAGGTTCACTTGGGCAGTCAAGCCAGATGGCGGAGGGAAACTCGAAGCGTTGGGGGTTTCAGAAGGGCAGATTGTGCTTCAGAATGTGCAGCTCCTGGCTCTAACAGTGAATGACATGCATGACGTCAAGTTGGCCACGCCCACCTGGTCACATGACCACCAAGCCACGCCCACCAAGCAACACCCATAGAACCGGTAGTGACAATTTTTAGATTTCACCACTTCTTTGGAGTACTTTAAGCTAAAAGATGCCAGCTCTCCAATAAACCGTCAAAATCGTTCATAAACCACAGCAGCAAAACCAACCAAGGCATATTCTGTTTTAGCAATTTGTGTTTGCTAGATCATCCAATAAAGCCACTATGTTTTGTTTATTTTGACTTTTCATATTGTATAAATCCAGTCATGGGAATCCATCAAAGCCATTCAGATCCTCCCCACACAGTTCTAGGGAAAGAGGAGGCTGATGGAGTCCTTGCTTTTGAGGAGCCCTGAAAATGATTGGTCTCCCTTCTTTGGATAGCCCTTATATTCAAAGCCTTTTAGAAGCCTTTTATAAGAAAGTGGCAATTCAAAGAAGCCTTTGGGATTTGATTACTGTTTCACAGTTGGCACCACATAGGATCGTTACTATGATTATTGATAAAGCCATGATTATTTGCTTGTGGGTAAAAGCTATCCTTTATTGGAGGGTCAAAATAAATAGGAATTATTATTATTATTTATTATTTAAATTTATATACCGCCCTATCTCCCAAAGGACTCAGGGCGGTTATGCCAAACAAGTACACAAACCTAGCAAGTGTATGCACAGTGGTGTTTGTTGTTACCCAAGCTTATTGTAAAATGTATTTAGTGAATGTGTGATGCACTTTACTTTATAATGCCAGACACTTAAGCTAATATATTCTTTTCCCTCCTGTACTTCAGCACAGATTTCAGTTTCTCTTCTTAATAGTAGTAGCAATAGCACTTAGACTTATATGTCATTTTATATAATGCTCTGCAGCATTCTCAGAGTGGTTTACAATGCCAGCATATTACCCCAACTATATGGGTCCTCATTTTACCGACCATAGAAGGATGGAAATCTGAGTAAACGTTGAGCCAGTCAGGATCAAACTCCTAGCAATGGGCCGAGTTTGCCTGCAATTCTGCATTCTAATCACTGCACCAGCAGGGCTTCTGGTTGCATAAAAAATAAAAAACATATCCCGACAGAAAATGTTACTTCTAATATTAATTTAATATTTGTGACCTCTTAACAGATTCCAGATATTATGGATATAGCACAAAGTAGCACAAAATAACAAATGCACAGTTGAATATACATCATTCAATCCAATCATATTTTAAAAATGGCTAATGCCACTATAATTACATTAATATTAAATTAATATTAATATTAACATAACATAATAACAGAGTTGGAAGGGACCTTGGAGGTCTTCTAGTCCAACCTCCTGCCCAGGCAGGAAACCCTACACCATTTCAGACAAATGGCTATCCAACATTTTCTTAAAAATTTCCAGTGTTGCTGCATTCACAACTTCTGGAGGCAAGTTGTTCCACTTATTGATTGTTCTAACTGTCAGGAAATTTCTCCTTAGTTCTAAGTTGCTTCTCTCCTTGATTAGTTTCCACCCATTGCTTCTTGTTCTACCCTCAGGTGCTTTGGATAATAGTTTGACTCTCTCTTCTTTGTGGCAAACCCTGAGATATTGGAACACTGCTATCATGTCTCCCCTAGTCCTTCTTTTCATTAAACTAGACATGCCGTGTTCCTGCAACCGTTCTTCATATGTTTTAGCCTCCAGTCCCCTAATCATCTTTGTTGCTCTTCTCTGCACTCTTTCCAGAGTCTCAACATCTTTTTTACATTTTGGTTGCTGCGATGGCATTGGGAGAAAAAATATCTACCCCAGCTGTAAATTGTTCAGATAACCTTTGTATTATTATTGATCCATGCCCATAGAGTGTTGACATGTATTGTTTGACAGGATTTGAATTAGCTATTTTGTTTTGCTTTTCTTTTTCCCTGTTTGACAAAAGAGTAGTGTAGAAGACTTTCAAGCAATATGGTCACATTTGTTGGAGTTATTCAGTTTATAGATAATATATATAGCAATAGCTATAGACTTACATATCACTTCATAGTTCTTTAAAGCACTCCAATGGTGGAATTCAAATTTTTTTTACTGCTGGATCTGTGGGTATGGCGTGGTATGGCTTGGTGGGCGTGGCAGGAAAAAGATACCGCAAAATCTCCATTCCCACCCCACTCTGGGGCCATCCAGAGGTAGTATTTGCCAGTTCTCTGAACTACTAAAAATTTCCGCTACCGGTTCTCCAGAACCTGTCAGAACCTGCTGAATAGCACCCCTGCAGCACTCTCTAAGTTGCTTACAGTCAGCATATTGCCCCAACAATCTTGATGCTCATTTTATTGACCTCGGAAGGATAGAATGGTGAGTCATCCTTGAGCCTCTCAGATCAAACTCCTGGTTGTGGACAGCATAACCCCCAGCAATAGTGCATTCTAACCACAGTACTACCGGTCTCACTGTACTCTTGGCCAATTATCTTGGACTTGGACTTTGCTCTGCCACCTTCCAGAGTCCAGGGCTGTGTTTTCCTTTCTGCTGGCTTTGTTTGTAAATTCCTTCTTTAGTTTCATTGCTTTAGACCTCCTCCTGATTCTTCTCCCTGGCATATGATATATCTGATCAGCCAGTCAAGTACAGAAAAACCGGAAGCGCAGGTAGTTCAAATGCTGTCTACAAAAATCTGAACTACTAACAGTCAAAGCAAATTTGCGGTAGATACAAGTCAGTGGAATTTAAGGTGGGCTGGACTTAAATTTCTTGTGGGCACGAAGAGACTTGAAACTGATAACACATTTGACCATGCCTTCGTGCTGAGCCTAGTCATCTCCTACATAGTCCCTGCCTGTTCAGTTTCATGTCCCATCCAATTACCTCTCATTCCAGCAGGATTTTCTGCCCAACATAGAAAATTTGCCATCTCTTTCTATCTATCTGCTCTGGCTTCTTATATATTTTTCATTTTTTCAAAACCTACTTGTCAGTTTGGAAGATGTGATTCTAACAGTTTTATTGTGTGTGTTTTTTTCCTTTTCTCTGCTATTGCCTAAGCTGAATATCTAACATTCAGATCATTAAAGAGAAAAAAACTTTGACCTTGACAGTCATTCACAACATTTTCTTATTTCAGAGCAGTTTATCCTTCCACAACCTTTTGTTACATGAGATTTGGCATCAACCGCCAAATAACATTATCAAGGGAAATTATAAGGGGACTAAAAGTAATTGAAAAGAGATAGCAAAAGTTCACAGACTCCTTGGAATCAATCATTTCTCCATTAAAAGTAGTCTGCATTCTTCTGTTGTAAACTGTATACATTAGATTAATCCTGGGTGAGTGGTGGTGAAATCCTGATGCTCCCAAGTCTTGTTTTATGTTATGTCTTAATAAACTATAGGTTATAAGTATTGCATTGTTGAAGCTGATGTTAATTTGCAAGACTCCGTTTTTAGTTTTGCAACTTTAATTCTTGCCTAATGCAAATTTAATTCTTGACTTAGAAATTTTCTTGTTTTTGTTTTTTTTCAATTGCCCAGAAAGATGCTTTAAAGGCTTTAAAATGCTATGCTTCAAAGTCATGTTGAAGGGATAGATAATGATAGCTGTCATCTCTCGGCTGGTATTAACATATGTGCCTTTCACCGAAAACCTAAAAGTCTCCTGGATGTCAAGCTGCAAGGTTAGATTTTTTTTTCTTCTCTCTCCCAACATTATGATGAATTAAAGTGCATCGTGTATATCAACACATTATATCTAGTGAAACAAGCCAAGAACAGCAGCCATCAAAATATGGAAGCAACTAAATTCCTGTCGTTTAGAATGCATGACCTATGTCATACCAGCAGAATCTGAGGTGATAAAATTATGGCCAGACTGTCTTTCCAGACCACAGGCGTGGATTTGCATCACTGAATTATTTCCCTTGGAAGGAAACAAATAGCTCTGCAACTCCCAAAGCTAATATATCATGAAGAAATCTAATATCAGATCCTTTTCCGTGACATTCGATTTTAATATTTCTCAGTTTTAACTGGCGTGGGGATGCTTGTTTGCTTGAAAGAGCATTCAGCACTGACCAGCCAGAATCTGTTGCTCTGTTGCTAAAACAACAAAGACTTTGAAGACTAATAATTGTAGTCCTTAAAGTATCAGAAGATGGTTGTTTTTCTTGTTGCAGCTTAATATAACTATGTATCTGTTGCTTTTTTTAAAGCTGTGGTTAGTCTGCACATTTTATTTACAGAGATAAGAAACAAACCTCTGATACAAATGTGCCAATCTGTTCTCACAAGACTCCACAAAACACCTTTTACCACTTCGCTGTATGTTTAAATTAAAACGTTGCTCTTTGGGCTTTGTGTTTGTGTGTGCGTGTAAGCCAATCTTAGCTAAGAAGAAACACATTATTAGCCATTCTTTTCTAGACAAGGAGCAGGAGAGAAGAGGACATGATTATACAAGGCTTGCAATGAAATAAGCTAAATGTATGAAGGAGTAAAATGGGATAAGACTCAGGGTGGTCCTTTTTCTTTCCCTGACTTCAATGCATTCAACAAGAGTAGGCAAATCCATCTATCTGTACAATCTGGGAGCCTGCTTTAGTCAGATCCAGCCCTGAATTAAGTACCAGCAACCAAAATGACACCAACCAAGACTTGATATATATATATATATTTATCAGGGGTGGGCTTTTGGGGGTTCGCAGGGATTCAGGAGAACCTCTAGCTAACATTCTGTACAGTTTGGACAACTCCCAAATCCCACTACTGGCTGGCCTCGCCCACCCCGTCCCTCCCAGGAGTCCCTACATGGCCCATTTTAGATGCAGGTAAGTTCAGGGCACGCGTGGAGGCTTGGAGAGGGTGAAAAATGGGCCTACTGGAATTTCAGGAAGGCCTCCAGAGGGCCTCTGGAGCCTGGGGAGAACATTTTCACCCTCCCAGAGGCTTGAGGAAAGCCTCCAGAGCCTGTGAAGGGCAAAAATGCACACACACACCCCGCCATGGTGCAGGAGGCTGACTAGGCCATGCCCATCATGGCCACACCCACCCAGCAACCAGGCAGAGAACCCCTTGCTAATTTTTTTTCTCTTTTTCATGTCTGCAGTTGTCCAAATGATGTCCTAAATATGAGGAAACTGTGTTAGATCCAGACTTTACTTGGCACAATTATCTCAAACCTGCCAGGGCTGGTTTGATAGTAGTCCAACAAAAGTCTCATTTAACATCTGCCGGTACACATGGAGCATGCAGAGAAACAAAATGGAAACCCACAGTGCCTCCACTAGGGAGATTTTTTTGTAATTAACTTCTAGATCTTTCCTGTCACCTTTCTTTGTGCCTGCAAATCAGAGCATGTCTATTTCTCCATTGTCTGCTTATAGTTCATTGTTGGCAGACTTTCATTTATTTATTTTTTATAATTTTCTTAAGGGGCTCCTCATTTATAAGCATGCCTCATACAATTTCCTATGTAGCCTTTCATTCTGAATTTCACTGTTAATTAAGTTGCTAATAACTACAATAAAACGAAAGAAAAATATCAAGAACTTTTCTCGTGTCTTCATTATAATAGTCTGAGCTACTTTGAACTCATGTCCTTTACTCCAGCAGCCTTCCAGTTATATTCTCTCTCTCTTTTCTTAATCCTAACACAAAAAACTAAATACAACCTCTAAGTGTTCCTGGAAGAAAGTTATTTGAAGAAGTGCTATTTGAAGGGTTTTATTTTGATTTCTTTCATATAGCCCATCATATGAAATAAGAAAATTTATCATTCAGCATCCAATATAATTCTTAAAAGGGACTTTTAAATGAATATCGAACATGCAAAAGATGAAATGAGGATAAAGTTCCTATGAAGACATATATTAATATATCCATTCTCCTACATATAACTGTGAAAAAACCCCTACAAAGATAGCACATTGTAAAAAGTACATTTTAAGGGCATGGTCTAAACTTTTAAATATCTATAATATTTATTATTTATATTTATAAATTAATATAAAAATATTAATATTTATAATCTAACTCTACACTGGAATTAGAAGTCTTCGAGGAAGAGGACCCAATCAGGAATGAGCTTTCTTGGACTCCTATGACACAGTCCAATCAGAGATTGTGCTAGATACAAGAGGCCAGTGAGTCCCTGTTCACTTTTATACGAGTAGCCAAGAGGTAAAATACAAAGAAGACTCTGAAGATGCCAGCATAAGGACAATTACAAACATTCAACTGAAGTTGAGTTGGCAGTGAAAGTTTGAAGGTTTTTGGAAGAAATATCCAGGTCCAGTTCGAAATTGGGAGAAAGGCACTGGAAATAAAATGGAGGCTGGAGGCTGATTGGAAAGAAAGGTTCCCTTTATTGATGAAGCAGAACCACCAACCACATGTGATTCTGGGACAGCAGACAAAATGGAGTTTAGAGTGGGTAGGTGTCTGAGCTAATTTTGTAAACCTTTGGCTTGATTGTGTTGCTTATTGTGTTGCTTATCTGAACTTTCTGCCTGACCCAGTCTTTCTGAATGGATTATCAAATCTGCATTTCTGTAAACTGCTCTCTCTGGTTTCTGCTTGGGGCAGGGAAACTGGGGTGATTTCTGCCTCCCTTAAGAGTTTTTTCCCCCCCATTTCTCCTTTAGGGGAAATATTCTATCCTACCTTTGTAATATTCCCCAAAATATTTTATTCTTCAGGGGATGAGGCTTCCAACAAGGTATAACAGATTTGGAAGGGACCAAATCATTACTGGAGGCTTTCAAGAAGAGACTGGAATTGTCAGGAATTGTATAGGGTCTCCTGCTTGAGCTGGGGGTTGGACTAGATAGGATAAGTAAAAATAAAGTAAGTCTCAAACTTTGGTGAGATATATACATTTCTCTATGTTCTACTCCAATGACAGGTTCTACAAACTCCAGTTGTTACTTTTCACAGGCTGGAAGAGCCACTTCAATCTAGTGGTTAAGGTACCAGGCTAGAACTTGGGACACAGTGAGTTCTAGTCCCACTTTAGGCATGAGAACCGGCTGAGTGAGTTTGGGCCGGCCTGTCTCTCTGTGAGGCCCAACTGACCTCACAGGATGGTTATGGTGGAGAAAATAGAATGACGAAGTATTAGGCATGTTTGCCACCTTGAGTTATTTATAAAAATAATAAAGGTGGGATAAAAATAAATAAACAAATGCTTATCAGTGTTTTCAAGTTTTCAAGGGCCATAATAGCTCAGGCTGTTAGAAGCCTGTTATTAGAACACAGCAGTCTGCAATTACTGCAGGTTCAAGCCCGGCCCGAGGTTGACTCAGCCTTCCATCCTTTATAAGGTAGGTAAAATGAGGACACAGATTGTTGGGGGGGGCAATAAGTTGACTTTGTAAAATATACAAATAGAATGAGACTATTGCCTTATACACTGTAAGCCGCCCTGAGTCTTTGGAGAAGGGCGGGATATAAATGTAAATAAAAATAATAATAAAAAAAAAAGTTAAGAGAAAGGGATGTCATTCAGGAGTAGGGCTTCTGATTTGCAAGCAGAAAATTCCCAGCATAATTGCTCACTCCCGTAGATAGATTCAGGAAATACACTGGCTTGAATAGAATAGAATAGAATAGAATTTTTATTGGCCAAGTGTGATTGGACACACAAGGAATTTGTCTTGGTGCATATGCTCTCAGTGTACATAAAAGAAAAGATACGTTCATCAAGGTACAACATTTACAACACAATTGATGATCAATATATCAATGTAAATCATAAGGATTGCCAGCAACAAGTTATAGTCATAAGTGGAAAGAGATTGGTGATGGGAACTATGAAACGATTAATAGTAGTGCAGATTCAGTAAATAGTCTGACAGTGTTGAGAGAATTATTTGTTTAGCAGAGTGATGGCCTTTGGGAAAAAACTGTTCTTGTGTCTAGTTGTTCTGGTGTGCAGTGCTCTATAGCGTCGTTTTGAGGGTAGGAGTTGAAACAGTTTATGTCCAGGATGCGAGGGATCTGCAAATATTTTCACGGCCCTCTTCTTGATTCGTGCAGTATACAGGTCCTCAATGGAAGGCAAGTTGGTAGCAATTATTTTTTCTGCAGTTCTAATTATCCTCTGAAGTCTGTGTTTTTCTTGTTGGGTTGCAGAACCGAACCAGACAGTTATAGAGGTGCAAATGACAGACTCAATAATTCCTCTGTAGAATTGGATCACAGAAACCACAGAAATTGGCATTAGTACCCTGTTTCCCCCAAAATAAGATATCCCCTGATAATAAGCCCAATCGGGCTTTTGAGCGCATTGCAATAAGGCCAAGCGCTTATTTCAGGGTTCAAAAAAATATAAGACAGGGTCTTATTTTTGGGGAAACACAGTATAAACAGATAATGTAGCTAATTCTGAAAGTAGTGCACCATTGCTGGCATAAGTTTGTATATTCCAATACTGAAATAAGGAATTCTTTTTTTTTTAATAAATCATGGGAAACTTAGATGAAAAGCAGCTTTGTTTAAAGAAAACAAAACAGAAACTATATGGTCTTAGATCTTTAATAATGAATTTCTATCATGGAACAGGACAGTAAACAACACAGCATGTACACATGAAAGATAGAAGGTATGTTATAGTAGGGTGAGCCAATTACAATCATTTTCTGCATGACAAATTTGTCATATAACCCAGCTACTCCTCCCAAAGAGAATAAAAATATCCTGAGTGCTTTATCTATACTGAATAAATGCAGTATAGATATGGCCTACATAATTTAAAAGTAATCATTAAAGAATCAAGAACTGCTGTTGGCTTTTTTATATATAACCGCTAATATTTTAGGCTACAATTCATATGTATTATACACCTACATGAAAGCATTGTTTTTTAGGACTGTGTTTTCTATGATTAAGAAGAGCACTGTCTATGATTAGATTGGAGACTGAATGTAACATTATAGCTGACCTACTCATAGCCATTAAATGTTCTGTGGTAAAAGGTAATTTGGTTAAATTGTAAAATCTATACTGTTCAGGATGATTTACTACAACACAAACCAAAACACAGATAAAGCACTCATGCTACACAATGTATGAGCATTTTATCTATTAAGCTTCAGGTCCTTAGGCTAAATTAATTTAATGGGATCCACTAACTGCAGCTAAACAGATTCCTTCCTTTTCCGTTTAAGCCAGGAGGAAACTTTCATACTTTTATGAAGTAGGAGGAGGAGGAGGAAGTGGAATCTGATTTTGATAGGGGAAAAAAACAGATACAAATGAAAAGTTTTTTAAAACTTTAAAAAGGGCCTCTGGTGGCTCAACAGACTAATGCAGTCTGTTATTAACACAGCTGCTTGCAATTACTGCAAGTTCAAGTCCCACCAGGCCCAAGGTTGACTTAGCCTTCCATCCTTTATAAGGTAAAATGAGGACCCAGATTGTTGGGGGCAATAAAAGTTGACTTTGTATATGCTATACAAATGGATGAGACTATTGCTTAACACAATGTAAGCCGCCCTGAGTCTTCAGAGAAGGGCGGGATATAAATTCAAATAATAAATAAATAAATAAAAGTGTTTTTAAAAAGCATATTATTAATGTGATTTGTTGATCAAATATACTCCAATTAAATATTATATTTATAGTTAACTGTATAACTAAACTGCTACAAATCTCAAGACTGACAGAGTGAACAACAGTTTGGAAAAAGTCACACACCACTACCAAAGGGAAAAGATTTAACATAATGTTCAAACTATCGCACAATAGCCTTAATTTCACAGACTAACAAAATAATGTTTAGGATTATGCAATGGAGATTAGATTCTAAAATTAAAAGAGAATCACCAGATGTTCCAGCTGATTTTTAAAAAGTCTGAGGACCAAGATACATTGCTGATGTATACTGTATAAATAAAAAAACCAGAGTACCAAAAAAAGTAATATGTGCTTCATTTTTCTTAGAACGGTATTTGATTTGGTCAGCTGTAGCAAGGTGTGGAATAGGTTTGGAAACCAGAATATTTCACTCTCTTACTTATGAGACAGAACATGGTAATACCAACTAGTTCAAAGTCCACCAAAGAGTGAGTCAGGGCTGTATGCTCTTCTATATGCTGAATATATATTGAGAGAAGCTGGATTGGAAGAAAATAAAATAGTTTTAAATTGGAAGGTGAAGCATCGGAAGCCTGTTCTATGCTGGTGACACCGTTTGATAGCTGAAAAGGCAAATGAGCTGCAAGTTCTAGTAATGAAAGTTAAGTAGCAGAGTGGAAAAAAATGAGTGCAAGATTAAATATAAAGACACCATATTAATGAAAGCAGATATAGTAAGTAGTCTTAGAACTGACAATTAAGATACTGAAATGGCAGATAGCTTCTGCTTATTAGGTTTGATTATCAATAGTACCAGAACCAGCTGTCAAGAAATATGTTTCAGACTAACACTTGCTAGGATAGCAATAAAATTCGCTTAGCTGCACAAATCATACAGTGACTTATTGGGTTATTGAATTTTAGTAAGTCCAGCTTGATATGAATTAGTCATTTAGAATGTCAACAGATTTATATGTATGAAAAAGTGTGCTCCTGACATGTTTTGCCTGCTTAAAGTGTGTCTAAAATATGCAAGTCTGTGTTTCTCAGTATAATGTTAACAGTGGTTTACTTGACCATGGTTTTTGGAATAAGCCATAACTTCTGGGTTCATACAATCCATAAAGCAGTCAAACCTCATTATGGGTTAGCATAACATGTGATTTTCAGCAGCCTCGTGGATTTTAAGGTTAAAATCACAAAATCTGATGTTAGTCACATTTATGTTAAAATCATAATTCACTGTTGATAACTAAAGTTTATTGAATGTAACTTCAATTGAACATAAAGATAAAAGTTCCTTGACTCAAAGTGTCTACATTGACATATCCATGCATTCTTTGCTTCAGTACAGAAATGTCCTTTTGTTGCCTTCTTTTAGGAATTTTTTTAAAAAGACCTCTGTATCCTGCTGGTTTCTTATATAATAATAATAATAATAATAATAATAATAATAATAATAATAATAATAATAATAATAATAATAATAATAATAATAATAATAATAATAATAATAATAATAATAATAATAATTTAATTTGTATACCGCCCTTCTCCCGAAGGACTCAGGGCGGTGAACAGGCAGATAAAATATAAATACACACAATAATTTAAAACAACCCTTAAAAAACTAATTTAAATGCCCAAAATGTTAAAAAACATACTCCCCTGTAAAATAACACAATTGAATATAAACCAGTCCCAAACCTACTTAGTTTGTTTTGCCATCATCCAAAGTCAGCTAGATGCTATGGCATGATGGGATTTACTTCAAATCATGCACTAAATTATGAGATAAGAGATGTTATAATAATCAACAGATACTTGAGATTCTAGATGAGTGGCATCCTAGCTAAGACTGGGAAAAAGACTGGAATGAAACTTAGTAACAATTGAAAACAGAAGAAGAACCAAATAGAGGAAACTATCCAACTGCAAAAAATAGAATAAAAATATTCATTAGACTAGAATAGGATAGAATAGAATAGAATTCTTTATCGGCCAAGTGTGATTGGACACACAAGGAATTTGTCTCAGGTGTATATGCTCTCAGTGTACATAATGAGAATAAAATACAGTCATCAAGAATAAAAAGATACAACACAATGATAGTCAAGGTTACTAATAAGCTATCAAATCATACTAGGAAACAAGTAAAAACAATATAAATCGAAAGATACAAGCACATAATTATAATAATAAGTGGGAAGAGATAGATATTAGTAAGGACCAGAAGAATAATAGTAATACAGTATTAGTAAATTATTTGACAGTGTTGTGGGAATTAGTTGTTAAGCAGAGTGATGGCATTCGGGAAAAAACTGTCATTGTGTCTAGTTGTTCTGGTGTGCAGTGCCCTATAGCGTTGTTTTGAGGGTAGCAGTTGAAACAATTTATGTCCAAGATGTGATTTTCATATTTTAAATACATTGATACGATTAAGACTGGCATGCCAGTAAGTTTAAGGCTCAGAAGCCAAAATCACCACCTATGAAACATCCAAACTTCGTTCAATAAATGCAAGATGATAAAAAACAAAAGCCATGTCATATATTAGAACTGACTTGCCAATGATTGCTTATGGAGTAAAGCTTCACTGAGTATTGATTGAGAATCAACAGAATCAGAGAAGTCAACTCTGCTGCTAATAAGTGTCACACACCCTGACCTGAACTGCTGACTGAAGACTTTGACAAGTTCCAAACCAGATCTCAAAGATGGAATTAGACCGTCCTATAGATTCATCTGACAGCAAAACTGCTGAAGTGACAAGTAATTCATAGAGCTCGAACTGGGTTTCATAGAGTGCAACCAAATTCCCACCTTTTTTCAGATAAAATATGCATCAAGCACTGTGACTCAGTCTGTTGAATTGGAGGAGGCTATTAGTACAACCCAGTTTAAACAGAAATATATCACAAGAGCCAAATACGAATCAGAGGTTGTTGTAATTATAAAATGGTTTTTTTTTTTGGGTTGTTGTTCAGAGGAGCCAAAGTGACGTTTTCATTTCTGATAGACACTCCTGATCAGCTAGCAGAGTGTTTCTTTTTCCCCTGCTCATTTCTATTTAACCTCATGCTCGTTCTTTTTTTTTATTATTTTATTTGTCACAACAGTATACACAAACATCAACATAAAACAACAACACATCATATACCGTATATACTCGAATATAAGCCGATCCGAGTATAAGCCGAGGTCCCCAATTTTACCCCAAAAACTGGGGTAAACTGGGGACTCGAGTATAAGCCGAGGGTGGGAAATGAGGCACCTACCGGTTGGGGAAACCCTCCCTCCCTCAGCTGAGAAGGCTGGCGGCTCCCGCCCGCCTCTCACTGCACCGCAGGGCTTCCCGCGCCGTCCGGTAAAATGTGAAAAAGAAAAGAAAAAACTCGAGTATAAGCCGATATACTCGAGTATGCCGAGGGCTTAAAAAAAAAAACTCGAGTATAAGTCAGATAGACCAGTATAAGTTTAGGATGTTTTTCAGCACAAAAAACGTGCTGAAAAACTCGGCTTATACTCGAGTATATACGGTAAGCATATATATGAGCAAAAGTATGCAATAACTATATTAATTTGATATAATGAAAGGAAACAATAGGACAGGAATGGTAGGCACTTTTGTGCTCTTATGTACGCCCCTTATAGTCCTCTTAGGAATGGGGTGAGGTCAATAGTAGACAGTTTTTGGTTAAAGCTTTTGGGATTTTGAGAAGAGACCACAGAGTCAGGTAGTGTGTTCCAAGTGTTAACAATTCTGTTACAAAACTCATATTTTCTGCAATCAAGATTGAAGCGGTTAACATTAAGTTTAAATCTATTGTTTGCTCTTGTATTATTGCAATTGAAGCTGAAGTAGTCTTTACAGGAAGGACATTGCAATAGATGATTCTATGTGTTAAACACAGGTCTTGTCAGAGTCGGCGGAGTTCTAAGTTTTCTAATCCCAGGATTTCAAGTCTGGTGGTATAAGGTATTTTGTTGTTTTCAGAGGAGCGGAGAACTCTTCTTGTAAAATATTTCTGGATGTGTTCAGTTGTATTAATATCAGAGATGTGGTGAGGGTTCCAGACAGGTGAGTTGTATTCAAGAATAGGTCTAGCAAATGTTTTGTATGCTCTGGTTAGTAGTGTAGAGTTTTTGGAAAAGAAGCTATGCAAAATTAGGTTTACAATTCTTAGAGCTTTTTTTGCTATGTAGTTGCAGTGGGCTTTGGCACTTAGATCATTTGATATGAAAACTTTCTCATACACCCACACAGATTTTGCAATAAACTCTCTGTGTTAATCACAGGTCATAACTGTATTTTTCAATAATAAGTATACATCATGTGTGGGCATTCATATGTGTGTGTGTACTTCAAGGGAGAAAAGAGGCTATGCAGAGATGTATTATACATAATAAAATTATTCTAATCAACTTTAATTGGAAGTATGCATTCAATTTTCAATTAATTATTTAAAAGCTAATATGTGGGTATATCTCTACAGAGGCAGTGCACACACTCTCTCTTTTTAAAGGAAATTAGATTTTGTTGTTGTTGTTGCCTGCACTCTGAAAACTCCTCTTACCACACCATTAATACCAATTGCATATGACACCTCACAGTACCTTGAAGAGATCAGACAGCCTGGAATTATATTGATTTTTTTTAAATGGAGAATGACAAAATAACCTGGTTGCATCCCTGGTGATTGATGGACCTGACAAGGTTTTAGAGGGAACTGGGGGTCATACCTGATCCTCTGCTGCATGGTTCTATTGAGCCCCTGATTGCTGTCTGAAAGAAAGAGGGGGCTGAGGTCTTGGATGGGACTGTCCGTGAGCAACCTCTACTGGCCCATCACTCCTGGCACTCCCTGTACTGTAGTTTATGGAGAAATTAAAAAGTTGAAAAGGATCATGAGGCACTTAGAGTGCTGCTGAGGGAAGAAGGAATGACTCTGACCAAATTTACCCTAGATGATGCATGCTAGGAGATAACTGCAGACAAACTGATGGTAAGAAGGTGCATTTTAAAATTCTTTTTATAATTAGGTTTAAATCAGAAAATGGCACTTGTTTAATCTAGCTTGAGGGTTTGTTTGATGTAGTGGTTGAGGCACCAGGCTAAAAACCAGGGGACCATGAGATGTAGTCCTGCCACAAAGCCAGCAGGGTGACCTTAGACTAGTCTCTGTCTCTCAACCGTCAGAAGAAGACAAGGCAAACTACTTCTGAAATCTTGCCAATTTCACACACATAAATACACAATCTAGGTCAATATAGCTCATATACCCCAACTACCACATCCCTGATGAAATCAATGAGGCTGAGAAAACATGGCTGTTTGATGGAACACTTGAGGGTGTTAAATTTGGGACTATCCTGGTAGATAAAACCAGTGTTGTGACACTGTTGTTGTCTTTGATCTTTTCATTTTTTGTGTGTGTGTGTTCTTGTTATATTCTGCCCAGAGCTGATTAGAACATAGCAGCATATAAATTGCTTGCAATAAATTTTTTAAAAACTGTTGAATTTAAATGATCAAAAATAGAAAAGCTCTGGAATATATTGCTCAGCATGGTCTCGAAAACAAATCATTATCATGGACAGTGATGATCTGGAAACTCCAAGGACTTCAGGCGAAATTATGTTGAAAGTGGGGAGCTTGATAGTAAAGTGTCAGCTGCAAGAGACAAATCATTCCAAGCTTAAAAACTGCATTTTCTACAAAAACAAATGCACTCTTTTTTTTGGGGGGGGGATTGATCAAAAATTCATGTTTCCACCAGGTGCTTTTCTGTCCACCTTGAAACTATTGTTTCGTGGCACCTTTCCCTTTTCTCTCATGTATCTTCAGAACAGTTGGCCTCAACTGTCAGTTCTGCTATTTGTTTCTGGCTGGTGAAAAACAAATAATTTTGTTAGTAATCATCTATGTCATCATCATGTCAGGCGAGTGTTGTGAATGTCACTGATGAATTGACAGACAAGGGAACAAGACACATGAATCTCAATTTGAGCCCTGAAGTGTGGAAAGAGTCAGAAGATGGGATGAGGTTGCTCCTGGGAGGTCTCCACTCAACTGCCAATCTAAAGGGATTCCTTGAAAAATGAAGCAGTTTGTTCTGTTTCCCCCTCCCACCACTCCCCACAAAAAGTCAGTCAAAGGCCTTTTCCCAATTTATTTACATTTGGCTGGATTCCTTCTGGCACAGAGATGTCTCCCCACACGCCTGCCAAAATCCCTGGAGATAATCAGAAAATTATAGATAAAGCAAGATTCACTCACAAACAGATTCTTCTATCCATGACACAGTTTGCCCGCACAAATTCATTGCCTTGTCCAAGACAAAAAGCCAGGAAGTTCCGCCTCCTGCTTTATAGTCCCTGTGGGTGTCACTCCATGACTCATCATTTTTTGATTTTGTCCCAACGCCTCCTCTGCTGCGCGCGCCGGTCACGTCTGCGCAGTCTTGCATCAAGCCAAGATTGTTCTTGGGGCGTTGCCAAATCAGAAGAAGGCCCGGGGGAATCAGGCCTTGCCAGTCCCTCCTCCTCCTCCTGGGTGGGTGCCAGGGAGGGAGAGGGCCCAGGGGAAGCAGGCCTTGCCAATTCCTCCTCCTCACTTTCTGAATCATCCTCCTCCAGGAGTCCGAGTCCGGGAACCTGGGTCACAACACGGTTGAAAAGACAATAGTGTCTACAGGAATGGTGGTAGAAACAATGAGAAATGGGCTAAGAGTTTACTATCTGTTCTTCTAACCTAATTGTATACCTATCAGTTTCATGAATGGGGGAAATCAACAGAGATTATAGATAAATCAAACTGATCAAATGAATGCTTTGCATGCTTTTCAGCACACCTGAAACAATAAATAAATTTAGGTTTGTGGCAATCCGAGTGGCAAAAATCCAAATTAAGACAGAGAAAGGATAACAAGTAGCTGGCGTAATAAATATGTTAGCAATAAAAGTTTCTGCACTTGGAAATGAAGTCGTGTTATAACACTATCTCTGTTTATCACCTGATGTTGCATTTAATTTATGCATGCATATCATAAAATCATTTCAATATTTCTGTAATAAACTGACAATTGACTGAGTTTTATAAAATTATATCGCAAACACTATAAAGCATGCAATTAAATTTTCATAACATATTCAAGAGTTTTTAATAAACTGTTCTTGAACCTAGTAGAAAAAGAAACAATTTCACCAAAAATTGTATTTTTAATGAGAAATATTTATCTCTATGTTTAAATACTCTTTCAATAAATACAGATAAAAACTACAATAACCCTCATACCCTGAACATAAACTGTTTCAATTCCTCCCCTCAGGATACTGCTATAGAACACTGCATGCCAAAACAACTAGACACAGGGACAATATTTTTCCCTCATGCCATCAGTCTATAGAATACCTAATCCTCACAGTACTGTTTTATATTTAAATATATATTTACCCTTGTTGTACATCTGTAGTATTATTACTTTCTCATCATATCTACTAGCTCCTCTTATTGTTATTATAATTATGGCTATTATTACTCTGTTGATTTGCATGTATAATGAAAGCTACTGCACTGGAGACAAATTCCTTGTGAATTTAACTACACTTGGCCAAATAAATTATTGTATTGTATTGTATTGTATTGTATTGTATTGTATCGTATCGTATCGTATCCTATCCTATCCTATCCTATCCTATCCTATCCTATCCTATCCTATCCTATCCTATCCTATCCTATCCTATCCTATCCTATTCCATTCCATTCCATAATTGGCACAAAAAAAGTAGCTTAAATGTTCTTGACGTTGGACTCTAATTGGACTGAAATTATTCTGTTACAATTGAGGAAAGTGTCCAGCCACCTGTTTGTTAGAGTTGACCCCTTCTGGGTTTTTAAAGCAGTTCAGCCACCACAGGATGGTATGCCACCTCATCAAGAAGTCAACTCTGGACCCTTCCCTGTTAGATCATTATCAGGCAGTTTTCTCTCTCTTTTTTTTAAAATTTACATTATATCCCACCCTTCTCTGAAGACTCAGGGCGGCTAACAGTGTATACTAAACAGTGTATACTTTTGCTAAAAGTCTGGCCTCAGGCCAGGATACAATACAGGGATCAACTGTTGGTCACATTTTTTGATATGGGCCAGGATAAGGGTAGTGCATCCATCTTAATGCTCCTTGATCTCTCAGTGACTTTTGATACTGCCAACCATCAAGGAGCACTGGGATGGATGCACTGCCCCTATCCTGGCTCACATCAACAAATGTGACCAACACTTGGTCTCTGTATGTATCCTGGCCTGAAGACAAACTGAAATGGGTCCAGATAATCCAAATCAAAATGTCAGCTTTGGAAGCCATACTAGGCTGGAGGTTTCCCTGCTGCCACTTTCCCATGTGTGGGAAAATAGGAGGAGGGATTTGTTAGAAGGGACCATTAGACATAATAACATTCTTCCTGCCGGTCAAGGTCAGGCCAAGACTGAATCTGGAGGAGTGGTCGTAGTGATGCCTCGAGATGGGACGGTTGGCGATTGGAGTATATAATCGGCAGAGGGGTCAAGGGGGTGGTGATTTTGGAGTTTGTCTTACTAAGGAAAAATCTGGATCCCCAGATTTGGATTTTATCCAGTCGTGCCAGTTTACCTATGCTAAAAGAACTTTGAAAGATGTTTGCTTCTGAGTCTTTTCTGCAGGAGGGGGTTTTCTGGAACGCTGACACAAAAAGTGCTAGGGAATTCCTGAAAGCTTGGCATTTGGACAAATTAGCTATCAATGAACACACAGAGATAAATCACACTTTTATGCAATTTAAAAAAAATGCTAAGAAGAAAACAAAAAAGACCAGAACATATCCCCTCTAGTAGCCAAACCCCAGACAAACAGGCAAACGAACAAGCCAAACATCAGGCAAACAATCTAGCGGAGAACTATACCCTAATCAAGGAATTACCAAGGATAAAACTACACACACCCCCACCAAAGCTTGTAGGGCAAACTATTGTATGTAAACTGTGAACAAATCCCAACCTAACTTGCTTTGATGATGTTACCTAGTCAGGTGATAAAACCTCTGCCAGCACACAGCTAAGTTCAGAGGAAATCAGCAGCTCCACACTTTAGAACACACAGAGTAGACAAAGGCATATCAGAATTGTATGATTCCAAGTGCTGTGAAAGATCAGATCCGAACAGAAAAATTATAAATAATCTATTATTCTCCTTATTTGTATGTTTAAAAGACAGAAATGCTTCAACAATGAGCCCTATATTAAACACATCTATTCTCCTGGTTCTAAAAGAATTTATACCGCCATATTTTCAAATATGATTTATGACATACTGGACTCTTCATTATTCTGCCCGCCACCTCCAGTCTTTGGTTTTCTCATCCTACCAGAAATTGAACAATTCAAGGATCCAACAGTGAGGGCACATTTCATCCCTAGGTGGCTTCTGTTATTGGGAGGAGAGTCCAAATAATGTGTTCAGCATCTCTTTTCCTGCAGAGTTCCATGTCTGATATAGATCTGCCTCTTTGTACAATCACTTATTACCTGCTGGAAATTCTTTTCTCCTAATGATTTCTTTTTCTTTCACGACATGCTGTGGTTTACCTCTTCTTTCCCCTGTCTGTTCTGTACCAAATTTCTCTGTTGCTTTGTTTACTTGTTCCAGTCTCCTCCACTGTGATAGCTTTTGATTCTGGAATAATAAACCAAATATTGTTGTATTATTCTTAGCATTTGAGATAAAATCAATCTTTCAATATGATTTACACATGTGACTTTCACTGTCCCTTCGGTTTCAAGACGGAACACTTAGTACCAGGTCCTTGAAAAAGACTGCTTTTCATGACTAGATTAAGAATCTTAATTTCCCTGTAATTAAACCCAGCAGGAAAATGTATAGAAAGACAAGTTAATTCTAACACCAAAATGTGATAAGACTGTCCTGACAAAATGATTGGATCACAAAGAGACAGAAATGTCTGAATGACTAAAAAACCACAAATGTCGGAGGATTCAATTGTAGGTCTGTGCAGTGCTGTGGTTTCATCCCCTTCCCATTGCTTCCCATCAATGCATGAAGCAAATATAAAGGAAGCATTTGTTGCTTAAATTAAAAAAAAAGGAAAGAAAGGGGAGAGCAATCTTAAATAAAAGGGTTCCTTGTGACTCAACTCTTTTCATGACTCTGAAGCAGGGATGAAATCCAGCAGGTTCTGACAGGTTCTGGAGAACTAGTAGCGGAAATTTTGGGCAGTTCGGAGAACCAGTAAACACCACCTATGCCTGGCCCCAGAGTGGGGAGGAAATGGGGATTTTGCAGTATTCTTCCCCTGGAGTGGGGTGGGGATAGAGATTTTGCAATATCCTTCCCTGCCACGCTCACCAAGCCACACCACGCCCACCAAGCCATGGCCACAGAACCGGTAGTAAAAAATATTGGATTTCACCACTGCTCTAAACTATGTTTGTTCTTTAACATTATTCAATTTGGTGTGAACAGTAGAATAGAATGAAGGAGAAAAAGCATAGGAAGGGAAGAGTTTACAGGCGATCCACAGTCTTTTAGACAGCCCCACTTATTCTGGCTGCATATCTGTGGCTGATATTTTCCTACTAGCTAGTGACATGTTGAAAAGGAAAGAAAACAAAATCAGAGGAATCAAACCAATGGTTGGGCGTATCATATTCAAATTCAATTTCGCATCATTCGGCAGAGAGTCACGACCAATGCAATACACAAAAGATAATGATTACCAGTGGAGACAGAAAATTTCATACCAGTATAGGTTATTTTTCGCAGAAGAGCTAGATAGCATTATAATTCATAACTGAGGAAATCCCCAGAGACATGACATCCTGCTTTGAATTAATTTCATTCAGTCACTTTGCTAAATCCAACAGAGATTTTTTTTTAAGCTGTAAGCAGGACAGACTATTGTTAAGACTCTGTATCCATCTCAACATCTCACTCTTCTAAAGCAAGGGTCTGCAAACTTGGCTCTTTTAAGACTTGTGGACTTCAAGTCTTGACCCAGAGTTCCTCAGCCAGCATACACAACATACTGTTGTGACTAAATAAATAAATAAATAAATAAAAATAATAAATAAATAAATAAATAAATAAATAAATAAATAAATAAATAAATAAATATCAACCGTACTACTAAATACTACAAACTGTGCACAAGTTCTTTTTCCATTCACACAGCTCAAACTGCCAATCTCCTAAGCGAAGAATAAATACAGACATTTTTTGATCTTTTAAAAATGGCAATTCACATGAAACAATGAGTAAACATGTGTAAATTCCTAGGCACCAGGATTCAGCAGCTATGTATGTGGCTATGAATCTATGCATACATATGCACATATCAAACTTAGATAGGTATGCAGTCAAATAACCTCTAATTCAAGAATGGGGAGTTTGTAAACCTGTGTTTCCATGTGTTTCTGAACTGTGACTTTAAGTAGTTCTAACTGATATAGGCACAGGTTAGATACCTGGAAAGTATCTGCAGAACTGACACCTACTCTAACCAATATATTTAATAGCAATAAAGGAAGACATTCACTTCATGGAAGACTTCTTAAAAATCAAGCATGAACTGATACAAGAGATCTTTCAGAACCAATTAATGACTGCAATAAATTTATATCATATTCTTCATAATTAATCCTCCTTCTTTTCCCTGAATTGGCATAATTAATAGCTAGCTAATACTTTTATTGTGCCAGTTGTAATGTTGGAATTTAATTACTCACCCCTGAACAAAGGTCTGAAAGCTCTATTTGATTCATTCCACTATAGTATAATGCTTTTAAAATCAAATGGTCTCAAGTAGAAATTTGAATGCATAAAAACATAATTTTGAATTTACATTAATTTTAGTAGTCCTGAGCTGGCATTTTTTGAGATAAAGGTACATTCAAAATCATTAAATAATGACTAGTACTATTCCTAAATAAAATAACTCAAGTTCTTGTTAACTGCAAACAATTCTCATTTTAAGTTTATATGAATCATTAAAATAAATCAGTCTATTAAAAAAATAAGTCAATATATATTATTATCATCATCAGGGACCTAACGGTAGTGTCTCAACAATAAGTTAGAGAGGTTATTGATATGTTTGTTTCATTTAAGTGTGCTGGTGTGCTATTCTGGTGTGCTGCCCTGCTCCCCACACGCACGTGCACGTATAGCAAGAGTTCTACAGGTGTTTATTCAAACCTCCCAAACAGGTCCTCAGAAAGCATCCCCATTGCACAGGTTTGGATTTTGAACTCAGCACAGTGAGAGTCACTAGGTAACTGAGTCCATCGCACACACACGAAGTCCAGAAAAGCAGTCTATGAGTCGAACAGGCCAGGATACACAGAATGAGCACACAAGGCACAGAACTGGGCACATTGGTCCAGCAATGCTCAAGTCATCGGGGTGGGATTAAATAGGATAGTGTAGCCCTTCATGAGAGGCGAGGTTGCCTCCTCATGAATAGTCTCTCTGACCGGTGTTGTGCCTGTCTCCTCTCTGCCCTATGCATTCTTGGATCAGGAGTAGGTGTAGACTCCACCTCCTCCTCATTGCTAACTGGTGGCAGCTGTTCTTAGTTCCTCACCTGGAACCTCCTGGTTAACTTTCTGCTACCGTGGCTCATCTCACTCACCCTCAGCCTGTCGCTCATCCAATCAGCCCAGCTGAGCCTGGTCCATCAGGCTCCACTCTCCACTCTCTGAGCCCTGATCCAGGCCATCAGTTTGGCCTGGATCAGTCTGTTCTTTCCTTTGCTGACTCCAATTCATCCTCATCTTCCTCCAAACTCGTGTCTAGAGAAGGACCGGAGGGCAGGTCCATGACATCTGGGGAGTTTCTGAATTGAATTTTTTGATACTGATCTTTAATTAAAATTGAATTTACTAAGGTCAAATCATAGGCAAAAAGGTGTTCTGGGCTGAGAGGTTTGTTATCAGCAAGATCATCATTGTTTTAAAAATGTTAAGGTTCTTAAAATTTAAAGATAGATAGGATCCCATCATTTGCCTTGGACACTTCAAGAACACTTGGAACTCTCATCTCAGCCTTATCATCATCATCATCATCATTATCATCATCATCATCATCATCATCATCATCATCATCATCATTATTATTATTATTATTATTATTATTATTATTATTATTATTATTATTATTATTATTTTAAAATCTCCTCTTTTCCCTATGTACCATTGAAACATTTGGGAGCAAAGCATTAAGATATATTTTCCCCTAGACATTATTCATTTTTTCTAGTGTATTTTCAGTTTTTCTTGTAATTCATATGAAGAGTTGTCATTATATAACCAGATTATGACTAGAAACCCCCCCCCCCAAATAGATGTGAAATCCTGCTAAATATTCCTTTGGAAATATAACACATTGCATTAAATGGATATAAATCTATTTAAGAGAGGAAAATCAAACAGCAACAAGTTGATTTTATTTATAAATTTGGAATAATTGTAAATTAGACTTAATTAAATAAGAATCCTGATCAGTAAGATTAATTGCACTTCACAATAAAAGCTGTAAATCATAGAATATGAAATAACCACAGACTGGTTTAAATCATAGGAAAATATGAAAATAGCTCCTATACATCTCAAAATATTTCCAACATCTTATAAAAATCAAGTCCAGCCAACTTCAAGTTATGAAGCTTTCATCACTGTAATTTTGAAGGCTGGAAAGGATTGTATCCACTCTACAGGTTATTACTTGATATCTCTGTTAAATGTTGATTCTAAGATTTTTTTTAACAGCTATATTGCTGGGAAGATTACAGAAGATATTACTGGCAATAATTCATCCCACACAATATGATTTCATGAAAGAATGTCAGGCTTTAGATAATATAAGTTGGTTGATATAATAGTCTTATATGCTGATACACAAGAATCTATAGTTAACTTTGTTGGATTCAGAAATGGCTTTTGACATAGTTCAAATCAAGTTTTTAGTATGGAGAAAGTTTAGATTTCCATTAAAAAGTGTTTTTGGATTATATAAAAAATATCTAAATCCTTCTTCTTGTACACGGTAGCTACCACTGAGATTATTTCACCAGTAATTAAAATGCAATGTGGATTGCACTTTATCTATCATGTACATAATGCAACATATCCATCAAGAATACCCATTATCTCCTTTAATTTGGCACCAGAACTACTGCCATGCCTCATACAACAAAATCATGAAATCAGAGGGATTTTACCTGAATTTTAATATGATATTGCTATATGCAGATGGTATTTGTTGTTGTTGTTTTTTTGTTATAACTATCATTTATTTTATACTTAGTTTCTCACAAGTCATCAGTCTTTACCGAAATAAATTTCCAAAGGTTGTAATGGATTTATTTTTGTTGTCGCAAAATTATTAAATACTAGGAATACTATTGTGAAGAAAACAAAGTTTTCAAAATATATCATCAAGATTAAAAGATATAAAGCAATGGATGAAAATGTTCTTATATTTGTGTGTAAATGAATTTTACATAAATACTAATGTATATTTTCGGAGTAGAAAAAGTATCTTTATTATGATGGCGATGGTTTTAATTTTCTGGATTTTAAACAATAACACTGGGCTTATTTTTTAAACTTGAGTCATGTGGTGGAATGGAAAAATATTGTCTATGTATCGTTATAGGTAGAACTTTAGAGTTTTCATTTAGCTTTACAGTCTTAGCAAGATCTTGGTTCCAATTAGATAAGGCATTCTAATTATAGAAGGTATCTAATCATAGAAAGCACACCACTGAGTTCAGCGGGGCTTACTCTCATTGCTAAGGTACCTATAAATAATTGTATGAAATTGTCTCCCATTCATTATATCTGCTTTGTTATTACAAATACTTTAGATGTCAGTAGAAAGGAAAATAAAGCACCCAAATAAAACATGTGCATTGAAAAAATTTTTAAAATGAAATAAGTTTAATTAACTCAATATGATACACCTAAAAGGGATGCGGTGGCTCAGTGGCTAAGATGCTGAGCTTGTCAATCGAAAGGTCGGCAGTTCAGCGGTTCAAATCTCTAGTGCCGCAAACCAGGGTGAGCTCCTGTTACTTGTCCCAGCTTCTGCAAACCTAGCAGTTCAAAAGCATGTAAAAAATTCAAGTAGAAAAACAGGGACCACCTTTTGTGGGAAGGTAACAGTGTTTCATGTGCCTTTGGCGTTTAGTCATGCCGGCCACATCACCATGGAGACGTTTTCAGACAGCGCTGGCTCTTCAGCTTTGAAACAGAGATGAGCACCACCCCCTAGAGTCAGGAACGACTAGCACATATGTGGAAGGGGGACCTTTACCTTTACCTTTTATGATAGACCTATAAAAACAAAGGGTACACTGAAATGAAAATAAATTCCTGCAGATTCCTAATGAGGGTCTATGAAATACATTGAACAAATAAATTAACAAATAAAACAAGCAAACATGTGAAAAATTTCCAAAAATATGTGGGATGGTAGTAGGTTTTTTTAAAATAAAAAATATAAATACTTCCTTGAGTCAGGATTAACTCCAGATGTTCTTAAAAGCTCCATAGAGGCAATTCTCCATTGACTTTTTCTAGATTGCTCAGTTTAGTGTAAAGCTGGGTTTTTCTGGTGGAATCCTTTCCAATTAACAACCAGTTCTAGGCCAGCTTAGCTTTTTCAAAATCAGCCCAGGCCTGTTCAATGCTACTAGCTACCCTGGTTTTTTTTCCATAAAAATACAAATCAATATGTAACTTGCCTTCATTAATATTCAGGCTTGTAAATTCTGAGAATGACTGTCAGTTAGTTAATTGTAGCTTATTACTTACCTTCAGAAACACAGATTCAGTATGTCCCCAGTTGAAGAAAGGTCAAGCCCTAATGTGAAACAAAGTATTTCTGCTATAATTCATAAGTAACTCCATATGTAATTCTGCAAATACCTTATATCATTTTCTCCTCTTCACTGCTGACAACCTTTGGTCTTGCTACCACTTTTTCATTTCCACCGCACTGTAAATTTAGTCACTCTTTGGTTTATTTTTCATTCTGTTGGAGTTAGCTTACCAGTGGCATCATGTTAGCATTTTTGTCCTCTTTCACCTTGAAGTCTGCCTATTCACTTAAATTTGATTGCTTCTTATCTATATCAATCAGGATCAGACTTTAGTCTTCATAACTCCTTTTTCATTTAAGAAGGATTGGAGTGAGAACCAATTTGTAAGTTAAGGCAAGGGAGAAAAATATCAGGAGAATGAGACATATGAAAACTTCTACTGTAGTTATATATATAAACCTCTTTCCCATATGCAATCACAAACCCTAATATGTGAGCTGAAATTCCACTTTTAAAAAAGCTTCAATTTATTCATTTTTCTAATAACTAATAGACCAAGTGTGAACGTAAAATAATATAATTAAAACAAAATAAAGCAAAACACAGTAAAACTGAATAAATCAGTAGACATTTGAAATGAAAAACAAACAAGGAAAAGCAAGAGCCAGTTTGGTCGACTAGTGAAGGCACTAGGCTAGAAACCAAGAGAGCGTGAGTTCTAGTCCTGCCTTAGTATGAAAGTCAGATGGGTAACTTTGGGAAGAGAAATAAGTATTAGGTATGCCTTGAGCTATTTATAAAAATAATAAAGGCGGGGGGGGGGGAGAGAAAACTTCGATGATAGGAATCCTTGTATCAAGGAAAGTAAAGGGAAGGTGCTAAATATTACATGGTAAAAAGGAATTTATTTATTTATTTATTTAATCACATTTATATACCGCCCTATCTCCCAGGGGACTCAGGAATAAAGGTAGATCATTCACAAGGAAGAGATAAGGGGCTTCTTAATAGCATGCAAGAAAAACAGAATTGCCTTCCCAATTGGTAGGGGAAATTTTGCTCCCAAGCGTTTAAGAGAAACAAAACTTTTAATTGAGAAAGGATATAAAAATGATGGATCCCAGGCCCATGGATAGACACATGGGGGAGAAAGAAGAAAGCAAAAATTAGCCCTGAAGCAATGTCCGGAAAAAGGAGGAAAAAATAAAGAAAATAGCTTCCTAGAAGAGGCAGCTTAAGGAGAAGAGGTACATAGAATCAAAACTTTCAAGTGAAAGAGGCAAAAATATTACTTCAGAATAAAAAGGGAAATAGAAAAGACAACCTATAAGAACAGGAATTTCAAGGCATTGGAGAAGTATCAAAAAGTAAAAGATGACAGTCATGAATGTTTGATTAATATATATGTAGCCCTTTTAATATGTATGTCAACACCAATGTTCTACTGAACCTTCAATTGTGTGGCCACAACCATAATATTGACTTTTTTATACCCCACATATGTGATGATGATGATGATGATGATGATGATGATGATGATATACATTCAGTTGTGTCCAACTCTTGGTGATTCTGTGGGCCAAGTCTCTCTACATCTTCTGATCTTGCACTACTTCTTTGAGCTTTTCTATGTTCTGGTTGGTGTCGGCTTTGATAGTGTCCAGCCATCATGTTCTTTGATACCCTGGTTTCCCTTTACCGCTAATTCTTTCAATCATAATTTCTTCAGTGAATTTCCCCACATGACATGGCCAAAGTAAGTGAGACACAGTTTCATGGTTTTGCTTTCTTGTGACCTGTTATGCACTCCAGTAATTGTTAGTCATCTTTGTTGTCCATGGAATATTCAGGAGCCTTCTCCAGCATCACAGTTCAAATGAGTCCATTTTCTTCCTGTGTTGCTTTCTTAAGTTCCAACTTTCACAACTATAGGTAGCTATTCCAAAGACATCGAAAAAAGAGTAAGCATAAAGTTTTTTCTCCCCACTTTCCTTCCTTCTTGTACCTCCAGGGAAGCAAGCAACTTGAAGGGTGCCAGGGACTTAGACTAAGACTGAAGGAAGAAGTGTGCTGAAAACATGTTGGCTAAGTAATGACCAAGACTTAGAAAAAGAAGAGAACCTTATGTGTCAGTTAGTAGCAGATCTTGGCTGACTGAGCCAGGGCGGAAGAGAAACAGAGTGGAGTTGCAGAGGGGCAGCTAGAGGAAGAAATATCCAGCAGAACCAGGAGAAGAAAAAGGATGAGAAACTGCTCAACAATATGTTTACAGGGCTTTGAGGTTTTGCTAATGTTTGGGGGCGCTGGGAGGGGGAAGGACGGTGGAATTGTTTAAACATTTACAGTGCATATTATTGCTTGAATATATGCCATGTATTGCTTCTTTAAGAAATGTTTCCAACTGTTGAGTGAAGGAGAAAAAGTAGGACCAGTTTCTCCATCCCCATTGAGTTCAATATCTTCAGTCATTTACTTGTTCTTTCCTCTCCATAGCAAAAAAGGTACTTTTTTCTTAATGGTTCTATGGACAAAGCAAGTTGCTGGTTTGTGTGAAGAGTATCAAGAAGCTTTAGGAGCAAAATGCAGTAGCACAGAAAGCTATGTATTCCCTACAATACATAGGGAGCTGCACTGCTTACCTCTTTGCTTCTAGGTCCAATTTAAGGTTCTGGTTATGATCTGTAGTCCTATATGGCATAGTGTCATGTTATCCTCTATCCATTCCATCAGGATAAGTCTAACCAGGACTTATCTTTTGTAAGTCCAAGAATTTTTTCCAAGTTATACTTCTAATTGATTATTTGTATACCCATTTTAGTTATTAAGTCATGACCCAGTTTCATTTGTAAGTCCCGTGTATGGGTAGTCCTCAACTTACTACTGTAATTGACCCTAGGATAATGGTAGCAATTCTTGGTGGTCATTAAGGGAGTCACCATATGACTGGTTGGACTTAATTTTATGACATTTTTGTAGTGAAGTGAACTCATTTTACCTAATGGGTATTTTTGGCAGAAACCAGAAATGAATGCCTGAAACCATCAGAAATCATGGACATATGACTATTGGACATTACAAAGAGATGAGCTGGTTGCCAAGCACCCAAAATGCAATCACATGATTGCAGGTGTGTGTGTGTGTGTGTGTGTGTGTGTGTGTGTGTGTGTGTGTGTAGCCATCATACATTTGAAATTAGGTCTTAGGTAACTTTGGGGGGGTTACTTCATAATTTTGAATGGTCACTAAGCAACCATTCATAAATCAAGGATTACCTTATCATATTTTATTGTTTCATTCTCCTATCTTGTTATTTTTAAATTCATATTCAAAACAACCTGGTTCTCTGTTGTATCCTCTTATATCTCCTCTTTTAAACCCATTTACTGTAGCACACAATCTTATGAATTTTTTTCTGAATGCATTGTTGCAAAATATCCTTGAGTTCTTCCAAAGCTAAAATACTTTGCTCTACTCTACATAAGTGGATCTCTTCTACTGTAATTATAATTTTAGCTGTTTCTGATTGCTTCTAGTGTCCAGCCTTCAAAGTCTCTTCTTACCATGCTTTTCTCTAATCTATAACATTTTCCCAAGAGAAGATTTCATATACTTAGATTCAAAATCTTCATATATTTTTAAACAACCCACAGGAAGGATTCTTATAATTAGTTTTGAAATCTTATTTCCCATCCATCTGGCCCCTTAGTCCATTTGAAACTTTCAAAATTACCGTTCTAATCACCCTTTTGCAGTTTATTTCAGAATAAAAAATAAGTTCTTAAAATTACATGGAGCTTCTTTCACCAAGGATCAAAGGAGAATCACCCAGTGTAATGAAATTTATTATTATGAAGGTTCTTAATTTCTAAAAAGCAGTTAACAAGCCATTTCCAGAAGTAATTAAGAAAGGAAGTGAGCAAGTGCCTGTTTGATGGCCCTGAACTGCGACTTAGGCAGAGTTGACTTTCACTTGACTCCTGTGATGGGTAGCTATAAAACCCATCAAAGACAGCTGTTTTACAGTCTCCTTATGGGGATTATTTGTACGGAGCCCTTATGGGTGATCCTAGGTCCTCCCCTTTATCCAGGGAGGAATTTCAAGGCATCAATCTGTTTGTGAGCTCCTTGTTCCACCACTGTGGTCAGCTCTGTAAAAAGCAAAGCCATCTTCAGTTTGCCATTGCTTCCTTGGAAGTCACTTGGAAATATAACATTTGGTTAAATATAGTGAATGACCAGCAGGGTATCTAGGTCTAGCACGCAACATAATTTCGTAAAATCTCTGCTGGATAAAAAATGGATAGTGAAGCTATGCCAATGTTATATCATCCAAAAACAGCCCTTCTGAAATTATTTTCAGTCATTGGTATTGAAAATATTGCTGCTTCCAATCCTGAAAGTGCGTATAGTTATCATCACTGACTTTAGCCTCCAAACGTTTATCTAGCAACTTTTAGACACAAGTAAAATTAACAGCCATTAGCAGGAGTATGTGTGTGTGTGTGGGGGGGAGATTTATGCATTCAAGTCAGTTTTTTTTAAATTCTTTGTGATTGTTTGGGATAATCTTTGCAGTTTAGTGAAGTTTTTCATATGTAGTTTGCTATTGCCTCCTTCCTAGGACTGAGAAAGAGTGCGAGCCCAAGATCACCCAGCTGGTTTTGTAACTAGGCTAAGACACAGACTCCCTGTTTCTAGCTTGATATCTTAGCCACTACACCAAGCTGGTTCTCATAGCAGTCTTATAATAGCATATTCAACTCTGGAACAAGCTGAGAAACTATCTGCTTTCATATTGTGGGGATTTCAAATAGAGAAGCACAAATTCCTCTCATGGACTATTAATATTTATTAGGAACAATGCTTTAAACTGTTTCTAGATTGTCTAGGTAGGAATACATAGCCCTTGTTATTTCTCCTGAGAAGCAACTTCCCAATTTTGCTTCAGAATTTATTATACTCTAAAATAGCTTCGAGGGTTGAGTGACAGCTCTATGCTTTGCTCATTCAGAGATATTGCGCTTATAGATCTGCACAAAGCAGAATGCATGCTTCAAGTTCAGACAAAAGAATCCAACTTAAAACATCCCACAAAAACATGTGAGGTTGGCTGTTTTCCAAAGGAATAACATTTACAACTTTGCAGAAATATTAACCAATGAGATGTTTTCCAGACAAAGAAATCTCTATAGTAGTTGTCAGGTACTGAAGAATAACTTAGTTTATATTAGCATCTGTTATTGGAACTGCCTGTTTCTTATGGCAGTAGGAAAGTCATGTTTGCTCTTTAAATAAATCCTGCATTGCTAAACCACATCGTTAACAGAACAAAAAAAATAATAATAATAAACATTTAACATTTTTTTTTCCAACAGTCCCTCGCCTCATCTGAATAAACAAGGGAGGCAGACAGGCAGGCAGGCAGGCAGGCAGAAACAGTAATTAATTCCACTCCTATGAGATTTTTCTTAACATTCTCAAAAAGAAAAGAATTAAAACATCATTCTCATGGCCAATTTTATTCTAGGCATTGCCACTCCACCTACTTAGAATGATCAAGCAACAGATCTGGCTTAAATTTCTGAAGCTGGCAAAAGCTGCCAAAATGAATGGGAAGAGCTTTTTAATGGAATGATACTAACGTTACAACAAGGCAAGCATGGCCAGCGTGTATACAAATACACCAACGTTCCTCTGACAAGTTCAAGCCATTTTTAAATGTACTCTGAAAGCAGAATAACAACAGCACAAAAGAATAGGAACAGAGTAGACTTGCCCATGTTTGAATGTGAGAATAATTTGTTGGATTAGGCTAAACCCTCTTTTAGTTCAACAATTGGTTCCTCATAGTGTCTTACAGAAGCAAGTAACCACTCACCCATTACATATCCATGCCATTACTGTGGGCATGTAAAATGATAGTTACTGTCTGTTACAGTTACTAACGACTGTTGTTAGTTGCAAAGTTGTGTCTGACCCATCATGATCCCATGGACATCATTCCTCCAGGTCTTCCTATCCTCTACCATCCTCTGGAGTCCATTTAAGCTCAGGTCTACTGCTTCAGTGACTCCATCCAGCCACTTCATTCTCTGTCATCCCCTTCTTCTTTTGCCCTCAATCCTTCCCAGCATTAGGCTCTTCTCCAGGGAGTTCTTCCTTCTCATTAGGCGGCCAAAGTATTTCAGTTTCATCTTCAGGATCTGGCCTTCTAAAGAGCAGTCAGGGTTGATCTCCTCTAGGACTGACCGGTTTGATCGCCTTGCAATCCAATGGACTCTCAGGAGTCTTCTCCAGCACCAGAGTTCAAAGGCCTCAATTCTTTGGTGCTCAGCCTTTCTTATGGTCCAACCTTCACAGCCATACATTGCAACTGGGAAACCATAGCCTTGACTATACGCACTTTTGTTGGCAGTGTGATGTCTCCGCTTTTTAGTATGCTGTCTAGATTTTCCTCCCCAGGAGCAAGCGTCTTTTAATTTCTTGGCTGCAGTACCCATCTGCGGTGATCTTGGAGCCCAGGAAAATAAAATTTGTCACTACCTCCATTTCCTCTCCATCTATCTGCCAAGAATTGAGAGGGCCGGATGCCATGATCTTAGTTTTCTTAATGTTGAGTTTCAAGCCAACTTTTGCACTCTCCTCCTTCACCTGCATCAAGAGGCTCTTTAGTTCCTCTTCGCTTTCTGCCATTAGACTGGTATCATCTGCATATCTGAAGTTGTTGATATTTCTCCTGGCAATCTTAATTCCAATTTTTGATTCATCTAGCCCCACCTTTCTCATGATGTGCTCTGCATATAAGTTAAATAGGCAGGGCGACAGTATACAGCCTTGCCAGACTCCTTTCCCAATTTTGAACCAATCAGTGGTTCCGTGTCCAGTTCTCACTGTTGCTTCTTGACCCGCATATAGGTTTCTCAATAATAATAAGTAATAGTGTTTTAAAATTACAATTGCATATTCTCACAGTAGCCAACCATATGTCTCTATGGATGCTTGCAAGTAGTAAATACCTTCTAATGCAGGGGTGTCAAATTCAAGGCCTGGGGCCCAAATCTGTCCCACAAGGTGCTTAGATTTGGCCTGAGGTGCCTCTTCCAGTGAAAACAGAGCTTGGGAGGGCCACAGGTGGCCCTTCTGAGCTTTGCTGACATTGGCAGAGGGTTGCAGGAAGCCGCTGCAGATGAAAATGGAGCTTGGGAGCCTATTTTCTCTGGCAGAGTACTCAGGCCACCACAGGCACTCCCAACAAGAAGGGCCGCAGTGTGGCTCAGGCTGTAAGAAGCCTGTTATTAAACACAGCTGCCTGCAATTACTGCAGGTTCAGGCCCCACCAGGTCCAAGGTTGACTCAGCCTTCCATCCTTTATAAGGTAGGTAAAATGAGGACCCAGATTGTTGGGGGGGGCAATAAATTGACTTTGTAAATATACAAATAGAATGATACTATTGCCTTACACACTGTAAGCCGCCCTGAGTCTTCGGAGAAGGGCGGGATATAAATGTAAGCAAACAAACAAAAAAACAACAACCCACAAGTGACGTCAAGCTGGCCATGCCCACCCTGGCCCCGCCCACCCTGGCTCTCCAAAGTCAAACACAACCCTGATGTAGCCTTCAATTAAATCGATTTTGACACCCTTATTCTAATGTCTTTATGCCCCTGCAGATAGTGTTTGGACACACACTGCCCCAAACTTGAAGTAGTCCTGAAACTCAGACTAGTTCTTGTTAGACTTGTTACCCTTTAATATACTCAATCTCCTTTGAAGGTTATCCAAGTAAGTAGTCATTTTGAAAGGTCTCTTTTAAAAGTTGACATCATATTAACTGGCTTCTGTTTCCCTGGCACAGAGTCTACATTATACAAAAATATGTACATCTGTCTAGAAAATCAGCTGTGTTTGAAGTCTTTAAGACCTCTTGGATGGGTGCCGTCAGGAATTAGAAATTTGTTACTGAGCACTGTCTCAAGATAGCTTAGAATATCTTGTTTTGTTATCTCAATTTGCTTTGGTTGTTCTAATTCTCTCCCTGGGGGAAAAAATGATCAATAAAGTCTCAGGTAACTGTCCTATTATCTTCTGTAGTAAAGATAGATGTGAAGAATATATTCAAGTTTTCAGTAATCTTCATATCTGCCTTGGGCCTACAATTTAAGGCGCATGGAATCTATTGAGCACATCGTTCTCTGTTGTCAATTTTATAAGTGCTTCATAGAGCCCTAATTTTTCCATCACTGAATAATATTGTAAGATTTACAATCCAATAATATGCACAATGTCTGTTAGTTGACACCCAGCCTGCGTTAAGAACAGAATGTGGCCAGAGTCTCTATGGTTGTAAGTAAAATAAGGTACCTCATAAATGAAAGCAACTGAATCTGCTTGCTTAGGGTTTGCTAGATACCATTTACACCTAGCTGTAAGTTTAGGACTGACTTGTCTATTTATACCCAATATTTCTTGTATTTTAAGTCAAGCTTTTACTTTTAAATTTACTTTTAGTTAACATTACAGTTTTATACTTACCTTCTGTTATTTATTTTAATCTTGTTAGTTTCACTTTTAGGTTAACTGCTATAAAGGTAGTTCTTGGGTTAGAAATAGAAACAGAATAACAGAGTTGGAAGGGACTTGGAGGTCTTCTAGTCCAACCCCCTGCTTGGCAGGAAACCCTACACCATTTTAGACAAAATGGTTATCCAATCTCTGCTTAAAAACTTCCAGTGTTGGAGCATTCAGAACTTCTGGAGGCAAGTTGTTCCACGGAGTAATTGTTCTAACTGTCAGGAAATTTCTCCTTAGCTCTAAGTTGCTTCTCTCCTTGATGGCATTTGAGGCAGGACTGCTGTGACCATAAAATGTGATGTCATGGGATTGCATCACTTAGTGACCGCAACCCCAGCAGTGTCCTTTGTAGTTGTAAGCCAAGACACATAGGTTTTTAAGCAGGGGTGAAATGCTCTTGGTTTGAACCAGATCGGGCAATCTGGTAACGATGGGGGCAGGTAGTTCGGAAAACCGGTAGCAAAAAGCCCTCCCTCCCTGCCCATGCCCACCCAATCACCGAGTCCCCACTTGCCTATTTGGCAGCTTGCTGATTGTTTCAGACTTGCTCCTGCCTTGTTTCGGCTGCTGCAATCAAATGCATCAGCTAGCAACTGAATCTGCCTGCCTGCAATCCATCTCATCAGTGAGCAACTCAATCTGCCTGCCTTGTCCCTTGAATTGGGTAAGTAACTGGGTTTTTTTTGGGGGGGAGCTTTAAAAAAATAGTTAATTGGCGTTTTTTTTAGGACTTTTTTTTTTTAGACAGCAATTTAAAGTTAAGGAAGTTTTAAATTTAGCTGCTTTTATCTAACAATATAAATAAAATAAAATAAAATAATAAAATATTTGTGCAGCTTTCTGAGATTTGGTGTGTTTCTGTAGTGTTTCACTCTAACTACACAAACACATAAAATCACACAAAGCTGTATGTGGCATTTTGTGTGTGTGTGTGAGTCAGTTGTGTTGTGTTGTGGGTGTGTAAAGTGTGAAAGTTGGTTTTTGAGCTTTTTGTAGCTGTGAGGTTCCTGTTTATTGCAGGGACCATTTTGGGTGAAGTGCAGCTGCTTTTACATTGTGTGTGAGTCAGTTGTGTTGTGTTGTGTGTGTGTGTAAAATGTGAAAGTTGGTTTTTGGTACCTCTTATTGTTTTGTGTACTTTGTTTATTATTTTTATTATTTATAGTTATTGGCCACATCCACCTGATCACCTGACCACCAAGCCATGCCCACCAATTAAGCCATGCCCACAGAACCACTAGGGAAAATTGTTAGATTTCACCCTTGGTTTTAAGTGAAAATTGAGGGGAATTCCAATAAGAGTACAGGGGGGAGTGAGGGACGATAGGAGAGGTTGAGACCCTTGGCAAGAATGCTCCCAGTCTATTACTATGGTCTTCTAATACACTATTATTACAAGAATTTCCCCTTTCCATACTTTATTGATAACCATTGCAAGATCACATTCAGATTTTGATCAGTAGGAAGAATACATCCCTAGATCTAGTAATTCCATGGAGACTTCTGGACTTTTAATATAGTAATGTTTGTTGTGGTACTCTCCTAGATACAATGAGCAAAATCTCATCCTTTGTGCTCTTCCTTGTCCATTTGTATGCTAGTATAACAATATCCTAAAAGGTCTATTATAGCCATTTCTGACCTCATTTTGGAATACCATTTTGTTCTGAGCTCAGAATATTCAAATCAGCCTTTTTGTAATGAGAACAATATCACAGAAATCATAAAGCAACTCTCCAGCTGTTAAGAAACCAAGAAGTAGGGTAGGGTAGAATAGAGCAGGGCAGGATAGGGTGGATAGGGTAGGGTCTGGTGGATGGATGGAGGGATGGAAGGAAGGAAGGAAGGAAGGAAGGAAGGAAGGAAGGAAGGAAGGAAGGAAGGAATTATCTAATGCACACCACAACAGCATAATTATTTATTATGGTAGCATAATATTCCAGGAACTCTATTCTGGAATTCTAGGTATTTGATAAAGCAATATTCCTTACAGGCGGCATGTATGCAAGCTTCATTTATAAGTTTGATGTTGTTTTGTGAACTCACCACATAAAAGAAATTATGTCATCATCAAGGAAAAACAGAACCATAACATTCAACTTTGAAAATATTTAAATTAACAAGGTAACAATGATACACATCATATATAATTTAATAATTTTTTAAAAAAATACAGAAAGACTTGAAAAAAAATTTCATTGCCAATATGATCCAATTATTCGGAAGTCTTAAGAATGTATTTGCTGCCAAAGTTAAGTCTAAAGAGCCTGCCTGTAAGTATCTTAATTGACTTGACATATTTCTTCTGTTAGGCATAGAGCAACAATATCTTGTCAGATGTTATAAATCCTCAAAGGTAATAGATAAAGAGATATCTCATCAGTTATTTCTGCAGACATTTTTTTTAAAAAAAGAACATGCATGCAGATGACTAATTGGCTCTATCTTTCTTTTCTTCTTAGGACAGATTGAAGGAAAATATATATATTGCCTTCTCTTTTGTATCTTATATATTGATTAATGCCATTCCGATCTATACTTTGCTCTTTAAGAGTGGAGACTGATTAATATGCATTTCATTAATGAGGATTTTAAACAACAGTTGGTATGCATCCAACATTCAGTCAAGGCAGTTCTTGTTTAGGAATCAAAATTGAGACCAGCCACTCTGTCATTACAGGAACTGGTCATTAAATGAGACCATGACCATCCTCATGATCTTACTTTGCTTCACAGATATGCCAAGGTTACAAATGTGAAGGTTGGTTCTAAAGTTATTTTTTCATCGCTGTCATACTTTCAAATGGTCACTGTGCAAGGCAGTTGCTAAATTAAGACTGTGTTATGACTGTTGCAACAGACATTTCATATGGCAAAAGACAAATAACATTATAGTGAGCTAAAGTTAATGTTTTGAAATAACAATTTTAAATGAACCCATTTGCTCCTTGAGAACTTATTGTGAGAATAATGGGTTGCCTATCTGAATATCTATGAAAGTAAATTCCACTCGTTTTAAACCAGTAAAATGTCTTCTATTTTTAGGAGAATGTGTCAGATGCTCTGTCATAATAATGTTAATATAGGAATTTGGATCCTATTCTGAATCTGTAATGCTCTGTAATACTCTGTACCAGGCAAAAGTATAATAGCAATAGCAATTAGACATATACTGCTTCACAGTGATTTACAGCCCGCTCTAAGTAGTTTACAGAGTCATTGGTCCCAACAATCTGGGTCCTCGTTTTACCCACCTTGGAAGGATGGAAGGCTGAGTCAACCTTGAGCCTGGTGAGATTTAAACTGCCAAATTGCAGGCAGCCAGCACTCAAGCAGAAGTAGCTTGTAGTGCTGCACTCTTTCTTTTTTTTTTTATGTACACTGAGAGCATATGCACCAAGACAAATTCCTTGTGTGTCCAATCACACTTGGCCAATAAAAATTCTATTCTATTCTATTCTATTCTATTCTATTCTATTCTAACCCCCTGTGCTACTGCAGCTCATGATATGAAAGAGTCATATTCAGACTGGCAAAAGGGTTCTGTCCATTGCCTTTTCTCAGTAATATCATGTAGGGGGGTCTTTGGTTTGTCACCCTGAACTACAAATATTCTCTACATATCATGTAATTTTGAATATGCGACTTGCACATGTACAGGTGCATCCATGTTGACCGTCAATCAAGAGGTGGTATTGAGCTGGTTTGCACTGATTCAGGTGAACCGGTAAGGGAAATTTGGCCTGGGTTTATTTATTTATTTATTTATTTATTTATTAAATTTGTATACCGCCCTACTCCCGAAGGACTCAGGGCGGTTCACAGCCAATAAAATACAAATACATAGAACACAAGTTAAAAACATTATAAAAAACTAATTCCATATGTGGCCTAAAAATTTGAATACAATTAAAACCCCATTTAAAAAAACCCAATTAAAAACCCCAATTAAAACTATATTTAAGCTAGCCCTGCACGCTGAAACAAAAGCGTCTTCAGCTCGCGGCGAAAGGTCCAGAGGTCGGGGAGTTGACGAAGCCCCGAAGGTAGCTCATTCCAGAGGGCAGGAGCCCCCACAGAGAAGGCCCCACCCTTGGGGGTCACCAGCTGACATTGTTTGGCCGAGGGTACCCAGAGGAGGCCCTCTCTGTGGGAGCGCACAGGTTGGTGGGAGGCTACTGGTGGCAGTAGGCGGTCCCGTAAGTAACCCAGTCCTAAGCCATGGAGCGCTTTAAAGGAGATAACCAGCACCTTGAATTGGACCCGGAAGACCACCAGAAGCCAGTACAGACTGCGCAGGAGAGGTATCACATGGGAGCCACAAGGTGCTCCCTCTATCACCCGCGCAGCCGCATTCTGGACCAGTTGGAGCTTCCGGGTACCCTTCAAGGGGAGCCCCATGTAGAGAGCATTGCAGTAGTCCAGGCGGGATGTAACAAGGGCATGAGTGACCGTGCATAGGGAGACCCGGTCCAGAAAGGGATGCAACTGGCGTATCAGGCGAACCTGATAAAAAGCTCCCCTGGTGACGGCCATCATATGTTCTTCTAAAGACAGCTGTGCATCCAGGAGGACGCCCAGATTGCGAGCCCTCTCCGTGGGGGCCAACGACTCACCCCCAACAGTCAGCGATGGAATCAGCTGATTGTACCGGGCTGCCGGCATCCACAGCCACTCGGTCTTGGAGGGATTGAGCCTGAGCCTGTTTCTCCCCATCCAGACCCGTATGGCCTCCAGACACTGGATATCACTTCGACGTCCTCGTTGGGGTGGTTGGGGTGGAAATATACAGCTGAGTATCATCAGCGTATAATGACAACTCACCCCAAAACCACGGATGATCTCACCCAGTGGCTTCATATAGATGTTGAACAGAAGAGGCAAGAGAACCGACCCTTGTGGCACCCCACACAAGAGGCGCCTCAGGGCCGAACTCTGCCCTCCCGGTTGTTTATTTTTATTTTATTTATTTATTTGTCAAACACAACAATATATATAAGTATAAGCATGAAATAACCATACAATTGGATACAACCAAAGAGAACGTTAGGACAGGAATGGTAGGCACACTGGTGCTCTTATGCATGCCCCTTACAGACCTCTTAGGAATGGGGTGAGGTCAACAGTAGATAGTCTTTGGTTAAAGCTTTGGGGATTTTGGGAAGAGACCACAGAGTCAGGTAGTGCATTCCAGGCATTAACAACTCTGTTACTGAAGTCATATTTTCTACAATCAAGATTGGAACGGTTCACTTTAAGTTTAAATCTATTGTGTGCTCATATATTGTTGTGGTTGAAGCTGAAGTAGTCTTCAACAGGAAGGACATTGTAGCAGATGATTTTATGAATTATACTCAGGTCATGCCGAAGGCGGCAGAGTTCTAAATTTTCTAAACCCAGGATTTTGTATATAAAGAAGTTAATGAATTCTGCTGCATCAGTCTGCCTCTGTGTACTTTCTGGATTTGATTTTGCAACAAACTCTGATAAATCTCCTCACTTCCTCCACGACTGCCTCTGGCAAGTCCCTCCAGCAGCTAGCAATGGGGTGCACCTGCGCAGATGGCGCATAGAAGAGGGCGGCAGCAATGCATTCAGGAAGCAGAGTGGAGCAGGAAGTCAGTAATTTTTACTGCAAAAAGCCTGCAGCCACCATGTCTTTTTGCAGTGTGGCTGGACTCCAGCCGCAACGGCTCCACCCTGGCTTGCCTTCCCTGGCAGCCAGTCACAGGAGGAAGGTAAGGTCGCAACCGCAGGACGACAAAAGAGATGGTCACGGGGGAGGAAGTGGGGCTAGGGCCAGGGTCTCTGAAGGAGGAGAAATTGGGTGATGCATGCAACTGGCGAAGAGGAGCGGGTGGCATGCAGGATTAGGCCAGGCCTTTGACAGATTCTGTTTTGCCGGGGGGGGGTCATGTGACTGAGTGGCCATGGCCATTAGTGACATCAAGTTGGACACACCCACAGAATGCCCGCCAAGCCACTCCCACAGAACCAGTAGAGAAAAATTACAATGTGACACAAATCGGTAGACCTATGTGCAACTTCCAAAGCATGCATTCCTGAATGAAAAGGGACTCGGTGTGAGTGGCACAACTGCAGTGCAGATAAAAGTCTGTGGAAGAGTGCTGCTTAGAAAATGAATTTGGAGATTGACATATAGCAAGCCAGAAAATTGGTTTACCTTGTCTGCTGCTGTTAAAAGATTGGCAATCTTTCCTTGTCTTTCAGGCAAACCAAGGGTCCCCCACACCACCACCATTATAAGCCTATATATGAATGAAAGGAAACCAACAGGTAGAGAATTCACTGAATCATTGAGCAAAACAAAACCAGACTCAGCACCAATGAGTTAATTGAGGAGTGAAAAGCTGATAGAGTTAGATAAATATATATATACTAAATTCTAACTGAGTTTTTTCCCCCCTATACTTTTTATTTTTGGTAATTGAGCCCATCTTGGGCTTACTTCAAAGCTTTTTGGCAGGCAGGGTAGCTTCCCTTTCTCTTATTCAACAAACTCTGTGCTAATTAGGACTTATACCAAAAAAAAAAAAAATCAAATGGAAGAATTTGATTTGCTTCTTAATTGGTAACAGTTTCCCCCCCCACCCCACTTTTCTTATTTGCAAAGGGAAATAATTTTTACAGGGTGCAACAACTTTAAAAAGGTTTCTGAATGAAATGTATCAGCATACATATGGATTCAGGCAATAATGGCATACTATCCCATAAAGAGCAATCTCTGATTAGTTCATATAAAAACATAAGAGGTCCCTCCCTTTGTTTTCACTTGCCAATTAATGGGAAGTGACTGAACTATTGATGGGGTAAATAGTTTATATCATTAATACAAAACTTAGAATATTGTCCTTTTGTCTAGCTATGTATTTTGCCATTTAAAATCTTTTCATATGTTAATTATCTGATAAATAAATTATTTGGGGATGAATTATTTTATTGTGAGCTTCAGTAGAGAGAAGAAACACAAATGAAAGAAAAACTAAATTAAAATGTAAATTAAGAAGTTATAAAACCGTTCGCTGATAGAAATCAATATTCATGCCCAGTGTATAGTGTATTATTTTTAATATGTCTCTAATTGCAAAAACTATTGCGAGTTTCATTAGAGTTAAATGGCAAGATTAAAAGTTATTGTCAGTTATGGTATTTTACTTGAAAATGAATATTTGGGATGTGTCAAATTAATTCCATTCCATAATTTTTGTTGCTTTTCATTCTAGCATTAGCCACATGATTAAATTTATATAATATGATTAAAGTTCATATATTGTTGTAATTGGAAAATATTTATATTTACCTCACCTTTATTATTATTTTTATAAATAACTCAAGGTGGTGAACATAACTAATATCCATTCCTCCTCCTATTTTCCACTCAATAACAATCGTCTGGGATGAGTTGGGCTACGAGAGAGTAACTGAGCTGAGGTCACCAAGCTTAAGGTAGGTTTCAGGTCAGATTCTCCTTGATAGCACCTTAACCACTGCACTAAACTGGCTACATTGAAACTTGAATTTCTAAATGTTTTGACTTTGACCATGATCAATTTTGAGATGTTTAGATTAAAGAATACTTTCTTCAATTCTTGAAAGTTAGGAAACAGCACAGTCATATTTAGCCGAAGCTCGAAAAGATAGATTAACCTTCAAATGTTAAATCTTCTATTACTCTTTATTACATTCTTTAGCCAGAATAGTCAAATAAATATCCATGACAGAAAACAGATTTTATATTCTTCTTTGGGTTTATTTCTAGCAGTGCATTTCAAAGCACCATGTTAATTTAAGCATTTAAAATATTATGTTAACTAAACATTTACATCACTGCGTGAAGGCCGATCTTATATTGATTTCTCCCTCAAATGCATTCTGTGCTTTGCTATGAAAATAAAAGTATTTTTCTTTAAACATTGACAAGCTGCTAAAATCTAGAACCTTAAGGGAAGGATCCAGTCTCTGCCCAAACAATAGATCAACCTCAGCTCAATGGATGAATTACTTCAAAACAGATGTTATACCTTTGTAAGTGTGTTTTCTTATGCTGTATACATTTACCCATCTGTGGTTTAAACAATAAACAAACAATACAGAAACAACAACAACAAAAAAAACCCACACAATTGAAAGGCAGTCTTGTACCACTGGGCTTCCCTCAAACAAAATGATTCTCCTTCTTTTCTCTCACACAGACATCCTGGTCTTTTGTTTTGCTCTAATCCAAACTGTGGCAGTAATTCAAGATAGCACCTCAGCTTGGAAAATTGCTCTGTCTCAACACCTTGAGCAGACTGAAGCTTGATTTGATTTCAACAGCTACTGTGGTGAACAGAAGCCCTCTCCTGCATCCTGATTGAAGGGAAGTCATGTTTTGATTCACAATGCTACCTTTGAAGGTGGGTTTCAATCAGTGCTTTAACAAATCAGGGCCCCTTTGAAGGTCTGCACTGCCTTCAACGACATCTACTAGCAAACATATTAAAAACACTGTGAGTGATCGTAGCAACTGCATTAGGTTAATTTAGTTGTAATTAATATTTAATTACACTATCACTGTGTGTGAGTTGGGAGGCTATATAAATTAGTCGGATAAATAAATAATAAAATAAAGTAAGCCAACTTTAATTTGGCAATCAGACAAACTTGGGCATGCAGAAATCTTTTTATTAACCAAATGTTTTATCCATATAACTCAAAAGATTTTTTTTTTTTAAAAAAAGAAAGAAATCATTGTTTCTCCTGGAGCCACACAAATAAACAAGACCCTGGTTCTCCCTCTGCCTTCTGGATTTGACTTTTAAAAAGCTGGCTTTGCAATGCAGTAGCAAAGTTATAATTTGTTTCTATCATCCGGTGATTAATTAGTTCCCTGCCCACAAAATAAAGTTTCTGCTATAACGTTCATGTGTGCCTAACTTAATCTATATCTCAGTATACATAGCAATTACCAATTATCCCCCTCTATTAGTTACTCAAAGGCTTTAATTATACTTAACTTGCGATGTTTTGTGGCTAGCATTATATTGATCGTCTTCCCAGGTTTTCTTCAGGACTTCTCTTCCCTCTCTGGTCAAACAGACAGCACTTACTTCCTATATTTTCAACAAATGTAACTCTCCATCCTTCCAGAAGTCTTAGGTGGTCTTCAGTCTATCCTGGAACCTGATGAATTTCAGTTAACCAAACTTCCTAAATCTGTCAGTTTCCAGGCCATGATTTTTTTTCCAATGTCCAACAAGTCCAATTCTTTTGCTGTCAGTTCATCAGTCTATTTTCACTTCCTTTCTCCTGTTTGTTAAAACTCTCTCTGTGTGAAAAGTCCTTATTTGCTACAATTTCAGGCTTTTTCAGATGAGTCTCCACATATATAGTTGGGAGGTCATGTTTAGTCTAGTCGAGTCTGTGCTGAGATTGAGGAATGGATGATAGGCAGGAAAATGCCCTTCCCCGTTTTCCTGCCTTTCACAAAAAAGGGCTACATTCCAGCTGCTCTCCCCCTCCCCTCCCTCCTGGGGACTACCTTAAAAGAGACAGGCTGCAGCAGCTTTGTTGAGAATGGAGGGAGAAAAGTTAGCATTCTCTCTGCTGCATTTAACATTGAATTCTGTTGCAGAAAGAATGCTAACTTTTCTCCCTCCATTCAGAATGGAGCTGCTGCTCCCTTTATGGTTCCCTCCTGGCCCCCACCCTCCAGGGGACTACCTTAAAGAGACAGGCTGCAGCAGCTCCGTTCTGAATGGAGAGAGAAAAGTTAGCATTCTCTCTGCTGCATTTAACATTGAATTCTGTGGAATTTCAAGCGGCCAGAAGAGGTTAGCAGTGACCGGCCAGGCATGGATGGGGCCAAGGATGGGTAATTACTACTGGTTTGGCGAACTGATGCCCATAATCCCTAGCGGTTCTCCCGAACTGGTCTGAACCAGTAGGATTTCGCCCCTGGCTCATGCCTACTGCTTCAGTGACTCCATCCAGCCACCTCATTCTTTGTCGTCCTGTTCTTCTTTTGCCCTCAATCTTTCTCAGCATTAGGCTCTTCCTCAGTGAGTCCTTCCTTCTCATTAGGTGGCCAAAGTATTTCAGTTTCATCTTCAGGATCTGGCCTTCTAAAGAGCAGTCAGGGTTGATCTCCTCTAGGACAACAGGATAGCAGATCATGTTTACTTGTTACTTTTTGTTACTTGGATTCCTAACTATTCAGGTACACCTATGATGCTTAATGAAAGCTACTACTATTTTTGACTGATACCTAATCTGCCATAGATACAGGTAATCCTCAAGTTATGACCACAATGGAGCCTGAAATTTATGTTCCTGAGAAATTTGCGACATGAGTTTTATCCCATTATACAGCCTTTCTTGACACATTTGTTAAGTGAATCATTGAAGTTCTTAAATTAGTAACACGATTGTTAAGTGAATCGTGTTTCCCCATTGATTTTGCTTGACAGAAGGTTGCAAAAGTGAATCACATGACTCCAGGACACTGCATCCATCATAAATAGATGCCAGTTGTCAAGTGCCCAAAAATTGATCATGTGACCATGGGGATGCTGCAATGGTCATAAGTGTGAAAAATGGTTCTAAGTCAATTTTTTTTCCAGTGCCGCTGTAACTTTGAATGGTCATTAAATGAACTGTTGTAAGTTGAGGACTACCTGTACAAGGTAGTGAAGTACTGCATGTTCCTCTCCATGCTGAAGACACCCGTTCCTTTTATACTCAGTCTCTATGGAGGAATAACAGTTCTATGCCCTTTAAAAAAAAATTAAGAAATTATACATTTCTCCATAAACAATGAAACATGAGATTTGAAATCTTATGAATAGTGGTGAAAAAGGAAAATGATTATCCATTCCTCTGATCACCCTACCACAGGATATGGTAAACAGCTAAAATCTTATTTACAATGTGCTTGACTCTGAACGGCTTCATGTTGTTTTCCTAGCAGCAACAAGAAATAACCTACTTCTAGGATGGGTTTTTTTCCCCCCAACTAAACTAGCCTACAGTCCTGTTACACCCTAGTGACCTTCTAAGTACTAAGTATATCCAACTGGGCTTAGCTTTTTCAAGCTCAGCAAAGGTTGGCTAGGTGCTGCCAGCTAGATATTGATGCCTCCACAGGGGAGGTCATTGAGAAAAACTAAAATTGTGGTTCCCAACTTTTCTGAAGTTTCATAGGAACTACCCGGACCAGAATTGGAAAATCAATGGCCCATTCACTGGATGCAAATGAGAGCACATTCCCAGGACAAAAGGAAAATAAGCTGACTATGCAGAGTTAGAAAAATCTGTTCGTGCTCTGATAAATGGCATAGATAGGATTGTCAGCAGAGTATTTCCATGGGGGAAAAATGGTGTGAATGAGGGAGCAAAAAATTACATAGATGGCTAGGGATCTCTATGTGAGAGGAGGTAAATAAAAGAGCAGAGTAATGATTAAATAAGAAAGGAAGGAAGACAGAATATTTGGGATCCCTAGACATGTCTATAACAGTGTATGATCCCCAAAATGTGGCCTAGGAGGAAAACAGAACTGCTCTTTATCATGGACTGGAGGCTTGTAAAGGACCAATTCCTTCATAAATGTTTAAGGATCATAGTAAAGTTTGTATCATTCATCCCAAAGGATTTCCAGTTATGGACCATATAGGTAATCCTCACTTAGTGAATGTCTCATTTAGCACCCATGTGCATGTACAGATAAAACAGGCTGGCAGTTTCTTCCTAGATGCATGCACAGCCGGATTTTTGGGCCATACCCTGGCCTTTCAAGGATATGCTGACATCCAGCTACCTTAGCCTACCTTGCTCCATTCTTATCCTCAATATAAAAAGGGATGAACTAATTCAGAGGTTGTCCCAAAGGTGCTTTTTTCAAGAGGCAACTGGACTTTCTGTTTTTTGTTTGAAGATGTTTTGCTTCTCATGCAAGAAGTGTCTTCAGCTCTGAAAACCACTTCATAAACTCATGGCACAACATAGAAGAACACACACACCCGGACTAGATTCAGCAGTCCATCTGCATTTAAAAATCACAGGCCGCTCCTTTGAAGATGACAAAGCCCATATTTTGGACAGAGAGGATTGCTGGTTTGAAAGAGGGGTTAAAGAGGCCATCTGTGTCAAAACTGAACAGCCCTCTCTCAACAGAGGGGGAAGGATACGACATCATCTATCTCCAATCTACAACACAGTCCTTTCAACAGTTCCAAGAAGGCTCCACACCCACTTGCACCACTCAGGTGACCCTGATGACACAGATAAACCTCCAGGTGGCCTTAACAACTAGCTAAAAGAATGCAAATGACCAGCTGTCTGCAAGGAGTATCAATCCTTCCATTTCCCACCGTCCAGTCAGAGCTGAAGAAGCTTCTTGGATGAGAAGTGAAACATCTTCAAAGAAAAACCAGAAAGTCGAGTTGCCTCTTGAAAAAAAAAAAAAAGCACCTTTGGGTCAACCATGACCTGGATGACTGAGCATCTCCATAGACATTTAACCCAGAGGTTATGTGAGGGATTGGGAAGGCAAGAAACTGCAATGGAACGAAAGACTGGGAAACAATGACTAAGTATCATTAACAATGAAAGGAAGCCAGAAAGATGCTGTTGAAGTAGCAAGTATTGTTAAGAGCCAGTGAAAGGTAATGACCATGGCTCTGACATCCGGCTGCTAGGATCAGCCACAATTCTGTTAGCCTCTTCCTTGGAGTTCAGCTTGTTAGCTCAGATTGATATTCAGCGGCAACTCTTATTGAAGCTCAGCAGCACCTCTGCCCTGCAATTGCATATACATAAGGAGCAACCAAGTTGAGCCTTCACAAAATTCCCAATGTGGCCAAACTACAATGAGGGTTACAGTATATGCTGCTTTAAGCCATAAGAAACAGGTAGAAAAGGCCTGTGCTCTAAGCCCAAGGGATCCCTAGGTGACTAGGCCAGCTCATTAGAACAGGAAGGCTGAAGCTAACCATCTAGCCTTAGCAAAGGTCTTGTTTGGGGGAAAGTGTGAAATGAAATAAAGCCGTAGTCCATCCAGTCACACCCAAAAGAACCTTTTCCCCCAAAATTCACCAAAGCTGTCTTGAGATGGGAGAGGTTACCCTTTGAAGACTCTCTCTTCTATTGGAAGATTGCACTTACTTTCTAAACATGTTGTGGCACTTAAATTGTTACATAGTTAGATGCCCGAAAGAAGCCCTGTCCTTGAAAGAGTTCATTGCTACTGTAAATACTCCAGGATTTTAAAAAGGAAAATGTTGTGTCTTGCCCACTCTCACCACAGCCGGGGTCTGCTTATCTGCTTCCGAACGCTGAAGAATGTCCTCCCGGCCCCAGCCCTGGCTCCATGCCCAAACAGGCTGAGGAGGGGGCATCTCCCAGCCCCAGCCCTGGCTCCATGCCCAGGCAGGCTGCAGAGGAGGGAGCACCCCCCAGCCCCAGCCCTGGCTCCATGCCCAGGCAAACGGAGCAGCTAGACCCCTCCCCCTCCTCCACAGCATGTGAGCCTGAGGAAAGTTTACTTCCAACAGCTGATTGGAGTGACCCTCGCATCAGAAGACTGGATAGGCGGAGGCAACAGAAGGAAGGGAGGGGCAGGCCTTAATGAGTGCTGAGTCATGGAGCCACACCCCATGGCCTATATAAAGGATCTGCTTTCTGGCAGTCTCTGAGTCAGGCAAAGTCGAACTTATCTTGCTGAAGTCACTTTCTGGTCTCCTGCCTTCTCTGAGGACTTTGCTAGGACTTTGGGCAGAGCTGCAGAGGCAAGCCTGATTCGGATTTCCCTGACCTGGCCATCAGCGGAGGAGTGGGACACGACAAAAAAGTAAAAGATACTGAACTATTAGAACATTTAGAAAGTAAAAAAATAATCCTTCACTGCAGTGGTGAAATCCAATTTTTTTTTACTACTGGTTCTATGGGCGTGGTGTGGCTTGGTGGCCATGGCTTGGTGGGTGTGGCTTGGTGGGCATGGCAGGGGAAGGATACTGCAAAATCTCCATTCCCACCCCACTCCAGGGGATGGATACTGCAAAATCTCCATTCCCACCCCACTCCAGGGGAAGGATACTGCAAAATCCCCATTTCCTCCCACTCCTGGGGGGAAGGATATTGCAAAATTTCCAATCCCACCCCACTCTGGGGCCAGCCAGAGGTGGCATTTGCCGGTTCTCCAAACTACTCAAACTTTCTGCTATCAGTTCTCTGAACTACTCAAAATTTTCGCTACCAGTTCTCCAGAACCTGTCAGAACCTGCTGGATTTCACACCTGCTTCACTGACCTTGATAAAGGAGTTCTTGCCCCAGGGAAGGGTAGTCACTAAGCAGCCTGTATTCTGGTTACTGTTCATTTCACCAGTGAACAGCACAATGAAATGCAGCACAATGAAATGCTCAAATCTGGTCTCAGTAGGATTCACTATATAATTTTCTTAACAATCATAGGTCAGTCTCATTGTTGTCAGCCTCTTGGTCAGTTTGGCAAAACTAAAATACCCATTTCAGTGTTTCTTTGAGGAGCTGTGCTGCCGCTTTGTAACAGAAATAAATGAATCATCAAGGCTTCTCTTTCAAAGAACAGAAGATATGCTGCGCCATTATCTGAAAAGATGCCAGTCTGCCTGCTTGATGGCAACATTAAGGGAAGAATCCACGGCAAGGAATAAATCCATCATTTATGCAAATGGGGCTGTAGATGTTTGTCAGAGCTTTCTTCATTAAGCTGGTTTATGCGGAGCTGATATGTTAGGTGAAGTGGCGTAGGCAGACCTTTCTGCAGTGACCGTTTTCTTGCATTCAAACCTTAGCAGGTGCTTAATGAATGTAAAATGAAGATCAGAAAATGTACTAAGAATGAACATGAGCTGAATGGTAGCTGCTATTCATAGGCCAAAGGATGAGAACATAATGGGATGAGATCAGATTGAGGAAGCTGTCAGATAAAACCCAGTTATCTGGATAATAGCTGTAGCTAGTATTTAAGTAGCGATAGCTGGTGGAATAAACTATGACAAGTCACAAAGCAGGTCATTTTAATTCATAGATCAATGAAGTAAGCAATGTATCAGGGTTCTATTCATAGTTTGTAATACGTACATCCAAAATAGCATTGTACTGTATTTTATTCAAAGACTCACTGATGCACACCATCTCTCTCTCTCATACTTTGTATTATATATACATACACCTGTTTGAGGAATAAGTAGGTCAATGGCATCCACCTTGATGTGGTTCTTTGATTTGTGAAAACAGGAAAGCATATTTGGGATAATATAATTGAAAGAACCATTATATAGTATATTTATAAAGCAGGAGGAGTCTTTAAGCATCCTCTTCTCTCTCTCTCTCTCTCTCTCTCTCTCTCCTATCAAAAGACATCAACTTTTGTGAACTATTTCATAAAATGCTGCAGAGCAGGGGTGCCAAACTCACGCCCGTCACGGCAGTGTCACGTGATATATCGGAATCCCCCCCCTTCACTAAACCGGGCAGGGGCAGGGGCAGGGGCAGGGGCAGGGGCAGGGGCAGGGGCAGGGGCAGGGGCAGGGGCAGGGGCAGGGGCAGGGGCAGCATGTGACACATCCAGCCCGCAGGCCACGAGTTTGACACTAGAGTTTGAGTTTTGCGTTTAGAGTGACTAGAATGATATCGGATTGAAATTGCAATTGGTGCAGGATGGCGGGTAGTTGGAGGGAAAGACAGGGTTTGTTGTGCACACGCTGCTACTATATATAACAGATCGTATGTATGTATCAGATGAGTATAGATATACATCCGTGAACAACTGAAAAGTGTTAAAAAGTAGAATGTAGAATATATACATATGTAGAATAGATAAAAATCCAGACTGAAAACACCTCAGCACAAGAAGCATTTTATAGATGAGAAATGACAGCAAACACAAATGGTACCATGCCATGAGATACTATAATTCTATTAAGGGGAATACAAATTAAAATCAAGAGAACTGGTGTCAGAGGGACAGCTGCCAATGGTTTTCCTATTTACAGTTATCCAAAAGATTGAAAGTAGACAAAATAATTTGGTACTATTGAATATTCTGAGACTGATTTTCAAATGGAATTGTGTACAAATGAAGAATATATGGTTGATAAAATGTATAAAATTTTATTAAAATTTGCAATCGAAGAACAAGTGAAAGAATGTATAATAAAATGGATTAGATATGTGGTTTCAAAGACTGAAATTTACACAAAGTTCTTTTAAAAGAATATTTTCATAAAATTATATATTGTTGGTATATGACACACAAAAACTTATTTATAACATGTAAAGGTACTTCAAATCTATATTGGAAATGTAAACAACAAGAACGGTCATTTTATCATGTTTGGTAGACATGCAAAAAAAAATAGAGGTTTTTGTGTTCAGAGACATACATTGATTCAGAGCATTTTAAAGATTAATATACAAGTAAAACCAGAATTTTTCTTTTTGGGACTAATGGATAAATAGCTGGAACAAGTTATAGAACTTTATTTATATATGATAAGTGCAGTTAGATTATTGTTTGCACAAAAATGGAAAGATACAGCAATATTTATAGTGGAAGAATGGTTGGGTTAGGATTGAAACTTTTTGAGATCCTCAAATTAACCTGTTGATTAGAAAAAATATAATATCTATGTTTATTGCTGACTGGAAGTCCTTTTGGAACCCTATGTGTAAAACAACAACAACAATAACAATAACAACAACAACAACAACAAAGAACTTGTTTGTTGCTTTTTATACTTTTGACAATTAGGGCAGACTATAAAAAGAAGAGTCATGATTTGACATTTCTACTTATAACTGCTATAATGAAGATCAGAAACCATTTCTTTCTATCTTTTTTCTTGTATGTGAAATTGTTGACCCTTTAGAAATGCAGTTATCTTCATCTTCAAAGGCTCCATGCACTCTATTTTGTCCTTCCAATGGTGGCGATTTCAGAGTGCATTTAAAAATGCAAAAGACATTTTGTGTTCAGTCAGGTTAGTGGTCCTGAGCACCATGGATGCAAGCCATACACCTGAAATTCTTCCTTCACCCGTTTGCTTCTTGATCCATTTTATATTTCAAGTATAAAAAAGATGAAGGGTTTTTGTCATGCAAGGGTATTTGTATAACTCATGATTACAAGTCACATGGCAGGCAAGATTTTTTTTGGGGGGGGGGGCTCTTTTTCTGGGCATCTCTCCCAAGCTCTTGCTTTCTTTGGGTAATATTCTCATTCTACTTGGTAGAAACTGATTGTCGTGTCCCACTCCTCCGCTGACAGCTGGGTCAGGGAAATCCGAATCAGGCTTGCCTCTGCAGCTCTGCCCAAAGTCCTAGCAAAGTCCTCAGAGCAGGCAGGAGACCAGTAAGTGACTTCAGCAAGATAAGTTCGACTTTTGCCTGACTCAGAGACTGCCAGAAAGTAGATCCTTTATATAGGCCATGGGGTGTGGCTCCATGACTCAGCACTCATTAAGGCCTGCCCCTCCCTTCCCTCTGTTGCCTCCGCCTATCCAATCTTCTGATGCGAGGGTCACACCAATCAGCTGTTGGTAATAAACCCTCCTCAGGCTCACATGCTGTGGAGGAGGGGGAGGGGTCTAGGTGCTCCGTTTGCCTGGGCATGGAGTCAGGGCTGGGGCAGGGAGATTCTCCTTCTTCTGCAGTTTGTGTGGGCATGGAGCCAGGACTGGGACCGGGAGGCATACATTCCTCAGTGTTCGGGAGCAGGTAAGAAGGCCCCGGCTGCTCTGAGGGCGGGCAAGACACAACACTGATGTTCATTTTTGTTGTTGTTTTCTTTTGGCAGCCAAGTTGTGAAAGAAGTAGAGAAGAAAGTGGAGGGGATCCTGCAGTTTAACCCTTAAAATAAAGGAAAGGAAGAAGAGATGGTTCAGGTCTCTTGTTGTCTGCAAGGTTAAATTTAGGCATAGACAACTTACCGTATTTTTCGGATAGTAAGACGCACTGGTGTATAAGACGCACCAAGATTTAGAAGAGGTAAGTAAGAAAAAAAAAGGGTTTTGCCCTCCTTGGCCCCCAGGAGCACTCTGCAGGCCTCCCAAACCCTCTGCTCACCCTGTTTTTATGAACAATGAACAAACAAAAAACAATTTTTTTGCAAAAATGGGACAAGTGGGGCGAGGCTTCAGGGAGGTCAAAAATGGCTGTATTTGGTATATAAGAGGTACCAACATTTCCACCCTCTTTTAGGGAGGAAAATTGTGTCTTATACTCGAAAAAATTAGATTAAGGCAGCTCTGTTTTAAAACATTTTTGAAAGAATTAACTGTGTAAATAGACTGGCTAAATTTGTTTTTTCTTTTCCTCCTTGGAGAGTGCCTGAGAGATTAAAGTATCTGATTCTTCAGAAGGTAGGAAAAGAGTGCTTAGCAATCTGTCTCTGCATTCCTTTCAACCAACCTACCCCCAAGGCAAAGGTAGAACAATACAACAGTACTTGACTTCAGGTGCAAGGCAGCTTAGGAAGACAGCTCAACAAATGCCTCCAAACATTTGAAGACAGCGCAACAAATGCCTCCCATGCCAACAAATGGGAGATTTCAAAAGTATTTTAATGTTTTTTCTGCCAGTCCCATCCGCCTGCCCCCCACCTTTTGCAAAGCTGACTCACTGGTATCATTCAGCATGAAACAAAACTCCATCTACATTAGAGAACTGAGGGTAAAACGAAGGCAGAAAAAAGTTTCTTTAGTCTTTCCATCCTTCCCTGTGGCAAAAATGCTCAGAACATTTCGAGTCTTGGTTCAGCAACACACAGAAGATTGAAATGTATTTGGTCAGAATGCAGCCATCTGCAAATGTTTCAGTGGAATAAGCCAGATGGGATGATTAGTTGCAAGTAGAGATCCTGACTGAGTGTTAAAACCAGTCTGTGGCTTCCAGCAATGAGCTCTCCAAGGTGCTAACAAGAATTTATTCTTCCAGAGGCAGAACTTGCCTCAGCCAGGTTGACTTCCTAGAAATCCTCAGCCGGCATAATTATATTGAAAGGCTTGGCAGGATATTGAAACAAAGCAAAAAGGCTATTTTAACCATCGCAAACAAACAAACCTTCCTGAGATCAAAACTGAAATTGCAAGTAAATGCTACAGGGCAAGATTGCTAATTATATATTCAGTTGATGAAGCTGAAATGTTTGTGAGATTATTACTAGCATTATTTTATCCAAAATTTAGAATTACACTTCAGTTGTAGCTGCCTGGAGCATATCTTGTGAACACTGAGATAAATATGTTTATACAAATAAGGGGAAAATGTATAATCCTATAGCAGAAATAAAGACAAAGGAACCACATATAAATTCCAGATAATTAAGCTGTGGCCCTTCCAAGTCTTATTACTAATTTATAATTGTTAATTACATTTTCTAAGATCATATGCCTGAATGCTACACACATTCTGTTTCTTTGTTTCCAACACAGTTTTTTTCCCCTAATATTTTTACTGCAAGTGTCAGGTCCATTTGTGGGGTTGGGTAATAGTGGTGGAAAGAGTGTTGGTCCATCAGTTTAGAAAGGTATTGGTTGCCCAAGCCTGACACTGTGGGATGAGAGATACTGTAAAGGTAAAGGTAAAGGTTCCCCTCACATATATGTGCTAGTTGTTCCCGACTCTAGGGGGTGGTGCTCATCTCCGTTTCAAAGCCGAAGAGCCAGTGCTGTCCGAAGACATCTCCGTGGTCATGTGGCCGGTACGACTAAATGCCAAAGGCGCACAGAACACTGTTACCTTCCCATCAAAGGTTTTTCTACTTGCATTTTTTACATGCTTTTGAACTGCTAGGTTGGCAGAAGCTGGGACAAGTAACAGGAGCTCACCCCGTTAGGCAGTACTAGGTATTCGAACCAATGAACTGCAGACCTTTCAATTGACAAGCTCAGTGTCTTATCCACTGAGGCACTGCATCCCCCAGGACAGACTGATTGACCCAAAATTATCTGGCTGGCTTTCATGCCAAAGGCATGACTAGAACTCACAATCTCTTGGTTTTTAGTTCAAAGCCTTAACCACTAGGCTAAACTGACTCTTGGTTTTGTTTCCAACCCAAATAACCTGAATAAAATTACTTTACAGACTTTGCCTGATGGGATGTTATAAAAAAAGGCAGATCTACAAATTGATTGATTGATTGAAGAAACATTATCAAAAGAATGAATGGATGGACCACTCCTGCCCTGCTTATTTTTATGTAATTCAAGTTCCTCTGTATTCCTCTGTATTCTTTGTATTTAATAATAATAATAATAATTTAATTTTTATACCGCCCTTCTCCCGAAGGACTCAGGGCGGTGAACAGGCAGATAAAAATAATACAATACACAATAAAAACCCTATTTAAAAAACTTATTCCAAAAGCCTAAATTTAAAATACAATACAAATTATAAAATAAATCCCAATAAAATCCATATTTAAAAACCCTATTAAGCCAGTCCTGCTCGGAAGAATAGATATGTTTTAAGCTCGCGGCGAAAGGTCCGGAGGTCAGGAAGTTGTCGAAGTCCTGGGGGAAGCTCATTCCAGAGGGTAGGTGCCCCCACAGAGAAGGCTCTCCCCCTGGGGGTCGCCAGCCTACACTGTTTTTTTCAAAGAGCCTGAGCAGTTAATAGTAATCATACAAACTATTTAATATTTAACTAATATTAAAATATTCAGAGTAAAATACTGATGATGATATGATAGAACAGTTTTATAAATGCCTAAAATTGGCTATCCTTCTATAATAATAATAATAATAATAATAATAATAATAATAATAATAATAATAATAATAATAATAATAATAATAACAATAATAATAACAACAACAACAACAACAACAACAACAACAGAGTTGGAAGGGACCTTGGAGGTCTTCTAGTCCAACCCCCTGCCCAGGCATCCTACACCGCCATAATTCTAAACACAACTTTACCAAACACAACTTTTCTAGATTTTGCCGATTATCCAAGCCAGCTCCATATCTTATTGCAAAAATATTTCAGCTACGTAGAAGTAATACTTAATTCCCAGAGTTCAGTCTGCCTGATTTTCTGGATAGTGAGTGATGCAGGTAGTAAGTTCTTCAAATGGGCTATTCAACATATACTAGATGTATACATAATGCTCAGGTAACATGAAATATTGCAATGTTCTCATTTTTTTACTTTTTTTCTTCAAGTAAATAAAACTAAACTAAAACTGAGCTTTTCACCACTTAGGAATGTCAGAGTATAGAAGTGTAACTGATTACTTCTAGTGTTCAGCCTTCAAAGTCTTCTCTTATCATGTTTTTGTCAGGTACAAATAACCAGACACACACATGAAGAATTCAATTAGCTGTTTTATTGTTCAAACTTTTACACAGGAACCTTCTCAGATTGACGTTTACACCTGGGTAAGACTAGATAAGGTTTAATAGCATTCAAGGGAGGAGGGGGAGAAGACTTTGCCATCTTGTGCCCATGTAGGGATTCAAACTAATTTATCATTTGACTCCTCCCCCTGGTTCAGCCAGTCTTCAACAGTTTTTCTCTAATCCATAACATTTCCCAATGAGAAAATTTCTTATACTTGGATTTAAAATCTTCACAAATTAGTAGGATTTTAAACAATCCACAGGAATTAATCTGATAACTAATTTTAAAATCTTATTTCCACCTTTAGTCCATTCATATCTTTTCAAAATGAATGTTCTAATTATCCTTTTTCTGTTTATTCTAGAATTTAAAAAATAAGGTCTTAAACTTACATCTAACTTCTTCTGCTACTGATTGATAATCACCCAGTATAATGAAATTTGTCATTCTGACAGTTCTTAATTTCTGAAAAGCAATTCATAAGCTATTTCCAGAAGTGATTAAACAAGACCAGTGTTCATATGAAGGTTCCAAACTTTGTCTTGGGCAAAGATAACTCCCTTGGCTCCCAGAGTTCTTAAACCTGCCAAAGACCACTATTTTATGGTCTGTTAAATAGCCTTTGTGTGGAACACTTAGGAGTAATCCTAGGTCCTCTCCTTTATCCAGAAAGGGATTTCTTGGCACCTATTCATTTGCCAGGCTCTTGTTCCATTGCAGTCACTGGAAGTTAGGAAGTCCAAAAGCAGTCCCCAAAACTGGGAACTTTTCCATGCTATTGCTAGAGCGAAGAACACTTAAATCCCAAAGCTGTATCTAAGCTTCACACAGATTTTGAACTCTGTAGAAACTGCAAGCACAGCTAGTCAGAAGAGAACTGAGCTCCTTAAAATGTTAGTCCCACTTGAGTTATTTTGTTCTGAAAAGCATGTCTCATTAATAAACTGTCTGTTGTGCAAATGAAGGTCTTGCAGCTAATTTTTGTAGTACATACTGCTCAGTTAAATTCTGCCTTGCTTAAGATCCTGTGATCAATTCTCCTTTCAGAATAAATGAAGTAATTATCTATGTCATCAGCGTCAATCACGATAATTTTGACAGAAAAGGTATGACCAAATATTGTCTATCCATGATGGAAAAAGATTTTACACAATATGTCAAATTTTGTTTTGGCATGCAAGCCTTTAGGGTGGGGAAAATAGTGTTGCATAAGAGCACACACACTTCGTTAGTAAATTTATGTGCATAGATTTCCTCTAAGTTCAATAGCACATACTCCTAGGAAAGATTGTACTTTTAAGTAATGTGTTGAGCATTTTAGCATTTCTACTACAAAATGCACTGAGTCAGATCTGTGTGGAATTGTATTCTTCAACCACTGTCTTTTATGTTTTAAGCAGTCTTGATTATTTTCCAATCAGAAGATACCTAGAAATAGATCAATTAATATTTTTTACTTAGCTGTATGTATCACCTCTTTTAAAAGTAAAGGGGGGGGGGGCGGGCAATGGCTCAGTGGTTAAAGATGCTGAGCTTGTCAGTTATAAAGCTAAGAGTATAGGTTTTAGACCAGAGTGCAACAGAGTGACCTTCAGTTACTTGCCCCATCCCCTGGCAACCTTGCAGTTTGAAAGCGTGCAAAATGTGAGTAGATAAATTGGTACCACTTTAGTGAGAAGGTAATAACATTCTCTGTGCCTTGGCATATAATCATTCCAGCCACATGACCATGGCTGTGTCTTTGGACACTTCAGCAAAGAACCTGAGATGAGCACTGCCTCCTAGATTCAGATATTACTGGACAAGGGAAACCTTTACCATTCCCTCTTTTAAAGCTAGAACTGTTCTGAGTTCAATGCAATAACTATCAGGGTTATTGCAACTGCCAATAACTGCCTTAAAGATCTCCCATGGAGAATCTCTCAAATTCTTATTCCTTTAATTGTAAATGAATATTTCAGTCAAAGCTTCAACCACCTGGGAGACTTGGGAAGGCTTCCCCCTTTTTCCTAGGGCAGGGGTCTGCAAACTTGGCTCTTTTAAGACTTGTGGACTTCAACTCCAAGAGTTCCTCAGCCAGCAAAGCTTGAAGTCCACAAGTCTTAAAAGAGGCAAGTTTGCAGACCCCTGTCCTAGGGTATCCAATAAGAAAGTCTAATGTCCAGTTTCACATTTTTATTAGTTTATCAAAATATGAAATACAAAGAGAAATTCAAAAAATTAATAGAAAATGAAGAGGAAGATGAGAGAAAAAGAAAAAAAAATATGGTGAAAAGAGGGAAAAGGAAAAAAAGGCACCAACTTCCAACTCTCTTTAGCACAGTAGAAGATAACAATATCTATCTATCTATCTATCTATCTATCTATCTATCTATCTATCTATCTATCTATCTATCTATCTATCTATCTATCTATCTATCTAGCTGCCTATCTCACCAAAAGCAACTCTGGACAGCATACAGCAAAGCTAAAACTGTAAATACATAAAGCTACACCATTATTAATTATAAAAAGTATTTTAAAAACTAATAGAACAAACAAAGAAATAACAGATGAAGAGATGTTAATAATAACAGAGCAACCTCATAAGTTCACCTATCCCCTGGTGTATTCAGGCTTGCTGACCTAACCAGGTTTTAAGGGACCATCAGAAGCTTAGAAGTAATGAAACCAATTGTACCATATGTGTGTGTGTGTGTGTGTGTGTGTGTGTGTGTGAGAGAGAGAGAGAGAGAGAGAGAGAGAGAGAGAGAGAGAGAGAGAGAGAGTGTGAAGGGGATAGAATATTTCATAATATTCTACACCATAGAAAAGGTGTGCCATTTAGGCCCTGCCACAGGTAGCTCCTTAGCCAATGGGACCATAGCATGCCCTTTCTGCTAGATCTGATGGGATGGGCAGAAGAAATGTGGGAGAGACAGTCCCTCAAGTAACCCAGCCCCATGCCATGAAGGGGTTTAAAGTGAAACTCCAGCACCTTGAATTGGACCCAGAAAAAGGCTGGCAACCAGTCAATTTCACACAGCAAAAGGGTAATGTGTATTCTACCAAAACAACACTGCTTATGCCATCACATTTTTAACCAAGTGAAGTTTCTGGATACTCTTCAAGGACATCTCCAAGTAGATCTCATTGCAGTAGTTGACAAAGGAGGGGAGCAGGGCATAAGTGACCATGAGTGAGGCCTCTTGATCTAGGAATGGCATAACTGATGCATTGTAAGAAGTTGTACATAGGCCCTGCCAGTCCCAACTGCCACCTGCAGCTACATTTAATAAAAGTATTATATTTAGCTTCTTTATTTTAATCATACTATTAAAATGGCATTGCTTGGAAACACAATTTCCTAAAAACCATGTTTTTCATTGTTGTTTCCCACTTTTTGGCATGCTGTTTTCATATTCAAACATGCTTTCATTATACTTATTAATAAATTGCTGCTTTTCTGATACTTTAATTATAATAAATGTCTTGCTGTCTTGAAAGACCACAAAGCACCCTGCCATTTTTGTAGCAAAATAAACTGATGGAATATAATTTATACTTTTTAATAATACTTAAAATATATACTCTACATTCAGAATGGCAAAGAAGCAGAAGCGCTCCAACAAACTGCCCAATGGCTGTGCTCCGCTTTGAAGATTTTGCTTTAGATCTCTTTTTGAAGTTGTTTCTTGACCCCGTACCAAATGGGAAAAAAAAATGTAGTTTGCTCTTTCTCGGTTGTTGCTTTGCAGTTTTTAACACTCATTTTAGCCAATGTATGTTTTTTACTGATTTTTTTTTTTAAGTCTGATCTTGGAAATTTATGAAAGGCTGGCATATGCTAAATAACTAAATAAGCAAACACCATCATATTAAAAGGGTAACATTAATCCAATGCACATATTGAACTTCTAATCACCCAGTTTCTGAACTTGTCTAGTTTCAAAAAAAATATACAGAATCAGATATTCTTAGACCATAAAAATGCCTGTAATTATGTTTTTTTTTACCCGCTTCCCATTCCTAGCATCCCAGCTGCCCTGTCTCAATATCGGAAGGATAATTGCAGCAGTTATGGGGGTCCCGTCCACTAAAACCACAATATGAAAACCAAAACCAAAACATAAAACACAGTGAGTACTATTAGAATATGGTTCGTACAGTCCTATATGGATTCACTTTAGAATGTGTGTAAGTAGATATTTGATGGTCTGCATGAGTGCTTTTCTCATGGGCTTCTGCTTTTTTGCCTCTCTTTTTACAATATTTCTTATTAAATAGTTAACTTTACTTTTTTACTGTAACTATACTTTTTTTCCTATAAAGTGTTTGGCTTCTTTATAATAAAGAAATAGTGATACAGTAGCACTAGAAAAGTAATGTCATTCATTCTAAGCGCCAAAGCAGAGGACAAATGCTTTAACATCATTATTCTTCCAAGGCTGTGTTAAGCGAACATTTGAAATCCAAGTTTCTTTAGTGACTATTTCACATTCGAGGATTCATCACAGATCCGACGGGAAAAAGCTCTTACCAAGACGTTTCCCCTGTTTATATAGAATTTATCATACTCAACGAGAAAGTGCCAAATCTACTTAAATGCAAGCTCTTTCTTCCAAACTTATAAGGCACACTTACACATTCTTGCATGTGAACATTGCCTGACATTATAAATCTTCTTCAATATCTTTTTCTTGAAAAGAAAGGGAAAATCTCTCTGCTTTCATTTCTTCCACTGACAGATTTGAAGAATTTGCCTTGTTGCTTGTTACGCACAAAACAATACGTTTTTTTTAAAATCATAGGATTTTTTCTTTATCTGCCGAAAAGATTCATGAATTTGCATTTGTAAATTTTGACTCTCTGTGATTATGCCATGAGTAGGAATCCTCTGGAAGCTGATGTGGCAAAATAAGCTCAGGCTAAATGCCACTAAAAGGGTAGCACCAATTTCCTGTAATTTTATGGGATTTCTATAAAAGGTATTTAAAGCAATGGTCATCTCTTTGGTTTCATTCTGTTTTGTCTTCTTCAAAAGTCACATTTCTTTTCCAATTCCATCTAAACTGATTTTGATCTAAGATGGACAATAGACAGTATATCAAGAGGTCCTGAAAGTGAAGTTCCCCTAAAAGATAACCAGGTCAAGGGACAGCTTTTTTCAGCTGCATTATAACTTCAAACAGTTACTAAATTAATGATCATAACTATCTGCATTATGCATACTGGGGGATGCCCCTAGGGAAATGGGCCAACTCACCATGGCCATCTCACTTTGACCATTTTGCAATGACCATCTCACCATGACTATCTTGCTTTGGCCATGTTGTGGCCAACTCACTGCAGCCATCTCACCATGACCAGCCTGGCATGGCCATCTCGCCACTGGACAATCCAGGATAACTTAACATGATAACTGTTTTCTGCCACTGTTTAACAATGTTTCCATTGACAAAAATGGAAATAATGTAGAAGAAACAGTTAACATTTATTCCACTGAGTTATCCCACATGGTTTATTCCACGGCAAGTTGTCCCGCAGTGAGTTGGCCATGGCGAGTTGTTTTAGACCTTGCCACTAGAGCAGGGGTGTCAAACTCGCATTGTCACAGTGGAGTCACATGATGTATTGTGACTTTTTCCCCCTTTGCTAAAATGGGTAAAATAGGCATATGATGCATCCAGCCCACAGGTCATGAGTTTGACACACCTGCACTAGAGGTGCTAGAAGAAGCTCGCAAAGGAGTCTTAACAAAATGTCAATAAATCTATATAAATTCATAGACACTGTTTGTTTGTTTGTTTGGTTGTTTGGTTGGTTAGTTTGTTATTTCCTTGTCGAGTTAAAGAAGGAAGTTGCCATTTAGTATGGGATTCCATATCTTATACAGTAATTAGAAAAATCAATTAAAATGTCTAAATTTTAGTGATATTGCAGAACATCCTCTCACTCCATAGCATAGAAGGTATATGCAGCATAACTGGAAGGACCTTTAGACAGACAGAGATGGAGAAAAGCAAGTGTAATGATTCTGTGGTTTAATTTAGGTAAGGGATACCTATGTTCAGCCTTGCTTGAGCTCAATGGCTGAATTTCAGCTGGTTGTTCTTAGTCCACCACCATCCTGCTCCTTGAAAGATTGCTGTAGGAATAAAATTAGGAGAGATGTATACTCCTTGATTAGCAACCCTAATTGGAACTAGCAACTCTTCTGCTCAGCAAAGCATCACTAAGTGGGAGGTCACATGATTGTGACTGTGATTTACAACTGGAAAGTGATAAGACTACTAAGATTCACCTTTTGTTTGCCTCCTAACCACTCTCCCCTGTTTTTGTATGTTCAAGTGCTTGCTTATTTTCCTATATATATTGAAAGCAATAAGACCCAGGCTGGCAGCCTGGGGCTGGGGTTGTAAGCATGATATATAAATAAAATACCCTCTTAAAATCCTTTCCTCTCCAATCTCTTTGTTCTCACTCCATAGCATAGAAGGTATATTCAGGATAACTGCAAGGACTTCTAGAGAGACAGAGATGGAGAAAAGTAAGTGTAATGATTCTGGGGTTTAATTTAGGTAAGGGATATCTATGCTCAGGAGGAAAGTGGGATGAGAGAAAGAGAGAGGGAGAACAATATCTGAAGGCAATCTATTTGTAGGATCCAAGTCATAATAAGGAGCCTTCTCACCGTGCTGGGACTAACCCACGACATTCATTCAAGCAGAAGAGTCCTACTTCAGATCCTGTCTCCCAAAGAATTTCAGCTGGCAGGGCCCAGAAGAAGAGCCTTTTCTGCTATGGCCTTTGCCTTCTGGAATGTTCTCCTGATAGAGGTGAAGCCTACTTCCTCATTCCTGGACTTCTGGAAGAGCCTGAAAACTTGGCTGTGCCATTGGGCCCGGAAATCTGACAAGGCATGCTATATTGGGGTGACTGATAGGGTACAGAAGATCCCTACCCCCAGGTCACTTGTCATCTTGGTTTTCAGCTTTCCTTTTTAACTCTCCTAATTTTAACTAACTTGTATTATCTTTTTTATTTTTTTATTACTTTGTAAGGCACCCAGAGTCACTGCATGAGTAAGTTGAGCAGCATAAAAATTTAATAATTAAATAAATAAAATAAATTTCTCCTTTGCCTGACTCCTTCCTGCTGCTGGTACATTACATTGCTCTCAATGTGGAGAAAAGCAAACACCTTCCTTTCTTGATGGTGGTGGTGTAGCTTGCTGGTGTTAGTTGCTTTCAGATGCACTAGCCTTCATAACTCGTTGTCTGTAATGCCATATTTTTGTATCACTGGTACAGTTTGCTTGTCATGGTTGTCTTTTCTTCTTTTAGAAACTGTTACAGTTCTTTCATTCAACCTGAGAAGATTTATTCTCAGCCTCAGGATTAGGTTAGCATTCTCTTTTCCTTTGAACATGTGAAAACCCCAAAATAATGCCTTCTTGGAGATTTTGGGTCAGAACATCAAATTCACAGGGTATCTATCAAGAGTTTAGTTTTCTCCCCCATAATCTCACAAGAGAAGGACCAGGAGAGACATGACAACAGTGTTCCAATATTTGAGGGGCTGGCACAGAGAGGAAGGGGGTCAAGCTATTTTTCAAGGCACCTGAGGGCAGGACAAGGAATAATGGATGCAAACTGATCAAGGAGAGATTCAACCTTGAAATAAGGAGAAATTTTCTGACAGCGTGAACAATCAACCAGTGGAACAGCTTTCCTTCATTAGTTGTGGAGACTTTCAAGAAGAGATTGGACTGCCCTTTGTCAGAAATGGTGTAGGGTCTCCTGCTTGGGTGGGAGGTTGGATTAGACGACCTACCAGGTCCCTTCCAACTCTGTAAATCTGTTTAATCTAGCAGCAATGGATTTGCCAAGTGAGGAAGGGCAGAGTCAAGGAAGTTTGACAGCTTCTGTGCACAGAGAATGCTCTTCTACCAACAGCAACAATGTTCTGCTTGGAAGAAGAGGCCCAGGACACTGGTGAAATCAGCCAGAAGCCCCAGTGGAATGCAAAAGACAAAACAAAAAAAAATCACCCAAGCCAAGAGCAAGAAAGGGACCCAGCCCAAGCCAGTGGCTACCAGTCCAGTTCAGCAACCTAGAGCTGATAAGAAAGAAGAGGGTGATAAAAGGAAAGCAAGAGAGAGGACAAAATATCCCAAGGGGCAGAAGGTCCTTAACCCAAGCAGATGGAGAAAGCAGGGTCCCCATCTAAATGAGGCACCTCAGTCCAACCAGTGGTGAAAAAAAAAAATCAGGCAGAAGGATCTTAGTTTAAAGGATTAGGAGCACGATAGGCCTAAAAAGGCAGCCTAGTTTATTTAGTACAATTAATACCTAGAGGAAGGCCAGGTATCTGCAAGGGATAGAGGAACTGGAGGAAGGCAACATTATGGTGTAGGAATTTAGCACCCACCCACCTCCTAGAAGAATGAAATATTTTAGAAAATATTTAAAAAGGCAGAATATATTTCCCTGGATGAGAAATGGAGAAACATGTTTTAAAGACAAAGCAGCTCCCTGCAACTTCCTGCCACCCCCCACCTTTGCTAATGGGCCATCATCTGCATCATAGTAGAACCCATTTAGAACAGAAACTCACCACATGGCAAGGCTCAGGCAAGCTTGAGGGACAACCTACAATGCTAGCTAAGACCCCTAGACCACCTGGAAGTTTGACAACCAATCAGGATACTCTTCCTGTGCCCCAGAAAGTTCAAAGCTCAGAAAAAGCATAAAGCTAGGGAGTGCACAGGATCTCATCCTTTTTTCTGTTCAGGAACTCAAGCCATGTGATCCTGACCACCATTAAACCATCTTTCCAAGCAGCCTCCATGTTTCCAGTGTCTTTGTCCCCACTTGGAACTGAACCCAGATGGATATTTCTTCCAACAATGGGAGGCACCAAAAGATTGAGGAAGTAGCTTGATGGGGCTATATGTCCTTACTGAGGAACCAACTTTTTGAGTGAGAGTGAGGCTTAGCTTCTTAACGCAAGCAGTAGTTTGGGAAACTGGCCATTGCTAAACCCATCAGCAGGAGAAAAGCAGGCCAGAGTTGGAGCACTTCCCAGAAAGTTGCTAAAAATGATCATCGGAATAATTAAAAAAAACCCAAAATCCTAAAACTGGTTGTTTCATGCTTGAGTTTTTGAACCATTCTGAATGTATAACATTGTTGATGAAGCAATGTTGTCAGGAAAAGCTCTCAATTTCTTAAAATTTTGCAATCTTTAGTTTATTTTCTGGACAGGAGGAACAAGACATCTTAACAACTAAACTAGAAGCTGTTGTGACCAGGCCCAAGTAGGTAGTGCGAAACTCAGTCAGTGTAAAACAAACAAACTTTATTAGAACAGCTGAGAATTAACTCATTCTCAATGTAGTCCAACTACAATTAAAGCAAATTCCTCCCAACACAAATTCCTCGGTCCTATCACCAACCTTGGTCCAATTAGGCAAACTCCCAAAGGTCTTTCTTGGCAAAAATTCAGAAGACACCGATACGAAACAAATGCAACAAGACAAAGCTATCAACGTTGTTTCTGGCAAAGAGCCCAAACACCGTTGCTGGTCTTTTAAGCCTTATAGGAGGGGCCAATCATCTCTTGCCCTACTCCCGAGTCGTCCTCTTTGCTTGAGCTGCTCTTGCCTTCTGGCAGCTCTTCTCATGCGTGCACTAGGAACAGGCTCCTCCTGTTCTTCTGCCTCACTACTGTCAGCCTCTGGAGGCTCTGGAATCTGCATATCGCTCCCTGATGGCCTTGGTCCCACCTCTGCCTCCAACACAGAGCCCTCATCCGGGTCTTTCCCAGCCTCTAGGACTGGCCCATGTTCTTCCTCAGCCTCATCGCTGTCTGACTCCATTGCCAGCTCTGCAGGCTGCTGGCAGACCACAACAGAAGTAAAGGACAGTTCTCCACTTGAATGTCCTCAGTTCAGAGGTTTCACGGAAGAGGACCTTTCACAAACAACCAACCCAAACCTTTTAAATTTATTTTTCTTTCAGTTTATTATTTGATCTATAAAACGTCATTTAAATTCTTGTTTTAAACCAAACTATTTCCTGCATATCAGTTCTGATACTTCATTCCCCCCCCCCCTCCTGAAGTTTTAGCTCTAACAAAATTTGCAAAGTTGACTTTATATTTGGTTCACTTGATATATTTATATATAAATATCACCATCTTTTTAGTGTCGTTAGGGATCCCTATTAATGGGTCTCTTCAGTAGATGCACAGATAAAGGGAAGAGTTGGCAGATTTGAGCACCTCAGTGGTATAAGTCCAAACAATTCTATTGACAATCCCTGGGCTTCAGAGCAAACCAAAAGCTGAACTGAGCCCCGGTATGCCTGTATTTTAAGAAATGTATATGCTCAGGAATAAACATCACAGCTACTTTATTGGGTGGGGAGGAGGCAAATGATTATAAAGTATCATTCACTGTATATTTTTTATAAAGCAGAAGTTACACTTGAGTTCTTCTAGCACTGTGTTTTAGTAGGTGGCTTGGAATTATTAAAATATATTCTCCTTATTGCAGTGGAATGTCACTTCTTTTGCATAGCATGGATACATTACAGGTAGACCTCGACTTACGACCATTTGTTGAATAATGGTTCAAATTACGACAGCCTCAGAAAAATGATTTACAACCTAGCCTCAGAGGTGCCACCATTCCTGTGGTCATGTGATTCCAATTTGGGTGCTTGGCCACTAGTTTGTGTTTATGACCAGCTGCAGTATCCTTTGATCATGACATTGGGATTTGCAGCTTTCCCAGCGGGTTTCCAACAAGCAAGATCAATTGGGGAAGCTGGATCTGTTTAATGATCATGTGATTCACTTAATGACCCTAGTAAAATGGTCATAAAAGTGTATCCAGTCAAATGGTGACTCACTTAGTGACCATATCAGTTAGCAACTGAAATATTAGTTGTACAATTGTCATTCTATGTCAAGGACTTACAGTTGTCGTTGTAAGTCAAGGACTACTGGCTGCACTTTTCTAACCAGAACATATCTAATTCATATTTGCTGTACTTACACATTACATGTATGAATAATATGTTCTGGGTTTTGTAGTACAATTCACAAAATTGAACCAAATGCAGTCAAAAACATAATGTACTAAAGGAAACTGCTTGCCAATATATTGTTTGCTAAGGAGTGCATAAAACGGGCTGTTCCAATCAATTGTGATTTGATTCAAACTAGAAAGTTGAGATTTGAAGAGAGCGAGATTCAATTTGACTTGTGATCCATGGTCAAACAGATTTGATTTGAGACCCTTTGAGATTCAATTTAAAGCAAACTTGTCCATTGTCTGTAATGGAGAAGTACCAGTTATCTGCTGCTACTTCGGTTTTTGGGGCCAAATGGAATAAAATCAATAGGGATTGTAGTTTTTTAGAGGGCATTGGCCCTGTATCAAGTTGCAACTGAACATCTTTATTTCTCCAGAATAAAAATATGTCCCACTCTACTAAGCAAATTTGACAAGTAGAGCTATCTCCAAATATTTGAATAAAAAGGCTAAAGTGAATTTACTAAACCAAGGCAAAAAGTGTCTTGTCCCAATTTAAAATTAAAAAAAACATTTGCAAACAATATTAAAAAGAAAACTTACTTTTCCAATGACTTTTCCAAGATGCCAGTCCTCATGTGAATACTGTAGCATGCATAGCCTTGCCACCCTTGATTCTTGAAAACAAAACCAGTTTAGGTCAGAACCTGTGGGTTTTAGCCTGATATTGATTAAATAAACAGTAAATGTGATAAATCTTCCCCAATCATGCAAAATGTAAACGCTTTCACCCAAAAATCTATACCAGTCTGTTCTACTTGGAGCCCAAATTCAGAATTCAGAGAAATGATTAAATCTCTTAGCTCAGCTTTTTTCAACATTGGCAACTTTGAGATGTGTGAATTTGAACTTGGTGGCCCGAGAATTTTGAGAGTTGAAGTCCACACATGTTAAAGTTGCCAAGGTTAGAAACATGGTCTTAGCTGCATTGGCAGAACCAATACAGACATGGATCCTGCCATGAGCACAGAAAACAAATTTTGTTAGAAAAAAATAAGTCAAAATGTATGTTAAAAGGGATGTTTATAAAAGAAAAAATATATTCTATAAGGGTAGTTTGGGGGGAGGGAGATAAATGCAACGCTGAAATTTAAATCTTGTATGTTAAGAAGTCAAAGAAAAAGATGTATTAAAAAGTTTTGATATTTTTTTTAAAGTGTGTGTTTGTTTTTTCAAAAAGTTTAGTACTTTGAAGGAAAAAAAGGGGTAAAAAAAGCCCCCCCCCTTTTTTTTTCTCCAGTAAGGCCAAAGAATTTGAAAGAATACAATACATTTTGCAAATAAAAATGGTGTCAGTTCACAAAGATTAAGTAAGGAATTATCTTCCATAGCAAGGAAGATAAAACAGGAATGGTTAAATTGACTACTTTATTTAATAGAATAGAATAAAATTTTATTGGACAAGTGTGATTGGACACACAAGGAATTTGTCTTGGTGCATATGCTCTCAGTGTACATAAAAAGACAAGATACCTTTATCAAGGTACAACACTTACAACACTTAATGATAGTCATAGGGTACAAATTTAACACTTAATGATACAACAATTTAATGAGGAAAATATGTCCTTATTTGGATATCACTTCTGGAATTTGTACTTGTGAAGGGGGGGGGAAATGAAACTTTGACCCTGGTTTTGTTGATTAGAAAGATTTGGTGTTATAGGAATGGTTAGTTATATATTAATGTATAAACACAAAAAGTTGAGTTTGGAGTGTGTTTATCTTATACTGTGCCAGGAAGAGTTGGAAGCCAATGCCTCTTTTCTTTCTTTTTCTCTTGTATCTCACACCCATTTTCCCCCACTCTCCTTCATTTCCTATTTTCTTTGCTTTTTTGCATTTTATATAATAAAATAAAAATGATAAATGTTAAAGAAGAAAAAAGTAAGTCCAACAGAAAGCAGTGTTAGTTTTGCCATCCAAAATCTGCTAGGGACAGATTTTAAGGATGTGATAAAACACATTGCTTCACTGCTCATGTTAGTGGCAAACAGCTGTCACATCACTCAGATCACCCTGTCACATCACATCACCCGCCATTCCTTCTGTATAGAAGTTACATCACTATACACAGTAGATTGTGCTCAATAGTTCAAATGGTGACAAAACAATTCAGAGCCTTGCTACTTTTCCTGCAGGTCCTTGTATCAGTTCATGAAATTGCTACAATATTTTAATGTCAGTAAACAAGAAGTTATTTAGAGCAGTAAACAGTATCCTAGTCAAGGAAATACCAGCTCAGACAAATGATCAAACAATAAATGACAGCCTAATCAAGAAATTATCAGGAAGGTAAAAAAACCCACCAACACTGACAAAGCAAGCCACTGTATTTAAAAGAGAACAAACCTCGTTCCCTTCTAAATCTGAAGATGTTACTTACTTGCAGGGGTAAAATCCAGCCGGTTCTGACAGGTTCTGGAGAACTGGTAGTGGAAATTTTGAGTAGTTCGGAGAACCAACAAATATAATCTCTGGCTGGTCCCAGAGTGGGGTGAGAATGGAGATTTTGCAGTTTCCTTCCCCTGCCACACCTACCAAGCCACACCCACCAAGCCACACCATGCCCACCAAGCCACGCGTACAGAACCGGTAGTAAAAAAAATTGAATTTCATCACTGCCTAGTTGGATAATGAAACTTATGCATGAATAAAGCTAAGCTCTGTTAGCATCAAGAATCCCACCATTTCATTTCATTCAAACTTTCAAGTTTTGCAAATAATTGCAGATCACTGGAAATGTGTACAAACTTATGTAAATTAGAAGGAACAAGTGTGTACAAAAATGCACATATTAAGAGAACTGCGTACACATTTTAATGCATTATTTTTTAGGAAACATTTAAATGACATGGAGGAAGGGTAGTAAGCATTCAATTTAAACCCCAAATCACGTAAAATAGAAGTTGAGCATCTCATATCTCCATAACATACTACTTTAGTTTGCATAATACATTCTAGGGCTGAAACAAAATGACCTTACATATTCAGCCACATCCAATTCTCAGGTGGCAAATTTAAGGGAAGAAAGAAGAAGAATTGGTTTTACAGGCAGTTGCCATGGTAAATAATAGAATAGCTTTCTTTTTTTCAAAGGGCTTAAAAAACTGTATGTATGTTGCTTCCAATGTGAATATGATCTCCTCTTAGAGACCAGACATCTCCTATGCACCCTATCCTGATGTGTCTTAAAATATTTCCTGACTTTAAAAGGTTTTAATTTTTTTAAAAAAATAAAACCTACACCCACTAACCAAGTAGCATCTCCCAAAATAAATCTATTTCTGTACATATTCATATGCTCAATTAAGAATGAGGATAATTTGATTGATCATTTGCCATCAAGTCATTGTTGACTCATAGTGATCACACACACACACACACACACTGCAAAGCCTGTCTCCAACCTGGTCTTTTAGGTCTTCCAATATTTTACTTATTGATTACACAACAAAGTCCATCAACTTTGCTGTAAGTTGTCCTTTTCCTGTTTCCTTCTACCTTTCCCAGCCTTAAGGCCTCCTCCAGTGAGCTGGCTCTTCACATATACTGTATGTCCAAAATAGGATAACTTGATTCTGGTGATTTATGCCCTGAGTGAGTACTCTGGGTTGATTTGTTGAATGATCCATTAGTATAATTCCTTGGCTATAAAAATCTATTTCTATTTCTATAATTAAGTTTTAGTTGCAACTCCTTCTAGAAGTCTATTATTTTCTTTCTCTACCCACATTCTAGGATTTCTCTTTCTTATTTAGCAAAATTCTTTTTCCTTCTCTGTCTTCCTCTAATCACTTTCTACTTGTTCAGCATTTCTCCTTCCAAGTGAGTTGATTTATACCAATTTCTCTTAGCTTCCTGATAAAGTTTGCCATGATTTTCTCTAGGACAGTGACTGCTCATCCTCCCCTTTTGGAAACAATGTCGTTTCTTCTTAGCTTGCATTGAGAGACCATTGAAGAATGTTTCTTCTTGTGCCCTGAGTAGATTCTTGATAAATTCTAGGACATTTGAGCAAAACTAATCAACTTCCATTCATTCAATACAACATTTCAATAAGACCATCTTTGGGCAACCACTCTGTTACCACAGAGTCACTCCATTTGTGGGGCAGAGTCTGCAAAGAGCAAGTAGTGGGAAGATGAATCACTCTTTTCCTTTTTGACTGACAGAAACCCTTTCTTTGTCAGAAGGGATAATTAAATATTATTATGAAGCTTTAATATAATTTCCACAGGATATGCTTTTGTGTTTCATTTTCCTCTCATCTCATTGTTTGCAGTTTTGCTCTTTGGTAATCTCTCTCCCTCTCTCTCTCTCTCCCTCTCCCTCTCTCTCTCTCTCTCTCTCTCTCTCTCTCTCACACACACACACACACACACACACCCCACTTCGTACATTTCTCAGCTGAAATGTAGTTCATAAATGTTTACATTATAATGAAGCATAGCATTCTTTATAACTTAAATTAATGTTCGTTCTTTAATAGTAATCACAGGAATGTTAAATATATATGTTAATGAAATAAGGTGTCAAAGAATATGTCTGGATTTAGTAATTCTTTTTTAAAATATGTACACTTTTAATAATTATCTCACTACTTAAAAAAAAATTAAGTACCATTACACCATCATAATGTGTCAAAGGAAAGACTTTTGCATTCTTCTTCAAAGACTAATTTTTCAAACGACACTTTATGAAAACTAGCAGTGTGACATATGGGATACAAGAGAATGACAAAATTAATTTTTCTCCCCTCCAGATGCTCAGAACAAGATCCCAGAGCATTTTTATTAAAGACATACGTGGAAGGAGAGCACACAAAAAGTGCCCACAATTTTAAATGGTGGCAATGTATTTAGAGTCCAGAGATATTTCACAAGAAGAGTCCTCCACTCCTCTGCTCGCAGCAAAATACCTTATGCCACCAGACTCGAAATTTTGGGCTTAGACAATTTAGAACTTTGCCGTCTTCGGTCTGATTAAGCATAGTACATAAAATCATCTGTTACAATGTCCTACCAACCAATGAATACTTCAGCTTCAACGAAAACAATACAAGAGCACACAATTGATACAAACCAGGGTGAAAGGCTCCCAGATTACTTTTAACCAGGAAGTGTTTTTTACCTTCTGCCCATGTGCAGACAGTTTTGCGCATGCACAGAAAGTCTGTGCGTGCATGTGTGGGAAGCGTGTGGACTTCCGAGCCGATGAGGAAGGTAAGTAGATTTCACCCCGATACAAATTCATGGTAAACCGATCCAAACTAGACTGCAGAAAGTACAACTTCAGTAATAGAGTTGTCAACACCGGGACTCTGTGGTTTCATCCCCAAAACCCGAAACTTTAACCTTAGACTTCTTACTGTTAACCTCATCCCATTCCTAAGAAGTCTGTAAGGGGCGTGCATACCTACCATCCCTGTCCTAATGTTTTCTTGTATTCATATCCTTTACATGTATTTATAATTATGTTTACACTTGTATTTGTCATAAAATCCATGCTTGACTAACTAACTAACTAACTAACTAAAATAAGAGTCCTGTCTCAGAGGTGTTTCAAACTGCATCTGCCACCATGTTGACTCTGTTGAGATCTTTATATTATAGGTTATTAAGCAAGCTTAGAAATCCAAGCTGGATTTCTTTAAAGGTTAATATAGCGTTTATATTTTTGTCTACCTGTTCTTGATGAAAATGTAGAACAGAATTTTAAGGGAAAGTAATTATCAGTCACTTCTATGACTAAGTTTTCACTTCCTGAATGCACATTGTAGATCAGTGCTGTACCTATTTAACTGTAAGTAAGCACTACTGGGAGTGAATGTATGTAAGATTATGCTTTTAGCAAGCAGAACCTGATTGTAACTGTCATAATGCAAGATATATGATAGACTCTAGTGAATGGTTAAGGGCCGTAATGGCTCAGTGGTTAGAATTCAGTACTGCATACTAACAGGACCTGACTGGATTAAGGTTGACTCAGCCTTCCATCCTTCCAATATTGTAAAATGAGGAGCCAGATTTTTGGGCGCAATATGCTGACTCTGTAAACTGCTTAGAAAGTGTTGTAAAGCACAACGGAACAATATATGAATCTAAGTGCTATTGCTAGTGTTGTTAAGGATGTGGAAATGTAGGTAGGTACAAACAAACACAGGGGATGGATGGATGGATGGATGGATGGAATGTATGTTTCAACACTGATTTAGAAGAAATACTAGAGTGAGCACAATATTCTTTGCTACAGTATTTGATAAAAATAACTGTCTTTGTTGAATAAAAAAAATGCTTTGACATCTGCATTTTTCAGCTGCAACTGGAATGGGATACAGTATGTGATGCGGCACCTATAGAAACCTTTAGCATTTCATTTTTGTTGAAAATGAGTGATATCAGATATTATTCTCCAAGCTCATCTCAGTTTGAACTTCTGTTTTGGAGGAAATAGCTAAACACGAAGCTTACATTGTTAACTCTCTAGAAAAGGACAGCCAAATCACTATGAGAAATGGATATAGTGAGGAAAGCCAGCATAATTGTTCAGTTTTGGTTGCTATTAGCAACGCAAATGGTCATTTCTAATCTATTTAGTAAAAGGGGGAGATAAGACTTAGGGTTTGTGGTCTCTTCCAATAAAAGAGTTCAGTTTTCTGGATTTCCTCACCATTTCTCCTCCTCCTCCTCCTCCTCCTCCTCTTCTTTCCTAACTGGGCAGTTCAAAGAATCATTCTGCCAGCCTGCCAGCTGATTCCATAGCTAGCTAAAGTCCATTATTTTAAACCAGAGGTTTTTTTCCAAGCAGTTGATGGGCTAAGTTCATGGGAAATACATTCCAATATATCTTAACATGTTACCTAAATAATTAATGTATTTGAGGAAGGGAAAAGGTGAAGAGTCTGAGGCCACACTGACAGGCTGTAGGAACTCTGGAACAATGAAAGGAACTCATGCTGGGTATCTTTGCCTCCCTAAAAAAACATATGACTCTCCATGTTACATATCTCTTATCTCTGCCCCAGGTCAGTTCAGGTAGAAATTTTACTTCAGATTCACTGCAGTCAGTAAGTTGGTTCATGTAATAGCAGACACTATGATAGAGTGAGTTGGCCAAATGGTGTCTCTTCTCCTGCCATTAACCTGTGCAGATATTCAGCCATTTTTGTGTCTTTGGGCCAGCTAGGACTTGAAGATAACAAATGTCTATGGAGATTCTCACTCATTCAGATCATGGTTATCCCAAAGATGCTTTTTCAAGAGGAAACGGGACTTTATGGTTTTTCTTTGAAAACTGGTTTGACAGACGGGTCAAAGAGGCCATCTATGTCAAAATTGAACAGCCCTCTTTCAACAGAATGGGGGGGGGGGAATGTGACATCATCTATCTTCAGTCTGCAACACAGTTCTTTCAAAAGTTTCAAGAAGCTCCACACCAATTTGCACCACTCAGATGACCTTGAGGACATAGATAAACCTCCAGGTGGTGTTAACAACTCACTAAAAGAATGCAACTGTCCAGCTGTCTGCAAGGAGTATAATTCCTTTCATTCCCCATCATCCAGTCAGAGTTGAAGAAGCTTCTTGGATGAGAAGCGAAACATCTTCAAAGAAAAACCAGAAAGTCCTCTTGAAAAAAGCACCTTTGGTGGTATGGAAATAACAGAAGAGGAGAGTAGTGTGGATCGCCTGTGCCAACTTCCTATATCTTTTTAGGCCAACTGGCTCTAGTATTAAAAAATAGTTAACCACCACTAACTTAGGGAATGAAAAGCAGAGGGAGATGGGTGGTTAAGAAGTGTGAAAAATAAATACAAATCAATACATGAAATGGTTCATTTCTATGAAATTAATGCTCACAATAATATGCTTGTAAACTATGCAACTGAGAAAAAAGTCTGTTTCAAACTCCTTTTCTTTCTTTTTTATGGTCTCCAAACAGTAAATCTATACTGTCTGTTTGCAACCTTGTTTGGATAAGACAGCCACTTTCTAAAAGGCTTTATGCCATGAGCTATAGGGGTACCCAAGATGTTTAATGTAGTTTGATTTAAAGTTCGGAAAAGAGCTGCAACTCCACTTCTTTTTTAATTAAATTAAAGAAGATTTTAAACAGGCTTGTTATGCCAGCTGAACCTGGCCTTTTCTTTAATTGATCATTTAATCAATTATTTTTCTATTATGCCTTTTCTCCAAAGCATTGAAGGTAGCCTCATTGGTTCTTTACCCCTTATTTCATCTCTCTAGCCTTTTAAACGCATTCAAACATTTGAGGGCAAAAATAATTAAAGTTCAAATGAAGGAAATTAATTGTGAAGCTTTGGGGGGTTTCTTTTTGTCCCCTGACGTGGCTTGGAGGTGAATGTTTGTTCCTCATTTATGCCTATAAAATATGAAAGCCTTCAGAAGAAAAAGCTGAATGTTTTTGCTCCCTTTTCAAACAAATAAATGTCTTTTGTTGTCATCCACCGGTGAAGGCTCAAAAGAATCTCAACGAAATCAGATTGTTACTGGGGATAAGACATTTGCATAACTCATTTGATTCGCAGCCACTATTATCTCCAAGCCATTATTTCCTCCCTGCCAGTTATAATTTTATTTGGTTGGATAATCAATACAAGACCCGTATTTCAGCGGAATATGTTTCACTTTGCATTGCTAAGTACAGGGAAAGGGATACATTTTGAAATGATGAAATAGGGTAGAGGAAGGAGATTTCTCTTTGTAAATTCATTCTTGTTATTTTAAGAGCTTTGGTTCATTGCTAGTAGCTACAAAAATGTGCCCAATTATGTTGTTGTTATTAGGCCATTATGTTTAAAGGTGTTATGAAATGGAATAGTTGACTAAGTGATGCTTACATATCTATTACTGAATAAGGCATAACAACATAGCAAGGGGGAAAAAAGAAAGTAGAAGTTCTTGTTACACTATAGCTTTCTCTTCATGACTTTTTGACTGAAATTTTCAGCCTGCTACTAAGTTGGTCTGGGAATTTTTCTATATTACTATTTCTAAGTTGTTATAGTTGTGTATGAGAAATATTATTAGGGATGTACTTTGCTAAGGCTCACCCTTGAGGGGTTATATCTCCAAATTTTCCTTTCTAAAAAAAAACCCAATAAGAGTTATTGTAACTATAATACCAACAGTGAAGCAATCTTCACTCAAAAATAAGCTAGGGACGTTTTTGGCAAAAACTTCTTTCATCATCTTCATTATTAACATGTCTAATTTTGTATACAATGGACTGCTATCCAGGAAATAAACCACCATCTGAACAATAAGTGGCACTCCAGTGAAATTTTTAAGAACTCTAAAGACATAAGGTATAATCTGCATAACAGCCTTCACTTAAAGGCTGACTTATGTCACCTGAGCAGATAGCAGTTCAGAAACAGACAGGTTTGTTTTCCTAGCCAAATAAAGATGAAAATACAGATGAAAATAAAAAAGGACTGCGATCCTAACTGCATGTCCAGTTTAAATCATACTGTATAAATCGGTCTAAATTAAATCTATGTCACTATGTCACAGAATTGTTCTCACCTTCTGCAAAGTTTGGGCGGGTGTAGCATTCGCTCTTTAACGGCATCTTTAATAAAGATACAAAATATTGTAATGATTGTTTTCTGCTTTATTTATTTGTTTGTTTTTGGCCTGGTGCTGATCCCTCCTTATTTGAGTGTTGTCTGCTGGAAGGGATGAATTCTAGTATTTTTTGTTTTCTTCTCAGGTTTTTTAATGTCTCCATTAAATGATATGAAAATATGATTTATCTCTATTTGCCTATTGGTGGCTGATTTGTCTGAATGTGAAGTTTCCAGGAATTCCCTAGCATTTTTGGATTTAACTTAGCCTCAGATGCTAATACTTCCCAATAGAAATTGTGGTTGAGTTTGTCCATGTGTTGTGTGATTAAGGGGTTTTCATCATGCTTTCTGACAGCTACAGTTCTTCATAGATTTACTCCTCTATCTTCTGCCGGTCTGTCTTCCATACTGGTTGTTGCAGTCCTTGTGTCTCATGTTGTAAATGATTTCTGGTTTTTCTTCTTGGGCTTCTGGTTTTTCTCTCTGGGTCTTTTGATTTGCTTAAGATGCTTTGGAAGGATTGTGTTAGTTTTTGTGTTACAGTGATGCCATGTGGTAGTTGCAGTCTGTTGTTTTTTTCTCTGAGATATTTTTAGGCATGGGAGTATTATCCTTTTCATAGGTTGCACTGAGGTGCTGCAGCAGGTTGCATGGTCACAGACTTTTTTAAAAATAAAGGCAAGTACCAAACCCACACTCACATTGATGCTGTTACCTAGTAATGAAATGTTTTAAAAACTAAGCTTAGAGATCACCAAGAATGGCACAGGTCAACCCTGAGCTACACACATTCTCTTGTATTAGAAGGAATTCATATTCTTTCTAATGAGAAAGATTTTGTAATGTGAACATAGAAAGTCAAAGACATATTTGTGTTATTTGAAAATAAACTGTAGAGGTAGATAATTCTTATATGTATTTAGCTGTCACTAAAGCCTTGGAATTAGAGAGGGAGGGAGGGAGTGGGAGAGGAAGAGGGAGAACAAGGAGAGAGAGAGGGAAAGAGAGAGAGATACAAATCTATCCATTCCTTCATATGTTATACACTCTCACTCACTCACTCTCTCTCTTTCTCTCTCTCTCTCTCTCTCTCTCTCTCTCTCCCTCCCTCCCTCCCTCCCTCTCTCTGTATAAAATAGCTAGAAATATTCAGATAGTTCTTATTAATTGTAATAGTCCGACTGAGGATAATCCAGAAATTTTCCATAGATGTTGTGCCTTTGTTTTCATGTTAAGCATGAGTCATGCAATTATGATCATTGATTTTAATCAAACTTTCCATCCTTTTTATAAAGATTAGTATTAATTCAAACAAATTCTGATCACATACTGTTTATGGAATGTGCTTTTAGAACTTAATTTGTTAAATATATGGAGGTATTTGAGTTCATTGCAATAAAACCATTGGGTTTTTGTTTGTTTGTTTTCAACTCCCACCATACCTGTTGCAGCTTTGCCATTATTTCATTCCTTAGATGATTAGATAGATAATTGTAACAGTAACATTATGAATCAAATAACATTTCACTAAAATGATCACTTGCTTTGAAGAAAACTCATTTTTCTAGTTCAAGATTGTATTTTAAAACATCCGATGAAACAAGACTGAGATATATTTTGATATTAATAGATAATCTGAAAATGTAACAACTACATGATATATTTTAAGATATAGTGTATGTTCGTGGCCAAATTATTTCATATTATTCATGGAAATATTTTTATTGTACTATAAAAATAATGTTATTATGTATTAAATGACTCACCCAAGGAGTTGGAATATTTACTTCCCAATGACTCTTTGCCTATTCACCTAGGGAGCCCTTTCAGATTAGATGTTAAATGAAACCACTGTGAAGGACATATATGGAGACCAGAGGTGGGTTTCAGCAGGTTCTGACCAGTTCTGGAGAACTGGTAGCATAAATTTTGAGTAGTTTGGAGAACCGGAAGTAAAAATTCTGACTGGCCCCACCCCCATCTATTCTTTTTAAAAAAAATAAATAATAATTTACATTTATATCCCACCCTTCTCCGAAGACTCAGGGTGGCTTACACTATGTTAGCTATAGTCTTCATTCTATTTGTATATTTATATACAAAGTCAACTTATTGCCCCCAACAATCTGGGTCCTCATTTTACCTACCTTATAAAGGATGGAAGGCTGAGTCAACCTTGGGCCTGGTGGGACTAGAAGCTGCAGTAATTGCAGGCTGCTGCTGTTAATAACAGACTGCATTAGCAGCCTGAGCCACAGAGGCTCCCCCAAGCTGATCAGGAGGAAATGGGGATTTTGCAGTAACCTTCCCCTGCCATGCCCACCAAGCATGCCACGCCCACCAAGCCACACCCACACAGCCGATAGTAAAAAAAAATTGAAACCCACCACTGATGGAGTCCCCTTAAGAAACTTGCTCAGATTGAAAAAAGCTGTTAAGATAAACAGCAAAACATTTCAAACCAAAAAGAAAAAGAAGTCCAGTTGCGATGACTCATCTTTCATATGAAGAAAATAAATAAAAAGGTAGACAGACAACCCTATCCAAAGCATGGCAAGTGCAGACCTCTGTCCATTCATCTTCACTTTGGCCTCCTAAGATGCTTCCCATAGAATGGTTTCTATTACCTTCTGTTACCCTGCTCCAGCAATCAGAAATCAATCCAAATACAAAATCTGACCTAAAAAAGAGGGGGGGAATCTCCCTTTTTAAATTACCCTGGGAAACTCCTGTTAACTGTGCCCAATTTTCCTTCCATTCAGAAGCAAAATGTCTACACAACACACCTTATTTACTGCTGTAAGAATATTATGCAAGGATCAACACCTTTTGCCCTGAGTGAATGATTTACTCACTGAAGCAATATAAATATCACTTTTACTCTTTTGGCTCTTTTAGAAGACAAAGAAGATAATTATGGGTCCCAGAGCACTTTTCAACTGATACGCACTGGCTGCACCAATGGATTTGCATCATTCCTCATCCCTGAATATATTTAGTTGCCTTCAGCAACCTAACAATTCTGAAAGTGGCTGCTGTCTCATTCTTTCCTTGAGTGGCAAGAAAAGAGAGAGAGAGAGAGAGCTCATTTGCACATGGGTGATTCCTAGTTTGGAGCTGCTTTTGTTCTCTGTGGAATATACCTGGTAAGGTGATGCTCACTAATAACCCAACTATTATTCTGCAAGATTGGCTCATGCTATTCAAAAGTCAGCTGAGATTGCACAGTGTTATTATTTTCAGCCCCGGTATTTTTAAGGTGAACTTACGCCAACCCCCACCTTCTCCTCCTTTGCTCATTTTGGAGTCAATTAAATGTAGCCCCGTGATTAGTAATTCTCTCCAAAATTTCAAGTTGTCAAGTTCATTCATTGCTCCTTACGCTTTGAAGCGTCTCTCTTTGACATCCCTGAAGCAAGTGCAGGAGATAATACAATACAGTCTTTCAGATAGCCTGCATTTACATAAAAATTCATATCCTTTTCTCCTCCAATGTTTCATCTAAATGTCAGATACCTTCTGGAAATGTGTAAGACTCTGGCTACTATACACAAAAACTCATTCCCAAAGGTAGCATCCCCTTGACAACTCTTGGGGTTTCTCCCTCTGCAATAGGACATATACTTTTCGCTTCACAAGATTGGGAAGAACATGAAATTAATTGAACAATATCATATTTAAATCTGTAAATGGTTCCTCCTATTAAAAATTAAACTCACAACTACCTTATTATTTATAATACATAGAATTGTTGCTCAGGGATGCCCGCCATTCCTAACGCTATAGAAACACTTTTAAACTGAGCAAAACAAAGTAAGGTTTCTCTCCAAGTTATTATTCTTGTTATTCAATCCCTTTGGCAGCCAAGATAAAACAAGTAAAAGGAAAATGTTAGCTTCTTTTACAATCAGATAAGTCAGAAATTGTTCACAGAGGTATTCCCGACATTATTATCATTCATTTTTTAAAAAAAACATACTCAGGGTTTTATGTATGCTAGGGTGGAAAGCAATCCAGTTCAGGCATTTGGCTACACTGGTGAAAGTTGTAAATTGGGTAGAACAATACCCTAGGACAGTGATGGCTAACCTTTTCCGGACCGAGTGCCAAAAGTGCGGGCGCGCACGCCCAAATGCATACCCAAATCCCCAAAATGCAATGTGTGCGCAGCCCCTGTGCATGCGCCCTGCCCCCTGCGCATATGCATGTGACCCCCCCGCATGCTCCCACCCCATATGCGGGCACACCGCATGCGCCCAAATGCATACCCAAATCCCCAAAATGCAATGTGTGCGCAGCCCCTGTGCATGCGCCCTGCCCCCTGCGCATATGCATGTGACCCCCCCGCATGCTCCCACCCCATATGCGGGCACACCGCATGCGCCCCACTCCCCGTATATGCACGGCAGAGACCTGAAGACCAGCTGGCTGGCGGGAGGCACGCACGCATGCACAGTGCAGGTGAACTGGGGTGACAGCTTGTATGCTCACAGATAGGGCGCTGTGTGCGACCTCTGGCACATGTGCCATAGGTTCGCCATCACGGCCCTAGGACTACTATGACTGCCTGTTAGGCTTTCCGTCCAAGGACTGCACACCTCCATTAACTCAGCTGACATCACAATGATATTCTTGATTGTTTTCCTCCTTGGTTCTGCCTTCTTGCTTGGAGAGCCTATTTTCTTCTCACTAAAGGCTCAGAGATTCAATGCTGCTGTTGCTGCTGCTACTCTGCTGATGGACATGTCCCTGATCCCATTCATCCTTAGAGATGCATAATTTCTGTGCTGTATAAATCCTAGCCTTGCCTGTTTGCTTTTCCCCACAAATATCTTCTTTCTGCATCTTCTGAAAAATCCCCCTGGGACTTCAGAATTTCTTTCTTTTTTGGCTGGATTTGCGAAATAGTGATCTAAAGTTTCTGAAGATGGGCCTTTTTGCTTAGGCAGCATAAAAGACAGAAATGGAATAACATACTTATAACTTTATGTAACCTAATCCTTATATAGGACTGAAATGAGAGACACCAGGGATGGTTTATACAATTTGTACAATGAAATGTCCCCATTGGCCAAGGGATAAGCTGAAAATACATAATACTATACACCTATTCAAAGCAAATTCTCTTAATCAAATTGGGTAAGAAAACATAGGAAAATACTTCCCCCCCCCCATGATGTTAACTGCAACATATATAATGTACATGGAACATGCAATATTTATCATATTAAATTCATTTCAAATGCAAATCTTAGGATGCAAGCATATCAGTGTATATTATGAAAATAATATGTTAAAATAATGCACATGTCCAGCTTTATTTATTTATTTAGTGTATAGCATACACTGTCAGGCTAGAAACCATGCAGTCCTGATAGCCTAAATTGCTAGTTCATTCTATTTAGCACTTGAATACACATACAGGGGGTGAATTAGCTTATACCAGCTGACTAATGGTGCTCGGGTTGCTGGCTCTTCCAGGTTCCTCTGCCAGTTGCACCTTGCCCCACCTCTCATCAGCCAGGTCCAGTGTGGCTTCTTTCCTCTACACACATGAACACAGCTAGGTTTTCTCCAGTGAAGTGGTATCTATTTATCTACTCACAATGCATGCTTTCAAACTGCTGGCTGAACTGATGATCGAATGACAGGAGCTCACTCCATCTCATACAGTCAGGCTCGAACTGTTAGAGTGCTGACCATTTCTGGCTGGCAGTTCCAGCCTCATTAAGCTACTGCACCACCATGTCTTCTTCCAGGCAGATTAATGCAGAAATGGAAGAGGTCAAAGATACAATAACCATTTATCATTACTTAAACTCTTTCTGCCTGGTCAATGCATGATTCAGAATAGCTTTGCCCAGTTAATAGCTTTGCCCAGTTAATAGCTTTGCCCATCTCATAGCTTTTTGGAAAAGATACAAAGAGAATTTAATATCCATCATTTATTTATATGTCTATAATGTTTGTTGCATAGCTTTGAATTGTTCAACTATCAAAATGGCTAATGTGATACAGTATAATGCAGCCATCTTCATAGAAAATAAAATAATAAACAATTAAAATATCTTTGCCATAACTCTTTAGTTAGTGTAATTCATTTATCATGGGCTGAATATGACTTTCAAATATTCTCATTTTGTTTTGTAACATTTGCTGCTAAGAAAGAGTTTTTTCCTAGACCAATAATTGATATAAGCTACAACTTAATAAATTATGAAATTTACTATAACTCTGATAAAGAGTTTAGGAACTATATTACAATGAGAAAATCACTTTGAATTAACATGCTGATGGATTTTTAAATATAGCTTACTGCATTAAAGGCACGTTTTTATTAGATTTTAGAGATTTTAGAGAAATCTATCTTATGTTATATGATATTCTTTAAATACCATCATCATCATCATTGTCCAAGATTCTGTTGGCATTTAAAAGAACACGTAGCAAAGAACATGGTAATAAGGTGCTTTTTTGGCAGAGCACTTCAGTAATTAATGAATAATGCAACAAATGATATAATGATTCATGGTAAAAAAAGAGCGACACTTCTGCCACATTGATATTATATTTGTCAAACAAAGCTGTCCATATAATTACATTCTCTCTTTCTCAGTTTGCTTTGCCCATTCTATTATTTATAACTGATGTTACATTAGCAATGCAAACATTTCAAAGTGAAAGGTTATTATCTATTTATTAATTAATCAAATTTAGACACTGCCCATCTCAGTGACAGAATGACTCTGCGCAGTTAACAGATAAAAGCATAAAAGCCATATAAAATTGAACCATCTTGCCTCCAGGGAGAGAGTATTCCAAAGAATGGAGGCAATAGGGAAGAAGGATATTATTAACTGCAACATATCTTTCTTGCCTGACCTGACAGAACAGGACATGGGATGGGGGCAGGGGTGAAATGCTACCGGTTCACACCAGTGCAGACGAACAAGTAGCAGTGACAGGTGGTTCAGAGAATCGGTAGTGGCGATAGCTCGAAGCCCCACCCACCTACCCAGATGTCATAAAAACCAGAAAGTAACTGTTTTTGACCTTCTGAGCATGTGCACAAGGCTTTGCGCATGCACAGAGGGTCCAAAATCACACGTGATGTGTGCACGCACTTCCGAACGGGTAGGGAAGGTAAGTAGATTTCACCCCTGGATGGGGGTGACATGGTTCCTTGAGTAATGTGTCCCCATGCCATACAGGGATTTAAAAGTTTAACCAATATTTTGGATTGGATCTAGAAGCAAACCATCACGCAAAGCAACTCCTGCAACAACATGCACCTTTTTGGGATATGCAAAATTGCTCAGATGGCCAAATTCTGCACCAGCTGTAGCTTCTGAATACTCTTCAAAAAATAGCCCCATGTAGAACACATTGCAATTGTCCATACTGAAAATGACCTGGGTGTGAATGACCAAAAGAAGGGTCACCAGATCCAAATTATGACTTTTTGAGAATATAATAGTTACTAATTCTAATACTTAAGAACATTGTGAACAATTTCTGTCTTCTTGAAGATTACTCCGGTCTTAAGACAGTCTTTACCCAATCTGATGCCCTCTAGCTACATTGCATTACATCTTTCAGAATTCCCAGCAAGGGTGTTACAAGTATATATTAAGCCAAAGGAAACAACAACAACAACAACCGAGCGCTATCTCTATATTTAGCTTGGGGTATTTTTATTTTATAGGTTCATGTATGATTAGAACAAGAATTATTATGTGAGATAGACTGGATAAGGCAAGGCCAAAGGAAGAAAAAAATCAATGAAGGTTGGAAGCTGGAAGTCTATATTATTTCACCTGCATTTGTTCATAAAATCATGGAACATCGTACAGGCTGAACCAATATGCAGAAAATAATGTCAGCTATAATAAAGGAGATTTATTTTATTTATTTTTATTTGATTTGATTTTATTTTTATACCGCTCTTCTCCCGAAGGACTCAGGGCAGTGTACAGCCAAATAAAAATACACAATATACACTTTAAAACAAGACTAAAACAAAACATATTACAAGATGGCCAAATTTAAAACAGTTTAAAATCCTAAAATATAAATAGCCCCAGTTAAAATTTAGTAAAACTTCTAAGCCAGTCCCGCTTGAATAAATAGGTGCGTTTTCAGCTCACGGCGAAAAGTCCGAAAATCAGGCACTTGACGTAAACCAGGGGGAAGTTCATTCCAAAGCGTAGGAGCGCCAACAGAGAAGGCCCTACCCCTGGGGGCCGCCAGCCGACATTGTTTGGCGGACGGCACCCTGAGAAGGTCCTCTCTGTGTGAGCGTACGGGTCGGTGGGAGGCATAGGGTAACAGCAGGCGGTCCCGTAAGTACCCGAGCCCTAAGCCATGGAGCGCTTTAAAGGTGGTAACCAGAATCTTAAAGCACACCCGAAAGACCACAGGAAGCCAGTGCAAACTGCGCAGGATTGGTGTTACACTATTACCCGCGCAGCTGCATTCTGGACTAGCTGCAGCCTCCGGGTGCACTTCAAGGGCAGCCCCATGTAGAGAGCATTGCAATAATCCAAACGGGAAGTGACAGGAGCATGAGTGACCGTGCATAAGGCATCCCGGTCAAGGAAGGGGCGCAACTGGTGAACCATGCGTACTTGGTAAAAAGCCCTCTTGGAGACGGCCGCCAAATGATCGTCAAACGACAGCCACCCATCCAAGAGGACACCCAAGTTGCGCACCCTTTCCATTGGGGCCAATAACTCACCCCCCCACAGCCAGCTGCGGCTGCAGCTGACTGTACCGGGGTGCCGGCATCCACAGCCAATCCGTCTTGGAGGGATTGAGCTTGAGTCTGTCTCTCCCCATCCAGACCCGTACAGCTTCCAGACACCGGGATAGCACTTCGACAGCTTCGTTGGGGTGGTCTGGGGTGGAGAAGTACAGCTGCGTATCGTCAGTGTACAGATGGTAACTCACCCCGAAACCACTAATGACCTCACCCAGCGGCTTCATGTAGATGTTGAGATATACATAATTTTTCTTTTGAAGGAAAATATAAGCAGCTTTTTCATATCCGAGTTAAATTTTGATACGGAGTCATTGATGCAGATAAAATATTTGTGGTTCATCCCTGGTTCACCACATCAATTGGTGTACCCTGTTCTAGTAATAGCAATAGCACTTAGACTTTTATACCACTTCACAGTGCTTTTTACAGCCCTCTGTAAGCAGTTTACAAAGTCAGCCTATTGCCCCCAACAATCTGGGTCCTCGTTTTACCGACCTTGGAAGGATGGAAGGCTGAGTTGAGCCTGGTGAGATTCGATCTGCCAAATTTCTTTTTTTTTTCATAAAAAAGTTTTATTTTTACAATCATATCAAACAGCTCATCCAATGTACAGTTATATACAATTAGTCGGGCTTGCCTAGTCACCACCCCCCTTTCTAACACTCTTCCCTCTTCTACCTTCTTCTACTTTCCAGACCTTCCTCTCTTTCTCTTATCTATATCCTCTCCTCCCTCCTCCCTCCACCCTACACCTTCCTTCTCCCTCTTCTACCCCTCTTCCTTCCTCTTCTCCTCTTTCCTATCTCCTACTCTCTCCTCTTTTCTCCCTCCCCACTGTTCTAAAATGGTAACTGGGCAGACCTGACCCTACTTTAATTATATTTATACATCTTCAATAATCCCTGTACATTAACCATCACTCCATTGACATTGCTCAACCCCCCAATTCCCCTCCCCCGTACCCCCCCACCCCCGAACCCGACTTCCCAGAACAAAATGCAGGGTATCAAAACTAACAATCATAATCCAAAATAATTCCTAAATTATAATCTCTAGTCACTCCACACATAATCACACTCTCAATTCCCCTCTCCTTCAGAAATAAATCTAATACAAAATATTTCCTAAATTTACTCATATGCTATTCGATATTTTTTTATCTGATACTTATTTTGAATATAATCAATCCACATTTTCCATTCTAAAATATATTTTTCTTGTGTATAGTCTTTCAAGTAAGCAGAAATTTTTGCCATTTCTGCCAAATTTGATACTTTGAGTGTCCATTCTTCAATTGTAGGTAATTCTTCTTTCTTCCAATATTGAGCAATCAAAAGCCTTGCGGCTGTTATTAAGTTCAAAATTAATTTAGTCTCTATAGCTGTACAATCCATAATTATTCCTAGGATCTGCCAAATTTCAAGTAGCCGGCAGTCGGCAGAAATAGCCTGCAGTACTGCATTCTAACCACCGCACCCCTGTGACTCTATACAGCGTCAAACACAAATTTACAGTCATTCATGGGTTGTTGTTTCTAATTTTTTCCCCATATATACAACCTAGGGAATGGTGTTGGGTGAGTTAGCCAACTGAATGCATTTACAATGAACACTTTGCAAGAACACATCAACAGATGTTCAGACCCCAGTTTAACTCCTCACAGCAATCAATATGTTTAGAAAGATATGCAACAAATTTTAATTACTTATTTTTTAAGATTTTTTTTAATCCCACCTTTGTTACTTTGGAGATGTAAACAGACAAGGGGGGAAAAAAGATGCAGCCTAGCTTCAGGATGTTGCTATATATTTCATCCCTATGTGGAATGTGTGTAAGCATGGGGTCATATCGGGGTGAAATCCAGCAGGTTCTGACAGGTTCTGGTGAACTGGTAGCGGAAATCAGAGAACCAGCAAATACCATCTCTGGCTGGTCCCAGAGTGGGGTGGGAATGGAGATTTTGCAGTATTCTTCCCCTGCCATGTCCACCAAGCTATGCCCACCAAGCCACACCCACCAGGCCATTCCCATAGGACCGGTAGTAAAAAAAAAATGGATTTCACCCCTGGGGCATATACAGAGTTGTACAAATCTGAAGTGAAGAGGATGTTGTGGCAATGCAGAAGATCATTGCATGTGGAGGCATGATATGTTTTGATTTCTCCTTCATATTAAAAAAAAAGTCTAAAAGTTTAGAGCTCATTCTGAGCTAACAAGCTTTTTTTTTTCACTCTTGCTTGCTGAATAAAGAAAAGGGAGAGAGAATCTTCACCAAAAAAACTTTCTTATCTGTAAAAGTCTTAGACTTTCAATTCCCATCCCAGAGTCATGGACAATTTGGTCAAAGTCAGTTTTGCAGTCTCATGAGCACAGAAGTCATAGTGCCAGGTTTTAATAAAATCCAGAACTTTTGCCCTTAAAGCTGGGAGCTTCTTCACAGAACTTAGTGCTGGGTATTGTAGAAATGGGCTGACCGTGATGTAACTCTGTGTCATTCCTAACAGCTTGTAAGAGATTTGGGTATCATCTTACTTAGTATGTATGCTTTTCATGTCTCGCTTTTAAATTTGTTTGCTTGGAATAATAATAAAGCTTAAAATTTCTTTGTTCACGGGTGTCTTCATTGTTTCTGGATGCAAAAGAACCAATTGCCGGCCACCTGACACTTGGCAAAACAAGTGCAGGCAGAGACAACTAAGATGAAACAACTAGTCTAGAAAAAAAAGTAAGATTTGCTTTAAATATTCACAAACAGGTATTTCTACACATGCCTGCATGTTTCAAAACACAACTTTTCTGAAAGATATGCACAGTATTCATACATACAACTTTAAAATTGCAAAGGGCCACGGTGTGGCTCAGGCTGTAAGATAGCCTGTTATTAAACACAGCTGCCTGCAATTACTGCAGGTTCAAGTCCCACCAGGTCTAAGGTTGACTCAGCCTTCCATCCTTTATAAGGTAGGTAAAATGAGGACCCAGATTGTTGGGGGGGCAATAAGTTGACTTTGTATATAAATATACAAATAGAATGAGACTATTGCCTTACACAATGTAAGCCGCCCTAAGTCTTTGGAGAAGGGCGGGATATAAATGTAAATAAAAAAAAAAATCTCACAGTGCTTTGATTAAACTTTATTTTTCTGTTTACTAATTGCTCTATCCTTTGCTGGTAGATAAACATATATGATCACAGCCATTCTGTTCATCAGTAACTTTATGAGACATCAGCGTTAGATGACTGACCAGTTTTGTTGGGTATATATTAGTATGCTAGGTGATAGTTCTTTTTTGCCTGAAGACTGTAGAACTCAGTTCAGTATGGTGTTTATTAATGGAGGCGACTGGAAAACTGTCAAAAGTGATTTAGCAATGATGGTTATAAGTATCTGAACCCATTTGAAAACAGGTCTTGCATTACACACTTAATCTTTCAACTAACCCAGTGTGGAGTCAAACTAATAAGGCAAGAATAAGAAATCATTCTCTTTCACTTGGATTCTGTAGCTACTTTTCATATTAGTTTAAAAAAAAACTAGAGATAGGGAGAGTAAAAAATAGAAATAAAGGATATATTCCCAGTCAGGGCCAGGGGGACCAAGAAATTCAGCAAGTTACCAAACTATGATAAATTCATGACATTTTTAGGTGTGTTTAATAAAAGGATAACACAGCTCTGCTGCAAATATATTTTAAAAATGTGTATGTGCTTATCTTTCATTTGCTTTGCAACAAATAAGAAAAGTGTTCAGATTTCAAGCTATATCTGATTTTATGATTTATAAATGAAGCACTGTGGTTTATTACACCTATAAAAAGGGAGGAACATTTTCCAATATGTCAAAGAAAAGGAGGGGTGGGACCAGTGGTGGATTGCTCTCGGTTCGGTCCGGTTCTTGTGAACTGGTAGTAAAACCGTGGCGAGGCTCCACCCACCCATCTGGATGTCATTATAGACGATCTGTGCATGTGCAGAAGTTTGTGATCCCATTGCAAACCGGTAGTAAAGATAAGTAGCGTCCACCCCTAGCATCAGGGGAAATCAGGAAATCCAGGCAGTTCAAATGAGTATAAAGATTTATTTCAAGCTTAAGCATTCTACAAGAATCTGAACTACTAACGGTCAAGGAAAATTAGTGGGTGCTAAGAATAGAAAGGAATTCTAGGTGGGCTGGACTTAGATATCTTGTGGTAGCAAAGGGACTCATGACTAATGATGCATTTGATTGCTCTCTTGGGCTCAGCCTGGTCATCTCCTACAGGACATAACTCAAGATTTGCTACCTTCAATGCATTCAAATCTGAAGGGCCAGGCAAATTATTTCACATGATGCTCAAGAAGCAAGTTGAAGTGAACCCAGAATTACTGGGTCTTACCTTGGAAAACTGCAAAACTCACAAAGACGCAGAAGATTGGGAAAGAGCAAACTTTGTGCCAAAATTCAAAAGAAAGATGATCTGAGAAAGTACAGATCACTTTGTTTATGTATGCACTGGTCAAGTTTCTATATTAACTTATGAAGCAGTAAGCCTGCACACATTTGGAAAGGAATGCTACTATTTCTGTATCTCTCCAGAGCATGTTAATCCTTTTTTGTGACAGAGAGCTATAAATATGGTGTGGCTTGATCTCACAAAGCATTAGACAACATCTCTCATGATAGCCTTGTAGCAGGGGTGAAATCTACTTACCTTCCCAACAGGTTCAGAAGTGCATGCCCTGTGCGCATGCACATGCGTCACATGCACGCTTGGACCCTCTGCGCATGCACAAACCATTCTGCACATGCGCAGAGGGCAAAAAACAGAGGGTAAAAAACAATGACGACCAGGTGGGTGGGCGGAGCCTCGCACCCCCATTGCTACTGGTTCTCCGAATCACCAGCTGCCATCGCTACTGGTTCAGCCGAACCAGTCTGAACCAGGAGCATTTCACCTCTACCTTGTAGTCAAGATAAATGGTACTTGCAAGTACAAGTACACTTGCAATTGGTTGGACAACTGAACAATAGAGGCACTGTACACAAACTACAACAAATTAATGATGGGACCCTTTGTGACATTACAATTTAACAAAGTATGAAGAAATGGAGTGGATTCAAACAGAAAATATTAAAGAACCTGAGGATCAATCAAAGGAGCCAAACACCTTTTGAATTAAAAACAGAAAATTAAAGAGAGATATGACAGAAGTTTAAAATTACCTAGAAAGCTGTCATGTGCAAAAAAAAAAAGTGCAAAAAATCAATTTCTGTGGAAATTAGGAGATGGACAGGGACCAATAGCAAGAAATTTATTAAACATTTTTATATCACCATCCATCTCACCAAAGGTGACTCTCGGCAGTGCACAACAGTTGAATTGTGCAAATATACAGCAGATATAAAAACAATAGATAAAAAATATTAAAAATCCATATTAAAAAATTATAAAAGCAAATGCACAAACTGTAGGCAAAACTACAATAAGAATGGCTACTTCAGCAATGGAGCCATCTAAACACCTGTTCTCTGGGAGCCCAAGGACTGATAATATAACCAGGTCTTCATGGCTTTCTAGAATATCAAAAGTGATAGAACAAATGTAATTTTAGGGGGAAAGAATGCACCATAAGGCAGGGTCCCATGGGTCCCATGGAATGTAGGTCCCTAGTTGATGGTACCCACAGTATGCCCACTAGGCCAGATATAATGGGGCAGACTGGTGTAACCAGGAAGAGATTTTATAAGAAGTTAAGAGATCCAGGAAGAAAATAAAGCAGTTAAGCACTGTTAATCAGTGAAATAGTTTGCATATAATAATAATGACTCCATCTAAATGCTGGTTTTCCAATAGTGACTGTTAGGGATGTTTTAATGGATTTTTGCATTGAGTGGAAGGATGGACTAGATGATTGTAAGATTCAATTCAATTATTTGACTCTATGAATTACTTAAAATAAATTGCAAAGCTGGTCCTTTAGCCTTTCCCTCCTTGATGCCCTTCTATTTTTTTTTTTATTATGTATTCGTTTTTGCTATTCATTATTTACTTTTTTATTTTCTAGCTTTTTGTTTTTATCTTTTCATATTTTATTGCATTTACCATAAATGTATAATTTGATATTTGATATTTTTGAATGAACAATAATTTGTTCATTTGATATTTTTAATTTGTAAATTTGTAAATAAACAAATATATATAGAGAATTCAGCTTGATTTCTAAATCTGCTGGACATTATAGATTTCTGGTATTACTGCTGATTATTTCTTATGCCATAGCTGACCTATGCTTGAGCCCATAGAATTTTGTTGCAAAATGATCCGGAGAAAATAAAGGAGCAAGCAATTCAGCCAACCCAGAGAAGGCCGAGTTCCTTCTGTAACATTAAAAATGATCAGAATGGCATATAAGCCAAGGCAGGAAGGAAGATAGCAGGCAATTGTTAAAATAGTGATCAAACAAAAACAAGGAAAAAACTATAGTTGAGCTGTACCAAAGTTCCTTAAGGCCACAGAATTGGTATGCTATATGTACCAAACACATGAAAGGATTGTATTGTAACAAAAAAGCAACATCAGTTATTGAATGAGAATACTGTGGCTCCATGTGCTCATTTTTTGTGAGCTAGATAATAAACTAAAAGTTTTAGACCTGAGATTTGATTCATTTATCATCCCAGTTAGCATCCCGTAAATGCTGATCTCACCCACTGTATGCTTACATACAGCAAAAGTTTCTTCTTATATAGGAATAAATTGCAAAAACAGCCATCTACCTTAATAAAAGCTAGCATCCTTGCTTCAATTCTTGATTGTTGTAGAACAAATTGTTTATTGAGGTACAGTTTCAAATTTTAGGGTTTAAAACCTAGTTAAAAAAACTAAGGGAAATATAGAATAGTTTAGCCTAATCTTACAATACATCAAACATTAAATGGCAAAATACTGCATATAAACAAGCTCGCCTTATTGATATATATACAAATACAAGTAAAAACGGAATCAGCCAGTCAAGTTGAATGCACTTATTTAAATAAATGTTCCCAGCCTGTGCCATACACATTTCTTAAGTTATTTAGTTATTTACAATAACTGTGAAACAATCTGAAGAACAAGATACATACCTGCTTCTGAGATATAATCTCTTTTGACCTGAAGGATGGTCTTCCAAAAATCATCAATATGCTTTGAAACAGACAGAGAATTTCATTCAAGAGTTCTAGTTATGAAAGGAATAAATATCCCACCCCCCTTTTATTGACTTACTGAGAGCTACATTGTACACTTGTAACAAACCAAAATAAAAGTGATTTCTCAATCGCTTGTGAAATAAAAGTTTCAAATCTGCCTGCACAAGAGGTTTTCACGAAATGAAACTCTAATGGGATTTAACGGACCTGTTGCCTCGGGGCTTTCTATTTCCTTGCTTTTGCTGATTATCTGCAATCTGCCTTGAGCTTACACCTAAAAAAAAAAAATAGAACATGCAGACATCTGCAAGCATTTCTCACACAGCGGAAAGAAATACAGTCAGACACAAGCAAAGAAAGATGATAGTGGGAAAATGCTATAAGAATGGGTCTTACAGCTGAACAATTCAATTATTGCTGTAACACAGTATGAGTTGCTATGATTGGCTATAGCTTTTTAACATTTCAGTTAGGGGTCCATCTCCATCATATATTATCTGGAGTTTATAAAATTAAAAATCCCAAGGCTTAGTCATGAAATCTTCTCCATAGGAAGCATATACTTAACTGGAGTCCCACCAATATGTTCTTCAACAGGTAGGAAGGAAAGATCTTATGGAAGTGGCACAACTGGTATTGGATAAGCGCTGGCCAAGCAGTGGCAGACACAGGGCTGCAGGTGTGTGTGTGTGTGTGTGTGTGTGTGTGTGTGTGTTAAAATACCATTGAAAAGGAGGACATCATGAAGAAAGGCAAGTAGTGGTTTTTAAGGAAGCTCTACCTTAAAAACTTAAAAACTCCTGCAAGTCCCTTGGACTGCAAGGCAAACAAACAAGTCAGTTCTAGAGGAGATCAACCCTGACTGCTCTTTAGAAGGCCAGATCCTGAAGATGAAACTGAAATACTTTGGCCACCTAATGAGAAAGAAGGACTCACTGGAGAAGAGCCTAATGCTGGGAAAGATTGAGGGCAAAAGAAGAAGGAGACGATAGAGAAGTCCCACCAGGCCCAAGGTTGACTCAGCCTTCCATCCTTTATAAGGTAGGTAAAATGAGGACCCAGATTGTTGGGGGCAATAAGTTGACTTTGTATATAATATACAAATGGATGAAGACTATTGCTTAACATATTGTAAGCCGCCCTGAGTCTTCGGAGAAGGGCGGGATATAAATTCAAATAATAAAAAAAAGAGAATGAGGTGGCTGGATGGAGTCACTGAAGCAGTAGGCATGAGTTTAAATGGACTCCTTTCCTTTCCTTTCCTTTCCTTTCCTTTCCTTTCCTTTCCTTTCCTTTCCTTTCCTTTCCTTTCCTTTCCCTTTCTTTCTTTCTTTCTTTCTTTCTTTCTTTCTCTCTCTCTCTTTCTCTCTCTCTCTCTCTCTCTCTCCCCTTCTCTCTCTTCCTCTTCCTCCCCCCTTTTCTCTCCTCCTCTCTTCTTTCAATCATTCTGAGTTAAATGAAGTCTTTTGTTTTGGCCTTCTTGGGAAGCTAGCTAATCAATGCAATTTCTAGCAAAAATTGCCCTTAGTTCTCTAAGCAAAATACTGTAATATATTTTTCCTCTTTAGGTTCAATGTCACGGTAAGGAGGTGCATTTTCCTTGATGGCGTAGTTTTGCAGAGAAGTTCCTGATGCAGCAGAGTTGCTGAAGATGACTGATCATGACAGACCATTTTGTTTAGAGCACCAAAATCAAACTAAATCAAAAAACCCACAAAAGGACAGCAAACAGAACTGAGGATTTCTCTCTTCCTTACACCAGAGGTGGTATTCAGCAGGTTCTGACCAGTTCTGGAGAACTGGTAGTGGAAATTTTGAATAGTTTGGAGAACCAGTAAATACCACCTCTCACTGGCCCCGCCCCCATCTATTCTCTGCCTCCCGAGTCCCAGCCGATCAGGAGGAAATGGGGATTTTGCAGTATCCTTCCCCTGCCATGCCCACCAAGCCATGCCCACAGAACCATTAGTAAAAAAAATTGAATCCCACCATTGCCTTACACTCAGCCCTGCCTTGCTTAGCAATAATCACCATCACCATTATTGCGCTCTCAGGCCGTACACTGATTTTTCTCTATTGCTTGGTTTACCGTCCGCATTCAGGGAAGGTGGTAAGGACAAGCACAGTTACTAGCTGTGTTACTCCCTGCCTCTCAAAGTTCCTATAGTAAAACAACAGCAACAAACCTTTTCCCACCTCTTACTTGACCCAGATAGGGAAACAAATACTACCTTTCTCTGCATGCATTCAGTATATAGGTAGTCCTCGACTTACGACCACAACTGAGCCCCAAATTTCTTTTGTTAAGCGAGGCATTTGAGACTGCCTGCTGTTACCCTTTGCCTCCCACCGACGCGTACGCTCTCACAGAGAGGGTCTCCTCAGGGTGCCGTCTGCCAAACAGTGTCGGCTGGCAGCCCCCAGGAGTAGGACCTTCTCTGTGGGGGCAGTGACGCTCTGGAACGAACTTCCCCCTGGCCTACGTCAAGTGCCTGATCTTCAGATCTTCCGCGTGAGCTCAAAACACACTATTCATTCAAGCGGGACTGGCATAATAGTGTTGAATTTTAATTTGGGGTTTTGTTAATATTTTAAAATTTTAAATCTAAATTTTAATTATCAGCCTTTTATAATCTCTTATGTTTTAAATATTGTTTTAATTGTATATATCTTGTTTTATATTTTTGGCTGTACACCACCCTGAGTCCTTCGGGAGAAGGGCGGTATAAAAATTTAATAAATAATAATAATAATAATAAAAGTGAATTTCCACCCTGTTTTACGACCTTCGCTGTCTTTGCTTGTCAGAAGGTTGCAGAAGGCTGATCACATGACCTTGGGGCATAGCAACGGTCATTACTACTGTATGAACCAGTTGCCAAGCAACTGAATTTTGATCACATGATCGTGGGGAGGCTACAAAGGTCGTAAGTGTGAAAAACGGTCATAAATTACTTTTTTTCAGTGCTGTTGTAATGTTGAGCGTCACTAAATGAACTATTGTAAGTTGAGGACTACCTGTCGATTGTGTGAATTTCTCTGACTTATAAAACATCTGAGCAGTCAGTGAAAGGGGAACCCTGCCTCCCTTTCAAGAAAACCTACTTTCAGCATATAAATTCCCAGGAAATGTTAGAAACATCACATGGCATTTCAGATTTACAGTTTCCCCTACAGCTGCAACTAGATTGGTAAAATATAATGCAGAGCTTCTGTGTCTGAGGGGCTGAAGAAGTGATGGTTCACTTTAGCCTGGAGGCAAGGAGCTTGGGAAAAAGAAGCAATAGTTTCATACCCCGTGCTTCTTTTAGGAAGGAAACAAAGGGGAAGCTGCCGATATTGCTGTTTTATTTATTTGATAGATTTTTTTTAAGAAACCACCTTTGCGAAGGTTAACTGTGAAATTTACAAGAAAGATTTTTATTCCGGCAATGGAGAGTGTGATGAGGCATGGATTTCCATGCATGGGAAAATAGCCCACTGCGTAGAGATCTTTGGAGATCACAGATCATAGAGACTTTGATCACAGATCATAAGAAACTTTGGAAAAAGTGCTGAGAAGAGCAACTAAGATGATTAAAGAGTAAAAGTCATACCCAATTCCCGTAACCGCTCTTCATATGTTTTAGTCTAAGACAGGGGTCTGCAAACTTGTCTCCTTTAAGACTTGTGGACTTCAACTCCCAGAGTTCCTTAGACAGCTTTGCTGGCTGAGGAACTCTAGGAGTTGAAGTCCACAAGTCTTAAAGGAGACAAGTTTGCAGACCCCTGGTCTAAGAGAACGGTTAGGGGAATTGGGTATGGCTAGTCTAGAGAAAAGAAGGACTGGGGTGACATCATAGGAGTAGTCCAGTATTTGAGGGGCTGCCACAAAGAAGTGGTGGTCAACTTATTTTCCAAATCACCCAAACACAGGACAAGAAACAATGGATGGAAATTACTCAAGGAAAAAAGCAACCTGGAATTAAGGAGAAACTTCTTAACAGTGAGGACAATTCACCAGTGGAACAGCTTCCCTTCGGAAGTTGTGGGTGCTTCATTATTAGATGTTTGTAAGAAGAGACTGGACAGCCACTTGTCTGAAGTGGTATAGGATCCCCTGCTTGAGGGGGGGGGGGCGGTTGACTAGAAGCCCTCAAAGGTCCCTTCCAGTTTATTCTGATTAATAGAATTTCTGAAGATCAAGTTGCATGTCACAGAACAGAAGCTGGCCATTTGAGAACCAAGCTGAAAGATAATAATCTCAGTTTTCCCAAAAAGATAATACATCATGGGAACACACTGATGCAGCCATGATGATTGGCCTGTGCAATGGAGAGAGACATTCTAGACATTCTAGAAGATACACCACCTTTAGTATGAGCTAAGCGTAACTCATAAAATTATCTGATACAATATCCTGTCAATTTTTATTTATTTATTTATTAAATTTTTATACCGCCCTTCTCCCGAAGGACTCAGGGCGGTGTACAGCCAAAGATAAAAAGTTGATATACATACTACTACTAGGGAATGACTACTTCAGCTTCAACCAGTACAATACACAAGCACATAATAGATACAAGCTTAAAGTGAACCGCTCCAAACTTGATTGCAGAAAATATGACTTCAGCAACAGAGTGGTCAATGCCTGGAATGCACTATTTGACTCCGTGGTTTCATACCAAAACCCCCAAAATTTTAACCTAAGACTGTCTACTTGACCACACCCCAATCCTAAGAGGTCTGTAAGGGTTGTGTGTAAGAGCACCAGTGTGCCTACCGTCCCTGTCCTAATGTTCCCTTTATTTGTATTCATTTTATGTATTCAATTCATGCTTATACTTACATATATTATCTAATACATACTTGACAAATAAATAAAATAAATAAATACCAATTCCTTATTAAAAGGAAAAAATCTGATGAAAACTAAAGAGATTTGTGGAATCTTTAACCCATGTCTGTGTGTATGTGTGTTTATGTATGCATGTATGTCTATATATTATATATAAGATCACCCACACAATATCTTCTCAGGTCAAAGAATGTTCTGATGTCAAAGAACGTTCTGATAATTTACAATTATTCCTACAGGCTTCAGAACTTCATCATTTCTAATGTTAAATTTTTGCCACTTGCCAACTGAGCCAATGTGAAGGGTATATACCACATTGGGAAATATTTCTTTGTTAACATGTAAAATTGCCACAAGGCTTGGTTTCTGGATATTTATCACTGTGTCAGTCTATTATTTGGGATATTTGGAGGACTTTGGATGTTATTTGCATGATAAAGTCGCTCAGATCCAGGACGGGCTGGACACAGTATGGATAGATCCGGACGGGCAGACGGAGGCAGATCTTGGAGATATCATCTGGGATGAGTTTGACACTGTGGCTCCTGAGGACATGGACAGGATACTGAGACGGCTGAATGCAACCACATGTTTATTGGACCCGTGTCCCTCCTGGTTGGTACTGGCCATGCAGGAGGTTACACGAGGTTGGCTCTGGGGAATTGTGAACGCTTCTTTGAGGGAGGCTGTTTTCCCTGCCTCCTTGAAAGAGGCGGTGGTGAGGCCCCTTCTCAAAAAGCCTTCCCTGGACCCAACTGTTTTGGCAAACTACCGTCCGGTCTCCAATCTTCGCTTTGTGGTGAAGGTTGTTGAGAGTGTGGTGGCGCATCAGCTTCCTCGGTACCTGGATGAAACTGTCTATCTGGACCCATTCCAGTCCGGTTTCCGGTCTGGTTACAGCATGGAGACGGCGTTGGTCGCATTGGTGGATGATCTCTGGAGGGCCCGGGACAGGGGTTGTTCCTCTGCCCTGGTCCTAGTAGACCTCTCAGCGGCTTTTGATACCATCGACCATGGTATCCTACTGCGACGGCTGGAGGGGTTAGGAGTGGGGGCACTGTTTTATGGTGGTTCTCCTCCTTCCTCTCTGACCAGACGCAGACGGTGTTGATGGGGGGGGGCAGAGATCAACCACAAGGCACCTCCTCTGTGGGGTGCAGCAGGGGTTGGTGCTCTCGCCTCTCCTGTTCAACATCTATATGAAGCCGCTGGGTGAGATCATCCGTGGTTTTGGGGTGAGTTGTCATCTGTATGCTGATGATACGCAGCTGTACATCTCCACCCCTAACCACCCCAACGAGGCCGTTGAAGTGATGTCCCAGTGCTTGGAGGCCGTGCGGGTCTGGATGGGGAGAAACAGGCTCCAACTCAACCCGTCCAAGACTGAGTGGCTGTGGATGCCGGCATCCCAGTATAATCAGTTGATTCCATCGCTGACCGTGGGGGGCGAGTTGTTGGCCCCCATGGGGAAGGTCCACAATCTTGGCGTCCTTCTGGATGCACAGCTGTCGCCAGAGGGGCTTTTTATCAGGTTCGCTTGATACGCCAGTTGCGTCCCTTCCTGGACTGGAATGCCCTGTGCACGGTCACTCATGCCCTTGTTACTTCCCGTCTGGACTACTGCAACGCTCTCTACATGGTGCTCCACTTGAAGGGTACCCGGAGGCTGCAACTGGTCCAGAATGCAGCCGCGCGGGTGATAGTGGGAGTGGCTCGAGGCTCCCATATAACACCTATCCTGTGCGGGCTGCACTAGCTTCCGGTTGTCTTCCGGGTGCAATTTAAGGTGTTAGTGACCATATTCAAAGCGCTCCATGGCTCAGGACCGGGATACTTATGGGACCACCTACTGCCACTGGTAGCCTCCCATCGACCAGTGCGCTCCCATAGAGAAGGTCTCCTCAGGGTGCCGTCGGCCAGACAATGTCGGCTGGCGACCCCCAGGGGGAGGGCCTTCTCTGTGGGGGCCCCAGCCCTCTGGAACGAACTACCTCCAACGTTGCGCCAACTCTCTGACCTCCGAGCCTTTCGGCGTAAGCTGAAGACTCTTTTATTTCATCGAACAGGACTAGCCTAATAGTTTTTAATAGTTTTAATGGGTTTTAGCAAATTTTTATATTTCGGCTAATTTAAAATTAGTTTTTTAAAATTGTTCTTAACTTTTGTATTATTGTTTTTACTTGGCTGTAAACTGCCCTGAGTCCTTCAGGAGAAGAGCAGTATAAAAGTTGAAATAATAAAATAAATAAAATAAAAACAAATATTTGCCCATTTTAGACAGTCTATTTAGACAGTCATTGCAGGCTCACTCGGCCACAAAGTGCTAGGTCAGACACCATCTCCAGCATCTTTAAGCCACTGAGCCACTGTGCCTCTTCCAATTGGGTAGGGGATTACATTAATGCATATTTCAATTCAAATCAAAAGTCATTACAACCAATCTGGAGCATTTGATGGTGTTGTTTTGTTCACATTATGACTTGTACTTCATAAATGAAAGTTCTTCTTATAATAGGTACAGCAAAACCAATCTTACATAAATGCCCTACATCATCCAAGTAGTCGCTCTCTGATCTTCAAATTCCAACAGAATTATTTATAGTTTTTTAATGAAATATTCATAAAGAAGTATCCATGGCTTGCAATTTCTGCTAAAAAGTGTTTTAACTTTTCAATTTCTTTTTCTCCCCACACCATCTTCTATCTTATTAATTTTGGCCAGCCAGGGTACTCAAAAGCATTAGTTAAAAATGGGGGGGGGAAGTCTTCATTTTTTATTATCTTTAATAAATGCATGTTGTTTCTTCCCCTCTTTTTAAGGGCAGCTAGGTGACTATTTGGATATGAAATACATAAGGCTTAATGGGATTTCAGAATATTGATGTTAGGTCAACATTTAGAAAGCTGAATAACAAATAGAGAAATATATCATTCCTAATAATAATTTCTGTCAGAGGCCTACAAAAGACCAACAGCCAGCCTTAAAACCTTGGTCATCGATAAATACCATGCATTATATTTATTCAGAGTAAATTCTGCTGAGTATGCGGGGTTTCTCTTTCTCCCAAATAAATTTGAGCAGTGTAGGATTATTCTGTAAATAGAAGATGGAGTAATTAGGATTCCTTTTAATTGATTATGTACAATTGAGTTGGTGTTCACAGCAACCAAGTAGATATATAATAGGACAAAACATAGAACAGATTTCAATGTGATGTGTGTGTGTGTGTGTGTGTGTGTGTGTGTGAGAGAGAGAGAGAGAGAGAGAGAGAGAGAGAGAGAGAGAGAGAGAGATGGTAGTGATTGTTTCTACTCTAGAGAACTGCTGATGAAATATTGCTTTCCCTGAATGCAAAATGTAAATGTAGCACTTAATATACTGCTTTTTTCACAGTTGCAATCTGCCAAAGCCTATCCCCAGGGTAAACATAAAAGTATGTCAGCATTACTGAACCAGGATTACAACCATTTTGTTAGTAGGTCGTTCACCCAAAAAGAATGAAAAGCAAAATGATTGGAGATGGTGAATATATATATATTTATAGTTGATTTTGCATATAAAGGCCCATTAAAATCAGAATAGTGTAATGATGGAATAGTAATATATATATATATTATATTACATATATATATATGTTTTCTGAGGTTTTCACGGGTGTTTGTATGTAGGTCTTTGGTTGTTCGGGTTTTCTCCCGTGTAAAATTGGAAGTGTCTTGGCGACGTTTCGACGAAGTCTCATTCGTCATCTTCAGGCTTCAGCTTCGTGCTTCTGGGAGCAAATATATATATATATATATTTGTTTTCTGAGGTTTTCGCGGGTGTTTGTATGTAAGTCTTTGCTTATTCAGGTTTTCTCCCACATAAAATTGGAAGTGTCTTGGTAACGTTTCGACAAAGTCTCATTCGTCATCTTCAGGCTTCAGCTTCGTGCTCCCAGAAGCACGAAGCTGAAGCCTGAAGATGACGAATGAGACTTTGTCGAAACGTCGCCAAGACACTTCCAATTTTACACGGGAGAAAACCCAAACAACCAAAGACCTACATACAAACACCCGTGAAAACCTCAGAAAACAAATATATATTCATAGGTTTTCACGGGTACAGGTTTGTAGGTCTTGACATATTCGGGTCTTTTCCTGTGTAAGGTTGAAAGTATCTAGGCAACATTTTGACGAAGTCTCACTTGTCATCTTCAGGCTGGTGGTTTTGGCTTCGTGCTTGTGCTGAATATGCCAAGACATATATATGTATGTAGGTCTTGGCGTATATACATTCCTATACCCGTGAAAACCTACAAAAACATACACACACACACATACACATATTATACTACTTCACAATGTTTTACAGCCCTCCTAAGCAGTTTACAAAATCAGGATGGAAGGCTGAGTCAACCTTGAGCCAGTGAGAATTAAACTGCTAAATTGCAGGCAGCTGGCAATCAGTAGAAGTAGCCTGCAGTACTGCGTTCTAACTACTGCACCATCACAGCGCTCTCCATACACACACAGAGACACACATTATTTCCTTGCTGTAAGTTGCTTGCCTTCCATTCCATTGAAAACCAAGTATACAGGGATATAACGTTTGTTGCCTAGTTCAGTTGCAGCTCTATTCTGAAGAGTAGCAAAATACAAGGACACATATTCTCACCTGGCATTCCCGAGATCTAAGACCACCAAAATTTAGTGTATTTTATTCGGTTATTGGAGAAACAGAAGGAGAGAAAAACCTTTGAGACATTGTAGCAAAGAAATGGCATCATGAATATTCTGCATGCAAAAAAAAAAGTGTATTTGCTGGTAGATTCACTTTATCAAAGTTGCCCACAAACCTAGACTTTAGAAAGAGAGTTGAAAAACCATGAGACTTAGCAGCAAGAGCAAAATTAACAGCATACATCCAAAACAGATGTTTAACTAAATTTAAGCAAGAATGTCTCCCATACATACAATAGATCACACAGTAAGGCAAATGCAAACACTTATACTATGGTTGCTAGAGGGTCTAAATGTTTATAAATACTGTAAATCAGTTGGCATGTAATGAAGGAGAAAGCTGATTATTTTTCAGCAGGATTTTCTTATTCTTTTTTCTTTTGGTTTTTCTCTTTTTAACTTTAATAAAAATAACATTTCCTCACTATTATATATCATGCTCAATACAGAAAGCCTGATTACATTACCAGATAATTCAATGCATTTTGCAATAATCTATCAATGCCACACTTAGTTTTAATTGTACAATTCAAGCAACTCTATTAATTAAAGTCTCAGAATCATAGTTAACATTGATACAAACCTTTAAAAATTTAGCTTATCTAAATCATCATAGTGTTAACTATTTCTATAGTATATTATAAAAATGCTATTTTATCCAGTTGCAACACATTGCAGTAGACTGCAAGTGCTTGGCAGTTACATTGGAATGGGAAAGTGTTATTTGTTTATGTGCAGTTCTTTTCCAGTTTAATGTTAAGATCCAGTTTTAAGAGTTAAAATATTAAGAGCCAGTTTGGTCTCGTGATTAAGGCGCCCGGCACCATGCTAGAAACCAGGAAACTGTGAGTTCTAGTCCTGCCTTAGGAATAAAAGTTGACTGGATGACTTTGGGCCATTCATGCTCTCTCAGCCCAGTTCACATCATAGGGTTGTTGCTGTGGGAAAATAGGAGGAAGGAGTATTAGGTATGTTTGTTGTCTTGAGTTATTTATAAAAATGATAAAGGCGGAATAAAAAAAATCTTTAAAAATGCCAGTTAAGGAAAAATGATTATAGCAAAAAAGAAAGAAAGAAAGAAAGAAAGAAAGAAAGAAAGAAAGGGAGATTAAGAGAGTATCCTAGAAAATGGTAAATTTTAATTTTCAGTAAAAAGCTTCAGAATGGGGGCCTGCATAATTTTTGGCTACCAAATTTGAACTACTTAAAAAAAATCATTCTGGATAGCAATGATTCCTTAATGTGCCTGCATGTTTTCCTGGGTGAAAAAAATATGTGCCTTCTTTTATTTTATTTTTATTTTATTTTTATTTGCATTTATATCCCACCCTTCTCCGAAGACTCAGGGTGGCTTACACTATGTTAATATGTTTTATGTTTTAATCTTACCTTCTGTTTTTCATGCCATAAATCAGTGTTTTTCAACCTTGGCAACTTTAAGATGTTGGATTTCAATTCCCAGAATTCCTCAGGCAGCAGGAAGTGGGGCTTGATCTTGAGCTCATTGCTGGGGGATGGAAAGAGTCAAGAAAAGGTGAATAAGAAGAAAAATGAGACAATAGGGAGAAATTAAAAGGAAAAAGACCTGTGGAGATGAGCAGAAAGACAAGAGAAAAGGAAGACAGACATGAAAAGGGGATGGACAAAATGACACTTGAATTGAAAGGATTGACACACTTGGATTTTTACGTAATATGGGAGAAATATATTGATGCTTATACCTCCTAATATTTACTCATATATATGTTTATATACTATATAATCCTTTTTATATGATGTTGTGACAAAATAAATAAATAAAATAAAATAAAAAATGGTACAATTGGATTGAAAACAGAAAAAAAGGAAAATAATAGATTGTAGATTTAGAAAAAATGTATAGAGTATGGGTGAATTTTAGTGTGATGATATATAAATGGTCACAGTCATGCACAAGAGTTGAATAAGAATTGTTTAATTGTAAAAACTCAATAAAACATTTTTTTTTAAAAAAGAAAAGGAAAGGGGATGAAGGTGAAGGGTTTTCTGGGTTCGGGTAGAGTGGAGCAGAGGCCATACATTTTGCATTTCTGGATGAGAATGGCTTCCATTTTTATGCTAGGAAGGTCAAACCCGGCCCAACATTATGCATTCTGCTCCAGCGAATAAAAAACAGCATTTTTGACAAGAAGTACAAAGAATTCAAACTTCACTAAAAAGCCTGAGGGACAACACTGTGCTAGTAATCTAGAATTAAACAGACAGGAACTGTGGGGGTTGAACTACCTCATTCAGGCTATAAAAGAGTGATATTTTTGTCTTTTTTTGCTGGCCCTTCCTCATGTAATTTCTTATTTAATGTTATTTTCATTGCAGCCAGTCTCTAAGGAAGCACAAAGGGCTGTAAATTCTTTTTACCTTATTGTATCTGATCAATGCAACAACCCTGCAAGGTAGGTTAAACATTTTGCCTCATCGGTGTTTATGGTGGGTTTAAAATACACACACATTTCATATACGATCTCGTTACCCTGGGGAAGAGGCACGCATCCATTCCTGTTCCAGCCATCATTCACAAATATAGGAGCTGCTAAGCAACAGAGAATGGGATAAGGGAGGGGGGGAATAATCCTGTAAGACCCTAAGGCAGCATGTCAGAGAAAGGTGGATTTATTCTTTGATCATGTTGCTATAACTCAGATGGAAGGGTTGTTCGAGAGGAAATTATAATTTAAGTAAAACATTTGCCTTGTTTCAGGTAGTACCCCAAAGCTTTGTTCCATGGTCACGCTGTTTACAGTGATGTTGCTTCTGGGCTTTAATATTAATGTGACCAGTTTTAAATAGCAAATTAAGCAGGTTAAACTTTTCGCCATCATTTTTGTTTTCACATCAGGGATGCTTCACCTACTAATATCTTTTGTCATTGAATTATTCTTAAAAGATTTATGGCATTGTTAAAACAGGCTCAACAATAACATTTCTAAGGTACAGACTAAATATGGAAGAGCTTCAGAAAAACTGTTTCATGGGATATTAGTGTAATATATGTGAGAGGCTGTATCTGTCAGTACATTTCAGCAGTTGGTTATTAGATTATGGAAGAATCAAAGAAGGAATTTCTCTTTCCTGAGCCATGGCTTTTGTACAACGCCTGAGGAAGAAATTGCAGAAGTGAATTTTCGATGTATGTTGTTTAACTACATTTTTCATTATTAGTTGTTTTAACAAAGGGGGAAAGTTTTTCATGTACTTCATTGTAATAGTATTTTAGAGTTGCTCCTTACCTATGCTTTTCTTCTATTAAGTAGTGTAGAACAATAGTGTTTGTAAAAAAATAATAATTATAGGTTAAAACAAGTCAATTACAGATCTTGGAGGCATATCCTGATCTGAGAGACAGGAAGTTAACATTTATCCCCCTGCACCTGCGGCTCTAGAAGAAATGTCTCATTGGCAGAAGGACTGGATTTCAAAACTGAAGAAATGAAAAGATTTTGAACTACATGCTTCTACTGGAAGTATCTAAATCTAAATTTATAGATTTAGATTTTATAAAAATTATTTATAAATCTAAAAAATTAAGATAGCAGAGGGATCAAGGAATGAGGCACAGTGGTTAAAGTGCAGTACTACAGGCTACTTCTGCTGACTGCCGGCTGCCTGCAATTTGGCAGTTCAAATCTCACCAGGCTCAAGGTTGACTCAGCCTTCCATCCTTCCAAGGTGGGTAAAAATGAGAACCCAGATTGTTAGGGGCAATATGCTGCCTCTGTAAACCGCATAGAGAGGCTGTAAAGCAGTATATGAGTCTAAGTGCTATTGCTATTGCTATTGCTAGTATCATCATCATTGGTTCCTTTTTGTGTGAAATACATAGGGAAACAAGTTTTTTTTTCCCCCAATGAATCCTATCCATGGCTCTGATGGACACTGGGTAAATTGAGTAGTTCACCAGTCGCCATTGCCATTCCAAGCCCAACTAAAGGAGGATGATTACGCATAGGGCTAGCAACCCTACCCTATAAAAACCTGACCCCTACAGAAACAGCAGGTAACGCATGTCTTAAGAAAACTGATTGTGACCTAGGCCCAAGTAGTTTTTACCAGACACAATCAATCCTAAACAAACATATTTTATTAGAACAGCTTAGAATTACTTCATTCTCAGCTTAGCCCAAATTAATTCCAAAACAAATCCTTCAGAAAAAGTCCTTTGGCCTTATCACAAACCTTTGTCCTTTTTGGCACCCTGCCAAAGGCTTCTCTTAGCAAAGCCCTACGAAGTTCAGAAACAAGAGACACCGGCTAGAAACAATTGTAGCAACATTGCTTTCCTACAAAGAACCCAAGACCCACTGCTGATTTTTTAAGCCTTATGGGAGGGGTCAATCATCTCCTGGCCTTACTCCCGAGTTGTCCTTTTTGCTTCAGCTGCTCTTGCCTTCTGGTAGCTCTTTGCATGTGTCCACTAGGACCAGGCTCCTCCTGTTTCTCTACCTCTCTGCTGTCTGCCTCTGGAGGCTCCGGAGTCCACACATTGCTTCCAGATGGCCCTGGCCCAATCTCTGCCTCCAATGCAGAGCCCTGGTCCAGGAATTCCCCTGACTCCAGGACTGGCCCATTGTCTTCCCCAGACTGTCCAACTCTGCTGCCAGCTCCTCAGGCTGTTGGTGGACCACAACAAAACCATTAATCTTGACATCATGGACAAAGCAATTTTATTTATTTTGGAAGGTGTTGTGGAATGTAGTCCAGAGTCACAAAAGAGTGGGACTCTTTTTCAGGAAGCAAAGAGATAAAGGAGCTTGGAATCTTTGATATGCAGGAAAAGGATGGAACTCCAGGACTGCTCAACCTTGAACCATGTCTGGGGAAGCCAACAATTGGCTTCAAATACAAAATACAAATACAAAGCCAACAATTTCCACAAACTACAGATTGAAAGTTATCTTTGAATGGCACCAGTTATCGCCCTTAAGCCACAATACTCATCAGTTTAAAAAGATAAGACTAAATTTTCAGCATAAAATGCTAAATGTTACATTTGTATGCATTTATGGAGACTCTTTGCTTTATCACCCTTGCCATCTTTTACCTTTACTTTTTACCTTTAATTTCATCGTAACTTTTTGTTTGATTTATTGTGAGCCACCCAGTCATTAGGACAGTTGGGCGGTATACAAGTTTAATAACTTAAGTTATATGAAGCAGTATAATTTAAAAAGTAGTAATAATAAAAAGTAATAATTATTACATTTATTTGCTGTGTAGTACTTTATAGCTGGCTAGTCTTTCTAAGATATCCTTTTTTTTTTTTCATTTTGTGCTAATGAAATTCTATCCAGTTCATTTTCTTCCCTCCTCCCCCACCCGCAACCAAGAATTGGAATTTAACAGACCTAGAATATTAACCAAACCAAACCAAGCATGCAGGGTAGATAGTGGGACCAATATGATCCTCAAACTGTAGCAGAGAAAACATAAACAAATTTCCTATATTTCTGACATATCTTTATTAATTTGTATTATGCACAGAGTGCATTCCTTTAAAGAGGTAACTGCTGTCACTAAACACTTGAATTTGAAGTTGAATTTAAAATCCTAACAAAACTCGTTTTCACGTTGTGGGAATAACATCAGAATAAATATATACGATCAATGCTGTATTTGCTGTTGGAAATTGCAACTGAAAGGTGAATGTTTTAAGGTGATGAAGAAAAAAGAGTTCTATACTTGTACTTCAGGAGATAAATTATTCACCACTTGTCCCTTTAAGCAAAATCAGGCAGTTAATAAGATATAAGTTATAAACAAGAAGAGGACCAAATGCTTTTTGAAGTTACATTTTTGCTTCAATACTCATGTTACATTAAGGTTTTCTTTTCCTACAATTATACAGCATAACTTAATCACATTGACTGCTGTAGGATTCTCACACACTAAGTAGAAAGGAGGTTCAGTTGTTTAAAAAAAAGAATGAACAGAACAAGTAAAATACACATTTAATTAAAAATTTATGAAAAAATGATTTTTCTGCCACTTACATGCTCTGTCAAACTCTATTAATCAGAGATAAGTTCCTAGAGGTTATGGATATTTATCCTGCACTTTTCAAAGCCTCCTGTTCATTTGCCTGATAAAATGAAGAACAAAGTAATAATTGTCAAAACTACAACTTCCAGAATTCCAGAGTATTTCCTGCTGAATTCCCTGTTGAGATGAAAAACTAAGGTGCCATTTGCATTATGAGACTAAAATGTAACAGAGGTTTCTATGAACCATTTTGGTCTATTGTACTGAATACAGTATATTCATTTCGCAATAGTTTATACTATTCATATAGTATAGTTTATTCTATACTACTGTATGTCATACCATTTTAAAAGAACGGTATCTTTCCAAGAAAATACCTAGAGCTATGAAATCTTAGTTGCAAACCTCTCAATGACCACAAGAGTGAGATTTCAATATTTTTTTGTTGTTATCTACTGTCCATTCAGATTATTACAACCCATCTGTGGTGATCCTTGAATTTATTGTCAACTATTCAAACTTAAGTAACAATCTGTTGTGTTTACCGATAATCCTGAAGCTATGTGAAGACTACTTCAAAAGTAAGGATACTTGGCTTTAGGTAAACAGCATCTCTGGACACTTGGACAAATGAGAAATAAAGTTCTCCCAAAGCTTCTCCTTAGGTTCAGAGAAAACAGCCAATATAATTAAAAATGAAGAGCATTTCCATGCAATTTCTACAAGATGTTTACTGTGGGACTCTTTCCACTGTGCAGAGTAAGGGAAAAGTTGGCACCCAGTGGCTTTGTATATGTAGTCAATGTTCCACAAAAATATTTTTAGGCTAATATCTTCCTAAACTGTTTATAGCAGCAGGGGAATATAATAGTCTCCACAGTTAAAACAAACATAGCATAATACTAAATATTTAATTCCTGATTTTGTCCTCTATTTCTATGTGGGCTGGTGAAAGGTGATGTCAATGGCTTCATTTTGGAAGCAGTATTGGCATAGAGCTCCTCATTCATTTTTTCTTCTCCTCTAGACAATCTATGAAAATACCTGACTTGCAATTCTATACTACCATCACTGAAAATAAGTCCTATGGAATTCACACATGATCGTTCTTCAGAATAGATTTGAATAGAATAGAGTGGAGTGGAGTGGAGTGGAGTGGAGTGGAGTGGAGTGGAGTGGAACGGAACGGAACGGAACGGAACGGAACGGAACGGAACGGAACGGAACAGAACAGAACAGAACAGAACAGAATAGAATAGAATAGAATAGAATTCTTTATTGGCCAAGTGTGATTGGACACACTAGGAATTTGTCTTTGGTGCATAAGCTCTCATTGTACATAAAAATCATGATCATTGTCATCATAAAAATACATTCATCATAATCATAAGATACAACACTTAGTGATAGTCATAGGATACTAAATAAATGACTGCATTGTTAATTATCATTCTGATCATTCTGACAGAAATAGTAGAGATAAATAAATTTTTCTGTTCCGTTTTCTAAATACATAGACCATTGGGTAATAAATGAAGAACTTGTTTCTTGTCCTACTTTTGTAACAACTTAATGCCACATTATTGAAACATGTTCTGGTTTGTTCATTCATTCATGGTTTTCTCAATGAGCAGATTCTTTTGCTATGACAGGTGTAAAGCTTGAACACCATGACAATTGACTGTAAGGAGAATTTCCTGACTTAATACACTAAATTTGCTGAATTTATTTGGTGAAAAGTAACCTGTCTTTTTCATGTTTTCTTCTATATACATTTGTGCCAAGTGCTATACCTTCACATCAGAAAAACTGATTTGGATGTGGACATTATTAAAATATCAAACTACATGTTGGACATTACTGGACATAGTAAAAAAGCAGAGTCATTGATTGATTGATTGATTGATTGATTGATTGATTCATTCATTCATTCATTCATTCATTTTCAGGTCATGTGGAATCCTGAAGACTTCTTGACAAGTCCCTGCAGTTTTCTTGGCAAGATTCTAAAAGTAATTTGCCATTACCTTCTTGCTAAGAGACATGAACTGGCCTAAAATCACCAAGTTGGCTTCATGCCTAAGTCACAGTCTTCCCCCCTCTTTATTTGATTTTTTTTAAAGCTGTAGTTAATTTAAGTGATCTGATAAGTTAGCATTATAAAAATATAAGCAGTTAGGAGAATGAAGCTGTGGAAATATATTTTTAAAAAATATTTAAGAGATAGAGTTAATCAATATTCTTTTTATATACTGCTTGATTAATTTTACCATCTTGGGGTAGTACATGTCCTGAAGATGCATTGGAACCACATTTCCCCCAAAATGTGATTAACTAAGAGCTCAAGAATATGTTGTGAAAACTGTTAAAAGAAAATTGGAAAGCGAGCTGTGAAATTGTAACCTTCCCAGCCAGTTTCCAACAAGCAAAGTCAATAGGAGAAGCCTAATTCTCTTAACGATCATGTTATTCATTTAACAACCATGGCAAAAGGAGGTAAATGGAGAAAAACTCACTTGCTAGCAATGGAAACATTGGAAGTTGAGGACTACCTGTGTTGTGTTTCCCTTCTTATTCCACTGCTTCTACATTGTTACTGTTGTTTTATTTTCTGAACTACCATAAGATATTTTTTTGAGAGGGGGAAAACTGTAATATGGAAAACTGAGTGAGATTTGTGTGGCCTGTGGATACTTCATCCACAAGAGTTTAATGTTTAGGCCTAAAGGTGAATTGGTCATTGCTCTAAAATGACTTATGAAGGAAAGGGCTTTATTCCAGTAAACAGTATCAGCGGGATTGATCTGCTTTCATCAGCTTGGCTTGCAAACAATGCTAAGTAGAATCAGCATGCCAAATTTGTTCCTAGCATTGCTTCAAAGGAGTACTTTGTTCAGATCTTTGATGAACAAAGTATCCTTCAAAGGGATTCTGTCTTGAGGCTAGCCTCTAAAATGTTGTTAATATGAGTCCATGTTTTATTCCAAAGGTGCTTTTTCCAAGAGAGATCTTGATTTTCTTGGGCTGTTTTTTCTTTGAAAATCTCACTTCTCATCCAAGAAGCTTCTACAGTGAACGGTGAGGTCCTTCAAATGTACACATCCATGTCTGGTTACTACTGCAGCTGGGATATGTCACATGATATCTCAGGTTCTCTAGAGAGATTCCTTAGTGATCAGTTATTTAGTCTTTTCAGGGAGGGAGGCATTTTCTAAATTATACATATACTTATACATTTACATATGCATATGCACATATGAGAGAGAGAGAGCAGGGGGGGAGGGAGGGAGGGAGGGAGGGAGAGAGAAGAAAGAAAGGAAGGAAGGAAGGAAGGAAGGAAGGAAGGAAGGAGGGAAGGAAGGATTGACAGACATAATGAATGGATGGACAGACAGATTGGATAGATGCATGAATGGATGGATGCATGGATGGATACATGGATGTATGTATAGATGATGTATAAATAACAGAACAGAACAGAACAGAATAGAATAGAATAGAATAGAATAGAATAACAGAGTTGGAAGGGACCTTGAAAGTCTTCTAGTCCAACCCCCTGCTTAGGCAGGAAACCCTATACTGTTTCAGACAAATGGTTATCTAATCTCTTCTTAAAAACTTCCAGTGTTAGAGCAGTCACAGCTTCTGGAGGCAAGTTGTTCCACTGATTAATTGTTCTAACTGTCAGGAAATTTCTCTTTAGTTCTAGGTTGCTTCTCTCCTTGATTAGTGTCCACCCATTGTTTCTTGTCCTGCCCTCAGGTGTTTTGGAGAATAGCTTAGAATAGAATAACTCTTCTTTGTGGCAACCCCTGAGATATCATTGCTATCATGTCTCCCCTAGTCCTTCTTTTCATCAAACTAGACATACCTAGTTCCAGCAACTGCTCTTTATAAGTTTTAGCCTCTAGTCCCTAATCACCTTTTCTTTAAATCAATTTTCTTTATTTATTATTCACTTTTGTTAGTTACATTCTGAAGAACAAATACCGTATATACTCGAGTATAAGCCGAGTTTTTCAGCACGTTTTTTGTGCTGAAAAGCGCCCCCTCGGCTTATACTCGAGTCTACCCTTGCAGCTGGGCCGGCAGGATGAGCCCAAATGCTGCCGGCATGCTTTGCCAGCTCGGCCGGCTCGTTTTGGGGCGGCGGCTGGCCTCCGGCGTTTTCTTCTGCCGCTTTTTGATGGCGGCGTCGGCGGTGGTCGGCGGAGGGGGCGGGGGGCGGAGGGGGCGTTCGACATTTCGCCCTCTCACTGCCCTCCTCTTGCCCGCGGTGGGGCGGAGGGGCGTTGTCACTCGCCTCCTCTTACTGGTCTTCCTCTCGCGTACGCCCTTCCGCCCTCCTCTCCCGCCCTCGCCCTCCCCAACCAAGGACGCGGGTTGAATTTGCCATTCAAAAGACAAAGCCAGGGACTGAATCCGAAGCGATCTCGAGAAGGTCTGGGAGAGTTTTCCCCGTCCTCCGGGGAAGAAGGAGAAAAAGAAAGACGCCGAGCGGGAAGGACCAAGGTCCCTTACGGGGGAAACGGGCGGTTCTCTTTGCAGCCCCTTTGCCAGCTGCTGAGACCCGCCGTTCATGAGGAACACAGAACAACCCTGCCGGCACATTCGAGGGGTTTCCCTGCGCCCTTCGGTCCACTTTTTGATGGCGGCGGCGGCGGTGGTCGGCGGAGGGGGCGTTCGGCATTTTCGCCCCCCTCTCACTCGTCCTCCTCTTGCCCGCAGTGGGGGCGACGCTGCCGAGAAGCCGCTGCTTACAGAGAGCGAAAAAGCCAGGGAGACCTTGGCATAGGTGGGCGGCTGGTGTTCGACCCGCAAGGATCCCGGGAGGGGGGGGACGAAAGAGAGGCAGAGAAGGAGGGAGGGAGGGAGGGAAGGAAGGAAAAGAAAAGAAAAGGGGGAGTGAAAATAAGAGCAGTCCGAGCTCTGAACTGGGGAACGAGAAGGAAAGAAAGAGGGAGAGAGAGAGAGACAGAGAGGGAGAGAGAAAAAGCGAAGAAGGAAGAGAACAGTGCAATGAGTAAGGACTGCCACTGGGGTCAGGGAGCAGAGCACCAGGAAACAGGGCGGCCAACGCGCACACTACACACACACAAACACAGAGCCAGCTCCTCCCTGCCGCTGTTGAATCTTACTTCACCGCACCCCCTCCACCCCGGCCACACTCACAGCCAAAAAAAAAGGCAGAGCAGCATCCCTCGCCGAACGGCGGCGAATCTTTTGCCTTCCCTGAAAGATTAAAGATTAAATAGGAGAGGAGACCCAAGGCGTGCAAATCATCAGAATGCCTCGACGTTTCGCACTCATTATGTCGTCATCTTAATTAATCAGACCGTGGTGGGGTTCCCTACACCTTCCTCTCCCTTTAAGAAATAGAACACTTGGCTCTATCTTTATTTTTTACATTGACCAGTAGCTGCCTCATTTCCCATCCTAGGCTTATACTCGAGTCAATAGTTTTTCCCAGTTTTTTGTGGTAAAATTAGGTACCTCGGCTTATATTCGGGTCGGCTTATACTCGAGTATATACGGTATACCCATCTGGTTCTAATATATCCCTATGTAAAGGTATTATAACATATTAATAGGTATTAATAAGTACATCAAATTAAAAGTTGTTACAATGGGTGTACATTGTGTATAATACAAACATTTTAAAGTAATTCATCTTGAATTTCTCTTTTGCCTTTGAAGTCGCCATTATACATTAGAATTTAATTTCCTGATTTGTTCAGGATAAATTTCATTTATTGGTTTATTATTCATAGTCTCTCAGCAGCACAGTCTAGTATGATTGTAATATAATCTGCTTCTTAGTTCCTTCACATGTTATTTTCTAAAAACCATTGCTTTGATTCCAAAACATGAAGGTAAATAGTGATGTATTAAGTTCATTTGTACATTTTTTTCATTAATTGTCCTTAGTTAATTAAAAAGACTCTTTTTTTTTCTATAAAACAAGAAGGCATTGACAAAATTCTCAAGGACATGAGCTTCATGTTCTAAGCTGAGTTGAAAAGTCAACTAAAACATGTTTGTGAGTGCCTCATTTTTCATTATGGAATCACCACGCCAGTAGACTGTTCAATTAAATTCTGCAAGAAGAATGATTTCTATATGGCTTTTTAAGAGCAAGGAATAAGTTCAGCCAAAGTGGTCTCAATAATGGGAAGTGTTTAATGGTAAACAAGAACATCCAATTTCCCAACAATAAATCTCAAAAATAACAGCAAAAGAAATTCCAAACTCTAAACCATTTTGAGAAGGGGAAGAAAAAATAAAATGGAGAGAGCAGGAAAAAATATATATATAAAAGGAGAGATTGAGAACCAGCATAGTTTTAATTGTTTTTATCCCCCATTTAAAGATAGATAGATGATAGATACTATAAACAGACAGACAGACTCTTATCAGTTCATTAAGAATTGGGCTTAATAAATATAGCAATCTCTATATTGCGAATTACAGGCTACAGTAGAAGCTAAAATTCACCCAGCCAGTTGATCTGCCAGATGGGCCCACACAAAAGCAATATCTTCATGAGCAAGAAATGCTGTTTATCACATAGGTGTTGAAAAATACTTCAGTCCCTTCCACTTCAACACATACCGTGTTTCCCCGAAAGTAAGTGCCTGTCTTATATATTTTTTGAACCCTCAAATAAGTGCTTGGCCTTATTGCCATGCGCTTAAAAGCCTGATTGGGCTTATTATCAGGGGATATCTTATTTTGGGGGAAACAGGGTAGTAGTGTTGGTAGAAAGAAAGAAAGAAGGACAGGTCATAAAAAGACAAGGAGAGGAAAATTTCAATGAATTCAGGTTTCCAGGGCCAGACATATATTACATTCAAAGATACTGAAGAAACTAGCAGAGACAAGTGAAGAATTATTAACCGTTATCTCTGAGAATTCCCAAGGAACTGGTAAGGACCTAGAAGATTGGAGAACAAATATTGTCAACATGGTATTTATATTGTGCAAGGTTTTGAACAGTCCAGATGTATTTCATCCGCAGAAGAGAAATCTGTGGAAATATACAATAGTGGTGCTAAATTATTTAAAGTGTTGTTTTACAGAAGAGAGTGAATTGTTCTTGTCTCGGAAGGCAGAATTCGAACAAAGGGTAAAAATATAGGAAACTAGATTCAAATTAGCTTTGTGGAGAAATTTTCTGATGGTATAAACCAGTGGGGTAATTTGGCTAATGAAATGGCAATTTCCCCTTCACTGAAAGTCAAACAGAAGTTAGAGACTCATCAGTACAAAACAGTTTGGTATATTTTGTTGTGCTAGATGATCTCTGGGTCCCTTCCAATTTGATGTTTCTTTGAGGAGTTCAAGGTCATTCAGTAGACATTATGGCTGTTCATTAGGATTTGAACCCAATACAATAACTACTTCTGGTTTAACACTCTTACTACTCTGGGTTTCACTAGTACTATATATCTTTTAGCTGATAATACTTGCCCATTTTTATGTATTATGGCATACTAACATTACTTCTAGTAACAATCTTTTGTGGTTCAAATGATATGTAAGAAAGACACCATCTGGGTTTTTTTTTACTTCCTTTCCTAAATGTGCCATGATTTTCAAACAATGCATTAAAAGCAAATCTTCCACATTCTGTCCAGAAATGCATAGGACAAACAGGTCCCATTAGCTTCTCAATAATTGTACAGGTGCTAATGTCAGCTGTGTTTTGAGGAATTTTACAGTGGATGGCTCTTTCTTCCCCTTCTCCCTCCTTCCATCCCCAAAACTATAAATATAACTTCCTGATAAAATAAAGTTGTTTTTGAGGTTTGAAAAAAAAATGTAATTTCTTATATTTAAAGCCCTGAGAGCTAGGCTTTCTTTTTCTCCTTATTTTTCTAAGGAGAAGGTTAGAAAGGTTACTACAGTTCAACTTTCAGGAATAGTTTTATTTTCCTTCCCCTAATTGAAATCTCATATACTTTCTGGTTTAAGATGAGGCAACGTCTTGGCAGCATTGGGTCATCTTGGACCTAACTTGGTATTGGGTAAAGTTAATAAAACTCAGACCTAATTAAAGTAATCAGTCTAAAAAAAAATAACATTTAAAAGAAGTCTCTGTGAAGACAGCAGAGGTAGCAAGCCAAGCATTAGATAAAAATTTGCTAAGTCATGCACCAAAATATGCTATTATGGAGCTCATGGGATGCGTTTTAATGTTAAAGTCCTCAGTGTAAAGTGAGAAAAACACAGCATCACAAATGCATGTAGTGTTGCTAATATGCAAGCACGATATTTTGCGAGTTCCATGAAAATGGACTGCAACTCTCTAGGCTCTTTTCCACTACTGAGCTGAAGTGTTCTCTATCTTTGAAATGGCAGAAATCTATATAGGTAAAAAGAAAATGCTCTTCCCATTATCTGTCTTCATGCATCCAAAGAGAAAACATAGAAATGGATTTCTGTAACCCAGAAACTGCACAGAACTGCTTCAAGCAAACCACACCCAAACCAAAATTAAATCAGTTCGGCTTTCAAACATAACTACTCTATGCGGAATGAAAAAGCCAGTGGGCACCAAAGTGATGCAAAATCCTTTAACACTCATATACATTTTTGCAATCCTAATTTGAAACGTCTTTGGTTAAATCACAGGCTTATTTGATTGCAATGCATCATGCTCTAGATGAGCCTGGGTAAAACATTTGGCTCTCTCTTTCTCTCCCCTGAAATGCTGCAGAGATGTTATTAAGACAGGTATATGGTGATACATCAGAATTAATAGGAATATTTCAGCTATTGTATGGAATTAACTAACCAGGATTCTGAAGTGTATGAAATACCATGTTGCTTTTGTTCTGAACATCTTGTGGTTGAGCTGAAACAATGCTTTAAAACTGATAGTTAATCTCCTGCATTTTTTTCTATTAGTGCTCATATAATTTGATGAAAAAAAGGTTTTCTTAAAAGAGAAGAGAAATCCAGAGAAATCGTGATGATAGGATGTATATTTTAACCTTTGCCTAGTTAGAAAAGAGGACATTACTTCCTTGTGATGTCACCTCTTTCTTTGTATAATTGTATTTCTTTCAGTCTGAATCCTCCTCAATTTTCCACTAATTTAAGCTCTGAACACATTAAAGGTAGAGGTAAAGGTTCCCCTCGCACATACGTGCTAGTTTTGCCGACTCTAGGGGGTGGTGCCCATCTTCGTTTCAAAGCCAAAGAGCCAGCGCTGTCCGAAGACATCTCCATGGTCATGTGGCCGACATGATTCAATGCCAAAGGCGCACGGAACGCTGTTACCTTCCCACCAAAGGTGGTCCCTATTTTTTCTACTTGCATTTTTACGTGCTTTCAAAACTGCTAGGTTGGCAGAAGCTGGGGCAAGTAACGAGAGCTCACCCCGTTACACGGCAGCACTAGGGATTTGAACCACCGAACTGCCAACCTTTCGATCGACAAGCCTCAATGTCCTAGCCCCTGAGCCACCGTGTCCCTTCTGAACACATTAGGTTCATCATATCCAAAGAATCACCTTTGCTATTTTGGACTGACTGAAATTCTTGGGGGAGGGAAACAATGTATCATTTTGTGATAACCCATAGGAAAGCTCTTTATACTGTTTTTCTTGTTATTAATATTATATATACAAAATGTGAAATCACAGCTGTTATTTCTTTAGTTGGTATTGGCTTTCATACGCATTGAATTCTTTCCAAGAACTTAGGATGTTGTAATGTATTGGAATAATAAATACACAGATTCAAGCAATGTGGGCTTTCATGATAGACAGATGAAAATTTTGTCGGTACACCTATTTTCCTTAGAAAATTTGCACTTATGCCATCCAAGATTTTCTGGTATAAACACTGGGACCACCATGGCCAATTGATGCTATAAACTTTCAAATTTTATTTTCAGATCTTTTGTAAATTTTCTTGCATGAGTTGAGTATGTGATCCACTGTTTCTTTTATCCCTTTGCACTATATGTACTTTGAATAAGTTGATAATTTTTTAAAAAACAAACAAACCCTGAGCTTGATTAACTACAGTTTTTTTGTTTAATGTTCCAGATATAATCCATATAATCCAACAATGCCAGATTGTTTAATGTTCCACTTGTAACATTAAGCATTGTAACTTAATGCTACAAGCACTTGTAGCATTGCTAGGTCTTCTGAACTAGAAGATCCCCTCCGTCTTTTGTAGAAACTGACCATGGGATGTTTTTCCTTGTCAGTATTTTATCCATGTTTTTTATATTATTTCAATATTCATATGTTATTTCCTGTGCATTCACTAAGTTCCAATTTTTAACTTGCATCAATACATGTTCTTGGCTGTCTTCTACATAATGAACTGATGTACCTTTCCTTCTCCAGCAGCTTGTTTGACCTGAAGTAAACCACTGCCTCCATTTTTGCAGAACAGATATAATCTATCACTACGGATGCATGTTGCATAATGAATAGTCATCCTTTTGGAGATGTTTTTGTAGTAAAAGGTATAAAATCTATTAAATAACAGCAGCAATAACAATAAAAGGAAACACACTATAGGAACATTCCCTTCGTTAAGATTTTTCAGATCTAGAGTCTGAAGGGTCCAAGTAGCTTCAGAAGGATGGAAAGATGTGCAGCCACAACAAAACAGGAAACGCAGCACTAGTAGCAATCCTGCCACCTCCAAAGGGGAATGCTGTGGTCTGCCAGCAGCCTGAGGACCTGGCAGCAGAGTCGGACAGTGAGGAGGCTGGGGAGGACAATGGGCCAGTCCCAGAGTCAGGGGAAGGCCTGGATGAGGGCTTTGCATCAAAGGGAGAGATGTGGCCATGGCCACCTGGGAGCGATGCATGGACTCCAGAGCCTCCAGAGGTGGACAGCAGAGAGGCAGAGGAACAGGAGGAGCCTGTTCCTAGCGCATGCATGAGAAGAGCTGCTGAAGGCAAGAACAGCTGAAGCAAAAAGGACGACTCGGGAGTAAGGCCAGAAGTTGATTGGCCACTCCTATAAGGCAGCAATGAGCCATTGGGTTCTTTGTAGAAAAGCAACATCGATTCCAGTGCTTCTTGTCAGTGTCTCTTGAACTTTGTGGAGGGTTTGCCAAGAAAAACCTCTGGCAGGTTGCCAAAGACAACAAAGTTTGGTGATAAAGCTGAAGGACTGTTTATGAAGAATTTGTTTTGGACTAAGTTGAGAATGAATTAATTCTCAGTTGTTCTAATAAAATAAGTTTGTTCAGAACTGAATTGTGTTTGGTAATCACTACTTGGGCCTTGGTCACAACAGGGAATTGTGAGAAACTTCAAGAAGAATATTCAGACAAATTATTTATGTGAGAAAGAAATGGTAGGTACAATTCGGTATTAGAAGGATTTTCATATATTATTATTTTACACCGGCATCCAAAACATAAACATGGGATTTGCATATTTACTGTCATATAAACTTAGCCTACTCATGCTTTTCAACCCTGCCTTTATTCAGCTCTGCATGCAGTGTCAGAAAGAGGCCGTGCAAGTCACAAGTTCAGATGTCAACTAGTTTAACTAATGGCATTTCACAGAATCGTGCCATAATAAAGTTTCACGTACAGCATGCCGCAGAACTGTAAAAGCCAATGCAACTGTAAAAGCATATTAACAATGTAGCAGTGGCCAGAGTTTCCTTTTTTCAAATTGTAGATTTATTTGATTGTGTGTCCCCACCCCCCTTCGATTTTAAAGAAGTTACCGGCTGCTTCGCACATTTAGGATCAAGTGTAAGTTTAATATAAATTGGAACATCTCAATTTAAGATTGATATATAATCATCAAATGTCAGCATTTGGCATCTGCTGCAGATTGAGCCAACCCTCCTTGCATGTTTGCTTGGCAATGGCAAGACATCCCATGCCATTCTAGAATGGCTGAAACAATAAATCCTGCTGAGATTGGAAATACCCTGCTGTGCTTGCCAGGGGCTACTAATGAAAGAGGACTGGGAAAACCGTAATTTTTTTTTCTATGTAGGCTATATATTGCACGTTTTTTATTTTGTTCTCATACTGTGAGCCACCCAAATTCAGTCTTGAGTTAGCAGGCACCTAAATCAAATGAATGAACGAAATAAAATAAAACTATCAAGTTTATAAATAAAACTACAGCCATGGGTGTTCTGTGCACTTTTATGCTGCAGAGAAATCCATCAAAGTATGCTTTCGCAGATTATAAATTGTGCTATTTTATAACACCGTTAACAGCATAGGTAATAGTGGTGATGATATCATAAAATAATCTTCATGAATTTATTCACATTTCTTATTGGTTTGGTAACCAAGCTGATGATAAAGACCTAAACAAACTCCAAGGGTTATACTTTTCCAGTTGAGGTATCTGTTATTCTTAAAGATGTGCAAAGCTCTTTAATTTCTCTTTCTTTACCTCTTAATTCTGAATTTAGTTAAATATCATGGCAAGCACATGATGAGCTGTCCTTTTTTTTTTTTCATTTTTAGTAAATGAATTTTAGTTAAGTGAATTTGTTAGTGAATGCATGCTGGGGTGTAATCAGTCATAGGCATCACAGCAAGCAAGCAAGTAGTGATGATTTTATTTATTAAATTTATTGGCTGCCCATCTTACTACAGGGTAACTCTGAGTGGCTCACAATATTAAAATTTAATCCTCCCATTCTTGTCCATGATCTGCAAAATTATCCCATCCCTTCCACAGTATTTTCTGTAATATTAGAGAAAAAAAATCACACTGGTGTCAATGAGGCATTTTTCCTAATGGCAATTGAGATTTGCAGTGACAGGGATTTTTAAAGACAGGAACGGGAAAAATTAACCTTTCTTTCGTACTGACTGCATTTCCTTCAACTGCAATCCTCTCCTCTCTTTTACATGGTATTTAATTCACCTCTGAAAATCTTCAAAAGCTGCTTGGCAAAAGGAAATGCACACTGCTAAAGAATGAGGTTAAGCCACCATACTGCCTCTCTTTGAATTGCTCCAAAACTTTCTTCAACTATTGGAACTTCGAGAAGAGCAATGTAAACTACCTGAATGAAGGAAATCCCATCAACCTCAATTAGGCTGAGATGAAATTATTTATTTAAGTTAAAGGGCAAATGTCTCCAGGTTACGAGTCCAAAAAAATTGAAAGAAAGAAAGAAAGAAAGAAAGAAAGAAAGAAAGAAAGAAAGAAAGAAAGAAAGAAAGAAAGAAAGAAAGAAAGGGGAGAGGGAGGGAGGGAGGGAGGGAGGGAGGAAATGAATTATTCTTCCATTTTTAATCTAACATCAAATTGAGCTTTTGGTATCACTTATGACAGCTTAAAGCCACTTATGGTTTTAACATGGATTATGGAAAAGTAGCAGGATTGAAAATAAATAAGGACAAAACAAAAATACTAGTTAAAAATATGAGAGAAAATCAAAAAAGGGAGATAATGGAGAAACTGGACATCCAGATTGTGAAAAAAAGTGAAAAATTTGAGCATTCATCTGATATCAAGATGTGCAACTCTGAAGGAAGATAATTATTATAAATGGCAAAAACAAATTGAAATAGACTTGGAGAAATTGAGAAATCTGCAACTATCACTAATGGGAAAAGTAGTGTTAATAAAGATAAACATATTACCAAAACTGCTATTTTTATTTGAAACTATACCACTTTGTGGCAATACAAGAATGTAACTTGATCTGGAATATTTTGCATTGCACTTGTTTTAAGTTCACCAACATTATTGTTTCCTTTGCTCTTTGTGCAGTATGATTAATATCTAGCTGACTACCTAGCATCCTTTTTTTCACCGTAGACCGGGGTGAAATGCTCCCGGTTCAGACCAGATCGCTCGATCCCTGGCTTCCCACCCCAGCTGAGCTGCATGATCATCAGAGGTTTTTTTTTTTTTTAACTTTTAAAAGCATTTTTTCTTCGTCCGAAATAAAACTTTTACTTTTTAAAAAAAAGTAATAAAAAAGCCTCTGATGATCGTGCGGCTCAGCTGGGATCATCAGAACCCTTTAAAAGCACTTTTTTTCTACAACCTCTTTGGCCGAAGAGGTTGTAAAAAAAAAAAAGCTTTTAAAAGGTTCTGGCTATCAGGCAACTCAGCTGGGATCACCAGAACTCTTTAAAAGCTTTTTTTCCTCTGGTGATCCCAGCTGAATTGCTTGATCATCACAGGCTTTTAAAAGCATTTTTAATGCAGAAGAGATTGTAGAAAAAATGCTTTTAAAAGTAAAACAAAAATGCCCACCCAGTCACATTACCCCCCCCACCAAGCCACGCCCACAGAACCAGTAGTAACAAATTTTACATTTCATTCCTGCCATAGACCCCAGAAAATTCATGTTACAGTGAATATTGCTGAAGCAGCAGGAGAAAAAAAATAACCTATGGAGCATGTAGGTTAAAAAAAATGGCATGGAAACAGGTGTCCCAATATTTTATATTTTTTTTTACATTTATAACTTGCCCTTCTCCGAAGACTCAGGGCGGCTTACATTGTGTAAGGCAATAGTCTCATCCTATTTGTATATTTATATACAAAGTCAACTTATTGCCCCTCCAACAATCTGGGTCCTCATTTTACCTACCTTATAAAGGATGGAAGGCTGAGTCAACCTTGGGCCTGGCCTTCTTAAATAGTGGAATGAGTCAGTCAGTAACTATTTCTGAAACATCCCCTTCCCTCTTTCAGCTGAAGTTGTGTCTCGACAGTTAATGTCTAGCCATCCTGCTCTACCCTTTTGAAAACTCTACAGTTATCTCCTTTCAGAATTCCCATTGCATGTCTGAGATCTTATTACTATAGGCCATTCTAGGGAGAAAGACAATTCTGCGATATTTGGAAGACACTTGGAATTGCAGCCGAGGCAAGATAGATAAAGCAGTAAAATAGGGAGATCGCTTGCCTGGAGTTACTGTGACAACTGCAGCTGTAAATCTGTCCTGGATGAACATGGTTTTGAAGGAGTGGGCACCCATTCCTTTCATGTTTCTGAATGAAATGTTGAAAGAGAAACCCCTGGAGCTAGTACTTAGGTGACCTTAGGCCTGTGAAAGGAAAACAAATCAGAAGGCCACACAGATTACTTTGATGAGTAGAACTCCAACTGAACAGATATAAACTTTAATTTGGAGCTCTAGAAATTTGTTCTGAGGTGACTTTTTTATTATTGGAAAGAGATCCAGTACAGAATTTATCTCTGTGTCTCTTTCTTTGAAATATTTGAATTGAGAAAATTAGATTAGGGTGGATAGACCCAATGACAATTCCCTTGGTAACATGGAATTCAGGCACTTAAATGTGTTTGTGTGTATATTTCAGATTAAAACAATATAGAGCAGGGGTCTCCAACCTTGGCAACTTTAAGACTTGTGGACTTCAACTCCCACAACTCAGCTTTGCTGGCTGAAGGACTCTGGGAGTTGAAATCCACAAGTCTTAAAGTTGCCAAGGTTGGAGATCCCTGCTACAGAGTACAACTAGCACAATTTACAGGGATCTTAAGGATGCATTGTAAATGGACATGGATATTTAGAGCGGAATGTTGAATAACTAGGCATTGCTAATAATGATAATGAAAGCAGTAACAATACCTGATTGGAAAATAGATATGAAATAACTTACGATATTGCAGGCTTCCAATGATGCATTGAAATGTATTACCGTATATACTCGAGTATAAGCCGAGTTTTTCAGCACGTTTTTTGTGCTGAAAAACGTCCCCTCGGCTTATACTCGGGTCTATACGGCTTATACTCAAGTTTGTTTTTTTTTTTAAGCCCCTCGGCTTATACTCGAGTATATACGGCTTGTACTCGAGTTTTTTTTTTTCTTTTTTTCACATTTTACCGGACGGAATCCCTGCCGGTGCAGTGAGAGGGCGGGGCGGGGGAGCCGCCAGCCTTCTCAGCTGAGGGAGGGAGGGTTTCCCCAACCGGTAGGTGCCTCATTTCCCACCCTCGGCTTATACTCGAGTCCCCAGTTTACCCCAGTTTTTGGGGTAAAATTGGGGACCTCGGCTTATACTCGGATCGGCTTATATTCGAGTATATACGGTAGTTTTATTATATTTTACTTTTGTTGTTTATCCATCCATTTTTCACTACCTTTATCAGATTCTTCTTTTTGTATCATCTATTTCTTTATTTTTCTCCTTAAAAACAACACCTACTGCAGCAGCAACAAGCAGATCGTGATTGTGTACACACTCAGCAGGTCAGCAATTTCTACTTTAAAAGTCTTGCACTATGTTTTCCAACTTTCAAGCTGTTCACCACTTTGCAATCAAAGATTGCTCAACATTATTGGTGTTGTTGTTTTTTTGAAGTGTCAGTGGTCCATGCACATAAGTAGACATCCAAACATTCTTAGTCAGGAAAGTTTTTCCTCAGTCCGTTTGATATAAATGTCATACAGACTTAAAGAGGAGATGCTTCAATAGTGAAATGGGTGGCACAAAAATCAAATAATTAAATAAAATTACCATAATCAAAATCTGAGTGAGTACTATGGTTAACGTAGCCACGAGTGGCCCCACACAGGCCTATTAATCCTCCCTGCCTGGAGATCTTGGCTCCCTACTCTCTTTCATATCTCCACTTATTCTATAAACTAGCTTGTGTTCTAGTGTAAAAGTAGAGGAGGAAGGAGCAAGAAAAATTGGCTAGTTCTTGCGGGAAAATGGCAATTAATTTCTAGCCCACTAGAGTATCCATGATTATTTTGTTATGCTATTTTACTTTTTATCCTGCCTTTGTTATCTTTATAAATAACTCAAAGCAGCAATCACACTTAATAATCCTTTCTCCTTCTATTTTCCCCACAACAACAACCCTGTTTGGTGGGTTGGACTGATCCAGAGAATGGATCTAAATTCACCCAACCGGCTTTCATGCTTAAGGCGGGACTAGAATTCCCGATTTTTAGTCTTATGCTTCTTCTAGATACTAAGAGAGGTCAAGCATAAAAGAATGTCAGATATTTCTTCAGGTCTGGAAGTACTGGGGTTTGCCCCCTCTTTTATTGCACTGTTGCTCAACACTCCACTCCATTTTAAAAATAGACATTACATTACCCCACCTCTTTTTGTTGCCTTCTGATTTCTTCTGCATGGCATTAGCAAGCCACTCTGATTTTTAAACAGTTGCTATTTTAAACATTTGCCCTCTATTTACAATAGGAAATGCTCTATGTGAATTTATTTGAATTACAGGAAATGGTGGCTTATCTAATTGTTTTAAATGTAATTGTTTTTGAGTTACAAAAATGGGGGCAACAACTAGCTTGCATCAAAGAAATACAGGTAGGTTTCTGGATATTTGCAGCACATAAGCGATAAGCTTAAATTTGACGGCTTCCTTTTCTCTTAATTAGTGATCATAAGAACACTTACCGTGTTCTCATTATTCCTCATTATACCTTGTTACATTATCATATTTCATTTTTCACTACAGAATTTCAAGGACAAAAATCTTATTTATGTTTATGTTTAAGTAGATTACATAATTGTTTTAAAAAGAAAATTAAAAGGTAAGGACAGCAAGACCTATTTTTATAGAAAATTTGATTGTTCTGCATGAATTACTTGATAATGTCCCTATATCAGCCACAGAGGGAAAGGCTGAGAACCTTTCTTCACTATTGATCCTTTGTGAAATTCTAACCATTGCTGCAGAGATAGAAGGAGCTTCTGACATAATAATGAATTGTCCAGAGTTTCTTTGCTTCCCTCTGAATTTTGCTGCTGACCTGTTTTACAGTAGAGAAAAGAGCAGGATAAGGGTGCTTAAAACACAGCTTGGCCTCATGAAAATAGTAGAAAAATTCAAATACCAACAAAGAAAAGCTCTTAGGAGACTTGTGAAGGTAATAAGTGAATCTTAAAGCATAACATCATATTATTTATTTATTTATTTATTTGTCAATCATATATAAGATAACAGGTAAAAGTATAAACATAACTTGGATACATGAAAAGAGGAAGTAAAAAAGGAATATTACGACAGGGATGGTAGGCACCCTGGTGCCTTACAGACCTCTTAGGAATGGAGTGAGGTCAACAGTAGACAGTTTAAGCTTAAAGTTTTGGGGGTTTGGGGAAGAAACTACAGAGTCAGGTAGTGCATTACAGGCATTGACCACTCTGTTACTGAAGTCATATTTTCTGCAATGAAGTTTGGAGCGGTTTACCTTGAGTTTGTATCTATTATTTACTCGTGTATTGTTGTGGTTGAAGCTGAAGTAGTCATTGACAGATAGGACATTGTGGTAGATAATTTTGTGTATTATGCTTAGGTCAGATTGAAGTCTGCGTAGTTCTAAGTTGTCTTTTTTCTCTTTTTTTCCTTGCATCCAAGCATAATCTTCACCTGTTCTCACTACTTAGGGCTCATCATCACATCCTCTTTAGAGTAGCACAACTTTGACCCAGTAATTTGTCAGTGGTGGTGATCTCATTTTCTGTCAAGTCCATAGATGAGTCAGCTTAAAGTCCTCTTCCGCTGCCCCAGTTATAAAAATAACATTATTCTTCCTCTCCCAACACAACCGTTGCTATGGATATGATCTAGGATGCTTCACCAACAACGTAGTTGATGACAAGGAAAATATCTAGGATCTCCCCAGCTTCATTGGACACTTTAGATAGCTGTTGAGCACACTCTGTCTCTTCCAGTCATGAAGCATTTTGGCTTCAACCTGGCTTTTGCACAAAGATCTGACTGCCTAGTGCCTGATGAGAGCTTCCCAAATCCCTTGTCAGTTCATGCCCGGGCACTTAATGTACACAAGTTTAATGCTGCTTTGAAAGTGTGCTAGATTTGTTGTTTTAAACATGGATTTAATACTCTTAAAAGAGTGCTCGCCTTGGGCTACACACAAGGTCAATTTAAAATAGGAGAGAGAGAGGCAGGTTCTGTTAGTTGTGCACAATTTCAGTGCAGGTTTCCTGCTATTACTGCTGATGATAAGAGATTTCATGTGACTTTTTACTTTTTTATAATGCCATTTTGCCAACAGCCATGGGCTGTTTATGGGTGCTGTCAGCCAAGGTCTTCTCTGTCAGGTATTTTCTTGCAGCTCTAGTCAAAGCTGGAACTTGATAATTATCTATCACTTTCTCCTACTTCACCCACCTTCGTTCCTTCATTTCCTTCCTTCCTTCCTTCCTTCCTTCCTTCCTTCCTTCCTTCCTTCCTTCCTTCCTTCCTTCCTTCCTTCCTTCCTTCCTTCCTTCCTTCCTTCCTGTGATCTGTCTGTCGGGCTATTTCTGAGCACAGGTTTAAGATTCTTTTAAAAGAGCAGCTTGACTTTTTTGCCTGACAGCTCAAAGGCTCACAGGCTCAAAGGAGGACTTGGCTAGAAGGGCAGACTGACCTGTCTCTTCTGTACTACCAGCTGGATGGTTTTAAGACACTTTCAGAAAAATATTTGACCCCTGTTCATCAATAGCCCAGCTTAACAGGCACAGAGCAGTTCCTATGGTGTAATCTCCAAGTAGAGTAGGGTGAAGACAGGAGAGTTTGGAGTCTTGGGAAGGAAGCATCAGAGGCCAGTCACTCCCTAGAATTCTTGAAGTTTTTACATGGCTGCTCCCAAGTGAATGTAATGTCTGGCAAGATTCAGAACAATAAAGAAGCAACTCTGATCAGCTCACCATGTTGTTCTGGTTCATTGTGTTCCATATCCTAAGTTCTCTTTGTTGGGCAACTTGAAGAACTAACTCTTAACTCGCAAAGCATCCTGGCCTGCTCTCAAGTTGCTAAAGGCAAGGGGGATGGGAAACCGACAAAGTAGCATGGCAGCCAAAGACAGGCGCACATTCCAGACATATCTTTCTCAAGGCTGTCTCCTACCCACAGTGGCTTGAGGGGAGTGAGCTCTACAACCCGCAAAATTGCTCCATTGGTGAATGTGATTGATGACACACCCTGAGGGGAGGGGGGAAACAGGGTCATATTAGGACCATAAATTAAGTGGGGTCAGAGTTGGCTTCATTTGGAAACATGCCGACATGAAACTTCTAATAAATAACTGGATTTCTTTTGAAGCTTGGCTCCAAGGCTCATGATTTAATTAGGGCATCCATCAGAACCCTGACACCCAGTGGTGGGATTCAGCTAGTTCGCACCTATTCGGGGAACCGGTTGTTAACTTTCTAAGCAGTTCAGAGAACCAGTTGTTGGAAGAAATCTTATTTTGTTTTATTCCATTTTACAGGGCTAATCCTGTAAGGAAGGCAGGAAGGAAACATTCTGGTGTTTCTAGCCTAATCTTTATTGCCCTGATTACAGAAACTGCCTCTCTGGTTAACCCTTATTACATTGTAACAGCTAAGGCAAAGCGCCCTTCGATGTGAGTGATGTTGAGTTGAGCATTCCCACATGGTCACATGACCACCAAGCCACAGCTACCTAGCTGGTCATTAGGGCAGAGAACCGGTTGTTAAATTATTTGAATCCCACCACTGCTGACACCAACCACTGTAAAGTTCCATGTAACACATGTCCTCCATACTTTAAACTGAGACAATTGTTAGCTGCTTTGCATTGGCACATGGTGATATTTGAGAAAGAAGACGAAGCTGGGGTATTCACCAATCACTTTCCCTTCCTTGTCATTCATTAAAACAGTAAGGAAGCATCACTCACTGGTCTTGTTACTGTGGCAGAATAAAGATTGGCAATAAGAGCAAAACAGATTATTCCAGCATCCTATTTTGCCAGTTCCCAGACTGGAGGATAGCATTTAAATGTGGTTGTTTGTGCCATTAGGCAGGCAATTAGTAGCTTCAAGCAGCATCTCTGAGCTATTCTTCTCTCTCTCATTCCTGATCCCCTGTGCTGTGTCTGGTGAAGGCTGACTGCCAGATGTGCAATACAATAGACGATACTGGAGATGGGCTGTCTGGTTTCTAAATATGCAGAGATGTAACAAAATTACATTACACACAAATGCAATTAGAAACATGTGAACTGCATGGGATGTCTCTAACTTCGAGGTTTTCCTATTCAGAATTTGCTACAAGCTATAACTTGCTAATGTAGCTAATGTTTAAAGCTATTTGTCATTGCTACATTGTGGTCATCGTGTTAATTCCGGCCCATCGTGAAATGGGCCGGAATAGCTCAGGCTGTAAGGAGCCTATTATTAGAACACAGTAGCCTGCAATTACTGCAGGTTCAAGCCCGGCCCAAGGTTGATTCAGCCTTCCATCCTTTATAAGGTAGGTAAAATGAGGACCCAGATTTTTTGGGGGGGGCAATAAGTTGACTTTGTAAATATACAAATAGAATGAGACTATTGCCTTATACACTGTAAGCCGCCCTGAATCTTCGGAGAAGGGCGGGATATAAATGTAAAAAAAAATAAAAAAAAATTCAGAAAATTGGGAAAAGTCCAACACTTCATATAGAAATAAAGATCAGAACATGTGTTCTTTTAATTTAATTTATTGCATTTACCGTATTTTTCGGATTATCATGCTCACTTTTGTGTCTCCGAAAAGGGTGTAAAAATGTCTGTGCATCTTATAGATTGAATATTGCTGAAGTCCCACCCACCCACCAGCCAGTTTTTTTTTACCTCCACATGCCCCATTTTCGGGCCTTTTTTTGGACTTTTTCAGGCCTTTTATAGCCGATTTTCAAGGCTTTATGGTCCATTTTTGAGGCTTTTTTCAGCCTGTTTTCAAGGCTTTTTTTGTGTGTGCCAATTTTTTAGAAAAAAATGGCCTAAAAAAAGCCTCAAAAACTTGCTGAAAAAAGCCTCCAAAATAGGCTAAAAAAGCCCTTGAAAATGGGCCGAAAAAATGCTGGAAAAGGCCCGAAAAAGACCCAAAAATGGGGCGCATGGAAGCCAAAAAACTTTTTGTTGTTGTTGATTTCCTCTTCTAAATTTAGGTGTGTCTTATATTCCCAAAAAATATGGTATATACTTTTTGAGAATTGAAGAAACAATACATTGAGCCATGGTGGTGCAGTGGTTAGAGTGCAGTACTGCAGGCTATTTCTGCTGACCTCTAGCTGTCTGCAACTTGGCAGTTTGAATCTCACCAGGCTCAAGTTGACTCAGCCTTTCAGCCTTCCGAGGTCGGTAAAATGAGGACCCAGATTGTTGGCGCCAATATGATGTCTCTGTAAACTGCTTAGAGAGAGCTGTAAAGCACTGTGAAATGGTATATAAATCTATTACTATAAGAATTTTTGGTGTAGCACAACAGTTACCCTTAAACCATTTGATAATTTCACCCTAGGCTGGTTGATCTGAATAAATGGAAACCAATTCTTGTTTTCCCAACAAGCCTCTTCTATGAAATTCTACTTATATAATACGTTGAAAACTAAACTTTATGTTTATCATTCCACCAGAACATTAGAGGTGAAACATTTCCTTGAATAGTAAAGCAACTCTGTCTCTCCAAAGAAGTTGACTTTCTGTTTTCCCCAGGATTATTTTTTTTAATTGAGGATGGCTTTATAGAAGGGGAAAGAAAAAGGAAAGATGGTAAAGGAAGAAATAGGGGGAAAGGAAGATCTGTGAGTAATATCCAAATAAGAACCCTTGACAAACTCTCTCCATTCTCCCTAAAGTCTGAATATGAATTGAAACATGAGCGTTAATTTAAAGCAATGAGCAACTGAATGATGCTTTGCAAAGTAGTCTCTAAAACCAAAAGGTCAGAGGTGGATGGCACATGAATTAACAACCAGTTCGCCCAGCACCGAAAATGTGAGTGAACACGCGCGCACCTTCCGTGCATGCAAGCGGCCTTTCACCCATGCGCTTTGCTCATGCATGCAACTTAAAACATAGCTAAATAGGATGGCATACCACCCACAGGTCACAACTACTGGTTCATCTGAACCGGTCCGAACTGGCAGCAGCCCACAACTGCAAAAGGTACAATTGTATAGATTTGCTCAGTTTAACTGGACTTTAGTTACACTTAGGGCACAGTGGCCAAAATGTGTCATAATTGACTTGATAGTGCCCTTTTAATTAGCACAAAATGTTATAAATAGTACAGATGTTCAGTTCTTTATTTCTATATGAAGTGTTGGACTTCTCCCAGTTTTCTGAAATTAGCATGAATTGGATGTGTGTAGTCAAGTGAAAATAAAGACTAGAGTGACATCAGTGGTAGGTTGCCTCCGGTTCGGTCCGGTTCTTGCGAACCGGTAGTAAAACTGACGGGAGACTTCACCCACCCACCCGGACCTCGAGATGGACAATCTGTGCATGCGCAGAAGCGCACACGTGTGAGCAAAGCGAGTGCACGCGCAATCCCATTGCGAACCAATAGTAAAGGTAAGTAGAACCCACCCCTGGGTGACATGATACAGTCGAAGTCTTCCAATATTTGAAGGGATGCCAAAAAGGAGAAGGGTCAACCTATTCTCCAGAGCACTGGAAGGCAAGACAAGAAGTGATAGCTGGAAACTAACCAAGCACAGAGGCAACCTAGAACTAAGGAGAAGTTTCTTGACAGTGAGAACAATAAATCAGTGGCATTGCTTGCCTCCAGAAGTTGTGGGTACTCCACCACTGGAAGCTTTTAAAAACAGACTGGAGAGTCATTTGTCTGAAATGGTGTAGAGGGTTGGACTAGGAGACCTCCAAAGTCTCTTACAATTTTATTGTTCTGTTATTCACACACAAAAACACATGGCAGAAGCCTTCCAATTTGTTCTCAGACACAAGGAAAGAACATCTTCTCTTAAAGCCATAAACCCATATGAGGAAAAAGAAGGAAATTTATTTATTTATTTGTTTGTTTGTTTGTCTGTTTATTTACTTATTTACTTACTTACTAAATTTATAGTCCACCTTTTTTATAAATGGGATTCACACCAATTTATTAAAACAAATAAAAGGTGAAACTCTTCTGAAACTACACAAAAAATGAAGAGAGGAAATATATTTCATGGCACAAGCTAGAAAAAGCAGGGAATAAATGTACTGCCATTTATTTTGAGAAGATGAATATAAAATCACGCCCATGTGGTTAATTTGTTTATTCTCAGACTAGAAAACAAACACCTTATGTCACCTTGCCAAGCAAAAAACAAAAAACAAAACAAAAAAACAAGAGCATGCCAGTGAATTAAAAGCAGGTCGGTGTTATTTTTTTCCCCCTTTAATCTTGCTTTTGCTGGTGGCATCTTTTTTTCTTTCGGTGTGGGCTCACACTTCTGAAGAAGCTTGTACATTCTCCACAGCAGTTTATGATATGAAATTCTAGTTTTGTCAGGCATGAACAATCAGATTAGTGTCTTGAATAAGCCACAGTTGGTAGTATTCAGCCAACAGGTTAGGTGGTGTTTTTTCCCCTCCTTAGAACAGGTTTTTTATCCTGTTCTGCTGGAAAGGATTTTGATGAGCTAGAGTAACAGAGCAGGATTAAATATTAGGACTGTGGAGCACCTTGGAAATAATTTAGAAAAGGTGCTTTGTGACATGCAGGCACCAATGTACTACAGCAGGAGTGTCAAACTCATATTGTCGCAGCATTGTCAGGTGATATATCAGGACTTTTTCCCTCTTCACTAAATGTGGGCATGGCCAGCGGGTGATGTATCCGGCGTGTGGACCACGAGTTTGACAGCCCTGTATTACAGCATCTATTTCCTGTTCCTTAAAGCAGCTGTATCTTTTCCTGGGATAATGAAGCTGTTGTCTTGGGATAGGTTTCTGGGAATAGTTACTGTTCCTTTCAAAAGGTGCAGATAGGTGCTGTGATTACACTCCGCATACTTCAGGGCCCTTCCTGGAATCAATTTGTGAAACATTGCACAGCCATGATTACCTAGTGATGGAGGATGTCAGAAGGGTGTTTCTTTCCTGCCTTTCCTTCTCTGTGCCAGGTGCCTGCAGCCTAGAAGGCAGTGATCTAACTCGCCGCAAATTAGTAAGCGAGACTGAGACTTCAGCAGGACTACCATCTAATCCTTGGCAAACAATCCTGATCTATCAATCATTCATAAAGGAGCAAAAGACCCCAGGCATTCCTTGACTGTTACTTATTTTAGTTTAGTTTATTTTCATCTCTGAGTTTCACCTTCCCTTTCTTTCATTCTCATCTTGGCCTCTGAATGACGGCTGAAATTTCAGCACTGCGGTGCTAAAATCCATTATTAACTATGCTTGACTAACTGAGGTTAAGTACTCAGAAGTAGAAGATGGGAGGAAAAAAAACAAACAGAAAGGAAAACAGAAAGCAAATGTACGCCTCCTTAGCTGGACAGAAACTGGCGAGGCATAACAGTAAATGCATAATAAATTCAAAACCCTTTTGACAACCAAGAAGAAAGTACTGTAAATGCAAAAGGTATGCATTTATTTCTTTTGGTTTTTCCCTTTTCCTCTTTTTTTTTTTTAATCATAGGTCCTCTGCATTGCAGTTCAGATACTAAGGAAAAATAAATAGGTATAATTGTGGATATAAAGACCCTGTTTTTCAGCCTTTCCTCCACTGTGCTTCATTCTTGCAAGTTGACTTTTCAGAAAGAGGCAACTGATAGCTATAAATACACTGAAAGACTAATGGAAATAAAGCAAGTAAACATGATTCATGTTTATATTATTATGTTTATAGCTACCTTCCCTCTATTCCTTTGTAGAAATTAGGATTTTATAAGATTAGGCTGCATAAAGGTATGTTTTGTGTTGTTTTTTTCTTGGACTCCTACCTTTTTATGACACTTATTTTGAACCAAATAGCAGTGAATTTGAATTTTTGTAGAAAAATTCGATTTATATGAATACAGTATAAGAACGTCAGCCACTATTATGCTGAGGGCCATGATTAATACCTTTTCACTCAGTCAAGATAAAGATAAATTTCGATCATAATCTCAAGAATGTTTTAGTAACATTTCCCCATATTTTAGTGCTTTCTTACATGGGCATTTTCTTCTATGTATGTCTTACCTTCAGTTAGGTGGACATTATATAAATGGAAGCAGACTTTTTTCCCCAAGGATTAAGACACTGATCATTGCTATTGGTGTACTGTGTATTGTTTACTAATTTGATACGTAAGGGTGGGTGTGTTTGAGAGAGAATTGGTGAATGAAAATACTGAGGAAAATCATTCAGGAATTCCCATATGGATCACACACATAATTGGAGTTTATTTAAAAAAACAAATAACTGAAATGTAAAGAATTGTTCCTCTTTGGTTTGGATTGATTGGGGGTGGAGATGACATGCCAGCAGAGTTAAGTTAGGCATTTTCTGAATTTTTGAAATGGTGAGCCTGAATAATTTGCCATCATTGATATCAGAGGTGGGTTTCAGCAGGTTCTGACCAGTTCTGGAGAACCGGTAGCGGCAATTTTGAGTAGTTCGGAGAACCGGTAGTAAAAATTCTGACTGGCCCCATCCCCACATCTATTCTTTGCCTCCCAAGTCCCAGCTGATCAGGAAGAAATGGGGATTTTGCAGTAATCCTCCCCTGGAGTGGGGTGAGAATGGAGATTTTACAGTATCCTTCCCCTGCCATGCCCACCAAGCCACGCCCACCAAGCCATGCCATGCCCACCAAGCCACACCCACAGAACCAGTAGTAAAAAAATTTGAAACTCACTACTGACTGGTATAGATGATAAATGTATACAATGCTTCATTGTAGCACACACCTTCCCCTCTTATTCTCAGTTAATTCCATCCTTCTAGGTTTTGCAAGCTGGTGTAGCCAAATAAATAAGTCGTTGATGCTCAGCTCTTACAATAAATAAGTCTCAAGATGTTATGCTGCCTATACTTCCCTCCCAAAATTTTTGCATGTGCTGGAACGAGGTGCTGTGCCTGTAGGGTTGCTGCTGAGCTCCAAGCCAAGATCTTCAGCATGTTGTTGTTGAGCACTCCAGCTGAGTCCCAAAGCCAAACCCTAGGTAAAAATCCCACCAAAATGTGCTGCTTATCATAGCATGTGATTTTGATAGCTGACTGACAGCTTTATTTCCCCACAACAACAACAGTCCTATGTGGTGGGTTGGCCTGAGTGACAGTGACTGACCCATAATCACCCAGTCAGCTTTCAAGACTAAGGGTGGGGGGGGTTAATGTTCATAGTCTTTGGTTTAGTGGTGGGTTGCTACCGGTTCACCCCAGATCAGGTGAATCGGTAGCAGTGGCGATGGGAGGCTCTACCCACCCGACCCGATGCTTCTGCGCATGCGCAGAAGCGTCACATGTGCAAGCGTGCAAGCACCCACTAACGAACTGGTAGCGATGGATTTTGAAACCGGCTCTGCTTTGGTTCTTAGGCCAGCATCTTTACTATTACTCCAAACTGGGGCTTCTTTTATGCTGCTTGAATCACAGCTGTGTAGGAAGCAGGAACTCTTAATAGGGTCCTGTAAAATCAAAATGGATCCTCCTCCTCCAACCTCCTAAACATCTCTTCTGTCACATCATCTCCCTGAGCAACTCAATAAATTAAGCAACCCAGTGGACCTGCAACTGATCAAGTGCCTCACTGCCTCTTTGAAACTCTTTGACAAGAGTTTCAACCTTGATATCCTTAGGATACACTCCAAATGGCCTCTTATAACCTGTGTGTGTGTGAGAGAGAGAGATATTAGGCACTGGGATAGATTGCTTTTCTTCCCTCTTGTGAAGGAGGAAACGCCACAAAAACAATCAGAAAGGAATCTGTCCATTACAAGGAATGAATTCCAATCCCCCCCACCCATTTTCATATCACATGTCACTTAAACTACAATTGACCTATTAGCATCTGACATCATGCCTCAATTTCATTCTTTTTTTATGCAAGGAGTTTATGATTACAAACCATTTCTTCCCTCTCTCTCTCTCTCTCTCTCTCTCTCTCTCTCTCTCTCTCTCTCTCTCTCTCTCATTAAAACCCTTTCAGCTTGTCTATTTTGCTGGAATGAAAACTGAACAAACCAAACACCCAGGAGATCCTCTCCCAAAGCCCCCAAGCTAGCAAGGTCCCAAGTTTCTTTAAATAGCAGAAGTTCTACAGTTTGCTGCTGGGATGCACATATGTGTGAAGCGTAACACCCCCACACACAGCCTGTGCAATTTGGCTGCATTCAGAGCATTCTGTCAGCATTTTAAAGTTCTCAGAATCCACTTTCAGCATTTCCTGGGCTGCCCACACATGGTGCTTCACAAACAACTTCCAAATGAAACTGTCCTCTCAGCCTAAATAAGAAACATCCATCATTTTAATTGTCTATGAAAACTGGTCATCTTCTGCCTCCTAAACCAGAAACTGGACATCATTCTAGGTTTGTTTCTAACGCCACACTTGTTCCTTTCAAGGCAGCTAAGTATTACTTAACTAGGAATAAACTTTAGGGTAGGGAGTATTCATTAATCATCACCTAGATATAACTATAATTAAATAAAAGAAAATAAATGCTTTCCTTCTTAAGGAGGGCACTAGGAGCATGATTTTAGCTTGACACTGTAGCTTTACAATTTACCTCTAATGAATGATAATAATAATCTTGATCTGTGTAACTTTTACACTTTATTTCTGTAGATTGAAAATGAGATGTTGAAAAACTTCCTACAAAGGACAGGTAGTTTGTACCTGTCAGATCTGGATGAATCACTAACCCTGTATCAGATCTCTCTGAGATTCAGGAACTATAAAGCATCAAAGTGTGGATTCTCCCAAAGCATAATCACTTGGTTTTTGGAAGTACAGAGACATGCACTTATAAAAATTGAACCGGTTCTCAAGCTCCCCAAAAGAGAAAGAGGAATGGGGAGAAGAGAGAGGATATACTTTTTCTAATTATCAGCGCTACCTTTTAATCCCAGTAAATAATAATTCTTTATTTGAACTGAAATTGAATTCTTCAAAGATAGATAGTAGTACTAGTATATTAGTACTATAAATGTTTGGTTTGCTTTTTTGTTCATTTGTATGGGAATATTGCATTATATAGGTGTGGAATTAGAAGCACACAAATCAGTGGTGGGATTCAATTTTTTTTACTACCGGTTCTGTGGGTGTGGCTTGGTGGGCGTGGCAGGGGAAGAATACTGTAAAATCTCCATTCTCTCCCCACTCCAGGGGAAGGTTACTGCAAAATCCCCATTTCCTCCTGATCAGCTGGGACTCAGGAGGCAGAGAATAGATGGGGATGGGGCCAGTCAGAGGTGGCATTTACCAGTTCTCCGAACTACTCAGAAGTTCCACCACTGGTTCTCCAGAACTGGTCAGAACCTGCTGAAACCCACCTCTGACACAAATTAGATTGCAAGTATCTTCAAATCTTTTTTACACCTTCCCCCAAAAAAGCGAAGCTAACAACTGTACATTAAGAAGTAAACTGATAGCTCTTCTTAGCTTATTTTTCCATGCATTCCTCTATGCTTAGTTCAGAGTTAGCTTTATGTTCAGGAATGCTTTCAATTTAATGATAATGTTGTATACCTAGCCAGTCAAGTGATGTTTAATTGCTTTAGCCTGTGAGACCATTATAGACTTCCAAACAATGTAGAATACTCTTAAAAATATCACCGGCTATGGCAAACCTCCTTCCCAGGCTGAAGGTAATCAACAACTGGCAGATGACCTGAATGAGTTTTACTGCAGGTTTGAAAGGAAACTACAACCACCTATCTCCACAACCCCCATCTCAGACACACCAACAACAGCCAAGCCTCCTACAACTGACCCCATTTCATTGGGTTCACAACCCCTAGTGATCACAGAAAAGGAAGTGCAGGACTTATTTCACAGACAAAAGCCAGGAAAAGCTCCAGGCCCAGACAAGATAACCCCTTCTTGCTTAAAAGTCTGTGCTGACCAATTGGCCCCCATCTTCACCCATATTTTCAATAAATCACTAGAGATGTGTTATGTTCCTTCTTGCTTCAAACGCTCTACCATCATCCCAGTGCCGAAGAAGCCCACCATCAAGGAACTGAATGACTACAGACCAGTTGCTCTAACATCTGTAGTCATGAAAACCTTTGAAAGGCTAGTGCTTTCCTACCTGAAAACCATCACGGATCCGCTGTTAGACCCCTTGCAATTTGCATACCGAGCAAATAGATCAACAGATGATGCTGTTAATATGGCTCTGCACTACATCCTACAACATCTTGAATCTCCAAAGATCTATGCAGTTTAGACTTTAGTTCAGCATTCAATACCATCATCCCAAACACTCTTCTAACTAAGCTAAACCAGCTACAGGTACCTGAACAGACTTGTAAGTGGATCACAAGTTTCCTAACAAACAGGAAGCAGCAGGTGAAGCTAAGCAGGATCACATCAGATACCTGTACAATTAGCACAGGGGCCCCCTAAGTGTGCTCTCCCCACTTCTCTTCTCTCTGTATACCAATGACTGCATCTCCAATGATCCATCTGTTAAGCTACTGAAGTTCGCAGATGACACAACAGTGATTGGTCTCATTCGAGACAATGACGAATCCGCATATAGACGAGAGGTCGAACGACTAGCCTTGTGGTGCAACCAAAACAATCTGGAACTGAACACACTCAAAACCGTAGAAATGGTGGTAGACTTTAGGAAAAACCCTTCCATACTTCCACCTCTCACAATACTTGACAACACAGTATCAACAGTAGAAACCTTCAAATTTCTGGGTTCTATCATATCGCAAGATCTCAAATGGACAGCTAACATCAAAAACATCATTAAAAAAGGACAACAAAGAATGTTCTTTCTGCCCCAACTCAGTAAGCTCAAACTGCCCAAGGAGCTGCTGATCCAATTCTACAGAGGAATTATTGAGTCTGTCATTTGCACCTCTATAACTGTCTGGTTCGGTTCTGCAACCCAACAAGAAAAACACAGACTTCAGAGGATAATTAGAACTGCAGAAAAAATAATTGCTACCAACCTGCCTTCCATTGAGGACCTGTATACTGCACGAATCAAGAAGAGGGCCATGAAAATATTTGCAGATCCCTCACATCCTGGACATAAACTGTTTCAACTCCTACCCTCAAAACGACGCTATAGAGCACTGCACACCAGAACAACTAGACACAAGAACAGTTTTTTCCCGAAGGCCATCACTCTGCTAAACAAATCATTCCCTCAACACTGTCAGACTATTTACTGAATCTGCACTACTATTAATCGTTTCATCGCCAATCTCTTTCCACTTATGACTGTATGACTATAACTTGTTGCTGGCAATCCTTATGATTTATATTGGTATATTGACCATCATTTGTGTTGTAAATGTTGTACCTTGATGAACGTATCTTTTCTTTTATGTACACTGAGAGCATATGCACCAAGACAAATTCCTTGTGTGTCCAATCACACTTGGCCAATAAAAAAAATTCTATTCTATTCTATTCTATTCTATTCTATTCTATTCTATTCTATTCTATTCTATTCTATTCTATTCTATTAATAGTGGAAAATAGAGATTAAACAACTCCCAGGCTTTGGTTTCAGGTGGTGTTTGAGAAAATTTTCATCTGCAGGATGGTTGGAAGCCTAAAGCTTGGCAGGATTGTTCCAAGTATTAAGTAAGGACCCCAAAATAACGTATAAAAATATTTCAATTTTTACAGCAGTTGTGTGTAAGACCTGAATGTAACAGAAATAACTGGATAGTTGGTAATAAACTATAATCCCTAACATTAATAATCATTAAATGAGATACAAGACATTTTTTACAGATTCAGTATTGAAATATTATCAAATGCTTCTGCTCTATGCAAATATAAAGATCCTGTCCAGGTTATGAAAGGCAATGGTGTAAGCACTTTGTAAGTTTCACAGATGGGATGCCACAACAAAATTTGTGATTGGCATCCATGTTGCAGTTTTATACCATGTGGACTTCAGCATTGTCCATAGATTCTATATATTGACTCATTCTGATATGGTGGATCTCTAGCAGAGAGATATTCTGCATAATGGCACCCCAGTTTTGATATGCCATTCCAAAGAAGATGTCATTTGTGCTAACCTTCTCTTTTTTTGGTATGCATTAGGATCTTCTTCTTTGTTTGTTCGCTATACAATCACCTTATTTTTTATCTAATTTTTCATTTCTTTTGAATGAAAAACAGATTAAGAAAAGAGAGGGAGGGACGTATATATTTATCTTTATTGAAGGTTGGGTGTATGCTACATTTTAATCTAAATGTTTTGGTTGTATGTTCTAATCTGCATTTTTGCTACTATATCTGTCAGAATTCCTAAAACACAATTGGACTTGGTATAAATTCTTAGCTGACTTATCCTATTGTGTTCTGAGGGAGGCAAGAAATCAAGGAGAGTAGGATAACTAATCCTTCATTCACACAAGAAATAAATCAAAACCTGAAGAAAACTAAGCGTCAACAAAGCCTAGTTACAGCACAGGATCATAAGTATTACTGGATTCAACCTTTACTGTATCTTTCCTCTCATTTAGCACCTCACATTTCACCTGCTAAAATGTTTACCTGTGATTCATGAACTGGCAAGTTATCCTACTTTGTAACTTGTACAATGTCAATGAATTGGGGGAAGAGGGAAAGAGTATTGGCAGGCTCCGAGGGCTCCAAATGAATTCTTAAGGTTTTTTTTTAGCAAATTATTCACATACCCACTTTATTTTCCAAGATTTTGAATTAGTCCATTTTAAACTTCAATGTTCTTTGTTAATGTCGGACACAGATATCTTATATAAATTACATATTTAACATATGTACTGCAAGAGAGTACTTGCAGTAACTAGCAAGTGAAGGAGTAACTAGTGGAGAAGTGATGAGGTTTGTGGGATGCACTAACCTACAAGAAAAGAGAAACAGCAATCTAAATCATGATTGCACAAAGATATAATTCTGCATGAGCCTGAAGGAAGAAAATCAGCCATGTTACGTTGATTTTTTTTTTCTGGGTCTTTTAGGATCAACAACCCAATTCTCTTGCACCCAATTCTCTGGTACTTCTCCTCCTCATCTCTCCACACTCATGTTGGGTCTTCTCATCTTCTCTTGTTTTTACACATTCCTGTCAGACCATTGGTTGATTTCCCACCCCCACCCCAATGCTAGCCACTTTCACATAAGCTGTTCTTAATTGGTCATTCTCTTCCAATCCATATCTCCTTTTCTGCTGCTCTCTCTTTCTCTCTCTCTCTTTTAAATCCACTTTTCTTCTTTTAGTTTTCTCTGTCCATGAGATTCTCTTTCTCTGTTGAAAAAAATTCTGAATGTCTCTTTCCCTTGAATGGCTTCTGCTGTTTGGTTTCCTTTTCTATCTCCCTTTACTTCCTCTCCTGTTTTGCTTCTCTCCAGACTGGTTCCATTCCTGAAAATAAGTCTTCCTTCTTTACTAAAAAAAATGTCTACCATACACTCTCCAAATTTTAATTCTACCTGCAATATTCACATTTTACTTGCAATCATAAAATATAGTGAGATACAGTTTTCTTGGAGTTTATTTTTTTTAACCAGGTACTTTTTATTAATCCATTTTCAAAAATGCAATCATAAAATAATGCAAAATAAAAAAGAACCATTTACCATGCACAAAAATAAAAGGAAATAAACAATAAAAGAAAATATTGCAGAAAAAATAATATAAAGCAAGCACATACAAAGAAGCTGTAATTACGATTATCTCCTGAGTTTACCTGATCTTGCAATTTAAATTTTTTTAAAGATAAATAAATAAACTTTGTTCTATAGGTGTTTAATTCTAGGTACATGGGATTTTCCACCACCCTCTGCAACATCTTGCTGCACCTTCCCCCACATTCTTTGATGTTCTGCAACAGCATTTTAAGTCCTGGCTTTATCAATTAACATGAAAATCCAGCAGTGGTACACAACCTAGGATAGTTGATAGCTTGAGGGCACTTACTCAATTTTTCAAACTTGTGTCTATTTCTGTAAAGATTTCATGGTAATTTTACTTGTAAACTGCTCAGAGTCACTTAGCTTTATTTATTCAATACATAGATAAAATTCAGTGCAAAATATGTCTTTAAAAAACAGAGTTCTCTCAATAAATAACAGTTGAAAAGGATCTTGGAGGTCTTTCAGTCCCACCCCTTGTATAGTCCCACCTATACAGTTCTAAACAAGTGGCTTCAGTCCAGTCTCTTCTCAAAAGCCTCCAATGATGGAACACCCACAACTTCTTAAGGCAAGCCATTCCACTGGTTAATTGTCCTCACTGTTAGGAAATTTCTCCTTATTTTCAGGTTGCTTCTCTCCTTGATTAGTTTCCATCAATTGTTTCTTGTCTTGCCTTCTGGTGCTTTGGAAATAAGTTGATCCCCTCTTTGTGGCAGCCCCTCAAATATTGGAACTCTGCTATCATGTCTTTCCTAGACCCTTTTTTCACTAGACTAGATACAGCCCATTACTATAATCAGCCTTCATATTTTTAGCCTCCAGCTCCAAAATCAATCTTTGTTGCACTTTTCTGTACTCTTTTCACAGTCTCTACTTCTTTTTATGATATGATGACTGAAATTGGATGCAGTATTCTGTGTGGTTTTATCAATGTATTGTATAGCATTACTCCAAAAAGGATGTGACGAAGAGTATTATGATAATATATCAGCTGTCATACCCTCAAATTTCTTGCAACACCAATATAATGTTTACAAAACATTCTAGATTACATCCAGTGGAAAGACAAAAAGTCTTTTGATGTATTACTTTTAACTTAAACTCAATATATATATTAAGTTGTCAAGATATGATTCAACTTCGTGTGCTTCCATTTTTGTGTTGATGGTATGGAAAATTCTATTTGCAGTTGCTGAAAAGATTGTAAGTAATCATTACATAATAATCAATCTAGTGTAATTTTGCCCCTTTGCACTCATTCTTCCCAGTAAAAGATTTTACTACCAATTTTGAGTAGAAATAGCCAGATAGTTAAGTTGTGGTATGTATAAGATTCTAACATTTTTGACAACCTTTTCCCCTTTTTTCTGTTTTGAAACAAATGAATAAAAACTCATTTTTGTTAGGCTTCCAAACATGAATTTAATAGATGTCACATCCTGGACATAAACTGTTTCAACTCCTACCCTCAAAACGACGCTATAGAGCACTGCACACCAAAACAACTAGACACAAGAACAGTTTTTTCCCGAAGGCCATCACTCTGCTAAACAAATAATTCCCTCAACACTGTCAAACTATTTACTAAATCTGCACTACTATTAATCTTCTCATCATTCCCATCACCAATCTCTTTCCACTTATGACTGTATGACTGTAACTTTGTTGCTGGTAATCCTTATGATCTATATTGATATTAATTGTTCCTGATTGCTTATTTGTACCCTATGCTTATCATTAAGTGTTGTATCATTAAGTGTTAAATTGTATCCTATGACCATCATTGGTGTTGTAAATGTTGTACCTTGATGAAGGTATCTTTTATTTTATGTACACTGAGAGCATATGTGTCAAGACAAATCCCTTGTGTGTCCAATCACACTTGGCCAATAAAAAAATTCTATTCTATTCTATTCTATTCTATTCTATTCTATTCTATTCGATTCGATTCGATTCGATTCGAATAGAATAGAATAGAATAGAATAGAATAGAATAGAATAGAATAGAATAGAATTTTTATTGGCCAAGTGTGATTCGACACACAAGGAATTTGTCTTGGTGCATATGCTCTCAGTGTACATAAAAGAAAAGATACGTTCATCAAAGTACAACATTTACAACACAATTAATAGTAGTGCAGATTCAGTACATAGTTTGACAGTGTTGATGGAATGATTTGTTTAGCAGAGTGATGGCCTTCGGGAAAAAACTGTTCTTGTGTCTAGTTGTTCTGGTGTGCAGTGCTCTATAGCGTCGTTTTGAGGGTAGGAGTTGAAACAGTTTATGTCCAGGATACGAGGGGTATGTAAATATTTTCACGGCCCTCTTCTTGATTCGTGCAGTATACAGGTCCTCAATGGAAGGCAGGTTGGTAGCAATTATTTTTTCTGCAGTTCTAATTATCCTCTGAAGTCTGTGTCTTTCTTGTTGGGTTGCAGAACTGAACCAGACAGTTATAGAGGTGCAAATGACAGACTCAATAATTCCTCTGTAGAACTGAATCAGCAGCTCCTTGGGCAGTTTGAGCTTACTGAGTTGTCACAGAAAGAACATTCTTTGTTGTTCTTTTTTAATGATGTTTTTGATGTTAGCTGTCCATTTTAGATCTTGCGATATGATAGAACCTAGAAATTTGAAGGTTTCTACTGTTGATACTGTGTTGTCTAGTATTGTGAGAGGTGGAAGTATGGAAGGGTTTCTCCTAAAGTCTACCACCATTTCTACGGTTTTGAGTGTGTTCAGTTCCAGATTGTTTTGGTTGCACCACAAGGCTAGTCGTTCGACCTCTCGTCTATATGCGGATTCGTCATTGTCTCGAATGAGACCAATCACTGTTGTGTCATCTGCGAACTTCAGTAGCTTAACAGATAGATCATTGGAGATGCAGTCATTGGTATACAGAGAGAAGAGAAGTGGGGAGAGCACACAGCCTTGGGGGGCCCCTGTGCTAATTGTACAGGTATTTGATGTGATCTTGCTTAGCTTCACCTGCTGCTTCCTGTTTGTTAGGAAGCTTGTGATCCACTTACAAGTCTGTTCTGGTACCTGTAGCTGGTTTAGTTTAGTTGGAAGAATGTCTGGAATGATGGTATTGAATGCTGAACTAAAGTCTACAAAAAGAACCCTTGCATAGGTCTTTGGAGACTCAAGATGTTGTAGGATGTAGTGCAGAGCCATATTAACAGCATCATCTGTTGATCTATTTGCTCGGTATGCAAATTGCAAGGGGACTAACAGCGGATCCGTGATGGCTTTCAAGTAGGAAAGCACTAGCCTTTCAAAGATTTTCATGACTATAGATGTTAAAGCAACTGGTCTGTAGTCATTCTGTTCCTTGATGGTGGGCTTCTTCGGCACTGGGATGATGGTAGAGCGTTTGAAGCAAGAAAGAACATAACACATCTCTAGTGATTTATTGAAAATATGGGTGAAGATGGGGGCCAATTGGTCAGCACAGACTTTTAAGCAAGAAGGAGTTATCTTGTCTGGGCCTGGAGCTTTTCCTGGCTTTTGTCTGTGAAATAGGTCCTGCACTTCCTTTTCATTGGGTTCACAACTAGAGGTTGTGAACCCAATGAAATGGGGTCAGTTGTAGGAGGCTTGGCTGTTGTTGGTGTGTCTGAGATGGGAGTTGTGGAGATAGGTGGCTGTAGTTTCCTTTCAAAACTCATTCAGGTCATCTGCCAGTTGTTGATTACCTTTAGCCTGGGAAGGAGGTTTGCCATAGCCGGTGATATTTTTAAGAGTTTTCCACATGTTTGCTGGTTAATTTGCTGAAAACTGATTTTTTAGCTTTTCAGAGTAGCTTCTTTTTGCTGCTCTGATCTCCCTTGTTAGTGCATTTCTGGCCTGATTGTACAGCATTTTATCATCTTTTCTGTAGGCTTCCTCTCTGGAATGTCGTAGCTGCTTAAGTTTAGGTGTAAACCAAGGTTTGTTGTTACTGTATATTCGCAATTTCCTTGTAGGTACACATAGGTCTTCACAGAAGCTGACATATGATGTTACAGTATTTGTGAGTTCATCCAGGTTTACAGAGGTATCTTTAAAAATATTCCAATCAGTGCAGTCAAAACATGCCTGTAGCTTTAATTTTGATTCCTCCGTCCAGGTCTTCACTGATTTTATTATTGGTTTTGTGGCTTTAAGTCTTTGCCTGTAAGCAGGTACAAGGTGAATCATGCAATGATCAGAGTGTCCTACAGCTGCACATGATAAAGACCGATAAGCATCTTTTAGTGTTGTGTAGCAATGGTCTAGAGTATTCTTGCCTCTGGTGGGACAATTGACATGCTGAAAGTATTTTGGTAGCTCTTTCCTTAAGTTTGCCTTGTTTAGATCTCCCAAAACAATGGCCAGTGAATCAGGGTGTTTGGCTTCAGCCTCCATGATTTGGTCAGCTAGAGTTCGTAATGCCTTGTTTACACAGGCTTGTGGTGGGACATAAACAGCAATTAGAAGAAATGAGGAAAATTCACGAGGCGAATAATAAGGTTTGCAGTTGATAATTAGAGTCTCTAAATTGTTGTCACAGAATTTGTAAATTATTTTAAAATCTTGACACCAGTTTCTATTAATATATAGGCATAAGCCTCCTCCTTTCTTTTTACCAGATGTTTCTGGAATCCTGTCTGATCGTTCAATCTGAAACCCTGGAATGTTCAGGCTGCTATTTTCAATTGATTCATTTAACCAGGTTTCAGAGAAGCATAGGACTGCTGAATTGCGAAAATCATAATAGTATTTGTTTAAGAGGAGTATTTCATCCATCTTATTTGCAAGTGAGCATATATTTGTTAGGAAAATTGAAGGCAGAGGGGTTTTAATGTGATTTCTTAGCCTGTTTAAAATCCCAGATCATTTACCTCTCTTCTTTCTCTTCCATTGTTTGGTTTTTTTAGTAATCCATGGCTCCGTGGGAATTGCCTCCTCCTGTGTTAGAATCTCCTCCGTGTTTGTAAAGACAGGTGGGGGTGAGATCAAAGAAAGCTGCTCCTTAAAGAAATGTTCCTTAATTTTTAGCAGATGGTCTCGTGAGTAGGAAATCCGTAGTGAGTCACAGAGAACAATTAGAAATAAAGAAACAATTAGAGAGCATTTCACCGAGGCAGCCTTCGTCGGTACCATCTTGGCTTCTATTCTATTCTATTCTATTCTATTCTATTCTATTCTATTCTATTCTATTCTATTCTATTCTATTCTATTCTATTCTATTCTATTCTAATAGCATGAATCCAGTCAGAACGCATACAACTAAACTGGATTTAGCACCATTAGGGTTCTTTTACCTATAAATAATACATAATTCCACACATTTTTTTAAAAAATTTGAATTTATATCCCACCCTTCTCCGAAGACTCAGGGCGGCTTACACTATGTTTTTTTTTTATTTAATTTACATTTATATCCCGCCCTTCTCCGAAGACTCAGGGCGGCTTACATTGTGTAAGGCAATAGTTTTATCCTATTCGTATATTTATATACAAAGTCAGCTTGTTGCCCCCCCAACAATCTGGGTTTTACCTACCTTATAAAGGATGGAAGGCTGAGTCAACCTTGGGCCTGGTGGGACTCGAGCCTGCAGTAATTGCAAGCAGCTGTATTTAATAACAGGCTGTCTTACAGCCTGAGCCACTCACGCCCCACCCACGGCCCTATTGTTAAGCAATAGTCTTCATCCATTTGTATATTTATATACAAAGTCAGCTTGTTGCCCCCCCAACAATCTGGGTTTTACCTACCTTATAAAGGATGGAAGGCTGAGTCAACCTTGGGCCTGGTGGGACTCGAGCCTGCAGTAATTGCAAGCAGCTGTATTTAATAACAGGCTGTCTTACAGCCTGAGCCACTCACGGCCCCACCCACGGCCCTATTGTTAAGCAATAGTCTTCATCCATTTGTATATTTATATACGAAGTCAACTTTTATTGCCCCCAACAATCTGGGTCCTCATTTTACCTACCTTATAAAGGATGGAAGGCTGAGTCAACCTTGGGCCTGGTGGGACTTGAACTTGCAGTAATTGCAAGCAGCTGTGTTAATAACAGACAGACTTAGTCTGCTGAGCCACCAGAGGCTTTTGGAAAGCCAAGCTGTTTAAATCTGCATGTTTACTGACTCAGCTTTTGCTCCAGAGTAAAGAGTAGTTGTGTAGCAATTCCTCTGGAGCTGCAATAGGAGAACTTCCCAGTCAGGAACATGCATCTCATTGTGCCTTCCATAAAATTGTGTTCCATGTTGCTTCAGCTTCTCCCAACCAGCCTATCCTACAAAATAGGCAACCAAGTTTTTTGCACCCCAAAATAGTCAATTTATTCCTTTGTATTCTTCCTTCAGTACAAAAAGTATAATCAGCTGAACATGAGATGGGGTGACAGTGGGACAGATTAAAAGTGGCTCTAGTTTTGATAACTCCATTACTCAGCAATGTCCAACCTGGCAAGTTTAAGACTTGTGAACTTCAACTTCCAAAATTCCCATGGTGTCGATCAGGGATCTCCAAACTTGGCAACTTTAAGATTTATGGATTTCGACTCCCAGAATTCCCCAGCCAGCATAACTAGCTGAGGAATTCTGAGAGCTGAAGTCCACAAGTTTTAAAGGTAACAAGTTTACATTTGCCTGCTCTAGATCAAGAGAATGCTAGAGAATTCAAGGAAGGGACAGGCACCACATAACAGTATGAAAATAATTATGATGATGATGGGCAAAGGTGATGTGAAAAGGTTCCCAGTTACTTGGCTTGGGAAGCCTCAAGATTCTCTGAACATGATTTTTAAGCTGTTCTGAGCCTGTTAAATAAGATTATTCTATATGAAAGATAAATCCAAGCAAAAGCATCTATAGTTCCCTTTTTCATTAAAACTTATTTTAAAATGGTCAGCAGTCTGGCCCTATTTCAGAAAATGCAGGAATTTTAGTATCATCATATTAAGTCCTTGTCATTGCCGACCTTAATTAAAATTCATAAAATATCACAGTATTTAGGACAACAGCTTCTGCTTTCTGTTAAAATATTCAATATTTTTTTTCCTAAAAATAATAACCAGTGACTGTAGAGTTGAGTAATAACCATTGGTTACATAAAAACCTCAGACTCCTTCAGTCTAGATATGTATTTAAAAATTTTCATCACCACTTGTGACAGGATTGGATAATTGGATGTTCAGAAATTAATTGTGTAGGATAGTTGTGTGTCATGCTTTTAAATAGGCAATTAATAATTCAGAACATGTGCACTGTATCTTATCAGCTGTGCAAACCATAGGCACTTGCTTATAGATCTGTCTTAGTTTGAAAAATTAATTTAAACTTGATGGTTTTTATTTTTAATCAGTTGCACATATGGAATACGAAGGCAATAGGCATTCATGCAGTGTGTTTGCCAAGATGACTATGTTTCCAAATCAGATTTTCTCCAAATAAGTAATACTTTTTAAAAGTTGACTTATTTCTTAACCAGCCTACGTAGTACATCTTTCCCTTTTTCTAGACACTATTCTTACAGAGCAAGCTACTCCACCCTGAAATCTTCCAGATAAAGTTAATTTTGCGATTTTTTAACAAGCAAACGTCCCAGTTTTCCAAATTCCACTCAGCCTAGAAATTCTGCAAGTTGAAGTTTTAACTCCACAAACCTGCATGTACTTAGTTTGTCTATTTCTTTAGAATATTTTGTGCTGCCCACCTTCTTAACAGTTCAGAACAGGTTGCAGAAATATAATTAAAACACAGGTTAAAACATTATTAAAAGAAATAACCCCTTTATATTTTAAAGCAATTAAAATGTTAAACCAATTAAGTAAAACAATTGAAATGGCTAATAAGTCTGAGCAAACATGCTTATTTTAAGCTCCCTGCTAAACCTAAAATAAAAGAAGGGACATGCATCATGCATATGTAGGATTTATGTGGTCACTCATCTTAGTGTAGTGAATCTGGGAGACTAAAAATACATGAAGCATAAAATAACATAGTACAAATAAACAATAATGCAATGCAACCGAGGCTGCTAATAAACATCTCACATCTCACCAAAATATATATTGTGCTCAACATGCATTCTGGCTGAGGGGAAAGCCTTTGTGATCTTTCCAGAAGACCAACCATGTCATTGTCACCTCAGTTTCAAGGAGGATGTTGTTCCATAGGCAAGCACTGAGACAGAAAGGATACATTTCATAGGACTCATTTCTATGCCATTGTTTGGAGTTGTGTGGTGGCCTAGAGGTGGAGCTCTCGCCTCACAATCAGGAGGCTGTGAGTTCAATTCTAGGTAGAGGCATATATTTCTCTCTCTGGGCACAATGAGAATATATCTGCTGAAGGAAGCTCTGCATTGGCAACAGGAAAAGCATCTGGCCAGTAAACACTCAGCTCCAGTCAGTTGTCCCGATGCAAAGGATTATGGGGTTGTTAAAAGAAGATTTAAATGCCATTGTATCACAAAAGGAACCTGAAGCATATTCACCTTGTCAAATCTGGTGGGACAGGTAGAGAAAATTAATAATAATAATTAAAAATTAAAAATTTATTTATTTAATCCCCATTAATTTAATAATTAATTAATTATTAAAAATTAATAATAATAAGCAATTCTGCAGATAACCTTATCTTGCCTTGCACCATACAGGGCTTAATAAGTGATAATCAGCACCTTGATTTTCACCCAAAAAGCTACTATTACATCATGCAGTTCATGAAACAGAGGTGTTATTTGGATGCCCCAACTACACATATTATAGCATTCTGGATTAGTTATAGGTCCCAAATGCTCTTCAAGGACAGCTCCATGTAGAGTGCATTGCAATAATCCAAATGTGGCACTACCAAGGTCTGAATGATTAAGCAAGTTTTCTGCTCCAGCCTATATCCAGATTGCATTTTCCCCCCACAATGTGAAAAAAAAATGTAGAAATCAGAGTTAACTGATTTGCCAAACACACAAGTAATGTGCAGTTTGGGCTGAAATAGGGAGTCTTGTAAGTAGCTGGGTCCTATGTCATGCAAGGATTTGTACAACTTTGTAAGCAAGTTGAATTGGTTTCTGAAGGCAATTCAGAAACAGTGAAGCTATTGAATATTGGGGAAATATATGAGACTTCCTTCATTTTGAGTCAGCTGCAGTTTCTGAACCATTTTCAGGGTCCAGTGCACAAAGAATGAATTGTAGTCACCCAGTTTGAAGACTGAAGTGCAGGAGTTATCAAAGCCAGATATGTCTTCTTCAGATAAGATGTAGTTGGATAGCCAATGTTAAAACTGGATCCAGGAAATCATCACAGCTGGGAACACTGTAACTTCATACAGAGTAGGCATTTCACCAGTGGTGAAATCTAAATTTCTTTTCTACTGGTTCAGTGGGTGTGGTTTGGTGGGCGTGGCTTGGTGCAGGGGTCATGTGACTGGGTGGGTGTAGCTATGTAACTTGGGGATTAAAAGATAGAAACTCACTAACAATGTCCTGCTGGAGCAGGGTTGGATTAGATGACCCCCAGGTCCCTTCCAGCCCTGGATTATCCTCTGAAACTGCATCTAGTGGCAGGTTTGTAGTCCTTCCTTCCTCTCCTTCCCCCCACTTCCTTCCTTCCTTCCTTCCTTCCTTCCTTCCTTCCTTCCTTCCTTCCTTCCTTTCTTTCTTTCTTTCTTTCTTTCTTTTTCTTTCTCTATCTCTCTCTCTCTGTCTCCCCCCACTCCCCATTTTTTGCCTACATCCCCCATTTTTTGCCTAGCAGGCTTCAGTTTTTTTACCTTTAAAAAAATGCTTTTAAAAGTAAAAAAAAAAAAAAAGACAATCAGGCACCTCAGCTGGGATCGTCAGAGCCATGGAGCCATCCAAAGACGTTGTTTAAAAAATGCTTTTAAAAATTAAAAAAAAAGGCTCTGATGATTGCATGGCTCAGCTGGACATGGGGGGCGGGGGGGGAGGGCAGGGATTTTTGCTACCGGTTCTCCGAACCACCCGCTGCCATCGCTACCGGATCAGCTGATCTGGTCTTAACCGGGAGCATTTCACCCCTGCATTTCACCCAAAACCTGAGACCAGTCCTCAGAATCCCTTTTCTCAGCAATAAGTTTTAGTTTTTTTCCCACAATTGGAGACATTCAGAGGCCTATATGTGGCAGCTAGTTCAAAATCTGAGAATGATCCTTCCCAATGGTTTCAAGCAGAGTTCAAGATAGCAACAAGATAGAAACTTGTCGGGCCCTACAGGATAATTCCCGGAGAATCAAGAGAAGTCAGAGAGGTAGAAAGATAATGGCTACAAATGGATATTTCCAGTTCCCAATTCCATCAAGTATTTCAACAAGTTATGTTGTACAATATCAAACACTACTAAGAGCTCCATCTACAGAGGCTAACTGTAAAGATCCCTCCTCCCTCCCTTCAAGAAAAGATCAAGATAATCTCTTTCATTTAAAACTCTAGAAGCTGCACTGTCTTCTCAACCAGTCAGCCAAATATGAAATATCAGACTCTCACCTACTGTTGTTAAAATCAGAGCAGTTCAAAAATGTTTCTTCAGCAAAACCTTCACTCCAGAGGTGGGTTTCAGTAGGTTCTGACCAGTTCTGGAGAACTGCTAGCGAAAATTTTGAGTAGTTCCAAGAACCGGTAATAAAAAGTCTGACTGGCCCCACCCCCATCTATTCTTTGCCTCCCAAATCCTAACTGATCGGGAGGAAATGGGGATTTTGCAGTAAACTTCCCTTGGACTGGAGAGGGAATGGAGATTTTTTTATTTTTTTTATTTGAATTTATATCCTGCCCTTCTCCAAAGACTCAGGGCGGCTTATACTGTGTTAAGCAATAGTCTTCATCCATTTGTATATTATATACAAAGTCAACTTTTATTGCCCCCAATAATCTGGGTCCTCATTTTACCTACCTTATAAAGGATGGAAGGCTGAGTCAACCTTGGGCCTGGTGGGACTTGAACTTGCAGTAATTGCAAGCAGCTGTGTTAATAACAGACAGACTTAGTCTGCTGAGCCCCCAGAGGCCCCAGAAGGATTTTATAGTATCCTTCCCCTGGAGTGAGGTGGGAATGGAGATTTTACAGTATCCTTCCCATTTTACAGTATCCTTCCCATTTTACAGTATCCAGCCATGCCCACCAAGCCACACCCACAGAACTGGTAGTAAAACAAATTGAAACCCACCACTGCTTCACTCCCACCTCCCTTAAGGGAATGATGAACTATACCTGTACAAAAGAAATATCAATAATCTCAGTGAACACTGGTTATGTTATGTATTAACGTTTGTACCTTTAAATATTTGAGCGGGAAATCAGCACGTTGCTGATTGGACGAAGCCTCCAGCAGAACTGTATAAAAGGAGAGGTTTTTCCCCCCAGCCTGTTGCTGGGTTCACCCTATATTAAAGAGCTGTTGTTACTACCCTGGTCTCCAGCCTCGTTACTTCCAGAACCTAACATTGGCGACGAGGATGGGATTTCGAGGCTGAGGAGAACCAGAACCGAGCTGAAGCACGATAGACCCGAACCCAGCAAATCCAGAGCAGAAAAGGCGAGATGGCCAGTTACACTCCACCCGCACCGTTCGACCCGGCTAAGGAGAAATGGGGAACGTATATGACCCGTTTCGAAAGTTTCCTAGAAGCCAACGAACTGCACGGAGTTCCAGACAACCGAAAAAGGGCTTATTTCTTAAGCCACTGCGGTCCGGAGGTCATCGACATCGCGGAAGCCCTGGCAGAGCCAACGCCGTTGCAGTCGGTGTCGTGGCCAACTTTACAGACATTGCTAAGGAACCACTTCGCACCAACGCCGTCCAAATACGTGCGGCGGTTTGAATTCGGGGAGCGAAGGCAGATGGAGGGCGAGTCTATCGGTGACTACATGGCCGCCCTGAGAAGAGCGTCCAAGGACTGCGGATACCGTGACCTAGACGAGGTGCTCCTCGAGCAACTCATCCGAGGGGTCAAAGACATCCGTTTACGGCGACGGCTGCTAGCAAAGAGCAACCTAACGCTGGCCAACGCTCTGGACGAAGCCAGAGCACATGAAATGTCATCCCAAGCGGCAGAGACGCTACAGAAGCCGGTTCCACAAAAGGCGAGCGCGAAGGCAACCCCGGTGCACCAGGAGGAGGTTCAGACCGAATCCGACGGTGAAGACGAGGAAGGGGTCTGCCGCACCGAAAAACGCGACAAAGGGGACCGAGACGAATGCGGAAGCTGCGGGGTCAACACCAGCGCCAACGCTGCAAATTTAAAGACGCGACATGTCGGTGTGGGAAGAAAGGGCACCTAGCTCAAGTTTGTCGAGCGCCCAACCTTCCCGCCGAAAATTCAAATCGGCCAATCAGAGCGCGGAATCGGCAAGGCGACCCGCGATTGGCTCAAACAAAAAGCGCGGATTCCAATCAAACAACTGTGGTCATAGGCGCGCCTCGACCAAAGTGGAGAAGAAGATCTTCACCAGGCCAAAATAGAGGAGTGCGGTGCCGGCTTGAAGTAGACACGGATCAGCGATCACCATCATGTCCTGGGACACTTTGGCGAAGTCGCTGCCGTCCGTCGCGGCGCCACCTGCAAGCACAACGACTACGAGTCCACGACTACCAGGGAATCGCATCCCTGTTCGAGGACCACCTCCGTCCGAGTCGAGTACGGCCCTCACAAGAAGACCCTGCCCATCACGATCGTCGAAGGAACTCTGCCCAGTCTGTTGGGACTAGACTGGTTTCGTGCCCTGGGCATGGGAGTGACTGGCATCTACAGAAGTGACTGCAACTTGGAGGACATTCTCTTTAACGAGTTCAAGATGTCTTCAAGGACTGCCTGGGCAAGTACAAGGGGACCCCTATTTCCTTCAACTTAGACCCCCAGGTAGCCCCCATTAGGCTTAAGGCGAGGAGAGTCCCTTTTGCCCTAAAACCAAAAATCGATAAGGAGCTGGACAAGCTTATAAATCAGGGGATTTTGGTGCCAGTCGATCACGCAAAGTGGGAGACACCAATCGTCACCCCAATAAAGTCGGACGGGTCAATTAGAATTTGCGCTGACTACAAGGCGACGCTTAACAAAGCCTTACAGAAAAGCGCTTACCCGGTTCCCGTGGTGCAACACTTACTGCACTCTTTGGGGCAAGGGCAAGTCTTTGCGAAATTAGACTTGGCCCAAGCCTACCAGCAACTGCCCGTAGACGCCCGCACAGCCGAAGCCCAAATGATTGTAACGCACAGGGGGGCATTCAAGTGCACCCGATTGCAATTTGGGGTCAGTGTGGCACCAGGGTTGTTCCAAAACCTAATGGAACGACTACTACAGGGGCTCCCAGGGGTAGTTCCCTACTTTGATGACGTCCTCATTTCAGGGGAGAACATGGAGGAATTGGGGGAACGCTTAAGAAAAGTTTTGGGGATTTTCCGGACAGCCGGATTAAAAGTCAAGGCAAATAAATGCCAGATTGGGGTCGAATCCGTCGATTTCTTGGGTTACCGGATAGACCAGAAAGGAATTCACCCTACTGAGAGCAAGGTTAAGGCAATTAGGAAGGCTCCAGCGCCCAAAAACAAAGCAGAGCTGCAGGCATTCCTGGGATTGGTTAATTTTACGGTCTTTTAAAGAACAAAGCAACTGCTATGGAACCGCTGCATAGGCTCTTAGGGAAAAATACTGTTTGGTCTTGGGGAAAGTCAGAAAATAGGGCTTTTGAAGCAGTAAAGAACCTGCTCTCAAGTGATAGCCTGCTCATTCAATATCACGACTCATTACCCCTAGTGCTGGTTTGCGATGCCTCCCCTTATGGGGTGGGGGCTGTACTCAGCCATAGACTTCCAAACGGCACAGAAGCCCCTATAGCGTTCTACTCTAGAACGATGTCCTCCCCAGAGAGGAACTACAGCCAATTAGACAAAGAAGCACTAGCCATTGTGTCAGGGGTCAAAAAATTCCACGAGTATGTTTTTGGGCGGAATTTTGAAATCGTGACTGACCACAGACCGCTACTAGGGATACTGGCTGGCGACCGCCCAACGCCTGTGGCACTTTCGCCACGCTTGACCCGATGGACTATATTCTTAGCCGCCACTGCATAAGCTGCAGCATCGACCAGGAAAAGAAGTGGGGCATGCAGACGCGTTAAGCCGATGCCCACTACCAGGGCGATCAAGACCCCACGCCGGGGACGCCCATCCTACTTATTGACTCTTTGGACTCTGGCCCAGTCACATCTAAGGAAGTGGCTCGGGCATCATACCGGGACATTGTGTTAAGGACTGTACTCGGTTGGGTACAGAGAGGGTGGCCCGCTGCGCCGGGCGAAAGGTTCAAAGAATTTGTTAAAAAACGAGATGAGCTCTCGGCTCAAGGGGGGTGCCTGTTGTGGGGTGATCGTGTAATAATTCCTGATAAGCTAAGGGGAAAGGTATTGGACCTCCTCCACGAGGGTCACCCAGGGATCGTAAGGATGAAGGGGTTAGCTAGAAGCTATGTATGGTGGCCACTCATGGACGCAGAAATTGCTGAGAGGGTAGGGAAATGCCAAGCTTGCCAAGAGTCCAGACCTCTACCCCCAACGGCCCCAGTCAGAGAATGGGAAAAGCCCCAGGGCCCCTGGTCAAGAATCCACATTGATTTTGCTGGCCCTTTCCACGGCCAAACGTTCCTAGTGGTGGTGGATGCATTTTCCAAATGGTTGGAGATCATACTCATGAAGTCCACTACGGCCGAAGCAGTAATCGCAACCCTGCGCCACCTATTCGCAACTCACGGGTTGCCGGACACTCTGGTGTCCGACAATGGGCCCCAATTCACGGCAGCCCAGTTTGAAGAATACCTGGCAGAGGAAGGCATCCGACATGCCCTCTCTGCGCCTTTCCACCCTGCGTCGAATGGCCTTGCAGAGCGTTCCGTCCGGAGCGCTAAGGAGGCATTGTCCAGGCTCAAGCCAGGTGACTGGCAAACAAAAATAGACTTTTCCTAGCCGTCCAGCACAGAACCCCAAGCACGGCCACTGGAAAAAGCCCAGCCGAATTGCTAATGGACGGAAACTCCGGTGCCCACTTGACCGCTTGAACCCCCATTACACACCCGAGGGTTACAAGGGGGAACTAGAAAAGACAAGGGAAATGAGCATAGGCGACCCGGTGTGGGCCCGAAACTATGGCGACGGCCCGAGGTGGTTCGCAGGACAAATAATAAAGATAACCGCCCAAAATCGACGTGGTAGAGCTACCAGACAACCGAGTGTGGCGGCGCCACATAGATCAGTTAAGGAAACGAATAACTGACCAAACCGAACCAAAAGAGACAGATAATGACCAATACCACTTTGAATCCACAGCTGACAATGACCCGGGGGAGGCGCAAGACTTAGCTGAGGTCCCAGAGTTCCAGCGACGCCATCAGGTCCCGAGGAAGCAGCAGGAAAATTCCAAAATTAATCCAAGGCCGGATGGCCAAGAAAAAGAGTCGGCCAATAATCCGGAGCCCGATGGCCCAGAGAAAGAGCTGGGAGGAGAAAACAGCCCCTCCGACCAGCTCAAAACACCACCCAGAACTGAACCGCGCAGGTCAGAAAGAACTAGGAGACGCCCAGGTTATTTGCGTGACTACGTCGAAAAATAACATGTAAATAATATGTAAATAGAGACAAAGTGTTTTCTGGGAGGGGAGGAGTGTTATGTATTAACGTTTGTACCTTTAAATATTTGAGCGGGAAATCAGCACGTTGCTGATTGGACGAAGCCTCCAGCAGAACTGTATAAAAGGAGAGGTTTTTCCCCCCAGCCTGTTGCTGGGTTCACCCTATATTAAAGAGCTGTTGTTACTACCCTGGTCTCCAGCCTCGTTACTTCCAGAACCTAACAGGTTAGTTGAGGTCTTTTGAGGTCCCTATAAGCCAAGCTACAAATATTTCCAAGAATCTAACCTTACTAGAAATCTGTTCAAAGCATTAGCAACAGTAACATGGAAAGCCAATTTCGATTTGTATGAAATTCCAGGTCCACAGTGAAGTTCCAGGAATATTTACACTGCAACCCTTATGCTTTCAATGTTTTCAAGAGTAATATTGAATCTAATCTTCTGTGATTTACTGGTAATCCTCAAGAAATAAATGGAAGTCTTTGTGAGAGCCTACTGTGGCCTTTCATGTGGCCTAAAATTAGTATTCTCTCCAAAGGCTAGTAAGAAAGCAGTCCACTAGTTAACACTGTAAAACTTCACAAAGCAGTCTCTTGTCCTTGGGCAATTATTTTAAAAGATTAACTGCAGCTGAAGTTCCTGAAACATTGACTGATTGATTATTTGTGAGTTGAGGAGGTAATGAACTTGACAAATTTGTATGCACTGGGCAAGCATGTCAGAAGCAGTGTCGGGACTCATTTATTGACCTGGACTCTTTAACTCTGTTTGGCTAGGCAGAGAATCTGACATACCACTTGAGCACACAGCACAGCACAACAAGAAAAGCAATTGAAGCATTTTAAAAAAAAAAGAAGTGTAGCATGTTTGAAATGAAAGCTCTAGCTCCCATTTCAGGCAGTGGAAATGTGTTTCGTTAAATAAAATTACGCTATCCAAGATGGGCAATGCATCAGATTCCCTCCAATGTTAAAACGAAGTTTTATTACAATGGTTGAACTTGAGTATTTCTATTGTTGTGCAGCCACGCCCACCCTCAATTTAAGATGATGGGAAATGAATTACATATCTGTGTGTGTGTGTTTTTTAAAGGAAAAAACATTTGATGAAGCACTTTTGAGTAATATTGATCAAAGCCTATACAGGGAGATGCTATCCTACATAGTACAGTAATATCTCTTTTTCTTGGCATCCCACATTTACTTAAGCTTAAGGGAACTTATTATCCTTACCTTAGGATTCTTTAAAAAGAAAATGAAATTGTAGAATATAAACAAGGAAAATAAATCCATTCAAGAACTGCCCTCCCCAAAGTTTTCCTGATTAGAAGTGGTGGGCTACCAGGAATGTTCCAGAAAGACCACAAGAAATGTACAACAGAAAGAAAGAGAGAGAGAACAGAAATTATAAAGCAGTCTGAAAAAGTAGTAATAAAACAGCCATTTTCTCCAGAGGGAAACCATTTTTGGAAGGAGAAAATTGGAAAACCAGAAAACAGATTTCAGTATCCTATGACTACTAAATGTCATTGTCATTAGTACCAAAATGTACCTCCTGGGACAAAAGAAATATTGCAAACAATAACAAGAAAGATAGAAAAAAAGAAAAGGACCTGAGCTGCAGTATTAGAAGAAGAATAACAAATAATTGTATTTTGAACCAACACAGGGATGAAGAATCCTGCCAGCCACAAAGACTAGAGAGCTAACTGGAAACAGTGAATCAATTTTTTGACTTATCCCAGGCTACACAACACTGGACTAAATGTATTATTTCTCATCTTGAACTTTCATCTCCCAGCCCTTATTCTGTCCCACGCCAAACAGATTTTCATTTTCCCCCCCCCTTTAGGCTCTCGGTTTGTTTTTGTACTCCCATCATCAAGAATCAGAAAGCTGAAATTGCTACAGAAATGATACATGGTTCTATCTCGACTCCATCCAGAAAAGCAAATAAAGTTTGCCCGCAGGGGAGAAGGCAGTGGGATTGTCGGGATAACTCCCTTAGTCAGCTTTACAGCGATAAATACCCCTCCCCCCACAAAAAAGGAAAAAAAGGGGATGCTGTTTCCAGCGTGATACCACATCCATGAATCTTAAACAATGGGCGCCGCCGCAAAAAAAGCAAAAATGGAATTGAAAATGTTCTGCTCTGGTCGGCTGCCTTGAAAATGGTTTCCTTGATGAAACTCACAAGTCCACTAGAGAACGGAGACACAGATGGATGAGCGAGGGATACGATAAACCTGCTGCATGAGTTTATAGTTAATTGCCCATCATCCCTTTTTTGTCTTCCCATAAAACATTTCACGCCCACCTTGCAAAGTAAAGGTAACACAGGTGTCATAAACCATTTGTCTCCTATGCTTGCTTTCCTCATTGTTCAATTGGTCTTTGTCTTAAGGTGCCAGAGAGGCAAGATGAATTACTCAGCTGCCTTGGAGATGAGGCTTTTCTTTTTTTTTTCTTTTTTTGCATCTTCCTTCCAACCGCAGGCCTAGCCCCCAAATGAGGGAAAATATCCTTCAGAGTCATTTGCATACTAATCTCACCTCTTGGTTTTTTGTTTTTTTTTTAAAAAACCCTCCCTCTCCCATTTTGCACCTGAGAAATAAAGTGAGTTTCTGCTGGCTGTGAGATAAATAGATACAGTACTTAATTTGCACATAATGCTAAGCCATAATTCACTGTTTAGAAGCATGTGCCTTGGGTTTATAGGCTTTCTCTCCCCTCCTCCCTCATGAATGTACAGAAAACTTTGGCTTCCATGTTCAGTACCCGGCAAATATTCACAATGTCTTCTCTGGCTTCCCACACTTCCATTAAAGCCCACGAGAAAACAACAGAAGGGAATTCTTCCTATGGAATTACTATCACAACTCTGTCTTTGGAAAATTGCTTCTTCTCCTGGCAACACTCAAATCATCCATCCCATTTCTCATTGGATGCCTTTCTTCAATGGGGAATTTTAAAACACACTACGTATTAAATTCTATTCTTTATAGCCTCACTTGGCATGAATGGAGGTTATCCTCATGTCCTCCTAAAATTGCTGCATGAACATGCTCCAGTAAATGATTGCCTCTGTGGCGATTGCCTTTAAGCCTATAGCATAATCAGATTACAAGCTGGAATATTGCATTCAGTTTTGGTCACCACGATGTAAAAAAGATGTTGAGACTCTAGAAAGAGTGCAGAGAAGAGCAACAAAGATGATTAGGAGACTAAAACATATGAAGAACGGATGCAGGAACTCGGTATGTCTAGTTTAATGAAAAGTAGGACTAGGGGAGACATGATAGCAGTGTTCCAATATCTCAGGGGCTGCCACAAAGAAGAGGGAGTCAAACTATTCTCAAAAACACCTGAGGGAAGAACAAGAAGCAACGGGTGGAAACTAATCAAGGACAGAAGCAACTTAGAACTAAGGAGAAATTTCTTGACAGTTAGAACAATTAATCAGTGGAACAACTTGTCTGCAGAAGTTGTAAATGCTCCAACACTGGAAATTTTTAAGAAAATGTTGGATAACCATTTGTCTGAAATGGTGTAGGGTTTCCTGCCTGGGCAGGGGGTTGGATTAGAAGACCTCCAAGGTCCCGTCCAACTTTGTTATTATGATTAAATATGATTTTAAAGTAGGATTACTAAGAATACTTACGGTTAATTACATGCTCAGTGATACATCTGGTGGCCATTTGGGGCTGCTAGTATTACTTCCTTCTGGTTTCTGACAAGAAATAGTAGGCAACACAAGAAAGACTAGCTCAGAACATCTCTTCCATATATTTTTGTCTTGAGCTTGATATAAACAAGACCTAAACTATACCTCTTGACATTAACTCAGCATTGGCAGCTATGTTATGGATCACTCCTCTCATTTAGCCAAGAATCTTTTCATTCCCCATAGGGAAAGTGTTTTTGATTATGTGGGTCAAAGTGGATAAATGTTTCAGCAAGGTATCTTTGCTCTTCTACGAAGAGGAACAATGTTCTATAACAGCAATTCAAGATGCCTTATAAGGCATCTTAATTTCACATTTCCAAGTCCATTTACCAAATGTTTAGTTCTATATATCCCAACCCAAATTTTATATCACAGCAAGGAGCTGAATGGAACCACAGAAACCCTAAACTCTTAAAAGCAAAATAACCTGATAAGAAAATAAGATATAAAGGAAACAATACTTAAATTATAAAAGTTAAAGGAGAAATTCCAGTTCTTCCTTAAAGAGGAAGCAGTTGCAAACAACAAACCAGTTTTAATTATAACACACCTATCACTGGAGCATGGTCCGAACATCATTAAAATTAACTACAGCACTTGACAATTGGTCCATGTTTCCTTCTGAGATAGATATAATACATTCTGTATGTGCAGATATAGACTTAGATCCCTAATTCAAAAATCTGTGAAAGCAATGAATTCTAAATATGAATTACATAATTTTGAAAAGGTTTTGTTTTTTTAATTAGTTAAGGAAAGTAACTAATGGCCTTAATTCTTAGTGCTTCTTATTCATATGGCATAGCAAAACTGAAAATGAATTTTGCTATTTTAGAAATGCTATTAGCAAAGAGACCCCTTCCCCTTAGTTGACTCAAAAAGAAAAATATACTCAGCATGTACACTGCTGAGAATTGGAAGTTGAAAATTGTTGATCTGTCTGAGGGGGGACAACGTAATTCAATATTTTCCAAAAATAGAATGCATTTTAATGTATCTTCCCAGATTAGACAAAACATCCTTGGTTTAAATTATTATCCAATAGTTCCTTTTACCAAGCCTGTATATTGTATATTGTACACTGTTTTCTAGATGTAGTCCCTATTCTTAATTTTATGGATTTGGAAATATTGTGCAATAGCTTCCTAAATTCATTTTCCTTGTTCCTGTGCCACTGCTGTGTTAAAGTATTTAGAAAAAGCAATTCCATTTTAGAATGAAAGAAATAGAACTACATTTGAGCAAAGTGGGAGGACTGCATAGACTTGAACGATGTAAGATAAGAAAGCAAGCAGTCAGCTAAAAAACTGACAATGACACTCCTATGCATATATATGTCTGTTGCTGTGTGTGGGTGTGTGCTAGAAATGATAAGCAGGTGGTACATGGTAATGATCTTGCATGATCATTAGCCAGTCCTGCTTACTTGTGCTTTGGCTCTTTTAATAATAAGAATAGCAATAATAGAAATGAATATTCCTGACTCTAGGGGGTGGTGCTCATCTCCATTTCAAAGCCGAAGAGCCAGCGCTATCTGATGACATCTATATGGTCATGTAGCTGGCATGTCTAAATGGCACAGGAGCACAGAATGCTGTTACCTTCCCACCAAAGCTGGTCCCTATTTTTCTACTTGAATGTTTTATATGTTTTTTAACTGCTAGGTTGGCAGAAGCTGGGACGGGAGCTCACCCTGTTATACGGGACTAGGGATTCAAACCACTGAACTGCCGACCTTTCGATTGACAAGCTCAGCATCTTAGCTACTGAGCCACCACAACTCTCTTCTTCCACGGTTACTTACTTCCAAATAGCAGAAGTGTAGATGAACCGGACTGTAACTTTTCCTTTAAAATGCTAGTGCTCATTCAAAAAATACAGCTTGGTTTTACATCATTTTTGGGTATTGGAAGGAGAAAGATTCTTTGTTATATTTCTTCCTACTCACTCCAAATACCAGCATCTCCTGCCAATGTAGATCTGAGCCTCTTGTTGTGACAAAGCTCAAGGCAGTGCGATAATAAAGGCCCCCACCCTTTTTTTTAGTGTAGCCAGATATGCACTAAAAAGCAACCTGGCCAACAGCTGCTTTGCTTTATGAGACAACAGCATTGTTTGATAAGGGGCAATCTTCTTTGGGCCCAGAGGCACCGCCATCCCATGAGTTACTGCTACCTTATATTGTCATCTGCTTGCAAACAAGCCACTTGGCCTGGTAAATCTGGATACCATTTTGAAGCAATTGGAAAGAAAGGTGGCTCAAAAGATGGCAATTTGAGAAACTGCTTGTTCCTAACTGAGCAGTCATTTGTGAAAAGAGAGTGATTTCAGAGGCAGAGGGTTTTGTTTATTTTGGGCTCCCTTTTCCAGCCTTAAAATATTTTCTCTCTGAACCTCTATAACTGTCTGGTTTGGTTCTGAAACCCAACAAGACAGACACAGACTTCAGAGGATAATTAGAATTGCAGAAAAAACAATTACTATCAACCTGCCTTCCATTGAGGACCTGTATACTGCACGAGTCAAAAAGAGGGCTGTGAAAATATTTACAGACCCCTCACATCCTGGACATAAAGGTAAAAGGTAAAGGTTCCCCTCGCACATACTTGCTAGTCGTTGCCGACTCTAGGGGCTGGTGCTCATCTCCATTTCAAAGCTGAAGAGCCAGTGCTGTCCGAAGACGTCTCCGTGGTCATGTGGCTGGCATGACTCAACGCCAAAGGTGCACGGAACACTGTTACCTTCCCACCAAAGGTGGTCCCTATTTTTTCTACTTGCATTTTTACGTGCTTTCGAAACTGCTAGGTTGGCAGAAGCTGGGACAAGTAACGGGAGCTCACCCCGTTACACGGCAGCACTAGGGATTCGAACTGCCGAGCTGCCGACCTTTCGATCAACAAGCTCAACATCCTAGCCCCTGAGCCACCGTGTCCCTCTCCTGGACATAAACTGTTTCAACTCCTACCCTCAAAACGACACTATAGAGCACTGCACACCACAACAAATAGACACAAGAACAGTTTCCTCCCGAACACCATCACTCTGCTAAAGAAATAATTCCCTCAACACTGTCAAACTATTTACTAAATCTGCACTACTATTAATCTTCTCATTGTTTCCATCGCCCAGCTCCTGCCACTTATGACTGTCTGACTTTAACTTTGTTGCTTGTATCCTTACGATTTATATTGATATTGTTTCCTGATTGCTTATTTACCCTATGACTATCATTAAGTCTTGTACTTTAGAATTCTTGATGAACGTATCTTTTCTTTTATGTACACTGAGAGCGTATGCACCAAGACAAATTCCTTATGTGTCCAATCACACTTGGCCAATAAAAAATTCTATTCTATTCTATGTCTTTGTCACCTTTTATACAATTAGCATTGATTCTCCTTTATCATTTTATCCTTTAAGAAACACTAAACAGCTGTTAAGAGGCTCTCCCCTAGAAGAGGCTGCTCTGTTTATTAGCTGACCCTTTAAAGGGACAAGAATATATGTTTAAAGCAATTCATGGGTTTTTTTCCCCCCAGCTTGAAGCCCTCCAGATGTGGATAACTTAGGAAATTATAGCCTTGTTACATCTGGAAAATGGTTTGGGGGAAGCTGCTGTTTAGCAATGTCAGAATTTCATTTCTATTCAAGTGTTCAACTGAAGCAATCAGGCACATTTGCTGAAGATGAACAAAGTGAGCCTAATGGAGGGATAAAAGAGTTAGATGGTATTTCCCAAGTGTGTCTTATAGAACATGGTCTTGATTTTCAGCATTTAGATCTTGAGAAGAAGAGGGTTGGGGGGGGGAAGGTGCTTGCTACATGCTTTAGTACATCAGTACATTTGTCACTCCAGGGCATCCTTTGAAAGGAGGAAGAGGAGCAAAGGAATTTAAGAGGTTGATTTATGTGGTGTCAAACCAATGTTCCACCTAGAATAATATTGAATGATGGCAGTTCTCCACAATTGCTTATGGAATTCATTCAACTCCATCCAAACATGCCAAGGAACAACCATCATCTCTGTTACGCTGTTAACAATTCCCTGAAGTGTCCCAAAGGAGCTTTGTTTGTTTGTTTATTTATTATTATTAAATTTATATTGCCACCTATTCGCCCATGGCGACACAAGGTGGCTTACAGAATATAAAAGCTACATTTAAATACAATAAAACTAATTAAAAATCAAATAAATTAATACAGTAATAAAATCATAATAAAATCACTCCCCACCCACCCCCCACTCCATCCCATCCCGACGACAGCAGATCACATGAGCCATTTAATGAGCTTCATCCCATTAAATGGTTCCCCAGGCCTGCTGGCAGAACCAGGTCTTTTTTTATTTTTTATTTTTTTTATTTATTTCATCAAGCATGTATTTTATGACAGATACAAGTGTAAACATAATTATAAATGCATGTAAAGGATACGAATAAAAGAAAACATTAGGACAGGGACGGTAGGCACGCTGGTGCACTTATGTACGCCCCTTAAAAAAGTCTTCAAAAGGCTTTTCAAAAGGCAACTTGACTTCCTTGACTTTTTCCTTGAAAACATTTCACTTCTCATTTAAGAACCAAGAAAGTTCAGTTGCCTGTTGAAAAGCACCTTTGGAACAACCATGACCTGGATGGTTGAAAATCTCTATAGACAATTCCACAAAATTCTTATTAAAATTTCTAAGCTTTTGACAGTTATAGGCAGGGAAAATATTAATCACTTGTGTTTTTTTTTCTATAATGCCACTAACAATATACAGTTGTCTTCTGCATGTGGCTTTAACTGTGCATATTTTAATGCTTGGGGGAGAAAACAAAAGTGGCTATTTCTTTCCTATGATATCTACAAATGTAATAGTATATATTTAAGAGGATGCATTTATCCAATTGTTTCCGCCTCGCCTTTCAGTGCTTCTAGTTTTCCCAATGTGTTTTTTCTCTCATTGATCATTTTCTTTCCTGCTTTCCTAAAATCATAATCAGAACACAGCTGAAAGGGACCTTGGAGATATTCCAGTCCAGCCCCCTGCTCAAGCAGGAAATCCTATCCGTTTCAGACAAGTGACTGTCCAGGCTCTTCTTAAAAACCTCCAGTGTTGAAGCACCCACAACCTCTGAAGGAAAGCTGTTCCACTGGTTAATTGTCCTCACTGTTAGAAAGTTTCTCCTCAATTCCATGTTGCTTCTCTCCTTGATTAGTTTCCATTCATTGTTTCTTGTCCTGCCCTTTGGTGCTTTGGAAAGTAAATCGACTCCCTCCTCTTGATGGCAGCCTCTCAAATACTGGAATACTGCTACCGTGTCCACCGACTAGTCCTTTTTTGTCCTCTCTAGACTAGCCAAACCCAAATCCTGCAACTGTTTTTCATATGTTTTAGTCTCCAGGTCTTCAATCGCCTTAGTTGCTCTTCTTTGCACTTTTTTCAAAATCTCAACATCTTTTTTGTAATGTAGTGACCAAAACTGAATGCAGTATTCCAGATGTGGTCTTACTAAGGCTTTATAAAACGGTACTAATACTTTGTGTGATTTTGATTCTATACCTCTGTTTATACAATTAAGGATTGCATTAGCTTTTTGGGCTTACCTTTTGTATGTTGTCTAGATTTTCTAAAGCAATTAAGGCAGCGGGTAAATTAACTAAGCAATAAATAAGTATCCCTCAATTTTTCCCCAGCTGATATGTAAACATGTCCTGATAATATTTTTTTTCTTTTTGCAATGTCCCAATGATGTCCCAATAATATTTTTTTTCTTTTTGCAATGTCCCAATGTCCCAATGATCTTATGCTCAGCCCATGAGGAAAAGACACTTAAATCAACCTTAGCTGTACAAGTATTAGCAGACATTTCCTCCCCTATTCTAACACCATCCCAGGGCAGCTTCAAGAGGTTTAAAATCTGTTACTCTTTTCCACCTATTCTCTTGCAAGGAAGTTGGGTGGTTGGGAATGGAAGCAATACAGACAGGGTGGTGATTAGAAATGGAGACACCTTATGGTGGTACATATTATGCCAATTCAAGGATGGATACCGAATGCTTCAGCTCAGGGCTGAAAAAATGTTTTGTTGTTCAACTGTTTTCTGAAAAGATTCATGTTCATCTATCAGGAGGCTAAGTGACTGTATATTTAAGAAATCTCTGAATAAAGATAAAGGTTCCCCTCACACATATGTGCTAGTCATTCCCGACTCTAGGGGGTGGTGCTCATCTCCATTTCAAATCCGAAGAGCCAGCACTGTCCGAAGATAACTCCGTGGTCATGTGGCTGGCATGACTAAACACCAGAGGTGCATGGAATGCTGTTACTTTCCCACCAAAGGTGGTCCCTATTTTTCTACTTGCATTTTTTACGTGCTTTCAAACTGCTAGGTTGGCAGAAGCTGGGACAAGTAACGGGTGCTCACCCCATTACACAGCACTAGGGATTCGAACCTTTCAATCGACAAGCTCAGCGTCTTTAGCCACTGAGCCACCACATCCCAATCTCTGAATAGAATAGCATTATTTATATTTGTAGATACCACAGCTTTTTTTTTTAAGCCTCAAGTTAAGGTATGTACATGGAGCACCTTGATTTGATTTTACATTCAAATAAACAAAAACAAAATTGCATGCTTGCCTTGCCAAATACCAATTTGCCCTTTATGGCAATAGCATCCGTAAAGGAATGTCAAACTGTAACCTTCCAGATGTTACTGAAATGCAGCTGCCAGCAATACACATCACTGATCATCCTACCTATATAGTGGTACTATCTGAAGGGGCACCAGTGTCATGGTTCCTGATAATGCACCCAACAAGTCAGGACTCTGATGCTGTAGCCAGAAATCAACCTTCCTTTATTGAATACATCGACCTCGGCATGTAGTAAGGTAAAGCTAGCTCTGCGGGACTTCTGCAGCCAGTGACATAAGTCTTGGGATTACCCACCATCATTCAGGTGTCCCGGGCTCACTCAGGTTGATCATTTGGAACAGGCACTTTTATTTATTTTTTTTATTTATTTATTCGATTTATTCGACTTCATCAGGAGCTTCTTCCTCAGTCTGATTTCAGCAGATATCCGGCATTTTGCCCTTGTTTCCAACGCTGTGTCTGTCTGCTGTTATTACCAGCAAAGTAATACATTCCAGTCCTCACCCCCTCAGTGGTTTCTTACCCATCTCCTCCGTGACGCCCATTCCCCCCCTCCCAGTATGGCAACTAAGAAACATAGCAAGATGAGCTTGGTTTCAGCCGACGCCGCCATTTTGAAAGTTGACAACATTCCCTACCCTTATATAAGTGAAAATCTGCCAGTTTATTAAAGTCTGCTTGAGATGTATTTAGAGTCTTTGTTCTGCATCCTGAATGGAAGCAATAGTTGCTTCCAATAGTTCAAAATGGAAAGGTATGGGATATTTCTATATGATTTCTTTTAAATAAGTACTTGTCTTTCTCCCATTTTAATAATAAAAGAGAAATAAAAATGATGTAGATACATTTATTGGAATTGATCTAAGTGCCAATTAACAGAGTTCATTTTTTGTGGCAGTGAGGAGGGAGAAAAAAAATTATCTCCTAATCAACCTACTCTTTCAGTGCTATTCTCATTTTAAGATTAAATATTAGAATTAATCTTTCAGTTTAAAGATTGTTAAGATTTAAAAAAACTGTAGGGGGGAGGAGTGTGGTGTGCTGAAAAGAGGTCCTTTACACATCTTCCCATTATGTGTCCAGCTAGATCCCCTCTTTTAATCAGGCAGAATTTTTGCCTGGCTTATAAGAATCCTGCAGATTTTGGGTTCAAAGTCATATGGTGTACTTCAAGAAACAGGGAGTTACTCCTTACTTCAGAGGTTTTCCTTATATGTATATAAAGTTGTTAGGTAGGAGATATCAACTGAAAGGTTTGGATTTAGAATCCTTATTCAGATTAACAGAGTTAATTCACATCTCATTATGTCAATGATACTCAGTTATATATCTTATTTACAGATGTAGTGGCAGCCTTCCCTCCTATCTGGAAGGGACAAAATAGAGTGAAAAAGGTTGAGACAGCCCTGACTGTAGGTTTGGAAACTGACTGACTCTGTAATAATACCAATGTTAGCTCTAGAAATGGCTGTGGTCCCCCCAAGACAGAGCTGCTACATACTCTGGGTGGTGCTCCTAAATTACCTTGGTCTCACGAGAAAACACTGCTGTGTCTAGTAAGTCATTCCAATCCCTTCCTTCTTTCCTCCTCTGTGTGGCAACTGAGGAACAGAAAAATGGCTACTGCCAGGTTCGGTTCGAAGTTGACACAATTTATGTTATGTCATTTCTGTTGTGTCCAAGGAAAGGTCTCTTCATTTTTTCCAGACATTTTAACAACCATTTGGTGTTTTAAAACTTTAGTAACTTATAATTTTATGCTGGTATAAAGCTCTTATAATTACTCTTGTCTCTGATTTTTGTTTTGACAACAGTGCCTTCTTTGTTTTTATATGGTTTTTTTATATGCCTTTATTTTTAATAATAGGTTTAATTGATTGCATATTCATATCCCCAAAACTATTATTAGTAGGCAATATAGAAGTACAATACACAAATAAATTATCGAAGCCTTGCTATTATTATCAATGAATAGCAATGCCATTCATTCTCCCAAGAACCCAAAAGAAAATAAGCAGTGTTGAGTTGCTGGTGAGCAGCATAACCATTAACAAATACAGATAAATTTAAATCTCATCAGCAATGCTATGTGTCTGGGATGTGGATTTTTGTCCTCAGGTGAACATTTGTCATGGATTAGGCTGGATTCTTCCTGGTGCTTCTGTTTCCTTCCAAATGCTAAATGAAATGAAGTCTGGCTTCCCAGGTTGCATTTGTTTTGGGAGTGAGGGTTGCTGAGAAAATTACTCTTAAAGGGGCAGGTCAGCTTCAAACAAGAGAGATTGGTATTTGGCCCCAGCCACTAGACAGGTCTAGAGAACAACAACCGTATATACACAAATTATATGTTAGGGCATAAAGTTTACCATTAGGAAATTTTTCAAGATGCTCAATTGAAATTTTCCTCTGTGTAATGTAAGCCTATTGTTTCTTATCCTGCCTTTTAGAACAAGATGAACAACTTTTGCACCTCTTACACATGACAGCCCTTCAGATACATGAAGACAATTATCATATATGCCTACAATCTTCCATAATGCCTCCAACCCGGGGTGAAATCCTCCCAGTTTGGACTGGATCAGGCAATCCGGTAGCAATGGGGGTGGGTAGTTAACCAGTAGCAAAAATCCCTGCCCCCCCCCTGCCCATGCTCACCCAATCACTTGGACCCCACTTGCCTACTTGCTGCTTCTTTCAGGCTCGCTCCTGCCTTGCTTTGCTTCGGCTGCTGCAATCAATTGTATCAGCTAGCAACTGAATCTGCCTGCCTGCAATCCATCTCATCGGTGAGCAACTCGATCTGCCTGCCTTGTCCTTTGAATTGGATAAGTAACTGTGGGGGGGATTTTAAAAAAAATAGTTAATTGGGGGTTTTTTAAGAGTTTTTTTTTTTAGACATAGCAGTTAACTTTAAATTGCTACGTCTAAATTTAAAAGGGAGTTTTAAATTTAACTGCTTTTATCTAAAAATATAAATAAAATAACATAAAATATTTGTGCAGCTTTCTGAGATTTGGTGTGTTTCTGTAGTGTTTCACTCTAACTACACAAACACACGAAATCTCACAAAACTGTATGTGGCATTTTGCGTATCTGTGTGAGTCAGTTGTATAGTGTTGTGTTGTGTGTGTGTAAAGTGTGAAAGTTGGTTTTTGAGCTTTTTATGGCTGTGTGAGGTACCTGCTTGTTGCAGGGGCCATTTTGGGTGAGGTGCAGCTGCTTTTACTTTGTGTGTGAGTCAGTTGTGTTGTATTGTGTGTGTGTGTAAAGTGTGAAAGTTGGGTTTTGGTACCTCTTATTGTTTTGTGTACTTTGTTTATTATTTTTATTATTTATTGTTATTGGCCACACCCACCCGGTCACCTGACCACCAAGCCATGCCCACCAATTAAGCCACACCCACATAACCGGTAGGGAAAATTTTTAGATTTCACCCCTGCTCCAACCTTTTCTCACATGTTCACCTTTCAGGTTCCCAATCTCCTGTTTATCTTTGTTACTCACCTTTGAAAGTGTTACAGTTATTCAACATCCATCCTAAACTGCAGAACTGGTGTGGACTGACTGGTGCAAAATAGAAAGAAACAATAACCATTCTTGATCTTAACTTTATACTTGTACTGATGCAGCATATGATTGCTTTTTGTTTGTTTTGTTGTTTCTTTCCAGTTTCTTTTCAACAGCACTATATAGTGGTCTCTTGTTCTCTTTATGTTGCACTCAAATCCTTCTTGCCCATTGTAGTCATTCCCATCATGCATTGTGTGTGCGTGTGTATCAGAAATAGTTTGCCATTGCTTGCTTCTTAAGGCTGCAGGAGAGTGAGTGGCCCAAGGTCACATCAAGAGTAAGGATATTGTTCGTAAAACTTGTTGGCTGTTGTACATACAGATATTATTCTAAGTGGGAGATCCATGCACAGAAATCCAGCTCTGTAAATTGGATTAGGGTTTTATGGCTGACTGGAATATAGTGCAACTTAAAGAATTAACAATTTTATAAAATTAACAAGTGTGGCAGGTGCTTTGGAAGCAAATTATTCACTCATTGGAGTCCCAGTTCAGGTTCGATTCAGTTAAACTGTGGAATTTGCTAACATTACATATGGTGATGGCCAGCATATTAGTTCTAAAATGGATTCGACAAATTCATAAGAGAATCAGGCTTTCACAGACAGCATATTTTAAATATCAGTTGCTAGAAAGCAATTCTGAAAGAAGCTTATCAATCTCTTGATATTTGTGAGCTGTTTGTTGGTCAATCTGTGACACAGGTTGTTGGAGTACAATCCAGCCACTGATTGATCCAGCATTGCTTCTTACAGTTCTGTAGCTTATCCCTGCCATTACGGAACTCATATGTTTATTTCAACTGTATGAATTGATCTTAACATTCATGCATGGATTGTTCAATGTGCTAAAATCTTCTTTTCTTATGCTTTTTCTCATTCCTATTCAACTGGTGGAAGCAATTAGGTATCTTTCTATGAAAAATAGGTTAGTACTACAGCTGCCTGACATAAATCCCTGAATATTGCTAAAATTAAAGCCACTTAGGTTAGATTACCATAGAAGTTCTGTTTTGTTTTTTAACACCTTCTGATTGCAACTGCCATGCAGTAGACTGATGATCTGTCATGTCTACCATCTCCATTATCACAGGTTTAGGACAAGATATCGATAGAGAAGCTGCTAAACTTTGTATGAAATTATAACAGTGGAAATAACTGATGCATCAGAAGAATACCGCGAGATCCCCAGAGACCAACAGTATTTAATTACAATTGCTGAAAATCCATGATACAGCTTCCCTAAAGCAAAACCTGTATTGTAAATGTTAAAATAAGTCGGAGATGCTTATCAAAACAAAGAAAGCACTTTGTATTATTGTAAATAATCATTCACTCGTATGTATTTCTCCATATTAAATGTTAGGCTACAATCACCAAAGATTACTCAACCTGACACAAGATTTTTAGAAAAAGAAGGTTTTACATTTTTAGTTGCTATATTTATAAGCTTTGATATAATCTCCCCCTTTACTGGTGGAAGAGGATGGATAGAAAGGGATAAAAATGTTCAATTACTTGGCATTGTTGGTTGCTACAAGTCCAAGGACTCCCCCAAACATTCTGCTTGTTCCACGATAAAAACAACCTCTTAACCATTTATTGGGGAATCACCCCACAATGTTGTCCTCAATGCAGCATAATAGCAACCTCCATCCTTCTTTCCCTTCTCTTTTTCAAAATTAGTCCTGTTTGGCTTCTACCAACACAAGGCATGCCAAGTAGTCTGTCTGTATCAAGTTGTTTCAAGGTCAGATGAGGAATTATAGTAATACAGTAGCCAAATCCAAAGCAGTGTCTGTCAGCTCATTTAAATATGAGCCAGCAGTGTGCTGCAGCTGCCCAAAAAAGCCAACACAGTCCTAGGCTGCATAAACAGAGGGATAGAATCAAGATCACGTGAAGTGTTAATACCACTTTATAATGCCTTGGTAAGGCCACACTTGGAATACTGCATTTAGTTTTGGTCGTCACAATGTAAAAAAGATGCTGAGACTCTAGAAAGGGTGCAGAGAAGAGCAACAAAGATGATTAGGGGACTGGAGGCTAAAACATATGAAGAACAGTTGCAGGAACTGAACACGTCTAGTTTAATGAAATGAAGGATTAGGGGAGACATGATAGCAATGTTCCAATATCTCAGGGGTTGCCACAAAGAAGAGGGAGTCAAGCTATTCTCCAAAATACCAGGGCAGAACAAGAAGCAATGGGTGGAAACTAATCAAGGAGAGAAGCAACTTAAAAATAAAAATAAATTTCCTGACAGTTAGAACAATTAATCAGTGGAACAACTTGCCTCCAGAAATTATGAATGCTCCAACACTGGAATATTTTTTTTTATTGAAAAAGTTTTAACAAGCAAAAACATTTTCCCCCTTTTTCCCTCCCCTCCCCCCCACAAAACCCCTTCCCCTCCTTCCCCGGCTTCCTGGGTCAATCACAAGGTATTGTTATACATAAACCAAACAGAGAGTAAAATTTTCCCTTCTAATCCAATTAACCTCATCCAAATCTTTTCACTTCCCAACCCCCACATTACATAAAATAATACTTCCTAATTATTCAAAGGCAAACTGATATTTCTTAATCTGATATCTGTTTTGTAAATAATCAATCCATTTTTTCCATTCAATTAAATATCTTTCCTGGGTGTTGTCTTTCAAAAAAGCTGAGATTTTAACCATCTCAGCCAAGTTAGTAACTTTCAATATCCATTCTTCTATTGTAGGTAACTCTTTTTTCTTCCAATATTGTCCAATCAGCAGCCTTGCTGCTGTTATTAAGTTCAAAGTCAATTTAATCTCAGTCCCTGTACAATCCGTTATAATTCCCAAAAGGAAAAATTGCGGCAGGAACTTTATCTTCTTCTTCAGGACATTTTGAATAATCCACCAAATTCTTTTCCAAAGGCCTTAATTTTCCTGCAAGTCCACCAAATATGAAAATATGTAGCGTCATCACAGTCACACCTCCAACATTTCGCTTGGATATCAGGATACATACATGATAATTTTTTGGGATCTAAGTGCCATCTATAAAACATCTTATAAAAATTTTCCCTTAAATTCTGTGCTTGTGTAAACTTAACATTTTGCCAACACTGGAAATTTTAAAGAAGAGATTGGATAGCCATTTGTCTGAAATGATATAGGGCCATAATGGTGAACCTGTGGCACACGTGCCATAGATGGCACGCATAGCCATATCAGTGGGCACGCCGGCTCAGCTCCAGCACACATGCGCACACTAGCCAGCTGATTTTTGGGCCTTCTGGGCCCACCAGAATTATGGAAACAGGCTGTTTCCTGCCTCCGGAGTGCCTGCGGGGGGTGGGGAAGTCCGTTTTTCTTTCTCACCTGGCTCCAGATCCTCTCTATGCATCTAGGCAAAAATAGCCTTCCTCAGGCCCTTTGGGGGCCCAAAACGGCCCATTTCCCAACTTCTGGTTGGATAGGAAGTGACGTTTTTTGCTGTACCCAGCCTCTAGAGCCTCTCTCTAGACTCCTAGAGGCTCTGGAGGCTGGGGCCAGCAAAAAGGTCACTTCATGTCCAACCGGAAGTTGGAAAATGGGCTGTTTCAGGCCTACTGAGGGCCTCTGAGGCTTTTTTCGCCCACCCCAGATGCATAGAGAGGACCTGGAGCCAGGTGAGAAAGAAAAACGGGCCTACCGGGCCATCACATGCCGGGAGGGGAGGGAGGAATTATGCGCGCATGCGCAGGGTGGGGTGCATAGAATTATGGGTGTAGGCACGCACATGCACGAACCTTTCCGCCACCCTCCCATCCTGGCACACAATGGCAACAAGGTTAGCCATCACTGGTATAGGGTTTCCTGCCTAAGCAAGGGGTTGTACTAGAAGACCTCCAAGGTCCCTTCCAACTCTGTTATTCTATCCTAACTTTCTAATGTGTTCTCACATAGGGTTCACAACTTCCAAGATATTTTTTTATTAATACTCCAGAAATCCTGCTGGTTCTGGGAACCATCATTTGCCCTTGATAGGCTCTGTTGACTTAGTCAATTCCAATGACTGTGCACATTTCACCAATGTCACTGGCGTCACTGGCTTCGGCAGGGAAGATGAGTCATGAATGAGGAGTTGCCTTGTGGCAAGATAGGCAGCCAATAGATTTAATAAATAAAAATGTAATCTGGCAGTCAGGGTGCAAGTTCAATCTATGCACCTACTGCATACATAAGGCTTTCTGAGGAGTTGGAGTCAAGCACACATTGGCAATGTACCTGGGTTGCCCAGAGGCAGCAAGGAGAGACAGAAGTGGCCCTGAGGTGGGTGTGAGAGGCAAGTATACAAGATGGATGTGAAAGAAAGTGGGACTGGCCCTGAGAATGGAGAAGGAATGAGTGAACTATATATAAAAAAGGGCCAGAGAGAAAACTCTGGCAGGATTTTAAGATTCTGCTATTCTACTCTACTACAATAAAGAGAATTCCTGGCCTTGCCTACCCTCAAAGGGCTGACACAGAGTTACTGGAAAGGAGAGCGTGGAATATGTGTCTGCATGCTGAGTTGTGAAGAGCCAAAAGAGAGAGATAAACAAAGTTGAGCAATCTGAAGCCAGAAAGCACTGTGATAGCCTAGAAATGCTGAGGGATGAACTGGAGTCAAAGTCAGGAACCATCTGAGCTTAAGAGGGTAACAAAAATCAGAACAGGGAGCCGGGTGCCAAAGTTGCTTCAAGCAACCGAGATGCAATGGAAGCATTGTTCAATCTGTCCCAACTTGTACTCACAGATGCAGATACTTTTGCATAGCCAGCACCAATAAGGAGGAAGCCAGCCTGCTAGGGTGGCTGCTTGCTAATGAATCTCTCTGTCAGGTTCCGCAGAAAAAAAAACCCAGCCAAACAAGGTTTGGGATATTGCATCAAGGTCAGTGTATTCTGTCACATTGCCTGGCAGCTACATTGGTTGAGGGGGCTTTGTGTTGGCAGAGAAATAACCTGGCCATGTCACATCCAGGGAAGCTGAAGCCTCCCCACTGTACTATGTACCCAAATTTGTGGGTGTTGCTGAACCTACTTTTTGGCCCATCAATATTATTGATTTGATTCAACAGGATCTTCTGAAACCCACATCTCTCAGGTCAATAGCTGTACTATCTATCTTCACTGTGTTTAATATATTATATATATTAAATACAATATATTTCACATATATAAACAATATATGTGAAATATATTGAAGTCTTCTGCAAGTCAACAAGGCAGACACAGACTTCAGAGGATAATTAGAACTGCAGAAAAACAATTGCTACCAACCTGCCTTCCATTTGAGGACCTGTATACTGCACAAGTCAAAAAGAGGGCTGTGAAAATATTTACAGACCCCTCACATCTTGGACATAAACTGTTTCAACCCCTACCCCCAAAACTGTGCTACAGAGCACTGCACACCAGAACAACTAGACACAAGAACAGTTTCTTCCTGAATGCTAAACAAATAATTCCCTCAACACTGTCAAACTATTTACTAAATCTGCACTACTATTAATCTTCTCATCGTTCCCATCACCCATCTCCTTCCACTTATGACTGTATGACTGTAACTTTGTTGCTTGTATCCTTATGATTTATACTGATATTGATTGGTTCCTGACTGCTTATTTGTAGCCTATTACTATCGTTATGTGCTGTACCTTAGAATTCTTGATGAACTTTTCTTTTATGTACACTGAGAGCATATACACCAAGACAAATCCCTTGTGTGTCCAATCATACTTGGCCAATAGGAAATTCTATTCTATTCTATTCTATTCTATTCTATTCTATTCTATTCTATTCTATTCTATTCTATTCTATTCTATTCTATTCTATTCTATTCTATTCTTCCCCGTTACTTTCTCTGCTGATTTTTTCAGAAGAAAAAAGTTAACAGCTCTAAACAGATTTGGAAGAGACCTTCTAGTCCAACCTCTAGCTCAAGCAGAAAACACTATAACATTTCAGACAAAGGGAAATGTCTTCTTAAAAACTTGCAGTGTTTGAGCACCCACAACTTCTAGAGACAAGCCATTCCGCTGATTAATTATTTTATCTGTCAGAAAATTTCTCCTTAGTTCTAGGTTGGTTCTCTCCTTAATTAGTTTCCACCCATTGCTTCTTGTCCTACCCTCAGGTGTATTGGAGAATAGTTTGACTCACTCTTCTTTGTGGCAACCCCTGAGATATTGGAACACTGCTAACATGTCTCCCCTAGTCCTTCTTTTTATTAAACAGGACATACCTAATTCCTGCAACCAGTCTTCATATATTTAACCTCCAGTTCCCTAATCCTCTTTGTGGCTCTTCTCTGCACTCTTTTTAGAGTCTCAACATCTTTTTTTATATCATGGCAACCAAAACTGGATGCAATATTCCAAGCTGGTCTTACCATGGCATTATAAAGTGGTACTGGACATTATAAAGTTACTGTCTTAAGATCTGTTCTGCTTATTTCTTGCTAGTCATGAGTCAAACTGATGCTTTAATTGTGTTATTGATTTTTCCCATTAGCTGAAACACTGATAGGTTTGTGGAGGTGGGAAAGAGATGCTTAAGTGGCATAAGACAGCTTTGAAGCATATTAAATGATGCCAAGCATGATTTAATATGATTTTTATTGAAATATAAGAAAGCCGCAAAGTGGCACAGCAAAGAATATATAATTCAACTCCGAGCAAGCACAATATTGCTTATGACTCAATATGGAAACATTTTCTATAACAGTAGCAAGTTGAAAAAGGTTACATGTGAAATTCACATGCCATGTGTTTGTTGAAGTGACAACTTTTCTATGGCATTTTCTCTTCGTGTGGTAAAAGATGAGTAAACTCTAATTTTGGATCATACAATGCACACACAAAAAAAGCAATCTAAATCCTTTAGATTACTGCCATCTGGAGACAACTGAAATTATTTTTAAAGAAACATACGAATACAGGATTTCTGAAATATAATAATTCTGAGGAAACACCATAATTCTGAACTAGTGCAACCCTACTTTAAAAAATATTCATATTTTTTTTAAAAGTTGCATTTTCCAAAATAACTGGCTATTTTGAAAGGGTTTTTTTTTCAGTCCTGTCAAATATTTTCCACACCATTCTAAAGATGTTTTAATTCTACTTCCATGATGGAAAAAAGAGGAATTATTAACTGATGACAATCAAGTATTTCTTGCCAGTACACCAGTATCCAGTATGTCTTATATTTAACTTAAATCTAGATAAATTCCACTTCAGTGTCCTTCAAAATATTGAGACGTGCTTCAGAGAAATAGCAGAGTATGGGACTAGCAGATGATTGCAGAGGGAAAGAGAACAGGTAGTCTGATTGTCAAATAAGCTTGTGTTTTGGGTGTAAATCATTGTGTATTTTTATGGTATCTCAGTCAAAGGTTCTGGTTGACTTAACAAAAACCCGAAGAGCTCTTTTTAATATGCATTGTCATGTACCTTGATAGATGAACATGCTTGATAAAACATGGCTTCTTGAACTGATACTTAAAGAGCTACTAAAAGCAGCAGAAATCTCATGCTCTTAGAATCTTTTCTCACTTGCACCTAAGTGAAGCACGAGCACACTCTAGAAACCTTTTCATCTTTTTCAAACATTAATCTACATCTCAACTCCAGTTCATGTCTGAGACAATTTAGTCACCTTTAGCTGTTCTCTTGTTGGAGCAAGGTTTTCTTCTTCAAGCAGGTTACAACTCACAGAATCAATATGAAGCGCTTCCCTTTTGGCCAGCGTTACAATCAAGATGGGCTCAACTTGGTAACATGAAGAGGGAGAGGGAGGGAGAAGGAGAAGGAGAGGGAGGGAGAGGGAGAGGGAGGGGGGGAGAGAGAGAGATGTTTTGGGACATTGCCGAGCCCCACACAGCTGGCAAATCAAAGATACAGAAAATAATGCAGATCTCAGGAAGGTATCTGTAATGTCATTCTGGGATAAAACAAACTTTTGGAAATCGTAAGAGTAAATTACCATCCACAGTTTATTGACTCAATGAAGTCTTTAAAACACCTTCTTCTTCTCACATTTCACACATCTGGTCTGTGTGTCCTGCAGGTTGTGGGATATCCCAAATACCTTTTCCCCTGCTTTCTTCCCACAATCTCTTCATAGAATCTGCTTTCTGCTTGTGGGAGAGTCCAATTGTTCAAACTAGGCTCTTCTGCATCCACTGAGCCATCTCCATCTTGTAGATGTGAAGAGACAAAGAGTGGGTTGCTTTATAGGTGCAACTCTCCCCATTCCTGATATTAACCAACGATTAGGCTGCCTTTAAATGCACCTGAATTAAAAAAGAACACAGCATGAGCTTTGACAGGTGACTAGCCATCTTCAGATCTTGCTTCTTTTCCCATCCGAATAGTAACCCCAGCCCATGTTAAACTGAGCAATTGTGGATGTACTTCCCCAGTTTCCTGACATGCAATGCAAGAGGACAGTAATCAAGTTTGGGAAATCTTTCAATGGTTTTCTAAAACATGTCCAGTACACACTAAGTAAGGACCACACCATTTACTGGCAGTAGGTCTATGGCAAGCTAGGGATTGTCCATGGTAAAACAATTGTTTTGGCAGCTCAGGGGCTGATGGATTGCACTTTAGCTCAGCCATGAGGAAGAGACCTAAGTTTCAATCAAATATAATTTATAGAGCTGCAAGAAGTTTTGAAATGGTACTTCACTTTGACAAAGGTATAAATGATTCAGCCCTCTAAAGCTGCATTATCAAGCTATGTGGTCCCCTCACTTCAATTTACTTTTGAATTCTTCCCTAAGAGTGCTCTTCCCTTATAAAATGTTATTGCTATAGGGGGAAGGAGAAAGAAGGAGAAGAGGCGCAAAAGCACCTGTCTAAAAGAGCTTGAGGGGGAAAAAATGCAGGATTTTCACTAAGGCAGTCATTCTTGAGCACTCTCAGTGAACACAAAATTGTTTCCCAAAGCTGCATAGTATGGCGTCGCTTCAATATTTGCTAAAGATCGTTCAGTCTGGGTGGTAATGGCAAACCTGTGGCATACTGTACATGCCAAAAATGACACTTGGAGTCATTTTTGGCAGCACGTTTGTATAAGATGTTTTACAAGTGGCACGACCTCCGACAAGAATTACTAGAATGTTTAAGGACAAATTCAAAAAGTGCTGGAAGTGTCATCAGATACCTGGTTCATATTACCATATGTGGTAATATATGACATGCATGGAAGCTAAGAGATACTGGACTAAAATACACACATGGTTGGAAAAAATGATCATAGACTTTAAACCAGAAGTTTTTCTACTGGGGATTATACCTGAAACATATAGTAGAGAAGTGAGATATTTGATTGTGAATGTTGTAACAGCAGCTAGGATTGTGTTTGCTAAAAATTGGAAAAGTGAGAAATTACCTATGCAAGATGAAATTATTTGAAAAATAATGGAATGTGCAGAAATGAGTAAATCGACATTTGAAATTAGGGAACAGGAAGATAAACAATACTATAAGATACGGGATTTATTTTATCAATGGTTAGAAAGGAAGATACAATAAAAAAGATTTGAGAAAGGTTATTATAAGGGAAAATTTTGAATTAAATTGATTTAAGATGATGGCATGAAAGATGTAATAAGAAAAGATTGGCATAATGTAAGATTAGATAAATTTATGACATGTATATATTGAAATTGCACAAAAGATTTGTAATCTGCCCACTGACACACAGTATCTGGATTGAAGATATTTTTATGTTTGTTTGTTGTAAAAAATAAAAAAAAATCTCTTTAAAAAAAAAGAAAATCATGGAAGAGGATCCTGCTTCCACTAGAACTTTCAAAAAGCAAGAACAGGGCATGTGTCATGTCCCACTCCTCCGTTGATGGCCGGGTCGGGGAAGTCCGTATCAAGCGTGCCTCTGCAGCTCTGCCAAAGTCCTATCAGAGTTCTCAAGGCAGGCAGGAGACCAGGAAGTGACTTCAGCAATCCAAGTTAGACTTTGCCTGACTCAGAGAATGCCAGAAAGCAGATCCTTTATATAGGCCATGGGGTGTGGCTCCATGACTCAGCACTTATCCAGGCCTGCCCCTCCCTTCCTTTTGCTGACGTCGCCTCTCTACTCTCCAGAAGCGAGGATCTCTCCAGCCTCCAGCTGTTGGTAATCTTAGCTCATGACTGGCTTCACATTCTTCAGGCTCACATGCTGTGGGGGAGGGGTTTAGTTGCTCCGTTTGCCTGGGCATGGTGCCAGGACTGGGGGCTGAAGGTACGTCAGGCCCTTCGTCTTGCTCGGCCTGTCTGGGCATGGTGCCAGGGCTGGGGGCTGGAGGCATTCCAGGACATTCTTCCAAACTATCAGCGTCCGGCAGGAGATAAGAGGGGCCCGGCTGCGGTGGGGGGAGCAAGCGAGACACAACAGCATGCTTTCTTATCAGAAAAGTGTGCAAGAACAGGGCATCCTCTTATCAGAGGCTGAAAGGCCATGTGGGAACATTCTTCAAAGTTTCTAAGCTTTGTGTAATCCAGAGCTCCCTTGGATAGGAGGTTTTTTTTCTTTCTTTCTGTGAGACAAAGAAAATAAATAAAAATTTTCAATTAGTTAAGATTTATTTATTAAGTCATTTATTTTATGTGCCACCCATTTCGCTATCCAAAGTGACTTTTTCTTATGAATTGCTTCTCTTTTGTCAGGGGGAAGTTGGGTGTGAAATGCCAGCAGAGTCAAGTTAGGCATTTTCGGGAATTTTTGCCACACTAAGCCCAAAAGGTTGGCCAGCACTGGTTTGGGCAGCTCTGACACCCCCTGCAAGCAATACCAAAGCCAATCCCCCTGGAAGCCCTTTGGCCAGCACTGAGAGAAAAGACATTCTCCGGCATGGGTCATCTGGATAGCTTTTGCCTGAGGCAGAGTGAATTATTGATAAAATAGCACCATGTTGAAGCATGTGAGTGGGGTCTTTTCATCTTGAGCTCTATATAATAATAATAACGTTAAAGCAACTTGCCCAAGGTTTATTTATTTACATATATAATTCCACTTTATTACTTTATAGGAGTTTAACGTGGCAAACACCCACAATACACTTTCTTCCTCCTATTTTCCCTTATGACAACAACCCTTTAAGGCAGGCGTGAAATCTACTTACCTTCCTTACTGGTTTGGAAGTGCATGCACAGACCTTCTGTGCATGTGCAAAACCTTCTGCACATGCGCAGAAGGTAAAAAACACATTACTTCCTGGTTAAAACCAGGACGTAATGACACCAGGGTGGGTGGGTAGAGCTTCACTCCACCATCGCTACCGGATCGCTGAACCACCGGCCACGATTGCTACCAGACTGTGCAATCCAGTTTGATCTGGGAGCATTTCTCCTCTGCTTTAAGGTAAGTTGGGCTGAGAGAGAGAGAGAGAGAGTGACTGATCCAAACTCCAGCTTTCATGCCTAACACAGGACTGTAACTCACAATCTCCTGGTTTCTAGGTCAGCACCTTCACCACTACACTAAGCGCACTGGGATGCTTTCATCCTTTACAGCAGGGGTCTCCAACTTTGGTCCCTTTAAGACTTGTGGACTTCAACTCCCAGAGTCAGCAAAGCTGGCTGAGGAACTCTGGGAGTTAAAGTCCAAAAGTCTTAAAGGGACCAAGGTTGGAGACCCCTGCTTTATAGTATAGGTGTCTCATACACTGTTTTAATGGAGTTTGTTTTCCTGTAATAAGGAATGAATGAAGTAATTCATACGTGTGAAGAATAATCAGGAGTTAATCAAAAACAAGACATGTGAGAAACTCTATTACGAGATTCCATTTAGCCTAATAAATTATCAAGTTTATGGAGACCTGAATGATGCACAACTTGCTACTGTATTCTTTATCGAACATTTTAATTAACTAATTATTTTTAATATTTCAGAAAACCCCACTACATTTCAGTATTTTTGCTTAATGGGAGAAAAAAGTCTAGAAAGTCCGTAAGTAATAAAAATAATTTCAGAACAATTTGTGAAATGCGACAGAGGAGGATTGTTGGACTTGACACCGAAGTGCTCTCTTAATATTTGAAATGATTGTTTTAAAAGGCAAAAACTGTCCATGTAGCAAATGAAGTCTTAATAGTCTCTTAAAAATAATCTGTTTCCACAATTTTTTGAAGTAGGTATAAAATTTACTATTTTAACTTATGTTTAAAGTTTTGTGGAAATTTTTAAAAGGCTGCATGCCTTAAGATTTTGTATTTGCTAAAATGTCTTATTAGCAAAGTAATCTGAACAAGCTGTTATGAGTTATGATTTCCCTGTTTTTTTATTGTCTATAGTTTCTTAAAACACTGAATTTTCCTTCGCAATTTGCAAAGTATTGCAATTTATTTCAAAAAGCAACATTTGCAGATAAATCATTTAAGCCTCAAGTATCCTAATCAAGCATATCATCACCATCAAAGCATAACATCTGTTACATGTAAAAATCAACGAATATTAGGACAATACTTGGAATTATCCATCCTCAATAACTTTAGATCTTTGCATGTAATTACATGTGGCAGTTCTTTGATAGCTGCAATAATGTATTAATTTAAATTTACAATCATGTAAGTTTAAGTATGTTTCAGAGATTTTTAACATGAGTTTGCTATGTTCTAAGTGTAGTAAATCATTTTATATGGCAAACGAAGTATGTTCATTTTGAAGATATTTCTGGATTATGTTCGATTATTCTACTTCTAACCTTAACTGTATGTTATTATTCCAGATGCAATCACTATATAAAATTATATAGACTATTAAAATTACACTGTATAATAGTATATGCTGTAATAAGAATCATATAAAATATAATTCAGTTTACAATTCTTCACCTTCTTTGTGAAGTCTAGTCATATATACATATCATAGTAAACAAATGAAACGTCTAGCTGTATTATTAGGAATCTTGGCATCCTAGTGGAAAATCACTTAAATATGACCCAGGAGTGTGCAGCATCTGCTAAAAAGTCAATACAGTTTTAGGCTGCATTAACAGAGGGATAGAATCAAGATCATGTGAAATGTTAATACCACTTTATAGTGCCTTGGTAAGACCACACTTGGAATACTGCATCCAGTTTTGGTCTCCACAATATAAAAAAGGTGTTGAGACTCTAGAAAGAGTGCAGAGAAGAGCAACAAAGAAGATTAGGGGACTGGAGGCTAACACATATAAAGAACAATTGCTGGAATTGGGTATGTCTAGTTTAATGAAAAGAAGTACTGGAGGAGTCACATGATACCATGACTCAGGGGTTGCCACAATGAAGAAGCAGTCAAGCTATTGTCCAAAGCACCTGAAGGCAGGACAAGAAGCAATGGATGGAAACTAATTAAGGAGAGAGGCAACCTAGAACTAAGGAGAAATTTCTGACCTGACAATTAGAACAATCAATCAGTGGAACAACTTGCCTGCAGAAGTTGTGAATGCTCCAACACTGGAGGTTTTTAAGAAGAGATTAGACAACCAAATTGGGTTTGGTTTCCTGGTTGGACTAGAAGATCTCCAAGGTCCCTTCCAACTTTGATATTCTTGTTATTGTTTATGCATTAAAGAAATAAATGACAAAATTAGGTATTTGGATCTATGGAAATGAAAAATTCAAAATAAAATGCTGGATAATATCTCTATTGGAATCAGTTTTATAGAAGATTTTTGTAGAGCTCTTCACTAGCAAGGGGAGAAGAAGAAGAAAAAGAAGGAGAAAAAGAAGGAGAAGGAGAAGATCCAAAAATAGGCCATATTAGTGCTTAATTTGTTAAATACAGGTAGTCCTTAACTTACAACCATTCATTTAACAACCATCCAAAGTTATAACAACACTGAAAAAGTGATTTATGTCCAGTCCTCATACTTATGACCATCACAGTATCCCCCTGGACGCTTGATCAAAATTTAGGCACTTGGTACATGTAATATATGTAACTGGCATTATTTATGACCATTGAAGTATCCCAGATCATGTGATAACCATTTCATGTCTTCTCAGCCAGGTTCTGACAAGCAAAGTGAATAGAGGAAGATGGATTAATTTAATGATCTCATGATTCACTTAACAGGTGCAGTGATTTGCCTGGCAAAAATTCAAGTGTGACTCATTTAACTGCCTTGCATACAGCAACAGAAATTCTTGTCGCAATTGGGATCATAAATTTGAGGACTACCCATATTGAATTTGCAGTCATGAATCAGCTTCAAGATGGAAACTGTGATTGTCAACTCATATCAACATTTGTCATTAAAATGTTTAGAATGACATAGTATGTCGAAGCATCTGGTGGGCTTCTCATGAAGGCTGCTAACGAACGACAGACTCATGGGCTTCTCGAGGTGAGAGCCTGGAGAAAGTCTGGGATGAGAAGGCCCAGAGCAAATTCCAGAGCCCCCTTTTATTGTGTATAGGTAAAAAAGGTAAGCAGGGGAGGTTACATATTAGCATATATTCAACATGTGAACACGTGACTGCAAGCACATCCACAAGCCTATGATTTTGGGAGAAAGCTCGTGATTCTTGGGAGGAGTTTTACCATGAGGTGGCTCTTTGTTCTCCACCATGAGGTGGCTACTCTTTGTTCTCTGCCTATTGCCCACGTGGTACAGCTGTATGGCAACTTACACAGGCTACAAGGACATCACTTCCACACGTGTCTAAGGCGTTCTACAGTTACACTATTCATGCTACACGTAGCAAACAGATATACATCTTGAAACATCCTGACTCTGCATGTTAACAAATCTCATATAATTGTATGTAGCAGAAACTTCTAAGAAGCTTTGTGAAGGGAAACCTTATCAGAAAAGGAATGTCCTGTGGCTAATCACAAAAGTGTTGATACATTTCACACCATCGTTAGAAGCAAACATCTTTGCAGTCTTGACGTGACTGACATAAAACAAATTTCTCCTTATTTCTTTTGTACATGATAAAATTAGCCAAAGTTACTTATGCTGATTTTTTGCACATAAGTAATTTCTCAAAGGAGTTCATATGGTTTAATATTGCAACAATAGTATTTATCTAAAGATCCACAAAAAAAATATAAGGCTTTGTTCTTTAAGGCAGGGGTCTCCAACCTTAGCAACTTTAAGACTTGTGGACTTCAACTCTCTGGGAGTTGAAGTCCACAAGTCTTAAAGTTGCCAAGGTTGGAGACCCCTGCTTTAAGGATTTTAGTTAAATCTATTTCAGTCTTCTGGCTTTCAAAACCTCATCCTACTTTTCTTCCTCCAGAAGTTCCAGGGCACGGGTATTAATCTCGTGGCATCACGTTGCCATCATGTGACATATCATGAAATTTCCCCCTCCTTCTCTAAGCTGGGGTGGGTGTGGCCTGAATGTGACACTTCTGGCCTGCAGGCCACCAGTTTGACACCCCTGTTCTAGGTGATCCAATACTGGAGGTTTTTAAGAAGAGATTGGACAACCATTTGTCAGAAATGGTATAGGTTTTCCTGACTGAGTAAGGGGTTGGACTAGAAGACCTCCAAGGTCCTTTCCAACTCTGTAAATTCTGTTATTGTTTCCCTATTGACTTCTGCCTTTCTACTTCCCCAAGATATCTCTAATTTCATAACCACATTATTTATCAAATGATTCCACTCTGAGTATTACCTTTTCTACCTTCACCGTCACATCACCAATCTACCCTTCTGTTTCCTTCCCTACTAAATTCAACTGTGCACCCTATTCTTTATTCTTAATAGCATCTTTCTTTCTCCTCCTAATTACAAAATGATCCTGCTTCTTTCTTTTTTCTTCAAATTCTTGCTGTCTTGGCTTTTTTTTTTTTTTTTGCCTTCAACCACATTTTTTATTGAACACAATCTAATTCTTGTCTTCTTTCTCCTGAAACTGCCCGTGTTAAAAAAAGGAAAGAATTGCAGGTGATCTTCTCAGTTTCAAATCTAATCATCTCTATTCTGTCCCTGTCTGATCCCACTAATAGCAGAAATCATTGTCTATTCCTTGGCTCTTTTCATGCTTTAAGATTTCAAGCTGTGATCGTCCTGGTTGTATCTCCTGCTGTCTGTTATATAACACAGTTGATGGTTTTTTTTTACTGGGGAAAGCTTTTTTCCCCCCCTAAGCTAATACGTCAGCAAGATGTTTGGTATGCATAAAGACTAAAGTACTGGGATGAAGCCATTCTAAATCATTCCTTTGAAGATTGGAGTCTACAAAAAGTTCCATAGAGAAACAAATCTTAAAGATTTTGTCTTTGCAATTGTACTGTCCCCCTTCGGTGACAGTTTGTAGAATATGATGGAAAACTATGAAGACAGCCTGTGGAGAATTAAAAAAACTACAAATTAATTTTCATTCATATATTGGATGATAAATGAAACCTTCTCGGTGATAAAGTCTACCTTATAATTTTTATTAAATGAATCCTAATAACAATTGCACATCTGCATTTCTATGGCAGATTTAATTATAAGTAGTACAGAAATAGAGGGATGGTTTTTATAGACAGCTATTATTTGAAGCTTGACTGCTCTTCAGGCTACTAAAGGAAGAATTTTATTGTGGTATATTCAGAGAGAGGCAACAATGGTGATGGGCAATCAAATGAGATGCACTTTTGTTAATATGGAGAGATAATATCATGTCATGGAAGATCAGCAGGCTTAGTGCTTGGAATTAATTGTAACAAACTAAAAATGAAGATGACATGGGGTCATCACTGACTTTCTGGAAATATCTGAATACCTTTTGGTGTTTTGCTCTCCTAAGACATATTTTGTTGTGTGTGTAAACATGCAGATATAAACATAGTTTGAATACAAACTACTTAAATGTATACACAAATATGAACTTATGTATACATTCAAGTAGTTTGTATTCAAGCTAGGTTTATACACTTTCTTAAAATCAGTTGATTTAAAAACCTGTTCCAGATTTAAGAGTGAGCAGTGCTCTCTAGAGGAAAGCAACTGTATATATCATGGGCCATCGCTATTCAATTCTCCAGCATTCTTCATCATCATTATGGCAGCTGCAAATATTAATTTATCATGGGTAGTGCTCACAGTCTCTAATTACAGCCCTTTAATTATTAAAGAAATCACCCATTTATCAAAGAGATAATCAATTATCCTGTTGCAGGGAAAGTGCGATGTAACATGACCAAGGAGCAAGCAGAACAAGTTTATAATGGAAAGTAAACAGTAACTACTTCTCCTTCTTCTCCTTCTCCTTCTCCTTCTCCTTCTCCTTCTCCTTCTCCTTCTCCTTTTCCTTCTCCTTCTTCTTCTTCTACTACTACTACTACTACTATGAAGTATTGATATCTAGCAGCACTTTATACATCTACATCAGGGGTGTCAAACTCACATCCTCACGGCAGGGTCATGTGACGTATTGGGACTTTTTTCCCCTTCGCTAAACTGGGTATGGGCATGGCCAGCATGTGATGGCTGGGAGTTTGACAGCCCTGATCTACATTGTGGGCATGCATCATGCATCAAGAGCCTTGGTGGCACAATGGTTAGAGTGCAGTACTGCAGGCTACTTCTGCTGACTGCCAACTCCCTGCAATTTGGCAGTTCAAATCTCACCAGGCTCAAGGTTGACCCAGCCTCCCATCCTTCCAAGGTGGGTAAAATGAGGACCCTAATAGTTGGGGGTAATATGCTGACTCTGTAAACTGCTTAGAGAGGGCTTTTAAGCACTGTAAAGCGGTATGTAAGTCTAAGTGCTATTGCTATCATTAAAAAAAACAAAACCAAAAAAAAAAGTCTGTGTGATCACATGGAACAAGATTTGAGCTCATTTTACCATTTAACATAACATAACATAACAACAGAGTTGGAAGGGACCTTGGAGGCCTTCTAGTCCAACCCCCTGCCTAGGCAGGAAACCCTACACCATCTCAGTCAGATGGTTATCCAACATTTTCTTAAAAATTTCAAGTGTTGGAGCATTCACAACTTCTGCAGGCAAGTCGTTCCACTTATTAATTGTTCTAACTGTCAGGAAATTTCTCCTTAGTTCTAAGTTGCTTCTTTCTTTGATCAGTTTCCACCCATTGCTTCTTGTTCTACCCTCAGGTGCTTTGGAGAACAGCCCAACTCCCTCTTCTTTGTGGCAGCCCCTGAGATATTGGAACACTGCTATCATGTCTCCCCTAGTCCTTCTTTTTATTAAACTAGACATACCCAGTTCCTGCAACCGTTCTTCATATGTTTTAGCCTCCAGTCCTCTAATCATCTTTGTTGCTCTTCTCTGCACTCTTTCTAGAGTCTCAACATCTTTGGCTGACTTAGGTTCCTGCTTCTGGCAGCTGATGGTGGGGAACAGCAGAACTTTCTTCAATCATTCCTACCTTTTTGAACTTTTCCTTCAGCTCCAGTTCTTTCTTATCAGTCTGAGCATATGATTGACCAATGAGCAAACAAGAAGGCAGGAGTTCAAGCCATACATCCCAGCAGCTTCATTAATACCCAGCATCAGTAATATTTTTGTAAATCATGTTAGCACCATCCATGCAGCTGAAGAAGGGCATGAATAAATGTTAGACAGATGAGTGGGTGTGGAAAGGATGGCAAGACTTTGCAAAAGGCTGGTTGCTGATGCCCTGTGGCCAGTCCTGAGTCACTTAAGCGTAACATGCTGACTTTTCCTGATTGCTTATTTGTACCCTATGACTATCATTAAGTGTTGCACCTTAGAATTGTTGTTGAAAGTATCTTTTCTTTTATGTACACTGAGAGCGTATGCACCAAGACAAAGTCCTTGTGTGTCCAATCACACTTGGCCAATAAAAAATTCTATTCTATTCTATTCTATTCTATTCTATTCTATTCTATTCTATTCTATTCTATTCTATTCTATTCTATTCTATTCTATTAAATAGGTGTCAATGCTAGTATTGAAATAAGGTAAAATTGTTCCTTGAGATCAACGTCTGGATTCAGAATGGTAGCAAGGAATTCCTGGGCAACAAATGTCCTGAGCTGGTTTGGTGTATACATTAGAAAGCTACAAATTAGAATGAGCAAGTGGCAGGAGAGGGAAACGAAAAAGTCATTTTGGTTCCATCATTTTAAAGTAGCCTCCAGAGTCAATTGCCCTTCCATCTGCCCGCCACACTAGTTTTCTTTGGGGATTTGCTTCTTTGCTGAAGAAAATAGAAAAAGAGAAAGAAATAATGTATTTGGTTTGCTGGGACATCTTCAGATACTTCAGAAATAATCTATAGCGTGTTAGCTCATTTTCTTATTTACCAAGATCCTAAGTAGGCAAGCCATTTTGATACTAAAAGATGCCAGGTTCAATAATTCTCCCTTTACTCTAAAATGAATTTTAGGGGCTTCACCCAAATACTCCAACTCCTATCCTCACTTTGTTCTATTTAAACTAATGATCTGCAACATCCACTTGGTTCCTTAATAAAGGTAGTCATCGACTTACGGTCCCAGTTGAGCCCAAAATTTTTGTTGCTAAATGAGACTTTTTTAAAATGAATCTGTAATGTATCTTTAAGAATTGTGGAGGGAAAACTGAGCGGGAAAAAGCACGTTGCTGATTGGATGAAGCCTCTGGCTAAACTGTATATAAAGAGAGGATTTTCCCAGCACTGGCTGCTGGGTTCACCATATAGTAAAGAGCTGTTGTCACTATCCTGGTCTCCTGCCTCGTTATTGCCCGAATCTAACACTGGCGACGAGGATGGGATCTCGAGGCTAAGAGCGCCAGGAAAAGAGCTGAACTCACCAGGAAGACGCGAACCCAGCAAACAAGGGGCGGAAAGCAGCGATGTCCGGCTACACACCGCCAGCGCCATTCAACCCAGCCAAGGAAAAATGGGGGTCATACATGGCTCGTTTCGAGTGTTTCCTCGAGGCGAACGAACTTCAAGGAGTTTCAGACAACAGGAAACGAGCGTATTTCCTGAGCCACTGCGGTCCAGAAGTTTTCGACACTGCAGAATCCCTGGCGGAGCCAACGCCGGTACAGTCGGTACCGTGGCAAACTCTGCAGACTTTATTGAAAGCCCATTATGCACCAACGCCGTCCAAGTATGTGCAACGGTTCGAATTTGGGGAGCGCAGACAGCAAGAGGGCGAGTCCATCAGCGTATACATGGCCGCCCTGAGGAAAGCCTCAAAACATTGCGAGTACCGAGACTTGGACGAGGCATTGCTGGAGCAACTCATCCGCGGGGTCAGGGACATCCGTTTGCGGAGGCGGCTGCTGTCTAAAAGCAACCTAACGCTGGCAAATGCCTTGGACGAAGCCAGGGCTCACGAGATGTCTACCCAAGCGGCGGAAACCCTACAACGGCTGGTGCGAAATCAACCCCGGTCCACAACGAGGAGATCCAGGCTGAGTCGGACGGTGAGGAAGAGGAAGGAGTCTTCCACACCGGGAGGCCGGAGAAAGAAGACCGGGGTGACTGCGCAAGTTGCGGAGGGCAACACCAACGACAACAATGCAAATTTAAAGATGCGGTGTGTCGGCAGTGCGAAAGGAAGGGGCACATAGCACAGGCCTGTCGAGCACCCCAACCTTCCCGCCAAAAATTCAAACCGGCCAATCAGAGCGCGGGAACGGCGAAGCGGCCCGCGAGTGGTCAGTTTAAAAAAGGCGCGAAGTTGAATCAGACTGTCGTGAGAGTGGGTCACGCATCAACACGCCTAGAGAAAAAAATCTTTACAAAGGCAAAGATTGAGGGGGTGCCGTGCCGATTGGAGGTGGACACCGGCTCAGCGATCACGATCATGTCCTGGGACAATCTCGTGAGAGCCTTACCCGCCATCGCAAAGCGCAAGCTGCAACCACAGAAATTAAAGGTACAAGACTACCAAGGAAATCGCATCCCTGTTCGAGGGGTAACGTCCGTCCACGTCGAGTATGGACACTACAAGAAAACTCTGCCCATCACCATAGTCGATGGGACCCTGCCAAGCTTGTTGGGACTGGACTGGTTCTGAGCATTGGGCATGGGAGTGACTGGAATCTTCAGAAACGAAGTCAACCTCAAAGACGCACTCGTGAAAGAATTTGGGGACGTTTTCAGAGACTGCCTGGGCAAGTACACGGGGACCCCTATCTCTTTTAACTTAGACCCCCAAGTTGCCCCTATCCGTCTAAAGGCTAGGAGGGTCCCATTCGCCCTAAAGCCCAGGATTGACCGGGAACTGGACAAGCTAGTAAACCAGGGAATTCTAGTGCCAGTTGACCATGCTAAGTGGGAGACCCCTATAGTCACCCCAGTCAAACCGGACGGGTCGGTCCGGATTTGCGCTGACTACAAGGCAACGCTTAACAAAGCGTTGCAAAGAGTGCTTACCCGTCCGGTGGTACAGCACTTACTGCACTCAATGGGGCAAGGGCAAGTTTTGCCAAGCTAGACTTGGCCCAAGCCTATCAACAGCTGCCCGTAGATAGCAGCACAGCCGAAGCGCAGACAATTGTGACTCACAGAGGGGCTTTTAAGTGTACCCGGTTACAGTTTGGGGTTAGTGTGGCTCCAGGGTTATTTCAGAACCTAATGGAGCGGCTATTGCAGGGCCTACCAGGGGTGGTACCATACTTTGACGATGTACTGGTATCCGCTGAGAATCTAGAGGAATTAGGGGTAAGGCTGCGAAAAGTTTTGGGCATTTTCCGGTCTGCCGGTCTCACAGTTAAACTGAACAAATGCCAGATCGGGGTTGAGTCTGTGGAATTCCTGGGCTACCGGATAGACAGGGAAGGGATTCACCCCACTGAGAGCAAGGTACGGGCCATCAGGAAGGCCCCGGTTCCAAAGACCAAAACAGAGTTACAGGCATTCTTAGGTCTGGTCAACTTCTACGCGGTATTCTTAAGGAATAAGGCAACAGTAGCCGAGCCGCTGCATAAATTACTAGCAAAGACGGCTGCATGGTCTTGGGGAAAGGCGGAAGCTAGGGCATTCGAAGGGGTAAAGAATCTCCTATCGAGTGATAGCCTCCTTATCCAATACAATGGCACGCTGCCATTAGTGTTAAGCTGCGATGCATCTCCCTATGGGGTTGGGGCTGTTCTCAGCCACAGGTTACCAAATGGCACAGAAGCCCCATTGCATATTACTCCCGAACCATGTCATCAACTGAAAGGAATTATAGCCAGCTTGATAAGGAAGCCTTGGCTATAGTCTCCGGAGTAAAGAAATTCCATGAATATGTATTTGGTCATGATTTTGAAATCATCACGGACCATAGACCTTTGTTAGGACTGTTGGCAGGCGACCGCCCAACGCCCGTGGCACTTTCGCCAAGACTGACCCAATGGACTATCTTCCTGGCAGCGTATTCTTACAAATTACTACACTGGCCAGGAAAGGAATTAGGGCATGCAGACGCCCTGAGCAGATGCCCGTTACCAGAGACTATCGAAGACCCCACTCCGGGGATACCAGTTCTGCTAATTGACTCTTTGGACTCTGGCCCAGTCACATCCAAAGAGGTGGCTCGGGCTTCGTATAAGGACATTACAATAAAAACTGTAATTGGTTGGGTACAAAGAGGTTGGCCCGCTGCGCGGCGGCGTTTAAAGAGTTTGTAAAAACGTGGGAACTCTCGGCTCAAGGGGGGTGCCTGCTATGGGGGGATCGAGTGGTGATCCCGGAGAAATTGAGGAAAAAGGTATTGGATCTCCTTCACGAAGGTCACCCAGGGATCGTGAGAATGAAGGGTCTAGCGAGAAGCTATGTGTGGTGGCCCTTAATGGACTCGGAAATTGCTGAAAGGGTAGGGAAATGCCAGGCCTGCCAGGAGTCCAGACCGCTACCCCCAACGGCCCCGATTCGGGAATGGGAGAGACCCAAGGGCCCCTGGTCTAGGATCCATATCGATTTTGCCGGCCCCTTCCACGGCCAAACCTTTCTGGTAGTAGTCGATGCCTACTCCAAATGGCTGGAAATCATTCTCATGAGATCCATGACAGCCGATGCCGTGATTTCAGTCCTACGGCACCTATTTGTAACCCACGGGTTGCCCGACACTTTAGTCTCCGATAACGGCCCGCAATTCACGGCAACCCAGTTTGAGGGGTACTTGGCAGAGGAGGGCATCCGACATGTCCTCTCGGCGCCTTTCTACCCTGCGACGAACGGCCTTGCAGAACGTTTCGTTCGGAGCGCAAAGGAAGCATTGTCCAGAATCAGGCCAGGCGATTGGCAAACAAAAATTGATACATATCTAGCAGTCCAACACAGAACCCCCTGTGTAATAACTGGCCGCAGCCCGGCCGAGCTATTAATGGGTCGGAAGCTTAGGTGCCCACTAGACCGTTTAAACCCAAACTACACACCAGACGGTTACAAAGGGGCACACGGTAAAACAAGAGAGATGGCAGTAGGCGACCTAGTGTGGGCACACAACTACAGCGAGGGCCCGACCTGGTTAGCAGGAAAAATCCTAGAAATAACAGGACCAAAATCATATCTAGTAGAGATAGAGGATGGCCGGGTATGGAAACGCCACATAGATCAAATAAGGAAACGCATAACCGGTAAAGCAGAATCAGACGAAACAGACCCTGACTATTCAATGCATAAATCCACAGCTGACTCAAACCCGGGGCAAACGCAGGACTTATCTGAGTTCCAGGAGGTCCAGCGACGCCAACCGGTTCCTCCTGAAAACAGCAGGGACGACTCTGCAAATAATCCAGGGCCGGATGGCCTAGAGGAGGAGCTGAGAGGAACAAACAGTCCCTCCGGTCAGCTCGACTCACTCCCAGAAAATGCATTGCGCAGGTCCGAAAGAGTCAGGAGACGCCCAGTCTACTTGCGTGATTACGTTGACAAATAAGATGTTAATTTTATGTAAATATTGGTAAAGTGCTCTCTGGGAGGGAAGGAGTGTAATGTATCTTTAAGAATTGTGGAGGGAAAACTGAGCGGGAAAAAGCACGTTGCTGATTGGATGAAGCCTCTGGCTAAACTGTATATAAAGAGAGGATTTTCCCAGCCCGGGTGGCTGGGTTCACCATATAGTAAAGAGCTGTTGTCACTATCCTGGTCTCCTGCCTCGTTATTGCCCGAATCTAACAGAATCTTGCCCCAATTTCAGACCGTTCCTGTCATAGTTGTTAAGTGAATCACTGCAGTTGTTAACTTGCACAATTTTTGAATGAATCTGTCTTTCCCATTGATGCAAAAGGTGATCGCATGACACCTGCCCTGGACGCTGCAACTGTCATAAATACGAGTCACTTGCCCAGCATCTGAATTTTGATCATGTGACCATGGATTTGCTGAAATGGTCATAAGTTCCTTATAAGTTCCCGTCCTTCGGGAGAAGGGCGGTATACAAATTAAAATATTATTATTATTATTATTAAGTGTGAAAAAAATGGTCATAGGTCACTTTTTTTAGTGCTGTTGTAACATCGAACAGTTACTAAATGAACTGTTGTTAACTTGAAGATTATCTGTACTTTTAGAATAGAATAGAATAGAATAGAATAGAATAGAATAGAATAGAATAGAATAGAATAGAATAGAATAGAATAGAAGTTTTTTATTGTCCAAGTGTGATTGGACGCACAAGGAATTTGTCTTGGTGCATATGCTCTTAAGTGTACATAAAAGAATAGAATAGAATAGAATAGAATTTTTTATTGGCCAAGTGTGATTGGACACACAAGGAATTTGTGTGATTGGACACACAAGGAATTTGGTGCATATGCTCTCAGTGTACATAAAAGAAAAGATACCTTCGTCAAGGTACAACATTTAAAACACAAATGAAAGTCAATATATCAATATAAATCATAAGGATTACCAGCAACAAAGTTACAGTCATACAGTCATAAGTGGAAAGAGAATGGTGATGGGAACGATGAGAAGATTAATAGTAGTGCAGATTTAGTAAATAGTTTGACAGTGTTGAGGGAATTATTTGTTTAGCAGAGTGTTGGCCTTCTGGAAAAAACTGTTCTTGTGTCTAGTTGTTCTGATGTGCAGTGCTCTATAGCGTCGTTTTGAGGGTAGGAGTTGAAACAGTTTATGTCCAGGATGCGAGGGATCTGTAAATATTTTCACAGCCTTCTTCTTGATTCGTGCAATATACAGGTCCTCAATGGAAGGCAGGTTGGTAGCAATTATTTTTTCTGCAGTTCTAATTATCCTCTGAAGTCTGTGTCTTTCTTGTTGGATTGCAGAACCAAACCAGACAGTTATAGAGGTGCAAATGACAGACTCAATAATTCCTCTGTAGAACTGAATCAGCAGCTCCTTGGGCAGTTTGAGCTTACTGAGTTGGCACAGAAGGAACATTCTTTGTTGTCCTTTTTTGATGATGTTTTTGATGTTAGCTGTCCATTTTAGATCTTGCGATATGATAGAACCTAGAAATTTAAAGGTTTCTACTGTTGATACTGCGTTGTCTAGTATTGTGAGAGGTGGAAGTATGGAAGAGTTTCTCCTAAAGTCTGCCACCTTTTCTACGGTTTTGAGTGTGTTCAGTTCCAGATTGTTTCAGTCACACCACAAGACTAGTTGTTCAACCTCTCGTCTATGTGCGGATTCGTCATTGTCTCGAATGAGACCAATCACTGTTGTGTCATCTGCGAACTTCAGTAGCTTAACAGATGGATCATTGGAGATGCAGTCATTGGTATACAGAGAGAAGAGAAGTGGGGAGAGCACACAGCCTTGGGGGGCCCCTGTGCTAATTGTACAGGTATTTGATGTGATCTTGCTTAGCTTCACCTGCTTCTTCCTGTTTTGTTAGGAAAAGATACCTTCATCAAGAATTCTAAGGTACAACACTTAATGATAGTTGTAGGGTACAAATAAGCAATCAGGAAACAATCAATATCAATATAAATCATAAGGATACAAGCAACAGAGTAACAGTCATATAGTCATAAGTGGAAGGAGATGGGTGATGGGAACGATGAGAAGATTAATAGTAGTGCAGATTTAGTCAATAGTTTCACAGTGTTGAGGGAATTATTTGTTTAACAGAGTGATAGTATTCAGAAAAAAACTGTTCTTGGGTCTAGTTGTTTTAACATAACATAACATAACATCAGAGTTGGAAGGGACCTTGGAGGCCTTCTAGTCCAACCCCCTGCCCAGGCAGGAAACCCTACACCATCTCAGTCAGATGGTTATCCAACATTTTCTTAAAAATTTCCAGTGTTGGAGCATTCACAACTTCTGAAGGCAAGTCGTTCCACTTATTAATTGTTCTAACTGTCAGGAAATTTCTCCTTAGTTCTAAGTTGCTTCTTTCTTTGATCAGTTTCCACCCATTGCTTCTTGTTCTACCCTCAGGTGCTTTGGAGAACAGCCCGATTCCCTCTTCTTTGTGGCAGCCCATGAGATATTGGAACACAGCTATCATGTCTCCCCTAGTCCTTCTTTTTGTTAAACTAGACATACCCAGTTCCTGCAACCGTTCTTCATATGTTTTATCCTCCAGTCCCCTAATCATCTTTGTTGCTCTTCTCTGCACTCTTTCTAGAGTCTCAACATCTTTTTTACATCGTGGCGACCAAAACTGGATGCAATATTCCAAGTGTGGCCTTACCAAGGCATTATAAAGTGGTACTAACACTTCACGTGATCTTGATTCTATCCCTCTGTTTATGCAGCCCAGAACTGTGTTGGCTTTTTTAACAGCTGCTGCACACTGCTGGCTCATATCTAAATGGTTATCCACTAGGACTCCAAGATCCCTCTCACAGGTACTACTATTGAGCAAGGTACCACATATACGGTACTGGTGCATTTTGTTTTTTTGGCCTAAATGTAGAATCTTACTTTTTACCTAAATGTAGAATCTTACTTTACTTTTTTGGTGTGCAGTGCTCTATAGCGTCGTTTTAAGGGTAGGAGTTGAAACATGTCTTTTATGTCCAGGATGTGAGGGGTCTGTAAATATCTGTTTGTAGTTTTAATGGAACAGGAAAACCAAGCCTAAACCCTTGTTAAATACCTTAACAAGAATATTATACTCAACCAAAATGATCAGTGACATCTTGGCCAAGGGGAAAAACTGGAGCAGACGGAAAGTAAATAATATGGATAAGTCTGGTTTAACATTTGGAGATGGTGATGTGCTTTTCCTTAGAGTATTGTGGCCTGGGTAGAAGCAGATTGAAATAATAATAGGTTCTGTTGCCTAACAAACTTGGAAATTTAATCAGTAAGGCATCCTTAAATCTTAACTGCAATATGATTAAATGACAAGAAGCTGCTGTTGATCCAGCAGGCTCTGGCTTGTTGTCTCAGCTTTTTTTCTTTATGTTTTACTGGTTTTTTTTGACCCTGGACCATTCCTTTGTAGAAAAATACATTAGACTGACCACGGATACCAGTGGAAAAGATAATGAATGAGGTATAGCAGGTCCTCTTAACTCGTTGTGTAGCCACATGTCCTTTTTATACCGTACAATTGATCTCTTGCATCCAAAGACCAGGAAAGATAGGAAATTGCCACTGAAGAATGAGAGTCCAATTAGTTCCTTAACTTACAGTGAAGTCTAACTTGAGTTGATTCCTCATCTACAATGAAACATAAGTCTTGCTGCAGTGGTGGGATTCAGCCAGGTTCTATCCAGTTCGGGCAAACCAGTAGCGGCAGCTGCAGAAGGCTCCACCCACCTGCCTGGACATCATCAAGTCCCCTTTTTTTTATGCTCTGTGCATGTGTGAAAGGCCCTCACATTTGCGAACCAGTAGTGAAGGTAAGTGAATACCAGCCCTGCCTTGCCGTCTACGTATCTTTTTTTGCAAGTGGGTTTTTTGGGGGCTGTTGGGAAATAACTTCCCTGCAAACAACAACAACAAAGACATTTGATAACTAGGAATTTTGTGGGAATACTTGAGAGAGGCATGGTGGCACCATGGTTAGAATGTAGTACTTCAGGATACTTCTGCTGACTGCTGGCTACCAGAAGTTTGGCAGTTCGATTCTCGGGCTCAAGTTTTACTCAGCCATTCATCTTTCTGAGGTCGGTAAAATGAGAAGCCAGATTGTTGGGTGGCAATATGCTGACTCTCTAAACAGCTTAGAGAGGGCTGTAAAGCACTGTGAAGCGGTATATAAGCCTACATGCTATTTTAAGCATCCATGATGCTCAAAGTAATTGCACTCACTCAGCAAAAAAAAAGAGTTAATTTTAATTTTAAAAATTGTCTGGCTAGGGCCTGCCTCCCATAATGACCTACAACCACCACATTATATAATAGCTTATTCTGTGACCATAATTCATTTAAATAGAAAATATGGAATCAACATTAATAAATAAAGCTTGCAAAAATTGGTACAAATACCCAATATTTTCAAGATTTTTCACAGAGACAATTTTATTTAGTTCATTTAAATGCTGTCAGTTTAATCATTGTCACATTTTTGCTAATCTTTTCATATTAGATTTGTCAGATAATTTCCAATATTTAGCATAAATGAATCTAATAGCGATTATCATCACACAAGCCATTTCTCTCTGATCTTTTCTTATCAAATAATTCACACAGGCTAAAACAAAGAACACTGGGTCAAATGTAATACCATGATCCAATAAACTCTCTATTAATTTGTCAATGGACATAGGCAGATCAACTTTGACTTTTGAACATTTCAATCTACTTAATTTAGTGTTTTGCTTGTATTTATAAGTAATAAAATTGTCTCCCATACTGATAAATACTCTCAGAATTGCCTTTGAAGACCATCCATTTATATTCCACTGGAATATCATCATCTGGGTGATTATATAACCATCTTATCTAAACATTCATTTGTTCCGTTTGCTGCACTTAGTTTTTGCAGAGCATTGATATCACATGAGAAAGTATTAGAGAAGGGATTTGTCCCAAACATTATCTAAATGATTTTTGGAGGGGGCAAAAGTGTATATGTTTGGTGAATGCTAGCTTTTATGAAATTATTCTACCAACGAGAAATCATCCTTGCATAATTAGAGAAGCAAGGTGATTGAACTCCACAGATTAGTTGACTTTTCCCAACACCTGAAGCCAACTTCTGCCTTGCCTCTTTACAACCTGGAATGGAATGTGTGAAACCTTTGTAATTGCTTGTAATCTATTTGTATATAGATCTATATGGTGAGATATAATAAACCCTATTGCTTCTAATGGTGAGATCTGGGTCCAGAATCATAATACTGTTAGTGCACACTGACATCTGCAGGCTGGTGGCCAAGCTACAGGCTATATCTTGCTAAATGAGACTGACTGCTCTCCGGAAGTGCTCTATGATGCTGGATCTTATCTCTAGAACACACAAAATTCCTGACATCATTCTAACACCCCCTCCCCCCACCAAAACCTTTAGAAAGACAGAGAAAGGTGGGCAAGACCATATTCCTGTAATAAATAAGTTCCAAAATGTGGATACAGTTGGTGAAAACAATAGTTTTAGAAACCGTTTTCTTATTGATTTTACTCTAGGAATTTTAATCTGAAAGCCTTCACTGTAACTACAGTATCTACAATGATCAACTTTTGTTCAGTTTCTCATTAGGTCTTTGTTTGTTCTTCTTTGTGTTTCCAAATACTTTTGCTCCCCCCAAAAAACAACAGCAGCAGCAACAACAACAACAAATCTATGACTGAATAAAAATATTTAGGCCAAATGGTCGATATCAAAAATACAAATATTAATCTAAAATAAATATTTTCAGATTTTTCATATATAATTACAATAAAGAACATTTGTTTTTAAGTACTCTGTCTTTCTTTTTATCATACTCTTCCACAAATCACATACCCAATTCCATCGCTCAGAAAGAAGGCCAACTCTATGGATAAAAATACATTGAAAAACATGAGCAAAAAGTGTAGTACTTCATTTCTCCACCATACATTACATTTTTTATGATGGTGTAAAGAATGTATCTCAGGGAAATAACAAAGAAATTTAAATAATTTTAAAATGCCAAATATGAATTGAGAGTTCAAAAACAATATTTTACTTTACAAATTATTATATGAGATATTTCTTCTTTTCTTGAAGATGCGTATTTAAATAATCCCCAATATTTTTTTCCCTTTGGAAAGCAATAATAATGAATGGATTTGGTATTTCTACTTCATTTCCTTTATTTCAAATTAGATATTCCATTTATTAAATATCCTGGTTAAATTAAACATCCCATTTATCGTATCCAATTATTATAAAATATAACGATCAAAATTGCACTAAAATTATAAATATAAAATTACAAAGTTAATAATATAGATAAAGAGAGAAATCACACACCATGGAAGCTTCGATCAGAAAGAAAGATTTAGGCAAGGTTTTCATTGTAGATAAAGAAATGAGCAGACATGTGCATCCACTGCATTTTAATTGTGAATCTCTATGAAGCTAAAACTCCAGTGAGATCTTCCCAACTTCATGCTGCTAATGATGACATTTGACTAATTTTCACAATTCTCTACATCCATTATCAGATAGATGATAGATAGATAGATAGATAGATAGATAGATAGATAGATAGATAGATAGATAGATAGATAGATAGACTTAGATAGAGTTTTTCAGCAGTTTTTGTTGCTAAGGAATTCAATAGCTTCAGAGAAAGTCTGACTACTTCCCTACAAAATTCATTTTTTATTATAACATGTATTTAGTATATGCTTGAGGCTTGTCAGTTGAATATTTTTCTATTGTTGCACCCTGAATTGCTTTAGACAATGACAAAAAAGCACAGTTCTATTTCTGACTCAATTTTTAGCAGTTATGAATGAAAGATAATACATTAGAAGATTGGGGGCCATGCAAATTTGGCAACCATTTCTGAGTCTCTGAAAATGGGTTTTTAGGACTGTGGTATGCTGAAGTTATTACACTGAATATATAATAGATATAAGAAAACTAGACTATTATCAATTTATAGGCCTCTAATCTAAGATTATTAAATGAAACTGGAAGGGACATTCATTTCCACGTATTAATAAGTATCAATTTATAGTGAATTATACCTTCCTAATATACTCTAATGGCTGCTTTCCATTTTCGTCTTTCTGAAATGCTTTAATGGCGAAACAAGGGTTAATTTTTATATGAATGGGAAGGGGAGTCTGCTATAAATCAAATCAGCAAATTATCAGGTAATTTTCTCTGTCTTCTGAGGTATGCTATACTAAATTTTTGCAATATGGCTCATATCAAAGTTAAAATGGTTCCATCCATGCCCCAAAAGGAAGAATCAGCCTACTTTACAAGACAGCTATAGATGCATTTTACAAAAAAAAACAAAAACCATGTTCTAGAGTCGTACCAAATATTTTTGGAAGGAAAAGAGGAAAGGAAACTTAGCATGCTTGATGAGCCTGTAATGTCAGATAATTCTTACAAAAATTAATAAGGAAGTGGAGGAGATAAGGAAGATGACAAAAAGGAAAGGGGTATTTTGAAAGATTCTGAAATTTGGAGGACTCTGAATGGAGCATCCATATGGTAACATTTTGTTAAAGGCCTCCCCTTTATCTATTTTTTTGCTCAGGTTATTATAATGGTACACATTGAGGTTACTCCTCATTTTATCCCCATAAACACCCTGGGCCATAAAGTCACTAATGAACTCCATATCAAATAGAAAGCCAGATCAACACTTTAGACATGATGCTAAAGTGACCTACATTTGACGCCATTATAGCATCATGTCTGAGGTGTTGATTTGGCTCCCTATTCCTGGAGTTTATTAGTGAGTTTCACTTTACAGGAAATCCAGATAGTAAGCTGAGGAGTCCTTAGCGGTCCGTGATCTTAATTGTTTTCTTGTGGATGCTTCATTACCAAACTAAGTAACATTATGAGTTCACGTCTGCAAGAAAAAAACCAAGCTCAAAGAGCATCAAGGACTTCACATGTTAACCTTGAGCTACAAATATTATCCTCTACAGCTGTGATGGCGAACCTATGGCACATGTGCCAGAGGTGGCATGTAGAGCCCTTTCTGTGGGTATGAACACTGGCTAGCTGTTCTCTTCTGGGTTCCAGAGCATGAAGACCAGCTGGCCGATGCCCATGCATGCACCAGAACCCAGAAAAAAGCAGCTGGCCCATGTGCATGTGCGCCAGAACCCAGAAGAGCAGCTAGCCCCCATGCACATGCGCACCAGTAGCTGCTCTCTTCTGGGTTCTGGCGCTCCGCTGTGGGTTTGTGCACACTCTAGTTTTGGCACTCGGTGACAAAAAGGTTAATCATCACTGCTCTATAGATATCAAACTGTTAAAATTCTTTCCTAGACAGGATCCTTATCTTCCTATCCTCTGGTTGGTAGAAAAAGAAAGAAATAATCTTCTCAGCTGAGGTTATGCTTCTTCCAGTTAGGCTGTGGTTCCTTTCTAGTAATTTACTTATGTAATAGCCTACCTGGGGAGCCTTTAGAATTCCCATCACTTGAAATGTTTAAGTTATAGTTGACAAAAGATCAGAAGAACATCCTGGAAGGGGGAAAAAAACTCCTATAAATTGTCAAAAAGCGAGATAGAAAGGCCTATTAGGGCTCCTTTCCCTGACATTCTTATTATGGAGTTGTAGAATTATTCTTCTAACATAAAGTGTTGCAGATCTTTCTCAAAGGATGAAGTCATATTAGCTTGAAGCAATTTGGCCTTTTCCTATATTTCAGAGAAAAGTAGTTAACTGAAGATAAATCAAATTGCCAACATTTGCCCACTTCAAGTCATCCTTGCTATTCTCAAATATATATATAAAAATACTGCTAATCACATTCATTTTATCACCCTACCTCCCACACAATTATAACTGCATCAGGAGGAGGAGGGGGCTTGCTGGGGGTCACACTTTGGTCACTAAATGTCTGTGAAGATTTGAAAGCACCTTTGGGATTTTGGTCGCTATTTCTTTCCTGCTCTATACAAGGGACAGGCCAGGAAGTAAGTAAATAAGCTTTCATTTACAGAAAGTAATTAAACGTTCATCACATCAGAGGAAAGCTATGAAAAAGGAACCATTTCTATGCATGGCATCTATAATGAATAAGTCTCATTGGGCATTGTATTTGTCTTTATCTAGTTTCATTCTTCTATGTTCAGTTGTAGCTATTTCTCTAACATATTCTCAGATACTTCCCATGAGTCCCCCATCATTTGGTAGATGAAGTATATGCTCCTACTATGTTAACGATAGTGGAATTGCCTTGGCTTTTTTTTCAATTTGCTTGTAAATAATGGTAATGTAAAACCATTCAGATTCATCAGCAATTGAAGCTGCACATACATATGTACAAATATGGTCATTTAAAACCCTTATGCTCCAAGGGTTTTAGAGGCGTGAATTTATGTGAAATATGGACTATGTGAGAAAGAAAAACTGATGCGTTAATATTGTGATGATTATATAATTGATACTATAATGGAAGATAGTATACTTTTCAATAACGATTGATATTGTTGCATATATGTTTATGTATATATGATGATGAAGTTCGCAGATGACACAACAGTGATTGGTCTCATTCGAGACAATGACGAATCCGCATATAGACGAGAGGTCAAACGACTAGCCTTGTGGTGCAACCAAAACAATCTGGAACTGAACACACTCAAAACCGTAGAAATGGTGGTAGACTTTAGGAAAAACCCTTCCATACTTCCACCTCTCACAATACTAGACAACACAGTATCAACAGTAGAAACCTTCAAATTTCTGGGTTCTATCATATCGCAAGATCTCAAATGGACAGCTAACATCAAAAACATCATTAAAAAAGGACAACAAAGAATGTTCTTTCTGCGCCAACTCAGTAAGCTCAAACTGCCCAAGGAGCTGCTGATCCAATTCTACAGAGGAATTATTGAGTCTGTCATTTGCACCTCTATAACTGTCTGGTTCGGTTCTGCAACCCAACAAGAAAAACACAGACTTCAGAGGATAATTAGAACTGCAGAAAAAATAATTGCTACCAACTTGCCTTCCATTGAGGACCTGTATACTGCACGAATCAAGAAGAGGCCGTGAAAATATTTGCAGATCCCTCGCATCCTGGACATAAACTGTTTCAACTCCTACCCTCAAAACGACGCTATAGAGCACTGCACACCAGAACAACTAGACACAAGAACAGTTTTTTCCCGAAGGCCATCACTCTGCTAAACAAATAATTCCCTCAACACTGTCAGACTATTTACTGAATCTGCACTACTATTAATCGTTTCATAGTTCCCATCACCAATCTCTTTCCACTTATGACTGTATGACTATAACTTGTTGCTGGCAATCTTATGATTTATATTGATATATTGATCATCAATTGTGTTGTAAATGTTGTACCTTGATGAAGGTATCTTTTCTTTTATGTACACTGAGAGCATATGCACCAAGACAAATTCCTTGTGTGTCCAATCACACTTGGCCAATAAAAAATTCTATTCTATTCTATAATGATTATGATGGTGATGTTTATACATTAACACTTTGGACACATAAAAACACACTGTTCACCATAGAAATGGCATATGTGATATAAAACAATCAAAAATATTTACTATCAATAAAACCCTTGTGCTCCACTTCCTTCATGCTACTGCCCATTGTTTCATAGAGTCTTCCAGATTCTGTTTTGTTGCTTCATTGGTTTCTGTCTGCATCAATAGGGCTTAAAGACTGTGGGGATTCATTCTTCCCCTTTATTCTGAATGTGTATCCAAGGAAAGCATCAAACATCTAGAAACATCTTCAACAGAATCTATTCTGTAACTAAAACTTTGCTTGACAAGCCTTCATGTCACATTCCTTTATCTCTTTGAGCTTTTCTGCCTGGCTGAATTCTATCTTCTGGAAGGTGTTCTTTCTACGAGTGTCCCTTTGCTCATGCTTCCTTTGTCTGACCAAGAATTCTTCATCTTCCTTGATGAGCTGGAGGGCAGACAGGTTAGCCTCAAGCAGCTTGTATAATTCTTACCATATTCAGGGAAGAAGGGGAAAAAAGATACAAAGGTCTTATCTCCTGCCACATTCCTGTTTGATGTCCCTGTTTACTTTCTGAGAAATTTTGTTATTTAGGGTTAGGAATGCCTGTCCATCTCAAACTCTTTTTCCCACTAGATTTTCCTACCATAAAATCCTAGTGGTTGTTTTTTTTTTTTGTATTTCTGACTTTATTTCAGCATGCTTTTTGAAAGACAAGATACATGAATCAAGATCACGTGAAGTGTTAATGCCATTTTATAATGCCTTGATAAGGCCACACTTGGAATTCTGCATTCAATTTTGGTCGCCACAATGTAAAAAAGATGTTGAGACTCTAGAAAGAGTGCAGAGAAGAGCAACAAAGATGATTAGGGGACTGAAGGCTAAAACATATGAAGAACTGTTGCAGGAACTGGGTATGTCTAGTTTAATGAAAAGAAGGACCAGGGGTGACATGATAGCAGTGTTCCAATATCTCAGGGGCTGCCACAGAGAAGTGGGAGTTGGGCTGTTCTCCAAAGCATCTGAGGGTAGGACAAAAAGCAATGGGTGGAAACTAATCAAGGAGAGAAGCAACCTAGAACTAAGGAGAAATTTCCTGACAGAATAATTAATCAGTGGAACATACTCTACTCTACTCTACTCTACTCTACTCTACTCTACTCTACTCTACTCTACTCTACTCTACTCTACTCTACTCTATTCTACTCTACTCTACTCTACTCTACTCTACTCTACTCTATTGTATTCTACTCTACTCTACTCTACTTTACTCTACTCTACTCTACTCTACTCTACTCTACTCTACTCTACTCTACTCTACTCTACTCTACTCTATTCTATTCTATTCTACTCTACTCTACTCTACTCTACTCTACTCTACTCTACTCTACTCTATTCTACTCTACTCTACTCTACTCTACTCTACTCTACTCTACTCTACTCTACTCTACTCTATTCTACTCTACTCTACCCTACTCTAATCTACTCTACTCTACTCTACTCTACTCTACTCTACTCTACTCTACTCTACTCTACTCTACTCTACTCTACTCTACTCTACTCTACACTACTCTACTCTACTCTACTCTACTCTACTCTACTCTACTCTACTCTACTCTACTCTACTCTACTCTACTCTACTCTACTCTACTCTACTCTACTCTACTCTACTCTACTCTACTCTACTCTACTCTACTCTACTCTACTCTACTCTACTCTACTCTACTCTACTCTACTCTACTCTACTCTACTCTACTCTACTCTACTCTACTCTACTCTACTCTACTCTACTCTACTCTACTCTACTCTACTCTACTCTACTCTACTCTACTCTACTCTACTCTACTCTACTCTACTCTACTCTACTCTACTCTACTCTACTCTACTCTACTCTACTCTACTCTACTCTACTCTACTCAACTCTACTCTACTCTACTCTACTCTACTCTACTCTACTCTACTCTACTCTACTCTACTCTACTCTACTCTACTCTACGCTACTCTACTCTACTCTACTCTACTCTACTCTACTCTACTCTACTCTACTCTACTCTACTCTACTCTACTCTACTCTACTCTACTCTACTCTACTCTACTCTACTCTACTCTACTCTACTCTACTCTACTCTACTCTACTCTACTCTACTCTACTCTACTCTATTTGTCTACTCTACTCTACTCTACTCTACTCTACTCTACTCTACTCTACTCTACTCTACTCTACTCTACTCTACTCTACTCTACTCTACTCTACCCTACTCTACTCTACTCTACTCTACTCTCTCTACTCTACTCTAGTCTACTCTATTCTACTCTACTCTACTCTTCTCTACTCTACTCTACTCTACTCTACTCTACTCTACTCTACTCTACTCTACTCTACTCTACTCTATTCTATTCTACTCTACTCTACTCTACTCTACTCTACTCTACTCTACTCTACTCTACTCTACTCTACTCTACTCTACTCTACTCTACTCTACTCTACTCTACTCTACTCTACTCTACTCTACTCCACTCCACTCCACTCCACTCCACTCCACTCCACTCCACTCTACTCTACTCTACTCTACTCTACTCTACTCTACTCTACTCTACTCTACTCTACGCTACTCTACTCTACTCTACTTTACTCTATTCTATTCATGTTCAATTATAGCCACTTCAGTTGCTTTAAAATCAATAATTCTAGCACTGGATGGTTATTTGTTCCTGAGGTTCCTCCTGCCTTTACAGCCTCAAGGAAGTTTTCATTTGGTATAATGTCCAGGATTGACATGGGCCTTACTCTATTCTTTGCAGTATACAAATATTCCTTTGCCATTTTCTTTAATGGTCTGAGAATTGAGAGACTATCTTGAGTCCCCAAATTCCTCATCACAAGACCCTGGTGATATGATATAGCCATTGTTTGCAGAATCATCTCTTGCATCTCAAAACTACAAATGATCCGATGGTCACTACTCATAAAGGGGCTTGTCAGATCTAGCTCATGAATGACATAAAACCATCCAGCAAAGTTCAGTTCTTTGCATACACTGTATAGACAGAATCTTGCCAGGTTAAACCTACATAATCCTAACCCTAATGGATATACCTTGGGAGTTTCTAAGGAGTAGCTATCCTAAATCTCTTCCTCTTTCTCTAATCCAGCTCTGGAATGCATGATCAACTTCTTCTTTGGAATATGCTCTGTCTTCCTGGGAACCTGCTATGTTACTTTCTAGCTATAGAGCTAGAAAGAATTTCAGAAGTGTTGCTGGCAATGCTTTCCTTATGTTGGATTCTGCATGATTTCTGTGCATATAGCAAAAAGTATGACATTAAAAAATTCAGTCATCAATAAATTCTATCTATCTATCTATCTATCTATCTATCTATCTATCTATCTATCTATCTATCTATCTATCTAATTTCTATAATGCTCATCTCACCTATGTGATTTAGGATATTTTACAAATTAAAAGAATACAAAGTTTAAAAATGAAAACACATATTTAAAAAAAAATTAAAAAGGTTAAGAGAGCACCCTCAAAACCATCAACCACCCCCAGGTTTGCATGCCACTCTCGGACTCCCATGCCAGTTGACAGATACAGCTTTCTTGGTGTCTTCCAGAAAGCCAGAAGAATCTCACCTCTAGGGGCAACAAGTACTGCAGGGTGGGGAAAATGGCAGAGAAGTTCTCTATCTCCCTGCCAGTCAAAATATATTGGATTTTGTATCCAATACATACTACAAAAGGCATAGAATTGGATACAGGGATCAGCTGAAATGTGATCTGGGTTGCTAGTCAGGCACTCCGTTCTATCATGACCTATGGCTAAAAAGAAAAATAGCCCACTTTGTTGTGTCTCACTATTCTCCCCAATAATAATTTACAGATCTTTCCTTCTGTATACAGTTTTGTTTGTAATTATTTCTAATATTTTCCCCAAACCAATTTTCTCCAAGGCATGCTTTTTATTTGCATTTCTGAACTTTGAAGATAGATATCAGACACTGTGAGGTATGGCTACTTTTGGTGGGTTGTGTCATTTCAGTAGAACAGAAATCCATGACAAACTTTTTTCATATATAACATAACATAACATAACATAACATAACATAACATAACATAACATAACATAACATAACATAACATAACATAACATAACATAACATAACATAACATAACATAACATAACATAACATAACATAACATAACATAACATAACATAACATAACATAACATAACATAACATAACATAACATAACATAACATAACATAACATAACATAACATAACATAACATAACATAACATAACATAACATAACATAACATAACATAACATAACATAACATAACATAACATAACATAACATAACATAACATAACATAACATAACATAACATAACATAACATAACATAACATAACATAACATAACATAACATAACATAACATAACATAACATAACATAACATAACATAACATAACATAACATAACATAACATAACATAACATAACATAACATAACATAACATAACATAACATAACATAACATAACATAACATAACATAACATAACATAACATAACATAACATAACATAACATAACATAACATAACATAACATAACATAACATAACATAACATAACATAACATAACATAACATAACATAACATAACATAACATAACATAACATAACATAACATAACATAACATAACATAACATAACATAACATAACATAACATAACATAACATAACATAACATAACATAACATAACATAACATAACATAACATAACATAACATAACATAACATAACATAACATAACATAACATAACATAACATAACATAACATAACATAACATAACATAACATAACATAACATAACATAACATAACATAACATAACATAACATAACATAACATAACATAACATAACATAACATAACATAACATAACATAACATAACATAACATAACATAACATAACATAACATAACATAACATAACATAACATAACATAACATAACATAACATAACATAACATAACATAACATAACATAACATAACATAACATAACATAACATAACATAACATAACATAACATAACATAACATAACATAACATAACATAACATAACATAACATAACATAACATAACATAACATAACATAACATAACATAACATAACATAACATAACATAACATAACATAACATAACATAACATAACATAACATAACATAACATAACATAACATAACATAACATAACATAACATAACATAACATAACATAACATAACATAACATAACATAACATAACATAACATAACATAACATAACATAACATAACATAACATAACATAACATAACATAACATAACATAACATAACATAACATAACATAACATAACATAACATAACATAACATAACATAACATAACATAACATAACATAACATAACATAACATAACATAACATAACATAACATAACATAACATAACATAACATAACATAACATAACATAACATAACATAACATAACATAACATAACATAACATAACATAACATAACATAACATAACATAACATAACATAACATAATAACAGAGTTGGAAGGGACTTTGGAAGTCTTCTAGTCCAACCTCCTGCCCAGGCAGGAAACCCTACACTATTTCAGACAAATGGCTTATTTATTTATTTATTTATTTATTTATTTATTTATTTATTTATTTATTTATTTATTTATTTATTTATTTATTTATTTATTTATTTATTTATTTATTTATTTATTTATTTATTTATTTATTTATTTATTTATTTATTTATTTATTTATTTATTTATTTATTTATTTATTTATTTATTTATTTATTTATTTATTTATTTATTTATTTATTTATTTATTTATTTATTTATTTATTTATTTATTTATTTATTTATTTATTTATTTATTTATTTATTTATTTATTTATTTATTTATTTATTTATTTATTTATTTATTTATTTATTTATTTATTTATTTATTTATTTATTTATTTATTTATTTATTTATTTATTTATTTATTTATTTATTTATTTATTTATTTATTTATTTATTTATTTATTTATTTATTTATTTATTTATTTATTTATTTATTTATTTATTTATTTATTTATTTATTTATTTATTTATTTATTTATTTATTTATTTATTTATTTATTTATTTATTTATTTATTTATTTATTTATTTATTTATTTATTTATTTATTTATTTATTTATTTATTTATTTATTTATTTATTTATTTATTTATTTATTTATTTATTTATTTATTTATTTATTTATTTATTTATTTATTTATTTATTTATTTATTTATTTATTTATTTATTTATTTATTTATTTATTTATTTATTTATTTATTTATTTATTTATTTATTTATTTATTTATTTATTTATTTATTTATTTATTTATTTATTTATTTATTTATTTATTTATTTATTTATTTATTTATTTATTTATTTATTTATTTATTTATTTATTTATTTATTTATTTATTTATTTATTTATTTATTTATTTATTTATTTATTTATTTATTTATTTATTTATTTATTTATTTATTTATTTATTTATTTATTTATTTATTTATTTATTTATTTATTTATTTATTTATTTATTTATTTATTTATTTATTTATTTATTTATTTATTTATTTATTTATTTATTTATTTATTTATTTATTTATTTATTTATTTATTTATTTATTTATTTATTTATTTATTTATTTATTTATTTATTTATTTATTTATTTATTTATTTATTTATTTATTTATTTATTTATTTATTTATTTATTTATTTATTTATTTATTTATTTATTTATTTATTTATTTATTTATTTATTTATTTATTTATTTATTTATTTATTTATTTATTTATTTATTTATTTATTTATTTATTTATTTATTTATTTATTTATTTATTTATTTATTTATTTATTTATTTATTTATTTATTTATTTATTTATTTATTTATTTATTTATTTATTTATTTATTTATTTATTTATTTATTTATTTATTTATTTATTTATTTATTTATTTATTTATTTATTTATTTATTTATTTATTTATTTATTTATTTATTTATTTATTTATTTATTTATTTATTTATTTATTTATTTATTTATTTATTTATTTATTTATTTATTTATTTATTTATTTATTTATTTATTTATTTATTTATTTATTTATTTATTTATTTATTTATTTATTTATTTATTTATTTATTTATTTATTTATTTATTTATTTATTTATTTATTTATTTATTTATTTATTTATTTATTTATTTATTTATTTATTTATTTATTTATTTATTTATTTATTTATTTATTTATTTATTTATTTATTTATTTATTTATTTATTTATTTATTTATTTATTTATTTATTTATTTATTTATTTATTTATTTATTTATTTATTTATTTATTTATTTATTTATTTATTTATTTATTTATTTATTTATTTATTTATTTATTTATTTATTTATTTATTTATTTATTTATTTATTTATTTATTTATTTATTTATTTATTTATTTATTTATTTATTTATTTATTTATTTATTTATTTATTTATTTATTTATTTATTTATTTATTTATTTATTTATTTATTTATTTATTTATTTATTTATTTATTTATTTATTTATTTATTTATTTATTTATTTATTTATTTATTTATTTATTTATTTATTTATTTATTTATTTATTTATTTATTTATTTATTTATTTATTTATTTATTTATTTATTTATTTATTTATTTATTTATTTATTTATTTATTTATTTATTTATTTATTTATTTATTTATTTATTTATTTATTTATTTATTTATTTATTTATTTATTTATTTATTTATTTATTTATTTATTTATTTATTTATTTATTTATTTATTTATTTATTTATTTATTTATTTATTTATTTATTTATTTATTTATATTTAAATATAATTAGTGGCCCAAGGTTATCCACTAGGACTCCAAGATCCCTCTCACAGTTACTACTATTAAGCAAGGTACCACATATACGGTACCTGTGCATTTTGGTTTTTTTGCCTAAATGTAGAACCTTACTTTTTTCACTGTTGAATTTCATTTTGTTAGATAGTGCCCAGTGTTCAAGTCTGTCAAGATCCTTCTGTATCTTGAGCCTATCTTCTGGAGTGTTGACTATTCTTGCCAGGTTGGTGTCATCTGCAAATTTGATGAGTTCCCCATCTATCCCCTCGTCCAAGTCATTGATGAAGATGTTAAAGAGTATTGGGCCTAAAACAGTTTAGAGCCAATGATAATTAGTGGCCCAAGGTTATCCACTAGGACTCCAAGACCCCTCTCACAGTTACTACTATTAAGCAAGGTACCACATATACGGTACCTGTGCATTTTGGTTTTTTTGCCTAAATGTAGAACCTTACTTTTTTCACTGTTGAATTTCATTTTGTTAGATAGTGCCCAGTGTTCAAGTCTGTCAAGATCCTTCTGTATCTTGAGCCTATCTTCTGGAGTGTTGACTATTCTTGCCAGGTTGGTGTCATCTGCAAATTTGATGAGTTCCCCATCTATCCCCTCGTCCAAGTCATTGATGAAGATGTTAAAGAGTATTGGGCCTAAAACAGTTTAGAGCCAATGATAATTAGTGGCCCAAGGTTATCCACTAGGACTCCAAGATCCCTCTCACAGTTACTACTATTAAGCAAGGTACCACATATACGGTACCTGTGCATTTTAGTTTTGCCTAAATGTAGAACCTTACTTTTTCACCATTGAATTTTATTTTGTTAGATAGTGCCCAGTGTTCAAGTCTGTCAAGATCCTTCTGTATCTTAAGCCTATCTTCTGGAGTGTTGGTGTCGTCTGCAAATTTGATGAGTTCCCCATCTATCCACTCGTCCAAATCATTGATGAAGATGTTAAAGAGTATTGGGCCTAAAACAGTTTAGAGCCAATGATAATTAGTGGCCCAAGGTTATCCACTAGGACTCCAAGACCCCTCTCACAGTTACTACTATTAAGCAAGGTACCACATATACGGTACCTGTGCATTTTGGTTTTTTTGCCTAAATGCAGAACCTTACTTTTTTCACCATTGAATTTTATTTTGTTAGATAGTGCCCAGTGTTCAAGTCTGTCAAGATCCTTCTGTATCTTAAGCCTATCTTCTGGAGTGTTGGTGTCGTCTGCAAATTTGATGAGTTCCCCATCTATCCACTCGTCCAAATCATTGATGAAGATGTTAAAGAGTATTGGGCCTAAAACAGTTTAGAGCCAATGATAATTAGTGGCCCAAGGTTATCCACTAGGACTCCAAGATCCCTCTCACAGTTACTACTATTAAGCAAGGTACCACATATACGGTACCTGTGCATTTTGGTTTTTTTGCCTAAATGTAGAACCTTACTTTTTTCACTGTTGAATTTCATTTTGTTAGATAGTGCCCAGTGTTCAAGTCTGTCAAGATCCTTCTGTATCTTGAGCCTATCTTCTGGAGTGTTGACTATTCTTGCCAGGTTGGTGTCATCTGCAAATTTGATGAGTTCCCCATCTATCCCCTCGTCCAAGTCATTGATGAAGATGTTAAAGAGTATTGGGCCTAAAACAGTTTAGAGCCAATGATAATTAGTGGCCCAAGGTTATCCACTGAGCTTCATGACTGAATACACATTTTAATAGGGGTCTTTCCAATCTTTGACTAACCTACAATTGGGGCTCTAGAACCCAAAATCTAAGCACCTGGAATATAGTCCCTTAAACAATGAACCCTTAGAAGCTTGGAATGCCATCACATAATCACTCTAAAAATAATAGGAAAACCACTAAAGATATGAAGAATACTTTTATCAAATGTAATTAGTTAGATTTTTTTAAAGAAATAATAATAATGTTGAAATTAGATTAAGTCAAAAGTCATTTTTACTCTGGTCTGGAAAAAACATTCTGCATTTCTGCAATAGCCATTATACCATACTCAATGTTTTCATTAAATATTTCCACAGTTGTTGTTGTTTTTATGGTACCAGAAGGTAAAAGAAGGGACGTGGTGGCTCAGGGGCTAGGACGCTGAGCTTGTTGATCGAAAGATTGGCAATTTGGCGGTTCGAATCCCTAGTGCTGCCGTGTAACGGGGTGAGCTCCCGTTACTTGTCCCAACTTCTGCCAACCTAGCAGTTTTGAAAGCATGTAAAAATGCAAGTAGAAAAAATAGGGACCACCTTTGGTGGGAAGGTAACAGCATTCTGTGCGCCTTTGGCATTGAGTCATACTGGCCACATGGCCACAGAGATGTCTTCAGACAACGCTGGCTCTTCGGCTTTGAAACGGAGATGAGCACCGCCCCTTAGAGTCGGGAACGACTAGCACGTATGTACGAGGGGGAACCTTTACCTTTTAAAGTAAAAGAGATTCATACCTAAAAGAACACAAAAATAGCAAGGGTGGGACAATTATTATCAGCCAAAGGGGACAAGAAGAAGGCTAACCCTTTACAAGGAGTTTTCTGTTCTAGTCTGAAATAGACATAAATATGCATGTGGACACACATCCAGCACATACAGAGGGAATAAATTACCTAGGAATAAGCATCAGTTATGCTTTGACCTTGAATTTACATGATAGATTAATTAAACAAATTGGTGTAATAGAGTTGCTATGGTCTTGTTAACTGCTGAGACCCTCTTAAATGCTTGTTTCAGATGGTAGATTTCGAACTTCAGCTGGACCTTTATCTTGGCATGTGGCACTTCTGAATTACTGAGTGAATCATTTTGGGTACAATTCTAATTAGCTAATCAAGTCAATAATAGCTCTCAAGAATTTATGAATTCAGCACAGAGCAGAGCCCAACTTTAGCAAAACAAATTATGCCAAGGGGATGGATGATGAAGAATCTTTGAATGTTGTTTGCAGCAATGCAAGCCACAGCTAATCAAAGTTGGTAATTAAGTGGAAAACCCACATTATTTAAGTCTAGGGCTAGTCTTGTGCATCTGAAGCAAATAGGTTTGTGTGAAATGCTGTCATTATTTCTCAATACAGAACAATTAAGGAACCATTTAATGACAAACCAAGAATTATTAGACCATATTTTCCAGTGACCTTTATGTGACTTCATCTGTATTGTCTAGACCTTAAATATGTTTTTTCCTCCTAAGTTTCCACTTGCTTCCATTGGAATAATATTTGCTTCTGTCTGAATTCTGTTTTACAAAAAGAACGGAAGAAAATGAAATTCTCTTATTCTTTTTTTTTTTTTATCCTATTATGGCAAGAAACCTAGGCTGAAAGACAATAGCTAGCACTGCTGCCTAATGAGATTCATGGCTGACTGGCAAAATGAAAATGGATTCCTGCAATTCCAACACATTCTGAAATACAATGGTAGCCATGGACAGTGCTACCCTGCAGCAATGCAACCCAGTGAGGAGGGTTGACTGTAACATATTTTGATTGTCTTCTCAATTCTGTGAAATGCCAGGACAACGTTGATAGTCACAATGTCTTTGTTTCTGTCACCTTTTCTAGATAACAGCATGAAGTAGAGTATACCACTATTTCAAGGTGGAACTGGAATACAAGTATTTATACTCACAGGGGCTATCTTTTCAAGCAACATTTATTTGTTTATCATATTTATAATTTTTTTATACCACATGCTCCTGACTAAGTTAGCGTGTGGGTTTTACAAGATGGCATATCCTCCTTCTGATGGCATATGTGCATGCATTTGGAATCACAGAAGGTACACTGAAATACTCATACCAGCAGAATACTCATACCAGATTCAAACCTATAGAGTATTTGCTTTGGGTGTTCATTTGTTATTTAATGTATTTGTATACCACTTCACCTGCCAAAGCTGTTTTCAGTAAAATAAATTGAGAACCTTCTAAAATGGCCTGGAAGCCATCTTTTGCATGGGGCCTTCAGGCCTGCCATATCTACTTCTCTGAGAAACTGGGAGGGGGGGGTTGTATGGAACAAGGGTGATATATAGTCATAATAATATTCTTTTCTCAGAGAGTCAAGGACATCTTGCCCTGCACCTGGAGTGGCATGACTGGGAGGCATCTCAATTTGGGACCGTAGTTTGATTGGACCCTGTGAGGACTTGTGGGTATTGGGCAGGGACTTGGACTTTCCTTTTCATGGGGAAAGGAATATATATATGGAAGGAATATGCAATATATTCAATATAAAGTTAGGAGGGAAAGAGAAATATTCCAACTTTCCTACTGGGAAGGAGTGGTGAACAGGCAAGATTTCAGTAGGCAGCTAAAAAAAATTCTGGGACAATGCATTCCAAACTGTAGTGATTATCAGGGCTACTCATTGGCCACCAGATGGCATAAGCATTTCTTGGTACATGGAATTGGATGTCCCCTGATGATCTCAGAACTCAAGAGATCAATAATAGTAAAGATGATCAGACAGGAATGCTAGTCCAGAGTTTTTGAACTAAAACCTTAAACCTAGCTTAGTAAGCTAATTGGCAGTCAAAGCAGTTGCTTAAAGAAACATGTGACATGGAAGGTGACTCTCATCTCCAATGATAATGAGAATTCTAAAACTTTTGTTCTTTCTGAAGGTCAACAAGTGTTTAATCATGAAGTTAAACATGTACAGCATTACAAGACAAGATAGAAAGACCTGAATTAGAGAACAAACAAAAGTATACAATATCATCAAGAGAGTAAAAGAATTGAAATGGAAATGGGCTGGTCACAAAGCAAGAAGAACTGATAGCAGGTGGACCAAGGCAGTCATAGAATGGATCCCACTTGATAAAAAGCATCCACAAAAGAGACCTGAAACAAGATGGATTGACCACATCAGCAAGTATTGCGGGCCCAATTGGCAAAAGAAAGTTCAGGATTGTATTGGTTGGAAACATGTGGAAGAGGCCTTCATTCTGCAGTGGATAGACAATGGTGATGATGATGATGATGACGATGATTTACAGGTATTTCTTTAGTTGTTCTAAATTGTTTCAAATACCCAAAGAGAGAGTGGAGAGAGGAGAGAGGGAGAGAGAAGGAGAGGGAGAGAGAAAGATTATTCTACAGGTGTGGTTTTAGGTTTAGACTACATTAGAGAGCAGGAAAAGTTATATTAATTAGCTCTACTTTAAATATTTTGCGGCTCTCCTGGTTTATTTTTTCCTAAATAACACACTCACAAATCTCCAAGAGGGACTTATAAACAAAGGACCAAAACAAAACAGATTGCACTGAACTCATTGTGCATGTTCAACATCTCTCTGGAAAACATGTAGAAGAAATAAATTCTACCTTTGGCCAGTTTGTTATGTCCATGATTAGTTTATTTCACCCATGGGAATCCTGCATTCTGAAGACGCCATTACCATCCTTTTTCCAAATTTAGATCTGTTTTTTAAAGTAAACATCTGACTGCTGTCTATATAAAGAATGTGCAAGGGGTTTAACACATTTTAACCATTGTGATTGTGGCAGGGGAGAGAGAGAAACACATAAATAGAGAGAAATAGTCCCTTTGGAGTCATTTGCTCTGAAGCACACAACATGTTACATTAGAATGTTACAACCTTTTTCCATTATAGGATGTCTATAAAAGTAAAGGTTTCCTTGGTCCAGTCATGTATGACTCTAGAAGATGGTGCTTATCTCAGTTTCTTAGCCAAGTGAACCAATATTGTCAGAAAATGCTTCCATGGTCGTGTGGCTAGCATGACTACCCTGTTGCCCCCAAAATAAGACATCCCCTGATAATAAGCCCAATTGGGCTTTTGAGCGCATGGCAATAAGGCCAGGGTTCAAAAAATATAAGACAGGATTTTATTTTTGGGGAAACACGGTATACGCTGAAGTCTTTCTTGCTTGAGCCTCCCTTATCTTCTTCCAATTTATGGTGTTCCAACCTGTGCTTGTAACAGGGCCACAAAAGTTCTATTTATATTGCTGTTGATAAAGTGCAAAGGGATACCAAATTACTTGCGTACATCTCCTCAACCCTGCTGATCCAATTCTACAGAGGAATTATTGAGTCTGTCATTTGCACCTCTATAACTGTCTGGTTCGGTTCTGCAACCCAACAAGAAAAACACAGACTTCAGAGAATAATTAGAACTGCAGAAAAAACAATTGCTACCAACCTGCCTTCCATTGAGGAACTGTATACTGCACGAATCAAGAAGAGGGCCGTGAAAATATTTGCAGATCCCTCGCATCCTGGACATAAGCTGTTTCAACTCCTACCCTCAAAACGACGCTATAGAGCACTGCACATCAGAACAACTAGACACAAGAACAGTTTTTTCCCGAAGGCCATCACTCTGCTAAACAAATAATTCCCTCAACACTGTCAAACTATTTACTAAATCTGTACTACTATTAATCTTCTAATCGTTCCCATCACCAATCTCTTTCCACTTATGACTGTATGACTATAACTTGTTGCTGGCAATCCTTATGATTTATATTGATATATTGACCATCAATTGTGTTGTAAATGTTGTACCTTGATGAACGTATCTTTTCTTTTATGTACACTGAGAGCATATGCACCAAGACAAATTCCTTGTGTGTCCAATCACACTTGGCCAATAAAATTCTATTCTATTCTATTCTATTCTATTCTATTCTATTCTATTCTATTCTATTCTATTCTATTCTATTCTATTCATGAGTTATCCTAAGTCTCCTATACTTGTGCTACACTGTGCTGACCCCTCCTGCATCCTGTAGCAGCCATCCCAAGCCCTGTTGTGTTTGCCCAATCAAGCATCCTTGTGCACATTGCAGATGCTATCCCAAAAACTCCACCACACAATTGCCACACTAGCCCTTCATTCTCCATACTCTGCCACACCCTGTAACACGCAATCCTGCTGCACTTATGCCATGTTGCAGCAGCCTCTCATACATACCCTTGCACCTGCTAGTTGTCACTTACCTGCCCTTCCACCTGCTTGTTAGCCACCTGGGACTTGCAATATCCTGCCAGTTGATCCACTGACTTTGTTTGTGGGATGCTGCCAGGATGTTCTGAGGAGGTCCTTGCTTAATGATTTGTGATCTTCACTTAATTATGGCAATGGGGAGTGCCAGAATTTCTTCCACCAAGGAAAGAACTCATGTGACATCACACTTTATGAGCATCTCATTTTGCAATGTAAATTCTATTCCCAATTACTGTCTAAAAAACATATACGTGCACAGAGTTAACTCCAGTATTATGTGTCTTGCTGCTTTGAGTATTTATACTATAGAAGTTAGCCTTTAGCACTTAGACTTATATACTGCTTCATAGTGTTTTACAGCCATTTCTAAGCGGTTTACAGAATCAGCATATTTACCCCAACAATCTGGATCTTCATTTTACCAACCCTGGAAGGATGGAAAACTGAGTCAACCTTGAACTGGTGAGAATCAAATTCCTGGCAGTCATCAGAATTAGCCTGCAATACTGCATTCTAATCCACTGCACCGCCACGGCTCTTAAGAGCACTTATTGGCTCAACTGAATCAGTTCATGACTTTGATGCTAGGGTTATATACTGTACATAGTAAAATGTTTCTATAAGTTATGAAAACATATCCTCTTTGAGCTATGAAGTTCTTTGAATGACCTTGGATTCTTCTCTAGATTAATCTATTTGAGGGTATAAAATGCAAGGATAAGCGCTTTCTGAGCTCCTTAGTGGAAAAAATATATTATAAGTATGTGTTTGTTACATGTATTATGCCTCCCAAAGTTTAACAGATGTACTTTCAAGAAGATACTAGTGCAATTCATATCTAAATTGTTGGCTTAATTCAAGGCCAGGAAATGATGGAACTTACAGACCTTGATAATTATAGCTTTAAACAACCCCCAGCAATATGTTCAATAATAAGAAACATTGGGAGTTGTAATTCAGTAAAAGAGAGTCAGAGAGTCCACCATGTAACAAGTAACAAGTTACAAACTAGACTAAATTTTGTTCCATGTGAAATACAACCTAAATTTAGGGGGAAGGGCAAAATATTTTTGAAAGTATTGAGAACCATAAAAAATAGATAAGTACAATTCCTGAGAAGAAAATGTTTCCATCAGTTATCACTAAATGAATTATTTGATCAATTTCTGTTCAGATGTCTTCTGTAATGAAACTTGGTAATAATAAATAGGATGACTGGAAAGACTTCTGTTAGTTTTTCCAATAATATTTTGAGTCCTCTCAAAATTCCTGCAAATGTATTCCAAAGCAGATTTCACAGATTTCACTTTGACAAAACATTTCATCAATGCAATTACTACAAAGCACTACTTATTCAAATGAAAGACAAACACTTATGTACGTATTATTAACAAGGATATTCAAGAAATTCCACAAACTTGCAACTTGTAAAATTATGCCATTCTTATAAATATAATGAAATTAACTATACATATTAAATATCCATAAAGAATGGCTTTTTTAAGTCTGATAATAATTTCAGAGCTATTTCTTTTTCATAATAGCATTTATGTCTTGTTGACTAGCAATATAATGTCAATAGCTTTATTTAACTTTAGAAGAAAACAAATTCCTGGAAATCATTTATATGAAAATATAATGTGACAGAGAGAATAGTTCTATAATGATCTTAAGAAAATGAAAATATACCAGTATTTTCCAGTTAATGAAAGCACATTGTGCTTACATTTTTAAATGCAACATATAGCAAAAAGAAAACAGAAATTAGAATTATTTGGATCTTTTAATAATATTGTCATTTATTGCTCAATATAAAATACATGACAAAACAAAAAAGTAATCCATCGATTTTACTCATTGTTTCCTAATGCCAAAACTTTTGACAAAAAGACAAATGCAGCATGACATAATGCAGTTAGATTTGTCCTATTTCTTCCTAATCATTTTCAAACCGACCTTGACATTTTAATAAGAAAAAGAGAAATCAAAATGTAGGATGCAGGAAAAGCCAAACAAAATGCAATTAAAGAGGTATTGTCAGCCAGTGAAGCTAAAGCAATATACATTCAGAGCCTATTTAAAACCAGACAGTGCAATTTGATGTCCAAATTATAACGTAGTCCCATTCAAAGATAGTTTTGATTAATGACAGAATATGGCTATTCTTATTATCATTTACACAAAAAAGATAAATAACTAACTTTATGTAATGCAATTCCACCTATGCTTGAGCTGAGAAAAATGTTTTGTTGCAACAAAAGCAAATACAAACCATAACATATGGGATTTAGAGGGCTTGAAATTTCCTGCAACATTACCTGAGTAGCTGCAACTTCAACATCAATTTCTGTTCTAGAATTAGCTTCCATCTTAAAAACAAGAAATTGTAGCTATTTCTAATCTGCTTGCTTGACAGTATGAAAAAGACAGATGCTTATACAGGAGAGAAATCTGATTGACTATAACTGCAGCACTGTTTCTAAGACAAAGCTTGTCAAACTGAGACCAGATTCATCCTGTACATCCTGGTTGGTTTATCTGAATGTGAAAACAGGAATGCAGAGAATATAAACAAACACCTGTCATTAATGGACACCATAAGGGTCAAAAATAAGAGAAATCTATATGTGAAAGGATGGTATTGCAAGAAACCAGGAAGAGAGCAAGATCCGATGGGATCTAAATTCTGAACTATCATTTATGTTTGCTCAGAAACTTGAATGGTTTCCCTTTTTGGATCATGATATTGCGCTCTCATTTTGTCTCTGTGTAAGTCTGGTAGTTCTGTTCTCTACATCCAGCCATGAGCACTTAGCAATAGCACTTAGACTTATATACTGCTTCATAGTGCTTTACAGCCTTCTCTAAGTGGTTTACAGAGTCAGCATATTGTCCCCAACAATCTGGCCCCCCATTTTACCAATCTTGGAAGGATGGAAGGATGAGTCAGCCTTGAGCCAGTCAGGATCGAATTCCTGTCAGTTGGCAGAATTAGTCAAGAGTCCTGAGAGCCCCTTGGACTGCAAGGCAATCTAGGACTCCTGTGAGTCCTAGAAGAGATCAACCCTGACTGCTCTTTAGAAGGTCAGATCCTGAAGATGAAACTCAAATATTTTGGCCATCTAATGAGAAGGAAGGACTCACTGGAGAAGAGCTAATGCTGGGAAAGATTGAGGGCAAAAGAAGGGGATGACAGAGAACGAGGTGGCTGGATGGAGTCACTGAAGCAGTAGGTGTGAGCTTAAATGGACTCCAGAGGATGGTAGAGGACAGGAAGGCCTGGAGGAATGTTATTCATGGGGTTGTGATGGGTCGGACACAACTTTGCAACTAACAACAACAACAACTGCATTTTAACCACAGCCCCACGATAGCTCATGATAGTTTGTGTATCATAGTTAATAGTTTGTGTAAATCACACCAGTTTCTATTTTATTCAAAAATTAAAAAAACAAACATGGCTGGTCACAATGTGAATGCAGTCTAAGGATGGATATCAGGCCACTAACTTCTGAACAGTTTCTGAACTGATCAGAGCTGCAAAAAATAGTGTTAACATATCATACTTCCTACTCTTGAAAGTTTCGTTAAAAAAAAGACCAAGCAATAGGTGTTGGTGTTATACCCATGAAATATAATATCTTCACTCTGTAATTTGCCTTTGTAATAACATTGCTTAAATGGTATTCAGCAATAACTTTACATGTGGGTACATGTATTCTGCAAATGACAACCCTTTCATAAATAACACCCACCACAAACCTAAAATATAATCTTAGTTCTGTTTTGTACAAGCCTATTGTAAATGGCTTACTTTCTGTTACATAATCATCTTTCAAATGCAGATGCGGGTTTCTAAAATCACAGCTGCATTTTTTCCATTGCAACTGGAATAGTGAAAAGAAATGGATTCAATTTCACCTTGATTCCATTTCCTTCCTTTTCTATCCCATTTGTACACATTTTAAAGTAAACAATTTCTTAAATTTGCTTTAAAAATTGAATTCTTCCCATTGACCTATGAGGGACTTTCATCAGAATGGGATCTTTTATTTTCATATCTTTTAACCACCTTGTTCTTCAAAACCACTGATTGATTATATGCCATCAAGTCTGTGTCAACTCTTAGATCAAATAATTTCTTCAAGATGATCTGTCCCTAACCTGCTCTTGTTAGGTGCACCAATATCATTATAAGTGTGTTTGTCCATCTTCTTTCTAGTCCTCTTATTCTCTTTTGTTCCATTTTTCCCAACATTACTGCCTTCTCAAGACAGCTAGTCAAATCAGATCCACTACAAAGACATATCATGCAAACAAAAGCATGGAGAACATCCATTTTTCAAACTGTAGCTCAAAAATATATTTCTTGGTAGTTAGAATAAATATGTACAAGGTTATATAAGTTGTAGAAGCCCACAAAATATGTAGCACGTCTAATCTAGTGAAAAGAAATGGATTCAATTTCACCTTGATTCCATTTCCTTCCTTTTCTATCCCATTTGTACACATTTTAAAGTAAACAATTTCTTAAATTTGCTTTAAAAATTGAATTCTTCCCATTGACCTATGAGGGACTTTCATCAGAATGGGATCTTTTATTTTCATATCTTTTAACCACCTTGTTCTTCAAAACCACTGATTGATTATATGCCATCAAGTCTGTGTCAACTCTTAGATCAAATAATTTCTTCAAGATGATCTGTCCCTAACCTGCTCTTGTTAGGTGCACCAATATCATTATAAGTGTGTTTGTCCATCTTCTTTCTAGTCCTCTTATTCTCTTTTGTTCCATTTTTCCCAACATTACTGCCTTCTCAAGACAGCTAGTCAAATCAGATCCACTACAAAGACATATCATGCAAACAAAAGCATGGAGAACATCCATTTTTCAAACTGTAGCTCAAAAATATATTTCTTGGTAGTTAGAATAAATATGTACAAGGTTATATAAGTTGTAGAAGCCCACAAAATATGTAGCACGTCTAATCTAGTGAAAAGAAATGGATTCAATTTCACCTTGATTCCATTTCCTTCCTTTTCTATCCCATTTGTACACATTTTAAAGTAAACAATTTCTTAAATTTGCTTTAAAAATTGAATTCTTCCCATTGACCTATGAGGGACTTTCATCAGAATGGGATCTTTTATTTTCATATCTTTTAACCACCTTGTTCTTCAAAACCACTGATTGATTATATGCCATCAAGTCTGTGTCAACTCTTAGATCAAATAATTTCTTCAAGATGATCTGTCCCTAACCTGCTCTTGTTAGGTGCACCAATATCATTATAAGTGTGTTTGTCCATCTTCTTTCTAGTCCTCTTATTCTCTTTTGTTCCATTTTTCCCAACATTACTGCCTTCTCAAGACAGCTAGTCAAATCAGATCCACTACAAAGACATATCATGCAAACAAAAGCATGGAGAACATCCATTTTTCAAACTGTAGCTCAAAAATATATTTCTTGGTAGTTAGAATAAATATGTACAAGGTTATATAAGTTGTAGAAGCCCACAAAATATGTAGCACGTCTAATCTAGTGAAAAGAAGGATTAGGGGTGACATGATTGCAGTGTTGCAATATTTGAGGGGCTGCCACATAGAAGAGGGTGTCAACCAGTGGTGAAATCCAAATTTTTTATTACCGGTTCTGTGGGAGTGGCTTGGTGGGCATGGTGTGGCTTGATGGGTATGGCTTGGTGGGCATGGTGTGGCTTGATGGGTATGGCTTGGTGGGCATGGTGTGGCTTGATGGGTATGGCTTGGTGGGCATGGTGTGGCTTGATGGGTATGGCTTGGTGGGCATGGTGTGGCTTGATGGGTATGGCTTGGTGGGCATGGTGTGGCTTGATGGGTATGGCTTGGTGGACGTGGCAGGGGAAGGATACTGCAAAATCCCCATTCCCACCCCACTCTAGGGCCAGCCAGAGGTGGTATTTACTGGTTCTCCAGAACCTGTCAGAACCTGCTGGATTTCACCCCTGGTGTCAACCTATTTTTCCAAAGCACCAGAAAGCAAAACAAGAAATAATGGATAGAAGCTAATGAAAGAGACAACCAACCTAGAAGTATGAAGAAATTTCTTAACAATGAGAACAATTAACTAGTGGAATGGCTTGCCTTCAGAAGTTGTGGGTGCTGTACCACCGGAGGCTTTTAAGAGGAGACTGAACAGCCACTTGTCTGGAATGGTATATGGCTGTGATGGTGAACCGATGGCACGTGTACCACAGAGGCACTCAGAGCCCTCTCTGAGGGCATGCCAGCCATCACCCCAGCCCAGCTCTACCACACATGCATGCACCTCCCATCGCCAGTTGATCTTTGGGTCTCTGTTGCACATGCGTGGAAAGCACATGTGGGGAGCGCTCGCATTGCATTTGGGGGGTTCTGGTACACGTGTGTGCATTTGCATTTGTGTGCGTGTGCTTTGGGCACTCAGTACCAAAAAGGTTAACCATCACTGATATATGGTCTCCTGCTTGAGCAGGAGGTTGGACTAGAAGACCTCTAAGGTCTCTTCCAATTCTGTTATTCTATTATTCTGTTCTGTTGATTTTTTAAAAAATATAGTTTCCCCTATGCTTAAATGTCCCCCTCTTACTTAATGAACATAGTCAGCTTCATAACAATGTAGTACAGCTCTAGAACAACCTTCTCCACCTGGTGTCAACCTATTTTTCCAAAGCACCAGAAAGCAAAACAAGAAATAATGGATAGAAGCTAATGAAAGAGACAACCAACCTAGAAGTATGAAGAAATTTCTTAACAATGAGAACAATTAACTAGTGGAATGGCTTGCCTTCAGAAGTTGTGGGTGCTGTACCACCGGAGGCTTTTAAGAGGAGACTGAACAGCCACTTGTCTGGAATGGTATATGGCTGTGATGGTGAACCGATGGCACGTGTACCACAGAGGCATTCAGAGCCCTCTCTGAGGGCATGCCAGCCATCACCCCAGCCCAGCTCTACCACACATGCATGCACCTCCCATCGCCAGTTGATCTTTGGGTCTCTGTTGCACATGCGTGGAAAGCACATGTGGGGAGCGCTCGCATTGCATTTGGGGGGTTCTGGTACACGTGTGTGCATTCGCATTTGTGTGCGTGTGCTTTGGGCACTCAGTACCAAAAAGGTTAACCATCACTGATATATGGTCTCCTGCTTGAGCAGGAGGTTGGACTAGAAGACCTCTAAGGTCTCTTCCAATTCTGTTATTCTATTATTCTGTTCTGTTGATTTTTTTAAAAATATAGTTTCCCCTATGCTTAAATGTCCCCCTCTTACTTAATGAACATAGTCAGCTTCATAACAATGTAGTACAGCTCTAGAACAACCTTCTCCACCTGGTGTCAGCAAGAAAACTTATGACTACACTTCCTAGAATTCCCAGCTAGCATTCTGCATTTTTATAAGGCAGCCTCCATCTTACAGCTTCAATACCTTAAAGTAATGTTTCATCTTCAACCTTGGTGACTAAAAGATGTGTGGACTTCAACTCTAAAAATTCCACAGCCAACATGCTGGCAGGAGAATTCTGGAAGTTGAAGTCCACAGATCTTCAAGTTTCAAAGGCTGAGAAACTCTGCCTTTAGTAGATGAATGTAAGGCAAAAACAGTGATGAATTAAGGGCTGTAAGTGTTGCTTTAACAATTTAGAGTTATAAAAATTCAGAGACCTCCTTCCACATTTCTTCCACATTTCCTAAACTCCTTGCATTAAAAGTTCCCCCAAATGGTGTTGCTGAAGTTCAGGCAGGAAATATATAAAATAAGAAAATATATGTGCAGACATATGTATAGTTAGATTTACAACAGATAATTAGTACCTAATTAAATATTTTCTCCTTAGAATTTACTCAGTGTTGTAGATCATTATTTCTTACTCAGTTTTATCACCCTCTTTTCTGTCATTTTTCAATATTTTTTTCTTCAGTCAAAGACAAATGAGCTGTACTGTAATGAAACCAGTCTCCAGAAACTTGCTCTGAGGTGGGGGAGAAGCAGATAAGGTCTTATTCACTCTAGATCTGAATTAAATAACCTATTACTACCAGTGTTTCATAGAAAATATATTGCTTCGTAATGTCCATAAAATACAACAGTTTAAGCAAGGCCTGTGTGGATCACTGGTGTGTGCTATCAATCACTAGCTATAAGTTGTTATGCTGTGAAAATCATATTATGATTATAATTCTGTTAGTTTTCCCACCTCTTCAAAACTGCCAATAAAGCAAACCTCACCAGATGGTTTCTCAACGCTTTCAGACAGATTGGTATATTCCAATTTCTCTAGACCTGTGTTTGGAACAGCAAACATATAAGAAAATATATGTCTGTTGACTGATTTTTAAATTTAATTGACCACTTTTTTCTCCTTTTTTGTAAACTATTTTTTTCTTTTTTTGTTGTTGTTATTAGGGTTGAATCAGAGGTGGGTTTCAGCAGGTTCTGACCAGTTTTGGAGAACCGGTAGCGGAAATTCTGAATAAGTCGGAGAACCGATAAATACCACCTCTGACTGCCCCTGCCCCATCTATTCTCTGCCTCCTGAGTCCCAGCTGATCGGGAGGAAATGGGCATTTTGCAGTAAGCTTCCCCTGGAGTAGGGATGGAATGGAGATTTTGCAGTATCCTTCCTTTGGAGTGGGGTGGGAATGGAGATTTTACAGTATCCTTCCCTGGAGTAGGGATGGAATCGAGATTTTGCAGTATCCTTCCCCTGGACTGGGGAGGGAATGGAGATTTTGCAGTATCCTTCCTCTGGAGTGGGGAGGGAATGGAGATTTTACAGTATCCTTCCCCTGGAGTGGGGAGGGAATGGAGATTTTACAGTATCCTTCCTTTGGAGTGGGGAGGGAATGGAGATTTTGCAGTATCCTTCTTTTGGAGTGGGGAGGGAATGGAGATTTTACAGAATCCTTCCCCTGGAGTGGGGAGGGAATGGAGATTTTACAGTATCCTTCCTTTGGAGTGGGGAGGGAATGGAGATTTTACAGTATCCTTCCTTTGGAGTGGGGTGGGAATGGAGATTTTGCAGTAAGCTTCCCTGGAGTAGGGATGGAATGGAGATTTTACAGTATCCTTCCTTTGGAGTGGGGTGGGAATGGAGATTTTGCAGTAAGCTTCCCTGGAGTAGGGATGGAATGGAGATTTTGCAGTAAGCTTCCCTGGAGTAGGGATGGAATGGAGATTTTGCAGTAAGCTTCCCTGGAGTAGGGATGGAATGGAGATTTTACAGTATCCTTCCTTTGGAGTGGAGTGGGAATGGCGATTTTGCAGTATCCTTCCCCTGGAGTGGGGAGGGAATGGCGATTTTGCAGTATCCTTCCTTTGGAGTGGGGTGGGAATGGAGATTTTGCAGTATCCTTCCTTTGGAGTGGGGTGGGAATGGAGATTTTGCCGTATCCTTCCCCTGGAGTGGGGTGGGAATGGAGATTTTGCAGTATCCTTCCCCTGGAGTAGGGATGGAATGGAGATTTTACAGTATCCTTCCCCTGGAGTGGGGAGGGAATGGGGATTTTGCAGTATCCTTCCCACCTGGAGTGGGGAGGGAATGGAGATTTTATAGTACCCGTCCCCTGGAGTGGGGTGGGAATGGGGATTTTGCAGTATCCTTCCCCTGGATTGGGGAGAGAATGGAGATTTTGCAGTATCCTTCCCCTGGATTGGGGAGAGAATGGAGATTTTACAGTATCCTTCCCCTGGAGTGGGGAGGGAATGGAGATTTTGCAGTATCCTTCCTCTGGATTGGGGAGGGAATGGAGATTTTACAGTATCCTTCCCCTGGAGTAGGGATGGAATGGAGATTTTGCAGTATCCTTCCTTTGGAGTGGGGTGGGAATGGAGATTTTACAGTATCCTTCCCCTGCCATGCCCAAGCCATGCACCCCCATCAAACCACGCCCACAGAACTGGTAGTAAAAAAAAATTGAAACCCACCACTGGTAATGGCTAAAGATGAGCTTCATGTTCTATCCCAGGGGTCTCCAACCATGGTCCCTTTAAGGCTTGTGGACTTCAACTTCCAGAGTCCCTCAGCCAGAACTCTGGGAGTTGAAGTCCACAAGCCTTAAAGGGACCAAGGTTGGAGACCCCTGTTCTATCCTACTCCATATCCTGCCCTAACTTACGGGGGGGGGGAGGCTTTCTTCTTTCCAAAAAAGAACCCCATTTTAAAAATACCTTTGAAGGTCTCTCTGTCCTTCTTAATTTTGGGCATTGCCATTTCTACTTTCCATTAAATTCCCCAGTCCTTCCCGTTTCTTCTTTTATGTTTTTCAATCCAATTGTAGTGTTTGTGTAGAATCCAGCTGTCATGTTGACCTACCATTTTCTTTATGAAGAATGTCCCAGGTTTTTGAAGGGTCCAGAGGCAAGCTAGCACAAGTAGTGGAAGAATCTGGAACAGCTAAATTCTGGAGTTATGTTCCTTTTGTCTCCACAAAGTATTATTTTTTAAAAAAAAAACTGAGGATGTGACCGCCCTTGTTAGGCCCTGTGTTGCAAGAGTCCAGGTTTGTGGAAAATAGAGTAAATGTACTACTATGAAGAAAGAAAGAGGAGTCACATTGGAGTAAGTCCTTTTCTACAAATCATTGATCCAGTCCCTTCAGTCAGGAAATATTACCAAATTCCATGTTTCCACTTTATTAAAGAATAAAAGAAAAGAAATTATAATACATAAAAGCAATACTGCTTCTTTTGGGGCTACATAATTCTTTTTTTATTGAGCCCCCATGTCCCCTAAATCTATTCTTTTTTCAAAAGCTTTTAACAAGTTTTTGTTTTTTAGAAAGTTAAAGGTACAAAATGGAGTTTTTTGAAAGTATAAATAAAAATCATAGAGATACTTTATTGTGATCCTTCTCGCTTTCCCTTTGTTTTCCCAATCATTCACCTAAATAGTTGTACTTTACAATGAACATTTCAGTTATTGATAGTATTTATTTAAGTCATTTTATCCGCTATTTTTACTTGTCTATTTTCATAGACTATATTCCAAAAGTGTACATTTGCTTTGTATCATATATAAAGGAGCCATTCCTGCTTGAATTTAGTTAGGCTTCTAATTAATATATGTGGGCAGTTTTGTCATTGAGGTATATTCTCCAATTTTGATTTCCCAATCTGATATCATTGACAGTTTCATTTTGCCTAAAATTGTTCCACTGGTTAATTGTTCTCACTGGTAGGAAATTTCTCCTTAATTCTAAATTGTTTCTCTCCTTGGTTAATTTCCATCCATTGTTTCTTGTCTTGTCTTCTGATGATTTGGAAAATAGATTGATCCCCTTTTCTTTGTGGTAGCCTCTCAAATATTGGAACTACTATAATGTTACCCCTAGTCCTTCTTTTCACTAGACTAGACAAACCCAATTCTTGCAACCACTCTTCATATGTTTTAGCCACCTGCACCCTAACAGATAACAAGAATAAACAAAATACATAGAAAAATACAATGAAATATTAGAACCAATTAATGTTGTCTTTAGTGGTGGTGGTGCAGTGGTTAGAATGCAGTACTGCAAACTACTTCTGCTGATTGCCAGCAGTTCAATTCTCACCAGCTCAAGGCTGACTCAGCTTTCCACCTTTCCAAAGTCAGTAAAACGAGGATCCAGATTGTTGGGGGCAATACAGGTGAAACTAAAAAAATTAGAATATCATGCAAAAGTTCATTTATTTCAGTAATGCAGCTTAGAAGGTGAAACTAATATATGAGGCGGAAGAGCTGGGGGTGCTGATGCTCTGGCCCTCTGCCATTCCGCCACTCAGGTTGCCCCAGATAAGATCTCCACCATCAAGCTGTTTTGAGGAGGTTGCTGATGGCTTTGTAGTACTCGCTAAGCTGGCTCTTCAGCCACAGCACCCAGCACCTCTCCACCATGCAGTCCTTGCAGAGGGCTTTCACTGAGGAAAGAGCCAAAGCTGGCATCGTCCAGGAATGCACCCCCCCCGTCAACCTGGGTCCTCCCCCGTTTCTCTTGTAGAAGTCAGACACATCCTACAAGACCTGCTTGATGGTGGAGATTTTATCCAGGTGCAGCTTCCCCCTCCCCTTCAAACGACTGATCAACCCCCCCACCCCCATTCTCTGCTACGCTATGCAAAGCACTTTCCTCCACGAATCCAAAAAAGTGCAGCTGGCACTGCCACTTGAAAATGCTTTCCTAACTGGTTCACTAAAGCATATTGGAGGGAAACTGGCCGCCGTCTGAAACACGGCTCTACAAATTGCATTGGGCCAATGGGCAGAGGTAGAATTCTTGTTTTCTTGTTTTCCTCCCCCAAAATTAAGATGTGTCTTATACTCTGGTGTGTCTTATACTCTGGTGTGTCTTATACTCTGGTGTGTCTTATACTCTGGTGTGTCTTATACTCTGGTGTGTCTTATACACTGAAAAATACGGTAACTAATATAACAATTGCAGTGGATTCACTTAACATCTGTCTCACTTAGCAACAGAAATTTTGGATTCAACTGTGATAAGTTGAGGACTGCCTGTATAAGATTTACCACCAATGTTCCATCAATAAGGGCTATGTGGTATGTAACTATATGCACTGAATTTCAGATCTTTGAAATAACTTCCAAATGGAATTAATAGAGCTCACTGGATTTTGAAAGATAAGTAGGTTTCAGTTTGCATATTGGTTCAGAAAGTGTGCCTTAATTAGCTTCACATTAAATATGAATTGAACACATTACTCTTGGCACCATTGCTATATAGGAAGCAATATCCTGGGAAATAAACTGGGTTGCAGATAATATTGAAACCAATAGATGTTGACTTTAATGAAAAGAAGGACTGGGGTGACATGATAGCAGTATTCCAATATCCCTCAAAGAAGAGGGAGTCAAGCTATTCTCCTAAGCACCTGAGGGCAGGACAAGAAGCAATGGGTGGAAACTAATTAAGGAGAGAGGCAACCTAGAACTAAGGAGAAATTTCTGACCTGACAGTTAGAACAATCAATCAGTGGAACAACTTGCCTACAGAAGTTGTGGATGCCCCAACACTGGAGGTTTTTAAGAAGAGATTGTACAACCAAATGGTATAGGGTTTCCTGGTTGGACTAGAAGATCTCCAAAGTCCCTTCCAACTCTGTTATTCTTGTTTATTGTTTATGCATTAAAGAAATAAATGACAAAATTAGGTATTTGGAGCTATGGGAATGAAAAATTCAAAATAAAATGCTGGATAATATCTCTATTAGAATCAGTTTTATAGAAGATTTTTCTAGAGCTCTTCACTAGCAAGAGGAGAAGAAGAAGAAGAAGGAGAAAAAGAAGGTTAGAACAGTTAACAACTTGCTTCCAGAAATTGTGAATTTTCAAACACTGAAAGTTTTAAGAAGAGATTGGATAACCATTTGTCTGAAGTGGTGTAGGGTTTCCTGCCTGAGCAGGGGGTTGGACTGGAAGACCTCCAAGGTCCCTTCCAACTCTGTTATTCTTGTTTATTGTTTATGCATTAAAGAAATAAATGACAAAATTAGGTATTTGGAGCTATGGGAATGAAAAATTCAAAATAAAATGCTGGATAATATCTCTATTAGAATCAGTTTTATAGAAGATTTTTCTAGAGCTCTTCACTAGCAAGAGAAGAAGGAGGAGGAGGAGGAGGAGGAGGAGGAGGTTAGAACAGTTAACAACTTGGCTCCAGAAATTGTGAATTTTCAAACACTGAAAGTTTTAAGAAGAGATTGGATAACCATTTATCTGAAATGGTATGTAGGGTTTCCCGCCTGAGCAGGGGGTTGGACTGGAAGACCTCCAAGGTCCCTTCCAACTCTGTTATTCTATTCTATACTGTCATATTCTAGTCTGTTCATTGTGGCATATCTTTATTCAACAGACACAGAAGCCATGGAAATAAAATCCTTGGCAGTCTCAAGGATTTTGTTTTCCTAAATAACAATTTCTGTTCTGTTAAGAAACCAGAACAGCCATACAAATTATATATTCTCAGTAAATTCAAGGTTTAAGGGCTTTGTGGAATACTGCAGCGAAGCATGAAAATACATAGAATATTGAGGTTGTAGGAAGTTGATTTATGGGACAATCCTTTTGTATTAACTAAGGAGTAGGCTTCTCAGTGTTACCAAGTAAATGGGTTTAAGACTGCATATTACAGCCTCAAGTATTAGTTTAAGCTAAGAGGGCTTCCAGTGCAATTCTTTATGCATGTTTATTCACAGGCAAATGTTGTATAATATTTCAGCTCACAAATAGGCAGCAGATATTACAGTATATAATTTTCTTCACTGAATGCTTCTAGGTTATGAGTGGGTAAGCATCTGGCAAAGACTATGGAATTAGGCTTAGCATTCACTGCTGCCACTTCTAACACTTTTGACTGATTTGAAAATAATATTGAAACCAATAGATGTTGACTTTAATGAAAAGAAGGACTGGGGTGACATGATAGCAGTATTCCAATATCCCTCAAAGAAGAGGGAGTCAAGCTATTCTCCTAAACACCTGAGGGCAGGACAAGAAGCAATGGGTGGAAACTAATTAAGGAGAGAGGCAACCTAGAACTAAGAAATTTCTGACCTGACAGTTAGAACAATCAATCAGTGGAACAACTTGCCTACAGAAGTTGTGGATGCCCCAACACTGGAGGTTTTTAAGAAGAGATTGGACAACCAAATGGTATAGGGTTTCCCGCCTGAGCAGGGGGTTGGACTGGAAGACCTCCAAGGTCCCTTCCAACTCTGTTATTCTATTCTATACTGTCATATTCTAGTCTGTTCATTGTGGCATATCTTTATTCAACAGACACAGAAGCCATGGAAATAAAATTATTGGCAGTCTCAAGGATTTTGTTTTCCTAAATAACAATTTCTGTTCTGTTAAGAAACCAGAACAGCCATACAAATTATATATTCTCAGTAAATTCAAGGTTTAAGGGCTTTGTGGAATACTGCAGCGAAGCATGAAAATACATAGAATATTGAGGTTGTAGGAAGTTGATTTATGGGACAATCCTTTTGTATTAACTAAGGAGTAGGCTTCTCAGTGTTACCAAGTAAATGGGTTTAAGACTGCATATTACAGCCTCAAGTATTAGTTTAAGCTAAGAGGGCTTCCAGTGCAATTCTTTATGCATGTTTATTCACAGGCAAATGTTGTATAATATTTCAGCTCACAAATAGGCAGCAGATATTACAGTATATAATTTTCTTCACTGAATGCTTCTAGGTTATGAGTGGGTAAGCATCTGGCAAAGACTATGGAATTAGGCTTAGCATTCACTGCTGCCACTTCTAACACTTTTGACTGATTTGAAAATAATAATCTCCAGAAACCATTTTTATTGCAATCGTTTAAAGAGGACAATCTTCTCTTGCACAGCAGTAGTTAAAATGTCTATGGTTATCCTATAAGCCTCTATTTCGAAAAGCTTATCTTTGCACCATATAGCATTGCACAAGTAAGGGCTCAAAGTAATCTCTCCTCCCTGGAGAATTTGGTGAATCTTGCTGTTGGCTACCATAAGAAAGTAAGATAAATACTGAAAGCGGATTACTTTTTATTAGAAGCCATTGCCTTTTCTAAATGTTGAAAATGTTCACTAATCTCATGTAATGAAATTTTAGAGTAGACGTTTAGCAAAACTTAAACATTAAGAAGTTGCACACGTTCAGAAGTAACACATCATGTTGCCAGTTCTGGTACCCATCCAGATTGAGAGAATGATGCTGGTACCAATGATGCTGGTATTAATGATGTGAAGAACATTGACATATAAAGAATCCATAAATCAGAGGTCTTCAAACTTGGCAGCTTTAAGACTTGTGAACTTCAACTGGCTGGAGAATTCTGGGAATTGAAGTCCACAAGTCTTAAAGCTGCCAAGTTTGAAGACCTGCCATAAATCATCATCAGTAACACATGGAATGAAACTTCTTACCAGATTAGTCTGTGGTCCATAAATTCTAAATTCATCTCACATCAGGTCAGGTAACTTTGATCTGGATGGACAAATGAATTTAGAATTTCTAGCTGCAGATAGTCCTCGACTTATGACCACAACGAAACCCAGAATTTATGTTATGCTAAGTGAGAAATTTGTTAAGTAATTTTTGCCTCATTATACAATCTTTCTTGCCACGTTTGTTATGAACGTGAATCACCGCAGTGATTGAATCACCGCAGTTGTTAACCAGTTAGTAACACCATTATTAACTGAATCTGGGTTTCCCAGTGACCTTGCTTGTCAGAAGGTCACAAAAGGGGATCACATAACCCTGGGACAATGCAACTGTCACAGATATGAACCAGTTGTCAAACATCTGAGTGCAAGTCAATGACCATGGGGATTCTGCAATGGTCATAAAGGTGAAAAATGGTCATAAATCACTTTTTTTCAGTGCCGTTGTAATTTTGAGTGGTCACTAAATGAACTGTTGTAAGTCAAGGACTACCTTTATTACTTGAACCTTGATGGGGTTTTCTTTTTTCACTTTTGCTTGAAGGGTTCACCTTTGTGTACTTGTCCTTTGTTTATATTTTGCCTAGAAGACTTCAAGTTATAAAAACACACTCAGTGACTAGCCAGAAATAAGGGTTAATGCAATTTACTGAGCTATGCCTTGAGCTCTAGGGAAAAGAAGGCATATGCGGTCGTCAATTTAGATTTTTAGCATTTTATTGAGTTATAAGATAAAATAAGATACAAAATAAAGCATTAACAACGAACCATAGTGCTTTTCCATAGTAATATAAACTAGCCATTTCTATAAGGCTCTATCAATCTAATTGATAAAACCCAGAATTTATGTTATGCTAAGTGAGAAATTTGTTAAGTAATTTTGCCTCATTATACAATCTTTCTTGCCACGTTTGTTATGAACGTGAATCACCGCAGTTGTTAACCAGTTAGTAACACCATTATTAACTGAATCTGGGTTTCCCAGTGACCTTGCTTGTCAGAAGGTCACAAAAGGGGATCACATAACCCTGGGACAATGCAACTGTCACAGATATGAACCAGTTGTCAAACATCTGAGTGCAAGTCAATGACCATGGGGATTTCTGCAATGGTCATAAAGGTGAAAAATGGTCATAAAGGTGAAAAATGGTCATAAAGGTGAAAAATGGTCATAAAGGTGAAAAATGGTCATAAAGGTGAAAAATGGTCATAAAGGTGAAAAATGGTCATAAAGGTGAAAAATGGTCATAAAGGTGAAAAATGGTCATAAAGGTGAAAAATGGTCATAAAGGTGAAAAATGGTCATAAAGGTGAAAAATGGTCATAAAGGTGAAAAATGGTCATAAAGGTGAAAAATGGTCATAAAGGTGAAAAATGGTCATAAAGGTGAAAAATGGTCATAAAGGTGAAAAATGGTCATAAAGGTGAAAAATGGTCATAAAGGTGAAAAATGGTCATAAAGGTGAAAAATGGTCATAAAGGTGAAAAATGGTCATAAAGGTGAAAAATGGTCATAAAGGTGAAAAATGGTCATAAATCACTTTTTTTCAGTGCCGTTGTAATTTTGAGTGGTCACTAAATGAACTGTTGTAAGTCAAGGACTACCTTTATTACTTGAACCTTGATGGGGTTTTCTTTTTTCACTTTTGCTTGAAGGGGTCACCTTTGTGTACTTGTCCTTTGTTTATATTTTGCCTAGAAGACTTCAAGTTATAAAAACACACTCAGTGACTAGCCAGAAATAAGGGTTAATGCAATTTACTGAGCTATGCCTTGAGCTCTAGGGAAAAGAAGGCATATGCGGTCGTCAATTTAGATTTTTAGCATTTTATTGAGTTATAAGATAAAATAAGATACAAAATAAAGTAAATAAGAAAACAGTGGGGGGTGGAAAGGGAGGGAAGAGAAGTGAGGAAGGATTGGGAAAAAGAAAAAGAAGCATTGACTCTCCGACTCCCTCTGTTTTAGTAAAATAAAGCATTAACAACGAACCATAGTGCTTTTCCATAGTAATATAAACTAGCCATTTCTATAAGGCTCTATCAATCTAATTGATAAAACCCAGAATCAATGTTTCATTCTTTTCCACTTCAAGCACAAAGTTCAGAAGCGGTCTCCATGTGGAAATAAAAGTACTTATATTCTTTTCTTTAATTGAGTAAAATTGAATATGATCCAGAAGGCTTTTCATCAAATGAATTCCACTGGCATGAATGGAAGTTGATCAAGATAGGGATCTGTTATTCCTCTATAAAATGCCATTCATTACCAAATGCTCAAACCCGTGCTGTTCTACACAAAGCTAAAACTTAATCTAGCTATACACAGAACACCTGCCCCGGTTTAACTGCAATTTACAATTCAATGATACATATGCAAATGAAATCAGAGTTTGCAAAAACATAATTATAGATTCTCTAGGGAGAATTAATAGCTACCGCCTGCCCTGTTTATGTTGAAGTTTAATTTAATTCTGTTGCATGAGTTAAAATGAGAAAATAATTCAGCTGTTAATGTGCACCATTTTTTTAGACTGCTTAGTCAGTTTGTATTCATTATCTAAAATGGGACCTTTTAAAAACATAATCATGTGAAATTTGCCACATAATCATGGCCAGCAATCAAATACACCTAAAACAAAGACGCATAATATTTGGAAGGAAAGAAAATTCGAATCAATTTCACATACTTGAGCCATCTTTGCACAAGTGGGAGATGAGGGTGAAGGTATCTCTGCACACTGCGTGTACTAGTTAATGTATGCTTGTTATGTACACATCCAGTAAGCTGTCTATGCATACTCAAAAAACCCATGGAGGATGTAGCTTCCTTTTTATAACATCTATTCTAGATTGCGGGTAAGGTCTGTAGATATGCAGTTCTCTCAAAATGCCTGTGCTTATCTACCTTTTAGGTAACAGCAAATATGCCAGGCTTATTGCAAACTCATAAATTTGGTTTAAGTTCATACAACATTAAACAGGAATCATTAATTATTAATTCAGTGCAGTCAGTGTATATTTAGAGAGGCAATGTGTTATGTTCTGGAAGTAACGAGGCTGGAGACCAGGGTAGTGACAACAGCTCTTTAATATAGGGTGAACCCAGCAACAGGCTGGGGGAAAAACCTCTCCTTTTATACAGTTCTGCTGGAGGCTTCGTCCAATCAGCAACGTGCTGATTTCCCGCTCAAATATTTAAAGGTACAAACATGAATACATAACACTCCTCCCCTCCCAGAAAACACTTTGCCTCTATTTACATATTTATTTACATGTTATTTTTCGACGTAGTCACGCAAATAACCTGGGCGCCTCCTAGTTCTTTCAGACCTGCGCGGTTCAGTTCTGGTGGTGTTTTGAGCTGGTCGGAGGGGCTGTTTTCTCCTCCCAGCTCTTTCTCTAGGCCAACGGGCCCTGGATTATTGCAGACTTTTTCTTGGCCATCCGCCTTGGATTACTTTTGAATTTTCCTGCTGTTTCCTCGAACCTGATGGCGCCGCTGGAACTCTGGGACCTCAGCTAAGTCTTGCGCCTCCCGGTCATTGTCAGCTGTGAATTCAAATTGGTATTGGTCATGATCTGTTTCATTTGGTTCGGTTTGATCAGTTATTCGCTTCCTTATCTGATCTATGTGGCGCCCACACTCGGTTGTCTTGTAGCTCTACCAAATACGATTTTGGGCCGGTTGTCTTTATGATTTGTCCTGCGAGCCAACTAGGGCCGCCCCATAGTTTCGGGCCCACACCCGGTCGCCTATGCCCATTTCCTTGTTTTTCTAGTTCCCCTTGTAACCCTCTGGTGTGTAATGGGATTCAAACGGTCAAGTGGGCACCGGAGTTTCCGCCCCATCAACAATTCGGCTGGGCTTCTGCCTGTAGCCGTGCTTGGGGTTCTGTGCTGAACGGCCAGAAAGAAATCTATCTTTGTTTGCCAGTCACCTGGCTTGAGCCTGGACAATGCCTCCTTAGCGCCCGGACGGAACGCCTGCAAGGCCATTCGACGCAGGGTGGAAAGGCGCAGAGAGGCATGTCGGATGCCCTCCTCTGCCAGGTATTCTTCAAACTGGGCTGCCGTGAATTGCGGCTCATTGTCGGACACCAGAGTGTCCGGCAACCCGTGAGTTGCGAATAGGTGGCGAGGGCTGCGATTACTGCTTCGGCCGTAGTGGATTTCATGAGTATGATCTCCAACCATTTGGAGAATGCATCCACAACCACTAGGAACGTTTGGCCGTGGAAAGGGCCAGCAAAATCAATGTGGATTCTTGACCAGGGCCCTTGGGGCTTTTCCCATTCCTGACTGGGGCCGTTGGGGTAGAGGTCTGACTCTTGGCAAGCCTGGCATTTCCCTACCCTCTCAGCAATCTCTGAGTCCATGAGTGGCCACCACACATAGCTTCTAGCTAACCCTTCATCCTTACGATCCCTGGGTGACCTCGTGGAGGAGGTCCAATACCTTTCCCTTAATTTATCAGGAATTATTACACGATCACCCCATAACAGGCACCCCTTGAGCCGAGAGCTCATCTCGCTTTTTAACAAATTCTTGAACTGCTCGCCCGCGCAGCGGCCACCCTCTCTGTACCCAACCGAGTACAGTCCTTAACACAATGTCCCGCATGATGCCCGAGCCACTTCCTTAGATGTGACTGGGCCAGAGTCCAAAGAGTCAATAAGTAGGATGGGCGCCCCGGAGTGGGGTCTTCGATCGCCCCTGGTAGTGGGCATCGCTTAACGCGCCTGCATGCCCCACTTCTTTTCCTGGTCGATGCTGCAGCTTGTACGAATAAGCTGCCAAGAATATAGTCCATCGGGTCAAGCGTGGCGAAAGTGCCACAGGCGTTGGGCGGTCGCCAGCCAGTATCCTAGTAGCGGTCTGTGGTCAGTCACGATTTCAAAATTCCGCCCAAAGACATATTCGTGGAATTTTTAACCCCTGACACAATGGCTAGTGCTTCTTTATCTAATTGGCTGTAGTTCCTCTCTGGGGAGGACATCGTTCTAGAGTAAAAGCTATAGGGGCTTCTGCCTGTAGCCGTGCTTGGGGTTCTGTGCTGACGGCCAGAAAGAAGTCTATCTTTGTTTGCCAGTCACCTGGCTTGAGCCTGGACAATGCCTCCTTAGCGCCCGGACGGAACGCCTGCAAGGCCATTCGACGAGGGTGGAAAGGCGCAGAGAGGCATGTCGGATGCCTCCTCTGCCAGGTATTCTTCAAACTGGGCTGCCGTGAATTGCGGCTCATTGTCGGACACCAGAGTGTCCGCAACCCGTGAGTTGCGAATAGGTGGCGAGGGCTGCGATTACTGCTTCGGCCGTAGTGGATTTCATGAGTATGATCTCCAACCATTTGGAGAATGCATCAACAACCACTAGGAAGGTTTGGCCGTGGAAAGGGCCAGCAAAATCAATGTGGATTCTTGACCAGGGCCCTTGGGGCTTTTCCCATTCCTGACTGGGGCCGTTGGGGTAGAGGTCTGGACTCTTGGCAAGCCTGGCATTTCCCTACCCTCTCAGCAATCTCTGCCCATGAGTGGCCACCACATAGCTTCTAGCTAACCCTTCATCCTTACGATCCCTGGGTGACCTCGTGGAGGAGGTCCAATACCTTTCCCTTAATTTATCAGGAATTATTACACGATCACCCCATAACAGGCACCCCTTGAGCCGAGAGCTCATCGCTTTTTAACAAATTCTTGAACTGCTCGCCCGCGCAGCGGGCCACCCTCTGTACCCAACCGAGTACAGTCCTTAACACAATGTCCCGGTATGATGCCCGAGCCACTTCCTTAGATGTGACTGGGCCAGAGTCCAAAGAGTCAATAAGTAGGATGGGCGCCCCGGAGTGGGGTCTTCGATCGCCCCTGGTAGTGGGCATCGCTTAACGCGCCTGCATGCCCCACTTCTTTTCCTGGTCGATGCTGCAGCTTGTACGAATAAGCTGCCAAGAATATAGTCCATCGGGTCAAGCGTGGCGAAAGTGCCACAGGCGTTGGGCGGTCGCCAGCCAGTATCCTAGTAGCGGTCTGTGGTCAGTCACGATTTCAAAATCCCGCCCAAAAACATATTCGTGGAATTTTTTAACCCCTGACACAATGGCTAGTGCTTCTTTATCTAACTGGCTGTAGTTTCTCTCTGGGGAGGACATCGTTCTAGAGTAAAAAGCTATAGGGGCTTCTGTGCCGTTTGGAAGTCTATGGCTGAGTACAGCCCCCACCCCATAAGGGGAGGCATCGCAAACCAGCACTAGGGGTAATGAGTTGTGATATTGGACGAGCAGGCTATCACTTGAGAGCAGGTTCTTTACTGCTTCAAAAGCCCTATTTTCCGACTTTCCCCAAGACCAAACAGTATTTTTTCCTAAGAGCCTATGCAGCGCAACGGTTGCTTTGTTCTTTAAAAAGACCGCGTAAAAATTCACCAACCCCAGGAATGCCTGCAGCTCTGCTTTGTTTTTGGGCGCTGGAGCCTTCCTAATTGCCTTGACCTTGCTCTCAGTAGGGTGAATTTTCTTGTCTATCCGTAGCCCAAGAAATCGACGGATTCGACCCCTATCTGGCATTTGTTTGCCTTGACTTTTAATCCGCTGTCCGAAAATGCCCAAAACCTTTCTTAACCGCCTCCCCAATTCCTCCATGTTTTCCCTGAAATTAGGACATCATCAAGTAGGGAACTACCCTGGGAGCCCCTGCAGTAGTCGTTCCATTAGGTTTTGAACAGCCCTGGTGCCACACTGACCCCAAATTGCAATCGGGTGCACTTGAAGGCCCCCTGTGCGTTACAATCGTTTGGGCTTCGCTGTGCGGGCGCTCACGGGCAGTTGTTGGTAGGCTTGGGCCAAGTCTAACTTTGCAAAGACTTGCCCTTGCCCCAAAGAGTGCAATAAGTGTTGCACCACGGAACCGGTAAGCGCTTTTCTGTAAGGCTTTGTTAAGCCGCCTTGTAGTCAGCGCAAATTCTAATTGACCCGTCCGGTTTTATTGGGTGACGATTACGCCTCCCACTTTGCGTGATCGACTGGCACCAAAATCCCTGATTTATGAGCTTATCCAGCTCCTTATCGATTTTTGGTTTTAGGGCAAAAGGGACCTCCTCGCCTTAAGCCTAATGGGGCTACCTGGGGTCTAAGTTGAAGGAAATAGGGGTCCCTTGTACTTGCCCAGGCAGTCCTTGAAGACATCTTCGAACTCGTTAAAGAGAATGTCTTTCAGGTTACAGTCACTTCTGTAGATGCCAGTCACTCCCATGCCCAGGGCACGAAACCAGTCTAGTCCCAACAGACTGGGCAGGGTCCTTCGACGATCGTGATGGGCAGGGTCTTCTTGTGTGGACCGTACTCGACTCGGACGGAGGTGGTCCTCGAACAGGGATGCGATTCCCTTGGTAGTCGTGGACTCGTAGCCGCTTGTGCTTGCAGGTGGCGCCGCGACGGACGGCAGCGACTTCGCCAAAGTGTCCCAGGACATGATGGTGATCGCTGACCCGTGTCTACTTCGAGCCGGCACCGTACTCTCTATTTTTGGTTTGGTGAAGATCTTCTTCTCCACTGGTCGAGGCGCGCCTATGACCACAGTTGTTTGGTTGAATCCGCGCTTTTTGTTTGAGCCAATCGCGGTCGCCTTGCCGATTCCGCGCTCTGATTGGCCGATTTGAATTTTCGGCGGAAGGTTGGGCCGCTCGACAAACTTGAGCTAGGTGCCCTTTCTTCCCACACCGCCGACATGTCGCGCCCTTAAACTTGCAGCGTTGGCGCTGGTGTTGACCACCGCAGCTTCCGTGATTCGCCTCGGTCCCCTTTGTCGCTTTCTCGGTTCGGCAGACCCTTCCTCATCTTCACCGCCGGATTCGGTCTGAACCTCCTCCTGGTGCACCGGAGTTGCCTTCGCGCCGCCTTTGGTGGGACAGGCTTCTGCAGTGTCTCCGCCGCTTGGGTGGACATTTCATGTGCTCTGGCTTCGCCCAGAGCGTGGCCAGCGTTAGGTTGCTCTTTGCTAGCAGCCGCCGCAAACGGATGTCTTTGACCTCGGATGAGTTGCTCGAGGAGCACCTCGCCCAGGTCGCGTATCCGCAGTCCTTGGACGCTTTTCTTAGGGCGCCATGTAGTCACCGATGGATTCGCCTCCATCTGCCTTCGCCTCCGAATTCAAACCGCCGCACGATTTGGACGGCGTTGGTGCGAAGTGGTTTTTTAGTAAAGTCTGTAGAGTTGGCCATGACACCGACTGCAACGGCGTTGGCTCTGCCAGGGCTTCCGCGATATCGATGACCTCCGGACCACAGTGGCTTAAGAAATAAGCCCTTTTCCGGTTATCTGGAACTCCTTGCAGTTCGTTGGCTTCTAGAAAGCTTTCGAAACGGGTCATATACGTTCCCCATTTCTCTTTAGCCGGGTCAAACGGTGCGGGCGGAGTGTAACTGGCCATCTCCGCTTTTCTGCCCTGAGTTTGCTGGGTTCGGGTCTATCGTGCTTCAGCTCGGTTCTGGTTCTCCTTAGCCTCGAGATCCCACCTTCGTCGCCAATGTTATGTTCTGGAAGTAACGAGGCTGGAGACCAGGGTAGTGACAACAGCTCTTTAATATAGGGTGAACCCAGCAACAGGCTGGGGGAAAAACCTCTCCTTTTATACAGTTCTGCTGGAGGCTTCGTCCAATCAGCAACGTGCTGATTTCCCGCTCAAATATTTAAAGGTACAAACATGAATACATAACACTATGGGAGAGAGAAAGAAAGAAAGAAAGAATGAATGAATTCAAAAAACAAAGAAATACCCTTCTAGAAGAAGGGTCTTGGCAACTAGGAGTTCTAGGGACTTGTAAGAGTTTCTTAGGCTGGCATTGTTGTTTTCCCACCCACTCTGGTCTCCAAATGTCTGCAGTCTCTTTTCCCTGGATTTTGACCTGTTTTTTTTAAAAAGCACAATACTCCTTTGAAAGATAAAGCCCGCATTAAGCCAGATGGTCCTACTCGCCCTATGGACTTACTCATCAACCTGGGGAACTAACAGAGATGGGCTACAACATATGTTCCTATTTCTCTCCATGATGTTTTTTAAAAACTGCATGAAAAGCAGCACATGAATATACAATTTCAAATACCAATTAACAGTGACAATATGGAAGCACAACCTCAACTACCACAACAAAAGATCTGGGCCTTGAAACAATGAGTTGATTATTATTGTTCCCATGTTACCTAGGGACCTATCAGGCTTCTTCTCAAGGGGTTTGGTTATATAGGTAATGCTTAATATACAGCTAAAATGGAACCTTCCCTCTACTTATGAGCCGCGGTGGCACACTGGTTAGAGTGAAGTATTGCCGGCTGATCACCGGCTGATCACTGGCTGCCAGCAGTTTGGCAGATCGAATCTCACCAGGTTTAAGATTGACTCAGCCTTCCATCCTTCTGAGGTTGGTAAAATAAGGACCCAGATTGTTGGGGGCAATATGCTGACTCTGTAAACCTCTTAGAGAGGGCTGGAAAGCACTGTGAAGCGGTATATAAATCTAAGTGCTATTGCTACTGTCATATGTGAAAAATGTGACTGTCCTTCTCCTTCAACATAAATTTCTCTGAATTAGAAGAACAGAGTTGGATTGTTTCCAGAATAACTGGACTAAAGTAACTGCAAGCCATTGCTTCTTTAGAATGGGAGAGCATACTTCGATGTGACTTTCACACATGCACGTCCTAACACTGAGACAAGGACATCTGAAAGCTTAGGTGTTCTTTTACTTGTGCCATCTATTTTTGACATAAAGACAATGCATTCCTCTTCAAAAACTTTAAAATAACTTCTACCCAAGCTTTCATGGTGGGAGGGGGAAAGGGAGACAGAGAATGACACATGAGGGAAAATGCCATTGCACAAATGCCACAATTTCCATTCTTATGTCAGGCATTGTGACCCAGGTTTGCAACTGTGGCATTTCCACAATGATGTAATGGCACCCATGTCATCATTTCAAGATCATTGCAGGTATTATGCTTGCTCTCCCACCCTCTCCTTCCACCCCACCCCGTCTCCCTCTTTCAAAGAAGCAAATCCATCCAGAAGAAGAAGAAAAAAAAACCCTGAAGAATATTCAAATACTGTTTCCAAAGAGAGGGCTTCTTGATGATAAAAAAAAAAAAGAATAAATGCCAACAGCCTTAGAGATATGTGGGAGCAAGTGATGAAAGGAATTTTCCTCCAGACATAGCATATAATAACATACCATGTAAAATGACCTTTTATGAATTTAGACAATTGAGACAGAAATACATGTTGCTGAACTGTCAGGAAGCAACTGGGGAGCCATGAAACATCTGTCTCTGCTCTTTAAAGAGTTGGTAGTCCCGTGGTGGTACTTAGAGAAAAAAAATCAAAAAATGTCATCAAATCTTATTTGGAGGGAACTGAGACAGGAAATGTGCTTCTAAAATAAAGTTTATAAATATCAAAACAAGCAAGAAAGCAGGAAGCCCCAAATGCTTGGCCAACAGCATTAGAAATTTAGGGATGATACATTATATGGGAATATGTGAGTCTTTTAGAAAGACTGATAAAACAATGCTTCAGGGTGTGACAGTTAAAAAGTCAACAGATGATGTAAAGAACTTCATGGGAAAACAATTATGGAATAGGACATGGGTGTCAAACTCACGATGTCACATTGTCATCAGGTCAGGGTTTATGAGGTTTTTCCCTTTTGTGGAGCTGGGGTGGGCATGGCCTGCACATGACGCATCCAGGCCATGGGCCACCAATTTGACACCCCTGGAATAGAGTGCCCTTTCTCACCAATCTGATGCCTTAGATTTTACATGTGACATGACATTCTTATGCTATCAAAATCTATTGATTTTACATAGGACCGTGATGGCCCAGGTGGTTAGGACACTGGGTTGGAGGTTAGCAAGCATTTGCATAGGAGCATGGTGGCCCAGGTGGTTAGGACACTGGGTTGGAGGTTAGCAAGCATTTGAGACCTGAGTGCTCCCATGGGCGGGATGTGCTCCCATTCTTTGCTCCAGTTCCTGAGGGGACATGAAAGGAGCCCCCAACTGGGCATCCTCCAGGCAATGGAGATATCAACCTTTCAAGCCAGAAGTGCCCCAGTGCTTCTGACACAAGTGTGATGCGATTTATGTGCATAGAAAGTAAGACTGTAATCTAAAGCTATGCTATCTTTGCATGGAGGTAGGGTTAGAGAATCAATCTCTGCAGGCCATTAGCTTTCATTTAGACAAGTGTATAAGTGAACTCTTCTGTTTCTCCTGACAAGTGACAAACTTCTTTAAACATTACAAGGAAAAGATCCAACAGAAAAGAAAACTTTTTTACTGGAAATAGAAAGAAAGCCAACACTCATCACAAAAAGCTTTTAGCTAGGCTAATGTTGCTTTAATTCTTGTCACCAGTATTTGATCAGGTGTACATGCATTTGTAAGGGATGCTGTTTGAAAAATCCCCACATCCTTAAATGGAATGGCTTTGATCCAGTGGTGAAATCCAATTTTTTTTACTACTGGTTCTGTGGGCGTGGCTTGTAGGCGTGGCGTGGCTTGGTGGGTGTGGCAGGGGAAGGATACTGCAAAATCCCCATTCCTTCCCCATTCCTGGGGGAAGGATATTGCAAAAACTCCATTCCCACCCCACTCTGGGGCCAGCCAGAGGTGGTATTTGCCGGTTCTTTGAACTACTCAAAATTTCCACTACTGGTTCTCTGAACTGCTCAAAATTTCTGCTACCGGTTCTCCAGAACCTGTCAGAACCTGCTGCATAGCACCCCTGCTTTGATCCCAAACTTAGAAAAGCTCCAACAGTTCTATACTAATATATCAGACCTCTGGATTCTGAAAAGTAGTTTCTGCTAGGCAGGAATTGCTGTGTTTCTTGCAATTTTATATTAGTGTAATCAGTGGTGAGTTGCTACCTGTTCTCCGCAGTTCTTGTGAACTGGTAGTAAATATTTTGACTAGTTCGGAGAACCAGTAAATGCCACCTCTGCCTGGCCCCACCCCCAATCTATTGCTGCCTCTCAACTCCCAGCTGATCGGCTAGAAGGAAAAAATCAGGACTCACTTGACAAAGAAGAGGAAAAAAAACAAGACACTGTCACTTTAACTTGAAAAGCCAAGAAGCCTCCTCACTGATCAGCTCAAATGAAAAAGTCAGGACTCATTTCTCAGCCAGGAGATCACTTGGCAAAGAAGAAGAAGAAGAAAAGATGTCGTCGCTTTAAATTGATGCAGCTGCTGGAAGGAGGTTTTTTACTTGCAGAAGCAGTTTGTTTCTGGGTCAGCTGAACAAGAAACTAGATAAGAGGAAGAATTCTTATATGGTTCTATGGTTTTGAAGTTTTGGGGTTTGTGCAACATGGGCTTTGTGTTTCTAAAAAGGTTTGGGTAATTTCCATTGTGAAATATCCTGTCTTGAATGAGTTTTCTGCCTGCTTGTAAATGGAGCCGAACTTCTGGCTTCCACTTTCTATTATCTCTAAGCACTGGTAAGTGTTTTCTGCTTACAAAGTTTCCTATATGCAGCTGGCAGGAATGTGGACTTCCAGGCAGGTTCCTTGTTAGCAGCTTGATTTTTCTTTGCTTATATGGGAGGCTTTTCTTATGAGTAATATTTTATTTGGGAAATGAAGAGGGGGGAGTTTGATTCCTTCACAGAACAGATTAGTGGGGTGGGAAGGAATGGGGATTTTGAAGTAACCTTCCCCTGGAGTGGGGAGGGAATGGGGATTTTAAAGTAACTTCCCCTGGAGTGGAGAAGGAATGAGGATTTTAGGCTTGCTGTCAAACATCAGCCATAATACTAATGACTGTTTTGAACAATATGCAGGTTGTATTATACGAATGGCTATTTTGTATATGAAATTATGACTGAAACCTATATAGGTTCACACTGTCAGGAAGTTTTTCTTAGTTTTAGGTTGCTTCTCTCTTTGTTCAGTTTCCATCTGTTAAGTTTGGGCTATGACAAGGCAGGAGACCATACAAGTGACAACAGCTCTTTAGTTTATTGTGACCCAGCAAAAGCCAACAGGCAAAACCCCCTCTTTAAATACTATTTTGGCTGAGGCATCAGCCAATCAGCAACGTGCTTGTTCCTGCCCAAACTTCCCGCCTAAAGTTTAAATACATAACACTCTTCCCCTCCCAGAATGCATTGAGCCACTTCTTTGCATGGAATTTGCATGTTATTTTTCCACGTATTCACACAGGTAGACAGGGCGTCTCCTAACTCTTTCTGACCTGCGCAATTCATTCCCTGGGAGTGAGTTGAGCTGGTCGGAGGGACTGTTTGTTCCTCCCAGCTCCTCCTCTGGGCCCTCCGGCCCTGGATTACTTGCAGAGTCGTCCCTGCAGTCTTCAGGAGGAGCCGGTTGGCATCGCTGGACTTCTTCAAATTCAGATAAGTCCTCCGATCACCGTGGGTTTGAGTTAGCTGTTGGTTCAAATAGTTGGTAGTCAGGGTCTGGTTGCACGGTTTCTGGTTTGTTTTGTACCCTTTTGTGTAATTGATCTATGTGGCACCTCCATACTCGGCCATCCCCCAGGTCCACTATATATGATTTTGGACCTGTTACTCCAGTGATTGTTCCTTTCAGCCAAGCTGGGCCTTCACTATAGTTATGTGCCCACACTAAGTCACCCGTTGCCATTTCCCTGGTTTTTTCCTGGATGCCTTGGTACCTGTCAGGGGGGTATGTTGGGTTTAATCGATCTAAGGGACACCTTAGTTTCCTGCCCATCAGTAGTTCGGATGGGCTGCGCCCTGTGGCCACACAGGGGATTCTGTGTTGTACCGCTAGAAAGGTATTGATTTTGGTTTGCCAATCACCGGGGGTGATTCTAGATAGTGCTTCCTTGGCACTGCGAACGAATCATTCCGCAAGTCCGTTCGTCGCCGGGTGGAAAGGCGCCGAGAGGACATGTCGGATGCCCTCTTCTGCTAAGTATCCCTCGAATTGGGTAGCCGTGAATTGCGGGCCGTTGTCGGACACAAGGGTGTCTGGCAACCCGTGTGTTACAAAAAGGTGCCGCAATGTTGTAATTACGGCTTCGGCTGTTGTGGATTTCATGAGCAATATTTCTAACCACTTTGAAAATGCGTCCACTACGATTAAAAAGGTTTGCCCATGGAATGGCCCGGCAAAGTCTATGTGGATCCTAGACCAAGGACCCTGGGGTTTCTCCCACTCTCTTATGGGGGCTGTTGGGGGTAGTGGCCTTGACTCTTGGCAGGCCTGGCATTTTCCTACCCTATCGCTAATGTCTTTATCCATTTGTGGCCACCACACATAACTCCTCGCCAGGCTTTTCATCCTCACAATCCCTGGGTGCCCCACATGTAACAGTTCCAACACGTTTTCTCACATGTTTATTTCTCTGGAATAACCACTCTATTTTTTTTTTGTTTACATTTATACCCCGCCCTTCTCCGAAGACTCAGGGCGGCTTACAATGTATAAGGCAATAGTCTCATTCTATTTGTATATATTATTTTTTTTACAAAGTCAACTTATTGCCCCCCCAACAATCTGGGTCCTCATTTTACCTACCTTATAAAGGGTGGAAGGCTGAGTCAACCTCGGGCCGGGCTCGAACCTGCAGTAATTGCAGGCTCTGTGTTCTAATAACAGGCTTCTCTACTGCCTGAGCTATCCCGGCCCTATCCCCCCATAACAGACATTCCCCTTGAACCGACAGTTCTGAGCGTTTTTTTGAAAAGTCCTTGAAATGATCTCCCGGTGCATCGGGCCATCCCCTCTGTACCCAACCGATTACAGTCCTTATAATAACGTCTCTGTACGATGCCCTAGTCACTTCCTTAGAAGTGACCAGGCCGGAGTCTAGAGAGTCAATTAGTAGGATGGGCATCCCTGGGGTCGGGTCTTCGATCGTCTCTGGTAAGGGGCATCTACTCAAAGCGTCTGCGTGTCCTAAGTCCTTCCCTGGACGGTGGGACAATTTGTACAAGTACACCGCCAGGAAGATAGTCCAACGGGTCATTCTGGGCGATAATGTAATCGGAGTTGGACGGTCCCTTGCCAGGAGTCCCAATAGTGGTCTGTGGTCTGTTACTATTTCGAATTGTCGCCCAAATTCGACAATTTTTTAACTCCCGAAACTATGGCCAGGGCCTCTCTGTCTAGCTGGATGTAGTTTCTTTCTGCTGCTGACATCGTACGGGAGAAATATGCTATGGGGGCTTCCGATCCGTTCGGTAACCTATGGCTGAGGACAGCCCCTACCCCGTAGGGTGACGCATCGCAGACTAGCACTAGTGACAATGTCCCGTTGTATTGTATCAGCAGGCTATCACTGGACAAGAGGTTCTTAACGCCCTCAAATGCCCTAGCCTCAACCTTGCCCCACGTCCAAACAGCCTTTTTTGCTAATAGCTTGTGCAGCGGCTCTGCTACTGTTGCCTTATTTCACAAGAAAACCGCGTAGAAATTCACAAGCCCCAAAAATGCCTGTAACTCAGCCTTATTTTTGGGAGCCGGAGCCTTTTTGATGGCTCGCACTTTGCTCTCCGTGGGGTGGACGCCTTCTCTGTCTATTTGGTAATCCAAGAATTCTATGGATTCAACTCCTATCTGGCATTTGTTGAGCTTGACCTTAAGTCCAGCAGACCTGAAAATGCCCAAGACTTTCCGTAGTTTGGCCCCTAACTCATCTAGGTTCTCTGCTGAAACTAGTACGTCATCAAAATATGGCACGACCCCCGGTATTCTTTGTAACAGGCGTTCCATTAGATTTTGGAACAACCCTGGGGCTACACTGACTCCAAACTGGAGTTGAGTGCATCTGAATGCGCCTCGATGCGTTACAATCATTTGCACCTCGGCTGTGTCATTGTCTACGGGCAATTGTTGGTAGGCTTGGGCCAAATCGAGTTTGGCGAAGACCTGCCCTTGTCCCAATGAGTGTAACAGATGTTGCACTACGGGAACGGGGTATGCACTCTTTTGCAACGCTTTGTTAAGCGTTGCCTTGTAGTCAGCGCAAATCCAGACCGAACCGTCCGGCTTGACTGGAGTTACAATCGGTGTCTCCCATTTTGCATGGTCGACGGGGACTAGTATGCCCTGGTTTACTAGTTTGTCTAACTCCCGGTCAATCTTGGGCTTAAGGGTGAAGGGGACCCGCCTAGCCTTTAACCTAATGGGAGCCACCTGGGGATCTAAATTAAACGAAATAGGGGTCCCCACGTACTTGCCTAGGCAGTCCTGGAAGACGTCCTCGAATTCTTTCAGCAGTTCATCTTTTAGGTTCACTCCATTTCTGTGAACCCCGGTCACTTCCAACCAGTCCAGGCCTAGCAAGCTTGGAAGGTTTCCATCTACGATGGTGATCGGTAGAGTTTTCTTAAAATTTCCGTATCTCACTTTGACGGACGTGACTCCTCGAACAGGGATCCGGTTTCCCTGGTAGTCTTGCACTCTCAGCTTTTGGGTTTGCAGTTGGCGTTTCACGACCTCTGGCACGTTCCTCGCGACGGTGTCCCAGGACATGATCGTGATCGACGATCCGGTGTCCACCTCCATCTTACACGGCACTTCTTCGATGTGCGTTTGTGTGAATATCTTCTTTTCTATTCGCGTTGATGCGTGACCCACTCGTACAGTTGTTTGGTTCAATTTCGCGCCTCTTTTGGATGAGCCAATCCCTGGCCGTTTCGTCGATCCAGCGCTCTGCTGATTGGCCGGTTTGAATTTTGGGCGGGACGGTTGATGGGCCCTTTCTTTTCACACCACCGGCAAATTGCGTCCTTGAATCTGCAATTTTGTCGTTGGTGTTGGCCTCCACAGCTCACACACTTGTCCCTGTCTCCTCTCTCTGCCCGTCTGGTATGGAAGACCTCGTCTTCTTCCTCTTCCCCGGATTCGGCCTCGACGACTTCGCTGTGGACTGGCGTTGCTTTCATGCCGGTGTTCGGTGTGTTTGGTTTCTGTAGGGTTTCTGCCGCTTTGGTGGACATCTCGTGTGCCCTTGCCTCGTCCAGGGCCAGGGCCAGGATTAGGTTGCTTTTGGACAGCAACCTCCTCTGTAAACGAATGTCCCGGACCCCACAAATGAGTTGTTCCAGTAGGGAGTCATCCAAATCCCGGTACTCACAGTGGTTTGCGGCTTTCCTTAATGCGGCCATGTACACGCTTATCGATTCGCCCTCTCGCTGAACTCGCTGTCTTAGCTCAAAACGCTGAACAAAGTTCGATGGCACCGGAGCGTAGTGTGCCTTCAGTGTTGTCTGCAGCATTTGCCATGGCACCGACTGTACCGGCGTTGGTTCCGACAGCGATTCGGTGGTATCGAAAACCTCCGGTCCGCAGTGACTTAGGAAGTAAGCTCGCTTCCGATTGTCCGAGACTCCCTGTAGTTTGTTTGCTTCGAGGAAACACTCGAAACGAGCCATGTACGACCCCCATTTCTCTTTGGACGGGTCAAATGGCGCTGGCGGTGTATAGCTGGACATGGCTATGTAACCGCTTCCGATACTGGCTGGGTTTTGCGAATCCGTACTCCTTCAGCTCTTTTCCTGGTCTCGCTGCCTCAGTATCCCACCTTTGTCGCCAATGTTAAGTTTGGGCAATGACGAGGCAGGAGACCATACAAGTGACAACAGCTATTTAGTTTATTGTGACCCCAGCAAAAGCCAACAGGCAAAAACCCCTCTTTAAATACTATTTTGGCTGAGGCATCAGCCAATCAGCAATGTGCTTGTTCCCGCCCAAACTTCCCTCCTAAAGTTTAAATACATAACACCACCGATTGCTTCTTGTTTTGCTTTCTGGTGCTTTGGAAAATACATTGCCCCCCTTTCTTTCTGGCAGCCCCTTAAAAGTTTGTTGCCTATCACACTCTTGGGCAAAGCATGTGAGCCATTTCCTCCTTTCAGTGGTCTATGAAAGTGCATCTATAGCAGGGGTCTCCAACCATGGCCACTTTAAGACTTGTGGACTTCAACTCCCAGAATTCCTCCCAGTTTTGCTGGCTGAGGAATTCTGGGAGTTGAAGTCCACAAGTCTTAAAGTGGCCAAGGTTGGAGACCCCTGATCTATAGTATGTAGATAATAAAGTTGAAAAAAGGTGAACAACATTTTTGCAGAACTATAGATACGTTGAGGCTGGGTGTGACAATGAATGGCTGGGGCGGAGGGGCCAGGCGAGGAACCCCTTGACATGAGTGACATTGAGTTAGCCATGCCTACCCAGTCACATGACCATCAAGCTACACCCACTGTCACATGACCATCAAGCCACCACCACAAAACAAGCCGTGTCCACAGAACCAGTAGTAAAAAAATTTAGAACTCACCCCGAGCATAATAAATTCCAAAACCATACCTACTGACATGGGGAAATATGTAAAGAACATTTACTGGTAAGAAAGCCATGAAACTAGAAAACTTGCCTAATATGAAATGTAATGAAAGAATATTTACTGACATGAAAGAAGTATATGCTTTTAAAAGTAAAACTTGCATCATAATTTCAGAAGAGAAAGTGCCATACTGCAGGGACCCAGCAATTAATCACTGACTTGTTGTTGATGTTAGTTGTGAAGTCATGCCCGACCCATCGTGACTCCATGAACAATGTTCCTCCAGGTCTTCCTGTCCTCTACCATCCTCTGGAGTCCATTTAAGCTCACGCCTACTGCTTCAGTGACTCCATCCAGCCATCTCATTCTCTGCCGTCCCCTTCTTCTTTTGCCCTCAGTCATTCCCAGCATTAGGCTCTTCTCCAGTGAGTCCTTCCTCCTCATTAGGTGGCCAAAGTATTTGAGTTTCAAATGATCTTCAGGATATGGCCTACTAAAGAGTAATCAGGGTTGATCTCCTTTAGGACTGACTTGTTTGTTCGCCTTGCAGTCCAAGGGACTTGCAGGAGTCTCCTCAGCACCATAGTTCAAAGGCTTCAATTCTTTGGTGCTCAGCCTTTCTTATGGTCCAACTTTCACAGCCATACATTGCAACTTGAAAACTATAGCTTTGACTATACGCACTTTTGTTGCTGGGTGATGTTTCTGCTTTTTAGTATTCTGTCTAGCTTTGCCATGGCTTTCCTCCCCATGAGCAAGCATCTTTTAATTTCTTGGCTTTTAATCACTGGCTATGCTAGTCTAATTGGGAAAAGAAGGGTCAAAGAGCTGGTGTCTGCATGTATTGCCTTCAAAAAGACTACCTGCTGTCACATGGATGCTAATTAAAATTAAGCTGGACCAGAGAAGCACGAGCTTTCATTTTTGTATCAAACTCATAGTGAGCCAGACTATAGCCAGACTATAGCCTCAATTGGACTGACAACCTACATGGAAAAATTAGCTTTGGTTAGGTGTTTTTTTTTCCCTTGGCAAAAGCTTTGTACTACAAAGTCTCTAAGAATTCAGCTCTGGAAGCTGAGAATGAATAGTACCTGAGATATTGGTTCTTCAAGAACTAATTTTCAATTCAGCTCAACTTGTTTCTGTCTAGCCTATTTTTTTCTTTCAATTTTTATGAATTTCTGTGGATCTAAGAGTATGGAGACTGGCATTCACATATTACTTACCTCAACTGGTACAGAGACACAGCATACCCTGGATAATGTACATGATTAATTGGAATACTTTTGCAATATGTTGATTGTATATTTTTGTCCATGAAGCAGCAGATTAAATGAATAAATTTAGTCCTGCTTTCAAGGTAATACAGCAATTTAACTTTCTGTATTTGTAGAGGCTCCCCAAGCAATTAAGTATCCAAGAATATCTGACAACCAGTGATTGTATTAAAAAAAAAAAAACCAATGCAAGGGTCCACCAGGTAACTGCCTGCTTTGTTCCATAGGTAAAAAATTAAAAATTATGAAAGTTATTTTCAGCTTCTTTTTATGTCAGTGGTTTGATCTGATGCATTCTTGTGACCTGTTAAAAGTTTTTTAAAAGACCAAAAGAAAATTAGATAGATAGATGATAGATAGATAGATAGATAGATAGATAGATAGATAGATAGATAGATAGATAGATAGCGTGTGTGTTTGTGTGTGTGTGTGTGTGTGTGTGTGTGTATTCAGAAGGGTTCTTGGTGATCTTTGAGCTTGGTAGTTTACTCGCAGACACTTCATTACCCAAACTAGGTAACATCATCAGTGCTAGAACTGATGATGTTACCTAGTTTGGGTAATGAATCATCTGCAAGAAAACAAGCAAGCTCAGAGAGCACCAAGGACCCTTCATGTCAACCCTGAGTTACAAATATTCTCTTTTATTAATATATACAGAATGCAAACAACTGAAAATGGAAGGAAACAAACATATAATGGTAATGAAGTATTAAAAATGAAGAAAAATAGTTATAGAAGAATCAAATGCATTAAAATGCAGACCCGAATGGAAAATACATTTAAAATATGAAACTGAATAAAAATCAAATTTATCAAACTCTCTAGATCAAAGAGAGAGTATGAAATTGCTGTATTGGGATTGACAGTATTATAAATATACATCTTGAGGTATAAGGAAATTGGGTAAGCAGAAAGAAATGAAAAGTCCAAGAATCAGAAAAGTAAAATGAGAAGGTATAATAGGAAAAAAAGGATTGCTGCAGAGTTATAGAGATACATCTTGTGAGCTTAGGGGGTGGGGCACGAGAGACAGGAAAGGGTCAGTTTTTAGAAAATATAAGAAAGCCAAATCAATGCTCAACACAACATATTCTTACTAGAGAAATTAGCATTTTAGAAGTTATAGTCATGTAATGTTGGTTTCTGTAAATTGTTCATGTGGTAACTGTTGCTGTTTGCTGCAGTAAATAAGGCATGTACTATAGATAGTATTTACTGCAGCAAACAGCAACAGTTACCTCATGAACAACATTACAGAACAGATGAACAGAAACCAATATTACATGACTATAACTATACAACTATACAACTATAGTAAATAACATGACTATAGTAAATAAGGCATGTACTATACATAGTATAGGGGACGCGGTGGCTCAGGGGCTAGGACATTGAGCTTGTCGATCGAAAGGTTGGAATCCCTAGTGCTGCCGTGTAACGGGGTGAGCTCCCGTTACTTGTCCCAGGTTCTGCCAACCTAGCAGTTTCGAAAGCACCTAAAAATGCAAGTAGAAAAAATAGGGACCACCTTGGTGGGAAGGTAATAGTGTTCCTTGCGCCTTTGGCATTGAATCATGCTGGCCACATGACCATGGAGATGTCTTCGGACAGCGCTGGCTCTTTGGTTTTGAAACCAAGATGAGCACCGCCCCCTAGAGTCGGCAACAACTAGCACGTATGTGCGAGGGGAACCTTTACCTTTATATATAGTATTCTAATAAAGTGACTCACAAGGCCTTTACTTGCACTAAACGAAATATTTTCTAATTGGTTATTTCGCTAAATAGAGGATTTATCGTTATCATTTTCAGATCCAACCAGGATTTTAAATCATAGTTTGATATGATTTAATGTCTTGAGTTGTTCTAAAACTGACCCTTTCCATACAATTGCAGTAAACTGTTTTAATTTACTTATTTATCCAATTCATATGGCTGTTCCCATGGTGGGTTTCTTCTGGTTTGCCCCGGTTTTAGCGAACTGGTAGTGGCGGCGGAGGGAGGCTCCGCCCACCCACCCAGACATTATCGCAGATGATCTGCGCATGCGCAGAAGGTATGTGCATGTACAGAAGCACCACACGTGAGCAAAGCACACATGCGCATGTTCACAGTTCCAAACCAGCCCAAAACTCTGGGCTGCAAACACAGTAAAAACAAAACATTCCATTAAAACCACAAAACCAAACTGAAGTTCAATAAATCACAAAATTAATAATCACATGCACCCACACCAGGGCTCCCATAATTAACATAAGCAGCTGGGGGAAGAGCTAGGTCTTCAGAGATTTGCAGAATTTATAGGGCTGCCCATCTTGCAGTTTGAGGCAATCTTATGGCCATCACAATCATGAGAGATACAACTGAGTATCCTCAGCATCAAGATATGAAATGCCAATAAAGTCAATTAGCTAAAGACTTAAGGGCAGTTTTTTGAGGGAAGTAGCTCTGTGAGGTAAATTATCTTTGATAATGCCTTTATCTCAATGGTGTAATTAAAGGGAATATACCCTTAACAGCTATCAAATGCATAATGGGCATAGTCCCTACTTGCAAATCTTTTTTTATTATTATTAAAAGGTTAAAGGTAAATCTTAACAAAACATGTTTTTAAAGGAGTTATTTTTATAAATCTGTGAAAAAGAGAAAGAAGACACAAACCATAGCTTGCCTTCCCTCCTAATTTTTTTCTGTTTTTGCTTTAAGGGTAGACTAAAACAGCATGAAAATATCACCAAAATAAACTTGAACAAAGGGCAACCCACAAAATATATTTCAGTTTTCAGCCTTTTATCTTTTCTTATTGCACATAAGGTAACAGAATAAAAAAAACACCACGTAGTTATATTTTTTTCTTCTATTGACCAGGATGCTTTTGATAATCAGAAGAAAGAAAATTTATTGCTTCCAGATATTTTCCATCTTGCACTGCACCAGTCTTTGGGAAAAAAAGAAAAGAAAAACCTGAATTTGGACAATCTGATCCCTGATTTTACTTTAAACTGTGTAATAGATATCATACCTTTGCGCTTGCTTGAAAATGTTAACAAATCCAATTAGCAAAATGAAGTTGAGCACAGTTTAAGAGTAGATGGTGGGATAAGTTTCTTTTCTCTGCATGTGCCAATCAATAGAATCTCCTCACCCCAGATTCCAACAATTTATTTCAAAGATATAGCTACATACCAACCAGTGTGTGTGTGTTCATTTGTTTGTGTGTGTGTGTGTAATAGCCATTTTGATCCTTGGCCTCCAGAGGAAACTTTGAACTGAGCCTTGTAATAGAGCCTGTATTTTTCTACTGAAGGCACTGTTTACCTCTCATTTAAAATTGGAATTTAGTTGAGTTTCTGATAAAGGAGAATATTTGAAGCTTCTGGGCTAAAATGAGGGGTTCCTGGTGCTCTCTGAGCTTGGTTATTTTCTGGCAGACATTTCATTACCCAAACTAGATACCATCAACACCGATGTGGATGTTATGTATTGACATTATCTAGTTTGGATAATGAAATGTCTGCCAGAAAACAACCAAGCTCAGAAAGCACCAAGGACCCCTCATTAGTTGAGCTTTAAATCAGTTGACTAATTGCTCCAATAATACATCCAGTATGATAGAAACAATTATCTTTGTACAGAATGTGCCTGCCTAGACAATGCTGTTGTGATCCTAGACATGTAAACAGTATGTAGCACCAATTAGCATTTTTTTTTTAATACTAACAAAGCCTGTAAAAAAAAGAAAAGAGACTAAAAGGGTGAGGGGTGGGAAAGAAAAGGAAAAGGAATAACAAATAACACGAGTGGTGTAGAAATAATGGTTAGGGAATTCAGCATTTTGGCTCTGTGCTTGACATTTAAATAGGAGTCTGTGAGGAATGATTTATGTATACCTAGTTAGTACCCTTGAGCAAAGGTGATTTTTTTGCTTTCTGGAAACAATCTTGTTTGCTTGCTTAATATAACTCTATATTATTTTTCAAAGCAGAATCCTGTCTCAAGGTGGTTCACAGTAAAAGCATTACTTCACTGATGTAAATGTAAAAATACAAATCTTAATAGTAACAACTGCATATCATGGAAATCGTTTAAGCTAAGGAAATATTCAATTCATCTTTGATCTTGGCCTATAGGCAATCATGGTTAGAACATGGGAGTTTCATTCTAGTATAGTTGGAGGGCACCAGGCAGGCTGATTCAAAAGTTTCTTATCCTGGAGAACCAAATTAAACCAACTCATTTGGTTTCAGAAATACTCAAATGTCGGTTTATCAGACTTGTAGAGTACCTTAGTTATACATTTTAAATTACAGCGCTGACAACAGAATATTACCAACACCAAGAACAATTGTCTGCCATACAGGAGCTGAGGAAAGTGTGAGAAGAAGGCAGTGGTGGGTTTCTATTGGTTCACCCCGGTTTGGCCGAACCAGTAGCGGTGGTGGGAGGCTCTGCCCACCCAACCAGACATCATCATGTACGCTCTGTGCGTGCACAGGAGGTTTTGTGCATGCGCAGAAGTGTGTGTGCAAGCAAAGCAAGCGTGCGTGCTCACAGTTCTGAACCAGTAGCAAAGGTAAGTGAAACCCACTACTGGGAGAGAGTGCTATCTAATCTTTCACTAAACAAAGGGCACAGAGATCTGTCATAGGTAAATTATTAATTGGTTGATATAAGTTGAGAGTAAATAGCAAATAGACATCCAGTTTGGTGTAATAATTACAGCATCAGGCTAGAAATCAGGAAATGGTGTGGAGCCAGCATTGTCTCTCAGTCCTAGAAAAGTGGCAATGGCAAACCACTTCTGAAAAACATGGCCAACAAAACTGCAGGGACATGTCCAGCCAGACTTTATGATTAAAGGAGGGGGGGAGTCATGAATAATAATTATTTTTTAAATACCTTGATATGTATATTTGTTTGCTTCTGGTTTCAAGGGGCTAACACGAACATTAGAACACTTCTTCCATAATTTGTTGAGTATGATTAAAAACCAAGTCCATAATTTATTAGGTCTACATATGCTGCTATTACTTGCTTTATGAGAACAGTGTGGGGTTAGAAATTCCTCTAGAAAATAGAAAAGCTAATATAGGAGATGACCAGACTAAGCCTGAGGGAGGAATCAAATGTGTAAGCAGTCTCAAATCCCTTTGTACCCACAAGAGATCTAAGTCCAGCCCATCTTGAATTCCATTGACCTCCAATTTGCTTTGACCATTAGTAGTCCAGATTATTCTAAAGATCTTAAATTTGCAGTAAACCCTTATATTCATCTGAGCTGCCTAAATTCCTGACTTCCCAAATTTGACAGCTGATTTATTTTAAACCTCTAGTACTTATAAATATTCCATCAATATTCTAAGATCATTCAATCACAATTCATGGGAAATGTAAGCTTTCCTTTACTCATATAATTCAGTTAGAGTTAATTTGTTTTAAACAATCAATGTTTATTTTACTTTTAGCATCACCCTAACAGACAATGACCTTCCATCTGAATTTAATGAGTCCTTCCCCTCATCCCTTTTTCCTTCACTGATGGCTGAAAATAATACATCACCAGATGAAAATGACTCCCTTGTTTACCATGTCAGAGATTTTTTTTCTTTTCCACAACAGATGAGAGTATCTTCTGGAAAAGACAAAAGATCTCTGATGTTCAAGTAGGACAAACCCTCCTACATGTGTTACTTTGACCCTCCAGCTTGTTCTGTTTCTAAATTGATCCAAGTCCTGAACTGATTGCCTACCATCCTCAGAATAAAAAAAACACTTGACATAGGCATTAATATACTGGTTTCTTGTTACAATTTGCTTCTGTTTCTCCTGCTTTTGAGTTTTTGTGAGCCAGAACCAAACTGCAACAACTTTTTATCCTCAATTTCATGCTTCGTTGGTGGTGGCTCCTTTTATTTCCTACCTCTGCTCTTGATACCGAAGTCAAGGATAGAGAAATTCTGTTGGAACTAAGACATAGCATGAGTTAATGAGCAAGAAGTGGATTACAAATACATTGGAATATTTGAGGTCTTGCTCAAGCTGCGGAACATCATTTTGTTTCTTTGTTTTTAATCCAGTTAACCAAATGTGCAAATCCCTCCATAAACTCCATAAAAGCAGGGGTGAAATCTACCTACCTTCCTTACCAGCTCAGAAGTTCACATGCTGCACGCACTTGCTCGCGTCACTCACGCACATGCACACACATTACATGCACATGCAGACCTGCGCATGCGCAGAAGGTAAAAAATACATTACTTCCTGGTTAGTAATGACAAATGGGCAGCAGATGTTGGGAGTGGTTTGGCGATCACTACCGGATCACGAGATCCGGTCAGAACCAGGAGCACTTCACCCCTGGTAAAAAGTAATGGTGTGCCTTTCATATAAAAACAAAGAGATCAAAACTAGTAAATATATCTATCCAGGCAAGTATTGGAAAACTTGAATCTGGAATTTGATGCTATATTGGAGTTATCACCTTTTTTTCTCCATCCTGTAACCAGTATAGTATTTTGTTTATGAGCCACTATGGCACAGTGGTTAGAGTGCAGTACTGGAGGTTACTTCTGCTGCCTGCCGGCTGCCTGCAATTTGGCTGTTAAAATCTCACCAGGCTCAAGGTTGACTCAGCTTTTCATCCTTCCAAGGTGGGTAAAATGAGGACCCAAATTGTTGGGGAAAATATGCTGACTCTGTAAACTGCTTAGAGAGGGCTGTAAAGCAGGGGTGAAATTCAAAATTTTTCCCTATCAGTTTTGTGGGCGTGGCTTGGTGGGCATGGCAGGGGAAAGATATTGCAAAATCTCCATTCCCACCCCACTCTGGAGCCAGCCAGAGGTTGTATTTGCCAGTTCTCTGAACTACTCAAAATTTCCACTACTGATTCTCCAGAACCTGTTAGAACCTGCTGGATTTCACCCCTGCTGTAAAGCACTGTAAAGCGGTATATAAGTCCAAGTGCTTTTGCTACTGTTTAGAAATCACTGCAGCTATGCAAAAAAAAAAAAAAAAAAGGTAGCCTATGGTGGGAGACAGAATATCAGGGACTTTGTTCCGATACAGAATAGTCATTTTGTAAAACTGCTGATTACAGATTCTCAAAATTCCAGATATGCCCATAGGAATGAAAATCCTTCTTTTTAAACAACAATGTGCAAGAAGATGTTAGAGCTATCTTCTCTAATCTGAGGGGGCAGGTTGCATGCAAAGCATACAGTATATTAGTTGGTCTATCATCCCTCTCTACTATGGCACTAGTGCAGTGGTGGGTTTTAAATTTTTTAACTACCGGTTCTGTGGGTGTGGCTTGGTGGGCGTGGCATGACTTGGTGGGCATGATAGGGGAAGGATACTGTAAAATCTCCATTCCCTTCCCAATCCAGGGGAAGATTACTGCAAAGTCACCATTTCCTCCTGATCAGCTGGGACTTGGGAGGCAGAGAATAGATGGGGCAGGGCCAGTCAGAATTTTTACTACCGGTTCTCCGAACTACTCAAAATTTCCGCTACCAGTTCTCCAGAACTGGTCAGAACCACCTGAAACCCACCTCTGCACTAGTGAAGAAGAAAGCTTGATATTATTCCTTTTGTATATAATTTTAGCTGTCATTATTTCTTAATGTTTTATTGGGTTTGGAGCATGTCCCTTTGGTTTGGTTTGTCTTCTTGATTGTCCCATAGAAATTAATCCCAAAATACTATTTACAAAGTAGTTGCAAAGGACCCATAACATTGTTAGGGTCATATCATGCAAGCAATAAACTAATTTCAAATTTCAGAAAATCTGAATATCTTTAAGCTTGATATGAAACAACATTGATGAGGGGGATTTTCTATTAGAGATTATTTTATTGATATTTATTTATGTATACTTTATTGATTTTATTGATATTTATTTATGTAGACTTTAGGAGAAACCCTTCCATACTTCCACCTCTCACAATACTTGACAACACAGTATCAACAGTAGAAACCTTCAAATTTCTGGGTTCTATCATATCGCAAGATCTCAAATGGACAGCTAACATCAAAAACATCATTAAAAAAGGACAACAAAGAATGTTCTTTCTGCGCCAACTCAGTAAGCTCAAACTGCCCAAGGAGCTGCTGATCCAATTCTACAGAGGAATTATTGAGTCTGTCATTTGCACCTCTATAACTGTCTGGTTCGGTTCTGCAACCCAACAAGAAAAACACAGACTTCAGAGGATAATTAGAACTGCAGAAAAAATAATTGCTACCAACCTGCCTTCCATTGAGGACCTGTATACTGCACGAATCAAGAAGAGGGCCGTGAAAATATTTACAGATCCCTCGCATCCTGGACATAAACTGTTTCAACTCCTACCCTCAAAACGACGCTATAGAGCACTGCACACCAGAACAACTAGACACAAGAACAGTTTTTCCGAAGGCCATCACTCTGCTAAACAAATAATTCCATCAACACTGTCAGACTATTTACTGAATCTGCACTACTATTAATCGTTTCATAGTTCCCATCACCAATCTCTTTCCACTTATGACTGTATGACTATAACTTGTTGCTGGCAATCCTTATGATTTATATTGATATACTGACCATCAATTGTGTTGTAAATGTTGTACCTTGATGAACGTATCTTTTCTTTTATGTACACTGAGAGCATATGCACCAAGACAAATTCCTTGTGTGTCCAATCACACTTGGCCAATAAAATTCTATTCTATTCTATTCTATTCTATTCTATTCTATTCTATTCTATTACATTTATATGGCTTCCCAACTTACACATGGAGACTTTGGGTTGCTTTAAAAATGTGTGTGCATTTCTTTTTCTTTTGCACTGCTTTCCACCCCGCTTCCTTTCTTCTTTTTGTTTGCTTTCTCTTTGATTGCTTGTTTTGCTTAACATTAATCCTGTGGTACAGTTCTTTGAAACTTGAAAGCTAGCTAATTGCTTTGTGATTTCTAACAGGTCTCTGTTTGGATTAGTTTACTGATGTTTCTGTATTTTGGATTGCAAACAGCCTCCTGGAAAAGTAAGCAAGAACTTTACTTAAACAGAGTACCAAAAAAAGAGTGTTTGGGAGAACCTAAAGGAGTCACCCCATCCCTTTACCAGACACACAGTGGGACAATTTGATTGCCTACATTTTTTTAGTTGTACTTTTGAAGTATCCTGGCGGGAATTTTCATCTTTTTGTTGTTGTTGTTGTTCATACATTTTGGAAATGTGTCCTCTATTCCCCTGTGACAAAATCTGCTGGGAAGTTTGTGTGGATATTTTGCATACCTAAAGGGGAAATCCTTGAATTAGCAGACCTTTATACCATAGATTTCACATCAAATGAAACATGTCATTTTGCATACTGATGGTATTATACTAATGGCATATAGCTTGGAATTGGTGTCCAGCTGCAAATGGCATGACCTCACCTAAGAACCATGAAGCCTTAATAATGGTTGTTCCCAGTGGAGGACAAGCAGTCTGGTGAGACTCTTGTAATGTGTATTAAACAATAGTTATTGACTTCAGCTATTCACAGGTGACTGTTGTGATCCATGCCAAGTAGGTAGTATTAAACGTACTCAGTTCAAAAACAAACAGACTTTATTAGAACAGCTGAGAATTAACTCATTCTCAGCATCGTCCAAACGAAATCAAAGCAAATTCTTCATAACATAATTCTTCAGTCTTATCACCAACCTTTGTCTAATTAGGCAAACTGCCAAAGGCTTTTCTTGGCAAAAGTTCAAAAGCAGAAGACGCCAACAAGAAATAAATATAGCAAGAAAGGGAGCAATTCTATCAACATAGTTTTCCAACAAAGAGCCCAAACGCTGTTGCTGGTCTTTTAAGCCTTATGGGAGGGGCCAATCATCTCTTGGCCCTACTCCCGAGTTGTCCTCTTTGCTTGAGCTGCTCTTGCCTTCTGGCAGCTCTTCTCATGCATGTATTAGGAACAGGCTCCTCCTGTTCCTCTGCCTCTCTACTGTCAGCCTCTGGAGGATCCAGAGTCCGCACATCACTCCCCAATGGCCCTAGCCCCACCTCTGCCTCAGACACAGAGCCTTAATCCAGGCCTTCCCCAGCCTCCAGGACTGGCCCATGTTCTTCCTCAGCCTAATCACTGTCAGACTCTGTTGCCAGCTCCGCAGGCTGCTGGCAGACCACAATAGTGACTATGGTTGCATGCACCCGACAATATCTGCTGATACTCAATGCATCTCTTTTATTCCTTGTTTTAAGGAGATTGACCTGGGATGGGCATGGCCTATGCATGATGTATCTAGCCTGTGGGCCACCAGGTTGATAGACCTGAGGTAAAAGTTTTCCCTGTCCAGTTGTGTCCAATTCTAGGTGGTAGTGCTCACTTCTTAGCTGAGGGAGCCAGCATTGTCCAAAAACATTTCCATGATCATGTGGCCAGCATGTGTATATGCCGAGATGAATGGAATGCTGTTACCTTCCCAACGAAGTGGTACCTATTTATCTATTCACATTTTCATGCTTTCAAATTGCTAGGTGAACAAAAACTGGGTCTCACTCTGCCACATGGACCCTCAATTCTTGAAGCCAGGCTGTCAGCTTTCCAGCTGACAAGTTCAGCGTCGCTAACCCCTGAGCCATCATGTCCCAGAGAGCACTATAAGCAAAGATTTTACAGACAGAATAGACTTCTAAATTTGTCACAGGTTGTCATGTATCAAGGCCAAGTGTAGTTCCTCTGCATGAAATGGCAAATCAAAAGTGTACATAAAACAGAACCTCATTAAGCAAAGTAGATACACACCCATAAAATAGTATACATATAAAGAGTAACTTGAGCAATCTTACAAAATTAATTTTATTGAACATATAAAGATTGGACAAACCAACCAAAACCCAACCTTTTTCTCCATCGAAGACTGCACGCATCGCCCAAAGTAATGTTATGACTGACTCCCTGAGTTTTAATTTCATCATTTTATTCTTTATTTAAAGTTGTTTTAGCATTACCAAGTTTCTAGCACTATTCAACTATAGTCTCATGTTTGGCTAGTGGTTAATATATGCTCATCTATTGACTGTTCTGGACAAGAGTCACCTTGTATGGAGATGAGCAACATAAAAATGTAATAAAAATAAATAAAATAAATATTTTACTAACTGGACATTTATTGACCTCTCCTGCGCAGGCTGCACTGGCTTCTGGTGGTCTTTCGGGTGCAATTCAAGGTGTTAGTTACCACCTTCAAAGCGCTCCATGGCATAGGACCGGGTTACTTACGGGACCGCCTGCTGCTACTGGCGACCTCCCATCGACCAGTGCGCTCCCATAGGGAGGTTCTCCTTAGGGTGCTGTCAGCCAGTCAATGTCGGCTGGCGGCGCCCAGGGGGAGGGCCTTCTCTGTGGGGGCACCAACCCTCTGGAACAAGTTACCACCAGGTATCCGTCAACTCCCTGACGGATCTATAGATATATAGATCTATATCTATATCTATATCTATAGATATATAGATCTATATCTATATCTATCTATCTATCTATCTATCTATCTATCTATCTATATCTTCATACTATGAATCTCAATAATTTCTTTCTGGATTTTTTATTATATATAAAAAGTAATAGAAAATATATACCATAATATTATGTAAAATATAATGTTTATAAATATAAAATATATTTTATTTATAATAATATTATATTCTAATACAATAAATTTAATATAATATAAATCATATATTATTATATTGTATAGTAAATATTATTATATTACATAATTACAAATATATAATGATAATATAATTACATTATATTAATATAGTATAGTATAATGTAAAATAAACAAAAAATCTATACTTGACCTTTATCATATATCTTCATATTATCCTCTCCGAATACTTTGCTTTTCTTGCAATATCTAAAATAAATTACTTTCTTATCTTGCAAGTAATACGTCAAATAACTTGTGTAATATTTTAGATCAGGTTAAAATTATTTCCTATATATTTGTATGTGACATTGCAGGTAAATTCTTTCATATTTCCTATTATAACCAAAATTTCATTTCATGTAAGCAGCAGGCAAATTCCACTGCAAAGCCATATGAATAAAATTCTTCACACTGTGACAAATAGAAGTGGAAAACACCACAGCAATTGATTGGTTTAAAAGATGATGCAAATTGAATGATGTACTGTTGAAAGATAATGGCCTATTGCTGAACAGTAATGGCTGGGTAAAGGAGACACTTTGATGGGAAATCACATTCAGGACATACCTAATCATTATGTTCAAACGTAGAAAAGATTGAGCCCGTAATGTACTTTATTACATTGCATCCCCCCACTCTGCAAATAACCAACGAGAGAAAGTGGTATTTACTTCTGTGGTTTTTAGCCCTTAGATTTTACCTTCAATCTGAATAGATTGCAAGTTCTTGCTGCTTAGATTTTTGAATCGCTTCTTTTTTCCTCATAAAGTTTACTATTAGTACTGAAATGAAAAGAATGAACTCCCCATTTATTGATTGATTTATCAGGTTTATATGTACACAAAAAGTGACTCTTTGGGTGGCATACAACAAAGCTAAAACAATTAAAATATACAAAACAGTTATTTTTTTTTTTTAAATCCATTTAAAAACCACAGGGCTAAAAAGAACAAGTATTAGGTAAAGAATACATATTAATAATAATACTGAAGCCAGCTCACAATCTTGCCAGGATCCTCAGGTCTGGCAGAATCAAATTTTCAGGGACTCTGAGAACTCAATAAGGATTGAGATCGCCTCACTTCGAGGTGGGTGGGTGGAGGATGTTCCTATAAAAGAGGAACTAAAACAGTGAAGGCCCACCACCTAGCACCATCCAAATGGAGCTCCCTAGCTGATGGGCACCCATAACATGCTTGTAACATGCTTCTGCTGGATCTGGTGGGATGGCTAGGCATAGTTGGGCAGTAGCACTTCTTCAGATAACCCAGCTGCATGCCATGTAGGACTTTAAATGTCCAAACCAGTATATTGAATTTATTCTGTCTCAGCTTGCAGACACAGTTACTAAAAAGCCATAATAGTAGACATCTACAAGATTGCTTAATTCACCAGGGCAGAAATGTACTGTATATTTGGGTATTATCAGCATACTATTGATATCTCACCTCATATGGCATAGGATGAGGTAACTCAGAGGTCGCATGCAGATGTTGAATAGAAGAAGAAAGGGCATTGACTTCTGTAACATCCAACATAGTAGAAGATGAGAGCAGGATCTCCCCTCTCATCCCACTGACTGGAATCAACTCCAGAAGAAAGGTTAAAATAATAATGATGATAATAATAACATTTAGACTTATACCGCTTCACAGTGCTTTACAGCCCTCTCTAAGCGTCAGAGTCAGTGTATTGCCCCCAACAATCTGGGTCCTTATATGAACCAGCAGAACACCTTGCTATCTACCCCCAATGCTTTGAATTGATCCAGAAGGATATCATGGCCAATGGTACTGAAGCCTGTCAAGAGGTCAAATAGGGCAAGGATTGATGCACAACCCCATCCGACTCAAACCAAAAATGCATCCAATGCCATTTCTATGCCATACCCAGGTTTAAATCCTGATTGACAGGAACCAGATAATCTGCTTCAACTAATAATTTTAATGATTTCACAGGTGGAACCAAAAATTGTTACTCATTCAAGTCTTCTTAAATTAATTTCATTACCTTGACACAGAAATCACCTAAGAAAAGACTTTTGATGCTACAAACAGCTGTTGATTTGAAATGAAATAGGTGGACAAAATATGGGGCCAAATTCTCATACTGTGTACATTTTTTAATCTTTTCTTCATATACATTCATTATATGTACCGTGTTTTCCCAAAAATAAGATCTTATATTTTTTGAACCCTGAAATAAACGTTTGGCCTTATTGCGGGGTGAAATGCTCCCGGTTCGAATCAAATTGCCCGATCCGGCAGCAATAGCAGCGGGTGATTTGGAGAACCAGTAGCAAAAATCCCTGCCCCCCCCCCCATGCCCAGCTGAGCCACGCAATCATCAGAGATTTTTTTTTCTTTTAGAAGCATTTTTTCCTCAGATGAAAAAATGCTTTTAAAAGTAAAAAAAAAAAGCTTCTGATAATCACGTGGCTCAGCTGGGATTGTCAGAGGCTTTTAAAACCTCTTCAGCCAAAGAGGTTGTAGAAAAAATGCTTTTAAAAGTAAAAAAAAAAAGTTGGCCATGCCTACCCAGTCACATTACACCCCCGACCAAGCCACGCCCACAGAACCGCTAGTAACAAATTTTACATTTTACCCCTGCCTTATTGCCATGCTCTCAAAAGCCCGATTGAGCTTATTATTAGGGGATTTCTTATTTTGGGAAAAACAGGATATCTCAAAAGTGCAGAGCATAGCATCATAGGGCTGCATGCACTGTCCAAAAGCTTTTGCTGAAACCCCTAAGATTCCCAAAAATTGCTACTAAATTTTAGTTTTGATGTTATAAAAGTTGCAAAAATTTAAATAATAAGAGTCAGGATCAGTGGTGAAATCCAATTTTTTTTTAACTACCAGTTCTGTGGTACCATGGCTTGGTGGGCTTGGTGGGCATGGCTTGGTGGGCGTCGCAGGGGAAGGATACTGCAAAATCTCCATTCCTTCTCCACTCCAGGGGAAGGATATTGCAAAATCTCCAATTTCATCCCACTCTGGGTCCAGCCAGAGATGGCACCTGCTCCAACCTACTCAAAATTTCCACTACCAGTTCTCCAGAACCTGTCAGAACCTGTTGGATTTCACTCTGGTCAGGATCCTACATTATCAAGAATGTCTATGTCTATTCTTCATGAAGTCAATGAACTGTGGTAGATTATCAGAATGATCCAGATTTGTAACTATTGAACAGAACTCTGGCCAACCATTCAGAAATATATTGAAACTGACTTGGGAAAATTCAGGAAGTGACTAATACCAAAACAGTGTTCCTCCAAAGCCGAATGGAGTCTTTTGATTCTTTGTTAAATATATTTTAGTGATACAGAGGTTGTGCAAACATAAATTGATATACTTCTTTGCAACTATTCCAGACAAGATACATGCTGTCAGTCCAAATGGAATTTGCTTTTTTCTTAAATTTCTGAGTTTTGCAGTTATACTTACACTCATCAGAAATTTCTTTTTAAGGGCAAGAAACAAACGGAAAATAAAATAAGCCTTTATCATACAATAGGAACTTTTTTTTGATAGATGTATGATTTGGTAAACAATGGACAATTGAATTTCCTAAGGATACTTTACCAACAGTGTAAGCTAAAGCAGTTATGTATTTTGAGAATTTACATAATAAGTACAATGAAACACAACTGTAAATATTTCATTTTACATATTTAATTCTTTTCGTTTGGAGTCCCTATAGCTTCTATTTGCCCTAGTCAAATACTAATGGTATTTCGTTTTTACTATTCACAGTTGGGTACAAAAGGAGATTGTTAGAGTCCTTTCTGCATTTTTATGTGTAGGGTTTTTTTTTATCCCCTTTATTTAGTGATTGTGGGAATAATAACTCAAATCTTGAAAGGGATCATTTTTTAACTGTGATTTTTGTACAGTTAACATATGCATATTCATGGCCATTCTGTGGGAATGTGGGTGACAAACATAAAGGTATAATTTCCATGCCATTCAAGTCAATAGGTGTTTTTTTTAGTCAAACCTTTAAAAAGAAGCGAATAAAGTTGGGACACAAATATGCATCAAGGGTTGGATTCAAAGTTGTATCCAACTTTGAATAGATGAATAGATAGATGAATAGATGAATTCCTTCTGAATCCCATCCAATGGCATGATTCTGGAGCGGTATCAACATTTTCCCAATTAAAAAATAGTCTCTTATTATTTATAAGGGTAAAAAGAATACAGATACTAGGAAAGACTAAAGGGGGAAAGAGGAAAACAGATGTTTGCAAATCTAAATCACCAATTTTATGACAGATAAATAATGATAGATGAAAAAAGGGGAGGGGGGAAAGATGAAAGATAGATCAGGGGTCTCCAACCTTGGTCTCTTTAAGACTAGTGGACTTCAACTCCCAGAGTCCCTCAGCCAGCAAAGCTGGCTGAGGAACTCTGGGACTTGAAGTCCACAAGTCTTAAAGGGACCAAGGTTGGAGACCCCTGAGATAGATGATAGATAGATAGATAGATAGATAGATAGATAGATAGATAGATAGATAGATAGATAGAAAGTTTGATTATAGACAGACTATATCTAGTTCAAAATATAATTTAGAATTCTGATCATATGTTTTCAGAATGTGACTTTAACATTTGCTGTGCCCATAATTTCTTTGCGAGAACAAAATTTCATCTCTGCGCTACCCAGCATTTTCTTAGTTTAAGCTTACAGGTCATCTGATTTGCTCAGATATCTAGCCCTTCAAGTGCACTTGATCAATGTACCACTTACTCAGATTGTAAAGCTACCTTTATTGATTTCTTATTGGCGGCTTTTCATAAAATGGGTTGCTAGAGATAAGGATCCCTTTTCACCCACCTGTCCTATATTGCAGGTCCTTATCTCTACTAAAGCACAATATGTAGCATGCAGTCTCAAGTGGAATCAAAGTAAGTGGGTCAAAAGAAGGGGAAAGTCATCTTGCTTACATGGAAGATTTCTGCCGTGATTAGAGAATCTAATACAAAAAGCTATAATGGATGTATGAAGAACGCTAAAGGTTTTTTTTTTAACTTCACTAATTAGTTCACTAATTGTAAGTTAACCATTCTTCTCCTTTCACTTCTAATTTACTTGATTCCATCAATGAATGCCATTACGAAATGATTTAAATAACTGTTCCTTATATGCATTCATAAAATGGAGAAACATTGTCTTTTAGAGCAGGTGTCTCCAACCTTGGCAACTTTAAGACTTGTGGACTTCAACTCCCAGAATTCCTCAGCCAGCTTTGCTGGGAATTCTGGGAGTTGAAGTCCACAAGTCTTAAAGTTGCCAAGGTTGAGACTGAGATAGATGATAGATAGATAGATAGATAGATAGATAGATAGATAGATAGATAGATAGATAGAAAGTTTGATTATAGACAGACTATATCTAGTTCAAAATATAATTTAGAATTCTGATCATATGTTTTCAGAATGTGACTTTAACATTTGCTGTGCCCATAATTTCTTTGCGAGAACAAAATTTCATCTCTGCGCTACCCAGCATTTTCTTAGTTTAAGCTTACAGGTCATCTGATTTGCTCAGATATCTAGCCCTTCAAGTGCACTTGATCAATGTACCACTTACTCAGATTGTAAAGCTACCTTTATTGATTTCTTATTGGCGGCTTTTCATAAAATGGGTTGCTAGAGATAAGGATCCCTTTTCACCCACCTGTCCTATATTGCAGGTCCTTATCTCTACTAAAGCACAATATGTAGCATGCAGTCTCAAGTGGAATCAAAGTAAGTGGGTCAAAAGAAGGGGAAAGTCATCTTGCTTACATGGAAGATTTCTGCCGTGATTAGAGAATCTAATACAAAGAGCTATAATGGATGTATGAAGAACGCTAAAGGTTTTTTTTTAACTTCACTAATTAGTTCACTAATTGTAAGTTAACCATTCTTCTCTTTTCACTTCTAATTTACTTGATTCCATCAATGAATGCCATTACGAAATGATTTAAATAACTGTTCCTTATATGCATTCATAAAATGGAGAAACATTGTCTTTTAGAGCAGGTGTCTCCAACCTTGGCAACTTTAAGACTTGTGGACTTCAACTCCCAGAATTCCTCAGCCAGCTTTGCTGGGAATTCTGGGAGTTGAAGTCCACAAGTCTTAAAGTTGCCAAGGTTGGAGACCCCTGTTTTAGAGTCTGTGTTCCCCTCTGCCTCCCTCCCTCCCTCTCTATTAATTGATACTTAGACGTATTAATTGAATGGTTCCAGATGTATACAAGAATAAACAAGAACAGAACCAGGCACAGGGATCACAAAATCAAGATGGCAATTTTAATTCATTCTGTACATTATTTTTACTTTGCTCTGGTTTGTTATTCATTGCTGGTGCTTTGATTTTTTTTTTAAAAAATAAGAACAATCCATCAATAAATAAACAACATTCTGAAATAGTTTATAGACCAAAAGGCAGGGAATTTTGTATGAACAACTTGTAGAGAATCTGGAAAAGTTAGTACTGGAGAGGAGAAAAAGATAAAAGACACCCTTGCAAAGTATTGGTATTCATCAGTAGCTCTCTATAAAGAAATGACTCTGTGACATGTGATGTTATCAGTCTGGAAGGAAGGCTTTTCATGACACTGAGCTCCTTAAAAATCAGAAAGTTTTATTTTTACAGATTAGAACAACACATTTCTGAACTGTTATCTTACAATGCTGATACGGGTGGGGTGGGGGGAAGACCCCTTAAAAATCTTATAAAAAAGAAACAATTTGGAATTTTGGTTTAGCCAAATATTACTTGGGGGTTTTTTTTGTGCCCCCACAAACACCTTCTGTGGCAAAGCACACAGACAACCTACAATGACATGTTGCAAGGCATTTAAGGATAAAAAAAGCTTATCAACATGTCATGCCTCAGCTGACGCAAGTTTGATTGAGACATCTAAATGATATCTGGTCACACTTTGTGAGATTAATTTAAACTTTCAAGTCTTGAACCTATCCTTCAAGATTGATTTGATCTACCTAGAAAAATTGATTGATGGAGTCCAGGGGATGATAAATGCATCTCCGCAGAGGGGTCAGGCATCAGATGGATTGAAAGAAGTAGAAGTATGCCTCTTCTTTATTCGGCAACTTTCGGGTTTTGAACAACTCCTCTCAGTCACCAAGGAAGTGATTCACATGGCTCAAGACTGTATAGTTAGAAGTAGTTTGGAGGAAAGATATTTCTGCATTGAGACCAATTAGAGTTCAGATCTATTTATCACTTTGCTGTTTATGGAAGCTCATCATTTTGAAAATAGGAAAATTGCCTTTTCTGAATGACATTCTCTCTCTCTCTCTCTCTCAACTGGTGAATATAGGCAGTCCTCAATTTACGACTGTAATTAAGCCCACAATTATGACCATGAATTGTTGCAGTCTAAGTCAAGATATCACATGATCAGACTCAATTTTTTGCATTGTCGCAGTGGTCATTAAGAGACTCTGCATTCTTCAGCTGAAATCAGAAAGCAACTGAGAAGGGTTGCATATTGCAATCACATGACTTCAGGCTGCAACGAATTGTAAATTCAAGCCAGTGGCCAAGGATTTGACTTATGATCTCGTGACTGCAGAGGTGGGGTGACTTTATGAGCAGATCAAAAAACACTTTTTCTGAGGCCATCATAACTGTGAATCATCGTTAAACAAGTGGTCACAAGCTGAGGACTGCCTATTTAATTGATTAATTAAAAACCTGTCTTTTTTTTAAATTACTGATTATCATTCATCCTTCTCTCTCTCTCTCTCTCTCTCTCTCTGTGTATGTGTGTGTGTGTGTGTGTGTGTGTGTGTAAGAGCCCTGGTGTCGCAGTGGTTAGAATTCAATATTGCAGACTGACTGCCCACAGCCTGGAGTTCGATCTTGATAGGGCTCAAGGTTGACTCAGCCTTCCATCCTTCTAAGGACAGTAAACACACATGGGGATAAAAATATTTTATTAAATGCTATATATTGATATAATTTTTTGAAAATATTAAAAAAAAATGCTAGATAGTTTAATGGTTTCTCCAAGCATTTACTTTGACTGATAAATAAATACATGGGTAAATAAAATATCTATTTATGTTGGTTCACATAGAACAGGGGGCTCCAACCGCTGGGCCTTGGCCCATTCAGAACTGGTTCACAGAAGTGGTGGGTAAGCGACTTATGTGAGCTGTGGGCAAGCGAGCTTGTGCAGCTCCATTTGTTCAACCAGCGGGCTCCCCAGCTCCCCATTGCTTGCACAAATGGAGCTGTGTGTGTACATATGCTCCCCCACTGTTTGTGCAAAACCATTCTCTCTCCCTTCCCCCCACCCCCAAGTACTCAGAGGCAGAAAGGTTGGGGATTACTGACTTAGAATATTATTGACTTTTGAAGCATTTTGAACTATTGGGAGTAGCGAATTTACCACAAGTGATGTTAGTAAATTTCGTGTTAGAAATGAAAGTGGGAAGGCCAATATTAAATTGAAAATAAATAACTCTTGATACAGCAAAATCAATTATAATGATGCATGGTATCCCAAACCCAGCAGATAGGATTAGGAAGTTGCTTCTTCCAGTATGAATACTTGGCCATAATCAGAAATTCAAACAATTTGGTATCAATTGTGTCAGGCTCAAGGAACCAGATACTGTGAGCTAATCAGAGAGGTATATTTATTTCTACTCATCTATTTACAAGAATCTTGCCAAACTAACTGCACTCTCTTGGGAACAATCACGTAAGTGGAGGTCATGTCTCCATTGCTTCCTCTCTTTCAGGGACTGCAGGCTAGTGAGTCTTTTAATTCCTCCTCCACTTTAGTGGCAAATTCTACAGCATCTGTTTGTTACTTTTTTCATTTATAAAGAAACACCCTTTTTGCATCCTTATCCTGCAAAGAGAATGTCTGCCTAACATTTTATTATTCTTTCTTTCTTTACTACCTTCCTCCACCCATGCTAGGAGATCCCAAAGGTGCTTTTTCAAAAGGCAACTGGAATTTCCTTGTTTTTGCTTGAAGACGTTTTGCTTCTTTGCTTCTTTGCTTGTTTAGAACTGAAGAAGCTTCTAGGATGAGAAGCAAAACGTCTTCAAGCAAAAACAAGGAAAGTCCAGTTGCCTTTTTGAAAAAGCACCTTTGGGACAACCATGACCCGGATGACTGAGAATCTCCATAAACATTTAGCAATGCACTTTGGGATGAACACTTTCGAATGGTGTGTGAGTATGGATGGATTTCCAAAAAAAAATGCAGACTACAGGAACCGTTTGCCCTTCAGTTTGAGATGCAGATAGTACAGACTCATCCCCAACAGCCTCCACCTGTGCTCAACAGTGACAGGGCAGAAAACATTCTGCAGAAAGCACAGCTCCAACAGAGCTGAAGAAGCTTTTGGATGAGAAGTGAAATCTCTTCAAAGAAAAACCCAGAAAGTCCATTGCCTCTTGAAAAAGCACCTTTGGAACAACCATGACCTGGATGACTGAGAATCTCCATAGACATACTAGGAGATATCCCAGGGGTAGTATTCACTTACCTTTGCTACCAGTTCGCAAATATGAGCGTGCGCAGAGCCTTCCATGCATGTGCAGAGTGTCAAACATAAACTGTTTCAACTCCTACTCTCAAAATAACACTATAGAGCACTGCATACCAGAACTACTAGACACAAGAACAGTTTTTTTTTCCTAAATGCCATCACTCTGCTAAACAAATAATTTCCTCAACACTGTCAAACTAGTTACTAAGTCTGCCTTACTATTAAACTTCTCATTGTTCTTATCATCCATCTCCTTCCACTTATGACTGTAACTTTGTTGCTTGTATCCTTACGATTTATAGTGATATTGTTTCCTGATTGCTTATTTGTACCCCATGACTATATTTAAGTGTTGTACCTTATGATTCTTGATGAAGGTATCTTTTCTTTTATGTTCCCTGAGAGCATATGCACCAAGACAAATTCCTTGTGTGTCCAATCAAACTTGGCCAATAAAAAAAATCTGTTCTATTCTATTCTATTCTATTCTATTCTATTCTATTCTATTCTATTCTATTCTATTCTATTTTAAAGAGCAAAGAAAGAATACCCAGAATATACAGTAGTTTCACTTCATATCCCTTTTCTGACACTTCCAGTAGCCAGAGGTGATTTAGAAGTGATGCACAGTGTCTCAGTGTTGTGAATTGCATCATTGCTGTGCTTCAGCAAAGCAAATGGTATTGTCTCTGAGGCACAAAATATCTTATAGAAAACAAAGCCCAGATGTCTCATAAACGTTTAGTATGCTGTATGTGAACAAGTAGACAGACAAAGAGATGTGGAGGGAGTAAGATTCCTTGCCTTAGAAGAATGAAAAACAGTTGGCTAGGTAGATGGAATAATTTTTGAGCAAGAATGTATGCTCAATGTCCTTCATAACTTCGAAGTTCAAAAGAATATTCAAATTAAAAATATCTAATGCTTTTTATTTTGCTTCCAATACAATACAATTGGAAGAGGAAGTCTGTCTTTCATAATGACCAAATATAAATATGAGAGAGAGGAAAAAAAACATTCTGCAGAGTTACTTAAAGCCAAAGCTTCTACATATAGATGGCTAATTGTGTGGGAATTTGTAAAGCTAGACAAGAATTTTCTTTCACTAAGGAAGATTTCATGAATTGCATTGCACCAAGCAATAGCAGCAATAGCACTTAAACTTATATACCACTTTACAGTACTTTACAGCCCTCTCTAAGTGGTTTACAGAGTCAGCATATTACCCCCAACAATCTGGGTCCTCATTTTACCCACCTTGGAAGTATGAAAGGCTGAGTCAACCTTGAACCTGGCGAGATTTGAACTGCTAAATTGCAGGCAGTCGGCAGCTGGCAGCCAGCAGAAGTAGCCTGCACTCTAACCACTGTGCCACTGTGGCTCAGCACAAAAAACAGATACATTTATTTCTAACTTTAGGCCAAATGTATTGTGCAAATATAGTTAAATTCTTAAAACATGAAAATAAAGGACAGAAACCTTTAGTTTTACTCTAGATTTGATGTTGAAAATTCTGTCTCCAGATATTACCTGGCATGTAAATTGTTTACATTACTGACTTAGAGTGCAATTAGTTTCTTACACACACACACACACACACACACACACACCACTTAGAAGTAAATCTTCCCATCACAAACATATCATTGACAGGTTTTGCAAAGTAGAACTCATAGATCAGTGCTGAAATGTCATCTTGACATTTGTTTTATAAATTATTTGGAAATCAAGCTGTGACTAAGCCGGTCAAATTGCATAATAGTATTGAAAGCATTAAGGAAGGTAAAACTTAAAAAACGGATTAAAAACCTTAAAACAGATTTCTCCAGATCAGTGAACAGATCTTAAAATACTAGTTCAATGTAACAAATTACAAAGTACAAAAAAAAAAAAAACCCTACACCATCTTTTTCATATAAATTAAATGTATTTAAATGGTATTGAGTAATCAGGAAACAGTTCTTAGTATAGACAGGCTGCAAAGCTGCTCCAATCAAATTTGGAGCACTAGGGAAAAAAATGTGAGTTGTGCAGAGTTGTGCTATAAGCTGGTGAGTCATACAAATCTGGAAAATCAGTAAATAAATAGGTTTTTCTTAAATAAAAGCATAGTGTTTTTTTAATAAAAGCATAAAATTTTTAAATGTCTTTATTAACAAAGTAAAGAATGCAACTTTAAAGAAAACATTATCAGAAAAATACATTGAATTAAACCATGCCATCTGATCATGCCAGACTAATCTTATTGCATTCTTTGACAAAGTGACAAAATTAGTGGACCAGAGGAATGCTGTCGATATAATTTACTTGGACTTCAGTAAAGCATTTAATAAAGTAGACCATAACCTACTACTAGATAAAGTAGAAAAATGTGGGTTAGACAGCACCACCACCAGATGGATTCATAACTGGCTGACCAACCGCACTCAACGTGTAGTCCTCAACGGAACTACATCCACATGGAGGGAAGTATGCAGTGGAGTACCTCAAGGCTCTGTTTTAGGCCCAGTACTCTTCAACATCTTCATCAATGACTTGGACGAGGGAATAGATGGGGAACTCATCAAATTTGCAGATGACATCAAGCTGGCAGGAATAGCCAACACTCCAGAAGATAGGCTCAAGATACAGAAAGATCTTGACAGACTAGAACATTGGGCGCTATCTAACAAAATGAAATTCAACAGTGAAAAAAGTAAGGTTCTACATTTAGGCCAAAAAAAAAACCAAAATGCACAGGTACTGGATATGTGGTACCTTGCTCAATAGTAGTAACTGTGAGAGGGATCTTGGAATCCTAGTGGACAACCATTTAGATATGAGCCAGCAGTGTGCAGCAGCTGCCAAAAAAGCCAACACAGTTCTGGGCTGCATAAACAGAGGGATAGAATCAAGATCACATGAAGTGTTAATACCACTTTATAATGCCTTGGTAAGGCCACACTTGGAATATTTCATTCAGTTTTGGTCGCCACGATGTAAAAAAGATCTTGAGATTCTAGAAAGAGTGCAGAGAAGAGCATCAAAAATGATTAGGGGATTGGAGGCTAAAACCAGTGGTGGGATTCAATCAGTTTGCACCACTTCGGGAGAACCAGTTGTTAACTTACTGAGCTGTTTGGCAAAGTGGTTATTGGAAGAAATTATTAGGGCAGAGAACCGGTTGTTAAATTACTTGAATCCTACCACTGGCTAAAACATATGAAGAATGGTTGCAAGAACTGGGTATGCCTAGTTTAATGAAAAGGAGGACTAGAGGAGACATGATAGCAGTGTTCCAATATCTCAGGGGTTGCCACAAAGAAGAGGGAGTCAAACTATTCTCCAAAGCACCTGAGGGTAGAACAAGAAGCAATGGGTGGAAACTAATCAAGGAGAGAAGCAACTTAGAACTAAGGAGAAATTTCCTGACAGTTAGAACAATTAATCAGTGGAACAACTTGCCTGAAGAAGTTGTAAATGCTCCAACACTAGAAATTTTAAAGAAAATGTTGGATAACCATTTGTCTGAAATGGTGTAGAGTTTCCTGCCTGGGCAGGGAGTTGGACTAGAAGACCTCCAAGGTCCCTTCCAACTCTGTTGTTGTTATTATTATAAACTATCCTTGAAACTGACTGAGGGTTTTAAAAATGTAAAGGTGTGTGGGTTCAACCAAATATGTGGTGCTATTTTTATTCTCCTTAGGTTCTTTATTAGCTTGTTATACCTACACAAGGATGATTACAATAGTCTCATTCTTTCTGTCAGATAAATTTCTTAGGTGAAACTTGAAAGCCAATTAGTTTTTTTTAGTAAGCCTGTGCAGCTTCTTCAAAAACAGTGCTTTACAACATAGCTGGAAGCAGCTTCGAAAGCAAGCATACAAGCCTGATAAAGACTGGGATTTCTTTAACAGTCAAAAATGGGATTTCAAGATTTGCACATCTCTCATCTTCCAGGTTATGTATGTTATTAGATTTTACCTGTGATTTATTTTATTTATTTATTTATTTATCATACTTTTATACCGCACCATCTCCCGTAGGACTCAGGGCGGTTCACAGGCATATTAAAATAAAACAATATAATAAATAAGCAATATAAAACCCAATTAAAACTAAATATTATAATAGCCAATCACTAAAACAGTAAAAACCGATTAAAAACCAATTAAAATTTAACTAAAATAATTTATTCTTAGGCTAGTCCAGCTTGCTGAAATAATAAAGTCTTCAGTTCACGTCTGAAGGTCCGGAGATCAGGGAGTTGTCGTAAACCCAGAGGAAGCTCGTTCCACAGGGTCGGTGCAGCCACAGAGAAGGCCCTCCCCCTTGGGGTCACCAACCTACATTGTTTGGTCGACGGCACCCTGAGGAGGCCCGCTCTGTGGGAGCGCACAGGTCGTTGGGAGGCAATCGGCGGCAGAAGGCGGTCTCGTAAATATCCTGGTCCTAAGCCATGGAGTGCTTTAAAGATGGTGACCAAGACCTTGAATTGCACCCGGAAGGCTACCAGCAGCCAGTGTAGGCCGCGCAGGATGGGTGTTATGTGGGAGCAACGCGGTGTTCCCTCTATCACCCGCGCGGCCGCATTCTGGACTAGCTGGAGCCTCCTGGTGCTCTTCAAGGGGAGCCCCATGTAGAGAGCATTGTAATAGTCCAGGCGGTAAGTGACGAGGGCGTGAGTGACCGTGCGTAAGGCGTCCCGGTCAAGGAAGGGGCGCAACTGGCGAATCAGGTGAACCTGATAAAATGCTCCCCTGGCGACGGCTTTCAAATGATTCTCTAAGGACAGCCGATCGTCCAGGAGAATGCCTAAGTTGCGCACTCCTTCCCTGGGGATCAGTACTTCTCCCCCCACAGTCAGCGATGGTGTAAGCTGACTGTACCGGGACGCTGGAACCCACAGCCACTCTGTCTTGGAAGGGTTGAGTCGAAGCCTGTTCCTCCCCATCCAGACCCGCACGGCCTCAAGACACCAGCCCATCACCTCAACGGCTTCGTTGGGGTGGTTTGGGGTGGGAATGTACAGCTGAGTATCATCAGCGTACAGATGATAATCCACCCCGAAACCACGGATAACCTCACCCAGCGGCTTCATATAGATGTTGAACAGGAGAGGCGAGAGAACAGACCCCTGAGGCACCCCACAAGTGAGGCGCCTTGGGGCCGACCTCTGCCCCCCTGCCAACACCGTCTGCGAACGGTCAGAGAGATAGGAGGAGAACCACCGATAAACGGTGCCTCCCACCCCCAATCCCTCCAACCGCCGCAGCAGGATACCATGGTCGATGGTATCAAAAGCCGCCGAGAGATCTAACAGAACCAGGACAGAGGAACAACCCCTGTCCCGGGCTCTCCAGAGGTCATCCACCAACGTGACCAAAGCCGTCTCGGTGCAGTATCCGGGTCTGAAACCGGACTGGAACGGGTCCAGATAGACAGTTTCCTCCAGGTGTTGAGGAAGCTGATATGCCACCACACTCTCAACAACCTTCGCCAAAAAGTGAAGGTTGGAGACTGGACGATAGTTAGCTAAAACAGCCGGGGCCAGGGAGGGCTTCTTGAGGAGGGGCCTCACCACCGCCTCTTTCAAGGCGGCGGGGAAAACACCCTCGAACAAGGAAGCGTTGGTAACTCCCAGGAGCCAGCCTCGTGTGACCTCCCATGTGGCCAGTACCATCCAGGAGGGACACGGGTCCAATAAACATGTGGTGGGATTCAACCTACCCAACAACCTGTCCATGTCATCAGGAGTCACAGGATCGAACTCAGCCCAGATAACATTCTCAAGACTCGTCTCCGCCATCTCTCCTGGATCTATCCAATCAGTGTCCAAGCCGTCCCGAATCTGAGCGATTATATCGGACAGATACTGTACAAAATCCTCAGCACGACCCTGTAAGGGGTCCTCCTGAGCTTCCTGCATAAGCAGGGAGCGGGTCACCCTAAACAGGGTGGCTGGGCGATTATCTGCCGATGCGATGAGTGCGGAGAAATAGTTATGTTTCGCCGCCCTGGTCGCCAATAGATAGGTCTGAATATATGACCTCACTAGTGTTCGGTCGGGTTCGGAGCGGCTGGACCTCCAAGCGTGATAACCTGCACTGTATGACAGATGCTTACAATTCAGTCTGCCTAAAGATGGTGAATGTAGCTGAAACATGAATAAGAAAGAATATTCAAATAAAATTTAACAGAGAATATCATCTTGGTAAATATCTGTAGAGATTCTCAGTGATCCAGGTTATAGTTATCTCAAAGGTATTTTTTTTTTCCAAAAAGCAAATAGTGTGTTTTTTCCTTGAGGAAGGAGGAGGAGGAGGAGGAGGAGGAGGAGGAGGAGGAGGAGGAGGAGGAGGAGGAGGAGGAGGAGGGGAAGGGGAAGGGGAAGGGGAGGAGGAGGAGGAAGAGGAAGAGGAAGAGGAAGAAGAAGAAGAAGAAGAAGAAGAAGAAGAAGAAGAAGAAGAAGAAGAGGAAGAGGAAGAGGAAGAGGAAGAGGAAGAGGAAGAGGAAGAGGAAGAGGAAGAGGAAGAGGAAGAGGAAGAGGAAGAAGAAGAAGAAATTGCACTTCTCATCCAAGAAGCTTCATCAGTTTAGATCAGGGGTGAAATTCAAAATTTTTCCCTACAATTCTGTAGGCATGGCTTGGTGGGCATGGCAAGGGAAGGATATTGCAAAATCTCCATTCCCACCTCACTCTGGGGCCAGCAGAGGTGGTATTTGCCGGTTCTCTGAACTACTCAAAATTTCCGCTACCGGTTCTCCAGAACCTGGCAGAACCTGCTGGATTTCACCCCTGGTTTAGATGGCGGGGAGATAGAAGGATAGGTGATAACAATATTGTCAGTACCTATCCACTGTCAGTACATATTCTTCCATCGCCCCACCATCAGACCTGATAAAACTTCTTGGATGGAAACATTTTCTTCTTTTTCCTCAAGGAAACACAATCCAGTTGTCTTTTGAAAAATAAGCACCTCTGAGATAATCTTGGTAAGCAAACTAGTGATAGGAATGAAAGAGCTCTTCTCTTTATCTGAAATGGGTGTAAAGAGTTACATTTTCAAGTGAACAACCTCTCTCTGTCACTTGCAATGCATCCTTAAACTCTGAAATTCAATCCCAAAATTAGAAAACAACTTCACTTTTAACATCTGTTAATAAGAATGTTGCCCAGTCACATTGTCAACCAAAATAACAAAAAACAAAACAAAACATTTTCCTATTTTCTATTTATATTGATGCTTAACTTTCTTTTTCTTCTTCTTTCTTTCATTCCATTCAACTTTATTGCTGCATTTTGCTTTGCAGCACAATTGAATATGGAGATTGTCAGTCATCTAGGTCATGGTTGTCCCAAAGGTGTTTTTTCAAAAGGCAATTGGAGATTTCTTTGTATTTCCTTGAAGAAGTTTCTCTTTCATCCAAAAAGATTCTTCAGTTCCAAACAGAAGATGCTTTGTGGATAAGAAGCAAAACGTCTTCAAGCAAAAACAAAGTCAGTCCAATTGTCTTTTCAAAACACACCTTCAGGATAGCACTATTGTACTGGCTTTTTATATAAAAAAGAATAAATATAATACAAAGACAATAGCAAATAAATGGATGTAGTAGCACTCGAGAAATATTAGGGATGTTGAGCTTGGATAAAAAATTGGACTATAGGCTAAACTGGAAAACTGCCTTCTTTCCTGATCTAATGTACAACTACTTCCATCCTATGAAGTATTCATGTGTCCATGAAGCCATGAAGAGTTTGATTCTACCTCAAATGAGATATAATATAGTATTTGGGAAGGGCATATAGTAAGCACTGCCCAGCCTAGGGTAACTTAATTCCTACAACACTATGCAAGCAATGAATACTCTGTGCAAGTAATTCATATTATACAAATACTATAAATTGCTATAATATTTTAATTCTTCTTATATATGTATCAATTCAAGTTTGCTTTGATAAAAGTTATGAAAAAACTGACCTGAGCATTTTCCAGTATATGTGAATATATGGCCAAAGCAGCCAATCCTAAATGCCTATTGCTGCTGACATAATGTATCATACATTTAAGGGTGCACGCTTTGCCAATTGCCTTAAAATAGCAGTCTTTTGCCCTCTTTCCTGGAAAGGAATGGGCAAATCTATCTGCTTCCAATTTTATATATTCTGATTCTGATTTCGTCTGCAATAATTATTGGGGAAACTATTTCTTTTTGTATGAAATTTCCCCTAATACATAATTTTCCATGCAATTTAGGCACTGAGAAATGCGTCGTAAAATGTGAAGAAATTCATCATCTGCAATGGGTACTTCAGGACGTTCCAATGAGGTAGGTTATCTTAAAAATGTAGATCCAGATGAAAACATCCAGAGGAACTGAAATAAGCCTAAGAAGCCAGGATTCCGTGAAGAGGTTTCTTTTGCTTGCTGACTGCATTCATGAATATTAGAAATGAAATCATGCAGTTTCTCACTTTTCACTCAGATAAAGCAACGAAGGCAGAAGCAAAAATTGGAAAGGTTTAGATTGCTAGTTTGTTAAGTACCAATCCACAAATAATTCAGAACCCTCTCATATAATTCTAAGACTATTTTTTAGCTCCACTGAACTGTGTGATTTCCTTATTTAATCCTGAGATTAATAGACCATTCAAAAAGCGTTTAACTCATATTGAAAAGCCAAGGAAATATTGTATGGCAAGATTCTGGCTTGATCTTCTCAGTGTCAACATAAGACTTATATACAGTTAAACATAATTGAAAGTTGAGATATTACCAATGTATTAAACCAGACTGGAGTCTGTCCTTAATGCAAGTAACTGAGAGTGCTTTTCATAAATATTTGAGTCCTGGAATAGGTTTTTGGGTTTTTTTAAGTGTAAGGACCTGTATATTTGACTGTATCTTTTAATCTAGATTTAATCCTTTAATCTAGATTGCAGAAAATATGACTTCTGTAACAGAATCATCAGTGTTTTGAATACTTTACCTGACTCTGTGGTCTCTTCCCATAATCCTAAAAACTTTATCCTAAAACTTTCTACTATTGACCTCACCCCATTCCTAAGAGGACCATAAGGGGCCTGCATAAGCGCACAAATGTGCCTACCGTTCCTGTCCTATTGTTTTTCTTTTCTTCTTCCTATATATATATACATGCTTATACCTCCTAATATTTACTCATATATATGTTTATATACTATATAACCTTTCTGTATGATACTTACATATATTATTGTGACAAAATAAATAAAAAAATAAAAATATCCTGGTATATTCCTGCAAAAAATTAATTGCTAATACAACAATGTGGTATATTGCTAGCATATTAGGAAAGCACATTTAGTCAATCCTTCTCCTAAAACTTTTTGGAAGACGTTGCTGTCTATCTGGGGGTCTCTTGTGAAATAAAATACAAATTTGAATCAATGGAATTTAATAGAAAAAAAAAAACAGCAGGAAAAAACCCACAAGGAATAAACTTGACTATAAACTTCAAGTACAGTATTTCTTTAGCTCCAAAAACATTATTTGTCCAGGGAGTTGTACTTTGATTTAGTTTCAGAATTATAAATAAATAATGCCATGTTATTAGTACTACTACTACTACCACCAATAGTAGTAGTAGTACTACTATTACTAATAATAATAATAATAATAATAATAATAATAATAATAATAATAATAATAATAATAATAATAATAATAATAATAATAATAATAATAATAATATAAAGCCAGTTTGATGTAGTGGTTAAAGGCATTTATCTCAATCTAATCTTGCCTTGCCAACTGGGTGGTTTTGGACCAATCACTCCCTCTCAGCCCTAAAAAGAAAACACTGGCAAACCACTTCTAAAAATGTTGCCAAGAAAACTGCAGGGACTAAGTAATCACCAGGAGTGTTGAAGGCACAGATACACATACAGAAATAGTAATAACAAAGTAAGAATAAGAAATGGAGGATGTAATGTATCTTTAAAAGTTTTGGCGGGAAAAAAGCACGTTGCTGATTGGTTGAAGCCACCGGCTAAACTGTATATAAGGAGAGGTTTTCCCGGGCACTGGCTGCTGGGTTCACCATATAGTAAAGAGCTGTTGTGACTATCCTGGTCTCCTGCCTCGTTATTGCCCGAATCTAACACTGGCGACGAAGGTGGGATTTCGAGGCTAAGAGCGCCAGGAAAAGAGCTGAACTCACCAGCAAACCCAGCAAAACAAGGGCAGAAAGCAGCGATGTCCGGCTACACACCGCCAGCGCCATTCGACCCAGCTAAGGAAAAATGGGGGTCATACATGGCTCGCTTCGAGTGTTTCCTCGAGGCGAACGAACTTCAAGGAGTTTCAGACAACAGGAAACGAGCCTATTTCCTGAACCACTGCGGTCCAGAAGTTTTCGACACCGCAGAATCCCTGGCTGAGCCAACGCCGGTACAGTCGGTACCGTGGCAAACTCTGCAGACTTTACTAAAAGCCCATTTTGCACCAATGCCATCCAAGTATGTGCAACGGTTCGAATTCGGGGAGCGCAGACAGCAAGAAGGCGAGTCCATCAGCGCATACATGGCCACCCTGAGGAAAGCCTCAAAACATTGCGAGTACCGAGACTTGGACGAGGCATTGCTGGAGCAACTCATCCGCGGGGTCAGGGACATCCGTTTGCGGAGGCGGCTGCTGTCTAAAAGCAACCTAACGCTGGCAAACGCCTTGGACGAAGCCAGGGCTCACGAGATGTCTACCCAAGCGGCGGAAACCCTACAAAAGCAGGTCGCAACAACGGCTGGTGCGAAATCAACCCCGGTCCACAATGAAGAGGTCCAGGCCGAATCGGACGGTGAGGAAGAGGAAGGAGTCTTCCACACCGGGAGGCCGGAGAAAGACGACCGGGGTGACTGCGCGAGTTGCGGAGGGCAACACCAACGACAACAATGCAGATTTAAAGATGCAACTTGTCGGCGATGCGAAAGGAAGGGGCACCTAGCACAGGTCTGTCGAGCTCCCCAACCTTCCCGCCAAAAATTCAAACCGGCCAATCAGAGCGCGGGAACGGCGAAGCGGCCCGCGAGTGGTCAGTTTAAAAAAGGCGCGAAGTTGAATCAGACTGTCGTGAGAGTGGGTCACGCATCAACTCGCCTAGAGAAAAAAATCTTTACAAAGGCAAAGATTGAGGGGGTGCCGTGCCGATTGGAGGTGGACACCGGCTCATCGATCACGATCATGTCCTGGGACACTCGTGAGAGCCTTACCCGCCATCGCAAAGCGCAAACTGCAACCACAGAAATTAAAGGTACAAGACTACCAGGGGAATCGCATCCCCGTCCGAGGGGTAACGTCCGTCCACGTCGAGTATGGACACTACAAGAAAACTCTGCCCATCACCATTGTCGATGGGACCCTGCCAAGCTTGTTGGGACTGGACTGGTTCCGAGCATTGGGCATGGGAGTGACTGGAATCTTCAGAAACGAAGTCGACCTCAAAGACGCACTCGTGAAAGAATTTGGGGACGTTTTCAGAGACTGCCTGGGCAAGTACACGGGGACCCCTATCTCGTTTAACCTAGACCCCCAAGTTGCCCCTATCCGTCTAAAGGCTAGAAGGGTCCCGTTCGCCCTAAAGCCCAGGATTGACCGGGAACTGGACAAGCTAGTAAACCAGGGAATTCTAGTGCCAGTTGACCATGCTAAGTGGGAGACCCCTATAGTCACCCCAGTCAAACCGGACGGGTCGGTCCGGATTTGCGCTGACTACAAGGCAACGCTTAACAAAGCGTTGCAAAAGAGTGCTTACCCCGTTCCGGTGGTACAGCACTTACTGCACTCAATGGGGCAAGGGCAAGTTTTTGCCAAGCTAGACTTGGCCCAAGCCTATCAACAGCTGCCCGTAGATAGCAGCACAGCCGAAGCGCAGACAATTGTGACACACAGAGGGGCTTTTAAGTGTACCCGGTTACAGTTTGGGGTAAGTGTGGCTCCAGGGTTATTTCAGAACCTAATGGAGCGGCTGTTGCAGGGCCTACCAGGGGTGGTACCATACTTTGACGATGTACTGGTATCCGCTGAAAATCTAGAGGAATTAGGGGTAAGGCTGCGAAAAGTTTTGGGCATTTTCCGGTCTGCCGGTCTCACGGTAAAACTGAACAAATGCCAGATCGGGGTTGAGTCTGTGGAATTCCTGGGCTACCGGATAGACAGGGAAGGGATTCACCCCACTGAGAGCAAGGTACGGGCCATCAGGAAGGCCCCGGTTCCAAAGAACAAAACGGAGTTACAGGCATTCTTAGGTCTGGTCAACTTCTATGCAGTATTCTTAAGGAATAAGGCAACAGTAGCTGAGCCGCTGCATAAATTACTAGCAAAGACGGCTGCATGGTCTTGGGGAAAGGCGGAAGCTAGGGCATTCGAAGGGGTAAAGAATCTCCTAACGAGTGATAGCCTCCTTATCCAATACAATGGCACGCTGCCATTAGTGTTAAGCTGCGATGCATCTCCCTATGGGGTGGGGGCTGTGCTCAGCCACAGGTTACCAAATGGCACAGAAGCCCCTATTGCATACTACTCCCGAACCATGTCATCAACTGAAAGGAATTATAGCCAGCTTGATAAGGAAGCCTTGGCTATAGTTTCAGGAGTAAAGAAATTCCATGAATATGTATTTGGTCGTGATTTTGAAATAATCACGGACCATAGACCTCTGCTAGGATTGTTGGCAGGCGACCGCCCAACGCCCGTGGCACTTTCGCTCAGACTGACCCGATGGACTATCTTCCTGGCAGCGTATTCTTACAAATTACTACACCGGCCAGGAAAGGAATTAGGGCATGCAGACGCCCTGAGCAGATGACCGTTACCAGAGACTATCGAAGACCCCACTCCGGGGATACCAGTTCTGCTAATTGACTCTTTGGACTCTGGCCCAGTCACATCCAAAGAGGTGGCTCGGGCTTCGTATAAGGACATTACAATAAGAACTGTGATTGGTTGGGTACAAAGAGGTTGGCCCGCTGCGGGCGGCGTTTAAAGAGTTTGTAAAAACGTGGGAACTCTCGGCTCAAGGGGTGCCTGCTATGGGGGGATCGAGTGGTGATCCCAGAGAAATTGAGAAAAAAGGTATTGGATCTCCTTCACGAAGGCCACCCAGGGATCGTGAGAATGAAGGGTCTAGTGAGAAGCTTAATGGACTCGGAAATTGCTGAAAGGGTAGGGAAATGCCAGGCCTGTCAGGAGTCCAGACCACTACCCCCAACGGCCCTGATTCGGGAATGGGAGAGACCCCAGGGCCCCTGGTCTAGGATCCATATCGATTTTGCCGGCCCCTTCCACGGCCAAACCTTTCTGGTAGTAGTCGATGCCTACTCCAAATGGCTGGAAATCATTCTCATGAGATCCATGACAGCCGAGGCCGTGATCTCAGTCCTACGGCACCTATTTGTAACCCATGGGTTGCCCGACACTTTAGTCTCCGATAACGGCCCGCAATTCACGGCAACCCAGTTTGAGGGGTACTTGGCAGAGGAGGGCATCCGGCATGTCCTCTCGGCGCCTTTCCACCCTGCGACGAACGGCCTTGCAGAACGTTTCGTTCGGAGCGCAAAGGAAGCATTGTCCAGAATCAAGCCAGGCGATTGGCAAACAAAAATCGATACATTCCTAGCAGTCCAACACAGAACCCCCTGTGTCACAACTGGCCGCAGCCCGGCAGAGCTATTAATGGGTCGGAAGCTTAGGTGCCCACTAGACCGTTTAAACCCAAACTATACACCAGACGGTTACAAAGGGGCACACGGTAAAACAAGAGGGATGGCAACAGGCGACCTAGTGTGGGCACACAACTACAGCGAGGGCCCGACCTGGTTAGCAGGAACAATCCTAGAAATAACAGGACCAAAGTCATATCTAATAGAGTTGAGGGATGGCCGGGTATGGAGGCGCCACATAGACCAGATAAGAAAACGCATAACAGGTAATACAGAATCAGATGAAACATGCCCTGACTATTCAATGTTGGAATCCACAGCTGACTCAAACCCGGGGCTAACGCGGGACTTATCTGAGTGCCGGGAGGTCCAGCGACTCCAACTGGTTCATCCGGAAGACAGCAGGGAAGACTCTGCAAATAATCCAGGGCCGGATGGCCTAGAGGAGGAGCTGAGAGGAACAAACAGTCCCTCCGGTCAGCTCGACTCACTCCCAGAGAATGAATTGCTCAGGTCTGAAAGAGTCAGGAGACGCCCAGTCTACTTGCGTGACTACGTCGAAAAATAAGATGTAAATCTTATGTAAATATGGGTAAAGTGTTTTCTGGGAGGGAAGGAGTGTAATGTATCTTTAAAAGTTTTGGCGGGAAAAAAGCACGTTGCTGATTGGTTGAAGCCACCGGCTAAACTGTATATAAGGAGAGGTTTTCCCGGGCACTGGCTGCTGGGTTCACCATATAGTAAAGAGCTGTTGTCACTATCCTGGTCTCCTGCCTCGTTATTGCCCGAATCTAACAGAGGATAAGGATGTAATAAATATATGCCAGTGTAGAAAGTTAGCGCGCACACCCCTCCTAGAAGAATGAAATATTTTGAGGAATATTTTAAAAAAGGCAGATTATTATATTTCTCAAAGGGAGAAATGGAGAAACATGGTTGTTGTTTTTTAGTGGCAGAAAGCAACCCCCACTTTCCTTAATAACCCACAGCAGATGTCAGCACTTAAGAAATAAAGAGCTTATTGAAAACTAGATAGCTCTATTCATAGGAAAGCAAATACTGCAGGCAGAAATCCATTCAAGACAGGATATTTTGAAACTCCCTGCAGCAAAGTTTGAACAAAGGCAGAATAATAGGATTAGCCTTCACTCAAGATGCAAAGCCATTAAGCCACAATAGAATTGCATCACCCTCAGAGCAGACCACACATCAACCAAACACCTAGTTTAGACAACACCTAGGATTTGTACTTTGCCTATAGAGCCAGCTATGACCCTTACATGGCACCGTGGGAGTCTGACAACAGCCAATATAATACATGTTCTTGCACAGGAACAGGAAGCTCAAGTGCAAAGCCCAAGAGAAGGTATAAAAAAACCCCCATTCTCAACTCCATTTTGTCAGCTGCCCAGAATCACATGTGGTTCTGCTTCCTCATTAAACCATCTTAGAATAGAATAGAATAGAATAGAATAGAATAGAATAGAATAGAATAGAATAGAATAGAATAGAATAGAATAGAATTTTTATTGGCCAAGTGTGATTGGACACACAAGGAATTTTTCTTGGTGCATATGCTCTCAGTGTACATAAAAGAAAAGATACGTTCATCAAGGTACAACATTTACAACACAATTGATGGTCAATATATCAATATAAATCATAAGGATTGCCAGCAACAAGTTATAGTCATACAGTCATAAGTGGAAAGAGATTGGTGATGGGAACTATGAAACGATTAATAGTAGTGCAGATTCAGTAAATAGTCTGACAGTGTTGAGGGAATTATTTGTTTAGCAGAGTGATGGCCTTCGGGAAAAAACTGTTCTTGTGTCTAGTTGTTTTGGTGTGCAGTGCTCTATAGCGTCGTTTTGAGGGTAGGAGTTGAAACAGTTTATGTCCAGGATGCGAGGGATCTGCAAATATTTTCATGGTCCTCTTCTTGATTCGTGCAGTATACAGGTCCTCAATGGAAGGCAGGTTGGTAGCAATTATTTTTTCTGCAGTTCTAATTATCCTCTGAAGTCTGTGTTTTTCTTGTTGGGTTGCAGAACCGAACCAGACAGTTATAGAGGTGCAAATGACAGACTCAATAATTCCTCTGTAGAATTGGATCAGCAGCTCCTTGGGCAGTTTGAGCTTACTGAGTTGGCACAGAAAGAACATTCTTTGTTGTTCTTTTTTAATGATGTTTTTGATGTTAGCTGTCCATTTGAGATCTTGCGATATGATAGAACCCAGAAATTTGAAGGTTTCTACTGTTGATACTGTGTTGTCAAGTATTGTGAGAGGTGGAAGTATGGAAGGGTTTCTCCTAAAGTCTACCACCATTTCTACGGTTTTGAGTGTGTTCAGTTCCAGATTGTTTTGGTTGCACCACAAGGCTAGTCGTTCGACCTCTCGTCTATATGTGGATTCGTCATTGTCTCGAATGAGACCAATCACTGTTGTGTCATCTGCAAACCTCAGTAGCTTAACAGATGGATCATTGGAGATGCAGTCATTGGTATACAGAGAGAAGAGAAGTGGGGAGAGCACACAGCCTTGGGGGGCCCCTGTGCTAATTGTACAGGTATTTGATGTGATCTTGCTTAGCTTCACCTGCTGCTTCCTGATTGTTAGGAAGCTTGTGATCCACTTACAAGCCTGTTCCGGTACCTGTAGCTGGTTTAGCTTAGTTAGAAGAATGTCTGGAATGATGGTATTGAATGCTGAACTAAAGTCTACAAAAAGGACCCTTGCATAGGTCTTTGGAGACTCAAGATGTTGTAGGATGTAATGCAGAGCCATATTAACAGCATCATCTGTTGATCTATTTGCTCGGTATGCAAATTGCAAGGGGTCTAACAGCGGATCCGTGATGGATTTCAGGTAGGAAAGCACTAGCCTTTCAAAGGTCTTCATGACTACAGATGTTAAAGCAACTGGTCTGTAGTCATTCAGTTCCTTGATGGTGGGCTTCTTCGGCACTGGGATGATGGTAGAGCGTTTGAAGCAAGAAGGAACATAACACATCTCTAGTGATTTATTGAAAATATGGGTGAAGATGGGGGCCAATTGGTCAGCACAGACTTTTAAGCAAGAAGGAGTTATCTTGTCTGGGCCTGGAGCTTTTCCTGGCTTTTGTCTGTGAAATAGGTCCTGCACTTCCTTTTCTGTGATCACTAGGGGTTGTGAACCCAATGAAATGGGGTCAGTTGTAGGAGGCTTGGCTGTTGTTGGTGTGTCTGAGATGGGGGTTGTGGAGATAGGTGGCTGTAGTTTCCTTTCAAACCTGCAGTAAAACTCATTCAGGTCATCTGCCAGTTGTTGATTACCTTCAGCCTGGGAAGGAGGTTTGCCATAGCCGGTGATATTTTTAAGAGTTTTCCACATGTTTGCTGGTTCATTTGCTGAAAACTGATTCTTTAGCTTTTCAGAGTAGCTTCTTTTTGCTGCTCTTATCTCCCTTGTTAGTGCATTTCTGGCCTGATTGTACAGCATTTTATCACCTTTTCTGTAGGCTTCCTCTTTGGAATGCCGTAGCTGCTTAAGTTTAGGTGTAAACCAAGGTTTGTTGTTACTGTGTATTTGCAAGTTCCTTGTAGGTACACATAGGTCTTCACAGAAGCTGACATATGATGTTACAGTATCTGTGAGTTCATCCAGGTCTGCAGAGGTATCTTTAAAAATATTCCAATCAGTGCAGTCAAAACATGCCTGTAGCTTTAATTCTGATTCCTCCGTCCAGGTTTTCACTGATTTAATTATTGGTTTTATGGCTTTCCAATCAGCCTCCATGTTTCCAGTGTCTTTCTCCCAGCTTGGAGCTGAACCCGAGGGATAGTTCTTTCTACACCAGCATCTTCCAGTTGCACAACACTAGGGGATGGAGAATCTTTCTGGGGAGGGTTTATGGTGCGTTAAGGAAAAATAGGCAAGACTGCTGTATTTTGATACAACTCCTAGTTCTTATTCAAAAGATATCACTTCAAAATCCCATGCATTTCTATTTATTAATTATATTTACATTTTAAGATATTTTCATTATTGATATCACGATGTCAGAGTCAGGCTCCAAGATATGGGAAGATAATTCAGTGCAGCCACTGAATCTAACACTGAGGTCCTCTCATATCCCTCTTCAACCACCACTGGTCCTTCTTGAGCCAATACAGGTGCCAGGAAACAATCCTGGGAATCCTTCACCCTGTCAAAGTAAGCGCCTTTATGAGCCAGTCCCCTGTAAGCAAGCCCAATGGTTCATTATTCGCAACTATTGAGCAAGGAAGCCTCAGCTGTGCACACTTGGCAGAAAAAAGGATTTAAGCTGTGCAGGGATTGCCTTCCATTGCTGGAAGCAAGTTTGGAATCTGGCTTTGTGTATTCTTGCTCTTGGCTCCTGCTACTATATATAAAGAATAGAATTCTTTATTGGCCAAGTGTGATTGGACACGCAAGGAATTTGTCTTTGGTTTTTATGCTCTCAGTGTACGTAAGGAGAATAAAATACATTCATCAAGAATAAAAAGGTACAACACTTAGTGATAGTCAAAGTTAGCTAATAAGCTATCAAATTGTACTAGGAAATAAATAAAAACAATATAAATTGAAAGATACAAGCAACATGGTTATAGTAATAAGTGGGAAGAGATAGATACTAGAAAGGAAGAGAAGAATAATAGTAACACAGTCTTAGTAAATTATTTGACAGTGTTGTGGGAATTAATTAAAGTACTTGATAATTTTTATAACGTAAGGAAGAAAAAGGAAAAGGAAAAGGGGGTAATATAAAAGGGTAAAGAAATGTAAAAATGAAAGAAAAAAGTGGCTTCTGATATTCTTCACAGCAGTTGTGAGTGCAATTATATTTCACTCTGCTCTCTAAAATTACAACATGATCTTTTTTTCCCCTATAATTTATCCTGTCTTACCATCAAAGTCATAAATTACAAGTTCATGTTATTTCCACTTTTGCACAGAGAAGTTTCCAGTTTTCCCCCAAGTGTCTGCATCATGATCAGATTGTGCCTGCCAGTTTTATGAGTGTTTTCTCCCTTTGCTGAATCTAGGACACAAAAATTATTTATTTTTAAGGTTTTATTTATATTGTTAGCTGCCTTGAGGTCTGATCACCTCAGAAAGCTGTAGGACGTAAGTCTAATAAATATCTGTGACAGATCATTTTAAGTCAGAGCCCAGCCATAAAAATAGGTATACTCATATTTTTTAAAAAATCTGTAAGAACAACACAAGAAATTCAAAAGCATACTAGTAGTAATACTATGATGATTTCTGTGCTACTATTGATACTATTTATTTATTGACTCACATTTACCAATAAAAGGAGAATATTTATAGCTCAGGGTTGAAATGAGTGGTCCTTGGTGCTCTCTGAGATTAGTTATTTTCTTGAAGACATTTCATTACCAAAGTAGGCAGTGGTGAAATGTAAAATTTGTTACTACCAGTTCTGTGGGCATGGCTTGGTGTGTGTGTGTGGGGGGGAGTAATGTGACTGGGTGGGCGTGGCCAAAGAGGTTGTAGAAAAAATGCTTTTAAAAGGCTCCTCTAACGATCCCAGCTGAGTTGCCTGATCATCAGAGGCTTTTCTTTTCTCTTAAAAGCATTATTTTTTGCCTTTAAAAGAAAAGAAAAGCCTCTGGCGATCAGGCAACTCAGCTGGATTGCCAGAACCTTTTAAAAGCATTTTTTACAACCTCTTTGGCCAAAGAGGTTGTAGAAAAAATGCTTTTAAAAGGCTCTGATAATCCCAGTTGAGCGGCGCGATCATCAGAAGCTTTTTTTTTTTTTACTTTTAAAAGCATTTTTTCGGCCGAAGAAAAAATGCTTTTAAAAATAAAAATAAAAAATCTTATGATCGTGTGGTTCAGCTGAGCATGGGGGGGGGGCAGGGATTTTTGGTACCGGTTCTTTGAACCATCCACCACCATCGCTACCGGACTGGGCGATCTGGTCCGAACCGGGAGCTTTTCATCCCTGAAAGTAGGTAACATAATGAATGTTAGATGTTATCTAGTTTGGGTAATGAAATATCTGCAAGAAAACAACTGAGCTCAGAGAGCACCAAGGACCCCTTAATTACATATATGTAGTCACCCATCTCAGAAATTAACTCTAAATTACAAGTCAGTGAAAATCCAACTTTATTTGATTCAAAGATTAAGGATTTGAAGAAGTCAATATAACCAGACTTGAGCAATTCAGAGATCTAAGATTCAGTTCTGGAGGGGAAAAAAGTACTGTGTCTCCCCAAAAATAAGCCCTCCCCTAAAAATAAGCCCTCCCCCAAAATTTCCTCTGTTTAGGGTAAGGAACACAGAGCTGGAAATCAGGTAAAATGGCAAGAAGAGCCCCGTCTTGCTCCATGCGCCCCAAAATAATAAGACCTTCCTGAAAATAAGACCAAATGCTTATTCTGGGGTTCAAAAAAATATAAGACAGGGTCTTATTTTGGGCGAAACATAGTATTAGCTCAGACATTCTAACGGGGAAATTTAAAAAATTTCTAAAGCTCTAGTCTATTTGTTTCTTCTATTGGCAGAAGAGGATGAAAATAACTGAAATAGTAGAACCTTGATTTTGCCAAGTTTCAGTTGGATATACTCAAAGATTTTACTGCAGTAAAATTTAAAATATCCCCCAGTAACTCATTGAAAGCATTGATTATAGGGATAAGAAGGAAAATACAAGAGCAAACTGTCCAGGGTAACAATATATATTTGGTGGAACCAGTGGAGAAAATGTCCTACTTTAAGAATAAAAATGCTAAGAAATAAATTCTTACATCTCTATTTGCTGTTCTAGGGTACCAGGCATGGCATGACATTGAAGTATGACAATTGTGCTATGGTGCACTTTCATTGTCTGATTGACTTTCAGAATAGTATAGCAGGCTTGATTTTTTTTTTCAGTGACAAACTTGAGTCCTAATCATTGTAGTTGTTTCCAAGTTATGCTTTGTGGGGAATGTTCTGTGTCAGTAAAGGCAGCAGGAACAGGATGTCTCAGTGAGATACAATGTCATAAAGATAAACAAGCTCTAGAGGAAGAAGATGGCACAGAAAAAACTGGCATTCAAATCATTTTAAAGGAGGAACAGATTGCAGGGTGCTTGTGAGTGTTAGCCTACGATTCTTCCACCTGTCTCCCAAGGTCATTCCCACCTACCATTACAACAAGAGTCAAGTACAGTGTAGTGGTGAATGTGTTGGTTTAGAAACCAGGAGTCTTGAGTTCTAGGTCTTTCCAAGCTGCACTTGGAAAAGTTTATATTCTGCAATGATATCTTTAACACCATCAAAGAAGAATATCTGCCCATTCAGGTCCTTGGGAAGGACTTGATAGGTAAATAAAATGCCAAATCCAGTCTAAACATCTGGTTGATTGTGCAACCAACCATAATATTTAGGAAGATACTTGATGGAGCTTCTGTAGACTGGTATAGTCTAACTGAAAACAAATAAATTAACAACATTTGTCCCTGGAGGCAATTCGAACAAATTCCTTTGTCAGTTCTAGATTTCTTATTCCCACCTTTGCAAATTCTTAGGAAAATTTGTCTTTACTTAAGCAAGAATGCTCTGGGTAGTCCAGGTTTTGCCTCAGAATTATTTGAGTTTTGCCTCAGAGCTATTTGAGATCCTATGATGGTAGAGTGGTCTAAAATCTTGGAAAAAGTCCTCCAGCTGAAAAGATGCATTGCTAGTAAAGGTTTTCCCTCGCACATATGTGCTAGTCGTTCCCAACTCTGCTCATCTCCGTTTCAAAACTGACGAGCCAGCACTGTCTGAAGACGTCAGGGGTGAAATCCAGCAGGTTCTGACAGTAGCAGAAATTTTGAGCAGTTCAGAGAACCGGCAAATACCACCTCTGGCTGGCCCCAGAGTTGGGTAGGAATGGAGATTTTGCAATATCCTTCCCCTGCCATGCCCACCAAGCCACACCACGCCCACTAAGCCATGCCCACAGAACCGGTAGTAAAAAAAATTGGATTTCACCACTGATCTCTGTGGTCATGTGGCCGGCATGTTTGCACATTCCATGTACAGAAACTAGAACTTCATACTTCCTTGTCCCTGGTGGCTTTTGACAATGCTGCAGAAGCTAACCTTAAAGTCAATGTACCACCAGGGCAAGTGGCACCAGTATCAATAAGGTCTGGAGTACAAATGTCCCCAGAAATTTAAGGGCAAATGCATCCCTGAAGATTTTTTGATGGGGTGATGAGGGTGGTATAATTAACAATTGAATAACAGAAGTAAATAATCCTTTTTCCCTCCTAAATGGGAAGGTCTTTAGAGCAAAGTGTTGTCTTTTTCTGTTCTGGAATTAAGTAACATGGGAACATCCCATATCAAGAGACGGTAATGAACTCACTAACAGATCCTTAATTGCTGTTTTGCAGCCCATTGTACACAATCAGCACTGAAACTCTTTGGAAATGCCTTGTTTAAAATACATTTAGCCATTCAAAGCCATTATATATATATATTCCCTCGAGAAGCAGAAGTGCCTTGAAGGCATCTCTGAGTGAGAAGAACTATTTCTCCAGCTTGTGATGCTCAGCAACAGCAGGTGGGTTGAAACTGTGATGGAAGACAGTGCTTATTAAGTATTTAAGAATCTATTTGGCTGCTTGTTTTGTTGTTTCTCATAAAGCAGCTCCAATAGTATAAAACCAGCATCAGCACCAGAGGAGTCTCCCCGACAACAATCTTTGGGAAGCTGAGGTCACAGCAACACCTCCCCTCGGCTCTCCAGATATCACTTTTGATAGGAAATAATAAAAGTATCTTCAGGGCAATCACATGATTTTGCTGCGGCAGTAAACCCAAATGAATGACCAAAGAGATGAATGGCTGACCCTTCAACTGTATTTCATTGTAGAAAGGCCTCTATACAGTAACTGTCTGGTTTGATTCTGCAACCCAACAGGACAGACACAGACTTCAGAGGATAATTAGAACTGCAGAAAAAACAAGTGCTACCAACCTGCCTTCCATTTAGGACCTGTATACTGCACGAGTCAAAAAGAGGCCTGTGAAAATATTTACAGACCCCTCGCATCCTGGACATAAACTGGTTCAACTTCTACCCTCAAAACAATGCTATAGAGCACTGCACACCAGAACAACTAGACGCAAGAACATTTTTTTCCCGAAGGCCATCACTCTGCTAAACAAATAATTCCCTCAACACTGTCAAACTATTTACTAAATCTGCACTACTATTAATCTCATCATTCCCATCACCCATCTCCTTCCACTTATGACTGTATGACTATAACCTTGTTGCTGGGATCCTTACGATTTATATTGATATTGATTGTTTCCTGATTGCTTATTTGTACCCTATGACTATCATAAAGTGTTGTACCTTATGATTCTTGATGAACGTATCTTTTATTTCATGTACACTGAGAGCATATAAACCAAGACAAATTCCTTGTGTGTCCAATCATACTTGGCCAGTAAAAAAAAATTCTATTCTATTCTATTCTGTTCTGTTCTGTTCTGTTCTGTTCTGTTCTGTTCTGTTCTGTTCTATTCTATTCTATTCTATTCTATTCTATGACAAAAGGAGTTTCCCTGGGGCTCAGGTAAGACACTTCTTAGCATGACCAGTGCACTTTCTGGTGCTTCTATTACACATATACTTTAAAATATATCTTATCTCTTTTGCATGTTGTCCATATTGTAGGGCAATACAATGGTGTTTGGCAGTCATGCAGGTTGAATTGGGGTTAGCTTCTCTATGTCTTAAGCCATTAACCTATACCTATTTATTTATTTATCTACATTTTAAACCCCATTAAAGTTGTTTGGATGTATCTGTAAGTCACAAGAGTAAGCAACTAGCGAGGAGGGAAAAAATTGGGACCCTATTGGAATTTGAGAGCCATATGCTACAAAATGACTGTTCAGATAGGTGCAATCAATCACAAAACATTCATTTACCAGAAGATAAAATAGTGAGATTGTTCCCCATTTTTTCGTATATGTTTGCTTTTCATATTTTTGAAATGTCCATCTCCTCTGGAAAATCCCGTTCTGTTCTACATCTTTGGGAGGTGAATGGGTACCCTTCCAAGCAAAATTGTCAGCTGAAGACAATCAGCCTTTCCATGTGACATTCAAAGATATTCAAGAAAATGAAAATAATGTTGAGGACAGTCAATTATAATTTAGAATCAGATGCAGAAAGGAGTTGAGGGAGATGTTGATGATTTATTTATATTTATTTATATCCTGCCTTTATTATTAGAGGAGGAGGAGGAGGAAGAGGAGGAGGAGGAGGAGGAGGAGGAGGAGGAGGAGGAGGAGGAGGAGGAGGAGGAGGAGGGGGAGGAAGAAGAAGAAGAAGAAGAGAAGAAGAAGAAGAAGAAGAAGAAGAAGAAGAAGAAGAAGAAGAAGAAGAAGAAGAAGAAGAAGAAGAAGAAGAAGAAGAAGAAGAAGAAGAAGAAGAAGAAGAAGAAGCCATTTGATGCCTATTCCTGTATTAAGGAATTATTTGTCATACATTTCTCCGTGAAGACTTTCCACCAGAAAAGATGGAAAGAATAACAGTATTTTCTGGAAAGAACAATAACTCAAGAGAAAAGTCCATCAAGAGCAGATGGTGTGGAAAAATGAAACTGCCAAAACTCAGCGGTTTCTGCACTGAAATATAGGCTATCTTCAATGCCATAAATGAATGGAATTGTGGAGATTTTGACTCATTTGACTAATTGTATTATATTTTTTAGGAGGGCATGGAGATTATTTTCTTGCTTCAGGGAGAAAATATGACTTCTGCATGAAATTTACTCTATTTCTGAATTCACAAGAGAAGATGAATTGAAGATTTGCCCCAGGCATTCTAAGATTTTTTTCCTCACACTTTTTGGGCAAAATTACAAAAAACAAAACAAAACCCATAGACAAATTATTTCTAAGAATATAATCACAGGTGAGAAATGACTTTCTCTAGGTCTGCTTTTCAGTAGACAGAAATGATAGGACAATGGTGAGGATGTTCAAGTGGTCAGCCCACATATTTAGACCACTTTTGTTTGAGAACAGTGTAGAATTCCAGTATGCCCTGATTCAGAGTGAGATTCAGAATCATTCAGATTTATTCCATAACTCGGCAGAAGCCAAGATATGTTATAAGAATAGGGGAGGAGTGGCAGTGTAAGTGGATGAAATTTGAAGGGATATCAGATATTTATGAATAAAAGAAACATACTGAGTTTCATTAAAATTTATGCAAGAGTTTTCAAACTATAATTTTCTGTGTATTCTTTTTTTTAAAGACTGTAACTTCATTATTTTGGTATCACATACAGTAATAGTTACCCCTATGATGTGGGAAATATAATGCTATTTTCCAGACAAATAATTGGAGGTCATGTAAATGTTTGCATAGCTACATTTATAGCTCTAGCAATAGCAATAGCACTTAGATTTATATCCTACTTCACAGCAGAGGTGGGTTTCAGCAGGTTCTGACCAGTTCTGGAGAACCGGTAGTGGAAGTTTTGAGTAGTTCGGAAAACCGGTAAATATCACCTCTGACTGGCCCTACCCCCATCTATTCTCTGCCTCCCGAGTCCCAGCTGATTGGGAGGAAATGGGGATTTTGAGGTATCTTTCCTCTGAAGTCGGGTGGGAATGTAAATTTTACATTATCCTTCTGCTATGCCAATCAAGCCATGCCCACCAAGCCACACCCACAGAACCGGTAGTAAAAAAATTTGAAACCCACCACTGCTTCACAGTGCTTTGCAGCACTCTCTGGGTAGTTTGTAATGTCAACATATTGTTCCCAACCATTACTTTACTCACCTCGGAAGGATGGAAGGATGAGTCAACCTTAAGCCGGTCAAGAGCAAACTCCAGTGGAATGCAGAGTTAGCCTGCAATACTGCATTTTAACCACTACACCATCATGGGGAATGAATATGTTTGAAAAAATGGAAAAATGGATTGCTAGTATATGTAATATGCAAAATGAGCATTATGGACATGACCTAATACAGTGGTCACCAACCAGTGGTGGTCCACGAGAAAATTTTGGTGGTCCGTAAAAAAATTATTTGCGTTTTTATATTGTACTAAATACTATTTATCTTTTTAAAAAATTCATATTAGTGGTCCGCAGGATTTAAAAGTATGAATTTAGTGGTCCCTGAGGTCCAAAAGGTTGGTGACCCCAACCTAGTATGTGAAAGTGCTACTATGGGCACAGGAATTTGCACTGATGTACTTGGGATGATGGTCTCAAAACAAAACATTTTTTTTCTAATAATTCAAATCAGTCTTAGTGTCACGTATCTACCAAAAAGATTTGTGTTTAATTAAAATCATCTGCCTCCTAAACCTATACATATCAAAGAGCAGAAACATTAAGTAATGGAGGAGAATTATTTTGGCACCCCTAGAGTTTCTTTTGTAAAGTGTGGACCGGCAATGCTGTGTGTACCAAGAAGGAGGATTCTTCAGATGGAGACTCAAAATTATAGAGACTATAGTTTTTGGATAACAAATCAGGAGACCACCTGATAAAGGTCATGGAATCCAAATGAAAGCGCAAAAAGAAGCTGTAGGAAGGAGGGACAGAGAGAATCAGGCATAACGCTGGAAAAAAAAACTTTGCTTGAAGTTGTCTGGTTTGAACTCTATATGTATGTTTCCTAATCTAAGGTCCATGTATATATTAAATATATTGATAAACTGGAAAGAATTGTACGTGCAGCTCTGGAAAGTTCCTGTGTCTTTTTTTTTCCTGCATCAGACAAGTTTTGTTAGAAAGCTTTGTGATGGAGAAATTGGTATTGATGTCAACAGATTTACTCTAACTGAGGTCTCTGATCCTGTTGCACAACCACACAAGGGAACATTTCCTGATTCTTTCTTTTATCCATTCATTTAGTTAAAGTACTGTGCCTGTTTCCATATTAGGCTAGAACAGGGGTCTCCAACCTTGGCAACTTTACGACTTGTGGACTTCAATTCTCAGCAAAGCTGGCTGAGGAACTCTGGGAGTTGAAGTCCACAAGTCTTAAAGTTGCCAAGGTTGGAGACCTTGGGCTAGAAGATATATATGGTTCTTTGTTTACAAGAATGAATGTACAATATCCAATTTTGGTGATACCCTATGCTTATCATTAAGTGTTTATCATTAAGTGTTAAATTGTATCCTATGACCATCATTGGTGTTGTAAATGTTGTACCTTGATGAACATATCTTTTCTTTTATGTACACTGAGAGCATATGCACCAAGACAAATTCCTTGTGTGTCCAATCATACTTGGCCAATAAAATTCTATTCTATTCTATTCTATTCTATTCTATTCTATTCTATTCTATTCTATTCTATTCTATTCTATTCTATTCTATTCTATGAGCAGCATATAGTTTAAAAAAATAAATAATAAAGAAATATAAGAAAGAAATGAAGAATCAAGTCAAGCATCTATTGCTCTAAGTTGCAATGGGGCGATGAAGTTACGGACCTGCTTGAGATGATGAGTTGGAAGGGAATGAAGTGCCCTAAGAGAGGGCCTTACAGTAGCTGGAACTGTGAACAGGAGCACAGCTGTACTGCAACATTTGGAAGGGGTGTAAGCAGGTCTTCCTCGACATGCCTCTGTAATCCTGGCTAAATTCAGTGCAATGCTTCTTAAACAAATTATTCATTAGTACATATGTGCAACTGAAAGTATTCTGATTTCCATTGGATGCTTTAAGGTGCAAAGAATAATTGATACAACCACAAAGTCAGTGAACTTTGAGCATTTTAATCCCTTAAAGTTGTCTGACGTGAGATAGCAATAGCAATAGCACTTAGACTTATATACCACTTTATAGTGCTTTTCAGCTCTCTCTAAGCTGTTTACAGAGTCAGCATCAGTGCTGGGATTCAAAAATTTTACTACCGGTTAAGTGGGTGTGGCATGGCTTCGTGGGCATGGCAGGGGAAGGATACTGTAAAATCTCCATTCCCACCCCACTCCAGGGGAAGGTTACTGCAAAATCCCCATTTCCCCCGGATCAGCTGGGACTGATCGGATGGGGACGGGGCCAGTCAGAGGTGATATTTACCCGTTCTTCAAACTATTCAAAAATTCTGCTACCGGTTCTCCAGAACTGGTCAGAACCTGCTGAATACCACCTCTGGTCAGCATATTGCCCCCAACAATCTGGGTCTTTTCTTTACTCACCTCAGAAAGATAGAAGGCTGAGTCAACCTTGAGATAATAGTGTCTAAATATTATTGATTAAATGATGGGCATAGATCACTGATTGGTCTTTATTTTTATTTATTTAGAGTTTTGGGGACTGTGACCACCAAGCCTAGAAAAAGCTATCATCTTCTGTTCTTATTCTTTTGAATAGATTGTGATGTTCTTGGATTTGAGAAAGGTTTTTTTTATTCCTGCATCTGAGATGAGAAGATTATTTTAAGGATTAAGAATGTATCTGCAGTGCCTTCCCTGGAAGCCAATGCATAATTACATTAGGTTACTCATTCACAGGCTGATTAGATTATTCTGATTAGTCATGCCTCACCTTGACAGCTTTCCCTCCAGCTCACCTAGCATTTACTATCACAAAGTGACCTTTGAAATGATCTTTTGTCTCAGATTATTTTAATCAAATTAGGGGAAATAAATCCCAATGTTGCAAATTTCCCCTGAAGGCTTTTTTTTTTTTAAAAGGACAATTCATTCAATCAGACTGTACAAATCTGAATAAATAAACTCAGCTGTGATTAGTATCTGCTACAGGTTCCTCAGTCCTATCTTGCAAGTAATTAAGCAACTCCCTTCCAAGCCATTAGTTGATTGCTTGGCACATTTCATCTCCAGTCACGCAGGGCAGTAGTTAAGCATCTGTGTGTCATCTATTATCCTGGTGTCCAAGTTTGTTTCCTGGAAGGGCTGCAGAGGAGATGGAGAGACTTGTCACCATTCAAGATAAATGGCTTTTGGTATTTAGTAAAAAAATAAATAAAAAAGGTTGGCTGTCATGCCTTGGCTGGATAGGAATCCATTAGAGGCTGAATTAGGTAATCCAGGTTTAAATGGGTAGAAGTCTGAAGCAAGACAGACCTTCAATCAAGTCTGGAGATTTGCAGTCTGACACCTTAAGAAACTGGTATTATGAGTTCTTGTCCCCACACATTTGAAGAACTTAGAACAGAGATTGAAAATGAAGGCTCACATTGCCCCAGAAGATGCCGACAGATAAAGGGACCCACCATCAGAAGAGGACCTGACTGACCAAGAACTTTTGAAAGAAAAAAGGGTAATTTAGAAAAAGGACCCTTCTGATATATTTCTAAAGGTCCATCTGTGCTTAAACTTAGAACCTGGGTGTTCTGATATGAAACCAGGGAGGTTCTGACAGGTTCTGGAGTACCGGTAGCAGAAATTTTGAGTAGTTCGGAGAACCGGCAAATAGCACCTCTGGCTGGCCCCAGAGTGGGGTGGGAATGGAGATTTTGCAGTATCCTTCCCTGCCACACCCACCAAGCCACGCCCACAGAACCGGTAGTAAAAAAAAATTGGATTTCACCACTGCATGAAACCTTTCTTTTTCTAGCAGGCATGGCCAGAAAGAATGTCTGAACAATAACTTAACTAACTGATGGTTTACTTTTAGGCTGCTTTTACCATCTTCTTGAGGCTCGTCTTTAAACAAATACATTTATTTAGTTCCTTGTGTACTTAATTTCTATGCCTCCAATTTGTGAAGAATTCTTCAGACTGGTCTCAGAAGTTTTCCAGGTTGTATTTTTTTTTTAACCTTTAAATTTAAATCCTTTAAATTTTCTTAGTGCTCCTGTAATTTCCCATTTTAAAAGATTTTCAGAAACAAATCTATAAATAAGATATTTTGTACTTAAAAAGGAAACGTGATTGAACTTAAGAAGGATTTATGGGAGTTAAGTTCCAGCTCAACAGCCACAGAAAATGACACTATCAACAGCAACATCATGAAAAAGATAGGTTATGGATGTGCAAAAATTCGTCCATCATTTTGTAAATATTTAAAATGCATCAAAAACAAAACAAAACCCTCCAAGACATGTATGTATGAAACTCTTTACTGCAATTAATAAGGCGTGACATCTACTTGCCAATTGCAGATAAACAAAACCGCACATAATGACACTACAGATAATGAGGACCACCTGCAAATATTTTAATTATTTTCTAGAGTATTATTTTTTTCTTTCAGAAATATTCTAGTTAATAAATTAATTCTTCCACATACATATTCTGTAATTGAAATAAAATCAATAAAGAACGTCTGAACAATGATAAAACTTAAAAAGATAAAAGATAAAGCATAAGCCCAATAAAGGTTTTGCATCACTGATATATTTTGACAAGCCAATTATTTAGAGTGTTGACATAAATATCAATTTAATGGAAGTAATCCATCTTATAAAACCAATTTCTGAGAGCTTATCAGTCATCCCTGTAATATCCATAGGACGCAGTCAAATGTTCAGCTGTCATTATCAGTTCATGGCACACAGCCAATATGAATTCAGAACTGCAATAACAATAAAATTAAGAATGAGATTTAAATCTCAAAAGAGATTATATCTTTACCACAATTTCTCCTATTATTTTCATATGCCAGAGATGATCAAGATATACATGGAAAAAGTGTGCAAGCGATTGCAATTTGTCATTTAGGTACATTCTGTAAAACACTTTTAATTATTTTCCTCAGTACCCACCCACCAAATAAACATATAATGATTTGGAGAAGCATTACTAGCCCTTGCAACACCTAATTTCCCACTTTTTATTCCTTTATCTTTCTTTCCTATTTAGTAAAGCCACAAATTAATATGCTGCGAAAACTCTTCACTGAAATCATTTTTCCTGATAGCTATCCATCTTTATTATCAACTCTATTAGAGCCGTCTAATGTTATCTACAGTATATCTACATATACACATAAAAAAGAGCCTTTTTCATCAGCCAAACAGGCTAAGTTATTCTTTTTTCTCTAATATTAGATCTTTAATGTTTGCTTGTTTCACTTAATGTGCTTGTGTTCCACTTTTCAGGGTAAAATCCTTCTAAGGCTGTTTAGAAAAGATAGGTAAAACCCTAAAGCAAATTTAAACTACCCATAAATGTTTTAATTCTAGAAATTAACAGCAGGCATTATCTTTAATTTTAGGAAACCAGCCTTAAGCTTCTTTTTTCTTATGAGATGTTGGCCAACAGAAGAAGGCATAGTATCTTTCCCAATATCCCTAAGGACACCAGTACAGAAGTACAGGCTTTTTTCTAGGCACCTAGTTGACTGAAAGAAGCATTGATATTGACTAGCACTGATGATGTTACCTAGTTTGTGTAAGGAAAGATCTGCAAGGAAACAGTTCACAGAACACCAAGCTTTGACACAGAATATACAAAAGCACAGTACAAACTCCACTACATTCTGTTCTCCTGGTTTCTCTCTACTTAATGGGAAAGTCTGGTGGGCAGTTAAACTTGTGGAACTTGAATATTGCAGAATCCAATCTAGATTGGTCACCGGGACCAGAGCTTTCGAACTCATACTTTCGGTCCTCAGGGAATGTGTGTGCTTTAGGCTATTCTGTGTGCGGTATTTATATGGTGCCTGTTGTGTATGGCTTTTTAGTTGTCTATTGGGGTGTTGATGCCTGGCTATTAACTTGAATGTGACTACAGGTCTCCATCCACCCAAGATTTCAATAGAGTAGAAGTTTGGAAAAATAAGAAAGTGGTCTTTGCATTGAAGCCAATGCAAGCTTGGGTATCTCAAAAAGAAATCACAGAGAATGGGAGATATTTATTATGAAATCTATTCATTATTTATTCATTATTACATTTATTTGCCCCCCACCCTCATCTTGTATCCAGTGACTCTGGGCAGCTAAAAAGCATTAGATAGAACATTTTGCATGCCCCCTTTTTTTTTTCCAGTTTCAAATCCTCATTTATTTAAACAAATGTGAGCTTGAAGGTGGCTTCAACTGCATGGAAGTCAGAGAGCAGTGTTTCTCAATCTTGTCTACTTTAAGATGTATGGATCTCAACTCCTGGAATTTACCAGCTGGTATATGAACGGCAGTATCTGCTGCAATTCTGCCAACATTTCTTGTTTAGAATCTATGAAGAAAAAACAATGAATGTGGGGTCTATATAGTGGTTATGGAGTAAAAAGCTATGCTTGGCCAAAGCTTTGTGGTCTATTTCTCCTCCATATTTGAGATATTTATACAATTCATTTTATTTTCATTTTTATTAATGTTAATGCAATCCTTGGTTGTATAAACAGAGGCTTAGAATCAAAATCACGTGATGTATTAGTAAACTGGATTTATAAAGCCTTAGTAAGACCACACCTGAATCCAGTTTTGGTTACCACATTACAAAAAAAGATGTTGAGACTTTGGAAAAAGAAGAGCAATTAAGATGATTAAGGTACTGGAGACAAATCATATGAAGAATGGTTGAAGGAATTGGTCTAGAGAAATGAAGGACTAGTGGTGATAGCAATATTTAAGTATTTGAGGGGACAAAGAAGAGGGGATCAACTTATTTTCCAAAACACCAGAAGGCAAGACAAGAAACAATGAATGGAAACTAATCAAGGAGAGAAGCAACCTGGAATTAAGGAGAAACTTCCTAACAGTGAGAACAATTAACCAGCTTGCCTTCAGAAGTTGTAGGTGCTTTTAAGAAAAGATGGACAGCCACCAGTTTGAAATGTTTTTGTTTTTTTTTTGTTTACATTTATACCCCGCCGTTCTCCGAAGACTCAGGGCGGCTTACAGTGTATAAGGCAATAGTCTCATTCTATTTGTATATTTACAAAGTCAACTTATTGCCCCCCCAACAATCTGGGTCCTCATTTTACCTACCTTATAAAGGATGGAAGGCTGAGTCAACCTTGGGCCGGGCTTGAACCTGCAGTAATTGCAGGCTTTGTGTTCTTAATAACAGGCTTTACCAGCCTGAGCTATTCCGGCCCCTATGGTACAGGGTCTCCTGCTTGAGCAGGGGGTTTGACTAGAAGATCTGCAAGATCCCTTCCAGCTGTATTCCAATTCTGATTATTTCTTTATTTAAAAGAAATAATTTAAAAAAATTAGATAGTCACCAGTCTCATAACCACCTCTGGGTGGCTCCCAATCAAAAGTTAAAACTTATAAAACTGCATTAACACTATAAAACTAAACACATTAAAACAAATTAATATTTTATTTTGTTATTTTTGTTCTAATGTTTCATTTTGTTACTTCACACCCTTTTCTCATAAATGTTCAGGATAAACGTAGACTGCATCTATTTTTCTTTAAAGGATACATCAACCTTATTTGGAAGATAATGTATGTTAGACTAGGATCCTGGAACATAATGTTCCAGCTCAATTATTATTTGTTAGATATTTAGGAATAATATATTTTAAATGTAATATATAGAACACAAGATTTAGTGAACTCCATACCCCAAAATTTCTTTTCTTTGTATTACTTATTTAAGGCTTTTAAAAAAGTCTATATTTGACAGGTATTCAAGACGTACATATTATTACATGAAAATGTTTTTCACAACATAAAATATAGCTGAAAATTGCAGCTCACTTCAGAGATAGATTGTCTGTCAGATTGAAATATAACATTATGTATTCAGTTTTAGTTTACTGTTGCCATTCCAGATTGGAAAGCTATCTCATCAGGAGCCTATTCTTTTGGGAATATTTATCTACTGATTATGAGCATATTAAACCATAATATCCCCTTTGGAAGCATAGAACATCAGTTATGCATAAAGCATAAGTCTGTACATTTTTAACACTATCAAAGGGCAAACTATATTGTTATGAAAATAATTAACTTTTGCTCTTTCCAGGAGCTCAGCATATCAATTACAATAGTAATATACAAGATAAGATTTCCAACATCTCAATAAGCCCTGACAAAGTCTTACACCAAAAAAAAACACAACCCACCACCAACAACAACTCACAAATAAAATAAAATAAAATAAAATAAAATAAAATAAAATAAAATAAAGGTTAATAAGATAGGGTCTCACTTGATTTAAATAATTTCATTTGTGAGATTATTTTCCAGGGAAATCAGCAATTTTACATATTGCTGATTCTAGTAAGTGTCCATAGTTTTGAGGAATATGCAAGTAAGAATTGAAAAAAAAATCTAAAATGGATTATATAAAGGGAGTTTTGTGATAACAGAATTACTGTGGAATTAGATTTCTTAATCTCTGCATTTCCCTGGCCAAAATTCACCCAACAAAACTTAATAGCCTATTTGTTGGTGAAAATGTGTGGTTATTTTGTGAAAAATATTTTGTGCTGGATAAATTTATGTAACAAAGAACATTACAAAAAAAAAAAAATTAGGAGAAATTGCATACGGTCTATATGCTAGGGGCACTACCCATTCAGAGACATTCTTGTTTTAAACAAACAACAACAAAAAACTCTGACAAAAGCCATAAAGGACTAGAATACTGTTGGTCATTACATAAGTACAGTAGCAATAGCAAAGAGCAATAGTCTCAGCTCTGTCTGAGCTAGGCTCGTGCAGATCACAAAAAGCCTGAAGTCCAACCTGGTTTAGCAGAGCTTCTTTATTTGCTGCTACAAAACCCAGTCCGCAGTACACAGTGTGTGAAACATTCAAAGTCAACGCTGAGAGCTTCTGTCTCTCAATGTTCTTTAAATCAATTAGCTGGGCTTGCTAGCCACTATCCGGCAGCCGAATCCACCCCTCTCAGCCGTTCAGTGGTTTTTTGAAACACCCGCCATTGCCAGCCTTGCCGGGCCCCAAAATCTACTCTGCAATTGCTTGCCCACTGTCAGTTGGCTGAAGCTTGTGGCCACATCTGCCCTGTCGGTCTCACTGATCGCTGGGTCACTCGCTTCCCCCCTAGGTATGTCGAGCCCTGGACTGGGACTTGACAGGTGGCTTTCCCCTACCAGAGGTCCACCTATGAGGGAGAAAGCAGAGGGGTTAGTTTTGTTAATGCAATCATTCAGGCACCCTGGTTTGTGTGGAACCACTGTAGCAGCTGCACAGCATGGACATTGCATGCTGCACAGCATGGACATTGCATGCTGCCAGCCAGGTAGCTTCAGTGGAGGGGTACCCCTTCCACCACACGAGATATTGAAGCTTTCCTCTATACAGCTGGGAGTCCAGTATCTCTCTCATAGTAGTCCGTATGTACAGGCCCTGGAGGGTCGGGAAGAGGTTCTAATGGCCTCCACAGTGTGCTATTGTGGCAGACAGGATGGATCTTGCCTAGGAGCAGTGGTAGTTTTCAAGGCAACTGTCACAGAGTTAATCACTCGGACCACAGGAAACAGCCTAGATACTTAGGGCCCAGCTTCTTACTGGGTATCCGTAACTTTAAGTATTTAGTGGATAGGTACACTCTGTCCCCACCTGGAAGGGTTTGTGGTCTGCTCACCTGCAGTACTTCACTCTAACCACTGTGCCACCATGGCAGTAAAGCTCCAAGGCTGCAAAACAGAAGTGAGAAACACACAATGGTTGGGAACCTGTATGGGTTATCTTTAATTGCCTCAGGTTTCCTGCATCCTAGTAGTGTTCTTGGACCAACGCTCTTCATACTATACATAAATGATCTCTGCGACCTCATCTCAAGTTATTGTGTTCTCTGCTGACGATGTCAAACTATTTAATACCACTAATAATACTTCTACTCTTCAAAAAGACCTTGACTTAATTTCCGATTGGTCTAAAACTTGGCAACTCCAAATATCAACCAGCAAATGCTCAGTCTTACATATTGGAAAAAAGAACCCTAACATCAAGTACAAACTTGATGGACATTACCTAACTGATGACCTCCACCCTGTCAAAGATCTTGGAGTTCTCATATCAAATGACCTTAATGCCAAAGCCCACTGCAACTACATAGCGAAAAAGGCCCTAAGAGTTGTAAACCTAATTTTACGCAGCTTCTTTTCTAAAAACTCTACACTACTAACTAGAGCATACAAAACATTTGCCAGACCTATTCTTGAATACAGCTCATCCGTCTGGAACCCATACCACATCTCTGACATAAATACAATAGAAAGAGTCCAAAAATATTTTACTAGAAGAGTTCTTCACTCCTCCGAAAACAACAAAATACCTTATACCAACAGACTTGAAATTCTGGGATTAGAAAACTTACAACTCAGTCGACTTCGACATGACCTGTGTTTAACACACAAAATCATCTATTGCAATATCCTTCCTATAAAAGACTACTTCAGCTTCAATCGCAATATTACAAGAGCAAAAAATAGATTCAAGCTAAATGTCAACCGCTTCAAACTTGATTGCAGAAAATATGACTTCTGTAACAGAGTTGTTAATGCTTGGAACTCATTACCAGACTCCATAGTCTCTACTCAAAATCCCAAAATCTTCAGCCAAAAACTGTCTACTATTGACCTCACTCCATTCCTAAAAGGACTATAAGGGGCGTGCATAAGAGCACAAAAGTGCCTACCGTTCCTGTCCTATTGTTCCTTTTATCATATCTAGACCCGTTCCAGTCCGGCTTCCGGCCCGTTTACAGCACTGAGACGGCTTTGGTCGCGTTGGTGGATGATCTCTGGAGGGCCAGGGATAGGGGTTGTTCCTCTGCCCTGGTCCTATTAGACCTCTCAGCGGCTTTTGATACCATCGACCATGGTATCCTGCTGCGCCGGTTGGAGGGACTGGGAGTGAGAGGCACCGTTTATCGGTGGTTCTCCTCCTATCTCTCCGACCGGCCGCAGACGGTGTTGACGGGGGGGCAGAGGTCGACTCCGCGGCGCCTCACTTGTGGGGTGCCGCAGGGCCGATTCTCTCGCCTTCTGTTCAACATCTATATGAAGCCGCTGGGTGAGATCATCAGTGGCTTCGTGTGAGGTACCAGCTGTACGCTGATGACACCCAGCTGTACTTTTCCACACCGGCCACCCCAATGAAGCTATCAAGGTGCTGTCCCGGTGTTTGGAAGCCGTACGGGTCTGGATGGGGAGAAACAGGCTCAAGCTCAATCCCTCCAAGACGGAGTGGCTGTGGATGCCGGCATCCCGGTACAGTCAGCTGAGTCCACGGCTGACTGTTGGGGGCGAGTCATTGGCCCCGATGGAGAGGGTGCGCAACTTGGGCGTTCTCCTGGATGAACGGCTGTCTTTTGAAGACCACCTGACGGCCGTCTCCAGGAGAGCTTTCCACCAGGTTCGCCTGGTGCGCCAGCTGTGCCCCTTTCTAGACCGGGATGCCTTGTGCACAGTCACTCACGCCCTCGTGACGTCTCGTCTGGATTACTGCAATGCTCTCTACATGGGGCTCCCCTTGAGGGGCATCCGGAGGCTTCAGTTAGTCCAGAACGCAGCTGCGCGGGTGATAGAGGGAGCCCCTCGTGGCTCCCGCGTGACACCTATCCTGCGCAGACTGCACTGGCTACCTGTGGCCTTCCGGGTGCGCTTCAAGGTTTTGGTGAATGTCTTCAAAGCGCTCCATGGCATAGGGCCGGGCTATTTACGGGACCGCCTACTGCTACCAAATACCTCCCACCGACCCGTGCGCTCTCACAGAGAGGGACTCCTCAGGGTGCCGTCGGCGCGACAGTGTCGTCTGGCGACGCCCAGGGGAAGGGCCTTCTCTGTGGGGCTCCGCCCTCTGAACGAACTCCCCGGGACTCCGTCAACTTCCGGACCTCCGAACCTTTCGTCGCGAGCTTAAAACGCATTTATTCATCTGCGCAGGACTGGGTTAGTTTTTTAAATTTATGGGTTTTAATTGGGTTTTTATTATTTATTCTAAATTTTTAATTTCGGCCAATTGAATAAGTTTTTTAATTGTATTTTAATTGTGTTTATATTGTAATATTATTGTGTATTTTATTTGGCTGTGAACCGCCCTGAGTCCTTCGGGAGAAGGGCGGTATAGAAATTTAAATAATAATAATAATAATAATATCAATTTGATATAGTTGATGCATATTTTTACTTATATGTATATATTTTCTTCAAAATATGTTGTTCTATCTATGACAATTGTTTGTGCATACTGTTGTGACAAAAATAAATAAATAAATAAAATAAATAAATAGATGATTTGATGGGAGGAACTTTTGCTGCCCAGTGTGAAACAGCTACATTAGTTTGAGCAGATCTAAAGAACACATAATTTAGATCTAGCAAAGAGTAAGTTGGGGGGGAGTAATGAAAGAGGCCAGGTTCATGGCTTTACACTTAAGTTACTTGGGGTCTGAAGATTAATTAAATAGTAATTGTTTGGATAGACTTTCTTCTAGCAATAGCATAGCATTTAGGTTTATATACTGGCCCATAGCATTTTACAGAACTCTCCGGCCAGTTTACCATGTAGAAGCATTATTTAATATTGCCCCCAACCATCAGGGTCCTCATTTTACAGACTTTGGAAGGAGGAAAGGTTGAAGCCACATCAAGATCAAACTCCAGGCTGTGGGCCTGCAATACTGCACTTTAACCACTGCACAACCAGGGCTATTGTAAATTCCTCTAGTTGTTGCCATGCACTGTGGCACATGGCTCTTGAGGCAGTTTCTGTTGGTGGGTTGGGACAAGAAGGTATAGGTAGATCTCAACTTACAACCAATCATTTTAGGACCATTTGGAGTAATAACAGCCTTGGAATGAATGCTTTACAGCTCATAAAGCACTTTGAGATCGTCCGCGAGGCGCCTCACTTGTGGGGTACCTCAGGGGTTGATTCTTTCGCCTCTCCTGTTCAACATCTATATGAAGCCGTTGGGCGAGGTCATCAGTGGCTTTGGGGTGAGTTACCAGCTGTACGCTGATGACACTCAGCTGTACTTTTCCACCCCGGGCCACCCCAATGAAGCTGTCAAAGTGCTGTCCCGGTGCTTGGAAGCCGTACGGATCTGGATGGGGAGAAACAGACTCAGGCTCAATCCATCCAAGATGGAGTGGCTGTGGATGCTGGCACCCCGATACAGTCAGCTGCAACCGCGGCTGACTGTTGGGGGCGAGTCATTGGCCCCAACAGAAAGGGTGCGCAATTTGGGCATTCTCCTGGATGGTCGGCTGTCATTTGAAGATCATCTGGCGGCCGTCTCCAGGAAAGCTTTTTACCAGGTTCGCCTGGTTCGCCAGTTGCGCCCCTTCCTTGACCGGGATGCCTTATGCACGGTCACTCATGCTCTAGTCACTTCTCGTCTGGATTATTGCAATGCTCTCTATATGGGGCTACCCCTGAAGTGCACTCGGAGGCTTCAGTTAGTCCAGAATGCAGCTGCGTGTGTGATTGAGGGAGCCACACGTTGCTCCCGGATAACACCGCTCCTGCGCAGTTTGCACTGGCTACCTGTGGTCTTTCGGGTGCGCTTCAAGGTGTTGGTTACCACCTTTAAAGCGCTCCATGGCTTAGGGCCCGGGTACTTACGGGACCGCCTGCTGTTACCCTATGCCTCCCACCGACCCGTATGCTCACACAGAGAGGATCTTCTCAGGGTACCGTCCGCCAAGCAATGCCGGCTGGCAGCCCCCATGTTCTGTTTCCCTTCCCCCAATACTCCCAGCAAAGAGTCCGTCAGAGGCCTTCCTTTTTTTTTTCCCTTTTATTTACATAGATACATGTCCTGGCCACGTCTACCCACGGGCCTGCCAAGTTTCTGGAGATAACGAGGAAATTATAGATAAGGCCAGAATTACTCACGAATATATTCTTTCCTCCATTGAAATAGTTAGCTCGCGCCAATTCATTAGCTCGCGCCAACTCATTACTTTGTCCAAGACAAAAAACCAGGAAGTCCCGCCTCCTATTTATAGTCTCTGCAGATGTCACTGCATGACAATTATGACTTGGCTTTGTCCCAACTCTTCCGCTGCTGCGCACGGCGATTACGTCTACGTGACCTTGCATCGCTCCAAAACTGTTCTTGGGGCGTTGCCAAATCAGAAGGAGGCTCCATGGAATCAGGCTGTGCCGGCCCCTCCCCATCCCTTTGAGTGGGTGCCAGGAGGAAAGGGCTCAAGAGAAGCAGGGCTGGCCAGGTCTTCTCCTCACTTTCTGAATCATCCGAGTCCAGGAGTCCGGGTCCAGGAACCTGGGTCACAACACTATCCTCACCGCAGGGCCCTTCCCCGGGCTGACGATCGGGATGCGGTCGAGCTGGGTTCTGCTCATGGAAGGCCTGCACCAGGTCAGGGCATGAACGCCGGAGGCATCTACCCAGGAGAAATCAGTCCCGTATCCCTTCCACGCGATCAAATATTGGAAACGACCCTTCAGCCAGCGGGAGTCTCAGACGCTGTGGACTTCAGATTCCTCCGATCCGCCCTCGGCGACAGTGACGGGTGCTGTTGGGCACCGAAGGGGACTCGTGTGGCCTCAGGAACCAGAAGGGACCGTGAAAACGGGTGGATCCGCATGGATCGTGGCAGGGTCAGTCGGTAGGCTACCGGGTTGATGACTGCCTCGACAGGGAACGGGCCGATGAATCGGTGGTCCAACTTTACCGGGCGGTCGGACGGGAGGTGTTTGGTGGAGAGCCACACCGGTCTCCAACTGCCAGCGGGCGTTGCCCGTCGGGAGCGGTCGGCGGACCGTTGTAATCCTCCTTTGCCCGATTCAGCTGCTGACGTACCAACTGTTGGACCGCATGCAATTCCGTCAGGAAGGTCTGCGTTCGGGAACAGGAGAGTCCGGTGGTGCCAGAGGAAGAGCCGGATGGTACCCCACATTGGCAAAGAACGGGTCATCTGAGTAGAGGTGTGCTGAGAGTTGTTAAAAGCAAACTCCGCCAGGGACAGGTAGTCGGCCCAGTTGTCCTGTTGCTGGTTGATGAAGCAACGGAGATACTGTTCCAGTATACCGATGACCTTCTCTGTACCCCGTCGGTCTCCGGATGGTGCGATGACGACAGACATACCTGCACCTCCAACGCGCCATCAGGCTCTTCCAGAAGCGGGCTGTGAACTGAACTCCGCGGTCCGAAACCACCCTGTCCGGTAGACCATGGAGGCGGAAGATGTGCTGCAGAAAGAGACGGGCGTTTTGCGGCTGTGGGCAGTCCGCGGCATGGGATGAAGTGTGCCATCTTGGTGAGCATGTCCACCACCACCAGCACCGTGGTGAACCCAGAGGACGGCGGCAGGTCTGTCAGGAAATCCATAGAGATCGCCCCAGGGTCTGTCGGGTGTCGGCAAGGGCTGGAGGAGCCGGGAGGGGCCCCGTGGCGGTCTTGGCTTGCCGGCACGGTACGCAGGATGTCACGTAGGCATGTATATCATGCCGCACTGGGCCACCAAAAGGTCCGTGTCACCAGGTGGAGGGTCTTGAAGAACCCAAAATGTCCTGCTGCAGGGTTGTCGTGGCACTGGGTCATGACGAGGGCTCGGAGTGGTCCTGTGGGCACATATAATCGCCCAAACTTGAGTAAGTCCTCCTCCAAGGTCCAAGGAGACGTGGGGCCCACCTCCGCCTCCTTTGCTGCGACCAGGCGTCCTGGCGCTGCGCCTCGCACCTGGGCCCGCAAGTCCACTGGCTCCGTGCTGCGGCCAAGGCTTCTGCCGGCAGCACTGTCCGTGGAGGAAGGGGTCCTTGGCGCAGAGGTACTCTGGCTTGGGACAGGGCATCCGCCCTCCGGTTGTGACCGCTGGGAATGTAGGTCACGCGGAAGTTGAACCGGCAAAACAACGACCACCGGATCTGCCGCTGGTTCAACTTCCGAGCTGTGGTGAGGTGCTCGAGATTCCGATGGTCCGCTCGACCTCCACCTGATGTCGGGCCCTCCAGATGGTGTCGCCAAGCCTCGAATGCAGCCTTGATAGCCAGCAACTCTTTTCCCAGATAGTGTAGTTGCGCTCGGAAGGTTGAGTTTCCGGAGTAGTAAGCGAGGAAAAGTGTGCCACCATTCGCCGGAGCCTGTAGCAGCACCGCCCCAGAGCCACATTGACGTCCGTTTCCACCACAAAAGGCCGGAGCGGGTCGGGATGCCTCAGGACGGGTTCCGTGACGAAGGCTTTCTTGAGGGCTGTGAATGCTTCTTGCTGCGGGGACCCCACCGAATGCAACCTTCTTCCTGAGGAGCTGGGTAAGTGGAGCTGTCAGTGTGGCAAAGCCCGGGATGAAGGTCCGGTAGTAGTTGGCGAAGCCCAGCAGGCGCTGAACATCCTTCACCCGACGAGGGGCTTCCCAGCTACACAAAGCTTCTACTTTACATGGGTCCATGGCTATGCCTCGGGCGAGATGATATGCCCGAGGAATTCTATGGAAGTCCGGAAGAAGACGCATTTCTCCAGCTTTGCATTGAGTTGTTGCTCCGCAAGCGTTGCAGAACCAGACTGACGTGTCGAAGGTGGCTTTCCTGGACCGAGTAAATCAGGATGTCGTCGAGGTAGATAACCACGAACCGATCCAACATGTCTCGAACACGCTGCTCATGAAGTGCTGAAAACGGCGGGAGCATTGGTCAACCCAAATGGCATGACAGTGTATTCGTAGTGTCCGTATCGGGTGCCGAATGCCGTCTTCCATTCGTCTCCTTCTCGTATCCGCACCAGGTTGTAGGCCCCCCGGAGATCGAGCTTGGTGAAGATCGTGGCCTCCCGCAACCTTTCCAGTAGCTCCGGATGAGCGGCAGGGGTAGCGATTCCGCACCGTAATGGCGTTTAGCCGGCGGTAATCACAGCATAGGCGCAAGTCCCTGTCTTCTTCTTCACAAAGAGGACCGGGGCCGAGAGAGGGACTTGAACTCCATCACTCTGCCAAACAAATAATTCCCTCAACACTGTCAAACTATTTACTAAATTTGCACTACTATTAATCTTCTCATCATTCCCATCACCATTCTCTTTCCACTTATGACTGTATGACTGTAACTTTGTTGCTTGTATCCTTATGATTTATATTGATATTGTTTCCTGATTGCTTATTTGTACCCTATGACTATCATTAAGTGTTATACTTTAGAATTCTTGATAAACATATCTTTTTCTTTATGTACACTGAGAACTTATGTACCAAGACAAATTTCTTGTGTGTCCAATCACACTCGGTCAATAAAAAATTCTATTCTATTGTATTCTAGTCTAGTCTAGTCTAGTCTAGTCTGTTAATGTAACTTTACAATAAAGCAAAATTAGTTTATCTAGTCATGTTTCCTGTCTCATCTACCTGATGAGGAAAGATAGAATCTTTTTTTTTTTTGTCTTTTGCTGTTTTAGAACATTCAAAAGACATTTTGATGATCTTCAGCAAAGGTTTTTTGGACAGCTCCACCTTGTGCATCAATTTGAATGCTTTTCATAATAGGACTAGCACTCATAATCTTCTGGTTTCTAGATACAGTAGATGCCTTAACTAATACTTCAGTATGGCTTTCTCATGCACAGTACATTTCTCTAATCATCCAACATGCCAGGAATGATGATGATAATGATGATGATGATGATGATGATGATAATAATAATAATAATAATAATAATAATAATAATAATAATAATAATAATAATAATAATATCACCATCTTCCTGCAATACACCAGCTTCCTGCAATAGCACCAGTGGAACTGCAAAAAATTGCACTACTCAGAATATTGTACATTTTAAGAAGATACTTGGTTGATGTCTAGGATGCTGACAGCAACCCGTATCCACCATTGGTGCAGTCAGTGGTATTTGTGATACATGTTTAAATGTTCAGTTGACTTGAGTTTCATGTTTAATGAATAAAAGAGATAATAATAATAACAATTACTCTGCCATCATTCTCTACTCTCAAAGGCCAAACTGTACTGAGTTATACCTATGGGCTGACACACTCAATGTTGCATGTCCCATCTGACTTTTCATAGCAGATATGTATTTATCTGAATACATTGAGACAATGACATTTTTAAAGGTTTAAAAACTCAGAAAAATTATCCAAAATAAGTCCTGAATCAGAAATATTACAAAGTCATTCTTTGTTGTTGGTGTTTTTCTTTTTACTTTGCATAGGCATAACCACTGAGCAATTGCAGCTATATCAGAAGTTTTTGATTTAAGTTATTTCATTTATTCATCCATCCATTAATTCATAAAAAGCAAAAACCACTTTTCATTTAAAAAAAAATACAAGAAATTTACTTCTCCAGACAACAGGCAGATGAGTCACTGCTAACAGTGCTCATTAATAATTTACTAAAAACATTAAAAAGCAGGAATAAGCTTATAAAGTAAGCAGAAAAAATGACTACAGTTGTTGTCTCACATCAATTTATTAAGATCTTGAGACAAGCTTTTTTTTTTATGAAAATTGAAAATATGGAGATGTGTCACTCAGAAGTGTACAGATATCTTCTCCTTTGTTGTGACCTATAGATGAGAAACCTGTCAGATGAGAAAGTTGCCATTTTAATTTCTCACAGTGCTCCTAATGTACTACTAAATTAGAAGCCATATTTGACCTTTTGAAAATGGCAACAACATCTCCTTCTAATATCTTGCGGACTAGAGGTTACACTTTTCAAATCACACTGAAGTTACTTCTGCTCCTTGATCTTTTTCCTGTCTTTACAATCTTTATCAGTCTTATTCTTTCCAATTTTTGAAGAGGATCACAAAAACCAATCTATGTCTCTGCTTTTCATCAGAAATCACCAGTGTTCAATAGTCAGGGTAGTCTCTGAAAAATAACTCAATAGGTGTTTTTTTTCTAGAGTTCTCTGTGCCTCAACAACAAGCATTCTATTTTTATATAGATTTTTCTGGTCATTGTCTAAATAAACAATATTTCTTTCTTTGATATAAAATGCATATTACATTTTACCAGGACAATGTTGTGATCAAGACTCACTTAGGCATAAAAGACACACGTAGTTTTAAACAAACCTATTTTATTATAATACCTGGGAATTACTTCATTCCCAGCTTAGTCCAAATTAATTCCAAAACAAGTCCTTCAGAAAAGTCCTTCAGCCTTATTACAAACTTTTATCTGCTTTGGCACTCTGCCAAAGGCTTTTCTTGGCAAAGTCCCACGAAGTTCAGAAACAAGAGACGCAGACTCAAAACAGATGTAGCAATGAGTCCTTCAGGAGAAGGGTGGTATAAAAATTAAATTATTATTATTATTATTATTATTATTATTATTATTATTATTATTATTATTATTATTATTATTATTATTATTATTATTATTATTATTATGTTGCTTTCTTGTAAAGAGCCCAAGACCCATTGCTGCTTTTTTAAGCCTTATGGGAGGGGCCAATAATCTCCTGGCCTTACTCCTGAGTCGTCCTTTTTGCTGTTGTGGCCCGCCAGAAGCCCGCAGAGCTAGCAGCGGAGTCAGACAGTGAGGAGGCTGGGGAGGACAATGGGCCAGTCCTGGAGTCAGGGGAAGGCCCAGATGATGGCTCTGCATCGGCGGCAGAGATGGGGCCAGGGCCATCTGGGAGTGATGTGCAGACTCCAGAGCCTCCAAAGGTGGACAGCCGAGAGGCAGAGGAACAGGAGGAGCCTGTTCCTAGTGCACATGTGCAAAGAGCTGCCAGAAGGCAAGACAATTCCATTGCCATGCATATGTTATCTTTCCACAGATTATAAAAATATGGATTTTCTTGACAGTCCCTCCTTTCTTTTTACATTCTTAGAGTTGCCTAGACAACTGAAAACAAACCATGTATTGCATCCATATATGATCCAAAGCTACCTAATTTAAAGACTACTAAGATAAGCGGTGAAAATTAAATACAGTAATATTTTCTGCTTTTTAAACACTTTGCAACTTTACAAAAAAAAACACACACCAGGTATTATGTAATGGAAGACATTAATAAAGCTGGCAAGTTTATTTCTTTAAGACCAATAAAAAGGAAGTAAAGCTTCCTTCCAGGTAGGATAGGTCCAAATAGTTTACTTGACAGCAATACAGAACTGGTTTATTCCTTTTTTCCATCAGATTTATATTACCATCTATCTCACAAAACAGTTGCCATTGCTTTCTTCTGGATTACATTTTATCTAGGAAATGGCTCTGGCATTCCCTGCAAAATCCAAGTACTAACTAGTCACAGCCTTGTTTGTTGCATAGCCCAAACAAGATTGTTGCGTCATACAAATGCAGTTGGATAAAACTAATTCTACTGCAAAAAGGAATACCCTTCCTACATAACTCTGTCTTTCACACGATGGCCAAAACGAGGAGGAGATGTTCATAGGAACAGCACAAACACTGCAATATTTGCAAAATGATAAATGTCAGAAATGGAAAAGGTCCATTTGGCCATCAAACTTTTTCTCCTGCTGTCAGAATAGAATTATTCCTTTGTGTGCATTCATAGCAGCGTTGCCTGTTTTACAGCGAACATTTCATTCTGTAATAAAACTTCCTACAGTTTAATGAACTAGTCAGCTTTCCAGATGATATGTTTCTCAAGTGAAAGACCAGATTTCTGCCTCACACAGAACTCAGCAGCAGGTTTTTATAGGTCAACAAGTTCCTCCTCCACATTTGTAGTCTGAATACAGTTCAACAGTGTGGGTGAAGCAACAACATGAAAACCCTGAAACAACTTTTATGGTGTCACTAGCTACAAAAAAAGTAAGATAAATAAGAGGTAGGGCTACATTCCACCTTCTGTGGCAGGAATAGAAGAGAAGAGAATAACAGATTTGGAAGGCACCTTGGAGGTCTTCTAGTCCAACCCCTGCTTAGGGAGGAAATCCTATACCATTTCAGACAAATGTTTACCCAATCTCTTCTTGAAAACTTCCAGTCATGGAGCATTTACAACTTCTGGAGGCAAGATGTTCCACCCCTTACTTCAATATTTATTGTTGCCACATTCTAGTCGAGGTATTGAAATATTAGGTGGGGCAAAGCAGGCCCAGAATCTGCATTTTCCTCCCTGATTTTCATCTGTCACAACTTTCTACCATGTTTCTTCAAAAACCCAACAAAAAAGATTATTAGCTTTCTTGAATTCAGACAGTGCTTCCCTTCTGACTCTTAGCTCATGAATTAGGGTCAGACTAAGATATATTAACTTTCCCTTAGTGAGCATCCTTAGCTGTTGAAATATTTGGATCTGAATTAATTATACGATAACAAACAGTATAGACCATATTATGTATTATATGGTCTATACTGTTTACTGTGTCATAATCTAAACAAACTCCAAATGAATACACAATATGTATTCATTTAAACATAAATATAAACATAATTTACATCATGGCTGAGTTTATGCAAATTGCCAAGCCACACACACCCCAACATGTAATGTTTTAGTATGATGTAGAAATCCAGTCATCCACCTTTAAAAAAAAATAGAACATAATATCTCCCAATATTTTCAAGTTTGTTCCTGGCAAGAAGAACCTGATTTTAAGAATGGAACATATTTGAATATGTTTATATAATGATTGATATGAATCAATGGATTTAGACATCAGGAAACACTTTAAAATTATACCAATGAATATGCAAGATAAACATTTTATAAATGAAGTAAATAACATAAAATCACATGCGCTGTAGGTGCCAACATTCTAATTGCTGGGATTACAGGCAACAATATGTTGGCTTCCAAGTCAGTCTCTAGATTAGAGATCCTAGCTTGTATAAACAGTATAAATATTTGCAATTAAATTCATCTTTGGCTGTTGTTGTGGCATATTAGGCAATATGTGCCTAAATTGACTGGCATAGTCTATGCTATTAGATAGAATATAGGGCGTGCTATATGTGACACCCCTAATGAAAGAAGACTCTGAGGCTAGAAGTTCCTCAAAGTTCCATTTTATTAGAGATGTCATATTGGTACATCTGGGAAAACCCGAATCTGAAAGCTTCCAGGTTTTCCCCACCTAAAAGAAAGTTCAAGTCCCTTCCCCTGCACCCACTTGTCTATCACATGGTCCAATCAATGCACCATCCCAACTGTAGATGCCTCCCAGTCACGCCACTCCAAGTGCAGGCTGAATGTCCTTGACTCCCAGAGAAAAGAATGTTATTATGGCTAGATATCTCCCCAACTCCATACAATCCCCCCTCCCAGTTTCCCACAGCACTAAGTGTGGCAGCCCTGAAGATCCAAAGAAAAAAAATGGCCTCCAGGGCTGACACGAGTATTAATAAGGCTTATAACTAGCCTACACTTTCCTCTCTTACTAAAACACCATGGTGTAAAAAAACATGCTTGGACAAACAATGAAAGATGGTAGAAGTCAGTATCTGTGGATGTTTTTGTGTTGACAATGGTAGCTGGAGAATTATGTCTGGAATGTGTGAAGAGAATATGCTAAAGACCATGAGTTAATGAATGAAAGTGAAGGAAAAGGCAAATAGGTGTAATGTGTGTGAGAGACAAGCCAAGAGAAGGGAAAAGAGGTAATAGATGTTTCTCTGCTGTGTTGTGCTATGCCATGGTTGTTATGTTACATATGAGATATGATATGATATTGTATTATAAAAATATAAGAGTTATATTACATCTAAATTATATTAAATTACAACTAAATATAATATAACATATTATCTAGTATGAAACATAAAATTAACTGCATTAGAAAATGTCTGAGTGGTAAAACAAGAAGAAATAAGATAAAACATGAATGCGAGCTGAATGATTGTAAATATATTTCACCAATATAAAAGCTACACACTGCAGTGAGTCATAAAAAGAAAAGAGGGTACAATCTAAAAAAAAAAAAGAATACAAAGAATTTTACCAATATGAAGAATTGATAAAAATGAAGGGAAAACATAGAAAGTTTCCATTTGATGAGATCCTCAAAAAGAGCAAGGTGAAAAGTTAAAAGGGGGTAGCACTATACAAATTGGTGTGTTGGTGCAATTGCGGGAAAGATAATCTGCATGAACAGGCAAGTAGTGAAGAGTTAAAATACATGATATTTGCATAAGTTAGATTTATTAAGATTCTCTTTTGTTGTGCTTTCATTTTTTTCCCGTTTCCACAGCATTCTCACACACACACACACACACACACACACACACACACACACACACACAAATTTTTTGGCTTGGTACTTCTTACTTTTTAGTGTGATCAGTACATGTATATGCATGAATATAAAATTAAAAAAATGCTTAACATAAATGGTGAAAAGTAATCACTGCATTCTTTCAGCTGTTACAGTTTTTCAGTTAGATGAGTGAGGTAATTCTTCAGAAGGAGGCCCAGTTTAAATATGGTTCTTAGATGGACTTTTAAACATCCTTAACACCAAAGGATAGCTCAACTAGAATTAAAAAGGAGTAGCTAGAAATTGGTATGCCAGTATCTTGTCTTGCTGTAATGTAGTTATATTCACTATGGCTTCTCCAATATTTTAGTCAGTTCTCTATGGTTCAAGAACTTTAAAAAGTTTTTAAAAATAATTTTAAAAACACTTCTACTACAACTTGCTTTTTTGTTTAACTCCCTAGGATCAATAAGGTATCTGTACTCTCTTTGGGTTTTTACTATTTACAATAAAATAGCTATTCAGTAAAACAGATAATAAGCTATTAGTTCTATTGCAGTCCCAAATGTTATCTTAGTTATACTGGCAAAATAAATACCATAATACCACATTTGGCAGTTGGGTGGTGCAGGAAGGTAAAGAGGTTTTTCAAAAACCCTCAAGCTGGCAGCTACAATTTGCAGATGTTCCTAACCCCATTTGAGCAGTTCCCAGGCTGACCCTTTTTTATTCGAAAGCAAAAATGACTCTTTGGCCATATATATATATATATCAATCTTCGCAACTTTATGACTTGTGGACTTCAACTCCCAGAATTCCAGAGACCCCTGATTTAAATCATATTTATATAATTGTAATGTTATTATACATATTTATGTTAAAATAGAGGCCTTCATTATTTAATTGTTCATGTTCAATATTTTAATCCCCCATTCTAGTAACAATAGCAATATCATTAAGACATACTATAGTGTCATCTTTCAACGTTTAATCTTTATATCTATCTACTGCTTTTAATATATTATATAAAAAATATGCATAACATTATTCCCCCTATTTCTTGTGTCTGCCTCTATTCTAGTTCCTAATAATGTTAGGAACCTTGTTTTACGAAACCTTTCCTCTATCTATCATTTCTTGCCCATTTTAATATTTCAATTCTTATTCGTTTTTTGATTTGCCTCCCACATTTCTCCCTTGGGTCTGCTTCTTTATCTTCATCTTTCCTGTTTAACTTAACTATTTCTTCCAGCTCTTTGGCCTTTTGATAATCTCAATTCCTCAATCAACCATGCATAATAATATTTTAAAACCATTTCTTTGTTTAAAAGTTTGTCCAACGTGGCATTCAAGTGGGAATAAATTTCTGAAAAACCCACATTAACAACAAGCTTCCCAAGGATACAGGTAGTTAAATGTTGGGTTTTTATCACCATATTGGTATAATTTTACAAAATATTTGTCAACTTGTATATAAAACTACTTAAGGCAAAGGAAATATCCAGAAACTTTATGTGCACCATATCCTATTTGTGGAATTTTTAGAAAAAAATTTGTTTTGATTGTCTTACACTATTAAAATACATCCACATTTTTGCTCTGCCAGGAATTAGCTCTTAACAATAATGACAGCAAAATGACAACATCCCACATTGCACACAAATATATGAAAACAGAATTTGTGTCATGATATCATAACAACTGTTTTATCACTTGTCCCCTGTGGACACCTACACTCTTGTCTTTTGCATATCAATTTTCATTGCATAATAATCAATGCAGAAATATGCTATATTCAAAGAATTGCCAGTGCATTGACTTATGGAACAAGCCAGACAATAAGAATTTCTATGGACTTAATCTCACTTACTCTCACAGCAACCCTCAAACAACACAAGATGGCTAAATATCTATAAGCTCAGTAACTAGTATTTGTATAGAAGTACCTGAATGGTCATTTTCATCACACAGAGATTTTAAAATTGGTATTTGTGTTCACAAAGAAAAAAGGAAAGGAAAAAGATGGGTACCAAGAACTAGAAATAAGTGGTCTGTTCAATGGATGAAACAATTTTTTCATTTCCCCTCAATGAGTGAGCAATGTGTGCTGAGATAGTGTTCTTTATCCTTCCCTTATTAAAATTTATTCCCATAAATTTTTTTAAGCTCAGACAATTGAATATAGACCGTGGTGGGATTCAACCAGTATACCAACCTGGTTAGCTTGGTGCACACTTCACATGTCCACTAAACAGGTGATCCACTTGCATGCAGAACATTTGAAAACAGCACCTCCTCCTGCAGCTCCACTGAATAAAACAGCTGAGGCACAGCAATCCGCGCTGCCACACTGATCAGCTGGGCTTCAAACGAAGGAAATAAAAGTAGGTATAGCGCAGGGGTGGGTGGATGGGCCCAGCTGATTGTTGGAGTGAACCGATTCACTCTCAGCTGATTGTCGGAGCTACTGGTATAGCCGAACCAGGCTGAACCGGCAGAATCCCACAGAATCCCATGGATATAGATCCATGATGTTCATCTGTTTACAGATCTTCTGGGAAATAACTCTAGTGAAGGTAAGAGGAGCTTAGTCTATCAAGTTGTCCTAATATTTTTATTTTCAATTCATGCAGTACTTGATATTCTGGAGAGGGAAGGCGGAGACATTTTTGTGTGACTATATTGAATCATCATCACCATGGACCCCTAGGAAGAACAATCAGTATAGCGGTAGGTAAATCTTGATAGCAAATTGAATGGGCCACAAATCGTATAAATTGAGAAAAGGAAAACATTAATTTAAAGGAAAGAACATAGGAAATAGGAGGTAATATGCCAACTTTTGTTTGCTTGATAATGGGCAAGTGTAGACAAGAAAGTGTAATGATACTAAAGAAATATGTTATAATTTAAGATGCAATCCTAAACCATTTACAAGAGAATATACCCAATGGATTATAGTGTAAGTTGCTTTTGAGCGAACAGGCAGGGGCATCAAGCTGTTAAGTGTGATGAGATATCTAAATTCATCTGGTTAAAAGTATTTTTAATCATACATCCTAAAATGGTTTTTTCCTCAAAATACAGGGAAAGGGGATGGAGAGATTCCTTATGAAATCCAACAAAGGAAGTTATCTCAGAAACAGAAAAATAGATTTCAATAAATATGTCAGATTTCCCCACGAATATGTTCTGATACCTAAAGTATTGCAAGGTGTCAAGCAGACTGTGATATGCACTGTGGTACCCTAGTGAAAGTGATAACAACAACAGCTGCTCATGTTTGTCAAAATGACTGCAACAAACTTAACGTGTGACCATGTTTGCTGCTTACAGGCTCAGATTTCAGACAAATTTTTCAAAACAAAACTGATGTTCACCAATTATTGTTTTTTTGGGGGAAATGCTTCTTCTGTTAACATTTAATTGTGCCTTCAGCTAATGCATGGGCTGAATTTTAACAAAGCTGATCTCTATGCAATAGCAAAGGCCTGTTTTTCAAATGGTCTGCAATGCTGATTGCAGGATGATGGGAGAGTGGATATTTTATAAAAGAGCTGCCCACTAGGAAGACACTGGGGAAAAAAATCAGATGTAAGAGATTTGCCAAACTGATATTCACTGCACTGTGAAATTTACATTTGAGCCAATTCTGTGATTTTTATGCTGAGTTCTTGAATCAGCATAATCTTGAATTATATGCCAATACTTCCATATTAGATTACTAACTGGTTTAGCCTAAAAGAAAGCCTACAGTAGTAAAGCCTTCATCCTGGTAATAGTCACTGAGATCATTAATATATTTCAAAACAATGGATCCAAGGATGGGTTTCCTAAGCAACAATCGCAACACAACCTCCTTTTCTTACTGACTTACCGTATTTTGCAGAGTGTAAGATGCACCTTTTTCCCAAAAACAAGAGGGTGAAAATCTGGGTGCGTCTTATACTATGAATATAGCCCCACCCAGTTTCTCAAACGGAGGTTTCAGAGGCTGAAAAAAGCATCAGAAAAGAAGCTTCAGAAAAGAACCCCCCAAACAGAGTTTCAGAGGCTTTCAGAGGCAAAAGAAAAAGGTTTTTTTTTTCTGAAACAGAGTTTCAGAAATTTCAGAGACAGAAAAAAAAGCAAAAAAAAAAAAAAAGCAAGGCACAGAGCTCATAACCAATTAATCTGTTGCTAAAATTCACCTCTGGAAACAGCTGATTGAGGGTATTCCAGGAGGCCGATCCACCTGCCAATCAGCTTTTTTCTTATTTTCCTCACCAAAAACTAAGGTATGTCTTATACTCCAGTGCATCTTATATTCCGAAAAATACGGTACTTACTATAAGAACAGGAGGTTGTGTTGGGATTGTTGCTTAGGAAACCCATCCTTGGATCCATTTTTTAAAACAGATATTGAGCAATGTGCAATATTCCATATGGAACCAAAATGGCGGAAAAAACAGTGCTGCTAAAATTCTGGAAGTCTCTGATGAAATACAGCAGATGATCTTGACATTTGGGAATATAGGTCTAAAATTAAGTTTGGTTTCTGACAGTTCGATAAACAGCCCTGTTTCTCCACCTTGTAGTAGACCAACAACTCAAATTTGTATAGCCCTAATGATGATCACCCTAATAATGTATACTTGAAAGAGAAAAATATTGGTACTACAAACTCCCAGCAAGGATATTTTGGGCATGATATGTTCTGTACTTGAGGGAGTCAGGAGCTGAAAGTGATGCTCTGTGGTAGTTCTGCTTTTGCCTCTCTGGTACTACCAGAAAAGTAGTGGTGGTGAAATGGTTAGAATGCATGGAAACTCTGCTCACATTGCCAGGAGTTTGATTCCTTCAGTCCTGACTGGCTGAAGGTTGACTCAACTTTCCATCTTTCCAAGGTTGGTAAAATGAGAACCCAGATTGTTGGGGGCAATATGCTGACTCTGTAAACCGCTCAGAAAGGGCTGTAAAGCACTGCAAAGCAATATATAAGTTTCACTGCTATTGCTATTGCTACTACCAGAAAACTAACACTGAAAGACCTATTAGACTTTCATTCAGGATTAGCGAACCCCTGAACTTCTGAATGTCTCCAGACTTTAAGAGAGTGTGATAAAATTAAAACTTAATACAGGCAAAATAGAATTGTTACTGATTCGGTGGGCCAGATTTAAGATTTGGGAGAAATTCTATTCTGGATAGGATTTTCTTTAGGTTCAGATTTGCAGTCCAGAAGGTCCTCCAAAATTCAGCACTGACACTAGACAACCAGCTGCATATCTATCTAAAGGAGAAAGATTTGATTGTTGTGGTATCAGAGTTGGTGGTGGTCAAAGTTGGGCTATTGTGATACTGGGAAATTCCAGAAGATGATGCAGAAATTCCAGGTGGTGTGGAAAAGCTAATCTAATCACCTTATTTTAGAGACCCCATAATCCCTTGTGGGATGGTAGAGTCTTGGGCAACTGAATGGACCTGAGTGTTTACTAGCCAGATGCCCTTCCTGTTGCCGATGTGAAGATTGTTTCAGCAAGTATATTCTCATTGTGCCAGAGAGAAAAACATCTGCCTCTACCTAGGATTGAACTGACAGCCTCCTGATTGTGAGGCAACAGCTCCACCTCTAGGCCACCACACCGCTCACAGCATGGGATGCTAATGCCTCCTCCAAATTCAACATTGATAACATCAATAATGACATAACTTTATTGACTACTAATTGCCCGCCCAATCAATTCAAGGTACTTATGTTATAAGGTATTTCAAGATTTAGAACCAAGTGCCTACAGAAACACCTATTTCCAGTGGTGATATTCAGCTGATTTGGGCCGGTTGAAGCAAACCTGCCCCACCCCTTCCAGGACTCCCCGCACACTCCGTTTTGGCTCCCAGGTAAGTACAGGGAGGCCTACTAGGCCCAAAGCAAGGCATGGGGGTGTGGTGTGCCCCCCCAACCCATTTTTCTCCCAGGAGGCTGCAGGGAGGCCTAGTAGACCCAAAATGGGGCACAGGTGGTCAGCGTGCCCACCCCCACAGCCCATTTTTGCTCCCAGGATAGTGAAGGAGCCTGAGTGCTGCCTGTCACACCCCATGGCCATGCCCACCATGGCTGGTCATTAGGACAAAGAACCAGTTGTTAAATTATTTGAATCCCACCACTGCCTATTTCCATACAATTTGCCCAACATCCTTAGGTTAGTGAGGCATCTTTATGGGTACATTTTACATTCAAGTTTAATTCTTTCCATGGCAGAGCACCTGTTGTGGACTCTGCTGCCATTGGAGCTGAAGCCAGCCTCTTCAAGAGAGATATTAAAACACTTGCTTACCTAGGCCTTTTAACAATTTTACTATTTTAATTATTTTAAAATGCATTGCTTTAATAAAGTTCTAACATTTGCTCTAATTGTGTGTCTGTGGTTTTAAGCTGCCTTGAGCGGTTAAGAGAGTGATCAACATACAAATACCAAAATAAATACATGTTGACTTTTTCTAGTTTCCATCAAAAAAAAAAAAAGTAGCTCTCTAAAGACCATATTAAATCAGCAAGTTTTTCTACTTAATTTCTCCAGTAAATTTAGCAGCTATTTATTATCGGACTAGAGTCCAATAATGAGATTGGCCTTAAAATTTAAAGGCTCATCTAAATCTGTATATATTTGCTCTGCATTGTTAATCTCCTGAAAGAAATTGGACTTGTCTTTTCTAACTGTAGCTTTCCAAATATATTAGACTACAACTCCAATGGTTCCCCAGTGTAGCTATACTGACTGGGAAAGCATCTTTCAAAGTATCTTGAAAGCACCAGGTTGAAAAAATAGATTTAAACCATACCTCTTTGTCTCTTATTGGATTATTTAATAATTTGTCTCTTACTGGATTATTATATAGGAAAAAAGCCAAACAAACCAATCAACCCACATGTGTGTGATAAACTTCTGTGTTGGTTAAATGATATCTTATAAACTTCCTAGATGATGTGTCAAATGGATATGTTTGGAGAGATTCATTTGCAACATCTCATTGGTTTGTTGATCTTCTAATATAGATGAATAGAGATGAAAAGCCAAGGTGATTTCTTGGCTTTTCAGCACTTTTTTTTTTAAATTTACATTTATATCCCGCCCTTCTCCGAAGACTCAGGGCGGCTTACAGTGTGTAAGGCAATAGTCTCATTCTATTTGTATATTTACAAAGTCAACTTATTGCCCCCCCCCCAACAATCTGGGTCCTCATTTTACCTACCTTATAAAGGATGGAAGGCTGAGTCAACCTTGGGCCTGGTGGGACTAGAACCTGCAGTAATTGCAGGCAGCTGTGTTTTAATAACAGGCTATCTTACAGCCTGAGCCACCACGGCACTTTCCATCTTTAAACCTTCCAGTTGTAATTTACCTAAATGAATGCAAGAGAAAGAAGAAAAAATGAATCGGCTGCATCATTACTGGCTTGATGTTAAAAAATTTTAATTTGCTTTTATGGGTTTTAAATTTTTGTAAATTTTATAGGGTGTTATTGTATTTTAATTTTTTGGCCAATTGAATAAGTTTTTTAAGGGGTTGTTCTTAATATTATTTGTATTGTTCTTTTTTGTATTTTATTTTGGCTGTGCACCGCCCTGAGTCCTTCGGGAGAAGGGCGGTATACAAATTAAAATATTGTTGTTGTTGTTGTTGTTGTTGTTGTTGTTGTTGTTGTTATTATTATTATTATTATTATTATTATTATTATTATTATTATTATTATTAGAATATAGAAATGACTGTTCAGGGTAGTGAACAGGTGATTTAGAGATAAGAAGGTGATACTATGTTAGATATTGTTAAATGGGTACTCTGATGCTGCACATGAGATACCTCTTTCCTAGGCATCCATAGTTGTGTGAATAGGAGAAATATTTTCAAGAAACAGTCTCAGTACTGACAGTGCCCCATCTATAGAATAGATTTAGAAGAACAAATCTCCATATCTATCTATCTGTCTATCTATCTATCTAGTCATATACACATGCACATACACACACACACACACACACATATATATATATACAAATACACACACACACACACACACACACACACACACACACTATCAAAATTTTCCTATTGAAGCAACCTGGTCTACCCAAATATGGGAGGGTGCATACTGCGTCCCTTTCGCCTTTCAGCCCCAATCCAGGAACCCTCAAGCAGTCGCATTCACGACAAACTATTTTGTCTGAAATTTAAGAGAAGGGAAGCAGTATGTTCCCTCCCATATTTGGGTAGACCAGGTTGCTTCGATAGGAAAAAACCCCACTTAATCTTTCCCCTGGTACAGCTGACAAAGAGGCTGTGGCTTAGAGGTTAACACATCTGCCTAACTATGCAAGCAAGCCCAGGTTCGAATCCCAGAAGGGTATGGCTACCTGATGAGAGCTAAATAGCTTGAAATAGACTTATACTAGTCTTTATTTCTTTGTCAGTAAATATAAATTTAACACAAAATAGTTTGTCGTGAAAGTGACTGCCTGTGAGGGTTCCTGGATTGGGCCTGAAAGGCGAAAGGGAAGCAGTATGCTCCCTCCCATATTTGGGTAGACCAGGTTGCTTGCATAGGAAAAAACCCACTTAATATAAGTTTTCTCTTTCTGCCACATATTCAAAATAGACAGTGATATATAAAAATGTGTGTGTGTGTATGTGTGTGTGTGTATAGGTATGGTGCAGGTATAATTTATGAATGCATAAAGCATGTGTGTTATGTTTGTGTTTGGGTAGATAACACAATAACAATATTATTTGCATATAATATATTTATAATATATTTATATTTATATTATATTTATATTATATATGTATAATAAATATATATAATAAATATATATATATATATATTATATATAATATATATAATATAATATATATGTAGGTCTTTGGTTATTCGGGTTTTCTCCCGCGTAAAATTGGAAGTGTCTTGGCGACGTTTCGACGAAGTCTCATTCGTCATCTTCAGGCTTCAGCTTCATGCTTCTAGGCGCAATGTATGATCGCAGCTGTTTCTTCCTTTTAACTGCTAGTGGAGTTTGAACTGATTGGGTGGGAGCTTGGCAGTGCTCTGATTGGATGGGTTTTTTTTTTTGCTCTGATTGGCTGGAGGTGTGTCCTGTTTGGGTGAGGGCTTGGTTGTGCTCAGATTAGTCTGAGTTGCAGTGGGATTTGAGCTGGTGAGCTACATTGCTGTTGTTTGGCTTCATGTTCGTGGTCATGCTACATCTTCATGGTGGGTGTCAGTCTGCTGCATGTATGGATTGGAGGGGTTTGAAATGGCTAATGTTGCAGCTGCGGTCTGGCTTCTGGTCCTTGGTTGTGCTTCATCATCGGTGTGGGTTTGAGTCTGCTTTCTGGGTGGATGTGTGGTGGTGACATCCTGTGTGGCCCTCGTGAGTGTGGGTCTGGTGTCATTCTTCGTGTTAGGGACTCGTTTGTCAATAAGGGCGGGTTTCCAAATGGCTGGTATGCGGGAGGTGAATAAACAAATCGTACAATTTATTGATATCACTGTACCAGGAGATGCCAGAGTTGAAGAAAAAAAACTGGAAAAAATCACGAAATATCACAACCTGGCCATCGAAACTATGCGATTATGGATGAAACATGTAGCAGTGAATCCCCTTTGCCATTGGGGCACTTAGTACCATGTCCAAGAATTTTACAAAATACATCAAGAAATTGCAGCTTCCTGCAATAACACCAGCAGAACTGCAAAAAACTGTGCTACTTGAAACATTGTACATTTTAAGAAGATACTTGGTCAATACCTAGGATGCTGGCAGCAACCCGTATCAACCATCAGCGGCAGTTAATGATATTTGTGTTACATTTTTAAATGTCCAGTTTCATATTTAATGAATAAAAAAGATAATAATTTGTTTAAACATATTAGCCAATTCCTGCTTTGGTTTCCTCCTGCTTCTGCCAACAAGCTGTTATGCATAGTCTTTCTACTGTGTTTCAATTTTGCTTGCTTCTATCTTATTTTGCCTTCCCTATAGGTGCTATCAACTTGCTACCAGCCTTTTCCTTGGACATCTATTGATTTTTTATCAAATACTCCCTCCTGCTTCACCCGGTACCTCTCCTCCATATGCATTATCCAACTAACAGGTCACAAACAGGTCACAAACACAATGGAAGCCAGGGGTGAAGCAGGAAGGAGTATCCTTGATGTCCCTTACAATCCCTCCTCCATGCTTCTTGGGTGGCTGTCCCAAAGGTGCAATTTGCAGGGCCGTACTGAGGATTTTGGACAATATCTGTCCGATAAAATCGCTCGGATCTGGGATGGTCTGGATGCTGATTGGGTAGATTCGGGTGGGATGACAGAGGTAGCTCTTGAGACTATTATCTGATGATGCTGTGACTCCTGAGGTCATGGACAGGATAATGAGGAGGCTGAATGCGACTACATGTTTACTGGACCCGTGTCCCTCCTGGTTGGTGCTGGCCACACAGGAGGTTACACGAGGCTGGCTCCAGGGAATTATCAATGCTTCTTTGATAGAGAGTGTTTTTCCTACCGCCTTGAAAGAGGTGGTGGTGAGGCCCCTCCTTAAAAAGCCCTCCCTGGACCCGGCTATTTTGGCAAACTACCGTCCTGTTTCCAACTTTCGCTTTGTGGCGAAGGTTGTTGAGAGTGTGGTGGCATGTCAGTTTCCCCGGTACCTGGATGAAACTGTCTATCTGGACCCGTTCCAGTCCGGCTTCAGGCCTTGGTACAGCACGGAGACAACTTTGGTTGCGTTAGTTGATGATCTCTGGAGGTCTCGGGACAGGGGTTGTTCCTCTGTCCTGGTCCTATTAGATCTCTCAGCGGCTTTTGATACCATCGACCATGTTATCCTGCTGCGGCAGCTGGGGGGTTTGGGAGTGGGGGGCACCGTTTTGCGGTGGTTCTCCTCCTATCTCTCTGACCGTTCACAGACGGTGTTGGCAGGGGGGCAGAGATCGACCTCAAGGCACTTCATATGTGGGGTGCCGCAGGAGTCGGTTCTCTCACCTCTCCTGTTCAACAGGAGCCGCTGGGCGATGAAGCCGCTGGGCGAGATTATCTGTGGTTTTGGGGTGGAATACCATCTGTACGCTGATGATACTCAGTTGTACATTTCCACCCCTAAACACCCCAACGAAGCCGTTGAAGTGATGTCCCGGTATCTGGAGGCCGTACGGGTCTGGATGGGGAAGAACAGGCTTCAGCTCAACCCATCCAAGACAGAGTGGCTGTGGATGCCGGCATCCCGGTACAGTCAGCTTATTCCATCGCTGACTGTTGGGGGCGAATCATTGGCCCCCAGGGGGAGGGTTCGCAACTTAGGCGTTCTCTTGGACGATCGGTTGTCTTTAGAAGAACATATGATGACCATCGCCAGGGGAGCTTTTTATCAGGTGTGCCTGATACGCCAGTTGCATCCCTTCCTTGACCGGGATTCCCTATGCACGGTCACTCATGCCCTTGTCACTTCCCGCCTGGACTACTGCAATGCTCTCTACATGGGGCTCCCCTTGAAGAGCACCAGGAGGCTCCAGCTGGTCCAGAATGTGGCTGCGCGGGTAATAGAGGGAGCACCATGATGCTCCCATGTAACACCTCTCCTGCGCAGACTGCACTGGCTGCCGGTGGTCTTCCGGGTGCAATTCAAGGTGCTGGTTATCACCTTTAAAGCGCTCAATGGCACAAAACCGGGTTACTTACGGGACCGCCTACAGCCACCAATAGCCTCCCATCGGCCTGTGTGCTCCCATAGGAAGGGCCTCCTCAGGTTGCCGTCAGTCAAACAATGCCGACTGGTGGCCCCCAGGGGGAGGGCCTTCTCTGTGGGGGCTCCTGCCCTTTGGAATGAACTGCCTCCGGGGTTGCATCAACTCCCCGACCTCCGGACTTTTAAACACGAGTTCAAGACTTTGTTATTCTATCGCGCGGGGCTAGCCTAATGAAATTTTAATGGGAGTTTCTATGACGGTTTTATATCAGTTTTAATTTTTTGGCCAAATTTTAGAATTAGTTTTTTAATATGTTCTTAACTTTTGTTTATTACTATGTTGTTTTTATTTTGGCTGTGAACCGCCCTGAGTCCTTCGGGAGAAGGGCGGTATAAAAATTGAATAAATAAATAAATAAATAAATAAATAAATAAATAAATAAATAAATAAATAAATAAATAAACTGGACTTTCTGGTTTTTCTTTGAAGATGTTTTGCTTCTCATCCAAGAAGCTTCTTCAAATTGCCTTCAAGAGTGGCCTTTGTCTTTTAAACGCAGATGGACTGCTGAATCTAGTCCTAATGGGTTTGTTCTTCTATGTTGTGCCATGCATTTGTGAAGTGGTTGTTTTGTTTCCCCAATGTACAGATCTGCACATGGCTCACTGCACTCTACTGCATATACCATATTGCTCAGTTTGTGTCTGAATATTTTATCCTTGGGGTGGACAAGGTTCTGCCTTAGTGTATTCTTGGGCTTGAAAATGAATAGAATAGAATAGAATAGAATAGAATAGAATAGAATAGAATAGAATAGAATAGAATAGAATAGAATCTGGAAGGAACTTCGGAGATCTTCTAGTCCAGCCCCCTGCTCAAGCAGGAGAACCTATGCTATTTCAGATAAGTGGCTGTCTAGTTTCTTCTTAAAATCCTCCAGTGATGGAGTGTCCATGATTTCTGAAGGCAAATGCTGGTTAATTGTCCTCACTGATAGGAAGTTTCTCCTTAATTCCAGGTTGCTTCTCTCTTTGGTTACTTTTCAACCATTGTTTCTTGTCCTGCCCTCAAGTGCTGTGCAGAATAATTTTATATCCTCTTCTTTGTTGCAGCCCCTCAAATACTGGAATACTGCCGTGTGCATGTTTGTTGTGTTGTTCTCAAGATTCTCCTGAGTTTTTCTGAGCTGTCTGCAAGGAGTATAAATCCTTCCATTCCTCACCATCTGGTCAGAGCTGCAGAAGCTTCTTGGATGAGAAGCGAAATGTCTTCAAAGAAAAACCAGAAAGTTCAGTTGCCTCTTGAAAAAGCATCTTTGGGACAACCATGACCTGGATGACTAAAAATCTCCATAGACACTTGTTCGGTGGCTATTTTTGAGCATCAGTCTAGTCCTGTTTTGGAAGTATACAAAAACAATTTCCAAAAGAAACCTGGCAAGTAGATTTCAGATTACAGGTGAGAGATGCAGCAGGATGCAGAAAACAGTTTTACTCCATGCCTGTCCTCCATGTCTATAACTTGTGAGTAGTGGTGTTTTTTTGTTTTTTTATGTCAATACTCTTTCCAAAAGCAGCAGAAACATGTTCAGAAATAGCCTGACTGACAGGGGCATGAAATGTCTCTGACCAGGACCTATAATTTATTAGTAGAGACATGAAATAAGCAAGGGGTTTTCGCTGTTACTAGGGCATATTTATGACTAGTAAAGAGTTTTATATAAAGGACTTCACAGATTCCCCCCAGCACCCCTGAAAATGGATTTGATGGCATTCTAGAGAGTAAAGTTCCCTTCTTGTCAAAATTTGTGAAATGTCCTGATTTTTTTTTTTTTTTTTTTTTTTAACGTGGACCAAGCTCTTTATTGTACTGATTTTTAAAATGTCAGACAATTTCTTTTTTTTTTTTCTATTAAAAAGTTTTATTTTGACATTCTTATCCAATAACATATCCAATAACATATTTAATGTACCCTCATATACAATTAATCGGATCTGCCTGGTCACCACCCCCTTCCTTTTCCTTTTACTCTCCTTCTTTACCTTCTTCTACTTTCCATAACCATCCTCCCCCTCTCTTATCTACATCCTCTCCTCTTTCCTCCCTATTCCTTTCTTCTCCCTCTTCCCCTCTTCCTTCCTTCCTTTCCTCCTCCTCCTCTTTCCTCCTTCTCTCTTCTACTCCTTCTTTCCCTTCATTCTAAAGTAGTAACCAGGCAGGTCCGATCTTACATTAATTATACATCTTCAATCATCTTTGTACATTAACTATCAATCCATTTTCTACCCTCCCCTCCTTCCTTCCTCCCCACCCCCAGGACTTCCGAGAACCGAGTACAGGGTATAAAACTAACAACAAAATTAAAATCTAGCACAAATCATAATCCATAGTCGTTCCTTAAAACCTCCACTCCTTCCAAAGACAAAGAAGATACTTTTCTTCCACTCCATTATATATCAGACCATTCCACTCCTAGAATTCTCAAAGTTTCCAATTGAGTTAGTGTTTATTCTTGAATAAAGTACGTAGTTTTTAATATCCAACCTTCATCAATCAATATCAAAACAACATTCCATCTTCCAATATTCACCAAGGTTTCTTCTAAAATGTCTTTCTTCCCTTAGCAATCTCTCAAAAATAGTTCATATTTCCGACTTAGTTTCTTTAATTTTTCTGTCCAACCTTCAGGGTAAGCAATAGTCCATCTTTTCACATCTTTAACATTTATATATACAACAAATAATATTACAAATATCCAAAGTGTCAATTGTAATAATTAAAATCTTCACTTTACCTTACTTATGTCAAATAACATTGTTAAAATTACACCTATATCATCCACAATATATCTATTATAACAATTACATTCTAATTAACATTACATCCATCTCTTAAATATAATATTTAATCCAAGTTCCTAAATTTTACTATCTATCCTCCAAAATTAAACAATATTCCATCTTCCTATTCCTTTATACCTTTAATATATCATATAGTACCCCTAAAATTACACATTTATATCCACAATAAGTCATTTACAAAAATTAACCATAATCATATTTAATAAAGTTAAACATTCTCCTCCCTTCTTCTATCTTACACATTTTCAACCATCTATTCACCATTCAACTTAACATCTGTTAACAAAGAATTCCCAATCTTTAATACATTAGTATAAAAATCTCGTGCTTTACAAATTGTATTGAGAAAATACTTTTTCCTTTATAATTCAGTGTTAAACCTGCTGGAACCTCCCATCTAAAATATATCTGATGTTTCTTAAGCTCATCCACCAGAAAGGCAAATTCTTTTCTCTTTCTTAACATTTTAGGAGGAATTTCCTTCATCATTATTATATCTTGTCCTAATATTTGAAATTTATTTTTATAAAATGCTTGCAAAATTCCATACCTAATCCTCTTATTTGTAAAATAAATAACCACATCTCTCGGTAAACACTTCTGCCTTGCCCACCAGGAATTAACACGATAAATTTTTTCAATATTAACTTCAAAATCTTCTGGTTCCATTCCTCTATCTGGGCAAAGGCCTGAATAAAAATCTCTTTCAAATTTTCCTCTTTAAATTCTCTTAAACCCCTTACCCTTATAGCATATTCCATTAATTTATATTGTAATATAACCCTTTCTTCCTCTGCCTTATCAGCCTTAACCTGAATATCATCTATTTTATTTTCTAAATTCAAATTAATTTGAACTTCATCTATTTTCCTTTGCAAATCTAAATTAATTTGGTTAAATTCATTCAGTCTTTCTTCTGTCTGTGTACTAGATAACAATAATGGAGTAATTGATTCCTTTAATTTTTTCATCTCCTTACTCTGCTCTTCCACCAAATCTTTAAAATCCAGTATTTCTTTCTCCATTTCATTAAATTTTTGATCTATTTCTGAAAGATGAGCCTCCATAAGCTCCTGTAAAAAATTCCTTAGACTGTCTTTAATATCTTCTTTCAATTTCCGTACCTGAAGTGAAGATATTTCCAATAATTTAGAAGTGGTTAAATCTCTTTGCTTAAAAGCCATTTTTAAACTAAGTAATATCAAGAAGAAGAAGAAGAAGAAAAAAAGGGGGAGGGAATAAAAAGAAAAAAAAACCCAATAAATTTTTCTTCTTAAACACTGTAAAAAAAAAAGATAATAAAAAAAGAAATAGATTTTTTTTTTTAAAAAAGAATTCCATTTAGAAAAAAAAAATCTTGTTATTTTCTTCTTAGAGGTTCCACACCAGCAATTGTAATCAGCATTTCCTTAGCTTTCACTTTCAAAAAACAAAACGCCATCTTTCTTCATCTCCACTCTTCAAATAACTTCTCTGTCAGGGAGTTAAAATCATCTTACAAGCAAATGCCAGCCTTCCTGCTTTCGATTCTTCCGTGTTGAAAATTTATCATAAATCCTCTTCAGTCACGGAGATGGACGCTGCGTTTTGCTCTGCTTTTTGCAGAGGCGTTCTGGACTCTGGAGCTTTTTTGAACTATCGAAGGAGCGTTTCCCATCAAACCACCAGAAATCATTCTGGGGCTTTTCTTGGGGGCTCAAACTTCAGTTCAAATGCTCATCTCCCCCTCTTTGCCCGAGGCAGAGATTTACGAGCTGTTGACAGAAGATTAGCACTGTCTAAACAGCTCTCACAGAATCACAAAGAACGGGCGGACTGAAATTGCCGCCATTAACACAGCGGAGCCAAACCGGAAGTCTCTGAAATGTCCTGATTTTGACCTTCCGAATTCAGAAGCCTTTTATGTGTCCAAACTTCAATCTCTTATTCCAATTATCTGGGGTGGGTAGAGTGGTTTGAGTGTTTTTTTTTTGTATAAATCTCTATTAAATAATAGGCATCCATGGTGTTGAAAGCAAGAGCTAAGTAGCTGTCATAGAAATATGGTTGTGTCACTAAGAGCAGAATGCACCATTATTAGTCTGTCAAGCATCTTTAATTTAAAGGCTACAATAAATGATATTTCATCCTGGTCATTACAAACCAAGACTTATTTTTTTTTAGCATGCTGTTCTTTCAAACACAGTTCTCTCTCTCCAGACAATATTCAGTGATTTGCCTACTTTACTGCTCTGCATGGCAGTGGAAATGCAATACATAAGGATAAGAATAAGCATTAGAGTGAACGCCCAAACACTTTTTCCACAATATTTTTATTCAGAATTGTTTTGCATCTGTAGAATGCATTTTTCCTGAAACTGCTGAAAATAAATTGGATAAAAATTAACCCCTCTGCCTAAATATAAAGAAACAGGCAAACCTACGTCTGATTTCTCTGAGATGAATGCTCGGGTTCTTTTATGTAACCTTGACCTCTCTACCTTTCCAGACCTATCTGACAATGGCATATAAAACAGAAAATGAAGTGCATAGCAGGACTCAGGAGAGGGCCTGGGTTTAACCTACATGGAATGTAAGAAACTCTCCTGTCCAGTGGTGGGTTGCTCCTGGTTCGCCCCAGTTCGGGTGAACTGGCAGTGGCGGCAGCAGGAGGCTCTGCCCAGCTGCCCAGATGTCATCAAAAATGCTCTGCGCATGCGCAGAAGTGTTGTGCACTCACAAAGCACACTGTTGTGACCCAGGCCCAAGTTGGTACTAATAAACTTAGTCCGTGGAAAAGCAAACTTTATTCGAACAGCTGGGAATTACTTCATTCCCAGCATCGTTCAACTCAAAGTAAAACAAATGCCTCCCAACACAAATTCTTCAGTTATCTCACAAACCTTAGTCCAATTAGGCAAACTGCCAAAGGCCCTTCCTGGCAAACATCCAGAAGCCAAAAAAGCAAAGACAGATATGAAGCAGAAGACGCAGCTACAAAGTTGTTTTCCGGCAAAGCTAAAACACCGGTGCTGGTCTGTTTTAAGCCTTATGGAAGGGGCCAGTCATCTCTTGGCCCTACTCCGAGTTGTCTCTCTGCTTGAGCTGCTCTTGCTTTCTGGCAGCTCTTCTCATGCATGCATTAGGAACAGGCTCCTCCTGTTCCTCTGCCTCACTACTATCAGTCTCTGGAGGCTCTGGAGTCCGCACTTCAGTTCCCGATGGCGCTTGCCTCACCTCAGCCTCATCGCTGTCTGACTCTGTTGCCAGCTCCGTAGGCTGCTGACGGACCACAACACAGGACCAAGCGATCGCACACTACCGATAGCGAACCAGTAGCAGAGGGATTTGAAACCCACTACTGCTCATATCTATAGGCTCAAAATCTTTATTTGGATTAGGAATCATAAATGTGACACAAAGATTCACAGAATAAGAAAGCTTGATGAGATGTTTTTAGATTGTCTAGTCCAAGTTCTTCATAATGCAGGGAATCTAGAGTAAGTACACTTTTAAAAATGGTGTTCAACCCCTCTGCTTATACATATTCAGTGAGGGAAAAATGGCTGCCTAAATTAATGGGTTTATGTTTCTCCTAATATTTAACCAATAAACTACACTCCAATAGCTGGATTCTTATCACTTCCAATTCTACCATTGGAATAACAGAGAATAACTCTTTCTCCACGGTGGTGCAGTGGTTAGAATGCAGTACTGCAGGTTACTTCTGCTGACTGCCGGCTGACTGCAATTTGGCAGTTCAAATCTCACCAGGCTCAAGGTTGACTCAGTCTTCCATCTATCGGTAAAATGAGGATCCAGATTGTTAGGGGCAATATTCTGACTCTGTAAACTGCTTAAAGTGGATTTTGAAGTGCTGTGGAAGCAGTATATAAGTCTAAGTGCTATTGCTATCCTCTTCTGTATGAGAATGTTTCTGATATTTGGAAAAACATGTCCCTTCTCAATTTTTTCTAGATTGAATATATGTATTCTTTCGATTCTCACTAGATCAACATAAGTTTAAATATTTACATGTGAAACAGCTTATTGAAGGATAAGTATCTGTATAAATATGTGTGTATATCTCTGTCCTCATTCTTTCATTCTCAGTGCATATATGTATGGATTGCATATATAGAAAGAAAGAGATTTCTCAAGCACAGCTTCCATGCCCCACAATCATATTATAAGGAGCAAATAAAAATATAAATCCCTCACGAAAATTGGAACTATATCACTTGGAGTATTTTCTGCTAGTTGTTTTTATTTATTGCTTGGTACAAAATGTACTTTCTTTGTGTGAGGAACAGCTTTTTGGCAGCCTGTATTTCTGACAGAAATATGGCAGTGTGTGTGTGTGTCTGTGTGTTTAACCGCCAGCCAATAAAAGTTATAATGTATATCGAGAAGTAGGCTCCTCAATATAAATAAAACTCCAAAGGTTTATCATGTGGAACTGCAAGCTTCAAATGCACAGTGAGTCTTAAGCATGCCATTGCAGCCAGTCTGCACAGGGTGTGGATGCTCACGGGGTGTGCATCTATCAAATTGCTACAGTGAATTCTAATGACACCACACCACCGCCCCCCACATTGTTTTACACACAGCCTAATCCCCCAAAGTGACTGCACCAAGAGCTGTATTCCCCTTCAAGCAATAGAAATCTGATCTGGCTTCTCTCAGCTGGAAGGCATCTTTTGCATATCACACAAAAAATGATAGGCTGCCTTTTCTTTAATGTCTCGTAATGATTTCCCTGAAAGCAATGAGCCACAACCTTTCCTTTGCCGTACACTTAAACATGCACACCCAATCCCTTCTGCAGTGGCTGGGAATGTCATACAGAACATAGCTACAATGCACCCTGCTGGAGAGGGGAGGGGGCAAAAATACATCAGCCAACCGGCGACACTTGCATTTAGTTAGACCACGAGACGCTGGTGAGGAGGAAAAAATGATCGTTCCGCAGCCATAGCTTATAGTGCTGTAATTTAACTGACATAATAAATATTTGATTATTCTTGCTGAGGAGACATACATGGTTGTTTTATCATTCTTGCAGAGTGGAGGGGATAAATGGACCAAATAAGGCACTTGAAACTGCTATAAATCAGACATCTATCTTATAAATCAAAAATATTAAAATGCAAAAAACCCGGGCATATTTGTGAGTATGGTGTTCGTAAATTGGAAAATGGTAAATTAAATTTAAAGACTGTACGGTAAATAGTAGCTATTAATGGACAGGCAAGGAGATGCAGAGGTCAGATTGAGCCCAAACTACTGATAGTTTTTCATGAACATTTGGTTGTTCTCTAAACAAAGATTCCCCTCCCACTCTCTTGTCCAAAAGGTTTTGAGAATTTCTCACGGAAATGATTGGTGACATGGACTCCGTTCATACACTTTGTCTGAACCTTAGGCAAGCCTGTCCCACAATATTCCTGAACATCTATCTGCTTCTGGAAATGTTTGCCTGTTTAAAGCTGTGTAGTGCAAACGAGTTTAACACCCTGCAATGCAGGGTGAAATTGTTAAGGTTTATTAACAAAGACATTAGAACTGCAAAGAATGCAGTTTTCTGCCACTGTACAACATAGAATAGAATAGAATAGAATAGAATAGAATAGAATAGAATAGAATAGAATAGAATAGAATAGAATAGAATAGAATAATTTAATTTCTATACCGCCCTTCTCCCGAAGGACTCAGGGCGATTTCCAGCCAGGTAACACACAATAAAACATACAATATACAGTTAAAACAGTTAAAACCCTTTTAAAAAACCTATTCAATTTGGCCCATTACTTAAAATACACATTAAAACCATAAAAACCCAATTTGTAATTACTAATAGTTTTATGCCAGTCCTGCACGGAAGAATAAGTACGTCTTCAGCGCGCGGCGAAAGGTCTGGAGGTCAGGGAGCTGTCGGATTCCGGGGGAAGCTCAGAGGGTAGGTGCCCCCACAGAGAAGGCTCTCCCCCGGGGGTCGCCAGCCGACATTGTTTGGCTGACAGAACCCTGAGGAGGCCCTCCCTATGGGAGCACACAGGTCGATGGGAGGCAAACGGTGGCAGCAGGCGGTCCCGTAAATAACCCGGTCCTGAGCCATGGAGCGCTTTAAAGGTGGTAACCAGCACCTTGAATTGCACCCGGAAGACCACAGGCAGCCAGTGCAGCTTGCGCAGGAGGGGTGTTATATGGGAGCCATGAGTAGCTCCCTCCATCACCTACGCAGCCGCATTCTGGATCAGCTGGAGCCTCCGGGTGCTCTTCAAGGGGAGCTGCATGTAGAGAGCATTGCAGTAGTCCAGGCGAGAAGTGACGAGGGCATGAGTGACCGTGCATAAGGAATCCCGGTCTAGAAAGGGGCGCAACTGGCGGATCAGGCATACCTGATAAAAAGCTCTCCTGGAGACGGTCGTCAGATGTTCTTCAAAGAACAACCGTCCATCCAGGAGAACGCCTAAGTTGCGGATCCTCTCCATTGGGGCCAATGACTCACCCCCAACAGTCAGCAGTGGCTGCAGCTGACTGTACCGGGATGCATCCACAGCCACTCAGTCTTGGAGGGGTTGAGTTTAAGCCTGTTCTTTCCCATCCAGACCCGCACGGTCTCCAGACACTGGGACAACACTTCGACAGCTTCGTTGGGGTGGTTAGGGGTGGAAATGTACAGCTGAGTATCATCAGCGTACAGCTGGTACCTCACCCCAAAACCATGGATGATCTCACCCAGCGGCTTCATATAGATGTTGAACAGGAGAGGCGAGAGAACCGAACCCTGTGGCACCCCACACATGAGGTGCCTTGTGGTCGATCTCTGCCCCCCTGCCAACACCGTCTGCGACCGGCAAGAGAGATAGGAGGAGAACCACTGAAAAACGGTGCCCACCACTCCTAAACTCCCCAACCGTCGCAGCAGGATACCATTGTTGATGGTATCAAAAGCTGCTGAGAGATCCAAAAGGACCAGGGCAGAGGAATAACCCCTGTCCCGAGCCAAAGGTTGGAGACAGGACAGTAGTTCTCCAAAACAGCTGGGTCCATACATAACTGCTTGAATGATCCTTCTTTTCTGACTTCAAGTGCAATATGGAAAAAAATATGCTAAGTGTCAGCCCTGAAGCCATTTCAGGAACATCTTCAATAGCAAGGCCAGTTGGAGCTGTGGGAACATAAGGGGGGAGATAGAAATAGCTGGGGGATGTGTAGCCAAAATAACTTTCTTTCTCATGGGAGCCAAGGATGCTCTACCAGGTATTGGAAAAGCGTGGACAGAAGCCAGCCGGAGTTGGGACTGAGACCTGATTGGACTATGTGATGGACATGTGACCTGGGGGCAAGGACTTTGGGTTTTCATTTGGGTGGTGAAAACCTCAGGTCCTTCAGAGTCAGGTTTTCACCAGCTGTGCCAATATGACATTCCTAATAAATTCTTACTTTGAGGAAAATCTAGGCCTCAGAGTTTTGATTGCTTTGGGTTTGTTATTTAGAACCCTGACACTAAGGTTCTCCATATACATTTTTAAAAATTCCTCATTTCCCTCAATTTAGTACCAAACATCCATGAATGTATATTCCACTGAGGATATGTGTACATCAGGGGCAGGTTTCAAAACCCGTCGCTTCTGGTTTGCTCATGGGCATGCATGTGCGACACTTCTGCGCAGAAGTGTCCAAGTGGGTGAGTGGAGCCTCCCGCCACTACCTGTTAGCCCAATCCGGGGCAAACTGGTAGCAACCCACCACTGATGTACATCTGCTTCTTAGCAACTTTTCAATGCCATTCTTAAAGTGAGCATAATATTCTAAACCCAAGGCCTTTTTCAAAGCATAGGATAATCTTGACTAGTAGAATGCTGTGTTGGCAAAAAAATATATATATTTTTTAAAAGACCTAAATCAAACAAAGTGGTATTTGAAATCAAGACAGTTCACCTGGGAAATCTTGTGGAGAAATACTAAATTAAATTGGTTCTTCCCCATTTATTCTACAAATGGATGCACATTATTGTTTTTCTGGATTAGCAGGTGGTACGCTTCACTAATAGCTGAATGTATATGCTTACCAGAACATAACCTGTTCTCTGCGTAAACATTTTTTCCCATTTTGGAGAGAACTAAATATTTTCAGATTCACATCTAAACTATAACTAAAAATCAGCTTTGGAAATAATTTCTAATAAGGCATCTTCTACTTATAAATGTTCAACAACATTTCTTTTCTTTTGTTGCGTGTGTGTGTGTGTATGTGTGTAGGCTTGAATATAGCCAGTTACTCTCATTGTTCTCCTCACCCTCCAGCTTCTACAGAAGAATTCTGAATACAATACAGTAAATACTTAAAATGCTCCATTGTTTCCTACACATGGAGATGATCATTTTGTTGAAGAGGATAGATAGATCTAGACCACGGGTGTCAAACTCACTGATCACGTTGCTGTCACATGACATTTCATGATGTTTTTCCCATTCACGGAGCTGGGGTGGGTGTGGCCTGTGTGTGACACATTTGGCCCGCGGGCTGCCAGTTGACACCCCTGATCTAGATGGATGGGAAGTACTTAATTCTTTAATAGAAGCCAAGACATTTTATTTTACTCTGTCCAGCCAAGGAAGATATAAAATAATGGGTAAAATATTTTCCTTTGTGCAAAGCCAACCTATAAGATTGCTGGTATTGATATTGGTGACAGATATGTTGCTTGGCTATCAAAACTTATTCTCCATGACCACACTTGTATGCAGCAGAGAGGAAATGTCTTCAATTTCCCACTCTACAAAAATGGATCGAGCAATTTGACCAACCCTTATCCTGCTTTATCAAGCATTGCATTTGTTACAATGGTCCTACAGAAAAGGACACCTTATCAGCATCACTGTACAATTGTAGTAGCAACTCTTTATATTTGAAAATAAACAAGTAGAGATTTTTCTTCCAATAGACAAATTCATTTGTCAACACATTACCAGTCCAACTCTTGCCAAAGTGAAGAAGCTCTTTGACTGAAGAAGGTAGTGCCATGAAGGAAAAGGTGTGGTAGAAGAGGGGACAGAACTGGCTACTAACCCAGTTGCTCACTCTCAGTAACTTTAAGTTGGGTGGACTTCAACTCCCAGAATTCCCTAGCCAGCCAGTTCTGGAAGATGAAGCCAACCCATCTTAAAGTTGTTAAGATTGAGAAACTCTGAACTAGACCATTTACCTTCCGCCCACTTCCCAAAAGTTGCTTTGTCATTCTACCATTCATACAGCTTTGGGATTTTCACTCTATGTGGCGTAATTTAGGTGATGGGTAGGAGTCTGTTCTTTGCAGATTAAGTACTGTGGTCAGTGAATCTGAAAAAGCATAAATGTTTAACTCATTTACATCCCTGCTTTTCATTTGGCTCAGAGTGTTTTCCCATTTAATTATTAGATAGCCCACAGTAAGCTAGTTATCAATTAATTGCTAAAAAAATGGCAGCCTGCACACACATTAGTTCTTAGATCTCTAATTGGTTACATGCCGCTTTCTTGTTCAAAGCTAATTAAAATTTCAAAACAACCGAATATTTGCTAGCTTTTAAAATCCTTTGACAACACATGTGGAGGCCAAAACACATGTTTGATGCTTGTTTGAATAATATTTTATTTTTTTCCACTGAACATAAACATAACTACTGGAAGTTGCTAGTTCATTTCTATTGAAAAACATTGATTCTTTGAGCCAAAATCCAAATTCCCAGGTTTTTACCAGGCACTCAAGAAAATGCAATGAGTCTCTGAGTTAGGGGTGTCAAACTCGATTTGATGGAGGACCGCATCAGGGTTGTGTTTAACCTCGGGGGGCTGGGATAGGCATGGCCAGGTTGGGTGTGGCCAGCTTGATGTCATTCGTGTTGAGGGCGCCTGTGGTGGCCCGTGCACTCTGCCAGCAAAAACAGGCTCCTGAGCTCCGTTTTCAGCTTTGACGGCTTCCTGCAACCCTCTGCCAGCAAAAACGGAGTTGGGTGGGGGTGCATGCAGTCTTCCCAAGCTCTGTTTTCTCTGGAAGAGCACCATGGCTGGTCTTTCGCTATTTCGAGGGTGGCCCCTTGGGCCAGATCTAAGTACCCTGCAGGCCGGATCTGGCCTGCAGGCCTTGAGTTTGACACCCCTGCTCTAAGTGGAGACTCTGAAAGACTCTAAAGTGTTAAGAGGACTAAAAGTATCTGTCAAAGTCTTAATCCCAGGAAAACTACAGTACAGAAGGTTTTTGAACACACACTCACAGAGATGCATATATATTCATTCATTTATTCATTCATAGTCCAATATATAATTTTACATCCAACAAAATCAGATTTCCTATATGGCTTTCAAAAATAATAACAATAACAGCAATAAATGCTCCTTGAAGATGGGAATTTATTTAAGGTGAGTTGTGTTTCATAATTTCCTATTTTAATATCCCAAGTTTGCATATTTGATAAAATATTTTTTTATTGAAGAGTCCATTATGCATGAAGGAGTGAAGTTATGCATGAATAATGCATGAAGGCCTTGCCTTATACACTGTAAGCCACCCTGAGTCTTCGGAGAAGGGCGGGGTATAAATGTAAACAAAAAAAAAAAAAAAGGACTGAAGTTTGCTAGCTGTTTTATGTAGTAACTCCTCCTCCTATCCTACACTGGAGTACTGTTTCTTCATTGATGTCGATGTTTTAAATTTGTAGCAGGTATACATTACCTTGAAGGGTTTCAACTATCCTGGCCAAAAGCCTTGGTGAAGCGCCAATTGGGACCCCATTGGATGAAGAGCTTTTTTGAATGGGGAATTGTTTCTTCCTTGATTGTTCCTACTTATCTATCTAGACAATGGTTAATTGGCAAGTAATGAAGAAAGATGTACTTGAAGCATTTCAAGTATGTACTTGGGCATGCTAGTCTAGTGAAGAGAAGGATAAGGAGAGACATGATAGCAGTGCTCCAATATTTGAGGGGTTGCCACAGAGAGGAGGGGGTCAAGCTATTTTCCAAGACTTCCAAAAGCCAGACAAGGAGTAATGGATGGAAACTGATCGAGAAGAGATTAGAAATAAGGAGACATTTTCTGACAGTGAGAATAATCAACCAATGGAACACCTTGCTTTCAGAAGTTGTGGGCACTTCATCAGTGGAAGCTTTTAAGAAGAGACTGGACTGCCATCTGTCATAAATGGTGTAAGATCGCCCTGCTTGGATGGGGGTTTATTTATTTATTTTATTTATTTATTTTGTCACAACAATATATGTAGGTATCATACAAAAAAGATTATATAGTATATAAACACATATATGAGTAAATATAAGGAGGTATAAGCATATATATATATATATATATATAGGAAGAAGAAAAGAAAAACAATAGGACAGGAACGGTAGGCACGTTTGTGCGCTTATGCACGCCCCTTATGGTCCTCTTAGGAATGGGGTGAGGTCAATAGTAGAAAGTTTTTGGTTAAAGCTTTTAGGATTATGAGAAGAGACCACAGAGTCAGGTAAAGTATTCCAAGCACTGATGATTCTGTTACAGAAGTCATATTTTCTGCAATCTAGATTAAAGCGGTTGACATTAAGTTTAAATCTATTAGTTGCTCTAGTATTATTGCAATTAAAGCTGAAGTAGTCTTTAACAGGAAGGACATTACAATAGATGATTCTGTGAGTTAAACTTAGGTCTTGTCGAAGGCGACGGAGTTCCAAGTTTTCTAAGCCTAGGATTTCAAGTCTGGTGGGATAAGGTATTTTATTGTTTTCAGAGGAATGGAGAACTCTTCTTGTAAAATATTTCTGGACACGTTCAATTGTATTGATGTCAGAGATGTGGTGAGGGTTCCAAACAGGCGAGCTGTATTCTAGAATTGGTCTAGCAAATGTTTTATATGCTCTGGTTAGTAGTTAGTGTTTTTGGAAAAGAAGCTACGCAAGATTAGGTTTACAACTCTTAGAGCTTTTTTTGCTATGTAGTTGCAGTGGGCTTTGGCACTTAGATCATTTGACATGAAAATTCCAAGGTCTTTAACAGGATGGGGGTCGTCTGTAAGGTAATGTCCATCTAGTATGTACTTAGTGTTTGGGTTCTTTTTATGTAAGACTGGGTTGGACTAGGTGACCTACAAAGTCCCTTCCAACTCTGTTAATCTAGTCTAATACTTTCTCTTTTGGGGAGACCTTTGATTTCTTCCCTTTTGAATACTTTATAGATGGAGCTTGTCTTAAAGTCTCTACTATTAGCTAAAAATAGTTAATAGCTGGAAAAGGGGGACAAAGAGCCCTAAGTACTTCCTTATCACACACCTATTATCCACATTCAGATAAACAGGAACCGGCACCAGATAAACAAAAACAATCAAGGAAAAATCAATACCCCAGTCAAGGCTGGTAAAGAGAAACTATAAACAGTCAGCAAACTTCACTTCCCAATACTTGCATTTCCTCTTGTTACTCTTACTCAAAGAACAATAGCCTTCCACCCTTTATAAGGTAGGTAAAATTAGGACCCAGATTGTTGGGGGGGCAATAAGTTGACTTTGTAAAAAAAAAAAATATACAAATAGAATGAGACTATTGCCTTATACATTGTAAGCCGCCCTGAGTCTTCGGAGAAGGGCGGGGTATAAATGTAAACAAACAAACAAACAACAATAGTAGCAATCTTTCAGTTGTCAATTGCAAATGAAGCCTTTAACAAACTGTATAGAATAAATTACATCCATATTTTAATATTTCTCTAGTTATACTGTCTACACCCGCAGCCTGAGATCCATATCAGCAAACTAGAGTTAAAACACTACCAGTTCCAATCACAGATTTAACTTCAAGAAAGTTTTTTTTTTTTTAAAAAAACAACAGATACTGAGATAAGAATATATGTGACTTAAAAAATGTCTGAAAGTAAGGACATATGGGAGACATGGATATCAACAGTGGACAAGAAAAGCCAATGATGACGCATAAATAACATAACCGCACAAGTGCCACAGTTTACATATTTGTATTAGAGGGCATGACATGAATATATAACTCTGGCTTTTGAGTTAATGACTTCACTTTGATATTATTGAAATACTATGGATTGTATGCTAAAATCTTAGCAGGATTTTATGTCACTATCATTGAAGTTAGATATTATTGGAATAATGGTAGATTTGGTCAGGGGCTAGATTCAAAGTTTATAGTATTTATAGTGCCATATAATTTTATATTATAACATTTTTATAATGTTTTTATAAAGTGTATATCTATCTATCATCTATCTATGTATCTAAGTGTAGATAGATAGATAGATAGATAGATAGATAGATAGATAGATAGATAGATGATAGATTACATAAGTGCTTCAAAAACAATTCAAAGGAAATGCTTTAGACCTCATTCAATTATTAGAGCAGTGGACTTCTTTGCTATTCTTTATTTTATTTATTTGTCAAGTACATGTTAGATAATATATATAAGTATAAGCATGAACTGAATATATAAAATGAATACAATTAAAGGGAACAATAGGACAGGGACAGTAGGCAAGCTGGTGCTCTTATGCACACGCCCCTTACAGAACTTTTAGGAATGGGGTGAGGTCAACAGCTGCCAGTCTAAAGTTAAAATTTGGGGGGGGGGTTGGGATGAAACCACAGAGTCAGGTAGTGCATTCCAGGCATTGACCACTCTGTTACTGAAGTCATATTTTCTGTAATCGAGTTTGGAGCGGTTCACTTTAAGTTTATATCTATTGTCTGCTCATATACACAATGTGGTTGAAGCTGAAGTAGTCATTGACAGATAGGACATTGTATCAGATGATTTTATGAGCTATGCTTAGGTCATACCGAAGGCGGCGTAGTTTTTCATTAAAATGGTCCTTGATTTTTCAGGCTTCTATGCAAGCTTTTTTTTTTAAAAAAAAAAAGATGCAGCTGGAGGGTGAAAAAAGATGGACCACTTGAATGAATAGTAGAGTGATGCTAGGCTCAGTTGAAGTTTGAAGCATTTTTTTTTTCAACTCATTGAATGTACCCAGATGGTTCACATAAAGAGAATGATCATTAACAAGACAATTGTTAGGTGTAATGTTATGTTCTTGGACTGATAAACTCGTTATCCTATGTAGCTATTAAAGAAAACTTGGTCTCCATTTAATCTGTGAGAAAAAGGATTAAATTGAATGAATTTTAGCTCAGCTGTTCTGTGCAGAAATTGGTCTTCCTAATTTCCTTTGCTCAGCCATGGCCATCTGAAAGTCAGCAACAGGACTCTTTAGGGGTCATCTGTTTCTTCAAAGGGGCTGCTGCAACACAATGACTTCTCTCTTTTTCTGAAAGCAAAATAATACAATGGGGCTCTTGATTCCACTTTGGTCATGGAAGATTTGAAGGAGCACAAACATGGAGGCATTTCCAGGGAATGGAACAAAATATAATCAATATCACTAAATTGATAATCAATACCACTAAATCAGGGGTGAAATCTAAAAATTTTCCCTACTGGTTCTGTGGGCGTGGCTTAATTGGTGAGCGTGGCTTGGTGGTCAGATGGCTGGGTGGGCATGGCCAATAACAATAAATAATAAAAATAATTAACAAAGTATACAAAACAATAAGAGGTACCAAAAACCAACTTTCACACTTTACACACACACAACAACACAACATAACACAACACAACTGACTCACACACAATGTAAAAGCAGCTGCACTTCATCCAAAATGGCCCCTGCAACAAGCAGGAACCTCACACTTTCACACTTTACACACACACAACACAACTGACTCACACACACATAAAATGCCACATACAGTTTTGTGAGATTTTGTGTGTTTGTGTAGTTAGAGTGAAACACTACAGAAACACACCAAATCTCAGAAAGCTGCACAAATATTTTATTTTATTATTTTTATTTATTTTTTTAGATCAGGGGGTCTCCAACTTTAGTAGCTTTAGGTTTGTGGACTTCAAATCCCAGAGTTCCTCATTCAGCAAAGCAGGAAGTCAAAGCAGGCTGTAATCAGTAGCTGAAATAAGCATTGTGTTGCCAACCAGAAAGGAGCAGTATGCAGTAATTATAGGTAAGTGAGGAGGGGGCATTGGGTGGGCATGGGTGGGGGCTCTTGTAAGTGGGGGCTGTTAAAAAGTGATTTTCAAAGCCTGCTAGGATCAGGAAACTCCTCTGGGGTTGCCAGAGGGGAAAAAGTTTTTAAATCGGCTCCTCTGAGGATCTCAGCTGAAGTTCCTTCATAGCAGTCCAGAACCTCTTAAAATAATTGTTTTAATATGTAGAAAACATGTTTTTTAAGGTTCTGGTGATGAGGAACTCAGCTGGGATGGCCAGAGGAGCCTTTTAAAGCCCCCCCCCTTTTCCTTTTTTTCCTTTTCGGCTGAAGAGGTTTTTTTAAAAAAAAACTTTTAAAGTGTTCTGATGATCTCTGCTCAGCCCCGCGATCATCAGAGAGGTGTGTTTTTTTTAACTTTTAAAGGCATGTTTTTGGCTGAAGAAAAACTTTTAAAAGTAAAAAAAAAACCTCTGCTGATGGTGCAGCTCAGCAGGGGCAGGGGGCGGGGCCAGGGATTTTTACTACCAGTCCTCCGAACCAGCAGCTGCCATCGCTACCTAATCGGGTGAGCCGGTGCAAACCGGGAGCATTTCACCCCTGCGGACTAAATTGGTAATCAATACCACTAAACTGGAACAACTAGTACATGATTGTGAGCCATGGTGGCGCAGTGGTTAGAATGCAATACTGCAGGCTTCTGCTGACTGCCGGCTGCTAGCAGTTAGGCAATTCAATTCTGACTGGCTCAAAGCTGACTCAGCTTCCATCCTTCCGAGGTTGGTAAAATGAAGACCCCGATTGTTGGGGGCAATATGCAGACTCTGTAAACCGCTTAGAGAGGGCTGTGAAGTACTATGAAGTGGAATATAAGTCTAAGTGCTATTGCTATATGTATGTCTGATTTGATTTTATATTATTTGCTATTAGTCACTGGATCAGAACAATCATTTATTAAATCCACTATTCTATATTTAAACTCCGGTCCCGGTAACCAACCTCATCCTGCAACGTTATCCTGGGGCATGTATATTTGCCTTCATTTGTGAGTAATCTATGTGATACAATGACCAAACTGATGCATCCAAGTGACTTGTAAGCATGGTTGAGAATATCACAGTATCTTCCAGAGTTACTTCTTACTAATTGGTATTTAAGATGGCTGAAATGTGTTTCCAAAGGACTTAAGCAGCCATCAAAGTTATCCTATCCCTTTTAAAGCCGTTCAAATTAAGACATTCCAAGGTACAGTATTATACAAGGAAGCACTTTTATTAATCTTGAACTTCTCTACATTTAGTTGGAATTGATAATCTGGAGCTCTAACACTGCAAAGAAATAGTTCTCTCTAGTGACATTGCCCATACCATTCCTGACAGTCTATATTCTTATCACATCTCCCTCATATTTCTTCATTTGCCTTTGCCATCATCATGCTTCCTCCTAGGAAAGCGATATCTTTTCCAGAAACAAAATAAGGCAAGATAATTAGAACAGTATACAATATTCTCAGTACTGCTCATGTTTTAATGTACAGTAATAAATGTGTTAAAAAGAGAGCTAACAATCCTTCAATTAGTTAGCAGCTTATACATCACAGTTTATATACACACACACACACACAAGTGGCTACTCCAGCCTGATGAACACACTGATGATTTCAGTTGTTTTGTCTCAGCAGATTGGCCTATTTCAGCCACAGGTAGAACAGATGGAAGATAATTGGTTCCATTTCTGGAATTCAGCCTGGTGAAACAGCCAAGACTAACAACCTCAGATATTAACAGTAGTTACTCCCTTAGGAATTGACATTGCCACTGCCACAACCTGACATTGACCACATGCTGGTCCACAGCATGTTTCCCACCCCACCCCTTCAATCAAGCAACTTTTTGTATCCTCAACCACAACAGTTTTCCTAGCCATCTGTTCTGCTTGGCTGAAGCTAGGGAAAGCACATAGACATCATATTCCAAAGTAGCAGTTAGTTGGCAAAGGCAATCAGACTGAAGGGTTCAAGAAAAAAATAAACCCTGTGATACACCAATTCCTAGGAAGAGAAAAATTAGTAAATTCAGCAGGATATGGACATGTGAATTATTGTTATGACCCAAGTGGTCAAGGCAAAGCAGGCCTCTCTAGAGCAGGGGTCTCCAATCTTGGCAACTTGAAGACTGGCAGACTTCAATTCCAAGAATTCCCCAGCCAGGAAAGCTGGCTGGGGGATTCTGGGAGTTGAAGTCCATCAGGCTTCAAGTTGCCAAGGTTGGAGACCCCTGCTTTAGAGAATCCCTTATTGTTCTCAATAAATGTTCCAGCAAATAGCCCTCCAATGCTTGGTATGCCTCCAACCCACACTACCCCGAAAACAGCCACCCTCATTCCCCCAAACAACATCCCCTACATTTACAAATAAAGTCCACAGAATAGGAGCACGCTCACAGGGCAAGGTCCACAGTTCCAAGTCCAGTCCACCCAGCTAAGTGAGTCCATGAGTCCAGGCACAAGACAAATGGCAGTCCCCAGGGCAAAGACAAGGTACAAGGCAAGAAGCAGCTCTAAAGACAAAGCAAAGCAAACATCCAAAATCAGTCCACAAGACAAGGGTAAGGTCCAAGACAAAAGGCAGAACACAAAGTGTGGGGGGATTGCAAAGAAAAGCAACTCCGAGTTCGAGGTCTTGTCATGTGTTCATGGCGTGTGTCAGCAAACATGACAAGACCTTGAACTCGGAGCCAAACCAAAGCCCGTGATGCTGCATCACAGCCATCTGCTCAGGACGTCACATTGCAGAACTCCAGAGGCCACAACACCAAAGCTCAGGACGTTACAACACAACATACCACCCAGGATGTTACAGCACAAGACTCAGGAGGTCACATTCCCAGAACTCAGGACATTTCCAGAAAGCCCATTACCACTACAGGAGATCACATTCCCAGAACTCAGGACATTTCCAGAAAGCCCATTACCACTACAGGAGGTCACATTCCCAGAACTCAGGACGTTTCCACACAGCCCATTAAGCAGGTCATTACAACACAAAAGACTAATGGCCACACAACTAGGATCACACCCACACAGGATGCTACGAAACAGCCGACTAATCTGCAAACACCCACTCCACCTACCAATCAAGATGCAACCACAAAGCCAGCCAACCCACTTACAGCAATACACCCCACCTCCCCACCAGTATTTATAGAGAGACGGCAGCTCCGACCATGGTTTGCTCGCACAAACACGAAGCCGAAAGCACCAGCCTGAAGATGACAAATGAGACCTCGTCAAAATGTCACCAAGATACTCTCAACCTTACATGGGAAAAGACCTGAATATGCCAAGACCTACATACCTATACCCGTGAAAACCTATACCAAGACCTATATATAGGTTTTATATATGGGATCACCCCTCTCACCTGTCATTGCCAACCTCTACATGGAACACTTTGAAACCCAAGCACTAGAAAAATCTGATCACAAACCCAAACTCTGGCTCAGATACGTAGACGACACCTTCATAATCTGGCCACACGGGAAAGAAAAACTTGACAACTTCCTCACACACCTCAATAGCTTACACCCCAAAATACAGTTCACCATGGAAACAGAAGTTAACAATCAACTTCCCTTCCTAGATGTCTTAGTCTACAAGAAACCCAATGGCTCCCTAGGACACACCATCTACCAGAAGAAAACACACACAAACCGCTATCTGCATGCACTCTCACACCACCACCCAGCACAGATCAACTCCGTAGCCAAGACACTCATCTCTAGAACAAAACGCTTAGCTGATGAACAACACCTAAAAACCGAACTACACACTCTCACAAATGTACTAACATCCAATGGATTCCAGAGAAATAAGATTACCAAACTAATCCAAAAAGAACCCCCCACTAAAATCCAAGACAGAGAACAAGAAAACGGCACAGCCCTCCTCCCATATATAAAAGGCACCACAGACAGAATCAGCAAGATCCTCCACAAACATAACATCAAGACAGCATTCTGCACAAACCAAAAAATATCCACCATCCTAAGAAACCCCAAAGACAAAATTGAGTTAGAAAATCAAGGAGTATATGAAATCCCATGCACCGCCTGCCCCACCACATACATTGGACAAACCAACAGAAGAATAAGTGCACGCATTGAAGAACACAAGAACTCAGTCAAAAAAGAGGAACCAACTTCTTCCCTGGTCCAACACCTTAAAGCCACAGGACACGATATTGACTTTAAAAAGACCAGAACTATTGCCAAAACTGAACACTTTAACAACAGAATAATCAGAGAAGCCATCGAGATAGAAAAACGCCCACATAGCATGAACAAACGAGATGATACCTCCCGCCTACCAGCCATTTGGAAACCCGCCCTTATTGACAAACGAGTCCTTAACACGAGGAATGACACCAGACCCACACTCACGAGGTCCACACAGGATGTCACCACCACACATCCACCCAGAAAGCAGACCCAAACCCACACTGATCAGGAAGCACGACCAAGGACCAGAAGCCAGACCGCAGCTGCAACATTAGCCATTTCAAAACCCTCCAATCCATACATGCAGCAGACTGATACCCACTATGAAGATGTAGCACGACCACGAACACGAAGCCAAACAGCAGCAGTGCAGCTCACCAGTTCAAATCCCCCTGCAACTCAGTCTAATTTGAGCATAACCAAGCCCCCACCCAAACAGGACACACCCCCAGCCAATCAGAGTACAAAAAAACCCCCATCCAATCAGAGCACAGCCAAGCTCCCACCCAATCAGTTCAAACCCCCACTAGCAGTTAAAAAGGAAGAAACAGCTGCAATCACACATTGCTCCCAGAAGCACGAAGCTGAAGCCTGAAGATGACGAATGAGACTTCGTCGAAACGTCGCCAAGACACTTCCAATTTTATGCGGGAGAAAACCCGAATAACCAAAGACCTACATACAAACACCCGCGAAAACCTCAGAAAACATATATATATATATATATATATATATATATATATATATATATATATATATATATATATATATATATATACACACATACATACATACATACATACATACATACATACATACATATATATACACACATACTATGGCTAGCTGATGAAAGCTTTTTAGCTTTCATCAGCTAGCCATATCCTTACTCAGATTCAAACTTGTAAGGGTATGGCTAAAGCTTGAAATAGATCTGTACTAGTCTCCCTTTATTTCTTTATCAGAAAACACAAATTTAGGTCAAAAATAATTTGTCGTGAAAGCGACTGCCTGAGGATTCCTGGATTGGAGTTGAAAGGCGAAAGGGAAGAAGTATGCTCTCTTCCATATTGGGGCAGACCAGGTGCTTCGAGATATAGATAGATAGATAGATAGATAGATAGATAGATAGATAGATAGATAGATAGATAGATAGATAGATAGATAGATAGATAGATATATTCTTCCACTCCCTTTCATCTACAAATATTTAAAATTAATTAAGTAGAAACAAGCTACTGAATTTTAAATTCTGATGGAGTATCCTCCTTTGCTATTTCATCATATCTTCCACTGTTGTTTGTTTATTAGACTCAGTATAATTGTATATATATTTATAATAAAAGCTTCACCCTGAAAAAAATTCAATTCAGTAGAGAGAGTGTATTCCTACCTTTCGTTTTTTAAAACTAGTACAGAGAAGAGAATACGGAGCCTAGCAAAATATCTGGCTTCTTGCCATAAATGAAATCTAATTGAATCTAGAGACACAAAAGCACACCGATGTGGTGCATAGGCTAATAATAGCTACAGAAGTGACATGGAAACAAAACAAACAAAACTCTGTACATACCCCTGCAGAATAGGGGTGAAAACCACTCAGTTTTTATTGAGTGCAATTCCAAGACAACAGCCACCTGAAAACATCATACAGAAAGTGATGGTACTTCACTGATGCTACTTTTAGCTGTCCTTCTGAAGCTTCCGTTAAAAGACAAAGCTGTTAGGAGATGTAGCAAAGTAAATTTATTTCCAATCATGTCCCAACTAGTAAATATATTGATTTGATTTAAATCAACTCAACAGAGAATAGAACTTTACTTGAATGTGATTTCATCTGACAAACACCAATATTCCAGGTGTAGAAAGCAATTTAGTTCGCAGCTCCCTCTAGCAGCTGCATTGCAAAAAACTGCTGGGAGACAAAGTGGAAAAATAATTTGCAATGATGAAGAGTCCAGAAATAAGCTGCGACAAGTGCCATCTTCAACACCTTCCTTCTTCAACCAGAGAGCAAATCCATGTGTACTTCAAAGGGAGAAGTGACATTAATCAAAATATCTCCTTGCAAAATAGCACGTTCAACTTCTAAAAAAAGCATTCTTCAACCAGCTTTCATCTTTATCAAGGGACCAATCCACACACGCATACTAAAAATATAAATTGTTTTCTTTCTGAAATATCTAGGAAAGACAACTTTTTGGGTGAAAATACTGTCATATCATGAAATTCTCCTGCAGTTTTTTCAGGAACCCATCTAGTTTATTGCATAATAGAAACAACTTCCAATAGAAGGAGAATATTTGTAGCTCAGGGTTGAACCGTGAGGTCCTTGGTCCTGTCTGAGCTTGGCTGTTTTCTTGCAGACATTTCATTAATCAACTAGGTAACATCATCACTGGTGCTGTCTGCAAGAAAACTGACATATTGTTTTTTAAAAATGAGAAACTCTTACTTTAAGTGGGGTGGAAAGCACGGGAACCTTTAGTACTGGCTTTCCACTAGTTCGTGCCAAGAGGATGTATCTAAATAAATTTGTTCTTTGAGGAAGTGAAATGCCTCAGAGTTTGATTTGTGATGGGTACATTGATTGGAACCTGACAAAAACAACCAAGTTTAGTGACCCCTCAAACAACTTCACTCTGCCAGAAAAGGCCGAGGAAAGTCTTCCTCTGATATTGATTGTTATTTTCCAGACTGGACTGTTAACAGCTTTTAGGCAAACAAACAAGAGTTGCATAGCAGCAAGCTTGGAACAAGGTGGAAAGACATAACTCAAGATGTAGATTTAGCAAAGAAAGAAATCAAGTGATTCAATGGGATCAGTATGATCACTGTAGCCTGAAAAACATCATTAATGATCTGGCAATTAGGAGAGAGGAAACAAAGAATGCATGCAAAGGAGAAAGAGAAAGAGAATATAGATATATCCTGGTTCACACCGAAATAGTACTTTTATGTACTAGTTTTGGAAGTAAGCATTGTCCATAAAAACCAATGGGGGGGGACCCAACATATTAGAGAAAACCAATGGAGGCGGGGGTGGGTGGGTGGAGAAACCAACTTAGGAGACGCAAGAGAAATGGGACAAAATTCAAAGTAGTGGTGAAATCTAAATTTTTTTTACTACTGGTTCTGTGGGCATGGCTTGGTGAGTGTGGTGTGGCTTGGTGGGCATGGCAGGAGAAGGATAATGCAAAATCTCCATTCCCACCCCCCTCTGGGGCCAGCCGGAAGTGGAATTTACCAGTTCTCCGAACTATTCAAAATTTCCGCTACCAGTTCTCCAGAACCTGTCCGAACCTGCTGGATTTCACCCCTGGTTCAAAGTCACTGAGTGACTTTGGGCCAGTCACTGTCACTTAATCCAACCTATCTAAATGCTGTGGAGAAAAAAATGGAAGCTTCCACAAGTAGACAATCTGACTTTAAATCTAGCAAATAAGGGTGAAATAGAAATCGGTTAGAGAAAATCATAAGAGTCAGTGCAGGTGAAGCCACGTAAGAGAGGAATTGATTGGGGAAACCTTCCGAAGAAAACCAAACTTTAAACTATTCTGAAGGCATAGCTTACTTTTGATGGAAGGAGAATTATGGGAAGAATTCCCACCGACCCGTACGCTCATACAGAGAGGGTCTTCTCAGGGTGCCGTCCGCCAAGCAATGTCGGCTGGCGGCCCCCAGGGGAAGGGCCTTCTCTGTCGGAGCTCCTACTCTTTGGAACGAATTTCCCCCTGGTTTGCGCCAATTGCCTGACCTTCGGACCTTTTGCCGTGAGCTGAAAACGCATTTATTTATTCAAGCGGGACTAGCTTAAAAGTTTACTAAATAATTTTAATCGGGGTTATTTATGAATTTTAAGGGTTTTAAATTGATTGTTTTAAATTTCGGCCATTTATGAAATATGCTTGTTTTAAGTTTTTGTTTTAATTTGTATATTGTATTGTTTTATAATTTGGCTGTACACCACCCTCAGTCCTTCAGGAGAAGGGCGGTATAAAAATCTAATAAAATAAATAAATAAATAAATTTATAAACTTTATAACTTGTGTTAGAAATATTGTGCGGGGAATCATAAGTTAACTGACTCAGGTCCCCACAAAATTACTGATTTACAGCCTCCAAACTTCTTTAAACTTGCAAATATAATAATTAATTAAATCCTTATTTCAAATTATAAACACACACAAGCAAACACACAAAACTCAATTAACCCACTCTAAAGATGATATAACACTTACAATTCAAATGAAGAAACACAATCCACATCACTTGATTTAATCAACTCCTTCTCTGGCCCATACTCCTCAAGTGTCGCCCTAGTGTAAGGTCCTCTATAAAACAATGTCTCTGTATCGTTCACTCTGCAGATGTTCCTAGGGGCAAAACTCTTTGCTTTTGGGAAGAAATATTTCTCCTTTCCTCACAGCTGTCTGGATTTCACTTTTTTTTATTCTTGAGCAACTCGAGCTCCAGTTGGAACTCCAAATTATTCTTCTGGCAGAATCCTGGGCCTTTCTCATTTTTCAAAAGAGGACTTTTCCATTCTGACTCAATATTTCACTTTGGTAATATATGCTTCAGTATCTTCCTTCAGGATCCATTTCTTCACTTACCTCATACACTGTAGATAGGGCTGGTATTCAGGTTGCAATCTTTTGAGCACTAGGTGAAAACTCTACCTTCCTAGATAACTTAATTAAGCTGTACTTGGTTAATTCACTTCAGTCTAGCTGCTCTTCAGTTTTATGAAGATGCTATGTATTTGTGAAGGTTGGAATTGTCAAGTGGGAAACAAGGAATCTGAAACCAACAGATCCATTTTGTAAATAAAGTATGTGTTGCTGTCAACATCCCAGTATGAAAAATAAGCTTCAGAAAGTGAAGAAAGATATTCAGGTTACCTTGGGAAAGATATACAAGGAGAAACATAATTGGAGATATTCTTAGACTTTTTGCTTTGACTAAGAGTATCTTACGATGATGCTATTTCACTATTCCATCAGAGTCCTTGAGAGCCTTTGCATGCAGCTAGAGTTCCTACAAAGAGATTTATTGCAATGGCCAATTTGTAATTCCTAATAGTATTGTTCTCTTATTGGTGTTTTATATTCTTAGAAATTATAAGAAGTTATTTGCCACTGTCTTCTTTTGGGATATTTTTTTCAACTTCCTAGTCTAAGCCTCTAGTACTGATGTTCCCAGGTGATTATACTAACTCCGCTTAGCTTTTTCCAAAATCAACCCAGATTAGATTGGCTTATCTCAAACACTATGAAATGTTTCTCAAATATGAAAACCTATCTGCCCGAACCAGCATGTTCAGTAATGAGTAATGCTTGGACGAAAAGAAAAAAAAGAAAGAGAGAGAGAGAGCAAGATCTGAAAAAAACTAAAAGCTGCCCATCCCATTTCAGTTTCTGGGGTCACTTTGGGTTATATTTATGAGTTCTGCTAGATGTCATCTCCATTTAACTGGATGTACATGGTGATATCTCTGACCATGAATGAAAGCTTAATTATAGTGTCCTTTTCCATCAGTGAAACTCACTGAGGTCTCATATGTAAGAATCAAGTCAGAGTAGACATTTTAAAACGGGAAAGAAATTTTCCATTTCTATTACCCAAGTTTATTTTGAATGTGGTACTTATCTATAAAGTAATATATGTTATTCTCCCATTGGTCCACGTAAAGTCAAATCTGCATACACTGGCTAGCCTTTATAGTCATCTTTACCAATAAAGGAGAATATTTGTAGCTCAGGGTTGAAATGAAATCCTTGATGCTCTCTGAGCTTGCTTGTTTTCTTGCAGACACTTCATTACCCTAACTAGGTAACATCATCAGTGCTAGAAAGGAGTGCTGTTTGCTGTCAGTTTATATTCTGGTGCCTTGCCTGTCTTTGTGGGTGGGGACAATTTTAGAGATTCTTTGGTTGGGCTGTTTACTGATGGCTCTTTGGCAATTTCTTGATTGATTCCCGGTTCTCAATATAATATTAGATGCAAGACGTGCTTAGCAACTAAGCTACAGAAAATGTTTAATATTTAAATGTGAGCAAAATTTCCCTTAGCACTGTAAAGAGATACACAAGCTAAGGCGCATGATTGACACTTCCATTGAATTTTTCATCAAGTCAGTGACTATCTAATACAAGAAATGAACTGAATTTCCATTGAATAAAGGCAGCAAATTTGGTACTAAGGAAACATGAAAAATAAAGAATATTTCAAGACTTTAAACCTTCCAAAGATGTAGCTTTTCCTGGGCCTATACAGATAACATTTTTACTCTTTCTACCTTCACCAATTTCATTGCAGGCAACATAACAATCATATTCTTGCATGTTAACATAAATATTTAAATAAAATCGCATAGACTATTTGTCAGATTTTAGTGTATCCTTTCTAATCTGCTCCATTCCCAATGTGTCTAGAGTATAATTGTTCTCATTAATGTAGTGTATTTTAGTAATGGGAATATAATTGCTAATGCTTATAAACTTTAAGCTTATAAAGTCATATAAACTCATTATTTCCAAACATATCTTTATTCTTTAGCTTTAGTCTGCATGCTATGTATTTCATTGTCCATGTTTTTGGAATGTAAAAATATTTCTCTGTTCTTTGGCTTACAAACATTAAGACACACTGATAGGTTTTTGGTGGGGTTTTTTTGGGGGGGGGTTGACAGATCTCATGGCACATCAGGGAGACAAGACTGCCAGCCTTGTTTTTAATACATTTAATTTACCATGTTTGAAACAAAGCCAAAATGTGGAAGGATAATGCCACGGTGTAATTATCATGTAGTGCTCCCAACTCTCCTGTTAAAAAGAAGAGAAATTACAAGGTCATTAGTTCTCTAGAAATGACACATACACACAAATATTTGTCCAGGGAAATGCAGCTAGTCCCTTTTCAGAAGTCAGACTGGGAGGCAGAATGGCATTGTAGTAAGCTGGTTAAAGGGCTGGATTTGCACTAGGAAGACCTAAATTCAAGTCACCTTTTTTTTTACTACCGGTTCTGTGAATGTGGCTTGGTGGGCATGGCTTGGTGGGCATGGCAGGGGAAGTATACTGCAAAATCTCCATTCCCTTCCCAGTCCTGGGGGGAGGATATTGCAAAATTTCCATTCCCATCCCACTCTGGGGCCAGCCAGAGGTGGTATTTGTCGGATCTCTGAACTACTCAAAATTTCTGCTACCGGTTCTCCAGAACCTGTCAGAACCTGGTGGATTTCACCCCTGATGCAAGGTCACCAATTCTTTTATGAGCCAATCGCTCTTTCATAGCTCAACCTCCATACAGTATTGTGTAGAAAACAAAAAGGAAATACTTTTTTTTTTTATTGAAAGAGTTTTAAAAACAAAACATTTCCCCTTTTTCCCCTCCTCCCAAAACAAAAAACACCTCCTCCCCGGCTTCCCGGGTCAATCACAAGGTATTGTTATACATAAACCAAACATAGAATAAAATTTTCCCTTCCCAATCCAAATAACCACATCCAAAGCTTTTCATCTCCCAACCCCCTCCCCATTACATAAAATAACTTTCTAATTATTCAAAGGCAATCTGATATTTCTTAATCTGATATCTGTTTTGTAGATAATCAATCCATTTTTTCCATTCAGTTAAATATCTTTCCTGCGTATTGTCTTTTAAAAACGCTGAGATTTCCATCTCCGTGACTGAAGAGGATTTATGATAAATTTTCAACACGGAAGAATCGAAAGCAGGAAGGCTGGCATTTGCTTGTAAGATGATTTTAACTCCCTGACAGAGAAGTTATTTGAAGAGTGGAGATGAAGAAAGATGGCGTTTTGTTTTTTGAAAGTGAAAGCTAAGGAAATGCTGATTACAATTGCTGGTGTGGAACCTCTAAGAAGAAAATAACAAGATTTTTTTTTTCTAAATGGAATTCTTTTTTTAAAAAAAAAAATCTATTTCTTTTTTTATTATCTTTTTTTTTTACAGTGTTTAAGAAGAAAAATTTATTGGGTTTTTTTTTTTCTTTTTATTCCCTCCCCCCCTTTTTTTTTTTTTTTCTTCTTCTTCTTCTTGATATTACTTAGTTTAAAAATGGCTTTTAAGCAAAGAGATTTAACCACTTCTAAATTATTGGAAATATCTTCACTTCAGGTACGGAAATTGAAAGAAGATATTAAAGACAGTCTAAGGAATTTTTTACAGGAGCTTATGGAGGCTCATCTTTCAGAAATAGATCAAAAATTTAATGAAATGGAGAAAGAAATACTGGATTTTAAAGATTTGGTGGAAGAGCAGAGTAAGGAGATGAAAAAATTAAAGGAATCAATTACTCCATTATTGTTATCTAGTACACAGACAGAAGAAAGACTGAATGAATTTAACCAAATTAATTTAGATTTGCAAAGGAAAATAGATGAAGTTCAAATTAATTTGAATTTAGAAAATAAAATAGATGATATTCAGGTTAAGGCTGATAAGGCAGAGGAAGAAAGGGTTATATTACAATATAAATTAATGGAATATGCTATAAGGGTAAGGGTTTAAGAGAATTTAAAGAGGAAAATTTGAAAGAGATTTTTATTCAGGCCTTTGCCCAGATAGAGGAATGGAACCAGAAGATTTTGAAGTTAATATTGAAAAATTTATCGTGTTAATTCCTGGTGGGCAAGGCAGAAGTGTTTACCGAGAGATGTGGTTATTTATTTTACAAATAAGAGGATTAGGTATGGAATTTTGCAAGCATTTTATAAAAATAAATTTCAAATATTAGGACAAGATATAATAATGATGAAGGAAATTCCTCCTAAAATGTTAAGAAAGAGAAAAGAATTTGCCTTTCTGGTGGATGAGCTTAAGAAACATCAGATATATTTTAGATGGGAGGTTCCAGCAGGTTTAACACTGAATTATAAAGGAAAAAGTATTTTCTCAATACAATTTGTAAAGCACGAGATTTTTATACTAATGTATTAAAGATTGGGAATTCTTTGTTAACAGATGTTAAGTTGAATGGTGAATAGATGGTTGAAAATGTGTAAGATAGAAGAAGGAGGAGAATGTTTAACTTTATTAAATATGATTATGGTTAATTTTTGTAAATGACTTATTGTGGATATAAATGTGTAATTTTAGGGGTACTATATGATATATTAAAGGTATAAAGGAATAGGAAGATGGAATATTGTTTAATTTTGGAGGATAGATAGTAAAATTTAGGAACTTGGATTAAATATTATATTTAAGAGATGGATGTAATGTTAATTAGAATGTAATTGTTATAATAGATATATTGTGGATGATATAGGTGTAATTTTAACAATGTTATTTGACATAAGTAAGGTAAAGTGAAGATTTTAATTATTACAATTGACACTTTGGATATTTGTAATATTATTTGTTGTATATATAAATGTTAAAGATGTGAAAAGATGGACTATTGCTTACCCCTGAAGGTTGGACAGAAAATTAAAGAAACTAAGTTGGAAATATGAACTATTTTTGAGAGATTGCTAAGGAAGAAAGACATTTTAGAAGAAACCTTGGTGAATATTGGAAGATGGAACGTTGTTTTGATATTGATTGATGAAGGTTGGATATTAAAACTACGTACTTTCTTCAAGAATAAACACTAACTCAATTGGAAACTTTGGAGAATTCTAGGAGTGGAATGGTCTGATATATAATGGAGTGGAAGAAAAGTATCTTCTTTGTCTTTGGAAGGGGAGTGGAGGTTTTAAGGAATGACTATGGATTATGATTTGTGCTAGATTTTAATTTTGTTGTTAGTTTTATACCCTGTACTCGGTTCTCGGAAGTCCTGGGGGTGGGGGAGGAAGGAAGGGAGGGGGAGGGGGTAGAAAATGGATTGATAGTTAATGTACAAAGATGATTGAAGATGTATAATTAATGTAAGATCGGACCTGCCTGGTTACTACTTTAGAATGAAGGGAAAGAAGGAGTAGAAGAGAGAAGGAGGAAAGAGAAGAGGAGGAGGAGGAAAGGAAGGAAGGAAGAGGGAGAAGAAAGGAATAGGGAGGAAAGAGGAGAGGATGTAGATAAGAGAGGGGGAGGATGGTTATGGAAAGTAGAAGAAGGTAAAGAAGGAGAGTAAAAGGAAAAGGAAGGGGGTGGTGACCAGGCAGATCCGATTAATTGTATATGAGGGTACATTAAATATGTTATTGGATATGTTATTGGATAAGAATGTCAAAATAAAACTTTTTAAAACAAAAAAAAAAACGCTGAGATTTTAGCCATCTCAGCCAAATTAATAACTTTCAATATCCATTCTTCTATTGTAGGTATCTCTTCTTTCTTCCAGTATTGTCCAATCAATAGTCTTGCTGCTGTTATTAAGTTCAGAATCAATTTAGTCTCAATCCCTGTACAATCCGTTATAATTCCCAAAAGGAAAAATTGTGGCAGGAACTTTATCTTCTTCTTCAGTACATTTTGAATAATCCACCAAATTCTTATCCAAAAGACCTTAATTTTCTTGCAAGTCCACCAAATATGAAAATATGTAGCATCATCACAATCACACCTCCAACATTTCGCTTGGATATTAGGATACATACATGATAATTTTTTGGGATCTAAATGCCATCTATAAAACATCTTATAAAAATTTTCCCTTAAATTCTGTGCTTGTGTAAACTTAACATTTCTAACCCAGATTTTCTCCCATGTTTCCAACATTATTGGTTCCTGAATATTCTGTGCCCATTTTATCATACAATCCTTTACCAAATCCTTTTCCGAATCTATTTCAAGCAACACATTATACAATCTCTTTATATGCTCCTGGGTCTGATTTCTAATTTGCTTTATTAAATTTTCCTCCTTTGCATTATACCAATTTTTTGATCTTCTTTCCATCTAGCACTTATTTGCCCATATTGAAACCAAGTATAATTCCTCCCTTCTTCATTTAATACCTGTAATGATTTTAATTGCAATCTACCTCCTTCAGCATACAAAAGTTCTTTATATGTAATCATTTCCTGTTTCTGTTCTATATTTATATTCTCTATTGCATGTCTAGGGCTCATATAGGAATCTTGTAATCTAATTTATAGGAATATTTTTCCAGACCCAAAAGAGCACTTCTCAACACATGATTCTTAAAAGCCCTATCCACTTTTTTCCATAAAATAAGTACGCATGCCATCCATATAACAAGTCATAACCTTCTATATTCAAAATTCTTTCCTCTGTTAAGTTAAACCAGTCACTTATTACTGAAAGGGTTACTGCTTCATAATATAGTTTAAAGTTAGGCATTCTTAAACCACCTCTTTCCCGTGAGTCCTGTATTATTTTCATTTTAACCTCGCCTTTTTACCCTGCCATATAAATTTATTAATCCCACTCTGCCAATCTTCCAAATTTTTATCCTTTTAATTATAGGTATCATCTGGAACAGAAACAAAAATCTAGGTAACACATTCATTTTAATAGCATAATCCTTCCCAATAGGGATAACTGCAATTTCTTCCAGCCACTCATATCATTCTGAACTTTTTGCCATAGCAAGTCATAATTATTCTTATAAAGTTTCTTGTTCGATGAGCTAATATAGACCCCTAAATATTTAACCTTTTTTACTACCTCAAATCCTGTCATTTCCTCTAGTTTTTGTTTCTGTTGTATAGACATATTTTTAATTATCACTTTTGTTAAAAAGGAAATACTTTTATTTGTTGACAAGCTTCTGAAGGAAGAGTAGGATATAAAGCAAAAAAAAAGCAAGCGCAGCTTCATGGTAGTAATATTAATAACTGCTATTACTTGTTGTTTTTATTCCATTCAGAACAGGGATGGGAAACCTATAGTTTGCAACCATATTTGGATTTGGATTCAAAGGACTTTAAGGATTAATGCCCAGTTGAAACTAGAGGTCTTTATCTTTAGACTAATGGACAACCAGTTGGGGAAAAAAAGTCATGGCTCTTTGTTTTTGTATATAGTACCTGCAATGAAATTATGGTATGCACAAAGATGGAAAGATTCAACAATACCTACAATGAAGAAATGGATTGGGGAAGATGATGGACTGACTGAGACAGCCAAATTGATTTCTTTGATTTCTTTGATTAAAGAAAAGATAACATCTACAGTTACTGATCAGTGCTTTTTCAGGAGGCAACTGGATTTTCTTGTTTTTTTCTTTGAAATCCTTTAGCTTCTCATCCAAGAAGCTTCTTTAGCTCTGACAGGATAGTGGGGGATGGAAGGATTTATATTCCTTGCAGACAGCTGGTCATTTGCATCCTTTTAGAGGGTTCTTAAAGCACTTGGAGGTTTATCTGTGTTCTCAGGGTCACCTGAGTAAGTGCTCCTGGTTCTTGTAGTCTGCAATTTCCCCCCCTCTGGAAATCCATTCCTACTCCCACACCATTCAAAGGGTGTTCATCCCAAATTGTATAGCTAAAAGTCTGTAGAGATTCTCACTTATCCAGGTCATGGTTGTCCTGAATGACTGAGAATATCTACAGACTCTCTTATGATTTTTTGCTTTGATTATTAGACAGCATAATTATATAGGTAAGAGAGAATGTTGTAACTGCTATAAGGAAGATTGGTAATTACTTTTTTATAGTTTTTTTTTCTATTTTCTATTAGTTTTTTCCTTTCTTGCACTTTTAGCTTTCTCATTCATTTCTTTTTATTTCTTATTTTATTTTAATTTGTATGTTCTTTTTTTAAAAAAAAAACTTTTGATAAAATTATAAAAACAAAAACCTAAACAGCAAGAATGTCTATGGAGATTCTCATTCATACCGGACATAATTGTCCCAAAAGTACTTTTATTTTAAAGGCAACTGGACTTTCTTATTTTTCTTTAAAACATTTTACTTCTCATCCAAGAAGCTATTTTAGTTCAACTAAAAGCACCCTTGGGACAAACAGCAACAATATTGCTCAGCCAAGTCTAGGAATAATATCCTGTCATTTTGCTGCCTCCTGTGGCTCTCAGACACTCTGAGAAATATGAAATTAAAAAAAACCAAAAAACTCCTTTCTCCACAGAAAAGATTGCCAGCCCATTGTTTGCCTTTGTAAACAGGTGTTCAAGTAAACATGGCTTCTCTAGGATATCAGATTTCTCTTCATTAAACAGAAAGATTCTGAACTGAGCCCAGGTGCTTCCAGATGCAAACATGTTCTCCATATTGAGAAGTTATCCTTGCCTTCCTAACTGCTTGCCTTTATTCACCCAAAAGAAATGTTTTGAGTAGAATAAAGTTCAAAAGTAGATGTCAGCTACCTAACCAATACCATAATGTGGGGCTGTTTTCAAACTGGAAGGAGAAACACTGCATTTGTTTTGGTTAAATTATATCAGTTTAACACTGAGTACTCTCAAAAGTAAACAAGAAGCATATATCCCAAACATTAGCATTAGCAAGTTTTTCTTGTTGAAACAAATTAGATTGTCTTCCCAAGCAGAAGCAACTTTGAAGCATATATTTGATGTGAAGAAATAGTTTCTGGGGAAAGTTTTAAGCACTAATTCCCCCGCTCTTGAGTCTGTTTTCTGAATTGGCCCTTCTTTTTCAGTTGTTATTGCTTAGATATACCAATAATGAATGTTTCATTAATTATACACAATTCTATTTAGCATTTTGTAAGACTCTCAAAGGATCTCACTAGTCTTTCTCAGATCAGAAAGCTAAAGGAGATCTGAAATGCACACAGAAACGAATGCCTGAGGCATGATGCAGCAACACATTCCTTAATTCTCCTCACACAAAGGAGGAAGGATTTAAATGACAGCAAGTAGCCATTACAGATTAAAGAGAAAAAAAAGTTATTTTCTCTTCTTGGTGATGATTCCCATACTGAGAAATAATTTCCTTCTATCTGCATTTGTTAATCCCATGTAAAAAAACAAAAACCACCATGGCAATTGTTACTGCTTTGGAAACAATAACTAATTTAGCTATTGTATCTTTGCTTTAGAATAAAATACTTTCCAGCTACCAGAATTTTCATTCTTCTGTTTGGCTTGCTATACCTGTGCAAAAATCCATGTAAATGGATCAGGGTTCTTAAGAGTTTCCTTGACATACACCAAAAATCTAGCAAGTACAACAAGTACAGGGCCTCTGGTGGCTCAACAGACATTAGACAGTCTGTTATTAACACAGCTACTTGCAATTACTGCAAGTTCAAGTCAAACCAGGCCCAAGGTTGACTCAGCCTTCCATCCTTTATAAGGTAGGTAAAATGAGGACCCAGATTGTTGGGGGCAATAAGTTGACTTTGTATATAATATACAAATGGATGAAGACTATTGCTTAACACAGTGTAAGCCGCCCTGAGTTCGGAGAAGGGCGGAATATAAATGCAATTTTTTTAAAAAAAAACCTATTTTCCATATCGCTAAACATGGAGAGCTCACAACCAAGACATGATGACACTAGGAATTCTTGGGGAGTACTCTTTGCATTGATGTGTTCAGAGCTCTTAAGAACAAAGCAAATGTTGCATGAAGACAACTCAAAGAGAAGATTCTCTGATCATTTTCCAGTGAAAAATTCTCATTACTAGTTACTGAAAGAAGAACTTATCTGTGCAGTCTGTGACAACCTCAGTCCAGAAAGACAGACTGCAGCAAAGAACAATGGTAAAATCTTAAGCCCTACAAAACTATGTGATTACATGATATGTGTATATCTAGTAATAGAGTAAAGGAGGCTCATGGGCTGCCATTTTGTTATTTTTGTATTAAATGTTTTGGATAAATTTAAGAATAGAATAGAATAACAGAGTTGGAAGGGACCTTGGAGGTCTTCTAATCCAACCCCCTGCTAAGGCAGGAAACCCTACACCACTTCAGACAAATGGTTATCCAACATCTTCTTAAAAACTTCCAGTGTTGGAGCATTTACAACTTCTGGAGGCAAGTTATAATAATAATAATAACAACAGAGTTGGAAGGGACCTTGGAGGCCTTCTAGTCCAACTCCCTGCCCAGGCAGGAAACCCTACACCATCTCAGACAGATGGTTATCCAACATTTTCTTAAAAATTTCCAGTGTTGGAGCATTCACAACTTCTGCAGGCAAGTCGTTCCACTTATTAATTGTTCTAACTGTCAGGAAATTTCTCCTTAGTTCAAAGTTGCTTTTTTCCTTGATCAGTTTCCACCCATTGCTTCTTGTTCTACCCTCAAGTGCTTTGGAGAACAGCCTGACTCCCTCTTTTTTGTGGCAACCCCTGAGATATTGGAACACAGCTATCATGTCTCCCCTAGTCTTTCTTTTCATTAAACTAGACATACCCAGTTCCTGCATCCGTTCTTCATATGTTTTAGCCTCCAGTCCCCTAATCATCTTTGTTGCTCTTCTCTGCACTCTTTCTAGAGTCTCAGCATCTTTTTTACATTGTGGAGACCAAAACTGAATGCAGTATTCCAAGTGTGGCCTTACCAAGGCACTATAAAGTGGTATTAACACTTCACGTGATCTTGATTCTATCCCTCTGTTTATGCAGCCCAGAACTGTGTTGTTTTTTTTAGCAGCTGCTTCACACTGCTGGCTCATATCTAAATGGTTGTCCACTAGGACTCCAAGATCCCTCTCACAGTTACTACTATTGAGCAAGGTACCACATATACGGTACCTGTGCATTTTGGTGTTTTTTTTTTGCCTAAATGTAAAACCTTACTTTTTTCACTATTGAATTCCATTTTGTTAGATAGCGTCCAATGTTCAAGTCTGTCAAGATCCTTTTGTAACTTGAGCCTATCTTCTGGAGTGTTGGCTATTCCTGCCAGCTTGGTGTCATCTGCAAATTTGATGAATTCCCCATCTATCCCCTCGTCCAAGTCATTGATGAAGATGTTGAAGAGTACTGGGCCTAAAGCAGAGCCTTGGGGTACTCCACTGCATACTTCCCTCCATGTGGATGTAGTTCCATTGAGGACTACACGTTGAGTGCGATTGGTCAGCCAGTTACGAATCCATCTGGTGGTGGTGCTGTCTAACCCACATTTTTCTACTTTAGTAGTAGGTTATGGTCTACTTTATCAAATGCTTTACTGAAGTCCAAGTAAGTTATATCAACAGCATTCCTCTGATCTACTAATTTTATCACTTTGTCAAAGAATGCAATAAGATTAGTCTGGCATGATCTGTTTTTGACAAACCCATGTTGGCTTTTGGTTATGACTTTGTTTGCTTCTAGGTGTTCAGTGATTCGTTGCTTGATTATCTTTTCCAGAATCTTCCCTGGTATTGAGGTCAGGCTGATAGGTCTGTAGTTTCCTGGTTGTTCCACTGATTAAGTTCTTCCACTGATCTTCTTTGGGGCAGCCCCTGAAATATTAGAACACTGCTATCAAGTCTAAGATGATGAGCTGATGGAAAAATATTTAACAGAAGAGGATTTACATGTCTGTAAGCTTCCAATTGTGAGCCCAGACAGTTTGAGGAAAGGGATTTATGAACGTCAGGAGACAGAGCTGACTCTATCATTATTCAATATAAAAGTCTAATTCAGACAGTAAATTCTGAAAGAGGGAAAATGACAGGAGATATTGGAACACAGAGCTTGTATTCCACATGGTCTGCCCTGCAGACCTTATGATAAATGGCTGTTCTGGAGTGTATTGGATGATCTTATGCCATTATCACTATTGAGATAAAATTAAGTGTATTTATTTATTGTATTTATTAACTAAGTATGTTTGCCTCTCCAATCCTAAGCACTCTGAGAAAATATACAGCAGATACAGAAGTTGGATATAAAAGATGTACAAAAGAAATACATATATCACAATATCCCAGAAACTCCTAAAAAGTGCTGTGGTCCTATATGACCTTCCATCCTGGAGGAAGGATCAAAGACAGAATGTCGACCCTAAAGACTTGCTGGAAAGGCTAGGTTTTAACTACTCTTTGAAGCAGGGGTGGGCTTCAAAAATTTTAGCAAGGGGTTCGTTGCCCGGTTGCTGGGTGGGAATGGCCATGGTGGGTGGTCATGGCCTAGTCGAACTCCTGCACCATGATGGGGGGGGGTGTTTTTGCCCTCTCCGGGCTCCAGACGCTTTCCTCGAGATGCCAGGTGGGCAAAAATGGCCTCCCCAAGCTCCAGAGGCCCTCTAGAGGCTGGAAATGGGCCTGTTTCTGGACATCCCAAACTTCTGATAGGCACGTTTTTTGCCCTCCCCTAGCCTCCATGCATGCCCTGCACTTACCTGCATCCAAAACGGGCCACATGGAGACTCCTGGGAGGGGTGGAGCAGGGTAGATGGGTCAGCCAGGAGTGGGATTTGGGGTTCTCTGAACTTAATGGCAGAATCTTAGCTAGAGATTCTCCTGAACCCCTGCGAACTCCCAGCAGCCCACCCCTTCTTTGAAGGCTCAGGATGATAGGGGTCACTCTCCAGGATGGCATTGTTCTAGAAAAGGGGGAAGCAACTGAGAAAGTGCTAGTCTGTAAAGCCTACAGCTGGTACTGCCTCAAGGGAAAAGGACTAAAAGGGAGCCAAAAAGGAATCCACTGTTTCAGAGCTTAATTGATAGGCAGAAATCACATGGAGGAGGTGGTCATGAAGCAAACTGTTAACCAGGGCAGCTTTCAAAGCTGTTGTGAACTATCCAAGGCATAAGGGATGCCATAAGAGGGTTCACAATGCAGAAAAAGATAGAAGGGTGCAAAGTGTTTGTCATGGTCAGATCACTCTCTCCTTCGCCTGGACTTTCTGACCGCCATCCAACACCGCAGGGAGACGGAGCCGATGCGTTGGTTCCGTCCCAGGCGCCTGATGGACCCGGAGAGGTTCCGGATGGAGCTTGGGCCATTTCCTGAGGGTCTGGCTCACGGCACGTCTGAGGAACTTGTTGCAGCCTGGGAACGGGCCGCGGCGGGGGCCTTAGATCGTGTCGTGCCTCTGCGGCCTCTGACCCGGCGCAGGTCCCAACCGGCTCCTTGGTTCTCCGAGGAGCTGAGGGGGATGAAACGCCGGAGAAGACGCCTAGAGAGTTCCTGGAGGTCTAGCCATTCAGAGGCTGATCGGACACTAGTGAAGTCCTATACTAGGACTTACCTAGTGGCATTGAGGAAGCGGCGTTGCTCGCCTCCTCCCTCATTGCGTCGGCAGATAACCGCCCAGCCGCCCTGTTTGGGTGACCTGTTCCTCCTTCACCAGGGGAGCGGGATGACCCGCTGCAGGGACGTGCTGAGGAGTTTAACGGTTATCTATACGATAAAATCGTTCAACCGGGACGGGTTGGACCAAAATTGCGGTGACTCAGGTGAGACGCTCGAGGGTGGTCTTGGTGACATTGTTTGGGATGAGTTTGACCCTGTGGCTCCTGAGGACATGGACAGGTTGTTGGGTAGGTTGAATGCCACCACGTGTTTACTGGACCCGTGCCCCTCCTGGCTGGTGCTGGCCACTCAGGAGGTGACACGAGGCTGGCTCCAGGCGATTACGACCGCTTCTTTGGTGGAGGGTGTCTTCCCGGCCGCCTTGAAGGAGGCGGTGGTGAGGCCCCTCCTTAAGAAGCCTTCCCTGGACCCGGCTGTTTTAGGTAATTATCGTCCGGTCTCCAACCTTCGCTTCGCGGCAAAGGTTGTAGAGAGTATGGTGGCATATCAGTTTCCCTTGCACCTGGATGAAACTGTCTATCTAGACCCATTCCAGTCCGGTTTCCGGCCCGGGTACAGCACGGAGACGGCTTTGGTCGCATTGGTGGATGATCTCTGGACGGCCAGGGATAGAGGTTGTTCCTCTGCCCTGGTCCTATTAGACCTCTCAGCGGCTTTCGATACCATCGACCATGGTATCCTGCTGCGCCGGTTGGAGGGATTGGGATTGGGAGGCACCGTTTATCGGTGGTTCTCCTCCTATCTCTCCGACCGTCGCAGTCGGTGTTGACAGGGGGGCAGAGGTCGGCCCCGAGGCACCTCACTTGTGGGGTGCCGCAGGGGTCGATCCTCTCGCCTTCTGTTTAACATCTACATGAAGCCGCTGGGTGAGATCATCAGTGGTTTCGTGTGAAGTACCAGCTGTATGCGGATGACACCCAGCTGTACTTTTCACACCGGACCACCCCAACGAAGCTATCAAGTGCTGTCCCGGTGTCTGGAGGCCGACGGGTCTGGATGGGGAGAAACAGGCTCAAGCTCAATCCTCCAAGACAGAGTGGCTGTGGATGCGGCATCCCGGTACAGTCAGCTAAATCCGCGGCTGACCATCGGTGGCGAGTCATTGGCCCCGATGGAGAGGGTCCGCAACTTAGGCGTCCTCCTGGATGAACGGCTGTCTCTAGAAGATCATTTGATGGCCGTCTCCAGGAGAGCGTTCTACCAGGTTTGCCTGGTACGCCAGTTGCGCCCCTTTCTGGACCGGGATGCCCTATGCACGGTCACTCACGCACTCGTGACGTCTCGCCTGGATTACTGCAATGCTCTCTACATGGGGCTCCCCTTGAAGGGCATCCGGAGGCTACAGTTAGTCCAGAATGCAGCTGCGCGGGTGATAGATGGAGCCCCCCGTGGCTCCCGCATAACACCTATCCTGCGCAGACTGCACAGACTACCTGTGGCCTTCCAGGTGCGCTTCAAGGTTTTGGTGACCACTTTTAAAGCGCTCCATGGCATAGGGCCGGGTTATTTACGGGACCGCCTACTGCTACCGAATACCTCTCACCGACCTGTGCGCTCTCATAGAGAGGGACTCCTCAGGGTGCCGGCAGCGAGGCAATGTCGTCTGGCGCCGCCCCGCCGAAGGGCCTTCTCTCTGGGGCTCCCACCCTCTGGAACGAACTACCCCGGACTTCGTCAGCTTGCGGACCTTCGGACCTTCCGCCGCGGGCTTAAAACACACTTATTTAATTGCGCAGGACTGAGCTAGATTTTAAATATATGGGTTTTAAATTGGGTTTTATTTCTATATTTTTATTTTTGGGGCTTTTAGAATAAGTTTTTTAATTGTTTTTATATTGTATTTATGTGTTTATGTGTTTTTTAAGTGCCTGTAAACCACCCTGAGTCCTTCGGGAGATAGGGCGGTATATAAATACGATCAAATAAATAAATAAATAAATAAATAAAGTTCCTTCTACCCACAGATGCAACTGTATTGGCTTTTGAGCAATCTAGCAAGAGTCCAGATTACAAACCATTTCAATCAGAGAAATATAGTCCCATTTAGAATTAAAGATGGCATTTCTCTGGAATCAGTAGGCTTCCATATCCAAATTCACTCTGTTGTGGTAGGACTAAGCCTAAACTATTCATCCCCATCTAGATTCTAACAGATATCAAGGCAGGTCTTTGGAGCATTGAGAAAGGGCTTTGTCTTATTTTTTTGTTCACTCTGCATTCTGGTTATAAAACTGACCTTCCTGGCAGTGGTGAAATCCATTTTTTTTTACTACTGGTGCTGTGGGTGTGGCTTGGTGAGCATGGTGTGGCTTGGTGGGCATGACAGGAGAAGGATACTGCAAAATCCCCATTCCTACCCTACTCTGGGGCCAGCCAGAGGTGGTATTTGCCAGTTCTCCATAATAGTCAAAATTCCCACTACCGGTTCTCCAGAACCTGTCAGAACCTGCTGGATTTCACCCCTGCTTTATGAGCTACTGTGGTCCCATTGCAAGACGTGACCCTAGACTGAAGGGGTCCAGACAATGAATTACTCACAGGGGTCTCCACAACTGTAGAACCAGCATTGACTCAACAACCTTCCTTAGAAAGAGAAAATCAAAGAAGTTAGTTTGATTACCTCAGGAAGCTCTGTCAATTTTCGTTCCTCTGTGATGGGTAATTTCGACAGAGTAATAATCATATATTGAAATAATCTTTCATGGCTTTTTTTTATTCATCTATCAATCTTTAAAGGAAAAGTTCAGACTTCACTTGAATGTTAATCTTTAAAATCCTCTGCATCAATGTGTGAATTTTGAAACCAATTGTTTTAGCTTTTTGTACATGTCCACCAATAGGATAAAATGTCTCTTCATATTATTTAATTTCCAATATACATTTAGAATGCCTTTATGCATTCTAAATAATTTCTCTGACATCATGTACCGATGACACATCATTTTTATAAACATTCTTTTTAAGATCATAACATAATTATGTTACATGTTATATAATAAAAAGTACCTTCTTTTCCTGGGTAATAACATGCAAGGTTGACTCCGCCTTCCATCTTCCAAATTCAGTAAAATGAGGACCCAGATTGTTGGGAACAATACGCTGGCTCTGCAAAGTGCTTAGAGAGAGGATTGTAAAGCACTTTGAAGCTGTATATAAGTTTAAGTGCTATTGCTATTGCTATTGTGGCAGGGAGCTCAGTAACAGAGAAATCAAGCAGTTTGCTGGCAAGCAGAATTATTATTTAGGAAGGCTTGTTGTATTTAAATTGCTTTGTCTGATGGGACGATTTCTAACTGCTTGGGAGGGGAATTTCTTTCTTTTAACAATATGTTTTAATTGTGTTTTAGTTGAACTGATATATTTTTATAATAATTCTATCTTCATTATTGTTAGTTGCCTCCAGCATGATTTTTGACAGGAAAAAAAAGATTTAAATGCAGGAAATAAATAAACAAGCAAGAAAGATATTGGAAATCATGGAAATGAGAAAGGGTCTGAAGAAAATTACTTGATATCTTAGTGGCAGACAGAAGAATTAATATGGAGAACTCTTACAAATTTGAAGACTGGAACATTATAATGTGCCTAGTAGTTTCTGTACCTGTTTTTCAGGTTTTGTTCTGTGTGCTTTGCATGTAAAATCAATTCCTGGTGAAATTTAGATTGGCAGTGACTAATCGCCTGCCACCATAATAATGGCAGTACATTGAGATGGGTTTGACCCTGGAGACTTATAAAACCTGAATGTTTCCTGACTACACTGGTGACCTTCCTATTAACATGATGGCAGGCTTGTAGGAGCTGTGGTCACACCATAAAAGAGTAAAATGTAGAGTGGCACCTATTCAATCATTCCTATTCTACTAAAGAGCTGTAGAGTCCAGTTGCAACAGACAGAAAAATGTGGGTCTTAGGTACACTGTATTACTGTATTTATTTTATTTTATTATTTTATTTATTTATTTGTTTGTTTCTTTTATTTATTTGTCAAACATGTACAAGATAGCAGGTATGAATATGAACATGGGCATCAAGGAAGGAAATAAGTACAAATAAATGGGGACAGTAGGACAGGGACAGTAGGCACGCTGGTGCGTTTATGCACTCCCCTCTTTACGGACCTCTTAGGAATGGGGTGAGGTCCACGGTAGACAGTTTAAGGTTGAAGCTGTGAGGGTTTGAGGGTGTAACAACGGAGTCAGGTAGAGCATTCCAGGCGTTGACCACTCTATTGCTGAAGTCATATTTCCCGCAATTGAGTTTGGAATGGTTTACCTTGTGTTTGTATCAATTGTTTGCTCATATAATATTGAGGTTGAAGCTGAAGAAGTCATTGATAGGTAAGACGTTGTAGCAGATAATTTTGTGTACTATGCTTAGATCAGACTGCAGGAGGCGCAGTTCAAGCCTGGTAGCATAATAAGGGATTCTATTGTGAGTAGAGGAGTATATGCTGCCTTACTTTGCAGCAGAGACAATTCCACTGGCATTCGGCAGTCCTTTTTGCAGTGGTAAATTGATTATTGAAATTTAATCCTAAAAAGGAAGCCTGTTGTGATAATTGCATGAGGCATGTTTTGATAAAATTACCTTCTGAATTTAACAGCATTGTTGGTCTCTGTGGTGATACAGACCTTCAGACAAGTTCTATCAATTGCATTATTTTTTTACCATCACTTAACACAAAAAATAAATAAGACAAGACGGGTATTAGAGGATCCAATCAACTGACATTTTTTGCTGGTCGATTTGAAGAAAGGCAATAATGGAAGTATTTTCTTAAATACAATTACACCTGGAATTGCTAATATAATATCTGGGATAAGATACTTGAGAAGATATGGAATTCAATTCCAGACATTTTTGACCAAAGGGGATTATCTGAAGTTATTTCAATCCAATTTTAGGATGATGTTCAGCACCGGAATCTTCTTGGATACACTATTTAATGGGATCCCATCATGGGAGAATAAATGCTAATAGTAAAACTAATTTACTCTGATTTGTTAATTTTTAACACTGTCATTCATATTTTTATAGAATAACACTATGAGATAACTAGTTTAATGAAAAGAAGGATTAGGGGAGACATGATAGCAGTGTTCCAATATCTCAGGGGTTGCCACAAAGAAGAGGGAGTCGGGCTGTTCTCCAAAACACCTGAGGTTAGAACAAGAAGCAATGGGTGAAAACTGATCAAGGAGAGAAGCAACTTAGAACTAAGGAGAAATTTCCTGACAGTTAGAACAATTAATCAGTGGAACAACTTGCCTGCAGAAGTTGTGAATGCTCCAACACTGGAATTTTTTAAGAAAATGTTGGATAACCACTTGTCTGAAATGGTGTAGGGCTTCCTGCCTGGGCAGGGGGTTGGACTAGAAGACCTCCAAGGTCCCTTCCAACTCTGTTGTTGTTGTTGTTGTTGTTGTTGTTGTTGTTGTTGTTGTTAGATGAGTGAAAGGAGTCATTATGATAAAAGGGTTTCATTTCTACCGCATTTTCAGAAAGTAACAGTTGAAAGTTTCATAGTGTTAATGTAATCCTGAAAAATTCCCTCGAGTCTTAAATGTTTTCTAGTATTTACAATACTACATGAAACTGCTTAACAGTAATATAATCCTAAGTGATGCATTTTATATACATTTTTTTCTGAGAAATTGAATTATAAATTTCCAGAGGAAATATCAGTTTCTAAAATGATGTACAAGAAGGCAAAAAAAGCTTTGGTTCATGTTGAACCTGGAGAAAGGGGGAGAGGAAGGAAGGGGGATGGATGGATGGATGGATGGATGGATGGATGGATGAGAGAAAGAGGGAGGGAAAGAGAGAGGGAGAAAGAGAAAGAGAGAGAGAAATCTTGAGAGTTTGATATATGGCTGAATGAAAATGTTAGCCGAAAATTTAGCTACTGTGAAAAAGACTATATCCATCTTTGGGATCATGTTTAAGATACTATTTATAATTACAGTGTAGTCATTTTCCCTTATTAAGCTTGTGCAAGATTTGGAGAGGTTGCAGAAATACAACTCTGATTTGTGGAAAGGTTACAAGGATTAAAAGGCTGAAGGGATTTTTAACCTTAGGAAAAAAGGGACCACAATAAAGATAGATAAAGGTGTTAAGGATGCAAAGAAAATAGAGATTTTTCCCTCCACTCTCTGATTTTAATTTTAGAAGTTGGGTTCATCAAACAAAGCTGAATGTTATAACTTCAAGAAGACAAAACAAAGAAATTCTTCACAAAGTGCAGAATTATGGCATTGGCTAATATAAGAAGGCTGCTAGTTTAGATGACTTTAGAAGGGAATTAAATAAACGCATTGAGATAAATTTAAACAAAACATACCAGTTATACTGGCTTTATAAGACCTGGCTTTATATTACTAGCAACATACATGTACTGTATGTATGTTTATTTATAAAAAGCTGATACTGAGATTGATATACTAAGTATGTGTGTATGTGTTGTGTGTGTAGGTATATATAGAGAGAGCAATGGTGATGACATCAAGCTGTGTGCTAAAAGTGAATGAATGAAATATTGATTCACCTGATAGAGATCTACAAAGAGCGCAGTATGACATCATTTGGACTGGAGAAGTGTAGTCAAATGGTAGTCAAGAGCAGGAAGGAAGTTAAGACTAATGGGTTGAAACTATCAGCAAGCCACCTAACAGACATATAGACTAGTAACAAGTACTATGGTATCCCACAGTCATAGGAACAACAATGAGGAGACAAGGAAGAAAACAACATCCAAGTACCATTAGAGATTTGAAGACCTGGAAGCTCTTTACAATTTACAGAAGTTTCCACTCCAGTACAACACTTTTAGCTGCTTGATCCATTAGGGCAGGTCCTTCCTACATTTCCTTCTCAGACCATTAAGCCACCAGGACTCCTGTTGGTCTTGTCTGATTACTTCCTAGGCAGCAACTCTTTTCCTTGTTCCCAAAGATCATCAACACATTACATGGCAGATAATTGGGGAAAATGTAGTCAGAAACCAGAAGTTAGCCAATGATAACACAAATTGATCTTAACTATTATTATTTGCAAACCTATTTCAAAACTCATTTCAAACCTCCAGGCAACAGCCCTGATTTACATTGATGTGGATGTACTGGTAAACTACTTTTACATTCCAATTCAACATTATCATGAATTTGTGGGAGCCTGGAGTCCAATACTTATTTAGAGGACACCAAATTGAAGATGCCTGGTACATGATTCAGGGGGAACTATTGTGTTAAGAATATTAGCTCCAGATTCTTCTGCAAGACTGTTACAACCCTGTCTAATAGTGGCATTAAATCACTATTTTAAAATGGTCCCTTAACATAGAAATTGAAATATATTCCCCCTTTGGAATCCAGAACAGCTTGGTCCCCAGCACAGGAAAGCAGCCTGCAAACTGCATTGAGTAATTCACTCTATGCCAGTGAATTACTTCTGTAAGCCTCCCATAGACCTGAGCTGAGCAGCGATATATATATCGCACAAAAAAACCCCCATCCAATCAGAGCACAGCCAAACTCCCACCCAATCAGTTCAAACCCCCACTAGCAGTTAAAAGGAAGAAACAGCTGCGATCACACATTGCTCCCAGAAGCACAAAGCTGAAGCCTGAAGATGACGAATGAGACCAGAAGCCAGACCGCAGCTGCAACATTAGCCATTTCAAACCCCTCCAATCCATACATGCAGCAGACTGACACCCACTACGAAGATGTAGTATGACCACGAACACGAAGCCAAACAGCAGCAGTGCAGCTCACCAGCTGCAACTCAGACTAATCTGAACACAACCAAGCCCCCACCCAAACAGGACACACCCCCAGCCAATCAGAGCACAGCCAAGCTCCCACCCAATCAGTTCAAACCCCGACTAGCAGTTAAAAAGGAAGAAACAGCTGCAATCACACATTGCTCCCAGAAGCACGAAGCTGAAGCCTGAAGATGATGAATGAGACTTCGTCGAAACGTCGCCAAGACACTTCCAATTTTACGTGGGAGAAAACTCGAATAACCAAAGACCTACATACAAACATCCGCGAAAACCTCAGAAAACATATATAAATAAATATATATATATATATATATATAAAACAAATAAACAAACAAACAAATAAATAATGATGAATTATCTCATAATTTGAATAATAATATGGCTAGAAAAAACCTATTGCATGTTTCTCCAACTGAAAAAATGTAGCTGTGACAGGCAACATTGTGGTAACCAATATTTAGCTCTCATCAGCTAGCCATACCCTTCTGGGATTCGAACCTAGGCAGATGTATTAACCTCTAAGCCATAGAGCTCTCCTCACTTTTGTCAGCTTTATCAGGGGAAAGATTAAGTGGTTTTTTTTCCTATTGAAGCAACATGGTCTACCCAAATATGGGAGGGAGCATACTGCTTCCCTTTCACCTTTTAGGTGAAAATCCACGAGCCCTCACAGGCAGTCACTTTCATGACAAACTATTTTGTGTTAAATTTACTGACAAAGAAATAAAGGGATACTAGTCTATACTCCATATATATGTGTGTGTGTGTGTGTGTGTGTGTGCGTGCGTGCGCGTGCATCATATCATAATCTGGGTGGCTTCGAATCAAGAGTTAAGACAATATCTCTAACCAAACAATATGAAAACCATATTAAAGCTGATAAAACCATAAATTTTTTTTTAAAAAAAACACCAAATCATTTATATGGGAGTAAGTAAATACAAAAGCCTAGATCAGCCTACTTGGCAACTTGCCTTTTCTCTATCCAATAAGAGAAATTTCTGGGTGGTACAATATGAGGTTTTGTGAGAACATCTGGTAAATTGTGCAGTTTTTCTTTCTCATTCTTTTGAGCATAATGGCTTGATGTTTTATTAGAATGCTGTTTCCATAACTATATGTTTATTTACTAGCCGAGAATGAAATTTCATTTATTAATAAATAAATCATGAAGGAAATGATAAAACATTTTAAAGAAGAATCATTTCCACAAGACCATTCTTTTTTCTGTAACGAACACACAGAGAACTTTAGAATTTCTAAGGTTTCTAAGGGGACTGGGATTTATCAAATACAAAATTCACGTGGCAATCCCCCAAAAATCAGTATAATTTAAACAAAATTAGATTATAAATCCCTAATTCATGTCTAGAGATGTATTTCTGTGTGTCATTTGCATCTCATATTTCTTGCAATGTTAACCCTCTTAGAAGGATAAACTGAGCATCCAAATTTTACAGATATGTCTGTATAAGAGTGTCATTCATAGTGTTTGTTCTGATATATAATTCATCCAAATTTTGGTGATTTGCTGATGATTCTTAGGGATGAAAGAAATGTCAAAATCTGATGGCATTTGGCTTACAGTTTCCAGCATTATATGCTGGCTTCATAAAATATATGATCAATTCCTGCTTGGTTCTGTTGCCAAAATACCCATCAAATCAATGCCATTTGCAATTTGAGAACTTATTCTGGGCTGCCTATATTCTCCATCAAATAGCCTTTCTCCACAGTTTTAATTAGCATTTACTATTCCAGAATCATTTTTCTTTTATACCTCTTTTAACAATCCACAATAATGCCCTTTGTCAACAAAATTGTATTTAATTTTGCACATTCCTGTAACTTCTGGGAGATCTTGCCATCTACCTACAAAGACAAATTCATGAGCACCAGAATGATCCATAATTGGTCCTTATTAAGTACATCTGTTGTGTTTACAGCTGCAGGGGTAAGATGGATCAGTTTGTGTGCTGTTTCTAGTGACCAAAAAGTGACCCAGCTCACTTAGAATTGCCACCCCTTCTATCTCCGTGGGTCTACTTTTTTGTCCCTGATTCTTGGCCACAAAAGAATATCAAAGGAATGTTCAAAAAGTCAAGAAGGCAGCAATGACCGTGTGATCAAAGTCCCACCAATGTTTTTTACGCGTTGCACAGCATATTATACACATAAAAAAGAGGGCAAGCCTTTGATCACACAATTGTATCGCCAGATTTCTTTTTCTGAATATGTATTGCAAGAATGGACAATCTGAAGCTTTTAAGCCAATTTTGGTTTTCAATCTAATTTTAAATCTTTACTTCTGACCTCCAATATGTCCATGTTTTGTTTCAGTTCACCCTATCATACTTCCTTTTAAATACCATAAATACAGTATAACCTGAAGTGATATCTCTGAGTTCTCACCTTGAATAACATATAAAAGGATTGGATTATAAATTATGTTAAAATCAATTTAAAAATTATGGCTCTCATGGTTTCCGTATGATATGGGCGTATCAGATCAGAAGCGACAGATAATGCAACTGAATTTGAGAAAGATTGAGGGTTGAGAACGGTGGGCTGCTACCAGTTCGCCCCGGATCAGGCAGATCATTAGCGGTGGTGCCAGGAGGCTCCACCCACTGCCTGGACATCTCTGCGAATGCGCAGAAGCATTGTGCGTGCAAGCCCCCCCCCAAGTGAACCAGTAGTGACAGGATTTGAATCCCACTAGTGGTTGAAAAGATATGATCTGAAATGGTTCTGGATGAAATTGCAGTCTCTTGGATATAAAGCTGGATTGGGTGCGTGTGAGTGCTCTTGGCATCATCTAGTTCATTTTTGAACTGCAGTTAAGACTAAGGTTAGAAGTCCTTTTTAAAAGCTTCCACTTTGTTGTGACCTGTGGTGGTTGAATTTGCCTTCAATCCTTCAGGGATACCATAATGTCTCTAAAGCTACTGTAACTCAGTAAGGCTCAATGTGTACAATATTGGATACTGTTGAAGGTAAGGAATTTCAAAGCAGAATACTGATGTTTAATCATCAGAGTGGACATCAGCTAACTCCCTTCTAATGGAAAATAAAAATCTTAATCTTCAAAGCCTTGCATAATCTTGCTAGAATTTGAAAAAAATTATTTCAAGGATATTCTGTATCCATATAATTCAGTATGCTTTCTATTATCTATAGAAATTATCTATTATCTTATAGATTCTATATTAAGGATCCTTCTCAATTTTTATGGTGCTTCATTTGCATAAAATCTCTCTCTCTCTCTCTCTCTCTCTCTCTCTCTCTCTCTCTCTCTCTCATACACACACACACAGCAGTGACCTCCCACCCACCCCACAAAAAAAATTATGGACTTCTCTTTTTATTGATGTGCACCTTTTTGTGTATGATTGTTGTTCAGATTTTTTAATATTAACCTTGTCATTTGTGAACATGGTCAAACAGAGAGTGCTCTGTATGCTCATTATTTTGCCAATTGTGTTTTTAACCTTCCTTTTCTTGATATAGTCCTTGCAAGGTCATAGTCCTGAAAAGTAGTGAAAATGTCTTTAAATAAATGGTAAACAAATATATAAATTCCTCTCCAAGAACCAGGATTTTTTTTCTCTCCTTTCAGATAGTTGATCTTTGGGGAACGAGGACGCAAAATGAAGAATCTGCATAGGAAAAGCTTTAACACAGAGTTCTGTAACATTTGTCTGCTCAAAGACCTTCCCTAAGCACTTACATTTAAAATTCACATGCTTGAACATTTGCCATAATCTCAGAGAAGGAAAAAAGCAAGTTGTAGAATGATTTGTGGATGCAAATTTAGAAACAGTTGAGTATCCTTTCCAACCCATGCAAACCCACTTTTGTGGTTTTCCCTGCTGAAAATTACTTCTGATTTGAAAAGAAGGACTACCTGGTGTAACTAACTGAATCAAATCAGTGGGTACCAACAACAATTTTGTTGATATGCAGCAGGATCTCCATGAGTACATTCATTTTCTTCAAAAAAACTTCCATGTATACCTACAAGGCATTTATTTTGATTTGTGACCTGTTTATTCCAAGTTTGCAGGGTGAGTAATAATAAATTGTGAAAAATCTACTTGGTTCCTAAGACCAATAAATGGAAGGAAACACATAAAAGGAAATTTTCTTGCCTTTTCCCCTCCTGTCTCCCCACCACAGCAGTTGCCTCACCTTCTCACAAAAGGGGGAACTCTACTGAAAAACTGAAATTGAAATGGGGTTTTGTTGTAGAAGAAGGACATAGATAAATATTAGGAGAGCCATATTATTTGGGGTGATTCTCTAGTTTCGGAGAATCTGGGACATATTACTGATTGAAATAGAGTAGCAAGTGCCTCCTTGAATCTACCCCACCTATCAAAATGCATAGTGCCCTAGATAGGTCTACCACCAAGAAACTATTGGTTTCCTCAATTCCTTGCCTTTTTCCTGATATTTAAAAGCTGTGGCTATATTGGAATCACCAGCTAAAAGGAAAGGGGTGGGTAAAGAGTACTGGTGAAATTCAATTTTTTTACTACTGGTTCTGTGGGCGTGGTTCTGTGGGCATGGTTTGGTGGGTGTGGCAGGGGAAGGATACTACAAAATCTCCATTCACCACCCCACTCCAGGGGGAAGGATATTGCAAAATCTCCATTCCCACCCCACTCCAGGGGGAAGGATATTGCAAAATCTCCATTCCCACCCCACTCCAGAGAGAAGGATATTGCAAAATTTCCATTCCCTCCCCGCTCTGGGGCCAGCCAGAAGTAGTATTTACCAGTTCTCCAAACTACTCAAAATTTCTGCTACCGGTTCTCCAGAACCTGCTGGATTTCACCCCTGGTAAAGAGGCATTCCAACATAGAGTCTCAATGGGCCTCTGGTGGCTCAACAGACTAAAGCAGTCTGTTGTTAACACAGCTGCTTGCAATTACTGCAGGTTCAAGTCCCACCAGGCCCAAGGTTGACTCAGCCTTCCATCCTTTATAAGGTAGGTAAAATGAGGACCCAGATTGTTGGGGGCAATAAGTTGACTTTTTATATAATATACAAATGGATGAAGACTATTGCTTAACACAATATAAGCCGCCCTGAGTCTTCGGAGAAGGGCGGGATATAAATTCAAATTTAAAAAAAATAGAGTCACTCCATGGGAGGAAATAACACAGACCAGATTAGTGAAGCCCTTATCTACCAGTTCCCAAGAGAATGCAGTCATCTGGCGAGATTCTTGTAAAATAGGTGAGCAACAAGAAAAAAAACTGCTTTAGCTATACGTGGAGTTATTTTGGTTCTTTGCACCTGACAATGTTTGCAGTATTTGCCTAAAGATAGGGCAGGTCATCTCTACCAGTCTGCATCCCTCCCCCTACCTATCATCCATCGGTCAGGAAAATTAGAAACAAAGATCCAAACAATCTCATGTTCTAAAAAGATTGGAACAGTCTGACTATATAATGACAACTTTCCAGATGTGCCCATAAGGGCAGTGATAAGACCAGTAGTGCATGTGGAAACAGATGGGCTAACATGTTCTGCTCTCACCTTCCTAAGATCCTCACCGAAGGTGTAGAAAATAATTAGGATTTATAATAAGCAACACTTCCATCGTTCCATTTCATGAAAGTCATAAAACCAATATTTCTGTGCCCACTGAAAAGGCATGAGCATTACTTTCTTTGTAGCATTATAGGAAAATGTGTCATGATGGGAAATGCTCAATTTTCTATTTCCATAGATATGGGAAACAACAGGATTTAGGTAATAAACTACTGCAGACCTTTGTCATCCATCTTTCCTGAATCTTTCTTGGATACTTTAATAAGTAACACTGGCCTCGTTACTTGATGGTGTGATAGTGAACACCAGTGCAATTTTACTGCAAATAAAAACATAGTAAACATTCTGTGCAAATGGCAAGAGGTGTCAAAAAGTCATTGGATAGTAGATTCTAATTTAATCACTAGTAGAAATGCACAAGTAGGCTCTGCATTGCTCCAGGCTGTCTCCCAGTGCTTCATTTGTATTCCTTGTTATAGAATGAGTTTTGATCCAAAATGTTTTGGTAAAATACAGATGAACACTGAAGGGCTCAGAGTCACGTGAACTGAAAGCTGGCATGGCAGACCTTATTCCCCCTGTTGATCTGTAGAATAACTTGGGTAGACACTGTCAATGTTTGCTTTTGTTTCTCTTAAAAGATCTTCATGCCAGAAAATGCTATGGTAACACTGCTGCTAGGTTTTATCAGCCACTTGCAGAGGGGAAAAGTTATCTCAAACTATAAGTGAGTTACACAGTTTTTGTTTTACTGGAAATTAAGCTATCAATATTGGTTAAGTGAAATGATTGATATTAATTGATTTATATATTAATTGATTTATGTATAATCAAATAATATATATTCTGTCTAGATTATGATCTCATAGTACCTGTTCATTCTCTTTCAGTTAATGCATGCATTAGTAACAGGGAAGCAAGACAGAACTCAATGGATAACTTCAGAATTTGAGACATTTCAATGCAAAAACTGATAAACGGAACCTGGGATTGCAATGCAACTAGGAAATGAATAAACAGAAATCATTATGTTTTATTTAGTGACACAGAAATCCTACTGAAACCAGGTCAACAGAAACTCTACTTAAAGAAACAGATCCCAAGGTCTCTGGGAATCAGGAGATGTATACAAATTATATATTATATAAGAGATAGGTGATAAATGAAGAAACATGTTACTCTTTGTCTAACATGGTGGCTAAGGATTATGATTGCCAAAATCCAATATGACTGACAGATAACAGATTAAAGGTAAAGGTTCCCCTCGCACATATGTGCTAGTTGTTCCCGACTCTAGGGGCTCATCTCCGTTTCAAAGCTGAAGAGCCAGTGCTGTCCGAAGACATCTCTGTGGTCATGTGGCCAGCATGACTAAACACTGAAGTCGCACGGAACGTTGTTACCTTCCCACCAAGGTGGTCCCTATTTTTCTACTTGCATTTTTTACGTGCTTTCAAACTGCTAGGTTGGCAGAAAATGGGGCAAGTAACGGGAGCTCACCCCGTTATGCACCAGGAATTCGAACTGCCGAACTGCTAACCTTTCTGATCGATAAGCTCTGATCGACAAGCTCAGCGTCTTAGCCACTGAGCTACTACATCCCCGATAACAGATTAGAGAAGGGTATATAACAAATAGTCAAATCATGAAACTGCAAGACTTTGATGAAGAGGATATCTGGTGAAGGCTATCATGGAAATGCAACCTGGAGCCATCTAATTGTTTTGTACTATATAACTCATAATTTCCATTCACTGGCCATTCTAGTTGTGTCTGATAAGTATAATGGTCCATAGCATCTGGGAGGGAGGTATATTATTCCTTTCTTATATTATCTATACATGACTTATAACAACAGCTCCACAGCCACCAAAGTTTCGAGTTAAAGATCAAAAGAAGGTTGAAATGTTTAAGCTAACTTGGGAATATAAGTAAATGAGGAATGGTTGAAATATACCAAGGTCAACTTATTCATTCATTCATTCATTCATTTGTTCATCTGAATGATGTGCCAGGCATTACAGCATGATAGTTAAAAGATTTCCTTAGAAGAAGCTGCCAAAAATTGGGTCCCATGGAAACAAGACAGATAAAGATCAAGCAGAAAACCTTTGATAGCTTCTTCTGACAGGCTTTATCCAAAGCCTTTTGAAAGTCTAAACAAATTATATCCACAGCTTCTCCTTTAGCCAGTATTTTGTTAACTCTTTAAAAGGATTTGAACAGGTCAAGAAGCTACACTTTCTGCAAAGAAATTCTATGGAATGTTTTTATTTATTTATTCATTGATAAACATGAAATCTTCATACTTTTTAGATGTAAACTTCTGTGCTAGTTTCTATTTTTCTTATTATATTAAAAAATGATTAACTCTTTTTTTACCTTCTAAGCATCTATATTAACTCTCAATACTTAAGAAGCAGATAATTGGGACCTCATAGAGTAATCAGAGGTTCTTCCTCATTCACCACTAAAATTCACCAATGATATTTGCTTTTGAAAATGAATAATGCAGCTGAAGTCTCTTTTTTATTATTCAGTGCTGTCTGTTTCAGTTATATTAGTATAAATTCAATGCTGATGTCATCATCAGTGCTGGATTAAGAGTTTCCTGCTAAATGTGACAAACTGTAATTAGAAATAAGAGCCACGGTGGTGCAGTGGTTAGAATGCAGTACTGCAAGCTACTTCTGCTGATTGCCAATTGCCTGCAATTTGGCAGATCAAAACTCATTAGGCTCAAGGTTGACTCAGCCTTCCATCCTTCTGATGTGGGTAAAATGAGGGCCCAAATTGTTGGAGGCAATAGGCTGACTTTGTAAAATGCTTAGAGAGGGCCGTAAAAGCACTATGAAGCGGTATATAAGTGCTATTGCTAATAATTTGAATGGAGCACAAGTTGCTTGATTAATACTTATACACTTTCTGTATAAAGGAATTTAAATCTGATTCTCCGGTATAGTAGAAGAAATTGATAAAGGAAAAGATCAGAGTCTGGCTTATTCACAGAGCTAGCCTGATCATGGAAAAAAGTCCTAGAATTCCTAGATCATGAACAAAACAAAAAAAATTCAGACTCAAGTTACGTACAGATTCTGTGATGGTTAGTGAGATCCTGGCCTCTTAGTCGTACAGCAATTTTATCATGATGTAAATTTCAGTCTATTGTTTGATAATATTTAAGCAGCCTTTGAAAGTGTAAGAGCAGTACAAATATGGCGTTTGCATTCCAAAATAGGTAAGACTATAAAACAAATGTGGACTAAGCAAGAAAAATAATTAAGAGGGTGTTGTGGTCCGCCAGGAGCCTGCGGAGCCGGCAGCAGAGTCAGACAGTGAGGAGGTTGAGAAGGACAATGGGTCAGTCCTGGAGTCAGCCCAAGGCCCAGACAAGGGCTCTGCGTTGGAGGCAGAGATGGGGCCAGGGCAATCTGGGAGCGATGGACGGACTCTGGAGCCTCCAGAGGCAGACAGCACGGAGGCAGAGGAACAGGAGGAGTCTGTTCCTAGTGCACACATGCAAAGAACTGGCAGAAGGCAAGAGCAGCTAAAGCAAAAAGGACGACTCAGGAGTAAGGCCAGCAGATGATTGGCCTCTCACATAAGGCTTAAGAGCAGCAACGGCTCTTGGGTTCTTTGTAGGAAAGCAAAGCTGCTACAATTGTTTCTTGTCTCCTGTTTCTGAACTCCGTGGGGTTCTTGCCAAGAAAAACCTTTGGCGGGGTGCCAAAAAGACAAAGGTTTGTTATAAGGCCGAAGGACTTTTTCTGAAGGACTTTGTTTTGGACTTAATTTGGACTAAGCTGAGAATGAAGTAATTCTCAGCTGTTCCAATAAAATATTTTTGTTTAGGACTGATCGTGTCTGGTAATAACTACTTGGGCCTAGGTCACAACAGAGAGGTCCTTGGTGCTCTCTATAGCTTGGTTGTTTTTATGCAGACGTTTCATTACCCAAACTAGGCAACATCAGGGCTAGTAAGGAGCGGGGTTTTCTCTCAGTTTATATTCTAGTGACTTGCCCTATCAGTGTTGGTGGGGGTGGTCTTATAAAATAATTGTATTTATTTTATGAATGTGTTAAACTTTAAAATATTTAATATAGCTTCCCCATATATTTCACTTTTTTAAAACTTTAATCGCACTAAAAAAATTGGCAGTACCTTTGGAGAAGATGTAATAGCTTCACCCTTTCAGAGGCTCCAGCTTCATTAATTCCTTCAGGAAGCAACCCAGGCAAACTAAAATTTACATTAAGATCCCATCTTGATCAACCCAAGCCCAATAGCTGACAAGTTATTTTGATATACATAGTGTACTCCCAACACTAAAGATAACTCAGAGCTGGTGATGGTTAAGTTGGGTGGCAGATATTGATGGGGATAGTTGAGCAGGAGAAAAAGCTTTTCTGTGTAGTCCATAAGACATTTTTCTCTTCCCTTTCTAGAATTGATCATGACTGAATGAATATATACCATCAAATTAGTGCCAACTCTTAACAACTCTATTGACAGATCTGCTCCAAGAAGATCAGTCTCCAACCTTCGGGTCACCCAACAGTGCACCCATCAGTGCTGTAATCAAATCTTGTTCATGGTCAACCTTTTTTTTTATTTTTTCTTTCCACATTTCCTCGCATTATTTATTTATTTATTTATTTTGTCACACAGTATATATAAGCATAAATATGAAATAACTATACAATATATAAGCATATATATGAGTATGTATTAACTATATTAATTGGATATAATGAAAGGAAACAATAGGACAGGAACGGTAGGCATGCTTGTGCTCTTATGCACACCCCTTACAGACCTCTTAGGAATGGGGTGAGGTCAATAGTAGACAATTTTTGGTTAAAGCTTTGGGGATTTTGGGAAGAGACCACAGTGTCAGGTAGTGTATTCCAGGCATTAACAACTCTGTTACTGAAGTCATATTTTCTGCAATCAAGATTGGAGTGGTTAACATTAAGCTTAAATCTATTGTGTGCTCATGTATTGTTGCAATTGAAGCTGAAGTAGTCTTCGACAGGAAGGACTTTGTAATAGATGATTCTATGAGTTAAACTCAGGTCATGTCGAAGGCGGCGTAGTTCTAAATTTTCTAAACCCAGGATTTCAAGTCTGGTGGCCTAAGGTATTTTGTTGTATTATGGACTTCTCAGAGAGCTGCATCTTTGTATAAGGTTTCCAAAATAAAATAATTTGACCTGGTCATCTGTACATTGAGAATGATTTGTTCTATGAACTATTTGTTTCTTTTCTGGTTATCCTTATTGTTAAGTGTGTTCTCCAATATCAGAGTTCTATCCTCTTTATTCAGAGCCTAACTTTACTATCCAGAATGTCAGAAGAAATCCTATAATCCTATGTTTTATAGATGCAAATTATCATGGCATCTGAATATCCTTTCCAATATCTTCATTGCCACCCAGCCAAGTGCTAATCCTTAACTGATAGTTGATCCTCAAAGGCAGATGCTATCCACCACCTGAGTGTCTTCATTAAAATTTTTAAAGCTGATTGCTCTTCCTCTCATCATTAGCTTGCTCTTATTTATACCTATTTTTAGTCCTATTTTTTCACTGTGTTTCTCAATTTTTATTACTAGAGTTTCCAAGGTATGTGCATTCTTTTTCCCCAGACTAAGACATTTTGACTTTCTCTGCTCTTTGGTTCTCTCTTTTAGAAACCAAGTATTTAATCCATCAGTTAGTCTTAGGAGGGTGTGCTAGATCATATATTAACTAGAGCAGCTGATTCAATGAAGTGGAATGAATGATGTCTGAACTGTGCTCTGAAGAAAAGGAAACATTAATGTATTATACTAATTTGATAGGTCATGCAAAATATTTTCATAAATTAGCCGTACATTTAGTTCCAATAAGTCTTGACAAATTCAATTTACTTCAAAGGTAGAATCCCTGAGAAAGCCAATTAAAAGAATAGATTTTCTAGACATGACTGAGTTTTCCTATAACCCAAATTTAAATCAAAAGTTTAAAGTCCTAACAGATCTTAAGAGCCTAACTGACTATGCATAACAATATAATAACTAATAGCAGTATATTATATTCTATTATATACATGTGGGCATGCATGTGTGAATATTCTAAGAAAAAGCAATTAGAGTAATCTCTAATTCTGATTTTCATTGAACAATGCTAATGTCCCAATGACTAGGTCAGGGGATTTCAATATAATTAAGATTAAAAAAGGTAATACTGAAAAACAAGAAAATAGCTGTCACTAGAAAAATAGAAAAGCAAGTCTTTATTCCACTCTGAAAAGAAAGGTTTGAAATAAATATATCAATGTTTCTTTGTAGGTGGTTAATTTCAAATTACATTGACTGTGTTTGATTTTAAACAATTACATATATATTAAATGGTTTAATGTGGCTTGGCAAAAATTGGGTGGTTTGAATACTGTAAAAATCACAATCTTCTCATGAGGTTCTCCAATTTCCAGTTTCCAGTTGGTTCAAATCAGCGAATGAGGAAAATGGCTGAGGTAAACTGATTTCCAAAACCCTCAAAAAGGTTTGTCTAATTTTCATAAAACATTCCTTTGATATATGGATGGCTATGATATATGAAACTTAGATGAAATTGAAATGGGAAGGGAAAATTACTAAAAAGTTGGGATTAGACCAGGTTTTCTGTTGCTATCACATAGTTTAATTTTCTCATTTTGTCTGAGGAGAGGAGAACATTAGAGTTGTGATGAACTACTGTAGGGGTGTCAAACTCGCAGCCTACGGGCCGGATGTGTCACATGCTGGCCCCATCAGGTTTAGCAAAGGGGAACAAAGTCCTGATACATCATGTGATGATGCCGTGATGACGCATCATCGTCATGAACTACTGCTTACTTATCATAGGCAATAGCTCTTATTTCACTGGGATTCAGGGATTGACCGCATGCAATCTTACAGCCTGCTTGTTAGAACCTGAGTTTTCTGAATTGTCAAGGTATCTCAAGTGATTAGAGGTTGTGTCCATGTGACTGAATTATTCCCTTGGAGAGAGGGAATGGATCCTTTGACCTTGAAAGAGGATCCCCTTTCTTAAGAAACTATTGCTCTTTTGGAGTGGGGTAGTAGCCATACTCCATCTAGGTGATGATTTTGATGATGATGATGATGATGATGTCATCTCTACAGGTACCCTGTTTTCCCCAAAATAAGACAACCCCTGATAATAAGCCAAATTGGGCTTTTGACCGCATGGCAATAAGGCCAAGAGTTTATTTCAGAGTTCAAAAAAATATAAGACACGGTCTTATTTTCGGGAAAATGTGGTAGGTGTTCACCCTTTGTCAAATCCTGAAAAAATATTTCTTGATGAAGAACAAGAAATAGGAGCATGCAATATGACCATAATCAAAGAAACAGTTATTTAAATTATGGAGGGGGGGATATGCCCAAAAGTTGCATTTGCAATGGGTAGGAGATGAATTCGAAGCAGTGAATGCTTAACTCATTGTAAGCCGCCCTGAGTCTTCGGAGAAGGGCGGGATATAAATTCAAAAAAAAAAAAAAGTGTTTGTTCCTCACTCCAAAATTGGTTGTTGGTCCATTCTTAGTAACTAGGCAGTGTGGATAAGCTTTTGTCCCAGATTAGAAAGTTCCACCATTTTCTTGCTTTCTTTGATTACTGAGAATGCCTATCAGAGAATTCACAGTAAGGGGACAAATATATCCTGCAAATGGAATAATTCAGAGTTCATAATAATGCTGAGTTTCTAAAATAATTCTCTTTAGGCAACATGATGACATTCAAAGGCTGCACTAAGAAGAAAATTTTACTAAGATGTAAGGGGAACTCAATGTGTTTACTTATAAGTAATTATGTTGAGGATTTTGATTAAATAAATTGAGTAAAAAAGATATTTCTTACTTTCCCGATAATAATAGTTGTATCTTTGTAAAGGATCCATAGGTTTTTATTGTCATGGAAACAGTAAGATTTCTTCAATTAAAACAAATGGTATTTCCCAAGGCAGCCAACGGAACTTAAATACATAACTGAAAGAGACTGAATATACAGGCATGCATGGCAAGATAGTTAAAATTATTTCATTCTTCTAATGGATTCATAGCCACACTATATTATGGTTGCATGCATTTAGTCCGATTAAATTTGCAACTCTCTGGATAGAAAGGGAACTGAACAAAAAATAAGTGAATCGCTATTTAGAGAGAAATGAACTCTTTCTATTTCTGAATTTTGGTTTTGCTAGAAAGGGGGAAGGAAAATCCTTTGTATCCTAGTAGAGTTTGTTCTAACTACTGCATTTTCCCGAAAATAAGACCCTGTCTTATATATTTATTCCCGAAATAAGCGCTTGGCCTTATATTCAGGGAGGTTTTATTATTTTGGGGTGTGTGGAACAAGGTGGGCTCCTCTTGCCATCTTACCTGATTTCTAGTTCTGCGTTTAAATATTTTCAGGGAGGGCTTACTTTCAGGGGGAAGCTTATTTTGGCCCATGCACTCAAAAACGCGATTGTGCTTATTATCAGGGGATGTCTTATTTTCAGGGAAACAGGGTATAATTGCAAAATTAATATGCCATATATTTAATGCAGTTTACGGGGAACAGAGCAGATAGCTATGTCACAACAAACTGTAAGGAAACTATATCAAGTGTGTGTGTGTGCCTAGGTGTATTTCTATGTGTGTTATATCTGAATCTATATCTTCCTATGTATACTACTAAAATGCTTACCTCTATAATCTTGTACTGAGTGAAACGGTACATCATAAGGCAAAACTTTCTCAAAAAAGGTATCTCAAATTGGCTAACTTACAGATTGATAGGAATGGAATTTGGGGAATTTGTGGCTGCTTCAGCAACGCCAGGCTGCTGCTGAGGTCACATGATCTTCATCTGCAATATCCCATTATCATTTCCCAGCCACTTGGGCACCTCCCCCATCCAGCCATGTAGGCACCTGCTAAGAAAGGAAGGGGAGGAAAAAGGAGGGGAGGGGAGGGACAGGAGGGGAGTGGAGGGTGAAAGGCAGCAGGGAAGAAGAGGGAGGTAAGTTTATGATACTCACTGCCTGTTTCCCACAAGGAAATTCAATGGGAAATTCAATGGGAAAGCCAACAGGAAGTTGCTTCCATGCTATTTTTTTCTTCCTATGATCTTTCTGTTTCATTTTTTAGTTAAGGGAAAAAACATTCTGAAATGGTAACATGCGATCCTCATTTACAATGTTCACTGACACCTTCCCACAAGTCAATGGGGAAGCTTGCACTGAAAAAGTCAAAGGGGATCATGGGACTGTGGCTGATGACAGCAGTGTGGCAGAGGCAGAGTTCTGACAGGTTCTGGAGGTTCTGAAAAACCGGTAGCAGAAATTTTGAGCAGTTCAGAGAACCGGCACATACCACCTCTGTCTAGCCCCAGAGTGGGGTGGGAATGGAGATTTTACAATATCCTTCCCCCAGGAGTGGGGAGGGAATGGGGATTTTGCAGTATCCTTCCCCTGCCATGCCCATCAAGCAACACCACACCACACCCACCAAGCCATGTCCACAGAACCGGTAGTAAAAAAATTTTGGATTTCACCACTGGACAGAGGGCTTCCTGGAAAAGTTGCAGGGAAAAATGTCAATGGGGAATCTTTTAGAAAAGGTCGCAAGTTGCTCAAGAAAATCTCCCAACCCACACATTTCTAAACTACTCTTCCACTACTTTGGCTTAACCATCAACAGTAAAAGATATGCAGTGCAGTCTAGCCCCTGGTGGAGCAATTTTGAAGGTGTTGGAAAAGTTATTCAAATGTTGTGATGTACAGTACAAAGATCAGAACCAGATGCAGGCAATGGTACTCTCTATGAGCCTTTATGGACGTGAAATTTGGAATTTGAAGAAGCAGGTTAGATTATTTTTATCCTACCTTTATTACTTTATAAGTAACTCAAGGTGGCAAGCATGCATAATATTTCTTCCTTCCTCCTCCTATTTACTCCACAACAATAACTCTACAAGGTGGGTTGGGCTAAAAGGGAAAAAGACTGACCCCAAATCTCCCAGCTAGTTTTCATGCCTTAGGCAGGACAAATTCCTGGTTCTTCCCTTGGTGCCTTAACTACTAAACCAAATTGCTTCCTACAGAGCATTGACACTTCTGAACTTGAGAAAACTCCTAGGAATCTAGGAATGCTGTGGACAGCCAAAACAAAAACAAAAAACCCATACAAATGGATCATCCAACAAATCAACCCAGAGTTGATTACATTATGCAAAGATGTAATCTTTAGATGGTGGGAAAGGTGGAAGAATGGAGAAACATAGGAAGATGAACCACAAGTGGATAGACCCAATGACAGCGGCATTGTTGGAGGACCTATAAGGAACAAATTGTCATGGAAAAATCTATGTGGTCTCTAAAATCAACACCAACTTAAAGACACATAATCAGTCAATGCTACTCCTTCTAAGCCAGGTTTACCTAGGGCAACTAGCAATCATCATACTAAAATGCTTAAGAAAACAATTAAAATACATGCTGGTGCCATTATGAAACAGTCAGCAGTAAAAGCAGCAGTTGAGTTATTTAAAAGATTCTTAAACAGCATGTATGTTTAAAATTAACACATTAATTGAATAGAATGATTAAAATGTCTGGGAGAACAGAACCCTCTTTGCCTGGCATCAGAAAGGCAATTCCATCAATGTCTAAAGACGCAAATGTATATGCTTCAGCGTTAATTTAGAATAATCTATTCTTGCTACAGTGATGGCATCTTCTGGATGCTTAGAAAGTTGCTTCTAAATGAAGGTTTGATTCAAGAATACAAGGCAAAAGTCAATGATAATTGAGAAACTAGTGAATGTACATGTAAGAGTCAGTGGAGTGTAGAGGTTAAAGTGCTGAATTAGAAGCAGGGAGATTCATAATTTTCTACTTTGGCATGGAAGGCAGCTGGAGGATTTGAAGCCATTCATTCTTTTTTGGTTCTACACTGGAAAGTATCTATCAATCAATCTGTCTATCATCTATCTGTCTATCATCTATGTGTCTCTCTCAAGGTACACTAGACCAGCATGGCAATTTAAGGTTCTTAAATTTCAGTGAAAAGACCTTCATCCTGCAATTGATTGATTTGCACTGATAAGAATCCTGCATTTCAAGCATATTTTGAAAAGTCATTTCCTCTTTTCTGTGAACCTCAGGGGGATGATCACCCAAGAAATAATATTGGAGTTCCTAAGAGAAAGGTGGTTAACTAAAAAAGCAAGAAATGTACTTGAAGAAATAGGGAAAAATAATGAAGGGCAGAAAAAGCAAAAGGAATGATTAAAGAGAAAGAAATTGAGAAGGTAGGAGGGGAAACCAATGAGCAGAAAATTGAAGAGAGTTATCTGTCATGGCCGGAAGACACAGAACTATCCAGGTAAGGCCCATTTTGATTTTGAAAGGTGTGAAAAGTTTAAGGGATCATATCTGGAGCTCAAACCTTGCAGATACTTTTTCACCCTTCCAAACTTCCAAATTTCATCTCCAGATGGGCCCAGCCCCCCCCCCCAATTTGCAGACATCCTCAAGTTCATAGAATTTGCTAGCTGCTGGTCAAGAATGTCAAGATGTCCCAAAGACATTTTGCTTTTTATCCAAGAAGCTTCTTCAATTCTGACTGAATGATGGCGGATGGAAGGATTTATATTCTTTAGTCATTTGGTCATTAGCATTCTTTCTGAGAGTCATTAAGATCACTTGGAGGTTTATCTATGCCCTCGGGGTCACCTGAATAGTGCAAATGGGTGTAGAACTGTAATGTATTTGAATTTTAGGAGGGAAATTTGGGCGGGAAAATGCACGTTGCTGATTGGCTGATGCCTCAGCCTAAATACTATATAGAGAGAGGTGTTTGCCTGTTGGCTTTTGCTGGGAATCACAATAAACTAAAGAGCTGTTGTCACTTGCATCGTCTCCTGCCTCTTCATTGCCCAAACTTAACATTGGCGACGAAGGTGGGATATTGAAGGCAGTGAGACTAGGAAAAGAGCTGAAGGAGCAACTTAGTTTCAAACCCAGCCAGTTATCAAGAGCGGATACATAGCGATGTCTAGCTATACGCCGCCAGCGCCATTCGACCCAGCCAAGGAGAAATGGGGGTCATATATGGCTCGCTTTGAGTGTTTCCTCGAAGCCAAAGAACTGCAAGGAGTATCGGATAATCGGAAGCGTGCTTACTTCCTGAGCCACTGCGGACCAGAAGTCTTCGATACCGCCGAATCGCTATCGGAACCAACGCCTGTCCAGTCGGTACCATGGCCAGTGCTACAGACAACAGTACGAGCACACTATGCGCCGGTGCCATCGAAGTTCATGCAACGTTTCGAGCTAAGGCAAAGAGTTCAGCGAGAGGGTGAATCGATAAGCGTGTACATGGCCACATTAAGGAAAGCCGCAACCCACTGTGAGTATAGAGACTTGGAGGACACTTTATTAGAACAACTCATTTGTGGGGTCAGGGACATCCGACTACAGAGGCGGCTGCTCTTGAAAAGCAACCTAACCCTAGCAATAGCTCTGGATAAGGCCAGGGCGCACGAGATGTCCACCAAAGCGGCGGAAACCTTACAGAAGTCGAACATGGCAAACTCCGCAGCGAAAGCAACGCCGGTCCACAGCGAAGAAATCCAGGCCGAATCGGAAGGTGAAGAAGAGGGAGAGGTTTTCCACACCGGGAGGTCAGAAAGAAGCGATCGCGATGAGTGTGTGAGTTGCGGAGGTCAACACCAACGACAAAGCTGCCGATTCAAAGACGCCATTTGTCGGAGGTGTGAAAAGAAAGGACACATAGCTCAGGCTTGCCGAGCCTCCCAACCTTGCCGCCAAAAATTCAAACCGGCCAATCAACAAGGCCCCAGCGCTGCGAGACGTCCAGGGATTGGCCAATTCAAAAAAGGCGTGAAGTCAAACCACACCACTGTGCGAGTGGGCCACGCATCGACAAGACTAGAAAAGAAAATATTCACCAAGGCATACATCGAAGGAGTACAGTGCAAGATGGAGGTGGACATCGGCTCAGCAATCACGATTATGTCCTGGGACACGATCATATGGGACCTGGCAGAAGTAGCGGAATGACAGCTGCAACCACATAAGTTGAGAGTACAAGACTACCAGGGAAACCGGATCCCTGTTAAAGGAGCCACAACGGTCAGAGTAAGATATGGACAATTCAAGAAAACCCTGCTGATCACCATCGTTGATGGAAGCCTGTCCAGCTTGCTGGGTCTGGACTGGTTTCGAGCCTTAGGAATGGGCATAACCGGGGTGCACAGCTGTGGAGCCAACCTGAAGGACGAATTGCTGAGGGAATTTGAGGACGTTTTCCAAGACAGCCTGGGCAAGTATGTGGAGACCCCCATTTCATTCAATTTAGACCCCCAGGTAGCTCCCATCAGATTAAAAGCTAGAAGAGTTCCGTTTGCTCTCAAACCCAAGATTGACAGGGAATTAGACAAATTAGTAAACCAGGGAATACTAGTCCCCGTTGACCATGCAAAATGGGAGACACCAATAGTGACCCCAGTCAAACCAGAGGGATCAGTCCGTATTTGTGCTGACTTAAGGCAACGCTTAACAAGGCATTGCAGAAGAGTGCTTACCCTGTCCCCATAGTGCAACATTTGTTGCACTCATTAGGACAGGGACAGGTCTTTGCCAAACTCGACCTGGCTCAAGCCTACCAACAATTACCAGTTGACAACGAAACAGCCGAAGCACAGATGATTGTCACACACCGGGGCGCTTTTAAATGCACTCGACTTCAGTTCGGAGTTAGTGTAGCCCCCGGGTTATTCCAAAACCTCATGGAACGGCTCCTACAGGGTCTACCGGGAGTAGTCCCATATTTTGACGATGTACTGCTATCAGCCGTAAACTTGGAAGAGTTAAGGGTTAAATTGCGGAAGGTTTTGGGTATTTTCAGGTCTGCGGGGCTTAAGGTTAAACTCAACAAATGCCAGATAGGAGTTGAATCTGTAGAATTCTTGGGTTACCGGATAGATAAGGAAGGCATCCACCCCACTGAGAGCAAAGTGCGAGCCATTAGAAAGGCTCCACCCCCAAAAAACAAAACAGAGCTACAAGCATTTTTGGGACTTATAAACTTCTATGCTGTATTTTTGAAAAATAAGGCAACGGTAGCCGAGCCATTACATAAGCTGCTAGCGAAAAACTCTGTCTGGACTTGGGGCAGGGTTGAGGCAAAGGCATTTGAAGGTGTCAAGAGACTCTTGTCCAGCGACAGCCTTTTAATACAATATAATGGGACAATGCCATTAGTACTAGTTTGTGATGCATCACCCTACGGGGTAGGGGCTGTCCTCAGCCACAAGTTACCGAACGGTTCAGAAGCCCCTATCGCATATTTTTCCCGCACGATGTCCGCAACAGAAAGGAACTATAGCCAACTAGACCGGAAGCCCTGGCTATAGTCTCTGGGGTTAAAAATTCCACGAGTACCTGTTTGGGCGGCAATTTGAAATAGTCACAGACCACAGACCTTTATTGGGACTCTTGGCGGGGACCATCCAACACCGGTTGCATTATCACCCAGGCTGACCCGTTGGACTATTTTCCTGGCAGCATATTCGCATAAACTGTCTCACCGACCGGGCAAGATTTGGGACATGCGGACGCTTTAAGTAGATGCCCATTGCCAGAGACTATTGAAGACCCAACCCCAGGGACGCCTGTCTTGTTAATTGACTCTTTGGACTCTGGCCCAGTCACATCCACGGAAGTGACTAGGCATCCTACAAAGATATTATTGTAAGGACTGTGATCGGTTGGGTGCAGAGGATGGCCCACTGCACCGGGGATCGTTCAAAGAGTTTACAAAAGCGCTCGAACTGTCGGTACAAGGGGTTGTCTGTTATGGGGGGATAGAGTGGTTATTCCGGAGAAATTACGAACGCATGTGTTGGAACTATTGCATGTGGGCCATCCGGGGATTGTGAGGATGAAAAGCCTAGCGAGAAGTTACGTGGTGGCCATAAATGGATAAAGACATTAGCGACCGGGTGGGGAAATGCCAAGCATGCCAAGAATCAAGACCACTACTCCCTACAGCCCCCATAAGAGAATGGGAAAAACCCCAAGGACCTTGGTCAAGGATCCACATAGATTTTGCCGGGCCGTTCCATGGGCAGACCTTCTTAATTGTGGTAGATGCCTACGCGAAGTGGTTAGAAATTATACTCATGAAAACCACAACAGCTGAAGCTGTAATCACAGTTTTGAGGCGTTTATTTGTGACACACAGGTTGCCCGACACTATAATGTCCGATAACGGCCCACAATTCACGGCCACCCAGTTTGAGGGGTACTTGGCCGGAGAGGGCATCCGACATGTCCTCTCGGCACCCTTCCACCCGGTGACGAACGGACTTGCAGAACGTTTCGTACGCAGTGCCAAGGAAGCGCTATCTAGGATTAGCCCAGGAGATTGGCAATCCAAAATTGACACCTTCCTGGCAGTCCAACATAGAACACCCTGTGTGGCCACCAGCCGCAGCCCATCGGAGTTATTAATGAATAGAAGACTCCGGTGCCCCCTAGATCGGTTAAACCCAACATACTCCTCTAATGGGTACCAGAGCACGAAAGGAAAAACCAGAACAATGACAACAGGTGACCTGGTATGGGCACATAACTATAGTGAGGGCCCAGCATGGCTAAGGGGAACAATTGTAGGAGTGACGGGCCCAAAGTCATCTAAGTATGGACCTGGGGGATGGCCGAGTGTGAAGACGCCACATAGATCAAGTACGAAAAAGAATGCAAAACGATCCAGAAACCAAACAGCCAGACCTTGACTACCAAATATTTGAACCAACAGCTAGCTCAATCCTGAGGCGATCGGAGGACTTAGCTGAATCAGAGGAAGTCCAGCGACGCCAACCGGCTCCTCCAGAGGACAGCAGGGACGACTCTGCCAATAATCCAGGGCCTGAGGGCCCAGAGGAGGAGCTGGGAGGAACAAACAGTCCCTCCGACCAGCTCGACTCACTCCCAGGGAATGATTTGCACAGGTCAGAAAGAATTAGGAGACTCCCTGTCTACCTGCGTGACTATGTGGAAAAATAACATGCAAATTTTATGTAAATATGGACTAAATGTGTTCTGGGAGGGGAGGAGTGTAATGTATTTGAATTTTAGGAGGGAAATTTGGGCGGGAAAATGCACGTTGCTGATTGGCTGATGCCTCAGCTTAAATACTATATAAAGAGAGGTGTTTGCCTGTTGGCTTTTGCTGGGAATCACAATAAACTAAAGAGCTGTTGTCACTTGCATCGTTTCCTGCCTCTTCATTGCCCAAACTTAACAAGAACCTTCTTGGAAATGCTGAAATGTCAAAGCCCAGTTGCCTTTACAAAAGCACCTTTGGAACAACTATGTCTTGGATCAGGGGTCTCCAACCTTGGTTCCTTTAAGACTTGTGGATTTCAACTCCCAGAGTTGGGAGTTGAAGTCCACAGGTCTTAAAGGGACCAAGGTTGAAGACCCCTGTCCTGGATGACTGAGAATCTCCATGGATAATGCTGAGACACCTTTATAGACTGGCAGTGTAAAGTAATCTTGTGGCTAAAAGGTAAGGATCACCTTTCTGTTACTGTCTGTCACAGCTTAGGTTGCAAACTTTTAATTTGATTTGCTCAAATGGCCCCTCCCCCAAGTCAATCACTCAGCCATTCTGCTTAGATAGGATTCATTAGCAAAGGATGATAAACTTTAAAGGAGTGCTAATTGCATCCTCTCTGCATGTGAAAACTTGTCCAGAAATTCTCCTTTTAATTGCTTGCTGCTTTTGCAGAGATGAACTGTGCTCTTTGTGCCATATGTTACTAATTTTGTACCTATTAAGGTACATCCTTTCCCTCTGCCCAGGTGGTATCATTTTTCAGTGGCTACCAATTAATGGCTGCTGGGGAATAGTAATCAATGAATTAGCCAGAAGGTTCCTATCATTCAGATTTAGTTCATGCCTATTCATTTTGGTAATTTTTGTTGTAGTGGTTTTTTTATTTTATTTTAACCACTGCTAAGGGGGAAAATATTTGTGAAGTGAAGCTAGATGAATTCAAACAGGGCTGTTCATGTTTTGTTCGATAGGAAATGTACAGAAGGTGCTTGTTTGCAGCTATTTCAGCTGCTCCTGCTTGCTTTTTATTGTGACCAAACTACTCTGCCAGCATTGTAAAAGACTATATTTAATTTGGGGTGTGGGGGGGGTAGGGGGTGCAATTGGCTGCACTGAAAAGAGTTTGTGAGAGATCAATAAGGAAGTATTATAGTCCTGTACAATCTTTCTGCTGACTTGGACATCATGATGCTGTTATCTCATTGACTCCTTTGATTATTGTGAAAGGATCTGTTGCAGTGTTTTGTCTCTCTAGCAACTAATGAATTACTGTGAACTTAAAGTCCAAAGTGTCTTTCTAGCATCTCCGTCCTTTAGTAATACAATCAGACAAGGTTTTAATTTAGATTTTTTTTAAAAAAAGGAGACCAGTGAAGAGAGATGAAACAAGATTTTCTTAAAAACTGAACATTTATAAACCCATAAATGGCACTGACATAATAGGAGTTGCCAGGGTGATTACAGTATGGGTCAATAAAATGTGTTTTATGTCCAAACACATAAAATTAAAAAAAAAAACATGTCCAGACAGACCAAGAACTGCCTATCCAAATAATTTCCCCAAGTTATCATTAGAACTTTGTTAAAATGGTCTTTAAAAGCTTTTCTTATGAAATTAATTCTTTGCAAACAACAGTCCACCATCTAGTGAGCTCTCTGTGATACCCAAGAAATAAATCAATGTTATTTTCTTGCTATAGTTGTATTTGCTTCATAGTTCCAATGCTGTAACAATCTCCAATGTGTAATGTATCATGTTATTTTCCTTCAGGGTAAGCAGTTGTAGGAAGGAAATCAAACCCACCCCCCAGCCTACCTTTCGGTCTTCCTTCTGTTTCCCTCATTCAATCTCCCTTCCATTTCCAGGGCAAAAGGTTAGGAATTACATTTGTAACAAAGGTAACAAACTTGACAAAGAATTTGAAATTGGCTGAAGTCAGCAGCCCGTTCAGTAAAACATTCCTATAAGTATGCCGGTGAGTCCACCCATTAATAAACAAAAGTTCCTTTCCCCCCATGAGACTTCCACTTCTATCTATAATGCTAATGGGGTGTATGGGGTGTTCAGGGAGGGGTAGCACCTCTGGTGTAGGGGCAAGTTGCATCCCTTTGGGGAAGCTCGTCCACTTTTGGTTCCCACCTGTCACTCAGCTCTCACCTGTGCTCCTAGTAGCTGTAGCATGCACAGCGGCCACACCCTGGGCAACAGTTTTGATAGGCTGGCTAAACCAGGTTGAGAGTAGCCGTTAAGTCACTGACCTTCTGTGAGATAGGGACTTGTCTATCCCGAGCATGTGAAGACAGATTCCAGTGGATTGAACAGACGAAACCTACCAGAATAGGACAATGGTCATGAAGGCGGTCTCCGCAAGCGACTGTGATTGGAGCATTGGAGCAAGATGGAATCTGGGAAGAGAGAGTGAGGCTGACTGTGTGCATCTCCCTCTCACTTTAATCAAATCCACGCACAAGTCTTGATACTTCCCAACTCCCGAAAACCTTTAAAGTCCTGTGGTGATGGGCAAGCAACAAAACAGCAGATGTGGATACACTGGGATCTGTAGCCATGGACCCTCACACAGTCAGCTCAGGTCTAGTGGTCGTCTTTTTGCTGACCGAAGCAACAGATGGATTCAGCAACTACCTGAGTGACTGAGCAGCTGTCTTTAGGACTGCACTGCTCCTCAATAAGAGGAAGGGGCTAAAAAAGGTGCCCTAAACATTGCTGCTTCATAGAACCCTAGCCAGCTTACTGTGGCTAGAGGGGATCCTATTTCATGCGGTCAAATAACAAACCTTCAAAGAAAACGTACTGGAAATGGAACCTAAGCACACTTCAAGACAACCCCTAGCAGATCAACCAGAAAGAACAAAAGCCCGGGACGCCAGAGAGCTTGCAAGATTTAACATTGACATTGCAGTCCTGTGTGAAACTCAACGAAGGTCAGCTCACAGAAACAGGAGGCGGATATACATCCTTCTGGTGTGGACACAGCACTAACAAACGCCGTAAATGTGGCTTTGCGGTTAAGAATAATCTTGTCCACAAACTTGCCAGTCTTGGGCATGAACAACCAACTCATGAGAACTCAGTGCATCTCCCACTGCCGAGAGGAAAATAAGCCACATGGATCAGCGTGTACACACCCACAATGATGGGTGAAGTAAAGGAAAAATTTTATGAAGATCTCGATGCCCTACTCTCATCCATGAAGCACACTGGCAGGCTGATTCTACTTGGCGATTTCAATACGAGAGTAGGATCAGATCATTCTGCCTGGGATCATTGGAAAAAATGAAATTGGCAAATGTAACAGCAATGGCCTATTGCTATAGAAGACATATACGGCACACAATCACTAATACCAATTTCCACCTGCCGACTCACAAAAAGACATCCTGGATGCACCCATGCTCCAAGCAATGGCATCTTATTGATTATGTTATCGTGTGGAAGAAAGACAGACAGGATTTAAGGGTGACCAAGGACATGCCGACTGCTGACTCTTGGACTGATCATAGGCTCATCATCTCCAAATTAAGCTTTCACATCAAACCAAAGAGACATCCTCAGGAAAACTAAGGTGTGATTAAACAGATTAACGTCAATAAACTGAAGAACCCCAACACAGCAGCTTCACTAGCAGAAGATCTTGACAACAAACTCTTATGGCTGCATTTAGAGGGAAATGCTAAGAAGAACTGGGAATGCTTCCGGGATATTGTGCAGTCTTCTGCACTAAAGGTTCTTGGACCCTTACACAGGAAACAGCAGGACTGGTTTGATGAAAATGGTGAAGAAATCAAGGCCCTACTTGCTGAAAAACACCGCCTTCACCATGCTTATCAAAATGACCCATCGTCAACAGCTAAGAAAAATACCTTCAACAACACTCACAGGACCGTACAGAGCAAGTTTCTCAAGATGCAGGACTCCTGGTTGAGTGCCAAAGCAGATGAAATTCAGAAATCTGCTGATAGAAACGATGCCAAATGGTTCTACAAAGCCCTCAGATCCTTGTATGGACCTCAGCCCTCAGGGAACTCTCCTCTACTAGACTCAGATGGCACAACTCTCATTACTGAGAATACTCTGATCCTACAATGTTGGGCTAAACACTTCCAATCTGTACTGATGGTAGTTCAGTTCCATGACGGCATGACAGCTCGTGTTTTAGAAGACAAAGAAGCTTCAGAGGCCTTTCCCGTTACAAACAGCATCAAAAAAGGTTGTGTGTTGGCACCAACCCTGTTCAGCATCATGTTTTCAGCCATGCTGTCAGATGCCTTCCAGAACAGTTCCTTGGGAGTTAGCCTGAGATACAGGACTGATGGGAAACTGTTCAACTTGCAAAGACTCCAGGCTGTCACCAAGATAAAGGAGACCTCCTTTTTGCTTATGACTGTGCCCTGAATGCTGGATCAGAGCAGGAAATGCAAGCCAGTGTCGACAACTCCACAGCAGCATGTGACAACTTTGGCCTCCTCATCAACACAAAGAAGACTGAAGTGATGAATCAACCAGCTCCAAAAGCCCAACACCAAGATCCTACCAAGAGCTGCAAGCAGTGGACCAATTTACATACCTTGGCAGCACCCTCTCCTGTGGAGTGATAATTGACATCAAGGTCAACTGCAGAATTGCCAAGGCAACCTCTGCATTTGGCAGACTACTGACCAACGTGTGGGACCAACATGGAATAACCCTTGCTACAAAGCTCAAAGTCTACCAAGCAGTAGTGCTAACTACCCTGATGTATGCCACTGAGACTTGGACTGCATATAGGAGATACACTAGGCAATTGAACCAGTTCCACATGACCTGCATTCGTAGACCTCTGAGGATCCGGTGGCAAGACAAGGTGCCAGACAAAGAAGTCCTCTCCAGAGCAGGGCTCCCATCAGTTCTTACCCTGCTGATGAAAGTCCAGACATGCTGGATGCCAGACCACCATATCCCTAAATAGCTCCTTTATGGTGAGCTGTCTCAAGGAAAGTGATTGTACGGGGGGGGGGGAGGTAGATGAAGTGATACCAAAACATGTTGAAAGCCTCCTTCAAGTTCCTGGATATTGACACCATCTCCTGGGAAACCCTGGCACAAGATCGATTGACATGACACATATTGATCCACCAAGGCTGCCAGACATCTGAAGACAGAAGAACAACCATAGCACAAGAGAAGCGAGCACTCCACAAAGCCAGAGCTGCAAATGCTGCAACGATGGTGCCCACACTTGTCTGCCTGACATAGGGCAGAACATTTCGTGCCTGTATAGGCCTTACCAGCCACCTGTGGACACACCGTGGACAGCCCACAACCTGTTAGATGTCAAGGTCCTCTTTGAACACGATGGATGGACATCAATAATGCTAATGAGTAGGAAAAAAGCAGAAAACTCAGCGGGGTACCTAATTCTAAAGTTCCCAGACAATTACACTTGCTAAGAATTGGAAGGGAGAGCTCAGGGGGCCACTTTCAATAACTGACCTGGTACTTTGCCTTTTCAATTGTGCTCTTGAAAATAAACTTCACTTCTGCTTCAATCATTTCTTTTTTCTTATCCTAGCTCAGAATGAACCAGCCTTCCTTCCTGGCTTAATTCTTAATTTTTAAATTTTGAATGTTTTGAATTTTAATAATTTTAAATTGGGTATTCTGTTTTATTGGGTCAAATTTGATGGTTTTTAAATTTTTCGGCCATTATAGAATATGTTATTTTAATCTGTTTAAATTTAAATTGTATATTGTATTGTTTTAATTTGGCTGTACACCCTGAGTCCTTTGGGAGAAGGGCGGTATAAAAATCTAAATAATAAATAAATAAATAAATAAATAAATAAATAAATAAATAAATAAATAAATAAATAAATAAATAAATAAATAAATAAATAAATAAAAAAACACAACGTTACGCAGTGTGCAGAAAAAGAGTTATTGATAATAGTCCAAAAAATAAAGGCATCTGTTAAGAAGAAGAAAAGGAAATAAAACTATAACTATAATTAATTTATTTTAAGACTTTACCCTTCCTTTTCACACATTTAGTTTTCCTTCTTGGTAGTTTTCTCCTCATTCATTCTTTCTATATAACTTGATAACCTCAATAGCCTTTTGTGTCCTGATCCATGTGCACTTGAAGCCCTTGTGGCAATGTACAGAACACAATTAATGTTCTAGTTTCTGGGCAAGATCAGTTTCATTTGTACATATTTTAATCTTGTATTTTTTATTTTATTTCATATATCGTGATGCTTCTGACACAAATAAACTTTGCTTTATTGGTCATTCACTATTCTCTTCATTCCTTCTTTCCTCAGTACTCCCCACCCTCTCTCTCTCTCCTTGTTTCACCACATAGACTTTTTTTTTTTGTAAAGAATGTTTTTTTAACAAACATACATAAAAACATCTTCAATATAAATGCAAACAGTGTGTCAGTTGGTTGGTTACAAATCTTTTATGCAATTTCACCATCTTCATAACATATGATTTATCTAATTTTACATTTTACCAATCTAATATATATCCCAATGTTTTGGTCAATTAATCATTTATTTAAGTATTTCTTCTCTCATTTCATATAAAATGTTCTAATTTGTGTTGCATCATTCATTTCATCATCTTAAATCAGTATGTATTTCGACAATTCTTACTTTATAGAAACCTCTATCAAACTTCATTAACATATTTTTTTTATTTATTTATTTATTTTGTCACAACAATATATATGTATCATACAGAAAAGATTATATAATGTATAAACATATATATGAGTAAATAATAGGAGGAATAAGCATATATATATATATACATATACATATATATATATATATATATATATATATATATATATATATATATATATATATATATATATGAATGAAGAAGAAAAGCAAAACAATAGGACAGGAACAGTAGGCACATTTATGCTCTTATGCACGCTCCTTATGGTCCTCTTAGGAATGGGGTGAGGTCAATAGTAGAAAGTTTTTGGTTAAAGCTTTTGGGATTATGGGAAGAGACCACAGAGTCAGGTAAAGTATTCCAAGCACTGATGATTCTGTTATAGAAGTCATATTTTCTGCAATCTAGATTAAAGTGGTTAACATTAAGTTTAATTCTATTGGTTGCTCTTGTATTATTGCAATTAAAGCTGAAGTAGTCTTTAACAGGAAGGACATTACAGTAGATGATTCTATTCTATTTATTCTATTTATTCTATTTATCTAACCATTGATAAAATAAATCCCATATCTTATAATATTGTTTATCTTCCTGTTCTCTAATCACATGGACACATAAATCAATTAGCACATTAGTTAATAATCACATCGGTATAAATTTCCAAAAGATTTAAATCAGTCAAAATGCAGTGGGGAAAAAAATCATAATTTTAGTAGTGCACAAAATGCGTTCTTTACGAGGCTTCTGGTGGCTCCGCTCTCTCCGAAGGACGCCCTAAGGGCGCCCGCGCTGGGATTCTGTAAAAGCCGGCGAAATCAACGGCTGAAAGTACCTTCCCCGGTAAGGAGAAGGGAAAGAGCAGAAGAGGGAAGGGTAGAGCTCTCTCTAGAGGCCCCGTTTGGGGAACTCGAAAGGGAAAGTTCCCTGAATTCCTTCTGCAAAGCTCCAGCCCCAGTGTGTTTCTGCTTTAAGCAGACAGAGAAGAGAGCGACCACTTCTGCTTCAATTGATTGTTATGGATATTTATAAGCAGACGGAATAAAACACAGGAGATCAGTCATTTAAATTGCAAGTATTAAATCTGACTTCTATTTTTTCTTTTAAAAAAATAATAATTTTTTTTTCTCTCATCTACAATCAACACAATGAAATAAAATGGCATTTACTTGTTGAGAAAGTGAAACTGAATGGAGATTTTATCTTATTGTACTGGACTGTGGATTGTTGGATTATTTTAGTTTGTTTAAGTATTTCATAAGGGGATTTTCAGCAAGAACTTTGCCATGAAGGTTTTTTCAGAAGAATGGATTCGTGACTTTATACAGGATTATACAGAAAGAATGTATTTAATTATTCAACAATACGAATTGGAAAAAAATGGAGGCGTTTTGGATGAGAGTTTGGAGGAAATTAACCAAAGTAATCAGGACTTGGAATATGGAATGGATGTAAAGAAGCCTTTTTTAAAAAGTTTGGATGAAAAGCCTGAAGTTGTGCTACAGGAGGCTGTCTCCCGAAATGGAAAAATTCACAGGGTTAATGCTTTCCAAGAGTTCTCTTTTCGGATTGAGGGAATATACGGCAGTAACTCGTGGATTCTTGGACATAAGGAACTATTAGGAAATATTGTGACTGACTTTTCAAAAGGAGTAATGAAGGAAAGACAGAGACTAATGCATCAAAATGGCAAGAGACAAAAGTATCATTTTGAAAGAATTTTTTTGAAATATTAACAGAAAAGATTTTAGTCTTTCTGAAAGACAATACGTAAGGAAGATTTGGAAGAAATGGGTTGATTATATGTTTTATAACCATCATAAAAGACTAGATATTTGGATTTATACTGGATTTTGACGAGGAAGGACTAAAGTTGAACAGATATTGTAATTTCCCTGTATTGAAATTCTATAATCTGTTGTATTGAATTTTAAATAGAATATTCTCGAAAGATCTTATGTAAGAAAGACTTGGGGGGAAAATTATATGGTTATAGAAGTTATAAGGAGATATTCTCTGAATTGGATTGGATTTTTATGCTTTAGCTGGTTTTAAATATTTTAGGATTAATTTGTTCTACTGATCTATATATTTTATTACTGTTTATTGTTAATTTTTTGAAGGATTTTGGTTATGTAAGGAGGAAGTCAGAGCTAGAGAGGGAGAATTGGTATAATAGTTTTGGGAAAAAAAATTTTTTTAGCATATGGTTGTTTTATTTTTAACTATACCTTGTGTTTGTTCCGGGAAGCCAGGGGGGGAGAGGGGAGGGGGTTTGTGAAGGGAGAGGGGTTGGGGGGAAAGGGGGGGGGATTTTTTTTGTAAAACTTTTTGAATTAAAAAAAAAATGCGTTCTTTACTTTTCTACCTGTGCTATCAAGCCCATTCTGTTCATTTATTTATGGAGAATTATTGCCAATCAGGGCAATATCTCATGCAGTTTTACTTAGTCTGCAATATCAGATAAGGGCAAAACAGAGGTATTCCCTTCACATTTCACAAGCCCAGTCAGTCCACATGGATAGAAAAGATAATACATTCTTGTTCGATGACTGTTATTTACTTTTCTGTCATTCTGGTTTGTTAAGTACAAATCAAAATCAATTACAAATCATTTACTATGAAATACCTTGAAAGGTGAATAGTGGGAGATAATAGTTTAGAATTCAACAAGGAAAAGGCAAGAAAGGGAACAAAATAACCAGACATGCTGTATGCTGCTGCTTACCCATTGTAAGTGATTAATTGTTTCTTATTGATTAAGTGAATGGTGATGTAAAGACTATAAAATGAATGGTCCTCTATTCCTAGAAATTCTGTTTTTTTCCCACTCATTTGGAGATCAACACACCATGTCTGAAATATCACAAAACATTTCCTGATCCTGAAGATTTACCTCCAGAAAATGATGAACCATTAAGAGCCAAAATCATGTATTCCAGGAGGGAAAACAATAACAACAACATTCCAGGAAATTCTTGAGACACTTCCTCTGAAACAGGAAGACAGAATTTAAGGGTTTCAGATTTTGAATTTTCCTGGATGATGATTGTCCACACAAAGTCAATGGAGATTCTTGGTCACCCAGGTCATGGTTGTCCCAAAGATACATTTTCAAAAGGCAACTGGGCTTTCTAAAGGCCAGTTGCCTTTTGAAAAAGCACCTTTGTGGACCATATCTATGTAGACTGGAATACCATGTTTAATCAAAGTAGGGCAATAGTGATCAGGTTACTTTAAATTGAATCCTACGAAAGACGGAGACAGAAATCTGGAAAAGCTCATACACTGCAATATTAAATGAGGAGAATCTGTGCTAAGGTCTATTAAAGCATTCCATGGAAAATTAGAAAGAATATTGACTCATAAATTTCATGACATTTTTGTCTATATATTAATGCTCATCAGACTATAGAAATAAGCAAGATAAGTTTGAAATCTTATTTCAGGGAAGCAAATTTGATTTAATAGTTATCACTGAAGCCTGGTGGGAGGATTCTCATGACTGGACTACAGCAACTAAATGATATAATTTGTTCCAAAAGCAAATACAAACTCCCCAAAGAAATTACAAAAGAGAAGAAACTGCATAGTATGTCAAAAATATTCATCTATTCCAAGGGAATAAACTTAGTGCCAATGCTGAAGGCTCCTGAGTTAAAATAACTGAAATAAGCACTGTTATTTGTTTTTACTATTGGCCTCTAAGTGCAGAAGAAAATAAGGTATACATCCCCCAAAACTAAATTGCAGATCTTCCTATTGTATACAGTATGAATTAACGGGGATTAAAGATTAATTCAAAAGATTGTTTATCATTTGCTGGGAACAAACATCTGATGTTTATGACTTGAAAATTGTTGTAATCTTAGAATAAAAAATTGAATGATAGTGATAAAGTCTGACATAAGATGTCTCCTTCAGATCTCTGGCCTATCCTATAAGCATTTAAATGTCATAATATGTCAGAGAAATATTATCTTTTTTATTCTGTTTTGTTTATACCTTGTTTGCCTATTGCAATTCAGATTTGAACAGAAGCCAGTGCAAGTTTATTTTAATATACACATTAATGAAACGGGTTGCTATGATTGACTCCCTCCCATTCTTAAGAAAAGAATGTACCACTCTTTATATACAATGTTTAGATATACTTGATTCAAATCTGTGACTTGTAATCTCTGTAGAAAAATCACTTTGGATGTCCAGCCATTTCTGATAATTAAACTGTCTTAAAATAGGAGAAAGAATCCCTGAGTAAAGTAGCTCTCATTTTTGCTCCAATACTCTATTCTGAGGGGTTGTTGTTGTTTTTTTTGGCAATATTCAGACAGTTATTGGCAGGAAATCTAATTTGTGGGATTCTGAGCTGCATGCCATTGACCAATAACACATAGTGGCTCAGCTATAAACAGTGAAGCCCAGATTATTGTTTTCCTTTTAAAGATCAGATTAAACTTTCAGTAAAGATCATACAGATTTTTGTTCCCTGCCCACTATCGTTCATTGAGAAAAAGAAAGGTGGAAGATGCCCACCCCTTAAAAACAAATCTAGATCAGAAAAACAGACTAGTTGAAAACATGAATTGTCTGTGCATGATCAGTCATGACTTTGCAGAGGAAATTATGTAGGAATATAAATTTAGCATCACCTACTTCCACAACTATGCATTACTCTTTCTCTAAATTTTAATCCAAGTTTCGGTTTCTTGTTTATTCTTTCACAATGTTTATGCTTCTTCCACTAATCGTTGCTTTATTGTTCCCTACCACCAGCCTATTTTTACTTTTCCTCTCAGCAATCTTTGATCTCTTCTTCAGTTGCTACCCTGTGCCACATTTCTTAGGTCACAAAGACATCGAGACAGAATTTACAGACACAAGAATTGTCTTAGAAAAGGGCAATGCAAACCTCCAGGGGATCTCTCTCTGCAGACCTCAGCGGCAGCAAGTTTCCATGACTTCACCTGATAGATGGATATTCCTGTAGCTGAAAGCCATGAACTATCAATTTGATATTTTAATATTGCCTCGCTTCTGGGAAATCTTTTCCTCTCCTCTAAGTAATAAATAAATCAAACACCGCCCCAAAAAGGCATACCATATGCGCGTTGTTTTCATTGTTTCTAGAGTTTTCATGTTTCCGGTTTCCCCCTTTGCAAAATATAGGGGGGGCCAAATTAGGTCATAAACTAGATCCAGTCATTAATTAAAGTGAAGATGGATGATGGAGGGGAACAGCGTTTCTCTAGTTACTGTTTCTAAATCTTCCATTCTACTCTGTTGAAAAGCTGATGGCCCTGTTAGAAGATTTTCAGTCTGATTCCAAGCCAGGTCACAAAAGACAATAGACCAGTGGTGGGATTCAAATAATTTAACAATCGGTTCTCTGCCCTAATGATTTCTTCCAACAACCAGTTCTCCAAACTGCTCAGAAAGTTAACAACCGGTTTTCCCGAAGTGGTGCGGACTGGCTGAATCCCACCACTGCAACAGACCATTGCTCAGAGTAGAGGTAGAACTTATTCAAAAAGACAGACCATGAAACAGATGGGTCAGCAATTCAAAGGTGGCCACCCCTTAAAGACAGAGGCAACAATACTTACAGGGGAACAGGTTCCTTGTTCATAAGTTCTGTGGATATGCCTGCCAGTGTGTTTGCCCTAGGAAATGTGCGGGCTTCAGTGGGGAGAAAATGCAGGTTTCTCACCCTGCAGTGGTGACAATCCTTTTGTCTCCTTTGCTTGAACAGATGTTGGATTCTTGAAACTGGTATTGGGACACTGTTGTGTGGGTAAAAGGATTCCCATATCTTGATTTATTGTTTTGCACGTGTTTCTGATATTTGCCAATTTCCTAATGGGAGATACGCTTTGCCTGTTTCTGCCTATGTGTCGATATAGGCTGAAAAGGGTGAGCGAACTTTTGTTTTATTGATTATAGGTTCACCATTAGGTCGGGGGAGATCCAAGCCTGTATGTGGAGTGGATGTCAAGGGTGAGGTGGATGATATGGTTGGCATAAGACAGGGGTGTCAAACATAATTCCAATGAGGGTTGTATTTGACCTGGGGGGGCCAGGATGGATGTGAGCAGGGTGGGCTTGGCCAGCATGATGCCACTCATGTCAGGGGGGCGCCTGTGGTGGCCTGAGTGCTCTGCTAGCAAAAATGATTCCTTTTTCAGCTGTGATGACCTCTTGCAGCCCTCTGGCAATGAAAATGGAGCTTGGGGGGGATGCGGGGGCCTCGCAAGCTCCACTTTTGTCTGGGATGGTCTGCAACCCTCTGCCAGAGAAAACAGAGCTTGGGAAGGCCGCATGAGCTCCATTTTCACTAGCAGAGGGGCCAGTGGGCTTATCCTTTGCTGTTTCCAGGGTGGCTTCACAGGTCCCCAGGCCTTTAGTTTGACACCCCTGGCATAAGGGCATTGTCATCCTACAGTCCAAAGATCACCAAATTCAGCAACACACTCTTCTAAAAATACAAATTAAATTCTGCCCTTGACTTTGGCTTGCCATTCTTTCATCATCCTATATGCCTTTTTCTTGGTTTCCGTTTTTGTTTCCTTAATTCACTGTGGAGTAAAACCAATGTATTTTCCATCTTTTCCCTTTAACTTTTAAAAGATTTTGAGGCTATTGTAGAGCAATCTTAACCAATCTTAACTACCTGAATAATCTTTATCCAGCTCTTTGGGGGCGGAGGGAACAATAGAAAACATGCAGCCTGGGAATGAAATGGAGAGAAGAGTTATGAGTAAGATACCAGAAGAACGGGGGTGCACGAATTTAATTTTTTTTAGCTTTATGTCATAATCCATTGTGTAACCAGTATATAGCTGTAGGTGTTGTAGTTTCGCTGAAGTTGCCTACAGCTGCATACTTTTCCATTTTTGTGGATTGTGGAACAGCTGTTACACTACCCTTGATTGAGTCTACAGGTTGCTAAATGTTCCTCCACATGTTTCAGCCAAGATTTTTCTGGAGTCAATTACTCTAAGAGCTATAATTGCAAAAGCGATCAATAGGGAAGTCAGCAACAGTTTGTGATGGACGTGATAATGCCAGCACATTCCATATTTCAGAATTTCACTAACTACCATAAGATGATTGCAGCACTATTCTTTAATGTTTTCAATTTGTATTTTATCATAGATTGAAATCCCTACTCCCTACAGGGAGCGCCTTTGGAAAAAAAAATGTGCTTTTTCAAATCATTTTGAAGAATCAAGATTCTACACCACGCAGAAGCAGAAGTAGTATTAATGGACACAGAAGATGTACATTTTGGTAGCAATGCTTAGACTGATTTCCCCCCATAGGTACCATGTCAGTGCTCCAAAGGCTGAGGCAGCCTGACTGATTAGATTGTTGATAAAAAGCAGTGGCAGCTATTTTTGTTGTTCTTGTTGTCGTTCTTGGATAATTGAGTGGAGGATTTAAATTGCTCATCTTGTTCAAGCTGAGCTCCATCAAAGTAGAAGGCTGCCATCCGTTGGAAATATCTTAGCCTTGTCAATATTGATGGTTAACATTTTATATCAAGTAGGATGGCATTGACTTCTTCTTCGTTGTCTGCAAGAATCACATTCTTATTAGCAATCATTATGTCTTTGATGAATTCATTGTGTACAGATTCGACATTGCATCAACTAGACAAACTTTCTACATGACTGCATCAAGCAGGATGTTGAAGAGCAAAGGAGATGGAATGCAACCCTGCCTCTCACCATTACATACAAGTCTTTGGACATTTTGCCATTATCATGAACAGAGTATTGTGATCCTTCATATCCCTGATATAAAAAAAACATATTATTAAAATAAGCAGGTTTCTGCATGAATGCCTTCCATAGGAGTGGCCAATGGACATTGTCAAATCTTACTGCAAAATCAAAACATCTGATGCATTCCTTGAGTATAATTATTTGGTTGTGGAATCCTTTTCCAGGCTGAGAACTGGCCAGCTCTTTTTAGGTTATGATTAACAACCGCTAATCCCACATTGTTTCTTTTCTTGAAAGTTTTTTCTTTATTGCCTGCTTCAATCAATTTGACAAAGAGTGCAGGGGCACAGTAGTTAGACTGCAGTACTGCAGGCTACTTCTGCTGATCTCCAGCAGTTTGGCAGATCAAATCACACCAGGCTCAAGGTTGACTCAGCCTTCTATCTTTCCAAGGTTGGTAAAATGAGGGCCCAGATTGTTGCGGGCAATGTGCTGACTTTGTAAACTGCTTAGAGAGAATAGAATAGAATAGAATAGAATAGAATAGAATAGAATAGAATAGAATAGAATAGAATAGAATAGAATTTTTTATTGGCCAAGTGTGATTGGACACACAAGGAATTTGTATAAGTCTAAGTGCTATTGCTATTGCTATTGACATCACCAAATCTGTTAGCAGGGTGCAAAATATCTTCCTACAGACATTTGGGATTGTCTGTACTTGCCTGCAGATGGAGTTAGTTAGGGAAGTTCTTCCTCAATCTTCTCTGCTCCTTTGTGAAGTTCTATATGCCACAAGATATCCCTGAGTCTCCTCAAGTGCATCAGAGGATGCTATGTTATCACTAGGATTAATATTCAATTGTCTTTCCAGTTAAGCTCTGTACATATTGACCTTTCCAATATTCGGCTCAATATTCCTTGCCTGTCTTGATTGAGTCAGCATGAAGTTCCATTACTTCAGGTGGATGAATTTAAATTTCCTTTATCTTCATAATATTGTTCCCATCGTAAAAAAATGTCTGGGCTAATCTCATATTTTCATCTTGCAGTAATATTCAGGACCACAAATCACATCAAAAGACCTTTAGAAAAATCATTGCCTACAATGATCAATAGGACTGTTGTCACATCCTGAATTTGAAAATAGTTTGCCTAGTTGGAAGCATTAAGAACAATCTAGAATGACTGTACCTAACTGCATAAGGTTAGATAGCATTAGGTTTGGAGTTGTATAGAATAGAATAGAATAGAATAGAATAGAATAGAATAGAATAGAATAGAATAGAATAGAATAGAATAGAATAGAATAGAATAGAATAGAATAGAATAGAATAGAATAGAATAGAATAGAATTTTTATTGGCCAAGTGTGATTGGACACACAATGAATTTGTCTTGGTGCATAAAAGGGTACATAAAAGAAAAGATATGTTAATCAAGAATCATAAGGTACAACACTTAATGATAGTCATAGTATGACTATCATAGCATATCATGCTTATAAATAAGCAATCAGGAAGCAATATCAATATAAATCATAAGGATACAAGCAACAAAGTTACAGTCATACAGTCATAAATGGAAGGAGATGGGCGATGGAAACAATGAGAAGGTTAATAATAGTGCAGATTTAGTAAATAGTATCAGGGCTATGATACTTACCCAAATTATGTTGGGAAAAAAGGACTGTGGTCTGAGTTTTGTGGTGAATAGTCTGCTGGCATGAGAAATGCTGCACCTCACAAGAAATAGAATCAGATCTGCTACCAAGACTGCCAGAAATGCAGACTCTACTGGGTTTTCAGGCTACTCTATATAAACAAGTAATAAACCCCACACTCACTCAGACTGATGATGTGCAACTGAAATGTCTGCAAGCAGACAACCTCAGAGAGCATCAAGGTCTCCACTTTACTCAAAGTCTTAGGTTCATCTCTAGAACCTCACCACAAACATTGCTGCTGAAATACAATGTCCAATGTGAGAAACTGGGAGTAACTAATTGTACTGAATTAAAATAAATTTATTGTTTCTTGCCTATTCATTGAAACCTGGTCCCTGGCATACCATTCAAAGATCATGTGCAGCCTATGACTTGAAAATTGTTGTAATCTTAGAATAAAAATTGAATGATAGTGATAAAGTCTGACATAAGATGTCTCCTTCAGATCTCTGGCCTATCCTATAAGCATTTAAATGTCATAATATGTCAGAGAAATATTATCTTTTATTCTGTTTTGTTTATACCTTGTTTGCCTATTGCAATTCAGATCTGATCAGAACCCAGAGATTTTACCATGCATTATGCATTAAGTGAAATCTAGCAATAGAGCTAACTTCAGTGAAATTGACAATTAATTTAATGCCCACCGCTATAAAGAACCAAAAGAAATATGTACTGACAGGACCCATTGGTTCATGAAGTATGCTGTCTGGCAGAAGTATAGATTAGAGATGTGACAGAACAACTTCCAAGTCGTAATAAGTCCACTGACAATTATATCTTCCTGCTAATCTAATGTAGAGAAAAAGAATACTTCAAAGAACGGCTACAACTATATCACCATGGACTTTATTTAGGAAGGGAATTCAAGATCCCAGAGGCTCAATTAGCGTTCCAATTTATCCCTCCAGTCAATAGAAGAGGACTACAAAAGTAAAGAAGAATGGCATGAAAAGAACAATATCTACGGAGATGATATAGAAACAAGACACCTGGTTCCTAGGACCATGGTTTTTGTTAACAGGATGGCACCAGATAGGTTGTACCAAGCAGTGGTGGGACTCAAATAATTTAACAACTGGTTCTCTGCCCTAATGATTTCTTCCAACAGCCAGTTCACCAAACTGCTCAGAAAGTTAACAACCGGTTCTCCCGAAGTGGTACGAATCTCACCACTGGTACCAAGGACTGGCAAAATTGAGATTGGTCAATGCATAGTGAGTTTGACCAGGAGGGCTTTGGCCCAGAGGTGGGTTTCACATAATGTTATCACTGGTTCGCCATGCACCAAAAATGTGAGCGCATGCACACAGCCTTCAGTGCATACGTGTGGCCTTCTGCACATGCACTTTGCTCACGCCTGTGGCTTGCACACATGCATGCAGCTGAGAAAATGTGGCTAAATAGGATAGCATAGCACAAGGGGTGGGCAGGGGTTGGCGGGCAGGCCCACCTGCAGGTCGCCACTATCGTTCATTGAGAAAAAGAAAGGTGGAAGATGCCCACCCCTTAAAAACAAATCTAGATCAGAAAAACAGACTAGTTGAAAACATGAATTGTCTGTGCATGATCAGTCATGACTTTGCAGAGGAAATTATGTAGGAATATAAATTTAGCATCACCTACTTCCACAACTATGCATTACTCTTTCTAAATTTTAATCCAAGTTTCGGTTTCTTGTTTATTCTTTCACAATGTTTATGCTTCTTCCACTAATCGTTGCTTTATTGTTCCCTACCACCAGCCTATTTTTACTTTTCCTCTCAGCAATCTTTGATCTCTTCTTCAGTTGCTACCCTGTGCCACATTTCTTAGGTCACAAAGACATCGAGACAGAATTTAAGGGTTTCAGATTTTGAATTTTCCTGGATGATGATTGTCCACACAAAGTCAATGGAGATTCTTGGTCACCCAGGTCATGGTTGTCCCAAAGATACATTTTCAAAAGGGAACTGGGCTTTCTAAAAGCCAGTTGCCTTTTGAAAAAGCACCTTTGTGGACCATATCTATGTAGACTGGAATACCATGTTTAATCAAAGTAGGGCAATAGTGATCAGGTTACTTTAAATTGAATCCTACGAAAGACGGAGACAGAAATCTGGAAAAGCTCATACACTGCAATATTAAATGAGGAGAATCTGTGCTAAGGTCTATTAAAGCATTCCATGGAAAATTAGAAAGAATATTGACTCATAAATTTCATGACATTTTTGTCTATATATTAATGCTCATCAGACTATAGAAATAAGCAAGATAAGTTTGAAATCTTATTTCAGGGAAGCAAATTTGATTTAATAGTTATCACTGAAGCCTGGTGGGAGGATTCTCATGACTGGACTACAGCAACTAAATGATATAATTTGTTCCAAAAGCAAATACAAACTCCCAAAGAAATTACAAAGAGAAGAAACTGCATAGTATGTCAAAAATATTCATCTATTCCAAGGGAATAAACTTAGTGCCAATGCTGAAGGCTCCTGAGTTAAAATAACTGAAATAAGCACTGTTATTTGTTTTTACTATTGGCCTCTAAGTGCAGAAGAAAATAAGGTATACATCCCCCAAAACTAAATTGCAGATCTTCCTATTGTATACAGTATGAATTAACGGGGATTAAAGATTAATTCAAAAGATTGTTTATCATTTGCTGGGAACAAACATCTGATGTTTATGACTTGAAAATTGTTGTAATCTTAGAATAAAAAATTGAATGATAGTGATAAAGTCTGACATAAGATGTCTCCTTCAGATCTCTGGCCTATCCTATAAGCATTTAAATGTCATAATATGTCAGAGAAATATTATCTTTTATTCTGTTTTGTTTATACCTTGTTTGCCTATTGCAATTCAGATTTGAACAGAAGCCAGTGCAAGTTTATTTTAATATACACATTAATGAAACGGGTTGCTATGATTGACTCCCTCCCATTCTTAAGAAAAGAATGTACCACTCTTTATATACAATGTTTAGATATACTTGATTCAAATCTGTGACTTGTAATCTCTGTAGAAAAATCACTTTGGATGTCCAGCCATTTCTGATAATTAAACTGTCTTAAAATAGGAGAAAGAATCCCTGAGTAAAGTAGCTCTCATTTTTGCTCCAATACTCTATTCTGAGGGGTTGTTGTTGTTTTTTTTGGCAATATTCAGACAGTTATTGGCAGGAAATCTAATTTGTGGATTCTGAGCTGCATGCCATTGACCAATAACACATAGTGGCTCAGCTATAAACAGTGAAGCCCAGATTATTGTTTTCCTTTTAAAGATCAGATTAAACTTTCAGTAAAGATCATACAGATTTTTGTTCCCTGCCCACTATCGTTCATTGAGAAAAAGAAAGGTGGAAGATGCCCACCCCTTAAAAACAAATCTAGATCAGAAAAACAGACTAGTTGAAAACATGAATTGTCTGTGCATGATCAGTCATGACTTTGCAGAGGAAATTATGTAGGAATATAAATTTAGCATCACCTACTTCCACAACTATGCATTACTCTTTCTCTAAATTTTAATCCAAGTTTCGGTTTCTTGTTTATTCTTTCACAATGTTTATGCTTCTTCCACTAATCGTTGCTTTATTGTTCCCTACCACCAGCCTATTTTTACTTTTCCTCTCAGCAATCTTTGATCTCTTCTTCAGTTGCTACCCTGTGCCACATTTCTTAGGTCACAAAGACATCGAGACAGAATTTACAGACACAAGAATTGTCTTAGAAAAGGGCAATGCAAACCTCCAGGGGATCTCTCTCTGCAGACCTCAGCGGCAGCAAGTTTCCATGACTTCACCTGATAGATGGATATTCCTGTAGCTGAAAGCCATGAACTATCAATTTGATATTTTAATATTGCCTCGCTTCTGGGAAATCTTTTTCCCCCCTCTCCTCTAAGTAATAAATAAATCGAAACACCGCCCCCCCAAAAAAGGCATACCATATGCGCGTTGTTTTTTCATTGTTTCTAGAGTTTTCATGTTTCCGGTTTCCCCCTTTGCAAAATATAGGGGGGGCCGAATTAGGTCATAAACTAGATCCAGTCATTAATTAAAGTGAAGATGGATGATGGAGGGGAACAGCGTTTCTCTAGTTACTGTTTCTAAATCTTCCATTCTACTCTGTTGAAAAGCTGATGGCCCTGTTAGAAGATTTTCAGTCTGATTCCAAGCCAGGTCACAAAAGACAATAGACCAGTGGTGGGATTCAAATAATTTAACAATCGGTTCTCTGCCCTAATGATTTCTTCCAACAACCAGTTCTCCAAACTGCTCAGAAAGTTAACAACCGGTTTTCCCGAAGTGGTGTGGACTGGCTGAATCCCACCACTGCAACAGACCATTGCTCAGAGTAGAGGTAGAACTTATTCAAAAAGACAGACCGTGAAACAGATGGGTCAGCAATTCAAAGGTGGCCACCCCTTAAAGACAGAGGCAACAATACTTACAGGGGAACAGGTTCCTTGTTCATAAGTTCTGTGGATATGCCTGCCAGTGTGTTTGCCCTAGGAAATGTGCGGGCTTCAGTGGGGAGAAAATGCAGGTTTCTCACCCTGCAGTGGTGACAATCCTTTTGTCTCCTTTGCTTGAACAGATGTTGGATTCTTGAAACTGGTATTGGGACACTGTTGTGTGGGTAAAAGGATTCCCATATCTTGATTTATTGTTTTGCACGTGTTTCTGATATTTGCCAATTTCCTAATGGGAGATACGCTTTGCCTGTTTCTGCCTATGTGTCGATATAGGCTGAAAAGGGTGAGCGAACTTTTGTTTTATTGATTATAGGTTCACCATTAGGTCGGGGGAGATCCAAGCCTGTATGTGGAGTGGATGTCAAGGGGTGAGGTGGATGATATGGTTGGCATAAGACAGGGGTGTCAAACTCAATTTCAATGAGGGTTGTGTTTGACCTCGGGGGGCCAGGATGGATGTGATCAGGGTGGGCTTGGCCAGCATGATGCCACTCATGTCAGGGGGGTGCCTGTGGTGGCCTGAGTGCTCTGCTAGCAAAAATGATTCCCTTTTCAGCTGTGATGACCTCTTGCAGCCCTCTGCCAATGAAAATGGAGCTTGGGGGGCATGCGTGGCCCTCGCAAGCTCCATTTTTGGCTGGGATGGCCTCCTGCAACCCTCTGCCAGAGAAAACAGAGCTTGGGAAGGCCGCGCATGAGCTCCATTTTCACTAGCAGAGGGGCCAGTGGGCTTATCCTTTGCTGTTTCCAGGGTGGCTTCACAGGTCCCCAGGCCTTTAGTTTGACATCCCTGGCATAAGGGCATTGTCATCCTACAGTCCAAAGATCACCAAATTCAGCAACACACTCTTCTAAAAATACAAATTAAATTCTGCCCTTGACTTTGGCTTGCCATTCTTTCATCATCCTATATGCCTTTTTCTTGGTTTCCGTTTTTGTTTCCTTAATTCACTGTGGAGTAAAACCAATGTATTTTCTATCTTTTCCCTTTAACTTTTAAAAGATTTTGAGGCTATTGTAGAGCAATCTTAACCAATCTTAACTACCTGAATAATCTTTATCCAGCTCTTTGGGGGCGGAGGGAACAATAGAAAACATGCAGCCTGGGAATGAAATGGAGAGAAGAGTTATGAGTAAGATACCAGAAGAACGGGGATGCACGAATTTAATTTTTTTAGCTTTATGTCATAATCCATTGTGTAACCAGTATATAGCTGTAGGTGTTGTAGTTTCGCTGAAGTTGCCTACAGCTGCATACTTTTCCATTTTTGTGGATTGTGGAACAGCTGTTACACTACCCTTGATTGAGTCTACAGGTTGCTAAATGTTCCTCCACATGTTTCAGCCAAGATTTTTCTGGAGTCAATTACTCTAAGAGCTATAATTGCAAAAGCGATCAATAGGGAAGTCAGCAACAGTTTGTGATGGACGTGATAATGCCAGCACATTCCATATTTCAGAATTTCACTAACTACCATAAGATGATTGCAGCACTATTCTTTAATGTTTTCAATTTGTATTTTATCATAGATTGAAATCCCTACTCCCTACAGGGAGCGCCTTTGGAAAAAAAAATGTGCTTTTTCAAATCATTTTGAAGAATCAAGATTCTACACCACGCAGAAGCAGAAGTAGTATTAATGGACACAGAAGATGTACATTTTGGTAGCAATGCTTAGACTGATTTCCCCCCATAGGTACCATGTCAGTGCTCCAAAGGCTGAGGCAGCCTGACTGATTAGATTGTTGATAAAAAGCAGTGGCAGCTATTTTTGTTGTTCTTGTTGTCGTTCTTGGATAATTGAGTGGAGGATTTAAATTGCTCATCTTGTTCAAGCTGAGCTCCATCAAAGTAGAAGGCTGCCATCCGTTGGAAATATCTTAGCCTTGTCAATATTGATGGTTAACATTTTATATCAAGTAGGATGGCATTGACTTCTTCTTCGTTGTCTGCAAGAATCACATTCTTATTAGCAATCATTATGTCTTTGATGAATTCATTGTGTACAGATTCGACATTGCATCAACTAGACAAACTTTCTACATGACTGCATCAAGCAGGATGTTGAAGAGCAAAGGAGATGGAATGCAACCCTGCCTCTCACCATTACATACAAGTCTTTGGACATTTTGCCATTATCATGAACAGAGTATTGTGATCCTTCATATCCCTGATATAAAAAAAACATATTATTAAAATAAGCAGGTTTCTGCATGAATGCCTTCCATAGGAGTGGCCAATGGACATTGTCAAATCTTACTGCAAAATCAAAACATCTGATGCATTCCTTGAGTATAATTATTTGGTTGTGGAATCCTTTTCCAGGCTGAGAACTGGCCAGCTCTTTTTAGGTTATGATTAACAACCGGCTAATCCCACAGTGTTTCTTTTCTTGAAAGTTGTTTCTTTATTGCCTGCTTCTATCAATTTGACAAACAGTGCAGGGGCACAGTAGTTAGACTGCAGTACTGCAGGCTACTTCTGCTGATCTCCAGCAGTTTGGCAGATCAAATCTCACCAGGCTCAAGGTTGACTCAGCCTTCCATCTTTCCAAGGTTGGTAAAATGAGGACCCAGATTGTTGGGGGCAATAGGCTGACTCTGTAAACTGCTTAGAGAGGGCTGTTAAGCACTGTGAGGCGGAATAGAATAGAATAGAATAGAATAGAATAGAATAGAATAGAATAGAATAGAATAGAATAGAATTTTTTATTGGCCAAGTGTGATTGGACACACAAGGAATTTGTATAAGTCTAAGTGCTATTGCTATTGCTATTGACATCACCAAATCTGTTAGCAGGGTGCAAAATATCTTCCTACAGACATTTGGGATTGTCTGTACTTGCCTGCAGATGGAGTTAGTTAGGGAAGTTCTTCCTCAATCTTCTCTGCTCCTTTGTGAAGTTCTATATGCCACACAGATATCCCTGAGTCTTCTCAAGTGCATCAGAGGATGCTATGTTATCACTAGGATTAATATTCAATTGTCTTTCCAGTTAAGCTCTGTACATATTGACCTTTCCAATATTCGGCTCAATATTCCTTGCCTGTCTTGATTGAGTCAGCATGAAGTTCCATTACTTCAGGTGGATGAATTTAAATTTCCTTTATCTTCATAATATTGTTCCCATCGTAAAAAAATGTCTGGGCTAATCTCATATTTTCATCTTGCAGTAATATTCAGGACCACAAATCACATCAAAAGACCTTTAGAAAAATCATTGCCTACAATGATCAATAGGACTGTTGTCACATCCTGAATTTGAAAATAGTTTGCCTAGTTGGAAGCATTAAGAACAATCTAGAATGACTGTACCTAACTGCATAAGGTTAGATAGCATTAGGTTTGGAGTTGTATAGAATAGAATAGAATAGAATAGAATAGAATAGAGTAGAGTAGAGTAGAGTAGAGTAGAGTAGAGTAGAGTAGAGTAGAGTAGAGTAGAGTATAAGAGAACAGAACAGAACAGAACAGAACAGAATAGAATTTTTATTGGCCAAGTGTGATTGGACACACAATGAATTTGTCTTGGTGCATAAAAGGGTACATAAAAGAAAAGATATGTTAATCAAGAATCATAAGGTACAACACTTAATGATAGTCATAGTATGACTATCATAGCATATCATGCTTACAAATAAGCAATCAGGAAGCAATATCAATATAAATCATAAGGATACAAGCAACAAAGTTACAGTCATACAGTCATAAATGGAAGGAGATGGGCGATGGAAACAATGAGAAGGTTAATAATAGTGCAGATTTAGTAAATAGTATCAGGGCTATGAAATGTACTTACCCAAATTATGTTGGGAAAAAAGGACTGTGGTCTGAGTTTTGTGGTGAATAGTCTGCTGGCATGAGAAATGCTGCACCTCACAAGAAATAGAATCAGATCTTCTACCAAGACTGCCAGAAATGCAGACTCTACTGGGTTTTCAGGCTACTCTATATAAACAAGTAGTAAACCCCACACTCACTCAGACTGATGATGTGCAACTGAAATGTCTGCAAGCAGACAACCTCAGAGAGCATCAAGGTCTCCACTTTACTCAAAGTCTTAGGTTCATCTCTAGAACCTCACCACAAACATTGCTGCTGAAATACAATGTCCAATGTGAGAAACTGGGAGTAACTAATTGTACTGAATTAAAATAAATTTATTGTTTCTTGCCTATTCATTGAAACCTGGTCCCTGGCATACCATTCAAAGATCATGTGCAGCCTATGACTTGAAAAAGTCTGTGTACACACCTAATATAAACGTAACTTTTTCTGGCGTGTACATTTCTGTGGAATGACAACATTAATGTAAATTCTAATATAATTTCCCATTAACTTCATTGTGGAATGATCTGATCAGAACCCAGAGATTTTACCATGCATTATGCATTAAGTGAAATCTAGCAATAGAGCTAACTTCAGTGAAATTGACAATTAATTTAATGCCCACCGCTATAAAGAACCAAAAGAAATATGTACTGACAGGACCCATTGGTTCATGAAGTATGCTGTCTGGCAGAAGTATAGATTAGAGATGTGACAGAACAACTTCCAAGTCGTAATAAGTCCACTGACAATTATATCTTCCTGCTAATCTAATGTAGAGAAAAAGAATACTTCAAAGAACGGCTACAACTATATCACCATGGACTTTATTTAGGAAGGGAATTCAAGATCCCAGAGGCTCAATTAGCGTTCCAATTTATCCCTCCAGTCAATAGAAGAGGACTACAAAAGTAAAGAAGAATGGCATGAAAAGAACAATATCTACGGAGATGATATAGAAACAAGACACCTGGTTCCTAGGACCATGGTTTTTGTTAACAGGATGGCACCAGATAGGTTGTACCAAGCAGTGGTGGGACTCAAATAATTTAACAACTGGTTCTCTGCCCTAATGATTTCTTCCAACAGCCAGTTCACCAAGCTGCTCAGAAAGTTAACAACCGGTTCTCCCAAAGTGGTACGAATCTCACCACTGGTACCAAGGACTGGCAAAATTGAGATTGATCAATGCATAGTGAGTTTGACCAGGAGGGCTTTGGCCCAGAGGTGGGTTTCACATAATGTTATCACTGGTTCGCCATGCACCAAAAATGTGAGCGCATGCACACAGCCTTCAGTGCATACGTGTGGCCTTCTGCACATGCACTTTGCTCACGCCTGTGGCTTGCACACATGCATGCAGCTGAGAAAATGTGGCTAAATAGGATGGCATAGCACAAGGGGGGGTGGGCAGGGGGGGTTGGCGGGGCAGGCCCACCTGCAGGTCGCCACTACCAGTTCACCCGAACCGGTCCAAACTGGCTGAATATCACCACTGCTTTGGCCTGAATTCTGTTGGAGATTCAGAGCCACTGTGAACAAGTGACAACTGCAGAACCAAGTGATCACTCTAGAATTGTTTCCAAGCAGAGAAACAGTAAATCTAAAAGGATTTGAAGGAAAATCTGGGATGCTTTCTGAGATTTGTTGTTTTCTTGCAGATGTTTCAATACCATACTAAGTGCTAGTGCTCATCATCATTCTACCTATTCTTCATCATCAACACCACCATTCTGATGGTGTTACCTAGTTTGGTAATGAAATATCTGCAAGAAAACAACCAAGGACCTCACAGTTCAATCTTCAGCTACCAATATTCCCTTTTATTGTAAATCTGTGATTTGAAAAAGAGAAGGGGGAAAAAATCCAACCTGATACAAAAATCCTTTAGAAAATTTTGGCCATGCCAAAGTATAAATCTAAGGTTCATGACAACAATAGTTGCAAACAGTTCAAAGTCCCTGTATTAACTATGAATTTATTTTATTTTAAAATGATTTACTTTTACTTTCTACCTAAATAGATCATGCATCTATAACATAAGCATACTGTATGTAAGATTTACTGTATGATGTTTTAAATTGTTATGCATTTTTTTTGAAGTTGAGCTGCATATCCCCTAGAGAATTCTGGTTATTTGCGGGAACGTTATTAATAATAGTAAAGAAAGCAAAGATAGTACCGATAATAATAGGTACCTTGGGTGCAATCCCAAAACAACTGGAGCACTATTTGAACACCTTGAGCATTGACAAATTCACCATCAGTCAGTTGCAAAAGGTGGCTTTACTTGAAACAGATTACATCCTGCGATCTGTAACACCATCAAGCATCTACCTATCCCAGGTCCTTGGAAAGGACTTAATAGTTGGACAAAAATGCCAAATCCAGTCTGAACATCTGACTGATGGTGCGACAAAACATAATAATAACAACTATAACCAAAAGCTACAACTATCAAGAGAAAAAAGCTTTGCAAATGTGAATACTTTTGCTAACTTTTTGAAGTCTAAAAGACAGACATATTATTTAGTTTTTCTGAAAAAATAAGTTCATATTCTCAATGCCAAAATGAAAGTGAGAGGAACTGTGTCAGGTTTGTATCAACCTCAAGTTGTTTTATGATTAGGTGCATAAACTGGGAATAAACTGGATGATAAATATCTAATTTCATGTCAAGACTATCAAACGCAATATTTTTTATTTGACCATACATTCAATGTTAGTTTCTTTTGCAGGTGTACCTTAGGGGTTTCATCTCACCTTTGTTAATCTTTGGATTCTTTGCATTCTTGCAGTCCAGGAAATGATAAAATAATTCAATGTCTGCCTGGTTGATGGCTCTGTCAATTGGTTAATTATAACAAATTCACATGGAGATGGTTCACTTATATTATTAGTGAATCCCATTGGAAAGAAGACACATTTTGATCAGTATAATCATTTCGCCTACTTTATTTTATAATTCTTTTTTAATTGCCCTCCTGAATTCCTGATAATACAGTGAAATGCTGTGTTATCACAGCAAAACCTGTGATAATGTTGTCATAGTAGAAGCAGTGGTTGATGTGGTATGTAGTCTTGAAAAGTGACAAAATGTAGCAAAGACAGATGGAAATTTTCAAGAATAAAAATGGAGATTTAAGTATGATTTATTAGCTGAGAGTGTTTTGCTTCTCTTAATTCTTTCTTTGGGCCAACTGAGTTATCTCAAAAGCTGCTGGAATGAACAGTTCTTGGGTTTCCATGATACCTTTGATATAAATGGGATTTGAGTCCCACTGAAGTTTATCAGCGTTCCCTCTTGTATGGAGGTTGAGTTCTTTCAAAGGGAATAATGTTACATATATTTCCTTCCCAGAAAGGACACAAATCTAGAATTAGATTAAATACATTAGTGATTCATATTATATATCTAGGATGCCCGTAACCACACTGAAATAGAAGGTACTTCCAAATTCATAAAAAAAGATATTGCCTTCCATTTTTATTTTTCGGTTTGTTTTATTTTTGGCCTCAGGCACTGCATTTTGTTATCACTTATCTGCTGTTCCTCATTTTACCAAATCACTTGCAATATTTCATCAGTACCAGTAGGCCTTTGCACCTGGATTTTAGTCATATCAGTTCTTTAGGATAATCTATTACAAAATTATCAGTGAAAAAACTATCATGATACAATATGTATCTGTAGAACTCAAAAAGGCACTATTTGTCTTTGTATACATGACCTGCAGAGAATAAAAGTGAAATGCATTAACTTGAAGACTAATGACTCAGCTCAGAGCCAGGCCGATAAAATATTCTGGGCAATGCCATTCCAATAATCACTTTGTCTAGTCTGGTTACTCTGGACAGTATACAACAAACTTATAAAACATTAACATAAAAAATACTCATTACAAATCACAAGGCTAAGATAGAATAGCAGATGTTAAGTATAATAATGGAACACTGCAAGGTCTCAACAAATGTTTGCTTGTAGATGTTTCATTACCCAACTAAGTAACATCATCAGTGCTATTATGTGTCGGGATTGATATACATAGTATCAGGCCTGGAAGCCATCTTTTTGTTGGGCCTTCAGGCCTGCCACATTTACTATTGTGGGAAAATGGGAGGGGGGATTATATGGAGCCAGAGTGATATATAGTCATAATAACATTCCTTTCTTAGAAAGTCAAGGCCGTCTTGCCCTGCCCCTGGATGGTTGGAACAGGGAGGCATCTCCAGTTGGGATGCTGCTTGGATTGGACCATGTGATGGACATGTGGGTGATGGGCAGGAACTTGAACTTCCCTTTGGGTGGGGAAAACCCGGAAGCTTTCAGATTCAGGTTTTCCCAGGTGTGCCAATATGGCATCTCTAATTAAGTGTAACTGAGGAAACTCAAGCCTCGGAGTTTTCTTTTGTTGGGGTTATTACTTGGAACCCTGACACATAGCTTGCCTCTACACACAGGAGATGTTGTGTAAGTGAGTTCTAGTGCTGGTGAATTCATCTTTGAATGAGGGGGTTATTCCATTACCTCCTAAAGAGGACTTGGTTTGCCCACTCATCAAGAAGCCATCACTTGACCCTCACTAAGCTTGTCCAGTACCCAACCTTCCCTTTTTTAGTTAAGGTGATTGAGAAAGGTTGTTGTGCAGCAGCTTCAAGGGAGCCTTTCAACTGGGATTCAGACCTGGATATGGGATGGAAATTGCATGGGTTGGGTTTTTAGTTGATCTCTGGTGAGGGCAGGATACGGTTTTGAATCCATCCTTGGATGCCTCTGCAGTTTTTCATACAATCAGCCAAGATATTCTTCTGGATCTGCTCAAAGGATTGGGTGTGGAGGGTGGCATTGTGTTGTTTCGATTCCCCTCTTTTCTCCAGGGTCAATTCCAATTGTCAGAGGAGACATCCTACCTTCAGCTTCTGCAATGTGGGCTGCAGCAGATTCAGTGTCCTTGCTGCTCCTATATGAGGCTGCTCGGTGAGCTCATCTGTCTCATCAGGCCTCAGGCTAGAAATGAGAAGACTATGAATTCTACTCCTGCCTTAGGCAAGTAAGCCAATTGAATGACTTTGGGAAAGTCACTCTCTCTCAGCCCAACTCACCTCACAGGATTGTTATGGGAAAAATTAGAGAAGGAAGGAATATTAAATATGCTGGTTGCCTTTTGTTGCTTGTAAAAATGAATAAAGTCCGGATTAAAAAAATCAAGGACTCCACTTATTTGGAATTTTGTCAGGATAATTCAAATTTAGGATTAGGATAAAAATTTTATGCTTCAGATATCATGAACACATTGGATCCATGCTTTTGGTTGTATGTGTAGGGGTGTGTTTTCTAGACACTGCACTGCAGTCTCTGCTATGAGTCCTAAAGTGATGATCCCATGGGTGTTCCTCTGATTTATTGGTATATTTGTCCATAAAACTAAAAGTAAGTAGTGAAGCAGAATTTGATGAGATCCATGATTCTGGCTATTTCAGTCCTAGTGTATTTGGCTAGATCAGGTATGTTGTGTAGTAGTGCCGCCATGTATTCTTTCACTAGTTCCGGATCTATGGGCGTAAAGAGTTCTGTGACATTGAATGAAACAATAAATTTCCTCTTTTTCTGTTTTTAGGCCTCTATTTTTCTGGAGGCAGTGTGGTGGAAAGTTGATAGATGGTTTCTCTCGTCTGTGAGAAGTCCAAGGTTTTTGGTAAGCTATTTGCTTATGATAGAGGTAACCATGTGCAGATTAGTAAAGTATTTCACAAATGTCTATTCAGTTTCTTCCAATTATTACCTAAAATTCAATACTTTGCCCATTTATGGACCTTTCAATTAATTCTAGGACTAAAACTAATTGAACGACTTTAGTGTTCAAAATGTGAAATTTCATGCACTTAAATTTATTATCTGAAACCCATGTTGGAACATCTGTGAAGGTATTCTTCATTTTTAAAAAAGTATGTTTTTAATGAAGCAAGATGAACTATCTACAATCATCTCAATTTCTTCTTAATATTTTTCCATGAGGAAGTTTCTGTCTATCATTAAAAAAAACTACTTATTTGAAATATTACTTTTACCTTCTGAATAGCTACTGAAAGAAAGAATGCATATTTTTCATTTCTGGAAAAGATCCATTGTTGTTTCTGCCTATGAAAAGTAAAAGAATCTCTCCCAAGGCCCAAATTATGTGCCAATAAAAATGTGAAAATACAATGTGTTTAATTGTGGAATTATAATTCTCAATAGAATGACCTATTCTAATTCCCTTTGTAGAAAACAAGGATACATGTATCTTTTGTCAATAATTGTCTCATCTCAGAAAATGAATGTTGTCCTCACCCTCCCACCCATAGTTATATTTCATTCACCATGGGGGCCACTATACCCTTGTTTCTATCTATCATCCATCCATCTATCCATCCATCCATCCACCCACCCACCAACTTAGAATGCAGTATTGCAGGCTGACTCTGCTCGCTGCCAGAAGTTCAATCCTGACTGGCTCAAGGTTGACCCACCTTCCATCCTTCCAAGGTCGGTAAAATGAGGACCTGGATTGTTGGGGGCAATATGATGACTCTGTAAACCATAGGGACTACCCAGACGGCTGAAAAAAGTGATTTCTGACAGGTTCTCACACTTTTGACCAGTCCTCACACTTATGACCGGTCATCATTTATCCCTGTTGCAGCATTTTGTGCATAGGGACTACTCAGAGGGCTGAAAAAGTTATTTTTGATCTGTCCTCACACTTTTGACCGGTCCTCACACCTACAACTGTCCTCACATTTTACATTTTGCGCCCTATCTTGTAACCATGGTGAAGAGAAGCAGTTTTGAAATGAGTGACATGGTTGTTAAAAATGCTGCAATGGCTATAAATGTAAGGATGATCATAAGTGCAAGGACTGATCAGAAATGACTTTTTTTATCCCTCTGAGTAGTTTCTATGCCCATAGCTATGGCCACCCGGTCACATGAGCAGCTAGGCTCGCCCACCCAGTCACATGACCACCAAGCCACACCCCAAAATAAGCCATGCCCACAGAACCAATTGTTAAAAAATTTGAAACCCACCACTGTACAACACTGGAAGTTTTCAAGAAGATGTTGGATAACCATTTGTCTGAAGTGGTGTAGGGTTTCCTGCCTAAGCAGGGGGTTGGACTAGAAGACCTCCAAGGTCCCTTCCAACTCTGTTATTCTATTACTAATTGTTGAGCCAAATTCTCCCAAAGCTCCCCTTGGACTACCCAGATATATGACTGAACCCTTTGGGGGGGAAAACAGCTAGAGGGGAAATTTGAAACAGAGAAACGCCCCTTTTTCTGTTTCAAATCATCTGTCTCAAAGCTGCTTGTGCTTAGAAATAGCAACCTACAGAAATTTATTAACTGTAATAATGAGGCCATGATCAGCAGGAAAAAGAAGGCTGTGAGCATTATTTGACTCAGTATCCAAAAGGGCCAGGAAATAAATGCTCAGGAAGTAAATGTGAATTTTGGTGAAAAAAGGCTTTTAGATCTTTATATTTGTAGGAAAATGTTCAAGGTAGTACTAAAATTGGCTTCCTGTACATCCTTCATATTCATTTCTTATATAGTTATTTCATTAATCATATTTTTCAGAAATTGGGACATTCAGTCTGCAGATAAGATAATTGTCTAGAAATAGCACCTGTTCGTTTTGATAGACATCTGCTTTTCATGAGATAATGATTCTGTTCCATCACTAAATCATAGATTAGAGGATACTATAAATCCAAGCTTCATTCTTGCCCTATACTAGTATGAACAACCAAACTTTTTTCTTTTTCTTTTCTTTTCTTTTTTTCTTCCTTCCTTCCTTCCTTTCTTCTTTCCTTCTTTCTTTCTTTTTAGTACAGCAATGGATACTGTCTTCCACCCATTCCCAATAGAAGTGAAAGGAATTAAAAAGATAAACAAATATACAATCATTAAAAGCTCAGTTAAACACAAAATACAATCACAACCACTGGTGAGTACAGAATAGAATAGAATAGAATAGAATAGAATAGAATAGAATAGAATAGAATAGAATAGAATAGAATAGAATAGAATAGAATAGAATAGAATTTTTTATTGGCCAAGTGTGATTGGACACACAAGGAATTTATCTTGGTGCATATGCTCTCAGTGTACATAAAAGAAAATATACGTTCATCAAGGTACAACATTTACAACACATACAGCCATACATTCCATTCAGTAGAACCATTGAAAATGCTCACACCTTCCACCAGAACCCCAAGTACAATAACACAGTCATATTTTCAGGCCAGAAGAAATTTAAGCTATGTGGGTATGATGTTCCAAAGGGCAGGCAACACAGCAGAAAAGGTTCTCTTCCAGATCTCATCAGATGACTTTTCTTGGTGGTCAGATGATTGGGTGGCCGTGGCCAATAACAATAAATAATAAAAATAATAAACAAAGTATACAAAACAATAAGAGGTACCAAAAACCAATTTTCACACTTTACACACACACAACACAACACAACTGACTCACACACAATGTAAAAGCAGCTGCACTTCATCCAAAATGGCCCCTGCAACATGCAGGAACCTCACACAGCCACAAAAAGCTCAAAAACCAACTTTCACACTTTACACACACACAACACAACACAACTGACTCACACACACACACACACACACACACACACACAAAATGCCACATACAGCTTTGTGAGATTTTGTGTGTTTGTGTAGTTAGAGTGAAACACTACAGAAACACACCAAATCTCAGAAAGCTGCACAAATATTTTATTTTATTATTTTATTTTATTTATATTTTTAGATCAGGGGTGTTAAGTTCGGGAAGTAACGAGGCTGGAGACCAGGGTAGTGACAACAGCTCTTTAATATAGGGTGAACCCAGCAACAGGCTGGGGGAAAAACCTCTCCTTTTATACAGTTCTGGTGGAGGCTTCGTCCAATCAGCAACGTGCTGATTTCCCGCTCAAATATTTAAAGGTATATACAATAATACATAACACTCCTCCCCTCCCAGAAAACACTTTGTCTCTATTTACATATTATCTACATGTTATTTTTCGACGTAGTCACGCAAATAACCTGGGCGTCTCCTAGTTCTTTCAGACCTGCGCGGTTCAGTTCTGGGTGGTGTTTTGAGCTGGTCGGAGGGGCTTTTTGCTCCTCCCAGCTCTGTCTCTGGGCCAACGGGCTCCGGATTATTTGCAGCCTCTTTTTCTTGGCCATCCGGCCCTGGATTACTTTTGTAATTTTCCCTGCTGTTTCCCTCGGGACCCTGATGGCGTCGCTGGAACTCTGGGACCTCAGCTAAGTCTTGCGCCTCCCTCGGGTCATGGTCAGCTGTGGGTTCAAATAAGTGTGTGTCATAATCGGTTTCTATTGGTTTGGTTTGATCAGTTATTCGTTTCCTTAACTGATCTATATGGCGCCTCCATACTCTGTTGTCTTGTAACTCGACCCAGTATGACTTGGGACCGGTTGTTTTGATTATTTGTCCTGCGAGCCAGCTTGGGCCGTCCCCATAGTTGCGGGCCCACACTTGGTCGCCTATGCCCATTTCCCTCGTCTTTTCTATTTCCCCCTTGTAACCCTCTGGTGTGTAATGGGGATTCAAACGGTCCAGTGGGCACCGGAGTTTCCGTCCCATCAACAATTCGGCTGGGCTTCTGCCTGTAGCCGTGCTTGGGGTTCTGTGCTGAACGGCCAGAAAGAAATCTATCTTTGTTTGCCAGTCACCTGGCTTGAGCCTGGACAATGCCTCCTTAGCGCTCCGGACGGAACGCTCTGCAAGGCCATTCGACGCAGGGTGGAAAGGCGCAGAGAGGGCATGTCGGATGCCCTCCTCTGCCAGGTATTCTTCAAACTGGGCTGCCGTGAATTGCGGCCCATTGTCGGACACCAGAGTGTCCGGCAACCCGTGAGTTGCGAATAGGTGGCGCAGGGCTGCGATTACTGCTTCGGCCGTAGTGGATTTCATGAGTATGATCTCCAACCATTTAGAGAATGCATCAACAACCACTAGGAACGTTTGGCCGTGGAAAGGGCCAGCAAAATCAATGTGGATTCTTGACCAGGGCCCTTGGGGCTTTTCCCATTCCCTGACTGGGGCCGTTGGGGGTAGAGGTCTGGACTCTTGGCAAGCCTGGCATTTCCCTACCCTCTCAGCAATCTCTGCGTCCATGAGTGGCCACCACACATAGCTTCTAGCTAACCCGTTCATGCTTACCATCCCTGGGTGACCGTCGTGGAGGAGGTCCAATACCTTTCCCCTTAATTTATCAGGAATTATTACACGATCACCCCATAACAGGCACCCCCCTTGAGCCGAGAGCTCATCGCGTTTTTTAACAAATTCTTGAACTGCTCGCCCGCAGCGGCCACCCTCTGTACCCAACCGAGTACAGTCCTTAGCACAATGGCCCGGTATGATGCCCGAGCCACTTCCTTAGATGTGACTGGGCCAGAGTCCAAAGAGTCAATAAGTAGGATAGGCGTTCCCGGAGTGGGGTCTTCGATCGCCCCTGGTAGTGGGCATCGGCTTAACGCGCCTGCATGCCCCACTTCTTTCCTGGTCGATGCTGCAGCTTGTACGAATAAGCGGCCAAGAATATAGTCCATCGGGTCAAGCGTGGCGAAAGTGCCACAGGCGCTGGTCGCCAGCCAGTATCCTAGTAGCGGTCTGTGGTCAGTCACGATTTCAAAATCCGCCCAAAGACATATTCGTGGAATTTTTAACCCCTGACACAATGGCTAGTGCTTCTTTATCTAATTGGCTGTAGTTTCTCTCTGGGAGGACATCGCTCTAGAGTAAAAGCTATAGGGGCTTCTGTGCCGTTTGAAGTCTATGGCTGAGTACAGCCCCACCCCATAAGGGAGGCATCGCAAACCAGCACTAGGGTAATGAGTTGTGATATTGGATGAGCAGGCTATCACTTGAGAGCAGGTTCTTTACTGCTTCAAAAGCCCTATTTTCTGACTTTCCCCAAGACCAAACAGTATTTTTTCCTAAGAGCCTATGCAGCGGTTCCGCAACGGTTGCTTTGTTCTTTAAAAAGACCGCGTAAAAATTAACCAATCCCAGGAATGCCTGCAGCTCTGCTTTGTTTTTGGGCGCTGGAGCCTTCCTAATTGCCTTAACCTTGCTCTCAGTAGGGTGAATTCCTTTCTTGTCTATCCGGTAGCCCAAGAAATCGACGGATTCGACCCCTATCTGGCATTTGTTTGTCTTGACTTTTAATCCGGCTGTCCGGAAAATGCTCAAAACCTTTCTTAACCGCTCCCCCAATTCCTCCATGTTTTCCCCTGAAATTAGGACATCATCGAAGTAGGGAACTACCCCTGGGAGCCCCTGCAGTAGTCGCTCCATTAGGTTTTGAACAGCCCTGGTGCCACACTGACCCCAAATTGCAATCGGTGCACTTGAAGGCCCCCTGTGCGTTACAATCGCTTGGGCTTCGCTGTGCGGGCGCTCACGGGCAGTTGTTGGTAGGCTTGGGCCAAGTCTAACTTTGCAAAGACTTGCCCTTGCCCCAAAGAGTGCAATAAGTGTTGCACCACGGAACCGGTAAGCGCTTTTCTGTAAGGCTTTGTTAAGCCGCCTTGTAGTCAGCGCAAATTCTAATTGACCCGTCCGGCTTTATTGGGGTGACGATTGGCCTCCCACTTTGCGTGATCGACTGGCACCAAAATCCCTGATTTATGAGCTTATCTAGCTCCTTATCGATTTTTGGTTTTAGGGCAAAGGGACCTCCTCGCCTTAAGCCTAATGGGGCTACCTGGGGTCTAAGTTGAAGGAAATAGGGGTCCCTTGTACTTGCCCAGGCAGTCCTTGAAGACATCTTCGAACTCGTTAAAGAGAATGTCTTTCAGGTTACAGTCACTTCTGTAGATGCCAGTCACTCCCATGCCCAGGGCACGAAACCAGTCTAGTCCCAACAGACTGGGCAGAGTTCCTTCGACGATCGTGATGGGCAGGGTCTTCTTGTGTGGACCGTGACTCGACTCGGACGGAGGTGGTCCTCGAACAGGGATGCGATTCCCTGGTAGTCGTGGACTCGTAGCCGTTGTGCTTGCAGGTGGCGCCGCGACGGACGGCAGCGACTTCGCCAAAGTGTCCCAGGACATGATGGTGATCGCTGATCCCGTGTCTACTTCAAGCCGGCACCGCACTCTCTATTTTTGGTTTGGTGAAGATCTTCTTCTCCACTGGTCGAGGCGCGCCTATGACCACAGTTGTTTGGTTGAATCCGCGCTTTTTGTTTGAGCCAATCGCGGTCGCCTTGCCGATTCCGCGCCTGATTGGCCGATTTGAATTTTCGGCGGAAGGTTGGGCCGCCGACAAACTTGAGCTAGGTGCCCTTTCTTCCCACACCGCCGACATGTCGCGTCCTTAAACTTGCAGCGTTGGCGCTGGTGTTGACCACCGCAGCTTCCGCATTCGCCTCGGTCCCCTTTGTCGCTTTCTCGGTTCGGCAGACCCTTCCTCATCTTCACCGCCGGATTCGGTCTGAACCTCCTCCTGGTGCACCGGAGTTGCCTTCGCCGCCTTTGGTGGACAGGCTTTGCAGTGTCTCCGCCGCTTGGGTGGACATTTCATGTGCTCTGGCTTCGCCCAGAGCGTGGCCAGCGTTAGGTTGCTCTTTGCTAGCAGCCGCCGCCGCAAACGGATGTCTTTGACCTCGGATGAGTTGCTCGAGGAGCACCTCGCCCAGGTCGCGTATCCGCAGTCCTTGGACGCTTTTCTTAGGGCGGCCATGTAGTCACCGGCGGATTCGCCCATCTGCCTTCGCCTCCGAATTCAAACCGCCGCACGATTTGGACGGCGCAGCGGGTGGTTTTCAGTAAAGTCTGTAGAGTTGGCCACGACACCGACTGCAACGGCGTTGGCTCTGCCAGGGCTTCCGCGATATCAATGACCTCCGACCACAGTGGCTTAAGAAATAAGCCCTTTTCGGTTATCTGAACTCCTTGCAGTTCGTTGGCTTTAGAAAGCTTTCAAACGGGTCATATACGCTCCCCATTTCTCTTAGCCGGGTCAAACGGTGCGGGCGGAGTGTAACTGGCCATCTCCGCTTTTCTGCCCTGAGTTTGCTGGGTTCGGGTCTATCGTGCTTCAGCTCGGTTCTGGTTCTCCTTAGCCTCGAGATCCCACCTTCGCCGCCAATGTTAAGTTCTGGAAGTAACGAGGCTGGAGACCAGGGTAGTGACAACAGCTCTTTAATATAGGGTGAACCCAGCAACAGGCTGGGGAAAACCTCCTTTATACAGTTCTGTTGAGGCTTCCAATCAGCAACGTGCTGATTTCCGCTCAAATATTTAAAGGTAAAAGCAGCTGCACTTCACCCAAAATGGTACCTGCAACAAGCAGGAACCTCACTCATCCACAAAAAGCTCAAAAACCAACTTTCACACTTTACACACAACACAACACAACAGACTCACACACACACACACACACACACACACACAAAATGCCACATACAGCTTTGTGAGATTCTGTGTGTTTGTCTAGTTAGAGTGAAACACTACAGAAACACACCAAATCTCAGAAAGCTGCACAAATATTTTATTATTTTATTTTATTTATATTTTTTATATTTTAGATCAGGGTCTCAACCTTAGTAACTTTAAGGTTTGTGGACTTCAACTCCCAGAGTTCCTCAGCCAGGAAAGCTGGCTGAGGAACTCTGGGAGTTGAAGTCCACAAGCCTTAAAGTTACTAAGGTTGGAGACCCCTGTTTTAGATAAAAGCAGCTAAATTTAAAACTTACTTAACTTAAATTGCTGTCTAAAATAACACAACTCCTTAAAAAAATCCAATTAACTATTTTTAAAGCTCCCCCCATTTACTTACCCAATTGGAGGCAGGCAGATTGAGTTGCTCACCGAGGAAATGGATTGCAGGCAGGCAAATTGAGTTGCTAGCTGATGCAAATGATTGCAGCAGCCGAAGCAAAGCAAGGAGCAGTAAGTAGGTAAGTGGGGAGGGGGCAATTGGGTGACCATGGGTGGGGGCTGTTGTAAGAGGTTGTTAAAAAATTATTTTAAAAGCCTGTGATGATCAGGAAACTCATCTGGGATTTCCAGAGGAAAAAAATATTTTAAAAGCTCCTCTGATGATCCCAGCTGAAGTTGCCTGATTGCAGCCCAGAACCTCTTAAAAGAATTGTTTTAACAACCTCTTTGGCTGAAGAGCTTGTAGAAAACAGGTTTTGTAAAGGTTCTGGTGATCAGGCAACTCAGCTAGGATCACCAGAGGAGCCTTTTAAAAGCTTTTGTTTTTACAACTTCTTCGGCCGAAGAGGTTGTTAAAAAAAAACTTATAAAGGGTTCTGATGATCCCAGCTGAGCCGTGCAATCATCAAAGGCTTTTTTTTTTACTTTTAAAAGCCTTTTTTCTGCTAAAGAAATGATGCTTTTAAAAGTAAAAAAAAAACCTCTGATGATGGCGCGGCTCAGCTGGGGCAGAGGATGGGGCCAGGGATTTTTATTACCAGTTCTCCGAACCACCAGCTGCCATTGCTACCGGATCAGACGAGCCGGTCCAAACCGGGAGCATTTCACCCCTGCCCCATTCCTAAGAGTAAGGGGCATGCATAAGAGGACCAGCGTGCCTACCGTCCCTGTCCTAATGTTCCCTTTAATTGTATTCATTTTATGTATCCAATGCATGCTTATGCTTATATATATTATCTTATACATACTCGACAAATAAATAAAATAAAATAAAATTGCACCTGGAACATCTTGGTGGTCAATGCATCTCAAAAGCAGAGGTATAATTTGAACTGGGGAAGTACAAATACCTCCCTGTGTTGCCACCTGTTGCAGCTTTTCACTAGTCCATTTTAGAGGTAACCAGAGTATGACTGATTGACAGCAGAGCACCAATCCAGGTTTCTGAACTAAAACCATCAGGGGTTTTATAGACACAAAGAGACATCTCCTCTTTTGCTTCATTAACCTAACTTTGAAGCAACAACATTACAATAAGGGAGCAGGAGAAACAAAGGGTTAACCTGACTGTCAAAGTAGAATATTTAGGAAGGGTGTTCAAATATCTGGACAAGGAAAGGGGACTACTACAAAAAGGAGGAGGAGGAGGAGGAGGAGGAGTGGGAGGGGGCGAGGAAGAGGAGGAGGAGGAGGCGCTGTACTGAGAACAGCCAGTGGGCTAACTTCCCTCTACAAGTGGGAAAGACAAGAAGCAAAGGAATGATCCAATAGCACCAGCCCTATTGTCAAAACACAGCAGTGGTTACCATTCTCTAGCTGAATACACTTGTCATGCCCCGGCATATAACTTTTATATACTGTTGTTGCTCTCTTGCCCCATCTAGTGGCCAGAGAGACAAAATACCAAGTATATTGTTTGAAGCTGACCCAACCCATTTACCCATCAGCCCGCACTCTCAAACCAAGTGCCCACAGGGAAGCCAGACTCCATTTTCCTTTAGCTTTTGGAGAAGGCAGAAGCACAAAGAAGAATCCATCTTAATTTGTGACATGTGGTCATCCAAGAACAAAACCATCCCACGCGGGGGGGATTTAAATTGCTTGTATTTATTAACTGTTATGTTCAGCAGTAACTTAATACTGCCTATTTTGTATTTGGTTCTCATTGTATGTATCCCTATTTTCCCCAGTTTCACCATATCCTGTTCTTTCAATAAAGCATTCAGATCTAAGCACACAGTCTCTTCTATTGGAGGATAGATGGGTTTAGCCGCATGTCGGTCTGCACACAGACTAACGTGTAGTGAGGACAGAACAACACTCATGCATTAACTTTGGTGAAAAGCTTACCATTTTGTAAAGATAACACAGTTAATATTTCAACTAAATATATATTTCTCTTTCATTTGAATTGCAGTAAAGTACTGAGCGGAGACGCGGTGGCTCAGGGGCTAGGACGTTGAGCTTGTCGATCGAAAGGTCGGCAGCTCGGCGGTTCGAATCCCTAGTGCTGCCAAGTAACGGGGTGAGCTCCTGTTACTTGTCCCAGCTTCTGCCAACCTAGCAGTTTCGAAAGCACGTAAAAATGCAAGTAGAAAAAATAGGGACCATCTTTGGTGGGAAGGTAACAGCGTTCCGTGTGCCTTTGGCATTAAGTCATGCCGGCCACATGACCAGAGAGATGTCTTCGGACAGCGCTGGCTCTTCGGCTTTTAAACGGAGATGAGCACCGCCCCCTAGAGTCGGCAACGACTAGCACATATGTGCGAGGGGAACCTTTACCTTTACTTTACCTTAAAATCCTGAGCATAGCTAATACACAATATGCCAGAAATATTCTCTACAAAGATGTGGCATTAGAGTTCATTAAATTCCTTGGTACCATGCCAATTATTTTTTAATTATATACAGTTCAGGTAGCATGTTGTTCCAAGCTCCAGTTCGTAAAACAAACATCTATTATCCCAAGGTACTCAATTGAGAATACTTAGTTGAAACAATAAGACTTAATGATACATCTTTGTTTTTACTATTTAAAGTGCTACCTTCCTTGAGTTATGATGCTTCCATTCATTTCAAACATTAAATTTCTCTTGAGACACATGGTTGCTCCTTATGTACAGGTATTACAAAAAATATTCCTGGAAGATCATGTGACTTTCACAAGTTCCCCTTCAAATCTGATAGCTATTTCTTTTTCTTTCCCTATACTGGGTGGCATTATCTACATTATGCTTTCTTATCTGAATAGTTCAGAAAAAAGCTAGTGCATCCTTAGTAAATAGTAAGCTTTCTGCATTTTAACCTTTGTACAGAATTGAAATACTAACTGGTGTAAGAGAAAATGTATTCTACAAAGGGAAATTCCAGTTCTATTGTCCATGCACACTCCAAGTTGGCTCCAATATTTATTTGCATGGTAACTTCCCAGTTAAGCTGCTTCTGTTCTGTGCTCAGACCAGTTTAATTCTAATCCGGTTAAAGAAAACCCTATCCAGACCTAGATACTTTGTCAAGAGTTTGTAAAATATTCAATCTGGGTTAACTCCCATTGAATTTTTCTTTGATTGTGTGCTCTACCTCAGGGCTCCCTAGGAATTGTGGGGGGTGGATCTTGGGTGGAAAAAAAAATCTCAGGGGGAAAAAATCAGGTACTCAGTAAAAGGAATATAAGTTTTAAAAATAATACTTTGGGATTTGATTTTTTTTTTTTTTTTGAGAAGAACTGGTGTAGAATTATTTTGAGTCCATGTTGAGCATTGTCTCAGTTGAAGGAAAACCCGTCTTCTGAGAAGCAGCCAATGGAATGGTGGAATTAGCCTGCAGCAAGCTGAAGACCTCAAGCTTAAATAGACAGGAGCACTCCAAATGATATAGTAAGGAAAAATAAACTTTGGAAATGGAGCAAAAATAAACATGCCTGGAAGTTATTTTGAAGGTGAGTGGGAAAGCAACGTCATCTGTTTTTGCCCTTCAGAAATGGTTGCCTGCCTATTCTGTGAGAGACAAACAACTCCATGTTAAGAACAGTAAAAATAAAAATGTAATTGAGAACCGCCACAGGTAAAGTGGTCTTCCTTCATAGGAGAAAACAGGTTGAAACCAGACAAAACCAGAGGACAGCCAACAGCAAATAATGCTGTGAAAGTGATCACCAAGCATCAGGTCTTTATATAAGCCAGCAACAGCCACTGAGCATGAAGGAAAGGAGAGCAGCGGTGATGTGTGATGGAGGGCTGCTGGCATGAAATTGAATGAATGCAAAGGATTTGTCAGAAGATCCTCTCTGCCTACATAGCCATCTATTGACTGCTCTGTCTTCCCTTTCCATTATCTACTTTCAACAGGACTTCTATATTCAGGAGTGTGATAGCTTGATCTATCCACACAGAACTGCTTCTATCCCTTGCAACAGTAAACATCTTTTAAAAGAGAAAGAAACCATCCCTGAGGACAATTTCCATTAGAAGTAAAGTGGCATTTGTCATTCCTGAATGATGGGTGGTTTTAGAAGCTGTTTTAGCAACTTTTCAAGATGTTTCGCTAGCTTGACTTCCTGCATCCTTAATAGACGTTCTCTGAGGTGGACTTCTGCCTAGGCTTAGCTATTTTGCTGTTAAGGGTGAAAATCCTGAATGTTAGGACAGGCAAGAAAGGAGTTTTTATGTGTGAAACATTATGGTGAAAATAGATGCTAGTCAGGAAGGATAAAGTATATTTATCATATTTACTTCTATTCTCTGGACACTCGTTATGATTAAGAAGAAAAATCAGAAATCACATGTCTTTCCAATCTTTGAGGCAAATCTGGTTTTTCTTTTCCAGAGCAATGGAATTTGAGCAGCTTGAGTGAATATTGATTCTTCTAAAACTAAATAGAAATAGATTCAATCTCAGTTTTCACAAAGTTTTACTGAAGAGTGTATCAATCATCTTTGTAAAAGTTGCTGCTGTTACTCCTTCCCTCAATTCCAGAGTTAGTTCATTATTTTCAATCTTTGAACAATTTATTAGTTTGCAAGATAAGCTGCATTAGAAATCAGGTGCTTGGAGAGGAAAAAATATTGGGACAAAATGCTGATGTCAACAGTAGTATGGTCGTCGTACCATCTTGTTGTGACCAAGACCCAAGTAGTGATTACCAAACACAATTCAGTCCTGAACAAACTTATTTTATTAAAACAGCTGAGAACTAATTCATTCTCAGCTTAGTCCAAAATAAATTCTTCATAAACAGTCCTGCAGCCTTTTGCTTCAGTTGCTCTTGCCTTCTGGCAGCTCTTCACATGTGTGCACTAGGAACAGGCCCCTCCTGTTCCTCTGCCTCTCTGCTGTCCGCCTCTCCCAGATGGCCCTGGCCCCATCTCTGCTTGTGACAGACAGCCCTTGTTCGGGCCTTCCCCAGAGTCCAGGACTGGCCCATGATCCTCCCCAGTGTCCTCACTGTCCAACTCCGCTGCCAGCTCCACAGGCTGCTGGCAGACCACAACACATCTGAGCCTACTGAAGAAATGGAATCAAACTGTTGTGCTACCATGATAGGCTACTGGGACCCCAAATAGTAGAAAAAAGGGACACGGTGGCTCAGTGGCTAAGACACTGAGCTTGTCGATCGAAAGGTTGGCAGTTCAGCGGTTCGAATCCCTAATGTCGTGTAATGGCACTTGTCCCAGCTTCTGCCAAACTAGCAGTCTGAAAACACATAAAAAATGCAAGTAGAAAAAATAGGGACCACCTTTGATGGGGAGGTAACAGTGTTCCATGCGCCTTTGGCATTTAGTCATGCTGGCCACATGATCACAGAGACATCTTTGGACAGCGCTGGCTCTTCAGCTTTGAAATAGAGATGAGCACCGCCCCCTAGAGTTGGGAATGACTAGCACATATGTGCGAGGGGAATAATAATAATAATAATAATTTAATTTGTATACCGCCCTTCTCCCGGAGGACTCAGGGCGGTGAACAGGCAGATAAAATAAAAACAATACATTTCAATAAAAACAATATTTAAAAAACTTATTCCAATAGCCTAAATTTAAAATACAATACGAAATATAAAATAAACCCCAATAAAATCCATATTTAAAACCCTATTAAGCCAGTCCTGCTCGAAAGAATAGATATGTTTTAAGCTCATGAAAGGTCCGGAGGTCTGGAAGTTGTCAAGTCCTGGGGAAGCTCATTCCAGAGGGTAGGTGCCCCCACAGAGAAGGCTCTCCCCCTGGGGGTCGCCAGCCTGCACTGTCTGGCTGACGGCACCCTGAGGAGGCCCTCTCTATGAGAGCGTACCGGTCGGTGGGAGGCATGTGGTAACAGAAGGCGGTCCCGAAGATATCCCGGTCCTATGCCATGGAGCACTTTAAAGGTGGTAACCAACACCTTGAAGTGCACTCGGAAAACCACAGGTAGCCAGTTCAGCCTGCGCAGGATCGGTGTTATATGGGAGCCATGAGTGGCTCCCTCTATCACCCGCGCGGCTGCATTCTGAACTAACTGAAGTCTCCGGGTGCACCTCAAGGGGAGCCCCATGTAGAGACCGTTACAGTAGTCCAGGCGAGAAGTGACGAGGGCATGAGTGAACGTGCATAAGGCATCCCGGTCTAGAAAGGGGCGCAACTGGCGGACCAGGCGAACCTGGTAAAAAGCTCTCCTGGAGACGGTCGCCAAATGATCTTCAAAGGACAACCGTCCATCCAGGAGAACCCCAAATTGCACCCTCTCCATTGGGGCCAATGATTCGCCTCAACAGTCAGCCGCGGTTGCAGCTGACTGTACCGGGATGCCGGCATCCACAGCCACTCAGTCTTGGAGGGGTTGAGCTTGAGCCTGTTTCTCCCCATCCAGACCTGTACGGCCTCCACACACCGAGACAACACTTCAACAGCTTCATTGGGGTGGTCAGGGGTGGAAATGTACAGCTGGGTGTCATCCGCGTACAATTGATAACTCACCCCAAAACCACTGATGACCTCGCCCAGCGGCTTCATGTAGATGTTGAACAGGAGAGGCGAGAGAACCGACCCCTGTGGCACCCCACAAAGAAGGCGCCTCGAGGTCGACCTCTGCCCCCCTGCCAACACCGTCTGCGATCGGTCGGAGAGATAGGATGAGAACCACCAAAATACGGTGCCTCCCACACCCAATCCCTCCAACCGTCGCAGCAGGATACCATGGTCGATGGTATCAAAAGCCGCTGAGAGATCAAGGAGAACCAGGGCAGAGGAATAACCTCTATCCCAGGCCCTCCAGAGGTCATCCACCAATGCGACCAAAGCTGTCTCCGTGCTGAACCTTTATCTTTATCTTTTTTAAATAGTAGAATAAGTAGGAGCTTGGGCAGCTAATGAAAGTTTTAAAATAAATCAAGATGGCAGCCCAGCTATGTAATTGAAGACCCACCACTTTTTAAAGTGCACTTTACATCAAAAAAGAGGAAGGCTTTCATTGCGTGATCACAGCTGCAATCTTGTCTCCCTGCAGATATCTATGAGCAAGAGGATTCCCCAACAATGCAGGGCTGACCTTATACCTTTTTTATCCTGTTCAACATCTATTGAACAGCTGGGTGAGATCATCAGTGGCTTTGGGGTGAGATACCAACTGTACGCTGATGACACCCAGCTGTACTTTTCCACCCCAGGCCACCCCAGTGAAGCTGTCGAAGTGCTGTCCCGGTGTCTGGAAGCCGTACGGGTCTGGATGGGGAGGAACAGGCTCAAACTTAATCCCTCCAAGACGGAGTGGCTGTGGATGCCGGCACCTCGGTACAGTCAGCTGCAGATGCAGCTGTCTGTCGGGGGTGAATCATTGGCCCCGATGGAGAAGGTACGCAACTTGGGCGTGCTCCTGGATGGTCAGTTGTCCTTTGAAGACCATTTGGCGACCGTCTCCAGGAGAGCATTTTATCAGGTTCGCCTGATCCGCCAGTTGCGTCCCTTCCTGGACCGGGATGCCTTATGCACAGTCACTCATGCTCTCGTTACCTCTCGCCTGGACTACTGCAATGCTCTCTACATGGGGCTCCTTGAAGAGCACCGGAGACTTCAGCTAGTTCAGAATGCGGCTGCGCTGGTTATTGAGGGAGCGCCTCGAGCTCCCACATAACACCTATCCTGCAGACTGCACTGGCTACCTGTTGTTTTCGGGTGCGCTTCAAGGTATTGGTTACCACCTTTAAAGCGCTCCATGGCTTAGGACCGGCTATCTACGGGACCGCCTACTGCCGGCTTCTATCTCCCATCGTCCGCACGCTCCCACAGAGAGGGACTCCTCAGGGTGCCGTCAGCCAAACAGTGTCGACTGGCGGCCCCAGGAGGGCCTTCTCTGTGGGAGCTCCGACCCTGTGGAACGAACTTCCCTCGGACTTGACAATTACCTGACCTTAGGACCTTTCGCGAACTTAAAACTTATTTATTTCGTATGGCTGGACTAGCCTGATTTTTATTTTTATTGGATGGGTTTTTAAATTTTGTTATTTTACGGGGGAGTACGTTTTTTAACATTTTGGGCATTTAAATTAGTTTTTTAAGGGATGTTTTTAATTATTGTGTGTATTTATATTTTATCTGCCTGTTCACCGCCCTGAGTCCTTCGGGAGAAGGGCGGTATACAAATTAAATTATTATTATTATTATTATTATTATTATTATTATTATTATTATTATTATTATTATTATTATTATTATTATTATTATTATTATTATTATATAAACTAATGGGCATTGTTATCTTAAAAAGTAAGTCCATAAAAAAGGACTTTTGAAAAAAATAGTGGCAATACAGTTTATCAATTTGATATTGTCAGTTTGACAAAGGTTTTAATGTTTGTCTTTTTAGGGAAAAAAATGTTGTAAAGGAACGCAGAAGACTTCTTGACTTTTATTGCTTTTATGTATTTTAATCTAACCATTATTCGTGGTCTTAATGGCACTAGTGGAGAATAATTAATTAGAAGATTATATCCAAGACTTGGAAAGAAATTTACTATGCCTGCCCCCCAAATAATATTTGATTTCTGTTTCATACCCCATCTTACAAATAAAGTTTTTTTTGCTTTTCCATAAAAGTGATTTCCATTTTCCTATTTTATTATCAGGATGCTTTAGGATTTATTTTTGCTGCTTTAGTTTAGAGAGGTGGAATTTCCCTTGTTATGCAAAGTGACTCGGAGCTCCATACTTTCCCCCTCTGTCAGACTCTAGTTTTGTTGTGAAAATCTATAAATGTGACAGGCTCCTGTTGGACGAAATGTCCATCTGGGTTCAGTTCCAAGTGGGGAGAAAGACACTGAAAACATGGTGGCTGTTTGGAAAAATGGTTTTAATGGTGAACATGGTTTGAGATCCTGGGCAAAAAGGAGTGAAGAGAGGGATATATTTGTACACTCTCTTGGGCCCTGCCTTAGAGTTTGCTGTTCCTGTAAAAGAAATGTATCCCATTGACTGTCAGACTCCTAGGGGGCGGGGTTTTAGCTAACTCTGTAGGCTGTCTGTGTCCCAGGCTTGGTTGAGCCTTGCTGAGTTATGTAATCTTCCCAGGTGCCATGAGGTGAGATGAGTAGAGGGCTAATCCTATCATATCCTGAGGGCCATGACTTAATCTCATCACCCTGAAGCTGAAGGGGTGGAGGGCAGGGAGATGCAGAAAGTTGCTTTGTCTTTAAAAACATGTTTCTCCTTTTCTCATCCAGGGAAATATAATATTCTGCCTTTTTAATATTTCCTAGAATATTTCATTCTTCTGGGAGAGGGGTGGGTGTTAATTTCCTACACTCCAAAAACCAAGACAGACACACTGAGGTTCTTCAAAGCAGTTCCCTTTATTGTTCCTCACCTATAGACAAAAATCTTTCCAAACTAATGTAGAGTAATTACATCAAGATATGCTCCTGAGAAGGAGCTGTCTTAACTCTCTTCCTCCCCAAGTTTAACCTTTGCTATCTCTTGCTCTTCTGGAATATGCTTCTTTCCTCCTGGGAATCTGGATTACCTTCCATCACACTTTCTGTTTCACATTTTTCTAGCATTCTGACTTCCAAATCTGAAGAAATCTTATGGGAGAAATTCCCTCATGATGATATCTTCTCCTAATCTTTAACTGAAATATGGGAGGTTGCCAGGAGGAAAAAAAAACACTCCTACATCCCATCTTTAGTTGCTCATTGAATTTGTAAAGCAATTTATTTTCTATCAAATGGGGGACGGGAGGTATATAACTAATTACCAAAGAGACAGAATGCTTAAGCAAAGGGATCTGATACAATTAGACATTCTTCATACACTCTTTAAACAGAAACTTTAAAAGATGTAGGTTAGATAATGAGCTTGTCTATTTTATTAGAAAGCAAGCTGGGTGTGCTGAAGGAGCACATCTTAGAAACAAAGGGAAATGGAGTATTGTGTTAATTTTGGTTTTTTAGAAGTGGGTGGGTATTATGTGAAATAGTTTCGAGGATGTTTCCTTCAAAGCATTATCAAAAGGTTAAGCTTTGCAAAGCCCTACCTGATTTTGTTAAGGGTTTTGGTTTTCTCTGAATAAAAACAATTTTTGGGGGGTCACCTGCACTGGGGTAAACTGAACAATATGGAATCTTACGAGTCTATGGATTTCTAACCATGTCTTTTTTAAACTCTTTCCTGACTTAAAGTATCTAATCATGTGCTCTGGTTGTCGCAATTCATTATGAAAGCAAGCTAATTGGAGGGTTGTAAGAGGCAAGCAATCTGAAGACTATGCAGAAAGTTAATAGTTGTTACGTTGTTGCTATTTTAATGCCCCATAAACATATCACGGTTGTGTTGACTTGTAATGGCTGAGGTTAAAAATCTATTTCCAAGCATGGCATTTTAATCTTCTTTCTTTTTCCATGACAGTGAATTTCCAATACATCAAGTCCTTTTGTTGGCATAGGCTAAATTTTGGAATAAAGAAGGAAACTGAGAAAGACAGATGGTTTGTACTTTATAAAATCCCAATGAAAGTATTAGTCGCACATGACATAGTTCCCAATTTCTTCTTTTAGGATTGGAATAGTTTTCACAGTTGGCTTTCATTTCATACATGAAATTAGCCATCCCTTGTTGGTTCCCCCCCCCCTTTTTTTTCCTTTCTAAATACTGAATTGTGTTATAAAATTGCAAACAGTGTACTGTATTGGCAATATTTATAAGACTGCAAGATATTTTGACATTAATAGAGTTCACAAACAGCCACCAAATCATTCACTGCAATTTCCTTCTAGCTCTTTTAGACTTTGCTAAAATCAGCTTTCTCCATATTGGAAGTTAAATAACTTTCTGTCTTCTTTTCTCCATGCTCAAAATGTCACTTTGGCCATTTCCCAATAGTAGTCAACCAGTTCTCTATTGTTTTCCTTAAGAGAGTAAAAAGAAAATCCATTCATTTTCTAATCACCAGAAAAGAAAGAGAAATGCCAAAGCTAAAATAATCTAACCAATAGGCCTAGTTTTCTGAAAAATCACAAAAGAAAATCCAACTGATTCACAATATTTGCTTAATGGATCTAGTATTAATTTCTCCGTATCCAGAAGATTCCAGGGTTGGTGATCTTAAATGTTAGGTCTCCTAAATGAAAAATGGGGAGAAATGATGAAAACATCAGCAACTGTCAATTCACAAATAGGATTGGGCTAGTGAGAAATAACAACAAAACAAATCTAGTTCTCCAGAGAGCATATAATGCCAATAAAAGAAAGAGCTAAGCAGCTTAAAGCCTAAGGAGAAAAAGACCAGAATTTATCAGCACTGCAAAACCAGCCTGGAACAACTGATACTGAGGCATGTAAGGAACAATTAACATGTCACCACACTATAAAAAAGACGTTGAGACTCTAGAAAAAGTGCAGAAGAGAGCAACCAGAATGATTAGGGGACTGGAGACTAAAACATATGAAGAACGCAGTGGTGAAATGTAAAATTTGTTACTACCAGTTCTGTGGCCGTGGCTTGGTGGTGGTGGTGGTGGGGTAATGTGACTGGGTGGGCATGGCCAACTTTTTTTTTTTTACTTTTAAAAGCATTTTTTCTACAACCTCTGACGATCAGACAACTCAACTGGGATCGCCAGTTTTAAAAGCATTTTTTTACAACCTCTTCGGCAAAAGAAAAATGCTTTTAAAAGGCTCCTCTGATGATCCCAGCTGAGTTGCTGGATCGTCAGAGGCTTTTCTTTTCTTTTAAAAGCATTTTTTTTGCCTTTAAAAGAAAAAAAAGCCTCTGACGATCCAGCAACTCAGCTGGGATCATCAGAGGAGCCTTTTAAAAGCATTTTTTCTTCGGCTGAAGAGGTTGTAGAAAAAATGCTTTTAAAAGCCTCTGAGGATCCCAGCTGAGCCACGTGATTATCAGAGGCTTTTTTTTTACTTTTAAAAGCATTTTTTGTGTCAAAGAAAAAATGCTTTTAAAAGTTAAAAAAAGCCTCTGATGATAGTATGGCTCAGCTGGGTATGGGTGGGGCAGGGATTTTTGCTACCTTGTCTGAACCACCCACCGCCATCACTACCAGATTGGGCTATCCGGTCCGAACTGGGAACATTTCACCCCTGGAAGAACAGTTACATGAACTGGGCATGGCTAGTCTAGTGAAGGGAAGGACCAGGGGAAACATAATAGCCATCTTCCAATACTTGAGGGGCTGCCACAGAGGGGGTCAAGTTGTTTTCCAAAGCACCTGAAGGCCAGACAAGGAATAATGGATAGAAATTGACCAAGGAGAGATTCAACTTAGAAATGAGGAGGAACTTTCTGTTAATGAGAACAATCAATCAATGGAACAGCTTGTCTTCGGAAGTTGTGGTAACATTATCACTTGAGACTTTCAAGAAAAGATTGGACTGCCAAAAATGGTGTAGGGTCTCCTGCTTGAGCGGGGGGTTGGACTAGATGACCTATAAGGTCCCTTCCAACTCTGTTAATCTGAATGTCCTCCAATCACAGTGGGATGAATTTACTTCTGAAAATGTTGGCACCGCATGACAATAATAAAGGTGTGAAACATCTAAAAGGGAGTCATATGGACAGCAGCTGGAAGAACACATCTATACCCCATACATAACAGAATGAAGTACAATTGAAATAGGGTCAGATTCACATAGAATTCAAATAAGTTGGGAAACCCTAACTTATGATAAATGTGCTTTGTGCTATTGATGCAGCTGTTTCCTCTTTGTAAATAATTTCCTCTCATTTGACTTACTGAAGAAAGAAAGAAAAAATGGCAGGTTATCATGGCATCCAATTCTTTCCCAGTTCATAACTTCTGATTTGGTATGTTTTATGAAAATGACCAACGAATCCCGAACTCTATGCTAAAAATAGTGTTTTCAGAGAAATGTTCCTATATTGATTAAACAAAACTGCTGGATTCTAAAATTAGTACAGGTAGTCCTCGACTTACAACAGTTCATTTAGTGACCATTCAAAATGACAACAGCTCTGAAAAAAGTGACTTATGATGGTTTTTCAAACTTACCACTGCTGCAGCATCCCAATGGCCACGCGATCAAAATTCAGATAGAATAGAATAGAATTTTATTGGCCAAGTGTGATTGGACACACAAGGAATTTGTCTTGGTGCATATGCTCTCAGTGTACATAAAAGAAAAGATACGTTCATCAAGGTACAACATTTACAACACAATTGATGATCAAGATATCAATATAAATCATAAGGATTGCCAGCAACAAGTTATAGTCATACAGTCATAAGTGGAAAGAGATTGGTGATGGGAACTATGAAACGATTAATAGTAGTGCAGATTCAGTAAATAGTCTGACAGTGTTGAGGGAATTATTTGTTTAGCAGAGTGATGGCCTTCGGGAAAAAACTGTTCTTGCGTCTAGTTGTTCTGGTGTGCAGTGCTCTATAGCTGCTTTTGAGGGTAGGAGTTGAAACAGTTTATGTCCAGGATGCGAGGGATCTGTAAATATTTTCACGGCCCTCTTCTTGATTCGTGCAGTATACAGGTCCTCAATGGAAGGCAGGTTGGTAGCAATTATTTTTTCTGCTGTTCTAATTATCCTCTGAAGTCTGTGTTTTTCTTGTTGGGTTGCAGAACCGAACCAGACAGTTATAGAGGTGCAAATGACAGACTCAATAATTCCTCTGTAGAATTGGATCAGCAGCTCCTTGGGCAGTTTGAGCTTACTGAGTTGGCGCAGAAAGAACATTCTTTGTTGTCCTTTTTTAATGATGTTTTTGATGTTAGATGCTTAACAACTGACTCATATTTATGACAATTACAGTGTCCCAGGGTCGTAATCGCCTCTGATGACCCAGGACAAGGCACGAAGATCACACAGCAAGCTGAGAGTTCAAACTCAGTTTTAATGCTCCAAATGTCCCCTCAAACACTCCCATGTTCTTGGCAAGTCCCATAGCAAAGCGTGCGCACGCGCACACACACACACACGGCAGCCTCTGGCTGCGCCCAGTCCAGCAAAACAAAGGAACAGGGAAATGAGTCCAAGAAAAAAAGAACAAACAATGAGTCCACAAAGTCAGGAAGAAGACACTGGTCGACAAGTAAGGAAGAAGCAAGCAGTCCTGCAAAGTTCAAATGTCTGTACCGGCACACCAAACTACCAATTCAGCATTTGTTCCCAAAAATGTCGCTTCCCACAATGTCTACTTAAATCTCAGTCCCCAGGTGTGCCTTGTGAAGTGAAGTGGGGCGCTCTCTTCCCAAGTCATTGGATTGGCCTGCTCTGTTCCAGCTTTCTTTCCACTCTCTGTGCTCGGGGATCAGGAGGGGGCGGTCCTTGCTCATCGCCTGAGCTCCTTCACTCCTCATGTCCATTGCTTGCCCTCTCTTGGTCATCCTACCCCCGTTCCCCCCTGCTAACAAGCCGTCCTAATCTTGAGGGGCCCTGGGCTGCCTTGGGATGCTCCTCCCCGCATTCCTCTGAAGCCAACAAAGTCGACCCCTCGATCTCCATGAATCAGGCTCCGACAGGGGCATGACATCACCATTTGAGACCTTCTGACAAGCAAAGTCAATGGGGAAGCCAGATTCACTTAGCAACCATGTTACTAACTTAATTACTGCAGTGATTCACTTAACAACTGTGGCAAGAAAGGTCATAAATTGGGGCAAAACTCACTTAACACGTGTCTCACTAACAATATAAATTTGAGGCTCAGTTATGGTCTTAAGTCAAGGATCATCGACCAAGAAAAGATTGAGTTGCCTGATACGTTTTTTTAGCTAAAGGAGTATTTCGTATACATAGGAGCCTTAGGCCTCCACATCAAGCTTCATAAATTCTATTTATATTCTATGAAGTACAGTATATAATTATTTACTCCATAACTAATGCATGGTAAATGTATGTGTTTGTGTGAGTTTATTTGTCTTTAGTTGACAGCTAACCATGGGCTTCAATTTTCTTCTCAGCTCCTTTTCTTCCCTTTATTCAACCATTGCTCTGCATTGTTTACAATTTCCAAGTCATGAGCCAACCAGAAATGGTTGCAACTTTTTAAAAAATATGCCTTGTTCTCCTTTTTGCTTTCTCTTTTCATCATTTGAACATCACAAAACTGTGAATAAAAAGATTTCTACTGTTTACCGTCAGCAGAAATTTATTTTTTAAAAAAGTTGCTGAAACCAAATTTAGAAGTTTAATGAATTTGAACTTGTTCATCTTTGATTTTTAAAATGTTCAACTCAATAATGAATTCATCATGTTACTGTTTTTTTCCTCCTTTGTGCCTTTTAGAACAGCCTTGCAAATAAGTCTTATATTATACCCATCACACTTGATCCTTCAAAACTTTTGTTTCTGTAAATCCAAACAATACATAGGGCCTTTCCTCATTGCTGAGTTAGACTGCTCTCCATCTATCTTTGAGTTGGCAGAAAACTACACAGGCATGAAATTTGCTGCTGCAATTGCCAATCTTTATCCTGTCTCTCTCTTGCCTCTGTTTTGACTCACTGAAGGATTGTTCTGTCCTGCTTATGCATGTGAAACATGCGATAGACAAAGCAACGGATTGAATCCTCTGGCTTGGCTGCCTTCCTTCTCTGCAAGTCACCAGTCTGCAAGGCAATATCTGGCAGGCATAAGAGTGTAGCAGGAATGCAGTAAGCCAGGCTGCCTTTCTGGGCCTTCCTGCTACACCCCATCCCAGTGTAACACAAGGTTGATGTGGGGTACGGGTTGAGGGGAATCTATCAGCATCACAAAACAAGCCGAGTCGCAAATCACACTTTTCATCTTGGATTTTTGACTCCTTCGTTTCTTTTCTTTAAACTGGTAAAACCTTTAGACAGGGTTGCACTGCTGGGGGTTCACAGGGGCTTTGCAGAACCTCTAGGTAAGATTCTGTGCAGTTCAGAGAACCCCCAAATCCCACTCTTGGCTGGCCCCACCCCGCCCACCCCACCCTTCTCAGGAGTTCCCATGAGGCTCATTTTAGATACAAGTAAATGCAGGCTCGTGTAGAGGGTGAAAAATGGGCCTACCAGGAGTTTTGGGAAATGGGCCCATTTCTGGCCTCCAGAGGGCCTCTGGAGCCTGGGGAGGCTATTTTCGCCTTCCAGGAGGCTCGAAGAAAGCCTCCAGAGCCCAGGGAGGGCAACACACACACCCGACCATGGTGCAGGAGGCCAACTAGGCCATGCACTCCATGGCCACGCCCACCCAGCAACCAGGCAGAGAATGCTAAAATTTTTGAAGCCCACCCCTGCCTTTAGAGCCTTCTGAGTTGTTGGGCACCATTGCACAATTCTGATAGTGTGCTCTGCTCGTTAGGAACAGATGAGCAGGTGAACCAGGAATCACAGGGGAAGGGACAAGCCTGCAAAAATCTGAAATGGCCTCAGGGATCCCACCTATTGCCAATCTTTGGCTTCACCTCCCACTAAATGGATAGTGAAGCGTAACAGATTCTATACACCTTAATTGACACTGAATGCTATGGGCTTCATGGAAAAGAATACTAAGATCAATTCAGCCAAGAGTCACTGCTTCACTCATGATTGAGACTGAGATGTCATTAGAACAAGGCAGAAAAAAACACATTATCAGTGCTTATTTGTGCTATTTTTAGGTGCAAGTGCTAAGTGTTAGCAATAGAGACTTCCATTGTTAAGACAATGGAAATCTGCCATACTGCATATGGCTAATAAATTACATTTGTTTGCAATAAATCACTCTCAGTTCTCTATTCCCGCTCCCACCTGCTAGTTACCATCCATCCCCAAAGAACGCTGGCATCCTCAACACTTATCTGTGCATCTAATTCTATTTTAAATGAAGGTATTTCCTCTTAGTATCTATAGAGAAATTTAGAGCTGATCTTGAAGAAGGTATGAGAGAGAGATTAAGGGAGGGATTTGGAGAAGGCATTCATTTTGTTTAGTACAAAATGTGGTGGAGAGAAAATTGATGTAAGCTGTTCAGGGTAGGCCATCTCAAGAAATAGGCAGACATTTCAGGAATGTTACTTTATTGTTCTGAAGCAAAATAACAGAATTTTGGAAGCCTATCCAAGCCTTTTCTCTGTCCCGTCTTCTCCCAATCAAGGCAGGTTTGCTTTACATTTCCTTTTTATATTTCGTTCAAGCTCTAGACTCTGCAATTGCTCGTCAGATCTCCCTTAGCAATTCCTATTTTCCTCAGTCAGTTCTGAATGCACTTGTGCATCAAAGACAACAAATTATCTGTTATATTGATGATCATAAATGAATTACAGGATTTATTAATAAAAATGAATATTGGCAGCCAGACAATGTAAACCAAACCTGCAAAAAATTCCACAGAAGTCTAAAACTACTTCTATCAAAATGGATTATTATAACAGAACTATGCGTTTGTAATCTCCCTCTTTTCTTTTACATGGATGTTACATTTTATAGGAAGGAAGGAAGGAAGGAAGGAAGGAAGGAAGGAAGGAAGGAAGGAAGGAAGGAAGGAAGGAAGGAAGGAAGGAAGGAAGGCAAGCTTTAACTAGAATGGTATTGTGTTTCTTCCGCCACTTCCCACAATTCTGGTTATGTTCCTGCATACAATATAAGTAACAACTGTGGCAAGCTTCTATGTAATCCATCATTGATGGCTGATATTTCTACTATTGTTTCTGCATTTTTCATTTAATATTTTTATCTGCTAGAGAACTTGTGTACTGCATTAATTTAACTTTGACAGCCCAGCTTCCTTTAATAAAGCAGGTTCCACAGCAAGTAAGGCAGGGGAAACCAAGCACAACATGCTAATAAAAGTAAATACAATTATTCTCTGGTCCAGAGTTGGCCTTGCGATGAAGCTCAGTGAAGAGAGCCACTTCAAGCAGCAGATGTTGCAAGACAGAATATGATAGCCAATTTTCCTATCCCACAGTCTCTAATCTAGGTTTTTTTTTTACTGTTGGATGTGTGTGTGTATACACACCTCTACTTGTGTCGGAATGAAAAAAGAAGGAAAAATACTTTTTAATTTTTAGTTATGCATTTTGATCAAGGCATAGTAAAAGATCAAGGAGACACAATAATCAATAAAAAAAATACAGGCAAACTTAACAACTAAACCAAAAAACAGGTATTTACAACTAAGATAAAACTAAGCAATGCAGCCATAAATATTTTAACAATGTGATGAAATGGTAAAGTCATAAGCATCCATAATTAACACAAAACAGGCAGTTGCTTAAGAACTCCCTCCGTCAAAGACCTTGGAGTTTTCATATCAAACGATCTAAGTGCCAAAGCCCACTGCAACTACATTGCAAAAAAGGCTTTAAGAGTTGTAAACTTAATCTTACGTAGCTTCTTCTCCAGAAAAATTACACTACTAACCAGAGCATACAAAACATTTGCTAGACCAATTCTCAAATACAGCTCGCCTGTCTGGAACCCACACCTCATTTCGGACATTAATACAATTGAACATGTCCAGAAATATTTTACAAGAAGAGTTCTCCACTCCTCTGTTTACAACAAAATACCTTATGCTGCCAGACTTGAAATCCTGGGTTTAGAAAATTTAGAACTCCGCTGCCTTCGGCATGACTTGAGTATAACTCATAAAATCATTTGCTACAATGTCCTTCCTGTCGAAGACTACTTCAGCTTCAATCGCAACTATACACAAGCACACAATAGTTTTAAACTTAATGTTAACCGCTCCAATCTTGATTGTAGAAAATATCACTTCAGTAACAGAATTGTTAATGTCTGGAATGCACTACCTGACTCTGTGGTCTCTTCCCAAAATCCCCAAAGCTTTAACCAAAGACTATCTACTGTTGACCTCACCCCATTCCTAAGAGGTCTGTAAGGGGCGTGCATAAGAGCACCAGCATGACTACCGTTCCTGTCCTAATGTTTCCTTTGATTGTATCCAATTCATATGGTTATTTCATGCTTATACTTATATATACTGATGTGTTTGACAAATAAATAAATAGATTCTTGGCAAAAAAAAAAAAACTGTCAACATTGATGAGAATAAGATGGGATGAACAGGGCATGCACTCACCCCCTCCCCCCAAAAAAAGCTCTTTAAACCTCTTTTAATAATCACCATCAGGCTTCCAAAAATGTGAGGGGAAAGGGGAGCTGGTACATGAATGGGAGAGCCATAACTCTAAAATTTCAGAGACCATAATCTTAGAGATGGGTATTAGAAAAATGGACCACAAAGAACAAATACAATTGTACAGAATAAAAACAAGAAGGCAGAGCCCCATGGTATCACGAGAGCAGTGAGGAAGATCCAGAAGAGCCAAAATGGCATTATTCTGGATTAAAATGAGGAGGTGGAAGGAAAACTGAGAACATATGAAAGTCTTCTAGGCATGAAGTAAGCAAAGTATGCTTCAATAAGGAGTTTCTGTCAGAAATCCCTACATGCTATGAATACATATCAAATGACAGACAGAAACCCTTCAGTTCAATCAGTAAGTGAGTCAGCTGATTATTAGATAAGATCTTTTTTAAATATTGTTAACTCTAATTGTATTAGAAAATGCAAATGCAAAGATTAAAAAGTAATGCAAACTAGAAAAAGAAAAAAGAAAATACAGAAAAGAAAAATAGAAAGAAAAATATAGACGAGAGAAAAACTAAGAAATAAAGAAATGATTTCCCCCTTCATCACAGATGTAAACAATTTGAAACTTACCACCTTCTCTTAAAATATAACAAATGATCTCCTCTCCCCGTCGTTACCGGAAATAATAATGTATCCATTTTAACCTTGATCAAGTAAACCAACTTTAGATTCCTACCTTTTACTTTTAACAATCTTGATTTTTAATCTCTTCAAATAATAGGCATTTTTGTATTCAGCAAGGGCCTGTGTACAAATAAATGTCCTAGAAGTATGTGAATAATATCATCTTTCAGCTATGTTGTTGTTGTTGTCTCTGGAGTGAGAACAGAAGAAATTACCATCAGTCAAACTGTATCCAGGCAACGATGTGTCTCATCTACCTGCAGATATCTACCTTCTGTTTATCTAATGAATACCTTTACTTATTACTTATTCTGGTCACACTTCAAAACCAGATTTTTCTAGGGTACCCTACAAATGTTTTGAGATATCATTTTTAACTTACAAATTAAAAACAGCAGCTAGAAATATACCAATCAACACTTTTGAGCACTCTCTCTCCCTGTCTCTCTTTCTCTCTCTTTTTTCCCCCCAATCTCTTTGTTGGGATATATTTCATTACAGATGAAAGAACTTTGTTAGAAAGATTGTGATGTCAGTTATTGGTGGTCTATAACAAAGAGGCAGTAACAGCAACAAGATGCAAGCTAGCTTGCTTTCAATTTGCAAGTGTTTTTCCAAGTACATGAAAGCCAGTTCCATTACCCAGAGCTGATGTACAAAAAGGCTGCTAAAAGCAGGAGTATGAGCTTCTAAAGAATGGCTGCTAGCCTGTGAAGTGGCCTGAATTGTAGAAACTTGTGACAAACGTTAATTGAATAAAGTCTGGTCCAATACTCTTTGTGCATTATTGATAGCATTTCTCTCTCCACTCTTGAAAAGAATATGTTCCTGCTTCCAAAAGGAAGCCAATTAAAACTGGTACAATGTGTATCAGCCACAGCATACAGTGGGAGGAGCAGCTGTTCTTTGCAGAGAACTCAGGGAGGAGGGCTTCAAGGAAAATAACTTGCTGCAACCAAATTAAGCGAACATATGTCTGAAGGGAGGGGTTATGCAAATGATGCCCATCTTTCAAGGTAACTAATTGGGCATGCCAGCGGCTTTCTTGATGGGAAAGAGTAGTTATGCCATCAGCAACAGTTTCTCCTGCAGGAGCTTGCAGACATAATGGGACACTTGTTGTTTCAGCAGCAAAACAAATGAAGAGTCAGGTACCATCTTACATTAATGGCCTAGGGCATAAGCTGCTAGAAAAAGATGCTCCTTTGCCAGCCTTTGGACTCCCTTCAGAGGTCGTTTGTATGCAGTTCCTTCACATAAGCTTTACGGCTAAACAGCCATTAATATTTTGACAAAACGGATATCAACAGCTCCGCTGACGGCACGTATAAAGAATGTCCAGGATGAAGCAGAATATGCTCAGTATATTGTATTGTATTGATCAACATGGAGATATGCTTGGTATTGACCATTAATGGGACAAATGAATGTGCTTTTGTTTGTGTAAAGTTATTAAAATAAAGTCACTTTCCATTTCTCCACTGTATGAGAAGTCGGTCATTAATAATACATAACAGGCAGTCACAGGATAAACTAGGAGATCAAACCTCTTCTTGGTATTCCGTTCACTAACATCTAGTCCTTTAGAAGATTAGTTTTATAAATATATTCAGCAGCGATGTGAAAATCATTACTTTTGGAAGTCTAACACATTTACAGAAAAGCCACTTAGAAGATTCCATAGGATCCTTTTCAGAGTCACTGATCTCAGATAACAGCTACAAAGTGCATGCCTTCATGAATGCAATGCTATCGGAGAAAGCGAATAACAAATTCCTCAAGACTCTATTAATCTAATAATAAAACCAGTTCATACCTCTTGTAGTAGACAAGATCATTATTTATACTCATCATTTGACAATAAATTCATTTGAATTGTGGGCTGTTAGATAGTTAGCTGCTTTGCATTCTGTGAACAAAGAATGCAGCCAAATTGCCTTTTATTATAGCAATGATAGTTTGAAATTGCACCGCAAAGTAAACCTTTATTTTCTGGTGTAAAGAAAATGATTTATTCAAATCAATTGGAGTTCTACAATGAATGTATTTATCACCTTACACCGAGATCTGGGTTTTTAAATAATTGATGCTGAAATTTTGAACAAAGGGAGTAGTAAAAAAAAAAAAATCCAATCCAACACATAAAATTCTTAAGGAAAGCTCCTCTTCTCCCAATAAGAAAATTTTTAAATAAAAAACATTGAAGCAATTGTTCTAGAATAGTCCTTATGTTCATGTCATTCTTTCTGTTTGAAAAATAAGTTTGTTAGAAACTCACGATGGACAGAATGCTGAAAAAAATGTAGTGCTGGTTGGTGAATATCCCTAGATATGCTAGTGGAAAAATTTTTGTGTTAAACTTCCAGCTATGCAAAGCAGGATACCAACTCCACCAGCATTTCCACTGGTTAATCATTCCCAATATACTTTAAAACCAACTCAGTCCTCCATGTTGCCTTCCCCATTTGCGGTCTCAAGTACTTACAATAGGTTATCAGCTATATGCCTGTGAATATGGAATTTGTAGAAAATAATTAGAATTGTATCAGGCAATCTAAGTAGCAAATAGCTATCAGCAGAAAGCATCAATCAATCAATAAGGACTCATTATTTTGATATCTTATGGATCAATTATTTACAGTATTGTCCCAGATCTTAAGAATCAATCTCTCTTCAAAGAAGGCAGGCAGGCAGGCAGGCAGGGAGGGAGGGAGGCAGACAGGCATGAAGGAAGGAAGGAAGGAAGGAAGGAAGGAAGGAAGGAAGGAAGGAAGGAAGGAAGGAAGGAAGGAAGGGAGGGAGGGAGGGAGGAAGGAAGGAAGGAAGATTATCTACAATTGAAAAAAGCATCAAATAGTTTACTAAACCAATTTATGAAAATATTAACACATAGCCTGAAATCCTCAAAAGCTTTCTGTCTCTATATTCCAGAACTGGTGTTGCATAGCAAATGTTTGTGAGGAAAACATTTTAATGAACGTGGAGAAGAGTGTTATCCCAGCAAACTGAGGGAGTCCCTAGAATGAAGGAGTGTAGCAGTGACAGTAGAATATTGGACATTGCATTCAGAAAAAGCTGTATTTATTTACTTGCCAGGCTTGTAGCTGTTTGAATCACTAATATTTTGGGTACCGTATATACTCGAGTATAAGCCGAGTTTTTCAGCATGTTTTTTGTGCTGAAAAACGTCCCCTCGGCTTATACTCGAGTATATACGGCTTATACTCGAGTTTTTTTTTTCTTCTTTTTTTCACATTATACCGGATGGTGCAAACTTGGCGGGCTTTTGCATTAGCGCGGGGAAGCCCTGCCGGTGCAGTGAGAGGGCGGGGCGGGGGAGCCGCCAGCCTTCTCGGCTGAGGGAGGGGGGCTTTCCCTGACCGGTAGCTGCCTCATTTCCCTCCCTCGGCTTATACTCGAGTCCCCAGTTTACCCCAGTTTTTTGGGGTAAAATTGGGGACCTCGGCTTATACTCGGATCGGCTTATATTCGAGTATATACGGTATATAATTTCCTGCTGCTGTAAATAAGATTAAAATCATACATCTGAAGAATCAAATCATATTAACATTTTTTTTCTTAGATCAAATGAAATGCTTGCTAGATGGGAGTGGGTACAATCTATCTGATAGTAAAAACAAATAGCTGCTAAAATAGGATAACCTTGTTGAGATACATATTTCATCCATCTTTGAAATGAGAAAGGGAAAATGCAAATAACTTTTCTGAGTGTGGCAAATACTCTGAGGTTTTAGAAATTTGCAATCCATTAGCCTGGTTTTCAGATATGTTGGTTAAAACATATAGAGAACATTTGCTGGAATTGGGTATGTCTAGTTTAATGAAAAGAAGGACTAGGAGTGATATGATAGTGATGCCAATATCTCAGTGGTTGCCACAAAGTAGAAGGAGTCAAGCTATTCTCCAAAACACCTGAAGGCAGGACATGAAGCAATGGATGGAATCTAAGGAGAGAAGCAATCTAGAACTAAGGAGAAATTTCCTGACAAAACAATTAATCAGTGGAACAACTTGCCTTCAGACGTTGTGAATGCTCCAACACTGGAAGTTTTTAAGATGAGATTGGGCAACTATTTATCTGAAATGTTATAGGGTTTCCTGCCTGAGCAGGAGGTTGGAGTATCACTAGAAGACCTCCAAAGTCCCTTCCAACTCTGTTATTCTATATTCTACATCAACAATAGTCTATGTAGTCCAAAATGAAGAAATAGTAATCCATATTAGGAAACAATGCTATTTGCTTTCCATTTACTTTCTCTATGTCGTTCAAACTAACATAGCTAATTATTTCAGTACCAAATAATGCTTTATCGTTACATTAGAACTCCTTTTTAAATCCTTTTCTGGAACCGTAGGGCATTACTCTGATACTGACCCTTAGAAGATTACTGGTATCATAGTTGATTTTTACTGCTGTACAGGATGCCAAAACAAGTTATTTCATTCTCCAGTGAAATAAGAAGCACTGTAGCCACTAATTTCTACTCTGGAGAAAAGTAGTTGTAAAATTATTGTCATCATAATTAAACATAATTTTGATTGTAGTGTTGTTATCCTTGTGAGTTGCCTGCTGCTTTTCAATATTCCTGCTTTGGCTGTATTACACTGTGATATATCAGCAAAGATGTTTATTTGCTTTACAGTAACTGAATAAACTACAACAGTCAAAAAATCATATTATGTACTTGAACTAATCATACTATAATGAATTATGATGACGTATCTATTTGTGTGCTGGAAAATACCAAGTGCAATATATGTGCAAATGCAATCTTTGTTCGAGGACCAGCATTTCCTATACTTTTTTCTTAATCCACATGTTATACACACACACACACACGTGTGTGTGTGTGTGTGTGTGCTTTTGGGTGCATGGCAATAAGGACAAGCATTTATTTCAGGATTCAAAAAAGTATAAGACAGGGTCTTATTTGCTACAAGTGATCCTGTCTTTATAGCTTTATTGCAGGACAACTTAAAACAACAATCAATCAATTCCTTTGGCTTACATAAAGGATTTTATAATATATAAACATATATATGAGGAGAAACAAGGTAATATAAACATATATATATATAAGGGAAGAAACAATAGGACAGGAACGGTAGGCACGTTTGTGCTCTTATGCATGCCCCTTAGAGTCCTCTTAGGAATGAGATGAGGTCAACCGTGGATAGATTTTGAGTAAAGCTTTTGGGGTTATGAGAAGAGACCACAGAGTCAGAGTCTCCTTTTATCCCATGTTACTGGCCTGGAAGAAAAAGTCAATTGTTTTCCTTAATAAATGAAAGAACAGATGGAGTGAGGCTGGCAAGTGCTTAAGTTGGATGCTTTACCATCTTATAGGTTGCCAAATAATTGATTACCAATGTAGAAGTGCTTCATGTCAGTAACCTTTCTCTTAGGCTACTTCTGAAAAGCAGGTCTGCCAATCTTCCAGGCGACCAATATACTGCATATATGCTTCTCTACCCCTCCCCTCCAAAAAATAAAATACAGCTGGCAAAGTAACTGTGGAATGAAGTGGTAAGAAACATAGTATGTGTCATATTAGGCATAAGGCCTCACAATCTACAAGCCCTCACAAAAATTTAAAATATCAGCTTCTTTTTTATTTTGCAGATGAGCTCATAATTGCTTATATTAATAAAAGTAATCCTGATTACTTATTTTGTCATAATTTTATTTATATATTGAGATATTTTAAAATTACTTTAAAATTATATTTAAGTATTGTTTCCAGGGTGTAGTGTACCACAATCTATGAGAGATCAGCCAAATGCTGAGTATCTAATCAGAAGACTTTCATCTGAAAATAGTTTGCATTATTAGATCATAGCAATAGTACTTAGACTTATATCCCACTTCTTAGTGCTTTGCAACCCTTTCTAAGCGGTTTATAGAGTCAGCATATTGCCCCCAACAATCTGGGTCCTCATTTTACTGACCTTGGAAGGATGGAAGGCTGAGTTAACCTTAAACCTGGTGAGATTTGAACTGCCAAACTACTGGCAGCCGGTGATCAGCAGAAGTAGCCTGCAGTACTGCACTCTAACCACTGCGCCACAATGGCTCTGCTATTAAATAATTAAAAGTTAGGACACACACATAAAGAGATATTTAATATTTAAAGTTCTGTTAGTACACACCTTATGGTATTTTTTTTAAACAAGGGGCTCCAAGATTTATAGGACTGTTTAGGACAGGGGTAAAATGTACTTACCTTCTCTACTGGCTCACTGATGTGCATGCACCACATGCACACACTCGCTCTGCTCGCGTGCACGGCATTGTCTCCACGTGCAGCGTCATCTGCGCATGTGCAAAGCCTTCTGCTTCCGCGAGCCAGATAGAGCCGGCAACATTTTACTCCGGTTTAGGACCTCACCAAGTCTAACTCTGGCACTGCATTCCACCAACTTGTCAGCTAAATTACCTTTTTGACAGAATGTAAAATTCCAAAACAGGCTGACAGGTCAGTGGGCCTGAGAAAGGTGTAGATGAAGCAAATGTCAATGTTCCAGAAACCGCCTCCTGCAGAAAAGACTCTGAAGCCAACATCATTCAAAGTTCTTTTACTAGCATAGGTAAACTGTCACAGTTGGATGAAAACCAAAACTGGGGATTCCGGTTCCTCCCTCAGTAATACAAACTTCAAGATCTCCACCCTGACTTCCTGGTTGGCTCCGTTGGCAATGGAGGTGATCTTTCTGGTCACCAACCTCTGGATCATGTTGGACTGCTAAGACAGCGACAATCAGCTGTCCAGCAGTTCGGAAACCCCCCTCTTCGGGAGAAGAAGCGGTGGTGAGCAAAAAGAAGCAGAGGTAGAGCTTCCCTAGAGCTCCTGGAAGATACCAGGGGGCTTGAAGGGTTAAGCCCCCTCAGAACTTCAAAGTGCTCCAGATCTGAGGCTTTTTTCCTGCTCCGGCAGACCTAATTGCCGCGACCAACTTCCGGGACCAATTTTAACTTAAAGAAGATAATACCGGACTGAACAGAAACAGGAGAGCTCTAATTATAAAAGCAAGTAATCAATCAATTCCCTGTTATTTTTTTTTTAAGTTTTGGATCTGACTTCAAAGTGAAAATGGCGATCGTTCTTTAATGAGCTACACAGTTGAAAACGAAAGTGTTACAAGTCTCACTGTCTGTTGTTTATTGCTGAGGCCAGCTGGAAAAAAAATTTTTTTTTAAACATTGTAATGAGAAGGGAGAAGAGATACTGAGACTGGAAAAAAAAAAGACTTAAAAGGTTTATACGTAATATTAAGTTAAAGAGAAATTTTAAGAGATGGCAGCAAAACAATTAAAGTCAACTGCTACAAAAACTCCAGGAACATTAACACCGGGAGTCTCTCCAGCACATACAGCAGATACAAAATCACTAAATTTGGAAGCACTTCAGGATAACCTGAAAGAATTTATGAAAGAATCTCTTAACGATGCTATGAATTGGCAAACTTCCCAGATAGAGGATAAGTTTAAATTAATTACAGAAGAAATGTCAGAGATGAAAAACAGATGTTAGAAATTCAGACTGGAAATAAAGAAGTTAAAGAAGGTTTGGTGTCAGCAGTACAGGGTCTGGCATCAAATGTGATTTTATTGGAGCAGGAAGTAGAAGAAATAAAGAAAGTTAATTTAAAATTGGAAAATGAGATTGAGGCAGTTCAAAGTAAAATGGATAAAGTTGATGATGAAATTGTTTTGGTACAATATAGAGCAATGGAACTTGCTTTACGAATCCGTGGACTGAAAGAATGTAAAAATGAGAATTTGAAGCAAATTTTTTCGGAGGCCTTTGCAGAGATTTTGGCAGTTCGGCCAGTAGATGTAGCATTTTATATTGATAAAATTTATCGTGTGAATTCCTGGATAGCAAGACAAAGAAATCTTCCCAGAGACATTGTTATTTATTTTACTACTAGAACAGTGAGAAATGAGATTTTACAAGCTTTTTTTAAAGGAGACAAGATTCAAGCAGCCAGCCAAGATATTTTAATACTAAAGGAAATTCCCCCCAAAATGTTGAGAGGTAGGAAGGAGTTTGCTTTTTGGTGAACGAACTTAAAAAACGTCAGATTGAGTATAGATGGGACATCCCAATTGGTATAATAGTTTACTATGAAGGGAAAGCACATCGTCTTAATACAGTCAGTAAAGCACAAGAGTTTTATGCTTATGTGCTTAAGGCTGGAAGTCCACCATCTCCGGATGGTAGGAGAAAGGAAGGTGAAATTAAAGAAAAAGAAGTGATAGTAATGGAAGAAGACCGTTTACAAGCGTTGGATGTGTCTAAGATGGGATCAGAGATTCCAAAAGAGCCAAGGATGACAAGAGCAGCTGTCAAACGCAAGGAACAAGAAGAAAAGGCTCAACAGGCTCAATCTGCTATTACCAAGACGGAAACAGTGGGAGGAGCAAGGCCCAAAGAAAGATATGATTTGCGGCTGGTGCTTCAAAAGTTTCCGATTGCTGATAATGGCAATTAGACTTTTATCTTGGAATGTCAATGGATTAAACTCACCACAAAAGAGAAGAAAGATATTTCATTATTTGAAGCAATTTAAAAATGACATTGTATGTTTACAAGAAACACATATTAGAACATTAGACCAGAAATATTTGATAAATTCAAATTGGGAATACATTTTGTTGCATCTGCTACAGAAAAGAAGAATGGACTAGTTGTTTATATAAAGAGTAATTTATCTGCAACATTAATTGAAGCGGATAATCAAGGAAGATATATTGCTATTGAACTTTTATTGGAAGGAGAAAATACTTTTAATAGGAGTTTATGCACCAAATCAACAACAAGAAAAATTTTATAAGTTTTACATAAAAGAATAACATCTTGGGATTATAAAACTTATATATTAATGGGTGATTGGAATGGAGTGATGGATACCCAGAAAGATAAAAGAAGTCTTAGAAATATTTCCAATCGTGTAAAACTGCCAAAGGCATTCTTTGATTTGATGGAAGATTTAGAATTGAGAGATGTATGGCGAGAACGCAATGAAAAGAGAGAGATTTTACATTTTTTCTGACAGACATCAATCTTTTCTAGGATTGATTTCATTTTAATTACTAATGATTTGTTTTTCAGAGTGAAGAAGACAAAATTTGTTCTAGAACCTTGTCTGATCATAGCCGGTATGGATTGAGTTAGATCAGGAAAAGAGGCCAGGAGGTCGTGGAGGATGAATGAGAACTTGTTTAAATATGAACAAAATGTAAATGAATGTAAAACTCTAATGAAGGAATTTTTTTCTTTGAACATGGATAAAGGGACACCTATAGAGATAGTTTGGGACACCAGTAAAGCTTATATGAGGGGAATTTTATTAGAGATGAATAATAAATATAGAAATAGACTGCACAAAAGGCGAAAAGAACTAGAAGAGGAAATTAAAAGGAAGGAGCAGTTATTGGTAGGCAATCCAGGAGATAGTAAAACAAAAGAGTCAATAAATATATTAAGAGGTCAATTTAATATGTTAATGGCAGATCAGGTGGCAACTAATTTACAATATGTAAGACATAATTTGTTTAATAATTCTAATAAACCTGGAAGGTGGTTAGCATATTTATTAAGAAAGAAACAGAAACGACGATAATTGATAAAATAGAATATAGAGGTAAGGAAGTATATCAGCAAAATTTGATTAAAAAAGCTTTTTTAGAATATTATACTAAGTTATATTCTAGAGATGTGATTAGTGATAAAGATATAGATAGATATTTACAGGACCACGGTATTTTAGAAATTACAGTAGATCAAAGGGAAGAGTTGAATCAATTAATTTCTTCAGAGGAAATAGTGTTTGCAATTAAGCAGCTTAAAGCGAATAAAGCACCAGGTACAGATGGCTTGACAACTACTTATTATAAAAATTTACAAAATGAGATGATTGTACCACTTAAGGAGTTATTTAACAGAATACAAAGGGGAGGAGAAGCTCCTCCTTCATGGAGGACAGCTTTTATCTCATTAATACCTAAAGAAGATCGAGATGGTGTTAAACCAGAGAATTATAGGCCAATATCGCTTTTAAATACTGATTATAAGATATTTGCTAAGATACTAGCGAATAGATTGATGCCACTGATGAATCAATTAATTCATAATGACCAATCAGGATTTATTAAGGGGAGACAGATGAGATATAATATGAGACAAATTGTAAATTTACTTGAATATTTGGAAGGAAACAGCCAGGTTTCAGCAGCATTCTCTTTTGGATGCCGAAAAGCTTTTGATAGATTGGATTGGCAGTTTTGTTTAAAGTAATAGAAAAATGCAATTTGGGGATTATTTTATTCAAGCAATTAAGGCTATATATCAAAAGCAAACAGCTCAAATAATAGTAAATGGTGGATTAACAGAATCTTTCAAGATTGAGAAAGGGACTAGACAAGGATGTCCCTTGTCACCATTATTATTCATTCTAACTTTGGAAATATTATTGAGTAAGATACGTGGTTTAGATCGAATAAAAGGAATTAGAATTAAAAATCAAGATTATAAATTAAGGCGTTTGCAGATGATTTGGTTGTTTCTTTATCTCAACCAATACATTCAGCTGTATATTTGATGGAGACAATTGATCAGTATAGTAAGGTATCTGGGTTTAAAGTGAATCAACAGAAGACAAAATGATAATTAAAAATATGAATACACATCAGAGGAAGAATTAGAAAGAATAACTGGATATGAAGTAGTTAAAAGGTTAAATACTTAGGAGTATACATTACAGCATCGAATGTAAAATTATATAAAACAATTATGAGGTATTGTGGGGAAAAGTAATTAAAGAAATGGAGAAATGGAAGAAGTTACAATTATCATTGTTGGGAAGAGTGGCAGCTATAAAATGAATGTTTTGCCTAGATTTTTATTTTTGTTTCAAATGATTCCAATTTTGAAGAAAGATGCAAATTTACAAGAATGGCAAAAGGATTAATAAATTTGTATGGAAGGGTAAAAACCGAGGATAAAGTTAAAAATAATGCAAGACGTTAGGAAAGAGGGGTTTAAAATGCCTAATTTGAAATTGTACTATGATGCAGTTGTTTTAACTTTAATTTCTGATTGGATTAATTTAACAGAGGAAAGGATTTTGAATATAGAAGGTTATGGTTTGTTATATGGATGGCACGCATATGTAATATATGACAAGAAAATTGATAAGACATTTAAGAATAATATGGTCAGAAGTGCGTTGTTGAGGATTTGGAAAAAATATCAATATAAGTTAGATGGAAAGATACCAATATGGACCATCCCCAGACATATGATAGAGAATATAAATATATTACAAAAAATGGAAGTTATCACTTACAAAGAGCTTTTGACTATGGAAAAAGGGGAATTACAGTTAAAATCTAGGGAGAAATTGAGGATGAAGGAAGAAATTATACATGGTTCCAGTATGGACAATTGCAATCTAGATGGAAAATAGATCAGAAAATTGGTATAAGGCAAAGTGATGATAATCTGGTAAAACAAATAAAAGATCAAGGTCAACAGCATATAAAGAGATTATATAATGTATTGGTTGAAATTGATTCAGAAATGGAGTTGGTTAAAGATTGTATGGTAAAATGGGCACAAAATTTTCAACAACCTATAATGTTAGAAACATGGGAAAAATTTGGGTGAGGAATGTTAAATTCACGCAAGCACAAAATTTAAGAGAAAATTTTTATAAAATGTTTTATAGATGGCATTTAGATCCTAAAAAACTGTCATGTATGTATCCAAATGTGAAAGCAAAATGTTGGAGATGTGATTGTGAGGATGCTACCTATTATCATATATGGTGGACTTGCAAAAAAGTTAAAGCCTTTTGGATTAAAATATGGTGGATTATGCAGAACATTTTGAAAAAGAAGATCAAGTTTGTTCCACAGTTCTTTTATTAGGAATAATCTCAGATTGCACTGTTATAGAGACAAAACTGATTCTGAATTTAATAACTGCTGCAAGATTATTGATTGCACAATATTGGAAGAAAGAAGACTTACCTACAATTGGAGAATGGATTAGTAAAGTATCAAATTTAGCAGAAAAGGCAAAATTTCTGCCTACTTGAAAGACTGTACACAAGAAAAATATATATTGGAATGGAGGAAGTGGATTGATTATATTCAAAATAAGTATCAGATTAAAAAATATCAATTAGTTTTTGAGTGAAGTTAGGAATTATTATGTATTAGTTTAAGAAAGAAGGGAATTGATAGTGTGATGGTGTGAAATGGAATATGTTTTATGTTATATTTTAGATTATGTTTGTTAGTTACAATACCCTGTATTCTGTTCTGGGAAGTCTCGGGGAGGAGGCGGGAAGGGAAGACTATAAATTGATTGGTTGCCATTGTACAGGAATAATGGTAGAATTAAACAAGTTGGAATGGTGTAATGTCGGGACTGCTCGGCAAACACTCCCGAAGGAAAGGGTAAGGAAAGAGGAGTAAAGAAGGAAGAAAGTAGGTAGGTAGGTGGGTAGGGAGGAAAGAAGGAGGAGAAGAAAGGATAGGAGGAGGAGAAGAAGGAGAAGATAGAGGGTTAGAAAGGATGGTAGTGAGAAGTGGGAAAGAGGAGGGGAAGTAGGAGCGAGGAGAAGGTGGTGGGGGAAGTTTAAGAAGGATGAGAAGGGAAGAAAGGATTAAAGGGGGGAGTGGCAGTCGAGCAGCCCTGACTGAGTATAATTTGAGTATAGGACTGATTGTTGGATAAGTGATTGTATTGTACACTGGTCAAATTGTGGGAATTATTATGGAAAAATAAAATTTTTTTGCAAAATTAAAATTAAAAAAAAAAAAAAAAGATCTCCACCCTCATGACCCCTCTGCCGGTCACATGCTCCAATCCTCAACCGTCCCATGTCGAAGCATCACTCCAGCCACTTCTTCTCCAGATGCGAAGCCAGCCTGACCTTGACTGGCAGGAAAAATGTTGTTTTGTCTAATCATCCCTTGTACTACCACCCTCTTCCCCTCCTTTCCCAGAGAGGAGAATGTGGCAGCATGTGGAAGCCTTCGGCCTAGTATGGCTTCCAAAGCTAACAGCCGAAAGGATTCATTCAGGACATTGAAAAGTTCCCTTCTATAGAAGATGACCAGGCTGAGTCGGAGGGAGGAGTCAAATGCATCATCAGTCACAAGTCCTTTTGCACTTACAAAAGATCTAAGTCCAGCCTTCTGTGAATTCCTTATTTACCGCCAAATTGCTTTACCGCCGAACTGTTAGAGGTTTAGATTCTTGTAAAGAGCTTAAGCTTACAATAAATCGTTATACCTATTTGAATTGCCTGATTTTCCTGGCGCTTGACACCTTCTGTTTCATTCCACCCCTCCTCTGTCATCTAAGCAGCTTTGCTAAACTATGCTAACATATGTGGATAACAAAGTTTATTATTTGCATGCCCTTATTAAAAAGAGAATATCAACTGCTGAGAACACAGCATTCTTTTCAAGCTGTTTGGGAGAATTGATGTTTGAAGTACATAATTTGTGAAATTATAGTAACAGCCATTACTGATGGATTGAAAAGTTATTAAGAGTTTGTTTACATCCTACAACATGCCTCCCATCTCACAATGCTGGGTTAGTCAGCTGCCATATTGTAGCCTCTGGTTTTTTGTTTTTGTTTGTTTTTGTACTCTCAAATAATGTACCGTGATTTTTTTTAAAAAACAGTAGAGCTTGAGAGCAATATCCAATCTGAAATTGCATGTGTTATATTGGTGAGGAAAGAACAAAACAGAAGTGTGTGAGAATTCAAAATGAACAATTAGGAAGAGCCTGGAAAAGGATTTTAACCAGCCCAAACTGGAACTGTTTATGCAGACCAACTGCTCTGTTTCATATAATGGAAAGTTCTTTTTTTAAAAAAGCTTTAAATGTAATTTTGGGAGTTTTGACACTTAATTGCAGGGACACGGTGGCTCATAGGCTAAGACGCTGAGCTTGTCGGTCAAAAGGTTGGCAGTTCAGTGGTTCAAATCCCTAGTGCAGTATAATGGGGTGAGCTCCCGTTACTTGTCCCAGCTTCTGCAAATCTAGCGTTTGAAAGCACGTAAAAAATGCAATTAGAAAAATAGGGACCACCTTTGGTGGGAAGGTAACAGCGTTTCCTGCCGGCCACTTGATCATGGAGATGTCTTCAGACAGCGCTGGCTCTTCAGCTTTGAAACGGAGATGTTGCAGTGCCCCCAAGAGTTGGGAATGACTAGCACATATGTGCGAGGGGAAACTTTACCTTTATTAATTACAGGAAAGTAACAATCCTGGCTTCTCAAAGCACTCCCAGTTTCTTTGGGTTTTTTTTCTTAGTTATTGTAATGGTGTGTGGGCAAAAAGTTGCTGCTAAGAGACAGCATAACCTATAGCTATACCAATAAAAGAAAACTACAGCAAAAATCAAGCATAAATTGCAGAAACAGCTATTGCCACAGATGAAATATACCATTAAAAAATTCTGCTCCATTATATAAACATTTTAAACCTAGCTCTTAGTTTAAAACCCCCTAAGATATATTTAAAAGGTGGCAACAATCAGGAATATGATCATTAATAGTTTTAAAAATTATATTTGACTGTCATTTTTCATGCAGCTTTTTGCAGATGCACATTAACATAGAAAAGGAACAGAATGCTGCTGAGCTTCCTTCGCTGAAAGTGTTAATGCAGTAGTTAGACAGCCATCTGTCAGGCTTGGTTTAAATTGGATCCTGACACTGAACAGGAGTTAGACTTGAAGTCATGAGTCGTCTCTTTCAGCTCTGTGATTCTTCTATGGTAATTCTGATCCAGTTCCAGAAGTGCTGCTGTTGTGATACCTACTGATTGCTATACTTTTGCAATATCCAGGACCTGGTGAGATTTGTCCAGTGGGCTGCTGACAGTTCAGACCGGTTTGGGCGAACCGGTAGTTGCAACCTGCAGGTGGGCCTGCCCAGCCGCCCAGTCACCCTGGTGCTATGCTGTCCTATTTAGCTGTGCAAGCATGCAAGCCATGTGTGCAACAGTGTTGGGTTTCAAAAATTTTCACTACTGGTTTGGTGGGCATGGGTAGGTGGGGGGGCATGTGACTGAGTGGGCATGGCCAATTCAATGTCACTCACACCCATGACCACTCAGTCACATGACCACCCCCCACCTATCCATGCCCACAGAAAAAGGTAGGGAAAATTTTGGAATTTCCACCTCCCTTTGCCAGTTGCCCCCTCCTTTAGCGGCCCCAGCCCTAGCCTTGCTTCCTCCCCCACCACCGCCTCTTTGTTCGGGCTGCTTACCTGCTGTAACGGCTGGTCCAGAGTCTGGAAGGCAAGCTGACCGGAGTTTTTGGTGTTCCTCAGCCAGCCACTGCAGCTGCAAAGCATCTCTCAAAGAGGTGGCAGCTGGCCGCTGGCCACCGAAAAGTACTGGAGTTCGCAGAAGAAGCTGCTGCCGTCGCCGCCATGTTCTTCACACATACGCATCCCATTGGACTTGCAAGGCAATGGGATGAGCATGTGCGAAGAACATGAAGGCAATGAACATGGCAGGTGGGGCAACCGGGGACCAGTTCAGGGGCATGGCCAGCCAGCCAGAGCTACCAGTTCAGCGACCTTGGCCAAATTTCTGCCAACGGTTTGCACGAACCAGTGCAAACTGGCTGAATACCACCTCTGGTGTGTGAGCAAAGCGCATGTGTAGAAGGCCTCTACATGCGTGGAAGACACGCGCAAGAGCAAAGTGAGCACTCACATTTTTGGTTCTGGGCGAACCGGTTGTTAATTCCTGTGCTGCTCACCTCTGAATTTCTCCTACCTTATTTAAGAGTAGCCAAGGGTTTAATTCTTGTATGACATGACATTTGATGCAATTGTGTTAACATACAAATTGAGGATGCATGCTTACTCACAAATAAGTTTCACTACAACTTTTTGCAATTTATGTTCCTTGTTCAGTGGGAACCAAATGGTTTGAATAAAACTTTTGCATTTTATTACTTTTGGGAACAATCTAAAACTATCTGAAAAAAAATCCAGATAGTTCTGTTATGTTTTAATAAGTGATAGAACAAAACAAACAAAAAATCCATGTCTACTTAGATATTAATAGAATAGAATAGAATTTTTTATTGGCCAAGTGTGATTGGACACACAAGGAATTTGTCTTGGTGCATATGCTCTCAGTGTACATAAAAGAAAAGATACGTTCATCAAGGTACAACATTTACAACACAATTGATGGTCAATATATCAATATAAATCATAAGGATTGCCAGCAACAAGTTATAGTCATACAGTCATAAGTGGAAAGAGATTGGTGATGGGAACTATGAGACGATTAATAGTAGTGCAGATTCAGTAAATAGTCTGACAGTGTTGATGAAATTATTTGTTTAGCAGAGTGATGGCCTTCGGGAAAAAACTGTTCTTGTGTCTAGTTGTTCTGGTGTGCAGTGCTCTATAGCGTCGTTTTGAGGGTAGGAGTTGAAACAGTTTATGTCCAGGATGTCCAGGATTAAGTCTCACTGAATTCAATGGGATGTTTTTGCATAACAATAGCTTTGATCTATTTTTTATTTTATTTTTTTGTTATTTTGCATGTTATGGTTTTAATTGGTAAGCTATTATCAGGCTCCTCTGGAAAAACAAAAAGCAGAGGAGAAATTTTCTGCAATAGCAAATCATTTCATTCCCCATCAACTGAAATTTGCAATGTTGTTTCAAAAATTAAAAAATATCTGCACTTATAGATAGGCTGTATTGAAAAGATGTTATCGAAGAGAAACAAGCTTTAGTGGACACAATTGAGACTGAGCTGAAAGTGGATTGAAAAATGATAGGCTGCAAGAATGATATGGAAAAAATACTACACTGGATATATACCGTATATACTCGAGTATAAGCCGAGTTTTCAGCACGCTTTTGTGCTGAAAACGTCCTCGCTTATACCGAGTATATACGGCTTATACTCGAGTTTTTTTCTTCTTTTTCACATTATACCGGATGGTGCAAACTTGGCGGGCTTTGCATTAGCGGGAAGCCCTGCCGGTGCAGTGAGAGGGTGGGCGGAGCCGCCAGCCTTCTCGGCTGAGGAGGAGGCTTTCCTGACCGGTAGCTGCCTCATTTCCTCCTCGGCTTATACTGAGTCCCCAGTTTACCCCAGTTTTTGGGGTAAAATTAGACCTCGGCTATACTCGGATCGGCTTATATTCGAGTATATACGTAAATGAAACTGGCTGAAATCTAAATATTTAAAAGGGGCATTTTTAATTATAAATAACAAACTGAAAGAACAACTTTGATAGTTTTCCTGTACTGGATTTTCAAAAGAATCTTGTTAAAGCTTTAAAGAATTTCATGGGAAGGCACAAAGAAAAAAATGAGAAGTCGTCAGAATAAAAGTGTTAACTTTTTGGTGACTGCAGCATACTGTTAGCTCATATTTAAGTGATTGTTCACTAGGACTCCAAGATTAATAGTAGTGCAGATTCAGTAAATAGTCTGACAGTGTTGATGAAATTATTTGTTTAGCAGAGTGATGGCCTTCGGGAAAAAACTGTTCTTGTGTCTAGTTGTTCTGGTGTGCAGTGCTCTATAGCGTCGTTTTGAGGGTAGGAGTTGAAACGGTTTATGTCCAGGATGTCCAGGATTAAGTCTCACTGAATTCAATGGGATGTTTTTGCATAACAATAGCTTTGATCTATTTTTTATTTTATTTTTTTGTTATTTTGCATGTTATGGTTTTAATTGGTAAGCTATTATCAGGCTCCTCTGGAAAAACAAAAAGCAGAGGAGAAATTTTCTGCAATAGCAAATCATTTCATTCCCCATCAACTGAAATTTGCAATGTTGTTTCAAAAATTAAAAAATATCTGCACTTATAGATAGGCTGTATTGAAAAGATGTTATCGAAGAGAAACAAGCTTTAGTGGACACAATTGAGACTGAGCTGAAAGTGGATTGAAAAATGATAGGCTGCAAGAATGATATGGAAAAAATACTACACTGGATATATACCGTATATACTCGAGTATAAGCCGAGTTTTTCAGCACGTTTTTTGTGCTGAAAAACGTCCCCTCGGCTTATACTCGAGTATATACGGCTTATACTCGAGTTTTTTTTTTTCTTCTTTTTTTCACATTATACCGGATGGTGCAAACTTGGCGGGCTTTTGCATTAGCGCGGGGAAGCCCTGCCGGTGCAGTGAGAGGGTGGGGCGGGGGAGCCGCCAGCCTTCTCGGCTGAGGGAGGGAGGCTTTCCCTGACCGGTAGCTGCCTCATTTCCCTCCCTCGGCTTATACTCGAGTCCCCAGTTTACCCCAGTTTTTTGGGGTAAAATTGGGGACCTCGGCTTATACTCGGATCGGCTTATATTCGAGTATATACGGTAAATGAAACTGGCTGAAATCTAAATATTTAAAAGGGGCATTTTTAATTATAAATAACAAACTGAAAGAACAACTTTGATAGTTTTCCTGTACTGGATTTTCAAAAGAATCTTGTTAAAGCTTTAAAGAATTTCATGGGAAGGCACAAAGAAAAAAATGAGAAGTCGTCAGAATAAAAGTGTTAACTTTTTGGTGACTGCAGCATACTGTTAGCTCATATTTAAGTGATTGTTCACTAGGACTCCAAGATTACTACTATTGAACCAGCTACCAACTATTCTACACCTATGCATTTGGTTTTTCCTGCCCAGTCGTAGAAACTTACTTTTCTCACAGTTGAATTTTGGCATTTATCTCAAGATGTATGAAATGAAATTGTCTAATTTCCATTTTGTTGGGTATAGAAGTACAAAATCAATTTCAATTTTGCAATTCTTTTGTAGTACAAATGCAAAGAATTATTTAGTGAGGATACTGCATAGTAAAAAATAATAATAGTTGTTTGCTATCCAGAGTATGCAGTTCCATTTCCTTTTTCATTATTTGCTTTGCTATTATGGTGAGCAGGAGCAATTTCCTGCTGGTCTCGATCAAGGAATTCTTGAGCAGAATCCCCAATTTCCAATTAACCTATTACAGGAGATATAATCCAAGGCCGCCTGGTTAAGAGAGATTTTTTTTCAAACTTCAGGTCTGCCATAATAAATACCAAGTGAGTGACATCTTACACAGTCATGCAGACAAGATACCTATCTAATCACAAACTAAACATCTGATTGAACAAGGGATTCGTGTAGCTCCATCTTTTTACAGTATTCCCATGCTGAAATCTGAAATATAATACCAAAATGGAAAATGAACCAGAAAGTTATACAACAAATCCCAAATAGTATTCTTGAGCTAATCAAATTTGTTCAGTAGAATCTCCACGTGAGAATTGTTTGATGGTAGAGCTACCATCTTGACTTTTTTACCCTTTTCCTGATAGTGGATAAAAACAAGAGTTGGAGAATATGTTGGGTAGTCACTGAAGAAACAAAATAGTGGACTAGGAATATGTTTAGTCTGATCCAACCTAGCTCACCATATGTTTTCCACTAATAGTGCTGGAACCAGGGCCAGATCACCATGAAAATGGTTTGTTAAGACATCTGAGACTATAGGACATTCAGGATAACAGAGTTGGAAGGGACCTTGGAGGCCTTCTAGTCTAAAAATAATAATAATAAAATAAAATAATAAAATAATAAAAATAAAATAATTGCTACCAACCTGCCTTCCATTGAGGACCTGTATACTGCACGAATCAAGAAGAGGGCCGTGAAAATATTTGCAAATCCCTCGCATCCTGGACATAAACTGTTTCAACTCCTACCCTCAAAACGACGCTATAGAGCACTGCACACCAGGACAACTAGACACAGGAACAGTTTTTTCCCGAAGGCCATTACTCTGCTAAACAAATAATTCCCTCAACACTGTCAGACTATTTACTGAATCTGCACTACTATTAATCGTTTCATAGTTCCCATCACCAATCTCTTTCCACTTATGACTGAATGACTATAACTTGTTGCTGGCAATTCTTATGATTTATATTGATATATTGACCATCAATTGTGTTGTAAATGTTGTACCTTGATGAACGTGTCTTTTCTTTTATGTACACTGAGAGCATATGCACCAAGACAAATTCCTTGTGTGTCCAATCACACTTGGCCAATAAAATTCTATTCTATTCTATTCTATTCTATTCTATTCTATTCTATTCTATTCTAACCCTCTGGCTTAAGCAGGAGACCCTATTGTAGTGACCCAGGCCCAAGTAGCTAGTAGGAAACTCAGTCCGTGAAAAAACAAACAAACTTTATTCGAACAGCTGAGAATTACTTCATTCCCAGAATCGTTCAACTCTAATTAAAACAAATTCCTCCCAACACAAATTCCTCGGTCCTATCGCAAACCTTGGTCCAATTAGGCAAACTGCCAAAGGCCTTTCTTGGCAAATGTTCAGAAGTCACAAAAATAAATGCAAGATGTAGACGAAGCAGAAGACGAAGCTACCAACGTTGTTTTCTGGCAAAGCCCCAACGCCCTTACTGGTCTGTTTTAAGCCTTATGGGAGGGGCCAGTCATCTCTTGGCCCTACTCCCGAGTTGTCCTTTTTGCTTGAGCTGCTCTTGTCTTCTGGCAGCTCTTCTCATTAGGAACAGGCTCCTCCTGTTCTTGTGCCTCACTACTATCAGTCTCTGGAGGCTCTGGAGTCTGCACCTCACTCCTCAATGGCCCTGGCCTCACCTCAGCCTCATCACTGTCCGACTCCATTGCCAGCTCCGCAGGCTGCTGGCAGACCACAACACCTAAACCAGACAAGTGGTTGTCCAATTTCTTCTTAAAAACCACCAGTGATAGAACACATACAACTTCTGAAGGCAAATCGTTCTACTGATTAATTATTATAAGGGTTAGGAAATATCTCTTTATTTCTATGTTGGTTCTCTCCTTGATTAGTTTCCATCCATTGCTTCTTGTTCTGCCTTCAGGTGCTTCATTCAGACACCAGAATCCATGGAAATTTGTTTCTGTCTTCCTAAACTGTTAGAAAAGGCAGGATTTTTAAAAAATCAATTCTTTGATTCATGGAGTATAGCTACACACAAACTTGCCTTGGTGTTCTGGTATGAATCTTGTGGTAGATTATGAGACCTGAATATTTTAAAATCCTGACCTGGACCAATCAAAATTCTAAGGAATGTAGAAAGTGAATTTCAACTTCATGAAAATATTTTTAGAAGGTTGCAGTCATGGCACAGTATGTGACTGAACAGAAAACCAGTTTGGTCAATGGTTAAGGCACCAGGCAAGTAATCAGGAGACTGTGAGTTCTAGTCTGTGCCTTAAACATGAAAACTGACTGGGTTACTTTGGGCTAGTCACTTTTTCTCAGCCCATGATGTCAGGCTCAGGTCACAAGCCAGTTGGTCAATTCTTATTGCAACCAATGAATCAACTCTCAGTTGATCCAAAAAACCTGACCCTGCAGCTGTGGGAAAAACACTTGGAAAACTAAAACATGCACTTGGTAGAAATTATGGTATTCTTGGGTCAAACACTTATATACAAATGAAAGTTGAAAATTTTCCTCTACCAACCAACCTGAATGGATTTGCCATCTATGCCACTATGAGAATTTTTTTTAAAAAAAATCTACAGTAGAACCAAATAATGCAAATTCAAGAATAGTGTGTACAGTTCTAGACTGAAATGCATTTACATCTCATCCCTTAAAGGTCGACACCAATATCTACCCTGAAGGAGTCTGCAGAGATATCCATCAACAGGACAAAGTTACACAGGTGGCCAAACAGCTTATAGCTTGTGGGCTGGTTATTCTTCGTGTTTGTTCTGGGGAAGTTAAATGGTATTTAACAAATACTGTTTCCTTCCTTAGACTGTTATACATCTTTATTTTATTTTTATTTTTTTAAAAGAAAAAACTATGTTTGACTAAAAAGTATTCTGCATTTGGCAATACATTTGTTGCCTATTTGATGCTGTTGCAACTCCTGGTCTTTTACTGCTGGCTTTAGAAGGCTTGCTCTGTTGTCAGAAAATGAATCTTTACATCACATTGAATTTGAAAAATCTGCACATGGCAGCTGCTACCACAAAACCCTTTGGTTCTGTAGAAGTCACATCAAATGAAAGGAAGGGATTATTAAGAGCTGAAAAGAACTATCTGGAAAACAGACTTCAATATTTAAATAAAACTGAACTAAAAGACAGCAAAGGTCAGGAAAGATAGTTTTATCTCTCACTATAAGCAACTTTGAGAACCAAGTTTAATGCAACAAGCATCTTTCTATCAAGCACACCAGTAGTGATGACAGCTAAGCCTAGCTGTTTTACGTATCGGATCTTGATAATGTATGTTATTTTGTCTTTCACCTTTAAAGTTTGTAAGATACACTTCAATATAACTTACTGAAAGAGTCTCAGAGCAGATAATGCCACCAGAGGTCTTTGGATCTGGAAACAAGGGATTAAGCCATTCAGCACCTGATTAGGTAGTGATGGCAGCTGCTGGTTCAGAGGACCAGTAGCAAAAACCCCTAGCCCCGCCCCCTCACCTCCACTGAGCCACACCATCAGCAGAGGTTTTTTTTTTACTTTTAAAAGTTTTTCTTCCGCCAAAACATGCCTTTAAAAGTAAAAAAAAAAAAAAAAAAACCTCTGATATTGCGGTGCTAAGCAGAGATCAAAACCCTTTAAAAGTTTTTTTTAAAAAAACCCTCTTCAGCCGAAGGGAAAAAAAACAACAAAAAACCCTCTGATATTGCGGTGCTAAGCAGAGATCAAAACCCTTTAAAAGTTTTTTTTAAAAAAACCCTCTTCAGCCGAAGGGAAAAAAAACAACAAAAAAAACCTAGGATTTAAAAGCCTCCTCTGGCAATCCCAGAGGAGTTTCCTGATCCTCACAGGCTTTTAAACTCACTTTTTAACAGCCCCCACTTACAAGAGGCCCCACCCAGGCCCAGCCAATTCCCCCTCCTCACTTACCTATAATTACTGCTCCTTTCCAGCTGCAACTGCATGCTACTGAAGAAAAAAAAAAGCTTGCTTTGACTTCCTGCTTTGCTGGCTGAGGAACTCTGGGATTTGAAGTCCACAATGAAATAAAATAAAATAAAATAATAAAATAAAATATGTGTGCAGCTTTCTGAGATTTGGTGTGTTTCTGTAGTGTTTCACTCTAATTACACAAACACACAAAATCTCAGAAAGCTGTATATGGCATTGTGTGTGTGTGTGTGTGTGTGTGTGTAAAGTGTGAAAGTTGGTTTTTGAGCTTTTTGTGGCTGTGTGAAGTGTGAAGTGCAGCTGCTTTTACATTGTGTGTGAGTCAGTTGTGTTGTGTTGTGTTGTGTGTGTGTAAAGTGTGAAAGTTGGTTTTTGATACCTCTTATTGTTTTTTATACTTTGTTTATTATTTTTATTATTTATTGTTATTGGCCACGCCCACCCAGTCATCTGATCACCAAGCCACGCCCATCAATTAAGCCATGCCCACAGAACCGGTAGGGAAAATTTTTAGATTTCACCCCTGGTCCACACCCATAATTTAATGGCATAGGGCCGGGCTACTTACAGGACCGCCTACTGCTACCGAATACCTCTCACCGACCCGTGCGCTCTCACAGAGAGGGATTCCTCAGGGTGCCGTCAGCTAGGCAGTGCCGTCTGGCGACACCCAGGGGAAGGGCCTTCTCTGTGGGGGCTCCCACCCTCTGGAACGAACTTCCTCCAGGACTCTGTCAACTTCCGGACCTCCGAACCTTCCGTCGCGAGCTTAAAACACACTTATTCATCTGCGCAGGACTGGATTAGTTTTTAAATTTATATTGGTTTTAAATGGTTTTTTATTATTTATATTGTTTTTTAATTCGGCTTTGTAGAATAAGTTTTTTAACTGTGGTTTTAGTCTGGATTTATATGTTTTTTATTTGCCTGTGAACCGCCCTGAGTCCCTTGGGAGATAGGGCAGTATATAAATTTGATTAATAAATAAAAATAAATAAATAATGCCCCTCTGCACCGCCTCCCACCCACCCCGTGCTCGACCCTCCTGTGCTCCCCCACTTTTGGCACACAATGACAAAAAGCTTACCGGTGGGCCTGGTAGGTTCATTTTTCGCCCTCCCCACCCCTCTGAGCCTTCTGGAAGTCGGAAACATACTGTTTCCCAACTTCTGATGGGCCCAGAAGGCCTGAAAATCAGCTGGCTGGCACATGCATGCGCAATGGAACTGAGCTAGGGGAACGCTCACGTGCCCACAGATATAGCTCCATGTGCCACCTGTGGCATGCGTGCCATAGGTTTGCCATCATGGTAATAAAGGCTACCAAAGATTCTCAAAACTCTCAATTAAACCTTCAAATCAGCTTAGATAGTTGACATAAATGTCTTTGGTTGTCTTGTAGATTTGATCTGTTATGTTCAAAATATTTCTATGTTTCTGTCATATTCCAATATTGGTCCTCTTCTCCATGCCAGAAATCAGACATGGCCCATTAAGTGGAGAGAGACATACCATGAGGCATTAAAAAAAGATAAATTTACTTCCTCATTACTTTACTCTTCACTTCGTTAGAAGTACTTTGAGCTTATGCACACTTCTTGGTGGCCCCATCACCAGTATTGGCCAACAAGCAGGCTGGAATGAATGATGTCATCTGCCCTCACCCTCCACCAAGAACATTGTTCTGCTGCATGGTCAAAGTAATGGCTTCCCTCTCTGTTGGCTTAAACACTGTTTTTGGTTTTATTGTCTTCTAGATCAGGGGTCTCCAACCTTGGTCCCTTTAAGACTTGTGGACTTCAACTCCCAGAGTCCCTCAGCCAGCAAAGCTGGCTGAGGAATTCTGGGAGTTGAAGTCCCCAAGTCTTAAAGGGACCAAGGTTGGAGACCCCTGTTCTAGATGAAGCCCTATCCTTTGGCTGCTTCACAGAGGCAGAATGTTTGCCCCTCAACAGATTTTCCCCCTTTTAATTAAAAAACAAAAAGCAGTGCAGTGCACGGATGTACTGTATCATTTCACCATTTTTCCTGAATGTAGTATAAGCAGCAGATTTTTCAAATGGGAAGAGATGATAGCTTACAATTTATTCTAGACACTTTCCAAGCTAAAGCATCTCAGGCTGGGCAGGATTTTTTTTAAAAAAAAACTGACTGATTTTAAAGCAAAGCCATAATTACAGGAGCAAGTAGATGCTTTCTTTGTAAATTAAATGCAGTTTTAGCCAATGCCTTTAGTCTGCTAAATACGACCACGATGCACTACTGCTTAAAAAAATGGGGGAAAAAATCAGTGCACAGATAAATCAACATTTAAAGCATCCAAGACTTGGCAAAAAGGGTAGGAGTGGGGGGGTGGCAGTTGTGATTAGAGAGAGTCTGGAGCCGAGGGAGACCACTGTACCTGAGATTGCCGGGTGTGAATCCCTCTTTGTGAAGTGGGGCCATAGATGTCAGATGGGCTTGCTGGTCACGTACCTGGCTCCTTGCTGCGTGACAGCTGCCCTGCCCGAGCTCCTGGAGGTGCTTGCTGGGGTGGCAGTTGAGACCCCCAGACTTTTAGTCATGGGGGACTTTAACTTGCCATCTTCCAGCTCATCATCGACAGCAGCTCGGGAGTTCACGGCTTCCATGACGGCCTTGGACCTGACTCAAGTAGTTGATGGCCCTACCCACATTGGGGGTGGTACACTCGATTTGATTTTTGTCTCTGGTCAGTGGTTGAGAGATCTGGACTTAAAGGAAATAGTCATTGAACCTTTGTCATGGTCAGATCACTCTCTCCTTCGCCTGGACTTTCTGACCGCCATCCAACACCGCAGGGAGACGGAGCTGATACGTTGGTTCCGTCCCAGGCGCCTGATGGACCCGGAGAGGTTCCGGACGGAGCTTGGGCCATTTCCTGAGGGTCTGGCTCACGGCACGTCTGAGGAACTTGTTGCGGCCTGGGAACGGGCCGCGGCGGGGGCCTTAGATCGTGTCGTGCCTCTGCGGCCTCTGACCCGGCGCAGGTCCCAACCGGCTCCTTGGTTCTCCGAGGAGCTGAGGGGGATGAAGCGCCGGAGAAGACGCCTAGAGAGCTCCTGGAGGTCTAGCCGTTCAGAGGCTGATCGGACACTAGTGAAGTCCTATACTAGGACTTACCTAGTGGCATTGAGGGAAGCGAGGCGTTGCTACGCCTCCTCCCTCATTGCGTCGGCAGATAACCGCCCAGCCGCCCTGTTTCGGGTGACTCGTTCCCTCCTTCACCAGGGGGAGCGGGATGACCCGCTGCAGGGACGTGCTGAGGAGTTTAACGGTTATCTATACGATAAAATCGTTCAGCTTCGGGACGGGTTGGACCAAAATTGCGGTGACTCAGGTGAGACGCCCGAGGGTGGTCTTGGTGACATTGTTTGGGATGAGTTTGACCCTGTGGCTCCCGAGGACATGGACAGGTTGTTGGGTAGGTTGAATGCCACCACGTGTTTACTGGACCCGTGCCCCTCCTGGCTGGTGCTGGCCACTCAGGAGGTGACACGAGGCTGGCTCCAGGCGATTACGACCGCTTCTTTGGTGGAGGGTGTCTTTCCGGCCGCCTTGAAAGAGGCGGTGGTGAGGCCCCTCCTTAAGAAGCCTTCCCTGGACCCGGCTGTTTTAGGTAATTATCGTCCGGTCTCCAACCCGCTCATGCGAAGGTTGTAGAGAGTATGGTGGCATTTTCAGTTTCCTTACACCTGGATGAAACTGTCTATCTAGACCCGTTCCAGTCCGGTTTCCGGCCCGGTTACAGCACGGAGACGGCTTTGGTCGCGTTGGTGGATGATCTCTGGAGGGCCAGGGATAGGGGTTGTTCCTCTGCCCTGGTCCTATTAGACCTCTCAGCGGCTTTCGATACCATCGACCATGGTATCCTGCTGCGCCGGTTGGAGGGATTGGGAGTGGGAGGCACCGTTTATCGGTGGTTCTCCTCCTATCTCTCCGACCGGTCGCAGTCGGTGTTGACAGGGGGGCAGAGGTCGGGCCCGAGGCACCTCACTTGTGGAGTGCCGCAGGGTCGATCCTCTCGCCTTCTGTTTACCATCTACATGAAGCCGCTGGGTGAGATCATCAGTGGTTTCGGTGTGAGGTACCAGCTGTATGCGGATGACACCCAGCTGTACTTTTCCACACCGGACCACCCCAACGGTTATCAAGTGCTGTCCCGTGTCTGGAGGCCGACGGGTCTGGATGGGGAGAAACAGGCTCAAGCTCAATCCTCCAAGACAGAGTGGCTGTGGATGCCGCATCCCGGTACAGTCAGCTAAATCCGCGGCTGACCATCGGTGGCGAGTCATTGGCCCCGATGGAGAGGGTGCGCAACTTAGGCGCCCTCCTGGATGAACGGCTGTCTCTAGAAGATCATTTGACGGCCGCTCCAGGAGAGCGTTCTACCAGGTTCGCCTGGTGCGCCAGTTGCGCCTTTCTGGACCGGGATGCCCTATGCACGGTCACCACGCACTCGTGACGCCTCGCCTGGATTACTGCAATGCTCTCTACATGGGGCTCCCTTGAAGGGCATCCGAGGCTACAGTTAGTCCAGAATGCGGCTGCGCTGGTGATAGATGGAGCCCCTCGTGGCTCCCGTGATAACACCCATCCTGCGAGACTGCACTGGCTACCTGTGGCCTTCCGGTGCGCTTCAAGGTTTTGGTGACCACCTTTAAAGCGCCCATGGCATAGGGCCGGGTTATTTACGGGACCGCCTACTGCTACCGAATACCTCTCACCGACCCGTGCGCCTCACAGAGAGGGACTCCTCAGGGTGCCGTCAGCGAGGCAATGTCGCCTGGTGACGCCCAGGAAGGGCCTTCTGTGGGGCTCCCACCCTCTGGAACGAACTACCCCCCGGACTTCGTCAGCTTCCGGACCTTCGGACCTTCCGCTGCGAGCTTAAAACATACTTATTTAATTGCGCAGGACTGAGTTAGATTTTAAATTTATGGGTTTTAAATTGGGTTTTATTCCTATATTTTTAATTATTGGGCTTTTAGAATAAGTTTTTAAATTGTTTTTATATTGTATTTATGTGTTTTTTAAGTGCCTGTAAACCGCCCTGAGTCCTTCGGGAGATAGGGCGGTATATAAATATGATCAAATAAATAAATAAATAAAATAAATAAAAAGCATTTTCAGTGCTTTGGGAGAAAGAACACCCAACAAGGTAGGGCAATTCAGATTGATGAGCAGGTTCTTATGTGAATGAACAGCCCTTTCATTCATGTGTTTCAGACCATATTTGGATTTAATGGGTTGGAAATAATTCTTTTAATGGTGCCTAGAAACAATATAGTAGCCATTCAGACAATCAATTTAGGAGCAAGAACTATTGGTCTTTGCAGTGGTCCTGGACACAAAAGTACAGCACAAACTGTAATTTGCCAATCGGCAGCCGCATGTCAATGATTATTCTGCCTTTATTTGGTCAGTTCCAGTGGTGGGTTGCTACCAATGTCAGCCTGCCCCAGATCAGTGTTTGAGAAAATAAAAACCCAACTTCATCATGTTGAAGAATTTGGTAATTTATATCATACAAGTCTGGATGCGGTGGAAGCAAAGCTGGAACTGGAAGTAAATCAAAACCCCAGAGTCATATTCTCTCCTGAACCCTCCCCCTACTAAAGGTCATACAGTAATAGTCCAATGTCTTCTTTCTCCTCAGCCACGTGTAGTTTCACTTCCGATATTCTCCCTCTGTCAATCTTCTGAATGGAATGTGGAATCAGCAGCTGCCGTTACATTCACGCGCCAACACAATTCAAACTTCTGGTTTTGAAAATGGCATTTCCCCTCTCCCCCACATACAATGTCAGCCGACGCTGGGAACAGTGAAAACCTCCCCCCCTTCTCCATAAAGCATGTAAGACAATCAGTAGAGCAAACTTTTAACAAGGTAATAAAATAGTCAGATAATCTAGTAGGAGAAATACACTAAATTAAAGCGGAGGCTGACAACCAACTCGTCCTAGATTGGGCGAACCTGTAGCGGCAGTGGGAGGCTCCGCCCATCCACCCAGACGTGTCTGTGCATGCGCAGAAGCATCACATGTGCGCAAGCACATGCGCGACCACAAGCAAACCGGTAGTGGCGGGATTTGAAACCCACAACTGGTCAGTTCTGCTTGGCAGTGGACTACAACAAAAGATTTTACCCTTTTTTCAAAATTTTGGTCAGGAGATCTTATCATGTCAGGTATATGTCCTCTTTGCCATTGGATTTTTTTTTTTAAATGTCTGAAAGCAGCTGCAAATTATTTCTGGTGAGCTAATTAAAATGCACAAGTGGCTCATTCCTGAATATTTGAAAAAAAGGCCACCGCTGGGCATCTGATATACATGCATGCACACATCTTCCTCCAAATGAAACTCCAACTTTGTTAATGTTTTGCCTGAATGATTTTGGCATGCAACTTTAAAAAAAAAAAAAGCTGCGTAAGAACAAGAAAGTTAACAAGTCACAGTGTTGTAGAAAAGACAAGACACAAGCCAGCTCCTCTGGGAAGGAAGGGTTTATTATATATGCGCAGGTTCAAGTACAGAACAAGGCTGTAAGTCTGAACAAATTAGGGGATTTCCAGCCAGGCTTTATATACCTTATAGCTACGTGCAAGCAGCAAATATGTTATCTCAGCATGTTACATTCCATATATGGGTATAGTTCCAAGAATAACAGAAATGGGGAACCGATATTATATCAGGGGGTCACACAAGCATGTTTACAGTTATGGTAAAGCATAATATCTGCAACGGCAGCAGGATGTGGTTATCTGAGCACAGCATATTTCTGGGTGGTAGGGGGTATATGGTCCACCGGAGGCAGCTGCTTATCTGTTTCAGCTGACAAGGCTTTTTGCTTGACCAAAGATGTTTCTTTCAGAACAAGGCCTACTGCTTGATACCTGTCTGTTTGGTTCTCATATTCCTTTACCAACCCACCTTATTCCCCCCTTTGTTACTCATCTCAAGGCAGAAGAGTAACATACCCTTCATCGTTTACCTCTGAGGTCATGTGTCCTAGCTGCCACATGGCCATAACCTGAGCCGTAGCGTTTCTTTTGGCTATCAAGGATAAGCTGTTGGATATAGTGCGCACAAAGATTGGTAGTACACAAGGAATGAGGACACAACCAGCTGCAATAAGGCCTATGAGGGCCATGATTGCCTGCAAGCCAGGTAATTTCGGGAACCAACTAACGAAGACTTCCTTGAGATTCACTCCTTTGTGCCATACTTGGTCGGGGTTATATGTAAGCTGTCTTAGCTCAGTGGTTAACTGCTTGATTACTGTACCTGTCTCATCGATCTGCAGACAACAGTTAGACAGATTGAATTTACCACATACTCCTCCTTCTTTGGCTAGAATGTAGTCCAAGGCTAGTCTATTTTGGTATACTGCTGTCCTTAATCTATCTGTGGTATCTGATAGCACGTTGAGGGCAGTGCTGATTCGTATGCCAGCCATGTCTAATATTGCCTGCAAACGTATGAGACGGTTTAACAAATAGACAGGAGTCCGGTAACCCCAGGATCCATCCTCGGCCCATGTTGCTCTACCATAAGTACATACAATTCTCTCATTGGTCCAGATTTGCAAATCGGAGGTGTCCTTTTCCTCATATTCTGCTAGATTTTTACATGGGAAGGATGAAAATGGTGAATCAGGGTGTGTTCCATCCATTTTGTAGGCTGGAAATAAGCCTCTTTTAGTCCTTTGTCCCAGATGTTCATATACTGGTACCCCCAATACTTGTCTTGCTTGAATGGGTAAAAGGAAAAATGATGGCTTAATCCAGCCTAGAATGCAGGAGCCTGACCAATTAAAGGGAAGCTGTTCATAAGCCAGCCGTCCACAAATCCAATACATGTTTTCTGGGGCCTTCCATATATTAGATGGGTTGGATGAATTGAGGTAGGATAGAAAGGTGGTATTGAATTTGTCAGGCTGTGACGAGTTACCTGGTGATTGCCACCTCGTATAGGTTATATCCCAGGAACCGAGACATATCAGGTCTCCTACCTTAGTGGTCCCATTGAGTAAAACATTTGTTTCCTACCAGGTTTGTAGTCAGCGTCCAGATGATGTCCTGGCTCTCATGTCTGGCTGTGATGTTTCCTGCTACCGACATGTTATTATACATTGAGGGGGCTGCCTCTGTTGCTTCCCAGGGCCATTGTTCCCCCATGTTAGTACCTCCACACACAAAACAGTTCTTAACAGTCAGAGTCTTGGCTATATCCTCTGCCATCTCTATAAACAGGTTTCTAGCATAGGGACTAATATCCACTGGGTTCTTTTCCATTTCCCTGAGCTTATCATATATTGTCCACCCTAGTGATTTGACCTGTCCTTCATAGACAGTCTCAACCTTAATAGTCAGATACGTCATGGGATCCATGCCCTGGCCATCGATGCCAAACGCATAGCTCATCATGGAGGGATATGATTGTGCTACCTCCATTATCATAGCATTGTATAGGCCACATCTAGGCATATCGGTGAAGTCTATCATGATGGAATCCATGGGGAAATACGACTGGGGAATTGTTCCTGGAGGGATTATAGGACCTTGTCTAGGATTTACTTTAGCACATACTTCACATTGAGTTGTTACCCTTGCTACAATACCAGCTAACCCATCAATATAATAGTCTCTGCCTAGCGCAGTTTCAAGAGCGGTCTTTCCCATATGGGTAGTTTCATGAGACATTTGTACTAGAGGCCAGGCCGCTGAGGCTGGCACATATATTCTGCCATCACCTAAGGTATACCAGCCGTCCTTGAGGTCAGCTTTTAGGTCGTTTACTGCCTTTGCACATTCCGCCTGGGAGTATGAGGGCTTAATAGTGGGTGGGATAACACTTAAATCCTGGGCAATAAGAATGGACAGGTCTGGGGTGACGTCATCCCTAAGGGCCGCAGCCCGCGCCTCCAGATCAGCAGCTCTATTTCCAAGGGCTACCCTATCATCACCACGTTGATGTCCCTTGCAATGCATCACTGACACTTTCTTAGGTTTCTTTACTGCATCAATGAGATACTGAATCAGGTGTCCATGTTGAATGAACTTGCCTGCCGAATCTCTAAATCCTCTTTCCTTATACACTGCCCCGTGGGCGTGCAACGTCAAAAAGGCATACTTGCTATCTGTCCACACGTTCAATGTCTCGTCCTCCGCCCTGTTCAGAGCTCGTATCAGAGCCCACAATTCAGCAACCTGCGCACTCCTCTTACTTCCCAGCGGTCCACTTTCTATTACTCTACTGTCATCAACTATTGCATATCCTGCTACTCTTTTGCCCTCATGCATGTAACTGGACCCGTCAGTGTACCTGGTATACTGCGTGTGGTAAGGGGATGTCTGATAGGTCTGGTCTGGTGGAATATACATTATCCAACACATGCAGACAGTCATGTTCCAGGGTTGTCTCAATTGGTAACAGAGTTGCGGGGTTGAGACGCGTGGACACATGAAGTCTGACGTGTGGGTTTTCAATCATCATGGCCTGGTATTTCACCAGCCTCTGGTTACTGATCCACAGATGTCCTTTGTTATCCAACACCGATTGGACCGCATGTGGGGTGTGCACGTTAATGGGGCATGAAAACGTCAATTTATTACAATCCTGCAACAATTCAGCTATGGCTGCTAAGACTTTCAAACAATGGGGCCACCCTTTCGCCACTCCGTCAAGCTGCTTTGACAGATACGCAATCGGCCGTTGCCACGCCCCTAACTGCTGAGTCAAAACACCTAAGGCTATGTTCTGTTTTGTATCCACATACAGGTTAAAGGGTTTTTCTAGGTTTGGCAATGCCAACGCTGGAGCCCTAGTCAATTCCTTCTTTATCTCTTTGAACGCTCTACTTTGTTCCTCAGTCCAGACAAACTCATCAGAGTTGCCCCCCTTTGTAGAAGCATAGAGGGGCGCTGCCAATAACGCGAAATTGGGGATCCAGATTCTACAAAAGCCTGCTAGCCCTAGAAAGCCTCGCAACTGTCTCCTTGTCGTGGGCTCTGCTATAGCCAACACTGCCTCCTTCCGTTCAGGGCCTAACGACCTTTTTCCTTGTTCAATGTCGTAGCCTAAATACCTCACCCGTTGCTTTACTAACTGAGCCTTGTTCTCGACGCCCTATATCCACACTCTACCAAGAGAACAAACAAGGCTTTGGTGTTTTCCCAGCATAAGTCCTCAGTCTGCCCAGTAACCAGCACATCGTCCACGTATTGTAACACTGTGTCTCCCTTTTGTCTAGGTACATAATATTGTAAATCCCTTCCTAGTGCCGTTCCGAACAGGGTGGGTGAGTTCTTGAACCCTTGGGGTAGGCGTGTCCAGGTGTATTGTAGTTTAGTTCCCGTGGTCGGGTTTTCCCACTCAAATGCAAACAACGGCTGGCTCACGGGGTGTATTGGGATCGTGAAAAACGCATCCTTTAGATCTATGACCGAAAACCACTTGGCTTTAGGCGGGATCAGGCTTAGTAATGTGTATGGGTTCGGGACAGCCGGATGGATCGTCACTGTGACGTCATTAATAATCCTAAGATCCTGTACCGGCCTAAAGGAGACCCCATCCGGTTTCCTTATGGGTAAGATCGGGGTGTTCCAGGGTGACTGGATAGGGACCAAGATACCTGCCTTCAGGAATTTCTGGATAATTTCGTAAATGGCTGTAAGCGCTTCGCGCGAACACGGCCTTTGCCTTATGTGTACCGGTGTGGCGTATGGTTTCACTTCCACGATCACTGGCGGATGGTGAGCGGCAAACCCAGGAGGGTTATCTTCAGCCCAGAGCTCTGGCACGTCAAACTCCTCCCATTTCCTGTCCTCTGTAGCCTGTGCCACCATTAGCCTCCATACGGCGTCAGGATCGTGGCTGACAGTGATACTTTGTTTGCCCTCATTGAAAGATATGGTGGCTCCCAATTTGCTAAGCATATCCCTGCCCAGTAACGGAATAGGGCATTCAGGTATGTAGAGGAACTCATGTTGGAGTTTTGATCCCTTATACGTGCATGTTACTGGCTGGAGGACCTGCCTTTCCACTACCTGGCCCGACACCCCTTGTACCCTTATTTGGTGTATCCCTGGTGCAGTGATCGGATTATTCACTACAGATCTCCCCGCACCGGTGTCTACTAGGAAGGTTGTCTGTTGGCCCCCAATATTCATAGTAACCAATGGCTCAGGCGGGGCCTGCTCCAAGCCTGGTCCCCGTCAGTCCGACCATCCTGTTCCCACTAAACCAATCTCTTCCACAGCTTCCACTACCATACGCTCTACCTCTTGAGCCCCTGACTCCTCGGCTACCAAACCCTCTTCCCCCCGGAGGGGACCGGGGTGGTGGTACTGGGACATAACCTCCTCTTCCTATCTCACCCCTGCCTCTTCCGGTTTGCCTAAACCCAGGCCTGTATCCTCTCATTCTGCGACTTGGCAATAACCGTCGTGGGCATTCTCTTTGCCAATGTCCTTCCGCTCCACAATGCGCACATTGGTTCGGACCCAGGGTTCGTCCTCCTTGCAGCGCCACTGCTAACAATTCCGTTTTCTTATGCATCCGAGCGTCCCTTTCTTTCTTCTCCACCTTGTCCCTATTCACAAGCACTTTCCTAGCTACTTCCAACAATTCAGTAGTATTCTTCCCTAGAGCTCCCTCTAGCTTTTGCAACTTCTTCCTGATGTCATCATAACTTTGCGCTATAAACCTTTCGTTAAGCATGCGCACATTCTCCGGTTGCCTTGGGTCAACCTGTGTATACAGCTCATACGCTTCGATCAACCTTTGCAGAAAGCTTTCTGGGCTCTCATCTGCCCTCTGCATGATCAAGGAAGGCTTAGACATGTTGACCGGAGGCTTCCCTGCCCTTCTCAATGCTTCCACAGTCAGGTTTTGGTACTCTCTCAACCGCGTCATTTGATTTGCCTCTTTGGGATCCCATCCCGGATCCCGATCAGGGGCCCGAACCGCCAGTTCCGGTCCCACGTCCGCCATATTAGGGAACCGTTCCCTCATACAGGTCCTAACCGCCGCTTTCCACTTTTCCCTTTCCTCAGGTGTCAACAGCGCATTCAACAACTGCTGCACATCCTGCCAATTGGGATTATGGGTTTGCATAATGGTTTGAAACAGGTCAGCCATTTCCGTCGGCTTACTGGACAATGGCCCATAATGCTGTTTCCAATTCAGGAGGTCAGTTGTCGAAAAAGGAACGTACTGAAAGCACGGTCGGTACTCAACTACTCCCTGGGGATTCACTACTTGCTGATCCATCTGCCTTAACGGTGCCACAAACTCATCCTGGGCTGCAGCGGCTGCCGCCTCCGCCTTGGCGGCTGCTGCCCTGGTTGTTACCCCTACTGCTGTAGCCGCGGCTCCTTCTTCCTCGTTTTCCACTTCCGGGTCCTCTTCCACCCTCTCTGACTTTGGTGGTCTTCCCCTCTTTGACTGCTTTTTCGCTTTTGGGCGAACCACTGGCTCCCCATCGGCTCCCTCGGCCTGGTCATCTTCATCCCCTGCCTGTGGCTGAGGTGGGGGGGGCGCCCGGTGCGGGGGTGCATATGGCGGAGGTCTCAGGATAGTTTCCTCCTCCTGGGCCAATATCTGCTTTTTGGTATCTGATACCTTCGTTTCAGATACTTTCACATCCTTCACTCGCTTAGTGGCTACATCCAACCTTTTTCCTTTCCCCTTTCCCCGCGGGCGGGCTACACATAACCGGACCATCTCAGCCTGACACTGCAACAGGTCATCAGCCTGTTCATCCACTGCATTAGACCACTGGTCAATGTATGGGAACTGATTTGGGTATTTTTCCTCATTTGCCGCTATCAGGTTCCATAGGTCACTGATAGTCTGGCACTTAAACGAGCCCTCGGTTGGCCAGCCCGTTCCCAGGTGTGGCCACTGTTTTTGGCACAGGTATTTCAGGCGTTCTCTGGTCACCGGGGGGTAGGGAACCTTGTACTGTGTTTTGTTGAAATATTTCTCGAACCCTTTCAGCATGCAAGCCAAGGGGGTGCTTGGCGTGCTACTACCTCCACCCATCCTAACAACACTGCCAACGGCCCGTAGCGCCGGACGTTCCAACGGTCGCTAAGCGGAAACCGCGTTGGCTTAACCACCCACACAGCTTAACCGGACTTCGTTAGGACAGCCGTCCCGAGTCCAGGGGGGTGATCGGGCCCCCTCTTCTGTCTTCAACTGAGACAGGTACACAAACAGTTTACATATACTCGCCTGCGGCGTCTTCACACACACGTCCTGGCCAGGATTCGGTTCAGACCACCGTTCCTTCCCGCAAGAGTTCTTGGACTAGCCGTCAGCACCGTCGATCCCGCCGAGGTGTCACTGCCGTCTCCCGGAGGAAGGACCCCCGTGGCGCCTGGAGAATGTTCAGGAGTGACCCCTGGGTGGGCCCGAGGGGTCGGGCTGCCCTCAACGAGATGTCGTCTCGCTTAGTGTCCTGCCGCGGTCGCCATGAAGCTGTTGTAGAAATGACAAGACACAAGCCAGCTCCTCTGGGAAGGAAGGGTTTATTATATATGCGCAGGTTCAAGTACAGAACAAGGCTGTAAGTCTGAACAAATTAGGGGATTTCCAGCCAGGCTTTATATACCTTATAGCTACGTGCAAGCAGCAAATATGTTATCTCAGCATGTTACATTCCATATATGGGTATAGTTCCAAGAATAACAGAAATGGGGAACCGATATTATATCAGGGGGTCACACAAGCATGTTTACAGTTATGGTAAAGCATAATATCTGCAACGGCAGCAGGATGTGGTTATCTGAGCACAGCATATTTCTGGGTGGTAGGGGGTATATGGTCCACCGGAGGCAGCTGCTTATCTGTTTCAGCTGACAAGGCTTTTTGCTTGACCAAAGATGTTTCTTTCAGAACAAGGCCTACTGCTTGATACCTGTCTGTTTGGTTCTCATATTCCTTTACCAACCCACCTTAACAGCCTAGATGTGATAAGGGGAAATGTGTAGGCTTTTGGCACCTAAAGATGAATCCTCAAATTGTCCCTGCGGTTCCTAAAGTAAAGAATTACCCTTGAGTGATTTGAAGCTTAATTGCCTTGGAAATATGAATTCCAGAGATAGTCTTTCATATGTGACAACTTTCATTTCGTTTCTCCTTACTAAAGTCATAGCAACCAATAACTTGCTTTCCCAGCAAATCCAAGGATGGCATTAGATTTAAGCCCACCTCAGAGAGACCAGGGATGAACACCTTTTCAAAGGCAAAGGGTTGCCATTAATATTCGTGCTGGAACCTCTAACTAGATATAGATGGAGTCGCAACACATCTCAGGACAGCATTCTGCTTCAGACTTGCACAACTAGAAATTTAGACTTTCCAGATCTCAACATCTTCATCTAATAATGATTTATAGAGATTCTCAGTCATCCAGGTTCATAGTTGTCTCAAAGGTGCTTTCAGGAGGCAACTGGACTTTTGTTGTTGTTTTGAAAATGTTTCACTTCTTCAGCTCTGACTAGATGGTGGGGATGATTTATATTCTTGCAGAGCTGGTCATTTGCATCCTTTTAGAGGGTTGTTGAAGCACTGGGAGGTTTATCTACTACTTAGCTGACCCTGAGAATACAGATAACCCCCCAAGTGCTTCAATGACCCTTTAAAAGGATGCAAATGACCAGCTGTCTGCAAGGAATATAAATCCTTCCATTACTATCTCTCAGAGCTGAAGAAGCTTCTTGGATGAGAAGCAAACCTCTTTAAAGAAAAAACCCAAGGAAATCCACTTGCCTCCTGAAAAAGCACCTTTGGGATTAAGAATGCTTTACTCACGGGGACATTCTCATATGTGACATGACTAGTATAGAGATTTCATGGCAGACAAGGAGCAAGGCAAATAGACACAGAAGAACTGCCTACTACAATATAAAATAATCAGAGACTGTCTATGTGTGGGTTCCAGGATTCGGTTCAGACCACCGTTCCTTCCCGCAAGAGTTCTTGGACTAGCCGTCAGCACCGTCGATCCCGCCGAGGTGTCACTGCCGTCTCCCGGAGGAAGGACCCCCGTGGCGCCTGGAGAATGTTCAGGAGTGACCCCTGGGTGGGCCCGAGGGGTCGGGCTGCCCTCAACGAGATGTCGTCTCGCTTAGTGTCCTGCCGCGGTCGCCATGAAGCTGTTGTAGAAAAGACAAGACACAAGCCAGCTCCTCTGGGAAGGAAGGGTTTATTATATATGCGCAGGTTCAAGTACAGAACAAGGCTGTAAGTCTGAACAAATTAGGGGATTTCCAGCCAGGCTTTATATACCTTATAGCTACGTGCAAGCAGCAAATATGTTATCTCAGCATGTTACATTCCATATATGGGTATAGTTCCAAGAATAACAGAAATGGGGAACCGATATTATATCAGGGGGTCACACAAGCATGTTTACAGTTATGGTAAAGCATAATATCTGCAACGGCAGCAGGATGTGGTTATCTGAGCACAGCATATTTCTGGGTGGTAGGGGGTATATGGTCCACCGGAGGCAGCTGCTTATCTGTTTCAGCTGACAAGGCTTTTTGCTTGACCAAAGATGTTTCTTTCAGAACAAGGCCTACTGCTTGATACCTGTCTGTTTGGTTCTCATATTCCTTTACCAACCCACCTTAACAGCCTAGATGTGATAAGGGGAAATGTGTAGGCTTTTGGCACCTAAAGATGAATCCTCAAATTGTCCCTGCGGTTCCTAAAGTAAAGAATTACCCTTGAGTGATTTGAAGCTTAATTGCCTTGGAAATATGAATTCCAGAGATAGTCTTTCATATGTGACAACTTTCATTTCGTTTCTCCTTACTAAAGTCATAGCAACCAATAACTTGCTTTCCCAGCAAATCCAAGGATGGCATTAGATTTAAGCCCACCTCAGAGAGACCAGGGATGAACACCTTTTCAAAGGCAAAGGGTTGCCATTAATATTCGTGCTGGAACCTCTAACTAGATATAGATGGAGTCGCAACACATCTCAGGACAGCATTCTGCTTCAGACTTGCACAACTAGAAATTTAGACTTTCCAGATCTCAACATCTTCATCTAATAATGATTTATAGAGATTCTCAGTCATCCAGGTTCATAGTTGTCTCAAAGGTGCTTTTTCAGGAGGCAACTGGACTTTTTTGTTGTTGTTTTGAAAATGTTTCACTTCTCATCCAAGAAGCTTCTTCAGCTCTGACTAGATGGTGGGGGATGAAAGGGTTTATATTCCTTGCAGAGCTGGTCATTTGCATCCATTTAGAGGGTTGTTGAAGCACTTGGAGGTTTATCTACTACTTAGCTGACCCTGAGAATACAGATAAACCTCCAAGTGCTTCAATGACCCTTTAAAAGGATGCAAATGACCAGCTGTCTGCAAGGAATATAAATCCTTCCATTCCCCACTATCCTCTCAGAGCTGAAGAAGCTTCTTGGATGAGAAGCGAAACCTCTTTAAAAGAAAAAAAACCCAAGGAAATCCACTTGCCTCCTGAAAAAGCACCTTTGGGATTAAGAATGCTTTACTCACGGGGACATTCTCATATGTGACATGACTAGTATAGAGATTTCATGGCAGACAAGGAGCAAGGCAAATAGACACAGAAGAACTGCCTACTACAATATAAAATAATCAGAGACTGTCTATGTGTGTGGGTTCCAGGATTTAAATTCTAGGCTTCTTCTTCCTGCCTTCCTAGGGGCATGGATATTTGCCCATGTTCTTTAAAGTCACATAAAATAGCTGGGGTTGGTTGGTTATTATTTGTTTGGTAATGGCTGCTCCTGCTACAGTTGTTACATACCTTGTTCCAAGCTAGGAATGTACACACACTGAGGAGTAGTTGCAAGGAGCTTTACTTAGAAATAAATATATACTGGCAGCAGGAGGCAGCAGGGTTGTGCAGATAACACACATAAAACACCAATGCCCCAGTCCCTGGAGGGCTTGCCTCTAAAAGGTTCCAAACAACTGGAGTCCAAAGTAAGCATGGAAAAATATAGCCAGGACTTGGTCCAGAAGTCCAAGAGGCCAAACAGGGATCATTAGGCAATCCAGTCCAGGTTCCAAGCAGTGGTGGGTTTCAAAATGTTTTACTACCAGTTCTGTGGGTGTGACTTGGTGGGCGTGGCAGGGAAGGATACTGTAAAATCTCCATTCCCATCCCACTCCAGGGGAAGGTTACTGCAAAATCCCCATTTCATCCCGATCAACTGGGACTTGGAAGGCAGAGAATAGATGGGGGTGAGGCCAGTCAGAATTTTTACTATGGATTTATTTATTTATTTATTTATTTATTTAGTCACAACAATATATATGAGTATCATACAAAAAATTATATAGTATATAAACATATATATGAGTAAATATTAGGAGGTATAAGCATATATATATATAGTAAATATTAGGAGGTATAAGCATATATATATATATATATATATATATATATATATATATATATATATATATATACCGTATATACTCGAGTATAAGCCGACCCGAATATAAGCCGAGGTACCTAATTTTACCACAAAAAACTGGGAAAAACTATTGACTCGAGTATACGCCGAGGGTGGGAAATGAGGCAGCTACTGGTCAATGTAAAAAATAAAGATAGAGCCAAGTAAAATAACATGAATATTTATTTGAACGAAAAACAATAAAAGTGCAAAAGGGGGTCCCCAAAAAGAATATGGTATCAAAAATACAGTATCTTTAAAAGTAACAGCAACCAAGCTAACGAGAGCTAAAATCCCTCAAAACTGGAGTTCTCCTCCTCATCATCTGTTTGTCCAAACAGAGCTTCAGCTACTTCAGCTTCTGTGATGTTATCCGCATATACGTTGTCGCCATCACTGAGTTCACAGTCGCCATCATCACTGCTGTCACTCTCATACAATGCGCTGTCTTCACTGCCATCCATAGCATTACTAATGCCACATTTCTTGAAGGCACGTTGCACCATGTCCTCTGGAATATCTTCCCATGCATCACGAACCCACTGTGCTATTAGTTCTATGTCTGGCTTTCTCAGATTTCCAACTTTTGTCAGACGGGCTTGACCAGATGTCATCCATTCATGCCACATCCTTCGACACGGTCCTTGAAAGGTTTATTTAAACTGACATCTAGGGGCTGCAATACAGATGTAAGCCCACCTGGAATAACGGCCAAAGTGACTTGAGATGACTTTGCCAATTTTTTTATGTCATCAGATGTGTGGGCTCTGAACATATCCCAAACTAACAGTGATCTTCTAGTCCAGTCCCCACTCCTCAAGCAAGAGATCCTATACTGTTTCAGACAAAGGATTGTCCAGTCTGTTCTTTAAAAACCCTCCAGGAATGAAGTGTCCAATAAGGTTCAAATTGCAAGTACCGGTAGTCCTCAATTTAAGACTGCAATTGAGCCCAAAACGTTGTTTTGTTATTTTCCCTAACTGTATGTATCCCCTGCCCCCATTTTACGCCAGGCTGCCATCAAAGTAAGCACGGCTGAATATTATTATTATTATTATTATTATTATTATCATTATCATCATTATCATCATTATCATCATCATTATTATTATTATTATATCATTATCATTATTATCATCATCATCATTATTATTATTATTATTATCATTATCATTATTATCATTATCATTATCATCATCATCATTATTATTATTATTATTATCATTATCATTATTATCATTATCATCATCATCATCATCATCATTATTATTATTATTATTATCATTATCATTATCATCATCATCATCATTATTATTATTATTATTATCATTATTATCATTATCATCATCATCATCATTATTATTATTATTATTATCATTATCATTATTATCATCATCATCATCATCATTATTATTATTATTATCATTATCATCATCATCATCATTATTATTATTATTATCATTATCATTATTATCATTATCATCATCATCATCATCATCATCATCATTATTATTATTATTATCATTATTATTATTATTATTATATGATGATGATGATTTTTTTGCATTGGACAGAGCGAGCTTCAGTTTACCAAACTTTGTATCTTTTAATGAAACGTGTTAGTCTGGAAGGGACTGTTTGAACTCACAAAACACTTGCAACTTTTAGTTCCGTGCTGAGGATTTTTGGAAAGCAGCCCAGCAATATTTATTTATTGCTCGGACTGCTCTTATTTTCACTCCCCTTTCTTTCTTTTCCTTCCTCCTCCTCCTTCTCTGCCTCTCTTTCGTCCCCCACCTCCCGGGATCCTTGCGGGTCAAGGTTCTGCCCTGCCTTACACCAGCCGCCCACCTATGCCAAGGTCTCCTGGCTCTTTCGCCTCTGTAAGCAGCGGCTTCTCGGCAGCGCCCCTCCCTCCATGGATCGGCTCCTTCCCAGCACTGAAGGCATCCTTAGGAATACACCTCCACCTCCAGGAAAATAAAAGAGGCAGAGAAGGTAAATCGCCCGCCTGCTCGAAAGGAAGGGGAGAGGACTCCAATGGAAGAAGGGAGAGGAGAATTACCAATAACAAACACAAAGCGCTGGGTTAGAGGTGCCTTGTCATGTACAAGGAGATCAGAGAGGGCAACCACCGCGAAACAATAATCAGACTCAAAACGGGCTGCTTATTTGCCATTTGCTCTGGTAGAACGGGTTTTTTAAAAAATTGGTTTGGAGAAGGAAAGCTAATTTGCTGATCTGCGCGAGGGTCGGTTTCTTTTGCCTCCCTTCTTCTTCCTCCTCCTTCTTCCCACCCTAGCTTGCAATGCCCCCATCTCTCCTCCTCCTCCTCCTCCTGCCCCCCTCTCGGATTCGGCGTTCATTTCTTGCCTTTGCGGAGCGGAGGTGTTGGGGGGGGAGGGTTTGGGAATAGATTTGGCAGAGGAGATTACCGTAATTTTGCTCACTGTTTACTCGGGGGAGTGAAACGCAAAGTATAGTTAGCCTGAAAAAAAACTGAACCGTGTGACTGGCGGGAGAGAAGGACGGCGCCGAGGGGCGGGGAGAAATCGTTTGTTCTTGCCAGATTTCTCCGCTTTCCAAGAGGCTTTTCTTTTCACCTCTTTCTCCCCACCTCCCCAATTTCCATAGGGGGAAATAAAAACCCTGGGGAAAACTTGGCAAAAAATAAAATAAAATAAAAAGTACTGAGTGCAAATGTTTTTTTTTTGTACTGTAGTTGGAGTTTTCCACGTTTCTTTCACATTCAAGGCAGCATTCTCCCCCCATCCCTCGCTGCTTTTCCAAAACATGCTTTGAAACCTTTGCATTTTATCGGGATGTATTCGTGACAAACGCCCCCTCCGCCCCCACCGCGGGCAAGAGGAGGACGAGTGAGAGGGGGGCGAAAATGTCGAACGCCCCCCCCCCCCCCCCCGCCGACCGCTGCCGCCATCAAAAAGCGGCGGAAGAAAACGCCGGAGGCCAGCCGCCGCCCCAAAACGAGCCGGCCGAGCTGGCAAAGCATGCCGGCAGCATTTGGGCTCGCCCTGCCGCCCAGCTGTTCCCGAGGGCAAAAACCCTCTCCTGGGTCGGCTCTGCAGTAGACTCGAGTATAAGCCGGCGTTTTCAGCACAAAAAACGTGCTGAAAAACTCGGCTTATACTCGAGTATATACGGTATATATATATATATATATATGTATGTATGTATGTATATGTATATGTATATGTATATATATATATATATATATATATATATATATATATATATACATATATACATATATATATATATATATATATGAAGAAGAAAAAAAACAATAGGACAGGAACGGTAGGCACATTTGTGCTCTTATGCACGCCCCTTATGGTCCTCTTAGGAATGGGAGCTCAGTGCACATAGGGCTCCTTCCTCTGATTTTTCTCCCCAAAAACTATTCTTTGAGGTAGGTTAGGCTGAGACTGTATGACTGGTTAAAGGTTGGCTTCTGGAGGTGCAAGTGGACTAAAACCTTGATCTCCCTGATGCCAATCCCATACCTTAATTACCAAATCTCACCAAAAGAAGCTCCAGAGTCACAAAAAGAATTATCTGGAACATCTGCAGGTCCAGGCCTCAGGTGAGACATCCCCATGCAGTAAAAGATTCTGACAACAGGATAACACTGATTTTGCCTTGATGGCCATTGATAAGATATATGTTAGGCTTGATATCTATGGATATTCTTAATCATCCTGGTCATAGTTGTCCCAAAGGTGCTTTTTTCAATAATCAACTGGACTTCCTTGATTTTTTTTCTTTGAAAACATTTTGTTGGATGGGTGAGTGAGGAGGCAGAGACAAGCAAGTGGCAACAGCTCTTTTTATTAGAGTGAGACTTCAGCCAGGGGCACCAGACAAAGGTGCTCCTTTTATCCTTACCTGGCTGAGTCACCAGCCAATTAGATTTGAATGTTTTCCCGCTGGCTGTTTTCCCCAATAGGATTGTACATAACACTTTTTACTTCTCATCTAAGAAGCTTCTTCAGAAGTATCTCCTCAATGGCCATCAAGGCAAAATCAGTGTTACCCTGTTGTCAGAATCTTTGTGTGTGGGGGGATGTCCAGAGATGGGATTCACTTACCTTCCCTACTGGTTTGCAGATGGGAGCGTGCGTACCACCTCTGTGCAAATGCACGGCCTTCTGTGCATGCACAGTAGTCGTGCATTACATCTGGGCGGATGGCTGGAGCCTCCCACAGTTGCCACTACCGGTTTGCACAATCCGGACAGAACCAACTGAATCCCACCAATGAGGATGTCCCACCTGAGGCCTACCTTTTGGAAAAAGCACATTTGGATTAAGTTTGGTAGCTGAAAATACATCCAGGAAGGAACACGAAACCATCTCCATATTGTTATCAAGAAAAGTAGACCTCAGTTTGAAGGAGACTTTAACTTTCTAATCTCTAAAGTCTACCGAGAAGCCCAAGAGATCCTCCAGAATTAGCTCTCACAATATAATTTTTAATTAGACAGAAAGGGAAAGTTATTAAATGCAGAGGGAATAGGCATATTAACTCTAATTAATTTAATTCTAATTAAGTAAGCGTACATGTAAATTAAATCAATGTCAGATTTTGCCTTCTCTACCCCATCTACTTCTTGGTCTTGGTTCCCCCCCTTTTGGAGTGCATCCAACGAGAAGCTAAAATGATAGTGTCCTTCAAACACCAGCTGGGTGTCCAACGTAAACATGAAAGCTTTCTCTATGGGAATCTACTATTTTCATCACTAACAAGATCTTCATAGCCACAAAACAAGCCTTGGTTATTTAAAAAGTCAGCATTGATATATTTGAGCTGTTTTTGGCAGACCATAGCTTTTGCAGCATTTGGCTTCTTCTATTATAGGCATGAAAATTAATGATCTGTTGGCAGACATGCCCAAGTTCTAATGAAGCCCTTGTCAGGTGCGAGCGTAGTCAGGTGTGAGAAACTGCCTTTTCTCCATCTATGCTTAAAGCTCACTCCTTTTTTTTTTTCTCTCCTTGCACAAATTTAATTAAGTGCGAATGAAAATTTAATTACTGCTATAGACCAATTGTGCATTTGTGATCAAATAAAGGAGCTTTTGTAAGGTTTATAGCCTCCTGCTATACAGGAAAGAGGGATAAATGTTAGGCAAGCCAAGGCAGGAATTCAAATACAATTTTAATTATTTTTGCTTTTGTCTGACAAGATTTGTGAGCATTTTTCAGCTTCTTACTTTTTTAAAAAAACTTATATTCAAGGGATGAGAAGACAGTAGCAGGCAAATAGGCCAGATGCATTAAAGAGCTCAAGCCTCCTTTACAATCTTTCAAAAAAAAAAAACAGCTATCTCACTCAGAACAAAGTCTCTGCCAAGCTTTAAAAATTAACTAGTAAAATGAATAGCAAAAATATAGGCTTTGCTCTTTTCCTTCTTCTTCTCGTTCTCTCTGCCTTCACCAGTAGGCAAAGTTCCTGCAAAGAAAGGAAACATGGTAATCAACATTTCAGTTTTGATCTGAAAATATGCAGTTTCCAAAAACCTTATACATACATTCATCTTTTCATTTCTTTTCTACTTGAAAATTATGATAAGTTAATACTTAAAATGCCTCCTATATGAGAATATAAAACTGAACTTCATTTTCCTGATGAACTGAATTATGGAATTTAAAAAAATATACTTCAAAGAAAGCAAACAACGCCAACTTCTGGGTGAGGAAAATGCCAAACTAAACATCTCTGAAAGAGAAGGGACAATGACACTGTAGGAAGTTAGCACCCATCCCTCTCCTAGAAAAATGAAATATTTTAGGAGATATTAAAAGGGCAGAATATTTCCCCTAAAAGTGAGGCAGAAACTCAGCCCACCACCACCACCTTTGTCAATGGGCCATTAAGGCCTGGGCCACTCTATTCTACATAACAAAGATTTACCTCCTTTAGGCAGAGCCATAATAGGAATCCCAAAGGCCTTTCATTACATCATCACCCAGCAAGACTCAACCAAGCTTGGGACTCAAAAACACAACCTACAAAGTTACCCCTGCATGGCCCCATGGGAGTCTGACAACCAATCAGAATACAAGCTCAAATTCAAAATCCCAGAGAGGGTATAAAACTCAGGCACTCTCAGCATCTTTTCCCTTTTTTTTCTTCACTCAAGATCTTAAAAGTATGTGATCCTTTCCACCATTAAAACCATCTTTCCAAGCAGCCACTATGTTTCCAATGTCTTTCTCCCCACTTGGAACTGAACCCAGATGGACATTTCTTCCAACAACACATTGACAACTGACAGACCAGTAGCAAGCTCAATGCCCAGCAGAACTCTTCCAGACAAGGAGAAGACAAAATGATTGCCCACTTGTACTTCACATGCTGTTCCTTGTGAGGAGACTGTGGGACAGCATTTACCTTGAAGGTTTGGAAGTTGTGATGGTGCTAGAAAATTAATTTTATGGCCCATTTATGATCATTTAGGACTTTCATGGCATCCCTCAATCCTGTGATCACCATTACAATCAGTACACATTGTCCTGTGCCTGACCTGTGCTTTCTCCTCTGCTGCCCCACCCCAGCAGGGATTGGGGAGATGGATGGCAAGACAGTAAGCTGTTTATTCTTCCACACATCAAAGCATTATGATCATGCTGGTCAGTATTGGGTTCACTATTCAAATAGAAATAAAGTGAGGGGCAAGGGGAGGAGTTTGATATTTGAAGAACCTGACATCTCACATGCCTCTGTCTTGAGAAGACTACACAGAACACAAAGTCCTCCTCCTCCTCCTCCTCTCAGATGTTGCTGTTGTAATCATTAAATATGTTGTTGTTGTTAGTTGCAAAGTCGTGTCCGACCCATCATGACCCCATGGACAATGTTCCTCCAGGACTTCCTCTCCTTTACCATCCTCTGGAGTCCATTTAAGCTCACGCTTACTGCTCCAGTGACTCCATCCAGCCACCTCGTTCTCTGCCGTCCCCTTCTTCTTTTGCCCTCAGTCTTTCCCAGCATTAAGCTCTTCTCCAGAGAGTCCTTCCTTCTCATTAGGTGGCCAAAATATTTGAGTTTCATCTTCCGGATCTGCCCTTCTACGGAGCAGTCAGGGTTGATCTCCTCTAGGACTGACTTGTTTGTCAAGTTAATATATATATACATTAAATATATATTAAATATATTAAGTATATATTAAATATATACACTGCCAATCTTCACACACTCATAGAGACTTACAACATTCTGCCAAAGGACTGAGTATTGGTGACTTAAAGCATTATAGTCAAGGTTCTGGAGGAAATTACATAATATTACTAATAAAAATGGAACTACTTGGATGAGACAGATAATTTTTCATGGTTTAATCAAAGATACATTTTACATAAATGTTTTGCAAATTTTGGGGGGGCTCTATACTGGCTTGTTAATAGTCTCAAGGTCTTTAATTTAAATTCTGAATCAATTTTGTATTTTTTTTCACTAGGTTCCATATCCTTAGGCCTTAACATGTAATTTTCCATGTGTTCTATTGGGAGATAACTCTGTTTTCTAATATTTTTAATAAAATGCTCATACTTTTTCTTCCTGCAGTCATAGAGCAAACTTTTATTTCTTTCAGTTTTTTCCTATTGTATGTCTGTTCCGTCCCAAAAATCTACTCTATTGCAGTATTAATTAGTAAATAATTTTCTGTTGACACACTCAGAACTTCCCCCCTTGTATCCTTCATTAATTATTTCAGTCATCCAAGATAAACAATCAAATCAATCATGCTTCTATATCAATTCATCTGCAATGTACAAACATTAATAGACTTCACTTTAAATCATATTTTCAAAATAAAACATTTTTCTAAACAAAAACTCACTGTTCCTGTTGCTCATATCCCAGGAAGTAAGAGGTATCCCCCACTTAACAAAAAGAATCATATTTTTTCAGGAAAGGCGAAGTTATAAAAAAAAATACAAAAATTGTGTTATTTTGCCTTTCTGATCATCATAATAAAATGTATAATGGAAAACATAAGTCTGCCTTTCCCATGCAGTTGTTTTATCTCTTAAAGAGTTTTGTCTTCCTTCAACCACTGGGCGCTAAACATCTTAAAACTAATTTGATTCAGCTGGGCAAGTACTATTAGATCATCTGTCAGAAGCTGACTCAAAAAGCTGAAGCTTTCAGTATTCCCATCCATCATTTTAAAAACAAAAGTACTTTTCCATTTTTTTAGCTACAAATGATTCATTTAAAAGTACATTTGTCTTTTAAATGTTCCATTAACATTTTATTACACCATTACAAGTCCACTGCTAATTATATGAAAGGAACTTATTAATACATCAATTGTTAACAAAATATCTACTTCCATGCAGCTTTTAGGTAAGTGGAAAGAGAGAGAGCATAGGATTAATAATACTTTGATATTGAATTAGGCAGGATTCAGGATTCAGAGATAGCTTTGGTTCCTGCTGAAAATTTCTCAATATTACAACCATGAATCTACTGGATTTATGTCAGCATTGCTGGAGTTGCGTGATTAGCTAATGTCATTTTTTTATTTTATATTTATTTTTATTAGAATTTTTAATACAATAAAATAGAAAAATGTAATAGGAAAATAGGAAAAATGGTAAGATGGAAAATAAGAAAATGGAAAAAAGAAAAAACAAGTGAAAGTATAGAATTATGACTTCCATCTTTCTTTCTATTGAGTAGTTGTCATCTGATTCTTTCCTTTTTCTCTTTAACCATTTTAAACCCCAAATCTATAAATCATCAATTCAGTCTTTTCTCTTGTCAATAAAAAGTCCATAAAAGATTTCCAATCTTTTAAAAAGTCTTTTAACATTTTTGTCCTGACCTGGTCAATTTTGCCAATTCTGCAAGCTTTGTCACTTTTATAATCCAATCTTCTACTCTGGGGATTAGCTCATATTCTTATCACATATTCTTCCTAAAGTATTACACCTTCATAATATAAATGGAGTCACTGAAGCAGTAGGCGTGAGCTTAAATGGACTCCAGAGGATGGTAAAGGACAGGAAGGCCTGGAGGAACGTTGTCCATGGGGTCGCGATGGGTCGGACACAACTTTGCAACTAACAACAATAACAAATGTAAATCCAATCCATGTGGACTTCCACATTTTGTGCACCAAATCAAATAGGATATATGTCAACTACTGTACTAGATGACTGTGCTAAAGAAAACCCATAATAATAACACCGTTTCTGCACCAAATATGACTGCCATATAGTTATAGAATTTCTCTTATATAAATGTATGTATAAATGTGTATAAAAGTCCCAAAGGCTTTATTTCCATTCTGCAAAATCCTCTATTTCTATAGCAGGCATGTCAAATCAATTCCATTGAGGGACGCATCAGGGTTGTGTTTGATCTTGGAGGGGCCAGGGGTGGGCATGGCTGGGTGGCCAGCTCAATATCACTCATAGAGGCTCCATTTTTGGCTGCGACAACCTCCTGAAGCTCTCTGCCAGCAAAAATGGAGATAGGGGGCTGCGTGTGGCCTGCCTGGCCTCTGTTTTCACTGGCAGTGGGTTTCAAGGCTGTCGAGGCTGAAAATGGAGCCTAGGCGGGCTGCATGCGGCCTCATTGAGCTCTATTTTCACTCATAGAGGGCTGCAGAAGGCCGCTGTGGCCTAAAATGGAGCTTGGAAGAGGCAGAGGCAGGCCAGATCTAAGCACCCCACAGGCTGGATCCAGCCCCTGGGCCTTGAGTTTGACACCTCTCTTCTATAGGTTCCAATCAAAAAGACAAATCTACTGAAGATCTCTTATTGCGGAGATGAGAGAACAGATTTCACTTACCGAAGATAAATTGAAAATAAGACTTCTTTGTTAAGCAACATAAGGTTGTAAGACATGACAGCACACTGACTTATGAAGGCATTTCCGGTAGTCCCAGTTGCTGTCATTAGGCAAATGATGGCCATTTATGACTCCTGCCAACTTTCCCATTGACTTTGTTTGCTGAAGCCAGTAATGAGGATCAAACAACTTCATGTCATGACCATAGAATGACATTGGTCACCAAGCATCAAATAGTGATCACATGACTACAGGAAGGCTTCTACAGCTGCTGTTGTGTCTGCGGGGCCCGAGCCGGGCCTCCTGGCTGAGAGTGACTCAGAGAGTGAGGGGGAAGAGCCGACAGGGCTTCCCTCTGCAGAATCTTCCTTTCTGGCTCCACTCCAGGTCCCAGAGGCAGGCCAGGTGGAGGAGGAGGAGCCGACACAGCCTCTATCCCCCGACCCCTCCTCCTCCTCCCTGGCAGAGCTCCAAGACCCAGCTGAGGGGAATCCAGTATGGTTAGATGCAAGGCAGCGACGCTGAGCGAAGCATGCGCACCAAAAGGAAGGAAGGGGCCAGACCAGGGAATGCTGAGTCACAGAGCCACACCCCACAGGATATAAAAGTGGGTGGAGCTGCCTTTGGACTCCGTGACGGACAAAGACTGACTTCTGGGAGCTTCAGCTGTGTTATTTTGTGATTCAGACTTTGACTTCTGTTTATTCCTGAACTGCAAATTACGCTGGTCTGAGGAGAACTTGGCAGACAATCGCAGGTTCGTTGCCAGGACTGTTATCTGTTGTCGGAGTAAATTGTTGGCAAGGAAAGTCAGCTCGTCTGTCTTTTTGGGTTGTGGTCAGGAGGGGACATAACATCTGCATTTATGAGGACCTGGCATAAGTACTTTTCATTTGGCAGCATCATAACTTTGAATGGTCACTGAACAAGTGTTTATTAAGCAAGGGCCACCTGTATAACCCATTTTTCCTCAAAAAGATTTCATATGGGCTATTCAGTTTTATCCATAATTAGTTTTGTTGGCTGTGTTCCAGTGGTGGGTTGCTACCAGTTCACCCCAGATTCGGCGAACCGGTAGTGGTGGCGGCGGGAGGCTCTGCCCATCCGCCCAGACATCTCTGCACATGTGCAGAAGCTTCTGCACACTGCGAGTGCCCATGACGAACCAGTAGTGGCCAAAATTGAAACACACTACTGCTATGTTCATACATTGCACTAATTAAAAAAATGTCCTTGTTCGGTATATGCAACTTCATTTAGCAAATTATATAAACCCATTGTCGAGCCCAGCCATGGCTCCATTTAGTCTGGTTCATAAACTATGGTTTAAGGCTTATATTCTATTGATTACATGCTAACAAGTCCTTGACAATTCTTAACAACCATACAGTTAGATTTTCTCCATGATGACCTGTCTCTAACCAGATCTTTCAGTTCTAATGGTGCATTTATTGCTACTGTAACTGAGTCCATCCACCTTGCTGCTGTTCGCTCTTTCTTTCTTTCTTTCTTTCTTTCTTTCTTTCTTTCTTTCTTTCTTTCTTTCTTTCTTTCTTTCTTTCTTTCTTTCTTTCTTGTACTGTATCCATCTATATCTATCTACAATATATCTATACATCTTTCCCAGAATTAGAGCTGTCTCCAGACAGATAGGTCTTCACATAATGTGTCCAAAGTGGGATAATTTGAGCCTGTTATATGAATCCAGTTAATTTTGTTGAACCCAGTCAGCCATAATTAAGCAAATCATGGTCTGGTACAACACATGGAGCCATGATCTGAGACTAGAAGCCCTCAAATAAATAGGGATTATATTAGATCCAGTTTCTATCACATAGAGCTGCTGGTGACTACATGAATGTATTCATATTGCCTTCATGGCAGCAAAATTGTGGGGTTAGCCATTGTCTTTCTGTTAGCCACTACCTTTTCCCGAAGTGGCAATATAATGTCTCTGGGATTTCCTATCTGAATGTCCCAAAGGTGCTTTTTCAAGAGGCAACTGGACTTTCTGGTTTTTCTTTTCTTTGAAGACGATTCGCTTTTCAGAGCTGAAGAAGCTTCTTGGATGAGAAGCGAAACGTCTCCAATGAAAAGAAAGACAAGAAAGTCCAGTTGCCTCTTGAAAAAGCACCTTTGGAACAACCATGATCTGGATGACTGAGAATCTCCATAGACATTCCTATCTAAATCTAACCATGTCTGATTTTGTTTCGCTTTCTCCAAATTATCTGAGGCCAAGTGGGTGCCACCACCTGTTATGACATTAAACCGGTAAATCCTATTTATTTCAATAGAGTAAGCTTAGATTCAAACCATTGTGTTAGACAGCTTCCTTGCTACTCTCAAAGATCTTATTTAAATAAATAAATAAATAAATGATAAAATAGTAAAAGCAGATCAAACTGGGCAGCTACGGTTAGATTCATCAGTCAATATTGACATGAAATCTCGATTGAGCATTGGAATTCTGCAGGCTGTTCAGACTTCCAGTTCTTTATAAAAGATATTACTGAACAGGGAAGTCGGAACCATTGGTTACAGAAGCCAATTAAATGCCCGTAGCTCTGTACAGAAAGATAGGATTTCAAGAAACAACCTGATGCTCAGTGACAGACGTTGTCTCTCTCAAGCAGAGAAAAACAGATCCCAAACACCACTAGCCAAATCTTTTTTAGAACATTTTCCTCTTGCCAGTATGCATAAATCTTGCTATGCCTTTAAGCCATGCTCAGCTACCCTTAATATCAAATGTTTTTCTCACTTTAGGGCCCCTTTGCCCATGCATCAAATAAATTGTAAGAGACAAGCTAAAATCTGATTGCCTCCAGAAATATTTTCCTATAATGTTATAAAATGGTATTTGAAAGCTTTAAAAAAGGCTATGTGTAAGCCTCTTCTCTTAGTTTTTTTATTCACTTGCACAGCTACATTATTTTACAGCACCATCTTGTTTAGAGTAGGGGTATATAAATTAAACCTTCCAATTTTTATGTTTAGTTTTCCAAAAGCTGAAAGATCCAATTACATTATAATTGTCCCAGTGTTTAATATGATCAATGAATTCCAAGTACCTTTCTTGGGATTGATTGACCTAGAACTAGAATCGTAAGACACATAGATTTCTGCAATGAAAAGCTGTGGATTTTAGTTTCAGAAGGCAAAGAATTGCTAGGAGGAAAAAGCTCTGAGAATATGGGTGTGCAAAGTAGCACTCAGCTCCACACATGCAGTGACAAATCCTGCTTCTGCGTTTGCTAATTTGTGAGAAAATTAAGGCTCTTGATTAAAGCACCTCTTCCGCACCCTTGCCTTTGGCCAGGCAACCTGATAGCCAAAGAAAAACATTTATTTGTTTATGAAATGAATTTATGCAGCCACCCAACTAAGACACAATGACGCAAGCCCATTCAAAATGTCCTCTAGCATTGTGTTTAGTGAACACATAAGATGCTAGCAAACCTTTTGCACCCCCAGAACAGCACCACTTTAAAAGGTAATCTGTCCGTTCAGTATTTTTATCACACAAGAGCTTTGGTGCAAAAAGGAGTTCCCAAGGTGATTGTGAACTCAGAATGTGTCTCCAGTTCATGGAATGTGAGCAGGTTTATTACTATGAATGTAGAATTGAAACCCAGGATGCTACTGAATTGTGATCAAGGTATGAAACTAGGGTAGGGGACACCTCGTTTAAGGTCATCATAAATCATGGAGACTCATTGGGTGACTTTAGGATAATCAGATCTCAATCCATTTATTAAAAAAAGAAAGAAACTGCCCTGTGAAGCACTGTATTACTCTTTTTATCAATATATGCTTGTTATTGTATTAAAGTTATTATATAATGTTATTATATTATTAATATGATGGAGATGAATTATCACAACATAGATGTGTAATATAATATAATATAATAACAGAGTTGGAAGGGACCTTGGAGGTCTTCTAGTCCAACCCTCTGCTCAGGCAGGAAACTCTACACCATTTCAGACAAATGGCTATCCAACATTTTCTTAAAAATTTCCAGTGTTGGAGCATTCACAACTTCTGCAGGCAAGTTGTTCCACTGATTAATTGTTCTAACTGTCAGGAAATTTCTCCTTAGTTCTAAGTTGCTTCTTTCCTTGATTAGTTTCCACCCATTGCTTCTTGTTCTACCCTCAGGTGCTTTGGAGAATAGTTTGACTCCCTTTTCTTTGTGGCAACCCCTGAGATATTGGAACACTGCTATCATGTCTCCCCTAGTCCTTCTTTTCATTAAACTAGACATACCCAGTTCCTGCAACCGTTCTTCATATGTTTTAGCCTCCAGTCCTCTAATAATCTTTGTTGTTCTTCTCTGCACTCTTTCTAGAGTCACAACATCTTTTTTACATCGTGGCGACCAAAACTGGATGCAATATTCCAAGTGTGGTCTTACCAAGGCATTATAAAGTGGTATTAACACTTCACGTGATCTTGAGTCTATCCCTCTTGTTTATGCAGCCCAGAACTGTGTTGGCTTTTTTGACAGTCTAAACATAACCATACCCAGAACATGCACTGTTTGATGAAATTGAATGTTATATAAATAAAACAAATTAAATGTGGGGGGAAAAATGCTTTAGCAAACTGTTATATACCAAATTTAGTCAGTGTTCCTATAGACCTGGGATGTCAAACTCAAGGCCCAGGGACTGGATTCAGCCCATGGGGTACTTTGATCTGGCCCGTGGGGCCACCCTGGCCTGAAGTGCTTCTGCCAGAGAAAATGGAGCTTGCCAGGGCTGTGGGCAGCACTCCCAAATCTGTTTTCACTGGCAGAAGATTGCAGAGGCCATCACAGCCGAAAATGGAGCTTGGGCAGCACTCCCAACTCTGTTTTCGCTGGCAGAGGGTTGCAGGAGGCTGTCGCAGCCGAAAACGGAGCTCGAGAGCCCTTTTTTGCTGGCAGAGCATTCGGGCCACCACCACCACCCCCGATATGACTGACGTTGAGCTGGTCATGTCCACCCTGGCCACACCCACCCAGCCCCCTGAGGTCAAACACAACCCTGATGCAGCCCTCAATGAAATCGAGTTTGACACCCCTGCTATAGACCAAAGGTTGTATAGACCTGCTTTGTTGCTGACACTATGTAAAGCCTGGAAAACAATGTAATACTGAATGTTGAAAACACACAGAAAGTGTAACGGTTACCAGATTAGCATGCTGGAATTTGAAGATGATTTTTCTGGAAAACATGGATGGGAAATTGTCAGAAAAATCTCAGAAAAGTATGCTACACTGTGAAGTTTGAAAAAAAAAACAATCCTGGAAAAAAATGCAATGCTTCCGTATAACTGATGAAAAAAACTACCTGGATATGTGAGCAAAGCTTGACTGCTAGCAGATTGTACCTCTCCCTAGATCTTTTTATACAACAAAACAAAGAAAAATACTGTGTATCACATTGCGTTTAATGGAGTGTGTGTCAAGATGGCAGACAAAGCGTTGTGATACAAGCCCCATTGTTTGGGACACGTGCACAATGTCAACACATATAGACAAATGTGGGACTTGAATTACAACATTCTATTCCCATTTGTCTCAACCTTGGCAACTTCAAGACCTGTGGATCTCAATTCCCAGAATCCCTGGAGTTAAAGTCCACACCTGTTAAAATAGCTAAAATTGGGACCCCCTGCTGCATTCGGTATATTGCGAATGACACCACCTTGCCTTGGATGCTGCTTGTTTGACCTAAACTGGTTTCCTGCCATAGCTGCCAAAAATGGTATATTAGTAATAGCAGGGACAGCACTTGTAACTGTAATGTAACGAGCAGTGAATTTGACTGAAGAACTATTATCTGCCATTGAAAATCATGTTGAGCTATATGTCAAGGGTCTGACTTCATATAAGGCAGAGCTCTCGGTTCCTAATTAAATGCACTGAATTAGAACAAGCACTGCCATAGACTCAGCATTACACACACCATCAGTAATGTTATGGTTGCAGCCTGGAAGAATGAAAGCAGTGATTGAATATTATACTACTGTAGACTGGGTGGCTATTGTGACATTGTTTATAGGAGCTTTAATAATGAACGAAAGCAAATTGAACAGCAGATAGGAGACCAAAACTTTTCTTTCCCTGGGTTAATATTGCTCCACACACTAGCAATATATAAGATGCCAAGCTCGTGTATTCCTGCCACATGTTTTATTCATCTGGGTTTTTTGCCCTTGGGAGAAAACAAGCAATCCTTTTGTATATTAAACCTTTCTTTTTATATTTGAGCTTGCCTGGGAAAATAGTATACCATGTGTCTTCTTATTTGGTCAGAGATGGGCTCTGCCCTGCCCACTCTTCTTATTCTTCCTGGCAATTTACAGAACAAAAGCCTATGAACTTTACAATATGTTCAGTCTGCCTCCAATATTGCTTTCAGATCTGTCTAATGACATGCAGTACTATTTCTGCCTCTCACTTTTTTTTCCCCTCATGCAATTTCACATCACTCCTAATGATGGCTTCCCTGCCTGAGATTAAGTTATTCCTTCCCACGTTGAAAGCACTTGCTTGCTTCCAGTGAAAGAAACCCCTACAGAGGCGGCAGAAGGCAGTTTGAGAATACTATCCGTTCTTGGAGTGTTGCTATTCTTTGCCAACTCGGCCATGGCTTCTTCTGATGACTCAGGGCAAGGCGCTGCCCTTCATTCTCAGTTCCCCACTGAACTGGGGAAATAATATTCTTTACATAGGCGAGGGAGATAAGGTTTGTAATGTGAATCCTTAAGCCAAATTCAGCAATTGAAACATATGGAGGAGAAAAAGGTTGAGGGAAAAAAAAATGATTTTCCTATTTTTTTCCTGAAGCTGAGGTCTACGGGCAAATGGGTTCTGGGGAAGGAATTAGAAAGGGGAGAGAGAGGTATTCACTCACGAAAGACCACCTTCAACTTTGGGGTTTAATATATGTTGTGGGTAGAATAAGCAATAGAGATAAAGTGAAATCTGTAGTCTTTGGTTTTTTGGGGCTTGGGGTATTTTTTTTGGTTTATAAAAAGTTTTTTATTGATTTTAAGCACTTATATACTGTATTTTTCGGCATATAAGATGCACCGGACTATAAGACACACCTACCTTTTTTGGTGAAGAAAACAAGAAAAAGAAATCTGCCTCTGCCTCCAAACAATTTTGCCTCTTTGCAGCAAACAGCAGCCTGCTTTACTTTCATTTTCGTTTTCAGCATAGCTTAATTAGCACAAGAAAAAAACTCTGCTCTCAGCAATTTACCTCCTTGCAGCAAGCAGCAGAGGCCCCTGCAGCAATAGGCAATAGCAATCTCTGTAGCCTGAAACAGCTGAGAGTCGGGAACTATCAACTTGTGCTAATTAGGTTGTGCTGAAGCAAGTTTCTTCTTGCTGCTTGTTGCAAGGAGGTAAAATGCTGGGAGATAGAGGCCAAAGGTGGGGGCCAGTGGGAGGGGCTACATTTGCTATATAAGACGAACCCAAATTTTCACCCCCTTTTAGATGGGGAAAAAGGTGCATCTTATACTCTGAAAAATACAGTAAATGTGTTTCATGAAGGCTCATAATCTCACAGACCCAACACATAAGAGAAAAGGAATAGGGAGGGATAGGAATGCTAGCAAAATTAGGTACCATGAAAATATACAATTTTTCTTCTAGGCATGATTATGAGGAGTAATTGTTGAAGAGTCAGTTCTGGGAAGGGTGGACTGATCCCATCAAGAATGGTAGGAGATAGAAATGACTTGTCTTCTTTTGTCTTTTCTGCAGAATGAATGCTGCTAAATTCTCACGTATTGGCTTGCAATTTCCTAACAAGGGATCTTGAGAAACATCATCTTGGAGATAGCACTGCAAATTCTATATTAGATATTCCAAAATGTCCCAATTCCAAAAATATCCTCTAAAAAGGAAAATCACATTAAAAAATATATATTTTTGAAACATGAGAATCTTGGAAGAAGGGCAAACACAAGCCATTTTTTTTTTGCTATTTGAGGCAGAGCTGAAAGTTTAATTGAATTCTACTCAGTGTTGATCATAGAATATTCTTTTAGGGACTGCAGAGAGAAAGGGTGTGCAATCTGCAGTCCCAGATTCTCATACATTCTTCTCAACATGCTTCTTCTTTTGGAAACTGAAAGCATCGTTTTCTGCTATTTCCTATGGGAAGTAGTTTAATCTATTGGTGGAAAACATAACATTGACTTAAACTCAAGAACTCTCCAGTATATACTTGTATCTCTGATGTGACCCTTCCCGCTTTATGGCCTCCAGCTTCCCTCTCAATAAAAAAAATACAGTTTGGCCCAGAGTCAGTATCTCAGGAGGCTTCATTGTCTTGTTTAATGATAGGATGCACATAGGTTGGACTTCATTAATTCAACTCTATTGCATTATTTGGTACAACATTTTTTTAATCCTACCAGAAGGAGTGTGTGTTTTCCATATAATACTTTCAGATAACTAAATCTAAAAGAAATAATTTGTTGCTGACTTTAATGCCAAACAGAATGTGAAATACTTTGAATTTAAATAGACAGATGATCTACTGATAGTCCATTTAGGGCAATCAGTTGGATCTATTCATGAGTTCATAATAAGTTAGTCTATTGAACCATCTCAATAATGAATCAAATTTGGATCCCATTCAGTCACATTTTAAAATAATTGTTAATAGAAAGCTAATTCAATGCCCTAAATCCTCATATTTCAAAGCAAAGAGCTCATTTTTCAAATTATATATTATGCTCTAGACATAACAGTCTAAAGACAGATGAGAAATATAGGGTTCAGATTAAACCTCTTGGGCTCAGTAGCCATCACTCAGCCTTAACATGGAGAAATTGTTTTGTAATATTTTCAGTGCCAAGCCAAGATCCTGCCTGCTTGTTAATATCACTGGTTATGGCAATCTTGCTTAAGATTAAATGTTCATGGTTACATTGCAAGTTTCCTTGTTCCACAGAGAACTTCATGTTGAGATTGCTTTTTTATTTTTCTATTTGTTTTCCTGAACATCTGCCCTAAAATGTTGGCTTCTATGTCTTCCAGACTACTACAGCCCATTAATCCTGCCAACAGCGGTATCTACTTTTTACAGGAATAACATCTATCTGGTGAGAATTGCATACCTCTTGATTCCTTGGAGATGCACCTTTAAATTTAATCAGGAATGATAAGACTTTTTTTCTGGTCACTGATGACCACCATCAGGACACTTTATCTCCAAAAGTACAAATGGATCTTACCGTACAAGTATTTTAAAAATGGGCAACACAAAGCAACACATTTCCAGCAAGAGCCAGCCCTTACCTTAGATGAATGGTTCTTTAATACGCTCTGGTTTTTGTTGACTTCTATTATTTATATATCCTTCCTTCCTTCCTTCCTTCCTTCCTTCCTTCCTTCCTCCCTCCCTCCCTCCCTCCCTCCCTCCCTCCCTCCCTCTTTCTTTCTTTCTTTCTTTCTTTCTTTCTTTCTTTCTTTCTTTCTTTCTCTCTCTCTTTACGTTGTTGTACAATGCCAGACTTCATTGGAATGGGGCAAGCTATAAATACTGCACATTGGGCAGCAAATGTTTTCCAGTGCTTTTGATCATTTACAGCATCTTTGGAATCGTTCCAAGGGACATTAATAATCTTAAGATCTTCCCTAAGTGTTTGGCGTCAGGTTTTCCAAGGCTAGCCTCATTTTCTCTTTCCTCCAAGAGTACCCACTTTTTGGATGCAAATCTTTAGGCATACATAAAATAAGGCCAACAAGCCACATTCAACATTCATTCACAGTTCTCAATTGATCTAAATCTGATCTTTGTAGTACCTCTTCAGCAGTAATGTGGTCATGATATGAGACACAGAGGATTCTTCTGAAAAACATTTTTGGAAAACAGTTAACCATTTAATCATCTGAATTAAAGATGATTAAATGATAAATTTAATCACCTGAAGCTGACCAGGCTGTGGCCGTTTTCTTTTCTATAGCTTTTTCTATAGGGATTTTTCTTCACATGGCTTCAGGCTTGACACAGCCTGGAGCTGAGGGGGGTGTAGAGATAACTCAGGTTTTGTAGCCAAAATAAAATAGTTCTCTTATGAGCCAAGGACATTCCAGCTGATGGCTGGCCAGAGGAGGAGGAGAAAAGTAATGAGGCAACCAGCCAGCACCCAGATTGGACAATGTGACTTATTGTTTGAGAGAACAGGAAACTTTCACTTTTTAATGAGGTGGAAAACATGGGAACTCTTAAAGTTGGTTTTCCACCAGTCTGTGCCAATATGACATCTTCAAATAAAACTGTTCTTTGAGGAATCAAACTGCCTCAGATGTCCATTTGCAATGATATATTACTTGGAACCCTGACACTTGGTTGTACACTTCCATGTTTCACAAGCATGTTTTGAAGTTTTATCCTTGTGGTAATACTTATGGCTGCCGTAGATCAAATTGAGTGGATGCGTAATGACATTCTCATCAGTAGGGATTTCTTCACTTTTCCAATTTAGTGCAAATAGAATTCTAGCTGCAGTTAATACATGGATAATTAAGTATGCATTCTCTTTATGATAAATTTCAGGTAAAGTCCCCAACAAAAATATTTCTGGCTTTGAATCAGTGTGCTGTTTTATCATCTTTTCCAGCCATGTATGTATTTTTGTCCAGTATTTTTTTGCTTCTACATATGTCCACCACATATGATAATAGGACGCAGGTATCTGGTGGCACTTCCAACATTTGGTTGACTTATCTTTGAACATCTTTGCCAACCTCGCTAGTGCAAAGTGCCATCTATAAAACATCTTGTATAGATTTTCTTTATATGCAATTGACATCATTAATTTGTAGTTCCAGTCCCACAATTTCTGCCATTTATCTAATTCTATTGTGTGACCAAAAAGTTTTCCCCATGCTATCGTTATCTCCTTCACTTGTTCATCTTCCAGTTTTATGCCCAATAAGTAGCTGTACAATTTCTTTATCAATCTTTCTTCTGTCTCTGTTAATAATAGAACTGCAGAAAAAACAATTGCTACCAACCTGCCTTCCATTGAGGACCTGTATACTGTACGAATCACAAAAAGAGCTGTGAAAATATTTACAGATCCTTCACATCCTGGACATAAACTGTTTCAAGTCCTACCCTCAAAACGCTATGGAGCACTGCACACCAGAACAACTAGACACAAGAACAGTTTTTCCCCGAACGACATCACTCTGCTAAACAAATAATTCCCTCAACACTGTTAAACTATTTACTAAGTCTGTACTACAACTAATCTTCTCATCGTTCCCATCACCCATCTCCTACCACTTATGACTGTAACTTTGTTGCTTGTATCCTGACGATTCATATTGATATTGTTTCCTGATTGCTTATTTGTAGCCTATGACTATCATTAAGTGTTGTATCATTAAGTGTTAAATTTGTACCCTATGACTATCATTAAGTGTTGTAAGTGTTGTACCTTGATGAAGATATCTTTTCTTTTATGTACACTGAGAGCATATGCACAAAAACAAATTCCTTGTGTGTCCAATCACACTTGGCTGATAAAAAATTCTATTCTATTCTATTCTATAACTATTCTATAACAATTCTGTTCTATAATTCTGTTAATTCTTTATAGAAACCATATAATTTAACATCTTTCTCATATCTAGAATGTATCTGCACTTGTGAATACCACGCCTTATTAATCCCTTGATCACTCAGTTCTTGTTTAGCTTTGAGTTCCCCCTTTTCATTCAAAATATCTTTATATCTAATGATATTTCTCATGTTAATAACATTTGGGTGAATCAGTGCTTCCATTGTTGAAACCAGCCTGGTATTTTCAAATAATGTTGCTCTCTAATTTTCTGCCATACTAACAATAATGCATTTCTTATGTAATGTCTTTGAAAGTAACCATGTATCTTATTTTTCTCATACCACAAAAAAGCATACCAACCCAGTTGCAAGTCATGTCCCTCCAAAGTCAATAATCTTGTATGCCTCAATACAATCCATTCTTTCATTTAATGAGGTGGAAAACACGGGAACTCTCAGAGTTGGTTTTCCACCAGTCTGTGCCAATATGATATCTCCAAATAAAACTGTTCTTTGAGGAATCAAACTGCTTCAGAGTTCTGTTTGCAATAGGTGTATTATTTGAAACCCTGACACATGGTTGTACACTTCCATGTTTCAGAAGCATGTATTGGAGTTTTATCCTTGTGGTAATACTTATGGCTGCTGCCGTAGATCAAATTGGGTGGATGTGTTGAAACACGGCCACTATCATTTCAATTTGATGGTTAACATTCTTATCTGTATCTCCATTGATAGACAATGATTGATAGAATCCTGACCTCTGATCGTCCAGCTTGGAGGCTAAAGACACAGCATGGCCTTCTCCAATTCAAAGAGAGTTCGGCAGGCTGAGGCAAATAGCCAGTCCCGGAACCAGTGAAATCTGGGAGCTGGGCAGGGGACAGAATCTATCTGCCCTCAGTGTGGAAGGGATTGCCACTCTTGAATTGGCCTTTTTAGTCACACTAGATGCTGTTTTAGGATCTCTTTCCAGAGCACGATACCATAGTCTTTTGAGACTGAAGGATGCCAATGGATGATTGATAGACATTATGCTACCAAGATAAGTAAATTTATTTATTTTATTTATTTATTTATTTTGTCACAACATCATATAAAAAGATTTTATAGTATATAAACATATATATGAGTAAATATTGGGAGGTATAAGCATCTATATATATATAGGAAGAAGAAAAGAAAAACAATAGGACAGGAACGGTAGGCACATTTGTGCGCTTATGCACGCCCCTTATGGTCTTCTTAGGAATGGGGTGAGGTCAATAGTGGAAAGTTTTTGGTTAAAGCTTTTAGGATTATGGGAAGAGACCACAGAGTCAGGTAAAGTATTCCAAGCACTGATGATTCTGTTACAGAAGTCATATTTTCTGCAATCTAGATTAAAGCGGTTAACATTAAGTTTAAATCTGTTGGTTGCTCTTGTATTATTGCAGTTAAAGCTGAAGTAGTCTTTAACAGGAAGGGCATTACAATAGATAATTCTATGAGTTAAACTTAGGTCTTGTCGAAGGCGACGGAGTTCCAAATTTTCTAAGCCTAAGATTTCAACTCTGTGGGATGAGGTATTTTGTTGTTTTCAGAGGAATGGAGAACTCTTCTTGTGAAATATTTCTGGATTGTTAGACTTGTTCTATAGCCTGGGCATCTGACTATTATGAGCATATGATCCTGAGCAATTTTGAGTTGCATAAAGTTGGTCTTCTTAAAATTTATATGTAAGCCAATCTTGGCCTGATTATCTAAACTGATAGTCATTTTTTGCACTCACCCCTCTGTTTCACCAAGCAATGCAATTCCATATTTTTTTCATACCTTTTCATATTTGTTTCATCACTTGTTTTTTACATGTTGGGTGTCCCTCTTTCCCTCTCCTTTGCTTCTGGAAGATGCATTTTTTATTAGTACCGTTTTGGACTAAAGACCCTAAACTTTAATCTACTGTAGATGCATATGCTCATCTGCTGAAAATGTTTTTTTTAGCAGTGTGAGTCAAAAGCCTTCATTGTCAGGTAGATAAAGTAACAAAAGAGTAGCTTTAATAAATATATGTTATTAACTAGATGATAGCCCTGATTCTTTTCTAGAGCTTTTTGCTAGGGTTATAAATTATATTTTGTGATTAATTACAGTTATTATATTTTAAGTAAATAGCTGCCATAGATGTGCAGAAAAATCACTTATCCTCTGAAATTCAGCTATTAATTTTGTTTTAATGATGCTTGCTTTAAATGCACATTATTCATATTTTTTTCTGCAAAATAATAATAAAAAACCAGGCATAGTATTTCATATTTTGTTCCCTTTTTGATCAAGAGGATCCATGTACCAGTAATTCCATCAAGCAGTTTTTCTCAGAAAACTCAGAAAACCAAAGGATGGAGGGAAAAGGGGGGAAGGAGGAGAGGGAGGCAGGGGAAGGAAGGAAGGAAGGAAGGAAGGAAGGAAGGAAGGAAGGAAAGAGAGAGGGGGGAGAGAGAGAGAAAGAAAGAAAGAAAGAAAGAAAGAAAGAAAGAAAGAAAGAAAGAAAGAAAGAAAGAAAGAAAGAAAGAAAGAAAGAAAGAATCCTTGCTTGAACAGTAGAACTAGAATTCTTATGGTATTTCACTGGCATAAACAATTAAGGCCTACAAGATGTTCACCCAAAAGACCACTTTAAATCTGACAGCAAAATGGTCACTTTTGCTGATTTGACAGATTCTTCACTAAAGGCTGAAAAAGATACTATCTTGATCCTTAAATCCCATCCCAGTGGTGGGATTCAGCCAGTTCGCACCACTTCGGGACAACCGGTTGTTAACTTTCTGAGCCGTTTGGCAAACTGGTTGTTGGAAGAAATCATTAGGGCAGAGAACTGGTTGTTAAATTACTTGAATCCCACCACTGTCCCATCCCCATCCCAAAATTACCACCACATCACTTTTATATATATGTATATATATGTATATAAATATATATATGTATATATATGTATATATATGTATATAATATATATATATATATATATATATATATATATATATATATATATATATATATATATATATATATATATATATATATATAGGTCTTTGGTTATTCGGGTTTTCTCCCGTAAAATTGGAAGTGTCTTGGCGACGTTTGACGAAGCCTCATTCGTCATCTTCAGGCTTCAGCTTCGTGCTTCTGGGAGCAATGTGTGATCGCAGCTATTTCTTCCTTTTAACTGCTAGTGGGGGTTTGAACTGATTGGGTGGGAGCTTGGCTGTGCTCTGATTGGATGGGGGTTTTTCTGTGCTCTGATTGGCTGGGGGGGGTGTCCTGTGTTGGTGGGGGCTTGGTTGTGCTCAGTTTAGTCTGTGTTGCAGGGGGATTTGAGCTGGTGAGCTGCATAGCTGTTGTTTGGCTTTGTGGTCGTGCTACATCTTCATAGTGGGTGTCAGTCTGCTGCATGTATGGATTGGAGGGGTTTGAAATGGCTAATGTTGCAGCTGCGGTCTGGCTTCTGGTCCTTGGTCGTGCTTCATGATCAGTGTGGGTTTGGGTCTGCTTTCTGGGTGGATGTGTGGTGGTGACATCCTGTGTGGACCTCGTGAGTGTGGGTCTGGTGTCATTCCTCGTGTTAGGGACTCGTTTGTCAATAAGGGCGGATTTCAAAATGGCTGGTAGGCGGGAGGTGTCATCTCGTTTGTTCATGCTGTGTGGGCGTTTTTCTATCTCAATGGCTTCTCTGATTATTCTGTTGTTAAAGTGTTCAGTTTTGGCGATAGTTCTGGTCTTTTTAAAGTCAATATCGTGTCCTGTGACTTTAAAGTGTTGGACCAGGGAAGAAGTTGGTTCCTCTTTTTTGAATGAGTTCTTGTGTTCTTCAATGCGTGCACTTATTCTTCTGTTGGTTTGTCCAATGTATGTGGTGGGGCAGGCGGTGCATGGGATTTCATATACTCCTTGATTTTCTAACTCAATTTTGTCTTTGGGGTTTCTTAGGATGGTGGATATTTTTTGGTTTGTGCAGAATGCTGTCTTGATGTTATGTTTGTGGAGGATCTTGCTGATTCTGTCTGTGGTGCCTTTTATATATGGGAGGAGGGCTGTGCCATTTTCTTGCTCTCTGTCTTGGGTTTTAGTGGGGGTTCTTTTGGATTAGTTTGGTAATCTTATTTCTCTGGAATCCATTGGATGTTAGTACGTTGTGAGAGTGTGTAGTTCGGTTTTAGGTGTTGTTCATCAGCTAAGCATTTTGTTCTAGAGATGAGTGTCTTGGCTACGGAGTTGATCTGTGCTGGGTGGTGGTGTGAGAGTGCATGCAGATAGCGGTTTGTGTGTGTTTTCTTCTGGTAGATGGTGTGTCCTAGGAGCCATTGGGTTTCTTGTAGACTAAGACATCTAGGAAGGAAGTTGGTTGTTAACTTCTGTTTCCATGGTGAACTGTATTTTGGGGTGTAGGCTATTGAGGTGTGAGGAAGTTTTCAAGTTTTTCTTTCCGTGTGGCCAGATTATGAAGGTGTCGTCTACATATCTGAGCCAGAGTTTGGGTTTGTGATCAGATTTTCTAGTGCTTGGGTTTCAAAGTGTTCCATGTAGAGGTTGGCAATGACAGGTGAGAGGGTGATCCCATGGTGCGCCTTCTATTTGTTTGTATTTTTGTCCGTTATAGATGAAGTATGTGTTGGATAGGCAGTGGTTGGTCAGATCTAGGATGTGCTTGGGGGGGTTATATTTGTTTTGGATAGCTGTCAAGGCTTCTTTGATTGGCACTTGGGTGAAGAGGGATATGACATCAAAGCTCACGAGTAGGTCGCTGGGCTGTAAGTTTTGTTTCTTTATGATCTCTATGAACTGGAATGAGTTTTTTACGTGTGAGGCGATGGATTCTGCATAGGGCTGTAGTTGTTTGGCGAGAAATTTGGCTAGGTTTTGTAGAGGTGAGCCTATGGAGCTGACTATGGGTCTGAGTGGGGTTCCTTCTTTGTGTATCTTGGGGAGGCCGTAGAGCTTAGGGCACTATGAAGATGTAGCACGACCACAAAGCCAAACAACAGCTATGCAGCTCACCAGCTCAAATCCCCCTGCAACACAGACTAAACTGAGCACAAACAAGCCCCCACCAACACAGGACACACACCCATCCAATCAGAGCACAAAACCCCCCCCATCCAATCAGAGCACAGCCAAGCTCCCACCCAATCAGTTCAAATCCCCACTAGCAGTTAAAAGGAAGAAACAGCTGCAATCACACATTGGTCCCAGAAGAACGGGTTGAAGCCTGAAGATGACGAATGAGACTTGGCCGAAACGCCGCCAAGACACTTCCAATTTTACGCGGGAGAAAACCCGAATAACCAAAGACCTACATACAAACACCCGCGAAAACCTCAGAAAACAAATATATATATATATATATATATATATATATATATATATATATATATATATATATATATATATATATATATTTATATATATATATTTATATATAGGTCTTTGGTTATTCGGGTTTTCTCCCGCGTAAAATTGGAAGTGTCTTGGCGACGTTTCGACGAAGTCTCATTCGTGATCTTAAGGACCAGAAGCCAGACCGCAGCTGCAACATTGGCCATTTCAAACCCCTCCAATCCATACATGCAGCAGACTGACACCCACTGTGAAGATGTGGCACGACCGTGAACACGAAGCCGGACAACAGCTGTGCAGGTCACCAGCTCAAATCCCCCTGCAGCTCAGACTAATCTGAGCACAACCAAGCCCCCACCCAAAGAGGACACACCCCCATCCAATCAGAGCACCAAAAAAACCCCATCCAATCAGAGCAAAGCCAAGCTCCCACCCAATCAGTTCAAACCCCCACTAGCAGTTAAAAAGGAAGAAACAGCTGCAGTCACACATTGCTCCCAGAAGAACGAAGCTGAAGCCTGAAGATGATTTAATGAGACTTGGCCGAAACGCCGCCAAGACACTTCCAATTTTACGCGGGAGAAAACCCGAATAACCAAAGATCTATATACAAACACCCGCGAAAACCTCAGAAAACATATATTTATATACATATATATATATATATATATATATATATATACATATATATATATACATATATATACATATATATATATATATATATATATATATATATATATATATATATATATATATATATATATATATATATATATATATATATATATATATATATATATATATATATATATATATCAGTAGATGAACATTGTTTCACACAAAGTAACTATCACTTGAAGTTCATCCAAAATCATGTTTGTTTTGGTATTTCATCTCATGGGAAGCACTATTCACATGAATTAAGAGTATGAGTTCAAAGACAAGTTATCAGAAAAACAAGAAAATCAAGGCAAGGTCTTTCAAAGTTCTCAAACTAATTACCAGATATGGAAACCAAGAGAGTACCTATCCAGGTCAGGTTCCTTGAGACAGACAAAAGCAGAAAGTAAGTTTTCCAAGTAGATTAGTTATGCATCTGGCATTATTTATATTTCCCAAACTCTTGACTCATCCACTGCTGAAATGTAACCAATCTGACTCTCAAGTAAGTTGATCTCTCTGGCTTCTGCAGTCTCTTGTATCTCATCTCATAATCTGTCCAATGGCCAAATAATGACAGCATCATTTTTCAGGGACAGCTCTGAACATTTTTCCAGCAGACATGAGACATGGATTTTTTCAGGCTCCATGCTTCTTTGTCCTACCTTTGTCTGTCCATGAGGTAAGACCAAAGATGTCATTTCTATTTCATCCCCCTCATGCTCTGACTTTCTAGTTATTATATATCACTAATTGTTGATTTCCCTGAATTTGGAGACTTGCAAGTTCAAAAAATTCAAAGATCACCACATTTGGAGGAAACTGCTTTAAAGCATGTTTTTTTTTCCCTCACTGCTTCTTTAAGTCATTTCTACCAACAGCTTGAAAATGCTTGGAAAAAAATATATATGGTGACAATTCAGCCAAAGATCACAAAAAGCATTAGCCACTACACAGAACAGCGGCCATGCAAATTTGATTTTAAGCAGATCCAGATGATTGTCACATCATTTCCTATGGAGGAAGGTTGTTACACTTTCTCTGAAATGCAATTGTTTCATCAGCTATTATCCATACTTTAAACCAGGGGTGTCAAATTCTATTTCATTGAGGGCTGCATGAGGGTTGTGTTTGACCTTGTGGGGGGGGAGGAGGGCATGGCCAGCTCAATGTCACTCGTGTTGGGGGCGCCTGTGGTGGCCCAAGTACTCTGCCAGTGAAAATGGGCTCCCAAGCTTCATTTCCGGCTGCAACAGCCTCCTGCAACCCTCTGCCAGCAAAAATGGAGGCAGCCCTCCTGAGTTCCATTCTTGCTGGCAAGAGGGTTGCAAGAGGCTGTTGCAGCCGAAAATGGTGAGCTCCGTTTTTCCGAGCTCCGTTTTCACTGGCAGAGGCACTACGGGGCAGTCCTTGGCTGTTTCCAGGGCAGCCTCGGGGGCCAGATCTAAGCACCCCTTCGGTCTGATCTGGCCAGCAAGCTTTGAGTTTGGCACCCCTATTTTAAACCATCCTAAGTTTAGATTTATTGTTTTTCTTTTTTTTTTTTTTTTTTTTTTTAAAAGTTTTATTTTGACATTCTTATCCAATAACATATCCAATAACATATTTAATGTACCCTCATATACAATTAATCGGATCTGCCTGGTCACCACCCCCTTCCTTTTCCTTTTACTCTCCTTCTTTACCTTCTTCTACTTTCCATAACCATCCTCCCCCTCTCTTATCTACATCCTCTCCTCTTCCTCCCTATTCCTTTCTTCTCCCTCTTCCCTCTTCCTTCCTTCCTTTCCTCCTCCTCCTCTTCTCTTTCCTCCTTCTCTTCTACTCCTTCTTTCCTTCATTCTAAAGTAGTAACCAGGCAGGTCCGATCTTACATTAATTATACATCTTCAATCATCTTTGTACATTAACTATCAATCCATTTTCTACCCCTCCTCCTCCTTCCCCTTCCTCCCCACCCCCAGGACTTCGAGAACCGAGTACAGGGTATAAAACTAACAACAAAAATTAAAATCTAGCACAAATCATAATCCATAGTCGTTCCTTAAAACCTCCACTCCCCTTCCAAAGACAAAGAAGATACTTTTCTTCCACTCCATTATATATCAGACCATTCCACCCTAGAATTCTCCAAAGTTTCCAATTGAGTTAGTGTTTATTCTTGAATAAAGTACGTAGTTTTAATATCCAACCTTCATCAATCAATATCAAAACAACATTCCATCTTCCAATATTCACCAAGGTTTCTTCTAAAATGTCTTTCTTCCTTAGCAATCTCTCAAAAATAGTTCATATTTCCGACTTAGTTTCTTTAATTTTTCTGTCCAACCTTCAGGGGTAAGCAATAGTCCATCTTTTCACATCTTTAACATTTATATATACAACAAATAATATTACAAATATCCAAAGTGTCAATTGTAATAATTAAAATCTTCACTTTACCTTACTTATGTCAAATAACATTGTTAAAATTACACCTATATCATCCACAATATATCTATTATAACAATTACATTCTAATTAACATTACATCCATCTCTTAAATATAATATTTAATCCAAGTTCCTAAATTTTACTATCTATCCTCCAAAATTAAACAATATTCCATCTTCCTATTCCTTTATACCTTTAATATATCATATAGTACCCCTAAAATTACACATTTATATCCACAATAAGTCATTTACAAAAATTAACCATAATCATATTTAATAAAGTTAAACATTCTCCTCCTTCTTCTATCTTACACATTTTCAACCATCTATTCACCATTCAACTTAACATCTGTTAACAAAGAATTCCCAATCTTTAATACATTAGTATAAAAATCTCGTGCTTTACAAATTGTATTGAGAAAATACTTTTTCCTTTATAATTCAGTGTTAAACCTGCTGGAACCTCCCATCTAAAATATATCTGATGTTTCTTAAGCTCATCCACCAGAAAGGCAAATTCTTTTCTTCTTAACATTTTAGGAGGAATTTCCTTCATCATTATTATATCTTGTCCTAATATTTGAAATTTATTTTTATAAAATGCTTGCAAAATTCCATACCTAATCCTCTTATTTGTAAAATAAATAACCACATCTCTCGGTAAACACTTCTGCCTTGCCCACCAGGAATTAACACGATAAATTTTTTCAATATTAACTTCAAAATCTTCTGGTTCCATTCCTCTATCTGGGCAAAGGCCTGAATAAAAATCTCGTGCTTTACAAATTGTATTGAGAAAATACTTTTTCCTTTATAATTCAGTGTTAAACCTGCTGGAACCTCCCATCTAAAATATATCTGATGTTTCTTAAGCTCATCCACCAGAAAGGCAAATTCTTTTCTTCTTAACATTTTAGGAGGAATTTCCTTCATCATTATTATATCTTGTCCTAATATTTGAAATTTATTTTTATAAAATGCTTGCAAAATTCCATACCTAATCCTCTTATTTGTAAAATAAATAACCACATCTCTCGGTAAACACTTCTGCCTTGCCCACCAGGAATTAACACGATAAATTTTTCTTCTTAGAGGTTCCACACCAGCAATTGTAATCAGCATTTCCTTAGCTTTCACTTTCAAAAACAAAACGCCATCTTTCTTCATCTCCACTCTTCAAATAACTTCTCTGTCAGGGAGTTAAAATCATCTTACAAGCAAATGCCAGCCTTCCTGCTTTCGATTCTTCCGTGTTGAAAATTTATCATAATTCCTCTTCAGTCACGGAGATGGACGCTGCGTTTTGCTCTGCTTTTGCAGAGGCGTTCTGACTCTGGAGCTTTTTGAACTATCGAAGGAGCGTTTCCCATCAAACCACCAGAAATCATTCTGGGGCTTTTCTTGGGGCTCAAACTTCAGTTCAAATGCTCATCTCCTCTTGCCCGAGGTAGAGATTTACGAGCTGTTGACAGAAGATTAGCACTGTCTAAACAGCTCTCACAGAATCACAAAGAACGGGCGGACTGAAATTGCCGCCATTAACACAGCGGAGCCAAACCGGAAGATTTATTGTTTTTCAAGGCACAGCACAGCCATCCACTTCTACACACAATGTTCCTTGAGGTTATTTTATCACTATATTACAAGCTGATCCCAGTTCCTTTGTGCATGCATTGGATCAAAGCCAAAAATAACCTCGATTTTCAATTGTTAAAGAACTATTAAATCATTTTCTCACAAGAAACTATGGGTTTTTGCTGAGGATCTTGAGCCAACTGCATTGAACTCTTATTAAGCTGTATTATCATAACCTTTCCAAGAAACAATGCAAGAAAATTTAGAAATATAATATTTAATCCAAGTTCCTAAATTTTACTATCTATCCTCCAAAATTAAACAATATTCCATCTTCCAATATTCACCAAGGTTTCTTCTAAAATGTCTTTCTTCCTTAGCAATCTCTCAAAAATAGTTCATATTTCCAACTTAGTTTCTTTAATTTTTCTGTCCAACCTTCATCAATCAATATCAAAACAACATTCCATCTTCCAATATTCACCAAGGTTTCTTCTAAAATGTCTTTCTTCCTTAGCAATCTCTCAAAAATAGTTCATATTTCCAACTTAGTTTCTTTAATTTTTCTGTCCAACCTTCATCAATCAATATCAAAACAACATTCCATCTTCCAATATTCACCAAGGTTTCTTCTAAAATGTCTTTCTTCCTTAGCAATCTCTCAAAAATAGTTCATATTTCCAACTTAGTTTCTTTAATTTTTCTGTCCAACCTTCATCAATCAATATCAAAACAACATTCCATCTTCCTATTCCTTTATACCTTTAATATATCATATAGTACCCTAAAATTACACCTATATCATCCACAATATATCTATTATAACAATTACATTCTAATTAACATTACATCCATCTCTTAAATATAATATTTAATCCAAGTTCCTAAATTTTACTATCTATCCTCCAAAATTAAACAATATTCCATCTTCCAATATTCACCAAGGTTTCTTCTAAAATGTCTTTCTTCCTTAGCAATCTCTCAAAAATAGTTCATATTTCCAACTTAGTTTCTTTAATTTTTCTGTCCAACCTTCATCAATCAATATCAAAACAACATTCCATCTTCCTATTCCTTTATACCTTTAATATATCATATAGTACCCTAAAATTACACCTATATCATCCACAATATATCTATTATAACAATTACATTCTAATTAACATTACATCCATCTCTTAAATATAATATTTAATCCAAGTTCCTAAATTTTACTATCTATCCTCCAAAATTAAACAATATTCCATCTTCCAATATTCACCAAGGTTTCTTCTAAAATGTCTTTCTTCCTTAGCAATCTCTCAAAAATAGTTCATATTTCCAACTTAGTTTCTTTAATTTTTCATCTCCTTACTCTGCTCTTCCACCAAATCTTTAAAATCCAGTATTTCTCTCCATTTCATTAAATTTTGATCTATTTCTGAAAGATGAGCCCATAAGCTCCTGTAAAAAATTCCTTAGACTGTCTTTAATATCTTCTTTCAATTTCCGTACCTGAAGTGAAGATATTTCCAATAATTTAGAAGTGGTTAAATCTCTTTGCTTAAAAGCCATTTTTAAACTAAGTAATATCAAGAAGAAGAAAAAAAATCTTGTTATTTTCTTCTTAGAGGTTCCACACCAGCAATTGTAATCAGCATTTCCTTAGCTTTCACTTTCAAAAAACAAAACGCCATCTTTCTTCATCTCCACTCTTCAAATAACTTCTCTGTCAGGGAGTTAAAATCATCTTACAAGCAAATGCCAGCCTTCCTGCTTTCGATTCTTCCGTGTTGAAAATTTATCATAAATCCTCTTCAGTCACGGAGATGGACGCTGCGTTTTGCTCTGCTTTTGCAGAGGCGTTCTGGACTCTGGAGCTTTTTTGAACTATCGAAGGAGCGTTTCCCATCAAACCACCAGAAATCATTCTGGGGCTTTTCTTGGGGGCTCAAACTTCAGTTCAAATGCTCATCTCCCCCTCTTTGCCCGAGGCAGAGATTTACGAGCTGTTGACAGAAGATTAGCACTGTCTAAACAGCTCTCACAGAATCACAAAGAACGGGCGGACTGAAATTGCCGCCATTAACACAGCGGAGCCAAACCGGAAGATTTATTGTTTTTCAAGGCACAGCACAGCCATCCACTTCTACACACAATGTTCCTTGAGGTTATTTTATCACTATATTACAAGCTGATCCCAGTTCCTTTGTGCATGCATTGGATCAAAGCCAAAAATAACCTCGATTTTCAATTGTTAAAGAACTATTAAATCATTTTCTCACAAGAAACTATGGGTTTTTGCTGAGGATCTTGAGCCAACTGCATTGAACTCTTATTAAGCTGTATTATCATAACCTTTCCAAGAAACAATGCAAGAAAATTTAGAAATATAATATTACCCTGTTTCCTGTCAAAGGCAAAGATGGGATGGAAAAATGCAGTTTGAAAGAAAAACAAAAAGAAATTTTGGAATAACTGTTGCTAAGCTAAACTAAGTCCAACTATTCTATTTGTTTTCATAGTGGACGGGGTGGTGGTGATATTTTGTTACTGACATTATTTAATAAATTAAGAAAAGCTGAGGGCAAAGACTTGGCTAAGGCTATAAGAGATGTGGAACTTTTATTTAAAAAAAAAAAGGGGAGGAATAAAAAGAAAAAAACCCAATAAATTTTTCTTCTTAGAGGTTCCACACCAGCAATTGTAATCAGCATTTCCTTAGCTTTCACTTTCAAAAACAAAACGCCATCTTTCTTCATCTCCACTCTTCAAATAACTTCTCTGTCAGGAGTTAAAATCATCTTACAAGCAAATGCCAGCCTTCCTGCTTTCGATTCTTCCGTGTTGAAAATTTATCATAATCCTCTTCAGTCACGGAGATGGACGCTGCGTTTTGCTCTGCTTTTGCAGAGGCGTTCTGACTCTGGAGCTTTTTGAACTATCGAAGGAGCGTTTCCCATCAAACCACCAGAAATCATTCTGGGGCTTTTCTTGGGGGCTCAAACTTCAGTTCAAATGCTCATCTCCCCCTCTTTGCCCGAGGCAGAGATTTACGAGCTGTTGACAGAAGATTAGCACTGTCTAAACAGCTCTCACAGAATCACAAAGAACGGGCGGACTGAAATTGCCGCCATTAACACAGCGGAGCCAAACCGGAAGATTTATTGTTTTTCAAGGCACAGCACAGCCATCCACTTCTACACACAATGTTCCTTGAGGTTATTTTATCACTATATTACAAGCTGATCCCAGTTCCTTTGTGCATGCATTGGATCAAAGCCAAAAATAACCTCGATTTTCAATTGTTAAAGAACTATTAAATCATTTTCTCACAAGAAACTATGGGTTTTTGCTGAGGATCTTGAGCCAACTGCATTGAACTCTTATTAAGCTGTATTATCATAACCTTTCCAAGAAACAATGCAAGAAAATTTAGAAATATAATATTACCCTGTTTCCTGTCAAAGGCAAAGATGGGATGGAAAAATGCAGTTTGAAAGAAAAACAAAAAGAAATTCTACCTAGCAATAACAGCAAAGCAAACCTTTTGTGCTGATAATGTATTTCAAGTTTACACACACACACTCAGGCAGAAGTGATTGGCCTGGACTTTACAAATAGTAACAGCAGGAACACACATATAGTTCCTGCTCACCCACATGGGGACACTAAACTATTTAGCCACATATCCTCCAGGAAAAGTAGAAATCATAAGAACTACAGTTCTTACTGCCTGCCGTTGATATATATATATTTGAATGCTACTGCTCATAATCATAAAGTTTTGCCCCAGGACTGAGTATGTGTTTTGCATGTAGATGATAAGCATCATTTCAAGCTCAAAAGTTATCAACTGGCCTGAATGGGAGGGGAAAAAATCTTGTTATTTTCTTCTTAGAGGTTCCACACCAGCAATTGTAATCAGCATTTCCTTAGCTTTCACTTTCAAAAACAAAAGAAATTCTACCTAGCAATAACAGCAAAGCAAACCTTTGTGCTGATAATGTATTTCAAGTTTACACACACACACACTCAGGCAGAAGTGATTGGCCTGGACTTTACAAATAGTAACAGCAGGAACACACATATAGTTCCTGCTCACCCACATGGGGACACTAAACTATTTAGCCACATATCCTCCAGGAAAAGTAGAAATCATAAGAACTACAGTTCTTACTGCCTGCCGTTGATATATATATATATTTGAATGCTACTGCTCATAATCATAAAGTTTTGCCCCAGGACTGAGTATGTGTTTTGCATGTAGATGATAAGCATCATTTCAAGCTCAAAAGTTATCAACTGGCCTGAATGGGAGGGGAAAAAATCTTGTTATTTTCTTCTTAGAGGTTCCACACCAGCAATTGTAATCAGCATTTCCTTAGCTTTCACTTTCAAAAACAAAACGCCATCTTTCTTCATCTCCACTCTTCAAATAACTTCTCTGTCAGGAGTTAAAATCATCTTACAAGCAAATGCCAGCCTTCCTGCTTTCGATTCTTCCGTGTTGAAAATTTATCATAATCCTCTTCAGTCACGGAGATGGACGCTGCGTTTTGCTCTGCTTTTGCAGAGGCGTTCTGACTCTGGAGCTTTTTTGAACTATCGAAGGAGCGTTTCCCATCAAACCACCAGAAATCATTCTGGGGCTTTTCTTGGGGGCTCAAACTTCAGTTCAAATGCTCATCTCCCCCTCTTTGCCCGAGGCAGAGATTTACGAGCTGTTGACAGAAGATTAGCACTGTCTAAACAGCTCTCACAGAATCACAAAGAACGGGCGGACTGAAATTGCCGCCATTAACACAGCGGAGCCAAACCGGAAGATTTATTGTTTTTCAAGGCACAGCACAGCCATCCACTTCTACACACAATGTTCCTTGAGGTTATTTTATCACTATATTACAAGCTGATCCCAGTTCCTTTGTGCATGCATTGGATCAAAGCCAAAAATAACCTCGATTTTCAATTGTTAAAGAACTATTAAATCATTTTCTCACAAGAAACTATGGGTTTTTTTTTGCTGAGGATCTTGAGCCAACTGCATTGAACTCTTATTAAGCTGTATTATCATAACCTTTCCAAGAAACAATGCAAGAAAATTTAGAAATATAATATTACCCTGTTTCCTGTCAAAGGCAAAGATGGGATGGAAAAATGCAGTTTGAAAGAAAAACAAAAAGAAATTCTACCTAGCAATAACAGCAAAGCAAACCTTTTGTGCTGATAATGTATTTCAAGTTTACACACACACACACACACACACACACACACACACCTCAGGCAGAAGTGATTGGCCTGGACTTTACAAATAGTAACAGCAGGAACACACATATAGTTCCTGCTCACCCACATGGGGACACTAAACTATTTAGCCACATATCCTCCAGGAAAAGTAGAAATCATAAGAACTACAGTTCTTACTGCCTGCCGTTGATATATATATATATATTTGAATGCTACTGCTCATAATCATAAAGTTTTGCCCCAGGACTGAGTATGTGTTTTGCATGTAGATGATAAGCATCATTTCAAGCTCAAAAGTTATCAACTGGCCTGAATGGGAGGGGGAAAAAAATCTGCTTGAAATTTTGGAATAACTGTTGCTAAGCTAAACTAAGTCCAACTATTCTATTTGTTTTCATAGTGGACGGGGGTGGTGGTGATATTTTGTTACTGACATTATTTAATAAATTAAGAAAAGCTGAGGGCAAAGACTTGGCTAAGGCTATAAGAGATGTGGAACTTTTTATTTAAAAAAAAATGTTCTTTAGATTAATAGGGTTTGTTTATAATATCCAAAAATGAAATATAACAATCCTTAAACAGAACTAAAAGCTGCAGCTATAAAAACAGCAGTGAAGTTCATTCAGAAGAGCTTCATTATGTCAGGGATCTGGTTCTGAATTAATAGCCTCAGAGGAAGAGGTTTTCTGTCTCTTCATCCCAAAATGGGCGAAAGACCCAGATATTCTTCTACTGTTCACAGCTACCCTAATAGTTGTATCAGATCAAACTGAACATTAATCTAATATTGCAATTCTCCAGGATCAGTCCAACCTTTTGACATTTTATTGCACACTGGTTAATACATATACACTCATATTACAACCAGAGATTTCAAAATTAAATTATAAAGAGCACCGTTGGCCTTCCCTTCCACAACAAAAAAAAGTTTCCCTGAGTCCTTATTATCAAAGAAGATAGTTGTTACTAGCGGATTAATAGCCCACAAGCTACTGCATACACAAATGGAAGTGGAAGCAGCAAGGGTTCAAATTAAAGCAATGGTTTTTAAAAGTTAAGCCATTCTTACAATAAAATGAGCTGGTTTTTCAGCCAAATAGATGGAATGGCTGATTCCTCCTGTTTCTGCAGTAAGGTAAGGTTAGTTTAGTTTAGTTTAGGTTACGTTAGGTTAGGTTAGTTTAGGTTAGTTTAGGTTAGGTTAGGTTAGGTTAGGTTATGTAAAAGTTCCCCTCACACATATTTGCTAGTAATTCCTGACTCTAGGGGGCAGTAGTCATCTCCATTTCAAAGCTGAAGAGCCAGCACTATCCGAAGATGTCTCCGTGATCATGTGGCCAGCATGACTAAATGCCAAAGGCTCATGGAACGTTGTTACCTTCCCACAAAAGGTGGTCCCTATTTTTCTACTTGCCTTTTTTATGTGCTTTCCAATTGCTAGCTTGGCAGAAGCTCGGACAAGTAACGAGAGCTCACCCCGTTACACGGCACTAGAGATTTGAACCACTTAACTGTTGATCTTTCAATCAACAAGCTCAGCATCTTAGCCATTGAGCCACCACCTCCCTTTTATATCTTATGTTATGTTAATTCATTTGAATTGATTTTTAGCCCATCATTATTTCTTTATAAATAACTAAAAGTGACAAACATACCTAATACTCTTTCCTTCCCCTATTTTCCCCACGAAACCTGTGAGATGGGTTAGGCCGAGAGAGTGATAGTCCAAAATCACCCATCCAGCTTTCATGCCTAAGGTGGGACTAGAACTCACAATCACCTGATTTTTAGGCCAGTACCTTAATCATTACACCAAACTAAATGTCTATGGAGAATCATCCAGGTCATTGTTGTACCAAAAAGTGTTTTTTCAAGAGGCAACTGGAATTTCTTGGTGTTTTTTTTTGCAAATGTTTTGCTTCTCATCCAAGAAGATTCTTCAGTTCTGACTGGGTGTTGGACAAACTTCTGCCTTTAAACCCAAGAATATATAGAGTAGAGTAGAGTAGAGTAGAGTAGAGTAGAGTAGAGTAGAGTAGAGTAGAATAGAATAGAATAGAATAGAATAGAATAGAATAGAATAGAATAGAATAGAATTTTTATTGGCCAAGTGTGATTGGATACATAAGGAATTTGTCTTGGTGCATATGCTCTCAGTGTACATAAAAGAAAAGATACCTTCATCATCATATTAACACAGAAGCTTGTCCGCGTGAAGAATAAAACACCCAGACATAAATTGAGCAATGTGATATATGCTATATAATGCAGTGAGATATTTGCAGATCTGTACATTGGTGAAACAAACAACTACTTCACAAATGTATGGCACAACATTGGCGAACAAACCCATCAGCAGTCTATCTACATTTGAAAGACAAAGGAGACAGCAAAGTCCACATTTTGGATAGAGAGGACCACTGGTTTGAAAGTGAGGTCAAAGAGGCCATCTATGTCAAACTTGAACAGCCCTCTCTCAACAGAGGGGGAGGGATAGGATACCATCCATTTCCTGCCTACAACATAGTCCTTTTAGCAAACGCAGGAAGGTTCCACACCAATTTGCACTCTAATTCAGGTGACTCTAAAGATTCAGATAAATCCCCAAGTGGCCTAAACAACTCTCAAAAAGCTAATGACCGACTTTCAGAGTACTAACAACCAAATGATTTCTATTTCCCACCTTCAGTCAGAAGTGAAGAAACATCTTGGATGAAAAGCAAAACATTTTCAAGAAGTAAAACCAAGGATGTCCAGTTGCTTTTTGAAAAGCACCATTGGGATTACACCAAATTAATTCCAAATTTATATGATCAAATCAGGGGTTGGCTTCAAAATTTTTAGCAAGGGGTTCTCTGCCCCGTTGCTGGGTGGGCGTGGCCATGGTGGGCATGGCCTAGTCAACCTCCTGCACCATGGCGGGGGGGAGGGTTTCCCTCTCTTGGCTCCGGAGGCTTTCCTCAAACCTCCTGGAGGGCGAAAACAGCCTCTCAAGGCTCCAGAGGCCCATTTTTCGCCCTCCCTGAGCCTCTGCGCATGCCCTGCACTTACCTATGTCCAAAACAGGCCACGTGGAGATTCCTGGGAGGTGCGGAGTGGGGTGAGTGGGCCCAGCCAGGAGTGGGATTTGGGGGTTCTCTGAACTGCACAGAATCTTAGCTAGTTCTCCTGAACCCCTGCAAGCCCCCAACAGCCCATCAAATAAGAGAGAACAAATAAATATGCCTTGAAGTTGACAGAAACACTTTGTTTAAAGACTGAATATAGAAAATATAAATTTGTTAGATCAGTGATCATCAAAACATTTACTGGATTTCTAATCTAAAATAATGATCAGGTCAGAGCTAGAGATTGGTACAAAGCAGATAAATTATCCTGCATTTCTTTTTCCTACTGGTTCTTATTTAGGTTGATGGAAATTTGTTTTTTGAGATTTTTTCAAACAGGAATATGAGAGCACTTCAAACAAACTGAAGACTTTGGAGAAATCTTCCATGGAAGTCTCCCATAACATTTCTAATGGGTAGAGTTTGGTATATGTCAACTAATTTATGTATGAGATTGCCAAGGTACATGTGCAGAAATGCTTACTCTCTGATTACACAATTGTCTCTCCAAGAATCTGCAGCTTCCCTATTTCTTGTATTTTGATTAAATACAAGAAACTGTCCCCTCTTCAGTTTCATCAGGAATGAAATTGTAGCTTGGTTAAGGGAAAATCCTGTACTTGGGAGATCTTCACCCCGTTTTTCTGCCCATAAATTTTGGTGCAAGAATGTTGAAAAGGCCATTTCTACTAGAGTCATGTGGGATTAACTTTAATGTAAAAGTGAAGTGATTAACTAATGTAAGAGCTTTCAGGATTAGGTTAGGCCAGAAAGAAAGTCATTGATCTCATTTTTCACATTCCAGTCTTACTCTTGCTTATGGATATTTAATATTGAACAACAGTAAATGATGGAATTTGCAAAGCACAGGGGGAACCAAAAAGTTCAAAGCAGCTCCCAAAAGTTATGATTGTTTTATTTCCTTAACATGAAATAATCTATTAAAAAAACCTAATAATATAATCCTGGACTGAAGCTAAATCAATAACAAAGTAATATTTCAATTCTGTCAGCTCACATTATGCAAGGAGAAAAAAAAGTCCAGCATGTACAATACCTTGTGATTTTAATATATCACAGTACGAAATTGAGATATATCAAAGCAGGCTATGTAGCATTATAAATATTATTGTTTTGTATCACTTCCATCACTGGGATAGCAAAATATTTATAGGTAATCTCAGGCACAATTATTTCTTTTGAATTTTTTTCTCACCTTTATTATGTTATGAGAGTATTTGCTGAGTTGGAGAAATTACCTTATATATATATAAAAAAGTCCAGGTTCTGAGACCTGTTATTCATCATAAATACATAATACATTCACTCACATATGCATGTAATAACAGTGGTAGTCATAAACAGTGAGTAATAAAGGTCCCATGGCAGGCAAAAAGGTTAAAAGAAACTGAAAGTAATGCCTAAATATTTTTTTAAAACATATTGGCCCTTAAACAGGACAATGCTCTTGAATTTCAGGCAGCTGGAACCAGCTGGAGTCCGTTCTGTGATGCAATTCATCATTTTTGAGTCTGGATGCAACCATTTGGGTGAAAGGATGTTGAGTAGTTGAATCAGTTGAATGAAATATTTCAATTTGCTTAGTTCTAACTTGGAGAGCCAATTTGGTATGGTGGCATCAAGCTGGAAACAAGGAACTCATGAGTTCTAGTCCTGCCTTGGACATAAAGTCACTGGGTGACCTTAGGCCAGTTACTTTCTGTCTCCCCAAGGAAGGAAGTAATGGCAAACCACTTTTGAAAAAGCTTGCTAAGAAAATGTCAGGGTCTTGTTTAGGCAGTCTCTGAGAATGTGATATGATTGAATGGCGGGGGGGGGGGTGTGGTTATAAATGAACTATCTGTGGCTATCTGCAAAACTCCTTTTTACACTCTGTTATGTATTGTATATAGTTGTCAGTTGAAGTTCTCAGTCTGGTCCTCTGTTGAAGCGGGAAAATACTCTCTCCTGATTGGTTGTGGGCTGATCAGCTTCCCTGATCAGCCAGGGAGCAACAGTTGCCTTACAGACAGTAAGCAACAGTTGTGTCAGCCAGGGAGCAACAGTTGCCTTACAGACAGTATTGAAAAAAGAACTGTTAGAAATCACTTTGGCCTCACCTCCATTCTTCACCCAGAACATAACACTGTCTTCTGGGTGCTGGCTTTTTTCTGTTCTAAAACAGAGACTAGGTCTTCTTCAAACTGGAGTCACTTCTTGTGTGGGCAGAATTCCCAAACAATCAGAAATAAAAGCCTGGAGTAAAGAAAAATATTGTTTTTTCTATGGAGAAATTGTTCTTATCATATTAGAAACCAAAAGGGGATTGCTCATTTTCTGACTTGAAATGGGAAAAGATAAAGTGTTGTTATATTATATTATATTATATTATATTATATTATATTATATTATATTATATTATATTATATTATATTATATTATATTATATTATATTATATTATATTATATTATATATATTATATTATATTATATTATTATTATATATATTATATTATATTATATTATATTATATTATATTATATTATATTATATTATATTATATTATATTATATATATATTATATATATTATTATATTATTATATTATTATATTATATTATATTATATTATATTATATTATATTATATTATATTAATATAATTCATTATATTTAATATAATTAATTATAATTATATATAATTATATAATTAATATAAGGGCCGGAATAGCTCAGGCTGTAAGGAGCCTGTTATTAGAACACAATAGCCTGCAATTACTGCAGGTTCAAGCCCGGCCCAAGGTTGACTCAGCCTTCCATCCTTTATAAGGTAGGTAAAATGAGGACCCAGATTGTTGGGCGGGGGGCAATAAGTTGACTTTGTAAATATACAAATAGAATGAGACTATTGCCTTATACACTGTAAGCCGCCCTGAGTCTTCGGAGAAGAGCGGGATATAAATGTAAATAAAATAAAAAAAATAAAATAAATAAAAAAATATTATATTATATTATATTATATTATATTATATTATATTATATTATATTATATTATATTATATTATATTATATTATATTATATTATATTTATTATATTATATTATATTATTATATTATATTATATTATATTATATTATGTAGAAAGTGGGAACCCAGATCTATGTCAGTCATATAACCAAACTACCGTATTTTTCAGAGTATAAGACACACCGGAGTATAAAACGCAGCTTAGTTTTTGGGGAGGAAAATAAGAAAAAAGCTGATTGGCAGATGGATTGGCCTCCCGGAATACCCCCAATCAGTTGTTCCCAGAGGTGAATTTTAGCAGAAGGTTCCTTGGTTGTGAGCTCTGTGCCTTGCTTTTTTGACTTTTTTTTTTCTTGTCTCTGAAACTCTGTTTCAGGAAAAACTTCTTTCTGCCTCTGAAAGCCTCCAAAACAGAACTTCAGAAAAAAAGCCTCTGAAGCTCCATTTGGGTCTTTTTTCCTAAGCTCCGTGAAGCTCTGTTTGGGGCTTTTTTTCTGAAGCTCCATTTCTGATGCTTTTCTGAGCCTCTGAAATCTCCGTTTGAGAAGCTGGGCAGGGCTACATTTGAAGTATAAGACACACCCAGATTTTCACCCTCTTTTTTGGGGGAAAAGGTGTGTCTTATACTCCGAAAAATACGGTAAATATGTGGCACACCTATAAATAGGGGGAAGTTGGTATCACACACAAAAAATGCTATACAATAAGGCAACTTGCAGCCTTATAACTTTCTAATGGAGGGTATCTGATGGAATTCAGTCCTCAAGCACTTTACTACTCAATAATCATAGTGTTACTTTTCATCAGTAAACTCATCAGCCTTACGACACGGCTCCCACAAGCAAAATTATTTTTCCAGTGCACTGGTCACTTTTTAAGGCCACAACAGCCATTATACTTTGTCATTTGAATGTGTTTATTTTATAATCTAATCATACTTAATCCATAGTCTGTAACGTCTCCTTCTGAGTCATTAACAGACATCCACTGTGAATACTTAATACTTATTTTGAATGCACTGATGCAACTTTCTGCTTGATATCCTACTCCTAACTATTTTAAAGTGGGAGCTTTAGGAAAAAGCTAAAAGCAGATTGTAAAAACTTTGATTTGTAGCATCCAGTATGCCCAAAGCCCTACTATGTTTTTGAAACTCCACATGATCAGTTACTGAATTTGAGCCAATGTCTCAAAGCTTGAAATGTATTCTGCAGAATATACAAAGCTATTTGAAATAATTTTGAAAACTAAATCTTGCTTTCTATTCTTTTCTTATCTTTAGTATTCTCCTTTTATTGTACAAATTATATTGTTCTTTTAAAATATTAGGCTTTATTGTTATGCTAATTCATAGTAATTTAAAAAAATAGATTAATTTTTAAAAACAAAGAGATGAAACTATTAAAATGATTATTGCAAGAACTATGGATACTACTGTATTGCTGACATACCATAATCTCTACAGCAGAAGTGTCAAACTCAATTTCATTGAGGGCCACATGGGGATTGTGTTTGACCTTGGGGGGTGGATAGTTATAATCAGGGTGGGCATGGTCAGCATGATGTCACTCATGTCAGGGGGCGCCTGTGGCGGCCCAAGCACTCTACCAGCAAAAATGGGCTCCCGAGTTCCATTTTCAGCTGTGATGGCCTCTTGCAGCCCTCTGCCAGCAAAAATGAAGCGGGGGGGGGCATGTGTGGCCTTCACAAGCTCCATTTTTGGCTGGGATGGCCTCCTGCAATCCTCTGCCAGAGAAAACAGAGCTTGGGAGGGCTGCGCATGAGCTCCATTTTTGCTAGCAGAGGCACCGTGGGCCGGTCCTTCGCAGTTTCCAGGGTGGCCCCACGGGCCTTGAGTTTGACATCCCTGCTCTACAGGATTTCAAGGAGTAGAGAAACCTCTGTGGCCTCTGTGGCTCAGACTGCTAATGCAGTCTGTTATTAATAATAATAATAATAATAATATTTTAATTTGTATACCGCCCTTCTCCCGAAGGACTCAGAGCGGTGAACAGGCAGATAAAATACAGACATACACAGTAATGAAAACAACCCTTAAAAAACTGATTTAAATTAGCCCAAAAATTAAAATAATAAACACCCCCATAAAATTACAAAAATTTAAAAACCCATCACATTCAATTAAAATTACAGATAAAAATCAAACTAGTCCAGCAGCTGCCTGCAATTACTGCAGGTTCTAGTCCCACCAGGCCCAAGGTTGACTCAGCCTTCCATCCTTTATAAGGTAGGTAAAATGAGGACCCAGATTGTTGGGGGCAATAAGTTGACTTTGTATATAAATATACAAATAGAATGAAGACTATTGCTAACATAGTGTAAGCCGCCCTGAGTCTTCGGAGAAGGGCGGGATATAAATGCAAGGAAAAAAAACCACCCCAATAATTCTCAGAACAATGAACAAGCTGAACTAAATTTCTCATCTGGTTGAGATTCAGCAAGGCCAGCATTAGTGTGCAAGAGAAAACAAAAAACAAAAACAAAAGCCAGTGTTGATGTTGATATATGTTAAATTATAGATAACATTCTTACCAATTTTGTCAGTGTGGTTGAGATAACCTTGGCTAAAAAGGGCATCCTGGGAAAATCTTAATTTCAGGTGGCTGAAGTGGTGTCAGGATTGTGGCACTGTAACAGCTGAGGAATGAAGACTGCATTAATAAGCACTGCATTCTAATGTAACTTGTGGCATATCTTGTTTATGAAGGTCATCATCCTAGTCTGGTACTGGTGCTAGGTTAAAAAAATCATCATAGTCTAGAGAGGACAGACATAGAATGGATTGTCGGATATTTTACTTTATCTATCATTTTATTTTCATGGATTTAACCAAACAAGTCTGCGCAACTTGCAAAAGCAAATATAAAACAGAATAAAATAATTAAATTAAGGGCCTTTCTATCCAAGCATGGATAGACCAACTTTTTATGTGATGTAGAATTTTTTCCCATAAGTTTATTTCTTCATTATGCCTAAACATGAAGCTAAGCAAAATCATCATGAACTGCGTTTGGTTCTTTAGATTGTGTTATTAAGTTGAGATGCAGAGAGAAGCAGGCCTGTTGCTGGCACACTGATTGGTAAGTGCCTGACAGCAACCTTTCATAAACTGCTAAACAGCATCTCAAGACTGCACTGAGTCTTCAAGATTGGTGATTTTACATAACTTCAGACTCCATGCCTTGGCAAAGCAATGTAGATTAGCTCACAAGTTCATTCCTGCAGGGCTTTTGTCATGATAATTAGTGGTCCCAACCTGCATTGACTGACACATACTTGAACTTGTTTTTGCTTTGGAGACATAAATGTAGACTACATTGACCTTTATGCTTTGCCAGATCACTTTCTGGTCAAATGGTGTATTGTTCCTACCAATTTCTATGAAGATGCTCAGTATCTGAATCATGGTTGCCCCAAAGGTGCTTTTCAAGAGACAACTGGACTTCCTTTGTTTTGCCTTGGAGATGTTTCACTTCTCATCCAAGAAGCTTCTTCAGTTCTGATGCTACCAACGGGCTTTTGGATCCTTGAAAGATTAGGGGTAAATATCATTATTTCCTATGATGTGTTGATTGAGTATTCTACAGTTTTAAATAATTGATATATTTTGTATTTTTGTTCCCTTGTACTTTGTACATAGAGTTGGTCAGATTAAGACAGGTCACAAATGCTGCCGGTACAAAAAAATCCCGCAATTTTTTGCAGTGGCAATAGCATCCAGAGACAGAAAGACATATGTATTTTCTCCCCCCATTTCTTAGTATCCCATGTTGAGATTCAGGATATAGCATTTTGATATTGCTATGCCTGGGAAGAATGCAGAAATCCAGAGTTTTCCTTTGTGTTGATAGTTCCACACAACCTAGAAACTGTTGAAGCAGGGAATGCTGAACTAGTTTTGTTTCAAACTAATTTTTAATTTACAGTGAGTTACAGGTTTAATAAACCGGTAGTGAGCGAAGTCTCATTTATTATTCGGATGCATTTCTTGGTTTTGGGAGGAAAGAATAAAAGGATGAGTTGCAGCAATGTAGATGCTCTTGATTACACTTGTGATAGGTTGGAAATGCCAGACTGAGAACAAATCATCCTGGAGCAGATCTATTTGGGTGATCGCTAAAAGTCAACAGTGACTCTTTACACATAATTCAATTTCTTTGTTTAGAAACAGTGTTCACCACCTTCATAATGGTGTTTACTCCCTGGTTCTACTATATCTGACTTGGTATATTGAGAAGTTTTAAAAAAAATACTAAAGAGAGACGGAGGGCAGTTATCAGGATGAAGAGACTCACCATTTCTGTGATTTTGACAACACCCATCATGTTTCAAAGCAGTGAGGGCAGGGAAACTCATTGAAATTTGTGTTAACTTTTTCTTATCTCCATTTGCAAACGTTAGTTGGCTGTTGTTGTTTGGGGAACTGAAGGCTTATTGTCTCTACTTCAGTCTGGCATAACAGAATACCAGAGTTGGAATGGACCTTTTAGTCCAACCCCCAACTCAGGCAGAAAACTCTATACCATTTCAGACAAATGGTTGTCCAATCTCTTATTTAAAACTTCCAGTGTTGGAGCACCCACAACTTCTGGAGGCAATCGTTCCGCTGATTAATTGTTTTAATTGTCTTCCACCACAACATTCAGGAGTATTATCAAAAAGGAATCGACCAACTGTAACAACCATCTAGACATTGCCAGATCTGGAAAATGGACAACAATTAAGGCAGCAATTTCTTAAATCAACTTTGTTTCCAACAGAATGAGAGATAAACAGCTTAAAAACGCCACATAGAAGAGCCCATAGTAAGCGTGTTTCATTTAGAAACCTAAGATTTTGCTTTAATCAACCAGGACTATAAGGCAATGACAGTCGACATTCTGCAATCCAGTGGTGGTATTCAATTTTTTTTACTACCGGTTCTGTGGGCATGGCTTGGTGGGTGTGGCATGGGACGGATACTGCAAAATTGCCATTTCCTCCCAATCCGCTGGGACTCCGGAGGCAGAGAATAGATGGGGGTGGGTCCAGAATTTTAACTACCGGTTCTCTGAACTACTTAAAATGTATGCTACCGGTTCTCCAGAACTGGTCAGAACCTGCTGAATACCACCTCTGCTGCAATCATACCTTCAGTAATAGAAAATTAAATGTCACCAGGATTCTCAACCTGAAGAGATTACCATAACTGGCCAATAAAATTCAGACAACACTATATGGTAGCAAAGAACAAAGAAAACTCTCTTTGCTGATATCTTGCAACCTTCCTAGTACAGGAAGTCAAAATGAGGCCCCAGTTCCTTTTTTTCCTCTGAAGCCAATATAGGAAGCAATGGACTTAATTCTATAGGCAACACTCTTTTAAAAAGAACTCCTGTGTTAGCATCAATGATTCATGCACAAATGTTTTCTGTGTGTTATTTGGGCATCCTCAGGAAAAGCTATTGTTGCGAAGTTCTCCACAAAAGGCAGAAAATCCATAAACATTTATATTAAAGAACTAAAGTAAAATACTGACTCATAGGAAATTCAGTGGGGGAAAAAATTACATCACATCAAATATTAACTGCGCTTAGTTTAAGTATATACAGCTGACTTACAGCAAAAAAAGTAATTTGGCTGTTTAATTCATTTTTTTAAAAGCAGTGGAAAAATATGTGAGTTGCCCAAAACTGCTCATCTTTGAAAGAGGCAGGAGGAAATTGAAGGACTATGGTATCTTGGCAGAAAATTCTTTAATATATCTATTTAAAAAGTTGAAAAAAATAGTGTTCACTTTTCTTTGAACACAGAATATAAGTATCTCCAAACTTTCTACCAACACATGGAATGCATAGACTTTTGGAAATTCAGACAATGTGTATGTAACTTGATTTTTAACTTGATTTTTATTTTTACTTGAAGTTTTAACCTGTTTTCTGTGTTGCATCTATGACTTTTATTATGATGTTGTAAACCACCCAGAGTCACATAGATGAGATGGATGGTGTAGAAATTTAATACATAAATAATAAATAAATGTATTTAGAAGATGCATCCAGCTGCACTTTCTCACCTGATACTCAGTGCTATTTATGTTAGGATCAGAATCAAGAAAACAGCAATTATTTTTCCGGATTACAATATTCCACCATTTCCACATTGCCATCTCCATACCACCATAAATCTGGAAAATATGTTTCCATATGCTGTATTATATATGACTCTGAATTGAGATCATATTTCTTAAACACCCAGTACTAGTGTATAAGTCTGAGAGGTGAAACTTTTCAGTTGATGCTACATAAGTATGCCATCCCCACAAAAAAAAGCTTTCAATAAATCATAATCAGCATATGCAACACTTTGTCACATGGCGATGAGTGGTTCTCTCTAATTAACACAGTTCTCCAAGGAGAAAAAGTATTTATCTGTTTAAGCTGATAAACCATGCTGAGGGATTATCTCTTACTAACACATGCTGCATAGACTAAGATTTAACACTTACCATATTTATATATTTATTTGTTTGTTTGTTTAACTTATCAAGCACTAGTTCTCTACTAAGTCACTAAATGTGGTAAATTTGGACCTACTTTTTCAAATTCAGGCTAAGGGTCCGGGTTGCAACCAATATATACAGTGACAACATCCCTGGCACCAACTCATTTAAAAAAGATAACTTTTAAAAATTAAATGGAAAATTAGCAAACAGCAGAACAAGCTTGGGAAGCTTCACATCTCTTTCTAAGAACATCTGAGGCCTCCATAAGTCTCACAGCCATTCTTAGAAACTAAAAATGGTAGTTGAACTTTGTAAATAGTATATCCATTTTCCCAGAAAAATCAACAACAATGATGGGTAAGAGGGTAAGGGTAAGAGAAAGTAACTTCAATTTTTTGCCATCTGGTAAACAGGCATTTTTGTGAATCACACCCTCCAGGGGACCCATTTTTTGAGAAGTGCCATGAAATGTTCTGAAAATGTCCAATGTATGGTCTGGCAAGAATGAGAACCACTGTTCTGATCAACCTGCATTTTACACTGATATGGTTCCTTTGTTTTCTTTTTACTGTTTTACTGGCCTCAGGGGGATAGAAAGCTGAGTCAGCCTTGAGCCTGGTGAGATTCAAACTGCCAAATTGCAGGCAGCCAGCAGAAATACCTTGCAGTACAGCATTCTAACCACTGTGCCTCCACAGCTATCAAGTACAGTCCCACTCTTACAGCAGGGATAGGCATGGTAAGACCTCATAGACTGCATTAATTGCCATTTGTTTGGGTGTCTTAAAGACATGGAACAGATTTACTTTGTGCTATTTGCAAATTTTGCTTTTGTTTGTCAGCATAGTGTTAATTTTAAATAATTTGAAATTCAAATATTACCAGACCAAATTCTATATATGAACAAAAAGGATTTCAGATTAAGAGAGTTGGAAGGGACCTTGTAGGTCATCTAGTCCAACCCCCCACTCAAGCAGGAAACCCTACACCATTTCAGACAAATGGCAGTCCAGTCTTTTCGTGAAAGCTTCCAGTGATGAAGTTCCTACAATTTCTTTCCATGAAGTAGGCCCAAATTACTGGAATCTCTAATTAAAAGAGATCAGCACGATGGTTCACTATTTAAAACACTGAGCTGGAAAGCTGACAGCCCAGATTCAAGACCTGAGTGCTACCCGACGGAATAAGTTCCCACCCGGAATTTCCGCTACTGGTTCAGGTGAACCAATCCAAATAGTACCTCTGATGCTAGCCGCCTGATGATGGAAGCATCTCTCACCTCTGCTGAGAATTGAAGATGAGCATTTCCCTCATGACTGGACAGGGGAAACCTTTAAACCTTTTAAACCTACTTAAAAGAATTGGATTATAGAGAAAGGTGGAACATTGAAAGGTCAGTGAAAAGTGTAAGAGAGACCCCCATGCATTCTGTCACTACTCTTTCTCAAAATTGCTTCACTGTACAACACATACCATTCTTTACAGTGGAAGGCACCACAAGGGCAGTCGATATAGGATTGATTCAGGGTGCCCTTGTTGTTTAAAAATTAGAGGCAAATGTATCAGCTCCTGAAGACAGAAATGCTATTTTACACATCCTTTCAGTGCTTCTTCATATATATGGAATATATGAGTTCAAATCCATGAAAGACTATGGGTTATCTCCTGTAATCTCTCTCAACCTCATCTATTTCACATTTTGTACCATAGAAAGGAAATGAAAGGGGGACAAAAACCCTTTCCACGTCTGTCACTGTAAGGTCTTAGAGGATATACGGAGTATAACTATTCTAAATAAATACAGTTACTTTCAAACAACAGTGGTCCCTTGATGCGAAAGAGGCAAGCAGGAGCTAGCAAGTAAAGCAGGTGAGTGGTATAAGCAAAGACAGCAGTGATTTTTTTCTTTTCTTTTCAACAAGACCATTCCAATGTAGCATATACATCATCCTACTGCCATCCAGTGGTAGGCAAGAAGCACAAATTAAATAATTGGGGAAAAAGAAGCAAGCTAGCTTTCATCAAAGGCTACCTAAAGAGTGTCCCTATGGTTTATATACTCAAGCTGAGAGATTCACTTATGAGGGGGTTATGGATGAGTATGGAGGTGAATTTTTTAGGAATATGCCAGTAAAATAGTCTAATGAAAATCTATTGTATACCAATGTATACCTATATATACCTATATTAGAAACATAGAAGACTGAGAGCAGAAAAAGACCCAGTAGTCCATCGATTCTGTCCTTCTGTCTTGTTTTTTTTTTAATTTATGTATTTGTTATTTTACTTATTATTTTTATTTTTGTCAAATGATGGGTGTGTGTTTATCCCCCTGTTTAAACTCAGTTATTGATGACTGACCCACTTGGTTCCAAACTTCCACTACATTTTGGTAACCTTTTAAGGTCTATAGAAATGATTGATTCAAGAATAGTTTTCATTTGGGAGGAATGAATAGCTACAGCAGAATGCTGATTCTTACCCCTATGATATTCAAGATATGATATGCAAGATAAATATAATGCTACATTAGAACCAATAGAAAAAGTTTGATCCAAAATGGAATTTGGGGGGAAAAAGTTTTCCTGATTTACTGCTGTGGCAAACTTGATTCAAAGTGCTGAGCTACACAATTATGTACCACTCGTCCAGAAGCTTTGCTTCTACTAATTTTTCATTCATTTAGGGTTCTTAGAGGAAAAGCACAAAAAAATAAGATCAGCATATAACGGAAACAAGTGCAAGAATGTTTAGATGTTTTTGGAGTATAATGTTCTGAGGTCCTGGAATTGTCAAGCAAAATGTTATTCTTAGCACCTGCAAAGCTTTTGAAACCAAGAAAATTACTCATTACCTGCTGGGCTTCCTTTTGATCCGTGCTATCCTGAGGTGTTTTTCTTTTTTAATTTCAGCTATTTGTGCTTCATTGAACCAACTTACATACATCCAAGAAGTATAGTTGGAAACCTGACCATCATACTTCGTTTCATATCGGTTTCACATTTATTTATTTTGTTGAACCTTCAGTCATTTATGACATTTATTACTTGCCTTGATGAAACCGAATTGTAACAATTGGTTTTGTCCCAACATTTTATTTATTTATTTATTTATTTTTTGAAAGGGGTTGCAATAATTTCAGATGCAAGGAATGGATCTCCAAATAATTCTTGAAACAGTTAGGAGTCTTTCAGGAATAAAAAGCAAAGATAATTTAATTTTTAAAAATTAATCATGCTAATTAGGTGTAAGTGCTTTTTACCAGGAAAAGAAAGTATTTCTAAAAATATTTTTTATAGCATGAAGTCAGGCAGAAACTGAAAAAACAAGATGGAATTTATAGAGAAAAGTATAAATTTTGTAGAACGTTTCTGACTCTGCTCATTCTTTTTAAATTGTAGCTTGTTCTGACCCCTAATTCGTTAGGATATGGAGAGAAACACAGGTATCCAAATGTGTGGCTATTTCTCCTACACATTTTAGTATAGAGACTTTGCCACTGACACTGATTTTTATCAACTTCCTCCCACTCATCTCTAGTTGCTCTCCTGAATAGGCTCATTCCAGTATATGCACTGTATTTCAAACTATTTTTACTTTGGATTTATTTCCACCGCTGTTGGTATTTCAAGATTAGTTTCACCTCCAGCCTTTATATCTTTTCATCCTTTTCAGAGCGAAAGGAACATTTTCCAGTGCAATATATTCATGAGCCCTCAGAAACGCCAATTTTTTCACTACTGGTTAGATTACAGGGATTTCCAGACTTGGTCCCTTTAAGACTTGTGGACTTCAACTCCCAGAGTTCCTCAGCCAGCTTTGCTGGCTGAGGGACTCTGGGAGTTGAAGTCCACAAGTCTTAAAGGGACCAAGATTGGAGACCCCTGGCTTAAAATGAAGAAGGCACCCATCCGCAACACCTGACAGTAGCCAAGCCTTCCCCAGGAATCCCTGCAAAAGATGCAGACACCTTGAGGAGTTGTAAATGGAGAGACGTTACATTCATGCTGCTCCACCCTCTGCAGTGCTGCTTTGGAGACTGAATCCAAAGCTCAGCCCACCCTACTAACAACTTGATAAAACAATTTTCAGTGTTAATATTTATAACCCAACAAAAATGGCTGAACTACATGTTAATGACCATAGGTCCCACTGTGATGAAGATAAGTGGTTTCAAAATTTGATAAACAAGTAAAGCACAAACATCCCCACACATATACAAATTCCCTAATTATGACCCTGTAATCCCTTAATTCATGGTTTTGGGTGGGTGGGTGTGTATGCACATGCTTGTGTACACACACATGAACATACACACAGGTTGTCCTCAACATATGGCTACAATTCAGCCCAAAATTTCTGTTGCTAAGCAAGACAATAGTTCAGTGAATTTTGCCCCATTTTGCGACCTTTCTTGCCACAGTTATTAAGTGAATCACTGCAGTTGTTACGTAAGTAACAGTTATGAAGTTAATCCAGCTTCTTCATTGACTTTGCTAATCAGAAGATCACAAAAGGTGATAACATGACCCCAGGACACTGCAACTGTCATAAATATGAATAAAAGGGACTTCTCAGGGTGCCGTCCGCCAAGCAATTTCGGCTGGCGGCCCCGAAGGGAATCCTTCTCTGTGGGGGCTCCTACCCTTTGGAACGAACTCCCCCCTGGCTTGCATCAATTGCCTGACCTTCGGACCTTCCGCCGCGAGCTGAAAACGCATTTATTTATTCAAGCGGGACTGGCTTAAATTTTTAAATTTTACTTTTAACTGGGGTTGTAATTTTTTAAGAATTTTAAGGGTTTTAAATTTAATTATTTTAAATTTCGGCCGACTATAGAATAAGTTTTTTAATTCTTTGCTTTAATTGTATATTGTTATTGTTTTTTATAATTGGCTGTACACCGCCCTGAGTCCTTCGGGAGAAGGGCGGTATAAAAATCTAATTAATTAATTAATTAATTAAATAAATAAATAAATAAATAAATAAATAAATAAATAAATGAGTCAGTTGCCAAGCTTCTGAATTTTGGTCATATAACCATGGAGGAGCTGCAATAGTCATAAGTGTGAAAAATGGCCATAAATCACTAAATGAAGTGTCGTAAGTTGATAACTATCTGAATATGTAATAATAATAATAATAATAACAACAACAACAACAACAACAACAACAACAACAACAACAGAGTTGGAAGGGACCTTGGAGGTCTTCTAGTCCAACCCCCTGCCCAGGCAGGAAACCCTACACCATTTCAGACAAATGGCTATCCAACATTTTCTTAAAAATTTCCAGTGTTGGAGCATTTACAATTTCTGCAGGCAAATTGTTCCACTTATTGATTGTTCTAACTATCAGGAAATTTCTCCTTAGTTCTAAGTTGCTTCTCTCCTTGATTAGTTTCCACCCATTGCTTCTTGTTCTACCTTCAGGTGCTTTGGAGAATAGCTTAACTCCCTCTTCTTTGTGGCAACCCCTGAGATATTGGAAGACTGCTATCATGTCTCCCCTAGTCCTTCTTTTCATTAAACTAGACATACCGAATTCCTACAACCGTTCTTCATATGTTTTAGCCTCCAGTCCCCTAATCATCTTTGTTGCTCTGCACTCTTTCTAGAGTCTCAACATCTTTTTAAAATGTTGCTAAATTATATACATTTGTAATATAATATTATTGTATTAGTTTAATTCCGGTCCCCAGAGTTTTCTTCTCCCCATTTTTTAAATTATTTTTGTTATAAAGAAAAGAATGAGATATTCTTTTCTTTACAGACATCACGGGATATCACATCATATTTCTTTCCACAGCTGCAGATAGTATGTAGTAAATAATTTGTAGTAAAACACATTTCCATGATGATATTTAAACTCTACTATCTACGGATATTGTTTTGTAAACAGTATATTTTATATATCATATGCAAAATCCATAGATGTGGCCTACGTTAATTATACCTTAACTATGTTTATTCCCTCTTTTTCCCCCTCAATATATTCACATCATCTCAATATTTCTGCCAAATCAAGATTTAAAAACGAAGATTTGAAGTTAGTATTAAAAAGTCGTATTAGCAGTATAGACCATGTTTTTAAAAACCAACTTCAAATCTTCGTTTTTAAATCTTCCTTTGATGGTTCCTTCAAACTTATGCTTGTAAGGCTTGGTAATTGCAGAAAGGGGGCAGGGAGTAAATCAGAAGTCAGGAACTATGGCCCTTTTATGATTTATAGACCTCAACTCAGGAATAAAATGCTCCAAGATCGGAGGGGATCGCGCGATCCGGTAGCGATGGCGGCTGCTGGTTCGGAGGACCGGTAGCAAAAATCCCTGGTCCCCCCCCCCCCGCCTCTGCTGAGCCGCACCATCTGCAGAGGTTTTTTTAAAAAAAAAAAACTTTTAAAAGCCGGTTTTGCTTCAGCCGAAACAGGCCTTTAAAAGTAAAAAACAGCAGAACCTTCCTTGTACTCTTACTTGTAGAAAACATGTTTTCTACAAGTAAGAGTAGTGATTCTAAGGCACTTACCTCATTACTGAGGAACGCATGGCCACAGCCCGAAAGCAGTTTCAGTTTCAGCCAGACAGCATCAATCGCTCAGCTAATCTATTTCCTCGGTGATCAACTGGCTGGCTTTGCTAGCTGAGGAACTCTGGGATTTGAAGTCCACAATAAAATAAAATAAAATAAAATATTCGTGCAGCTTTCTGAGATTTGGTGTGTTTCTGTAGTGTTTCACTCTAACTACACAAACACACAAAATCTCAGAAAGCTGTATTGTGTGTATGTGTGTGTGTGTAAAGTATGAAAGTTGGTTTTTGAGCTTTTTGTGGCTATGTGAAGTGTGAAGTGCAGCTGCTTTTACATTGTGTGTGAGTCAGTTGTGTTGTGTGTGTGTGAAGTGTGAAAGTTGGTTTTTGGTACCTCTTATTGGTTTTTTATACTTTGTTTATTATTTTTATTATTTATTGTTATTGGCCATGCCCACCAAGCCATCTGACCACCAAGCCACGCCCACCAATTAAGCCACGCCCACAGAACCGGTAGGGAAAATTTTTAGATTTCACCCCTGCTTCAACTCCCAGAATTCCTGAACCAGCCATTCTGGGAGTTGAAGTCCACAAGTCATAAAAGGGCCATAGTTCCCATCTCTGGAGTAAATGATACAATGTGCATGATGGTTTTGAAAGGCAAACTCTATTTCTTAGATCATGGGTGTAAAACTCGATCACGTCACATGATATCATGTGACGTATTGCATCATTTTTTGCCTTTGCGGTGCCGCACTGGGTATGGCCTGTGCATGATGCATCCGCCAGCAACCAGTTTGACGTCCCTGCTTAGATTGTGTGGATTTTCTTCATCACATCACAACACACTTTTCTTCATTTGGCATGATGATGCTTATTTTGTTAGCTGGAGTAGGTTCAAAGATAGTATCAGGCCATGGTGTAGGTCTATCTCCCAAAGCTGTCCAAAGGTTTATGAAAAATTGCATAGCGTACTTTGAAGCAACAGTTCTCAACAATCTAGTTAATGTATTATTCCTTGATGTGCCATGTGTCACACCTAATCATGTTTTATCTTTGTTGCTAAGATGATAAAGAAATTATTAAAAATACTCCCACCAGCTACAATTCATTTTAGGCATAACAATCCATATTTACCAATAAATAATTGTATTCAGATGCTTGTAAAAATATTGATTTCTGAATAGTTGCCTCTTTAAAAGTCCCTTGAAATGTTCTGTAGTGGCTATACTTTTGAAATATATTAAGAATATATATTAATATATTAACTGTCTCTTGCCGTGTGTGTGAAAAAGAAAAAGAAAAACTACCAGATTGATGAAATCTCCATTATGTGAAATGATTGTGTAAATAAACGGCTACCCTTAAGACATTTAATTACTGCAAAGTTTATGAGAAAAAATTTATGGAAGAAGAGAATGCAAAGGTCTGTAAAACTTGCTGTAATTACACAAGGTAGAAACTAAATTATTGTCAAGCGATAGTAAATTTGTGGCATGAGAATGCAAATAAGCCATTTCCTTAATTCAGTTTAGCAAAGCAATCATTCAGTCTGATGAGGCCTCATGGTTTGGTTGCAGATTCACAAGTACAATGATCTCTGTAGTTACACATAGAAGCAAATGTATAGAAGCCTGATCGTTTGCAACTGTAACTAAAAGGAACTAGTCATCAGCGTTAATACCACTTTATAATGCCTTGGTAAGGCCACACTTCGAATACAGCAGTTTTGGTCCCCACGATGTAAAAAAGATGTTGAGATTCTACAAAGAGCACAGAGAAGAGCAACAATGATGACTGGAGGCTAAAACATATAAAGAACAGTTGCTGGAATTGGGTATGTCTAGTTTAATGAAATGAAAGTCTTGAACTGTGATGGCGAACCTATGGCACCCATGGCATGCATAGCCATATCAGTGGGCACACAAGCTCAGCTCTGGCTTGCACTGATTTTCAGGCCTTTTGGGCCCACCAGAGTATGGAAACAGGATATTTCCTGCCTCCAGAGGGCGGTGGGGAAGGCCCGTTTTTCTCTCACACCTGGCTCCAAAGCCTCTCTATGAGTTGGGGGATGAAAACTGCCTTTCCCACCCACCCCAGTCCTCCGGAGACCAGAAACCATTTACCCATTCAGGCCCATTTACCAACTTCCAGTTGGACAGGAAGTGACATTTTTGCTGTCCCCAGTCTCCAGAGCCACTCTAGGAGTCTCTGGAGCTGGGGACAGCAAAAAACATCACTTCCTGTCAAACCAAAAGTTGGTAAATGGCCCGTTTCTGGCCTCCAGAGGGCCTCCAGAGGGCCTCCGGGGGATGGGGAAGGCTGTTTTCCTCCCCCCTCGACTCATAGAGAGGCTCTGGAGCCAGGTGAGAGAGAAAAATGGGCCTACTGGGCTATTGCATGTCAGGAGTGGCCGGGGGGGGGAGTTGCACGTGCATGTGTGGGGGCGGGTGCATAAAATTATGGGTGTGGGCACGCCTGTGCAACCCCACCCCACCCCCGCCTCCTGGCACAAGTTGGCAAAAAGGTTAGCCATCACTGGACTAGAACAAGAAAGTGACATGTTAGCAGTGTTCTGATATTTCAGGAGTTGACTCAAATGAGAGAATCGAGCTATTCTCCAAAGCACCTAAGGGCAGGATAAGAAGAAATGGATGAAAATTAATGAAGGAGAAGCAATCTAGAACCTAAGGAGAAATTTCTTGACAGTTAGAACAATTAATCAGTGGAACAACTTGCTTCCAGAAGTTGTGAATGCTCCAACACTAGATATTTTTAAGAAGAGATTGGGCAACCACTATAGGGTTTCTGCCTAAGCAGAGAGTTGGACTAGAACAGGAGTCTCCAACCTTGGCAACTTTAAGACTTGTGGACTTCAACTGCCAGAACTCTGGGAGTTGAAGTCCACAAGTCTTAAAGTTGCCAAGGTTGGAGACTCCTGGACTAGAAGACCTCCAAGGTCCCTTCCAACTCTGTTATTCTAAGTTATTCTAAGTTAGGTATTATACTGTTGATAAGCTGGCATATTCACATAAAGCACAGATGATAAATGATTAAATTCTGAAAGTTCTTGTGACTTTTTTTTGCATATTACCAATTTAGGAAACTATAGTTAAGCTCCCACATCCTATCTACTCTTCTCATATCGGGGTGTTTTGGGTTTTTTTTGCATACATTAATGATCTCATAAAATGAGAGTTTCTCCTTGTAGCTTAGTCATGTTAACCCAGAATCAAGCCATCATTTATGATCCTGGAAAGGTATATAATGCTGAATGTCAATTTTCTGATTCAGTTGCTGGGTTTGTAGTTTGGCATTTAATTTCATATGATTAATTATCACAAGTTCCATTTACCATTACTTGTCTGACAAAAAAAAGAAACAATAGAAGATGGAGGTTTTTTTACTGTTAATATAAGAAACAAGTATTTCTTATAAACAGAGAACCTGTTCCATCTAGCGATTAACATGCTGGACTAGAAACGAGGAGGCCATGTGTTCTAATCCTTTGTTCAGCATGGAAGTCAGTAGGGTGATTCTGAGCCAGTCTCTCTGTCTTAGCCCAGCTCATCTCAGAGGATTATTATTTTGGGTGAAATAAAAGGCAGGTGCATTATGTGGCTTGAGATGTACAAATAAAAATACGCTATCAATCTAATCATCAAAAAATACAAACCCAGGAAGGAAAGAAGGAAGAAATCCTTATGTACAATAAATAATGTGGAAAAGTGCCACAATAGATCCAACAAGAAAGTGACACCACTTTTACATCACCCAGTAGGACTTCAAACTTTGCAACTTTAAGACCTGTGGACTTCAACTCCCTGAATTTCTCAGACAGCATAGCGGGCTGAAAATTTCTAGGACTTGAAGTTCACAAGTTTTAAAGGTTTCCATATTTGCTATCGATATAGCGATAGCAATGGCATTTAGATTCACACTGGTTTACAGAGTCAGCATATTGCCTGCAACAATCTGGGTCTTCATTTTACCCACCTTGGAAGAATGGAAGGCTGAGTTGACCTTGAGCCTGGTACAGGGGTGAAATCCTACCAGTTTGGACCGGTTCAGGAGAACCGGTAGTGATGATTGGCATTGGTTCGCCAAACTGGTAGCAATCATCCCTGGTGTCCCTGCCCCTGTCCCCTCACCCGGTTGCCTGCTCAACAGGCACGTCAGGGCTGCCTTGCCCGCCCCCTCCATGTACTGCGCTTGAAAGGGGCCGCTGCCACTCTCTCCACCCTCCCTCCCTGCCTGGCTGCAGATGTCCGTCTGCCCTTCTGGAGCACCACTGCAGCATCACCATTCACTTTCTTCATTCTCCCGTCGCAAAAGGAAAGCGAATGGCAACGGTGGTGCTTTGGGAGGGCAGGTAGATGTGTTCATTATAGTTGTCAGCTGCAGATATCCACCTGCCCTCCCGAAACACCACCATGGCAAACTAAATAACCCCATTGCACCAGGCCTCCTCCTGCAGCCAAACACGGCCAACTGTGCATGCCCTTTCCTTAAATGGGCTGTGTATGGGGTACTTGGAGAGAGAGCGCACAAGAGAGCTCTCCAACCTCTGTTTTTGTATGTGTGATAGAGAGGAAGGGAGCGATCTGTAGCCAAGACACCCAAACTTCTGGCAGTGGCAGGGGCAGCTTCTGAGCAGCCCTGAGTCAGCCAGCTCCACCTGACCTACTCCCTGAGTCTCACCATTCTCCTCGCCCACCCACCCCCACTCAAGCAGAGGCAGGCTCTGTGGGACAACAGGGCTTCTCATTTTTCCCCCTACGCTTGCTACCTCTGCTTGTCTGCTCACAAGCAGCGATCTTCTCTGCTTCTCTCGGGATGCTAGCGCGGACACCATGCATAGCTTGTCAGGGCTGAACAGGGAAGCCACTGTCACGCCACTCCCCCTCGCTTCCCTGAACGCGAAGCTGAGGCCTTGCACTTCCTCTCCGGGCTGGCTACCAGCAAAGAGCCACACGGCCAACAGCCACTCAATGCCCCACGTGCAACATTGCCCAGCCGGTGGTGAGGATGGAGCAGCCAGCCCAACTTGGGCTTGGGCTGGCTGGTTGTAGCAGCACTGCAGCAGAGGCCCCTGCCAACATTAACCAGCCAACATTAACCAGCGAGCCCAACTTTAATTGAGCCATTCAAGCCACCACTGCAGGGTGGTGAATTTGAAGTTGAAGTTGAAGTTGAATTTGAGCCAGCCACCGCCTGGCTCAAAACCTCACATTTTCTCAGCTGAGGAGGAGAAAAACCTAAAATTTTTCAAATTTTAGATCTCACCACTGGCCTGGTGAGATTCTAACTGCCAAATTGCAGTCATCTGGCAGTCAGCAGATGTAGCCTGCAGTACTGCATTCTAACCACTGTGCTACCACGGCTCATATATAGTGCAATCTATAGTACTACATAGTTTTATTAAAGTTGGGGTAGGTTGTTAAATCTGGAGCCCTGTCACTGGGACTGGGGTGGTTGGGATATGGGATATGGTTTTCCAGACATTTCAGCTTTTCTCTCTGTGATTTTTCAGTTTTTTTGAAGTCAGCCAGCCTCTTAATCTAAATTAGTAAAGTTGTTGTTGCTCATCATTTGCAATGTCTAGACTCCACTTTTCTATAAGACAGTGTCTTTTTTTTCCTTTCAGGACGTCTTCTCACTTATAAAAATTATGGAGGACCCCAAAAGAGCTTTTGTTTTATGGGTTATATTTATTGATACTTACCATATTAAAAATTAAAACAGATGCATTCATAGAATATTTATTTTTTGAATCAGGATAAAAATACCATTAAATATTTACATAAATAAAATATTCTTCAAGGAAAAAAACTTATTATAAAAAGTAACGAGAAGTGACATAATTGTACTTTTTTGCAAACATCTTCAATATCAGCCAATGTTTTGATTTTGTGGTCTTCTGAGAGGAATTTGAAGGAGCCCTAGGGGTCCTTGGAACACAGCTTAAGGAACACTGCTCTAGATGTTGTAAGGTAGTCCTTGACTTACAACCACCATAAAGCCCAAACTTTATGTTGGTAAGTGTGAGCTTTGGTAAATGAGTTTTGCCCCCATTTTAGAATTTGTCTTGCCACGGTTATTAAGTGAATCATTGTTGTTGTTAAGTTAGTAACACAGTTGTTAAATGAATCTGGTTTCCCCATTGACTTTGCTTATCAGGAGGTCATGAAAGGTGATCACATGACCCCAGAGCACTGCAACCTTCATAAATATGCTTGGCTGTACACCACCCTGAGTCCTTCGGGAGAAGGGTGGTATAAAAATTTAATTAATAATAATAATAATAATAATAATAATAATAATAATAATAATAATAATAATAATAATAATAATAATAATAATAATATGAGTCAGTTGCCAAGCATCTGAATTTTGATCACGTGACCATGAGGATAGTCGTAAATGTGCAAAATGCTCATAAGACATTTTTTCAGTGCTAAGTTTGAACAGTCACTAAGTGAACTGTTGCAAGTCGAGGATTACCTGTAATTAAGACACATCACACTCCTTCCACCATATTTCTCCTAACAATGATCTTGCTCTTACAGATCTGGGAAATAACAACGAGCTAAGAATCACACCATGAGCTTCCACTCTCATTAGCCTTAGTCCATCATCTTAATTGCTATCTCATCTGGTCCTTAAATAACCTAGATTCAATTTCACATCCCATTCATTACTTTTTGAATGCTGCTTCCAGCATATTAAGGAAAGGTCTTTCCCACTTGCCGCCAGCCATAGCTTAAACATACTCAGTCAGCATCTCTTTCAGCTCTACCGGAGTTAAAATAAAATTATCCCTCTTTCGTCCAACACCATGCAAGGGTAGCCTCAAGATGTATAAAATCAAGTTTTCTCATCTAGTTATTTTGGAGTAAAGTCAAGTGATTTGAACAACGGTAATAAGGGATGGCAAATGACATGCAGGTACAGTTTTCTGCTGAATTAAAGATGGATGGTGAGCAATTCAAATCAAAGGAAGACACTAAATGAGGCTTTCACCTGAAAAATAAGTTGTGTACTCATGCCATAAGCATGCACAATAGTTCACGTACTATAGCTGCTTTGCAAAATCAAGATAAACTCCTCAGAAACAAGGCAGGAGTTGGGGCAGAATCTCATAATTGTTGTTTACAAAAAGTTTCAATGATAAATTAACTCTTGCATTCTGCCTGCAATAATAAACTTTGTTTTAATGTGTGGTATTTAACAGCATTAGTCATGGTTCAACAGATAGTATTTACAGATGTATAAATTCAGCCGATTATCAAGTAACGCGTGGAGTTTAGTCCCTGCTTAGTAAAAAGAAACAAGTAACATTAAATCATATTTTATAATGGAAAATAAATACTTCTTCTGTATCATACACCTCTTCTTTTCTCTTTAGATTCATTGCTTATATACCTACATTAAATTGTTTGCTACCTCTTTTTCATATCAGAGACCCATTTGGAATGCCATTATTTTAGGAAAAGCAATTATATCTAGCCATTGTTAGATTACCCCAAGATTCCAAATGTTTCCACTTTAGGAAAGCAGGGCTAGAAAAATCTTAAATGATGTATGTACACACACACACACACATACATGTACACAATGGTGGGATTCAAGTAATTTAACAACCGATTATCTGCCCTAATGATTTCTTCCAAAAACCAGTCTGCCAGACTGCTCAGAAAGTTAACAACCAGTTCTCCCGAAGTGGTGCGAACTGGCTGAATCCCACCACTGCATATACACATATGCATACACATTCATACAGTGTGTGTGAGAGAGGGAGGGAGGGAGGGACGGAGGGAGAGAGAGAAAGAGAGAGAGAGAGAGAGAGAAAATATACTGTGTGTGTGTGTGTGTGTGTATTCATATATATATGAATGTGCCTTGCGTCCTTTTGGCAAAAGGACTATGGATACTTCTGTATCTGCTCCTGATTTGTAAAAATCTAGTGATTTTTGTTTATGGTTTTACCCAATCATATCATGTAATGTCCACATCAATTTGCTATTATTTTAAAAACTCAAAATGCCATTGAAATGCTATTTATTTAAATTAACATTGCGATGCACTCCTGTCAAATTATGTGGATAATTTGTTAAGTTCAGAACTGCACACTGCAAGAATAGAACAGATAGTTTTGACAGTAAATATAATCTTGAAGTCCCCTTTTGAAAGGCAAACTTTAGGGGTAAAGGGGCACATGTTGAATGTTGACAGCAAGATGTGGACATTGGAAGAACTAGCCCACTCATAAAGTGATTCCCATGCTGGGCTTGGCCATGCTTCAACTCCAGTAGAATAAATTAATACTAGTTATTTGAAATAAATTGATTGCTTGTAGACAATAAACAAAACAACACCGGTTTGGTTTGGTTGGGCTGGGCTGGGCTGGGCTGGGCTGGGCTGGGCTGGGCTGGGCTGGGCTGGGCTGGGCTGGGCTGGGCTGGGCTGGGCTGGGCTGGGTTGGGTTGGGTTGGATTGGGTTGGGTTGGGTTGGGTTGGGTTGGGTTTGGATTGGATTGGATTGGATTGGTTGAGAGACATTCTATAGTGGCACAAGTGAAATATAAATGTCCACAGGCAGATCTAGAGATATTCTTGTCTACTTCCCATCCATTTATGCTCTTTTTGCCCGCATTCCAATGGTGGAGACTAAAATCTGAAAAACCAGGAAGACAAAATTTCTGAAGATGTTTCTTTTTGTGGGACATCTCTAGAATTTTGTCTCAGGGACAGACCACACTGTCAGCTTTTCCCATGACACAGATGATGGGTGGGCTTAGTTTAACCCGGGGTGAAATGCTCCCAGTTCGCACCGGCTCTCCCGATTAGGTAGCGATGGCAGCTGCCGGTTTGGAGGACCAGTAGCAAAAATCCCTGGCCCCGCCCCCCTGCCTCTGCTGAGCCACACCATCTGCAGTTTTTTTTTTTAACTTTTAAAAGCCGGTTTTGCTTCAGCCAAAACAGGCCTTTAAAAGTAAAAAAAAGCCTTTGAGGACCCTGCCCCTCAGCTGAGACCAGCAGAGATTTTTTTAAAAATATATATATAAAGGCTACTCTGGGGATCTCACCTGAGTTCCTCATCAGCAGAACCTTAAAAAACATGTTTTCTGTAGAAAACATGTAGAAAAACTCCTTTTAAAAGAGTCTAAGCCACTTACCTGATTACTGATCAACCTCATGGCTCTGCTCACAGCCCAAAAGCCCCAGTTTCGCTTTTAGCACAAGACAGAACTAATCTAAACTTAGCTAATCTATTTCACCACTGAGTGATTAATGCTGTCTGGCTTTGCTTGCTGAGGAACTCTGGGAATTGAAGTCCACAATAAAATAAAATAAAATAAAATAAAATAAAATAAAATAAAATAAAATAAAATAAAATAAAATAAAATAAAATAAAATATTTGTGCAGCTTTCTGAGATTTGGTGTGTTTCTGTAGTGTTTCACTCTAACTACACAAACACACAAAATCTCAGAAAGCTGTATGTGTGTGTGTGTCAGTTGTGTTGTGTGTGTGTAAAGTGTGAAAGTTGGTTTTTGAGCTTTTTTGTGGCTGTGTGAAGTGTGAAGTGCAGCTGCTTTTACACTGTGTGTGAGTCAGTTGTGTTGTGTTGTGTGTGTGTGTAAAGTGTGAACGTTTTTTTGTTTTGTTTACATTTATATCCTGCCCTTCTCTGAAGACTCAGGGCGGCTTACATTGTGTAAGGCAATAGTCTCATCCTATTTGTATATTTATATACAAAGTCAACTTAGTTTGTTGGTTTTTGGTACCTCTTATTGTTTTTTATACTTTGTTTATTATTTTTATTATTTATTGTTATTGGCCACGCCCAGCCAGCCATCTGACCACTAAGCCACGCCCACCAATTAAGCCACACCCACAGAACTGGTAGGGAAAATTTTTAGATTTCACCCCTGGTTTAATCCCATGTATAACTGGATCTCTTAGGGTTAACTCTAATCTACCAGAAATTACCTGACTAGATTAATTGCAATTCCAGTAACACAGTCCTCCCGTTAGCTCAATTAAGCATGCCGGGGGAAACAGCAATATGCTTTCAGTGTACAATGTATAATAATGTAAACAACAAAAAATTACTATAAGCTCAGCAAATGTTTTCAGTTTGTTGTTTGTTATGAATATATCATTACCAGTTTACTTTATTTTTATAACATATCAAATAATGCATAGGACACATATTGCCCTGCACAAAGAAAAAAGAAAATATAACAATATTTTAATAATCCTTTTAAAAATATTGTTGTATTGAAGCATCAGCAGTACTGTTGGATATACTGCAGCAATTTATTTTGCAGCATAATATCTTACCTCCTGAGAATTTATATTTAATGAAGTTATTGAAGAACCATTTATCATACCGTTCAAAGGTTTAAAAACTTCAAAATGGAGAAGAACAGAGCAGATTTTTTTTAAAACACACAAGATTTAAAGAACAGACAGATCAGCAGTTTTAAAAAAATTTAGTCTGAGAAATCCTTTTCATTCTTAAAAATGATTGAGGATGAGGGGCAGGTTCCAAATCCCGTCGCTACTGGTTTGCTCGTGTGTGCGTGTGCGCTCACACATGTGTGTGACGCCTCTGTGCATGCGCAGAAGCATCCAGGCGGATGGGTGGAGCCTCCCGCTGCTACTGGTTTGCCCAATCCGGTACAGACTGGTAGCAACCCACCACTATTGAGGACCCCAAAGACTTCTGGTTTATATCAATTATATCTATCAATCTTTGCTGTATTAGAAATTAAAATTGAGAAATCTAAAATTATTGTTTTTATTTATTTATTTCACTTTGTCGACACCCCCCAGTCCCCCAAATGGGGCTCTGAGACTCCTTAGGTCCCCAGCCACACTTCAAGAACTGCTGATCTAGTTGAAAATTCTGTACAAGAAAAATTTATTTGACTACGTATTTGTTTACTTTATTCGTATAAACATTTCCCTTTCATTGTCTAATTCACTTGCAGAATTCATGTGACAATTTGGAACCTGGACTTAAACCACTGCTCTATCAGATTTCAAATAATGTGGCTCTTAGATATAGTATGAAGAATTCCCACCCCCCTTCTTTTTTTCCCTCTCAATTCTATCTCCTCTTTGACTTACACTGAAGCTAGTAAAAATAAAAAGATCGGGATCTATTACTTTTAAAGGGATCTGGATAAATCCATGGTGGTTATATTTATTATCAATGATTACCAGTTCTGGTGGCAATAAATACCTCTAGCACTGGAGGCAATGTGTTCCAGACTGCTAGGAGCTCCTTCTTGCAAACTTCGTAGAGACCCTCTATGAACAGAAGGCTGTTTTTTGATCTGATGGAGAATGAGTCTTATTCTTATGAGAGAGGAGAGGGAGGGAGGGAGGGAATGACATTTTCAGAGAGGTACGGAGCATAGCCTTCCAAAATCTCTTTGATGTCCACTCAGCTCTACTTTCCATCATCTACTTTAGACCACTTGCCTCTTTCTTCTCACAAAATCCCATGCCTAAGACAGTTAGATACCAAATTAATGCAGCAGCCACATGGCCAGGACACTAAGTAATGAGAAGTCAGACAGCTAGATGGACAAGATGTTTAAAGCAGCAGTGTGTGCTATCAAACATTTGCCTCGTATAGGAAAACTGAAGCCACGTGTGACCTTGTATTTGTAAGGTCCTAAAAATGTCTGTGCACTGTCAGGGTGGGTGGCAAGAAAAATACGCTTTTAAAGGACAGCTACGTTTATTGCTTCTCTTTAAAAAGATTAAAATTTATGCACAGGGTTTCATTAGCACATCTGTAAAAGAGTTATGTTAAGGAATAAAAATTGGCAGATTGGGGAAAACCATAATGAGTCTAGAGATTCACAGGTGTTAAAAAGCTGAAAAGCAAAACCAGATGTTGCTCCTGGTCGTAAGCGGCAGTCTGAAGATAATCAAAGGAATTGGGGTTATTAGAGAGACAGATTTTACTACCGCTTTAATTTTATTACACTTTTACTTTTATTTATTTATTTTATTGCATCTGCTTTTTCTGTCAGATTTGGCAAGACACGTATGCTTTAGTCCTATCTCTCAGGAAACTATATTTGATGGGCCCAAGGATGCAGGCTTTTCCTTCCATGGTTCCCATTTATGGAATATTCTCCATCTAGAAGTGAGGTCGGCTTCTTCCCTCTTTATTTTCCTAAAGTCCTTCAAGAGTCTCAGGGAAATGGCGTGCTCCGAATGTCATAACATGGGGGGTCAGGGAGAGGGCCCAAACCTATTGGCCATGGCGGGGTGGGCAGAGGGAACAAATCTCCCAGCAAATATTAGGTGACCCAAGCCCTTTCCCCAGCACATCAGTAAAATGGTCACAAGAACAATTATGTTTCCTAGTGTTTTCTTCAGATTTGAAGTTCATTCCTCCAGCATGCCAAGGGATTTCCTTTTGGAGGAGTAATCCAGTGATGAAATCCAATTTTTTTTACTACTGGTTCGGTGGGCATGGCATGGTGGGCGTGATGTGGCTTGGTGGGCATGGCTTGGTGGGCATGGCAGGGGAAGGATACTGCAAAATCTCCATTCCCTCCCCACTCCAGGGGAAGGATACTGCAAAATCCCCATTTCTACCCCACTTCTGGGGGGGAGGATATTGCAAATTCTCCATTCCCTCCCCACTCCAGGGGAAGGATACTGCAAAATCCCCATTCTCACCCCACTCTAGGGCGAGCCAGAGGTGGTATTTGCTGGTTCTCTGAACTGCTGAAAATTTCCACTTCTGGTTTTCCAGAACCTGCTGGATTTCACCCCTGGAGTAATCCCTCAACAGAGTTGAGGAATGGACCTCAACTCTGGCAAAAACATTATCAAATGCCATCATTCTGGAAGGCAAATGGGTAAATGCCAATGTCTCCACCCCTCTGGAGGTGGAAATGGTAGTGAACACCAGTATTGTGATCCTTTCAGAACACTGATGTTTACTAGCATTTTCATCAGATTTGAGGTCCGTTCTTCCAGCACGAATGGAAGAAATCCTTGGCATGCTGGTGGAATGGACCTCAAAACCAGTGTTCCCTCTACTTACAACATTTCCTGCTGCATTTCCCACTGATTTTCTGAGGAAACCAGAAGAAAAGATTGCAAATGGCAATCACATGATTGGAGATCATTTGGCAACCAGTTGTAAATGCAAATGTTTAATGATGGCACGACCTTTTACAATGGCTGGAAGTGTTTTACAGGCCACAAAGCACCCATTCTGAGGGTGTCATGACTGAATGGTTGTTAAACAACAGATTGTAAGTCAAGGAACTATCTGTATGACTATTGTTGACTGTTCATTGTTTCTTATAAATATACATATACATATACATGCACACACACACACACACACACACACACACACACACATATATGTTTTCTGAGGTTTTTGCGGGTGTTTGTATGTAGGTCTTTGGTTATTTGGGTTTTCTCCCGCGTAAAATTGGAAGTGTCTTGGCGACAAAGGCTCATTCGTCATCTTTTATTTATTTATTTATTTATTTGAATTTATATCCTGTCCTTCTCCAAAGACTCAGGGCGGCTTACACAGTGTTAAGCAATAGTCTTCATCCATTTGTATATTATATACAAAGTCAACTTTTTATTGCCCCCAACAATCTGGGTCCTCATTTTACCTAACTTATAAAGGATGGAAGGCTGAGTCAACCTTGGGCCTGGTGGGACTTGAACTTGCAGTAATTGCAAGCAGCTGTGTTAATAACAGACAGACTTAGTCTGCTGAGCCATGAAGCAGAAAACACCAGCCTGAAGATGACGAATGAGACTTCATCGAAACGTCGCCAAGTCACTTCCAATTTTACACGGGAGAAAACCTGAATAACCAAAGACCTACATATATGTGTGTGTGTGTGTGTGTAGGTCTTGCAGTATTCAGGTCTTTTCCCATGTAAGGTTGAGAGTATCTTGGCGACGTTTTGACGAGGTCTCACTCGTCATCTTCAGGGTGGTGCTTATGGCTTTGTGCTTGTGCAAGCAAATCGTTGTCGGAGCTGCCGTCTCTCTATAAATACTGATGGGGAGGTGGGGAGTGTAGGCTTTGTTGCTGTAAGCGGGTTGGTTGGCTGTGTGGTTGCATCTTGATTGGTAGGTGGAGTGGTGTTTCCAGATTATTCGGCTGTTTCGTAGCATCCTGTGTGGGTGTGGTCCTAGTTGTGTGCCCATTAGTCTTCTGTGTTGTAAAGACCTGGTTAATGGGCTGTGTGGAAACGTCCTAAGTTCTGGGAATGTGACCTCCTGAGTCTTGTGCTGTAACATCTTGGGTGGTTGGTTGTGTTGTGACGTCCTGAGTTTTGGTGTTGTGGCCTCTTGGGTTCTGTGATGTAATGTCCTGAGCAGATGGCTGTGATGCAGCATCCCGGGTTTTGGTTTGGCTCCGAGTTTGAGGTCTTGTCATGTGTTCATGGCGTGATTGGAGGGGGGCGCAGCAGCCGGTGGTGCCAGTGTGGTCTGGCTTCTGGGTGGTGGTTGTGTTTCGTTTGTGGGATGGGTTGGGTTTGAATCTGGTGAGGATGATTGGTGGTGATGTTGTGTGTTATCCTAGGTCCGGTGTCAATTTTCGTGGCTGAGACTCATTTCTTGACTAGGGCTAGTTTCCAGATGTCTGGTAGGCGGGAGGTATTGTCACGTTTGTTCATGTTGTGTGGGTGTTTCTCTATTTCGATGGCTTCCATAATTATTCTCTTCTTGTAGTGTTCAGTTTTGGAGATTAATTTGGTTCCTTCAAAATCAGTTTCATGTCTTGTGGTTTTAAGGTGCTGGAAAAGGGAGGAGGTTTTTTTCTGGCAGTACCGGCTGTCACCACTGGCTGCTGTGCCCCTCTCCGATCCCTACACAAAGCAAACTGACACACACCATGAACACATGACAAGACCTCAAACTCGGAGCCAAACCAAAACCCGGGATGCTACATCACAGCCATCTGCTCAGGACATTACATCACAGAATCCAAGAGGCCATAACACCAAAGCTCAGGACGTATATATATTGCTGCCCAGAATCACTTCCTGTGAGATGGACAGCCATATAAATTTGATAAATAAATAAGGTTGTTGTTGCTTTTTTTTTTTTTTACTAAACTTTGGTCAGCTGAGATATGATTTAACCACATTTGTCCACATTCCCCATTTGAGAAAATGGCAGCTGGTCTTTCAGCAGCCTAAATTTGAAATGAATCCAAATCACAGCAGATTTGTTTTGGGGCAGCAATAACATTATGTTAGATTTGCAGTAGGGGAGTTCACCATTTAAAAACTGCCTTTGGTCAGGCAGAGGCAAAAATTATATGATTTTGCCATTATAAAATGGAAGTGAGGAAGCAGAAGATGGAAGGGTTCCCACAGCAGATACTGTGAATAAAATATATTTGGTAATAAATTACTCTTCCTGGGACTGTATCTCATTAAGGGTACAATGAGTTGATGAAGCAGGTTTATGCAACTATTATCTTTTCACCACATTCTCTTTTAATATCTAAAACTGACCAAAACATGTGACCCAATATTCTTCTTAAGCTTATTCCTAACTTTTCAATTACAGCAGATTCAGATTAACAGAGTTGGAAGGGACCTTGCAGGTCATCTAGTCCAAACCCCTGCTCATGCAGGAGATCCTACATCTGCCTCTACCTAGGATCGAATTCACAACCTCCTGATTGTGAGCCCAGAGCTCCAACTCTAGGCCAGAGCAGCTGGGCAATAGGACATTTGTGGGCTGTCTGGCACATTAAACATTATACTGAGTTGTATTGAGTTTCAAAAAATATACCTACTTTTGGAGCAGAATTTTCCACTCCCATGCATATTTCATGTGAAGCAGAGCATGCTGGGAAATAAAACTAGATTTGGGAACTGAAACTTTGCTTTAGCTCATGTTGGGCTCTCAACATTACCACAAAGCAAATGCATACAAAACTCATTAATTAAGAATTCATACAATTTCATGGACCTAAAAATAAGATGGACAGATTGTTCTGCTATACATTCTCTTTACTGATGCTGAGCTAAATTGAAACTTCTTGTATAAATCAATTATCTTTCTATAGATAATGAATCAATGTCTCTCCAAATCTATTAAGATTAGAAACTAATTCTGTACTTCTGTTTATAGTTGTTCTCTCTCTCTCTCCCTCCCTCCCTCTCTTTCATTCTCTTCTCCCTCCCTTCCTCCCTCCCCCCCTCTCTCTCTTCCTCCCTCCCTCCCTCCCCACCCTCTCTCGCTCTTTCCTTTCCTTCCTCCCTCCCTCTCCATATTAGCAAATATAGGCTTCATGTCATGCCAGGAACTTAGTAATATTTTTGTGGCAACCTGATGTTTTATTTCCTCATCTGGCCCCGCATCTGTTGTGTCTCGTCCAATCTCACCTCAGCCGGGGTCTTCTTATCTGCTTCCGAACACGGAAGAAGAAATACCTCCAGCCCCCAGCCCTGGCTCCATGCCCAGACAGGCTGAAGAAGAAGAAATACCTCCAGCCCCCAGCTCTGGCTCCATGCCCAGGCAAACGGAGCAACTAGACCCCTCCCCCTCCTCCACAGCATGTGAGCCTGAGGAAGGTTTATTACCAACAGCTGCCGACTGGAGTGACCCTCGCGTCAGAAGACTTGATAGGCGGAGGCAACAGAAGGAAGGGAGGGGCAGGCCTGGATAAGTGCTGAGTCATGGAGCCACACCCCATGGCCTATATAAAGGATCTGCTTTCTGGCATTCTCTGAGTCAGGCAAAGTCTAAACATATCTTGCTGAAGTCACTTTCTGGTCTCCTGCCTGCCTTGAGGACTTTGCTAGGACTTTGGCAGAGCTGCAGAGGCACGCCTGATTCGGATTTCCCTGACCCGGCCGTCAGTGGAGGAGTGGGACACGACAGCATCCCTTCCTAGCCTACCTTTTCAGAACCAGTGCCTTTATACAACCCTTGATCTTTGGAGGGGGAAAAAATGCTGCATTAAAGAAAGTTTGTTTTATGCATAATAATGTATCAAGCGGCATTCTGGAAAATTCAATGACTTTCATTCCACTTTATACATTTCACTTTGGATCTCAGGGGATAAGATAAAGTTTTCTGCCTCTTCTATGGAAATCCAGGGGGGCTGCAGTACACTCTATTACTGTAATATATGCCAAGCTGAATGTTCTCAGAAGCTCTCTTTTCTTTTAAACCCAGCCAAATACAAAATCAATGCAATTTTCCTCTGAAGAGTAGGCTGTCTGTGTTGCCTAGAGGCTTCAAGTTATTAGGGGCCTATTTTGGTGAAGCTCTCCCTTCTTTCTGAAATGCTTTTGTCCAATAGCTCCGTGTGTGCTTGGTAAGAATAGTGATGAGTTATTAAAAATGTGTCATTTGTATCTTGTTTGCAATTTTCTTGGCTTATAGAATAGAAGTCCTCATCATTTGTTTTAAACAGAATAGAATATTCAGACCGGCCTCATATTCCTTTGACCTCCAAGATTCACCTCAGAAATGAAATATAGAGGAATATCTTCACTGGCTTGACTATTAGTACTCTCTGTAGGATGTAGGACCAGGGGTGCAATCCAGCAGGTTCTGACAGGTTCTGGAGAAACAGTAGCGGAAATGTTGAGTAGTTTGGAGAACCAGCAAACACAACTTCTGGGTGGCCCCAGAGTGGGGTGGGAATGGAGTTTTTGCAGTATCCTTCCTCCAGGAGTAGGGAGAGAATGGGGATTTTACAGTATCCTTCCCCTGCCATGCCCCCCCAAGCCACACCACGCCCACCAAGCCACATCCACAGAACTGGTAGTAAAAAAAATTGGACTTCAGCACTGTGTAGGACCCCAAGAGAACAGAGCCTCAGACACATACGGATGTGGGAAGGATTTGAAAGGAATCCTTCACAGAGTGCTTCAATAACAATTTCAGCAGAGTTGTAGTCTATGCATAAGTAACTAGGAGAAGCCTCTGAGAACCTGTTGGAAGGGAAATTCAGTTCAGTTCCAAGCTGGAAGAAAGAGGCTGGAAACAATATGGAGGCTTTTGGGAAAGAAGGTTTATTGAACAAAGACAGTGTGCAGTTCTGGGTCAGCTGACAAAATGGAGTGGGTGGGTTTTTATACCTTCTGGATTCCTATGGGGGGCATGTAGGGGTTATGTAAGGGTCATGGCTGGCTCTATAGGCAAAAGAGGAAATGCAAATCCTAGGTCCATTATGGTGAACATATGGCACGCGTGCCGGAAGTGGCATACAGAGCCATTTTTCTGGGCATGCGAACTGTCTCCCAACTCACCTGCAGCTGCACATGATGCATGCCCCAGCTGGAGTTCAGGCCTCCTGTGCACATGCACACAATTCAGGGGACCCAGATGGTCTTTGGAGCTCTCCTGCACTTGCACACGCATTTGTACATGTGCATATGAGTACTGGTGCACAGCGAGTGCACAGTGTGACAGAAAATAGATGCTGAAAACCATGCACATGTGCAGATGATGCAATCACTCATGCAGCGCACAAGGGGAGCTGTGTGAAACCTGCACGCATACGCAGCTGGTGCAATTGCATGCACAGCGCATGGTGGGGGACACATGCAAAAGCTGTGCACATGTGCAAATGGTGTGGTTGCACATGCAGCTCACTGTGGGGGCACACATGAAAGCTGTGCACATACGCAGATGGTGCAGTTGTGCATGCAGCACATGAGGGAGGAGCCGCGTGTTAGCAGGGATAGCAAGCACAGGCGCAAAGTGTGCAAAGCCCATACCTCTTCGGCACTCGGGGAGTAAAAGATTCTCCACCAAGGTCTTAGGTGTTTGTGTGAGCTAGTTTTGTCAACTTTTTGTTTGTAGTTTATCTGAGTTTCTGTCTTGACCCAGTCTTTCTGAATGGATTACCAAATTGGCATGTCTAAAAGCTGGCCTCCTCAGTTTCTGCTTGGAGCAGGGAAATTGAGGCTGGTTTTTGTCTCCCTTAATTTTTTTTATTTCTCTCTAGGGGAAATATTTTATCCTGAATGCAATCAATGGCTTTGTGTCTTTATTTTGTAGCAATCATAACAGCATTCTCTGTGGTGCTCAAAGTTGGTGTTCCTTCTAAAATTTCATCTCCGCCCAGCTTAATTCTTGGACCACTGTGCAATGGAAATCTTTCCAACCAGACCATTAATGAGCCCCGGTGGTTAGAGTGCAGTACTGCAGGGTACTTCTGCTGACTGCCGCTTGCCTGACATTTGGCAGTTCAAATCTTACCAGGCTCAAGGTTGACTTAGCCTTCTGAGGTGAGTAAAAATGAGGACCCAGATTGTTGGGGGCAGTAGGCTGACTCTGTAAACCACTTAGAGAGGACTGTAAAAGCTCTACAAAGCGGTATATAAATCTAACTGCTAGTGCTATTAAAATTTCACAAATCTGGAGCACATTTTGCCTTCCAATGCACTGATTTTCATAAAACTCTCATAAAAGGAGCCAGAAAAATAAATACTACGTTGCAGGGAAACACTAATATGACAGGATGGCAAATATGTTATGTGAATTAAGAGTGAAATCGATGTCACCCAACCAGAATGAATGCTTAAGTAGAACCCTCCTAGAGGTGGAAATAATACCTGCTTGCCAGGAAAGGGAGAAAAAGAAACTCTCGTTTTTGTTTCCATTATTAATTTTCTTTCATTGACCTAAATTAAAATGCATTAATTTTAAAGAAATTAAAAATGAATGTTCAAACTCATCCTCTTTAGATTCAAAAAGAAAGAAAGAAAGAAAGAAAGAAAGAAAGAAAGAAAGAAAGAAAGAAAGAAAGAAAGAAAAGAAAAGAAAGCAAATTCACTTTATAAATGAAGTCTTTCTCTCTAGGTTATTACTATTTGCATTTGAATAAGAAGCCATACAAAATCAAATAAAAGCTTCAAGGTCAAAAGTCTTTTAATAGAAAGTAAAGCCTACAAGGGGAATTTAAGCAATTACTCCCAACTAAAACAGCCATTAGTTCAAACATATCACCGCTTCTAAATGATTAGTGATAAAATCCCATTTTGTTTAACAAGTGCAGGGATGATAGTGATTTTCAAAATACTATATTTCTCTAGAGCCAGGTTTTTACTTAAGGCAAACTATTAACATATTTACAGATGTTTTGTTGGGTGATTGAGGAGACAGGAGACAGGTCTATGTGAACAACAGCTCTTTATTGTACAGTGAGAATCCAGCAAAATATACAGTGGTGTAGCTCTCTTTATATAGTTTCTTGGTCAGGGTGTCAGCCAATGACCTTTCAGCTTTTTCCTGCTCAATTTTCTCTCCAAAATTAGATATGTAACACCAGACAATGCTGCTTTTTGTGAAAATAGAATGTAACGTTTATATTGGATGCCTAAAATGAAGACATTTTAGCCATCCATAAATGAGGTCCTATCGATGGATTAAAGCAGCCTCCACGAGATGGGATCTATAATCTGTTTATGGGAATACAATTCTCATCCATCTCCAACTTAATACTTGGCCAGTCTGGAGAAGATGATGTGATCTGTAGTCTAATGAAAGCTGGAAAGGATTTTACTTTGGGTGTCTCCCTTAAAAGATTGCTAGCATGGGTCCTATGAAGCAGTGATGGGTTTCAAAAATTTTTACTACGGGTTCTGTGGGTGTGGCTTGGTGGGCGTGGCTCGGAGGGCGTGGCAGGGGAAGGATACTATAAAATCTCCCTATCCACCCCACTCCAGGGGAACGTTACTGCAAAAATCCCCATTTCCTCCCAATCAGTTGGGACTCAGGAGGCAGAGAATAGATGGGGGTGGGGGCCAGTCAGAATTTTTATTACCGGTTCTCCGAACTACTCAAAATTTCCGCTACCGGTTCTCCAGAACTGGTCAGAACCTGCTGAAACCCACCTCTGCTATGAAGGCAGGTCGTTTCTGTGGTGGCCCTCTTCTTTAGAATATCATTTGTATGAAACCAAAATTAGAAATTAGAAGCAGGTGAGATGAAAATTTTAGAAGAAGCAGCACCTCCTGCCACAGGGGCACACTGTGGGAAATAAGCTGTTGAACTGTTCTATTGCTAGAATGTTTCTCTCTCCCCTCCCTCCCTCCCTCTCTCTCTCCCCCTCCCTCCCTCCCTCCTTGCAATTTAAATCCATTATTCCAAATTCTGTTGTCTGGAAGAAGAGAAAACAACTTTTGAGACTCTTCAAATGACATCTTTCGGGCATTTAAAGAGAGTTTATCATGTCCCTCTCCCCTAGCGATCATTTCCAAAGGCTAGACTTCCATTTTTTTTTTATTTATAGTGCATAATTCCTACTTGTTTGATCATTTTTGTTACCCTTTACTGAACCTCTTCCAATTTCTTTGACTCCTTTTCACGGTGTGGGCTTAAGAACTGGACATATTATTTGAGATGAAGTCTGGCCAAAGCAGCATATGAAAGGACAGAGTTTGAGTTGTGACGTGATGCGCACAAGTGACTATTTTGACATCATTGTGGCTAGCTGTGGATGCTTGTGATTCACCTGTGAGTTATCAGCTCACAGGTGAAGGGAAAACAAGATTTCGGGCTATTTCTAAAAGATAAATGCCCCTGGTTTATAAGTGCATTTTTCAAATTGCCAGATTAAAACTACAGAGCATTCAGACTGATTTTCCCACCAGGAATGGTCATTCCTATCTCCTCGGTCAAAATTAATTCCTCTCCATCTCAGAATGCGTCTTCTGAGTTTCTGCTTTTGAAGCATTCAACTTTCCATAATGACTTGATTCACCAAGAGATCAACAGTTTCACCATCTAAGACAGAAGCAATTTCACGCTAATGACTCCCCCAAAGTAAGAGAGGAAATGCCTGCATATCCCATGATTGCTGTCTCAGTCCCTGGCAGTGCAATTTCAGGGTCCTTTGGCAAGTGTCTCCTAACATTCATTTGATACTTGGCAGCCATCTCTCTCCCTTGCAACCAGAGGCGAGATCTTTTTCTTCCTGTGAAATCCTTTCAATGTCCTTCCTGTATTGCAGCATTTAAATAATCAGAGGGCTCCAGCCAGGCGTCTTCAGCTTGAATCAGTTCTAGTGATTTTCAATCTTTTTAATGGTATTTTAAATGTTTATGCTTTATATTTGATTCCATGCCTTATGAGAAAGACAAATATGTCCCTTATTTTAGCAGCAGCCACCTAAAACATACATTTATTGAACATACTTTTAAACAGCATTCATCAAAAGCAATAGGATATTTTAGTATGTAACAGTAGCAAAAATCCAAATTTATTATGATTAAAAACAAAATACTGTTTATAAATATCAAAATATTTATAAGAGTTTTGAGGAAGTATGATTTAATGAAGAAGTTAGCATCTTTCTTATGTCCAGAGGCTACAATTTTTTTAAAAAGTGATTTCCCAAGGCTGGAGAGGATTGGACATCGATCTTATAACATGAAAGGGGTGAAGTCACATTCTTCAGCCAATAATTTTGGGATCGGGAGAAATTAAATAGGTATTGGCATTAAATCTTACAGAAGTTTAGCTGGGCATCAATACAAGTATATACCCAACTGCAAAGATCGATAAGAATTTATGTCTGGAGATATCTGAGGTAGAACGATTTTAATAGCGCCATAGCAGCTAATCATATACATCTGCCAATATGTCTACATGTATTTTCTGTCTTCTATGATAAACATTAAAGTATTTGCCTATTCAAATTGAGTGTAATGGTAAAGGTAAAGGTTCCCCTTGCAAATATGTGCTAGTCGTTCCCGACTCTAGGGGACGGTGCTCATCTCTGTTACAAAGCCAAAGAGCCAGTGTTTTCCGAAGATTTCTCCATGGTCATGTGGCCAGCATGACTAAACACCAAAGGTGCACGGAACACTGTTACCTTCCCACCAAAGGTGGTCCCTATTTTTCTACTTGCATTTTTTACCTGCTTTCGAACTGCCGGGTTGGCAGAAGCTGGGACAAGTAACGGGAGCTCACTCTATTATGCGGCACTAGGGATTTGAACCGCTGAACTGCCAACCTTTCAATCGACAAGCTCAATGTCTTAGCCACTGAGCCACCACGTCCCCTAGTGTAACGGTAGATGGATACAATTTCAGGATAGGCATACTGAACTTTCAAATAGTTCCCATAGTACTTCATGCTCAATACTTTTGAGAAAATTCCTAGGCCACAGGGACAACTCTGGAAGAAATGCATAATCCTGGCCATTTCAAGAAGGGATGTTCAGAAACTGACTCCTTTGGGAGGTAATCCTTTCTGCTTTCAGAGAAAGAGATGAGAACAGCCTCTGCTATTTAATCCTTTTCAATGTGAGTTGATTTCATTAATGGTTTCACACTTTAACATGAGCCATTTTGAGTGCCCTGAGAAAGGTGGGATATGAAGTTTACAAATAAATAAGTACACGGAAGAATTATTCATTTTTTTTAAAAAAAAAAACATGGTTTGAAATAAAAACACTGCAGGAATTAAAAATAGATTCCTAAGCCATTTATGTGCAAACTTCAATACAGCTGAGAATGTCAAAAATGATGGTCTCCTTTATTAGAGATGCAGGGCCAGAAGTGCCGATTCTTTCTACGAATTCTGCAGTTGACCACTGGGGAGGGTAAGAGCAGAACCAGCAACCAATTATCTCCTCCTTTGCTCATCTCTTGAACTCTGTTGACCCTGCTTGGAAGACTGATACATGTCTTGAGTTCTCCCTTTCAGTAGGACTAGAGCAAAATTGACAGCCACTAGAAGTCAGCAAGTGCATAAGAGTTTTCCAATGAAGTCTGGTGGCACCTTTTCTGACATGTTTTATTAAACAGTATTAGCTTTCAAGAGCAGCAGCTTACTTCCTCAGATGCAGCTCAGAAAACATATACCTTTGAATAAAATGTGTTAGTCAGAAAAGATGATACTACATTCCTCCTGATTTTTTTTTTGCCCTTACAGCCTAACATAGCTCTCCTCCCAGAGACTTCTGTATCTCTGTGTCACCAAACTGTTGTCTGAATTTTGACAGCTCATATCTGTTTGCCATACCATCACCCTGTTTCTTATTGTGGAGGAATAGTTTTCTTGGTTCCCTCATCGTCAAGACAGAAAGCTTGGAGTTGTGGGCTGTTAGAGGATGCAACCTCCTTCATAAAACATTTGCCCTTCTGTATTTTAAAGAGTCTCTAGTTAGTCATAAGAGGCTTGTGTTTATTCATAGAAATGTGCAGTGCTAAATATGAACTCGGTGGATGAACTGGAACAGTTTATTCAGAGTTACGTCAACATATTCCATACATTCCTAACCCTGTTCAGAATGTAAATGTGAATAAGGAATCCATTTAATATTCCCAAAGTTTTTAAAATTCCTGAATAGCTACTACACAGCTGAGCAAAGATGAAGGACATTACCGGACTTTCAAAGCAAATCTGAGTAAAGGTATGGGGAAGAGGATGGCTGTAAGCTTGCTTTGAATCAGAAGTGGGTTTCATATATTTTTACCACCGGTTGGCCACGTGCACACACGCTCACTTTGTTCATGCACGTGCCTTCCGCGCATGCACCTGGCCTCAAAACGTGGCTAAATAGGACAGCATAGCACTGGGACAGGTAGTCAGGCAGGTGGGTGGGTGGGCAGGTCCACCTGCAGTCACCACTACCAGTTCGCCCAAACCGGTCCGAACCGGCTGAATACCAACACTGCTTTGAATGCTTGCAACAGAAAAGTCTCTGATATTTGTAGGAGAGGGAAAAGCCAAGGTAAGAACACCAGGATGTTGCATAAATGCTCATCAAGAGAAATCTGATCCTATCCAGGGAGCTAACTCTTTTTTCATTATTCCCATGGTAGAAGACTGTCATAGCCAACAGTTACCTTCACATTCAAGGTACAGATATCAAAGTCACTGTGAAATATCACTTTACTTGCTCTTTTCGCTAAAGGTAAAGCTTTTACCCTACTCTCAATTAACCTTGCCCCTTCTGGTCTGGAGGCTGTTTGGACTCCTAGTATGCACAGGTTCTCCTTTTCCTTCTATCTTCCATTCGCTCTCTTCACCTCTTGACTTTCTTTGCTAGAAAGAAAGTCAAAGACAGCCTGCACCATCCTGCAGTTCTCCAGATGTATCTATCACACACCCTGGGAATGGCTGGAGTTCTATGCCTCGGGTTAAGAAATGTGTGACAGAGAATTAAATCTTTGTGTAAACCAGATGGCTTTGAAATATTCAGCTTTGCGGAACAGATGGCTTTGAACGATCAATTCCCTTTTCCCATTATTCAGTCCTTACGACTTGCCTTGCTGCCCACTTTATTTCTGTTTCTCTTAGTGTTTTCTTAAATCACATATCCCCTTACCAGCAATTCCTTGCAAGCTGATATCTTGCCTCCGTTCATGTCTCATCTCTACAATTTCCAGCTAAAAAAAAAAAAAAAAAAAAGTGAAAAGGACAATGCAATCTCATTGTCAGTTCTGTCAGTTCCAAAGGGTGTCTTTCCACCAGCTGTCCTTTGCATTAAAATTATTGGCTCCATTTTTTTCCTCCTTCTGTGACATAGTGATTACATAGCTAAAGTAAACTTTGGTTACTGTCTGCAAACCATTTATCGTTTGAGTTTGTGTTTTGTAAAAAAAATATTTATATATACAGTAAAGTAGGAGTTGTTATAAACCATTTTTCAACATAATAATGGGAGATAATTACATAAATATTGAATATGGTTTCACTTGAAATAATCATTTTGGATTTCTTTTGCGATAATTACATTTTTAGTGTAATTTTAGGTCTTTTTCAGTTCCTTGCAAATGTTCTTTTCCAATGTTGTGCTGAATTATATAAACATATGAATTGCAAATATTAGTTAAGTGAAATTACATAATGTTTTTGCATTGTATTTCCATATTACTAGCAGGCAAGAATAGTAATCTGAATTTTTTTTAGATTACACACACACACACACACACACACACACAGACACACACACAGAGACACGTGTGTGTGTGTGTGTGTGTGTGTGTGTGTGTGTGTGTGTGTAAAAAATGTTGAAACTCCTTTGCCAGCATGAAGCCTGTCTGTCTGGTCTTCCCCATACTGTGGTTTCCTGATCTTTATATGTGTCCCATCATGAAAATCATGAAATGCTCTGGCATTCTCTTTCTACTGAGCACTTTTCACAACTGATATGATTGACAGAACCAAAGGCCTTTCTATTATCAATGAAATACGTAGCGAATTCTTTCTGGTACTCTTTGGCTTTTCCAATTATCTAGTATGCATCAGCAATAAAGTTTCATGTTCTTCAGCCTTTTCTAAAGCCACCTTGATCATTTGGCATCTCTTTTTCCATCTATGATCTTGACTGAATGATCCTTAGCATTAATTTGCTCCTCTGTGAAATTAAGAATGTTATACAATATTATTTAAAAAAGCTCTGTTAAGTTCCTGTCGCCTTCTGACCAGTAGTGAGTTTCAAAAATGTTTACTACCAGTTCTGTGGGTGTGGGCGTGGCATGGCTTGATGGGCATGGCAGAGAAAGGATACTGTAAAATCCCCATTTCCTCCTGATCAGCTAGGACTTGGAAGGCAGAGAATAGATGTGGGCAGAGCCAGTCAGAATTTTACTAGTGGTTCTCCGAACTACTCAAAATTTCCGCTACTGGTTCTCCAGAACTGGCCAGAACCTGCTGAAACCCACCTCTGCTTCTGACTTAATATATAATATAATATAACAACAGAGTTGGAAGGGACCTTGGAGGCCTTCTAGTCCAACCCCCTGCCCAGGCAGGAAACCCTACACCATCTCAGCCAGATGGTTATCCAACATTTTCTTAAAAATTTCCAGTGTTGGAGCATTCACAACTTCTGCAGGCAAGTCATTCCACTTATTAATTGTTCTAACTGTCAGGAAATTTCTCCTTAGTTCTAAGTTGCTAATAACTTGATAATGACCAGACTGTTGAGCTAACTTCATCTTCTTGTATTAAAAGTTCTTATAAGTAGGAAATGTCTCCTAAGGTATCTTGTATGTTGACATCTCTACTGTGCTGTATTTATATCTGCATTCTGTTAATCCTGTAAAAGGTTTTTTTTTTTAAAGTATTAAGCATCGCTCATTAGCAGGGTGGAAATAATTAATAATTGGCAGCATTTCATCAAATAAATTATAACAAATTAATTTGGGAAAAGTAATCTGCTTGAGGCTATAGGAGTGCTGTTTTTGAAACAAGAACCTTGAAGAACACTAAAGACAACAACTCAGAAGCTTCACATGCTTTTTGGCTGTGGGGAAATGAAAAGTTTGTATTACTGAATATTGTTTTGCCAAATCTCCAGTAAATAAATGATAATGTTAAACCTGTTGATTAGAAATTTTTTTTTACAAAATATTTCATTAAATGTAAAATATTGTAAAACTACAATCCACTGGCAGTTTTTTTATCATGATACCTGGGGGCTAATATATTAAGCAGGATATCGGTTTGAGTACATTTATATATAATATATAACAACAGAGTTGGAAGGGACCTTGGAGGCCTTCTAGTCCAACCCCCTGCCCAAGCAGGAAACCCTACACCATCTCAGTCAGTCTTTGTATGGCCCATGCTAGAATTCGGAAGGTTTCTGTTTTATTCATGAATCGTAACTGGCCTCTTGCCCTTCAGATGAGCCATCCATGCGTCTTTTAAAGATAAATCAGCTAAATGTTGGAAATGTCATCAGTTACCAGGATCATATTATCATATGTGGTGGACATGCCCGGAAGCCAAAAACTATTGGGAAAAAATAAAGGGCTGGTTGGAAGAAATGACCCAACAACACATGCACTCAAAACCAGAGCTGTTCTTATTGGGGATTCTACCAGAGAAAATCAGTAAAGAAAATATCTATTTGATCATACATGTAATTACAGCAGCAAGAATTGTTTTTGCGCAAAATTGGAAAGCAGAGAAAATACCCCTGGAAGGAGAAATTCTTAGAATATTTTAAGATATGGGATAAATTTTACCATTGGTTAGAAGAAAGGTACAGATAAGCAATGGATAATTATGTAAGAAAATGATAATAATGTATTTGTGGAAAAATGATAATAGTTTAAATTGAAGTGAAGAAAGAAGAAACAACAAAAGATGGAGCCAGGAAGAAAACACCAAGATATTACACGGAAGGAATTACTGATGTTTTAAATGTATGTTTGTCTATAAAATAAAATATTAAAAAAAAAAAAAAAGATGAGCCATGCATGCTTCAAAGAAAAAAATGAAAATACCAATAAAAAGAAATATTCATATTGGTGCATTTGGAAATGTTTTAAATGTGAATTCAATGGCTTATTTATCCCCGTAATAATATTCTCATAGGTTTAAGGTTAAGGTTTAAGGTTAAGGTTTATTAGATTTCTATACTGCCCTTCTCCCGAAGGACTCAGGGTGGTTCACAGCCAGCATAAAAACAGAATTCACAATAGTCACAAATAAATTAAAAACAATATAAAAATCTAATTAAATTTTGGCTAACAATTAAGAATCTTTAAAATCAACTAATAAAACCCCAATTAAAACAACACATTACACATTAGGCCAGCCCTGCATGATGAAACAATAGGGTCTTGAGGTCGCGTTGGAAGAACAGTAATGGCGAACCTTTATAGAACAGTAATGGCGAACCTTTTCAGCACTAAGTGGCAAAACCAGAATGTGTGCATGTGTGCGCATGCTGGAGCACCAGAAACCTAAAGACCAGCTGGTCCTTGGGTTTCTGGTGCTCTGGTGTATGCATGCACACACACATTACGGTTTCGGCACTTGGTGCCAAAAAGATTATATTACAATATATTGCAATATATTGCAAGGCTACATTGCAATATACCTGGTCTTTGGATTTCCGGCGCACGCATGCGTGCCGTCCAGCTGGTCTTCGGATTTCTGATGCTCCAGTATGCACAAAGTGCACCAGAAACCTGAAGAGCAGCTAGTGATGGTGCACATGCCCACAGAGAGGCCTCTGCATGCCACCTCTGGCACGCGTGCCATAGGTTCATCATCACGGTTATAGAATATCTGCAACCGTTAATATAGATTTTAAAATACTGGACTGGTTCCTAGAATGTGTTCAGAAAGAGGAATGCCTAAATTTCCACTTATGCAACTCTATACATGGCTATCTGCAATATTACACACTCAGGACATTGCAGAGCCACTCCCTTTTTATATTTCACTGAAAGATACTGAGTCTTTTCTTTTATTTTCCTTATGGATTTACGTACTATAAATGTATTTCGTGTAGCGATTGCTACAACTAAATAAATATTCTCCAGGTTTCAATGGGAAGAATGCATGAAAGGGCAAGGAAGGAAGACCAAAATACATTACTTTAACAATCTAGCAAGTCACTGTACCTAACAAACCCTTTGTGCCTATTGATGCACTGATTATTTTTTCTGATGATCTTGAGGCAATCATCTTTGCCGTCCCACACATATCCAAGGAGAAGTCATGTACGCATACAGCAAGTGACTGAATATAGGAATGACAGAAGCACAATTTTGTGAACTTCTATATGACCTCCTAATGGAAGAGGAGGTTTGGGTAAAATCAATAATTGCTCAGGTTTTATTTTAAAGCATAAAGAATTCCATGAAAACCATGGAAAGGACTAGGGAATCTTCAGAAAAATATTCAGCATCCTTTAAATAAATAGCATTTATAAATAATTGTATAATTGAACAGATTTTTAAAATTCTCTCTCTCTCTCTCTCTCTCTCACACACACACACACACAGATTCTTACTAATTTTTAATGTGTTTGTTTTGGAGAGCAGATGAAAGTTGAGAGAAGTTGGCTAGGATTTTAAGTGTCCCCAAGCTTGTAGTTAACTAAATTATTTTTCACAGCATCTCATTTCATCTCCATAGGAGAGGATCCAAACTAAGTATGGTAATTATCCAGGAAAAAAAATGCTGAGGTAGTATGGGTGAATAGAGTCATATAACAATCCTGCACAATACAAGCTTCACCTCTGCCAAACATATAAGTAGAGACATCACATAAAAGGAACCCAGCAAGTCATGGGACAATCAGAACAGTTGTCCTTATACAAAATTCAGAAGCTATTGTTTCCTCCCCACCCTCTGCATTAGTGACAAACCAAAGGCACCATCTGGTCAGCAAGATAAAAGTCTCCTAACAAGAGTCCTGGCAATTAGAGGCTTCGTTTATAAAAGGATCGCACAAACAGTAATGACTTCATTCTTCTCAACTAAGAAGAGCTTGATGCATGGCTGTTCAGTTGTCCCAGGAAACCTCTAAACATTCCAGAACAGAATAACTGTCAGGGTTCTAAGTAACACCCCTAACGAAGAAACACTCCAAGGCTTGAGTTTCCTCAACGTTCCATTTTATTAGAGATGTCCTATTGGGACATCTGGGAAAACCCGAATCTAAAAGCTTCCAGGTTTTCCCCACCCAAAGGAAAGTCCAAGACCCTACCCAGCACCTACATGGCCATCACATGGTCCAATTTAAACACCGTCCCATCTGGAGATGCCTCCAAGTTTCAGCCCTCCAGGTGCAGGGCAAGATGCCCTTGACTTTCTGAGAAAGGAATGTTATTATGAGTATATTTCACCCCTGCTCCATACAATCCCCCCTCCCAGTTTCCCACAGTAGTAAAAGTGGCAAGCCTGACGATCCAATGAAAAAGATGGCTTCCAGGCCTGACAGACTGCCCCCCCCAGTCAGAAAAGGGTGTCCTGAAATGAGACTAGCAGAGTGGTTAATTCAGCATACTAACCACCTGTCCCTTCCCCAGGGGGACCCTTTGGTTTGTCAGGAAACTTATCATGAAACTGTTTTATTAGCCTGTCTGCTTTGACATTCCAGTTTTTGGCCCAAGTAGCTTCAGACAAAGGGTACCCTTTCCAATGTACTAAATATTGTAATCTACCTCTAACTATATATCTAACTATATATGGAAGAATCAACCAAAGATTAACGAATTTGTAGAGGAAACTGATTATTTGAATCCCTTTCAGATAACAGTTCTAGGGCAGAAATAATAACGGTCTCTTGGTTAGATGCTCTTTGTCAGGAGCTGAATGAGAAGCGTGCATCCCGTGGTCTTTCCCCACTTTTCAGTAGCATTCACTACCACTGATTGTATTATGCCCCCACTTTAACATTCTTTCACCAAGGCCCTGAAGACTTGGTTTTACCAACCAGGTACCCAGAATGGGATGAAGCCCATCACATGGCTTATCTGATTGATTGTTGTCATCAGGAGTGTGGGGGTTATTATTTTTACTGCTTCTATATTGGGGTTAGGGACATGGTGGCTCAGTGGCTAAGAAAGGTTGGCAGTTCAGCAGTTCAAATCCCTAGTGCCACGTAGTGGGGTGAGCTCCCATTACTTGTCCCAGCTTCTGCCAACTTAGCAGTTTGAAAGCATTTTGGTGGGAAGGTAACAGCGTTGCCTGTGCCTTTGGCATTTAGTCATGCCAGCCACATGACCACCGAGATGTCTTCACACAACACTGGCTCTTTGGCTTTGAAATGGAGATGAGCACCACCTCCTAGAGTCAGGAACGACTAGCACATATGTGCAAAGGGGAACCTTTACTTTTTACTTATATTGGGGTTGTTGTCAGTTTTTTTTGTTTTGTAAGCCACCCAAATTGACTGAGAGTGAGTGGGTAGTCATATAAGTTCTCATAAATAAATAAATAAATAAATAAATAAATAAATAAATAAATAAATAAATAAATAAATAAATAAATAAATTCCATTCAACCTCCTGCAAAGGTTGGAAGTGGGGAACACCATTTTAAAATGATTCCACTTCTAACCAAGTGGGTAGTTCCAGTCAGTAATTATGGAGAAAGCAGTCAAAGTTTTGGTTGTGTCAATTTGTTGTGCCTCATAGATTGGCTTCCTCCTTTTTGCTATTCATAATCTATATAGCAATAGCACTTAAGGCTTATATACTGCTTCACAGTGCTCTACAGCCCTCTCTAAGTGGTTTACAGAGTCAGCATATTGCCCCCAACAATCTGGGTTCTCATTTTACCCACCTCAGAAGGATGGAAGGCTGAGTCAACCTTGAACTTGGTGAGATTTGAACTCCCAAATTGCACGCAGCCAGCAGTCAGCAGAAGTAGCCTGCAGTACTGCATTCTAAGCATTGTGCTACCGTGGCTCATATTAGAAACAAGCTCTATTAAACCCTAGCAAAATGGAAATGCTGTTGGTCTATAAACATCATGGTAGTCAGTAACATCAGCTCTGGTGGTTGCTCTTAACAGAGTTGCATTCTTCTCAAAGGAGCTGGCTCATGATCTGGAGGCTCCTTCCTGGCCTTACAGCTCCTTCCAGAATAGCATGTGGAACTATAACTAGGGAAGTGTTAACAGGGGGATTCAATCAAGATCATGTGAGGTGCTAAAGCCTTAGTAAGAGCAGTGGTGGGTTTCAAAATTTTTTACTACCGGTTCTGTGGGCATGGCTTGGTGGGGTTGGCTTGGTGGGCATGGCAGGGGAAGGTTACTGCAAAATCCCCATTTCCTCCCGATCAGCTGGGACTTGGGCAGCAGAAAATAGATGGGGGTGTGGCCAGTCAGAATTTTAACTACCGGTTCTCAGAACTACTCAAAATTTTCACTAACAGTTCTCCAGAACTGGTCAGAACCTGCTGAAACCCATCTCTGATTAAGACCACACCTAGAATACTACAGCCAGTTTTGGTCACCACACTATAAAAAAGATGTTGAGATTCCAGAAAGAATACAGAGAAGAGCAACAAAGATGATTAGGGGACTGGAGGCTAAAACATATGAAGAACGGTTGCAGGAACTGGGTATGTCTAGTTTAATGAAAAGAAGGACTAGGGGAGACATGATAGCAGTGTTCCAATATCTCAGAGGCTCCAATATCTCAGAGGCTGCCACAAAAAAGAGGGAGTCAAGCTATTCTCCAAAGCAGGAGAGATGCAAGTTAGAACTAAGGAGAAATTTCCTGACAGTTAGAACAATCAGTGAACAATCAGTGGAACAACTTGCCTGCAGAAGTTGTAAATTCTCCAACACTGGAAATTTTTAAGAAAATGTTGGATAACCATTTGTCTGAAATGGTGTAGGGTTTCCTGCCTGGGCAGGGGGTTGGACTAGAAGATCTCCAAGGTCCCTTCCAACTCTGTTGTTGTTGTTATTGTTGTTATTATTGTTATTATTTTTGTTGTTGTTGTTGTTGTTGTTATTATTTATTTTAAGCTACTTTTTAAGTAATCCATTGATTGAAATCACATTAATGCATTTATCTTTGGCTGCCCTAAATGCAAATGATATACAAACATTCCTTAATTAATGACCATTTAATAACTATTCAAAGTGACAACAGTGCTGGAAAAAGGGACTTATGACCACGCCCGCACTTACAGCCATCTCAGCATCCTTATAGCCACATAACTGCAATCCCAGCACTAGGCAGCAACAACATATTTATGATGTTTGCAGAGTCTTGCATCATGTGCTTACCATTTACTTCTCAGCTGGATTCCAACAAGCAAATTTAATGAGGAAACCGGTAGGGAATCTTGCAAGTTATGATCATACGGTGTTTTGCTTAATGGCAGCACCACTTAGTGACACATTTTCTGCTGCCAGTTGTGATCCTAATTTGAGGGCTACCTGTAGCATTTCATACTGATATATCTGAATAGATAGATGAAGGTAATATGGATGGCAGATAAACAATTATTAAATAATCTCACAATGGAGCAATAGGAAGCTACTTAAGCAATTTGTCCTCATCAACCATAATGATAATTCAATTTAGTAATTGTATCTCAGGCTCCAAAGTTTGTGCTTCCTATCATCTGTGATCCAGTGGGAGCAAGGCAGTTTTGCATGTAAATGGAGACATTTATTAAAAATATGTTCTGTAATACCTATTAGGCTGAATCTAATATTAATTCAGCTTCAATATTTTCAATATGCTCTTAGTTGTCTTTTCATCCTTTTATAAGGAAGATGTATGTGTTCTGAAGAGAGAATAGAGCTTCCTGACAGAAGTGTTGACCATAATCTGTAGATTAACTCATGAAACTCAGATTGTACATTTGTAGAAAGTCCTAAATCTTTTGCTTGAGCAGGTGGTTGGAATAGAAGACCTCCAAAGCAGGGTTGAAATCCAGCAGGTTCTGACAGGTTCTGGAGAACCAGTAGTGGAAATTTTGAGCAGTTTGGAGAACCAGCAGCAGAAATTTTGAGTAGTTCAGAGAACTGGCAAATACCACCTCTGGCTGGCCCCAGAGTGGGGTAGGAATGGAGATTTTGCAGTATCCTTCCCCTGCCATGCCCACCAAGCCATGCCCATCAAGACACACCATGCCCACTAAGCCACGCCCACAGAACTGGTAGTAAAAAAAAATTGAATTTTACCACTGCTCCAAAATCTATTCCAGCCCTATGATTCTATGATTCATTAAGCAGGATATGCCAGAGGTTTGATTTCAATCTCCCTGCTTGTAAAACATGTAAAACATAAAACAACAAAATACCTTATACCACCAGGCTAGAAATCCTGGGATTAGAAAACTTAGAGCTCCGCCGACTTCGACATGACCTGTGTCTAACACACAAAATCATCTACTGCAATATCCTTCCTGTAAAAAACTACTTCAGCTTCAATCGCAATAATACAAGAGCAAATAATAGATTTAAACTTAATGTCAACCCCTTCAAACTTGATTGCAGAAAATATGACTTCTGTAACAGAGTTGTTAACGCTTGGAACTCACTACCAGACGCCATAGTCTCTATTCAAAATCCCAAAATCTTCAACCAAAAACTGTCTACTATTGACCTCACCCCATTCCTAAAAGGACTATAAGGGGTGTGCATAAGAGCACAAAAGTGCCTACCGTTCCTGTCCTATTGTTCCTTTCATTATATCAAATTAACATAGCTGTTGCATACCTTACTTATATATACATATTTTTCTTTCATGATGTGTTGTTTTTATTTATGACAATGTTTGTGTATTCTGTTGTGACAAAAATAAATAAATAAATAAAAATGTGCTATACCATCAAAAGATTGTCTCTCTCCCCAAAAATATTTGCTTTGGGTTTTTGTTTTTGTTTTTCATTAAATCAAGCTTATTTGGTTTTCTTTGTAGAAAACTAAAGTTCCCTGATAAGAGATACTTTGTGTTGTCACACGTAGGCTAGTTATTAATCACGCAGCATCTTTAGAAAAGGTGTTTCAGTTTTGTTTTAAATAAGACACTTTTATGCTTGTAAACCTATTGGACAAACATTTGTCTAACACGTTTTCTTTAGTGTACACCAAAAATCAAAGAAATAAAAGCAGCTCTTTTAAGGTGAGTTCACTTGGGCTCTTTAAGTGTTGAGTTTAAATTTGAAATGTTAATTTTCCGTGTTTTATTCATTTCTCAGAACTTAATATGCATGCCATAATTAGTCAGAGAATTGAACAGCTATAAAAACATGAATAAACCATTATGTTATTATTATGTTATCTTGTTCTTTAAAATAGTAAGCTTAAACACCTAGTATATGAAGAAATAAATGTGGAAGTCTCTGACCTTTTTGTTTCTACAAAATTGCAGTTGCAAAATTCAATAAACCCAAGTAGGTTTTCTGCTGCGTTTGATGCTCAGTAGCCAAACAGATGACTTTTGAATGAGATCCAAAATCAGAATTTTAAGAGTTCTGAAATCCCACTGAATAGTTTGTGGACCTTCAAAACCTCGTGAGATTGAGGGCGAGGGAGAGAGAAAATGAGATAAATGCTAAGCAGTGCGGAGATGCTCCAGGAATTCCAATTTAACCAGGGATGATTCCCCTGGCTGCTTATAAGATTTGTGCATCCTTGTAATTTTTCCAACATGCATAATGGTCCTGCCAGAGAGCAGAGGTGCAAATGGCAAGAATCATTTGTATTTTTTCCTTCTTTGTCAGGAGATCAGCTATTCTACAAAGTGCCAGGCTGATTCAGAGCTGGCGGTAGCAGCAGTGGTTGGATTTTTTCTTCTTGTTTTATTTTTTTGAGTGACTGTTTGAAATGGGATGACTTACTTCAGATGCTGGCAGTAAGGAAGAAGCAAGAATTCCTCAGTCCAGAACGGATTTCTTGCAAGGATCAACATTGCAAAAGAACCAACTGATGTGCTTTCATTTCAAATAGATCAGCGCAGAGTCATAAAAATAAAAATCAATTGTCAAAATCATCTGAGCCAATGTCATCTGATTCTCTGGAGCTGGAGTTGGTTTTGTAGTATACTACAAGAAGCACTCTTGATCTGATGCTGTGAGTTCCTTTCTAAGCAGAATTTTATTTAATTACTTACTTGGCTTATATGGCTGCTTATACAAACCATAGTTAAATCAAAAGTTACCTTTCTCCCTAGGCACTAGATCAATCTTCCTTGCAGCTCAACCCTACCTTTGCCCAATGCTTGGGGGAACAGCCAGGTCTTCACATGCTTAAAGGTAAAGGTAAAGGTTCCCCTCGTGCTTGCCAACTCTAGGGGGCGGTGCTCATCTCCGTTTCAAAGCCGAAGAGCCAGCACCGAAGACATCTCTGTGGTCATGTGGCTGGCATGACTCAACACCAAAGGCGCACAGAACACTGTTACCTTCCCACCAAAGGTGGTCCCTATTTTTCTACTTGCATTTTTACGTGCTTTCGAAACTGCTAGGTTGGCAGAAGCTGGGACAAGCAACGGGGCTCACCCCATTACACAGCAGCACTAGGGATTCAAACTGCTGAGCTGCCGACCTTTCATTCGACAAGCTTAACGTCTTAGCCCCTGAGTCTTAGCCCTTTTCGCATGCTTAGGGAAGGATAAAAGGTTAGGAATCCCTAATCCCGTCCTGATAATTTTTTCAAGGTTGTAGTGGCGAGAATGAATATCTGTGGCCATACCAGAATCTGATGGGATTCTAAACCAGTTAGAAGAAAATAGAATATTGTGCTGTGTGCATCCAGCCCCATATTATTAGAGGTAACAGAGCACCCCGTGTTAGAAGATTGTAAAAGTCAGTGAAACAGAAAATAAATCACTGTTCACTGAGCTTAGCATAATCTCTGGGTGAAAGAGGTTATCAGAGTTGTGGAAGAGTGGCAGGTCTGACAGGGGGTTTGCTCTCAAGAGCGAATTTTCCTGGATTTATGACCCCACCGAATTCCACTCCTCCAACTTCAGCACGCTCCTGTTTTTATCAGGAAAAGGAGGAATGTCGCTCAGCACTAGGCAGCAACAACATATTTATGATGTTTGCAGAGTCTTGCATCATGTGCTTACCATTTACTTCTCAGCTGGATTCCAACAAGCAAATTTAATGAGGAAACCGGTAGGGAATCTTGCAAGTTATGATCATACGGTGTTTTGCTTAATGACAGCACCACTTAGTGACACATTTTCTGCTGCCAGTTGTGATCCTAATTTGAGGGCTACCTGTAGCATTTCATACTGATATATCTGAATAGATAGATGAAGGTAATATGGATGGCAGATAAACAATTATTAAATAATCTCACAATGGAGCAATAGGAAGCTACTTAAGCAATTTGTCCTCATCAACCATAATGATAATTCAATTTAGTAATTGTATCTCAGGCTCCAAAGTTTGTGCTTCCTATCATCTGTGATCCAGTGGGAGCAAGGCAGTTTTGCATGTAAATGGAGACATTTATTAAAAATATGTTCTGTAATACCTATTAGGCTGAATCTAATATTAATTCAGCTTCAATATTTTCAATATGCTCTTAGTTGTCTTTTCATCCTTTTATAAGGAAGATGTATGTGTTCTGAAGAGAGAATAGAGCTTCCTGACAGAAGTGTTGACCATAATCTGTAGATTAACTCATGAAACTCAGATTGTACATTTGTAGAAAGTCCTAAATCTTTTGCTTGAGCAGGTGGTTGGAATAGAAGACCTCCAAAGCAGGGTTGAAATCCAGCAGGTTCTGACAGGTTCTGGAGAACCAGTAGTGGAAATTTTGAGCAGTTTGGAGAACCAGCAGCAGAAATTTTGAGTAGTTCAGAGAACTGGCAAATACCACCTCTGGCTGGCCCCAGAGTGGGGTAGGAATGGAGATTTTGCAGTATCCTTCCCCTGCCATGCCCACCAAGCCATGCCCATCAAGCCACACCATGCCCACCAAGCCACGCCCACAGAACTGGTAGTAAAAAAAAACTGAATTTTACCACTGCTCCAAAATCTATTCCAGCCCTATGATTCTATGATTCATTAAGCAGGATATGCCAGAGGTTTGATTTCAATCTCTCTGCTTGTAAAACATGTAAAACATAAAACAACAAAATACCTTATACCACCAGGCTAGAAATCCTGGGATTAGCAAACTTAGAACTCCGCCGACTTCGACATGACCTGTGTTTAACACACAAAATCATCTACTGCAATATCCTTCCTGTAAAAGACTACTTCAGCTTCAATCGCAATAATACAAGAGCAAATAATAGATTTAAACTTAATGTCAACCGCTTCAAACTTGATTGCAGAATATATGACTTCTGTAACAGAGTTGTTAACGCTTGGAACTCACTACCAGACGCCATAGTCTCTATTCAAAATCCCAAAATCTTCAACCAAAAACTGTCTACTATTGACCTCACCCCATTCCTAAGAGGACTATAAGGGGTGTGCATAAGAGCACAAAAGTGCCTACCGTTCCTGTCCTATTGTTCCTTTCATTATATCAAATTAACATAGCTGTTGCATACCTTACTTATATATACATATTTTTCTTTCATGATGTGTTGTTTTTATTTATGACAATGTTTGTGTATTCTGTTGTGACAAAAATAAATAAATAAATAAAAATGTGCTATACCATCAAAAGATTGTCTCTCTCCCCAAAAATATTTGCTTTGGGTTTTTGTTTTTGTTTTTCATTAAATCAAGCTTATTTGGTTCTCTTTGTAGAAAATTAAAGTTCCCTGATAAGAGATACTTTGTGTTGTCACACGTAGGCTAGTTATTAATCACGCAGCATCTTTAGAAAAGGTGTTTCAGTTTTGTTTTAAATAAGACACTTTTATGCTTGTAAACCTATTGGACAAACATTTGTCTAACACGTTTTCTTTAGTGTACACCAAAAATCAAAGAAATAAAAGCAGCTCTTTTAAGGTGAGTTCACTTGGGCTCTTTAAGTGTTGAGTTTAAATTTGAAATGTTAATTTTCCGTGTTTTATTCATTTCTCAGAACTTAATATGCATGCCATAATTAGTCAGAGAATTGAACAGCTATAAAAACATGAATAAACCATTATGTTATTATTATGTTACCTTGTTCTTTAAAATAGTAAGCTTAAACACCTAGCATATGAAGAAATAAATGTGGAAGTCTCTGACCTTTTTGTTTCTACAAAATTGCAGTTGCAAAATTCAATAAACCCAAGTAGGTTTTCTGCTGCGTTTGATGCTCAGTAGCCAAACAGATGACTTTTCAATGAGATCCAAAATCAGAATTTTAAGAGTTCTGAAATCCCACTGAATAGTTTGTGGACCTTCAAAACCTCGTGAGATTGAGGGCGGGGGAGAGAGAAAATGAGATAAATGCTAAGCAGTGCGGAGATGCTCCAGGAATTCCAATTTAACCAGGGATGATTCCCCTGGCTGCTTATAAGATTTGTGCATCCTTGTAATTTTTCCAACATGCATAATGGTCCTGCCAGAGAGCAGAGGTGCAAATGGCAAGAATCATTTGTATTTTTTCCTTCTTTTTTTTTTTTTTTTTTTTGTTTACATTTATACCCCGCCCTTCTCCGAAGACTCAGGGCGGCTTACAGTGTATAAGGCAATAGTCTCATTCTATTTGTATATTTTTACAAAGTCAACTTATTGCCCCCCCAACAATCTGGGTCCTCATTTTACCTACCTTATAAAGGATGGAAGGCTGAGTCAACCTTGGGCCGGGCTCGAACCTGCAGTAATTGCAGGCTTTGTGTTCTTAATAACAGGCTTTGTGTTCTTAATAACAGGCATTACCAGCCTGCGCTATTCACCGGTAGTCTTTCTACACGACCACGTCCTACTACTCACATTCCTGATATCTATCGTAATTAGTGTATTCACACTAACATCAACTTCAACAATATTAATATTAAAGCTGATCTTTGTCAGGAGATCAGCTATTCTACAAAGTGCCAGGCTGATTCAGAGCTGGCGGTAGCAGCAGTGGTTGGATTTTTTCTTCTTGTTTTATTTCTTTGAGTGACTGTTTGAAATGGGATGACTTACTTCAGATGCTGGCAGTAAGGAAGAAGCAAGAATTCCTCAGTCCAGAACGGATTTCTTGCAAGGATCAACATTGCAAAAGAACCAACTGATGTGCTTTCATTTCAAATAGATCAGCGCAGAGTCATAAAAATAAAAATCAATTGTCAAAATCATCTGAGCCAATGTCATCTGATTCTCTGGAGCTGGAGTTGGTTTTGTAGTATACTACAAGAAGCACTCTTGATCTGATGCTGTGAGTTCCTTTCTAAGCAGAATTTTATTTAATTACTTACTTGGCTTATATGGCTGCTTATACAAACCATAGTTAAATCAAAAGTTACCTTTCTCCCTAGGCACTAGATCAATCTTCCTTGCAGCTCAACCCTACCTTTGCCCAATGCTTGGGGGAACAGCCAGGTCTTCACATGCTTAAAGGTAAAGGTAAAGGTTCCCCTCGTGCTTGCCAACTCTAGGGGGCGGTGCTCATCTCCGTTTCAAAGCCGAAGAGCCAGCGCCGAAGACATCTCTGTGGTCATGTGGCTGGCATGACTCAACACCAAAGGCGCACAGAACACTGTTACCTTCCCACCAAAGGTGGTCCCTATTTTTCTACTTGCATTTTTACGTGCTTTCGAAACTGCTAGGTTGGCAGAAGCTGGGACAAGCAACGGGGCTCACCCCGTTACACAGCAGCACAAGGGATTCAAACTGCTGAGCTGCCGACCTTTCATTCGACAAGCTTAACGTCTTAGCCCCTGAGTCTTAGCCCTTTTCGCATGCTTAGGGAAGGATAAAAGGTTAGGAATCCCTAATCCCGTCCTGATAATTTTTTCAAGGTTGTAGCCAAGCGAGAATGAATATCTGTGGCCATACCAGAATCTGATGGGATTCTAAACCAGTTAGAAGAAAATAGAATATTGTGCTGTGTGCATCCAGCCCCATATTATTCCAGCAGAGGTGCTCAAATTGCTATCAAGAAGAAGCCAATTGGAAGCAGATAAGTTTTGAAGTGATATTAGAGGTAAAGAAATGCAACATATTTCTTATATTTTTAACCCAAATTCTCTGAATGGAATAACAAGTAAATTAAAAGCATAAACTACAGCTTTATAGTAGAATGGTACATGATGAAACTATGATACCAGCCACAGCAAAAAATGAAAGACAGAATAAAAATTCATGGGATGTTCATCATTTCCACATTAGCAAGTTACAATTTCTTTTACAGTGTAGTCATCCAGCTACCATAGTGCTAAAGCAGCAGTAATATAGAGAGACTTTATATCAGTTCAGTAAAATAGTCATATGGAGGGACTTTAAATCAGTTCAATAAAGCTGTTATAAACTGTAAAAAAATACTATAAATTAATGCAAGAATGACTTTTATTTCTAGTTCTCTGTTCCTTCTTATTGTCTTTCTCTCATTTGTTTCAGTTTGTTAAAACATGTTGTTAAAACTTAGCATGATACTTGAAGTGGAGTCCAACTATGTAGACTAACTACTTGACCTGATTTGAAAACAATATAGTTCTTAACGTTACATTGATTTTTTTTCAGAGCAGCCTCCTATTGTACTCCCATTATCTTTGTATTTGATTCCCATTTCCTTAGCAAATAACTTGGTTAAATTTCATTCTGTTATTTTCAGTCCATTTCACAAACCTCTCATCATCATTTTGAAATTGATTTCTGTCTTCTGGGTTTTTTGTGTTCCCACTCAGTTTCATGTCACCTGCACACCTAATAAATACCCCTTGCTCCTTTTCATTCAAACCATTAATAAAAAAAAATATTAAGCAGTAAGCAATCTATGATTAATACCTCTCACCAGTTTGAAGAAGAATCAGTGATCCAGTTTTGTACCCAATTCATTATCATTACACCTGCCCTATAGTTTTGCCAAATGCATTGCTGAAATCAAGCCATTTCATCTTGCATTCCCACACTCATGTGAGGAACGGGATCAATGATTCATCCCTTTTTAATAGGCAACCTCAGAACATATTATTTTGGAATGTTCGCAAGTCATGACATTTTCAGTTTCTTAGCAAACTAAACTAACTAGCCCTTATTTTGGGGGGAGGCTGAAGGCTTCCAATCTATTAAGTACAGAAGAGAAAGGATATTTATAATCTTTGTAGCGGAAAACATGAAAAGGCATATACAAGTTAATTTTAGGAATAAAACTGACACCCCAGGCATTCGTTGTGCTGATACATTATTGAGAATGACTATCTGTATTAAAAACAACAGCCTGAAAAATGTATCTTCAAAGGATTTCACTTTGAGACACATCTGATTGATATATATTTTGGAGACCTTTCTGGAAGATTATAAAGGCTCTTGTGAATTCTATACTATTATATATTGTAATTATGTTATTACCTGGCTAGGAAATGCAAGCATTTTGCAGTTCCGATGAGACACGCATTTCTAAAATTGTAGATAAGTTGTATTCCTTTCAGACTAGAATAATTGAGGTTCTGAACCTATTTTTCAAATGTGGAAACTGAAAAGTAAAGCTAACTCATATTAGTAGACTAAGCAAGACAAATGATCCCTATTGCATCAAACACAACCCACAATGCTAGGAAGAACTCAAAGAACTCACTAGCCACAACCATGTTTGAGGCATGTCAGAAAGGGTTTTGAATATGGGACGATGTTCAGGTAGTAATCAACTCACTCATTTAGTGATCATTCAAATTTACAACAGTACTGAAAAAAGTGACTTTTTTTCCATTTTTTGTGCTTACAACCATTGCAGCATCCTCATGGTCACATAATCAAAATTCGGCCGCTTGAGAACTATACATATTTATTATAATTGCAGTGTCCTGGGGGTGATGTGATCACCTTTTGTGACCCTCTGATGAGTGAATTCAATGGGGAAGTCAAATTCACTTAACAAATGTGCTGCTACCTGTGATTCACTTAACAGAAAGGGATGACTTCAGTCAGGTCAACTTCAGGTTTGACAACACCACTATGTCCACAGAGCCTCTTCTGATGCATGCTGATTTCATGGAGGAAGGGATATAACTGTTTGGGATGACAGAGAGAGAGAACTAACCATAGGCATGTACAGATAGCAATAATGACATAAAAATAATGGCATATTCCCTGGGATGTCCTACTGCAAATTCTGCCCTTATGAACTTGCATTCTAACATCTGATACAAGTATGTAAAACATTGTTTGTGTTATAATATCCTGATGCAAACATCATTATTTACCCACTGGGTTCCCCAAAATCAGAGGTGGGTTTCAGCAGGTTCTGGCCAGTTCTGGAGAACTGGTAGCAGAAATTTTGAGTAGTTCGGAAAACCGGTAGTAAAAATTCTGACTGGCCCCACCCCCATCTATTCTCTGCCTCCCAACTCCCAGCTGATCAGGAGGAAATGGCGATTTTGCAGTAACCTTCCCCTGGAGTTGGGTGGGAATGGAGATTTTACGGTTTACTTCCCCTGCCATGCCCATCAAGCCACGCCCACTAAGCCATACCCACAGAACCGGTAGTAAAAAAATTTGAAACCCACCACTGCCCCAAATCTCTAGTTTGTGTGGTCACATAATTTCCCATGAATCTGAGAACATTAATATATCTGGAAGTATTTGAACAAGTTGTACAACAACAAACTACTTGTAGTTTCCTGTTCGAACCAGTATTATGGTCAAACTAGCATTATATTATTTTACAGTTATGTAATAGTAAAGGGAAGATTTTAAATTTGGGCAAGATATCTTTAACCCTTCCAGGTATGTCTTGGTAAATAAATCTAAAGATTAAATATGCTATTCATTTTCTTTGTATAAGCAGCCTTCTCTAACCAACTATCTTCCAGCTCAGTTGCTCTAAGTCTCCCATATGCTCACTGACTGTCCTACATGGAAGTTGAAATCTAATACATCTGGAGAACAACTGGTTGCAGAATGCTGATTTAGATAAAATCAAACACATTTTCATCAGTTAGAAACTCCACTCTAAGCTTCTTGTTTTCTCCGTATATTATTTAAATCTGCTGCATATTTGCAATGTATACATCAAAGCTTTCTGACAGAAGAATGCAATGCTAGGAACAGCTAAGATACTATGCAGAACCCTCAAACTCCCAAGCCTCTGATAGAGGACTCAAGATTGAGGAAGATACGTATCACCCATAAGGACGAGAAGGGAATTTGATGGGTGGAGAGGAGAGAGAGAGAGAGAGCAAGAGAGACACACAGAGAGAGAGTTTAGTCATATAAAATGACATTGGTTACCTTCAAACCCATACCGTGTTTCCTCAAAAATAAGACCCTGTCTTATATTTTTTTTGAACCTTGAAATAAACACTTGATCTTATTGCCATGTGCTCAAAAGCTTGATTGGGCTTATTATCAGGGGATGTATTTTGGGGAAAACAGGGTATTTACTTTCCTAATATCATGTGGAGAAATATATTGAGCAATTCCAAATTCTGCACCAGTGAAATAGAATAAAACATTAAGAATTCATCCTCCTATACTTGGACTTCTTAGTTCAATCTGATCACATTTTAACTAAACAGGACTCCAACTCTGGAAGGAAGCCTTAAAGCACTTTGCCTGTTACATTTGTGACATCCCCCTATTATTGGTAGAGCACCACAGTGCTCACCAAAACTCCTGAGAAGTTAACCTCTGTTCAGAGGCTTGAATAGATGAAATCCAGCTTTTCTTTTTCCGAAGCACCTTTCCTATGTAATCTCATGTATGGGATTGCAAACCTGATGGTTATCAAACTGTCCCTTCAGAATTCCAACAAAGGGAATTGAGAAGAAAGCTTAAAACTTAGATAATGATTTATAGGCTTAACCCCAGGCATCAAACAGACCAGGGTTCTTAACTTGGCAAAGCAAAAGCTGAAGCTACCTTACACTTAAATCACCCCTGGCCCTTCTACAGAACTGGGAAGAAGAGGTTAGAGAGGAAGAGAAGGAAGAAAAGAAAAGCAGCAACAGGCTATCTAAGTCTTCAAACATCAGGCCTAAGTGAAATTAGTTTATTATCAACACCGACTCTATTGATTTGATTTAGAATTCTGTGTGTGTGAGATTGTCACCCTATTTTCCTTCTATTTCCCTTTTCCCTTACACTTAAAAAAATGTCTTCACCTGTTTTAAAAGAAAGTTTCTCATCAAAATCTTCCCCTTTTATGAGACTGCATAGTTGCATAACTATGTTTCAAGCTTGGCACACGGTTGTTGTTAGATTATTTTAGTTCTGGACTTCAGATAAAAAGATCCACAGCTCCTCCTTTCTGTCTTCCTAAAGCAAGGCTAAAGAAAGAAGTCCTAATAAAATTATTAAGAACTTCCCAATTGGGCAGGCTGGTGGGTATCAAGATGTTCAGCCTGACTCAAAGCATCACATCATATTTGGGATCTGCTGGCAGGGTTTTAAATTGTTTACTTCATAAGTATGAAGTAATGACACCATCCCAACCTGGCCCATTCAATGCTTCAATCAGAATAGAGCTGGAAGGGACCTTAGAGGTCTTCTAGTCGAACCCCCTTGCTCAAGCAGGACACCCTATACCAGGAGTGTCAAAGATGTCATGACGTGATGTATCGGGACTTTTCTCCCCTTCGCTAAAATGGGCATTGTCATGGCAAATATGTGACCCATCCAGTCCGCAGGCTGGGAGTTTGACAGCCCTGGCCTATATCATATATCAGACTGGTGACTGCCCAGTTTTTTCTTAAAAGTCTCCAGTGATGAAGCACCTACAACTTCTGAAGGCAATCTGTTCCACTGGTTAATTGTCCTCACCGTTAGGAAGTTTTTCCTTAACTTCAGGTTGCTTCTCTCCTTGATTAGTTTCCATCCATTGTTTCTTATCTTGCCTTTTGGTACTTTGGAAGATAAGTTGACACACCCCCCCCTCATCTTTATGGCAACTGCTCAAATACTGGAATACTGTTATCATGTCACCCCTAGTCCTTCTTTTTTCTACACTAGACAAACCCAATTCCGGCAACTGTTCTTCATAGGTTTTAATCTCCAGACCCTTAATCTCCTTAGTTGTTCTTCTTTGCACTTTTTCCAAGTTTTGACATATTTTTTGTAATGTGGTGAGCAAAACTGGATGCAGTATTCCATGTGTGGTCTTACTAAGAATTTATAAAGTGGTACTAATACCTCACATGATTTTGACTCTATGCCTCTGTTTGTACAACCAAGAATTATGTTAGCTTTTTTTAGCAGTTGCTGGTGCGATTTAAGTGATCCTCCCACTAAGATTCATTCTCATCCTCATTCTTTTAATATACTTATTAGTACATACTTATTATATACTTATTATTATACTTATTACACTTATTAGGTACCACTTTGGTGAGAAAGTAACAGTGTTCCATGGGCCTTGGTATATAGTCATGCTGGCCACATTTGTCTTTGAACAGCACTGACTCCTTTGGCTATGAAAAGCAGATCAGCACTGTCCTATTAGAGTTGGACATGACTGAACAGGGGAAACTTTTACTTTATCATTATCAACTTAATATGACACATTCACAGACTTAACATTCATTGAAGTATATGGCAACTCAGTTCAAGTAGCTCGCACTGGACTGTAGTCATCACAGCTCAGTCTGCATGGTAAGTATTGCTCTTTATTTCCATGGGAAAATTGAGATTCAGAGGGGGAAAAATTCAGCTGACCCTTAGATGAATGCTTTTAAGAGCATTTTTTAAAAAAAACCTTTAGGCTCAAACTTCCTATTATGTAAAATTCCAGTTCAGGGATAGGATAATACTTTGAACAGAGCTTTAGACAATGATCTATTGATTTTTCTCTTGCTGTAATCAATGATTAATGTTCATTCAGTCTACATCCTGGTGCAGAATTACATTAGACCAAGCAACACTAACTGAGCATCTCATTCAGGATCAACTAAAAAAGCTGTGAAATTGCAAAGCTCTCAAACTTGTCATTGGTAGCTGGTTTTTTGAATGATACTTTGGCTGAGTATTCAGACAGGCAGGCTTGCTGAGATTCTAACTGTTCTGGCAGCAAATTTAGAAATATTGTAAATTAGATTCAAAGAACAGAGATTTGGGGGTTTAGTGAGAGTACATGGTCTTTTTGCCTAAATGTCTTGTTATTTGATCCTATTACTGTGTTTACCAAGCAGAGGAAATGAGGTGGCAAAGTTTAAGTGCTAGAGTAGAAAACCAATCTCCCATGCTAGGTCTTCACATATACAACCTTTATATGTGAAAGCCTTTAGATGCAAGGCTTTCACAGCTAAACCCAGACACTCCTCTGTTTCGCAAATTGTTCATAAAACATGGGCAAAATTTCAAGAGTAATCATAGTTGTAAACCAAAAAAAAATTCATTCTCCAAAGATGCACTTACAGCATTGCTGTATCATTATACTGTTTACTGTATAATGTATCTTTCCGTGGCTCTATATCATATACCTTTGTTTGTTCTATAATCCATGTGCAGGCCTTTCAATCTTGTCTTGTAATGCCGAGCACTTATTCTTCCTTAGCTCTTTGCACAACTCATAGCTTTTGTAGCAATTGTGAGGTTAGTGTCCATGTTTCACTGGCATAAGTTAGAGCAGGTAGCACACACTGATCAAAAACTTTTCTCTTCAGGCATAGGCTTAAATTACTTAGGCTTAATCTTAAAATAACTTTATCGTCACTTTGAATGTACTCTAATCTACATACATTAAAATGAAATTTTGTTGCATACAGCTCTCAAAGCGTCACCACCTCCAATATACACTACATAAACATGGATAGATAGATAGATAGATAGATAGATAGATAGATAGATAGATAGATAGATAGATAGATAAATTATTTTAAAATTACAAAATTACTATTTAATTTTTAGGGGGAAGTTGTTCTTGAAAGTTATGCTTAGCTTGTTGAATGCATCAGCAAGTATTGTAGATCCAATTGGCAAAAGAAACCTCAGGACCAATGGTGAAATCCAAATTTTTTTACTACCGGTTCTGTGGGTGTGGCTTGTGGGCATGGCAGGGGAAGGATACTGCAAAATCCCCATTCCCACCCCACTTCTGGGGGAAGGATATTGCAAAATCTCCATTCCCACCACTCTGGGGCTAGCCACAGGTGGTATTTGCCGGTTCTCTGAACTACTCAAAATTTCCGGGACCGGTTCTCCAGAACCTGTCAGAACCTGCTGGATTTCACCACTGCTCAGGACCGTATTGGTTGGAAACATGCAGAAGAGGCTTTCATCCTGCAATGGATAGACAATGGCTAAAATGATGATGATGGTTGTATAATGACTTAGCAACTTGGAGTTTCATAGCTGTATTGTGGATACTGAAAAAATATTAAAACTTGAAATAATACCTTATTGGTAAAAAAATAAAAATAAAACTTGCTACTGGGTAATTATCACTGGTAGTGGGGGAAAAGAACAGTTAAGATTAAGCTCTATGATCCAGATTCTGTTTGCATGGTTCTTAATAGTAATGTGGGAACAGAGTGAGCAAACACGAATTCACTATGACAGAGGTTCCCAAACCTCCTTGGTTCATAGCATCCTTAATGTTGCAAAAATATGATGTCACAAATGGGCAGAGAAAAAACAACATTGGAAAGGACGTCATAAAAACTTAAAGAATCTCACAACATCTCTTGAGGTTTTTTGTTTTTTTTTGTTAGTTGCGAAGTTGTGTCCGACCCATCGCGATCCCATGGACAAATTTCATGGAAATTGTACAAACCACATTATTAAGGACAATAATTCCCAACAGGAACCTAGCATTATTTCTAAAGTTATGGAAATTGTGCAAATAATCTGTCAATCATCTATCTATCTATCTTCTATCCATCCATCAGTCCATCTGTCTAACAGAGCCGCTTTGGCACAATGGTTAGAGTGCAGTACTGCAGGCTACTTCTGCTGATCACCAGCTGCCAGCAGTTTGGCAGATCGAATCTCACCAGGCTCAAGGTTGACTCAGCCTTCCATCCTTCCAAAGTCAATAAAATGACGGACCCAGATTGTTGTGGGCAATATGCTGACTCTGTAAACTGCTTAGAGAGGGCTATAAAGCACTGTGAAGCGGTATATAAGTCTAAGTGCTATTGCTAGCTCTCTTATCTGTGTTTTTAATTTTTAAAACATTTTCAGCACGTTCTAGGAACACCAGGTTAAAAACCTCCATAAGTTGCTTATAGAAGTCTCTCTTGTGAGAATTTTTTTTAATGATCAGCAGCTTTTATCATCAGTTTCACAGCAGCAAAAGCAGAGTCACCCTGTGGTAAGATGGGCAGCCATCTTAGATATGTTCCTTTCTTAGACTTTTAAGCTAAGTTTGTGACTTAAACAGAATTTTTGAATTCTATCTATATATACATACACACAATAGTGCGTGCACGCACACACACAACACACACACACACACAAACAAAAGGCTTTGTGATACTTTCAGTGATGTTCTACTTGTTGCCTATCCATCAAATAACAGCAGCTGCTTTTTAAATGCTGAAGCATTTTAACCCAATTAAAAAGGGTGGAAAGTTTTCATTGCTAATCCAAAGCTCTTTTCAAAACCTGGATAACTTACTCATTACTTTTATAAGTGCTCTATAAGAACTGGCAAGAATCCATCACTAAATTGCCACTCTATTAATTGCCAGCTTCTTTTCTGTAAAAATAGCTGGATATGGGAAATGGTCAAGATAAACAAAAATGGGAAAGGCTTTATTGCCATTTTTTATTTACTCTCTTAATTCAGTGCCAGTGACATTTATATTCAAAGTTGTTTTCGATGGTTCTCTTTTTTAAAAAGTTTAGATCAGGGGTCTCCAACCTTGGTCCCTTTAAGACTTGTGGACTTCAACTCCCAGAGTCCCTCAGCCAGCAAAGCTGGCTGAGGAACTCTGGATTTGAATAACAAATGACTACACGGACAAGGTAGAAGCTTAAAAATTTTCTATTGGTAAAAGCATGTGTTCTCATCACCTGTGATTGTAGCTCCACCTGTTGGCTTGGAAAGGAAGGAAGCCACTGAATCTGGACAAGGATTGAAATGCTAAGAGAGTGAAATGCTTTCTAGATTAGGCAGTTAGAGCCATGCAGAATGCAGAGAACCCAAAACTGGTGGGGTTTTTTTGTTCTTTCCCAGAATCAAAATATATCCATTGCCTTCTGCAAAACAAGCCCACATCCCTTTGGTATAAATAGCCACTGACTGAGAGAATTAGGAGAAGGCAGGATGCAATCCTACTCAAAGGGCTCTACAGAACGGCTCTTACCCTGTATCTCAGTAGGCAAATGCAGCTATGAAAATCTCAATCCATATAATTCAGTATTTGAATAACAAATGACTACATGGACAACTTCAAGCTAAAAGCCTACCAAACCATAGTTAATGAAGAAATGACAGATACCCTAAAAGAGGAAAAACATTAACTAAGAATTGCCTCTGGAAAAGTTGTGATGCTGCTCTAAATGCAACAGGTTTATTTCAATAGTCCAGACATTTTTGTGGTCTCTTAAAAATTAGGAATGCTTCAGTTCAGGGGTTCCTTCCCCCCACCCCCAGGGAGGGAGAGAGAGAGAAAAACAGAAGGAGGCAGAGCAAGAGGGGGGAGGAAAAGAGAGAGAGAAAGAGAGAGAGGCAGAGAGGGAGGGAAAGAGAGAGAAGGGGGAGGGAAAGAGAGGGGGAGGGAAAAAGAGAGAAAGAGAGAAAGAGAGAGAGGTAGGAAATAATATAATATATAATACAATATAACAACAGAGTTGGAAGGGACCTTGGAGGCCTTCTAGTCCAACCCCCTGCCCAGGCAGGAAACCCTACACCATCTCAGTCAGATGGTTATCCAACATTTTCTTAAAAATGTCCAGTGTTGGAGCATTCACAACTTCTGCAGGCAAGTCATTCCACTTATTAATTGTTCTAACTGTCAGGAAATTTCTCCTTAGTTCTAAGTTGCTTCTTTCCTTGATCAGTTTCCACTCATTGCTTCTTGTTCTACCCTCAGGTGCTTTGGAGAATAATTTGACTCCCTCTTCTTTGTGGCAACCCCTGAGATATTGGAACACTGCTATCATGTCTCCCCTAGTCCTTCTTTTCATTAAACTAGACATACCCAGTTCCTGCAATCATTCTTCATATGTTTTAGCCTCCAGTCCCCTAATCATCTTTGCTGCTCTTCTCTGCACTCTTTCTAGAGTCTCAGCATCTTTTTTACATCGCGGTGACCAAAACTGAATGCAGTATTCCAAGTGTGGCCTTACCAAGGCATTATAACACTTCACGTGATCTTGATTCTATCCCTCTGTTTATGCAGCCCAGAACTGTGTTGGCTTTTTTGGCAGCTGCTGCACACTGCTGGCTCATATCTAAATGGTTATCCACTAGGACTCCAAGATCCCTCTCACAGGTACTACTATTGAGCAAGGTACCACATATCCGGTACCTGTGCATTTTGGTTTTTTTGCCTAACTGTAGAACCTTACTTTTTTCACTGTTGAATTTCATTTTGTTAGATAGCGCCCAATGTTCAAGTCTGTCAAGATCTTTCTGTAACTTGAGTCTATCTTCTGGAGTGTTGGCTATTCCTACCAGCTTGGTGTCATCTGCAAATTTGATGAGTTCCCCATCTATCCCCTCGTCCAAGTCATTGATGAAGATGTTGAAGAGTACTGGGCTTAAAACAGAGCCTTGGGGTACTCCACTGCATACTTCCCTCCATGTGGATGTAGTTCCATTGAGGACTACACGTTGAGTGCGGTTGGACAGCCAGTTACGAATCCATCTGGTGGTGGTGCTGTCTAACCCACATTTTTCTACTTTATCTAGTAGTAGGTTATGGTCTACTTTATGAAATGCTTTACTGAAGTCCAAGTAAATTATATCAACAGCATTCCTCTGGTCTACTAATTTTGTCACTTTGTCAAAGAATGCAATAAGATTAGTCTGGCATGATCTGTTTTTGACAAACCCACGTTGGCTTTTGGTTATTACTTTGTTTGTTTGTTTCTAGGTGTTCGGTGATTCGTTGCTTGATTATCTTTTCCAGAATCTTCCCCGGTATTGAGGTCAGGCTGATAGGTCTGTAGTTTCCTGGATCTGTTTTTTTTTCCTTTTTTGAAGATGGGAACTAGATCAGCTCTTTTCCAGTCCTCTGGCAGCTCCCCTTTGCTCCAGGATCTTTGAAAGATATAGTTCAGTGGTTCTGTAATCAAGTCTGCCAGTTCCTTCAGAACCTTGGGATGTAATCCATCCGGTCCTTGTGATTTGAACTCGTCTAGGGTAGACAGGTGTTCACTTACCATTTTCTTCCCTATTTTAAGTTGTGTTTCTAATCTGTTTTTTGTGGTGCTGTTTTTGATAGGTTGGATTGTTTTTTCCTTTTGTGTAAAGACAGATGCAAAAAATGAGTTAAGTAGATCTGCTTTCTTCCTGTTGCTTGTCATCTTCTTGCCACTTTCTCCCAGCAATGGGCCAATTGTTTCCTTGACTTTTTTCTTGTTTTTAACATGTTGGAAGAAGCTTTTTTTGTTATTTTTTACTTTTGTCGCTAGCCTTTGTTCATTGTGAGCCTTAGCTTTCCTCACTTCATCTTTACAGGCTCGGGCTATTTGCTGATATTCTGCCTTAGTTATTTGCCCCTCTTTCCACTTTTTATATTTGTCCTTTTTGTCTTTCAATTTGTCAGATAGTTCTTTATGCATCCATGCTGGTTTCTTTTGAGATCTATTATTTTTCTTCTTCATTGGTATTGTGCTAGAGTGCGCTTTTGTAATCTCACTTTTCAAAATTTCCCAAGCTTCTTGAGTTGTTTTCCCCCTGAGGATTCTCATGCATGGAAAGAGAAATGATATTACAAAAGTTTTTCTTTTTTATTTATTTATTTATTTATTTATTTTTGTCGCACAGTATATATAAGCATAAGCATGAAACAACACATAAGCATACAGTATATAGGAGTATGAGTATGTAATAACTATATTAATTGGATATAACGAAGGAAAACAATAGGACAGGAATGGTAGGCACATTTGTGCTCTTATCACACCCCTTACAGACCTCTTAGGAATGGGGTGAGGTCAATGGTAGATAGTTTTTGGTTGAAGCTTTTGGGATTTTGGGAAGAGACCACAGAGTCAGGTAGTGTGTTCCAAGCATTAACAACTCTGTTACTGAAGTCATATTTTCTGCAATCAAGATTGGAGCGGTTAACATTAAGCTTAAATCTATTGTGTGCTTATGTATTGTTGCAATTTAAGCTGAAGTAGTCTTTGACAGGAAGGACATTGTAATAGATGATTCTATGAGTTAAACTCAGGTCATGTCGAAGGCGGCGTAGTTCTAAGTTTTCTAAACCTAGGATTTCAAGTCTGGTGGCATAAGGTATTTTGTTGTATTCAGAGGAGTGGAGAACTCTTCTTGTAAAATATTTCTGGACACGTTCAATTGTATTGATGTCAGAAATGTGGTATGGGTTCCAAACAGTCGAGCTGTATTCAAGAACTGGTCTAGCAAATGTTTTATATGCTCTGGTTAGTAGTGTAGTGTTTTTGGAGAAGAAGCTACGCAAGATTAAGTTTACAACTTTTAAATCCTTTTTTGCGATGTAGTTACAGTGGGCTTTGGCACTTAGATCATTTGATATGAAAACTAAAAAAAAAAAGCTAAATGTAATATTTCAAAAGAAGAAAAAAATGAAGGGGCATAAAAGTGTATTTATCACATCTTCCTTAGAACACTTAGCTGAACTCTGCATTGTTTATCATTTTAGGTAGTAAAACCTTGTTATTCAGGTTAAATTGCCTTGGTGGCACTTTGCAATAAATAAGTGGGTTTTGGGTTGCAGTTCGGGCACTTAATCCATAAAAGTTTCGCCATCACTGCCCTATACCATTTCAGACAAATGATTGTCTAATCTTTTCTTAAAAACCTGGAGGCAAGTTATTCCTCTGATTATTTGTTCTGACAGGAAATTTCTCCTTAGTTCTAGGTTGCCTCTCTCCTTAATTAGGGGCCTCTGTGGCTCTGTGGTTATTAACAGCAGCTGCCTGCAATTACTGCAGGTTCTAGTCCCACCAGGCCCAAGGTTGACTCAGCCTTCCATCCTTTATAAAGTAGGTAAAATGAGGACCCAGATTGTTGGGGGCAATAAGCTGACCTTGTATATAAATATACAAATAGAATGAAGACTATTGCTAACATAGTGTAAGCCGCCCTGAGTCTTTGGAGAAGGGCGGGATATAAATGCAAATAAAAAATAAAATAAAATAAAATAAAATAAAATTAGTTTCCACCCATTGCTTCTTGTCCTGCCTTCAGGTACTTTGGAGACTAAGTTGATCTCCTTCTTTGTAGTAGCACCTCAAATATTGGAACACTGCTAACATGTGACCCCTAGTTCTTCTTTTCATTAAACTAGATATACCCAATTTCTGAAACTGTTCTTCATATATTTTAGCCTCCTGTCCCCTAATCATCTTTATTGCTCTTCTCTGCACTTTTTCTAGAATCTTGACATCTTTTTTTTATATCATGGTGACCAAAACAGGATGCTATATTCTTAATGTGGTCAGGCATTATAAAACTAATATCAAAAGCACATGGTCAGCAGGGGACTGAACCAGTCCTTATACAATTTTTTTTAATTTATGTTTTGCAGAGTCAAGCATTGGCAAGGACAGAAACATTTATTAAGAGACCAAACAGGGACTTTGCTTAAAATATTTGTGCTGCCGGCTCAGTCTCTGAACAGAAAAAGAGAATCCATTGAGTTCAATTCCTGTTTACTTTATGACCATATTCATGTAGTTTTCTTTCTAAAGTGGTTGTTATTTCCTTTTTCCCATTTTTTTTACTTCCTAGACCCCACCCCAGAGGAATGAGGCCTAATTCTGAAGGGATTTGAAGATTTTAAAGGATAAAGTGACTACTTTTAAAGCATTCATTTGCATTTGCATTTCCCAAAAATCACAACCTCTACAAATACTCCAAGTATTATAGCATTTTGACATTCTTGACTATGACTCCTGTTACCCTGAAAAGTTAGGAGAAAAATGTGCACCAGCACAAGAATTCTGTGCCTCATTGATCTACTTTGAGCTCTTCCTATTATAGAATTCCTTTTGGTTTTGTTTGCTATGATTTCTTCTTCACTTCTCTCATCATTTCTCATCAAGAAATGTTTATGTATCTTAAAAGGAATTTAGAAAGAAACAAACTGAACTAATAAAATAAAGTACAGGTTACTAGAAATATGCCATTATTCAGGATATTAAATGCAAAAAAATATCAAAACCATCAAAACTAATAGTACAATATTAAATACTATCAATATTCATTTTATTATCTGACAGTCCAATCTAGTCTGCAACCCTGAAAAACTGGCAGAAATACTGAATTCTCTGTTTCTTGGATGGATTTGTTTCATTTATTGTAGGTTACAGAAATTCTTAATTCAATACACTAAAAAAAATCACAAGGCATAGATTTAACATCAGAGCATATCCTTTTTGAATAAATAGAGATATTGAATAATTCTACTATTCAACATACTCCTATCTGTGCATTAGCCAATCATTAGCATATAAAGGTATCTACCATTGTAGCCAGATTTAATGAGACATTGTAAGATATGGATTTGTCAGTGAAATGTTATAGAAAACTCAAGCTGCAGTTGCATTTATGTTTCTGTATGTTTACGCATGAATGTTTATCAAAAGAACTTCTGAATAAATATGCAGGGAATACATACTACAAATGGTTAGCATATCACTCCGAGTTGATTGCTGGTATTCCCAAATTACTCTGAAAGACTTATAGAGCACAATTTATCTCCAGATACTAATTCTTTATCAAAATTGTTCTTTTGTCTCTTTTTCTTTTCAACAACTTTTATTCTTTTTATTTAATTGATGCATACGGAAGTCATGTCAAGATATTGCATTCTACTGTTCTATAACATAAACGCAATGCAGCAGATATACAGATTTCAAAACTAGATGTTGCATAAAAACCAATCCATATTACCAGTAGCAGCTAAATTCTGTGGGATTCTTTGCCAAAATCATTGCTGTAATAGTCCACGGGAGCCAAGTTAGATGAAGAACCTACATGAGATTTTGTCTTGGTCAATAGCAATTTCATTTCAGCCTAAAGGCTGAAGGCAATGTTTAGTACGGTCTCTTCCCTACCACACCATACTATTACCTAGAGAAAAGATATAGGATAAAAAGTGATTGTAGCGTCATTGGCTTTATACACTAGGAAACTATGTTTCTTTCTTATTATCAAGTTGGTAGCCATATAACCACCTAGGTGTAACACACACTAGTTAGAATCAATAGCCAGAATGCAGATAAAAAGAGAGGAGAACTTGGTGTCAGCTTTAGAAGCCATACTAGGCCGAAGGCTTCCACACGCTGCCATTTTCTTCGGTAGGGGTACAAGGGGCTATTAGACATAACAACATTCTTTCTGCCGGTCAAGGTTAGGCTGGGCTCCCATCTGGAGAAGGAGTGGCCGGAGTGATGCTTCGACATGGGACGGTTGAGGATTGGAGCATGTGACCGGCAGAGGGGTCATAAGGGTGGAGATTTTGAAGTTTGTATTACTGAGGGAGGAACCTGAATCCCCAGTTTCAGTTTTCATCCAACTGTGCCAGTTTACCTATGCTAGTAAAAGAACTTTGAAAGATGTTGGCTTCAGAATCTTTTCTGCAGGAGGGGTTTTCTGGAACGCTGACACTTGGGCTATCAACTATGAATAAAAGAAAATACATTTCTGTCAGCAGAATAAATCCTCTGGCTATATTGCCCAAGACTTTAACGACAGGTGTTGGCAGAAATAAAACATTTATTTCATAGGTTGCTGTTTTAATGAATCATAACTATTATTTGCATAATGGGCTCATTCCTATCTAAAAATGTATTAATAGTTTGAGGACAAAACATTGAAGTTTTTCAAGTTTATATGATCCATCATGTCTTTGTTCAAATATTCCCATTAAAAAAAAAAATCCAGACCCTAACCTGTTTAAAATTTAAAAAAAATAGGTCGTAAAAAGGTATTTTTGGGGGAAGGAATCAAGCGATTATATTTCCTTCAGGAGCAGTAATTTTACATCATCTTTCGGAGATAGAACAACTTGCTGTCACCTTAGGATAAGAACGAAGACATCAGGAAATATGTGTGTGTGTGTGTGTGTGTGTGTGTGTGTGTGTATGTATGTATAATATGATTTGGGGCTACATATCTATCAGCTTCAAGTCCCAGAGCAGAGAGATACCAATCCTGCTTTTTTTTTTTTTTTTAAAAAGGACCGTGTGAGATAAATATTCAAAGCAGAGTCTTCAGCTTCTGGCATCTCATTATCAAGAAGCTGCAGACAAGCTGCAGGGAAGTCCACGGAGAAGAATGATGATGATTATGTGGCCGGGGGGCAAGGACTAATCAAGATGACAAAGGACGAGCCATATGCAACTTAGCAGTGTTATGATTTGAGAAGAGCCCAGGAAAGCTCTACAAATAGATGATGTACATGAACATGGCAGGAGAGAGAAGGGGGAAGGGGTGTTTTATGATAAAGATGCAAGCAGAAATAATTAAGTGGAATAAAGAGGTTGTATGAAGTTATCTCTTTCGTGAGTCTTTGACAATCAGAATGCCTTTCTCTATAGGTTTACTTATGATCTGCTGCTCATACTCTGAATCAAGCATAAAAGAATGAGATGGGACCACAATTATATAAAAGGAAATGAATTGTGCTGCCACCCTCAATAACCTTGTTTAGGATTGATCTTATGGTTTAATGTATTCAGAATAGGCAGGAGTACTAGTAAATCTCAGGATCGTGGTCAATAGTTACAATAGTCCTTTTCCAACTGAATTTATGTCCAGCTTTACAAAATTGAAAAAGAGAACTGAGTAACATATATACAGTTGATGTGGATTATTCATCCAAGGCAAAGGACCAGCTAAAGCTTATAAATTAGTATGAGATTTGTTTTAAAAAAAAAGAACATTACCAACAAAACAGGCTTCTGAACTGTTAAACTTTGGAGAATTCATGATATACCAGGTGTTCAAAAAAAAGGAAATCTCTCCTTCATAAAGAAGATTCAGGAAAAATACAGAACAGATATCTTTATCTGAGAAAATATTAGAACAGATCATGAAGCAATTGATTTATAGCATTTTGATAATGATATCATAATTACCTGTCATCATCATCATGCATTGATCAAGATCAAGCCTTATCACACAAATATTTCCTCATGTTTAGCTTGAAGATCATCCCTACTACTTGATTGAAATGTTGAATATATTGGTTGAGAAATAATGATTGTGGGGAATACTGTAGACATAATATAGCTCCATTTCAACAAAGCGTTTGACAAATTGGCTCCAATTGCATGAAAATTAAGGAGGTACAAGATTGACTTAGGAATTATTTTATTTATTTATTTATTTTGTCACAACAATATATGTAGGAATCATACAAAAGATTATATAGTATATAAACATATATGGGTAAATATAAGGAGGTATAAGCATATATATAGAAAGAAGAAAAGAAAAACAATAGGACAGGAACGGTAGGCACGTTTGTGCGCTTATGCCCGCCCCTTATATTCAGGTCATGTATTTACAAATGGCACCTGATCAAAATGGAGAAAATACTGAATTTCAATAAATAGCTGAAAGAAATCCTTATTAAATGTTCATACATGGTTAGAATTTAGAAAACAGAAACAGACTTAAAAGCAATCCTGGAAAATTAGAAAAATAGGCTAGGCTGGATTTCAAAGACCACGAAATTGAAAAAGGAGAAGTCAAGGAATATCTAAGCAGGGGTGAACTAGGAGATCATAGGAAAGAATAAATGTCACAAATGTCAATCTCAGATAAGGACCCCACTCAAAACCACAGGTATGAAAAGAATCTTTCATAGCGGTGTACCAATTATATTATTCTATTTTGGGGTCTTAAATCAAAAAAATTTCGGCATGAGTAGTGGAGTAGAACTGCAAAGTGAGTTACTTGCATTGCTTCCCAGTGTTCAAAAAAGATAATATTCAAAGCCACAATCATGACAATCAAAATCCTACTGGTATATGGTAAAAGCAATAACACAACAACAACAACAACAACAACAACAACAACACCAGGGGGATATTAAATCATGCTAAAATGCAATGAAGAAACAAAAAGTAGCATTTTAAAATACGTATTTTTTTAAAAAAAATCTTCTTGGATCTAAACTAGCAGACATAGGTAATCTTTCTTTTATGGAAAGTTGCAGTTTAATAATAGTAATGAAGATAATAATGATATTTACACAGAATGACAGGATGCATCCCTATCATGCATGGCATACAATCTAAAACTTGAAAAAAGAAAAAAAGAAATAGGAAATGGTGTTAATAGGTTATCATATTATGCTTCTGCAGCAGCTCTCAAGGGAGGGAGGTCTTGAAAACATAACAGAGTTCATAATATTTCTGTAAGGTGGAGGGAAGGATAATTAAAGAAACCAGTGCTTCTTAAGATCAAAAAATGGGACTTCCTTTCCACAAACTTACCACAACAATTGAAAAGAAACAGATGTGAGTTAGTCAAGTAAAACATCTGAGCAATTTCAGGATTATGAAACTTTTAGACCTACAATAGCTGCATATCCATGTATATGTTTTTTTCCTATATAATTGTATATAATTTCTATAAAGCAAGTGCGTGTATATGTGCATCTTATAAACTTATAGTATATACTACGTACACTATATACTTCGTAGCAATTATGTCAACGTATAAAGAATACACATCAATATACTTTACCATATACGGTACAGTATTTTTATAGATGTTTCTATGACATTCTTTCTCGGCAAAACAATACAAGGTAGAAAATAGAAATTTAATAGATGTGGCCACATGATCTTGCAGAGAAGAAATTAGCAATCTGTACACTGTAGAACCTGTGTAAAAGCACTAAGTAGCTGAATAATAACAGAGCACAATGTTTCAGGAAGGAAGGGAGGGAGGGAGGGAGGGAGGATGGAAGGAAGGAAGGAAGGAAGGAAGGAAGGAAGGAAGGAAGGAAGGAAGGAAGGAAGGAAGGAAATCTTCAATAGGCTTAACAGCTCTATTAATATTTTAAACGTTCCTATAAGCCCCTAAGTGGAGGAAAGAAACAGCCAAAGACCACATCCATATTGTCTTCTGTTTGCCTAACACAAGAGTAGTTTCCAACTGCAATGGAAAAAGCCCATTCCCTTTACACCATCTCTCTTTACAGTAGCATATTAAGATATTAATGAACGCAGTTATTAATAATCAATTACAGCAATGTGCTACTTCCATTACATAATCTAGATGTTATTACAAACATTTTTTCCTCTCTGTCTCTGTTTCTCAGGAGTGGAACTAACTAAAAAATAATGAGCTAAAACCTTAGAGAGTGAGCAAATATAACCCAATTTAATTTGAATGAAACTAATGAGTAGGTTTCGATAACTGACGATTATCTGAGGAAGCAAGAAGACGACAAAAATAATGTACTACAACATGTGCTCTGGAGTGCTATCAAAAAGAATAGGAAAGCACACTTGTCAAATGTACAAAGTATACCAAGCAAATACTTTTTAATATGGCTTGTGCAGCATTTGGATTATTTGAATTAGTTGACCAGGAAAACAAGTGAAAGGGGTAGGAGGGGGAAGGAGTTTTGTAGGCTAGATAAGTCTGAATTACCTTGATTCCCCTATAGTTTGATTCCCCTATACCTTCCAAGATGGCGCCGACGAAGGCTGCCTCGGTGAAATGCTCTCTAATTGTTTCTTTATTTCTAATTGTTCTCTGTGACTCACTACGGATTTCCTACTCACGAGACCATCTGCTAAAAATTAAGGAACATTTCTTTAAGGAGCAGCTTTCTTTAATCTCACCCCCACCTGTCTTTACAAACACGGAGGAGATTCTAACACAGGAGGAGGCAATTCCCACGGAGCCATGGATTACTAAAAGAACCAAACGACGGAAACGAAGAGAGAGGTAAATAGCGATCTGGGATCTTAATCAAGCTAAGAACTCGCATTAAAACTCCTCTGCCTTCAATTTTCCTAACAAATATACGCTCACTTGCAAATAAGATGGATGAAATACTCCTCTTAAACAAATACTATTCTGATTTTCGCAATTCAGCAGTCCTATGCTTCTCTGAAACCTGGTTAAATGAATCAATTGAAAATAGCAGCCTGAACATTCCAGGATTTCAAATTGAACGATCAGACAGGATTCCAGAAACATCTGGTAAAGGAGGAGGCTTATGCCTATATATTAGCAGAAACTGGTGTCAAGATTTTAAAATAATTTACAAATTCTGTGACAACAATTTAGAGACTCTAATTATCAACTGCAAACCTTACTATTCGCCTCGTGAATTTTCCTCATTTCTTCTAATTGCTGTTTATGTCCCACCACAAGCCTGTGTAAACAAGGCATTATGAACTCTAGCTGACCAAATCATGGAGGCTGAAGCCAAACACCCTGATTCACTGGCCATTGTTTTGGGAGATCTAAACAAGGCAAACTTAAGGAAAGAGCTACCAAAATACTTTCAGCATGTCAATTGTCCCACCAGAGGCAAGAATACTCTAGACCATTGCTACACAACACTAAAAGATGCCTATCGGTCTTTACCACGTGCAGCTGTAGGACACTCTGATCATTGCATGATTCACCTTGTACCTGCTTACAGGCAAAGACTTAAAGCCACAAAACCAATAATTAAATCAGTGAAGACCTGGACGGAGGAATCAAAATTAAAGCTGCAGGCATGTTTTGACTGCACTGATTGGAATATTTTTAAAGATACCTCTGCAGACCTGGATGAACTCACAGATACTGTAACATCATATGTCAGCTTCTGTGAAGACCTATGTGTACCTACAAGGAACTTGCGAATACACAGTAACAACAAACCTTGGTTTACACCTAAACTTAAGCAGCTACGACATTCCAAAGAGGAAGCCTACAGAAAAGGTGATAAAATGCTGTACAATCAGGCCAGAAATGCACTAACAAGGAGATCAGAGCAGCAAAAGAAGCTACTCTGAAAAGCTAAAGAATCAATTTTCAGCAAATGAACCAGCAAACATGTGGAAAACTCTTAAAAATATCACCGCTATGGCAAATCTCCTTCCCAGGCTGAAGGTAATCAACAACTGGCAGATGACCTGAATGAGTTTTACTGCAGGTTTGAAAGGAAACTACAGCCACCTATCTCCACAACCCCCATCTCAGACACACCAACAACAGCCAAGCCTCCTACAACTGACCCCATTTCATTGGGTTCACAACCCCTAGTGATCACAGAAAAGGAAGTGCAGGACCTATTTCACAGACAAAAGCCAGGAAAAGCTCCAGGCCCAGACAAGATAACTCCTTCTTGCTTAAAAGTCTGTGCTGACCAATTGGCCCCCATCTTCACCCATATTTTCAATAAATCACTAGAGATGTGTTATGTTCCTTCTTGCTTCAAACGCTCTACCATCATCCCAGTGCCAAGAAGCCCACCATCAAGGAACTGAATGATTACAGACCAGTTGCTCTAACATCTGTAGTCATGAAAACCTTTGAAAGGCTAGTGCTTTCCTACCTGAAAACCATCACGGATCCGCTGTTAGACCCTTGCAATTTGCATACCGAGCAAATAGATCAACAGATGATGCTGTTAATATGGCTCTGCACTACATCCTACAACATCTTGAGTCTCCAAAGACCTATGCAAGGGTCCTTTTTGTAGACTTTAGTTCAGCATTCAATACCATCATTCCAGACATTCTTCTAACTAAGCTAAACCAGCTACAGGTACCGGAACAGACTTGTAAGTGGATCACAAGCTTCCTAACAAACAGGAAGCAGCAGGTGAAGCTAAGCAAGATCACATCAAATACCTGAACAATTAGCACAGGGGCCCCCCAAGGCTGTGTGCTCTCCCCACTTCTCTTCTCTCTGTATACCAATGACTGCATCTCCAGCGATCCATCCATTAAGCTACTGAAGTTCGCAGATGACACAACAGTGATTGGTCTCATTCGAGACAATGACGAATCCGCATATAGATGAGAGGTCGAACGACTAGCCTTATGGTGCAACCAAAACAATCTGGAACTGAACACACTCAAAACCGTAGAAGTGGTGGTAGACTTTAGGAGAAACCCTTCCATACTTCCACCTCTCACAATACTTGACAACACAGTATCAACAGTAGAAACCTTCAAATTTCTGGGTTCTATCATATCGCAAGATCTCAAATGGACAGCTAATATCAAAAACATCATTAAAAAAGGACAACAAAGAATGTTCTTTCTGCGCCAACTCAGTAAGCTTAAACTGCCCAAGGAGCTGCTGATCTAATTCTACAGAGGAATTATTGAGTCTGTCATTTACACCTCTATAACTGTCTGGTTCGGTTCTGCAATCCAACAAGAAAAACACAGACTTCAGAGGATAATTAGAACTGCAGAAAAAACAATTGCTACCAACCTGCCTTCCATTGAGGAGCTGTATACTGCATGAATCAAGAAGAGGGCCTGAAAATATTTACAGAGCCCTCACATCCTGGACATAAACTGTTTCAACCCCTACCCTCAAAACAACGCTATAGAGCACTGCACACCAGAACAACTAGACACAAGAACAGTTTTTTCCCGAAGGCCATCACTCTGCTAAACAAATAATTCCATCAACACTGTCAGACTATTTACTGAATCTGCACTACTATTAATCTTCTCATAGTTCCCATCACCAATCTCTTTCCACTTATGACTGTATGACTATAACTTGTTGCTGGCAATCCTTATGATTTATATTGATATATTGACCATCAATTGTGTTGTAAATGTCATACCTTGATGAACGTATCTTTTCTTTTATGTACACTGAGAGCATATGCACCAAGACAAATTCCTTGTGTGTCCAATCACACTTGGCCAATAAAATTCTATTCTATTCTATTCTATTCTAGTTGTTGCTTGAATTATACCTCTATTGAAATTTGGCCAATTTTGTGTTTCAGATAATGACCAACCTCTACAGTATTCTCTCCACTCAGTGTGTATACCCCACTATATATAGGGAGGAGAAGAAAAAAATCCAGGTCAGCTTCATCCATTTCCAGTTGGTTTATAAAGCCACTTCTATGGAAGAAAAGAGAAGAAAAGGATGACCAGAAGCAGAATGGATGGACTCAGACACAATATGTGGGAAAGACCTTGGGATAATGGGACAAGAAACACTGCTAGTGAACGATCAGATAAGAGATAGCATAGCTCACAGCTGGATGGGGGGGAGGAGAGTAGGAGGCTCAGTAGAGACTCTTCCTAGTTTCTTAGGCTGTAAAACATATGTAGGAGAATTGTATTTCAGATTTGGAAGATTCTGTAGAATTAGCTCATCTGATTGTACATTTTCCTGTCTGGGCTATGTAGTAAGACTGACACAATGACAGTGAATGCACCATTGGGAGACCTGAAATACCCAAGATATTATTTTTTTCAAAGGGAGAGATAATATATTTTCTGAATATATAATTTTCTCAAAAATCTCCAAGTAACATTCTCTGACCTAAGGTCACTGCAGGACATAAACTTTGTGTTCTTCAAAACACAAATCTATTGGGTGAAAAGAACTGGTGTTTCCAATTCTTGATTCTAAGCATTTTTATATTTGTTACAGATATTTTAAACTATCCATTTATGTTTTAATAGAAGAAAAATAGGTATGGATTCTGAAATTAAATTCTTCAGTATCAATAGCATATTAAATATTTGAAAGCTGCTAAATGTTAGGTCCATATTGAGCTGTCATGACACGTTCAACTGAATATACTTCCGTTCTTTAGCTCCGTTCTGATAAGAAAATTATGTTTGCAGTTGCTGATTTAAAGTAATCATTAAATAGTATTATTTAATGTAATTTATTTAATGCTGATTTAAAGTAATCATTAAACAGTAATTGATCTAGTGTAATTATGCCCTCCCACCCCCATTCTTTCCAGTAAAAGTGTTTCCACTGATTTAAAGACTAGAGCTATGCCAAAGAATTAAGTGTTCATGTGATTTTGTATCAAAACCAAATTTATCACCAAACAAGGCCTAAATGTTTTACAGCTAATATAGTTGAAGATATTAAATGAACCCTAATAAATATTGTACTTAACAACTGCCAAGACAACAACTTTCTAATTTGCCCATAATAGCTTGTTCCTCAAGAGCACATTTGAATGCCATCCAACATGAAATGCCCATCATCTGGCACTATATTGTCAATCGTTTTAATATTTTCTATCTTTCTATTTTTTTTTGTTTACATTTATATCCCGCCCTTCTCCGAAGACTCAGGGCGGCTTACAGTGTGTAAGGCAATAGTCTCATTCTATTTGTATATTTACAAAGTCAACTTATTGCCCCCCCAACAATCTGGGTCCTCATTTTACCTACCTTATAAAGGATGAAGGCTGAGTCAACCTTGGACCTGGTGGGGCTTGAACCTGCAGTAATTGCAGGCAGCTGGTTTTAATAACAGGCTTCTTATAGCCTTGAGCCACTAGGAGATTCTAGGAAGTGGCTATCCTAAATCTTATTCCTTTTTCTCTGATCCAGTTCTGAAATCATTGTCTCCCCCACCCACCCCTCCTTGGAATAGGCGCCTTCTTCCTGAGTAATTGCCCCTTCCCTGTAATCCATTACCATGTGCTAAACCAGTGTTTATGGTGATTGACTGGGGGAAGTCTACAAGTTGAAGTCCATATATCTTAAAGTTGTTAAATTTGAAAAACACAGTGTTAAACCAATGACTTTAGAGGTGGAATATCCCATTTAACAAAGCAAAACAGGACTCCTTCTCCTTGCATTTATCTTGGCACTCAAGGAGTCATGTTCTTCAAAGAATCAAGTAAAAGATCTGCCCAGTAGCATTCAAAGAGGAGGCCCAAATGCTCACCTTCAAGCTATCCTCTCAGCAATTACTTCTGAGATATTTTGAAACCTGAGATGATATTCTGGTAGGTAATATATACCAGCACAATGAAATTATAGGCAATGGGTAACTTAAGCAGGCTATATAATTGGGGTGGGGAGAGACTGTCATTTTACATAATTGATATTAAGTAAATGAGAAAAATCTAGTTTGCATTTTACATAGTCATGCAACTAAATCCTTTGTAACTATTTGCATTATGACCATTTAAATTCCACTACGTTGTAATTAAATTCATTAACTGCAGCAGAGAATTAAATGAAGGAATTGAAATGATAATGTTTTATTAACAGTGTCTAATTATAGAACTCAAGCCTTATGCTGAGAATGCTAAAGTAATGAATTCACATTTGATTTGCTTGAATGAAAAAGTTTCCCACACTTCGTCTCTGCCTCCACATTACTTAGTGACCAGGTTCACATATTGCAGCCATCCTGTGGCTACATACAATGGATATGAAACTTGAGGCTTTAAGATGTGATAGGCAATTTGCTTAACTATAGTGTTCACTATATTCACCATTATCATAGATATCCAGAAAGTTGCCTAACTTTAGACTTTTTTCTATTACACTACCTATCCGAGGTGAGCCGAGGTGAGCCGAGCCAGGGTGGCACAGTGCTTAGAGTGCAGTACTGCAGGCTACATCAGCTGACTGCTAGCCGCAGTTCAAATCTCACCGGCTCAAGGTTGACAGCCTTCCATACTTCCGAGGTGGGTGAAATGAGGACCCAGATTGTTGGGAACAATAGGCTGACTCTGTAAACCGCTTAGTGAAGGCTGTAAAAGCACTATGAAGCGGTATATAAATCTAAGTGCTATTGCTGTTGCTATCCTTCCCTGCAGGAAGCAAAGTCAGAATGAAATTTGCTATCCTGAGTATTGTTCTCTGTCCTATCCCAAATGTTTTTTTGTTTTGTTTCTAATCACTTTATTTCTTTCCAAAGTGATGAAAAAACATGATAGGTTTTATCCGCCTTGATACTCCTGCTATCAATAACTATACAATCACTTGGGACTTCAGTGTGAGTTGTGTCTAACTGAAAATATCTCTGTGAACAAATGAGACAATGACCACTATGAAGTATGAAAGACCAGCAAGTCCGGTCCTTCAAATCTTTCCAGTAGATATCAAATCTAAAGTAGATATCAGACTAAGAGTTATCAGACTGCCTTTGAATTATTATGATGTATTATTTTTGATTGTTTTCGGGGGAAGTTAGGAATTGATGATTGTAGGGGTATAATTAAGTTGGAACGAAATTTTTTTAGCATATGTTTGTTTTATTTTTAACTATACCTTGTGCTCGTTCCGGGAAGTCGGGGGGGAGGGGGGTTGTGAAGGGAGGGGGGAGAGGAGGGGGAGGGAAAGGGGGGGGAAATTTCTGTAAAACTTTTTGAATTTTTTTTAAAAAAATCTTTCCAGAGAATGCGAGAATAGAAGACCACCGTGAGTATGATGAATGGCAGCTCCTGCAAGGAAACTGTAAAATTACAGTTGTGTCCCAGAAGTTTAAATGACAGGAGGCCAGAGAAATGACATCTTCGTTCTGCAACAGCAACACTTTTTATGAAGACACCAAGGCAGTCAAACTGCCCTTCCGAATCCCATTCAGAAATCTTCAATTTAACCACTTTATGGATATTAGAGATCTTCAAAGTAGTGAACTTAATCTGATGGTAAAATTCTTGCAAACATCTAACCACAATTCAAAAGAAAGGGTCAGTGATGCAAATAGTTAAAAGTGAGGAACAAAATCATACTACAAGCAATATTGGTCCTTCTTTTGGCTTCTCATTGGTCTGTCTTTTGTCATTCAAAACAATTTCAACATATAAAGGAACACCAGAATAACTGAAGAGCCATAGGCACCAAATAAAAATAGAGAACACTAACAGAACAGACTTAATTATTTATCTGCAGGCTTTGAAGGAACTGTTTTGTATCCTAGACTACCTTTCTTTACATTGCTTTTTTAATATTGGCATTTCATATTTTTTTCCGATGGCAGCAAGCAATGAATGGGATAACAGTAGGCAAATGCAGAACATTCTAAACACTTGATTGCAGAAGTACTAGATATTACAGAGACGATACCCCTATTATTAATGAGACTTTATCATATCATAACTTGGAATAAAATAGCATTTGAAGGCAAATATCTGATGTCTGAGACATCCATTTATACAATGGGATTTTCCCTGTGCTTCTTAACCTTGTGAATTCTCCAAACTGGCTTCAGATGTCTCCTGGCATTGCTGCCCTCCTGGCAGATAAACCTCATTGGAGGCAATCTATTTTCACCAATTTTGAGAAACTCGAAAAAATGGACTTTGACACATTACGCCAGAGTGCCAGAGTGTTCTGACACTGGCACGTAATTAATTGTAATATAAATATGGCATGTTTTGAAAATGATTTGGAAGTTGTACTGAAGTGGCTTGGCTTTTTTCAAGCTTTCCTGGGGGCCTGAAGAAAACGTTAGTGCTACTGCTTTAAAGAACACAATAAAGTCAATGCCACTTCAAGGATATAAGGTGCCCTTAAGCCACATTGATTGATGGGGCCACCTTCCACCAATATGAAGATTTGCAGTTTTTGAATAGTTTGGAAAGAGGGGCAAACATTGGTGCCATGAGGTAGTGGGTTTCGGCCACTACCGGTTTGCTCGTGGGTGCAACACTTCTGTGCATGCGCAGAAACATCCGGGCAAGTAGGTGTAGGCTCATACCACCACCGCTACTAGTTTGCCCGAACCAATGCGAACCGGTAGCAACCCACCACTGATGCCATGTAAGTTTTATTTAATGCAGCTCTTAAAACATCATCCTCTTTTTTTCTACTTTATGGGGAAGCCTTAAAAAGTTATGAATAGTAGAGAGGCTGTGCACTCCTATGAAGTCTGAAACTTTCTTCCCCCAGTCATTTCCAAAGCACCCTTAACCTTAATAGATACTAGGATCCATCTACATTCCAATTAAAGCCATAATCTCATGACTCAGAAGCATTTGCTTGTCCTTTAAAAATTGTTGCAACTGATGTGTCTTTGGGACATTTGCAGGAAAAAGGGGGGGGGGGTCTTTTCTAAGAACATGGTCAATTTCATATTTTAAATGCTTAACATGATTAGAAAAAAAATAATTGGCAGGTGAACCTGGAGGCCCACATAAAACATGACAGATAATTGTTTCTTTAATTGCAATGTCTGAATTAAATTACTTTTTTGCAGACTGGGTATTCAAGTAATGAGTAAAATTGAGGTCCTGACCACTTGCACTCATTAAAAGCAACCTCCTTCAGCATTTATAGAAGAGAGATAACCACCATGTATTGGACATACAATGTAGTCTGTCAAATAAATCTTTTTTTACCACTGCAATTAGATGTTGCATTCAGCATGGATGACTTGCCTTAATATCTTTTTAAAAACTTTTTTCTGAATTATAATATTATAATTGGCTATAGCCTGCTAATATTCTGTTTCTGAATAGTATAGTATTGTAAATTGCAATAGCCTGTTGGTATTTTCTATTTCTGAATTATAATACTATAAATAGACGTAGCGTGCTAATATTCTTCTCAGATTTGATATATTGATTTCAGGTTTAAGTAAACTGAATTAGTTCAACCTCTCCTCCCATGTTTGATTTTTTTTCATGCTTCTATTAGCTTTGCTTATGATCTGTCAGGTTTTGCTGACCAGGAGTTGGCAGTAGTTCACAGACCCAGCTTAATTCAGCTTCTAGACTTGGCAAAAACTTCATAGACATGGTTTGGCTAGATAAGGATATTCATTGCAAATAAGAATGAAGTCAAATGAAATGCACGATGTGTACTTCTAATGGTTCATTCACAAAGTCTTACCAACTATATACAGAACTGCAAAGGGAGAAAAGGAGTTGCAACAAACAACAAAGCTTGGCACAGGAGCAAGTATAGCATGGGGTAACATAATTCTTGATATATGTTGTAACACAAGGCCACCACAAGTTGCAGTTTTAGAGTCTTAAACACTCCAAAATACCCACCTAGACTGTTAATGTGGCAAGACGTTAATATTTCCTCAAGGAAATTGAAAAGTACATGTGGTGACACAACTCTTCCTGCTCCCAGGAAAAATGGAGACAGAAGACAAGAGATCTCAGAACACGGGTGTCAAACTCAAGGCCCGGGGACCGGATCCTGCCTGCAGGGTGCTTAAATCCATGGAAACAGCAAAGGACTGGCCTACAAATGCCTCTGCCAGTGAAAAAGGAGCTTGGGAGGGCTTCATGAGCCCTCCCCCCAGCTCCATTTTTGCTGGCAGAGGGTTGCAGGAAGCCGTCACAGTTGAAAATGGAGCTCACTCCACAGGCGCCCCCCATACAAGTGGCATCAAGCTGGCCAGACCCACCCTGGCCACACCATCCCAGCCCTTCCAAGATCAAACACAACCCTGATGTGGCCCTCAATAAAATCAAATTTGACACCCGTGTCTTAGAAGGTTACCAATCTGTGAAAGCATATAAAGATCCTGCTCTTTCCGAGCACTAATATGATTCAGTGAAAGCTTGAAAATTTTGAGATAGTTTTCCCTAATTGGCCCAGATATCAGAGGAGATGGAGTTTTGAGTATAGACTGGAGGCAGAGGGCAGGTTACATGGTAAGACGTATTTGGCAAGGAGGCTGAGTGGATGGTTTCAGTAGCTGCTGCAGCCAGTCCAGCACTATCAACAGGATTAGTTTTAGGTTCATGAGAGGCAGTTGTGTCCTCCTTATTAAGTTGTCTGATCCATCTGAAAGAATAAAGTCAAGGTATTGCTCACTACCAATAAAAGTATGCAATCTCCCTCATATAGCCATTGTAGTTTAAACTGCACTGTCTTTTTTCCTTCCTGCTCTTTGTCCCAAAGGTGCTTTTTCAAGAGGCAACTGGACTTCCTGGTTTTTCTTTGAAGACATTTCATTTATCTGTATCATGAGGGTCACCTAAGTGGTGCAAATAGATGTGGAGCCTTCTTGGAACTGTTGAAAGGACTGTGTTGTAGACTGGAGATCTGATCTCAAAAAAGGCCCTAAAGGAGCTGCAAGGAGGCAAATTGCTGGGAGGCAGAGGCAGAGTTTTTTTTTCTTGTTTTCCTCCCAAAAAAAAGCAGGTGCATCTTATAGTCCAAAACATCCTCAGTAGTTCTAACTAATCTCTGGCACAAATAGGAAGCCACTGAAGACATCTGCACTGTATTAAGATCTGAGAATAATCTGAAAGTCCAGAACAGGCCAAACATCTGTGCCACAATTAAAGGATGGAAGGAAGTGCAAAATGTAAACCGCAAATATGTATACCCAGTGAACTATGTAAGAAGTTGCCTACACTGATTTTACAAAATAAAATAAAATAAAATAAAGCTATATGATCAGTCTGAAGAGATTCTTATTATGTTATTTTTTTGTCAGAATGCTTCAGCAAATAAACCAAATAGTTCTTTCCTACTACCCCATTTGTTATTAGAGAAATTGTTTTTTCTTCTCTCTCTCTCTCTCTCTCTCTCTCTCTCTCTCTCTTTCTCTCAAACACACACAGAGAGAGAGAGAGAGGGAGAGAGAGAAAGAGAGATCTAGTTATCTTTTCTTGATCACTGACAGAAATTAAAGTTACCTGGCTAAAGCAAACTGATTGAGCATATTGTTAGGAAAGCTATTCATCTTTTCTTTCTGGAGCAGGATACTTTATATTATAGGTGATTTTCAACCCGAAGCAAGTTTCCATGCCAGTTTAATCTTTTGACTGAAAGAAGTAAGCATGGACACCATGCTGAATGTGAAAATTAACCTGCAGATCCAATAACAAAGACAACAGATGTCCCAACTTATGTGACGAAAGGGATCACAGGCACATTCCTAAACATGCTGTGAGAAAGACAGATGTGAGATGACTTAAGGACATGTTATAATAAGGTTTTGTAAAACCCTCCAGAGGCCAGCTGATGTCCAAGCTTCAAACCACAAAGAAAGTCAGACACAGTATATTATTTCCATGAAAAGCAATGCTGGAATTCATGTTTGCAAGCTACTGTAATAGAGGGATATTTGCTGCTTGGGCCAAAGCTCCTTGAATATATGAAGAAAATTACGGACTATATGATTCTCCTGAAACCACTTACATTCAGCTGGCTTATTAAAAAAAAAAAACAACCAGAGAAAATTCGGCACATCCAGCTTGGATTAGTAGAGTTTCTGTTACAAGCAGCCAAATTTCAAGCAGTTTCGTAAGGACGTGTCCGTGGGTCGCACCTATTAAGGGATAATTTTTCTCACGTATGGGAATTGCTTGTAATGGACAAGATGTCTATAGAAATTAGAGCTATTTTCAGATTGAAGAAAATGGCTCTACTGCAGGTGGATTTTGAAAAGGAGATTGTAAAAGCGTCCTGGGATCAATGTTATCTCGCTTGCCATTTTTAAGACAGCTTACGTTATACTTTCCATGAATGTGATCTTTAGCAACTCTGAAAAGGCAACACATAAGTGAAGATAAGGATGAAAACCATTTAATCTTGGGAAATAAAATTGTTGTTAATAAGACCACTTTTTTGAAATTGGAAACGTCTTCATGTGAAAGAGGAAGACAAAGATGACAGAAAAGAAAGATAAATAAAAATTGAGCATTTCTCATTTCTATGAGCTTCCAATTAACCAGTATTGCAAGTTTTACTTTCCTTCTGTTGAGACAGAGCCAAGGACTTATAAAATCCTTCATAACATCCACTTTAGCAACAAACGCTTAAAAGAATATAAAGCACAGAAACCCACTGAAGTTGTTACAAACAGAGATGCTTGCACTGGCCCATGTAGGTTTATTTTAAAAAATGTAAATTGTGAAAATTTTAGGAGGAAAAATAGTGTTAAAAATATGGAGGGAAATGTGATTCTTAGGAATTAATAGGAACTGGATGGCTCTGCAAAACTCCAGAGTATTAAAGGGGATTGGAGGAGAAAAATGAAATGGAAAATAGAAAAAGTGGAATGGAAGAGTTCATCATTATCTTACAAAAGAGGTCAAGTCACCCATGAGACTGGCCATGGGCTCAATAAATGATTTGTGGGAGAATAAAGCATGGACAAAACAAGATCTTCTGTACTAGTGAGGCACCCAAATAGGTCAAAGAAATAAACAAGACTGATGGCCCTGGAAATGGAAGTTAGTATCTTTGAAATAAATGCAAGACAATTTATGAGGGAGCAAAGGAATCTCAGGCAAATGTCTTTTACCATTATCATTAGTTAAGATTTCACACAAAGCAACAAAGCCCAGCAAACAAAAAGTAAATCAGATCCCAAAATCCAGACCATGATTAGGTTTGAGGTAAAGATTTGAACAAACCCTTGTGACCATCAGAGGCATAAGTAGAAGGGAGACGTTATTTTCCATCATGGATAATCATGTAATTGGGTACATGGTGCACCATGCTATTTTCTTTCTGGGTGCCATTTTTGATCTTCTTTCCCTCTTCCAGACTCACAACCCTTCCTTTCTGTCACTGGCCAGACACAGCAATTCTGAAGGAATATCATGCTCTGGGATTGGGACTTGAATGGATTGAGACAAAGGAAATGGCAAGAAAGGTGGGGGCAATTTGCAGGGACCCCCCCCCCAACATTCTGAAATCAGATTGCTAAAACTGAGTAAGAAAATTACTCATTTGGGATGATTGATTTGGGTATTTGAGGCAAACAACTCTCATGTCTTCTCTTAAATTTCCCCCAGTTCTCCAAAATGGATTTAAATTGCAGCATCCAATTTAGTCATTTTGCCTCCAGATTTTTGGTTGTGTAATTTCAGGTCAAATGTTACACTGGAGGACTTTTTAGGGGAGGACTGGGAGCACTTCGTCTCCAGGAGTCTGCCCACTCCTCTTCTCAGTTTTAAAAGCTCTCTAACCCCTGAAAAACAGACTGAAACCTCAAAGTCATGTTCAGTGGCAATCTCAGTTGGAATTTAACAGTGAGAATGCCTTTAAAATTACAAAAGGTAGTAATTAAAGCTTATTGTTTTCCTTGTTTTCCTCTTTAGTGAGGTTATTGTGTTCAGGAAAAGTGCAGATGGAATTAAACATTCTGAGACAGGTTTTCATAGATAATTTTAGATAATTTATTAAATTAGATATACTATTTTTATATGTGAACATTTTATGATGCACTATCCAGAGTCCCTCTCTGAGAGAGATGGGCAGTTCAAAAATGTGAAAAATAAAGAAAAGTAAAAAAATAATAATTTTAAAGAAACATAAGGTGCTTAAAATGAAACTTCCTTATGTACTGAGAACCAATATCTCTATTTTCGTCAATTGAGAAGTGCTTGTGACTTTGTGAGAAGAAGTCAAAATGGCAACCATGACTGCATGATTGAAGCTATGCCATTTTTTACACGTGTCAACCCATCTTGAATTTTTTTTCACCCATCCCTCATTCTCTGAAACAAATAATCTCATAAAAGATAACTAGCTACTGTCAGGGAATTCCAAATATGGTAAACAAAGAACAATGGGATGAATGTTAGAAAATTCAAAGATGTTGTTCCTAATGAATTGGGAGAAAGATGCGGGGGGACGGATGGAGAAGAAAAGCCAATAAATGTGCTGTATGAGTATAAGATGATAAGACGGGATAAACATTCCTCTAAGTTGTAGATGGTAAAACAATTCTAAATCTGATAATGATGTCAGCATTCCCTTCAGGGGCTGTAGGCAGTGGCATTCAACACATGCTTACACAGAAGATATAATTGCTTACAGTAAATTCTGTGATGAGATTGTGATTGTGAGAATGTATTAAAGCAATATCAAGGGATCTAAAATTAGCAGAAGCACTGGCATACTTAATAATGGCAGCATGTGAGGAAGGAGTTACTCTGAAATCAGTTTAAAGTGGTTATTTTAAAATACTGAGACTCTGAACATTGTGGTCCCTTATAAAGCTTGTTCTGGATTCTTCCATTATCTTATAAGATGCAGTTGAATAAAATGGGTTGAGTACAACAAAAGGAAGATTCCAACACATTCTATTGGATTCTGTATAGGTCGAACCTATCAGAACAGTATATATGTCCAGCTTCTCTTATGGTGTCAGAGCAGAGAGATACAGATGCCATTGTCAGCTTTGGAAGCCATATTAGGCCGGAAGCTTCCATGCTGCCACTTTCTCATGTGTGGGAAAGTAGGAGGGGGGACTTAGTAGAGGGGTTGTCTTTAGACATGATAGCATTTTTCCTGTTGGTCAAGGTCAGGTCGATCCTGCATCTGGAGAAGGAGAGGTGGGAGTGCTGTCTCGAGATGGGACGGTTGGCAATTGCAGCATGTGATCAACTGCAGAGTCAGGGGATGGTTTGGGGTTTTTTGATTTACTGAGGTAAAACCCAGACCTCTCAGATTTGGGTTTTCCCAAGATGTGCCAGTTTACCTATTCTAGTAAATAGAACTTTGAAAAATGCTTGCTTCAGAGTTTTTACTTTGAGTTGGGGGGTTTTCTGGAATGCTGACAGTTATATTGTGCCTTGCCTGGCACAAGGTTTGAACTCCACAGATTAACATCTTTGCTATCCATGTCTGATGAATGCCAATAGGAAGAAATAAATTATTACTAATGTTTGAGTGAGATGGGATGGTCTCTAAATTTGATGCATAAATCAATAATGTTATTGAAAACACCACGTAAGATATACACTGTGTAAAAATAAAAATATTTCCCCTCTTCAGTCAGGAAAAGCCTCAAAAAATGGGGTATGGCATAAGGTATTTCTCTGATTTGAGGACTTAATGAAAGATGTGCTTTCTACTGTATGCCATTTTAATAGTCTCTCTCTATATATATCCCTTTCTGTAACCGTGAAATGCCAAACCATGGACAGCTCCTAATGTTAATGTACTGCATATGATTATCTAAAGCGTGAAGATCTTTGAGTTCAATTCCCAGCCAAGAGTTTGAACTCCATAAAATGACATTAGACTGCACACATCTCCTTTCTAATAAGACCAAACTGATTGTATGATGCCTGGTGGTTAGTGTAGTTGAAAACAGGGTGAACAACATTATACAATCAAAGCAATGTAACTGAAAATAAAAGAACACATCAACAAAGAAGAAAACCCTGTCTAATAGATACCTATTTAGTTCAACTAGCTGGTACTAGCAAATAGCACACTCCCTAGTTCCTATAAAATCCAAGAATAAACATCATTTTACTTTGTTCCTACCTTATGTGATCACTTTTGTTTTACAACAGAGCAAAGATAGATATAATCTATTTTACCTGCTTAGCGTAAGTATACACCATTTTATTTCATGGAGCAATGGTTTAAAAGGTAGTTCTATGCATGCCTTGAAAGAGAATCATACAGGGACTTCCGTATTTAGAGCTACAACCACAATTCAGCCCAAATTTCTGTTGATATGCAAGACAGTTGTAAAGTGAGTTTTGCCCCCATTTTACAACCTTTCTTGCCCCAGTTGTTGAGTGAATCACTGCAGTTGTTAAGTCAGTAACAAGGTTGTTAAGTGAATTGATTTCCCCATTGTCAAAAGGTCACAATGAGTGACCACATGACCCTGGGACACTGCAACCGTCCTAAATATATGCCAGATGCCAAGCATCTGAATTTTGATCATGTGACCACAGGGATGCTGCAACAGTCATAAATGTGAAAAATGGTTGTAAGTCAATTTTTTCAGTGCTGTTGTAACTTTGTTCAAAGTCACTAAATAAATTGCTGTAAGTTGAGGACCACCTGGATATGTCACCTTTCAAAGCAGTTGTGAAATTGAAAGTAACCGATAGATATCAGAGCTTCACTATTTGATTATAATATTGAAGTGGGTCCACTTAATGCAATCAGGTTCTTAATTTTCAAGTAAGAAAAGGTATTCAGCAGCTACCAAGTCACCCAACAAAGTTTAAGGTTCTGGAATTAAGAGTTTTAAAAAATTGGGACTGGGACACCAGAGAAACACTTCTCTCATTTTTGGCTGCTTGGATTATTATAGATCTCTCCTCTCTTGCACTTAAGAGATACTAATTTGACATCAGTCAAAAAGGGGAAGGGCCTAAATATCTCATCTGCTAAATACCACTGAAATGTGACATCATTTTCTTTTTTTAATGACCCCATAATCCTTTCAGGGGTAGAGTATAAATGGAGCTGATGCCCTTCCTGTCACAAATGTGGAGTTATATTCAGCAGATATATTCTCAACGTGCCCAGAGAAAGAAATATCTCACTCTACCTAAGATCGAACTCACAGCCTCCTGATTGTGAGGTGAGCGTTCCACCTCTAGGCCACCCCACCACTCACTGAAATATGACATATGAGATACAAAAAGCGATGTGGCCAGTGCAAATGGCTTAGCCATTGTGCGTTTTCTCCATTCTGAAATATGCATACAAATAGGCAGTCTGATTTGCTGAAGTATAGCATGAAAGAGTGCAATAATTCCATGTATTCCATTTAGATTAATGCATCAGTAATAAAATCATGCCAGATGCTATTTGATGCATTATTTCAGGAAACTCTCCAATTAATCTGCTGCTTAGTAACTTCTACTTGAGTTTCACTACCATTCTTTGTCAGTGGACAGGGGATAATGGTATGAATCAAAAGTTGGGCAGAATAATATCAACTATAAAAATGTGCAGATCCTATCTTAGATATAACTGACTCTCTAAACTCTCCAAGGTTCAAATATGAGTAAAAACTGACAGTAGCATCTTTCCACTTGACGATTTCCAGATTATTGAATTACAATTCTCAGCCACATTCATCCAGGAAATGATGTCCTTTTGTCACCTTATTCTGAAACCTGCCAAACGAACCCAATTTGGTTTTATTCCATATTCTTCAGATTTATTCATTCAACTCATCCTGTGACAAAGCTTTGTGCCATTTCAGTTGGAAGGCTCCTGCTGTGTACAACTTTCCCTTTCAAAATGCTATTAAATTTCAAAAATTTAAAATACAAAAAAGCAAAGTAAAATGTTGAAAAGAAAGGGGTAGAGCCAAAGCGAAACTGGGGAGTGCAAACAAAAAGGTAACAAAGCTGTAAAAAAGAGATATCTTCCCGCTTTCTTTGATACAAATAAAAACCTAAAAATCAATCAATCTAAACAGAGCTGGAAGGAACTTTGGAGATCTTCTAGTTCCACCCTCAGCTCAATAGGAGACCCTATACCAGGGGTCTGCAAACTTGGCTCTTTTAAGACTTGTGGACTTCAACTCCCAGAGTTCAACTCTGGGAGTTGAAGTCCACAAGTCTTAAAAGAGCCAAGTTTGCAGAACCCTGCCCTATACCATTTCAGACAAGTGGTTGCCCTGTCTCTCTTTAAAAACCTCCAGTGATGAAGTACCTATGAGTTCTGAAGGCAAGCTGTTCCACTGGTTAATTGTCCTCATTGTTAGGAAGTTTCTCCTTAATTCCAGGTAACTTCTATCCTTGATTAGTTTCCATCCATTGTTTCTTGTCTTTCATTAATGACACGTCTAACTAGAATAAACTTCTAATACTTTTTAAATTTTTAAGAAAATGTTGGATAGCCATTTGTCTGAAATGGTGTAGGGTTTCCTTCCTACCTGGGCAGGGGGTTGGACTAGAAGACCTCCAAGGTCCCTTCCAACTCTGATATTATTATTATTATTATTATTACTTGTAACTATGATAAATCATAATAAACAGTACTTCTATCATCATACATTGGTATAACTTTCCAAGACATGCCTCATATTTCTGCTACATTTTTCAGGCATCACTTTAAAGAACTTCCCAATCGTTGTGTTAGAGAGAGGGCATGTTCTTGAGGGACAGAAAGAAGGGCTGCTACCAAGACAATGGTCAGATGAAAGAGGCCCAAGCCCAGAGCAGGAATATAATGTGAGATAATATCTCAAACAAGGCCTTCTCTAATAAAGTGAGGGAGATGGGAAGCGCCAGATTTGCAAGATTCTGTTACGAGATTTCTACATGACCATGGTTTCTTAGTATACCTTGAAGGGCAAACAGAAATTATATCTTTCTATTTATTATTATGCTTAAGAAAAAAGTACTACTTCAAGCATAACTTTATGTTTATTTAAAAATCTATAGAAGTATAGATTTCCTCCCTCTTTAAAATACTTTGTAATGAAATGATTCATCCTTGTTGATCAAAGAAATTCCATCATTTTGTTGAAGTACGGCTCATGATTTGCTATGTGCATATCATATCATATGCTAAATGCTTCCTATATTTCTGCATGCATCAGGAAAATGACATAGGTTCGAATTTGCATGGATAAAGACATATCATAAATTATGATATGTCTTTATCCATGAAAATTAAAATTCATAATTCATAATAAATTCTTGTGATCATGTCTTACAGAACATCCAGCTGGGACATGGAGCCTTTCTTCATCTTCTCCTTCTCTCTTTTTCAAAATCTCCAACCAAACCAAGACAAGGAATCACTTTGAGTATTATAACACCCATCTGGTGCTTCGTCTGCGAATATAGTAGCATAAATCAATATTTTTTCAGATGTTCATAAATATTTCCTTTTTAAAATAGAATTTACAGAGTACCTGGCCATTTTCCCTTATAATCAGCCTTGATATGGCAGTGAACTTTCCGTACATATATAATGTACAAATTATAAAACGGACCATAGATACAGTACATTTATTACGTCAAATGGCTAATTTACTCAAACTGTTTACATAAGGAGCAGGTTTTAGAATGCATGGAAGCTAAACCTGGTTTGCAAGGCAACAGATCTTTCATTGATCTCTGTACTATCTTTTTACATAAATTCTACAGGAAGTGAAAACTCCCTAAACCAAAAGAGACTTGCATATTCTAGCAATTATCTTAAGGTCTGATTTGCATTTTAAATGTCACCTGTATAAATTAAAACTGTTTACCACTAACAACACTGTCAATTTATGATTCATCTGGCAGAATCCAGCCAAAGCGAATGGCTCTAATAAAACGTGCCCTTACATCCATCACAACACCCTAATGGTAGGCAAGAGCTAAATTCAGAGCTCTTGCCAAGCAAATACCCTCAAGCCTGCAGGAGGACAAAAAGCCAGTCTCTAATACAGTGTTGAAATCTGAACCATTTTACTACCAGTTTGCTGGCTGCGCATGCGCACAGTGCACAGTGCACAGTGCATGGCAAAAGGAGGCATGCGGTAAGTAGAACAGTGCGGGGGGAGGTGATCATCTGTGGTGCGTGAACTTTTTTTTTAATTTTTAAAAGCATTTTTTTACAACCTCTTTGGCTGAAGAGGTTGTAGAAAAAATTCTTTTAAAAATAAAAAAAAGCCTCTGACGATCGTGCGGCTGATCTGGGATTGTCAGAGCCTTTTAAAAGCATTTTTTACAACCTCTTTGGCAGAAGAGGTTGTAGAAAAAATGCTTTTAAAAGTAAAAAAAGGCTCTGATGATCACATGGCTCAGCTGGGCATGGATGAGGGGAGCGGGGTGGGGGAGGGCTAGGGATTTTTGCTATCGGTTCTCCGAACCACTCGCTGCCATCGCTACCGGATCGGCTGATCTGGTCCGAACCGGGAACATTTCACCCCTGCTCTAATATCATCTTCACATACAAATAATAAGAAATCCACAGTCTCACTTTCTGTGTTGCAAGGGGCTGGTTTCTGAACAGACTGGCTCAATCTTTCTTAATAGGCACAAAATATCTGCTGGGGGCTAGTAAAAAAGATTGAATCTGCTTTCTGCCTTAAAAAAAAACATGTTTCTCTGTTAGGGAAATATAATATTCTGCCTTTATAATATTTCCCAAAATATTTCATTCTTCTGGGGGATGGGTACTGATTTTCTGCAATACCTTCAGGTCAGTGTTGATTCCTGGAAAGTGCCTGAACAAATCCCAGCAGTTTCCTTCTCAAGATTTCACAAGTTCTTTGCCATTGTCTCCTTCTTAGGAATAAGAGACAGGGATTGGCCCACAGTCACCTACCTCAGGGCTCTCCAATCTTGGCAACTTTAAGCCTGGAGGACTTCAACTCCCAGAATTCCCCAGTCAGCTTGCCAAGGTTGGAGACCCCTGACCTAGCTGGTTTTGTCCATAAAATGGAACAAAAACTCACAGTCTCTCAGTTTCTAGCCTAATATCTTAACCATTATGCTCAAAATGACTTCCTTTGTTGCTATAATAAAGTATGGGTAGAAAGTTAGCACCCACCCCTCTCCTAAAAGAATGAAATATTTTTGAGAAATATTGAAAAGGCAGAATATTATATTCCCCTGAATGAGAATTGGAGAAACAGGCTCTTGGAAAGCAGCCCCCACCTAATAGCCCTCAGCAGATGTCAGCACTTAAGAGATAAAAGAGATACTATAAGTGGGTTTCCTGCAGCAAGGTCTGAACAAAGGTAGGATTAGCCCTCAGCCACAATAAGAATTTCCCAACAAGCTCCTTTGTTTCATCAGCAGACCAAGCTTCAACCAAGCTTGGCTCAGACAACCTACTGAGCCAGCTATGACCTCTACAATAGCCAACAGAATACATGTTCTTGAACAGGAAGGTCAGGTTCAAAGCCCAAGAGAAGGTATAAATACCCCTCACTCTCAACTCCATGTGGTCAGCTGCCCAGGACCTCAAATCCATGTGGTTCTGCTTCATCATTAAACCATCTTTCCAATCAGCCTCCATGTTTCCAGTATCTTTCTCCCAGCTTGGAATTGAACCAGATGGATATTTCTTCCAACATATGTATATATCTAAACAAGATTCAGGAACCACCTTTTCATAGCACACAAAGAGCTTTGTCAGTAAAGAAACTTGCATGTCAGTAAAAAAAATACTTCTAATCCATTTGCAGTGGGATATGTTGCTTACCAGCTCCCTCCCCCATACACACACACACACACATACACGGGTACATGATGGATGAGGCTTTCTGATTTCCCCAGAAGATATCTTGATCTGCTAGACATAAAGTCCCTGCTTCCTCCAACATTTCCTGGAGAGAATATTTTTTATGCTGCCTCCATTCATTTTATTCCACAGATAATTTATCTCTGTGAGTTAATCAGGAAAGAGGGAGAGAGAAAAATGTGTCCTGCCATGGTCTTTCCCCCCACTTCTTTAACTTAGCAGACTAGCTGGGACTTATAAAAAGCTAAATTCTCTGCAGAGTGTGTTGGTTTAGAAAGAAGTTACAAGTCTTTTATCATGTAGATTAAACTAGAGGAACAAAAGGTGGGTCGAACTAAATGGCAGAAAGCAAAAAAAGAAAATACAATTCTTCCTTCAGGTTTTTTACCCGGCAGCTACTATTCTAGGCAGAAATACACCCACCCACCCCAGAGGTGGGTTTCAGTATTTTCTGACCAGTTTGTCAGGCCTGGAAACCATACTAGACTTTAGGGTTCCAGACGCTGCCACATTTTTCCCCTGAGGGGAAGAAGGGGGGTTGAGAGGTATGGTAACATTCTTCAAGCGGTCAAGGTCGGATGGTGTTCACATCTGCAGGAGGAGTGGTGGGAAGATATTCGAATGAACTGGGAGAACGTGGGACCATGTGACCAGCAAAGGGGTTAGGGGGGTGGGACTGTTGGGGTTTGAATAACTAGGAAAAGAATCCGGAAGTTCAGTTTTGGAATTTCACTCATCGTGTGCCAGTTTCCTCATGCTAGTAAAGAACTCTGAAAGACAATGGCTTCTGAGTTTTTTTTATGCAGAAGAGGTTTTTCTGGAACCATGACACAGTTCTGGAGAACTGGTAGCGGAAATTTTGAGTAGTTCAGAGAACCGGAAGTAAAAATTCTGAGTGGCCCCACCCCCATCTATTCTCTGCCTCCAGAGTCCCAGATGATCAGGAGTAAATGGGGATTTTGTAGTAATCTTCTACCACACCCACAAGCCATGCCCACCAAGCCAATGCACAGAACCGGTAGTAAAAAAATTTGAAACCCACCACACACACACACACACACACACACACACACACACACACACACTCCTTATCATACAAAGAGTCAAGCCATAATGATTCTTCAGCCTTTTCCAGTTTGGATTAAACAAAAAAAAAGTGGCTGAAGCTGACCTCAACCAGTTGACAAGGATTGTGGACTTGTTGAGAACATGAGCCACCATCTCCTTCAAAGGCAGATGGAATTTCCCACTCTCAGAAAGAGGTATTTACCCCTGCTTGAACCACATATCACTTCTCAGGAGGCCAGGTAGAACATGGATCTCATACACAGGTGACAGAATTCACCATCCTGAGGACTTTGTCTGTAATAACCAGATCAAACGCCACTCAGTTAACTAGATAAACTGGATCCCGGTCACCTCTACAAGCTGCAGTCCAATTCCAACTGGATCTAAGTATCCATCAGATGCTCAGTGGTGGGATTCAGCCAGTTTGGGCCGGTTTGGGGGAACCAGTAGTTAAATTTCTGGCTGGCCCCTCCAGTACCCCATTTTGACTCCCAGGTAAGTGCAGGGAGGCCTCCTAGGCCCAAAATGGGGTGCCCATCCCTTGGCCCGGTTTTTCTCCCAGGAGGCTTCAGGGACACTTCCTAGGCTCAAAATGGGGCATGCGGGGGGGGGGTGCGGAGCAGGCCACCCATGGCCCGTTTTCCCTCCCAGAAGGCTGCAGGGAGGCCTCCTAAGCCCAAAATGGGGTGCAGCAGGTGGCACCCCCCTTGCGTCCAACTTTTGCCCCCAGGGGAGTACAGAGGCCGAGTGATGCCTGTCACACCCGTGGCCATGCCCATCATGGCCATGCCCACTCAGCTGGTCATTAGGGCAGAGAATTGGTTGTTAAATTATTTGAATCCCACCACTGAATATAATCCTCATAATGACCCTTTAAAGCTCTCCTAGCCTTTTCTTACTCAAAAGAGGCCACATCACATGAAACATGATCATTAAGTGACTGCGACTGTGGAAAAATAGATGCATTTTGCCAGCCTTATCACCAGAAGGTAGTCATTAATTCAAGCTCTTATCTGTGCTCGCTCAGGCTTGTTCTTTGTTTTCCCCCAGTGGTGTTCTAGGCATCTCCTACACACTTCTTCTCCTGGAGCTACTTTGAAAAGTAGGAAACCTTCCAGGATCCACCCCCAGAAAGAGCTCACAAAATGTGTACGTGTTATGGTTGGGTCTGCCTGTTGTATAGGTTCACACATACATTCATATGCATTAATAGGTTTGTACAATGCTTCAAAATTGATTTGACAAAGATGTTTTCAGAATATAAAGGACAGGGGTAAAATCAGTGGTGGGATTCAACCAGTTCGCACCACTTCGGGAGAACCGGTTGTTAACTTTCTGGGCAGTTTGGCAAACTGGTTGTTGGAAGAAATCATTAGGGCAGAGAACCGGTTGTTAAATTACTTGAATCCCACCACTGGGTAAAATGTAAAATTTGTTACTACCGGTTCTGTGGGTGCAGCTTGGTGGTGGTGGGGGTAATGTGACTGAGTGGGGGTGGCCAACTTTTTTTTTTTTTAACTTTTAAAAGCATGTTTTCTACAACCTCTTTGGGTGAAGAGCTTGTAAAAAAATGCTTTTAAAAGCCTGTGATGTTCAGGCAACTCAGCTGGGATTGCCAGAGGAAAAAAAGCAGTTGCCTGATCGCCGGAACCTTTTAAAAACATTTTTTTACAACTTCTTCTGCTGAAGAGGTTGTAAAAAAAATGCTTTTAAAAGGTTCTGGCAACAGGCAACTCAGCTGGGATCGCCAGAGGAGCCTTTTAAAAGCTTTTTTTTACAACCTCTTCGGTCGATCCCAGCTGAGCTGCGCGATTATCAGAGGCTTTTGTTTTTACTTTTAAAATCATTTTTTTGGCCGAAGAAAAAATTCTTTTAAAAGTAAAAAAAAACACCTCTGATGATCGCGCGGCTCAGCTGGGGCGGGGGGGGTGGCAGGGATTTTTGCTACCGGTTCTCCGAACCACCACCCGCCATCGCTACCGGATCGTATGATCCAGTCCAAATTGGAAGCATTTCACCCCTGATGAAGGAGTGTAAATGCAGCATTATCTGCATCTCACCACCTTTTTTTCCAGGATAATGCCAATGTAGAAGAATGCTCTTCACAGCAGCTGGATCTGCCTAAATAAAACAGGCACCTGCTTTAATGAATTGTACAAGAAGTGTGCTGTGTTTGTACTTCGGAACATGCTGAAGCACTGAACTAGATTGCACAGTCCTACAAACTAATTCAATATGAATTTTCAAGGCATAGTGTGAGGTAGATGAGGTAGTCATCTATTAAAGCTCAGAGGGCCAGGCCCAAGCAATAGACTTATGAAAATGTTCCCTGGTAACCCTATACAGGTAGTCCTCGACTTATAGCAATTCATTTAGTGACCGTTCGAAGTTACACTGGAAAAAGTGACACTGGAAAAAGTGACTCATGACTGATTTTTACAACTTACAACTGTTGCAGTTTCCCCGTGATCCAAATTTAGACACTTACCAACTGGTTCATATTTATCATGGTTGCAGTGCTTTAGGGTCATGTGATCCGTTTTTGCAACATTCTGACAAGCGAAGTCAATGGGGAATCCAGATTCACTTAACAACCGTATTTGTTAAGTGAATCTGGATTTCCCATTGACTTTACTAAGTTAACAACTGCAAGGATTCACTTAACAACTGGGCAAGAAAAGTTGTAAAATGCAGCAAAGCTCACTTAACAAATGTTTCATTTAGCAACATAAATTTTGGGTTCAGTTGTGGTCATAACTTGAGGATTAACCTGCATATGCACACCGACAAGCAAGAGATCAATTAACTTAAATAAAGATGCTTGAAAGAATATTTAAGTATTTCCAAATAAAACATCCTTGGGTTTTGCAAATGGTTATCCATTTTGCAGTCCTCATTAAAATTTGAGCACTCTTCAAGCTATATTCTTAATTTATCTCAGTCAAACTGGTCACAAAACATTTTATTAAAGCTATCTCTTTAGCATGAAAAGTAAGTGAATATCATCTTACCTGCATTTCATCACTCTGAAATCCTTGGAGAGTTTTGGAAAATGACTATTCTCTTAAGCTGAAGTGTGGTTCAGGGTAAAGCTACATCATAAAATGATGTTAAATACCCCTTTGGATGTAATTGCTGTGGGATTTTTTTTTAATGCAATTTACATCACCGTGATGTGAGGGAGGGCAAAATAACACAGGATCAAATAGGAGGGAAATTTGTAACCGTTTCTTCCATGCTGTGATCAAAATCCCTTCTTTGAAAGTTCTTAGATTTGAGGGCAAATCTCCAATGGCTGAGAAATGAGATTAACTGTATATAATTACTTACATTAGACCTCTATTTGTGTACGCAATCAGTGCAGCAAAAGTTTAACACAGTTTATTTCCCCCACAATTAGGGGCATGTCAAAGTAGCTCTTATGATCTTCACTGTCACCAGGCTAAAACTACTTCTTAATTTCAAAGAGGAGGACAGCACAAACCTGGATCAAAAAAAGGGAACTGGGCTGGATTCGTACATATCAAAAAGAAAACCTTGCTTACTGTATTTGTCAAGAGACTTTGTTCTGACACATCCATTGTACAGTAGGGAGGACTCTGCACTAAGCGGATTGTCTTCCCTTGATGTTGCTTGAAAAGGAAGGCATTGACCTCTTGCATCCCACCTCCTCTTCTCCCACTTAATATGGGGTTTAACATTTATATGAAATAGCTGGAGGAGGTCCCCTGGAATTTTGAAGTGTGATCTCATTAATATGTTAATGATATCCAGTTTCATTGCTTCTTGCCATCCAATTTGAAGGAAATCATCGGCATGCTTGACCATGGTCCACAGGAAAGAGAAAATAAATCCAGACAAGAGGAGGCTCCAAACTGGTAAATAGAAAACTGACTTCGGAGATTAAAGAACAGCCTATTTTAAATAGAGTAGCACTATTCCCAAAAGAGAAGGATTGCCGTTTGGGATTTTCCTTGATCAGCTGCTATTGCTATAAAATGTAAAACTGCTTTTTTTAATTTTATTTTTGTCACACAGTATATATAAGCATGAGCATGAGCATTATATATAAGCATATATATATATATGAGTATGAGTATGTAATAACTATATTAATTGGATATAACGAAAGGAAACAATAGGACAGGAACGATAGGCACGCTTGTGCTCTTATGCACGCCCCTTACAGACCTCTTAGGAATGGGGCAGTAGTGGGTTTCAAAAAAATTTACTACCGGTTCTGTGGGTGTGGCTTGGTGGGCGTGGCATGGCATGGTGGGTGTGGCTTGGTGGGCATGGCAGGGGAAGCATACTGTAAAATCTCCATTCCCTCCCCAATCCAGGGGAAGGATATTGTAAAATCTCCATTCCCTTCCCAATCCAGGGGAAGGATACTGTGAAATCCCCATTTCCTCTGGATCAGCTGGGACTTGGGAGGCAGAGGATAGATGGGGGCGGGGCCAGTCAGAATTTTTATTACCGGTTCTCCGAACTACTCAAAATTTTCACTACCAGTTCTCCAGAACTGGTTAGAACCTGCTGAAACCCACCTCTGGAATGGAGTGAGGTCAATAGTAGACAGTTTTTGGTTGAAGCTTTGGGGATTTTGGAAAGAGACCACAGAGTGTCTTTTGCACCATTATGCCTAGTGCCCAGGTTGGATCTTTTCCTGCGATGGTCAAATTTCACATTGGTGATTCACACCTTCATGATAGGTGTTTTTCACAGACCAATGGTTGAAAAGAGCCGACAAATTGATGGTGGAAAATTTTGGCACCACTCTGCTAACTGGCACAAGTTAAAGAGATCTTAAGATGCCTTTATTGAAAGTTCTATAGTCATTGCTAATTTCTTATTGGGAAGAATTGAAAATGTTGGAATTGATCGTTAAGCCTTCAATTATTTCTCTCTATTTAAAGGACTGACTCTCTCATTACAAATGTATCCAGTTCAGAGGAGGTATTCAGCCAGTTCATACTGGTTCGGGCAAACCAGTAGCAGAGATCACGGGTGGACCCGCCCACCTGCCTTGGCACTATGCCATCCTATTTAGGCACATTTTTGAGGCCAGGTGCATGCTCGGAAGGCTGGGCACATGCACAGAAGGTGCATGTGTGCACGAAGTAAGCGTGCGCATGCACAGCGAACCAGTGGTAACAATATGTGAAACCCACCTCGGGTCCAGTTGTTAAGCTTGTGAGGAAGCTCCCACCATCCCTGGTTTGTTTTTCCAGCACAGGGGGTGAGGTCTTTTCTTTCATTGCTCCCAAGCTTTGGAATACAGTCCATGCCTATAAAAACCAATACAAGATTTAATGTGTTTTATTATTAAGTTCAGTTATATATATATATATTTTAAAAAACTGTTCTTGCTTTAATAGTTTTGTTAGTTACATTAAGTGCTCATTGAAGCAGACAAGAAGAGTCTAAATCAAAGAAAAAATGAATAAATAAAATCCCTATCAAGACATATCCAAGGGTTGGTGCTAGAATATAAAGTTTAATATTTAAACTCTATGGTGTTGCATAGAATTCTATCTGCCTTGCATGTTCTTCACTTTGCAGTGGATGCAACTAGTATCTTAATGACACGCAGTTCTATTGCTCTTATTAACCAACCACAAGGAATCAATCAGAACCACCAGTTTGATTATATATTTTATGTTATTATTTTACTAGTCTTATAGATCAAACCAACTGCAAATAATTCTAATCAGACTACATCTCAACCTTCACAAATTGAGTAAAAAATAATAAAAATAAGTCAAGAATATTATACAACACATATAGCTCCATGAATATTCATCAGTATAACCAAAAATCAGAAAGATTTTCCACTATCCTTTTCTCCTCCTTTTTATTGGAGGTTCTTCTAAGTGGAGATACCAAACAGCAAATTAAACATTTTTACAGCATTGGACATTTACAGAAGGAGCTCTGTCCCTGAGCAACAAAGAGCAACAAAGATGATTAGGGGACTGGAGGCTAAAACATATGAAGAACAGTTGCAGGAACTGGGTATGTCTAGTTTAATAAAAAGAAGGACTAGGGGAGACATGATAGCAGTGTTCCAATATCTCAGGGGTTGCCACAAAGAAGAGGGAGTCGGGCTGTTCTCCAAAGCACCTGAGGGTAGAACAAGAAGCAATGGGTGGAAACTGATCAAGGAAAGAAGCAACTTAGAACTAAGGAGAAATTTCCTGACAGTTAGAACAATTAATAAGTGGAACGACTTGCCTTCAGAAGTTGTGAATGCTCCAACACTGGAAATTTTTAAGAAAATGTTGGATAACCATCTGACTGAGATGGTGTAGGGTTTCCTGCCTGGGCAGGGGGTTGGACTAGAAGGACTCCAAGGTCCCTTCCAACTCTGTTGTTATGTTATGTTATGTTATGAACTGTGATACTTTTGCCTCAACAATATGACTATGAACAACATGGAGATGAAAGAAAAGGTCCAGCAAGAAGAATACGTGGGGTCACTGATGGGAGTGGTGTTCTCTGGGTGCCATATGCAAGGTCAAATAAAGAAATTGAAAGTATTGAAATTATTAGATTTGTAATGAAGAATAAATATTTGGATATTTATAGATCGGAATGCATTGAAACATTTCTAGGTGTCACTATCTGTAATGTAGTTACTGGGTAATTTTCCAGGCTGACCTAAACTGCCTCATACTATAAAATGCTTTCATCTCTCTTACAGAGAAGAAGTAAATATGTGAAAAGATAAATCAGCTTCTTTATTTTTCAGAAGGTTACCAACCAGCACCCTTTAGCAAAATTAGTCAAGGAGAATGATTGTTTTGCTAGAAATTTTATGCAATCATTACTTTGCCAAATTTTTCTGCTCAGCTTCAGGATCAATTCAAGCGAGCTATTTTTTTCCCCTCCTTAATGATTAATGTTTTGTATTAAGATAGTTATAAGGAGGGCAAGGCCAGGAAACCCAAATTGGCATAATTAGATCTTTGAACCTAATTATTCTTTGAAAAATAATTTCTTTATTGTGCCTACGGTGTTTGTCTTTATTGCTCAGTTTATGGCTCTGACAGGACAAGACTCAGATATTTCAAAATTTGTTTATCATTCATATTTGGTCCAGATCTAAATGTGTTGGTAGAGAGGAAATGAGCACTATAGGTCTATTGTAAGAATTAACATTATTGAAATAAAATGGTTGAAAAAGCAGGTTTTTTGCTCACATTCTTATTTGAGAATGAGACTTGGATATCTCTGGAAAAACATAGAAATAAATAGAATGCAGTGGAAGTGGAAAATGGGTGGGGAGACAATCATAAATGTGGGCCAAATTTTGATCATGTGATCGTGGAAGCACTTGCAATGGCCAGAATTTTGAGAACCAGCTGCAAATCCATTTTTCTCTTTTTATAGATTATTTATTGTTTTATCATAAAAAGTAAAATAGAAAATAGAAAAACAAACAAATAAAACAAAAGCATACATTCAACCCTAACAACAAAAAAGAAAAAAATGTGTACAAAAAAAGAGAAGAAAATGATCAAATAAATTTAATATTTAACATGTAGGATCCACCCAGATTTGGTGCTGAAAAAAAGAGAAAAAACTAAATTCACACACACACACACACACACACACACACACACACACACACACATATATATATACATATGAATTTAGTTTTTTCTTTGTTATGTGTTATATATACACATACAGACACACACAAACACATATATAAAAGAAGAAGAAGAAAAAAGCAGTCAACAGGTTAAACGAAACATTACACTAATCTTCAAATCCCTCTGTTAACCATCTGTTATTATATTTAGCATGTAGAAAGTCCACAAATGGTTTCCAGTCTTTTATAAAGCTGTCTAGTCCATTATCTCTAATCAAACCAGTTAATTTTGCCATCTATGCTAATTCAGTCAATTTCAAAATCCATTCTTCAACAGTGGGCATCCCTTTTTCTTTCTAGTGTTTGGGAAGTACAACCCTCGCAGACATCACCATGTGAAGGAATAGCACCCCAAATCATTTTTCCATTGGTTTATCCATCATACCGAAAAGAAAAGCTTCAGATTTCATTAATAATTGTATCTTAAATATTTTCTGCATTGGTAAGTCCATTTTTTTTCCCACACCGTTGTAACTTTGAACAATCACTGAACAAATGATTATGGAACCCACACTGTATTTCAGACATCATTACATTAGAGAGGGTCCAGAGATGTTTTACTAGAAGAATACTCAAATCTTCTGCTTGAAATAAAATTCCTATACCACCAGGCTTGAAATTTTAGGTCTAGATAGCCTCAAACTACGTTGTCTCCATTCCGACCTATGCTTACTTCATAAGATTATTCACCAAAAAAACCCTAACCCTAACCCTAACCCTGTAAATGAGTACTTTAATTTCAACCATAATAACACAAGGGCTATCAATAGATTTAAACTCAGTGTAATTCACTCTAATCTTAATTGTAGGAAATATGACTTCTGCAATAGTCTGGAACAATCTACCTGATCCTGTTGTTAGTCTCTCTAATCCCCATACCTTTTACCTTAAACTGTCTACCGTGGACCTTACATGTTTCTTAAGAGGTCCCTAAGGGGGTGTGCATAAGCGCACCAATGTGCCCACCATCCCTGTCCTACTGTTCCCAATTATATATAATCATTCTATGTGTTTATGGCTATGTTTTGCCTATTTATATCCTTTTTTTGTGTGCCAATTTTTTTCATGTTTCCATGTCTATGTGTATACTGTTACTTGTTTCCTTGTTCTTGTAGTTAGATAGATAGATAGATAGATAGATAGATAGATAGATAGATAGATGGATGGATGGATGGATGGATGGATGGATGGATGGATGGATGGATGGATGGATGGATGGATGGATGGATGGATGGATGGATAGATAGATAGATAGATAGATAGATAGATAGATAGATAGATAGATAGATAGATAGATAGATAGATAGATAGATAGATAGATGTAACCTGAGGGCTACCAGTATAATGAAGTGATTGAGTTACATAAAGAGATTGAATCAAATCAAATCCATACCCAAATTTATGAAGGGAATGTAAATGGGTAAAGAAAAGGGGGAAGGCCAAGGAAGTTGTAATCATATGGAATCCATGAGGCCAGAAATATAAAGAATAAAGGGCAATATATGAAATGGTGCATTGACTTAGTAGATATAAGATGGCTGGTTTGCAAGATTAAAAAGAAATACAATGCATCTAGTACCTTTAACTATGACGGGTCTTTGGTGTGCTCTGAGCTTGCTTGTTTTCTTGCAGACATTTAATTACCCAATCTAGGCTACATCAATGCTAGTAAGCAGTGCTGTCTGCTGTCAGTTTACATTCTGGTGGCTTGCCTCTCAGTATTGGTGTGAGGGTGGCCTTAGAGATTCTTTGGTTGGGCCTTTTGCTGTTGGGGTCTTTGGCAGTTTTTTGATTGGAGGATTGTTTTCCTGATTGCTGCTCTGATGTTAACCTTGGAGTTAATCTATGCTGATCTGGGTACTAATTGCTGGTGGAGAGGCACTTAGGTCTTTTTGTTCTCTTTTGGACTGGTTGACTGACAGCCCAACCAAAGAATATTTAAGGCCATCACCATCAACACTGACAGGCAAACCACCAGAATATAAACTGACAGTGAACAGCACTTTTCCTAGCACTGATGATGTTACCTAATTTGGGTATTGAAACATCTGCAAAAAAAACAAGCAAGCTCAGAGAGCATCAAGGATCCCTCATGTCAGCCCTGAGCTACAAATATTCTCCTTTATTAGTACATTTAGCTATATTTTGTTTCTTATCTCATGCCATTAATTTCTTTGGCTTACTATTTCTTCTACCTTTTTTTGAGCTTGACATAACACAGCTTGCCCTGATATGGAATAGCATTAAAGATACACACAAACACACACACACTGTGTGTGTATTCCTCCCTTTATCTCATCAAATACAGAATGGGTCATTGTTCTAAAATATTTTGCTTCAATAATATTATGTTTGAACATATTTCTGATTCAGGCTGGGAGAAAGGCACTGGAGACAAAACGGAGACTGGAGACTGATTGGAAAGAGGGTCCATTTATTGATGAACAGAACCACGTGGGTTGGCTGGCCACATGGAGTTGAAAGTGTTGGGGGGTATTTATACCTTCTCTTGGGCTTTGCACTTGAACTTTCTGTTCCTAGAATACAAGAACATGTATTCTATTGGCTGTTGTAGCTGGTTCTGTATGTTGTCTGAGCTAAATTTGGAGGGTTAGGAGATTGTGCAATGTGATGAGCTCTGCTGCTAGATGGCAGTGGGTTAATCCTATTATGACCTGAGGGGTCAAGTCTTAATCCCATCATCCTGGAGCTGAAGGTCTTTTGTGTTGTAGATAGGCTGGCCCAATCTTTCTCAATGGGCACAAAATATCTGCTGGGAGAGGGAGCTGGGGCTCTGAGTTTCTGTCTCCCTTCAGATTTTTATTTCTCTTTTAGGGGAAATATTTTATCCTGCCTTTAAGGAGGATGGCTTCCTACAACACATTAGTGGGATATATTTCTGTTTTAGAAGTTACTTGAATATGAGGTTACTCTGACCCAGAATTTTTTAGTGTGCCAGGTGTTTATTAACACTGCTACTGTTAGTGCCTTTAAGTGCCTTCTGTTTATAATTGCATCCCTTGATTACACATGCAAATCATTCATAAATAATCACCCGTTTGCATTAACTGAAATCACACCAAAAAGTCATCTTTTTTCTGGTTTGATTGATTGATTGATTGATTATGAACCATCAAGTTAGTATCAACTTAGTGATCACATAAATAGATTTTCTCCTAAACTTTTTTTTTAATGGTAACTTAATTTGAGAGCTCACTGGCTTTATTTTCAGTATGACAATTTCAGTTTTCCTTCACTGCAGTGATAAAATAGCTATGGCAGAAGGAAGTGTTTTTGTGGCCAAAAGGTAGTCTTTACAGTATGATTAAAATCAGAGCTTAAGTATTTTATGGTTTCAAACCGCCTCTGAAAAGGAAAACATTTCATTTGTCAGCTACTAAATCCTCCTAGAAAAATAACTTTCAGAAAGTAAAACTTTAAATAATGCTTTAGGACTAGCATACTCAACTCTGTTCAGTATAAGTATTCAGCAGCAGTTTTGTTATTACCAGGAGCAAAATGTTCAGATTAACTGTGGGAAGAAGATACAGTTGAATGGTCAAAGTATTCCATTAAAAAATACACTTACATGTCAAGTAGCAATAAATCATCACCCCAATTACCCAAGGTAGTTACAAGAATGCTAGATCTGCAGATATTTTAAAGCTTTGAAAAATGGTTCAAGAACTAGAAATATTTCAAAGATTGAAATCCAACATATATATGAATTAGTTCCAAATTGAAGTGATTTGAAGACCTCTCCATGAATTGCCTGCCTTCTCTGGTCAGATGAGAAGCTGAAACTCCTAGAGCTCTTCCCTAGAGAAAATTGTGTGCTCCAAATACATATCTATTAAACCTTTTTTTTTTGTACCACTTCAGATTTGATAAAATGAAAATGCTCTCTTTAAAATAATAACTGTGCTAAAATAAGTCTTCAGGAAAGTAATATGCAGCCAAAGTATTTCTATATATGTGCTAGCAGTGGTTCTGTCCTAGCTAAACCTAGTAATTAAACTCTTCACTGTGCCTAAGGACACCGAGGTTTAATTCCTTATATAACCAATAGAGATGTCTGGATAATTTTCAACCAATCATTCTTTCTTTTAGTCCAAATTACAATATGAGTTTGGGGGAAATGAATGGAGACCAGCCATGTATGTCATCTTGGACTGCCAAAAGATATAAATGTAGTTTAGTTATATCAGTAATATAAGACTAGAAGAGTGCATCCATGAGGACTAACTGACAGTCAGGAGACAAGATGAAAATTCCTTAATCTCACAACACATGGACTGATTAAACCTTGTTCCAAAAACTATCTACTATTGACCTCACCCCATTCCTAAGAGGTCTGTAAGGGGCGTGCATAAGAGCACAAATGTGCCTACCATTCCTGTCCTAATGTTCCCTTTGATAGTATCCAATTTCATATAGTTATTACATACTTATGATTATATATATGCTTTATATAGTATAGTTTTTCATGCTTATGCTTATATATACTGTTGTGACAAATAAATAAATAAATAAATAAATAAATAAATAAATAAATAAATAAATAAATAAATAAAATTTGAGCATCCTAGACCAATCTAAATTTTAAAGCACTAAGGAATTCCTGGAAGGTTCACATTCAGACAAATCACCCATCCATAGAAAAAAATCTAATTTAGATACCATTCAAAAGAGACAATAAAAAGTTAAGAAGGAAACAAAAAGACATGTCCTCAGATAAGCAGGGATTAACCCCAGGCAAAAATCAAGCAGAAAACAATAATCAAAGAACGCCGAGAAGAAAACTAAACCAAATGACAGGAAAAGGTACTGTATATAAATCCCACACTCACTCACATTGCAAACTAAGATCAGAAAGTTGCTATTATTTACTGTTTGCTGTAATTAACTGTGAAGATAGGTATAGGCTGCTAAGGTATGTTTCTTTGCTTTTGAGCAGGCATTAAATTAAAATTGCTGTAGTGCCTAAAACATTTCTGTGGCGTTCTAAAAATTTTCTAGGCAGAGGCAGCATTTTGTACCCACCTGTGGCCATTCTGTTTATCTCTTTAGATAAGCAAGTACTAACAAAACAAGGCCCAATGGATCATAGGCTGTCTAGTACTTTATTCAAGGCACAAGAAGAGATGTTTTATCATGTTGGATGGACTTGTAAAAATTTTGAATTCAAATCTGTATACTGATTCAGAGGATTTTGAGGTTTAATATACAATTCTATTTCAGTCTTACAGTGTTCCTAATTCTTTTGTCTATTTTAAATCTGTCATATAACAATGGCAGTCTTACAGTGTTCCTAATTCTTTTGTCTATTTTAAATCTGCCATATAACAATGGCAAATAAGAGAATCATTGACAACTATATCCCTCTGCCACCAGTTCTTCCCTTGATTTTATTTTGCATTCTCCTTGACAAAATTCTAATACCTCACAATAAGTTAGCCATTTATATTCACCTTTATTTTATTTTATTTTATCTATAAAGTCCTTATTGTACTCAGAACCCCAAAGGTATTTTCAGGAACAATTTGGATTTGTATCTATTTCTATATTCTCACTATGTCAGGTCAAACATAATGATTTTACAATCCACATTGACTTTGTTATATCACAAATATCCATGCCACCCAGGAGTGAAATGCTACTGGTTCACCCCGGTTCGGGAGAACTGGTAGCAGTGGTGAGTTTCAAATTTTTTCCTACCGGTCCTGTGGGTGTGGCTTGGTGGGCGTGGTTTGGTGGGCAGGGGAAGAATACTGTAGGGGACAGGGGAAGGATACTGTAAAATCTCCATTCCCATCCCACTCCAGGGGAAGGATACTGTAAAATCCCCATTTCTCCCCACTCCAGGGGATGGTTACTGCAAAATCCCCAATTCCTCCCGATCAGCTGGGACTCGGGAGGCAGAGAATAGATGGAGGCAGGGCCAGTCAGAGGTGCTATTTACTGGCTCTCCAAACTACTCAAAATTTCCTCCACTGGTTCTCTAGAACTGGTCAGAACCTATTGAAACCCACCTCTGACCGGTAGTGATAATAACTATCGGTTCGGGTGAACTGGTAGTAAAAAAATGCTTTAAAAAGTAAAGAAAAGGTTCCGAAGATTGTGCAGCACATCTGATTGTCAATCAACTGTGTCAATCAACTGTGCCATGCGATCATCGGAATCTTTTCTTTACTTTTTTAAAGCATTTTTTTTTACTACCAGTTCCAGCAAAGGTAGACTGTACTGAACTGAGAAAGGAAGAACTGGGTTTTCCCCCCACTTTCTTGGACCTTTTCATGAGTTCAGTGACTTTATTATTTAATATGTGTGATACATATTGTTGATTTTTAACTTACATTTCAATTCCAATATGAAACAATGTCTATATCCCCATCAACAATGGCAAAGCAAGACGCTAATGTACACAAACAAGGAGCAAATCTCAGTCTGAATCGCAGTGATGATGTTAACTTAGTTGGGTAATGAAACATCTGCAAGCAAACAACCAGGCTGAGAGAGCAACAAGGACTCAACAGTTCGACCGACTGTACTGAACTGAGAAAGGAAGAACTGGGTTTTCCCCCCACTTTCTTGGACCTTTTCATGAGTTCAGTGACTTTATTATTTAATATGTGTGATACATATTGTTGATTTTTAACTTACATTTCAATTCCAATATGAAACAATGTCTATATCCCCATCAACAATGGCAAAGCAAGACGCTAATGTACACAAACAAGGAGCAAATCTCAGTCTGAATCGCAGTGATGATGTTAACTTAGTTGGGTAATGAAACATCTGCAAGCAAACAACCAGGCTCAGAGAGCACCAAGGACTCTTCAGTTCGACCCTGAGCTGCACATTCTCTTCTACTGGAAGACAGTAAAATGGTCGTCACATATTTAGGTGCCAATTTACAAACTTAATTCATTTATCTATTCTTTTCCATAAATCTACTGTTGCAATCCATACTATAATCACTCCTTTTGGAATATCCTATTCTAGAGTATACGGTAGTGAGTTTTATTGTTCTACTAGCACCCTCTACAGATACTTTTCTGAGACTGAATATTTGTATTATTGTTTACAGAACTAATATTCAGGATGCATTTTGGAAGAAACAAAAATTACTTACCCCTGAATTCTCCCAAACAAAATAAAGTGTAAAGTGATATGTAGATATACTTTACAATGTAAAGTAAATTGCCTAGATGTAGATTTAGGAAGCTGGTAAATTGCCTAACTAACTAAAGACCACACAACTTTCCTTTGCAGATCTAACAGTTTTAGATTTCTTAGTGTTATGAATTTGGAAGCAAATGCAGTCTATGTATTATTAATGCCCATATGGGGTTTACATATGTATGTTGACATTACAGCAACTCTCACACAGATCTGCTCTTAGGGTCTGATATTTTACAATTATTTCAATCAGAATAATTTAGAATTCAACCCAAGATTAATAATTAAGCTATAAAATGGATTTTAAGCGCATTTGGTCTGATTCGATATGATTTTCCTATGCTGTCTAAAATATAGGGGAGTATAGTTCTTCTAATTGCACTCCTGACAAAATGGATTTTGTTTGTAAATAACTGCACTTAGGTCTACATGATCCAACAGAGATCTATTCAGAAACAAGTGACACTATCTTCAATAAGACTCCCTGCCCCCCATGTAAATGTATGTAAAATGATAGTCCCAAAGGCTAGATATACAGCACTCCCACCCTCAATTTTATACACAACCTGTGTATATTTGAAAGTGAGTTTCCAACTTCTTCATCAATGTTTCACACTGACTACATGCATGTACATTTATGGCTGGGAGCACAGAACGGTGGAGTGCAATGTCTAATATTGTTTAACGTTTCCATGCTTATTGTTAAGACTCAACTTCTATGGAATGCATTTTATGTATTCCAAAATCACATAAAACTTTTAATCAAACAGCTGTGAATTAAAACACCTGTAATGAATGTGGTAAAAGCACTTCAAAATGCTTCTCACTATCTATTAAAATCTCATTACTGTGCCTTCATGGGCTCCTACTTAGAAAGAAATTACATTTGCTTTCACATCATCTTTCTAATTACAAAATTGGAACCCACCCATTTAATCCATCCCTGTTAAAGTTATCAGATCTAAAGTCTATCATAATGTTTATCAAAGACTTTGGTGAAATATACCATATGCCAATATACCTATACCAATGTGATATTGATCCCTGTGGGGAAGAATTTACTAATAACGATGTTAATAATAATAATAATAATAATAATAATAATAATAATAATAATGTTCATGATTATAATGATGATGAAAATGAAGATAAAGTATTGATGCCAGAACAAAGGGAAGAATTCTTGTTTAGTCATTTAAATTCTCATCTGTTATAGTTATATTTTACTAGTGTGCATATTTATGAGAATTCTATTCTCTTTACATTAACATTATGCATGGACACACACAAATGCACACACACAAAGATACATACAAATGCTCACTGGAATTCTGAAAAATGCACTTTGCTCTAAGCTTGTATACTAATAAACAGCACTTATGTGTCTACCTTTGTTTCTTTACATTCCCAGCTTCTGACACTGTCTTGCAGAAATAGCTTTAAAAAAGCAAGTATACTGTTAGTTTGTTTTTCCCACTACACATTAGTTTGTGTGCAGCTCGACATGCAGCTAAACCCCCTATCCTCCAATAAAACAGACCATGTGCGTAGATCTGAATGCTTTATTAAAAGAACAGGATATGGTGAAACTGGGGAAAACAGAGATACATACAATGAGAACAAATACAAGATAGACAGTATTAAGTTACTGCTGATCATAACAATTAATAAATACAAGCAGTTTAAATCTCACCAGCAATGCTTTGTGTGGGATGTGGGTTTGTCCTTGGATGACCATGTATACCTTATAAAAATTATATGGTGTGGCATGACACTGTTGATACAATTACTGTGATCAACAACACTTTGATTGTTTGAATGAATTTCTTAAAGTGCTGTATAATTCAAGATTTTTTTGAAAGAGGCCAACTTACTCCAATGTCTGGCTGACAAATAATATGAAAAAGATAAATATATTTTGAGCAGATCTTTACCTTCTGCTTTCCCAACACTAGTAAAGGCAACTCACCATTTACTGAATGTGGAAACAGATAATGTCATCCTCCACTTAGGTCCACTTACAAGCAACTGCAAATGGATCTTTGGAGATGCTTTCAAGATTTGACTCAAAGCTGTTTTCCAAAGCAAGCTTCTTAATGCCTTCAGAGCAGATGGTCCTCAGTGCTTCATTTTAAATATAATTACTGTTACAGATGTGGTTGGCTACAGTTCTTTCACGCCTATCCCTCCAGGGGCTGATCCTTCCATTGCACAGCCATTTCGTTTGGGCCTCCTGGGCTGCAAGACTGATATGCTCTCTGCATTGTTTTAATCATCTTCTAGGTGTTTGGCCATCAAGTCTGTCTGTATCCGTAGAAGCACCTCTTCCATTCTACCCTTACATCTTCCAGGGGGCTCCTTTTCCATGTCTGCCCAAGTTGGGTGATTTATTCCCATTTGCATCCATGTTGCACCTCAAAATTGGAGGCAAGAGGGTGCTTTGAACTGGCTTAATTTCAAACTATGTATTAGAGTTGGCTGCAAGTGGATTTGATCTTTTATCTGGAGCTCTAAAAGCTATAAAACAGAATAACAAAGTTGGAAGGGACCTTGAAGGTCTTCCAGTCCAATCCCCTATTCAATTAAGAAACCCTATATCATTTAGACAAATGGTTGTCCAAGCTCTTAAAAACTTCCAATATTGGAGCATCCACAACTTCTAGAGGCAAATCATTCCACTGATTAATTGGTCTAGCAATCAGGAAACTTCTCCTTGGTTCTAGGTTGGTTCTCTCCTGGTTAGTTTCTATCCATTGCTCCTTGTCCTGCATTCAGGTGCTTTGGAAAGTAGGTTGACCTCCTCTTCTTTGTGGCAGCTCCTTAGATATTGAAATACTGTTATACTAGTCCTTTTTTTTCATTAAATTAGACATACCCAATTCCAGCAACCAACATACAGTATGTTGTAGCCTCAAGTCCCCTAATCATCTTTGTTGCTCTTCTCTGCACTCTTTCTAGAGTCTCAACAATTTTTTTATATTGTGGTGACCAAAACTGGATACAATATCCCAAATGTGGTCTTACCAAGGCATTATAAAGTGGCATTAATAGTGCACATGATCTTGATTCTATCCCTCTGTTTATGCAGTCTAGCAATACATTGGGGTTTTTGGCAGTTGCAGCATACTGCTGGCTCATATTTAAGTAGTTGGTCCACTAGGACTCCAAGATTCCTCTCACACTCACTATTATATCCAGATTAATTTTTACACTAGGCTTGGGAGTACTTTTAGAATAGAATAGAATAGAATAGAATAGAATAGAATAGAATAGAATAGAATAGAATAGAATAGAATAGAATTTTATTGGCCAAGTGTGATTGGACACACAAGGAATTTGTCTTTGTGCATATGCTCTCAGTGTACATAAAAGAAAAGATACGTTCATCAAGGTACAACATTTACAACACAAATGATGGACAATATATCAACATAAATCATAAGGATTGCTGGCAACAAAGTTACAGTCATACGGTCATAAGTGGAAAGAGATTGGTGATGGGAACGATGAGAAGATTAATAGTAGTGCAGATTTAGTAAATAGTTTGACAGTGTTGAGGGAATTAATTGTTTAGCAGAGTGATGGCCTTTGGCCATCTAGTTGTTTGTGTCTAGTTGTTCTGGTGTGCAGTGCTCTATAGCGTCATTTTGAGGGTAGGAGTTGACACAGTTTGTGTCCTGGATGTGAGGGATCTGTAAATATTTTCACGGCCCTCTTCTTGATTCGTGCAGTATACAGGTCCTCAATGGAAGGCAGGTTGGTAGCAATTATTTTTTCTTATGAAGAATTTCAAGAAATTGCAATCTAGAATGCAGCTACAAGAACATCAGTGGGTACTTGCAGGCAGGGTTATTTTCTGCCATCCTGAAAGGGCTGCACTGGTTTATCTGGATACATTAAAAGTGTGGATGATAACCTTTAAAGTCCTACACATTCTAATTCAGGATACCTCATGAGTTTCCTCCTTCCACATTGGCCTGCCTATTCCCTGAGATATGGCAGCAAAATCTTTCTCTAAGTCCTGACAGTGGGAAAGGTCTAATTGTTTGAACAAGAGAAAGGTTTGAACCTTCTTATGGCTACCTCTTAGCTCTAGAACTTCCTATCTGGTCATGACTCTCTGGTATTTTACCTCATTTTTTTTCTTTTAAGGAAATATTGTCAGGCTCAAGTCCAGAGACACAAAGAAATCCAATTGAGCTCAATCCTTTATTTGCTTGCACCTAATGGACAGAATCTTGCCAAACTGAAGGTGTAACCTTCTGACCTAGTAGATAGATCTTGAAGGATTTTAGAGTGTGGCTATCCTAAATCTCTCTCCCTCTCCCATCAGGCTCATGATTCTGCAGACTCTTAATCCAGCCCGCCCCCAAAACTCTCCTCCACTGCTTCTCCAAGTGCATGTTACATCACAAATGGGAAGGGATACAGAGATGACCTTGGAGAAACTGAGTTGGACTAGAAGACCTCCAAAGTCCCTTTCAACCATATTGTTATTATATCAGTTTTGAAAATATTTGTTAAGCTCAGGAAATGAAGAAAACATTAGAAAGGCATTCAAATTGGTTTTGTCTGAACTCCCAAGGGTGGGAGGGAGGCGAGGGTTAGTTTATAATAAAGCAGAATCCTAGGATTTCTTGTGGAGTCTGCTTCCTAGTTGGGTCTACTTTAAAAAGCTGACAGGAAGGCATTCTCTCCACATGAAATATGATATCTCCAGCTTCTGCCTGCTTTGTAATTGTTCTTAGATATGTTTATGATTGCTTTATGTATGTAATCCAGTGGTGGGTTGCTCCCAGTTCGGTCCAGTTCTTGCGAACTGGTAGTAAAAGTGGCGGGAGGCTCCCCCCACTCACTTGGATGTCCTCATGGATGATCTGTGCATGTGCGCTCCTGTTGCAATCCGGTAATGAAGGTAAATAGAACTCACCCCTGATGTAATCATTATCTGAACAATAAATCTGGTGATACATCTGGAACCAACCTAAATCCTCTTTTTTTTTACAGACAACAAGGCCACCAAGCCAAAAATTTTCCATAACCACTTGCCTTTGCTAACCTCCAGTTTGCCTCAATATCATTTATTTATACAATGTCATACAGTTTTCCATATCAAAACACATAATCAAGAACAAAAAACCAAATGCCCTGATATGCTGCCCCAACTCTACAGTACTTTGGGCTAATTAATTAAAAGATCCAATAGCAATCTAACGGTGAGAGACTTACAGAAAATAGTAATAGTGCTATTCAGGACCTTTTCCTTCCTGTGTATGCATGAGCAAAAGCAACAGCACTTAGACTTATATACCGCTTCACGGTGCTTTACAGTTCTCTCTAAGCAGTTTACAGAGTCAGCATATTGCCCCCCAACAATCTGGGTCCACATTTTACTGACCTCGGAAGGAGTCAACCTTGAGCCTGGTGAGATTTGAACTGCCAAATTGTAGCCAGCCGGCAGTCAGCAGAAGTAGCCTGCACTCTAACCACTGCGCCACCGAGGCTCATGAGGGATTAAAGATAAAGGTTCCCTCGCACATACGTGCTAGTCGTTGCTGACTCTAGGGGGTGGTGCTCATCTCTGTTTCAAAGCCGAAGAGCCAGTGCTGTCCGAAGACGTCTCCATGGTCATGTGGCCGGCATGATTCAATGCCAAAGGAACACGGAATGCTGTTACCTTCCCACCAAAGGTGGCCCCTATTTTTTCTACTTGCATTTTTACGTGCTTTCGAAACTGCTAGGTTGGCAGAAGCTGGGACAAGTAACGGAAGCTCACCCCGTTACACGGCAGTGCTAGGGATTCGAACCACTGAGCTGCCGACCTTTCGATCGACAAGCTCAATGTCCTAGCACCTGAGCCTCCCTTCATGAGGGATTAGAGTTCATAAAAGGAATCTGTCTGTATGCTGTGTTGCATGATAGAGAACATAGACGGAGCTGACAACATTTTCACTGCATTTCCAATTAAAATCCAGCTTCTGTGCTGCCTTTGTCAATGGAACATTTTGGGAGATGAATTAATGCAACACTGGGCTTTAGCTGCATAAGATGAACAAGTTGTTTTCCATTAGTGAGGTAGCATGAGCTTGCTTAGACAGCAACCACACGCTAATAACTTAACTAGTATTTAAAGCTTATTTTCTCAAGTCCAGTAAGAATCTAACCCCAAGTCTAACAGCATTGAAAGGCACCTTTTGTGTTAGAGTTAATAGGCTTTTATTGAGCCCTGTGGCTTCACACATAATTCCACCAGGGATATTGTGTTGCTCAAGCATAATCAATTTAATGCTTAGAAAGATGACCTCAGCCCTAAAAGCTGCTGCCTTTAATTATGCATAAGAAGGGAATGGCAAAATGCCTGTAAGGCAAACAGTGAAGTCTGAATCGTCTGCCTTTCCTGTGTCCAAAAAGTCTTTTCTAACTTTTCAAAAGGAAGACTTTCTTAGGCTAAATTCTATTCCTCAACCAGATTGCCTTTTAGCTGGGGAGTTTTGCTTTGCTTTGAATTTTAAATGAACTTTGTTTTCATACTGGATTTTTGTTGTCTAGGATTACTATTATTATTTTTCAGAAGCTTATTTTCCAATAAAAAAGAAAAGATTAGCATGGAAATAGAAGGAAGTTTCTGGAGAATTGCAAGAATGAAGCTGGCTCTTTATGGGCCTTTGGAAGCCAGCCCAAATTTGTCAATATGGAGCATGCTTGGAAAATGGCATAAAATGGCCTCAACCGGAAGACTGTACCACATGAAGTCTCGGTGTGACTTTTGGCAGCTGCAGAAAAATGAAGAAGGTAAATGAAGGGCTTTTTGTATGCAGGTACCTGGATGGCTGGATGAGGTCTCCCAGACTGTGGTAGGTAGGTTCATAAAGGAATCTGTCTGTATGCTGTGTTGCATGATAGAGAACATAGACGGAGCTGACAACATTTTCACTGCATTTCCAATTAAAATCCAGCTTCTGTGCTAGTCCTTTGTCACGCGCTGGAAGAGAGAGAGAGAGAGAGAGAGAGAGAGAGAGAGAGAGAGAGAGAGAGAGAGAGAGAGAGAGAGAGAGAGAGAGAGAGAGAGAGAGAGAGAGAGAGAGAGAGAGAGAGAGAGAGAGAGAGAGAGAGAGAGAGAGAGAGAGAGAGAGAGAGAGAGAGAGAGAGAGAGAGAGAGAGAGAGAGAGAGAGAGAGAGAGAGAGAGAGAGAGAGAGAGAGAGAGAGAGAGAGAGAGAGAGAGAGAGAGAGAGAGAGAGAGAGAGAGAGAGAGAGAGAGAGAGAGAGAGAGAGAGAGAGAGAGAGAGAGAGAGAGAAAGGAGGGGCCGTTCCTCCCCTTCTTTCATTCTTTCTTCTCCTCCGTGCTTCAGAAGCTGGGCGTGTGTGTGCGCGCCTAGTCCCCTTCTGTTCGCGCTGGAAGAGAGAGAGAGAGAGAGAGAGAGAGAGAGAGAGAGAGAGAGAGAGAGAGAGAGAGAGAGAGAGAGAGAGAGAGAGAGAGAGAGAGAGAGAGAGAGAGAGAGAGAAAGGAGGGGCCGTTCCTCCCCTTCTTTCATTCTTTCTTCTCCTCCGTGCTTCAGAAGCTGGGACAAGTAACGGAAGCTCACCCCGTTACACGGCAGTGCTAGGGATTCGAACCACTGAGCTGCCGACCTTTCGATCGACAAGCTCAATGTCCTAGCACCTGAGCCTCCCTTCATGAGGGATTAGAGTTCATAAAAGGAATCTGTCTGTATGCTGTGTTGCATGATAGAGAACATAGACGGAGCTGACAACATTTTCACTGCATTTCCAATTAAAATCCAGCTTCTGTGCTGCCTTTGTCAATGGAACATTTTGGGAGATGAATTAATGCAACACTGGGCTTTAGCTGCATAAGATGAACAAGTTGTTTTCCATTAGTGAGGTAGCATGAGCTTGCTTAGACAGCAACCACACGCTAATAACTTAACTAGTATTTAAAGCTTATTTTCCAATAAAAAGAAAAGATACGTTCATCAAGGTACAACATTTACAACACAAATGATGGACAATATATCAATATAAATCATAAGGATTGCTGGCAACAAAGTTACAGTCATACGGTCATAAGTGGAAAGAGATTGGTGATGGGAACGATGAGAAGATTAATAGTAGTGCAGATTTAGTAAATAGTTTGACAGTGTTGAGGGAATTAATTGTTTAGCAGAGTGATGGCCTTTGGCCATCTAGTTGTTTGTGTCTAGTTGTTCTGGTGTGCAGTGCTCTATAGCGTCATTTTGAGGGTAGGAGTTGACACAGTTTGTGTCCTGGATGTGAGGGATCTGTAAATATTTTCACGGCCCTCTTCTTGATTCGTGCAGTATACAGGTCCTCAATGGAAGGCAGGTTGGTAGCAATTATTTTTTCTTATGAAGAATTTCAAGAAATTGCAATCTAGAATGCAGCTACAAGAACATCAGTGGGTACTTGCAGGCAGGGTTATTTTCTGCCATCCTGAAAGGGCTGCACTGGTTTATCTGGATACATTAAAAGTGTGGATGATAACCTTTAAAGTCCTACACATTCTAATTCAGGATACCTCATGAGTTTCCTCCTTCCACATTGGCCTGCCTATTCCCTGAGATATGGCAGCAAAATCTTTCTCTAAGTCCTGACAGTGGGAAAGGTCTAATTGTTTGAACAAGAGAAAGAGCCTTCTTATGGCTACCTCTTAGCTCTAGAACTTCCTATCTAGTCATGACTCTCTGGTATTTTACCTCATTTTTTTTTCTTTCTTTTCTGTGCCTTTTTTCCCCTTTCAATTCTGTTATTGGTTTGTATTAGTTTTCTATCTTTGCCATTATATTTTTTTCATAAAGTTACTATTAAAATAACTTGGTAATCTCTACTTTTCCTTCATGCTCAGACTTGGATTTTTGCTTTTGGTCCGTTGGAAGAGAGAGAGAGAGAGAGAGAGAGAGAAAGGAGGGCCGTTCCTCCTTCTTTCATTCTTTCTTCTCCTCCGTGCTTCAGAAGCTGGGCGTGTGTGTGCGCCCTAGTCCCCTTCTGTTCGGCGCTGGAAGAGAGAGAGAAAGGAGGGCCGTTCCTCCTTCTTTCATTCTTTCTTCTCCTCCGTGCTTCAGAAGCTGGGCGTGTGTGCGCCTAGTCCCCTTCTGTTCGGCGCTGGAAGAGAGAGAGAGAGAGAGAGAGAGAGAAAGGAGGGCCGTTCCTCCTTCTTTCATTCTTTCTTCTCCTCCGTGCTTCAGAAGCTGGGCGTGTGTGTGCGCGCCTAGTCCCCTTCTGTTCGGCGCTGGAAGAGAGAGAGAGAGAGAGAGAGAGAGAGAGAGAGAGAGAGAGAGAGAGAGAGAGAGAGAGAGAGAGAGAGAGAGAGAGAGAGAGAGAGAGAGAGAGAGAGAGAGAGAGAAAGGAGGGCCGTTCCTCCCTTCTTTCATTCTTTCTTCTCCTCCGTGCTTCAGAAGCTGGGCGTGTGTGTGCGCCTAGTCCCCTTCTGTTCGGCGCTGGAAGAGAGAGAGAGAGAGAGAGAGAGAGAGAGAGAGAGAGAGAGAGAGAGAGAGAGAGAGAGAGAGAGAGAGAGAGAGAGAGAGAGAGAGAGAGAGAAAGGAGGCCGTTCCTCCTTCTTTCATTCTTTCTTCTCCTCCGTGCTTCAGAAGCTGGGCGTGTGTGTGCGCCTAGTCCCCTTCTGTTCGGCGCTGGAAGAGAGAGAGAGAGAGAGAGAGAGAGAGAGAGAGAGAGAGAGAGAGAGAGAGAGAGAGAGAGAGAGAGAGAGAGAGAGAGAGAGAGAGAGAGAGAGAGAGAGAAAGGAGGGCCGTTCCTCCTTCTTTCATTCTTTCTTCTCCTCCGTGCTTCACCGTGCTGGGCGACCTGGAGCAGCTGCTCTTCAGCCAGATGCTCGTGAGTCAGCCTGCCCCTTCCTTCCCGTGGGGGTCTGCCTTGCTGGTGAAGGTTATTGGGGCTTTTGAGCAAGGGAGGAGGAACGCGAGCACCGCCTTCGCTGGCATTCCGGGATTTCCTTTGTTTAGAGCTGGGAATCCTCCTTCCCTTTGCACTCCCTCCTCCCTCCTCCCTCCTCCTCCCTTCTTTCATTCTTTCTTCTCCTCCGTGCTTCAGAAGCTGGGCGTGTGTGCGCCTAGTCCCCTTCTGTTCGGCGCTGGAAGAGAGAGAGAGAGAGAGAGAGAGAGAAAGGAGGGCCGTTCCTCCCTTCTTTCATTCTTTCTTCTCCTCCGTGCTTCAGAAGCTGGGCGTGTGTGTGCGCCTAGTCCCCTTCTGTCCGCGGCGCTGGAAGAGAGAGAGAGAGAGAAAGGAGGGGCCGTTCCTCCCCTTCTTTCATTCTTTCTTCTCCCTCCGTGCTTCACCGTGCTGGGCGACCTGGAGCAGCTGCTCTTCAGCCAGATGCTCGGTGAGTCAGCCGTCCCTTCCTTCCCGTGGGGGTCTGCCTTGCTGGTGAAGGTTATTGGGGCTTTTGAGCAAGGGAGGAGGAACGCGAGCACCGCCTTCGCTGGCATTCCGGGATTTCCTTTGTTTAGAGCTGGGAATCCTCCTTCCCTTTGCACTCCCTCCTCCCTCCCTCTCTCTCTCTCTCTCTCTCTCACACACACACACACACACAGACTTCTAAAGTCGATTGGCACAATGCTAAGCAAACACAGCAGTGGGTCAAGGGTGAAGGGCTAGGAACCTGGCAGGTGAAAGGTTGAGCGACATGAAAGGCAAAGACCACAATTGTTTTAAGAAAGAAGCTTTAGCAGGGAGGGGGGGATGGGAGGGTGTTTTAAGTTTTGGCAAACAGCCAGGCCAACTGTATTGGAGAAGGTCACACAACTGGCCTTAACATTTTAGCTGCTGTCTTTTCCTCACACTTGGGTTTAATGATATTAGAGATCCTTATTGCCCTGCCAAAAAAAAAAAAAGCCCCACCCCAACGTCAATGAAAATTAACCTTCTCTGCCAAGAGACACTGTGCAGGGTATTTTCACTATTGGTGTGCATACAGGCTTAGATTTGTGCTGGGTTCTTAGTGCTTAGAGCACTGACCTTCAGAGGCACCCTGGTCCCTTGGAAGCTAAAGGAGGACTCATTTTCATGCTTGCAGTTGTATTGTCAATTTCTGTGAGACAATGTTGTTGAAGTAACTCACTCACTCATTCATTCATTCATTCATTCCTTGTGTGTCCAATCACACTTAGCCAATAAAAATTCTATTCTATTCTATTCTATTCATTCATTCATTCATTTTATTTTGTCAAATACATATTAAATAATTATATAAATATAAGCATGAATTGAATACATAAAAGGAATACAACTAAAGGGAACATTAGGACAGGGACGGTAGGCACGCTGGTGCTCTTATGCACGCCCCTTACAGACCTCTTAGGAATGGGGTGAGGTCAATACTAGATAGTCTTTGGTTAAGGCTTTGGGGATTTTGGGAAGAGACCAGAGTCAGGTAGCACATTCCAGGCATTAACAACTCTGTTACTGAAGTCACATTTTCTGCAATCTAGATTGGAGAGGTTCACTTTAAGTTTGAATCTATTGTGTTCTCGTGTATTGTTGTGGTTGAAGCTGAAGTAGTCATTGATAGGAAGTACATTGTAGCAGATAATTTTATGAGCTATGCTCAGGTCATACCAAAGGCGGCGTAGTTCTAAATTTTCTAAAGCTGGGAATCCTCCTTCCCCCTTTTGCACTTTTATTGTTTTTCGTTCAAATAAATATTCATGTTATTTTACTTGGCTCTATCTTTATTTTTTACATTGACCAGTAGCTGCCTCATTTCCCACCCTCGGCTTATACTCGAGTCAATAGTTTTTCCCAGTTTTTGTGGTAAAATTAGGTGCCTCGGCTTATATTCGGATCGGCTTATACTCGAGTATATACGGTAGTTGGTTTATTTGATCAAGGTTAAAATATATATGTTGTTATCTCTGGTAACTCTTAATAGACTTTTGCTGATCAGGACTGTAACAAGGAGGATTTAAGGGTCTGTTTATAGATAAGAGATGAGATATGTGAAAAAAAGATTATTTGTTATATTTTAAGAGAAGTGATAAGTTAGTAAAATTGTTTATACTTCTGATGAAAGAAGTCATTTCTTTATACATTTCTTTTCTTTTTCTTTACTATATTCTTATTTTTTCTTTCTTTTCCGTTTTTTTCTTTTCTGTGCCTTTTTTTCCCCCTTTCAATTCTGTTATTGGTTTGTATTAGTTTTCTATCTTTGCCATTATATTTTTTTTCATAAAGTTACTATTAAAATAACTTGGTAATCTCTCTACTTTTCCTTCATGCTCAGACTTGGATTTTTGCTTTTGGTCTGTAATAAACGATAGCTTTGCATACCTAAACTTGGAATCCTTCAGTGAGAATAAAATTAATTAGAAAAAGGATGTCATTTCTGCAGGGCAAAAGATCATCAGTACAGCTCCGCTTGTCATGCTTGGCTTGCTTTTTATCAATCATTTTGATTTTTTTTCTATTATTTTTTTTTTAGTTTGGCACCTTTGCTCTTCTAGGAAAGAATGTTTGAAGAGGCGCCTACAAGGATGGTTCTCTTTGATCTTAGCTAGGTCACATCTTTCTCCTTCAGGCAAGTAACATGGGCATCTTAAACAAATATCAGATAATTCAGCTGGAATAACTAATTGTATAAACGTATCTTTTATAATTTCAGCTGCAGGTTGTAGAAGGAAGTAGAGGTGTTAGAACTTTGCATTTTTCTACAATGGCTTTTTCCTAAAGCTGTAATTTGTTCTACATATATCAAGGTGCACTTCCATATAGGACTTTTGCAGCAATCCAAAACCATCTCCAGACCAGCCATTTTTTCAACATCTGCTGTGTCATCATTGAGTTGAATTGAACAACTGATGGTTTTACTATGGTATATATGAAATTGTAGCAAAGCTGTCCTAGAAACTATTGTAGTGGAATAACTTGACTTTCCCGTTGTTGGGTTCTCTTGGTTCATCTCACCTTTCTTCCCAAACAGCAGGATCTCTTGTCTTAACCTACCCCATTCTCTTACTATAGATTCAAGGCTGGTGGGATTGAGAAAATTACAGATCAGTTTCACAATACTTTTGAGTATGGGTGAAATCCAGCAGGTTCTAAAAGGTTCTGGAGAACTGGAAGCGGAAATTTTGAGTAGTTCGGAGAACCAGAAAATACCACCTCTGGCTGGCCCCAGAGTGGGGTGGGAATTGGGATTTTGCAGTATCCTTCCCCTGGAGTGGGGTGTGAAGAGATTTTCCGGTATCCTTCTCCTGCCATGCCCACCAAGCCGGTAAAACCAGTAGTAAAAAAAAATTGGATTTCACCACTGTTTTTGAGAGATTACAAAATGGAAATTGTAATGGTCATGGAAACATTGTGGTATAAAAGTGCCCTGAATCTTTGTACATCCATGTACAAAAATAAGTCATGAAAGCAGAGGACAGTTGTCATTGAAGTATGATTATTGTTATCATGTAAACTAGATGTGACACTAAATTTGAACATGAGAAAATGACCTACATTACCTCTGTATGGAGCCTGGCAGTCTGTTCCAAACATGAATGTAGATCCATCAACAGGAAGATTTCCCTAATGTCATATTTATATACACTGGCACATTGTGGTCATATGATTTTTGTCCGACCCTGACTTCCTTTTGCTTCATTTGAGTAAGTTAAAATAAACCAAAGAAGTAATACTCTTGATCAGAGTTGACCACAATAATGCAATAATGAAAAATGGGGCCTGCAGCTAGAAAAACTGATTATCCCTTCCTATAAAAATTGTTTGAACTGTCAGGAAATTTTCCTTAGTTCTAAGTTGCTTCTCTCCTTGATTACTTTCAATATGTTGCTTCTTGTCCTGCCTTCAGGTACTTTGGAGAATAGTTTGACTCCCTCTTCTTTGTGGCAAACCCTGAGATATTGGAACACTGCTATTATGTCACCCCTAGTCCTTCTTTTCATTAGACTAGACATACCCAATTCCAGCAACTGTTCTTTGTATGTTTTAGCCTCTGATCTCCTAATCATCTTTGTTGCTCTTCTCTGCACTCTTTCTAGAGTCTCTATATCTTTTTTACTTCATGTTGACCAAAACTGAATGAAGTATTCCAAGTGTGGCCTTACCATATTTTAATGTTAATTTGGGGCAGAGGTTTTGGATGGAAAACTCAAAGAAAAGTTCAATTTTTTTTCAGTGTAGGATACTGGAAACAGACAAGAAAGCTGAGTTTTGGAATTGGCATCAATGAAGGCCTTCAGTAAATGACCGGAAAGGAATGGAATTGCCTGGATGTTGGCTCTATTCATACAACTTAGCTTTGTGCTAGGTTATGCTGTGGTTTGTTTAGCTTGTGTTTAGTGTATTGTATGAATCCAGGTACTTTTCTTTAACCCTAGTTAATGTGCAAATGGAGCCAATGTTTCTAATCTTCTTCCTATGGACAAAGGATGCAATATATGCCTAACCAAATCCGTAGGCTGACACAACCCTCCTTTATTAAAGGTAAAGGTTCCCCTCACATATATGTGCTAGTCGTTCCTGACTCTAGGGGGTGGTGCTCATCTCCATTTCAAAGCCGAAGAGCCAGCACTGTCGTCTCCATGGTCATGTGGCCAGCTTGATTCAATGCCAAAGGTGAACGGAATGCTGTTACCTTCCCATCAAAGGTGATCCCTATTTTTCTACCTGCATTTTTTACATGCTTTCGAACTGGTTGGTTGGGAGAGGCTGGGACAAGTAACTGGAGCTCACCCCGTTACATGGCACTAGGGATTCGAACCGCTGAACTGCTGACCTTTCAATGGACAAACTCAGTGTCTTAGCCACTGAGCCACTGTGTCCCTCCTCCTTTATTAGCTACAGTTTAAATCTCCAGTTTGCTAATTTGACATGTCACTTTAAACCAAAACCATAAGATCACAGTTTGCCCTCACTTGGTAGACAAAGGGCACCTGATCCTTGTGGAAACCAACCAAATAATCTGGAAAGAAAGAGTTCCATGTTCAATACAATGTTGCTAGCTGTGATAAACTGCAAAATGGAAATTGATTTCCACTGCTGTTGCTTCCACCAAAAAAAGAAAGAAAGAAAGAAAACAGATCACATGAAAGATGAATATATTTAAATACTTTATCAGGGTTGGCTATCCAAACTGAGCATCAAGTGGTTCTATCATTGAATGTAGAGATATGTTGAGATAATAATCCTCTAGAGCAGGGGTCTCCAACCTTGGTCCCTTTAAGACTTGTGGACTTCAACTCCCAGAGTCCCTCAGCCAGCAAAGCTGGCTGAGGAACTCTGGGAGTTGAAGTCCACAAGTCTTAAAGGGACCAAGGTTGGAGACCCCTGCTCTAGAATGGCCAAGCATACAATAGCTAGGTTCCAAAGATTGAACATTCCCATTTCTCTCTTTTACACTCAACACATATTTCTGAACAAGTGTGACACATCGAGTCATGCCTCCTTAGAGAAATCTTTAGAATCCACTTTTTTGGAGCATTCTCAGAAACTAATCTCTAAAATCAAATGCTCTGACTTCCAAACATTTTGTCTGGGACAATAGCAATGAGCAGCCACCACATATCATATGTGCATAGGCAGGATTATCTGCACAGGCAGGTACACAGAAAGAATTAGCTATTTTTTAATACCTCAATTGGTTCAATGCAATTTCTTCTTCTTCTTCAACAACCCCACCATAATGTTAGCAAAATTTATTAAGAGTGATCATTAAAGGAACACTAGATATCTGGGAAAATATTACTCTTGTGTAAAGCAGCACAGATATCAGCATGTAGAGATAAAAGAAAGGGACACAAACTTCCAGAGACTGTGAAAATGTTGTATTATGGAAACGAAGGATTTAAAAGTAATACTAGCGACAGCATCAAAAAGTATTTTGCATTGTAAGGGATACTGTAGCTGCCACACATGATACTCAGGCTCTAATATATAGAGAAGCAGGTTACAAGATTATAAACCCCAAAGACTCAAATTGGCATTAACAATGCCTGCTTAAATGTATCCCAAGTCAACTAAGAACAAACAATGTCAAAGAAAACATAGGAAGATGTTATGCATGGAGAAAAGGATTAGATTTCAAAAGAGTCAAAGGAACAACAGGTGGGTTCATCCAAGAGGGAACTAGGATTCAGGAAAACAATGATATTTTTTTTCAAACAAACAAAAGAGAAAGCAAACTCTAACCCACTGACTACAAACATCTATCAGTTTGATTCCTACATTTTAGAAGATCTCATGGGGGTGGGGGAGGGTTGTATGTGTGATTCCTTTCCCTTGAATAACTTGCTTCTTTACACTGAAAAGAACAAAAAAAAAGAACAAAAGCTCTCAGAAAACTTCTGCCTCCCCTCCCTCCCTCCCTCCCTCCCTCAAGGGAGTTAGTTTCTCAACTAGAAATAGATGTGTTTAGTCTATAGATCAAATCCAGGGTGTGTTTGTGACTTCATGGAGATCCGTAGAAAATTGCATTGCTTGAGGTGCCTGTTCCAGCTACCGTCTACCAGAGGGAAAATTTCTAATAATAATCATATGGCCAGCAGAAAGCGGGAAAATGACAGCAAGCTAATTATTTTTCTGTATACTTGTATTTAAGATACCTAGAATCTCAGAAAAAATGTCCTACATATTGTCCCAAAGGTGCTTTTTCAAGAAGTAGCTGGACTTGCTGGTTTTTCTTTGATGGCATTTCGCTTCTCATCCAAGAAGCTTCTTTAACTCAGAATTGAAGAAGCTTCTTGGATGAGAAGGGAAATGTTTTCCAAAAAAAACCAAAAAACCAGAGAGTCCAGTTGCTTCTTGAAAAAGAGCTGAAGAAGCTTCTTGGATGAGAAGTGAAACATCTTCAAAGAAAAACCAGAAAGTCCTCTTGAAAAAGGACTGACCTAGACTGAGAATCTGCATAGACACGTCCTATTTACTGATGCATATATTTAACATTTAAAGAGCTAATCACTTTACGTTCTAAAGAGTAGAGTTGAGTGTCGCCTAGCCATGTAAAGGGGGGGAAAAACACCACTAGGTAACCAGAAAAAAATATGTTGATTTGTGTTTTTATTAGGTACTCAAACCTTTGGATAGCCTCAGTACACAATCAGTATAGGCATATGGTAATGTATCATTTTATTCTTTTGTGATGCTTTTTTTGTAATTATGGAAGCTCTCTACTTTTAGCCAGCTTCTTAACGTGATATAAAGTTTCCTCCTGATTTAAAAAAAATTAACATTGCTACTCTGAGTCACTTCTGAGTCACTTTTCTAATGCCTGCAAATTGGGTTACTCTTTCATCTTTCTGGAATAAAAATGTGGTCTCTAGAAAAATCAGCCTATCACCCTAAGAATATGAATGAATATATTGGTTCTTATTATTTCTATTAGGGCTACAAGGTGTGGTTTGCAAACATCAGGACAACCACTTAAAAGTCAGCAAAGAGTTCATATTCTTTATTTGCTGCCATCTAATGGTCATTTGCATCTTTGCTTCTCAGATTTGTAGCCCTATTCTCCTTGCCACTCTGAACATATTAGGATCAGTGGAGGGTTTCAAAAATTTTTGCTACCTGTTCTGTGAGTGTGGCTTGGTAGGCATGGCATGGTTTGGTAGGTGTGGCTTGGTGGGCGTGGCTTGGTGGGCATGCCATGGCATGGCTTGGTGGGCGTGGCTTGGTGGACTGGCAGGGGCAGGATATTGTAAAATCTCCATTCCCTCCCCACTCCAGGGGAAGGTTACTGCAAAATCCCCATTTCCTCCCCGTCAGCTGGGAGTTGGGGGGCAGAGAATAGATGTGGGTGGGGCCAGTCAGAATTTTTACTACTGGTTCTCCGAACTACTCAAAATTTCTGCTACCGGTTCTCCAGAACTGGTCAGAACCTGCTGAAACCCACCTCTGATTAGGATGTCATGTTACCCCTTTTCCACTTCTTTCTATAGTAATATGAGATAAGATGTGCTGATTTGACACATCACTTTAAACCAAACCCATACAGAGGACATTATGGCTTAGTATAGGGGTCCCCAGCCCCCAGCCCACGGACTGGCACTGGGCTGCAACATGCCAGACACTGGGCTGCACAAACAAGCAAAGCCCCATCTGTGGGATGCAGGCAGCACATGCAACCATGCTCCCTGCAGTCCATGAAAAAAACCTCTCTCCACAGAACCGGTTCCTGATGCACAAAAGGTTGAGGTAGTAGAATATAGTAACTAAATCAGTGCTACTGAACTAAAGACATTAACTTGCATGACTGAGAGTGGACTTGAAAGTATTTTTCTCCATTCCTATTCCAAATAGCAACAACACTTAAATTTATGTATTACTTCACAGTGCTTTTACAGCCCTCTCTAAGCAGTTTACAGAGTCAGCGTATTGCCCCCAACAATCTGTATCCTTATTTTACCCACCTCGGAAGGATGGAAGGTTGAGTCAACCTTCTGCCTCATCAGGATCTAACTCCTGACAGTCGGCAGGGTTAGCCTGCAATGCTGCATTCTAACCACTGCACTGCCACAGCTCTGATCACTGTGCCAGACTGGCATATTTCAACCTCTCATTAAATGTCAATGAACAAGCCAAAGAAATAAATCCTTATGTGGAAGAGCTCAAGAGTGGGTCTTGGGAAATAAATCACCATGCTTCAGATAGCTAAGGAGAAAAGATTAACTGTGGTCAGTTTCAGAAAACCTTTGGAGGGTGACATTCTTTCTGATGGAGGAAAAAAAAAGGAAAACCTAGCTGTAAAGTTGGCGGAGTGTTTTCTTTTAAAAATTCTCAGTGCTTCAGGATTGCTAGGAAAATCCACCAAACAGAAAGCCACAGAAAATAATTAAACAAATTAATCAGGAAACAAAAGCTTGGTCTGCATCCGTTACCCCGAGCAAGCCAATGAAATTGCCTCCTGGGAAAACAACATTCAATAATACATATTTGCCTCTAGAGTTGTTTTTTTAATGGCTTCTAGATCTAAAAGAAAAAATGGCCCATGGGACAATGGAGATGTATACATTGGGATAAGGAGCAATGGCTACAGTATCGATGTCTCAGAGGACATTGGGGGGGTCTGAGCCTTCTGAGTATATTACTAATTGCTTTATTGGTAGTGTGGTTCTAACCCTCTTCAATCTTTCAGACAAATACTTGCTTCCAATATGATTGCCTGGTTATAACTTACACTGGGTATCTTCTCCGTCTCTCGAACGATGATCTGTTGAAGAGGAAATACATCAGGGAGAGTGAAGCCAATTCCTTTTAGAATAGAATAGAATAGAATTTTTATTGGCCAAGTGTGATTGGACACACAAGGAATTTGTCTTGGTGCATATGCTCTCAGTGTACATAAAAGAAAAGATACGTTCATCAAGGTACAACATTTACAACACAATTGATGGTCAATATATCAATATAAATCGTAAGGATTGCCAGCAACAAGTTATAGTCATACAGTCATAAATGGAAAGAGATTGGTGATGGGAACTATGAGACGATTAATAGTAGTGCAGATTCAGTAAATAGTTTGACAGTGTTGATGGAATTATTTGTTTAGCAGAGTGATGGCCTTCGGGAAAAAACTGTTCTTGTGTCTAGTTGTTCTGTTGTGCAGTGCTCGATAGCATCGTTTTGAGGGTAGGAGATACTTTTCTGTCCCTGTATGCAAGGATTTGTTGTTGCTGTTGTTGTTAACCTGATATTAGCACCAAGCTGAAGCTGATTTTATTACTACTCCCCCGCAGGGGTGAAATCCAGCAGGTTCTGGAGAACCGGTAGTGGAAATTTTGAGTAGTTCGGAGAATGGAGACTTTGTAATATCCTTCGTCCAGGAGTGGAGAGGGAATAGAGATTTTGCAATATCCTTCCTTTGCCATGCCCACCAAGCCACACCACACCCACCAAGCCACGCCCACAGAACCAGTAGTAAAAAAATTGGATTTCACCACTGCTCCCCCCACTTTTTAATTCTCTGAAATATTATGTGCACTGAGAGCATATGCGCTACAGACAAATTCCTTGTGTGTTCAATCACTATATATATAAAGCAGAGAGGAAGTGGGTCTAATACGGCCAAGGTATCCATGAGCATCAACTGGGGAGTGGGGACCATGTTTATTCAAATGTTAGTCTTGAATAAATATTTAACTCTGGATTAATTTAAAAAGCATATTCTTCCCATCCTAAGCTGTATACCCAAGCTACTTGAACTGTTATTTCAATATGCATATTTATTGTATTTATATTACATTATATTAAATATAGCAATAGCACTTAGACTTATATACCACTTCACAGTGCTTTACAGCCCTCTCTAAGTGGTTTACAGAGTCAGCCTATTGCCCCCAACAATCTGGGTTCTCATTTTATCAACCTCAGAAGGATAGAAAACTGAGTCAACCTTGAGGCAGTCAGGATTGAACAGCTGGCAGTCAGCAGAATTAGCCTATAATACTGCATTCTAACCACTGCATCACCACTGAGGTATCATGGAAAAACTAGTAATACCTTCATGCATCAAAAATCATTAGAGTCAAAGTAGTGCAGTGGTTAAATTCGAACTAGAAACAAGGAGGTAATGTGTTGTAGTTATTCCTTTAGTAGGAAAGTCAGCTGGATTCCTTTGGGTTACATACTGTCTCAACTCAACCCACTTCACAGGATTGTTGCTGTGGGAAAAATAGGAAGTTAGTGCATTAGTATGCATGCCATCTTGATTGGACCAAAAATAAAGATAGGATAAAAATCTAAAAACTAAATTGATGTCCAGGATCAGCTTTATTTATTTTTTATTTATTTATTTATTTATTTAATTTTGTCATAACAATATACACACGCATAACAAGCATAACACAAAAGATTATATAATATATAAACATATATAAGGAGAAACAAGGTAGTATAAGCATATATATATATATAGCGGAAGAAACAATAGGACAGGAACGGTAGGCACATTTGTGCCTTAGAGTCCTCTTAGGAATGTGGTGAGGTCAACAGTGGATAGATTTTTAATAAAACTTTTGAGGTTATGAGAAGAGACCACAAAGTCAGGTAATGGATTCCAAGCATAGATAATTCTGTTACAGAAATCGTGTTTTCTGCAATCTAAACTGGTGCGGTTGACATTAAGTTTAAATCTGTTGGTAGCTCTTGTGTTATTGTAGTTGAAACTGAAGTAGTCATTGGCAGGAAGGACATTATAACGGATGATTCTTTCATTTTCATTCTTTCATCCGCTTTCTTCCAACTTCCCAAAAATTTAAGGTGAACTTATGGGATCTACTTCAAGTTATGTGTAAGTAAGGCTGGGCTCCCAGTAGAAGTTAGATATTTCATATGATAACGAAGGAACTATGGTCTATATTTTGACATTAGGGGTACATCTTGACCTCCCTCTAATATATAGTTTCATGTTGACTTTATTAGTATGTACAGACACTGAGATCTGTAAAATAATTAGGATTATGTTGAACAAGGCACTATATCTTGTAGAAGGAAGTATGGTTAATAGCTGTCATGAAACACACACTATAGTTTGAGGTTCCACATTTGTGTCAGCCCTTTTCTATTCAGGGTTACTAACGCCTATCTTTAAAAAAACAGATGTAAATTTAAAATCTGTGGAAACTAATTCTTTCATTATGTTTTGCAGCATTTTGTATTTGAAGGGGGAAAGATTATTTGAAGAGTCCTAAGAGAGAGCAGAAAGAGAGCCTACTAAGAGGAGGAACCTTTTAATGCTTAATGAATAGATCCATGAGCTTCATTAACCTGCAAAACTTGTCTCTCTGTGTATGTATTGGTGCAGTGGCTTTATTACCTCATTAATTAAAACATTTCCAACAAGATGCATTAATTTAATGAGACTGTGCTCTTGGTTTAAACGACAGTGCTAATTAACCCTCTAATTGAGACATTTCTCACTCAATGAAAAGAGAAAGAGACCTCACACAGCTATCTTGGCATTACTAAGTTGAGGTTTGCAAAAGAAGGTAAAGCAAAAATGAATGAATCAATGATAATTACTGGAAATATTTTAAATGCATTAGAATAGCAGTCACCTATTTATAGATATAGCTCTGCCCCACCATATGTATTTCTTTCTACTGAGCTATATGATTTCTATTAGTTTAGAGTGTGTAATATTATTCTATGTTTAATGAGAGCAGTGGTGTATACAATTTAAATTTAGAGCATCAACAATAAGCAATGATCGAAAAGAGGAGAACAATATCAGTTTTCTCATTGCAACCACAGCTATCAAGCCATATTTCAAAAAGAAAAAAAAAAGCCAACTTCGTGGTGACTTATGCAACTATGAATCTTTATACAGGTAGTCCTTGACTTACGACCATAGTGGAGCCCAAAATTTCTGTTATTATGTGAGACATTTGTTAAGACTTAAGACTCCATAGCTTGCATCTATACTATACTGTACTGTACTGTACTGTACTGTACTGTACTGTACTATACTATACTATACTATACTATACTATTTTTAAATATCAATTGTTTAAGGCAGGGTGTCAAACCAAGACCAAATCATCACTAGGGTGACTTACTGAAAAGATTTTTACCTATTAGAATTATTGGTTTAACTGAATAATATATTAGATGCAAGATATCTAGTTATTTTGGTCTTACATAGAGGAAGACAGATTCTGGCTGAACGTTACAGAAAACATTTGAAAATAAAGAGAAATTCTTCATTTAGAATAGAATAGAATAGAATAGAATTTATTGGCCAAGTGTGATTGGACACACAAGGAATTTGTCTTAGTGCATATGTTCTCAGTGTACATAAAAGAAAAGATACGTTCATCAAGGTACAACATTTACAACACAATTGATGGTCAATATATCAATATCAATCAATATAAATCATAAGGATTGCCAGCAACAAGTTATAGTCATACAGTCATAAGTGGAAAGAGATTGGTGGTGGGAACTATGAAACGATTAATAGTAGTGCAGATTCAGTAAATAGTCTGACAGTGTTGAGGGAATTATTTGTTTAGCAGAGTGATGGCCTTCGGGAAAAAACTGTTCTTGTGTCTAGTTGTTCTGGTGTGCAGTGCTCTATAGCGTCGTTTTGAGGGTAGGAGTTGAAACAGTTTATGTCCAGGATGCGAGGGATCTGCAAATATTTTCACGGCCCTCTTCTTGATTCGTGCAGTATACAGGTCCTCAATGGAAGGCAGGTTGGTAGCAATTATTTTTTCTGCAGTTCTAATTATCCTCTGAAGTCTGTGTTTTTCTTGTTGGGTTGCAGAACCTAACCAGACAGTTATAGAGGTGCAAATGACAGACTCAATAATTCCTCTGTAGAATTGGATTTAAAGAGAAATTTCCTATACTCAGAAGAGGGATGAACTTTCAAATCTTCCAAATTCAATTCCTGGTAGATACTTGATTGGTCCAAATAGCAATAGCACTTAGAGTTATATACCACTTTACAGTGCTTCACAATCCTAAGCAGTTTACAGAGTCAGCATATTGACCCCAACAATCTCGGTCCTCATTTTACCGACCTCGGAAGGATAAAAAGTTTTCTTGGCAATAATAAAAAATTCATTTGCTACTGCTTTCTTCAGATTTTTTTCCCCTTTCCCATCTAGTTCACAACTATAGGATATCTTACTGGTTTCCTATTGAAATATTATCCCAAACCAAACCTGATTAGCTTTTCTTTAAGTTCTGCCAAGGTGTCAACTTTCAATCTACAGTTCAATCAATGATTCTACAGTTCTTTGCAATGTAACATTTCTTTTTAGATCTTTTTTTATCTAGCCTGTGTTATTTTTTAAATATAACTCAGAGAGCAAACATACCTAATACTCCTTCCTCTGCCTACTTCCCCTCACAACAATAACTCTGTGAGGTGAGTTGGGCTGAGAGAGAGGGACTGGCCTATGGATAGTCTGCTGGCTTTGATGCCTAAGTTGGGAGTAGAACTCAGAGTCTCCGGTTTTTAACCTGATGCCTTAATCACTGCACCAAACTGGTTCTCTTGTACTCATCTACTTAATTCACACTAAAGTAAGGCAAATTATTTTTTTATAAGGGATGAGAGAAAGATCTATTTAGAAGCCTTAAAGACCTGAGGAGTGAAAAACCATCCAGATAAATCCCAAATGTACATTAATTCATTTAAACACATGCAAATTTATTATTTGCCCATTGGCCAACTTCGAAGTTTCTGTAGCGAAAAAAAATGCCACTGCCAGAAAACCAAACTATCTTAAAGTGAAAATTAGCTAAAACTAATTGAAAATATAACCCAGAGAGTCTGATTTCCCCCCACCCCATTATCTATGCTATCTATATAAAATGCAAGAATCAGGATCGTATTTCTCTTAAAACTTGAGATTACATAAAATACTTTTCTAATCTATAAAGATAGCTGGTGGAGATCTAAAGCAAAAAAATTAGCACAGCTTTTTAAATCCTGGGGGCCTTTCATTAATTTTTACTGTTACGACCACAATGAGAAGTCTCTTAAGGATTTAACTTAACCTTTTTTTATTTTACATCAATCCATCTAGCCAACAGATGAGTGTTTGAACTAATTTTGCTAACAGCTAGGAATTCAGAGTAATAAACGTGCATTGGTTAGAGAAAGCACTAGTATCAAATTACGACTCAGGTCAGCCATGAAATTGAAGTTGTATTTATTTTGGATCATTCTGTGCTAACAAAGTCTCTTTTTCTTCATGGCTGGATCTGAATTTCTAAATTATATCTGAGGTTAGAGAAGCCCTAGTACGTGTTGTGTCACTAACAAAATAGACATAGGTAGAGCAAGCCTCAGGAAATAATAATCATGTGTCAATTCAAGAGGAAAGCAGTAGTTTCCTTGTTATGAATAAAACATTTTTAATATCACTTTCATTTCTCAAGTCCTGAAACCCGGCAATATCTCATAATCTTTAATCAGACTATTTCTATTTGGCTTTAGTATCCTTGCCTGGCACATGACCAGGGGACAGCCATGGACAACGTGCAAATAACAGGGTTCTAGAGAGCAAAAAAAATGGAGTGCAGAGCACAATCAGAGACTCTCTGCTGGGTTGAGATGATAAATTCAGATTCAAGTTAATTCACAGTATTATATGCAAAGAACCTAATCCTTATCCTGTCCAATCAAACACGGGAAGGCTCTTTCCAACAAGAAGCCTATCTAATGTGCAACAGCATATTAAACTGTTGCAGGAAAAACAAACAAACCATTGTGTGTCACAAGACTTTGTAGACTGCAATCTGCAGCAACAGGTACAATTTTATGTTCTATCAACCATATCTGTGTGTGTGTGTGTGTGTGTGTGTGTGTGTGTGTGTGTGTGTGTGTGCTGGATCACTCTCACACACGCACATACATATAGTGATAGAAGATAGATTGTAAACTAGATCAGAGTGAAACTAGATGCAGAAGTAAGGTACGTTTACATTAACATCAGTGGTGGGATTCAAAAAAATTTACTACCCGTTCTGTGGGCGTGGTTTGATGGGCATGCATGGCATGGCATGGCATGGCTTGGTCAGTGTGGCAGGGGAAGGATACTGTAAAATCTCCATTCCCACCCCACTCCAGGGGAAGGATACTGTAAAATCTCCATTCCCACCCCACTCCAGGGGTGGGATACTATAAAATCTCCATTCCCACCCCACTCCAGGGAAAGGATACTGCAAAATCTCCATTTCCTCCCGATCAGCTGGGACTCAGGAGGCAGAGAATAGATGGAAGTGGGGCCAGTCGGAGGTGGTATTTATCGGTTCTCCAAACTACTCAACATTTCTGCTACTGGTTCTCCGGAACTGGTCAGAACCTGCTGAATACCACCTCTGATTAACATCTTAGAACAGAGGTCAAGGAAAGGGACTGTTAGAAGAAAATCTTGATCTGTTCCAAACTGGCTTTGAAAGAAAAAAAGAGGACAGTTACTTGATGCAGAGAAGACATTTATTCAAAGGCAAGTGTTTTGTCCCCTCCCGGCTTCAGCCATGTGAGCTGGCTAAACGAGCCAGTAATTGAATTCACGGCTGCTATCAGTCCTAGCAGGGAATCTGCAGCTGCCTGCCAAAGTCTCCCTTTTATCTTGGGGTTGCCAGGCAACCAGGAAGTCAGCAGTCCAGGCCGAATGTTCAGCTCAATTCTCCAAGAGTCAAAGAGTTCAGCTCACTTCTCCCCGAGTCAAATAGTTCAGCTCAATTTTTGCTTGTCACGGAGCAGAAGAGCAGCCAGGGCTGCTTTTATACTCTGTGGGTGTGGCTCCATGACTCAGCATTTCCTAGGCCTGCCCCACCCCTGCTTCTGTTGATCCCACCTCTCCTGCCTACGAAACCTAGGGTCCAGCCAGGCCTGATTGCCATCAGCTGGGTCTGGAGGCGTGGCATGGTAAGGGAAGAGTCAGGGGACAAAGGCCTCGTTATCTCCTCCACCTGGCCTGCCTCTGGCTCCTGGAGCTGAGCCAGGGAAGCCGGTGCTCCAGAGGTAAGTCCTGATGGCCCTTCCCCCTCACTTTCCGAGTCACTTTCTGGCAGGGGGCCCGGCGGGGGCACAGACACAACAGCAAGATACAAGCAGTCTGCCAACTTGGGGCTTTTGAAGGTGCCCATAAATTGTGGTTCTGAGAGGGTTTCTCTCTCAGAGAGAAGTTAGTCTATGGTTCCTAGAAAGCTAGAGAACTCAGCTTATCTTTCAGGGATTCCTGGAAAAGTGCACTAGGTCTTGTGGAAAGGAAATGTGACTTGGTGTTCTGCAAGGTTTATGATCGTTATCTTTTGTGAGTCAGGGGGATGACCTCGTGAGTGAAGGGCTTTTGTGAGGAAATCTATTATCAGAAGGAGAAACTTTTAATGACTTGAGGGAATTTTTCTCATTTAGTTAAGTTGATGCCTTTTGTCAATTTCATTTATGTTAAAAGTGAATTATCAGTTTTAGCCAAGCTTTCAATTGACTTAAGCAGTCTTTTAATTTATTGTCTGAAGTTCATTGGAAGGTCAGGTAGAAAACAGAGGAAAAGTGACTTTGGGAGCAGGGTAGGCTTTGACCTCCTTCAGGGGTGGTATTCACCTACCTTCGCTACCAGTTCACAAATGGGAGCATGTGCAACCTTCCACGCATGTGCAGAGCATCAAAAATGAGATGTGATGACATCTGGGCAGGTGGGTGGAGCCTCCCGCAGCTGCTGCTAATTTTTCACTTGAACCAGATACAACTGGCTGAATACCACCACTGACCTCCTTTCCATAGGACTTTCATAAAAACATTTTCTAGAAACTTTTCAATTAGCAGTGGTGATTCACAAAGGATGATGAAGGAGAGGGCAGTTACAAATGTGTGGCCTTTTCCTAATTTCCACAGGGTTACACTCCTGGATTTTATTAATGAGGGAATGTACAATGGTAAAATATGATTCTGACAAATCTAGTAATGGTCCATGCTCACTCTTGCAATAAAACTGTCACCTTATTTTTAAGATGACAGTAATGGCATTATCACTCACTGTCAATCTTGAGAACCAGGAAGAAACAAATATAAATGATGAGTGTAACATTCAAAATCATCATTGTGAATATTGCCTGCTTGGTCTTTAAACAGAAATGTGTCTAAAATCTTCTTTAAAACAATGGTTTATGGTTAAGTTGTTGGACTAGAACCGAAAAGCCCCTCTAGGAAATTGTAAGCCAGTCACTCCCTCTCAGCCCTAGGAAGTAAGCAATGGTAGATCATTTCTTGAACTGTTTCCTGGAAAACTGCAAGCCAGATTAAAAAGTAACATCATCACAAAATATTACAAAATGAGGACTCTGCATGGTCTTCAAGTACTAGGGCTTTGCTTAGGTCAGTTTGTGAAGCCTTTATGGGTTATGTAATCTTTTCAAGAGAAAGATTCATACCATTTATGAGATGATGATCACATGATCTTTGCAGGAGACAAAAATTAGATTTTTTATATAATTTGATATATTGTTGTTAAATATATATGCAATAAGAGCTGGTTTGGTGTAGTGGTTAACGCACTAGGGTAGAAACCAGGAGTGATTTGTAATGCCACAGATAAACTAATGAAATATTCAGTTATAATACAAAAGACAGAAAAGAAAACCAGCATCCACATAATCTTCCCAAGAATTGAGAGTAAATGGCTCAAGGTCACCCAGCACGGAGTCAGCTGGGTGACCTTGAGTGATTTAGTCTCAATTCTTGAGCAGATTTTGGGGATGCTGGTTTTCTTTTCTGTCTTTTGTATTAGAACTAAATATTTCATTAGATTATCTGTTGGCTATATTATTTTTTGTTCGTGTGTGTGTGTGTGTGTGTGTGTGTATTTTTGTCCAACTAAAAAAAGATTTTGCTTGTATTCAGGTAGTAAAAATACTATGTTTTAATAGAAGTTTTTTATTTTTTAACAAACACACACACACAAACAAGCAACACATTTTTTTTCTGAACAGAGTATTGGCTGAGTCACAAATTTGTACAGGTTTTAGTTATCTCCCAACACAATTTATATATTTCACTTTTTGCCATAATATTCTTTCTCTCTAATTTTTTCCCCTTATTTCTGTTGTAGGAAGTTAGCACTTACCCCTCTCCTAGAAGAATGAAATGTTTTAGAAAATATTAAAAAGGGCAGAAGATTATTATTTCCCTGGATAAGAAATGTAGAAACCTGTTTTAAAGAAAGCAGCTTCCTGCCACCCACCCACCCCACCTTTGTCAATGGGTCAGAGACAGAAACTCACTCCCCCCCCTTTGTCAATGGGTAATTAAGGCTTCAGCCAAGCTCACTCAATGCCCCCACCTTTGTCAATGGACCATCATTTGCAACACAATAGGACTCATCTAGCAACAGAAACTCACCACATGGCAAGGCTCAAGCAAGCTTGAGAGACAACCTACAACCTTAGCTAAGACCCCTAGACCACCTGGGAGTTTGACAACCAATCAGGGTACATTTCTTATACAGGAACAGGAAACACTAAGGTGGGGCCCTACAGAGAGTATAAACTCATGCACTCAGCATCCCTTCTGCCCTTTTTCTACCCTCTTCTTCTCTTCTTCTCCTTTCCTCTCTGGTTCTTCACCCAACGCCTTGAACATGTGACCACCATTAAACCATCTTTCCAAGCAGCCTCCATGTTTCCAGTGTCTTTGTCCCCACTTGGAACTGAACCCAGATGGATATTTCTTCCAACACTGTTATATAGCTAATCTTACCATTCACCCTAATCTCTAATCATTAATCATTCCCCCACTCCTCTCATTGCTTCCTCCAAGTTAAAACCCTTTAATTTCAAATCAATCATTTTTATAATATTTAACCCTAACTCTAAATCATCCTATTCAATTTTTCCATTAAGGTAGTAAAAATACCTGAAGGACAACTGTTGACATTCATAAGAATATAGGGCTTTTTCCCAACAGGAAGTAGTCTTGTTAAAATAAAATAGAATAAACATGGATAGTAATGTTTGGGGGATTGGACATGCTCATGAAGTTTAGAGATGTCACGGCCATGCCCACAAAATTGGCTGCTTTGGAAAGAAGTCTGCAAATTCACAAAAACGATTACCGTATTGGATATATCTAGTCACCAAGCATTCATTTTCCATTAGATTAAGCCAACCTCTTTCACTAAAAGAATCTAACGGCAAAGAATGTAATGATGAAACAGTTAAAGCAAACCTCTTTAACACATTCTTTGGCTCAGTCTTTATTAACAGTGATGGCTCATATCCGACATTCCCCAATTGTACAAACAATGAGTACAACGACTTAACACATATAGACTTCACAGAAGATAATGTTGAAAAAGCTCTTCGCAACCTGAAACCATCTTTATCTATTGGGCCTGATGGACTATTTGCATACTTCTTAAAAAAACTTTCCACTAATATAGCAGAACCCCATAATATAATATAATATAATATAATATAATATAATATAATATAATATAATATAATATAATATAATATAATATAATATAATATAATATAATATAATATAATATAATATATAATATAATATTATAATATAATTAATATAATATAATATAATATAATATAATATAATATAATATAATATAATATAATATAATATAATATAATATAATATAATATAATATAATAACAACAGAGTTGGAAGGGACCTTGGAGGCCTTCTAGTCCAACCCCCTGCCCAGGCAGGAAACCCTACACCAACTCAGTCAGATGGTTATCCAACATTTTCTTAAAAATTTCCAGTGTTGGAGCATTCACAACTTCTGCAGGCAAGTCGTTCCACTTATTAATTGTTCTAACTGTCAGGAAATTTCTCCTTAGTTCTAAGTTGTTTCTTTCCTTGATCAGTTTCTACCCATTGCTTCTTGTTCTACCCTCAGGTGCTTTGGCGAACAGCCCGACTCCCTCTTCTTTGTGGCAAGCCCTGAGATATTAGAACACTGCTATCATGTCTCCCCTAGTCCTTCTTTTTATTAAACTAGACATACCCAGTTCCTGCAACCGTTCTTCATATGTTTTAGCCTCCAGTCCCCTAATCATCTTTGTTGCTCTTCTCTGCACTTTTTCTAGAGTTTCAACATCTTTTTTACATCGTGGCGACCAAAACTGGATGCAATATTCCAAGTGTGGCCTTACCAAAGCATTATAAACTGGCACTAACATTTCACGTGATCTTGATTCTATCCCTCTGTTTATGCAGCCCAGAACTGTGTTAGCTTTTTTAGCAGCTGCTGCACACTGCTGGCTCATATCTAAATGGTTATCCACTAGGACTCCAAGTTCCCTCTCACAGGTACTACTATTGAGCAAGGTACCACATATACGGTACCTGTGCATTTTGGGTTTTTTTTGCCTAAATGTAGAACCTTACTTTTTTCACTGTTGAATTTCATTTTGTTAGATAGCGCCCAATGTTCAAGTCTGTCAAGATCTTTCTGTAACTTGAGCCTATCTTCTGGAGTGTTGGCTATTCCTGCCAGCTTGGTGTCATCTGCAAATTTGATGAGTTCCCCATCTATCCCCTCATCCAAGTCATTGATGAAGATGTTGAAGAGTACTGGGCCTAAAACAGAGCCTTGGGGTACTCCACTGCATACTTCCCTCCATGTGGATGTAGTTCCGTTGAGGACTACACATTGAGTGCAGTTGGTCAGCCAGTTACGAATCCATCTGGTGGTGGTGCTGTCTAACCCACATTTTTCTACTTTATCTAGTAGTAGGTTATGGTCTACTTTATCAAATGCTTTACTGAAGTCCAAGTAAATTATATCAACAGCATTCCTCTGGTCTACTAATTTTGTCATTTTGTCAAAGAATGCGATAAGATTAGTCTGGCATGATCTGTTTTTGACAAACCCATGTTGGCTTTTGGTTATTACTTTGTTTGCTTCTAGGTGTTCGGTGATTCGTTGCTTGATTATCTTTTCCAGAATCTTCCCCGGTATTGAGGTCAGGCTGATAGGTCTGTAGTTTCCTGGATCTGTTTTTTTTCCTTTTTTGAAGATGGGAACTACATCAGCTCTTTTCCAGTCCTCTGGCAGCTCCCCTGTGCTCCAGGATCTTTGAAAGATATAGTTCAGTGGTTCTGAAATCAAGTCTGCCAGTTCCTTCAGAACCTTGGGGTGTAATCCATCCGGTCCTGGTGATTTGAACTCGTCTAGGGTAGACAGGTGTTCACTTACCATTTTCTTCCCTATTTTAACTTGTGTTTCTAATCTGTTTTTTGTGGTGCTGTTTTTGATAGGTTGGATTGTTTTTTCCTTTTGTGTAAAGACAGATGCAAAAAATGAGTTAAGTAGATCTACTTTCTCCCTGTTGCTTGTCATCTTCTTGCCACTTTCTCCCAGCAATGGAACAATTGTTTCCTTGACTTTTTTCTTGTTTTTAACATGTTGGAAGAAGCTTTTTTTGTTATTTTTTACTTTTGTCGCTAGCCTTTGTTCATTGTGAGCCTTAGCTTTCCTCACTTCATCTTTTCAGGCTCGGGCTATTTGCTGATATTCTGCCTTAGTTATTTGTCCCTCTTTCCACTTTTTGTATTTGTCCTTTTTGTCTTTCAATTTGTCAGATAGTTCTTTATGCATCCATGCTGGTTTCTTTTGAGATCTATTATTTTTCTTCTTCATTGGTATTGTGCTAGACTGGGCTTTTATAATCTCACTTTTCAAAATTTCCCAAGCTTCTTGAGTTGTTTTCCCCCTGAGGATTCTCATCCATTGAATCCTTCTCAAGCTCTCTCTAAGTTTATTGAAATTATCTCTCTTAAAGTTCAAGACTCTAGTTTGACTTTGTTCTACTACTTGTATTTGCTTAATGTCGAATTCCAATATTGCGTGGTCACTTTCCCCCAAGGTTCCTGCATCTATCATTTCTATCATTTCATCTCTGTTAGTGAGAATTAAGTCCAGTATGGCTGATCCCCTTGTCGCCTTCTCTATTTTTTGGGAAACAAAGTTATCTGCTAGGTTTGTTAGGAACCTGTTGGATCTTCCACTTGGTGCAGAGTTTGTTTCCCAGTTGATGTCAGGGTAGTTAAAATCCCCCATTACTACGTGATGTGCTTCCTACATACCTTAGTTAGCTGACTAGCAAAAAGTTCATCTACTTCCTCTGTTTGGTTGGGTGGCCTATAGTGTAGACCTATGGCAATATCGTTTTTCACCCCTTTTATATTGACCCAAATACATTCAAGATGATTTTCATCATTGTTGTGCTCTATTTCTGTAGAGATGTAGTTATTTCTTATATATAGTGCAATAATACAAGAGCAAAAAATAGATTCAAACTTAATGTTAATCACTTCAATCTTGATTGCAGAAAATATGACTTTTGTAACAGAGTTGTTAACGCTTGGAACTCACTACCTGACTCTGTAGTCTCTTCTCATAATCCCAAAAGCTTTAACCAAAAACTTTCTAATATTGACCTCACCCCATTCCTAAAAGGATTATAAGCGGCATGCATAAGAGCACAAAAGTGCCTACCATTCCTGTCCTATTGTTTCCTTTCATTATATCAAATTAATATAGTTATTGCATACTTTTGCTTATATATATGTTTATATAATGTGTTGTTGTTTTATGTTGATGCTTGTGTATACTTTTGTGACAAAATAATAATAATAAAAACTTTCCTTTGTTACCTTTGTCTTTTTTCTGGGCACCCACTTACAAATCAAGCGTAAGTTGAAGGCAGGGGTGAAATCCAGCAGGTTCTGATAGGTTCTGGAGAACCGGTAGCAGAAATTTTGAGTAGTTCGGAGAACAAGCAAACACCACTCTGGCTGGCCCTAGAGTGGGGTGAGAATGGAGATTTTGCAATATCCTTCCCCCAGGAGTGGGGAGGGAATAAAGATTTTGCAGTATCTTTCTCCTGGAGTGGGGTGAGAATGGAGATTTTGCAGTATCCTTCTCCTGCCACATCCACCAAGCCACACCCGCCAAGCCACACCATGCCCACCCAGCCACACCTACAGAACTGGTAGTAAAAAATACCCTTGAGGCCTAAGTGTGACCCCTGCTGGTACATTAATAACTACAATTAGGGACAACTCTGTACGTCTCTGAAGACTGCAGCCCACACTTTTGCATCTCTGAAGTATACCCTCAGTATGAAAATGTAACTACTTGCCCATAAAAACAGTATGTAGCTTGCCATTGCGGTTAGGCAATGCAGTGATTGTGATACTGATTGATAAAAGAGAATATTTGTAGCTCAGTTTAAACTTTGGGGTCCTTGGTGCTCTCTGAACTTGGTAGTTTTCTTGCAGATGTTTCAATACCAAACAAGATGATATCGTCAGTGCTAGCAACTGTACCAGCAATTAGAAACATCTGCAGGAAAACCACCAAGCCCAGAGAGCACCAAAACCCCACCGTGATTAGGATGTCACAAGTATCATAGCGTTTCCCAATAATAGACTTTTTTTATTCTTTTGATAATCTTAGCCTTTTAAAAATGGGTGGGGGACAAGAAACTCTTAAACTACCTTTGACAATTTAATGACAATTTAATCGTTTCAGTTTCTGTATTTATAATTAAAATGCTGAAAGTTTCACAGCTGCTTTAGACCAGTGTTCTGGTTTCAACCAGCAGACTATCTGCATTGGGTAAACCTTGGTACTGTATCTGCCCTTTTGAGAAAAATGATAGATATTACTCAACCACCGTAATGATCATCGTGTAGATAACATTGTTGGTTCTAACACAAATCCTTTGATGGACACCTGGGCTTCTGAAACCAGGCACTTAAACTAAGTAGTTCTGTAAATAGAAGGTTTTTCTCTCAAGTTGTTAATCTGAAACTTCTCCTCGCTCTCTGAAACACTTTTGCAAATGTTATACACGGTGAAGGTTTTGTCTGCTATCCAAAATGCTAAATAACCCTGTCTATAATTTTGAGGATTTCAAAGGATTTTAAAATGAATGCACGGTAAGGACATACAGATATCTGAATAAATCACTCGTATTTGCTATCAACTATAATAAGAAAATGATCTTGCAGATTGAAAGCGAAAAGCTGCTCTATAATATTTTTTTAAACTGAGGACTGACCTCTAATTAGCTAGGACAAATGGGTATTTGTACGAGATATGTGCACTTTAATTCACATACACTTTATATTTGCTTTTTAAACCCGAAGTTATAACTTGCAATGAAAGAGCAGGATCTATTCCACTCCAATCCTAGTCTAACATCTTAATCATTATACCTTAATTACACAAGTCAAATATCTCAAAGAAGAGTTGGCTTGAAATCAATCTATGATTCAAGACTTCTTGATGATCTGAGCCTACTTAGGTCTCACCTTAAGGCACCGACAGAGGGAAATTGCTGCTGGGATAGGTGTCCATTTGCTTTGATCCCCTTCTACTATTTCAAGCACTTTTAGCTTTGAATACAAATAGTTACCATAGGACAGAACATTAAAGTGCAGTTGGCAACTTCCTGGTCATATTTCCTTGTTCCTGTTAGAACTAAGTTTCTGACACCTGGAATGCCACAGGCTGCTTATCCCTGGCTTAAGATAAAATTTCACCTTACTATTGTTCATTTCTAGAGAAAATAAATTTCAACATGACATTTTTCATGAATTATCAATATGAAGCATTACACATGTAAATTACCATGTTTATGAAATATTAACTGCATTCAATTTTACATTACGGCAACCCTCTAATATCTCAGCATGACAATAACAGAATCAAACATCATTGAAGAAGGTATGATCACAAAGAGTAAGTTCATACCTGAATGAGGTCTGTTGATTTTTTTAATCACTTGTTTGTTTGTTTATTTATGTCTATGTATTTGTCAAATTTATATTGCTGCCTATCTATAAAATCTGACTCTAGGCAGTGTACAATAAAAATGGAAAAATTAAAAGAAAGCTTTAGCATCCATTAAACAATTAAAACATCAATATAACTAAAACCATGAGACAGTGCCTTCAAGCTCTTGTGTGAAATATAGTCATTTCACAGGCATCCTATTTCCAGGCAATTCCCAAATCTGCCAACAAAACCAAGCTGAATAGGTGACTGTATAAATGGAATAAATAAATAATAACTCAATTGTAGGTTTTTTTTTCTGATATGTGATAGTCCTCAGCCAAGACTCTGTCGCCTTTTACAATGGAAGTTTTCCAATTCATGTTTTTCTTTTTCTTTTTTAGCCTTCGGGTATTAGTCCCTGCAGGGTTTTTTTGGCAGGATTTTGGAAGTGGTTTGCCACTGTCTCCTTCCTAGGCTGAGAGAAAATGGCTGTACCCTCCTGGCTTTAGGCTTAGGACAGGACTAGAATTCACAGCCTTCTTGTTTCTAGCTTGGTGCCTTAATCACCACACCAAACTGACTCTATATTCTAGAACAGGGGTCCCAACCCTCGGTCTGTGGACACTGGGCTGTGAAAGGCCACCAGGACTAAGCTGTGACAGGCCACCAGCACTGGGCTGCAACATGCAGCAACCAGGCTGCATGAACAAGTGAAGCCCGATCCGTGAGATGCAGGCAGCATGCAAAATCATGTCTCCTCCAGTCCGTAGAAAAATATTTCTCCATGGAACCAATCCCTGGTGCACAAAAGGTTGGGGGGTGCTGTTGTAGAAGTTTTGAGGATGATCTATTTAATATATTTTTGGCTGAAATACATGATTTAGATTGCTTGTATAATATAACCCAGTTGTCCAACTCTTTACAAGTTACAAATAACCAGCTTGCATTTTGCACATGAAAACAAATGCCACAATAAATGAGCTTGCCTTTGAGGTGTCCGCAAGTTTCTTGGTTTTATCTGTGTTACATAACAACCATGTTACATAAATTGAAGCAAAATGTTCCATTTTAATAAATGTTTGCGGTATGCTATTTGCATTTCTGCTTAAGAGACTCTCTTCATTCAGTTGCCTCATCTTCTCTACCTCGTCTGTGCAAATCAGCCTGTGCTGACTTCATTTCCTTTCCCCCCCTCTTTTTCTTAAAACCCCTTGTGAGCTTTCAAGGGATGTGTGCCATTATTCATGAAAAATCTTGGCATGAAAGCATCTGGTTGGTTTTAGAAAGATACCTTCATTCATAACTTTAAGCATTTATTACAGATTATTGTCAAAACAGTAAGAAATATTATTTCCTTTTATTTTTATATATTTTATATATTTTATTTTTATATATTTTTATATATATATAAAATATATATAAAATATATATATATATATATATTTAATATATATATATATATATATTAAAAATAAGTCAGTGTTTCTAAACCTTGGCAACTTTTAAGATACGTGGATTTCAACTCCCAGAATTGGAGTTGGGAGTTGAAATTCACATCTTAAAGTGCCAAGGTTGAGAAACATTGCCTTGTCTCTTGCCTGATTTAGGATAACTTGGTCATTATTAGAGAGAGAGGGAGAGAGAGAAATAGAGAGGAGGAGGAAGAGGAAGAGAGAGAGAGAGAGATGGGGATGGAGGGAGGGAAGGGGAGAGGGAAGGGGAGAGAGAGTGAGAGAGAGAGAGAGAGAGGCATCTGTTATAGGCAGCAATAAAACTGTTCTGATAATCCATCTTGGTTTGGGCAAGGCTAAAAATCCTTGAACTGAAACATAACAATAAATCAGGCTGACAGGAATATTATAGACGTTATCTCTTGAAGTAGTGCTTCCTAGCCAATATTCCTCATTTGTCTTCTCTAAGCTGCCTGTCAGGCAGTGGCTCTGTCATTTCTGTAGCTACCGGCCATGAGGAAAGTGAAGCTATGCACATCTCTATCTGTAAAGTGGACTGAATTTTTTGGAGGCTACATTCCGTTTTGACAAAATTGTATTTCTTTCTCACAGATACATAGGTATGGAGCCTCAACACAGAATGTCTGCCCTTTTTTTGGAAGGGTGGGGAGAGATCAAGGTAGAAACCACTGATTGAAATACTTTTTTATTACTTCCAGGTAGGCCAAATATTACATTTTCAGAATCAGTGACAATTTTAGGCAGAAAATGAAACAAAACAACAAACTGAAAAACACTGAAAATGATCAGAAAGATCATTTTTAAAGTGTGAAATCCTGTGTAAAAAAACGATGCGCAGCTATTAAGCTTTTTTTAAACGTTTATATTTCTCTTTGAAATTATATATGTGGTTTGTATGTAATTTATTTTCCTTTTTATCATTTTTGTTTTATTTTCCTTCTTGTATTTTTATTTACAGACTTGCTGGGTTGTTTTTTTTTAGAAAAACAAAGAAGTAAAATGAATTATGTTTTTATTTTTCTGTTCTCATGGTTTTGACATTTGTTCAATGAGAGTTTGTTTTACTGTTGATTGTCTTTATCAAATTGTTTTTATGAATGATGGATAATGCCTGAAGACATAGTCTACAAGGTCAATAGAAGCAGGCCTCTCATCTCTTGTTCCGACATGACTTTCCCTTTCCTTGAAATTTTCCCTTTTTATTGCTCTTGCATGAAAAATACAAACTACAGATATGTGTTTAAGATTAAAAAGGAGGAATTTTTAAAACAGCAGAAAAAAATTAAGACTCTGCCATTCCTTTCTTGCACAGGAAAGGAATGATGGCTCTCGGTAGAAATTCAAGAGAGTGGCTTGCGGGGCGGGGTGGTATTGGGAATGGAGTTCACAGCCTTCACATGCAGCCATCTCTGCCTGCTTTAATAGGAAACATATAGAAATTTCCCCAAATAATGATTGGTGAAATGAGAACAGGGAATCATCCATGACAGAGATGGGCAATTCCAAAATGTGGTTAGACGATAGATAGATAGATAGATAGATAGATAGATAGATAGATAGATAGATAGATAGATAGATAGATAGATAAGATACAGGCAAGCAGGCAGGCAGGCAGGCAGGCAGGCAGACTATCTATCTATCTATCTATCTATCTATCTATCTATCTATCTATCTATCTATCTATCTATCTATCCATCTATCCATCCATCCATCCATCCAATTCAAAGTCATCTCTCAGAAGTACATTAGTATATACATTAGTTAGAGGATTTTTAAGATCTTTATTTCACCTTGGAGGGATGAATGAACAGATTATTTAGCAGCACAGAATTCCCCAGATGCGTGATTTCAAAGTGTGTGTGCTTAACAGCTGTTTTGAAATAAATTGATCTTAAAGTTAGGAAATAAAGGGAACAAAAAAAAAGTCTCCTAGAAAAGCCCAAGGGCTACATAGCCTACAATTCTATTTCTCAAAGTGGGCAGCCAGATGTTTCTTGGGCTCTCAAAAGCAAGAGTTGGAGACATACCGTCGTCCACCACTGTTCAGCTTGTCAGTGATATTTGGAATTTGCTGCCTCTAACTCCAAGGTACACTTAATTTGAGCTTTGCACTGTCAAGTCCTCAAATCTGAAAACGTACAAAGATGCTTCAGATCCAGCATGGACTTATTTACTATACCTCTTGTCAGCTACTATACCTGCTGTCAGCTAATATACCTTATTCTGATCTTCCATGGTCAGCCCTTCAAGGTGGATAAGGACAAGATAGAACCATGACAGGAGATTTCAGAAACATCGTTATACAGTAGAATAACAGAATCTGGAAAGCTTATCAGAGCTTTTCTCTGGTCCACCTCATACCAAACAACACCAAGTTTATTTTTTTGCATACTTGCTCTTTGTCAGGACTACATAATCTTAGCAATTTGTTCATTCTTTCCTCACTCCCAGTCCATCTTCACTTCAGCACTCTACTTGTTTACAAGCATTGTAAGCTCCTCAACTCAAATGCACATCAAGGAAAACTATTCTGCAAGACCAGGAAAAGATTATTCCTTTGAGGATCTAACAGTAGGTAGAGCAAAGATGTTTGAAGGGTTTTTTTGCCCACTTCAACCTCAAATATTGCATGCCTTTTCTTAAGACTAGTGGCTTTTAAGACTTGTCCTTGAAACTATTCTTTTGTGCCATCCACATTAGTGGCCACTGTTCTTGAATGCAAGAGCTACATATTATAAAATCTCTCTCTCTCTCTCTCTCTCTCTGCCCTTTTATCATCTACCTATATATATATATATATATATATATATGTTTTCTGAGGTTTTCACGGGTGTTTGTATATAGGTCTTTGGTTGTTCGGGTTTTCTCCCGTGTAAAATTGGAAGTGTCTTGGCGACGTTTCGACGAAGTCTCATTCGTCATCTTCAGGCTTCAGCTTCGTGCTTCTGGGAGCAATGTGCTGTGATCACACATTGCTCCCAGAAGCACGGTTGAAGCCAGAAGATGACGAATGAGACTTCGTCGAAACGTCGCCAAGACACTTCCAATTTTACACGGGAGAAAACCCGAACAACCAAAGACCTATATATATATATATATATATATATATATATATATGAATTCAATCTAGATTGCAGAAAATATGACTTTTGTAAGTTATCAGTGCTTGGAACACATTACTTGACTCTGTGGTCTCTTCTCATAATCCCAAAAGCTTTAACCAAAAACTATCTACTATCGACCTCACCCCATTCCTAAAAGGACTATAAGGGGCGTGCATAAGAGCACAAACGTGCCTACCGTTCCTGTCCTATTGTTTCTTCTTCTTCATATATATATATGTTTATATACTATATAATCTTTTTGTGTGGTGCTTATGTATATTGTTATGACAAAATAAATAAAATAAAATAAAATAAATGCAGTGTACCTGTCAGCCTACCAACTCCATTACTCCAAATGTCATTCGATCAAACAGGGGGGGAAAATTTGTGATAGCATCATTGGTAATAGCATGCTTCATGCTGAGGAAATGTTGAATTTCTCTTTTCTGGAGGAATTTACTGAATTGCTCCAGTTGCTACCCTCCCCTTATTAAATTTGATAAGTTTGTCCCCTAATTTTCTGACTACATATATCCAACTACACTATGGATAATTTGCGCACAGCTGTAAACTGTTTTCTCTATCATCCTTGTTCAATCGAAGACTGGTCATTTGATTCTCTTGTGTGTTGATTCAAGTGTGTTTCAGTAATTGGCTTTCCAAAAAATCAGTGCAGCCAGAGTGACCTCTAGTGGTTAAGAATCAGACATACAAGGAACAAAAGTAGCAAACACAATATTTGACTACTTCACAGTATGTGAACAGTAAATCAAATCCATTGCCACATATTATATTTGAAAAGACTGGATTTCTCCTCCCTTTGGTCTTCCTCTCAGCTATTCCAGAGGTTTGGATATTAGTAAATTGACAAATGGGATCCCATCCACTGAATGCAGATTGCCCAGTTTTCTGTAGAATGTATGAATTCTCCATAACAGCTTTTGTTTCTCTGAGCCATATAATATATGTGGGTATATGCATAATTTTGTATTTATTTATTTAGTCATGTTTATGTAGTGTATATTGGAGGTGGTGACCCTTTGAGAGCTGTATGCAATGAAATTTCATTTTAATGGATGCCGATTAGTGTACATTTGAAGTGACAATAAAGTTATTCTAAGTCTAAGTCTTTCATACTGTCAGTTAATATTTGTCACAATCTAGCATGTTGTACATTAGCTGAAAAGTTTGTTCTTTTATGGCTCTTATGACCCTCACAATTCTCATCCTTAAAATATGCTCTCTTATTAATAAAGAGAGCTCTAATTTGCTCTAATTTTAATATAAGAAAATCACAACCCTTGAACATACTAGCTCTTGGCTCTCAAGTTCTAGGTTAATACATTTCCTTATCGATCTTGAGCGCCTGAATATTAGCAAGCTTAAAACTGTATGAAGACAAATGAGAAAGCTGGCATTATCTTTTGCCCAGGACAAAAACTCTAGAATTTTAATGTGGATTTCATGTTTATCCCATGATACGGAAAACAAGTTCCTATTCCATTCAATATAATTTAGAACTTTTTAGTATCTATAACAGAAATGACAGACACCAGCAAGTTAAGAAATAATCCTTTAATACAAATTATATGTAAAATTTATTCATTTTCAAATCTTCACAATTTCCAGAACATTCTTTTCTTAAAAAATCAACCTTAACTCCCACACTATTACATATATGTTATAACAATGCCATTTTAGGCTAGAAAAATTCATATTGCACATTATAGTGAAAAATTCAGCCTGAAATTATGACTTGGCAAATTACCTGAACAATATTTTTGATTTGGCCTTAACACTAATTTTGTAATAGAATGGTCAACTTATTTTTCATGAACTAAACATGGGTTTTATGAGATAGAACTGAGAGTTTCAAATTTTTCATTTGAAAATTTGAGTTTGCTCGCTATAATCTTTTCAGTTTTAGGGACTTTATATCAATTTGTCAGGTATCCATCTGAAATCATTACAACACAGGGGTAGAGTAAAAAATCAACTTAAAAAATAGTGTACTACGTAGCTCTCCAGAAATAGCTGGACTACAGTTCCCATCACTCTTCACTATTGGACATGCTGCCTAGCACTGATGGGATTTAAAGTCAACAAATCCAACAAATCCTCACTGCTACAGGTACAACTTAATCAATTTCTATGCTCATCCTTATCAAACAGAATTATGTTAATTCAATCACTTGTAGCACTTTTCTTGAGGTTCACTTGGTTGTGTTAGTGCCATAAACTTCAGAACTTTGAACGTTAGTAACCTGACTAAAAGAAACCTTAGGGTTTTTTTTAAAAAAAATCCCTACATCTCAAATTATTACTTTACTTTTTAAAAAATAAATAATTCAAATTTGGATACTTAACATTTTAGCAGGCACAAACTTTGAAAAGTGGTGTCGCAAAACAATCTGAACAGAAGAGGTTTAGTCCTCATACACATTAATGTAGTTTTGTTGCAGGAAGTTACATGCCTTGACAACATGATTACAGCAGTAAACCAAATTGCTTTGGCTTGCATTTTTTCCCTTCATACCAAGTGTTTATTATGGTCCATAAAATCTATTCCTCAAACCAAGGAAGCATTAAGACCTTATTTTCTACACGCTCAACTGCTCGAGTCAAAAGCAGACAGATAACAGGGATGGAGTTGACTTTGATAAAGCTGAGAAATCTACTAACCTAATATAAAGAATGAGATGCCTCTAAACTGGCTTGAATTTTCCTACTTTAAAAGGCCATGATTCTAAAGGAACCTAACCTTCTGAGGCCTGGATACTCCTTCTACCAATGCAGCTATTGTTACAATGTTCAGTGTTTTAGGATTAGCAGACCTGCTATACCGAATAACTAATTAATGGTCTCTCCGCTTTTTACCAACTACATTGTCCTAATACGTTTTGGACATACGAACGAAAATGTTTGGCTACTTAATCAGTACTTAAGTCAAACATTCTAGGGATATTTTTGGAAGGAGGGAAACAATTTAGATCTAGACTCAGTCACAGAGACTGCTTCGTTTTTCAAATAATTTGGTTCTCTGTGACTTCTGATTTGCTTACTTTTTTAAAAAAATAGCAATTGTGAAACAGGAAAATAAGTTTTAGGGAGAAACAAAATCTATTAGGCAAACAGAACCCTACTTTGAGATCCCTGAGATTGTTTGTTTGCCAAAGATATTTAGTAAACCCTAATTATTTGCAATGTTATCTGATTAACTTAAAATGTGATTTATAACACAAAATATACTTTATAAAGAATAAGATGCATTACATAATAAAAAGAATATTTGAATGTTGCAAAATATTGAAGTTGTGATCTAAGTTATGTTGCTTCTGATTAGGAATTTAATACAAGTTTATCCTTTGATGAGAAATAATAATTATGCTTCAGTCTACTGAGAGATAATCCTCAAAAATGATAAATATAATTTATGTGCTCTATAATTGTAGGAAAGTAGATATTTTTAACTCTCCAAGCCACTGAGAATAATTTGGGGGTGGTGATGGAGAACATGAGATATTTTACTCCTTAGAAATACATAAAGCCATGGATATAGACATTTTGGTTCTTTCAGCCCAACCTTCTTAAAAATGACTCACCAATCACCTTCAGACAAATGAAAACTCTGTCATAATTATTAAAGTTGAAATTAAACATTAGAACCTCTTACATAATGGGTTCCTCTCCATGCCCTACAAATTAAAAATATTTGTCCAGAGTAAAGGTTACAATCTTATGTAAAATACTCAGTTCAAAATGAGTCTAAAAAGTATACAACTCCCAAATATTCTTTCTGAAGCTAATTAAGTTTTGGAATACAATTAATCTAAAATTACTTTAGGAAAGACTGAACTCTTCGGTTCTGTTTTGAGTCACAAAGTAACAAGGCACTAGTTCCAATAGCTTGCATATTAGGACTGCATGGAATGTGAATACTTCAATTTTGTATTAATTCAGGTTGATATCTAGGAAAGGCATGAAAGAATAAATACAAAACATAAAAACATAGCAAGATTCTTCAAATCAGCATCGCAAGGCCACTCAGTGCGCAAAACTGAATGGCTTTTGCATATTTTTTTTTGCATTTTTTATCTACCAGAAGGCACATTAAAAAAAGAAAAGAAAAATACCGGTTTCAGAAACTAGTAAACTCCATACACCCTTAGATGTGCAATTCAAATTAAGAACACTGTTTGCAACATCAACCAATATGATGTTAGTCCTGAACATAGTCCTGCAATAACTTGGCTGGTATGCAAGCTGCGCTTCAATTATGATATATTCAGCAAGGTATTTTAGGTAAACCAGAACCTATAGCCATTTTCCTACCTGAGCAATAATTAGTACAATTTATTGCTTTTGAAACCTTTCAACTTGGTGGAAGTAATTGCACATTCCCTTTTCTTCCTCTCACCACCATTTTTTAAAAAAGAAATATATTTTAAATTGCAAGTTCTTTCCAAATGTTCTCTTTTGGAACACAAATAAGTGATAGCAAGGCAGCATTTTAGGTGCAAGCCACTAAAGGAACCTTAACTATCAGCAATATGAGCTCTGAAGTTTAATGCATGAGATCTTAGTTTGTATTATGCCATGTTTTACTCTATTTCAGTTACAATAACTGCAATCTAACATGGAATGTTCTTTTCAACAAGATATCAACTCTCATTACAATGGGTGACTACTTAAGCACCTGCATTTGCTGTTAGCCTTATAGTTCAAGAGGATCATAATCTTCAAATGAGATGTTGTCTTGCATCTTCTTAGCATTATTTCACAGCTATTCAGATCAAACCCACCATCTGATCTATCTGTCTCATATAAATGCTCTTCAAAGGCAGCAGGTATCTTCTCTCATCTGGTACTCTGTTACACTGTAAATACATATTTGTTTAAGTTGAAATTGGAGATATTCACATTTTCTAAAGTTCACTTTGGCAAAAACCATCTTGTCAAAAAAGAATCACCCTAAAAAAGTCAAGACGCTCAAGTACTGCTTGTTATTAGGCTTTGTGTCCATAAATTACAAACATGCGGATATTTACATTTTGAGGTTAAAAACTTTCATCTTTAGAAATTGAGCAGGGAAATAGTCCACAAAGGTTTATCTCTGAAATAACACAAAATGAATTATACTGACTTTCACAAGGAATGTTATTTAACTGAAATGATCTAGAGCAAATATTCAATTCAACGTAACTGTACTGCTTATTAGCTTCATAGCAATATAGAAAGAAAATAGTTAAACATGGCTGTACTTGTTGAATACAGTATCATCCTGACTAACTAATCTGCTTTACACCTACCCACCTCTAGCTTGTTCAGATATTACATCTCTCCTGAAAAAGTGTATGTGTTTCCCACTTTGCTAAACAAAAATTATATTTAAAACCCAACTTGAAAATAGCTGAATTCATTTTTTGTACCTACATTAAGGCAGATAACTTTAGTTAGGGGAAAAGTTGCTTTAGCATTTTGAGCACCGTACTGGAAGTTGAATTCCCAAAAAATGTGAAAAGAAAGAATAGTAATTGAAAATTAATTAATGAAAATAAAGAGAGACAGAGAGAAAATACAGTGCTTCCCTTTCAGTCTTGCAATGAAAAATTATGGAATTGCAACTACAATTCTTAGCATACAATTGTGAAGCTCAGACTGCCCCATCAATTGCCCCATGAACATGAATACTTCAAGTATTTCAAGCGGAAATAAGAATATATTGGAACTATGCATGCTTTAAGACTCATTCTAAAATACTACTTCACCCTTCATGCAAATACTCTTCTTTGCTGTTCATTAAAGCAGCCTCTTTTTGCAAATTTCCACAAGTGTGAAAAAGCTCAGGTCACTTTACAAAGAACAAAAAGCTGGTGTGCATCCAGAATCTTAATAATCTCAAAGCATGCACAATATTGAATTTGTATGCTAAAATAATGGAAAACCTGCTTAGGCCAGTATGCAATTTTAATTCATATAGCTTATTTAGCATACCTAGGAGAAGTTGTTTCTATTGCACCTATTTATTCAGGCAGAATATGTAGTGTTTCCGACAATAACCACCTGGTGAAATGGGTTAGAATGACTAGCTCCAAGTCACCAAATCAGCTTCTGGCTGACATCTAACCACTATACCACTCTGGCTTGAATACCATATATCAGGGGTGTCAAACTTTCAGCCTGCATGCGTCACGCACTAGCCATGGCCATGCCCGTTTTAGCGAAGAAGGAAAAAAGTTGTAATATGTCACATGACAATGCTGTGACAACCCCTGCCATATATAGTATGCATAGAGATGGAATACTTAGTGATCAAGATAGTGTCTTGATTCTATAAAGAACTAAGCTTCAAGTATATCCTTACAATTCCATCGATTTGTGATTTTATTATTCTAACTCCTTCACACTGTATCTGGCACTACTAATGGAAGAGAGAGAATATATTTAGGTCTAATAAAAAGTTTATCAGACAACTGCTGTACCAAACACCTAGATTCAAACTATGTAAGACACTGGCCTATACTTACATTAGAAATGGAGTTGTTTACTTTTAGTTCATTTGGCTTTATCTTTCCAGGTTTCTTCTGTTCCTGAGGGGAGGTATTTTGCCCTACTGAAACACGAAGGCGCTTATCCAGTGATACTATGTGTCCTTCTGTGGTAAACATGTACTTATTGCCTGATCTGTGCACAGGATTTTCTTCGTCAAACAGCTGAAATTTAAGAATATATAAATGTAATACTCCAAGTGTGAGGATACTATTATTTATTTTTTAATATTTATATCTCATTTCACTCTAGAGACTGCAGGAGATCCAAAACTCAAATACCTTATGATGCCTTATGATACAATAATAATATTGTAATAAGCAAAAGATAACAAAACCACACAGGAACTAAAAACTATACATAAAATAGCTCTTTACCTCCAAATGTTTTTTCAAATATTTTTTGATAGCTCTTTGAAAAGATAGGGCTGCAGATGCAATACATAATATAGGCATCATGCTATTCCTCAGGGAGAGAGAAATTACTGAAACTACCTATTTTCAAAGTCACTTCTTGCTCTCAATTTGTCCCAACTAGCTATTTTCTAGGCAAACAACCAGTATGTGTTGTTACTGGGATTCAATTGCAGCCTGTTTTGTCCCATCCAGAACTTTGCAGCTTCCAAACACTAGGGCAGAATAACCTTAGCAACTCCTGCTCATCTTAAAAGTAGATACAGATACTGTATTTTCACATTCATGGGATCTCACCTCTAAATAAAGTTTACTTTTCCCAGAGGTTTTATAAAAACATTAAGAAACACTAAAGAGCGCCAAGCACCGTGGTACCCAATATCCAGGGAGCCACTGAATCAATTAGTTCTCTCACCCCTATATCAACTAGAACCACCAATTTTCAGAACTATAGAACACAGCCCAATTCTCAATCTTTTTAGATATCCAGATGGATCCCATGGGCAATGGTGTCAAGGATTATGGAGTAATCTAAAAAATACGCTATTACTTGATGTATATTAATAATGAGGTATGTTGTGGCATTATTATCATTAGAGTAATTCTAAGTTAAGTAAGTAATTCGAGCAGAATCTTGTGAGGTGACCAGGATTCAAGGAACTTGATGAAGAGGGCAGAATTCTCCATTGTGAGCTCAGTCACTTGGATCCTTACCCTCTGTGTTACTTTCAGACAGCAAGGAATTGTGTGTGTTCCTAATTTCAGTTCTAGTAAATAAAGTGTGTTTTAAAGAAAAAGTGCTCCTATGAAGCATACGTACCAAAAACAAATATTTACATGTTTCACTGAGAAAAAAACTTTCCATCCGATCTTCTTTGGATTTCTCTATAACATGGTGAAGAGTAGCATAACCACATCTGCAAAACAGAATTGAACACTTTTCATCCCCTTTTTAGCTTCAACCTCCATGGCAAAGGTCTAAGGAATTAAGGTGGTCATTTTATGAAGACCTCACAATTTGAGTAGCATAGTTTTTCTCCAGTTAGTTCTGAAGCTCTCAAAGCTTACAAAGTTATACCAGAAATTCAACAGCGAGGAAGAAAAGAAACAGAACTATTGCCTCTTTTGAGAACAGAGATACTGCAACAACTGAAACATCTTTTGTTTCTCAGAAATTCAGCTGCATAATATGGCACGGCAGCAACATTTTCTAATCAAGTTGGAAAAAAATGAACAAAAATCTCACATTTTTATTCTCTGGTCATATTCTCTGGTGAAACCTAGGCATCAGAAGTACCTGCAAACAACCCTAATAATTCAGGTGTAGGGTCATACTACTAATTTTACATGTTATATTCAAACAGCATTTTTAAAAAGGAAGAATTATTTCCTATGAGGTAAAGATCAGAACTGAAAAAAACTGGTTTATTTACTGTAATGTCTAAAATATTTCTTTTTTTCACTTCCATCCATAAAACAAAACTTTTTATGTACGGTAACTCTCCTCAACTTCAAAAACAATTAACAGCAATAGCCTACTCAGCTATGTGAACCATTTCTAGACAGAATTATTCCCAAAAGCCCAAAGTTAGCCACGAAGTTACAGCTGGAAAATATAATCAATGCAACTGATCTATTCTACACATTCAGGTTGCCTCGGGAATGTTGATTATTACACACAAATAAATATAAAAAATAAATTTATAATGAAATTGTTATATTAGAGCTATTTGAAAACACAGTTCCAAACACTCCTATTAGTGTTTCTAATAAAACACTCATGAAATTCTACATATTCACTCAACACTAAATTAGTAGGTTTTATTTCATGTAAGCACAAATGGGATTTCAACTTCAATTGTTAGCTCAACATTAAGAAGGTATATATGTTTGAATTATGTCGAAGCAACACAGTTCAGTTCTGCAAGGATTTAATAATTTATAATGAAAACTTACTTTGCTTTAGTATACTTCTCCAGACTCTGAAGAATATCCATTCCTACATGAAGATAAAAAGGGTTCTTTGTGGCCTAATGAAAGAAAGGAAATAAATATAAGAAACGGGGCTACATGGTAACAATAACATCAAAAAAAGAAAAGAAAATGAAGCTTGATTTTAGCTGTACAAGAGCAAGCTATCTGAAGTAATGCAATCGAGGCCAGAACTGAAAATCGCCAAATGATTCAAAGTGCAGACTGTGCAAAGAAGCTGAAGAAATAACATAACATAACATAACATCAGAGTTGGAAGGGACCTTGGAGGCCTTCTAGTCCAACCCCCTGCACAGGCAGGAAACCCTACACCATCTCAGTCAGATGGTTATCCAACATTTTCTTAAAAATTTCCAGTGTTGGAGCATTCACAACTTCTGAAGGCAAGTCGTTCCACTTATTAATTGTTCTAACTGTCAGGTAGTAGAACATAGATTCAGTTCATGCAAAAAAATTGCACAAACGTATTATAAACAACACCATAACACAGCCTCCATAATGATTTACTGGAACATATTTGGCAACAGAGTGCCACCCACTTCCAACCCAATCAGTACAAGGGCATTCAAAAGAATATTGTGGTCAGTGATATCAAAAACTACTGAAAAGTCTAAAAGGATCAGTAGAGTTGAACTGACACTGTCCTGGTCCAATTAAAGTTAATCAAAAGAATATGGTTTCAGGTTCACACCCATGCTTAAATCTCAACTAAATATCATCCATCTAATCCAGGACTTTCTGCAACCTGCTTGGGAACAACCCTCTTAAGTCAAGGACATATTTTCCATCAGCTACTCTAGCCTCCCATCACTGCCCTGGCATCTTTCACTAATCAGAAGGGATAGAGGTCCAATCCACAGATCACAGAGCTAATAATACAGAAAGCCTTCATGCTGATATTTCTACAATTAGCTTTCTAATTCTCTACATACTATTTTCAAGTGTTGGTCTATTCTGGTCCAACAAAGATTTGCATCCTTATTTTTTTAAAAAACAAAACAGTAGCTGAGAACCAGTTCTAAAATATGCAAAAGGTCACATCTCAGCAGTAAACATAATAGACTTTTATATCTAATGAAGGACTTACTGTATTTCAAAATCATGCTTTGAAAAAAATGTTAAATACCTGATACAGAAGATACGTAGATTCTACTAATTCAGGCCTTAGAGGATAAAAGAGAACATCAGGTGCTTGTAACTGCCAATTATATCTCTCTGGAAGAGCACCATATCGTTTCCATATTGCATAATAAAACGCATGAAGGCAAATGGCATCTTCTACATCACCTATTAAAACCTGAGGCAAAATAGCAAAAATAAAACTTTCTTCATTGCATGTAATAGTTGCTGATTTTATTAAGATAGAACACACAATACTCTTTATTGTGACTCAGGGTTATTATTTCATCCTAAAGCAAGAAAGCGCCACTGTACCTATCAGACACTCTGAGACATCCATATGCTGGTTTTTCTATGTAAATAAATAAAGTAATATCATGATTTATTTGCATTGATGGGAGGTAAAGCATCCCCGGAATTAAATAATTTGGTGGGAAGCACCATGACATTCCCTAGGGACAACTAGGGCTTTGAAGTACTAGGTAAGGAAATGGGCTTCTGATTCTCTTCCCCACACAAGCTTGTAGTCTGTTCTAATCAATTCCCAGCCATTTCCACACCAATTGGGAATTCTTGATGTATTTCAAATTTCCTATTTTCTCTCCTCCCCAGAACAAATACCTGAAGTCCAGGAAAAAAAGCTTGAAGAGAATCAATCCAGGTGTTCATCAGCTGGCCACTAAACATATTAACGTTAACGTAAAGAGGTGGGTCTCCTTCACCTTCATTGCAGGCTTCCCTCCTATGAAAAATGAGGTACAAAGTTTCATACCAATATTTGAGGGCACGCGGAAACAATTATTCAATTATTTGAATTATCCATAATTTTAGTTCCTATGATCAAATGACATGCAATCGTTACAGAGAGCAGTTACCCAGATATCACCCAGGCACAGTGAAAGACTCATTTCATTATGAGTGCCATCTTTTAATCTTCATCTTTTATGTTTTATTATTTTGACTGTAATTTCTTTGATTATGAGCCACCCAGAATCACAAATACTCAGGTGGCAGGCAAGTTAAATTATTATTATTGTTGTTAGTGCAATTAATAAATAGTCCGAACAGGTATTAAAATTTCTGTTCTGAAAACTGGGTAACTGGACATCAAGTCCTAACCCAAGGCACTGCATCAACAAGCATACATATTCAATAGTTTGAAGAAGTTATCAAACGGTATTTCTTTTAATTCTCTAGCACTCAATGAAAGGATTATAGCAAAAATTGTAATAAGTATTGAGCATCATTAAAATCAAAGTATATGTTATATTACAAATACAGTATTAATAGTATCCAATACAGCTCCAACCCGAGAGATGTACCTTAACTGTAACTTGATACAGGGCAAGAAATGATGAGAACAACTAAAAGCCCAACACATATTAGTACACTTACTAAGTATTATAAGTACCCTTATTAGTACACTTACTAAGGATATAGACAGTATGAACAATTTTTTTTCTGACTCGGGGCTGCATTTTATTACATATATAATGTAATATGTCTATGAAAACTGTAGGGAAGCAATGAGGAAAGGCCAACAGAAATATGGTTTGGAAGGAAAAGTTAACTCACAATTTTTTAAAAAATATTCTAAAATATATACATTTTCTTCAGAAACCAAGAGTGAAGTAATATACAAATAATCCTCAATTTAGCACAGCAATTGGGATGAGAACTTTCATTGTTAAGCAATATGGTAATAAACCTCAATGTCTCGGGACTGCATCATTTTGAGACAGCAATCCTAGCATAACTAGCTCAATTCTACCAGTCATGAGCCAAGGACCCACCCCAACCCAAGCCATTCCTGGCTTTATCCCTCGTACATTGCAAAAAGACAAACAGGTCCAGAAGCACATGGTTCTGGGGCTCTTTGCCATGCTGAAACTCAATGGTTTCATCGCTCCTGCCAGAAGCCCCTAAGACACCTGAGGCTGCAGTCGCCCCAACCTAGCCAAACAGCATGACATGGAACCACAGAAAGCCCAGTTTGGTTCATCGTAACATGGTTTGAAGCTGCAGCCACCTCAAGAAGCCCCAACCTGGCCCAGCTGCAGCCACCCACACCACTCCAAGTTCCCTGGTGCTTTATACACTGCCATCCAACCTGACTTTTACCAGCTTCTTACTCCTCCCGCTGCTAGGGCATGAGGTAGTGATGGGTCACATGAAGTCTTTTTCCTGAGATCTCTTTAGGAAACCACCATGTGCAATCTCAAGCAGAAAGCCTTGGGTGGCCAGCAGCTGCCTAGCAAAAGACCAGGATGGCCATCTTGACAAAAGATGGAGTCAGAAGAGTACAGGGAGTACAGGAGCCACAGATTGTTGGGACCAAAAGGGCACAGATGGGGGAGTGATTGACAGGTGAGGCAGTTGAAGGGCTTTCCTAGTTGTAAAGTGCGGGCAGCTGCCAAACACTTAAAATTTTGATCATGTGACCACTGAAGTGCTACAACTTCTATAAGTTTAGAGACCATATATAAATACCATTAGTCAGTATCACTGAACAGATGGTTAAGGACTACTTATAACATAGAAGGAATCAACCCATTTCATATTTTCTATCACGCAATGGTGATTTATTTATTGCCTTCAAATCATTATTATTGGCTCTTGGTAACTTGAGTAGTCCTCATGGTTCTCTTGGCAAGATTTATGCAAGTTGTTATGCAAGTTATTATCTTCTTCCAAAAGTGAGTAACAGGCTGGAGTCCACCCAGTTGAATTCGTACCTAAGGCAGGACTAGAATGCTTGGTCTCCCAGTTTCTAGTCTGATGCTTTAGCCACTACATCAACCTGGCTCTCCAAACAGTGTTATACTAACTTAAAAGGAGCACCCATAATGCGCATACCCTCGCCTTAAGTAGTTCTGAATACTCCGATAAACATCATTGAACATCTCTAAATCTTCTTTTTCTCCAAAGAGGATGTATGATTTCAAAAGATATTCATAAAATGAATCTAAGCCTGCTCCCAAGCCACTTTGTTTTCCTACCCAATGGCCAGTTTGAATATTCACAACATTACCTATGAAGTAAGAAAAGAGAGAGAGAAAGAGAAAAGCAAATATTATTTAAATGTAAATGCACATATCTGAATCATAATCCAATTAAACAACTCTCAAAGGAGAATAAAATTCCCATATCTAAATTAAAGAACATCTATTTATGGAAGTTCACGAAGGACCTAAATATTAAAAACAAGCATAATTTTGAGAATTACAAGATAAAAAATAGTCAAATATGAATACTTTAGGATAAGTAAACACCTTATTCACTTTACTTAAATATATGAAGTGCATTATATACAGCCAAAGAACAATCCATATACTTTATTAATATATTTATCTGTGACTCTGAAAGACAATTAGGAGTTTACTATTTTAGATTAAAATTTGCAGATAATTTACCACATAAAGGATGTAATCCAATCTTCTTAATGTATTTATGCAGCATCAATAGTAATAATAATAAACACAAATATAAGATGCAGAATAAATGAGTTATGGCTGTTTCATACATTTTGTTTTAAAGTAAAGGAGAAGAACTTTACAGAAGGTATTCTTGGACATAAGCAGCAAATCTAGCAGGCATCACATCTATAACGTCACTCTAGAGATTTTTGATCTGTACAATTGCCAATATTATCAGAAAACAAAGATAAAATCAAATTCAAAACTGCATTAATATTAGACTACATTTAATTTGTCCACTCCCTTGATAAATTATCTAAGTCAGCAGAAGCTTCCATGTACAGACAGACAATTCTCCCTTCTACAATTGTTTAGTTAATCATACAGATCTCAACCTCCTGGGGAGGGAAGGCAATAAATCATTTAAGAAGATCTCCATTCTATGTCAACTTAGGAAAGTTTCTAAACAATCACAGAACCTTCCTTTAGTCAATGGATAGAGATGGGTAGAAAGCCTATTGTTTAGAGGATTTCACATGAGGCTTAAAAAAACCCCAATCCAATTAGAAACCTTTATATTTATTAATTTGATTTATCAATCAATCAATTTAAGACAGAAAAATATGATTTGCTGAGAACTAGAAACCATATAGTTCTAGCTTTAGATCTGTATTTCAGAACATTCGACATATCTGTGGTTTACTTTCTATTGCATGATTCTCCATGACTCATTTATAGCAACTTGACCTAAGGAATGGGTTGTACACACACCTTGTCCTATAGCTTAGGGAATCCCAGAGCATAACACCCACTGGCTTTTTGTTACTTGTAATAACAAGTCACAAAAGACTTCAGAACTAGATGAGCTATTTATCAGCTATCTATATCAGGATGGACAGTTAAGAATTGCTGATGATTGCATCATCTCTTTGCACCTATGAGCTGTTCTGACAGGAAAAGACAGTTCTCATCTGGCATATTGCTAGTTAAATAAGTCTCTGTGTTTAAGACAACAAGCAACTCTCATCACGTCTCACATATTTCCTTCTTTTCCAGATGTAGTTTAAGTAAAAACAGGATTTCCTACCCTGTGTATTTCTTAAAGTAATTATAATTTTTATTGCCATCAAAGATCAGTACATAATAAAACTCAACAGTATAAATCAGATTACACATATATGAAAAGGTACAAATCATACTCTGAAATAAATCTTTTACTTTTAAGATCTGTTAGCATATTGAAGGTTGTTAGCATTAACTGACAGTTGGGTTAACTCCATACTCTGAATCCAAGGCAAGGATTCAATATCTTGAGCATATTTTTCTTTTTCATGGAATTTTCTACTACTTAATTACTCAGTATTCAACATGCACTCAAAAGCATGAATTCAAACAAGGGTTCTTCCTAAATTCAAACTTCCAAACAGAGAAATCTTGAAACGTGTAGGCTTTAAAAAAAGGTATAAAAATTAATTTTTGAGGTCTATTTGATCTAAGAGATGTTACTATCTCTCTCTCTCTCTCCCACCACCCTGTATAGTATTTATATATGCCTTTTATTTAAGCTTCTCAACAACAAAGGAAAAGTCGAATAAGAGAAAGTTGACTCATTTAGGTTATTTTTCAACTATGCTATATTTTAAAGTATCCAATACTGCAAATATGAACTTATATTTTCCAATGTCCACATAACATATGAACTATATCTAAATGTAATCATTTTATCTTACCTTTCTAAATAATGGATATTCATCTAATTTGTCCGAAAAAGATCAGATTCATAAAAAACATCAGAATCAGTCTTACTAACCATATTGGCTCACAATTCAAATATCTTATATATGAATCAGGGGTGAAATCCAGCAGGTTCTGACAGGTTCCGGAGAACCGGTAGCAGAAATTTTGAGCAATTCAGAGAACCGGTAGCAGAAATTTTGAGTATTTCAGACAACTGGCAAATACCACTTCTGGCTGGCCCTAGAGTGGGGTGAACTTATTCCATTTGATTAGAGGTTCCCTTTTCAACCTAATATAGGGGGGCGTGATGGTTCATGTGGTAGGATGCTGGGCCTGCACACCGCTGAGGTCGGCGGCTCGATTCTGGTGAACAAATAAACCGCGTAGGGACAAGAAAGGAGCCTCCCTCAATTGCTTACTGGCATTCATGCGTCCTGCGGGTAAAAGATAACTCTGGCCAAAAAAATTCCTTTCACAGAGGCAGCCAGCCATTTCGGTGATCCCTGACTAACATGTGTCATACGCTAAAAAACAAACAAAAAACCTTAATATAAATGATAAGATTAAGGACAGCACATGCTGTAGTGATTAATTTAATATTCCCAAGGAATTGGAAATGTCTAGAGCTAGTTAATTCAGTGGTGAAAGATTCTGCTCTCATATCGATACGAATACAAAGGATCAGCTATCAGAAAAAGAATACAAACCAAAAAGTGATGTGAATGATATCCAGGAAAAAAGATAAGTACCTAGCAACCCAGTGTCATTGCTCCTTAAATTCCAGAGGGCTTTTACAGCTCGACGGGCAACCCACTCAAAAGTTGAATCCCCAAGAAGCCGACTAAGAATTCCAAATTCCACCAGTAATGATCCAGCCCCTGCAGTGCACGTCTCATTATTGCTTCCAGAAGGAACACCTGTCCTTAAGTTCACCTGCAAAGATATGAAGGTTTATAGGCAAGCTTACTAAGGAATGAGCAACTGTATTATGATCTTTTGAAGTTTCAAGGTTAGTGACAGACGTTTCATCAGTGCTCTGTCATGAACTAGCATCATATTCCACAGAGAAATTATCTTAAAGGGATATCTAGACCATGTCAGTATTTAGTCATCAAGAAATCAGAACACTGAAATCCTTGAGGAAACAGTAGTTCACTCAGTATATTTACTACAGAATCTGCTTTCCAAAATATATTTTAAAAAAATGGTAGAGGCATATTCAGCTTGAGCTTGTAGATAGCGCTAAGAGGAAAAAGTATACACAGAGAACATTTTTAAAGACAAAGTTAAATTCAAATATTTAACATGTTACACCTTGGGTTAAAAGACTGAATTTCCTTTGCCTGAAAATTGGCAATTGTTCTACACATACCCTTGGATAAGGAATTCCAGTTTTGGTATTTTCAAAGGCAGGTAATAATCTTACTGCCAGGTCACGAGCCATATGCAACAGTTCATCATCATATCCCTTAATAGTCATATCACCAAAAGGCTGTCGGGTATCTGTAATTATTATGTGGGCTGAAAGCAGACTTCCCAAAACCCTAAAAGAAATGATATCGGTTATTATTTTAAATGAGACAATATATGTGAATATTATAGCAACAGAAATAACAGAATTATGATCACCCTTATGATCACACATATTAGCAGTAAGGCAATGTATGTATAGTCTATATCAGTTGATCTCAACACAGCAATAAGAATTTTTAAGGGCAGAAAAGCATAATAAAACAATAGAAACACCCTAAAAGTCCTTGTGCCTTTCTCCAACCTCTGATGGAGCATACTGTCATCAACAAATCAGGGATCTCCTGGAAAGATGTTTGATAGAACTGGCTCTAACTTATGTCAGAACAATTGAAGTCTCCCATTGCTACAAATGATAGCTTTTTGAAAGAACTGCAAGTTGGTTTTGGAAGAACTCATATCTTCTTGGATGGGAAAATGAGACATTACAGTATTGTTTTCATTTGTTCCTCATCTTATTTGTAACATAAATGCTCCTGACAGCATTACATGTTCATTAATATATATTTCCGAGAATCAATATTTTTAATCATACAGTGCAATTAATTTCTCTCCCCTTTTATTATTTTGTCTTACAAATGGTACCATTCAGAGTTCATGCCTTTGTTGTGATCCGTCAGCAGCCTATGGAGCTGGCAATGGAGTCGGACAGCGATGAGGCTAACGTGAGGCCAGGGTCATCGGGAAGTGAGATGTGGACTTCAGAGCCTCCAGAGACTGATAGTAGTGAGGCAGAGGAATAGGAGGAGCCTGTTCCTAATGCACGCATGAGAAGAGCTGCCAGAAGGCAAGAGCAGCTCAAGCAGAGAGGAGAACTCAGGAGTAGGGCCAAGAGATGACTGGCCCCTCCCATAAGGCTTAAAACAGACCAGCACCAGTGTTTCAGCTTTGCCGGAAAACGTTGTAGCTTCGTCTTCTGCTCCGTCTTCTGCTTCGTGTACATGTTTTGTTTTTGTGGCTTCTGGACGTTTGCCAGGAAAGGCCTTTGGCAGTTTGCCTAATTGGACTAAGGTTTGTTAGATAACTGAGGAATTTGTGTTGGGAGGCATTTGTTTCACTTTGAGTTGAACAACGCTGGGAATGAAGTAATTCCCAGCTGTTTAAATAAAGTCTGTTTTTCCATGGACTAAATTTATTACTACCTACTTGGGTCTGGGTCACAACAGCCTTATGAATCCATGTTTTTTTTTTACTTTGCTTTTTTGAGGGGAGTGGTTTAAAAATGACATTTCAGCTTTCACCTTCTGTAATATAGAAGTGTTTATCAATGGTGCTTACCTCAGGGTTTCTACTTCTATCTCTATAGGATTCAGTTTAAAGCCTAATAAATCTGACCTAGATATTGTTTCATCTACAAGAATCCATCTTCAATTTCCTTATCTCCTTTTTGAAGGTAAAGAATTACATTGGCCTTGCTCGTTCTCCAAGATTTCTCAAAGATTACATAAAGTTCAGGCAGAATATCAACAAGGTCCTTCAGTACTTACAAATGTAATTCATGCATTCTTGGAGACTTAAATCCATTCAAAACAAGTATTTCTTAATCAAAAAGTTCTGACTTTGTCCCTAAATCCTGCATTTCATAATTGTCAGGTGGAATGTATCTCTCATATATATATATATACATGACGACCTTGGCGTCTTGGCGACCTTTCGACGAAGTCTCATTTGTCATCTTTTGAAGATGACGAATGAGACTTCGTCGAAACGTCGCCAAGACACTTCCAATTTTACACAGGAGAAAACCCGAACAACCAAAGACGTACGTGTGTGTGTGTTTGTGCGCGTGCGTGCGTGCGTGTGTGTGTGTGTATCTATGTATGTAGGTCTTGGCATATTCGGGTCTTTGCCCATGTAAGGTTTTTTTTATTATTATTATTATTTGCATTTATATCCTGCCCTTCTCCCAAGACTCAGGGCGGCTTACATTGTGTTAAGCAATAGTCTTCATCCATTTGTATATTATATACAAAGTCAACTTATTTCCCCCAACAATCTGGGTTCTCATTTTACCTACCTTATAAAGGATGGAAGGCTGAGTCAACCTTGGGCCTGGTGGGACTTTAACTTGCAGTAATTGCAAGCAGCTGTATTTATTTATTTATTTATTTATTTATTTATTTGATTTTTATACCGCCCTTCTCCCGAAGGACTCAGGGCGGAGTACAGGCAAAATAAAACAGATAGTACAATATACAATTTAAAATGCAATTAAAAACTTATTTTAAAAATTGGCCTGAAAAGTATACAATGAACTAAAAACCCCATTTAAAATTAGTTAATAAGAAATTAAAATTTAATAAAATTCAATTTAATTTAAGCCAGCCCCGCGCGAATAAAAAGATATGTCTTCAGTTCGCGACGGAATGTCCGAAGGTCAGGTATTTGGCGTAAACCCGGGGGAAGCTCGTTCCAGAGTGTGGGAGCCCCCACAGAGAAGGACCTTCCCCTGGGGGCCGCCAGCCGACATTGCTTGGCGGACGGCACCCTGAGAAGTCCCTCTCTGTGAGAGCGTACGGGTCAGTGGGAGGCATATGGTAACAGCAGGCGGTCCCGTAAGTACCCAGGCCCTAAGCCATGGAGTGCTTTAAAGGTAGTAACCAAAACCTTAAAGTGCACCCGAAAGGCCACAGGTAGCCAGTGCAGTCTGCGCAGGAGCGGTGTTATATGGGAGCTACGCGGAGCTCCCTCTATCACCCGCGCAGCTGCATTCTGGACTAACTGAAGCCTCCGAGTGCACTTCAAGGGGAGCCCCATGTAGAGAGCATTACAATAATCCAAGCGAGAGGTAACGAGCGCATGAGTGACCGTGCACAAGGCATCCCGATCAAGGAAGGGGCGCAACTGCCGAACCAGGCGAACCTGGTGGAAGGCCCCCCTGGAGACGGCCGTCAAATGATCTTCAAATGACAGCCGTTCATCCAGGAGGACACCTAAGTTGCGCACCCTATCCTTTGGGGCCAATAACTCGCCTCCAACAGTCAGCCGTGGCTGCAGCTGACTGAATCAGGGTGCCGGCATCCACAGCCACTCCGTCTTGGAGGGATTAAGCTTGAGCCTGTTTCTCCCCATCCAGACCCGTACGGCTTCCACGCACCGGGACAGCACTTCAACAGCTTCATTGGGGTGGCCTGGGGTGGAAAAGTACAGCTGGGTGTCATCCGCGTACAGCTGGTATCGCACCCCAAAGCCACTGATGATCTCACCCAACGGCTTCATATAGATGTTGAACAGAAGGGGCGAGAGAATCGACCCCTGCGGCACCCCACAAGTGAGGTCCCTCGCGGTCGACCTCTGCCCCCCTGTCAACACCGTCTGCGACCGGTCAGAGAGATAGGAGGAGAACCACCGATACACGGTGCCTCCCACTCCCAATCCCCCCAACCGGCGCAGCAGGATACCATGGTCGATGGTATCAAAAGCCGCTGAGAGGTCTAATAGGACCAGGGCAGAGGAATAACCCCTGTCCCTGGCCCTCCAGAGATCATCCACCAATGCGACCAAAGCTGTCTCCGTGCTGTACCCGGGTCGGAAGCCGGACTGGAACGGGTCTAGATAGACGGCTTCATCCAGGTATTGGGGTAGCTGTCGCGCCACAGCACTCTCTACAACCTTCGCAACAAAGCGAAGGTTGGAGACTGGACGATAGTTACCCAAAATAGCTGGGTCCAGGGAGGGCTTCTTGAGGAGGGGTCTCACCACCGCCTCTTTCAAGGCGGCAGGGAAAACCCCTTCCAACAAAGAAGCGTTGATAATCCCCTGGAGCCAGCCTCGTGTCACCTCCTGAGTGGCCAGTACCAGCCAGGAAGGACACGGGTCCAGTAAACATGTAGTGGCGTGAAGCTTCCCCAACAACCTGTCCACGTCCTCGGGAGCCACAGGGTCAAACTCATCCCAAATGGACTCAACAAGACGTGTCTCCTCTCCCTCGCTTGGATCATCCCAATTTCGGTCCAGACCATCCCGGAGCTGAGCGATTTTATCGTATAGATAACCACTAAACTCCTCGGCACGTCCCTGCAAGGGGTCATCCCACACCTCCTGATGAAGGAGGGAGCGGGTCACCCGAAACAGGGCGGCCGGGCAGTTATCTGCCGACGCAATGAGGGTGGAGGCGTATGAGCGCCTCGCCTCCCTCATTGCCACTAGGTAGGTCCTAGAATAGGACCTAACTAGTGTCCGATCAGCTTCGGAACGACTTGACCTCCAGGTGCTCTCTAGACGTCTTCTCCGGCGTTTTATCTCCCTCAGCCCCTCGGAGAACCAAGGGGCCAGACGAGATCTGTGCCGGGTCAGAGGTCGCAAAGGCACGACACGGTCCAAGGCCCCAGCCGCGGCCCACTCCCAGGCCGCGACTAGTTCCTCAGTCGTGCCGTGGGCCAGATCCTCAGGGAATGGCCCAAGCTCCGTCAGGAACCTCTCAGGGTCCATCAGGCGCCTGGGACGGAACCACCATATAGGTTCCGTCTCCCTGCGATGGTGGATGGCGGTTCGGAAGTCTAGTCGAAGGAGAAAATGATCAGACCATGACATCGGTTCTGTTACTAAATCATCTAGTTCCAGATCATTTAACCACTGTCCAGAGATATAAATCAGGTCCAGTGTGCCTCCCCCCATGTGCGTGGGGCCATCATTTACCCGAATCAGGTCCAAGGCCGTCATGGAAGCCTGGAACTCCCGAGCTGCAGTCGATAACAAGCCAGCCGATGGCAAGTTGAAATCCCCCATGACTATGAGTCTGGGGGTCTCAACCGCCACAGCGGCAAGTACCTCCAACAGCTCGGGCAGGGCTGTGGTCACGCAGCAAGGAGCCAGGTACGCGATCAACAAGCCCAACTGATTCCTATGGCCCCACCTCACATAGAGGGATTCACAACTGGCAATCTGAGGAACAGTGGCCTCCCTCGGCTCTAGATCTTCCTTAATGACAACCGCCACCCCCCCACCCCTACCTTGGGCCCTCGGCTGATGAAATGCTCGGAAACCTGGAGGGCACAGCTCAATTGTGTGTTAATAACAGACTGTCTTAGTCTGTTGAGCCACTAGAGGCAGAAGCACAAAGCCGAAAGCACCAGCCTGAAGATGATGAGTGAGACCTCATCGAAACGTCGCCACGATACTCTCAACCTTATACGGGAAAAGACCTGAATATGCCAAGACCTACATACCTATACCCGTGAAAACGTACGAAAATATATGTATGTATGTATGTATGTATGTATGTATGTATGTATGTATGTATGTATGTATGTCACTGATAATGTGAATCTCATCAGTTAGAGCAAGCAGAGTAAATTTTGTTTCAGCGTTTCTTGAATGTATTATTCACATTCAGTGTTGTCAAATTTCAGCAACAGCCTACCTAATTGTTGCCTCAAAGACTTGGACAGTTGAATCTGTGTCAAATGTTACTGTGTCTATCACAAGCTTCACTGCTTTCCGAAATTCTGAAGAATTTCCCATTACCTTTAAGAAAAAGAAAAAAGATCTGAAAAAACTCTCCATACATTTTTATACCAAAATTGTTAAACTTGAAAAATAAATTTAAATATCTGCAATTAATGTCATATAAATATAAAAGCAATCCACTCTTAGACCACAATTAAGCCCAGAACTTTCTTTGTTAGGTCAAGTTACTAACATGATAGGACTCTATTTTATGGTGGTAATAAAAGGAATCACATGACCATTAAGCAAATTCCATGATTAAGCAAATCATGTGGTAATAAATCCTAATCCAGCTTTATCCAATGCATTTTTTTTTTGGTGGAAAATGGCAAAAAAAGTCACAAAACTCAATCACATAACCATGGGACAATGCAACCAGTCATAAATATAAGCTGGTTGTCAAGCGCCTGGAATGTTGTGCGGGTGATGCAGGAGTTGCAACTTTGAGGATGGATCTTAAGTAACTTTTTTGTTTCTGCCATAACTTTGAATGGTCATTAAACAATTGGTCATAAGTAGAAGACAATTTATATTTCTATTATCAAGATTTTCTACAAAGTATTTTACAATACTGTTACAGATAATGTACCTACTACGTTAAAACAAAAGAGGAATCAAGTTTTAATTTACAAAAACTGTTTTAACATTTAACTACCGACAGAAGGGGGGGGAGGCAGGCATAGAGGGGGAGAAAGCAGGATTAAATGCGTAATTTGTATTTTAAAAGTATTTAATAACATGATAAAATATTTAATGATAGGCACACAGCTAGAACAGACTTACTAACAACATTGAGGTCAAAAAAATCAAATTATCAGCTTCCAATAAAATCAATTATTTCAATATGATTACATTGAAGAGCTGGACAAATCTGTCAATTTCAATTCACTTTTGCAGTTCTAAGTGCTTCCCCTAATCAATCTCTGCATCATTATGCTTTTTTTTTTTAAAAAAAAACACCACACCTACAAAAATTATGCAGCTATAAACATTTGCTCTAAAACACGAACTTTGTGTGATATTTTTCTTAATATTTCTATAAACAACATTCCCTTTAATAATTAAATGGCCCTTATTATGTGTAGTTGTATTCCAGCCAAAGAACCATAGATAGTGAAACCCTGAAAAAATGTATTTTATATACAGTACATGCAAAGCCTTTCTATCGGAGTTGGAAGGGACCTTGGATGTCTTCTAGTCCAACTCCGTTTAAGCAGGAAACCCTACGCTATACAATTCTGTACAAACGACTGTCCAATCTCTTCTTAAAACCTCCAGTGATGGAGCACGTACAACTTCTGGAAGCAAGCAATTCCACTGATTGTTCTTACTATTAGGAAATTTCTCATTAATTCTAGGTTGGATCTCTCTTTGATAAAGCTCCCATCCATTACTTCCTGCCCTGCCCTCAAGTACTTTGAAGAATAGTTGACCCCCTCTTCTCTTGTTAACAGTGCCTCAAATATTAGAAGACTGTTACAAAAAAACAAAACAAAACAAACAAACAAGCAAAGCTACAGATAACTGAAAACTTTTACCACAATTTCCAAAATATGGTGTCTTTTTAGCAATGATAGATAAACAAAGTCATGGGCCATGGAACCACAAATACCAAGGGCCACCTGCATAGTTTTGCTGTTACAACTACATATTTCTTTATGACAAATATTTTAGTGTATTATTTTTGTTCCTATAGCACAATCACAAAACCTGGAAATCTATTATTGTAAAATACTAAATGTGGCTTAGTTGAGAAATATAAAATGATTAGCTTTACCTTAAAATATGAACTGAAATAATTTCTCCCCTACCCCTGCTAACAAGGAACTTAATGTAACATAGGATAGAAAAACAATATATTAAAGTATATTTAATACTTTTAAATTACTAAACTATCTAATTAGTTAAAGTATAAAACTACTTAATAATAATAACAGTACCTCTGTGCCACAATTTTTTAGTTGTAAAATTTGTGGTTGCTCCAAACTTCTCTACTCCTTAAATCTGTGACATCTTCTTGCTTAAGCCTACTTCCCAAGCCAAAGCATGAATGAAAAAACAAACAAACCCTCCGTATTATAGGCTAAAGAAAGGGATCCTCTCATAACCTTGCAAGATCAGGACTGTTGTCAATATTGGCCTAGAAACGTTTTCTTTAAAAATTCTCAAGATTACAAAACTGAGGGATTGGGCTCTGTGTTAATGAAGATATTTTTGTGAAATTTAATGAAGATATTTTTGTGATATATATATATGTGTGTGTGTGTGTGTTTTCTGAGGTTTTCGCGGGTGTTTGTATGTAGGTCTTTGGTTATTCGGGTTTTCTCCCGCGTAAAATTGGAAGTGTCTTGGCGACGTTTCGACGAAGTCTCATTCGTCATCTTCAGGCTTCAGCTTCGTGCTTCTGGGAGCAATGTGTGATTGCAGCTGTTTCTTCCTTTTTAACTGCTAGTGGGGGTTTGAACTGATTGGGTGGGAGCTTGGCTGTGCTATGATTGGATGGGGGTTTGAAGATGTAGCACGACCACAAACACGAAGCCAAACAACAGCAATGCAGCTCACCAGCTCAAATCCCCCTGCAACTCAGACTAATTTGAGCACAACCAAGCCCCCACCCAAACAGGACACACCCCCAGCCAATCAGAGCAAAAAAAAAAACCATCCAATCAGAGCACAGCCAAGCTCCCACCCAATCAGTTCAAACCCCCACTAGCAGTTAAAAAGGAAGAAACAGCTGCAATCACACATTGCTCCCAGAAGCACGAAGCTGAAGCCTGAAGATGACGAATGAGACTTCGTCGAAACGTCGCCAAGACACTTCAAATTTTACGCGGGAGAAAACCCGAATAACCAAAGACCTACATATATGTGTGTGTGTGTGTGTGTGTGTATCTATGTATGTAGGTCTTGGCATATTCGGGTCTATCATATATATTTGATAGCACTTGTTTTTCCTTTCAGAAATTAAAAAAAATAGATTTAACTCACTGCTAGGGTATCCAATGCATCAATCAGAGTAAGCGAGTAGTTTCCCAGGACATCATTGATATTCAGATTTGAACTGAAATAAATTTCATTAGAGTTAGTTCAACCAAATTTAAAAACACTTAATTCACTTAGGTAAATTTTAAGTGATATAGCCTAATTCTACATACCATTAACTGGAAAAACATCCCAAAGAATTTTAAGGGAAATATTCTTAGATAAGGGCATAAAAGATTGCAGCCGCAGCTACATAGCTTAAACCTAATATTAACACTTTCATTGTTTATTAATTTGATTTTTATCCCACCTTTATTTACTTCGTAGACAAACTATGTTTGAAATATCGTAGCATGAAACTTAAAGACCAAAGACCAAAGACTTATTTCCACTGATATTTTAATTATGATTAAAAGGATTATTCAAGTGAATTACACTAGATTCAGCAAATCTGATTTTAGAAACTGGTTACGTATGGTATTTTAAACAATTCATTATTTATATCACAACTAATGTAGCCCAGTATATTAAATATTGGACTCTACACAAGGTGATTTTAGCCAAAATGACCTATGGAAAAAGTGGACTCGAATTGGACTAACAGCACAGAGTTATTATCCATAAAGCATCTTTTTGCTGTAGCAATAGCTGAAGCAAAAAGCCATCGCTCAGTCCAAATAGCATCTTATCACTGTAAAAATAAAGAGTTCCTTTAAAAATGCATGCTAAACTCTCTAAACATGGGAGATTTTTTTTCTCTACAAACTGGCCTAAGACTTTTTGCACTGTTCTTAACTAGGCATATTATATAGCACATTACATGATTTTAGAAAATATGAAATGTTTATGTAATTGCTCAAGCTTGGAGCTGCAGGGAGTGCTATAAATGACAGAAAGAAAAGCTGTTGTCCCCTTGTAAATAAATTTTCTAAAGTAAAAATTGATGTAAATACCATACAACCCTGATATCAATTATATTTTGCAAAAAGCCTCATTTATTACTTTAATACAGCACTTTCTTTTTAGAATGTTAATGATTAATAACTGTTTTGCAGAAAAATATATATAGACAACATGATATTTAATCATATTTAAATTTTCTTTTTTTACAAGAAATGGAACTTATTTCCCTGGACTTAACCAAAGGGTCTATAATTAATTATCTAAGATTTTTAAAAAATGGAGCTACAGTTAATCTATGATAACTTTATGAAAAATATAGAAAGAACATCTGTTTTAAAAAAAATCATCCATGAACACTGGGGATTTTATACATACCTAGAAAAAATAGCCAAAATGAGAGTTTGCTATTTAGAAAATTTTAATATTTACTTCAATATTTCATTATTCTAACAAGATAACGTCAGAAACACTGTTAAAAGATACAAGATTATATAAACCTAATCTGCAAAAATTTGAGATTACACAAATATTTCCCTATTCAACGTGTATCACTATATTCATACGCACACGCAGGCACACACGTTACCTGCCTAATGTGTTATGCTAATTACAATAATCTGGCTAATCCTATAATCAGATTAATCTAGGCTATTTGGAAAGAATGATTACAGAAATAAGAGAACTGTACTTCTTAATGGCACATATGTTTGAAAATAGCCACAATTATAATATCTAAAAGAATAGCATGGATAACATCGACATCACATCGACATTACTTTATTTCTAATAAAAGTTCAATTTTATACTGACAAAATGCACTTCTAATAAACAGCCAAGTTTTTGAAGAATTTTAATAAAATCAAGTCTACTACGAAAATGTATAAATTTGAATGAACAGCTTTCCGCATGTACCAAGAATCTTTGTTCAAATCAAATATGAAACTCAACCTCACATTATTTCTATATGTAACCATTTCTGTCAGATGACAGCTGATTCCAGATATATATTATTTCCATTAAAATAGTTTTATTAGAGAAACTGCCATTTTGCCAATATTTTTTATTTAGAAACTATTCAAAATCTGTAGCAATCTGAGAATTCATAGCTTATATAATCAGGAAGGAAAAAAAGAGCAACAGCTATGTTGGGTTTTTTTACAGATAACTACCATAACTAGTATTATTCAATGGCCTGTATTGGGTCCAGTATTTTTTAAGCTGTTCATGAATCATGAATCATCTCTGAAGTTAAGGATGAATAGTGAGAGGGCTACTTTTGGTGATAAGATTAATGTTAATTAATTAATGTTTTAAGATTATTAAAAGCAAAAAAATAACACTTGATTTCAGAAGAATATTTCGAAACTGCAAATAAAATGGTAAATGAATATCATTGTTACAAAATAAAATGAAATGCACATGGAAGGAAAAATTAACATTACAAATATTCTTCCAAGGACCAAGTTGATTAAAGTTCTTTAGGAATGTGTTACATAACACAATTAAAACTATTGTGGCAATTGTGTATATAGGGAAGAGACACTAAAAAAAGGCTGCCATTATATGCATTATAATACTAGTACAGATGTAAAATGAAATATGCAATGTTAATCACCAATATTAGCAAAAAGATTTTACAGCTGCTAAACGTAGAGAAAAAGGTAGTATGTAAAAAAAAAAAGCCCTATTCTATGTCCATTAAACTACAAAATCTAATAATGCAATGTGTGATCACTTTAAAAAAAGGATTACATAGCCATGGAAAATAAGCCTATATTGAACTAGGAACTATCAATAGCTATTTTTCATTAGAGCAATATACATTATTCTAGAAGTTTGCTTCAATTCAGCAGTTTCAACAAAGATGACTTCTATGAATGTACTCACAGGAACAGCTGTTAAAGTGGACACACCAACCTCTGGCAAGGACAACTACTTAAATTATGAATGCTTTACTCATTATTTTGCTGTAAAGATGGAATAATTCCAAGTAACTTATATAGCCTTACTGGTTATGATGGATTTTATACACATACTCTATCCCCAATATCAATGCCAATTGTTGGGAACTTCACTAAGAATGGCCTATTGCTCCCCAAAACATTATTTATTATTACTATGGTTAGAAATTCTAAGAGAAAATAGATAGAATAATTATCCATCAGGGTTTTTATTATATTCTCAAGGTTGGCATTATTTAGAAAAGAGTACACTATTTTTTAAGATGTCATAAAACTTGCTTTTAAATCAACTTGCCCAAAAATATACGTAGTGGAACATGTCCCCTTAGATTTATTAATCTAGAAAGTGCACCACACCATAAGCATGCAACTATTCAGAAGCAATCTGAGGTTGATATACGTGGCTGCAAGAGACAGGCACACAAAGAAATTATTAGTACGTTCAGTGCAGTTAAGCTTAGTATTTACACCTGAGAAAGATTCCTCTTGGGAAGAATGAAGCAACGCTTATGCAATTTTCAAGAAGGTCAAGGATCGTCAGAAGTATAAACAACGCACAAAATATGAACACCAAATTCACCCTAATTCTGCTGGACTATAAAATCTAACAAAGAAAAGGGACTTGAAAAAGACTCCATTAAAACATGGTTGTCACCCTCTACTAAATCCTTCCACATGCAGCGTTAAAGAAGTGGAAGGCTTCAGTAAACAATAATCATGTTTCATTGTTATTAAGGTAACTTTTCCTCTGTTCATATATTGCGAATCCTGCACTCCCTCCACACCTATTACTGGGGAATTTTATTGTTATTGTCAGACACCTAAATCAGGGCATTTTATAATTGTTCATATGTGTGTGTGTGTGTGCGCGCGCGCGATGAACAGGAATGAACTGGAAACACATTAACCATTGAGAGATGACAGAATCGAAAGGATAAAAGCTATCCTTATCTTTTGAAAATGTACTTTGAATGTGGTCCTCACAATGTAATTAACTCGGCAGTTAAATTAACTTTCTTTTTTAAAGCCAAATCTCTAAATTACCGTCTCACTGACACCCCTATTGAATTCCATTGAATTTACAGGCAGCTAACTCCCCATGGATGCTACTAACCCAATGCCTGTTTTTTCCAACCTCTTCTCGCCCACCGCATCCCACGTCCCGGATACAAACAACCGGGGCTGGGAGAAGGCGGGCAACCTCTACCCTCTCGCCACCCTTCCTTCAACGCCTCCCGAGCCCGGCATGGCAACTTACGGGTCGGCTCGATCGGGCCCGCGGCCCCGGCAGTGGATGGGGTTCAGCTCGTCCTGAGGGAAAGCGTGGGCCATGTAGTTGTCGTAGCCGAAAGAGAACATGCTGCGGGCGGAGTCGCGCAACTGGGCCCGGAGCTGAGGGGGGAAAGCCCGGTTGTAGCGCTGCTCGTACTCGTCGTCGACGCCGCCGCCGCTGCGGCGGGACCAAGAGGAAGAAGCAGCGGTGAGGCCGGGGCTCTCCCCCCTGCCGCCGCCTCCGTTATCGCCGCCGCCGCCGCTATCGCCTCCCCATGCTCGTCCCAAGAAAGAGGCCCAGTGAGGGGCTTTGAGGCACCCCGAGCTGGAGGACTCTCCTCCCTTGGCCGGGCTGCCGCAGGAAAAGGCGCGGAGGCGCTGCTGGTAGAAGCCGAAGCTGGGCCCCGCCAGCCACAGGAGGGCCTGCCCGGCCAGTCTCAGGGCCAGCAGCGCCAACACCAACGACCGCCATTGCATGGTCGGAGGAGTCGCAGCCGCCACAGCCTCCCCGCTCGCCTCTCACGCGCATACTTCTCGCGGAAGTTGTGCTCAGAACGCTCCGCGCCTGGGGAAGCGCGGGCGGGGGCCCGAAAGCGAAGCCGCGCCGCGCCTCCAACTCCGCCTCGGCCCTAAAGGATGACGCGTCTCCTTTAAGAGCCAAGGGTGTGACATACGGCCGCGGGCGGAGAAGGGAAGGCAGGGTTTAGAAAAGGAAGCAATTGCGACACTTGGCGAAGAACACGCCTTCCGATTCGCCTTCGAAGACTTCCCGATAGGCTTCCCGACCGAAGAGCGGACGGATGAAGATGACGTCAGCGAAGGGTGATTGTCGCCGCCGACCGCGTGTAGGGAGGACTTCAAGCTGAGAAAGAGTTGATGTGGCGCGCTGCGATTTTTTTTCTCCCCGGCACGGCTTAGCCAATCAGAAAGAATGGGTTAGTTTTTTGGGCGGAGCGAAAGCGCTGCGCCATTGCAAGCTTGGGGATTGGCTGGCCTTTCAGCCGCTGGGTCGCCGGGAGGGGGCGCGATTTACAGTTTAACTAATCGGCTAGCCGTAACCTGTCCTTCCCCCAAAACTCGTGGCGCCAATTAAAGGCTTTGCCACCTATTTCCGTGATTTCTCTGTTTTCACTACACTAATCGTTTTTTGATTGGTTGCCATCAAACTGTGGCCAACCACGTGGGTAATTTCTTCTGGATGGTATATCCCTAACCTATAATAATTGCTATAATAATTGAGTCCATCCTCTTCATCCATGTTGTAGAGCCATGATGCCAGAAGTGACACCAAGAGCCATCTCTCTGGGCACGCCAGCTGTTGCCCATTGCTCTTCTAGGTTCTAGTGCGCACATGGTCTTTGCGGGCACCAGCATCAGTGGTGGGTTGCCCCCAGTTCGGACAGGTTCTATAGAACTGGTAGTAAAACCGGCAGGAAGCTTCGCCTACTGTCATCAAAGGCGATCTGTGCAATTCTGTTGCGAAGGGGTAGTAAAGGTAAGTAGAACCCACCCCTGACCTGCACATCAGAAACCGGAAGATTAGGTGACTGGCAAGCATTTGCATGCTGGAAACTGGAAGCTCAGCTTCACGGCATGTGCATGCATGCCGGGGCACGGCTCTTCTGGTTTTCGGCACTCCTGCGTGCGGTCTCATTTTGGCACTCGGTGCCGAAAAGATTCGCCAACACTGTTGTAGAGGAAACATGTCTTGTGTCTTGCGTATAGCATTTTCATGAGGACAAAGATGTTTCAGGATTCCCATTTTTCAAAGGACATTCTGATGTGACACAAAAGACGTATCTATAATTAATGAAATAATGTGGAGTATTCTTCGACTTTCTATATTATTTAGTGTACATCCACACTAATGTCTCTGCCTTTTCTAAAACTGGCTTGGCCATCTGGGATTTCTATTTGGAGGGCTCTAATAATATGCCTTGGATAATCATAACCATTGTGTCAGATCTGTCATCAAATGGCTTCAGCCCTGCTTCGCTTCGCTTTGATGGCAGCCTGCCATAAAATGTGGGGAGGGGGAATGGGAAGATAGGGAGGGGGTGACAGGAATCAGAGGTGCCATCCAGAAGCAATGTTTGAAAGATCCAAGGACACAAGCCTGGGAATGGAATGTGAAACACCCATCCAAAGAGGCACCAAAATGTGGAACTGTTACCAAAACACCTAGTTCAAACTTATTGGACACCACCAAGATGACCAAGATGGGGAGGGCCTAAGAGAAGGGAAAATTACCTATGTTGCGCAGGAAATCCTCACATCTGGCTTTGCTACTTGGCTTCAGTAAAAGTATACTTTTCACTACAAATGGAGTCAAAGGTCTTTCTTTCCTGAATATCTAAGCTGGGACAGGCCTGACACATTATTTTGCTACCATGTGAAATTAAAGTTAACGTATTTCATGATAGTTTGCAATCCTCTGCTAAGTCTCCTTGTAGTTATATTAAATTGACCTCTTCTAATCTGCTGGGCATTGTGTCATCCTCCAACTGTGATGGCAAAGCTTGGTTAGAGCACTTATTGAAATCTTTTATTGCTTGGCATATTTCTGTGGGTATTCGATTAGTGCCTGTAACCTTCTGACTTTGTAATGACTGGTATAAATTAATTTTCTAATACTAGAGGTTCTTGTAAGGAGATAATATCTTCTAAGGTATCTTATATATTGGCATGTCTACTGTACAGAATTTCAGTATACTCCTTCCATCCCTATTTGATCTTTTTTCAATCAGTTCTACATGTCCATTGCTATCCTTTAGAACAGCAAAGCTGGCTGAGGAACTCTGGGAGTTGAAGTCCACAAGTCTTAAAGGGACCAACGTTGGAGACCCCTGCTTTAGAAAACCTATTTGAGTTTGAAACCTTTTGAGGTTATAGATCTTTTGGAAGACTTTCCATGTTTTTCCATATCTGTTTCCATCTTGTGTCTTTACAAAAGTTATTTTAATGTTGCATCTTATCTTTTAATGGCTGTCAATATAATCAGTTTATCTTGATAAACATACCTATGATTTATCACACCTTCCTATATTGTCTAATGCCTGATACAGGGTGGTTGCCTGTTTTAACAGAGATGGCCTTCATATCTTGGGAACCAGTATTCTCTGTTTATCCTGCACAGGAATACCTACTAACCCCCCACCCCCAATAATGAGGCAGCATAGCAGGACTTAATGGGGAAAATTAAGTAATTAAATGAAGCGTTAGTCCTCAGTTTTCTTGAGTATTCCCAAGATGCATAAATACAAAGTTCTGAGAGATATCAATTTTTCATTAGTTAATCAGATCTTGGATGTACACCAAATAATACAGGTATGAAGTACTATATGAGCTTGCTCTGAAGCTCTGCATTTTATTTACTGTTGAAAAACGTATATGCATTCAGCCTCAGAAAATAACCAGAACCTGCTTGTAATTTTACAAGAATAATATGACTCACATAACCTGGGGTTCTTTTTTGGGGTAGGGGTGTCCAATGTTGAGTGTACTTAGACAATTTGCATTTAGCTTTTGTTTTCCTATGAAATTCAGCAGCAAAGCCATTGTTCCTTTTTAAGAGGAATCATTTTTTTTAATTAAGAAAGCCCTATAATTTCAGTTAAACATTTACATTTAATAGCACGTGAGAATTCTTGTGGATCATGAGTTACAGGTATGTTCTTTTCAAGTTTGCCTTGAGTTTGCCTATGTTTTTTAACAGAAGCAAAGAAAAATTATGCACATTAAACAAAATATCATAAGCAATAATGGCTAAAATGAAGCCTTGTTGGGGGGGGAATAAACCCTCAGTATTAGAACAACTGACAATTGCTAAAAGTTTTGCATTTCAGGTAGTTTGTTGGAAAAGGATGATGACACAACAATGACTGGTATGATGGAGAGCTTTCATATTGCTTCTCGTTAGGTCCAATGGTATTAGATTATGCTCATTAGATTGTCCTAACCTAGTTAAGAAGAATGAAAAATCTTTATAAATATTCCATTTCTGAAAATACAAATTCTAGTTATTAAAAAAACAGTGCTTCGTATAAAAGTGGCTATAAACTGGGAATAAAGATTGCTCAATTTTTATTTTATTTATCCCTCCCGGAAGTGACTTTGGGTAGATTCTCAATAGTATGAGGTCTTCTGCTCAAGCAGGAGATTGGATAGAAGACTTCCAAGGTCCCTTCCAGCCTTGTTATCCCATGTTCTATCTATAGACAATTTATTCCCTGAATGCTTATTTTATTTCTCTTTTTAATGTGATGCACAAGGACTGCCTTAATTACATTGCTCATATTATATTACATAAATGCATGAAAGAGATAACTACTGCTGCTGTCTACATTATATCACATACAAAGCACAAATCATTTTTCCATAAGATCAACAGTACATATAAATAAATCATAAATTAATATTCCATAGTTTTCTTTGAAGAAAAGTTCTCCCTTCCTGTTTAGGATTCTGATTTTATTTAGGGTGGAAATGTCTTGATTGCCCTGGTGGATTCTCTACACTGGAAAGTGGAGGATGGCCGGCTTCTAATGGATTTCTCAGCAACATTTGTCACATCAATCATGATACTGTGCCATTGCTTAAGATGCAATATTGTTACAGCAGTTCCTGATTTACAGACAGTACCCAAAATAGTAATAGTTATTTTGTTTCACTTCCCAGCATTTGATTTGTGAAGTATCATACAGCTTATTTTATCTGCCTTGTTCTGCAATATTGTTACAAAACTTCAGAGAAAATTACCCAGAAGGTTTAGAGTTAAGAGCGTAACTACAGACATAAATCCTCCTTCTCAAGGAAGAGCTTTATATAATCAAGAAGAGGTCTTTAAAATATTCCGTTTCTTAGGAAGCAAAGGATAGCTAAGAAATGTGGGTGTTGTGTCTTGTCCGCTCTCACCGCAGCCGGGGTCTGCTTATCTGCTCCCGAACACGGAGGAATGTATGCCTCCCGGCCCCAGTCCTGGCTCCATGCCCAGACAAGCTGCAGAGGAGGGGGCACCTCCCGGTCCCAGCCCTGGCTCCATGCCCAAGCAGGCTGCAGAGGAGGGAGCATCCCCCGGCCCCAGCCCTGGCTCCATGCCCAGACAAACGGAGCAGCTAGACCCCTCCCCCTCCTCCACAGCATGTGAGCCTGAGGAAAGTTTACTTCCAACAGCTGATTGGAGTGACCCTCGCATCAGAAGATTGGATAGGTGGAGGCAACAGAAGGAAGGGAGGGGCAGGCCTTAATGAGTGCTGAGTCATGGAGCCACATCCCATGGCCTATATAAAGGATCTGCTTTCTGGCAGTCTCTGAGTCAGGCAAAGTCGAACTTATCTTGCTGAAGTCACTTACTGGTCTCCTGCCTGCTCTGAGGACTTTGCTAGGACTTTGGGCAGAGCTGCAGAGGCAAGCCTGATTCGGATTTCCCTGACCCGGCCGTCAGCGGAGGAGTGGGACACGACAGTGGGTATACATTGCTGTATGTTGAGCAGTACTGTAGGTCAGGGGTCCCCTATCCCCTGTCCGGGGACTGGCACTGGTCCGCGGCATGCCAGAGACCAGGCCGTGCAAACAAGCAAAGCCCCATCTGCAGGATGCAGACAGCACATGAAACCATGCCCCCCCCTTCGGTCCATGGAAAAACCTTTCTCCACAGAACCAGTCCTTGGTGCCCAAAAGGTTGGGGGCCGCTCAGTGGTGAAATCTTCCAAGATTTGCCACCAGTTCGCTGCACGCGCATGCGTGGTGTGTGCCACATGCTGTGCGCGCAGGCGCAGTGCACACCAAACATGCGCTTTACGTGCAGGTGCACCGCAGGCGCTACCGCACAGCGTGGGAAAAGGAGGCTTAAGAAGGGGGAGGGCGGGAAACAGCTGTGCTGCACGATTTAGATTTGCTAGAAAGCAGGATTTCTTGCTTTCTAGCAAACCACTAGCATTTCACCCCAGGACTGCTGTCGTAGATAGTCTTTAGCAACTATTTGAAATTACAACAGAACACACACACACACACACACACGCACAAGCTATTTGGGATCTGATTTCAAAAGTCTGATGTCTGTTCTCACCCACCCTGTGGTCACATGACATTTTGGGCGCTTGGCAAACAGTCCACATTTATGGTCATTTTCAGGTTATTTGACCATGATTTTACAATGGTTTTGCTAGAATCCAGCATTTACTTCCTGTTTCTGGTAAAAACTGCCCCATTGCAAACAATGCATTTGCTTAATGACTGCTGCATTTGCTTAACAATAGCCACAAAATGTCATAAAATCAGGTCTGGTGACTAGTGACCTGCTTTACAACCTGCTTTGCAACTGCAATTGCAGGGCTCATTTATTGTCAAAACTCAAGGACTACATTTAAGCAAACAACAGGAGAATATATACAATAGGAATCCAATTGCATATGGTTTTGCATGATTTTTATGCATCCCTGCAGTCACGTTTATGATAATCAGATTTATTTTATTAATTTAGAAGTTGCCCGACTCCTCCATCTGCTAACCACAAATAAATAGAGAAATTATTGGAAATATTGTTGATCTAAAATCCTTCTGGAATTTTATGTTTACAATAAGTTTAAATTAAGGAATATCATTTAATAAAAACTAGTTCCATGCCGTATATATACATAGATATCAAATAGCAAAACCCAGATAACGACATATAATTCTAGAAATGGAAAATGGATGTTTTAGCTCTAGATAAAAAGATACATATTTAACTATAAATAAGGAAGTGTTTGCTTTCACTCCAAGATAACATTTCTTTTGTAATAAGGTAATCCATTCTATTGTTAATGATTAGCTAAACCTTTAAATTAAAACTCTATAAAAAGGAAAGCAGAGGGACATTCTATTGTGGCTGCCTATCCAAAGCTATCTGATAATTTTGGATGAAAAAATGTATTTTTTAAAAAAAATCTCATCTGGTGAGATTATTGAATTCCTGACTTGACAAAGAACCCAGGGAAAAGCTGTCTGATTTTTCCTAGACTTCTATGGCAATAATATATTGAATTTAAAATCCTCACATTAATCCAGTAGCATACAATCTGGAGAAAATGATAAGCATCCTTTTTCCTTAAAAGTTTATTATAAGGCTTTTCAAAACTTTTACACAGTGGAACTTTTGAAAGAATCTAGACTTCCTAGTCAAGAGGCAAAGCTCTAGTCTAGTGATTAGAATTTGGCTATGTTTTAAATTAACTTTCCCCCCTTGTACTAGAACAGCATTCATCAACAGTAAAGGAACAATGACAGCACAGAGTAAGTATGTCTCTGTCCCAAAAATATTGGGTTGGCCCCTGCAGGAAAAAGTTGCTGTAAGAGGAATTTTGGTCTTATCCAGCAGGCCTTATGCTTAAGTGAAGGTCAGCTAATGCTACTACTTATCAATTCCACTTCAATTTCGCTATTTGGCTTCAAAAGCAAATAGAAATCAAAAGCAAATTTGGCTTCAAAAGCAAATAGAATAAATCAGATGTGACCATTCAGTTACATGCAAACATATATAATTGTTTTGTGACGGGGCAGTATCTTTGTCACATTATGCTATCTTAAACTGGCAGAAGTTCTACTCATCTCAGGACCAATACATTAATTTGAAGAAAACATGCCAAAAGTCTCTGCTGGAGAAAGCTGGAAACCCCCTCCCTTTTTTTTTTTTTTAATTCCCTTCGCTGGTGATTCTGCTCTTTTGAGAGAGTTGAACTAATATATGGTGGATTTGAAACTATTCTAATTTTTCTATCCCAGTTTTAAGCACTTAGTGGGTAAGCAGTATTTTTGGAGAAAAGAAAATGTACAGAAAACATGTTTCTATTAAGTAAGATAGATAACTGGCTATATTTTTTTCTGTTGGTCTTCAAGCAAGTCTTGACTCCTGCAATCTTCTTGATAAGATTTTCTTGATAAGATTATAAGAGTCACTTGGCCTTGTTTTCTTCCTAAGGCTGACAGACTGACTGGCCCAAAGCTGGTTTCATATCTAAGGCAGAAGTAGAACTCAAGACCTTTAACCATTATACCAAAACATGGTTCATGTGCTCTTATTTTAGAATACACGATGGAGAGAGAAAATGGTCTCTAACTCAGGCACTTCAGTTACTTGTAGTATATAAAGCACACACTCAAGTTTTAGTTAAATAACTGGAATAGATATGTACTCTTACATATTTCAACTTGACAACGATTCTTGAGGAGTCAAGTTATATAAATATCAACATGACCCTGAAAACTTAAAGTTTATTGGATAAAGCTAAATAGCAGTAAACAAATAAAACGCATTCCACTAAATAAAAAAATTCACATATTTACATAATTTCATAAATGTGTAAGTTGTTCACATGCCAAGATTAATGCAAGATTAAAAAGTTGATAGTGGTTTGGGGACGTCAAAACACTGAAAGCTGTGTGGTATACACTAAAATCCCAAATATATTGAATTCAGCAAAAGGCCAGTTACCTAAACAATAATTTAGTTCTTGCAGGAAAGGCTGACATGTTCTAATTCAATTTCCTTATATTTTTAGGCACAAGCAGAATTGCTCTTGTCAAATACAGCAGTCCATAGTGAGCTACATATACAATCGGGAGTCAGTGAACCTTTTCTACAGCACCAACAATATAGGATTTTATTAAAGCATAGAGAAGTTAAAATTGCAAGCTCAATTTGTAAACGGAGGCAATACTAGTGTGTTGCAACAGTGCAGGAATTTGTACGGGAACAATAAGGCCATGGCAGTTATAACTCAAAATTTATTGTGCAGGGGCACATTTTTAGGTTGTAACCTCAGTCCAATCATTATGGGGAAAATGGTGCAATTTAGTATAGAATTTGTACATTACACTTGTAATGCATTAAGCACACTTTAAAAGTAATTTAGGCTTGCTGCCACTGTAGCTTCTCATTTTACTTTCTCCAGATGATCTATGACTGAACTACAACAGGCTTATACAAACATTTCATGTATTACTGTAGAGGTACCATCCATGCCTTTTGGCAAAGAATGTTTGAAAATAACAGAATATCTATATAAGGCCAGAGAAGTTTCATTATGCATGCAGGTAACAAAAGAAAACATACTATAGCTAATAGCAGTACTTGATCCAATATAAAATGTTCATTTTTGAGAAACAATTTGTACTTGAACAAGCACATTAAGAAGGTACCTATGGATGCATCAAACATATTAAACAAGGGCTTTGAACAGCATTTAAATACATACAGGTGTTTTTTTAAAAATAATAATACAGTGAGGAGCAACCAAAACACTTGTACCATGTATTTGCATACTGTAGCCTACCTCAACATTACTGCATCAACAACTTCAGCTTTGACAAATCTGTTTAAATATTGACACTACCAAGAATGTAAAGATATGAAAGTAGTGTTAATTTTTCCAGTTCAAATAACCTATATGCTGCAGAAGCTAACTGAGAAAGACAATCACTTCATAAATTCCCTTGTGCTTCAAGACACAATTTAATGTTTCATAGCCTATGAACTTTATACATGATTACACAGTGAGAAGCAGGCAAACCTAGTGTTGTCACAATAGCCTAGGTATTTAGCACCAAGTGCAACTGTGCACAACTACTCCATTAATAGAAGAATAAGCTAGACAGTGACACATATTTTTGTGCTGGAAATCAATATGACATCCAGAATGTCATAAAGCTGTAGCCTGTGTAAAGCATTTCTAGAAGAAAGATGTGACTGTTCCATCTAATTCAACGTTACATAATACCTGCTTATATGTTCAATTTTTTGAGAGGCTGATTTTGAAGTATTTTATTCCTTGCTCCACTTAAAAGAGCTTTAGCAAATATAAAGAAATTAGCAATGCCCTGTACAATGCCCAAAAGAAAAAAGCTGACAACCTAAATTTTTTATTCACTGAGAGGAATACAGTTTGAGAATTTATGATAATTTAGTGATTTAATTCTAGTGCCTCTTACTTTCCATTGAAACCTTTTTACAATAAACATCACATGCATCTGAGAGGAAAAATTAGTACAGTATCTCATTTAAACAGTGTCGGAAAAGCTTTATAATAAGAATCGACCTAATCCCTGTGCGACCACGTGCCAGCATTTCCAATGAGCGGCTACATACAAGAATGAAATAATTGTGCAGAAAAATCTAATATCAAAATCTGGATCAGGAAGACCAGAGAGAGAGAGAGAAAAAAAATTCTGGATAAGAAGTACCCACTGCCACTGTCTAGATGAAATGAATAAAAACATTTGCACGACTTATGACAACTCTAGCCAACTCTTTGACAGAAGTAGGATTATAAGTCATTCAGCAGTGCATATATGGAGGCATGAACTGTGAAAAAAAGGCAATTCCTTGGAACACAGGAGGACTATCCTGGATAACAATTCATCACGGAGGGAGTAGACAATTGAGAATATGGCCAAATGAGCAGCTATGTGAACGTTTTCAGCTTCTTCGAGACTTTGAGTGCTGAATAAGCCACTGAAGTGTGATATCTAAAAGAAAAAAGGGAAACACAACAATTGGTTTTTAAGATAATTGCTGTACCTAATCATCCTTAAAAATCAGCATTTAAACTGGAGAGCACTTGGATTCATTTTTTCCAGATTCCAGAAACATCCACTGTAAGATAGCAAGCAGAAGCACGTTTTGTGTGACTGAATCAATAATGAAAATATTTCTGAGGTTTGTTAAAATCTGTGGCAGTTATTTAGACAGGCTTTGGTAATTTTAATTCGTTCAACATTTGTTCCTACTGCGTTACTAACTTTTTTTAAAAAAATTAAAAATTAATTCCAATGCAGGCAAAAAGGCTGCCCAAGTGCTAATTCAAATTCTTTAGTCAGTAGGTGTTATTCTATGAAAACCATATCTAAAAATTTGATTGATTGATTTAACAAGATCCTTTGTCACTTAATAGTTTTTTTTCACAAAGCAAGACTTGCTATCAAGTATTAGTTCATTAAAAGATGAATGCAAGAAAATCAGATTCTTGTAAAAGAAAAAAAAATACTGCATATAAATTTAAATAGCCCTTTAGCGCTCCTGGTCTTTCGCAGCAGCCCATGCCTGACATCCTGTCCCAGGCTGGCTGAACCGGAGTTGGGGAATTCATTCATTCCTTATGGCCTTGCCTGGGCCGGGTTGGTCGAAGCCGCCCCCAGATCACCTTGGGGGTCGTGTGGCATGACAGCTGATTTCTGCTGCTCTTAAAGGCTCCAGAGCAGATCCGTGCACTGCCATTTTGAGCCTGCCGGGGGCAACCACCACCTCACCTGTTGTGCCTCCAGGGCAGGCCGGTCGGGGGTTTCTGAGGCAGCCGGAGCAGCCAAAGTGCCCGCTCACCTTCCCAGGGGCCAGGGCGGGGCGCCTTTAAGATGAGCGGTCAGGAACTTCTGTGTTCTGTCCCCTCCCAACCACAATCAAAACGACACGCAAGCTGACTTTTTTTGCCAGCAATTTACTCCAATGACAGATAACAGTTCAGGCAATGAGCCTGTGATTGCCTGCCAAGTTCTCCTCAGACCAGCGTAATTGCAGTGCAGGAATAAACAGAAGTCAAAGTCTGAATCACAAAATAACACAGCCGAAGCTCCCAGAAGTCAGTCTTTGTCCGTCATGGAGCCCAAAGGCAGCTCCGCCCACTTTTATACCCTGTGGGGTGTGGCTCCATGACTCAGCACTCCCTGGGCCGGCCCCTCCTTTCCTTTTGCTGCGCACACTTCACTCGGCATCACTGCCTTGCATCTAACCACAATTGATTCTCCGCAGCAGGCTCTTGGAGCTCTGCCAGGGAGGAGGAGGAGGGTCGGGGGAAAGAGGCCGTGTCAGCTCCTCCTCCACCTCCTGGCCTGCTTCTGGAATCTGGGGCGGAGCCACAGAGGAAGATTCTGCAGAGGGAAGCCCTGTCGGCTCTTCCCCCTCACTCTCTGAATCACTCTCAGCCAGGAGGCCCGGCTCGGGGAATGCAGGAGACACAATAGTCTGGCTTTTAACTATAAATATATTCCTATAAATATATAAGGCCGAAAGCAGAGTGGCAAGTGGGGTGGGAGGTGAGTGTGGAATTGAGCCCTGTCCTGGGAGGGGTCAAACAGGAAGCCCTTCAGCCCTGAGTTTATGTAGCAAGCAAAAGGAAGGCTGCGTATGCGCGCTCCCCCAAGTACAATGCCTTGTCCTGCCTTTCCCTACCTCAGTCCCGGATCATGTGTGCCAGGCTGATCCTGAATTCTGGGCAGCGGGAGGGGGGGCGGCAGCAAGCGAGAGGAAGAAGTGGCTATGAGTGTAGGACAGAGCAGCAGGGAGAAAAAAGTGGGAGGGGGCACTTTGGTAGTCTGGGGAATCGTTCCCTCTATCAGCTCTCGTTAATTATACATATGAAGCAGTAATCGATCGCCTCTTCCCCTGCGACGAGCACGGTCACTCACCTCCCACGCACACAAGCACCCCTCCTCAGCCGCCACCCACCACAATCTTTGTTTTCCCTTCCTCTCGCTCCTCATCATGGGTGAACTTCAGGTGACTGACCATGGCTTTGACACATAAGCAGTTCAGCTTGCCGACAACGAACCTTGGGGCACAGCCAGGGAGGGGCCAAGCAAGGCTGCACTGAATGTCAGTGTGGAGGCAGGGAGGGGAGGGGAGAAATGATCCCTCCAAACCACTCCCGCCTTCATTCCTCTTTTCTTTAGAGGCCAACCAGGAGGCCTGAGTCGCTCTAAAGGTCTTTTAAAGCTTGTGTGTGTATGTGTCTTTGCTCCTGGTCTTTTGTAGCATGCCTGACATCCTGTCCCTGTCCGCTCATCTTAAAGGCACCTCGCCCCACCCCCGCCGCACTGGGAAGGGGAGTGGGCACCTTGGCTGCTCCAGCCACCCCGGGAGGTACAACATGTGAGGCTTGGGATGGCAGCATCCGGATCCGCTCCAGGGCTTTAAGAGCAGAAGAAATTGGCCGTCACACGACCCCCAAGGCGATCTGGGGGCGGCTTTCACCAGCCCAGCTCGAGCAAGACCAGAAGGGATGAATGAATTCCAGTTCAGCTGGCTGGGGACAAGATGTCAGGCATGGGCTGCTGAGAAAAACCAGGAGCACAGACACACACACATACACACACACACACAAGCCGCAGGCACAGTGGTATTGGTGAGGTTTTTAGCAAGCAGCGCAGGAAGCCAGACTTGCCTTCACAGGTACAAAAGCTTCCTACAATGGAGAAATGCCAGGAGCAAGTGCGCTTCTTTTTGCACTTGTCCCTGGCATTTTTCCACTTGGAAGACGGAGAGGAGGAGGAAGAAGACGAGGGCAACAATCCCAGGCGCGTGAAGCAAGGCATGAAAATCCGTAGCAGGAAGCGCAGGTGAGTGAAAAGAGGGAGCAGCTGAGCACTTTGTTTCTCCGGAACCGGTAGTAAAAAAATGTTTTATAAGTAAAAAAACAAAGTTCCCATGATCCCACGTCAGCTGATCATTGGACCTTTTTTTTTTTTTTTACTTTTTAAGCATTTTTTTACTACCGGTTTTTCAGAAGTAAAATCAGGAAGTAACAACGACCAGGCAGGTGGGTGGAGCCTATAATAATAATAATAATAATAATAATAATAATAATAATAATAATAATAATAATAATAATAATAATAATAATAATAATAATAATAATAATAGTATTTTAAATTTATATACCGCCCTTCTCCCGAAGAACTCAGGGCAGTGAACAGCCAGAATAAAAATAACAATCCAATATACACAATGAAATAAAACATTAATTAAAAAACTTATTTAAAATTTGGCCCAAATTTAAAATGCATTTAAAATCCCAAAAAACTAATTAAAAATTTAAAACCCATAAACAACTAAAAATTCTATGCCAGTCCCGCGTGGACAAATAAATAGGTCTTAAACTCGCGGCAAAAGATCCGAAGGTCCAGAAGTTGTTGAATCCAGGGGGAAGTTCTAGCTGCCACTGCTCTAGCTGCCACTGCTACCAGTTCTCCTAACCACTGGCTGTCATCACTACCGGATCGGCTGAACCAGTCCGAAACAGGAGCATTTCACCACCGGTTTTAACCTCCAGTCCCCTAATGATCTTTGTTGCTCTTCTCTGCACTCTTTCTAGAGTCTCTTTTTTTACATTGTGCTGACCAAAACTGGATGCAGCTTTACTAAGAAGGCATTATAAAGTGGTATTAACTTAATAGGGTTTGGTTTGGTTTTTTAAATTTTTGTTTGGAAACTACCCAGAAATTGTTATAACAGGGGTGGGTATCTAGCATCTTTCAGAATCCAGCCTTATTTGAAGATAACTTACAAAGAAAAACTCACAACTTCATGTATCAGCCTGTTCCATTGACTTACAGCTTGATGTCTAGCCTGACTTTTCTTTAATTCTACTACTATTTGCTGGGCAACACAGAATAAATTCATTCCCTCATCTTGTGAAAACCCTTCCAATATTTGAAGAGAGCTATCATATCTTTCTGTAGACTAAACACATCTGGATCCTTTAACTGTTCCTCAGAGGCTTTGTTCCACAATGGTACACCATTTTAGTAGCCTTCCTTTAAATTTGTTTCAATTTGACATTGTCCTTTTTGAACTGTGGTAGTCAAGGGTAACATACTGTGTACTCTAAAGTTAGCATTACTGATATTGTTATTACCTATATTGTCCTTTTCTTTGCAGGAAATGGAGTAGCAGCAGATTTCTCTGTCTTGAATAGCAGCCAGGTTCCTGGAAGAGAAGCAATTCATAATTTGTTGAAAACTGACAGCAACATCCTATTAAACGTGATGTACATGTGATTCATATTAAAATATGAATTATTTTTAATTACAAAGGCAGTGTATTGGAAACTTTCTCCTATGACAGCAAACATATATACATATCAAAATAACCGTAACTAAAGTAATCTACTGTTAGAAAGTCCAGGCACAGATCATTTTATAGATCCAGGAAATTCTTAAAAAGAATTATGTGATATATGCTGGACATACCCATATTTACCACTGATGGACAACATTACATAGGCCCTTATGTGACTGATGAAATAGCAAAGCATCATGGGCTAACTAGGGAATTCTGGGAGTTGAAATTCACAGGTCTTAAAAGGTTTTTCTTTGAAGTCATTTTACTTCTTATCCAAGAAGCTTCTTCAGCTCTGACTGGATGGTGAAATGGAAGGATTTATACCCCACCATCCAGTCAGAGCTGAAGAAGCTTCTTGGATGAGAAGCGAAACATCTTCAAAAAATACCCAGAATGTCCAGTTGCCTCTTGAAGAGCACCCCTGGGACAACCATGACCTGGATGACTGAGAATCTCTATAGACACAAGTCTTAAAGTTGCCAAGGTTGGACACACCAATTTAAAGCATGTTTTTTTTTAACCTTACTTCTTAAGATATGCTTGCTTACTCACTTACATTTTTTCAATAAGCTGCTTCTCATCCAGTGCATTAGCAAGGTCTCTTTTGTTTCCAAGTACTAGAACCTGCGAACAGAAAATATGTACTGATTTTAGCACTTAGCTTTTTAAGGCAGGAAGCAGTTAAATTTCATTTAAATAAGAATCCATTTTTGTGACACATTGAGGAAATAAAACACTCATATTAAGGAACTAAAGTTGCAACATTTATTCCCTGATATGAATAGTCAGTCTTTTTTTAAAAAAAACATATTACTGATGAATGATAAATATCAGATGTTCCTCTAGACAAGGGATAGACATGAATTCCAGAGCTAGAAGAACACTTTTTTTTCCACTTGGGCTACTAGAGGCATATCCAAAATATCAGAGCTAGCAGAATTTTCAATCCTTCCTTCATCATTAGCTTAATTTTTTTTTTTTTGTTTAAAAATAGCAGGAAATCATGCTGATCTTGTCTGGTGGCATGATTCTGGGAGCAGTGGTTGTCCACCTCTGCTATCAATGCATTATATTCATATGTAGCTCACAAATAATGTCTCTTATAACTCTGTATGTTGCTGTTGTCTTGGTCATGGAAGAGTATACAGAATAGGTTGTAATACAGAACAGGATGGGCTAGTCTGACAGTGACACAGCCAGATAAGCCATTCTGCTTATCAGAAGAACTCAGAAACTGCAGGGAAAGTCATTTCAAAAGTGAACATTTGGTACAGTAGAAATCGAATAGTACAAGTCAGAAATAATTGGCCAATAGTCATTTCAGGTCAATCTTTTTCTGCACAGATAGTCCAAAGCTCTTTACTTTCTCTTTCTTTTGTGAAAAAAGATACTCCTGTCCTGCTTAATAATTTATTCAATACTTCAAGATGTTTTAAATCACTCATCCTTTTATCAACTTGTACATAGGTCTACAGTTTTAGTATATTTCTGTGGTCTGTGGCTGACGAAGCTTTTATAAGATCTATTTCAACTTGGATTATATATAAAAAAACTAAAGATAATAATATAAAAATCAAAGATTTACATGACAGGTGTGTGCTTAATAAGCAATATAACAAACGTCAAAAAAAGCTGTCCACAGACAACAATGCAATTATTTTCTAAACAAATTAAAATTTCAATCACATTTCCTCATCGATTTCTTCAAAATTTTCAGGCAGGATTAACATGTCCACTACTCACAGGAATTCCTTGTAGCTGTGGTTTGTCTAGAAGATTGTGCAACTCATTTCTAGAAGCTTCTATTTTTTCACGATCTGCAGCATCTACCATATAGCTATTAAAAAGAATTTGTTTAAATCAGTCTGTGCAATGCAAAGTACACCAGTCCAGTCCAGCAATATTACCAATATTCCCCTCCCAAAGAATTTCAAATAACTAGGAATTTCACTGAAATGTTACAAAAGGTATCAGAAAATTGCAGGCCAAAATCTCATTTAGTGACTAAAAATTGGGTAATTTGACCCCACCACACTCATCGAATTGTAGCAAAGCATGGCTAAAATTATCTTAAAATATGTTGAAGCTTTTCAGAATTCTTCCTCATAATAACTGAGGAGAAAAAAGAAAACACATCAAATTTGAAAATTGCTAAATTGATCGTCTTTGGGATCAGTATTCCCTAACTATTTCCTTATACTATACTTTAATATGTTGATAGCTGTTTTAGTAACACAGTTTCAACATTAGAATTCTAAGTACTCCTCCACTTATAACTGGACACTTAATGATCAGTTATGATAGATCTCCCCAAAAGTTACTTACAATCCAGTTTTGAAATTACAACAGATGCACCCCTCTGTGGTCATGTGATTGGATTTAGTGTTTGACAACCAGCTGACCATTATGGTCAGCAGTCATATGACTGTGATGTTTGATATTTTTTGCTGGTTTCAGGGGGAAAAAACATCCATTGGGTAAAATTGATTCACTTAATGACCACAACAAAAGCTGCCATAAAATTAGATTCAGCCATGTGTTGATCCGCTTAACAAGCAGAACAACTTACAACCATAATTCTGGACTGAATTACAGTAATAAGTCGAGGACTATCTATATTTTATGTCACCACAGAGTTCCAATATGGCTTCTAAGCCACGTTAAGTATTGAACAATAGTGAATTCCAAGTTTTCATTTATAATTGCAATAATTAAAAACATTTTCATCTGAGACTTTAGAATTCATCTAAGTATAACCTAAAGTTATGTAAATTACATAGTCATCATTAACTCAAATACTTAGATTCAGAATATCATTGTCAGAGTAATACAAGGAAAAGCTGCAACAAATCTTAGGTTAACATTCTCCACTCCCAACTCCAAAACTGGGCCTCTGGTGGCGCAACAGGCTAATGCAGCCTATTATTAACAGCAACTGCTTGCAATATTGCAGGTTCAAGTCCCACCAGGCCCAAGGTTGACTCAGCCTTCCATCCTTTATAAGGTAGGTAAAATGAGGACCCAGATTGTTGGGGGGCAATAAGTTGACTTTGTATATAGTATACAAATGGATGAAGACTATTGCTTGACATAGTGTAAGCCGCCCTGAGTCTTCGGAGAAGGGCGGGATATAAATGCAAAAAAAAAAAAAAGCATTTGGAAGTATTTCATTACTTAATAATAAAGTTTTTTAATACTCTATTTTAACTTTTTCTGGAATCCTTTGTCATGTTATAAAGCTTGAGACCTTAGGGAACGCAATAATTTAGAAATATAGAAAATAAATAAACTGTTTTATAACTTGTTATTTTGTCTGGACCAAGGAAAAAAAATTCTAATGTTTTCCTGTTTGTAAAACAACATGATGTTAGAAACCTGCATCCATCATGTTTACCATCATGCCCTTAAGCTCATTCTTTTAGAAATCTTTGATGGTCTCATATTTTGCTAAGTGCTCCAAGTTAGTGCTACCAGGTCTGAGTTGCAAAAATCTGATGACCACTAGATGGCGGCAAAATATTAGTATTTTCTGAATCTCTTTGCCACCATTTAGTGGTCATCTAGGTTTCTGCAGCCTCAATCTTAGGTTTTGTTTCACTTGGTAAGATCCCAATCACATGATGGCAGGAACACTGCAATGGCTGTAACTTCATGGACTGGTCATAGTCCCCTTCATTCAGCTCCATCATAATTCTAAATAGTAGCAGGTTATAACTTAAGGACTACCTATATAAAATCAGCTTCTGAGAAGGGAGAGGCACATTACAATTACATCACCCAAAAAGGTCAGCAAGTTTTATTTTGTGCTTTTGAAAGGGAGCATTTTAAGTAAATTAGGTGTGATAAGCTTAGAGCCTTAATGTACCTATTTTGATTCTTCCTTTGCTAAATAAATAAATAAATGTATACCATCTTGTGACATTTTGTAATGAAATTTCTGTAATAGGCCATGGGGGCCCCCCTAAAAAAAGGACGGGGGAATGAGGTAAGACCTTTAGGCTTCCAAGCCTTAGTTTAAAGAACTTCATGGTTTTGTAATACAGACTTCCTACCAAACAGTTGAGAATAACATGCAACAAAACACAACAGGAAAAAAACATTTAAAATAACACACAAAAAACTTACACAATAGCATTAACTCCTCTGCAGTAGCGTTCCCACATACTTCGGAATCGTGGCTGTCCTCCTATATCCCAAATCTTTTTAAGAGGGGGAAAAAAAAGAATTATATCTGAAGATTTTCCAACTAAAAAGAGCACTATAGCTCACAATGTTCATTTACCAGGAAGAGCAACCAAATATCTCTTTTAATACTCATTGTAATATAACCATGATGGTGAACCTATGGCACGCGAGCCATTGCCCCAGTTCAGCTCTGTTGTGCATGTGCGCACGCCTCCCGCCGGCCAGCTGGTCTTTGGGTCTCTGCTGCGCATGAGTGGGGTAAGGGGGCATGCGCGGGGGGGCAGGGCACATGCACAGGGGTGTACGCTCATGTTCGGGGGCAGGGCACGTGCATGAGGTGCGTGGATGCATGGGGGCCGTGCACACATTGCATTTTGGGGGTTCGGGTACATATACTTTGGGCACTAACCGGAAAAGGTTAGCCATCACTGCAATATAAGATGCTGATTAAAGACCTACACAGGTCTGAACAATCTAAAACAATGCAGACAAAGTAACTTGTCCCTAAGTACTGTATCAGAACAGCAGATCCTATTCAGCCTGGAATGGATTATACATATTGTACAGATTTCATCAGCGTTGCCTCGATCCCCAAAGAGTCCCATACAAAACATCACAGGGCCTCTGGCCACCTTGTCACTCCTGTATTTCCCAAAAGGAACTGGGTCATCTCGAATTGGTTTAGTGGGCAGAAATTTATGGCTGCAATAGCAACAAAGAAGTACAAATGTTTTGCCACTGTTATTATTACTTTGTAGGCCACTGCTTAGTCAAATTCATTTGTGATCTTTTACAACCATTGCTCTAGATGCCTTTAATTAGTTTCATCTCCCACCAGATAAGAAGTTTGCAGAAGTTCGCAGAGACAATCTTATGTGGTGCTCTGGTTGTACTGTTATACCAGAGTGTTCTGATCCAGCTCTCCAAACACAACAAACCCTCCGAAGTTAACTCAAAGATTCCTTTATTAGGAGCACCAGCAGCCCCGGCAAAAAGTTTCACTCTTCTCGCAGGCTAATAAGTCCTGGCAGCCATAAGATGAATAGTTGTCTGCCACACCTATTCATCCCCGCCCTCTGCCTTTTATCCCCAGAGCTAGCAGTGGTGGCTCTTCTTTCCCCAGGATCGGCCCACAGATTTCCACTGCTCTCCTCTTCTCTCCTCTTCCAGTGCCGCACGTCAGGCACTGGACCCAGCTGTTCCTCCTCTTCTTCATCAACTACCTCCAGACCTGGGGGCTGTTGACATCTGAAAGACGATGGATGGCCCAGGTTCCGCCTCTCTCTCTCTCTCTCTGCCAGCTCCATTCCCTCTTCCCCCTCGGAGCTCTCAGGTTGCCCTGATGCTGACCTTGCCTCCCATGCCTCCTCCTCCTCCTCTGATTCGGCTGTTGGAGGGGCTGGCGGCCGACGGGCCATAACAGAGACAAACCAGGCCCCTAGAATACAACTTGTGAACTTGAAACCCAGCAGTACAAAATAGTGGGTGCAACAGTTCTGAGGTCTCAGACTTCCCTCTAAATATTTCTTTTGAGAGGAGTCATATTTATAGGTTATTACATGAGTTTATTCCTCAAAGATAGGACTACATACCACATATTCTCCCATGAGATTTTAGTAAAATGTTCTATGTAATGTTTTCCCTCTATATTTGAACACAGCAGATCAGGGAACTGCCCTGTTTCCCCCAAAATAAGACATCCTCTGATAATAAACCCAGTCAGGCTTTTGAGCACATGGCAATAAGGCCAAGTACTTATTTCAGGGTCTTAAAAAAATATAAGACAGGGTCTTATTTTCGGGGAAACACGGTATGTTAATCTTATTCAAAGATTAAGACTAATGACTCTTCCCATGCTTTTCTCATTAGCAAAATATAATTAACTTGGATACCTACCTTTATTGTGACATTACCCTTGGTAACCTTCCGCATGTTGAAGCCCACTGTAGGAATCATGTCTTCACTGAACTGGCCTGACTGAAGACAGAAAAGAGAAAAGCCTTTAGTGAGCTCTGTCAAGTAGCTGAGTCATCTTTTCAGGCAGTTGCTTTCAGATACAAGGGTTATTGCTGGATAGAATAGAGAACATTTGAAATACTAAGTCTTATTTAGCCTTATTTTTTCTTCCCCTTCTGTCTGAGAAGGTTAAATTTTGCAATTAAGACAGTCCACGAGCATGTATCGCATGTGAGTGAGGCCAGGAAAATTATAAAGTGGAAGGAAAAAGGATGGAACGGCCGACATATTCAGAGTCATATGTAATGACTCAGAAATACCTTGTTGGTTTAGAAAGATTGGATAGAAATTATTCAAGCTTCCCAGCATACCCTATTAAATCTAAAAGGCTACTCCAGGAAATAGTTTACTCTCAAAAAGCGTTAGGAAATAGCACTGGCCAATTAGAATGTCTCATGTTGTTCCTTTTTTTTTTAATTGGACATCAGCATAAAAAGTAATCTTCCCAACACCCTAAGGCGACACAATAGCATCTGGAAGAACTTGAAAAACTTATGCACTTCGTGGGAAAGTATAAAGTCAGCGTCATACAACATTATTCCAAAGCATAAAACCTGAAAGTTTACTTAAAGGATAAGCCCAGGCTTGAAACAGTTGTGAAATATGATAAATGAATTTTCAAAAATTATACAACTAATATTATACTGTAACGTAACATATAAGTTACTCATAATTTTATTAAAGCATTTATTGCTACTTATTTCAATATGGTATATTCCAAGATGGAACAAATGTGAGAAAACACTTCAAAATATATTTATGTATTAAATTTGTTTGCTATTCCATCTCCCTGCAAGGTGATTCTGGGTAGGTTATAATTTCAATAAATGCAAACGTATGTCTACATATCTCCCTTGAATTCATGAAGTACTTGCTCTAGGCCAGCTCAATTGGACTCTAGAATAATAATGTAAAGCTAGCCTCACACTGCTCTCTCAGGATCTGCTGAGAAAAGAAGCAGGCAACACCACTATGGATCTTCTACATAGTTTTTCCTCTACCTTGAACGCTATTAAAGGCACTGCTTGGCATCTTTGCTACTTCTTTTTCCAAGGACTTCTATCTAGCTTAGAACTCCATAGGAGCTTGAAATGGATGTGTCTGGGCTTGAAAACAGTGAACTGTCACTCTACTGTGCAAAAAAGCAAAACTTACTATGCTGAAGGAGGATGGATGGATGGATGGATGGATGGATGGATAGATAGACAGACAGGCAGGCAGGCAGACAGGCAGGCATGATATACTGTGAATGTTTGAATTACTATTCCATAAGATGCCATGAGTCTTTGTTGGAATAAAAAGTGTGTGTGTGAGAGAGAAAGGGGGGCGAGGGAGGGAGGGAGGGAGAGAGAGAGAGAGAGAGAGGGAGGGAGGGAGAGAGAGAGAGATTTTTATCCCAACAAAGAGTCATGGCATGTTATGGAATGGCAATGCAAACATTCACAGTTTAAATAAATCAGAATCTAAGAATGAAAATAATTCATTCTTAAAAAAAGGAATAAAAATCAAAACAATGAAGCCTGATTATTCTAGTTATTATGCTAAATCACAAAACTGAAATATATTTCTAGAATTCCCAAAGATAAAGACAAGTTCTTATGCAGTGAACTTCTGGAAACATTTACAAATATAGGATAGGCAAAAACACACGTTGCCTGACTATATACAACGAATCAGTCATTATTCCACCATGGAAAATAATAATGAATCCTTTCCATTCTTCACTATACATTTTTGCTACCTCTTGCTCTGAATTCTACTTAAGTTCACAACACTCCCAAATTACAAATCAATTTAGCAGAACAGGGTCCCCAAATATCTATTAAATAGACAATTACATCATTATACTGATTTATACCAGTTGTTTAATAACAGCATTACCCAAATGATAAAATGTGCATCTTTTTCATTATAGCATCACCACATAAGTGACTCAACCCATTTCCTTGTCAGCTGATATTCAGAAGACTGGGCTTTTGGCTGCTGCTGCTAAACACAGTGTTAGCTTGTATAAAGGCTTCCTTAATCACAGATGAGAGAGCCAATCTGGTGTCTATTACTGAGACCTCTCAGAAATGTGCCCAGCTGAGTTTTGGGTTTGACATCAGTTGAGACTCTATGTCAGGTCAGATTATCTTCCAAAGCTCTCTTAAGTTTTCTCTCTCTCTGCTGCTCCACAAGTTACTAGATATGAGACCCTGTTTTGGGACTGTCGCTATTGTACAGCCTCTTGGATGCATAGCAAACTCCTTGCCTGAGCCTCCTGATTCTGTCTCAGGATTGGTCATGCAGTTCCCCAGGTTTATGGTTCTTGGGACTTCAGTCTGAGGTAGCTTAGACGTTGTGGTCACCATGACGGTGTCTAACCCTAGTATGGGTCTATCCTAGATCATCCAGAGCCCAACCAGGGGCTGTAGCTGCACCCCTGGTTTTCTCAACAGAGCAGTAGCAATATATTCTGAATTTGGGGGAATTGTGTCTCATCTGTCATAGAAAGATCTTGCCCTGGTAGTAATCAGATTCTCTGCCACTGCCCCCTTGCCATAAGGAGACTGGATCTATTAGATTGATCTATCCCCAGGACTGATGAACCCAGACTGGCTCCAGAGCTGGGCTTATCCCTGATGGTTTGCCTGAACCTTGGTCATTATGTGGAACAGGAGGGAAGCTGAGGCTTTGGATTAGATTACGGTCATGTTCAACCTCTCCTCTCTCATTGATCTGGTTGACATGGTCCATGGTTTACAGAAAAGCTTAGATGAAACAGGTCCCACTCTCAATTCCAGTCATGTGGGGTTCTATAGGGTTCACTATTCTCCCCACTCCTATTTTAATATCTTCATGAAGCCTCTGGGTGAGATCATTCATAGTCATTGAGTATGGTATCATCACTTGGTTGTACATTATCCAGAGTCATCTGTCCATGAAAAGGGTGGTTATATAAGTGTGACATACTTTAGTAAAGCTACTAAAAAAAGCTGTGATGTCAGTAAAGATTCAGTAAAGTCTAGGACAGTATAAAGAAGTTTTCTTCTCAGATGAAGACTAGCAGTTGAAAACTTTCACAAAGTCATCAAGTGAGTTTCCATAGTTAGCCGCTAAACTGCCTGTATGTTAGTAAAAGTGCATCCTCTTTTTTTTTCTGTTTCTTAGTTTCCCCACCATTATAAACTTCACAAGGTAAGATGTCTACACATGTGCAAAATATTATAATTTGTGACTGTTTATTTGTGCCTTCAGTGAGATCTCTGAATAGATTTATTCTATGATCAAGTTTTTGGTCTGGGGGTTGGGTTTATTTTTGTTTTTGGGCAATCTATGGTATACTCACGAATTTTCTCCAACTCAAAAGTTCAAAATGTGTTAATATTCTCTCTGTACTGTTCCTTGAAGTCCATGCTTTGCTTCCATAAAGTGTCACAAGGAAAAACATTGCCTGCATGATTCTGATCTTTGTAGGCATATCTGAATATCTTATCTTTCATTGCCTTCATTGCTACTCTACCAAGTGTAAATCTGTGGTGTTATTTCTTGATTGATGGTTCCTTCCCTATTGGTAGCTTCTGCTCATTTGTTCATTCTTAAGTTGGTTGCTGTATAAATTGTCATTAATTTGGTTTATTTTTAATCTTAGGACATTTTTTCCACTGTGTGCCTGAACTTCCATTATTAGAGTTTGCAGATCATTTACATTTTCAGCTTCCAAGGCAATGTCATTAGCATAGTGTAGGTTATTTTAATTTTAAAACCCTATTTACCCTCTTCCAATCCAGTTTTCCTCAATATATATTGAGCAAAGCATATAGGTCAAATAAATAAGGGGAGAAGATACAGCCTTAATCTTGAGTCAGCCTGTTTCATTTTAACTCTGACGTCTTGATCCATGAACTGATTTCAGATGAGGAAAATTAGACGTTTTATGATTGTTACTTTCCTAAGCACATTCCACAATTTGATCTGCTTTTAAATATGCCAAATACTTGATATAAAAAAGTGAAGCATTCATTTTTTTTCTGCCAGATTTTAAAAGTAATAGCTGCAACTGATAAATACTTATAGACGATTGTATTTTAATATATTGGCATGCATATGAAAATTTTGATACACTACAAATCGGCAAAATTAGGGAAAATTATACATCCTCACAATCTTGACCTCATACATCATAAAGGGATTCTGGAATGTTTGAGTAATTGAATTTTAACACAGCAATGCCTGTAACATATGGAAATGCTTGCAAAAACTGTCATGAGGCATTACTGCTCTTGTTCTTGATAGTCTCCATGTCCTGATTTAATTAGTTCAGTAGCTGCAAATGACATATAATGATGCATAAGAGGCCCCTATGCCCCTAAAAAATAGGTTAATATAATCTCTCTTGCTGACAGGTCAGCTATCAACATACCAATGCATAAATAAGATTTTAAATTAAGCAAGCACAAAGCATAGCTGCCAATACATGTGCTGTTCATGGCAGTGATGAGTCATGTTATTTGACCAAGAGACTAAGACTTAAGCACACCAAAATTAGTGTTCAGCAGTCTTGAACGTTTCGCCACATAAACATTATGTACCTCATAAAAGCCTGCATATATCAATCCTTTTCATTATATCTAGTTAGCTAAGACTTTTTGACTGGAAGTTATCTGATTATGCCCCACAGTCTAGCTGTACTTAAAAGCCTTTTTCTTTTGCTTTCTTCACACCCTTGAGTTACAAGTAACGTAAAGTAAAACTCTATAAAAAGGGAATATGTTCTATTTCCTCCTATTTATATTTCTATGAATCATTCTGAGACTGGACAACAACTTTACAAGCACTGAGAGAATATACTTAAGAACATATTCATCACAAAGGAGGCAGCTGGTGGGTTGTGAAAACGTTCACCCTGAAATGTTTTTATTTAAACTTTGACGGCACAATGTACAGTTATATCTGTAGAAGGAAAGAATCTTATTTGAAACATTTTGACCATGACTTTTTCAAACTCGCGTCTATAATCACAAAGACTAAAAAATGTTTTACTAAAACATGATCCCTTTAATTCTGATTCATACATAAGGGGCAACATGTTACCTCATGCCTCCCACCGACCCGTACGCTCACACAGAGAGGGACTTCTCAGGGTGCCGTCCGCCAAGCAATGTCGGCTGGCGGCCCCCAGGGGAAGATCCTTCTCTGTGGGGGCTCCTACCCTCTGGAACGAGCTTCCCCCGGGCTTACGCCAAATACCTGACCTTCGGACCTTTCGCCACGAATTGAAAACACATTTATTTATTCGGGCAGGGCTGGCTTAAATTTTATTGGTTTTAAATTTTTATTATTAATTTTTAATGGGTTTTAGTTTTATGTTCCAAAGTTTTAGGCCAATTATGTAATAAGTTTTTTAATTCGTATTTTAAATTGTATATTACATTGTTTGTTTTACCTTGGCTGTACACCGCCCTGAGTCCTTCGGGAGAAGGGCGATATAAAAATTGAATAAATAATAATAATTAATAATAATAATAATAATAATAATAATAATAATAAGGATGTATCAACAAGTTTTTAAAACAAAACCAGGACAGAGAAAGTTCTGCTTCACTATTGCTCTTTGGTAATGAGTATTCAAGTAATACTGTGTTTCGGGAAGCAGCATATAACCTTCAAGCCTAGTCATCACTACTATAGCAATAGCAATAGCATTTAGACTTATAATTTATAATTTATATATTATAATTTAGACTTCATAATGCTTTTACAGCCCCCTCTACTAGTCCAATTCTCTGTTAATAAGCTGCTAGACATACAATGTATTGCATGTTACCCATATTTATTCAGTAAAATATGCTTATTAAAATCATATTAGCTTAAAATTAAGCAGCAGAGCTGTTATTTATTTACTGCCAACAAATCAAAGATTGAACAAATAAATGATTAGAATACTAGAATACTCCCAAACCTGTTACAAAACAGTAAATCATTAAAACTCAGCAGTGGTTTTGAGGAGGTCAGTTACAAGTTTTTGGTTTTTTTATAAGTTTTAACTTTTATAAGTTTTATATCCCCTTCATGGATTACTGCCTTGTCATGGCGAAGGGGCTTGAATAGCTAAATGAAGCTATGAGCTATGCCGTGCAGGGACACCCAAGACGGACAGGTCATAGCAGAGAGTTCTGACAAAACATGATCCACTGGAGAAGGAAATGGCAATCCACTCCAGTATCTTTGCCATGAAAACCCCATGGACAGTACAAAAATGAAAAAAGATATGACGCCGGAAGATGAGCCCCTCAGGTTGGAAGGTGTCCAATATGCTACTGGGGAAGAACAGAGGGCTAGTACTAGTAGCGCCAGAAAGAATGAAGCGACTGGGCCAAAGCCAAAAGGATGCTCAGCTGTGGATGTATCTGGTTGTGAAAGGAAAGTCCGATGCTGTTTTCTCCATAGGAACTTGGAATGTAAGATCCATGAATCAAGGTAAGCTGGACGTGGTCAAACAAGAGATGACAAGACTGAACATCAACATCTTAGGAATCAGCAAACTAAAATGGACAGGAATGGATGAATTTAATTCAGATGACCATCAGGTTTACTACTGCGGGCAAGAATCCCTCAGAAGAAATGGAGTAGCCTTCATAATCAATAAAAGAGTAGGAAAAGCAATACTGGGATACAATCCCCAAAATGACAGAATGATCTCAGTCCAAATCCAAGGCAAACCATTCAATAACACAGTAGTCCAAGTCTATGCCCCAACCACTGGTACTGAAGAGGATGTAATTGACTGGTTCTATGAAGCCCTACAGCACCTTATAGAATTAACACCAAAAAATGATGTGCTTATCATCATGAGGGATTGTAACGCTAAAATAGGAAGCCAAAAGATTACAAGAATAACAGGCAAGTTTGGCCTTGGAGTGCAAAATGAAGCAGGGCACAGAATGATAGAATTCTGTCAAGATAATATGATGGTCATATCAAACACTCTTTTTCCAACAACCCAAGAGATGACTTTACACATGGACATCACCAGATGGTCAACATAGAAATCAGATTGATTATGTGCTCTGCAGCCAGATGGAGAAGCTCTATACAGCCAGTAAAAACAAGACCAGGAACTGACTGTGGCTCATATCATGAGCTTCTCCTTGCAAAATTTAGGATTAAATTGAAGAAAGTAGGGAAAAGCCCCAGGCCACTTAGGTATGAACTAAATCATATCCCTGATGAAAATACAGTAGAGGTGACAAATAGATTTAAGGAGTTAGATCTGATAAGACAGAGGGCCTGAAGAACTAGGGCGGAGGTTTGCAACATTGTACAAGAGGTAGCAACTAAAACCATCCCAGAGAAAAAGAAAGGCAAGAAAGCAAAATGGCTGTCTGAGGAAGCTTTCTTTGAGGAAAGAAGGGAAGCGAAAGGCAAGGGAGAAAGAGAAAGATATACCCAGTTGAATGCAGAATTCCAGAGAATAGCTAGAAGAGTTAAGAATACATTCTTAAATGAACAGTGCAAAGAAATAGAAGAAAAGAATAGAATAGGGAGGACCAGAGATCTCTTCAAGAAAATTGGAAATATGAAGGGAACATTTCACACAAAGATGGGCATGATAAAGGACCAAAATGGCAGAGACCTAACAGAGGCAGAGGAGATTAAGAAGAGATGGCAAAATTACACAGAAGCACTATACAAGAACGAGCTTAACATCCCTGATAACCACGATGGGTGGTCACTGAACTTGAGCCAAACATCCTAGAATGTGAAGTCAAATGGGCCTTAAGAAATCTGAGCAACAACAAAGCTAGTGGAGGAGACAGTATTCCAGCTGAGCTATTCAAAATCTTAAAAGACGATGCCATAAAAGTGCTACACTCAATTTGTCAGCAAATTTGGAAAACTCAACAGTGGCCACAGGATTGGAAAAGGTCAGTTTACATTCCAATTCCAAAGAAGGCACTGCCAAAAAATGTTCAAACTATCACACCATTGCACTCATTTCACATGCTAACAAGGTTATGCTTAAAATCCTACAAGCTAGGCTCCAGCAGTATGTGGATCGAGAACTACCAGAAGTACAGGCAGGATTTCGAAGAGGCAGAGGAACTACAGATCAAATTGCCAACATATGCTGCTTCATGGAGAAAGCTAGGGAGTTCCAGAAAAACATCTACTTCTGCTTCATTGACTATGCTAAAGTCTTTGATTGTATGGATCACAACAAATTGTGGCAAGTTCTTAAAGAGATGGGAGTACCAGACATCTTATTTGTCTCTTGAGAAACCTGTATGCAGGTCAAGAAGCAACAATGAGAACTGGACACGGAACCACTGATTAGTTCAAAATCGGGAAAGGAGTCTGACAAGGCTGTATACTATTGCCCTGCTTATTTAACTTATATGCAGAGCACATCATGAGAAAGATGGGGCTGGATGAATCAAAAGTTGGAATTAAGATTGCTGGGAGAAATATCAACAACCTCAGATATGCAGATGATACCACTCTAATGGCAGAAAGTGAAGAGGAACTAAAGAGCCTCTTGATGCAGGTGAAGGAGGAGAGTGCAAAAGTTGGCTTGAAACTCAACATTAAGAAAACTAAGATCATGGCATCCGGCCCTCTCAATTCTTGGCAGATAGATGGGGAGGAAATGGAGGTAGTGACAGATTTTATTTTTCTGGGCTCCAAGTTCACCGCAGATGGGGACTGCAGCCAAGAAATTAAAAGATGCTTGCTCTTGGGGAGGAAAGGTATGGCAAATCTAGACAGCGTACTAAAAAGCAGAGACATCACCCTGCCAACAAAAATGCATATAGTCAAGGCTATGGTTTTCCCAGTTGCAATGTATGGCTGTGAAGGTGGGACCATAAGAAAGGCTGAGCGCCAAAGAATTGAGGCCTTTGAACTATGGTGCTGGAGAAGACTCCTGTGAGTCCCTTGGATTGCAAGGTGATCAAACCAGTCAGTCCTAGAGGAGATCATCCCAGACTGCTCTTTAGAAGGCCAGATCCTGAAGATGAAACTCAATACTTTGGTCACCTAATGAGAAAGAAGGACTCACTGGAGAAGAGCCTAATGCTGGGAAAGATTGAGGGCAAAAGAAGAAGGGGACGACAGAGAATGAGATGGCTGGATGGAGTCACTGAAGCAGTAGGCGTGAGCTTAAATGGACTCCAGAGGATGGTAGAGGACAGGAAGGCCTGAGGAACTTTGTCCATGGGGTCACAATGGGTCGGAAGTCTTCGCAACTAACAACAACAACAAAGTTTTATATGTAACAGTTTCAACTATTCCAATACCTATCTTGCAAGGCCCAAAGCCCAAGCTAGGAAGACTATTTTAAGACTCTTTAGGAGTCGTTTAAATAATAAATGCTGAACAGTTGAAAATTTAACTGGTGGTTTGGAATAAAGGATTATTCTGTACAGGCTAGGAAGCAGAAATATCAATGAAAGAGACATCAAATATATGCATATTTTTATCCATTGGAGTAAATGACTCCAATTTATGGTGCTCCTTTTTACACTAAGTGGATAAATTAGCCACAGTTCACCTATTTCAGTCCTGATCTGCCTTGGGCATATCATTTTGTTGATAAAGATCCATTCCTTCCCCTTGATATGATTCGTTTTTTATCCAGTTTGTTCCTCATTAAACCACTTAAGTTTTTTGAAAGTGTCAAAAACATTCAGATGGAGGTAATCCTATTGATACCTGAATTTCAAAAAGCTTTTGACAAGTCTATGAAGTCTATGAAGACTTGAGAAGTTGGAATAATCATGGGATTATGAAAGTGATCCTCCAATAGACTGGTACCTTGTTGAGCAACAAAAAACAAAAAAAGAAGGAATGAATGGGCATTTACACAATGGAAGTAAGAAGTGGGATCTTCTTTCTACTTCTATCCAGTAAATTAGGAAAAGTTTCAGAGGAAAATTATTTAAATGATGATATGGGTATTTTTAAGAGCACTTATTTTATGCTTCCAATACATACAAAGTATTGTTTAAGTTCTCTTCTACCTAGATATCTGGCAGGATAGGACATTGAAACAAACATTCCTTATAGGAGATAAAAATAGCCTCTTCCTTTTAACATCCTCTGTAAATTTATTAAAGCTATAGGTAGTCCTCACTTAACAATGGTGAGACTGAAATATCCATCACTAAACATAAAGGGCAATATCACATAACCATGCTGCTAAGTGATGGCAGTTCCGATACTTCCAACAGTCCCCAATTACCATCACCATAGTTAAACAAATCAGCACACAATGATATCATTGTGGTTGTGACTTCCAACTTCCTGCTATCTTCCCAATAGACTTTGCTTGTGGAAGTGGCCATGAAAATCATAATCATACGATCATAAAAAACTGCAATGCTCGGAAATTTGTAGTAGTTGCTGAAGGCCCAAATCACAATTGCATAACTGCAGGGGTACTTTAACAGCCAGAACTTTGAGGACCAGTGATTAAGTACCATTCATTCAGCACTGTTGTATAGTCAAACGGTTGTGGAATGAAGAGTCATTGACAGAGGACCACCTGTACTTGAACTCAACAGCCTTCAAGGTATAATACTGTTGTCTTAGTGAGATCAGACATGATCTATTGTTGTTAGCATTTATTATGCATATGTGATAACCCAGGGCTGGGCACGGAAGCAGCAAAGTTGGAATAAAGGCTTAACTCTCCTTTATTTTTATTTTATTTATTTATTTATTTGTCAAACACAACAGTATATATAAGTATAAGCATGAAATAACCATATGAATTGGATACAATCAAAGGGAACACTAGGACAGGAACGGTAGGGATGCTGGTGCTCTTAGGCACACCCCTTACAGACCTCTTAGGAACAGGGTGAGGTCAATAGTAGACAGTTTTTGGTTAAAGCTTTGGGGATTTTGGGAAGAGACCACAGAGTCAGGCAATGTATTCCAGGTATTAACAACTCTGTTACTGAAGTCATATTTTCTACAATCAAGATTGGAGCAGTTCACATTAAGTTTAAATCTGTCGTGTATTGTTGCGATTGAAGCTGAAGTAGTCTTCGACAGGAAGGACATTGTAGCAGACGATTTTATGAGTTATTGCTCATAAAATCATCAGTTATTATTATTGCTCCAACTTTCCCCCAAAAGTCCCACCGTTTACTCCAAGTCCAGGAACAAAGCTCTAAACACACACCTCCAATAGTTCCTGACTGCTATTAGTCCAGAGGAGCAACACAGTTCTGAGAGCAGCCACAGTTCAGGGAATTTGGTTCCAAGGAGTCCTCGTCACAGGAAGAGTTCACTGGGACTGCAGCACAACCCAGAACAGAACTGGGTTGCCGCAAAGTCACACATAGCTAAGCAAGGCAAGCAATGCAAGCAGGGAAAGGCAAACAGGGTAAGGCAAGCAAAGTATCCAGTTGCTGGTAACAGCACATGAAACTGGAAAAAGGCAATGCTTGTTCCCGACAAGTACCCCTCCCAACAGCATCTCTTTAAATCTCATTCCCCAGGTGAGCCTTTTGAAGAGGGGCGGGGTGCCCTCCTCCTGAGTAGTGGGGTTGCCTGCACTGATCCCTCCTCCTCTCCATTCTCTGTGCTCAGGTAATGAGCACGGAGAATGCTCAGGTAATTGCTCAGGTAATTGCTCATCACTGGAGCTCCACTGTCTGCTCTCTCCTCCCCCCTTGCTTGGTCATCCTGAGCCCTCTCTCCTTTGCTGGCAACCTTTCCGAGGGACCTGGGATTGTTTCATCCTGTTCCTCCAGTCATTCCTCTGTCAACCCAAGCTCCATCTCATCGTCCTCCTCAGACCCAAGTTCTGTCATGAGGTCATGACAGTATAAGTAGTTGGTTCATCACTTAGAATCAATTGCAATTGAAGCAACAAAAACTAAATATTATCTTCTTTGCTTTCAACTGTGATTTTATGTTTTATGACTATCAGATTGTAAATTGCCATTAAATATTCAGACTAGGTGGAAACAGGTAATAAGACTTGTAGCGTGTATTACAAGCAGCTGCTTTTGAAGAAACTTGGATGCTTCCAGTGCTCATTTGAATGAAAATGAAGTACTCATCTGCTAAATGAACATGGCATGTTTAACAGTATAACTGCTGTCTACTGTTTTGTTTGCAGTCTAATTCAAAGTGCTGCTTTAAAGCACTACAGGGCTTGGTATCCAGGTACCTACAAAATCAACTATCCCACCCAGATTCATCTTGCCATGTGCATTTAAATATCAAAATATGCTAAATATCAGAATCACACAAGCCATGGTATTTCCTGTGATACTCTAGGGAAGCAAAAGTTCATCTTTAACAAACAGGATAGGAAGAATATTGACACCTTTGAACACGGAACTTAGAGAAGTCTCCTGAGTATACTGTGGACAGCCAAGAAAACTGATAGATGCATTAGGTGAACACCCAGCTCTCTGGAAAAGGCTCTAATGCTGGGAAAGTTAGAGGAGAAGAAGATGACAAACAACTAAATGGGTGGATTGAATTACGATGGCGATCAATGCACATTGAAAGAGCAAGATAAGAATTGAAATGAAGAAAATCTGTGGTTGCTAGGAGTCTAAAAGGACTTGGCCCATAATCAATAATCAATCAACGCTAAGAGTTACCATTCCCTGGAGATAAGGACAGTGAAACCTTGACACACCTTTCCAGTGGCTTTCCTTTCCCGCCCCCCAACCCAACACCGCATCATCCGAGATATGGAATGCCTCCACCTTCTAGTCTCCAAAATGATATTCCACAAAATGAATAGATGCACTGGTGGCAATGGGCTGGCTTAATTAGGCTAGATTTACACACTGTATTCTGTTTTGCAAACCACCTGAAATCCTTTAGAATAGAATTTTATTGGCCAAGTGTGATTGGACACACAAGGAATTTGTCTTGGTGCATATGCTCTCAGTGTACATAAAAGAAAAGATACGTTCATCAAGGTACAACATTTACAACACAATTGATGATCAATATATCAATATAAATCATAAGGATTGTCAGCAACAAGTTATAGTCATACAGTCATAAGTGGAAAGAGATTGGTGATGGGAACTATGAAACGATTAATAGTAGTGCAGATTCAGTAAATAGTCTGACAGTGTTGAGGGAATTATTTGTTTAGCAGAGTGATGGCCTTCGGGAAAAAACTGTTCTTGTGTCTAGTTGTTCTGGTGTGCAGTGCTCTATAGCGTCGTTTTGAGGGTAGGAGTTGAAACAGTTTATGTCCAGGATGCGAGGGATCTGCGAATATTTTCACGGCCCTCTTCTTGATTCGTGCAGTATACAGGTCCTCAATGGAAGGCAGGTTGGTAGCAATTATTTTTTCTGCAGTTCTAATTATCCTCTGAAGTCTGGGTTTTTCTTGTTGGGTTGCAGAACCGAACCAGACAGTTATAGAGGTGCAAATGACAGACTCAATAATTCCTCTGTAGTGAATGCTCTATATAACTGTATAAATAAACTGACTTCATTCTTATTATGAAAGTAGTACATATGACCAAAAACAGAAACATTAATTTTAGGCCTAGGGAAACTTTTTTCACCTGGCTCCACAAGGAAACTCAACATCTCTGTCTAGGTAAATCAGAAACAATTTCCCTCAACACTCCTCCCCCTATTGTCAATATGCTACACAAATCAACATACTGATATCTGGATAGATTCAATTGTTTAATGTGAAGGGTTTGCCATTGCCTTAAAACCGATTGCCTTATTTGCAAGCATATTTTAACTGAAATGCAGCTGTAATTTCCTTTTCACTTGGGATATATTTGTATATATTTTTATTTAATTAATTTAATTAAATTTTTATACCGCCCTTCTCCCGAAGGACTCAGGGCAGTTCACAGCCAGATAAAATAACAATGAATAAATACAAGTTAAAACAGTAATTAAAAAACTTATTAAATATGGCCCTTAATTAAAATATATTTAAAAATATATTTCCTACAAAAAACCATTTCATTATTTTTTTTGCATTCTTTTTCATATTTAGAGCTGCAACATGTTTGTGCTTTGCATCTGTAGGCTTTTAATAAAGATCACAAGAAAGGTTTAGCAAAGGTCACTGCTAAACCTTCATATATCAAAATCAGCCATGGAACTGTCCACTAGCTTTAGCCCCAGTAGCCATAAATTAGCAAAACAGCATCATGTTGGCAATCACTAACAACCAAAAATATTATTCCATAAAATTAGAAAAAGAGCATATACAATTCTGCAACCTTTGCTTTAATACACTAAGTGGAGTGGCATGCTTTGCTTCGTAACAGATGATTTCAATGTTATTAAAATATTCTGAATTTACTGGGTAAATTTATTGGGCTGGGTATTCTTTTGTAGTAAATCCAGTTTTGTAACATCTTATTTCATGAGTCTACTATTATATCCGTTTGGAAAATGTCATGATCCAGTTTGAATGACATAAGAAACTACATGACTACATAAGAAACTACACTGTACATAAGGTTTACTTTGCAGTTAAAAGCCATGCTGTACAGGTAGTCCTCAATATGACAATACAGCCCAAAATGTCCATTGCTAAACAAAACAGTTTTTATGAACATTTTGACCCATCTTACGACCTTCCTTGCCACAAGCTGTTAAGTAAATCACCACAGCTGTTAAGTTAGTAACATGGTTCTTTGTAACATGATTTTGCTTGTCAGAAGGTCGCATGACCCCGGGACATTGCAACCATCATAAATACATGCCAATTTCCAAGTGTTTGAAATTTGATCATGTGACCAAAGGGATGCTGTAATGGTCATAAGTGTGAAAAATGGTTGTAAGACATTTTTTTCAGTGCTGTTGTAACTTCAAACTGTCACGAAATGAATAGTTGTAAGTCTAAGACTATCTTTATTATCATTAACATAAGTGAAATTGTTCCAGAGATACTTGCTACAATGAGGCCTGCACATAAATACAAATATACCTTTTCTAACAACAAAGCCATTGCGCTACAGCCAAATCTATATATATAAAAGTGAAAACCACTCATGCCATAATCACAAAATCTCCAGAACCGTAAAGCCTACAAACTTGAAATTTGCCATGTATGTTCCTCTTGGCTTGTATGCCATAGACAATTTATAATACTATCCTATACTTTACTACCCAAAAGAAAAGGTATATAAAATCACAGTCTAATTTCATTCCCAAAATGAAAAAAAAATGAAAGTTTTACCTAGATTTCTGACCATTATGTTCACTTTAGTTCTTAAACAAAACTTGTAATACAAGAATTATGATGAAGTAATTAGGTAAAACATTAAATATGTATCAACTCCAATCTAAGAAAGGATTCTATCTTTTAACGTTCAATAAATATTAAAAGGGCACAAGAACACCAATACAAAATAAGCCAAAGTCCTGAGCCTATAATTTGGTAAATTATGAATTATTAATTTAAATCTGTTATTGGAGAGATATTGTTATCAATGGAAGACCAATACAAAAGTAAAGCAGGTTTGTAATACCATCTAAAACAATGTAGCATTTACCATATGGCAATAACAACAAAGCCACTGCGCTGCAGCCAAATCTATATATATAAAAGTGAAAACCACTCATGCCATAATCACAAAATCTCCAGAACCGTAAAGCCTACAAACTTGAAATTTGTCATGTATGTTCCTCTTGGCTTCTAGGTGCTCACTAAGAAAGGATTTTTCGAAATGACCATCAGAGCATTAGTATTTCCTATATTATTATTAACACACTCTGATGCTAATTAGTTTCTATTCCCCCTCCCAATCTGAAAATAACTCTGGTGAGAAGGGGATAGGATAAGAGAGGCTTCTGTGGGGCAAGCCTCAGGGAGAGAAGGGGATAGGATAGGGGAGGATTCTGTGGGGCAAGCCTCAGGGAGAGAAGGAGATAGGATAGGGGGATTCTGTGGGACAAGCCTAAGGGAGAGAAGGGGAGAGAAGAGGCTGATTGTAACTATTCATTAATTTTCAAGCTGTGTTGATTTACCAAGCCCAATCACATAGTTTCGCAGTGGAGCACAGTATTCAGCTAGTTGAGTTATAAATGCATAACTCACTTGTTAACCCAGATATATTGGTTATCCTCAAAGTGTTTCTGGACACTATTCAAAATATTGGTCATGACCTAAATAAACCAATTTTTATTTGGGACTTATTTGAGCCTAGTTGACTCCTGAAAGAGAGCATTATATAAATTAAGAAATAAGTTAATTATTAAAGTTAATCAATGGACTTGTGAAGATACATTTTAATAGCTTTTTACTCAACTGAGAAATAAGAAACATCTTAATAGGGCTGGGTAACTGAAGTTTAAAAATCAGCGTAACCATTACATGACAGCCAAGAATTAGGGCTTTCTGTAGTTATTTTGTCGTTATCTGTACTTTTTATGCTCAGATTTGGTAATCTTATGACTACACAAATTGAATTAACAAATAATTGTCTATCACTTATAATAAATTCTATTTCTGCTTTAAAAATTTAAGTTTAATTTTCTTATATACAAAACCTTCCCTTCTTTCCACATAGAATTCTGTATCTCAACCTGCTCTATGTTATTCCATTTTAGACTAATAAACCAATTTTTATTAAGATGAAAAATTCTTTTTCGTAAATAAAAATTATGTTATAAATAGCAACTCAGTTGATGCTGTTTTTTTTCCAATAATTTGATTCATCAATAAAAACAAAAATCTTATTTCATCTATACAAACACAGCCACACATGCCAAGTTAAAGATAGCTGACAATTCATCTGAAAGGTTACAAGAGGTTACAAGAGGGCATGTTTACTTTGAAGATTATTTTGAAAGGAAGCTAACACAGACAGCCTTCTCATCTCAAAAAATAATTGGAGTAAGAAACTAGCATAAATCATTGCTGATATATTTTGGCTTCACCATTATAATTCAATAATACCTCACTTAAAGATATTTGCTTTGTAAACTTCAAAAAAGTAATATAATTGTCAAAGAACAAGACATTCAGGATCATGTTTTATTAGTTTAATAAAATTAACTAATAAAATTTGGCTATATATTAACTCAAGTATTCTGCAAAACATTGTCATAGCAATACATTTAGTACTTGAGTGCTGATCATAGAAATATATTCCATGAATATTTGCCTAATTTTCCTGTTATTTTCTTTTACCTAGGCAAGTGGGCTGATTTCAGCCTTCTGTAGTTTACTTCTCTTTTATCAGCCACAGAAGTCATCAATATATTTTAAATTTAAAGGAGAAATCCCTATTCAGAATCAATTTCAGGACCTATTTTATTTGTGGTTCAGACCCAAAACTCTTATGAATTTTTAGCAATGCCCAAAGCACCATTTCTAAACATTTTTTTAAAAAAAAATTATATAGGAATAAGAGGGAGAGAATTTGTCTATTTCCTTCATCAATTTCTTAAGGAACCTGCAATGATTTCCCCACTTTAGAAGTAAATTATTTCAGGGAAAATGTTGGATTAGTTAAACTTTAAATCCCAACTCTAACCTATACCCATCCAAATAAAATACAGGACCTGAAATAAAAGAGTGAATCAAATAGAGTAGAATCTTCAAGCACCTACTCAACAACCTATAGATACGAGCTACATTCTTCCTCAAAAATAGTGTTTTGCTGCCAGAGAACACATCAAGAACCTTTCAAACAATGAACAAGACTGTATCTTAGGATCCTATTTTACCTAATCTATACTAAAGCTTTTCTGCATGTATCAACCAAATTAAAAAGAACATGTCAACAAGCTCATCTCCCAAATAGAACATGAATAACAAATGAAGGCAAATATATATAGATCACAGGATAATATCTATGGAGATTCTCAGACATCCAAGTCATGTTTGTCCCAAAGGTGCTTTTTCAAAAGGCAACTGGGCTTTCTGGTTTTTCTTTGAAGACATTTCACTTCTTATCCAAAAAGCTTCTTCAGCTATGACTGGATGGTGGGAAATGGAAGGATTTATTTTCCTTGCAGACAGCTGGTCATTTGCATTCAATGCAAGTCATTAAGGTCACCTGGAAGTTTATGTTTCATCAGGGTCACCTGAGTGATACAAATGGGTGTGGAGCCTTCTTGGAACTGTTAAAAGGACTGTGTTGTAGATTGAAGATGCTATATTTCTCCCCCTCTGTTGAGAGAGGGCTGTTCAATTTTGACACAGATGGTCTCTTTGACCCCTCTTTTAAACCAGTGGTCCTCTCTGTCCAAAATGTGGACTTTACTGTCTTCAAAAGAGTGGCCTTTGTCTTTTAAATGCAGAGGGACTGCTGAATGTAGTCCTGAGGGGTTTGTTCTCCTATGTTGTGCCATGTGTTTATGATCCCAGAATAATGTTGCAGGATCCAGTCTGGGTCAGTCACTGGGACCAGAGGTTTTGTCTTCTGAATTTCAGACTCAATCTTCAGAGAATTCCTTTCTCTAGCAGAAGGTCCAGTGACTGACCCAGATTGGATCCTAGAACATTAATCCACCCAAAAAAAACAGAGGTCAGTTTCATTTAAATACCCCCTTAAGAAGGCATCTGAAAATCTTGTCAGAATTAGGGTTGTATCCATCATACTTAAAAAAAATACAATATATCAATGAATTTTAAAATTTAAATTGCTTCAATTGCCTGCTTCTATCACAGATAATATACTTACACATTTTGCTAGTAAGAGTGATAACTCATTTAAATATATTTACAAATGCACTGTTCCCTAAGTTCAGGGCAAGATTACATGGTATTCTCTACAAAGCATAGTTTGGTTTGTAAAGTACCTTCCTTGCTTATTCTTTTTTTATGCACATTATTGATACAAATGTAATAAAAGCCAAGCAGGATCCATTTCTAAGTTTCATAATCAAAAAGAGAAAATATTTACATACCAAGTTTATTATATTGAGGGAGGGGCTGTAAAGAACTAGTAGTATTTAACATGTGATGAAGCTGTAGTGTTATACTGCAAGCTATAAAACCATAACTGTAAATTATAACAATACAAAAACTGTAAATTACAACATTACAAATACCTTAAATATACCAAAATGATAATTCTAGACCAACAGTGAACAATACTGTTACCAAGAACACCCAACTTAGCTACACATACCTTGTTTGTTCTGTAAAAACTAACACATTAAAAAAAAACACCAACAAAGAATTTTGAGCTAATTTCAGCATGCATAATCAAGTCAACTGCTAAATTAAAGAGGCATGTTCTGCCTCAAACAAGAAAAGGTTGTGCCTCAAACAAGAAAAGGTTGTGCCTCAAACAAGAAAAGGTTGTGCCTCAAACAAGAAAAGGTTGTGCCTCAAACAAGAAAAGGTTGTGCCTCAAACAAGAAAAGGTTGTGCCTCAAACAAGAAAAGGTTGTGCCTCAAACAAGAAAAGGTTGTGCCTCAAACAAGAAAAGGGTGCCTCAAACAAGAAAAGGTTGTGCCTCAAACAAGAAAAGGTTGGGAACCACTGTTCTAAACTGTACCGCTGCAAAAGCATTTCTTAATCTATCCCAACCAGTTTCCATCAGCAGTTTGACCCCACCCTCCTATTGTTGCTGCTTTAAGTAAAAGGCCACTTTGTTCTATCATATGACTCTCATAGATGTTACTCACTAACTCTTATCTTTCTAAATCCCCTCAGTCTTTATTAAGTATGCCATACAAATTCAGCTTATTCCAGTACCAAAGTAATAGATAAAAAGCACTGTTCTAAGAAGCTGTATGGATAAAAGCCTATTAAACTATAACATTGTAATTTTTGCTACAAATTATCTGATGAAGATTCATATTCCCAAATCCCAAAGCATACCAAAAGATTTCTGTTTGTATCTAAGACTGCAAGTTACAAAACTTTTGAGAGTTATCCCACTTAACTGAGAATTACTACTAAATATACATGCATAAGTTCACAGAGCTAATTGTTTTAATACTGTCTGAGAAGAAAATTAGCATCCAGGTAAAATTAAGACTACGACAAAGAAAAGTATCTGTTACACCACAGAATACCTTGCCTCTGAGGTGCAAGAAGATTGCTAGTTCCACAAGAGGTAGCCTCAATTCTCACTTAGGAAAGCAAGACTACAGGCAAGTGGTTAAAAATGTACAATAAATTTTGAATGTTATAACCAACTTTTGATATATGAGTGAGCCATCTATATGTTTTCTGGAAAATCTCAGACACACAGGGGAGCTTCCAGGACAACCCTGAGTTCTCTGATGGATCCCACAATATTCAGTCCTACATAACGAGGCCAATCTCTACACATGTAAGTGCATTCTCTACATATAAGTGATCTTGCATTCAGTGTCAAATCTTAAACCTTGCATCCCATTTCTTCAAAAGGCAGGAAAAACCCCAAAGCAAGGCAGAGCGCCATAAAGCCAAACTGCCTGTTTTTTTGTCTCCTCCGCCACCCTGGGGAATCTCTACCCTACACTATTAGACGATTCCTTTTTGGGGGGGGGGGGCGGGATGCCACACCCACAGAAGATTCAGAATGACAACAGCCCCAAGGACGGGAGGGAGGGTTAATTCAGAGCAAGCAGCTCCTGACCTTGCTCATCCCAAAGGAGCGCTTACTACGCAGGAAGCTCCGGTCCAGCCAGGTGAAGATACCAATCTGGTTTTCTCCAAAACGTTGAGTAAGAACAATTGGGTTTTAAAAAAAAAAATCCCAGAAAGAAATGAAGAAATCCTCAGCCCCACCCCATGCCCAAAAAAGACGAAGCCTCAGTTCCTAAAACAGGCAGCAGCATCCGAAGCTTAATAACCTGCACCAAGCCACGGGGGCCCGGATAGCTTACTAGTATGTAGCGCCAACGCTGCCCAGAAAACATCGTGCGTGGGGAATAGACTCGGGAAGGGGTGGGAGAGGAAAGGATCGATCTTTCTTCTTTGCAGGCGTTTTTCGTACGTGACCCTGCTTAACAAGCCGCCACCGTAAAGGCAGCATTTAAAAGCCAGCGTTTGCAGACCAAAGGGCTTTCACCACCACCACCCTCCCAGGTTGCGTGGGACACGTTCTCCTGCCGTGGCACCTTTCTCCTATATGCAGGAGGCACTTTAAATATATATATAAATATAAGGGGGATGATGAGCCGGTTTCTGGTCCCGCTGTGGATTCCCGGGCAGGCGGCGAAGCAGCCACCCGGGGCAACCCCTTCTCTTTCCCCTCCCCAAACTCCAGCCGGGCAGAAAGAGCCGAGCCGAGCCGGGGCTGTGGTGGTCGGGGGGGCGCTCCGAAGCCTCTCTCACCGCGATGACGTTGACGAAGGTGGTCTTGCCCGAGTACTGCAGCCCGACCAGCGTCAGCTCCATCTCTTCCTTCCAGAAGAGCGACCGGAACCAGTCCAGCAGCCGAGACAACAAGGCCAGCATGGTGGCAGCGACAGCAGCCCAGCCCCCCGCGTCTCTCTCTCCCCTGCGTCCGCCTCGCCGGCTCAACTCGTTCCGCTTCGCCTTCCGTCACCACGACACCGACTCACTCCCGGCGGCTGCAGCTGTTCCCCCCTCTGGCTCCTGGCGTCCGTGGGTCATATGACGGGCTCGGCGTGCCGTAGGACAAGAACGGCTCCCGTCTCTCCGGCTTGCTCGCGGGTGGCCTCACAGCGGCCTCTGCCGGCAGCGGCGAGGCGCCACACCCGTGGAAGACTTCAAGGAGGCGGAGAGGCCGAGTGGGACGGACAAGAACACCTTCCTTTTAAAACTCCACCTGATAGAGAGCCGAGGCAGCAAAAGGAGACGCTGGGAGGAGCCGGGGGAGCCAAAGCTGGTCTGGGTTCAAAAATTTTGCTCTTTCTCACCTCTGGGTGCAATTCCTGCCTCTCGCCCCGATCAGGAAGAAATTTGAGCCAGAATTCACTTTGAAGTGATGTTAAGTGAGACCTTGATCCTGGTTGAATTGTTATTTTGTTTGTGCGCACGTGCCTTTGAGTCAGTTTTGATTCGTTGCCACTGCCTGGACAAGTCCCTGCGGTTTTCTTGGCATGAGTTTGGAAGTGGTTTGCCAATTGCCTGCTTTCTAGGGCTTATTATAATTATTTAGTTAGTCTAGGGCATATCACACACGGACTAGCAATATCTATCAACATTACATCTAAATTAGTAAAGCACAACAAAATATAAATGTTAAAAAGATCTATGTTTTTTTTATTTTTTTTATTTTGAATTTATACCCCGCCCTTCTCCGAAGACTCAGGGCGGCTTACATTGTGTTAAGCAATAGTCTTCATCCATTTGTATATTATATACAAAGTCAACTTTATTGCCCCCAACAATCTGGGTCCTCATTTTACCTACCTTATAAAGGATGGAAGGCTGAGTCAACCTTGGGCCTGGTGGGACTTGAACTTGCTGTAATTGCAAGCAGCTGTGTTAATAACAGACAGACTTAGTCTGCTGAGCCACCAGAGGCCCTGTTCAAATACCAATCTCTAGGGCCTAGGCCAGTGATGGCTAACCGTTTCTGGACCGAGTGCCCAAAACATGCATGTATGTATGCGGATGCACATGTGCAAACCCCCAAAATGCAGTGCGAGTGCCACCTGCACATGCACACACGTCCCCTACGCATGCACCACCTCCCCACACCCTGTTTTGGCTTCCAGGTTGAGCTTTCCAGGCCCAAAACGGCACGGGGAGTGGGGCTTGCACGGTGCCCCGTGCTGGCTTCCAGATTGGTGCAGGAGGCCTTCCAGGCCCAAAACAGGGCATGGGGGGGCATGCATATGAACCCCCAAAATGCAATGCAAGCACCCCTGTGCACATGCCCCCCCCACCCCCGTGCATGCATGACAAAGACCCAAAGACTGGCTGGCTGTGGAGCTGGGCTGGGGTGATGGCTGACTTGGTCGCAGAGAGGGCTCCGCGTGCCACCTGTGGCACACAGGTCATAGGTTCGCCATCATGGGCCTAGGCCATAGGCCAGCGGTTCTCAACCTGTGGGTCAGGACCCCATTGGGGGTCGAATGACAATTTGCCAGAGGTCGCCTAAGACCATCGGAAATATGGGAAGTATACTTGCGAGTCAAAGAATCGCGCTCCAATGGTTGACTCCACAAGCCAGCTGCAGGCTCTTCAGATCACTAGCCGAATTCGGCTTCAGGCGTGATGAATTAAAAAAGAGAGAAATCTTTGCTCTGATGTCTCCCTCTCAAGACAGCTGCAATCACTCCCAATCGCTAGCCTAATCTGGCTTCAGGAGCAATAAACTTAATAGGGGAGCAGTCTCCGCTTTAATGCCTCTGTCCTCAAGGCAATCGCAAGCAGTTCAGATCGCTAGCCAATACGGCTTCAGGCGCGATAAATTCAAAACGAAAATAATTTTATGGTTGGGGTCGCCACATCGTGGGGAATTGTATTAAAGGGGCCGCCACATTGTAGGGAATTGTATTAAAGGGGTCGCAGCACTATAAGGGTTGAGAACCACTGCCCTAGGCCATCTAACCATTGAAGCACAGCATCATTTATATTTTTAAAAAATTGCATCCTGGACCAGTATATGCCCTCAGTTTACAGCTGGTCACCATGTGATTTACAGTTTGACTAGGACCCTCTCAGTCACATTGTGGGGAAAATACTATGTCCCATTTGTACAGAGAGACCCAACATGTGAGATGCAAATCCTATTCAGGATGACATGTAAGAAGAAGTCAACACACACACCCCTTTATCCCAAATAAAATATTAGCCATAAGGAAAAGCCTCAGAAAAGCCAAAAGACCAAGACTAATAAAAAACTGCTTGAAGCCTATTCCACATTCCAGTCAGACACCTAAAGAAAACATTGTAAGAAGAAGCTAACTGCAGATGCTGGCAGTTAAGGAGATAACGAGCTTAATAAAAGAGGAAGCCAACTACATAGATGGCTCCATTCATAAGCAAAGCAAATACTTCCAGCAGAAGTCCATTCAAGACAGGATAATTTCAAAACCCCTACAGTAACGTTTGACAGCTAACAAAAGCCAAGTAATAGGATTATAACAAGCAGACCCTCACCCAAAATCCAGCACAGGACATAAGTCATCAACCACAATGGGAATTGCCCAACACATTCTTTAGAAACACAAAGCCCATATTGCACAAATCTCAAACTTCAACAACACAGAGCCATATAAGAACTCAGCTAGTTGTTTAGCTGACCCAGAACTGCATGCTGTCTTTGTGTGTGGTTCTGTTCACCAATACACCTTTTTTCCAATCAGCCTCCATGTTGTTTCCAGCATCTTTCTTCCAGTTTGGAACTGAACCAGATATATTTTCCTCCCAACGTGGTAATTCAAAATGTGGCACTTTTTTTATGGGATCATTTATATGACTTCTGTCATGATTTAAGAGCTGATCAGCCACTACGATGGGGTAATGCTAGGGATGAGTCAGCACTGTTTTTGGACTGATATCACTGTAATAAGAAGAGACCCTGTATCTGTGTGTGTGTGTTTCCATGCTGTAATTGTTGATTGCTGTTCATTTGAGTTCTGACCAAAGTACTTGTATGTATATATTATTTTTAGATAAAACTACTATTTAAATAACGAACCTCTGTTTACTGTATTTGCTCCTGGGTTGTCTCACATAGTCACGCTCTGTGCACTCTGACATCTTATATCTCGGCATTCACTGATCCATTTGGTTTTCCATTGGGAATCAGTATTGGGTAGATGTTGTGCAAGTGCCAGTGCCAGCCGGAGTTTCTTGGGTTTGAGTCTTCCAGATGATAAATGAGAAAGGTCATCATGCTTCTGGAGGAGCGATTTGTTCATAATTTTTCTTTATTCCCTGACTAGTGTATCTTCACTTCATAAAGCTGGTGGTCCTGTATGCCTCAGAACCCAAAGCCAGTAAATCAGAGTGGATTTAATGCCTAGGGCTGAGAGAAAATGACGGGCCCAAAGCCATCCAGCGGGCTTTTTGCTTCAGCAGAACTAAATAGATTTTTTTTTTTTATTGGCCAAGTGGACACACAAGGAATTTATCTTGGTGCATATGCTCTACGTGTACATAAAAGAAAAGATATCTTCATCAAGGCACAACACTTACAACACTTAATGATAGACATAGGGTACAAATTTAACACTTAATGATAGAACACTTAATGATAGTCATAGGCAACAGATAAGCGATCAGGAAACAATCAATATAAACATAAATTGTAAAGATACAAGCAACAAAGTTACAGTCATACAGTCATAAGTGGAAGGAGATGGATGATGGGAATGATGAGAAGATTAATAGTAGTGCAGATTTAGTAAATAGTTCGACAGTGTTGAGGGAATTATTTGTTTAGCAGAGAGATGGCCTTGGGGAAAAACTGTTCTTGTGTCTAGTTGTTCTGGTGTGCAGTGCTTTGTAGCATCATTTTGAGGGTAGGAGTTGAAACAATTTATGTCCAGGATGTGACGGATCTTAAATATTTTCACAGCCCTCTTTTTGACTCATGCAGTATACAGGTCCTCAATGGAAGGCAGGTTGGTAGTGATTGTTTTTTCTGCAATTCTAATTATCCTCTGAAGTCTGTGTCTGTCTTGTTGGGTTGCAGAACCAAACCAGATAGTTATAGAGGTGCAGATGACAGACTCAATAATTCCTCTGTAGAACTGGATCAGCAGCTTCTTGGGCAATTTGAACTTTCTGAGTTGGCGCAGAAAGAACATTCTTTGTTGTCCGTTTTTGATGACTTTTTGATGTTAGCTGTCCATTTTAGATCTTGCGATATGGTAGAACCTAGAAATTTGAAGGTTTCTAATATTGATACTGTGTTGTCTAGTATTATGAGAGGTGGAAGTATGGAAGGGTTTCTCCTAAAGTCTACCACCATTTCTACGGTTTTGAGTGTGCTCAGTTTCAGATTGTTCCAGTCGCACCACAAGGCTAGTCGTCCCACAACCTCCAGTCTGTCATGGTCCCTCAGTTTCTAACTATTAACTTGCAGTGTTAATTGACTATTTTGTTTCATTGCACTATTTTCATCTCACACATTTGATGTGCTTGGTATAGAACATGATACATTCTGCCTTTGAGGTAATTTTTTTTTTCGTTTAATTTAGGATATATACTGAAACACCACTGGTTTTCCCCAAGCATTCTGTGGTCTTAGGCAGACTAGAGATTGCATATGAGACATAGTGTTTACTTTAAAATGATGGTGTGATCAGAAGATGGGGGACAAGTTGTCAGTCTTTTGCCATGATCAGATCACTCTGTGCATGCATATTGTTGTCTCACACAAACTGCAGGAATGATAGACAAAACAGTTGGACTAAGAAACCAGCTGGATCCAGAGAGTTTTCTGAAGGTCCTTAGAAATTTTTCCCAGAGAATAAAAAAATGTGTCCAACTGTACTCTTTGTCACTAGGAAGTTAGATGAGATTGCTCCCAAGCAGCTGCTTTTTGGTGCCAGATACTTGGGGTTCCTTGCAGTAGTGGGTTTCAAATGCCAGCGCTACCAATGATCCAATGATCCATCTGTTAAGCTACTGAAGTTCGCAGATGACACAACAGTGATTGGTCTCATTCGAGACAATGACGAATCCGCATATAGACAAGAGGTCGAACGACTAGCCTTGTGGTGCAACCAAAACAATCTGGAACTGAACACACTCAAAACCGTAGAAATGGTGGTAGACTTTAGGAAAAACCCTTCCATACTTCCACCTCTCACAATACTTGACAACATAGTATCAACAGTAGAAACCTTCAAATTTCTGGGTTCTATCATATCACAAGATCTCAAATGGACAGCTAACATCAAAAACATCATTAAAAAAGGACAACAAAGAATGTTCTTTCTGCGCCAACTCAGTAAGCTCAAACTGCCCAAGGAGCTGCTGATCCAAATCTACAGAGGAATTATTGAGTGTCATTTGCACCTCTATAACTGTCTGGTTCGGTTCTGCAACCCAACAAGAAAAACACAGACTTCAGAGGATAATTAGAACTGCAGAAAAAATAATTGCTACCAACCTGCCTTCCATTGAGGACCTGTATACTGCACGAATCAAGAAGAGGGCCGTGAAAATATTTACAGAGCCCTCACATCCTGGACATAAACTGTTTCAACTCCTACCCTCAAAACGATGCTATAGAGCACTGCACACCAGAACAACTAGACACAAGAACAGTTTTTTCCCGAAGGCCATCACTCTGCTAAACAAATAATTCCCTCAACACTGTCAGACTATTTACTGAATCTGCACTACTATTAATCGTTTCATAGTTCCCATCACCAATCTCTTTCCACTTATGACTGTATGACTATAACTTGTTGCTGGCAATCCTTATGATTTATATTGATATATTGATCATTAATTGTGTTGTAAATGTTGTACCTTGATGAACGTATCTTTTCTTTTATGTACACTGAGAGCATATGCACCAAGACAAATTCCTTGTGTGTCCAATCACACTTGGCCAATAAAATTCTATTCTACTCTATTCTATTCTACCAGTTCGCTATTGGTAGCGCACAGGGGCACGCACCTGCTTTGCGGGTGCACGGAGCTTCTGTGCATGCACAGAGTGTTTTTGATGATGTCTGGGCGGGTGGGCAGAGCCTCCCACTGCCACCGCTACCAGTTCACCCTAACCGGTAGAAACCCACCCCTGATTCCTTGAAATGTAAAGCAATATGAGAGACTTCCTGTTTGGCACCGTAGGTGATGGCGGTGATCTTTACGATCACCAACCTCTGGATTATGTGGAATCGCTAGGACAGCTTAAATCTGCTGTCCAGCGGTTCGGAAAACCCCCTCTTCGGGAGAAGGAGAAGGGGTGAGCTGAGGGCAGAGGTTGAATTTCCCTAAAGCCCCTGAGAAAAAAGGGGTTTGAAGGGTTAAGTTCCCTCCAGCAACCCGAAGAGCTCCAGATCCGAGGATTCTTCTGCTTTGGCGGAACCAATCACCACGACCAAACGCCGAGATTTATTTTGGACAATAAAGGATTATACCGGACAGAACGAAAGTGGGAGAACTTTAAGCAAGTAGCCAAGCCGATTCCCCGATACTTTGTAACAAGCTTGAAAACAGCAAGAAAATGGAGGCGAATTGTTAACAAGTTAACGAGTGGAAAGCGAAAGTGATACTTTCAGCGTGTGCCTCTGCAGTTGGTAATTTGCATGTTACTTGCTGCTTTAACTCTTTGCTGCCTGCTGATAGAATCTAGGAGATTTTTTAAATACTGCTTTAAAAGACTGTGTTTCTCAGAAGTTAAGAAGATTTAAAGTGAATATTAAGTTGGAAATAAATAAATAAATAATTTTATAGAAGATGGCAGCCAAACAATTAAAGTCTACTGTAACAAAGAGCTCTGGAACTTTATCAGCTGGTGCCTCTCCAGCTCATACAGCAGAGACTAGAACATTGAATTTAGAGGCGTTACAAGAGAACTTAAAAGGCTTTATAGAAGAAAAATTTAAAGTTATAACTGATGAGATGTCTGAAATGAAAGAGCAGATATCAGAAATTCAAGTGGGAAATAAAGAAGTTAAAGAAGGATTTGTAATGGCAGTACAAAGTTTGGCAACGAATGTGATTTTATTAGAAGAGGAGGTTGAAGTAATTAAGCAATGTAATTTAAAATTAGAAAATAAAATGGCTGAATTTCAAAGTAAAATGGAAAAGACAGAGGATGAAATAGTTTTGATACAATACAGAAATATGGAATTTGCTCTAAGAATTCGTGGTCTGAAAGAGAATAAAGAAGAGGATTTAAGGGAAATTTTTTCTGAAGTATTTGCTGAGATATTAGCAGCTCGTCCAGTAGATGTGGCTTATCAAATTGATAAAATATATCGTGTGAATTCTTGGATAGCAAGGCAAAAAAAGTTGCCAAGGGATGTTGTTATTTATTTTACAAATAGAACAGTGAGAAATCAGATTTTGCAAGCCTCATATAAGGGGGAGAAGATTCAGATTGCTGGTCAGGATATTTTAATATTAAAGGAAATTCCACCAAAATGTTAAGAGCTAGAAAGGAATTTGCCTTCCTGGTGAATGAACTTAAAAAACGTCAGATTGAATATAGATGGGATATTCCAACTGGTATAATAGTATATTATGCAGGGAAAGTACATCGTCTCAATACAGTTGGAAAAGCAGAGAATTTTATGTTGAGGCATTAAAGTTGGAAGTCTTTCTCCACTGGATGCTAGAAGAAAGGAGACTGAAGTGAAGGAAAGAGAAGTGAAGCAGGTTCAAGAACAGATTGCGATGGAAGAAGATTTATTACAAGTGTTGGAAATACCTATGACGGGTCCAGATTCAAAAGAACAAAGGCTGACAAGAGCTGCTGCTAACCGCAAGGAACAAGAGATGAAGGCACAACAACAACTGGCAACTACTACAACGGAAACAGTGGGAGGAGCAAGGCCTAAAGCAAAATGTGATTTGCGGCTAGTGTTCCAAAAGTTTCCTTTGGCCGATAATGGCAATTAAACTATTATCTTGGAATGTTAATGGTTTGAATTCACCGCAGAAGAGAAGGAAAGTATTTCATTATTTGAAACAATTTAAAAATGACATTACTTGTTTACAAGAAACACATATTAGATCTTTAGACCAGAAATATTTGATAAATTCAAAACTGGGAGTACATTTTGTTGCCTCCTCTTTGGAGAAAAAAAATGGTTTAGTTATATATATAAAGAAGGATATATCAGCAAAATTAATTGAGGTGGATAAGCAAGGAAGATACATTGCTATTGAACTCTTGTTGGAGGGAAAGAAGACATTATTAATAGGAGTTTATGCTCCAAATCAACAACAAGAAAATTTTTTCAAGTTTTTACATAAAAGAATAGTATTTTGGGATTATAAATCATATATATTAATGGGTGATTGGAATGGTGTGTTGGATACTCAAAAAGACAAAAAAAGCTTAAGGAAGGTATCAAGCCGGGCCAAATTACCAAAGGCTTTTTTTGAAATGATGGAGGACTTGGAATTAAGAGATATTTGGAAGAACATAATACAGAAGAGAGGATTTTACCTTCTTTTCTGATAGGCACCAATCATTTTCGAGGATTGATTTTATTTTGATTACTAATGACTTGTATTCTAGAGTGAAGAAGGCGAAGATTTGTTCAAGAACTTTATCTGATCATAGTCCAGTTTGGATTGAATTTGATCGGGAAAAGGAGGCTAGGAGATCATGGAGGTTGAATGAGAATTTGTTTAAATATGAACAAAATGTAAATGAATGTAAAAACAAATGAAAGAATTTTTATTATGAATATGAAAAAGAGACATCTATAGAGATGATTTGGGACTCCAGTAAGGCTTATATGAGAGGAAATCTTATACAAATGAATATTAAATACAAAATAAATTGCAGAAAAAGAAAAAGGAACTGGAAGAGGAAATTAAAAAGAAAGAACAATTATTGATAAATAGCCCAGGAAATAGTAAAATAAAAGAATCAATAAATATATTGAGAGGTCAGTTTAATATGTTGATGGCAGATCAAGTAGCAATTAATTTACAATATGTAAAACATAATACGTTTAATAATGCCAATAAGCCAGGAAGATGGCTTGCCTATTTAATAAGGAAAAAACAGAAATCACGAACGATTGATAAAATAGAATATAGGGGTAAGGAAGTTTATCAAAAGAACTTGATTAAAAAAGCATTTTTAGAGTAGGGGTCTTAAAATGCCTAATTTAAAATTGTATTATGAAGCAGTTGTTTTATCATTAATTACTGATTGGATTAATTTAACTGAGGAAAGAGTTCTGAATATAGAAGGTTATGGTTTGTTATATGGGTGGCATGCCTATTTATTATATGATAAGAAAGTTGATAAAATATTTAAAAATAATATAATTAGAAATGCATTATTGAGGGTTTGGAGGAAATATCAATACAAAATAGAGGGAAAGATTCCAATATGGGCAAACCCGAGACACATGATAGAAAATATAAATATATATCAAAAGATGGAGGTAGTTACTTATAAAGAACTTCTTTGTATGGAAAAGGGGGAGTTACAATTAAAATCTAGAGAAAAGATGGGGGAAGAAGGGAAAAATTATACATGGTTCCAATATGGACAACTACAAGCTAGATGGAAATTAGATCAAAAAATAGGTGTTAAGCAAATTGAGGATAATTTGTTAAACAAATGAGAGATCAAGGTCAACAGCATATTAAGAGGTTGTATAATGTATTAGTAGAAATAGATTCAGAGACTGAACTGGTTAAGGATTGTATGATTAAGTGGGCACAAAATTTTCAGCAACCAATAATGTTGGAAACTTGGGAAAGAATTTGGGTGAGGAATGTTAAATTTACACAAGCGCAAAATATGAGAGAAAATTTTTATAAGATGTTTTATAGATGGCATTTAGACCCCAAAAAATTGTCATGTATGTATCCTAATGTACAGGCTAAATGCTGGAGATGTGATTGTGAAGATGCTACTTATTATCATATATGGTGGACTTGCAAAAAAGTTAAAGCATTTTGGATTAAAGTATGGTGGATCATGCAGAATATTTTGAAAAAGAAGATTAAGTTTACCCCGCAGTTCTTTTTACTAGGAATAATTATGGATTGTACAGCTATAGAGACTAAATTGATTCTGAACTTAATAACAGCCGCAAGACTTTTGATTGCTCAATATTGGAAGAAAGAAGAATTACCTACAATTGAAGAATGGACTCTTAAAGTATCAAATCTGGCAGAAATGGCAAAATTTCTGCTTACTTGAAAGACTATACACAAGAAAAATATATTTTAGAATGGAAAATGTGGATTGATTATATTCAAAATAAGTATCAGATAAAAAAATATCAAATAGCATATGAGTAAATTTAGGAAATAATTTGTATTAGATATATTTTTGAAGGAGAGGGGAATTGAGAGTGTGAATAAGCGTGAGAGACTAGAGATTATAATTTAGGAATTATTTTAGATTATGATTGTTAGTTTTGATACCCTGCATTTTGTTCTGGGAAGTCGGGGTGGGGGTGGGGGTAAAGGGAAGGAATTGGGGGTTGAGGTTAGTGATGGAATGATGGTTAATGTACAGGGATTATTGAAGATGTATAAATATAATTAATGTAGGGTCGGGTCTGACCAGTTGCCATTTTAGAATGGTGGGGAGGGAAAAAAGAGAGAGTAGGAGGTAGGAAAGAGGAGAAGAGGAAGGAAGAGGGGTAGAAGAGGGAGAAGAGTGTAGGGTGGAGGGAGGAGAGGAGGTAGATAAGAGAAGGAGAGGAAGGTTTGGAAAGTAAAAGAAGGTAGAAGAGGGAAGAAGGTTAAAAAGGGGGGTGGTGACTGGGCAGGCCCGACTAATTGTATATAACTGTACATTGGATGAATTATTTGATAAGATTGTAAAAATAAAACTTTTTTATAAAAAAAAAAAAAAAAAAAGAAATGTAAAGCAATATAATGGCAGAAAACAAATCAAGTGAATATGACCACAGGAATATATTGTGGGAATAGGAGCAGCAAAGCATTCCTTCTACAATCTTACTACATCTGCAGACTGGTATCCAGCAACCTTTATAGGAGTTACCCGTGATGTATTGGGGAAAGACAGGTTGAAGATTGCTCTTTGGGCCACTGTGACGTATCTCCACAATTCTTTGCAGAACATATTTGCTCAGTGTTAGGTGGGGAATCTAGTTCAAATAATGCCTTATGAGTCAAAGTAACATTTTTTTGATCCTGTAGCAATACAGGAACCAGATAGGTTTATCAGTGACATGAGTTATACCAGATGGAGCCATTGATCCATCTATTGTCTTTAAAGGTGTGTGGATGGATTTCGGAGGTAATTAAAGCTTTCTTAGGAAGTACTGCCTATTACGAAAGGGGAGTGTCTTGATCAAGCTGGGTTAGACAACATCTGCCCAGTCCCAAATTTATTTTGGGAGAAGATTATGGACATGCTGATAGAGTTTCAGCTAAAGAGATCCTAAACAAACTAGATCTGAATACTTCCCAGTCAGGAGGAACTAAACAGCACTGATGGATCCAAACAAGCTCATACCCAATGTTTTTAACAGTTAACTGTTTTAACTGATCCAACTGATTCAATCCCAGTCACTAGATTAGTTTAGGGGGAGGACATCTGTGACTGCTTGGACTTCTGAGTCCTCTTGGATTGAGATCTCCTTTGGATCACCAAGTGGAAATTTTTGACCACATAGCTTCCCAATGAACCTTTCTGGACTGGGAAGCATTTACAACCATGACTCATGCCCTCTTTGTTTTGTACTTAGACTGTCTTTGAAAACAACTTAAAATGCAGGTGATACAAAATGCAGTGGTCTGGTTCTTAACAGAGACAATAAGATTCAATAGCCGATCGGTTCTGCAGGCGTGGCTTGGTGGGCATGGCAGGGGAAGGATACTGCAAAATCTCCATTCTATCCCCACTCCAGGGGAAGGATATTGCAAAATCTCCATTCCCACCCAACTCGGGGGCCAGCCAGAGGTGGTATTTGCCGGTTCCCTGAACTACTCAAAGTTTCAGCTACCGGTTCTCCAGAACCTGCCAGAACCTGCTGAATAGCACCCTGTTCTGGATACAATTGAAGATGGTGGTTGTAACCTATGAACTTGTACAAAGATCTGGATGGTCTTTCTCACTAAATGCAGCTTGTCCTGAAAAAAAGAGTATATTTTGTAACTCAATGTTGGACTGTGGAGTTCTTGGTATTCTCTGAACTTGATTGTTTTCTTGTAAACATTTCACTAACAAACTAGGTAACATCATCAGTGCACTGGTGATGTCATCTAGTTTGGTAATGAAACATCTACAAAAAACAACAACAGCAACCACCAAGCTCAGAGAACATCAAGGACCCCACAGTAACTTGTCCTGTGCATCTCATGGGAAGAGTTACTGAGAGTCTCTCCCAGGCATAGTGGGAACATGCCTTCTTGATGGTATAGGAAGTTAGCACCCATCCCTCTCCTAGAAGAATGAAATATTTTAGAAAATATTTAAAAACGCAGAATATATTTCCCTGGATGAGAAATGGAGAAACATGTTTTAAAGACAAAGCAGCTTCCTGACTCCCCCACCTTTGTCAATGGGTCAGAGACAGAAACTCACTCCCCCCACCTTTGTCAATGGGCCAGAGACAGAAACCCATTCTCCCCACCTTTGTCAATGGGCCATCATCATCTGCAACACAATAGGACCCACCTAGCAACAGAAACTCACCACATGACACCGGGGAAGATTACATCAGCCAGCAAGGCTAGCTAAGACCCCACCCCCTGGGAGTCTGACAACCAATCAGGATACTCTTCTTATTTATTTATTATTTATTTATTTATTTATTTTTTATTTTATTTATTTGCATTTATTTATTTATTTCTTGTGCCCCAAAAAGCATAAAGCCAGGGTCTCAGCCCTTTTCTGTTCAGGAACTCAAGCCATGTGATCCTGACCAACATTAAACCATCTTTCCAAGCAGCCTCCATGTTTCCAGTGTCTTTGTCCCCACTTGGAACTGAACCCAGATGGATATTTCTTCCAACAATGGCAACCCCCATACTGTGGAATCCTACATCTCTTGAAAAAGACCACCGGTCCTGCTCCCTCCATTCCTGTGTGCTTTGGGAGCAATGCACTTGATGACAATTTGATTTCTGTGGGTTTGGTTATACTGATTACATCTACCTGCTTGTTTTTATCTGTTTTGTCAAAGTGTAAACCACTCTGTGTCTTTTTGTGCCAATAAATAGCACAAAAGCAAAATGATCTGGGGATCATCCTATAAAAGAGATCACATCCTTTAAAAAAACCATTACAATTCTTGTGCTAATTGGCTGGGATCTAAATAGTTCAGGTGGTGTCATTTGCAGGAACTGATAGAAATAGCCTTCCTTCCCTCCTTTGGAAACTAGGTAAAAGGGCCATGACTGAGTTAACAGAATATAAATATGAAAAGAAATGCCCCACTGAAGAGTGAATGTCTTTTTTCCAAGTAAACATGACTGATATTAGTATGTTTGATAAATGATAAGGCAGGACTTCAATGTGTTCAGTCACTGTGACTTTCATTCCATTTCTATTTTGTATTCTGTCACTGGGCTTTAATTGCTTTTAACCTAGCCATAAACCTAACTATAAAACTACTTTCTGTGGTTTTCCTTGTCTAAATAAGAATATAGCAACATCTAGATAGCAAAATCTAGATCACAGCATCTGGCTTATCTTCTCTGAGCTAGGAAGCTATGCATATTTGGGTCTGGATAGTGCTTGAATGGAAATCCAAGAGCTGTAGTCTAGATTAGAAAGTTGAAAAAGTCCCCAAAGCAAGCATTGGAAAAGTATGCCTGTATTGTGGCCAAGAAAAATATTCAATTTATATTTTTCTTTTTGGCTTACATGAGCACCTGTGAAATTCACAGGTCAACTCAAAGCAGGTTTGAGACTTGAAGAGAAAAACTTTCTAAAATTGGCCATAAATGGCAATCTGGAATCTTGAAAAAAAGCATACTAAAATGTTCATATACATTTTATTGCAGACTAGCTGGAGACCCATGCGTCGCAACGAAACTATGTGCTCGGGATTGATAAATTGACACTTACTGCCTGAAACTTAATGTAGAATGTGTAACTCCATAGCATCAGAGTGTGTTATTATAATGCAACTGGCAATTGGAACAGAGGGGGAGGGGAGTAGAATGTCCCAGCATCCATTGGTACTCATCTGGCTAGTATCCTGTCAGTGTGTGAGAGAGTTGAGGGGTGTTTGGAAATTCAAACAGTATTTGCTGTGTGAGCAAGAAGGACACAAGAAGGAGGCTGGCCGTGGCTTAGCTCAAGTGTTCTGTGTTAAAGCTGCTTCCTGCTGTGAAAGTAAAACTGAAAGTGAAACTCCTCTCCTCTGCATGTGTTTTGCATTTGGAGCAAATTTCTTTTGAGGTGAGGAGGGGGAGTAGCATCAGAGCGTTTTAATAATAATATAGGAAATACTAATGCTCTGATGGTCATTTCAAAAAATCCTTTCTTAATAAGCACCTAGAAACCAAGAGAAACATACTTGGCAAATTTCAAGTTTGTAGGCTTTACAGTTCTGGAGATTTCATGATTACAGCATGAGTGGTTTTCACTTTTATATATATAGATGATATTTACTCTTACTATTGGCACTGAAACTCCAGTAATGATAGAGTATACATCTCAATATCAATAAATTTTAAATTAAGAATGCATCCCATTCACATGATAATCCAATTGTGAAATAACTATATTAAAGAAACTTTCTGATTCCAGTGAGTTTTGTCCTAGATGCTCACTGCCATGAAATGACAGCACCTAGCTGAACTTGGCTGATCTCAAAAAGCTAAGCAAGGTTGGAAGTGTTTATTATTTAGATTGAAACTATCAGGAAGTGTGCCCAAACTATTGCCTAGACTAGGAAATAAATAAATAAAAAACTATCCTGCACTAGAAGTTGCATATCATTGAGTTCCAAAGAACAGCTGAGAAGATTATAGGAAGCTCGCTTCCCATTATTCAGGATACTGCTTACAAGCTCTATGTGTTTAGAGCTCGAAGTATATTTCCATTGCTCGTTTCTGAGAGGAGGTTTTGAAGTATCTATAGCAGGGGTGTGAAACTGGTTGCCCGCGGGCCAGATGCATCATGCGTAGGCCACGTCCACCCCAGCTCTGCAAAGGGAAAAAAGTCACGATATATCATGTGACGGCAACTTGACATGCCACGTTTGACACCTGTGATCTATGACAACTAGATTCTGGAACAGTTTTGTTCCTTATGTCATCTGTCTTATAAATTTGGTGGATTCTTTTTTTTTTTTTTTGCCATGCATATGTATACATTCAAACTAGACTGCGATGTTCCTCTGTATCATAGATGTGTATCAGGGTGAAATCTAGCAGGTTCTGACAGGTTCTGGAGAACTGGTAGCAGAAATTTTGAGTAGTTCGGAGAACCAGTAACAGAAATTTTGAGTAGTTCGGAGAACTGGAAATTGCACCTCTGGCTGGTACCAGATTGGGGTAGGAATGGAGATTTTGCAATATCCTTCCCACAGGAGTGGGGAGGGAATGGAGATTTTGCAGTACCCTTCCCCTGCCATTCCTACCAAGCCACGTCCTCCAAGCCACAACCACAGAACTGGTAGTAAAAAATTTTTGGATTTCACCACTGATGTGTATGTATGTGGGTGAATGCTTAATGGTTATCTTTTGAGAGCTGAATGCAACAAAATTTCATTTTAATGTATGCTGATTAGTATATATTTAAATTGACAAAAAAGTTTTTATTCCATTCCATTCTACTTTGGTGTTGCTATGAAGATCCTACAAGGACTGTCCAGGAATTCAACTTTTTTCCCAGGCAAATCTGTTCGGGGGTTGGCAGTGATGCCACCATCTCCAAAGTAATGACTTGAAACACTTCTGCAGAACTAGGAGGGATTGATCCATTATTATTACACTTATGTTTTTGGAAGTATGAGCCTTTTTAAAGTATTTGTTTTGTTTTGTTATTAGGATGATAGTTTTCTATGCAATTTGCAACCATTCAGGAGGAAGATGTGTCAAAATTTAATACTCAAGAATCACATATTGACCTGCAGCACGTGATTAGTTTAATTTTGATGAATCTATGGGTGATATATATAGTCCTTGGTTAGTGACCCAATTGTGATTGGCAACTTCATCACTAAGAGGTATGGTCGCTAAGAACAAAACATGACTTTGATGGGCTTACAATGTCTCTGTCATTAGGTGAGACATCTTGGGATTGCAACTTGCAATTTCACGTCTGTGTTTTCCATTAACTCTGCTTGTTGCAAGCTAGTTGGGAAGCACACATATGACAATCACATGACCATTGGATGATGTAACAATTGTAAATGTGCACTAGTTGCCAAGTGCCCCAGTGATGATCACATGACACTCGTAAATGTAAAGACTGGTGGCAAAGCTTGTTTTTTCACCATTGTAATTTTCCAGGGTCACTAAATGAAGCAGTGGGTAATTAAGGTCTACCTGTACACCTTCTCTGGGCTCTTAAATTAGAGGGGTGAAACTGTTAATTTTTGACAACCCCTCACATTAAAAGTTCCAGGATTCCACCACCCTCTAAAGGAAATTATTTCATTTTCTGTAGTTTTACACATTACTTAAATACCAGCAAGCACTTTTGTTTTTATTGACACTCATCCTATTGTGCAAATCTAGCATTATTTATAAAACATGACCTCTTTCTTCGTATGATGCATGAGAGCCAATTTGGTCTAGATCAGGGGTGTCAAACTCAATTTCATTGAGGGCCGCATCAGAATTGTGTTTGACCTCAGAGGCCAGGGTGGGCATTGCCAGCTCGACATCATTTGTGTCGAGAGCGCCTGTGTTGGCCTGAGCACTCTGCCAGTGGAAACAGGCTCCCGAGCTCCATTTTCGGCTGCAACAGACTTCTGCAATCTTCTCCCAATGAAAACAGAGTTTTTTTGGGGGGGGGGGGGTTGCAGTCCTCCTGAGCTCTGTTTTCGCTGGCAGAGGTACTGCGGGCCAGTCCTTCTCTGTTTCCAGGGTAGCTCCTTAGAACATCTGTCACTGTTTATTGTACCAGGCCCCTTTCCACTCCAGTAAGAACAGAATTCACTGGCTAATTAAAAAAAAATGACAGAAGAAATAATAGCACACAGAACTTTTCTATGAAAATTTCAAGTCCCAAGTCCTGACTAGGTGGCTCAGTGGCTAAGACACTGAGCTTGTTGATCAGAAAGGTCAGCAGTTCAGCAGTTCGAATCCCTAGTAAAGGTCTCCTGCGTGAGCAGGGGGTTGGACTAGATGACCTTCAAGGTCCCTTCCAACTCCGTTACTGTTTTTAAAAAAAGCATCCTGCAAGCCGGATCCGGCCCCCGGGCCTTGAGTTTGACACCCCTGGTTTAGATGTTAAAGCACCAGCTAGAAAGCAGGAATCTGTGAGTTCAAGTCCTGCCTTAGCTATGAAAGCTGGCTGGGTGATTTTGGGCCAGTCACTCTATCTCAGCCCAAATCCCCTCACAGGGTGGTTGTTGTTGGGCAAATAAGAGTAGGAAGGTGCATTGGATATGTTTGCCACATTGAGTTATTTCTAAAAATATATAATATAAATAAAAATAAAACCTTAACAATTCTAGCTCATTCTTTAAAGAGTTATGCAATGTGTATATTCAACCATAGAAGATGTAGACATTCTTTAATTTCAGGGATGAGATAAATGAGGACCAGGAGTTCCCTGTGTCTTTGTTTTTAACAATATTAAAGCCAATAGTTTTAAGCACTGACAGTTTGAGATTGCAAAAGCCACAAAAAAAGCCTCTCGGAAGTCAGAGAATGCCCGTTTTTATATAGAGTAACAGCTTAGGCAAGTGCACATATCGAACAACGAAACAAAACCCTGGTGACATCTCGTAGATCAATGTTTTTCAGACTTTGAATTGTGCAGATTTTAACTCTCAGAATTTCGCAGCCATATATCATATGTCAACATTTCTGAATCCTTTCTCATCTCTGAGACAAGATATGCTGCCTGAGGAATTCTGGGACTGGAAGTCCATACATCTTAAAGTTGCCTAGTTTGGAAAAACACTGTCCTAGATTAAACTTTAGCAGTGAGTTTGCTTCTCTTTTACTTAAAAGTTAGCCAAAGTTTGATATAGACTTATAAATATGCATGAGTGATTTCAGGATAAATGTTGTCTATGGTTGCAGATCCAAGCTGTTTTAAGTTTCTAGCAATGCCCAAAGCATCATTTTTGAACATATTCCCCAACAGTTGAAAAAGAATTATCCAGCAGTTTTTTAAAAAAAAAACATTAAAATGCAATTGTATGAATATTTATGAGTTTGTAGTCAAAGTGGGGCATGGATACAAATAAGTATTCATCACTAGCGATTTAGTATAAGTTTATACAAATCTGTTCAGAAACAAAGTTTACTAGATTCACTAGAATTTAGTCTCAAGTTAGCATTTCTATTTGAAATTACTTTTCCAAAATAAATGATCAGATTAACTCTTCTGATGCAAACATGTATTATTCTGCTCTAGAAAAGATTTGAGTCTGAACCAGAGGTGGGTTTCAGCAGGTTCTGACTAGTTCTGGAGAACTGTTAGTGGAAATTTTGAGTAGTTCGGAGAACCGGTAGTAAAAATTCTGACTGGCCCCACCCCCATCTATTCTCTGCCTCCCAATTCCCAGCTGATCAGGAGGAAATGGGGATTTTTGCAGTAACCTTCCTGTGGAGTGGGGTGGGAATGGAGATTTTACAGTATCCTTCCCCTGGAGCGGGGTGGGAATGGAGATTTTACAGTATTCTTCCCTGCCACACTCACCAAGACACCCCCACCAAGCCATGCCACACCCACCAAGACACACCCACAGAACTGGTAGTACAAAAATTTGAAACCCACCATTGGTCTGAACATTAAAATGAGAGAACAATTTTGATTAGGACCTTGCAAATTTTGCAATTTTATTATTTTGTCAGTCTCACATAAAGTTGCAGAATAAATTATGCTGAGAGTTGCTAATAAATTATGTTCACAAATTATCCTAGAAATCTCAGGTTAGGTCAACACTATTTTAACTGTAAACTGCTTTTTTAACAAAGCTTTGTAGCTTACTATTTATACAAACTTGAATATTCTACCCGCACTGAATTTTTTCGCTTTTAAAAAGAAGCAAATTGTCCTGTTTATGAATCAGTAACCATAACAATGAATGTAAATCTTATAAGTGACAATTTTATATCTGAATCTATCATTATCACATAAATGCTGCTATTATGTACATTGTGGCAATTGTATGATGAGAGCATCCATATTTTTGCCATTGGTTCACCATGGATTTGCATAGGGTACATGGGTAGGCTAGTTGGGAAAAAAAATTCAAACTCTCACTGTACCTATGGATATTTTTATGCTTGTTTAAATGCTTTTCTTTCTCTAAAGGAAAAATTTTCAAGAAAGTTGACAAATATTTATTTATTTACTTATTTATTAAATTTGTTTGCCACCTATCTCACCATGAGGTGACTAGGACTATTAAAACATCAACCACAACCATAATAAATTAGAAAAGCGATCTCTCATTGAAGGTGTTTGCAGAAGCTGATGGCACAAGTTCTCTAACATGAATTAGTCTTTTAGCAATAGCAATAGCACTTAGACTTATATACTGCTTTACAGCCCTCTCTAAGCGGTTTATAGAGTCAACCTATTGGCCCCAACAATTTGGGTCCTCATTTTACCCACCTCAGAAGGATGGAAGGCTGAGTCAACCTTGAGCCTGGTGAAATTTGAACTGCCAAACTGCAGGCAGCCGGCAGACAGCAGAAGTAGCCTGCAATACTGCACTCGTGGCGCCATCGTGGCTCACTTTTTAACTGCACTTTTGAAAAAAAAAATTTTTTTAAATAGTGCTGTCTCTGTGCATAGGGGCATCTCATAACAAAACTCTTGTGAGATAACTTGGCTAAAAGGTAACAACTAGCCTAAATTCACCTAATATATGCCATACTCAACTCTAGTGACTTGAAGCTATGGCATGTAAAACCTATAGCACTATCTTTTTGTTCCCATGATAATACCATAGAGCTTGCATGAGTCTACTGATTTTGATTGGCTGCTAGGCTACTGCTCCAACATTTTCATGAAGCTGCAGAGTAAGCAATTACTTTTTTGTTGAAATTTTTGCCGTTTGCTCCTGGGATTTCATTCTCCCTCCTCAAGCGCTGTTTGGTTTTACCATTCTCTTCACACAACTACGGGTATTTTCTTTCTCCATGTGAAAGCAATGAACAAAACATAAAGAAAGCGAAGGAAAGAAGTTGCTGGTCAGAACACCAATTTTTCTGCCCTTTTCCCCAATTGCACCATCCAGCCAATAAGAAAATGTGCATCTGCCTTGTCTCCAAATGAACACCTTCTTCCAGAGTTTCGTTTATATAACTATCCAAAATATAATGAAGTCTCGTTCCACACTGGTTTCACTTCTGGTTATCCTAGCAAAGTGCAAAACGTGTTCTGCATTTCTAATAATTTAAAACTTCTCTTTATGGCCACCAGATGGTACCTCTGTTCTAGGTTTAACAAAAAGTTCAGTTTTGTTTTAAACAAATTGCTGGACTCACAGATACTTTTTAGAGTTATCTTTAACTGCCTGCAACCTAATTTTTATACAGTATTTATATACAAAACTATAATTCTGAAATCAATTACAATGATTTAATTTTTCCATGGTAACTAAATGCATTTTTTTTCAAGTGCTATAATTCCTTTTAGCGGAAGACTAAAAACAGCTACTGCAATTTGTAATTATTAATTATAAATAATAATTACCATTAAAATATTGCATCTCCCTGACCCACAGAGTTCTTTCATCACCTTACAATATTAATCTGTTACAGTTTACAGAAATATAATCTATGTGTCGATCTTGTGTTCAGTTCCTCAGACCACTGTATTTAGAGGAACATGTATGTTTCATTTACTTAAAATCATTTGTATTCCTCTTTTTTCCATAATGCAACTCAAAGAAATAAAATTTCTTGGACAATCCCTTGTTTCTGGTACTGACTAGACACAGACCTGCCTCAACAAATTATTGTATTATAGGCCCCAAGAACTATAAATGATACAACACATTTATATTTCTCTATTTTGTTTTCATTCATTCTAGTCAGAGGTGGTTTCAGCAGGTTCTGACCAGTTCTGGAGCAGAAATTTTGAGTAGTTCAGAGAACCGGTAGTAAAAATTCTGACTGGTCCCGCCTCCATCTATTCTCTACCTCCCAAGTCCCAGCTGATTGGGAGGAAATGGAGATTTTGCAGTAACCTTTACACCCACCAAGCCACGTCCATCAAGCCATGCTACGCCCACCAAGCCACGTCCACAGAACTGGAAATAAAAAATTTTGAAACCCACCACTGATTCTAGTTCATTATAGATTATTAACATGTCTGCAATATAAATACTGAGCCACTCACAGTGAAGAGCCAATTTCTAAAACTAGAACAAAGCCTTAGTAAGACCACACTTAGAATACTGAATCCAGTGCTGGTCACAATAAAAAAAAGATGTTGAGATTCTTGAAAGAGAAGGATAACGATTAATGGAATTGGGTATGTCTAGTCTAATGAAAAGAAGGACTAGAGTGACATAATAGTACTGTTCCGATTTTTGAGCAGCTCCTACAAAGACAAACTATTTTCCAAAGCACCAAAATGCAATGCAAGTTAGTGGAAACTAACTAATGAGACAAGCAACCTAAAACTAAGGAGAAATTTTATAACAATGAAAGCAATCAATTAATGGAATGGCTTGCCTTCAGAAATTGTGGGTGCTACACAGGGGTGAAATCTAAAAATTTTCCCTACTGGTTCTGTGGGTGTGGCTTAATTGGTGGGCGTGGCTTGGTGGTCAGATGACTGAGTGGGCATGGCCAATAACAATAAATAAGGGCCTCTGGTGGTTCAACAGACTAATGCAGTCTGTTATTAACAGCAGCTGCTTGCAATTATTGCAGGTTCAAGTCCCATCAGGCCCAAGGTTGACTCAGCCTTCCATCCTTTATAAGGTAGGTAAAATGAGGACCCAGATTGTTGGGGGCAATAAGTTGACTTTGTATATAATATACAAATGGATGAAGACTATTGCTTGACATAGTGTAAGCCGCCCTGAGTCTTCAGAGAAGGGCGGGATATAAATGCAAATAATAATAATAATAATAATAATAATAATAATAATAATAATAATAATAATAATAATAATAATAATAATAATAATAATAAAATAATAATAAACAAAGTATAAAAACAATAAGAGGTATCAAAAACCAACTTTCACACTTTACACACACACAACACAACACAACTGACACACACACAATGTAAAAGCAGCTGCACTTCACACTTCACACAGCCACAAAAAGCTCAAAAACCAACTTTCACACTTTACACACACACAACTCACACACACACACACTCACAAAATGCCATACACAGCTTTCTGAAATTTTGTGTGTAGTTAGAGTGAAACACTACAGAAACACCCCAAATCTCAGAAAGCTGCACAAATATTTTATTTTATTATTTTATTTTATTCTATTGTGGACTTCAAATCCCAGAGTTCCTCAGCCAGCAAAGCAGGAAGTTAAAGCAAGCTTTTTGTTTTTTCTTCAGTAGTTGAAGAAAACATGCCGTTGCCAGCCCAAAAGAGCAGTAATTATAGGTAAGTGAGGAGGTGGAATTGGCTGGGCTTGGGTGGGGGCTCTTGTAAGTGGGGGCTGTTAAAAAGTGAGTTTAAAAACCTGTGAGGATCAGGAAACTCCTCTGGCATCGCCAGAGGAGGCTTTTAAAACCGCTGGTTTTTTCTCCCCCCCCCCCCTTCGGCTGAAGGTTTTTTTTTTAAAAAAAACTTTTAAAGTGTTCTGATGATCTCTGCTCAGCCCCGCGATCATCAGAGGGTTTTGTTTTTTTTTACTTTTCAAGGCGTGTTTCAGGTGAAGAAAAACTTTTAAAAGTAAAAAAAAAAACCTCTGCTGATGGTGCGGCTCAGCAGAGGCAGGGGGGGCGGGGCCAGGGATTTTTGCTACTGGTCCTCCGAACCAGCAGCTGCCATCGCTACCTAATCTGGGGAGCCGGTGCGAACCGGGAGCATTTCACCCCTGGTGCTACATCAAAAAGAGACTGGACAACTATTTGAAATGGTATGGGGTCTCCTGCTTGAGCAGGAGCTTGGACTGGAAGACCTCCGTGATCTCTTCCAACTCTATTGTTCTATGTTCTATGTGCTTAGTGTACGGGAAGCCTTATCGATGCCATTTTGTTACGAGATTCACCTGACACATTTCTTGGGTTTTGAAAAGAGACATTCTAATGTATTCAAATAACGCTTAGTATCAGTTGTACACAATTCCTCAGAATTAAGACTTCTTTGCAGATAGGCAAACCAGGCTTCAGTAGCAGAAAATGAGCAATTTTCTCACTGAGCATGTTAGATTCGGGCAATAACGAGGCAGGAGACCAGGATAGTGACAACAGCTCTTTACTATATGGTGAACCCAGCAGCCAACGCTGGGAAAAACCTCTCTTTATATACAGTTTAGCCGGGGGCTTCAACCAATCAGCAACGTGCTATTTTCCCGCCAAAACTTTTAAAGATACATTACACTCCTTCCCTCCCAGAAGGCACTTTACCTCTATCTACATAAAATTTACATTTTATTTATCGACGTAATCACGCAAGTAGACTGGGCGTCTCCTGACTCTTTCAGACCTGCGCAATTCATTCCCTGGGAGTGAGTCGAGCTGACCGGAGGGACTGTTTGTTCCTCTCAGCTCCTCCTCTAGGCCATCCGGCCCTGGATTATTTGCAGAGTCGTCCCTGCTGTCTTCTGGAGGAACCGGTTGGCGTCGCTGGACCTCCTGGACCCCAGATAAGTCCGCGTTTGCCCGGGTTTGAGTTAGTGGTGTTCAAGCATTGGGTAGTCAGGGCCTGTTTCATCTGATTCTATTTGACCGTTATGCGTTTCCTTATTTGGTCTATGTGGCGCCCATACCCGGCCATCCTCTATCTCTACTAGATATGATTTTGGTCCTGTTATTTCTAGGATTTTCCTGCTAACCAGGTCGGGCCCTCGCTGTAGTTGTGTGCCCACACTAGGTCGCCTACTGCCATCTCTTGTTTTACCGTGTGCCCCTTTGTAACCGTCTGGTGTGTAGTTTGGGTTTAAGCGGTCTAGTGGGCACCTAAGCTTCCGACCCATTAATAGCTCTGCCGGGCTGCGGCCAGTTGTTACACAGGGGTTCTGTGTTGGACTGCTAGGAATATATCGATTTTTGTTTGCCAATCGCCTGGCCTGATTCTGGACAATGCTTCGCGCTCGAGCAAGCGTTCTGCAAGGCCGTTCGTCGCAGGGTGGAAAGGCGCCGAGAGGACATGTCGGATGCCCTCCTCTGCCAAGTACCCTCAAACTGGGTTGCCGTGAATTGCGGGCCGTTATCGGAGACTAAGTGTCGGGCAACCCGTGGGTTACAAATAGGTGCCGTGGGACTGAAATCACTCGGCTGTCATGGATCTCATGAGAATGATTTCCAGCCATTTGGAGTAGGCATCGACTACTACCAGAAAGGTTTGGCCGTGGAAGGGCGGCAAAATCGATATGGATCCTAGACCAGGGCCCTGGGGTCTCTCCCATTCCCGAACCGGGGCTGTTGGGGTAGCGGTCTGGACTCCTGGCAGGCCTGGCATTTCCCTACCCTTTCAGCAATTTCCGAGTCCATTAAGGGCCACCACACATAGCTTCTCGCTAGACCCTTCATTCTCACGATCCCTGGGTGACCTTCGTGAAGGAGATCCAATACCTTTTCCTCAATTTCTCCGGGATCACCACTCGATCCCCCATAGCAGGCACCCCTTGAGCTGAGAGTTCCCCGTTTTTTACAAACTCTTTAAACGCTCGCCCGCGCAGCCAACCTCTTTGTACCCAACCAATTACAGTTCTTATTGTAATGTCCTTATACGAAGCCGAGCCACCTCTTTGGATGTGACTGGGCCAGAGTCCAAAGAGTCAATTAGCAGAACTGGTATCCCGGAGTGGGGTCTTGATAGTCTCTGGTAGCGGGCATCTGCTCAGGCGTCTGCATGCCTAATTCCTTTCCTGGCCGGTGTAGTAATTTGTAAGAATATGCTGCCAGGAAGATAGTCCATCGGGTCAGTCTTGGGCGAAGTGCCGCAGGCGTTGGGCGGTCGCCAGCCAGCAGACCTAGCAAGGTCTATGGTCCGTGATGATTTCAAAATCACGACCAAATACATATTCATGGAATTTCTTTACTCCGGAGACTATAGCCAAGGCTTCCTTATCGAGCTGGCTATAATTCCTTTCAGTTGATGACATGGTTCGGGAGTAATATGCAATAGGGGCTTCTGTGCCATTTGGTAACCTGTGGCTGAGCACAGCCCCACCCCATAGGGAGATGCATCGCAACTTAACACTAATGGCAGCGTGCCATTGTATTGGATAAGGAGGCTATCACTCGATAGGAGATTCTTTACCCTTCGAATGCCCTAGCTTCCGCCTTTCCCCAAGACCATGCAGCCGCTTTGCTAGTAATTTATGCAGCGGCTCGGCTACTGTTGCCTTATTCCTTAAGAATACCGCGAGAAGTTGACCAGACCTAAGAATGCCTGTAACTCCGCTTTTGTTCTTTGGAACCGGGGCCTTCCTGATGGCCCGCATTTTGCTCTCAGTGGGGTGAATCCTTCCCTGTCTATCCGTAGCCCAGGAATTCCACAGACTCAACCCCGATCTGGCATTTGTTCAGTTTAACTGTGAGACCGGCAGACCGGAAAATGCCCAAAACTTTTCGCAGCCTTACCCTAATTCCTCTAGATTCTCAGCGGATACCAGTACATCGTCAAAGTATGGTACCACCCTGGTAGGCCCTGCAATAGCCGCCCATTAGGTTCTGAAATAACCCTGGAGCCACACTAACCCCAAACTGTAACCGGGTACACTTAAAAGCCCCTCTGTGAGTCACAATTGTCTGCGCTTGGCTGTGCTGTTATCTACGGGCAGCTGTTGATAGGCTTGGGCCAAGTCTAGCTTGGCAAAACTTGCCCTTGCCCCATTGAGTGCAGTAAGTGCTGTACCACCGACGGGTAAGCACTCTTTGCAACGCTTTGTTAAGCTGCTGCCTTATAGTCAGCGCAAATCCGGACCGACCCGTCCGGTTTGACTGGGGTGACTATAGGGTCTCCCACTTAGCATGGTCAACTGGCACTAGAATTCCCTGGTTTACTAGCTTGTCCAGTTCCCGGTCAATCCTGGGCTTTAGGCGACGGGACCCTCCTAGCCTTTAGGCGGATAGGGGCAACTTGGGGTCTAAGTTAAAGAGATAGGGGTCCCGTGTACTTGCCCAGGCAGTCTCTGAAAACGTCCCCAAATTCTTTCACGAGTGCGTCTTTGAGGTCGACTTGTTTCTGAAGATTCCAGTCACTCCCATGCCCAATGCTCGGAACCAGTCCAGTCCCAACAAGCTTGGCAGGGTCCCATCGACTATGGTGATGGGCAGAGTTTTCTTGTATTGTCCATACTCGGCGTGGACGGACGTTACCCCTCGAACAGGGATGCGATTCCCTTGGTAGTCTTGTACCTTTAGTTTCTGTGGTTGCAGCTTGCGCTTTGCGATGGCGGGTAAGGCTTTCACGAGAGTGTCCCAGGACATGATCGTGATCGATGAGCCGGTGTCCACCTTCAATCGGCACGGCACCCCCTCAATCTTTGCCTTTGTAAAGATTTTTTCTCTAGGCGTGTTGATCGTGACCCACTCTCACGACAGTCTGATTCAACTTCGCCTTTTTAAACTGACCAATCACGGGCGCTTCGCCGTTCCAGCGCTCTGATTGGTTTGAATTTTTGGCGGGAAGGTTGGGGTGCTCGACAGACCTGTGCTAGGTGCCCTTCCTTCGCACCGCCGACGTTGCATCCTTAAATTTGCATTGTTGTCGTTGGTGTTGCCCTCCGCAACTTGCGCAGTCACCCCGGTCTTCTTTCTCCGGCCTCCTGGTGTGGAAGACTCCTTCCTCTTCCTCACCGTCCGACTCGGCCTGGATCTCCTCGTTGTGGACCGGGGTTGCTTTCGCACTCGCCGTTGGTGCGAGCGGCTTTTGTAGAGTTTCCGCTGCTTGGGTAGACATCTCGTGAGCCCTGGCTTCGTCCAAGGCGTTTGCCAGCGTAAGGTTGCTTTTAGACAGCAGCCGCCTCCGCAAACGGATGTCCCTGACCCCACGGATGAGTTGCTCCAACAATGCCTCATCCAAGTCTCGGTACTCGCAATGTTTTGATGCTTTCCTCAGGGCAGCCATGTATTCGCTGATGGGCTCGCCCTCTTGCTGTCTGCGCTCCCCGAATTCGAACCGTTTCACGTACTTGGACGGCGTTGGTGCGAAATGGGCTTTCAAGAGAGTCTGCAGGGTTTGCCACGGTACCGACTGTACCGATGTTGGCTCCGCCAGGGATTCTGCGGTGTCGAAGACTTCTGGACCGCAGTGGCTCAGGAAATACGCTCGTTTCCTGTTGTCTGAAACTTCTTGAAGTTCGTTCGCCTCGAGGAAGCACTCGAAGCGAGCCATGTATGACCCCCATTTCTCCCTAGCTGGGTCGAATGGCGCTGGCGGAGTGTAGCTGGCCATCGCTGCTTTCCGCCCCTTGTTTGCTGGGTTCGCTGCTTCCTGGTGAGTTCAGCTCTTTTCCTGGCTCTCTTAGCCTCGAGATCCCACCTTCGTCGCCAGTGTTAGATTCGGGCAATAACGAGGCAGGAGACCAGGATAGTGACAACAGCTCTTTACTATATGGTGAACCCAGCAGCCAACGCTGGGAAAAACCTCTCTTTATATACAGTTTAGCCGGGGGCTTCAACCAATCAGCAACGTGCTATTTTCCCGCCAAAACTTTTAAAGATACATTACAGAGCAAATAATTTAAGGTAATTAAATTGAAAACATTAAACTTGTTTTATTTTTATTTCATCTATTTTATTGCTCAATGAAACAATAAGCACAAATCTGGAGAAAGCAATCAACTATTTGGGGGTGGGGGAGGACATAGACTCCAGTAATCAATAGAAATTATGGACTGACATTGGCATAAGAATGTTTTCACCATCACAGTTCACGTTAAAGTTATTTTGGCAGATTCTTTTATAACCTTTTTTTTTTTGCTGCATGTTTGGGATTAAAGATTATTCACCACTTTGACCATCATGATATACTGAAAATAGGTGGTTGTTCTAAACTGTATTCACAAGATCTCAGTTAATGGGAAAAAATGGCCTAATTTTGATCCCATTATCCTAAGCAAATAGCAAAGGAAACAAGCAAGTCAATGAAAATGTATATCATACTGTACATAAATGTTTAGTCATTTATCCTGATTCTTTCCTCCAGTTCATTTACTCATCCACTGCTTTTTATGTTTTTTATATCTTCTGGTATTTACCATATGGTAAATGTAATGGATGTTATGAATCAGCTGTCAATACATTTTTCCAAAGGAAGGCCTTTGAGTAGCATGCTAAAAGCTGCAGTCCAAAAACGAATGAGAAGGAATAGAATACTGGGTAAAATTGATTCAATTTACATTTAACGTTAATTAAAAAGTTTAATTAAAACTTGCCTCCTGGAGTTGTGGATGCTGTCACTGGAGGTTTTCAAAAATTGACCGGACAACAATTTCGCTTTCTGCCTTGAGAAGAAGGTTGGACTAGAAGACTGCTGAGGTCCCTTCCAGCTCTGTGATTCTATGGTCTATATCAGGGGTGTCAAACTCAAGGCCCATGGACCAAATCCATACTGCAGGGTGCTTAAATCTGGCCCACAGGACCAGCCTGGAAATATCAAAGGACCCACCCATTTCCAGCCTCCACGGCCTCCTGCAGCACTCTGTTGGCCAAAAACAGGCCATGCGGGGCCTCCAGCAGAGCGCTACAGGAGAACTGGATTATATTATGTGGCCTCAAGTAAGTGCCTGATCTGGATACAAATAATAATAATAATAATATCAGAGTTGGAAGGGACCTTGGAGGTCTTCTAGTCTAACTCCCTGCCCAGGCAGGAAACCCTACAAATGGCTATCCAACATTTTCTTAAAAATTTCCAGTGTTGGAGCATTTACAACTTCTGCAGGCAAGTTGTTCCACTGATTAATTGTTCTAACTATCAGGAAATTTCTCCTTAGTTCTAGGTTGCTTCTCTCCTTGATTAGTTTCCACCAATTGCTTCTTGTTCTACCCTCAGGTGCTTTGGAGAATAGCTTGACTCCCTCTTCTTTGTGGCAACCCCTGAGATATTGGAACACTGCTATCATGTCTCCTAGTCCTTCTTTTCATTAAACTAGGCATACCGAGTTCCTGCAACCGTTCTTCATATGTTTTAGCCTCCAGTCCCCTAATCATCTTTGTTGCTCTTCTCTGCACTCTTTCTAGAGTCTCAACATCCTTTTTACAACGTGGCGACCAAAACTGAATGCAATATTCCAAGTGTGGCCTTACCAAGGCATTATAAAGTGGTACTAACACTTCACGTGATCTTGATTCTATCCCTCTGTTTATGCAGCCCAGAATTGTGTTGGCTTTTTTGGCAGCTGCTGCACACTGCTGGCTCATATCTAAATGGTTGTCCACTAGGACTCCAAGAAAAAAAAAACACAACATCCTATGTTAATACTACAGTTTAATGCCAGATTTTACATATTGTAGGTCCATTTAATCTACAATCAACAATCTATAATTGACCATCATTTCTGGAAATTTACCTTTAGATCTTGTATTACCATGTTATTTATGCTATTGTATTTTTATTATTAGTTGAATAATAAAAAATACAACAGTATAAATAGCTTTTCTGCCTGGAAAAGCAATTTACTATTAAACAATGGGGTATAAATTTAGAAATAAAAATTTTTAGTGGAGTATGAAGAATAAGTAATAAATGTTTGCCAGTAATATCTGGTAAAAGAGATAGGAAAATGGTTATAATAAAGAACTGTGGAAAGAAAGAAGAGAAAGGGAAAAAAATGCATCTTGAGCCTCTGTGAAACGCCCACCATGGCCCCTCCCACCTTTGGCCACACACCACCACCACCACCAGCTCTCCGAGGTCAACCACAACCTGATGTTGCCCTCAATGAAATCAAGTTTGACACCCTGGTCTATATTCTAAAATTACCGTAAGTTTCTATCTTTAACAATCCAATCCTGGGTTTAATCATGCTTCCTTTCTGTCACATTAAGCATTCTATTTGATAACAGCTTTTGGATGTCTCTGAGATGTTAGCGCATTGCACATGGCCCAAGAGCTTGTACACCTCTGACTTATATATTGTCTATAGATTTTAAAATACTTTTACTGTATTCTGATAACTCTTCTTTTTTAAACCAGTCAGAATATTTGTCTGTTAGCTGGGGAATATTGAGATAGGGTTTCTCAGTGGTGTGATTAGATCTCCAGTTGGGTTGGTTTCAGTTTGGCTTTTAATAGAACAGCATATATCGGCTTTTTCCGATGCGTGTTCATATATACATATATCTACTGATTCATTCTGAGATGTGTTTAGTATATGTTTAACCTGTGCCTTAGTGAACTTTGTAATACTGATAGGATCGTATCTTACCTATTAAATGGGAAAGACGCAGTCTTAAAAGACGGGGTCAGACATGCATTAAATGTGAGGTTAATGTTAGCAACATGAAAAGTTTATGGTTTGTCCATTAAACGAGAGACCTTGAAGAACATTTACATTTGTCTGCTTCCTGCCCTTCCCAGTTCCTGCCCTTCCCTGATGCTGCGTTATGGTTTCCGGGCTCTCCTTATCTGTCTCCCCCATCATCCGGCAGAGGGAGCTGTGATCTCATGAAAACAGCCTCTTCCCTCAGAGTGGCTCAAAAACTAATCAGGCCACCGCTGCAGGAAACGTGGTTTCCTCGTGATCTGGGGCCTCCTGTGCTGCCTAATGCAGCCAGCATGTGCCTGAACAAATCTTATCTCCCAGCTCACATAATAATCCAAAGCCACCCACTCTGGTCAATAGCTGGTAACAAATGATGAATGAACAGAGCCTTTGAGCAGTCCCAACTTCCAGACCCAGGATATTATTTTTAAAACGAATGCCTCTGGGAGAGAGATGGTGGTGACCCAAATGACAAGCAAGGGGATAAGATTCTTTTACACACACACACGTAGACAACTATCCTCTTACTAAAATGAGCTACCTGTTAGTTTTCCTCATAAAAAGGTGATTTAATCACTGCAAACATGTTTTGAATGAAAAAAAACAGTTTAAACAGGAAGGGTATTTGTTAAAGCATAGCTGATCACTGCAATTTCAGGTGGGCTGTTTTATTTGTTTGGGTCACTTGCAAACAATCCCCTTTTCTACTTGTCTATCTATTATTGCAGTGCAACTGTATGCTTCCCTTTTTTAATAATAATTTTATTAAAATTGCAATTAAAAAGGTAAAATAGTGCGGAAAGAAAAATAGAAAAGAAAGTGAAGAATAAAGGTAAAGAAATATATACCGAAATGACTTCCCATTTTATCACAAGTGTAAACTATTTTATTAACTTGTCACCTTTCTTTAAAATACAACAAATTATCTCATTTTCCCATATTTCATTTCTTATCTATAAACAAATCATTTAATCTCGATCAGCAAAGTCATTAAAGGTTACCAGAGATAACAATACAGTGCATTCAAAAAGCATTCAGACCCCCTTCGCTTTTGTCAATTTTCTTATGCTGCTGACTAATTCTACAGTTGTTGAAATTCATTTTTTTCATTAATCTACACTTAGTATGACAAAATGAAAACAATTTTAGAAATGTCTGTAAATTTATTAAAAAGAAAAATACTGAACTATCTCATTGGCATAAGTATTCAGACCCTTCACTCCGTACTTTGTTGAAGCAATTATTTTGGCAGCAATTACAGCCTCCAGAGTCTTTTTGGGTACAAGCTTTGCACACCTGGCAATTCTGCCATTCTTCCTTGCTAATCGTCACAGGCTCAGTCAAGTTGGATGGGAACTGTCATTTTCAGGTTCCTCCAGAGATGTTCAATAGGGTTCAAGTCAAGGCTCTCTGACTGGGCCACTCTAGGATATTCACAGAGTTGTCTCTAAGACACTCCTATGTTGTCTTGGCTGTGTTCTTAGAATCGTTGTCATATTGGAAAGTGAACCTTCAGCCCAGTCTGAGGTCCTGAGCACTGTGGAACAGGTTTTCATTCATCCTGTACTTTGCTCCATTCAGCTTTCCCTCAATCCTGACCAGTCTCCCAGACCCTGCTGCTAAAAAAACACCCCCGCAGCATGAGGCTGTCACCACCACGCTTCACTATTGGGATGATATTGGGCAGGTGATGAGCGGTGCTTGGTTTCCTCCAAACATAACATTTAGAATTGAGGCCAAGCAGTTCAATCTTGGTTTCATCAGACCAGAGAATCTTGTTCCTCACAGTCTGAGAGTCCTTCAGGTGCTTTTTTGCAAATTCCATGCACACTTTCATGTGTTTTACACTGAGAGGAAGCTTCCATCTAGTCACTCTGCTATAAAGGCCAGATCGGTGAAGGGCTGCAGTGATGGTTGTCCTTCTGGAACTCTGTCCTGTCTCTAAACAGGTTCTCTGGAGCTCAGTTAGAGTGACCATCAGGTTCTTGGTCACCTCTCTTACTGTGGCCCTTCTGATTGCTCAGTTTGACCAGGCAACCGGCTCTTGAAAGGGTTCTGGTTGTGCCAAACCTCTTCCATTTGAGAATTATGGAAGCTACTGTGCTTTTAGAAACCTTCAGTGCATCAGAAATTTTACTGTAGCCTTCCCCAGATCTGTGCTTTGTAATAATCCTGTCTCTGAGCTCTGCAGACAGTTTCTTTGACCTCATGGTTTTTCTCTGCTACAGTATGCATTGTCAGCTATGAGACCTTCTATAGAAAGATGTGTGCCTTTCCAAATCATGTCCAATCAATTTAATTTACCACAGGTTGAGTCCAATCAAGGTGTAGAAACATTTCAGCAATGATCAAGAGAAATGGGAGTTAAATTTCTTTTTATTGAAAAAGTTTTAAAAAAAACAAAAACATTCCCCCCCCTTTTTTTTTTCCCTTCCTCCCAGAAAACCCCCTTCCCCCCTCCCTCCCCGCCCGGCTTCCCGGGTCAATCACAAGGTATTGTTATACATAAACCAAACATAGAGTAAAATTTTTCCCTTCTAATCCAATTAACCTCATTCAAATCTTTTCATCTCCCAACCCACTCCCCATTACATAAAATAATACTTCCTAATTATTCAAAGGCAGTCTGATATTTCTTAATCTGATATCTATTTTGTAAATAATCAATCCATTTTTTCCATTCAATTAAATATCTTTCCTGCGTATTGTCTTTTAAAAAAGCTGAGATTTTAGCCATCTCAGCCAAATTAATGACTTTCAATAAAATGGGAGTTAAATTTCAAGGGTTGTTGCAAAGGGTCTGAATACTTATACCAATGTGATATTCCAGGTTTTTTTCTTTTTCTTTTTAATAAATGTACAGTCATTTCTAAAATTCTGTTTTCACTTTGCCATCATGGGTTACTGAGTATAGATTAACAACAACAACAAATGAATTTCAACAACTATCAGGCTGCAGCATTACAAAATTGACAAAAGTGAAGGGGGTCTGAATATTTTATGAATGCACTATATTCAAGGTGTTCTGAATGCACCTTGACCACATAAAACAATTTTATATCCTTTTACTTTTAACAATCTTGATCTTTATTCCCTTCTCCAGCACTGCTAGGCCACTGCTTAACTCCCATGATCCTCATTTTCAATGTCCCATGACAGTTTCCCAGCCACTTGAGCAATCCCTTACTTCCTTCCCCACCTGGTACCAGTCAGTCACTTGCCGGATGTCCTTGAACTTGCAACTTCCTGCTGACTTCTGTGCTGACTTTCTCTCTGCAAGTTTCTCACAAGTAAAATAAATGGAGAAGCTGGCAGGAATTCAAGAGGGGGAGGGAGGGAGGGAGGAAGGAAAGAAGGAAGGAAGGAAGGAAGGAAGGAAGGAATTCAAATGCTCCCTGGCAATTTCCCACAATAAAACTCTGTGGGGAAGTTTTTAATTCTAAAAAACATATTGCAAATCCATCTGGACTTCTAGTCAAATAGTAATTTTCCAAAATTAAAGTTCTAATCACCCTTTTGCTGGTTTTTGGTTTTTTTTTAGGAAAAAAAAGTCATTTACAACATCTTTTGTTAAGGATTGAAGAAAACTCATCCGGTGCTATAAAACCTGTTGATCCAAATACTCCTAATAGCTGTAAAGCAGTTAACAAGAAATTTACAAAAGTAATTACAAAAGAAAATATGCAAACCCAGCGTTCTTTTTGATGGCACCAATCATGGATTTTGCAAAATGGATATTTTCTCATCTTCCTCATCTCTAAACCGAACAGACCGCTGTCTAGTGGTGCCCTTCCAAGGAGTAACTGCATGGAGCACTTGTGAACAATCTCCAGACCTCTCCTTGTTCAGAGAGAAATTACAAGGAACTTGGCAGACCTTCATTCCATTGCAATTTTCAGCTACACTTTTAGGGAAGCCGTGGTCAGTTTATCATTTCTTTCCTTGAGTTTACAATGTATACTTTTAAATTAAACACGTACCTGGGAGCAGGGCGACCTTTACAATGATAGAGTCATCATTTGCAAACAGTGATCATGTAATTTAGTTGAAGATCCAGTCAATGGTGAAGCTGCTTAGAAATACTCTTGAAGAATTCAATTTTGTTTTACCATTCAGAAAGTGTTTCCATCACAGTTATACATCCGCAATATGAATTAAGATGAGCTTCCTGAAACAACAATTTCCACAATTTTATTCCAATTGTAGTAAATCTATACGGTACAAGACAGTCTCAGCACAGACCTAGTTGCATAGTCTATTGCAAAGTCTGGTCAATCAAACAAAAACACTGAACTTGTCTAGATGACAAATAAATCTGTCTGAAGATTATATTCCATTGTTATTCACAAATTCAGTAAATCCCTGCTACCAGTATGCAATATTATCCACTAGACAATACTTGTGTTTGTGAAATAATTCCTTTAAAAATAATAATACATTTAATACATTTTTTAAAAAAGCACATTTTGAGTTGACAGGTTTCCCAAATCCACATCTACTTTTCCTCTTTTACGGAACCTTATTCCCATATTCCACCATGTAAGAAGTTAATTTTCAATATTTATGCACAACACTGTCAATTACAAAAGCATTGAAGTTACATCCAGTTTATACTGGCCAAGTCAATCCTGGCTTGGAGGATATTTATAATTTAATACTTGCTTTGAAGATTTCTATAAGTTACTTGGATGTGGATAGTGTTTTACTTATTATTATTTTAATTGAAAGGTATAGGATTTGCTCAGGTGAAACTCCTTATGGCAGAAGTGGGGGAATCACTATATTCCTCCAAAAATTTGGACTGGCAATAGATGGTAGCAGCTGTAGGTACGGCTTAAGATAAAAGTAACTGAGTGTCACTTCTTTGTGGTTGTGTCTCTCTTTGTCTTTGCCACTCCTTTCTGTTTTCATTTATCTCAGTCCCTGTTATCGCACCTAGCATGCTGCTAAGGAATAGTAAGTAGCCTCACTGACTCTGGTTAAAAATCTGAACTGGTCACTTGGAGGGAGCTTTTGAAATAAAGCCAAAAAGTAGCATGTCCATACCTGCCATATGCATATTTTGCCCATAATCTTTGGAATAATTTAAGAAATAGTTTTCCTGAGAATATAGCTAGGCACCTGAGTCAACTCTTTCTATTAAAAATCAGGAGATATTTATGGTATTGAGATATATTTCTTTGTCATATTATTTATTACATTTTTAAAAAATCTTGTTTTTATTACTTTTCCCAGTAACTCAAGGCAGCAATACCCCTTCCTATTTTCCTCACAATAAAAATCCTGTGAGGTGATTTCGACTGGGAAAGAGTGACTGGGCCAAAGCCATCCAGCCAGTTTTTTGTGCCTAAAGTAGGACTAGAACTCACAGTCTCCTGGTTTCTAGGCCAGCATCCTAACTATTACTGCTCTCCATCCCTATTTATTTCTTTATTTCTTCATTATATTTATATATTGCCAAAATCAGGATCAGGTACTAGAACCATATAATTGTGGCCTACTCTTGATTGAAATCTGTAACAACAGAGTCCAATGAATCATCAAAAATTATCCAACAATTGCCTGAGGTCTGTGCCCCACAGCATACCAAGAAGAGCAATTGGGAAGCTGATACCATATTAAACACAGAGTTAGAGAATCATTGTGTGTGCTTGCATGCAAGAATTGTGAGCATAACAGCTAGATTTCCTAATCTTGCCTGCTTGTGAGAGCATTCTGCCAAGTAGACTCACCACACTTCATCAGGTTTGCCAGACATTCATTGGAATTGTGTTTGGTGGTTTGGTTTGGTGTTTTTTCTTTCCTTTGTCTGATTCAGTCTGCCATATGCAATGAATGTCTTGACACATCTGTTCCCTAATTAGTCTCTCTATCCCCTCCTTCAATCACAATGCTTAAAGTCTTCGTGACCCATACAAAAATTGGTTGCCCAACCCTAATGCATAATGTCATCCATGTCTCTCCTGGCTCTGCCTGGCTTAGGAAACCAAGATCTGGAGATCACATTGTATTTATCAAATTGGGAGTTTTTCATTTTTAAACAAGTTTAAAAGATCTCAATCTTTTCGGTAGATTTTATCGCATGCTGACGTGATGCTCACATAAACAAGTTTGTTTATGTGAGCATCATATGATTAAACAATAAAACAGCTTCATAGGATTGGCAGGTTTACAAGGCATATTCTCTGTGCCATTTTGAAATTTTTGAGACTCCTCTGAGATGTTTCAGTTACAGATTAACAGAGATGGAAGGGACCTTGTAGGTCATCTAGTTCAACCCCCTCCTCAAGCAGACCCTATACCATTTCTGACAGATGGCAGTCCAATCTCTTCTTGAAAGCTTCCAGTGATGAAGCTCCCATAACTTCTGAAGGCAAGCTGTCCAATTGGTGGCAAGCTGTCCAATTGCTCTCCTTCTCAGAAAATGTCTCCTCATTTCCAAGTTGAATCTCTCCTTGTTCAGTTTCCATCCATTATTCCATGTCTGGCGTCAGATGCTTTGGAAAATAGCTTGACCCCCTCCTCTCTGTGGCAGCCCTTCAAATATTGGAACACTGCTATCATGTCTCCCCTGATCCTTCTCTTCACTAGACTAGCCATGCCCAGTTCCTGCAACAGTTTATCAGATGTTTTAGCCTCCAGTCCCCTAATCATCAGAAGTAGGAAGATTCTGTGTTCTACTTCTGCAAAGGCAAGTAGGGGAGAAATAAACCTGAATAGCTACCTAACTTAGATTAGCAACAAAGAAACCGTATCTCACCACTCTCTACAACTCTTAGTGGTTCCACGCTTGCAAAATGTTGAGGAAACTCTAATTAGGCCTATCATATCTGATCCATAAAAGTATGGATGTCCACTTGAAAGTGATGAAGATATATGAAAACTATCACCCTCTTCTGCAATTGTGTTCAAAACAAGGAACACTTGTACTTTCCCACCAAAGTGGTTCCAATTTGTCTACTTGCATTTACATGCTTGCAAACTGCTAGATTGGCAGGAGCTGAGGCAAGTGGCAAGAGCTCACTCCAACTTTTGGGGGTAGAGCTTGAACCACTGGGGAATATACCTTCTCTGGCGTCTTTTAAGCCACTGAGCCACTACATCTCAGGCCATTGTAAGGCAATCAGAAAATGGTCTAATCATGTCAGGCAGTGATGGTAATCTCCCAGAAGTCCAGATTGCATCACCACTGTCCCAACAGAAAACCAGATCCAGTGTGTGACCATCACTATGAATTGGGCTCTCAGTGATGTTGAATCAGTTCCATCACTATCATGGTGGTCATGAACTCCCAAGGTCAGAAAGCAGATTTAAAGGAGATTGAAGTTCTCCAGGGCCATAACCTGGAAAGCTCCACCACCAGTCCAGACAATGAGTCAAGATCCTCAGGCAGGAAAGCTGCTACACAGCAAGAAGATTGATACAGTAACAACAATCTTAATTGATTCCTAGAGCTTAACTTAACAAAGTATTCCATCTGTTATCTGTGGGGCAGCATCCCTGAAAACTACCAGAATATCTCATATGACAATAGCTACCCACCATCTCTAACCTTGTGTCTTAGTTGATGACATGCTCAAAATCCAGATAGGCATATTTCTAAGAGGGCAGCCCCTCCCTCTACATAAATCATGATACTATTCACTAGACCAATCACCTCATCCTTGATTAGATGACGGGTGAGGAATTTATTTATTTATTTATTTATTTATTTATTTATTTATTTATTTTTGTCACAACAATATATGTAGGTATCATACAAAAAGATTATATAGTATATAAACACATATATGAGTAAATATAAGGAGGTATAAGCATATATATATATATATAGGAAGAAGACGTGAGGGCCGGTTTAGCTCACGCTGGTAAAAGCCTGTTATTAAGAACACAGTAGCCTGCAATTACTGCAGGTTCGAGCCCGGCCCAAGGTTGACTCAGCCTTCCATCCTTTATAAGGTAGGTAAAATGAGGACCCAGATTGTTGGGGGGGCAATAAGTTGACTTTGTAAAAATATACAAATAGAATGAGACTATTGCCTTATACACTGTAAGCCGCCCTGAGTCTTCGGAGAAGGGCGGGGTATAAATGTAAACAAAAAAAAAAGAAAAGAAAAGAAAAGAAAAACAATAGGACAGGAACGGTAGGCACGTTTGTGCGCTTATGCACGCCCCTTATGGTCCTCTTAGGAATGGGGTGAGGTCAATAGTAGAAAGTTTTTGGTTAAAGCTTTTAGGATTATGAGAAGAGACCACAGAGTCAGGTAAAGTATTCCAAGCACTGATGATTCTGTTACAGAAGTCATATTTTCTGCAATCTAGATTAAAGCAGTTGACATTAAGTTTAAATCTATTAGTTGCTCTAGTATTATTGCAATTAAAGCTGAAGTAGTCTTTGATGGGAAGGACATTACAATAGATGATTCTGTGAGTTAAACTTAGGTCTTGTCGAAGGCGATGGAGTTCCAAGTTTTCTAAGCCTAGGATTTCAAGTCTGGTAGGATAAGGTATTTTATTGTTTTCAGAGGAATGGAGAACTCTTCTTGTAAAATATTTCTGGACACGTTCAATTGTATTGATGTCAGAGATGTGGTGAGGGTTCCAAACAGGCGAGCTGTATTCTAGAATTGGTCTAGCAAATGTTTTATATGCTCTGGTTAGTAGTGTGGTGTTTTTGGAAAAGAAGCTACGCAAGATTAGGTTTACAACTCTTAGAGCTTTTTTTGCTATGTAGTTGCAGTGGGCTTTGGCACTTAGATCATTTGACATGAAAACTCCAAGATCTTTAACGGGATGGGGGTCGTCTGTAAGGTAATGTCCATCTAGTATGTACTTAGTGTTTGGGTTCTTTTTTCCTATATGTAAGACTGAGCATTTGCTGGTTGAAATTTGGAGCTGCCAATTTTTAGACCAAGCAGTTAGATGATCAAGGTCGTTTTGAATGATAGAAGTATTGTCTGTGGTGTTAAATAGTTTGACATCGTCAGCATGTCAAACTATTTAACTAGAATTATTACAGGCTGACCTGGCATTCCTGAAACTTGGCCCCAAAGGTCCAATTTGCAGGCTTTGGGGCAGAGAAATGGGGCAATGATGCATAATTGGTACCAGAAACTTTGATCCCGAGGAATAGCCCATGTCTTGTCTCCTACCCCATGTCCCTCTGAAATATTTCTACAACTATATTTTCTACCCCAAAACCTTTCCCTGCCCAACTTGGATTGGGTCATCACTGGACCAAGAGGCAACATCCAGCAATCACTAACCCATATGAGCTAGCCTCGATCACTGGGATGCCCCTGGCACTCAGCAAGTCCAGCTCCCCAAGCCATCACTCCTCCAAAGAAACACCCACCAACACCCAGGCATCCAGACATCTGCATACATGTCTGTTATGCATACATGTTATGCATACATGTTCTGCACCTGCTCCCACAATTCCCCTAGAGATTCACATACTCATTCAAAGGTAAGTGACAGGCTGCTGTTTCTCCCCCTACCCTCTCCTCCAGCTTTCAGCTCAGAGAGGGCAACTACAGCTCCAGAGGAGTGCTGATTCACCATTCACTCTCCTCAAACCATACAATCCCACATTCACAGTTTTTCCTACAGCAAGATTAAAAAAAAACCATGGAGGCAAACGTTTTTAGCATCCCATTTATGCTTATGGTTATTTTACTTCACTGCCCTTTCCAATGAACCCATTTTCTTTGAGGTTGAAGATCAAGTAACAGGTTTGAGTAACTTCATCGTTGTTCTTGTTTTGTAAATTGGTCAGGTTTCTCTGCAATAACCTTTAAAAAAAAAAAAAAAACAACTCCCACAGTCATTAAAATGAACTCCCAAGAACCCATGAATATTTTCTCCTTGATTAAACAGCCTGGGAACTAAGTCAAGTCTTATTCACACCAATCACAAATAATCTATGATGGGATCTAACACAGAGCTAAATGTGGCTTTGATTTGTTTTATCGACATTGAAAGCGGCTATGGGAAACCCTGCCCTGGCCCTTCCCTTATCGGATGACATTTTACCCCATGCTATTTCCTAACTGAAATGGAAATCTACTTCCTGAAATTGCTATTTGTCTCACGGGATAAAACATGCGTGGGTCCTGATCAGACACATTTCCAACAAAAGGAAGGATCATTTCACTTTTGCAAAGAGAATGAGATTTGTGCGAAAATCTCTGGCAGAGTTGATTGCCACCTCCTATTGCTTTGAAGGAGGAAAAAAAGGAGGGAAATACGTGCAGGATCTTGTGATGGTTTTTGTTCCTGTCAGTTGTGAAAATGTACTAATGGCAGCGGTCTGTGTTCTGCTTGGCCTAGCTAAAACTGTTTAAAAAGTTTCCGGAGCTTCAGAAATTCAGTATATTAAATGGAGAAGTAGCAGGAACATTGTTCAGTGGATATTTGCACCACATCACAATTTCTCTTCCCAATTCTTACAGTGGCTGACAAAGATTGTCTTCACCTCTGATTAACTATGTAGCACCAAAAGCCAAAAAATTCTCCCTCCAGTTGACCAGTGTGAAAGTGCAAAAATTAGTTCAGTCAGTGCCCTGGAAATCCAAAAGCAAATATGATCATGCACAATTTACAGGGCCCTGAGAAAAATAACACCTTGAACTTGAGAATGGAACGTAAGAGTTTTGTCTGCTAAAAAGCACCTTAGCAAGCTATTCTACCTGATGCTTGGGTTGACACAACCAGCATGTCTTTTGGCAGCAGCTTTGCAAATGTTTTCTCAAGGTCATTTAAATGTATCAAGTATTTTTGGATTGAGATTAATGAAGATTGTAATGCTAATAGAAGGGAATATATGTAGCTCAAGATTGAACTATGGAGCCTTTGGTGCTCTCTGAACTTAGTTGTTTGCTTGCAGCCATTTTGTTACCCTTCTAGATAACTAGGACTGAAAATGTTAGCTAGTAGCGACATATAATAGTTTTTACCTTCACTCTGTGGACAAGGTTCTTAAAATCAGCTTGACCCACTGATCACACTGATTATCTGGATCCATTTCAGGCCAGTTTCAAATTGGGAGATGGCACAGTCATGACTAATTATTCTTATGAATAATTTCATTAACAGAGTGCTATAAGGGAAGTGGTGCTCAGCTTATGCTCTTCCCTTGTGCTTCTCTCTAAGGACAAATTTCCTGACAGAACGCTATATCGAATCCTGTTCCTGTCAAAAGTGGCGTTCCCCAAGGTAGTGTTCTTGGACCAACACTCTTCATACTATACATAAATGATCTCTGTGACTTAATCTCAAGTTATTGTGTTCTCTTTGCTGATGATGTCAAACTATTTAATACCACTAATAATACTTCTACCCTTCAAGAAGACCTCAACTTAATTTCTGATTGGTTTAAAACTTGGCAACTCCAAATCTCAACCAGCAAATGCTCAGTCTTACATATTGGAAAAAAGAACCCCAACATCCAATACAAACTGGATGGACATTACCTAACTGACAACCCCCACCCTGTCAAAGACCTTGGAGTTCTCATATCTAATGACCTTAATGCCAAAGCCCACTGCAACTACATAGCAAAAAAGGCCCTAAGAGTTGTAAACCTAATTTTACGCAGTTTCTTTTCAAAAAACTCTACACTACTAACTAGAGCATACAAAACATTTGCCAGACCTATTCTTGAATACAGCTCATCCGTCTGGAACCGATACCACATCTCTGACATAAACACAATAGAATGAATCCAGAAATATTTTACTAGAAGAGTTCTTCACTCCTCCGAAAACAACAAAATATCTTATACCGACAGACTTGAAATCATGGGATTAGAAAACTTACAACTCCGTCGACTTCGACATGACCTGTGTTTAACACACAAAATCATCTATTGCAATATCCTTCCTATAAAAGACTACTTCAGCTTCAATTGCAACATTACAAGAGCAAAAAATAGATTCAAGCAAAATGTCAATCGCTTCAAACTTGATTGCAGAAAATATGACTTCTGTAACAGAGTTGTTAATGCTTGGAACTCATTACCTGACACTATAGTCTCTACTCAAAATCCCAAAATCTTCAACCAAAAGCTGTCTACTATTGACCTCACCCATTCCTGAGAGGACTATAAGGGGCGTGCATAAGAGCACAAATGTGCCTACCGTTCCTGTCCTATTGTTCCCTTCATTATATCCAATTAATATAGTTGATGCATAATTTTAATTATATATATATAATTTATTTATAATTAATTTATTTATTTATTTATATATTTAATTATATATATATATATATATATATATATATATATATATATATATATATATATATATATATATATATATATATATATATATATATATATATATATATATTTGTTTTCTGAGGTTTCATGGTGTTTGTATGTAGGTCTTTGGTTAGCTCACAGAGAATGTCTTGGCGCTGACGCTCATTCGTCATCTTCAGGCTTCAGCAATTGCTCCCAGAAGCACGAAGCTGAAGCCTGAAGATGACGAATGAGACTTCGTCGAAACGTCGCCAAGACACTTCCAATTTTACGCGGGAGAAAACCCGAATAACCAAAGACCTACATATATATATGTAGAAGAACACAAGAACTCAGTCAAAAAAGAGGAACCTACTTCTTCCCTGGTCCAACACCTTAAAGCCACAGGACACGATATTGACTTTAAAAAGACCAGAACTATCGCCAAAACTGAACACTTTAACAACAGAATAATCAGAGAAGCCATCGAGATAGAAAAACGCCCACACAGCATGAACAAACAAGATGATACCTCCCGCCTACCAGCCATTTGGAAACCCGCCCTTATTGACAAACGAGTCTCTAACACGAGGAATGACACCAGACCCACACTCACGAGGTCCACACAGGATGTCACTACCACACATCCACCCAGAAAGCAGACCCAAACCCACACTGATCAGGAAGCACGACCAAGGACCAGAAGCCAGACCGCAGCTGCAACATTATCCATTTCAAACCCCTCCAATCCATACATACAGCAGACAGACACCCACTATGAAGATGTAGCATGACCACAAACACGAAGCCAAACAACAGCAATGCAGCTCACCAGCTCAAATCCCCCTGCAGCTCAGACTAATCTGAGCACAACCAAGCCCCCACCCAAACAGGACACACCCCCAGCCAATCAGTGCACAAAAAAAACCCCATCCAATCAGAGCACAGCCAAGCTCCCACCCAATCAGTTCAAACCCCCACTAGCAGTTAAAAGGAAGAAACAGCTGCGATCACACATTGCTCCCAGAAGCACGAAGCTGAAGCCTGAAGATGACGAATGAGACTTCGTCGAAACGTCGCCAAGACACTTCCAATTTTACACGGGAGAAAACCCGAACAACCAAAGACCTATATACAAACACCCGTGAAAACCTCAGAAAACAAATATATATATATATATATATTCTTCAAGATATGCTGTTTTATCTATGACATTTGTTTGTATATACTGTTGTGACAAAAATAAATAAAAAAATAAAAAAAATTAATCAGTGGAACAACTTGCCTCCAGAAGTTGTGGGTGCTTTAACACTGGAAGTTTTTAAGAAGAGACTGGACAATGATTTGTCTGAAATGGTATAGGGTTTCCTGCCCGAGCAGAGGGTTGGACTAGAAGACTTCCAAGGTCCCTTCCAACTCTGTTATTCTGTTTTCTTGGTGGCTTTGATACCATCCATTATGGTATCCTGTTGAATTCTACAAGGAAGATGAGGTTCTGAAAACACAGCTCTGATATATTTTTACTCCTCTCTCAATGGCATCTATGAGCAATATGGTAATTCATCTTCATGGATTTATTATGTAGACGTTACCTTGAAAGGAAGCTCAGCTAGAAACAAGCAGACCCATGGCATTCTGTAGAGTGGCATCAATACAGTAGAACTTCCTCCTTCTGGGAGATGGACCACACTCACATCTGCTTTTAAGAGAAATCTAAAAATCTATATGCATGAACAAGAATTCACTTCTAAACTTTTAATATTTTTATGATTTTATTATTTGTGGTTTCGAAGTAAATAAGATTTCTAAAGAGCCCTCACAGATATTATACTTGTAGGACTGATACACCATACTGTGGATTGTTCTAATTTTGCCATGAGAATTAATGGATGAGAATAATTTGCATCATGAGTAGATGGAAACAAATAAGTAAATAAAATCATTATTTTGCCTGTTCTCTCTATTGTTTTCTCAAAAACTATATCACTCAGCGAGGATCACTTCATTTTCTAGGAGATAAAAGCAGCAGCAGAGAAGCAGTTTTGCAGCAACAAGAATGGAAAATGGAAGGTTTTATAACCAGCCTACTTTATAAGAATAAAAGATTAAATTCAGCCCCAAGTATATGCTGCCATGACAGGTTATTCACCCAACAAATGCCTTTCAAATTGGAATGTGTTATTTCCAAATGCCCTCCGCATAGTATAATAAGGGGAGGCCATCGCAACATAAGTGTAATTTTAGCATTTGAATTAAAAACGGAGCACACAAGTTCAGGAGCTGACTATATCATCAATGAAAGAGACATGTAGAGGCCTTTAACCAGTTATTTTATAACCTGGTAAGCCAAGGGATGTGAAGGTGGCACGCAAAAAGTTGTCTGCACAATTCATTTTCTTTACACATTTCATGAGCATATATGCTGCTTCCAATAAATCAGAAATGAGCTATCTATTCATTTAAGAATAAACAGCTACTATGCTTGTACTGCCGGCTAAGCCATGTTTATCATTAATTACTGACAGGAGACTTAACCGTCCATGTTAGCCAGAGAACACAGCAACACTGTTGTAGTTGTTGGCTACTGCCAACATCTAAACCAGTGGTGAAATCTACTTACTTTCGCTACAGGTTCGCAAATGTGAGCGTGTGCGCCTCCTCCATGCATGCGGACAACCTTTTGCGCATGCGCAGAGAGTAAAAACTGGACATGATGACATCCAGGGGGGTGGGCGGAGCTTCCCACCACTGGTGCTACCAGTTCGCCCGAGCCGGATAGAACCGGCTGCATTTCACCACTAATCTAAACCCAATTCAAAAGTAGATGTACAGAGGCCAGATGGGAGGGTAGGGATAGGAAAGGGTAATTCTCCTACCAATTTTGTTTGCTCTTTTGCGCTGTGTATGAAAAGTAAGACAGAAAGATAAAGATACTGTGGCAGAAACAGCCCTGCTTTGTAGCCCAATCTTGCAGCTCCCCTAAAAGCTACTGTAGGTTTGACATTATTTGGAGATCAAACAGTATGTAGAGATAGGTGTCCAGAGCTATCTACAATGATGCCAAAATGTCAATCATGACATCAACACCCAGCTCTGGCTTTTTATAGCAGTGTCTTGACGTTGCATGCAAACATGGAAGAGGTCAAGTTTGCATAGCAAAGCCATATGTTTTGTCATTTCTCTCCTTGACACAAGCCCATCCCCACTAATGCTCATTTATGCAGGTCTGAATTTCAAGAATAGGCCATGAATTTAGATTGTGACAAAAGCTTGGTTTGGTTTAGAATAACATTCTAAACCAAACTTGTATGTATGATTTAGGTTGATATGCACATGTAAATACTGAAGTTTGGGTTTTTGATTTGGATAATGAAATTTCGTGTTTGACTTGAAGTTCACTTTGCCCCAATAGCTATTAACTCCTTATACTCTTGTATAGAGTTATTATAGCAGTAAAATGGACGAAGAATCATATGCAGTTTCCCGGAGGAGGTGAAGAAGAATCAAAATGAATAACTATGTAGGAATATCTCAGCATATGTGCTGCGATTTTGATTTATTAAAGTGTAAAATACTATATTATACATCCAGAACCTAAAAACAGGCAAAATCACTAATCTTTGTAATACTCTCCCATTTGACCTCCTGATCCTATTAAACCCATCTCTTAGGGTTTCAGTATCAGCTGTACCTTGAATTCCAACATCAATTTTACAATGTCAATTTTTAAATGCATAATAATTATTGTATTTATCCCCAAACATCTGGTTCATTAACAAGTTGGCCCAAGAGCCAAAAGGTCTGTAGAAATGGGACTGTTTCCTTATATCTACAAGACTCTTCAGAGGATTGGAATCTTCTTTGTTACTGTTGGGTTAACTTAGATCAGTATTTTATCTTGCTTAGACCCTAGATCTTTCCATCATTTGTTTTTTTCAAATTTCAAAAATGAAAGTCAACTGTGTTGTAAATCAGGCAGAGAAGAATGTCCACCACTCAGTGGAAACTATTCTCTTTGTACAACACAGTGTGGGTACCAGAGACGTTAGCAGTTTAGCACAATTCACATGCATCGTAAATTCTTCACCTTCTTTCCCACATAGGGATTTTGTGGCAGAGCATACTTGTGAGGAACTAAAGCCTATATAATTTTATGGTTTTCATCTTCTCTCCCAAATAAAACAGGAACTCAATCAACTTTGGCAACTCATTGTACCACCAGAACATGTCAGTGCACTGTGGTTTTATCCAAAATGCCTTTGCGTTACAACGGTAATCCTGCTCGGCCTCTTTACTTTTCAGGGAAAGAGCAATCATTTACAAATATTTCAATTTCTGGTGAAATGTGTTACACAACCACACTGGTACATTTTGATTCACAGCAACCCATCAATAGCCCACATGAGTTAAAAGATAATGCAGTCCAATAGCAAGTGAGGGCCGATGAACTGAAAGAGGTGGATAAGCCTGATTTGGCACCCAAACTCAAAGCTTTCACACAAGGAGATGCCTTGCACAACAATTACCTATTCACCCTGAGTCACAGACAGAAGTCTTTCAGATCACCCGATACATAATCTCTCAAGCTAGAAATAGGTGATCTTCTCCATAGAGTTTATGCTGAATCATCCATAATTCTTCCCATTCCCCATTACAATAGAAGCGTGGAAGCCATAATTTCAGCTACCAACTCTTCACTTTGTCACCTGCTGGACATAGACACTAAATCCTACACATTCGCAGCCAGATGATGATGACAGGATTGGTTATGGACATATTAAAGTACACTTTTTCTTCATTGGTTTCCAGCATATTAGGGCATTTTAAAATGCATCATGGCCTTGTATCCAGCATTGTGCCATTTTTATAAAGTCGTTTTGTTTTCCAAAGCACTTGTACATTAAAAATGTAGATTAAAGAGGAAGAGGGGAAAAAAGTATCTTTGGTGATCTTTGGAGAATGTGCCAACAGATGATTAGAGTGGTGTCTCAGCTCATCCCAATGGTCCCAGACTGGTAAAAGCTAATTGAAATAGATTGACTGCAAAGCAGAACAATTTCCAGTTCAGAAATAACCTACAGTGGCTTACAAGCATCAGGCTATGCCATTCCTTTAGCAGTTGTTCCACCCTGAAGCTTCAGAATTGCATTATCATCAAATCCATCCAGCACATGTGCAAAACTTCAGATGCAGTAATTTGAACAGGTACATTGATTCCAGCTTCCTCTGCCCACCACTTTCCAAAGTATAGCTTTGTGTAATATAACATAACATAACATAACATAACATAACATAACATAACATAACATAACATAACATAACATAACATAACATAACATAACATAACATAACATAACATAACATAACATAACATAACATAACATAACATAACATAACATAACATAACATAACATCAGAGTTGGAAGGGACCTTGGAGGCCTTCTAGTCCAACCCCCTGCCCAGGCAGGAAACCCTACACCATCTCAGTCAGATGGTTATCCAACATTTTCTTAAAAATTTCCAGTGTTGGAGCATTCACAACTTCTGAAGGCAAGTCGTTCCACTTATTAATTGTTCTAACTGTCAGGAAATTTCTCCTTAGTTATAAGTTGCTTCTTTCCTTGATCAGTTTCCACCCATTGCTTCTTGTTCTACCCTCAGGTGCTCTGGAGAACAGCCCAACTCCCACTTCTCTGTGGCAGCCCCTGAGATATTGGAACACTGCTATCATGTCATTTGATGAGTTCCCCATCTATCCCCTCGTCCAAGTCATTGATGAAGATGTTGAAGAGTACTGGGCCTAAAACAGAGCCTTGGGGTACTCCACTGCATACTTCCCTCCATGTGGATGTAGTTCCGTTGAGGACTACACGTTGAGTGCGGTTGGTCAGCCAGTTACGAATCCATCTGGTGGTGGTGCTGTCTAACCCACATTTTTCTACTTTATCTAGTAGTAGGTTATGGTCTACTTTATCAAATGCTTTACTGAAGTCCAAGTAAATTATATCAACAGCATTCCTCTGGTCTACTAATTTTGTCATTTTGTCAAAGAATGCGATAAGATTAGTCTGGCATGATCTGTTTTTGACAAACCCATGTTGGCTTTTGGTATTTAATATGTATGAAGCATATTAAATATGGACATTTTTATTTCACATACTAAAACCATTGGTTTGTTCCCCAGTAGCAAAGTAACATTTTTCTGGATTCCATAAATCCCTGATGTGAGGCAAATGGATCTCTGGATGGAGTAAGGCAGACAAATTAAGCAACAGCTTTGAAGAATGTTCCATGAAAGTTTACACTGATCAGCCCATTAACCTGTCTTCTACATCTGCCACTCAAATATCTTCTGTCTATGTTTCCATGAAGTGAAAAAAAAATGGATATTGCCACTTCACTATGACTGCCAAGAAAACTATCTGGATATGTAGAGTTTTTATCAGGTGGGAGATAAAGAATAAAATAGAATGGGATAGAGATAGGGATAGGGATAGGGATAGGGATAGGGATAGGGATAGGGATAGGGATAGGGATAGGGATAGGGATAGGGATAGGATAGGATAGGATAGGATAGGATAGGATAGGATAGGATAGGATAGAATAGAATAGAATAGAATAGAATAGAATAGAATAGAATAGAATAACAGAGTTGGATGGGACTTTGGAGATCGTCTAGTCCAACCCTCTGCTTAGGCAGGAAACCCTATACTGCTTCAGACAAATAGTTGTCCAACATCTTCTTAAAACTTTCCAGTGTTGAAGCATTCACAACTTCTGGAGGAAAGTTGTTCCACTGATTAATTGTTCTAACTGTCAGGAAATTTCTCCTTAGTTCTAAGTTGCTTCTCTCCTTGATTAGTTTCCACCCATTTCTTCTTGTTCTACCCTCAGGTGCTTTGGAGAATAATTTGACTCCCTCTTCTTTGTGGCAACCCCTGAGATATTGGAACACTGCTATCATGTCTCCCCTAGTCCTTCTTTTCATTAAACTAGACATACCCAGTTCCTGCAATCGTTCTTCATATGCTTTAGCCTTCAGTCCCCTAATAATCTTTGTTGTTCTTCTCAGCACTCTTTCTAGAGTCTCAACATCTTTTTTACATCGTGGCGACCAAAACTGAATGCAGTATTCCAAGTGTGGCCTTACCAAGGCATTATAAAGCGGTATTAACACTTCATGTAATTTTGATTCTATCCCTCTGTTTATGCAATCTAGAACTGTGTTGGCTTTTTTGGCAGCTGCTGCACACTGCTGGCTCATATTTAAATGGTTCTTCACTAGGACTCCAAGATCCCTCTCACAGTTATTACTATTGAGCAAGGTACCACATATACTGTACCTGTACATTTTGTTTTTCTTGCCTAAATGTAGAACCTTTCTTTTTTCACCATTGAATTTCATTTCATTAGATAGACGATCAAGTTGCTAATTATTTTCCCTGTCTATATTTTCCTCCAGCATTGCATTTCTATAATCTTCTTTTTCCCTCATGGAGACTTTTTTAAGATTCAAAGTCTATTAGCTTTCTAAACAAAATCAGAAGAAAACTTGTATTATAAAACATATATTATAATATATTATATATTATATATTATGTTTCTATGGCCAAACCAAGTTATTGAAGATTGAAGGCAAGAATTTAAAAGAGAATACAATGATTACAATACACTACAGTTTAGCTGACAAGAAATGTTTAAAAATCCCTTTTGGTGGTGTTTTAAACCTCTTGTCAACTTGTGTAAGAAAAGATGGAGAGCACTGTGCAATACGTTTCCCACAATTCATGTTTTGCTTCAGATCGCCTCCTCTCTAGGAATGTGGGTTGCAACCCGTTCGTACGACCTAGGTCAGCCACCATCAAAATAACTTATTTTCAAATCTGGATGCCTAAGATGGAGTGGCCCAAATTGAGAAAAACGCCCTACTGCTGAGAGTCTGAAGTCAATGAGTGCATTTAGTAACAGTCTCATTAGTAGCCCTTCATTTCACTGGATAGAAAGCTTCATTTGACCAGCATGACTTGATCAAAAACCCTGGTTTTCTAAGTCCACCTTGCAGCTGCTGTGCCTAATTAGCTACAACACAGAGGATTAGACAGAGATCAAAACCATCAGAACAATTCTTAAAATCCCCCATGTGACCTCGCCTTCACCCTTTGACTAACAGGGACAGCCCAAAAGAGAAAGGAAACTAGACTCTCTGTGTTAACTACTAGAGGGTTTAATTTGCATAACATCAAAGAATCTTCATTTTGGAACATGTGCTAACTGGAAATCCAAACTAATTGGCATATGTCAAAGAATGTATTCTCTGCTGTTGCTTCCAGTGTGGGTTAGCGCTGCTTGCTGACAAATATTCCATATTTGCATTAACAAATATTTCTTCCTACATTTGTACTGAATCTTAAGAGGAGAGCTGATAGGGATTCTTAAATAGGGAGGAAATGATGGATTAAATGTCTATTTGAAAACAAGACATCGTGTTTCTATGGCAGAGATTAAGTATTCATATAGAGGCTTGCTTGGTGAAAGATAATACCTTTGGCAAGATGGTGTGAAGAAAAAAAAAGGCCCAGGACAGAGTGAGGCAGACAGTTCAGCAGCTGGTTTGAGGATCAAACCAAAAATAACCCCAAAGAGCTGTTTTGATCTGGTCAAAGACTTGCCTGGGCTAGTCTTCTGTTCTGCAGTTAACCAGATCCCTCCCTCCCTTTCTTCTTCATGGAAAATGGATACTAGAGAACTATACCCAATATAATTAGTAGCCTTGAACTGCATGTTCCTCTAACCAGAAGTGGGTTTCAGCTGGTTCTGACCAGTTCTGGAGACTGGTAGTGGAAATTTTGAGTAGTTTGGAGAACCAGTAGTAAAAATTCTGACTGGCCCCACCCCCATCTATTCTCTGCCTCCCAATTCCCAGCTGATCGGGAGGATTTTTTTTTTTTTGAAACCCACCACTGCCTCTAACCCATTTTCTTTTAAAGCCATCTAAATTGGCAGCCGTCATTATATTTTGCATGGGCACACTGTATAATTTAATTATATGTGGCATAAAGAATTATTTCCTTTCTTTTTCAGAATATCTCCATTTTCCACTTCATTGTATGATCCTGGGTCCTAATATTTTAAGAAGGGGAAGGAGAAAAACAAATATTCATACTCAAGTTTTGTGCCCCATGTATAATGCTATACATATAACAGCCGTGATGGCGCAATGGTTAGAACGCAGTACTGCAGGCTGCTTCTGCTGACTGCCAGCTGTTCAGCAGTTCAGCAGTTTGATTCTCACCGGCTCACACAGTATTCCATCCTCCCGAAGTTGGTAAACTGAAGACCCAGATCATTGGGGTCTGTAAACTTCTTAGAAGGGGCTGTAAAACAATGTGAAGTGGTATGACACAACAGTGATTGGTCTCACTCGAGACAATGACGAATCCGCATATAGACGAGAGGTCGAACGACTAGCCTTGTGGTGCAACCAAAACAATCTGGAACTGAACACACTCAAAACCGTAGAAATGGTGGTAGATTTTAGGAAAAACCCTTCCATACTTCCACCTCTCACAATACTTGACAACACAGTATCAACAGTAGAAACCTTCAAATTTCTGGGTTCTATCATATCGCAAGATCTCAAATGGACAGCTAACATCAAAAACATCATTAAAAAAGGACAACAAAGAATGTTCTTTCTGCGCCAACTCAGTAAGCTCAAACTGCCCAAGGAGCTGCTGATCCAGTTCCTCAGAGGAATTATTGAGTCTGTCATTTGCACCTCTATAACTGTCTGGTTCGGTTCTGCAACCCAACAAGAAAAACACAGACTTCAGAGGATAATTAGAACTGCAGAAAAAATAATTGCTACCAACTTGCCTTCCATTGAGGACCTGTATACTGCACGAATCAAGAAGAGAGCCGTGAAAATATTTGCAGATCCCATGCATCCTGGACATAAACTGTTTCAACTCCTACCCTCAAAACGACGCTATAGAGCACTGCACACCAGAACAACTAGACACAAGAACAGTTTTTTCCCGAAGGCCATCACTCTGCTAAACAAATAATTCCCTCAACATTGTCAGACTATTTACTGAATCTGCACTACTATTAATCGTTTCATAGTTCCCATCACCAATCTCTTTCCACTTATGACTGTATGACTATAACTTGTTGCTGGCAATCCTTATGATTTATATTGATATATTGATCATCAATTGTGTTGTAAATGTTGTACCTTGATGAACGTATCTTTTCTTTTATGTACACTGAGAGCATATGCACCAAGACAAATTCCTTGTGTGTCCAATCACACTTGGCCAATAAAATTCTATTCTATTCTATTCTATTCTATTCTATTCTATTCTATTCTATTCTATTCTATTCTATTCTATTCTATTCTATTCTATTCTATTCTATATAAGTCTAAGTGTTATTGCTATACACATTTTTTCCCTCCTTAACTTAACCTATTTTACAAAATAGTGTCACAGAATCCTAATGCTAGAAGGAGCCACTTAAATCAATCCCCTACCTAGCCCAGGTATCCAAGTATCCAAATCAAAGCAACTCACACAGAGATCTGTCTAGCCCTGGTTTGTACATATACACTATCTCACTATTCCTCTACATAATTGGCTCCACTATTAAATTGCTCTTACTGTTAGAAGTTCTTTTCTAACAACAGAAAATTCATTCACATTCTACCTTTTGATGAAGATAAAGTGGAGGTGGGGGAAACAATAGACCATGCCTAATGCCACTGTGAGCTTGAACACTATGGAGGAAGTTAGGTAAATCGTGTAATAAAGAAGTAAGCCAGGGAAGCTGTAGGAAAACATTTTCTTTTTTTTTTTTTTATTGAAAAGGTTTTACAACAATTAAATTTTCCCCCTCCCCCCTCCCTCCTAAACCCCCGTCCCCCCCCCCGGACTTCCCGGAGCAAACACAAGGTATAGTTCCTTAAACAAAACAGTCATACATTAAATTTTTAAAATCTAACACAATTATAATCTTTCTCTCTCACATAACCTGACTTCTTCCATTAAAATCAAAAATAACATCCTTCATTCAAAAGCAATCCGAAATTTCTTAATCTGATATCTATTTTGAATATAATCAATCCAGTTCTTCCATTCATTTAAATATTTTTCTTGAGTACTGTCTTTCAAGAAGGCTGAGATTTTAGCCATCTCAGCCAAATTGGAAACTTTCAATATCCATTCTTCTATTGTGGGTAATTATTTTTTCTTCCAATATTGTCCAATCAACAGTCGTGCTGCTGTTATTAAGTTCAAAATCAACTTAGTCTCAATCACTGTACAGTCCGTTGTTATTCCCAAAAGGAAAAATTGTAGGAACTTTATCTTCTTCTTCAGAACATTCTGCATAATCCACCAGATTCTTATCCAGAAAGACTTAATTTTCTTACAAGTCCACCATACATGAAAATATGTAGCATCATCACAATTACATCTCCAACATTTCGCTTGCATATCTGGATACATACATGATAATTTCTTAGGATCTAAATGCCATCTATAAAACATCTTATAAAAATTTTCCTTAAATTCTGCGCTATGTAAATTTAACATTTCTAACCCAAATTTTTTCCCATGTTTCCAACATTATTGGTTCTTGAATATTCTGTGCCCATTTTATCATACAATCCTTTATTAAATCTCTTTCAGAATCTATTTCTATCAACACAGTATACAATCTCTTTATATGTCCCTGAGTTTGATTTCTAATTTGTTTAACCAGATTTTCTTCATTTTGAATGATACCAATTTTCTGATCTTCTTTCCATCTAGCCTTTAACTGTCCATATTGAAACCAAGTATAAATCCTCCCTTCTTCTTTTAATGTATCCAAAGATTTTAGTTGTAAATTTCCCCTCTCATTGTATAAAAGATCTTTATAAGTAATCATTTCTTGTTCCTGTTCTATATTTATATTCTCTACTGCATGCTGAGGACATACCCATATAGGAATTTTGTAATTTAACTTATAATAATATTTTTTCCAGACACGCAGAAGAGAAATTCTCAACACATGATTCTTAAAAGCTTTATCTACTTTCTTATCATACAATAAATATGCATGCCAACCATATAATAAATCATAACCTTCTATATTCAAAATCCTTTCCTCCGTCAAATTAAACCAATCACTTATTACCGAAAGAACAACTGCTTCATAATACAGTTTTAAATTAGGCATTTTTAATCCTCCTCTTTCCCGTGTATCTTGCATTATTTTCATTTTGACTCTCGCTTTTTCCTTCCCATATAAATTTATTAATTCCAATCTGCCATTCATCCAAATTTTTATCTTTCTTAATTATTGGTATCATCTGAAACAAGAACAAGAATTTAGGCAAAACATTCATTTTATAGCTGCTATTCTCCTAACAAAGATAATTGTAATTTTTCCAAGTATTCATTTCCTTCTGAATTTTTTTCCATAACACATCATAATTATTCTTATACAATTTTCCATTTGATGAAGTAAGAAAGACTCCTAAATATTTAACCTTTTTTACAATTTCAAATCCTGTTATTTCCTCTAGTTTTTCTTTCTGGTTCTTAATCATATTTTTGGTTAACACTTTTGTTTTATTTTGATTCACTTTAAACCCTGAGACCCTTCCATATTGATTAATTACTTCCAACAAATATACACTCGAATTTATAGGCTGAGTCAACATAACAACCAAATCATCTGCAAATGCTCTGACTTTATATTCATATCTTCTAATTCTAATACCCTCTATCTCCTTAACTCTCTTATCTTATCCAATAAAGGTTCCAAAGATAAAATAAACAATAAAGGTGATAAAGGACACCCCTGCCTTGTTCCTTTCGCAATTTTAAAACTATCTGTCAAACTACCATTAATTATTATCTGAGCTGTTTGCTCTCCATAAATTGCCCTAAGTATTCGATAAAACCATTTCCAAATTGCATTTTGTCTGTTAATTTAAATAAAAATTCCCAATGCAAACGATCAAAAGCTTTCTCTGCATCCAAGAATATAAACGCTGCGGAATCTGATTTTTCTTTTCCAAATATTCCAATAAATTCACTATCTGCCTAACATTATTCCTCATTTGTCTCCCTTTTATAAAACCAGACTGGTCAGTGTGAATCCTTTGTTGTACAATTTCCATTAACCTATTTGCCATTATTTTTGCAAAATCTTATAATCATTATTCAAGAGTGAAATTGGTCTATAATTCCCAGGCTTAGTACAATCCTGATCCTCTTTTGGTATCAATGAAATAAAAGTAGTCCTCCATGATGGTGGTACTCCTCCTCCCATCAATATCTGATTAAATAACTCCATAAGTGGACCAACTATCTCATCCTGTAACTTTTTATAATATATTGCTGTAAGTCCATCTGTGCCTGGGGATTTCCCTAATTTTAATTGCTTTATTACCAAAATAATTTCCTCAGAAGTTATAGGCCGATTCAACTCTTCCCTTTGTTCATTAGTTAAACCTTTAACCTTATATTCTTTCAAATATTTATCAATATCCATATTCAATATTGTATCTCTGGCATATAAATTTGTATAATATTCCAAGAAAGCTTTTTTAATTTTATCCTGTTGAAATCGCACTTTACCCTTGTATTCAATTCCTTCAATAGTACGTGCTTTCTGTCTTTTCCTTAACATATAAGCCAACCACCTCCTGATTTATTGGCATTACAAAAAGTATTATGTTTAGCATATTGTATATTGGTTGCCATCTGATCTGCCATTAACATATTAAATTGACTCTGTAATATCTTTATCGCCTCAGTAGTTTTTAAATCATGTGGATTATATACCAATAATTGTTGTTTCCTCTGAATTTCCTCTTCTAAATCCCTATGCTGTTTTGTAGTTTTCTCCTCTGTCTACTATTAATATATATCAAATTTCCTCTCATAAAGGCCTTGCTCGTCCCACACCATTTCTATCGAAGTTCCTTTCCCAAATTATAATCAAAAATTCTTTCATTTGTTTTTACATTGATTTACATTATCCTCATATCTAAACAAATTTTCATTTATTCTCCATGATCTTCTTCCACCTTCATATTGCAACTCCATCCATACCGGACTATGATCAGTTAAACACCTTGGAAATATCTTTGTTTTCCTAACCCTAGAAAGCAAGTCATTGGTAATTAATATAAAATCAATACGTGAAAAAGATTGATGCCTATCCGAAAAATAAGTATAATCTCTATCATCAAAATTCTGCCTTCTCCATATATCTTTCAACTCAAAATCTTCCATCAAATCAAAAAAAGATTTAGGCAATTTTGCATGCATAGGAATTTTCTTAGAAAGAGTTCTTTTATCTCTTCTAATGTCCATTACACCATTCCAATCCCCTAATATAATAAATGTTTTATAGTCCCAAAAAGTCAATTTTTCATGTAACAGTTTATAAAATTTTTCTTGTTGTTGATTAGGTGCATATATGCCAATCACAAGTGTCTTTTTTCCTTCTAAAATCAATTCAATAGCAATATATCTTCCTTGAATGTCCGTTTCAATTAATTTACTTGATATATTTTTCTTCAAATATATAACTATACCATTTTTCTTATTCGAGCAGAAGAAACAAAATGTTTACCTAATTTGAATTAATCAAATATTTCTGATCTGATAATTTTATATGTGTCTCTTGCAAACATATCACATCATTTTAAATTGTTTCAAATAATGGAATATTTTTCTTCTTTTCTGTGCTGAATTTAAACCATTAACATTCCATGTCAAAATTTATTTGCCATCTCTGGCCTCTTGAAGCTTCTGAGCAATTAGCTGAAGACCCTCACTCTTGACTTGGCTCCTCCCACAGCTTCAGTAGTAGAATCCGTTCCTGTCTTTGAAGTCGTTCCTCCATCTCCTTACGCCTAATAGCTCCCCTTGTCACTCTTTGTTCTTGAGATTGTTCTTGAGGTACTGATATCACAGGTGCAGTTTCAGCTTCCCCACTCTGTTTCTCTTGAAGACTTTTATCCACTGTTTCTACATCCACTTTCAATACATTAAAAAGAAAATCTTTTGCTTTCAATTCAGTATCAATTCGATATCTCCTGCCTTGAAAAAATACTGTTAAACCAATTGGAACCTCCACTCTATATTGAATCTGATGCTTCTTAAGCTCTTGTGTAAAAAACCTAAAATCCCTTCTATCCTTTAACATTTTAGCAGGGATCTCTTTCAAAACCAACACCTCCTGTTCTGCTATTTGCAATTTCTTTTGGTATGTAGCTTGCAAAATCTGATTTCTTATTGTAGAAGTTAAAAAATAAATTACAATATCTCTTGGGAGCTTTTTCTGCCTCGCTACCCAAGAATTAACCCTATATGCCTTATCAATTTGAAAATCAACTTCTCGAGGGTCCATGCCTAACATTTCAGCTAAGGCTTCTGATATAACCTTTTTAAGATCTTCTTCCTTCGGTCTTGAAGACCCCTAATTCTCAAAGCCTTCTCCAACGCTCTATATTGCAATACCACCACATGATCCTCATTTTTATCCACTTTATTTTGAAGCTCTCAACTTTATTATCCAAATACTGATTTGCTTGACTAATTACTTCCACTTTATCCTCCATTACTTCCAAATTTTTTGCCAAACCTTGAAAAACCATCAATAAATCTTCTCTAATTTTTTTATTAGTCTCTTTAATTTCTTCCCTAAGTTGATCCTTCACACCATGAATATTATTCATAATTTCTTTAAATCGCTCTTCAGAAACTCTATTCTGTTCCTTTAATATATCTTCTAAATTAGTTTCAGACCCCCTTCTCATCATGGGAGCTTTTGGTGGCTTAGAAGCCATTTTAATTTAAGTAAAGTCTCTAATTAGAATTATAAAATCTCAAAGTCTCAAAAAGTCTCCAATTAAAGTTGTAAAATAAAAACTTTCACCTTGCCTCCTATGGAAAGCTTCTATTCAGCTAAAATCCACAAAGACGAACTTTGCTTTCTCTCACAAGCAGCCTCCAATCCACTTCCTCTCAGACGCCATTTCTTCCTTCACTAAGTTCAAGTGAGAAAAAGTTTTCCCCTTTTAAAAAGGAGTAGAAGTCAGCTCTCTTCTTGCTTCCCCAGTAATCGATCACTTGTATTTGTCCCGTCTGCTTTTAGTTATTCAAAACGGAATCAATTGAGCAGAGGTGGGCGTTTTCCTCTTGTCCTGCTTAATTAGCAGGATCGAGCCGAGTCTGGAGTGGGCTGGGTTAGGCAGGCACCCCTCCGAGACTCTGCATAAGAAAGCAGAGCCCCTGGGGCAATCTTCTGCTATCCAGCCGCTCTTGCTAATCTCTTTCACCCAGAGAAAAGCTTTGAAGCTGGCTAACAGCTTTTCACCAGCTTTTACAGAATCTCAGTTCGGGACGCCATTCCAGACGTCCTCCCGGGGAAAACGAAACCACCGGAAGTCTAGGAAAACATTTTCCAGAACTACCTGAGCATCCAGGTTTCAATGCCTTGTAGGACTTGTTAACAAATGGAGCAGATTAAATCACACAAACTAAGAACTAGGGTAGCTGAATTCAGATCGTAGGCTGCTTCATTGACTGTTTATAAAAACTATGCAGACTACAAAATCCATAATGCAGGGACACTTAATGAAGTATGCTTATGCAAAAGAAATTATCCTTCTGGCCCATTCTCCATCTTTCTCCAGACTCTGTTGCTAAAGTTCACAAACAGCAGAGGTTGATGAAAGGTGCTAAGAAAAAGAAAAACATGCTCACAAAATCTTGTAATCTTGGAGTTTGTACAAGTTGTACAAGTGGACAATCATTTAAATATGAGCCAGCAGTGTGCTGCAGCTGCCAAAAAAGCCAACACAGTCCTACCTTGCATTAACAGAGGAACAGAATCAATATCATACAAAGTGTTAATACCACTTTATAATGCCTTGGTAAGATCACACTTGAAATGTTGCATTCAGTTTTGGTCAACACAATATAAAAAAGATGTAGAGACTCTAGAAAAAGTGCAGAGAAGAGCAAGAAAGATTATTAGGGGACTGGAGGCTAAAACATATGAAGAACAGTTGTAGGAATTGGGTCTGTCTAATGAAAAGAAGGACTAGGGGAGGTCACATGATAGCATTGTTCCAATATCTAAGGGGCTGCATAAAGAAGAGCGGGTCAACAAATTCTCCAAGCACCCAAAGGAAGAATAAAAAGCAGTGGATGGAAAATAACCAAAGCGAGAACCAACCTAGAAATAAGAAGAAATTTCATGACAGTTTGAACAATTAATGGAATTGTTAGGCTTCAAAAGTTGTGAGTCCTCCATCACTGAAGTTTTTTAAGAAGAGATTGGACAATCATTTGTCTGAAATGGAATACGGTCTTTTGTGTTGAATTAGAAGACCTCCAAAGTCCCTTCCAACTTTGTTATTCTGTTAGCAGTACTACATAACAAAGAAAAAACAACATCTTCTCAACATCTATTTTGGCCCAATTTTCTCCAACAACAGAGTATATATTCCAACTGGTAACTTTGAACACTAAGGTGAAAGGGTAGGATTAAATCATGTGATTGACCTAAATGCTGTCAGAAGATACATGTTTACATTCAGCAAATATAAATTTCTTGGACCAGGTAAATTCCACATGTTAATTATGTATTTTCTTTGAGAAACTTTGGATGTATCAGGTGACTAGGGAGGGGTAACTTTTGTCCTTATTCTTAAAAAGATGGGAATGAAGGATCAAAGGATCTAATCCAATCAAACTGATGCTGGTAACTGGAACAATTCTAGACCATAAATTGATTGATCTGACAGCACTTTTAAAGTAATGCAGTGATTTCTAGAAGTCAGCATGGAATAACCCAAAAGCTTTAACCAAAAACTTTCTACTATTGACCTCACCCCATTCCTAAGAGGACCATAAGGGGCGTGCATAAGAGCACAAACGTGCCTACCGTTCCTGTCCTATTGTTTTTCTTTTTCTCCTTCTTATATATATATATGCTTATTCCTCCTAATATTTACTCTTATATATGTTTATACACTATATAATCTTTTCTGTATGATACTTATATATATTGTGACAAAATAAATAAATAAATAAATAAATTATGAAGAACAAGTCTTGACCAGACTTATCTAATTTTTAATCAGGTAATAAAATGTGGGAATGCTGTAAATATAATATATCTTGATTTTAGCAAAGCATATGGCAAAGAACTCCATTAATTACCAAAATAGCTAGACAGGGATGGATGGAATGACAATTAAATAAACACATCACTGGCTTGAAAATTGTACTCAGAGTACTCATTAACAGTTTCTCATTAAAATAGAGGGAAGAATCAAATGGGTGCCACAAAGAACAGCATTTGATAAACTAAATATGAGTCAGCAATGAACATGAAAAAGGCCGCTGTGACTATAAACACCGTAAATGCAGTTTTAGGCTTAATCAACAGAAACATTATTTCTAAATCATGGGAAGTAATCTGTTTTATCCTCTATATTTCAGACTCCACCTCAGGTATGGACTCTAGTTGTGGATAACACATTTTAAGGTATGAACAAACTGAAACAGGTTCACTCAAAAAGTGAAAAGGATGATCACGAGACTAACAATGATGATCAGAGTGAAACAATGGGGAATATTTAACTTTACAAAGAGAAAAATGAGAAGGGAATATGGTGCCCCTTCCCAAATACTTGACAAGAAATCACCAAAAAAAAAAAAAAAAGATCAAGATCCTTCTCCTTCCAGAGGGCAGGACACAAAAGAATGAATTTAACTTTCAAAAAAGTAGATTCTAACTGAATATTACAAAAAAAAAATAATCCTAAAAAATAAGAAGAGTTTGCCAATGGAACAAATTACCTGGAGAAGTGATTGTCTCTTCTTCAACTGGATTTGTTCTGGGAAAGGCTCTATAGCTAATTGTTGAGGATAGTTTAAATTCCTGCAGGAAGCACAGAATAGGGAGTTTCACTCAAATAATAAATAGTCTCTTGAAATAGATCACCAGTTCATAGGCATTTCAGGGTCATATTGTGTTTGACAAGCTTGCTAACCATGCCCATCAGGCCCTTTAGATGAAGACTTATGATCTGTCCATGTTCATTACTGTGACTTAGGCCACCATCAATTACATTAATATTTATATTTATTTAGAATTTCAGTTCATAAGGTCTCCTGAACCCAATCTGATTCTGGGTGGTGAGCAGTTACAAAGCAATATACTACTTTAAGAAAGGAGACAAAATGAACAGAAAAGAAATATTACTAAACTGGGGGAAAGATCAATATACAACCAATATAAGCAATACACACACAATGGACCCACAAATGAACTATCCTAGAGCTTTGGGGGAAAGCTCTAGGATTGTTCTAAGGTTTGCAGAGTCAAGATGCTGCAAATCTCTGGGAGAAAAGTGCTGTTCCAGAGGGCAGACCCTGCAACAGAAAAGGCACACTTCCTGGGTCAAATTTTACAGAACAGACAGGAATGATGAGAAGGAGGCACTTCCTCAGATAATCAAGCTCCATGCTACTAACAGTTCTATAGGTGATGACCAGACTTTCAGGATGGGTGACCTTGAGCCAGCCACTCTCTCTCATACCCTCCAGCCTTTATGTTGTAAGAGTAAAGGTTGAGTCTATTCTTCTCCATCCTCCTGACACTGATAGGTGACCTCAACAGTGCAACTTGGTCAAGCAGGGGTCAAGATATACAGTTGAATATCATCAGCATACTGTACCTATGACACCTTACCCCATGTCAACAGGTGACCTCACTCAGCAGTTTCATGTGGACATTAAGCAATCGAAGCAAGAGTGCCAAGCCTCAAAAATCAGAGGCTTCAGTCTGGATTTTTTGTGCTGTCAACTCTAAATGTAACTGGCTATGAGGAAGAACAACCAGTAAAACTCCCTGATCCAGTAGCCAGCCCAGAAGGATATTATGATCAATGGTATGAAAAGCCACTGAGAGATCAAGAAGAACCAGAATGGTTGCACCCCTTTGTTCGGCCTCTACCAAAATGTAAATCTTTGTCATCTTTCATATCAAAGCAATTATTGATAAGTAGTTTTGATATCATTATTGTATTGCAGCTAACACCTGTTGTTATTTATTTATTCTTGAGAACAATGAGGCATTGTACAGGACTCTCAGCATATTTTTCTTTGAATGAGACCATTTCTTAACACGGTATACATTTTTTTATGCCTGGTCTACACTGGCTCTTCAGAAAGTAAGAGCAAAATGACTGGAGGCTATTTTTCATTCTCCTAGATTCTGTGGCTGCACACAGAGTTGCAGTTGCATAGACAATAGTAGCCAGAAAGAACACCGTACACTGAAATTATTAAATCATTGCAGTAGTATTATAGGCCAGATTCAAGCCAGGGGTGGGCATCAAAAATGTTAGCAAAGGGTTCTCTGCCCGGTTGCTGGGTGGGCATAGCCATGGTGGGCATTGTTGGAAATGCCTTCAACAAACAAACTTGGCTCAGTGAAAAAACAGAGATTTTATTTCAAAATAAACAAGAAAGCAATTTTGCAAAATGTGGTGGGGTATCCCAGCATAGAGCTCAACAAGGAGTTTGAGCCAGGAAGCCACACCCTTAGATTTCAAAAACATTTATTATATACAGTTCTATCCCAATGACCCATTTCCCTCCTCCTTTGGACTTATTGGACAGGCCCTCCAGGGTTTTAGCTAATCCAAGATGCCTCAAAGGAATATATTATCTCTCTCTTTGTTTTCTCAGATTACTTTCTCTTCTCCCGTACCTATCCATACCTATCTGTTAATACATTATTACGTAATATCTATCAGCTCTCTAGTGTTAAGGAATGTCTCTGCGCACCCTCAGCAGGGCTCCTCTCCTATGCCAAAGAACAAGATAATGCCCACATGTCCTTCTCCAAGCATATGCACCATAGACATGGGAGAAAAGTTCCACAAGGTATATAATCTAACTATATTGTAAAATTCAGTCATATTTAGATCTTAATGCAGGAATGATTGAATTGAATTGAATTGAATTTTATTGGCCAAGTGTGATTGGACACACAAGGAATTTGTCTTGGTGCATATGCTCTCAGTGTACATAAAAGAAAAGATACGTTCATCAAGGTACAATATTTACAACAAAATTGATGATCAATATATCAATATAAATCATAAGGATTGCCAGCAACAAGTTATAGTCATACAGTCATAAGTGGAAAGAGATTGGTGATGGGAACTATGAAACGATTAATAGTAGTGCAGATTCAGTAAATAGTCTGACAGTGTTGAGGGAATTATTTGTTTAGCAGAGTGATGGCCTTCGGGAAAAAACTGTTCTTGTGTCTAGTTGTTCTGGTGTGCAGTGCTCTATAGCGTCGTTTTGAGGGTAGGAGTTGAAACAGTTTATGTCCAGGATGCGAGGGATCTGCAAATATTTTCACGGCCCTCTTCTTGATTCGTGCAGTATACAGGTCCTCAATGGAAGGCAAGTTGGTAGCAATTATTTTTTCTGCAGTTCTAATTATCCTCTGAAGTCTGTGTTTTTCTTGTTGGGTTGCAGAACCGAACCAGACAGTTATAGAGGTGCAAATGACAGACTCAATAATTCCTCTGTAGAATTGTAGATTCTGTAGATACAATTGATTCCATACATATGTCTTTACAGAGGTACATATATTATAAATCCTTAACAAATAAATGCTCAAATGGACATATTCTATATGTACAATAGAATAACAAGTTTCTATTCATTTATTACTATTCCCTTCATTTCTATTTTATTTTTGAATTCCCTTATATCCTACAGCATGGCCTAGTTGCCCTCCCCAGGCTCTGGAGGCTTTCCTTACTATTTTATTTTTGAATTCCCTTATATCCTACAGCATGGCCTAGTTGCCCTCCCCAGGCTCTGGAGGCTTTCCTTACTATTTTATTTTTGAATTCCCTTATATCCTACAGCATGGCCTAGTTGCCCTCCCCAGGCTACGGAGGCCCTCTAGAGGCCGGAAACAGGCCTGTTTCTGGCCTTCCCAAACTTTGGGTAGGCCCGTTTTTCACCCTCTCTGAGCCTCCATGCGTGCCCTGCATTTACCTGCATCCAAAATGGGTTGTGTGGGGACTCCTGGGAGGAGCAGATAGGGGTGGGCGGGGCCAGCCAGGAGTGGGATTTGTGGGTTCTTCGAACTGCATTGAATCTTAGCTAGAGGTTCTCCCAAACCCCTGTGAGCAGCCCACCTCTGGTTCAAGCCCATCCGTCCAGGAAACAACCTGGGTCATTGTGTCTGCCTCACAAACATACACACACCGGATTGATTCTGTGGTGGTTAAAAAATAATAAAGAGAAGCCTCCAGCTTTCCTTTCCTACTTGAAAAAAAGTCTTGTCAGGATAAAGAAGTGCTGCCTCAGTTGAGGCATATAACTAATTGAGTTGCCCCCAAATGCTGACCTTTAGCTATGATTATGGCAGAAAAAAATAAGTAAAAAATCAGCAAACAATCATGGCCAGCACTACTGATTTTAATAAGAATAGAATTATCGGTTTTGAAGGCATGCAATCTGCCATATGCAGCTGAGACAAGAAAGGAGGCAATGAGAGAACGAAAGCAACTATGAGAACTTCCATGAGAAAGAAAGTTTAAAACATGATTTTTATTTCTTGGCATTCGGCTACCAAAAAACAAAGGTGGCATGCGAAGGGGGGAAAAAAGAAAACCACTGCCTGTCAGTCTGGAAAGCCTTCACTACTGAGCTATTCTTGCTTGATTAAAAACTCTGACCTCATTCTGAGACGTAGGCATGGTGGGCTTGGGCTCAGAATGTCACTTGAAAGAGCCAGTGTTTTTTAATAACAAGATTAGCAACTTTACTGACTCACACCCTGGGGAAAGTGATTGAGTTATCCTTAAATTTGTGAAATCCAGAGGAGGAGGAACTGAGAAGAGTCAGACATGTATACTGGACTTTTCAAATAGCAGATTTGAAAGAACTCTGAGGGAAAGTAGGTCAGATCCAATGACTTGAAATCCTGAAAGAAGAAAGTGCCCGAAAAGGATAGGAAATTCTCTGAAATGAGATACTAAAATCGAAAGAAAGAAAATCAACCCAAGAAAGAAAAAATGGAGAAATCTAAAGAGACCAACATGGACATAAGCAAAACTCTCTAAAACAGAAAGGAAAAAAAAGAGAGATATGCAGGAAATGGAAGGAGGGTAGCCGAATGCCAAGGGAAATGTAGCCAAAAAAAACATTATAAGCTAGTGTCCAGAAACTGTCAGAAAAGCTAAAACTCAGAATTATTTGAGGTTTATGGGAAATATCAACAATAAAATGGAAAACTGTGTGCCAGATGCTTTGTGCTGGATGACCCTATTCCAAGTGTTTCACAAAAGGGCTACACTTCAGCTTGTGAAGTATTGAAAGGAGTGCCACAGGATTTTGTCCTGACATTGAACTATTCTACATTATCATCAATATTTTATTTTATTTTATTTATTTATTTATTTATTATTAGTTTGTCAAACATGTGCAAGATAGCAGGTATGAATATGAACATAGACATGGAAGGAACGAAGGAAATGAATACAAATAAATGGGGACAGTAGGGCAGGGACGGTAGGCACGCTGGTGCACTTATGCACGCCCCCTTTAAGGACCTCTTAGGAATGGAGGGAGGTCCACGGTAGACAGTTTAAGGTTGAAGCTGTGAGGGTTTGAGGGTGTAACAATGGAGTTGGGTAGAGCATTCCAGCCGATGACCACTCTGTTGCCGATGACCACTCTGTTGCTGAAGTCGTATTTTCTGCAATCGAGTTTGGAGAGGTTTACCTTGAGTTTGTATCGATTGTTTGCCCGTGTATTATTGAGGTTGAAGCTGAAGAAGTCATTGACAGCTAAAACATTATAGCAGACAATTTTGTGTACTATGCTTAGATCAGACCTCAGACGGCGCAGTTCCAGATTGCAGAGGACAGAAACCTGATAGGCATTGCTACCACTTTAGAAATAGGAGTGAAGATTCAAAGCAATCCAGAAAGGCTTGAGCATTGGACTATGAATAAGATGGAACTTAATAGAGAGAAATAAACTTTCACCATGTGGGGGGAAATAGAAGACCTGAGTATAAGAAGGAAAGGAACAAGCTCGGTAGAAGTCCTTATGAACAAAATCAGGATGGCCATGATGATCTCAAGTTAAATAAAAGTCAGCTCTGTAATGCAGCTGCTAAAAAGACAGATATTATCTTGCATTGCATTTATAGGAGCACAGAATCTAGACCCTTGGGATGTGATTTTTTACCACTCTCCTCTGTCTGAAATATTATGTCCAGTATTTCTGGGCACCACAGACCTGAAAGCTGAGAGGAGAACTACCAAGATGAAGGATCTGAAAACAAGACTTATGAGGTATTATTGAAGGGTTTGGGTATAATTAGCCTGCAGAAAAGATGATTAAAGGCAGATATGATAGTAATCTTCGAATATCTGAAAATAAAAGGGAATGGACTTATTTTATGTAGTCCCAGAGGACAGGACTAGAGCCAGTGGGTTAAAACCATATTAAAACTGTAAGAAAGGAGTGTCAAGCAAAACCTCAGCCAGACCTTCCTGATAATATGAGCTGTCAACCGCAAGGCTGCCACATGACATGATGAGTTCTCCTTTGGTAGATGTCTTCAGAGGCTGGATGGTCATCTTTCAGGGATGAATCCTACACCGAGAGGGGATGCCTTTCAACTCTTACCATTTTTAATTGTTTTCAATAGCATCTGAGTGACAAACTTTCATTTTTTTAAAAGCAGAACTCTCCTTTTTAGCAAAAGGGGTTTCACCATACAAATGTTTTAGAAGTCTAGAACAAATCAAAATAATCAGTATTTCTACAGACAAATGGTTCAAATACATTTTGAAACTAAAATTATTAATATCTTCTTTAAACAGTAAGAAAACCCAGGGAAATAGTTCCAAATGGGATTTTCTTTGAAAGGAAGTAATTGAAAGCTCATCGGCATATTAGAGAGTCATTGCGCTGGTGGCTACCCCATAGCTTGTGTCAGTGAATCCCAGAGTTTATAGTTATACCATGTAAAGAACTGCATGTTTTGTTTGCCTAATTTCTTTAAAAAATAGTTTCCCTGAAAGATTCCAGGCTCTCACATCATGAGAGAGGGACAAATTTTATACTCAATTCACCCTAACAATACTATCTTTTAGAGGACTCAGTAATAACTTCTTTTAGTTGTTTTTGTTTTCCAGGTTGAAAAACTGAAACGTACTTAAAAGATTTCAGAGGTGATATTCAGCAGGTTTTGATCAGTTCTGGAGAACCGGTGGTGGAAATTTTGAGTAGTTTAGAGAACTGGTAAATACCATCTTTGACTGGCTCCTATCTATTTTCTGCCTCCCGAGTCCCAACCTTCCCCTGAAGTGGGGAGGGAATGGAGATTTTATAGTATCCTTCCCTTGTCAAGTTCACTAAGCCAAGCCATGCCCATAGAACCGGTAGTAAAAAATGTTGAATCCCACCACTGAAAGACTTGCTACAACCTGCTAAAAAAATCTGCAATCCTATCATTACATATTTTTTTTTTGGAGTTTGGGAAATTAGAAGGATCATAATATTCCAAATGTATATTTGCATGATGGCATTATCGTGTTGGTTAATTATTTTTAACACAATATTACTACATTTAATCTCTCCTTCAGTTTTGTTCACATTTCCACTTAGCCATGACCCTGAGATCTCTTTCTGAATCAGCCACCACAGCCTGTGATTTAAGCTTTGCACTCAGAACTTTCCTCATTAGAACAAGCAGTGGTGCTGCTATTCCTGGCCCTTGCCCTATCAGATAACGCAGGGATTCCGCAAACAAGAGGACTTAACTCCTTGTCATCTCATCTTTCAAGTATTTTGCTAAGGGTCAACCCTGTGAAATGCGAATAGGCACTCCCAATCTTCTCTCTGCACAGAAAAGCAGAAGCCACTGTCTCCAACCTGTAAACTATATATTTTTCCAGATAAGATGCGGGTGGGGGTGGGTGGGGGGTGGGGGGGTGGAAATCAGAGAAGAAGGGCAGAAATTTACTCAGTAAGAGTAATAATTGTACAGATGGATCCTTGGTGTTCTCTGAGTTTGGTTGTTTTCTTGCAGATGTTTTATTACCCAAACTAGGTAATCTCATCAGTGCTGGTAAATTGCTGATGATGTTACCCGGTCTGTGTGATGAAACATCTGCAAGAAAGCAACCAAGTTCAGAAAGCACCAGGGATCCTTTCATTTTAACCCTGAGCTACAATATTGAATAATTGTACAGTAGCAGAGATGGGTTTGCCACACCCATAAGCCACACTCACAGAACCGGTAGCAAAAAATTTTGAAACCCACTACTATACAGTAGGAATATATTCTCATTAAAACTTAAGAAAAGGCCTGCTAAACCAGGCCAAAGATTCTTGAGTCTAGCATTTCATGTCTTGCATTGGCCAACAAGGGGCATTGAGGCAAATCATAAGCATGGATAGGAGGGTGATAGCCTTCCACCACTGTTGCTTCATGGCAATGGATCTTTAAGATAACTACCAAGAGTCACTCTTGAAAAGGAGATGGGCAGCATATAAATTTAATAAATAAATAAATAAAATAAAAATAAACATGGTAGAAAACATCCTTTGAGATTAGTTGTCGTTGAATACTGACTCTTAGAATTTTGTCCAGCTCCCTTTTAAAATTATTTCAACTGAAGGCCCTCATCACATATGATAGTAGGGAAAGTACACTCAAGCAAAATCTTGAATCTACTCTGTGTATTTTTGCTGGATGCTGAAAACATTGTTTCTCCATCTCCACAGAGTGGTGATTGCTGTTGGGAGTGGAAGCACAGACTTTGCCTGCAGGCATTGTGTAGTGATAAGGGGAAGAAGTAGAAGAAGCAAGGCTGTATTTATGGCTATCATATTCTACTTCTACATCACTTGGAAAATGGCTAATGGTAAGTTAGGTAAAAGATAAGTTAGGTAAAAGGGACGTGGTGGCTCAGGGGCTAGGACGTTGAGCTTGTCAATCGAAAGGTTGGCAGCTCAGTGGTTCGAATCCTTAGTGCTGCCATGTAACGGGGTGAGCTCCCGTTACTTATCCCAGCTTCTGCCAACCTAGCAGTTTCGAAAGCATGTAAAAATGCAAGTAGAAAAAATAGGGACCACCTTTGGTGGGAAGGTAACAGCATTCCGTGAGCCTTTGGCATTGAGTCATGCCGGCCACATGACCACGGAGATGTCTTCAGACAGCGCTGGCTCTTCGGCTTTGAAATGGAGATGAGCACCGCCCCCTAGAGTCGGCAACGACTAGCACATACGTGCTAGGGGAACCTTTATCTTTACCTTTAAGTAAGAGGTGCTGCTTGTTCACGGACCTTAGGAGTCGCCACATGGCGAGATCAGCAGCAAATAAATTTAATAAATAATTTGATGAATAAGAACAGCTACATTAACATGATGCCGGGGAAAGAAGATAATCCGAAGCTTTTGCTGCAATAAAATGATTCAAGGGTAGAACCCCAAAGTACAACTTAAAGGTCACTAGGGACTTCCTGAAAGGCAACCTTTGGTTGAGAATGGATTAGTGAAACGAATGTTCTCCGTGTATTATCTCAGTTAAGCAAGGAGAGGAGATGAACTGGAAGGGGATTGCAGGCAGGGACTCTGTCAAACCAATGCCCTAAATTCAATCTTAGCTCTTTCCTTGCTATTTTACCAAGAACACCTTCCCTTGACTGTAAATCTTTTCTCACACATTGGGTGTAACTGCCAAACATTCTGAGACCTCACCCTCACTGTGATTTGAATAACCATTTCAGCATGTCTCTGTGGGTATGTGTGCACTAGGAGTGGTTTCCAAGAACTCTGCTCACCCGTCTGTTATCCACAATGGCTTTTTTTTTTTTTTTTGTGAGCTGCACCCAGTCCAAATCTCTGGCATGCAGAAATCAATGCAAAGGAGAGGCTTGTTGTGGGCCTTTGACATCCTTAGTAAAGCATGTCTGGACTAGGGAGTGGAGACTGAATCAGGAAAGCACAGTTAAAAGAAAGTGAAATGGGACCCACCCTTGTAAGATAGGATCAGGGCAAGATTAGTTGCCTAGAAGCTCATGCAAGGGTCAGTATGAGTCTTTAATTCCACCCCCACCCCCCAAAGTTTCAATCATGTCCACTCATTTCTTCCAGATCTCCCATCTCTGGTCACATGCAAACACAAATGCACTCACTCATAATAAATGACTAAACAGTTCTGCCTGTAAGAAGCAAACAGATTCTTCAGAAACTCCCTGCTGCTTGGCTGTTTGCAAAACACCACACAACGTAAGAGTTGTTCTTTCTGTGAACTGCTCTTCTGTTGCTAAGAGCAGTTGCAAGTCCTTTCTGCAGGTTCGCTTCCCGCTTTACAAATTTCATGTTGGAAAGCGTTAGACCCTCTATTATAGGGGAGAGAAATACGTACCTGCCCAGCTGTTAGGGAGCCATAGCTTCCCGCAACCCCAGTTATTATGCCCATGGATATTTCACTTCTGCTCTATGGTTTGCTGGTTTGTTTATTAAATTTAAATGCCACCCATTTTGCTTTCAAACAACTCGAGATTGTTTTGTTTTGTTTTGTTTTGTTTACATTTATATCCCGCCCTTCTCCGAAGACTCAGGGAGGCTTACAGTGTGTAAGACAATAGTCTCATTCTATTTGTATATTTACAAAGTCAACTTATTGCCCCCCCAACAATCTGGGTCCTCATTTACCTACCTTATAAAGGATGGAAGGCTGAGTCAACCTTGGACCTGGTGGGACTAGAACCTGCAGTAATTGCAGGCAGCTGTGTTTTAATAACAGGCTTCTTACAGCCTGAGCCACACCGCGGCCCTGAGATGACTTACAAGAAGATAAAAAATGACAATATAAAACATTAGAGCATTAAAACAATAAATTAACATTGCCTCTATCTGTTATCTCTGCATACTATTAAAACATAGTATGCTAGGATTTTCAGATTGTATTTAACCATGTTTTAAGAACGGTTTTCACAATTGGCTTCAGCTCTTGCATCAGTATTGGAATAGATAACCCATATTTAATATTTAAATGAAGAACCCTTGTTTCAGAATCCCCAAAAATAGCTTTGTTATCTATCTCTGGATATAGTCTGTGTGTCTACTCATATGGAATTCCATCCACTTGCTTTGACCGTTTCAGCTATACTTACCTATAATTTGGCAGTGAAGAAAATGATTGTAATCCAAGTAAAAGGTTAGTTGGAAAGTCAAGAAGTTCAATAAGGGGTCAGAAAATCATAGGAAGTGGGATAATCAGCCGACTCCTGGAATAGAACAAATATAAAACTGAGAAACCCTGACCTACTTTTGATTTCACTGTTCTGAGCTTGGATGTGATTTAGCAGTAAATTATTGTAAGAGGAAGGAAGGAAGGAAGGAAGGAAGGAAGGAAGGAAGGAAGGAAGGAAGGAAGGAAGGAAGGAAGGATCATGCCTAGATGTTAGTCTTCTACTAAGGAATTGAAAATAGCATTGGAACTTCTGATCCTGAGCTGCTTCCTAAGTAGACTTTTCTAAGCTGTTTCTTCAGATTTAACCTTAGCAACGACATTGAGCAGAGGACAATGTGAATGGCAATCCCTTTATTGTCCATGCAAAATCTTTCTCATCCAAATTATTAGTGTTCATTCTAACTGGCTGCTACTGTCTAAGATCATTACTAGACATTATTTGGAACGGGACAACTTGCCACAGCCAGCTCACTGCGGCCAACTAGCCGTGGCCAACACACCATGGCCAACTTGCTGCAAGACAACTTGCCATGACCATCTCACTGTTGGAAACTCACTGCAGGACAATTTAACAATTCTATTAAATGATTTAAAATAAATAAAAAATATGTTAATTTTTGCCATTCACATTTCATTCACCTTTTACATCCTTTCTTTAATGTTCCTTTTCCACTATTTCTTTAATATTAGTGAAACTTTTGTCCTGCAGTGAATTGTCCTGCAGTGAGTTGGTGGTGGCAAATTGTCAGAGACCTGAGATTATTAACATACCCATACTACAGATAGACATCAACTGATAATCAAAACTGTTCATGTCATTATGGTGATAAGTCAAGGCATCCTTGGGACCAGAAGTAATTTTCCAGCCTTTTTCCCTGGGCCAAACCCATTCATTTGAATGCACATTTTTGCTAGAAGCTGGCAAAACATACCGCAAACTGGCAAAAAGCAGCATGAATCATGGTCATGTAACCACAGAATGCCACAATGGGTCATAAATCTGACCCACCCAACGTGTGGCCATGCGACTACAGGAAGTAGGCATGACCATTTACGATAGCTGGGGATGCTTTACAAGCTATAAAGGACCCATTCTGTGACTGTTGCAACTTTGAACAGTCGTAAAATGATCAGTTGTTCAGTGAGGATTACCTGTACCGCTGATCCTGGTGATGGCAAGAGTAGTTTACATGCATAGTATGCTGTAAGTTAGCTATTTTCCACTTCTAGCAGAAACTTTTTTAAAAAGATTCTTCTCACAGTTGGAGAAAAGAAAGGATGATAAATGCTTCTTCCTCAATCAATTAGTGCAAGAGATCCCTAGGTGCTACCTGAACACTTTTAACTGAAGTGCCTAGCTTAGAAAAAAAAAATTAAAATACATTGATACGAAACCTCTATTGGCACCCAGAGTCGCCTTGTAGGGGAGATAGGTGGCATAGAAATTAAATAAATTAATTAATTAAATAAATAAATAAAACATAAGATTCCTGAGGTGAAAGCAGTTGGAATTGATGAGTTTGATTATCATTGGCTGGTTGCTATATGACATGGCATGATATTAAACCATAAAGTGCCTTATTTCTTATATGGTGCTATGAAAATACAACCGCTATGAATGCCTTAATGCAATGGTTCTCAATGGTTCTTTTCTCCACTATGGACCCCTTTTAAATACCCTCAAGATTTAAATCAAGATTTAAATCATAACATTTCTTCAAGGCTTTGTGGACCCTTGTGATGACATCTCGCCACACACACACCCAGGGATCCACGAACCCACAGGCTAAGAACCACTGCCTTAATGAACTCAGAGAACTGTGGCTTACGTACTTGTTTACTCTCTCATTTGCATCTTGCTTAGCTTCAGGAATTTCAGAAGGCTAATTTCCAGCTCTCAGGAATAAAATCAACATACCTTAGTGCAATATGTGAATCTGTCACAGGCTTGTAGGTAGACAGATTCTTTCTGCGTGTTTGTACAATCCGTATGTATCGTGCATCACCATTTCATGGCTACTAATCTCTGACTCAGAGCCTCGTCTCCATGTGGGGGAAAAAGTGTGTTCTGGTAATGTGCTCATTGTGATGAAACACTTGTTGGCCTTGGAAAACCTCAGGGCTGTTTTTCGGGGAGAAATCAAAGGAGAGAAATGAAAGCTCTTGAAAAGGAACCTCTATCTCTTTCTAAAGGAGGAGTGTTTAAGACCACCATTTTGTGGTTGTGGTTAAGCTAATTTCCTTCACTGAAAATCACAATGGCGGTGGCCATGCACCTACTTTGAAAATGCATGGTAAAGAAAGCCTGGCAGCCATCTCCCTCCTAAGGTTGGAAATGCAAATAGCCCATATTTTCCCTTTGAAGGATTGTCTATCTTTTGGCGGGTCATCTGAGCCCTCTCCTGTTCAGAAAAGAAAGGTATTTCCAGGCTTTGGAGTTCTTACAGGCTCTTGATTCAAAAAGCCCATCATGTAATTAACAAAGCATCACTCCAACTGCGGACTCTCCTTCGGGTATCCCCCTCAGCAGGAAACACTTCAATATTCTCCTTGTGCAGCTGTCACATGCAAAGCAGTTGCTGGCATTCCTTCCCCGCTCACAGGCTTCGCTCTTGGGCAGCGACAGATCTTTGCAATGTGTTGCCAAACGTTTTTCACCCCAAGGCAACCCAGCTTTTCACCTCCCTGTGATTAATTCTCCCCACTCTTAGCAAACGTTCTCCTCCCAGCCAAGGAAGAAGGCCTGAGTTCCTTCTCCTCCAAGCCTCCTTATTGAGCAAGGTCCTAGTCATGGGGTCAAGGGATGAGAGGGACTATATAGGGGACAAGATTCATAGGCCAATGCCCAGAGGGCACCGTGTTGCTAAGGCATGTTTGTTTACGGGGGGGGGGGGGAGGCTATGGAATAGTTAGGTGACGCTTATTTTCCTTTTGCTGATTTGAAAAAAAAAAGACATTATCAGTGCACCTTGCAAAAAAAGGGGGGAGGGGAGGAGAAAGAAAGGCCACCCTTGGTAAAATATCCCACAATCCTAGTTTCAGTCTCCTGCCCTCGGTCTGATGCCAAACCCTGGAGAGTAGCAACAGTCACACAGTACTGTATAAGGCAGCTTCAGGTGAGCTCATTCAGACAGGCAAAAGTTCTCCAAGGATTGAGAAAACAGCATCAAAAAAATCAAGAAGGGTGGTTTTTTGGTGTGTGTTTTTTTGCATTTATATCCCGCCCTTCTCCGAAGACTCAGGGCAGCTTACACTATGTTAAGCAATAGTCTTCATCCATTTGTATATTATATACAAAGTCAACTTATTGCCCCCCCAACAATTCTGGGTCCTCATTTTACCTACCTTATAAAGGATGGAAGGCTGAGTCAACCTTGGGCCTGGTGGGACTTGAACCTGCAGTAATTGCAAGCAACTGTGTTAATAACAGACTGTCTTAGCAGTCTAAGCCACCAGAGGCCCCTGTTTTAACCCACTGAAGCCACAGACCTACAGTATATACAATGAGCCAGCAGAGGCATTCACACTTAGGCTTAGGGGGAGCGACTTCTGTGTCCAGCTGCACAGAATGGGAAGACATTGCTAAACACTTTGTGGAAATACTTTGAAATACTAAGGTGGAAAATCTTTTAGAAATGCTATGCCTATATTGATATTGATTGTTTCCTGATAGCTTATTTGTAACCTATGACTATCATTAAATGTTCTACCTTATGATTCTTGAGGAATGTATCTTTTCTTTTATGTACACTGAGAGCATATGCAGCAAGACAAATTCCTTGTGGGTCCAATCACACTTGGCCAATAAAAAATTCTATTCTATTCTATTCTATTTTATGAGTGCATGTCATCTTATACTAAAATAAAGAACTGCGGCAGCACAATCTACAATATTACTGGAGAAAAACGAAGCTTTAAAAGCAGTGATACTGGACAAATATATCTAGGAGCAGGATGGAGGAATACAATCCTGTGTGAACTAAGTTCCACTGATACACCAAGAATTCAACGTGCATAGAGTGGGGCTATAGGGATCCCCCCCCCCCGAAATAAACTACACAACAGGTTGCTGTTAATATTTTGATGTTGCTAGATTTGAGTAGCAGGAAAACAATATTTCCGATATCCAATTCTTCAAAACTACCCCTGTGGGCTAGATCATCTGACTGGAAGTGTCTTATAGGGTTAGCGTTGTCTATTTCCTAGTTTGTTCGGTTTCTTTCATGTTAAAAAAAATGAAACTTTTTCCCTGTGTCAATGCCCAAAGGCAGGAACAGTCACTCACCACCAGTCCCCATCCCCCACCACTGGGGAGCCACCCACTCAATCCAGGCCACAGGTGGCACATGCAGGAATTCCTGCTAAGATATTGCGCCACAATATCATTTTCTTGTTCCTCCTTGTCATCACCAGAGACCAGTCTCATTAGCTGCTGTAAAACCCGTCGGGCTTCTTGCTTACTTTGAACCTCTTACATCAGATCAGCATGAGGAGGACTGTGTTTTTAAGATCTTGTCTCAGGTTTTATAAATGGCAGGAACAAGGCCTAAGACTACCCTTTCATGCCACACAGGTGCCATCTGTCTTAGCAACACCCATAGTAAAACAATTGCCTATGTGAACAAGGAGAACCAACTGCAAGGGAGAGGCCAGCCTAGGCATCATAACCCCTAGGCCATCCCTCTCTCTCTCTCTTTCTCTCTCATGCTTGCCCTTGTGCTAAAGGAAGCCTGGGGAAAATGCTGTAGTGAATTAATCTACTATGTAGAAGTATCTCAACCCTTCCCTGTTCTGAAACCACAGTCCCTTCCCTTCCCTTTTCTCTTTCTTTCTTTCTTTCTTTCTTTCTTTCTTTCTTTCTTTCTTTCCTTCCTTCCTTCCTTCCTTCCTTCCTTCCTTCCTTCCTTCCTTCCTTTCTTTCTTTCTTTTTGTTTCCTAAGCTTTTGTTGCCCAGTTCTTCACTGGTAAATTTAGCAGTACAAAAACAGTAGTGAGGATAAAGAGGAGGAGGTAGTGAAGTCAGCTGAATATCCCCTGGCCAGCTCCAGAAGATTATGCCTCATCTGCCAAGCCTTACTGAAAGAGCACAGTCTTCTCACGGGGCCCTGGAGGAAAATAATAATAATAATAATATCGCCTCTTATTCTCTCTTGCGCACACACAGAATTTGGCTGTGACGGTCGGGTCTCAGAAGCTAAGCAAGGATGGACCTAATTAGCACACATATAGCGGACTGCCAAGGCTGTAGGCTAGACTGAGAAGTCCAAGCAATAATTCCCAAAAAACAGCTCTGGCAAACTGTGCCCAGATAGTGCTAATATCAAATCTCTCCCCTCCCCACATGCCATGAAGAGTTTTGTTTAAGTCAGACCCCTGGCAAGCAGCTAATAGGAATTCCAAAGGTGATTTTTTTTTTCAGGAGGCAACTGGACTTTCTTGTTTTTTTCTTTGAAGACTTTCACTTCTCATCCAAGAAGCTTCTTCAGCTCCGATAGAACAGTGAGGAATGGAAGGATTTATATTCCTTGCAGACAGCTGGTCATTTGCATCCTTTTAGAGCAGGGGTGTCAAACTCACGGCCCACGGGCCACGCCCACCCCCAGTTTAGCATCATGACAATGTAACGACATGAGTTTGACACCCTTGTTTTAGAGGTTCGTTGAAGCACTTGGAGGTTTATCTGTGTCCTCAGGATCACCTGAGTAGTGCTCCTGGTTCCTGCAGTCTGAAATTTTAATTTTTTTTATTTTTTGTCTCTGGAAATCCATTCTTACTCCCACACCATTCCAAGGGTGTTCATCCCAAATTGTATAGCTAAAAGTCTATAGAGAATCTCAGTCATCCAGGTCATGCACTTTTGGGACAACCATGACCTGGATGACCGAGAATCTCTGCAGAGTTTCAGCCAGAGATGGTATTCAGCTGGTTCAGACTGGTTCAGGCGAACCGGTAGCATAAATCACGGGTGGGCATGCCCACGCCCACGCCCACGTCCACCTGGCCCATCTCTATGCTGTCCTATTTAGGCACATTTTTGAGGCCGGGTGCATGCACAGAAGGTGCAAACATGAGTAAAGGGCACACGCACACATTCACATTTACAAACCGGTAGGGAAAGTAAGTGAATACCATCCCTGGTTTCACCTTTTACAAGTCCGCTTGGTTCACCAGTTGCGTCCCTTCCTTGACCGGGATGCCTTATGCACAGTCACTCACGCTCTGGTTACGTCTCGGCTGGATTACTGCAATGCTCTCTACATGGGGCTGCCCTTGAGGTGCACCCGGAGGCTGCAGTTAGTCCAGAATGCAGCTGCGCGAGTAGTAATGGGAGCCGCTCGTGGCTCCCACGTAACACCACTGCTCCGTAGTCTGCACTGGCTTCCTGTGGTCTTTCGGGTGCGCTTCAAGATTCTGGTTACCACCTTTAAAGCGCTCCATGGCTTAGGACCCGGGTACTTACGAGACCGCCTGCTGCTACCCTATGCCTCCCACCGACCCGTACGCTCTCATAGAGAGGGTCTCCTCAGGGTGCCGTCCGCCAAACAATGTCGGCTGGCGGCCCCCAGGAGTAGGGCCTTCTCTGTGGGAGCATCGACGCTCTGGAATGAACTCCCCCCTGGCCTACGTCAAGTGCCTGATCTTCGGACCTTCTGTCGTGAGCTAAAAACATATTTATTCATTCAAGCGGGACTGGCATAAATGGATTGATTTTAATTTGGGTTTTATTAGTATTTTAAATTTTTTAATTCATTTTAATTCTGAGCCATTTAGTAATTTTATATTTTAATTCATTTTAATTGTATATATTTTGTATTTTACTCTGGCTGTACATTGCCCTGAGTCCTTCGGGAGAAGGGCAGTATAAAAATTTAATAAATAATAAAATAATAATAATAATAATAGGGACTGTGGTGGGAAGAAAGGCAGTAAAATCTTGGTCAACAGAATAACAGAGTAGGAAGGGATCTTGAAGACTTCTATCCCCTATACCAGGCGAACCTTTTTGGCACTGAGTGCTGAAACGGGAGCGCGCGTGTGCACATGTGCCGGAAACCAGAAGAGCAGCCACCCAGTGCACATGCACACACTAGGTTGCTGCATCTCCAGTTTCCGGCATTAGCATCAGCCACCTGGTCTTTCAGTTTCTGGCGCACATTTCTGGCATGAAGACCAGCTGCCTGGTGTGCATGCGCGTGCCAGGGAGATGATCTTCTGGTTTCCGGCATGCGCATGTGCACTGGCCACCTGGTCTTTCGGTTTCTGGTGTGCATGCATACTGGCATATGGCAGTATGGCAGGAAACCAGAAACCACTGGCATATGCACCGGGCGGCTGCTCTTCCGGTTTCCAGCGCTCCCGCGCACATGAAGGTCAGCTGTCCGGTGCGCCAGAATGCGGAAGAGCAACAGGCAATGGCTCGTGTGCTTGGAGAAATGGCTCCGAGTGCCACTTCTGGCACACTTGCCATAGGTTTGCCATCATGGCCCTATACCATTTCAGACAACGACTTGTCTAATCCCTTCTTAAAACCTCCAGTATTGGAGCACCCACAACTTCTGGAGGTGAGTCATTTCACTGATATAGTTGCATTTTTATTGGGTAAAGTGGTTGGAACTTGGAGGCATTCAAAAACTTTGGCCAGTCTCAAGGAGTTGTACCATACTTCCTGTGCCTTAGAAAGAATAAGGTCTTAAGCTGGCTCTGGGAAGGACTCATAAACCCTGACGGCCAGAGTCCAGGTTTTGAAGCAGCTTTTCAGTAACCGAACTTGACCGTTTCTTTTGGACTGCAAGAGGTTTATAATCCTGTTGTTGCTGAACTACAATTTCTAATATCTTTCATCACTTTTAGTCACAGGTTCTCCCTCGCTCCCTCTTTCTGACTACGCAAAATCTTTTCTTACAGAGAAGGGATACGATACATTATCATGTCAAATCAACTCTAACATAACAATTTTTAAACAACACTCACATCCTCTCTTTCCACCTCATGCTGTGAATTTTTTTTTTCTTTAGAAGGTAACCCAGTTTTTTTTTCTCCTTATATAATATGCTGAGAAAATTAACAAACTTCTGTTAAGGCATAATTACTGCTAGGTGTGCCTTTCAACAACAGCAGGAACTTTTAAAGTGGGCCTGAATGAACTCCTTCAGGTATATAGAGAGAGCTTGAATTAGCTCTTACATCATTGGGAGGGATAATCTGGAATTACATAATGGGTGTGTGCTTTTTCCTGCTTCATGCAGGTGATGTGACCTTATCCTGACTGAAATGGATGGAAAGGGACATGAAGTATTATATGATGAGATTTCTTCGACTTATCTGTCTTACATAGCAGCTGGATGATGCACAAGGTGTTTAGAGTGGGAGGTCCGGCTTTACCCACATGTTGCAGAGCCTGGTGTTGCCATGGATACCCTGGTCCTCAGCATTTTTCCCTTTATTGGCAGTAACGGTTATTCAGTAAAAGAAAAGGAACAGACATCATGACATTACCATCTGAAATCAGAAGGACTATAATATAGGGACAGCGCAGAGTCTTTAGACTTTGAGTGTAATGGTTTTCTTTCTTTCTTTCTTTCTTTCTTTCTTTCTTTCTTTCTTTCTTTCTTTCTTCCTCCCTCCCTCCATCCCTCCCTCTTTCTCCCATATCCATAATGGATGATACCATTAAGGCTTCAACTACAGCCTCAGATCTGTACTATCTTTCAAAAGTATATCAGATAGTTGATCTATATAAACATACTGTATAAACTTTACATCTGAATACATATTTTCAAAACCTATGTTTCTTTAGAAAGCAAGGTTTACCTTGTTCTAGGGCTGCTAATTGTTTGATATCTGCCTAGAATCACAATGTAGAAAGCCAATTTAAACATCATAGAACACAGCAGCTCTGAAGATCAATTTATAGAAAACTGCAGTCTATTAAAAAAAACACCTGTCTATGGAAATCTACACAGGTAATCCTTGACTTACAATCATTTGTTTAGTGACTGTTCAAAGATACAATGGCACTGAAAATAGTGACTTATGACTAGTTTTCAGGTTGTTGCAGTATCCGCATGGTCATATAATCAAAATTTATGTGCTTGGCAACTGGCATGTATTTATGACAGTTGCACTGTCCCACAATCACCATTGGTAACCTTACCAGCCAGATTCTGACAAGCAAAGTCAATGGAGAATGACAGATTTGGTTAACAACTGCATGATTCACTTAACAACTGCAGTGATTCACTTAACAACTGTGGCACAAAAAGGCCATAAAATGGAGCAAAACTCACTTAACAATTGCCTTGCTTAACAGTGGAAATGTTGGGCTTAATTGTGGTCATAAGTCAAGGACTACGTGTGGTCAGTGGTATCTGTTAAAAGCATAAAGCAGTTCTCCATACCTTAGTATTCTCTAATGTGTGGGATTTCCATTTTTAGTGTTCCCAACCATCATGGTAGACCTTCTGGGAATTGTGGTTGCATCGTATCTAGAGGATAGCATGTTGAGGAAGACTGAGATTGTTGTTGTTGTTGTTCTGATACCTCTGTATCAGAAACCTTATCAAGTACTATGAAAATATTCACACTTAAACATTCATAGCAGTGGTGGGATTCAAATCCTGTCGCTACTGATTCGCTCATGGGGGCACGTGTGACACTTCCGTGCATACACAGAAGCTTCTGCGCATGCACAGAGATGTCTGGGGGGGGGGGGCGGGCCTCCCGCCACCACCCTACCGGTTCGCCCGACCTGGGGCGAACCGGTAGCCACTCACGACTGATTCATAGGAACACACTCTAAATCTGTGATGGCGAACCTATGGCACGAGGTGGTATGCAGAGCCCTCTCTGTGGACCAGTGCGCTGTCGCCAGCTGCTCTTCCAGTTTCTAGCATGCACATGCATGCTGGCCAGCTGGTCTTCACGAGTGCATGCGCGCACCGGAAACCCAAAGACCAGGTGGCTAGTGCACGCATGCACACTGGGGAGCTGGTCTTCGGGTTTCCAGCACTCCGGCATGCGGTTTGGGCACCCGATGCTGAAAAGGTTCGCCATCACACTGTTCTAAGTGAAACATATCAAGATAGCTATCCTTTCTTTGTGCTATGATTCACCAAATGTAATTCAAATAAAGTAACAAATCAAAACATTCGACTTAAACAAAAGCCCCGTGTGATCAATTTCTACATCCACGCGTTTTATTCTTGCTTTTCTTATCCTTTCCTCTTTTTGGAGAATAGTAATAACTTGTATCATTGTCACATAGTAAGTTTCAAAAGCTTTCAGCATTCTTTCATATCTCCATTAATCCGATTTTGCTTTCTTCTTAAATTGGTTTACGTCTTTTAAGCAAACATTGTCTAGGAGTTCACAGAAAGAATCATAGGTATTATGAGTAATTGTTACCAAGAAATTCTCTCTCGCCTCTCAGTGGGTGGAGGAAATTAGGGACAGGCACTGAATCACAGGAATGTGTTTCAGGAACATGGTCAGCTTCCAGAAACTGGAAGATCATGAGAATGTTACATATTACTAAACCTCTGGGAAGATCTTTTGAATTCTGACACTCTGAATCGAATCACTGGCTAAAATAACATGGCGTGTAGCTAAACCTGGTTAATATTATTGTTGTTGGTTGCACAGTCAGCCAGATGTTTAGACTGAATTTGGCATTTTTATCCACTAGTCGGGTCCAAGGACCTGGAATAGGCAGATGTTACTTGAGAACATTCAAGATTTTGTAAGCCTGTTGCAACTTGACTGATGGTGATTTAGTTCGATGCCTACGGTGTTCAAGTGGTGCTCCAAATGCTTTGGGATTGCACCCAAAATCCCTACTACTACTGGTGCTATCTTTGCTTTCTTTTGCCACAGCTGCACACCATTCTAAATCGTTATCATGTTAACTAAACACATCACATTTATCCCCAACAAAAGAACATTATTACTTTACGTGTGACATGTTCATGCAACATTCACTTGGGGAATCTGATGCAATGTCAGCTTCAGAGGAGTCCTATGTAAAAATTGCATATGGAGTTCTACAAAATGAGATGATAGAAGAAGAGGAAAAGATCCTGTACTTTAATGGAAATAGTCTTTGTGCATTGGCATTATGGGAACAGAACAGCACCATTTATTGCACAATGCATACTTGTTTATATCAGGAATGGTGGTATATAAGACCTGTCTACCCAATACATCCAATGACCTGAGGCCAACATGAGTTGCTTTCTTGGGGTGGAGACACTAAGGCAGGCATGGCCACTTCGCTTTCACACAGTGAAAATCTTGCCCATAGCCCCCTTCTGCCTACTGCTCTGCTTAAAGACTCACGTGTGGCTTCAAAAATTTTAGCAAGAGGTTCTCTGCCTGGTTGCTGATGGGCGTGGCTATGGTGAGTGTGGCTAGTTGGCCTCTTGCACTATGGCAGGGGAGGGCATTTTTGCCCTCCCCGGGCCCCAGAGGCTTTCCTCAAGCCTCTGGGAGGACAGAAACGGCCTCCCAGGCTCAGAGACCCTCTGGAGGCTGGAAACAGGCTCGTTTCCAGCCTTCCGAAACTTCCGGTAGGCCAGTTTTTCGCCCTCCCTGAGCCTCCACACACATTCTGCACTTATCTGCATCCAAAATGGGCCACATGGGGACTCCTGGGAGGGGCAGGTGTGGTGGGCAGGGCCAGCCAGGAGTGGGGGTTCTCCAAACTGCAAAGAATTTATTTATTTATTTATTTATTATTTAAATTTGTATACCGCCCTTCTCCCGAAGGACTCAGGGCGGTTCACAGCCAAGTAAAAAATACACAATACATTATAAATACAATTAAAATACTAGTAAAAAACTTATTTAAATTGGCCACAGTTAAAATTTGGAGATAAAACCCATTAAAAACCCATAACTTAAAAAACTAACCCAGTCCAGCGCAGATAAATAAGTAAGATTTGAGCTCACGGCGAAAGGTTCGGAGGTCCGGAAGTTGACGAAGTCCTGGGGGGAGTTCGTTCCAGAGGGCGGGAGCCCCCACAGAGAAGGCCCTTCCCCTGGGTGTTGCTAGACGACACTGTCGCGCCGACGGCACCCTGAGGAGTCCCTCTCTGTGAGAGCGCACGGGTCGGTGAGAGGTATTCGGTAGCAGCAGGCGGTCCCGTAAGTAACCCGGCCCTATGCCATAGAGCGCTTTAAAGACGTTCACCAACACCTTGAAGCGCACCCGGAAGGCCACAGGTAGCCAGTGCAGCCTGCGCAGGATAGGTGTCACTCGGGAGCCACGAGGGGCTCCCTCTATCACCCGCGCAGCTGCATTCTGGACAAACTGCAGCATCCGGATGCCCTTCAAGGGGAGCCCCATGTAGAGAGCATTGCAGTAGTCCAGACGAGACGTCACAAGGGCGTGAGTGACTGTGCACAAGGCATCCCGGTCTAGAAAGGGGCGCAACTGGCGCACCAGGCGAACCTGGTGGAAAGCCCTCCTGGAGACGGCCGTCAAATGGTCTTCAAAAGACAGCCGTGCATCCAGGAGAACGCCCAAATTGCGCACCCTCTCCATCAGGGCCAATGACTCGCTCCCGACAGTCAGCCGCGGACTCAGCTGACTGTACCGGGATGCCGGCATCCACAGAATCTTAGCTAGAGGTTCTCCTGAACCCCTGCCAGCCCCCAGCAACCCACCCCTGCCCCTACTTTCCAGGGACCCAAAAGAGCTGCAAATGTTGCAACCCCCTTAAGTCATTCATGACCACACAGTAAGGACAACTGTAAGTTTATACGCTACAGTGCAATACAACACAAAACCCAATCCCATTTTAGTCTTGCCTGGCATCTTGCCCAAACTCATCTAGACTATTCCATGTGATTTTGCTCAAGTATTGTAGAATGCCTTCCATTTCTGCATTGTGCTTGCCCATCGATTAGGAAAAAACATATCCTTTGCTCTCTACCTTTAAGAATAGCTTCATTTCAGCAGCTTCTTTTCTGCTGACTGCCAGCTAACTGCAATTTGGCAGTTCGAACCAGGCTCAAGGTTGACTCAGCCTTCCATCTTTTGGAGATGAGTAAAATGAGGACCCAGATTGTTTACAGGCTGACTCTGTAAACTACTTAGAGAGGGCTGTAAAGCACTGTGAAGCAGTATATAAGTCTAAGTGCTATTGCTATTGCTATTTATAGCCATTAGTAAGTGTTAGTGAGGGTTGCTCTAAAAATTAAACCTTATACGTGAGCCCTTTCCACTTACACCAGTGAGAAACCATGCGTGCAAAGTGCTTGTGTAATGATTTACGTAAGTGCAGGATGGATAAGCCACAGCTGGCACGATTATCAGCGGTAACTTCCATCAAGAAAAGCTGCAATTACTGTGACATTTAACATAGGCAGAAGTTGCATATGCAGAGCTAGACATGCTGTGCCAGAGAGATATTCACGTTTCTTCCCCTTGCAAAACTCCTGTGCCTTTTAATAGCTTCATGAGCAATGTAAATGCACTCGCCACAACTCTTCCCCCAGGAGACCTCCCTACCAGAGAGGGTTCACTTATTGAATTTCAGCCCATCTCATATCTATTAAAGCCCAGGAGGGGGAAAACACCACAGTGCTAGCTATAGGATGGAGAAGACAGTTCTTTTCCCTAGCCAGCGTCAACATAGTGCAGCTGCACTGCAGGCTATCGGATAGCAGAAAGAAAAAGTGCTAACTAGGAACTTAGCCAGAATCTGTGACATTTCCTGCAAGCTGCAGCCAAAGGATTGGCTGGATAATTCGAATAAAACCGTGATATTGTCCTTTCCCATTAATCTTTGGCCCACCTAGCTCTTCCCGCCAGCAGAACTCGGCATTTCTAATACCTCATCCGTGTATGGGGTTAATCCAGGGCAGCTTTAGCACTGGTCTCCTCAGACATCTCAGAATGTCTTTGAACTTTGCTTTTTCTTCTCTTTGACTCATATTTCCTACATCTCTACTATTTCCTCCCTTATGCCCAAATCTTCTGTTTACCAAGTGACCTATACCTCACCATCTGTCATTTCATCCATTTTTGGGATTTATCTCAATCAGCTTTCCGGACACTGATCTTTCTATCTGCTTAGTACTGATTTTCTATACTGACTTCCCCCGTCATGTATATCTATAATTCCTTCCTCCTCAATCTCTACTCTTGCATCACCCTTTCTCCAATCCTTTCTGCCCATCATTCTTCAAATCCTTTCCCATTCCCCAGATAGGAGTCACATATCACATGGAAATGTATAATGTGTGAACTCCATCACTATCTGATCCGTGGAAGTGGAGCCATCACCTTTGTTTGTTAAATAGTTAATCTTTAATAGCAGAAGCCTCCCAAAGCAGTTCTATGAATCGAACTCCTGAATCATGTAAGAGCAAGCATTTGTAATAGGATATGGGGGTCTTATTGGTTGTTGTTTTTTAATTTTATTCCGTTTGCGCACCAACTGACTCTAAACAACTCTAGATAGGTCACAAGAAAACTTAATAAGACTAGTAAAAACAATTTCTGTTGTTCGGCAAGATCAAAATTTGTGTTGCTAAGTGAGACAGTTGTTAAGTGAGTTTTGCCCCATTTTACGACCTTTCTTGCCACAGTTGTTAAATGAATCACTGCAGTTGTTAAATGAATAACACAGTTGTTAAATGAATCCGGCTTCCTCATGGATTTGCTTGTTAGAAGGTTGCAAAAGTTGATCACATGACCACAGATCATTGCAACTGTTGCAAATATGAGTCAGTTGCCAAGCATCTGAATTTTGATCATGTGACCATGGGGATGTTGCAACGGCAAGTGTGAAAAACTGTCATTAAGTCACATTTTTCAGTGCCATTGTAACTTTGAACCAGGGGCGGGTTTCAAAACCTGTTGCTACCGTTTTGCTCGTGGCTGCATGCACACTTGTGCGCATGCGCAACACTTCTGCGCATGCAGAGAAGCGTCCGGGCGGATGGGCGGAGCCTCCCGTCACTGCCGCGACTGGGTCACCTGATCCATGGTGAACTGGTAGCAACCCACCACTGTTTTGAACGGTCACTAAACAAACAGTTGTAAGTCAAGGACTACCTGTATTTATGAATGTTTATTATTTTAATTAAAATTATAAATGCCAAAAATTAAACTATTTATCATTTATGGGAAATCAAAGGATTAAAGGAAAAGAGAATACATCTGTCTAAAAGCTTGTAAGTGATAGGCCTAAAACAATCACATGTAGAAACCCATTCTAGAGACAGGTCATATCAGAAAAAGCTCTTCCCTTGTATTTTAATTAATAGTCCTCAAAAATAGGCAAACGAGAAGGCCCTCTATTATTGAACTGAAAGTACAAGCAGGGCCTCTGGTGGCTCAACAGTCTAAGTAGTCTATTAACACAGCTGCTTGCAACTACTGCAAGTTCAAGTCCCACCAGGCCCAAGGTTGACTCAGCCTTCCATCCTTTATAAGGTAGGTAAAATGAGGACCCAGATTGTTGGGGGCAATAAAAGCTGACTTTGTATATAATATACAAATGGATGAAAACTATTGCTTAACACAATGTAAGACGCCCTGAGTCTTTGGAGAAGGGTGGGATATAAATTAAAAAAAAAGAAGATATGGGTGAAGATGTTCCTTCAGGTAATATGAACCCAACCAGTTAAAGCTATAAACAAGGATGGACAACATTAGCAATAGACCTCCTGGATCTGCCTACTTTGCAAAGCTGTAATTAAGCTCTATTTCTTTGTTTGTTTGTAAAATTTATTGGCCACCCATCTTACCTCAAGGTAACTCTGGGTGGCTTACAATCATAAAAAAAAACTAAAAACATAAATGACTCAGTACAAAAAGTTGAACACTGCAGCGCAATTAAAAGACGGGGAGGGCAGAAGCAGGATGGGGGGGAGGTGAGATTTGATGTTAATCTATCAACCACATCCACTGTGATATTCCCCAAGAAGAGCCACATCTTGAAGCTCTTACGGAAGGTCAGAAGGGTTGGAGCCACCCAGAGGTGGGTTTCAGCAAGTTTTGACCAGTTCTGGAGAACCAGTAGCGGAAAATTTGAGTAGTTCAGAGAACCGGTAGTAAAAATTCTGACCGGCCCCACCCCCATCTATTCTCTGCCTCCCGAGACCCAGCTGGTTGGGAGGAAATGGGGATTTTTCAGTAACCTTCCCCTGGAGTGGGGTGGGAATGGAGATTTTACAGTATCCTTCCCCTGCCACATCCACCAAGCCACGCCCACCAAACCATGCCACACCCACCAACCCGCACCCACAGAACTGGTAGTAAAAAATTTTTGAAACCCACCACTGGAGCCAACCTCACTCCATGATGTTCCAAAGGGCAGGTTCAACAGCAGAGAAGGCCCCAATCCTGGTCCATGCCAGCTGGAATAATTAGGCTGTCAGTGCACCTCATCATGCCTCCTCTGCCAGCAAGGGTGGGGTAGGCCAATCCCAGTGGGATTTATTTATTTATTTATTTATTTAATCAAATTTTTATACCGCCCTATCTCCCGAAGGACTCAGGGTGGTTTACAGTCTCACAGTCCCAGCCTGGACCCATGCCACAAAGGGCTTTAAACACCTTAAATTGTACCCAGAAGCAGACCAGGAGCCAATGCAGTTCGCAAAGCAGTGTTATTACCTGGGCCATTCTTCCTTCAGACCAGTTCGCACCTATTTGGGAGAACCGTTTGTTAACTTTCTAAGCAGTTCGGAGAACCGGTTGTTGGAAGAAATCTTATTTTGTGTTTTCCCACTTTACAGGGCTAATCCCATAAGGAAGGCAGGAAGGAAACATTCTGGTGTTGTTTCTAGCCTAAACTTTATTGCCCTGCTTACAGAAACTGCTTCTCTGGTTAACTCTTATTACATTTAACAGCTAAGGTGAAGCGCCCATCAACATGAGTGATGTTGAGTTGGGCACGCCCACATGGTCACATGACCACCAAGCCATGCCTTCCCAGCTGGTCATTAGGGCAGAGAACCAGTTGTTAAATTATTTGAATCCCACCACTGCTTCAGACTCTCTCCCCACTAACACTAGATATACCTCTTCTCCCCCTCGTTTCCCCCAATTGGAAAAGGAAAGTAATGGTTAACACAAAACACTCAAGATAATTGAAGCAAGCGGTTGAGAGAATGATCAGCCTGAAAGATCTGTAATCCAGGGGTCTCCAACCTTAGCAACTTTAAGACTTGTGGACTTCAGCTCCCAGAGTTGGAGTCCACAAGTCTTAAAGTTGCCAAGGTTGGAGACCCCTGCTCTAATCAGTATAAGGGCAAACAGCCTATCTCCATGCTTCCTTATGATGCATTTAGAAGGAGCACTTTGCAAGAGTAGCTTTGGCCACTTTGCAAAGGTAGCTTTGGCCATATGTTTTCCTGATTGGGTGTGATGTATTCAAAGGTGGAAATCATAGGTTTATCCCATTCTCACAGGGAAGCAAAGAAAACAAGAAGGATGGCTCCCTCTCCTTCTATCACAGGGGTATCAAACCACAGGCCAGATATGTCATCATGAGTTTGACACCCCCGATTCCAGAGAAAAATGCTTTAAGCATGGCAAAACAGCAAGTCATCATTTTTCCACTTCCTCTTGCATGAATAAACTGATGATGCAAGAAGCTTCCCCCACCCACCCCTAAAGTCTCATCCTTTCTTTTATCTGACCGGCTGGGATTTCGGTGAGGCAATCTGTCCCTTAAACTGGATTGTCTTCCCTATTCATGCTGTGAAGATTAACACCCATTGTTTTATTTGGGCTTGGAAAAGCACCAAGAACCAATGTAATAGAATTCTCACATAATCCAGTGGCTTCACCAACAATAGCCACAGCTTGCACAGGTAAAGTTGCTAGGCTGTTTCAATAGGCAGCATATTACAGACATCCAGTCTCATGCAAGGTACACTTTACCAGACAGGGATACAACTGGAAAACCAGGATAAGCTATTATACAACTGTTCTGGCTATCACAGCTGCTGTATTGACTTCATTTGTCAGCACAGAGTCTATGAGGCATCCATGCAGCTTGATCTTTCGAGGAATACAACTTGGTCTAAAACAGAAATCTCCTTCAAGAGTATTATTATTTCCCCGAGCTCTTCATAATAAATGAAATAAGTGCATGAAAGCAACGATACTTTCCTTCCCTAAAATCCAGAGGTGCTATAGCCAAAAGGGAGAGAGCAAAATTCAAAATAACTCAGGAGCAAAACTAGTTACCAACTGAAGGGTCCTTGATCCTCTCTGAGCTCAGTCTTGCAGACATTTCATTACCAAACTAAGTAACATCATCAGTGCTAGTCACTCACCATCACTCTGGCACTGATGATGCTACCTAGTTTGGGTAATGAATCATCTGCAAGAAAGCAACTCAGCTCAGAGAGCACCAAGGACCACCCTGAGGTAGAAATATTTTCTTTTATTGGTAATTACCAACTCCACAGACCCTTATTGCCCTCCCTGATAGAATACTGTATATACACACACAGTACCAGCACATTGTATACATCAGTGGTGGGATTCAAATTTTTTTACTACTGATTCTGTGGGCATGGCTTGGTGGCATAGCAGGGAAAGGATACTGTAAAATCTCCATTCCTTCCCCACTCCAGGGGAAGGTTACTGCAAAATCCATATTTCCTCCTGATTCCGGTTCTTCGAACTACTCAAAATTTCTGCTACCAGTTCTCCAGAACTGGTCAGAACCTGCTGAATACCACCTCTGGTATACATACATATCTGCACATGCATGCACACACACACACACACACACACACACACACACACACACACACACACACACAATATGCTAGTACTGTATGAAATATTAAGCTTGCAGCTCCTTCCTGCATAGTTCGTTTTTTTTGTTTTTTTAAATGTTACTATACAGTGTGCAAATTAAAAACAGTCAATGTGAGCGTAATTTTTTTCCTCCAGGGGCCGTGCATATTAAAAAAGAAAACCAACACTCAGTTAGAATAAAACCCCGCTATTCTTGGTCAATGGCTTTTTTAAAAAAATGAATGGAAGCTACATGATACATATATTATTTTGCCATCTTTCATCCTTTTTTACTCTCTTTTTAATTAGTTTTACTGCGATTTCCTTGTGTTGATTGTTGTGAGCTGCCCAGAGTCATTGGGAGTCAGGTGGCACACCAGTTCGACTTGATAAATATTTAACATGTCCTGTAGTTTGCCTTTGGGTACTATAAATGAAGAACGTAATATGAAGTTCTGAAATTCATTTGTGGAACTGTACCAAGATCTCAGGAAAAAAGAAACAATTGAAGTGTTACAGGCAATATATACGAAGTGTTACAGGCAATATATACGGAAATGGAACGAAAAATAAATGCAGATTGTTTTTTGTCTAGTCATTTTTGAGTACAAAATTGATTAAATGAGTAAAATGCTTTAGTTATCATTTGATCTATAAAGGAACTTAAAGCACATTTACAATTAAAACTATTGCAAGTTTTTAAAACAGTATATAATGCATAAACAATAGGATTAAAAAAATTAAAGCTATTTTAATATTTCTTAAAAGTCAGGAAACTATAGCTTAAATAAGATTAGATCACAATGTAAGTATAAATTGTTAATAAACTAAAATATTTTCGTCTTTAGCACTTATGCTTGTAACATAAAACCTTGTAAAACCTGTATATTTTTGGAATGTGGGCTTGGCATCATATGTACGTCCATTGGGCATCTATGATACATACTGTGATTTCTTAGATGGATCAAAATTTAGTTGTTAATCCCTTTCCTTTTGCTCTTTTAACTCAAAGATGATCTTAACATAAGATTTGATGGAGATAATAAAAGGAATGGTTCTATTTTTTTTTTTTTTTTTTTTTGAAGTATCATATTTGGATCACCAAGATAAGAGGACTCTGGAATGCAAAGCAGATTGAGTAATTAACTCTACTTGGGATGAAAAGGAGTAATCATGCGACTGTTGCAGACAGCAAAGGGGTTTTAAAAAAAGTCTCTTGAACTCAGCAACTTAAAAGTGACTTTTCAAAGCGGTAGGAATTCCAGGGAAATCTCTGAATTGGTCATTCCGGTAAGTTTCCATTTGAACAGCCACACAGAAACAATTTTCCATGACCAAATCAGAGACTGCTTCAGTTTCCAAGCAAAATGTAGAATGGGGTCATTATTTGCTCTTTCCCTCTCCCTCCCTCCCTCCCTCCCTCTCTGTCTCCCTCCCCCTCCCTCCCCCTCTCTCTCTCCCCCTCTCCCAATCCCTCTTTCTCTCTCCCTTCGTCCCTCTCTCTCTTCCTCTGTCTCCCTCTCCCTCTCCTATTCCCTTCCTCTCTCTCCCTCCCCCCCCTCCTTGTTTCAAGAACTTTCTGAGTCATCTTGGTCCAGCCAAATGCTGCATTAAAGAGGCCCTGCAGGCAAACTGAGTGAGTGGGCATGTTGATACATACAATACCATTGCCTGTGGATCCTGCTCCAGCAAGCAGTTTTCTTAAGGGAAGGAATAATCTCATCAGTTCAAGCAAAGGGTTGGCTTTTCCTGAAAACTATTACGCAATAAAAACTCCTTACACTGAGCTGCAGCCAGGAAGCAAGAAACACAAGGATATCCTCTAAACTACACATCACCTCTGGTTTTGTTTTGTTTTTTCTTGTTTGTATATAGGACTTCCTTCATTCCCTTCTCCTTTTTTTTCAAGTAACCAATGCTGTCACAAAAATCACATTGCTTCCTCCTTGAAGAGAACCATACTTTCTACTTTCTGACTTTTTTTCATCCATCAAGAGGACTAGGTGCTTATCTAAGTTTGAAAATTTAGGGTTCATATATTTTTATTATCGATTTCTGTTGTTGTTATTATATAAAAAAGGTACTTTAAGGAAGTTTTATACATCTGTACAAAATTATATAGTATTGCCGTTGGGCTTCTAATGAGATTTTTATGGCTAAATATTCTTGAAGGATGGGGCATTATATTATATTGCATAATATTGCAATGGATTCTTACTGGCAAAGTTTCTCTGGAAAAAGGAGAATCCATGAAATTGTTCACATGTACTCTAGACAGATGCTTCCTGCAGACTGCAGGAATTGAAGTTTTTGCAGTCAACTCATAAGTAGAGGAACTGGAATCAAGGGATTCAAACTAGGCTCACAACCATGGTGTAGTCTATATAGACATAAGGCTCTCCAAGTCTCATTTCTTAATCACTTTCAGAAATTGCCTCTTAACTGCTTTTAGCTATTAGGAACTTTCATAATGGCAAGGTTTAGAACACCAAGTGAAATACCTTCAAACCCTAGCAAAATAAGTTTAAATATAGCTCCATCGATTTTTTTTTTTTAATTCTTTTGGAATAAATAGCAAAAAGATAATTAAAATCTTGGATTTTGGGAATTTACAAATGGATTAGGGTCCAAATGAATTTGAAATAAGATTTTGAGATTAAGTATATGAACCTTTCCTGTGGTAAAATATTATAGTTTTGAATTATTATTTTTTTAAAAAATGATAGGATGGGACTTTGAAGATTGGAAACAAAAGGAACCAGAAGGAATTAAAATTACAATTAAAGGAGAATAACACTTAATTTTTACCTACTAATATAGAATGGAGCAAAATACATTCAATCAGATGTATTGAAGGAGATTTGTGAACAATGGAGTCAGAAATTAATTTAAAAAATTTCTGTCACTATAGATAGTCTATGTTTAAAAGATAATATCAAAGAGAAACATGTTTTACTGCACAGAAATGAGAATGATTTGAAAGGGGTCTTTAAAATGACAGGCTATGTGAATGAAATGGGAAAAGAGGCTACAATGGAAGTACAATTAAAACTGGCTGATGGTCTTAATAATTTAAAAGGGATATATGAATCATAAACCAAAAGAGTGACCTGGATAAGTTCCCTATATTGGATTTACAAAAGTGTTTTGTTAAAGTTTTTAAAGGATTTTGTGAGAAGAAACAAAAAAAAAATGAAAAGAAATCAAATTGTAGGAAAGTATTTGAAGGGAATAAAAATGAAGATTGTTAGAAGTAAACGGAAGGAATATAAAGTTGGTCTATTTGATCAAGTTAGAATAGATAGATTGTAATCTCTGTTAGCTCTTAATGGACTTTTGCTGATCAGGACCAAATAATGTGGCTTTAAGGATATGTTTACAGATAGGAAATTGTATATATAGAGAAGAGATCTTTTATTGTATTTTAAAAGGAGGTGATAAGTTACTAAAATGTTTATACTTGTGATGAAGTGGGAAGTAATTTCCTTATATATTTCTTCTCGTTTCCTATACTATATTCTATGCTATGCTATACTATACAGTACTTTTTCTTTCTTTATTGCACTTTCTACATTTCTTTTCCTTTTTGCATCTTCTATTTTTTCTTTTTATTCATTTATTCTTTGGGTTGCATTAGTTCTTATCTTTTAATGGTAATGTTTTTTAAAATATTTTTTAAAAAAGTAATATAGGGTTGTCTCTTAAGGATTAGTTGTCAACATAAGACCCAAGGTCATAGCATCTCGCTGACGTTAGCCAATCTTTGGAAAGCTAAGCCGTGTCGGACCTCATTATTACTTGGGTGAAAACCCACCAAGAAAATCCAGGGCAGTTGATTCAGACAGGAATAAAAATGAAAGTAATCACAGAAGAAAGCAGTGGCAAAACATTTCTGAATTCCTACCAAGAACTGACAAAATTAATGGACGAGAGGAATGCTGTGGATATAATGTACTTGGACTTCAGTAAGGCATTTGATAAAGTAGACCATAATCTACTACTTGATAAGATAGAGAAATGTGGGTTAGACAGCATCACCACCAGATGGATTCATTACTGGCTGACCAACCGCACTGAACATGTAGTCCTCAAAAGAACTGCATCTATATGGAAAATGTGGAGTACTACAAGGCTCTATTTTAGACCTAGGAGTCTTCAACATCTTCATCAATGATTTGGATGAGGAGATAGATGGGAAACTCATCAAATTTTCAGACGACACCAAACTGGCAGGAATAGTCAATACTCGAGAAGATAGGTTTAAGATACAGAAGGATTTTGACAGATTTGAACATTGGACCTATCTAAGAAAATGAAATTCAATGGTGAAAAAAATAAGGTTCTACATTTAGGCAAGAAAAACCAAATGCTCTCTACATGGGGCTCCCCTTGAAGAGCACCCGGAGACTTCAGTTAGTCCAGAATGCAGCTGTGCGGGTTATTGAGGGAGCGGTTCGAAGCTCCCATATAACACCTATCCTGCGCAGACTGCACTGGCTACCTGTTTTTTTCCGGGTGCGCTTCAAGGTATTGGTTACCATCTTTAAAGCGCTCCATGGCTTAGGACCGGGCTACTTACGGGACCGTCTACTGCCGGCCTCTATCTCCCAGCGTCCGGTGCGTTCCCACAGAGAGGGACTCCTCAGGGTGCCGTCAGCCAAACAATGTCGACTGGCGGGCCCCAGGGGGAGGGCCTTCTCTGTGGGGCTCCTGTGGAACGAGCTTCCCCCCGGGCTTCGACAACTACCTGACCTCGGGACCTTTCGCCGTGAACTTAAAACTTATTTATTCCGTTTGGCTGGACTGGCTTGATTTTAAATTCTAAATTTTAAATTTTAATTGTGGGTTTTAAATTCTGTAATTTTTATGGGGTGTAAGGTTATTTTAAATTTTTTGGCTAATTTGAATCAGTTTTTTAAGGGTTGTTTTAATTATGGTGTATGTTTCTGTTTGTATTTTATTTGCCTGTTCACCGTCCTGAGTCCTTCGGGAGAAGGGCGGTATACAAATTAAAACATCATCATCATCATCATCATCATCATCATCATCATCATTATTATTATTATTATTATTATTATTATTATTATTATTATTATTATACAGGTATACATAGGTGGTACCTGCAGCGTATGCGGCCAGAGAAAACACCTTTCTTCCTTCTTTGAATGAAGCAGTACCTATAGTACCACCTATACTATAGTAATTGTAATAACTGTGAGCGGGATCTTGGAGACGTAGTGGACAATGACTTAAATATGAGCCAGCAGTTTGCTGCAGCTGCCAGAAAAGCCAACACGATTCTAAATTGCATAAACAAAGGGAGAGAATCAAGCTCACATGAAGTGTTAATACCACTTTATTTATTTATTTATTTTATTTATTTTATTTATTTATTTGTCATAACAATATATACAAGCGTTACATAAAAGGTTATAAATATATGAACGTATATATGAGGAGAAATGAGGTACTAAAAACGTGTATATACATAGGGAAAGAAACAGTAGGACAGGAACGGTAGGCACGTTTGTGCTCTTATGCACGCCCCTTTAGAGTCCTCTTAGGAAAGTGGTGAGGTCAACCGTGGACAGTTTTTGAGTGAAACCTTTGGGGTTATGAGAAGAAACCACAGAGTCAGGTAATGCATTCCAAGTATATACAATTCTGTTACAGAAATCGTGTTTTCTGCAATCTAAACTGGAACGGTTGACATTGAGTTTGAATCTGTTTGTAGCTCTTGTGATATTGTTATTGAAACTAAAAAAGTCATTGACAGGAAGGACATTACAACGGATGATTTTATATGCTAAACCCAGATCCAGTCGAAGGCGACAAGTTCCAAGTTTTCTAGACCCAAGATATCAAGTCTGGTGGAATAAGGTATTTTATTAGTTTCAGAGGAATGGAGAATTCTTCTCGTAAAATACCTTTGGACACGCTCAACTGTGTTGATGTCAGATATATGGTAAGGGTTCCAGACAGGAGAGCAGTAATCAAGAATTGGCCTAACAAATGTTTTATATGCTCTGGTCAGTAGCATGGTGTTTTTTGAAAAGAAGCTACGTAAAATTAAGTTGACAACTCTTAGAGCCTTCTTAGCTATGTAGTTGCAGTGGGCTTTGGAACTTAAATCGTTAGATGTAAAAGCTCCAAGGTCTTTGACAGGGTGGGGTCATCTGCGAGGCAATGTCCATCAAGCATGTACTTTGTGATTGGGTTCTTTCTTCCAATGTGCAAGACTGAGCATTTACTGGTTGAAATTTGTAGTTGCCAAATTTTAGACCAGGCAGATAGATGATCAAGGTCCTTTTGAATTGTGGATGCATTGTCAGTGGTGTTGAAAAGTTTGACATCATCAGCAAAGAGAACACAGTTACTTGAGATATCAATACAAAGATCATTTATGTATATTATAAAGAGAGTAGGTCCAAGAACGCTGCCTTGAGGAACACCACTCTTGACAGGAACAGGATTTGAAAGAGCATTACCAATTTTAACTATTTGTTGTCTGTTTGACAAAAAAGCAGATATCCAGTGGTGTAAGGGTCCTGAAATGCCATAGGATTTTAATTTTAGGAGAAGTTTATCATGTACTACTGAGTCAAAAGCTTTGCAGAAGTCTATGTATATTGCATCTATTGATTTACCTAGATCAAGATTAGTAGTCCATAGGTTTTACAGTAGAAGTTGTAGATTGCATGATAATTTTTCCTGAAGCCAAATTGTTTATTTGAGAGAAGGTTGTGCATTTCTAAGTGTAAGGTAATGGATTGGTTGATGATGGATTCCATAACCTTGCAGGCGACGCAACATAGGGAGATAGGTCTATAATTATCAACTAAGCTGGGGTCGCCTTTTTTGAAAACTGGAATGACTGTGGCTAGCGACCAGAGACTGGGAAGGGAACTGGTTCTAAAGGCTATATTAAAGATTATACTTAGGGTTCTGCTAGATTACTAGAGAGTTTTTAAAAAGTAAGCACAAAGACCATCAGGTCCAATGGATAGAGATGGCTTCAATTTACTTAGAGCTTTACCAACATTTTCTTCTGTAAAATCAACAATTGTTAAGTTGTCATGCTCATTGATTGTACAAATTTGGAATGTTGGATGAGTGCCATCACTGTTGACAAAAACTGATGCAAAGAATTTATTAAAGAGGTTTGCTCTAGATTCTTCATCATTGTATTCATTGCCATCAGGATCTTTTAGAGGTGGCATCGTCTAGAGTTTTTAAGCTTGTTGTTGACAAAATTATAGAAGGCACGACTGGAATTTGTGCAGAAGATCCTCTTCTTGCTTGGTGTGGTAATTTGTGCATTCAGTTTTATTTGGTTGCATATAGTTCTGTAGCGTTTTTAAAATTAGCTACATAGCCCTTTTGTTTCTTTTCCAGAGGATCTTTTAGATTGAAGCTTTTTTATTGATATGGGTAGTTTGCTTTTCCTAATCTTGATGGTAGTTAGTGGTACATATAGTTCGATGACTCTGTTGATTTCGAGTAGAAAAACTCTATAGTGGTCTTCAGCAGTTATACAGGTTGAGAACAGATTTTGCCAGTCTAGAAATGAAAGATCATTGTTTATAGAGTCATAATTGGCTTTTTTGAAGTTGTAAATGGGAATGCTATTGATATGATGGTTTAAGTCACAACGTATATTAAGATGGAAGTCAATCATGCAATGATCACTGTTGGAAAAGGGTTCTCTTATTTGTAGTCCATAAATGGTATTGTTATTGTTGCAGAAGATGAGGTCAAGGCAGTTGTTTAGTCTTGTATTATTGGTTACAAGTTGTTCAAGACCTAGGTTAGTAACAGCGTTGTATATTGTTGTGTGGATTGGATCAGTTGTACTTTCGTTAGTTATCCAGTTGATGAGAGGTAAATTTAGGTCACCCAGGAAGATGAGTGGATATGGGCAAGAGGCAGCCCAAGTTAGTAATGAGGTTAAAATATTAGCATGAGTAATATCGTAGTCGGGGGCTCTGTAGCATAGAATGAATCAAGTGCGGTATTAGATGATAGATCACATACAATAGTTTCAGGAAGAGAAAGTTTGTGGGCAACTTGTATGTTTTTTAGATTAAGTGACTTTTTATAGAAAATAGCCACTCCACCACCTCTTCGGTTTTCACGATCTGAACGGTGAACTTGATATTCATTGTTTAAAATGATGGAATCAGGGATGGAAGAGATTAGCCATGTTTCGCAAATAAATATAATATCAAATGTACCACTGTTTAGCAGGAGGATAAATTCAGGTAATTTGTTAAGAATACTTCTTGCATTCATCAATTTACATTTAAAATCTGTAGAAAGAGGTGTTAAAGAGGTAAGAGGCGTGCATACCTAGTTTTGAATGTTAGTTGGTTGAGGAATATGTATAGCTGGTGGTTGTATTGGAGGTTGGATGGGTGGATGGAAGTTTTGGGTAGTGAGTGCTTGGATGTTGGGTACTAGACTGTTTGTTGATAAGGTTTGTTGGATGGATGGTTGAAAGGCTGGTTGGAAGGTTGGTTGGATGGATGAACGGATGGCTGGTTGAATAGTTTGTTGGATAGCTGTACGGATGGCTGGTTGAATGGTTTGTTCGATGGCTGATTGGATGACAGTTTCGATGGATGGTTGGCTGATGGGTACTTGATTGGTTGTTGGATGGCTGGTTGGATGTTATGGGTGATGGGGGTTTGGTGGTGAATTTTGATTGAAGGATTTAATTTTAATGCAATTGGCACGGTAATCAATATATAGGTTTGATTCACCATTATCTTGTCTTCGTTTAAGCTCAGTGCGGAGTTCACGAGCGTATCCGCTGCAGGAAAGATAGATCAGGCGTGATCTAAGTTTACTGTAGGCAGGATTAGATTTAGCAATAGAGTTGATGGTATATATGAACTTCGTTTGCTGTTCTCGTTTATGCAGATGACTCTGCAGAATCTTGGTGCTATTGATCCGTCACTGTTTTTATATTCAGGACCATCTCTGGAGACTGAAATAATTTCATTTGGGGAGATGGATGATGAATTATAATTTCCAATTAAGTTTTGAATTTTGGTGATATCGGATTCATTTGTGTTATCTAGACCAAATAATATTGCATTATTTATTTTTGGCCTCTCTAAGGCATCTCTAATTAGTTGGTCAGTAGTAAATTGTTGTTTAGGTAGGGTTGAAGGATCAGTATTATGTAAAGGTAGATGAGTTGGGAAGAGATTTAGATCAGTCGAGAAATCATTTTTTTGTGTTGTAATTTGTTTTATCAGATTGGTGAAGCTTTGTTCTATAACTGATAGGATTTTTTTCTAAGTTTTGTTCAATGGCTAGTATTCTTTTTTCTAGGTTTTGTTCAATAGCAAGTATTCTTTTTTCCAAGTTTAGTTCAATTGTAGCTATTATTCTTGCTTCTAAGTTTTTATCAGAGTTGGATTTTTTGGCTGGCATAGTGATAGATAGATAGATATATTTAATATTATTATTTTAAATAAATTATGTGATAAGTAATGAAGAAGTATCTTTCTTATTATTTCTATTTTAATTATTGAATAATTTTTATAATTATTTTAATTATTGAATAATTTTTATAATTATTCGATAATTGAGGAAGTATCTTTTCTAAAACAATCTTTCTCAATTACTATTTCACTCTCTTTCACTTACACTGGAATAAATTTGGAGTAGGGATACTGGAGGTGCAGAGAAGGAAGTGATGTGAAAATGGAGTAAGCAGGGATAGCAATTGTGGATGCTGTGATCCACTATGTTTATGGTGGAGATTGGTGGGAGATTTAAAAAGACCTTTGGGTATGGAGGAGGAAGTAGAGTGGGCGGTGGCGGCGGCTGTTAGAATCGCTGCTTGAATAGCTGTTTGCCGGTCGTGTGTACACCGGCAGCTGAGGGGGCGGCGGCAGCAGCAGCCTCTCTAATCAGGATCTCCTGAGTCCACCTTTGGTGGGAAGGTAACAGCATTCCGTGCACCTTTGGCATTGAGTCATGCTGGCCACATGACCACGGAGAGGTCTTCGGACAGTGCTGGCTCTTCGGCTTTGAAACGGAGATAAGCACCACCCCCTAGAGTCAGGAACGACTAGCACATATGTGTGAGGGGAACCTTTACCTTTACCTTTAGAATAGAATAGAATAGAATAGAATAGAATAGAATAGAATAGAATAGAATAGAATAGAATAGAATAGAATAGAATTTTTTATTGGCCAAGCGTGATTGGATACACAAGGAATTTGTCTTGGTGCATATGCTTTCAGTGTGCATAAAAGAAAAGATATGTTCATCAAGGTACAACATTTACAACACAATTGATGGTCAATATATCAATATAAATCATAAGGATTGCCAGCAACAAAGTTACAGTCATACAGTCATAAATGGAAGAAGATTGGTGATGGGAACGATGAGAAGATTAATAGTAATACAGATTTAGTAAATAGTTTGACAGTGTTGAGGGAATTATTTGTTTAGCAGAGTGATGGCCTTCAGGAAAAAACTGTTCTTGTGTCTAGTTGTTCTGGTGTGCAGTACTCTATAGCGTCGTTTTGAGGGTAGGAGTTGAAACAGTTTATGTCCAGGATGTGAGGGATCTGCAAATATTTTCACGGCCCTCTTCTTGATTCGTGCAGTATACAGGTCCTCAATGGAAGGCAAGTTGGTAGCAATTATTTTTTCTGCAGTTCTAATTATCCTCTGAAGTCTGTGTTTTTCTTGTTGGGTTGCAGAACTGAACCAGACAGTTATAGAGGTGCAGATGACAGACTCAATAATTCCTCTGTAGAACTGAATCAGCAGCTCCTTGGGCAGTTTGAGCTTACTGAGTTGGCGCAGAAAGAACATTCTTTGTTGTCCTTTTTTGATGATGTTTTTGATGTTAGCTGTCCATTTTAGATCTTGCGATATGATAGAACCTAGAAATTTAAAGGTTTCTACTGTTGATACTGTGTTGTCTAGTATTGTGAGAGGTGGAAGTATGGAAGGGTTTCTCCTAAAGTCTACCACATTTAAGACCACATTTGGAATACTGCATCCAGTTTTGGTTGCTACGATGTAAAAAAGATGTTGAGATTCTAGAAAGAGTGCACAGAAGAACAACAAAGATGATTAGGGGACTGGAGGCTAAAACATATAAAAAACAGTTGCTGGAATTGGTTATGTCTAGTTTAATTAAAGACTAGGGGTGACATGATAGCAGTGTCCCAATATCTCAGGGGCTGCCACAAAAAAGAGGGAGTCAAACTATTCTCCAAAGCACCTGAGGGCAGGACAAGAAGTAATGGGTAGAAACTAAGCAAAGAGAGAAGCAACCTAGAACTAAGGAGAAATTTTCAGACAGTTAGAACAATTAATCAATGGAACAACTTGCAAGAGCAAACAATACAAACAATACAATACAATACAATACAATACAATACAATACAATACAATAGCAAACAATAGATTTAAACTTAATGTTAACCGCTTCAATCTTGATTGCAGAAAATATGACTTCTGTAACAGAGTTGTTAATGCTTGGAACACACTACCTGACTCTGTGGTCTCTTCTCAAAATCCCCAAAGCTTTAACCAAAAAATGGCTACTATTGACCTCACCCCATTCCTAAGAGGTCTGTAAGGGGCTTGCATAAGAGTACAAACATGCCTACCATTTCTGTCCTATTGTTTCCTTTCATTATATCCAATTAATATAATTATTACATATTTATGCTTATATATATATATATATATATATATATATATATATATATATATATATATATATATATATATATATATATATATATATTATATAGTTACTTTCATGCTTATGCTTATGTATACTGTTGTGACAAAATAAATAAATAAACAAACAAATAAATAAATATAAATAAATAAATAAATAAATAAAAGATTGGACAACCATATTTCTGAAATGTTATAGGATTCCTGCTTGAGGAGAAGGCTTCCAAGGTCCTTTCCAACTTTATTATTCTGTTAAGAAAAAAAACTCCATGGAGATGGTCATATATCACCAATAATCAAACTCAACTCATATGAAACTTTACTTTCAGAAATAAGATTAAATTTTCAAAAACTTCTCAAAAACACATGACCATTACAGCTTTCTTAGTCAAAGTACCTATAGCAGTGATGGCAAAACTTTTTTTCCTCAGGTGCCGAAACACACATAATCCAATGTCCCCCATGCACCCTGCATCCCTGCACATGCATGCACAACTCCCCATGCCCTGTTTGGGGCCTAGCAGGCCTCCCTGAAGTCTCCTGAGACAAAAAATGGGCCGTGGCATGCGCTGCAGAGAACCGAAAATCAGCTGGCTGACAGGAGGCGCATGTGCGGTGGAACTGACCCAGGCAACAGTTCGCATGCCCACAGAGATGGCTGCGTGTGCCACCTGTGGCACACATGCCATAGGTTCACCATCACATACCAATAGTAACTACCATAATCAACATGAACTCATCGGCAATTTAAATAATAACATAAGTAACAGTCAAGTTTTAATCATGTGCTGATTAATAGCACTAGCTTAAACTTACCGTATTTTTCAAAGTATAAGACGCACCTTTTTCCCCCCTAAAAGGGGGTGAAAATTTGGGTGCATCTTATACACCAAATGTAGCCCCTCCCACCCCACTGGCCCCCACACTTTGGCCTCTGCCTCCCAGCAATTTATCTCCTTGCAGCGAGAAGAAACAGCCCATTTCAGCTTCAGCACAGTTGATTGTCCTTTGGATCAGCCTCCTGACTCTCCGCTGTTTTAGGCTGCAGGGATTGACATTGCCTATTGCTGCGTGGGCCTCTGCTGCTTGCTACAAGGAGGTAATTTGCTGGGAGCAGATTTTTTTATTTGTGCTAATCAAGCTATGCTGAAAACAAAAATGAAAGTAAAACAGGCTGTTTGCTGTAACGAGGGAAAATTGCTGGGAGGCAGAGGCAGATTTCTTTTTTTTTTTGTTTTCCTCACCCAAAAAGGTAGGTGCATCTTATATTCTGGTACATCTTATACTACAAAAAATACGGTATATATTGCTTTATAGTGCTTTACAGCCCTCTCTAACCAGTTTACAGAGTCAGCATATTGCTCCCAACAATCTGGGTCTTCATTTTACCCACCTCAGAAGGATGGAAGGCTGAGTCAACCTTGAGCCTGACGAGATTTGAACTGCCAAATTGCAGGCAGCCGGCAGTCAGCAGAAGTAGCCTGCAGTACTGCACTCTAACTACTGCACCACTGTGGTTCATTAAGCCGAGTTTTCAATCCAATACACCCTCTTTTCTCTCCATGGTTAGTGGTGAAGGAAAAACTGTATACTTAAAATATCAAGGAAGTTCTGTTTTAAGACTACGTTCATAAAAAGGACAGACAAGATTGCATGTGAGATAGGGAGTTTTCACAGTTGACCATGTAAGATGTATCGTATTTTAAACAACAGGCACTTGATTTGTCACATGCAGCTGTGAACTGGCAAGAAATCTCAAACAAAGCATTGTTTACTAAGTAATAAAATGGAATATAAATGTTAGCCACAGGAAATAAATCTATCTTTGTTTTAAAAGTTTCTCAGAGAACGATGTCTGGATTTTCTACCATTTTTCACATTTAATAAAACCATAATTACTTTCTAAAATATTATGTAAAGCAGCAAATACCATAGCACTTCTATGTTAGCTTTCTGAGTTAAGGGTCTCTGTGAACTGTGCTAACAGTAGGGAGCATGGAAAGACAAGGGATGACTCAATGCTCTGACTTTTCACATTGTAAGACACATTGCTCTATTTGCCTTTTTCACTTCTTCAGACTTACAAGAATTCCTAGCAGAAGTTTCACTATTGGAATGTTTGGGGTGATTCTGCTGGGGCTCCATCATGTTATATGTTAGTTACCATCGATGAAAGGCAATTAAACAATGGGAGGATTCAGCCATGATTCATTTTAGCTAGAAGGAAAAAAAAAAACCATAAAACTTCCCTATTCAGGTTAAGGATTTCCAATTATTTGCTGGGATCAGCTTGTGGGTTTCAAGATGTAGCTGAAATAAGAGGCAGCCAGCTAAGTTTTAACTGGAGCTCTCGATTAAGTCTTTGGGGAATTTGGTAGCAGTTACATTTTAAGATAGGTTAATTGTCATTGTAGCAGAAAGCAATCCAACTGCCAATAGAGATACAATAAATTTGGAATGGTGGAGCAATTAGGCCATAAAGAAATTGGCTACATTTCATACTCGTTTGAAAGTACACTGGAGGAAATCAAAGAAGGAGAAGTGTACTATATGCATTAGTTGAATTCTGATCATCTAGACTGGAAAAGGCATTATTTCCAAAAACTGCATGCATTTCTATCCCTATTATGTAAAGATTAAAGGAAAAAGTTGATATGCTTGACAAGAACTTTGTGGGGTTCTCTTGTCAGAGTGGTGGCAATGTGATTCTAGAACATGATCAGTTCATGCCCCGAATAGCCATAGCATTCTCTGGAAGACAGTGGATTAAATCAGTCTGCTCTCAGCAACCGATTAGCCTTGATGCGTTTCAGAGGAACCTGGAGATTGTTTCTCCTGGTCTGCTCTATGATCCATTTGAGTGCTTGGTCATTGCTTGGAATAAGAGGACCGCTGAGGTTTAGATTAGACCACAGCTAGGCAACCTCTCTCCTTTTCTGAAACCCATTATTCTCCATAATTCATATTGAAGGAGATGAAATAGGAAAAGAGACATCTAGCGTGCCACTAGTGGCAGTCAGGATGGCAAAGTAACAATGCTTCTCTGACCTTATTGCAATAGGCAGATAGCCATCTGGTGGCCTTGTTTAGGTGATATCTCTTGGGTAGAGTGATTCAGAAATCCTCTTAAAAGGCTGTGTGGAAGAATTTGCTGAGCATCTGTTGCATGAAGTGACTCTAATTTATTTACAGTTTAATGCAGCCCTTGTTGCAAATGCTAAGGAAACGCTGAAGAAAGGACAGAATCCTGCCCTGCAATGATTTGAAATTGTTGGGCGGGGGGGGGGAGGTTTGAGAAAGTGGACAGAGTCCATATGGTCACCAGCTCTTTAGATTCATGTCCCTTCTGGCTAGGTGCCCGGGTCAGGGTGCTATGAAGGTGGGTACTATTGCTAGTTGAGTGAAGGGAGATGTTCCTCTGCCTCCTAAGAAGCTCTGGTTCCCTCACTCCCCACCCCTGCTGTGAAATAACTATGCTATGTGTAATATCAAATGTGATCTCTTTTTAAATATTAATAATATTTATATTATGAAGTATTTTTAATGTTTATTTTTATATTCAGTTTTATTGTATGTCATCAGTAGTCACATTCGTGAGATGGGGAGCTCTATAAATGGATTGATTGATATATTTTGTCTGATCAATTCTGAGAAAGAGAATTCTAAACAAGTTAGTTAAACTCTACCTTTGTAGACTCATGCTGTCTTTTAAAAAAAAAAAATAGAAAGAATGCAGGACAGCAACACAGCAGTTTTGTTTTCAGTTCTTAGTCTGTTATGGATTCTCATAATCATATAAGAGAATTATTCCCAGACTAATTTGGTTTACCTGCTTTTGAGGAAAAAGGCCTCTCTTATAATAAAATGGATGTGTCAACTATTTGTTCTTCTTTTCCACTTGACTAAATAGAGGAATTTTTATTATTCTTGAACCCATGACTGAAAAGGACTTGATTGAATGCCATTCTTTGCATTCACTATTGGTCAACTGGTAAGAGCCTTTACTGGATCATGGTAATCTCTGTTTATTCTAAGTGGTTAGTCAATGTGAAGATTATCACAGGCTGGCTCTGAACTATCTTGGATGGATTAGGAAGTAGAAATGGTAGCAGTGTAAAAAGACCCTAAATGACATGACATTGTGCTTTCCAGGGTGGTGCCTCAGCTCAAATGCTATATAAATTACAGTAAGCTCTAATTGTACTATACATATAAAGTTTAAGGAATGCCCTATGAATAACAAGGCCGCAGCGCCAAGTATAAATTCTAAGATTACATTCTTGGAAGTTTATAGATCTTATAAGAAGTAAGTAAAACAGCCTTGTTTGCAAATTCATTGAACTATTAAGGCCCTTTTAGGAAACCTTGAGGAATACTTCAGATGAAGGTTGGGTTTATAAATTTATTTTATTTATTTATTTTTATTTATTAATCATATTTATATACCGCCCTATCTCCCGAAGGACTCAGGGCGGTTTACAGGCACTTAAAAAACATATAAACACATAAATACAATATAAAAACAATTAAAAAACTTATTCTATAAGCCCGTTATTAAAATATAAAAACAAAACCCAATTAAAACCCATAAATTTAAAATCTAGCTCAGTCCTGCACAATTAAATAGGTATGTTTTAAGCCCGCGGCGGAAGGTCCGAAGGTCCGAAAGCTGACGAAGTCCGGGGGGTAGTTCGTTCCAGAGGGTGGGAGCCCCCACAGAGAAGGCCCTTCCCCTGGGCGTCGCCAGACGACATTGCCTCGCTGACGGCACCCTGAGGAGACCCTCTCTATGAGAGCGCACGGGTCGGTGAGAGGTATTCGGTAGCAGTAGGCGGTCCCGTAAATAACCCGGCCCAATGCCATGGAGCGCTTTAAAGGTGGTCACCAAAACCTTGAAGCGCACCCGGAAGGCCACAGGTAGCCAGTGCAGTCTGCGCAGGATGGGTGTCATGCGGGAGCCACGAGGGGCTCCATCTATCACCCGCGCAGCCGCATTCTGGACTAACTGTAGCCTCCGGATGCCCTTCAAGGGGAGCCCCATGTAGAGAGCATTGCAGTAATCCAGGCGAGACGTCACGAGTGCGTGGGTGACCGTGCATAGGGCATCCCGGTCCAGAAAGGGGCGCAACTGGCGTACCAGGCGAACCTGGTAGAACGCTCTCCTGGAGACGGCCGTCAAATGATCTTCTAGAGACAGCCGTTCATCCAGGAGGACGCCTAAGTTGCGAACCCTCTCCATCGGGGCCACTGACTCGCCACCGATGGTCAGCCGCGGATTTAGCTGACTGTACCGGGATGCCGGCATCCACAGCCACTCTGTCTTGGCGGGATTGAGCTTGAGCCTGTTTCTCCCCATCCAGACCCGTACGGCCTCCAGACACCGGGACAGCACTTCGATAGCTTCGTTGGGGTGGTCCCGTGTAGAAAAGTACAGCTGGGTGTCATCCGCATACAGCTGGTACTTCACACCGAAACCACTGATGATCTCACCCAGCGGCTTCATGTAGATGTTAAACAGTAGGGGCGAGAGGATCGACCCCTGCGGTACCCCACAAGTGAGGTGCCTTGGGGCCGACCTCTGCCCCCCTGTCAACACCGACTGCGACCGGTCGGAGAGATAGGAGGAGAACCACCGATAAACGGTGCCTCCCACTCCCAATCCCTCCAACCGGCGCAGCAGGATACCAATTGTGGTGAGTCATGATTTATTCAACCAAGATTTGTTCAACACACCACAGCAAATTCACATAATGCGCTAAGAAATAATGGTCCACAAATCACCACAGCAGAACTAGTACAATATGGTAATAGAAAAGTAGACATAGAATTATCCTTCAAATATAATAAGAGCAATAGAAAAACCAGGAATAAAAATACAATAAAACTGGGTTTTTTCTACAGGAAGATTTATTTATTTATTATTCACATTTTTATACTGCCCTTCTCCGAAGACTCAGGTTCTTTAGTCATTTATATTGGATCTCGTTTCTACAGTATCTGTCTTCAGAGAAATGAAATGACAGCTACTGACATCCAGTCTTATACATTGCCTTATACATTGTAAGCCGCCCTGAGTCTTCGGAGAAGGGCGGGGTATAAATGTAAACAAAAACAAAAACAAAAAAGTCTGAAGCATTTTATGATCTAAAGAAGAAAGATCAGACTATCTTAACAACCCACCCCAATTATCTGATCAATATCAAAGTAACAAGAACAAGACTTGTTCTTAATAGCAATGTTCTTAAAGTAGTCAGTGACTACTTCAGCTTCAACTACATGAGCACACAATAGATACAAACTTAAAGTGAACTGCTCCAAACTCGATTGCAGAAAATATGAGCAACAGAGTTGCTAATGCCTGGAATCACTACCAGGCTCTGTGGTCTCATCCCCAAACCCCCAAAATTTTATACTAAGACTGTCTACTGTTGACCTCACCCAGTTCCTAAGAGGTCTGTAAGGGGCATGCATAAGCACACCAGCATGCCTACCGTCCCTGTCCTAATGTTCCCTTTGATTGTATTCATTTTATGTATTCAATTCATGCTTATACTTATATATATATTATCTAATATGTACTCGACAAAATAAATAAATAAAAATAAAAAATAAATAAAGATTTATTCAGGCTTCATTTCCTTTGGAGAAAGTTATCATGGCTTCACATATGACACTAAGCTATAGTTTCCTTAATAATGTTTATTTAGTAAAGCATCTAAAATACTTTACTAAAGATCTTCTAAAATATAGATCTCATCTAACCAAGACCAAATTGTATTGCCTCACATCAGATCTCAATAGAAGTGAGTCACCCAAAATTACTTTCCAGAACTCAAAGCTAAACCTTTTCTTCTCCAAAGACCATTCCTGTTTCCTCTTGTGCTTTTTGAGAATCTCACTGATTTGAATAATATCCTAAGCTGAGATAGAAAAAGGGGTATATCTTCAAGACCTTGCAGCAATTTCTTATATGTCTCAATAATTGAGAAATTACTTATTGGTTGCTTACTAACCAAAAGGCTATGCCCAGAGGCCACTGAGAAACATGCAGCCATTCAATTCTCCTTTCTCCTTTTTTGTTATACGGATGCCTGAGTAAGAATGCGGTACATTCAAAAACTAGTCACCCCTCCCTAAGGATACTCTACCTTAATGTTTAGCTTGCACTTAAAATCCACTAATCTTCATTCTGGGCAATTCCATACTAATGCTTGTCTCATGTGGTTGTTCTGAGTTGTTTGAGCCACCTTCAGAAATTCCAGTCTGCATTGCAGGAGCTTAACAAGTCCTTCGGGAGAAGGGCGGTATAAAAATCGAAATAAAATAAAATAAAATAAAACATAAACAATGGGGCCAGAGCAGGGGTGGGTTCTACTACCTTTAGTACCGGTTCGCAGCGGGATCGTGCATGTGCAGAAGCTTCCTGATACGCAGAAGCTTCCTGATGATGTCGAGGTTGGTAGGTGGAGCCTACCCCCAGTTTTACTACCAGTTCCCAAGAACCGGTCCGAACCGGGGTCAGTCAAGACCATAGCCATTTCAAGATCTGATTTGTAATTTCCTTGTTCCTAGCCCTTCCAACCCTGTATGGGCCAATCTAGCCATGCCTGGCAGGGATGCCTGTACAGCTGGAATTCTGAGAACCAGTCGTAAGTAACATTTGTCTAGTGCCCTTGTAACTTTGAAGAGTTGTTGAACAAACTGTACTTTTACTTGGTCTGCCTTTATTGGCATTAAGGGACACCCTTTGAGTTTGTTTTTCCCCTTGTTGCTCTGATGTTTCAATAATCAAAGCAAACAGTGGAACAGATTGTCCTTTCTCTCCATTTTCCTCTTGTAAGCCCATGGTAGCAAAGAAGAAATGATAATTCCATTCATAGAAACATAGCAGTGATGTGCTTATATTACATTTTTTTTTAGGAGAAAGGCATCTTTGAGGTGCTATAGGCATGATATGGAAAAGCAAGGGGTACAGCCTCGGCAGAAACCCCAGTTGGAACATGAATGGGTCAAATGAAAAACATAGTTGAAGAAAGCCATTATTGGATTAATTCGAAGTTTTTTAAAATAATATCTACTTACCACTGGAGCGCTCCATGGCTTAGGACCCGGGTACTTACGAGACCGCCTGCTGTTACCCTATGTCTCCCACCGACCCGTACGCTCTCACAGAGAGGGTCTCCTCAGGGTGCCGTCCGCCAAACAATGTCGGCTGGCGGCCCCCAGGAGTAGGGCCTTCTCTGTGGGAGCATCGACACTCTGGAATGAACTCCCCCCTGGCCTACGTCAAGTGCCTGATCTTCGGACCTTCCGTCGTGAGCTAAAAACATACTTATTTATTCAAGCGGGACTGGCATAATAGTTTGATTTTAAATTGGGGTTTTATTAATATTTTAAATATTTTAAATTTAAATTTTAATTATCAGCCGTTTTCGTAATTTTGCTATATTTTAATTCGTTTTTAACTGTACATATTCTGTATTTTATTTCTGGCTGTACACCACCCTGAGTCCTTCGGGAGAAGGGCGGTATAAAAATCGAAATAAAATAAAATAAAATAAAACATAAACAATGGGGCCAGAGCAGGGGTGGGTTCTACTACCTTTAGTACCGGTTCGCAGCGGGATCGTGCATGTGCAGAAGCTTCCTGATACGCAGAAGCTTCCTGATGATGTCGAGGTTGGTAGGTGGAGCCTACCCCCAGTTTTACTACCAGTTCCCAAGAACCGGTCCGAACCGGGGTCAGTCAAGACCATAGCCATTTCAAGATCTGATTTGTAATTTCCTTGTTCCTAGCCCTTCCAACCCTGTATGGGCCAATCTAGCCATGCCTGGCAGGGATGCCTGTACAGCTGGAATTCTGAGAACCAGTCGTAAGTAACATTTGTCTAGTGCCCTTGTAACTTTGAAGAGTTGTTGAACAAACTGTACTTTTACTTGGTCTGCCTTTATTGGCATTAAGGGACACCCTTTGAGTTTGTTTTTCCCCTTGTTGCTCTGATGTTTCAATAATCAAAGCAAACAGTGGAACAGATTGTCCTTTCTCTCCATTTTCCTCTTGTAAGCCCATGGTAGCAAAGAAGAAATGATAATTCCATTCATAGAAACATAGCAGTGATGTGCTTATATTACATTTTTTTTTAGGAGAAAGGCATCTTTGAGGTGCTATAGGCATGATATGGAAAAGCAAGGGGTACAGCCTCGGCAGAAACCCCAGTTGGAACATGAATGGGTCAAATGAAAAACATAGTTGAAGAAAGCCATTATTGGATTAATTCGAAGTTTTTTAAAATAATATCTACTTACCACTGGAGCGCTCCATGGCTTAGGACCCGGGTACTTACGAGACCGCCTGCTGTTACCCTATGTCTCCCACCGACCCGTACGCTCTCACAGAGAGGGTCTCCTCAGGGTGCCGTCCGCCAAACAATGTCGGCTGGCAGCCCCCAGGAGTAGGGCCTTCTCTGTGGGAGCATCGACACTCTGGAATGAACTCCCCCCGGCCTATGTCAAGTGCCTGATCTTCGGACCTTCCGTCGTGAGCTAAAAACATACTTATTTATTCAAGCGGGACTGGCATAATAGTTTGATTTTAAATTGGGGTTTTATTAATATTTTAAATATTTTAAATTTAAATTTTAATTATCAGCCGTTTTCGTAATTTTGCTATATTTTAATTCGTTTTTAACTGTACATATTCTGTATTTTATTTCTGGCTGTACACCACCCTGAGTCCTTCGGGAGAAGGGCGGTATAAAAATTTAATAAATAATAATAAATAAATAATAGTAGCTTGGCCAACCCCTTGCTGGAGGGGAAGGGGGTGTGGAAAACCAGGCACTTCAGCCAATCAGAACAGGGACTGCTGTTAGAATGGTGCAAAGTACTGGAGACCATCCACTCTGTAGAGCAATTGGAAAATAGTAGTTTTGAATGAAAGCTTGGTGGGAGTCAGACAGCGTAAAAATGTAATAAATAATGAATTCAGTTCATTCAGAACTGAATAAGATTTTTGGATGAGAAGCGAAATGTCTTCATGGAAAAACAAAAAAGTCCAGTTGTTTTTTGAAAAAAAAAAACTCCTTTGGGACAACCATGACCTGGATGACTGAGAATCTCCATAGACCAGGGGTCTCCAACCTTGGCAACTTTAAGCCTGGCGGACTTCAACTCCCAGAATTCCCCAGCCGCCAGGCTTAAAGTTGCCAAGGTTGGAGACCCCTGCCATAGACAACAAATATTGAACATCAAATATGGATTGCATTGCAATCAGTTGCATTTGCAATTGGGAGGAATTTCATCTCATCTGCTCTTTCACTTGGGAAGCAGTGGGCCAGGCAGAAACTGTAGATCTGTGTTGTCAGAAATATCCCAGGGATGATGCAGAGGTGGACAACTGATGGCCCCCAAACTTCTATTTTTTTATAGTCCCCGGAATTCTTTCTGGCTGTATTGCTTTCTGTTTGGGGGCGGGGGTGGGGAGGGGAGGATGGAAAGTTTTAGTGTAAACCTAAAATAGACTTAACAGCAAATTTAGGGAGAAAACCAAAAACAAAAGGGAAATCCCAGCCCCACCCATGTGATGACACATTTGCATCCTCATCACTGGGCCCACTGCAACACTTAGCCTTCCAAAGAAAGGCAAGAAATTAAATGAGTCCCTGCCCTCTGCAGCTGTCCCTGTAACTCAAAGTGTAACTCAAAGCCCCCTGAGGAAATTTCAGGTTCTCCTGACTTTTATGAGGAATGTGATTGTTTAGCAAGTCCCCACTCTGCCCTTACATCCTGATCTTAAAGGAAAAGGGCCTTTAATCAAGTTACTATGCAGATGCCTCAAGGATTTATTCTGAACTTAGTTGCAGAGGGCGTCTCCTGCTTAGCTTTTAATTCCTGCAACGAAATGACTCACTCACCCCAATTTGCTTTAATTACTTGGAAATCTTCTGACTTGAATGTGACCCTTCCTAGGAATGGACTGTTTCACCTTCTGAAGCTAAATCAGGCGCATTCCTCTACTTCCTCATGCAGCCTTTAGAGATTTGAGGCTTTATCTGGAGTTTTTCTTATGCCAGTAAGACATTGCTACCAAGATTCTTCTCATAAAACCCTCCTTTCCACTTCACAAGAGCCAACCATTCTACTATTCTCCAGGCTGCAACACGGGTCCTAGTTCTTAGATCAGATCATCATATTTGATGCTGAAATCATGGCAGGATTTCCTGTTTTATTACACAGTATAGATTACCAATCTCTATTTTTTGATTCCTGCAGGAAACTGACTGGTATCAAACCCGTGGTCGCTCTGTTGAAGCCACCATAAAAATAACAAAAATAACATCCTTCCCGTATGGAGTTATCCAGACCTCAGCATCATATCATGGAGCAGTCATATGGCTCATCTGAATCATGCAGAAAATCCATCCGTGCCAGTTGCTCAGCAGATGATGCAGAGCTTTTCACATACAATAGCAACAAAAGCAACAACAACAACAACAAACGTCAACCTTCTTGATCTGGTAAATATGTTCAGAATGTCCCCATTTCACGTCTGTTTTTGCTTTATTGAGTGATCAGTGATATTCCTTATTTATTTATTTATTTATTTTTTCATATTTATATACCGCCCTATCTCCCTAGGGACTCAGGGCGGTTCACAGGCAATTAAAAATACATATAAATACAAACTAAAATGACAATTAAAAAACTTATTCTATAGCCGAATTATTAAAAAACAGTATAAATAATAAAAACCCATTTAAAACCAGTAAATTTAAAATCTAATCCAGTCCCGCACAGATGAATAAGTGTGTTTTAAGCTCGCGACGAAAGGTTCGGAGGTCCGGAAGTTGACGAAGTCCTGGAGGGAGTTCGTTCCAGAGGGTGGGAGCCCCCACAGAGAAGGCCCTTCCCCTGGGTGTCGCCAGACATATGCATGATGAAGATTTCTACCCAGTAACATCAGGGGTGAAATCCAGCAGGTTCTGACAGGTTCTGGAGAACCGGTAGCGGAAATTTTGAGTAGTCCGGAGAACCAGCAACTACAACCTCTGGCTGGCCCCAGAGTGGAGTGGGAATGAGGATTTTGCAATATCCTTCCCCTGGAGTAGGGTGGAAATGGAGATTTTGCAGTAACCTTCCCCTGCCACGCCCACCAAGCCACGCCCACCAAGCCAACCAAGCCCACCAAGCCACGCCCACAGAACCGGTAGTAAAAAAATTTGGATTTCACCATTGGGTAAGAGAATAAGCTCCTGACTGAAGTCATTTTCATTAGGAACATGCAGAAATGCTGCAGGATTGTTGCTCTTCTTTCTGGGCCTCACACTCTTGGTCTTTTGGTGAGGTTGGCACGAACCTTTTGTCACATAGCTAAGGGTTACCCAAAACCAATCTCTTACTTCCTAGAGTCCCCCTTTCTTGACACTGATGATGTCAATTACGTAGCCTGAAAGGTAGAAATTTATTTAACTGGCAAAACAGCCTTTGCTGGAAATAACCTTCTGCCTGTAGTAGGCAGAGCCAGATAAGACGACATTGGTAGGGTTTAAAGAAATAGTGTTGGTGCAGCCTTCATATTCCCTCTCCTCAAGTGCACGTCTCCCGAGAATACATAAAGACCTCTCATACCACTTCAGTTATCTGTGAGAGGAGAAGCTGACTTGCCATGAGATTTCTAGTCTTTCTTTTTTTCCCCCCCAAATAAAGCGCAGCTAAAGTCACAATTTTCTGGTTCATATTAGGGCTGCTGGCCTGAAACACTCCGTGACAACATCGTTCTCCTTTCAAAGCCTGTTTTGTACTAGGACACAGTTCAAGGAATCTTTCAAAGCCCTGCAAAAACACTCGGCACTTGTCACTGCACGCTTTGCAGATAAAGAGCCAGCTCTTCTGCCACAATGTGTGTGAGGACGGGTGGAAAAACAGATATGTCTCTCTGTGTGTATACTTTGAGAGCCTTCTGCAAACACACTTTATATACGGTAAGCATGTTCCTAATACCTAATGCATAAATCAACCTCCCCCAGCTTCCCGTTGGGAGCAACACCGAGGCAAGCTCTAAACCATTCGGGGGCAACTTCTAGAGGGCTTATAATCAGAATTTTGGCCAAAACAAACACTGAAAAACTCTAGAATAAATTTAGCTTAGGTGAAAAACCCCAATACTCTATTGTCTGTCTCCCCAAAGAAGACAAAAAGAAAATCCACATCCAGGCCATGGTCCCAAGTTATTTTGCAACATGTTCCTCCCAGCATGCTCCTTCTTAAAGTCAGTGCTTGGCTAACCAAAAGATTGTCTACCCCTGCAGGGGATTAATTTAGGACCTTGGTCAGAGATTAAGATAAGAAGCTTCTGGAGCACATGACTAGTTTTCTCCTCCAGGAAAACAGCATCTGCCCATGGGAGCTTCCCAAGCAGATGATGAAAGGCTAAAATTATGAGAGCCTCTCAATTACTGCTGAATTTTTCGGGACAGAAATACATCCCGTTTCTGAGAAAATGCTTAAGGTTACAGGGGTAAGCACAAAATGTCCAGCCTCCACACTGCCTGCCTTTAATCCTGCACTGGCAGCAAAAGAACCCTACAGACGTAGTAATCTAATGCCAATATTTTCTGATTTTTCTGGACAAACATTGACTTTGTGAGCTTGCATGGAAACTACCTGTGCCCGTTCCAGTAGAGTTCCCGAGCTGTTCAGAAAAGCAAATAGGGAAACCCAAGTTTGTGTCAGTAGAAGAGCATGTTTCTCGCAGCTTCCTTCTCTTTCCCACATGCTGCGAATGAAGAAGCCTGAAAGAAGGGTGCGGCACTGGTAGCAATTAGGATGGGGTTCATTTGAAAACCATGAGCCAGAAAGGCAGAGAAAAATCACCGAAGGTCTAGAAAGGTGTGAGTTTGTGTGTCTGTGTTGTGTGCAAAAAAGGAGAAGCAACCTCAAAGCTGAGACCCAACCAATATTGCTCCCCGAAGGGAAGAATGCTACAATGGACGTGGGAGAATCTCCAGGGAAATTTCTGGTCCCCTGAAAGACATCTTGGGGTTCCCCTTTTTCTTGCCAGCTGAGACAGGTCTTAAGGTTACAAAGGAAAAAAAAACAGGGTAATCTAATCCTTAGCCCAAACACTGCAATATGCAGATTTTAGCACAGGAAGTTCAACTGGGTCGGTCTCTGACCACGACCACTTCCACTCCTGCGGATATCTTAATTCTTGCCATCACCCCTCAAAACACTGAAAACACCACAAGCTGCTCGGTCCTCTTCCAGATGATTCATCGGGGAGAGCAAACTTCATGCACTCGGTGCCTTGCCCCTCCCTCCCCCCCTCCCATTTCAAGCTTTATTTCATCATGTGTACATTGCTCCGATCCTTTCTCCCGGTTGGACGTGGTGATCATCAGTGGGGAACTGATCATGGGGCGGGTGGGTGCACGGGGGGGGGGGGGGGGAGGCGGGATGACCCAGGAGCTCTGAAACCTTTACAGGAACAAAAAGGAAGTCACTTTAATTGCAGTTCCAAACACATTGTAGCCTGGCTGAAAATAAATTAGCTCAGCTCGTGACCACTGCTGATGCTGTGGGAGTGAGAGATTCTGGAACCAGCTTCAGCTGGCACAGAGTCCTTGGGTGGAGGTTTCCATTGTTTCGTGATCCCCCGCAGTTCTAACAGATTCACAGAGGCATTATAATTCCACCCCAGTCGAGAATAGAATGTCTTTCCAGTGACTCTAATTGACCATTAGTATGTAGGAACAGTTAGGACAACCATGACCAGCATTCCCACTTGTAGGGAGGGCACCACGTTCAGGGAAGCTGCATTAAACATTCCCACCACGGATTATACTCCTTCCTGCTGTCATCTCCGGTGCATTCCCACGTTTGCTTTCTGTAGAGCCTCATGTTCTGTGGAAACAAAGCATTCATCATGTTGCTACATTCCCAGAAGCTTGCTCCGGGAGCCCTATTTATGGCTGAAAGCCTGCTGAAAGAGCTATGGCCCTGTTATTCAGCGTGCTGTGCCAAGCCCGCATAGAGATTGGGTTTCTACTGACAGGCTGCCAGGCACGTCTGTTTCCAGGAACCAGCAGCCGTATTTAGCCTCCGGCTGCACATGAAAGACTGGAGTCGGAAACGTGACATTGTGTCAACATTTGAGGCAGGTCAGAGCTGGGTGAGACCATGAAAACAAGCCAGGAGAGGGGAACTCAACACACCCTGTCTGAACAGTCCAAGTGCGAAGGCGGTGTGCAGAGCAACCCCCTCATAAGCTGATAACTCCAGCCGCACAGAGGCGCTTTGATGCTCCCCCCCCCTGCCTCCCTCCCTCCCTCCCTCCCTCTAATCTGATCCTTGTTTTTCAGCCAGGACAGAGTATACTGGCATGCCGAGGATCATTTTGGGTGAAAACTGCTTCATGGCAAAAGGAAGAGGATAGACAGGAATGGGACGGCAAGTTAGGATAGACATTTGTATCTGCCGAGCTGGTTATATAACAAGAGGGCACTTCTGTAGGATTTTCCAAGGGAGGAAATCAGAGCACCGTGCAAACAGCCTTGTACCTAAACACAACTGCCTTCTGGGGATAAGTAAAGAAGATCTTTTTTTATGGGGCAAATTAAAACACACACACACACACACACACACACACACACACACAACACACACACCCCTTGGGGGAATTGGATTCTGAATTAAAACTTTCCCATGTTACCTATCAGAGATCTCCAGACTCACTTTGTGTGTGTCTCAAATATAACTAAGCTTTATTTTATTCATGGGATACCTGGCTACAAGGCCTTTTTAAAAAGAAAATTAAAGGATTATTTTAAGGGATCCTTACTATATGCCTGTTAGTCTGTATTGGCTTGGTTTCCTTTTGCTCCTCTCTGTTCCTTTCCAAGTCTCTAAAGATGAATTATCCGGAAATCTCTTCATGTATATCTACCCACCATACTACACAGGTAGTCCTTGACTGACAACAGTTCATTTAGTGACCAAAGTTACAATGGTACTGAAAATAGTTATTTATGACTGTTTTTTACACTTACACTTACACTTTTTTTACACTTACACTTACACTTTTTACACTTACACTTACACATTATAGCATCCCCATCGTCATATGATCAGAATTCAGATGCTTGACAACTGACTCCTATTTATGACAGTTGCAGTGTCCCAGGGTCATGTGATCACATTTTGCAAACTTCTTGTTGTGTCTTGCCCGCCCTCAGAGCAGCCGGGGCCTTCTTATCTGCTCCCGAACACGGAGGAATGTATGCCTCCCGGCCCCAGTCCTGGCTCCATGCCCAGGCAAACGGAGCAGCTAGACCCCTCCCCCTCCTCCACAGCATGTGAGCCTGAGGAGGGTTTATTACCAACAGCTGATTGGAGTGACCCTCGCATCAGAAGATTGGATAGGCGGAGGCAACAGAAGGAAGGGAGGGGCAGGCCTTAATGAGTGCTGAGTCATGGAGCCACACCCCATGGCCTATATAAAGGATCTGCTTTCTGGCAGTCTCTGAGTCAGGCAAAGTCGAACTTATCTTGCTGAAGTCACTTACTGGTCTCCTGCCTGCTCTGAGGACTTTGCTAGGACTTTGGGCAGAGCTGCAGAGGCAAGCCTGATTCGGATTTCCCTGACCCGGCCGTCAGCGGAGGAGTGGGACACGACACTTCTGACAAGCAAAGTCCATGGGGAAGCCAGGTTCACTTAACAACCATGTTACTAATTTAACAACTGCAGTGATTCACTTAACAACTATGGCAAGAAAGGTCGGAAAATGGGGCAAAACTCACTTAACAACTGTCTCACTTAGCAACACAAATTTTGGTCTCATTTGTGGCTGTAAGTCAAAGACTACCTGTATTCTTTTTCAGGGTAAGAACCAAGAAGAGATAAAAAATAGTAACGCAAAGAGACGAGGCAAAAAAGGAAAAGGAAACACAGCTAAATCTAATTTACTTCAGTTTCGTTGACTATGGACAGTGAACTTTTCTATCCTGGCAAACCATCCTTGTTTCCACTATTTCAAATATTGACTTTAGCTCTATAAACTTCTCACTCTTCCTTTTTGGTGATCTCATCAATTCCATCCAATCATTATTCTCAACTTCCCTTTCAATCCTATCATTCTTCCTTCATGTAATGGTTTAGCATTTCAGGGATCATTTATTCTTTGTACATGAGCAGACAACCTCAGCACATTTCACACAGGCCACTCACTTTTGTATTCAATCCACATGCATTGATCGCCCGCTCAATGCTTGACTTTGTCTCCTCTTGTTTTACCATACACAGTTAAGTACCCCATTCCTGGTGTATTCAGCTTACTTTTATATTTCTCCTAAAATACTCTCCTCCCACTTTTATATATCAGAAATACACTTTCATATACAGCCATTTTTACTTCTTTAAACAAAACAAACATTCCATGGATGTTGCAGGAGATCACGAGTTAGTCACCACTTTTCTACTAATTTTAGAACATCTTAAAATGTCTCCATTCGTTTTTCAGTCTTTACTAAACCTTCTACCAGATGCGTACAATCATCTGCTTGGTCTAACCTTTTCTGTTTATGCATTACTTTCTGTGTGAAACACAACTAGTATGATCTTTTCAGATTCTTTCAATGCACCTGGTGTGGGTCAGTACATTAGATATAAATCCTTGTTGATAAGATGCAGCCAATGGTATGTTGGCTTGCAAGGTAGTGTCTAGGATCCTAGTTCGGCCAGAACAACATAAACATGTTGGGCTGGGCTTTGGTTGCTTTGGGACATATGGTCAAAATGTGCCACAACCCAGAAATTGAATACTATGGAATGATGTATATATCATGGTTGTGTCTAAACCCTAAGTTTAAAGTATAGCAATGCCAACACTATCTATGCTATTTTTGCTCCATGTATTTAGAAGGTCAGCATACTAAAAAGCAGAGACATCACCCTGCCAACAAAAGTTTATATAGTCAAGGCTGTGGTTTTCCCAGTTGCAATGTATGGCTGTGAATGTTGGACCATAAGAAAGGCTGAGCACCAAAGAATTGAGACCTTTGAACTATAGTGCTGGAGAAGACTCCTTGGACTGCAAGGTGATCAAACCGGTCAGTCCTAGAGGAGATCAACCCTGACTGCTCTTTAGAAGGCCAGATCCTGAAGATGAAACTGAAATACTTTGGCCACCTAATGAGAAGGAAGGACTCACTGGAGAAAAACCTAATGCTGGGAAAGATTGAGGGCAAACGAAGAACAGGACGGCAGAGAACAAAGTGGTTGGATGGAGTCACTGAAACAGTAGGCCTGAGCTTAAATGGACTCCAGAGGATGGTAGAAGACAGGAAGGCCTGGAGGAAAGTTGTCCATGGGGGTTGTGATGGGTCGGACACGACTTCACAACTAACAACATGACCTAAGTGCCAAAGCCCACTGCAACTACATAGCAAAAAAGGCTCTAAGAGTTGTAAACCTAATTTTACGCAGCTTCTTTTCCAAAAACTCTACACTACTAACCAGAGCATACAAAACATTTGCCAGACCTATTCTTGAATACAGCTCACCTGTCTGGAACCTATATCACATCTCTGACATTAATACAATCGAACGCATCCAGAAATATTTTACAAGAAGAGTTCTCCGCTCCTTTGAAAATAACAAAATACCTTATATCACCAGACTTGAAATCCTGGGATTAGAAAATTTAGAACTCCGCCGACTCCGACATGACCTGTGTTTAACACACAGAATCATCTATTGCAATATCCTTCCTGTAAAAGACTACTTCAGCTTCAATCGCAATAATACAAGAGCAAACAATAGATTCAAACTTAATGTCAACCGCTTCAAACTTGATTGCAGAAAATATGACTTCTGTAACAGAATTGTTAACACTTGGAACTCACTACCTGACTCTATAGTCTCTACTCATAATCCCAAAAACTTCAACCAAAAACTGTCTGCTATTGACCTCACCCCATTCCTAAGAGGACTATAAGGGGCGTGCATAACAGCACAAAAGTGCCTACCGTTCCTGTCCTATTGTTCCCTTTCATTATATCAAATTAATATAGTTATTGCATACTTTTACTTATATATATGTTTTTCTTTTATGATGTGTTGTATTATTATTATTATTATTATTATTATTATTATTATTATTATTATTATTATTATTATTATTATTATTATTATTTCAATTTTTATACCGCCCTTCTCCCGAAGGACTCAGGGCGGTGTACAGCCAAGGTAAAACAAACAATGTAATATACAATTAAAATACGAATTAAAAAACTTATTACATAATTGGCCTAAAACTTTAGAACATAAAAACTAAAACCCACTAAAAATTAATAATAAAAATTTAAAACCAATAAAATTTAAGCCAGCCCCGCACGAATAAATAAATGTGTTTTCAATTCGCGGCAGAAGGTCCGAAGGTCAGGTATTTGGCGTAAGCCCGGGGGAAGCTCGTTCCAGAGGGTAGGAGCCCCCACAGAGAAGGATCTACCCCTGGGGGCCGCCAGCCGACATTGCTTGGCGGACGGCACCCTGAGAAGTCCCTCTCTGTGTGAGCGTACGGGTCGGTGGGAGGCATAAGGTAACAGCAGGCGGTCCCGTAAGTATCCAGGCCCTAAGCCATGGAGCGCTTTAAAGGTAGTAACCAAAACCTTAAAGTGCACCCGGAAGACCACAGGTAGCCAGTGCAGTCTGCGCAGGAGTGGTGTTACGTGGGAGCTACGTGAAGCTCCCTCTATCACCCGCGCAGCTGCATTCTGGACTAACTGAAGCCTCCGGGTGCACCTCAAGGGAAGCCCCATGTAGAGAGCATTACAATAATCCAAGCGGGAGGTAACGAGCGCATGAATTACTGTGCACAAGGCATCCCGATCAAGGAAGGGGTGCAACTGACGAACCAGGTGAACCTGGTGAAAGGCCCTCCTGGAGACGGCCGTCAAATGATCTTCAAATGACAGCTGTTCATCCAGGAGAACACCCAAGTTGCGCACCCTATCCTTTGGGGCCAATAACTCGCCTCCAACAGTCAGCTGTGGCTGCAGCTGACTGAATCGGGGTGCCGGCATCCACAGCCACTCCGTCTTGGAGGGATTAAGCTTGAGCCTGTTCCTCCCCATCCAGACCCGTACGGCTTCCAAACACCGGGACAGCACTTCAACAACTTCGTTGGGTTGGCCTGGGGTGGAAAAGTACAGCTGAGTATCGTCAGCGTACAGCTGGTATCTCACCCCAAAGCCACTGATGATCTCACCCAGCGGCTTCATATAGATGTTGAACAGAATGTTGATGTTTACTTATACTGTTGTGACAAAATAAAATTATATATATATATATATGTTTTCTGAGGTTTTCGCGGGTGTTTGTATGTAGGTCTTTGGTTATTCGGGTTTTCTCCCGCGTAAAATTGGAAGTGTCTTGGCGACGTTTCGACGAAGTCTCATTCGTCATCTTCAGGCTTCAGCTTCGTGCTTCTGGGAGCAATGTGTGATTGCAGCTGTTTCTTCCTTTTTAACTGCTAGTGGGGGTTTGAACTGATTGGGTGGGAGCTTGGCTGTGCTCTGATTGGATGGGGGGGGTTTTTGTGCTCTGATTGGCTGGGGGTGTGTCCTGTTTGGGTGGGGGCTTGGTTGTGCTCAGATTAGTCTGAGTTGCAGGGGGATTTGAGCTGGTGAGCTGCATTGCTGTTGTTTGGCTTCGTGGTCGTGGTCGTGCTACATCTTCATAGTGGGTGTCAGTCTGCTGCATGTATGGATTGGAGGGGTTTGAAATGGCTAATGTTGCAGCTGCGGTCTGGCTTCTGGTCCTTGGTCGTGCTTCATGATCAGTGTGGGTTTGGGTCTGCTTTCTGGGTGGATGTGTGGTGGTGACATCCTGTGTGGACCTCGTGAGTGTGGGTCTGGTGTCATTCCTCGTGTTAGGGACTCATTTGTCAATAAGGGCGGGTTTTCAAATGGCTGGTAGGCGGGAGGTATCATCTCGTTTGTTCATGCTGTGTGGGCGTTTTTCTATCTCGATGGCTTCTCTGATTATTCTGTTGTTAAAGTGTTCAGTTTTGGCGATAGTTCTGGTCTTTTTAAAGTCAATATCGTGTCCTGTGGCTTTAAGGTGTTGGACCAGGGAAGAAGTTGGTTCCTCTTTTTTGACTGAGTTCTTGTGTTCTTCAATGCGTGCACTTATTCTTCTGTTGGTTTGTCCGATGTATGTGGTGGGGCAGGCGGTGCATGGGATTTCATATACTCCTTGATTTTCTAACTCAATTTTGTCTTTGGGGTTTCTTAGGATGGTGGATATTTTTTGGTTTGTGCAGAATGCTGTCTTGATGTTATGTTTGTGGAGGATCTTGCTGATTCTGTCTGTGGTGCCTTTTATATATGGGAGGAGGGCTGTGCTGTTTTCTTGTTCTCTGTCTTGGGTTTTAGTGGGGGGTTCTTTTTGGATTAGTTTGGTAATCTTATTTCTCTGGAATCCATTCCAGAGGATTCCAGAGAAATAAGAAGGTTCCAGAGGAAGAAACAGCTGCAATCACACATTGCTCCCAGAAGCACGAAGCTGAAGCCTGAAGATGACGAATGAGACTTTGTCGAAACGTCGCCAAGACACTTCCAATTTCATGCAGGAGAAAACCCGAATAACCAAAGACCTACATACAAACACCCGCGAAAACCTCAGAATATATACATATATATATATATATATATATACATATACATATACATATACATATACATATATATATATATATATATATATATATATATATATATATATAGAGAGAGAGAGAGAGAGAGAGAGAGAGAGGGTAACTAAGTAAAGTACAGTGATATATGGGTTCTTGGCTGTTTTCTTGCAGACTACACTAATGGTATTACCTGATTGGGTAATGAAACACCTGCAAGAAAACAGCCAAGCACCAAGGACCCCACATATCACTGTTCAACCTTGAATTACAAATATTCTCTTGTATTAGTAGCACAAGGATATATTTTGTTAAAGAAAGCTTACGGCTAGATAACATTAAATGGAACAGCATTATGCATAGTTGAGTCCTAAGGATTGCTTGTGGTTTTCAATATTGGAAGAGTTAATATGCTGGCAACATTGCTAAGAGTTAATTAGACGCATGCAATGGCATATATTGTCAGCATTGTCTTTGACTTTTCCTTCCTAGAAAAGCAATTTTACATGCACAGTGCTTCCAGCATCACCTGTAGTAAATTACAAGTTATTTCCCATTCAAATTTCAAAAGAAGCTAAGTATGTTATTAGAAACTCCTCTTCCAGTAACAAGTTACAGGGATTACCAGAACTGGGTATGTCATTACAGTTTTCTGAATTATTTGTTACAATTATATCCCGTCTATTTTCTGAGACACAAGGCGCTCTCTTGATTTCTGTACCCACCATCACGATTCAGTAAGTTGGGCTGAGGAAGAGAACAGCTGTCCCAGATATACCAGTGAGATCTGTATTGGTGGGAACTTAAATCTGAATAAAACTTATTCCAACAGTTTTATTGCTACATCATAGTGGCTGGTATTTTGCTAGAACCAGCAATGGAAATGCTGGTGGGATCCAGTCTAGGTTGTTCACTAGGGCCAAAGGTTTATTTTTCCAAGCTTTCAGGCTCATGCTAGACCCCATCCTCAGGAAACTTCTCGCTCTCCAGAATATCAAATACTAGTATTGTATTTCAGAATCTTTTGAGTCAAAAGAAATGGTTATTAATAAAGTGAATGAATGTATGCCTGCAAAGAAAAGCGCCAATGCCAACAGAGCAACAGGGGGCTTAAAAATAAACATCTTGTGTGTGAGAGACTAGGATTCGAAACTAAAGTTATAAAATCGATTCAGAGTTATCTAGGGTGAACAAAGTAATATAGGAACCTCATAACAAATTGAACGTGGTGCAGCTGCACAGAACCATTTCCTTTACAGAGAAAGCAGTACATTCGTTACATCCAAATAATGAAAGCGTGTTCTAAAAATTATAACAATGATCAGTGGTAGGATTCAAAAATTTTTTACTACCGGTTCTGTGGGCGTGGCTTGGTGGCCATGGTTTGGCTTGGTGGGCGTGGCAGGGGAAGGATACCGTAAAATCTCCATTCCCTCCCCACTCCAGGAGGTTACTGCAAAATCCCCATTTCTTCCCGATCAACTGGGACTCAGGAGGCAGAGAATAGATGGGGACGAGGCCAGTCAGAGGTGGTATTTACTGGTTCTCCAAACTACTCAAAATTTCCGCTACCTTCAGAACCTGCTGAAACCCACCTCTGGCAATGATCTCTGAAACCAGAATGGCTATTCCTGAGGCAGCACATGCCTCCCATCTATATTATGGTAAACACAACACAATTTTTTTTTAATGTGTTTTTCAAAGTTGGCAATTTTTGAATATGTTTTAAACTCTGAAGTCTATAAATCTTAAAATTGCCAAGTTAAAAAAAACACTGATTTAAATTGTGATCTCTCTCTCTCTCTGATTTCAGAAGCTTAGAGGTTTAAATAACAAAAGAGGGGTAAGCGCCAGAGGTGGATTTTGAAATAAGCACTCCATTTTGCTTTAAGGTTGCCTCTTGTAAAAAGCACCTTTGGGACAATCCTGACCTGGATGACTGAGAATCTCCATAGACATTTAGTGGTCTCCTAGGAGTCTTTCTGATCTTCAGAGCTGACCAAGTCTAGATGTACTCAGATGGAAACTGAAAGTTTTGTGCATTTCAAGGTCTAGCTGAGCCTATAACTCAACTTTGTGTGCTTGGTATCTTAGTTCAAACTGTGGCAGCCTCTTTGAAAATATCGCCCTTTATTTGGAATTGTTATCTGCTTTTGAACTGGAATGAAATTATGGATTAAACTCTATCCTACTTAGCTCAGCCTGATGGACCGAGAAAGCATGCTGGATTGGTATTAGAGAGATGTCTTTTTAATCATGCATGTTTGCTATGAAGTATATTTATTTTATAAATTTATTTTAGATAGGTTGGAACTTGCCACGTTGATCTGTATGCCTGGTAACTTCCAACTTTGATTCCTTTTAATGGGACAGGTGTGATTTGAAACCTTCAGCTGCATAGAAAGCAGCTGCTTACCTTGTAACAGCAATGGACAGGCAGGTCCTTCAATTTCATCAGATTTTTTTTGTTTTTGGACCAAAAAGCTGACTTTTTGCTTCTGAATTCCAGGAGCCCAAGACTCAAACAGTGAGTTAGTTTAGGTTACACTTACTCATATGAGCTCATAGGCCAAATCTTGTCATATCAAGATTTTTATTCTATTTTTTGATGCCTTCAAGTCAGTATTGACTCCTGCTATTGTAACTGCCTGGATTTGTGCTTTTATTTTTTTTGGCATGGTTTCAGAAGTGGTACTCCTTCTTAGGATTGAGAAAGAGTGACTGGTCCAAGATCACCCAGCTGGCTTTGTGTCTAAAGTGGAATTACATCTCTAATCTGGCACCTGAAACTCAACAGCAAATTCTCTATTGATAGAATATAAAAAAAAGAGAAAATATAAAAGTGTTTGGACCAAATGTGTTTTTTCCCCCAAGAGGCAACTGGACTTTCTGGTTTTTCTTTGAAGACATTTCTCTTCTCATCCAAGAAGCTTCTTCAGCTCTGACTAGATGGTGGGGAATAGAAGGTTTTATTAATTTATTAATTCCATTAAATCCTTTCATTCCCCACCATCTAGTCCAGCGGTTCTCAACCCGTTGGGGGTCGAATGACGATTTGCCAGGGGTCGCCTAAGACCATCGGAAATATGGAAAGTATACTTGCGAGTCGAAGAATCGCGAATTCGGCTTCAGGCGCAATGAATTAAAAAAGAGAAAAATCTTTGCTCTGATGTCTCCCTCTCAAGCCAGCTGCAATCACTCCCAATCGCTAGCCTAATCTGGCTTCAGGCGCAATAAACTTAATAGGGGAGGAGTCTCTGCTTTAATGCCTCCGTCCTCAAGGCAATCACAAGCAGTTCAGATCGCTAGCCAATACGGCTTCAGGCGCGATAAATTCAAAAAAACAGTTTGCCGCTTTTCCCCCCCTTCTGTGGCTGCTGAGGTGCACTGAGATTGCTGCCTAAAAAAAATAATTTTATGGTTGGGGTCGCCACATCGTGGGAAATTGTATTAAAAGGATCGCAGCACTATAAAGGTTGAGAACCACTGATCTAGTCAGAGCTGAAGAAACTTCTTGGATGAGATGCGAATCGTCTTCAAAGAAAAACCAAAGTCCAGTTGTCTCTTGAAAAAAAGCACCTTTGGGACAACCATGACCTGAATGACTGAGAATCCCCATAGACAAGTGTCTGGAGTTACCATGTAAGGATTTCAATTCTGAATGCAATTTGAGTGAATGGTGAAGTATTTAGAGGTGAGCCAATGGAAAAATTGGCTTGCCATTGAGGTAAGCTAGAAAGATCTGCTGATGTGATTGCTCTGCAGGCAGTAGCTTGTCCTGCTATAGTTCAGTGGCGCCACTATTTGCCACCAAGGGGGATGGGCTCTGCCTTTTGTTCCTTCTGAAACGCCTTTGCCTTTCCTTCACATTTAGAGGCAAGGACATGCCTTTAAGGCAAAAATGATATACAGGACAGTAGCAATGCAGAAAAGATAGTCAAGAGGTAGGTAACATTCATGGATACACGTGAAATTTAAAAATAATAATTTAAATAGAAATATAATAAGTGAAAAAAAGTAATCCAAGCAAATGCTCAATCTGTTTTTATTTGCCTTCGGGAGAAGGGCGGTATAAAAATCAAATAAATAAAATTAATAAATAAAATAAATCTGTCTTTCAGGTGCCAAAATTTCACGAGCAATTTCTTATGCCACTTGTGTTTTGACCAGACTTAGTTTGCAGCTCCCTTTACAGTGTTCCTTGGGGTTTTTTTTGCTTTTTTTTAAAGGGAAGGGATGATACTGTGTCTGATATGTAGCTGGTCAAATATTTCATTCATCCTTGAAGATCATCCTTTGGGATCCTTTAACAACTAAAGTTAGATAAATGGTAACAAGAGTGAGGATCCTGAGGGCTCAGCTTATGAAATTACCTCTTCAACAAGACATGGCCAGGTGACCATATTAACCCATTGACATCAGTGGTGGGTTCTAACTAGTTTTACCACTGGATTGCATCGCGCACGCGCTTTGCGCCAAACTTGCATTTCGTGCAAGTGCATTGAGTAAAAAAACAGCTGAGGCATGGCAATCCACTCCGCCGCACCTTACCAAGCAAAAAACAAAGGAATAAAGGTAGGCATAGTGCGGGGGCAGGCGGGAGGGCCCAGCTGACGTTAGGAGCGAACTGGTTCGCTCTCATATCAAGATTTCCACTTTTCCAAACCAGGGAGAACTGGTAGCAACCCACCACTGATTGACATTATCCTAAGATCATCTTTTTTTTCCAGGGAAATGTTGGAGACATCTAAAATAATCTCTCATTATACCAGAATATACTTGTAGTTTCTATTACTTGTTAATCTTTTTTTTAAATTGCTTTTCCCATTTTACATAGCTTTGTAATTGGCCCAAGAACATTGGTTACCACATGAAATAGAAACAAAACAATGCATAGAACATGAGGCCACTATAACCCTGTGTCTTTCATTAAAAAAAAGGGAGCAGAGAGGCACATGATTACATTCTTACAATAGTGCAAGTGGAGCCACATGGGAAACTAACATGTAGTCCTTTGATGGTATGGGAACACCAATGCCCATCTTATCACTTCAACTGGCCTCTTGTTCCAGTAAAGTCCAGTTAAGTGGACTTTAAGTTAGATTAAACTTAAGTTAGATTGTTTTTCTATTCCTCTACAAGTAAGTCCACCTTAGACACTTCCCTCTTACTATAATCAACAGGTTCTTCAGACAAAAAGAGGAACAAGAACTCAAGTTCCACAGGAAAATAATTTTATTAAGTATTTTTTTAAACAACTACTTAACTTTTACTCTGATAAAAATATTTACACTCTACCCACCTTCAAGAAGGTTCCAAAAATATAAACACTCTATTTCTCCCGAGAGGAAGAACAAGATATTCCCCTCCTAAAAAGAAAACAAAACAAAACAGGAATACATTCATATTTCCCACTTTCTTTGAACTCAAGTAGTTTTACAAATAATAGACTTCTGAAACATAGAATATGCATATGTACACATTTATAATAGATTTTTTTTTTTTGCAAAGAAAGGCAACAACTGTGTACAAAAACTGTGGGTTTTTTCTCTTCAAACCAACAATAAAATATAAATGGTCAAACACAACCTGTAACTGAGCATAGTGCATTCTAGCAGTTGGTGCAATAATATAAGTGAAAATCAAAAGACAGTACGGCCTTTCTCAAAACAAACTACTAATACCGCCATTTCACCTGATCTTTCAAAACTTCAATATTCAGAATCATGGTGGATTGTTCTTTCCTGCAGGATGTGTTCCATCTAGGGTCAATTTACAGGTTGGCAGTTTTTCTATTGTGCCGGATTGCTCTGCTGTCCATCTTCCAGGAAAATGGCAGGCATCTCCCTTGCACTGTCATGCTCCAGCAACCAAGATGACAAGCAGGAGGCAAAGACCACAATCCACGACTTGCAATTCATCCCTGGGAGTGGCTGCGGTTCTTAAGCCTGCAAAATGGAGCCCCAGAATATCACATCTGGTCTTTATCCTAAAAATCATACCATGCTCTTTTTTTAACCACATAAGGAAGAGGTGGCTTCCTCCTTACCAAGAGATTGTTGCTCATCTGCTTCTTACAATCTCTAATCCAATTTCAATAACCCACCTTGGCAGAAAATTGTCTTTTCAAAAATGTTTCGCTCAACTTATGCAGAAGGAACTTAAATTTTTCTGCCCTAACTAGAATCTTTAGTTTTGTAAGAGAATTTCTGTACTGCCCTGAATGGATGAGTGTGGGTAGGGAAATATGGTGTACACACATACACACTCTCTCTCTCTCATCAGCTCCCACTTCTCCAGTTTTTGCTACAACCAAGAAAACTGTCTCTGGTTCTAATATAAAATGCTACACTCAGATCCCTGCAGGTCTAGGAAGATGATGCTGAAAGGATATGTTTGAAATGGCTCTGGATTTGCATAATATGGTCATGTTAAGGGCTACTACCAGTTATCTCAAAATATTCCAAAGTAAGGCCTCTGTTGTGTCAAATTATAATGTGTTTTATGGTGTTGATTAAAATACCAGTTTATATTAGCATTCGGAAGAATGAAGCTATATATGTTCAACTACAGATATGAAACCACTTTAGAATAGAAAATATATTTGATTATTTTCAGGTAATACAACACTGAGAACTGAGCAGACAATAGGATTCTACTAATACGTCACAACAGACTTGGATCCAGAGTAACAGCCATTCCCATATCAAAGCAGCAACCTAATGACACTTTATGTTGGTCAGAGGTGGACCAGTAACTAATTATTATGGTAGCCAATGTCCTTTCCTAGAGAATATCCCAGAGGCTTTTGTCCAGAAATTAGGAGAAACAATGTCTGCAGTAAGGAAAAGAAGGGCTATGGTCTGTTTTTTTTTTCTTCTTCAAAATGGCCTCCTCAGAGTAGTACCTATCTAGCAGCTCAAACTAAACAAAACTTTCAAGCAGTATTTGGGGCAGAGGGAGATTTTGTTGAGCTGAAATAGGCATGAAACTAGATTCAAAATCTCCCTGAATTATTTACTATACTTTACTAGCCAATGGCCGTTACGGGAAAGATTCATAGCAATGCTATAAAAAATGTTATGTATATGGATGTTAAGATCTCAGATATTGGTGGTGCCAGAAGGCTACTGAAGCCATTGTATCCAATTCTGAATTTTTGCTTCTCGAGATCATTACCTGAAAAGTCCTCATCAGACACACCAGATTTTTCTTTCTGCACACTCTCTAAATCTGTTTAATCTTTTTGTTTTCTTTCACAGCTTCAAAGTATAATCCTAGCTGATTTAAGGTTTTTCAGATAGCTGAAAGGTAAAAGCATATCCGAACTTTATATTAATGTAGCAATAAAACACACACCTCTCCTCTTTTTTGCTAACTGGGATGCATCTTTGAAATCTTTCCTAGGACTTGGGCACATAGCCCCCCCACACACACACTGTTTAGAATGGGGGGGAGAAATCCAAAATAATTTCAGAACTCAACCAAATAGAACGAGAGAGGCTCTCCTTGTTTAGTCTTTGGTTTCCAGATCCAAAGGAGACATCTGCTTCAAAGCTTGAAGAAGAGCTGTAGAGTCCATGGGGGAATGGGACGGTATAGGAGAAGGGAGTCGCTGTGGCAATAGCAAAGGAGAAGACATTTTCTCTGGGTTCATTAACCCTGTAAGTGCTGCAGTGGACGTTGGGAGGCTTGGATACAAGATAGGCACAGAGGCCGGATACCAACACTTCTCCAACATGGGCAGGTAGGCTGTCGCTGAGGGAGGGAAAACATAAAAAGGCAAACAGAGGGGAGGTTGGTGGGGATGAGGACCTAAGAAGCTGTTGCTGGAGGAAGAGCCAAGCACACTACTACTAAAATGGTCTTCATCCTCTGACATGTCCATCCTGGTCCGTTTTGCTGGTGGATCCTCGTTTTCTTGTTTAATAGAAGTGATTCTCTCTTGGGCAGTGTACTTCAGCTCCGTGTCCTTTTTAAAATACTGTGGATCAGATTTAGAGTCACTTTTTTCTAGCTCGCCCCCATATCCACTGTCTGTGTCTGTGTCGCTGCCACTCTGCTCTCCGCTGGAGTGGGCAAAAGTCCTCTGAATCACAGGCACACAGTTTTTCCCATGTGCCTCAGCAGCTTTGGTCAGACATGGAGATTTATCCTTCAGATCTGTAAGCTTTGGGGTGGCATCTCCAGTCTTTCGGCTGATTCCACTCTGCAGAGCTTCTGCCATTCTGTGTAGGTGGGTCATGAACTGAGATGATTTCAGATCCTTGGCATTTTCGTGCTTGGCCAGGTATTGTAACACTTCTTTGGCACACATCTGGAACCCAGAGCGAAATATCTCTTGGCTAGATTCAAGACTCCGTGGGGGCAACTCATCTGAAAAGACATCAGTCACAAATTAACCTGTCATACCAAAAAGGTTTAGTGAACATGTGAGTGTCATGCATCCCTAAGAAAGTATATTTACTGAAAAACCATAAAGTCACCCCAGCTTCCTTCCAGGTAAGTATGCACATGGTAACTGTTTCAGAAAGAAACTTGGCTATAATGGGTTAATTTATCTGAGTGTCTAAGGGTGAAATCGACATTTTATTGTACTTCATGAAAAAAATCATCACTTCAATGGAATGTTAAAATCCAGGTTTGGAGTAGGGGAGAAGCAGCTGAATGAAACTGGTTCTTTATCAGGGTAAGTCTCCAATTAACAGATAAGAACAGGATGAAAATAAAGTGGTATGAAAAAAAGAATCCTTTATAGGATACTATCTTGTCAGATCTTTTTAGTGAATGGGAAACCAAAACATCAAAGTACTATAGACTTCAATGAGAGCACATACAAATCAACTTAACTACACGCAAAAGAGCTTCTTATTAACCCTGTGTAATTGCACATTTTGCTTAATGTTTAAATATTTAGATTTCACTAGATGGATCCACCCCTCCATATGGCCTTTCCTCCACATTCCTGGAGCTCATTCACAATAACATAAGAAAGGGTTATCCACATATTGCTAGTCATCCATGCAGTAAGCAACCCTAAATGTGAGCGACAGCTCTTGGTCCAGGAAGTCAATTCTTCAGACTATCCCCCTTTCCACAATTCCTACTCTGTCTACCTTGTTGTTACATCTAGAACATCTCACATGAGGATTATCACTGCTAATGTGGACAGTATTTTTATGCTACTGGTAGTAGCATCCAAGCAAAGGGCTTCCTCAGTTATAGAGGAAAATACTGGGTCAAAATATAAAATAATTTAAACTTGAAAGCAATTGTACTCAACTTGATGTTCTCTCAATTAATTTGGACTGCAACTTCCAATGTACATAAAACTCTGGGAACTACCACCCCAATACATTCAGAGGACTGCTTTAAAGGATAACACAATATAGCTTGAAGAAGCAGACTTAAAGAAATAAGAGAGGAACTTCTTGACAATTTAGAACTGCAATAACTATCCAGATGTCTAGGCTGCTGGAATATAATAGAAACAGTTCTTTTGATCTACAGATGATACATGGCTCAGTAGCCCAATCTTTTTTTTAAAAAGTGTTCAGAACTTAAATAAAGAATTCACCCTGAATGAAAAGGACATAAGTTCAAAATGAAAGGGCAAAGGCTGCCAAGTTTCATATTTCTTTCTTTAAAAAAATGAGGCAAGGATAAATTAAAGTTCCTTTACCATGAGAAGTTTGTTGTAATGAGCAGCGCTATTTTTTAATAGAGAATTCTAATGTGAAAGGCATCTAGGAAAGGTGTTAAAGACAAGCACTCACCAGCATGTAAACCTTTTTGGAGGGCTATGATCTGCTGTTGCTGTTGTTCAATAAGACCAGTTAATGCTTTGACATGCTTCAAGGTAAGTTCAAGAACCACCGCTTTTTCTAAGTGTCCTAAAGTCTGAAAACAGGAAAGGAGCGAGTTGGTTAGCTGAAGGAAACAGAATGCAGGAGCAGTATGTCCTGGAAAAATATGGGAGGAAATGGGCAGGGACTGAATTAAACACAGCATAATGTTCCTAATGAAATCCACTTTTATTCTGATGAAAAGCTACTTAAATCTACCCTATGAATAAATACAGTAACAGGAATTAGTTATATTTATATAACTATTTCAGGTTAAAAAACACCTGGAAGAAATAAAACAATACTTTTACATAACTAAAGAGAAAGTATTTTTTTTAAAAAAAGAGTTACAAAATAGAATAACTTTGTCACTTTGAATGTATCGGCATATATTGCAGATACAAAGCCCAAATCAGGACTCATTTTTCAAATGGAAACTGGATCATTTAAGTAACATTTTCCTTATTTTTTTAAGTGTGCAGGCATTGACTGCAGGCCTCTCTTATTACATATACCTAACAGGAAATGTTTAAGTTTGAAAGCTCTGGAGTTTTCTGATAAATTAGAACATGGAATTTGAAGTAATACAGTAACATTAAAAGGGTGCAATCAAAGCTACCTAATCATTCCAATATAAACTGTGGTCTCCTGTCAGATTTAAGGTATTGTATACGCTGAACCTCACATGCAAGTTCTTCAGAATTACAAGACCAAGCACTCATAGGAAGGACAAAACTGCAATGCTATCCAGACACAGCCCTTTTCACTTTCATCTGCGGTGACCAAGGAATCCTCTAGATGGCGCTTTTATCCATACAAAAATCCATTCAGCCTAACTTCTCTGAAAAGGAAGACAAGTCTGGACAGTGGCCAGCTTTTTACTTACTGTAAGTTTGAGATGTTCTGGTAAAAGATCTTTCAGCTGGGCAATGCATTCATTAATCCTATCACGCCTTTTCTTCTCAATCAGCCTGTGAGGCAATTTGTAAGTCTCCTGAAAGGAAAAATGAGGGGGGGAGGGGAACATCATCACTTAGAGCAAGACTGATTTAGATAAAAAAAAAACTGAAATTAAATGGAAGAAGATAGAAACACTTTCTTTGCAAACAGGAAAACCTCCTGAACCAAGATACTTTTCTGGGAGAGAATTTACCAGGGATATGTCTAGGAAACTAATTTTAGGCAACATTTGTAACCAAATAGATTTTCATAGTATGAGGCTACTACAATAATTTTATCCTCTAACTACCTCTAATCCTGTAACCTCGCTCCCCAAATTTATGCATTCTCCTCCACAAGCGAGGGAGGTTTTCTTCTAAACCGGCAATCTCTTTTAAAAGCAGAACCCCAATTCTGTACTAAAAAAAGGGGGGGCAACTCTCATTCACCACAGCTGGGAAGAAACTGAAGCCAAACGTGCAATGTGTATTTACCTTAGTGTCGTCCCCTCTTTTTAAGCCTCTTCTCGGCTTGTAAACTTGATACATGTGAGCGAAGTCCAACCTGTTGATGACAACAAGAAGAAAATATGTTTTTTTAAAAAAACAACAAAAAACAATATTTTAAGTCGCCGGTAAGAAGGCGAACTTTCCCTTCCACCCCCCCTTCCCCAACCAGACGGCTAGCGCAGGCGTCGTTTTCCTCCCGAAGGAAAAGGTCTTCGGGGCCAACGCCGGGCAGCCGAACCGGGTGATTTTTGCCGGGGAAAGCAAAGTCACAGCCAGCCTTTCGACGCGCGCTTCTTACCCGGACATGTCGCCGCCGTCGAGCGCAGCGAGTTTGCCCAGACAAGCGGGGGGAGGAGGCTGAGCGCTGGGGATCCTCTCCATTGGGGTTTCGGCTTCTCCGAAAGCTCGCTTTGGCACCTGGCCGGCCGGAATAGCCAATGAAACAACCCGGGTTCGCCTCCCGCCTCAAAGGAAGCCGCCGCACGGGAGCAGCAAGCAAGGGATAGCGAAGGCTGAGCCTGAGCGAAGTCAAGTTAGCGGCGTCGGCGGCTGCTCATGTCCTCCCCGGCTACCTGGAGCGTCGGGCTGGAAAGGGGCGCCCTTGCGCCGGCGAGCTGAGAGGAGTAATTGGAAGGCTGCAAGGCTGGGTTAAATGTGAGCGAGGGGGCGGAGGCGAGCGACGCGTTTTTACCCTGTGACTCCAGGCACGTCTCGCTGCTACCGGAGGGAGGGACGAGCCTCGCCTCTCCCTCCCTCCCTCCCCGCCTCATCACATGAGCCTCACGTGTTGGCCAACGCTCCAGCCTCTCCGCTCCAGGCCACACAAGCAGGCAGCGGCGGCGGAAGGGGGGTGGGGGGGAGCGGGTGCTGCTGCTCCTGCTGTCGAAACGTGATGGGGCGATCCCTCGTTCTTTCTCTCTCGCTCTCTTCCCCCCGCCACGCCCGCTACCCGGGTCGCCGCCTGTGCAATGTGCGTGGTCCGGAGGCAGGCAAAGAGGGAAAGGAGGGAGCCGCCGCGTGGGTTTCCCTCTGGGACTCCATCTGCCCGCGGCGGCGGCGACGACGACGACGACTTTGTCCTCGGCCCCGCAAGCCTTAACTTCAGCACGGGCATCAGCCTGCTGCCGCGAAGAAGCAGGTTGCATGTGCTGCTGCTTGGGCCGAGGTGTCTCCCCTGCCATAATGAACCCCGCACCCCTCGGGACGGTAAACGAAGAAGGCCTGCCCCCACTCCCCACATCCCCCTTCTCCAAGGGAGGAAGAAAATTTTTTTTAAGCAGCCGCCCTTTTTCCCGGGAGACGCGGGCAGTTTTTCAGGTACACCAAGCGGGGGTGGGGGGAAAGGTGGACGTGCTTTCCCCCCCCCCACCCGCCTCTCGTCTGGAAGCTGCACGTTTTTCTATAGCAAGGGGACACGCGGTATCCGTGCAACGAAAGTCTGCAGGACTGCTGGTTTGATAGCAAGGGACGGCGGGTTGATTTGCTGTGCCACAAAGCTCTCTAGGAGTGAAGAGCAAGGCGAGGCCTGCTTATCTGGCTCCAGAGGCGCCAGGTATCCTATAGCCCAGCAGGCAGTGCAAATATCTTCCCCGGGTTGAGTCAGATCCCAAAGTAACTCCTTTCTTTATTGTGACAAATGGGACTTGCAGGAACTCAAGGGTCAAAAGTGGATAAGTGTTGCCTCGCTTGTTTCTAGCAAGAAAAATTACACGGAGGGAAGAGCTAAAAGCCTCACCCTCTGTCTGTTTGTCTGAGAATGCAGCCCCCCTTTCCAGCCTCCATGGCCTTCAGCCTTATCATCTGGGAATTCTGGGTTTCCAGCCTCCAGAAGGCTGTTTCAGGGAAGCCCTGGTTGAATCAGGCATTCCCAGCAGCGTATTTGTATTTGCATTTGAATGAGGACGTCTTTTCCACAGAAATGGGAAGATGAGCTAACTGATGAAAAATCTTACTTGGCGTTAAATGACCAGGGAGAGGGGCTCATTTGGACTCCATAATCTTACAGTGTTCTTATAGTGATTATAAGAACAATTTGTAGTTAAATCTGTTCAAAATTAAATAATCATTCCAAGTCAAAGATGGCTGCAAGATAGTTTGACATTTGAGGGAGACGTGATAGTTGAGGTCACTCTCAAAATTGGCCGGAGTGAAGCATCAAAATGTTATGTTACACATTTTCTATCAACTGATAAAAAGTATATCAACACGTCCTTGTAAAGTGGGTTACAGTTAGTACGTTTCCACTAATGACCCCACAGGGTCATTATTTATTTCAAGTGAAAATTATTCCAAAAATTATCAATTATTCCAAGTACGGAAATTACACCCAGCCCTAGCATTCACTTTCAAAAACTTATTAAGCTATATTTGATGTAGTGGTTAAAGGTCCCAGACTAGAAACAAGGAGACTGTGAGTTCTAGTATCTCTTTAGGCATGAAAGTAAGTTGAGGGACGTTGGGCCAGTCGCTTTCTCTCAGTCACCTCACCTCACCTCATGGTTATTTTGGAAAAAATAGGAGAAGGAGTACCATATCTGAGGAACCTAAGAAGTTTGGGTTCAGACTATTTAGTAAGTATGATGCTAAGCATACTTTGGTCACTGTCTGACAACTCCTGGCACCACACTCTTAGTGGATGTTTTGCCGCTAAGAAAAAAAAAGCAGAAGAAATAATGGGGAAGAAGTAAGAAGATTAGAAGTGGAAGGATGTTGTCCTCACTCGTTTCCCCGTCCTGTAGAATTCTCTGAATGGGTCATGGTAATTGCAAAATAAAACCCTGATCGGGAATGAGAAAGCCCCATCAAACTTCGTGGAACTGAGTCAACATACATTGGATTGAATGGTATTGCTTCACATCTCACTTTAAAAATAAAGCTAATAATAATACTTCAGAGCTATTATGAGAAGGAGGAAAAAAATAAACCACATTAGGGTCAGTGGAACAGCTTGATACATTTTAAACTCTGGTCTTGTGGGATCCTAGTTTTCTAAAGGTAGTAATATGATTTACTTTTGTTATTTCAACATCAAGTCACATATTTGCCATGATTGCACCTCCCTCTGTGAGAGTGACCTGGACGTCTGTCCCAAATCCTGTCTTGATTGTGTCACGGGTTAGATTAAACAACAAACAGCAATGGTACGATTCCGATAAAGGAGAACATTTGTTGCTCATGGTTGAACCAAATAAGCTCAGAGAGCACCAAATATATGATTCCTTTGCTAAATATCAATCATAATGGGATGTTACTCCTATTACTATGGTGTCCAGGCTATCAATATCCTTTGTAGACCTGATATGAGTTGCTTCTTTCTACCCAATCACTTATGGTTGCTTATCTCAGTAGATTATTGTTTGCTGCGTGATCAAGTATTTAATGATTGCAGTTAGTAGGAGCAATGGTCTGGGTCCAGCAGACAGATCAAATTGGCTGCACCTGGCTTGTGATGCAAGTCTTAACATTATTCAGACTGAAGGAGTCATTCAGGGTGGAGACAAAGGCAACCATGAAAATACTTCTCTTTTGGCAGGCTTTCTCTTGGAAATTCCCAGAAGCAATAAGCAAGGAAATAGCTAAGATGACACTGGACCTGATGGTGAACTCTGCAAGAAGCTGGATAGTATGGAAGAACTTGTGTCGTTGAAGGACCCACAGATTTGTATTTAGAGCATCCTGGGTTCAAATCTCAATATTAGATGTCTTTATTTCAGACCACAGAGAGGCAATTGTGGCTTAACAGGATGATTTGTCTGACGGGATCTAAAGCATTTTCCTGTGCAGAGCTAGAAGCTTAGAATTTGTAGGCCGAATCAGACCATGTTTTGAAAGCCATGTGATTCTTGGTGTGATTGCTGAGAATCAGGATGTAAAGTAGTTGGATAACCCACAAAACATGCAAGAAAGTTCCCAGGGTAACTCATCAAGAGGCATGAGTTTGCAGCATCCTGTGGATGAATTTTCTTTCCATTGAAGTCAGTGAGGTTAATCGGGGATTATTGCTAAAACCAAAATACTGGTGATGAAACCACAGTACAGTGATGTGTTCCACAAGACCGGTTGACTGTTGCCAGAGTTGCTAGCTGATTGAGTTGATGTGGTATTTGAGAACCAGATCGGTTTTATTTCTTTACAAATCTGAGCCTCTAAGGAAATCCCCATGGAGAAAACAGGCAAAAAAAGGCAGGGGATTTTTTTCTTCTTTTTACATTTTTCCCTTCACATACATTCATCTAAATCCATAGGCTCTCTGCTTCTTTCTGTATCTCCCCCTGTCTCACTCCAGCTTTCTCTGCCTCCCCTCACTCCATGCATCTAGAGGACTCTTCAGTTCTATGACTGATTTCAAATGACTTGTAGACCTGGATTTGTCAAAGACATCATCAGTGCCATTAATGTAGACATTGGGAGAGCTGTGGCTGTGATGACCTTTTGTAAAGGGACTGATTAAGGTACTTCCTATAATCCAGAATGGGGCTCTGGAGAGGAATATGTTTTTGGGTTTGTTTGGTTTGTTGTTGTTTTTTTGCCTTATCCCATCTTCATTTAAGCAAAGATGATGGAACTGCCATTTGGCAATGAATGGAAGGAAAGCACCATTGAAATCTGTGATGATACAATAAAAATATTGGGACAGTTCTTGGCATTTTTGATTTCCAATCTTAAGTATTGTTTCCAGGTATTCCAATTTTAGTAGTAATTTTATGTTGCCAGGGCTACTTGCAAGCAGGTGTGCAGATTGTGCCAGGCAGAGAGGCACTATGACACAGGGAGAGCCAAATTAAGTTTTAACAATCAATTCTCCATTCTGAACACCAACTGTCTCTGCTCACTTATGTCAGATTTCACTTGTTCCAAAATGACTGCTGTATATCAATTCAAAAAAATCCATATATATTGCGCAATCTGAAACTATCAATGGTGCTAACATCTTCCAGTATGCATAATGTTTCAGTTCCAGGAAGTTAATAAATACGACGCATGCCAAATCTTTTGTGCAGTGACAAAATTGCCTTACATGTCAACAACAACCCTGTAAATTGCTATGCCTTAATTTAAAAAGTAGCTTTAAGTTTCATCGGCTACCTTTGAAATATCTACACTACATCTTGATCCTATGTGATTCTGAACATAAAAGTGCTGTGGGATAGTATGTTAATCATGCATTTCTTCTTTTCATTTTCTCTAAAGTAAGTATAATTAAGACCCTGCACTCGCAGAGAGCAAAGCTTAATCCTTTTTTTCTCTAATTATCTCCTTCGTGAATCCTCTCAAAATCTCAATTGACACTAATTAAGATTACCTTTTTTTTTTGTGGGAGCAACTTTTAAAGGAAGAACTGATCAACTGAAGGATTTAACCATTCTATCCCATATGTTTACTGTTGGAGTAATTAACCTAGCATGTAGTTTACAGTAGTCCTACTGTTAATAGAATTGGTTTGTTAAATATGCTAATTTTGCTGAGTCACCTATTGAAATTTCAACAAAATATTGTTTTCCATAATTCTTTAGGAGCTGAAGTTTTAAAAGAAGTTTCTGCTTTCATAACATCAGAGTTGGAAGGGACCTTGGAGGCCTTTTAGTCCAACCCCCTGCCCAGGCAGGAAACCCTACACCATCTCAGTCAGATGGTTATCCAACATTTTCTTAAAAATTTCCAGTGTTGGAGCATTCACAACTTCTGCAGGCAAGTCGTTCCACTGATTAATTGTTCTAACTGTCAGGAAATTTCTCCTTAGTTCTAAGTTGCTTCTTTCCTTGATCAGTTTCCACCCATTGCTTCTTGTTCTACCCTCAGGTGCTCTGGAGAACAGCCCAACTCCCACTTCTCTGTGGCAGCCCCTGAGATATTGGAACACTGCTATCATGTCTCCCCTAGTCCTTCTTTTTGTTAAACTAGACATACCCAGTTCCTGCAACCGTTCTTCATATGTTTTATCCTCCAGTCCCCTAATCATCTTTGTTGCTCTTCTCTGCACTCTTTCTAGAGTCTCAACATCTTTTTACATCGTGGCGACCAAAACTGGATGCAATATTCCAAGTGTGGCCTTACCAAGGCATTATAAAGTGGTACTAGCACTTCACGTGATCTTGATTCTATCCTCTGTTTATGCAGCCCAGAACTGTGTTGGCTTTTTAACAGCTGCTGCACACTGCTGGCTCATATCTAAATGGTTATCCACTAGGACTCCAAGATCCCTCTCACAGGTACTACTATTGAGCAAGGTACCACATATACGGTACTGGTGCATTTTGTTTTTGGCCTAAATGTAGAACCTTACTTTTTCACTGTTGAATTTCATTTTGTTAGATAGCGCCCAATGTTCAAGTCTGTCAAGATCTTTCTGTAACTTGAGCCTATCTTCTGGAGTGTTGGCTATTCCTGCCAGCTTGGTGTCATCTGCAAATTTGATGAGTTCCCCATCTATCCCCTCGTCCAAGTCATTGATGAAGATGTTGAAGAGTACTGGGCCTAAAACAGAGCCTTGGGGTACTCCACTGCATACTTCCCTCCATGTGGATGTAGTTCCGTTGAGGACTACACGTTGAGTGCGGTTGGTCAGCCAGTTACGAATCCATCTGGTGGTGGTGCTGTCTAACCCACATTTTTCTACTTTATCTAGTAGTAGGTTATGGTCTACTTTATCAAATGCTTTACTGAAGTCCAAGTAAATTATATCAACAGCATTCCTCTGGTCTACTAATTTTGTCATTTTGTCAAAGAATGCGATAAGATTAGTCTGGCATGATCTGTTTTTGACAAACCCATGTTGGCTTTTGGTTATTACTTTGTTTGCTTCTAGTTTTCGGTGATTCGTTGCTTGATTATCTTTTCCAGAATCTTCCCCGGTATTGAGGTCAGACTGATAGGTCTGTAGTTTCCTGGATCTGTTTTTTTTCCTTTTTTGAAGATGGGAACTACATCAGCTCTTTTCCAGTCCTCTGGCAGCTCCCCTGTGCTCCAGGATCTTTGAAAGATATAGTTCAGTGGTTCTGAGATCACGTCTGCCAGTTCCTTCAGAACCTTTGTTTCTTCATTTCCTTTGTTTCTTCATTTCCTTTGAACGAAAAATAGAATAGAATAGAATTTTTATTGGCCAAGTGGATTGGACACACAAGGAATTTATCTTGGTGCATATGCTCTCGGTGTACATAAAAGACACATACGTCAAGAATCATAAGGTACAACACTTAATGATAGTCATAGGGTACAAATAAGCAATCAGGAAACAATATCAATATCAATCGTAAGGATACAAGCAACAAAGTTACAGTCAATGCTTGCAAATGATGTTGTAATATACTTAGCTTTAATGGCAAGCTCAGACAAGTATTTTCATTGCTTAGACAGGCTGCCCTATCTAGATTGTAGAAATCTAGATGACTTCTAGAATGGGGAAAGACTGTAGATATTTTTTGCCAGCTTGGTTCTGGGTTTTTGCCAGCTATATAAGATAGCCCTAGGTTAAGAAGTAAAGAAATAAAAGCTCTTGTTCCTTTTCCCCCCACTGAGTTTTATTTATTTATTTATTTTTATTTTATTTTATTTTATTTATTTATTTATTTGTCATAACAATATATACAAGCGTTACATAAAAGGTTATAAATATATGAACGTATATATGAGGAGAAATGAGGTACTAAAAACGTGTATATACATAGGGAAAGAAACAGTAGGACAGGAACGGTAGGCACGTTTGTGCTCTTATGCACGCCCCTTTAGAGTCCTCTTAGGAAAGTGGTGAGGTCAACCGTGGACAGTTTTTGAGTGAAACCTTTGGGGTTATGAGAAGAAACCACAGAGTCAGGTAATGCATTCCAAGTATATACAATTCTGTTACAGAAATCGTGTTTTCTGCAATCTAAACTGGAACGGTTGACATTGAGTTTGAATCTGTTTGTAGCTCTTGTGATATTGTTATTGAAACTAAAAAAGTCATTGACAGGAAGGACATTACAACGGATGATTTTATATGCTAAACCCAGATCCAGTCAAGGCGACGAAGTTCCAAGTTTTCTAGACCCAAGATATCAAGTCTGGTGGAATAAGGTATTTTATTAGTTTCAGAGGAATGGAGAATTCTTCTCGTAAAATACCTTTGGACACGCTCAACTGTGTTGATGTCAGATATATGGTAAGGGTTCCAGACAGGAGAGCAGTAATCAAGAATTGGCCTAACAAATGTTTTATATGCTCTGGTCAGTAGCATGGTGTTTTTTGAAAAGAAGCTACGAAAATTAAGTTGACAACTCTTAGAGCCTTCTTAGCTATGTAGTTGCAGTGGGCTTTGGAACTTAAATCGTTAGATGTAAAAACTCCAAGGTCTTTGACAGGGTGGGGTCATCTGCGAGGCATTGTCCATCAAGCATGTACTTTGTGATTGGGTTCTTTCTTCCAATGTGCAAGACTGAGCATTTACTGGTTGAAATTTGTAGTTGCCAAATTTTAGACCAGGCAGATAGATGATCAAGGTCCTTTTGAATTGTGGATGCATTGTCAGTGGTGTTGAAAAGTTTGACATCATCAGCAAAGAGAACACAGTTACTTGAAATATCAATACAAAGATCATTTATATATATTATAAAGAGAGTAGGTCCAAGAACGCTGCCTTGAGGAACACCACTCTTGACAGGAACAGGATTTGAAAGAGCATTACCAATTTTAACTATTTGTTGTCTGTTTGACAAAAAAGCAGATATCCAGTGGTGTAAGGGTCCTGAAATGCCATAGGATTTTAATTTTAGGAGAAGTTTATCATGTACTACTGAGTCAAAAGCTTTGCAGAAGTCTATGTATATTGCATCTATTGATTTACCTAGATCAAGATTAGTAGTCCATAGGTTTTACAGTAGAGAAGTTGTAGATTGCATGATAATTTTTTCCTGAAGCCAAATTGTTTATTTGAGAGAAGGTTGTGCATTTCTAAGTGTAAGGTAATGGATTGGTTGATGATGGATTCCATAACCTTGCAGGCGACGCAACATAGGGAGATAGGTCTATAATTATCAACTAAGCTGGGGTCGCCTTTTTTGTAAACTGGGATGACTGTGGCTAGCGACCAGAGACTGGGGAGGGAACTGGGTCTTAAGGGTATATTAAAGAATATACTTTGGGTTCTGCTAGATTACTAGAGAGTTTTTAAAAGTAAGCACAAAGACCATCAGGTCCAATGGATAGAGATGGCTTCAATTTACTTAGAGCTTTACCAACATTTTCTTCTGTAAAATCAACAATTGTTAAGTTGTCATGCTCATTGATTGTACAAATTTGGAATGTTGGATGAGTGCCATCACTGTTGACAAAAACTGATGCAAAGAATTTATTAAAGAGGTTTGCTCTAGATTCTTCAGCATTGTATTCATTGCCATCAGGATCTTTTAGAGGTGGCATGCGTCTAGAGTTTTTAAGCTTGTTGTTGACAAAATTATAGAAGGCACGATTGAATTTGTGCGCAGAAGATCCTCTTCTTGCTTGGTGTGGTAATTTGTGCATTCAGTTTTATTTGGTTGCATATAGTTCTGTAGCGTTTTTAAAATTAGCTACATAGCCCTTTTGTTTCTTTTCCAGAGGATCTTTTAGATTGAAGCTTTTTATTGATATGGGTAGTTTGCTTTTCCTAATCTTGATGGTAGTTAGTGGTACATATAGTTCGATGACTCTGTTGATTTCGAGTAGAAAACTCTATAGTGGTCTTCAGCAGTTATACAGGTTGAGAACAGATTTTGCCAGTCTAGAAATGAAAGATCATTGTTTATAGAGTCATAATTGGCTTTTTTGAAGTTGTAAATGGGAATGCTATTGATATGATGGTTAAAGTCACAACGTATATTAAGATGGAAGTCAATCATGCAATGATCACTGTTGGAAAAGGGTTCTCTTATTTGTAGTCCATAAATGGTATTGTTATTGTTGCAGAAGATGAGGTCAAGGCAGTTGTTTAGTCTTGTATTATTGGTTACAAGTTGTTCAAGACCTAGGTTAGTAACAGCGTTGTATATTGTTGTGTGGATTGGATCAGTTGTACTTTCGTTAGTTATCCAGTTGATGAGAGGTAAATTTAGGTCACCCAGGAAGATGAGTGGATATGGGCAAGAGGCAGCCCAAGTTAGTAATGAGGTTAAAATATTAGCATGAGTAATATCGTAGTCGGGGGCTCTGTAGCATAGAATGAATCAAGTGCGGTATTAGATGATAGATCACATACAATAGTTTCAGGAAGAGAAAGTTTGTGGGCAACTTGTATGTTTTTAGATTAAGTGACTTTTATAGAAAATAGCCACTCCACCACCTCTTCGGTTTTCACGATCTGAACGGTGAACTTGATATTCTTTGTTTAAAATGATGGAATCAGGGATGGAAGAGATTAGCCATGTTTCGCAAATAAATATAATGTCAAATGTACCACTGTTTAGCAGGAGGATAAATTCAGGTAATTTGTTAAGAATACTTCTTGCATTCATCAATTTACATTTAAAATCTGTAGAAAGAGGTGTTAAAGAGGTAAGAGGCGTGCATACCTAGTTTTGAATGTTAGTTGGTTGAGGATATGTATAACGGGTGGTGGTTGTGGAGGTTGGATGGGTGGATGGAAGTTTTGGGTAGTGAGTGCTTGGATGTTGGGTACTAGACTGTTTGTTGATAAGGTTTGTTGGATGGATGGTTGAAAGGCTGGTTGGAAGGTTGGTTGGATGGATGAACGGATGGCTGGTTGAATAGTTTGTTGGATAGCTGTACGGATGGCTGGTTGAATGGTTTGTTCGATGGCTGATTGGATGACAGTTTCGATGGATGGTTGGCTGATGGGTACTTGATTGGTTGTTGGATGGCTGGTTGGATGTTATGGGTGATGGGGGTTTGGTGGTGAATTTTGATTGAAGGATTTAATTTTAATGCAATTGGCACGGTAATCAATATATAGGTTTGATTCACCATTATCTTGTCTTCGTTTAAGCTCAGTGCGGAGTTCACGAGAACGTATCCGCTGCAGGAAAGATAGATCAGGGCGTGATCTAAGTTTACTGTAGGCAGGATTAGATTTAGCAATAGAGTTGATGGTATATATGAACTTACGTTTGCTGTTCTCGTTTATGCAGATGACTCTGCAGAATCTTGGTGCTATTGATCCGTCACTGTTTTTATATTCAGGACCATCTCTGGAGACTGAAATAATTTCATTTGGGGAGATGGATGATGAATTATAATTTCCAATTAAGTTTTGAATTTTGGTGATATCGGATTCATTTGTGTTATCTAGACCAAATAATATTGCATTATTTATTTTTTGGCCTCTCTAAGCCATCTCTAATTAGTTGGTCAGTAGTAAATTGTTGTTTAGGTAGGGTTGAAGGATCAGTATTATGTAAAGGTAGATGAGTTGGGAAGAGATTTAGATCAGTCGAGAAATCATTTTTTTGTGTTGTAATTTGTTTTATCAGATTGGTGAAGCTTTGTTCTATAACTGATAGGATTTTTTTCTAAGTTTTTTTCAATGGCTAGTATTCTTTTTTCTAGGTTTTGTTCAATAGCAAGTATTCTTTTTTCCAAGTTTAGTTCAATTGTAGCTATTATTCTTGCTTCTAAGTTTTTATCAGAGTTGGATTTTTTGGCTGGCATAGTGATAGATAGATAGATATATTTAATATTATTATTTTAAATAAATTATGTGATAAGTAATGAAGAAGTATCTTTCTTATTATTTCTATTTTAATTATTGAATAATTTTATAATTATTTTAATTATTGAATAATTTTATAATTATTCGATAATTGAGGAAGTATCTTTTCTAAAACAATCTTTCTCAATTACTATTTCACTCTCTTTCACTTACACTGGAATAAATTTGGAGTAGGGATACTGGAGGTGCAGAGAAGGAAGTGATGTGAAAATGGAGTAAGCAGGATAGCAATTGTGGATGCTGTGATCCACTATGTTTATGGTGGAGATTGGTGGGAGATTTAAAAGACCTTTGGGTATGGAGGAGGAAGTAGAGTGGGCGGTGGCGGCTGTTAGAATCGCTGCTTGAATAGCTGTTTGCCGGTCGTGTACACCGGCAGCTGAGGCGGCGGCAGCAGCAGCCTCACTAATCCGGATCTCCTGAGTCCACTGGGCCACCAGAGAAGAATCAGTGGGGCCAGGGGTGGTCTGACGGCTGTCAGAATGCGGATGCGGCGTGGGTCAGCGGCGGGCGGCGGCAGCGGCTGTTTGAATCAGCTGTTTGGCGGTCGTGTGCCCACCGGCAGCGGAGGGGCGGCTGCAGCAGCAGCCCTCAAATCCAGATCTTCTGAGTTCACCGGGCCACCAGAGAAGAATCAGCGGGCCAGGCGGTGGTCCGACGGCTGTCAGAATGCGGATGCGGCGTGGGTCAGCGGTGGCGGCGGCGGTTGTTTGAATCAGCTGTTTGGCGGTCGAGTGCCCACCGGCAGCGGAGGCGGCTGCAGCAGCCCTCAAACCGGATCTTCTGAGTTCACCGGGCCACCAGAGGTGAAACAGCGGGCCGGCGGTTGACCAACGGTCGTCCGTATCCCGGCAGCAGTGAGGATGGGGCGGCAGACGCCAAATCAGGATCTACTGAATCCACTAAGGTCGCCTGAGTCCTGGTAGCGGTGAGGGGGGCGGCGGCAGTGGCAGCCGCACAGATCAGGTCTCCTGAATCCACTCGGTCAATTATTTAAGCGGTTATTTGATCACTCAGATTTAGGTTAGATTTCTGAGAGCAGCCGTTACAAGATGGAAGTGGTAACGGCAGTTGAGTGGTAGTTGCCGGTGGTTTTGGAGGAGCGGTAAGCTAAAATTATCACTCTTGAAATATATCGTAGGGATCCTCAGGACCTCGTTTAATTGGGGATACCTGTTTATCCTGGTAGCGAGGGATATTTAAGCAAAAGATGTCATTTGACAATAGGTCTCAGAGGAGCTTCCCTCTTTATCAGCTGCTCTCGTGCTCACCGGAACCGGAACCAAGTTCCGGTTAGTTTTGCACACTAATCAATTATATCTACTATTGTGGCTGTCTCATTCTTTTTCCCCCCTCCATCAAATGGTTTAGGGTTATTGATCAACGATTGAGAATTACCTCTGCACATTTATCTACTCATACTATCATCACAAGAATATCACTCCAATCAACACTATCCATGGTGGGCAAAAACTGTTTGGATATGAGATTTTAACATTAGTGGTACATAAAAACAAGAGCTGAAATAAATGTTTTGCAATAGATTTGGAGAAATAAAGCAATTGGTAACCGAGTAGTCTTTATAAAAGTAAAGATCACTGAATTGAGAAGAATGCTTTTCAAAATCAGAGTGCCAGTAATTTAGGACAATGTAATTTTGAAAGAAATTTATCCTTCCCCTGTTCAATTAAAGTCTGGTTTTAGTCTTCTAAATGCTACATATCCTTTGTAAACACATTAAATAAAGCAATGCCTAGATTGAAGGTATATTTACCAGATAAGAAATTTGAACTTTAGCACAGAGAATTTGTCAAAGACTTTCCTAATTCCTGAACAAAGCCAAACTGCTGGCAGTCTAAGGTCAGCAAATACAGTGTTGGAATTGGAGCAGCTGAGGAGAAGTCTGAAGTTCAAAGGTTAATGAATCACATAGAGTCCTATCCTGATGAAGAAAGATGCTCAGATAGCAGGATTGCAGTCCTAACACTACTGCTTCAGTCACACTCATAATCAATAGGAATTCTTTAAAAAAACATTTTGAGTGAATATAACATTTTTAGGGCAAGAGTTTCCTTTCTTAATTCTTAAATTTCTGCCAAGATGCCCCAGCATGGAATGGATTAATAGAGAAAATATTCTGCATTGGTAGTTTCTTATTGGTTTACTACTGGATATCCATAGATCTAATCTTTTTAACAGTATAATCTATAATTAGGCTTAAAGTTATTTAATTTAATTAAATTTAATTCCTCTTGGGCAAGAGGAATCGGTGCCTTTTCCATTCTGATACCATCTTACTGTGTTGAAATTCCTGGTCATAATGTCTTAAGGTCTTATTGACTAGGAAAGTCCTGGCACACAGTGATTGTTCCTGCTAGTTATAATTTCTCATACTGAATCATTAAGGCATCCACACCCTGGAAGCCACAAATTCAGTGTTAAGACTAAAGGGGTCAAAAGGACATATTTCAAAAATACAAAAACGATACATTAATAAATATATGATATATTCATACATTTGATATATTCATAATGAGCCTTGCTGGCACAATGGTTAGAATGAAGTTTTGTTAGCTACTTCTGCTGACTGCCAGCTACCTGCAGTTCGGCAGATTGAATCTCACCAGGCTCAAGGTTGACTCAGCCTTCCATCCTTCTGAGGTCAGTAAAATGAGGACCCAGATTGTTGGGGGCAATATGCTGATTCTGTAAACTTCTTAGAGAGGGCTGCAAAGTATTGTGAAGTGGTATATAAGTCTAAGTGCTATTGCTATAATAGCTGAAAAAATGAAAAATAAAAGATAGAGAAATTGCTCAATTAAACACTACTTGTTCCAGAGAACAGCAAGAAAAAACAATTTATATTTAAATAAACAATACAAAGAAATTGACTATTGTAATTAAATAGAAGGATCAGAGATTTAGTTAGAAACATTGCAGAAATCAAAAGACCTTTTAATGAAAATGTGGCTATAATAAAAGACAGAGAAGATGAATATCTACTGGAGAAGTATTGTATAAAGATCACATAGAATGAGCACCATGGAAGAATTGGACAACAAAGGTACTTACATCAAAAGTATGTATGATGGTTTGATTACTGAATGAGAGCCAGGCATTCTGAAAAATAAAGTTAGAAAATATTGCTAACAGCCTCAGTTGGCCAATAAACGAACAGTTTGCCACTGCTCAGGAATTCATTTGATTGTATCACCAACAGAATGGTCAGTGAAGTCTGTCAGGAAGAGCCTCTCTCAGAAACTCTCAGAATAAGAAACTCTCAGAATAAGAGAGACCACTATTACCACACCAGATTAGCTAAACATAATTGTAAATTGCCTCAGGAATCAGCTGAAGATCAGATGAATATCACATTATCTTGGACAGAAAAGAAAACCAAGTTTGACTTTATCAAATCATAGCTTGACAAATCCTTGCAGCAGGTTTCTCTAATGTACCCTTCCTATATATGTTGAGTGTGAATTCTGGTGGTTCTAATCACAACACATTAAGGCATGTCTAGGTTGGGGAAAGCTGTTTTAGTCCTGTGGAACGTGTGAACACTCATCTTGAAATTGCCTAGCTTCTTCTTTTTTTATTATTATTTCTTTTGTCACAACAGAATACACAAACAATTGTCATAGATAAAACAACATATTTTGAAGAAAATATACATATATGTATAAAAATATGCATCAACTATATCAATTTGATATGATGAAGGGAACAATAGGACAGGAATGGTAGGCACTTTTGTGCTCTTATGCATGCCCCTTATAGCCCTCTTAGAAATGTGGTGAGGTCAATAGTAGACAGTTTTTGGTTGAAGATTTTGGGATTTTGAGTAGAGACTATGGAGTCAGGTAATGAGTTCCAAGCATTAACACTCTGTTACAGAAGTCATATTTCCTGTAATCAAGTTTGAAGTGGTTGACATTTAGCTTGAATCTATTTTTTGCTCTTGTAATATTGCGATTGAAGCTGAAGTAGTCTTTTATAGGAAGAATATTGCAATAGATGATTTTGTGTGTTAAACACAGGTCATGTCGAAGTCGATGGCTTCCTTGCAGAACAGTTCTGAATTTGAAAATGCAAGTCATTCATAATACCCAGAGTCACCAGATTTGAAATCACGCATATTTGTTGCTGATTGTACAGTGCAGTAGTACTGTATTCTTCCTACCTCTTTTTATCTTCGTTAGAATGTTATTAGTGTGTAGCAGTAGTGGGTTGCTACCAGTTCGCCCTGGATCAGGCGAACCAGTAGCGGCGGCAGTAGGAGGCTCCACCCACCTGTCCAGATGTCTCTACGCATGCACAGAAGCCTCACACGCGCAAGGGCCCATGAGCAAACCGGTAGGAGCTGAAATTGAAACCCACTACTGGTTTCCAATAGCAGTATTGCCTGCTTGTGTACAGTATTTGCCCAGGGATATAATCAGGTAAACAGAGATGTACATGGATTAAAGGGAATGAAAAGCATGGGTGAATACAATTATAGGTAACAAAACGCCAGACTAAAGTCCCTACCATATATGAGAGTTTCTCTAATTAAAGATCACATTGTAAGATTTCCAGTGGGTTTTACAAACCAAACAATTAGCTGCATAAATTTGTACATTAAGTTGTTGCTCCCGAAGAAACACTGTAAAGAATGCTTAGAGTATTTCTTATAGAGTCACAGGGTGGATGGTTCTTCATTTGTGAGAACTCCTGTCCTGCCCTGGGGTTTCTTCTGCCTACTTAAACCAAAGTTGTGGTGCCTTGCTACCAGTGCTTCCACTATGGACATCTCTTACAAGCAGCTCTGCTGCATTCCTCTCCAGTGGTCCCTTGAAGTTTATTACTTCCTTCTTTGCAACCCAAAAACAAATCTACCAAGGGATTATCAAAGAAGCAACACAAGAAGCAATGGTATAGGATCTCCTGCTTGATCAGGGGATTGGACTAGAAGATCTCCAAGGTCCCTTCCAATTCTGTTATTCTGTTAAGAGTCTTGTTAGCTGCTGGTTTGGGCATTGCTTCATTGGCTAATAGGAGGGAGCACTACTAGCTTGAAGAAAGAGCTCAATGCCATGAGGGCGGTCTCATCTGCATGGTAAGTGGGAGGGGCAGGTATGGCAGACGCGGGGGCCCATATCAGGTACAGGGAGTGCGCACTCGCTATCTACGAGAGATGGCGCACTCTGGTCCCCCGGTTGTTTCCCGTTCCCCGAGTGGCTTAAATCCCCAGAGGCTGGGCCTTCGTCTGATGTTATGCAATGCCAGGTCCATTGTAAATAAAGCCCCCCTCATCTCTGATCTTATACAGGAGGGGGGCGCGGACCTGATAGGCATTTTGGAGACCTGGTTGGGCATGGAAGGGGGGATTCCCCTGGTTGAAATGTGCCCACTGGGTTTCCATGCATTCCATCAGGCGAGGGCCCAGGGTAGGAGTGGGAGGGTGGCGGTTATTATTAACGAGAGTCTAGAGCCGAGGGAGAGCACTGTGCCACAGATAGCTGGATGTGAGTCCCTCTTTGTGAAATGGGGCCTGGGGATGCAGGTGGGTTTACTGATCACGTAGCTGGCTCCTTGCTGCGTGACAGAAACCCTGCCCGAGCTGCTGGATGTGATTGCCGGGACGGCGGTGGAGACCCCCAGGTTTATGGTCATGGGGATTTCAATCTGCCGTCGGTGGGTGTGGCATCCATGTCAGCTCAGGAGTTCATGGCTTCCATGACAGCCTTGGACCTGACCCAGTTAGTGAATGGTCCCACTCACATTGGGGGAAACACTCTGGACTTGATTTTTGTCTCTGGACAGTGGTTGAATGATCTGGAGTTAGGGGAGTTAGTTATTAGACCCCTGTCATGGTCAGACCATTCGCTCCTTCAGCTGGACTTTCAAACCACCGACCCCCACCGCAGGGAGACGGAACCAACTTGTTGGTTCCGTCCCAGGCGCCTGATGGATCCAGAGAGGTTCCAAATGGAGCTTGGGCCATTCCCTGAGGATTTAGCCCATGGCTTGTCTGGAGCTCTAGTCACCGCCTGGGATCGGGCGGCTGCTGTTGCTCTAGATTGCGTCGTGCCTTTGTGGCCTCTGACCTGGTGCCAATCTCGATTAGCCCTTTGGTATTCCGAGGGGCTGAGAGAGATGAAGCGCCGAAGAAGATGCCTAGAGAGTATCTGGAGGGCCAGCCGCTCCGAATCTGACCGGACACTAGTTAGGTCTCAAATTCGGACCTATCTAGTGGCGATGAGGGTGGCAAAATGGGAATATTTTTCCACTCTCATTGCATCAGTAGATAACCGCCCAGCTGCCCTGTTTAGGGTGACCCGCTCACTCCTTCACCAGGAAGCAGTGGAGGATCCCTCACAGGGACGTGCTAAGGAGTTTGGACAATATCTGTTTGATAAAATCGCTCAGATTCGGGAAGGTTTGGACACAGATTGGGTAGATCTAGGCGGGTGGGAGAGGCAGGTCTTGGGGTTACTATCTGGGATGAGTTTGATTCTGTGGCTCCTGAGGACATGGACAGGATACTGGGGGGACTGAATACGACCACATGTTTACTGGACCCGTGTCCCTCCTGGCTGGTACTGGCCACCCGGGAGATTACACGAGGCTGGCTCCAGGGAATTGTTAATGCTTCTTTGATGGAGGGTGTCTTCCCTACCGCCTTGAAAGAGGCGGTGGTGAGGCCCTGGATCCAGCTGTTTTAGCAAATTACCGTCCTGTCACCAACCTTCGTTTTGTGGCGAAGGTTGTTGAGAGTGTGGTTGCATGACAGTTACCCCAGTACCTGGATGAAACTGTTTATCTAGATCCGTTCCAGTCTGGTTTCCGGCCTGGTTACAGCACAGAAACGGCCTTGGTCGTGTTGGTTGATGATCTCTGGAGGGCTCAGGATAGAGGTTGTTCCTCTGTCCTGGTCCTACTAGATCTCTCAGCAGCTTTTGATACCATCGACCATGGTATCCTGCTGTGCCGGCTCGGGGGACTTGGAATGGGGGGCACTGTTCATTGGTGGTTCTCCTCCTACCTCTCCGACCGGTCACAGACGGTGTTGACAGGAGGGCAGAGATCGGCCCTGAGGCCCTCTTATGTGGGGTGCCGCAAGGGTTGGTTCTCTCGCCTCTTCTGTTCAACATCTATATGAAGCCGCTGGGTGAGATCATCCGTGGTTTTGGGGTGAGTTGTCATCTATACGCTGATGATACACAGCTGTATATTTCCACTCCTAACCACCCCAACGAGGCTGTTGAAGTGATGTCCCAGTGTCTGGAGGCCGTACGGGTCTGGATGGGGAGAAACAGACTCAGGCTCATTCCCACCAAGACCGTGTGGCTGTGGATGCCGGCCGCCCAGTACAGTCAGCTAACTCCATTGCTGACTGTTGGAGGCGAGTCGTTGGCCCCCACGGAGAGGGCTCGCAATCTGGGCAACCTCCGGGGGAGCTCCTGCCCTCTGGAACAAGCTGCCTCCGGGGCTTCGTCAACTCCACGACCTCCAGACCTTCCGCCGCGAGCTGAAGACGTTATTGTTTCAACGTGCAGGACTAGTTTTAAATCGGGGTTTTAAATGGGGTTTTTAATCGTATTTATAATTTTTAGGCCATATATCGAATTAGTTTTTTATACTGTTTTTTAATCTGTATTATATGTACTTTGGTTTTTATTGGCTGTGAACTGCCCTAAGTCCTTCGGGAGAAGGGCGGTATACAAATTAATAAATAAATAAATAAATAAATAAATAAATAAATAAACAAACAAACAAATAACCAAACAAATAAACAAATAAATAAATGAAAAACAAGGACTAGGGATGTGCAAGATTTGTTGATCTGGGAATGGATTCTTCCAGGTAATTCTGGAATGTTCTAGTTTTCCTCTTGCTTGACTGTTATGGGAGTATTCAGCAGTTCCTGGAAATAAATTCTCCAAACCAGCAGTTACTAACTGGTGGCCTGTGGACCACTGGTGGTCTGTGAGAAAATTTTGTGGTCCCCACAAAAATTATTTGCATTTTTTATATTGCACTAAATCAGGGGTCCTCAAACTATGGCCCCTGGACTGGATACATGCAATGAACGATTGTGTTGCTGCAGAGAGTCTCCCCCTTCAGGGTCTTTTTGTGTGGGTTGGGGTCTGCTTCAGCCTCCTGGTATGGGGCTTTGGGCAAAGGCTGGAGGGAAGTGCTGCCGGTGGTGAAGAGCCGGAGGGCTTTGTTCCAGTGGGACTGCATCATGGCCTGGAACTGGCTGACCATCTCAGCCCGCTGAGCCTCCAGGCGCCAGTACCTGGCCTTACACTCCTGCAGGTCTTTCCTCTGCTTGGAAAGCCTATGCTCCTAGTCCTCAGTGAGGTGCTTCTGCTGAGCCTCCTTCTCGGTCAGATCCAATTTGAACTGAGCCAGCTGGTTTGCCAACTCTTTCTCATGGTGGCTACTTAGCTCCAACCACTGCTTCCTGTTGGGGCCCTAAGGAGCCCGGGCAAGCAGGGGAGGAGTGGGTAGGAGGGGAGGGGTGAGTAGAGCCCGGCGAGGTGACCCTCGACGTGAGTGACAGAAAGTTGGTCACGGCCACCCAATCACATGACTACCTAGCCACACCCACCCAGCCAGTCATTAAGCAGATCATATTAGTGGTCCACAGGATTTAAAATTATGAATGTAGTGATCCCTGAGGTCCGAAAGGTTGAGGACCCCTGCTCCAAACCATAAGTAGTATGAAATGTTCCAAACATAACTTTGCAGACCAAAGAGAGCTGTTTTATGGCTGGATCACCAGAATCTCTTGAGACTCTTTGAGTTCAATGGAAACCATTGAACCATCCACCCACCTACCCACCCTCAATGTCATGGTCTGGCAAGAAAAAAAAAACATTCTAGAGAGACCTATCCCAGAATTGACAAATTTTGAACATCTCCAGTAAAATATATTCTCTGAATGCCACACAGCTCCATAAAAATTCTGGTTATGGTTAGGCACCTTTGCGGAAAGCAGCTGGTTCAGGGGTGAAATCCAGCAGGTTCTGACAGGTTCTGGAGAACTGGTAGCAGAAATTTTGTTTGGAGAACTGTCAAATGCCACCTCTGGCTGGCCCCAGAGTGGGGTGGGATTGGAGATTTTGCAATATCCTTCCCCCAGGAGTGGGGAGGGAATGGGTATTTTGCAGTATCCTTCCCCTGCCATGCCCACTAAGCCCCACCATGCCCACCAAGCCATGCCCACAGAACCAGTGGTAAAAAAAATGGATTTCACCACTGAGCTGGTTTATGGCTTGATGTGTTATCTGAGCCCAGCCACAAAGATTATTTTATGGTTCAACATGTACAAACCCAGAATATTTTATGAATTGGATAAATTGTGGCTTAGCAAGTTAGAATGTTGTGAGAACATGAAGTTTGGGAAATAAAATTAAGCAGATGAAGCAAATTCAAGTGGGAAATGATGTTTTGTTGAGGAGAATGAAGAAAGGCAAAAGGCCTGCTTTTCTTTGCATCAGAAAACTCTGTACAAATTCATTGTCTACGGAAATATGTAATTATTGTTTAACTGTATATATCAAGAATGTATGAAGGTTTGGATTCAAATTAAAAAAAGTGCCTCAGAGAGTAAAGAAGTACAAACAGCAATTATCAGTAATTCCTTAAAACATCCAAATTACTTCCTGGGATTATGCAGCTGTATGATGATGTTAATTTAGTTTGTATTCTGGATTTTAGAAAAATAATAATAACTTTACTGTCACTTTGGATGTACACTAATCAGCATACATTAAAATAAAATTTTGTTGCATACAGCTCTCAGAGGGTCACCACCTCCAATATACACTACCTAAATATGACAAAATAAATAAATACAAAATTATGTCACCAGACGGATGGCATAGGGCACAAAGCTGTTACAGAATCTGGTAGTCCTGCTAGAAATACTTTGAAACCTCCTCCCAGAGGGGAGCAACAGAAACAGACCATGAAGTGGGTGTGTGGGGTCTCGAACAATGCTTTAAGCTCTAAGCACATAGAGCTTATAAGCAGTATCTTGAATAACAGGAAGCAAGCTTCCAGTAATCTTCTCAGCTGTCCTTAACTACTCTCTGTATGGACTTTCTATCTGAGGCACTGGTGCCACCAAATCAAACAGTGATGCCATTTGTTAAAATGCTCTCAATCGTGCTTCTGTAAAAACTGGCCAGGATAGAAGGAGAAAGGTGCTCTCATATTAGCTCAGTAGATTTCATTCTCCAGATTTTCAATATTCCTCTACTGCTTATACATACAGAATTTAACTATAAGCAAAACTTAACTATCTGTAGGTTTGGTCCTTTAACCTTTTAAATTAAACAAATATGTCAATGCACTTAGTTGTTTATTTAAATATTTTATTGATTTCTTTGTGTTTTATGTATTTATAAATCACTTTGGTCAAGGCTATTCTAAGCGGTTATAGAGAGCCAGGAAAATGTCAGTGATGGAGATATGCAAGAACCATTGCCAAGGCAAAAAGAGCTAAAGGCATTTCTTAGACCCAGAACAAAGAGCCCAACACTCAGAAGCAGCTTAGTCAGACACCTCCCTATTTCAATGAACTTTAGAAGGAAGAGGAGATACAGCAAAATCGGGCTTACAAGGTCCTGTCATTGTAGCCAATATCTATAAAAGGAGTCTTTGCCTTCCTATGTAAATTGATTCCTGGTTTGAGCCGAGGTGGCTCAGTGGTTAGAGTGCAGCACTGCAGGCTACTTCAGCTGACTGCTAGCTGCAGTTCGGCAGTTCAAATCCGACCGGCTCAAGGTTGACTCAGCCTTTCATACTTCCGAGGTGGGTAAAATGATTGTTGAGGGCAATATGCTGACCCTGTAAACTGCTTAGAGTGGGCTGTAAAACCACTATGAAGCGGTATATAAATCTAAGTGCTATTGCTATTGATCTACCTAATGGGGCTGATAGCGAGATACAAAAAGAACACAAACAATGTAATATTTATATAATACACATAAAACCTTCCATAAATCAAGTTTAAATCAGTAATAAAACAGTGATGCTTAATTGGTTAATGTAGGTCATATACATTAGAATGGCTAGGAATGGCTTCTATTTATTAGCCTCATCCAACCCATTACTGCATCCATATACAGTATTTTATTCAGGACGCACACAATCTTTTCTGATTGAAATGTTATGAAGACATAAGACTTTGCATCATCAGCGTATGGATATTTCATCCCAGAACTTTAGATAATCACTCCAGTGGTTATCATAACAATATTTAAAAAGCACAGAATACAAGACTTCTAGTGTAATTTTTTGCTAGGGTATGAAGACACAATCATCCACAGTTACTCTCCTAAATCATCCCTACAAGCAGGCATGGATTCAGCAAAGAGCAATGCTTCCAACCACTATCTCACAAATATGATTCAAAAGGTTACCGTAGAGCAGCACTTATCCACTGTGGCAACTCTAAAATGTGTGGACTTTCATTTCCAGAATGCTGGCTAGGGAATTCTGGGAGTTGAAGTTCATGCATCTTAAAGTTGCCGTGGTGGAGAAACACTTCCGCAGAGAATATTAATACTTAGCAGTATTAAAAACCATCAAAAAGATTTAAAAGGATCAATAGTCATCTTGACCTTGCTGCTTTCCTGCGGAAGGTCTTTGATAAGGGAGTGTGTGGCTAATTTGCTTCCAAAACCTAGCCAGAGTACAGATCAAAGTGATCCAAATAAAAAGTTTATTCTGAGACTATCTGCAGCTGTATGAACATTCTAATAATAATCACCCCCCAAATAGGGTATTCATGTTTAGGGGATAACAGTAGTAGTAGTAGTAGTTCCTCTTGTGCTACTGGACACATCCAATGTTTTAAATCAGTTATGATAATTTCAATTTATTCCAGCAGGATTTCAACAACCTGAAATTTGGTGGAATGTTCTGTGCCAAGTTATACAAGGTCTGCCTGTCTTTGTTTTCTTCTAGATGATGTCCAGCTGATTGCAGTCTTGGCATGGCAGTTATCTGGAAGAAGTAAAATATATTCCCATGAAGCATATCCTCTGTTTCGCCATGATATTTTGTATCTGACATGAGTTACTTCTTTATAGGATCTCAGCGTTGGTAACGTAACTGAAATATGTAATGCTTGTTGTGGTCCACCAGCAACCTGCGGAGCTGGCAGCAGAGTTGGACAGTGAGGAGGCTGGGGAGGAACATCGGCCAGTCCTGGGGTCTGGGGAAGGCTTGGGCAAGGGCTCTGAGTTAGGGGCAGAGATGGGGCCAGGGCCATCTGGGAGTTATGTGCTGACTCCAGAGCCTCCAGAGTCTGACATCAGCGAGGGAGAGGAACAGGGGGAGCCTGTTCCCAGTGTGTGCATGCGCAGAGCTGCCATAAGGCAAGAACAGTTAAGACAAAAGGGGCAACTTCGGGTAAGGCTTGGAGATGATTGGCCCATCCCATAAGACATAAAGGAGAAGTAAAGCCACGTGAGTCTTTGCAGGAAGCAACTTAGTTCGTTCTGGTCAGTTTAAATTCTGAAGCTCCATTTTGAATCTGTGCTCCGTGTGGCCTTGCAAAGTTAATTGACAATTAGGTCTTGGCAGCATGTCAAGGGAGATAAAGGTGGGTGCTTATCAGCCTTATCCTGAAGGACTATAGCAGAGTTCTGTCAGACTCTTTACAAACTATTTGTGACTCATCATGGCCTGTGAATGAGAAGAATTCCCAGCCATTGAAATAAAAAGAGGGTTTTTGGGACTAATTGTGTGCTTTTTACTGTCTCGGGAAGCGTAGGTCAGAACAGATCTTTCCTAGACAATGCTGGTGAAACATATTTAGTCTTTGGGCCTTTTCACTGTGACATATTCCATATTTCACTATCATATGTTGCAGTTGGCAAAACAATACTATTATAACATTGAAGCTTTGTCTCAGTGTTAATAGCTGACATGGGCCAGATTGGGAACAACTGCTAAAATGTACCAATGCTCTTTCAGTCTTGGATTTCATGTCTATCGTAACATTTCCATCACTGCAAAATGTGCTTCCCACAGAAGCAAACTGCTCTACCTCTTCAGTGTATTCATGTCTGATAAGAGTTTTGTGGTTGCTGTAGCTTTTCCCAGGTGCATAACTTTTGTTTTCATGGTTACTAATTTGAAGTTGAACTGTGAAGGCCTCCGTTTTCAACTTCTCAGGCATATCTTGCAAGCATCCCTTGGATTCTGCTATGATATGCTATCATCTGTGAAATCAATAAATTTCTGAATCCAAGGAAGGTAGGTTTTTTTTCAATTACGTATGCACCACAAGCTTCTTTAAGGCTGGTAGAAGCTTTTCCTTTTGCAAACGTATCTTAACCACTTCTTGGATCCACCCAATCATGTATCGTCCAATCTAACTAGCTTAAATAAGATGGGCAAGGATTGAATAAAACTGTTGGCCACATTCTTCAGCCACAGAAATTGAAAATGGTCCTCCATAATGTATTACACACTGCACAAGATGCCTTATTAGATGTTATGTCAAAAGCACAATGAAGACAATCCCCCAAGCCAAAGGGGGCAATTAATTTTTTCAAGGGGCCACAGCCCTCCCCTATTGTGGAGGGCTGTTGCCACCACCCTGTCTCTGGCCTGCCCTCATAGCTACCACTGCTGCCCTTTCTTCCCCCACTGCAGCTGCTGTCTACCTTACTGCCCACTACTGCCACCACTGTGGGCCAAACAGCAACAGCCAAAGGGCCAGATGTGGCCTGCGGCAGAGGTGGGTTCCAGCAGGTTCTGACCAGTACTGGAGAACCGGTAGCAGAAATTTTGAGTAGTTCAGAGAACCGGTAGTAAAACTTCTGACTGGCCCCGCCCCCATCTATTCTCTGCCTCCCAAGTCCCAGCTGATCGGGAAGAAATGGGGATTTTTGCAGTAACCTTCCCATGGAGTGGGAAGGGAATAGAGATTTTACAGTATCCCTCCCCTGCCATGCCCACCAAGCCATGCCACGCCCACTAAGCCACGCCCACAGAACCGGTAGTAAAAAAAATTGAAACCCACCACTGGCCTGTGGGCTATAAAATATTCAGGTCTTCCCCAAACCATCTCACAAATTTTAGTGAGATGGTTTCTCACTAAATGATATGAAGGCATAAATTAATAAAACGGAAAAGAAAATAGAACTGAGTTATTAACAGCTGAAAAATTGTGGGATATGGGTTTAATGACCAAGCCAATGGAGGCAAAGAGAAGGGAGAAGGGATTATTGACAAATGTCCTGTATCACTCCCTATGTAGGAAGTGGGGGTGGGGTGGGACGGAGGGTTTATTTCAAGCAGTTTCATTTCAGATAACTGGCATCAGAGGTTTTAGAAGAGCCACTGCCAAATATCAAAGGTCTTCTGGAAGTTAAAGTTATCTAGGGTAGGAGGAGTGATATCTAAGCTCTTTAACACATGTTTGACCTATTCTAAGAGCTTAATTAACATACAGAACTCAGAATCCAGGATAAGGATCTTGTATGTGCTGATGTATATCTTTGTATTTTTGTGCTGCCACACTGAAAGTGAGACTAAGGCCTTTTCTGGCCCAAGACCAATTGACACAACATGTTCTTCTATAAAGCCTAAGATAATTGTAAGTGGGAACAGGAATACAAAATATATAGAGAGAGTTAAAAGAGTTAAAGAAGCAAATACGTTGTGGCAATAATGTGATAACATGGCATTGATCATCAATAAACAAGAGCTCAGTTGGAATTTTTTTTTTAAAAAAATTAATTGGCTCCATTCAGATTTGTGACACACAGAAGGCATGGGGCCAAATTTATTTATTTACTTATTTATTTATTTATTTATTTATTTATTTATTTATTTATTTATTTATTTATTTATATTTTGTCAAGCACATATAAGATTACCGATATAAGTATAAACATGATTATGAATACATGAAATGGATACGAATAAATGGGGACATTAGGACAGGGATGGTAGGCACGTTGGTGCGCTTATGCATGCCCAAAATTGTCTTTACATGGCATTTAGTCCTGAGAAAATTGAAAAGAATATCAGGATAACTAAATCCTTGGATTATGGGATGGAAAAGAGAGGGGCTTAATGAAACCATAATCCCCATCTCCTGCTTCCTCCCAAATTTAGCCCTATTCACCCTCTTCTTCCTAAATATTAAAAAGAAGTAGCTAGAGTGGCCATGACAAACCTCCTAGTTATGATATGGCTCTACAGTGCCCCTAAAACAGTTGATAAGATGATACCATGCTGCCTGAATAGGTGCATCAGCCTTCATTTCCCAGACAAGTGTTTTACAAGTAATCCTATTTATAGAAAGATTATCTAAAAACCAGCGTATCCTTTTATAAGTCCACCAGTGGTCTTTAAGAAGGTGGATTTAGCCCTTAAGTAGCATCTGATTTCAAGGACCTTTTAGGAGATGGAACATTGTTTTTGACTGGCAAAGTAAACCAGTATCCACTATGAAACTGGGTTTCATTTATGTCTGTGAATTCTATAAAATTGGGGATAAGGGCTGAGAACAAGAATGAGTAAGAAAGACCAGTCTACAGACTTTCAAATGGAAGCCCTTCCCCCTCCCATGATTTCTCTATAACCATCTTCTCTGGAAGTACATTGTCTTGAAACACAAGGAAGTCATTAATAACTAATTTAACCAAGTTGATTGCATTGGTTTTATCCAGAATTCTGTGTCATTTTCCTTGCATTTCCCCTTTCTTAATATAACTCTTCGTTATGTCTGTTGGAAGAATGTTCATCTGGCTTCAGTTCCAAGTAGGGAAGAAAGACACTGGAAACATGGAGACTGCTTGGAAAGATGGTTTTTAATGGAGGACAAGACCACCACTGAGGTCCTGGGGGAAAAAAAGGATAACAGCATAAATTAGGGGTCTCCAACCTTGGTCCCTTTAAGACTTGTGGACTTCAACTCCCAGAGTTGAAGTCCACAAGTCTTAAACTCCCAGTTTAACTCTGGGAGTTAAAGTCCACAAATCTTAAAGGGACCCAGGTTGGAGACCCCTGGTATAAATGGTCCAGCCCCATTCTGAGTTGAGCATTGAACAACAGATGTATGTATGGACCAAAAGATATGGGAAATATATCTAATTCAGACCTCTAAAAAGGCTATTTATTTTGCCATGTGGGAATCAATTTATATTTATTTTAACTTACTAATTCTAGATGGCCTCTAGAAGCAGGAGGTATTGTCCCATCTTTACTTATGAAAGACGAGTCTTACCAATAATGCTTAATATCTTTAACTAAAGACTGAATAATATCAAGATGAATCTACAGTATATGAAAGGGAGTTTCTAACACCAGTTTAGTGTAGTAGATAAAGAATCAAAATTTGGAGACAATGCTTTTTACCTTAAGCACATAGTCAGGTAGCCAATCCTGGGCCAGTTGCTCTCTTGCAATCCTAGGTAGCAGGTAAGGGCAAATCACTTATGAAAATGCTGCCAAGAAAAGTATAGAGACTTGTCCAGGCAATTGCCAGGAGTCAAAAAGATTTTGTCGAAGCTCCTCTCCCCCCCCCCCCAAATATAAAGCAGCACAGCTTTAGTATATGTGAGCGACATTTCACACATGCGTTTCTAGGAAAGTTGCACTATTCCATAATGGGCAACTAGCTCTAACTGATGGTTTCCTGGTTGCTGAGTGCTTTTGCCTAATTACAACTACAGTGGAAGTGTGCTAGATTTGTAAAAATTATCTATACTTTGATGACAATTTATTGCAGCTCACCCTATGTGAGGCTAACTTGAATAGTGTCCAGAAGTTTCAACTGATACAAAACTGTTAAAGTGCTATTTGATGCAATGTGCAGATGTCATACGATGCCTGTTCTGAAAGATTTACAGTGGTTGCCAATTGCTTACTGGACACAATTTAAGATGTTGGTGTTAACCTTTAAAGCTCTAATCAATTCTGGGCCTGACTATTTGAGGAACTTCCTTTCCCATTATGAACTTTCCAAGTCAACCAGTGAGACTTTCCTGAGGATATTCTCCACTTTCAGACACTCACTTATTTTTTTATTTATTTATTTATTTTATTTGAATTTATATCCCGCCCTTCTCCGAAGACTCAGGGCGGCTTACATTGTGTTAAGCAATAGTCTCATCCATTTGTATATTATATACAAAGTCAACTTTTATTGCCCCCAACAATCTGGGTCCTCATTTTACCTACCTTATAAAGGATGGAAGGCTGAGTCAACCTTGGGCCTGGTGGGACTTGAACCTGGAGTAATTGCAAGCAGCTGTGCTAATAACAGACTGCATTAGTCTGTTAAGCCACCAGAGGCCCTTATCATTTATTATTGAATGAATAACAAGTATCAGGGCTGTATAATTCTTCAAATCTGAAATAAAAATGTATTTTAGAGCATGCCTGACCATCTGTGTAGCATCTACTAGCAACTTCTTAAATCAAATGGACTTTTCTCCTTTGATGATAACAGAATGGAGTGGAGTGGAGTGTAAAGGATAGGGTAGGGTAGGGTAGGACAGGACAGGACAGGACAGGACAGAATAGATGGATGGCATCTGTATGGGCCTGGGAAAAGATGATGCTGCTTTATGGGGCCAGTGCTTTGTGGGGCTGGTGACTTCATGTACTCTGAATCACCTTTTGGTCTTCAGATATGTAGCAGGAGCCCTAATAATTACAGCTAATCATGAATGCCAATTGGTGCAGTTAGAGCTGAAGTAAAGGGCACCATAGTCTGGGGGATACCAAATGACCATCCAGATAATGTAATAATTGGATAATCGATGAAGTGGCATCAATATTTTGTCCTGATAGTTGGGCATGCACATAACTACAAATGACTACTTGTATTCCACTGCATTGAAAAAAAAAAGTCAGAAGTCATTGCTTTTCCCCCTTCTTTTCTTTCTACACCCTTGCACTTTCTGCCTCTCTTCTTCTTTTCCTTTTCTTCTCCGATCTTTGTTTCCATTTGTATTTTATATTATAATAGTCTAATAAAAATAATTAAAAATACATTATTCTTCTCTTACAGTGGAAGTGTGCTTATTCTCAAGTAATGCATGGTCTTTCTGTAAGACCATTAAGTCTAAGATCTAAAATTATCTATGTGTACCACTGACCAATATCTGTCCCAGTGCCAGGAACACTTTTTATACAGTATCAGATGTCAGGTGTGCCGTGCATTTTAAATGGTGATGCGTTATTTCCATTGCTACCCTTGTGGTTCTTTAAAGATTTAGAGCCAAGGACGTTCAGATGATGACATGGAAAAAACAGTGAAGGAAGAATTGATCACTGGAGGAAGGTACCATCATATATGCGGAGCTATGACGGCAGCATAGATGAAAGGGAGTCAATAAGAGTTGCTGTAGCAAAGGACATGTATCAGCAGTGCAGAGAGTGCAGAACCCCATAATATAATTCAAGAAAGAGATCCCAATAAGAGCAAACTTTCTGTTTTTATGCAACCATCATTCCTTTGGTGTATGTTGTCTTCATTAAGAGTGATCTTTGAACTAGGCAGGGTCAGCCTGGGAATTAGCAGTCCTCGTATGGCTCCTAGCTTTTGGGCATGCTGAATAAGTGTTATCCGATGCTTTGAAATACACCCTTTACATTCCACTGTGAATGGAAGGCCGTTTGTATAAATATGTATGACACAATAAACCAAAATTTTTACATGGGCAAAGATGTTAAGGGACTGGAGTGTCCTATGATATATTTATTTAGAAGCAAGTCTTGTGTGAGATTGAGTTGAGCACACATACCAGTATGTTTGCAAAGTAAGTCTACACACAATGAATCTTTCTGGGGAGAAAACACTATTGAATACAGCTATGCGTTCAAGTGTGTATTCATTAACTTCGACTGCAAAATACTGGAAAAAATAATTCGGCTTAGATGTAGATGCAATGACTGCCAATGACTTAGAACAATTGCGCATTTCACCTAGGCTTCAATGACAAACTAATAGCTGCACAAAGACAAAGGCAGAGAGGCAGCAGTGCAAGTAGAACAACCTGAAATGTGGAAACTTTGGTGCCATTGGTCAAAGATCTCTAACCTTTTCTTATGCCGACCAGAACATTAGCATAGAAAACTTTGGAGAACTGTTGTTTAATCCAGGGGCACCTGTGAACCACAACACGGAGTATACATATGTATAGGAGCATCTCCAAGTTAAAAACAAGCTATTTTTAAAAAATGTAAATGTTGAATGGTAATGGAAATGCCAACTCTTTTTTGAGATTTTTGTGCACCTGCTGAAAAGCTCATGCTTGATAATCTGACAACTTTGCCACTAAAAAAAATCATTTGGAACCCAGGGTTGAATTATTGAGCCTTTGGGGCTCTCTGAGCTTAGTTGGTTTTTTAGATATTTTGTTAAACTTCAGTACTAGAAGGGAGTAGGATTTGCTCCCTATTAATATAGTGGCCAAACTTGTGGAAACTTTTTGGGGAAAGTGTATTTTCTAAAACTAGCTAATAATTCCACTTTTTTTGACGTAGTACCATAAAATTATATATCAATGGAAAGATAATTTAATCAAGAATGTAATGCAATAACTTTTATGAAGGATTTACTATTAGAATAGCAGTTACAGTATAAAGAAGAAAAATGAAACACGTAGAAAAAATGAGATATACAAAAATTATTACCATAGAAAAAACAAGATATATGAAAATTATCACGTCAGTTAATACTTAGTTGGGTAACCTTTAGCATGAATTACACTTTACAATGTCTTCCCATGGAGTGAACCAAATGTCAGACCTGGAAGCCATCTTTTACCTTTGAGCCTTCAGGCCTGCCACAAATTCTACTGTGGGAAATGGGAGGGGGGATTATATGGAGTGAAGATGATATGTAGTCAAAATAACATTCTTTCTAGAAAGTCAAGGCCATTGTGCCCTGCAGCTGTGCTGAGAAGAATGAGGAAGTATCTTCTGTTCCAGAGGGTACGTGATTGGTGTGTGTGATGGACATGTGGGCAAGGACTTGACCTTTCTTTTGGGTGAAGAAAACCCGGAAGCTCTCAGATTTGGGTTTTCCCAGATGTGCCAATAAAAATTAGCTTTGAGGAAACTGAAGCCTCAGAGTTTGATTTAGTTGTGGGTGTTACTTGGAACCCTGACACCAAGTCTTTTACTTCTGCAGCTGTTATAATGTGAAACCAAGATTGAATGATTGCTTCTATTAACTGGGTTTTATTGCTAGGTCGCTTCTGACTAACAAGTTTCTTTAGTTGGCTCCATAGATTTTCAGTTGGGTTAAGATCTGGGCTATTCCAGGCCATTCCAACACTAAAATATGATTACCTTGAAACTCCAAAGAAAAGTGGTGTCGTTAGCCATCAAACCTCAAAAATACACTTTTCCCAAAAGTTTTTCACAATTTTGGCCACTACTGTACAGTAGCTTGACCTGTTCACTGTCAATAGAGGTATTGTTTTCTCCTATAGTATATTAACCTCCAGTGCATAAAACACCCTCTAGTAGTACTCCAATAACACTCCAGTAGTACAATATATCCTCCAGATAATCAGTTGGGGGAAATGATCATATAGTTTTTATTCCTAATCAGTCCATTCAGAATATTCAAGATCCTTCTATCCTTAAGGATGAATTCTTATCTCCTCCTCTTCCTTCTCTTGGTAATTAAAGGCATGGGCTTGTCAGAATAAAAGATGAAAAAGACAAGTCTGATGGAGCTGGTAAAATACTTACAAGCCTCTTGTTATTTGCATGCTTCTGCAACACTTCAAATAAAATATATGAAGAGGATATATGTCTCTAACTCCTACAGTGGATGAAAGGAAGGAAAGGGAGGAAAGAAGGAAGCAAATAGCGATGCATGTAAATTTTACCTCCCCTGTTATTCTATCACAGAGGAGCCACAGCTCAGCGGAAGGACACAGAAGGTCCTAGATTAATTTCCTCTAATCTCTAGAGCGAGACAGAGAAAAAACTCTTGCCTGAATCTTTGGCAATCTAGTTAGAATAGAAAACACTACTGAATGGACCAACGGTCTGATTCAGTAAAAAAACGCCATTTGGTGCAACTTGTGCATTAACTTCAATTTTTCCTTAGAAAATGACAATTCCTTAGAAAAGTAGAAGGACAGGATTTCAGTGCTGGCCACTCTCTTCTGCAAATGAACCTCCCAGACAAAAAGCTCCCTTTGTAAGATATCTGAAAAACATCTTATCCTGATTATTGAAGGAATTTGTAAATTATGAGTTGCAATCATCCGGATCCCTTCATTGCTCAGAATTATAGAGGGTGTGGCACTTCTCTCTGGAAGAGAAACAGTTCTGTGGAACAGAAGTACTGCTACTAATTGACTGATTTGCTTCACTTGCCTTAAACGTCAAAACTTTCTAGGCCAAGAAGGCTAATTCTAGCTTCTTCACTAACAATATGAATTACTTCTGTCCTAAGCTTTTTGCTTTCTTGCAATTAGCTAACCATAAAGTTAAAAAATGTGGATTCATATAACAGTTGATACAGCAGTGAGAATCAAAGGCTAACGTGAGGCATATAGGCTGTTTTGAACTCATTGGAGATCAGGATATACAGTAAACATAAGAAAAACATCAATACATTTTAATTAAACGTGTTTTTGAAGTTCAGCCCATTTTAAATTACTATTAATCAGCAATTCTATAGAAAAGAAAATGAGGGGCTATCGATCTCAGGAGGAGGAGGAGAAGGAGGAGGCCTTTTTAATTATACCACTTACTCCAAATGCCTGTTTATTCCATGTATCATTATCATTGTCATCATCATTTTCACCACCATGGCCACTACTTCAAATCAGATGCTAAGAAATATAAGAGGAAGTCCCCCTCCAAAAAACATCTACTGTATATCTCCACAAATTGTAATGATTTTATTATTGTATTATGCAGCCAGTCTGTTCAAAGTGATACTAAAAGATATTAGGAGACATGGTGGCACAGTGGGTAGAATGCAGTATTGCAGGCTAACACTGCCACAGCCTGGAGTTCAATTCTGACCGTGTAAACCACTTAGAGAGAGCTGTAAAGTACTAAGTGCAATTGCTATTGCTACTTTCAAAGGAAAGCAGTAGTGCTGAAGTATGCTGAAAAGCCAGCAGTGTGCAGCAGCTGCCAAAAAAGCCAACGCAGTCCTAGGCTGCATAAACAGAGGGATAGAATCAAGATCACATGAAGTGTTACTACCACTTTATAATGCCTTGGAATATTGCATTCAGTTTTGATCGCCACGATGTAAAAAAGATGTTGAGACTCTTGAAAGAGTGCAGAAAAGAGCAACAAAGATGATTAGGGGACTGGAGACTAAAACATATGAAGAATGGTTGCAGGAACTGGGTATGTCTAGTTTAATGAAAAGAAGGACTAGGGGAGACATGATAGCAGTGTTCCAATATCTCAGGGGTTGCCACAAAGAAGAGGGAGTCAAACTATTCTCCAAAGCAGCTGAGGGCAGGACAAGAAGCAATGGGTGGAAACCAATCAAGGAGAGAAGCAACTTAGAACTAAGGAGAAATTTCCTGACAGTAAATAAGTGGAACAACTTGCCTGCAGAAGTTGTGAATGCTCCAACACTGGAAATTTTTAAGAAAATGTTGGATAGCCATTTGTCTGAAATGGTGTAGGGTTTCCTGCCTGGGCAGGGGGTTGGACTAGAAGACCTCCAAGGTTCCTTCCAACTCTGTTATTATGTTATGTTATCTATTCACAAAATCTTACAGTGGTAAGAACTTCTGTCTAGGAAATTTCTTCCTAATGTAACTTTCATTGGGGAGATATGGCATTTCATCAATGTGGAAGTGATAAATAAGTATTTCCTACCTATTGTCATCCTCCTACAGGAATGATGCTGAATACGCTTGGACATTGGATTGCCTCTTTCTGAGCGAGGGGAAATGTTTCTAAAGGATTTATCATCAGCAGCCAAGTTGGGGTCAGGCTGTAGCTCTGTTTTCCCCACAGTGGCATTAGGTCTCCTACACTAAATGTTGCAAACCTCTTCCTCCTTGAAGTGATTCATAACATTGGGCTGCCAGTCACCAATTCATCTCACTCCCACCTACATTCTGAATTTCCTCTTAGTGCCAAAATGATGCATTCTGGATTGATAACATCTGGTATAGCTTGAGTTTTGAAAGTTGTAATTAAATCCTGAGATTGAACCAACAGAGATCATTATGGTGTCTGGTTTTATTTTTTTTAAATCTGAATCAGCAATTTATGGTCCCCACCCAGTATGTGGTTTGATGAAATAAGCCCTGATTGCATTGATCTGCAAAGAAGGGATGGACATTTGGCCTTTCAACATTGATCTAAACTAAATTCCCTAACACCAATAATTAAAACTGTTCTGAAAATATGTTGATCATTTTCAATCCTTTGGTTTCTACCAGATTTTCAACAGGATTCATTGAGTATTTTTCCCTTTGCACTATGTATTTTATATCTGCCAAATAAGTGGGGTGGACAACTAAAATAATTTTTGCTCTTAAATAACAATTTAAAAAAAAAGCCACAGTCAGAATCGGGATATGATTGTTGCTTCAAAATGGAGTTGAAAGCATGTTTGTGCAGAAAGAAACCAGCTATTCTAGGTATCTTCAGACATTATTCGCTAAAATATTCAGAAAACAACTCTCAGGACTTTGGGAAGCCCATGCAACGGATCCCTTTAAATGGCTAAAAGCATGATATAATAGCGATAGCACTTAGACTTATATACCACTTCACAGTGCTTTACAGTTCTCTCTAATCGGTTTACAGAGTCAGCATATTGCCCCCAACAATCTGGGTCCACATTTTACTGACCTTGGAAGGATGGAAGGCTGAGTCAACTTTGATGAGGAATTGTTACATATTGTATATGTACATGTACATGAAAGCATCTTTATGAGTTGTTGATGGCAAATAAAATACCATTTTAGTAGCCATGTTATGAGAGAATTCAACAGGTATAGGCATACAAATGATATTTTTAAAAATACCTTACTTTAAGAAAAGTGAAGGCAAAAAAGTGATATGTGGCCAGAGATACAGAGGTGTCTTTGTTGTTCCATAGTGATATATTATTTTTAATGTCTGATGCCATGCTACCATATTTTAGGGAAGCATTTTTTTAAATAAAACCTGATAGCTTGTTTCATCATTATGCTGATTTCTGTCTACTTTGCTCTGTCTTCAACCCATCACATTGCATTTCTCCACCGTGAAAATATGAATTAACTACTTATATGTTCCAGGCTAGTTTTCAGTCACCGACTCAAACATGATAGCTCTAGAGGTGATAAACTGTTTTATAAGTCTTATAGGTAACATAGCAGGGGGGACATCCAGTAGGTTCTGACAGATTCTGGAGAACTGGTAGCGGAAATTTTGAGCAGTTCGGAGAACTGGCAAATACCACCTCTGGCTGGCCCAGAGTGGGGTGGGAATGGAGATTTTGCAATATCCTTCCCCCAGAAGTGGGGGAATTTGCAGTATCCTTCCCCGGAGTGGGGCGGGAATGGAGATTTTGCAGTATCCTTTCCCTGCCACGCCCACAAAGCCACATTACGCCCACAGAACCGGTAGTAAAAAAAATTGGATTTCACCACTGTATCATAGACAATTACTCTGATAGCCAAGGTTAATAAGCACTAAAGTAGCTAGTAGCACTATAGCTAGTAGCACTAAATTGGGGACAGTTATTATAAGCAGTCTGTTATTAACACAGCTGCTTGCAATTACTGCAAGTTCAAGTCCCACCAGGCCCAAGGTTGACTCAGCCTTCCATCCTTTATAAGGTAGGTAAAATGAGGACCCAGATTATTGGGGGCAATTAAAGTTGACTTTGTATATAATATACAAATGGATGAAGACTATTGCTTAACACAATGTAAGCCGCCCTGAGTCTTTGGAGAAGGGCGGGATATAAATTCAAAATAAAAACAAAACAAAAAACAAAAAAATAAGGAACTAAGGAACTATTTGTTAACTTAGTATAAACCTGTTTCCAATGTAATAATGGACAAGTAACCTAAATCCTCTCTTTGGTCTTGACTCTATTCTTGATTAGCCTACTTCCTCAACTTGATGCTAACCTGATGTTTTGGGATTATAGCATCCGGGGCTGTGCTGGTTGTGAATTCTATGAATTTATACCCATAGTGTCTGGAGACCTCACCCTGGAGAAGACTGTGCCAAATATTGTTCCTCTAGTTTAACTGGATGTGAGGACAATTGACTGAGATATCTGACACCCCATTGATTGCCGGGTTGATCTGGCTGACTAGGCAGATGTTTCTTCCTTCCTCACTGCTCCATGTGCATCCCTCCTGAAGCTGCATCCTGAATGGAAGAGAATGACCATCCTAGATAGAAGAAGTGTAAAAATCTTAGGTCAATGGTATATGATAGTTGCAGTCCTCTGTTAGAACCGCCAAGCAAGTTCAAGCTCTAATCTGATTTACCAGGTATCAGAAACTGGCTGCGTTAAAAACAACAACAACAACCAGGCAACAAATAACATTGTATAGAATAGGCATGGGAAAGGCCTCCATTATCTGGGATGAGAAGACCTGGATGACCTGGAAGACCACAAGGAAAGACACTGAATAGCCATATATCTTAAATAATTTCACTGAAGAGAGGACTGGACTAGATAGCTTTTATTATTCCATGCTGATTTTAACCAATTGGATTTGACCACAAAACATAACAATTTCTGCTGTTTCATAAACTCTTCAAGAACTTAACTTCCTTTGAAAATTTGAAGAGGGATTGAAGCTATAGTCATATTCATGAGACATTATATATAAAGGTCAGGCTTTGTGTTTTGAACTTATCAGCACAATCCTGTTCAGATATAATTTGCACCAAGTTCAATACTCCTATATATACACATATGGGATCGCAAACCAATACACAAATTTTAGAGGACCCGAAAGTAGTTTTCTACAGAAATATACTTGTTACTAGAAACATCTTACATTATTGGATGCCATATGCCTAACGGCATCTTTTTATAAGCATATTTTTGCTTTCCCTATCCAAAGCTTCACTGACAGTTTATAGTACCTATTTTAATCAATTTGCAATTATGTAATAGTAACATGAATTGAAAATCATACTATCTTTTTTATAAGATACAGGAGGATAGAAATTAACAGTCACACTGTGCTATCAAACATTAAATTTGGAAGGGTGTTTTTCTGCCTTTGAGATCAGTTTTTGTAGCAAACAATAGACCACTATGATTATTTGCATCTAATAATGAAGCTTTGGGACTTTTCTTTTTTTTAAAGATGTGACTCAGTAACATGTGTTGCTTTATCTAAGCAGAGAACTTTTTTTGTTTTTGTTTTTCATTGCTTACATGTGATACAAGAAAAGGAAGAGTGTGAAATAGAGGAAAGAAAATACAAATCTCATTCAAATGGCATCCAGCATTTTGATATAGATTATGGATTATTTATTTAACAGATTTATTGCTTGCCTCACAATACATTTCTGAGTGGCATACATAATTAAAATACATTTTTTACAATAAAATACATGCAATAAAATACAATAAAAGCACATGAAATGTAATGCTATTAGTTAGAAACTTTGTTCTTCCAATGTACTTCAGAAGAATTTCACAACTGAATTTAGAAAAGATCTCAGCCACCATCTATTAAGAAATTATCAGGCAAACTGTAATAACTGTAGCAAAAATATTTCTGGAATTATGAACTGCTTTGAATGTCACAATTATCAAAAGTCTGGATGATAAGAATGTCCATATAAAGTACATTTACCATAGAAAAAAGTATATATTGTCATGTTATTATAGAAGAATAGAATAGAATAGAATAGAATAGAATAGAATAGAATAGAATAGAATAGAATAGAATTTTCTTATTGGCCAAGTGTGATTAGACAGACAAGGAATTTGTCTTGGCGCATATGCTCTCAGGGCACATAAAAGATACATTTGTCAAGAATCATAAGGTACAACACTTAATGGTAGTCATAGGGTACAAATAAGCAATCAGGAAACAATCAATATAAATCATAAGGATACAAGCAACAAAGTCACAGTCATACAGTTATAAATGAAAGGAGATGGGTGATGGGAACAATGAGAAGATTAATAGTAGTGCAGATGTAGTAAATATTTTGACAATGTTGAGGGAATTATTTGTTTAGCAGAGTGATGGCCTTCGGAAGAAACTGTTCTTGTATCTACTTGTTCTAGTGTGCAGTGCTCTGTAGCGATGTTTTGAGGGTAGGAGTTGAAACAGTTTATGTCCAGGATGTGAGGGGTCAATAAATATTTTCACAGCCCTCTTTCTGACTCGTGCAGCATACAGATCCTCAATGGAAGGCAGGTTGGTAGCAACTGTTTTTTCTGCAGTTCTAATTATCTTCTGAAGTCTGTGCCTGTCTTGTCGGGTTGTAGAACCAAACCAGACAGCTATAGAGGTGCAAATGACAGACTCAATAATTCTTCTGTAGAACAGTATCAGCAGCTCCTTGAGCAGTTTGAGCTTTCTGAGTTGGCGCAGAAAGAACATTCTTTGTTGTGCTTCTTTGATGACATTTTTGATGTTAGCTGTCCATTTTAGATCTTGCGATATGGTAGAACCTAGAAATTTGAAGGTCTCTACTGTTGATATTGTGTTGTCTAGTATTGTAAGAGGTGGAAGTATGGAAGGGTTTCACCTAAAACCTACCACCTTTTCTAAGGTTTTGAGTGTGTTCAGTTCCAAATTGTTCCTGTCACACCACAAGGCTAGTTGTTCAACCTCCTGTCTATATGGATTCATCATTGTCTTGAATGAGACCGATCACTGGTGTGTCATCTGCAAACTTCAGTAACAGATGGATCAGTAGAGATGCAGTCATTGGTATACAGAGAGAAGAAAAGTAGGGAGACAACATAGCCTTAGGGGCCCCCTGTGCTAATTGTACAGGTATCTGATGTGATTCTGCTTAGCTTCACCTGCTGCTTCATGTTTGTTAGGAAGCTTACAAGTGTGTTCAGGTACCTGTAGCTGGTTTAGCTTAGTTAGAAGAGTGTCTGGAATGATGGTTTTGAATGCTGAACTAAAGTCTACAAAGAGTACTCTTGTGTTATGGGCATAAGGTTTGCGTATAAATAGATTAATCAAGTATATCAGATTAAAGCATGTGTGATAGCAAAATTCCACTGTTAGATGTTTTTTAATCATTCAGTATATAAAATAAAGGAATGATTTTCAGTGTGCTGCCTCAAAACTCTGGGAACTGAAGTTTCAACCTACAAAGTGGGCAACAACCTAAGGAAGACTGGCCTAGCACATTAGTGGTCTGTGTTTTGTAAAAGCTGTTTAGCATGTTGCTTGTTTCTCATTTAGGGTCAAGATGATGGGGGCCTGTAAATTAAAATAGTGTTTTATATGATGGAATATTAAATGGAACAGATTCTAATTCTGTATAAACCACCATCTTTCTTACCAATCTACCCCATTTGTGTTAGCCCAAGACAGGTATTAAGAAGATGAGAAAAAGGCACCCAAACTATGACATTGATTAGGAAATATATCCAGTTCTCATTAGAAGGCAGAGCATGTAATAATTGCTAGTTGAAGCTGGGTTGATGGCAGTCATCATTTCCCAGAGGATCCTATTAAGCCAATCTCCTTCATTTGCTAGAGGATTTGGATATTGTACAGATAAATTAATAGTAAATATTGCACCCCCTCAAGATACTTTGGGCAAGAGAAGAAACTGAGAATGACTGTTCTAGCTGCTCCTCCTTCCTAAATGAGGTGTTTGGATAAAACAGATGATAGCTGGCTTGAAGAAATCAGAAATATGCCAGAAGCTGAAGTCAAAATCCTTATTTTGGCTATAAGGGCAATTGTTAGAAATATGACACAAAGTATGACGCAGTCACAGAAGCTAAGCAGAAAGGAGGAAGGAAACTTGGTAAGTACATAAATAAATAAAAAATAGCAGAATAATTAGGGACAACATATGGTTTCAGACGATTGAGTTCTATGGAAGCCCTTCAGGACTTGAGAACTGTTGCAAATATATACTGTTTATATAGGTCTTGGTAGCACTATGAGCAGACTTCAGAAAGTGGGTTCTGTCTTAGTGTCACCATATGTTCAGTTTGTGCCAGAACTCCATCTGGGTAGGAAAGTAAAATATCACCAGATGTCCAGGATTCATTGACTTTCTTCATATTAAAAGCTGTAAATGTTGCTGCTGCTGCAATGTCAGCAGTTTCACAACAGTTAGAAGCAGTGGTGAAATCCAAATTTTTCTACTACCGGTTCTGTGGGCGTGGCTTAGTGGGCGTGGTGTGGCTTGGTGGGCGTGGCAGGGGAAGGATACTGCAAAATCTCCATCCCCACCTCACTCTTAGGCCAGCTAGAGGTAGTATTTGCCAGTTCTCTGAACAACTCAAAATTTCTGCTACCGGTTCTCTGAACTACTCAAAATTTCCGCTACCGGTTCTCCAGAACCTGTCAGAACCTGCTGGATTTCATCCCTGGTTAGAAGGAATAGTGCAGGGTTGGGCTGCTGGGGGTTCTCAGGGGTTCGGAAGAACCTCTAGTTAAGATTCTGTGCAGTTCGGAGAACCCACAAATCCCACTCCTAGCTGGCCCTCCCAGGAGTCCCTACGCGGCCCCTCCCAGGAGTCCCTACGCGGCCCGTTTTGGATTCAGGTAAGTGCAGGGTGCACGCGGAGGCGCAAGGAGGGTGAAAAATGGGCCTACTGGAAGTTCAGAAAGGCCGGAAACAGGCCCATTTCTGGCCTCCAGAGGGAGCAGAGAACCCCTTGCTAAAATTTTTGAAGCCCACCCCTGGAATAGTGAGAGGGATCTTGGAGTCCTAGTAGACAATAACCTAAATAGGAACCAGCAGTTTGCTGCCGTTGCCCAAAAAAAAAAAAAAAAAAAAGCCAATGCAGACCTAGGTTGTATTAACAGAGAGATAGAATCAAGATCATGTGAAATGCTGATACCCCTTTATAATGCCTTGGAATACTGCATCCAGTTTTGGTCGCCACAATGTAAAAAAAGATGTTGAGAGTCTAGAAAGAGTGCAGAGAAGGGCAACAAAGATGATTAGGGGACTGGAGGCTAAAATATATAAAGAACGGTTGCTGGGATTGGGTATGTCTAGTTTAAGGAAAAGAAGGACTAGGGGTGACATGATAATAGTGTTCCAATATCTCAATATCTCTTTGCCACACAGAGGGGGGTCAACCTATTCCCCAAAGCACCTGAAGGCAGGAGAAGAAGCAATGGATGGAAACTAATCAAGGAGAGAAGCAACCTAGAACTAAGAAGAAATTTCTTGACAGAACAATTAACCAGTAGAACAATTTGCCTCCAGAAGTTGTGAATACTCTAACACTGGAAGTTTTTAAGAAGAGATTGGACAGCCATTTGTCTGAGCAGTGGGTCAGACTAGAAGACCACCATTCTCCAATGTCCCTTCCAACTCTGTTATTCTGTATTCTGAATAGCTAGAGCAGCATCTCCCCCTATAGTGGTGGTGGGGGTATTAAAGACATCAGATCCCTATTTATATTGCCTCCTGACAAGGGAGCATTTGAAATGAGGGACTGGCCACAAATGTAGAAGGGTTAATTTCTTCTGTCTTCAAGATACCAGGAGGTACAATCTCATCTTTGGATTGTCGCTAGCAATGCTTCTATAGATTTTTCTTTTCTTAAGCAAAGGGAAATTGAATTCATTTAATCATGATTCACCAAACAGGGACTGATCTTGCTAAAATTTCTTTTCACTAGAAACTTGAAGTTTCATGTTATTATACAAAGGTTTATCAAAGAAGTGACTATTATCTAACCACTGGTGTATATGAAAAAAAAAAAATAGTTTTGCTAGAAACAGTTTTCTCCTAAGCTCAAGCCAAGAAATAAATTCAAATAATGGGTGACAGCTAACTGGAAAAATAAGAATATTTTATTCTTAACTTCATATCAAGAAATAATGCTAATAGTTAACTGATCCTGAAGCACTGTTCATCCCTCTCTCCAAACTTTGAATTAAGCACATGCAATTTACTTCAGCACAGAGTTTGTTATATTCTCCGAGTTTCTTTTTGTACTTGTCTGCCAGTAATCCTGTAACTTTCAATGAATCAATCAGAATAGAGCTGGAAGGGACTTTGGAGGTCTTCTAGTCCAACCCCTGCTCAAATAGAAGACCTTATACTATTCCAGACAACCGACTGTCCAATCTCTTTTTAAACCACAACTTCTGAAGGCAAGCTGCTCCACTGGTTAATTGTCCTTACTGTTAGGAATTTTATTGTTAATTCCAGAATGCTTCTCTCCATTGTTACATCCATTGTTTCTTGTCCTGCTCTCTGTTGCTTTGGAAAATAAGTTGATCCTCTCCACTTTGTGGCAGCCCCTCAAACATTGGAATATTGCTATCATGTCCACTCTAGTCCTTCTTTTCTCTAACTAGCCATATCCAAGTACTATAACAGTTCCTCATATGTTTTTAGTCTCCAGGCCTTTAATCCTCCTATTTGCTTTTCTCTGCATTTTTTCCAAACTCTTTTTTGTAATATGGTGACAAAAACTGGATGCAGTATTCCAGGTGTGGTCTTACTAAGGCTTTATAAAGTGATGCTAGTAGTTCACATGACTTTGATTCTATGCCTTTGTTTATATAATCAAGGATTGTACTAGCTTTTTTGGCTGCTGCCATATACTGCAGACTTATATTTAAGTAATCGTCCACTAGGACTCCAAGGTTTCTCTCACAGTTATTGTTTCTGAGCCAGATTTCACTTAACCTGTACTTATACCTTTGTTTTTTCCTGCCTAGATGTAAAACCTTGCTTTTCTTCACATTAAACAAAATAGGCATTGTTCAAGTCTGGCAAGATCTTTTTGGATCCTGAGCTTGTCTTTAGCTATTCCTATCATCTGCAAATTTGATAAGTTCCCCTTATTTTTCTTCATTTCAGTAATTTATAAAGATATTGAAGAGTACTGGTCTTAAGACATGACCTTGTGGTACCCCACTGCTTAGTTCCCTCCATGTAGATGTAGTACCATTAAGGACTACTTGTTGAGTAAGGTTTATCAGCTAGTTACATATCCATCTGGTGGTGATGCTGTCTATTCCACATTTTTCTAGTTTACCAAGAAGTAGGTTGTGGTCTACTTTGCTGAATGCCTTGCTGAAGTTTAAGTATACGATGTCCATAGCATTTCACTGGTCTATTAATTTAGTCATTTTGTCAAAGAATGAAATAAGATTGGTTTGGCATGATCTGTTTTTAACAAACCAGTGCTGGATTTTAATTAAAACTTCATTTGTTTCTAGATGTTCGCAGATCTGGTTTTTGATTATCTTTTCCAGTAATTTCCCAGGTATTAATGTTAGGTTGAAGGGTCTGGTTTTTCTTCCTTTTTGAAGATGGGAGGCACATCAGCTCTTTTCCAATCCTCAGCTAATTCCACAGTATTCCAGGATTTTTGAAAGGTATGGTCCAATAGTTCTGAAATAGTATCTGCCTGCTCCTTCAGAACTCTTGGATGTAATCCATCAAGTCCCAGTGATTTACATTCATCAAGATCAGATAGGTGTTCTCTAACCATTTTCTTACTTATTTTAATTTTTATTTCTAGTCTGTCTTTTACAGTTAGATTTTTGGTAGGTTGGGCTATAGTTTCTTTTTGTGTGAAGACCGATGAAAAGAATGTGTTAAACAGTTGTGCTTTCTCTCTGCTGCCTGTTACTTCCTTGCCATTTTCTCTCTTTAGTGGACCTACTATTTAGTGGACCTACTATTTCCTTGACTTTTTTTCTTGTTATTTATATGTTGAAAGGAATGTAAAGTTGTGAGTCTTATGTGCAGGAAACTCCGTGAGAACTGAATTCAAGTACTTGTTAGTTTCCATAACAACAGTTTTATACTTTACAATTTATTGAATATTTGATGGAAATATGCTTGTGAGTGAATGCCTGGGCCAAAGGCAAATCTCACTGAGCTCACGTTTTGGGGGAAAATGATTTTAATCATAGTGATTGGTTTATCCAATGACAAAAATAACAATTTCAAGGCCAAAAAATCTGGCTCAATCTTTCGTATCTGGAAATAATAATACCTAAGGTATAATAATGACTACTTCAGTTTCAACTACAATAACACAAGAGCTACCAACAGATTTAAACTTAATGTCAACCGCACCAGTTTAGATTGCAGAAAACACGATTTCTGTAACAGAATTATCTATGCTTGGAATGCATTACCTGACTTTGTGGTCTCTTCTCATAACCCCAAAAGTTTTATTAAAAATCTATCCACTGTTGACCTCACCACATTTCTAAGAGGACTCTAAGGGGCGTGCATAAGAGCACAAATGTGCCTACCGTTCCTGTCCTATTGTTTCTTCCTCTCTCTATATATATATATATGCTTATACTACCTTGTTTCTCCTCATATATATGTTTATATATTATATAATCTTTTGTGTTATGCGTTATGCTTGTGTATATTGTTATGACAAAATTAAATAAATAAATAAATAAATAATACCTATGCTATAAGAAAGCAGCTTTCCACACTCAGTATCAACATGCTTAAGTATTCTTTAAACTGCTCAGTTCAGACCATATAGAAATGAAAATATAGAAATGAAACTATTGGAAACTTTTAAAATATGTTCTTTTTGTCTTTTGAACATCATGAAAAAAATGTTCATTTTTTGCAAGTTGAACATGCTTCTTCGAAATATATGGTGGAGAACCTACATGATAAATGTCTCTAGCAATCTGAATTTCACAATCATATTATTGCCCTCAGGCACAGTAGCCTACTGATGAAGATGCTTGCTTCCAACATGGAAGGTTGAGAGTTCAATCCTAGGTAGCAGCAGATGTTTCTCTCCTGGGGCGCAAAGAAAAAAAAATCTGCTGCAAGCTCCACATAGGCATCAGGAAGGGCATCTGGCAAGTAAACACTCAGCTTCATCCAGCTGCCCCAACTACCCCAAATTAAGGGGTATTTTATTATTGCCCTTATTAACAAGAAGGAATTCTTTATACTTTCCTTTCCATTTATCAATCCTGACTGAAATTGTTGTGCTAGTGATAGATTTGAATGATCAACTTTGAATAGGATCGGAAATGCTGGCTTCTAGTATCTCCTCTACTTGGCAGTCTCAAACCAAATAATTGCAGGTTTTCTTTGGATTATCCTTTTTGTCTGGCAACTTTCAAATATGGCACTACTCTTCTATATGCTCTAAAGATCAGGATTAATTGCAGACATTCTAAATGCCAGGGCAGCTCATGACTAATTGATTCTGGCCCCAGATATTTCTGCTTCACGTAGCAAGATGTGTACTCAACAGAGCAGTGAAAAAGAGAGAGAGATTGACAGGCAATCACTATTATTGAGATGGCCCTCTCTACCACGCAGATGTGACATTCTCCAGCATTTTGAACTACAGTTCCAATCAGATTCATTCAGCATATCTAATGCTCAAGAATTTTTGTCCAAAACACCCAGCATAGCTGGGATAAAGGCTTCAGCTTCGTGCTTCTGGGAGCAATGTGTGATTGCAGGTGTTTCTTCCTTTTTAACTGCTAGAGGGGATTTGAACTGATTGGGTGGGAGCTTGGCTGTGCTCTGATTGGATGGGGGGGTTTGTGCTCTGATTGGATGGGGTTGTGTCCTGTTTGGGTGGGGGTTGGTTGTGCTCAGATTAGTTTGAGTTGCAGAGACCTACATATATATATATATATATATATATATATATATATATATATATATATATATATATATATATATATATATATATATTTGTCACAACAGTATATATAAGTATAAGCATGAAATAATTATACGAATTGGATACAATCAAAGGGAACATTAGGACAGGAATGGTAGGCACGCTAGTGCTCTTAGTATGGAAGAAGAGCATAAGAACAGTAGGAAGGTATATTATAGAACAGTAGGAAGATATATTGCCAAGATACTTCAGTTGATGTACTGTATGCCCTTTTTCCCACATAGTAAAAAAGAAAATCCTGAAAGGAGGTCTAAAAGAGAAATTTCTTACATTTTTATTGTGATTTTATGGTGTCAATATCTATATCTGTATATCCATCCATCCATCCATCCATCCATCCATCCATCTTAGTAAAATGACTTGAACCATCCATCCACCTATTTTGGTAAAATGACTTGGAAGAATTTGGATTTTGATTTCAAAAGGGATAATGTGGTGTTATTCAAAAAGATTAAAACTCAGATATGCATAATTTGTATCAACATGTATTGATGTCCTATTATTTTAAAATAGATTACAGCTTAGCAACAATTACTTAAATTTAGATCCAAATCTTGGAAAACACATCAATTGCTGCTTTTGTCAAAGCAAAACAACGTAATATTTTTATTGCTGTCATACAAGTGACTGCAAGAGCCATGGGATTGTAAATGTGTAAATGTGGGAATTCAGACAAATGTAGGTTGAAAGTTTATTTCATAAGACCAGCTAACACGTTTCCTTGAAAATAAGACCTTGTCTTATATTTTTTTTTGAACCTGAAATAAGCGCTTGGCCTTATTGCCATGCGCTCAAAAGCCTGATTGGGCTTATTATCACGGGATGTCTTATTTTGGGGGAAAAGGGGTACATTAAGAACATTCTTTTAACAAATTTTAAAGAAAAATACACAAAAGGAAAACATTTTTCTTTCTTTAATCTTTCAGATTATAGCATTTTTAGAAAGTTGTTGAGTCACATCCTTTTGATTCAATAGGTAATGGAAATCAGCATGCACAAACATCCATGTATGGCAATGGCAGGGCATCCCATTGTGATTCTGTATAGCACCTTGCTTTGTGTTTTATAGGACCACCACGCTTGTTATTATTTGCAATGCTAGGTAACAAATCATTTATATCTGAAGACAAATCATTCTTTCTGTTGCAGAATTGCCTCTTCTATCAGAGATAGAATCAGACCAACAGCAGCCAACTGTTTATTTCAGCTTTTTGCTGTCCAGAAAGTTTTCTTCAGCCACTACTCATTTAATTGTAACCAAAACAAGCCATCCATTGCTTTAATTTGCCATCCTGCTGTTATCTGGGTACCAAAACACATGGAATAACTGGTATGCTTTAGAGGCAAACCAGGCATACAATCAAAATTTTCAACCAGACCCATAGTTTTCTAATGGAAAAAAGCATATCCTATTCTATAGAGTCAGTTCACCCCTTGATATATACCTCAGCTGACATGAAGTGAACCAGGAGCCAACTTGGATGCAGGTAGATATTAACCCATTTTGAATCTTGCTTTATTGCCAGATGGAAGTTCCAAAGCATTTTTCTCCTGCAACATAGAAAAACATAGATTTGAAAACCTATTTCAGAGGTTATCCAGTTCAAATTCTGCTTCATGCAGAATCTGCTAAAACAGCGGTTCTCAACCTGTGGGTCGTGACCCCATTGGGAGTCGAATGACAATTTGCCAGGGGTCGCCTAAGACCATCAGAAATATGGGAAGTATACTTGGAGAGTCAAAGAATCGCGCTCCAATGATTGACTCCACAAGCCAGCTGCAGGCTCTTCAAATCGCTAGCCGAATTTGGCTTCAGGCACGATGAATTAAAAAAGAGAGAAATCTTTGCTCTGATGTCTCCCTCTCAAGCCAGCTGCAATCACTCCCAATCTGGCTTCAGGAGCGATAAACTTAATAGGGGAGGAGTCTCCGCTTTAATGCCTCCGTCCTCAAAGCAATCGCAAGCAGTTCAGATCGCTAGCCAATATGGGCTTCAGGCGCAATAAATTCAAAACGAAAATAATTTTACGGTTGGGGTCGCCAAATCATGGGAAATTGTATTAAAGGGGTCGCCACATCATGGGGAATTGTATTAAAGGGGTCGCAGCACTATAAAGGTTGAGAACCACTGTGCTAAAGCATTATGGAAATATGGAGTCCTGAGTCTGTTTGAAAAAGTTTAAGAAAGGTGAAGATACCATTTCTAAAGGTAACAAATTCCATTGGTACATGACACTTATCATCCAGAAATTCCTTCTACTATCTAACCCAGCAGTATCAAAGTCAAAAGCCAAAGCTGGATCCGGCCCGGAGAGGACTTAAATCTGGTCCACAGGGCCAGTCTGGAAATAGCAAAGGACCGGCCCATGGTTCCTCTGGCAGCCAAATGGGGGGGTGCATGCAGAGGGTGCATGCGCCCCCCCCACTCCCCGTTTTGGCTGGCAGGGTGCTGCAGGAGGTATCCATCCCGTCTCCACCCTGCCCCGCCCAGCCAGAGGAGAACTACAATGCTGATCCAGCCCTTGAAGAAATCCAGTTTGACACCCCTGATCTAACCTGATTTGGGTTTTTTTCTCTATTTTTAATCCACTGGTTCAGGTCCAGTTCTGAGGCAAGATAGAATATGCCCACTCTGTTCTCTATATGACATCCCTTTGCATAACCTAAAATTACTAACACATCTCTTCAACATCCGGCTGTCCTCCCCACTGACCTTCTCAACGCAAGCTTCCTACAAGCAAAAAAAAAATGCAGGATTCTAGGGAGGCCAAGGCAGTCAGGCAGGCAGAAAGGAAGGACGGACGGAAGGAAGGATGCTCCCTGACAGCTTCCCACAAGGAAATCCAATGGAAAAATTGGCAGGAATTTGGAAATCTCTCTCATTTTCACTACTTTTTTGCCCACCTGTGGTCATTCTGTTTCTTTTTCTTTCTTTTTTTTAGGTAAGGAAATATCTCTGAAATGATGATCCAATATGTCATGGGTTGTCTATTAACCAGTAATTATTTCAGCAGAGACCACTTCATTCATATTTTTTTTTTACAGTACCTGAACATCAGATGAGGCATAGTCTTTTTTACTTATCACGATAGAATTTATCCTGTTTAGAATAGATCCATTGTTGAAATTTGTCTGCCGGAACTACGGAGGAGGTTTGTTTTTATTTAGCCTGATCCTCTACCACAGAACCTCCTCCAGATTTCCATTGCCGTTGGTGTCATAGCAGATGTCCCTCTGCTGACTCAGTGGAGGCCGTCATTCAGTTCTTAATTTTTCCATTCAAGCACCCAGGCGTCCCTGAAATCCATTTAATTGCTGCTCTGACATGTTTCTTATTGGATTCCTTGCAAAGTAAATACGATTTTATACTAGCTTTAGCTTTCTGAAAACCACAGAGCACTGCATTTCGATGAAGGTGCTAAGAATGCACAGATGGAATTCATTTCATTTTCTATGAAAATATAGTTCTTAGGATCTTCTGCAAAAAAAGGGTAGGATTGTCAAACCAGTTTACATATGTCTCACTTATTTTTATTTATTTATCAAATTTATACAGCCACTCATCTCACACATGTGGGCAGTGCAGAAAATTCAAACAGAACCATTGAAAACTATTAAAACAATGAAAAATTATATATATAAATGAAACCATGAGGAAATCCATTTAAATTCCTACATACAGGATAACCATGGGAACTCCAAGCTATTGACAGAACCATGTTTTACAGATTTTTACAGGTTCGGGACTAATCTCACCTTGAGGGGAATGTTGTTCTCAGAGATGGGTGCCACAGCAGAGTACAGTAGTGGCCAAAATTGTAGAAAACTTTTGGGAAAAGTGTATTTTCTAAAACTAGCTAATAACACCATTTTTTTGGAGTAGTACCATAAAATTATATATCAATGGAAAGATAATTTAATCAAGAATGTAATGCAATAACTTTTATGAAGGATTTGCTATTAGAATAGCAGTTACAGTATAAAGAAAAAAAGTGAAACATGTTGAAAAAAATCAGATATACAAAAATTATCACCATAGAAAAAACGAGATATACAAAAATTAACATGTCAGTTAATACTTAGTTGGGTAACCTTTAGCATGAATTATGGCCTTACAACGTCTTCCCATGGAGTGAACCAAGTCTTTTAGTTCTGCAGTTGTTACAATGTGAAACCAAGATTGAATGATTGCTTCTATTAACTGGGTTTTATTGCTGGGTCGCTTCTGACTAATAAATTTCTTTAGTCAGCTCCATAGATTTTCAATTGGGTTAAAAGTCTGGGCTATTCCCAGGCCATTCCAGCAGTGGAATATGATTATCTTGAAACTCAAAAAAAAAGCCATCAAACCTCAAAAATACACTTTTTCCAAAAGGTTTCCACAATTTTGCCCACTATTGTAGGCTCTCCTCCTTCCATCAAATGGAATTCCTTAGCAGACTGGACCTGTAACATGCCTCTCCTGCTATACCAGACAGGACAGATGTAACTGGGTAGAGACAACATGAGAAAAGTTAAAATTTTCAAAGGATAATACTTTCTTGAATTGTATAAATGGAATTTGACAACTGGACTGTGTAAATGGAATCTCCATGCCCATACTATAGCTAAAAGATTGATCTGCAACCTTGGAAAGATAAATATATAGTCTCTTTTACTCAATGGATTTAAGACTTTATTACACTTGCTAATTGAACGGTTTGCCTATAGACATAAATTTTGTATGGATAAATATAATAAATGTGGGACTTATTTATTCAAAATACAACAGGTTAAAAAAGCATGATAGTTACATAAGTATATTATTAAAAAATGTGTATATGTACACACGCACACATACAATTGCATAATGCTTGCATTATATAATTATATATAGAACTCCAACTGTTTACAGTAATTACGTATTAATGACCTGCACTTACAGCCATTTGCAATGCCCTGTGTTGACTGGGATGTATGGTGCTTTTGCCAGAAACTGGCCCTTACTTTTGGTTTACAGAAAAACTTAACCCATATTCAATCCTGGCTTCACTTAACAATTGCCACGAAAAAGGTTGTAAAATCAAATCTGATTATCCTGCAATCTGTTTTACAACCATCATGACTTGCAACCATCACAAAATGTTGGATAAACATTTGTCTGAAATGGTGTAGGGTTTCCTGCCTGGGCAGGGGGTTGGACTAGAAGACCTCCAAGGTCCCTTCCAACTCTGTTGTTGTTGTTGAATGAATGAATGAATGAATGATTTAATTTCTATACCGCCCTTCTCCCGAAGGACTCAGGGCGGTTTACAGCCAGATAAAAACACAATAAAAACATAGAATATACAGCTAAAAAACGATTTTAAAAAACCTATTCAATTTGGCCCATTAATTAAAATACACATTAAAACCATAAAAAACCATAAAAGACCCCATTAAAATTACTAATAGTTTTTAACTTTATGCTAATCCTGCACCGAAGAATAAGTACATCTTCAGCTCGCGGCGGAAGGTCCGGAGGTCAGGGTTGTTGTTGTTGTTGTTGTTGTTGTTGTTGTTGTTGTTGTTGTTATATTATTATTATTATTATTATTATTATTATTATTATTATTATTATTATTATTATTATTATTATTATCCATAATTGCCAGGCTCAATTACAGTCATAACTTGAGGACCACTAACTCTATTTCAAACCCAAGACATATGATCACACAATTACTTGTTCAATAAATATGCAACATCAATGTTTCTCTTTCCTTCTCTAAATGGAGTAAATTAACATTGTTTACACAGAAGTAAACATCTTTTCAGGGCTCATGGGATGATTTGGAATATTGATAGCATGACATAAGAGAACTGAGAAATGGCTCCTATAATGGATGTGGCCAATCATGAAAATCAATTGACCAGATGTTTACTGAGGCTGTTTCTGTCACCCTTTATTGCCCTCTCATGTTTTTGGACACCCAGCTTATCTTTGATTTTGTTCCAAAAAATTTACCCCTTTGTAAATAAAGCATTGGGCTGTAGCCACATTATTTTCTCAACCTATTGGTGATTCCTACTGGATTTCTATGGGGGAAAAAGTACACATGTTAAAGGGTGACATTTTTTTCTTTGTAAATCATCAGTTTGCTTATTAAAAAATCAAGTAATAAGGAACCTTTGCAAGTGCCAAGAGAGGGGTTATGGTCAAATAGGTGCTCAGAGACACCACACTGCTCAAAGGTGGTTGTTGTTGTTTCAATTGCAATATATTAAAACAGATTATCTTAAGGAAATATGAGCTAGGTGGGATCATAGAATCACAAGGACCCGTTTACTTATTAATGCAACACCCCAACTGAATTTGTGGCAATCACAACATAATTTTGAGAAAGCTGTAATTGTAAGAATCACAGAAATTGTGTGAACTTACTCTTTTGAGAAAAACAAACATGGACAAACATGAACCTCAGGAGAACATTTCCATGCAGAAATGTTGGCAGTTTCACTGATGAGTTTGACAACTGCTAATTAGAGAGTCTTGAAATAACATAAATATTTAGCAGAATTTACCATATAATTACAGACTGTTTTATATTCAGGGAAAGAAATCTACTGTCCCCTTAGAGTGTGAACGCAACTACAGGGAAACCTTGACTTACAACCACATGGAGTCCAAAATTTATGTTGCTAAGTGTTAAGGACCTAGGTGTACTTACCTCTGACAATCTATACTCCAAAGTTCACTTTAACAGCGTTGCTAAAAAAGGACTAAGAGTTGTAAACTTAATTCTATGAAGCTTCTTTTCTGGAAACATTGCATTGTTAACTAGAGCTTATAAAACGTACGCTAGACCAATCTTAGAGTACTGTTCAACTGTCTGGAATCCTTACCATATATCTGATATTAATACAATCGAGCGGGTTCAGAAGTATTTTACGAGAAAAGTTTTGCACTCTCCTGTACATAATAGAATTCCCTTTGCAACTAAGTTTGAAATGCTTGGTTTGGTTAACTTGGAACTGCGTTGCTTGCAGTCAGACTTAAGTATTGCATACAAAATTGTACGTAGTAATGTTTTACCTGTAAATGATTTTTTCTGCTTTAATTGCAATAATACTTGTGCAAACAACTGCTTTAAACTTAATTTAAATCGTTCTAAACTTGACTGTACAAAACAATTTTTGTACAGTTGTCAAAGTTGTCAAAGTCTGGAATGCTCTACTTGATTCAGTTGTCCCAGCTACAAATTTTCACAGTTTTAGTCACAAATTGATTTCCATGGACCTCACTTCATATTTAAGAGGTCTGTAGAGTGGGACATGCATAAGCGCACTAATGTGCCTATTGTCCCTGTCATCATATTTTTATCTTATTCCTGTTTTTTGTTTCTCTTTGGCAAATTATAACAAAAAAAAAATAAAAAAAAATAAGTAAGGCAGTTGTTAAATGAGTTTTTCCCCATTTTATGACTTTTGCCACAGTCGTTAAGCAGTTGTTAAGTGAATCATGCAGTCATTAAGTGAACCTGTCTTCGTTGACTTTGCTTTTTGGAAACTGGTTGGGAAGGTTACAAGTAGTGATTACAGAACAGCGCATCTCTCATAAATACATGCCAGTTGTCAAATGCCCCAATTTTAATCACACAACCATGGGATGCTGCAATGGTTATGTTGTAAAATGGTCATAAATCATTTTTAGCAAAGTTGTAACTTCAAATGGTCACTAAATGAATGGTTGTAAGTCAAAGACTACCTGTATCATCATTCCCGATTGATGGAGCTAACATTGGGTAGTACTAAAGAGGTGGAAACCAAAACATCTAGAGGACCAGATGTGTGGTTTGGGTTTGTCCCAAATTTATTTTTTTTAAATTTTTTGGTTATAAGATGCAAAGAGAGAAAAGAAAAAAAAGTCCTTAAAATATACATCTATAATATACTAAACACAACTATTTGAGTGCATACTATACAATTACATCATTAATATTTCACTCAGTTTCCTTGACAATAAAAAAAACTGGGAACATAAGCATATAAGAAAATATGCTCAAATTTCTCAATTTCCATAAACTCAAATTTCCATAAAAGGTTCTCCAAACAGAAGTCTCATTGGTAAAATACTTGCCTAAATAAAAAGGTGTGTTTTTCAAATTATTGAATCATTGATAGATATTTTTTATAATAATAAAAGCATGCAATACTCATTTCTGCAGCTGTCTTTTTGCTTTTCACATTATTGACAGATACTGTATTTTAAAGGAGCAAAAATATCTATAAAAATCAAGAAATCTTCCCAAATAAAGTGAATATGCAAAACAAATGTTTATTTGGAAGCACTACAACAATAACCACACTTTATGAACCAATGTTACCTTTAAGAACCACACCACCAACAAGTAGCTGAACTCATCAACCTCTTCCTAAAATGGTACACAGGGTTTCAATAGATGCAGAATATTTCTTACTGAACATATTTTTCAATTTATAGTAATGTAGCATATAATGCAAAATATTTCCAGAGACACTCATGTATGAAGCATTGGCATGCCTTAATTCATATTTTTCTATAGCCTTCATCGTCAAATATGTATTCTATAATAATAAATACATTATCTTAGATTACTTTTCTAAAGTTAAAATAGCAGTGCCACAGGTTCTGAAGCATGTTGAACTGCTAGCCCATATTTTCCTGGAATGGAAAACTGTGATAACAGAAGATTAATAGAAGTTGTCAACTTGCCAAAAACAACAGATTAAAAAGGTAAATAGTGGGAGGAAATGTTTTTGAAATGGATTGGGAAGTGATAAATAATGAAAATTTCACTTTAGGCAGAAGAGTATAACAAAATGTGAATTTCTGCAAGGCAGAGTCCCATGTGCTCAAAATGGCAGACATGAGGGGGACTTAGACAATTAAGGGATGTTGATGGCTGTCCCTTGCCTTATCGAGTTCATGGATGGGAGGGACCAAGCCCAGAATGGCTTGGCCTGGGGTCTGTACTCACTTAAGAACCTGCCATTTTCAGTTAATAGCAATGATTGGGATTGTTGTTGCTAAGCAATGTGGCCACAACTGCATCACTTAGTTATGGAAATTCCAGTCCCTAGTGTGATTGTATGTCAATGATTCCCTGTAAGCTATTTCTAATTTTTTTTTTTTTATAATTAAAGACATCTGAGCTGTGGGCTTAAATGGGTTTCTCCAACTTGTGCTCCTTCTTTATGTTGAATAAAGAATATTATTGATAGTAGTTGCACAGTTAGCGTCGCGGCGATACGGAGGGGAAGAGCGAGCTCCACTGAGCTCTGTGAATTCCCAGGCCAACAAACCGCCGTTTGAGGGGAACTGTCCTTGGTGACGGTGAAGAAGGAGAGGCACCTCGGATGACCAAGAGGAACCGGCAAGTTCCTCAGAGGTCAGAGGAAATTTCTTCAACTCGGCGGCGGTGGCGGTGGCTACAGTAGCCATCATTAAGCTGGGGCAACCGGACCAAGATTTTGAGCAGAAGCAGTGATTTGGATGGAATGTTGAAGCTGGGTGAGTGAACACCAACTTACAAGACATACTTTCATTTGACATTTGCAAAAAAAATCTTTGGTGGTGGAATGGTGGCTAAACTAAGAAGGAATGTAAACACAGCAAAATAAGAGAAATGGAAGCATTTACCCAAAGACCCGAAAGAAATTTGGCTTTTTAAATTGAAGTGGAGACCCCTCAAACAGAAAGAAAAAATAAGGAAACCCTTAAATAAAGTTGGAGAAATTTGGAGATCTTTAAAATCTGTTGCTAGAACACAAAAAGAAGGTTGGGGGATTTAGAATTACAACATGGTGAAATCTCTCTGATTTTCTTCTTCTTCCGTGAGTTGGACTTAATTTAATTGGGACATAGACTTTAAATTGAACTAATTGGGACAGTTAAAAGGTTAAAGCAAAACAAAGTGCGGCTTTAAGGAAAAGAAACAAAATGGATACCTTCGATAGTAGTTGCACAGGTTAAGAAAGATGAGATTTGTATTCCAACGCATTCAGAGAATAGAAGATTGGGAGAAACATAGAATAATACTTAAAAGGGAAAAGGTTTAGTTATCAGATCTGAACATGCTGCCTTGAAAACCTGAGCTTTTACATTTATAATACTTTCCTTGAATGTTCATTTAGTATTACTAATCCTGCCTTCTGGTCTATACCAAATAGTTCATAATTTAAAATGAAATGCAATATGTACATTATGGGAATCAGTTTGGTGTGGTGGTTAAAGGAGCTGGACTAGAAATTAGAAGCCCATGACCTGTTAATTCTGCTTTAGGAATGAAAGCCAGCTAGGTGATTTGAGTAAGTCATCCTCTTTCAACCCTAGGAAGAAGACAATGGTGAACCACTTCTGAAAAGATTGCAGAGAAAACTGCGAATCTGTGTAGTTTCCATAAATCAAAACTAACCCAAAAGGGTCTCTCTCTCTCTGTGTAGATACAAAATACACATTAGAACAAACAACAGTACTGCTTATCTTCTTTAAAAAGCCAGGTTCATAGTAGAATCCATCATGTCATCATAATCATCATAAGAGAGTCAGCTTGGTCTAGAGCAGGGGTGTCAAACTCATGTCATCATGGTGGCATCACGTGACATATCGAGACTTTCCCCCTTTCACTAAAATGGGAGTGGGCATGACCAGTTTATGAGTCTAGAGATTAAGGCACAAGACTAGAAACCAGAAAACCATGAGGGTTTGGGGTTTTTTTTGTTTTTTGTTTTGCATTTATATCCCACCATTCTCCGAAGACTCAGGGCGGCTTACATTATGTTAAGCAATAGTCTTCATCTATTTGTATATTATATACAAAGTCAACTTATTGCCCCCAACAATCTGGGTCCTCATTTTACCTACCTTATGAAGGATGGAAGGCTAAATCAACCTTGGGCCTGGTGGGACTTGAACCTGCAGCAATTGCAAGCAGCTGTGTTAATAACAGACTGTCTTAGCAGTCTGAGCCACCAGAGTTCTAATCATGCCTTAACCATGAAAGCCAACTGGGTGATTTTGAGCCAGTCTCTCTCAGTCCAATTTACCCCACAACTTAGTTGTAGGGAAAATAGGAAGAAGAAGGAGTATCAGATATATTTATCACTTTGAATTGTTTATAAAAAATAATAAAGGCATAAAATAAAATAAAATAATAATAAATAAAGTAAAAAGTTAAAAAGTTCAGTTGGAGGATTTAGATGAAGAGGTAATGATGACTTTGTGTTCAGCCACACAAAATTGTAAGTCACTATTTCTATTTCTTTTGTTTTAATACCCATAATAAGGCAAATACTGACCACTGATGCTAGCAATCAGAGTGTAATCACGTCCTTAGGCTAAAGCATTGCCAGACAACTGTTTTACTATGGATACTGAAAATAGCTTTCTCTTTCTTTTCAGTCAGTCAGGTATAACTGATTGGATTGAATTGGATTATTTGCACTGTCTGAAAAGTGTGGGTGGGAGCAAGAGACGATGTTGTCACTCCTAGCATCTTGCCAAGAGCCCATCTTTTTCTGAATGCCATTTGCTTTGTAGAGCTGGATTCTCAGAAGGTATATTTTAAGGGGAGGATGTGACTCAGTAGGAGAGACAGTCTATGCAAAGAATTGTAACAAAGCACTAAGTCATTTGCCTTGTGCAAACAGCAGACTGATTTATGCCTTATATGCAGACTTTTCTTTATCAGGTAAGAAAGAATGAAGTTCAATCAACTGATTGTATTCCAGTAGGAGACTATATAATAATTATGCCATGTTTACTTATTGCTAATTCTATATCTTCCCACCCTTCTTACGTGGACTGAACTTAATAATGCTATGAGACAGACTAAGTTAGAAAATGAGAATTTACCATCCACTGAATAAGCCTTCATTTCACTTAGGAAAATCAGGAACTGAGACCTGCAGGAATGAACACTATATTTGGATCTCACTCCAGTTTGACTAAAGAACTCTCTATCCAACTGCAGTCAAGAAAAATAAGGACACTGATGTTTAGATCCTGAAAGACTTAGAACAACGATGTATGTTGCGTGAGAGATTAAGCCTGTCTCCTTCCATTAATGAACACACACACGGTTACATCTTGACAGGATTGGAGGCAAAACAGAGCTACAGAGAAACGAATTAGATTAGGACACTGAATCAGCCAAAAGTAGCACAAAATTAGAAAAAAGATGAAACAAGGAAGGGAAAACATTCAAAGCATGGCTGCTAGATATTTATTTGTTTGTTTGTTTGTTTGTTTGTTTGTTTGTTTGTTTGTCACCAGGTACCCTGGTGTGCTTATGCACACCCAGGGTGAAATGCTGGTTCGGGTCGGTTCGCCGCAACCAATAGTAAAAAATGCTACTGGTTCGCCAAACCAATAGTAAAAAAAACAGTTCTAAAGATCAACTGAATGATGGGCGATCATCAAGTCTCTTCCCTGAAATATTGCCATATAGCAGGATCTAGGAAGTATGTTTTTCCATGGCTATTCCTATCTTATGGAATTAGAGATCTGGCAGGCCCCCAGCTCTTTTAGCCTTCTAGAAGGCTTTCAGGAACTGACTGTTTATCCGGCACTGGGCTAGAGTTGTGAGAGGCTATGGATAGTTGTTGAGTCATCCTCAAAGGATGATGGAGACACCAAGTTTTTAATTTCTGTTTTATGGGGAGGGTGTAGTTTATTGTTTGTTGTGAGCTGCCCATGGCTATGGTATAAGATCGGCAGCCACACAAGTATTTTGAATGAATAAAATAAAAGCAAAGAAAGATGTCAAGCACACAGAATACAAAATAGTTCAGGTTATGAGCTACTAAATTACTTCAATTGTTGAACCCTAGTTGTTCCCTACGGCTATAAATTAAGGACAATGTGGTCCGAGTTCCTCTAAAATTCTAGGAAGGTCATAGGAGGTTTGCTGAACAGAAACCACATGTAGGTGCACTGGCCTAGAGTTTTAATTTTTAAATTTAGCTTTTAAATGGGGTTTTTACTATTTTAATTATAATTTTAAATCTGGCCTAATTCAATAAGTTTTTTAAATATTGTTTTTATCTTGTATTTATTCTTGTGTTTTTATCAGGCTGTAAACCGCCCTGAGTCCTTCGGGAGATAGGGCGGTATAAAAATTTGATTAAATAAATAAAATAAATAAATAAATAAAATTACTTTTGACTTGTAGCACTAAGAGCCTTCCATCTAGAAACCTCTAAAAAGATACAATTTTTATAAGACTTGGCTGATCTGAAAATAGTGTTCCCTTTAGCCCATCTAATCCAAATGTCTATATTTATGTTAAAGCTGTTTTCCTTTATCAAGAACTGAAACTACCATGCATGGATCTAGCCAACTTGAAGCATATTGATTCGTGTCGATAGAAAATAAAACATGCTGTAGTTATTGGGATTCAAATGTTCCTCGTTACAATTGGGTTACACCAACAAGGATTTCATAACTAAGATTATCATATCATTCATATTCTGCCTTTCCATTCACTCAAGGTTTCTAATACGATTAAACAACATGTAAAACATAAAACACAATAGCAAATTCAAAGGTATATCATGAACGTCAATTAATAGTCAAAACCTTGGTGTGAGATGCATTTTTGTTTTTGCTTTTGCTAAAGCACCTCTCTGGGAAAATCATTCCATAGCCTGGGAACTATAAAGAAGAAGTATCTGCCAAGTGTTTGGCAGCAGAGGCATCTTCCTGTTGTCTAAGTAACTTGACGGGTTCACAGCAGGAGAGGCATTCCTCAGATTGTCTGATCTTAAGCCATTTAGAAATCTAAAGGTCAACACACAACACTTTCAGTTATGCCTGGTAAGCAATGGGCAGCTAATGCACTTCTTTCAATAGAGGCATCTCGTGATCCCCATACCTTAAGGATTAGCAGCCTTACGACAAATTTCTGAATACTTTTTAGAGGGGGAAGGGGGGCAGCCTGTTGTAATTGTCAAGAGATGTAGCCAAGACATGGAAAGTGTCACTAAGTCTAATCAGCTCAGCAAAGGTTGCAGTTGGTCCTAGACCATACATGTAGACACGTGCTTCTCACCACAACCACCAGCTATAAATTCAGAGAAAAGTGGAAATGAAAAAACGCTCCAAAACTTCAAAGTTGAATGTCATGTAAACCTCATCAAAAAAGATTTCACTTGAATTTCTTCATTCTGTTATCTCCTTTCCAACAGATCCTCCATTTTGTCCTGATCTAATTTATCTTCTTCTTCTTCTTCATCCATCCCATTATCAAGAATAGGCAATATTCAAGAAACTGATGTCTTGTTTTGGCGACCATCCAGATGGCACTAAGAAGTTCATGAATACACTACTGGGAACTTAGACCTGTAATTTCTCTCTGATCTCATTTCATCAGAGGTCAATGAACTAAGAACTGAACAGTAGTCTCCTAGCTCTGAATGCATCCCAATCAAAAAGATCAGAATCACTGCAACTCAATGCTCCCAAGTCTTACCCCTACCAGGCATCTCAGACATATATCGTAGTTAATGATACTGAAAGTCACCAACAAGTAATAGGGTTGCAACCCCTTCTCTCCATTCAATTTCCAAGATATGTAGATGATCCACAATGGCAACAAAGCACTATCAGTATCATATCCCAGAGGAAACCTCAACCTTTAAAAAGAATCTTACTAATCAATTCTATCCAATTGGATTTGGATTTTCCAGACCATCACTTTGCCCAGAAAAGAAACATTGAAACTGGTATACTATTACAAAGAACACTCTTTTCAAGAGAGGACTTTTAAATAAAGTGATAGAGTTTGCAGCAATCCAACCAGCACACAAGTAAACAATTCAGCAGGATTCAAAACTTCTTTACTGCACTACTATTAATCTTCTCATCGTTCCCATCACCCATCTCCTTCCACTTATGACTGGATGACTGTAACTTTGTTGCTTGTATCCTTATGATTTATATTGATATTGTTTCCTGATTGCTTATTTGTATCCTATGACTATCATTAAGTGTTATACCGTAGAATTCTTGATGAACGTATCTTTTCTTTTATGTACACTGAGAGCATATGCACCAAGACAAATTCCTTGTGTATGCACCAAGACAAATTCCTTGGCCAATAAAAAATTCTATTCTATTCTATTCTATTCTATTCTATTCTATTCTATTCTATTCTATTCTATTCTACTCTACTCTACTCTACTCTACTCTACTCTACTCTACTCTACTCCACTCCACTCCACTCCACTCCACTCCACTCCACTCCATTCTATTCTATTCTATTCTATTCTATTCTATTCTATTCTATTCTATTCTATTCTATTCTATTCTATTTATATATATAAAATAACCCATAAGGCATGTATAATTTTGTAGTTTTTCTATGTTGTAGAGAAGAGAAATAGCAAGTACAAACACAGCACAAAATGGAGAAGGCAAAATGGAGGCAGGAGAAGTTAGTACCCTCAAGCTTATATACGGAACAGTTAAGCCACACCCAGGCTCCAAACTGTCTCTTATGGCCCCATACAACAAATACTATGTTTCAGTTACCGAACAGTCCCCCATTGGCTGACCTGTTGCTATGCCTTTTCCAGTTCATGAATATACTGACATAAAGGTATTGTAATGGCTACTTTTATGCAGGTAGAAACACTTTCCATCTCCCCAAAGTCACTGATAGACTCCCTTCTATTTATTTATTTTTAATTGAATACAAATTAAATACAAAGAATTACACTACCAACAAGAAAAAAAAAGATGGTAATTATATGCAATTGAGAAAGAAAAACCTATGTTTATTATGGTGATTACAATTAACTAAATGTGAGAGGAAAAAATACAACAAAGAAAATCCATGTAACTGTTACAGTTAATGATATGAAACAGGTTCTTGTGTTTATCTTTAAATTTATAGCCTACTGAATCGTATTGCTCCCTTTTCTCATTTTTGGAACATAAGAGTTCTTTCAAAAATAGGATCCAGTCCTTAAAATCAGGAGGGGAAATCATTTCCTGTGACGTAAAAATGATCTTCTTTGCTGTGCTCCAAACCTGACAGTCACACAGCTTTTCAAGAATGACAAATTCCATTGTTTAGAGATAGAATTGTCTCTAAACAGTTCAAATATTATTATTTTTATCTATAATATTTCTCTCCAAGATTTTATTGACATTTGTAACAATTTGAAGTCAAAACATGGCTGCAACTGAAAAAACTCCAGGTCATATGAGTTAAAGAAGGGGCCCCCAACCCCCAGGCCGCAACCCAGGACTGAGCCATGGCCTGGGTTGCCTGAACGAGTAGTTCAGCGTGGGGGCATGCACAGCTCCAGTTGTGCAAGTGGCGGGCGGGTGGGCCAGAGTTGGTATTCAGCAGGTTCTGACCAGTTCTGGAGAACTGGTAGTGAAAATTTTTGAGTAGTTTGAAGAATCGGTAAATACCACCTCTGACTAGCCCCGCCCCATCTATTCTCTGCCTCCCAAGTCCCAGCTGATGGAGAGGAAATGGGGATTTTGCAATAACCTTTGCCTGGAGTGGGGAGGGAATGGAGATTTTACAGCATCCTTCCTCTGCCACACCCACCAAGCCATGCCACACCCACCAAGCCACACCCACAGAACTGGTAGTAAAAAAATTTGAATCCCACCACTGGGGTATTCCCAGTGCAAGTAGCCTGTGCAAGTAGTTCCATTAGTGTGAGCGGTGAGTGTGTGCGGATGCAAATAGAGCTGCCTGCTTGTGTGCATTCGCCCACCACTCACATAGAACCATCCCAGGGGTGAAATATTCCTGGTTCAGACCGGATCGCCCGATCCGGTAACGATTGCGGTGGTAGTTTGGAGAACCGGTAGGAAACATCCCTGCCCCACTCCCCTGCCTCAGCTGAGCTGCTCGATCACCAGAGGGTTTTTTTTTTACTTTTAAAAGCATTTTTCTTTGGCCGAAAAAATGTTTTTAAAAGTAAAAAAAAGGCCTCTGATGATTGTGCAGCTCAGCTGGAATCGTCAGAATTAAAAGCATTTTTTCTACAACCTCTTTGGCCAAAGAGGTTGTAAAAAAAAGCTTTTAAAAGGCTCCTCTGGTGATCCCAGCTGAGTTGCCTGATCATCAGAACCCTTTAAAAGCATTTTTTTACAACTTCTTCAGCCAAAGAGGTTGTAGAAAAAATGTTTTTAAAAGCTTCTGGCCATCAGGCAACTCAGCTGGGATTGTCAGAACCTTTTAAAAGCTTTTTTCCCTCTGGCGATCCCAGCTGAGTTGCCTGATCATCATAGGCTTTTAAAAACATTTTTTTTACTATCTCTTTGGCCAAAAAGGTTGTAGAAAAAAATGCTTTTAAAAGTTTAAAAAAAAAAGTTGGCCATGCCCACCCAGTCACATTAACCCCCACCCAACAAAGCCACGCCCACAGAACCAGTAGTAACAAATTTTACATTTCACCCCTGAACCATCCCCTCTTCCCTTCCACTGGTCTGCAAAGCTGGAAAGGTTGGGGAATGCTGTGTTAAAGGATATTTAAATATCTTACAATGTCAATGCATGTGCGCACATGTGCACGCGCACACACACATACACACACACACACACACGCACACACACACACACAAATTTAACATCCATTTCTTTTTATACATTTGTTGAGAAGCCCAATAAGTCTGAAATCATATTTTCTAATAAATTAATTTTATTTTTAAATAATAAAAAGTATGTTTTGCATTTCCTAGCAGCTGGATTCTTTGATTCTCCAAACTTGGATATTCAACATCTTCATTCCATAATTCAGATATATAACCAAAGTTTTCATTTTACTTTTCAATTCCTTATAATATTGAATAATTGCTTTCTATTCAAGTGCCACTTCTCTGAAAGGCTCCCTGGTGCCACTTATCAATCCTGAAAGAGAAAGCTAGTTTGCTAGCAGTATTTCTTCCAAATTTGATTCAACCCCCTATCAGAGCTAAAGGCTTGGGAGTGGAACTGTTAATTATTTCCTGCAAAATAACTAATCTGCAGTCTGGGTTTTAAGCAATTAAATATGAAAATGCAAGCTTTTATCGAGGGATTGTTATAATTTCTTTTTTGAAATAAAACTGATTGACATGTGTAGAGAGTTTTGAAAGTGTGCCTCTATGAAATAAATACTCGGATTCCTTGGTTAAAAAAGCCAGTGGGAAACTTTGGACAAAGTGTTCCTAGCTTACTGAAAGTGTGTTACTTACAAGTAACTCAACTTTGTTGTTTTTGTTGTTGTTAGTTGCGAAGTCGTGTCCAACCCATCACGACCCCATGGACAACGTTCCTCCAGGTCTTCCTGTCCTCTACCATCCTCTGGAGTCCATTTAAGCTCATGCCTGCTGCTTCAGTGACTCCATCCAGCCACCTCATTCTCTGTCGTCCTGTTCTTCTTTTGCCCTCAATCTTTCCCAGCATTAGGCTCTTCTCCAGTGAGTCTTTCCTTCTCATTAGGTGGTCAAAGTATTTTAGAAGGATCTGACCTTCTAAGGAGCAGTCAACTTACAACAGTTCATTTAATGGCCTTTCAAAGTTACAACAGCACTGAAAAATGTGACTTATGACCATTTTTCACAATTACAATTTTTGCAGCATCCCCATGGTCCTGTGATCAAAATTCAGATGCTTGGCAACTGGTTCATATTTATGTCAATTGTTGTGTTCCTGGGTCATGAGATCCCTTATCTCTTTTTGCAATCTTCTGACAATCAATGTCAATCGGATAACCAGATTCGCTAAACAAACTGTGGCTAGAAATATTGTAATATGGGGCAAAACTCACTTAACAAATGTCTCGCTTAACAATAGAAATTTTGGGCTCAATTGCAGTCATAAGTCAAGGATTATCTGTAACAAATTGTAATTCAAAAGGCATCCCACACCCACAAACACACATACACCGAATTTCCCCTTCAATTTACTTCTTTCTATTACTATATTACTATTGCTTTCTAATCATTCTGTCTTTAAAACTGAATTGCATCTTATGATTGAAAGAGAAATCCTAATTGACCCTTACAGTAAGTAACTAACCAAGCTCAAACTATGGCTTAAATTCCTACTTAGTAAACTGACATTAAATCATTGTTTCTCATCTCAGTCACAATATGCAAAAATAAAGCAGGGATGCTATTCAGCAGGTTCTGGAGAACCAGTAGCAGAAATTTTGAGTAGTTCGGACAAGCAGCAAATACTACCTCTGGCTGGCCCCAGAGTGGGGAGGGAATGGGGATTTTGCAGTATCCTTCCCCTGACACCAAGCCATGCATGGACGCCCACCAAGCCACGCCCACAGAACTGGTAGTAAAAAATTTTTTTAAGAAGTCTTTAAAGAGAAGGGAGTGGAAGAAGCAATAGAGGGAAAGCCACCAACATTCATCCAAAATGTTGTCTGCATCTCTGGAATTATTTGATTGTTTGTTACAAGCTCATCATTTGATCAGTGTTCTTGTAACTGAAAAAACAAAACAAAAAAACATCCACTATGTTCAGTCAGCCTGGCATATCTTTCAAAATATTTTGTGCCAAGGGAAAACACAAGAAACGGTGCAAACAAATAAAACAAAATCATAAGACTGAAATAAATTCTATCATGGGATGCGAAGCTTAACAAGCATGTATATTCATGTTTGGTTGAATGCCCATTTTTTGACCAGAGGAAAAAGTATCATACAAATTGGGTGTGACTGATTTGCCATTTTGTGGCATGATCAGAATCGTTGCTAAGATATGATATTTTAAAATATATTTATATTATATAGTATCACAATTTCAAGTCAAATGTATGGTATATAGAATCATACTACAAAGTACATAATGCTATATTTTAAAGTAATTTATATGCTTGTACTCCCTTTAAAAACTAATATATATACCATTTGCAAAAAGTTGTATATATTCTTAGTTTATAAGCACATAAAATAGGAAGAAACTGCTGTTTGCTGCTGCTACTGAAGCAGAATCAGCCCTTCTGTTATACAAAATGGGGGAGGGTGGATTTTGAAATGCTCTGCCAAGTAATCCATACTGATGATCTCATATGTAGAACTCCCAATGGGATTTTTTTTCATCCAAACTACATCCTATCAATATGTTTTATAGCAATTCATCTTATTATGAGGCCCCCAAAAAACTGAACTGTTAATTTTTTTAAAAAAAAAAAACTTCACACAGAAAAGCTTGATAGATTGGAGACAAAAGGATAATTTTAACAAAACTTCTGTATTCCGTATAAAGCTGTCTTCCAGGTAAATTGAGAATTTTAATTACAGTCCCTCCACAAATATATCAGAAAATCTGTTCATTAAACTGTCAGATTGATGTTTTCTTCAAACTTCTCGTAGTCCTTAGCTATTTTTCAGGAGGTGTTTTTTGGGCAAAATTTAGAAACTTACAGCTTTGGCAAACTTCAGTTGGTCAAAGTTTACCTTTTAGCCCTCTTCCCAGAACAAAACTGAACTGGGAGTTATCCTGACCTGCAATTTGTCAATAATAACACTGGGAGAATAAAAAGAGCTTATTCTAGAACTAGCTTCATTCTTCCTTTGCTGGAAAGGTAGAAACTCTTCCAGATCCCTCAGTTGTGAAAATGTGTGAACACCAACCCTACAATATGCAGTTTTGCTCCATAGCTAAGCAATTGTGACAAGGAAACTCACTTATAGCCCATGATCACCTCAACAACTTCTCTATCTCACTCTATGTAAGCCACAAGAGGCTTTATATTACACATGGGGTGAGGAAGAGCAAGAGTGGGCAGAACAACACCTAAAATTAGTATTATTACATCATGAAATGAGAGCAGGATTTCCCACTTATTGTTTAAAAGCTAAGTTAATTAAATTTATTTATTAATTAAAATTATTTTAGGGTCTATACTAAATTGCCCTCTTTCTCAAAATGGAAACCGTGCTGCTCATTGTCAGAAGGCTTCTAATGGCAAGGTACAGTCTTAAGCTTGAAGCTGTTGACTACCAGAGTAGGTGAATCCCATTTTTAAAAAAATGCAAGGCTTTTTTAAGTGAGTAAAATTCTGGCTCTCAAGGCTTGGTGGCCAAACTCTTGGAGGTGGGGAGTAAAAGTTTTCTAATTTTGTAGATTGGTGGACAGAGTTTGTGAGTCAACTAGAGATTTCAAAGCATCCTACAAATCAGTGGTGGGTTTCAAAATCTTTTACTACTGGTTCTGTGGGTGTGGCCTGATGGGTGTGACATGGATTGGTGGGCGTGGCTTGGTGGGCATGGCAGGGGAAAGATATTGTAAAATCTCCATTCCCACCCCACTCCAGGGGAAGGTTATTGCAAAATCCCCATTGCCTCCCAATCAGCTGGGACCTGTGCGCTCCCATAGGAAGGGCCTCCTCAGGGTGCCGTCAGCCAAACAATGCCGACTGGCAGCTCCCAGAGGGAGGGCCTTCTCTGTGGGGCTCCTGCCCTGTGGAATGAGCTACCTCTGGGGCTACGCCAACTCCCTGACCTCCGGACCTTTAAGCGCGAGCTTAAGACTTTCTTGTTCCATCGTGCAGGGTTGGCCTAATCGCAATTTTAACATGGTTGGTTTTATTTTATATTTTATTAGTTTTTAAAATTATTGGGTCAGTTTTGAATTAGATTTTTAATAATGTTCTTAACGTTTGTTTTTGTGTGATTTTATCTTGGCTGTAAACCGCCTTGAGTCTTCGGAGAAGGGCAGTATAGAAATGTGATAAATAAATAAATAAATAAAATAAAATAAATCTCTCGCTTCCTCCCACATCTGCAAACCATGTGGTGTCTGAAAGGGTAGATCCCATTCCTTCTCTCTCCCTAACATCAAGGGAAATACTAAGTTGTGTGTCAAACATGCACAAATGTAAGCGTCTTTTCTTTTTCTTTTGTAGTGCGTACAATGGGTAGAAAGAAATGATGGTTAGTTGACGTAGGTCAAAGAAACACTGGTTGCAAGGATCAACAGGAAAATTTATATAGGTTGTCCTTGACTTATGGCTGGTTGCTTAGTATCATTTAAAGTTATAATGGACACTCCCTTCCCTCAGGTATTTATGACCTGGTTCCAAAGTTCTAAATGACCACCTTCACCCCTCTAGCCAGGTGATTGCATTTTGGGTGTCTAGAAACTGGCCCACATTTATAGCTGTTTGCAGCATCTCACAGTTACCTGACAGCAATTCTTGAAATTTTGCCAAAACAACAGTGTTTATTTCTGGTTTTCAGCAAAAACTTAAGATTCTCTTAAGAACCTCAGTGGTTCATTTAACCACCACCTCAAAAAATATCATATTGGTTGAGAGGGTGACCATCTTGATTTACTGCATGATTGTAATGAGCAGACTCCATTATGGTTGCAAGTCAAGGACCCTCTGTATACATAAGAAACTGCTAGTATAGATTCTCACACAAATTAGTATAATATAATTAGGAATCTTTTAGAAGATCAGGTTTTTAATGTCCTGCACTTCTCAATCCAGGTTTACGTGCATTTTGAGACTGATCTGGGTTATTTTGACTGTTTTCCACTCAGCTATGAGGACACTGCAAATACAGGCATTGTTATATAATTACAAGTCTTGAGTTTCCAAAGAGCCATAAGCTAATCAGCATTTCCTTTTCTGGCTAAGATCTGAGCCTAGAGGATTTATGCTAGTCAGCCAGCTAGTAACTTAGTGCTTCATCCCCTATCCACAGGCCAATGCCCAATCATGCATCCCTTCTTCCTTTTCACAATATGTATTGCTAGCACTTTGCTGCATTTTTGAATTTACCCTGAGTGAGTGCACATATTTTGATATTCTGATATTTTGAAACTCTCAAGCCCCTGGATTTCTGTATTCAGACTCCTTCCTCTAATAATACCAGCACAAACTACTGGAAGATGGGGAAGCTCCAGAATCCCCTGTAATAAAAGAGCTGTCTCTTAAAGCAGGGGTCTCCAATCTTGTCAACTTTAAGATTTGTGGACTTCAACTTCCAGAATTCCTCAGCCAGCTTTGCTGGCTGAGGGATTCTGGGAGTTGAAGTCCACAAGTCTTAAAGTTGACAAGGTTGGAGACCCCTGTCTTAAAGCACAAAGCAGTGATTTAGGTCATTTCTGAAGCTATCTGTCTGCAGATATGCGACTGACACAAGAATATTGGAATTGATCACAATTGCAAGATTCTTGGTTATCATCATGCAATATTCAGAGTGTGCATGTCACCCCATTGTCAGGTCTGTGCCTTTATCTAGAATATCTCTCCAACTAGAAGTTATTCTCCAATGTCTCAGCCATTTCTGTAACCCTGCTGGAACAGGACATGAAGCCAACTTTATGTAACACAGCTCCCTCCATCCCTAATTGAATACAAGCTAAACTCATTGGCGTTGATGCGTAAGCATTTTAATGAATGCTTACGCATCATGTCCATTGTTTGTGTCTGTTTCTAGGTAACAACCAAGTTCTTTAATATATGCTTCGGCTATTGTTTCCTTTTAAATTGCTTGGGTAAGGATCTAACAATAAAAGACAGATCCCATTTCTTTCAATGTTAATAATGAAGAAACAACATCATGTACTGTAGAAACTATGCATTCATTTTTCCCTCTTCGGGTGCCTCCTGTGGATAATTATCTCATGAAAAGCAACCTTTAGGTATTCCTCTTCTATTTTAGTTAATCTATAGGGGTTTCTATGTTTCTAGGGAACAGTGCTCCATCAAGTAACTGCTGAATTGAACTATTAGCATTTTTCTCCCATTGAATTCAAATTTAGAAAATGTTTCCAATGCAGATAATAATTATGTAATGTTAGTGATTAGCTTAGTAGAGGATGGATGGATGTGTGCATTTCTGTGTAGGACAGTTAGATGATAATAGATACTCTTGTGTTTTTATTATTATTTCAACTGCTGTTGCTTAATGCCCTCTCAGTCAATAATAAGACTCCTCTTATTTCTGACCTTATTATTGAGAAGCAGGCTAATCTAGCTTGTATTACTGGGTCCTGAAGGGTGGATGCTTCTCTCTGAAATGTGTCAACCAGATTTAGGGTATGACAACTATGACCTTATAAACAACGACTTCTCATCTCTTGACTGGCAAAATCTATTCTCAACCTGTATCACTGCAGAAGACCACTATAGAGTTTTCCTACTTGAAGTCAAGAGAGTCATTAATCTTTACATACCACCAACCATCACCAAAATCAGAAAAAACAAATTACCCATATCAATAAAAAAGCTGCAATCCAAAAATCCCTCTGGAGAAGAAACAAAAAAGGGCTATGTAACAAATTTCAAAAACCGCTACAGAAATATCTGCAACCAAATAAAAACTGAATTTTTTTTTTGTTTTTGTTTACATTTATACCCCGCCCTTCTCCGAAGACTCAGGGCGGCTTACAGTGTATAAGGCAATAGTCTCATTCTATTTGTATATTTTTACAAAGTCAACTTATATGCACCAAATATCACACCAAGCAAGAAGAAGATCTTCTACGCACAAATTCCAATCATGCTTTTTATAATTTTGTAAACACCAAACTTAAAGACTCGAGATCCATCCCACCACTAAAACAATCTAATGACAAAGAATATAATGATGAAACAGTAAAAGCAAACACATTCTTGGCTCAGTCTTTGTTAACAGTAATGGCTTATACCCGACATTCCCCAATTGTACCAACAATGAATACAACGATCAAACACATATAGATTTCATAGAAGATAATGTTGAAAAAGCTCTTTGCAAACTTAAATCATCTCTATCTATTGGACCTGATGGACTATACTTCTTAAAAAAGCTTTCCACTAATATAGCAGAACCCCTAAGTATAATCTTTGAAAAAGCTTTCATGACCAATTCCCTTCCCAAACTTTGGTCACTAGCCACGGTCATCCCTGTCTTCAAAAAAGGCAACCCCAGCCTAGTCGAAAATTACAGACCAATCTCTCTATGCTGTGTCACCTGTAAAGTAATGGAATCTATCATCAACCAATCAATTACCCTCCACCTAGAAACAAATAACCTACTCTCTAATAAACACTTTGGTTTCAGAAAAAAAATTATCATGTAAACGTCTCCAAAAACTAAAATCCTACGGCATCTCAGGACCCCTCCACAATTGGATAACTGCTTTCCTGTCAAACAGACAACAAGTAGTCAAAATTGGCAATGCTATATCAAACCTCGCCACATTCCTAAGAGGACTCTAAGGGGCATGCATAAGAGCACAAATGTGCCTACCGTTTCTGTCCTATTGTTTCTTCTCATATATATATATATATATATATATATATATATATATACATATACATACATACATACATATATATATATATATATATATATTTTCTGAGGTTTTCACGGGTGTTTGTATATAGGTCTTTGGTTGTTCGGGTTTTCTCCCGTGTAAAATTGGAAGTGTCTTGGCGACGTTTCGACGAAGTCTCATTCGTCATCTTCAGGCTTCAGCTTCGTGCTTCTGGCAGCAATGTGTGATCGCAGCTGTTTCTTCCTTTTAACTGCTAGTGGGGGTTTGAACTGATTGGGTGGGAGCTTGGCTGTGCTCTGATAGGATGGGGGTTTTTCTGTGCTCTGATTGGCTGGGGGTGTGTCCTGTGTTGGTGGGGGCTTGGTTGTGCTCAGTCTAGTCTGTGCTGCAGGGGGATTTGAGCTGGTGAGCTGCATAGCTGTTGTTTGGCTTTGTGGTCGTGCTACATCTTTATAGTGGGTGTCAGTCTGCTGCATGAATGGATTGGAGGGGTTTGAAATGGCTAATGTTGCAGCTGCGGTCTGGCTTCTGGTCCTTGGTCGTGCTTCATGATCAGTGTGGGTTTGGGTCTGCTTTCTGGGTGGATGTGCGGTGGTGACATATATATATATATATATATGTTTATATTACCTTGTTTCTCCTCATATATATGTTTATATATTATATAAGCATTTATGTAATGCTTGTATATATTGTTACGACAAATAAATAAATAAATAAATAAATAAATAAATAAATAAATAAATAAATAAATAAATAAATCCTGTTCCTGTCAAAAGTGTCATTCCCCAAGACAGTGTTCTTGGACCAACACTCTTCATATTATACATTAATGATCTCTGTTACCATATTACAAGTAATTGTGTTCTCTTTGCTGATGATGTCAAACTATTTAACACCACCGACAATACAGCTACCCTTCAAAAAGACCTTGACCTTGTGTCTGAATGGTCTAAAACTTGGCAGCTCCAAATCTCAACCAGCAAATGTTCAGTCTTACATATTAGAAAAAAGAACCTAAACACTAAATACAAGCTTGATGGACATTACCTTACAGATGACCCCCACCCTGTTAAAGATCTTGAAGTTTTCATATCAAATGACCTAAATGCCAAAGCCCACTGCAACTACATTGCAAAAAAGAGCTTTAAGAATTGTAAACCTAATCTTGCATAGCTTCTTCTCCAAAAACACTACACTACTAACCAGAGCATATAAAACATTTGTTAGACCAATTCTTCAATACAGCTCAACTGTCTAGAACCCATACCACATTTCTGACCAATACAATTGAATGTGTCCAGAAATATTTTACAAGAAGAGTTCTCCACTCCTCTGAATACAACAAAATACCTTATGCCACCAGACTTGAAATCTTGGGTTTAGAAAATTTAGAACTACGCTGTCTTCGGTATGACTTGAGCTTAACTCATAGAATCATCTATTACAATGTCCTGCCTGTCAAATATTACTTCAGCTTCAATTGCAACAATACACGTACACACAATAGATTTAAGCTTAATGTTAACCGCTCCAATCTTGATTGCAGAAAATACGTCTTCAGTAACAGAGTTGTTAATGCTTGGAATACACTACCTGACTCTGTGGTCTCCTCCCAAAATCCCCAAAGCTTCAACCAAAAACTGTCTATCATTGACCTCACCCCATTCCTAAGAGGCCTATAAGGGGCGTGCATAAGAACACAAAAGTGCCTATCATTCCTGTCCTATTATTTTCTTTCATTATATCCAATTAATATAGTTATTCATACTCATACTTATATATATGCTTATATATTATATAGTTATTTCATGCTTACGCTTATATATACTATGCATTTCATGCTTACGCTTATATATACTGTGTGACTAAATAAATAAATAAATAAATAAACAAATAAATAAATAAATAAATAAATAAATAAATAAATAAATAAATAAATAAAACATCAGCCAAGACCCCCGGGCAGGGAATGAGAGCTGGCAGTCATCATTCAGGAATCTCTGTTTAACCAATTCTGTGGGTGTGGCTTGGTGGGCGTGGTGTGGCTTGCTGGGCGTGGCAGGGGAAGGATACTGTAAAATCTCCATTCCCTCCCCACTCCAGGGGAAAGCTACTACAAAATCCCCATTTCCTCCCGATCAGCTGGGACTCAGGAGGCAGAGAATAAATGGGGATGGGACCAGTCGGTATTTACTGGATCTCTGAACTACTCAAAATTTCTGCTACCAGTTCTCCAGAACTGGTCAAAACCTGCTGAATACCACCTCTGCTCTGTTAGCCTTCAGAGACAGTGCTGCACAAGTTGCCAATTGTGAGATGCTGTTTATGAAAAGAGGGTCTTGGTAGTAGTGGCAATGTGATCTGAAAGGAGAACTGAAAGGGCCCGAAATGGTCTTGTGAGATTATTTTATGCTGCTCCCCTCTGAAGGCCAGACCTTTTTGACTGATCTACCTGAGTGATGTACCCAATGGGGTTCCAGAGAGCTATATCTGAGACTCTGCTGCATGGTCCTGTTGAGACCTTGGCCACTGACTGGAATAGGGAGGGTACCGAGGTCTTGGATAGGATCACACCTGTCAATATTTCTCTACTCTTATTGGATCTGCAAGATATTACTCTGTGGCCCTGTTTAAGATTACCCAGACTTTCCCAGGGAAGAGAGGGACAAAAGTTTAACTTCAGGGCTATGTGGTAGAATTTTCTGTGCATCTGGCAGATGAAATTGTTTGGATCCATTCTCAACTGGAGACCAAGCTCCTTTGGAGACGTCTGGAGGGCCAACTTACTTGGTTATCTGGTAACAGTTTGATTCTGTTGGCTTGATGTAGTGGACAGTCTCCTCAGGACCTACCATGCTTCATACTTCTCCTGGTTGGCTACTACCCAGGAGGTGATATGTGACTCCTGATAATGGACTCTGGTTAATTGAGGGAGAGGGTATCCCCAACACCCCTTAAAGAGGTGCTGGTGTATCCGTTCTTCAAGAAGCCATTACAGGTTTCTATTATTCTGCATAATTTTCATCTGGTTTCCCAACTCCCCATTTTAGGGAAGATAGCTGAGAAAATTGTGGCATTGCTGCTCCAGAAGAATCTGGATGAAATGGATTATCTTGATCACATTTCAGTCATGTTTCAGGCCTAGATATGGGACAGAGGAAACATTGTTTGTGCTTGTGGATGATATCTGATGGCAGAGGATGGGGGTAGCAGATCCATTCTCATTTTCCTTGACCTCTCAGCTGGTTTCAATATCACCAACCATGATATTCTTTTAGGCCAGCTCTTGGAGTTGAAGATGGAAGGTACAGCTTTGTGTTGGTTTACCTCCTTTCTTTGTGGTCACTCCAAATCAGTATTGATAGAGAGTGAGAGGTGCAGCCCTCAGCCCCTGCTTTGTGGTATGTTGGTAATGCTCATGACTCTCTTCACTTATTTTTAATATTGATTTTAAGTCACTAGCGATATCATCCAGTTGTATAGCTCTGTTTCAGTTGAATAAAGTAATACTGTGGATGTTCTTTCATGATACTTGGAGGCATTGGGGTCTGTATGGGGAACAACAGGCTTCACCTCAACTCTGGTAAGACAGAGTGACTGTGGATGGGAGGGGGTTCCTCTGGTAGGTTATTATCTTTGATCTTGAATGGGGTTGCACTGTCTCAAATGAACCTGATCCATAATCTGGGTGTCCTCCTAGACTCAAAACTCCTCCTCAAATAGATTGCGGTCAGGGCTGGCTCATAACTTTGAGCTGTGTGCCACTTGTGTCCCTTCCTTAACCAGGAGATCTTCTTTCAATCATTCATGCCATGTCATCTCCTTTATGCTCTACTCCAATATGTCCAATATGGCTACTTTTGAAGACTGTGGAAACTGCAGCTGGTTCAGAATGCAGCCATTGGAGTAATTCTTTAGGACTGCACATGTAACACCTCAGCTGCATGAACTGCATTGTGTACCAGTGTGCTTCCAGGTCAATTTCAAGATGTTGATTATCACCTTTAAAGCCCTTCATGGAATGGGACCAGATTACCTGAGGAACCATCTTGCCCCAATTACATTCACCCATCCCACCCAGTCAGGCACAGAGAGTAATTTACACACTCTACTGGTTAAAGAAGAGAGCCTTTTCCGCCGTTGCTCCCACTCTATGGAATCACTCTATGCTCTTCCGTAAGCAAGTGAAGACTTGGCTCTGCCAACTCATATGAGGAACAAAGAGTATTGTTCAACCTCAGAGTGGTTATGGCGCCTTCCGCCTTCCGCCTTTAATTAATGTTTTATTCTTGCTTTTATTAGTTTATCATTCAATTTTAATTCTCTTTTAACTATATCTTTATATGATTTTATGACCTTTTATCTGTAAACCACCCAGAGTTACTTAGACATTGAGATGGGTGGTGCCTAAATTTGATAAATAAATACAATAAATAAATGTTGTATTCATTTAGGCTCTAGGCAGAAATATGAAGAACGTATTGCTATTCTTTACATGGCAGGGCCATTCGTTCTAACTAGTACCGTTTATCTCAACAATTGTGTCTATAGACCTACCAAATCAAAAAGCTTCTTAAATACTACAGAGAAATTTCCATAACTTAATGATATTTTCAAAGCCAGGGATGAAATGTAAAATTTGTTACTGTGGGCATGGCTTGGGGTGTGTGTAATGTGACTGGGTGGGCGTGGCCAACTTTTTTTTTAACTTTTACAAGCATTTTTTCTACAACCTCTTCGGCCAAAGAGGTTGTAAAAAATGCTTTTAAAAGCCTGTAATGATTAGGCAACTCAGCTTGGATCGCCCGAGGAAAAGAAGCTCTTAAAGGGTTCTGACGATCCCAGCTGAGTTGCCTGATCACCAGAACCTTTTAAAACATTTTTTCTACAACCCCTTCAGTCAAAAAGGTTGTAAAAAATGCTTTTAAAAGGTTCTGGCGATCAGGCAATTCAGCTGGGATCGCCAGAGGAGCCTTTTAAAAGCGTTTTTTTTACAACCTCTTTGGCCGAAGAGGTTGTAGAAAAAATGCTTTTAAAGGGTTCTGAAGATCCCAGCTGAGCCGTGGAATCATCAGAGGCTTTTTTTTACTTTTAAAAGCATTTTTTTGGCCAAAGAAAAACGCTTTTAAAAATTAAAAAAAAAACCTCTGATGATCATGCGGCTCAGCTGGTGTTGTGAGGGGAGGCAGGGATTTTTGCTATCGGTTCTCCGAACCACCCACCGCCATCGCTACCAGATCGGGTGATCGAGTCCAAACTGGGAGTATTTCACCCCTGGTCAAAGCCCTTGTTGACCTTTGTGGTGGGAAAACAGACTATTAACACAATTGCTATTAAGAATCATCTCCTTGGTTTTCTGTGAAACTCCAAGTAATATAACAAGCTAGAAAAATAGCAAGAGCACAAAGTGTATAATATTTGCATTGGCTCCTAGACATGTAAATGCTGTGTCTATTACCTGATGATGGAATCTGTGAAGAAGGCTCCATTGTATCTGTCATCTGCCTCTGAAAAAAAAAAAAACACTTGTTGGAACCTCAGAGCTGTACTGTGTCTTTGCTAACTACTGTTCAGTCACAAAAACTTCTGTTTTGGGCAGAATGTTTAAAAGGTGTCCGCAGGTACAGGTGTTCTTGGAGGACATTGCCTCTTTCCAATCTGAGTGTGGACATGTTTTGGGGATACTCAGTCTCCAGTCACCCTGATGGATGATTTCCTACAAGGGAGAAATGTAGAAGAAATACAATTTATTTATTATCCCACCTTCATTCATCGGAGTGTGGACTACTCACAGTCGATTAAAAAGAAATAAGAATTTGCCCTGCTATCTAGTGCAGTGATTTCCCCATTTTTCTGGTAAGTTATAAGATCTAAAAAGTAAAAGAAAATCGATGGAGCATAATGCCTGACTGTCATCAAGGGGGCTGTAGTCACAATACGATATTCAGAATACAACCCAGGTCTCCCATGGTGCACCAATTCTCAATCCGTAGAGATGGTCCATGAAATTGATTGTTGATGGTTTCAAAAACCATCAAAGAAAGAACTATCAGCGTTTCTATATTTTTAATCGACTGTGAGTAGTCCACACTCCGATGAATGAAGGTGGGATAATAAATAAATTGTATTTCTTCTACATTTCTCCCTTGTAGGAAATCATCCATCAGGGTGACTAGAGACTGAGTATCCCCAAAACATGTCCACACTCAGATTGGTCTCATACATTCCGGAGACATACTTGTAGGTTGCAATTCATCAATTCCTTCAGAACAGGTGTGTCAAACTCAAGGCCCGGGGGCTGAATGTCGTCTGTGGAGTGCTTAGATCTGGCCTGTGGTGCCATCCTGGAAACAAGAAAGGACCAGCCTGCAGTGCCTCTGACAGAAAAAAACAGAGCTCGGGAGGGCCATGGGTGGCCCTTGCGAACTCTTTTTTTTCTGTCAGAAGGTTACAAGACACAACTGCAGCCAAAAACAGAGCTCAGGAGCCCATTTTCACTGGCAGAGTCTTGCGCCCCACAGGCACGAGTGGCATTGAGCTGGCCATGCCCTCCCAGGCCATGCACACCCAGGACCCCCAAAGTCAAACACAACCCTGATGCGTCGCTCAATGAATTCGAATTTGACACCCCTGCTTCAGAAGTAGGCCCAACTGGTAAATAGACACTTAGAGGTTGGCCAAAAATATTGTGAGAGTTCCCACAACATGTTCTTGAAATCCTCAATAGGACTACTGCCTCCTGCCACCCCCCAAAATATGAGGGATCTCTGAGCTGCAGCATCCCAAAAGTGAAATACCTCCATGAAAATCACTTCATGAATACTAATTTTATGAAAAACAGACATGAAACTTAGAACAGAGCTCAAAAATTCATTTTCTGTGTCAAAAAGGTGCTCACTTAAGTACCAGCATGTACAGAATTGTTTGGTTCAGCAAGTATCTTAAATTCGAGGTAAAACTAATCTGCAATAAGTGACAAATTAGTGACAAATTAGTGACAAATAAAGAGGAAGTTAGTTTAAGTGTCAGCTCTGGTATGTCCGGCGGCTCGGGGCTGCCACTACAGAGGGGTGGTGCAGGGAATGGTGCGCATTATGGCTGCAGCTGCAACCCACCTCCCTCACCTGTCCAACTTGGCACCGGGCCTGCCACTGCCTCCACGATTCAGCTGTGAGATGCTCTCGACTCGCCGTGCCCAGACAGGAGGCAGACACCTCTGAATGACGTGGCCAGGCTCTCCATGGCTTCTTCGGATCAGCTGTGAGGTACCCTCACCATAGCAAGCCCAGATGAGTGGCAGGTGCCTCCAAATGGACATGGCAGCCTGGGAAGGACCATGGCTGCTTAGCAGACAGCTGGGAGCCAGAGTGGGAGTGTGGGGCATCTGGCTGGCCTGACTGACACTTGAACGTCCCATGGAGTGTGGGATTGCATGTGGAGGTGTGGCTGGGCTGACTGCTTGCTCAGTAGGCTGCTTGCCGGGATCGCAGGTGGGGGTGGGGCTGGGCTAATTGCTAAATGGGTTTGATTGCTTTATAAGGTGGTGGGGAACACAGAGCAGTAGCTCTAACAATATTCTCCTTTCGTTGATTGTGGTTGTCAGTATGTGCTGGTGTGGATAAACAAGGTTCTAACCATCTTCTATGTTTGGAGTCCTTCATTTCCAATCAGAACCTAAGTTGAGGAGCACAAACACAATTTTGAGGCAATTTTTCATTTCTAAGCTGCTCTTTGCCAGCCGGTTTCTTTTTCCTCAATAATGATTGTCTATCTCTTTATTTGGCAATCTGCGCTTGCTAGTTTTGCTAACTGAACCAAACGTAATCACTTTAAGGGGCCCCACTGTTATTATTTTGCTCCAATTAATCTTTTTCTCTAGTTAATTCGGGGTCCAGGATGAGGTGTGACTCCTACATTGAAGTCTAGCTATGCTTTTGACCAGGGGTGAAATCCAGCAGGTTCCGACGGGTTCTGGAGAACAGGTAGCGAAAATTTTGAGCAGTTCAGAGTACCAGTAGCAGAAATTTTGAGTAGTTCGAGAACCAGCAAATACCACCTCTGGCTGGCCCCAGAGTGGAGTGGGAATGGAGATTTTGCAATATCCTTCCCCCAGGAGTGGGGAGGGAATGGAGATTTTGCAGTATTCTTCCCCTGCCATGCCCACCAAGCCGCACCCACAGAACCGGTAGTAAAAAAAAATTAGATTTCACCACTGCTTTTGACTCATGCTCTTACCTTGAGCAACCATATGCTTTTTTTAAATGGGAAGGTTTATACAACACAGTGCAAGGTCTCCCAGTTTAGAAGCTCTTATAAGAGCTGTGTGTGTAGAGGGGGGGGGGCTGCTTTCCCCCCCTTAAGTGATACTGGTGCAGATTCACTGGACACATATATTGCATAAGCCTCTATGTCAGCTCAGAAATTTGTATTCTGAAGATTCACCTGTATGTGTCACAGGAGGAGCAGCCGGAAATTAAACTGGCGGGAATGCAGCTGGAACCTTCCTTCTCATTTACATCGTCACCAACTTCTCCAGCGGGGATTAAAAGCATCAGGAAACTATGAAGCCAATCTGAGTTGTAACAGTAGCAATGGATAAATGAATTAATTGGGAAAAGGTTTCACCAAGAATGCCAGCTTTGATGATCCACAGGGAAAACACCGAAGTTCTTATTTGCAACTATGCAGACACTGCAAAATATGGTAATTTAATGAAAATCCTTACCACCTCAATGTTAGATGCTGAAGAGGAACAAGGAAAGAAGCCAGCAGCTTTGCTGGAAAGACCGGTATTGTTTTCCTGAATAGGCATCCAGAGCTATCCACAATGATCCTAAAATATCATAATCAGCATTATGATGTTGTGACTCTGATTGTGGGGTGTTTTTTTTTCCCCCTACTTAGATTGCAACCAATAGATAAGAGGTAGAGTTTGTGATGAAATTTTTGTGGTTTTTTTTCATTTGCTCCCCTTTTCTGCAGATGCGCGTGCTTTGATGGTTGCTTTTCCAATCTCCAACAACGTTCATGCTCATATGAAATCAAATCTCACAATAGCATAGGGTAATTGAAAAACAAATACGTTTACTCCAATACTTTTGATGCTAAGAAGAGAGAGAGCGAGACATATGGTTCTATTAATTTCTAGAAAATATGTTGCTTTCTGATCGACCATTATCTATTCAAAGATCAGTCAAGTGGTATACGACAAGGTGGTAGGACATGGGGGTGGGGGGGTAGAAACACCATAGGTTTTTAAATGACCGAAATAAATGCAATCACTCTCTTCTGTGATTCTGACTCAGGTGTCTTAGAAAAAGTGACAGAATGAATCCATTTTCCCAGGGCCTTTTTTTTTTTTTATTCAAGCTGTTGCCCTTGGATTGCTTTTATCTCCAAGGAACAAAATATGCACTTATTATATATGTTTTTGCATGCCTGAGAGTCTAAAGTGAAAGCAGAAGTTTGAGAATGGGAGAAACCAGTTGTATCTTCCGTGTTTATTTCTTCAAGTGCTCTTCAACTAACTCCTGCAAAGAATGAATTGGTTCCATTGAAAGTGTAAAAGTATTCTCCTTTTTAAGTGCTACCTTATGATATTCCTCCTATAATGGAATAGCTCTGAAGTACTATATACTTCACATGGAAATAGACCATAATCGTTTTAGAATAGGAAGATGCTCTTCAAGAAGAGATGAATGGGAATGGAATTGAAGCAGGAAAATGCAATTAATTATTAATTATTCCTTTCCTATCCTTTCCTATCATATCCCAATTTCAAACGCCTCCAATTTAACTTGCCTTGCAGTATGTCCTTCTTTGCGTGCTTTCAGTTTATGCAGAGTAGTAATGACCAATACACGCTCCAGAACCTTTCATGGTGGTCAGAGTTCTACAGAAGAATAGTGGTTTGTGGGCAAAAGCCATTGTGGCCAAGTTGAGAAAGAGGGTGGGGGATGGAGAGAGGGAGGGGAGAGAACTCTACTGCAATAGAGTTATGCATTTGAATGGGTTGATTCTATGCAATATTGAATGGAAAGCCAAATGAATAAGGTTATGTTAATGCATGGATCTAAGCATAGTTCATGGTTCATCGTCCTAACTCCAACCGCTGGGTTCACATTTCATGCTGAACCAACACCAAACAAATCACCAACTGGACTGAGCCCAGCCCAGTATATAGGACAGATATTTTATTGCATTGTGCGACACCTTTTCCACGCAGGTAAAGATTTGATATGTAAATAAAATGCTTTACAACTACAATCCTTTAAATGCTGCATGGGAAACTTCAGCTAAGACTCAGACTCTTAAATAAAGAAAAGAGTTTCCAGCGATACTGAATCATCAGGCGGAGAATTCCCAGGAAAGCAAACCAGCGCAGTGTTGACTTGACATTGTCTGAAATGTTCCCTGTGGCACCCTTCCCAAAAGCAGATTAAAGCCAAACAGCTGCTGATACGGAAACCAACTGTTTGAACTGCAGTGCACTTACATATGCTAATTGTGTCAAACACTCCTTGTAAACGTGAGGCAGGAAATGACTAAACATTTAGTGCTCGTTATTTAGTAGTGTTCCTGGAGACACGTAGGTGGTGTGGACAGCATGGTATGTGCATTAAAATGCAATTTAGGTCAATGATTCTTTAAAAGGTCCTGTCTTCCTTTTCTCTTCCACAGCAGATTACAAAGATCACCTTCCGGAAAGTTACTGTTTTGCCACCAGTCTGAAAATTACAAATTAAAATGACTCACGAGACATATACATAAAATAAATATAGATTTTCCTCCTTATACTTATTAAAAGTCTCCTAGAAGTTTGTAACATAAATGATACATAAGAATTGTACTGTAGAGCAGTACAAAGAAAGGCAAGCTGTTTACATATATAAATAAATAAAATCAACTAAGGAAATTGAACGTTTTCTAGAAGAAGCAACCAATACAGGGCAGTGGTAGGATACAAAAAAAATATTACTGGTTCTGTGGGCGTGGCTTGGTGGGAGTGGCATGGCATGGCTTGGTGGGCATGAGAGAGGAAGGATATTGTAAAATTTCCATTCCCTCCCCACTCCAGGGGAAGGTTACTGCAAAATTCATAATTCCTCCCGATCAGCTGGGACTTGGGAGGCAGGGAATAAATGGAGGCGGGGCCAGTCAGAGGTGGTATTTACTGGTTCTTCGAACTACTCAAAATTTCCACTACTGGTTCTCCAGAACTGGTCAGAACCTGCTAATACCACCTCTGATACAGGGGTAGTGTTTGGAACTTTTTTCTTATTGCTTCATTCACATCTTTTCTTGTTTTATTAAAAAGCATATAATTAAATCAAAGTGTGTTCTACTAAAGACATGAGGCTCAACAGATCCAATGCAGTGCATTGGGCTGGCCTGAAATTAATGGGTCATAAAAGATAGAGATGGAAACAAAGGTGCTGCTGAACAAATTTGGTATGCCTGTGATGTCACATGGATCCTTGACCTTTGGAAATGATCTTTGGAAGTGCCAATCCACTTTGGAAAAGTGAAGGGACAAGCAAATTGTGATTACAGGCTGCATGTGTCTGGTGAATGGAGACCAATTACTAGCCATTCACTTTCTGAGATTGGGATGTAGGTCAAAGAAACAGAACTATAGGAATGATTATATCTAATTGCTGGCAATAGCACTTAGACTTATGCACTGCTTCATCGTGCTATACAGCATTATATGAACAGTTTAATTAGCATATTGCCCCCAACAGTCTGGGTCTTCATTTAACTGACCTCGGAAGGACGGAAGGCTAAGTCAATCTTGAGCCAGTGAAGATCAAACCCCTGACAATGGGCAGAGTCAGCTTGCAATACTAACCACTGCACCATGACAGCTCTTAATCCATCTAGATCAGGGGTGTCAACTGGCGGCCCACAGGCCGGATGTGTCACATGCATGCCACGCCCACTCCAGTTCCACGAAGAGAAAAAATGTTGCAAAACATCACATGATAGTAACATGATGCCGTGAGTTTTACACCCATTATCTAGACGATCAATGGTGACCACTTTGGATCCAAGCAGCAGTCTTTCCACTCCTTACTTAAGAAAACTTTTAACCACGGGATGATTTTATTATTCTCTTTTGGCATGCATATTTTGTATGAAAGCATCTTTCTTTCCATAGATAGATAGATAGATAGATAGATAGATAGATAGATAGATAGATAGATAGATAGATAGATAGATAGATAGATAGGTGGATGTATGGATGCACAATACAGGCACTTCTCAAGTCTGAATATTTGACAGATGGAAGATTAGGGTATCAGTGAACTGGCTTGCTCTTACTAGCCCCCACAGTTTTTGCTTCCCTGGATGACTGACCATTTACAGAGATTGATATCTGATTTATTTCACATAGTATCATTAATTGTAAGGTACCTTGAAGAACATGCAGTCTGAAATTGACACATATATGATTTAATCAAATATATAATTAAATATATAAAACAACTGCAACCTCTTTTGCTTCCTAAATCAAGGAATAAGAAATGTAAATGTACTTTCTTTTTAAAAGATTCTTTTAAATTATGTTTGGTGACATTTATTTTGAACTTTATAAGTAACTCTATATGTGCATGAATGTTTGTTTGTTTGTTTTTTGTTAAATTTACATGTTGGCCATCTCGCCATCAAAGTGACTCGAGGTTGCTTTTCTATAAAGCCTTACGTTCCCTCTAAATATAACTTGGGTTTTTAGGATATATAAACTGCTACAATCTTTTCAGAGTTGTTTACAATAGAAAAATTTAAAAAATAGTATAACTAAAGATTTTAAACATTTCATTGAAACAGTAAATCAGCCAGCCATTAAAATATTAATGCACATTCAAATACCTAATCAATTCCAACTGCAGCCCTTTCGTTTTTTAATGAGACATAGTTTGGTAATTAGAAGTACATTTGTAATTTTGAAGAGCCATATGAAATTATAAATAGCCTTATTCAATATTGTACCACAAGATATGTTTGCATAGATGGAAGTTACACACACACACACACACACACACACACACACAAATATTCTGTTCATATTGCACTATGGCAAGCCATTAGGACTATTTCTTCACAGGGTATTTCCCAACCGGTTGCCCACTCCTTTTTAAAAAAAAGTTTAAAATATATTTTAATTTTAAACAATAATATAAAGATAGTGGTATGTTGTAAAGCACAGCACTCTTCCAGAGCCAACTTTATTTTCATACACCTAGTTTCAACATAAGGACCACAGAATTTTTTTTTTTTAATGGTGAGTAGTTTGCAGGTTGGTGCTGTATTTATAATTGCGCCTCTTTGCACAGAAATAAGCAAAAAAAGTAAAGGAGAATTTATCATGAAGATAGTAAGGCTCAATCTCACCAGATTCTATTTTGGTAAATTAGTCGGTGGTTGTGGGGGGGATTTAGGTTTTTTTTTGGGGGGGGGAGTGGTCAAATTCAGAGCGGTAATGATTTTTAACTTAATAATAATAACAACAGAGTTGGAAGGGACCTTGGAGGCCTTCTAGTCCAACTTGCCAAGACTCCTCCTGCTTTTCCTCCCAGTCTTTTTCTTTCAATACCACAGCCTGCTCTGAAAATGTCCTAATTTCCTTCTGGCTCAAAACAACCACTGAGCTATGGGCTAATAGAAGCAACAGGTGGTAGATACTCAGTCATTTCAGCAAGCTTTCAAGAAGGAGACACATTGAGAAAACTTCCTCCTGTGTAGATCTATGAAATTATACGGGCTTTAATTATTCCTTAATTGATTATGTACCATCAAATCAGTCTTAATTCTTGTGATCATGTAGATAGCCTTCTCCAGGAATGAGCTGTCCTCAGCTTGGTCCTTCAGGTCTTCCAGTGGAGTTGAGTACCCTTTGCTGTTGTCACACTCCCTTGGCATAAGAATATAAACCTAATAGTGCAATGCTGTTGATTTCCCTCTTCTTCTTCTTCTTCTTCTTCTTCTTCTTCTTCTTCTTCTTCTTCTTCTTCTTCTTCTTCTTCTTCTTCTTCTTCTTCTTCCTCCTCCTCCTCCTCCTCCTCCTCCTCCTCCTCCTCCTCCTCCTCCTCCTCCTCTTCTTCTTCTTCTTCTTCTTTAATTAGTCTTGGTTTTAGAAAGAAAAATGGATAATGTGTGAATCAGCCCTTTGTTCCATTTCAGGTCTATTCCTTCAATGAGCAATGACTGCCATCTCCACAGAAATCAGAGTTTCAAATATTTTTATGCCTAAACCAACAACACATAGCATGTCAGTTTGTTCACAGGTTTGATTCTGAGTATTCAGAATGTGCTTTTGGCTTAACTGGTTTGTGAGTCAGGTTATATAAGATAGGTGTTTTGAAACTAGTATTTAAACAGAAATAGAAAAGGAGTGAAGAGGCAAATATAATTTTGTGTGATTACATCATGAGCCATTTTTTGGGGGAGAGAATTCAGTAAGTTCTTTACTAGCCCAAAACTTTGAAGAGTGAGTTCTTTCATCATTATTGACCCAAAAAAATAGAAGGAAGGCCCATTACAAACTGCTTACATTTTGTCCTGTTCACAATCCCTTGACCCAGTTTTTTGCTTCTGACTGAATACATACTTTTCACTTGTTCCATAATCACTTTATATTTTGACTCACAAATGTGCTCTCTTGCGTTTCACATTCTGTACACTTACTGTCATTTATTATGGAGCATCACAAATGTCATTATTCTCATAGTTGATGAAGGATATTCATTTTCAGGTGTCAAACTGTAGTGCATCAGCTCAGTGTCACAAAGAAGGAAGAAGTCTAATTTTTGCTCTTTCTTTGACCAGTATAAAGCTGTTTAGGATACATCATCCTCTTACTGAGATCAAGGAAGCTGTTTTGTCACAAAAAATATCTAAAACAAGTGTAAAATAAGCAAAAAAAAAAATTACAGCTGCACCACTTGATTGTGCAATGATCTATTGGGGGCTTTCTTTTGTTGGCAGACAGACTAGGTAAACTGGGTTCTTCCTAACAATCAAACAATATTAAAAACAAGACTCTTTTTTCCCCCTTAAGCCAGTGGTTCTCAACCTTTATAGTGCTGCAACCCCTTTAATACAATTCCCCACGATGTGGCGACCCCAACCGCAGATGGGGAAAAAAAGCGGCAAATTTTTTTTTGAATTTATCGTGCCTGAAGCCATATTGGCTATTGAACTGTTTGCGATTGCTTTGAGGATGGAGGCATTAAAGCGGAGACTCCTCCCCTATTAAATTTATCGCGCCTGAAGCCAGATTAGGCTAGCAATTGGGAGTGATTGTAGCTGGCTTGAGAGGGTGACATCAGAGCAAAGATTTCTCTCTTTTTTAATTCATCGCGCCTGAAGCCGAATTTGGCTAGCGATTTGAAGAGCCTGCTGCTGGCTTATGGAGTCAACCATTGGAGCGTGATTCTTTGACTCGCAAGTATACTTCCCATATTTCCAATGGTCTTAGGCGACCCCTGGCAAATCGTCATTCGACCCCCAACAGGGTCGTGACCCACAGGTTGAGAACCGCTGCCTTAAGTGGTGGAGCTGTAAATGATTTAACTGCCATTCTGGGCAGCTAAATCAATTCCCAAACAGGAGGCCTTGCTGAAGTTTTTTTTTAATAGTAATTTTACTAAACATTAAAATGAAAAAGATAAGAACTATTACAAACTAAAAGAATAAAAAAATAGGAACTGACAAAAGAAGGGAAAAATAAAAATAGAAAAATAAAATAAAAATAAGAGTATAATAAAGAATAAGAAAAGAAATATATAAAGAAATACACCCCCCCCCACTTTATAACAAATATAAGCATTTTAGGAATTTATTAATCTCTCTTTAAATACATCAAAAATATCTTCTTCTTCAAATTTTACTGAAAGCTTTGCTAAGAATTGTTATCTATGAAGAAATCCTTAAAGCCTCATAATTCAGACCTAGTCAACAAATATCCATTAAGGCTTACCAGAGTTAACCACCTATCTATTTTAACTGATGAAATAAACCAACCTTACATTCTTTCCTTTTACTTTTAAAAATCTTGATTTTTAATCTCTTCAAAAACTGTCCTAAATGTCATTTCTTTTTATTTATTTTTCTTTGTCCCTTATCACAAAATCTTTCAATGTTTTAACAAGATTCTTTTGTAAATCCAAGGAAATTTATCCAGGTCACTTTTTAAATTTATGGGTACATCCATCCCTTTTAATTATGACATCCACCAGTTTCATTTGCATATCCACTGTAAAATCTTTTTTAATATCCTTCTTGTAACCTGACATTTTTAAATCCACTTTCATGTCAGCCTCAGTCTTGTCCAGTAAAGCTTGTTCTTCTGCCACAAATCTTTTAAATACAGATTATCTATAATGGAAGTTTAAAAATTAATTTCTAAGGCCATTGTTCAGAAATATCCTTCAATACATTCAGTGTTAATGTATGTTGCTCCATTCTGTATTAATAAGTCAAATAGATGTTCTTCTCCTTTAATTGTGTTCTTCAGTTCCTTGTGGTTTCTTTTGGTGTTCGATCTTCAAAGTCCCACTCTATTATGTTTTGTAAGAATTCAAAGCAACAGAATGTTTCCCATAGGAAGGATTTTTTAAATCTTATTTCAAATCCAGCTAGACCTTTAGTCTATTTGTAATTTTCCAAAACCAATGTTATAATCACCATTTGATATGTTTGTGTATGTGTGTATTTCTTAAATTTTACTGAAAGCTTTTGCTAAGAATTGAAAGAGATTGTCACACAATATTCTAAAACTTGCTGTTGCAAAGGTTCCTAATAATTAAACAGCCATTAAGAGCAATTTCTGAAGATAATTAAAAAATAAGACTCGGCAAACTTTATGGCCATATAGCCTTTATTACAGCTGTGAGCTTAGTTGGAATCCCTGAACTCCCAGCCACTCAACTTACAAGTCAACCACAAAAACCTCAGTTCCTGCAGTCTACTCATATGAAGCAGCTTGGACTACATGTGGGCGATGTTTAGGGCCTCTGGTGGCTCAACGGACTAAGACAGTCTGTTATTAACACAGCTGCTTGCAATTACTACAAGTTCAAGTCCCACCAGGCCCAAGGTTGACTCAGCCTTCCATCTTTTATAAGGTAGGTAAAATGAGGACCCGGATTGTTGGGGGCAATAAGTTGACTTTGTATACAATATACAAATGGATGAAGACTATTGCTTAACATAGTGTAGGCTGCCCTGAGTTTTCGGAGAAGGGCGGCATATAAATGCAAATTAAAAAAAAAATTCACAATCTCTCCTTTTTTCCAGAGACACTTCACTGACCAGAAAACATCATCTGGACACCATCTTTGCCAGAGAGTTGTCCCTACTCCTTCTTCACTATGAATCCATACTGGATATCTGCCTTGTTAAAGTTTTCATTATTATTTTAATTAGTAGTAGAATTTTTTAAAGATATATAAAGTAAAGGATTTCCAATTCAGTGAAATATGGTTAAAAAATTAAAGAACTGCTTTGTGGTCCTGAGCTTGTTAATATAGGAGTGTGATTAACAATGGGAATGAGAAGGATACACACACACTGTTTGTAGCCCTATAACATACATTTGTTTACTAATATTTTAGTGCCTAAAATATAATTGCTACTAAAGAGTTTAAATGCTAAGTAAAATTTCAGTTAAAAAATTAAATGGAATGAAATAATGGGGTATCAACTTCCAAGGTTGTAGGAATGTACATTGCAATGGCCCATTGGGTGAAGTAGATGATTCTACCACAGTAATGGTGCTATCTCCATTGTTTAGGAAGTGTTTGCTTGTAGTGGAAGGACAAAGATTAACAGTCCAGCCTCCATGTGTTATATAGATTAGAGGAGTCTGCATTACAGAGATTAATTGCACTTGGACTTCTTAGATAACAATTGGATTCAAGCATCTGTTGTGACTATCAGTATTATGAGTGCTTTACACATATTTGCTTCAGCCTTTTGAAATAGCTCTGTAGGTTAAGAGTCCAATTTCAAACAGTAAATCAACTATTAAATATGTATTAATAAATAGGAAGGTAGTGAAACATTAAACAGCTTTGCCCTGAATCATAGCAGTAAAATCTATGACTCAGGTCCCAAACCTTCCTCAATACCAAGGGCATTCCCCCGGTGGGGTAGGGTGGGGTGGGGGAGAAGGTATGTGTCAAGAAGGTAGCCATCAAAGCATGAAAGAAGCCTTGCCCTTTTCTACATATGTTGCACATCATGTGGTTGTGGCTGCAGTCTTAATTTTTTAAGCCCTCCCTACAGAGACCCAGGATCACAATCCTTGATTTAAGTAACCTTAAAAGAAAAATCACAATGTATTTGGTTTGCAGAGAATAAATTGGGGGCATAACTTTTTAATGAAATGAGAGAGTCTTTGATTTTTTTTTTAAAAAAAAAACTCTTATGGGTATAGCAACTTCTTGATCTGATTACTACCAAGCCCCTTCTCGCCTTTCTTTATGCCTTAAGTTATACACATAGATAGATCAGCACACACACACACACATATGGGGTGGGGTGGGGGGTTCTGTGACCATTTGATAAACTTTTTAAAAAACAGTACTAAGTTTGCTAAATAAACTCCTGGTTCAAAACAGTGTGAATGGGACAGGCAGCTTTGTCCTACAGATATTGAAAACTTATAATATCACCATCAATTGATCTGATGCAAAATTTTAATTGAAGAACTCCTTTAAGCATTAGAAAAAATCACTCTGAGTTAAATTTTTTGTCACCGCTAGATTTATGTAAAATGCATCATACAACTTCTCTTCTAAAATATTTCTATCTCCCAGCCTGTTCCATTCATTCTATTTTAAACCAGGATTGTATTTAGCAAACTTAGTTAGATCTCATTCATACCACATTGTTTTTATTGGCATGTTATTCAATGCAAAGTTATATCCGACCACCGAAATAGAGAAATAGCAGCAATTTCTTTCCTGGAAAGATATTTACCCAACCTCCATTTTATATTTCGTATTGATTTTATTAGTATATAAATCTCTATTACAGAAAACAGAATTTCAAATCATTTAATGACTGATGTTGCTATGGTTACGTTAGCCTCAGCATGATAGTTGTGAGGAAGTTAGCATTTCTCAAAAGTGGAATCTACTAATGTTATGGAAAATAATAGTCTATTTCCTGCAACACCATCAGTTTCTTTTTGTTCCAGATCAGTGTGGACTCTTCACTTTGGGAGAAACTTAGTGACATATCTTTTCATGTAAATCCTGTAAGGGTTATAAAAAGTTTAGTCTAAAAGCTAAAAAATGCACACAAACAATTCTTACCAGAATTGTAAAGAGGTGTCTCTTTGTTCTATTCTTACAAGATAAAAATGTCAAAGATCTAAAATATATGGAATCATATATGACATAGCCAAGGCCATCACAATCCCACTGAGTCAAAACAGGGTTAGACTCAGGGGTGGGATTCAGATGGTTTGGACCGGTTCGGGTGAACCAGATGGTAATTTTACATGCCAAACTGGTAGTTGTGGAGGTTCTGGTAGGGCAAAAAACGGGCATCCTGGAAGTCTGGAAACAGACCCATTTTCAGCCTCTGGAAGGCCTCCAAAGCCCAGAGGAGGCCATTTTTGCGCCCCCCCAAGGTTTGAGGAAAGCCTCTGGAGCCTCCCCCCACTATGATGAAGGAGGCCAAGTAAGGCCAAGTAAGGCCATGGCCACGCCCAACCAGCAACCGGGTAGAGAACTGGTTGCTAAAATTTTTCAGTCCCACCTCTGCTTAGACTATAGATTCCTTTATGTAATCCAAAACATCTTCCAGTTCTATCTGGAAACTCAGAGACAGAGCAGTTTGAAGGATAAGCAGCATAAAATTTAGAACAATCGGTATGAACTGAATATGACAAAGAATATCCAGATGATATAAATAATATTCTATATGAGCTACCCAGAGCAGGCAAGTAATCAAGGAGCCAAATTAACTGAATACAAATAAATGATTTTATTTACAAAGAGAAGTAGGTAGAATATGAAGATACGAGAAGAGAATATGAGAAGTAGGTATTCATTAAAAGTTGATTCCACTTATGTTATGGGGAATAATGGCCTGTTTTTCACAATATATAGGTACTGCTTGACTTTCAAAAGTTTGTTTAGAGACTGTTCGAAGTTACAGCATCACTGGAAAAAATGACTTATGACCGTTTTTCACACTTACAACCGTTACAGCATCCCCATGGTCAGGTGAGAAAATTCAGATGCTTGGCAACAGACTCATATTTATGATGGTTGCATTGTCCCTGGATCATGTGATCACCTTTTGCAATCTTGTGACAAAGTCAATCAGGAAGCTAGATGCAGTTAACAACCGTGTTACTAATTTAATGAGTGCAATGATTCACTTAACATCTGTGGCAAGAAAAGTCATAAAAGGGGGCAAAACTCAACAAATGCTCCACCTAGCAACAGAAATTTGGGGCTCAATTGTGGTCTTAAGTTGAAGACTACCTGTATAAAGTTCCTTTCTGTTTCAGGCCAGAATTAAGTCCAAGCTCTTCTTAATAACAGAGTCAATTCACTTTTAGTGTCATTAATTCCTCATAAATGAACAATACAATAATGAAGAAAGATAGAAAATAATATATAATTTTCATGTATGTTGAATCTTCTAAAGATTCTGAGCCCGAATAATTCTGAGTATTTCATCCAAACTCCCCATATAATAGCAGTGACATCCCCCCTCCCCGTAATATATACCAGTTAGCACAGTGGTAGTATTCAGCTGCTTTTATCTGGTTTGAGCAAACAGGTATCAGCGGCTGTGAGAGGCTCCGCCCACCCGCCCGGACATCATCACATCCCATTTTTGACACTCTGTGCATGCACAGGTTCTGTGTTGCGCACGAGCAAAGCAAGTGCACGCGTGCTCATATTTGCAAAGGTAAGTCAATACCACCACTGCTATATTGGGGAGAAAAATTGCAATAGAATTATCACAGAAATTATTTATATTTTGTATTTCTTAAGTGCCTCTCTCCCTCATAGAGAGGTTCTGGGCAATATAACCAATACAATTAACATTGAAATCAGAATTAATTGAGATTAAAAAGTTTTAAAAATACAAGAAATAACATCAAAATTCTCTGACTGTCAGGGTTGCCTAACAGCATGTGATCATTTACTGTCTTTGCTTGAATCAGCTTTATCGATGTCTTCTACATTGATTAAACTTCAATTGATTCTTTTCCTTTCCTTTTCATCTTGTGATAGTTAAACATGGAACCACATGATGAAAAAGTCCCTTAAATTCTGTACTGGGACTTTCCTTGATCAGCAGATGTTATTGCACTCTAGTTTGTAATCAACTAGTGAAGTTCCGTTAACAACACCAACAACAAAAATTTGAAACAATAACGGCAAAATCAAAACATTTTAACTTTTTTTTTTAATAGCAAAGAGTTTTCTTCAATTTATGTTGCCAATGCCATTACAGTCTTTTTTATGCGTGCATGTATATGATGATTGGGTCAAGAGAGTGGGTGAGCATACATTTTAAAAACAGTTTTCTCTTGTGAATATGTATATTTAATAAGGCTGATTCTCAATAAATTGCAACCTTTTAAAGTGTTTTAATGGATTCTCTCAGCGCAACAAGACTTCTATTCATAGTTAAATTCAACAAATCTATTTATCCGTCGTGGAACTGACCTTTGATCATGCCATTATAACTCAGCTGGTCACAAAAAAACATCAGCTGATAATCCCTACACCCTTCCAATACAGAAAGCAAAGATCAGTTGGGGTAAAGCAATCTCCTCTCTCAACCCTTAAAATAATACACAACCAACATAACCCATGATATTATTGTCTTTTTAGACTTGCAGAATACCATATTATTTTATATACTACTACTGTGTTTATGAGGTAGCCATAAAGGTCTATGGAATTTTGGCACAGAATCTAAAAAAAATAGTTTTACAGTTCAAAAACTCCAAATATAAAGCTACGAGACCAACATCTTACTACACAACTAAAGCACTGTAAGGTTCATTGTCCTGTGACTGTCTTGTGCTCTGCCTTGACTGTGTGCTAACAGGGAAGACAAAAAAGGAATGGATGAACAAAATACATTCCCATTCTTTTGAATATGCATGAAATTGTAACGGTCAATGCAATCCAGGGGTGAAATCCAGCAGGTTCTAACAGGTTCTGGAGAACTGGTAGCAGAAATTTTGAGCAGTTCAGAGAACCGGTAGCGGAAATTTTGAGTAGTTCAGAGAACCGGCAAATACCACCTCTGTCTGTCCCCAGAGTGTGGTGGGAATGGAGATTTTGCAATACCCTTCCCAGGAGTAGGGAGGGAATGGGGATTTTGCAGTATCTTCTCCTGCCATGCCCACCAAGCCACACCACACCTACCAAGCCACGCCCACAGAACCGGTAGTAAAAAAAATTAGATTTCACCACTGATGCAATCCTGTTCTGGTCAGAAGTAGCTACAAGAAGTTCAATGAAGCTTATTCCTGCTTAGTGAATAGGGATTGCTGGATAAACATCAATAATGAGATAGGCAGCATATGAATGTAATAAATATAAATGACACAATCTTATTTTTCTTTGTTACAGGTATTGCTGATAGTATTAGAAATGAACACCAATAGCATCTAATAACTAGCAAAAAAAAACCAACAAGTTGAATTAGCAAAAAAAAAAAAAATTAAAACCATTTAACAGAATAACAGAGTTGGAAGGGACCTTGGACAGTCCAGCCCCCTGTTCAAACAGGAGACTTTATACCATTTCAAACAAATGGTTGTCCAATCTCTTCTTAAAAACCAGCAGTGTTGGAACACCCACAACTTCTGGAGGCAATTCATTCCACTGATTAATTGTTCTAATTGTCAGGAAACCTTTCCTTGCTTTTAGGTTGGTTCTCTCCTTGATTAGTTTCCATTTATTACTTCTTGTTCTGCCTTCAGTTGCTTTGGAGAATAGGTTGACCACCTTTTCTTTGCGGCAAGACCATAGATACAGGAACACTGCTATCATGTGGCCCTCCTTCTTTTCATTAAACTAGACATACCCAATTGCAGCAACCATTCTTTATATGTTTTAGCCTCCAGTCCTCTAAGCATCTTTGTTGCTCTTCTCTGTACTCTTTTTAGAATCTCAACATCTAGCATTTAAGTATTTATTAAATAGACACATAGGCTGCCTCCACTGCAGATTGCAACGCTAGGAGGTTTATTACTCTTAAAATATATAAGACCCAAAAGGAAAATCAGAAATCACAAAAACAATATAATGACCAAAAACATGTCAGGAAACAGTAAAACCTTTCACAAAACTATATAGTCATGCCCAGGAAGTAGGATCACAACTGGTTATCTGAAAAAGCCAGGGTCAGCTGTGATCCCAATGTGGTGGCCCTTGCATTGGTTGCCATACAAGGTACTTAGGGTAAGAGGTGATCGTTTGGAGAATAATAGTAATAATATCATGAAGAGAAGTATCAAGATCTGAAAGTCAAAATTGAAAGAATATAGACGGGTCGTGGTGATTTGGTAACTAATGCATAGGGTGCAATACCAAATATATATATATATATTGGGTGGCACTTAGAAAATTTGTGCATTGAGAATATTTCCATCTATCAAACACAAAAGGCACCACTGCTTGGATCTGCACATATATTACACGGATATCTTACGGCAGGGGTGTAAAACTCGCGGCACATGGGCCAGATGCGTCATGAGCTGGCCACACTCACCCCTGGTTTAGCGAAGGGGGGAAAGTCATGATACGTCATCTGACGACGAAATGACAATGCGAGTTTGACACCCCTGCCTTACAGCATCCTAGATTCTTGGGAACAACTCAGTACCTATGAAGGCCAATACCAGCTAAAGAAATGGCAATTGTGACTTCATATTGTTGTGAACACAAACATGATCTATTGAATTATGTGCCATTTGACTCTCTATGACTCTGGGCACCTCACAATGATAATACTTATACATATATATTTGGGCTCGTGAGCTCAATCAATATATGGCTGAAAGGTTTGTTCTTCTATTAGTAGGAGTCTTCATAAAAGGAACATGAGCTAATAGCCCCTTGCGTTTCAGATGATCTTTGCATCATGAGGAAATATTTGGATTCACAGAATAATATTTATTTTCAAGGATAATCTTCAAAGGAATTTTTTCTCCCTGGAGCCTTTGGAGACAGCAGACTAATCTGTTCTCTAATACCTGTTATAAAGAATATTGAAATCTTGCCCTTTACTTACAAGAAGCTACAAATTGTTTACAACATAGATTAAAAATAAGAATGAAGCTGCTTTTTTTTATTTTGCATGCTTGCTGAAACTGGTCAGCTTGATGTTCCTGACTTCCGTCTACAAGAACAAAAATTCCATTCTGGGGTGAAAGCCAGTAAAGCAATCAACCTTCATTTTAATTTGCATTTCTCTGTCAATAGATAACAGATTCAACCTTTTCTTCCAACACCTTTTTCTACATTCCCTTAAAGTCTCTTCAGGGAAGAACTGGTCTATTACTTTAACATTTAAACTATTTTAATCAAAACCAATTTTCATTTACACTTTATACTCTTAGTGGTTTTGGAATTAAAATTATTTGTTTTGCTTTTCAAACCTCTTACTATAAATATTTCCAGGGAAACTTATTGATCAGTCAATATTACAAAGGTTGGTACCTCCATTACTAAAAAATGGGGAGAGGATTTTCCCAGTTAAACCAGTGGTTGGTTACTCCCGGTTCGGTCTGGTTCTTGCAAACCGGTAGTAAAACCAGCGGGAGGCTCCGCCCACCGACCCGGACATCACCATAGACAATCTGTGCATGTGCAGAAGGGTGTGCGCGTGCAAGCCCATTGCGAACCGGTAGTAAAGGTAAATAGAACCCACCCCTGAGTTAAACCATGATAACCACGGTTAAACCGTGATAAAGAAAAAAGTAACAATGACCTGATAGAGATACATTGAAGAAGACAATATCACCACCTGATTGATATCGCTCAGAGGACCAAGTTCCAACTCTTCAACTGGCTCCACTCCTCTGACTCATTTGGAGCTGCAGGTTTTAAGACAGATGGAGAGGGAGAAGAATCAGGGGGTTAGAGAGAGGGAGGATTGCAAGGATGTCAAACTTGCAGCCCGCAGGATGGATGCATTACATGCTGGCCATGCCCACTCCCCGGTTTAGCGAAGGAAGGGAAAGTCATGATACGTTATGTGACATGATGACGCAAGTTTGATACCCATAGGATAGAAAGTGGATGGATGGATGGATGGATGGATGGATGGATAGATAGATAGATAGATAGATAGATAGATAGATAGATAGATAGATAGATAGATAGATAGATAGAACAGGCAGGCAGCCCGGCAGATAATAGACAGATAGGCATCATATTAGTTTTTTTGCAGTTAGCATTCAGGAAGGAAAAAGAGCTGCTGTACAGATGAAAAGGTCAAGTGCTTGAGGTGGCAAAAGGCAATGAAAGGAAGAAAAGAGGAAATATGGTCACTTCAGGGGCAGGGCACATCATGAGAAACAGAAAAGAAACCATAGGCGTTCTTTTTCTCACACAATTTATTCAGTAGGTTTTTTTCAATGCAAATCTTGCACCAAGCTGTAATGTAAACCTAGCATTACTGCATTAAATATGGGATGGCAGCAGTAGCCTCTTTCGCCATTATTCTAAGGATTCCTTTGAAAAGAGGGTCAAGGCAACTAGATTTTGATGTATATTGCAGAGATTTTGATATATATTGCAGTCAACAGAGCCATACTTAATGCAGTAATGCTAGTTCCTAGAAAGAGTATATTATATAAACTCGGCTGCTTGTGGGATTTAAAAGATTGACTTCTTAACTGCTTCTCCAGCGGATTGTTTGGCTATCATAACCCCACCTAGCAGTGGGTGGCAAGTTAATAACAGTGAGTGATTTTCTTCTGAAAGACTTGGTTTCAATTCAAACTCTTCCTCTTCTAGATTTGCGAAAGCCTCTAGCCTCAGTTAAGCTCCAACAAAGTTGTGAGTCTAAAGGGTTCCTTCCTGATGCCTGTGCCAGAAGATAATGTATTAAGCAAACAATTCTCTAAAGGGACTGTTGTATGTGGTTTCTCCTGCACTGATTCCAAGGATCCTTCATTGGGTTCAAAGACGATGTGCAGAACTGCTGGACCAGATGCCTCTCATTCCAGACCAATGAAAATAATTAGCTTGAAGGAATGTAGAGAGTTAGACCCACTAATGGAACATCCTATTGTATTGGATCTCTGAGGGAGATGGCTGGTTAAAAATGAGAAAAAATGATAGATGATAGATAGATAGATAGATAGATAGATAGATAGATAGATAGATAGATAGATAGATAGACAGACAGACAGACAGACAGACAGACAGACAGACATTATATAAAATATATGTGACCAGAACCCCTTAGACTCACAGCTTGATTATTGAGAAGCAGTAACAATATAAAATAAAAGAGGCTACTGCTCTTCTGTTATAATTGAAGATTGGGAAATAGCAATCTAAACAGCTCTGGAAGGGAAGCAGAGGTGAGTTTCAACAGCTTCTGACCAGTTCTGGAGAACCGGTAGCAGAAATTTTGAGTAGTTCAGAGAACTGGTAGTAAAAATTCTGACTTGCCCTGCCCCCTTCTATTCTCTGCCTCCCAAGTCCCAGCTGATCAGGAGGAAATGGGGATTTTGCAGTAACTTTCCCCTGGAGTGTGGAGGGAATGGAGATTTTACAGTATCCTTCTCCTGCCACGCCCACCAATCCATGCCCAAGGCATGCTACGCCCACCAAGCCACATCCATAGAACCAGTAGTAAAAAAATTTGAAACCCACCACTGAAGGGAAGGTGAAATATCTAGGATTGTCCACCTGTCCAGAATTACTGAATGGAAAGCCTTGCTCTTTTCTCTTATATTGATCCCAGGGACAATCATTGTTTCTTTCAAAACGGCAGTTTCAGAGAAACAGCAACAATCTGTTCATTGTCACCAGAAAAAGGGTAGCATTTCTGGAAGCTCTAGAGGGCAACTATACTTATGGCTCCCCACCTTTGTTAAAATCTGAGGAATTGTCTGAGTTTGTATCACCAATTTAACAGCAACACGATCTAATTTGATAAGTCAGGCGATTCTTTTATTGTCATACCATTTTATAAAAGTTCTTTAATATTTTCCATAAAATGAAAAATTATTTTAAAAAAAAAAAGCTAAACAAAAAACAAACAAATTAAAGAATTAATAGTCCTATATCTGCCATATATTTCTTTAATGCACTTAAATCATGAATGAATATTATGGCATATGTAGGATAAGTATAACCAAATACCATTCACAAGCAGCATGAAAACAATCATTTCAAAATACATCAATACTAATTGGTAACCTTAATTGTATTGGCTGTGTGAGTGCCAGTCACAAACATTACTCCATATGAGCTGAGGATTGGCAGGATAGCTTCAGATGGAGATGTGGCACCAGCCTGACAAAGATGGCCCTTTGATGTTGATATTTGATTTCTAAAGTTTTATTGTTTATCAAAATATAAAATACAAAGAAAAATGAAAATAATGGGAAAGTAGGGGAGGAATAAATGTAAGACAAAAGGGAAAAGAAAAAAAATAGCATTGACTTCTAACTCTTTTTAGTGAGGTAGAATAAGATAATGCAGCCTCAATATTTTACTTTTGCACTGAAGTTGATATTTGTGCTAAAAACAACTACAAAAACATTTGTGAGTGCCACTGAAATCTTGCCTCACAATGCTTGGGACCAGGTAGTTTATTTTTGTTAGAAATATAAATAGGAAACAATGTTTAACTTTTCCTCCCACTCCTGCTCTGGTTCTGCTGTCCCCAAGGATAATAGTGTTTTAATAAGAAAGATAATGCATTTATACAATTAATCTTGTATCTCATTTGATTCTAAAATATTTTGGAAATGATGTTTTTAATGGCTATTGATAATACCGACATCCTTCTTCTGGACATTTTTGTTGCTTTATTTCACATTCTTTTTGCCAGGGACAGTCTAGGAGTTGCTCTGAGAGGGAATTGGGCAGTCTCTAATTTGGATTAATAAATAAATAACAAATAAATAAATAGAGAGGAAATGTTGATTAGTGGGAAGACACTGCAAGCAGTCCTTGATTTACGACACAATTGACTCCAAAATTTCTGTTGCTAAGAAAGACAGTTATTAAGTGAGTTTCTTCCCATTTTACAACCTTTCTTAGAACAATGGTTAAGTGAATCACTGCAGTTGTTAAGTTAATAACACAGTTAGATGGGTTCCCCATTGGGTTCCCCATTGACTTTGCTTGTCAGAAGATCACAATGAACATGAACCTGGGACACTGCAATCATCATAAATACATGCCAGTTGCCACCATCCAAATTTTGATCACGTTGACCATAAGGATGCTGCAATGGTCACAAATGTGAAAAATGATCAAAAGCCACTTTTTCAGTGCCTTTGTAATTTCAAACAGTCACTAAATGAATGGTTGTAAGTCGAGGACTACCTATAGTTTTGCTTCAGTTTAATAGAAGTAATCCGAACACTGTGTTTTAAAACAACCCACACCCATTTCAAGAGGCAAAAGCAAAAGAAAAAAAGGTCCTAATCTTCACTCAGAAAAGAGTAGAATTTTTACTGAGTTATATTGGAATTTTGAGCAGTAGTAAAAGATGGAAACAAACCACAGTGAACCAAGTTAAAGTAGCAAAAAAGAAGAAGTTATCCAATCTACTACATTTAAATCCCAGTGAGCAGAAGAGGAAAAGTTCCGACTCTTAAGAATGGGAATCTAATTTTAACCAGCTCCATTGTGAGGTAAGTGTGTGAGTCAGTAATGATTATGTTAGGTTACATAACCCGCTCTAATGTGCTGCATTTTAAAGCACATGGTGTTAGAGAGGAAGATGTTGCTTTTACATCCTCCTCCTTCCTCCATGCATATGTTGGCACATTCACTTCAAGAGAGACCCCTTATGTCATCTAAATGTATTTTCAAACCCTTGATTAAAAATAGCATTGAGTTGGTTATATAATGTGAATAATTGCACTATTAGAGTATGTGTGGGGGGGAGCCATCCTCCTTAAACATTCATATACAAAGTCATGTGTAGGAGTGAGATGAGAGTGAAATGCATAACTTTAAAGTTTTGTTATGTATGTTTCATAGGACACCGATTTACTCCCCTTGTAATTTAATTAATGTAAAGTGAAGCTAACTTCACCTCTGTGCTACCGAATCAACCAAAAAATATATGAGCCCATAAATATGTACGAGATAACAGAACTCAAAGCACTTTCTAAATATTATGTAGCTCTTTTGCAAGGGCCAACAACACAATAATCTGCTCATCATCATGTGCTCTGTGTCGTATTTGCAGGACTTAATTAGCATTTAGTTTGAAGAGAAGTTTACTCACATTAAGAGGAACAAGGGCACACTCTCCCTGCGACCAGTTTCCCCAAGGGCATCAGCCCTCTTCATCATTTCAGTTTATGTCTTTGTGGCTTTGAGCAGTACACTCTGAATCAGAAGGTAATTTGCATTAATTGCATAAAAGAGTGTCTCGCCACCCACTTGTGCATAATGGTCTGCTTGACCCTGGAAAGTCAGGGAAAAGGGCAAAATTTCAGCCTGAATTTTTCTTAAAAGGTAATGGTACAGGTTCCCCTCGCACATATGTGCTAGTTGTTCCCGACTCTAGGGGGCAGTGCTCATCTCCGTTTCAAAGCCGAAGAGCCAGGTCTGTCCAAAGACATCTCCGTGGTCACGTGGCCGGCATAACTCAACGCCAAAGGCACATGGAACGCTGTTACCTTCCCACCAAAGGTGGTCCTTTGGATTCCCTTGCATTTTTTACGTGCTTTCGAACTGCTAGGTTCGAATTAGAATTAATTAATTAATTAACATGTAAGAAAATTTAGAATTTTTCTTACATGTGAGTAAATCTCCCATTCAGGCTGAAGTCTTGAACAGAGATTACTTAAAAGAAAATCTTTGCTGATTGCCTAGCTACCTTTCCAAAAATTGGAAAGCTTACAGCAAAAGTTAAACTCAAGTTCCTGAAACATTTGGGCTGAAACTCATTCTGCATTTTTTTCTCTATCCCTTGTCACAAAGCATGGGCTACTGGTCAGACCAGAGGTTCCCAATCTTTTTTGGTTTGCGGCTCCCATAACACTTCGGATTTTTTCCGTGGCTCCCTTAATAGGTATATCCGATTTTTTTTTTAATTTTTGTCTCGGAGTTTGACCTCTCACGATTCCCTTGTTCCCTCAAATCTCCGCCTTGTAAAAGAGGTGACTGTTCTCGCCTCCAGCCTGACTCACCTGGGAGGAACCAACAAAATAGTTTTACTATTTTCTGCGCAACCCCTCTTTCCCGATGCCATCGAGCGTGATGGCCGCAGCCATGTTGAACAGCGTGTCAGGGCAGGCGCTGGATTCAAATGGGCGGGCGAAGCCGGCGCTCGCGCTTCTCCTTTAGTCCGTTGTCTGGGCAGGCGCTGGATTCAAACGGGCGGGTGAAGCCGGCGCTCGCGCTTCTCCTTTAGTCCGTCGTCTGGGCAGGCGCTGGATTCAAACGGGCGGAAGAAGCCAGCGCTCGCGCTTCTCCTTTAGTCCGTCGTCTGGGCAGGCGCTGGATTCAAACGGGCGGGAGAAGCCGGCGCTCGCGCTTCTCCTTTAGTCCATCGTCTGGGCAGGCGCTGGATTCAAACGGGCGGGCGAAGCCGGCGCTCGCGCTTCTCCTTTAGTTCGTCGGCGGCGGCTGCCGTCTTCCTACCTGCTGTGGCCTGCCCCGCGGAGGGTGTGAGTGCGGCTGCGCAAAGGTCCCTTGGCTTTTAGAGTTATCCCAAGTTGCGGTGTACGAGTCCCGGTCACTGCGGCCGTGTCCGGCTTTGTGCATCTGGGATCTCGCAACACCGCGTATGGAGCAGACGCTGCTTCTTCGCGGCGCCCTTATGACGATAGCGCGGCTCCCTGGGGAGCCGCGGCTCACACTTTGGGAATCACTGGGTCAGACCCTAGTGTTCAGGTATGAAGTTCCATTAGCAATTTGTCAAATTCTGAACTACTGCAGTTAAATGAATATGGGTATGTTTAAACATAAAACAGCAGTTTTGCCACATGTCACATTGGAACACAGGAACAGGGATGTTTCCTGGGTCTGAACTCAGTTGAACTAATTTAGTGCACAAGTCTAGTGGGCTTCTAAAAGAGTGGTAAACCCATACCCCCAAATGACCAAGCTAACAGGGGCCAAAGAAGGATTAGAAAGTAAATCTGATTTTTTAATCTGTTTCTATTTTTTAATCAAAAGGGACTCCCAGTATGGAGTTGGCTGGCTCTTAAATTGAATCATTGAGTAAATAGAGAGGCAGCAACTGGTCATAAACAAGTTCTGCCCGCAACTAATACTTCAAAGGAATGACAATGCTGGCAGTGAGTCCAGTTTTGCTCTTATGGTCTCAAGAGTTCAGAAATAGCCTGTGGATGGCCGTGGAATTGAACTGTATTAGGTAAAATGGCACCCCCATCTCAAGGAATAAAAAGAGTGACGCATGAAATCCTTTTTGACAATGCCAGCACAAATCTGTAATGTACCCACTGATAACACACCCCACAACACACAAATTGGCAGAAACTCACTCTCTTTCTAGGCTAAATTGACCTTTTGTGTAGCAGGGGATTTACTTTCAAAAGAGCAAGATCATATTCAGAAATAAATCTAGATTCTCTCAAAAGATATGAAACCCATGATTCCATGTAAAAACTATTAAGTAGCAGCAGCAGATCCTTTTCTATGGAGAAACCCATCAGGAGAAGGAAAATGCTGGCAAAAAGTGGCATATTCAATGGTAAATAGAAAACCTTTCTTCAGCCCCATCTGTATAAATTGCTGTTTCATAAGTGGAACTCTAATAAGAGTTCACTGACATGTTTTTCCTCCAATATTTTCCCTTTTACACTCAGCATGGGTTATAATTTAATTAAAGGGTGTCAAAGGAAAATGAAGCTGCCCCTGATATAATCACTGCATGTTGTGAGATAAGCACTGAGATAATGACAAGTAGGAAAAGCTATCATGAAAATGAGAAATTAGGGAGAAGATGGGATAATTGGGTGTTCAAAAAGTTTCTGTAATAAAAGTGCATTGACATTGTTTACTGAATTGTGCTGGGTAGATGTTCTCCAATGTTCCTGCCCTTTAAATAATATTTACTTGGTCCAGAATATGTAGTGAAAATGTTCAGCTTCATATTGCTCTTGGGAAGAATGTTTATTTGTAAACCAATAAACTTTCACAGTTCATTGAAAAAAATATAGCAATAAGCATAGAATTCTAACTTTGGTATTCTTTTCTTCAGGTTTCTGATGCATAGAAGGGTTCAAAGAAGGAAATATAAATTGTCAAATAACTATGCTGGTATATTACATTCAATTAAGTTACAGAAAGTAGGCAAATAGTTAAATCTGCATAAGACTTCTAATTTAATGTTAAGTTTTGAATGAAAACACTGTTATTAGATTTGAGGAAAAATAAAAACCCAAGCAAGTTCACGGTCATAAAAAAGGATAATGAAAATAACTAAAAATACATGTAATAACAATAAAATTCATGTTATGTTTCCCATCAGAGATAAATTACTGTATTGAAAATCTGGGTGAACTTCTTGTTTATATTAAAGTTATATGGCACACAAATAAGACACATCTGAAATGTTGTCTTTATTTATTGGACCATTTATACCAGGGGTGTCAAACTCGCTGTGTCACATTGTCATCACATGACGTATCACAATTTTTTCCCCTTCACTAAAATGTGAGTGGGTGTAGCCAGCGCATGACACATCCGGCCTGCAAGTTTGACACCCCTGATTTATACTATTAGATTTATTATTATCAGCTGCAATGAATTCTCAGATTTAACCAAGTTCACAAAATCTAGGAAAGTGTTTATGGCCTCAGATATGGAAGCATGGCAATGATTATGAATGGTCAGTTTCTTTCCTGGAATTGATAAGGTGAAAAATTTAGATTCAGAAATTGATGCTTTTGCTTGCTATTCTTGAGTCTCTGAACCTTTTTAACTCATTCCTCTTAACCTTTTTGACTTAGTCATTGAAAAACTCTTCAGGGGATTACCAGTTCCAAATTTGGGATACGATGGTGGGGGGGCAGGCTCAATAGTTCCAATGACTGACAGCAATCAGCAGAGCCTGCTGATCAATAACTTATTGGTCAGACCAAGAGGTGAAGTACCAATAATTCAAGATACAAAACTAAGTAGGTCTTTACAAGCATGAAACCAACCCATTCTAGAATTAGCTACTTCAAAAGCAAACCCAGAAAAGACACTGGCAAACCACTGTGCTGTTGTCATTAAAAAACATGTATATTTTTGTAACATTTAGGAGATTGGGTCATCAGTTGATGAAATTCCAATGAGAGAAGGCATACCTTCAGTTACTAGGACAAAACATTTAACTTTCCTAAGTAAATCTGGAGGCAAACAAACAAAGTTATTTATAAATGCACCTTTACTGGATCACAGTCCAAACACAATCAAAGTTAGTACTTGTATGTCTATAAAATTCTAAATCTATATCGTAATGCCTCTGCTGTTTAATTAATGAACGGCAAAATAGCCTCACCACTAATTTTATTAACTACAGTTCTCAGTGATGTGACCCTATTAAAGCTGCAAGGAAGTCTTGGCATTAATGGTGCCAGTACAGAAAAAGGAGCTTATCAATTTACAAGGACATGTACAATTGGAACCTGGAAGGAGAGAAGAATGAACCAAGGAAAACTCAATCCTATCAGATAATGACAAGAGTGTGAGATAGAATAGAGCTGTAATGATAATCAAAAGGGCATTACTGTTTTCATGGCTACAACCCAATAAAGCCAAATTAAAATTTTCAGAATTAATGGCTATCCAATAATTATCAATGTTCTAAAATATATGTAGTAACCTCAGATGCACTAGTGGAAAACAATGAATTCTATGGCAAATTGCCAAGGGTGATAAATGTAACATCTTGACAGGATGGAGTACTATGGATGAGTGGAATACAAGTGTTGACAAACTTAAAGAAGATTTGAATTTCCTGCAATAAATGCAGAAAATAATGTAGGTTTACATATATTTTACTTCTCGGGCCTAAAAACATGATCAAACAAGGTTCATAACAAGAAAAAGAGAATTGAAAAGCACAATCTAATATGCCAAGACAATTCTTTGTGGAACAGATTTTGAATTATTATTGTTTAATATATAGATTAAGAAAGCAGATATGAGAACAGTATATCAACAGGAATTGACATGGAGGTTGTATAGTTAAATTATAAGTTTCCTGTAAAGAAATAGATTCAATGCGTTTAACTTATGTGAAAGAAAATATAAGGACCTATGTGAAGAGATAAGTAAAATGAAATCTGAAAAAATGCATCATGAAAAGGAAAAAAAGAATACTACCACCAATTCCAAGAAAAAAAGATCAGGGGCCTTCAGAACAAAATATCATGACAGTCAAAGAAAATCAAAAGCTTTGAGCAGCAAGGACATATTAAAACTAAATACGAATTTTCAACATTAAGCAAACAACTCAATCAAGAATGTTGTCAAATAGTGGAAAATAATTAAAGAAAACTGAAAGATGCATTTAAAAAAATGACAGCAGTTGTAGGAAAATGTATAACTATGATAGAAGTAATAATACAAGGGCTGTAAAAAAGGCAAAATGAGGTTAAAAGATCAGAGACTATACTTCAATATTGTTCAAAAGGAAAATGTAGAATTACAGAAACATTTGTAGTGAGAATATATTCAGGAACCAGCTCCACTAGAAAACAAGACCAGCTGTCAAATAGAAAAGTGCCAGGTGCAGATGGAATACCCACTGAACTGTTTAAAGCTGCAGGAGAAGAGGTAGTAGAAGTGCTAACAGTTCTGTGTCAACACATATCTAACAAGACCGTGTGGTCTACAGATTGGGAAAATGTGCATTTATTTAAACTGAAGAACAAAACTGCAAGAGATTGTGTATATTACTTGACTGTTAGCATTAACTCCCTACACAAGTAACATTTTTCTTAAGATATTACAAGGATTAGAACCATCAATGAAAGAGAACTACCAAATGAACAAGCTGGTTTTAGAAAGGCAGATAAACACAAAACCAGCTAGCTACAGTAATTTGTAAGATGACAAATGGAGAGAGAAGAGAATGTAAGAAGAATGTTTCCTTGGCTTTACTGGATATAGCAATGTCTTTGTAGGCAATTCACTCCAGTTATGAAATATTTTATATAAAGTAAATGGTGACTGCCTGAACAAGTCCCTGCAGTTTGCTTGGCAAGATTTTGGAATTAGTTTGCCACTGAAATCTTTCCTAGGGCTGAAAGGTCATTCAGCTGGTTTTGTGCCCAAGGCAGGACTAGAACTCATGATCTCCTAGTTTCTAGCCTGGTGTCTTAACCAGTATGCCAAATTGAGTCAAAACAGAAGAATAACATGGTTTTAACATTGGAGGAAGAAACATCAAAAACCTATCCTATACTGTTGACACTACTGTACTCTGGTAGCCAAAAATGCAAAGGATCTGGAAACTCTTGTAATAAAGTTCAATGAGCAAAGTGAAAAATAGGAATAAAATTACATATAAAGAACAGCCCACTAATGACAACCGGTACAAAACCAGCCTTAGAAATGGTGAATAGTGTCTGTGTTTTAGGATCAACCATCAATAGTAAAGGAACAAAATCAGTCAACAAATATGCTGCAGATTAAAACTTGGTAGAACATGAAGGCATTGGGAAAAATATTCAGATGTTTATTAGATTAGATTAGAACAGTACAAGCACAGGGTATTTTTTGTGACCCTTTATGCAAGTGAAAGTTGGACTCTGAAGCAACAGCATAGAAAGAGTATTGATGCTTTTGAAATTTGGTATTCAAGAAGATTCCAAAGAGTACCATGAACAGCCAAGAAAACAAACAAATGGATCATCAGACAAATCAACACAGTTTCCATTTGAGGTGCAAATGACCAGGATCAAATTATCATACTTAACATAATTATCATACTTCAGACATTTCATCCAAAGACCTAGTCTTTGGAAACGGTCCTAGTGCTGGGAAAGGCGAAAGAAAGACAATGACCAGCAACAAAGTGAATGGACTCAGTTATAATAGCAATGGATACACTCCTGGAATACTTGAAGGACCAAGCTGCAGATAACTGTTATGGAGAAAATCTACGTAGTCGCCAAGACTTGACACCAGTCTTGATGGCACAATGGATTTAAATAAATTCAAAAGTTGATAGCTAAAATGAAAACCAGAGGCTAAACAACTAACAACAATCATCCAGAGTCCATTAGAGTTGGGCCAATAAAAATAAATAAATAAATAATAAAATAAATAAATAAATAAATAAATAAATAATAAAATAAAATAAAATAAATAAATAAATAAATAAATAAATAAAAGTGCATTAGTGGAGTCGCATAATTTTTGGGTCAATTTTAGAACATCGCAGAGGGTTGCAATTGAACACAATCTGACTATATGGAGGAGTGGTTATAATTGTCAGTTGTTGTATTTTTTTGTTTTTAATTTTTTTTATTTTTATAATGCTATAAGCTAGGCAAGCCATTTATCTGGGATGGGTGACTATATAATTCTATGAAATAGACTGCAAAAAAGCATAACTTAGGTGAAATTTTTAAAAACTTAGAAAAATGTTTTATAGGCACAAAAATTAAAAATAAGAAATCTGGCTTAATGTTAAAAATTAAAAAGACAAAAGATAATATCAACTAGAACAATTAATGACTATGGGAAGGCAATAGGCAATTTTGTGTTAGGGGTCTTAAAAATAAAAAAGGACCCTATTTTTGAAAAGAAAATGCTAACCCTAAAAAGAAGATAATGATAACTTTAGAAAAGATTATGAAGTATAATGTTATGGCAGAAAACACTGCAAGAGTTAATGTCCGTCCCCCACTCTCCCCTGCCCCCCAAGTGATAATGTATGGCTGTGAAAGAAAATAGACATCTTTGAATTATGCATCTGGAGACTGTAAGAAGACTCCAGGCCAAATAAAGACGAAGTGGCCTCTTTGGGAAGAAACTCACATACCTTGGGCATGCTAATGGTGGACTATAAAAGAATATATGGTTGGCAGGAATAAAGGAACCAGAAGGGGAAAGCAATGGATAAAGTGGATGAGTGGAATCAGAAATAATGTTAGAAAGTTGCTGGAGGAGCTATAGGAGTTATGAGAAAGACATCTGGATATTTGTCCATATAATTCCCATGTGCTCCTATGTTTCTGTGTGATCAGAAATATTGAGATTGATACCAGAGTGCTGCAAACTCCCCCAGTATTAAATTTAGAGTTAAGATACATTTCAAATTTCTTTTATCTCTCTGAGTTGAATTTAGAAGACAATAAAAAGACACTTCAAAGACACTTTTGACTTGTCTTATGTAAACTGAAAAAAAAAATCCTAAATAAAAATTTAAAAATCATCTTCTGAATCTATTTCTGCAAAACTTCTACCACAGTTATCTCTGTTTTAATTGTAATATTTAAAATCCAGTTGTTAAGAAGTAAGCTACATCATTTTCGTCTGAAATACATTTCAAACTGGAAGACCAAGGGTTTGATCACAAGTTAGCTTGGTTACTGCGGAGAAAAACAGTGTGAAGTATCTATAAATAACACACTCTTTGCAGACAGGCAATTTTGCAAACAGCGTTTGTCAAATGGCTATCATGTAACCTAAAACTCATATTGTCACATTACCTTTCTATAGAAGTACTATCCCCAACACTCCTCAATAACAGTGAAGGCCCCTTTGAGTGACTTATGGACCTGCCCCTGCAGTTTTCTTAGAAACGAAAAGCTTTTCAATGATATCTAACGTGTGTGTGTGTGTGTGTGTGTGTGTTTGAGTCTGTGTAAAGAAAAAAAAATGGCATTAGTAAGGAAGTAGACTGCCCATCCCTTAAACCTGCTTTTGGCTCAGTCATAGAAACATTTAGAGACAAAAACATTCATTAGAAATAAGAACAGTGCTGGGAAACAATACCATTAGAACATAAAACCTTAAGGAAGTAGCACACCAATAGTAAATTTGAATCAAAGAATACAAACTTTATCTACTTTAATGATTATTGTCTTTGTAATACCACTTCTACACCTGTCTTCTTACTCATCATCCTACACATGACACATCTAATCAACTATTCTGTATTGATCATGTTTATATTCAAATTTGCATGATTCTCTCAGAAGAGTTATATCCCAATCATTAAGTTTTGGCTGCTTCTGATACAGAAACAAACAATCTGTGCTTCAACAGAATTGTATGCTGGTCTCCAGTTTAAAGAAACTCAGAGAATTTGTGTGAAAAAATTCTACAATAATGTGTGTATTCAGTTCAATTACTAAGAGTGGAGCTCATGTGTTGAATAGACAACATCTTAATATTCAATTAAAGTAAGTTATATCATAACTTTTGTACATATGGATTGTTATTCTACTTGACTGCATTCATTGCAATACCTGGTTACATAAAGCTTGCAGCTTGTCATGTAATTTTTGAAAAACCAAGTGCACAAGTAAATAGATAACTTAATAGCTGACCAATCAAGGATTTTCCATATTATAGAAGATAAGAGAGGTGTACACAAAATGAAAATATGTTTTATTTTGAATCCAAAACAAATAATCATACTCCAGATTTGAATTAGTTGCACCATGGAAGAAACATAATTTGAAGGGAATTCATAGTAATTTTACAAGGTGAGAGACAATTTAGTGTAAAAAAAAAGCAGGAATATCAGCCATCACTCTCTGATCAAGGCATTTCCCCTTGTTACTTTTTGCCCTCTTCCAAGCACTTTCTCTTCCTTCCTTCCCTTTCCTGCCTCCTCTGAGCTGCTATTTCTACTGTTGGTTTAAATATTCCACAAGCCCACCTGTCCCTGATCCTTCCAGTACCTTTCCCTCTCCTCAGATTCTCCTCAGCAGCCATTGCTGATGACCTGTGTAGCATAGTCATCCATCTCTACTTCCCAGCATCTTCTCTTCCTTCCCTCTCCTCAGTCATCACTCATGTCTGCAAACCACTACCCTGTTTCCCCCAAAATAAGACATCCCCTGATAAAAAGCCCAATCAGGCTTTTGAGTGCATGGCAATAAGGCCAAGTGCTTATTTCAGGGTTCCAAAAAATATAAGACAGGGTCTTATTTTCAGGGAAACACGGTACCAAAACAACCCCTCAATCATAGCCTTTCTCCCCTCATACTCCCACTCTTCTGCATCTAAAATACAAAGATATCAGTTAAGGCACAAACCATGCAAAGCCAGTCTTTCCATGTACAGAACATTTTACATAATTCTTGGACATATTGAAATATTATGAAAATTGTTATGTTTGGGCAATAACGAGGCAGGAGACCAGGGTAGTGACAACAGCTCTTTAATATACAGTGAACCCAGCAACCAGTACTGGGGCAAACCTCTCTTTATATACAGTTCGGCCGGTGGCCTCAACCAATCAGCAACGTGCTAATTCCCGCCAAAACTTTTAAAGATACATTACACTCCTTCCCTCCCAGAAAACACTTTACTCATATTTGCATACATTTAGCATATTATTTCTCTACGTAGTCGCGCAGGTACGCTGGGCGTTTCCTAACTCTCCCGGACCTGCGCAGTTCATTATCTGGGAGTGAGTCGAGCTGACGGGAGGGACTGCTCGTTCCTCTCAGCTCCTCCTCCGGGCCATCCGGCCTTGGATTACTTGCCGAGTCGTGCCCGCTGTCCTCAGGAAGGACCGGATGGTGTCGCTGGACCTCGTCTGAGCCAGATAAGTCCCCCGTTTTTTCTCGGCTTGAGTCAGCTGCGGGTTCAATCAATGAGTAGTCAGGGCCCGTCCCATCTATCTCTGGTCTAGTGTTAATTCTATTTCTTAGCTGATCTATGTGGCGTCTCCACACCTGGACGTCCTCTATCTCCACGAGGTACGACTTGGGGCCCGTGGTGTCTATGATTGTTCCCTTTAGCCAGTTTGGGCCATCACCGTAATTGTGTGCCCATACATAGCTTCCTATGGCCAGTTCTCTTGTTTTGCCTGGTGTTGTTTTGTACCCGTCTGGCGTGTAATTCGGGTTTAAACGGTCTAATGGGCATCTTAGTTTTCGTCCCATCAGTAGTTCTGCTGGGCTGCGGCCAGTGGCCACACAAGGGGTTCTGTGTTGTACCGTTAGGAATGCATCAATTTGTGATTGCCAATCGCCTGGGCCACTTCTGGACAATGCCTCTTTCGCGCTCCGGACGAAACGTTCAGCAAGGCCGTTCGTCGCAGGGTGGAAAGGCGCCGAGAGGGCATGTCGGATGCCCTCTTCGGCCAAGTACCCCTCAAAAAGTGTCGCAGTGAACTGTGGCCCATTGTCTGACACTAGAGTGTCCGGCGAAAAGGTGCCTTAGTGCTGAAATGACAGCTTCAGCGGTTGTGGATTTCATTAGGATGATCTCCAACCATTTGGAGAATGCATCCACCACTATTAGAAACGTTTGGCCGTGGAAGGGGCCGGCGAAGTCTATATGTATACGGGACCATGGGCCTTGGGGTTTCTCCCACTCCCGGATTGGGGCCGTAGGTGGTAGTGGTCTGGACTCCTGGCACACTTGGCATCTGCCAACCTTGTCGCTAATCTCTTTGTCCATTAGGGGCCACCACACATAGCTCCTAGCTAAACCCTTCATTCTCACGATCCCAGGGTGACCTTCGTGCAGAAGTCCCAGAACTTTTCCCTTCAGTTTCTCTGGAACAACCACCCTATCTCCCCAGAGCAGGCAACCCCCTTGCACTGATAATTCCCCGCTTTTCTTAACAAATTCTTTGAAACGCCGCCCGCAGCGGCCACCCTCTTTGAACCCAACCAATTACAGTTCTCAAAGTAATGTCCCGGTATGAAGCCCGAGCCACCTCCTTAGACGTGACTGGGCCAGAGTCCAGAGAGTCAATTAACAGTATGGGTGTCCCCGGAGTGGGGTCCTCGATCGCCCCTGGCAGTGGGCATCTGCTTAATGCGTCCGCATGCCCCAACTCCTTTCCTGGCCGATGCCGCAGTTTATAGGAGTAGGCAGCTAGAAAGATAGTCCATCGGGTCAATCGGGGCGAGAGTGCCACGGGTGTTGGCCGGTCGCCAGCCAGCAACCCTAATAGTGGTCTATGGTCTGTAATAATTTCAAAGTCTCGACCAAAACGATTCGTGAAATTTTTCACTCCTGAAACTATGGCTAGGGCTTCCCTATCCAACTGACTATAGTTCCTCTCTGCCGAGGACATCGTTCTGGAGTAGAAGGCTATTGGGGCTTCTGTGCCATTCGGGAGTCTATGGCTGAGCACAGCCCCACCCCATAGGGGGATGCGTCGCAAACTAACACCACTGGCATTGTGCTATTGTACTGGATCAGTAAACTATCGTTCGATAGTAGGTTTTTTACTGCCTCGAATGCTCTAGCTTCTGCCTTTCCCCAAGACCAAACAGCATTCTTTCCCAGTAACTTATGTAGCGGCTCGGCAACAGTTGCCTTATTTTTTAAAAAGACCGCGTAAAAGTTCAATAGACCCAAAAACGCCTGTAGCTCTGTTTTGTTTCTGGGGGCTGGGGCCTTTTTTATTGCCTTGATTTTGCTCTCTGTGGGGTGAATTCCTTCCTTGTCTATTCGGTAACCCAAGAAATCTACGGATTCTACCCCTATTTGGCATTTGTTCATTTTAGCTTTTAGACCGGCTGACCGGAAAATGCCCAAAACTTTTCTCAAACGCTCTCCTAGTTCTTCCAAATTCTCGGCGGATACCAACACATCATCAAAATATGGTACCACCCCCGGGAGCCCTTGCAGAAGTCGCTCCATTAAGTTTTGAAAAAGGCCAGGTGCCACACTTACCCCAAACTGTAATCTGGTACATTTAAAGGCACCTCTGTGTGTTACAATTGTCTGGGCTTCGGCTGTGTTGGCATCTACGGGCAGCTGTTGATAGGCTTGGGCCAAATCTAATTTGGCAAAAATGTGCCCTTGCCCCAGCGAGTGCAGCAAGTGTTGCACCACTGGAACCGGGTAAGCGCTTTTTTGCAAGGCTTTGTTTAAGGTCGCCTTGTAGTCAGCGCAAATTCGAACTGACCCATCTGGTTTTACTGGGGTGACGATTGGCGTCTCCCATTTCGCATGGTCGACTGGTACTAGTATCCCTTGACTGACTAGTTTGTCTATTTCCCGGTCAATCTTGGGCTTAAGGGCGAAAGGAACCCTCCTCGCTTTTAACCTTATAGGGGCTACCTGAGGATCTAAGTTGAAAGAAATAGGGGTCCCCTTGTACTTGCCCAGGCAGTCCTTGAAAACATCTTGAATTCTTCCATGAGGGCGTCCTTTAGGTTAAAGTCGTTTCTGTAGATGCCAGTCACTCCCATGCCCAATGCTCGAAACCAGTCTAGTCCCAACAAGCTTGGCAGGGTCCCCTCGACTATCGTGATGGGCAGGGTTTTCTTGTGTGGTCCGTACTCGACGCGGACGGATGTTGTCCCTCGAACAGGGATGCGATTCCCTTGGTAGTCTTGAACTTTTAGCCGCTGTGTTCGCAGTTTGCGCTTGGCGATGTTCGGCAAAGCTTTCGCAAAAGTGTCCCAGGACATGATTGTGATCGCTGACCCTGTGTCCACCTCCAGTCGGCACGGCACTCCTTCGATTTTCGGTTTTGTGAAGATTTTCTTCTCTACGCGGGTCGCTGCACGACCCACTATCACGGTCGTTCGATTTGACTTCGCGCCCTTTTTGTTTTGACCAATCACGGGTCGCCTTGCCGATCCCGCGCTCTGATTGGTTGGTTTGAATTTTCGGCGGAAGGTTGGGGTGCTCGACAGACTTGAGCCAGGTGCCCTTCTTCTCGCACCGACATGTAGCGTCCTTGAACTTGCATTGTTGACGCTGGTGTTGCCCTCCGCAACTTCCGCAGTCATCGGTCTTCTTTCTCGGTTTCCGGTGTGGAAAACTCCTTCCTCATCCTCGCCGTCTGATTCGGTCTGAATTTCTTCGTTGTGGACCGGAGTTGATTTCGCGCTCGCCATTGGTGTGAGCGGCTTTTGTAGGGTTTCCGCTGCTTGGGTGGACATCTCATGAGCTCTGGCTTCGTCCAGAGCATTTGCCAGCGTTAGGTTGCTCTTGGATAGCAGCCGCCTCCGCAAACGAATGTCCCTGACCCCACGGATGAGTTGCTCCAACAGTTCCTCATCCAAATCTCGGTACCCACAATATTTAGAGGCTTTCCTTAGGGCGGCCATGTATTCGCTGATGGACTCGCCCTCTTGCTGTCTGCGCTCTCCAAATTCAAAACGTTGCACGTATTTGGACGGTGTTGGCGCGAAATGGTTCTTCAATAGGTTCTGCAGAGTTTGCCACGATACCGATTGTACCGGCATTGGCTCTGCCAGGGCTTGCGCGATGTCGATGACCTCGGGACCGCAGTGGCTCAGGAAATATGCCCTTTTTCTGTTGTCTGGAACTCCTTGCAGTTCGTTCGCCTCGAGGAAGCTCTCGAAACGGGTCATGTATGTTCCCCATTTCTCCTTGGATGGGTCAAACGGCGCGGGCGGTGTGTAGCTGGCCATCGCTGCGTTTCCGCCCTGAATTTGCTGGGTTCGGTCCTTGTCGTGCGTTCCGCTCTTTCCTGGTGCTTTTAGCCTCGGGATCCCATCCTCGTCGCCAGTGTTATGTTTGGGCAATAACGAGGCAGGAGACCAGGGTAGTGACAACAGCTCTTTAATATACAGTGAACCCAGCAACCAGTACTGGGGCAAACCTCTCTTTATATACAGTTCGGCCGGTGGCCTCAACCAATCAGCAACGTGCTAATTCCCGCCAAAACTTTTAAAGATACATTACACAAATACTTATAAAAGCAGCAATAGAGGAAGACTTTCTCTATAAGAGCAGGATCTTTTATAATAAGGTAAAAAGTCTGCATTCTCAAACTGCTGAGTGAAGAATATTAAAGTATGCCAAGGTAAATGCTCTATGATATTTTGCTATAAAAAGATGTTCCAAATATCTTCCTGCCTAGAGTACATCCACATATAAAGCTGTCACAGCGATTTATCAGTCTTGGAAACTTGCAAACCATTCTGGAAATACTGCTAAATCTTTTAAATCAATACATGTTTTTCACAACTCAAAATCATAGGCCCAATACATTGTCAAAGAAAGAGAAATAGATTAAATAGTCTGAACGATAGTATAGTTGAGGGCTGGAACTCTTGACATGTGCCATATTCTGTTCAATGTCGTTATCTATTCAAATATGGTATCTTACTAAGATTAATGGTGCATAACTATGCCTCTATTACTACATTGACAAAATTTAATGAAGTATTAACCAAAGCAAAGTGCTAAAGTTGGGAAAGTATATGGGGAGGTTGAGGTGGACATCAATATACTTTCAAAATCTGTTTGGATGGAAGAGATGTGGGGATGGTCCTTGAAAGCTACTGCCTGAGATGGAGACTCTTTAGCCTAGTGTTTTTCAATCTTGACAACTTTGAGATGTGTGGACACCAATTCCTAGAATTCCCCAGCAATAGCTCTGTGGCTATTGTTTGCCCTCAACTACTGTTATTAAGAATTGCTCCCATGACTTTACAAGCTCAGCTCATGCTATCATAGCTGATCATATTTTACCTCTCCTGAATAATTGCTTTCAGAGGATTTACCATTGTAAGCAACTTTCACAGGGGTTGGGAAGTCCATTTTTTGCATGTTGCCTTTTAAGCCTGGCTAAGAAGACCAAGAGAGTCCTACTTCTGAGGACGGGGGCAATTGAAATTAATGCAAATTATAGGACCCCTATAGTTTGGAAATCAGTTAAATGTATGAAGTCTTACAACCTTACTCCTTCCAGTCTACTATAGTTAGTCCTCGTCTTACAACAGTTTGTTCAGTGACTGTTCGAAGATACAACAGCATTGAAAAAAGTGACTCATGACCATTTTTCACACTTATGATTGTTGCAGCATCCCCATGGTCATGTGATTTACATTTACATGCTTGACAACTGACTCATATTTATGACGGTTGCAGTGTCCCATGATCATGTGATCACCTTTTGCGACCTTTTGGCAAACCAAATCAATGGGGAAGCCAGATTCACTTAACAACCATGTTACTAATTTAACAACTGCAACGATTCACTTAACAAGTTTAGCACGAAAAGTCATAAAATGGAACAAAACTCCCTTAACAAATTTCTCACTCTCAGCAATGTAGGAAGTTAGCACCCACCCCGCTCCTAGAAGAATGAAATATTCTAGGAAATATTAAAAAGGCAGAATATTATATCTCCCTGGATGAAAAAAAGGTGAAACATGTTCTTGGAAAGCAGGCCCCATTTTTGTTAATAGCCCCAGAAAGACTGGTGCCAACCTATCTACAAGGCAAAAGACTGGGCCAGTCTATCTACAAAACAAAGGAAACTGCCATTCATTGAATCACCCAGCAAGATCCAACCAAGCCTGGGACACAGACAACCTCAGCATGGGAGTCTGACTGCAACGAATAGGGGAAGTTCAAATTCAAAGCCCAAGAGAGGTTATAAATCTCAACCACTCTCTCTCTCTCCTTCCCTCCCCCCCCCCATGTGCTCAGTTGCCCAGGACCTCAAACCATGTGATCCTGTCCACCATTAAACCATCTTTCCAAACAGCTCCCATGTTTCCAGTGTCTTTCTCCCCGCTTGGAACTGAACCCAGATGGATTTTTCTTCCAACAGCAGTATCTGGAAACAAAATAGAAGAGAAGGAACTGTATAAAGTCACAAACTACAAAGACCTGAAAATAGTAGAATGGCTGGCAAAAGAAAGCAAAGATAGTACCAATCTTTGTACTATTGGTAGTACTATTGTTAGTACCAATAGTGTGGTAGGTACAATTCCAAATATAAGAATATAATAAAGAAAGGGAAAATAAATAATATAACACCAGGGCCTCTGGTGGCTCAGACTGCTAAGACAGTCTGTTATTAACACAGCTGCTTGCAATTACTGCATGTTCAAGTCCCACCAGGCCCAAGGTTGACTCATCCTTCCATCCTTTATAAGGTAGGTAAAATGAGGACCCAGATTGTTGGGGGAAATAAGTGGACTTTGTATATAATATACAAATGGATGAAGACTATTGCTTAACACATTCTAAAGCCGCCCTGAGTCTTCGGAGAAGGGCGGGATATAAATGCAAATAAAAAAAAACACATGAAGAAGACATTGGACATTTCTGCCAACAGCAACATAAATTTTGGGCTTAATTGTGGCCGCAAGTTGAGAACTACCTGTATTTATAAGGATTAACTCTAGCCTTCCCTAAACCTATCCCCTTCAAAGGAGCAGGAACAACTCCTGGATATTAATCGGCTATGCTGGCAAGCCCTTCTGTCAAGTGTCCTCCAGAGCAGGACTCTCCAACCTTGACAACTTTAAGACTTGTGGACTTCAACTCCCAGAATTCAGGGAGTTGAAGTCCACAAGTCTTAAAGTTGCCAAGTTGGATATCCCTGCTCCAGAGCTACCTGGAGCGGGTCCCCTGGGGACACTAAAAGAAAGTTAAGGTGACGTCAGTCGTCAGGCATGGACGTTATCAAGAGCTGCCATGCCGATCTTTGCACAAGGCAGGCGCCCAGGCACAAGTAGAGGCAAACTCTTTTGCTACCCACGTCCTTCTGCAATAGAGGCACCTGCCTGGAATACATTTTCGCTATTATGTGTCAGAGACTAGACAAAAAGAGCCCTGGAAAAGCGTGAACCAAGAAGCACCGGAAAGACGCAGGATTGCCAGCGGGGGTTTCCTAAACAAAAGTAAGATTTGTGATCCAGTCAACTCAAGCTTCTACACCAAACAAAACCAGATTTTAAAAAAATCCGTTTTTAAACTATGCTATTTTTATCTATTTAAAACATATATTATTTAGAGTACAGAAACACTTTTTAACATTTTAAAATTAAAAAAAAACAAAAACCTAGAAACCCTGACGGGGACCGGAAAAACCCAACCCTAGTTTATACATCCAGCCAACTCAGGAAAGGTCTCCCGTTGACGTCAAGAGCCCCGCCTTCCTCCTCCTCCCCCCCCCTCCCCCCGTGGCGCAATTGCGTCTCTCTTCCGCCGTCTGCCCCTCGCCGACCTGCCAGCGTGCGGAGCCACGTGAGGGGGCGGCGCGCGGAAGCGAACGTGGGTGGCTGCGGCGGCGGCGCGGACGTGTCGCGGCTTCCAATCAGGGGGCGGGGCTGCGGGGGCCTCGTGCTTTTTTCTTCGCGGCCGAGCGTCGGTTTAAGGCCCGCCCTTCCCCTCGCTCGGCCCCGGCTACGGCCGCCCTCGGTCAAAGCTCTGCCCCGCCTGTGGCCAGGCGACTCCCGTCTGGGGGCGATTTAAAGGGCTTCCGAGAACGCCGGAAGGGAGAGGCTTTGCCGCGGTGGCAAATCCGCGGTTGGAGCGGATAACGTGTCCGGACTGGGACACGTATCACGCTCCGAACGAAACACGTATCGAAACACGTGTTTGGCACGATACGTGTCCGAACCGAAATACGGTTCGGCGATAGGTTTCGGCTATGAGCGCGGTGCCTAAAACGCCGCTTCTCCCTCACCCGTCATCACGTCGAGCCTTTTTTTTTCCGCCTCACGACCAAGAAACGACTTTGGTTTTCCTCCTTTATACTCTGGACAGGCTCGCTTCCACCTTCCCCCCCCTCCGTCTCCCATGTGCCTTCTGGGCTCCTCTGCGCCCTGTGATGCCCATCTAGGTTGGCTTCCTTGGACGCTCAACCTCCCCCCCCCCCCCACCTCCCTTTCGCGAATAGCCTCCCCTCCCACAAACTCCTGCTAGTTTATTCTTCGTTTCCAACAAACAAACAAAAAAATACTCCCCCCCCCCTTCCGGGAATAAGGACCAAATTGCTTTGGGGAAGGAAATAGAAAGGGGGGGGGGGAAACGTCCGCCCCTCCCCCGAGGTTGCCGGCGCCTCGTGGACGTGGGTGGCGGCGATGTGACGCCTTTGCAGGTGCCTCAGTCGCCCCCCGATCGTGGGCGGATCTCCATTGACGAGGAAATCAATAATCCTATCACATAAAGCTTTTTTTCCCCCTCGGAAACTGAAGCTCGTTTGAAGAAAAGGGCAGGGCGGGCATATGTGAATCAATGCCCTCCAGGGTCGGAATTTTTTCCCCCCTAGTTAGCAAAAATATCTGGTTTGTTCTAGAAATAAATGCAACGCAAACGCTGGTTGCTTTGCCCTTGTATTTATCATCGTGGAGTTGTATTTATTATTATATATAGATCGTTGCTAGACCAAGTCCTATGCATAGGACTTCTAGTTCTGTAGCCTGAAACCTTTGAAGAGTCCGGTGTTGTACAAGTAGTTCTCCGCTTAAGAACAGTTCATTTAGTGACCTTTCAAAGTTAACAATGGCACTGAAAAAGGGACTTGTGATTATTTTTCACAGGACAGTTGCCGGGTCCCCGTGAACATGTGACATTCAGACACTTGGTAACTGACTTGTATTTATGATGGTTGCAGTGTGCTGGGGTCATGCAATCAGCTTGTGTGACCTTCTGACAAGCAAAGTCCAGGGATCTGGGGGAAACCAGATCCACATAACAACCATGTTACTAATTTAACAATGGCGGTGATTTACTTAACAACTGTTACAAAATGGGACAAAATTCGCTTAACAAATGTCTCACTTAGCAACACAAATTTTGGGCTCAAATGTGGTCATAAGTTGAGGGCTACTTGTAGATGCAGCCAACTGTGCTTTTTCTCACTCAAGAATAGTCTTCAATCCAAAAGATTTTATTCAATTATTGTATGTATCTGATCTTCATATATGTTGTACCACTGTTAAAATATTGGTGCTCACACCTAAAACTTTCTGATTATTAGATTTATATATTGCTTTAAACAGTCTTGACATTTCAAAGCCTTGTTAATGTCAAAATATTAACCCCTCGAATTTCTGGTTACATTTTTAACACTATAACACTTTTTGAGATGAGGAAATTTTGTATTGAATTAATTTTTTTCACATAAATGTTCCAAAATAGACAATCTTTTTAAAAAATATCCTAATTTTCTGGCAAATGGTGCTCTGCTGTTAAAAATTGATTGGATATTTTGCTGTTTGATAGACAATAAAAATGAAAAAGCAGTGGTATAATAGAATACTTTATTTAGCCAAGTGTGATTAGAAGCAGAAGGAATTTGTCTCCGATGCAACAGCGCAACAGAATAATAGCAATCATTGTAATTGTAATAGCATTGTCATTGTAATTGTAATCATGATAATGATAAGGGGGGAGTAAAGAAGATAATGATAAATGATAATACTACAGCCAACCCACATTGGTGAATATATATAGACATTAGACAGCACCGATAGAATTAGGTGTTCAGCAGATTGATAGTACAAGAGGAAAATATGGAATATGAAAAATATGAATGACTGTTCATTCCTGACACCCACTGACTAACTTCATTAATATGCATTTGAAGAAAAGTTGCTTGAAATGTATTTTGAAAACCAAGGTGCTATTTATCATCTGTAAAATCCTTTATGGTATGGGGTATGGCTGTTTGAAAGTCTATCTGTCTCCTATAGTGTCTCCCAGTCCTATTCAATCCAACGAGTTGGCATATATCCCATCAATTAAACAGTGCCACCTTGCTGGAGATGCAGGGAGTGAACCTTCTCTGTTGTGATGCCTGCCCTCTGGAACAACATCCACTTAGAGATCCATGTGTGACTCCTGCTCTGACCTCATTTTAACAAGCCTTTAAGGCTTGACTCTTCTTCTTCTTCTTCTTCTTCTTCTTCTTCTTCTTCTTCTTCTTCTTCTTCTTCTTATTATTATTATTATTATTATTATTATTATTATTATTATTATTATTATTATTATTATTTATTATTATTATTATTAGATTTTTATACCGCCCTTCTCCCGAAGGACTCAGGGCGGTTCACAGCCATAATAAAAATAGACAATATACAAATAAAACAAAGATTAAAAAACTTATTATATATTGGCTAAAATTTAAAACAATATACCATTAAAATTAAACTCTCTAAAACTTATAACATTATAAAATTTAAAAATTACGAAACCAGTCCCGCGCGAATAAACAAATAGGTCTTCAGCTCGCGGCGGAAGGTCTGAAGGTCAGGCAGCTGACGTAGTCCAGGGGGAAGTTCGTTCCAGAGGGTAGGAGCCCCCACAGAGAAGGACCTTCCCCTGGGGGCCGCCAGCCGACATTGCTTGGCGGACGGCACCCTGAGAAGCCCCTCTCTGTGTGAGCGTACGGGTCGGTGGGAGGTATTCGGTAGCAGAAGGCGGTCCCGTAAGTACCCTGGCCCTAAGCCATGGAGCGCTTTAAAGGTAGTAACCAACACCTTGAAGTGCACCCGAGAGACCACAGGTAGCCAGTGCAGTCTGCGCAGGAGTGGTGTTACATGGGAGCCACGTGTGGCTCCCTCTATCACCCGCGCAGCCGCATTCTGAACTAACTGCAGCCTCCGGGTGCTCTTCAAGGGGAGCCCCATGTAGAGAGCATTGCAATAATCCAGGCGGGAGGTAACGAGCGTGAGTGACCGTGCATAGGGCATCCCGGTCAAGGAAGGGGGGCAACTGGCGAATCAGGCGAACCTGATGAAAAGCTCTCCTGGAGACGGCCGTCAAGTGATCTTCAAACGACAGCCGTTCATCCAGGAGAACGCCCAAGTTGCGCACCCTTTCCATTGGGGCCAGTGTTTCGCCCCCAACAGTCAGCTGCAACTGACTCTTCTCCCTCTGGCTAGTTTAGATTGTGGGTCCTGTGCGGGAAATGTTGGAAGTTGACAGAATGCTGGTTTTACTATTTTCAGTTTTTAATTTTTTAATTGTTGCTGTTAGTGCTTTTAATGTTGTATGCTGGCCAGCATCCCTGAATTTGGGGAGCCTTATAGATTTGATAAATAAACAAATACATTTTGGATACAGCTTCATTTTTCAGTAACACAACATTGTTTGACTATTGGAAAAATTAGACGAGATTAGTATTTATTTAGACACATGAATGGTCCTGTCCACTATCTGCATATTGATACTGCCAAGTCCTTCATAAATGCCTGTGGCATGCTAGGATTAGATACACAGAATATATCAAGCCCAAAACAGTAAAGTTTGGATTGCTTTGCACAAACAAGGAGTGCATATTATTAATGCCAGCTGATGGCCCAATGATACCTTATTTCTCATATCTCTTGTTCAGGAAAAAAATTAAAGTAATATTCAAATTCTGTCTGGCCTATAGGTTTCCAAAAAGTTTCAACCTACTTTTGGCCAAAGCTCCATCTTACGACTTTTGCCACAGTTGACATGCAGTGAGTTACTGTGGATATTAAATTAGTAATAAGGGTGTTAAATGAATCTGGCTTCCCCATTAACTTTGCCTGTCAAAAGGTTGCAAAAGATGATCACATGACTCCAGGACACTGCAACTGTCATAAATATGAACCAGTTGTCAAGCATCTGAATGTAAATTACATGACCATGGGGATATTGCAACAGTTATAAGTGTGAAAAACTATCACTTTTCTTGGTGCTGTTGTAACTTTGAATGGTCACTAAATGAGCCGTTGTAAGTTGAGTACCTATATTATCTACAGACTGACTATTCTGATAGTTACAACCAGATTTTTGATTGATGTGATTTTCTCTACATGGAGTTAGTTATCTTAGAAGAACTCTAAGTTCATCCACAGGGTCCCTTTTCTCTGTCCTAATAGTGACAGAGGCAAATTTGCTTAAGATATTTGTTTTAGGCCAGCAATTTTACCTTTCTTTGCACAATTACAGCATAAATCTTTTGTTTTCCATGCTAGTTCCCCAATTTATATTTCTGTTTCAAGACTTCTATTTAACTTAAGAAGCTAGGCAAATTTGGGCAGGTTAATACTCAGTAGTGGGTTCCACTTACCTTCACTACCGGTTTGGAACTGTCGTGCTTGTTTTGCTCCTGTGCAGTGGTTCTGTGCATGCGCAGAGTGTCCGTGTTGATGTCCGAGTGGGTAGGCGGAGCCTCCCACTGCTACCAATACTGGTTCGCCCAAACTGGGACAAACCGGTAGAAACCCACCACTGTTAATACTTGGATGAAGGTTACCAAGCAATAGCAGGGCTTAGGCTTTGTTGGGAATGAAGGAGAGAAAAAAATTCTTGTCAGTAGGATGTTGTGGGAAATCACTTCTGCATCATTGCTTAAACAACTGTGACATGTCTACAAAGTTAGAAGGTAAATGTATGAGAGATTGATAAAGTCATGATCGTATTAAGAAAAATGATAGTTTTGCTAGTCTTATAATAGTTACATGAATCCCTTAAAGTGATAAACAATGTATTCAGCACAGGAAAAGTATTTACTGATCTAATGGATAAATTCACCAGCAGAAGATAAGGAAGACTGATTGAAAAGCAGATTAAAAGCAACTAATTATCATGTTGAAATAAGTTTATAAGAATAATTTTATTGCATTTGATGAGGCCCATTTTACTCCTGCATTTTGTTTTTTAGGAAACAATTAGATGCCTCTGGGTAACTTTGAAGCAGGTAGTGAGGGTATAATATTGTTTGCCTGCAACTTGGTCTGCTGATCCCAACAGGGAGTAGTATTGTTCTTGAGACTAAGGACCATGTAAGACTTGACTCTCATGAACCTATGCAACCTTGTTTTAAACCCATTTAAAATAGCTATCACATTTTGCAGTGATAAACTCCACATATATAAATTAATCCATGGTGTGAAGAAGTGATGCTGCTTTCTGGTTTTTTTGTCCAATGTTTACCATTTGACAGTTAACTAAAGATGAGTTGCATTTTTTCCTTTCGTTGACTTTTTAAACTGGATAAAGGGATTCTTTTCTCCATTCCCATTAAGTTTTTTTTAAAGTACCCTAAAAGTACCTGTTGGGCTATGTGCAAACTTCTTAAAAAAGCTTTCCACTAATATAGCAGAACCCCTAAGCATAATCTTTGAAAAAGCTTTCACGACCAGTTCCCTTCCCAAACTTTGGTCACTTGCCACAGTCATCCCTGTCTTCAAAAAAGGAGACCCCAGCCTAGTTGAAAATTACAGGTGACTCTCTTTGCTGTGCCACCTGCAAAGTAATGGAATCTATCATCAACCAATCCATTACCCTCCACCTAGAAACAAACAACCTACTCTCTAATAAACAATTTGGTTTCAGAAAAAAATTATCATGTAATTTACAACTTCTTCACTGCAAAAACATATGGACTACAAATCTTGATAAAGGCAAAGCAATAGATGTAATCTACATAGACTTCTGTAAAGCTTTTGACTCAGTAGTACATGATAAACTTCATCTAAAACTAAAATCCTACGGCATCTCAGGACCCCTCCACAATTGGATAACAGCTTTCCTATCAAACAGACAATAAGTGGTCAAAATTGGCAATGCTCTATCAAATCCTGTTCCTGTCAATAGCGGTATTCCCCAAGGCAGCATTCTTGGACCAACATTCTTCATATTATACATTAATGATCTCTGTGACCATATTACAAGTAATTGTGTTCTCTTTGCTGACGATGTTAAACTATTTAACATCAACAACAATACAGCTATCCTTCAATAAGACCTTGACTTTGTATCTGAATGGTCTAAAACTTGGCAACTCCAAATCTCAACCAGCAAATGCTCAGTCTTACATATTGGAAAAAAGAACCTAACATTAAGTACAAGCTTGATGGACATTACCTTACAGATGACCCCCACCCTGTAAAAGACCTTGGAGTTTTCATATCAAATGATCTAAGTGCCAAAGCCCACTGTAACTACATCGCAAAAAAGGCCTTAAGAGTTGAAAACCTAATCTTGCGTAGCTTCTTCTCCAAAAACACTACACTACTAACCAGAGCATATAAAACATTTGCTAGACCAATTTTTGAATACAGCTCAACTGTTTGGAATCCATACCACATTTCTGACATCAATACAATTGAATGTGTCCAGAAATATTTTACAAGAAGAGTTCTCCACTCCTCTGAATACAACAAAATACCTGATGCTATCAGACTTGAAATCCTGGGTTTAGAAAATTTAGAACTACGCTGTCTTCGGTATGACTTGAGCTTAACTCATAGAATCATCTATTACAATGTCCTTCCTGTCAAATATTACTTCAGCTTCAATTGCAACAATACACGTACACACAATAGATTTAAGCTTAATGTTAACCGCTCCAATCTTGATTGCAGAAAATACGTCTTCAGTAACAGAGTTGTTAATGCTTGGAATACACTACCTGACTCTGTGGTCTCTTCCCAAAATCCCCAAAGCTTCAACCAAAAACTGTCTACTATTGACGTCACCCCATTCCTAAGAGGTCTGTAAGGGGCATGCATAAGAGCACAAGCATGCCTACCGTTCCTGTCCTATTGTTTCCTTTTGTTATATCCAATTAATATAGTTACTACATACTCATACTTATATATATGCTTATATATTGTATAGCTATTTCATACTTATGCTTATATATACTGTGTGACAAATAAAATAAATAAATAATAAATAAATAAATTGGTATCAAGCAAGACTTGCTACTATTTACTCCTAAAGTTATTTTTCCAAATTCCTTTATTTACCTTATTTACTGATAATTACTATTTTACTCAAATATTGCAGTGCTCTTGACATATTAGTGCTACATTACAAAACGTATGTCATTGTTATCAGAAGACAGGTTTATATCTTAAGCCCCTAAGGATAGATTACTTCTGCTTTGTCTATATTTTTAAGAATTAGGAAGTTTTTCATTGCAGAACTTGGAAAAAGGAAGTTAGAATTTAAGTTATCCTCATTTAAGTTAATTATAACTTGACAGAAAATAAGAACATCTTAAACTTGAATTTATTTAATGCTTATACAGTAATAAATAAAATACGTTGTATGAGCAAGTGGAATAAAATGCTTGGATGTGAAGTTCTGGAATCTCTGGCAAAATGTTTGTACCAAAGTACCTGGAACTTGTTTATGTGTAATTTTAAAATAAAATAACAGTAAGATAACTTTTCCTACTGGCATTTTGGAAGAATTATGCTTTTATGACAAACCAGTGCTGAAAGCCTTCAGATTCAGTTCCTGCTGTGAAAGATTGCCAGGCCTCCCTTTTCAGAAGCACAAATATTTCTATGTGAGCTAAACAAAATCCAACCACTTCTAGGGTGCATTCTGGTATTCCTGTATAAATTGGAGGTATTACTGTATATTTTTAAAAGCCACACTTAGCAAACATTGATAATAACAAGTATAAATGAAAAAACCCATCATTTTTTGATAATAGTAATATTAGAATTATTATGAAACCTGGAAATAAATATAAATAAACATAATAGGACAAAAAGTTATTTGTTTGTAAAAACTGAACCTCATATTAAGAGATCCAGCAAGGCAGAGATTATCTTTTTTCAGGGTAGTCTCTTCCTTTGAATCTTTTGTCCCAAAGCTTCATTTCTGATGCATTCAGCCTGATTTTCATGGTATCACCTGCTTATTACATGCATTGGGGTTGGTGCTGCAGAAGGTAATGAGGTCTCTGGGTTTTGTGAATGGTGTGATAAAAATTCCAATCCTGGCTTGCTAAAACTTCTGTCATGCATGAATGGAGCATGGTAGTACTTTAGAAGTGACTTTGTATTTGTTATTAGAGTTATGTCCAGCCTTTGGCTCAGGAGCTTGTCTTACTCCTATTTTTTTCTCCACAACCACTGCCCTTGAGATGGGTTGGGCTGCGAAAGTGACAGGCAGAAAGTTACCATGAGCTTCTGTGGCTGAGAATGGCCAGGAACCTGAGTCTCCTCCCCACCTTAAGCATACCACCATTCTCTGTGTTGTGTTTTTCTGATCCCCTTGCAAATTGCTGGCACTAACCTACTGGTTCCCATCAAAACATATATCAAACTCCACTTTTGGAAAAGTCTATATCTCATCTTTTTGGCATTTTGGCTTCATTGCGAAGGTTGTAGAGAGTGCTGTGGCACGACAGCTACCCCAATACCTGGATGAAGCCGTCTATCTAGACCCGTTCCAGTCCGGCTTCCGACCCGGATACAGCACGGAGACAGCTTTGGTCGCATTGGTGGATGATCTCTGGAGGGCCAGGGACAGGGGTTACTCCTCTGCCCTGGTCCTATTAGACCTCTCAGCGGCTTTTGATACCATCGACCATGGTATCTTGCTGCGCCGGTTGGGGGGATTGGGAGTAGGAGGCACCGTGTATCGGTGGTTCTCCTCCTATCTCTCTGACCGGTCGCAGACGGTGTTGACAGGGGGGCAGAGGTCGACCGCGAGGTGCCTCACTTGTGGGGTACCGCAGGGGTCGATCCTCTCGCCCCTTCTGTTCAACATCTATATGAAGCCGTTGGGTGAGATCATCAGTGGCTTTGGGGTGAGATACCAGCTGTACGCTGATGACACCCAGCTGTACTTTTCCACCCCGGGCCACCCCAGTGAAGTTGTCGAAGTGCTGTCCCGGTGTTTGGAAGCCGTACGGGTCTGGATGGGGAAAAACAGGCTCAAGCTTAATCCCTCCAAGACGGAGTGGCTGTGGATGCCGGCACCCCGATTCAGTCAGTTGCAGCCGCGGCTGACTGTTGGAGGTGAGTTATTGGCTCCAAAGGATAGGGTGCGCAACTTAGGTGTCCTCCTGGATGAACGGCTGTCGTTTGAAGATCATTTGACGGCCGTCTCCAGGAGGGCCTTCCACCAGGTTCGCCTGGTTCGGCAGTTGCGCCCCTTCCTTGATCGGGATGCCTTGTGCACAGTCACTCATGCGCTCGTTACCTCTCGCTTGGATTATTGTAATGCTCTCTACATGGGGCTCCCCTTGAGGTGCACTCAGAGGCTTCAGTTAGTCCAGAATGCAGCTGCGCGGGTGATAGAGGGAGCTACGCGTAACTCCCATGTAACACCGCTCCTGCGCAGACTGCACTGGCTACCTGTGGCCTTTCGAGTGCACTTTAAGGTTTTGGTTACTACCTTCAAAGTGCTCCATGGCTTAGGGCCTGGGTACTTACGGGACCGCCTGCTGTTACTGCATGCCTCCCACCGACCCGTACGCTCTCACAGAGAGGGACTTCTCAGGGTGCCGTCCGCCAAGCAATGCCGGCTGGCGGCCCCCAGGGGAAGGTCCTTCTCTGTGGGGGCTCCCACACTCTGGAACGAGCTTCCCCTGGGTTTACGCCAAATACCTGACCTTCGGACCTTCCGCCGCGAACTGAAGACACATCTTTTCATTCGCGCGGGGCTGGCTTAAATTTTATCGATTTTAAATTTTATCAATTTTAAATTTTTTAATATTAATTTTAATGGGGTTTTAGTTTTATATATTTTAAAGTTTTTTAGGCCAATTATAAAATAAGTTTTTTAATTTGTATTTTAAATTGTATATTGCATTGTCTGTTTTTACTTTTGGCTGTACACCGCCCTGAGTCCTTCGGGAGAAGGGCGGTATAAAAATCGAATAAATAAAATAAAATAATAAAATAAAATCTGTTTTACAGAGAAGTAAGCATTGTAATGAAAGCCTGTCAGTCTTTTGTACTGCTGCCTTGACTCTAGGTAAATTCGTACTTTCATTCTGTTTGTAATTTTATATACAGCAAAATCTCAGAGAGGAGTACATGAGGCAGAGGAGTAGTCCGGCAGCAGAGTGGGAAGCTTAGTGAGAGAAGGAAGTATGCAGAGGAGGCATGAATGAGAAGGGAGAACTGGGGAAGGTTAAAGGCAGGGCAAGATGTTTGATAAAAGGGTCACAGAAGACATGGAACACAGAGTAGAAGAGACTAAGAGGTCGGGGAGTTCATAAGGCAGGAGTGGGAAAACCCCAAATTGACAGACCAGCCAGCATTGTGAAAATATTCCATCTTTCCTTCTTTAGCAGAATCTTGGGTTGGAAGGATGTGTGGCTATGTATGTACATGCACACATGGTAATTAAAAAGATGATGTAAAAACATGTAAATGTTAAAACTGGAAGACAATGCTATCTGAATACCCCTTAAATCTCCATGAAAGAGACATAATACAACGAACAATAAAAACCTTGCTACTCTACAATCAGTCACTGTAATCTTTGGCACATGTAATGTCATGTCCTAATTGCTGAAAGGTTTCAAGTATAATTATATTGTTATATTTATGAACTTAAATGGGGTTTGGTTTCTCTTCCCCCATTTATTTAATATCTAAAATGATACATCTAAGAGATGTAAGTAGCAAAGTACATAAAGATGTAGTTGAGAAGCAATGGCAGAGTTCCTGCAGCATTTGCCATTCTAATGGTTGCTGAAGCTGTCAATAATCCTGCCTGTTAGAAATGCCACTTTCTGTTCATTTGTATCTCTTTTCAGGTTATGCACTTGGTAGAAGAAATAGACCATCCTGATAAGAACTACTTATCAAAGTTAATTATTCATCCACCATTCCTAGGGCTATATATCACTCTTGGATCCCCATGCTAGTTGGCAAAGCCAGGGCTTATTGCTTTTCCAAAAGAACAGGGGCTAACCTCACTTCCAGGGGTAAGGTGTTCTACAGGGCACAAGCAACAGCAGAGAAGGCTCTTCTAGATCGCACTAGTTGAATTTTTAAAAAACTGATGGGGTCCTTAACATGCCGCTCCTGCCAGACTGGGTGGGATGGGTCATATACTAGGGATGAAATGGTTCCTCAGCTAACCTGGCTTACACCATGAAGGTCAATAGTAAGATGAGTGGCAAGCAAATAAATAAATTATAGATCATAGCCACACTTAAATTCAATCTGAAACAAGCCAGCACCCAATGTAGCTTATGCAGTAGACGTGCCATGCTGCCGAATTCTGCACCAGCTCCTCCAGTCTGAGAAATGATCATGGCATAAGAGACTTAGAGGACTTTCCAATCCAGGACAAAGCTAATTGATGCATAACATGGATTGAACAAAGGCCTTACTAAGCATAATTGTCACCTGCTCCTAGAACAGGAGTTGTGAGTCCAGAAGGACCCCCAGATTACACACCGGGTCTGTCTGGAGCAATGCAACTCATTCCAGGATCAGAGATGGTAAGCCTCCAGATGCAGGAGAGTACCCCAGCTACAGCCACTTTATCTTATCAGGGTTTAGTTGAAGCCTGTTTTTCCCCATCCTGTTCACCTGTGACTAGAATGTGTCATCTGTTTAATGATGGTACTATATCCTATGGTGATGGATGATCTTAGCCAATGGCTTCATGTAGATGTCCAATGGAGCAGAGAGAGCACTGAGCTCTGAGGCATCCCTCATTGCAGCAGGTGTGGGCTGGACCTTTTGCTTCCTAGGAACACCGATTGGGACCAGCCTTGAGAAAGGAAGTAAACTATGCCCCATATTTAGGAAGTCTTATATTTTAGCTTTTATTTTGCATAAACCTGGAGGATAAAGATATAGAGAAAAAAGTTGACCTACCATTTAATCAAAACACATTGTTCATTAGGGAACTCATTAATCATAGAATTTTGTGGGAATATTATTGCTTGCTACTTTAGTGTCTGTTTGAAAATATATTCTGCCCATTTTCCCCCAAAAAATGCAGGTACGTAGCAATAATAATAAGACTCTGCTTACTCTGCATAGGTAGGTGTGGAATGTTGCAAGTACACCAGACAATTGAAGAAGAACTTAGGGTATTGGAAGAACATCTGAAGGACAGTGAAGAAGATGCATTGAAGCTAGTATGCCATGAAGACTTATTGAGTACTGGAGAGACCAAACTGACCTACAAAAAAGGCCAAATAAAGATTAGAAAACTGATATGCCAAGGCAAAGTATTACATGACTGGTATATATATATATATATATATATATATTAAAAGCAGGGAAAGCGGATAGCAACAACCTGGCAATGACTAAGAGCAGGAAAGTTGAAAAAAGAGAAGAGCTTATTCTGGCTGCACAACACCAAACCTTAAGAACAAATGCATACAAAGTCAGAATTGCAAAGACAGCAATAAACAGCAAATGTCACTTCTGCAGAAAAACTGAAGAAACAGTGGGCCACTTAGTTAGCTCTGCAAGAAGATTGCACAGATTGACTGCAAACAAATGACAAAGTAGTAACAAAGCAAATTAGCAAAAGCTTGTGGGACCACAAAATAGACAAAGTAATACAAAATGAAGAAACTCAAGTATTCTGGGACATTAGAATTCAAACATATGAGTACCTGATACATAACATTCCAGACTTAATAATCGTTGATAAAAAAGATAAGAAAGTCCGGATACTGGATTTGGTAGTATCTGGAAACAACAAAATAGAAGAGAAGGAACTGTATGAAGTCATAAACTACAAAGACCTGCAAATAGTAGAATAATTGGCAAAAGAAAGCAAAGAGAGTACCAATCTTTGTACTATTGATAATATTGTTAGTACCAATAGTGGTAGGTACAATTCCAAATATAAGAATATAATAAAGAAAGGGAAAATAAATATATAGCATAAAGAAGAGACTTCCAACCTTTACAACAAGTACTTCACCTTGTCTAAGCTTACAAAAAATATTTCCTCATCCCACAACCCATCTCTTGTCTATAAATAAATGCATCAAATGTTATCTTTTCAGTCCTGCTGTTAGCAGAAAGGCTAATAAGGGTTGCAAGAAATAACAACATATCTTGATATAACTTTGATCAAATGACCAAACTTTATATATCTTCCTTTTACATCTAACAATCTTAATCATGGATTGTAGGATTTGTTTTATCATCATTTCTTCTTCGTTCTATAAGAGATTTTTCAAGGCTTTAATAAGCCTCCTTTGTAAATCCAGTAGAAAAATATTTCTCAGGTCATTCTCTTGGTTTGTATTTTCCTTTTTAATTTTAAAACATAAATTTCTTTTGTAAATCTAGTGAAATATCCTTTCCAAGTCATTCTCTTGGCCTGTCAGTTGTAAATTATTTTCAATACCATCTTTATTTTATCACATAAAATGTATTTTACATATTTTATTTCTTCAATAACATCTTTTGGACATAGGGTATCTGTAGAAGCAGATATCATTACTGACATTATTGATGTTCTGGCTACTAATTTTTTATTACAGTTTTCAAAAGTTTCCTCTAGTATTTTCACTTTTATAATGTTTTATATTTTATAGTGTTTATAGTGTATATTTATAATGTTTATATATTTTATAACTCAAAGTCTTTCTTCTTTTTAGTATCCAGTTATTAAAACTATAAAATTGCTTATCTTAGTTATATCTTCCAAAACCAAAACATCTGTTTTCCACAAGAAGCTGTTTTTCTTTAGAATTAATTCTAGAGTATTGCTGTAAAATTTTCAATATTCCAAATTTATTTAGAAATTTTGTCCATTTATAGTTTTCTAAGATCAAAATCTTACTTAGCCTTTGGCTGTACATTTCAGATTATTTATGTTCTTAAGTTTATAAATATGTTTTCTTTTTTTAAGAGTTGAAGATAAACTGATTTGGTCAGGACATTTCAAATTTCTTATTCTTAGGGTTACTATTAGGGCTCTTTAAAAGCTTTAAAATGGTTAATATGCAATTTCTGAATTGATTAGAAACTTAGTGTCCTTTAAAAATGCCAGCTGAATATTGTTTCTGGTTTAGGCCATAAGCAGAATTAGAAAGCCTCTAATTCATTTGAAATTGTATCAAGTCGTGACCCCCCCACCCCCATTACTGAATTAAGCCAAACAAAATCTGATTAATATTTTTCCTTCTGATGCCTTCCTTCTTTTACACTGGCTGATAAGGACCAGCATATATTTTTTTTAAAAAAACACTAACATTTAACTGGCTTGGAATTTGGAGACATTACCTCATTGTCATAAGATCAGTAATAATTGGTCTGACTGAGCATTCGTGCCCTTTCAAATGACAGACTATTTTGGGTGGGCTTGGTTTTGATAAACAGTGTTGTGGTGACTGATATGCAGCCTTGTAGACTATTTAAACAATGCATCACAACCTTGCATTGGCCATTTCTGAAATAGTAAGTCTGCAAAAAAATATTTTCATTCTCATTCGGCATAATTATCATAAAGTAAAACAGTATTTTCTATTCTTGGCATCAAATTATTAATGGATGATGAATTATAAGATAATCTTGAGACTAATATTTCATAAAGGGTTTGTCAAGGTCAATTGTCAATTGTCAACCAATTGATCTTTGGTTTGGAAGTTTTTGGTAGAAGCTGACCGAACAAACTGTTGGTGCTGGGAACAGGGAAGGATTCCTGCTCCACTCTACCTGTAAAAGGAGTGAGTGATTTGGCTACCCAGGTAGAAACTGGAGTTTTGGTATAATATGCACACTGATGGGAGAAATGTAGGCTGGTAGAACTGCTGAGTCAAATCTCTCTCATACCTAGATTGGTCACCTTTCTGGAAGATCATGTTATCTGTTTGTATGATGGACACCTGGAACTCAGGAAACAATGCAAGGGTTGGAAAGTTTGGTGTGTGTAGATCTTTCTGAGCTCCAGGAAAGCTCCCCCACTATTAAGAATTAAATTGTCAAGTATGTGACAATATGTTAGGATGTTGTTATGGCATAACATCTTGATGAAGGTATCTTTTCTTTTATGTACACTGAGAGCATATGCACCAAGACAAATTCCTTGTGTGTCCAATCACACTTGACAAATAAAAATTCTATTCTATTCTATTCTATTCTATTCTATTCTATTCTATTCTATTCTATTCTATTCTATTCTATTCTGTTCTATTCTATTCTATTCTGTTCTATTCTAACATATTTCAGTAGAGACTGAATGGAAGAGTGAGCCTTTCCTTACACGCAGTTGACCCAAGGGTATCAAACTGGCAGCTTGCGGGCTGGATGAATCATATGCAGGCCACGCCCACTCCAGTTCATGAAAGGAAAAACCATCACGTGACAGCAATGTGACGCGATGAGTTTGACACCCGTGCACTACAGATTCTACCTATGTATTTGCCATATACCTTTATCTATGTTGAGTTCTCCAACTCAAGTTGTTAGTCCAACTCAGTTTGTTAGTCCAAGAGCCACAACACAGAAGCCTTTTTGGACATTGATACAGAGAAAATGCCACTATATGCTCTGTGGGAGCACCAACACTCTGGAACGAACTCCCCCTGGCTTACGTCAACTGCCTGATCTTCGGACCTTCCGTCGTGAGCTTAAAACATATTTATTCATTCAAGCAGGACTGGCATAAATAGTTGATTTTAAATTGGGGTTTTAATAATATTTTACATTTTTAAATGTTTTAATTATCGGTCGTATAGTAATAGTTCATTTTACATTCTTTTAATTGTATATATTCTGTGTTTTTATTTTGGCTGTACACCGCCCTGAGTCCTTCGGGAGAAGGGCGGTATAGAAATTTAATAAAATAAATAAATAAATAAATAAATAAACATGAATTAATGCTGCAAAATAGCTACTATTTCACAATTTCACTTTGGCCATTTACTTGGCTGGAATTTGGAGGGGGTTTTTATTAACCAAAACACAAGTATTGGGTTAGGTTGCCATTGAATAACATCAAATCCTTGGACCTAATACTCTGCAGCTTGTCAGGATTCAGTTGAGGTCTTGAATATTTCTTATTCTGCCAAGAAATTTAAAAAGGCCATTGGTCCTTTTCAAAGAAAAACAACAGTATTATCTTCGATTTAATGTGTGTCATGCTATAATTTTTTGTAAATTTAATTATATTTCAGATTACTTTAAACGGAACGTATGTTAAAATTAAATAAGTACATCCTATTATTCCAGGAATACCCCAGGAAGTGGTGAGCAATGTGCCACACAGGAAGAGATCGTGGGCCAAACTATCCACCCTCAGAAGAAAAAGAAAATATATTGATAGTTCTGCACTTGCCTCTTCTGTTCCTTGCAGGAATTAGGATGCCCAAAGAAGAAATTAAGCATAACAGACCATAATAATGCAATGAGAATTAATATTCATTTAAGGCTGATAAATCTATACATTCTTCCAAAACTTGCAGCCTGAGGTACTGATGTTTCCGAGCATCAAAGGAACCTGTACCACGTATATGTTGGTTTCCCACATAATAATTTGACTACAGTCCTCCTCTTCACTAAGGAACCCATTGGCAGCCCATAATTACCTTTATGAAACTACGCTGGCATTTCTCCTCTGCCAATTTCTCTTTTGTGTGCATTTTGCAAAATGCCTACCTTGAAAGGAGTGCAAGCTTGGCTGGCCACAGAGATATGTGGGCCTTAACTGATGGGAAGATATTCATTACCATAGATTTCCCTAATCTTATTCAGACATGACATGCAGATTTCCCTTTTTGATAGGGGATAACAGTAATTCTGAGAGGCACCCTCCCACAAAAGCCACAGACGTGAGGTTTGACTCAAATCTTTACCCAGGGCTTTGCAATGCAAAACTAGTGGAATTTTTGGTACTTTCTGTTTACAGCAAAAACTATTTTACAGGGGTTTTCCAGCATCACAGATAATTATACAGCTGGGGATAGTGGGTGTCACTAGAGGTAGTTTATTCTGGTAATTTTTGATGCTCAGTCATCCGACTTTTTAAGGAAAACTGAAGATGATAAAATGTTCAGATAGCAGTGCCATCTATTTGTTAAAACCAATTCAGTCTATTTCAGCTCCGCAATGAATGGACATTGCAAGATAAAGAGATCAGCAAGGATGGGCTTTTGATTCACATTTTACGATCTAGTGCAGAAATGTTTATATTGGTGGACAAATGGAATTGTTGTGCAGTTTTGAACTGCTAGATACATACTCAGCATACCTACATTTGAAATTCTACCTACATTCACCTGACATTCCATATGCAAAGAATAAGAAACCAGTTGGAATAATATTTTATAACATTTGCTCTGTACAAACAAGAGCAACCTAAGAAAAACAAAAGTCTCCTCTTTGTACTTGGCCATAGGCATATACCAATAAATATTACTCATTTACTTAATTTGTTCACACATTGACATTATTTACAAATGTGTGTCTTAATTGGTTCTACAGAATTACTATACACTAGTCTAGCAAAGAGAAGGACCAGGGGAGACATGATAGCTGTCTTCCAATATTTGAGGGGCTGCCACAGAGACGAGGGGGTCAAGCTGTTTTCCAACGCACCTGAAGGCCAGACAAGGAATAATGGATGGAAACTGACCAAGGAGAGATTCAACCTAGAAATGAGAAGGAACATTCTGACAGTGAGAACAATCAACCAATGGAACAGCTTGCCTTTGGAAGTGGTGGACCTCCATCACTTGAGACTTTCAAGAGAAGATTGGACTGCCATTTATCAGAAATGGTATAGGATCTCCTGCTTGAATGCGGGGTTGGACTACACTACCTGACTCTGTGGTCTCTTCCCAAAATCCCCAAAGCTTCAACCAAAAACTGTCTACTATTGACCTCACCCCATTCCTAAGAGGTCTGTAAGGGGCATGCATAAGAGCACCAGCATCCCTACCATTCCTGTCCTAATGTTCCCTTTGATTGTATACAATTTCATATAGTTATTACATACTTATGGTTATATATATGCTTATATATTGTATAATTATTTCATGCTTATGCTTATATATAATGTTGTGACAAATAAAATAAATAAAATAAAAAATAAATAAATAAAAATAGATGACCTATAAGGTCCCTTCCAACTCTGTTAATCTGTAATCTGTAAGGAACACATGTATGAGCAAGGTATTACATGAAAACATAGTAACCCATAATTTAAACAACAGATATATATATATATTTAAAAATACAAATCGGAAGTGACAGATGGCAGATGAAGGCTTTTACAAGCATGATCTGCTGCATAGATGGGAATTTTTAGAATAAAACTTTAAAAATGCTTTGCAAGGGTACTGGGAAGTCATTCATACTGTGTATATCTGGCGCAAATAACCCAGAGCATTTGTTGAATTCAAAGCACAGATGTGTTTATTTTTCCTACACAAGAATCTAGTCAACTAAACAGTCAAATCTAAATTGGTGTCAGATAAGAGTCAACATAATTTGGGGGGGAGGGGCTGGATTTAGGTCTCTAGTAGCAATGCAATAACTCCAAACTAATGACTTGTTTAAGTCTACCTTCCGGCTCAGCCTGCTCTCCTCCTTCAGGGTACCATTAGATACATTTAAAGAAAAATAAATTGGAACGTGACTGTAAAATATTTGAGAGAATAAAGTTTATATATAATAAAGTTTATATATATTCCAGGAAGATCTATATGTTAACAAAAGATATTCCTATCAAGATTTATTACTGTAACTTATATGTCCTCTATTTCCAGAGGTAAATAGGAAAGAAATAAGCAGATTATCATTGTAGCAGGTTCATTATCAGAAGATTAATCGCAAAAATAAATTCAGTGCCATATCTGAATCAGTGTTTACTTGTAGTGACAGTCCATGCAGTTTTCTTGGCAAGATTTTGGGAGTGGATTGCCACTGTCTTCTTCCTAGGGCTGAGAGGAAATGACTGACTTTGTACATAGGATAGGACTAGAATTCATGATCTCTCAGTTTCTAGGCCATGCTGTCGAAAGGAGAAGGATCATCACTGAGAAGTCTTAAGCCTGGGATCTCTGAAGAAGGCATTCCCTTGGTTGTACAGCTCTCAGCCAACCATCTTCCAAATGTTACTCCACAGGAAGATTCAGTTTAAGAAGGTGGCCATAGAGATATAGGATGGTAAAGGTGACTACCAGCACTGAGCATTGTACCTAGAAGATAACAGGTAGACATTGCAGCCCCTGCAGTAAACAGGCAAAATTTGACGCACTCATAACTCCTTGGTTCTTTGGAGGTTGCACCTGCTGAAGTTTCCAGATAGTCTTCACAAATAGACTCATGCAGAGTGGAAGTAGGTATCATCGGCGTACAGGTAATCCTCAACGTATGGCCACAATTGAGCCCAAAATTTATGTTGCTAAGTGAGAAAATTGTTACGTGAGTTTTGCCCCATTTTATGATTTTTCTTGTGACATCACTGGTCACAACTGCTAAGTGAGTCTGGTTTCCCCATTGACTTTGCTTGTCAGAAGGTCACAAAAAGATGATTGCAGCACTGCAGTCATCATAGAAGTGTCAAGCATCCGACTATAAATCATGTGACAATAGGGATGCTACGAGGGTCATAAGTGTAAAGTGTTAGTCATTTTTCAGTGCCATTGTAACTTCAAATGCTCACTAAGCAAACTGTTGTAAATCGAGGACTACCTGTATTGATGCTACCTCACTCCATGCTGCTGAATGACTTTTCACATCAGTTTCATGTAAAAGGAACTGTATGTATGTAGTCCAACCACCACCTCAACCATTCTACCTAAAAAATCAAAAGCCTTGTTCATCCTACCTGCCTTTTGACTTGCTCTGAAAACCTATTTTCCCAGGAACAAGGTCAGGAAGTTTTGTAAGCCTGTCCTGATTTATTGTTTCTATCGTTTGAAATGCTTCTAGAACAATCTGTTCTATTAATCTGACTCTCCCTCTCCCCCTCCCTCCCTCCCTCCCTCCCTCCCTCTCTCTCCCCCCCTCTCAATACATACATTTGTGTGTGGCGGGGAGAGAAAGACAGACCATTCATTCATAGCAACGCTGGGTATTCAAAGTGTCAATTATTACGGCCTCATTTCTCTTTTGTGCCTTTAGATACTCTAATCAGACTAAATTTAGTGTAATGGGTAACTAGTCCATATTAACATAACATAACAACAGAGTTGGAAGGGACCTTGGAGGCTTTCTAGTCCAACCCCCTGCCCAGGAAGGAAACCCTACACCATCTCAGTCAGATGGGTATCCAACATTTTCTTAAAAATTTCCAGTGTTGGAGCATTCACAACTTCTGCAGGCAAGTCGTTCCACTTATTAATTGTTCTGTCAGGAAATTTCTCCTTAGTTCTAAGTTGCTTCTTTCTTTGATCAGTTTCCACCCATTGCTTCTTGTTCTACCCTCAGGTGCTTTGGAGAACAGCCTGACTCCCTCTTCTTTATGGCAACCCCTGAGATATTGGAACACACCTATCATGTCTCCCCAGTCCTTCTTTCTATTAAACTAGACATACCCAGTTCCTGTAACCATTCTTCATATGTTTTAGCCTCCAGTCCCCTAATCATCTTTGTTGCTCTTCTCTGCACTCTTTTTAGAGTCTCAACATCTTTTTTACATCGTGGCGACCAAAACTGGATGCAATATTCCAAGTGTGGCCTTACCAAGGCATTATAAAGTGGTATTAACACTTCATGTGATCTTGAGTCTATCCCTCTGTTTATGCAGCCCAGAACTGTGTTGGCTTTTTTAGCAGCTGCTGCACACTGGTAGCTCATATCTAAATGGTTATCCACTAGGACTCCAAGATCCCTCTCACAGGTACTACTATTGAGCAAGGTACCAGATATACGGTACCGGTGCATTTTGTTTTTTTGGCCTAAATGTAGAACCTTACTTTTTTCACTGTTGAATTTCATTTTGTTAGATAGCGCCCAATGTTCAAGTCTGTCAAGATCTTTCTGTAACTTGAGCCTATCTTCTGGAGTGTTGGCTATTCCTGCCAGCTTGGTGTCATCTGCAAATTTGATGAGTTCCCCATCTATCCCCTTGTCCAAGTCATTGATGAAGATGTTGAAGAGTACTGGGCCTAAAACCGAGCCTTGGGGTACTCCACTGCATACTTCCCTCCATGTGGATGTAGTTCCGTTGAGGACTACACATTGAGTCCATATTGAATCTGGAAATCTTGTGGTGTTCCTAAATGAAGTTGTAACTCTACAGTATTTTCTCACATAGAATAATTGCATTTGAGCTAAATATTGTTCTATCATTTCCATTATTTCCCATTGCTAGTTCCATTTTTTTTCTTATTTTTGCACATGAACCCATTAAGAAGAGATAGCATATCTGCACAATGCTCTTTGATAATTTTGGTAATGCTACCGATCTGGAAGGACTCTGAGCTCTTGAAGCAGTTTATCTCTTACCCTTTAATTTCTTTTTTCCTTCTCCGATGAAGTATGCAATAGTTTCAAGAAGTTTGGATATTGGAAAGAATGAAATGCTACTGAAACATTTTTAATAACGTACCAATATAGGTTAACTTTCTGTCCCAATGAAATAGGCGTAGGAAAGGAATTTCCCCCAGATGTAGCTAGTCAGCAACTATTCTGTGTTTTTTTTTTCCTGTAGTGAGTACAATTGATATATGACATCTGACTTTGAAACCAAACATTTTCCTAAGCATATATTCCACTTCTGTTGCTCCTGTTTTCTGTTTTCATATGTAACTGCCTCTCTGGTAAATTCTGGCTCAATATCACACTTTGCTATAATATTATGATATGTATTTTAGAGCCTTGACATTCATACTTGCTTGTTTGTCACTTTCTGATATGAATGTTAGTCATTCCTCCCATGCATGAAAAACCACTGCTGATCAAAGAAAGGTTTTCAGGTTGTTTTTCAAATTTCAGAGAAAGCAACTTTATATTTTCAGGTGCAAGTGAATGGCAATGGTTTAATGGCCCTTTCTCACTAGTTTTTCCTCATACCATTGAGTTGGTAAACAACTATAGTGGCTTGGCATGGCTGCTGCCATTGCTGAACTATGTCCCACCACTGTTTGAAGCTAATCCAGGCCACTGACTTCCCTACAAAGTAAAAGATGACAAAGCCTAACAGATTGTACATACCTTGAGGTTGTTTCTGAATGGCATCCAAACAAGGAGGAAAATATCTCCTTACTGCTGCTAAAGATTATTTAAGCCTGTCTCACTTAGGGACTGGGAGTAAGATGAAGATAAGATTAAGAAAGCATGATGGATACGAAGATGCCACCAGGGCATGTAGTAGGTTAAGTAAAGCAGGAACATTGCACACATGATGCACTTAAGAGGGAGAAATGTGGGGTAGATGTCAGTGCTGCCTTTTCCAACCTGGTGCCTTTTAGGCACACTAAATTTTCATATTAACTTCAACCAGTAGCTGACACCCAAAATTTCTAGGGGGCACCAGGTTGAGGAGGAGATCCAGTTTCAGTACCCTCATCCATGACTTATAGGTCAATGATTGCCTATGTTCAATCGATACATTACATTGTCGTTTTAATCACTGTTTTTGGAAAAACTGAGAATGCATCCCAAGTTGAACTTTGAAGTGACTGTTTTGTCCAACTTTTCAAGCTGCTCTGATCTCATGGTCCTGCAGATTGGTTTGAGAGTTTTGTCAAGACACGGAAACAACTGAGGAGAAATCGAGATTAGACCAAAACAAAACATTTTCCAATCTATACATCATAGCTACTTATGAATTTGGTAAGCCAGCAAAACATGGCCTGAAAGTGTGGTTCAACATAATATCAAAACAAGCCAGTGACTTTGTCCCAAAGGTGCTTTTCAAAAGGCAACTGGACTTTCCTGGTTTTTTCCTTGAAAATGTTTTGCTTCTCATCCAAGAAGCTTCTTCAGTTCTCAAAACAACAACAACAACAACAACAACAAACCAAAAAAAACCCAACAAGAAAGTTCAATTGCCTTTTGAAAAGCATCTTTGGGACAACCATCACCTGGATGCAGTGGTGAAATGTAAAATTTGTTACTACCAGTTCTGTGGGTGTGGCTTGGTGGGGGGATAATGTGACTGGGTGGGCGTGGCCAACTTTTTTTTAAACTTTTAAAAGCATTTTTTCTATAACCTCTTTGGCCAAAGAGGTTGTAAAAAAATGCTTTTAAAAGGCTCTGTCGATCAGGCAACTCAGCTGGGATCATCAGAACCTTTTAAAGGCAGTTTTTCTACAACCTCTTTGGCCGAAGTTTGTAGAAAAAATGCTTTTAAAAGGCTCTGATGATCCCAGCGGAGCTGTGCTTTTAAAAATGCTTTTAAAAGTAAAAAAACCCAAAACTCTGATGATCGCGCGGCTCAACTGGGCATGGGGGTGGGTGGGCAGAGATTTTTGTTACCGGATCTCTGAACCACCCACCGCCATCGCTACCGGATCGGATGAGCCGGTCCAAACTGGGAGCATTTCACCCCTGTCTAGATGATTGAGAATTTCCATAAACATTAAGCCACTGACTTTGTCTGATGTATGAAGCACAGCTTTTTATCTAATGTGCCTTCTTGCTGTGAGGATGATATGAAGAAGAAATCTGTGTATATTTTCTTTGTACTCTACAATAAAAAGACCATGGCAAATTTATACAAATACAATTAATACATGTTAGTATATGCAAATCTGAGTTTGTTAAAGCAGGACATCTTTTTCAGTTCCTACTTACTGCATTAAACTACATTATTGATTCTTCAAATGTGGTTTGCACCGTTCACTCCTCTTGACCATTTTAGACGACTTCTTTAATGCAAAGGCCATTAGATACTTCACAAAAGTTTATGTATTATTTTTTTTTCCCTTACTGGATTTCACATGTAATCTTTTCACTGGAAAGAAACATCTAAGGACCTTCTTTAAAGCTTAAGGACCCTGATATTCAGAACACACAGGTCATTGTTGAAAAGAGTAGGATAATTCATATTGAATTGTTGTCTGAAATAATATAGTAACTTATTTTTAACAAAATACCAATGAAAATTCCATTATGTAATTAGAAAGTCAATCACGCACTCTTCCCTATGGTAAAAATGCAGACCTTCAATCCATAGAAATCACAATTTGAGTCAAGATGCTGGAAAAGTGGGACTTCGAAATAGCATTATAGCTTAGTTCTGAAACATTTTGCTATGTTTCATTCCATTAGCCAAATACATACATTTGTTATTCAAAGACAATATCCTTCCTCTTTGTAAAAACTTTGAAAATTGGAAGAAAATGCGAAAAGCAACCATCAAAAATAAATAGTAAAAAGTGTAGCATTTGTTTGCTGAATTTTAAATCATATATTTTAAATGCTCATATAGTCATTGTTTAATATATGGCAATCTATGAGGGAGCTGAGTGGTTTAGAAAGAGGAAATATAAATAATAAAAACTTTATAATAGGGATAAAACTGACAGAATTCATTTGAATAGGGGGTTTCAATTGCAATCTTGTGTTTGGTTACATAGAATTAACTCTTAGGAAGCTCAGTTTAACTAGAATTGAAGTGGAATTCAGTAGTTCACACTATTAAGTAGTCAATTGTATTGTTACAGTTAGAGGTTATACATTACTTTTCCTGTCATACATCGAAGATAGCAGTTGTTGCAACAGTCGCATCTATAATCTATAATACAAAGCTATTTTATCCTGTTACCAGAATTTATCCTGTTCTATCCAGTTGTTTTTAGATTGTCTTTACAAATATTATAGTTTCATTATTGTCAAATTTATATGATAGTAACTGAGTAGCGCTCATTAATGTTATCAATAAAAATATCCTTAAAAATTCTTCAGTGTTCTTCCTAAGATCAAGCAACTTTGGGTTAGCTTGTGTCTCTCTTCGCATGACTGGGGATCCCCCTTCATCAACCTTGGTACCCTCTAGAACTATTTTAGAATTCACTGAATTTTGAAAAGCAATCCAGTTGCAGAAGGCTGATTTGTCACGCATGGCTGGAGGGAACTTCTGTTTCACAACACATTTCCCTAAGTTCTTACAGTAAAACTAATCAATGCATGATGCAATGAAGGCTGTTGGTGTTCAGCCAACCTGTCACACTGCCTGAAGCTGATTAGGGCTGAGAAGGAGTGACTGACCCAAAGTGACATATGTACCTAAAGGAGGATGAGAATCTGGATCTCCACACTTCTAATTCAGCCTCTTAACCACCATGCCACATTCTCAGACATGCAAGAATATGAATACAGCCATACACACAGCTGTTTTAACTTGAAAGCAACAAATGTTTAGAAACCACTGAGTGCACTGATCAATATTGTGATGTTATCCTTATAATTAATAATCTGTTTGGTGTTGATGGCTAGTTTAGTGAAATCCAAATAGCTAGCCAGCCATCAATATGAAGGGATTCACTTCAATCAATTCACCTATTCATGCAATTAAAAACAGATTTTTAAGTATCATCAGACATTCAATTCTGAATTGCAGAGTCCATTTTTAAGACATATGAAGAATATATATTATGTTGAAAGAAAGACCAGAAATTTGCAATATACCGAGTATATTCGATATCAATATTCTTGACAAAAGCTGTATTTCATAGACAAATTGAAAAATTGTGCCGAAAGAAGAAAAAAAACCTTCTATTTTGGCATTTTCTGTACTTTGAATTGTCTATAACATAGAATGTAAAGATTGATAGGCCTGGAGAAAAAAAGAGGGTTGTTTCGGTTAAAAATGTGGATTTTTTTCCCCATTATAGTAATTTTTTTCTAAAGTGCTATATTATTCGATTCATGTGTCAAAGTAAATCTCAATGGATGCGTTAAGATGTACTTTAGAATGTATATAACTGAATAAATTACATTATCTAGGAGATAATTAGTTAATAAATAAACAGATCATTTGTTTTAGATTATTAAGCAAATAGATATTTTGTAAAAACAGGTTGAAATGAAAAATGTGGGGTAGTTTAGGGGAAGGGAGACCCTCTGTAATAGGCATTTTTGAATAGATGAATGTGGATAAAAGACCAAATATGCTAATCTGAGAACTGAATAGAACTTGATAATAAAAAGTCCTCCCTCTCACATCGTGTTACATTTATAAAGCTGACAGTAAGAAAATCATCACTGCATAAAAATGAGCAGCGAGTAGTATAATATTCTTATTGCTTCCTATATTGAAACTACAGCACTATAAACATTTACAATCAGTCCATAAATGACTGATATAAAAAAAATATCTTTGTGGAGCTGTTAAGCTGTTACTTTAAATGCCCTTATAAATAAATCAGGCTTTGGTTTTGCTTATTAGTCATTGGCATAAACTGGGTATGGGTATAATTACCTAAAGCAGAAGTATCAAAAAATATGCTTCAGTCCTTCGGTTCCTTTTCACTGTGGCATAATCCTAATGTAGATTAATTGAGGAACCCAAATGGGGAAGGAAATCAGTGGCAAAGCTTAACCAAACCTTAAGAAATTCTGATAAAATTAACTCAAAGAGTAAGAGGATTCTATCGGTGTAGCAGCTGGATTTGGGTGGCATTAAAATGAAGTAAAAAACAATGGATCATTCTTTGTTGGCTGACATGTCAATTATCCTTAAAAGTAGGAGAAACTTGAGAAACTTGAGTCTGGGCATGTTACAGTATTGACTATTACTTGGGCTGAATGGCTTAGAAGAGGACACATGTTTAGACACAGTGTTGTTTATGGACTAATGCAGTGATGAACCAGAGATGAAATACAATTTTTTTTACCACTGGTTCTGTGGGTGTGGCTTGGTGGGGATGGTGTGGCTTGGTAGACGTGGCTTCATAGGCGTGGCAGAGGAAGGATACTGCAAAATCTCCATTCCCTCCCCACTCCAGGGGAAGGATACTGCAAAATCCCCATTCCCTCGCCACTCCTGGAGAAAGGATATTGCAAAATCTTCATTCCCACCCCCCTCTGGGGCCCGCCAGAAGTGGTTTTTGCCAGTTCTCCAAAGTGCTCAAAATTTCCACTACCAGTTCTCCAGAACCTGTCAGAACCTGCTGGATTTCACCCCTGTGATGAACTATTGTCTTTGCCAGAAAAGCAAGTTCGGCTTTTTAACTGCAAGCACTTCAGTAAAATGTTGCGTCTGAATAAGCCGTGTCCATAACGACAGCAGGAACAGAAGGAAGAAAAATATTGTGTCTAAGAGAGACGCTGACAGACTTTACAGGTAGTCCTTGACTTACAACCATAACCGAGTTTAAAATTTCCATTGCTAAGCAAGATCATTGTTAAGTGAGTTTTGCCTCATTTATGACCGACCTTTCTTGCCACAGTTGTTAAATGAATCACTGCTGTTGTTAAGTTAGTAACAGGGTTGGTAAGTGACTCTGGCTTCCTCATTGGCTTGCCAGGTGGTTACAGAAAGTGATAACAAGGTCGAGGACCTGCAACTGAAGCAGTTGCTAAGTATCTAAATATTGATCACGTGACTATGGGGATGCTGCAATGGTAATAAGTGTGAAAAATGGTCATAAGTCACTTTTTTCAGTACAGTTGTAACTTGCAATGATCACTGAACCAATAGTTGTAAATTGAGGACTACTTATACATCATGTAAGGGTTAGGGTTACAAAGGAATGCTGCTGGCAGAAGCAGCCACAACACCCGTAAGAATCCTGCAGGGGGCACAAGGGCCACTCTTTTACTGCATTTATATAAATTTGTGAAAAAGGAAGAACAAGGTACCAACTCATTTGGTCATGGTGAACCATATCTATATGCCCTGGTCATACACTGATTACAATTATGGATAGGAACCAGAAAACTGGTGCCACAGAGAACAATTTATTAGAGGTACAGAAGGGACCCAGACAATATGTGAATTCCACCTTGTGAAGTTTGATGGGCTTCAGACTTTAGGTTTCTCTCCTAATGCAATAAGAGTCATGAAGGACAGCAACCAGATGAAAAGCCAAGCCAGCAGCTCCATGCAGCAACCAAGAGGAGCTTAGTTGTTGGTTGAATCAAATTAAAGAACAGCAGAGAAGCCATATGGCTCTATAAGGCCATCACAGAATGCAAAAATCACTTTTAAAGTGAACCAGGAAAATCTCCTTGCAGGTTGCCTCTGTGCTGGGATAGACATTTGCTGAGGTTGACGTAGTACATTCAAGACCTCTTAGGAGTAGCCACTCATGCACAAGAGACCATGCCAGCAAAGACTATGCCAGCAATGGGAACGCATATGCACATTGCGTCCCCTTAAGTTTACTTGTGCCTTCACAGTTAGTGATAAATTCAGGGGAACCTCAAAATGGCAAACTTTATTGTTCATAAGGAGTGTAAATCTCCGTAAGATGGTTTTTCCTTTCTACAATACATTCTTTCTTTTCTACATTAAATGTCAACTTGTTTTGTATTCAACCCCCCAAACTTCCTTGTACCAAAGGAAAACCCTTCCATAGGTCTCTGGAATTGGCACCTGAAAACTAGAGGCAGACCATGGCTTTCTCTGCATGAGAGTTGCATTGCAACAAAAGTCCCCTTATAATTTCCCAGACATTTTCTAAAGTTATTGAAAAGCATGGTGGTTGGCCCAGGGGTGAAATGCTCCCGGTTCGGATCCGGTAGCGATGGGGGCAGGTAGTTCGGAGAACTGGTAGCAAAAATCCCTGCCCACCCCCGCCTATGCCCACCCAATTGCCTGGTCCCCACTTGCCTACTTGCTCCTTCTTTCGGGCTTGCAAAGCCTTGCTTCGGCTGTTGCAATCAATTGCATCAGCTAGCAACTGAAACTGCCTGCCTGCAATCCATCTCATCAGTGAGCAACTCAATCTGCCTGCCTTCAATTGGGTAAGTAACTGGGGCGGGGGAAACTTTAAGAAATAGTTAATTGGGGTTTTTTAAGGAGTTTTTTTTTTAGACAGCAATTTAAAGTTAAGGAAGTTTTAAATTTAGCTGCTTTTATCTAAAAAATATTAATAAAATAATAAAATAAAGTATTTGTGCAGCTTTCTGAGATTTGGTGTGTTTCTGTAGTGTTTCACTAACTACACAAACACACAAAATCTCACAAAGCTGTATGTGGCATATTGTGTGTGTGAGAGTCAGTTGTATGTATGTAAAGTGTAAAAGTTGGTTTTTGAGTTTTTTGTGGCTGTGTGAGGTTCCAGCTTGTTGCAGGGGCCATTTTGAGTGAAGTACAGCTGCTTTTACGTTGTGTGTGAATCAGTCGTGTTGTGTTGTGTGTGTGTAAAGTGTGAAAGTTGGTTTTTGGTACCTCTTATTGATTTGTGTACTTTATTATTTTTATTATTTATTGTTATTGGCCATGCCTACCCGGTCACCAGACCACCAAGCCACACCCATCAATTAAGCCATGCCCACAGAACTGGTAAGGAAAATTTTTAGATTTCACCCCTGGGTTGGCCTGAGTACCATAGCATTCCACAAGTCACAAGGTTGAAAATCAGTCCCCCTAATTCCATCTTCTTCCAGAAAAGACCAAAGCCATCTTCATAGGATGCCTCAATCCATGTAGGATGAATACCAGGTGAATACTTTAAAACAATACAATGATGTTATACAGGTCATCCTCAACTTACAACTATAATTGCGCCCAAAATTTTCATTGCTAAGCAAGATAGTTAAGTGATTTTTTTTTGGGACGTTTTTGCCACAGTTATGTGAATCACTGTAATTGTTAAGTGAACCATGCAGTTGTTAAACGAATCTGGCTTTCCCCATTGACTTTGCTTGTTGAAAGCCAGCTGGGAAGGTTACAAATGGTGCTCACATGACCCAGGGAAAGTGCAACAGTCATAAATACATGTCAGTTACCAAGCGCCTGAATTTTGATCAAGATTGTGGAGATGCTAGAACAGTTGTAAGTGTGAAAACTAGTCATAAGCCATTATTTTCAGTGCCGTTGTAACTTTGAACTAAATGAATGGTTGCCACAGACTATCTGTAGTGAAACATTATTTATTTATTTATTTATTAATCAAACTTATATACCGCACCATCTCCCGTAGGACTCAGGGCGGTTCACAGGCATATTAAAACAGTATAATAAATAAACATTAAAACCCAGTTAAAACTAAATATTATCATGGCCTGGTCACTAAAACAGTAAAAACCTATAAAAACCCCATTAAAATATGCTAAAACCTTTTATCTTAGGCTAGTCCTGCACGCTGAAACAATAGAGTCTTCAGTTCACGTCTGAAGATCCGGAGGTCGGGTAATTGTTGTAATCCTGGAGGAAGCTCGTTCCACAGAGCTGGTGCCGCCACAGAGAAGGCCCTCCCCCTGGGGGCCGCCAACCTACATTGTTTGGTCGACAGCACCCTGAGGAGGCCCACTCTGTGGGAGCGCACAGGTCGTTGGGAGACAATTGGCAGCAGAAGGCGGTCTCGAAGGTATCCCGGTCCTAAGCCATGGAGCGCTTTAAAGGTGGTAACCAAGACCTTGAATTGCACCCGGAAGACTAAAACATCTAGGAGAACTATTGCTGCCCTTCTTCATCTAACTGTTGAAGGTTGTCACAAAATTCCAAGCTTTCTTTGACATCTCTCAAGAGTATTTCCATGAACTTGTGTGAGAGACTATTAGACGGTGGGGTGAATCTGACAGAAGCAGAATTGCTATATTCCCAACATATTTTCAGACATTTGGACAGTCTCAAACAACGAGTCCCTAATAAGGGAGATGGAAACTTTTCTAGATCATAGGCGTTCCTTTTCCTTGTTCTTTGAGCTGTTCTCATTTGCTGTTACATTTGAAAAATGCATCCTTTCTACTGGCCAACCTAGATTTGAATAGCAGTATTAAATCTCAGAGAATTGCAGACAAATCATCACAGTCATGGCTCATATGCAATGATAAACCATAATATGTTTCATTTGGTTTGGCTCTGGCTGTATATGACAGGTGCACATTATGGTTAGCATTATAGGGAATTCAGAGGGCTAAAAAAACTTGGCTTTGATTAAGAGCAATAAACCAATGTAGGGTCAGGTTTCATACACTCTCAGCTATGTTGAAAAACATACCCGTTTCCTTTTAATGGAGCTATGCTTTCTGAACATATACCTGCTCTGCTTGTATTACTCGGTAGGATAAAACTCAAAGCAGAAAAGCACAGCTGGAACTACTTTATAAAATGAGAAGATGCAAAAAGAAATATTTTAGCAAAATGTGCTAATATTGTTACGTGTAATTAGGAGTCCTTGGTGCTCTCTGAGCTTGCTTGTTTTCTTGCAGACCTTTCATTACCCTTAACTATGGTAGGTAGTATCATCAGTGCTAGTAAGGAGTGCTGTCTGCTGTCAGTTTATATTCTGGTGGCTTGCCTCTTAGTGTTGGTGGGGGCAGTTTTAGAGATTCTTTGGTTGGGCTGTTTACTGATATTCTCCTTCATTGGTAAGTGTAATTACATTTGAACGTTTGTTATCCCGTAAACATGCAACTGCTGCTTAAGGGAAAATTCACAAGATCCCAGTTCCATTCCAGAGCAAATTAATACAGATCATGTGCAATAGCTGAAAGTTATTTTTATTATAGCAAACATGTAGTACTTTGAGTAAGATTTATCCTGCTTGCAACAGATATTATTTCAAAGCTTCTTCATAAGCCAGTTGCATCTAGTGCAGAAACTAGAAGATGGTGTGTTTTAACCCTGCTGTCTTTAGGCATGAAAGCCGGCTGGGTGAATTTGGGCCGGTCACTCTCAGTCCAACCCACCTCCAGGGTGGTTGTTGTGGGGAAAATAGGAGGAAGAGGGAGTATTAAGTATGCTGTCAACTTGAATTATTTATAAAAAATAATATAGATGGAAATATAGATATAGATAGATAGATAGATAGATAGATAGATAGATAGATAGATAGATAGATAGATAGATAGATAGATGGAACAAACTAACAAACCATATTGATTTGAGGATACTCTTTTCACCAAATCTTTTTCTGAAAAGAAAATTCAAGTTTCTCACAAGGAATGAAGCTGTCACTCTGGAACACTGTACATATTTATTTTATCTTTTATTTAAATATCTATATTTTTGCATTTACAAACTTTAATAAGCACTCATCTCCCTGCTTCTTATTAAAAGCAGAGATTGCTTCTGTAATCTCTGAGGATCATGTACAAAACTAGATGACATTTATATATATATTTATATAATCTTTTAAGATTAACAAAGTGTGAAGAAAAACTAAAGCATAATCTATATCTAGTGGCTCTTTCACAAGTATTGGAAAATCAGTGCTCAGCTAGGGGTCCTAGAAGGCCAAATTTATTTTTAACTGGTACAAAGTATAACTGAAGGAAATGTATCTCTGTTGGACTACAGTAACAAAATGTACACATGATAGACGGCTAGATCTACATTAATCTAGGTTCTTCTAAACCAAAATGACACCAAAACCAAGAAAAATATTTTGGAAGATTACCCTGACTATCAACCATTGAGAACCAGCCTGATATAATCTGTCATAACAAAAAAGATTCCCTTCAAGATTTATTCATTAATTAATGTTTGGATAATTTTTCCAGCACCATGATCGCTGGACCAGTTTAATAAGAGTTTGAAAAAAACCTTTTTTTTAATAGGGAGATCAATCAATGTTGGCTGGAATAAAAGAAGGCTTTATTGCCACAGTGCTTCAAACTATTGCAAATACTTTATCAGACCAAACCAACAAACAAACAAAAAATCAAACAGGGAAACGGGCCTGGCGAAGTAAACCGCACTAGGAACAGCGTTTGGCAGCAGCCTATATCAGTGGACACTTGATGCTGTTTTGCAAATGGAGTAAGATGACACCAGATTCAAAAATGTGCACTCCCTCTAGGATACATTCCTAAAGTAACTAGTGTGATTGCATAATTCATATTGCACAATTGTATAAAACATAAATACTAGCTATCTGAGGTTTTAAATACAAAATACAGATCATGTATTACTTTAGACATAAATCCTTTTTTCAAGTGCAAATTAGATGTGCCTTTCTTCCTATAAAAACACATTTTGAAGGTACAAATGTAATCCTCTTCTTATAATATGCCAATATTTATAAGCCCCTTTCTTTCTCAGAACAGTTCTATACATACAGTATATAAAAAAAACAGGTTTATTTACATTAACTGGGAATACACCAAAGCAGCTTTAAGAACTGGATCTCAACTCTGGTATGAAGGAAGGAAATATAATGGGGAGACGAACCACCCATCCAATTTATGCTGGTTGTTGTGGGTTCACATTGATAGGAGGATGTCCTAGGAGACCAATGCGCTGTTTTTGCTTCCTCTGCTCTGTCATCTGGAAAATTGAAACATTTACTCAGTAGACACAAATACTTCCTGTACGTCAGACCACAGAATAAGCTACTGCTATTTATTGTGGTCATCTTTATTTCCCAAAGTTGATTGCAACAAGTAATGCACTCTTGCCTGTTACAGTTAGTGAAAACAAAGTTAATCCATTTCTTTACAAAGTTTGGAAACAATCAGAGGGAACTGAAGCAATCCAATGCCAATCCTGTTATTTGATCAGAAGAACGGTTCTGTTAGGCCAATAGAGTTCATTGTGATTTAACTCTGAATAGTGTCTTTTTTCATATCTCTGAATACAGTATATGCATTAAACATCCTTGCTGCCTACAGTCTCCATAGTCCAAAATATTTCTTCATATTAAAGAAACTGGGTTTCCCCTTTTTCTGCTGCATCAAAGAAAACCTCTCACTACTATTATATTCCTAATTTTCATAATAGCAAGAATAAAGTTTAAAACACAATGTAAGCTGCCCTGAGTCTTCGGAGAAGGGCGGGATATAAATTCAAATTAAAAAAAACACAAAAAACTAAGCCAGGTGAAGATGAAAACTTCAGTCGTGTTTTTTCCCCCCCATAAGACTAGGTGAAGCTGAACCAAAGTGATAACTTAAAGTCATGTATTCTTGCCATCAAAGCAACAGTCATCTAGTACATTTTGTAACATTTTTATGCGCTTCATAGTTTTATATGATCTTGCAGGGAAGCAAGGAAAGTGGTCTATAACAGGAGTCTCCAACCTTGGCAACTTTAAGACTTGTGGACTTCAACTCCCAGAATTCCTCAGCCAGCTTTGCTGTCCACAAGTCTTAAAGTTGCCAAGGTTGGAGACCCCTGATTTATAACATCTGGAACTTGATGTGCAAACTTGGGGTACTTACCAGTATTCCCAAACTATTATTGCTTTTAAAACAATAAGAATAGAGCTTTGGCCCTCTGTTCAATTAAACACCACCAGATGTAACAGATTTGGGAGATACTGAAACAAAATTCACTTCTAAAAAATACCTTATAATAGCAAAGCTTAAAAAAAAAATCGCTTGGACAAGCGTAATTATGGTCCTGGATTAGTAATGGTGGCCTGACTAGAAACTAGAACAGAGGTAGAAATAAGAAATAGAGGGAATATTAGCAGATATAATTTTTATATAATAGAATTTAAGTAATAACTAGATGGAAAGATTAGACATTGAAAGACAGTATTACTCTGTATGTTTAATAATATCATTGGCATTAAAACTGAACACTGAAATATTAAATAGCTACTCTAAAACAAACATGTATATTAATACTAGGATTATATAAGTTTGATTAATGTAACAAATATTATTATTATTGCTATTTATATCAAAATGAATTATACCCAGAGGCCATACTGTTCATGTACTGATATTGACGTATATTTAAAAATAAAAATTTAATAAAACTTAAGAAAAAAAGAGTAATTATGGTCCTCAATCTCTTGAAATGTGATATATATTTTACAGAATTGAAAAAAAAAACGAAGAAGGAAGAATATGACTGGAACTTTTGGCAAAAGTAGTATTTGGATTTGGAGAAAAAAACAGATTACAGACAAATGTTTCAAGCTGCCTTATATCCCATTCAAATTTGTGTTTTATTGAAAGCGTAGTGGGGTGGAGTTTGGGTAGGTTGGTATTTGTTTAGAGTTCCACAAAATAAGCCCTGGCAAAAGTAAGGCTGTTTTTACAGTATATGCAATATTACGACAATAAATGGACACAAGCCCTGGATTTTGGCTCATCCTTCTCCATATTCCCTCTTCTTCCTACTCTCAATATGCAAAGCTTTGTAATGCCTGATACCAGGTTGTGGCAGCACAGCATATGCCATTTTATCTGACTGTGATTTGCTTTTACGAACAAAAAGAAGACATAAAACAGGATTGCCAACAAACTAGGATTGAAAGTTGCTTATCTCCATAAGAAAGTAGAGAAAATGTTGTGGGTATCTGTAGCTTGTTCTTGTGGGCACAACTCATTGATCTGTCAATGAAATCAAAGATGGGGGCCAAAAGTCCCTGAAAGTCCATCAAAGGGAACTTAAAACTTCAAGCCAGTTATACAAAAGAAGGATGGAGCACAAAGTACTATACAGGAGAATGCATGGACCAAAAATCTTGACTGAACTTAAACTTTTGTGATTCTCTACACAAGCCATTCTCAGCAGCATTCCACTGGGGATGTCATGGCATATTAAGTAATGAGGCTTCCTTATATTCTTTTGCTTGCTTTTTTTAAGGGAGAGTGAGGACAGAGGAAGTTTGATTTGTTTTACTATAGCTCGCTGTCTTTGAAAATTTATTACTTGTCCTGGCCAAGAACAAAAACAACATACATTTTAATCTGCTCAGTCAAAATGGTGATGGCAAGGGGAAATCAGATGTCAAAATGCCAATTTATTAACAGTACTATTATTGATGTCTATATAGATCACATATGCACAGCCAATTATTTTGGTAAACATTTTTTCCCCTATGTTTTGTACCTGATCTTTAAGTTCCGTCAGCTGACTGGAAAGGTTAGATACCAGCTTCATCGTTGATTCAAGCTTCTCTTGCAGATTTCTAAGTTCATTTTGTTCTCCTTCAGAGTCGCTACTAACAAGTGACATGGCACGCATCCGGGGGAACCAATCTAGATTTCTTTCCTGAAATGTAATTTATTAAGATCATCTGCATTTTAATTATAAGCAAAAGGATGTATTTCACAAACTTCTACTGTAAAGAAGAGGAAAAAAAGCAAATAACCTCAAACCCTAAAATATTTGCCCTGGAATATTTATCTCGGAAAATTTGCCTGATGTTCAGAAGTCAGAAAACAAACCATTATTAGAATAATTGCATCTCATAGTTTTGAAACAATTTAATCCTTAGTTGTAGTGAGGAAGTATTTGGACTTTGATTGCCTGAAAATGTGTGCTCCTCCCTCCATTAATTCTGTCCTACTGACATTTTTTCTTCCATTTCCAGGAAGCAATCTGAAATTGCTTGAATTGAGAAAACATTAAGAGGAGCAAGGATGTAGAACAGGGCTGTCAAACTTGTGGCCTGCGGGTCAGATGTATCATGTATCGCCCATGCCCACGCCCGGTTTAGCGAAGGGGGGAAAAGTCATGATACATCACGTGACGACACCATGACGATACTAGTTTGACATCCCTAATGTAGGACACTGAAGCTTCACAGGAGAGAATTGCATTCTAGGTAACACATAGTTTTTTTCTCCCAAATGAAAGGTTAAGTCTAGTTTATTGATCCTGATCATTCTGAGAATACAACATATTTTCAAAGTATTTAATGCAAAATAATGAGATATGTTCACAGGAGAGAAAGTGGGTTTGTTTACTTGGCTTTTGGGCTTCTGCCCTTTTGGCCTTTCTACTACAGGTGAAAGAGGGCCATTTTATGGTCTACTCCTGTGGAAAAACTGGAGTAAAACTTTATTTTAATGGCTAGGCCTTCCTATTCTTACAGAAAACAACCACCTAGAAAGGCAGATGTTATTTTATACAGTCCCATAAGTCAAGAAATTTGGTACACCTGAGAACCCTGAATAGTTTTATTTTTACATGATAAATAGGGAGCACTAAGATAATGGAAAGAAAATTTGCTTGACTAGTTGGCCAAATATGGATTGAACACAGACTCCAATGTGTAACCTGTTAACCTCCAGTCACAGATAAGAGTTTTAACTTCATATTTACTCTTCATCAACAAATTAATAGTTTGGAAATTTGATGGTAAGTAAGCCAGCCCATTGCATGTATATGCTGGTACATATTTATCAAGTTGTATATCAATAAATAATGAAATAATATATTTACATATTATTTAGGAATTCAACCATGTTGGCGCATTCATTACTCTACTTTTTCTACTGCTGTTTATTTAATCACTTATACCTTATATCCAAATATAGCAGTGACTAAAGAGGCAAACACAGTCATCTCCTTAAAGAATGTCTGAAGTGGTCAATCAACCACAATAATAGAGGTAAAAGTAGATAGAATGAATATTGCCGCTGACGTCTGACTCCTTCTGCTGCATCTTGATTGCTTCCATTCTATAATGTTCACCTTTTCATTTTTAACACAACCTCCACAGATTACAGGTAGTCCTCAACTTACAACAGTTCACTTAGTGAACTGTTCAAAGTTACAATGGCGCTAAAAAAAGTGACTTATGACCATTGCCGCAGCTCCATGGTCACTTGATAAAATTTCAGATGGCAACTGCTTGGCAACTGACTCATAATATAACTCATATTGCAGTGTCCCAGTGTCCCAGGGTCATGTGATCACCTTTTGTGACACTCTGACAAGCAAAGTCAATGAGGAAGCCAGATTTACTTAGCGACCTTGTTACTAACTTAACAAATGCAGTGATTCCACTGGACAACTGTAGCAAGAAAGGTGGTAAAATGGGGCAAAATTCACTTAACAAATGTCTCACTTAACAACAGAAATTTTGTGCTCAGTTGTGGTCATAGGTTGAGGACTTCCTATAGTGTGATTTTCAAATGAATGTTTCGATGTGAATGTTTAAAAATAGCTACGTTCATAGCTAATAAAATGCTATACAATGCTTACAATTGTGTAGGTGGGAATAGAAAGCTGTACTTCTTCGGAAAGCATTTGTTGCAAATACACTCATAAATTAAAAAAAAACAACACATTATTCTAGATAAATTATTGTGCCCCTGCATAGGCCCTCAATGTTTATGTGGTTAGAAGAAGTAAAACTAAAAATGAGGTCGGGTACAAAACACTTTCCTGGGAAAGTAATCAGCTTTGCCTTTTAATTCATCATATTAATCAGTTATATAGCTATTCTCAGCAAACATAACCCATCAGCTTAATATCAATTATTTAAGAATATTACTTCTTGAGTCACAACATTGTTTTGTCTCTGTAGGAACATTGACTCATTTTGCTACCTCCTACTCAAAACAGTATTCACTTAAAGGTTTTAGTTTAAAGCAGTGGTAAAATCTGAACCGGTTTACTACTAGTTCACTGGCTGCGCATGCGCGCTAAACGTGTGTTGTGTGCGCATATGCGCAGTTTGCACCACACACCAAATGTGAGGTGCGCACAAGAGCACAGTGCATGCGAAAAGGAGGCATGGGGTAAGTAGAACAGCGCACAGGGGGCAGTTATCAGCTGTGGTGCGCAATTTTTTTTTTTTACTTTTAAAAGCATTTTTTACAATCTATTTGGCCAAATAGGTTGTAAAAAAAGGCTTTTAAAAATTAAAAAAAAGGCTCTGACGATCATGTGATTCAGCTGTGATCGTCAGAGCCTTTTTTTAATCTTTTAAAAGCATTTTTTTACAGAAAAGCGAGCGAGCCGGAAAAAAGCAGCATGTTGTGTCTCGCCCAATCTCACCACAGCCGGGGCCTTCTTATCTGCTTCCGAACACGGAGGAATGTTCTAGTATGCCTCCCGGCCTCAGCCCTGGCTCCATGCCCAGACAGGCTGAAGAGGAGGAAATATCTCCAGCACCCAGCTCTGGCTCCATGCCCAGGCAAACGGAGCAACTAGACCCCTCCCCCTCCTCCACAGCATGTGAGCCTGAGGGAGGTCTATTGCCAACAGCTGCCGACTGGAGTGACCCTCGCGTCAGAAGACTTGATAGGCGGAGGCAACAGAAGGAAGGGAGGGGCAGGCCTGGATAAGTGCTGAGTCATGGAGCCACACCCCATGGCCTATATAAAGGATCTGCTTTCTGGCATTCTCTGAGTCAGGCAAAGTCTAAACATATCTTGCTGAAGTCACTTTCTGGTTTCCTGCCTGCCCTGAGGACTTTGCTAGGACTTTGGCAGAGCTGCAGAGGCACGCCTGATTCGGATTTCCCTGACCCGGCCGTCAGCGGAGGAGTGGGACACGACACAGCAAGTGGGCGACTGGGCGATTGGGTGGGCATGGGCGGGGGGGTGGGGGGAGGAATTTTTGCTACTGGTTCTCCGAATCACCCACCGCCATTGCTACTGGATTGGCCAATCTGGTCCGAACTGGGAGTATTTCACCCCTGGTTTAAAGGACAAATCAAAAGATTAAGTTTGGCAATAAATTTTTGTTCAAGTTCAGCAGTCAAGGATTGTGTGTGCCAATGATGGAAGGAATTTTTTACTCACACCAGGCAGGCCTCAGAGGAAGTTGACAGATCTTAGCAGAATTTTCTAAGGAGAAAGGGCTTATCAATCCCCCTAAGACTACCTTTCTTTTTAAAAAAATACCTACTGTATTCCATATAAATGACATATTTCATTACACTTGACTATACGATGTGCACATCTATAAGCAATCTAGTGATGCAACTGCAAGCAGGTTTTCAACCATTAATTAAATGGAATCATAGATTTATCTTTCCAATCCTGCAAGATTGGTATAAACATATTAGAAATATGTATGAATTTGAATGTATATGGATTTGAATGTTTGTATTATACATGTATATAAGGAATTGTAATGTTATAAAGTTACACTGACAGTTATTGTATGTTATGTTATGTTGTTATGTTATGTTATACTGTATATGTTAAGTTATAATAGGATGTGTCATTTAATAGGGTGAAAATTAATTTGTGCAATTTATTTTCAGTGAGGGGTTCTAAAAATATGTGGTTTTACACCAAGAATTTAAATCTGCTGTTATTTTTGCAATTGTACAACATTTAGCTTGGTAAATCCACGTCTGATCACATACCCCACAAAAGTCTCTTGTAACTCACATACTGTTAACTGTATCTTCTGTACCTTGTGCTACAAAAATTAAAAGGTTTTGTCTGCATGTTATCTAGCTAAGCAAAAAATAATCCATGCTATCATAAACTAACATCAGAAAGCAATTATCTGAGTTGCAAAAATGTCTAAGCGGATTTCATCAAGTCTTATTTTGATTCGTTCTTCGACATCCACTGCCGACTTGCTTCTTGGCCTCTGGTACAATCCTCACGTTTCTCATGTGTATACACTCTGCTTGCTGCCTTCTATGACCTGTTTCACACATCTCTCTATTGATTGGGCATGACAGGGCCACTATGGTACTTGCATTGGTTCAACAGTGAACTTCATTATTTCCGCTGTAGTCAGTTTGAACATCAAAGGTAGCTCATATACACTTTCAGACCAGTCAGTCAGCTCTACCAGAGCGAATGGTCTGGCATTGATTAAAAGCATTTTTCTTGCACGTACAGAAAAATCTCCCAGCACGTCATTGTCTGCACCCTCAAGTCAATGATCTTTTGCACACCAGCTCTCCTCTCTTGAATGTCATCTGAACACAAGAGTGTCTGGATTATCATTTCACTGAAAGCGTACCAATGACATCCATTTTTCTTTTATCATTTTTTTTTTGTTAAAAGACTTTTATGGATTCTTTCCCCCCCTATCTTTGACAATATGTATATCTCCAACTCAATTATCCTTGTGTTTTGCTTTTTTATTACTAATTAAAAAGCAATAAAATATAAATTAATAAAGAACAACATTATGATTTTTTTCCTTTTGGAAGAGCAAGTTGCCCCCAAAATCAGTAACAAACTGGAAAGAATAAAACTGAGCAATTCCTACGTTTATATACCTTGGTATAATTCCTCAAGCCACCACACTTTATCCAGAATTAATAAGAGCCATTTCTGCCAATAATAGTAACAAGGCAATATTTTCACTCCAAAGATATAGTCATGTTATCATTAAGCTTTCTAGATTTGAAACATATCCTATATGCTATATGGGATGCATACAGGTATGCATCTACTATGATTTAAAGCCCATTAGTCATTTCCCTTTCACATACTGTGCCTTAATTGCTTTGATCTGAACAGAGGCTGATATGATTTCACCAGAAGCAATAGTCCGCATTCAAACTCTTGTTTTCTAATGGCCCATTGGCCCCATTAATTGTCCTTGATGGCTTTTCATCAAGCTGGAAAGAAAAAAAACTTAGCTGGCCTGTGGCATTTATACTTAGTCTCTGCTGCCTCTACATTTAGAGAGAGCTAAAACTGAAATCTGTCAAACCGTCTTTGACATTGCCAGGCAGATGCATCTAGGTGCTAAAGCCAGCATTCAGAGGTGGGTTCCAGATGAGATTTTTTAAATTACCAAACTACTTATTCCACTTGTTTTCTCAGTAGAACCTTTTCTTTAGTCGACTTTGACATCTTACTCTCAGCAGTAGTAGATGGGAGGTGGAGTAAAACTCAATTCACTGATCGTGGAGTGATATGATGAAATCTCCTTTTTCATTATATTTCTGATCTACGACTAAGAAATGGATTGCTTCTCCTATACAAAAGATTGGGATTGTGAAGAGCTTGAGAAGGATTCAATGGATGAGAATCCTCAGGGGGAAAACAACTCAAGAAGCTTGGGAAATTTTGAAAAGTGAGATTATAAAAGCACAGTCTAACACAATACCAATGAAGAAGAAAAATAGTAGATCTCAAAAGAAACCAGCATGGATGCATAAAGAACTATCTGACAAATTGAAAGACAAAAAGGACAAATATAAAAAGTGGAAAGAGGGGCAAATAACTAAGGCAGAATATCAGCAAATAGCCCGAGCCTGTAAAGATGAAGTGAGGAAAGCTAAGGCTCACAATGAACAAAGGCTAGCGACAAAAGTAAAAAATAACAAAAAAAGCTTCTTCCAACATGTTAAAAACAAGAAAAAAGTCAAGGAAACAATTGGCCCATTGCTGGGAGAAAGTGGCAAGAAGATGACAAGCAACAGGGAGAAAGCAGATCTACTTAACTCATATTTTGCATCTGTCTTTACACAAAAGGAAAAACAATCCAACCTATCAAAACAGCACTACAAAAACAGATTAGAAACACAAGTTAAAATAGGGAAGAAAATGGTAAGTGAACACCTGTCTACCCTAGACGAGTTCAAATCACCAGGACCGGATGGATTACACCCCAAGGTTCTGAAGGAACTGGCAGACGTGATCTCAGAACCACTGAACTATATCTTTCAAAGATCCTGGAGCACAGGGGAGCTGCCAGAGGACTGGAAAAGAGCTGATGTAGTTCCCATCTTCAAAAAGGAAAAACACCAGATCCAGGAAACTACAGACCTATCAGTCTGACCTCAATACTGGGGAAGATTCTGGAAAAGATAATCAAGCATCGAATCACCGAACATCTAGAAGCAAACAAAGTAATAACCAAAAGCCAACATGGGTTTGTCAAAAACAGATCATGCCAGACTAATCTTATCGCATTCTTTGACAAAATGACAAAATTAATAGACCAGAGGAATGCTGTCGATATAATTTACTTGGACTTCAGTAAAGAATTTGATAAAGTAGACCATAACCTACTACTAGATAAAGTAGAAAATGTGGGTTAGACAGCACCATCACCAGATGGATTCGTAACTGGCTGACCAACCGCACTCAACGTGTAGTCCTCAACGGAACTACATCCACATGGAGGGAAGTATGCAGTGGAGTACCCCAAGGCTCTGTTTTAGGCCCAGTACTCTTCAACATCTTCATCAATGACTTGGACGAGGGGATAGATGGGGAACTCATCAAATTTGCAGATGACACCAAGCTGGCAGGAATAGCCAACACTCCAGAAGATAGGCTCAAGTTACAGAAAGATCTTGACAGACTTGAACATTGGGCGCTATCTAACAAAATGAAATTCAACAGTGAAAAAAGTAAGGTTCTACATTTAGGCCAAAAAAAACAAAATGCACCAGTACCGTATATGTGGTACCTTGCTCAATAGTAGTACCTGTGAGAGGGATCTTGGAGTCCTAGTGGATAACCATTTAGATATGAGCCAGCAGTGTGCAGCAGCTGTTAAAAAAGCCAACACAGTTCTGGGCTGCATAAACAGAGGGATAGAATCAAGATCACGTGAAGTGTTAGTGCCACTTTATAATGCCTTGGTAAGGCCACACTTGGAATATTGCATCCAGTTTTGGTCGCCACGATGTAAAAAAGATGTTGAGACTCTAGAAAGAGTGCAGAGAAGAGCAACAAAGATGATTAGGGGACTGGAGGATAAAACATATGAAGAACGGTTGCAGGAACTGGGTATGTCTAGTTTAACAAAAAGAAGGACTAGGGGAGACATGATAGCTGTGTTCCAATATCTTAGGGGCTGCCACAAAGAAGAGGGAGTCAGGCTGTTCACCAAAGCACCTGAGGGTAGAACAAGAAGCAATGGGTGGAAACTGGTCAAAGAAAGAAGCAACTTAGAACTAAGGAGAAATTTCCTGACAGTTAGAACAATTAATAAGTGGAACGACTTGCCTTCAGAAGTTGTGAATGCTCCAACACTGGAAATTTTTAAGAAAATGTTGGATAACCATCTGACTGAGATGGTGTAGGGTTTCCTGCCTGGGCAGGGGGTTGGACTAGAAGGCCTCCAAGGTCCCTTCCAACTCTGATGTTATGTTATGTTATGTTATGTTATTAAGGGGTGGTGAAGTTATAGCTGTGTTTAACTGGCATAGAAACAGCAACAGAAGAACACATGTGAAAGGGTCTCAGGTTTGTTTGTTTTCTGTTGCTTTTTCTATGCCAGCTAAACACAGATATAACCTCACCACCCCTTAAAACAATCCCAAACTTTTGTGAAGGAGAAGCTATCCATTTCTTAGTCGTAGATCAGAACTTTCCTTCACTAACAAAGGTTTATTTGCAGCAATTTCCTTTAGAAGGTTTAAGATTGTCCTGATCAGTGGTGGGTTTCTACCTGTTCACCCTGGTTCAGGTGAACTGATAGTGGCGACGGTGGGAGGCTCCGTCCACCTGCCTGGACATCATCACGGACGCTCTGTGCATGCACTTAAGGTTCTGCACATGTGCAGAAGTGCAAGCGGACCCTCCCAGTTCCAAACTGATAGCTAAAGTAAATGGAACCCATCACTGGTCCTGATCTTTGAGTGATATTATGAAGTCTTTTCTTTCATTATGTTTCATTTCTATTAATCCTTTTTCTATTTCTTTTGCTTTGTTTTGAGAATAATTGTTTATTTTATTCAATCTCTTTTTTTACACTGTTTTTGAGTCTTAATTTTCAAGGCTTATATGACCATTACATTGTTTTTTATGTAGTTGGTCATTGCGTCTGGGCGTGCATAAGAGCACAAAGTGCCTACTGTTCCTGTCTTATTGTTCCCTTCATTATATCAAATTAACATAGTTGTTGCATGTTTTTACTTATATATACATATATTTCTTTAAAAAAAAAACTTGTGGGTTGTTGACCATAGTTAAATAAATCTTCGAGTCAAATCATCCTTCAGTTATTTCAAAAGCACCCCTGAAGTTTGATTCTGCAAGCACAATATGTTAAATAGAAGTGAGCCATACTCCGAAACCTTTATTTTGGATTTGTTTCCATGTTTCCGCCTACAACCTCCTCCCATTGTTGTTCCCCATACCACTGTTGTTATGCACTATGTGCTGTGACCCTCCAACAACCCTGATTGAGTTGTCAGCTCCCACTTCCCAGCAAAGCTTCCTCTATTGAAACAGATAAACTGAATTAACCCACTGACGGAAGCTGGCTAACCACAAGTGTTGTTTCTGGCTAGCTCTTTTCTAGGTAATGTTGGAAAAGTCCCTTTCAAGTAGCTATCATCAGAATCTCAGACATGGGGGCGGTGATGGCCAAGCTTTAAAGCATCCACAACGTTGGTTTTTTTTTTTTTAATTTAAAAGGAAGTTTCCCCACATGATGGGAAATTTAATGCATTCTGAGAAACGCTTTTCCATGCTTTCACTGAATTTTGTTACAGGGGGTCTTTCCAAATGGATTTTATTTTTAATACATCGTCTACCTTGGCAGTGGTTCAAAAGGACTCTGCATTATAAGCATTCTGACATTCCACCCACCCACAGCAACTTTCTTTTAAAATGTAGCAAATAGTTTAGTACTGAAGAAAAAGAAAAAGACGGCACCCTCAAATGAAAAGATGGAGAAATTTAAGGCTGGGATAGTGGTGGAGATAACACTGCCTGAATGTGTTACATTTCCAAGAAAATGAGTTAAATCTACCAGATCCACTAGAATGGGAAGGCAAGTAATGTTATGGGTCCCATCCCCTAGGGAGATACAACTGGCAGGACCCAGAAGAAGGGCCTTCTCCATGGTGGTTCCCTTTCTCTGGAACATCATTCCCCAAGGGATTAGTTTGTCCCCCACTCTAATACTCTTCTGGAAGGCACTCAAGACCTGGTTCTGCTAACGGGCCTAAGGAACCCAGAGCAGAATGGAGCCCATTAAATGGCTTGTATGTGTTGTCACAGATGGTGGGGGGAGGTACTATTTTATTCATTTATTAATTTTTATTATTTTCTTTAATTTTTATATGATGTTTTTATATTCATGTAAGCTGCCTTGAGTCATCATGGGCATGTAGGCGGCAATAAACATGTTATAAAATAAATAAATAATAAATAAATAAATAGATGCCTCATAAAAAAAAAAGAGTTGTTCGCATGGAAAAGCTAACAGTCCAAGATTTAAACTGCTGAGAAAAAGTACAGGTCCAAAGGCACATTTGTACGAAACAGTACGTGTTGTTGCACTGTTATTGATAAAATGAGGCCATAGTACTGTATATACTAGGAATCGTATAACCCTTCCAAGAAAGATACCTACTACAAAACAATAACAATTACCAAGAATCATGACATCAGAAGATTTGCATTCCCCTATAAACAAACAAACAAACAAACAAAGGATCCAATCCCTGTCTAAGAAGATTTTGCTCCTTTCAGCAAATGAACTATGAGGCCAGGGGTGAAATCTAAAAATTTTCCCTACCGGTTCTGTGGGTGTGGTTTAATTGGTGGGCGTGGCTTGGTGTTCAGGTGACCTGGTGGGCATGGCTTGGTGGTCAGGTGACCTGGTGGGCATGGCCAATAATAATAAATAATAAAAATAATAAAGTATACAAAACTTGGGAGTACACCGGTCTACCTTCTTTAAAAATTGAGGCACTGGTCTACTAGCGCCTACAGCGTTGATCAGCTGTAGTGTGGCCCTTTAAAGCTCCGTGGTAGTCATTTAAGGCCATTTGCAGCTTCAGGGACAGAGAAGAGGAACAGCGAGGTATGGGGGGGGGCAGGGATTTTTGCTACCGGTTCTCTGAACTACTCTCTCCCATTGCTACCGGATCGTGCGATCCAGTCCAAACCGGGAGCATTTCACCCTTTACTAGGCCCTTAATTACATTAAGGATGGATATTTTAGAATCAGCAGGAAAAATAATTCAAGAATAACTTCTTAGGCCATTTCTATGAGAACAGAAAATTCTTTTTGCAGATCCATTTCCACATTTCAATTTTGATTCTCAGAATTGCACTCACAAGGCAATGCACATGATGTGGAAAGGATGAATGCAAAGAAAAAGCGAAGTTAAGATTATTTTTTTTTAACAGATTGTAGAATGAGAGTTTAAAAGGGGATTTTTAGAACTTTGGCCAAATCAAACCCTTATTATTTAGTAATTTCTGAAAAATCTAAGTGAAATGAGCAAGACGATTGGGCTTCTGCCACTCATTACTTCTTCCCTTTATTTTTTTTTTTTAAGGAAGGGAGGGAAAGAAACTAACCAACTACTTCTTTTCTCCCAGTTTATTTAACACAACTAAGAGTGAGATGCTGACTGCCCTCTGTGTCTGGAGTTAATTGTTGTCCTTCTAATTAACTAAACTTAACCACACCTAATTTGCTAGTGCCACCCATGAGTTTCCTTGTACAAGAAGAGGCAAATTAATAAAACAGGGCAACTACCTGAGTGATATTTTGAAATTTGCCAGGTGGCAACCCTTAAAATAATGAAGGAAATAAAAGTTAACTTCTATGATATAAAAGCTAGGATGTACAAAGACTAGTATAGTTTAAAATCATCTGGAAATAGTTCAAGGCTACAGGGAAATTCACAGTTAGCTTAGCAGCTGTTTCCTATGATGAAGTAATTTTCATGACAAGGAAGCGCCACTAAGGTTTTACATAATCAGTGATGAAAAGCGGCTGAGGGATTGCCCAGAGGAGGCTCCTCTGGGTCTTTCATTCCATGACAGTGCAAGGCCTTCTGCTAACCTAGTTCTTGTTGTTTGCCAGAAAAGGGATTACATAAACAAACCAGGACAGATTATAGCATGAGTGGCTGTGCTGGAATTAATTGCATAAAAAGGCTCATTTAACAAAAACACCGTGTACAGACACACCGTCTATATACAGTAACATTTTGTAACCTGCTCAAGGTAATGGAGCCTCACTCTGAAAATATTGAGCAATAGATATAAGAGAGAATGACCAAATGAATAGAAGGGCAGAACAGGTAATGCTGAGCCCCAGTTTTTCTTCTCTTTTGACACAAATAGTTGAAAGAGGTTAGACTGATGTTTCTCAGGGTTATAGAATGAGATATGTTCCAAAATAAGGTTTGTTTTGTGCTTAATTTTAAAGATACAATTTTCTGCACTTAAAAACAATAACAATTACTTCAAATCAAATCTTATGATTTTTAAAACAGCAATTTCATTAAAAATTACAATTGTAATATTAAAAACTAATTTTATCATTTAACGTTAACAAACAAAAAGGAAAAAGAAAAAATACAAAGTAAAGATAAGAAAAAAATAGAAAAGAAAAAATAATATAAGAAAAAAGAAAATATATATAAAGAAATTGCTTCCCCCTTCATCACAGCAAATATAATCAATTTTAGTAACTTGTCACCTTACCTTAAAATATAAACAATCTCTTCTTCCTTCCTCTTATGTCTTATCTATAAAGAAATCCTTAAAGCCTTGTTAAAAGGTAAAGGTTTCCCTTGCACATAAGTGCTAGTCGTTCCCAACTCTAGGGGGCGGTGCTCATCTCCGTTTCAAAGCCAAAGAGCCAGCGCTGTCTGAAGACGTCTCCGTGGTCATGTGGCCGGCATGACTAAACACCAAAGGCTCACGGAGCGCTGTTACCTTTCCATCAAAGGTGGTCTCTATTTTTCTACTTGCATTTTTTACTTGCTTTCAAACTGCTAGGTTGGCAGAAGCTGGGACAAGTAACAGGAGCTCACCCTGTTATGCGGCACTAGGGATTCGAACCACTGAACTGCCGACTTTTTGATGGACAAGCTCAGAGTCTTAGCCACTGAGCCATCACATCTGTTATTTCAGTACAAAAAATAGGGTTACCAGAAAAAAACTAACTTATTTACCCTAGATCAAATAAAAGAATTTATTTACCCTAGATCAAATAAAAGAATTGTATATTCCTTCTATTTACTTTTAACAGTCTTGATCTTTAGTCCCTTCAAATAATGTCCTAGAACTTGATTTCTTTTCATTTTTTTCTTAACCCTGGCAACCCTATAAACTGCAGTGGCTGCTACCGGTAGTTTATTTCCAGGTTCAATTCAAGATTTTGATTGTTACCTATAAAGTCCTAAACAGCATATGGGCTGGTTATTTGAGGAACCACCTGTCTTCTATAGCATTTGCCTGACCACTTCATTCTTGTAAGGTTGGCACCATCTGGGTTTGATTAAACAATGTGAATGATTAGGACCACAGAAGTGCACCTTCTCTGTAGCTATGCCTGCCCTCTGGAATGAAGTTCCTTCCAAGAACCAGAGGGTTACCACTCTCCTGTTGTTCAGAAGAGTGAAGACTTGGCTCTTCACCCAGACCTTTGGCAAAGGAGAGTGAGACCTCATACTGGTCTATTCCACTTGCCATCTTTTATTGATTTTATTGTAATTTCTTTGCTTAATTGTTGTGAGGCATTGGGAGTTAGATGGCATACAAGTATAAGCAATAATAATAACTAATACTACAAGATATAGTCATATCTAGATCACAATCAGCCATTTTGACATGTTATGGCCAGTATGAGATAAAACCCAATTTTATTCAAATATGTGCAAATTCTTTTGTGCGAGTTAGGTACTCTAATTTAAAGACAACCTTACAAGTCAACATAAGACTACTCATGTCCCACCAATACAATACTGCAGTTAGTACTGATATTTCCAAAGTATTAAAAATGCCTCTAGATGAGATGGGTGGCATACAAGGTAAGTAAGTAAGTAAATTATGTTAGTAAACAATTCTACATCCTTTCTTAAACTTCAAGTTTACCGGGGGGTGGGTGGGAGGAATGGTTTTTAGTATTTTATTTGACTGTGAATAGTGTCCAAAACACTGTACATGGCAGATTAACAGAGAATCTCCGGTTCCTATAGTATCTTGACAATCAATCTCTCTCTCTTTCTCTCACATACACACACGCTAGGGACTCTGCAGAGTACAATTATTTGGACTTAAGGAAGAATTAACTCCTAAACTTTAAATACTCTTCATACAAGGACTTTGTGACAGTTCAAAATCTGCTCTAGATCTATCTGGTCAAGTAATGTTGGAATTAGACTGTAGTTGTTATAAACTGTAATACATGAACTTCTGGACAAACTGTTTTCCTACTGGTGGAAACTCTTGGCTCTTTTCACTTTCCTGTTCCTGGCTCAAGCAAGCTATTTTGTTCAAGGCTATAGCTAAAAAAAATAACCCACATAAAGCAGTCTGGTGATTTGCATGGTAGCTGGTCCAGGGCCAAAGGGAAGGGAGAATCAAACAGAAGTCTTCAATTTCACCCTGCTCATTTTGGCTAAGCTACAGTGTGGGGGAGAAGAGACCTACAAACAGCCAAAGCACCTTCATCAGCTGCAGTGGAACTCCTGCAGCTTATCTGCACTAATTACAAGTTACCTTCCCTTTCCCAGACACTACAGCATTTTGCAAATACAGTTATAAATACTTAGGTTAAAAATAAGTTACAAAAGTGCCATTGCCTTTCTATGCAATATGTGGATGACAGAAAAGATCCATCCATCCATCCATCCTCAAGATTCCCATCATAGTAGTATGGTGAGGGAATTAGCGTGCAAATTAGCGTACAAATTCCTTGTGTTTTCTTGTAAAGGCAACTGTAAATTCTTTTATAGTGTTTTGCAGGTTTGGGAAAATAAAATTGATGATGCCAAGGATGTTCCATAAGGCAGGGAATCCTAGAAGCATTAAGATAGGCAATCAATGTTTAGCTGGCTAAATCGCTACCCAGAAGAAAGGATTAAAATGAACTTTCCTGAAACCACAGAAAAAGAGAAAGACATGTTACAAGAGAAATAACACTGATTAAACATGGTACAGATCAGTAAAAGAATGAATCAGTATGACCACTTAAGCTTTATAGCAGTCAGCTCTGCAATTTTCAATCTGAAAGAGATTTTAATATAGGTTATTTGTAGAAATTATTAATAATTCTATCTCAGCATGTAAGCGCTTGCAATCCCTGTTGCATTAATTTTTATGGCAACCACGAGAACCTGGTAATTAGCCTACCTGCCAAACCAGCAAGAAATCGTCCTTGAAATAAAGTCAGAAAGATTCATATTTGTGGCCAATTACAATAAAAACATATTGATTTTACATATCCGATCATACAAGTGGTCAGCTCTGTAAACCGTTCCATTTTTATCTTCAGTTAATGAACCAATGATACAACCGGGTAATACAAAACATCAGTTTGCCATGGCAAAAGTAGATACCAACTATACCCCTAGAGGGCACACAATACTAGATACATGCAGAATGGATTTGTTCTATCCTGCAGCAGCATGGTGTGGCCCGTCCACTTTTTAAAGCCAGTTGTTACAGCTGTAAAATTAACTGGGCACTTTAAATCCACATTAAACCTCTGTGTATCTTGCCTTTTTAGGAAAACGCCCATAAAAACTGTCTACTATTGACCTCACCCCTTTCCTAAGAGGTCTGTAAGGGGCGTGCAGAAGAGCACAAGCGTGCCTACCGTTCCTGTCCTAATGTTTCCTTTCATTATATCCAATTAATATAGTTATTACATACTTATGCTTATATATATATGCTTATACATCGTATAGTTATTTCATGCTTATGCTTATATATACTGTTGACAAATAAATAAAATAAAATAAATAAATAATTGATTTTTCAAAAAAACAAAAGAAATCTATTTCTGCACTACACCAATAAAGAGGAAAAGGTGGCTGTGGTCTTAAGTGTTCTAACAAAATTATTCTTTCACTGCACAATGTCCCATTTGTTTAATATCGCTTTCCTTTAGAAATGTTTGCAGTCACTACTCACTACTGAATTTCACGAATGAAGTTTATGAATGATAGAAGGAGGATGGGGTTGCAATTGATGCTCATAGAGGGTTGCAAATTAGGGTGCGGTTGTGCTAGCAATGAGTGCTTAATGGTTGTGCTAACAATGAGTGCTTAACAGCATTGCCCTGATGTCAATATGATAACCTGAGAAACAAGGTGTGAAAGGATGATGGAACAGGACCTTGGCCATGATGGAGAGTGAGCAGGGATGCGGAGTTTGGGAGAATTAAGAACGGGTAAGAATGAGATTGCTGTAGTAGTGGGCAATGGGAGATACTGTGGAAATCGGGATGGACCTCTCACAGGGAACATAAAACCAATGTCTCTTATAGGTCCCATGTTCCAGTCCCCTGCCTCTATCTCCAGTTCCTGGTTGTCAAATTTTGAGCAGCTCCATACTCCAGCTGGCACTTTTAAATACCAGGTCGGCCTGTAATAAAGTTAAGCTCATCTGGGCTCTAATCCTAGATGAGAGAGCCGACTTGGCATGTGTTACTGAGACCAGGCAAAGCATGAGGAGGCGTGTCCTTCTCTGAAATGGTACTTAGGGGGTTTCAGATTTGGCACCAGCTGTGACATACCAGCTAGAGTGCAGATGGAGTTGCTAACGTTTTCTGAGAGACTGAGGGTTCATTCAGCTTGAGAATTTGGTATTTTTCGATACCGTAGACAGCCAAGCCAAGCCAAATGCAGTTATTGGTGATGTGGTTCCTGAGATAACCAACAGAGCTTATTTTTACTGATATGTGGACACACAGCTTCTTTCCACAGAATACAAACCTTGTTGAACATGGAGTATATTTTTTAAAAAAAAGCATTTTGTTCCATAAAAAGTTCTGGTAACAATTGATAGCTTGACATTTTCACGTGTACTTAGAAAACAGGTCATCCTTCTCTTTTTAAAAATCCTGCTAGATTGCTGTGTGAATGGTTATTAAATTATATTTTAAAAGTGATGCTGTTTTCTATATCAAAAGTTCCTTAATATGTGCGATCGCATGTTTACAAAACGTTTGTCAGTTATATGCCATTACAAACACAACATTTAATTGTTTTTACAGGCAAATGCTTTCTGACTTAAATACAAAATTATATTCCGAAAACTTTCTAGCCCTGTGAGAACAAGATAAGGTGACAAGCTTTCCTAACCCATTAATCTACTGTCAGACGATTACTCACAACACTTTTAAAAAGAAGCTATTATTTAGGGAATACTCAGAAGTAGGACACAGACTTAAAAGAATTCAAAGCAGAATGGATTACATAACAAGAGATTTTGAGGGGATTTATCTTCAAAAACCATTTAATATATGCTGCATAATGCATCTTCCAAGGGCAACCTCATGTATTTTATTACAAATGGAGGCAAACATTCAGCTGGAATAGTCATCCAGATAGACTTCTGATGAGGCAGAAGGCATGAGAAAAATGAAACACACGCTCCTACACCCATCAGTGCTTTAAGTTAATCAGGAAGCTGAATGCAGGATTAAAAGAGCATTTGGCAAAACAAAGGCATTCCACCTCTAAAAGGGTTTACAAAAAAAATCTTTAAAGTTAAATCCTTAAATTGACGTACAGAAATATAAGCAAACAAAAAAGATATCCCATTTGCTGTTAACGAGAAGTCTAAAAGAAAAACTAGAAGACTTCTTTAGCTCAGTTTGTTGACTCCCACAGATATGGGTTGTTGTTTTTTTTAGAAGTTTCATAACCCCAAAGGTGAAGATGATGGCAGCACCATTATCTTATCAATCTGATCTGGTTATTTCAGGAATCCTTTAACCAGTTTAGTATTAAATCATATCTTTCATTAAATGAATTTAATCTTGTCATGATCACAAAATGCATATTGGGTCATATTCTTTGATTAGAATAACCAAAATATAATTACAGTTCAGACAGAGGTATGTTCAACAATGGATTAATTTATTTGGAAAATGCAACCTTCTTTTAGGAATTATTTTTTATACTATCAGTTTTCAAGGATGGCATCTGGGATCTATATACATTCAAATGCTACTCAATATTTGAAGTTGGTCTTAACAGCCATATGAAAATACTAACTATATTATCCATCCAACAAATGGCTGAGGTGGTAGAAGGGAAGGTAGTTTGGGTGGCAGTTTGGTGACTTGTAAATCTGAGGTGCTATTTAACCCAGAATCACCTGCTTTAGTATAATCTAATTATAACTTTAAATAGATAGGGAATGATAGGCTGGTGGTGCTGGTAAGTATTTGGGGGGCAGGCGTGGGTGGAGGCACAGAAGAATGGTATTTTGATTGTGATATGCAAGAAAAGATAGGATCCAATGCAGGATCCAATCTGGATCGGTCATCGGGACTAGGGATTTTGTCTTCCAAGCTTTTGGACTCATGCTGGAGCATGAGTGATCTTCAGAGAACTTCACTGATCCCAGTGACTGACCCAGATTGGATTCCTACAACATTATCCCAGGATAATGGGGCAGGGTAGGGAGGGCACAGAAGAATGGGACATAATTTATAAGAAAAGATATGACAGGAGGCCGAGAGTAAGCCTAACTCATAAAATGTGACTTAGGAATCTTCAAGTAATTCCCCTTTTCCAGGGGATTTTTAAACTGGAATCCACAATTTCAGATCTTTGGAGCCAAGGGTCTTGGCTGCTGCTATTAAATGCCAAGTCTGCTCATAATAAAATATAACATAATTATTTGTATTCCCAATTAGATTGCACATGAGAGAGAAGACTTGGATTAAATTGTGAAAACTTGATGGCAGAGAAGGGGCTGTTTCCATCTTCAAATTCTGGCCACCTAGTAGTGCTGGAACACTTCTACCTGGCTTCTTTCCTTCCGCAAGAGTTCTGGAGCGGCCTACAGTGAATTCACAACCACTGTGCCAACTATGGGCCTGATCCAACATATTGAGGGTCCAAAAAGTAAGGGTGGCCACACACTGAGTTTGCAAAAAATATCAGACATTATAAGACATTATTTTGTGACAATTTTGTGAAAACAAATTATAATTGTTCTGAAGAACAACATTTTTCCACGAGGGAAAAAAATAAAGAGGTACACATCAATGCTCATTACAAATATTTTAAAATCTTCATAGAATGTGAATTCAGACTTTCTGGCATTAGAAGAATTAAAAGAAATATGAACAAGCCATATTTCACACACAACATGGCAAAACTCACCTTTATCATTTCTGCTACATAACTCTCAGGCCCTGTATATTCTGTAGAGTCTTTTACTTTTACCAACACAATGAAGAATAAATAGTGCCACATATTGTGCTCCTCTTTAATATGTTCTTCGAAAGTCACTGTCTTGTTATCAAACTTGTCTCTTTCCAAACCTAAAGAGGAAAATAAAACACAACCTCTGAACACAATTGGAGGAAGAATATTTGACCACATACAGCATAATTGTTTTCATATAGCACATTGACTGGTTAATTGGATGACTGGATTCAACTGAAGTTTTTTTTTAAAGACAACCCCAGTAATATAAAACAGCCTTTTTTTAAACAGCACTACATGATTTTACTGTATTTTAAGACAACCTATACAGTATAGCAAGGGACGTGGTGGCTCAATGGCTAAGATGCTGAGTTTGTCGATCAAAAGGTCGGCAGTTCAGTGGTTCGAATCCCTAGCGCCGTGTAACGGAGTGAGCTCCCAGTACTTGTCCCAGCTTCTGCCAACCTAAGCCGTTTGAAAGTATGTAAAAAATGCAAGTAGAAAAATAGGGACCACTTTGATGGGAAGGTAACAGCGCTCCGTGCGTCTTCAATATTGAGTCATGCTGGCCACATGACCAAGAAGATGTCTTTGGACAGTGCTGGCTCTTTGGCTTTGAAACGGAGATGAGCACTGCCCCCTAGAGCAGGAAACGACTAGCATGCCTATGCAGGGGAACCTTTATAGAATGTAGACAGTTTTTCTGGTAATGATAAGGTTCAAATGAATATTGCTTGGCCCTTAAATGTTTTCAAACATTAAGAATAAACCACATTTTATTTGTTTGTTCAATTTCTATGGCTGCCAATCTCAGTCAATGATTCTCTGGGTGGTTCACAGTTCATAAAACTTCATTTTCTGGGCTACATACAATTTTATAGAAAATGAAGACTTACAATATGTAATGAAAACACAGACTTTCAGCAATAGCTGAGAACGGGTATTTATAAATGTGTGAAGATTAAGAACAAGCAAACATAAGAAGAGCCCTGGATCAGATAATAAGATCTATTGCAGCCTCTCTTTTTTTAATACACTAGCCAATAAGGGAAGCCCACAAGTCAGGGCCTAGATAGTGATAGTAACTTTTCAAAATGACCTTCAGGTTTTAACATGATGAGAGACGGAGAAAAGCATTTTTCTCCAAGTTACATTTTAGGTACTTTTAAAAATGTGTAAAGGTAAAGGTAAAGGTTCCCCTCGCACATACGTGCTAGTCGTTGCCGACTCTAGGGGGCGGTGCTCATCTCCGTTTCAAAGCCAAAGAGCCAGCACTGTCCGAAGACGTCTCCATGGTCATGTGGCCGGCATGACTCAATGCCAAAGGCACACGGAACGCTGTTACCTTCCCACCAAAGGTGGTTCCTATTTTTTCTACTTGCATTTTTATGTGCTTTCGAAACTGCTAGGTTGGCAGAAGCTGGGACGAGTAACGGGAGCTCACCCCATTTCATGGCAGCACTAGGGATTCGAACTGCTGAGCTGCCGACCTTTCGACTGACAAGCTCAACATCCTAGCCCCTGAGCCACCGCATCCCTACAAAAAAAAATGTGTATCTTTCCCTATTTTTATTTGAAGCTAAACAGCTCCAATGGCTCCAGTTCTTCTTCATAGGGTTAGGGTTGGAAACAGGTTAATGATAGATTTGCACTTTTTGGTTCTATAATATCCACAGTATTCCACGTCCCACTTATATTTGTACAAGGCATTGTTACATTGGCAGTTCTGTTTCTGAGTTCCTTCCTAACTTTGCGATGCATGGAATCTGCCTTTTTTGATTTTTTTTGCCTTTTTTGATTTTTTTGATCACATCAAATACCTGTACAATTAGCACAAGGGCCCCCCAAGGGTGTGTGCTCTCCCCACTTCTCTTCTCTCTGTATACCAATGACTGCATCTCCAATGATCCATCTGTTAAGCTACTGAAGTTCGCAGATGACACAACATGATTGGTCTCATTCGAGACAATGACGAATCCGCATATAGACGAGAGGTCGAACGACTAGCCTTGTGGTGCAACCAAAACAATCTGGAACTGAACACACTCAAAACCGTAGAAATGGTGGTAGACTTTAGGAGAAACCCTTCCATACTTCCACCTCTCACAATACTAGACAACACAGTATCAACAGTAGAAACCTTCAAATTTCTAGGTTCTATCGTATCGCAAGATCTAAAATGGACAGCTAACATACTGCACAAATCAAGAAGAGGGCCGTGAAAATATTTACAGACCCCTCACATCCTGGACATAAACTGTTTCAACTCCTACCCTCAAAACGACGCTATAGAGCACTGCACACCAGAACAACTAGACACAAGAAAAGTTTTTCCCCAAAGGCCATCACTCTGCTAAACAAATAATTCCATCAACACTGTCAAACTATTTACTGAATCTGCACTACTATTAATTGTCTCATAGTTCCCATCACCAATCTCTTTCCACTTATGACTGTATGACTATAACTTGTTGTTGGCAATCCTTATGATTTATATTGATATATTGACCATCAATTGTGTTGTAAATGTTGTACCTTGATGAAGGTATCTTTTCTTTTATGTACACTGAGAGCATATGCACCAAGACAAATTCCTTGTGTGTCCAATCACACTTGGCCAATAAAAATTCTATTCTATTCTATTTAATAATAATGATGATAACACCAACAACAACAACAACAACAGCAACAGAGTTGGAAGGGACCTTGGAGGCCTTCTAGTCCAACCCCCTGCCCAGGCAGGAAAACCCTACACCATCTCAGACAGATGGTTATCCAACATTTTCTTAAAAATTTCCAGTGTTGGAACATTCACAACTTCTGCAGGCAAGTCGTTCCACTTATTAATTGTTCTAACTGTCAGGAAATTTCTCCTAAGTTCTAAGTTGCTTCTTTACAGCAGCTAATCTCTGGCTTCACATTTTCATTATGTTTTCCACCATAATTCTTTCCTGTTCAGTCTCTACCAGGTCAGATCTAAAGTATAGGTATAGTCTGGGTTTACACAGCTTCCATGTTATTCCGCCCTAACTACAATTCTTCTTTGTAATTTATAAAACATTATCTCAGCAGTGGATCTTACCTTGTACATCTCTCTGATGTTAGAACTGCCCATGCATTCCTATTTTGTCAATCCTGGCTAATCCATGAGAACACTAACCTCTTACCCTATGGCAATGATGGCTAAACTTTTTGCCATCGCATGCCAGGATGGAGGGGGGGGGAAGGTTTGCGCACGTGCCCACACCTATAATTCTATGTGCCCCAACCCATGCATGTGTGCACAATCTCCCCCTGCTCTGGGCATGCAATGGCCTCGTAGGCCCGTTTTTCTTTCTCGTCTGGCTCCAGATCCTCTCTATGCATCTGGGGAGGTGAAAACAGCCTTCCCCACTCCATCAGAGGCCCTCTGGAGGCACGAAACGGCCCGTTTCCCAATTTCTGGTTGGACAGGAAGTGATTTTTTTGCTGTCCCCAGCCTCCAGAGCCTCTCTAGGAGTCTTTGGAGGCTGGGGAAAGCAAAAAATGTCACTTCCTGTCCAACCGGAAGTTGGGAAATGGGATGTTTTGGGCTTTAGAGGGCCTGGGAAAGGCTGTTTTCACCCTCCCTAGATGCATAGAGAGGATCTGGAGCCAGGTGAGAAAGAAAAAGGGCCTTCCCCACCCCCCCAGGCCCTCCGAAGGCAGGAAAAAGCCTGTTTCCCTACTTCTGGTGGGCCCAGAAGGCCCAAAAATCAGCTGGCTGGCGTGCGCATGCGCGCCGGAGCTGAGCTGGAATGCCCACTGATATGGCTATGTGTGCCACCTGTGGCATGCGTGCCATAGGTTCGCCATCATGGCCCTATGGCAACTGAAGTCAGTAGCCTTTAGAAAGGACTCTGTCAAAGCCTTAACATTACATGCCCTCTGGCAATTTATTCTAAAAACATTCATAAAATATTGATTCCATCACAAAAAAAGTGTGCATTTTGGAGATATTCCTCTATCTGCCTAGAACTGAACTCTTGCTGAGCCTGATACTTACCACAAATAAAACATGTTGTTTTCAAAATTTCTTCTTTCTTCTGTTTCTCACTTCTTAGATCAGCAAAGGTGTCGATAATGACTCCAAAAATCAGATTAAGGACAATAATTATCACCATGAAGAAGAAGAGGAGGTCATATATCACTCTTGCAGCAAAGAGAGGTTCCTAAAATGCAGATAGTTTTCCAATAGTAAATGGAAAGTATTAAAGAAAACAAAGCTACAAAGGGGAATATTACTTGATGAGTGAACATTATAGATGCTTTTGCTTGATACAATGACTTGTTGATGACATACCTCTGGAGAATAAATAATCAGGATCAATGCCAATCTGACTAATCTTTTAAGTCACTGTTTAAACCACATATCTACAAAGGATTCAATTGGGATTTCCTGAAGCAATCCTTCCTTGTTTTAAAAACATATATTTGCTTAACTAAGTCTTTGTTATATTCCAATAGAATAATAGATTGGGAACACAACTTGGGACACTCAAAATAGAGTTTAAAATTGTCACCTGCACTATGTTATTGTTAGGAAATGTGATCCAAATTGGAGTCCCATAAAATTTCTTGAGATGCAGGAGTACAGGAATTAATGGCTAAAGCTAAAGTTCACCTGTAATTTTTAGAATTAAGTACACATATATTTTTCAATTCCCTAAATATATGAATAACTTATATTTAAGTAAATAAAGAGCAGCTTTTTCAAAAGCTAGATTAAATGTGTTGCTGTCAAATATACTATATAGGAGATTTTTAAAAAACCTCATCTCAAAGATTTTGCCTCTGTGATGCTACTGATATTGTAACGGTGGATAATATTTAATTCTATTGAGAATTTTAGAAGAGTCTTTGTCAGGAAATTATCTGGCCTAATTTTTAAAATCCAAACCATGAAGAAATACTTCTGAGTATGCAAAAAAATTATTTGCAGATAAAAATCCTAAAATTATAGCAGCACCAAATTTTTAACTGATGATAAAAAGCAAGGCTCTTAGTAACGAATCAATGAGTTGGGGTTTTAAGTCTAGTATATAATATGTCAGCTTTGGAAGCTATACTAGGCCAAAGGCTTCCACACGCTGCCACTTTCTCCGGTGTGGGAAAGTAGGAGAGGGGCATGAGGGTACAAGGGGCTATTAGATATAACAACATTCTTCCTGCTGGTCAAGGTCAGGATGGGCTCACATCTGGAGAAGGAGTGGCCGAAGCGATGCTTCGACATGGGACGGTTGAGGATTGGAGCATGTGACTGGTAGAGGGGTCATGAAGATGGAGATTTTGGAGTTTGTATTACTGAGGGAGGAACCCGAATCCCCAGTTTCGGTTTTCATCCAACTATCCAGTTTACCTATGCTAGTAAAAGAACTTTGAAAGATGTTGGCTTCAGAGTCTTTTCTGCAGGAGGGGTTTTCTGGAACGCTGATATAATATTTATTAAATATTTTATTTGTAAAAGTGTTTATCTACTGCCAAGTTTAGATTATATTTCTAACTTTTGGGCCTTTTGGATATAAATTAAATTGATTGATTGATATATAGATGCCACATATAGATTGGGCATACTTTTCTGGCAAATAATTTCTATTTTGTAGGTTTTATTTTCTATTTTTTGTTTCCTATTTCTATGTACAATATGTACCACACTATGCCACATTATACTTGTGGAATATAAAACAGGAAGTAAGACATGGATGTTTGATATATTTTGGATTAAACCATTAAGCATGTTGAAGTACTGTATTTAAAAATATATAAGAAATGACTATGATGATGTTATAGGTGTATTGGGTGGGGAAATGAGCATATGCAGTGAATCTTAGGTAGGCTGTATTATGCAACAAGCATACAAAATAATGTATCAAAGATCAGGTTCCCAGATTTCGATAGGAAAAACAGAATGAATGATATAATATACACAGATGATGAAAAACTAGAGCAAGTATTTTTATTTATTTATTAAACTTTTATACCGCCCTTCTCCTGAAGGACTCAGGGCGGTTCACAGCCAAGTAAAACAATAAAGAAGTATACAATAAAAACAATAATTAAAAAACTTATTAAATAGAAAGCCAAATTAAAATCCGTTTAAAACAATAAAACCCATTAAATAAAATTAGAATCCAAATATTAAAAACTACTAAAAATTCTATGCCAGTCCTGCGCGAATAAATAAGTATGTCTTCAACTCGCGGCGAAAGGTCCGAAGGTCAGGAAGTTGACGGAGTCCCGGGGGAAGTTCGTTCCAGAGGGTGGGAGCCCCCACCGAGAAGGCCCTTCCTCTGGGGGCCGCCAGCCGACATTGCTTGGCAGACGGCACCCTGAGGAGTCCCTCTCTGTGAGAGCGCACGGGTCGGTGGGAGGCAATCGGTAGCAGTAGGCGGTCCCATAAATAACCCGGCCCTAAGCCATGGAGCACTTTAAAGGTAGTAACCAGCACCTTGAAGTGCACCCGAAAGACCACAGGTAGGCAGTGCAGCTTGCGCAGGAGTGGTGTTACATGGGAGCCACAAGTGGCTCCCTCTATCACCCGCGCAGCTGCATTCTGAACCAACTGGAGCCTCCGGGTGCTCTTCAAGGGGAGCCCCATGTAGAGAGCATTGCAGTAATCCAAGCGAGAGGTAACAAGAGCATGAGTGACTGTACATAGGGCACCCCGGTCAAGGAAGGGGCGCAACTGGCGAATCAGGCGAACCTGATAAAAAGCTCTCCAGGCGACGGTCGTCAAGTGATCTTCAAAAGACAACCGCCCATCCAGGAGAACGCCTAAGTTGCGCACCCTCTCCATTGGGGAAAATGACTCGCCCCCAACAGTCAGCCGTGGTTGCAGCTGACTGTACCGGGGTGCCGGCATCCACAGCCACTCCGTCTTGGAGGGGTTGAGCTTGAGCCTGTTTCTCCCCATCGAGACCCATATGGCTTCTAGACACCGGGACAGTACTTTGACAGCTTCGTTGGGGTGTCTGGGGTGAAAAAGTACAGCTGCGTATCATCAGCATACAGTTGGTAACTCACCCCAAAACCACTGATGATCTCACCCAGCGGCTTCATATAGATGTTGAACAGGAGAGGCGAGAGAATCGACCCCTGCGGCACCCCACACGTGAGGTGCCTCGCGGTCGATCTCTGCCCCCCTGTCAACACTATCTGCAACCGGTCAGAGAGATAGGAGGAGAACCACCGATAAACGGTGCCTCCCATTCCCAAACTCCCCAACCGGTGCAGCAAGATACCATGGTCGATGGTATCAAAATCCGCTGAGAGGTCTAGTAGGACCAGGGCAGAGGAATAACCCCTGTCCCGGGCCCTCCAGAGATCATCAACCAACGCGACCAAAGCCGTCTCCGTACTGTACCTGGGCCGAAAGCCGGACTGGAATGGGTCTAGATAGACAGTTTTATCCAGGTATTGGGGTAATTGATGTGCCACCACACTCTCTACAACCTTCGCCACAAAGCGAAGGTTGGAGACCGGACGATAGTTTCCTAAGACAGCTGGGTCCAGGGAAGGCTTCTTGAGGAGGGGTCTCACTACCGCCTCTTTCAACGCAGCAGGAAAAAACCCCTCCAACAAAAAAGCATTAATAATCCCCCAGAGCCAGCCTCGTGTCACCTCCTACGTGGCCAGCACCAACCAGGAAAGGCACGGGTCCAATAAACATGTGGTGGCATTCAACCTCCCCAACAACCTGTCCATGTCCTCAGGAGTCACAAGGTCAAACCCATCCCAAACAGTCTCAACAAGACGAGTCTCCGACATCTCACCTGGATCTACCCAATTTTGATCCAACCCATCCCGAAGCTGAGCGATTTTATCGTGCAGATAAACAATAAAATCCTCGGCACGCCCTTGTAAGGGGTCGCCCCGCACCTCCTGCTGAAGAAGAGAGAGGGTCACCCGAAACAGGGGGCCGGGCGGTTATCTGCCAATGCAATGAGGGAGGAAACGTAAGAATGCTTCGCTTCCCTCAGTGCTACCAGGTAGGTCCGAATATATGACCTAACTAGTGTCCGGTCAGCTTCCGAACGGCTGGATCTCCAGGCACTCTCTAGGTGTCTTTTCCGGCGTTTCATCTCCCTCAGCTCCTCGGAAAACCAAGGAGCTGGTTGAGTCCTATGCTGGGTCAGAGGCCGCAAAGGCACGACACGGTCTAGAGCCCCAGCCGCAGCCTGTTCCCAAGCCGTGACTAATTCTTCAGCTGTGCCGTGGGCCAGACCCTCAGGGAGCTGCCCAAGCTTCTTCAGGAACCTCTCCAGGTCCATCAGGCGCCTGGGACGAACCAACGTATTGGTCCCGTCTCCCTGCGGTATTGAGTGGCAGTCCGAAAGTCCAGACGAAGGAGAGAATGATCTGACCATGACAAAGGCTCAGTGACTACATCTCCTAAATCCAGATCATTCAACCACTGTCCAGAGATGAAAATCAAATCCAGTGTGCCTCCCCCGATGTGAGTAGGGCCATTAACTACTTGAGTCAGGTCCATGGCCGTCATGGAGGCCATGAACTCCCGGGCTGCCGTCGATGCCATGCCAGTCGATGGCAAGTTGAAATCCCCCATGACCATAAGTCTGGGGGTCTCAACCGCCATCCCAGCAAGCATCTCCAGCAGCTCAGGCAGGGCTGTTGTCACGCAGCAAGGAGCCAGGTACGTGATCAACAAGCCCATCTGAACTCTATGACCCCACTTCACAAAGAGGGATTCACAACCGGATATCTGAGGTATAGTGGTCTCCCTCGGTTCTAGACTTTCCTTAATAACGACTGCCACCCCCCACCCCTACCTTGGGCCCTCAGCTGATGGAATGCTCGGAAACCTGGAGGGCACATTTCAACAAGGGGAACCTCCCCTTCTGTGCCCAACCAGGTCTCCGTAATGCCCATAAGGTCCGCAGCCCCCCGTATAAGATCATGAATCAGGGGGGCTTTATTGACAATAGACCGTGCATTGCACAGCATCAGCCGAAGGTCCAAGCCCTGAGGGTTCTGGCCACTCAGGGAACGGGAGAAGTCTGAGGGGCCAGGGCGAGCAATCGCTTTTAAACAGCGAACACGCACCCCCAGAGAACAATACGGCCCCTCACTTCCGCACTGTCTGCCCCTCCCACTTACCGTGCAGATGGAACCACCCTCACTAATAGAAACATAACCCTCCCCCGTTACCTTCGAACCTGTTAAAGGACAAAATTCACACAATCTTAAATGCTGTGAGAAATGGGTTAAAATGAAAATATAAAATGTAACAGAGATAAATGCACATTTTTCTTTTTAGGAAACACAAATCAAAATAGGGGATCCCTGGTTTGGCGATGCTGTTTGTTACCAAATGTGGGAGAAAGGGCAAATTCAATATTAGGGTGCATCAACAACAGTATAGTTCAGTGTTGGTGAACTTTTTTGGCCCTGAGTGCCAAAACAGGCTCCACCGGAAACTGGAAGAGCCGTTGAGCAGTTGAGGGAGCTGCTCTTTCGGTTTCCGGTGCTCCCGCATGTGCAAAGACCACCTGGCCGGCACGCATGTGCATGCTAGAACCCGGAAGAGTAACGGGCGATGGCTGGCATGCCTGGAGAGATGGCTCTGTGTGCTCACGCATGCCATATAGTTCTTAAATTGCAAAAACAGATTCATGTTATTTATTGTTATTCATTTTTCACCTTGCTAACTGTGTGCAGTTAAGAAGGATTTAGATAAATTGCAGTATGTTGAGAGAAGGACCAAAAAGATGATAGGAGACCTGAAACTAGGTTTTGTGAAGCGAGTTCGAAGGAACTGGAAAGATATAGCCTTGAGAAATTAAAACAGGATGAAATTGCACTGGGGAAAAAACCTGCATAGAAGAATGTCAAGATAGGTTTGTGATTGCCCTAGAGCAGGAGTCTCCAACCTTGATCCAAAGCTGGCTGAGGAACTCTGGGAGTTGAAGTCCATAAGTCTTAAAGGGACCAAGGTTAGAGACCTCTGCCATAGAGTGCAGGACATGGAATAACAGATTTAGCTTTCAAGAAGGCAGTTTCTTACATAATATTAAAAAAAAAAGCATGACATGCATGTTTCTTACTACAGAAGCAGCTCCCCAAAGAACTGATGGATTCTTCTTCTTCCCTGGAGGCATTCGGCTGAACAGCCAGTAATTTTTTAATTTGGATTCCTGAACTTAATAGCAGCTTTGACAGCATTGTCAACTTTATGACTCTACAACTAAAGTAGTGCTGGAAACAGTTTGTTTTTTTTAATTTGAATTTATATCCCGCCTTTCTTCAAAGTCTCAGGGCGGCTTACACTGTGTTAAGAAATAGTCTTCATCCATTTGTATATTATATACAAAGTCAACTTTTATTGCCCCCAACAATCTGGGTCCTCATTTTACCTACCTTGTAAAGGATGGAAGGCTGAGTCAACCTTGGGCCTGGTGGGACTTTATAGCACTCTTGCTACACTTGATAGAAAAACTATTCATGGTCACAAATATGTTTGCAGGTAGTAAAAAAAAAGGACTTTGGGGAAAGTTCTTGGCCTGGTAATATGATGTAATTACTGCAACATTGGTAAATAATGTATTAGAGTAACTATAACTATTAAGACATCAACTGACATTTACACATTTAGATGGCATTGTACATACTCATACTTTGTGTTGTGGCTCCGGCCCCCGGGCCTGGCCTCCTGGAGCCGGATGACTCGGAGAGTGAGGAGAAGCTGGCAAGGCCTCCTTCCCCCCACGGACCCTCCTCCTCCCTGGCACCATCCCAGATTCCAGCTGCAGGCCAGGAGGAGGAGGAGGAGGAGGAGGAGCTGACAAAGCCTCTTTCCCGCGACCCCTCCTCCTCCCTGGCAACGCCCCAAGAACCAGCTGCTGAGGGTCAGTCTTGGCTAGATGCGAAACAGCGATGCCAAGATAAGCGTGCACAGCAGAGGAAAAGTTGGGGCAGGCCCAGGGAGTGCCGATTCATGGAGCCACACCCCACAGGGGATAAAAGCAGGAAGAGTGCTCCGTAGGCCCTTGTGTCAGACAAAGTTACAGACTACTGGCTCTTTGACTGCTCTGGACTGAAGGCTGGGATTTCTTGTGAGTACTTTAGATCATCCTGCAGACTCCTGGTTGCTCTGGCAACGGTCTGTCGGCACACTGCTACTTGATAAGGACTTGGCTGGCACGTGAAGGAACATTGTCAGAACTTTTTGTTGCCAGAAGAAACCCGGCCAAGTGTAAATAAATTGCTGGCAGACAGCCTCAGTTGGCATGTTATTTTTGGGAAGGAAGGGAGGGGACAGAACACTTTGCACAATATTAATACTATATAAAATATCATTTCAATCTTTATTTTTAAAATTATTTATGACTCTTCAATACTTCATTGCTATCACATACATGTACTACTCCTTTCACATGTAATGTTAATTTACCTCCTTGGATGGTTTCCTGAGTACATCTCCTACTCCGCCCCCGCTTCTCAGCCCATGACTAAGCACGGTAACAATGCACATCAGCAACGTCTCACATGTATGTTCTTTATCCTCTTCAGATTCTTCTGAAGCTAGTTCTATTAAATAAAAGAAGTTTGAGATATGACTATGAGACAGTGGGAGCCTGAAGATCACTTTCATATTTTGTACAAGCGTTTTTAAAGCCAAATAAGGACCATTCATTGCTTCTCTTCCTCTTGCCTATAGTTCAAGAACCTATCTGCAGGGCTATGTGATTCCTTGGGTTATTCAGAATTTTTATGTGAATTTTTTTAAAAAATTGGAAACTTACGTTAATCTTATCCTAAAACCTGACTCATTACATCTGGGATGTCTTTACAAGAAACAATGTAAGCACATTTTTACAAGCATATCATTAATGCTTAGTAACAAGATACTTTTATAATTCTGGAGCTTTACCAATAGCCACCTATTCCAACCAGATTAATTTACACATACATAATTTGTCTAATGAAAACTCTGAATATGCACAGTTTTATTTGTTTTTGTCTACTGAAAACTTTGAATATCTTTCTGATGCATATTTGTATGTTCACAAAATGAGTTGGACTGTGATAATGAACAACTGAACTTTTTCTCCTACCCACTTTCTGCCTCCCGTATTCCCCAATTTCCATTCTTGTTCTTCCTTATTACTTTATGACAAACTCTGGAGCCCACCTAAGTCTATCCGAGATAGAAAGAGGCAATGTCGATTTGTATAAGTCTTCCTGAATTCAGAAACATATACAACTGCTACCAATTTTCTAGCAAAATAGTCAGCAAAGTTTTACTCTATGCATTTAACACTACATCAGGATAATAATTCTAGACGAATAAAAAGCCCTGGATGTAGCAGTAGAGATGAGAAAACTGAAAAATGTGGAGGAAAAAAAATATGTGGATGAGGCCAAACTAAAAGAGTTACGGTATTTTTAGGATTATAAGATGCACCTTAGTTTTTGGGGAGGAAAATAAGAAAAAAAGCTGATTGGCAGATGGATCGGCCTCCTGGAATACCCCCAATCAACTGTTTCCAGAGGTGAATTTTAGCAACAGGTTCCTTGGTTGTGAGCTCTGTGCCTTGCTTTTTTTTCTTGCCTCTGAAACTTCTGAAACTCCATTTCAGAAAAAACTTTTTTCTGCCTCTGAAAGCCTCTGAAACAGAGCATCAGAAAAAAAAAAGCCTCTGAAGCTCTGTTTGGGGGGCTTTTTTTCTAAGGCTCTGTTTGGGGGGCTTCTTTTCTGAAGCTTCGTTTCTGATGCTTTTTTCAGCCTCTGAAACCTCTGTTTGAGAAGCTGGGAGGAGCTACATTTGGAGTATAAGACGCACCCAGATTTTCACCCTCTGCTTTTGGGGAAAAAGGTGTGTCTTATACTCCAAAAAATACAGTAGTAATGCACAGATAACTGTGAGTAATTATACATTATTGTATGATGGAGATTGGATTATAGTATTTGAGAAAGAATGAAATGTTCATGAGGCCCAGAAGAAGCAAGAATTTTTCCACAATTAATGCAGCAACCGAGTCCTCTTAATAAAAAATAAATTTGTGGCCCCCTCAGCGTGATTTTAATTGTGCATTCATTCTACAAAGAAAATGTTGCATTTGTTTTGGCTGTGGTAAATGCTACACATTAAGAAAAATGAACTAGCGGTCTCTTCAAATGACATGAATTGGGCACTCTTGCTGTGAAGAAAACATTTCTAATGGTATAAAAATATGGCCTATGTCTCATTTTCCAGGACAAAAATAGTTTACGACATACTGTATGAGCTTATATGTTACACTCCTAGCTTTTCAACACAATGAGTAACTTTACTGCCCCATCCCTACCCCCCACCCCCCAAAAAATAAAAATAAAATAAGGAACAACAAAATGTGAGGTATCTGAGGAAGGGCTATATGGAATGGTTGATATACCTCTGCTCTGGGAAAGCATTGTTGAGGGTAACTTGTAAATAATGTTGATTTGTTGCCTTTAACAATAACAACAAATATTAGGGTGGTAACAATAGGGATCATAACAATGTGTGTTTTGTATTCTATTCTTTTTATGATTATGGCATACTTCATGCCTCATACATATTACTATAATGTTTGAGAGGGTTGATATATATAGCAAGCCGTAATGAATAAGCACCCAATTATATTAGAAGCATTCAGAAATAATTGCCCTTTACAAACTACTATGTGAAAAAACAAATGAAATATACTTGCCTGTAGAAGGAATAACAGAAGAACAATTCTCACCATCCTCTATTTTGCATACATTAGAATATAAGAACTCTCTAGTCATTGGCTCTCCAATTTCATTATGTTGATCTACAATTGGGTAAAACACCACATCCTAAATACTTTTAATTAATGCTTGAGGTTGTTCTGTAACTAGCACATCTATTTTACAAACATTGCTGTTACTCATTATAATACTTACTAATTTTAAAATATGTACTATTTCTGTTGAAAAAGCACCAAGAACAGTTTAGTGCAATAATTATATGACATAACATGCTGTCAACACTGCTTAAATTTATAGGGTTTAACATTAAGGAATTCTTGATAATTGATTATGTAAAAAGCAAACGCTATATTGCTTATCTAAACTCAATGAACAGATAGTTTTTTAATGCATGTGTTGCAAAAACAGACTGCATAGTGCTTTCATTTTCCACCCACCCGATATTCCAGAAAAACAATGTGGGAGGTAGGCTACCTTTGTTTGAACGCCTGTGATAACGTAATGTGGCCAATGCTAATTCCTAGTGCATATGCATTTAGTGACAAGTATATAGTCCCTTCACATTGGGTTTGAAAATAGCTAGAAGGCAGGTAGTCCTATCTCCTACTCTCAGCTCTTCATATTTGGCTGGGAGGTAGTGATGAAGGAGTACTATATTTATATTTGCTTAAACAGACGTATAGCCCTTTGGTCAATTTTGTAGGATTCCAGATTTCATAAAGAGCTGTTTTCACATCCAAGTAAACATGAGTACAAGTCATCTCCAGGCTTTCAGGCTGAGCCCAGAGAGATTGGAGAGAGCAAAGGTTGGTACCCATTATATGTGCATTCAGGTTTTGATTATTGTCACTTGTGAAATTCAACATATGGATTCATATTAATTCATAAATGGAAGATATTCCAGAAATTATATGCATAGACAGAGATTGCTTTGTGATATGGGGAGGGGCATATAAATGTGACTAATATCACATTAGAGATATTGGTGGGGGGGGAGGACTTTTTCATTACATTTTTCACCATATATCATCCAAATCACATTATTTCAATATACACTGAGTATAGAATTAGACTGTATAGGACAGCAGTCACCAACTGGTGGTCCGCGAGAAAATGTTGGTGGTCCACAGTGCACCCGGGTGGAGGAGCTGCTCTGGGATAAGCAATGGCCAGTCCTGTGAGAGCTCTGGAAGATGGGACTGGCCAGGCAGCTCATGGTGGGGCTGTAAATCTCCGCTGTTGAGGGAGGTTTGGGCAATTTGTAATTTTGCAGCACAGCCCTTGCCAGTTGGAATGAGTTAATGGTGCAAGGGGGGGGGATGGCGGTGCAGGCGGGCCAAAGCAAAAGGTGGCAGGAATCTCAGGCTGTTTCTTCCCCCTGCTGTAGCTTCCTGTTGGCTGAATCCATCAGTGGCTGTCCCCCGCCCCTCGCCCTCCCTTCCCAGTCACTCCTCGCTTGGCAAGGGAAGGGGATGTGGGGGGAATCAGATTCGCTCCATATTCCAGAGGGGGAGCTGGATCTTGCAGCTGTTTCTTCTGGCCCTTGTTGGTGCTCCTGCAGCTCGGTCTCTCGGGGAGAGGCTTGACTTCCTCTCTGCCCCAAGACACTGGCTGGCCCATGAGAAAGAGTGGGAGAGAGAGAGAAAGATCCAGCAAGAGATGAATCTTCACTCCCATTCTGGAATATGGAGTGAATCTCCATTCTCCCCCTCCCCTTCCCTTGCCAGGTGAGGAGTGACTGGGAAGGGAGGGCAAGGGGTGGGGACAGCCACTGATGGATTCAGCGGACAGGAAGCTACAGCAGGGGGAAGAAACAGCCCGCGGTTCCTGCCACCCATTGCTTCGCCCGCCTGCACCGCCATCTCCCCTTGCACCATTACCTCATTCCAGCTGGCGAGGGCTGTGCTGCAAGGCTGCAAGTTTCTTTCATTCCTTGTTGGTGCTCCTGCACCTCAGTCACTCGCAGGGACGATTGACTTCCTCTCAGCCCCAAGACACTGGCTGGCCCATGAGAAAGAGTGGGAGAGAGAGAGAAAGAAAGGGGGAGAGAGAATGAGAGAGAAAGAGTGTGAGAGAGAGGAGTGGGGAGAAAGAGAGAGGAGGGACATTGCCTGAAGGACCCCATCCCGTCACTGGGAGTTGAGGCACTTCAGCAAGCGGTGCGCTGGATTTGTATTAGTGGTCCACGAGATTTAAAATTATGGACTTGGTGGTGGTCCCTGAGGTCCAAAAGGTTGGGGACCCCTGGTATAGGACAACTGTACATTTATTTACAGTTATATTTCTTAATGTATACTGTATTTCTTGGAGTATAAGACGCACCTTAGTTTTTGGGAAGGAAAATAAGAAAAAAGCTGATTGGCAGGTGGATTGGTCTCCCAGAATAACCCCAATCAACTGTTACAGAAGTGAATTTTAGCAACAGGTTCCTTGGTTGTGAGCTCTGTGCCTTGCTTTTTTTTTTTTTTTTGCTTTTTTTCTGCCTCTGAAACTTCTGAAACTGTTTCAGAAAAACCTTTTTTTATGCCTCTGAAAGTCCTATGACTATCATTAAGTGTTGTACCTTAGAATTCTTGATGAACGTATCTTTTCTTTATGTACACTGAGAGCATACGCACCAAGACAAATTCCTTGTGTGTCCAATCACGCTTGGCCAATAAAAAATTGTATTCTATTCTGTTCTATTCTTTTCTGAAGCTCTGTGTGGAGGCTTTTTTTCCTGAAGCTCTATTTGGGGGCTTCTTTTCTGAAGCTTCTTTTCTGAAGCTTTTTTCAGCCTCTGAAACCTTCGTTTGAGAAGCTGGGAGGAGCTACATTTGGAATATAAGGCACACCCAGGTTTTCACCCTCTTTTTTTGGGAAAAAAGGTGCATTTTATACTCCAAAAAAATATGGTTCTTTCTACTTATGATCCTCATTTGCTTTGCAATCTCATTAGTTAAGTTTTCCAAATGCTAAGAACTCAATTTATAAGCATAATTAACTTAAAATACAACTGGTTTCAGCAAGAAATTGCATCTGGGCTGGAGAAGGATTAGCATTCACAAAATAAATCCCCTATTTATTTATTTATTTTGTCATTTGTGGTATATTTCCTTTGTGAAGAATTGAATACAAACCTGGCAATAATGTCTCATTAGGTAGCTTATCTACTTCCAAGATAAAGTCATCCTTGAAGAACAGGTATCCTACTATTGAGAACAGGTAAACCAAAATAAGAGCAAGAACTGCAGTCAAGATGATAGAACGTCCATTGCGAGTGACACTTTTAATGACATTCAGCAAGGTCTCCTCCCTGTACACCAAGTCAAAAAGCTGGAAAAGGACAGTTCAAAATATTTATTCAATGCATTAATAATTAACGAGGTAATGGCCTATCACAGGGGTCTGCAAACTTGGCTCTTTGAAGACTTATGGACTTCAACTCCCAGCTGGCTGAGGAACTCTGGGAGTTGAAGTCCACAAGTCTTAAAAGAGCCAAGTTTGCAGACCCCTGGCCTATCACATACATTAACTTTACATAAACAATTGAACAACATGATCTTTAAATAAAATCCTCATACTTTTTTTTAAAGAAAAGACAGGTCGATCTTTTGTGCATTTTGACTAAAAACCAGATAGAAGGCCACACCTTGTTAAGCAATTGCTTCAGAATACAAGACGCAAGTAAGAGTCTTAAGTTCCAGGAACTCAGATCCTGGATGAATGTTAGGAAAAGTTTCCTAACAGTAAAAGCAGTGTGAGAGTGGAACCAATTATCTAGGGAAATGATGACCTTCCATTTGTTGGATATGATTAAACATAGCCTGGGTAGACATTTGGTGGAGATACTTTATTTTGAATTCCTGCACTGATGGCCTTAACAGCTCCTTCCACTCTCTGATTCTATGTAAACAAAATAATAATAATAAAAAAAAATCACCAGCAACATTATTATACCAAATAAACTGAAAGAACAAAGTTGGTTTGCTGACAGCTGTCAGCATTTCTTGATTTCTATTCTAGAAACTTAGATGTTGTATGTTAAAAGTAAAAGAGTAATGCACTGGTCACCTAGTTTTAATGTCTCTGATGAATTTCTCTTCAATTTTTAGTCTTTTTCTTTCATTGTCATTTGGGTTTATTCTTAAATTCTGAAAATTCTTTAGGGGAAAAGGAATATTCAAATCAAACTGGAAAGATTTTCTTGAAGTCTTAAACACTTCCTTCCAGCTGAGAAAGCCAAAAGTTAAACCGCTTCATGTTAAGTGTGCCTCTCCCCACTCTATAGACCAGTGATGGAAAATCTTTTTGGCACTGAGTGCCCAAACCAGAACGCAAGTGTGTGCGTGCGCTAGAGCGCTGGCCATCTGGTTTTTGTGCAAGCCAGAGCACCAGAAACCCGAAGACCAGCTGGTCGGCGTTCACATGCCTGTTTTTTGGCCATTTTCCAGGACATTTTCAGGATGTTTTCCAGGCTGCTTTTGCCCTGAAAAATGGCCCAAAAAACAGCCTTAAATGGCCCGTAAAATGGCCTGTTTTTTGGTTGTTTTTCAGGCCATTTTCCAGTCTGGCCAGTGCTCATGTGCACACCAGAAACCAGAAGAACATCTGGTGGTGGCACGTGTGCCCACAGAGAGGGCTCTGCGTTCCACCTCTGGCACACGTGCCATAGGTTCACCATCATGGCTATAGACAGAATTGTTCGGTTTTATTGACAAAAGTATGGAAGTAATTTGCTACCGCCTTCTCCTGTGATGCTTTCGTATCTTTAGATGTTTCTTTTTAAAAATCTTGCCTTTATTATTTTTACAAATGACTCAAGGCAGAGAGCATACCTAATATCTCTTCCTCCTCCTATTTTCTTCACAACAACAACCCTGTGAGGTGAATTGAATCGAAAGACAGTAAGTAGCCCAAATCCACTCACTGGCTTTCATGCCTAATGAAGGACTGAAATTCATAGCCTCCTGGTTTCTGGACTGGAGCCTTCACCACTAGTTAAGTATTTTCCAGTCTACTCTAAAGTTTTGGCTCTCCCTTGATCAGAGTCTGCTTAGTATTCAAACTCTGATAAGATCAACCAGATATAACCAGCTGCTGGATATGTGCCACTTTAAATCCACCAAATCACAAGAAACTCAAAATTTCCTAACACAACTTTTTCAATAGCTAATGATTAGCTCTGTTAAGAGCCGAGGTGGCACAGTGGTTAGAGTTCAGCACTGCAGGCTATTTCAGCTGACTGCTAGCTGCAGTTCAGCAGATCGAATCTCACCAGGCTGAAGGTTGACTCAGCCTTCCATCCCTCCGAGGTGGGTAAAATGAGGATCCAGATTGTTGAGGGCAATATGCTGACTCTGTAAACCGCTCAGAGAGGGCTGTAAAGCATTATGAAGCAGTATATAAGTCTAAGTCAGGGGTAGTCAACCTTTTTATACCTACCACCCACTTTTGTATCTCTGTTAGTAGTAAACTTTTCTATCCGCCCACTGGTTCCACAGTAATGTGCCGTGTATCATTGTCTGCGCATGCCTCTCACGCATCATGGATTGGGTTGGGGGGGGGCGCCGGCTACCAGCTCTGCTTGTTTGTTACAGCTGGGTGGTATGGGGGGAGATGCACAAGCTATTCTGGGACGAGGCTCTTTTGTTTGCGGTCGCACTATAGCGCCATTTAGTTTCACTTACGTAACATGAACCAAACTTATACGTGGGCGATACAAATAGTATATTTTCAGAAATTTAAATTGTCACGGGGAATTTTATGAAAACCTAATGAAAATGTTTTTAAATAATGCTATGAAATTTTTTAAAAAAGTCAATTAAATTAAAATAAAAAAAAGGAAAGTGCTTCAGTATCAGACAAAACCCCTACCGTGAAAGCTGGAACGCCCACTAGTGGGCAGTAGGGACCAGGTTCACTACCACTGGTCTAAGTGCTGTTGCTATTATCAACTAAGTATCGTTTTCTCTGACTTGAAATGGAAAGAAAAATATAAAGATCTGGTGGATACAAAAAAGGGAACTGTTTTTTTAATATACACACACAAATACCTCAAGAAATTAATCTTGCAGAAACTTATGTTAACTGCTATGAAGCTGTTAGCCAAATCTCAGGACAGATCAAAACTTTTCCCACAGAGTGTCTCTGCAGTTTGACCATTCTCACCATGACTTCTTCCAAACAACTATATAATTATGTGCAGATTCCCTAGCTTAATCTTATTGAGCATCTCTCTTGGACTTGATTTTACATGTGTTTTGGAAGGGAAAAGGAATAGCTAATTTCTGATCAGTTTTGTGTCATGGGTAAAACGGATTTCCCAGGAATCAATAGGTTGACATAGCCTCCTTGGCATGTACACAACACATTGCAATTCAAGACAAAGCTCTAAAAAGAACAGATGCTTTCCCTCAAAACAATTGCTAATTAATTTGATGATGTGCAACCAAACTGAACTGACAGGCAGTTTAGTCATTACATATATCCTTTTAAAACATGTAATTTCCCCTGTTAATTAATTAGTTTCACTGACATCGATTTTATTTGAGTTGAGCCATTTCCCCCCTCTCTATCATGAAAAGAAAAAGAGGCACTCAGGCTTTTAAAAAGTACCTTCAAAGCAGAAACGAGGATGTAAAGACCACTTTGGGAGCCCTTTTTTCCCCTTTGGAATAAAACACTCTATAACCGTGATGATGAACCTTTGGCATGCGTGTCACAGGTGGTACATGTAGTCATATTGGTGGGCATGCAAGCTCAGCTGATTTTCAGCCCTTCTGGGACACCAGAAGTAGGGAAACAGGCTGTTTCCTGACTCCGGAGGGCCTGGGGTTCTGGGAAAGGCCCATTTTTCTCTCTCCCCAACCTCCAGAGCCTTTCTAGGAGTCTGGGGAGGGCAAAAATGGCGTTTCTCACGCCACCAAGGCCCTCCGGAGCCCGAAAACAGCCAGTTTGCCATGGAAGTTTTCAGTCTCTGGAGGGCCTCCAGGAGGGTGGGGAAGGCCGTTTTCACCCTCTCCAGACTCTTAGAGAGGCTCTGGAGCCTAGGGACAGCAAAAAATGGGCCTTCTGGTGCCACCAGAAGTTGGCAAATGGGCCATTTCCGGCCTCTGGAGGGCCTCAGGGTATATTTGTGAGAAAGGTCATTTTCGCCCTTCCCAGACTCCTAGAAAGGCTGTCGAGCCTGGTGAGAGAGAAAAACGGGCCTACTGGACCATTGCATGCCAGGAGGGGGTGGGTTGCTCATGCATGCGCAGGGGTGGAGCGCATAAAATTATGGGTGTGGCCATACGTGCAACCTCCCTCCCCACTCCTGGCACGCGATGGCAAAAAGGTTTGCCATCACTGCCCCTATAGCATTTTATCAAGTGGCTTAGCAAATGCAGAATTGGTTAAAGATTTCTTTTAGATTCCATCCAGACCAGACAATTCTTTTAAACAAAGTATATCAAAGAATGCCTTTGATACAGAAATGAATAGATATAAATGTATTTAGCATCATCCTCTAAGTATGTCTTTCCCATCAGAGGGTCACCCTGAGGGCGACAATAATGATACAAATCTCTTCTCAAATTGCCATATTGCAGGGTGAAAGTTGGAAGCTCCTGGAAGTTACCGGTCATAATCTGTAACAGCGGTTCAATGTGGGTTGATAGATGGCAGTTTTTCAACTTTCTGGTCAACTTTAGGGAGAAAGACACTGGGACAATCAGCCAGCCAGCTTCCTCACAAGGGAGGATTAGAATCGGAGACACCCTGATTATAGTCCAGTACTTTAACTACTATATAGGTAGTCCTCGATTTACGACCGCAATTGAGCCCAAAATGTATGTTGTTAAGGGAGAGATTTGTTAAGTGAGTTTTTCTCCATTTTACGATCTTTCTTGCTGCAGTTGTTCAGTGAGCCACTGAAGTTGATGAATTTGTAACAGGTTTATTCAGTGAATGTGGCTTCCCCATTGACTTTGCTGGTCAGAAAGGTTGCAAAAGGGGATCCCATAACTCCGGGACACAGCAACGGTCATAAATATGAACCAGTTGCCAAGCGTCTGAATTTTGATCACGTTGACCGTGGGGATGCTGCAAAGGTTATAGCTGTGAAAAACGGTCCTAAATCACATTTTTCGGTGCCATTGTAACTTTAGACAGTCACTAAATGAACAGCTGTAAGTTGAGGATTACTGTATTACATTTGCTTTCAGTGTGTGTGTGTCTGTGCGCGCAGGCGGCTGTATATTTACTATAAGTTATAAGGTAGTCCTCGACTTACAACCACAATTGGGATCAGATTTCCATTGCTAAGCAAGACAGTTGTTAAGTGAGTTGAACCTAATTTTAGGACTTTCTTCGCTACAGCTGTTAAGCAAATCATTGCAGTGGGTTACATGAATCAGGCATTCATTTAGCTAATCCGTCTTTCCCCATTGACGTTGCTTGTCAAAAGCTGGCTGGGAAGATTGCCAATAGCAATCACGACACTCCAGGATGCTGCATACATCATAAATACATGCCGGCTGTCAAGCGACCAAATCATGATCATTTGATTGTGGGGTTGTCACAACCGTCTTATATACAAGAACTAGTTGCAAGTCACAATTTTTAGTGTCATTATAACTTAGAAAGGTCTCTAAACAAATGCCTGCAAGTCGTGAACTATCTGCAGTGTGTATTGATTGAGTAATTGTTGGTTTGTTTGTTTGTTTGATTATGGGTCGTCAAGTCAATGTTGACTCTTAGTAATAACATAGATTTTCTTTATAACAGTCTGTTCCTAAACTTGGTCCCTGAGGTCTTCCAATGATTGTATATCTACTATAGCTATACTTCTACATAGTACAAGTAATCCTCAACTTACAATCACAACTGAGCCCAAAATTTATGTTGCTAAGTGAGAAATTTGTTAAATGAGTTTTGTCCCATTTTAAGATCTTTCTTGCAAGAGTTGTTAAGTGAATCACAGCAGTTGTTAATTCAGTAACATAGCTATTAAGTGAATCTGGCTTCCCCATTGACCTTGCTTATCAGAAGGTTGCAAAAGGTACTCACATGACTGCAGAATATTGCGACTGCCATAAATATGAGTCAGTTGTCAAGCATCTGAATGTAAATCACATGACTATGGGGATGCTGCATAAGTGTGGAAAATGGCCATAAGTCACTTTTTCAGTGCCACTGTAACTTTGAATGGTCACTAAGTGAACTGTTGTTAACTGGAGGACTACCTGTATAGTACAGGGAGGGTGGCATGCACTCTATGTAGAATTGACATGGTCATCAGATTTGAGTGAGAATGGAATTTTTAATTATTTCTCTAGATTTTTTTAGGGACTATGATTTTAAAGCATCAACTACTATTTTTATAACTTCTTTCCCAATATCATAGAAACATTTTTTGTAATTTTTCAACAAGTATAATCAGAATGGTTTCCTGCAGACCACCACAAAGGTCTCTGGTTATACGTGTTTGTCATGTAACACTATGGACGTTGTCATCAACAAACATTATCACAGGTAAGTTCCCAGACAGAAACACTTACCAATAAACTGTAGAAAAATTCATGAACAAAGAGCCCCATTGCACAAATCAGAAGATATAGCAGATGATAAAGAAACTCTACATCCATGATCATGGCTCTGTATCCTCTAGTAAATGTTCCACAATTACCAACAAAACTCATCAGAAATATAATTTTGTTACAAACCTGCAGAGCAAAAACAAACAGAAGATTAATGCATGGCTAAAATGCTAAGTCTCCTTTTAATGTAAGACAAATTTAAAGATTATATACACGAGATATATCCGCAAAAGTGTATCAGAGAACTTGCTTTGAAATATTTCCTCTAAAGTCTAACACAGCTAGTATTCTGGGGCACAACCTTAATTTTTTTATACAAAATTCCTAGTTTGGTAAGTAGACTTTTCAACAAATCCCGGAAAAATGTATTTTATACTTACATTGAAAGCCCCCAGAAGAAACAATGTGGGCTGTAAACCGACAGAAAAAATTAATCGCAATATTGTAGAAGCTATTAAAGCCCTAATGCCATGGGGCTTGGGTAAAGCGATAACAATCGCAAGCGATATCAGCATGGCCGTCCAGAGTAAGCCTGACAAATGGGGCTCGAGCGTACCTGGCAAAAGAAGACATCCAGAATTCATTATTATTTACTCTCCCCTCATATGGCTCCACAGAGCCCTTGCCATTATTAACAGCAATTTAAAACAATGCAATTCAAAACAATATCCTCACACATAAACCACAAATTAGAAGCAGAGTAAAATATAGAAAAGCTGCCCAACAGATTCCAGGAAATGTACGATAGTCTTTTTCTGAACACATGAACCAAGTTATATCAATTCAGCAATTATCTTATGAATTTTCTGAAAACAAACTTATGGACAAAGTGGCCTGGCTTGGCAGTTACTTTCAGGAAACATGTTCAAGATTTCCCAGAGAAATGCTATATTCTGATTTCTTCATTCAGTTTACTAGCTTACTAATGTCTAATTGCTGTGATGAATAGGCCCCTTCACTATGCTTGAATTAATTAGTCTACATTCAAATAAATGTATCAGTGGCCTTCATCTATTTTTAGTCTTTAAGTCTGTAAATTTTGCAAGTATTGATGAAATACTATTTTAATCAGAATCATAAAACCTAGATCCGCTTGGATCTAATAACAAATATTAATAACCTGAAGATGACAGCATCTCCCAGCATGTTACACTACTCCTTAGGAGAAGCATCTGTTCCTTGTCAATTGAACTGATATGCCTCTAAAGAATTCCGGTCATTGTAGTTGGTCACAGTGATTTGGTTTGAGATTTTCCGCTTCCTGAAGCAACAGGGAATTTTAAGCTAAGATAAAATATGACATGCCTTAATTTGATCTTTGCACAATTCGGTGTGAACTGACCTCACTTGACCCTGAGAACCATTCCTTTAGACTGAATATTTCTGCAAAAGTTTGAGCATAGTTCTTAACTCAACAATATATAAAAACATACTTTAATGTGCTTATTTTTTAAAAAAATTGCAAAAATATTATGTATTATTATAATGCATATACTTTAAGTATGTATTCAAGGATATTTAAATATATCTTTTAAAAAACTGAATAAGAAAACTTGATGGACATATCAATAAAAATCATCTGGACCAGAAAGCAAGCTCTGTGAAACGATTTTGAAATGTCTTAATGACAAATGTTAATTCTCTGATATGTGCAATTATAACTGATTTGGTCATTTAGGTTCATATAATTATTCACATGTTCCAGGCTTTGTCACAGCAAACACTTAAAGAGTTTGATGATTTTTGGTGGTATTGATTAGCATAAATGAACTTGATAAATTAATAGGTGATTTAACAAAGTAACATTCACTATTCCTGATAGTCAGAATTTTGTTTTCTATTTTGGAATATATAATCCCCCCAAAATTGGAAACCATCTGGAGGACAAACAGAGATAAAGCTAGCAGTAATATGAAAAGGGACAGCAGTGATTTTAATTATACTGGCTCACCTTGCAGTCCAAGGGACTCGCAGGAGTCTTCTATAGCACCATAGTTCAAAGGCCTCAATTCTTTGGCACTCAGCCTTTCTTATGGTCCAACTTTCACAGCCATACATTGCAACTGGGAAAACCATAGCCTTAACTATACGCACTTTTGTTGGCTGTTTGCATACTTACACATAATATTTGTAAATAAGACAGACATCAGAGAAGTCCAATTTCCAAAGCCAGATTAAAATAGACCAGGGATGGGCAACTATGGCTTCTTTATGACCTGTGGACTTCAATTCAACTCATCTCTGGGGCCATTGTTGTCTATTCCTGAATTAGATTTACAATACTTTCTTCTTAGCTTTCTCATCATTTATAAAACGGTGAATTGCTTAGCATCACAATCATTAAAATGGCTACCAAAATTGTATCTTTCATTTATTTCTCCCTCTGCCTCAAAACTTTGTGGTATATAACTATTAAATTCTATTTTTCATATATTTGAAATATTGGTACCTCCTTTGATTCCTTTAAATGGATAGAAAAATGCTACCAGTAGATTCATAAGGACTGCAAGGTTGAATGAAATACTGCTCCAGAAGGACATGTTGCGGGAACACCAATACAAGATATGCTGAGCTGCAAAATCAGGAAAATAAATGTTTGATGAATTCAAAGGTATTTTTTAACAAGGAATAAATCGTAGAAACAAATATATATTGCCAGCTTTTCCTAGAATGACACACTAGCCACAAGAGTAATCTTTATTATTTGATTTAACTCTCTCTTTAACTGCTCTTTGCAAAGTTCAGAAGTTCATGTGAAGGAATTTTTTTTCCAGATCAAAGACCACATTAAGCTTTTATATAACCATTTAAGCTTGTAAATACCACAAGAAGAGAAATCACGTGCATAAAATACCCATGTACAAGTTTTATAACAGCAGAATTTTAGTTTCAGATTGAAACTGCATGTTGCAGGATATAATTTAACCTTAAATATCTTATTTTAATTTTATTTAATCAAATCACATTGCGCACACCTTCCAGATTGGGATCCACAGGAAAAGGTGCTTCCATCAAGGTAACAAAAACAGTGCTGCACAATCTGCTCCACCACTATTTTTCACACATACGGTGTGATGAGAGAAGGGTTGCACTTAAATCACGAGAGTGCAGTGCTGTTTTTACCTTGATCCCCTTTGTGGATGCCTCTGGGTTATACAACTGTGGGCAAACACACAGACACAAAATGCTGGAAGAGGAACATATTAAAATCTGTTAAACAATAACTCAGAAAATGCCCAAAATCAAAAAAAAAAAAAAAGGTTGACTCTAAGACCAAGTACTTGCAAGTAGCCCAGAAAATTTTGTTACCTCTCATAAAACCAACAGTGACAAATTGTGACCCAGGAATCCTTTCACAGTCTATGTTGGCACAAGAAGTCTATGCTAAGATCCCAGGCTTTGGAGCAGCAGATTCCAAGCAATAAACTGTAGGATTAGCAAGAATATAGCTGGCAGCAAAAGAGAACTGTGTTTTGTCTTAGTAAGTGACAAGTTCCCAGCCTGTGTTAAACCCACGTTTTAATGACTTACATTCCCTAGCTTTTCATGTTCAGTTTAAACATTGACAGTTTATCTCGTTTGCTCACATAAAATCGGTGCACGATGCTCCACTGACATTTGTACAGATCTCAACCTTTCCTTGAAAGCCTACTTCTTTTAAAACAGTACAAAACTTCCATTTGAAACAGGGTACTCAAGGGGGGTAAAATCCAGACAATCCAAATGCTGCTCATCATTGTAGCTTAGTGAGGAAGAGAAATCATAGAATTTACAGGACTGGAAGATATCTTGGAGATCTTCAACCCCCTGCTTACCAAAATATTATGGAAGTAGCCCCCTACTTCTGGAAATATTGCTCACCCACATTATGTGACAGAGCTATTTGTCTTCTATCTTCTTTTATGTATTTTTCACTACAAGATGTCTTCCCAAACCTTTCTTTTATTTATTTTATATGACGATCCATCTTAAAATCAAACTCTGGGTAACTCGTATTTGGATTACAGCTTTACAGCTGTAATTTACAGCTCTCAAAATTCAGTCTAATATGACTGAGTCTGGGAGCTGTGCTTCCCATGTATCTGAAGGATGCCAAAGAATGAAAGGCTGGTAAAAAATGCAGAGGAAAAAAAGATCCCATTTGGATCAGACACTGGGACTACTATGCATATACTAGCCCAAAATGCACATTCTGCTAGAGAGAAGTTCCCTGAGGATGGGCTCAAGCATGAGTTTGAAAGCTCAGAAGACTAAACCTCTGGTCTTGGTGACTGACCCATATTGGATCTTGCGACATTATCCTGGGACATGTCTATTTGCCTTTATGAGAGAAAACAAAGATATCTACAAAACGGTAGGGTAACATGATTGCTTGACATGAAGATACAAAACAATGTCTATGCTTTTTCTGCCTAATGAAGCAATCATCTGGGTCTCTAAAATCTTTATGTGTTTACATGGAAAATTGTGCAGTTAAACTCTCAGTGTATTTCAATTTCCCATCCCTTTTTTTCCTAACAGTTAACTGAATCTGCACTACCTTTCACTCTTCAGAGTAACATGACCAGAAAGAAAATCATTGTATCTTATTCCTACTTTTTCTCTCCATGCTGGTTGCATTTTAATTTGTGACATCCAGCCTAGAATGTGGTAAACAAGCCTAGAACGTTGTAGGCCAGGGATGCGTCACGTGCTGGCCACGCCCACCCCCAGTTAAGAGAAGGGGGGAAAAGTTGCAATATGTCATATGATGACGTGCCATCGCGAGTTTGACACTCCTGTTGTAGGCTGTCAAACAAGATGAGAGTGATGAGACTGTTATATTGTACATAATGACTGTCCTTCATTAAGCCTTAGATGGGAAGGAGCTGTACAGAACATAGTATCAAATATGACACATATACAGTACATAGTATGTATAGGTGTTCCACTGGTTTTAAATATGAACCTATTTTTTAAATAATGTTCTGCTTTCCTAAATCTGTGATTTAGGAAACTGCATGTGCTGAGTGAGATAAGACTCATTTACCTCAGCAATATCTATAATGAACTAAACATGCTATTTTGATGCTTCTGCTCGCCAAATAGATGCCCCTTCATTGAGCAATCAGAAGAAATCCAGATAATGTGGCTTTTGGATCACCTTTTTAGTCACCTCAAAGGGATGTCTCTTTTAGTATTCCTTTCCTTCCTTTCTATCCCCAAAAAAACTATGTATAAGCTATAGAGCGGGATATAAATGTAAATAAATAAATAAAAACTTTGTGAAAGCAATACAGGTAGTTCTTAACTTACAGCCACTTATCTAGTGACTGAAATAAAAACAACATAGAAAAATGATCTACGACTGGTTCTTCCATAGCATCCCCACAGTCACATTATAAATATTCGGGCACTTGGGCAACAAACATGTATTTGGCAATGATTGCTAATATCACAGGGCCATGGGATTGCTTTTTGCAACTTTCCCAGACAATTTCTGACAAGCAAAGTCAGTGGGGAAATCTGGAGTCATTTAACAACCCTATGAGTCTCTTAACGATTGCAGTGGTTCACTTAACAACTGTGGCAAAAAAAAAAAAGTTGTAAAATTGGGAGTGATTCATAAACAACAGTCTTACTTAGCAGTAGAAATTTTGCTTCCAACGATGGTTGTTAAATCAAGGATTATCTGTATTACACAAGAGAGGCGTGAATGCCTGTAAGTTCTGTTTATTATTATTTATAGTTCCACTTTAGAAGTAACTTTTTTTAGAATAGAATAGAATAGAATAGAATAGAATAGAATAGAATAGAATAGAATAGAATAGAATAGAATTCTTTATTGGCCAAGTGTGATTGGACACACAAGGGATTTGTCTTTGGTGCATATGCTCTCAGTGTACATAAAAAGACAAGATACATTCATCAAGAATCATAAGATACAACACTTAGGAATAGTCATAGGTAAGCAATCAAATCTTACTGCAAAACAATATCAATATAAATTGAAAGGATACAAGCAACAAAGTTACAATTATACAGTAACTTGGTTAGATAAGCAGAATTGGGGGACAGTTGGCATTGCTATCTGCTCCACAACAACAACAACAACCACAAAAACTAGTACATGCAACATTTATTCCATCTGCCCATAGATGCTGACAATAGCTTTGGAGGCTGGAACATGTAGATTTAGAAACCAGGCTAAATATAAGACACTGTGTCTCCCCGTACTAGGGATAAGTCTTTAAGCATCCAATAAAATGGATTAGAGTATCTAGTTCAAGAAATTTTATGCCATGATAAAATTGTTAGTTTTTTTGTTAATCCCAGCAGAGTTGCTTTAGAATAAAGGAGACTAATATAAATAAAACTAAAACTAACTAGAGGTTAGTTGTATAATTTAGCCACAATGTTGCAACCTGCATAAGGATCTCGGAACTGAGCTGACAGCCCGGATTCAAGATCTGAGCACCCTGCAATGGGGTGAGCACCCATTCCTTGCCCCAGATTCTGCCAACCTAGCAGGAAAGCATGCAAATGCAAGAAAATTAATAGGTACCACTTTGGTGGCAAGATAAGAGTGTTTTGTGCACCTCTAACGTATAGCCATGCTGGCCACACGACCACAGAAAATGTCTTTGGACAACACCGGCTCCCTCAGCCAAGAAATGGAGAAGAGTACCATGGTCTAGAGCAGGGGTCTCCAACCTTGGCAACTTTAAGCCTGGAAGACTTCAACTTCCAGAATTCCCCAGCCAGCTTTGCTGGTTGGGGAATTCTGGGAGTTGAAGTCTGCCAGGCTTAAAGTTGCCAAGGTTGGAGACCCCTGCCCTAGAGTCAGACATGACTGGACACAGTTAGAATCATTTAGCTGCTTCCTTGTACTGTATATTTAAAACATTAAATAAACATTACCTTGAAGAACGTATCTTTTCTTTTATGTACACTGAGAGCATATGCACCAAGACAAATTCCTTGTGTGTCCAATCACACTTGGCCAATAAAATTCTATTCTATTCTATTCTAATTGAGGATATAATGGGAATAAATAGCAACAGGCTCAAGCAGTGTTTAAGCAAAGCCCTTCTGAGAGTAGGATATTTGTATGGAAAAAAGGAAAGGAAAGGAAAAGGGGGGAAAAAAGAAAGGAAAAAAAGATGAAAAAAAAAGCCATGAAAGTCTAATATTCCTTTTCTTTCAGGAAAAAAAAACTATGCAACTTTAGATCAGGAATTTTTATACAAACTTACCTCTTAGCTTTTTTTGCCAGTTCATTTCATTAAAAAGGTCTTCAGAACTCATAAAGAAATCATTGATTTTGCTGCCTTGCTCATCCCTTTCTGTAGTGTAGTACACCCGGAGTTTAGATTCTTTGGTGAGGAACTCACATATACTGGGCACAGGGAAGACTATTTGCTCCATAGTACGATCCGATCTAACTATCTACATGAAGAGTTTAAAGAGTTAATTTGGATGGCGTATAGTCACAATGAGATTCTATTATTTCTCAATATGCAAAACTTCCTGGAACTCTTGGTATTTTTTAAAATACTTGCTGATTTGCATTCCTGTTAACACTGTTAGTTCTATTGTCACCATTTCTTTTCAGATTTCAAGTCACCTAGGAAAAGGAGGTTATTTCCTCATCGGAATTGTTACAAAAATTATATTATTTCAGTTGTTAGCCAAGTATTACTTGGGTAGATGAATAATTTTCCTTCCTTCCTTCCTTCCTTCCTTCCTTCCTCCCTCCCTCCCTCCCTCCTCCCTCTGTCCCTCCCTTCCTCCATCTTGTTGTTCCAATTGAAATGATTTGGTATACAAAAAGTCATAAAAGACAAATAAATCTGCACTGGTCACTTCCATCCAAAGTCACTTTGGAATCAGGCAATGCCTAAATCAGATCAAACCAATATAATCACTTCTTACTACTTTTAAACTGATTCCATTAATAAAAATATAAGGCTATGATTCTGTGAAAATTTAAACATGTACATTTCCTCAAAGACTAGTTATTTATATTTCATAAAAGCACTGAATTTGGGGAAATTTCAAAGTTAGCATTTGACTGGGGCAATAGGAAAGGTCTGTGTGATTTAAGAGTTTGAGATATTTTGTAATATTGCTTGAGAGACAATTTTCATATGTGAAGCCCAGAAGCATCATGAAACTGGAGCACAACTTCCAGGAATCTGAGAAGCTGCTCAATATTTTAGAGAAGCCAGAGAAAAAGGTAATGGCTAATACAAGTCCTTGAATGGACATTTTGTACATAAAGACTGTGCTGTATAGCTCAGTAGCTCTATCTATTGAAGGAAATAGTTCCTTTGCCTTTCTTGATACTATTTCATTTCCACTGTTAGAAGTCCCTCAGGCTTAATCCAAGACTTATCCTGAAGTATACTTTCAGTTTGTTTACTTAAAAAAAATCTACAGTAAGCCAATCAAAAAACATTTTCAAGGTGCTGTTAGCCTTTTTAAAAAGAGAGAGAGAGAGAGAATGAAGTATATTTATATTTAGAAGGGTTGACATTCATTAAAGATTGAGGGGATTTTTTTTTGGTAACAAGATATTTAGGACATAGAGTAAAATTCAATTATTATTTTACTAGACTATATAAGTTCTACACCTAATTGTTATTTTTCTTTATACAGTTCCATTTAAGATTAATTAGATATAATTTGAAGTATTTACCTCAATTTGAGCTGTATGCTTGGCATAGAATTCCAAAGCTTCATCTCCATCTATTTGGCCTCCAGGCTTCAACATGTTTTGCAATTCTTTGTTGTGGCGAGCAAGCTATAAAATAAATGAACAATTATGAAGAGCAGGAAGCTTGCCCATATCTCCTACTTAAAAATATAAAACAAAGCAAAAACTCAAAACTATCAAAAGACTCAATTGTAAAATAGAGAAATAGCCAATTTTATTTTACTTCAAATCAAATCAGATATTGACTTGGTCAGATAAAAACTAAAAATGAATAAAAACTAAATGAATTTTTATTTTGCCTAATTACTTTCACTGTTTGTGTCAGAACTAATAATCCAACAAGGCTCATATTGACACTCCTGAAATGAATTCCTGCACTGCATGACAGCAGTGGCAATAGCACCTAGACCAGCGGTTCTCAACCTGTGGGTCGCGACCCCGTTGGGGGTCGAATGACGATTTGCCAGGGGTCGCCTAAGATCATCGGAAATATGGGAAGTATACTTGCGAGTCGAAGAATCGCGCTCCAATGGTTGACTCCACAAGCCAGCTGCAGGCTCTTCAAATCACTAGCCGAATTCGGCTTCAGGCGTGATGAATTAAAAAAGAGAGAAGTCTTTGCTCTGATGTCTCCCTCTCAAGCCAGCTGCAATCACTCCTAATCGCTAGCTTAATCTGGCTTCAGGCGCGATAAACTTAATAGGGGAGGAGTCTCCGCTTTAATGCCTCCGTCCTCAAGGCAATCGCAAGCAGTTCAGATCACTAGCCAATACGGCTTCAGGCATGATAAATTAAAAAAAAACAGTTTGCCGCTTTTCCCCCCCTTCTGCGGCTGCTGAGGTGCACTGAGATCCTCAGGGGTCCCCACATCGTGGGGAATTGTATTAAAGGGGTCGCAGCACTATAAAGGTTGAGAACCACTGACCTAGACTTATATACTGCTTCACAGTGCTTTACAGCCCTCTCTAAGTGGTTTACAGAATCAGCATATGGCCCTCAACAATCTGGATCCTCATTTTACCAATCTCAGAAGGATGGAAGGCCGAGTCAACCTTGAGCCTGGTAAGATTCAAACTGCCAAACTTCTGGCAGCCAGTGATCAGCAGAAGTAGTACTGTATTCTAACCACTGCGCCACCGCGGTTCCTAAACTTTGATGTTTCAATTACTATGAATCAAATGCTCTAAACTTTGGTTTAATTTTTTTAGGTATAAATAAAAATTTACCTGATGAGCTAATATGTAAATATTATGCCCCACATTTCTAGGAGATGCAGCAAGATCTTCACCATTCTCTCCATCTTCAAATTCAACCTCACCTTGCTGATAGGCCTTTTTAATTACTTCTACCTGTAGAGAAAGAGAAACACATTTCACAAGTTTGAAAAATATATATATATAGGAAAAGAAAACAAAATCCAAGTATTTGAGCTGATTCATCTTTTCATTCTATTTCAGATATTCTGAAAATGAAACTTATATAAAGTCATTTTTATTTCCTTCTATCCTTTGAAGCTGAGGATCACTGGCTCAGATTACTGATACTGCTGTTGTTTTTTAAACAACTATAATTTATATCAGAAATAAACTGACTCAGTAGAATGAATGCCAAAAATAAAGCCTTAAACTTTATCTCCAGCCCACACCTTTATTGCTGAATAATATATTCTGTTATACTCTTGATGCAGGCAATTACTATAACTATATAGGTTTGAATTTCTTGCTTGCTTTTTGTTGTTCGTTTAAAGCAGGACAAAAGAATACTTAGACAGCTTTTTTAAAACATCTAAATCCCTACTTCAAATCATTACCCACATAAAGTATTATTTTAAATCATATACATACATCTCATCAACATAGAGATATTAAGACGTCCATCAAAATAAGTAAACTAAATCTCAGAATCGAAAAACAGAATGATAAAATTTCAGCAGTTTTCTTTTTTTCCTTTTTCACTATTTGGTTTTCATAAGAGAAGTACTAGAGTATCATAACTTTCCAAGCTTCTACACTGAACTTAGGTCTTGTTGGACATATTATTCTTAACCTCAGGTAATCCTTGACTTATAACCATAACTGGATCACAATTTCCATTGCCAATATTAAGAGAATCACTACAGTTGTTAAGTGAATCACAAGGTCATTATGTGAACCCAGCTTCCTCACTGACTTTGTCTAAAACTGGCTGGGAAGATCACCTGTCCCTGGGATGCTGCAACCATTGAAAATACGTGTTGGTTGCCAAGTGTCCAACTTTTGATCATGTGACTTTGGGTTGCTATGCAAGCATTGGTCATAAGTCATTTTTTTCCAGGGCTATTGAACTTCAAACAGTTGTTAAATGAATGGTTGTGAGTCACCTTTATAGGGAAACAAATGAGACATGTGACTTGTCAGAACAGCTAATTATTTCAGCATGTCTTCTTTCAAGTTCTTTCACTCAGTCTTTTACATTGAAAATACAAAGTAAAATCCTTCTGTCCATGAATGCTTTTGTTTCATTTTGATTCACTGGGAAGTCTGGCTAACAGAAGAGAAGGAGTGGAACTGCTTTTTTCATCCCTTGAATTGGCTCCCAGGGTACTCATGAAAGTCCTTCTATCCTTTGGAGCAAATCTTTCAAGATCACAAAAAGCTGATGGCAAAAATCAATAAACTGTCCTTGCCATCTATCTGTGAGAATGAATCCTGGATATAAATGCTACCATGTTGCCAAGGTATATTTCTATATAGTTTAATATAATTTTACCTTATAAAACAAATTTTCTCTTCTCTATTTGACCCAACGTTGCCTGTAACCTCCACCATACAAGATATGATAGAACTATATTGCCAGTACAGATGATCACAGTAAAAATGATACTGTACTGTAATAGAGAATAATGCTTCTTAAAATCTCAAATTAAGCCAATCTAAAATATACCTGTGTATATAGAACAAAGCTCTTTCAATTTACTGCTAAGCATAATAGGGCTCAGTTAAAGAGAGGCCTCAGTTTATAAGCTCCAAAATAGTGTGCTCTTAATCACACATCTGGCAGCAAGATAATTTCATGCTGTTCAAATTAATGGAAGCAAATTCTTGGAAACATACCAGTTCTTTTGGTCTCATGTTATAAAGGATCCTTTCTGCATTCTCACTGTCATGCCTACTTTCCATTATAGCCAAGAGTAACTTCGAAGCATTATTCTGGAAAACAAAAAGGAATTTTAAGGGAAGTAAACTGATTAAAATATCCATGTATTACAAAAAACCAAAAACAGTATAAAGAAAGTGCAGATGAATACGAGTACTACCTACTGCAATTTAGTAAATTTGACATATGACAAAGCAACAAAGATGAAAGAGTCTAAAAAGTGTTTGTATTGTAAAACCAATTGCTAAAAACCTCTTTAAATACTTGGGGAAAGTAATTTACATTCGGAGCAGGGCTCTGGCAGTACAGTACACCCAATATCTGAGATGCTACAAAATAAACCTCATTCTTACATAATATTTAACATAGTAAGTTAAAAAAATCCCTCTGGAAAAGAAACAAAAAAGGCTATGTTACAAACTTCAGAAACCGTTACAGAAACATATGCAACCAAATAAAAACTGAATGCACAAATTACCACACCAAGCAAGAAGAAAACCTTCTACGCACAAATTCCAATCGTGCCTTTTATAATTTTGTCAACAGTAAACTTAAAGATTCAAGATCCATCCCACCACTAAAAGATTCTAACAACAAAGAATGCAATGACGAAACAGTCAAAGCAAACCTCTTCAACATTTTCTTTGGCTCAGTTTTTGTTAACTCCGATAACACATATCCAACATTCCACAAACGAACCAGCAATGACTATGATGATTTAACTCATATAGATTTCACAGAAGACAACGTTGGTAAAGCTCTTCACAACTTAAAACCATCGCTTTCTATTGGACCTGATGGTCTATGTGCATATTTCTTAAAAACTTTCCATTAATATAGCTGAACCCCTAAGTATTATCTTTGATAAAGCTTTCACTACCAGTTCTCTTCCCAAACTTTGGTCACTAGCCACAGTCATCCCCATCTTCAAAAGGAGACCCCAGCTTAGTCGAAAACTACAGACCGATCTCCCTTTGCTCGTCACCTGCAAAGTCAAGGAATATAACATCATCCAGTCCATTACCTCACACTTAGATACTAACAACCTACTCTCCAACAATCAATATGGTTTCATGTTAATGTTATCATGTAACTTACAACTTCTCCACTGCAAAAACATATGGACTTCAAATCTAGATCAAGGCAAATCAATAGATGCAATCTACATAGACTTCTGCAAAGCTTTTGACTCAGTAGTACACGATAAACTTCTCCTTAAACTAACATCCTATGGCATCTCAGGACCCCTCCACAAATGGATATCTGCTTTTCTGTCTAACAGACAACAAGTGGTCAAAATTGGCAATGCTTTATCAAATCCTGTTCCTGTCAAGAGTGGCGTTCCTCAAGGCAGCGTCCTTGGACCAACACTCTTTATTCTATACATTAATGATCTTTGTGACCATATCTCAAGTAATTGTGTTCTCTTTGCTGACGATGTCAAACTATTTAACACCACAGACAACACTTCTATCATTCAAAACGACCTTGACCATCTAACGCTTGGTCTAAAATTGGCAGCTCAAATTTCAACCAGCAAATGCTCAGTCTTACATATAGGAAAAAGAACTCTAAAACTAAGTACATACTAGATGGACATTACCTTACAGACGACCCCCATCCGTTAAAGACCTTGGAGTTTTCATGTCAAATGATCTAAGTGCCAAAGCCCACTGCAACTACATAGCAAAAAGCTCTAAGAGTTGTAAACCTAATTTTGCGTAGCTTCTTTTCCAAAACACCACACTACTAACCAGAGCATATAAAACATTTGCTAGACCAATTCTAGAATACAGCTCACCTGTTTGGAACCCTCACCACATCTCTGACATCAATACAATTGAGCGTGTCCAGAAATATTTTACAAGAAGAGTTCTCCATTCCTCTGAAAACAACAAAATACCTTATCCCACCAGACTTGAAATCCTAGGCTTAGAAAACTTGGAACTCCGTCGCCTTGACAAGACCTAAGTTTAACTCACAGAATCATCTATTGTAATGTCCTTCCTGTCAAAGACTACTTCAGCTTTAATTGCAATAATACAAGGGCAACCAATAGATTTAAACTTAATGTAAACCGCTTTAATCTAGATTGCAGAAAATATGACTTCTGCAACAGAATCATCAGTGCTTGGAATACTTTACCTGACTCTGTGGTCTCTTCTCATAATCCTAATAGCTTTAACCAAAAACTTTCTACTATTGACCTCACCCCATTCCTAAGAGGACCATAAGGGGCGTGCATAAGCGCACAAACGTGCCTACCATTCCTGTCCTATTGTTTTTCTTTTCTTCTTCCTATATATGTTTATATGTGTATATACTACATAATCTTTTTGTATGATGTTGTGACAAATAAATAAATAAATAAATAAAAAAATGTTGCATTTTACAAAGTCTTGTTTTGTAGATTGCAAAATTCCATCCCTGCAGTAGCTGACTACTGCTGCCATTACTATTTTTTTCTTTCTATGATCATGGACAGGAAGGTTTGTATTTGATCACAGTTTTGGATACACACACACCTTCCTATCCATGATCATAGGAAGGAAAATATATATATATATTCGATTTTTTTTGTTTTCTATTTTGTATTATTTATAAATTGCTTACAGTCTTTGGGAACTGAAGAGCATATCAATAATAAAATGTCACGCAGTAGTCTATGTTGAAAACAAGTTAGATTATGACTAACACATTCTAGCAAGAGTTATTTGTAGAATGTCCTTTGAACTACAATGCTTAAAAACCTATGATTCTCTAAACTGCAATTCCCACCATGAAGTATTACTACCTGAAGATTGTTTTATTGCAATTTGTTTTCTTATCTATAGACCTGAATTACCTGCTCCCTAATGTCTACATTTTCTATAGAGTTTCAGTTACAAGGCATTTGTCAAACCCATCTGATAGAGCAGATTCATAGAATAGAATAGAATAGAATAGAATTTTATTGGCCAAGTGTGATTGGACGCACAAGGAATTTGTCTTGGTGCATATGCTCTCAGTGTACATAAAAGAAAAGATACGTTCATCAAGGTACAACATTTACAACACAATTGATGATCAATATATCAATATAAATCATAAGGATTGCCAGCAACAAGTTATAGTCATACAGTCATAAGTGGAAAGAGATTGGTGATGGGAACTATGAAACGATTAATAGTAGTGCAGATTCAGTAAATAGTCTGACAGTGTTGAGGGAATTATTTGTTTAGCAGAGTGATGGCCTTCGGGAAAAAACTGTTCTTGTGTCTAGTTGTTCTGGTGTGCAGTGCTCTATAGCGTCGTTTTGAGGGTAGGAGTTGAAACAGTTTATGTCCAGGATGCGAGGGATCTGCAAATATTTTCACGGCTCTCTTCTTGATTCGTGCAGTATACAGGTCCTCAATGGAAGGCAAGTTGGTAGCAATTATTTTTTCTGCAGTTCTAATTATCCTCTGAAGTCTGTGTTTTTCTTGTTGGGTTGCAGAACCGAACCAGACAGTTATAGAGGTGCAAATGACAGACTCAATAATTCCTCTGTAGAATTGGATCAGCAGCTCCTTGGGCAGTTTGAGCTTACTGAGTTGGCGCAGAAAGAACATTCTTTGTTGTCCTTTTTAATGATGTTTTGATGTTAGCTGTCCATTTGAGATCTTGCGATATGATAGAACCCAGAAATTTGAAGGTTTCTACTGTTGATACTGTGTTGTCAAGTATTGTGAGAGGTGGAAGTATGGAAGGGTTTTTCCTAAAGTCTACCACCATTTCTACGGTTTTGAGTGTGTTCAGTTCCAGATTGTTTTGGTTGCACCACAAGGCTAGTCGTTCGACCTCACCTCTATATCGGATTCGTCATTGTCTCGAATGAGACCAATCACTGTTGTGTCATCTGCGAACTTCAGTAGCTTAACAAATGGATCATTGGAGATGCAGTCATTGGTATACAGAGAGAGGGGGAGTGGGGAGAGCACACAGCCTTGGGGGCCCCTGTGCTAATTGTACAGGTATTTGATGTGATCTTGCTTAGCTTCACCTGCTGCTTCCTGTTTGTTAGGAAGCTTGTGATCCACTTACAAGTCTGTTCCGGTACCTGTAGCTGGTTTAGCTTAGTTAGAAGAATGTCTGGAATGATGGTATTGAATGCTGAACTAAAGTCTACAAAAGGACCCTTGCATAGGTCATTGGAGACTCAAGATGTTGTAGGATGTAGTGCAGAGCCATATTAACAGCATCATCTGTTGATCTATTTGCTCGGTATGCAAATTGCAAGGGGTCTAAAAGCGGATTCGTGATGGTTTTCAGGTAGGAAAGCACTAGCCTTTCAAAGGTTTTCATGACTACAGATGTTAGAGCAACTGGTCTGTAGTCATTTAGTTCCTTGATGGTGGGCTTCTTGGCACTGGGATGATGGTAGGCGTTTGAAACAAGAAGGAACATAGCACATCTCTAGTGATTTATTGAAAATATGGGTGAAGATGGGGCCAATTGGTCAGCACAGACTTTTAAGCAAGAAGGAGTTATCTTGTCTGGGCCTGGCGCTTTTCCTGGCTTTTGTCTGTGAAATTGGTCGTGCACTTCCTTTTCTGTGATCACTAGGGTTGTGAACCCAATGAAATGGGGTCAGTTGTAGGAGGCTTGGCTGTTGTTGCTGTGTCTGAGATGGGGTTGTGGAGATAGGTGGCTGTAGTTTCCTTTCAAACCTGCAGTAAAACTCATTCAGGTCATCTGCCAGTTGTTGATTACCTTCAGCCTGGGAAGGAGGTTTGCCATAGCCGGTGATATTTTTAAGAGTTTTCCACATGTTTGCTGGTTCATTTGCTGAAAATTGATTCTTTAGCTTTTCAGAGTAGCTTCTTTTTGCTGCTCTTATCTCCCTTGTTAGTGCATTTCTGGCCTGATTGTACAGCATTTTATCACCTTTTCTGTAGGCTTCCTCTTTGGAATGTCGTAGCTGCTTAAGTTTAGGTGTAAACCAAGGTTTGTTATTACTGTGTATTCGCAAGTTCCTTGTAGGTACACATAGGTCTTCACAGAAGCTGACATATGATGTTACAGTATCTGTGAGTTCATCCAGGTCTGCAGAGGTATCTTTAAAAATATTCCAATCAGTGCAGTCAAAACATGCCTGTAGCTTTAATTCTGATTCCTCCGTCCAGGTTTTCACTGATTTAATTATTGGTTTTATGGCTTTAAGTCTTTGCCTGTAAGCAGGTACAAGGTGAATCATGACCTATGTTGTGATGACTATCCTGGTTCCTTCAATTTCATAAATTGGAGACTGTATTTTAATACTTAATTAAACATACACGAAATGAATTAAGCTGCATTCTTTCAAATTTACATTAAAGGTAACGGTAAAGGTTCCCCTCGCACATACGTGCTAGTCGTTGCCAACTCTAGGGGACGGTGCTCATGTCTGTTTCAAAGCTGAAGAGCCAGCGCTGTCCGAAAACGTCTCCATGATCATGTGGCCGGCATGACTCAACGCCAAAGGTGCACGGAATGCTGTTACCTTCCCACCAAAGGTGGTCCCTATTTTTTCTACTTGCATTTTTATGTGCTTTCGAAACTGCTAGGTTGGCAGAAGCTGGGACAAGTAACGTGAGCTCACCCTGTTACACGGCAGCACTAGGGATTCGAACAGCTGAGCTGCCAACCTTTCGATCGACAAGCTCAACATCCCAGCCCCTGAGCCACCGCGTCCCTCCTACATTAGGTCATGTTTAATTTATTTAGTGCAGTTTAAGTCTTATTCAAACTTAATTCCTCTACGTGCTACCTTGTCTAAGACATTCAGTGCATTTCTGAGAGTTTGCACAACCATCTTGAGCATAAATGTTTGTTTTCACTTGATCATTTTCATTGTTAAAGTAGCTACTTACCTTCAGTTCTAATACAAGATCCATCCTCTTTTTCCCCAGGGGGTTGATATCATTGAGAATTAATGCTGTAATTATATCAATACCATTGGATTCATGAGTAGCAATGCAGTTCTGCATAAGGAGCGAAGTAGTGGAAAAAGATAACAACAATATATACTATGATTATTTTATAAAAAAGCACCCCACAGGTCAAAATTAGGAGGGGAAGTTCTTCCCATCTCCCACCCACTGGATTAATATTTATAATTATTTTCCCATATATATTATTATAGAAAGAACAGTTGGAAGAAAAGGAGACTACATAATTAATGACTTCTTCTTTTCTGTTGATTTACTGTTGAAGAACTGGGACGATTAATTTTCCTTTCATATCTTAAAATTTTGTTCTCACATTTTTATTAGAGCATTTGGATTTTTGGGGGGTTGCTTTCCACAGTTTTTGCAATAGTTTGGAAACTGTTGGCTTAGTTAAGATGTAATATAAATGTAATTACAGATTTATTTGAAATCACTCTTTACCATAGAACAGAGAAGAATGTAGTTTGAAATATTACTGGAGAAAGACCAGGGAATTTCAACAAAACAAACATCTGAGTCACAATTCAGTATATGTAATGGTATTATAGTAACATTTCTAAATAATTATTGTAAATGTCAATATGTGCATGAACATATGTGTATGATTATGTACAATAAAATAATTATGGGTTAATCTGGTCATACTAAGCACCCATAAAATCACATGCATGTTTCTTTTCTTAACACTACAAATTGAAACTTAAACATTCCAAAATATTAATGGGAATTCTCAGTGTTCCAAGTCAGCCTCTCAATTTGCATCAAGCCAACCATATCTCCCATTTGCCAAAACTACAATACCTGATTTTCATGACATGGTCCCTGGCAGTACTCTGTCAAACTTTCTAGAGTCTGGTTGATCAATGCTACATTTTTCTCATTAATATATAGCCCAAGCAGTCCAAGTCCTCCAGTTGTGCTTCCACAAATACAGTCTAAAAACTGTAATGTCTCACATACTAGGTTGTAATTAGTCTTGTTGTTTTGGCAACGCAGGAAGTTCTAGAGATGGACACAACAATAACAGAGAAAGGAAAAAAAGTCTTGATATTCATTTTCTTAAACATAAAAACAGTTTAGTCTCATAATTTTTCAAATTCAATAGTATCTGCTTGCAACTGTACCGGAAAAACTTTTCTATCAACCCGTGGCAAAACAGTTCTCTGTATATGCTGTTGTATGTATGAGTAGACTTTCCCATCTACACAGCAGTGAAATTCTGCTGCGGCATGGTCTTTGAGAAGCATATTTACAATATACATCAACAGCAGAAGCATAGAGATCTGAACGGTCCCTTGGATATATTTTTCATCACATGGGTGGAGGGATGAGGGGGACTAGGCATCAGAACCTCCCCAATCTTTTTTTCTCTGATGCTTGCTAAATCATCTTTGCCACATTGGTGGCATCTTTGTCAGTATTCCTGAAAGAGTATGTGACAAATCATCGATCCATTGAACTTCTTCTGTTCATTTGCTCTCTTTTAGGAGAGAAGCTGAAACAAAAGAGAACACTTCTTTTTGCTTTCCATTGTTTTCGAGAGCTGAGGTGGCACAGTGGTTAGAGTGCAGCACTGCAGGCTACTTCTGCTGCCTGCCGGCTGCTTGCAATTTGGCAGTTCAAATCTCACCAGCTCAAGGTTGACTCAGCCTTCCATCCTTCCCAGGTGGGTAAAATGAGGGCCCAGATTGTTGGGGGTCAATATGCTGACTCTATAAACTGCTTAGAGAGAGCTGTAAAGCACTGTGAAGCAGTATATAAGTCTAAGTGCTATTGCTATTCCATGCATGATGGGGAGATGAAACCCATTCACCCACCCAAATTTAGGACAGTTTGAAGAAAATAACATTGGGTTCAGCCAGATAATATTTCCCAAAAATGTGTTAAAATTTGCAAATGGCAATATTTTTCTTCAACTACTAGGTGCAAAGTACTTTTTTTTTAATTTTATTTATTTTATTTGTCACAACAGTGTTTATAAGCATGAGCATGGAATAATTATATTATATATAAGCATAAGCATGAAATAACTATACAAATTGGATACTCTAGTTTCTCTTCAGATGTATGTATAAAGTTAATCAATGGAAGGTGTTCTTTTTTTTAAAGATTTCATTGGTGGATTATTGAACAACTGAAATCCTTATGAGTTCTCTGGTATAGTCAGGGATTCAGCTGTTCTGCCTGTTTCTTCTTCTAATCCAATTGATAGAGAAAGTGGTAAAAATTGTGGTGTTTCTTTTTCCCTACTGCTCTACTACTGTGGGAAGTTGTTAAATATGAGTGGGACTCAATGGACCCATTGAAAAGATTAATCAATAGAAACCACTTTCCCCAAATACTCAGTCACAGAAAGGAAAATAACTGGAGTTTGCTTTTCCAGGATAGATGGGAAGGATAAAGAAGCAGGAGAGTTCACAGTTTGGGGCTGTAGTAAACAAAGTCAAGACAAAAGAGACCAGAGCTATTCTGTAAATAAGAAGTTGAAGTCTATAAAGGGAGTTTCTTGAACACTTCTAGCCAGTTTATAGCCAGTGTCAAGCAGTTTCAAGCTGCAGTATGGAAAAGCCCTAAGATAAATAATCAGGAAACAATCAAAGAAAATAAAAATGCCTTTCAGTTGATTTGGGGTTTCACAGCAAAAATCCAAATAATCTCGCGTACAATAGTTTAGGTCTAAGATGAAATACTCTTATCCCTGAGGTGGGCAAGTTATAGGCTGCAGATGTTTGCACTTCCTGCCCTATTTTGCAGCCTCTATTAGCTTACACATGCCCACAAGGGAACCAAGAAGAAGAAAATATGATCACACAACTTCAGTTTCAGATTATGTACGATAATCCTTTTGCTGCTCAGTGAGTTGGGCTTTCCGGTTCATAACGTAACCATATGTGTTAGAATCAGAGGTTCCACACAGCAAGGCATCAGAGGCAGGGAAAGGGAAAACTGAGGGGATGAATAAAAGCAAGAACAGTGGTCTGAGTGAAGCAGTAAGGCTTCTTACAGTCCTGATCATGACAGAGAAGGAAAGCACCATTGGTTTTGCCTCAGGAAACCAAATTTCTTCTGCTGAAGGAAAAAACTAACAAATTATCCCTTGTTCTCAGTTTAAGTAATCCAACTCTCTTTTGAGAAGACAGAATTTTTAGACGTGTTCTTAGGTACCTCAGGGGCTCCCACTTTCTGGGTTGCTAGGCACTTTTGAGAGCATGCTATGGATGTTCCTACAGTATGGTTGCTCTGGAGTGTTTTGTTAATCCCAAAGCGCTTGTTTACTAGTAGTTAAACCAGTGAGAATATTTTCCCTCCTTCTTCACCTCCTACAGTATCTTGATTATTTCAGTCTATCCATTCATTCATCCATCCTCCCAAATAAAGATGAGGTTTGAGGCTGGTGCTGGGTTTGACAACATGCTAGCTTCTCAACTTGCTAATTAGAAACATTAAACATTCAGATCAGGCCAAGTAATGTGTTGCCAGACACACTGGGGGTCATGAGTATGTTTTATAGTTTATGTACCTGCAAATCCCGGTTGTGGTTTTCACACAGCAACTGCAAAAACCGTAAGATTGGCTGCATTATTGTGATGACAGGACTCATCTCCAGCTCATCTTTGTTTTTATCTGCCACCGACTGTGCTCCTTCTACAGCAGAATAATGATCATCGGGATCGGCTTCTCTTCGATAGGTGTTAAATGCTTTCCTTGTAGCGGTGGAGGCCTCAACCAATTGATCTCTCACTTCCTCTGTTATTTGGGTCAGGGGTTCCCTTAATGCTATAATGCATAATGACAAATCCCATTAGCAAATAACAATAACAGTCCCCTTTACCATTTCCAGAAAACTTCATATATCTGCCATTCAGCATTTTGCCTTTTTGTAGTAAAAGTATTTAGGTTAGTATAATGAGCTTAACAAGCCAGCCTGATTCATCTCATTTCTTAGCAATACACAGAAATAGCCTCAAAAATTAGATTAAATAAACATAAATGCAGTCATTAAAAGTTTTAGTAAATGCTGCTTAGTTATTGATTTGCTGGCAGGGGTCTAGAGACTGCCACTGAACACCTAGTAAGTGAAACACTATCAAGTCCTACTTTTCTCTGCATTCACTGAAAGTATAGTATAATTCCTTTGGATCAACAGAAATTCCTCCTCCTTTTACACTTCAGTATATTGGATTGGATCCAGATTCCATCATGATTAGAGCAGACTGCTCAGATTTAATGAAACTCGAGACTGCCACTGATTCAAATGAGCATAGTTTACACATGACAAAGCAACAGACATTACGGATCACGGTTAGGGTGCTAGACTAGTGCCAGGGAGACCCAGGTTCTAGATTTCCCTGGAACATGGGAGCTAGCTAGATGACCCCAGGTCAATTACTTCCTCTTAGCCCTAAATGGCAGCTGAAAAAACGCCTCTGTTATGTCAACAAAAGCAACTTCAGTGAAAAAAACAATGCAGATCCTGCAATCAAGTGGGATAAATGCTGGAAACAGCAATCACCATTTTAAATATGACTAACTGGGGTTGCAGCTTATTCTCATGCTGTCATTTTTGTTGCTTAATGAATAAAAATCCATACTCTGCTTGGACAAGGATTCAAGTTATCAAAAGAAGAGGCAACCATGCCTCCTTGGCCCCCCACTGATATCTTAACTATTTATGAGGAAGAATTCTCCAAAATAGCATACACAGGAACATATTGACAAAAATCCTATGAAACCTAGGGGCCGGTTTAGCTCAGGCTGGTAAGGCCTGTTATTAAGAACACAAAGCCTGCAATTACTGCAGGTTCGAGCCCGGCCCAAGATTGACTCAGCCTTCCATCCTTTATAAGGTAGGTAAAATGAGGACCCAGATTGTTGGGGGGGCAATAAGTTGACTTTGTAAAAATATACAAATAGAATGAGACTATTGCCTTATACATTGTAAGCCGCCCTGAGTCTTCGGAGAAGGGCGGGGTATAAATGTAAACAACAAAAAAAATACTCAGGGAAACCTGGGCATGTCCTGCTGGGCAATAAATATATGTAAATATATACCCTTGAATCCCTAGTGCTGCTGTGTAACGTTACTTGTCCCAGCTTCTGCCAACCTAGCAGTTTCAAAAGCACGTAAAAATGCAAGTAGAAAAAATAGGGACCACCTTTGGTGGAAGGTAACAGCGTTCTGTGCGCCTTTGACGTTGAGTCATGCCAGCCACATGACCGTGGAGATGTCTTCGGATAACGCTGGCTCTTTGGCTTTGAAATGGAGATGAGCACCGCCCCCTAGAGTCGGCAACAACTAGCACGTATGTGCGAAGGGAACCTTTACCTTTTTAATAGAAACTACCTAGTATACAAATGTTAGGAACAACTTCCTAATGCAATAACTATTAAATATTAGGAACAATCTCTTTTATTTCATCCTTATTGGCAATATGTACTGATCCATCATATTTGCATGTCAGAACAGTGCACCAAGTGATAGAGAAGTTTAAGATTTAATTCTGAAAGTGCATCTTAATTCATAGAAGCATAGTGGCTTTTGTGGTTAGGATATTGGGCTGGAGATTAGCAAAGTCTGCACTTGGGATGAGCTCTTTTCTTTTGCTCCAGCTACTGCTGGGGATATGAAAGGAATCCCCAACTGGGTGCCGTGTCTCTCCTCCCCCACTCCCAGAGAATGGTGATGTCACCAGCTAATCTTTCCAACCAGGAAGTGATTTGAAAAAAAAACAATCTAATTCATCTTTAAATTGAATTGAGAAAGTCTGCTTTTAATTACAGAATTCTAGATCCTACTGCCTGCAGAGCAAAGAATGTTATGTGAAAACATGAAGCAACTCATCAAGCTGGCTGGAGTACTAATATTGAGAATACCTGTCACCATTTCAGTAATTGCCATTTCCCAAAAGATTGAGGAAAGAAGATGATGTCATGGCAGGATAGCACTCTTTTCCTTGCTGTGAACCAGAATCAAGGGATCAATAAAATATTTAATCACATGATGAATTACTTACTTTCAGTTGGGCATAGTCTACAGTAGCTCTGAAACCTTACCTCTCTTCCTGGCTGGCACATCTCTGTCGGAGTCATCATCTTTCTTTTTATTTCCTAAATCACTAGTGTTAACTGAGACTGTGGCCTTGATTTCTTGCTGAGCAACTTTCATGCGATCATAAAAAACTTTGAAGAATTTTTCTGATTTCTTATCTTCCATTAAGCGACAAAAAAAGGAGTGCTGTAGCAAAATAAAAGCCCAGGAAACTGATAGTTTAAAAATAAAAATGAAATATTTTTAATATCAAAGGCATACATTTTCAAAAAAACTAAATGCATTCTTTATGAGCTCCACAATCATTGACTGAACTACTGCAGTATTACTAAATAAATACTGTTAAAGATAAACAATTGTAACCTCACAGCCAACGCAGAATTATGATCCAACTATCCACAACTGCTAATTCGGAAGTAAGAGCGGAACAAGTTCAAAAAAAGCAGTCACTATGGAATAGTTTCTCCTCAATGTGGTTTGCCATTTATAAAAAAAAAGTTTACATAGGATCATATATTTATAACTGCTGAAAACTGGGATATGGGCAAATATAAGACACACATAGAATATATGACACCACCATCTTCCAAAACTTCCTGTTCCATTGCTGAATAGTTTTTCCTATTTCCATTCAAGTCTATTTTTATAGACATTTGAAGATGATTACAAACTTTGCTCATAAGCATGTCACTCTTCATAATTGATATGACAATGCAATCTTGTAAATATAACTGGATTAGATTTTTAGCTTTTAAATTTTAAATTTTAAATTTTATACTGATTTTAATTGGTTTTATTATTTTTAGTTCAATTGGCCGGCTAAATATTTCATTTTAAAATTTATTTTAAATTCATTGTCTATCTATGTATTTTAATATGGCTGTACACCGCCCTGAGTCCTTCGGGAGAAGGGCGGTCTAGAAATTTGATTAATAAATAAAATAAATAATAAACTCATATATACCATAGGTGCTACCGAGTTCAGTAAGACTTACTCCTAAATAAGTGTTACAAGGTTGCTGCCTTAACATACAACCTATTTGTGGGAAGACTTACATATATCTCAAATGTTCATTGAAGTATTCAGTAAAACAGAATCTGTGAATGAGTCAGTCACATGCATCATACAGCTACCTGCAACTATTGCAGCTATACGCTGTTAAGCGTACAATATCATGCCCTAACAGAATAGCAAAATAACAAGAGTAACAGAATAACAGAGTTGGAAGGAACCTTGGAGGTCTTCTAGTCCAACCCCCCTACACAAGCAGGAAACCTTATACCAGGGCTGTCAAACTCCCGATCCATAGGCCGGATGCGTCACGCACTGGCCACGCCCACGCCCAGTTTAGCAAAGGGGGAAAAAGTCTCGATATGTCACGTGATGCTGCCATGACAATGTGAGTTTGACACTCTTGCCTTATACCATTCCAGACAAGTGGCTGCCCAGTCTCCTCTTAAAAGCCTCCAGAGATGCAGTACCCACAACTTCTGAAGGGAGCCATTCCACTGGTTAATTGTTCTCACAGTTGGGAAATTTCTCCTTAATTCCAGGTTGCTTCTCTACTTGATTAGTTTCCATCCATTGTTTCTTGCCTTGCCCTCTGGGTGTTTTGGAAAATAGGTTGACCATCTCTTCTATTATGTAACATGTAGACCTGCTGCACCCCAAAGGATTCAAGACATAAAAGCAAAGGTGTGCACTACATTGCATATGCTGATCATAACAAATAACTTCAAAAGAATATTAAAACACTTTCGTCTGTTGCTGCAATTAGCCTATATGAAATGTGTGTGTGTGTGTGTGTGTGTGTGTGTGTGTGTGTACACACATATCGTGTGGGTAAATAAATCGTAAGAAAGACAGATAGATTCATTTGGTGTATGTGACTTGTAATGCCGAGAAGTAACACTACTTTCAAATACCTCTGCAAAGAACTGAGCAGAGGCCATATGGTTGAAAGCACCTGACAACCAAGGATATAATTACACAAATCAGAAAAGGAGCAAGTAGGTCACCTTATGCAGAGAATTACAAAGTTAGCATTCTTCTGTGGATAATGTTGCAATCAGTTCTACTATGACACAAATCACATGTACTGAACTGCTCTTCTCTAGTTGCTGCATCTTGAAATGGTCTACTCTAAAGCCAGATCATGTAGGTAGCTAACCTGCCATCCCATTTCACTTCAGCCACATATGTGAGTACCATAGCTCTTATCTCTCTTTCCTTTACCAGTATTACACAATCCTCTTCAGGAAGCCTTCCCTGGCACAACATTTGCCCAACAACTTTACCACCAAATCCCAATGGAAAGCCAAACGGGACCCTGAATGCCCAGTTATAGAAAAATATATAAATGACCCCACAAAAAAGGTACCAGGCTTTGAACTACATTAGCAATGGACAATCTTGAATAGGATTTGCATCTCACATGGCATCTGCCAGGACTTTCTGTATAAATGGGGCACAGTATCCTCCCCCCAGGGCAGAGGTGGGTTTCAGTAGGTTCTGACCAGTTCTGGAGAACCGGTAGCAGAAATTTTGAGTAGTTTGGAGAACCGGTAGTAAAAATTCTGACTGGTCCCACCCCCATCTATTCTCTGCCTCCAAAGTCCCAGCTGATCTGGAGGAAATGGGGATTTTGCAGTAACCTTTCCAGGGAGTGAGGAAGAAATGGATATTTTACAGTATCCTTCTCCTGTAATCTCCTTCTCCACGTCCACCAAGCCATGCCACACCCACCAAGCCATGCCACACCCACAGAACCGGTAGTAAAAAATTTTGAAACCCCACCACTGCCTCAGGGTGATGGTGTGGTCCCACATCAAACTCTAGATCATATGGTAACCGGCTGTAAGCTGAGGGTATATACCATTCCAATATCTGGTTATTTTTTTTAAGATAAATGATGTTGCACTTCAATGGTTAGATGGTCTAGACCAGTGGTAGTTAACCTGGTCCCTACCGGAGCTTTCATGGTGGGCAGTAGGGGTTTTGTCTGATACTGAAGCACTTTCCTTTTTTTTAATTTGACTTTTTTAAAAAAAATCATAGCATTATTTAAAAACATTTTCATTAGGTTTTCATAAAATTTCCTGTGACAATTTAAATTTCTGAAAATATACTATTTGTATTGCCTGGGGATAAGTTTAGTTCACTTTACGTACGTGAAACTAAATGGCGCTATAGTGCATCCCCAAACAAAAGAGCCTCGTCCCAGAATAGCTCACGCATCTCCCCCCACACCACCCAGCTGTAGCAGACAAGCAGAACTGGTAGCTGCCCCCCACCAAACCCAATCCATGATGCACGAGAGGCATGTACAGATGCAGATACATGGCGCATTACTGTGGAACCGGTGGGCGGTTAGAAAATTTTACTACTAACAGAGATACAAAAGTAGACGGTACGTATAAAAAGGTTGACTACCCTTGGTCTAGACATTGATATTGAGCGTTGGATCTTTTTAACATTTATATTTTATTGGGTTCTACTAATCTAGATGAAATGTTAAAATCTATATCTATATCTATATTGTTAGTCCATGTATGATATATCATACACTAAACAAATAATAATAATAATCCATACTAGGAATTCTCTCTTCTCCTCCTCCATTTATTCTTGTGCCTGGGAACTGCTTTCATCCAGGTTTCTTTTTTGTCATGATCACACTGTCACATGCCTCTCTTTCCTTCTGAAAGCTTTAGCATATCTCATGTAATGGGCAACATTCACAGTCAGATCATTTAGTATGATGTGCTACAAGCTGTTAGGAATATTTCATAAGTGCTGGGCATCACAAAATCAGAATTCAGTTTAAGCACACTCATATTCCCAGACTATATTTATTTTTGATACTCAATAGATTTCTGAATACTGTATATATCACAGATAAGCCAAGAATTTTAGTTGCCAAAATATATCCCCCAAATTGGGTTGACTTATCTGCAGATGGTCTTATCAGCATATATACAATATGTATATGTTGTACATATTTTCGTACAAAATAAGCCCATCCACAGATAAACCAACCTCAAAGTGAATAGCAGTTCTACTTACCTTTACTACCAATTCGCAACGGGATCGTGCATGCGCAGATCACCTATGATGAAATTTGGGTCAGTGGGCGGAGCCTCCCGACGGTTTTACTACCAGTTCTATAGAACCAGTCCGAACTGGGCGCAACCAACCACTGGTTTGCATGTCTCACTGTTTTAATTCCACAGTATACCAGAGAACTGCTGTTTAAATGGTAGAAACTTAGCATGAAACTATAAGTGATATAGCAATGCAGCTGACCTACTAGAACAAAAAGCTGAATTAATGATGCCTTAAGGATGGTTTTGTTCATATTAGATTTTGCTCATATTTGTGAATTTTTGCATTTATCATATGTATTGGAAATATTTACCTCAAATAGGATTACCTAAGTTTGTGCTGTAGTTGTAATTATTTATTTATAGTCCTAACTTAGACAACAGGAAATATGAAAATTTGCATAAAGAAATTTGGCTTTCACTCAAATTTAGTAATCAGAAACTCCCTACTTTTTTTTTTTTTTCAATTTTTATACCGCCCTTCTCCCGAAGGACTCAGGGCGGTGTACAGCCTAGTAAAAATACAATGTATAAACATTAAAAAGAAGTTAAAAAGAAATATTATAACGTGGCCAAAATTTTTAAAACCATTTAAAATCATAAGACATAAATAACCCAATAAAATATCAATCCAGTCCCGCTTGAATAAATAGGTGCGTTTTCAGCTCACGGCGAAGGTCCGAAGATCAGGCACTTGACGTAAACCAGGGGGAAGTTCATTCCAGAGCGTAGGAGCTCCAACAGAGAAGGCCCTTCCCCTGGGGGCCGCCAGCCGGCATTGCTTGGCGGACGGCACCCTGAGAAGGCCCTCTCTGTGTGAGCGTACGGGTCGGTGGGAGGCAAAAAGTAACAGCAGGCAGTCCCGTAAGTACCCGGGTCCTAAGCCATGGAGCGCTTTAAAGGTGGTAACCAAAATCTTGAAGCGCACCCGAAAGACCACAGGAAGCCAGTGCAAGCTGCGCAGGATTGGTGTTACATGGGAGCAACGAGTCGCTCCCACTATTACCCGCGCAGCTGCATTCTGAACTAGCTGCAGCCTCCGGGTGCACTTCAAGGGCAGCCCCATGTAGAAAGCATTGCAATAGTCCAAGCGGGAGGTGACAAGGGCATGAGTGACCGTGACAAGGGCATGAGTGACCGAGCATTTACTTAACCTGACATTGCAGGTCTGTGGCCAGAATTCTGTATAAGCTATAGAATTCTAGCCTATATATTTCCATAGAATTTATTTATTTATTTAAATGCCTGAGAAAAGAATTATCTTTATGGAAAGCATTCATTTGCAGTGGGGGGGAAAAAATCCAAATGGAAGTGTAATTTTTGCCTTGATTCTAAAAGGTAAGAAATATACTTTGCTAAACATTTATCCTTTTTTGGATGTGATGATTCTATGACCTTTGCAATACTAACATATTGGTCTAGTGCAGGAGTCTCCAAACCATTCTGGCTGGGGAATTCCAGAAGTTGAAGTCCACAAGTCTTAAAGTTGCCAAATTTGGAGCCTCCTGGTCTAGCAGTTAAGAGGCCAGGCTAGAAACCAGGAGACTGTGAGTTCTAGCCCTGCCTTGGGCATAAAAGTTGGGTGACTTCAGTCTCATCCCAATTCACCTCACATAGCTGATGTTGTGGGAAAGATAGGAGGACGAAGGCATATGTTTTCTGCCCTGGGTTATTTATAAAACATAATAAAGGGGGGATTAAAGGAACTTTAAAAATGTCTGATCCTTTTTCGTATTTCAAAAGTAATTAAAGAGCCTCATGTTGCTGAAAAGTATGTCAAGTTTGATGAAAAGAAGGGCTAGGGGTGACATGCTGGCTGGTTCCAATATTTGAAAGGCTGCCACAAAGAAGAGGGAGTCAAGCTATTCTCCAAAGCACCTGAGGGTAGAACAAGAAGCAACAGGTGGAAACTAATCAAGGAGAAGCAACCTAGAACTAAGAAGAATTTTCCTAAGAGTGAAAACAATTGATCAGTGGAACAACTTGCCTCCAGAAGTTGTGAATGCTCCAACACTGGAAGTTTTTAAGAAGACACTGGACAATCATTTGTCTGAAATGGTATAAAGCTTCCTCCCTGAACAGGGGTTGGACTAGAAGACCTCCAAGGTCCCTTCCAAAGCTGTTTTTCTGTTCTCTGTTTTTCAAAAACAGATCATGCCAAATGAATCTTATTTCAAAAGCTTGAATTTATATCAGCTATGGTTGAGCCAATAATTGATAGTAAGATAGCAGTGAAGTACTGTAGATCAGGGGTCTCCAACTTTGGTCCCTTTAAGACTTGTGGACTTCAACTCCCAGAGTCCCTCAGCCAGCAAAGCTGGCTGAGGAACTCTGGGAGTTGAAGTTCACAAGTCTTAAAGGGACCAAGGTTGGAGACCCTGCTGTAGATTACAATATTAGATCTTTCCAGCTCCATGTGATCAGAGCAGCATCATTTCAGCAGATGCCACTTCTACAGAAAAATACAAGAACATACCAAGAATGCAAATCACTTACAGTAATACTGCTGAAGCAGAAAACCAGACTTCTTACATGAAGTAAGAATTTTGAAAATGTATTTTTCATAGATAAATATTTAAAGGCTGGTTTATCACATACAACACAGGATGAGGGCAATGGTAAGAACTGAAGAAAAGAAACCCTCTCAGCTTGGAAGAACTTAGACAGTTCTGCCACAGAAGATTAGCATTTTGGGTGACTTTTAGCCAGCCACTTTGAATGTATTTTTCCTTTTCCTCTTCCTCCTCCTCCTCCTCTTCTTCTTATGCCATATCCATCATTGGACGTTGGCGATCATGTCAGCGATCCTATTTTTATCAATAGCCGCACAAAAAAGTGCTGTTGAGTTTTGTCCAAACCAATCCCTTAGATTTTGAAGCCATGATATTCTTCTTCTTCTGCCTGGACCTCGTTTGCCTTCAATCTTTCCTCTGAGGATTTTTCTGGGTGTCGCATCACATGTCCAAAGTATTCTAACTTTCGCTTTTTCAGGATTTTGGTAATTTTCCTTGGCTTTCCCAGGCAGCTTATCACCTCCTCATTTCTGATTTTGTCAACCCAACTTAATTTTATATTCCACCTTTATTATTTATTATAAACAACTCAAGGAAATGAACATATCTAATACTCTTCCTTCCTCCTATTTTTCTTACAACAACAACAACCCGTGAGGCAAGTTGGGATGAGAGAGAGCGACTGGCTCAAAGTCACCTTCATTAGGATCTATTTAGCTTCCTAACTTTTAGTGAAGGTAAACTTGTCTTTACACTTACAATCAAATATTAGACTAAGAACGGCAGAGCCAACAAAAACATTTTGGATGTTCATTAGACAACCTTTCTCTTGTCCTGAAACTGTCTATTGGCCACTTCTGTTGATGAAGTACCATAACTAAGTGAAACTATTACTATCCTATGCATAGAAATGGATTAGGGCAGGGGTATCAAATTCAAGGCCTGGTGGCCAGGGGTGGTTAAATCTGGCCACCCTAGAAACAGCAAAGGGTCAGCCTGCAGTGCCTCTGCCTCCTGCTGCCCTCATGCGTGGGCCCGCCAACTCCATTTTCACTGGCAGAAGGCCATAGCTGCTGAAAACAGAGCTTGGGAACTCATTTTTACTGGCAGAGCACTTGGGCCACCACAAATGCCCCAACACGAGTGACATCAAGCTGGCCACGTCCATCCTGGCGACACCCATCCCCGAGGTCAAACACAACCCTGATGTGGCCTTCAATGAAATCGAGTTTGACACTCCTGGATTAGGGCAAGGCAGCTTTTACAGCTAGCAAGACGTCTGGTAAGGGATCTCTCTTTTGTTCCTTACGACAAGGGACTACATTCTGATTTTAAAATAACCAGAAGCACCAGTAGATTAGCCATAATTAGAGACTGTAATTTTAACATACAGTCCAGAATTAGTGATTCTGTGACAAATCAATCCTCCAAACTGAGGCCAGAGTTACTAGTTTTCTTCCATTGGGAGCAATCTACACTGTCAAGCGGGCCATGGCTACCATTGATTTCTGAAAAAGTCTTGCATGAGATGAGTCTCTGCAGCCCAAAATGCTAATTAGCCGCCAGCTTTATATTAGGGACAAACATCCAGGGCAAGGATAGAAAGCAACAGAAAAAGGAAGAAGATTTCAAGTGAGCAAAGGGTGGGTTAATGTGCAAAAATTACAGGTAATATCACAAGTTTTGCTTTTTTTTTCTTGCATTGATTAAAAATGTAGCAGAACAAGCAGATGATTCTGGGTCTGTGGGAGTCGTGGGACTACAATTTCAATATATTTTTAAAAAATACCACTTTCTTCACACATTTAACACAGCTGCAGCAAACACACACCCACAAAAGTATAGTGAGCCTTTAAACCACACATTATTGGTACAGGAGTGAGAGAGAGACACACACATCCTACTTCCTTCCTGAATGAAGGATGCGTATGTGGGTGTGAGAACAAGGACATTTTACTGGCTCCTGGAAGTCAGCAACCCTTTAAAATATATTTTTTTCTTTTGGAAAGAGACAGCAGAGAAAAGGGAACTGAAGAAAACCATGGCAACCAGTTAGTCCACCTACCCACACCACCCACTAGCTTCATTTGCTGACGCATTAAAAAAAAAAGCCGACCAAAAGATCTCAAGCTGTCTCTACCAGCTTGAGAAGGTGAGCAAACCCTCAGAGCTCATTAAATTCCTCCCTTCGCTTGTCTTGTATGCCTGCAGCTACTAGCCAGTTGAATATAAATAGAAGTTATATAACATCCTTGTTGGTTCCTGTGTTTAAAAAAAAAAAGTAGGATGACCTTGTTTTAAACAGCCTGCCTCTTCCTGCTTATCAAGGACTAATCCTTATAGGGATTAACCTGAATCCACCTGTAGCTGATTTACATGCTGAAAGAAAGTTACAGTAAAAAGACGAAAGCTCTGAGCTGTTCTGTCCTGATTTTCTGAGATGGTCTAAAATTCGTACATTAATTACCTGGGCAAATCTCATATCTTAGGAAGCCATTTTAATTAGCTTGGATAATTATATTTTATTTATAACTATAGAGCAGAAGACTGGACAATGATTTCCATTTGTAGCAAATACATCAAAAATTAAAAACAACTAAAGCTAAAACTGAACGGGTTTGCTATCAATTCTCTTTCTCCCTTTTTACACCCTTGGTATTTTGTTTAGCCATTTCTCCTCCACGTAGGATGACTTGACTACCCATCAACAGAAAAGTTAGCTAGTTAAGTTTAGTACTTGAAAGTTAGCAGTGGGTTTTTGCTTATTCTGAGCTTCTGTCTAAGGAGAGTCATATCCGCTCCCTGAACTGAGCTGCTTGTTACCCAAATGCTATTGCTTACCCACCTCTTCTAGCTACAGTATTACAGGAATGGATGAAGCTTCAGAACAGGCGACTAGTACACTGTGCAACTTGGAGTAACTGTGCTTTTATCAGGTTGAAAAACAGCTTTTAAGACTTGGGTATGGGCCAGGGGCTGGGGGAGAATAAGCAATGTAGTTGGTCTTCTATATATAGAGAGATGAGGAGAAGAAAGAAAATAGATTTGTCTTTAATGTTTTGGAACAGAAAAGAATTAAAGGTTGCTTAAATAATACACCTGCCTATCAAACTTCTTTCTCTTACATTTTCTGATCTCAAGTTATGGTTAAGCCTTATCTTGCTGCTATAGCTCTACTATTCCATTATTTTTTAACAGGTTAACAGAGTTGGAAGGGTCATCTAGTCCAAATTCCTCCCCCCCACACCCAAGCAGGAGATCCTATACCATTTCTGACAGATGGCAGTCCAGTCTCTTCTTGAAAGCTTCCAGTGATGAAGCTCCCACAACTTCCGAAGGCAAGCTGTTCCATGGGTTGAGTACTCTCACTGTCTGAAAATTTCTCCTTATTTCCAGGTTGAATCTCTGCTTGTTCAGTTTCCATCCATTATTCCTTGTCTGGCCTTCAGGTGCCTTGGAAAATAGCTTGATTCTTTCCTCTCTGTGGCAGTTCCTCAAATATTGAGAGACTGCTAACATGTCTCCTTTTGGCTGTGACATGATGTCCTTGTTTTCTTTCAAGTATCTATGATTCCAGTCCTAGGTGGTTCTGTTCTTACCTGTTTAATTTATTTTTTCATGTCTCCCTCTTTAAATTAAATATTGGACAACTTGTTACAATATGTCACAAGAATTAGACCCTGGTGGCCCATTAGTTAGAATGCAGTATTGCAAGCAAACTCTGCCCACAGACTGGAGTCTGATCTGACGAGGCTCAAGGTTGACTCAACCTTTCATCCTTTCGAGTTCAATAAAATGAGGACCTAGATTGTTGGGGCACTATGCTAACTTTGTAAACCAAGAGAGTGCTGTAAAGCACTGTATATACAGTAAGTCTAAATGCTATTGCTATTCATTTAAAATATAGCCCAGCTCAAGGATTCATGCTTAAATATGGAAATCTGATGAAATGGGGTGAGTTGTTATTTCTATGCTGATGATATATCTCTGTCTTGGATCAAACAAATGGTGTTATGCAGGTTCTGTCTCAGTAACTGGAGAATGTAGAAGTCTGGATGAGAAACAACCAGATTATCTCACAACCCCGCCAAAACTGAATTTTGGGGATTGTGGATTCAGGTTTTTTTGGACTTTGGTTCTAGATGGAGTTGCACTAGCCCAGAAAAAAATGGTATGCAATTTGGAGGTCTTCCTGAAGTGAAGATTTATGTTTAAAAGCAGGTGGCAGCCATGTCCAAGAGGACTTTTACACAAAATATAACACTTGCAGCTCTTTCTGGCACTGCTCATGTTACACTTGACTTAGACACCTGCACAGTGGTTTACTGCAATGGCCTCTATGTAGGATTGCCCTTGTCATAAATCAGCTGGGTGACCTTGGGTCAGTCCTGTCTCTCAAAATGTAAGAGGTAAGCAACAACAAACCACTTGCAAAATCTTGCCAAAATCTCAGGGACTAGTGCAGGCAGTCACCAGGAGTAAAAACTGACTTAGAGGGACAAAAAAATGGTGTATGACTGCAATAGAGAGCCAAGGTGGCACAGTGGTTAGAGTGCAGTACTGCAAGCTACTGTCGTGTCCCACTCCTCCGCTGACGGCCGGGTCAGGGAAATCCGAATCAGGTGTGCCTCTGCAGCTCTGCCAAAGTCCTAGCAAAGTCCTCAGGGCAGGCAGGAGACCAGAAAGTGACTTCAGCAAGATATGTTTAGACTTTGCCTGACTCAGAGAATGCCAGAAAGCAGATCCTTTATATAGGCCATGGGGTGTGGCTCCATGACTCAGCACTTATCCAGGCCTGCCCCTCCCTTCCTTCTGTTGCCTCCGCCTATCAAGTCTTCTGATGCGAGGGTCACTCCAATTGGCAGCTGTTGGTAATTGACCTTCCTCAGGCTCACATGCTGTGGAGGAGGGGGAGGGGTCTAGTTGCTCCGTTTGCCTGGGCATGGAGCCAGAGCTGTGGGCTGGAGATACTTGCTCTTCTTCAGCCTGTCTGGGCATGGAGCCAGGGCTGGGGCCGGGAGATGCCCCCTCCTCAGCCTGTCTGGGCATGGAGCCAGGGCTGGGGCCGGGAGGACATTCTTCAGCGTTCGGAAGCAGATAAGCAGACCCCGGCTGCGGTGAGAGCGGGCAAGACACAACAGCTACTTCATCTGGCTGCAGGCTACTTCAGTTGGCAGTTCAAATCTCGCCGGCCCAAGGTTGACTCAGCCTTACATCCTTCCAAGGTGGGTAAAATGAGGACCCAGATTGTTGGGGGCAATAAGCTGACTCTCTAAACCCCTTAGAGAGGGCTATAAAAGCACTATGAAGCAGTATATAAATCTAAGTGCTATTGCTATTGCTAATAGAGTGCTTTGTTTTTGTCTAAAAAATAAGCCATGGTGATTGAGATACCGGAAAAAGGATACCACAGCCATCTGCCTCTGAGTAAAAATATTTTTTGGCCATTGATACTCCCATGGCAGCCACTGCTGAGAATTCATATACGATTCCAAATATTGTATATTAACAGATCTCTAACTAGCAGATTCCTGCTTCTTGGGGGTTTTTTTCCGTAAAGATTCAGAAACTGAATACTTTTCCTACCTGTATAATTGTGTTGCCACCTTCCAGTAGGGCAATAGCCAGCAGGATGCTTTCATGGAAAACTCTATCACTAGTGGCATTCATGATGAGGTCTATAACTAGATTGGACGCTCCTTCCTTATCCAAGTGACACTGGACTTCTGTCAAACTCATTTCACCACGGTTTGTTGAGCTGGATCCCGACCCACCTCCTACAAAAAGAAACACACAAAAATGAAGCCTTTTGGTGTTTCTCAGCATTAGGAAATGTGCTGCTTTCCTTCAAACAATTAAAGCAAGCAAAGAAAGTTTTAACTGTGAATGTGTTCTCGTTTATTATCTGCTTTGCACTATCATGCTTTGCTCTTTATGGTGTTAGCAAGTGATGGTGTTATTAGAAACGTTGTTTATTTTTTTAGTATTCTCTCCAACCTCAAGGAGCTCAAATGTGATAGCATTATAAATAGAAACAATGTTAGAATGGTTTCATAACTATCATAAAACAATAATAAATTTAACCAATGCAATTCAAACCATTTTGAAAAGGAAGCCTACAAAACTTTTCTAAAAAGGCTAGTTCGGACACTATTACAGACCGATTATAAATCACCCAGAGAATTTCTATTATTAAGTGCAAACAAGTATAATCAATTAATCACTCTGGTAACACAAACAATATAATTATTCATTTAATTCCCATTCTCCTTTTGATCCTGTTGGTTAAGTTGGTTAAAGACAATAAAGATAAATGTCATTTGGGCCTATAACACATATTATGATCAGAATTTAGGATTTACAAAGATTACAACGTGGTCTCTCCAAGTTTATCATTTCTAGTTTCATTCTTTAATGCAGAGTTATCACTGGACAATTTGCATGCAAATATTGAAAATTATAATCTCTTAGCAGTCCCACATTTATCTTTAGATCAGATAGTCTGTCATTACATATAGTTCTCCTTTAACGACCACATGTTCAGTGACTGTTCTAAGTTATGATGGACTTGAAGGTTTATGAGCCGTGGTGGTGCAGTGGTCAGAATGCAGTCTTGCAGGCACACTCTGCCCACAGCCAGGAGTTTGATCCTGACCAGCTCAAGGTTGACTCAGCCTTCCATGCTACGAAAGTTGGTAAAATGAGAACCCAGATTGTTGGGGGCAATATGCTGACTCTGTAAACTACTTAGAGAGGGCTGTAAAGCACTATGAAGCGGCATATAAGCCTAAGTGCTATTGCTGTTACAATCAGTCCTTGGAATTGCCTGCCATTATGTAATCTTGATTTTGGTGCTTAGCAACCAGCTCACAATTACAAATGTCACTGTACCCCACAGTTGTGTGATTGCTATTTACGTCATTCACTGCCAGCTTCCAACATGCAAAGTCAGATTGGCCCAAAATCAACCACCTGATGTCCATGCTAAGGGAGGACTACAACTCACAACCTCCTGGTTTCTAGCCAAGCACATTACCCACTACACAAATGGGCTACTTGGTTTTTGCTCTTTCTATCTCTTTAATAAATGCTAATATTTAATAAATAATCCTCCTGTGAGAGAGACAAATGTTTCAAAAATGTGATATATATATATATAAACAAATAAATAAAATCAGTTACTGATTTTAATAAACAGACTGTACCAAGAAAATTAAGATTATCAATAATTTTCACACTAGTAAAAATGCATGATAATAAATTAGAAAAAAAGGGAGAATGAGAGAAAGTTAACGAACAGACCAATTTCCAATACTTTAATTCAAGAGCCAACTTTCTGAGTGACAGAGAGGTAACAGAGAATGAAAAATACCTGTTGAAACAGCTGTGGAGACTGTCAGCCAGATTCATCTAGCAATTATGAGATAGAAGAGCCAACATGGCAGTCTCCCAAGTTATGAAGCAGCATTCAAAACATCCTACCTGCTCCTCCAGGTTTATTGAGCCCTCCAGGAGATAAAGGTCCATTGCCAAAGCTGGTGAGGCTCTCTCGTCTTCCTCCACTTCTGATGTTCCCGTAGTAACGATTTACCAAAACCTGTCTCAGGGCCTCCCCCTTAATTCAAAGATATTGAAAGACAGAAACACACGATGAATGGAACAAGCGAGCCAAAGTCAACAAAATTAGTAAAACTGGATTTGAGCTGGTCAGAGAGACAACAGAAATAAAACTGGGAAGAAGAGATATGAATGTATATAAACACCAACAGAAATACAGGGTATCTATACCCATTTAGAAATGTTATGTCTAAATCCTCAGATACATTTATAAATGCTACTAATAAATAACTTTACAGTAAGAAAATAGCATATTCTAATATGAATGAAACATGGAAAAAGCAGTGAAAATTGCATATAGGACACTGCCCTTAAATATTTAGGAAACTAATTATTGTATAGTTCTGTGACGGATCACAATTATTGAAAGTGTATGTTATGCAAATTTTCCCTTCTTAGACTTCCAGAAAGATATTTCTTATCACAAAATAAAATGTTTGTGCATCTATTGCCTCTATCAGTGAAGTAAGCTGAATGGGTGTCCTTTACTTTAGAATTTCCTAATTCAGTTATATTAACTTTTAAATTCAGATAATTACAACCTAAGATTCTGAGTAACAATTTCTTAAATTTCGAAAAGGAGGATCATGAAATGCAAGTATTTCAACAGGTAGGAAATGGATTCCACTGCCCCTTTCCTATATCCTTCTTTCTTGCCTTTATAAGCACAATGATAACCATTAATATTAGAACTGTCGACAAATATAAGACTAAGCAATTAAAGTTGTTAGTGTACACTTGTTGCATTCCAAGAAGATTTTTTCCTTTAATTTTCAGCAGCTGCATATGAGGGCAAACAATTTTTCTTGTTTTACAGAATACTGCAGAGATGATTGCCATAAAGAGAAGCTCATCCAAATATCTCAACTTGGAGAAGTGATATTAGAAGGAAGTCCAAACAGGTAAAGTTAACACTGTAAATCTAATAATAAATATTGTTTCAGGGTTTTTTTTTCTGACTTATTATTGACTTCAGGGGAAAAAAAGGAAGAGCTGTTCTCCCCTGTCAGCAATAAACCTGCAGGATAAAATCAGAGTCCATTTGTATTTTGTCTCATTTTATACTCCATCACCCCTATCGGATGAATCACTATTCTTGACACATACACTCCTTGAACGTTCAGCATTGCTCTCATGAACAGTTGTTGTGAAAAGGGGAACAGATTAGAATAGTTCGAAGTCCCAATATATCAATTTTGCAAGCAGTGAATATTGGCCACTCTATGAGATTGAAGCACCTTTAACACTGTCTAAATATTCCTGAAGTGTAATTTCATCTAATTTCAAGATATCATGAGGTAACTTTTTGTAAAAGGTTTATTTCTTTTTTTTTTTAATTTAAGAAATGCATAGAAAATTCAGTATGAGCAAGCCTCTTAAGCATTTTTTGTTGCCCAACATATCCTTGGATGTGAAATGCACTTTGAATATTTAAGATATTAAGGTACAGTATACACTGCTTAAAAATGTCCTGTACATAGTTTCTTAAGAAAGCAGGGAAAAGGATATTAATAATTTTCTGCAAATAAAAAATCACTTTTGTATCTTTCATTTTTATGTACATTTCTTGTTTTACAGGAACAGATAATAGATCTCTCAGAGTCTGTACTGGTTTTACCATGAGTAAAAATAACTATATCAAGGATTACAGGAAGCATTTCCTCAAACACTAACAAGGTAATATGAATTTTGACTTCAGTAGATCTTATTCACACAATCTACTGACTCCAATGAGAAAGGAGTGCCACTCAGATTGAATTTGGTTTGCCTGCACTTCACATAATTGCCATTTTTTAAAAAAGTTGAAAAATATTTGAGTCAGTTTTATCAGGTAGAAAGAATTTCAGCTCAGTTACTTGAGCTGTGTTTGACCAAGGGACAATGCTCTAGTAACAGTTTTTCATGAACTATATTATAGTGACATTAAATATGCTTTATTAAAGCAAACTTTTCAGTATAATGCCTTCAGATATACCAAACTTTCACTCCTATAATTCTTACCATATCTATATATCCCAAATTAGGCAATACTAATATCTGCTATAAACAGTAATAATGTAAGAACAAAACATGATTACACATACCAAATCTGAGCTGAACAATAATAATTTTCAGACCTAATAAAAGCTAAATTCAACTAGCGATGGTTGCATGCAGTTTGGGTTACATCAAACAAAATAAATAATCTATCTAAGTATCTACTTATCTACCTACCTAACAATCTATCTACTGAAATCAATTGTTTCATTTGTATAATTTGAAAACAACAAAATCAAGCAAATTAATTACACTTCAACTATGTCATCTTTCTGCTTCAAAGGAAGCTACAGTATTTGTTACCAGTAGCAACAATGATATCACTACATATATTTTAGGTATACATTGAAGATAACCTTAATTGTCATCTTTACAGAAAAAAACGCACTCATGATAATTAGGTCTAGGTGTCTGTGTTATTCCCAATAAAGAGTACCGTATATACTCGAGTATAAGCCGATCCGAATATAAGCCGAGGTACCTAATTTTACCACAAAAACTGGGAAAAACTATTGACTCGAGTATAAGCCGAGGGTGGGAAATGAGGCAGCTACTGGTCAATGTAAAAAATAAAGATAGAGCCAAGTAAAATAACATGAATATTTATTTGAACGAAAAACAATAAAAGTGCAAAAGGGGGTCCCCAAAAAAAATATGGTATCAAAAATACAGTATCTTTAAAAGTAACAGCAACCAAGCTAACGAGAGCTAAAATCCCTCAAAACTGGAGTTCTCCTCCTCATCATCTGTTTGTCCAAACAGAGCTTCAGCTACTTCAGCTTCTGTGATGTTATCCGCATATACGTTGTCGTCATCACTGAGTTCACAGTCGTCATCATCACTGCTGTCACTCTCATACAATGCGCTGTCTTCACTGCCATCCATAGCATTACTAATGCCACATTTCTTGAAGGCACGTTGCACCATGTCCTCTGGAATATCTTCCCATGCATCACGAACCCACTGTGCTATTAGTTCTATGTCTGGCTTTCTCAGATTTCCAACTTTTGTCAGACGAGCTTGACCAGATGTCATCCATTCATGCCACATCCTTCGCACATGGTCCTTGAAAGGTTTATTTAAACTGACATCTAGGGTAACTATCTTTAAAGCGCTCCATGGCTTAGGACCCGGGTACTTACGAGACCGCCTGCTGTTACCTTTTGCCTCCCACCGACCCGTACGCTCGCACAGAGAGGGTCTCCTCAGGGTGCCGTCCGCCAAACAGTGTCGGCTGGCGGCCCCCAGGAGTAGGGCCTTCTCTGTGGGGGCAGTGACGCTCTGGAATGAACTTCCCCCCGGTCTGCGTCAAGTGCCCGATCTTCGGACCTTCCGTCGTGAGCTCAAAACATATTTATTCATTAAAGCGGGACTGGCATAATTTAGTGATGTATTTTAATTGGGGTTTTAATATTTTTTAACTTTTTAATTTAAATTTTAATAATCGGCCTTTAAAATTTGCTCTTTTTAATTGTTGTTTTAAACTGTATATATCTTTGTTTTTACTTTGGCTGTACACCGCCCTGAGTCCTTCGGGAGAAGGGCGGTATAAAAATTTAATAAATAAATAAATAAATAAATAAATAAATAGGGGCTGCAATACAGATGTAAGCCCACCTGGAATAACGGCCAAAGTGACTTGAGATGACTTTGCCAATTTTTTTATGTCATCAGATGTGTGGGCTCTGAACATATCCCAAACTAACAGTGATCTTCTAGTCCAGTCCCCACTCCTCAAGCAAGAGATCCTATACTGTTTCAGACAAAGGATTGTCCAGTCTGTTCTTTAAAAACCCTCCAGGAATGAAGTGTCCAATAAGGTTCAAATTGCAAGTACCGGTAGTCCTCAATTTAAGACTGCAATTGAGCCCAAAACATTGTTTTGTTATTTTTCCCTAACCGTGTATGTATCCCCCTGCCCCCCATTTTACGTCAGGCTGCCATCAAAGCGAAGCACGGCTGAATATTATTATTATTATTATTATTATTATTATCATTATCATCATCATCATTATTATTATTATTATTATTATTATTATTATCATTATCATTATTATTATTATCATCATCATTATTATTATTATTATTATTATTATCATTATCATTATCATTATCATCATCATCATTATTATTATTATTATCATTATCATTATTATCATTATCATCATTATTATTATTATTATCATTATCATTATTATCATTATCATCATCATTATTATTATTATTATCATTATTATTATTATTATTATATGATGATGATGATTTTTTTGCATTGGACAGAGCGAGCTTCAGTTTACCAAACTTTGTATCTTTTAATGAAACGTGTTAGTCTGGAAGGGACTGTTTGAACTCACAAAACACTTGCAACTTTTAGTTCCGTGCTGAGGATTTTTGGAAAGCAGCCCAGCAATATTTATTTATTGCTCGGACTGCTCTTATTTTCACTCCCCTTTCTTTTCTTTTCCTTCCTCCTCCTTCTCTGCCTCTCTTTCGTCCCCCACCTCCCGGGATCCTTGCGGTCGAAGGTTCTGCCCTGCCTTACACCAGCCGCCCACCTATGCCAAGGTCTCCCTGGCTCTTTCGCTCTCTGTAAGCAGCGGCTTCTCGGCAGCGTCGCCCCCCTCCCCTCCATGGATCGGCTCCTTCCCCAGCACTGAAGGCATCCTTAGGAATACACCTCCACCTCCAGGAAAATAAAAGAGGCAGAGAAGGTAAATCGCCCGCCCGTTCGGAAAGGAAGGAGAGGACTCCAATGGAAGAAGGAGAGGAGAATTACCAATAACAAACACAAAGCGCTGGGTTAGAGGTGCCTTGTCATGTACAAGGAGATCAGAGGGCAACCACCATGAAACAATAATCAGACTCAAAGCAGGCTGCTTATTTGCCATTTGCTCTGGGTAGAACGGGTTTTTTAAAAAATTGGTTTGGAGAAGGAAAGCTAATTTGCTGATCTGCGCGAGGGTCGGTTTCTTTTGCCTCCTTCTTCTTCCTCCTCCTTCTTCCCACCCTAGCTTGCAATGCCCCATCTCCTCCTCCTCCTCCTCCTGCCCCCCTCTCGGGGGGAGAAATTGTTTGTTCTTGCCGTATTTCTCCGCTTTCCAAGAGGCTTTTCTTTTTCACCTCTTTCTCCCCACCTCCCCAATTTCCATAGGGGGGGAAAAAAACCCTGGGGGAAACTTGGCAAAAAATAAAATAAAATAAAAAGTACTGAGTGCAAATGTTTTTTTTTTATACTGTAGTTGGAGTTTTCCACGTTTCTTTCACATTCAAGGCAGCATTCTCCCCCCATCCCTCGCTGCTTTTCCAAAACATGCTTTGAAACCTTTGCATTTTATTGGGATGTATTCGTGACAACGCCCCTCCGCCCCTCCGAGGCGAGAGGAGGACAGTAAGAGGAGGCGAGAGTGACAAACAAATAAGAGAGTTCTTCTCGCCTTGGCGTTTGACACACTCGCCGTCCTCTCCGAAAGCCGAAATTGAGTGCGGCGGCAGTGGGGTGGGTGGGTGGGGAGGCCGCCGTGAAGTGCCGGCTGGGGAGCCGGGATTGAAGTGCCGGCATGCTTTGCCAGCTCGGCCGGCTCGTTTTGGGCGGCGGCTGGCCTCCGGCGTTTTCTTCCGCCGCTTTTGATGGCGGCGGCGGTGGTCGGCGGAGGGGCGGAGGGGCGTTCGACATTTCGCCTCTCACTCGTCCTCCTCTTGCCCGCGGTGGGGGCGGAGGCGTTGTCACCTCGCCCTCCTCTCCGGCGGTGAGTGCGGCGGCAGGGGAGGCCGCCGTGAAGTGCCGGCTGGGGGCCAGGAGCCAATCCCGGGCTCCCCAGCCGGCACTTCACGCGGCCTCCCCACCCCACTGCCGCTCGCACTCAATTCGCTTCGAGAGGAGGGCGAGGTGACAAACGCCAAGGCGAGAAGAACTCTGTTGTTTGTCACTCTCGCCAGCGGAGGCGTTGTCACCTCGCCTCCTCTCCGGCGAAATTGAGTGCGGCGGCAGGGGAGGCCGCCGTGAAGTGCCGGCTGGGGGCCGGGATTGGCTCGGGCTCCCCAGCCGGCACTCACGGCGGCCTCCCCACCCACCCACCCCACTGCCGCCGCACTCAATTTCGCTTTCGAGAGGAGGGCGAGGTGACAACGCCTCCGCCCCTCGAGGCGAGTGACAAACAAATAAAGAGTTCTTCGCCTTGGCGTTGTCACTCGCCCTCCTCTCCGGCGGTGAGTGCGGCGGCAGGGGAGGCCGCCGTGAAGTGCCGGCTGGGGGCCAGGGCCAATCCCGGGCTCCCCAGCCGGCACTTCACGCGGCCTCCCCACCCCACTGCCGCTCGCACTCAATTCGCTTCGAGAGGAGGGCGAGTGACAAACGCCAAGCGAAGAACTCTATTTGTTTGTCACTCTCGCCAGCGGAGGCGTTGTCACCTCGCCTCCTCTCCAGCGAAATTGAGTGCGGCGGCAGGGGAGGCCGCCGTGAGTGCCGGCTGGGGAGCCGGGATTGGCTCGGGCTCCCCAGCGGCACTTCACGGCGGCCTCCCCACCCCACTGCCGCCGCACTCAATTTCGCTTTCGAGAGGAGGGCGAGGTGACAACGCCTCCGCCCCTCCGCCTCGAGGCGAGTGACAAACAAATAAAGAGTTCTTCTCGCTTGGCGTTTGTCACCTCGCCCTCCTCTCCGGCCGAAATTGAGTGCGGCGGCAGGGGGTGGGGAGGCCGCCGTGAAGTGCCGGCTGGGGGCCGGGATTGGCTCGGGCTCCCCAGCCGGCACTCACGGCGGCCTCCCCACCCCACTGCCGCCGCACTCAATTCGCTTCGAGAGGAGGGCGAGGTGACAAACGCCAAGCGAAGAACTCTATTTGTTTGTCACTCTCGCCAGCGGAGGCGTTGTCACCTCGCCTCCTCTCCGGCGAAATTGAGTGCGGCGGCGGCAGGGGAGGCCGCCGTGAGTGCCGGCTGGGGGCCAGGAGCCAATCCCGGGCTCCCCAGCGGCACTTCACGCGGCCTCCCCACCCCACTGCCGCTCGCACTCAATTTCGCTTTCGAGAGGAGGGCGAGGTGACAAACGCCAAGGCGAGAAGAACTCTATTTGTTTGTCACTCTCGCCCAGCGGAGGCGTTGTCACCTCGCCTCCTCTCAGCCGAAATTGAGTGCGGCGGCAGGAGGCCGCCGTGAAGTGCCGGCTGGGGGCCGGGATTGGCTCGGGCTCCCCAGCGGCACTTCACGCGGCCTCCCCACCCCACTGCCGCCGCACTCAATTTCGCTTTCGAGAGGAGGCGAGGTGACAACGCCTCCGCCCCTCCGAGGCGAGAGTGACAAACAAATAAAGAGTTCTTCTCGCCTTGGCGTTTGTCACCTCGCCCTCCTCTCCGGCCGAAATTGAGTGCGGCGGCAGGGGGTGGGGAGGCCGCCGTGAAGTGCCGGCTGGGGAGCCGGGATTGGCTCCTGGGCTCCCCAGCCGGCACTCACGCGGCCTCCCCACCCCACTGCCGCTCGCACTCAATTTCGCTTTCGAGAGGAGGGCGAGGTGACAAACGCCAAGCGAGAAGAACTCTGTTGTTTGTCACTCTCGCCAGCGGAGGCGTTGTCACCTCGCCTCCTCTCCGGCGAAATTGAGTGCGGCGGCGGGGAGGCCGCCGTGAAGTGCGGCTGGGGAGCCCGGGATTGGCTCCGGGCTCCCCAGCCGGCACTTCACGGCGGCCTCCCCACCCACCCACCCCACTGCCGCCGCACTCAATTTCGCTTTCGAGAGGAGGCGAGGTGACAACGCCTCCGCCCACCGCTGGCAAGAGGAGGACGAGTGAGAGGGGCCAAAATGTCGAACGCCCCTCCGCCCCTCCGCCGACCACCGCCGCCGCCGCCATCAAAAAGCGGCGGAAGAAAACGCCGGAGGCCAGCCGCCGCCCCAAAACGAGCCGGCCGAGCTGGCAAAGCATGCCGGCAGCATTTGGGCTCGTCCTGCCGGCCCAGCTGTTCCCGAGGGCAAAAAACCCTCTCCCTGGGTCGGCTCTGCAAGGGTAGACTCGAGTATAAGCCGAGGGGGCGTTTTTCAGCACAAAAAACGTGCCGAAAAACTCGGCTTATACTCGAGTATATACGGTAATTATCCTGGGAAATACAGTATTTGTAAAAGAAAGCTATTACTACTGCAAAAGAATAAAATCTTCCATGATTCATTCTTTCTGAAATTAGTGTTATATGTAAAAGAATTGTACACTTTATACTGTTACAGTAAATCTTCAGTATCATTACAGCCATTCAGTTTGTAAAGATATTTTTGTTTCTAATTCTCTGTGCAATAGATATTATTTCATTGATTGATGATTGATTATCAAACCACCCATCCTCCTCACAGAGCGATTCTGTGCCATGCTCAACTGACAGAAAAAGAAAAGGAAACATGGTTTATCAAGGCTCCAATCATTCAGAGTTAAATGGAATTTTGCTTCTACTACAGTATTTCTCTCTTAATTCATTCCCTGAAATCTAATGTGGTAAAGACGTTATATAATCAAAGCAACAATGCATCACCAGATACTTCATCAGCCCACAGATTTTAGGAACATAGTTTGAGTGACTTGTTTTTCAATATCATATGAAGCAAATCGGGAATCAACAAATCTTGCAGGTAAAATTCAGCAGTAGTAACATATTTAAGATAGGAAGAGAGAATATTATGTAACAACCTATATAGCAACTTCTAAATGCCCAACCCTTGCTTTAAAAACTGATTAAAGCCTCTTTTGTTTTCATAGCATTTTGAGGGAAAATTCTCATTCTTTAGATATGTATTTTCCTTAATTAAAATAAATATATAAAACCCAGTGAGGCCCTTCTGCAATTCACATCCATCATATTTATCTTTAATCCACTGCTGAAGATACATACCCTTTTTTGATCTTCAAGCTGTCTCTCTGGTAGACTTTGATCAAGCTCCTGGCGAGTATGGAGAAATTTTTTAAGATTGGTACTACACAGACACTAAATAAATTTAAAATAAACAAGCATTGCTCTTATAAAATGGTTTATATCACTCAGAGTACTACAGGAGATTAAATCGTGTGATTAAAAAAATGCAGGGGTGGGCAATCTGCAGCCCGCAGATCCCAATTGCCACCACACACTCAAAAAATACGGCCAATTTTGAGCAGAAAAAATATTAATGATAAAAGTGGAAATTGGTATCTTATGCCTAAGGAAATCCAGATACAGTTTTGTCCTTAAAAATCTCCAGTCCTTAAAATTCTCACCAAAAGATCCACTTTTTTCATCTTTCATGCATCTCAGGGACATCACTAGATCCACTTTCTGTGGATCTTGGAGATCAGCACAGTGGGGTGTTTTTTAAACTCAAGGATTGCCCACTCCTGAACTACTGAAACTTTCCATCATTTAACTTTGATAGTATTAATATTTACATTCATGGTTTGTTTGCTGCTATGCATAATAAATACAGAAAACAGTTTGACTTACGTAACAATAGCAAATGCAAATAATAATAATAATAATAATAATATTGGCTGTCATCATGCAAACACATATTTTACACTGAACACACTGAACTTTACATACAATTCACTTTATTCAAAATCTTTCCAAACATGGAAAAACATTTTCTGCCTGAAGTGATATCCTCCCTTCATCATAACTTTTTTCTAGATATGGTAATTTTTGTGTTGTCTTTTAAAAGATTCTTTGGGCGAATGATTTTTTTTAAAGACAATGCTAAAATTATGGCTTAATAGTGAGTCCATGAGATATAGTAAAGCTTTGATTTATAGGAATTAGAAGATGATCAGGCTGAAAACTGATACATAAGAGTTTTATTGCTCTTATGTTACATATGTAGATGTTACATATGTATGGGACATTTCCCTCATTATATATATATATATATATATATATATATATATATATATGTTTTCTGAGGTTTTCGCGGGTGTTTGTATGTAGGTCTTTGGTTATTCGGGTTTTCTCCCGCGTAAAATTGGAAGTGTCTTGGCGACGTTTCGACGAAGTCTCATTCGTCATCTTCAGGCTTCAGACTAATCTGAGCACAACCAAGCCCCCACCCAAACAGGACACACCCCCAGCCAATCAGAGCACAAAAAAACCCCATCCAATCAGAGCACAGCCAAGCTCCCACCGAATCAGTTCAAACCCCCACTAGCAGTTAAAAAGGAAGAAACAGCTGCAATCACACATTGCTCCCAGAAGCACGAAGCTGAAGCCTGAAGATGACGAATGAGACTTCATCGAAACGTCGCCAAGACACTTCCAATTTTACGTGGGAGAAAACCCGAATAACCAAAGACCTACATACAAACACCTGCGAAAATATTATATATATATATATATATATATATATATAAATATATATATATATATATATATATATATATATATATATTTATATATATATATATATATATATATATAAAATATATATATAAAATAAAGACCCCAGGGTTTAATTCATCTTATTTTCCCTGATCAATGAATTGTTGATTGTTCTTTTCCTGGACTTCACATTTGTTTTGTCCATATAATAATTTTGCTTGGCCTCCTTGTCTATTTCTGTTCGTTTCCCTACTGGAACTAGAAGCTCCACATGGATCTCCTATTCCTATTCTCTGATTAGGAGGAAATTATACTCTTCCATTTCTACATTTTTGTCCTCCTGGATGGAGATTCAATTCTTTGACATAAATTAGGGATGACTCATTTATTTTGAGTTATTCTACTTGTCTTCCTCAAGACAATAGGAAAAGATAGGAAATAGGAATAGGAATAGATAGGATAGGAAATTAATCTCTTATATTTGTCAGTACTCCCTCCTTTCCAAAACTCTCTTCTGCAACTTTCTCTCTAACCCAAATCCACTTCCCTTTCTTCTAAGAATCAGAATTCCTGGGAGGCACTGAAGACAGAACTTGTGTCCAGTTAGGTGATTTGGCCATTACGGTGCTGCAAATACTATTGTCAGGTGAGACAATGAGCATATGTGTCTTCTGCTGCTTCCCATGATCTTCCCATATCTGTATAGCCCTTTCTTAATAGTAGTGACAAAAACTATCAAAGAAGCAGAGCACTTGTAGGACCTCATGACATGGTCCAAATGGTTTTTGAAGTGATTCTGGGTGGCTTCCCATGAGAAAATGGTAGATGTCTGGAATGGAAGGGAGTCAGGAAAAGAGGTGGTGGCTATTACAGACAGCTTAAAATGAAGAGCTGTAGTGATGCAGTGGTTGGAAAGCAGTACTGCAGACTAATTCTGCTGCCTGCCAGCAGTTTGTTCCTCAGCAGCTTCAGGTTGACTTAGCCTTCCATTCTTCCGAGGTTGGTAAAACGAGGACCCAAATTGTTGGGGCAATATGCTGACTCTGGTTTTTTTAAAAAAAACACATGCTGAATATTAATCGGATGAGCTATCCCAGGAGCAAAAGAGAAAGATGAAAGGAACTAACTTTTCATCCAGATAAGAAGCTTGGCAACATGTTTGATAAGAAGAAACATGAGCCTTGAAAACTGTTCTAACAAAGATCACCAAAAGTCATGACGAAGGAAACAGGAATTTCAAATATTCCATTGGCCAGATGTTTGTTTGTTTGTTTGTTTGTTTGTTCAATTTCTATACCGCCCTTCTCCCTAAGGAGTCAGGGCGGTTTACAGCCAACTAAGAACAACAAATACAAAAATTAAAAACAGATTTAAAAGAATAATTTAGATGGGCTGAATATATTAAAATGACATTTCCAGATGACATTTCCAGATGTCATGGAAAAGCTGAAAAAAAATTTTTTTTCAACAGAAGGAACTAATTATTAAGTAATAAAGGTGAGCTAAAAAGAAATTTTGGCACAGTTTTTTCCATTCCTAAGAAAAGAGATGGAGACAGAAAGATGTTCCTTAAAGGCAATCTATCTCAGCCATAAAGGTCTTGCTCCCAATGAGTTTAGACTGAATCTGGCACAAAAAGAGATTCCTTTCGGTGTGCCTTCTGCCCCCATGTTCCAATGGTTAATAGGTATTTCTAAAAACACTGACCAGCAGAGAGTCTAGACTGCAACTTGCAGTATGCTATTTGATACTTCTCTTCAGTGGACCCAATGACAAGCAGTTGTTTGGTTATGATTGTTCAACCACTTGTACATCCATCCAATGGTCCACTTATTGTGGAAGTTTCTACCTAACTGCTAGAAAATTGGTCGATCATTGATGTTATCTGATCCAACCGGATAGCAATTTGGTTCTGGAGCAAAGAACTTGACCCACAGCCAACAGCATTGTAGTAATGTTTGTATAAAGTGTTTACTCTTATGGTTGAAGCATTTTCCTCCTGAGATGAAAAGCATGCAGGTCTCGCTGCCCAACTTCAAATCCAAAATAGCTATAAGTTTCTTCTCCCTAGAAACACAATACTGCATCCAGGAACATAATCCCAATCAAGGCTTAGAGGTATGATTTATTGCAAAAAAGATGCAAGGCAGAATAGCTGTCTACTGCAGGAGACAGAAAGCAAGGCCTAGAAATAAGCCATTTAACAGCCTTAAGTTTTAAATCTGAAGCCTTTTCCTCCCTTCTGGTCAATATACTTTTGACTGCTCATTTCCCCAGCTTCAGACCAGTTCTACCTGTTTTGTGTTAATATAACAGTTCTGTAGTAGCCTAAGAATGGCTGTTTTCTGATGCATTTACAACTATATAGTATATCTAGAGACTATCAGTTTAGGGAAAGCTTATTTAAGCTATTTTCAATTTTGCATTATACATCTTTTGGGAAATGCAGTTAGTTTAATACTGACAGCAATTTTATTTTTAACTTTCTGAAGGACCGCACTTAAACCTGAGACTCGTTGTCTGTATTGGATATAACATTAACTATAGTTTAACATATGTCTGAATCAGAAACAGAATTTCAAATGGAGGTTTAGACAATATTTCAGGCTTTTGGAAAAATCATTGATAATCTAGAAGTAAAAATGAATGTGAATATCATTCTATTATTATTTAACACAAATTAACATCTCTAGAAAACAAAAACAAGAAGAGCTTAGACATTTGTAGCTGCGGTACATTTCTTTAAAGTGAAAGAATGAAAGATCATATTCTTGATCTGATCAAAAGCTTAGGAAATATGTGTGTTCATGGAGGAAAAGGGCCCTGCAGAGAAAAAATCAGTATGTTTAGCCGAGTTGTGTTTATAAACTTACAGTAATATGTGTTCTTGAACTAAATATACTGACATGTCCCACAAAGTTACTATAATAATTATAAGATGGGGTAAATATATTAGCTGTCTCTGTTGCACGTAGTGATGCAGTGGCTCAGTGGCTAAGATGCTGAGCTTGTCAATCAAAAGTTCGCAGTTCAGCAGTTCGAATCCCTAGTGCCGTGTAACGGAGTTAGCTCCCGTTACTTTTCCCAGCTTCTGCCAACCTAGCGGTTTGAAAGCACGTAAAATATGCAAGTAGAAAAATAGAAACCACCTTTGGTGGGAAGGTAACAGCATTCCGTGCGCCTTTGGTATTTAGTCATGCCGGCCACATGACGACGGAGATGTCTTCAGACAGTGCTGGCTCTTCAGAGATGAGCACCGCCCCCTAGAGTCGGGAACGACTAGCACATATGTGCGAGGGGAACACCTTTACCTTTATTTCATGTAGATATTCTTGCTAACTTGCAGAATTTTTTTCTATGCCTACAAAGATCAGAATTGTGCAAGCCATGATATTCCCTATGATCCTCTATAGAAGAAAGATAAGAAGGGCATTGATGTCTTTAAATGATAATTGTTTTCTAGTACTTGAGGGGCTGTCACTAAGAAGAGGGGTTGGCTTATTCTCTAAGGCACCAGACAGCAGGACAAGAAATAATGGGTGGAAGTTTGTTAAAGAGATATCCAATCTAGAAGTAAGGAGATTTTTTTCTGATAGGAGAACAAATAATCAATGGAATAGCTTGCTTCCTGTGGTTGTGATTGCTACATCACCAGAGATTTTCAAAAACAGACTGGACAATTATTTGACTGGGATGGTATATGGCATCTGTCCTGAGCAGGGGCTGGTCTAGAACAGGGCTCTCCAACCTTGTCAACTTTAAGACTTGTGGACTTCAACTCCCAGAACAAAACTGGCTGGGGAATTCTGGGAGTTGAAGTTCTCCAGGCTTAAAGTTGCCAAGGTTGAAGACCCTGGTCTAGAAGACTTCCAAGGTTTCTTCCAGCTTTATGATTTTATGATTCCTGAGTACACCATGGACAGCCAAGAAAAAAACCTGATAGGTCACTGAACAAATGACCAGGCTGAAATTATCCTATGCCAGACACATTATGCAAACATCTAGCTTTCTGGAAAAAGCTCTGATGCTGGGAAATTGGAAGGAAATAGAAGACAACAAACCAGCAAAAAGGTGATGGATTCAATTATAGTGGCTACGAGTATACATCTTGAAAGAAAGGGTTGTAGATAGATCCCTTTCTTTCAAGCTTTGCTGGCTGAGGAATTCTGGGAGTTGAAGTCCACAAGTCTTAAAGTTGCCAAGGTTGGAGACCCCTGCTTTATAGTCAGTTAATCCTTTTTTTAAACTTCAAATTCCTAATTGGAAGATTATGATAGGATGGAAATTACTGTGATTAATGTCTGCAATATCCAGATTCAGGGTGAAATTTCTGATAAACCAAAATAAATCTGAAGGGGTACTTTTGATAAGTAATTACACACACATTTACATGCACTAAGGTTTAAATTTCTAGTTTTATCACTTCATAATTACTTTGCAATTATTTTACACTTTTAAAATAATGTACATTAATTTTAATTCATAAATTTTTGTGGTCATTCCATGGTAGGTTCAAATACTAAGAGATAAAACATATAAGGGTCACTGAATAATATTTAAGTTATATTTAGTTTAAAATTTCAAATATCCCAAAACACAGCTCTATGCTCTATGTTCTATGCTCAACCACAGCTATTCCAAAAATCACCAATATTTCTACATTTTAGAAATATAGGTGAATAAGTGACACACCTCTGTATCGTTTTCCACTTCAGGTGACTTAGACAGCTGTTTAAAAGCAAATATTAAAACAGAAAACTTTACATTTAAATGCATGGTTAAGGCACACAAGTGAAGATAAATAACATTAAACAATAACAACAGTACGGTGCTGATATGACTAATGTACATAAAAAATTAAAACATACAAGGTATAAGTAGTTATGTCCCTCATTTGAATGATACTCTATCATGAAAATCCATATGTAATCACAAAATAGTTTGGAAAAATACTGTATAGATTGAGACAACTTTCAAACACTGCCCAGTGAATAAATGAATGTGCCCAAAGACCTCATATTAAAGTAATTTAGAAAGAAAGTTTTTAGAGGGGAAGAACTAACCACAAATTATATTTTTTTCCAATGGTGAACATCCTCCAGTAATTAAGTGAATCTAATTGGATACAACGCACAGGATGTGAATAAAAAAATAGTTTTATTGCCAATTAGTTAAATTTTGAAATAATTTCTAACTAAATTTGTTTTATGCCCTTTGGCTAAATCATAATCAGTATTTAAATAAATGGAATTTTATGCCTGTAAACCACATAGAATCTAGGAAGAGGGAAATATATGAGTAAAATTACTAAATATTAAACATGATAAACTTGTTTAGACTATCAGTATCATACATATTATATAATAATCTACATTATTATGTAAATTTTACAGGCACACAGAGTCATCAAATAGTCAGATGGATTTTATTTATTTAACTGTTAGATTTATACCCTGTTTTTCCTGTAGGACTTGATGGGAGCCTATTTTACATTCTTTTCCTCCCAGTATCCACCATAATAATAACCATCTGAAATAAAATGGGCGAGAGAGAATGACTAACCCAAAATCATCCCAGTGAAATTTCTCTAGCTGAAAATGAGTTTGATCTACCAAATTCTAGTTCAACATCTTATCAGTATCATACCTATTATATAATAATCTACATTATTATGTACATTTTACAGACACACAGTTTGCTTGGTGACTATTCGAAGTTACAATGGCACTGAAAAAAGTGACTTAGGACTGCTTTTCACACTTATGATGGTTGTTGCATCCCCTGGTCATGTGCTCAGATTCAGGTGCTTGGCAACTGGCATGTATTTATGATGGCTGCAGTGTATGGCAGTCATGTGGTCACCTTTTGAAAACTTCTGATAAGCAAGTCAATGGGGAAGCCAGATTCACTTAACAACTGTGTTACTAACTTAACAACTATTGTAATTCACTTAACAAGGGGTTAGAATGCAGTACTGCAGGCTACTTCTGCTGACTGCCAGCTAACTGCAATTTGGCAGTTCGAATCTCACCAGGCTGAGGGCTGACTCAGCCTTCAATCCTTCTGAGGTCGGTAAAATGAGGACCCAAATTGTTGGGGTCAATATGCTGATTCTGTAAACCACTTAGGGCTGTAAAGCACTGTGAAGTGGTATATAAGTCTAAGTGCTATCGCTATTATAAAATGGGGCAAAACTCACTTAACTGTCTTGGTTAGCAACAGAAACATTGGGCTCAATTGTGGTTGTAAGTCAAGAACTAATTGTACCACACTAGCTCTCCATATTATTTTATTTATTTATTTATTTATTTATTTATTTATTTATTTATTTATTTATTTGTCACAACAGTATATATAAACATAAGCATGAAATAACTATACGATATATAAGCATAAGTATGTAATAACTATATTAATTGGATATAATGAAAGGAAACATTAGGACAGGAATGGTAGGCATGCTTGTGCTCTTATGCACGCCCCTTATAGACCGCTTAGGAATGGGGTGAGGTCAATAGTAGACAGTTTTTGGTTAAAGCTTTGGGGATTTTGGGAAGAGACCACAGAATCTGGTAGTGTATTCCAAGTATTAACAACTCTGTTACTGAAGTCATATTTTCTGCAATCAAGATTGGAGCGGTTAACATTAAGCTTAAATCTAATGTGTGCTCGTGTATTGTTGCAATTGAAGCTGAAGTAGTCTTTGACAGGAAGGACATTGCAATAGATGATTCTATGAGTTAAACTCAGGTCATGTCGAAGGCGGCGGAGTTCTAAGTTTTCTAAACCCAGGATTTTAAGTCTGGTGGCATAAGGTATTTTGTTGTAATCAGATGAGTAGAAAACTCTTCTTGTAAAATATTTCTGGACACGTTCAATTGTATTAATGTCTAAAATGAGGTATTATTAAATAACATAGCTGCAGCCATTTTTGTAGCTAATGAAGGCCTTGTAAATCATTTCAGAGCAATGTTTGTCTTACAGTCTCATAGCAATCTCAACGAAACAAGACACCCCTGTGTTGTTATGCAGAAATTTATCATTAATTACAATTTTCAGGGACAAATGCTTCAACGTGGTCTCCCAACTATACAAGTAATTCACAGTAACATAGTTCCCATAACAGCTGGGAAACAATCCAATGAATGTCTGACAGACTTCTGCTAATTATGTGATATATACTTTTAAGTAGAAGATGACAGACTGTGTTTAAAACATGTTATCGTAGAGAGACAAGACATGCTGGACAAGAATGAGGGGGATCTGAAAGTGAATTTAAAAATGACAGGCTGCAAGAATGATATGGGGGAAAACCATACACTGGATATACAAAGGAAAGCAGCTGATATCTTAGGAATTAAAAGGGATATATAAATAACAAACAAAAAATGACCTGTATTTCTTTTCTATATTGGATTTGGAAAATAAACTGATTAAAGATTTGAAGATATGTTTTGAGAAGGGACAAGGAACAAATGAAAATAAATCAAATTCTTAAGCATTATTCGAAGACTTTAAAGATCAAGATTATTAAAAGCAAAAGGAAGGAATCTAAATTTGGTTTATTTGATCAAGTTTAAATAGATATGTTGTTAATTCTGGTAATCTTCAATGGATTTTTTGTTGATCAGGACTGAAAGAAGGAGACTTTTAAAAATATGTGTATGGATAAGAGATGAGAGATGAGAAGAAGAGATTATTTGCTGTATTTTAAGAAAAGGTTATAAGTTACTAAAATGGTTTACATTTCTGTTCTATTTTTTTCTGCACTATTTTTTCTTTATTTACTTTTAGTTTGTATTAGTTTTTATCTTTCTAACTGTAATGTTTAATAAAATTACTATGGAAAGACTACAGATCCAGGGCTGAATACTCCCGAACTTGGGGTTTGCTTTAGGATTTTGTGTTTTGTGACATTTTTGTAACTGCAGCTGAACAGAACCAATGCATCTATTTTGTATAGATTTAGATTTGTGGATTTAGTGGCAGGGGAGAAAGGAGATTCTTTCCCAATGTTTATAAATACATATTTTTAAAAATGTACTTTTCAGAAACTCTGTACGATGATTCCCATCTTCATTGTTTCTGTGCTGCTGCTTACCAAGAGTTCTTTTTATTTAAAAAAAATGAGGATCTATTATGGTTAAAACATACTGACAGCAAAACCTCTAAAGATTAAATTAAATAACCACGCTGCTAAGTTGCCTTCAGAACTGACTTACATGAAAAAATTCAGTGCAAAAACTATTTAGAAAGGCAGATTGCACACATCCTGACATAAGCTCCACCAAATATGGAAGAATATTTGTTTGTTTGTTTGTTTACTTATTTATTATTCCCTTTCTTTCAATTTAGTATTCAGTATACCTAAGAATTAAATTAGAAAGTACACAGTAATTTTTAAAATGCATAAATAAAAAATTCAACTTAAAATTAATTTGCAAATAAAAGTCTGATAAAAAGATCTTTGCAGCTCTTTTAACGCTGAGAGAATAAATAAAAAATATCATCGTATTCTTTATTACATTCAGAATGACAAATATAAAAATAACTATTAGATGAATCCCTCCCACTCACCATTTTATTAATCCGTTCTTTGCTGTATCTTTTTACATAAAATTTCTTCTTTACTTGTAACTATGTATTCCCAAATTAACTTTAACTTTGTCTTTATTATGTGCTCCTTAACTAACGGTTCATATTACTCTTAACCTTGAAGTTCTTAAAGCTCTCTGAGCTGGGTAGTTTTCTTGCAGACATTTACTAGCTACCAAACTAGCTAACATCATCAATACAGTGAAATGTAATGAAAGGATAAAGTGTAATGCAATATCTGCAAGCTCAGAGAGCATCAAGGACCCACACTTCAACCCTGAGCTACAAATATTCTCTTTTATTAGTACTCTTAACTTTGTATTTCTGAACAAAACTAAATATGCTGAATTGCCTAAACGTGATTTAGTTCATCCCAGGTAGCCTTTCTCACTCCTTCCAGTCAATTAAGATAGGAGTAGAAAACAATTCCCAATGGTTCAGCCATTCTGATTCAGAATGGCTGAGTAGCCAGAATGGCCAAGGCACAATGGTTAGAATGCAGTATTGCAGGCTGTTTCTGTCCACTGCCAGGAGTTTGACCTGACCGGCTACAGGTTGACTCAGCCTTTCATCCTTCTAAGTTTGATAAAATGAGGACCCAGGTTGTTGGGGGCAAACCACTTAGAGAGTGGTAAGAAGCACCATGAAGGATTATATAAATCTAAGTGCTATTGCTTAGCGCTAATAAGAAATTCTGGGAATTCAACAACATCTCAGACACATCATCATCTCAATTTAGAAGACCATCGGAGTACTCATTATTGAACAAAAGGCAACCTGAATGTATTTTGTTGACTCTGTCTTCATCACATTTTCAGATAAAAATAAGTTCTTTTACAAAGGTAGTAGTATCAGGTTTAAATTTATACATATAAAATTAATATATGTATAAAGCTTCCCCATTATATATATATATTAGTCATTTCAGTTGTTTAATATAGGGTTTAGGCCCTACTATTTGTTGAAAGACTCTTGGCCCAATAACAGAATTCACAGATACATATATAGACGAGAGGCCTTTAGGAAAGGCCACTGTTCCATATTAGCAAATGATCAAAAAAATGACAAAGAAAGCATCCCAATTAAAATATAAACTATAAGTATGGACTGATTTTCTAAAATACAGAGTTTTAAATGAGGTGGGGTTTTTACGCCATTCCCTCTGCAGTTGTATGAGAAAGAGAAATGTAATTTTAAATACTTATTTAAATACAGGTACAAATATCCCCCAATTAATGGAACAACCTTCATCCAGAGATCATGCTGGAACTAACTTTGACATCCTTTCAAAAAGCTGCCAACAGTTATACTATAGAGTTTTTGACAGATGATATTGCTCAAGGTGGGTTGACACCAGTAGTGGGTTCCACTTACCTTGGCTACTGGTTTGGAATTGGGAGCATGCGTGCGCTCACCTCGCTCCTGCATGGCACTTCTGTGCATGCGCAGAGCGTCTGTGATGACGTCAGGGCGGGTGGGTGGAGCCTCCTGCCACTGTCACTACCGGTTTGCCCAAACTGGGGCAAACAGTAGAAACCCACCACTGTTTGACACCCTTGTATTGTAATGTTTACTGCAGTTTAATTTTTTATGTTGAGTTTGCATTGTGGTTTTCAACTTTTTGCAATATTCATACAAAGATTTTCCATTCTGCAAGAGCAAAATGTGAAATGCTGACCATCAATTTAATAGTATAAGTTATTAAACATACAGCTTGTGAAGCTATGGTACAAATTTGCTTTAAAATAAGGATTCTCCAATCTTGTGGAACTGTGATCCTTAAAATGATACATGGCCTTGTATGAGAAGACCCCAGAAGTAACACAAATGCTTTCACTGGGGTTAGGTCTATGCTAGGAAACAAAGCATCACATTCCTTCTAATAAATAATATTAATCTATGATCACTAATTCTCTATTTTTGTCAGTGGTGGGATTCAGCCAGTTCGCACCTATTCGGGAGAACCGGTTGTTAACTTTCTAAGCAATTCGGAGAACCAGTTGTTGGAAATCTTACCCCCCCCCCCACTTTACAGGGCTAATCCTATAAGGAAGGCAGGAAGGAAACATTCTGGTGGTGTTTCTAGCCTAATCTTTACTGCCCTACAGAAACTGCCTTTCTGCTTAACCCTTATTACATTGTAACAGCTAAGGCGAAGCGCCCATCAACGTGAGTGACGTTGAATTGGCCACGCCCACACGGTCACATGACCACCAAGTCACGCCTATCCAGCCGGTCATTAGGGCAGAGAACCGGTTGTTAAATTATTTAAATCCCACCACTGATTTTTGTGGTTTCGCAACTGTCCTTGGGCAAAATAAAGAGGAAAGACCTGAGTATTTGTGGATTACCTCTTGCTTTGTCAATCCCATTAGCTTTTAAACAAAACTAGAACAGTCTCCAAATTTCCTCCAGGGGTTTCTCAATTCATAGTCTGAGAACTACTAAAATATGTGGATTGGGAAATGTTTAAAAATTCATTCTCTCTAAATCTGCCTCAAACTATTATAATATCTCACCTTCAATTCTCAGGGGCCGGTTTAGCTCACGCTGGTAAAGCCTGTTATTAAGGCTTATTAAGAACACAGTAGCCTGCAATTACTGCAGGTTCGAGCCCGGCCCAAGGGTGACTCAGCCTTCCATCCTTTATAAGGTAGGTAAAATGAGGACCCAGATTGTTGGGGGGGCAATAAGTTGATTTTGTAAAAATATACAAATAGAATGAGACTATTGCCTTATACACTGTAAGCTGCCCTGAGTCTTCGGAGAAGGGCGGGGTATAAATGTAAACAAAAAAAAATAAAAATCCGTGTGCCAATGCATATGTTCTATTGGGACCTGGCTGTACAAATACAAGGTAATCACAAGCCTGATTCATTCTTCTTTAATTTAGGGTGACCTTTAAAATGAGAACAGTATATTCTTAAAGCAGCGCAATTTGAATAGCACACCTGGAGTTATTCTCATGCCCACTTTGTGGCTCTGGCCAGCTTCCTTAAAGTATTGGTACCCAGCAAGGTTACAACTTATCTAGGGCTTATCTAACTTTTTATTCTGAGTCATCCTGTTACTAATATCTCTGTATTGCCTTTCTGCCTCCATATTGTATGGTGGCGTATAATAACTATACAGTTAAAAACAAGTAAAGCAGGGGTGTCAAACTCAAGGCCCGCAGGCTGAATCCGGTCTGCAGGGTGCTTAAATCTGGCCTGTGGGGCCAGCCTGGAAAAAGCAAAGGACCGGCCCGCGGTGCCCCATTTTCTGCCTGGATGTTCTCCTGCAGCACTTTGCGGGCCAAAACGGGTGTGCCCCCCCATACTCCATTTTGGCTGGCAAAGCCTGCAGGAGGCTGTCCAGGCAGAAATGGGGTGTGGGGGCACCCCATTTTGACCAACAAATTGCTGTGGGAAGTGTCCGCTACATTTCCCCTCTCCCCCCGGCTGGCCCGCAGAGAACTACAACACTGATCCGGCCCTCTAAGAAATCCAGTTTGACACCCCTGAAGTCAAGTTTAAAAGTCAAGTTAAAAGAGATGAATTACATCTTTTCTTACAATTCATTAGAGAGGCAGCACCTAAGGTATGTAGGCCTTAAGCAATTTACGCCTAAAACCGGTTGCTTCATTTGAGACTGGAAAAAAACCGGGCAGTCTTTCAGCATTGGTGAATACTACTGTGCCCTGCTTTGCAAACTTTGGTTGTTTTGTTTTTTTTATTAAATACACATGTTAAGACTCAGTGTACCTGTCAGAAACAGAGAAAAATATACAAAGAAACTCTTCGTCTCAGTCTGATGTGCATTTCTTTTTCTTTTACACTCATTTGGGGAGCAAGGAATAAAAAGCTTCCCTACGTGAAAGAACTGCAGTCAAAACAAAGAGTTTTCTTTGTTACCATAATTTATTCTGGCAGGACTGTCTTCTAGAGGTACAAGGAGACAATAGTTTATAGGCAAACAGTTAACAGGGAAACTTTATTTGTCTGCAGAGGATGATAGCAGACAAGGCTAATAACCAGTGGTGGGATTCAGCCAGTTCACACCACTTCAGAAGAACCGGTTGTTAACTTTCTGAGCAGTTTGGCAAACTGGTTGTTGGAAGAAATCATTAGGGCAGAGAACCGGTTGTTAAATTACTTGAATCCCACCATTGCTAATAACATCTATGCTGCAATCCACTGTTTCCAGGAAAAATCAATCTGGGTATATTTTACCCTAAAATATTTCTCTTAAAAAATTTCCTCCTGCTTCCTAATGATTTTTACTTAATACAACTATAACTGACATGGATGCAGGGGTTGTTTTTTTGGGTGTGGGGGTGGGGGGAAATCCGTCTGATAAGTAGGTTTTCGCATATGCACTAAAGCAGGGGTCCCCAACCTTTCGGACCTCAGGGACCACTAAATTCTTAATTTTAAATCTCGTGGGCCACTAATACGCTTAATGACCAACTGGGTGGGTGTGGCTAGGTGGGCATGTGACTGGTGGGCATGACCAACTTGATGTCGCTCACGTCGAGGGGTGCCTCGCCAGCCTCTACTCGCCCCTCCCCTCCTACCCACTCCTCTCCTCCCTGCCCAGGCTCCTTAGGCCCCAACAGGAAGCAGTTGTTGGAGCTAAGCAGCCACCATGAGAAAGAGTTGGCAAAACAGCTGGCTTAGTTCAAATTAGATCTGATCGAGAAGGAGGCTCAGCAGAAACACCTCACTGAGGACTAGGAGCATAGGCTTTCCAATCAGAGGAAGACCTGCAGGAGTGCAAGGCCAGGTACCGGCGCCTGGAGGCTCAGCAGGCTGAGATGGTCAGCCAGTTCCCGGCCATGATGCAGTCCCACTGGAATAAGGTCCTCCGGCTCTTCACCACCAGCAGCACTTCCCTCCAGCCTTTGCCCAAAGCCGCACACCAGAACGCTGAAGCAGACCCCAAGTTGGAATTTCTTCCCCCCTGACCCACACAAAAAGACCCCAAAGGGGGAGACTCTCTACAGCAACACAAACATTCATTGCACGTATCCGGTCCAGGGGCCATAGTTTCAGGACCCCTGATTTAGTGCATTATAAAAAATGCAAATAATTTTTCTGGGGACCACCAAAATTTTCTCGCGGACCACCAATTGGTGATCACTGCACTAAAGGGATATTGAAGCTTTGGGCCCAGCTTTTTCTATGCTTCTTTAGATGTTACTAGCATTTTATTTTTTAATTTTTTTAAAAAAAGAATTAACATCCACTCAGACGCAGTATCTGCCAGTGCAGTCTGGGATACTGACAGCCACAGTCTGGACTGAACAGTAAACAGCTCCACCACATTCTATTGGCAATCACTGCTGAAGGTCACACATCAGCAGAGAGCCTAAATTCCAGGAAGAAGAAAAAAAAAGCTGGCTGTTATGTAACTGCTGCCTGAACGCTGGCAGATGTCCAACAGAGCAGTTCACTGCAATGTAGGAGGGAGGGAGGGAAGGAAAGCAAAGTAGGACATCTCTCAGTTTCTTCAGCATCGTTAGGGTGCCCCCTTCTGGCAAAGTTTAAGATTAAGCGTTATGATGAACTAGTGTGTGATGAATACCACTTTTATAAATAAGGTCTTTCTAAATAAATAAAAAAAAAAAGGCTACCTGGGATAAATGCATGAGCAGGGTAATGATGACACTATAATAGTGGTGGTCTTGATGTGATGTGCCTGACACTGCAGCTACGCAATCTAGTTAGAGACCACAATAATATTGAACATAGGAAGTTTTTTAAAAATCCGTATAGGATTAAAAGACCGGTTATGAAGAAGAGAAAGGTTTGGCTAATACCGTGTTTCCCCGAAAATAATACCCTGTCTTATATTTTTTTGAGTCCCAAAATAAGCGCTTGGCCTTATTTTCAGGGAGGTCTTATTATTTTGGGGCGTGTGGGGAAAGACGGGGCTCCTCTTGCCGTCTTACCAGATTTCCAGCTCTGTTTCCCTAACCCTAACCAGAGGAAATGGTGGGGACTGGCTGCGCATGCATTTAAATATTTTCAGGGAGGGCTTATTTTAGCACATGTGCTCAAAAGCCCAATTGGGCTTATGATCCGGGGAAGTCTTATTTTTGGGGAAACAGGGTAAGTCTTCCTTTTCTCTTTCTGAAAAAGCTATATATTTCTTATTTGGAAGAACAAGAAATTTCCAAACATGCTTTACTAAGTAAGTTGGTGTGAGAGACTGAGAGAGACAGTATCTTATTTAATACTTTTTTGGTATTTAAGAATACTTGAAACATTCAGATGATTAAAACAACTACTTTTTCAGGAGCTGTGTTTGAGAAGTACTGTATTATAAATCTTGACCAGTTCTAAGAATGAAATTAAATATTTCTGCCCTGATTTTTAAAAAAAAAAAAGAGTTATTGTGTTTTAGTTTTTCATTTTCTCTCACACACCAGTTTGGTTTAATAATAAATTTATCCAGAGCATTTCAGTATGCACTTTACTTTTAAAATGCCATTTTTAACAAAATAGGCCACTTTATCTCTAATTCCTCTTGAAGAAACACAACTTTTGTAGAAACATGCATCACAATCACAAGCATGTTTTTCCTCTGGAAGAACTGTAATTTTCTTATTCTTCTCCTCAATAGTAGAAGCTCACTGGATACACAATATGAGTTTTAAAAAGGCATTTCTTTCTTTGTGCCATGTGTTTGTAAATTGGCTGGTGGAAAAAGAAAACACTGTGCTTCCTCAGAAAAGTTTCAGGGAATGCAAACTCCTGCCAGAAGACACTTTTAATAAACAGATAGTGTTCATTTCCTAGATTTATAAACACACCTGCTGCTAGCATGGAATCCTTCCACTGAAATCAGTCAACAAAGTTTTCACTGGAAATCGAGGGCTAAATTCTAAACTGGGCTTGATCTCAATCCTGATTTAATGCAAAGCTAGTGAGACTGTGTGAAAACCATTTCATTTGACAGAAAATTTAAGTAAAAACAAGGAGCCTAAATTCCACGTATATGTTCACGGGTTCAGAATATAGTTGGCTACTCAACACCCTGAAGCTAAACAAGTTTGGTTTAAATTACTCTGGAGACAATAAAACAACTTTAAAAGAGAATTAGTTTTAATTGACAAAATTCAGTAAAATAAAACAAAGTACTGAGGTACTTGACCAACTAATTTATGCTTTTTCCCACAATATTTATAAAAGCAAAAAACCAAAAATCTCTCATACTAATTTCTTCATGGAACAGCATCTGATCATATGTTAATGATGCTTATAAACTATGAGTGGAATTTTGATGGTAGAAAATTCAGCAGAGCAAAGACAAAGCTAACTTGACTTAATCAATGGGCCATGTATGGAGAACATGTAAACCACTTGCTTCTATTTCTCTGTGTTAGAAAGTACATACTCCCTAGTGTAGATAGCCTGACTGCAAAGAAAGTATACATATTCCCATGTATGTCTTGGGATCATATGTTCAGTTGGAAGAAAAAAACTATAGATTATAATTATCAGCAGACTTTTAACTGCTGATTTATAAACATTAAACTGCCTAAAAAAATTAACCAGGCAAGCTACACAAAACAGCTATTTAATTCTAGGTGCCATCTTTTTTTTCAATTATACAGAGTGGCAAATTCGAGATTCAAGATTTGATTGCCTCATCTTTGCACATTAACAATTCTAAGTTCAATGAATTCTTAAACAACAGAATGTGAAATGTTTAAACTTCTTCATTTATATTGCATTGGAGAGTTATCCATTCAGTGTTCTACCTTTTGAAGGAACACAACATGACTGAATCCAAAAATATGTTCAGACAATACTCTTAAAGGAAAACAAAATACACAATTAAAATTAACTAGTTCACGGCATGACAAGTTACACTCCACTACACCACTAGCACAAATGTGAGAACACAATACATAAACACTGACAAGACAGCACGACATACTACATGGCTACTGACTTCAGGATACCACCAGAGAAGACTAAAGAAACAATAAAGTAAGAAATTTAAAACCTCAGCATTATCCAAGTCACCAAGTGCAATCAGCTAAAAAGAAAAACAAGAGGGAGACAAAAAGAAATTGGAAATAAATATTAATGAAAGAGAAATGGCAAATAACCAGTCATTATAGACACTGAGAATCATAATTTCCAGTCTTTCAACCCAGTTGTTTTGTAAGATTGTTGATTTTTTTTTAAAAACCTCATCCTCTCTCCTGTATACAACACTAAATATAAATATATTTGACATACTAGCCTATGTTAGCACAACATATGATCCTTCATCAGATATGAATAACCTAACAGTGTCTTGAAAAATATGGCTGTACACCCCTGTATTATTAAGCATTAATAGTCATTGTTGTTTCATATAACCTTTTTTTAAGCATGTAAACTTTTCAGTGTGACAATTATCTGATTATAATATACTATTTTACTATAGTTAATCTACAAACTATCAAGTGGCTACAGGTTACAGAATAGACCTCAATTTATAACAGTACTGAGTGAAAAAAGTGACTTGTGACTGTTTTTCTCACAGTTACAACTTTGAAACACCCATATGATCAAAATCCAGATGGTTGGTGCTGGTCCATACTCTTGACCGTGGCTGTGACCCAAGGTCATATAATCACCTTTTGCAAAGTCAATGAGGAAGCCAGATTCACTTAACAACCAGATTACTGAGTCTTCGGAGAAGGGCGGGATATAAATGTAAATTAATTTTTTTTTTTTTACTAATTTATCAACTGCAGTGATTCACTTAACCATTGTGGCAACAATGGTAGTAAAATGGGGCAAAACTCACTTAATAAATGTCTCACTTAACAACAGAAATTTAACACAACCAATCGTGGTTGAAGTCAAGGACTACCTGTATTAGGTAGGCCATCTTTTTCCCTGGAGGCCATCTTTTTCTTTGGATCTTCAGGGCTGCCTCACTTAGTGCTGTGGGAAACTGGGAGTGAGGATTCCATGGAGGGGTGGAGATATCTAGCCATAATAATTCTGAGAGTCAAGGACATTTGGCCTGCACTTGGAGTGGCCTGACTTGGAGGCGTCTCATTGGGACAATGCATTGATTGGACCATGTGATGGGCATGTGGGTGCAGGGGAAAGGGACTTGGACTTTCTGTTGGGTGGGGAAAACCTGGAAGCTTTCAGATTTGGGTTTTCCCAGATGTGCCAATATGAGATCTCTAATAAAATGGAACTTTGAGGAATTTCTGGCCTCAGAGTCTTTTTTCATTGGGGGTGTTACTTGGAACCCTGACATCCACTAATAATATTAAAACCAGGTGTCTTGGGATTGGATATTGTTTGGTCCCTATGGTACCATTTCTATGTTCCATGAAAAGGATCCAACATCCTATCCCAAAACATCTAGTTTTAATATTATTAGACTGAGTAGATTCTGGAAGCATACTCCTAATAACCCATAGCTACTTGGTGGTTTGTAAACTCTGTGTTAAGAATCAATATAATCAATCCATCCTTCTGAGAGTCCCAGGGCATATTTCTTCCTTACTTCATACAGACTGCTCATTGGCTTGATTCAGTACAGTGCAACTCCTGAAACTTCTATGTACAACAAACGTAACAATTTAACTTCATCTGTATATTCAGAAAAAATTGGAGCTCAGGCTTCCAGGTACCTAGGGAAATGTGTTTTTTCTTGATATAAAAACAAATCAAAAACACCAACATCCACATTCAACAAACTTGTTTTAAAGGGTACACTGATCAGTTTACTTGGGTAAATTTGATAGTACTTTAGCTCAAGCAGAAATCAAGCAAGTACCATTTATAAAGTCATTGTCGTAGAATATACTTAAATGCAGCATCATAAAGTTGATGTTCTTTGCAGTGTAACTTTTAACAGGAAAAGGAGACTTAAGCTGAGCTTCTTAGTTTAGATACTTTTACTATCATTTTCTCACGGTTAAGAAATATATTAAAGCTGTTCCTATACTGACAGTTTTTTAAAAAAGAAAACAAACTTATATGTATCACAAAATCATAAAACTGGAGAGAACTGTATAAGTTTTTTCTGAAATGGCTGAAAAAGAATTAAATGTCTATACAGATAGTCCTCGACTTATGACCATAATTGAGCCCAAAATTTATGTTGCTAAGTGAGACATTTATTAAGTGAGTTTTGTTCCATTTTACAACATTACTTGCCACAGTTGGTAAGTGAATAATTGCAGTTGTTAAATTACTAACATGGTTGTTAAGTGAATCTGGCTTTCCTAGTGACTTCGCTTGTCAGAAAGTCAGAAAAGACATTCAGTTGACCCCAGGACACTGCAACTGTCATAACTATGAACCAGTTGCCAAGCATCTAAATTTTGATCACATGACCATTAGGATGCTACAATGATCATAAGTGTGAAAAACAGTTGTAAGTCACTTTTTCAGTGCCGTTGTAACTTTGAATGTCCACTAAATGAACAGTTGTAAGTCGAAGACTACCTGTACAGTAAATAGGTGTGATAAATAGCCAATAAGTAAAACATAAGTAAAACATTCTTTCTTATGTTTTATTAGTTGTTAGAAGGTTTAGCTTTTGCTAGAACACTAATACAAGTAAGATTTTCTTCGTTTACAAGATCCTTCAATTCTACTTATCATGCTACATTACAAACAGACGTTTCCGAGCTTTCTTCTAATTTGCTAATATTCACAATTCTCATATGCTGCACTATTTCTAATTAATTTACAATAAGTAATCCATTTAACTAACTTTTCCAATATATTAGATTTAAATTTTAAATAATCAATAGTACCATGATTGTCTTTAATAGGTTTCATACATTTAATTTGCATTCGTACAACCTATAATATAGTTGCTATTGAGGTAAACAGATTGGCATAAAGAATTCAGATCTTAATAGTCACAAAGTTCTTTAGGCTGTAAGTTATAATGTTTAGAATCTGCTCTATTCTGACTTTTTCACCAGCCAGTGAAAAAAAAATTAGAAAAACATTTCATACAAATAACTAAGTGAAATAAATATTTCAGGGGGAAAAAAGAGTAATTATTATTTCTAAATAAATTCAAAGAGTTACACAATATAGTAGATTTACACTTTGATAATGCAGAATCAGGTTGAAAATTAGCTAAATGGTTAGCCGCACAATTGGTGTGTATTCTTTTCTTCCTGCAAAGAATGAAAGTAGATTGCTGCCAATGTGAGATGCCATGTTAGTTCTCATATCAATCTTGGTATCATTGTCTTTTCCATTTTGACACGCCTCTCCCCATCTCCTTTGAACATTTCTGCTCATTAACTGCTTTTCTTAGAGGTTTTCCATACTAATTGCATGGAGCTTCAAATTGTTCTCCTCATAAACTTGGAGCTTCAAGGTATCAGGAGTTCTAGTGAAGCATCAATGTAAAACACAAACAAAACTAATTTTCAGTTGTGATAGCTTGAAAGGAAAGGAAAAGGGCCATCTGCATAGGTGATTGCCTTCATTTGAGCATGGCTAAGACTCAGAAAGGGTACAGCTGTGAATACGTTCTTTCATTGAGCCATATCTATTTTCTGCTCTCTTTAAAGCTTAAATCTACATTTATGATCACCAGTCACAGTTACAGCTGGGGGAGTAGACAAATATAAAAGAAAAGTGTCCCTTCCGAACTGATCTTGTGATTCTCTTACGTTGGGAACTTTAAGGAAACGCATTTTAAACATTGGGCATTGGCTCAATCTTAGGCAGCTGATTAAACTAGACATGTTCCAGACAACTGTTTATGAAAAGTGTGAAATGTATAAATGCTCTTCTCTGTACAACTAAAAGCAGCTCATGTTAGAGAGCCTCCTAATATATACACAGCTGTTCTGGGTTGTTTCTGAGGTCCTAAAGTGCACTTAGATCTCAATTAGCAATATAACCTGTTGGTTTGCCTCTTGCTTTTCACTACCTAAGGGCCTTGGAATCGATTTACAGATTTTCATACCAACTACCCTTTAGAGCAGGGGTCTCCAACCTTGGCAACTTTAAAACTTGTGGACTTCAACTCCCAGAATCCCTCAGCCAGCAAAGCTGGCTGAGGAATTCTGGGAGTTGAGGTCCACAAGTCTTAAAGTTGCCAAGGCTGGAGACCCCTGCTTTAGAGTGTCTATGGAGATTCTCAGTCATCCAGGTCAGGGTTGTCCCAAAGGGGTTTGTTTTTTTTTTTGGTCTCTTGAAAAATTTGGGTTTCCTTTAGAATTTTGTTTGGGATTACCACATTCATATGTTCAGAGAGATTTTTTTTTGTTGCAAAAATACTGTTTTGCTACTTTCTGCAAAAAACTTGATGGTTTAAGCCTTTTCCAGTTTAACAGATCAATAATTAATATTTCTTAGAAAAAATTTCTGTCAGTTTTTTTCCTAGAGTTTATTCTTTGATTGTTTTTCAGTCACATAAATGTTCTGCAATTGATCAATTAAATGATTGGATAGTTCAATATAATTTGTTTATCTTTTATCACAAGTGCACATAGACCTAGACTTCATCCAATTAGATGAGTTTTGTTGTTGTTTTTTTGCATATGTCATATCAGGCCATTTAACTCTATTCATTGGTTCTCCAGTCAATTTGGGCATATATTCTTCCACTTCTGTGGAACTCTTTGGGCCACAACAATTTAAGGACCAAAGGAAAATTGTCAAAAGGCAAAATGAACTGATTTATCGAGCCATTCAACACAGAGATATTTGGCCATCTTCTTTACACTTATAGCAGTCAGATTACATTTCTTGGAAGAAAATACACCTTGATATGATGAGCCTTATATTTTAATGCCAATAAACATTGCCCATCCAATCAGCAGCAAACACAGGGAGAAGACTGGATAGTTTTGTTTTGTTTTTCTCCTCTCCCATAACAGCAGCACGACAGGGTATTATGGGAGATACAGTTCTCAACTTCAGCTGCTCTGAGCTAATGCATTGTTCCCAGTTTCCTAGGATTCCTAACTTGGTTTTCTGTGGCAATAACAAAGGGAAGCAACCCACCCACCACAATGTCATTTATGTTCGTGCTTTTATAAGAGCCCATACTTCTTATGCAAACCTGTACTGGAATAAAGTTGCTAGCCTCCTAGGCTTATATATCCGTAAGGTTTATATAAGATGTGTTTTATATCTATAAGTAAAAAAAAATCCATTTTGGAATGTCAGGTTCCTGAGCATCAGTATGAGATTAGATTATCTACAATTGAATGAATACAGAGATGGGGAATCTATAATCCTCCAGATTTTGCTGAAGCTCAACTGGTTTGTAAATAGCTATCTGGAGGGTTAGTGGTTGCATATTTCTGCCTCTTCAAAATTTGTTTATTGAATGAGCTGGAAAGCAAATTTTGAAGACAAAAACTGCCTAGACCACAACCCTTAAAGAACAGGATTTCTTCTTTCTATTAACTATGTTCTGTTACCAGAGTGATTAAAAGCTATTTAGCATTTTTTATGACCCTGTAATCTCTTTCATCAGGATGGAGTCGGGGTAACTGAATGGAACTGAGTATTTACTGGCCAGATGCCCTTCCTGATGCCTCTGCAGAGTTCACAGCAGATATTTTCTCTTTGAGCCCTGAGAAACATCTGTCAGTGCCTAGGATTGAACTCTCAACCTTCCAAGTGGGAGGCAAGTGTCTTCACCTCTAGGCCACCACACACTCCAAATAAGCAATATATAATATACTTAAGTAATATATAATCCATTATCCTCAATGGTGAAGAAAAGAGATGCTGCAGAATTTAGAAGTCTTTTGTCCTATTAAAATGAACTGGAAATAATAAGCAATTCAGTTGTGTATGCCATTGTTTTCAACTTTAAAAAATAAGTGCAACAATTATAAAGAATCCATACTGCCATTTCTTCAACTACTCTGCAAAAAAAAAAAAAAAAAGACAGAATAAAAGACAAAACAGTAGACTATAAATCAAAGTACCTTCTCTCCATAGCCTCTATCTTTGGTCATCATTTCCCTGAGTGTCTGTAATACTTTAATACAAAGTTTCTCCTCATTCTCTTCCAGCAGCTGCTTAGTATGTTTTATTAACCTGAAAACAACCAATTGATCACAGTTTGTTTCAGAACTAGAATGTCTACTCAATTAGGAAGGCATTTGTAGGTATTAGCATTAAAAGTGATAGGAAAAACCAATTGTCCAAAAGACAACCATATTGTCATTTTTTTTCCTTCAAAGCATAGTTTTTTTCAGATATATATATGTGAAGCAATAAATAAACTTTGTTCCATACCCCTTCTACATAGAAAGCTTTGAAGTGCAGTATAATCTGCTCTGAGAAAATAAAGTTGCACAAACAAGGAATAAATGAACTAAAATTAAGCAGCTCTGTCATGGAACAACAATATTTGTAGCTTATTTCATAAAATACAAGTTGCTTATCATGGCTTAAGAACTAGGAGGTTCTGAGGTGGTATATCAGAAACAAAAAAAACTATAACACACTGTTATATTTTACAAGGATTTCTGAAGAAAGCATTAATTTATTCATTCAACATTAGGTTAAAATTAGGAATAAACATATTTTTCAAAATGGACTATTTGTTACGTTCACTAGTAAAACTTAACCAGGATCCTCATACTTAAACGAAGGATAATTTTTACCAGAGATTTGTGGTTGCTAACAGAAGGAATCATTCTTATGTTTTCTTGACCAGATCCCATGCAGTCCAGCAAATATAAATAGCATGCTGCATTTTTACATCAAGAGGATGAGAAAACTCAGTATGCCACATTATGATGTCACACATATTTTCTTACAGGATTGAGAGACTCCTGCCTATCCATCTATCCTCAGACTAATTTTTCACTGATACAATATTGTCATTTTCTACATAAATAAGATGGACACCAAGGCCTGATTCACATAACATGCTAATCTACAGTGTAGTTTGTATATGACTGGTTTAGCATATGGTATGAATGATGCTGTTGTGGCTTAAACAAACAATGACTAATGCAATATATAAATCCAATCATTAAGTACTGTATAATGGCACATGATCTGTAGTACAATTTTATTAAAATTACTTTCGGCTTTCAGAAGCCATTATTACCAGCTTTAGGAACAATAGATCCATGTGGAAAGCTACTAGAATCTTACAAAAAAACAGAAACAAGCATGATAACAAATTGATAGTAAAGTAAGATCAATATACCCTAACCTATAGTAACAGTTTAGAAGAGAGTAAGAATTATTTTAAAATAATAAAGAAAATGCTGACCCTCAACTTACTTGCAGATAAAACCTCCACTTTCACATTTCCTTCTAGCATCTGTATTTTCTGGGAAAAGCAGTTCTGGTCTATGAAGGACATCCACCAATACGGACAATTCAGCTTGGACCAGTGGCCGTAAGCGATCTTCCAAAGCTGATACTATATCCTGAAGTAGGTGTATATTTAGTTTGAAACTTACATGGACAAATCATACATACAAGTACTTTTTAAAAACAATTATGCCAATAAAATAAGAATATGCTTAATTAAAATAAGATTAATACATTATAATAGGAACCTGCAGAGACAGATTTCATTGTTTCCACACTTCTCTTCTCATTGTTAATAGAAATAGGTTTCTTTAAAGTTACAAACACTAAATACTTACAACACAACACTGCGAACATTTATTTAGATTGCTTCCATTTTCTTACTAAAATTTATAAATGGACATTATAAACAGCAAAATAGGCATTTTCTACTAATATTAATAGCATTTATTACATACCAGAAATGAAAACATTGTGTCACCAAAGTAAGATGGCCAATGGAAAAGAGAAAATACAGGGGGGAAAATAGCTGAAAGAAGACTGAGGTGAATATAGGAGTTGAAGGACTGAGGAACATAAATGCAATGAAATGACCTGGAATTGAGCACGGTCAATTGAACTACAGTCCTAATTAGAAGCTTCTCCAGTGAAAGGTTTTGTGTATAACTACTGAGATCACCACAATTTGATCAGCCCCATTTGCATAAGAAATCAGTATCCCGCTTCCATTGAAAAACAGCTATTCAGTTCAGATCCTTATGAACTGCTAGAAGTCAGTTATTTTAAATACTAAGCAAAAGTCAAAAACACGGAGACACAATCTGAAACTGACAAAAATAAATAAATAATAAAATATATAAAAGTTAATAATTAAAAATTGTGCATAAGTTCTTTTAAAAAGAAAACCAAAACAAACAAACAAAAAACCCTCAAAGGGCAGACTTGCTGGACCACTTTTTCTAACCATCGGTTTTCTATCTTTCTACTATACATCTTTCTATTATAAAATAGTAATATTTTATAGTATTTGTGAAAAGAGTCACACATGTGATCTTGAGTGTGTAGAAAATTAACATAAAATGAAATGGCCCACAGAAAAGCAAGATATTAAATAATCCTTAACTAAATGCCTAGGGCCGTATCAAGGTGTGTGAGAATGTACTTGAGAGACAGCAGGAGAAGAAAACAGACTAGGTAAAGATCAGATAAAAGGCAGCTTAATCTAGAGCAGGGGTGTCAACTCAAGGCCTGGGGCCTGGATCCGTCTGCAGGGTGCTTAGATCTGGCCTGCGAGGCCACTCTGGAAACAGCAAAGGACTGGCCCATGGTGCCTCTACCAATGAAAACGGAGTTTGGGAGGGCCACACGCAGCATTCCCGAGCAACATTTTTGCTGGGAGAGGGTTGCAGGAGACCGTCGCAGCCAAAAACGGAGCTTGGGAGCCCATTTTCCTGGCAGAGCACTTGGGTCACCACAGGCACCCCCGACATCGAGCTGGCCACACTCATCCTGGCCACGCCTACTCTGCCCCCCTGAGGTCAAACCCAAACCTGATGTGGCTCTCAATAAAATTGAGTTTGACACCCCTGGTCTAGAGGATTAGGAGTATGGCAAACATCTCAGAAGTTGTGGGGGGGAGAGGAGTGGTTTCAGTCTTGCAAGATTCTGTTACTGTAACTTTACAATAAAGGTAGTATTCACAGTTGGTGCTTGTTGCTTGGACTACCTCAAAGGGATGACATGCTATTTCTTCATACAAATCACACATCCGCTGAATGCTTAAAAGCAGGTATTGATATTATACTGGTATTATTACTGCAGGTTCAAGCCCGGCCCAAGGTTGACTCAGCCTTCCATCCTTTATAAGGTAGGTAAAATGAGGACCCAGATTGTTGGGGGGGCAATAAGTTGACTTTGTAAAAATATACAAATAGAATGAGACTATTGCCTTATACACTGTAAGCCGCCCTGAATCTTCGGAGAAGGGCGGGGTATAAATGTAAACAAACAAACAAACAAAAAAATACTCACTTGCAACCTCTCGATGATATTACGATAATCCCTTGACGCTGCCATCACAGAATCTCTCCGAGCAGCATTTCTTGCCGTCATCCTCCAGTTCATTGCTGTTTTTTGCACTATATTGTGAGACTTCAGGAAGAGGTTATTGACCTGGCTGTCAAGATCAACTGGGATAGCAATGGCTCTGCTCTTTGCTGAAATAGACAATGTATTATCATTTGTTTAGCCAATGATTTCAGAAGGATATGAACCAGATTTGCATTTTGAGAAACAAACAGGCAAATTTATATAGGGAACATGGACATTTGTAGAAATGTTTTTCTTCATGTTTTTTTTTTATCACTGGGTTTGCATGTATGCTATAGCAGCTTCTATTAGGTAAAACACTTTTAGTCCAGCATTCTGTATCCATAATAGCCAACCAAAATTTCATTTGTAAACTGCTCAGAGTCATTTAGTCAGTGAAATTGGCGGTATCTAAATTTGACAAATAAACGAACGCCAAAGGGAAACCCAAGCCAAACGTGAATATCTCACAGCCTGTTTCTGTGCTTGTTTCCCAATTCGCACAAGTTAACAAGTTTCTATAACCAAAGGTAATACAGAGTTACCATGCCTAATATACGTGCTTAATTGTGAAAATAAAGCATATATTTGATTAGATTCATGCCTAATATACGCGCTTAATTGTGAAAATAAAGCATATATTTGATTAGAAAAATACTTGTAAAAATGTTTTAATGCTCAATATTTCAAGTTATTAACAAAAACACCTTAATTTAAAGTATTTATTTATTTATTTATTTATTTAATCGTATTTATATACCGCCCTATCTCCCAAGGGACTCAGGGCGGTTTCCGATGAAGTAACCGATGAAAAGGAAGAACATTTGATGGCAAGATTAGAATTAGAATTTAGAATTAGAATAACAGACTTGGAAGGGACCTTGGAGGTCTTCTAGTCCAATACCCTGCTTAGGCATTACCCTGTACCATTTCAGACAAATCTCTTCTTTAAAACTTCTAGTGTTGTTGTCCCCCTGATTAACTGTCTAACTGTCAAGATATTTTCCTTACTTCTAATTGCAGTAACTGTTCTAACTGTCAAGACATTTCTCCTTACTTCTAATTGCTTCTCTCCTTGATTAGTTTCCATCCATTGCTTCTTGTCCTGCCCTCAGGTACTTTGGAGAATAGCTTGACTCCCTCTTATTTGTGGCAGCCCCCGAGATATTTATGATAGACAGATGTATTGAAGAGAAAGAGTTTATGTGGATTAATCATTACAGTCCTACATAAGGCTCCCCAGTAAAATTCCAAAAATATTCACCTTCCAGAAGAAGCTGAAGATAGAACACTTCTGGAGCGTGTTTGGATATGAAGCCGTGTCACCGTTGTAAGTGGGCTTAAGTATTTATAGAATAGAATAGAATAGATTTTTTTATTGGCCAAGCGTGATTGGACACACAAGGAATTTGTCTTGGTGCATATGCTCTCAGTGTACATAAAAGAAAAGATACCTTCATTAAGGTACAACTCTTACAACACTTAATGACAACACTTAGGGTACAAATTTAACACTTAATGTGCTATTATAGTATTGCATATTTTGTACTATCATAAACTTTGGGGGTGGTTGTCCTAATCCACTTAGTCTGTTTAAATTGCAGCAGGTAAAAAAATTATTAATAAGTCAATAAATCAATATAGTTTTCTTACCTACATCTGAAAGTACTCTGATACAACTTTCCACTGATGCTTTTTGACTGGGCATGAGCCAGTTACAGTGATATACTCGAAACACACCTTGTAAAAGTTGCACAAACACTGGCTGACGAGTCTAAAAAGACACCAAGAATATGTACATTTCAATTCAAGGAAAATAGGAAGGTAACAAAGAGAGAGGACTATAAACATGAAGAGTTGGACTGAAGCTAAGCAACCAAGCATGAAAAGTGATTTGTTGTGAAACCCAGAGATACAGCATTTTAAAAGCAAATTGCCTTGAAGTTCTGGGGTATATAGTTACGCTATTATTGAAGCAATTGCAATGTTTTTCAATTTATCAAGTAAAATTAAAATAGCTACCCTAAAAATAGGGAATAAAATCTATTGGAAGCTGTGGCTGGAACCTATTTAAACCTAGTTCTGTTTCTTTGTGCAAAACTTGTTAAAACCAATTTCAATGAAAAAAGTCATGTTTCAATAATGTCAGTGTATAAATTAGGCTACAAATATGATATAGTTGATATTTTATAACTGGAATTTGTTCGTAGGAAAGCAATTAAATGACCAGTAGATGGCTCTGTAACATTACTAAACATTACTAAAAATTATGCTAAACATTAAAAATTAGAAGGCAGGAATCACCTGCCCTTCTACAGAAAGCATCCTTCAGAATACTGGAATATTGAAACAATCAACCTCTTCGTTTTGCCTACAATTCAATCTTTCCAGAAATTATTTCCAACTCGAAAAACAATGGCATACCGGTAAGTTATAACTGACAAATATCAGAAGTTGTTCCATGGTCAAAATAGTAAGAAACATAGATCTCATTTTGCTTTGCAAATTTTAATTTTCTAATTTAGTTTCTTACCTGCAAAGTTGTGCTCTGATCTGAAAATGGAGAACTGAAAAAGGTAGTAACTATACTCATCACTATTTCAGTCACATATTTTTCCAATATAGAATCTGCATGCTTTCTATCACTGGTATTATTGCAAGTCTGGAAAATAATGCAATCTGTTAAAACGAAACAATGCAAGAATTCTAATCCTCTCACAAATACCAAGCAGTTAAACTTAATATACCTAGAAAGATAACTTTTCTAGAAATTCTGAAAGCATTAAAGGATTAGAGGGCTGCAAACATCAAAAATATGAAATCCCCATAGAAATCTAAACAGACACTTATTATCATTATAATTACATGAGGGAATGTTATTAATTACTATTGTAAAATCTAATTGCCATATAACAGAGAATGTTTCAAATAGAATAGAATAAAATTCTTTATTGCTCAAGTGTGATTGGACACACTAGAAATTTGTCTTCGGTGCATAAGCTCTCAGTGTACATAAAAGATATAAGTGATAATGAACCTGAAACAATGGATATAATTTTTCCAGCTCTTTCCAAATAGACATTTTATAAATAGCATTCAGATGAAACTTGCATGATTTATGCTTTAATATTTCCAGCTACACTTACCCTACAGATATCCACTAGAAAGTTTTCAAAGAGCTTCCACATATGATTGCTCGTATAAATCTCTTTCATTTCAACTTCTGTGTCGACATAGCAGTGGTTTAGAAAATTAATATAGGCTATTTTCACCTGCAGATAACAAATCAAGTAATTTATATACCCTTCTAAAACTGTCAGGTAAGTCTGGACAATGATGAAAAAAAAAATAACTCCAATCTCAGAGATAAAACTCTTCCTTGCCACATTCTTTTTTTATCTCTATAAAATATTCTTCCGCTTAGTTAATCTGTTAGTCATTATCAATATTAGTTTAGTTGTTGCAAACCACAAACCAGTTCAACGCATCATTTTAAACCTTGACTGAAAAGATATGGCTATTAGCCTTCACAATGCTTGAGAATTTTTTTTTTCACAAAAGGAAATGTGAGGCAGCTGGGAAACAGCAGAAATTTACTAATGAAAACAGAAACAAAATTATTTTTGCAGCAATTTCAAACATAATTTGAATGCCAATTGTACAGTATTTCAGTCTAAAACAGATTAACATCCAAAATCCCTTATAAAAACCATGGCATATTAGGTAGGTGACAGCTATTCCCTCTTCTTAAATATCAAGGACAAATATTAGTCCTGCTACAACAATAACATTTTTATGTACAACCTACATACATGCTAGCCGCTTTTTACAATCTTAGAGAGTTATTTGTAGCATAGTTCATGATAGTCTTAATGACAACAGAATCAAAAGAATTTAAATGAACATGGATTATCTAGGTACAAAGTGGTGCCACAAAACTTTATTTTAAAAAATCAGAAGATTGCCACCAATTATGTTTATTTTCTAAGGAGGGCTCAGAGTTATTCCTGTAAACCATAAAATACAAAAATACAGTGTTTTGTAGGTGGGACAGAATTTCTCACTCAATTTAAGGGAATCAGGGTAAAAAGTGTGATAGATAACAAGGAAATGCACATTCCTTCTAAGAAACAAAGGTCAAACTGAAGAAAATGTCATAAATTGTAATAAATAAATAAACTTAATATTAGTTTTAGCTATCTGTGAAAATGGCAAAAATCTTATCGGTGTTATACTAGAAAAAAGTTACTAAAAGGGGATTACTGTCTAGTAACAGCCTTTGATATTGTCTGCTCTTGTTTATAAACTGTAATGAAAACCGTAATCTGTCCTTAATTGAATCCTTGATCTAAGGAGGGATGATAGTTGTCCTTGGGGGAAAGTGGGGGAGAGGGCAATGAAGATTTCATTGCCATAAATTAAAGAAAGTATAAAAGCTTCCATCAAGTTCCTCATTCTGATTAAAACATAATCCCGGCCGTTCACATAAATCTAACAAGCAGGAGTGAGCAAAACAGCATATTACCTCAGGTATGCAATCCTCATGGGTTACAACTCTAACAATGTCATCCAAAGGGAGAAGAGAGTTGCACTTGATTTCGGTGTAGACATTTTTGCCCTCAGTGCAAACAGCCAGCAATTCTACTAAGTGGATATGATACATGAGAGCACTATTTTCATCCATTCTGTCCCGTTCTGATCTCATCATTTGCACTAATGTCTGGAATGAGGCTCTGTCATTGTAGAACACAAGGACATCTTCCCCTGCATTGACCAACTATCAAGAGAAAAGAGTCATAATTCCATCCTACTTGAAGAACAATTAATATAAAGTTCAACAGGCTCCTAGCAAATCAGCAAACTGCAATCACTATCATGTCTTCTACAATATTTCTTTGACAGTCTGCACATTTCTATAGCAATATTTTGACATCTTTGTTAAATTTATATTATGAATAAGGGTAGTCTAGGGAAGGTGTTCAAATATGGGATACCAGGACTAAGAAATAGCACTCAATCTTATTACAGAAAATTGGTAGGGTGGCTTCAATTCTAACTAATTAATGCATATACTCTTTTGAGTTAATTAATTAATCAATTTGTTTATTTTGTTGACAACCAGTATAAGGAAACATGTAACAATATAGACACAGACATGGATACATGAAAACAAATTGGCACCAAAAAAAAAGGATATAAATAGGCAAAAGATAGCCATAAACACATAGAACGATTACATATAAATGGGGATAGTAGGACAGGGATGGTAGGCACGTTTGTGCGTTAATGCACGCCCCTTTAGGGACCTCTTAACAAACATGAAAGGTCCATGGTAGACAGTTTAAGGTAAAAGGTATGGGGATTAGAGAGACTAACAACAGGATCAGGTAGAGTGTTCCAGACATTTAATACTCTATTGCAGAAGTCATATTTCCTACAAGCAAGATTAGAGCAATTTACAATGAGTTTGAATCTATTGATAGTTCTTGTGTTATTACGGTTGAAATTAAAGTACTCATTTACAGGTAGGAGGTTTTGGTAAATAATATTATGAACTAAGCATAGGTCAGAACATAGATGGCATAGTTCGAGGATATCCAGACCTTTTATTATTATTATTATTATTATTATTATTATTATTATTATTATTATTATTATTATTATTATTATTATTATTATTATTATTAATTAGATTTTTATACCGCCCTTCTCCCGAAGGACTCAGGGCGGTATACAGCCGGAATAAAAACAATAACAAAATACAATTAAAATAAACAATTTAAAAAACTTATTATAAAATTAGCTAAAATTTAAAACATATTAAAATCTAAAACCCAATTAAAATACATCCAAAAATTTAAAATTTAAAAAATTTAAAAAAATTTAAAATTTAAGCCAACCCCACGCGGGTAAATAAATACGTCTTCAGCTCGCAGCGAAAGGTCCGAAGGTCAGGCAATTGGCACAAGCCAGGGGGAAGTTCGTTCCAGAGAGTAGGAGCTCCCACAGAGAAGGCTCTTCCCCTGGGGGCCGCCAGCCAGCATTGTCTGGCGGACGGCACCCTGAGAAGTCCCTCTCTGTGTGAGCGTATGGGTCGGTGGGAGACATGAGGTAACAGCAGGCGGTCTCATAAGTACCCAGGCCCTAAGCCATGGAGCGCTTTAAAGGTAGTAACCAACACCTTAAAGTGCACCCGAAAGGCCACAGGCAGCCAGTGCAGTCTGCGCAGGAGTGGTGTTACACGGGCGCCGCGTGCGGCTCCTTCTATAACCCGTGCAGCTGCATTCTGGACTAACTGAAGCCTCCGAGTCCACTTCAAGGGGAGCCCCATGTAGAGAGCATTGCAATAATCCAAGCGAGAGGTAACGAGAGCATGAGTGACCGTGCATAAGGCATCCCGGTCGAGGAAGGGGCGCAACTGGCGAACCAGGCGAACCTGGTGAAAAGCTCTCCTGGAGACGGCCGACAAATGATCTTCAAATGACAGCCGTTCATCCAGGAGAACACCCAAGTTGCGCACCCTTTCCACTGGGGCCAATGACTTGCCCCCAACAGTCAGCCGCAACTGCAACTGACTGTACCGGGGTGCCGGCATCCACAGCCACTCCGTCTTGGAGGGATTGAGCTTGAGCCTGTTTCTCCCCATCCAGACCCGTACGGCTTCCAAGAACCGGGACAGCACTTCAACAGCTTCGTTGGGGTGGCCTGGGGTGGAAAAGTACAGCTGCGTGTCATCAGCGTACAGTTGGTATCTCACCCCAAAGCCACTGATGATCTCACCCAGCGGCTTCATATAGATGTTGAACAGGAGAAGCGAGAGAATCGACCGCTGCGGCACCCCACAAGTGAGGCGCCTCGCGGTTGATCTCTGCCCCCCTGTCAACACCGTCTGCGACTGATCAGAGAGATAGGAGGAGAACCACTGATAAACAGTGCCTCCCACTCCCAACCCCTCCAACCGGTGCAGCAAGATACCATGGTCGATGGTATCAAAAGCCGCTGAGAGATCTAATAGGACCAGGGCAGAGGAACAACCCCTGTCTCTGGCCCTCCAGAGATCATCCACCAACGCGACCAAAGCTGTCTCCGTACTATATCCGGGCCGGAAGCTGGACTGGAACGGGTCTAGATAGACAGCTTCATCCAGGTATTGGGGTAACTGCCGAGCCACCACACTCTCTACAACCTTCGCAACAAAGCGAAGGTTGGAGACTGGACGATAATTTCCCAAAATAGCTGGGTCCAGGGAGGGCTTCTTGAGGAGGGGTCTCACCACCGCCTCTTTCAAGGTGGCAGGAAAGACCCCCTCCTGCAAAGAAGCATTGATAATTCCCCGGAGCCAGCCTCATGTCACCTCCTGTGTGGCCAGCACCAACCAGGAAGGGCACGGGTCCAATAAACACGTGGTGGCATGCAGTCTTCCCAACAATCTGTCCAAGTCCTCGAGAGCCACAGGGTCAAACTCATCCCAAACAATCTCGACAAGACGCGTCTCCGTCCTCTCATCTGGATCATCCCAATTTGGTCCAAACCATCCCGGACTTGAACGATTTTATCGTATAGATAACCACTAAACTCCTCGACACGTCCCTGTAAGGGGTCATCCTGCATCTCCTGATGAAGGAGAGAGTGGGTCACCCGAAACAGGGTGGCCAGGCGGTTATCTGCCGACGCAATGAGGGTGGAAACATAAGAATGCCTCGCCTCCCTCTGTTCTGTTTCCCTTCCCCCAATACTCCCAGCAAAGAGTCAGTCAGAGGCCTCTTTTCTGATTTATTTACATATATATAAATGTCCTGGCTACGTCTACCCACGGGCCTGCCAAGTTTCTGGAGATAACAAGGAAATTACAGATAAGGCCAGAATTACTCACGAATATATTCTTCCCTCCGTTGATACAGATTGCCCGCGCAAATTCATTACTTTGTCCAAGACAAAAAACCAGGAAGTCCCGCCTCCTATTTATAGTCTCTGCAGATGTCACTGCATGACAATTATGACTTGGCTTTGTCCCAACTCTTCTGCTGCTGCGCACGCCGATCACATCTTCGTAATCTTGCATCACTCCAAAACTGTTCTTGGGGCGTTGCCAAATCAGAAGGAGGCTCCATGGAATCAGGCTTTGCCGGCCCCTCCTCCTCCCTTTGAGTGGGTGCCAGGGAGGGAAAGGGCTCACGAGAAGCAGGGCTGGCCAGGTCTTCTCCCTCACTTTCTGAATCATCCGAGTCCAGGAGTCCGGGTCCAGGAACTTGGGTCACAACACCCTCATTGCCACTAGGTAGGCCTTAGAATAAGACCTAACTAGTGTCCGGTCAGCTTCGGAACGACTGGACCTCCAGGCACTCTCTAGGTGTCTTCACCGGCATTTCATCTCCCTCAGCTCCTCGGAAAACCAAGGGGCCGGTTGAGACCTACGCCGGGTCAGAGACTGCAAAGGGGCGACACGGTCCCAGGCCACGACTAGTTCTTCAGCCATGCCATGGGCCAGATCCTCAGGGAACAGCCCAAGCTCCATCAGGAACCGCTCAGGGTCCATCAGGCGCCTGAGACGGAACCAACGCATTGGCTCCGTCTCCCTGCGGTGGTGGGAGGTGGTCCGAAAGTCCAGGCGAAGGAGAAAATGATCTGACCATGACACAGGTTCTGTTACTAAATCTCTTAATTCCAGATCATTTAGCCACTGACTAGAGATATAAATCCAGTGTGCCTCCCCCCGTGTGCATAGGGCCATCAATTATTTGAATCAGGTCCAAGGCCGTCATGGAGGCCTGGAACTCCTGGGATGTCGTCGATGACAAGCCGGTCGATGGCAGGTTGAAGTCCCCCATGACCATTAGTCTGGGGATCTCAACCACCACTCCGGCAAGCACCTCCAACAACTCGGGCAGGGCTGTAGTCACACAGCAAGGAGCCAGGTACGTGATCAACAAGCCCATCTGATTCCTATGGCCCCACCTCACAAAGAGGGATTCACAACCGGCTATCTGAGGTACAGTGGACTCCCTCGGTTCTAGACCTTCCCTAATAACAACCGCCATCCTGCCACCCCTACCTTGGGCTCTCGGTTGATGAAATGCTTGGAAACCCGGAGGGCACAACTCAACGAGGGGAACACCCCCTTCCGTGCCCAACCAGGTTTCCGTGATGCCCATGAGGTCCGCGGACTCCCCCTGAATAAGGTCACAAATCAGGGTGGCTTTATTAACCACGGACCGAGCATTGCACAGCATCAACCGAAGGCCCAAGCTCTGAGAATCTTGGCCATCCGGGGAACGGGTAAAGACTAAGGGGCCAGAGCACGCGATCCCTTTTATATAGCAAGCACGTGCTCCCAGGAAACGATACGGCCCCTTGCTTCCGCCATATCTGCCTCTCCCACTTACCGTACAGATGGAACGATCCTCTAAAACTGGAACAAACCCTTCCCCCACTGCCTTCGGACCAGGTAGAGTAGTTCCGCGAGCGGGCGCAGCGGCTGGACCCCTCCCCAATGGGTTTCTCCCCCCACCCGTCTCTTCCCTCCCACCCCTTAAAAAACCCTTCTCTAAAAACCTATTTAAAAACCCCCAAAGGGGTTTTCAAGCCTGGTGGGACAGGGAATTTTATTTCGAGCAGAAGATTTGAGTACTCTTCTAGTAAAATATCTCTGTAAAATTCTAGTAAAATTCACAAAACAAGTCTATGTACTTCTCTTAGCAAAAAACTAGAAGAGACATACTAATGTCTTCTGACAAACGTATTTACTAGGACGTTGAGCTTGTCGATCGAAAGGTCGGGAGCTCAGCGGTTCGAATCCCTGGTGCTGCCGTGTAATAGGGTGAGCTCCCATTACTTGTCCCAGCTTCTGCCAACCTAGCAGTTTCGAAAGCACATAAAAATGGAAGTAGAAAAAATAGGGACCACCTTTGGTGGGAAGGTAACAGCATTCCGTGCGCCTTTGGATTGAGTCATGCCGGCCACATGACCACGGAGACGTGTTCGGACAATGCTGGCTCTTCGGCTTTGAAACGGAGATGAGCACCGCCCCCTAGAGTCAGCAACGACTAGCACGTATGTGCAAGGGGAACCTTTACCTTTTACTTTAAATCCCATTGAAAAATGTGAGATTACATCTAAAATAAGATACTGACTTGCAGTCTTATAACAAGCTCTCATTAGTAAGATATTTCTTTAAATACCATATTTTTAAATTTTTTCCTTAGAGAATAATCTACTTTAGCTGATCCTTGTTTTTATAGCTGTGTTTCTTCACAAACAAAACAGATTTACAAAATTAACATATTATACTTTTTTTTTTACTTGCCAACCCATTAAAATATTAGATCAAATAACTGGGATAAAAGTTTGTAAAAGTTGTGGCATGAGAGGGAGACCACAAGAGGGCAGTGACAGCTGGCTGACCTCTGTCAGCCCCAGTGAAGCTGCTGCCAAGGAGCGGCTATGCAGGTTGGCCAAAAGGGAAGGGATGGGAGTGGGGTGATAAGCAGGTGGTGGGAATTAAAGAGGAGGCAGTCCCTTATTTTCCCTTGCCTTCCTTTACCAAGGCTTGGGTCTGGGAATGGCTTGCATCAGGGTAATCCTTGCCCAATGATCACTGGGATTCAGATAACAACAGCAACTGGGGACTGCCAGGATTGCTGTCATTAGAGGATGCAGTTGCATGACAATGTAATTTAAGACTACATTGTTTAGTTCCAGTCCTGATTACTATTGTACCTTGTAATAGCTTTTAATATCAACTCCTGAGCATTAATATTTAATAACCAGCTAATTTCTCATAGTTTGGAACTTCTTAAGACAGATCTTATATCTATAAATATGCAGTATGGATGCATCTTTTCTTACCTCAGCCATGACCATATCCTGACATTTTTTAATGAATTTCCCTTCAGCCTTAACAATTGTCTGGAGGAATTTAATGTACTGGACATTCCTTCCATGTGTTTCGATGCAGTGCACAAAGTGTTGAACCACTCGCTCATTAATTTCACTGCAAAGCTGGAAATTATTCATGAAGATATGCTGCATTGTCACAGCTTCCAGAATCTATAAAAGAGCAAAACAGAAGATAACAGTATTAACCATCCAACAAGAGATGCTGCATATTGGATTTAGAAATTCAGGAATCTTGTATTCCAAATATCCTGGCATCCTTTAATTTAGTGAGACAGCTTCATCCATATCTTTCAGCTTCTTGGGATTATTTTCTTACAAACTGCAGATTACAAATGTACACCAAGCAAGACAGAGTGTCAGGCACCAGGGAAATCAGAAGATCCAGGCAGTTCAAACGACTATAAAGATTTATTGCAAGTTTAAGCTCTCTACAAGCATCTGAACTGCTAACAGTCCAAGCAAATTAATGGTAGATAAGAGTCAATGTAATTCAAGGTAGGCTGGATTTAGATCTCTTGTGCGCATGAAGCGACTCGTGACTGGGGACACGTTTGACCCAGGTGTGAAATGCTCCTGGTTTGGACCAGATTATCCGATCCAGTAGCGATGATCGAGCGGCTTGTAAAAAAAAAAGCTTTTAAAAGGCTCCTCTGGCGATCCCAGCTGAGTTGCCTGATTGCCAGAACCTTTAAAAAGCATGTTTTCTACAAGGTCTTCGGCCGAAGAGGTTGTTTAAAAAATCCTTTTAAGAGGTTCTGGCAATCAAGCAACTTCAGCTGGGATCATCAGAGGAGCCTTTTAAAAGCTTTTTTCCCTCTGGTGATCCCAGCTGAGTTGCCTGATCATCACAGGCTTTTAAAATCATTTTTTTACAACCTTTTACAACAGCCCCCGCCCATGCCCACCCAATCACACGGTCCCCACTTGCCTAATTGCTGCTTCTTTTGGGCTCGCTAAGCCTTGCTTCGGCTGCTGCAATCAGTTGCATCAGCTAGCAACTGAATCTGCCTGCCTGCAATCCATCTCATCGGTGAGCAATTCAATCTGCCTGCCTCCAGTTGGGTAAGTAATTGGGTGGGGGGAGCTTTAAAAAATAGTTAATTGGGTTTTTTTAAGGAGGTTTTTTTCTAGAAAGCAATTTAAAGTTAAGGAAGTTTTAAATTTAGCTGCTTTTATCTAAAAATATAAATAAAACAAAATAATAAAATAAAATATTTGTCCAGCTTTCTGAGATTTGGTTGTTTCTGTAGTGTTTCACTCTAACTACACAAACACACAAAATCTCAAAGCTATATGTGGCATTGTGTGTATGTGAGAGAGACAGAGTCAGTTGTGTTGTGTTGTGTGTGTGTAAAGTGTGAAAGTTGGTTTTTGAGCTTTTTGTGGCTGTGTGAGGTTCTTGCTTGTTGCAGGGGCCATTTTTGGGTGAAGTACAGCTGCTTTTACATTGTGTGTGAGTCAGTTGTGTTGTGTGAATGTAAAGTGTGAAAGTTGGTTTTTGGTACCTCTTATTGTTTTGTGTACTTTGTTTATTATTTTTATCATTTATTGTTATTGGCCACGCCCGCCCGATCACCTGACCACCAAGCCATGCCCACCAATTAAGCCATGCCCCCAGAACCGGTAGGGAAATTTTTTAGATTTCACCCCTTGTTTGATCTCTGGCTCAGCCTGGTCATCTTCTACAGCAGAGCTGTCAAATTCTATGTCAGGACTGGAAACCATACTAGGCCTTAGGGTTCCAGACGCTGCCACATTTTTCCCCTGAGGGGAAGAAGTGGGGTTGAGGGGTATGGTAACATTCTTCAAGAGGTCAAGGTCGGATGGTGTTCACATCTGCAGGAGGAGTGGCGGGAAGATATTTGAATGAACTGGGAGAACGTGGAACCATGTGACCAGCAAAGGGGTTAGGGGGGTGGGACTCTTGGGGTTTGTATAACTGGGAAAAGAATCCGGAAGTTCAGTTTTGGAATTTCACTCATCGTGTGCCAGTTTCCTTATGCTAGTAAAGAACTCTGAAAGACAATGGCTTCTGAGTTTTTTTTATGCAGAAGAGGTTTTTCTGGAACTGTGACATTCTATTTCATTGAGGGCCGCATCAGGGTTGTGTTTGACCTTGGGGGGGCATGGCCAGGGTGGGTGTGGCCAGCTTGCCATCACTCATGTCAGGGACACCTGTGGTGGCCGGGGGTGTGTGTGTTGGGGGGGATCAATTGTCTCCAGCGGAGGAAGACAAGACCAGGGACCAAACTGTTGTCCTCCAGAGGAGTCTTGCTGTTCCTCTCAGGCCACACGGAGGACCCCCGAAAGGTGGTGCAGGCTCCGTTTTCACTGGCAGAGGGTTGCAGAGGGCTCTGTTTTTGCTGGCGGAGGCACCACAGGCCAGTCCTTCGCTATTTCCAGGGTGTCCCCACGGGTCAGATCTAAGCACCCTGGCGGTCGGATCTGGCCATGGGCCTTGAGTCTGACACCCCTGTTCTACAGAGTCTGCCAGTGACCCATTTGGGAGAAAAAGAAAAAAAAAATCAGAAAATGAGCTATTCCTGATTGGTGTGCTGTACCATTCATGGAAAAACATAAAACCAGAGGTTTCATAGGTACCTTGAACCACATCACATTTCTTCTGCTTTATTTTCCATCACGTGATTTTACTGTAGCACCCCGAACCACTGAATATGCTGCAATAGAAGATATGTAACTCGGCAAAATTGTGGGCGATGCTGCGTGCCAAGAAAGAACAGCTTGAGGAGAGTCATAGGATTTGATTTTATTTTTTGTCTGTTTTTGTATTTCTAAGGCATGCAGGCTTTGGCATGACGCAGATATGGGGATTTCAAAATTGGATTTGTATTCAGGAAACTCAAAACTCAACAACCCAGGACAAATATAACACAGGTTTATGGAATAGATTTTAATTAAATTATTTCTTACCCCAGGGTTGAGAAACAGATTTATGTGCTTGTGTAGCAAAGCCTGATTTTGTTGATTGCCAGCGCAGAAGTTCTGTAAAAACTCATGGGCCAGTTTCATGATCTCCTGCATGCGTATATCTTCAGCCTACGATTATAACACACACACAATAAATCTCCCAAAGGATTAAGAATACAATAGCTTCAGGATGACCTAATCTAATAGCTTTACATTGGGATTAGGCAAATAGAATCCAAGCCTGTACATAATAATTATATTAAGCAAATTAAGGAAAACAGGGTAAGGTTATGTGAGGTTTAAAGGATTAAGTTGCAAAGTGATGTAACATGTTAGCATGACCAGTCACTTACAAGGTTCCTAAATATTTCATAGCCAATTGCAAAACAGTCTATGCTCAGAAAACATTAGCACAGATCATTTTATTAACGGGAAGGATAGAATAGGATAGCACCTTTTAAAACAACTATAGCTAAGATTTCCAAAGTTCTCTTTTAAGATCCTCATGCCATCAACATACCATAGCAATCAACATACATACCGCATGCACACAATTGTTAGAATGTTCAAACATCATGACTAAAATTCCTTACTCCCTTACATGAGTTGGATTTTTGGTCAACTCAAGGCATCATAAATACCTAAGGCTGCCTCCTCTTATGTTTTATTTATTTATTTATTTTGTCACAACATCATACAAAAAGATTATATAGTATATACACATATAAACATATATAGGAAGAAGAAAAGAAAAACAATAGGACAGGAACGGTAGGCACGTTTGTGCGCTTATGCACGCCCCTTATGGTCCTCTTAGGAATGGGGTGAGGTCAATAGTAGAAAGTTTTTGGTTAAAGCTGTTAGGATTATGGGAAGAGACCACAGAGTCAGGTAAAGTATTCCAAGCACTGATGATTCTGTTGCAGAAGTCGTATTTTCTGCAATCTAGATTAAAGCGGTTTACATTAAGTTTAAATCTATTGGTTGCCCTTGTATTATTGCAATTAAAGCTGAAGTAGTCTTTGACAGGAAGGACATTACAATAGATGATTCTGTGAGTTAAACTTAGGTCTTGTCAAGGCGACGGAGTTCCAAGTTTTCTAAGCCTAGGATTTCAAGTCTGGTGGGATAAGGTATTTTGTTGTTTTCAGAGGAATGGAGAACTCTTCTTGTAAAATATTTCTGGACACGTTCAATTGTATTGATGTCAGAGATGTGGTGAGGGTTCCAAACAGGTGAGCTGTATTCTAGAATTGGTCTAGCAAATGTTTTATATGCTCTGGTTAGTAGTGTGGTGTTTTGGAAAAGAAGCTGCAAAATTAGGTTTACAACTCTTAGAGCTTTTTGCTATGTAGTTGCAGTGGGCTTTGGCACTTAGATCATTTGACATGAAAACTCCAAGGTCTTTAACGGGATGGGGTCGTCTGTAAGGTAATGTCCATCTAGTATGTACTTAGTTTTAGAGTTCTTTTTCCTATATGTAAGACTGAGCATTTGCTGGTTGAAATTTGGAGCTGCCAATTTTTAGACCAAGCGGTTAGATGGTCAAGGTCGTTTTGAATGATAGAAGTGTTGTCTGTGGTGTTAAATAGTTTGACATCGTCAGCAAAGAGAACACAATTACTTGAGATATGGTCACAAAGATCATTAATGTATAGAATAAAGAGTGTTGGTCCAAGGACGCTGCCTTGAGGAACGCCACTCTTGACAGGAACAGGATTTGATAAAGCATTGCCAATTTTGACCACTTGTTGTCTGTTAGACAGAAAAGCAGATATCCATTTGTGGAGGGGTCCTGAGATGCCATAGGATGTTAGTTTAAGGAGAAGTTTATCGTGTACTACTGAGTCAAAAGCTTTGCAGAAGTCTATGTAGATTGCATCTATTGATTTGCCTTGATCTAGATTTGAAGTCCATATGTTTTTGCAGTGGAGAAGTTGTAAGTTACATGATAACTTTTTCCTGAAACCAAATTGTTTGTTGGAGAGTAGGTTGTTAGTTTCTAAGTGTGAGGTAATGGATTGATTGATGATAGATTCCATGACTTTGCAGGTGACGAGCAAAGGGAGAGCGGTCTGTAGTTTTCGACTAAGCTGGGGTCTCCTTTTTTGAAGATGGGGATGACTGTGGCTAGTGACCAAAGTTTGGGAAGAGAACTGGTAGTGAAAGCTTTATCAAAGATAATACTTAGGGGTTCAGCTATATTAATGGAAAGTTTTTTTAAGAAATATGCACATAGACCATCAGGTCCAATAGAAAGCGATGGTTTTAAGTTGTGAAGAGCTTTACCAACGTTGTCTTCTGTGAAATCTATATGAGTTAGATCATCATAGTCATTGCTGGTTCGTTTGTGGAATGTTGGATATGTGTTATCGGAGTTAACAAAAACTGAGCCAAAGAAAATGTTGAAGAGGTTTGCTTTGACTGTTTCGTCATTGCATTCTTTGTTGTTAGAATCTTTTAGTGGTGGGATGGATCTTGAATCTTTAAGTTTACTGTTGACAAAATTATAAAAGGCACGATTGGAATTTGTGCGTAGAAGGTTTTCTTCTTGCTTGGTGTGGTAATTTGTGCATTCAGTTTTAATTTGGTTGCATATGTTTCTGTAACGGTTTCTGAAGTTTGTAACATAGCCTTTTTTGTTTCTTTTCAGAGGATTTTTTTGATTGAAGCTTTTTTATTGATATGGGTAGTTTGTTTTTCTTGGACATGGTAGTCATTCGTGGTACATATAATTTAATGACTCTATTGATTTCAAGTAGGAAGATTCTATAGAGGTCATCAGCGGTTATGCAGGTTGCAAACAGATTTTGCCAGTTCAGAAGTGAAAGATCGTTGTTTATAAGGTCGTAATTGGCTTTCTTGAAGTTGTAGTTGGGAGTTCTGGTGTTATGACGAATTAAGTATGGACGATATTGAGACGAAAATCAATCATGCAGTGGTCACTGTTTGAAAAAGGTTCTTTAATTTGTATACCGTAAATTGAGTTTGGATTGTTGCAGAAGATGAGGTCAAGGCAGTTGTTGAGTCTTGTATTGTTAGTTACAAGTTGTTCAAGACCTAGGTTTGTAACAGCGTTGTATAGTGTAGTATGGATTGGGTCAGTTGAACATTCATTGGTTGTCCAGTTAATGAGAGGTAGATTTAAGTCACCAAGGAAGATAAGAGGGAATGGGCAAGAGGTAGTCCATGTTAGCATTGAGGTTAGAATCTTTTAGTGGTGGGATGGATCTTGAATCTTTAAGTTTACTGTTGACAAAATTATAAAAGGCACGATTGGAATTTGTGCGTAAAAGGTTTTCTTCTTGCTTGGTGTGGTAATTTGTGCATTCAGTTTTAATTTGGTTGCATATGTTTCTGTAACGGTTTCTGAAGTTTGTAACATAGCCTTTTTTGTTTCTTTTCCAGAGGGATTTTTTTTTTGATTGAAGCTTTTTTATTGATATGGGTAGTTTGTTTTTCTTGGACATGGTAGTCATTCGTGGTACATATAATTTAATGACTCTATTGATTTCAAGTAGGAAGATTCTATAGAGGTCATCAGCGGTTATGCAGGTTGCAAACAGATTTTGCCAGTTCAGAAGTGAAAGATCGTTGTTTATAAGGTCGTAATTGGCTTTCTTGAAGTTGTAGTTGGGAGTTCTGGTGTTATGACGAATTAAGTATGGACGATTAGTGAGACGAAAACCAATCATGCAGTGGTCACTGTTTGAAAAAGGTTCTTTAATTTGTATACCGTAAATTGAGTTTGGATTGTTGCAGAAGATGAGGTCAAGGCAGTTGTTGAGTCTTGTATTGTTAGTTACAAGTTGTTCAAGACCTAGGTTTGTAACAGCGTTGTATAGTGTAGTATGGATTGGGTCAGTTGAACATTCATTGGTTGTCCAGTTAATGAGAGGTAGATTTAAGTCACCAAGGAAGATAAGAGGGTATGGGCAAGAGGTAGTCCATGTTAGCATTGAGGTTAGCATATTTGCGTGGGTAATGTCATAGTCGGGGGCTCTGTAGCATAGTAAGAATCAAGAGTAGTGTCAAGGGATAGGTCGCATACTATGGTTTCAGGAAGAGAGAGTTTATGTGCTACTTGGATATTTTTAGATTCAGTGTCTTTTGTAAAAGATAGCCACTCCACCACCTCTTCGGTTTTCCCGATCTGATCGATAGACTTGATATTCTTTGTTTGAGATAATGGAGTCAGGAAGGGATGAATTCAGCCATGTTTCACAAACAAAAATGATATCAAATGTGCCACTGTTTAATAAGAGGATAAATTCAGGTAATTTGTTGACTATGCTTCTTGCATTTATCAATTTGCATTTGAGATCTGATATGATTGGTGTTGAAGAGGTAAGGCGTGCATACCTAGTTTTGGGTGTTAGTAGGTTGGGGTTGTGGACAATAGATGGTTGTATAGATGGTTGGATGGTAGTTTGGGTGTTTGGATGGATGGTTGTTTGGATGGCTGGTTGGGTGGATTGTTGGGTGGCTGTTTGATGGCTGGTTGGATGGCTGTTTGATGGCTGCTTGGATGGCTGCTTGGATGGCTGTTTGATGGTTGGTTGGATGGTTGGTTGGATGGCTGGTTGATTGTTGATTGATGGCTGTTGGTTGGATAGTTGGTAAGATGGTTGGTTGAATGGGAGGTAGGGGGATGGGTACTTGGTTGAATACTGGGATGGCTGGTTGATTGTTATGGGTGATGGGGGGTTTGGAGGTGATTTTTTGATTGCAGGTTTTATTTTTTATGCAATCAGCATGGTAGTCGATGTATAGGTTGGATTCACCATTGTCTTGTCTTCTTTTAAGTTCTGTGCGAAGTTCACGAGAGCGTATCCTTTGTAGAAAGGATAGGTCAGGACGTGATCTAAGTTTACTGTAGGTAGGGTTGGATTTAGCAATTGAGTTTATAGTCTTTATGAATTTGCGTTTGCTGTCCTCATTAGTGCATATAACTCTACAAAATCTTGGTGCTGTTGTCCCATCGCTGTTTTTATATTCTGGTCCATCTCTGGAGACAGCAATTATTTCATTTGGGGAGATGGTTGATGAATTATAATTTCCAATGATGTTGTGAATCTTATTGATATCTGGTTCATTTGTGTTTTCAAGTCCAAATAATATTGCATTATTTATTTTTTGTCCTCTCCATTGCATCTCTGATTAGTTGATTAGTAGTTGTTTGTTGATTGGGTTGTGTTGTATTAATTTGATGTCTAGGTTGAGTTGTAAGTTGTATATTTTGTGGTGATAGATGAGTTTGGAAGAGATTTAGATCATTAGAGTTTTCATTTTTTAGTGTTGAAATTTGTTTTATCAAATCTGTGAAACTTTGTTCAATAACTGATAGAATTTTTTTCTAAGTTTTGTTCAATATTTTGAATTCTTTTTTCTAGGTTTTGTTCAATATTATGAATTCTTTTTTCTAGGTTTTGTTCAATAGCTTGTAATCTTTTATCTATGTTTTGTTCAATAGTTGTAAATCTTGATTCTAAGATTTTATCAGCGTTGATTTTCTGGCTGGCATAATGATGATCTTTCTTATTCCTTTGTTTTATTTTATTTTTATTTTATTTTATTTTATTTATTTATTATTATTTTATTTTAGTAATGATTAAGTGTCTGTCACTTAATCAATTATCTTTGATTTTATATCTGTCTCTTTAACTTTAAATGGTAGTCAATTTGGCAGTTGCTATGGTAATAGGGAGTTACTATGGTAACAGTGAGATTTGGCGGGAAATTTAAAATGGTGAGATAGGGTGGTTGGAGAAGCTTCTTTACAGGTGGCTGTAATGGCGGAGATTCAAAAGTCAGTAGAGGCCGGAGACTGGAGTCTCCTAGGAACTCACCAGTAGTCCTGCAGCAGTCCTGCCGATTGGGGGATAGGTTGATTAGGGTTGTTGTAAATGTTGCTGGGCTTTTATCTCCTTGGTGGGAAATTTAAAGTTTGTAGCAATGTGGGAGGGCGATGATGGAGGGCGGTGATGGCAGCGGTGCGACTCACGGTATCGGCAGCGGCAGCGGCAGTCCCGGGTCTGGTGGGGTGGCTTTAGTGGTTTCGGGTGTCTCCAGCCGCCTTTAATGCGGTAGCGGTGGTCTCGGGTCTGGCGGCGGCTCTGGCGGCACAAGCGGTAGCGGCAATCCCGGGCTGGCGGCAGCTCTGGCGGCGGCCCGTGGCGCCACGGGCTGGCGGCGGCCCGCGGTGGCTCCGCGGCACCAGTGGCAGCTGGCAGCAGCAGTCTTGGGGCTGGCGGCGGCCCGTGGCGCCACGGGCTGGCGGCAGCGGCAGTCTCAGGGCTGGCAGCGGCTCAGGGCTGGCGGCGGTAGCGGGCGGCGTGGCTGCGGCGTGGCTGCGGCAGTCCAGGCTCCGGCGGTCTCCGACTCTTCGCCCACCGCCTCAGTCCTCAGCAGCCTCGGAGAACCTCGCAGCCTCAATCCACGGCAGCCTGGAAAAACCTTCGGCTCTGGAGTATCGCCAGCAAGGAATCTTCGGGGAAACTGCTCTCCTAAGAGCTCAAAAGAGCCCTTTTACAGAGAGCATTTCTCCGGTGCAACCTTCCTGGTCGCCATCTTCCGGAAGAAAAAAAAAAAAAAAAAAAAAAAAATGTTCTCTATAACTCTAATCTTGTGAAGTAGGTTGGACTGAGAGAAAGCAACTGGCCCAATGAAGGGAAGCTGGATCACCCCCATTTTCACTAGTTTTAAATTCAGAGCACCCAACTGTTCTATATGTCTTCTTGGCATCCATCCTTTGTGATGTTTTGCTTCTTGTATTGAATACTCCAAGACTATATTATTATTCTTATTTATTAAATTTATATTGCCGCTTATTTGCCCATGGCGACTCAAGGCAGCTTATAGAATATAAAGACCACATTTAAAAACAATAAAGACTAATTAAAAATCAAATAAATTAATGTAATAAAATCACCCCCACCACCCCACCACCTCCCGCCCCAGCGACAGCCAATTACACGAGCCATTTAATGGGCTCCATCCCACTCTGGGTTCCCCAGGCCGGCTGGCAGAACCAGGTCTTCAGTTCCTTCCAGAAGAGAATTAGAATGGGGGCCGTTCTAATCTCTGAGGGAATGATGTCCAGAGAGAGGGAGCCACCACGGAGAAGGCCCTTCTTCTGGGTCCCATCAGGTGTATCTCCCTCGGGGATGGGACCCACAGCATTCCCTGCCTCCCCACTCTAATGGGTCAGGTAGATGTGACCGACCCATTATATAAATTTATACTGTATATACACAGTATATACATTTATCAGTTTTAAATTTGGAAGAAAATCAGCTACACAGATTGCAATATTAATTTCAATGCATAACTGAAGGACCAGGTATTGCTTTAGATACTTTGTGGACATTTATATCTCCCTCTTAATAAAAACCAAGTTATTCTGGGTTTTTCTTTTATTCATCCTTGTAATAGAGAAAGCTTTGGCAGAAATACTGTCCAATGTTGCTTCAACAAGCAACAGAGCCGTGGTGGCACAGTGGCTAGGATGCAGTTTGATCCTGACCAGCTCAAGGTTGACTCAGTCTTCCATCCTTCCGAAGTTCGTAAAACGAGGACCCAGAGGGGGCAATATGCTGACTCCGTAAACCTCTTAGAGAGAGCTTAAAACACTTTGAAGCAATATATAAGTCTAAGTGCTATTGCTAAGCATTAAATGAATAAACCATTTCCAAAGATATAGAGACTTAATACCAGCAGTTTCTTTGATGCTCAGTGCCATTTATAAGAGGTAGTCTTTAGATGGAATTAAAGGTACAAAAATACTTTGTCGACAAAGTTAAAGTAAAAGATGCATGCAAACCTCACTTTCTCATAGGGGATTTGTAAGAGTTCCAGTACCACCGCATGAGCCCCCATGTTTCGGAGCAATCTCTGCTGCTGTTTCCTGCTTTTCCTGACCAAGATACTCTCCTGGACACAAAGCTTGCTAAGGCGAAGCAAAATCTGCAAATAAATATTCCTTTTAGAAACGGATTTTTCTCCCCAGACAAGGCAGAAGAAAAACTCTTTCTTCAACAGAATAAAGAATGATACAAAACAAAGAGTTTGGTTTCAAGAGCAAAACAAGAAAATGAACTGTTTTTAAATGAGGCAGCAATTTTGTTAGGATTGTGGCTACCACAACTCAAGAGCAAAGTTGGACCCTCATTTTAGTTTTTATATTCAAGGAAAACAAGCTTCTGTCTCTTCATATTTCACTTAACAAACATGCAGCAAAACATTCATCCAAATCACAGGATTTTCATGTGGATAAATCAATATTTCCAGGGGCTGACACTGTATCTGACATTGCTCTAAACCAGGGGTCTCCAACCTTGGCAACTTTAAGCCTGGCGGACTTCAACTCTCAGAATTCACCAGCCAGCAAAGCTTGGGGATTCTGGGGATTCTGGGAGTTGAAGTCCGCCAGACTTAAAATTGCCAAGGTTGGAGACCCCTGCTCTAAACAATATCAGGTCTACAGGATACAATCTGGGTCGGTCATTGGGACCAGTGGTTTTGTCTTCCAAGCTTTTGGACATGAACTGGAGCCCTTCTTCAGGGAACTTCTCTCTAGCAGAGTGTATTCAGTCTACTTTTCATAAATTGGAGAAGCAGAAAGATTGTCAAAAATGCTTAATTTGTCTAATTAATCTAGGTTTTTTCTGCCTGAAATGAGGAAAGGGAAGAGAGAGGCAAAAAAGAATCCTGTCCATATGCCTACACGTATTTTTATAGGTAGAAATTATATAGCAAGTCTGCATTTTTATCCTTTCACCCCCAGCCCCAAACAAACATGGGAGTACATATTGGAATTAAATTAAAGCTATTTGTCCAATTGAAATGCAAATTAAGATATACAGATCAAACATATTATCAACACTTCATTTGCCTAATTTATCACATCTTGAGCTTGTTAAAATCTAGTTATACCGAGTTATGATCTTTAAGATTGTTAACAAATATTTATCCCTGTTACTGAACATTTAGCCATTCCTTAGGAACCTAAACTCTTTAAGCAGCTGCCTTTTTATCTTCCTTAAGTCAAAGAATATTTTACATTCAAACAAAAACAGAATTACCCTGTTACACATTTAAAATTCTTCAGCGGATACATAAAAAAGAAAAGAGTACAGAAGAAATGGACATTTGGGAATGGAAGAATCTTACCTCTTTTACTACCCTATAATTATAGCTACTAGTGCTTTCCGGTTTAGAGGATTTGCTGCGACCTTCCTAGAATACAAACAAGATCAATACATTAAATTGCTTTTTAAAATCCTGGAGTTCATGAATACACACTTTGAACATTTTTTTTCTTACCAGAACTCTCCAATATTTTACTATTGCAGCAGGTTTTGCCTAAATGAAGGCATTGAGAAAAGGCAGGTGGAAGTTTTAATAAAATCTTAAATATTTATAAAGATACTTTTCTTCATGTAAGATCGATTCCTAGACTTACCATTTTATCTCTTTGGGATTTTAGCATCCCTCGTCGATTCGCACTTTTTTCTATGCGCTACACTGTACATGAACTCTTGCGCCTGCGAGGTGCCCCCGCCTCGCAGGAATGGCCCATATCGCTACCAAGGGCCGGCCTCAATGACGGGTCTTGGGACCCACAGAGGTGGCATGCGAGAAGAAAGAGCCTTTGGGGGTTTTTAGACAGGGCAATTTTAAGGGGTGGGAGGGTAGGCGGGTGATGGGGTAGCCCGTCGGGAGGAAACCAGTTCCAGCGCATGCTCGTGGCGACTGTCAAATGGGTTCGGAGGTTATGGGGGAGTGTGTTCCTTTGTGTGAGGTGAGTCTATTTGCACGGTAAGTGGAGGGGCAGATATGGCGGAAGGGGATCGACGATGTAAGGGTCACGCGTTCGATGTATGCAGGCGATCGCGCCCCGATCCCCTGACTTCACCCGCTTCCGGATGGTCAAGACTCTCAGAGCCTGGGCCTTCGTCTGATGTTATGCAACGCACGGTCCGTGGCCAATAAGGCCCCCCTAATATATGATCTGATTCAGGGGGGTGCCACGGATATTATAGGCGTTACGGAGACCTGGTTGGGTACTGAAGGGGGCGTGCCCCTGGTCGAGATGTGCCCACCGGGTTTCCGTGCATTCCATCAGCCGAGGGCCCAGGGTAGGGGTGGAGGGGTGGCGGTTGTTATTAAAGAGAGTCTAGAGCCGAGGGAGACCACTGTACCTCAGATTGCCGGGTGTGAATCCCTCTTTGTGAGGTGGGGTCGTAGATGTCAGTTGGGCTTGCTGGTCGCGTACCTGGCTCCTTGCTGCGTGACAGCTGCCCTGCCCGAGCTTCTAGAGGTGCTTGCCGGGGTGGCAGTCGAGACCTCCAGACTTTTAGTCATGGGGGACTTTAATCTGCCATCTGCTGGCTCGTCATCGACGGTAGCTCGGGAGTTCTTGGCTTCCATGACGGCCTTGGACCTGACTCAAGTAGTGGATGGCCCCACTCACATCGGGGGAGGCACACTGGACCTGATTTTTGTCTCTGGTCAGTGGTTAAGTGATCTGGTATTTATGGATATAGTCATTGAACCTTTGTCATATACAGATCACTCTCACCTTCGCCTGGACTTTCTGACGCTACCCAACACCGCAGGGAGACGGAACCATTACGTTGGTACCGTCCCAGGCGCCTAATGGACCCAGAGAGGTTTCAGACGGAGCTTGGGCCACTTCCTGAGGGTCTGGCTCACGGCACGGCAGAGGAACTAGCTGCAGCCTGGGAACGGGCTGCGGCTGGGGCCTTAGACCGTGTCGTGCCTTTGCGGCCTCTGACCCGGCGCAGATCCCAACCGGCTCCTTGGTTCTCCGAGGAGCTGAGGGGGATGAAACGCCGGAGAAGACGCCTAGAGAGTTCCTGGGGGTCCAGCCGGTCCGGGGCTGATCGGGCACTAGTTAGATCCTATACTAGGACCTACCTAGTGGCACTGAGGGAAGCGAGGCGCTACGCCTCCTCCTCATTGCGCCGGCAGATACCCGCCCAGCTGCCCTGTTTCGGGTGACCCGCTCCCTCCTTCACCAGGGGGAGCGGGATGACCCGTTGCAGGGACGTGCTGAGGAGTTTAACGGTTATCTATACGATAAAATCGTTCAGCTTAAGGACGGTCTGGACCAAAATTGTGGCGATTCGGATGGGGCGTCCGAGGGCGGTCTTGGTGATGTTGTCTGGGATGAGTTTGACCCTGTGACTCCCGAGGACATGGACAGGTTGCTGGGTAGACTGAATGCCACCACGTGTTTATTGGACCCGTGCCCTCCTGGCTGGTGCTGGCCACTCAGGAGGTGACACGAGGCTGGCTCCAGGGGATTACGAGTGCTTCCTTGTTGGAGGAGTCTTTCCGGCCGCCTTGAAAGAGGCGGTGGTGAGGCCCTCCTCAAGAAGCCTTCCTGACCCGCTGTTTTAGGTAATTACCGTCCGGTCTCCAACCTTCGCTTCGCGGCGAAGGTTGTAGAGAGTATGGTGGCATATCAGTTTCCCCTGCACCTGGAGGAAACTGTCTATCTAGACCCGTTCCAGTCCGGTTTCCGGCCGGTTACAGCACTGAGACGGCTTTGGTCGCGTTGGTGGATGATCTCTGGAGGGCCAGGATAGGGGTTGTTCCTCTGCCCTGGTCCTATTAGACCTCTCAGCGGCTTTCGATACCATCGACCATGGTATCCTGCTGCGCCGGTTGGGGGATTGGGAGTGGGAGGCACCGCTTATCGGTGGTTCTCCTCCTATCTCTCCGACCGTCGCAGACGGTGTTGACGGGGCAGAGGTCACCGCGCGCCTCACTTGTGGGGTGCCGCGGGGTCGATCCTCTCGCCTTCTGTTCAACATCTATATGAAGCCGCTGGGTGAGATCATCAGTGGTTTCGTGTGAGGTACCAGCTGTACGCTGATGACACTCAGCTGTACTTTTCCACACCGGCCACCCCAATGAAGCTATCAAGTGCTGTCCCGTGTTTGGAAGCCGACGGGTCTGGATGGGGAGCAACAGGCTCAAGCTCAATCCTCCAAGACAGAGTGGCTGTGGATGCCGGCATCCCGCACAGTCAGCTGAGTCCACGGCTGACTGTCGGGAGCGAGTCATTGGCCCCGATGGAGAGGGTGCGCAATTTGGGCGTTCTCCTGGATGAACGGCTGTCTTTTGATGAACACCTGACGGCCGCCTCCAGGAGAGCTTTCCACCAGGTTCGCTTGCGCGCCAGTTGCGCCTTTCTAGACCGGGATGCCCTATGCACGGTCACCACGCCTTGTGACGCCTCGCCTGGATTACTGCAATGCTCTCTACATGGGGCTCCCTTGAGGGGCATCCGAGGCTACAGTTAGTCCAGAATGCAGCTGCGCTGGTGATAGAGGAGCCTCGGGCCCCGAATGACACCTATCCTGCGCAGGCTGCACTGGCTGCCTGTGGCTTCCGGTGCGCTCAAGGTTTTGGTGAACGCCTTTAAAGCGCCCATGGCATAGGGCCGGGCTATTTACGGGACCGCCTGCTGCTACCGAATACCTCTCACCGACCTGCGCCTCACAGAGAGGGACTCTCAGGGTGCCGTCGGCGCGACAGTGTCGCCTGGCGACGCCCAGGAAGGGCCTTCTCTGTGGGGCTCCGCCTCTGGAATGACCTCCCCAGGACTTCGTCAACTTCCGGACCTCCGAACCTTTCGCCGCGAGCTTAAAACTTACCTATTTATTTGCGCTGGCCTGGGTTAGTTTTTTAAATTTATGGGTTTTTAAATGGGTTTTAGTTTTAAATTTTAATTATGGCCAATTTTAATAAGTTTTTTAAGTGTATTTTAAATTGTATTTATATATTGTCTATTTTACTTGGCTGTGAACCGCCCTGAGTCCTTCGGGAGAAGGGCGGTATACAAATTTAATAAATAAATAAATAAAATAAATATCATTAAGTATCTAGAAATAGTTATTGAAGGCATGTAGCCCAATATTCTTACCTTTCTGTCAACCTTACAGTAATATTATAGCAATGTTTCAATTACCACTTAGGTTTTAGTACTGTATGTTTAATGCTATTATTACAGACTAAAGATTGAGACATGCTGACATTGCACACATACATGTCTAAGCCAATATTTTCTCACCATGCCACTAAACATTTTTCTTTCAGTTTATGGCACATAACCAAGGATGAATTTGCTGAATTAATTTGCATATGGATTTAAATGAAGCAATAATGTTAATATGACAGGAGATATTCCAATTTTAGAGTAAAAAATCTAGTAAAAAAGAAATATCAGTACTTTATTAACTCTATAACATGAAGATGTAGTTTTTTTACTCTTTACATTAACATATTATTGGAAAGTTGACTGTTCATATTTATGCCAAAATACCATATTTTTTGAAGTATAAGACGCACCTTAGTTTTTGGGGAAGAAAATAAGAAAACAGCTGATTGGCAGGTGGATCAGCCTCCCGGAATACCCCAATCAGCTGTTCCCAGAGGAGAATTTTAGCAACAGGTTCCTTGGTTGTAAGCTCGGTGCCTTGCTTTTTAACTTTTTTTTCTGCCTCTGAAACTTCTGAAACTCAGTTTCAGAAAAAACTTTTTTTTCTGCCTCTGAAAGCCTCCAAAACAGCTTCAGAAAAAAAATCTCTGAAGCTCTGTTTGGAGGCTTCTTTTCTGAACCTCTGGGTGGGGGCTTTTTTCAGCCTCTGAAACCTCCATTTGAGAAGCTGGGCGGGGCTACATTCGGAGTATAAGACATACCCAGATTTTCACTCTCTTTTTTGGGGAAAAATGGTATGTCTTATACTCCGAAAAATATGGTACTTTATTTTTTAAAACTAAAAGAATTTTGTATTTATGAGCTGTAGATTTTAATAAAAAATAAATGGCACAATTTCTCAGCCTTACTTCATGGTGTGTCTAAGTTAGACCATTTTAGCACTTGGTCAAGAAGCTCTCTCTCGCTCTCTGTATGTGTGTGTGTGTGTGTGTGTGTGTGTGTGTGTGCGGATTTGGTCTTTCCAAGAGTTGTTCAGCTACAGTTCTCAGCATTAAGATGTGTTTTGGTCACTTAACTTTGCCAAATGACAGAGTATTCAGAGAAAAGAACTTTTGAGTTTACGCTTTAGACCTAACACAAAGCAATAGGTAAAACTCCTAGACTATGGGTATTATTGGGAAAGGTTTTAGAAGTTCTTAAAACTAGTTAAATGTTATGTACAACTTAAAAAAGAGCTACTATAATAATTGCATACTATAGATTGAAGTGAAGAGTTAGAATATGAGTGGCACTTGGTTATGAAATGTGGGCAAGCAAAGAACAAAGCACAGAGGACTCCACAGTTCAACCCTGAGCTACACACGTTCTCTTCTATTGGTTGGAATATCAGTGGGATGAATTTTAAAAGATGTTTAATCAGTATGGCGTGATTTTAAGATGTGGTTAAATCTACAAAATACTATATTTGTTTCATTGGACATCCCAGGGTGATGAATAATAAGAATCGATTTCAGGTTCTGAATGCTGGAAATACAAAATTACTGTAGGTACACCTCATTTTAGGATTGTTTCATGTTGCACATTTTGGTTTAATAATCATTAGGTTGTTAATAAGGGAAATCAGATTAAGACACAAGTATGAATCTTAATCATATTCAGCAGATTTAGACTCTAACAAACTGGGATAAGGGATAACCTTACTGTATAAGGTTTGGACCATAAAAATATTTCTTAGGAAGAAGACAATGGGAAGATATTAAATGGGATGAGATTGAATGTAATAAACAAAAAATTAATGGTACAGAACAATCAATTCTAGACTTTGCAGAACATATAATTATTATGTATATACACACATATTTGCAAGTCAAACATTACGTCTCTGAATAGTTATGCTTCAGATTTAAATCCAAGATTATAAAAATGCCGCTCTTATATAATACAAGTGATCTTAGGTTCCCTTCCTTTTTCTACCGTTATGTAGTTATACAGTTGTTTCTGCAATGAGAATCCAAGAAAAGAAAAGAGAACAGGAGGCTGTTCCCAGAATCTATTTCAGAAGTGAAAAAAAACTACTACTCGAGTTACTGGTTGAAATAAAAAGTGTTCACAAGAACATTTGCAAAAGAAGAAGAGAACTGGGGGACCTCTGGCTAAAAAATGGGCTTTAGTAATCAAACTTGATGGGACTGGAGGACAGAAATAGTTTGGCTCAGTATTTCAAAGATAATATGTTTGAAAACATAACACTAATCTGTCAATACATTTTACACAGCAAGAAGGAGAATACTTATTTCATTAAAATAATAGTAAAAATGTATTTTATCTATTTATTTGATTTTTGGAAAAACTACATTATACAGTACCAGAAGATCCATTCAACTACATCTAGATTATATAGAAACTAGGGCTCTCAAACATACAATACTGACTGTTTTATACTGATTCTTAATATTTTTATAGTTATCGAACTTAGGCTGTGACTAACATTCCAAGTCGGGAGGGGGGCGCATTGCAGCTCCTAGGCAGCATTGATAAAAGTTCTTTTCTTACCTCCTTTTTCTTGTGTTCATTTTCTCCTGTTGTTACATCTGCAGCTTCATCAGGCCCCTGTCCTTTGTATACCCAGAGTTCCGATTTTTCAACAATGGACCTCAGCTGATCCAAATCTTGCTTTATCTGCTTGTAATTGTCAACATCTTGGCTGGTAACAAGCAGTTGAACCTTACATGAATTGAAATTGGTTAGTTGCAATATGCACTTGCTCTACATATTTCAAAGCCAATAGAGAACATCATACAGCTGCATTTACCTGTTTAAAAGCCTGGAGGACTTCTTGCCTCTGACTAAAGTGTCTGAACAGTAGTTGAAGTGCCCCAGATACTAGTGGAGGATAGTCATGCATTGTTAAATGGAGCAAAACTCTCAGGAAAGTTCTGCCGCCATGATCATCCAAATCTAGGGGTGTATTCTCTTCACTGAAAACACAAAATATAGCAACATTAAAATGAAAGTAAGAACTCTTACTTTTTAAGTAAGCTTAAGGACAACCCAGTTTCCCTGACTGTACTTCATCTGGAGAAAAAGAGCACTAAAAATGCTCTTAAAACTGGATATAAAGTCAAATATTTAATCACCAGTGGAAAATGAATGACAGCTTCTTCATTAGCAACTTTCTCAACTTTGCATACTTCTAGAATATGTTTTAACAAAGTAATTATAAAATGATTAATTATGTTTCTAGCTTTTTGGTCTGCTGTTTATGCTTCGATATCTACTCTACATACTTCCAAAACTCTCATGTTTGTAACTTTCAATTGTGTTTTCAAAGGAAGGTAATGTAAGGTAGTGTAGTGTAGTGTAAGGTAAGGTAAGGTAAGGTAAGGTAGAAGGTAAGGCTTGTATGTAACTAAGCGGATTCTCAAATAATTGGTTTATTTGAGCGATTTGAATGCTCAAATAAACGTTTTGGCCAGGTAGATACATCTGTACTTTTGAGAACATATTCATATTCCATTCTCGGGAAACGGTTGCCAAGATGGTACGCTCAATCAGAAAAGAGTCCTGGAGGGTAACAAAAGAGATGCCCATGGGCACACCAGTAATGTACTATGAACCCCCAAAATTTATCCTTTAAAACTATGAACATTAGGTTTCCAGAAACTGTTTTACATATAGTTGAGAACAAAAGAATACAAATTGCCATAGTTTACTTTCCTGCCTCCAAATATCCCTTCTGCTTGTTCTTCAATATTTTCAAAGTCAAGAGCACCTGTAAAGGAAAACAAATAATGTGGTCTATGCCGAGTTCAGAACAATAAAACAATAATTCAAATCAAGCCACCACTTTTTCCCCCCTTTCTGTAGAATAAAATAAGTGAGTTGTAAGAACCTACACTTAACAAGAAAGGCAGTTTTCTCTGCTTCAAAACTGAAAAAGAATTATATAAATTAAGCTAGTGAGGGAATGTAAACAGTTTGCACAGATATTGCTTAATGGAACAGTTTATACTAAGACAGGGAGGTAGTAGCAGATGATGCTCTATTTTTTAAAAGAATATTTTAAAACAAACTCTTGTCATTTTCCCTGTTCAGCAGAAGATGAATAAGTAACTTGTACATTACCCATCTGTGCTTTTTTCCCCCTAATACTATGCATTCATGAATTCGTATGTGAAAAGATACTGGCTTATGAATATATACAAAATATAGAAACAGTAGATGTATCAGTAACTTGAAGATCTCAACTTGAAGATCTAACTTGAAGCAAGTGCGTAAGTCAAAATATATTGATTACAACATTTAAACACCTTCCCCAAGAAGGCTTCTTCCAGATATATGGGACTGCAACTCTCAATGCCAGTCCAAAGATATAAGGAATCTTAATTTAATCCACACGTACATCTTTTGCAACATACAATATGGTAGCCAATTGCCGTAACATCTACTTTGCTTAGAAAGTGGAATGTTGCTTTATTTTATTCTGAGCTGCTGTAGTTACTAATTGCCACAAGAAATAACCTACAAAATATTGCTATTTATACTGACTAAAATCAATACCGTGTTTCCCTGAAAATAAGACCCTGTCTTATATTTTTTTTGAACCCTGAAATAAGCGCTTGGCCTTACTGCCATGCGCTCAAAAGCCCGATTGGGCTTATTATCAGGGGATGTCTTATTTTAGGGGAAACAGGGTATTACAGAACATTTTTAGTGTGTTAGACTGGAAAAGAATGTGCTAAACTTGTCCAAGGCAAAATAAAAATATTTTCATAAAAAAAGTCAGTGGGAAAAAAGTTGAAACTGTCCAAACGTATTTCAAATGTTAATGCAAAACATCAATATGAAAATGGCTCTATTTAAGCTTTTGTGACACAAAATGCAGCACCAATAGCCTTAAAACCATCTCATAAATCTTAAAAACAATGGGACAATACTTTCGGTACTGCCTCTTTTTAATGAGTGAGGGGAATCTCTTTGGAAGGGATCCATCATCCATAAGAGAGAAAACAGCATTTCCCAAACTGAAACTTTTTTTTGCTCGCACTCTGTAATACAATAATATTCAAATTACTAACCTGGTACATTTGGCATTTCTTGATTATTGCTCCCTGAAGGTGAATCAGATGTCTGTGCGTTGCTTTCATCAAATTCTCGTTTAAATATACACAGAAGGCATGAGATTCGGTAATCCAATCTCACATTCAAAATAAACTGGTGGTTCCAACATTTGAACAAAAATGAAAACAACATTAATAATACAATTTTATCCAGGTTGTATTCCAAGAGACCAATGAGCTTAAACATTTGATGGATCTTAGGTGTCAGCTTTGGATGCCATATTAGGCCGGAAGCTTCCGTGCTGCCACTTTCTCATGTGTGGGGAAGTAGGAGATGGGGGGGGATTTAGTAGAGGGGTTGTCTTTAGACATAATAGCATTTTTCCTGTCGGTAAGGTCAGGCCGATCCTGCATCTGGAGAAGGAGTGGTCAGAGTGCTGTTTCGAGATGGGACGGTTGGCGATTGGAGCATGTGATCAACTGTGGAGTCAGGGGATGGTTTTGGGGTTTTTTGATTGTCTGAGGGAAAACCTGGACCTCTTAGATTTGGGTTTTTCAGATGTGCCGGTTTACCTATCCTAGTAAATAGAACTTTGAAAAGATACTTGCTTCGGAGTTTTACTTGGGGTGGGTTTTTTTTCTGGAATGCTGACATTAGGTTTGACACATTTCAAGTATCCGTGAACCTTAGCCAGAAAGCACATGATATAAACAGAAACAACAAATAAATTTTTGAAGTATATTAAGTAACTGAGGTTATTTTCTATACTTAAAATCAACTGACATATGAAGAAATTTAATTTGAATCAATAGTGATTTGAGAGGGGAACAACAGAAGCAAAGCTTCATGCAGTTCTGAGACCTCTAAAGATAATCAAAAAACTGTAAATCTGAAGGTTGCCTTCTTTTTTAAGGTTGAGAAGGAGCAGTAGAAGCAGAGCTGACATTGCTAGGGGACAGAGTTAAATGCACCATCAGCTTAGAGCAGTTGCATTCCCACAAGGGCTCCAAGTCCAATTCCTCCCGAATTTTGTTGAGCCTTATCTGGCACCACTTTAATGTTGAACTTTAGTTGATGAGATTCTTGTACATAGGCTTGAATAAATCTATGCTACAGCTTAACTAGTGGTCCTAATTCTTCACGACTGACTGAAGCTTACATCAGATTTATATTAGCATTAGAATTGAAATAAACACTGTTTATTCCAGGTAAAGTGTGGAAAAACAGTACTATTGGTAATCAGTCTTAAAATGTTCATTGTATCGTATTGTAAAAAAAAAATCAGATTGTCTAAAACTGTTGAATAGCACTATACTCTATTAAACATATTTTGACCATACAACCATACAGTTTCAACTGGGTGCATTTAAGCCACCCAGAATCACTTCAACAGTGAGATGAATGACATATAAATGTAATAAAAGAAGTAAATAAATAAATTCTTACATTATCATCAGTGCTGGATATAAATGATTCCAAATTTACAGATGACCAATATTTGTAAGAAACAACAAAAAAATGGTACAAATCTTTTTAACAAATTAAGACGCTTGATCTTTCTAACTAGAGATATCAGAAAATAAATCTGTATGTCCAATCACTTCTGTATAGATATTTCTCCATAGTCAAGAATACTCCAAGCTTTATCATTCATTCAATCAATTTTTATGCCACCATCTCCACTATAAGGTGATTCTGGGAGGCTTACAGATTTATAGCAGGCATGAAAATCCTCAGCTTCCTAAATTCTCAAGATTCTTTCAAGAATGCATATCTCAAGAAAGAACTGAGTTATATCGAAGGATATGCTGTAACTTTATATATGTTGACTTGGATGGTGTTCAAATGTTCTCAGAACTGTACAGTAGACAAACTGTGCAAGGCTTAAAAGAGGTTCTGAAAAATGCTTAAATGAAGACTTTGAACTACTGTTAGTGGAGCATGTCAGTTCCTGCTTCCATTTCTATTAAATTGCTCTGCTCCTCATCTTTTCAATAATATTTTCCTTCTACTTATTCAGTGATTTACTGCAAAAGATTCATCAACAATTACCTTATGGCTAATATAGTTGGGGAAAAACATTTGATTACTTTTAATTCTAATTGTGTGGAATAAAAATCAAACCATAAGAAATAGTGACATATATATAAATGTTGTATGTTTGTCTTATGTTTTAATGTGTATAAATAAATAAAAATTTAAAAAAAGAATGAATTGACATCAATAAAAATGTCCATACTGTGTCATCTGAAGTTTACCTGGAGGATTTCGATTATTTTCAGTTTGGTATCCATTACCAGAATGTCCTCTTTCTCAGGTTCAACTTGTTTCACGTTACCTTCTGGGACAGCAGCCAAGGGCGTCATAGGCAAGAACCCACCACCTCTGAGTACCACTTGGGTCATGAGCTCTCCAACACCATGGATCGATCTCATCACATTGCTCCCTTCAGAAACAGATAAATACCCCAGACAAATATTTTAAATTAATTAATTAATTAATTAATTCACCAAATTTATTATTTTTATAAATAACTCAAGGTGGTAAACATACATAATAATCCTTCCTCCTCCTATTTTCCTCACAACAACAACAACCCTGTATGGTGAGGTGAGGTGAGTTGGGCTAAGAGGAATTGACTGGCCTAAAGTCACCCAGCCAGCTTTCATATCTAAACTAGAGTTGCATAATTCTTAATCAAGAGAAACCTCAAATTGCACCAATTCTCTATACTGGCATTTTGCCAGATACTCCTACAAATTACCATTCAAGGAATGTTGGGATCTTCTTATAATGCATAATTTCAAACTCTCAAGATTGTAAATGCAAGATTTCATGTAAGCTCAACAAACTTACATTTTTTAACAATACCAAGTAGAAATTATAAATGTTATAAATAAGATTCTAATCACCCATCTCCTTCCACTTATGACTGTGTGATTGTAACTTTGTTGCTTGTATCCTTATGATTTATATTGATATTGTTTCCTGGTTGCTTATTTGTGCCCTATAACTATCATTAAGTGTTGCACCTTAAGATTTTTGATGAAGGTATCTTTTCTTTTATGTACACTGAGAGCATACGCACCAAGACAAATTCCTTGTGTGTCCAATCAATTCTATTCTATTCTAATTCCTACATTGGAATGCTTCTGTAGGAAATACTATTCTAATTCTTAGTGTGAATGATTGTGGACAGCAATGTAATACCGCATCTGGCCTAAGGAAAAAGTCTTAAAGACCTTGCCATCCTATTATCTGATTCTGTTCTGACCCAGCCTTCGCAAGTAGTGATAAGACATTTACTCACAAGTAAAACAACCCCTTTTTATAACAGGGCAGTAACAGTCTTTTATTCACATGGATAAACAAAAAAAATCAAATGTAATTAGTCTCAACAAACCCGGGTTTAGCCAAGAAATTCGAATTGCTTGCTGTATACTAGAAACGAACGGCTGTCTGCAACAACCGGCCACTCCCAAACCCCTCCTATTTCCCAGCCAGGGAGGGGCTGGCTATCATCTGTGTCTGCCTCTCCTTGAGAGCCGGCTTACTGCTTTCCTTTTCTCTCCTCTCTTTTCCACTCAGTGCATACACACATCTGGGATGGCCCCCATCTGTTCCTTCCCCCTCCCTCATTTGTTCCGTCCTCCCCACCTGGGGAGGCTCTGCCTCTGTCTCTGATGCTGTTTCCTTATCAGAGCCTTCCAAAGGCCCTGAAGCTGGCCCAGGTTCTCCCTCAACCTCCTCCTCATCTGACTCTGCTACTAGCTCTGCTGGTTAGCCAACGGGCCACAACAGATGGGTCAAATGTCTCTCAACATCTCCTCCGCTTTTCCTTGCCATTCTTACCTCTACTTTCTTCCCCTTTTGTTGCCTTTGTAATAGGGAAAATAGTTGCAACATGAACACAGTCCAGAATAGCCAAGAGAATTTTTGTTAGTCTTAGAAGATCACAAAAATTATAGAAGCCAAAATATATCAGATTTCGGGCTAAGTTCACAACCTGTTTTTAAAAGAAGGAAAGATAATCAGTAGAACTGGATTTTTTCTTTTGCAAACTCAATATTCTTTTTAAAATTCAGAAAATTGTCTAAGACACCAAAGTCAGCCCTTTAAGTCCTCTCCTGCCTTTTAATTAACATTTAACATTCCTAGCCTCATTGATATTTTATATACTCCTTTTATGCTTTTAATATTTTACTACATATCACTCAGAATCTCTCTGTGGGAGAGATGGGCAGTTCTTAAATCTGACAAATAAATAAATGTAGAAATAATATTTGTATACAAAAGTTTCTAAATATCCTTATTCTAAAATACATACCAGTGCTATAGTACTGAATAATTAGTACCTATGGTTTTTTCCTCCCAGATTTTATGTTTTTGATTTTTATATTCCAGATAATTTAGGTTCTCTGGTGTTGAGGGGTTGTTTATTTTCTGTTATTATTTACATAATAAATACAATACAACACAAAGAATAACAAAATAACATTTTCATTTTAACGTATCCTTACATCTATCAGCCATTTAATTATTATTATTTTTCTTTCATGTTGATTAGATGTTAGGGATATTTAATGACAAAAACACTTTCTAGTGAGTAAAAACTTCTATCTATGATTTTGGAAAAATCTCCAGCATTTATAGCAGATGACAAATTTTCTAGGTCTTTTACATGAGGCAGACGGGAGCAACGTCATTTCTGTGGCAGCCTGACATAATTTGCCGAAAAGTCTTTACGAGAGGCCATTCAGCATCTCCATTATGGCTTTTCAGTGCCACATGAAAACCTCCTTGTTCTCTCAGGTATTTTAAGATTTTATTTTAATTAAATAAAAATTTAATTAAATAAGATACTGCTATTAGCATACTGAGATTTGTGCCCTATTGTATTTTAGTGCTGTTTCTAATTGCATAGTTATTGCTGTAATTTGCTAGCAAACTTCCCATTCAAGGCAAACTACTGGTTGGAAAGGTATAAAACTAAGCAAATAGAATAAGTTGCTGGAAAATATTTGAAGCTGCCTTTAACTATTGATATTATATTTTCAGCTGGCACAGGAAATCTTTCTCTTCTCTTGTCCTCATCCTTTTAACTCATTTTGGAATCTGGGTTTTTATTTTATTTTTATTTTTATTTGTACGCTGGACAGATGCTATGCAACTTATTTATGAATAAATCAGTTGGCAGACTTGAGAAAATATACAAATATGTATGCACGATCTGACCATTGAATCACTTATGGTTAGCATCACCAACATTTGTTCTTGCAGCTCAGCTGGATGCATAAAACATTTACCTCGAAGGTGAGTTTATTTTTTTCTTTATCAGAAAATGGGAATCTTTGGCAAACAACATCTCTTAAATATTCCTCCACAAACTCCATAGTTTGTGCAAACCTCTCCTTGATTTCGTCTTTGGAAGTTCCACTGCTGTCGTAGCTAAACAACAATTCAAAAACAAGAAAACAAAAAGTGACCATTTTTTAAAAAGTTCTGCCTCCTTTTTTTCCTGTGAAAAAAAATATCTACGCGAAATTTAGATTAACCCTAAACACTTAATGAAAATATAGGTAGTCCTCCACTTACAACAGTTTATTTAATGATCAATCAAAGTTACAAGGCATTGAAAAAAGTGACTTATGACCATTTTTCACACTTACGACCATTGCATGGTCATGTGTTCAAAATTAAGATGCTAGGCACCTGGTTCATATTTATGATGGTTGCAGTGTCCTGGGGTCATGTGATCCCCTTTTGCGACCTTCTGACAAGCAAAGTCAATGGGGAAGCTAGATTCACTTAACAACTGTGTGGCTAACATAAGACCTGCAGTGATTCACTTAACAGCTATGGCAAGAAAGGTCATAAAATGGGGCAAAACTCACTTAGCAAATGTCTTACCTAGCAACATTAATTTTGGGCTCAACTGTGGTTGTAAGTCAACCACAATTTTATAATTTGTACAACTGTAGGTTCTCACTCAATTAGGTGGGGTTTTTTTTGCGTTCATTACATTACGCAAGCACAGAATAGTTTGTACAATTTTATAATTTGCATAGAACGTGACGAGTGATACTGGAAATTCTTACCAGAAGGAATATAGCAGGCACTTTTTTCAACTAACCAATTTTATTAAAAGGCATCAAATTTTGTGAACTGGAAAAGATGTTATTAGACTCTTTCCGATTTGGTTTTTTGCAACAACAGGCTAACACAACAATTCTCCTACAGGAGAATTCTTTAAGAGTAAGAAGACTCCCAAGGATTTAAGGTCACCGTGCTTCATTTAGAGCAGGGGTTCAAACTCAAGGCCTGTGGGCCGCATTCGGCCCACAGTCTGCTTAGATCTGCCTGTGGGGCCACCCTGGAAACATCAAAGGATCAGCCTGTAGTACCTCTGCCAGTGAAAACAGGGCCCTCCCGAGCTCCGTTTTCGCTAGCAGAGGGTTGCAGGAGGCTGTCACAGCCAGAAGCGAAGCTCAGGAGCCCATTTTCACTGGTAGAGCACTCAGGCCACCACTGGTGCCCCTGACACAAGTTATGTTGAACTGGCCATTCCTACCCTGGCCATCCCCACCCTCGCCACCCCGAGATCAAACACCACCCTGATGCAGCCCTCAATGAAATTGAGTTTGATACCCCTGATTTAGAGAATCATTTGGTCACAAATACTCACTCATCAATTGCTATTTCAGATGGTATCTCTGACCATAGTCGAGCATATTTCACTGGCGTCACTTGTTCTTGCGGATCTCGGTCAACATGCATGTGCAACATCAGTCGACAAAACGAAGCTCTCAAGTCATAAGGCAAATTCTCATCCGACATGCAGCGAAGAATCAGGTCTACATCCAACTGCCCAGATATTTCATTTATAGCTAAGTACTGGCGATCAAGGCACATCCGAGCAAAAAGATTCAGCTGGTACCTTGTAAAGCAGAAGAAAAATTAGGAAAGCATCATTTTACCCGAGAGACTGAAAAATCGTCATCATCACCATGGCAGTTTGCATTAAAGAAATTATAATCAAATTAATGAAAGATAAAAGATGCCAAGTATAACAGATCACTTGTAAAGAAGCAGGAGGTCTCATTCTCCATTACCAAAGGCTTGGGGTACAGCAATAGCAGAGTGGGGGACATCTGGATCTTGGGGGGGTGGACTTAATTCTAAAGGGCAAGCACTGCTACAGAGAAGTAGCAGTGCTTGCTATCTTAACATGATAAGATACATATTCTGAGGTGATGAGTGCAAAATACATTTTATGGATTATGGAAATATATTTTAAAAATAATCAGATTTAAAAAATAGAGGATAAATGACACTGTAAATTTAGTTAAAAAATACTCATGCTTCAAGGCCTCATTCCCTATTTAACTAAACTCGGAAATCTGCCATGAAACTGGAAACTGGAGCAGCTGACATTGTGTATATGTATTTTATTTATTTATTTATTTATTATTTAAATTTCTATACCGCCCTTCTCCCGAAGGACTCAGGGCGGTTCACAGCCAGATAAAAATACATAATAATATTACAATATAAATACAATTAAAATACAATTAAAAAACTTATTCAATTGGCCGAGATTAAAATTTAGGATAAATAATAAAAAACCCATTAAAAACCCATAAATTTAAAAACTAACCCAGTCCTGCACAGATGAATAAGTGAGTTTTAAGCTCGCGACGAAAGGTTCGGAGGTCCGGAAGTTGACGGAGTCCTGGGGGGAGTTCGTTCCAGAGGGCGGGAGCCCCCACAGAGAAGGCCCTTCCCCTGGGCGTCGCCAGACGACACTGTCGCGCCGACGGCACCCTGAGGAGTCCCTCTCTGTGAGAGCGCACGGGTCGGTGAGAGGTATTCGGTAGCAGTAGGCGGTCCCGTAAATAGCCCGGCCCTATGCCATGGAGCGCGTTGAAGACGTTCACCAAAACCTTGAAGCGCACCCGGAAGGCCACAGGTAGCCAGTGCAGTCTGCGCAGGATAGGTGTCACGCGGGAGCCACGAGGGGCTCCCTCTATCACCCGCGCAGCCGCATTCTGGACTAACTGAAGCCTCCGGATGCCCCTCAAGGGAAGCCCCATGTAGAGAGCATTGCAGTAATCCAGACGAGACATCACGAGGGCGTGAGTGACTATGCACAAGGCATCCCGGTCTAGAAAGGGGCGCAACTGGCGCACCAGGCGAACCTGGTGGAAAGCTCTCCTGGAGACGGCCGTCAGGTGGTCTTCAAAAGACAGCCGTTCATCCAGGAGAACGCCCAAGTTGCGCACCCTCTCCATCGGGGCCAATGACTCGCTCCCAACAGTCAGCCGTGGACTCAGCTGACTGTACCGGGATGCCGGCATCCACAGCCACTCCGTCTTGGAGGGATTGAGCTTGAGCCTGTTTCTCCCCATCCAGACCCGTACGGCTTCCAAACACCGGGACAGCACTTGATAGCTTCATTGGGGTGGCCGGTGTGGAAAAGTACAGCTGGGTGTCATCAGCGTACAGCTGGTACCTCACACGAAGCCACTGATGATCTCACCCAGCGGCTTCATATAGATGTTGAACAGAAGGCGAGAGAATCGACCCCTGCGGCACCACAAGTGAGGCGCGCGGGTCGACCTCTGCCCCCCCGTCAACACCGTCTGCGGCCGGTCGGAGAGATAGGAGGAGAACCACCGATAAACGGTGCCTCTCACTCCCAATCCCTCCAACCGGCGCAGCAGGATACCATGGTCGATGGTATCAAAAGCCGCTGAGAAGTCTAATAGGACCAGGGCAGAGGAACAACCCCTATCCCTGGCCCTCCAGAGATCATCCACCAATGCGACCAAAGCCGTCTCAGTGTTGTAACAGGGCCGGAAGCCGGACTGGAACGGGTCTAGATAGACAGTTTCCTCCAGGTGCAGGGGAAACTGATATGCCACCATACTCTCTACAACCTTCGCCGCGAAGCGAAGGTTGGAGACCGGACGATAATTACCTAAAACAGCCGGGTCCAGGGAAGGCTTCTTGAGGAGGGGCCTCACTACCGCCTCTTTCAAGGCGGCAGGAAAGACTCCCTCCAACAAGGAAGCGCTCGTAATCACCTGGAGCCAGCCTCGTGTCACCTCCTGAGTGGCCAGCACCAGCCAGGAGGGGCACGGGTCCAGTAAACACGTGGTGGCATTCAATCTACCCAGCAACCTGTCCATGTCCTCGGGAGCCACAGGGTCAAACTCATCCCAGACAATATCACCAAGACCGCCCTCAGACGCCCCGTCCGAATCGCCACAATTTTGGTCCAGACCATCCTGAAGCTGAACGATTTTATCGTATAGATAACCGTTAAACTCCTCAGCACGTCCCTGCAATGGGTCATCCCGCTCCCCCTGATGAAGGAGGGAGTGGGTCACCCGAAACAGGGCAGCTGGGCGGTTATCTGCCGACGCAATGAGGGAGGAGGCGTAGCAACGCCTCGCTTCCCTCAGTGCCACTAGGTAGGTCCTAGTATAGGATCTAACTAGTATCCGATCAGCCTCTGAACGGCTGGACCTCCAAGAACTCTCTAGGCGTCTTCTCCGGCGTTTCATCCCCCTCAGCTCCTCGGAGAACCAAGGAGCCGGTTGGGATCTGCGCCGGGTCAGAGGCCGCAGAGGCACGACACGGTCTATGTATCTATATGTATAAACGGGATCATGTACAAAACATATATTGTTAGCATCCAATATCCAGTTTCAAACTGCTAGACATTCCATGCTTACACAGGACATGGAAATCATCAAACTTGAAAGTGAAGCATTCAAATGAGGCTATAATGATGGCAATTTCTCACTAAATTAGCTTTTTCTGTGTATATTACATTACACAAACACAGACTTGGAATCCAAACTACTTACAGAATGTTTTGAATAACACTACCACATAGTCAAATATTTTTGAAAAATGTATCAGATTGACCAATGCTACTTACCTCTAAAAGAACAGCCTATAAAGAACAAAATAATAGTTCTATATTTTAGAAAATAAAGAAGGATTCTCATGGAGACTGCTGATTTTCCTAATCCTTTTGGCTATTTGTAATTCAGAAGCAGCTGTATAAAACCACACTCAGTACATGGTCACTGTATGAAGCAGAGTGATTCTATGAATCTGTTGTCAGAGCTCTATGAAATTGTTATCACAGCAAGGTATTTCCTATATCCAAATATCTATGGAGATTCATAGTCATCCAGGTCATGGTTTGTCCCAAAGGTGCTTTTTCAAGTGGCAGCTGGACCTTCTTCAGCTCAGAACTGAAGAAGCTTCTTGGATGAGAAGCGAAACGTCTTCAAAAAAAAAATCAGAAAGTCCAGCTGCCTCTTGAAAAAGCACCTTTGGTACTATATCCAAATAATTCCAAATTGAAAATGTTTTGATAGCTACCATTTAAAATTAACTATGAATATTAGAGTTCAAGTCATAAGAATAGGCCATTTAATAAAATTACAAACAGCTCTAGTGTAGACATTTCAGGTTATGCTACTAAAGCCAAGGATTACTTGTCATGTTAACCTGTAGTAGCTTAGGATATCTCGGTCTTCCTTCTGTCCTTCTTTGGCATCTTGTGCCAGCTCTCTGATACTCTTACTGCGGACCTCTTTGCTGCTGTCTCGCCAGAATAACCAGACTTCTTCTTCGTCCTCACCAACCTCCAGGGAGTTCTCTCCAGATGATAACTCCTCAAACTCAAAACGAGACAGGACCAGTCTGAAGAATTGTGCAAAAATGAAGAACAGTTATTTGTATTTCTACCTTCAGGGATGAGTGAGTGGATTCCCATTAGATTTCCAAACCCGAGGTAACATCACATCCTTTCAAGGTAGTCCCCAACTTATCACCATTCATTTAATGACTGACTGGAGTTACAGCGGCACTGAAAAAATGTGATTTAGAGCCAATTCTTGCACTTACAACCACTGCAGCATCCCCACAGTCATGGGTCAAAATTCAGGTGCCTGACAACCGGCATTTATGATGGTTGCAGCATTCCAGAGTTTTAGTATCCCCATTTGAAACCTTCTCAGCCAGCTTTTGATAAGCAAAGTCAACAGGGAAAGCCAGGTTCATTTAACAACCACATGATTCATTTAACAAAGGCAGTGATTCTCTCAACAACCATGGCAAATTATCAGGCATGATTCATTCAACCACTACCTTGCTTAGCAATGGAAATTCTGGTACCAAATGTAGTCATAAGTTGAGGACTATCTATAGTAAGAAATCATGCATTTTACAGCAATAGCTCTTATTGATTGCTTTAAAACCTATTTCAACAGATATTGTCTAGTCTAGGCTTATAAACTGATTGGAGAATCCAGAAAGCACCCATGCTGTTGCTATTAATAACTCTACTTATTATTATTATTTTTGCATTTCTCTCAAATTGGTAGTAATTTTATTTGCCATCTTTGCTATAGTTGTCCTCTTTCTAAAATGAATAAATCTATTTAAAAATGTCTAAACTTACTTAGTCTCGATAAGTATGTCAGCATTTGCTGGATTTAATACAGCTTTACAAATCAGCTCCTGAGTGACCGGAATAGACTTGTTCATAGACACACAAAGATCAGAAAGATAGTCCAAGAATCTATTCAGAGAAGAAAACAAAGAGTATAAAATGGGCACAATATTTCAGATTCCACTAAACTATATTATAAGCAGCATGATAAAGATTTGCAGAAATATATTTGTGGCTTCATACAGTAGTACATAACTACAAAGCCCTTGAGCTGATTTACCGGTTTTGATCATCTAACACCTCCTTTTAAAAATCTTTCAATTTCAAAAATTGCTAAGATTCTCAGAGAATCAAGATGCATCCATTTTCAGATAGCAGCAGATTCTATTTCAATAAACTATACTAATCCATAATAATGTAAGGTAGAATAGAGCTAAAAAAGAGAGGATCTCCATTAAAATGTGAAAGCGCAAGGGTTGAATGCAAAGAACAGGTATTTGGATAACCTGTTCAACATCTTAGAAAGTATTAGAAGTCCGGCTATTAGGAGGGATATCACAGTACAGCAGCAGAATAAGACATAAATAAATAGCAAACATATACAGTAAACTCTGAACTGCTATTAGCCGTATGGCTATCTGAGCCACAATTGAAGGGTTCATTCCTCCTCTATTATTATTATTAGCTGGATACCCATGCTTCGCTACAAAACTATGTGATGGGGCTTGATAAATTGGCATTTAAAGCTTGAAAATTAACGAGTAGTTAAAAAGTGACCGTATTGTTTCGTTCGAGACAGTAAACTAAGTTTCTGTTACAGATGAAGACATTATTGAAATGTAACAACAATGAAATAGATGGGCTTAAGCCCTTTAATCCCAGCAGCAACCGTGGGTGTTTTGTCTATGTAGCCAGGCTAATAAGTTGCATAGCATAGACTTTCAATTTGTCCCTCAGATGAATTGCTCAGGACCTCCCTGTAAACAACATTTCTGGTTTTGCTGTTTGGCTGGAGGATGACCAGGGTATCAGGTGAACTGACTCTGGAGCATGCCACATAGGACTGGCCATGGGAGAAACTGTCACTCCTCAGATGCACACCAGCTGCTTTCAAAGTCTGTCCCTCTGCCTTATTGATGGTGATGGTGTAGCAAACCTTAATGGGAAATTATAGATGTTTGAACTCAAAGCGGTAGTCTGATGGGATCAGAAGAATTCAGGGTATGAAAACAGTTTCTCCCTGATTGATGCCTGTGAAAATTGTGGCTTCGATTATGTGTTTGTACAGAGTCTTCACCTGAAGCCTGGTGCCATTGCACAGTTTTGGAAGGGTTAGATTGCGTAACAGCATGATTGGTGCGCCAACCTTGAGGTACTCTCAATTTTCACGTACATATCAACCAGAAATTGATTGAGAAGGTTGTGGAACAGCAGTAGGTAGCATTCTTCACCATCATGCTCCATTATTCTGTAGCTGTAAAAGGCAGCAGCAGCCACAGTCTTCTTGAGAGGGACCTTGGTGTTTGGGTCGCACTGAGGTATATTGATGTTAACAGCCAACTTCTCCATGGCAGAATATCAGAGGGTATTGGAGAGCGTCATAGGCAAAGTGCATCTCACTGATTTGTAACAATCTGTTGTCTCTGCTGTGGAGAACGATATCTCTCTTCTCAAAATCTTGGCTGAAAATGAGAACAGCCATTTCTGTAGTTGTGGGGGCATTGAAATGACCTCAGTGCTCTCCAGAAGACTTCCTATTGGCATTAATCACCACTTGGAAGTCCTTGTGGCCCTTAGGAATAGAATCAACAGTAGCCTTAAATTTCAGAATATACTTGTGTTCACGCAGCAACTTCTACAGTTGACTAACCAGTTGTAGATTAACGCCTAGGTAGATTTCACAACTGATGTCCCTCTCATTGTCATCATCACCAACAAAGTATATCTGGAGAAATGAAGGCTGCTGGTGAGGCCCGCCACGATACTCCTTATCCTGTGGTAGACCTGCCACTCCACTTTGAATGTTGGCATAAAATTTCCCTCCTTCACCTCTCTGGCTCCAAAAGACACTATTTGGAAGCATCCGTTGTACTTCTGGACAGCAGAAAGAAAGTGCTTTGCCATTGGATGCTGGTGCGTGAGAAGGCTGTTCAGGGGAGGGCTTAAGGGGAGGGATGTGGACTTTACCGCCACTGCAGCACATCTTGGGACTCTCATCCTGCCATTTTAGAGCATGGCACCAGGCAAAGGGTAATCGGGGTCCAAGATCAACAAACCTATCCCTGGAATAATCAGTCTGAGGTTCATATTTAAAACCAGACAAATACATATTAGTCCAAGATACTGATCTCATTTGTGACTGATTAATATAGGGGTTATTAGATGTATACTTTTTTACAGCCTATCTACTGACTTGGGGCTGAGTTTGATGATACTTGTGTACAGCTTCCCTTACTTGTGTTTTCTTAATCACATCTGTAAATCTTTTTCTGCATTTTTTGCTTCTTTTCCCTTTAACTGGTATTACAGTAGAAGGAACAGATTTATCTGAACTGAGGAGGAAAATAAGGGGGGGAAATCTGCCACTGCCTATCAGCATCCATCGGTATTCATCTAGCTAGCATCCTGTCAACGTGTGAGAAAGTTGAGGGGTGTTTGGAAATTCAAACAATATTTGCTGTGTGAGCAAGAAGGAGATAGGAAGGAGGCTGGGCGTGGCTTAGCTCAACTGTTCTGTAGTAAAGCTGCTTGCTGCTGTGAAAGTAAAACTGAAAGTGAAACTCTTCTCTGCTTTTATTTTATATTTGGAACAGATTTCTTTTCAGGTGGGGAGGGGGAGCAGAACTCCTTAGCATCAGGGCGTGTTAATCATAATATAGGAAATACTAATGCTCTGATGGTCATTTTGAAGAATCCTTTCTTAGTGAGCACCTAGAAGCCAAGAGGAACATATGTGGCAAATTTCAAGTTTGTAGGATTTACGTTTCTGGAGATTTTGTGATTATGGCGTGAGTGGTTTTCACTTTTATATATATATATAGATTATTATTTGTTTGCAGACAAATTGATTAAAAAACTTACCTGGGTTCTCGGTTTTTTCTTACAAGGCTTACAAAGGTATCAATCTCAGCAGCTGTGATGTGTTTCTCCAACAGTTTGCGATTGTTGTGGAGCAAGGCTGTTATAGTGTCTTCTGCTAAGACATCATAGCCAATTTGTTTCTGCATGAAGCCAAACTGCTTGGCTATATATTCCTGGCAAAGTATTAAAAAGGGGGAGGGAGAAAGAAAACAAATGCTAATTCCACTATAATATTTATTTTTATAGACTTAAGGGAGTTATTGGTTGTTCTTAATGAAAAACCAGGCATATCCCTAAGACTGAACCAGATGTTCAGTCCTGATTTTTGGCCCAGTTGCTATTCAAATTAAATCATAGTTTATCCACTTTGCATTAAGCAATTGACAATTATTTTCCATTTAAACAGAAGGCCCAAATATCAGATGGATGGAAGTTTGCAAGCTGAAGATCCATTCAGAATGATGGAATGATTCCACATTTATCCAATCCAAAGTAAAAAGTTCTTTAGTTAGAAAATAAAAATCAGATGTGGGTATAGGATGGGATATATCTGGCATGATATATACTAGCATTACTTAGTTCTTGTGAAAAAGGTCCTGTGAACTTTTTGGACCCAAACAGAAAACAAGCAAGCAGCATGACATAGCTGAGAACAGCAGAAGTATAATTTCCAAATCATGGCAGTATCTCTACTCAGAATCTACATAAAGTACTGCATCCAATCCCAGGAATTTAAGAACAGCTTAGAGAAATAACAGGTACATACCAAAGCATTGGGAATAAAAGAGATTGAAGAAGTTAGGAGTATTTAACTTCAATAAAGATGCTGAGGGAGGATACCACAGCATTCTTCATACATGGAAGGATATCACACAGTAAAAGGTATAGAATAACAGAGTTGGAAGCGACCTTGGAGGTCTTTTAGTCCAACGCCTTGCTTAGGTAGGAAACCCTACACCACTTCAGATAAATGGTTATCCAACATGTTTTCTCTCATTCCAGATTGTAAAATGCAAATCATGGTCAAGTTAGCAGAAAGATATGTTGTGATAAGTAAGAACTATTCTTCCTAACAGTAAGAGCATTCTGTGTCACAAACACAGACCAAGAAAGGCACTGGGCTCATCTTTGTTAGATGAGTTAAAGAGGAGGCAAGCAATCTCTTAAGGATGCTTTCATTTGGAGTTCTGCATAGAGCAGGTGCTTAGATTTAGTGGCCTAAAAATAGTCCCTTCCAAGTCGGTGACAATGATTCTTGTCAAAAAACATAGAAGTGGCTTGCCATGGCCACCTTCTATTTTATTTATTTATTTTGTCAAACACAACAATATATATAAGTATAAGCATGAAATAACCATATAAACTGAATATAACCAAAGGGAACATTAGGACAGGAACGGTAGGCACGCTGGTGCTCTTATGCACACCCCTTACAGACCTCTTAGGAATGGGGTGAGGTCAACAGTAGATAGTCTTTGGTTAAAGTTTTGGGGATTTTGGGATTCTAGTATGTTTGTTCAATTTCTCAATCTACTGGTAATTTGGTCCATCCAAAAGCATTTCTGTACAGTTTATTTTTTTTAGATCAGCTAAGGCTAGCTAGGTGCTGCAACCTGATAAGCTTTAATTCTTTCAAATTTTACTCACTTGATTTTTCCTGTAGTCTTGTTGGGAATGTCTTAACACTCTGTAACAGAGGCGGCAGATATGTCTGAACGGAGCATGGCGCTGATCTCCAAGTTCCTCCAATCTCAGCATCGGCCCATCTCCACAGTCAGTAAACGGGGCTTGCAATAACTTGAAAATCTGGAGCATAATTTGAGGAAGGAAGAAATTACCTTTCCTGTCATCACAATCAGAAATGTGTATAAGCTCTTACTAATTACAGGAGTTGTGTACTTTACCTGCTTTAGAATATTTTGCTCTCTCATTAGTTTTTGCCGTTCTCGGTTTGGCTTTGAGAACATGACTTCAAGTACATCTTGACCAGAATTTGTTCCACCAGTAACAAAATATACCAAATCTTCCAGCAACTTTGTAACAGACCTAGAGATATATATATTTTTAAAGAAAATATAGTTCTTAGTACAAAATTAAATTCCAGCATATCCACACACAGTAATGTATTCTGTAACTCTATTCAGTTAAGAAGATAGGTGCATACTGTATTAAGAATATTTAATCCAAAACCAATATCAAAATTTCTTTAAATTCTTAAAAAAAAATTCAGAAGCGCAAACCCAAGATGAATTTAGCAATATTTTCTATTGCCTAAACTAATGTAGGATTTTCAATCTGGTTGTGGTCTTGTCATGCTCTCACAAAATTACTAATACAAACATGGAGATTCTGTAAGACTGAATCATCTGATACAGTTTTAGCTATTTTGAAAGTGCTTGTTTTTATTTCATTTTGAACTCTGTAACTACTTCTGGAGGTATTGCAGTATTTCATATTGATGCTGCAAAAATGGATATAAAAACTATATTTTTTGAATGGCAATTCTCTATTTTTTAAAAAAACAGATTATGACCCTCTTACCTCCTTTCATTCTGAGTTACTGTTCCTTTCTCCAGTTTGCCAGCAATGGAGCCCAATACTTTGCTTGCATCGTTTGCAAAGTCCAAATCTCGAACTTCGGCAGGAGAAACTGGTACCACGGCAAAAGCTTCTTTGTCCTCTTTTACAGGAGAGGTGCCAATCTTTTTTTATATATAAAAAAAGTAATTTTAGTACTTAAGAACAAAAGAAATGGTGGTAAGGAATGCATTAGAGAAATAGTGGTTAACATTTAACAGGAAACACTATGGTGCACAATTCAATTTCTTTTTTTTGTAAGATATACATGAAACCCATATCTTTAAGTATTTCAATTATTTATTTAGGAGAATTATGCCAGTATGCATTACATTCATAAATCCGGGTTTACGGAAAAAGAGTCCCTCTCTTTCTCATTAGCAGAAATCGTAACACTACAAAAAATACAAAAATAATAGGTTTAAGGCTGTTACAATAAGGGGAAAGTTTACCAAGTCAGTACAAAAAGCGAGCAGTCAGCACAGGGTCTGTATAATCGGTACAGGATCGGTACAAGTATGGCCACTCCCAATTGGACTGTTTCATTGGACTGTTCACCTCCCGATTGGACTGTTACAACAAGTTCTACATGGAACTACTTTGAAAGCTATCCAGAAGCTTCAATTTATCCTGAATGCAGCAACACAGATAATTATGGGTACATACAGTGGTGGGATTGAGGTAATTTAACAACCGGTTCTCTGCCCTAATGATTTCTTCCAACAACCAGTTTGCCAAACTGTTCAGAAAGTTAACAACCGGTTCTCCTGAAGTGGTGCGAACTGACTGAATCCCACCACTGAACTGAGGGTAGGACAAGAAGCAATGGGTGGAAACTAATCAAGGAAAGAAGCAACTTAGAACTAAGGAGAAATTTCCTGACAGTTAGAATAATTAATCCGTGGAACAACTAGCCACCAGAAGTTGTGAATGCTCCAACACTGGAAGTTTTAAAGAAGATGTTGGATAACCATTTGTCTGAACTGGTGTAGGGTTTCCTGCCTAAGCAGTGGGTTGGACTAGAAGATCTCCAAGGTCCCTTCCAACTCTTCTATTCTATTCTATTCTATTCTATTCTATTCTATTCTATTCTATTCTATTCTATTCTATTCTATTCTATTCATCTCATTATGTTCTTGTAATACCTGGTACTGACTCCCAATAGGCTTCCACATGCAATTCAGGGTGTTGATTATTACCTCAAAAGCCTTACGTAGCATATGACTGGGCTATTTGAGGGATCACATTTTCATAAGAACACATGTGAGCCCTACATGCTTCCATGGGGAGAGTATGATCTAGGTTCCTTCTTTTACATCTTAGTCATTGTATGGGACCAAGGAAGTGTGCCTTTTCTGCAGTTGTACCTATTCTCTGGAATGATCTCCCCCCTGCCATGTGTGAGACACCCCCAGCACTTCTTACTTTTAGGAATGTCCTTAAGACCTGACTCTTCTCCCAGGCATTGGGGCCCAAGGAGTGGGAGTCACTTTGTAGTTCTTTAATTATATGATTTGTCAGCAATTTATACTTACTGTATGTACTGTATTGTTCACTGTTACTTTTTTTCTTTTTTGATATAAGGTTTGTTACTATCAATATACTGTCTAGAGTTACACAGTTTTAGTTGGGTAGCCCTAAAAATCTTTAAAATGAATTAGTAATCCAGCGTGCATCATTTATGGGATACAAAAGACATTGGGAGCAAGTACCATGATCCAAAAGCCTTTTGAAAGTGCTTGTTTTTATTTCATTTTGAACTCTGTAACTACTTCTGGAGGTATTGCAGTATTTCATATTGATGCTGCAAAAATGGATATAAAAACTATATTTTTTGAATGGCAATTCTCTATTTTTTAAAAAAACAGATTATGACCCTCTTACCTCCTTTCATTCTGAGTTACTGTTCCTTTCTCCAGTTTGCCAGCAATGGAGCCCAATACTTTGCTTGCATCGTTTGCAAAGTCCAAATCTCGAACTTCGGCAGGAGAAACTGGTACCACGGCAAAAGCTTCTTTGTCCTCTTTTACAGGAGAGGTGCCAATCTTTTTTTATATATAAAAAAAGTAATTTTAGTACTTAAGAACAAAAGAAATGGTGGTAAGGAATGCATTAGAGAAATAGTGGTTAACATTTAACAGGAAACACTATGGTGCACAATTCAATTTCTTTTTTTTGTAAGATATACATGAAACCCATATCTTTAAGTATTTCAATTATTTATTTAGGAGAATTATGCCAGTATGCATTACATTCATAAATCCGGGTTTACGGAAAAAGAGTCCCTCTCTTTCTCATTAGCAGAAATCGTAACACTACAAAAAATACAAAAATAATAGGTTTAAGGCTGTTACAATAAGGGGAAAGTTTACCAAGTCAGTACAAAAAGCGAGCAGTCAGCACAGGGTCTGTATAATCGGTACAGGATCGGTACAAGTATGGCCACTCCCAATTGGACTGTTTCATTGGACTGTTCACCTCCCGATTGGACTGTTACAACAAGTTCTACATGGAACTACTTTGAAAGCTATCCAGAAGCTTCAATTTATCCTGAATGCAGCAACACAGATAATTATGGGTACATACAGTGGTGGGATTGAGGTAATTTAACAACCGGTTCTCTGCCCTAATGATTTCTTCCAACAACCAGTTTGCCAAACTGTTCAGAAAGTTAACAACCGGTTCTCCTGAAGTGGTGCGAACTGACTGAATCCCACCACTGAACTGAGGGTAGGACAAGAAGCAATGGGTGGAAACTAATCAAGGAAAGAAGCAACTTAGAACTAAGGAGAAATTTCCTGACAGTTAGAATAATTAATCCGTGGAACAACTAGCCACCAGAAGTTGTGAATGCTCCAACACTGGAAGTTTTAAAGAAGATGTTGGATAACCATTTGTCTGAACTGGTGTAGGGTTTCCTGCCTAAGCAGTGGGTTGGACTAGAAGATCTCCAAGGTCCCTTCCAACTCTTCTATTCTATTCTATTCTATTCTATTCTATTCTATTCTATTCTATTCTATTCTATTCTATTCTATTCATCTCATTATGTTCTTGTAATACCTGGTACTGACTCCCAATAGGCTTCCACATGCAATTCAGGGTGTTGATTATTACCTCAAAAGCCTTACGTAGCATATGACTGGGCTATTTGAGGGATCACATTTTCATAAGAACACATGTGAGCCCTACATGCTTCCATGGGGAGAGTATGATCTAGGTTCCTTCTTTTACATCTTAGTCATTGTATGGGACCAAGGAAGTGTGCCTTTTCTGCAGTTGTACCTATTCTCTGGAATGATCTCCCCCCTGCCATGTGTGAGACACCCCCAGCACTTCTTACTTTTAGGAATGTCCTTAAGACCTGACTCTTCTCCCAGGCATTGGGGCCCAAGGAGTGGGAGTCACTTTGTAGTTCTTTAATTATATGATTTGTCAGCAATTTATACTTACTGTATGTACTGTATTGTTCACTGTTACTTTTTTTCTTTTTTGATATAAGGTTTGTTACTATCAATATACTGTCTAGAGTTACACAGTTTTAGTTGGGTAGCCCTAAAAATCTTTAAAATGAATTAGTAATCCAGCGTGCATCATTTATGGGATACAAAAGACATTGGGAGCAAGTACCATGATCCAAAAGCCTTTTGAACAATGTTTCTTTTCTTCCTACAAACATATGCACTTAAAGCAAGTTATTCTTTTGTCCCAGTAATGAGTGAGGCTGGATAGAAGTGCTTTATTTAACTAATTTACTCTATTGTGCTTAATTGTAAATTGTAACTATACTGAACATGCAATACATAAACTTTTTCACGTCTTCAATCAGACTTGTATCTAGCAATATCAACATAGGCAAGTTCATGTACTTCTCTGCACAACAGTTTTCGAAGTGATTTGCCACTTCACTCAGGGCTCAGAGAAAGGGCTCAGAGAAAGTGTCTGGCCCAAACTGGCTCAGTGCCTAACGCAAGACTAGAACTCATATTCTCCTGATTTCTAACTTGATGCCTATGCACTATCCCAAGCTTCTCAATTAAACATTATTACAACTTTATAAATGATGTACTAGGTCAAATTTGATGGGTCTTTGGTGATCTCTGAGCTTGGTTGTTTTCTTGCAGATGTTTCATTACCTAAACTGGGTAACATCATCAAAACTAGCACTGATGATGTTATTAAGTTTGGGTGATGAATCATCTGCAAGAAAACAACCAGCTGAGAAAGCATCAAGGACCCTTAATTTCAACCCTGAGCTACAAATAGAATAGAACAGAATAGAATAGAATAGAATAGAATAGAATAGAATAGAATAGAATAGAATAGAATAACAGAGTTGGAAGGGATCTTGGAGGTCTTCTAGTCCAACCCCCTGCTCAGGTAGGAAACCCTACACCATTCTAGACAAATGGTTGTCCAAACTCTTTTTACAAAACTTCCAGTGTTGAAGAATTCACAACTTCTGGAGGCAAATTGTTCCACTGGTTAATTGTTCTGTCAGGAAATTACTTCTTAGTTCTAGGTTGCTTCTCTCCTTGATTAGTTTCCATCCATTGCTTCTTGTCCTGCCTTTAGGTGCTTTGGAGAATAGCTTGACTCCCTGTTCTTTGTGGCAACCCCTGAGATATTGGAACACTGCTATCATGTCTCCCCTAGTTCTTCTTTTCATTAAACTAGACATACCCAACTCCAGCAACTGTTCTTTATATGTTTTAGCCTCCAATCCCCTAATGATCTCTGCTGCTCTTCTCTGCACTCTTTCTAGAGTCTCCACATCTTTTTTACATTGTGGTGACCAAAACTGGATGCAGTATTCCAAGTGTGGCCTTACTAAGGCATTATAAAGTGGTATTAACACTTCACATGATCTTGATTCTATCCTCCTTTATCGGTAGGTCAAACATGTAATAATCTTAGACTTGCTAATTTTGTTCTCTAAACAGTTTCATGAACTGAGTTCCTTGCAGGACTTACTTTAAGCATCACAGGTTTTTCTTCTTCTTTATCAATCGGGATATTTGTGCTGTGAACCCAGGTATTTGTACATAGATGTCTAAGCCTGACGTAAGAGTTCCTGAAAGGACCAGATACATTTACATTAAAGACATTCCAGATGCACAAATCTGTAATAATTTCTCAAGATGTTCGTGAAAAACAAAATAAATAAAATTAACTTTTCAAACAATCAATTTTTATGGCATGGTAGTGAATGAAGCTGAATTGAAACAACCAGGCATTTTGCACTAAAATGCTTCTTTGAAGAGTAAATAAAAATTGTTTTTTTAAGCTAGAATATCTGTCCCAGATAACATTGCCAGCATCTGCCTAAATCTGAAATCGTTGATAAAGTTGTAGATTTAAATTTGCTTCTGGAACACCTTGCTTCTACTTTTTACGCATCACTCTGCTTTTTAAGGGCCCATTCAAATGCCCAGTTCATACCATGGAATTAATGGATTATGGAAAATGTTTCATTTCTACCTGCTCTGAACACAAAATTTCATAAAACGCCGTTTTAAGTACTAAACCGCTGATTCAAGCATGAAATGAAGTACTTTGAGCTTAGAAAGAGCTGTTTCAAACATTAGCTGTTAGAAACTGTTCAGAATATTCCATTTCATGCCAATGAAATGTAGCACTTGAAACAGTTTGAAATAAAACTAGTTTAACATCCCAATTTTTTTCTAAATAATTCAGACCACTTGCCCAGATGTCACTTGTTTATTTATTAAGAATCAGACTAGATTCAGAACTCTTAATGCACTTTTGTGACCAAAATCTACATATATTTCTGGTAGGGAAACAATTCCTCAGGAATACCTGGGAACAGAGGAATTTTGCAATAAATTGCTTTGGCCCAACTGCAATTCCTTTCCTGCTGAAATTACTAAACGATTTCTCGTTGGATGATGTCAAACACAAAGTAGGGTCAGGTCTCTGTTCTTCATCTGTCCCACAGAATTCTGTTATTTAATATTTACAACATAGCATCAAGATGCATCAGGTAAGGCCCTATTAATAGAGAGAGGGCGTAATGAAGGTCTCAAACCTTCCCAAAGTTCATGGAATATGGACCAGTTGGCAGTCCTATTCAGTGGTAGCCTTTGTGCTTTGGAACACTTTTTCCCTGCAGGTACATTTGGCATTGACTTTTCTTGCATATTGCAAGGCCTAAAACTATAGGATCAAGCATTCCTTTGAAGACCAGATGTGGCTAATTTATTATTATCTCGTTGTTATAATGTTTGATGTTTCTTTCTTCTATATACCAGTGATGGCGAACCTTTTCGGCACAGAGTTCCCAAACCGGAACGTGTTTGTATGCACATGCATGTGCGCGCACTGGAGCACCGGAAACCCAAAGACCAGCTGGCCGGCCTGTGCATGCCTGTTTTTTGGGCATTTTTGGGCTGTTTTCAAGCTGTTTTGGGGCCATTTTTCAAGCCATTATCAGGGCCATTTTAGGGCCAAAAACGGCTCAAATATGGCCTGGAAAAAGGCCCAGAAATGGCCTGGAAAAAGGCCTTTTTTGGCCATTTTTCAGGCCATTTTTGGTGCTCTGGCACTCGCGAAGACCAGCTGACTAGCGCGCATATGTGCCAGAAACCAGAAGAGCAGCTGGCAACACCATGTGTGCTCACAGAGAGGGCTCTGCGTGCCACCTCTGGCATGTGCCATAGGTTCGCCATCATAGCTATATATTAAGCTGGAATGATGTGAAAATGATGAACGATGTGAAATGTAAAAATGTGAAATTTGGGCCATAAGAAAGATTGAGCGCCAAAGAATTCAGGCCTTTGAACTTTGGTGCTGGAGAAGACTCCTGCAAGCCCCTTGGACTGCAAGGCAATCAAACCGGTCAATCCTAGAGGAGATCAACCCTGATTGCTCTTTAGAAGGCCAGATCCTGAAGATGAAACTGAAATACTTTGGCCACCTAATGAGAAGGAAGGACTCACTGGTGAAGAGCCTAATGCTGGGAAAGATTGAGGGCAAAAGAAGAAAGGGACGACAGAGAATGAGGTGGCTGGATGGAATCACTGAAGCAGTAGGCGTGAGCTTAAATGGACTCCAGAGGATAGTAGAAGACAGGAAGACCTGGAGGAATTTTGTCCATGGGGTCACGATGGGCCGGACATGACTTTGCAACAACAAGCTGGAATGAACAGAGTGGTTTACAATCTTTTAAAAAATAATCATATAAAGAGAACCTTGAGTTGAAATTTATTCAATTTATTTCTACTAAAATGCTGTTCTCTACAATGATCTGCCTAGGTAAATCACCTCAGTTACAAACACACACATTTCTTCATTATTCTTAGCATCATACCTTGGGACTAAGCTGTCTCCTCCTCGCAGTGTGGTGGGATCAAGCTCAAAGATGGAAGAAATGTCATTTCCTTCAGGCACAGAGACTAAAGAGTATGCCATCTTCTCTGAAGTATTATGGAGTCCCCTTCTGTCTATGTCTTGGTCAGGATCCAGCTGTGTAGAGAATTTCAAATCAGACAAAATTGCAAAGATTTTTCTGATACAATGGTGAAGTGCTAGGCAGAAATTCAGTCTTGGAATTCACTCTTCCAATTCAGGTGTAGACATAGAAAACATATCATGCTACATATCAAGGAATAATGGATGGAAACTGAACAAGGTGAGATTTAACCTGGAAATAAGGAGAAATTTTCTGATAGTGAGAGCAATCAACCAATGGAACAGAGGTTGCCTTCAGAAGTTGTGGAACTTCTGGAAGCTTTCAAGAAGAGACTGGACTGCCACCTGTCAAAAATGCTGTAGGGTCTGCTTGGGTGGGGAGATTGGACTAGATGACCTACAAGGTCCCTTTCAACTCTGTATCATTAGCTCTCAGGATTTACTCAATCTTGTACAAAAGCTACCATCAAGCTCAATTGCTTCTAAATCTTGAATAGGTTCATATATTGTGCTAAAGCAAAATAGATTTTGTTTCTATTTGACTTCATGGGATAAATGCCATCAGTGAATAAAGCATGGCTTGTTTCAGAAGAATAAAATAAATTATGCTATTGTTCACTTACAGACTGTAACTTAGCTTATGGCATGATCTGGTAATATTTTAATGGATGAATGTAGTTTATGATTACCAAGCTTACTCCTAGCTTCCTTTATTTCTTCTCCAACTTTAATGACCCTTAAAATCATTAATCAGCTTTTATAATTTCAAAGCAAAAAGTGCTAAAAAGTTAAACAAACTGAAATCTGACAAAAAGTGTCAAGCTCACATGTCTATAAAACTTACTCTAGCTTGCTTATAACATGTACAACAAACCATAGCAATTTTTATAGTGTTTATAGCACTATAATATACATACATATATATATATATATATATATATATATATATATATATATATATATAATATCCCTCTGTGTGTGTGTGTGTGTGTGTGTGTACATATAACCAAATTTGTGTTTTGCTGATAAAGAAATAAAGAAATAAAGGGAGACTAGTTCTATACCCTTACTTGGATACGAACTTGAGCTGCCTGCATATTAGGCAGTTGTATTAACCTCTGAGCCACAAGTTCTCCTCCCTTTATCAGCTGAGCCAGGGGATATATATAAACAAAAAAGTGTATAACAATTAAGAAATCATCACATGATCTATACTTCAATTAAAAAACATCTAATAGCTTTTAAATAATGATCAAACATTAATAGGTATTAATATTAATTTTATTGGTAAGTATTTATGTGGCATTATTATTATGAATGCAAAGTATAAAATAAAACCACAGGATCACATTTTAATTAGAAAGCAGAGATGTTTGAGAGAGTAAGAAACAAAGGAAAGTATCAAAATTGCATTCTGAAACAATAATGGTTAGAAAGCTGGGTTACAGTCAGCAATAATACAGTACGAAACAGTTTTTTTCACTTCTATGATGATGTCTGAAGAATGTTCTATTGTAGTACATAGAAAATATGACTAAGTACAAGTAGATCCTCCATATGTCATAAGATAATATAAAGTGTGTCCTCCATATGTCATAAGAAGCTATTCCTGAACGTCTTCATTTTTCAGTACGGAATTGTCTGGGTAAAATGTTAGTCTCAACCAACCACATGAATTTTCATGCAATTTAATGCAATTAGTACAAAACATAATGAATGGATTAGATATGTTAAAACTGGAAGCACTTCACCAAAACAAAAGACAGGTGCATATATTAACTGTGCTGGATTTTTCCCAGCATTCCTGTCAAACACAGAGCTTGGTAGAAGATATATGGTTCAAATGAATGATCATCCTTTGCAGCCATGAGTTTAAGTAAGCAAAATTACATGAAATACATGTGTACACTTAGAATTATTTATACATTTGGACACTCCATAGAATAAATAGTACAGAAAGTTGAAAAACATGAAGATGGAAATGGCAAACCACTTTCATATTGTTGTCAAGATAATTGCACGGATGTGTCTAACGAGGATAGCTCAATTTGAAGGATACTTTTACATTTATCTTACTCTAATTTTGCCCTCTGGTGGAGAAAAGCAAGTAATGAAAAACGGCAGTTTAACAGAAGATATTTCTCCAGGATAGATTTTGCGCAATAAATGACCATTTGTGGATTTTATTTATTTTATTATTTATTTATTTATTTTGTGAGTCATTGATTATTCATTTCAAAGGTACTGAGATATTTTTCTACATGTAAAATCTCCCTTACCATATAAACTGACTCCTGGTAACTACCCAGAATAATTTTCTTGGGAAAAGGGCAGTTTGCCATTACAATTTTACAGATGTTTGTTGACTTTAGATTATAATCAACAGCCTAGAGCCATGATGGCGAACCTGTGACATGCCCATGTGCCAGCCTGCATGCAAAACCATCCCTTGAGGTATGCGCGGCCCTGCTGGCCTTCGCACGCGCGGGAGTGCCAATACCTGGAAGAGCGGCGGTCCATCACGCATGCGCGAGCTGGCACCCAAACACCCTGATACCGGCATGGGAGTGTGCCCAACAAACAGCTGGCAATCGTGCATGCGCGCAATGTCAACCCAGAAGGCTGGGTGCCGGCCTGCGCATGTGTGACGGAATGCCACTCTTCCGGGTTCCACCACTCCCGCACGCACGACGGCCAGCTGACCGGCACGCATGTGATCACAGGAAGGTGGAATAGGAGCCAGCGAGGCCGCACATTCTTCATGGGATGGTTCCGTGTGCCGCTTCCAGCACGCGTGCCATAGGTTCACCAACATTGGCCTAGACTTTCCTGGTAATCATCCATCCAAGTATTAATAGTATCATAGTATAATATGATACTATTGATATTGTTTTATTGTTTTAGTGGGTTTTTTTGAAAAGCTATAGTTAGATTTGGCTATGTTCTGTCACTATAACCAAATTAAAATAATATGTGGGCAAATTTGACCATTTTAGCTTTTTCTCTTTGTTCATCTACATTGGTTGCCTGTTCAATCTTTTCTGGAGCAACCAAATAGATGACATGACAATAATCAGCAAGCATTCCATTCACCTTCCTGGAGCTGCCAATCTTATTTCCCATGAACAAAGATGGTGCTCTAATGCAATACTCTTCCTCTCTGGGGCAGTTTTCAAGGGATTGCAAAGTGAAGGAAAACTAATTAAACAAACAAACAAACATACAAAGAACCTCTCCCTTGATTTTCCTACTTTCCACTAACACTTTCTGTACGCCTTGACATTTCCTGATAGCAAAGAATCTGAAATTTGTTGTGTATACACAAAGAGAAACCACAGTTTCTATAAAATTCCAGATGATCCTCCTGAATTAATATTGAAATACCATCTTTCTGCTCAACACCCCAATGTTCCAATTGGACATTATTATCTGAAATATACTAGGTCTTTCATACACCTAGTGTATGAAATAGTACCTAAGTTGAGAAATTTATATAGTATTTGGTTTTCAAGTGCTTATGTCCCATGGATAATCCATCTCCTTAAAAGAGATCAAACTGGTACTAAATCTCAATAGTCTGTGCAGATATTTTCCTTGCATCCCCTGTACTCTCAGCAGCAATAACTAGATTCATATTCATATTCTGATCACTAAACTCTTACAAATTCAAGCACATAACCATCCCCTGCTAGAATATTAAACCAGGGAAATCCAACTTTTGAAGGGCCAATGATTGCTCTTGGAACTTAACTGCCATGTTCAACATCACTTGAAAGAACTGTGTGGTTTCCCCTTGACTTCTCACCAGGTAGATATTATCAACTAGCATAAAGTGGGCAGGCAGAAACTATCTGAGCCATAAGATCCCCCAAAATCAGGTCCTAAAAGCTGTATAAAAATAAGCCAATTTGGAATAGTGGTGACAGTGAGTTCTAGTCCCACTTTAGGCATGAAAGTTGGCTGGGTGATTTTGGGACAGTCACACTCTCTCAGCTGAACTCAATTATTATGAGGTAAATAGAAGGAGGAAGTAGTATTGTATATGTTTTCCACCTTGGATTATTTATAATAATGATGATGATGATGATGGGAGATAAATAAATAATGTAGCACCTTGAATTGAAGCTGGAACCCTATTGCTAGTCAATGCAGTTCCAGCTGAATCACAATTATTCTACTTGCAGAGTGGACAGCAAGCAAGCAATTCTTGTCCAAATATAGAAAGAATTGTGGTATTATTGTTTCTTGCTGAGTAAGGAAAACTTTATTACCTTATCACACACACACAAAAAAAATGTTGCCCTGCCTATCTCTCCATCAACTAAAAGCCCTATTATTCAGGAAGATATAATTTAGGAAAACATTGTTCAAGTCAAAACCCAGAAGTTGATATAATTTAGGGTGGCCAAAATAAAAATAAATTTGCTTATTTAGATGTCTAAAATAAGAGAGGGATACAATCAAGATAAAATGAGGTACTAATACCACTCTATAAAGTCTTAGTAAGATCACATCTAGAATATTGCATCCAGTTTTGGTCACCACACTATAAAAAGATGTTGAGACTCTAGAAAAAGTGCGGAGAAGAGCAACCAGGCTGATTAGGGGATTGGAGATTAAAGCATATGAAGAACAGTTACAGCAACTGGACATGGCTAGTCTAGTGAAGAGAAGGATCAGCGGAGACATGATAGCAGTGTTCCAATATTTGAGGGGCTGCCATAGAGAGGAGGGGGTCAAGCTATTTTCCAAGGCAGCTGAAAGCCAGACAAGAAATATTGGATGGAAACTGATCAGGGAGAGATTCAACCTAGAAATAAGGAGACATTTTCTGACAGTGAGAATAATCAACCAATGGAACAGCTTGTCTTTGGAAGTTGTGGAAACTTTCAAGAAGAGATTGGACTGTCACTTGTCAGGGATGGCGTAGGGTCTCCTACTCGGGTGGGAGGTTGGACTAGATGACCTACAAGGTCCCTTCCAATTCTGTTAATCTGTATGCAATTATCATTCCCCAGTTTTCAATATCCATTAATCATAAAACTTAATATTGTAACACCATGGTGAATCTTTCCTCTACAACATTTGCAGCCTTGATTTGTCCTCCTGCTTCATAGTAAATATCATACCAGGAGAAACATTCAAATTGCTGGGCAACCAGTAGGGACTTGCCCCTGGTTACATCTGTGGCAGTCTCCTTATAGGCTCCCATTAGAAACTGAAAAGCCACACAAAGGCCATAATTAGATCAAAAGTCAGGGACAGGAGATGGAGCACATAGATTCTATCAAGAGCCTCCCTTCCTGTTATCCTAGTAATTTGAACATTGGTCAACACTTTTTAATTAAGGGTTTTCTTCCCTTATTTACTGAAGACTGACATTCCTGGTTATCTTCGATACAGTCAGGATTTATCTGATGGAACAGATCACAAGCAGGTCAAAAGAGAAAAAAAGCCAACTGGACTTCTCCCATCCCAAAATCTAAATACTGTAATGAAATATATTTCTTGTATAAATATTACACACATAGAAGGCTCCTTGCTATGTAATTCACTCATAAAAATCAAAACAGACACTCAAAAAGTTTGGGGAAAAAATCTGAGACATGCAAGATCATTTCAAAAACAGTTATCAGCAAAATTATATCGGATACATAAATATCTTAATTCATTCATATAGTGGAAAGATGTGACAATTAAAAAGATGTTTCTATTAATAGAATGTTTATCCAAGCAGTAGTAACAAAAAGTCATTGGCATAGATTTCAGCACATTTTCACAATTTCTTGCAAATAAATGCCAGTGGTATTGACCTGTGATCTTTCCAAATAAGACATCATCTTTCATTTGCAACTCTTGATGGTTACCTGGTAAATGTATCTGTAACTTGGAACGTAAGAAATCAGGTTGTTAGGGAAAAAGTTTCATAAGACGATTTCTTGTGATACATACCTCAGCTGCTAAGTAATGTCCAGTAGCTAGATGTTTAAACCGAAAAAGGCTATTCCAATAGCCTGCACCACCACGGCAAGGATCATGTTGTACTACCTATAAAGTAATAATAATTCTTGAGAATTGCCTTTCTGAATAGTATTTGTCATTTATCCTTAAGCAGATAGGATTGTCAACAAAACACCCAAAAATAGTACTTTAGAAAAAGAAAAGGGAATAACAAACCAAGATCTTATTTAAATTAGCTATAAAACATTAGCTGGAAAACCAAGGGGATAATAGGACTCATCCAAAAATGACTGGTTACTTCAACTTATTTGTAATATTATATTTCTCTATGGAAAATATATGTGAAAAATGAGAAAGTATACTTTCTAAATCAAGAATATTCAATAGTTGTGCACCGTTGTTTTCAGTGAGGAGTGGCAAATTGGTGCCCTGTGAATAGCGGAAAACATTACAACTGAAAGACAGCTGGATGCTGGATCCAGATTGCTAAAAATTTTCTCCAGACCAAGGAGAGATCTTGAAATTATTCATATGTACTCTGGAGAGCCGTGGGAATTGAGTGAGTAAATGGTAAATGGATGGAAATGACCAGCTTTCTGCAAGGAGTATAAATCCTTCTATTCCCCACCATCCAGTCAGAGCTGAAGAAGCTTCTTGGATAGAAGTGAAACATCTTCAAAAGAAAAACCAGAAAGTCCAGTTGCCTTTTGAAAAAGCACCTTTGGGACAGAAATGTTTACTGAATGACTCCAGAGATATAATATATATATTGATATGAACACTCATAATATTCATGGACATGGGGAAAAATGACCAGCTGTGCTTCCATTTGTTCTCTAAATTTTTCTAGGTTCTATATTAGGCAAGGGAAAATTATCTTTATAGATCTTTTTAATATCCCTTTGTATTGTATAACAATATAATATTTTTCTGGAAAGACTAATAAAGTGATTTCTCAAAATATGCCTCAATGAAGAATATATCTTTAAAAGAAACAAAAACTAAACTAAAATATATGCAAGCTAATGTTATTAAATCATTTGTCTTGTCAAAGTTCACCTTTTATACTGGATTGTTAAAGAGGTGTTCCATTCTATGCACTACTGTTAACCTTTTTTGAAATATATGCTTGGAACAGCTAGTGACTATAGCTGCAATCCCAAATACTCTTATTTAGAAGTAAGACAGTTGCCTTTATGAGACTTTTCAGTGTGTGTGTGCATGTATGAATGTACATACGTGTGTGTGTGTGTATGGATGGATGGATGGATAGATAGATAGATAGATAGATAGATAGATAGATAGATAGATAGATAGATAGATAGATAGATAGATAAACTACTGTGTGGTTGATTTGATTTTAAAGAAAAGAAGAGACTCTGCTAATATTAGATAAGAGTTGCTGTCACATGGAGTAGAAATAATTCTTATTTGAGCGCTATGTTTCCATACATTACAGAGCATTAAATTAGAAGTAGACAATCTATGATCCCAAGACCACAAACAGGCTCTGAATTACTTTCCTTTTGTAACTCCTAGGATTCAGTTTGTCTGAAACTGATAACAACTTTTCCTACTAAACAAATAAAAGCCATAGATAGTGTCCTAGAAACTAGATCTACTTGTGTGGAATGGTCTCCTCCTTTTTAAAAATGTCCCATCATCGCAGCCGTTTCCATTTCCCCTGAATATTTGTATTACCCTAAAATGTTGCTCTGTCTTGCAATAATTACCGTTCCTAGTGGGCTGCCTTTCAAGGACCTCTTAAAGAAAGTATGTACATAATAAAAAGGTGAATTTCTTTGCAACACAGAGTACAGTGATACTAGCTGAAATTACCATTGCTGCATTCATAGAAGATTAATTGTTGTGGTCTTTTCTGTAGGATCTTAAATCAGATAACTGCATGAAAACAAGTATGTTACTTTATTTTATTGAAATTAAAATAATTTCAAGCAAAACCACTTCTATTAATAGGAAGCACTATTGTTTGCTTTGGAAGGCATCAATGTTTTATTTTCCATTGCTCAGCAGCAACACACTGTGTGAACATCCAGCTGTAGAATAAAGAGTACCAAGCAAACAATCGAAACTCAAATCTGAATTTCCTTTTATTCATTGGGAGCATCCTAATCCATCCTGGAGCAAAACCTATTCGCTTATCTATTCTATATGAAACAATCCTGCCATGTTAGAAATATGATAATCAAGAACAGAGCGACCTGTGCTTCAGCACAGCTTTCAGCTTTTCATCAAGGTTTGAAATTCTCAGTGTAGGAATACTCATTAGAAAGCCACATTGGCTGTTTTTAATCCCATTTTTACCTCAACTTCCCACAGAGCTTTTGAGCTAGTTGCTGAAGTGGCTGACTGCCTCCCAGTCGTTCTCAGAAAAACATGTTGCTTCTTTCGATGTTCATCACAAGTAAGAAATTTCTCCTGCTCTGCATGGAACAATCTTACCACATCCCCCTGTGAGGACAATGAAAGATCAATCAACAGAAGTTTCGGTTGTGTTTTTGTGAAAAACCTAGTGATGAGGTACATCTTTCAACTTACTCCTTTGAGAATATCATCCTTATTGTCACTCCATTTCATAAAAAGAACTATTTTCCAGCTTGTATTGCAATTCACTGAATTTACCTATAAAAATAGAATGCCGCAGATAAAACAAGAATACAAAGACACACCATGATGCACAATTAATTGTCCCTCTTGACAATTCTGTGGAAAACTAAATGGCACTTCAATTATTTCTAACTCTCATGAGCTCTTAACTTACCTCATTGCAGCCCGGGTTATCCACTAGTTGATGGCTACTAGCGTGCAAAGGCTGGCCAGCATTAACAGGATTTAAGACTACCTTGTCCCCAATCACCACCTGTAAAACAAGGTTTCCATTTCATTTTCATTTACCTTTACAAAGGCAATATAAAGCTACCACTACTGGGAACTGGCTGCAAATTTATATATTTATTGTTCGATTTAGGATATCAAAAATACTAAGAAAATAAAGTAACATTTTAAGTAAAAATAACATTATTTAAGCCATGTCATTTAGACTTGTCCTGACATCTTCCATGTGCTTTTGTTCACATAAACCAAGATCATCTTTAGAGAGTATCCTCAATACTCACACCATCTAAGATTAGGAAGGTGATGACTGAAGAGATGGTAACACAGAGAGACTTTAGGGAATTCCCTCTCTAGCTTTTAGTCTTGCTAATTCTTTCAGAGATTAGCAGAGTTGGGTATACTATTTTTATTTTGATATACCACAATAACAGTTTTTGGTATACATGAATTGAATGAGTTGCTGAAGAATAGCACAGATAATTTACTTAAAATAAATTGAATTAATTTAATAGAGTAATTTGCATTAAATAAGCCACGGTGAACAGAAAGAAGAGAAAGAATTGTATGGAGCCTCGAGGCTAATATTTTTTTGCAATAAATAAATAGATTATTGATGCATTGATATAGACTAAAATATCCAGCACAGGCGTTCTTAAGTGAACAGAATGACATTATTTTCATAATCATTCAAAATCTAAACAGTTACTCTTTTACTCTTTAAAAATGTTTGTTTCCAAAACATTTGTTTCTATAGCAATTTTCTTTCTCTCATGCACACTTGTTTTCATAGGAGGGCAAGGAGAAGAAGCACTGCATTATATAAACAATGCATTGAATTAATTACAAGAAAGTATGTGATGAAGAAAATGTTTAACATTTCATATTGCAAACCAGTTTCCCTGGCAGTTCTGTAAACTTACACTGTCTCCTATAGAACGCAGTTTGTAGAAGGGTTGTATATAAAACCAGGAACCTTCATTGCCAGCTTCATCTAGTGTCACTCTCATAGCATTCTTCTCTAGAAGAGCTGGAAGTCTCTTATTTACTGTTAAATATTTGTTGCTTTTTAAATGCAGAAGCTGGAAAGAAAGAAAGAAAGAAAAGCAACAACAAATTAAAATTGTTGTGCCTACTGCAATAATTGTTCACAATGCTGACATTTTATATAGATCAGGGGTGTCAAACTCAAGACTGGGGCCTGAATTTGGCCCATGAGGTACTTAGTTCTGGCCCATGGGGCTCACCTGGAAACAGTGGAGGACCAGCCCACTGTGATTCTACCAGCAAAAATGGGCTCTCAAGCTGCCACGAGGCCATGGCAGCCAAAAAAAAGCTCAGAAGCCCATTTTCACCAGCAGAGCGTTCGGGCCACCATAGGCCCCCTGACACATATGATGTTGAGCTGGCCACGCCAGTACTGGCCATGCCCACCCCGGCTTCCAGAGGTCAAACACAATCCTGATGCGGCCCTCAATGAAATCAAGTTTGACACCCCTGATATAGATCATCATTTGATTTGCTTTTGGCTTAGTACAATGTACATAGTGGTTGGGGATCACAAGTAATGGGGTAATGTGAGAAATCATCACATTGTGGCATAGGCAGCAATGGTTACTCAAACCATAGCTTAACAGCTGATTGCTGTTCGAAGTGGAAATGTAATTTATTGATGCTTTTAAAATTCCTGTACTGTTCATATTATAATGCAGAATGAGATGCAACAGTTGAGCATTCTACCCACAATTTTCTACAGTTCCAGCAATATTTCCCACTTTAGGAAGAAGTTTATTGAAGACTTATATAGTTACTTCAAGACTTGTTGAAGACTTGTATAGTTACATCAGCCACACAGAATAGTTGGTGAATGGCACTCAACAAGTGGACATTTAATATGTTTAAAAGCTTTTCTTCTCTCAAAAACCTTCTACTCCAGGTTTCCCGACAATTTTCATGACATAGCACGAACTTTCAACTGGATTTTTTATGTTACTGAAACCAGTACACCATATGATTCTCTCAAACTATTTAAAGAATGTTTCTGTGTTAAATAAATATTTGGGTAGCATGGAAGCATGACGAAGATGAAGATATGATGTTGATACTGGGAATAATTCAACTCCGAGGACTAGTCAAGCTTCCTGTACCAATAAAGTCAGATGTGGAACTTGGGAAAATCATAATCTCAAAAAGCTTCTACCAGATATTAATTTTAGCAAAGAAAAAACATGAGAAAATTAGGAGCCCCCTCCCCTCTCACAGTGGCATTTCAGCCACTGCAGAATCAAATCTACATTCTGACATTGAAACCTGAATACTTAGTAGCCAGTTTATTTGATGAAACAGAGCAAGAGTCTGAAAGAACTGGCATATCCCATAGCTACCCTGCAGATGTTCAAACAGATCACCCCTGCAAAGCCCTAATTCTAAATTACAATTCTGTTTCTTCGTTGCCAATACCCAGTAACTTCCTCTGGGGCAAAGGAAGCAGCAGGTAGGAGTGGGTGGTGCCTATCCTCACAAAAGATAGACCTCTCTCTCCCAGAATCTTAATGCTTCTAAGAGGACAGAAAAATAGGTGGTTTAAGGATGACATAGTCTGAAGACTTAACTTATGTTGGGGGGGAACCTGTAACATCTCAAAAGTTGCTGATGAAATCCCTCACCTTTGGCCACACAAGCAGAAGCTGCTGGTTGTCGGATGTCAGCAACATCTTAAGAACCAAAGGTTTCTCATTCTGACTGAACTGCTAACTAGGATATAATCTCTGAACAAATAAGAATAGCAATATTAATTTATTTTTTTTCTTGTTTTCCACAGAAATTTTAAAATCAAAATGTTTTCAGAAATATCATTTTGCATTTTTCTGTAGGCTGGTTTGAAAATAATTTAAATTACCAGTACTACACAAAACTCATGGAAGACACTGCTTACCTGAATAACATTACCATACTGGATAACTGTACCAAGCAGCTTCCTATTTTCTGTCTCATTCTGCTTTTTTTCCAAATCTGCAGCATGCTAAATTTAATAAACAAACAAAAGATTTGCTGTTGAGCAAGGATGGGAAAATCTGCAATGAGTTGCTTTTTAAAATGAAAGATGTTACAAACAATACTTCAATCCCACCCTCAAAAAAAACCCCATTGCATAATTGAATTCAACAACACTTAAAGTTCACCCACTGAACTCATGCTTGTAACTCATGACTAACTAAAGCATTCTAAATGTAATTAATCCTTTCAGAATAGGCTAAACTCCAACAGATCCAACTCCATTCTCAAGTATCAAGGCTTCTGTTGCTGTGTAAAATTTGACTGTTCCACTGCAATTCCACTCCCATTTCCAGTTTTTGAAATTCATATTTTCAAATGCCTGCTTTCAGCCATTGGTTGTTTTCTAACCCAAGTCGGAAATGCTGGTCCCTTTTATTGACTTTTTTGATTTTAATAAATGGTAAAGTTGAAGAGAAACAAAAGGAAGAGGAAGAAAAGTAAACGGAAGTAAAAAGCAGGGAAAAGTGAGAGGAAAACGTAAAAGGAAACAAAGACACATGTACTAAAAGTCAGACATAGATGATAACTTTGGGTTAGCATTCAGATTTATATCAGAAAGAGTAGTGAAATTTCTTTCTAAATCTCACTTTCTTTCTAAGGTTTTAAAAACAGGTTATATAAGTCTATAAGGACAGAACCATTATTGCATCCATATTTACTCATATACAACTAAAAAAGATGACATTAGAAATGAAATAGCCTATATAAGCATGTGGATTAATCCAAAATATTCCAACCCATTTTAGAACTCCTTTAGAACACAGACAGAATTCGAAGTTTTGGACAGAATACAAATCCAAAATATTTATGTATTATATTTCTAATCTGCCCAGAAGAACTTTGACTAGTGTACAACATCAAACAATAACTTAATAATAAGTTATCCCATCTAAATTCATTTCAAGAATAAAAATGAACCACAGAAGAAAAACGAAGATAAAATTCCAAGAACCTGTATAGCAAATTTTATAGTAAATTAAAGTCCTATTTTTAGAAATAAGGTATTTTTCTTCCACCAGATAATAGTAAGACAAAAATTGCATTTCAAGAATAGTTCTATACTCTGGCCACAAGCTGCTGCTGAAAATAATGTACATTCAACACAGACTTGGAAGAATATTTTAAATTCAACCATACAAATTGAAGGAAAGGATGGACAGGAAAAATATAAAGACCAAAATGGCCAATTTATTGCAATGCCAATAAGGTTTCTATCTACAGTCAGACGACTTCCGGTGTCCAGAGGCAACGGTCGTCTGGAGGCTTCTCCTGCCCCCAGCGCCCGAATCCGGCCGCCGCCGAGGCCCCTAGGGGCCAGGTGTTCCGAAAAGGACACCTGCCGCACGGACGGCTCGCCAGGGGTCTCCCAGCCGACATACAGGACTGGGGGGACCGATGCTGGCGCGTCCTAGGCTCGGCGGGGTTTGGAGGCCACGGGCCACGGCCATTACTTTGGTCGTCGCCTGGGCCGCTGTGCCCGGTGACACCGGGGCTTTGGATTTATAACTGCAGCAGCCTGGTGGTGAACAGGGAACGGAGAAGAATTGAGGAATGGAGAAGGGAAGGGGATATCGGTAAACGCGAGTGGAGTGCTCCGGAGTGCGGGGGGGTTTTTCTCCCCTGCGGCTGGAAGGAGCACGAGTCATTCTGGAGAGAGGAGAACTTAAAATAAGAAGATTACTGGTTTTGTGGAGCTCTGGAGAGAAGAGGTGATGGAGAAATTTAGGAGGGAGGGTTTGAGGCCCCCCCTCCCTCTGGGGAACAGTGGTGGCGCCCAGCTTCCGCCTTCACTATGAGAATCTTGATGACATCACTTCCCTTCGGCTTCCTGGTTGACTAACTGTATTCTGGACTCGTTGCTCCTGTGAGTGCCCCCTGGTGGATCCGGAGGAAATTACAAGGATACTGTGCTTGCCTGAGGATTTTGAATTTTTTTTTTCTAAATGGCAAAAGGTCAGAGACCAACTGCTGGAGAGATGGAGAGAATTCTGGAAAAGTTATCCAATATGGATAAGAAACTGGATGATTTGCAAAGAGGCCAAACGGAAATAAGAGCAGAAATTGTGACTATCCAAAAGGATTTAAAGGATACTCAACAAGTCTCAGCAGAAAACAAGCAGAAAGTGGAAGGTCTGGAGGGTGAGATGCGGGCAGTGCAGAAAAGAGAGGAGACGACAGGCAATGCTGTGCTTGGACTACAGATGGATAAAATGTCTTATTTCCTTAGGTTTCAAAATTTGGAAGAAGTGGACCAAGAAGATTTGAGAGATGTTCTGACTAAATTGTTGGGAGAATTTCTTGGGAGAGGTGTTGATTTCATGAATTGGGATGTGGATCGAGTTTATAGAGTTAACTCACAATATGCACGCACGCATGCAGTTCCCAGAGAGGTTCATGTCAAATTTGTGAGAAGAGGCGAGATGAAATTCTTAGAAAACATAGGAGTGGGGCACTGACTTACAGGGGCAGGAGATAGCCATTCTGAGGCAGATTCCCAGACAGGTCGTGAAATGAGAAAGAAATATTACTTTTGTCAAGCAAATTGTACCAGAAGGAGTAGGCTTCAGATGGCTGATGCCAGAGGATTGATGATTTTCCGGGAGGGCATTACGAAAAAATTAGTACAATTGCGGAGGCTACGGCCTCGTGGAGGAACACAAAGCCCTCCTGGAATCAGATGACCCAGGAATTGAAGAAGGGGAGGTTATAGACCATGGGGCGGTGGCGGCTGCCGCTGTTGCGGCCCTGGAGTTGGGTCAGGCTGAACCCAGAGTTCTGAGATCCAAAACTAGGAAGTGATAAAGATATTTGGTATTGTGTTGGTTTTCCTTATTCTCTTTTGTATGATATTCTGTTTATTCTTGACCCTTCTTTATTGCGTATGTAAGATTTGTAAACTTAGCTACTTCGTGTCACCTGCTTGCCATATGGCTGTTGTATGTTTTAAAAAATTTGAGCAAAATTCTTATCTTGGATGAGAAAAATGAAAATTTACCATACCTGATATGTATTTGTATAAACCTTTTTTGACCAATAAAAACTTTTTGAAAAAAAAAAAAAATAAGGTTTCTATCTAGATTGTAATGCTAAGTAACCGTCAAAATCTAAGGACCCATGGTGGTGCAGTGGTTAGAATGCAGTATTGCAGGCTAACTCACTACTCGATCCTGACCAGCTCAAGGTTAATTCAGTCTTCCATCTTTCTGAGGTCAGTAAAATGAGGACCCAGATTGTTGGGGCAATATGCTGACTCTGTAGCCACTTAGAGAGGGCTGTAAAAGCATAACGAAGCAGTATTAAGTGTAAATGCTATTGTTACTTCTAAAATCCGTGTTTGTTAAAATGTGGTCTATGAGCCCTGGGTGCTTCCCACGACCACCCCTCTAAATACAATTTTAATTTTTAATACTATATAGTAAATTCTGATAAATATCACCCATACAATAGACAAAGCAACTGCTGTCTTCCAACAAAGAGCTCACGTCCACCATAAACACAGCAACCAAGATCAGATCATTTAATCTCATCGTCATACTGACTGCCATCTACACCAGTGAGACCTGTAAATCTACCACAAGAATTATTCATCAGATCAACGACTTTCAACAACGTTACCTCAGAAGGATATTTCTTATCTCATATTGGGACCATGTCATAAACAAACTCATTCTACAAAGAAGTAATTTTCCAAAAACTCTCTGAGATAGCGACAGAACAAACAGTGCCTTTTACTGGACGTGCTCCTCATGAGTGAGCAACATCCAGCAAAGATCACAATAAATTGGATACCACCAGATGGTCAGAGAAAAAGAGAAAAAGAGAAAGGCCAAATAAAACCTGGCACCAAACATTTCAGGAAGATCTGAAGAATATCAATCATAAATGGAAGGATGTGGAGACTGTAGCTGTGGACCAAGAATTGTGGAGTAAACTTCTAGCCCAATGTGCTTAGCATAAGATATGATATAGGAGGTACAGTGGTTAGAATGCAGGATTGCAGGAAAACTCTGCCCACAGCATAGAGTTCTATCCAGACAGGGTTCAAGATTGATTCAGTCTTCCATCCTTCCAAGGTTGGTAAAATGAGGACCCATATTGTTGGGGCAATATGCTGATGATTTAAATTGCCTAGAGAGTGTTGTAAAATACTATGGGGTAATGTACAGGTAGTCCTTGACTTACAACAGTTCATTTAGTGACTGTTAGAAGTTACCACGGCACTGAAAAAAGTGATTTATGGCTATTTTTCACACTTATGATTGTTGCAGCATCCCCATGGTCATGTGATTTACATTCGGATGCTTGACAATTGGTTCATATTTATGACAGCTGCAATGTCCTGGGTACACATGATCCCCCTTTTGGGACCTTCTGATAAGCGAAATCTATAGGGAAGCCAGATTCACTTAACAACTGTGTTACTAACTTAACAACCGCAGTGTATCACTTAACAAATGTGGCAAGAAAAGTCATAAAATGGGGCAAACTCACTTAACAATTGCCTCATTTAACGACATAAGTTTTGGGCTCAACTGTGGTCATAAGTTGAGGACTACCTGTAAGTGCTATTGGTATATATAACAAAAGTTCTTTTGGGATCCTCCATAATTTTTAAAAGTGGGAAAGTGTCCTTAGAGCAAAAAGTTTAAGAAATACTGGTCTAAAAAGGTAGTCCTCGACTTACAATCACAATTTAGCCCAAAATTTCCATTGCCCAGCAAGACAGTTGTTCAGAGAGTTATTTTATGACTTTTCTTGCCACAGTTGTTAAGTGAATTATTGCAGCTGTTAAGTTAGTAACATGGTTGTTAAGTGAATCTGGCTTCCCCATTGACTTTGTTTGTCGGAAGGTCACAAAAGCTGACCACATGGCCCCAGGAGACTCCAACCGTCAATCATATGAGCCAGTTGCCAAGCGTCCAAATTTTGATTTGGACATGGGGATACCGCAACAGTCATAAGTGTGAAAAATGGTCATAAGTCACTTTTTTCAGGCTGTTGGCATTGGAACCTGATACAGCCAACATGCGAATTATTTTTTCTAGCTATCTCTTTACTGCTTGTCTTGATTTTTAGGAAACCCTAAACCAGTGCGTCTATTTCAAATTATTAAATCCTCTTGAAAAAAAATTTTTAAATAAAAAGTGTGCATGTTTTTTGTATTGTTGTTATTGATGATGAAGTTGTAGCACGATTTCCGTTATTTTTTTTAAAAAGGATGTCATTTTTAGTACCTTTTTTAAAAACAAGCAAAGGAATCATTCTGTGTAGCAGCCGCTAGGTGTCACTTTGTTAAAAGAAGAATTGATTTTGTATTCCAGTTAAAACCCGTCCCAGATTCCTAAATCCCTTAAATGGTATTAGTTTAAAATAACCTGACCCTTAGTACAGCTTGATCTACAGCAGAAGATCCTGAATTCCACCATTAGATACACAAGCCAAAAATGCACGTGACTAAAAATGCATGTTGAACATTTTTTTTACAGATTACTTCAAACCACATGGAAGAAAAAGTACCAAGACAGGAAACAGCCTTGATTCTCAATGAACGGTCTGCATCCAGATGTTGTGTACTCCTTATACTGGGAGAAATTATTCATTTAAAAACCAACCACTGTGTTATCTGTGCTTTCTCTATTGCATTCCTCTGTTCAGAAGAGGCTCATCCTCCAGCAGCCAAGAGCCCTGTAGCATTTCAAATAATCTTAAACAATACACACAAACACAAAAAGGACGGCTTTTCTTAGTGCTGCTAAATATGGCTAAGATCCAAATGCTTGCTTGGGCTTGCCTGACTGTTTTGTATTATTACCCAGCCTAGATCCCATCAAGCTATTTTTGAAACACTCCTCTGTTTCAATTCAACTGAGACTGTGTGCACTGCCGGACAATAAAGAACAGGTTCTTAATCTCCTTTAACCACATGAAATGTTTACGAGATTAACCAAAGGCATTTTTAATACCAGGAACTGACCCGACATAAAGGATCAAATAAATTTGTAATTATTTTCCCTGAACAGAAGTTATACATTTCCAGTCACACATACCATAATAGCAATAGCACTTAGACTTATATACCACTTCACAGTGCTTTACAGTTCTTTCTAAGAGGTTTATAGAGTCAGCATATTGCCCCTAACAATTTGGGTCATCATTTTACCCATTTCGGAAGGATGGAAGATTGAGTAAACCTGGAGCCTGGTGAGATTTGAACTCTTAAATTGTAGGCAGCTGGCAGTCAGCAGAAGTAGCCTGCACTACTGCACTCTAACCACTGTGCCATCGTGGCTCATAATGCTAGTTCTTTTGATTCAGTTTGGGTCCAGCCATTCAACCAACAATCCAACCAGCCATCCAAACAGCCATCCAAACAGCCATCCAAACAGCCATCCAAACAGCCATCCAAACAGCCATTCAACCAACAATCCAAACAGCCATCCAAACAGCCATCCAAACAGCCACCCAACAATCCACCCAAACAACCATCCATCCAAACAACCAAACTACCATCCAACCATCTGTGCAACCATCTGTTGTACACAACCCCCAACCTACTAACATCCAAAACTAGGTATGCACGCCCCTTACCTCTCCAACACCAATCACTTCAGATCTCAAATGCAAATTGATAAATGCAAGAAGCACAGTCAACAAATTACCTGAACTTATCCTCTTATTAAACAGTGGCACATTTGATATCATTTTTGTTTGTGAAAAATGGCTGAACTCATCCCTTCCTGACTCCATTATCTCAAACAAAGAATATCAAGTCTATCGATCAGATCGTGAAAACCGAAGAGGTGGTGGAGTGGCTATCTTTTACAAAAAGTCACTGAATCTGAAAAATATCCAAGTAGCACATAAACTCTCTCTTCCTGAAACTATTGTATGCGACCTATCACTTGACACTACTCTTCGATTCTTACTATGCTACAGAGCCCCTGACTATGACATTACCCATGCAAATATGCTAACCTCAATGCTAACATGGGCTACCTCTTGCCCATATCCTCTCATCTTCCTGGGTGACCTAAATCTACCTCTCATTAACTGGACAACTAATGAATGTTCAACTGACCCAATCCATACTACACTATACAACGCTGTTACAAACCTAGGTCTTGAACAACTTGTAACTAACAATACAAGACTCAACAACTGCCTTGATCTCATCTTCTGCAACAATTCAAACTCAATTTATGGACTACAAATTAAAGAACCTTTTTCCAACAGTGACCACTGCATGATTGATTTTCGTCTCAATATACGTCCATACTTAAATCGTCATTTATTTATTTATTTATTATTCATATTTGTATACCGCCCTATCTCCCGAAGGACTCAGGGCGGTTCACAGGCATATAAAACATTTATATACAAATTAAAATAATCATTAAAAAGCTTATTCTAATGCCCAATTATTAAAAATAGAAATATAAATATTAAAACCAATTTAAAACCCCTATAAATTTAAAATCTAAGCCAGTCCTGCACAGATGAATAAATGTGTCTTGAGCTCGCGACGGAAGGTTCGGAGGTCCGGAAGTTGACGGAGTCCTGGGGGGAGTTCGTTCCAGAGGGTGGGAGCCCCCACAGAGAAGGCCCTTTCCCTGGGCGTCGCCAGACGACACTGCCTAGCTGACGGCACCCTGAGGAGTCCCTCTCTGTGAGAGCGCACGGGTCGGTGAGAGGTATTCGGTAGCAGTAGGCGGTCCCGTAAATAACGCGGCCCTATGCCATGGAGCGCTTTGAAGGTGGTTACCAAAACCTTGAAGCGCACCCGGAAGGCCACAGGTAGCCAGTGCAGCCTGCGCAGGATTGGTGTCATACGGGAGCCACGAGGGCTCCTCTATAACCCGCGCAGCCGCATTCTGAACTAACTGCAGCCTCCGGATGCCCTTCAAGGAGCCCCATGTAGAGCATTGCAGTAATCCAGGCGAGACGTCACGAGGGCGTGAGTGACCGTGCATAGGGCATCCCGGTCTAGAAAGGGGCGCAACTGGCGCACCAGGCGAACCTGGTAAAAAGCTCTCCTGGAGACGGCCGTCAAATGATCTTCAAAAGACAGCCGTTCATCCAGGAGGACGCCCAAGTTGCGCACCCCTTCCATCGGGGCCAAGGACTCGCCCCCAACAGTCAGCCGAGGACTCAGCTGACTGTACTGAGATGCCGGCATCCACAGCCACTCTGTCTTGGAGGGATTGAGCTTGAGCCTGTTTCTCCCCATCCAGACCCGTACGGCCTCCAAGCACCGGGACAACACTTCGATAGCTTCGTTGGGGTGGCCCGGTGTGGAAAAGTACAGCTGGGTGTCATCAGCGTACAGCTGGTACCTCACACCGAAGCCACTGATGATCTCACCCAGCGGCTTCATATAGATGTTGAACAGAAGGGGCGAGAGGATCGACCCCTGCGGCACCCCACAAGTGAGGCGCCTCGGAGCCGACCTCTGCCCCCCTGTCAACACCGTCTGCAACCGATCGGAGAGATAGGAGGAGAACCACCGATAAACGGTGCCTCCCACTCCCAATCCCCCCAACCGGCGCAGCAGGATACCATGGTCGATGGTATCGAAAGCCGCTGAGAGGTCTAATAGGACCAGGGCAGAGGAACATCCCCTATCCCTGGCCCTCCAGAGATCATCCACCAACGCGACCAAAGCCATCTCAGTGCTGTAACCGAGCCGGAAGACGGACTGGAACGGGTCTAGATAGACAGTTTCATCCAGGTGTAAGGGAAGCTGATATGCCACCATACTCTCTACAACCTTCGCCGCAAAGCGAAGGTTGGAGACCGGACGATAATTACCTAAAACAGCCGGGTCCAGGGAAGGCTTCTTGAGGAGGGGTCTCACCACCGCCTCTTTCAAGGCGGCCGGGAAGACTCCCTCCACCAAGGAGGCGCTCGTAATTGCCTGGAGCCAGCCTCGTGTCACCTCCTGAGTGGCCAGCACCAACCAGGAGGGGCACGGGTCCAGTAAACACGTGGTGGCATTCAACCTACCCAACAACCTGTCCATGTCCTCGGGAGCCACAGGGTCAAACTCATCCCATAAAATGTCACCAAGACCACCCTCAGCCGTCTCACCCGCGTCACCGCAATTTTGGTCCAGACCATCCCGAAGCTGAACGATTTTATCGTATAGATAACCGTTAAACTCCTCAGCACGTCCCTGCAACGGGTCATCCCGCTCCCCCTGGTGTAAGAGGGAGCGAGTCACCCGAAACAGGGCGGCTGGGCGGTTATCTGCCGATGCAATGAGGGAGGAGGCGTAGCTACGCCTCGCTTCCCTCAATGCCACTAGGTAAGCCCTAGTATAGGACTTCACTAGTGTCCGATCAGCTTCCGAACGGCTAGACCTCCAGGAACTCTCTAGGCGTCTTCTCCGGCGCTTCATCCCTCTCAGCTCCTCGGAGAACCAAGGAGCCGGTTGGGACCTGCGCCGGGTCAGAGGCCGCAAAGGCACGACACGGTCTAAGGCCCCCGGCGCGGCCCGTTCCCAGGCCACGACAAGTTCCTCAGCCGAGCCGTGAGCCAGACCCTCAGGAAATGGCCCAAGCTCCGTCCGGAACCCCTCCGGGTCCATCAGGCGCCTGGGACGGAACCAACGTGTCGGCTCCGTCTCCCTGCGGTGGTGAATGGCGGTCAGAAAGTCCAGGCGAAGAAGAGAGTGATCTGACCATGACAAAGGTTCAGTGACTATTTCCTTCAAGTCCAGATCTCTCGACCACTGACCAGAGACAAAAATCAGGTCCAGAGTGCCACCCCCAATGTGAGTAGGGCCATCAACTACTTGGGTCAGGTCCAAGGCCGTCATGGAGGCCGTGAACTCCCGAGCTGCCGTCGATGACGAGCCGGAAGATGGCAAGTTAAAGTCCCCCATGACTAAAAGTCTGGGGGTCTCAACTGCCACCCCAGCCAGCACCTCCAGGAGCTCGGGCAGGGCAGCTGTCACGCAGCAAGGAGCCAGGTACGTGATCAGCAAACCCATCTGACACCTATGACCCCATCTCACAAAGAGGGATTCGCACCCGGCAATCTGAGGTACAGTGGTCTCCCTCGGCTCTAGACTCTCTCTAATCACAACCGCCACCCCCCCACCCCTACCCTGAGCCCTTGGCTGATGGAATGCACGGAAACCCGGCGGGCACATCTCAACAAGGGGCACACCCCCTTCCGTGCCCAGCCAGGTTTCTGTAACGCCTATGAGGTCCGCGGCGCCCCCCTGAATAAGATCGTATATTAGGGGGGCCTTATTGACTACGGACCGTGCGTTGCATAACATCAGCCGAAGGCCCAGGCTCTGAGGGTCTTGACCATCCGGGGAACGGGAAAAGGACGAGGGATCGGGGCGCGCGATCGCCTGCAGACATCGAGCACGCGCCCCCCCAGAACGATATGATCCCCCCCCTTCCGCCATATCTGCCCCTCCCACTTACCGTGCAAATCAGGCCACCCACACCAACAGGAACGCAATCTCCCCCCCTAACCTCCGAACCCATTAAAGAACCGTCACGAGCACGCGCGAGGACTGGCTCCCCACCCGACGGGCTACCCCCAACGCCCGCCCTAACCCTCCCACCCCTTAAAAAAGCCCTATCTAAAAAACCCCAAAGGCTCTTTTTTCTCGCATGCCACCTCTGTGGGTCCCAAGACCCGTCATTGAGGCCGGCCCTTGATAATGCGGCGGGCCATTCCTGCGAGGCGGGGGCACCTCGCAGGCGCAAGAGTTCTAAGGCAGAATATCGCATAGATAAATTAAAAGCATAAACAGGAGAAAGCAGGCGATAAGAGGTAGCAATGTAATGTCTGGGGTGGCAAGATGTAATGCCAAGTCCAAGTGGATACCCATCTTCCAGAATATCTTCAGATGGTGGCTGGCTTAAAGATGATACAGGATGTGTTGTGTCTTGCCCGCCCTCAGAGCAGCCAGGGCCTTCTTACCTGCTCCCGAACACTGAGGAATGTATGCCTCCCGGCCCAAGTCCTGGCTCCATGCCCACACAAACTGCAGAAGAAGGAGAATCTCCCGGCCCCAGCCCTGACTCCATGCCCAGGCAAACGGAGCAGCTAGACCCCTCCCCCTCCTCCACAGCATGTGAGCCTGAGGAGGGTTTATTCCCAACAGCTGATTGGAGTAATCCTTGCATCAGAAGATTGGATAGGCGGAGGCAACAGAGGGAAGGGAGGGGCAGGCCTTAATGAGTGCTGAGTCATGGAGCCACACCCCATGGCCTATATAAAGGATCTACTTTCTGGCAGTCTCTGAGTCAGGCAAAAGTCAAACTTATCTTGCTGAAGTCACTTACTGGTCTCCTGCCTGCTCTGAGGACTTTGCTAGGACTTTGGGCAGAGCTGCAGAGGCAAGCCTGATTCGGATTTCCCTGACCCAGCTGTCAGCGGAGGAGTGGGACACGACAGGATGGTATAATCGCAGGTGTAGTCTGATGGTAAAAAGTTATTGCTACTCTGCGCAAAGCTCAGTCCTGAAATCCATAACCTAATAGAGGTGGTACTCATCTCCCCCGTTCATGGCGTCACCGATATTTCCAAAATAAATGTTTCCACAGTAGATGTTTCAGAGTAGGGCCCCGATGCACCAGTCGGTCTCCAATCATCTTCCCGGACAGTTCCAAAAATGGCCATAACCCACAAACTCCAGCCGGCCATATAAAGTGCAAGATGACAAGTGCAGATGATCCATGTTACAGATGACAATGTAACTTCCTAGTCCGAGAAGAAGCAGGCCCAGCTAGGCCTGACCAGGCCAAACTAGGCCAGGACACCTCCAGTAGGGGCCACAAGGGGGATCCTTCACGGCCCTTCACCCTAGGCCAAGGCCCTAGGCCCCTCCACCAAGTCCAAAGGGGGATCAGGGGAAATCAAGAAGAGCTGGAAAGCCCCGAAATAATCCGAAAACGCCAGATGTCGAAGAAATGGGGGGAAACCCAGCCGCGGCTTCCCCAACAACCAAATCCAAGCCGCGGCCTCGTCCGTAGCCCAGTGGCAGCCATCCGCAGCTCGCCCATCCCCCGGTCTCGTTCCCGGCAGCCGGGGGTCCAGAGAGGCCCACAGACCTCTCCCCCGGCTGCCCGAAAGATGATATACCTGACCGGGGGGCGAAACCGCTTGGCAGGCCACCTGGGTGCCGGCGTCCTTTCCTCCATCGCCCAGTTGTTGTTTCCGTCTTCGGCTCCCGCCCGGCCGAGTAGTAAAATGGCCGCCGTTCGCAGCTCGTCCTTCCCCAGCCTCGGTCTCGGCAGCCGTGAGTCCAAGGAGGTCCCAAGACCCCTCTCACGGCTGCTCAGATGATGGTACACCTAACCAGGGGGCGCAGACTGCTCGGCAGGCCGCCTGGGCGTCGCCATCCCCCTCCTCACCTAATCATCGTCCTCCGATCTCTCGATTAAGCAGCCATCTTGTGCATGCGCAGAGCCTGTTGTAGTTCAATTCAATGGAATGAAAAAAAAAAAAACAGTATTCCCAACTACAACTTCAAAAAAGCCAATTACGACCTTATAAACAACGATCTTTCATTTCTGGACTGGCAAAATCTGTTTGCAACCTGCATAACTGCTGAAGACCACTATAGAGTCTTCCTACTTGAAATCAATAGAGTCATTAAACTATATGTTCCACAAATGACTACCATGATCAGGAAAAACAAACTACTCATATCAATAAAAAAGCTTCAATCAAAAAAAAATCCCTCTGGAAAAGAAACAAAAAAGGCTATGTTGCCAATTTCAAAAACCGCTACAGAAATATATGCAACCAAATAAAAACTGAATGCACAAATTACCACACCAAGCAAGAAGAGAATCTTCTGCGCACAAATTCCAATCGTACCTTTTATAATTTTGTTAACAATAAACTTAAAGACTCTAGATCCATCCCACCACTAAAAGATTCTAACAACAAAGAATGCAATGACGAAACAGTTAAAGCAAACCTCTTCAACATTTTCTTTGGCTCAGTTTTTGTTAACTCCGATAACACATATCCGACTTTCCACAAACGTACCAGCAATGATTATGATGATTTAACTCATATAGATTTCACAGAAGACAACATTGGAAAAGCTCTTCACAACTTAAAACCATCGCTATCTATTGGACCCGATGGACTGTGCGCATACTTCTTAAAAAAACTTTCCATTAATATAGCAGAACCCCTAAGTATTATCTTTGAAAAATCTTTCACTACCAGTTCTCTTCCCAAACTTTGGTCACTAGCCACAGTCATCCCTATCTTCAAAAAAGGAGACCCCAGCTTAGTCGAAAACTACAGACCGATCTCCCTTTGCTGTGTCACCTGCAAAGTCATGGAATCTATCATCAACCAATCCATTACCTCATACTTAGAAACAAACAACCTACTCTCCAACAAACAATTTGGTTTCAGAAAAAAATTATCATGTAACTTACAACTTCTTCACTGCAAAAACATATGGACTTCAAATCTTGATCAAGGCAAATCAATAGATATATTGATATATTGATATATATAAATCTACATAGACTTCTGCAAAGCTTTCGACTCAGTAGTACATGATAAACTCCTCCTAAAACTAATATCCTATGGCATCTCAGGACCCCTCCACAAATGGATATCTGCTTTTCTGTCTAACAGACAACAAGTGGTCAAAACTGGCAATGCTCTATCAAATCCTGTTCCTGTCAAGAGTGGCGTTCCTCAAGGCAGCGTTCTTAGACCAACACTCTTTATACTATACATTAATGATCTTTGTGACCATATCTCAAGTAATTGTGTTCTCTTTGCTGATGATGTCAAACTATTTAACATCACAGACAATACTTCTATAATTCAAAACGACCTTGATCATCTAACCGCTTGGTCTAAAAATTGGCAGCTCCAAATTTCAACCAGCAAATGCTCAGTCTTACATATAGGAAAAAAGAACCCAAAAACTAAGTACATACTAGATGGACATTACCTTACAGATGACCCCCATCCCGTTAGAGACCTTGGAGTTTTCATGTCAAATGATCTAAGTGCCAAAGCCCACTGCAATTACATAGCAAAAAAAGCTCTAAGAGTTGTAAACCTAATCTTGCGTAGTTTCTTTTCCAAAAACATCATACTATTAACCAGAGCATATAAAACATTTGCTAGACTAATTCTAGAATACAGCTCGCCTGTTTGGAACCCTCACCACATCTCTGACATCAATACAATTGAACGTGTCCAGAAATATTTTACAAGAAGAGTTCTCCATTCCTCTGAAAACAATAGAATACCCTATCCCACCAGACTTGAAATCCTAGGCTTAGAAAACTTGGAACTCCGTCGCCTTGACAAGACCTAAGTTTAACTCACAGAATCATCTATTGTAATGTCCTTCCTGTTAAAGACTACTTCAGCTTTAATTGCAATAATACTAGAGCAACTAATAGATTTAAACTTAATGTCAACCGCTTTAATCTAGATTGCAGAAAATATGACTTCTGTAACAGAATCATCAGTGCTTGGAACACTTTACCTGACTCTGTGGTCTCTTCCCATAATCCTAAAAGCTTTATCCAAAAACTTTCTACTATTGACCTCACCCCATTCCTAAGAGGACCATAAGGGGCGTGCATAAGCGCACAAACGTGCCTACCGTTCCTGTCCTATTGTTTTTCTTTTCTTCTTTCTATATATATGCTTATACCTCCTTATATTTACCCATATATGCTTATATACTATATAATCTTTTGTATGATTCCTACATATATTGTTGTGACAAAATAAATAAATAAATAAATAAATAAAATAAATAAATAGAAAGACCAGACATATAGAAAAGGGATATTTATTGGTATTCATTTATCACATTGATTAATAAATGTTGTGGATGCAATTCTGGGTGACTCACAACATATTAAAAACAATTAAAAAAAGAATATAAAGTAAACAACAAAACCTGTTTCCTGTAGAACAGTGCAATTTTAAATAATTCATTGGTTAAAAATAAGTGCTTCGACTTTCTACTTCCATTTTGTACAAGCGTAAATATTTGTTTTGCCTTCTGTTTTTTCAGATAAAGTGAACACTGGCTGAGTTTATAAGGCTCAATAAATAAGCCAGTCATAATGATGGTTTGTTCATTATTATTATTTATTTCATTTTCTGGGTTTGCACATTGTATCAGGCAAAGGGGGTTGGGCGTGGAACACACACAGAACTGCACTGTTCTGTGTGTGTTCTCCTTCCAATACCAGTTGCAGCCTGTATTGGTGCGAGGAAAGTAGTCAAGCCCAAGGCTCCTGCTTTGCCTCGGGGCTCTGCCTTCCACTGTTTTTTAAAATATTTACATGAAACCACTGCGAGGTCATTTTGGAATATGGTATGATCAACATCTTTGTCCTCAGCCATTCAGTGAAGTGGTCAACTTCTTTTCCAGCATTTGGATGCTGGAAAAGGTTGTGGTTCAACCCTGCCAAGAGAAAGGGACTAAGTGTTTGGAGTCCCTCAGATCTGGGGTTTGCTCTTTGGTTTGGGGGTGGCTCTAGCCCACTGAAACTCAGGGGGGAGGGGGTTTCTCCTGCATTCACAGCTCCTGTTCAAAAAGCTGGTGACAGCTGTGTCTAGGGGAAGTTTAGCTTTGCACAACTGCACCTTGTGTACTAGTTGTACCCATTCCTGGACCAGGAGGACCTGTTCATGGTCACTCAACCTTAGTCATTTGTGATTGAACTAGTGCAATACGTTCTACATGGAGCTGCCCGGGAAGACTCTCCAGAAGCTTCTGTTGGTTCTGAATGCAATGACACAGGAGTTATGGGCACATTTTACTATGTCCATGCAACACCCTATTCTATGCACTAACTTCCAATAGGCTTACAGCTGAAATTCAAAATGCTGAATTTTGAATTGCTGAATTGAGGTTTATCAATTTTAAAGCTTACATTTCACAAGAACATGAGGGATCGCCTTCTTCTAAGAATGTCTCCCCAACCCATATGCTCCTACAGAGGGCATGTTCCCGGTTCTTTTAAATCTTGTCACGGTATGATTAACCTTGCTCTTTGGACTGACCCTGTATATAACACACCCCAACTCTGTTTTGTCATAGGAAAATCATGTAAAACCAGGCTCTTCCCCGGACATTAGGGGGCAGTTAGCTAAAAGTTTCATTTTGGTTGTTTGGATTATTGCTTGTTTTCCATTTAATATTTATATTTTGTAATTAAATTGGGAGATGGTGAGTGATTTATTATTTATTTATTTTGAGCTGTATGCCCTCCCAGAGTCACACTGTTTGAGTTTCAGAGTGGGATGGGATGGAGGGAGGAATGGACGGGTGTGGAGGGCAGGGTAAGGGGGATGAGGGAGGAAAGGAAGGGAGAGAGAAGGTTCAGTGTGTCATGTGAATCTACATGCTGCAAAAAATATAAGAATACATACGTATCTGGCCTCAAAATATAAAGTCCACCTTTCAAAATATATTTAAATCTACCTTTATTACCATAGGTAAATAGTTCCCTTTTCAAATGTTTAGCTGGGACTCAGCACAACATTCTTTTGAAACAACTAATTGGTAGCCCTGAAATTAGATTGAGACCAGCTTGAAGACTGGCACTCCAGAACAGATACTCACATGTAGTTTGTTGAGCAAAACCGCATCAGTTGTGCTATTAGCTCCTGGTTTAGCAGCTTTCCAAAACTGCTTCTGTGCAGAATAGCGATTCATGGGGCATAATTTAAAAAGGCAATCTATAAAGAGACATAAGAAAAGGATTATTGTAGCAACTGTTAACATATGCTATTACTATTGATCTGTGGATTTTATGTTTAAGGACACAATTTAAAACAAGTCACAGGAAATCAAAAGTTCTTGGAATGAAAATAGGAATAATACAATACAATACAAAACAGAAATAAAACAATAGGAAAACTAAGCCATGGTATAACTTCTACTTTTTATTGTATCCCAAAAACACTTACAGTGATCCTAAACGAAGGAAAGATTTGTCAACTTGTCAATTTTTGAGATAATAAAGCAAATTATTTCTAAATTATCTTGGGCAATTTTGAATTGAAATATTTGTTAATCCTTGATTATAATAAACATTAAAAATAGACGTGCTTGTGAAGTACTGTTCCCCAAACTAAATTTTAAAAGCTTTGATACCCATTTTAACAGATTTTAACACCTTACATTGGAAAAAAAATATCTGGCAGTGTCTCCTATTTTTAATGTTTCTTGTTTTTGCTAAAGTTTTTATAGACTCAGAGAAATAAAGTAACATTTTTTTCTAACTCTAAATCAAAGCTTAACTTCTATATGACACAGATATTAATGGCTTAAACAATACAAGTAATGTGGATTCTTTTCAGAATAGTTTGAAAAGTTAATACAAATACAGCCCTTTGGATGTTAAAAGGAAATTCAAATACTCAAACGGTATCTTTTGTACAAAGATTATGGATTGATAACGAAAGAAATTCACAAATTAGAACACAGAAGTCCCATTGAGAGATTTTGGTTATAACAGGACTAAAAGTTAAATGAATGAAAGAAAGAAAGGGTGGATTTTGTTGTGGAAATTTAGTAGAGATCGCAAGAAGACCTGAATGAAGGCTTTCTGTACTGGATGACCAAACTTACAAAAAGAAGCAATGAAAATGTTCACCTCAAATGTAGGAAGCCCCTACTAACATTTGCACAACATCTTCTTAACAACTTTAACACAGACTCTCAATGGAAAGCCTTGCTGCTCTCCACAAAGGTCTAAAGACCTGGCTTTGCCATCAGGCCTAGGGATCAGAGTGGTCCTTCTTCTTGTTGTTGTGCCATATCCATCATCAGATGTTGATGATCATGTTGGCGATCCTATTTTTATCAACAGCACCATGAAAAAGTGGTGCTGAGTTTTGTCCAAACCAGTCCCTTAAATTTTGAAGCCACGATGTTCTTCTTCTGCCTGGACCTCGTTTGCCTTCAATCTTTCCCTGGAGGATTAGGTGAAGTATGCCATATTTTTCTGGCTGTTGCATCATATTTCTGAAATATTCTAGCTTTCACTTTTTAATGGTTTTGATTATTTCCCCTTGGCTTTCGCAGGTGGCTTATCACCTCCTCATTTCTGGTTTTGTCAACCCAGCTTATATGTAACAGCCATCTGTAAACCGATACACAGTGATACAGAGCTCATAAAATGCAGTTGTTAGAAGTAAAATAACCTTTTAAAAAAAAACAGTTCTAGCATATCCCTTTATTTGCTATGCCACCATTTGACAATGTCAAGGTGACATAAAAATTTGAATATACATCAGTGTTGAAAGAAATGTCCATCTTGGTTCAGTTCCAAGTGGGGAAAAATACACTGGAAACATGGAGACTGTTTGGAAAGATGGTTTAATGGTGGACAGGAATAACATGGCTTGAGTTCCTGAATAGAAAAAAGGGGGCGAGATGCTGGGAGTGCCTTGGTTTTATGTTTTCTGGTTGTACCCCACCTCAGAGTTTTCTGTTCCTGTATAAGATATGAATCTTGATTGGTTTCAAACTCCCAGGAGGCGGGGGGGGGATCTTAGCTAACTTTGTAGGTTGTCTCCCAAGCTTGCTTGAGCCTTGCCATGTGGTGAGTTTCTGTTGCTAGGTTCATTGACAAAGGTGGGGGGAAATGAGTGAGCCTGGGTGAGGCCTTAATGGCCCATTGACAAAGGTGCGGGGAGGCAGGAAGCTGCTTTGTCTTTAAAACATGTTTCTCCATTTCTCATCCAGGGAAATATAATATTCTGCCTTTTTGATATTTTCTAAAATATTTCATTCTTCTAGGAGAGGGGTGAGTGCTAACTTTCTACACCAAAAGCTTGACAAAATACAACTGCAGGGACAGGAAGTGAAGAAGAGAGAGACTTCATTCCAGTATTCGGAGCACCTTACTTCCTCTCATCGGTCGCTAAGCAACTGATAATGCAAAAATTAAATCAAGCTCTTTCAAAACTGTCTGCTCCAAAGTAACCATTAAAACTTCTAGCTGCCAGAAATGTGGAAAAAATAGAACAGCTGTTCCAAGTGCCTCTTTGCAATTAGGCAGAAATAAAACTTTAGATTGCCATTATGTAATTTGATAGATAACACAATAGAATGCACAGTTCTATTATGTATTCTCATTTTCCTAGTTATATATAGGTGTTGCATAGGAGTAAAATTTCAAAAAGATGACATTAAAGAGGGAAAAAAAACCCAGATTACTTCAGAACTGAGTATCCCTTAAAAGATTATGGAAGAGAACAAATAGGTCACTCTACCATTCTATAAACATTCTGGTACATATTGAATTAGAAGATGAACAAGTAAAGGAAACAATTATCGCATGGGCCAAAAATTTTGGATATTCAATAGATCTAGACAAATGGCAACAATTGTGGGAGAGGAACTATAAATTGACAATGGCCACTGCGTATAAAGAGAATCAATATAAAATGTTTTATAGATGGCATATGACCCCTGAGAAACTGGCAAAAATGTTTAAAGATAAATCAGCTTAATGGTGGAAATGTCATCTGTTACCAGGTCTTATCGTATGTGGTGGACATACCCAGAAGCTAAAAGTTATTGGAATAAAATAAAGGGTTGGTTAGAAGAAATGACCCAACAACACATTGACTTAAAACCGGATCTGTTCTTATTGGATATTCTACCAGAGAAAATCAATGAGGAAAATATTTATTTGATTATACATGTAATAACAGCGGCAAGAATTATTTTTGTGCAAAATTGGAAAGCAGAGAAAATACCCCTGGAAGGAGAAATTATTTTAAAAAAAATTAGATTGTGCAGAAATGAATAGATTAACTTTGATGATCAAAGAAAGAGAGGATTCAGAATATTTTAAGATATGGGATAAATTTTACCATTGGTTAGGAAAAAAAGAAATAGATAAGCAATGGGTAATTATGTAAAGAAAGGTATAATTAGAATACTCTGCTTGTGAAAAAATGGTAATAGATTAAATTGAAGTGAAGAAAGAAGAAACAACAACAAAAATGGAGCTATGAAGAAAACACCGAGATGTCACACGGATTGATTGTGTGTTTGCCTATAAAATAAAAAAACTTTTTAAAAAACCATTCTGTTACAGAGAGGTTCCCCAAGGATGGGCTCCAGCACGAGTCTGAAAGCTCGGAAGACTAAACTTCTGGTTCAAGTGACTGACCCAGATTAGATCCTGCAACATTAACGTGAGATACATATATTTGGCTTCATTCACTCTGCTATTATCCGATTTTACTCCAGATTTTCTTAAATCTTTCACAGGAAGAAAATAGGCTGGTCCCAGAATTGAGTCTTCTTTGCACTTGAGTTATTCCTTTGCAGAAGGCTAGAGCACAAATAGTTATGTATATATGTATACATCAACTCAGTATAAGAAGGAATTTTTGGAGTCCAAAAATTCCTCTTCCTAAGGATAGGGATACATAAACACTGGAAACAGCAAACAACTCTCAGTGTCTTTTCTTCATGACCGTGAAGAGGAATCGGTAATCTCCAGCACTGGGTGCATTGGACAAATGTTATTAAAATAGATATGCCATAACAATTAGATTTTAACAATGATTTCAATTTCAATGAGCACGCTTAGCATCAAATTTTATAATAGGATGTCATATAAATCAAGGGAAATATATAATATTACTGGAAAAACTAAACCTATAAAAAGATCTCAAGCATGATGAGGACATTTTTACTTTTAAGTAAAGATAAATAGGTTGTGATTGGCAAACAGACTCAAGACTTCTTCCCAGTATTTCCCCCCCCCCATGGGCTATATAGTAACATTTGTGAATCAGCCAAATATTCAGTTCCAAGAATAGAATAGAATAGAATAGAATAGAATAGAATAGAATAGAATAGAATAGAATAGAATAGAATAGAATAGAATAGAATAGAATAACAGAGTTGGAAGGGACTTTGGAGGTCTTCCTGCTTAGGCAGGAAACCCTACATCCGTGATGGCGAACCTTTGGCACACGTGCCACAGGTGGCACATGAAGCCATATCAGTGGGCACACGAGCGTTGCCCTAGCTCAGTTCCGGCATGCATGCCAGCTGTCCAGCTGATTTTCAGGTCTTCTGGGCATACCAGAAGTCGGCAAACAGGCCATTTCTAGCCTCGGACGGTCTCCGGGGGGTGGGGAGGGCAGTTTTCGCCCTCCCCAGGCTCCTAGAAAGCCTTTGGAGCCTGGGGAGGGCAAAAAACAAGCCTACCAGACCCACCGTGCCATCGCTTGCCAAAAGCAGGAAGAGGGCAGGGGGGTTGTGAGTGTATGCGTGGGGGTCAGGGTGCATTGAATTATGGGTGTGGGCACGCACATGCGCGACCTCCCCTGCACTCCCCCCACTTTTGGTATGCAACGGCAAAAAGGTTAGCCATCACTGCCCTACACCACTTCAGACAAATGGTTATCCAGTCTCTGCTTAAAAACTTCCAGTGTTGGAGGATTTACAACTTCTGGAGGTAAGTTGTTCCACTGATCAATTGGTCTAACTGTCAGGAAATTTCTCCTTGGTTCTAGGTTGCTTCTCTCCTTGATTAGTTTCCATCCATTGCTTCTTGTCCTACCCTCAGGTGCTTTGGAGAATAGCTTGACTCCCTCTTCTTTGTGGTAGCCTCTGAAATATCAGAACACTGCTATCATGTCACCCCTAGCCCTTCTTTTCATCAGACATTTCATAAGACAAAGAATGCCAGTTTGGTGTAAAGCAGGGTTGCTAAACTCAAAGCCTGAGGGCCAGATCTGTGTGCAGCCCTCCCCCCAAGCTCCGTTTTTGCTGGCAGAGGGTTGCAGGAAGCCATTGCAGCCAAACATGGAGCTCAGGAACCCATTTTAGCTGGCCGAGCGCTCAGCCTACCACAGGCACCCCAACACGAGTGATGTTCAGCTAGCCCATCTATGCCCATCCTGGCCATGCCCACCCCAGCCCCCCGAGGTTAAACACAACCCTGATGTGGCTTTCAATGAAATCGAGTTTGACACACCTGGTGTAGAGGGTAAGGCAGCAAGTTAGAAACTGTAAATTCTAGTCCTGCCTTAGACATAAAGCCACCTGGATGATTTTAGGCCAGTCATTCTCTCTCATCCCCTAGAAAGAAGATAATGGCAAAGGCAAACCACTTTGGCAAAAACCTTGCCAAGAAAACTGCAGGGACATATCCAGGTAGTTGCCAGAGTCAACAATGACTCAAAGGGACCCCTCCCCCGCAAAAAAATAACTTCCAAAGATCCATAGAGTTTTTTCATAAACATTTCTCAATGTGCTTCCTTCAGAGAGCAGGCATAATAATGTACCTTTGAATGGACACTTTTGTTCTGGCTCCAGAAAATGGAAACACTACCACATTTTTTTATTCTATTGCTTTGTACCAGGATAGCGGACTGAAATTATTACCTCTAGTTCTCATTTAACTACAACTGAGCCCAGAATTTTTAATCATGACTTGTTGCGGTCCTTAAGCTGGTCACCATTGCTTTTAGGGCTATGTTTAGGATGGTTGTAAAGTTAGTAATAGAATAGAATAGAATAGAATAGAATTTTATTGGCCAAGTGTGATTGGACACACAAGGAATTTGTCTTGGTGCATATGCTCTCAGTGTACATAAAAGAAAAGATACGTTCATCAAGGTACAACATTTACAACACAATTGATGATCAATATATCAATATAAATCATAAGGATTGCCAGCAACAAGTTATAGTCATACAGTCATAAGTGGAAAGAGATTGGTGATGGGAACTATGAAACGATTAATAGTAGTGCAGATTCAGTAAATAGTCTGACAGTGTTGAGGGAATTATTTGTTTAGCAGAGTGATGGCCTTCGGGAAAAAACTGTTCTTGTGTCTAGTTGTTCTGGTGTGCAGTGCTCTATAGCGTCGTTTTGAGGGTAGGAGTTGAAACAGTTTATGTCCAGGATGCGAGGGATCTGCAAATATTTTCACGGCCCTCTTCTTGATTCGTGCAGTATACAGGTCCTCAATGGAAGGCAGGTTGGTAGCAATTATTTTTTCTGCAGTTCTAATTATCCTCTGAAGTCTGTGTTTTTCTTGTTGGGTTGCAGAACCGAACCAGACAGTTATAGAGGTGCAAATGACAGACTCAATAATTCCTCTGTAGAACTGGATCAGCAGCTCCTTGGGCAGTTTGAGCTTACTGAGTTGGTGCAGAAAGAACATTCTTTTTTGTCCTTTTTTAATGATGTTTTTGATGTTAGCTGTCCATTTGAGATCTTGCGATATGATAGAACCCAGAAATTTGAAGGTTTCTACTGTTGATACTGTAATCATGACCAATATCGGAATCACATGGTCATTAATGAACCTTGTGACCGTCAAAGGAATCCATTCTCCCAAATGGGAATATTTTTCCAGAAACCATCAGAAAAAAAGTTACAAATTGCAATGACCTGACTGCAGCATGCTGCAACCAGTTTTAAATGCAAATTGGTTGTCAAGCACCTGAAATATAATCACATGTCGTGTGTCTGTGCTACTACCTAATATTACTTGACAAAACAGACAATACAGGAACATTACTTGAATCCAATTTATATATTTTTTCCTGTTACTGATTGATATATGGATTATATCTATTGAATCTTAGGAAAGTTTATATTAGTTAAGTAATTATTTCCGATTATACCTTATATTTTTATAACTTGTATTGATGTATTCACTTTTATTGTATATGCTTACTTATTTTATCTTGTTGGTCTATGACCACAATAAACTTTAAATAAAACAAGATTATGGTTTTAATACAATACATTTTTCTATTGGTTACACTTGGCCCTAATTCATTCTTCAGTATCATATTTATAAAATACCTCAGCTCAGCATTCAATATTGAATATTAATCCAGCTCTTATCTCCTTTCGTGATAGAACCAATCACAAATATATCATTATTTTTTATTTATTAATGCATTTCTACCCTGTCCATATCAATTAAGTCACGAGTCACCAACCTTTTGGACCTCAGAGACCACTAAATTCATAATTTTAAATCCCGTGGACCAGTAATATGGATTTTTAAAAAGATAAATAGTATTTAGTGCAATATAAAAAATGAAAATAATTTTTCTGCGGACCACCAAAATGTTCTCGCGGACCACCAGTTGGTGACCACTGATTTGAGTGACTCTAGGCAGGTAATAAAATATATCTGCTGAACAAAAGTCTGCACTGGCGATAGGAAGAACATCCGGCCACTCTGCCAGCTCCATTCAGTTGCCCAGCAAGGGATTATGGGATCATTAAAATAAGAAGATGATAGCATGCTGTTTTGCCAGTTCTCATTAGATGGGTCAGTAGTCCTCAACTCATAACCACAATTGAGACCAGAATTTCTGTTGCTAAGTAAAGCAGTTGTTAAGTGAGTTGTGCCTGACTTTATGAACTTTTTGTTGCTGTTATGTAAAGCACAGTAGTTGTTAAGTGAATCTCATTGTCATTAAGCAAATCCAGCTCTTCCCATTGGCTTTGCTAGTTGGAAGCTGGCTCGGAAGGTTGCAAAGAGTGCTCCCATGATCCTGAGATCCTGCAACCATTGTTAATTGCCAAGTGTGCAAATGTTGATCACACGACATTGGCGATGTGTATCAGTTGCATGTGCAAGGAACAGTTATTTTTTTCCAGTACCGTCGTAACTTCAGATGCATGCTAAATGAATGGTTGTAAGTCAGTGTCTACCTGTATATGATGCATCAAGTTCCAGAAAATAAAGTAACAGCCATTAGAGAGAAAAGATTTTTTTTTAAAAAATCCATAGTTCGGTTATTTAATAATTTAGGTGAATAAATTTTCTCAAAATATTTCTTTTCCTATAAAGGAAACATATGTGAAACAATTCTACTGCTAGTTTCACATTAGTGTACTTTCTCAAGCAGAGAATAAAAGGTTTTGATATAATCAGGATACTTGGAATAATCGTCAAGGGACTATTTTGAATTGACATACATTTTAAAACAGTGCAGCTTTTCAACCCATAAAGAGGGAAAGCCACAGATGAAACAGATGTGTATGTTTTACAGCAGACCAACACACCTGTATTTTTGCTTCTTATTATCTGACCAGAACACAATATATGTTATAAGAGTCTATTTCCATTCCCACACATGTTCCCTATTGTATCACTTTAAAAAAATAAGCAATGGGTAAAATATTAATTTGGGAGAGAATACATTGTAGATACTAGAACAGCTGCCTTTGCTTGTTTTGTTGAATTTCTTTGATAGGTATCCTTTTATCCCAAGATTTATATGTAGATGCATTAAATTAAAAAAAAAGCCCTGGCTATCCATTCTTGGACTTTTAAATGAATATTAAATGAAATTTTAAAAAATTAAATGAAAAATTCTCTTATTGGTAGTTTATAGCTCAAAGTATTATTTCTTCCAAATCTTCCACACTTCATCTTTTTTTTTTTTAAATACACTCTTGTGTCAATCTCAATTCCAGGTAGATTACATACCTACATAGAGTTTTGTTTATAGCATTACACAACAGGATATCTTTGTTTTGTTTGAATGTTGTGTGCACTTCCCAGTCTAACAAAGAATACAGGAGATCTCAATTGTCTGTCCTCGAAGAAATAACCACAGCAGCCTAGGAATTGCCACTTACATAATAATAATATTGGTAGTAATATTGTGATAAAGGCAGTTTATCTTTGAGTATTCTGTGAACTTGAATAATTTGAAAATCAGTTTTAAATGCTTTCAAGGAATGGGACTAGGTTACCTTAGGAACTGTCTCATCCCAATCACAACTGACCCATCCGACCTGATCAGACATGTTGCAATTCCCATTGATTAAAGAATTTTGACTGGATGGATCTAGGAAGAGAACCTTCTTTGGCATTGTCCCTGCCCTCTGGAAAACCTTATCCACAGAGGTGAGGTGGGGCCCTATTCTGGCCTTCCAAAATAATATTAACACTGGGTTCTGTCAATTGGCATGGAGTTCTAAAATGGATATGTTTTGAGGGAGGTTGGTAATATGAAGCTGTAATGTCCACCAGCTGTGAAATCCTCTGAAGTTTGCTACTGGTTCGGTGAGTTTGCTACCAATTTGTGCGGAACAGCACAAATCCACTGTACCAAGGGGGAATCCACTGTACCAAGCAATTTAGATTAGCTAGAAAGCAGGAAATTTGACAATTCTAGCTAATATAAATCGCGTGTCACAGCTGATCACCAGAAGTACCGGTTCACCCAAACCGGTACCATTTTTTACTACCAGTTTGCTCGAACGAGTCAGAACCGGTAGCATTTCATCCCACTGTCCACCTCTGTAATCTTTTAGTAGCTCAGATTTTTTTAAATTGCAGTTTTAATTTGACTTTAACTCTATTTTTATTCATGTTTTTATACCATGGCATGTTTTTTTCATTATGCCCAGAGAGAGAAATATCTGCCTCTACCTAGGATCAAACTCACACCCTCCTGATTTTGTGGCGAGAGCTCCACCTCTAGGCCACCGCACCACACTTTAGCAAAACGGCATGATATGGGGGGAAAGTGACAACAAATCCACAAAGAATAATTTTTTGGAACTCCTGTCAATCACTTTGAAATAGAGAGTCAGTTGGTATAGTGGTTAAAGCCCCAGGGTAGAAACAGGGGACTGTGAGCTCTAGTCTCACTTTAGGCATGAAGCCAGCTGGGTGACCTTGAGTCAAACACTCTGGCTCTCAGCGCTAGGAGAAGGCAATGGAAAATTATTCTTGCCCAAAAAAATCACCAAGAGTCATCGCTGACTTAAAGGCACCAAAAAACAACAACAAATCTTTGGAATAATTGGAAAAATAGCACAGTCCTTTATGCAATCCTTTGCTTCACTGAAGAGATGACACAGAGATACTGAGAAAGGCAGTAAAAACCTGTGGCAGAATAGTCTTCCTAAAATAATATTTTGATATGTTTTAGCTCTATCAACTTTTGAAATGGCAGGCAGCCATAATCAATATCTACAAGCAGTTCTCCAAAGTGATCATGTTTGTGTGTACATAATGGACAAAACAGAATGACAGCACGCATGAATGAGCACATACTTGCATAAGTAAATGCAAAGGCAGCAGAGAGAAACAAAACATAAATTACCTTAACCAGGGATTTTCAAACTCTTTTAACCTATGGACCCTGTCAGTTAAAAAATAATAATAATAATTCTAAAACCCTCTGATCAAGAGATATAGCTCCACTGATCAAAAATGGTTCAATTGGGAGTCCAGGTTTTTTGCCCTTATTTTTCCATGGAACCATATCAAGTTTGTATAGAATACAGTTTGAAAACAATGGAATGGAATGGAATGCAGTGGTGAAGTCTAAACCGGTTTACTACCAGTTCGGTGGCTGCGCATGCGCTCTGCATGCCGAACACGTTCTGTGCGTGTGCATGCACAATGCGCACCACACACGAAATGCGAGGTATGCACAGTGCAAGCCAAAAGGAGGCATGGGAAGAAAGGTAAGCAGAACAGCAAGCACGCGGGGGGGGGGGGCGGTGATCAGCTGTGGTGCACGATCCTTGGAGCCTTTACTTTTTTAAAAGCATTTTTAGCTACCTATTTGGGCGAATAGGTAGTAAAAAAATGCTTTTAAAAGGTAAAAAAAGGCTCCGACAATCATAGCTGAGGCACACAATCATCGGAGCCTTTTTTTACCTTTTAAAAGCATTTTGTATTACCTATTTGGGCGAATAGGTTGTAAAAATGCTTTTAAAAGGTAAAAAAAGGCTCCGACAATCATAGCTGAGGCACACAATCATCGGAGCCTTTTTTTACCTTTTAAAAGCATTTTGTATTACCTATTTGGGCGAATAGGTTGTAAAAATGCTTTTAAAAGTAAAAAAAAGGCTCTGATGATCACACAGCTCAACTGTGATCGTCGGAGCCCTTTTTTACCTTTTAAAAGCATTTTTTACAACCTATTCCTACTATTCGGGCGGGAAAAGCGAGCGAGCTAGAAAGAAGTAGCAAACAGGAGATTGGGTGGGCATGGGCGGGGCAGGGATTTTTGCTACCAGTTTTCCAAACCACCCACCGCCATCACTAGCAGATCGGCTGATCCAGTCCAAACCGGGAACATTTCACCCCTGATGGAATGGAATGGAATGGAATGGAATGGAATGGAATGGAATTCCAAGGAGCTGCTAATCCAATTCTACAGAGGAATTATTGAGTCTGTCATCTGCATCTCTATAACTGTCTGGTTTGGTTCTGCAACTTAACAAGACAGACACAGACTTCAGAGGATAATTAGAACTGCAGAAAAAACAATTTTCTGCTACCAGTCTGCCTTCCGTTGAGGACCTGTATACTGCATGAGTCAAAATAAATATAAATATAAATATTAAATTTAAATGTAATTAAATTTAAATATAAAAATTTAAATAAATAAATAAATAAATAAATAAATAAATAAATAAATAAATAAAATGTGAAAATATTTACAGACCCCTCGCATCCTGGACATAAACTGTTTCAACTTCTACCCTCAAAACGATGCTATAGAACACTAGAACAACTAGACACAAGAACAGTTTTTTCTCAAACGCCATCCCTCAACACTGTCAAACTAGTTACTAAGTCTGCATTACTATTAATCTTCTCATCGTTCCTATCACCCAACTCCTCCCAATGATGACAGTATGACTGTAACCTTGTTGCTGATATCCTTAAGATTTATATTGACTGTTTCCTAATATGATTTGATTGCTTATTTGTTCCCTATGACTATCATTAAGTGTTGTACCTTATGATTCTTGACAAATGTATCTTTTCTTTTATGTACACCGAGAACGTATGCACCAAGACAAATTCCTTGTGTGTCCAATCACACTTGGCCAATAAAGAATTCTATTCTATTCTATTCTATTCTATTCTATTCTATTCTATTCTATTCTATCTAAATATTGTGATAGCCTCCTGCTTGTCTTTTCTGCAAAATGTAAGGTTCAATAAAAGCTTTGCAAAATTGTCTTAACTGCTTTGAGAAGCAAGCCACAGAACAAGAACCCATGAGGAAATTTAAACCCCCAGAATGAATAAACAAACTCAAGAGAAAAATCTTAAAATCTCATGCCCCAATTCAAATTCACTTCTCATCACTTAGCAAAGTTTTAAAATTCGGCCGGCAACCGTTTATTTGGGATTTTTATAATTTTAATCCCCAAATTAAATATTTAATCCATGAATTACACAAAATAATATCTAATATTTCTCTTTCATCTTCTCTGAACTTGTAGTGAAACATTAAGTCATATTCTGATTTTTGAAAGTTAAGAGATTGGAAATTCCTTCAAAGTCTACTATTTATCCTTTAATATCTCACATGTTTCAAGTAAATCTGAAGCATTAGTGAAATATAACTGGCCCACGTCTTTCATAAGCATTCCTTACCCTAATACCTCCTTTAATATTTTTATTTTGTATTCCTAGAGAACCACAGTTTCTCATTACTCTAAAAATAGCTGTGGAGATAATCAACATCCTTATCTCATTCCATGAAGTGAAATAGAATTTGGATTCAAATTATTTTTTTCCACAATGTTGCTAGATTGCAGATACAAGTCTCTCAAATTTTTGATCAAATTAATCTTTCTCTAAAATCCCTTTTTCAGAGGTCCAATGTAATAAATCAAATGCTTTAAATATATTTAGGGCACACTTAATTCCAGAGGTGGTATTTTTATTTTTAAATCAGGACTAAAATTTCTGTTGCTAAGCAAGAGAGTTGCTAAGCTACACACGATTTTACAAGGTTTTCTTGTCAGTTATTAAGCGAAACACAAGAGTTATTAATTGAATCATGCAGTGGGAGCAATCAGAATAGAGTTGGAAGGGAACCTTGGAGGTTTTCTAGTCCAACCCCCTGCTCAAGCAAGATACAAACTCAATTTCATTGAGGGCCACATCAGGGTTGTGTTTGACCTCAGGGGTGGGTGGGGGTGGGGAGGGCGTGACCAGCTTGACATCACTCATGTTGGGGGTGCCTGTGGTGGCCCAAGTGCTGTGCCAGTGAAAACAGGCTCCCAAGCTCTGTTATTGGCTGTGACGGCCTCCTACAACCCTCTTGGCAGAGAAAACGGAGCTCACAAGGGCTGCACGTGGCCCTTCGTTTTCTCTGGCAGAGGCATTGCGGGCTGGTCCTTTGCTGTTTCCAGGGCAACCTCATGGGTTGCCATGGAAACAGATCTAAGCAGATCTAAGCACCTTATGGGCCAGATCCGGCCTCCGGGCCTTGAGTTTGATTCCCCTGCCCTATACCATTTCAGACAAGTGCCTGTCCACTCTCTTCTTAAAGACCCCCAGTGATGAAGCACCCACAACTTCTGATGACAAGCTGTTTCACTGATTAATTGTTCTCACTGTCAGGAAATTGCTTCTCTCCTGGATTAGTTTCCATCCATTGTTTCTTGTCTTGCCTTCTGGTACTTTGGAAAATAAGTTGACCCCCTCGACTTTGTGGTAGCCCCTTAAATACTGGAATTCTGCTGTCATGTCACCCCTAGTCCTTCTTTTCTCTAGACTAACCAAAACCAAATCTTGCAACCATTCTTCATGTGTTTTTGTCTCCAGGCCTTTGATCATCTTAGTTGTTCTTCTCTGCACTTTTTTTCAAAGCCTCAACTTCTTTTTTTATAAAGTGGTGACCAAAAATGGACGGAGTATTCCAGCTATGATCTCACTATTAACTGAGTCATTAAATGAATCCAGCTTCCGCCACTGGCATTGTGTCAACCCTGAAGCTGACCTGGCCGTGATCATTTTGAGGCTTCAGTGTTGCGACACTGGAGCTGAGGGATAGGGAGGAGGGGAATAGAGATAGCTGGGGTTTTGTAGCCAAAACAAAATACTTTCTCCTAGGAACCAAGGACATTTCCACAGGTGGTCGGAGAGGAGGAGTGAGGATACCAGGCAATTGGACAGCACCTTGATTGGACCAAGTGACTGATTGTTTGGGGAAGGGGAAAAACTTTTATTATTAATTAGGTGAAAACCACTGGAACATTCAGAGTCGGTTTTCACCAGCCTATGCCAATATGGTACGTCCAATAAAACTACTCTTTGAGGAACCTACCTACCTCAGAGTTCTGTTTGCTATGGGTGTATTACTTGGAGCCCTGACATGCTGTTTGTCAGAAGCTGGCTGGCAAAATTGCATATGGTGATCACATGACCTCTGGATGCCACAATCATAATAAATAATGCCAGTTGCTAAATATAGTGAATATTCTTAGAACAAACCAGGCGGGTCCAAGGCTTGGTAGTAATAAGAACTTTATTTAACTAATAACTAACATCAATAACTAAGGGGTAGCCTCTGCTGAATCGCCTCAGCGAGACTTTGCTTGACAGCTGCTTAAATAGCTAGCTGTCAAGCCTGAACAACCAATCAGAACTGATGCCGGCTCCCGCTCTTCTGCTAGCCGCGGCTTAACCAATCAGCGGCGGCTAGCAACAGGCGAGTGTAGCTCGGGTCGTAACAGCGAGGACTTAACACTCTTCACCCCCCAGACGGCACATGCGTAATCAGCGAGGTACGCTGGGCGGCTCCGGCTCCGCCCTGATCTTCTTAGTCCTGTTAGAGTTGCAGTAGGAGTAGGAGGAGCCGGACTTCTCTCCACTCGACTGGTCGGGGGCGGTGCACGATGACAGGCAGGGGGACTGACCGGATCCCGGGCCCCGGACCCATTAGGTAAGTCAGCTGGCGAGATCGCTTTGGGACCGGACAGTAGTGTAGCCTCTTGGTGTGTGTATGGGTTCCCCTGAGGTGTGTTCATTAGTGTAGAGGGATCCGGCTGGGCCAACGAGCCCCCGGGCAGCGTACTGCTGGTAGTAGTAGGTGAGTTTGGTTCAGGGAGTGGATTGGCCATCCCTGTTAATCTTCGGCGCAGCTGATTAATGTGGCGGCGCCACTGGCGTCCGTCTTCAAGTTGGACCCTATAGAATAGGGCCCAGTTAGTTGAATAATATGTCCCGGAACCCACCGGACGTCTGTTCCAAAGTTCTCGGCATAGACCGGGTCTCCCACTTGGAAAACCCTATAATGGGGACCTGTGTCTCTTGGTATGTCGCAAGTGAAACTAGGGTGCAGATGATCTAGCCTGGTCCGGAGGCGCCGGCCCATTAACATTTCGGCCGGGCTCACGTTGGTTACTGGGCAAGGGGTGGTATGTTGGGCTGACAGGTATTGGCAAATCTTGCGGTGCCAATTCGACGGGGCCAGGTGGCTTAACGCCTCTTTAGCTGACCTAACGGCCCTTTCTGCCCGGCCGTTTCCCGCCGGATGGAAAGGAGCCGAGGTGGCATGGCGAATGCCAAGCCGCGCCAGAAACCGTTGAAATGGTGCCGATGTGAATTGGGCCCCATTATCGGTGACAATGACGTCGGGAAGCCCATGGGTGGCAAACAAGCCATCCAAAACCCTTATTACTGCGTCCGAAGTGGGGGATAGTGTGATAGCGATCTCTACCCACTTCGAATAAGCGTCCACTAGGACTAGGAAGGTCTGTCCCTGAAAGGGCCCCGCAAAGTCCATATGGACTCTTGCCCATGGCGCCCTTGGAAGTTCCCACTCTCGGACAGGGGCGGAGGGCGGTGCTGGCCTGGAGACTTGGCACTGGGGGCATGCAGCCACCCAGGCCTCGATCTCCTGGTCCATGCCGGGCCATCAAACGTAGCTGCGGCCGAGAGCCTTCATCCGCACGATGCCAGGGTGGGCATCGTGCAGGCACGCTAGAATGCGCCGTCTTAAGTCGGGGGGAACTACCACCCGATTCCCCCATAGCAGGCAGCCCTTAAGGACAGACAGCTCATGTTGTCTGCGAGTATAAGGCAAGAATTCGGGGTCGGTTGGCCCCCGTGGCCACCCTCTTCTCACCCAATCCAAAACCCTTGACAGGACAGGATCCCTGGCAGAGAGATTCCCTATGTCCATAGAGGAGATAGGTAGGTCGAGCTCCTCGACCAAGAGGACGGAGGATCCTGGGGCCGGATCAGAATCAGACAGGGGAAGGGGGCAGCGGCTAAGAGCATCCGCATGCCCAATGGCTTTCCCCGGTTTGTACAACAATTGATAGGAATAGGAAGTGAGGAACTCCACCCACCTGGACATGCGAGGGGACAATATTTGGGGAGTTTGGCGATCCCCCACTAGCAGCCCTAACAGCGGCTTATGGTCTGTCACAAGAAAGAAAAACCGACCATACAGGTAGTCGTGGAATCGCTTGATTCCTGCTACCATGGCTAGAGCCTCCCGATCTAGCTGACTATAGTTTCTTTCAGGAGGTGACAATGTACGGGAATAGAAGGCAATGGGAGCCTCTGAGCCATCAGGAAGTAGATGGCCTAGGACAGCACCCACGCCATATAGGAAAGCGTCACACATGAGTGACAGGGGTAGGCTGGGGTCGTAGTGCATGAGAACAGCTGCTGATGTGAGGGTGTCTTTGACAGCCTGGAATGAGGCAGCAGCTGCTCGGCTCCATAGCCAGGGCTTCTTTGAATCTAAAAGACGATGGAGGGGCTCGGCCAGAGAAGCCTTATGAGGCAAAAACATAGCGTAAAAATTAAGGAGCCCCAGGAATGCCTGCAGCTCTGTTCTATTCTTGGGTGTCGGGGCGTTTGTTATGGCTTCCACTTTAGAGGGTGCTGGGTGAATTCCCTGAGAATCCACCAGGATCCTAAAAATTCTACCTGGGGAACCCCAATGTGGCACTTTTCTTTCTTGAGCCTCAGCCCTGCATCCCGGAAACGACTCAGGACAGCCCGTAGCCGTCCGATGAGTTCTGACCGGTCAATGGCCGAGATCAGAACATCGTCGAAGTAGGGGATGACCCCCGGAATGCCATGGAGCAATCGCTCCATTAGGCTCTGGAAAAGTCCAGGGGCAATACAGACCCCGAACTGCAGGCACTTGCATTTGAAAGCTCCGCAGTGGGTTACAATTGCCTGAGCCATTGCAGTGTGTTCATCCACTGGGAGCTGCTAATAGGCCTGAGCTAGGTCTAACTTAGCAAACACCCGCCCCCGTCCCATTGAGTGCAGCAGGTGTTGCACGACTGGTACTGGGTATGGATTTGCTTGGAGGGCCTTATTTATGGTACATTTGTAGTCGGCACAGATCCTAATGGATCCGTCCGGCTTCAGCGGTATTACAATGGGGGTTTCCCAATTTGAATGGTCAATAGGCTCTAGGACCCCTTGTGCGATTAGTTTGTCCAATTCTTTATCGACTTTAGGGCGGAGCGCTAAGGGCACCCTTCGCGGTTTAAGCCGTATTGGTGCTACCTGGGGATCCAGATTAAAAGAAATGGGCCGCCCAGTATATTTACCCAAACACCCATCAAACACATCAGTGAATTCGGTGAACAGCTGAGCAGGTGCATCCGGTACAATGGCATGTATGCCCGATATGTCAAGATGTAGGGCAGCAAACCAGTACAAGCCCAGAAGGCTTGGAAGGTTGTTCTTGACCACGATGAGAGGCAGACAACCTGAAAAGGATTCATGAGAAACATTAAAGGTGGCGCAGCCCAAGGTAGGAATCAGGTTGCCCTGATTGTCACGTAACTTGACAGGGCAGGGTTGAAGCTGCTGTTTGGTAAACGTAGGCAATAGGCGTCTCAACACAGGCCAAGAGATGAGCGATTTCGAAGAGCCGCTGTCAACCTCCATGGTGAGGGGGACTCCTTCCAGGTTCACTTTGAGGTAGATCTTGTTGGCAATCAAGCCTGTAGAGGCGTGGCTGACGGCGACCGCAGCGATGTCTCCCTCACGGGCCAGGGAGTGGCAGTCCTCTCGGATACGTGGCAGGTTCCTGGTCCCTCGCTTGGCTTTGACAGGGGACTGGGGTCTTGCCGAGATAGGCATCGTAGCGCGGCAGACTTTTGACAGATGCCCCCTTTTTCCGCAGCGGCGGCAAATCGCTGTTTTAAATCTGCAATTAGAACGGTGGTGGTTTTCCCCGCATCCAAGACACCCAGCTTGAGAGAATTTGGCATTCTTGTTCCCCTCATCCCTGCGAGTCGCCTTAAGGCGGCTCACTTCGCCATCCTCATCGGACGGCATGTCAGGCTCCAAGTCTTCATGATGGACCGTTTGGGGTTTACTGTCAGGAGCGGTTCCTACGTGAAATCGCTGAAGCTCCGCCGACAATTTCTCAGACATCTCAGCGGCCCGAGCCTCGTCCATAGCTATCTGAAACGTGACATCAGTGCGAGCCAGCAAACGGCGTTGTAGCCGTAAGTCCTTGACCCCCGTAACCAATTGATCCAACAACATGTCATCCAAGTCAGCAAATTCGCAATGCAGGGCGGTGTTGTGACCCAGGTTCCTGGACCCGGACTCCTGGACTCGGATGATTCAGAAAGTGAGGGAGAAGACCTGGCCAGCCCTGCTTCTCTTGAGCCCTTTCCCTCCCTGGCACCCACTCAAAGGGAGGAAGAGGGGCCGGCAAAGCCTGATTCCCTGGAGCCTCCTTCTGATTTGGCAACGCCCCAAGAACAGTTTTGGAGTGATGCAAGATTACGCAGACGTGACCGGCATGCGCAGCAGCGGAAGAGTTGGGACAAAGCCAAGTCATAATTGTCATGCAGTGACATCTGCAGAGACTATAAATAGGAGGCGGGACTTCCTGGTTTTTTGTCTTGGACAAAGTAATGAATTTGCGCGGGCAATCTGTATCAACGGAGGGAAGAATATATTCGTGAGTAATTCTGACCTTATCTGTAATTTCCTTGTTATCTCCAGAAACTTGGCAGGCCCGTGGGTAGACGTAGCCAGGACATTTATATATATGTAAATAAATCAGAAAAGGAGGCCTCTGACTGACTCTTTGCTGGGAGTATTGGGGGAAGGGAAACAGAACAGGCGGCGATCCGTAGGGATGCCATATAATCATTAATGGATTCCCCTTCCTTCTGCATACGCTGTCTGAAAGCATGCCGCCTAGCAATGCGAGAGGGGGTTGGTGAATAATGGACTCGCAGCTTTTCTAACAGTGTGTCCCAGGGAACAGAGGATACTTGTAGAGGGGCAGTAAGAGCCCTAGCTGTAGAGAAGGTTTCTCGGCCACATAAACTCAAGAAATAGCCGCGCTTCCTGCTAGCGGAGAGGTCAGACAAGTCGTTAGCCTGCAGGAAACACTCGAAGCGCTCTAGATATGCGTCCCAGGCTTCGCTTGCAGGGTCGAAGGGTGAAAAATTTGGAAGGGATGTAGCCATTTTCGTATGTAATATTACTGACCGTCACCTCACCTCCTCGTCGCCAGTGAATATTCTTAGAACAAACCAGGCGGGTCCAAGGCTTGGTAGTAATAAGAACTTTATTTAACTCATAACTAACATCAATAACTAAGGGGTAGCCTCTGCTGAATCGCCTCAGCGAGACTTCGCTTGACAGCTGCTTAAATAGCTAGCTGTCAAGCCTGAACAACCAATCAGAACTGATGCCGGCTCCCGCTCTTCTGCTGCTTAACCAATCAGAGGCGGCTAGCAACAGGCGAGTGTAGCTTGGGTCGTAACAGCGAGGACTTAACACTACCTACCTCAGAGTTCTGTTTGCTATGGGTGTATTACTTGGAACCCTGACACGCTGTTTGTCAGAAGCTGGCTGGCAAAATTGCATATGGTGGTCACATGACCTGTGGATGCCCCAATTATAATAAATAATGCCAGTTGCTAAAATACCCAAATTTTAATCATGTGATTGTGGGGATGCTGCCAGTGGTTGTAAATCTGAGGACAGATCGTAAATCACTTTTTCCTGTGCCAGTGTAACTTTGAACAATCACTAGGTTGAGGATTTTCTGTACATTGTCATGTTCTAACTTGCGCCCCTCCCCTTTTCCTGTCAAAGTGAAAGCAACACAAAATAATGCATCAATGTATTCCGTGCTATTTTGAACCCTGAAAGTGATTCTCTAAGACAGGATTTTTTTTTTAGTGTTGATCCCCCAGTACTCTTTCCACTGTCCAAGAAATCAAAATTATTTACCTGACATTACAGTTATTTACAAAAAGTGTAAAACAAATGTCACCCTTCTCATTATTATTTATTTGTTTAAAAAAACAGGGGATTTTTCATGAAAAATATTTTATTTATGCGCCCCTTAACGGGTTTAATATTGTGATTTTTACACAATAAATAAATATTCTGTGAATGAATCCATTTTAATTTTTAATATGATAAATATGGATAAGAGTAACCCATTCAAACAAAATGTCCTTTAAGGTCCTACGTAATTTTTAAAAGTGGGAAAGGATCCCGAGAACAAATGGCTCAAGAAACAGTGCTCTAAAGAACTAGCATTTGTTATCTTCTGGGAAAGTTATTACAACGGGAGGGCTTTCAGTTCTTTCAAATCAAAAAGAACCGAATAACGTAACCAAATGCAGAATAAACTCCAGTCAAGCTTATTTGCAAGGGATGATACTCCAAGTTCATTAAAACGGAAGATCTCCTGATGATTAAAAATGATTGCATTGACTTCGAAAGAGGAGAAATGAAAGTGGGAAAATAATCACTAAACTAGCAGAACAGCTTCTTCCAGAGGCAGCAAGGAACACAGCTTTACCAAATAAGGCAAGTTAAAGCGAAATGCCAGAAAGAAGCAGGCCCCGTTGCGGTTGAGTTTCATGTGTGTATGTTTTAAAGATCAGGCAGCTGGATAAAAGAACATGTCCTTATACCAGTATTATTAGAGGCAGGATGCAGATGGAAAGAACAAATGTTTAGAAAACCACAAGGAGAGGAAAGTCTCCCCCAAAGGGAACTTAACATTTAACCCAGACTTCATAAAATTGCCAAGTGCTGTATATTTTTAAATGCAGAAGAAATATTACAGATTGTAGTTAAACCATCAATCCAGTGTCCTGTTCAGTGCGATAATGAAAATGTAATATTTCCCTGGCTGGTGTGAGATATAAATGGAGCTGCTGATATAGTTCTACAGAGGAATTACTGAGTCTGTCATCTGCACCTCTATAACTGTCTGGTTTGTTCTGTAACCCAACAAGACAGACACAGATTTCAGAGGATAATTAGAACTGCAGAAAAAACAATTGCTACCAACCTGCCTTCCATTGAGGACCTGTATACTGCACAAATCAAGAAGAGGCCTGTGAAAATAATTACAGACCCCTTACATCCTGGACATAAAATGTTTCAATTCCTACCCTCAAAACGATGCTATAGAGCACTGCACACCAGAACAACTAGTCCAGGGGTGAAATCCAGCAGGTTCTAACAGGTTCTGGAGAACTGGTAGCAGAAGTTTGAGTAGTTCAGAGAACCAGCAAATACCACCTCTGGCTGGCCCCAGAGTGGGGTGGAAATTGAGATTTTGCCATATCCTTCCCCTGCCATGCCCACCAAGCAGAATTGGTAGGGAAAAATTTTGGATTTCACCCCTGAACTAGACACAAGAACAGTTTTTTCCCGAACGCCATCACTCTGCTAAACAAATAATTCCCTCAACACTGTCGAACTATTTATTAAATCTCCACTACTATTAATATTCTCATCGTTCCCAACACCCATCTCCTTCCACTTATGACTGTATGACTGTAACTTTGTTGCTTGTATCCTTATGATTTATATTGATATTGTTTCCTGATTGCTTATTTGTACCCTATGACTATCATTAAGTGTTGTACCTTATGATTCTTGATGAACGTATCTTTACTTTTATGTACACTGAGAGCATATGCACCAAGACAATTCCTTGTGTGTCCAATCATCGCCAATAAAGAATTCTATTCTATTTTATTCTAAATATCCACCTGATTAGCAGCTAAGTTAAAAATGCAGAGTGCGTCCTAGGGTGATATACAGAACATCAGGTGCTTTAACACTCCTCCACCGAATCCTTGTCATTTCCACGATTACAGTTAAATAAAAATAGACCACGTGCTCTTGACATAAATGTGTGTTCAAAACAGCATTTATTTTATTTTAGGGGAAACTCCCCTACTTTCTCATTCAGGTATGCCCAGATTGTATCAAAGGTCAACTCATCCCAGCAGTTGGGGAATTACAAAATTGATAGTTGGATTCAACGAGTTACGTCTCATGGGTTCTTAGGGGAAGGGAAGAGTGCTGCCTATGATCTTTGCCACTGCCCTTTAGGTTTTATATAAAAATGCTCCTATTTTACCACTTTCCTTCATGATAATAATTGTGTGTCATATTCATATTGTTAAACAGCTAGTAGTAAACCTAGCTAGAGCCATGATTAGCTCAGACAATAAACTTTATACTTGCTGAACTACTTTCTACTTGGATACCTTCAAATCAAGAGTGTATTTACAAATCAAAGAATTAAAACGGATGGAAGGAAGGAGAGAAAAATGAGAGAATGAATAGATATCCATAGTTCAATCAGAGTTACATATATTTTCCTCTATTGGAATATTAACTGTAAAATCCCCCAACCTCAGTCACTTGTCGAAAAAAAACTGAGCAGAAAGAAAACAATTAGAAAGGAATTTGTCTGAACAGAAATATAAAGTTGACTCTAGTAGTTATCAGACATATATATATATATATGTTTTCTGAGGTTTTCGCGGGTGTTTGTATGTAGGTCTTTGGTTATTCGGGTTTTCTCCCACGTAAAATTGGAAGTGTCTTGGCGACGTTTCGACGAAGTCTCATTCGTCATCTTCAGGCTTCAGCTTCGTGCTTCTGGGAGCAATGTGTGATTGCAGCTGTTTCTAGCAGTTAAAAAGGAAGAAACAGCTGCAAACACACATTGCTCCCAGAATCACGAAACTGAAGCCTGAAGATGACGAATGAGACTTCATATATATATATATATATATATATATATATATATATATATATATATATATATAAAATTTGTTTTCTGATATATATATGTAGGTCTTTGGTTATTCGGGTTTTCTCCCGCGTAAAATTGGAAGTGTCTTGGCTAATTGGAAGTGTCTTGGCCAGCTTCTTGGTTCTCCGAGGAGCTGAGGGAGATGAAACGCCGGAGAAGACGCCTAGAGAGTTCTTGGAGGTCCAGTCGTTCAGAGGCTGATCGGACACTAGTTAGGTCCTATAGTAGGGCCTACCTAGTGGCTTTGAGGGAAGCAAGACATTCCTACGTCTCCTCCCTCATAGCGTCGGCAGATAACCGCCCGGCCGCTCTGTTTCGGGTGACCCGCTCTCTCCTTCAACAGGGAGAGCGGGATGACCTGTTGCAGGGACGTGCCGAGGAGTTTAGTGGTTATCTATACGATAAAATCGTTCAGCTTCGGGATGATCTGGATCAAAATTGGGTGGATCCAGGTGAGATGTCGGAGGGCTGTCTTTTGAGACTGTTTGGGATGAGTTTGACCCTGTGGCTCCCAAGGATATGGACAGGTTGCTGGGGAGGTTGAACGCCATCACATGTTTACTGGACCCGTGCCCCTCCTGGTTGGTACTGGCCACGCAGGAGGTGACACGAGGCTGGCTCCAGGGGATTACGAATGCTTCCTTGTTGGAGGGGATCTTTCCGGCCGCCTTGAAAGAGGCGGTGGTGAGACCTCTCCTCAAGAAGCCTTCCCTGGACCCAGCTGTATTAGGTAATTATCGTCCGGTCTCCAACCTTCGCTTTGTGGCGAAGGTTGTAGAGAGTGTGGTGGCATGTCAATTACCTCGGTACCTGGATGAAACTATCTATCTAGACACGTTCCAGTCTGGCTTCCAGCCCGGTTACAGCACTGAGACGGCTTTGGTCGCGTTGGTTGATGATCTCTGGAGGGCCAGGGACAGGGGTTATTCCTCTGCCTTGGTCCTATTAGACCTCTCAGCGGCTTTTGATACCATCGACCATGGTATCTTGCTGCACCGGTTGGAGGGATTGGGAGTGGGAGGCACCGTTTATCGGTGGTTCTCCTCCTATCTCTCTGATCGGTCGCAGACGGTGATGATGGGAGGGCAGAGGTCGACCCCAAGGCGCCTCACTTGTGGGGTGCCGCAGGGGTCGATTCTCTCACCCCTCCTGTTCAACATCTATATGAAGCCACTGGGTGAGATCATCAGTGGTTTCGGTGTGAGGTATCAACTGTACGCTGATGATACTCAGCTGTACTTTTCCACACCGGGCCACCCCAACGAAGCTATCGAAGTGCTGTCCCGGTGTCTGGAAGCCGTACGGGTCTGGATGGGGAGAAACAGGCTCAAGCTCAATCCCTCCAAGACAGAGTGGCTGTGGATGCCGGCACTCCAGTACAGTCAGCTGCAGCCGCGGCTGACTGTTGGGGGCGAGTCATTTTCCCCAATGGAGAGGGTGCGCAACTTGGGCGTTCTCCTGGATAGACGGCTGTCTTTTGAAGACCACTTGACGGCCATCTCCAGGAGAGCTTTTTACCAGGTTCGTCTGGTTCGCCAGTTGCACCCCTTTCTAGACCGGGATGCCCTATGCACGGTCACTCAGGCCCTTGTGACATCTCGTCTGGATTACTGCAATGCTCTCTACATGGGGCTCCCCTTGAAGAGCACCCGGAGGCTCCAGTTGGTCCAGAATGCGGCTGCGCGGGTGATAGAGGGAGCCCCTCGTGGCTCCCATGTGACACCTCTCCTGCGCAGACTGCACTGGCTACCTGTGGCCTTTCGGGTGCGTTTCAAGGTTTTGGTAATTATCTTCAAAGCGCTCCATGGCATTGGGCCGGGATACTTACGGACCGTTTACTGCCACCGATTGCCTCCCACCGACCCGTACGCTCTCACAGGGAGGGACTCCTCAGGGTGCTGTCAGCCAGGCAGTGCCGGCTGGCGACGCCCAGGGGAAGGGCCTTTTCTGTGGGGGCTCCCACCCTCTGGAACGAACTTCCCCCAGGACTTCGCCAACTTCCTAACCTTCGAACCTTTCGCCACGAGCTTAAGACACATCTTTTTATCTGCGCAGGACTGGACTAGAATTTTAAATTTTAAATTTGGTTTTAATGGGGTTTTACTATTTTATTGTGGTTTTAATATTCAGCCGTATTTAATAAGTTTTTTAAATTGGGGTTTTAACTTGTATTTATGTTTATGTTTTACTTGGCTGTAAACCGCCCTGAGTCCCTTGGGAGATAGGGTGGTATAAAAATATGATTAAATAAATAAATAAATAAATAAATAAATAAATAAATAAATAAATAAATAAATAAATATGGGAGGGAGCATACTGCTTCCCTTTCGCCTTTCAACTTTGATCCAGGAGCCCTCAGGCAGTCGCTTTCACGACAAACTATTTTGTACCAAATTTGTGTTTTGTTGATAAAGAAATAAAGGAAGACTAGTATAGATCTATTTCGAGCTATTTAGCTCTCATCAGCTAGCCATACACTATCTTAGATTCGAGTAATACTTCATACTGCTTCAAGGGAGCAATATGCTCCCTCCCATATTGGGGCAGACCAGGTCCTTCGACAGAAAAATAGTTAACTTTCCCCTGATAAAGGGAGGAGAACTTATGGTTCAGAGGTTAATACAACTGTCTAATATGCAGGAAGCCCAAGTTCGAATCCAAGTAAGGGTATGGCTAGCTGATGAGACCTAAATATCTCAAAATTGATCTATACTATCTCCCTTTATTTCTTATAGGATGTCAGCTAAGAAGGTGGAAATGAACAAATAAAAACTCAGAGCAAAAGGGATTTTATGATGGAGAATCTCTGTATTAGTAGAGTGATGGAAATGACTACCTGTACATGTACAAAAACAACAAATGCATGAATGTCTTTTGAATCTAGCCTCTTCTTGGTAACCAAGTATATCAGTATGCTGATTTATAGGATTCTTCTCAGAAAAGAAGAATTTGAGTGTTATGAGTAAGTCGTTTGCCCTAATTCTCCTCTTTCTAGAATTTTTAGACCTTACTGCTTATTACCTATGATAATTTATATAGAAATTCTAGTTCAAAATATCTGGAGGGTACCATAATAGATTGGTGAATGCCTCATAACCTCACAGCAAGATCATGAGTCCAATAGAGCCCTTGTGATTGAATGGCTGATAAATCAAATACTTAGAGGGTACAATGACATTAGGCTGTTGTTGAAAGCTGTTTAGAAGCTACTATTAGCTCAGATTCTTGGCCATTTGAAGCTATAAAGAAAAGAAAGCATCATTTATTACGAAATGTTTGCCTATATCTTTTTGGAATAAGTTCAGATGTTCACTTTGCTTTGATTTACACTGAAGCCTCTACAAATGGATATCTTCATTTTTTAAATATTATTTAACATTGAAAATATATTTTTGGATTGAGATTACACTCAACATTTCCAAGGTGCTTTCTAAATTGTAAACTAGAGAATGTACACCAAGATCTATAAACTGTATCAGGCAGATTATATTTCCCCCAATTTTCTTTAAATTGGTTGCTATAAATTATTAGTCAAATCTCCAAAACAACAGATTAACAATTCCTGTAGTACACTGGGAAGATTCACATGCATATTCCAAGCACATTCAGATGAAAACAAAAGTATAAGCAGTCTTTTCCCCAAGTGGAATGACATGATTTCCTCATCTCCCAAGTCTTGGAATGTAAATGAAACAACATCTTATTCCATAAAAGAACAAAGTGAAACCACAAGATATGACATTCCATGGTCATTAGAAATATATTATTAGAACTGTTTCTTCCGCTAGTGTACTACAGCCATATAAAAGCTGCTTCCTTTTTCTCTGTACTGTAGACACAATATTAGACAAATACACCACAATGACAAAAAAAAGCCAGTACAATCCTATACTCTTATATATTCTGTTGAAATAAATGGGATAACTCTTTAAGTGGTGACAGGATTGCTATCTGAATAAATTAAATAAACACACGGGTAAAAGTGATGCAGAATTCAAATCAATGGTAGTATTCAGCTGGTTGTATCCGGTTCGGGAGAACCGGTAGTGGTGGAGATGAGAGGCTCCACCTATCGGCCATCCCGTCCTGTTTTTGAAGCTCCACACATGAGCGGAAGGTCCTGTGTACGCTTGTTCACATTTGCGAACCGGTATGAAAGTAAGTAAATAGCACCCCTGGTTCAAATCTACCTTCAGTGATAGTCATTCACTCAACCCATGATCCCATCTCACAGAGTTGCAATTGGGCAAAACAAAACAAAACAGAAAGGAACAATATGTACATTGCCTTCATCTCCTGGAGAAAAGGATTATAATAAACAACCAAATAAAAGAAATATGTGAACAGTGGGGGGAAAAAACAGAATACAGGAAATAGAAATTATTGTATTGGCTATAAGACTACTCTACTTATTTTCTTGATTTAAGCATTTTGGCGAATTGTCAAGGTCCTACAGCTTCAGGAGCAATTTACCACCATTCTGTATCAGTACCGACTATGATATATTGTTGGCCAAGCTATCTTTCCAATTTCTGTTCTGTACCACAGAAGAAAATTGGCTCCCAATATTGACAGAACATTAAAATGCCACCATCTGATATTAGGCCTCCTACAGAGAACATTTAAAACCATTTCTCCCAGGTTCCGTAAAGGGGGAAAAAATCTCAGAATTTAAGGCCAGAATTTGACTTATTACTATATCCGTTTGCAAAAATCGGTTAATTTTTCAGCTTCAGCAAAAAAAAAAAATGATTAAAAAACATACATCTTCCTTTGAATTTAATCACCTCCAAATGTTGATTGGGATAAGCAGACTTCGAGGTAGACAGATTAATTTACTGTTTGGCTATACAATCTCTGTAAGAAAAATCAAGTGCGAAAGGAAACAGACTATGGAATAATATTAGAAACATACAAATTATGGGAGAAAGCAAAAAATGTGTCAGTTTGCTACAGTACTACTGAGGTATGCCAAGGGACACTTAAATTCCATCTGAACTGCAGATAAGGATTGTAAAATGCTCAAAGGGAACTTATATTATTATATTCATGAATTTTCTGTCTTTACATACCCAGTTCATTTATTTTCCAAAGGTACAGAACTAGGCTCAACAAGCCAATGAAATTCTATCTCTGAAGCTAAGCAACCTGGATCTAAGCTAGCTCCTGTAGACAGGAAACTTATCTCAAAATCTTCACATGTTGGACTCCTTTTGATATACAATAAGTTGTCTTCTTCCTTTGAGCATTTACCAACTTTACATCTTTCCCATAGACAAGCATGCAATTTCCATTAGACAATAATAACTGACTCTAGGGCTTTGATGGCAAACCTATGGCACGCGTGCCAGAGGTTGCTCACAGAGTCCTTTCTGCTGGCATGTGCGCCATTGCCCCAGGTCAGATCTCCGTGGTGGTTCTTTCGTGAGCTTCTGTTTCCCTGCAAACGACGAAACAGAAGCTCACGAAAGAAAAAGATCATTCCTCTTGCCATGCTGCCAGTTTTGGGATGCCCCGCCTCCTGCCTGCCAGCTGGTCTTGGGGTTTATGCTACTCATGCGCACACATCCGTGCATGTGTGTGTGCACGTCCACACATATGTACATCTGTGCATGCATATGTCTGCATGTCAGTTTGGGTATGCGCACTTGCATGCAGTTTGGGCACTCAGTGCCTGAAAGGTTCGCCATCACTGCTCTAGGGAGTGGTGCACTTCTCTGATGCACAGCTGAAGAGCCAGCATTGTCTGAAGCTGCTTCCATGGTCAGTTGGCCAACATGACTACAGTAGTGGCCAAAATTGTGAAAATCTTTTGAGATAATCTTTAGGGCTGCGGTGTGGCTCAGGCTGTAAGAAGCCTGTTATTAAACACAGCTGCCTGCAATTACTGCAGGCTCGAGTCCCACCAGGCCCAAGGTTGACTCAGCCTTCCATCCTTTATAAGGTAGGTAAAATGAGGACCCAGATTGTTGGGGGGGGGCAATAAGTTGTTGTTGTTGTTGTTGTTGTTGTTGTTGTTGTTGTTGTTGTTGTTGTTGTTGTTGTTATTATTATTATTATTATTATTATTATTATTATTTATTCATATTTTTATACCGCCCTATCTCCCTAGGGACTCAGGGCGGTGTACAGCCATATAAAAACACATATATATACAAAGTAAAACATTCATCTAAAAAACTTATTATATCGGCCAAATAATTAAAATAGACATATAAATAATAAAACCCAGTTTAAAACCAAATCTAAAATTTAAGCATTTAAAAATTTAAAAAACTTAAAAATCTAGTCCAGCCCTGCGCAAATGAATAAGTGTGTCTTAAGCTCGCGGCGGAAGGTCCGAAGGTCCGGAAGTTGACGAAGTCCTGGGGGGAGCTCGTTCCAGAGGGTGGGGGCCCCCACAGAAAAGGCCCTTCCCCTGGGTGTCGCCAGTCGGCACTGCCTGGCCGACGGCACTCTGAGGAGTCCCTCCCTGTGAGAGCGCATGGGCCGGTGGGAGGCATTCGGTGGCAGTAGACGGTCCCGTAAGTAACCCGGCCCTATGCCATGGAGCGCTTTGAAGATGGTTACCAAAACCTTGAAGCGCACCCGGAAAACCACAGGCAGCCAGTGCAGTCTGCGCAGGAGAGGTGTTACATGGGAGCCACGAGGGGCTCCCTCTATCACCCGCGCAGCTGCATTCTGAACTACCTGGAGTCTCCGGGTGCTCCTCAAGGGGAGCCCCATGTAGGGAGCATTGCAGTAGTCCAGGCGAGATGTCACGAGAGCATGAGTGACCATGCATAGGGAATCCCGGTCTAGAAAGGGGCGCAACTGGCGAACCAGGCGAACCTGGTAAAAAGCTCTCCTGGAGACGGCCGTCAAGTGGTCTTCAAAAGACAGCCGTTCATCCAGGAGGACGCCCAAGTTGCGTACCCTCTCCATTGGGGCCAATGACTCGCCCCCAACAGTCAGCCGAGGCTGCAGCTGACTGTACCGGGATGCCGGCATCCACAGCCACTCCGGCTTGGAGGGATTGAGCTTGAGCCTGTTTCTCCCCATCCAGACCCGTACGGCTTCCAGACACCGGGACAACACCTCGATAGCTTCATTGGGGTGGTCCAGTGTGGAAAAGTACAGCTGAGTGTCGTCAGCGTACAGCTGGTACCTCACACCGAAACCACTGATGATCTCACCCAGCGACTTCATATAGATGTTGAACAAGAGGGGCGAGAGAATCGACCCCTGAGGCACCCCACAAGTGAGGCGTCTCGGGGCCGATCTCTGCCCCCCCGTCAACACCGTCTGCGACCGATCGGAGAGATAGGAGGAGAACCACCGATAAACGGTGCCTCCCACTCCCAATCCCTCCAACCGGCGCAGCAGGATACCATGGTCGATGGTATCAAAAGCCGCTGAGAGGTCTAATAGGACCAAGGCAGAGGAATAACCCCTATCCCTGGCCCTCCAGAGATCATCCACCAGCGCGACCAAAGCCGTCTCAGTGCTGTAACCGGGCCGGAAACCGGACTGGAACGGGTCTAGATAGACGGTTTCCTCCAGGTACCGGGGAAGCTGACATGCCAACACACTCTCTACAACCTTCGCCGCGAAGCGAAGGTTGGAGACCGGACGATAATTACCTAACACAGCTGGGTCCAGGGAAGGCTTCTTGAGAAGAGGCCTCACCACCGCCTCTTTCAAGGCGGCCGGAAAGACCCCCTCCAACAAAGAAGCATTTGTAAGACCCTGGAGCCAGCCTCGTGTCACATCCTGTGCGGCCAGCACCAACCAAGAGGGACACGGGTCCAGTAAACATGTGGTGGCATTCAACCTACCCAGCAACCTGTCCATGTCCTCGGGAGCCACAGAGTCAAATTCATCCCAAACAATCTCAACAAGACGGCTCTCAGACATCCCACCCGGATCTACCCAATTTTGGGTAGACTTTGACTTTGTATATAAATATACAAATAGAATGAGACTATTGCCTTACACAATGTAAGCTGCCCTGAGTCTTCGGAGAAGGGCGGGATATAAATGTAAATTTAAAAAAAAAAAAAAGTATATTTTTGAGGTTTGATGGCTAATAACACCATTTTTGGGGGGGAGTAATGCCATAAAATTATATATCAAAGGAAAGATAATTTAATCAAGAATTTAATGCTTTTCAACCTTTGTTTGAGAGATAAAAGTAGCTTTTTTCATGAAATTCTAGATTTTAGAACAAATTCCTGCAGTCTGCACCGAACTGTCCTTGCACTCAACTTCACATTGCATTGCGCCATTTCATCTTGTATACACCCAGAGGATTTTCTTCTGTCACATAGGCACAGTCTCTTAATTCTTCTATCATCACTTGCTGTTGTACACTTTTTCCTGCCTTTACCAGTGTGGTTCTGTAGTGACTGAGTCTCCTTATACCTCTTCAAAAACTTAGAAATGTCATCTTTGATTAAGTTTCCACCAATTTTTCTTCCAATTTCTTTATAACTGTAGCCTTGTTCACTTAATAATATTATTTTACATCGCTTTCTGGGCGACCAGTCAACTCTTTGCACGGTTACTTTAGTTTTATTATATTTTACAAGCTCACTAAATGAAAGAACCCAAAGAAAGAATACAGATAATTGAACAAACTTTGTTGCATTACATTCTTGATTAAATTATCTTTCCATTGATATATAATTTTATGGTACTCCTCCAAAAAAAGTGGTGTTATTAGTCATCAAACCTAAAAATATACTTTTCCCAAAAGGTTTCCACAATTTTGGCCACTACTGTATACACCAGCACTGTTACCTTCCCACATAAGTGATACCTATTTATCTATTCGCACTTGCATGTTTTCGAAGTGCTAGGTTGGCAGGAGATGGGACAAATAACAGGAGTTCACCCCAGCACGCAGTACTTAGGTCTTGAACTGTCAACCTTCTCACTGTGTCTTAATTGCTTGGCCACAATGCCCATAATGCCATTAGAAATACATAAAAGCCACTGGATTTAAATATAAACAATTTAAGCAGTTAGTAACAGAGAGTTGTCTTTCTACCATTTGATGGTCTCCCAAATTACTAAAACATCAGCTTCACATTACATATTTATGAACAGGACATAAAGGAACATACTTATGGAACAAGATGGGGGGAAATTGACATTTTTTTATTTTTTTAAAAAAATGGATTTTTAAAATTTAAATCAGATTTTTTTTATTTAAATCAGATTTTTTTTATTTTTATCAAATTTATTTTAATAAAATGCTTTTGGAGTAAAAATCTATCTAAAGAGAGTTTTCTATTTAAGATACCTTAATAATTTAGTTTATTCAGCACGAAATGGAGCGTAGTTATGTAGCTAAGGCTGTATTGCAATATTGGGACTGTTGGTGAGTCAACAGCGGGTCAGAGGAGGAGCTGCAGGACAGAGATTGGATAATCATTTGTCTGAAGTGGTGTAGGATTTCCTGCCTAAGCAGGGGGTTGGACTAGAAGACCTCCAAGGTCCCTTCCAACTCTGTTTTCTATTCTATTCTATTCTATTCTATTCTATTCTATTCTATTCTATTCTATTCTATTCTATTCTATCTTAATTTGGTGCCACTGTTCCAGCAACAGTAAATATTCTTCGTGGTACTAGAAGAAGCAAATGTCTTAATCTGTGGGACAAAAAGTAAAATAAAATCCATTTTTTCCACTGCAAATAAAGGAAGGAACTAAAAGAACAGCAATAGCCCTTGTAATATACAGGTTTTTCTTCCACATCAATCCATTCTGAATTGCTAGCAGACATTTAATTATTTTATAATATCTTCCATTCAATACTCACTATGTCCAAGTTCATTCTATTACGTTTATTAATGTGTACATACATACATATAGTTAGGAAGCAAATAAAGAACACACAACCAGTTTTATAAAGGGAACAGTGAGAAAACAGATAAAAAGCTTTCACAATAATATAGCTCATTTCACCTGTACTGTCTTTCCTTCACTATACCTTATCTTTCTTTATTTTAAGTTTCAGATAACAAAACATTATGGCCTTATCAAGGTACATCCTAGCTGCAAAGCAGTCCTTATTCTCTGACAAATGCTGTACCAAATACTTGGTACCTCTCCATCCTTATCTTTTAATTGACACAATGCACAAAAGAAACACAAAGCTACTGATCCTACTACTTGACAGACTTGAACATTGGGCGCTATCTAACAAAATGAAATTCAACAGTGAAAAAAGTAAGGTTCTACATTTAGGCCAAAAAAACAAAATGCACCAGTACCGTATATGTGGTACCTTGCTCAATAGTAGTACCTGTGAGAGGGATCTTGGAGTCCTAGTGGATAACCATTTAGATATGAGCCAGCAGTGTGCAGCAGCTGTTAAAAAAGCCAACACAGTTCTGGGCTGCATAAACAGAGGGATAGAATCAAGATCACGTGAAGTGTTAGTACCACTTTATAATGCCTTGGTAAGGCCACACTTGGAATATTGCATCCAGTTTTGGTCGCCACGATGTAAAAAAGATGTTGAGACTCTAGAAAGAGTGCAGAGAAGAGCAACAAAGATGATTAGGGGACTGGAGGATAAAACATATGAAGAACGGTTGCAGGAACTGGGTATGTCTAGTTTAACAAAAAGAAGGACTAGGGGAGACATGATAGCTGTGTTCCAATATCTTAGGGGCTGCCACAAAGAAGAGGGAGTCAGGCTGTTCACCAAAGCACCTGAGGGTAGAACAAGAAGCAATGGGTGGAAACTGGTCAAAGAAAGAAGCAACTTAGAACTAAGGAGAAATTTCCTGACAGTTAGAACAATTAATAAGTGGAACGACTTGCCTTCAGAAGTTGTGAATGCTCCAACACTGGAAATTTTTAAGAAAATGTTGGATAACCATCTGACTGAGATGGTATAGGGTTTCCTGCCTGGGCAGGGGGTTGGACTAGAAGGCCTCCAAGGTCCCTTCCAACTCTGATGTTATGTTATGTTATGATCCAGCCAAAATTACAGTATGTTGACAGTAAATATAGAACTAAGAGGCCCTTCAACCCAAAAAGTTGGGTAGGTGTGTTTGTTTGTTTTTTATGTTTTTGTTTTTTATGTTTGCAAAAGCTACAAATCACAAGATTATATAGCTTACATTTAAAATCACTATTGAAAGAAAATATATTGTCACATATTGCACAGCAAAAAAAAAATATTACTACCCTCCCAAACCTAGCAAATCTCAGTGAAATACAAGGATTCAGTCAACCGAATAGTACATTCTGTTTAGGGCAGAAACTATGAGACTGTTTACTGAAAGCAGAATCTTTCTTTAAAACGGAGAAGTGATATAAATTCATTTACGAAGATACTGAAATTCAAAGAGTAACCATTAGCATACTTTGGCAACTGGATCATCTGGATAAAAAAATAAGCCACTTTTTATGGTTTAAAGTATCTTTGGAAAAAAATGTTTCTATGCTGAATCCTAGCTCTAGATTTGTTTTTTTAATCTGTCTAACTTCTGTATGAAAGCTCTCCATCTTCAAAGAGATGACAGAATCACTCTGTGGTTTCCTGGGCTCAGTGAAATCCATCAATCCTCACACATGTCACCTTGACAGCTAATACAGAGGACAGTGGGACAATTGCCGGCACAGAGGAACTGGATAGGCTGGTTTTGATAGGTTGCATAACAAAACCACTGAGACTGGCAAAATCAAGGGCAGAAAACAAGGGCTGAAGCGCTCTCCTGCATAGATATATTAACGAAGTTACAGTCTACATACAAAGCAGCTCACTGGTATATTTGTGAAGTCTCCAGGAAAGGCCACATTAGCAATGCACTGCTTTGGTAAAATAGAACAGAACGAACAGAACAGAACAGAACAACAGAGTTGAAAGGGACCTTGGAGGTCTTCTAGTCCAACCCACAGGCAGGAAACCCTATACCATTTCAGACAAAGGGTGTTTCCAATCTTTTTAAAAAAAACTTCCAGTGTTGGAGCACCCAAAACATCTGGAAGCAAGTCGTTCCACTGATTAATTGTTCTAACTGTCAGGAGATTTCTCCTTTGTTCTAGTTTATAATTTATAACTGTAGATTATAGGTCAGAGCTGAAATCAAGACTCTCCCATGATTTGCATCACACATGAGTAAACAAACTCTCTTAACATCAGGTAAGTGTGTCTGTGTCAGGAATGTCTACAGAAGATTGTTAATAAAAAGTCAAAATGACAACCTCCAATGGTGCATTTGAAGCTCCAGTTGCACTATTGCAGCTGCCATCTTTACTTTTTTGACCATAGTTTCCCAGCCTGAATCCTTATATACTTAACTGTGAGTGGACACTGATAAACCAGAGAAGCACTCAATTGTTTTTCTACAACACTTGGCCCATGAAGGCAAAAGCTCATGATAAAATCAATCCAAAGACAGATCATTTTTATTATCATCATGGAAAAACAAAGCTGTGTTTGGGCACACTTTTTCTGAACTTGCTTCAGACTTGTTCAACGTATAATCCAGAATTTCATATTCTTCGGTTAGCACGCGACACAATTAAAACTGCTTTTTACATGACATTAATTATGAACAGATTTCACACCCTACAGTTCCCATCCACTTAACCAGTGGAAGGCCTATTTTCTTCTGGTCTGTCCTTTTTACAACTTACCGTATATACTCGAGTATAAGCCGAGTTTTTCAGCACGTTTTTTGTGCTGAAAAACGTCCCCTCGGCTTATACTCGGGTCTATACGGCTTATACTCGAGTTGTTTTTTTTTTTTAAGCCCCTCGGCTTATACTCGAGTATATACGGCTTATACTCGAGTTTTTTTTTTCTTTCTTTTTTTCACATTTTACCGGACGGCGCGGGGAAGCCCTGCCGGTGCAGTGAGAGGGCGGGGCGGGGGAGCCGCCAGCCTTCTCAGCTGAGGGAGGGAGGGTTTCCCCAACCGGTAGGTGCCTCATTTCCCACCCTCGGCTTATACTCGAGTCCCCAGTTTACCCCAGTTTTTGGGGTAAAATTGGGGACCTCGGCTTATACTCGGATCGGCTTATATTCGAGTATATACGGTAGTTCAGTTGGCTAAGGAAAAGGCAACCATCTGTTTTACCCAACACATTTTAAGAACTGTTCTGGAGCTAGCCTCTCCTATTTGGCTTTTTTACGCTTTCCTTGTCATTCCCCCTCTATCATCCTTGCCTCCCCCTTCTGCTCTTCTTCAAAAAGAACATTTCAAAATATTATCACAGGCACTGAGTATTTTATACCTGCTAAATAGATGACAGCATATAATTGTAATAGTGTTTAGAAGATTCTAAAACTCCATTTGTCCATGTGCCACCCAGAAGTTTTCCCTGCTTCAGAGGAGATGTGATGCTGCCTTTTCTTCATCTTTCCTATCTTCTAGTGCAGGGGTGTCAAACTCGATTTCATTGAGGGCCACATCAAGGTTGTGTTTGACCTTAAGGACTGGGTGGGCGTGGCCAGAGTTGGCGTGGCCAGCTTGCCATCATTCATGTCCAGGGTGCAGGTGGTGGCCGAGCCCTCTGCCAGAGAAAACGGGCTGCCAAACTCCATTTTCAGCTGTGATGGCCTCCTGCAACCCTCTGCCAGTGAAAACAGAGCTCAGGAAGGCCGCACACGACCATCCCAAGCTCCATTTTCACTGGCAGAAGCATGACTATAGTTTGAAGAGACAGGGAATTACTAATAATAGGGATTTTAAATGCTCCCTGATACCAGAATAAAAATGAAAATATGTATGTCTTTTTAATTGCCCAAGTCTCATGAAATCACTAAATCATGTATGATTTCAGACTCAAATCTTATGAAATTTTGGCACCATTTTACAAAGCATCAGATAACTTCAGATGGGAACAATCATTTGGAGTTTTGTGGACTCCAAATATCACACACACACAAATCTTGTGAGTTTTTGTAGACTTTTTGCCCATTTTGTGTTTACAATCACCCGGAGAAATACATTTGCTATGGTGTCCAAGACCAATGTCCTTTCTCTTTATGTAGTGGTGGTCTAATGGTCCACAAACAGGAAAAGAATAGAAATCTCAAACTAAAAGACTATGCTCTCAATTTTCTTGATCTGCAAGAGTAAATGAGGGCAACTGTAGGGTTATGCAAATGTATGGAGCTTGAAGTACATATTTTAAAACATAGTGTTCTCAGCTACTGGTTGCATTTTATTTTCCCTGACATAAAAGCTACAAGTAGGTTAAGCAGCCCCAATTTTAATTCTTCATAGATTTATCAAGGTACATCAGTCTCATGACGTCTATTGTCCACATATAATATTTCATTCATACCCAGTCTGGCTTATTAAGTAGGGTACACACTAATTATAGAAAACTGATTATCTAGTTCTTTCTAACAGAATGTCATTGAAGGTAAGGTCAGATCTTACACAGAAACTATGGTAACAAAAACTATGCCTTTGGTTGACAAGGTTGGAAAATAGCTGTCAAATGGAATGGTAATACTAATAAATCTTATACAGTGTCTTCAGATACTTGCTTTCAATTTTTTACTAAAGGTAAGTATCTCATAAAAGTAAAGGTTCTCCTCGCACATACATGCTAGTCGTTGCCGACTCTAGGGGGCGGTGCTTATCTCCATTTCAAAGCCGAAGAGCCAGTGCTGTCCAAAGACGTCTCCGTGATCATGTGGCCGGCATGACTCAATGCCAAAGGTGCACAGAACGCTGTTACCTTCCCATCAAAGGTGGTCCCTATTTTTTCTACTTGCATTTTTACGTGCTTTCAAAACTGCTAGGTTGGCAGAAGCTGGGACTAGTAACAGGAGCTCACCCCGTTACACGGCAGCACTAGGGATTTGAACCGCCGAGTTGCCGACCTTTCGATTGACAAGCTCAACGTCCTAGCCCCTGAGCATAAGCTATGCAGCTAAAAAGGCATCTTCCTGCAGTATTGTGTAACAGTTTCAAGTTTGTTCCTCATTCGGTAATGGAACTGTCAAGATCATGTTTTTTAATATATTCTATATTCTTTATAGTTTCTGTCAGAAGATTTTATGTCTACATAAATATATTTCAATCAATTCATATTTGAATAAGATTGACTTTCATGTAACAGAATAATAGAGGTGGAAGGGACCTTGGAGGTCTTCTAGTCCAATCTCCTGCTCAAGTACACAGACAAATGGTTGCCTCCTCTTAAAAACCTCCAGTGTTGGAGCATCCACAACTTCTGAAGGCAAGTCATTCCATTGATTAATTATTCTAAGCGTATATAAGAAAAATTGGAACCTGCTTATGCAGATGAACAAAGTTCAGTTAACTAATGATAATCAAGTTCTAGAATCTGGCTGTTAGTAATTTCAACAGCCTGCAATCATTCAAGTACTGTTGGAACTCAATTTACTTTTGATCAATTTATTATCTGCAATCAGATCAGTGTCATCTCTTAGTGACCACATAGATTTTATTCCTGATGATCTGTCCCTAACCTAGTCTTTTAGATTTTACATTGGTGCACCCATTGCTAATGTAACTAAATCTATCTCCCCAGCTACTACAGGTTTTTGTTTTTGTTTTTTTACTTTCTGTCTTTTTTAATTTATTTTATTTTATTTTATTTATTTATTTGATTTTTATACCGCCCTTCTCCCGAAGGACTCAAGGCGGTGTACAGGCAAAAGTAAAAAAACAGACAATACAATATACAATTTAAAATGCAAGTTAAAAAACTTATTATAATTAGCCTAAAAACTTTAAAATATATAAAAAACTAAAACCCCATTTAAAATTAGTAATAAGAAATTTAAAATCGATAAAACTTAAGTCAGCCCCGCGCGAGTGAAAAGATGTGTCTTCAGTTCGCGGCGAAAGGTCCGAAGGTCGGGTATTTGGCGTAAACCCGGGGGAAGCTCGTTCCAGAGTGTGGGAGCCCCCACAGAGAAGGACCTTCCCCTGGGGGCCGCCAGCCGACATTGCTTGGCGGACGGCACCCTGAGAAGTCCCTCTCTGTGAGAGCGTATGGGTCGGTGGGAGGCATGCGGTAACAGCAGGCGGTCCCGTAAGTACCCAGGCCCTAAGCCATGGAGCGCTTTAAAGGTCATAACCAAAACCTTAAAGTGCACTTGAGAGGCCACAGGTAGCCAGTGCAGTCTGCGCAGGAGCGGTGTTACGTGGGAGCTACGCGTAGCTCCCTCTATCACCCGCGCAGCTGCATTCTCAGCATTAGAGCCTTTTCCAGAGAACTAGGTCTTCAAACAATGGGTCTAAAGTAGAATAGTTTGAATCTGGTCATTTGAGAGAGAACTCAATTGTTGATTGCTTCCATTATCTACTTCTTGACTATACATGATGTTTTCAGGAGCCTTCTCCAAAACCAGTGTTCAAAAAGGTCAATACTATATCTAAAACTTAATCAGCAGACAACTGTAAAGAACTACAGACCACTAAGTAATCTATAGATCTATAGATAAAGTTGTTTTTCTTCTTTCTTTTTTGCTGTAAGGTTTTGATTAGAGAGCAGGAGATAAATTAACATGGGACTAAACCTCGTTTATTTCAAATCATGGTTTACACAGACAAGCTCAGCAGTTTTACCAACAGCCTATCTAATGTACACATCCTGCTCAAATAGTTTAATGCTAAGAAGGAACTGTGTGTTGCTATCAAAGCATTATAAAAATGTACATATAGCAATACATGGAAACTTCAGCAGTACAGATTTAAAAGGACAAACAGGCTTTAAAAGTATTTACCTTAAACTTTACAGTACTAAGAGATTTTGTTTTACTTAGAGATTTTTCAGTATGTACATTCCTCGGACTCTAACATATCAACGTGTTGCTTAGCAACCCAAGCATCAATGTACTCTAAATTATCCATCTTAAAAGGATCTGAGGGTACATCAGTGTGATAATTTCTTCTAGAACAGGTTTTTAAACAACAAAGAAAGTTTGCCCATCACACTTTTGATACGAAATTTCACAAGTTGTCATTGCATTGTTCCATTGTTATAAGGATTGTTACAAGTGCTCTATTCACCTAGTTAACCTGTGAAGATTTTTCCCAAGTTAATGTACATAGTTCCAATTATAGCTAAAAGAGAGCTGTAGCTAAAAGAGAGCTATTATGTATAAAGTAATCTAATATTACTTAATGCGACAATCTTGATTTCCCATCTTCCAAATGAAACTTTCATATAGGAGTCCAAATCTTGTAAATGAGCTCCTAATTTATTTTAGACCACACTTAAGGCATTAATATATTACTAAGATCAGTTTGCTGATGAAAATGTATAACTTTATGTGTAGGGATGGGATGGGGTGTATGTGAGTTTTCTCTTCAAATTAAGATGCTACTGTAATATGTTCACAGGTTAAAGAAGTCAAACAAATCTTTCCCGGTCAATCATGACACTCAAATCACATTCTCAGTGGGGCAACAGTTAACATGAGGTGAGAGTTGTTGGTGTACTGTAACTATAATGTTACCACATCTTCAGATTTACATTACATGTGCAGGACAATATTTCTTGGGATAAAAAAAAATTAAGCCCAAGTTGAACAGCCCAAGTACATATTTAAAAGACTCGTGGTACTAACCCATATCGGCACAATTTGCCACCACTTGTTGGAAACATGCTGCCAAATCCAGAGGTAACTTTGATCACGCAAGACCAGGGGTGAAATGCTCCTGGTTTGGACCAGATCACCTGATCTAGTAGCGATGGTGGCGGGTTGTTCTGAGAACTGGTAGCAAAAATCCCTGCACACCCCCTGCCGAGCCACGCAATCATCAGAGGTTGTTTTCTTTTTACTTTTAAAAGCATTTTTTCTTCGGCCGAAAAAGTGCTTTTAAAAATAAAAAAAAAGCCTCTGATGATCGCGCGGCTCAGCTGGGATCGTCAGTACCCTTTAAAAGCCTCTTTTTACAAAGAGGTCGTAAAAAAAAGCTTTTAAAAGGCTCCTCTGGCGATCCCAGCTTAGTTGCCTGATCGTCAGGACCTTTTAAAAGCATTTTTTAACAACCTCTTTGGCTGAAGAAGTTGTTAAAAAAATGCTTTTAAATGGTTCTGGAGATCAGGCAACTCAGCTGGGATCGTCAGAACCCTTTAAAAGCTTTTTTTTCTCTGGTGATCTCAGCTGAGTTGCCTGATCATCACAGGCTTTTAAAAGCATTTTTTACAACCGCTTCAGCCAAAGAGTTTGTAAATGTTGGCCACGCCCAACCAGTCACATTACCTCACCTACCAAGCCATGCCCACAGAACTGGTAGGAACAAATTTTACATTTCACCCCTGCTCAAGACCAATAGCCTTTAATAGGTCCCTTGTCCATGAATTTATTTAGTCTTCTAATCTATAACAATCAAAGTGGCCATTATCATATCTTGTCATAGTGATTTCCACAAGTTAATTAGGATGCATTGTCTGAAGAAATTGTTTTATGTTACTTGTTTCAATTTACCTCCTTGTATTTTATATTCCTCAATGCTACCTCTTTTCTATTGTCTTTTTTTTTTTTTTGAAGCTAAGGTTTCATAGGAAACTAATAATTTTGGTTGCCTTTTTCTACATTTCTTCCAATTCTATTGTATCCTTCAAATATGATAAACAAAACTATACAGTGCTCCAGATGAGGATACATTATAGATCTGTATAAGGGCATTACAATGTTAAAAAAAATATTCACACCACTTCCTACTGCTTCTGAGTACGCAATGTGCTTTTGTCATGGCTGTTAACCAGATATTCATTGTACTGTATCAGTGATGGCAAACCTTTTAGACACTGAGTGCCCAAACTGCACACGCGCACATGCCCCAACTGAAAGGTGCAGGCACGTGCACAATCACATGCATGCATGAAAACACACATGCACAGACATGCAAGCATATGTGTGGACATGCACTCATGTGCGGACATGCACACATGTGCAGCAGAGACCCGAAGACCAACTGGGCAGCGGGAGGCAAGAGGTAGAGTCTTTTTCTTTCATGAGCTTCTCTTTCGTCTTTTGCAGGGAAACAGAAGGTCACGAAAGAAACACCACGGAAATCTGACCTGGGGCGATGGCGCGCATGTATGCTCTGCGTGCCACCTCTGACACGTGTGCCATAGGTTTTCCATCACGGTTCTATATACTATATACTATGATTCTAAGATTCTTTTTCCTGACTAGTAATAGATAGCACCATCAAGGTCTATATGGAGTTAGAAGTTAGGGATTGTCTGAGTTCCAACATGAATCACTTTATAGTTAGTAAAATTGAATTGAATTTGCAATACGGATGACCACTCAACTAGTTTAAATAAATCCTTTGGGAGCTCTTCAAAATCCCAGTGAACTCTAAACTGTTCATTACCCATCAAAGTTGGTCAGCTCACTGGTCCCTATGTAAGAAACATTCATGACCAAATAGAAAAGTACTAGGTTCTTAAAGAACACCATTTATTTCTTTTCGCCACTGGGAAAAAAAGTCACTTATTGCTATTCTATTTTTAATCAGTTAACAGTACATCAACAGAACAGCCCACTTAATCCATGGCAGCTAACTTTATTCCAGAGCCTTTGATAATAAACTTGTCAAAGGCTTTTTGAAAATCTAACTATAATATGTCAACAGAGTCAACTCCATATATATGCCTGCTGACATTCTAAAACAGCTTTCTAAAGTTGATGAGACCAGAATTGACCTTTGCATAATCAATGCTGATGTTTCATCAATAAGGCTATGTCTTCTATATACTGAGATTTTTTTTCTATTACTATCATTTCTATACATTTATTTAGAAGATGCATATTTCTTCCTGGTTTATAATTTCCCAGATCCTCCCTGGATTTATTTTTAAAAATTGGTGTCTGACTGCTATCCTTCATGTGCTCTGGCACATAATCTTTTTGGGTGCACCAGTGCATTCTTTCTTCCTTCCTTCCTTCCTTCCTTCCTTCCTTCCTTCCTTCCTTCCTTCCTTCCTTCCTTCTCTCTCTCTTTCTCTCTTTCCTTCCTTCCTTCCTTCCTTTTTTCTTTTCTTTTTCTTTCATTCATTCATTCATTCATTCATTCATTCATTCATTTCTATACCCGCCCATCTCAGTAAATGACTCCAGGCAGCTTATACGTCAGTGATCCACAGACATCATTAGGGTCCAATTTGCTCCAATGCCCCAGCTTTCCCAGCTGCTCCATCATTTATGTTCTTATTTGCAATCGACTATTCTAATCCTCCTCTTGGTTTAGAGACTTCTGGCACTGATGCAGAAATTATACAATATGTCCTTTTCAAATGTCGAGGACACAGGCTGTTTCCACTGTCTTTTTGTTTTCTTTTCATCTCTTGACTGACATGACCACTCATTAATCCACTTCCAATATTAATCCTACCTCTTTATACTGTGTTTCCTGGAAAAAAAAGCCCTCCTCTGAAAATAAGCCCTCCTCTGAAAATAAGCCCTCCTTGAAAATAAGCCCTTCCCAAAAATATTTAAACAAATGGTCCCTGCCACTTCCTCTGGTTAGGGTTAGAGAGACAGAGCTGGAAATCAGGTAAGACACCAAGAGGATCCCCGTCTTGCTCCACGGGCCCCAAAATAATAAGACCTCCCCGAAAATAAGGCCAAGCGCTTAGTTCGGGGTTCAAAAAATATAAGACAGGGTCTTCTTTTTGGGGAAACACGGTAGGAAATCCTATAATATTTACATCCCTTTACATGAGATACTGCCCAGTACCTGCCAGCTTTCCTCCAGGGATCAGTTTAAAAACTACTGTTAAATGTACAAACTGTCTTTCTTTTACAAGTTCAGCTTGTCCAAATTATTCCCCGGTATCCATCAGACCTAAACTTTTTCATCTGGCATCACCATTACATTCATGTTCTAAATATGCTGATGTTCAATCTACCTAGCTGGTCCTATCTATGCAAGGCAAGACAGCATTTCTGAAAATGTTACCTTAACTATCTGTCACAGTGTGATGGGTTCTTTTCAAACCAAAGGTTTTGCTCTGAAAAAGTGGAAATTGACAAAGAAAAACATGATGATGGAGGCTTTTATGCTTTTTTTTTTTTACTATTTACAGGGAGACTACTAACAAGTATTCACAACATATCCTGATATTCACCTAGTCCCACAGATGACATGTCCCTTTAGCTCTCCTGCAAGCTGCTTTGTTTTTAATCTCTTTTTACTAAAAAAAAACAACACCTTTCCATTTCAATCCACCTCCCTCCTCCTTAACAAGTAAGAGACTGAAAGGAAGGGGCTGGACTTTTGATGTGGTGTGCTTAGCATGGCTTGACTTTATCTTGGAACTATTCAGCTTAACTCTACTGCTTCCCTGTTGGAGAAGAACACCTCCCAGGATCTTTTGCCCAGTTCTTCCCCAGAGACCAGGATTTTACCATCAACAGCAGATTCCCGTCTTGCAGCCAGCCAGGTTCCTCCTTTCTTTCCTGGGTCTTTGATAGAGCTATGGTTCCTCTGGGTTCTCATTTCCCTCCTTCCACTTAGACAACAATAGCACTTAGACCAGTGGTAGTCAACCTGGTCCCTACCGCCCACTAGTGGTCGTTCCAGCTTTCATGGTGGGTGGTAGGGGTTTTGTCCGATACTGAAGCACTTTCCTTTTTTTTTAATTTAATACTTTTTTTAAAAAAATTCATAGCATTAAAAACATTTTCATTAGGTTTTCATAAAATTCCCCGTGACAATTTAAATTTCTGAAAATATACTATTTGTATCGCCCGCACATAAGTTTAGTTCATGTTACGTAAGTGAAACTAAATGGTGCTATAGTGCGACTGCAAACAAAAGAGCCTCGTCCCAGAATAGCTCGTACATCTCCCCCCACATCACCCAGCTGTAACAGACAAGCAGAGCTGGTAGCTGGCGCCCCCTGCAACCCAAGCCACAATGACCGAGAGGCATGCGCAGACGATGATATATGGCACATTACTGTGGAACCGGTGGGTGATTAGAAAATTTTACTACTAACAAAGATACAAAAGTGGGCGGTAGGTATAAAAAGGTTGACTACCCCTGACTTAGACATATACCGCTTCATAATGCTTCACAGCCCTCCCTAAGCAGTTTACAGAGTCAGCATATTGCCCCCAACAATCTGGGTCCTCATTTTACTGACCTTGGAAGGACGGAAGGCTGAGTCAACCTTGAGCCCGGTGAGATTCGAACTGCCAAATTGCAGGCAGCAGGCAACCAGCAGAAGTAGTCTTCAGTACTGTATTCTAATCACTGCACCACCATGGCTCTCCACAGTAACTATCCATACATTTAATTTTTCTCTTCAGCTTTTGTCTGCAGCCACTCAGTACAGGGTATTTTTTTTCTCCTCTCCTTCTCCTCTCTCCAATTTTTAATCAGACCAGCAGCATATCCTCCACAATCCCCTAGGATTCTGTCCTCAACACCTAAGTATCAGACTAGGCCAATGGGACTGGTGTCTCAACATTTCACCCCACCAGTCCTAGCTAGAGCTAGGTCATCTCATCAGTCCTTGTGATTGCACAATTACCATTGCAAGCCAAAAGTGACTTGCTTCTTTTTCCCTTTTTACTTGCTCCAATAGATGGCTGACATGGCTGCTGTTCTGCTGGACTGCTCCAATAGGTGGCTCACACCAGCAGAACAGCAGCCATGTCAGGTCATTGAAACCCATATGCCACATATTCTTGAACTTCCTTCTGCTATCTAGCAGCCTAAATGTGGTTTCCAGAATTGATTGTCTAGATTTCCCTGATGCTAACATGGCCCCCTGGCACCAACAACTTCATAGCAGCCTACACACAACACAAACTCATCTGTCTGCATTTTTAATTGTTGAATCAGCGATGCCTGAATCACAAGATAGGCGGCAAATAAATTTGATAAATAAATACAAATAAATCATCAACAACCAAAAGCATTGTCAACTCACAAAGCATCCCTGACCTGCTCTCGAGTTGTCATAGGCAAGGGAGATGGAAAAACGAACTTCGCAGCTGCATCAAGGAGCCGGCATCTCAGTCAAAACAAGGCACATTCCAACCGATATGCCGAGGTCATCTCCATGGAAACCCACAGTGGCCGGAGAGGAGTGACTTTTACAGCCCATGAAATTGCTTCCTTGGGGAATGTGACTGATGACACATATTGGGGGGAGGGGGATACAGGGTCCGAGGCAAAGCATGAATTAACATAGTCCGTGCTGGCATGAAGCTCCTAATAACTGGATTTCTTTTGAAGCTTGGCTTGAGGCTCATGATTTAATTAGAGCATCTGTCGGAACCCTGACAAGCATTTTATTCCTCTGAGATCTATCTTTCATACATGATATGAGTTTATCATCCAAGGACTGTATCCCTCCTATGATAATATCTCCATTATCCTGAAAGGTTCTTCTTCTCCAAGATCTTCATTCTCCATTGTAGCAGAGGAGTTATCATCCTGAGAATCAGGCAAAGCTATCACATTTCATTCCCTACTCTGTATCATCTCTAGTGAAGCCAATATTGGCTTAAAGAGAGCAGATTTGCTTCCTGACAGCCAGATGCTCATGGCACTGAGCACAGACAAATAAGCTATGCCAAACAGGCAGAGAGTTGTACATTTTGCACTTTATGCAATGAACACGAAATCATCTCTTCCCATATCGGCTTTCTGCCTTCAGATTGTTTATTGCTAATAGATGTGTGTTCTTCTTTAGAGTTGGATTTAAGAGACAGTTTTTGTTATCCGGAATTTAAGACAGACCGCGGAATTTAAGATAGGGCCGCGGTGTGGCTCAAGCTGTAAGAAGCCTGTTATTAAAACATAGCTGCCTGCAATTACTGCAGGTTCTAGTCCCTCCAGGTCCAAGATTGACTCAGCCTTCCATCCTTTATAAGGTAGGTAAAATGAGGACCTAGATTGTTGGGGGGGCAATAAGTTGACTTTGTAAATATACAAATAGAATGAGACTATTGCCTTACACACTGTAAGCCGCCCTGAGTCTTCGGAGAAGGGCGGGATATAAATGTAAACAAAACAAAACAAAACAAAAAAAGACACACAGTGATTCTTCCAAGCAGATTTCTTTATTGTTCTACACTTAGAGACAAAATCTTGCCACACTGAAGCAGACTACCACCTACATGAAGTTACATTCTGGGAACAATTAGGGAGTAGCTGTCTTCAGCCTCTTTCTTTCACACAAACTATCTGAACCAAGTTGCCTCTTATTCCTCTGGAATGCGCTCCCTCCCTCCTGGAAACCCATACTACATTCATCACAGTTTTACATTATGCTTTATGTAATATACCAGGAGCCTCAGTAGTTAAACTTGACAGGTGAGATTTGCAGTCAGTGTATCTTTCCTCCTGCTACTTCCCTTGCAACACTCTCTGATCAGGGCCGCCCCCCAGTTCACCCGCTCTAGTCCTGAGTTCTCAACAGCGCCTTCTCTTTCCAAAGATTGCTGGCTTAAACGGTATAATTTCCTATCATTTTCAGTGGAAAACACAAGCATGATTTTTTTTTAAAAAAAAATCAACCTACTCCAAACAAAAACAAATGCTTATCCATTTCTGCCCATTGTGTCCTCACTATATTCTAGTTGCATTTCAAATAACTGTCCTACTTACTATATTCTTCAATTATTAAAATGATTAAAAATATTCAATACATCAGATATTACAAGCCAGACTTTATTTATATCACATTGATCTTCATAAGGTGAATGTGGATCCTTCTAAACCGTTAATAAATGTATGCATAAAGTATTTATTGTATGCTTAAAGTCTGAATGATCATCTCAAAAGGTAGCAACTGAATTTAGTGGGGTCCATAGTACTGTCTGAGCTTGCTTGTTTTTTTGCAGACATTTCATTACCCAAACTAGGTAACATCATCAACTAGCACCAAGGACCCTTCATATCAACCCTGAGCTACAAATATTCTTCTTATTATTAATACTTAGATAGGACCAGTAAATTGTACCAGGACTAAAGGCTAGACTGAGATATAAGACCAGTATTTCAGAAGACAATAACAGCAAATAATTCAGCCAAATAAACTTTATGGAATTTATATGAAATCACCAGGAATCAAGCTCAAAATAAGGAAGAACTTCATTAGTTTGTTTGGAAAGAAAGTAGGAAACAAATGTAAACCAGTAGTAATATAATGGTATGAAAATCACAGATGTAGGACTTCCATAATTATTTAGCATGATGCATCTTGTTGTTTCTTATCAGAATTAGACATCTAAATAGAATAGAACAGAATAGAATTTTATTGGCCAAGTGTGATTGGACACACAAGGAATTTGTCTTGGTGCATATGCTCTCAGTGTACATAAAAGAAAAGATACGTTCATCAAGGTACAACATTTACAAAACAATTGATGGTCAATATATCAATATAAATCATAAGGATTGCCAGCAACAAGTTATAGTCATACAGTCATAAGTGGAAAGAGATTGGTGATGGGAACTATGAGAAGGTTAATAGTAGTGCAGATTCAGTAAATAGTCTGACAGTGTTGAGGGAATTATTTGTTTAGCAGAGTGATGGCCTTCGGGAAAAAACTGTTCTTGTGTCTAGTTGTTCTGATGTGCAGTGCTCTATAGCGTCGTTTTGAGGGTAGGAGTTGAAACAGTTTATGTCCAGGATGCGAGGGATCTGCAAATATTTTCACGGCCCTCTTCTTGATTCGTGCAGTATACAGGTCCTCAATGGAAGGCAAGTTGGTAGCAATTATTTTTTCTGCAGTTCTAATTATCCTCTGAAGTCTGTGTTTTTCTTGTTGGGTTGCAGAACCGAACCAGACAGTTATAGAGGTGCAAATGACAGACTCAATAATTCCTCTGTAGAATTGGATCAGCAGCTCCTTGGGCAGTTTGAGCTTACTGAGTTGGCGCAGAATCATACTGCTTATTAAGAATGACCATGCAACATGATTTGCAAAACCAAGAAAGAGCTATCAACCCATATTTCCTTTCTTAGGGAGGCTTCTCATAATAATTTGTCTTGAAAACTGTTTTCGGGGTTTGTTTGTTTTTTCACTTTTTATATAATGTTTGGTTTCGGTTTGTCATTTCAATTTTTTTCCCCACTGCTAAAATGGTAATATTTATTTTCCTAACTAGGTTCAATTCTTAATTCAATTGAATAATTGAATTATTCAATTCAATAATTCTCCAATTATTAACTGATTTGAATGATTCTAGAATAGGATTAAAATTTATTTACAGTAACAATATAATCAGTTGTATAGGAAGTGGAGGACAACCAAATAAACAAAAGCAGAACGTTCTTCCTACAGAATGGATATTTACTGTTGCAAAGATGATTTTCACACGTTGAAAAGAGATACGTTCTTGGTTATAACCCAATGAACCGCACAACAATGACAATAAGAATAAGCTTTGTTATTCTTTACTAAAGTGCAAACGCCTTTACTAAAAGTGCAAATGTAGCAAACATCAAGGAATTATGTGAAAGGTACAAAAAAGAGAGAAAGAAGACCAGCAGCAACAAGGTACCCTGTTTCCCCGAAAATAAGACCTCCCCAGATAATAAGCCCAATCGGGCTTTTGAGCGCATGTGCTAAAATACCCCCCCACCCAAAAAAAAATAAGCTCTCCCCAAAAATATTTAAACTCATGCACAGCTGGTCCACGCCATTTCCTCTGGTTAGGGTTAGGGAGACAGCACTGGAAATCAGGTAAGATGGCAAAAGGAGCCCCGTCTTGCTCCACATGCCCCAAAATAATAAAACCGCCTCGAGTGCTTATTTCGAGTCCAAGTGCTTATTTCGGAGTTCAAAAAAAATATACGACAGAGTCTTATTTTCAGGGAAACACGGTAGATGGACTCGGTTATGGTAGTGCTGTGTGCACCATTGATAGACTTGAAAAGAACAAGTCACAGCTGGATGGTCATGAAGAAAAATTTATCTAGATGGTTGCTAGGAGTGGAAAACTACTTGATGACACCTAATCAATCAATAGCAAGTTTCAAGAACTGCTAAGTGCATTACCCTGAAAAGATGTAGTATTTGGAACATTAAAACTGAAGTAAGAGGAGAAGTTGGAAAATTGAACTGGGCAAACACAATTATGCAAAGTTAATAAAGATAGTATATTTGGAAAGGTAATTCTTTGTTCATTGTCAACATCTGCTTCAAGGAATGTAAATGCACACTATATGCCTGGAGATCACCATATGGACAACATTGGAATCAAACTGACTGTATAATGAGAAACAAAAGTGGAGCTGAAAGCCATCCAGCCAACCAAAATACCTCCAGGTGCAGCAAAACAAACCATGAATTACGAGCATCACATACAGGTATTAGATTTAAAAAGGATCATTGGTACACCAACAATACTTTTCATGGAGGACATACTGTCAGACTTGAAGCTTAATATAAGATACAGAATCAATACTTTTAACTCTAGCAAAAGAGAATCTGTAGGGGTAGGTAAAGAGACAAAAGATAAATGAATCAAGCAGAAAAAAATGGTAAAAAAAAGAGATCCAAACAGCTTGAAACCAAGAAAAGACAGTGGATGAAAGCCATAGTCAAACAGGAAATATAATAATTGAATATTAGTATTCCAGTAAAAAGGGACAAAGTATACCATCTTAACTGAAAATGTCAACATTTTTAATATGTTTTCAAGAAAAATAGCAAGAAAAGGGAAATCACAAAGACATTTACAGATAAGGTTATTCAAGAACAGTACTGGCAGAACTCTAAAAGCAGCAATGAAATTACAAGAACACACACACACAAACTATAGGAATATAGAAACTATTTATAAATGTGATTACACAATAGAAGAAATATTTGTAGAGAGAAAATATTTTCGGGACCTGACTATATTAGAAAGTGGAGAACAAGAAGCAATAAACCAGCTGTCGAGCAAAAATGCCCCAAGCGCAGATGAAATACCAGTGATAGTAGATTACATAGAAAGTGAACAATAATCTACTCAATAAAAGTGCTGCTTGTGACTCAGTTTCTCTCATGACTTTAAAAAAAACTTTATCTGGTTTGAATTATGACAAAATGGTGCGTAAAATGAACCCCAGAAAAGAAGCTAAAGTTAAACCTAATTCAGATGCACTCCTATTCTGATTATGTGCTGAAATATCACTCTGGGAACCACATTTCCAGAAAAAGTGACAAATTAGAACAGATCAGAAGATGGCAATGATGACAATACAGGGATCTGAGAGCATATTCTATAAGGACTGTCAGAAGGAAAGAAGGAGTAATGTATGTATGTATGTATGTATGTATGTATGTATGTATGTATGTACATATGGACGTATGGATGTATGTACTTTATAGATTAAGAAGAGACATGATATCAGCATTCAAGTACATTGCAGGGTGCCATGGAGAAGACAGAAACTATTTTCCATTGCTACAGAAACCAAAACCAGAAATAATGGATATAGGTTGCTACCTACATTTCATTTAAATATAAGGAGCTACTTTCTGATAATAAGTTATATACAACAGTGGAACAGCCTATGAAGGAGCACATTTTTCAACGCGCATGTCCAAGATGGCGGCCGCACCGCTGAACAGCTGATGCGGCGACGGGCCTATTTCGGGCCAGACCGGGTGGGGGGGGGTCCTTTTGACAGCTTGGACCCCCCGCCCGGGTAGGTGAGAGTCTGGGGAGTCAGAGGCTGGGCTAACTGAGGCGGGGCGTCTCCGGGTTCCCTTGGGAGGAGTCCCGGAGCGCTCTCCCTCCGGCGGCGCGGCCGACGATGGCGGCGGCGGTGACAGCGGCGGCGGCCCGGCCTTTTCCAGCGGCCGGGCCTTTTCCAGCAGCGGCAGCGGTCCGGCAGCGGTCCGGCAGCGGTCCGGCCCTCTCCAGGCCGGGCGGCAGCGGCCTGGCTGGGCGGCAGTGGCCGGGCTTTTCCAGCGGCGGCGGCGGCGGTGGCGGCCGGTTTTTCCGGCGGTTTTCCGGCGGCGGTGGTCGGCGGCCTGGCTTGGCCCTGCTTTGGGAGGGGCCTAGAGCCTCTCTCCCCTTTGTCCCCCCTCGTCTGCGGTGCCGGTGTGGGAGCAGCCTGGCCCTTATCCAACAGTGGCGGCGGCGGCCGAGTCCTTCGGTGGCGGCGGCGGCCTGGCCTGGAGGCTCTTTCCCCCCGGCAGCGGTAGTGTCGGTGTCGGTGTCGGTGACGGCGGTGGCGGCGGCCTGGCTGGACCGGCTTGGCCAGGGCCTAGCCTGTTGGTGGTTGACTGGGTCCGGCGAACTGTGGCATGACCCAGCAAACCTGGCGGGTGAGTGGCCTATTCCAGTTGGAGGCCTGGCTTAGCGGCCACAAAGAGGCCCGACGGTCGCCTTCTTTGTCATCTTGAAGGCTGTCCACGGGTCCAGGGGACGCCCTCGCCACCACCTGGAGGACGTCTATAGACCGTCAGTGGGGGCTTTTTGAGTCCTTTGCCCCCCCCCGGACTTTTTGGAGAGAGATGCCTCGTCGGTGGAGCAGCTTGGCCCACTAGGCGCGTGTTTCGTCCTCTGTGTCAACTTGAAGGACGATCACGGGCCATGTAGGCACCTTTTTACCATCTTTGAGGATGCCCATGGGCTGGCTGCAAGGGGATCGTTTGAAGACCTTTGGTCCCCAGTGGGGGAATTGAGGATGGTCCTGGACAATCCTAGCTTGACTATTGTAGGACTATATCCTCTCCCCCCCCCTTTGTGCCCATAGACCACCCCTCGGGACTGGAGAAGAGGGGTTGGAGCTCTGACTTAATCATGGCGGTTTGTTCATCTACCGCCCAAGACCTATATCCCGTCTGTCTTCTACTCGGAACTCCTGGTGCGTCAATTTCCATCTTGACAGGTCCAGGATGGGTCCGTTTGCCGGACTTTTACCATGCGGACATTTACAGCGGCTGACCTTCTTGCCCTGCGAGATTCCCTCTCTCATGGTCTGGCCTCCACATTATGGAGGGTCCATCTTGAGGACGGGTTTTGGACCCCCGAGAGATGGCATGCCAAAAATAGGAGACACAGGGGATTTTTAATTAATTATTTTAATAGGGTTTTTAAAGGGAATTTTAATGGGAATTTTAAGGGAGGTAGAAACTGACGGGTCTGGGTTGGAGGGGAGGTAGCGTTGGGTGGGGTGGGAGGTTAGGGGCGGGTGAGGGGTAGCCCGTCGGGAGGAAACCAGTTCCAACGCATGCTCGTGGCGACTATCAAATGGGTTCGGAGGTTATGGGGGAGTGTGTTCCTTTGTGTGAGGTGAGTCTATTTGCACGGTAAGTGGGAGGGGCAGATATGGCGGAAGGGGGATCGATCGACATAGGGGTCACGCGTTCGATGTTTACAGGCGATCGCGTGCCCGATCTGACTTCTCCGTTCCCGGATGGTCAAGACCCTCAGAGCCTGGGCCTGCGTCTGATGTTATGCAACGCACGGTCCGTGGCCAATAAGGCCCCCTAATACATGATCTGATTCAGGGGTGCCGGATATTATAGGCGCACGGAGACCTGGTTGGGCACTGAAGGGGTGTGCCCTGGTCGAGATGTGCCCACCGGGTTTCCGTGCATTCCATCAGCCGAGGCCCAGGGTAGGGGTGGAGGGTGGCGGTTGCTATTAAAGAGAGTCTAGAGCCGAGGGAGACCACTGTACCTCAGATCGCGGTGTGAATCCTCTTTGTGAGGTGGGGTCATAGATGTCAGATGGGCTTGCTGGTGGCGTACCTGGCTCCTTGCTGCGTGACAGCTGCCCTGCCCGAGCTCCTGGAGGTGCTTGCGGGGTGGCAGTGGAGACCCCCAGACTGTTAGTCATGGGGGACTTTAACTTGCCATCTGCCGGCTCGTCATCGACGGTAGCTCGGGAGTTCTTGGCCTCCATGACGGCCTTGGACCTGACTCAAGTAGTGGATGGCCCCACTCACATCGGGGGGGGCACACTGGACCTGATTTTGTCTCTGGTCAGTGGTCGAGATCTGGACTTAAAGGAAATAGTCATTGAACCTTTGTCATGGTCAGATCACTCTCCTTCGCCTGGACTTTCTGACCGCTACCCAAAACCGCAGGGAGACGGAACCACTACGATGGTACCGTCCCAGGCGCCTGATGGACCCAGAGAGGTTTCGGACGGAGCTTGGGCCACTTCCTGAGGGTCTGGCTCACGGCACGGCAGAGGAACTAGCTGCAGCCTGGGAACGGGCTGCGGCTGGGGCTTTAGACCGTGTCGTGCCTTTGCGGCCTCTGACCCAGCGCAGATCCCAACCGGCTCCTTGGTTCTCCGAGGAGCTGAGGGGGATGAAACGCCGGAGAAGACGCCTAGAGAGTTCCTGGAGGTCCAGCCGTTCAGAGGCTGATCGGACACTAGTTAGATCCTATACTAGGACCTACCTAGTGGCACTGAGGGAAGCGAGGCGTTCCTACGCCTCCTCCCTCATTGCGCCGGCAGATAACCGCCCAGCTGCCCTGTTCCGGGTGACCCGCTCCCTCCTTCACCAGGGGGAGCGGGATGACCCGTTGCGGGGACGTGCTGAGGAGTTTAACGGTTATCTATACGATAAAATCGTTCAGCTTAGGGACGGTCTGGACCAAAATTGTGGCGATTCAGGCGGGGTATCTGAGGGCGGTCTTGGTGATGTTGTTTGGGATGAGTTTGACCCTGTGACTCCCGAGGACATGGACAGGTTGCTGGGTAGATTGAATGCCACCACGTGTTTACTGGACCCGTGCCCCTCCTGGCTGGTGCTGGCCACTCAGGAGGTGACACGAGGCTGGCTCCAGGGGCTTACGAGTGCTTCCTTGTTGGAGGAGTCTTCCGCCGCCTTGAAAGAGGCGGTGGTGAGGCCCCTCCTCAAGAAGCCTTCCCTGGACCCGGCTGTTTTAGGTAACTATCGTCCGGTCTCCAACCTTCGTTTCGCGGCGAAGGTTGTAGAGAGTATGGTGGCATATCAGTTTCCCCTGCACCTGGAGGAAACTGTCTATCTGGACCCGTTCCAGTCCGGCTTCAGACCCGGTTACAGCACTGAGACGGCTTTGGTCGCGTTGGTGGATGATCTCTGGAGGGCCAGGGATAGGGGTTATTCCTCTGCCCTGGTCCTATTAGACCTCTCAGCGGCTTTTGATACCATCGACCATGGTATCCTGCTGCGCCGGTTGGAGGGATTGGGAGTGGGAGGCACCGTTTATCGGTGGTTCTCCTCCTATCTCTCCGACCGGTCGCAGACGGTGTTGACGGGGGGGCAGAGGTCGACCCCCGCGCCTCACTTGTGGGTGCCGCAGGGGTCGATTCTCTCGCCCCTTCTGTTCAACATCTATATGAAGCCGCTGGGTGAGATCATCAGTGGCTTCGGTGTGAGGTACCAGCTGTACGCTGATGACACCCAGCTGTACTTTTCCACACCGGGCCACCCCAATGAAGCTATCGAAGTGCTGTCCCGGTGTTTGGAAGCCGTACGGGTCTGGATGGGGAGAAACAGGCTCAAGCTCAATCCCTCCAAGACGGAGTGGCTGTGGATGCCGGCATCCCGGTACAGTCAGCTGAGTCCGCGGCTGACTGTCGGGAGCGAGTCATTGGCCCCGATGGAGAGGGTGCGCAATCTGGGCGTTCTCCTGGATGCACGGCTGTCTTTTGAAGATCATTTGACGGCCGTCTCCAGGAGAGCTTTCCACCAGGTTCGCCTGGTGCGCCAGTTGCGCCCCTTTCTAGACCGGGATGCCTTGTGCACAGTCACCACGCCTTGTGACGCCTCGCCTGGACTACTGCAATGCTCTCACATGGGGCTCCCTTGAAGGGCATCCGGAGGCTGCAGTTGGTCCAGAATGCAGCTGCGGGTGATAGAGGAGCCCTCGTGGCTCCCAGTGACACCTATCCTGCGAGGCTGCACTGGCTACCTGTGGCCTTCCGGTGCGCTTCAAGGTGTTGGTGAACGCCTTTAAAGCGCCCATGGCATAGGGCCGGGTTACTTACGGGACCGCCTGCTGCTATCGAATACCTCTCACCGACCTGCGCCTCACAGAGAGGGACTCCTTGGGGTGCCGTCGGCGCGACAGTGTCGCCTGGCGACACCCAGGGAAGGGCCTTCTCTGTGGGGCTCCGCCTCTGGAACGAACTCCCCCCAGGACTTCGTCAACTTCCGGACCTCCGAACCTTTCGCCGCGAGCTCAAAACTCACTTATTTATTTGCGCTGGACTGGGTTAGTTTTTTATGGGTTTTTAATGGGTTTTATTGATGGGTTTTTAATGGGTTTTTTAATGGGTTTTATTATTTGCTAAATTTTAATTGCGGCCAAATTGAATAAGTTTTTTAGTGGTATTTTAATAGTATTTATTTTGTAATAGGACTGTTTATTTTATCTGGCTGTAAACCGCCCTGAGTCCTTCGGGAGAAGGGCGGTATAAAAATTTAAATAATAAAATAAATAATAAATAAACTATGGGTTCTCCATCTCTAGAGGTTTTAAAGAAGAAAACTGGATCGTTTAGTAGACTTTTCAGGGCACAGATGACTCAAGGATGACGGACTCCACTTTGAACTTGTGGTGGGAAAATGCCATTAGTATATCTATGCTGACATTTATCTGTGTCAGCATAGATAAATCAGTGAAATAAAAAGGGAAACAAATGTACAATGTTTGCCGTAATGGGTAAAATTCTTCATACACACGATTTTTAAAAAAAAGGCCTTAAAAACTCCTTGAAAAGTGACAAAACATCTTTATGTTCTATAACGTAACATTCAGCAAAACTATTAATTTTCGTTATCCGCCAGCAGAGAAATACCATTTGAATGTGTAAGTGAAGGTGCAGTTGTATCTTACCTCTGAATTTTTTAGGAGGACTGTTAAGATCACCTGTTTCTGGTTGTACAACACATCGGTCATCAACAAGTCTGCAATAAGCAAAAATGGGAAACATAATTAAACTTAACATTATAATCTCCAAACTAGTATTTTTCAGACACCAATTTAAGATCCCTTTGAGGAAGGAAAGAGAAATAAGTCATCGAAGATTAAGATAGAAAAGCAGCTGAACTATCTGACTTTTCCCAGACACTACTTTCTATCATTCTTATTTTCATTTGCGTTCCTCAAAAATGCAACTTCATTCCCACTCGGGGAACATCTGTAAGTCTAATGGCAAGTGGGTACCTGTGAAGACTCCTGGATTGGGGCTGAAAGGCGGAATGCTCCATCCCATATTTGGGTAGATCAGGTTGCCCTGATAAAACACCTAATCTCTCCCCTGATATAGCCAACAAAGCTAGGAGAGCCCATGGCTTAGAAGTGAATACATTTACCTAATATGTAAATAGCCTGGGTTCGAATCTCGGAAGGTTATGGCTAGTTGATGGGAGCTAAATAGCTTGAAATAGATCTATACTTGTCTCACTTTATTTCTTTGTCGGTAAATAAAAATTTAATATCTAATGGCAAGTGTAGTTGAATTTCAAAAACCAGAAGGTGAAATAAAGATGAGAAAAATATGAATCTTCAAAGAGTAATTTTTGACACTAGACAGCTTTATACATTTTATACATGTAAGTTTATACATGTATCTCTGAACATACAGAGAAATAATACAAGTGCTTTTCTACTAACAGTGGCTTCCTTCTTCTTGCATTAAATAAAATAGCATTCAAATCAAATTTATACCAAAATGGGAAACAGCCAGTAGCTATAAAATGACTTAATATCCACTGGATAAAAATTAAATTTATTTTATGAGAATATCCAGTGAAGACAAAATTGTATCAAATTATATACATTTTAATGAATGTGTCTTGCTGTGTGGCATGAGAGAATGGGTATATGCTATTTGGGTGCTATTATTTCCTACTAACTACATATAGTTGACTTACCACCATTCATTTAGTGACCATTTGAAGTTACAACAGCATTGAAAATAGTGACTCACAATTGCACTCACCCTGTTGTAGCATCCCCATGGTGATGTGATCAAAATGTTGGTGCTTGGCTGCCAACATGTATTTATGATAGGTGCAGTGACCTAGGGTCATGTAATCACTATTTGTGACCTTGTTAGACAGGTTCCAACAGGCAAAATCATTGGGTGAAGCCACATTTGCTCAATGATTGCATGCTTCACTTAAAAACTGCAATGATTCATTGAACAACCAATGTCAAAAAAAAATTTTTTTTTAAATTAGTATTATTTTACTGTATTTTACAACTCACTTACCAACTGCCTTGTTTAATAATAGAAATTTGGGTTCCAATTGTTGTCATAAGTCAAGGACTACTATCATTATCAAAACTGTTATAACCCATTTAGAAATAGACAACAGAAATGGCCTACTGATTTAATTGTGACCATTTTACTAAATAAACATTAATGTGTACTATGTATTTTAAATTTCTGAGTATGGTCAGAAAAATTGTAAATGGCCAACAAAGAACATCTGTCTGTCTGTCTGTCTGTCTGTCTGTCTACCTATCTATCTGAGGGGGGGACAACATAATTGGAACAACACAGGAACCATGTAATGTGAAATATATGTTAAATGCTTAAAATTCTCTCTCTCTCTCTCCCCCCTCTCTCTATATATACATACACACACACACACACACACACACACACACACACACACATATACACAGAAATTTAATTAAACATTTAACATACGTTTCACATTTTTATATGATTCCTGTGTTGTTCCAATGTTGTTGTTTCACTCTCTGTGTTGTTTCACTCTCTTATTGACCTAACATGTTCATTTAATTTTTTATTCAGATGAATTTCTTATGCTTGTATCTTCCCTTGGAAAATTTTATGTTTAAGGACTGCATATACTGCATATTTCATTATATAATGAAATAACTTTGTTAACGTTGTCATTAAAAACCGTATGCATGCATCCACAAATCAAACTTAGCTCTGATGTAGAAAAATGCCCATGTAAAGAAATAGTTCTGCATTTGTGAGAACAGATACATCAACCTACAATTCCCTTGAAATCACAATCATGGATTTTATGTGTCTGGCTTTGGGTAGCAAGAAAACCATGGGAACCCTGTGTAAGCCAGCAATGACCACTGATGAATTGCACAAGTCTACAGGCAGAAGATAGCTTGCATGATTATATGTACTTATCAAAAACCATAAACCGTGGTAAACGTATCATCGTCATGTACAAACAAACTGAGTCAGGATAAGTGCTCTACTAGAAAGTAATAAAAGTTCAAAAAGACAAGATAGTGAACTAAATTTATGATAGCAAAAAGACCAGTTATAACCAGAAATGTTAAAGTGACCATAGAAAGTAGTGGAATTACAGAAGCTTCAGTACTCTTAACTTTTACATCAAAAGGCGATTGACAAGGCAACCCATTGGCTGTATAGATATACATAAGTAATTACATGTGTTGACTGATATTCATGTTTGTTAACTCCTAGGAAACCAGATACTGTCTTATCTCAGAGCAAGCTACTTTCTATAAATAAACATCAGTGTAGGTGCATGTATTACAAGACTAGAAATGCACTTTGCTTCTGAAAGTAATTTGGGCCAAGTCAAAAGCAGATGACCCATAGAGAGAAGTGTACATACATTTCACTGTTTTTCTAATTTATTCTAAAAATAGAAAAATAATCTTATATATTGCAGGCTGGAGACAATTTGGCAGAAGGTTTGTGGTGGCCTCTATGCTTTTAAGTGAAATTTAGCATGGTCTTGGCTATCTCTAACATCTGGCAGGTTTCATTGTATAAATATGGAAACTTTCAGTAGAACATGAGGCTGATGAAGAATTTAGTTTACAAACTACAAGAGACCTCTCTGTTTTGGCTCCAAGGAACCCAAGAGAGTTCCAATCTACTGAATTAGAATGTTCAGTGGGATACAGTTCATTTTATGCATCTGAACCTTTACTACTTCTGGCTCCTCCTAAATGTTCATCTTTTCTTTTGAAAAGAAGCAAAAAGCTCCTGCTTTTTAATTACTATCCCATTCAGCACAAATTTAAATGATTGTGTGTCATCAGGTTTTCAACCCATAGTGACAAGGACAGGTTTTCTCTATGACAATCTAACCCTAACACATCCTTTCAAGTCTTCCAAATGTGCACTCAATGTCATGTAACTGAATCTCTCCACTTTGCCGCTGGTTGTCCTCTTCTCTTTCCTTCCACTTTTCTCAGCACTAGAGCATTTTCCAGAGTTCTGGGCCTTCCCATAATGTGTCCAAAGTACCATGTTTCTTCCAAAATAAAACCCAACTGGAAAATAAGCCCTAGCATGATTTTTCAGAATGCTTGCAATATGAGCCCTACCCCAAAAATAAGCCCCAGTTAAGATTGTCAGCCAGACACATTTAATACTGTATTTCCCCCAAAATAAGACCTAACTGGAAAATAAGCTCCAAAGTATCTTTTGGAACAAAAATTAATCTTATTTCCAGGGACAATGATTTAAACTTGGCCATTTATGCCCTTAGGCAAAGAACCCTAGGTTGATTTGTTTAATGATCCATTGATTTGTCTTTTTGGCTGTCCGTGGTGTACTCAAGAGTCTTGTCCAGCACCAATGTTCAAAGGCATCAATATTCTTCCTCTCCTACTTCTTTAAAACCCAACTTTTGCTTCCATAGATTATCATGGGGAATACCATGGTTTGTACAATTCTGATCTTTATCGGTATAGACATATGACAGCATTTGAATATCTTCATGGTTCCTCTACGAAATACTAGTCTGCAGTATTTTGCTTGTTCCTTTATTGTTGATCCTAAAAAGCTATCCAGCACATTTTCATTGTCCCTTATTCAAAAATCCTCATTCACTCACTGAAACAACTTGAAAGTAAGCCGTTGGGCTTAGTCAACCTCTTGGCCCAAATGTTGTTCGAACATCCAAATCTTTAATGACTTGGAAAAGACCAAAGGTGTCGGGGGGGGGGGGGCTACTGGATCTCCAGGATAGGCACAGAAGTAGAGAAAGCACAAACTCTATATCATTGTCTAAAGGTAGGACCATCTCAGTTCTGGGGGGACACACAGAGAGAAAATCAAGTGTGATTAGGAGAAAGAACCAGGAACTTAGAATAAAAAGTTTGCATTTCAAGTCACTGCCCAAATGGCTCTTTTATAGGGATGCACTGGGAGAATTTAATTATTTTCTTTCTAGCCCCCAGCTGGATTTCAAGTTAATCTTCCCTTTGCAAATTTGCACAGCCAATTTACTTCATTTCAATTCAGTTTTTAAAAACCTTATCCTATGATGAAGGAAGTGCCAAACCTCCACTGAATTGCAAAGAGCAAACTTCTGCAATACTTTAGTCTCTGTTGCAAAACAGATCATTTTAATTTAAAGCTCAGTGTTTTTCATGGTCTAGCTACTTGCTAGATCAGTTGTAAAACAAAGAAAACCCCAAACTTCAGTGGGTAGTTATGTGAAGGAATCATATGGCTTTAAAAATTTTGAAAGTTTACATCATAGCTTTGTGATCTAAAGTCCAGAAGGAAGTAAAGCTCTGACTTCAACTCAGTAGTACCGGTCTTATATAGTGAAATAGAATATAATTGGTATCTACGCACAAAAGGAAGTGACACAATGAAGAAACCAGATGCCAACTAATGCCAGATTCCAGTTATACAGAAGAGAGAATTTTAACTGATTAAAGAAAATACTAACTCCTTGTAACATACCACTCTGCCCCCCCAAAAAATGCATATACAAAATGAGAGAACAGAAATATGAAGTCAAAGTTAAGGTTTTCTGAAATTATAGCAAATAGATTGTTAATTCTAATAGATGGGAAGATTCACCTTCATCGAAAATTAGATCATAGGCAAAGAATTACTTTCTAGGAATATAGAAAAAAATGTTTATATAGTATTAATAGCAATTAAGTTTATTACTTGGATATAAAAATACATTAAACTTAGTCCATTTTCTTTGTTGATGAATTCTAATCTATAATCTCTTGCAGGTTTCCTATATTAATATAATATAATATAGGAATAAGTACATTTCACATTGAATTTTTTAATATTTGGGAGGATTGTTCATATTAAATACCATTTTGATTTTTTTAAAAAATACTGAGGATTCAGGACTACTAATATAACATTAGTTACGCTAAGGCTGCGTGTCATCTTAGCCATTTGACCATTATTGTAATTATCTTTTCCCACATGCCTAAAGCTCTTCTTGAACACCAACTATAAGATATTAGATGTTGCCTAAGAATTGGGAAATACTCATACACAGGCTTAAAGTTCAACACAGCAGCTTTTTCCAGCAAAAGCATCAAGTGAAACTTCAGATAAGTGACGCTTATAAAACTACCCAAGAATTAATACCAAATCAGTTCTGCTTACACAAAGAAGGCAATTATTAATATCTATGTGATTACAACGGCCTATGTATTAATTACTTGAAGATCTTGGGAAGGCATTCACAATTCTATTTAACTTCTCTGTTTATCTCATAACTGCTTTTTTTAGCAGATAAAGCAGCTGCAACATCTATAACGATTTCCTTCCTGCCTTCTCAATAGAAGGTTCTCAGTTCCCCATAACTTTCTTCATCTATTCATTTTCAGTTATCAAGTGCTTCAATTCTTCTTTACAATAAAAGTAGAGCTGCATGCAGAGAAGTATAATTCAGTAATTTAATTTTGTTTAATAAACAGGATATTTCATATTGCAGTTGTCCACACTTTTGTCAAGGGTACTTAAAAATACTGTAAACAAATAAATAACTCCTTTGAGTCAAGCCCATGATTACATGGATACATCTATGTAGATTTGTGGGCAATAATGCAAAAGTGATTTGCCACTGTCTTCTTCTAAAATGTCCCTTTCACTTTCCCAATCTAGCTAACATTCCTGGAATGCTTCCATTCTCATAGTAAAAAGAATATTCTTCTCTTCTAAGTTCAGCCAAGGTAGGCGCTACCATCTGCTAAAGCAGAGAATACTGTAGTCATCAATAACTAGCATTTTCATTAAAAAAAATTCTTATTTAATTGTGAATCAAATGAATTGCCCTGCAAATCAGTGGTGAAATCCAATTTTTTTTTTACTACTGGTTCTGTAGGTGTAGCTTGGTGGGCGTGGTGTGGCTTGGTGGGCATGGCAGAAGAAAGATACTGCAAAATCTCCATTTTGCAAGGATACTGCAAATCTCCATTCCCACCCCACTCCGGGGGAAGGATTCTGCAAAATCCCCATTCCCTCCCCAGTCCTGGGGGAAGGATATTGTGAAATCTCCATTCCCATCCTACTCCGGGGCCAGCCAGAGGTGGCATTTTCTGGTTCTCTGAACTACTCAAAATTTCCGCTATCAGTTTTCCAAACTGCTCAAAATTTTCGCTACCAGTTCTCTAGAACCTGTCAGAACCTGCTGGGTTTCACGTCTGGACTCCATGCCTACTTGTATATGTGACATTAATCTCAGTTTCCCATCCTGGATATATATGCTCTAATCTTAAAAAAATTCAGGCTTTTCCTATGTTCAAAGAAACAGTCTTTTGTCCATAATGCTTCATCTAGAGAATTTTGTGACAACAATACTTTAGTTTTGTAAATTTATATTCTATGTACTACATCTCTTATTGCTTGAACGTTCTTAAAAATGTGGTAATACAGTAGGACGGTGAAAAATGTGATTTTATATGTTGTATATATATATATGTACATAAACACTTTTAGATTGTCCAACTGGCAATTTCTATTGAATTTAATTAAGAATTACTGCCATTACTGTTGTGAGTGTGTTTTTTTTAAGATCCTGGGCAGTGGTGGTGGGTTGCTCCTGGTTCTGTCCAGTTCTTTAGAACCAGTAGTAAAAGCAGCGGGAGGCTCTGTGCCCACCAGCCCAAATGTCATAATTAATGATCTGTGCACAAGCGCATGCATACAAACAAAGCGAGCATGCGCGCATGCTCCCCCGTTGCAAACCAATAGTAAAGGTAAGTAGAATCCACCCCTGGTCCTGGGTAATATATATTGTTATATTTGAGATTTTGTTCTGCTGAAGAAATATAGATGCCAGAAACTAAATGCTTTGCTTCTGAAAAGGTTACGAAAAAAATGATTATCTCTGTGTAACTTATTTCTTAGTTTAATATTTAAGTTGTTATCCAATGAATTGCAAGAAAAGCAACATAGATATGTAAGAAAAGCAATGCTGTTTCTCTTTTTGTAATTAGCATGCAATAGTCTCTTAATTTAAGGCCATCTGTAAAAAAAAAAAGTATTTCGTATAAGATTTGTTGCTTCTCATATTCCTTTTTTATTATCTAATTACTTTCAGAAGCTGCCAAGTTCCTTATCAAAATTTAACATTTTATATTATTTTATTGCCTTCTGCAAGCATGCAAAGAATGCTTCCCATATTTCTAAAGGAAAGTTACCAATAGTAGATAATATAGTATAAACTATAAGGTAAAGGTAAAGGTTCCCTTCGCACATACGTGCTAGTCATTGCCGACGCTAGGGGGCGGTGCTCATCTCCGTTTCAAAGCCGAAGAGCCAGTGCTGTCCGAAGATGTCTCCATGGTCATGGGGCCGGCATGACTCAACGCCAAAGGCGCACAGAACGCTGTTACCTTCCCACCAAAGGTGATCCCTATTTTTTCTACTTGCATTTTTACGTGCTTTTGAAACTGCTAAGTTGGCAGAAGCTGGGACAAGTAACAGGAGCTCACCCCGTTACATGGCAGCACTAGGGATTCGAACCACCGAACTGCTGACCTTTCAATCGAGAAGCTCAACATCCTAGTCCCTGAGCCACCGCGTCCCTATAGTATAAACTATATATCTACTATATATACATACACATATTCTGTCATATTTTAAAAGTCAAATATTTTTCTCCACTTTCCTGGCTTCCCTTACTTTGAAATCTTAAACTTTTAAGGAAACCCAGCAGTCTCAGAATCTAATCTATGTGTTTAGATGGAGCATGAAACCAAATCTTAATATGAAAATAACTTATAGAAAGCATTCATATCAGTGTTTATCCTAACCACTATTTTCATAGCTACTAGGAAAATATAAGTTTTGAAGAAGTGTGTTTCATTTCATGTTAACTACTATATGACTTATTTAAACAAATCAGTTTCATAACCTACAGGTTGAGACTGGTCCACTGCAAGTGAAAAAGAAATTATATTGTTTGAAATTTGGCAGGTTCAAGTAATATTTAATTTATTTACTTATGTATTTATTTGACAAATACATATTAGATAATTTATATAAGTATAAGTATGAATTGAATACATAAAATGAATACAATTAAAGGGAACATTAGGACAGGGACGGTAGGCACACTGGTGCTCTTATGCACGCCCCTTACAGACCTCTTAGGAATGGGGTGAGGTCAACAGTAGAAAGTCTTAAGGTTAAAATTTTGGGGATTTGGGGATGAAACCACAGAGTCAGGCAGTGCATTCCAGGCATTAGCAACTCTGTTACTGAAGTCATATTTTCTACAATCAAGATTGAAGCGGTTCACTTTAAGTTTGATTCTATTGTGTGCTCGTGTATTGTTGTGGTTGAAATTGAAGTAGTCATTGACAGGTAGGGCATTGTAGCAGATTATTTTATGAGCTATGCTTAGATCATACCAAAGGCAGCGTAGTTCTAAATTTTCTAAGCCCAAAATTTCAAGTCTGGTGGAATAAGGTATTTTGTTGCGAGTGGAGGAGTGGAGGACTCTTCTAGTGAAATATTTCTGGACACGTTCAATTGTATTAATGTCCGATGTGCAGCAGATGTTCCAGACAGACAAGCTGTATTCGAGAATTGGTCTAGCAAATGTTTTGCTAGAATATTATATTATAAATATTAGCAATGTATGGCCAATGAAGACTAAAAATGGTGTTGGAGAAGAGAGATGATATACAGTGGTGGGATTCAAATTGTGGAAACCTTTTGGGAAAAGTGTCTTTTCTAAAACTAGCCAATAACACCACTTTTTGGGGGGAGTAGTACTATAAAATTACATATCAACGAAAGATAATTTAATGAAGAATGTAATCCAATAACTTTTATGAAGGATTTGTTATTAGAATAGAAGTTACAGTATAAAGAAGAAAAATGAAACACGTAGAAAAAAAATGAGATATACAAAAATTATTACCATAGAAAAAATGAGATATGCAAATATTATCAATATGTCAGTTAATTCCTAGTTGGGTAACCTTTAGTATGAATTACGACCTTACAACGTCTTCCCATGGAGTGAACCAAGTCTTTAAGTTCTGCAGCTGTTATAATGTGAAACTAAGATTGAATGATTGTTTCTATTAACTGGATTTTATTGCCGGGTCACTTCTGACTAACAAGTTTCTTTAGTCGGCTCCATAGATTTTCAATTGGGTTAAGGTCTGGGCTATTCCCGGGCCATTCCAACAGTGGAATATGATTATCTTGAAACTCCAAAAAAAAATGTGGTGTTATTAGCCATCAAGCCTCAAAAATACACTTTTCCCAAAAGGTTTCCACAATTTTGGCCACTACTGTAATACAAATGAATGGCATAGGGTTTGGGTACTTGAAGAACCGCCTACCTCCCATATTATCTGCCCAGATAATTTGATCTTGGAAAGTTGGCGTGGCCTGGGTTCCTTCAATTAATCTATGCCATCTATTGGGATCTGTAACAGCAACTGCCCTCTCCCACAGATCCATCCTACTGGTGTTTTGCAGAGCCTTAAAGCTGGATCTTCACTCAGGCTTTTGGCGAGGATGACTAAAGATCCCATATTGGAAATGTTGGATTTGCTTGTTGCTCAGATTTTACCATTTTTCGTTCTCTGATTTCTATCGCTATATTATTTTATTGTCCTGAGTGCTTTCATCTATAAACTGGCCACATTTGGGTGGGAATCGGGTGATGTAAAATAAATAAATAAATAAACCACTTAGTTCCAAGTTTACTGAAAAAAGATTGCTAATAATTACTATCAAGTCTACAGAATAACAGATTTGTCTCAAGTTCATAAGGTGTCAAGAAGAAAAACCTTGACACCTTATGAACTTGAGCTTATGAACTTATGAAGATGTGCACCATCTTTATTACTTTATTGCTAACAAGAACCCTTCTAAACATCTTTCATTCCCAATTCTTCACCCAGAATATAAAGCTACCTAGTTCCCTTCTTTGATATCCCTTTTAGGAATGTCCTCACTCAGAGCATCAAAAATGAAGGAAAGTAAGAAGCAGGGTTTGTTTTGTTTTTTTAAAGAAAAATATTTAGATTTGGCTGAAATGTATTCACTCACCTGGGAAACTTCTTAACCCAGGATTTATGGCTGTAGGGGGGAAAAAAGAGATACCCAGTACTGTTAAACACTGGATGATGGCATACGCCAGTGGTTCTCAACCTTTTCTTCATCACAGACCTACTTTAAATACCTTTTGTGGCCACAGACCATGGCGACGGACACCTAAGACTTAACACAAGATTTAAATTGTAATATTTCTTCAAACCTTCATGGCGCTGCCAGGCGTCTGCGGACCACAGGTTGAAAATCACTGTCATACACTATTAGATGATTAGTCCTGTATTTCTCAAACCACAGTCAATAAATATATGCTATGCAGCAAAAGTAAATGGCGGCTCTTACCCCAAAGTGCTGATAAATCCATTTGTCGAACCTTCTGCATACAAAGAACAAATGTCTCCAATGTGCAAAAAACTTGACATCTTGTCAGACATCTGGGGCTTGCTGGCTCTAAGAGGAGGGAAAAAGAAGTTATTAATATTAATCGGTTCAACAAAGGTGTTTGTCAGGATGGCTGAAGTTCAAGGAAAGTTTGTCACCAATGTAAATTCACATGAGTTACATACAACCATAGAAGAATGTACAGGGAGTCCTAGACTTACAACCATTCGCTTAGTGCTACCATGTCAATGAAAAAAGTGACTTATTTATTTTATTCATTTTGTCGAGTACATATTAAATAATATATATAAGTATAAGCATGAATTGAATACATAAAATGAATACAATTAAAGGAAACATTAGGAGAGGGATGGTAGGCACGCTGGTGCTCTTATGCAAGCCCCTTACAGACCTCTTAGGAATGGGGTAAAGTTAACAGTAGACAGTCTTAGGTTAAAGTTTTGGGGATTTTGGAATGAGACCATGGAGTCAGGCAGTGCATTCCAGGCATTAACAACTCTGTTACTGAAGTCATATTTTCTACAATCAAGATTGAAGGGGTTCACTTTAAGTTTGATTCTATTGTGTGCTCGTGTATTGTTGTGGTTGAAGCTGAAGTAGTCATTGACAGGAAGGACATTGTAGCAGATGATTTTATGAGCTATGCTCAGGTCATACTGGAGGCAGCGTAGTTCTAAATTTTCTAAACCCAGAATTTCAAGTCTGGTGGCATAAGGCATTTTCTTGCGAGCAGAGGAGTGGAGGACTCTTCTTGTGAAATATTTCTGGACACGCTCAATTGTATTAATGTCTGATATGCAGTGTGGGTTCCAGACAGATGAGCTGTATTCAAGAATTGGTCTAGCAAATGTTTTGTATGCTCTGGTTAGTAGTGTAATCTTAATGGAGAAGAAGCTACACAAGATTAGGTTTTAATGCCTTTTTGGCGATGTTGTTACAGTGGGCTTTGGCACTTAGATCATTTGATATGAGTACTCCAAGATCCTTGACAGACTGAGAGTCATCTACAAGGTCATGTCCACTTAGCTTGTATTTTGTGTTCTGATGCTTTTTGCCAATATGTAAGACATAGCATTTGTTGGTTGAGATTTGGAGTTGCCAATTTTTTGACCATTCCAACACAAAGTCAAGGTCTTTTTGAAGGGTAGCTGTATTGTTGGTAGTGTTAAATAGTTTAACATCATTGGCGAAGAGAACGCAGTTACTTATAATATGATCACAAAGTTCATTTATGTATAATATGAACAGTGCTGGTCCTAGAACGCTGCCTTGGGGGACACCACTATTAACAGGTGCAGGATTTGATAGGGCACTGCCTGTTCCTGTTTGACAGGAACGCAGTTATCCAATGCCTATTTTGACCACTTGTTGCCTGTTTGACAGGAACGCAGTTATCCAATTATGGAGGGGTCCAGAGATGCCATAGGATTTTAGTTTTAGAAGTAGTTTGTCATCTACTACTGAATCAAAGGCTTTACAGAAGTCTATGTAAATTGCATCTATTGCTTTGCCCTGATCAAGATGTAGTCCATATGTTTTTGCAGTGTAGAAGTTTTAGATTACAGGATAATTTTTTTCTGAAACCAAATTGTTTATTAGAGAGTAGGTTGTTTGTTTCTAGGTGGAGAGTAATGGATTGGTTGATGATTGATTCCATTACTTTGTAGGTGACGCAGCATAAAGAGATTGGTCTGTAATTTTCAACTAGGCTGGGGTCTCCCTTTTTGAAGATAGGGATGACCGTGACTAGTGACCATAGATTGGGAAGGGAGCTGGTCCTGAAAGATTTTTCACAGATTATGCTTAGGGGTTCTGCTATAACAGTGGAAAACTTTTTTAAGAAGTATGCACATAGTCCATCAGGTCCAATAGATAGAAATGGTTTCTTAGGACCGTTTTTCACAGTTAGGACCAATTCAGCATCCCCATGGCCAGATGATCAAAATTTAGAAGTTTAGCAACTGGCTCGTATTTATGATGCCTTTATGATGCAGTGCCTTAAGGTCATGTGACCACCTTTTGCGACCTTCTGGCTTAACATGGTTGTTAAATGAATCTAGTTTCTCCAGTGACTTTGCTTGCCAGAAGGTCACAAAAGGTAATCACATGACCTCGAGGCACTGCGTCATAAAGGCATCATAAATACGAGCCAGCTGCCAAGCTTCCAAATTTTGATCATGCGGCCATGGGTCACAAAAGGTGATCACATAATCCTGGGACACTGCAGTCATCATAAATATGAGTCAGTTGCCAAGTATCTGAATTGTGATCACACGACCCTGGAGATATTGCAATGGTCATAAGTGAGAAAAATGGTCATAAGTCAGTTTTTTCAGTGCCATTATAACTTCAGTCACTAATAAACTGTTGTTAATTGAGGACTACATATATTACATTTGGAACAATAATTTCACATTTTAAAAGAAAATCAATGTTCCCAAGATTTTTGAAACCATGGAAAAGGATTATTTCTAGTTTTTCTTTCCAAAACAATTAAAATTGGGACTATTTTGAAATGTTTCAATTGCTTATCCTCTTATCAAATGTAAATGCATTTCATTGATTTAATATGTAAGTTATCACAAAATATATTTATTAGTTATACTATAGAAAATTGCAAATTATTTTATTTTTACTTTTCATAGGACAAAAACAAAGATACACATACAGTAAGATAGAAGGTGTTATCAATTGCTACACTTTATTCTAGCCTTCCATATTTTTGTTAATTTCAAGTAATATCTGATAACATTATACATAGTCATGACTGTTATTGAGCCCAGAATTATAGTCCTAAATCCTTGTGGTAATACATCAAGGTATCACATGACTTTTCTACATTTTTTTGCAGCAATCAATGATCCAATACAGGAAGTGAGAGTGCCAGTTTGGTCTAGTGGTTAAGACACCTGGCAAGAAACCAGGAGACTGTGAGTTCTAGCCTCACTTTAAGCATGAAAGACAACTGGATGACTCTGCCTTAACCCAACTCACCTCAACTCAAGTTTGTTATTGTGGGGAAAATAAGAGGAGGAAGGTGTGCTGGATATATTCTGCACCTTGAGTTATTTATAAAAGTAATAAAGGTGGATACAAATAAATAAAATGAAATGGAGCACTTAAAGGAATTGTTAGGGTCAAGGAAGTGGCAGGCTTGCTATCTAAGCTTCCTCACTTTGGGTAGCAACAAGGGGGAGAACATCTGAAAGATGTGTTTAAAAGTCCGGAGGGCTCTATTTATAACCCCGCTGAGGAAAAATTTGCCATCCTTTTTTTTTTCTTTTATATTTGTACAAGGAGAGGTACCAAGCCAAAGGAAGGCATTTGGAACCATGATATCCTGGCAACTATCTTTCTTCCAAGCAAACCAATACTGCAAGTGGCCTAATGAGAGATATCATAAATATAGGCAAAATCTAAAGTCCTCTAAAAATATTATTATACTTTAAAATAACTGAACAGCTATTAAAGAAATTTGAAGTAACTGCAGCTGTTTTTTTTAACTAAGACGATTTATGATTGTATGGGGATACTTAGACACTTCAGATAAATTGGCATGCTAATTATTATAATCATTATGAAATGGTTAAACTCCAAGGCTGTTTCTTTTAAAGCTCGAGTGTTCATATGAAAATGGCAGTTTTAATTTTCCTGATTTCCAGTTATATTATTTGGTTATACTTATTTTCCTCTTTATTGTACTGAAATAAAGATGACAATGGAGCATAGCATCTATGAAGTCCCAGCAAATGTTTTATTCTAAGGATAATAGGAAATCTGTTGTATTTCTAGCACTGAACTTATTTTAGATATCTTTTGACAATATTGAACAGGAAATTAAAATCTGATCCCCATTCTCATGAGAAATTCACTCCCTGGAATAATTAACTAAAAATGGCAAGTGTTTTTGTTTTGTTTTGTTCTTTCAAAAGTGTGGGTAGAAAAGGGGACAACTCCTGTAATTGTCTCATGATTAATGATATTTTTAAAACCTTTGAAATTAAAAAAACAATTATAACTCACCAAAAGTAGATGAATGGTAATACCTTCATTTAAAGCAGCTATTATGCTCTACATGGAACAGAGCTATTGTTGCTGAAGTAATCTACATCAATACAAATGTATTAGAGAAACTTTTTAGAAAGCTAAACCAACAGGTCCATTTGACTGAAAATTTTAAAAATACTAAATAAATATGGACAATATAAGAGGAATCTGGAACAGATTGCTGCTGTTTCCTAAAATACAAATTAGATGGCATCAGGTTTTAATGTACAGGTAGCCCTCAACTTATGTCCATAATTGGGAGCAGAACTTTCATTGCTAAGTGAGGTGGTCATTAAATGTGTCATGCCCAATTTTACAAACTTTTTTATTTACCACAGTCATTAAGCAAATCTGGCTTCTACCATTGATACTGCTTCTTGGAAATTGGATGAAAAGCAGTCATATGACCCCAGGACAGCAGTCACATGATCCCAGGACCCTGGGGACAGCAGTCACATGACCCCAGGACCCTGCAAATGTTATAAATACATTCTGATTGCCAAGTGCCTAAATTTTGATCACGTGACCGCAGGGCGCTGCAAAAGCTTCCCAGACCTACCCTATAGTAAGATGGGCAGCCAATAAATTTTATAAATAAAGTCATATAAGTGTGGTCACTTTTTTCAGCATAGTACCCAGTTTCCCTGAAAATAAGACACCCCCTGATAATAAGCCCAATCACGCTTTTGAGAGGATGCACTAAAATAATCCCCCCCCCCACAAAAAAAATAAGCCCTACCAGAAAATATTTAAACACATATGCCCCACCATTTCCTCTGGTTAGGGTTAGGGAGACAGAGCTGGAAATCTGGTTACACGGCAAGAGGAGCCCTGTCTTGCTCCCCCTGCCCCAAAATAATAAGAAATCCCTGAAAATAGGGCCAAGTGCTTATTTTGAGATTCAAAAAAATATAAGGCAGGGTCTTATTTTCGGGGAAATATGGTAGTAACTTTCAATGGCTAAAGTTGGCTAAATGGCTAAAGTTTTCAATGGCCTAAATGGTCTTAAGTAGTACTTGTTTAATCAAATATGTTTTCTGTGATCTTAAAATGAGGCTAACTGATCAAAAATTATTTTTCAGATCTATTGGGGTTGTTAATAAATGTTTTTAAAAAATTATTGACATTCTTTTACAGGGCATGCAATATATTTGAATATATCTTAGCATGCATTCTTTAATCATGTCCCATGGTAGCTTCTCAATGGTTGAATATTCTCACATGAATCATGTTCTCAGGAGGCATTTAAGATTGAATGGAATTAATGTATGACAGTAATATTTGAAATACGGAATATGTCAATTTATTATGAATTTTGGATTTACTGTGCTTGGATGTTGCCAAAAAGATCATCAAATGTTCTGGGAAAGACTTATGTGTCAGGCACCAAAGGTTGTTTGATGAAATGTGTCATTTCTCAGCCTTTAATTGCTTTATTATTATTATTATTATTTTAAAGACCAGACAATGTGATTTGTTTGTGATCCATATTCAGTCAGGGATTCTACAGGGTTTTTACATAGTGACAATTATTGTTGCATTTTATTTTATTTTTTTGATCTCTGGCTTATGTAAGCAGAATTGGAAGGATAATCTGGATCCCAAAGTGTCACAGAGCGGAGTTTGCAAGATCAGGCAGAGACAAGCCTGGTTGGACTTCCCTTTGGGCTTTACAAATAGATAACCTGACTAGCAGAGAGGAGAAAATGCAAGATAACACCTTAGCTGTACAGTAATTGTATTTAAAATATTGGGACAAAAAAGGTAATTTCTACTGAATCCTTTTTAACAGAACATGTGCATAACTACGGCTTACAGGAGAAATTTCTCATCACATTTTTATATAGGTATATACTTAGATCAGGATTCTGGCTACAGAAGTTTATTATGTCAAATCTGTTCTAATAAGTGTTGCTACTGAATTTAGGATTCCAATTGAGAAGTCTTAAGTAGTACAGCCCTAGAAATTGTTTTAATTATCAAACTGTGTATCATTATCAACAATATTAAAAGAAAGGGAAAATACTTATATAAGGGAGAGAAATTCTTTTTAAGCATCCACGCTTTCACTGTCCACACCCAAGGGGGATATTAAGCCATTTCGTCTTCTAACTTCAATTCTCCAAGTAAAAGTAATTTTCTAACCTTTTATTATTAAGAGTCAACCAGCTCAAGGGGATTTTCCCCCTGTATTCCGTTTCAAAATCACAGCATTTCAAGGTTTTCAATTTAGTTTATTAAATTAATAACTGCAGATTCCTAAATTTGTGATATCAAGTTAATAAGAAAGCTCTGTCTTTTAAGATGTCAGTGGTTCACAGCATTACAAAATTAGATAATCTCTATCTAATTTGTGGTGTTGTAACCTGCATTTTTATATCTGTTGCAATAATCAAACAAACCATTGTTTCTTTAAAAATATATAATAAGGCATGGTATGTTCTAATTATTATTTCAATATTTCTGATTTTGAAAGAGTGATGTGATATATTATTGTCAAAACCATTTTTTTAAGTTTACATTATATAAGTAACTTTATCCAGGGTAGGGTTTTGTTTTTTTAAAAAAGGATTTATTGATGTATCCTTCCTTTCTTCCTTCCTTCCTTCCTCCCACCCTCCCTCTTTTCTTTTTTCTTTTCATGCCTAGAACTGTCCATACAACTATGTTCTATGCCAGCTGTAGTTTCCAAGTATTCTTCAAGGGTAGCCTCATGTAGAGTGCATTGCAGTAGTCTAAATGAGGCATGACTAGGACAAGTCTGATTGAGAACAGAGCCTCATGATCCAGGAAAGGGCACAACTGGTGCATAACATGAAGTTGCACAAAAGCTCTCCTAGGCATAACTGCTACCTGATCTCTTAACAGGAGAGATCAGAGATCCCTTAGCAGGGATCTCTTATCTAAGAGAACCCTCAGGCTGATCACAGGGTCTAAAGATATTAAACTCCTACATCCTAAGGCTACATGCGCCCATAACTACTTGGAGTTAGCAGAGTTCAGCTAAAGACTTTTGTTTCCCATCCAGACCCCCCCCCCCGCCGCCTCCTCTAGGCACTGTGAAAAGGAAGTGACATTAGTATTTGGATCACCTGGGATGGAGATATAAAGTTCAGTATCGTCGGCATTCCAATGACACCTCATCCTGCAATGTCAGAAGATCTCTTCCAGTGGCTTCATTTAGATGTTAAAAAGGAGCAAAAAGAGCACTGAGCCCTTCAGCACCCCACAAAGGAATGGCTGTGGATGGACTCTCATTCACTATCAACATTCATTCGGAATGACCCTGGAGAAAGGAACCAAACCTGTGCAAGATTGCCACCCAGCCTCAAATCTTGCAGCGAGCCCAAAAGGACACCATGGTCAATGATATTGAAAGCTGCTGATAGGTCAAGGAGAGCGCTACCTCCATCCCACTCTGGCCAGAGATCATCTACAAGAGTGACCAATGCTGTTTCTGCCCAATAACCAGTTGAAATCCAACTAGAAGGGGTCCAGACAATTTAATACAAAGAATCCACAATTTGCTTCTCACTCAACTGCAGTAGTGTTTTTTTCCCTCCATTATAATGTGGGCAATGATGGTCCACAAATACAATAACAGCAAATGAAGCCCAAGCAGAACCTACAGCTGACCATATGTGAGTCTGGAAGCCATGGGTGACTTTGGGCCAGTCCCTCTCTCTCACCTCAACACATCTCACAGGATAGTTGTTGTTGGGAAAATAAGTAGTGGAAGGAGTATTAGGTATGTTTATCATCTTTGGTCACCACACTACAAAAAAGATGTTGGGACTTTGAAAAAGGTTCAAAGAAGAGCAACTAAGATGATCAAAGGCCTGGAGACTAAAACATATGAAGAACGGTTGCAGGTTTGGGGTTTGGCTAGTCTACAGAAAAGAAGAGCTAGTGATAACATGATAGCAGTATTCCAATATTTGAGGAGTTGCCACAAAGAAGAGGGGGTCAAATTATTCTCCAAAGCACCAGAGGGCAGGACAAGAAACAATAATTGGTAACTAATCAAGGAGAGAAGCAATGGAATTAATGGAATTAAGGAGAAACTTCCTAACAGTGAGAACAATTAACCAGTGGAACAGCTTCAGAAATTGTTGGTACTCCATCACTGGATGTTTTTAAGAAAAGACTGGACAGCCACTTGTCTGAAAATGGTATAGGGTCTCCTGCTTGAGCAGGAGGCTGGACTAGAAGACCTCCAAGGTCCCTTCCTGTTCTGTTCTGTTCTATTCTAATAAACGAGGATAAAAATATTTTTTTATGTATGGTTTCTTTATATACAGTATAGTTCCTATACCATTTGCAGTACTTGTGAAAGTTTGTATGGTTTCAGTATCAGTAAAAAGTCCATAGAAGAAGTCTGGTTGTGGTTTAACAAATTCTGTTAAAAGAAAAGCTTTTATGAATGAAAACAGCCGAACAAATTAATCAAATTGTGTTAATGTGGCATCAACGAATGTAGTGGAGGCTATGGTAGCAGCAAATTTGGATACAATTATTACTGTATCTTAACTTTCAATCTTTTTTTACTTTGTTCTTAAAAACTGTGTAAGGATGTCAACTTTACAGTCACAAAGAAAATAATCAAATGAATGGACCCTGGAACCTTGTGATATTAACCTCAAAAGGAAAGAAACATTTTTGGCAACTTTTATCAGCAAATCAACATTCAATAGTGGTCTTTATAAAGCTCTGCTTAGTCATTTTCATCCTTTGAGGCCGCAAAATGTGAAAATGGATTTGAGGAACAAATCGGCAGTTTTTCAAGAATGTGGTCAAGGCTCCTCCACTCCCACCTCTCAATTAGAACTGAAATCAGTCATGCAAGCATGAAAACTATTTCTACCTATTTGGATTCAAAGTTTCAGCAGCAAGAAGATTTGCACTTCCTCAAAAATACAGCCTTCAAACTATAAACTTCATTTCACTGAATACTAACTCATTTACATTAAAGGCGGAAGAAAAGCTTATTAAACCTGAATGGTGGATCAAAGAATAATAGCAGTTAAAAAAAATTATCACACATTGCAAAACTGAAATTTAATTGTTATCCACTTTAATTCCTATTGTATTCAAAGACCTTCGGAACTAGAGAAACCCAACATGGGCTACTAGATTAGTAACCTACTATACGTCATACTTTTTTTTTTTTTCATTTTAAGAGCTGGAATGGTCATTACAAACATGGGAGGTATTTTTCAGTCAATATGTCACTTATTGTGACATATTGACTGAATGAACAGATATACATACTTCACATCTTCAGTATGTAAACTAATCTACTTGTTCATCTGCTTTGTTTTTTATCTTTATTGCTCTATTGCAGTGGTGGTGAATCTTTTCTTCGCACAGAAACATCGCGCAGATGTGTGTACGCTCATTGGGGCTGCACTCCCAAAAAGCCAAACTTCTGGGTTCTAGCGTGCATGCATGCCCGACAATCAGCTGGCTGGTGCGCATGTGCAGGCCGGTTTTCGGCACTGCCACGCACATGAAAGGATAGTGCTCTAGAAAAGCCAAACATCCAGGTTCTGGCAAGCATGCGTACCTGATAATCGGCTAGCCAGCGCCCATGCGCACACCAGTTTTCGGCACTGCTCCGCACGCGAAGGACAGCTGATCATCGTGCGCACATGCACACCAGAAACCCAGAGACAAACAGGCAAGGCTGCACATGCCAGGCAACATGGCTTCGCGTGCCACTTTGGGCACGCGTGCCATAGGTTCGCCATCACGGCTCTATTGGTTATATCACACGGAACTTGTGAAAACATTTCATTTTATCAACATGTATCAAAGGCTGATTTTGGCAGCTTCGCTTGCTATACAGCTAATCCTTTTTATAGTTTCCCCCCAAATGCTAATTAGGATAGCCACATTGACAGCAAATGCTAAGCCCCTAATGACTGAACTATATGTTTGCATAACAATGACTTACAATATGTAAAGCCAGTGATTGATCATCCATAGAACACAAAACAGCAAGTGTGTTTTAGTGCAGGCATGGAATAAACTCACTGCACTCAGGGTTTGGCTGGACTGGCTCCAGGCAGTTCACTGTCTAACCAAATCAAAACCTAGAACTTCTGGATATCCGGGACATAAAATTCCAATGGACTTGAAGAAGTTGTTCAACAAGGCTGGTGCACCTTGTCCTTCTCTCACTTCTTTCATACCCACCTGCTGCCCCTTCCCCAGATTGTACTACACTCTCTTCCCCCTTGCTTTGCTCTTTGACACCATGGCTCTTCAATCTCTGGGTAGCATGACTGATGGCCCATGCCCACATGCTTCTTTTCCCTGATCATTCCAGCCTCAGTATTTTCACCTCCAATTTGCTATTGTTGCCACCATGTTTGAATTCAAGCTAGCGTAACCCAACAGTCCATAAATATCCATTTCTTCTTCAATCACCTCAATGCTTTCCCTCCCTTTACCATTCTCTTGGTAGCACTGTGAACTGCATGCCATCGTGGTGTGGCCTTTTTCCCACTGTCTCCTATATTTTAATATTTGGTTCCAGGATATATACATGTTCAATATGCATATTCCAGAGTCTTTAAGACAAAAAACTGCCTTTAAAAGAAAAGCCTCTGACGATCAGACAACTCAGCTGAAATCGTCAGAGGAGTCTTTTAAAAGCATTTTTTCTACAAACTCTTCGGCCAAAGAGGTTGTAGAAAAAATGCTTTTAAAAGTAAAAAAAAAAAGTTGGCCACGCCCACCCAGTCACATTACCCCCTCACCAAGCCATGCCCACAGAACCGGTAGTAACAAATTTTACATTTCACCCCTGTATATACCCAAAATTGAAGTTCAACATGAAATTAAACATGTCTTCCAAGTAAACCGCAATCAAAAGATTTTAATCATCATACATAAAGAAAAGGAAGCCAGAAGAAGCCAAGACCTTATATTTAGTCATCCTGATGATCTAAATAACATCCTTGTGCTGACTATATATATTAAATTGTTTGGCTTATTCTACATAACGTTTTGCAAAATCTCCATTTGAAGAATGTAAAAATGGGTGTTCTAACTTTGCAAAATGTATAATGTTCATTTTGCCCAATATTTTCCACTCACAATGGGGAAATAAAAGCAGAGGGGGTGTTATTTCTGGTCTTGTCAGTTTAGGAGTCGAGATACCGAGGGTCATAAAAAGAGTGTTGGCATATCACAGGCTTTGTTGATCAACATCACAATTCTTGTTCTTCTGTACATTGGTCAAATGCTTTTAGAAGAGACAAAGAATAAAAGTAGACTTAATTTGTGTACCTTCACCATCTGACATTCAAAGATGGACTATCTATGAATATTGAAATTTGATTTAATTGGTTTATAAAATAAAGTATACATTCACCTAAATCAGGGTTGGGGAACTATGGCCCCATTATGACCTATGTACCTCAACTCCCAGAATTCCTGAACCAGTCATGCTGCCTCAAGAATTCTGGGAGTTGAAGAACATAGGTCATAAAGGGGCCATAGTTCCCCATCCCTGACCTAATTAGTTGAAAGATATTCAAACGAGGACCACCTTGTGTCCATCATGAAGGACAAAAGAGAAATATAATTTTGTCAGAAACTTGATCCTATATCTACATTTTAAAAATTGTTGAGGATAACATCAGAGACTGAAGATTTTAGCAGGCATGGGGGTTGACTAAATGAGTTATTATACAACATTGGAAGGATTGTAGGAGGAGAGCTGTGTTACTCTATGGTGACAAAAAAAATTAAAACAGGTCTGTTAGAACCTTTTCTAACACATTTTTTATTTAAAGGCAGAAACTTTCAAGAACTGCAAGTCACTATTAGATACAATGAATAGGTAGACTGATGATAAGATTTAAATTGGGGGAAGGTGGAAAGAAAAATGGAGAAAGGGATAGGAAAATGGTTTTGCAATTACAGGTTATGTATAAGGACAGATTACAAATACTTATTCATTAACATCTGTAATTTGGATAACTTAGAACTGTGTCATGTGCAGTCAGACCTAGGTATTGCATACAAAATAATACGTAGTAATGTTTTACCTGTAAATGACTCTTTTTGTTTTAATCACAATAATACGCGTGCGAACAACTTTAAACTCAATATAAATCATTCTAAACTTGACTGTAAAAAATATGATTTCTGTAATAGAGTTGTCAAAGTCTGGAATGCCCTACCTGATTCAGTTGTCTCAGCTCCAAATTTTCTCAGTTTCAGTCACAAATTGACTTCCATGGACCTTACTTCATATTTAAGTGGTCAGTAGAGGGGACGTGCATAAGTGCATTAACATGTCTATTGTCCTTGTCATTGTATTTTTATTCTCTTATTCTTGTTCTCGTTTTTGTTTGACAAATTCCAATAAATAAATAAAAATAAATTATTTAAATATTTTGCTAATATTGGAAGTCTTACAATTAACCAATTATTGATTAAATCAAATGATTGAGTAAATTACCATAAATGCTTACTTATTTTTAAATGTATATGCCGCCCATCTCACTATCAAGGAACTCTTATTATTTAATTATTTGACAAAGGGTCAACAAAGCAATATGGCTAATTTTCCTGGAGTTGTTTTTTTTATCATAATTTTTAGGCCTATGTCTCTGTTTTTTTAATTGTTTATCAATTTTGGAGTTGTGTTAATCTTTCAGTACTGTTGCATGATTCAAATTGTCCTTTTCTGATTTAATTTAGCATAATAAAACACACAAACAAACAAAAGTGTTTGGAAATACAGCAATATACACATCCAACTTTAGGTAAAAACTAACTGTATAGGGCAGCAATAGTAAAGTAATTCAAGGTCACCCAAAATATCCTTACCTGTAGAGTGCAGCAGCATACAGGCAGTCTCTGGGGTTAAGACAAATTCCATTCCTGTCTTTAACTCAAATTTGTTTTTATGACGGAACTTTTGCTTATAAACAGACTGCCTATTTATTAGTAAAAATGCTGGACACAATTGTGCTTCCTCAAGCTCATGAAGACTGAAGCCACATCATTTTCTCGGGAATTGCTAAAATCACACAGGTTCATTGGTTCCTGAAAGCATCTTGTGGCTTCACTTGCTTGTCGGCTTGAAGAAGGAGAATGCTGTCCACCATCTTACTAATAGGCCGTTTCTATGTAAGGGTTGTCCTTTAATCAGTCATTCTTAACCGAGGGAAAGCCTGTATAAAGTTAATAAATTATTTTTATTCAAGCAATGAGGACAATTACTTATTACAACACAGTTCTAGGGTGGCTAGGTGAGCAATCTCCATGCATAAAAATATGTGATTATCAATAGAAGAGAATATCTGTAGCTCACTGAACTGTGGATCCCTTGGCACTCTCTGAGCTTAATTGTTTTGCAGACATTTTATTACTTGACTAGAAGAATAGTGGGGTTTGATCCCTGTTTATATACAGTAGCTTCTCCTGTCAGTGTTGATCAGCATTTAATGTTTTCCCTTGGAAGTTCCTTGATTAAGCTGTTCTTTATTGCTTGTTTGTCTGAGTTGGTAGTTCTTTAATTAGGTTATTGTTATGAAGATATTAAGGCTAAGGTAATATCTGCAAACAAACAACAGAGCTCAGAGAGCACCAAGGACTCCACATGTGAAACTGGCCCATCACAGTTATCTTGCAAATTTCTCATCAAATTCTTAACATTCTTAAAGGAAGTGACAGGAATGTCAAAAATCATATTAATAAAAAAAGATTACACCCCATCACAAGAGATAGTACCAGTACTATCATTATTCCAATAAGACAAGGTACAGAAGGAGCTTTATATCTAAACTTATTTTTTTGGTCATAGTTTGAGTGTACGTTTGAGTGCACTTCCACATTACAGGGGATGCAGCAGTTGCCACATGATTTCTGAGTCCAATTTAAGGAGTTCCTTTCTTCCTATAAAACCCTTCATGACAGAATGAAAGAATTAACAAACAAATGGATGAATGAATTTGATCAATTTTTTAAAAAAAAACATTCTTATAGCGAGTTTTGATTATGTGTACATTATTTAAAATTAATGATGGAATTAAAAGGCCGATTAATAGGAAAAATGGTAATTTGTGGGCCAGGAAATACAAATTACCTATAAATGTCAGAATTGGGAGGAAGAAGGTAAACAAAGTATCAAGAAAGACAATTTTCAAGCAATACAATAAAAAAGTTGCAGCTATTCTCTTGACATAATTTTTAAGGGTCCTTTTTTTCTCCTTTTTGAAGGTATATTATTTTATAAACACCACTGCATTTATGTGTACTTTTCTTCCATTAATTTAATATAATAAAATGAAAAACAAGTTTCTCCTGATAAGTGAGGGGATTCAGGAATTGCAGCTTTAACTACGGTTCACTGAAAATGGTAGAGCTCCTAATTTAATCATTGGTTTTCTTGTCTGTAATAGGTCACTATAAACCGTGACCTCAAAGAGCAGTAATATATTATCTATGGATAGTGATATAGTTCAGGATATAAAAAATAGGCTAGAACTTTTTAATGGGATCCTATGCACAATAGGATCCTGCTTTGTTGAGACCAAATGAGAGTAGTAAATAAAATTCTATGTCATGTTGTAATTCAGGGAATTATGATCTGGAATGTCATTAACTCATTAAAACACTACTTTCCAACATGACAGTCTCCCAGCACTGATGAGATGCAATTTCCATTCCCTACAGTCATTTTACCCATGCTGACAGAGGTTATGGGGACTGCAGTCAGATATCTCTGAAAGCTGCCATAAAGCTGAATTAAATATAGAAAGCACTTACTCATATTGCTGAAGAAAAATGAAAAAGAGCAGGTGGGTTAAATAGCAGTATGAAGGAGAAAAATACCAAATTGCTGAGGAAGCAATCCTGCCAAAAAGTTTTTAATGATATTAAAAAGAAAAGACATGCCAAGAAGTTTTTTTAAAAATCCAAAGAACAGCACAACTTATACATTCATCTCCATATAAACCAGTACAATCAACTCTTGCCCTTCACTTATAACTAAAGACTAGCATTTTACTATACTTCCTTTTTCTCAAAGTAATTTTAATCTACATCTAACATAACATTACCCACATTTATTTTCTACTTCTGAAACAAAATTAATTCTTGCTAAAATTTCTGATTGTTAAAAATCCCCTGACCTCCAACAGAGGAAAAACGCATCACACATAGTCTTAGTCAAAATTATTTTCCAATCTACACTGCCCCCTTCACTTTGCCCAACAATATCCAATCCCCTTTGCCTCCCGCAAAGCACCTCATTTTAGATGCTGCCATGGACCCTCTTCAGTTTCAATTTTCTAGGAAGAAACCTGGAGAACTGCTACTTGCTCTTCCAAATTTCTCAAATTTCTGCAGGTAGTAGGCAGCTTTTCTCTGCTGTATCTGTCCTCTCTTGTTAGAAGATAAAGATGTCCTGAACTGCAAGGGAAACTTTTCTCTTCTCCTTTACAATTGCTTGTACAAACATCCAAAGTCTGTACAGTAATAGTCTCACAGTGGCTGTGCAAGACAAATGTTCAGCATCCCCAAAGCAGTGCGGCATGTGCCTTATGTAGAGAGTCATGGGTGGCCAAGAAACCTACTTTCAAAATAGGAAGGAAAAATCCCAGTGGGATACTTTTCTAAATGAAGTTCTAGTTTCTTGTTTTGGCCCACATAAGTCTAGCATTTCCATACTACCCAAACACATATTAAGAAGAATGTAAGTCATACAGCTGTAACTGAATTTGCTTTTTCAACTTCTGAAGAAGTTCAAAGCCTTATTGTCATTGTACATCATGTATACAATGAAATTGGTTTAGCCCCTACTGGTGCAGTCCATACAAGAATACAAGACAACATGACGAATATAAAAATAATCCTTATACATGTGATTAAGGAAAAAAACTAGTCATACATTTCCATATGTACGTCATATTCTGTGCAACATGTATATGTATGATCTCATATCATGGTATATTACACACTACACTGGCACCAGTGAAATTCGTCATATTAATCTGTTTATGGTGTTATATAGTGTTTAGGCTTCTGACAGCCCATGGGTAGAAGCTGTTTTTAAACTTTTTGTCCGGCTGTCTATACTTCTGTGTCTTCTGCCCGATGGTAAAAGTGAAAAGAGACACTGGCCAGAGTGTGAAACATCCCTAAGTACCTTCCTTACTCTGCTGAAACAGCAAGACCTGGCAATGTTATCCAGTGGTGTTAGGGGGCAATCAATGGTTCATTGTGCTGAATTGATCACTCTGTAGTGCCTTTCTGTCTGCGGCTGTTAAACCAGCATACAATACTGTTATACAGTATGTGAGGACACTTTCTATTGTGGACCGATAGAAAGAAGTCATCAGCCGTTGTTCCACCTGATTTTTCCGCAGGACTCTAAGGAAATGAAGTCTCTGTTGCGCCTTACTAACCACCAGGGACGTGTTGTTTTTCCAGGTGAGGTCTTGACTAATGAGTACTCCCAAGAATTTAAAAAAGGAAACTCTCTCCACATGGCTCTCCTTGATATACAGTAAAGCAGGTTCCTCTCTTTGCTTCCAGAAATCCAGCACCTCCTTTGTCCTGCTAGTGTTTAGATGTACCGTATTTTTCAGAATTTAAGACTGACTGGCTGAAATTTGGGTGCATTTTATACTCTGAATGTAACCCTGCCCACCCACCAGCCCCCACCCTTCGGCCTCCGTGCATCCTCTTCCTGGCTGCAGAGATTGCCACCAACAATGGCTTGTGTTTTTGGGCTCATGTGTCACATTTTCAGCCTCCAAATGCTCCGTCTGAGAGCCCTTCAAGGCTGCGGGATCACCAAAGCACCAATTGCCACCAATTGCCACCCCAAAATGTGACATGTTTGGAGGCTGAAAACATGACGCACGGTGCCCAAAATGGCTGCCCAGAACAGCTGCTGCCTTCTCTTACCCCTTCCGCAATTCACCTGCTTTAGTCACTGGAGCTCCCTCCAACAATCAGCTGTGCTTTTGAAGGTGTTTTTCAGCCCCAACGCCAGCAAAGCAATCTTCCATGCTTTGCCTGCTTTTCTAATTGCTGCTCCCTCCAACAATTAACTGTGCTTTAGAAGCTGTTTTTTAACCCCAACCTCTAAACCAGCGAGCGAACTAATGTGCTGAAGCTGATCAGGCTAAGGACTAGCCAGATGAATACCTGGTAGGCAGAATTTTTTTTCCTATTTCCTCCCCAAAAACTAAGGTGCGTCTTATACTCCGAAAAGTACAGGTAGGTTGTTTTTGGACACAATGTAGATAGCCTCTGGACTTCTTCCCTGTATGCTGATTCGAACCTGGATTTGTCCCTAAAGGGACTGAATCAGAAAAGAATCAGAAAAGTGAATTCTATGATGTGTTTGTTAAACTGTGCATGTCCGTTCCTTTAAAAAAATGTCTGCAATGACATAGTGCACAGAACATTTACTGTTTCTACAGCGATCAAGGGCGTAAAGGTTGCAAGAAGATCCATTTCCAAAGAATCCTTGAACCCAATCCTAAAAGCTTGGTCAAGCAACAGAGACTAAAACATAACACCTGTCTCATCAGTATTTCATTTGTTAAATTCCCTGTTAAAACACAGGTTGCACTACAGTTATGGGCAATCCGCAGTCATGTTATTTAGTCCAAATTTTAATAAAACATATGCCAAATAAAAAGAAACCTTTTTAAACATACTTATATTGCACCGAAATAGCTTTCTGCTCTGTGAAAAAGGCAAATTTATATTAATCACAGCACTATAAACAATACGTATTTTTACAACCTGTATGTTTCATAAAAACCCTATATATAAGGAAAGATAAAAATACATTCTCAGCCTTGCTAATCTTTACAGTGTTCTTAGAGGCATCATTAAAGAGAATTATTTTAGCCTCATTCTTCATAACTACTTTACAGATAACAGTAGGAATCCTTACAGTACACCTCTTAGATGAATGTCGGCTGTCAGGAGTTGCATTTGGCTGCTTAGTACCATAAAACCCCTATATGGTATACTAGCAAAGGGAAATCTTATGGCAATTACAGTCTAACAGATGTATTACAGTTTAATTCTTTGTGGATCTAACTTTATTTAAAATGGTTATACTATGGTAACCTCCAGTATTGTTATTCCCCAAAATGTAGGACACATTAGGAAAGTTAAAGAGGGGGATACAGGCCAATCTTAGTACTCTGTCACCTGGTAATTAGGTGAATTATGATTGTCCATGCCTATTATGGCAGCCATTCTGTCAGCTGGCAAACTTTCCCCAAAGAAGACATTGTATAAGTGGTCATGGCATATTTTGAATATTCTTTTATTTTTATTTTATTTTATTTTATTTTGTCACAACAGTATACGTAAACATCGATACAAAACACCACCACATCATAAAAGAAAAACATATAAATAAGCAAAAGTATGCAACAACTATATTAATTTGATATAATGAAAGGGAACAATAGGACAGGAACAGTAGGCACTTTTGTGCTCTTATGCACGCCCCTTATAGTCCTTTTAGGAATGGGGTGAGGTCAATAGTAGACAGGTTTTGGTTGAAGTTTTTGGGATTTTGAGTAGAGGCTACAGAGTCAGGCAGTGCATTCCAGGCATTAACAACTCTGTTACAGAAGTCATATTTTCTGCAATCAAGTTTGAAGCGGTTGACATTAAGTTTGAATCTATTGTTTGCTCTTGTATTATTGCGATTGAAGCTGAAGTAGTCTTTTACAGGAAGGATATTGCAATAGATGATTCTGTGTGTTAAACACAGGTCATGTCGGAGTCGGCGGAGTTCTAAGTTTTCTAATCCCAGGATTTCAAGTCTGGTGGAATAAGGTATTTTGTTGTTTTCAGAGGAGCGAAGAACTCTTCTTGTAAAATATTTCTGGACACGTTCGATTGTATTAACGTCAGAGGTGTGGTATGGGTTCCAGACAGATGAGCTGTATTCAAGAATAGGTCTGGCAAATTCTAAATGATAACAAAATTCTAAATGATAACAAAAATGTTATCTATTGTAATTTGAAAAATAATAAATTTCTCCTTTTATCCTACATTAAGATCACTATGAAAATTCCTCCAAAGGGTAAGGAAGATAATATAGACATTTAACACATTCCATATGTTTATTGAACAATATATCAAGTTAATGACAGAAGAGCAGTTGTGTCTAAGACTTTGGCAGATAGTAGTTTACTAGAATTTTCTTCCAAACCAAGAGAAGAGGAAAAATTGTTGGTGTACTTGTCTAGTTAAGTTTTGTTTGCCAAAACCAAAAATGTTTTTGATGTTCAATTTAAGTGTTGTCATGCAGGCAATATTTGGGATCATCGCTAGTGAAGAGAAATGTAATACTGGAAATCAGTAGGGGGGAAAAAACACAGTTTCTATTATAGGTAACCAAGGTTTATATAGCACCTGAGAGCATGTATGTAATGTGCCACTCTCAAAAATGGCACCTGAGGAGGTTTCTGTAAGGAGAAAAGGATTTGTAACAGCACACCAGCATGAAGTTCCTCAGCTAGAGCAATCTTCTCATTGGCCACCACATAAAAAGGAAATGCTTCTTTCGTCTCTGTGGTGCACAAAATACTAGTAGAAGACTAGGGCTGTTAACTGAAGTGCAAATTGTAGTTACGAATGACCCCAGCTTCACTGGAACAATTTGCTAGAACGTTTATAGCAGGGGTCTCCAAACTTGGCAACTTTAAGACTTGTGGACTTCAACTCCCAGAATTCCTCAGCCAACAAAGCAAAGCTGGCTGAGGAATTCTGAGAGTTGAAGTCCACAAGTCTCAAAGTTGCCAAGTTTGGAGACCCCCGGTTTATAGTTTCAAATCACTGAAATAAAAGAGACATTTTGATCCGAAGTCCACATATTTCAAAGCACGGTAAAAAGCACTTTAATGTGAAAGCACTCTTTTTTTAAGAATGTGAACAATAAAGGACAAAAATAGTAGGTTTCTTCAGCCTCTATCTAATAGTGGGGAAAGGGGGTAAAATATCTTCTAAAAATTATCAAACATGTTAGATATGTGTCAGATAAGGTGTCAGATAAGATGTTAGATAAGGTACATATGTTGTACCTTATACAAAAACAAACAAACAAGCAAAAACACACAGCGCAAGTTGTGGCAAATCACAGATGGCCTCAAGCCGAGGGGGAAGCCTTTAGGGACTGGATAGACCCAATTAATAAACATCAGCGTACAATCACCATATGGATAAAAAGAATTGTTATACTTCATAGGTTTCAAAAGGTTTTGTGGGGTGGGGAGTGGAATGAGCAAGGTTTGAGCAAACCCTGAGCCAAAGAAAAAATGTGCGTATAAATTCAACAGCCCTTTTATTGGCTATAAATAGTTGCGTTTCAGTAAGTTTTTTACTGAAAAACTTAATAGTTGAGTTTCAGTAAGCATTTGTGATACAGGAATCAGAAAAATGCATCAAGCAAAAATATGCCTTCAGTAAAAATACATATTGTCCTGAATTCAATCAATCCTAAAGAAAGAATATCATTGTTTCCACACATAATACATCTGCAAAATTTATTTCATGGGGTATTTGAGCAAAAAGAAAATAAAGGAAAAGGAAAATTTATTCCTGTCACCCTTGGCAAAAAACGTGACCGTAACATTCATCTGTAAGCTTGGTTGAAGTTATGCTTCCAAATACGATGAAGTGACAGTGTGTTCATTGCTATGGATACATTGCCTTTCTTAAGTCTTCAGCACACCCACTGTCCACAGATCCTAAAAAAATGCACCCAATTAGCTAGGGCCGTGATGGCAAACCTATGGCACGCGTGCCAGAGATGGCATGCAGCACCTTCTCTGATGGCACTTGAGCCGTCTCCCCAGTTTAGCTCTGCTGCACATGCATGTGTGCCTCCTGCTGGCCAGCTGGTCTTTGTATCTCTGCCACGCATGTACAGGGATGTGGGGCACTTGTGGGGTGGGCAGGGCACATGCAGGGGGCAGGGCATGCATATGTGGTGGGCGGGGAGCATGTGCAGGTGCCGTGCACACACTGCATTTTGGGGGTTCGGGCACTCAGTCCGGAAAAGATTAGCCATCACTGAGCTAGGCCATTAATAAAACAACCGCAATCTATTTAGTTGCAATAATCTGAATTTTACGGAATTAGAATATTCAGCTGCTGTTGCTCTTTTTTTAAAAAAAAATACAATATTTCAAAAAATAAAAAATTCAAGTGGTTTTCAGATCAAACTATCACATTAGTAAAAAAAAAACCTACAGATGATGAAATTGCTGAATAATAAGAACATAACTACTGAACTGAGACTTCTAGCGCCAAGGAAAAATGGACAAGGGAAAAAAAGTTCAATTGAGAGTATCAAGAAATAGAGCAAAAAAAATAGCAATAAAATTAAAATTAGGATGATGGAATGAATAGAAGAACAGAAGAATTATTTTTGCATTATTGACTACAGCAAGGGTTGAATATATAGATCATGCCAGAATAGGGAATATATTAAGGCTAGCAAGACTGCCAGAATACCTAATTATTCCTTTGAGGAACCTTTATGGTTAACAAGAAACTATTGTAAGAAGTGAAGCTAGAGAAACAGAGTGGATGTTTCTTTTTCCCTGAATAGGGAAAGAATACAGACAAGGAGGCATACCCATCACTGCATATGCTAATAGAATATCTCTCTGAATGTATTTATGAAGATGCACATGAATGTCAGAGTGGACAGCTGGTATCAAAACTGAAGGTCACAAATTGAAATAAGTAGATGGCATCACGATGGTTTTGTACAGCCAGCCAACCATGATTGTGCCAAAGACAACAAGCCTTCTAGAGTCTCAACTTGTAGAAGACAGTACAAATCACTGGTGACAATCTTGCCTCAAAGCCTATTATGAATACTAAAATGAAATGAGAAAAACATTCCATTTGATGTGGCTAATGTTAACTATTGAGAATAGAAAGATAATGTCAGTCATGATGCTTGGCGTACTTACAATTGATAGAGAAGAAGTGAATATGCCCTGAGAAATAGATAGATTGACAGTATGTTGGAACAGCAAAGAAGAGATTAATTCTAGGAAGGAAGACATGGCAAATGGATGATGATTAGAAAAAGCTACTATGCTGGACAAGAGTGAGGGAAGTTGAAGAAGGGAAGACAATGAATACATTTGATGGATTAAAGAAATTACAGGGATGTCCTCAGAAGAGCTATGACTTATTGGTGGAGAGGTCAAAACAGAATCTGACAAGGTGGTACCTGTCTATTTCATAGAAGCAATACCTTACAAGCAGAGCTAATATATCAGCATACTAATTTGCACTCTAGACTGTGTGCAACCCGAGGGGGTCCCTGGAACAGAAATTTCTTATTATAGCCTGTATTGTAGATATTATTTTACTCCAGCATTTATTTAATTATATATACTATATGCTGGTAGATATTATTTGGAGCAATTGAAGCATGTTTACTATAGAAGTGCTAGTAAAGAAACAAATTAGCTTCTCAAAAAGAAACAAGGCACAGGTAGTCCTTGATACAACCACAATTTGGACTGGAATTTCCATCCTAAGTCAGTGCAGTCATAGAGTGAGCCATGCAGTCACAGAGTGAGCCACGACATAAGCAGACTCAATTTTATGACCATTTTTACCATGATTACTAAACGAATTCAGCTTCCCCAACTGACTTTGTTTGTTGTAGGCCACGAGTTGAGTTTGCAAATCACAATCACATGACATAAGACTCTGCAACTGTCATAAATACTAAGCACTCAAATTGTGATCATGTGACTGCAGGGGTGGCGTGATCATTATGATTTGTATAATTTGTATAAAGAGGTTGTAAGTCACTTTTTCCAGGGCTGTTGTAACTTTAAAGTGTTGCTAAATGAATTGTTTTAAGTCAAGAACTGCCTGTATTATCTCTGGCTTTTCTGAGGTTCCTAAGTGCAAGAGCCAATTTCGAAATCTCATTTTTTTGTGTGTAAGTGGGTAGAATATCCTTAGCAGTTACTATGTGATTGGAAGCTATTCTGCACAAACATTTTTAGGTGACTAGTGCTCAATGAGGACCAATCCTCACCTATTAACGGAGAAAATACAATCTATTTAATTAGTTCCATTGGATAGATCTTTCAATTGGAAACAGCTGATTCCAAAGCAACCCTAAAGTCCTAACTGTTTATCGGCATCAATTCTGTTCCTTAGATCCATACCTCACTCTCTAATTCTTAGGAAGAAAATTTAAAAAAAACATGTCATTCTTCAACAGGTAGAAAAATAGAAATAGAAGTCAGACACAAGAAATTGCCAACTAGAAAACTTTTACCGATATAAACCTTTTTCCTGCATTCCAAAACATTTTCTAAACTATGACCTGCTCTACAAATCCTGAGCTGAAAGGAAAACTTCCATTTTAGGCAAATGAAACATACAGAAGCAGATATTGGGAGCAAGCATGAGGGGACTAAAAGGCAAAAAAACCTGCATTTCCACACAGCCTGATATATTCTCGTCCTATGGCATTTTTCAGGCAACTACTACAAAGGTCAGTCATTTTTTAGAAAAGTTCGACATCACCACTTCTCAATCTTCCTGGGCTGGGAGCAGTGACATTCAAAAAACAAAGAGAATAGGAGATCAGAGCCATTTTCATCCTGATCACTGCAGCAGCCAAGAAAAACATGTAGGACACACATGCATTCCTATTTTCAAGGGTAAAACTATGTCCACTCTTAATTCATTTGAAGATATTACATCAACGGATCTAACAAGTACAACCAATCAACAGGAGAGAAGAAACAACATCTTTCGTCAATATGTCAATTCCACAGTTTAAAAGGATAGGCTAAAATGTCATTCCATTAAAATAGTTTTGTATTCTATTCTCTGGCTTCTTAATTCTTGGTTCTTCCATCTATTCTACACAATATGCTTTTTGATTGTATCTTCACTATATACAATATGTTCCATGTTGAAGACGTTTTTGTTCCATCGAGCAGGACTGGCCTAATAGTTTTTAACAGGGGTTTTTATTAGATTTTTAAAGTTCTCAGCCAAATTCGAATTAGTCTTTTAATATTTGTTTTAATTTTTGTATTTGCTGTTTTATCTGGCTGTAAACCGCCCTGAGTCCTTTGGGAGAAGGGCGGTATAGAAATTGAAACAATAAATAAATAAATAAATGTGGAAGGAGAAAAAAATATTAGAAGCCAATACATATATTCAAAGATACTTGAACATCTCTAAGTCCTCACGTGAGAATGAAAATTTGCCCTGCATGAAGGGTTTTCCAATACTTACAAATAATGTCACCTCTCTCTGCCAGGATACACCATGTTTCCTCCAAAATAAGACGTCCCCTGATAATAAGCCCAATTGGGCTTTTGAGTGCAATAATAGAAATAGAAGTCAGACACAAGAAATTGCCAACTAGAAAACTTGTATCGATATAAAATAAGGCCAAACGCTTATTTCAGGGTTCAAACACGATACATTTTCTCTATAGTTTAATAACTCTATTGACTTTGAGCAGGAAAATTTTATAATGGTCTTCGGCAGTGTTGCAGTCAGAGAATAGAATTTACCAATCAAGATATGAGAGGTCAGTGCCTGAGATCATAGTTGGCTTTTTTGAAGTTGCAATTGCACGTTTTGTCCCCAGAGCCTTATTCCAAGCGGAGAACTAGGCACAATATATGTGGAGGTTGCCAAGTCTAGGCAGACAGAATCCAGCAATACTTTTCCTTCAACCAAATGATTCAAATGAGGTCCCACAAAAGATCCAATTTAGGTTAGGCTGGGCTAGCAACAAGCAAAAGAGAAGATGGATGGATACAGAGTAAGGGGTCCTTGGTGCTCTCTGAGCTTACTTGTTTCCTTGCAGATGTTTCGTTACCCAAACTAGGTAACATCATCAGTGCTAGAGTCGGGAGTCCTGGTTTTGCATGTGGTAATTTGCTTAGTTCTGGGCAGAGATAAATACTGTGGAGATGTACTGTCAAAAAGGAGGATCTTCCTCTGTCAGTGCTGACATAATTGGATCTAGTTTGGATCATAATCTCCTTGGGATATCATTTTCAAACAATCATCAAAAAATGAAACAAAATGAAAACACATCCTTCTCCCAATCAGTAATGCTGTTCTGCACTATAAATATTTACATTTTTTTTGAATTTTGAATTCTGCAGTCATTAGCTCCTCAGAGAGTGCATTAAGGAGTGTGACAGTTGAGAGCATGATGTTGTGCATGCAAACTTGTAAGTCTACATCTGGGGCTTAGTGCATTGCCACAAAAACAAAATGAGCAACTTTAAATGGGCTACCCACATGTTTTACAGTTCTGGAACACATACCTATCACCAAGAACAATTTGCTTGTTTAAAAAAGTTTACAAAGTTGTGGGGACTTGTGCACAGTGCCACTGACTATCCATGTAGCTTCATTCTGCACCAGTTGAGGTTTCCAAATGTCCTTCAAGGGTAGCCCCTTGTAAAGTGCATTGCTGTAGTTCAGATGGAAAATTACAAGAGTATCTGTAACCATGAGCAGTTCAGAAACAGTCCCAACTGCCACACAACCTGAAGGTCTTTGGTTTAATTAAGAGCTGCACATCTAGAAGACCACCAGATTGCACATTGGATCAGTCTGAGACGGTGCCAGCCCACCCAGGATAAAGGATGTAAGATTCCTGACACTGGATTTCCAAAGACATTTGATCCTGCTTTGGCTGAGCTGAAGCCTGTTGTATCCCGTCCAGGCCTCCACAGCCTCTGGGCACTGAGACACGATGTCCATGGAATCACTCAGATAGCTTGGATGATGAAATAAAAATGAGTGACATAGGCATACTAATGATATCTCACCCCAAACAGTCACATGAACTTAAATGTGTCATGTTAAGAGGGGAGAGACCTGAATCCCTGTGGCACCACACATATAGCCCAAACCCCAGACAGTGGGCTATACCTCATCAACAACAACTAGAACTGATCATGGAGGATGGAGAACTAACACAATACAGTATCACCCATTCCCAATCTCCAGAGCAGGGGTGAAATGCTCCTGGTTCAGACCAGATCGCCGGTAGCGATGGCGGCGGGTGGTTCAGAGAACCGGTAGCAAAAATCCCTGCCCCCACCCCATGCCCAGCTGAGCTGCATGATCATCAGAGGTTGTTTTTTTTTTTTACTTTTAAAAGCATTTTTTCTTCGGCTAAAAATGCTTTTAAAAGTAAAAAAAAGGCTCTGATGATCGCACGGCTCAGCTGGGATCTTCAGAACCTTTAAAAGCATTTTTTCTATAACCTCTTTGGCTGAAGAGGTTTAAAAAGTTTTGGAGATGAGGCAACTCAGCTGGGATCGTCAGAACTCTTTAAAAGTATTTTTTCTGCAACCTCATCAACCGAAAAAATGCTTTTAAAAGTAAAAAAAAAAAAGTTGGCCACACCTACCCAGTCACATTGCACACACACCCAAACCACACCGACAGAACCAGTAGTAACAAATTTTACATTTTACCACTGCTCCAGAGCCAGTACAGCTGGATACCATCACTGATTGTGACAAAAGCCACTGAGAGGTCTGGAAAACCCAGGATGGATGCCCTATTCCCATCCAATCCCATCCAATCCCACCAAAAGTAATCCAAAATACTTGTTTTGTCTAATTAATTGAACTAACAAAAAAAAAAGAGCTATACTTTTGTTCCTCCTCATTACTCCACGTTTTCCTTTCCCTCCCCCATTGCACTTCTATAGTTAATCATCTTTTTCTGCCAAAAAGTTCAGCATCACGAACACCTTGCCATGGTAAGTATTTTTAGCATGGACTCCAACACTAATTGTCAGTAATGTGAGTCTCAGGCAGAGGCACCAAAGAAACAGGAGTCAAGATAATACACACTGGTGTTTTATATGCACAGAAATAATTCCTTATTTAGAACCTGAAAGTCTGTCAGAGCCAAAATTAGCTCAGAAACTGCATTTCTCACAATATATCAAACTGAGAACCAACAGCTAGAATACTTGTTCCTTTATTCCAGTGAGTTACACAAATCATCTCATTTTATCAAAAATGTACAGTATCTGTCAAATCCTCAAATGCTGCTTTACAGCCTTGTAGAGAAAACTGAAGCTTGCTGCCTGCTAAACCAGCCTGTTTCAGTCTGATAACTTATGTGTGGTTGGGATAGCCGCTGCATGTCAGTAGCATCCTTATTATATTAAAAACAAATGCTTTGAGAAAGTGAAATAAGTCCTGTCACATTTAAATAGACTGCTAGGAACATAAGGGGCTTAGCCTCAATGTATGCAATTGTGGGTATATGTGGATTGTTGTAACTTATTGGTTTAATGCACCTTTACATCATCATCATTTTCATTCCCAAACACTGACAAATATATTTTGACACCAAGCATCATTTGTCATCAATTTTGAAATGCCACATAAGCCAACCTTCACTCTTTACCACAAACCAACAGGAATGTGCAAACAGCAGCATGCCACCAAATATACAATTTATCTCCATATAAACATAATTTGTACACTTTTTTGAGTTTTGGACAAACAGGAATGGACAGGAATTGCAAACCAATTCAAACAAAACAGACCAGGGACTTAGTGGGTTACCACTAAATGACTCAACTTTCTCATTTGGAAATATGTTACTGCACTCAGTACATCCAATCATCTAGCTGTATGTAAGGAAGCATGGTTAAAACCAACAATGGCTGAATGCAGTGTGATCCCAATCAAATGTAGCATTAAAGTCTGAGAAAACAAGTTTCCCAGCTTGTACAAATGAACACACTACTTAGTGTGACCTAACTCACATGATACATTAAGTTATATTGCAGTTTATCTTACCATATCTTCTGAACTCAGACCGTGGGCCAAATTATGAGTTACTGACTTGTAAACATGTTGTTAACTAGCTTCACTTAAGTCACATTTAAGCAAACAGTAAAAATGATGTGAAGGCGGTGGGGGGTCCTGCTCTTATTGCTCCCACTTCATTTTTCAATTTTCCCACCAGCAAAGACATGGTGAGGCTTTATTCTGAAAATAAAGAGGCTGGGAAATTTTACCCTCAGCCCTCCCTACACATGGCAGTTCTTTCTGTCCAGAAAGCACCAACCAAAAGGGAGAAGGACTGAGTAATTCTAAAGCATATTGTGCATGTTGTACAGGGACGGATTTTAAACATACGTCTCTATCCATTTTCTCCACCCCACCAGTCTATATTGAGAGTTGTGTGTGTCATATACAAGCTATCTCCAAGGAAACTCAATTTTTCATAACAAATATGTTGCTCTATTAGATCTCAGCTGAAAGATATGTAGAACTGAGCTACACAAAGTGACCAAATTTATCAAGAGGGTATTGCCTATAAATCATGTGCGGTTCCAGAGGCTCTTAGATGAAATGATTATGCCAATCCTTTCCAGCTTGGGTTCAAAAGATGGCTTTGAAGAATGATCTATATACTAGGAGAGACGGAAGAACTGTGATCCTGCTGACGAGGGAACTCTTGATGGTTTATGATACCATCCATCACAATATCTTGTTGAAGAGCTTGGGGGGTGGTTGGGGAGATTGTATCCTTTTTTTCCTTCTATTTCCTCAGCATGAAGAGAAAGCCTTAAAGGGAAATTTCTGCTCAGATCATTAGAACAGTCTTCTCTTCCATTTTATTAACCATCTAAATGAATCACACCCTAATGAACCCCAAGATCATTTGCAGATTTTGAACTAACTCTCAGCAATTATCCAAATACCCAACTAGTTCAGAGTTGATCTCCAGGGCCTCTATGCATCTCCAGGCTACAAAAGACTGGATGCTGGTGAAAGAGCTGAAACTTAATTCAGAGAAGTTAAAAGTGACTCTGGGGGCTGAACTTCAGAATAAAAGGGCATTTCCCCTTAAAGGTTTTTTAGGCTGGGGTTTCTTCTGGATCTAGCACTGATACTGGAAAGTGATGTTATATGGCGGGGTGGGGAGATATTTTAATTTCAGATGATAAAGTTGATGTGTCCCTAACTAGAAGAAAGACCCTTGGTTTTGATGACTCATTTGATTATCATTTAGCTGCATCTTCCCAGAAAAAAGAATTCTCTAGAACTTAAAAGCTTGCATGCTATTTTGTGACCGTGACCTGATTTAATTAACCCAGCATCCTAATATGTGTTGGCAGAGAATTATGGCAGTCTTTTCTTTTTGAGAGGTTCTGGGAATAAGTCACTTTTTGCCCTCTATCTGTGTATCTGTTGCTTTTATCACTTGTTTCCATTTAAAATTCTCTATCCTTATTTAAGAGTAGCAGGGAAGCAGAGGTGTGCTATATAACTCCATTCTTCTCAAAATCTTCTCCATTTTCTCGATTTTATATGACTGTGGCACTACCACTTTTTACTCCACTATGCAGCATACAGGACACTTGATTTACTGCTGATCACTGTTTAATAGATATCTATTTCTAGGCTTCCCTAATGCATCTCCCTATTTAGATTTTTCATTACAGCTATTATACAGCTGTTTTTCATATGCTACGTATATTTGCCCATTAGAGCTTCCTGAACATTTCAAGACTAAAAAAAAAACACCTGGGTTTATTCCTAGTGATGAAGATATTGTGTAGTGAGAGGTTGCTACAAAGAGGAAAGGATCAACTTATTTTCTAAAGCACCAGAGGGCAGGAGAAGAAACAATGGATGGAAACTAATCAACAAATTAAAGAGAAACTTCCTACAGTGAGAACAATTAACCAGCTTGCCTTCTGAAGTTGTGGCTGCTTCATCACTGGAAGTTTCTAAAGAGAGACTGGACATCACTTGTCTGAAATGGTATAGGGTCTCCTGTTTGAGCATGGAGTTGGACTAGAAGACTTCCAAGGTCTCTTCCAGCTCTATTCTAACTGATTGGATAGTTTCATCTTCTCCTTTGAGAAGATTGGAAACTTCCATTCCAGTCTTAGATGAGTTATAGTTTACTGTTAAATCGAGATTGATTTATAATAACCGTTGTGTCTTGAAGCAAGCCATACTGATCACCATTAACTGAATTCAAACAGTCTGCTAAGCCATATTACGGTCTATTCAGCATTATATTGAGCCAGGCTACTTTAGAATGTTTAGTAAACCAGCTATAAATCGAATCATTCTACAGTATACATCATGTGTGCTGTGACAGATAAACTAAGTAACTGCATATTGTAAGTAGCCGGGAATCTTGTATGTTTGATAGGCACCTAGATAAATCAAATAAATCAAGGTTAAATAAGTCAAGATTTAACATGGTAGCCAAATCTAACAAAGTTTTCACCAGGAATAGAGAACCTACAGCCTTCAAAAACAGCTGAACTACAACATTCAAGAGCTACAGATGTGGATCTCCATCAGTGGTCTAGCACAGGGGTGTCAAACTTGATTTCATTGAGGGCTACATCAGGGTTGTGTTTGACCATTGGGGACCAGGGTGAGCGGGGCCAGCTCGATGTCACTCATGTTGGGGGCACCTGTGGTGGCCCTAGCGCTCTGCCAGCAAAAACGGGCTCCCGAGCTCTGTTTTGGCTGTGAGGGCCTCTTGCAACCTGTTGTGACCCAGGCCTAAGTAGGTAGTAGGAAACTCAGTCAGTGAAAAAACAAACTTTATTCAAACAGCTGAGAATTACTTCATTCCCAGCATAGTTCAACTAAATTAAAGCAAATTCCTCCCAAATAGCAAATACCTCAGTTCTATAGCAAACCTTGGTCCAATTAGGCAAACTGCCAAAGGCCTTTCTTGGCAAATGTTCAGAAGTCACAGATACAAAAATAAATGCAAGACAACGAAGCTACCAACATTGTTTTCCAGCAAAGCCCAAACGCTGTTGCTGGTCTGATTTAAGCCTTATGAGAGGTGCTAATCATCTCTTGGCCCTACTCCCGAGTCGTCCTCTTTGCTTGAGCTGCTCTTGCCTTCTGGCAGCTCTTCTCATGCGTGCATTAGGAACAGGCTCCTCCTGTTCCTCTGCCTCACTCCTATCAGTCTCTAGAGGCTCTGGAGTCTGCACCTCATCCCCCAATGACTCTGGCCCCACCTCAACCTCATCGCTGTCCGACTCCGTTGCCAGCTCCACAGGCTGCTGGCGGACCACAACACAACCCTCTGCCAGCAAAAACAGAACTCAGGTGGGCTGTCTGAGCTCCATTTTCGCTGGCCGAGGCACTTCACGGACTCGTCCTTCGCTGGCAGAAGCACTTTGTGGGCCTATCCTTTGCTGTTTCCAGGGCAGCCCCATGGACCAGATCTAAGCACCCGACAGGCTGGATCCCGCCCCTGGGCCTTGAGTTGGACACCCCTGGTCTAGCATAATTAATAGTCCCTTTCAGTACAAGGCAATTTCTTACATCCTAACTTCCAGACACTAATTTAACCTACTAGCACACAACCCTTCAGGTCAGGATATACCATGTTGGTGTACTTAGTAATATAAAACAATTATTTCATTATTATATTTCTTTTCTGTTATGTATTGGAGATATTACATTTTCTGCTTCAGGTATTTTGAGCAATGTCTGACTATTAGTCTTTAATAAGAATCATAGGTTGAAAGAAAACAAGAGGTATCATGCACTCAAATTACCACTATTCTAATATATATCACATACATTCTTTTAATAACAGTAGAATATCAACAGGAAGTTACAAAATAAACATTGGAAAGTATGTAAGAACTTTTTTATTTAGAAGGTCCAATTATAGTAGTCCAGGTAACAACTAAATATTTAGTGAGTTAGTTACCAAGACTTTAAAGAATTAGGCAACCAAAGTCACCCCATCTTTTGACCATTTAAGACCATTCATAGCCAAATTTGAAACAACATTCATGCATGTTTATATAACACATCCTTCAATTTATACAGTAAATATTTTAAAAGCTTGATAGAAGCAAGAGCCAGCAAGTTACTAACTCAAATTACTATTCTGATGTATATCACAAACATTTTTAATGGCAGTGCAATATTATCAGAAAATATGCATTTTATCCGTTTTAGAAAAGAATCTTTAATATTTACAATTATATTGGTAATCTTTTTTGACATGGGAAAATATTAGAGGACCTCTATGCATACAGATTAATGCATACATTATGCTATGCATTATCCTATGCATTATCCTATGCATACAGGCTAGACATTGAGCTTGTCGATCGAAAGGTCGGCAGCTCAGTGGTTCGAATCCCTGGTGCTGCCGTGTAACGGGGTGAGCTCCTGTTACCTGTCCCAGCTTCTGCCAACCTAGCAGTTTCAAAAGCACATAAAAATGCAAGTAGAAAAAATAGGGACCACCTTTGGTGGGAAGGTAACAGCGTTCCGTGTGCCTTTGGCGTTGAGTCATGCCAGCCACATGACCAAGGAGACGTCTTTGGACAGCGCTGGCTCTTCGGACTTGAAACAAGGATGAGCACCGCCCCCTAGAGTCGGCAACGACTAGCACGTATGTGCGAGGGGAACCTTTACCTTTACCTTATGCATACAGAATGCAGCCTAAGACTGAGAGAAATGACTGACGAGCTCTTGGTTGAATTCCCAGTTTATCCATAAACTCATTTCACAGCAATAGAAAAAATGCTATCAATGAGTCTCACATTTAATGACAAAAAGGTAGTCTAATCTGCCTTAAAAGGAGACAATACCTATCTTTTAAGAGATATGGTGAAGATTATTTATATTGGGATAGATTTAAACAGTATGCTATGTCGTATGGTTTGTGTTGTTGGATTAGTATGTTGTATAAACTCAAATATTTTCATTCATGAACTATGATTTTATGGTAGCATTTTATATAAACTCAGCCACATATAAATACTTAGTCCAAGAAAACTGTAGTTCCATCTGACATGTGCCCCAGAGTTCAATCTTTGGTTAAAATTATACACTCTGCATAGTAAAAGTTGAATGGGCAAAGAGTTGAGAGAACCATGCCATGCACATTGACACATTGTCATGCAAATCATGTAATTTATACCATTTGCAAATGCAGGGGCACAGAATCATGAAGTAAAAATCAAAAATAAAAACACCAATATAGAGCCACAGTATCAGTAAGGACCAAATACTAAATAAGTACAAGTAAATACAAGTACAAAATGCAATCCAATCTTCAGTCTTCAAAGGCATTCTGGAAGGCCATCAATAAGGCTAGCTGACTTGTGTTTGAGAGGGAGCCTATTCCAGGACCTTGGGGCCATAATCAAGCAACAGTGTCTGCAGGTCTCTGCTGAGATTGGGAGGATCTCAAGAGGTTTTGCCCAGGCTGGGTCACTTCTATCAGGAAAGGATATTTGCTAAGGTCAAGACATAGATGGTTGTTCAAATCAAAATAGCCTTTCAAACTGTACCTGAAACCTTCTTAGTAACCAATGTAGCAACTACTCCATTTTCCTTAATAAAATGAAAATGCTAAAGCCCCCAATGTTCTCTTTAATTATGGTTTGCAAATCCACAATGGCTGTTTTCATACAACCTGCTTGCTAAACCCAAACCCAAAAAACCAAAGATGTCAAGGAAAAGGGAGCTAGCCCAGCCTTAATCTTTATGTTGCATGTCTCCAAAAGTGAGTTGGAAAAGGTCCCACTTTGGAGCTGCATTCAGGATATTTGGGGTGTTCCATAACAGTGTGCTAGCCTTAAGACACTCGTTTTTTGCCCTTTCAAGTCTTTCAAACTGCAAAAACAACTCGCTCTGTGGGCTTCAAAGGAAAACTGGAGTTATTGGAAGATTACACCAAGTACAGTCTGGAGATCATATGCAAAGTGTGATTGGTTGTTCTGCAAAATGGTTGGGTTATTATAAGCACACTGAGCTATGTAAAGTACAAAAGAAACACCTTCATGAATAACCTTGCTCATTAAATCAGCCTTCTTACCTGGGATTAGAAGCTACTGACTACAAATTTGATTTTGTAAAAGGAATCCAGAGAGAAACCACTAAATGACAGAGCAGCTAACATAATATCTACATGTAAAAAGATGGAAGAGAAACCATTTATAGAGTGTAAATCATGTTGAAGAAAAATCTATAAGACTTCTGCCTTAGGCAATTACTTAAATCACTTTGAGGTTCTGTTCATACAGTGTAAGCCTTGGTTTGTTTAAAGCCAGTTTAGTGACTAAGCCACAATTGGCTCATTTCATACAACTTAAGCCATAGCTAGCAAATCATACTAGCTTCACCTACATATAGCAACACAATGACACTTTAGACAAGCATGCTGTGCACACTCAGAAAACAGTGAATTGAATAAATAGTTAATCACAAGTAAGCAATGCAAGTAAACAGTTTGGAAGTATTCATTGCTTTAAAAAAAATTAAGCAACCCAACTAAGGCCTCTTGGGTTGTTGTTTTTTACAAAAGCAGGAAGCAAAGGCTGTATACATCTGGGTGAGGATAAGCAAACAAGAGACCAAAGTTTGCAGGTGACACAACATTTTAAATGCCTAAATATCATAAGGCAGGTGGCAATAAAATAGTAGCCGAAGTTTTATGCAAGATGGTTGTAAGTGAATCAATTACTTTAAGTTGAGGAACTTTTTTGACCTTATTCACACATCATGGAAAGCTGTAAAGTGGTCTGTCATTATTAATTTACTACAATGTGTAAACTTAATTATTGTGTTTTGTTACACATCTTAGCATCTCATCAATTCAGTCAATTTATGCTTACTGAATAAAAAGTAATTAGAGGAATGACAGCTTCGTGCAAAAACTGGACACAGTATAAACAATCATAGGAATTGGCTGTGGTGGAAAGCACAACAACCACCAAAATAATGTCCGTTCAGTATGCAGCAGAATAGAAAATAGTTAATCTCATACTATAGATCAGGAAAGGGACTGACATTTTAACTGCTTGTGTTATCTTTAAACAAACACAAAGTATCACCATACTAAGAACTATTAAAAACATGACTCTTTTTAATGGCTTTTTATCCACACACACAGAGGCTTCTATATATGCAAACAAGGCAGGACTGAGACACCCAAATGCCTAAGATTTCCACAATAGGGTTTGCTATTGCTTGTATGACTGTATCTTGGTTTCTCTTCTCTCTCTCTCTCTCCAGGAAATACAGGCTAGTAGGCTTGTACTTTACAACCCAATCGCTTAATTAACTCTCACAAGTCAAATCTCCGAGCTAAATTGGAGCAACTATGCAACGCAACTTTTCACTCTAACTTCATTCAGCCAATCGGGGTCAGCTTTCTTCCGCTCGTCTTGAAATAAACCCGATCGAAATTTAGGAAGTCCTGTTGCTCCTCAGAAGTCAAAAGTTTCCTGCCCCAACCCAATTCAACCCAACCCAGCCGGGCCGGACGAAGCTTCCACTCAAGCTGCTCCCGCGCAAAACAGCAAGCCGGGACCTAAGGACGGCGTTTGCACGAAACCAGACCCGTTTAAAGGGCGGAAAGCAGCGGATGCAGAGCCACCCGCAAGTTTTAAGAACGCCTGGGAACCCCCGAGCCTTTCCCTCTGCTTCGTTCGCCGAGCACCACCTAGATACGCACCAGCCTCGTTCACATCTCCCTCAACTTATCCGCACCCTTGTTTAACGGTTTCTTGCATCGGCGTCCAGGCAGGTTTGGGGGCTGGTGGGGTTTTTTTAAACGGACCGAAGAGACCTTCTTCTCACAAACGACGCCTTTTAGACTAGGTTTTTTTTTTCTTTTTCTGCAGCACCCGGCGCCCCCCTCAACACGCTCTTTGCTTCAGGTGACAGGGGCTGCAAACTTTGGGGTGGGAAAAAGAGTGGCGGGAGGAAAGCGGCGTCCTTTTGAACTGTTGCTTCTTCCCACCACCGCCGCCAAAGCCGCGATCCCTTCGCCAGAAACAGGATGGGGGAAGCCTGATGAGGAAGTGGGGTGGGTGGTGGGGGGAGCGCTTTCAATGGGATACAGCGTTTAAAGAAGCTTGCAGAGCCAAGTGTGCGGGGTGGCGGGGAGGGGGACACACACTTTAGCTGGGATGTCATCGCCACCACCCTCTGTTGCCTTTTACCTGATTGCATTGGGGGCTCGGCTCGCCCTGGAGCTGGAGCGAGAAAAGAGTCATTAGCAGCTCGGTAATCCCTCGTCCCTGAATTTGCCGAATTCCGTTAGGGATGCAGGCTCAGCAGCTCCTGCTCCAGCTTAAATCTCAGCGGGAGAGAGAAAGGGAGAGGGAGAGAGAGCTCAACAGCACAGCCACATGGTTACTGCACTTCTCCAGCTCGGGTGCAGCTGATTATATACACGCAACGGGTTTCACGGGCAATGTAGTTCTCACCGAACGAATCCTACCGCCCTCTGCCAGCCGATAGAGTCTCAGAAAAGAACTACCGCTCCCAGCATGCTCCCGGCTGGGAGGACGGGGCGGCTTCAAGAGGCTCGGCGCAACAGAACAATGTTTCTCTGTCAAATCAAAAGGAATGTTCGGCTAGCGGACGGTGGAAGAAGCGAAAGTTGTCCTTTCACAGTCGTTGGTTGAGCCCCCTTTTTCTTTTTCGCTTTTCTCTTCCATCTGCCGCTAACCAATTCTTCGGTCCGGTGATACTGCCCCACCCCGGTTCCGCTATAAGAAGGAGGGGAGGAAATTTTGTGGGGGAGTGTTTCTCTCCAGCCCCCTCCCCGGCGTTTTGCAACTTGTCAACTCTTTTTCCGAACTTCCTGGAACAAGCCAAGAATTCTGGTTATCTGCGGCATCATGAATGACTGTGATAAAAGCGTAATAGAATTCAGTGATGTAGTTGGATTTTATTTTATTTCTTTTATTTATCAAATTTATATGGGTGCCCATCTCCCAAAAAGTTACAGTGGACGGCATACAATACTCAAAATACACTAATTATAAAAATTTACACCGCCATTATTAAAATGTATTAGTAAAACTTAAAACATACAAACCACAAAGCATGGAGAAAGTGAAACTATCAACCATAGTGATGGTTATAATGTTGTTGTAAGCTGCCTAGAGTCACTTGACATCTTAGGATGGAAACATCAAGCTGATGACGTAAGTTCCGTAGGTTTTAAGAAACTTCTAGAACATTAAATGTACAGTATCGTGTTTTTTTTCATTATGACCCATCAAGTTGGTGTTGATTCTTATTGACTACTGTTGGAAGAAATGTCCATCTGGGTTCTGTTCCAAGTGGGGAAAAAGACACTGGAAACATGGAGACTGCTTGGAAAGATGATTTAATGGTGGTCAGGTTCACATGGCTTGAGTTCCTGAACAGAAAAGGGATGAGATCCTGTGCACTCTGGCTTTATGCTTTTTCTGAGCTTTGAACTTTCTGGGGCACAGGAAGAGTATCCTGATTGGTTCTCAGACTCCCAGGGGGTGGGCGTCTTAGCTAGTCTTGCTGGCTGATGTAATCTTCCCCGTATCATGTGGTGAGTTTCTGTTGCTAGATGGGTCCTATTGTGTTGTAGATGATGGCCCATTGACAAAGGTAGGGGGGAATGAGTAAGCTTGGCTGAGGCCTTAATGGCCCATTGACAAAGGTGTGAGAATGAGTTTCTGCCTCTGGCACATTGACAAAGATGGGGGGAGGCAGGAAGCTGTAGGGAGCTGGTTTGTCCTTAAAACATGTTTCTCCATTTCTTATCCAGGGAAATATAATATTCTGCCTTTTTAAGGGAAGAAAATGGTGAGTAAACACCTGTCTACCCTAGATGAGTTCAAATCACCAGGACCGGATGGATTACACCCCAAGGTTCTGAAGGAACTGGCAGACGTGATCTCAGAACCACTGAACTATATCTTTCAAAGATCCTGGAGCACAGGGGAGCTGCCAGAGGATTGGAAAAGAGCTGATGTAGTTCCCATCTTCAAAAATGGAAAAAAAACAGATCCAGGAAACTACAGACCTATCAGTCTGACCTCACTACCGGGGAAGATTCTGGAAAAGATAATCAAGCAACGAATCACCGAACACCTAGAAGCAAACAAAGTAATGACCAAAAGCCAACATGGGTTTGTCAAAAACAGATCATGCCAGACTAATCTCATTGCATTCTTTGACAAAATGACAAAATTAGTAGACCAGAGGAATACTGTTGATGTAATTTACTTGGACTTCAGTAAAGCATTTAATAAAGTAGACCATAACCTACTACTAGATAAAGTAGAAAAATGTGGGTTAGACAGCACCACCACCAGATGGATTTGTAACTGGCTGACCAACCGCACTCAACGTGTAGTCCTCAACGGAACTACATCCACATGGAGGGAAGTATGCAGTGGAGTACCCCAAGGCTCTGTTTTAGGCCCAGTACTCTTCAACATCTTCATCAATGACTTGGACGAGGGGATAGATGGGGAACTCATCAAATTTGCGGATGACACCAAGCTGGCAAGAATAGCCAACACTCCAGAAGATAGGCTCAAGTTACAGAAAGATCTTGACAGACTTGAACATTGGGCGCTATCTAACAAAATGAAATTCAACAATGAAAAAAATAAGGTTCTACATTTAGGCAAAAACAAAAAACAAAATGCATAGGTACAGTATATGTGGTACCTTGCTCAATAGTAGTACCTGTGAGAGGGATCTTGGAGTCCTAGTGGATAACCATTTAGATATGAGCCAGCAGTGTGCAGCAGCTGCTAAAAAAGACAACACAGTTCTGGGCTGCATAAACAGAGGGATAGAATCAAGATCACGTGAAGTGTTAATACCACTTTGTAATGCCTTGGTAAGGCCACACTTGGAATATTGCATCCAGTTTTGGTCGCCACGATGTAAAAAAGATGTTGAGACGCTAGAAAGAGTGCAGAGAAGAGCAACAAAGATGATTAGGGGACTGGAGGCTAAAACATATGAAGAACGGTTGCAGGAACTGGGTAGGTCTAGTTTAATAAAAAGAAGGACTAGGGGAGACATGATAGCAGTATTCCAATATCTCAGGGGTTGCCACAAAGAAGAGGGAGTCGGGCTGTTCTCCAAAGCACCTGAGGGTAGAACAAGAAGCAATGGGTGGAAACTAATCAAGGAAAGAAGCAACTTAGAACTAAGGATAAATTTCCTGACAGTTAGAACAATTAATAAGTGGAACGACTTGCCTGCAGAAGTTGTGAATGCTCCAACACTGGAAATTTTTAAGAAAATGTTGGATAACCATCTGACTGAGATGGTGTAGGGTTTCCTGCCTAGGCAGGGGGTTGGACTAGAAGGCCTCCGAGGTCCCTTCCAACTCTGTTGTTATATTATTATTATATATTTTCTTAAAATATTTCATTCTTCTAGGAGGAGGGCGGGTGCTAACTTCCTACACTACATTGATAGATTTTTCTCCACGACGATCTGCCCCTAACTTGGCCCTTCCAACAGTACATTCATTGCAGGGGTGAAATCCAGCAGGTTCTGACAGGTTCTGGAGAACCGGTAGCAGAAATTTTGAGTATTCGGAGAACAGGCAAATACCACCTCTGGCTGGCCCCAGAGTGGGGTGATAATCGAGATTTTGTAGTATCCTTCCCCTGCCACACGCACCAAGCCACACCACACACCACCATGCCACGCCCACAGAACCAGTAGTAAAAAAAATGGATTTCACTACTGGTTCATTGCCATTGTAACCAGCCATTCAATTACTGGTTCTCCTCCTTTTTTGTATTCTTCTTCTTCCTCCTCCTCCTTTCCCAGCATTACTGACATCTTCAGAAAGCCAGGTCTTTATACAATGTGTTGTTGTAGTACAATAATTTTAGTCTGGTAATTTGTGCCTCAATTAATAGCCTTAAAATCCAATACTAAAACTTTGAGGTCTGATTGTTAATATGCAGGAACTGGTGTACTTTCTTTGGAGCTGATATTATGTGGTCTCTAAAGCACATATCAAAGAACAGTCTCATTCCTGTATTCTCACCACCTAATGTAAGAAGCTGGAGTTTGGAAAAGTACCAGGAGGAAAGTTAGACATAACCACCAATGGAAGAAGACTTCATTAGTAGATTATTTCATCACTGGCAGTTCAGTTCAGGCTGCAAAATGGCAGGGAAGAACTGATTCCAAGTATTGAAAGAGCCTCAACAACCCCCTTAATACAGGGTATCACACTCAAGGCCCGCAGCCGGATGCAGCCCATGGGGTGCTTAAATCTGGCCTGTGGGACCAGCTTGGAAATATCAAAGAACTGGCCTGCTTTGCCTCTCCTAGTGAAAACTTAGATGGATATCACAGTTGATTATGAATATCTGTTGCTGGAGGGAACAGCAGGAGAGTTTTGTAACCTGGGAATTTTACTTGTAGCTCTCTAGGGATATTTGACTTCAAACAAGAAGCTGCTAGATAGACTTTGCTTTGTTATACTAAGGCTTTAATTTTATAATTTAGAAAGAACTTGTGGGGATTTTTAGATAGGGAATTTTTAAGGGGGGGGAGGGTAAGGGCGGGTGCTGGGGGTAGCCCGCCGAGGGAGGGGCCAGTCACTGCGCGTGTTCGCGGCGGGGTTTTAATAGGTCCGAAGGTTTGGGGGGAGGGTGAAGTTCCTGACGATAAGTGTGGTTCCATCTGTGTGGTTAGTGGGAGAGACAGATATGGCGGAGGGGGGGGGCGTATCGAGAGTTGGGAGCACGTGTTCGATGTCTGAAGGTGATCACGTGCTCCGGCCCCTCAGTTCCTACCCGTTCATCAGGCGGCCACGATCCTCAGAGCTTGGATCTTCGGTTGATGTTATGTAATGCCCGGTCCGTGGCTAATAAGGCTCCCCTGATCTGCGATCTTATTCAGGGGGAGTCCGCGGACCTTATGGGCATTATGGAGACCTGGTTGGGCCCAGAGGGGGGGGGCTCCCCTTGTTGAGCTTTGCCCTCCAGGTTTCCGAGCATTTCATCAGCCGAGGGTCCAAGGTAGGGGTGGGGGGGTGGCCGTTGTCATTAAGGAAGTTCTAGAGCCGAGGGAGGCTACTGTTCCTCAGATTGCCGGCTGTGAATCCCTCTATGTGAGGTGGGGCCATAGGAATCAGTTGGGCTTGTTGATCGCGTACCTGGCTCCTTGCTGCGTGACCACAGCTCTGCCCGAGCTGTTGGAGGTACTTGCCGCGGTGGCGGTTGAGACCCCCAGACTTATAGTCATGGGGGATTTCAACCTACCATCAGCTGGCTTGTTATCGACTGCAGCTCGGGAGTTCCAGGCTTCCATGACGGCCTTGGACCTGATTCGAGTAAATGATGGCCCTACACACATGGGGGGAGGCACGCTGGATTTGATTTATATCTCTGGACAGTGGCTAAATGATCTGGAGTTAGGTGATTTAGTAACAGAACCTATGTCATGGTCTGATCATTTTCTCCTTCGCCTAGACTTCCGGACCGCCACGCACCACCGCAGGGAGACGGAACCTATACATTGGTTCCATCCCAGGCTCCTGATGGACCCTGAGAGGTTCCTGACGGAGCTTGGGCCATTCCCTGAGGATCTGGCCCACGGCACGACTGAGGAACTAGTCGCGGCCTGGGAACAGGCCGCGGCTGGGGCCCTGGACCGTGTCATGCCTTTGCGGCCTCTGACCCGGCGCAGATCTCGTCCGGCCCCTTGGTTCTCTGAGGGGCTGAGGGAGATGAAACGCCGGAGAAGACGCCTAGAGAGCACCTGGAGGTCCAGTCGTTCCGAAGCTGATCGGACACTAGTTAGGTCCTATTCTAGGACCTACCTGGTGGCAATGAGGGAGGCGAGGCGTTCCTACGCCTCCACCCTCATTGCGTCGGCAGATAACCGCCCGGCCGCCCTGTTTCGGGTGACCCGCTCCCTCCTGCATCAGGAGGTGCGGGGTGAGCCCTTGCAGGACGTGCCGAGGAGTTTAGTGGTTATCTATACGATAAAATCGCTCAGCTCCGGGACAGTCTGGACCGAAATTGGGATGATCCAAGCGAGGAGAGGAGACACGTCTTGTTGAGCTTTGCCTCCAGGTTTCCGAGCATTTCATCAGCCGAGGTCCAAGGTTTGGGGGGAGGGTGAAGTTCCTGACGATAAGTGTGGTTCCATCTGTGTGGTTAGTGGGAGAGACAGATATGGCGGAGGGGGGGGGCGTATCGAGAGGTGGGGGCACGGGGTCGGTGGCTGGAGGTGGTCACGTGCTCCCGCCCCTCAGTTCCTTCCCGTTCATCAGGCGGCCACGATCCTCAGAGCTTGGATCTTCGGTTGTTGTTATGTAATCCCCGGTCCGTGGCTAATAAGCCTCCCCTCATCTGCGATCTTATTCAGGGGGACACCGCGGACCTTAAGGGCATTATGGAGACCTGGTTGGGCCCAGAGGGGGGGGGCTCCCCTTGTTGAGCTTTGCCTCCAGGTTTCGAGCATTTCATCAGCCGAGGTCCAAGGTAGGGGTGGGGGTGGCGTTGTCATTAAGGAAGATCTAGAGCCGAGGAGGCCACTGTTCCTCAGATTGCCGGCTGTGAATCCTCTATGTGAGGTGGGGCCATAGGAATCAGTTGGGCTTGTTGATCGCGTACCTGGCTCCTTGCTGCGTGACCACAGCCCTGCCCGAGCTGTTGGAGGTACTTGCCGCGGTGGCGGTTGAGACCCCCAGACTTATAGTCATGGGGGATTTCAACCTACCATCAGCTGGCTTGTTATCGACTGCAGCTCGGGAGTTCCAGGCTTCCATGACGGCCTTGGACCTGATTCGAGTAAATGATGGCCCTACACACATGGGGGGAGGCACGCTGGATTTGATTTATATCTCTGGACAGTGGCTAAATGATCTGGAGTTAGGTGATTTAGTAACAGAACCTATGTCATGGTCTGATCATTTTCTCCTTCGCCTAGACTTCCGGACCGCCACGCACCACCGCAGGGAGACGGAACCTATACATTGGTTCCATCCCAGGCTCCTGATGGACCCTGAGAGGTTCCTGACGGAGCTTGGGCCATTCCCTGAGGATCTGGCCCACGGCACGACTGAGGAACTAGTCGCGGCCTGGGAACAGGCCGCGGCTGGGGCCCTGGACCGTGTCATGCCTTTGCGGCCTCTGACCCGGCGCAGATCTCGTCCGGCCCCTTGGTTCTCTGAGGGGCTGAGGGAGATGAAACGCCGGAGAAGACGCCTAGAGAGCACCTGGAGGTCCAGTCGTTCCGAAGCTGATCGGACACTAGTTAGGTCCTATTCTAGGACCTACCTGGTGGCAATGAGGGAGGCGAGGCGTTCCTACGCCTCCACCCTCATTGCGTCGGCAGATAACCGCCCGGCCGCCCTGTTTCGGGTGACCCGCTCCCTCCTGCATCAGGAGGTGCGGGATGACCCTTTGCAGGGACGTGCCGAGGAGTTTAGTGGTTATCTATACGATAAAATCGCTCAGCTCCGGGACAGTCTGGACCGAAATTGGGATGATCCAAGCGAGGGAGAGGAGACACGTCTTGTTGAGCCGGTTTGGGATGAGTTTGACCCTGTGGCTCCCGAGGACGTGGACAGGTTGTTGGGGAGGCTTCACACCACGACATGTTTACTGGACCCGTGTCCTTCCTGGCTGGTACTGGCCACTCAGGAGGTGACACGAGGCTGGCTCCAGAGGATTATCAACGCTTCTCTGTTGGAAGGGGTTTTCCCTGCCGCCTTGAAAGAGGCGGTGGTGAGACCCCTCCTCAAGAAGCCCTCCCTGGACCCAGCTATTTTGGGTAACTATCGTCCAGTCTCCAACCTTCGCTTCGTTGCGAAGGTTGTAGAGAGTGCTGTGGCGCGACAGCTACCCCAATACCTGGATGAAGCCGTCTATCTAGACCCGTTCCAGTCCGGCTTTCGATCCGGATACAGCACGGAGACAGCTTTGGTCGCATTGGTGGATGATCTCTGGCGGGCCAGGGACAGGGGGTACTCCTCTGCCCTGGTCCTATTAGATCTCTCAGCGGCTTTTGATACTATCGACCATGGTATCTTGCTGCGCCGGTTGGGGGGATTGGGAGTGGGAGGCACCGTGTATCGGTGGTTCTCCTCCTATCTCTCCGACCGGTCGCAGACGGTGTTGACAGGGGGGCAGAGGTCGGCCGCGAGGTGCCTCACTTGTGGGGTCCCGCAGGGGTCAATTCTCTCGCCCCTGCTGTTCAACATCTATATGAAGCCGTTGGGTGAGATCATCAGTGGCTTCGGGGTGAGATACCAACAGTACGCTGATGACACCCAGCTGTACTTTTCCACCCCGGGCCACCCCAATGAAGTTGTTGAAGTGTTGTCCCGGTGTTTGGAAGCCGTACGGGTCTGGATGGGGAGAAACAGGCTCAAGCTTAATCCCTCCAAGACGGAGTGGCTGTGGATGCCGGCATCCCGATTCAGTCAACTGCAGCCGCGGTTGACTGTTGGAGGCGAGTTATTGGCCCCAAAGGACAGGGTGCGCAACTTAGGTGTCCTCCTGGATGATCGGCTGTCGTTCGATGATCATTTGACGGCCGTCTCCAGGAGGGCCTTCCACCAGGTCCGCCTGGTTCGGCAGTTGCGCCCCTTCCTTGATCGGGATGCCTTGTGCACAGTCACTCACGCGCTCGTTACCTCTCGCTTGGATTATTGTAATGCTCTCTATACGGGACTCCCCTTGAAGTGCACTCGGAGGCTTCAGTTAGTCCAGAATGCAGCTGCGCAGGTGATAGAAGGAGCTTCGCGTAGCTCCCATGTAACACCGCTCCTGCGCAGACTGCACTGGCTACCTGTGGCCTTCCGAGTGCACTTTAAGGTGTTGGTTACGACCTTTAAAGCGCTCCATGGCTTAGGGCCTGGGTACTTACGGGACCGCCTGCTGTTACCACATGCCTCCCACCGACCCGTACGCTCTCACAGAGAGGGACTTCTCAGGGTGCCGTCCGCCAAACAATGTCGGCTGGCGGCCCCCAGGGGAAGGGCCTTCTCTGTGGGGGCTCCCACACTTTGGAACGAGCTTCCCCCAGGCTTACGTCAAATACCTGATCTTCGGACTTTCCGCCGCGAACTGAAGACATACCTTTTTATTCGCGCGGGGCTGGCTTAAATTTTAAATTTTAAATTTTAAATTATATAAATTTTATCGATTTTAAATTTTCTACTAATTTTAAATGAGGTTTGGTTTTATAAATTTTAAAGTTCTAGGCTAATTATAATAAGTTTTTTAACTTGCATTTTAAATTGTATACTGTGGTGTTTGTATTTTATTGTTGCCTGTACACCGCCCTGAGTCCTTCGGGAGAAGGGCGGTATAAAAATCAAATAAATAAATAATAATTTCATGGCATTTATCCTATTGGAAAAATTAACTGGTTGTTCTGTGTATTTCACATTAGGCAACAACATTATCATTTTGTAATCATTATTACAAAATATAAATGAAATATAACACAACCTGATCCCCAAAGGAGGCTTGGCTCCCTAATTAAATTTGAATTCATTGTTTTTGTTTAATCTGTTTGCTTTGCTAAGAATGTCACAACAATGGAGGGTCCCTGGTGAAGAAAGTTAGCGTTTATTCCCGGCCCCTTGGAGATTTCCCAAACTATGGAAACATACTTTGTTAATAAATTTTTATCCAAATTTCTAATGTCAACAAAACATTTCTATATACTCATTTAAAAAGGCCTCATTTAAAACATGCTGAAAAGAAATGGAACAGACTCACTGGTCTCTGTCTTGGGTATAGATTAGGGTTGTTGCTAGACTGGTCCTATGTAGTGGGACCTAGAACTCAGCCCTGTCTGTGTTTGTTAGGAAGTGGTAGTAGGTATAGATAGATAGGTAGGGGGAGAGAGAGAGAGAGAGAGAGAGAGAGAGAGGGAGAGGGAGGGAGATATATATATATATATATATATATATATATCCATGTTTTCCTGAAAATAAGACCCGGTCTTATATTTTTTTTGGGCTCCAAACTAAGCACTAAGGTTTATTTTGGGGGAAATGCGATTTCAGGGTGAACGGCCTGGCTGGGCACCCCACCCCCTGATGTGGACACAAAAGGCAATGAGTACACGGGGCCCGACGTCTGGCAGCAGCTGCAACCCACTGGCCCCTTGGTTGGCGCATCCCGTGCAGTGTGAGTTGATTACCTGTCCAAGCAGCAGGCGGCAGCAGAGGCACGGAGGAGGCACATAATTTGGACATGCTGCATGGGCTGAAAGCAACATGAGAGACAGGATGGAGTGGGCAGGTGGCTGCGGGATGCTTGTCTTCACGTCTCTCTGCTTGCAGCCATCAGGATTGCCTGCCTTCCCCATATAAGAAACCTCAGAGAATGCTTGATAAGAAGCAATTAAAATTTAGCTATTACCTCCAATGGTCTGCACATATATTTACCATATTTTGGCTGAAATCCACAACACTCTTAACATGAGTTTAGCTTAGTTAGTTAAGAATGCATATGTTCTGATTGGCTATATCACCAGCATCTGGAACTGATAAAAGCATCAAGAACTGCAGACTTCTTATGCATAGGAGGATGATCAGACTAGTTACTATATGATACAAAAAAATAAATCTACATCTAATTTTTATATTTCAGTGTCAGTGACTCACTATATACTGATTCAACAAAAAATGTTATTTGATTTATTTGAAGCCATTTACCCCAAATATTAAATATATTAGGCTTTTTTAATAAAAAAGTTGTATATCAATTTTCTTTAGACATTGTATTATTAAGTTAAATTTTAATGTGCAGTCAATTTGGATGCACACCCAGATGAGGATCCTTATTTGCATGCTGATTATTCTCAGAGCCCTTCTCCATTGCTTAATTTAAAAAAACCCAAAAAGATCAATCACAATCTTATGATGAAAGGCAAAATTATGCTTTGATTTCAAGACATCCCTCTGTTTAAAAAAATATTTCTTGGTACATTCCCATCATTTTTTCACAGTCAGTGAACAGGTACATAGCCAGAAAATTGCATTTCATCATGGTATCTTAGAAATATTTGTTCAGTAAAGTGAGAATTGTTTTTCTCCTCTCTTCAGATTTTCTCCCAGTGAAAGAGATGCGCAATCTCACTTTTTTCACCTTTACCATGTGTTTATTATACACACAGAAGAGGGATAGGCAACTTTTGAGGTCAGTGAACACATATGAAATTTTAGAGAAATTACCTAGCTGTTCTCATAAAACTATTACAAGAAGCTAAGACATAACTTTGAATTTATTTTGTGCCTCCCACGGATCTGTTTTACCATAACTTTGTCTTTTCTAGGCAGATGGAGATACCATTCAAATAAAACTACCCAGATTTTTTAAATTATTATTTAGTTTCCTTTATTATTTCATGAATCTTCTGAATCCACTCCTGCTGCTTGACGTCTCCTTTGAGGACTTTGGCTTCATAATTCTTTCCTCCATACTTCTGATCTTCACTTAGGTACTTCATGTGGTATTTATAATCATCATCCCAGATATCTTTCCTGCAATCCATGCAAGACAGATGCTGACAGTTTCGGCACATATTCACATGCTTTTCCACCTGTCCCTTCTTCAGGGCTTCTCCGCAGCCATTACATGTGAAAAACACCATTCTGGAAAACTATATTTGTTTCTTCGAAGTCTGATTCATGGGTCTTCAACAAATCCACTTTCGTGTGAGGAGAGCTGCACCTTGCACGGTCGCTCAAACCGGCCAAGCTCCAGATGGAAGCCACCCTAGCGGAGTGGAATACATGGGGCGCAGGCAAAGAGGCCTGTTCTGGCAGCGTTCACCAAAACTACCCAGAACTGTTGGGTGTGGCAAAGAAGTTGAAAAATAAGTAAAGCACTAAGTTGCAGCCATTGACTATTTTTATTATCAAAAATTGTTCACAGGACACAGAATCATTCTACTGATAAAGATGCTATATGTTAATTAATTTTTAATTAAAAGAACTATAATCAGCAATTTATCTGAAGAGAACCGGCTGATCGTAAGCATAGTATTAGATATTTGAAGTTTTCTACAACACACTTGATATTGATAGCAATACATTCACAGATTTTCTGGATAAACATTTAAACTGAACAGTGGGGACAGAGAATTAAATGATACAGAAAATTTCTGTCCCCAGCAATCCAAAATTAATAAAATTAATAGGGTTATCCGTGCATGTAACGTAGATGTCTTTGTGGGTAAGATTATCAGCTCTGCTATCAAGCAAAACCAAGCATTTAATAGTGAGTGCCATACCATATGCACTAGTCAAACAGGTGGCAAGAAAGTAGGGGCAGTCTGGCACAACACAGGTTATGTATACAGTAAACACAAGGTCAATCCAAATGGACTCAAATGCCTATACACCAATGCACAGAGTATGAGGAATAAACAGGGTGAATTAGAAATTCAAGTAAATGAGGGCAGATATGATATTGTTGCCATTATGAAAACTTGGTGGGATGAAACCGGCAAATGGAACATACAGCTAGAGGGATATAAATTATTTAAAAGAAATAGACCAAATAAAAGAGGACGTAGAGTTGCACTATATATAAGAAATAACTACATCTCTACAGAAATAGAGCACAACAATGATGAAAATTATCTTGGATGTATTTGGGTCAATATTAAAGGGGTGAAAAACGATATTGCCATAGGTCTATACTATAGGCCACCCAACCAAACAGAGGAAGTAGACGAATCTTTTGCTAATCAGCTAGCTAAGGTATGTAGGAAGCACATCACAGTAGTAATGGGGGATTTTAACTACCCTGACATCATCTGGGAGACAAAATCTGCACCAAGTGGAAGATCCAACAGGTTTCTAACAAACCTAGCAGACAACTTCGTTTCCCAAAAAGTAGAGAAGGGAACAAGGGGATCAGCCATATTGGACTTAATTCTCACTAACAGAGATGAAATGATAGAAGGTGTTGAAGCTACAGGAACCTTGAGGGCAAGTGATCATGCAATACTCGAATTCAACATTATGCAAACACAAGTAGTAGAACAAAGTCAAACTAAAGTCTTGGACTTTAAGAGAGCTAATTTCAATAAACTTAGAGAGAGCTTGAGAAGTATTCCATGGATGAGAATCCTCAAGGGGAAAACAACTCAAGAAGCTTCGGAAATTTTAAAAAGTGAGATTATAAAAGCCCAGTCTAGCACAATACCAATGAAGAGGAAAAATAATAAATCTCAAAAGAAACCAGCACGGATGCATAAAGAACTATCTGACAAATTGAAAGACAAAATTGTGGCTATACACCGCCCTGAGTCCTTTGGGAGAAGGGCGGTCTATAAATAAAAATATTATTATTATTATTATTATTATTAAAAAGGTCAAGTATAAAAAGTAGAAAGGGGGGCAAATAACTAAGGCAGAATATCAGCAAATAGCCGAGCCTGTAAAGATGAAGTGAGGAAAGCTAAGGCTCACAACGAACAAAGGCTAGCGAAAAAAGTAAAAAATAACAAAAAAAGCTTCTTCCAACATGTTAAAAACAAGAAAAAAGTCAAGGAAACAATTGGCCCATTGCTGGGAGAAAGTGGCAAGAAGATGACAAGCAACAGGAAGAAAGCAGATCTACTTAACTCATTTTTTGCATCTGTCTTTACACAAAAGGAAAAAAAAATCCAATTTATCAAAAACAGCACCACAAAAAACAGATTAGGAACACAAGTTAAAATAGGAAAAAAAATGGTAATTGAATACCTGTCTAGCCTAGATGAGTTCAAATCACCAGGACCGGATGGAATACACCCCAAGGTTCTGAAGGAACTGGCAGATGAGATCTCAGAACCACTGAACTATATCTTTCAAAGATCCTGGAGCACAGGGGAACTGCCAGAGGACTGGAAAAGAGCTGATGTAGTTCCCATCTTCAAAAAAATAAAAAAAACAGATCCAGGAAACTACAGACCTATCAGCCTGACCTCAATACCAGGGAAGATTCTGGAAAAGATAATCAAGCAACAAATTTATTTATTTATTTATTTATTTATTTATTTATTTATTTATTTATTTATTTTGTCACAACAATATATATAAGTATCATACAAAAAGATTATATAGTATATAAACATATATATGAGTAAATATTAGGAGGTATAAGCATATATATATATATATATATAGGAAGAAGAAAAGAAAAACAATAGGACAGGAATGGTAGGCACGTTTGTGCTCTTATGCATGCCCCTTATGGTCCTCTTAGGAATGGAGTGAGGTCAACAGTAGAAAGTTTTTGGTTAAAGCTTTTAGGATTATGGGAAGAGACCACAAAATCAGGTAAAGTGTTCCAAGCACTGATGATTCTGTTACAGAATCATTGAACACCTAGAAGCAAACAAAGTAATAACCAAAAGCCAACATGGGTTTGTCAAAAACAGATCATGCCAGACTAATCTCATTGCATTCTTTGACAAAATGACAAAATTAGTGGACCAGAGGAATGCTGTTGATATAATTTACTTGGACTTCAGCAAAGCATTTGATAAAGTAGACCATAACCTACTACTAGATAAAGTAGAAAAATGTGGGTTAGACAGCACCACCACCAGATGGATTCGCAACTGGCTGACCAACCGCACTCAACGTATTGTCCTCAAGGGAACTACATCCACATGGAGGAAGTATGCAGTGTAGTACCCCAAGGCTCTGTTTTAAGCCCAGTACTCTCCAACATCTTCATTAATAACTTGGATGAGGCGATAGATGGGGAACTCATCAAATTTGCAGATGACACCAAGCTGGCAGGAATAGCCAACACTCCAGAAGATACAGAAGGATCTTGACAGACTTGAACATTGGGCGCTAACTAACAAAATGAAATTCAACAGTAAAAAAAGTAAGGTTCAACAGTGAAAAAAGTAAGGTTCTACATTTAGGCAAAAAACCCCAAAATGCACAGGTACCGTATATGTGGTACCTTGCTCAATAGTAGTAACTGTGAGAGGGATCTTGGAGTCCTAGTGGACAACCATTTAGATGTGAGCCAGCAGTGTGCAGCAGCTGCCAAAAAAGCCAACACAGTTCTGGGCTGCATAAACAGAGGGATAGAATCAAGATCACGTGAAGTGTTAATACCACTTTATAATGCCTTGGTAAGGCCACACCTGGAATATTGCATTCAGTTTTGGTTGCTTTGTTCAGTTTTTACGATGTAAAAAAGATGATGAGACTCTAGAAAGAGTGCAGAGAAGAGCAACAAAGATGATTAGGGGATTGGAGGCTAAAACATATGAAGAACGGTTGCAGGAACTCGGTATGTGTAGTTTAATGAAAAGAAGGACTGGGGAGACATGATAGCAGTGTTCCAATATCTCAGGGGTTGCCACAAAGAAGAGGGAGTCAAACTCTTCTCCAAAGCACCTGAGGGTAGAACAAGAAGCAATGGGTGGAAACTAATCAAGGAGAGAAGCAACTTAGAACTAAGGAGAAATTTCCTGACAGTTAGAACAATCAATAAGTGGAACAACTTGCCTGCAGAAGTTGTGAATGCTCCAACACTGGAAATTTTTAAGAAAATGTTGGATAGCCATTTGTCTGAAATGGTGTAGAGTTTCCTGCCTGGGCAGGGGATTGGACTAGAAGACCTCCAAGGTCCCTTCCAACTCTGTTATTATGTTATGTTATATTTAAGTCTGTTAGTAAACTGAGCAATTTTATTTGGAATGCATTTGTTTATTAGTTCAGTTTCCAGGGGACCCATTACCCAATGACTGTTTTATTTTACCTCTTATTTAGTGTTCAAAGGTTAATAAATCTTAGGTTTTAATATCTAAGATAAAAGTGATTTTCTTTCATATTATTTATATACCACTGAAAGTGTTTGGTTCATAGTTAAAACATATGATTTGCTTGTGTGGAGTTTAGCATGTTGTATGAACTCAGATAAATATAATTTAGTAATTGAAATGTATTTGAATATATGTAGCTCAGGTTGGAAGTTGGGCTGTTGGTGTGAGCTCTGAGCTTGACAATTTTGTTGCAAATGTTTCATCACCATCGAGGAGACATAGTCAATGTGCTTTAAACTGTGCTCGTCAGATGAGCACAATTCAAATTGCACTGATGATGTCTCCTCAGCCCAAATAATTCAGTAAATATGGACAAAAATCAATACTATAAAGATTTTATATGTAATGTAGTGATTAGATGCTCTCTCTGTTGCATGTTGTTTTGCTCAGCAAAATTTATTACTGAGAATTAGAAGATGTATGTGATATATATGTTCTCCATCTGAGCCAGAAGTCAACATGTTGATCTCAATATTTCAACCCATTATCTCTTTTCTCCTGCCTTCTAGAGTCAACAGCTATATGCATATCCATTCCCTGCTCTTAAAAGTTTCTGCCATCTGTTCTTTGTTTATAAAACAACTTTCTCTGGCATAAAAATTGGAGATTTCCTCCTCACCAGGCTCAACCTTTAAAATAGTTTAGCATAATGAATAAGATTATTGTGTTAACCCTGATAAGAAGAGTACAAGTATATATAGTAAGGCTTGCCTTTGAGAATTTACCCATGCTATCTAGCTACTCTATGCATCTGATGGTTTAATTGTATCTGATGAGTGCCCTGGAGGAGCAGATTATCTAGATCTGTTTCCATTAGGTTTCAGAGTAGAGTTTATTTATTTATTATTTATTTATTATTTAAATTTCTATACCGCCCTTCTCCCGAAGGACTCAGGGCGGTTCACAGCCAAATAAAATACACAATAATGTTACAATATAAACACAATTAAAATACAATTAAAAAACTTATTCAATTGGGCCGAAATTAAAAATTAGAATAAATAATAAAAACCCAATTAAAACCCATAAATTTAAAAAACTAACCCAGTCCTGCGCAGATGAATAAATGCGTTTTAAGCTCGCGACGAAAGGTTCGGAGATCCGGAAGTTGACGGAGTCCCAGGGGGAGTTCGTTCCAAAGGGCGGGAGCCCCCACAGAGAAGGCCCTTCCCCTGGGCGTCGCCAGACGACACTGACGCGCCGACGGCACCCTGAGGAGTCCCTCTCTGTGAGAGCGCACGGGTCGGTGGGAGGTATTCGGTAGCAGTAGGCGGTCCCGTAAATAGCCTGGCCCTATGCCATGGAGCGCTTTAAAGACATTCACCAAAACCTTGAAGCGCACCCGGAAGGCCACAGGTAGCCAGTGCAGTCTGCGCAGGATAGGTGTCACGGGGGAGCCACGAGGGGCTCCCTCTATCACCCGCGCAGCCGCATTCTGGACTAACTGAAGCCTCCGGATGCCCCTCAAGGAGAGCCCCATGTAGAGTGCATTGCAGTAATCCAGGCGAGATGTCACGAGGGCGTGAGTGACTGTGCACAAGGCATCCCGGTCTAGAAAGGGGCGCAGCTGGCGCACCAGGCGAACCTGGTGGAAAGCTCTCCTGGAGACGGCCGTCAGGTGGTCTTCAAAAGACAGCCGTTCATCCAGAAGAACGCCCAAGTTGCGCACCCTCTCCATCGGGGCCAATGACTCGCTCCCAACAGTCAGCCGTGGACTCAGCTGACTGTACCGGGATGCTGGCATCCACAGCCACTCCGTCTTGGAGGGATTGAGCTTGAGCCTGTTTCTCCCCATCCAGACCCATACGGCTTCCAAACACCGGGACAGCACTTCGATAGCTTCATTGGGGTGGCCCGGTGTGGAAAAGTACAGCTGGGTGTCATCAGCGTACAGCTGGTACCTCACACCGAAGCCACTGATGATCTCACCCAGCGGCTTCATATAGATGTTGAACAGAAGGGGCGAGAGAATCGACCCCTGCGGCACCCCACAAGTGAGGCGCCGCGGAGTCGACCTCTGCCCCCCCGTCAACACCGTCTGCGACCGGTCGGAGAGATAGGAGGAGAACGGTGCCTCTCACTCCCAGTCCCTCCAACCGGCGCAGCAGGATACCATGGTCGATGGTATCAAAAGCCGCTGAGAGGTCTAATAGGACCAGGGCAGAGGAACAACCCCTATCCCTGGCCCTCCAGAGATCATCCACCAACGCGACCAAAGCCGTCTCAGTGCTGTAACCGGGCCGGAAGCCGGACTGGAACGGGTCTAGATAGACAGTTTCCTCCAGGTGGAGGGGAAACTGATATGCCACCATACTCTCTACAACCTTCGCCGCGAAGCGAAGGTTGGAGACCGGACGATAATTACCTAAAATAGCCGGGTCCAGGGAAGGCTTCTTGAGGAGGGGCCTCACCACCGCCTCTTTCAAGGCGGCGGGAAAGACTCCCTCCAACAAGGAAGCGCTCGTAATCGCCTGGAGCCAGCCTCGTGTCACCTCCTGAGTGGCCAGCACCAGCCAGGAGGGTCCAGTAAACACGTGGTGGCATTCAGTCTACCCAGCAACCTGTCCATGTCCTCGGAGCCACAGGGTCAAACTCATCCCAGACAATATCACCAAGACCGCCTCAGGCGCCCGTCCGAATCGCCACAATTTTGGTCCAGACCGTCCCGAAGCTGAACGATTTTATCGTATAGATAACCGTTAAACTCCTCAGCACGTCCCTGCAACGGGTCATCCCGCTCCCCCTGGTGGAGGGGGGGGCGGGGCACCCGGAACAGGGCAGGTGGGCGGGTGTCTGCCGGCGCAAGGAGGAGGCGTAGCAACGCCTCGCTTCCCTCAGTGCCACTAGGTAGGTCCTAGTATAGGATCTAACTAGTGTCCGATCAGCCTCTGAGCGGCTGGACCTCCAAGAACTCTCTAGGCGTCTTCTCTGGCGTTTCATCCCCCTCAGCTCCTCGGAGAACCAAGGAGCCGGTTGGGATCTGCGCCGGGTCAGAGGCCGCAGAGGCACGACACGGTCTAAAGCCCCAGCCGCAGCCCGTTCCCAGGCTGCGGCTAGTTCCTCTGCCGTGCCGTGAGCCAGACCCTCAGGAAGTGGCCCAAGCTCCGTCCGGAACCTCTCCGGGTCCATCAGGCGCCTGGGACGGTACCAACGTAATGGTTCCGTCTCCCTGCGGTGTTGGGTAGCGGTCAGAAAGTCTAGGCGAAGGAGCGAGTGATCTGACCATGACAAAGGTTCTGTGACTATATCTCTCAAGTCCAGATCCTTCAACCACCGACCAGAGATGAAAATCAGGTCCAGTATGCCTCCCCCGATGTGAGTGGGGCCATCCACTACTTGAGTCAGGTCCAGGGCCGTCATGGAAGCCATGAACTCCCGAGCTACTGTCGATGACGAGCCGGCAGATGGCAAGTTAAAGTCCCCCATGACTAAAAGTCTGGGGGTCTCCACTGCCACCCCAGCAAGCACCTCCAGGAGCTCGGGCAGGGCGGCTGTCACGCAGCAAGGAGCCAGGTACGTGACCAGCAAGCCCATCTGACACCTATGACCGCACCTCACAAAGAGGGATTCACACCCGGCAATCTGAGGTACGGTGGTTTCTCTCGGCTCTAGACTCTCTTTAATAACAACCGCCACCCCCCCACCCCTACCCTGGGCCCTCGGCTGATGGAATGCACGGAAACCCGGTGGGCACATCTCGACCAGGGGCACGCCCCCTTCAGTGCCCAACCAGGTCTCCGTAACGCCTATAATATCCGCGGCACCCCCCTGAATCAGATGATGTATTAGGGGGGCCTTATTGGCCACGGACCGTGTGTTGCATAACATCAGACGAAGGCCCAGGCTCTGAGGGTCTTGACCATCCGGGGAACGGGAGAAGGGAGGGGGATCGGGGCGCGCGATCGCCTGCAGACATCGAGCGCGCCCCCCCCCAGAACGATACGGTCCCCCCCTTCCTCCATATCTGCCCCTCCCACTTACCGTGCAAATGGAACCACCCTCACCAAAAGGAACGCAATCCCCCCCTATAACCTCCGAACCCATTACAGAACCGCCACGAGCACGCGCAAGGACTGGCTCCCCACCCGGCGGGCTACTCCCAATACCCGTCCTAACCCTCCCACCCCCCCTCCCCGACGGGTTCTCTCCCCTACCCGTCGAATCCCTCCCCTCCCAACCCTTAAAATCCCCATTAAAACTCCCTTAAAAATCTCTTAAAACAGCTAATTAAAAGCCCTAAGCCTCCTATTTTAGCATGCCACCTCTCGGGCTCCAAAGCCCGTCCTCAAGGTGGGCCCTTGATAGTATGGAGGCCAAACCCGAGAGAGGGGCATCTCGCAGGGCAAGAAGGTCAGCCGCCGTGGCGTTCGCATCACCAAGAAAGTCCGGCAGGAGGCCCATCCTGGGCTGGTCAAAATGGTAACAGATGATACAGTGACCACAACCAGTCTGTCAGTCAGTCCTGATGGGAAGCAGTCAATAGTGATCCTCGTAGGGTAGAAAACAAAACCACTCATTCAGTCAGTTCACCACCCCCTATAAATAGTCAGGGGTGGACTAAGGAAGAAGGAGGGGGGGACGGACCGATGGTAGAGATGTTAAACAGGCCGTCCGCCGCCTTGAAGCGCCGAGGCAGGCCGCCGCCACCGGCCACCTTCGCCCAGCTGCCGCCGCCGAAAGCGTCCCATCGCCGCCGCATGAGGCCACCGACATCCCCCCCATCTAGGAAGGGACGCCAGTCACTCCACCGACGCCAGCGCCAGACGAAGAAGCCAGGCCGCCACCGCCGCCAGAAAGCCAACAAGGCCGACGGGGGCCCGGTAGGCCCTCCAGATCTCCACTGGGCGCAACTCCTCCGGGGCTCCTCCCCTCGCCCCCGAAGTCGCCCGTCATCCATCTTCCTCCACGACTGAAGCCTCCTCCATCAGGGCGGGGATCTAAGGGGGCCCAAGGTGTCAGAGGCCCCCGCCGCCGCCGCTGCCGCCGCCAGAACACCAAAAAGGGCCGGCGGCAGCCCGGCAAGCCGCAGGCCGCCCAGTAAGCCGCCCGGCTAGCTGCCAGGGCCGCCACTGCTTCCTCCCACGGGCGGGGTCCACGGGGGCCCTGAACATCAGAGACCCCCTGTCGCCGTCACTGCCGCCGCCGCCGCCAGACCGCCGAAAAGGCCGGCGACAAGCCGCGGCCGCCCGGCAAGCCGCCCGGCAAGCCGCCAGGATCACCGCTGCAGCAGGACGCTCTGGGGCTCCTCCCAACGCCCCCCGAAGTCGTCCTGCGCCAAGTCACCCCTCCTCCGGGTGACTGGATGTTCTTCCATCAGGGCGGGGGCCCAAGATGTCACCAAGCCCCCCCCCAGAACCGGACAAGGCCCGAAAAGGCCCACCGCCGCTCCCCCGATCAGCAGGGTGGCGCCATCTTGGACATGCTCAGTAAGCCTAAAAGTTTAATATTGCAACAGCTTTGATCATGCCTTTTGATCACCTGCAGATTTGAGATGGTCCTTGTTCTCTTTAGTGGCTTTAGGTATCATTGACCACAGTATCCTCTAGAGCCAGCTCCATGGGTTAGGGATTCGGGGTTCTGTGTTATAGTGGTTCTCTTCCTGTCTCAAGGGCCGGGTACAGTTGGTGTTGATAGGTCTCTCCTTTGTGGCATGTCCTAGAATTCTATTCTCCCCCCTCCTTTTCAACACTTACATGAAACTGCTGGATGAGATAATTCATTAGTTTGGGGTCCTTTATTGCTTTAACTGGGATGACCTTTGGGTAACCATGCTAGATTTCTTTTGATATAGTATAGAATTCTTTACTCATCCTTCCCAGGAACATCCGGTCCTCCATCACCATAATGAAGCAGCACAGTGATTGCTTAACAGTCCACACTGACAGCACATAATCAATCATATGTGACAGATAAATGCTATCTTTTTGGCTTAATGTGATCTGCAAATTGCATATTCTTATCCCTAGGACTACAATACAAGGAATAAGCTACAGTAGGACTCTAAAAAAATGTGTACACTATTTACAGGAATTTTTTAAAGTTGGAAAATTGAGGGTTAAATAAATATATTTGTATGTGTCACATTGTTTTTACCTCTTACGTAGGAAATCTTCCAAAATTTGGCTCATATGAATGTATGCAATGGAATTTAATGCTGTATTCCAAAATTGGATTAAATTAATGTTTCTTTGAATTGCATCAGTTCAGAAGCTCTTAGGAAAAGGTATAGCTTAGCAAAAGAAATGTATGCTTTCATTTCCTAAGAACTTAGTGAGCAAAATCTCAAAAAGTCACAGATGAGATTTTGGCCTATTTTATAAAGTTTTAAAATCTTCTCAATGGAATGTATTTATTTATTGGGTTTCAAGACCCACCGTATTCCAAAAAGACGCTGGACAATTTATATTTAAGATTATTACATTAAAGGTAGCCAGTGTATGATTTCCACTGATTTGCAACTATTTATTTTCAGCTTTTATGATTTTCTAAAGAGTTTCAGAAAATTCTCCCTGTCTCCTGTGGGCACATCATCCTTGTCCTTTGTTTCATTTTATAGGTTCTTCAATTTTGGGACTGTCTTGTCACTGGGGAAGATATTGTCACTGACCAGATGAGGTGGAAAATAAATCCGTTTATTGAAATACGATTTTTAAAAAATCATATTCCAGGAACACTTAATCCCAGTAGCACGAAATACCTAGTAACTCATTTAAACCCCTGTATTTTCAGCCTTAGATTCCTTTCACTTCCTAAAGCCGAGCAACTGATGCAGCTTTCTCCAAAATAGAATTAATCCTTCGTTTCAGTTTTTAAAGTGATTTAGCAAAAAAAACCAGACAGGTGTCCGGATTTTCCTGCCATTGCGCACTTTCGCGCATTGGGAGGAAAATCCCGAGTGAGTAGGAATAAACTATATTTTGGGGGGAAGAAGAACCAGTAGGGGGAGGAAAATGGTCAGCTGACCTCTTCTCTTTCACGTGACTTTCTTTACACTATGGCTGCGCCCAGGCACAGTTTGCTTCGTGTGGTTTACACTTGCTGGCTTCTGTGGCTGCGGTCCGCAGAGTGCTTAGACGGTAGCGAAGACAAAGGGGAGCCCAGGGAAGAGGAAGATCAGGGAGCCTGTGGTTGCAGCAACAGTCGGGCTAGCGGCGCGGAAAGAGCTGCACAGAAATACTCTCGGGAGGCGAATGTTTCCCAGCAGCCAAAAGATCGCCGTGGAGACGACCGCTCGAAAAACGAGGGAATGAAGGTAGGTAAACGGGGCGATAGGTTGGTGGCTTTAATGAGGAATGAAGGTTTAATGATGGGATGGCGAACAGCGTTGCTGGAGCGCCTGACATAACTTTAAGCGTGATTGCTAGATGTCTTTTTCAGTTCACCGTTTCTTATCGTATGTGCAATGAAAAACAAAACTAAGGAACAACCATCTCAGTCACGTGTAGCAAGCAATTTATAACTTAAGCCCTCATGCCAAGAGGTTCCAGCCTTTGCTAACCGAGCACTAACGTTATCGAAATATGTTGGATTTCACCCGGGTCTAGATTAAAACATGTTGAGGTCCTAAGCTATGTGAAGCTTTATGTTTACTAGCATTAAAAATGCATTAAAACAAGGATAATTAAAAATAGGACATTCCCGAGTACCCATTTGGCAAGGATTCAGCACAAACCAATAATCTTAGCCAAATAAGTTACTTTGAAAAATCCTATTCACATTAGGAATACTGTCAGCTGAAAATATGCTGTGCTTTCTTTTCAGTTTTAGAGATAATGTACAAAAGCATGAGCTGTTACACAGTTAAGTCCTAGTACATTTTTTAAAAACACTTGAATTGACATTAGTTCTGCTTTGTATCTTAGCCAAAGTGGCACTGAGTAGTGGAGATTATATATTCAGGTGAGAGGTGAAAGTAATTTGAATAAAGAAAGGGAAAACGTTTTTTTTTCTGTTGGGTCAAATGGGTTAGAGAATTGAAAATGTTTAAATGAGCAAGATACTGCAATAGAATGGTGACAGAGGAGGACAAAAGAGAGTTTGAAAACTGGATTACCTGAATAAAGGAAATATGAGGGACCCTAAAACTACCCATTACAGGAGAAGCCAATAATCTGGCCACTGCATACGTGCCTTGGAAGATCTCGAAGTTACTGTTTTTTTGTGAGTTTTGGGTGGAAGCAGAAAGCTGCAGCTATATAGAAATCCATTGATCTGTTGATAGGTATTATGATATTGCAAAACTGGGATCCATGAAAAAGAAAACTTTAAGTGACCAACCATATCCACAGGGTCTGAAGAATGATGGCCAATGTGATAGTTGTTATAGTTTAACATGCAGATGAGCAGCCAAAGTGCCGAAAGCAAAGGCTGAAGATTAGTTGAAAGTCTGCTCTAGAAAGTTGGTGAAAGTGGAAGAGACATAAAAGTGAATAACAAAAACTGGTTCTGAAAGATATTACAGTAGATTGGATTGGAGGAAGAATAGATGGGATAATTTATGATGAGAACAATTTGTGGCAGAGTGGTAATGAAGTGCTCCTCTTCATTGGATTGAGAATTATAGGGATGTCTGCATCTGTTAGACTCAAGTGAGAGCAGGTTCTGAAAGGTAGAGGCTGGAATAGGATGGCTACAATGGGACTCGGCCAAAAGCAGCCATGTGGGGAGAGGTTTTTTTATATATTGGAACATGTAACATTCAAGGTTCTAGGGATGGGCTAAAGTAATATCAGTGTGCCCATGAGCAGCCCCTTCCTTTTTTATATGAGTTGTGATGTCTCAACACCATCAATCGCTACTAGCCAAAAACAATCAATGCCACTAATGGAAATTGAATTCCAAAACATCTGTAAAGTATTATGTTGGAGAAATGCTGACTTAGACTAGTCTGATCACTGGATTTTCTAGCATCTAATTCTAAAATATGATTACTGCAAAAATATGTTTAACTACCATGTGTGTGTGCTTTTATCACATGAAACATCTGGAGATTTTAATTTTTTTTATAAATCAATAAATGTACTATTTGTTTATAAGGTGATGTTTCTTTTCAGCCAATCTGGCAATGTAAAATATATACTTTTAAATTTTAGAGGTACTGTGTGTATGTTTATATATATATATCCAGCAAATTGTGGATTAATCAGCTAACCATAGTTAAAGCAAGATATGGCATAGTGTTGTGTAAGTACTGACAGATCAGGAAACGGACATGATGGAGGCCTGATCAGAGGATCATAGATCATTTGACAGCTTCCGTTCACTTCCTGACAATCTGTGCTGCGAAGGGAGGTCAGAGTATTCTGCCCTTCCCTGTTCAGAAGGAGGCAGAGATCAAAGTCTTCACCCCCAGGGCTATAGCTCAGAGTTTCTTGGAAGACAGAGTGCTCTGCTTGATCCTTCAAGGAAGAACTTTAATCCCTTCAGCACCAAGCCGAGAATGTTATTTTCTCTTCCTGCTTGAGAACAAGCATCAGTAAGCTCAAGATATGAAATTATCCTTGCCTATCCATAAAATAGGGAAGAGTGTCTCCCCTTAATTCTATAGGTTATTTTTCTGCAGGAGATGGAATATGTATTTAGTTCACATCTGTAACATGTATATTCACTCTGTTTTCAAGTATATAACAGCTTTCCAAGAGAGAATGAAGGTTAATTCCTCCCCTTTGCACTACTTTTTAGTCAAGAGCAAAGCGCAATGAAGGTAAGCTATTTGAACAGGTGAATTTTGATTAAAAGTTATCATCAAATCAAGGTCACCTTCTATTACCTGCATTCTTGCAATTTTCTTGGCATCATTATTTGCCATTCTCTTTTGCTAGATTTTGTTTTAATATCCTGGTCTAGGCCAACTTCCTTGGGTTTCTCAAATAATCCCCATCAAAGTATTAAGCAGGTTAGCTTTCTTTGGCTTCTGACAGCATCCAAGATTGGCTAGATGATGTTATGCTATGCCAGATTTGGTTTAAGACTTTATTTTAAACAACATATCCTTAATTGTAAGATCAGTACAGCATTAGAAGGGATTGTCAAGATGGCTGTTTCTGGAAGTACTTTTAGTTATAGGATTAAGATACAATGTTGACTACAATTGTTATTGTTGTTCAGCCATTAAGTAGTGTCTGACTCTTTGTGATCCCACACCAGGCCCTGTCCTCCACTGTTTGAATTTCCCAAATTCATGTTTTTTGCATCAGTGACACTGCAAACATCTCATCCTTGACTGCTTCCTCTTCTTTTTGCCTTCAATTGATTACAGTTAGCTCTTGTATATTTTTCCTTTTCATGCTTCTGTTAAATATGTAGAATTTGATTCAAATACCATTTTGCTGGCTTAAAACATGCTGTCATTGATTAAAATAGTTTACGTTATAAGAATGGCATGTGATTCTAAAACTGTTTAATCAGCAACTATTTAAATCTGCATAATGATCAGATTTCAGTTGTATTGAGAATAAAATTAGCATTCTCCACAAACCATCTGACTTAGTTTTTCATTTATCTTATTCCCATCAAGTCATTCAGGGCAAATGCATCAAGGAAAAAAACCCTAGATTTCTTGAAAGATCTTTATTGTTACTACGGTAAGGTAAAGGAGTCCCTATGGATTTTACTCCGCTAGTCGTTGCTGGCTCTAGGGGATTCTGCCCATCTCCGTTTCAAGACCATTGAGCCAGTACTGAGGTCACATGGCTAGTATGATGTCATGGAATGCTGTTGTAGTCCCACCAAAGTGGTACCTATTTATCTACTCATATTTGCATTCTTTCAAACTGTTAAGTTGGCAGAAACTGGGTGAGGATGGGAACTCATCCATCAACCCTTGGGTCTTGAACTTGGGATGCCAGTTTTTTCAGCTGACAAGCCCAGCATCTTAACCACAGAACCACGCACCACCCTGTTATTACAATAATGTAACATAATCTTGAAAGTCTACCCAAGTAATTGTGCATGACCTATAGAGTTAAGATAGAGTTACTTTCTCACATTTTCCCCTCCCCTGGATTCAATAAACCCATTTGAAATGGCCCTGCTTCCTCCTTTAACTTTGCTCCCTCTGTTTTAACACGGTTTGCTAAGCAGTTTACTTATACATATTTCACATTTCTGAATGGCCCATTTCCCTTAAAGAGGGATACAGGGTGGTTGTACAATACAGTGTACAGCATACAATAAATGCAGCAAATATGCAAAATTAAAATGCTAGAGTTAAAATTTTAAAATTGGAAATTTTAAAAATTATAAAAAAATTTAAGGAGGCAAGAAAGAAAATTTCCAAGTTGAGAAAAGCAAAGGGAGGGCTTTCATGGCAGCAACCAATCCCATGACTTCATATGATACATCTTAGGCCCCCGCCCTGATGGAGGAAGATCCAGCCATCCTAAAAAAGGGTGGCTGGGCGCTGTGTGACTCCGAGGGGCGGTGGGAGGAACCCCGGAGTCACAGCGCCTTGCAGGTAATCCTGGCGGCCTGCCGAGCCGCCGCCAGCCTTTTCGGTGTTTTGGCGGCGGCGACGGTGGGGGGGCGCTGACATCGCTCCCTGGACTCCTGCCTGGAAGAGTCAGGCAATCTGAAGAAGGTTTTAGAGTTTGGGCGTCTCCGGGGGCGATGGGAGGAGCCCCGGAGGGGCTGCGCCCCAATGAAGATCTGGAGGGCCGCCCGGGCTCCAGCGGCCTCGCTGAACTCATGGTGGCGGTGGCGGCGGCGGCCTGGTTCTCCTCGCCGGGTGTTGGCGCTGGTGGAACCCCGGGACTGCTGGCGGGTCTTGGCGACTGGTGTCCCCTCCCGGATGGTGGAGATTCCAGCGGCTTGCTTGCAGTGGCGATGGGGCTTTCCCAGTGGCGATGGCCGGGCGGAGACGGTAGGCGGAGGCGGCCTGCCCCGGTGCTTTGAGGCGGCGGATGGCCCGGTAGGCCCAAGGTGGTTGTGACCTTGCCCTAATGGCGTGGATATTTTTTTTTTTTTTTTATTGAAAGAGTTTTAAAAAAACAAAAACATTTCCCCCCCTTTTTTCCCCCTCCCTCCCAAAAAAAAAAGAAAAAAAACACACCCCCCTCCCTCCCCCACCCCCCGGCTTCCCGGGTCAATCACAAGGTAAAGTTATACATAAACCAAACATAGAATAAAATTTTCCCTTCCAATCCAAATAACCACATCCAAAGCTTTTCGTCTCCCAACCCTCTCCCCATTACATAAAATAACTTTCTAATTATTCAAAGGCAATCTGATATTTCTTAATCTGATATCTGTTTTGTAAATAATCAATCCATTTTTTCCATTCAATTAAATATCTTTCCTGCGTATTGTCTTTTAAAAACGCTGAGATTTTAGCCATCTCAGCCAAATTAATAACTTTCAATATCCATTCTTCTATTGTAGGTATCTCTTCTTTCTTCCAGTATTGTCCAATCAATAGTCTTGCTGCTGTTATTAAGTTCAAAATCAATTTAGTCTCAATCCCTGTACAATCCGTTATAATTCCCAAAAGGAAAAATTGTGGCAGGAACTTTATCTTCTTCTTCAGTACATTTTGAACACCTCGGAAATATCTTCGTTTTCTTCACCCTAGAAAGCAAGTCATTAGAAATTAAAATAAAATCAATGCGTGAAAAAGATTGATGCCTATCAGAAAAAAAAGTAAAATCTCTCTCATCTGGATTCCGTAACCTCCATATATCTCTAAACTCAAAGTCTTCCATCATTTCAAAAAAGGATTTTGGTAATTTTGCATGTATAGGTATCTTCTTGGAGGAGGTTCTCTTATCCCTTCTTGTATCAATTACTCCATTCCAGTCTCCTAATAAAATAAACGAACTATAATCCCAGAGGGTCAACCTCTCATGTAACATTTTGTAAAACTTTTCTTGTTGCTGATTAGGTGCATAAATACCTATCAACAAAGTCTTTTTTGCATCTATCACCAGTTCAATAGCAATAAATCTTCCTTGAATATCTGCCTCAATTAGCTTAGCTGGTAAATCCTTCCTGATATATACAACAATTCCATGCTTCTTTTCCAAAGCTGATGCAACAAAATGGTTACCCAATTTTGAATTAATTAAATATTTTTGGTCTGATAATTTTATATGTGTCTCTTGCAAACAAATCACATCATTTTTAAATTGTTTCAAGTAGTGAAATATTTTCCTTCTTTTCTGAGCTGAATTCAAGCCATTAACATTCCATGACAAGATTCTATTTGCCATTACTGGCCTCCTGAAGCTTTGAAGCAGACAACGGAAGCTCCTCCTCCGGTATCTTCCGTCTAGCTCCTCCCACAGCTTCCATAATGGGATCCTGACTTTTACTTTGAGACTGTTGCTCTTCTTTACGCTTAAGGGCTCCTCTTGTCACCCTTTGCTCTTGTGGTTCCTCTAATACTGGCAGCAATAAAGGCTCTTGGGTCACCACGCCTTCTTGAGTCTCTTGAAGTTTTCTATCACTTCTATTTCGACTTACAAAACTGTAGAAAGAAAATCCTTTGCCTTTAAAACAGTGTCAATTCTATATCTCCTTCCTTGATAGAATAGTGTCAGTCCAACTGGCACCTCCCATCTGAATTGAATCTGATGTTTTTTAAGTCCTTGTGTAAAAAGCAAATTCCTTCCTGTCTCTTAACATCTTTGAAGGAATCTCTTTCAACACCTTCAACTCCTGTTCTCCAATTTTTAAAGTTGTCTGATATGAAACTTGCAGAATTTGATTTCTCATAGTCCTTTTCACAAAATAAACCACAATGTCCCGAGGAAGCTTTCTCTGTCTTGCAATCCAAGAATTAACTCTATATATTTTATCAATTTGGTAAGCTACCTCTTGGTGGTCCGCTTCAATAAATTCAGCCAATGCTTCTGATATAATTTTTCTTAAGTCTTCTCACGCTCTTCTCGCATACCACGAATTCTAAGAGCTCCTTCCATAAGTTTATATTGTAATATCACAACCTGATCTTCATTTTGATCCACTTTTTTCTGAACACCTTTCATTTCGTCTTCTAAATGCTTATTTGACTGAGAGATCTGTTGCATTTCCACTTCCAATCCTTCAATTTTTACTCAGTCCTTGAACTGCCATAAGAATATCTTCTCTTATTTTTGCATTAAAATTCTCCATCATCTCTTTTGCCTATCTTCAGAAAGTTTTAATTGTTCTTTCAATATTTCCTCAAGACTTGGTTCAGATCCCTTCTTCCAGAAGGCTTTAAAGGTTTAGCTGCCATTCTGTCTTCAAAAGAATCAGGAATGCAAACTTAATAACTCTCCTTCCCTCCTTTCAGTATAAAAAAACTCCGTTTGTAACAATCCACAAATAACGCTGCTTCATCGTACTAAAAATTTTTACTTTCACTTTTAGGCGCCATTTTAAAAGTCAATTAATCAAAGACAAAGAAAGGTTTCAAGTTTCAAAAAGGGAGTCGGTACTTGCCGTGCTGATTCTGCATCAAAGTTCGAACGCTTGTGAAATTCCCGTCTGCTTGGAATATCAATCAATTTAATAAGTCCTCTAGAGCAGAAGCGACATTCCTCTCCTTTTCCCTGATAAAAACAGGGGCGTGCTGAAGTTGGAAGGAGTGGAATTCGGTGGGGTCATAAATCCAGGAAAATTCGCTCTTGAGAGCAAACCCCCTGTCAGACCTGCCACTCTTCCACAATTCTGATAACCTCTTTCACCCAGAGATTATGCTAAGCTCAGTGAACAGTGATTTATTTTCTGTTTCACTGACTTTTACAATCTTCTAACACGGAGTGCTCTTTTAGAGCACCCAGCAGGAGGGTGACGTCACTGGAGCCTCCATGGCGTGGATATTTGATAGCACCGGAGGAAGGCCCGCGGGCCCAGCGGATGCCCCTCCATTATTTACCATCTTTAAATAATATCTTTACCATCGTTCCTCCCCCCTTCTTCCATAGTCCACCCCAGGTTGTTTGTATGAGGTGGTGAATTGACTGAGTCAGCGGTTTGGTCATCTACCGCACATGGATTACCTCTAACTGTTTCCCATCAGGACAGACTGGTCATGGTTACTTTACCATCTGCTTTGTCACCTGCTACCATCTTGACCAGCCCAGGATGGGCCTTTTGCTGGACCTTCTCAGTGATGCGAACATTTACGGCGGCTGACCTACTTGCCCTGCGAGATGCCCCTCTCTCGCGGGTTTGGCCCTCCAGATTATCGAGGGCCCACCTTGAGGACGGGCTTTGGAGTCCCGAGAGGTGGCATGCGAAAAATAGGAGGCTTAGGGGTTTTTTAATTAGTTGTTTTAATAGATTTTTTAAGGGGAGTTTTAAAGGGGATTTTAAGGGGGGGGAGGGAAGACGACGGGTTTGGGTTGGGGGTGGGGGCAGGTGTTGGGGGAAACCCGCCGGGTGGGGTATCAGTTCCTGCGCATGCTCGTGGCGGTGAGTTAATAGGTCCGAGGGTTACGGGGGGAGTTCAGGTTCCACTAGTGGAGGGTGGTGCTATTTGCACGGTATGGGGGAGGGGCAGATTTGGCGGAAGTGGGGGCTCGGATCGTGTTAAGGGGGTGCGCGCTCGATGCTTGCAGGCGATCGCGTGCCCCGAGCCCCCAGACTTTTTCCGTTCCCCGGATGGTCGAGACCCTCAGAGCCTGGGCCTTCGGCTGATGTTGTGTAATGCACGGTCCGTGGCCAATAAGGCCCCCCTAATTTACGATCTTATTCAGGGGGGTGCCGCGGACTTTATAGGCATTACGGAGACCTGGTTGGGCGCAGAAGGGGGCGTGCCCCTGGTACAGATGTGCCCGCCAGGCTTCCGTGCATTTCATCAGCCGAGAGCCCAGGGTAGGGGTGGAGGGGTGGCGGTTGTGATTAGAGAGAGTCTGGAGCCGAGGGAGACCACTGTACCTCAGATTGCCGGGTGTGAATCCCTCTTTGTGAAGTGGGGCCATAGATGTCAGATGGGCTTGCTGGTCACGTACCTGGCTCCTTGCTGCATGATAGCTGCCCTGCCCAAGCTCCTGGAGGTGCTTGCTGGGGTGGCAGTTGAGACCCCCAGACTTTTAGTCATGGGGGATTTTAACCTGCCATCTTCCGGCTCGTCATCGACAGCAGCTCGGGAGTTCACGGCCTCCATGACGGCATTGGACCTGACTCAAGTAGTTGATGGCCCTACCCACACTGGGGGTGGTACACTCGATCTGATTTTTGTCTCTGGTCAGTGGTTGAGAGATCTGGACTTAAAGGAAATAGTCATTGAACCTTTGTCATGGTCAGATCACTCTCTCCTTCGCCTGGACTTTCTGACCGCCATCCAACACCGCAGGGAGATGGAGCCGATACGTTGGTTCCGTCCCAGGTGCCTGATGGACCCGGAGAGGTTCCGGACGGAGCTTGGGCCATTTCCTGAGGGTCTGGCTCACGGCACGTCTGAGGAACTTGTTGCGGCCTGGGAACGGGCCGCGGCGGGGGCCTTAGACCGTGTCGTGCCTCTGCGGCCTCTGACCCGGCACAGGTCCCAACCGGCTCCTTGGTTCTCCGAGGAGCTGAGGGGGATGAAGCGCCGGAGAAGATGCCTAGAGAGTTCCTGGAGGTCTAGCCGTTCAGAGGCTGATCGGACACTAGTGAAGTCCTATACTAGGACTTACCTAGTGGCATTGAGGGAAGCGAGGCGTTGCTACACCTCCTCCCTCATTGCGTCGGCAGATAACCGCCCAGCCGCCCTGTTTCGGGTGACTCGTTCCCTCCTTCATCAGGGGGAGCGGGATGACCCGCTGCAGGGACGTGCTGAGGAGTTTAACGGTTATCTATACGATAAAATCATTCAGCTTCGGGACGGGTTGGACCAAAATTGCGGTGACTCAGGTGAGACGCTCGAGGGTGGTCTTGGTGACATTGTTTGGGATGAGTTTGACCCTGTGGCTCCCGAGGACATGGACAGGTTGTTGGGTAGGTTGAATGCCACCACGTGTTTACTGGACCCGTGCCCCTCCTGGCTGGTGCTGGCCACTCAGGAGGTGACACGAGGCTGGCTCCAGGCGATTACGACCGCTTCTTTGGTGGAGGGTGTCTTCCCGGCCGCCTTGAAAGAGGCGGTGGTGAGGCCCCTCCTTAAGAAGCCTTCCCTGGACCCGGCTGTTTTAGGTAATTATCGTCCGGTCTCCAACCTTCGCTTCGCAGCGAAGGTTGTAGAGAGTATGGTGGCATATCAATTTCCCTTGCACCTGGATGAAACTGTCTATCTAGACCCGTTCCAGTCCGGTTTCCGACCCGGTTACAGCACGGAGACGGCTTTGGTCGCGTTGGTGGATGATCTCTGGAGGGCCAGGGATAGGGGTTGTTCCTCTGCCCTGGTCCTATTAGACCTCTCAGCGGCTTTCGATACCATCGACCATGGTATCCTGCTGCGCTGGTTGGAGGGATTGGGAGTGGGAGGCACCGTTTATCGGTGGTTCTCCTCCTATCTCTCCGACCGGTCGCAGTCGGTGTTGACAGGGGGGCAGAGGTCGGCCCCGAGGCGCCTCACTTGTGGGGTGCCGCAGGGGTCGATCCTCTCGCCCCTTCTGTTTAACATCTACATGAAGCCGCTGGGTGAGATCATCAGTGGTTTCGGTGTGAAGTACCAGCTGTATGCGGATGACACCCAGCTGTACTTTTCTACACCGGACCACCCCAACGAAACTATCGAAGTGCTGTCCCGGTGTCTGGAGGCCGTACGGGTCTGGATGGGGAGAAACAGGCTCAAGCTCAATCCCTTCAAGACAGAGTGGCTGTGGATGCCGGCATCCCGGTACAGTCAGCTAAATCCGCGGCTGACCATCAGAGGCGAGTCATTGGCCCCGATGGAGAGGGTCCGCAACTTAGGCATCCTCCTGGATGAACGGCTGTCTCTAGAAGATCGTTTGACGGCCGTCTCCAGGAGAGCGTTCTACCAGGTTCGCCTGGTACGCCAGTTGCGCCCCTTTCTGGACCGGGATGCCCTATGCACGGTCACTCACGCACTCGTGACGTCTCGCCTGGATTACTGCAATGCTCTCTACATGGGGCTCCCCTTGAAGGGCATCCGGAAGCTACAGTTAGTCCAGAATGCGGCTGCGCGGGTGATAGATGGAGCCCCCCGTGGCTCCCGCATAACACCCATCCTGCGCAGACTGCACTGGCTACCTGTGGCCTTCCGGGTGCGCTTCAAGGTTTTGGTGACCACCTTTAAAGCGCTCCATGGCATAGGGCCGGGTTATTTACGGGACCGCCTACTGCTACCGAATACCTCTCACCGACCCGTGCACTCTCATAGAGAGGGACTCCTCAGGGTGCCGTCAGCGAGGCAATGTCGCCTGGCGACGCCCAGGAAGGGCCTTCTCTGTGGGGGCTCCCACCTCTGGAACGAACTACCCCGGACTTCGTCAGCTTTGGACCTTGGACCTTCCTTGGGCTTAAAACATACTTATTTAATTGCGCAGGACTGAGTTAGATTTTAAATTTATGGGTTTTAAATTGGGTTTTATTTCTATATTTTTAATTATTGGGCTTTTAGAATAAGTTTTTTAATTGTTTTTATATTGTATTTATGTGTTTTTAAGTGCCTGTAAACCGCCCTGAGTCCTTCGGGAGATAGGGCGGTATATAAATATGATCAAATAAATAAATAAATAAAATAAATAAATCTTTCTTGATTAGAACTTATATAAGTAATAAGAGATTAGTTCTTTTTTAAGGCATAGCATTTATGTGGTGGTTCCATTTCTGAAGGATTTGTAAGCTCAAAAGAGACTAGGTGTCTCAAGCTATCATCAAAAATCAAGCTGTTCCATCCATATTGCTGTATAATTGATTGTTCTGCCAAGTCTTTGATATAAAATTTAAGGCTGTATTCAATGATGGGATTCAAGTAATTTAACAAATGGTTCTCCGCCCTAATGATTTCTTCCAACAACCATTTTGAAAAAACTGATCAGAAAGTTAACAAACAGTTCTCCCGAAATGGCTGAATCCCACCACTGGCTGTATTGGAAGTTTTCAGTAAACTTGCTCGTCTTAATACTGCTACAGCTTCATTGATTTGCACTATATAGGTTGTTGCTGTTGGTCTGCAACACTTATTTGTTGTCCTAGGTTCCCTGTTAATGTTGTCCTGGGTTCCCGCAGGAACGGGTCTCAGCCCTCGCTGAGACAATTTAGTGGGTCCTCGCAAGGACGAAAGAAGCCAAATAAAAGACACCACACCAGGAGTTCTTCAAGAGAGAGAGCACGAAGAAAGGGGTTGTAAAAAGGAAGCGTAAAAAAGGGGTCCCCCTTAGATCGCAACAGTCTCTTTTATTATGCAGTTTTAGCAGGGAGGGGTAACTACAGCAAGGAGGGAATTAGCATATAGAAACTTAACATCACCAATCAGCAAGCGTTTAGAGTATACGTATTAGCAAAATACCACATGGTTTTCAGGAAATCATGCATTTTACCTGAATCGAAACCCAACTCAGGAAAGGGGCCTAATTCAGGGAAAACAAAACTATGCATAACTATGCATCTAACTCAGGGAATGTTCAGCGGAATAGAAACCTAATTCAGGGAAAGACTATTAATCATGTCTGTCATGTAGCACTGAAAAAAGTCAAGTCAAGTTCTCCCGGCTGTGAGGCCTAAGAAAACCTGAACCAATGATATATCCATATGTCCTCTGTTTTTATTTTTTAAGATGGGTAAAATTCTTCTAAAGCTATGACATCCCCAGTGGATCCCCCCTCCGGGAGACCCCGCAGGGAGTCAGTACACTTTTCCAAAGGAATGGTTCCCGATTCAGAGTCTTCATCAGCCTCAGAGGCTAATTCTAAAAGAGGTTGTTTATATTCATTTTCAACAGTGTTTCTTAGCAAGAGGACATCATCTCCAATACTGTTTAGTCGTTGTTTCAAAAATGCGAGAACTCTCCCCATGACACATGGGCCAATTGTACATGCAAGGAGCAATAAAATCAGAGGACCAGCTAGGGCAGAGAGGAGGGTGGTCAACCAGGGAGAGAGATTAAACATTCCCTGATACCACGTGTGGGATTGAGAACGCTCTTTTTCTCTATCTTTCAATCGGGTATTTAATTCTGCCATAGAGTCAAGCACAACACCAGAACTTTCAGTGTAAAAACAACATTCTTCTTTCAAAGCTACACACAGACCGCCCTGTTTTAAGAATAGCAAGTCCAAACCCCTTCTATTTTGTAACACAACTTGGAGAGAGAGGTCAGGAATTTTGGAGGCAACCAAAGATTGCTCAATGCGTTTGAGATCAGCATCTATTTCAATACTGAGCCTGCGAATGTTTTTGTCAGCCACAACCATTCCTGCGATTCCAGTTGCAGCACCAGTGGCTCCTAGGCCCAGGAGAAGGGCCAAAGTCATAGTAGTAACCACCTCCCGTTTGGTTCGTGGAAGGTATTGGGGTGTTTCTATGCGAGAAAAGAACTCATTATTGGAAAAAACAGACATTTTAGGGAGAAGATAAACCTGAATGCAAAAAGCGTGTTTGGTGTGTAAAATGTCTCCACTGACACATGCAGTAGCACCCGTAGAGCAGGCCCAAATAGAGCCATTGGAAGGAATAAAAAACTGACCATTTAAACGTTTGGAAAGGTCTACAGTTGATAGAGTAGTGTGTATTATAGTCCACCCTCCAGTGTCAAGTCCTAGCCTTTCTTTGGACAAGTATATTGTGCAGGAAGTATAGGCATCTGAGGAGGCATTGATACAATAGTGAGAAAAGTTAGAGGGTACATACCCAAGGCAACAACCTTGACCTTCAATTGAGGATACCGTTATAGAAGAGTTAGACCACCTACAACCGGTATCTGAGGTGCTATTGGTAAAAGGTAGGGCGGAACCTATGGCCTCATAAAAAGGGGGTTGAGAAGACAGACACAGCCAACATCTACTATCATTGTTAGGAAAAGTACGGGCTGCTACAAGGGCATCATGCGCAGAGGAGACCAGGGACACCAATGGATTGTTGCTTTTAATCAAGGGCTGTAAAAAGGGCGAGTTGACTTGTTTGTTTGGGCCCACAGGTGGGGATGTTTCTAAGGACATGGTAAGACGAATTATGAATATATTTCCTGGATGTCTGTAATCGGAATTATCTCTCGACCTTCCCCCCCATCTTTTCCCTTTAAGCCATTCAGTAATCGGAAGACTCCTTCCATGAGATGTAAAAGTAACAGTCATAGGATTGAGGCGACGCAGCAGGCCCAATTGGAGCAGGAATTCCAAGGCAAATTGTTATCAGGGCCTAGTACAGCTTTGATATAGTCAGTAGTATAGGGAGCAGTCCACCAAATCTTTCCGGTTGACACACATTGCCAGGACTTGCAATACCAATCAGAGATGGTCCCACATTCATCTAGGTGGGAGAGATCAGTAAGATGTCCTGGGCAGATATACAGGCCTGGACCAATTGACCAGACGTCCCGAGGGGAAGGATTACATTTTGTTTTATGTTTAAATCCATGGGCACCGACCAGCATTTCAGCAAAGTCAAAGTAGAGTGCAGGAAACCAAGGCCACAGAGTTCGATTAGAGATGGAATGAAGGACGCTTCCTTGGAAGTCCAAAATAGTCCAAGTATAATTTATGGACGATGCAGGTTCTGCTGTGCTCCGGATAAGGAGCGCTGCAAACGGAGAGCTGCAGAGGTAGAAACGTGGGAATAGGGCAAGAAGCGAGATACACCAGAGGAGAAATGGGTAGCAGAGAGAAGGGAAATTTTCATGTCAAAAGATCTTTTTTGCTTTGGGAAAAACAGGGAGCATGCATAAGTGCTGTAGTCTTCAGCTGAGATGTTAAAAATTAACAGAGAAGTGGAACAGGGAGAAGATATAATGTAAGTATTGTTAGAGGGATGGACTGGATATCCATTCTTTAGCCATGTCCACTGAGCTGGATGCAGCAAGGGATGGCGTTGTCTGCAAACAAGTTCCGCACGACCCCCAAGAGGGGTTAGTATTCTACAATGAGGAACTCTTATATAAGCACTTAAACGTTCAAGGAAAGTACATTTAGGAAGAGAGGAAGAGGCATTAGGGACAGAAGAGGCAAGAGAGATCAGGGATAGAATCAGAAGGATCTTCATCTTTCTTTTTTGGTTGATTGAGATGACAGGGGCGAACACAGCGAGCTGGAACCCACAGGACTCGATCAGGCAGTTGAACTGCAGCGTAACCTTTTCCCCAGGTAATCAATTGAGCTGGACCTTTCCAAGCTGGATCCGGAAGATGCCTATAATATACCAGAGGACGAGAAGAGGGGAGGGGAGGAGTGGAAAACTGTCTCGAGGCGGCAGTGGAGGCAGGAGATCCAGTTAGATTAAGAAAATTCAATGAATACAAACAAACATTTAATACATTTTGCAACGCCGGGAGTGTCGGGGGGCTGATGCCTTTTGACCCCAAGTGTCTGTCCAAGGCCTGTTTAAGAGTCAAATTCGCTCTCTCTATAATGGCCTGGCCCTGGCTATTGAAAGGAATGCCGAATTTATGGATTATTGACCAGCGATGGCAAAATTGTGCAAAGGCAGAGCTCGTATAGGCTGGTCCATTGTCAGTTTTTAGAGTTTTTGGACATCCCAACGTTACGAAAGTCCGAATACAATGATTAATAACTTGTTTTGCGGTTTCACCCCTTTGCAAGGTTGCCATGATGAAACCTGAATATGTATCAATGCAAACATGAATGTATTTCCAAGGGTTAAAGGATGGGTATTGAGTTACATCCATTTGCCATGTCTCACAAGCACTAGTACCCCTGGGGTTGACCCCTTGTGGGACTGCAAATGACTGTAGACTACATGTTGGACATTGCTGAATTATGGCAGTGGCTTCTTGATGGGTAATACCAAACTGCTTGACAAGAGCTTTTTTGTTCTGATGAAAATAGTCATGGCTTTCTCCTGCTGTTAAGGTATACAGACAGGAGGACGGGTTGGTTTTACATGCCTCATCTGCCATATGATTTCCTTCTGATAAAAATCCAGGAAGATGTTGATGACTTCTAATATGTGCTACAAACAGCGGATAAGCACGGAGATGTAACAATTCCTGGAGCTGTAAAAAAAATCTCATTAAAGGGACAGGGGTTGAGGGAGAAATGTAAGCATCGTATATATAGGAGATCAAATGTGAAACATACAAACTATCTGTGATAATATTAAGGGGCTGATTGGGAAACATTGAAAGAGCAAGATTGAAGGCAGACAATTCTGCTTGTTGGGCAGAAGACTGAGCTGAAGTAGTACGAGTCTGCCAATTGTCCTGTCCTCTTTCCTGCCATACACAGGCACCTATGGATTTTGAGCCATCTGTGAACACAGTGAGGGCATCTTTGATGGGAGAGGAACTTACAGGAGTTGAAAAAAGAATGGGAACAGTTTTTAATATTTGTAATCGAGGATCTGGAGGAAGATGGCATGAGAGAATACCATTCCAATCCTCCAAGGCATTTTGCAATGCATCTGATGTTTGAAACAAAGATTCCCATTGACTTAATTTAAAAGGTACATACAGAGTACTAAATTCTGTACCCATGAGAGCCCGTGTACGTCTCCTCCCCTTGTCCAAGAGAAGAGCCATTTGTAAGGCTTTGGTGGTAATTGAGGCCTTAGGAGTGTGTGCCAAATGTATCCACTCCAAAATGTGCATTTTCTTTCCATCAGTCAATTGGAAAATGAGAGCAGTTAAGAGAGAAGGAGTAGGTAGGATAGCAAACAAAAGAGGCTCATTAAGCAAAGCTCTGTCGACCCATCTCTGGGTGAGAGCAATATTAACTAAAGACAAAGCAGTCTTTTGATCTTGTGTGAGAACAACAGTGTCCGATGGATGTTTAAGGCCAATCAGAGCAGAAAAAAGAGGAGATAGAACATGAGTTGAAATTGAAAGATAAGGTCTGGCCCAATTAAGAGTTCCCAGATACTGTTGGAGTTGAACAAGTGTGGTTTTTTCTGGGAGATGTAGTGTAGGGAGAACAGGCATGGCAGCAGATGCCATGAGCTTATGACCCAAATACTGCATAGGATACTGCGTTTGAATCTTATCAGGAGCAACATGAAGACCAGATTGAGCCAAAATAGTATACAGAAAAGTAAGAGTTTGAGAAACAGTGCCTTTTGGACCATCTGCTGCAATTAATATATCATCCATGTAATGATAAACCAAAAAGGTAGGATGTGCATCACGATAAGGCTGTAGGGCCTTATCAACATAATTTTGGCAAATCGTGGGACTGTTGATCATTCCTTGTGGTAGGGTCTTCCATTGATATCTAGTAGTAGGCCTTGAATTGTTAAATTGAGGAATGGTGAATGCAAAAAGAATTCTGTCAGCAGGAGCCAAAGGAATAGAAAAGAAACAATCCTTTAAATCTATTACTACCAAGTCATAATTGTGAGGAATCAAGTTTGGGTTGGGAAGGCCACATTGTAGAGGTCCCATAGGCTGAATTATGGCGTTAATTTTTCTCAAATCCTGCAGGAGGCAGTGTTTCCCACTTTTCTTTTTGATTACAAAGACAGGAGTATTATAAGGGCTAGTTGAGAATTCGAGATGTCCTTCCTGTAGTTGCTGAGCTACTAAGTCCTGCAGGACTGTAACCTTTTCCTGTGACATAGGCCATTGATTCACCCACACAGGGATAGGAGATTTCAAAACAAGAGATAAAGGAAGAGAAGACATCATATGAAATTAAGGGATATTTAAAGTAGCATGCAGTTGAGACAAGAGATCCCGTCCCCACAGATTAGTATGTAGGGGCAGAATGAAAGGTCGAAGGAAAGCAGTGATAGAGGAGTGAGGGGTAGATGCAGTCAACCAAGATGTGCTAACCTTAGCAGCCTGAGCGCCTCCCACACCTTGAACAGTAGAAGCATCAGAAAGAGGCCAGGAAGAGGGCCATTCAGCTGTGCGAATCACCGAAACATCCGCTCCAGTGTCAATAAGACCTGAGAAGGTGCGGCCGTTGAGAAGAATGGAAATTATTGGCTTGGCGTTTTGCACAGGCTGCTGGAGAGCAAAGAGAAGGATGATCAGGGGGAGGCAAGAGAATGAGAGTAGCAACAACAGTTTCAGCCTTCAGAGAAAAGCAGCGATCACCGATCGCAGCCAGAGAAATGTTTTTTAAGGAGTCTGAATTATGCAGAAAAGGTGCAGCTATGACTCCTTCAAGAGTAAGAGAGGAATTAGGAAATAAGAGAAGAGGTACATCAGGGGGAATGGGATTCTGAAGAAGAACTTTCAAGGGCATGGTGAAGACAGAGCCAGGATCATCATATACAAAATCTACTGCTAGACGAACAGGAAAAGCAAGAGATGGATTAGAAGAAACAGCTTGCAAGTCAGCCTTTGAAGTGGGGCTGGCTGAACGCCCCAGAATTAGTTTCCCTGCGCAGCTTGAGAAGGATTCTGAGGACAATTGCGAGCCCAATGAAAGCCTTTACGGCAGCGCGGGCAAATAGTTTTTGGCTTGTCATTAGTAGGTTGGGGGGGAGGACCCCTAGCGCTCCCGCGCGGAGCTCCTCCACCTCCGGGGAAACGACATTGACTCTTGAAATGACCAGGCTTCCCACAATTAAAGCAATTGCCATGCTGAACAACAGGAAAAGCTTGAGTATTAGAGGAAGGGATAGAAGGAGTTATAGCGGCTGCAAGAGCAGACATTTTATGAGAAGTGGTTCCCACCACACGGCAAGCCTGTAAAAACTCAGCAAGAGTAACACCTGGTTTTCCAGTCAAGGGCTGAAGTACTTTTTTGCAATCTTCATTAGCATTTTCAAAAGCCAATTTTATCAAAAGTTCGTCTCGGGCAGTGTGATTTTGAATTTGCCTCTCAAGAGCCGTTTGAAGGCGGTTTATAAACGTGGCATAAGGCTCAGAGAGTTCTTGAATAATTTTTAGGAAAGTTTGAGAAGCCTTGCCATCCGCATCATCTACCTGTTTCAAGGCACCCATAGCGCAAAGGCGAATGATAGCAAAGGCACGGCGCGGGCAATTTTGCTGCTGGACCAAGGTTGTGAAAGGTCCAGTTCCTTTTATATGATCAGCCAAGACTGCTTGAGGCAAGCCTCGCATGATCTCAGCATCTACCAATTTATTATACTCAGAAGACCAGATAACAAATTGAGCAGGTGTTAATAACATGGAAAATAAGGACTTCCAATCATACAGTAACATTACAATATTGGTATCTATTAAGGAATCAAGCAATCCCATTACATACGGAGAGTGAATGCCGTAGGAAGTAACAGCTTCTTTTAAATTTTTAAGCACCCGTACATTGATGTTCTCATGTATCGGCTGTCCCCCTCCTGCTGGATTGAGGTTTAAAGGGTAAGCCGATATCGGGGGTTCAGTTCTTAGAGAAAGAGAAGAAAGGGCAACCAAAGCAGAAAGAGTGCCTGCAGCTATGTCTGTATCCTCCGGCGGGGGGGGAGACGCTGCAGAAGGAGAAAGAGCTGTGTCTGCAGGGGGAGCAGAGGCAGCTACAGAGACAGAAGAAGATTCATACGGAGGTGGAGAGACTTTTTCATCCGTAGTAGAAGAGAGCGGAGCAGCGGAATCAGTAGAAGGAGAATTAGGATAGAGGGTGCCAAGAGCAGCCGTAATAGCCCGCCAAGTCACTAGAATATCAGGCGGAGCTCGAGGGTGGTCATGGAGGAATTTTCCCAAGCGCGTCCAGGTAGCCTTCTTAAGAGTACCTTCCTCCGGGTAGGCAGGGCACTTTTCATGAACATAGGATAGAAAAGAGGTAAGAGATTTCTTAGAAAGAGGATAGACAGTGGTGCCATTAACTTTTTGCAAACAATTAGCCTTCTTCACCAGAGAGTAAAGCTCATTCCTATGCCATGATGAGACTTTCGAGTTCGAGGAGCCCATTACTTACGTGTGCACATGTCGCGTCCCGGACGGGTAAGCAATGAGGGTGAAGGTGACGCACCGCTAGACAACGATCGCGCCTCTGGACAACACAACAGGTCCGGACGAGCCCCCAGATGTTGCTGTTGGTCTGCAACACTTATTTGTTGTCCTAGGTTCCCTGTTAATGTTGTCCTGGGTTCCCGCAGGAACGGGTCTCAGCCCTCGCTGAGACAATTTAGTGGGTCCTCGCAAGGACGAAAGAAGCCAAATAAAAGACACCACACCAGGAGTTCTTCAAGAGAGAGAGCACGAAGAAAGGGGTTGTAAAAAGGAAGCGTAAAAAAGGGGTCCCCCTTAGATCGCAACAGTCTCTTTTATTATGCAGTTTTAGCAGGGAGGGGTAACTACAGCAAGGAGGGAATTAGCATATAGAAACTTAACATCACCAATCAGCAAGCGTTTAGAGTATACGTATTAGCAAAATACCACATGGTTTTCAGGAAATCATGCATTTTACCTGAATCGAAACCCAACTCAGGAAAGGGGCCTAATTCAGGGAAAACAAAACTATGCATAACTATGCATCTAACTCAGGGAATGTTCAGCGGAATAGAAACCTAATTCAGGGAAAGACTATTAATCATGTCTGTCATGTAGCACTGAAAAAAGTCAAGTCAAGTTCTCCCGGCTGTGAGGCCTAAGAAAACCTGAACCAATGATATATCCATAATAGGTCATTAGAAATAATGGCCATCTTTGAAAGAGATGAATTGGATTCTTGGACAGTACTTTAAAGGTTTTCTTTAGCTCAGCCAATTTTGTCCTGATTAATTTGAACTGTTCTGTATCTGTGTTTTGTGAGAATACTCCTTCACATACTTATTATTTGCCAAATGTTTAGATTTAAACTGTATTTTAAGGCAAGATTTTGATACTTACTTTGTTAAATTGCAGACTGGGCTTTGCAGTGTCAGTTTAGATTATAGCAATGATTGCCAGTAGCAAGGACAGCCTAATTCCTCATTATTTGTCACTGTTTGTCTAGAAATCCAAATTGAAGAAAAATTATAGGGAATTTCTCTTTTTCGGTTTCTTCAGTGGTAGGAAACCATTAAAGAGAGGTTTACAGGAGGTCTACTTGTTTCTATGTGGATAAAAGAGCTTTAAATGATTTTTCAATTAAGCTATAAGCATACTAAATTATAATATCTTTGTTACAGAATTGTGGTACACACAGAATGTTATATTACAACTTCTGTCATTCCCTGTCATTCTCTGGCGCATATTCAGTAACTATGGAATCAGAATAACTTGAAAGTAATAGTTGTGTTCTCACGACTTAGTGGCAGTTCAATGGCTGAGATTGCCTAAAGTTTAGTGATTTGTAATCCAGGCTGCTGACTTGTTATTTAGCAAAACAAAATAGATAAGTGTGGTTCTTAATTACATTCCTATTCAATGTTGAATAGAAAACATTTTAATTTAATTTTAAATTAGTGTACATTAATCTATGCGGAGAGAGTGAGTGTGTGTGCAGTCTTGTATCTTGTCTTCTTTTAAGGCCTTTAAGATAGTGGACATAATTCATAACCATACCACTGTTCGTTATTTATGCAATACAAATAGTCAGTTCTTTTACTGACTACTCAAAGTTACAACAGCACTGAAAAAGTGACTTATGACCTTTTTCACACTTACGACTATTGCATAGTCGTAAGTGTGAACTATAGTGATCAAAATTCAGATGTTTGGCAACTGGTTCATATTTATGACGGTTGTTTTGTTTTGTTTTGTTTAGCCAAAGCCCAACCCTGCCTAGTCCTAGAATGTGATGCAAAGAGTCTTTTTGTACTAAAACTATATAACTATGTTGATAACACTGAAAATCATTCCAAAGGCAAATTATTTTCAGCTGCCTTTACTTCACTAACTTTATAAATCCTCCTTATTGTTTTAGACCAGGGGTCTCCAACCTTGGCAACTTTAAGCCTGGAGGACTTCAACTCCTAGAATTCCCCAGAATTCTGTGAGTTGAAGTCCTCCAGGCTTAAAGTTGCCAAGGTTGGAGACCCCTGTTTTAGACTGCTTTGGCTCCAGCAAAATCAGTTTTCCATTTACAAAAGGCTTTACTAGCTCAGTATTTTGGGCATTGTACCCAATTGTTATTAAGTAGATGGCTATTTCAACTTCTATTGCTCATTTATTACACTTTTAAAAAAAATTCTAATTTTTATTTGTTTTCAATTATTTATCAGCAGGTAGGAATTTAAAAATATATATGAATAGAACTATTGGGAGGAAGAGAGAGGTTATCGTGTTTCTAAATGGTTTTTTGCCTCATTTTTAAATGATCTTCCTTCAGGTGCTAAAACAAAATATTGGGATGCCAAGGCCAACCTAAAAGACAAATATTTTACAATAAAATCATCTTAAAAGGACATTAAGTTCTTTTGTGAAAGGCTAGTATATCAGCTACATATAGTATTTACCTTTATTGTTTTATTGTTGTTTTCATTTCCTTTCTCTTCCAGCGTTTTGGAATTTTTCACTAAACTTTAGGTGAGAATTTCTTGCTTCTTCCTTTTCTCCAACCAACTAGCATATTCCACCAACTTTAGCTACTCTACAGAAAGGACAGGAGGAGAAATATGGGATTGCAACATTGAGGCATGGGCTATAGAAGTAAATCCATCTGTTTCTGTAGAATCATGTAAATGTAGAAGCATGTAAATCATGCTTTCTCTGTGCAGAGACTTCCGTGTTTACCACCAACCCTGCGAAGTTATGCAGATCTGGCCTAGTTCCATGGGGCTCTGTGTCTTGTACCGCACTTAATGTGTAAGCTATGTTTTTTATACCAGTAAACTGGGAAAACACCCAAAAGAATACTGAAACCAGGGAGTCACAAACATGGTCTCCGGGACTGATTAAAACAGAAAAGTTCTATTTAAAAAGAAAAGAAAGAAAAATGTAAAACATCAATCCAAATATAAGCTAAGTTTTATCAAACCAGATAAGTACGTTGTCAATTCCAAACCTGGATAACTGATTTGCTGAGATTCATAAGTTTTGAATCTCCTCTGCTTCTCTAGGCAAGCATAGAATAATGCACTTAGCATATTTTTCCCTCTGATATACGATGCGACTTAACCTATGGTGTTCCAGACAGACTCACTGCTGTCCTTCACAAGTCCTATTCCTTTTACCATTCTAGGTTAAAGGGCTTAAAAATATTGTAGGCACCATCCACTCTTGCACTGAATAATTGACAAACGAATAGATAGTCCACACTCATATCTTCTCCTCAGTACTAACCAAACACTAAGATCATTTTGCTATATGTATTGTGATGCCATTCCCTTTTGACACTCTTATTCTTCAGGCATGCCCTTGAATTTGATGACTGTTCTTCTGGTCTCATCTGACATCCTTTAAATCTGAATTAGTTGAAACTGTTCACCCATCTGAAAATTGCCTACCAATTTACTCTGAATACAAACCAGTAGCCAACAAATTCATTTCATTTTAACAGACATTAGATCCTAGAATCCTAGAATCCTTTCTGACTTCATGGTATCTTCTTTTAGACCACCTGCATATATGATCATCCTTTAATGGATGATCATATATGCAGGTTTAAAAAAAAACATTTTTTAAAGAAAATGTTGGATAACCATCTGTCTGAGATGGTGTAGGGTTTCCTGCCTGGGCAGAGGGTTGGACTGGAAGGCCTCCAAGGTCCCTTCCAACTCTGTTGTTATTAAGTTGACCCTAGCAGGTATATAATGAGAAGCTAAACCAAATCCTGTTTCTGCATATTTCTGAGATATTTTTGATGCTATCTTTTTCATAGCTTGTGTTGGCTGTGCTGTAATGGGTTGATTCTTTTTTGATAAAAGTTGTGTGAGTATCCATTTTGTTGCAAGATGTTGTAGACTTTTTTTTGGTGTTCTAGGTTGCTGCTGTATGTGCTTGCCTGAATAATGTTCTTGCACAGCTCCTTTTATGGGAGGTTGGATTATTATTTTAATAATGGAGCACTTGGTTAATATGGGTTGTTGTTTTTTATAGACTTGCATGTTTAACTTGCCATAATTTCCTCTGCAGGTGTGGATATCCAGAAAAGATAGTGTGTTATTTTTTTCTTATTTTGCAATTATATCCTTTTGAAGATGTTGATTGTTTCATTATGGCAATCTCTGACTTGCAGGACAAGGTCCTGCTACTTGACTTCTTTGAACATCACTATGACATTCTCATGTACTGTGTGAACTATACTATTTACCTTAATCCTTCCTAGTTCTTTTTAGGCTAGAGAATTAGGAAAGTAATTTTTAATAGCCAGTTTGGTCTAGTGATTAAGGTGCGGGTCTGAAAACCAGGAGATTGTGAATTCTAGGCCTGCCCTAACCGTGGAAACTGGCTGGGTGACTTTAGGCCAATCATTCCCTCTCAGACAAACATAATTCTTATTCTGGGAAAAATAAAAGGAAAGAGTATTATGTATTTTATTTATGTTGAGTTTCTTATGAAGTAATAAAGGTAAGGTATATAAATAAAGTAGCTATGTCTGCTTTGATTTATTTATTTATGAGATTTGTCTGTTACCTGAAACCAAGCTGGCAATATGTCAGGAAGTGTTGTTGGTTGCACAAAATAATGGTACTTTCCAAGGATGAAGTGGATATTATTACTGTTTTTTATCTTTCCTGATTTTAGCAAGCCAGTGCTTACAGTCCTGAATACTTTAAATGTACAAAACACTCCTTGACTGCTTTCACTCTGTCTGTAATGAATATATTCAACCTATAATGAAAAACCACTTAGAAGGCAATGATTTCTTACTGTGAGCAATTCAAATGCCTTTTATTTTGTGTGCCTGATACAGTAGTTATCAATGTTTGTGAATTATACATTAAAGAACTATCTTCAGAAGAATCACAGAGAAATTCAGTAGAATTATAGACTTCATGAGCAGGGTACTCGAGGACACTTAAGCAAATACTTAAATTGAATACATTGCTTGAATGCAAAGCTTAAGTTGGATACACTGCAAGACGCTGATGTAAAACTAACACCCTCTCTTCTAAAAATTTAATATTGGCTTTCTCGCAATTGAACTGATCCAAACTAAAAATATGAGGAGAGGAATTTATCCACTATTTTTAAACAGGGATTATCCCTAATGTCACATCCTCATGGGAAATTGGTCAAAACTGAAGCTATAGCCAAATATTTCCCATATAAAGCTTTGGGATTAAGTGCATATATTGAAATTGATCCCACACCAACAAGGATCTCAAAACTTCTCAGGATTCAATGGGCCAAATACTAACTGCTTAAGATGAGCCAAATAATAGCTATATGTTGAAAAGTTTAGCCAATGGCTAAAGCTAGCCTTCAATTCATTTGTTTAATACTAAGCCACATCACCAACCCTTATTGGCAGTGAATCCAGCAAGTGAATCCTATGGCATACTTAAACTAATGTCAAAGTATCTAAACTCAGAGGGCCTTCACTCTAGCATTGTAAGGCACAAATTACTGGGAGCATTTGTTCAGTTCAAATCATAGGATTGATAATTGTTGCAGCATACTTACAAGAATTTGAGCAACTAACAGTTCAGCCTAAATTGGTGCTAAGAGTCAGTGGAATTCACAGGGGGCTGGACTTGGATCTCTTGTGACTGTGCAATGACTCCAAACTGTTGACATATTTAACCCGGCCTTCCAGTTGACCCCGCTCATCTCCTACAGGCATGATGTCATGCTGTCCTCTCATATGTCCTTGAATACCGATACAGGAAGAGACTCTACCTGGAGAAACAATGTCCCTGTGATCTGGATGCAAAGAAACAATAGAGCACCCAGTAAGGCTCCAGTGCCTGTATTATAATAACATTTGTATTAGCCTCATCTCAGCATTATTGCATAAATATCTAGTGGATAAGACAATTCTACACCTCCCTGCTACACTCAGATACCAAACCTACTACTGTACAACCTATAATGTTGCCAGTTTTGCACAGCAGCACTTAAAATCTGTCAGATGATCTGTGCCATAAACTAGTTTTAAAGGATATTAGCTCATCAATTATAGTGCTCTGTATTGTGATAGTCTGCATATATACTACCTTTATGTTACTCTACATCCATTTAATGCTCCTGTTCCTCCTCTTAGATTCCTTTTAGACTTTTATTTTTAAGTATATCCTTCTATTTTATACCTTGTAGTATTTTATAATAATTATTTTTTTTAGGTTCTGATATATTTTTATGCTTTTTTTAATTGTCTGTATCCCACCCTTCTTAAGCTGGACTTTGACCATAATAAAGATTTTTTTTTTAATATGACTTAATAAATAAAAGACCTTTCAAAATATAAATCAGCTTTGGAATTAAATTTATTTTGATCACATTTTTATTATCAGAAATATTAGGAATTCTTTCTCCTAGTTTAATTTGTATCCACAGACGGGATAAGTTCAGAAGATTTGAAACTGAGAATTTATCAATTGGGAATTCTTACATCAAAATAAATAAAGGCATTTATTTTATACTTGTATATGTTATTACTACAACATAGTAGCATCACGTCAGATTTACTCCAAAATTATAAGAAAATTCATGTAATCAAATCAGATTACTTTAGGAATAGCCACTATGGTCTATCTCTACTTGCCTTGAGGCAAGACGGGTGACAAATAAATTAAATTTATTTAATTTATAGAGTCCTTGAGTGGCTCAGACTGCTAATGCAGTCTTATTAACAGCAGCTGCCTGCAATTACTGCAGGTTCTAGTCCCACCAGGCCCAAGGTTGACTCAGCCTTCCATCCTTTATAAGGTAGGTAAAATGAGGACCCAGATTGTTGGGGGCAATAAGTTGACTTTGTATATAAATATACAAATAGAATGAAGACTATTGCTAACATAGTGTAAGCCGCCCTGAGTCTTCGGAGAAGGGTGGGATATAAATGCAAATAAAAATCAATCAATCAATCAATTAATCAATCTCTTAAAAAGAAGAATATTGAAGAAGAATCTTCCTCCTTCTGCCTATAATTTTATTAATATTACCATTTTCTAATTGTAAAGGCAGGCAGGCAGGCAGGCAGGCAGGCAGGCAGGCAGGCAGGCAGGCAGGCAGGAAGGAAGCTTTGTGTGTACTTTTGTCACATTGCAGTTCTTTCCTTCTTTGATGATATTTTCCTCCCACTCCCAACCTTCTGCCTTACAAGCTTGCAGGGCCAGCTATTTGTAACAGATGGGGCCATCATCTCTGCTTCAGAAAAAGTAGAGCAAAGAATCATCGCAAGAACTCTCTAACCTGCCTTCTGAAAGCGTCTTTCAAAGCAGTTTTTAATTAGTTAATTATAACCCACCATTATTTGTATAAATAATTCAAGGCAGCAAACATACCGCATATTTCTCCTTCCTCCTATTTTTACCATCACAACAACTCTGTGAGGTGATTTTGGCTGAGAGAGGGTAACTGTCCCAAAGTCACCCAGCTGGCAGTCATGTTGAGGTTGGACTAGAATTCACAGTCTCCTGGTTTTTAGCCGATGCCTTAACCACTGGACTAAGATAGTGGAATAAACTCATAGACTTGTTTTGGAGGTTGTGGGGGGGGGGGAATCAAAAGTTTGTTAAGTGTCTTAATTCTGAGTGGAGAATTAACCAACCCTCATGTTCAAGAATAATATTAATAACTGTATATAATGGAAGTTTTAGATTTATACCAGTGAGACATTCTGGGTGTTGAAGTTGAAGTTCACATATCGTAAAGATGCCAAGGTTGAAAAACATAGTTTACATTTATATTTAAAATAAGCTATGGAGGTAGAAGACTGAAAGCTTGCTACAATAGGGTTCTAAGGAAATGTTGAGCCATGAGACATCCAAGTCCTCCTCTTCCTTCTTCCTCTTCCTTCTCCTTTCTCTTCCTCTTCCTCTTCCTCCTCTTTTATGCATGTTGACAATATTAGGCAAGATTGTGCACTGATTCCTCACTGTTAGTTGATTTAATCCCCAAAGACTTGAAATTCTGTTTTCCTGTGTTTTCCAAAAGCAATTGAGGGTGAGCTATTAATCTTTGAATACCTGCTTAGATCGGAACAAGGACTTCAATTGTCGCCTGTCAGGAAGAAAGGGAAAGATAGACTGCATATCTGCTCGATTGTTGCATGTTTTGTTTTGATCAAAAACAAAACAAAGATGGGCACAGAAAAAAATATTAAGGAATTGAAGAAAATTTTAAGAATTACATTTAGAAAATTTTGCCTTTCCAGATGTTGACACTGATTTCTGTGTACTTAAACACCTGCCGGTCATTAGAGATGTGGAAACATGGCTAATCTCATATCTAGTCTAACCTTTGGGAATAAATAGACTCTCAATGAAAGTCCTTTTGTAAAATAAAAAGACCTTTTTATTTTCTGTTCCAAGCTTTGGGCATAATGATTTCTTGTGAGTCTTTTTAAAATAGCTGTATACAAGAAAGCTGCTGAAACTTCATATCTGAGGGAGGGTGGGAGAAAGAAAGAAGGGAAGGAAGAGAAGGGAAGGGAAGGGAAGGAAGGAAGGAAGGATCTCATTCAGGCCGATAAGTATAGCAGCATTTGAGAATTTGTTCAGCATCAACAATGCACTGCTTTTCTTTGTGAGCCAGACGTGCACAGTCATCAAATAGGGTTTCTTGAAAGACTGTATGGGGACTCTTCTTCTGTACATTCAAGCAGCAAAGGTCAAAGACAGAGATGTCCAATGAATACCTGATGTACACACCTTCTTTCAAACCCTAGACAGCACATAACAACTTGCAACATGCAAGAACAAATTGAACAGGACTGGATCTAGCACACAACCTTGTTTTATCCAATTAGAAATAGCAAATCCAGCCTGTGAATCACTGTTGTATACAATCTGTTTTGTCATTCAGTTATGAAGTAATTGATCAACTTCAAGAATTTCTTCAGGCATCCATAACATCTCAGGATGATCCAGAGAGCCTCTCTGTTTATGGTGTCAAATGCCTTTGTCAATTCAATGAACACAGAGTAAAGAAGCTTGTTCTACTCAATGTCCTTCTCCTGACTTGCCTCATGGCAAATATCATATCTGCTGTACTCCATTCTGGCTGAAAGCCACACTGTGCCTCCAGGAGTTTCTTTCCGAGACAGTGACAAGCCTTTTCAGGAGAATGTGGGCAAAAATCTTGCCTGCAATGGACAGCAGTAAGATACCTCTGTAGCTTCTGCAATCTGATTTAGTTCCCCCCCCTTTTTTTTTTTGCTGAGAGCCACAAATGAGGGTATAATGGAAGTCATCCAGCATCTTCCCTGTCAAACAAATTTCTTCCAAGATGTCTTGGAAAGCCTGCTATAAGCATTTGGGTCTAGTGATTGTTGATCTCAGAAGGAATGCCACTGTATCCTGCTGCTTTCAGCTCAACTGCGATATTATTTTGTTGATCTAATGAGTAGAGGGAGGCAGGTAACTCTTTTGTGAGAATTCCACTTTGATTTATTGGACTTTCCAAAGTTGGGAGTCCCTGTCTTATCAATAATATCTGCCATTAAAAAGAATTCATCTGGTAACATTTCCTTAGAAATTTAGTTCTGCTTATGTAGCTTGGTTATATTTCATACTTACGTCTTTTTATTTTTAATACTTGTTTTTCTGTGCTTTCATGGCAAGTAATTTTCACAAATCATATTTGGGCTTTTTTTGTGTGTGCCCTACATTTTTTGAAATTCTAGCATATTGCAGTAGGTATAATTACATTTAGAGATGGCCAGTGCAGCCGTATCATATTTTTGAAACATGTGTCAGAATCTAATCAAAACAAGACATTAATTGCATGAGAAAAATAATATTGACTCACAAAATTAATTGGGCTAGAGCTGAAGTGAAAAAAAAATTCTCTAGATATTTATGACTTGTTTGATAAGAAGTGACTCAATGTTTCTAGAACTCATCCAATTTTTTAAAAATTTACTTAGAACATTATGATACTGTCACCTATTAAAGTTAATTTCTTTTAACATGTTTTAGTAAGGAAAAGATAGTGATTCAAGTGACACAGTTAACCAAAGATTTATATTTTCCAAGAAGGTGGAATTTTAAAATAATCAAACTACAACTGAATATGGCCCAATGTTTTTTAATCTTATTATTTAGCCCACAAGTTAATAGCTTTAAATTAATATCTTTCTTGCATACTTATAGACGTTTTTAGTAGTCTGACTTAATAATTCGGGGACATGAGCAAATTAGTTGTATCCACTGAGGTATTCTGTTGAAATGGTTCTCTAGAGAGGGATCTAAACAGCGTTATTAATTTTTCTCTCTTCTTTCTTGTTGTTCCATTAAGACGAAGATATAGAAGTCTGAATATTGCCAAGACCAATTTATGAATAGTGTACAAATTAGCATCAACCTGTGGTGCTGAGTTGGTGTCAATATTTGGGTGACTGCTGAATGTCTGAAGTAAAACAAAGTTGTCTATTTCCCCCATGTAACATAATAACAGAGTTGGAAGGGACCTTGGAGGTCTTGTAGTCCAGGCAGGAAACTCTACACCATTTCAGACAAATAGCTATCCAACATTTTCTTAAAAATTTCCAGTGTTGGAGCATTCACAACTTCTGCAGGCGAGTTGTTCCACTTATTGATTGTTCTAACTGTCAGGAAATTTCTCCTTAGTTCTAAGTTGCTTCTCTCCTTGATTAGTTTCCACCCATTGCTTCTTGTTCTACCCTCAGGTGCTTTGGAGAATAGTTTGACTCCCTCTTCTTTGTGGCAACCCCTGAGATATTGGAACACTGCTATCATGTCTCCCCTAGTCCTTCTTTTCATTAAACTAGACATACTGAGTTCCTGCAACTGTTCTTCATATGTTTTAGCCTCCAGTCCCCTAATCATCTTTTTGCTCTTTTCTGCACTCTTTCTAGAGTCACAACATCTTTTTTACATCGTGGTGACCAAAACTGAATGCAATATTCCAAGTGTGGCCTTACTAAGGCATTATAAAGAGGTATTAACACTTCACATGATCTTGATTCTATCCCTCTGTTTATGCAGCCCAGAACTGTGTTGGCTTTTTTGGCAGCTGCTGAAGACTGCTGGCTCATATCTAAATGGTTGTCCACTAGGACTCCAAGATTCCTCTCACAGTTACTACTATTGAGCAAGGTACCATACATACGGTACCTGTGCTTTTTGTTTTGCCTAAATGTAGAACCTTACTTTTTTCACTGTTGAATTTCATTTTGTTAGTTAGCGCTCAATGTTCAAGTTTGTCAAGATCCTTCTGTATCTTGAGCCTATCTTCTGGAGTGTTGGCTATTCCTGCCAGCTTGGTGTCATCTGCAAATTTGATGAGTTCCCCATCTATCCCCTCGTCGAAGTCATTGATGAAGATGTTGAAGAGTACTGGGCCTAAAACAGAGCCTTGGGGTACTCTACTGCATACTTCCCTCCATGTGAATGTAATTCCATTGAGGACCACACGCTGAGTGCAGTTGGTCAGCCAGTTGTGAATCCATCTGGTGGTGGTGCTATCTAACCCACACTTTTCTACTTTATCTAGTAGTAGGTTATGGTCTACTTTATCAAATGCTTGCTGAAGTCCAAGTAAATTATATCGACAGCATTCCTCTGGTCCACTAATTTTGTCATTTGGTTAAAGAATGCAATGAGATTAGTCTGGCATGATCTGTTTTTGACAAACCCGCGGTGTGTCTCAGGCTGTAAGAAGCCTGTTATTAAAACACAGCTGCCTGCAATTACTGCAGGTTCTAGTCCCACCAGGTCCAAGGTTGACTCAGCTTTCCATCCTTTATAAGGTAGGTAAAATGAGGACCCAGATTGTTGGGGGGGCAATAAGTTGACTTTGTAAATATACAAATAGAATGAGACTATTGCCTTACACACTGTAAGCCACCCTGAGTCTTCGGAGAAGGGCGGGATATAAATGTAAATAAATAAAATAAAATAAATAAATAATAAACCCATGTTGGCTTTTGCTTATTACTTTGTTTGCTTCTAGGTGTTCAGTGATTCATTGCTTGATTATCTTTTCCAGAATCTTCCCTGGTATTGAGGTCAGGCTGATAGGTCTGTAGTTTCCTGGATCTGTTTTTTTTTCCTTTTTTGAAGATGGGAACTACATCAGCTCTTTTCCAGTCCTCTGGCAGTTCCCCTGTGCTCCAGGATCTTTGAACGAAATAGTTCAGTGGTTCTGAGATTTCGTCTGCCAGTTCCTTCAGAACCCTGGGGTGTAATCCATCTGGTCCTGGTGATTTGAACTCGTCTAGGGTAGACAGGTGTTCACTTACCATTTCTTTTCTTATTTTAACTTGTGTTCCTAATCTGTTTTTTGTAGTGCTGTTTTTGATAGATTGGATTGTTTTTTCCTTTTGTGTAAAGACAGATGCAAAAAACGAGTTAAGTAGATCTGCTTTCTCCCTGTTGCTTGTCACCTTCTTGCCACTTTCTCTCAGGTACTCAGGTATGCATGCTTCTAGCTCTATTGTTTTCTATAACCAGAAATTCTTTCCCATGACCAGATAAGTTCTGTCTCAACTTCAACTTTGTGAAAAAAAGTTTTATTTTGTTTTGTTTTCAGAGCTGAGTGTGTGATTTAAAAATGTATGACACGTATAATATTTGTCATTAGTCACTACATACAATGTGCAGTTGCCATTTTAATATATCCTTTGAATTGAAGATGTCACAACTGAAATTCCTGCCCAGTCATTTGGACTGTCTTCTCCATTTCCTACTTTTTGTACCTCTGTTTTATCTGCCTAATCACAGGTTTTCTGGACATGGGTTGCCGTGTTTATGTTTTGTTACTGCAGTTCACTGAGTATGTTTCACACAATATCTTATTTATTTATTAAATGTATGTGCCACCCATTTGTTGGCTGATGGTATTCTGAACTTTGAAGATATTGACCAGTAGTTATTTCTACATCCTGTAAGAAAAGACAGAGAAGACATTTGAAGATTTAATTATGTCTGAAAGAGTCTTCTTCAACTTGCAGATGGTCCCTATTCCAGCGGGAGTCTTTACAATGGGAACTGATGAGCCCATTATAAAACAAGATGGAGAAGGGCCTGGAAGGAGAGTCCACATTGGTCATTTTTTCATGGATCGCTATGAGGTCAGCAATGCAGAGTTTGAGAAGTTTGTGAATGCTACTGGCTATGTTACAGAGGTAAGTGAAAGAAGTTGGTGTTTTTGCAAAGCAGTCTTGCTTTTGTCCAAAGAAGAGGGAGTCAAGCTATTCTCCAACACACCTGAGGGTGTGAGGGCAGGACAAGAAGCAATGGATGGAAACTAATCAAGGAGAGAAGCAACCTAGAACTAAGAAGAAATTTCCTGCCAGTTAGAACAATTAATCAGTGGAACAACTTGCCTGCAGAAGTTGTGAATGCTCCAACACTGGAAGTTTTTAAGAAGAGATTGGACAACCACTTATGTAAAATGGTATAGGGTTTCCTGCCTAAGCAGAGGATTGGACTAGAAGACCTCCAAGGTTCCTTCTAACTCTGTTCTATTCTATATAATGTAAGCTCTTAAAGTCAAAATTAATTAGGGACCAAGTTCTAGGTAAGTTAGATAAATACAGATTTGTGATTTCAGCACTTTTATAGTCCGGCAATATGACATTCAGCTTTGTTAATCTGTGACAAATCACTTTTCCAATCTGTCTCTCAATCAGGAGGAATCAGCAGTGAATGAAGATTCTCAGGAGGCAGAATCCTGAAGCAAATGCCAAACCCTATTTTACATTATTTCAGTGATGATGTTGAAATATGATGGGATACTCTGTCTGACATCCCAAACCAGCATGCTGGAATGGGAACTAAATTTATATACCCCTGGAAGGCAAAATCCTGAGAAATGTTGACATTTAAAATATGTATGGGCCAAAAATAGTTACTATATTGATTCTCCTGCCTACAATAGTTAAAAACAAAAATTGTCCCAAAGTGGGTTTTTTAAGAACTCAGTATTATGCTGAATGCTGTTAAATTATTTGGAGAGTGTATTGAAGTAAAAAGGGGTTTCTAAAGTTTACTTAATTTTTAAGAAGCTTTTGTAAATATTTTTTAAAAGTGACCTTGGATTTGGTGATCAGTAGGAATCAGCGCCTAATATAATTATAGATAATGAAATTTAGTTACACTAACAGGTGTTGCTATATTTTATAATGAAGAATCTCCTGGGTAAATTCCTTATGTTTCAGCTCAGGAATGTCTTGGTTTATGCATCCCATCATAAGCTCTGTTTTGCTTAGGCTTAGCATGTTTTTATAATACATTCAGCTGAGAAATACACTGCTATGTACATTTCAGTACAGAACAGATCTCGGTAAACCTGCAAGGATTATGTTGCAGTTATCTTTGAAATAGTATAGCTGCTGGCAATTCAGAATTCCTAATTTTGGTACATTGAATATCTTTCTGTTATATGTTGCCACAAAGATAGACACTTCAAAATAGTATTGCCAGACAAAAAGTAGGCAGTTCCAGAGAAGTGGATAAACTTTTATAGCAGTCTTAAAATATTACTGCTTTCTAGCAATGTGAAAGACATCATCACTAATTATGCATATGTTTATTTGAAATGTATGTGCTTATTATATCTGTTCCCTGCATCTTCTGCTATTGCAGTATATGAATAGAACAGATTTAACAGTCAGTTGCTGACTGGCAGGTCATACATTTTTGCTTTTACCAGTGGGGGAAAAAAACCTACTTCTGAAATTACCGTATTTTTCGGAGTATAAGATGTACCTTTTCCCCCCCAAAAAGAGGGTGAAATCTGGGTGTGTCTTATACTCTGAATATAGCCCTGGAGTTCAATCCTGACAAAGCTAATCTTCCCTTCTACCATCATCAAGAATGCAATAGCACACATACATATACAGAAATATCACTAGTAATTAACAGTAACAGCAATTAAGCTGTTTATGCACACATTGACTGCTTTGTCATTTCAAAATGTGATAGATGATCTACGCTTTATTCCATCATTAACACACTTTTTTATTTCAACTTCCTTTGATATTTATCAGTGGAAATTTTGAGTAGAATTCCAAACAGAACCATTTTTTAAAAAAGTTCTGTACCAATAATACTGCCTTCCTCCCTAAAACTGATATAATCTCAGTAGCCTAGTTCCCTGGGACAAAGGGATGGGGATGGACACTATGAGCTTTGGTAACCTAATAATAAGCAGAATTACTTACAGAGATGATTGCAAGAAATAATGTAGGCATTGGAGTTCAAAATTTAGAAAGCCACAAATTACATGACTGTTGTAATTTCAAACACATAAAGCTGTCATGCTGTTGGATCATCTGGTCTTAAATTATGTGACATCTCTTGCAGTACCTAGTTTCTCAAGGCTGGGGACAGAACAGCTTCCGAAATGTAGTTATTTTAGATCTTTTGTCTCAAAGTATGTCAGAAATGGAACTCAGAGTCTTCTGACATTCAGGCTTGAAGTACTCATTGACCTTTGCTCTACCTTCCAAAAATACACATACTAATAATGCAATAATATTTTTATTGTTTTATCATGTGTCTTTAAGATATGGTTATATTATTTTCCTGCTGCTCCATTTCAAATGCAATTATTAATTAAAAATAAACTCAACTAATAAAAAGCAAGAAGGAAATATGGAGTTGACATGATAGAAATATTTATACATCAATAGGTTTTCAAATCCCATTTTAGTGAAAAGCTGATTGAAACTGATTCCCATTCAGCCTCATTTCCGAAGTTATGCCAGCATAAATGATTAAATAATAAATCTATTAATAGATAAGTAAAATGCATATATTTTATAGGTTTTTCTTCTTTCCTACATTAGAATTTGATCCAGTTAGTAGAAATATTTATAGATCTTCTAACAGCCACTATCTGTTTTAGGAGTATTTTAGCTCAATGAAGAGCAATGTCTTTGAATAATGTAATATTTTTATTCCAAGGGAGTCTGCTGTAATATCATAACGGTTGGTTTTCAGGGTTGGAGGTGAAAGAAAGTTTACAATTTGAAGGGTATTCAGTTGGAAAATAATGTGAGTTGTTTCCTTTTACAGTAACAGTAAATTGCTATTGGAAAGATAATTGCTACTTAATTATCTGATTTGATTTTTCCTTCCTTCCTTCCTTCCTTCCTTCCTTCCTTCCTTCCTTCCTTCCTTCCTTCCTTCCTTCCTTCCTCAGGCAGAAAGATTTGGTGATTCCTTTGTATTTGAAGGCATGTTGAGTAAAGAAGTGAAGAATGGAATTCAACAAGCTGTAAGTTGTATATATTGATATGTTTTGTACCTATTACAATGATTCAGAGTTGGAAACAAACTATTGTAACCATAATAATATATTTGGTTTTAAAAAACCATTACTACACTGTGTAAGACTTGCAGTAGTAAGCTTTTGACTAATTTTGAGGACAGTGTTAGTATTGTGAAATTGTGTATTCTAAGAGGAGATACTAATGTAAAACCTCAGAAGTAAACAGGGTGACTTTCTGTCCTTTTTTGGCATGTGGTGATGGCCCATGTCATCTGCAATCACTACAAAGCTGTACTCTTCCTTATAAACAGTAAGTGTTGTCATCTTTGTTTGACAGTCTTACAAACTGAATGTTCAGAGATCATAGGTATGTGTGCCCACAGTACCAGTTCTGGTTTACATCCAAATATGTGCAGTTAGAACAAGGTCTGCTTTGACAACAGAGTCTGTTCTGTACATTTATTTTGATTCCTCTCTTTTTCTACTTACCCAGCCTTAAACCTGCTATGTTTAATTGTAACAATTGCTTCACAAAATATGGTGCTAATCAGCTGACAAATGGCCTGGAAATTACAAAAAGCTTTCAGAGAACCCACATTTGAAAAGACATTGTGAGATTGGGTGAAACTTTGTGCTAATACGTAACTTGTTCAGAAGAATATATATATACGCAAACAGAAGCACACATTTGGATTTTATTTCATTTAATTGTTTTGATTGTGTAATACTTTTGTTCAGGAGAGAGAGGGGAGAGAGGAGGGAGGGAGGGAGAGAGAAAAAGGTGTAAAAAGTTGTTTTCATAGTGTATTAAATACTTCTTTATATAGTCTTATCCACTTACATTAATATTCATTTTTAAAAGGTAGGAATTATTGTATTGTTGTTTTATTCTGATAATAGAGTCTGATATATTATTATTATTCTGATAATTACCATATGTGTTCTATGTGTGTATGAGTGTATAGATAGATAGATATACCCTGTTTCCCCCAAAATAAGATACCCTGATAGTAAGCCCAATCGGGCTTTTGAGCGCATGGCAATAAGGCCAAGCGCTTATTTCATGGTTCAAAAAACTATAAGACAGGGTCTTATTTTTGGAGAAACGGGATAGATAGATAGATAGATAGATAGATAGATAGATAGATAGATAGATGGATGTAGATACATCTAGAATAGAATAGAATTTTTTATTTTTTTTTATTGGCCAAGTGTGATTGGACACACAAGGAATTTGTCTTGGTACATATGCTCCCAGTGTACATAAAAGAAAAGATACGTTCATCAAGGTACAACATTTACAACACAATTGATGATCAATATATCAATATAAATCATAAGGATTGCCAGCAACAAATTATAGTCATACAGTCATAAGTGGAAAGAGATTGGTGTATCTCTGGGTTTATACAGAGATACATCTGGGTTTACAACCACAATGGAGCCCAAAATTTCTCTTGCTAAGTGAATCATTTGTTAAGTGAAATTCACTTAAAAAATGACTCACTTAGCAACAGAACCTTTCTTGCCACACTTCTTAAATGAGTCACCACAGTTCTTAAGTTAATAACACAGTTGTTAAGTGAATCTGGCTTCCCCTGACTTTGTTTGTCAGAAGGTTGCAAAAGGTGACCACATGACCCCAGAACACTGCAATCCATCATAAATATGAGTCAGTTGCCAAGCATCTAAATTTTGATCACCTGATCATGGTGATGCTATAGTGGTTGTAAGTGTGAAAAAATGGTCATAAATCACTTTTTTTCAGTGCCGTGATAACTTTGAATGGTCATTAAATGAACTGTTGTAAGTCGAGAATTATCTGTAGAGATGGAGATGGAGATAGAGATATATTTATGGGAAGTAAAAAAAACCCACAAACATCCTTGAAAAATGAAACCTATATCTACAAATATGGCACGAAGGAACAGAGCTTAATTCTAAAAAATAAAATGTCCCTTTCATAGATGATCAATACAAGTGTGTATGTGTATATGCATATGTATTACATATAACAAAAAGGAATCTGAAAGCAGTAGGATTCAAAAGCCAGGTTTTTGTAGATTTGAAGTCTTTAAAAACTGAAACAGTATGTATCAGGGATGCCTCCTGCTCCATTTCCACCTTAAGAACATAGCTGAACAAAAGTGCAATGCATTATCTGGTATTGTCAGTGTCACTGAATAGCCTCCTGAATTATTTCATAAAATCAAATCAAAATCCCTAAAAACCAATCAGATGTTCAGAAGTGAAACTTAATTTGAGGGGGATTTGACTTTTTATGTATGTTCAGTAGGGCAGTAACATATTAACCTTCCAACGTATGTTGGAAACCACTTGTGTGTTTTCAATTGCATTTTGGCAATCTGTTGGAAAGTTCCAGGTGATTTAATATTGTGGCAGATAATTAGTTTAAATTTCACTTGAGTATTTCATCTTAATATGTTCCTTTTATGCACCGAAACGAAAATGTTATGTACGGGAGTAAAAATAACACACATTAAAGCACCATATGCAGCTTTTTAGAATAATTACAGCCTGCAGTCTGTATGCTTTGTTGAAGAAATATAATTTTTGAATAGAACGAGAAGGAAGAAAACTTGAAAATATTCTTCAGCTGCAGTTTAGCCATTGATATGGTGTTTGGGTATGACATGCTATACATCACAACAAATATTTCTGTCTGTCTGAGAAAATGCTCTTGTTTCTGCTGTTGATATTATGTGAAGTTATACAACTTGTCCACATAGGACAATATATATTGGATTATTTTAAATTCAGCTCTGTGGTTGGAGAAAATGATGATTTACTTTGGAACTGATCGATTATTTTCACGTATGTATTGAATTCTTCATGTTTGAATTTCTGGGAAGCTCCACGCTCAAATAAAAACAGTGTTAAATTTCTTTCTAGTTGTTCTCTTAAACGAAACACAAAGGTAGTCAAATAGTGCTAAAGAAAATCCAATCTAGGTATAGGAAAGCATTTGTGCAAATAAACTTGCATAATTAATGATAATTTATAAACTAACGATTAATAACTTGCATAAGTTAAATAATACAGGGCAGGGATGAGTAATGTATAGATTGCTTTTAGCCTTCCTTCATCCCATTTCAACCATCTAGCGAGACTTTGAGGCTAACCAGATCAGGAAACAGATTACGCAGGAAGACTAGAACCATACTTTTATTTATTTATTTATTTATTTATTTATCAAATTTTTATACCGCCCTTCTCCCAAGGGACTCAGGGCGGTGTACAGCCAAAGATAAGAAACAAGATATATACAATTAAAACCAACAATTAAAAACATAGCAAATTACAAAGGCTGATAATTTTAAATTTTAAATTTAAATTTTAAATTTTAAAAATATTAATAAAACCCCAATTTAAAATCAAAACTATTATGCCAGTCCCTCTTGAATAAATAAGTGTGTTTTTAGCTCACGACGGAAGGTCCGAAGATCAGGTACCGAGAAAAACTACTGCAGAAGAATCTTGCAACCTGACTGTGTGTGTGTCTCCCCACTACCACCACCGCACCTCCTCTTAAGGCCATTTATTTAGACATTCACACATGCTTAGTAACAATCACATTTCTCATACTAGTTTTAGGGACCACACTTATTCTCACTATCCAAATCCACAGGGTCATGGTGTTAGTCCCAGCCTGTGGCCTGGGGACGCTGGAACAGGAATGATGCACAATCCTGTCGGCAAAGGGAAATGATAAGAGAACAAACATTCAAACACAAATTCTTTTAGAATGTGGAAATATAAAAAATTGTCTAGGCAGAAACAACATTCATTAGTTAACAAAATTAAATAGAGCTCTGTACGGTCATTTAATATTCAACTTATTTGGACAAGCAGACGAGTCCTGTACACCAGATTGATCAGGCAATCGTAAGGAGGAATTGGAACAATCAGACCTGGAGACAGAATAAAGCACTTGGACACAGAAGGGAGTATGATGGACACAGGAAAGGCAGATGGGAGATGAAACACTCGCTGTCTCTGCAGATGGAACTGATGCAACCTTAGCCCCTTCAGAGTTCTGGTTTTTATACACTCTGAATTGGTGAGCAGATTTCTGATTTTGGCTCACAGCCAGTGATCCTAAATGAAATTGTCTTGGCAACCTTGGCTCTCTGCCCAGAAATTCTGTGATCCCTCTTCATGCCTATCCGACGGTCATTTTCATACTAATTTTTTATTGCACAGGGAGGAGCCAGTTTGAGTCTCTTCCTAACATTTCCCCAGTTTTCCCGGCTCAAAAGCATATTTTTTTGCACATCCCTACATTGTTTCTGCAGGGTAATCACCATGGCTGCTTATTGCCATGCCAGCACATGCCAGTTAATGCCAGCACTTTGATTTGTACCCAGAAAGAAATCATCAAATGCAGAACCCACAGAACTGACTTGCTGCCAGAACTAAAATCAGCAAGTCACTGTGTTCTGAACTAGTTGCAATCCCTGCGTAGTTTCTAAGGGGAGCCCAATGTAAAGTGCATCTTAGTAGTCTAACTGGGTGATAATGGAGGTTTGAATTACAGTAATCCAGTTCTTCTGCACCATGTTGGAAGATATATCCATCTGGTTCAGTTCCAGGCTGGGAGAAAGACACTGGAAACATGGAAGCTGCTTGGAAAGATGGTTTAATGATGAAGCAGAACCACCAACAGTTCTGGGTTCTGGGCAGCTGACCACCTAGAGTTGAGAGTGGGGGATATTTATACCTTCTGTTGGGCTTTGCACTTGAGCTTCCTGTTCCTGTGCAAGAACATGTATTCTATTGACTGTTGTCAGACTCCCACAGGGCCATGTACAGATCCTAGGAGTTTGAGCTAAGTTTACATCAGCAGTCCAAACTTCAACCAAACTGTGTTGGGCAATTCCTATTATGGCTGAGGGCTAATCGTACCTTTGTTCAGACCTTGCTGCAGGGAATTTGCTTATGAATAGTGCTATCTATCTCTTTATCTCGAGTGCTGACATCTGCTGTGGGCTATTAAGGAAGGTGGGGGATGCTTTCCAAGAGCATGTTTCTCCATTTCTCATCCAGGGAAATATAATATTCTGCCTTTTTTTAAATATTTCCCAAAATATTTCATTCTTCTAGGACAGGAGTGGGTGCTAGCTTTCTACAACCAGGTACATTTGCAATTGGTGCAGCATAAAGGGCCCTCTAGCCACAGTCTCCAGGTAAGAACTGAGAATCTGAAAGAAAACCCAGGTTTTAGGCCTGTTCCTTCATGAGTAGTGCTTGATCATCCACCTGTAAAGTAGAACAGCAAGTCCACCTGATCCCTCTCTTTTAGGCAGAAGGGAAATGTGTGCCTTTGTCACAAGGATTTGCTTGCATTCTGCTACTGTAGCCCTTCAAAGAAATTATGATGCTTGTTGTTAGGAAAGGAAAATATCTAAAATAGAATAGGACTTATTGACATGCCTGAAAGCATAAAGACAGGAGAATTAAACCATGCGCATAAAACCCTTGCAGTGAACATTTCGAGAATGACAACCTGCCTTCTGTAGGATATTATACAGGAAAAACAAGGTTTTTTTTTTCCAATTTGGTGTATGTGTGTGTTTTGCTTTACTACTGTGAGTCAAATGTCAACTCTCAGAGCAGCTACTTGGGGTATTATGATCCTTGCCTGAACTGGGAATTCCTCTCCCTGATGTTTGCATAAGAGGCAGGTTGGGACTGGCATCCAGCCCAAATTGTTGAGCTCTGCTGCTTCCTTTGAAAGATTTCCCCTATTTGGTTAGAGTAATTTTTAGAGGACTTTTCTTTTGCCTTTTTTTTCAATATGTATTATTAGGACATTTTGGCATGCAGAACATCATCTAGTAGGCATGGAAAAAGGATACCATTCTGATTATTTTGGCCAGCAGCCTAGCAAGGCAGGGACTATTTTTCTCTTTAATTTAGAATTTTAGTTTAGCCAAATCTGATTCCCTTTGTAAGTATGCAGGCTATAAAATATAAAATTAAATCTGAGGAGATAACATTTGTTTCTTTTCTTTAAAAGAGCTTTAAAAAATTAAATCAAAATGGTATTCATGGTTTTCAAAATTAAAAGTCCTAGCTATAGGTTGTCCTTGGTCTGCCCCTTTCATACAGTATAAAAGCCAATAAGCTAGGAGACTGATTTCTTCACCATCATGTTCAAGCATTATGGACATAGTTTTTGACATCATCTAAGGGTTTATTAAGGATAAAGCTAGAAAGATTGATTTACACATTAGGAGGTTAGTCCAAGCACAAAATGGCCAAGCCCAAATAGCAAGCAAAATTAATTTTGTTTAGTATCAGATTCATTCACAGAAGAACTGTAGAATCTTAAGAATACAGGTAATCCCTGGGATACAAGCGTTCCGTTAGTGAACGTTTGAAGTTACATGATCAGCGCCCCCTATATGAACAAGTCCAAAAACTATGAATCTTGCATCGCCACTGCAGTTGTTCGCCCTTACAAACATCTGCAGAGGCTCTGCAACATTCGTCTTGCATTTTGCCGGCCAAAACTGAGCTTTGGAGGGGCGAGCCCACCCCTCTGATGCTCTGTTTAGGCCTGCACAGTGCTGGGCCAAGCCTGCACCGGCCTAAATGGAGCTCCTTTTTGCCCGCCAAAGTGCCAAGTGAAGCCTGCGCACACCAAAATGGAGCTGCAGAGGGATGCGCGCAGCTAAGAGGCTGGAGAAGAGACAGTTTGCTAGATCTTCGCATGGTAAGTGACCCAGCATGGCTGGGTGGGTGGGAGTAATTGTGGGGCTCATGAGGTATTTCTGTTGGTTGAGGAGGCCTTGGGTGGTCTTAAGCAGGTGTCCTGTTCCACCACTAGGCCCCCCCATGTCCTTCCCCACCCTGAAATACTTCATGTGCATCTAACGAGCCTACACTTTTGATTAGCGAATGGAATGGGCAGGCTCCATTATATTTGTAACTCGAGGACTACCTGTATTGAGAATTTATGATCATAGCAAAGTTAGTGTGAGACAACTCTTTTGTTCAAGAATAATGAATTGTAACACCATTATTCTACACTATATACTACTGCCTTTCATTTTCTGGATATTTTTATTGTTTGTAATTGTTTTAACTGTTGTATAGTTTTAGAACTGTAAGCCTTCTAGAGTCCTTGGTTGAGATGGGCAACTATAGAAAATGGATGGATGGATGGATGGATGGATGGATGGATGGATGGAATGCTACAAGATTCATGTGTGCATTCAAGATTGTGTCTGGATTGGTATCATCAATCCCAGGAGTGTGTCTAAACTGCAGATTTCACTTTCTTAGCTTGGCCTATAGTTATTTTCTGACCCTTTGTAATATCTACCCCATGTTTTGGGAATGTGATTGGGAAGCATGAACTGGCACTTGCCCAGTGTGGGAAATCAGTCATGCTAGCACTGTCCCTGATTTAGTGTGTTTTGGATCTATTTCTGTAGACGTGGTCATTGCTTCTATGCAGTTATTAAAAAAATCTGAGTTACGTACTGCCCTTTTCTCACTGAGTTATGATGCACCACTTGAGGCATTGGATCTGTTACACCACACATACGCAAATGCTAATTCTTGTCGCAGACTACTGTCAAACATCACCCAGAAATGCCTTAATTGTATGTAGAATCTGAGCTTGTCACCTGTCCAGCCATTGTTTTTTGTCTTGAACTGTGAGTACTTTGTCCTGTTTGGCACTATTTGCAGGTGGGCTGCTTGTACAGGCAGCAGATGATTTTACCGGAAATCCAATGCAGTTGCCATGGCGGCAAAATGCTGAAATGAAGTAGGTCATTTCAGTGTAATTTTGGATGTGCTTTGGAAAGCCTAGCTGGGGAAAACTGCAGAAAAGTAAATACCTAAGATACTTCATCTTGTAAACATTCACTTTCCTTTCAACCAACCTTTATGACTGTATCTTTCTGAATTGGAATGACAGAAATACATTTGTCCTTTTAAGCAAGGCACCCACAATGAAATAAGCAGGACTGAATGGTTGCCATATTTCCTTTAGATAATTGGAAAGAAAGAATTGGGACTGAAAATAGCAGAAAATACCTTAAATATCAGGGTGTTCTAAGGCACAAAGGTGATAATTAACTTTGTATGTATTGAATCGGTCCAGGTTATTGGAAAATCAAGTGCTATTTACCAAGTGACAAAGAATTTATCTTTCCTCTGTGCTATTTCTACCAAGGGACTGCCTTTTTCATCAGTAGCTTAAAAACATTTTTAATACCATTTTTTTGATGATAGCTCCTGAAAATAAGCATTGCAGAAGGTCATCTATGTAAAAGTTGCAAAAAAAAAGTGTCCTTGTTCCTAGAAGCAGTGCATTTTGACCAATAAATAACAAGAGATCTACATTTTGTATCCACTATCTTAGCTATCTAAGTGGAAAGCTTGTCTGGAAAAATATCAAACTATGACTTTTTCTTCTTCCTTTCAATGTAGGTGTGATATTCAAATCAAATGACTTTATTGCAGTCATTAACCAGTAGAAAGAATGAAGAAAGAAAAGAGATAATTTTCAAGTAACTAGAATATCCAAATGTAAATAACCAAGGAACTATCCATTAAAAAATATGCCAAAAGGCTTCTTATTAGTTAAAACTAACCTAAAATATAAAGTTATAAAGCCCTGGCAAGTCTGAGGAAGATACAGTACAATTGCTGACATAGAAAAATGACCAGGGTAGTGCTGAGGGAAAGCCATTCCCTACTCAGAGAAGTTCGGTTGCTCTTAAATATTCTTTGTCTAATTTTATGTGCCACCACCTGGCAATCTTCCATGCTATTTCAGGGGTATATCACGGAGTAAAAATTTCTTGTACTGTTGATCACAGTATCCTCTTTTACTTGCTAGGATTGGGGAATTGTTTTGGGTCTGATGTCTGGCAACTTTAAAATCAACTGAGAGCTTCCTTGGTTTTTCTGCTTTAGAGAAAAGAATGTCTACTCTAACATATTGAGTGAATATTAATTGCCAGGTAGTAATAGCTATGTACTTATGGACACATTTCTTAAGCCAAAAATCCATCTGCCAGTATTTCAACATTCTGTTTCCAAAGGAGTCAGATGGAAGTCTTTGAGAAGTCCAGAACTTCATTTGCTTTCAGTAGTATCAATAGTGTAATTTACCAAGAGCTTCTCTGACTTGGTTATATATAAAAATCTGTTATATAAACTCGTGGTAACTTTAGCTGTCATTTTAAATAAGTTTATTATGATTAAATCCTGCCTTTTTCCTGGGATCTGAAGGCAATGAGTTCTTGAGTTTCCTTGTGATTGATCCTGGTTTTGAAAAAAACAGAGTTGGGTTAAGTACAATCAATTCTTAAATGTCTCTCTTTTCAGTTTTCAACTGCTAGCTATTCCTGGTATTTTTGAGAGTTAAGTGTAATGAGGTAAAACAAACATTTAACTTTAAAAAGACATTTTCAACTTGGAGACACATGTCAATTAACCAAAAAGAACTAGAAGTATTTTCATGAATTTGTAAACAACTAGCTAAGTGAACACTCTGTTTCAGAACAAATATGCCACAACAATATTCATCCCTTTGTTAATGTAATACCATGACAACCTTTGATTAGGCTGATATGATAATGATTGCACAGCTCATGACATTTATAAACTCTCCTTTTTTGTTGGTAAAGGCACAAAAGGCTGTGCCCTGTATCTTACTTATAACAAAGCCTTAGATTTAAATTGTACACTTTTGAAAAGAGTAAAATTATTCTTTTACAATATACTGTACTGAGAATATATTGTTTACCTGAGGACATTATGTGTCTGTTATTCTCATTTTCTAGATGGAGAATAGGTGCAGTGAAACCAAGAGAATGCAGTCACTTCTAGTATCGTATATTACATGATGTACATTAAACGTTATTATGACAATGACAACCATGACAATTGAGCAAACTTGGCTTTAGAGAATTCTCTGGGAAAAGTGCAGACAAACCTGTGGGTATTGACCTCAAGTCAATATATGATCCAGCTGTTGCAAAAACATTTGTTGTGTCTGCTAGATGTTTTAGGTATTCATCTGAAAGCATATATAGGTTTATAAAAGTAAAGCTATAAGTTATGAGCAAATAGTTCCAGGCCGTGACTTATTGTTGCACACAAGTGGGAGAAATTCACATTTCATAGTCATAATTGTCTGGCTACCAGTAATTTCTGTCAATTGCAGATATATGTTAAGAATGGAAACCCTGGTCTTCAAATTCTGTGATGCTTAAAATTATCTATAAAATCATCACTATAACTTTAAAATAATAAAGGTGTTAAAATAAAGAAACTGGATTAATTTAAGAAGGGAATATGCCATACTTAAAAGTCCAATGTTTATGGCAGTATGTCAGTTTTTGTTCTTTTCTAATGTATTATACTCTTATCTTTTCCTTTATCCTTAAGAACATTCTGTATTGAGAATATTGTTGACTTTTACATGATATCAAGTCTTTACTGATTTGGTCATCTTGGTCACTTTATTAAATATTTAGCTGTTAGATAATACTGTTACCTTTGCTAATTATGTTCTGTCCAGGATTACAACCTACTTTGCATTGTAGGTAGTCTAGTGATTTTTTTGGGTAGCATCCATAACTTCTGCCATAAACTTTTAGACATAGAGTTTTCCATTCAAAGCCTTGAACATATATGCTCTATCAAAACAAATTATCTAAATTTGTTCAGCAGGATTATTTCATAGCCCTTAAATTATTCTGGTTCAATCATTCAGTTATATTGTTTGGCCTACTTATAAATGGCCAAGGAATCCAGGGAAGTCTTGAGAAGATGAATGGGACAGGTGAGAGGCAGACAATTCTCAGTGTAAGAAGATGCACATCACATCAGTTTAATTTGTCTTCTGTACATACTTGCAACATATTGTTTAAATGCTACATTTTGTGAATCTTTCTACCTCCATTCCTCTCCCCTTATATTTCTCAATACAGGTTGCACTTTTTACCAAATAACTTTTTATTTTGCTTAATGGAAGAGCAAGATACTTACGGTAAAAGCCATGGAAGTTAAAAAAGAAAACCTGTAAACATTTTATGGGAAGCTAGATAATGGCCTAATACCTTATCAACGATAAGAGTTCCTTGCAGTATTTAGTGACACAGCTGTCCTCAAGAATGTCATTTAGTTATATTGATGCCAACAATTTTCTATGTTTGAAATACATGATAAAATACATTGACAATTATAAAGCATTTCCCCCCAAGATTTGATCTTGGGCCCTTTAGTGAACTATAAATTGGTTAAAATGCAAAGAATCAAATGATACAGAAGTATGCCAAGAACTACCTTGAGTAACAGAATGTATTTTTAATGTTAAATTTCAGCCTTGAAATGTAATCTTGGAGGCATAAAACACATCTAATGTGGATAGTTGCCTTTATTTTATTGCTGAGTGATCCATCCAGTTCTTGGGATTGACATGACTAATGGCCTAATACTCCCATATATTAGTGGACATTTTCTTTGAGGATGTATCTGTTACTTTCAAGACTGATTATCTTCTTTGTCCATGATCAAAGTATTCTGCTGTCAAATTACTTGCATTAGATAGCTTGTAATTATCTATAAAGGCTGCTAGTGGTAGTGATGATGGGGTATGTATATTTGAAAGGCATTACAATGAAAAAGATTATTCTTCAATATAAGGCTCAATGATTCTTACATTGGGGTATGTATATAAGGGGTCCTAGATTATTTTTTAAAACCTATGCTTAGGCAATTGCAATGCTTTGGGATTTGGAGAGGGAATAATAGCTTTTAAATCATGCAGATGCTTTGCCTTCAGCTATTTCTGATTCTTTTTTCCTCCAGAAAATCTACAGTTAACAGGCTAGCTTGGTGAATCTGACTTTATAGAAAGCAATAGAAAGCATTGTATCTCTTCTTTTGGTTGGACTTATAATAAATGGAGGCAGCATCACTTGCATTTTGTCTATTTGACAACTTTGTATTATTTGTCAGGAAAAGGATCTCATGTTCTTAAAAAAGCAACAGGGAAGACTTCTTGATAGCAGATCAGATACTTGTCCATATAGCTATTCAGTTGTTCAAGCAGGAATCTTCCCTAGTCAAACTTGGGAAGGTCAGAGGTTAAATCAAAAACTTGAATGAACTTCTACAGTTCTGCTTCTCAATTTGAAAGTACTGGTGAACATTCTATAAAGAGTATATCTCTATCAAATCTTTGTTTTAGGAATCCAGTAGATGCCAGAAAAGAAATATAGAAAACAGTAACTTCTCTGCCAACTTCTGGTCATCTGGATTTTCCAAATCTGGTAACTCTTCTGAAGAGTAGCATTGGGATCTATGGGGATAATGAAAAATGTATATACTTTACAGAGTTTAGAGTTCTCTCCGCTTTATGTTTGCCTAAAGATTTAATGACAATAAAAAAAGATGGGATTATATCAAAGGAGAGATCTATCAATAAAGGAGAATATTTGTAGCTCAGTGTTGAAATGAGGGGTCCTTGATGCTCTCGGAGTTTGATGGTTTTCTTGCAGATGTTTCATTACCGAAACTAGGTAACATCATTATGGTAGTCTAGCACTGATGATCTTACCTAGTTTGGGTAATGAACCATCTGCAAGAAAGCCACCAAGCTCAGAGAGCACCAAGGACCTTTCAGAGATCTGTCAATTCTGATAATTCTGATATCTATATAGCTACCACAATACATGGGCATGTTCTTGAAAATTCAGTACATAGATCTGCTCTTTTTTGTAACACCAGGGATCAAGGCAATGACTAAAGAATATATTCAACCTCTCAAAAATGATATCAAGCACCTGATATAAGTCATAAATTACACAAATGGGTATTTAACTTACACAAAGTGAATTCTAGTTTTCCCTAATGGTAAGGAAAGGCTAGCTGCTTTAAGGTTTCATTTTGGAGAGGAAGACAGGGTGTAAATATCATAAATAAGATGTGTAATGCTGCTTAAGTTAATTTTCAGCTCATCTGTATGCTCTTAGGTAACACCATGAGACTTTAAAAAATGCTGTGCATTAAAAAAGCAATTAAGTTCCTTGATTGTAAGAGAAGGGTTGTGTGTTACATAATCTTGTTTTTAATCTTTTCCCTAATTAGCACAAAAGCTAATTAAAAGCTTTTCAGCATTCTGGGAAAAAATTGTGAGTTGTACATTTAAGCATTTATCTTATTTTTAGAACAAGCAACTTGAAACATAGATGATGTCAATAAATAATAGTCCCTTTAGCAAGAAGCAAGTTTAGAAGCAAGTTTCTATTAAACATATTGATAGATTATGTGAGGATTTCATTAATTACAATAAGTAATATCCACATTCGCTATATTGCAGCACAGAGTATAAACCATACATCATATTTTCCGCCTGTGGTCTTTGTAATTGATGGTCCAAAAAGTTATGGTATTTACCTATTTAAAATTAATATGGTTTTTGAACCTTCATAGCTGAAGAGAAAATCTTGAAATGTTATGCCAGTAACATCTATCTTTGAATAATAATAATAATAATAATAATAATAATTTAATTTGTATACCGCCCTTCTCCCGAAGGACTCAGGGCGGTGCACAGCCAGAATAAAATACAAAAAAACAACACGTACAATACTAAGAACAACCCTTAAAAAACATATTCAATTGGCCACATTTAAAATACAATATCCCCTATAAAATTTACAAAAATTTAAAACCCATAAAATCAATTTAAAATTTTAAAAATTCAAGCCAGTCCAGCAAGGCGGAATAAATAAGTTTTAAGTTTGCGGCGAAAGGTCCTGAGGTCAGGTAATTGTCAAAGTCCAGGGGGAAGTTCGTTCCACAGGGTAGGAGCCCCCACAGAGAAGGCCCTCCCCCTGGGGGCCGCCAGTCGACATTGCTTGGCTGACGGCACCCTAAGGAGTCCCTCTCTGTGAGAACGCACCGGTCGCTGGGAGATAGACATTGGCAGTAGACGGTCCCGTAAATATCCTGGTCCTAAGCCATGGAGCGCTTTAAAGGTAGTCACCAATACCTTGAAGCGCACCCGGAAGACAACAGGCAGCCAGTGCAGTCTGCGCAGGATGGGTGTTATATGGGAGCTCCGAATTGCTCCCTCAATAACCCACGCAGCCGCATTCTGGACTAACTGGAGTCTCCGGGTGCTCTTCAAGGGGAGCCCCATGTAGAAAGCATTGCAATAGTCCAAGCGAGAGGTAACGAGAGCATGAGTGACCGTGCATAGGGCATCCCGGTCCAGGAAGGGACGCAACTGGCAGATCAGGTAAACCTGATAAAAAGCTCTCCTGGAGACGGTCGTCAAATGATCTTCAAAGGACAACCGCCCATCCAGGAGCACGCCCAAGTTGTGCACCTTTTCCATCGGGGCCAATGACTCGCCCCCAACAGACAGCCGCAACTGCAGCTGACTGTACCGGGATGCCGGCATCCACAGCCACTCCGTCTTGGAGGGATTAAGCTTGAGCCTGTTCCTCCCCATCCAGACCCGTACGGCTTCCAAACACCGGGACAGTACTTCGATAGCTTCGTTGGGGTGGCCTGGGGTGGAAAAGTACAGCTGCGTGTCATCAGCGTACAGTTGGTACCTCACCCCAAAACCACTGATGATCTCACCCAGCGGCTTCATATAGATGTTGAACAGGAGAGGCGAGAGAATCGACCCCTGGGGCACCCCACACATGAGGCACCTCGGGGTCGATCTCTGCCCCCCTGTCAACACCGTTTGCGTCCGGTCAGAGAGGTAGGAGGAGAACCACCAATAAACATTGCCTCCCACTCCCAAACCCTCCAACCGGCGCAGCAGGATACCATGGTCGATGGTATTGAAAGCCGCTGAGAGGTCTAATAGGACCAGGGCAGAGGAGTAACCCCTATCCCTGGCCCTCCAGAGATCATCCACCAATGCGACCAAAGCCGTCTCCGTACTGTATCCGGGCCGAAAGCCGGACTGGAACGGGTCTAGATAGACAGTTTCATCCAGGTACTGGGGTAGCTGACATGCCACCGCACTCTCTACAACCTTCGCCGTAAAGTGAAGATTGGAGACTGGACGGTAATTTCCTAAAACAACAATCAGAATACCAGATTGGTTTCTGAATACCAGATTGGTTTCTGAATAACTCTTAAGAACTGCACTGTTGCATGTTGCAGTCTTCATTGTGTTTGCTTAACATTATCAAATCCCAAGCAGACAATCTATGTAGACCAGGGTTGGTCTACGTCATCAGGGTTGTGTTTGACCTTGGGAGGCCGGGGTGGGCAAGGCCAGCTTGACAACACTCCTGTCGGAGCGCCTGTAGTGGCCCAAGCGCTCTGCCAGAGAAAATGGGCTTCTGAGTTCTGTTTTCAGCTGCGACGGCCTCCTGCAACCCTCTGCCAGTGAAAACAGAGCTTGGGAGGACCCGCATGCAGCCCTCCTGAGCTCTGTTTTCACTGGCAGAGGCACCGTGGGCCAGTCCTTTGCTGTTTCCAGGGCGGCCCGCAGGCGGGCCGGATCCAGCCACTGGGCCTTGAGTTTGACACCCCTGATGTAGACAGAGAAGGATGACTGTAGCTTGTTATAGGATAATTGAAGTTGGTATACAATATTTTTACAAAATAATATATTCTTTACATATATATATATATATATATATATATATATATATATATATATATATATAGGTCTTTGGTTGTTCGGGTTTTCTCCCGTGTAAAATTGGAAGTGTCTTGGCGACGTTTCGACGAAGTCTCATTCGTCATCTTCAGGCTTCAGCTTCGTGCTTCTGGGAGCAATGTGTGATCGCAGCTGTTTCTTCCTTTTAACTGCTAGTGGGGGTTTGAACTGATTGGGTGGGAGCTTGGCTGTGCTCTGATTGGATGGGGGTTTTTCTGTGCTCTGATTGGCTGGGGGTGTGTCCTGTGTTGGTGGGGGCTTGGTTGTGCTCAGTCTAGTCTGTGCTGCAGGGGGATTTGAGCTGGTGAGCTGCATAGCCGCTGCCCGGCTTTGTGGTCGTGCCACATCTTCACAGCGGGTGCCAGTCCGCTGCACGAATGGACCGGAGGGGCCCGAAACGGCCAATGCTGCAGCTGCGGTCCGGCCCCCGGTCCCCGGCCGCGCCCCACGACCAGCGCAGGCCCGGGTCCGCTTCCTCAAATCCCCCTGCAGCACAGACTAGACTGAGCACAACCAAGCCCCCACCAACACAGGACACACCCCCAGCCAATCAGAGCACAGAAAACCCCATCCAATCAGAGCACAGCCAAGCTCCCACCCAATCAGTTCAAACCCCACTAGCAGTTAAAGGAAGAAACAGCTGCGATCACACATTGCTCCCAGAAGCACGGTTGAAGCCTGAAGATGACGAATGAGACTTCGTCGAAACGTCGCCAAGACACTTCCAATTTTACACGGGAGAAAACCCGAACAACCAAAGACCTATATACAAACACCCGTGAAAACCTCAGAAAACAAATATATATATATATATATATATATATATATATATATATATATATGTATGTATGTATATGTATATATATCATGATATGTTTTTACTTATGACAATGTTTTTTTTATTTATTTATTTACATTTATATCCCGCCCTTCTCTGAAGACTCAGGGCGGCTTACAGTGTATAAGGCAATGTTTATGTATACTGTTATGACAAAATTAAATTAAAAAAAATAAAACATATGCCTATGCACATTGATGATGAGCATGGTTTTCTTCAGCTGCTCAACTATTGGTTTTGGAATGAGTGATTCCAAGTGAATGATTATTAGATCATTTGGTCATGAATATCGATGCTCATGGATGGGCACAACAGAAACTAGTGAGATAACATACAGGTAGTCCACAATTGACTTACGACTGCAATTGGGACGAGAATTTCCATTGCTAAGCAAGATGGTTGTTAAGTGAGCCACAGCCAATTTTGTGATCTTTTTTGGCATAGTTGTTAACAAATCCCTGCAGTTGAATCACCTGGTCATTATGCAAATCCAGCTTCCCCATTGACTTTGCTTGTTGGAAGCTGGCTGGGAAGATTGCAAATGGTAATCACGTGACTTTGGAATACTGCATCACGTGACTTTGGAATACTGCAACCATTCTAAATACATGCCATTTGCCAAGCATCCAAATTTTGATCACGTGGGGATTCTGCAACAGTCATACCTGCAAGTCACTTTTTTTCAGTGCACTTTTAATTTTGAACGTTCGCTAAGCTAATGGTTGTAACTCGAGGACATCCTGTAGAGATATAATCACTGATATCAAATAGCATAAAGAGATTGATTTCATAACAGACTCTAAATTGGAAAGCTAAGTTCATCTATGAATGATTTGAACTATGGCTTAAAATTACGTTAAGATACTGGCTTTTTCAGAAGTTAGTGATTACACTTTCCTTATTTGGATAACATTGAAACTATAATTAATTTGAAGTGGGGTTGGTGGTCATTTTAGTTGGTTTTGGTTAAATTGCTTACACTGACAAAAACCTGGATACAGCAAATGTTTTATTTAAATGGTCATCCAAAGACCATCACTGAAAGCACCGAGTCATGTGTCTTGTTTCTGTTTTCTTATTGCTAATGGCAGCTGCCTGATATAATTAGCTGGATGGGTAGGCATTTTAGAAGAATGCCAATATTTTCTTTGCCTGTTTTTTAGGTTGCAATTGCTCCTTGGTGGCTACCAGTTAAAGGAGCAAATTGGAAGCACCCAGAAGGCCCTGATTCTCATATCTTAAAGAGGTGAGCCCCAAACAGTATCGAGTTTCAACAGATATTTTGCTGAAAATGTACCAAAGTTGCTAAGAGATAACTTATTACCCTGAACTAAGCATCACTGGACAAATAATCACAAATAAGTTGGTGGTCAGAATAAAGGAACCTATCATAGATCAGATTTTATTTGTGGATGGGGGAAAATTACTTGATAGAATTTCTTGTTACGTTGCCAACACAATCCTAAACTGCATTAATAGAAGGTTAGAATCAAGATCATGTGAAGTATTAATACTGCTTTATAAAGCCTTAGTAAGACTACACTTGGAATATTCAGTACCCCACCTTGTACCTCTTTTTATTGAAATAAAGCAGAACTTTTAATATGAAGTCCTCATTTTTTCCCCTGGATTTATTTTGGAGAAAACTAAAAGCAGTGAAATGGCCTTCATAATCTATCATTACATAGTATTAATCAGTCTCTTCCCCTCAGGGCTGGTAAAAGCATTTGGCTTTTTTTTCCCCCCAAAAAAAATATTTTATGACAAGAACCATTTCATGATAATACCATCTTCAGTGTACTTCTCTTACTTAGTCTCCAATGGGAAAGAATGAAATTGAACTGACTGCAAAAATAGAAGCATCCATTGTCATCAGGGAATTAAAGGGAAAAGAAAGAAAGGTCAAAATCAGTTCTAAATAAGTGTTCTAGATATCTGCTCTCTTTAACCTTAATGCCATGTGAAATTTAACTTCCTGATCTAGGTCATAACACTGACTTATTAATCTGAGTGTTCCAGACTAGCGTTCTGAAATGAGGACACTTAACAAGAAGAGGCTATCTTCTACTGTGCTTAGAGCAAAGAATTCTCATTTCATACAATGTGGGGATGAAACAAGGGGTCCAGGTCCAGGCAGATGGGAAAAAAGGTTATGAGTGGCAGAACTTTGGAGAGAGGTGAGAAAGACGAGTACAGGCATTATGAAAAAAACAACACTACAGTAGTCCCAAAGGTGCTTTTTTTCAAGAGGCAACTGGAGTTTCTGGTTTTTCTTTGAAGACGTTTCGCTTCTCATCCAAGAAGCTTCTTCAGTTCTGAGCTGAGAATGAGCTGAAGAAGCTGAGCTGAGAATAGCTGAAGAAGCTGAGCTGAGAATAGCTGAAGAAGCTTCTTGGATGAGAAGTGAAACATCTTCAAAGAAAAATCATGGGAAAACCATGACCTGGATGGCTGAGAATCTCCATAGACATTGAGCTACTGTAGTGTTGTCTATGGAGATTCTCAGTCATCCAGGTCATGTTTGTCTCAAAGGTGCTTTTTTTCATTTCCAGTTGCCTCTTGAAAAAAAGCACCTTTGGGACAAACATGACCTGGATGACTGAAAATCTCCATAGACAACACTACAGTAGCTCAATGTCTATGGAGATTCTCAGCCATCCAGGTCATGGTTTTCCCAAAAAGCAACTGTTTTCAAAAGGCAACTGGACTTTGTTTTGTTTTTCTTTGAAAACTTTTCGCTTCTCATCCAAGAAGCTTCTTCAGTTCTAACTGACTGGTGGGGAATGGAAAGATACCAGATAATTGCAAAGAACATAAAACCTTCCATTCTGGGCCAGTCACTTAGAACTAATAAAATGTGTTTTTTTTAGAAAAACAAAAACAAAAACACCCCAAAGTCCAGTTACCTTTTTGGGGGAAAAACACCTTTGGGTCCATAGTAACTTTTCTTTTCTTTTTTTTTTTTTATTCAAAAAGTTTTACCAAAAAAATTTTTTTTCCCCTTTCCCCCCAACCCCTCTCCCTTCACAAACCCCCTCCCCCCTCCCCCCCTGGCTTCCCGGAACAAACACAAGGTATAGTTAAAAATAAAACAAACATATGCTAAAAAATTTTTTTCCCAAAACTATTATACCAATTCTCCCTCTCTAGCTCTGACTTCCTCCTTACATAACCAAATCCTTCAAAAAATTAACAATAAACAGTAATAAAATATATAAATCAGTAGAACAAATTAATCCTAAAATATTTAAAACCAGCTAAAGCATAAAAATCCAATCCAATTCAGAGAATATCTCTTTATAGCTTCTATAACCATATAACCATATAATTTCCCCCCCAAGTCTTTCTTACATAAGATCTTTCAAGAATATTCTATTTAAAATTCAATACAACAGATTATAAAATTTATAAAATTTCAATAGAGAAAATTACAATATTATTTAATTAATTACAATATCTATTCAACTTTAGTCCTTCCTCATCAAAATCCAGTATATCCAAATATCTAGTCTCTTATAATCACAAATTGCCTTTCGGGGACACTAATATTTTTGTCTATTAATATTTTAAAAAAACCTTGTTTCAAAAATAATACTTTTGTCTCTTGCCATTTTTTTTGGTGCATTAATCTCTGTCTTTCCTTCATTGCTCCTTTTAAAAAGTCAATCACAATATTTCCTAGTAATTCCTTATGTCCAGGATTCCAAAAATTACTGCCGTATATTCCATCAGTCCAAAAAGAGAACTCTTGGGAAACATTAAGCTTGTGAGTCTTTTCCATTTGAGGGACAATCTCCTGTAGCACAAATTCAGGCAGCTCATCCAAACTATTTAAAGAAAACTTCTTTAGATCACCTTGTTTCTTCACAATCAAATCTTCATATTTATCCACTTTTATTTGTATGTCCTCCATTCCATTTTCTGAATAATTGCACTGGTTAATTTGCTCCAAACTCTCATCCAAAACGTCCCCATTTTTTATCAATTCGTATTTTTGAATAATTAAATACATACTTTCTGTGTAGTCCTGTATAAAGTCACGAATCCATTCTTCTGAAAGAACCTCCATAACAAAATTCCTGCTGAGAATCCCCTTGTAAAGTACTTAAACAGCGTAATATAATCCAACAGTCCACAGTCAAACACAATAAGATAAAATCTCCATTCAGTTTCGATTCAACAGCAAAGCTCCCTTTGATGTATCGCTCTGCTTTCAGTTTCTCTAAAACGAAACTGAAGGGGGGGCGGAAGTCAGAAAATCAAAAATACTTGCAAACCAATAATTGTTCCTCACACTCGTTCTGCCTGCTTTTCGTATCCACAAAAAGAAATCAATTGCTAGCAGAAGTGGACACCTTCCTCTTTTCCTGCTTTTTCAGGAGCGCAGAGAATACTGGAGGTGGGGGAGGGGTAAATAAGGGGATTCGACCGTTCAGGACTTTGTATTACAAAAACAAAGCCCCTAGGGGAATCTACCCAATTCCTCCCCCTTGCTCTGTCTCTCTCTTTCAACCAGAGAGAGAAATGAAGCCGGGATCAGTTGTTAAATCCGGCTTTTACCATATTCAATGCGGAGTGCCATAAATTAGCACCCAGCGAGAAAGGTGGCGCCACCCAGAAGCCCCATAGTAACTTTTCGATTATAGCTAAACTATAGGGAAGAGTTGTATGCATTTTATTTGACCAGTTTCAAGACTTTGGTATTGTTATGATGATTTGTTTGGTAGCTTTAATATACGAGTAAAATGACAATCCTGAAGTTCATCTTAAATTTGAAGGTCATTTCTGCATCTGTTTGGACACTCAAAAAACACTTCCCATGATGAAGCAATATCAAAAATTAACTAGGTATTTTCTTCTCTTTTCAATTCTTTGTTAAGTTAGTAACTTCTTGTTGCCATTGGCATATGTCACTGGGGTTATGAGAACTTATATATGGTACTAAATTGAAGAATAATGCCTATAATGTCTGTGCATTTTTATGTCTTTTTACAGTGCTAAAGCTGTTTAATGATAAATCTGGGTTTCTTAATTAGGTACTTGGATTTAGTGTGATTTATTGAGATGTTCATTGCCTCTTTGGTTATCATTGGTTGACTGGTTATTGCATCTTGACTCTCTGCAAAGGAAATGATTGGTTGTTATAGCTTGGCACTCTATGCTAAGCTCATACATAGAGGAATTAAGTGTATTATATATACGGTATATCCTGTGTAATGTCTTACTTAAATGGGATCAAATAAGACATTAAACTGTAGGTGTCTCTTTCAAAGGTAGTGGACAAAAGCACTTTAGACTGATCAGAATCAAGCACTGAAACTTAAGACAAAAAGGGACAAGTAAGAACGATATATGTGTCAGTCCAACAAGATAGACTAGATCAAGAAACCAATAATCAGAATTACTGCTTGGTCCAGGCTCAACCCTAACTCATATCTGTACCCTTACCTTTACCCTTACCATCTTTTCCTTCTGTCTTCAAGGCCATGCCTTAAACACTGTACAACAATATGTGAGCTTGGCATTCATTTCTGATTAATGAATTACACTAAGAACATGATTTCTTGAAAGCTTTCTCAGTTATCACCCCCTTTTAATAGCTTAAATTAGAACTGAATAAAGATAAATATGGTGCTTGCAGTACCATATTAATTGTCTACAGTCTCATCTTAGAGATACAGTAATAAATAATAAGGCACAGAAGCAGTGGTAGGATTCAGCCGGTTCGGGCCAGTTCGGGTGAACCAGTTGTTAAATTGCTGGTTGGCTCCGCCCCTCCCCGCCCCGCCCCGCCTCTTCCAGAAGTCCCCACGCATCACATTCGGGCTCCCAGGTAAGTGCAGAGAGGCCTACTAGGCCCAAAATGGGGCATGGGAGGTGCAGCGTGGCCCCCCCTGGCCCGTTTTTGCTCCCAAGGAGGTGCAGGAGGCCGAGTGCTTCCTGTCACACTCCCTGGCCTTGCCCACCATGGCCACGCCCACCCAGCCGATCATTAGGGCAGAGAGCTGGTTGTTAAATTATTTGAATCCCGCCACTGTACAGAAGCCCTTGCAACAGTCCCAACAACTGATGACTGTCCAAAATGTAGTAATTTACCTACTTACCTGTACCTCCGTTGACACTTAATAGGAAGCATAATCTCTTCATTGATTAAGATTAGCAATAGACTGAAACCTAGTATATTGTGTCTGATTCTAAGCAATCCATTAGAGGAAGGATAGTGATAAATTAGAATACATCCAGAAAAGAGCAACTAGGATGATAAGGAGTTTAGAAAGAAAAATGTTGCAGTTCCGAGTGCTGCCCTGACAACACAGATGCTGTCTCCTGATTGGCCGGCTCTCATTTGTTCCTTGCGCGGGAGTTTCCGTGCCGTTCAGAACAAAAAGAAAATGAAGAATAATTAGATGAGTAGGATATGTTTAGCCTAGAGAAGAGAGTGTGTGGAGATTTCATAGCTTTCTTTAAGATTTGAAAGAATTGTCTGCAGTAAGCCTACTATAAGCACAAATGTGGAAAGTTTCTGAAGTTTCTGAAGAAGGGCCGGGATAGCTCAGGCTGTTAAGAAGCCTGTTATTAACACAGCTGCCTGCAATTACTGCAGGTTCAAGCCCGGCCCGAGGTTGACTCAGCCTTCCATCCTTTATAAGGTAGGTAAAATGAGGACCCAGATTGTTGGGGGGGCAATAAGTTGACTTTGTAAAAAATATACAAATAGAATGAGACTATTGCCTTATACACTGTAAGCCGCCCTGAGTCTTCGGAGAAGGGCGGGATATAAATGTAAACAAAAAAACAAACAAAAAAAAAACAAAAAAAAGTTCCCACAATGGAGGAATGGTTCATGAAAGTGACTAAACTTGCAGAAATGGCAAAGAAGTTTTCTTGTTTGATTAGAGAGAAGACAGCATTTTGTGAGTGGAAACTCTTTATGGACTTTTCCCTAAGGTCCAATCCAATAATTTTAGTGATTTTTATTGGTATATAGTAGTTCAGTTTTGAGTATCCTGTGGGTAGAAAACCTAGGTTTCAATGTAAATAGAGATACAACATAAAACAACGAAGAAAAGCTATTGCTATGCTACAAAACAGGAGTAAACATGAAAACCACTCATCAGGCCTCAGACTTGCCTAATGGAGTCCGTGTAAAATATACGTTACTAGGTTTGACAATCTGTGAAAATTGAGTTGCTATCTGTCCTATGAGATACTAGCGTACGGCACTTCATTTAATGATTTGGGTAGGACTAGCTGTGCCACAAGCAAAATACATGTGATTGGGCCATGTTTGCCCATGCTTTGTATGATGACATTCTCTATCCTTGAATAAAAGCACTGGTATCTCACAAAAGAAAAATAAATGGGATGCTCTCATTCAAAAAACAGTTGATATTTCTTTCATATCATCTATCAGTCCTGGAGGCCATCTTTTTCTTTGGATCTTCAGGGCTGCCACACTTAGTGCTGTGGGAAACTAGGAGGGGGGATTACATGGAGTTGCCGAGATATCTAGCCATAATAAAATTCCTTTCTCCAAGAGTCAAGGACATTTGGCCTGCATTTGGAGTGGCGTGACTTGGAGGCATCTCCATTTGGGACAGTGCTTGGATTGGATCATGTGATGGACATGTTGGTGCAGGGGAAGGGACTTGAAGTTTCTTTTAGGTGGGGAAAAGCTGGAAGCTTTCAGATTCGGGTTTTCCCAGATGTGCCAATATGACACATCTCTAATAAAATGGAACTTTGAGGAACATCCAGCCTCAGAGTCTTATTTTATTGGGGATGTTACTTGGAACCTTTACATCATCTTTTTTTAAATCTTTGTTGCTGACCAAAAGTATGTGTGTATGAACATGTATATGTCTGTGTGCTCGATTTTCAGATAATGAAATGCTAAAAAGCGTTCTGAGTGATTTTTATAATTCGTTGTGGTCATTGTTCAAAACCATTGTCAACCAAGTTATATCAACTTATATAGAATTGATATATAGAGGCATACAGAATAAATCCTCTGCTTGTATATTTGGACCCTCTGCTGGAGTGTATTCCCTTCCTCCCAATATTAACTGGATTGGAAAGGGTTATGGTCCTTGATTAGCTAGAGAAAGAATGAGAGGATTACTAACAGGTTCATATGACATTGTATATACTGAAAGATAATAGTACTGGTCTGGTTTGGAGAAATGATCAGAAGGTATACTTCTCACAACACACTAGTTCTATTTGCAATATTTATGCCATCTTTCAAAAGCAGGTTTCGTTGTGATGTTGTATAAAAGAATAACAGAAAAACAGAGTTGGAAGGGTAGCCTTCTAGTCCAAGCCCCTGCTCAAGCAAGAAACCCTATGCCATTTCAGACAGATGGTTGTCCAATCTCTTTTTAGAAAAATGTCTATGTTAGAGCACCCATGACTTTTGGAGGCAAAAGGTAAGCAGGCTTCTGAAAGGCCTAAATCACTATTAGAGGCATAATGTGTACTGCTAACCAGGGGTGAAATTCAGCAGGTTTTGACAGGTTCTGGAGAATCGATAGCAGAAATTTTGAGTAATTTCTGAGAACTGGCAAATACCACCTCTGGCTGGCCCCAGAGTGGAGTGGGAATGGAGATTTTGCAATATCCTTCCCCCAGGAGTGGGGAGGGAATGGAGATTTTGCAGTATCCTTCCCCTGCCACGCCCACCAAGCCACGCCCACAGAACCGGTAGCAAAAAAATTTGAATTCTACCACTGCTCCTAATACATGACATTTGGTAGCCAATTCATTCCATTTTCCTTTCAGAAGCATATAATTAATACTACCCTTTCATTTGTTATTTCCATTGTCTTTTTCCACAAACTTTTCTAAGCTGAACTGCTTTACTTTTATATTTTGCTTTCATCATCTCTGATTTTTGTTTTTAAAGTTGTATCCATTAACTAGATCAGCAAAGCTGGCTCAGGAACTCTGGGAGTTGAAGTCCGCCAGGCTTAAAGTTGCCAAGGTTGGAGACCCCTGAACTAGATCAAATCTAACTCTAAGGATAAGCAGTATTTTGCCTTTATTTGTTTTCTTACTGGCACACGTTGTTTCAAACAATTATTTGGTGTGGTAAGATATTATAACCTTTTCCTTATGCAGAATCTTAAAAAGTTGCCAGTCCTCTTTTGTTTTCCTTGCTATACCATTGGCTTTCTCTGTATATCTCTCAGGCTGGATCACCCAGTTCTTCATGTGTCTTGGAATGATGCTGTAGCCTTTTGCAGTTGGGCAGGAAAACGGTTACCAACTGAAGCTGAATGGGAATACAGCTGTCGGGGAGGTCTTGAAAACAGGTACTCCTCATTATTTTGCAATTTTCCAGAAAAATAAGTTAAGCAAAGAAACTACAGTATATCTTCTACCTAGTCTCTAAACTGAAAAATCACTCCCCCTCCCCCGAAGTTAAGTTAATGCAGAGTCAATGGTATTGAATTTAATGCTGTATTGTAAAACTTCTGTAGAAGTGCAAGCTGCTAATATTTATATTTTAAGCGGTGGTGGTGTCAGTTCTCTCTCTCTCTCTCTCTCTCTTTCTCTCCCTCCCTCCCTCCCGCTCCCTACCTTTCTCTCTCCCTCCCTCTCTGTCTCTCTCTCTCTTTCTCACCTGATACGCCATTAGCTAACAATGTTTTTATAGTAATCTTATATTTATAGTAATATGATTAAACATTACAATTGCACAACTGCCTTCCTTAAATTTTGCCTATGCTTCTTTCGACAGACTTTTTCCGTGGGGAAACAAACTTCATCCAAATGGTCAGCACTATGCAAATATTTGGCAGGGAGAATTCCCTAGAAGCAATACAGAGGAAGATGGTTATAAAGGCACCGCACCTGTAAGTTAGTGATGTGATAACAGAATTGGAAGGGACCTTGGAGGTGTTCTAGTCCAACCTCCTGCTCAAGCAGGAAACCCTACACCATTTCAGACAAATGGTTGTCCAATCTCATTTTAAAAGCCTCCAGTGTTGGAGCACTCAAAATTTCTGCAGGCAAGTTATTCCACTGATTAATTGTTCTAACTGTAAGGAAATTTTCTCCTTAGTTCTAGGTTGCTTCTCTCCTTGATTAGTTTCCATCTATTGCTTCTTGTCCTGCCTTCAGCTTGTTTGGAGAATAGCTTGACTCCCTCTTCTTTGTGGCAGCACCTCAAATATTGGAACACTGCTGTCATATCACTCCTAGTCTTTCTTTTCATTAAACTAGACTTACTCAATGCCTTTAATTGTTTTTCATATGTTTTAGCCTCCAGTCCCCTAATCAATTTTGTTGTTTCCAGAGCCTCAACATCTTTTTTTGTAGCGAATTGAAGTAATATTCCAAGTATGGTCTTATCAAGGCATTATAAAGTGGTGCTAACAGTTCACATGATCTTGATTCTATCTTTCTGTAAATGCAGCCTAGGACTCTGTTAGGTTTTTTTGGCAGCTGGAGCACACTGCTGGGTTATATTTAAGTGATTGTCCACTAGGCCTCCAAGATCCCTCTTTCAGGTACATGTACCTCTTTCAGGTACATGTAAATCATCAGATATATCAGTAAAGATATTGATCCCGTTTGGGAAAATACGCTTATGACAGCTGTGGTCATTGTATGTTGGATCTGCAACAGAATCTTGTCATCCTGCCTCCCAATGAAAAGCTTTTTTCTGATTCTTTTTAACTTCTATGACAAACACTTGATTATTTGAGAAAATTGGATGCCATTTGCAGGCATAGTTGTCCTTTCTAGGGAATGAGGCCTAAGAAATGACAGGCAGGTGAAGTATGATGATTTTGTACAAAGCATCTTTAAAAGTGGAGGGAAATGTAGAACATTTACCCTCCCTATAGGCCAGAGTAATTTTGTATGGAAGCATATAATAGTGCTGCCTCTAAGTTAAATTGCCTTAAAGCAATTTAAAATAAAAGATGCAAGGATCCTACAAAATGGTGATGGGCATACTGCATATAAGAGAAATATTTCTCCTCACACAGTGTTTGGATAATCTGTAAAGAAATAGATGTCAGGAAAATCAGAAGGAAATTCACACAGGGATAGTGTTTTAAACCAAGTTGTTTTGAACTGTAACAGCCTGGGCATCCCAAGAGAGCTTGCTTAGATTATTAATTAGAGTGTAAAATCATCTAACTATACCACATTGTTGCTCTCAACAGTTTAACAAGAATACAAGGAAGTTTAAATAGTATGGCCAATGAAAAATAATTCATGATTTTACTTAGTAAAAGCTGTTAAAACAGATACTGTTTTTCTAAGAAAAACAATGAACAATGAAAAACATATGAATAATGCCTGCTGGATTGGATCTCTGTCCATCCATCTGTTCTCATGGTGGCCAAGGAAGCCTATTAGACTCTTAGCAAATGTCCTTTAGTTAATTTCCTTCCATAAAGCATTGTGACTTTATAAGTAAAGAGGACAGCCCAAATAATATAATTCCATGGTACAGGAATTAGAGTTTCCCATTAAAAAACAGAAAAAAGCTTATGTTGCACAAGATATATTTTTATCTAATTTTGACATTTCTTGCTATGAGTAGAGGTAAGGTAGGTAAGCAGTAATAGACCTTAGTTAGTTAAATTAGACCCTCTTAAATTAGATTCCACTTAAATTGAATTGAATTAAATTGAATTTGATTCCTGGTAAATTTATGGACATATCCATGTAGTTATCCTGGCAACAATAAAACAGAAGTGGTTGCCATTACTTTCTTCTGTGCTGTTTTTCAGTCTGTCCTACAATTGTGGTATTTCTTGGTTGTCTCCTATCCGGATCCATGTTACATTTGAACTTGCTTTACTATCTGAGACTGAGCAAAGTTAAACAGGTTCTTGAGGTGTCAATGCTGAGTCTATGCTGAGTACTCCAAACAATAATAATGAGTCCAAGCAGAGTTCCTGAGGGTACTCAATGCAAGGTCTCAGCAGAAGGCTTTCTGGGTCTTTCACTTAGCCCTTATGAGACCCGGATACTCAGATTCTTCTCCTGTGATTTCTGAAGCCTAGTGCAGTTGCATTGTTGAGATACTTTGAGAAGACTACCAGTTTATGTCCTATTTCAACATGTCTTTCCAACTCGTTGTCTTGGTGCAGAAACAGACTGCTGTTTGCTGAAGAATTGGTCCCCATGAGAAAGAAACCAGGGGGGTTTGTCCAACCCAATGCCTCATTTGGGTGGTTCTCCATAGTGTACTATGATAGTAGCAAATAATTTAAATGAGGCATTTAAGGTGCAAAGTTTTAACAACCAGATAATAGGCAAAAAGTAAGTGTCAAGCATCTTTTGCTGTCATCTAGCAGGCTTCTGGATTTTTAGAGCCCAGATCTAGTTACCTGGGGAGGGGGGGTACAATCTTAGAACTACATCTAAGCCTGCCCCCAAATCTTGTGTACAGACCCCAGAGTTTCTACAAAAGTTCCCATCAGTTATCCTTTCTTGTGTGACCTAAGGCAGAAATTATTCCAGCTCTGGCTATTCCATTATCTATGCTTAGTACAAATATCAACAATAAAGAAAGAGTTATTTTCAAAAGTGTAGTAATTTACATTGTCACTTTGTGAGGTATTTTCAACAGAGTCACCATTTCTGAACTGGTAAGATGAATCACAAAGAAATGATCCTCTGCCATTGGGCCTAAGTATAAATAGAAAGGCGAGGGAAGGTTGAGAGACGTTTTAATTTTCTTCTGGTGAAAGATGGAGAATAGGCAGAGAGAGTGGAGCCTGCTGATGCTATATATTGATTGCAACTTCACCCCTATTAATTTGTAGGAAAAAAGTTAATGAGGTACATCTGGCTTTTCTCTCCTGTGTCTGCTGGATAGAGAGCTTTGTAGTGCAGGTCTCTCTTCTCACAAGCCATTCTCCAATCACAAATGTCAGGGTCAGCAAAAAAAAAAAAAGACAATTTATAACTTAACAGTCATACCTGCACATGTAATGAAAATGAGTTGTTTTGGTCCTTAATACTGATGTATTTTGATTATCGCCTACCAAGGAAAAGGTCAAGATGATGTTGTTTTTAAAATGGATTGCTTTGCCTCCTTCATTATTGATCCAGGCCTAACACAAATTCTCACAAACGATTTCCTGTGCATGACTGTGTATTTCTGAGAATTGGATAGGAAACCTCTATCCATGCAGTAAAAAGGTAACCTGCTCAGTATTGTTCTGTATTTTTAAATGTTTTTAACAACTGTGTAAATCGGCCGGAGTTGCTGGCAGACTGGCATCATATACATTTAGTGTATGTTCTTTTTGTGGTTGGTCTCACAGTCAACCAGATGTTTAGACTAAGTTTGGAATTGCATTTACCAGTTGAGTCCTTCCCAAGGACTTGGAATAGGCACAAGTTGTTTGATGGTGTTAAAGGTATCATTGCAAGTTGTAAATTGTTCCAAGTGAACCAGCTTTTTGCAGATGATGGATAGTATTTTTCCCCCCCATGGTGTTCAAGTGGTCCAGATGTTTTGGTTTTGCACCCAAGGCACTTACTATTATTGGTACTATTTTTGCTTCCTTTTACCACAGTATTCTATTTTTATTTGCAGGTCTTTAACTTTTGTTATTTTTGCCAGGTCTTTTATCTTCTACTTTGCTGTTTACAGGTATTGCCACATCTACTATTCAGACTTTTTGTCTTCTTATTACCATTTGTTAAGTCTAGGGTACTATGTGGCAGGTACTCGTCTGTTTGAATTCTAAAGTTTAAGAGCACTTAGGTCCTTCATTTCTATCACTATCTCTATTTTGTGGTCCCACCGCAAATGGTTGTTGTTGTTTTTTTTGCAAATATTCCAGTGTGCCATTGTTGCTGCGTTGTCATGCAGTTGTTTATAATCCATCTATGTGATCTTCTTGCAGCGGGTAACTAGGAGGTCCACTGTTTCTTCAACTTCTTTGCAGAGGAGCATTTGCTCTCTGTGGCTGTCTTCTCAGTTCTGGATTTGTATGTATTTGTTCTTAAGGCTTGGTCTTGTGCAGCCAGAATTAGATCTAATTAGATCTTTTTTTTTTTTATAAAAAGTTTTATTTTTACAATCATATCAAATAATTCATCCAATGTACAGTTATATACAATTAGTCGGGCTTGCCCAGTCACCACCCCCCTTTTTAACACTCTTCCCTCTTCTACCTTCTTCTACTTTCCAGACCTTCCTCTCCTTCTCTTATCTACATCCTCTCCTCCCTCCACCCTACACCTTCCTTCTCCCTCTTCTACCCCTCTTCCTTCCTCTTCTCCTCTTTCCTACCTCCTACTCTCCCTTTTCTCCCTCCCCACCGTTCTAAAATGGTAACTGGGCAGACCCGACCCTGCATTAATTATATTTATACATCTTCAATAATCCCTGTACATTAACCATCACTCCATCTCTACCAAACCCCCACCTCCCCTTACCCCCACCTCCCACCCCGACTTCCCAGAACAAAATGCAGGGTATCAAAACTAACAATCATAATCTAAAATAATTCCTAAATTATAATCTCTAGTCACACCACACTTAGTCACACTCTCAATTCCCCTCTCCTTCAAAAATATATCTAAAACAAAATATTTCCTAAATTTACTCATATGCTATTCGATATTTTTTATCTGATACTTATTTTGAATATAATCAATCCACATTTTCCATTCTAAAATATATTTTCTAGTGTATAGTCTTTCAAGTAAGCGGAGATTTTGCCATCTCTGCCAGATTTGATACTTTGAGTGTCCATTCTTCAATTGTAGGTAATTCTTCTTTCTTCCAATACTGAGCAATCAAAAGTCTTGCTGTTATTAAGTTCAAAATCAATTTAGTCTCTATAGCTGTACAGTCCATAATAATTCCTAGTAGAAAGAACTGGAGTAAACTTAATCTTCTTTTCAAAATATTCTGCATGATCCACCATACTTTAATCCAAAATGCTTTAACTTTTTTACAAGTCCACCATATATGGTAATAAGTGGCATCTTCACAATCGCATCTCCAACATTTAGCCTGTACATTAGGATACATACATGACAACTTTTGGGGTCTAAATGCCATCTATAAAACATCTTATAAAAATTTTCTCTCATATTTTGCGCTTGTGTAAATTTAACATTCCTCACCCAAATTCTTTCCCAAGTTTCCAACATTATTGGTTGCTGAAAATTTTGTGCCCACTTAATCATACAATCCTTAACTAGTTCGGACTCTGAGTCTATTTCTACTAATACATTATACAACCTCTTAATATGCTGTTGGCCTTGATCTCTCATTTGTTTTAACAAATTATCCTCAGTTTGCTTAACACCTATTTTTTGATCTAATTTCCATCTAGCTTGTAATTGTCCATATTGGAACCATGTATAATTTTTCCCTTCTTCCCCCATCTTTTCTCTGGATTTTAATTGTAATTCCCCCTTTTCCATACAAAGAAGTTCTTTATAGGTAACTACTATATATTTATATTTTCTATCATGTGTCTCGGGATTGCCCATATTGGAATCTTTCCATCTAATTTATATTGATATTTCCTCCAAACCCTCAATAATGCATTTCTAATTATATTATTTTTAAATATTTTATCTACTTTCTTATCATATAATATATAGGCGTGCCACCCATATAACAAACCATACCCTTCTATATTCAAAACTCTTTCCTCAGTTAAATTAATCCAATCAGTAATTAATGATAAAACAACTGCTTCATAATACAATTTCAAGTTAGGCATTTTAAGACCCCCTTTCCTTGTATCCTGCATTATTTTTAATTTTATTCTTGGTTTTTGCCCATCCATACAAAGTTATTAACCCCTTTTGCCATTCCTGTAATTTGATATCATTCTTAAGCACCGGTATCATTTGAAATAAAATAGAAACCTGGGCAAAACATTCATTTTTATAGCCGCTATTCTTCCCAACAAGGATAGTTGTAACTTCTTCCAACTCTCCATTTCTTTCCATACCTTCTGCCACAATACCTCATAATTATTTTTATATAATTTGACGTTTGAAGCTGTAATATATATTCCTAAATATTTAACCTTTTTAACGATTTCAAAACCTGTAGTTCTTTCTAACTCTTCTTTTTGTTGTATATTCATATTTTTAGTTATCATCTTTGTCTTTTGCTGATTCACCTTAAATCCAGATACTTTACCATACTGACCAATTATATCTTTTAAACCAGTAGCTGAGTATGTTGGTTGAGATACAGTAACAACCAAGTCATCTGCGAAAGCTCTTAATCTGTAATCTTGATGTTTAACAGATCTAACTAGATCTTACGTCTCCTTCTTCAACTTTCCTGCTCTTATCCATTGCTGAGTTTGTTATCTACTTTGCCTGCTAGCTTTTCTGTGTACTGGGCATGTAAAACTTGACCTTCCAATGTCCCTTTTCTTCTCTTCATTTGAATTTTCTTGTAGGACAGTTTGGTTTCTCTAATATTCTCTAATATTCATAAGCCTTCCTATCTTCAGATATTCTTCTAATGCCCTTTTCTTCTTCTTTAAATATCTGATAAACTCGTAACATTCCACATCCACCTATTTTCCTTGGTATTATTATTGGCAGCAAGAGAGAATTGGCACTTTCTAAAGAAACATATCCCTTCAGCAAGGCTATCAGGCTGCAAGAATGAAGAACCCATCAAAAGAATGTTGATGATTCAGAGCTGAAGCAAAATGACATTTTAAAAAATTATATATCAAAATTGGTCAAATGGATAACTAGATATTCTTCTGTGGCCAGAGTACCAGAAGATCTGGGCAAAGGGTCTGTCCGTAAAATATGAGAATTTAGGAAATATGTTAAGGGGAGATTTTTTTTTTCCTAAGTAATGAGAAAATCGCAACATAGATCATCGTGTTCATTAAGAACAACCAAACAACTTCAAAGCAATATTGTACAAATGAATTCTTCTTTCCCATTCATTAAATTCATTGGTTACTAACCGGATAAATGCTCTAATTTTTCTGCAGTGTTGACCACTTTTTTTTTTCTGAGGCAGGTAACAGCATTTCCTCCAAATGGTTATGGCCTGTACAACATTGTGGGAAATGCCTGGGAGTGGACATCAGATTGGTGGGAAATTGATCATTCTGCAGATGAAACATACAGCCCGGTGAGTATCTCCAGCTGCTGATTTTCCTCTTTTCCAACTAATTTCCTAGTTCACATTATAGAATTTGATACGCTGCATAGTTGATATGGAGCAGCATGATTATATGTATTTTCCAGCTAAACTGTTTTTGACTTAGACTTGCAAGAGGAGTATCCATTTTCCAACAGAAGTGTAGCTGTGTTTTTACAAACTGCTTTTATGTTCCTTGAGTGAATGTTTTGTTCAATCGAGTGATTTGTAGAACTGATGGGAAACATTTTTCTCCAAAATAATGATGACAAAATATAAAAATAGACAAATATCCCTAGCTGGATAGAAGTGCTGTGAGTTGATGTCTGCAGCCCTGAACATTAGGCACATGAGAGAATTTTGCACAGTTCCTTCTTGTTGCTGACTTTAGTTTTTACTTCCAATAGATTTATGACTGTAAAACTAGAAATCTTCCAATAAAGTTATGCAATGATTTTTCTTCTTGGAGGGAGTATAAGCATTAATAGCAAGCCACCATATCTTTGCTTCTTAAACTTGAGATAGCAATAGCAATAGCATTTAGACTTATATTCTGCTTCATAATGCTTTACAGCCCCCTCTAAGCAATTTACAGAGTAAGCATATTGCCCCAAACAATCTGGGCCCTTATTTTATTGACTTCGGAAGGAAGGAAGGCTGAGTCAACCTTGAGCCAGTCAAGATCAAATTTCTGGCAGTCAGCAGAATTAGCCTGCAATACTGCAATACTGTGCCGCCAGGGCTCATAACAGAACTATGTGCTCAGGTTCTATTTTTTAAAAGAGAAAATATAAAATATCTACTGCAATATATACCAATATATCAATATCACATACTATTAAACTTGGTACTTCCTTTAACTTGAATATGTCTGTATGCATGTATGTTACCTTTGCATTGTTAAATATAAATACCACAGAATTATTTTTGAATTATTTAGCTTTTGCAGTCTCAGATTTGAGAATCTCTGGGCCAGGCAAGTTAAAGATCTCTTTTACATGCCTGAAGCTGCTTTAGGGTAAATATGATTATTGGTTCATATAGTGGCTTAGATACCCCAATGATGCCTAATCTGACTACAACAATTTTGAAGTCAATCTATGCTATTCATTCTCCAGAATAGAATCAAAACTTGTGGATCTTCTTGCATTGTTTGAACACAGGGATAGGGGTTGATTTGTCAAATGCCATTAAACGCATTAAGCCATCTAGTCAAGTTTCCAGTATAGAATTATCACCTGTTAACTGAGGAGTCCAAATTTGGAGGGTGAGCTACCTAAAGAAAATACATGGGCAGATGAATTGACCTAGGGGACTTATGTATTTTGTAATATGCAAGGAATGTTATTGTTTATGTGTTTCTGAAAATAAAAATAAAAAACCTAGAGTTTGGGAGAGAGAAAAAGAAAAGGAAATTTAAAAAAAAGTGGAAAGAAAAAAAACCTCAGCTGATCAATGTTATTGTGGGATTTCTATCTATTTTTCATTGATGTATTTATTCGATTTCTATAACCACTCAATTCAATTGGCTTACAGTTCTTGAGTACTTGTTAGACCTGGAAGGCCTCTTCTCTTAAAAGAAGAACTGTCTGTAAAATGGAATGATCGTCTCTCTGGAAGGAACTTCCTGCCCCTGTTTCATCCAAGGGCTAAATCTGAAACGAACTTCATTCTTCTTTTTCAAGCTAACTCACTTGGAACTCCAGTTTATAGCCTCAAACGATACGTTCAACGTCAGATGCAGGGCAACAGGTTTAGGAAGATTGCCGTAATCTTTTGTGGGTTTTCCAGGAGGCAGATGGTTAATCATTGTGGAAAGCTGCATGAGGTTGCAGACAGAGAAGGCAAACAGCCTTCTGTGGCTCAAAACGCATGTGATTCTTTTCATGCACTTCTCTCAAATTTGAACTGTACGTTTTCAGTTTGCGTACTGCTTTGGAAACTCAGTCAGTTATAGTTTACTCAGTAAAAACATGATGAAATAAACCATTGCCAAATTTGTTCAGTGAAATAAGAGTCTTTTCTCTCCAAGATTATATTAACCATGTACGGGGGCATTCCAAAACAGTGAGCTTAATCAGGTATTGAATGGAAAATTGCTTATTTTGTGCTGATTGTTTAGACCTCCAAAGCACCATGGTTTTGTGCCAGTCATTCTCTCTCAGCCCAGGTCACCTCACTGAGTTGTTGTTTTAAGGAGAACAAGGAGTATTGTGTGTGTTTGTCACTCTGAATCATTTATAACGATAATTAAGGCGAGATATAAACTAAATCAATTCTTCTGGATAGTAGATACAAATTCTTCCAGATTGCACAAATAAACAAGCAGAATGCTTTGTCACTATAATTAAGGCTCCTGTCAAGAATTTCTTTTGTAATAGCTTCTATTTTTGATGCTGTAGTTTGTGTATCAATTTGAGATTAGAATTTAAAGTACTTGTGCTCATTTGCATTTTCTGAAACAGACATTTTGCCTTTATGCAGATGTGTGAGTAAGTACAATAAATGTACAATATCCAAATGCAGGCACATCTTTCCAAATGTTCTATACATGCAAAGATATCTTCCACTTGTAGATACTTAATTTCTCATTAATGCAACTTTTTTCCCCATTTACTTCTATCTGAGACTTTCCTAAGCCACCATGCTCCCTTCAGGATACTTGGCAATGCTTCAGCATCATACTAGGAAATATTTCCCTTGTCTAATCAGGCATCTGTTGTGACAAGACCTAGTACTAATACTCACCAGTGTTTTACTTTCTCTGCCTGATTTATTCATACATGAAGTTAACAGAATAACAGACTTGGAAGGGACCTTGGAGATGTTTTTGGTGCCAAGTGCCCAAAGCACGTGCACACACATGTGAATGAACATGCACGTGCCACAATCCCTAAAATGCAATGTGAGTGCCTCCCCCACACACACATGTGCCCTGGCTCCCTGTTTTGGCCTTAGGTTGGTGCAGGAGGCTTTCCAGGCCCAAAACAGGGTGGGGGGGCTCGCTATCACCATAGTTTCTCCCCCCATTGAGTCCTAGTTTTCTCCTGCCTTCTTGCCTTCTGTGCCTTCTCCAAATTCTGCAGTTTCTACCCCCATCGAGTCCTAGCTTCCTCATGCCTTCCATCCTTCTGTGCCTTCTCTGATATTTGCAGTTTCTACCCCCATCGAGTCCTAGCTTTCTCCTGCCTTCCTGCCACAGAGAGGCACTGCGGAGGGTGGAATCTGGAGATCGGGGAAGACCCCATCCCATGCATGTGCTGCAGAGACCCAAAGACCAGCTGGCTGGCCGGAGCAGTGGAGCTGGGCTGGGGAAACGGCTGGCATGCCCATCTGTGGCACGCATGCCATAGGTTCATCATCACGGCCTTTTACCATTTCAGACAAATGGTTGTCCAATCTCTTCTTAAAAATCTCGAATGTTGGAGCACCCAGAACTTTTGGAGGCAAGTTAATGATTAATTGTTCTAACTGTCAGGAAACTTCTCCTTAGCACTAGGTTGGTTCTCTCTTTGATTAGTTTCCTTCCTTCAGGTGCTTTGGAGAACAAGTTGATCTCCATTTTCTTGTGTTCAAATATTGGAAAAATGTTATTATTCCTTCTGAGTGGCTCAGACTGCTAAGACAGTCTGTTATTAACAGCAGCTGCTTGCAATTACTGCAGGTTCAAGTCCCACCAGGCCCAAGGTTGACTCAGCCTTCCATCCTTTATAAGGTAGGTAAAATGAGGACCCAGATTGTTGGGGGCAATAAGTTGACTTTGTATATAATATACAAATGGATGAAGACTATTGCTTGACATAGTGTAAGCCGCCCTGAGTCTTCGGAGAAGGGCGGGATATAAATGCAAATAAAATATATATATATCAGATCTTTGGTTATTCGGGTTTTCTCCCACGTAAAATTGGAAGTGTCTTGGATTGGAAGTCTCATTTGTCATCTTCAGGCTGGTGTTTTCAGCTTCGTGCTTCTAGGAGCAATATATATATGATGATCATTTGTCTGAAATGGAATAGGAATTCCTGCCTGAGCAGGGGGTTGAACTAGAAGACCTCCAAGGTCCCTTCCAACTCTGTAATTCTATTCTATTCTATATATATTCCTTCTTTTTATTAAACTAGACATACCTAATTCCTGCAACCGTTCTTCATATATTTTAGCCTCCAGTCCCCTAATCATCATTGTTGCTCTTCTCTGCTCACTTTCTAGAGTCTCAACATTTTTTTCATATAATGGTGACCAAACTGGATGCAATATGCCAAGTGTGGTCTTACCAAGGCATTATAAAGTGATAATTAACATTTCACATGATCTTGAGTCTATTCCACTGTTAATGCAACCTGGGAATGTGTTGGCTTTTTTGGCAGCTTCAGCATACTGCTGGCTCATATTGAAGTGATTGTCTACTAATGCTATTGATTTATTGAGTTGAATAAATCTGTTTGACTTATTCATATATGTATTTATTTGAAATTGAAAACTGCTTAGACTTCCAGCTGCAGTGAGAGTCATCATCTGTGACTCCTTTAGGATTTCATACCTATTTCTCTTCCTTAGAGCCTTCCAAAATCAGGGTCTGGACTTTGTCTACCAAAATACTCTGGGCATTCAAGGTAGATAAAAGTTAGTACTCTTGCTCACACTGCATAAATTTATTAGGATAAAATATGGGTGTCTGTTAAATAGACAGTTGTGAGACTATTAGTGAGCATGGCAACTTAATCTATTAATGGCAGAAAAGCATTTCTTTCAGTTACTAGTAGAAAGCCAGTAAGATTTTGCTGCTAACAATAATGAAAATGGTTGATGGTGCCATTATGTCTGAATGTATGTGAAAAAGAAGAAGAGAACGATGACCTGAACTTGTTTTGTTAACTGAAAATTATCAGATTGCCAAGAAGCATTCAAGCATGAATATGATAAGTACCGTATATACTCGAGTATAAGCCGAGTTTTTCAGCACGTTTTTTGTGCTGAAAAACGTCCCCTCGGCTTATACTCGAGTATATACGGCTTATACTCGAGTTTTTTTTTTTTTCCTTTTTTTCACATTATCCCGGCCGGCGCGAACTTGGCGGGCTTTTGCTTTAGCGCGGGGAAGCCCTGCCGGTGCAGTGAGAGGGCGGGGCGGGGGAGCCGCCAGCCTTCTCGGCCGAGGGAGGGAGGGTTTCGCCGACCGGTAGGTGCCTCATTTCCCACCCTCGGCTTATACTCGAGTCCCCAGTTTACCCCAGTTTTTGGGGTAAAATTGGGGACCTCGGCTTATACTCGGATCGGCTTATATTCGAGTATATACGGTACTTCTTCTTAACTTAGAGATGGCTGTAATTTTAGCCTTTCTGCTTTTGGAAATACATGGTTGCTGAACAGATCTATTCAGTATCTATTTCAGTCTATGCATCACAGCTCCTTTTCTACAAGCGGAAGTTTAGAATCATTTAGAATAATTTCCAATTGCTCTATAAGTGATGTATAGATTATTAATATATATATATATATATGTATGTATGTATGTATGTATGTATATATGTATGTATATAAAAAGCTGGACAACAAACTTTTTCAAATGCTGTTAAGGAGAATCGTGCTTCTCTGCCTTTTGCTCCCCCTGCAGTCACATGATCACAATCTGGGTGCTTGGCAACCTGTTCACCCTTACGATCCGTTGCCAAGCGCCCCGTGATCATGTGATCGCCATTTGCAATTTCTCTGCTGGCTTCCAAAGAAAATAAAAGGGGAAGCTGGCAGGGTAAGATTGCAAGCTGCTGCTGCTTCTGCTGTCTGCCGAGAGGCCTCCCTCTCATCTCTTGGGGTTGGCTGAAAGAGCTGCCTGCCAAGGGGAGCTGAATTCCTTTACTGGGGTTGAGAACACACCTTAGTTTCTGATGATTTTAGCTCTTTTTGTACCCTGTACCCTGACAAAGGAGTTCACTTCCATGTATAGGGGAGAGATGAGATCCTTTAGCAGGCAGCTTTTTTTAGTCAGCCCGTAGAAATGAGAAGGAGCCAAAATCCAAGCAGAGAGTGGAGAGGCAGTGCAATAAGGTAAGCAGCACTAGGTAACTCAGATGGACGGGGTGGGGGTGGGGTGGGGATATCCGATGAGGCTGCGTGCAAATGTCTTTTGCTCAGGAGCTGAAAATCCTGCTTGGATTTCAGTGGGGAGGATTTCCAGCTCCAAAATTGAGCCTCTCAGGGTTCATCTTCCCAGCCACCCTGCGCTACTTCCCTGGGACTCCCTTCACTTAATCATTTAATGACTGCAACCTTTTTTTACAAACACTGAGTAGAGCTGTCCTTGGAGGAAGAAGTTACAATCACACTTGGAGCATTATATGACCTGTTCCATCCTATCTCATACTAGTGGTAGTAGTTTGATGTTATTCTATGGGATTCAAACCTTTACTTGGAATTGAATTCATTTACATGATTATTTTTCAGGAGCTATCCAGGTTCTGGTCTTCTTTGGTTGCCAGAAGGGATATATAGAATCTATGAGAATGGCATCTGTAATTGTTCTGACCTAGGCTCAGGGGTGAAATCCAGCAGATTCTGACAGGTTCTAGAGAACTGGTAGTGGAAATTTTGAGCAGTTCGGAGAACCAGCAAATATCACCTCTGGCTGCCCCCAGAATGGGGTGGGAATGGGGATTTTGTAATATCCTTACCCGGAGTAGGTGGGAATGGGGATTTTGCAGTATCCTTCCTTTGGAGTGAAGCGGGAATGGAGATTTTGCAGTATCCTTCTCCTGCCATGCCCACCAAGCCACACCCACCAAGCCAAGCCACGGCCAAAGAACCAGTAGTAGTAAAAAAAAATTGGATTTCACTACTGCCTATGCTCACCTAAAAAGCAAGGAGCAGGAATTGATCCCAGCAAAACCTCTTTTATTTTCATGACTGTGAATTACTTTAATTCACAGTCAGCAAGGTTTGTCCAAACAGTTTTTTTCAAAGGAATATTTATCAACACACCTTATCTCGTTTGGCAAGCTGCCACATAACTTGTTTCCAAATGCAGAGTAAGGCAAAACTCGGCACAGAGTCTCTCAGAGTCATGAACAGAACTTTCCACTCTTGAAACTACTGAGCGAACGAATTGTTTCCTGCAAAAGCCTCCTCCCCATTCGCTCGTCTTTTGTTTCCTATGGGAGGGGCCAATCATCTCCAAGGTGTGGCTTTACTCCCAAGTCGACCCTGCTTTCTGAGCTGTTCTTGTCTTCTGGCAGCTCTGCGTATTTGCACACTGGGTACGGGCTCCAACTGTTCCTCTGCCTCGCTGCTGTCTATCTCCCTCTCTGCCTCCAATGCAGAGCCCTCGTCTGAGCTTTCCCCAGCCCCAGGACTAGCCCATGTTCCTCCCCAACCTCTTCACTGTCTCTGACTCTGCTGCCAGGTCTGCTGGCTGCCGGCGAGACACAACACTAATCCCCCTGTACATAAGCTCTCAAAGTAGAAAGCAATAGATGTTACAGTACAGGGCTCAAATTCCATAGAATAACATCTGACTACCTATGTCTAATAGAGTCAAAATAGGGTGAATCCAGTCATATAGTACCAATCTAACTGAAACCACACAGGATATGTATCATGTAAAAATAGAAAAATATCCCCTCTGCTCCAAAGAGAAAGGATAGACATCATGTAAAATCCTATACATGGAGCATGTCAGTGTAAATTTTAAATTAATGTTTGCTTTTGCAAGGTCAAGAAGAGTTCTTAGATCAATTTTTAAATAACAAATGAATATAAGGAGAACTAAAAGTAGTTAGGGGTGTTAAATTTTTACTTAACTCTGTTATTTACACCCAATCATGAACATGATAAAATCTCAGTAACAAGTTCAGAATTGTTGTCAGATATCATCCCTGCTCTGTTTTCCATCTAGAGAGGTGTTTAGGTCTTTTAAATGTATGTATGAAAGGGGCAAACAGATTCAAAGCACCTGTTTGTCTAGAAAATCTTGGCTATGAGGTAATTGAAACATTTCAAACTTAGCCACTGCTGCTAATTAAAGTGAATAAGTGAGGCCAAGAAGCTCCTAGAATTTTGCAGGGGAAGAGATGGGGATTGTCCAGGAGTTTAATTAATTAATTAATTTGCTATTCATTTATCTGAAAAACAAAAAACAAATTTCTAGCAGCAATAATCGAATTAGGGAATGTTAAACTTTGGGAATTTGCCCTCTAAACTAGTGTGACGAACGAGACTTCCATAATGCTGAGCTTTAAGAAATGTTATTAGAACGCTGATCCATCATTCAACTAGTTTTCAGCAAAAGTCAAATTAATCAGAGATCTTCAACTCTTAAATCAGCATAAATTAGGTAAAGGTAAAGATTCCCCCACAGATGTGTGCTAGTCGGTTCTAGGTCTAGGGGTGGTGCTCATCTCCTTTTCTAAGCCCAAGAGCCAGCACTGTCTGAAGACATCTCCATGGTCATGTGGCCGGCATGAAATCAATGCCAAAGGCACATGGAACTCTGTTACCTTCCCACCAAAGTGGTCCCTATTTTTCTACATGCATTTTTTACATGCTTTCGAACTACTAGGTTGGCTGAAGCTGGGACAAGTAACGGGACCTCACCCCGTTACGCAGCGGTAGGGATTCGAACCTCTGAACTGCCGAACTTCTGATCAACAAGCTCAGCATCTTAGCCACTGAGCCACCGTGTCCCTGACAGCTGCATAAAAAAGGAAATTTTTTTGCTAATCCCTTTTCATTTTCCATCCATCACCACAGATTCAATATTGTCATCAAGTCCTAGCTATGCATTACACGCTCGCACAGGGAAACGAAAATAGAATGCTGCATGCAGACCTGACAGAAGAGCCACTATTTAGAACTGGAATAGCTGTTGTATTGAGGCTAGAGCAATTATACCAAGTTTATCTTCCAGTCATCTTTTCTGAAACATTGCAATTGTTATTTCTTGCTGTAAAAATTTAACTGTAGTATGCATGTGGGCAATGACATACTCGGCCCTCCAAGAAATCTCTCTGAATTCCTTTGATTGGTACTTATAGTTAGTCTTGCATGGATCAACAATAATAGGTATCCCTTTGTCCCACAGAAAGGACCTTCAGAAGGGTCGGACCGAGTGAAGAAAGGTGGATCCTACATGTGCCATAAGGTAATGATAAAAAGCCTTCTATATTATTGGTCTGATGATAGTAATCTGCAGTCTTTATTTGTGTATCCAGTAAAAGCTAATAAAAAACAAGTTGTGAATATTTGAAGACAGGAGCCAATTGGAAGTGGTACGTCAAATAGAAATAACTTGATGAATAAGCAAGCTCTAGTTGGAGTTTATTTGAGCTGAGATAAAATGCCAGTTGTCTTCTAATTTTAGCTTGATGGCAATTTAGCTGTCCCGTCTTCTTAAGACAACAATGAACTTGTCAATCTCCAGCAATCAGTCTCTAAAACTGCCAGCTTGTGGATTTTTAGAGTTTTTAAAGAATATCAAAGTGCCATTCTGAGGCAAAGAAAAACCATTATGGCCATCACAGGTACAACAAACATTGGACCACAAGCTAATCTTCATGGGGGAGTACTAGGGTTGCAGACTGATTTTTCGTCTAGTTTTTGTCTCCAAGGTTTTTCATTACTCAGCCCAAGGTTTCTATTCTAAGAAGATTTCCAGAACCATTACTGTAATATATAAAAGATGCAGCCAGATACTGCAAGAGCAGTATAATTGAATGGAAGCTCAGCGGTCCCTGCTTTGGGTCACAGCTAACAATATGTTAAAATCTATTTAACCTAAGAAGCCAAGCTCTGCTTTTGTTTTGCTATTTGTTATTACTTATTTAATACTACTCTCCTCCAATTTTCCCCACAATAACCCTATAGAATTGGCAGGATAGAAAAATGGTGAGTGCTCCAAAGTCATTCCAGTGAGTTTCTGTGGCTGAGGATCAGTTTGGCTCTTCGCATTCTTATTATGTTTAGTTACAAACAATTACAATAATAGGATCTCAGGCAACCCCTGTAGAAATTTTTAGAGTTTCACTAGCCATATTGAATGAGGGTGAAGATCTTTTTAGCAGGGGCACAGAAATTGAGCTGCCAAAGATACACATTTGGCAGCCCCAAGGCTTCCATAAACATTTTGTTTGTTGTGTTAGATTTAGAAGGATGTCCACTTATACTCTGGGCAATTTACAAAATTAAAAAGGGGAAAAAGCAAAAACAAAACCAAGAATATGCAGTATATATGCTTAGATTAAAAATAACCCCCAAATCAGCAAAACAAAAACCATGCTATACAAAATTTGTCAGGGGCTCAACAAGCAGCCTTATTCCAGATCTAGAAATAAAGCCATGTTTTAAAATCTTGTAGGACTCTTAATAGGAGGATGAGAGGCAAATGAATTTCCAGTCAATATGTTTAATTGAATGAACCTGGAGCATCTCACTCTGATCTTATTGGACAGGCTGGAATCACTGGAGCTAGGCGGTCCTTCAGATAACTAGGCTCATTGCCATGAAGGGCTTTATAGATGGCAACCAAAAGTTGTTGATTCCAGAGGGTCTACATGGGCAGTCTGGTAGTACATGTTGTAGTTGTCCAGTTATGAGATGATTAGGGCATCTGAAGGACCCTTCCTCTCCAGTCCAGGAAGGGACACAACTTGACCATAGGATGAACTATTCAAAGGTCTGCTCACCACAGTTGCCATCTGTCCTTTGAGCAGTCCCTGCCAAATTGTGATTTTTAAAATGACACAAAGGAAAATGAATCACAAACATAATAAATAATCATTTTATTTTAATTGCATTTAATTACATTAAATTGCTTTTAGTTAAAATGATGCATCCCTTTAAAATATAATTCAGATTAAATGTACTTCAGTTGTTGTCCTGGCTTTGCCTTTTTCTTTGTCTTGCTCATTTCATGGGCTGCAGCCCTCATGCCTCCCTCAAAGGCACTTCTCCCATGGTGCACAAAAGGGAAAGAATTGCATTGAAGGAAGTTCTTCTTATGGTGTATTTATCAGCATATGGAAAGTCGTGAAAGTATTGCCTAAAAAGAGAACATCTGGAAAATTGAGGATAAATCCATTTAAAAAAATATTGATTCTTAGCAGTCTGCAACTGATTTAAAAGTCCGAAGCCAATTTTATAAATGGGAAGGTATCCATGTGCCTATGCACTCATTTGGCTAATTCCCAATGCAATGAATGCCAAAGTTTTTGAAAAATCCTGTGCAAAGCAAAATAATGTTCTCTGTTTAATTTATTCTAATTGAAAATAATGTACTTTTTCTTCTGTAATGTTTTAAAAAATCTTATTTAATAAGCATTGAAAAAACTTTCTGTGTAACACAGTTGCCATTTTCTTTTGTGAGATCAAATATTCTACTTGATCTTATTTGGAGGTGAAATTAATGTCACACATTAATTAGCAGATCTGATTAAATTAACAGGATAAAAGTTTTCTTTGGAGATAAGTAATATGGCCCATTTTAGTCTACTGTATACAGGATAAGTTTCCTTTATTAAGGCTGCTAAAAGTTCCTGCTACTTTCAAAACTCGAAAGCATAGTTAAATAGAACATAATATTTATGAAAAACAGTTTCATAAAGTCTCTGTCTATCTTGAGTGTATAGACATAATAAAGCTAAATACAAATCAAAGATAGTCAAGACTTCTTACCTTGCATTACAATTATGTGAAACACTTTTCCTTAAATTTAAAAAGGAAAATCCTAGTGAATCTTTTCTCTCATTTTTTAGTTGTATTAAGTTCCTGCAACTTGCTCTTTTTGCTATAGTATTTTATCAGAAAAGCACAAAAGCATAAATTCTGTTAGATGTTTTTTTAAAAAAAAACCCTCGATTTTGATCATATTCCAATTTATTTTGTATGACACTTTAAGAACAGTTGATGAGAGATAAAGTAACACTTCTAGATATAGAGTTATTAAATGCTGGCTTATTTTTGTTATTTTGCCTGCCAGCAAATGCTTATTGTGAAAATAGAATCCCAACCAGACAAACTGGGACAAAGTATTATTTAAGGAAACATTTATACTAAAAAAATCAATTTGTGCTGTACAAATATGCATTTCATATTTGCATAAAATGTTCTGCTTTGTATGAACAGGCATCATACAAACACAATATTCTTTTTTTTCTAAAATTTTATATATTTTTGCTAATCCCAAATATGCAAGCATTCAAAATTCTCTCCTGAGAATTGAAAAAGAAACCCAAATGCATGATATGCAAAATTATATATATTTAAAGCTATTATTTTCTTCATGTTTATATGACATAAAACTTTCTAAATTTTTTATTAGGACAAGAATCAGGTATAAGCATAGGTTTTCTTTATCAAAATGATGTTACTAAAAATACAAATATTACACAGAAGAATTTATATAAAGATAATATTTTTGTTTATTGTGCTCATTATTTATAACTACTGTAGTAGAGAAATTTATCTATCTAACTATCGGTCCATTAGAAATAGCTTGTGGTTCATTACTGGCAAAATTCTGGTAAGCCATATCAAAAACCTTAAATTACTTGGGGTGAGGGGAGAGAATTGCACAAAAAGGTATACTGTGCAAAGTTTTGAAATCTAAATAAAGAAAATTCAAAAAATGTGTATTCAGTGTAGGATAGTACAGTACTTTTAAGATAAAATATAATTTTTAATATGTAAAAGATTAAATAATAATACAATTTCTCCCATTGAAATAGATTGGTATTTGCTCCCATTAAACTTTATGTCCCTAGACAACTTTATTTATTTATTTATTTATTTATTCATATTTTTATACTTTCAAATCAGATATTTTTTTGACAATGCAAACAGTAATTCTCGTATTGTACCTCTCCTCCAGGAAAAATTCCTGGCAAAATACATCTAAAAATATACAGCTAGTTCTGATAAAAAGCTGCTCTTTGGAGAACCAGTTGTTCCATGTGATTCATTTAGCCCAATTTATGATTAACTTGGAGATTGGAAGCCTTAAGAATGGAGACAGAATGCATTTCTCTCTATCATTTTTTTTCATCTCAGTGTATCACCACAAATACTCCCTGTCTGGCATAGATTCTGTGACACTGCACTGTGACAGGACACTGAAATCACTATGGCAACAAAGATCTTCTTATTTGCCTACAGCTGCAATTCTCGAATGATAAAGTGATTTCTTTTTCAAGGAAATTAAAGTGGTTGCCGGGAGGGCCCAAGGAGTCATAGAATAAAATTAAAGGGGTGTTTAAAGTGAGGAGGAAGTTAAAAAGAAATTAATCTGTATCTTCAAACTGGTAAGAATCAAATTATCTTTGAGTGTCACTTGTTTCTGTCATGACAGGAAGCGCCATTCTGGACATGTTTAGTGAAGTCTAGATAGAAAATGACTCCCTTCAGTGACTAATAGTCTTCCTGGCAACTATTGCATTGCCGTCGTGGCAAAGCTGCTATGATATGTTTCATCCATGGGAACACTTGTGGTAATCCTGTTCTTCTTCCTAGTCCTATTGCTATAGATATCGATGTGCAGCCCGAAGCCAAAATACCCCTGACAGCTCAGCTTCCAATCTGGGTTTCCGCTGTGCTGCTGACAGTCTGCCAGACTACTTAAAGTGACAAAGCTTGACAGCCCTGGAGGACAGAGAGATCTCACCAGGCTTTGCGAAAAAGGATGCAACTCAAAGATTCTACATTTGTCTTGCCAAAATAGAAGACACTGGAAATTCTGAATATTTCAGCCAGCAGCTTTTGTTTTCTTTGATTCCTGGTTGGTAAAGAACCTAGGTTGCCTTTTCATTTAATGCACTTTACGCGAAATACATTTGATTATTGAGTTGTTTTAAATTTAAGAACTAAATCATATCAGACATAGTTTTGTTTTTTTAATAAAAGACATTACCAATCAAATGATAGATCAATTTACATAATTAATTAAGTATCCTATATTTAATTTTTTAAAGTGCATCTGATTAAGATGAAATAGCACACAGTGTTTGTGGGGATAAAAAACATCACATTCTGATCCAAAGAAATTTCAAAGCTGTTTGTATGTTATTTATGTTATGTTTATCTTACTTTCTTGTTCCATTGGTTTCAGTGGGTCTTAAATCCAATTCACATTCTTCAAGAGTAATAATTTTGAAAATAAGCCATTATCTGTTTTCTGAAATACACTGATGTAATTTATGTTTGAATTAGTATGATTTATTGTTGCTTTTCGTGAAGATTGTTCTTATTTTTTGATAATTATTGATTTCTTCAGCAGCTATAGCAGAGAAACATTCCAGACCCAAGCCTTTGCAGATAACCTCCTAGGACCTCCATTTTTACAGCCTCAGTACCCAAATTTTGGTGGTTGCTTTTTTTTGCCCCCCTCCCCACCGAAAGAGTTCCATGGGGCAAATATTTACAGTAAGTGTTGTGTTCAATAGGCAGCTGATCCCTGTGGGCACCAGAATCTATGTGGGGCAGCAAAAGAGCTCCCTCTTCACAAGGATAAGGTTTTTATTAGATGGTCCCCAGTTTGTAATCTGATTAAGATTACAGGGTCCAAGCAGTGTTGGAACGTGTGGAGACCTCCTCCCCTACCAGGAATAATAGAAAATAATTTTTATTTAACATAAAATAAGTCTATGGGAGGACAAGCTGCCTGCAAAATACCCAGCATCTGGGCTGTGATGCCTCGCCCCTTTAAAATCTCTCCCTAAGTAGCCCAGCAATTTGTGGCTATGAAAGCTGAGTAGAAAGGCAGCTAGGTGTTGTTGGTATGAGAGGGAAGCTGATTTGTATTTGGGAGATTGCAAAAGTCTGAAACAGCCTAAAGCAAATAGAAGAGTTATTGTTCACCAGAAGTTAGGAGTCACAAAGAGAAGTAGTGGAAGAACATGAGTTGTATGGAATTGGAGAAGACTGGTAGATAAATAGTGAGCACTAGCTTTTTTGAGTGCTTATGTGTATGTAGCCTAGAGACTGGTATGGTTGTGTTGGCGCTCTGAGGTTTTGGAGCCCACTGACCTGGATATATGTAAAAGAACCTGTGACAAAGTTCTTGAGGAATGAGACAGTTGTACCAAGTATTAGGAGGCTCGATAGATATGTGAAAGGGAAGGGAAGGAAGGAACCCCATTAAGGACAACAGCCTTTGTATGCCTATTTTATACCGCCATCTTGATTTGACTAGTTCCAAGAGTCTTGAGGCTCTGGAGCTAAATCCGAGGGCCAAACAGGAAGTCTCTGCTTCTCTGAGAACTTCCATTGAACAACCTCTTGGGGCAGGTAAATTCTAACTCCTTGTCACTGAATCCCATCTTGTCTCTCATTGGAAGAGGACAGTTATTTTAGGGTCCTCTGTGGAGCAGGCGCCTCATTCTATTACAACAGAATTTTTCACCAGCTGATGTGAGGAAAAATGTATTTTTTCCTTAAATGGCTCCTTTTAACTATATGATTATATATTTAAAGAACCTGAGGGTTACAGATGGAAGTAGCTGCCAATATCTTTTCAGGGAATTACTACGACAATCCTGAGATAAATCATCTGTATAATGCAAATATGGAAAATGTGCATAAAGGCATCTCAGGTTATATTTTCCTGTCCACTATTGCTACAAAATATTCTGTTGATATTTCTTTTCAGCAGACCTTTGTAGAGCCGTGGGAGGAATTTAATAAAACTTTGGAATTCCTTGGCTAAGTGTGGTTATTTAAAGGCATATATAAAGCATTGGGATGATAAAATGAAGCAAGCCGTAAGTATAGTAAATAATGTGATGCCGCCCAAATCCTGGATTACTGTCTTCAGAGCTTTTAGCAAGTGCTGTTTTCAAAAATGTTTTCCACTTACTTAAGGACAAAATGAGGGTGGTTTCTTAACATATTTAAAATAGAATAATAGAGTTGGAAGGAATCTTGGAGGTCATCTAGTCCAATCCCTTGCTTGAACCTATACTGTTTCAGAAAAATGGCTGCCAGTCTCTTCTTGAAAGCCTCTGGTGATGGAGCACCCACGACTTGTGAAGGCAAGCTGTTCCACTGGTTAGTTGTTCTCGCCGTTAAGAAATTTCTCCTTAGTTCGAGGTTTCTTCTGTCCTTGATTAGTTTCTATCCATTGGTTCTTGTTCTACCCTCAGGTGCTTTGGAGAATAGTTTGCCCCCTTCATCTTTGACGAGGACTAAGAACACCAGCTAGAAACAGGTAGACAGTCAAGGAGCCATAAGTACCCTTTCCCTAAGGAAAGACATCTATATAATTCTTTCATGAGTTACATGAGTAACTTTTGAACTTCATTTTTTAAAAAGCTCTCTCCAGTTACCTGTAAGGTATGCTTTTCAGATTGTACCATTTTTCTACACCACAAAACAAAATGTATTTTGGGTTGGGAGAAAATGAAAACTAGAAAGCACTAATGTTCTGAACTTCATAGAAGTATTTGTCTCATAGCTTTGATAGCTAAACTGTTCTGGTAACTTTCTTAACACCAAAAGGAAAATTAAGCTCCAAGTATGTAAAAAAATTCTTTGGAAATAGTATAAATCGCCAATTGACAAGTTATCTTTTTTGCATTTCCAGGGAATTTTTCATTCTATGCAATTTTAGCAAGTTTACTTATTTTCCAAATTTCTCCCTTAACATTTGGGGACCAGTTTGGTGTATAGGGAGTTCTCATAACGGCACCTGAGATCGGAATTTCCATTGCTAAGCAACATGGACATAAAGCATGACATATGATTGCTTCACTTGGCAACAGCAATTCTAGTATGGTACTTGCTGTGATATCTCCATGACCATTTGGGTCATTAAGTGGGAAGAGACAGGAGTCCCAGGCAAGCAAGCCAGTGAGTGAAACCTACTCGGTGGGGTGGGGGATAGGTGCCATAGGAGTCCTACAGGGTGATGCTAGAGAGCATAGGCAGGCACTAGGGTTCATGGGCAGCAGCAGCACGGTAGTCAAATGTGGGCTGACCCCAGTGATGCTGGGACAGCCAGAATTTTGAGGACTAGTCATTTCCACTGCCAGCATTAAACAGTTCTGAACAAATAGACATAACCCATTTGAGCTAATGGTTGCTTCACTCCCTCAACTGCAAATTCTTCCTCTGCTCTCTCTCACAACACAAGTCATTCCTCAACAGACACTCAGGTGCTTATCCGTTTTCCTTCTATAATTGAAAACCGGGTATGGTGCAATGCTCTTCAGGCTGTCTTAAAAGTCCCAGGGAAGAAAACAAAGGGAAGGAAAAGCTCACACTGGCCCTGCAATGCTTTGAGAAACTGACCTGAATATAAGAAGCTTAAATGAAGCCTCCTGTGGAATGGATCATTTTTGATGCTGGAATTTCAAGTTAGGAATGAAAGTGAGTGGATGTTTATACTATTCTTCTAGTAGATTTTTGCAAAATTCTTGTGAAAAGCAGAACTACTTAACGCTTTCTAATTATCTGAATTAAACAACTGTCCAGAATAACAACTGGCCCACTGAAGGCTTCTCATTTCATTATGTAGTGAACTCTCTGTCTTTAATTCATCAGAATAAAGTACCAATGTTTCCACACTGAAAAATATGTACAGTACTCTAATTACTTGGCCTTTGGATAGAGGCCCATTAGAATATCTGTATAATTTGTGTAATTCTTAACCGCTTGCTTATCCATCTGCATCATTGAAAATTTTTGTCAGTCCAGCTGGGAACTAAGTAAATTACAACTTCTACAAAATCTGTATTAGTTTATGTCACAAGTAATCAAAGTCTTAATGCGAAAAGGGTATTATGCTCTTTGAAGCAGCAATGAGCATTCATGCTGAATGCCAAGGGCTAGTGTTCTTTGTCCTGATGTTTCACCAACAGCTGAGGTTGGCATCTTCAGTTATTATTATAATACACATATTGTGTTTTTTCTTTGCACTATGAAGTTATTACTAAAGCATTCCTCTTCTGCTATCTCATGATACTACAGGGAAGAGGGTTTATTTTGTGTGTGTATCTGAGGCTTGCTTAAATTAGAAGCTTCGATTGATATTTCTTTATTTTGTACTAAGCTGCATGTGAAATAGGAGGAAAAATCATACACAACGAATGCTGCACATCTATATGTAAACTAATGTCTGATTGAATCCCCCTCGCCCCCATTTTTGAGTTGAAAAATTATACAGGTTTGATACTGATCATCAGTTAGAAGTCTTCTCATTGTTCCCTTTCCAGTTCACATCTGAACTTGGGAGATATCTATATTTGAACAGCAATCAAGTGAACATTCAGATCCCTCTGTACCAACATATGATTACTGTGGAAATATGACCCCTGCGGGCAAATATCAGAATGGCAGAGCATTGAAAGGGGCCATGCTTGTGTTTACACTTGCCTTAGTGGGGACCAGGGGCGGGTTTCAAAAACAGTCGCTACCGGTTTGCTCGTGGGTGTACATGCGCTCACACATGCGTGTGACACTTCTGTGCAAGCACAGAAGCGTCCGAGTGGGTGGGCAGAGCCTCCCACCCGCCACCGCTACTAGTTCTCCCTATCAGGGCGAACTGGTAGCAACCCACCATTGGTGGAGACGGCCATTTGTTTCAATCCATCCAACAAAAGAGCTGACATTTCCCCATACAATTATGTTCCATTATTAAACTACTCTCAGAACTGAGAACTTTTTTTTTGCCTGTGTACAATTTCGGTAAATCTGCTTTCCTGTAATTTAGCTATTATTCTCTTTGGCTGGCATGGTACAAACCAATACCATCTATGTAGCAATTCTTCTGGTACATAATCTGACAACGTGCTGCTTTTCTTCTTCCTCTTCTGTAAGACTTCCTCTCTGACTAGTTCCATTTTATGTGAATCCTTCCCTCAATTGACTGGAATTGAATACAGTATTGGAGAATATGGTCTGTCTAAGTGCAATAATGGAATTACTCCTTTCGGCGATTTGAAGATGATAGTTCTTCCATCCAGCATCAGATAGAAGCCACATCACATTGCTCATTCATATTTAGCCTGTAATGTTCTCATTGCTAGCTAATCTCTACAACAGTAAATACTGTACTGCATATGTCTCACATACATTAGAAACCATCAAGAATAAAAGTTGGTGGTGTGGTCCACCAGCAGCCTGCGGAGCTGGATGCAGAGTCGGACAACGATGAGGCTGAGGAAGAACATGGGCCATTCCTGGAGGCTGGGGAAGGCCCGGATGAGGGCTCTGCATTGGAGGCAGAGATGGGGCCAGGGCCATCCGGGAGTGATGTGCGGACTCTGGAGCCTCCAGAGGCTGATATAGTGAGGCAGAGGAACAGGAGGAGCCTGTTCCTAATGTGCACATGAGAAGAGCTGCCAGAAGGCAAGAGCAGCTAAAACAAAGAGGACGACTTGGGAGTAGGGCCAAGAGATGATTGGCCCCTCCCATAAGGCTTAAAAGACCAGCAGTTTGCTTTCAAACTTTTGCCAAGAAAAGCCTTTGGCAGTTTGCTTAATTAGATCAAGATTGGTGATAAGACTGAAGAATTGTGTTATGAAGAATTTGTTTTGATTTAGTTTGGACTACGCTGAGAATGAGTTAATTTTCAGCTGTTATAATAATGTCTGTTTGTTTTTGAACTGATTGCGTTTAATACTTGGGCCTGGGTCACAACAGTTGGCTTGTTATCAGCGTAAGAGCTGGAAGGCTTACTTCAGTTGCCAGTAGAATATTTGTAGGAGCTGAAAAATACTGGCTTCCTGGTGATTTTGCTATTTAATCTTCCATACATATGTGACAAAATGTTCACTTTTTTTCAGAGGATTGAATTAATCTCTTCAGTGGGCCTGAAGTTCAAATATATTCAACAGTTCTGAATACTTTGCTTTCCAGTCCAACTACGCATCTGTAAATCCCAACACAGCTAGTCTCATGATGGTACACTTGACCAGTGCAATTGCATTGTAATGTACAATATTGGTAAAATATTAGATTATGCTACAGCTTGATGAGATAGTTGAATTTTATCTTAAAGATATCTTCAGGATGATAGATTAGTTGATGGTCTCTTGCACAAATTTATATTTAATCAACCAAGTAAAGTAAGTAAGGGACGCGGTGGCTCAGTGGCTAAGATGCTGAGCTTGTCGATCGAAAGATCAGCAGTTCAAATCCCTAGTGCCGGGTAATGGAGTGAGCTTCCGTTACTTGTCCCAGCTTCTGCCAACCTAGCAGTTTGAAAGCGCGTAAAAAAAGCAAGTAGAAAAATATGGATCACCTTTGATGGGAAGGCAACAGCGGTCCGTGCGCCTTTGGTGTTTAGTCATGCTGGCCACATGACCACGGAGACGTCTTTGTACAGCACTGGCTCTTTGGCTTTGAAACGGAAATGAGCACCACCCCCTAGAATTGGGAATGACTAACACATATGTATGAGGGGAACCTTTACCTTTACCTTTTTAAAATAAGTTATTTTAAGTAAGTTTCTTCCTAACACCAGTTTCTGGTACTGGAAGCATTGTGTTTTATTACTAGAGAGCATGGCAGAATGGACCTTTAACTCACAGATGGAAGAACTCTGGACTCAGATATATCTTCACAACTACTGTGTCTTCACAACTGCAGAGTCATAATAAGAGTTCAGTGTGTAAAATGTATTGTTCTTTTAAAAGATAGGGAGGATGGGAAAGAAGGGAATTTCAGAACAAGACCTGAAAAGAGATCTTATTTTGGGAAATAGTCTATTAAAGTTGCTTTAAAAAAATGGAGCATAGTCCCATAGTCATCCTAACTTTCAGTGCAGATTTAGTTCCTTGTTTTCCAGGTGCTAAGAAAAAAAAAAAGATTTCACAGAACATTGTATAACAATTTTACTGTTTATCCCTCTCTCTTTGCATTTCTGCCAAATTTGCTAGAGAATATCACTAATCCTCTTAAACAGATTGGTAGAAGCCATGAAGCAATGGCACTTATATTGCGGGAGCCCCCATATATGTAACCTAATATGATATGCATGATAACACTAAGCTAGCAGGAATAGACAATACCCCAGAAGACAAGCTCAGAATCCAAAAAGATCTTGACAGACTTGAACAATGGGCCCTATCCAGCAACATGAAATTTAATGCGGAGAAAAGCAAGGTTTTACACCTAGGTAGGAGAAACCAAAGGTACAAGAATAGATTAGGTAAAACCTGGCTCAAAACAGTATCTGTGAGAGGGACCTTGAAGTCTTAGTTAAACTTAAACATGAGCTGGGAGTGCACAACAGCAGCCAACAAAGCTAATATAATCCTTGGTTCTATAAACAGAGGCATAAGATCAAAATCACGTGAAGTATTAATATCACTTTATAAACCCTTAGTAAGACCACACCTGGAATACTGCATCCAGTTTTGGTCACCACATTATATTGTGGTGATATTGATAATGAGTCTTTGGAAAAAGTGCAAAGAAGAGCAACTAAGATGATTAAGGGCTTGGAAACAAAACGTGAAGAACAGTTATGTTCTGTAATAAGATGGCTCCACTTGGACATTGCATTGCATGAAACTAAGAAGCTTGTACAAACTTCTATTCCTAGTTTGGAATGAACCTAAGAGGAATTCAACTGCATTTGCTTGTTTCTGATTAATCAGTTAAGTGGTTGGGTGAAACAATCCCCTAGGGCAGGGGTCTGCAAACTTGGCTCTTTTAAGACTTGTGGACTTCAACTCTGGGAGTTGAAGTCCACAAGTCTTAAAAGAGCCAAGTTTGCAGACCCCTGCCCTAGGGCTGTGATGGCAAACCTATGGCACGCGTGCCGGAGGTGGCACACAGAGCCCTCTCTATGGGCACGTGTGCCGTTGCCAGCTGCTCTTATGGTTTCTGGCTCACTCATGCGCACCGGCCAGCTGGTATTTGCAGGCGCCGGAGCTCCGGAAAACACCCCAGAAAAAGCCCCCAAACCAGGCTGTTTTTTCGGACCATTTTCTGGGCCATTTTCTGGCTGTTTTTCGGACCATTTTTAGGCCTTTTTTGGGCCGTTTTCTGGGTCATTTTCTGGCCATTTTTCAGACACTTTTTTGAGCCAAAAACGGTCTGAAAACAGCTCAAAAATGGCCTGCAAATGGCTATTATGTGCATGCCAGCCAGCTGCTCTTTGGGTTTTCGGTGCTCTGGCGTGCGCACATGTATGCACGTTCTGGTTTGGGCACTCGGTGCTGAAAAGGTTCGCCATCACTGCCCTAGGGTTTTCAGACAGCCAACCAACTTCAAACTTTAATTTTCAATTTAACTGACATTAGGAGCAAAATGTCTGTCTCACTAGAGAAAAGGACTAGATCAAAACTTACCCAAGCATATTGTTTTTGCATTAAATAAGGGGTTTTACATCTAAATGTCATCAGCACTCCAAATAATTCAATATGTCATTTAAAAACAAATGATTATCAAAAAGTGTGACACATCCATGGCCAAAATAAACAGTAATTACTTGATTTTATTTTATGTGTTAACTCTGGCTACTCTACAATTGGCGGTGTTTCCATGTCCATAATTTTATTCTGTGAACTAGCTATTGACATCCCCCAAACTGTTTTGGAAGTCAACTCAGCTTAACTTTATCTTGATGAAAGCAGTGGCTTAAAAGAGACTAATAGTTTGCCAAGAACAAATCCTCAATATGAGAGAAGAGCTGGAATTTTATTGTTGAATTCCAGCTGCTTAAGGCTCCTGAAAGAAGCAGATATCTTCATGTTACACAGAAAAATGTCTTTGAAGTATTCACCAAATCAAGCAATCATATAACGTATATGAGTTTCCCTTGGCAAGCTCAAACCCACCGATTAACATGCAAACTGAAGCTAATCAAGCCTCTATGTGTTGATTGATAAGAGGAATTTAAATTGAAATTTGATTGGTGTGGGAGTGCAAAGACAAGGGGCTCTGGAATGCATTTTGGAAAAAACACTTGCAATTATGCTTTGGAAAACACTGTATTGCTTCCGTATTTGTAGAGATGTTGCTTGATGAACTCTGCAGCTCTCACTAGTCTCAAGCAAAGGGAAAGGAAAGGAAGAAGTGCTAATTAATTTATGCGCTTAGGAAAAGGGAAAAACCAGAAGCCAGCATTTCATCCTTTTACGAATTGCATGATTGTGAAGGACAGGAAAACACCTTATAGGGTATGGAACTTCAAGGCATTCACATGAGGCCTGAAAAGGCAATGGTGGCCACACTGTTATGATAGGATTAGCTTACGTCTTCATCTGTTAGCTGCAATTGATGGCTTTCCCAGACCTGTTTTGCCAAGAAAGAGAGCGATGGGTAAAATGATCAAGTCACAAGCCCTGAAAATAAGAGCTACATTCAGCAAACCTGACATGATATCCTGGTTTTCCCATCCATCTATGATTTCATTTATACAAATTCCCTCTGTGGGCCTTTCCTTTTCAATTTGGAACACGTGGCTTTATACATATATTACAAGAAAGTATAAATGACATTTTAAAATTTGTTGCTGGGAAAACACATTTTTTCCCCCAGCAAAAATGTAAAACATGGCTAAAATAGAAAATGAAATACAGATGGTAGTTAGGTTTATCAGAGTGAAAAAAAGCACTTCAAAGATTTATCCTACCGATACTATCTGCCTGCCTGTTACATAGCTGTCACAAATTATACTTACAAATTAGGACTTGCAACAAATCCTCATATCTTAACATTTGTTTTTGCCAAGTTTCTAAGTAGTTAATTTAGTGATAATTGAACACATCCAGCTTTTAGGCAATTTTCTCAAATATTTCATATTTTACCATCTGTTTCGGGGTTCCCCAAACATGCAGACACTTAGTTTTGGCTGAGTTTCAGTTGATATTCTTTAGTAACGAATATACTGGAGAATGGCAAACTATATAATCCAGAAGGGAAGATCATGGAAAGTTCAGAAGTAGAATATGAACTTCTGTTCATGTTTCTTTATAATTAAGAGTCATATTCTCTTCTAAATGAAACTTTGTTTGTGTCTTATTACAGGTGATGACAATATCTGAATTTGCACTCATTTTTTAAAACTATCTCCCATTAGGTTAATATTTTCTGCTTTACAGTATCAAATGCCTTTTAAATTTTAAGCGTAACTATTTATTCATGTTAGATTGGAAAGTTACCATGATACAGTTGAACAGAAACAGAGTCAAGACTATTTTCATAGCTAAAAACTGAACGATAAATACTTGGTTCTTTTTCTCTTTACTTGTTGTATAAATATGACATCAACCTTTTCAGAATCTGATATTGTCTTTCTAATATCTGCTATTCCATACTAAAAAAAAAGATGGATTGACTTCTTCTTTTTTTTTTTATTTACATTCATATCCCGCCCTTCTCCGAAGACTCAGGGCGGCTTACAGTGTATTCTGAGGTTTGATGTAGAGCAATGGCTATTATTTCATGTTTGGAGTTTGAAAGAGATAATTTTAATTTATGAGCTTATCTAATTATGGATATAAACTTGATTTAATGACATTTAGGGGGGAATGCAAGATTTACCAATATGAGAGATGACTTAAAAATATGAAGAATCTGCAATATAAATGAGATAGAAACATTAAACTAATAGATGAAGAAGATATAGACAATGTGACATTACTGGATTTAAAAAAATAATTTTGTTTGAGATTAAAAGTTGCTTAAGCCTTAAATGGGAAGATGAAGACCTGAATACAGAAGTGGACCAGGTATACAGAGTCAATACAAGAAATGGAAAGTTAAATGTACTAAGAAATATATTTGTGCACTTTCTCTGCAAGAGGACAAGTGACCAGGTCTTACTACAATTATCTTAACACCAACTTAAAAATTAATATTGCCAGACTACTGTATAAGAGAAAAGAATACAGAATTGACCTGTTTGATCAGAAATAAGAGAATAAGTACTGTTATAAAATGTTGGACACATCCATTTTTGAGATGGAACAAATTTTTAATTTGTGCTGCTTTCAATTCTTGATACAAAATATATATACGCATACACAAATACACACACACACACACACACACACACACACACAGAAGAGTTGATTGATATTGAAGATAAGCTTGAATGGGCATAGAAATAACGTTTGCAGATTTAACTTACAAAAATAAATACCATATGTTTAAAAGTTGATGTTTAGAGGCAGCGATACCTCTTAGAAATATTTTCTTTCACAGCATTGAAGTTGAGTAGGTCAATTTAGAGCTGTCAAACACCACAACTAACGAAAGCATGAAACGACAAAGACAGAGCATGGAAGAATTCTACCTCTCTTTAAAGATTTACAAGGTGGTAAATGAATTTTGATCCAGAGAAACATTAGGGGGAAAATGTCTATGGAGATTCTCAGTCATCAGGTCATGGTTGTCCCAAAGGTGCTTTTTTCAAGAGGCAACTGGACTTTCTGTTTTTTCTTTGAAGACGTTTTGCTTCTCATCCAAGAAGCTTCTTCAGCTCTGTATGTCTTCAAAGAAAAACCAGAAAGTCCAGTTGCCTCTTGAAAAAAAGCACCTTTGGGATTTGGGGGGGGGGGGAAATATTTTTAAGCACAGAGTACAAGACCAGCTCATACAAGGTGTCCACTGATATATGAACTAACTGATAGTTCATATAGTACTTTTTCCAGTAAACAATCTAGCAAATTGTTACTGTACATTCATTCACTGTATAATTGTTACTGTATTGTATATTCATTCACTGACTCGCTACCCCTTCTCCTTTAATTTTTAATGCCAACACATAAAGAGGAATAATATGCAGCCAATAACTTTAATTATCAATGCTTGGGCATAACCATAAGTGTTAGCAAAAGAAATGGCAACCAGAAAGTGCACATTAGCTCTCCTCCACCCCACTTCCCACCTAACCCCTCCTCTCTCTCTGTATTGTGGAATTATATTGTGGGGAAAAAGATCACAAATGTAGCCTCTTCCCCTAGTATAGGGCTGTCAAAACTCAATTTCATTGAGGGCTGCATCAGGGTTGCATGGGGGGAGAGGTGGGCGTGGCCAGAGTGGGTATGGCCAGCTCGATGGCATTTGTGTTGGGGGCACCTGTGGTGGCCCGAGCGCTCTGCCAGCGAAAACGGAGCTAGGGAGGGCCACTCCATTTTCAATGGCAGAGTCACCATAGGCCGGTCTTTTGCTGTTTCCAGAGAAGATCTAAACTCCCTGCAGCCGGATCCACACCCCTGCCCTAGTATGATGTTGCCTAATCCTGAAATTATTTGAAGACTGGGAACATCGTCCTACTAAGAAAAAGAATACGTGAGGATGACTCCTCCTTAGCAGAAACTCATGGCAATGAGAGAATTGTTACAGGTTGATTTAATGATCCCAAGGCAATATAGCTTGAAAGGAAAAAGGATAGCTCACCCTTGTCCCAATATCTCTTGATATTCCATCATCACTTCTTGCACATTCTTCAGGGCAAGATTTCAACCTGTTCAATCTGTTTGATATCGTATTTACAACTTATCCGATACTGACATATTTCATGTTACAACTGATGTTCTGAATGGAAAAACATTTCAACGGTGCATAATTAAATTCGTTCAACCACTTTTAACAAACATCTCTGCATTTTGTGTGTGGGGATATGTGTATTTAAGGCTGATTTTATCACCTCTGGATATTCCTGCAGCTAGCTTTAAAAGAAACACCCAGCTGCTCTTTTCACCTTCAGACTTTTCCTTCAGCATTACTTTCTCGCACTATCTTTGTGGAACAAAGAACTGTCAAAAGGCAAGAAACCTGTACATGACTTAGTTCGACAAAAGCAAGGTTTCTTTGATTCTGTCCCTTCTTGCTTGCTGCCTTGCACTTCTATGGGCAAAAAATTATGATACCTTCCAGAATAATCGTATGAAAGCTCTTCACCTGCGCAGATGTCACGGTCAGCAAAAAGTGCTAACTTAGGTACCATTGAATCTATTCGGACAGGCACCATAAAGAGATTGGGCTCACAGGAATGGTTCAGGAATCTACCAATGTTGCCGATATATGTGGGGTCTACAAAAGTCTCTATTGTCGTCCCATCATACAAGTGTTCCCTAATTGCTATAATGTAATTTGAATTGCTTGATGTCTGCAACTGGATCCTTTTACGTGCTTCGTTAATGTCTAGAATTTCCCCAGCATATTCACACACAAATCGTCTTTTGGGTATGAATTCCCGGGTACGAAGACCCCACCCTTTCTCAGTGGTCTTGAATACTTCAAGCTGGAATTGTAAGCCCCGTTGAACTACTCTATTTTGACACATCTCTCCACAGTGGCACATAGTGTTGCATTCAAAAATAGGCTTTGAAAATCCCAGTTCACTTCCTTCCGTCTCAATGGATAAGTTTTTATAATTTTCTCCATAGTGAAGACAAGAACATGTTGGGGCCAGGCAGGAAGCAGAATGACAGCTGCATCCAGAGAAGGAGATCTCAGATGGGTCTGGTTTGCCCCCAGGTCCAGGCACATGATCGGGATTATACTGAAAAAGAAAACAGAGGAAATCATCTTGAGGGCTATATATTCATAGCTGAAGAGACTGGCATAATATATTGTGTAAAAAGGCAAAAGAATACAGATCAATACAATTGGAAGAGACCGTGGAGATCTTCTAGTCCATCTTCCTGCAAAAGCAGAAGACCCTATATCATTTCAGACAAGTGACTTAAGAGTCTCAAATTGTTGTGTCTTGCCCACTCTCACAGCAGCCGGGGCCTTCTTATCTGCTCCCGAACACGGAGGGATGTATGCCTCCTGGCCCCAGTCCTGGCTCCATGCCCAGACAAGCTGAAGAGGAGGGGGCACCTCCCGGTCCCAGCCCTGGCTCCATGCCCAAGCAGGCTGCAGAGGAGGGAGCATCCCCCGGCCCCAGCCCTGGCTTCATGCCCAGGCAAACGGAGCAGCTAGACCCCTCCCCCTCCTCCACAGCATGTGAGCCTGAGGAAAGTTTATTTCCAACAGCTGCTGATTGGAGTGACCCTCGCATCAGAAGACTGGATAGGCGGAGGCAACAGAAGGAAGGGAGGGGCAGGCCTTAATGAGTGCTGAGTCATGGAGCCACACCCCATGGCCTATATAAAGGATCTGCTTTCTGGCAGTCTCTGAGTCAGGCAAAGTCGAACTTATCTTGCTGAAGTCACTTTCTGGTCTCCTGCCTGCTCTGAGGACTTTGCTAGGACTTTGGGCAGAGCTGCAGAGGCAAGCCTGATTCGGATTTCCCTGACCCGGCCGTCAGCGGAGGAGTGGGACACGACATAAATGATAAAGGACCCTCAACTTCTGAAGGCAAGCTGTTCCACTGGTTTATTGTTTCTCACTGTTAGGAAATTTCTCCTTGATTACTTTCCATCCATTGTTTCTTGTCTTGCCTTCTGGTACCTTGGAAAATAGGTTGACACCTTCTTCTTTGTGGCAGCTCCTCTAATATTGGAACTCTGCTTTCATGTCACCTCTAGTCCTTCTTTTTAATAATGTCTACAAAAATTGTCCCTACCTTTGCTGAAATACCTATCAGCGCATGCAATGTTTAGAATGAGCGATTATATACATTAGATTTAAAAAGTGGATAAAATAGAAATATCTTAAGAGACCATCTACCCCTATAGACCTATTAACATCTGTTTTACTTACATAAAATGTCATGTATTGTAATGTATTATGACAATTTATATGCAGTTCAAAAATGGGTGAACACACGCATATATACATTATATATACAAATATATATATAAATATATATATATATATAAATATAAATATATATATAAATATATATATATATAAATATAGAAAACAAATATATATACAATATATATATATATATGTGTGTGTGTGTGTTATGTATGTATATGCATATATCTATATCTATATGAGATGATTTAAAAAGTGATAAAAAATTAATTAATGATGAAATCTCTTAAGAGACCATCCATTTCTAGATAGTCTATCACCATCTCTGTTGTGCTTATATACAATGCTATTTATTTTATTATGGCAACTTCCACAGAGAAATTGAGTACCTGTCTACGATGAGAACAGATTTTGGTGATATTAAGAACAAATTATGTCCAGTAACCACAGAAGAAAATGTTCCTCTTTTTAAACCAATATCAGTTTGCTACTTGGCAGTAGTCTAAAACAAACTAGATAATTGTCATTTTAACATTTTCCTCCCTTGCTTCCAGCATAATTTCTACAGAATTTATTTCTTACTATGCAGATGCTTACCCACAGGGCTCAATTGAGGATGCATTCATAATTTAATTCCTCTAAAGTAGCTTATTAGCTGAAGCAAGAATAAAATTATCTTGCCAGCCTACCAAATCTCGTTTCTAATTTTATGTGATAGGATTTCAGACATTTTAGATAACAAATGTATCCTTTAATTACAGAAAGAAAAACTTTGAAAAAGTTGTTATTCCTCATATTGAAAAGAAATCACAAATGGGGAGATGTAAAACGAAATTACAACTGGTTTAATATGCATGAAAACAGTACTGTGAGAATGCACTGCTTTAACAGGTTTCTACTAATTCACCATTTCTTCATGGAAGGATTCTAAATGATTTACTGTGATTTACTGTGACTGAAGTGAACATTAAAAGAGTTATGGTGGGGCAGTGGTTAGAATGCAGTTCTGCAGGCTACTTCTGCTGACTGCCTGCAATTTAGCAGTTCGAATCTTACCAGGCTCAAGGTTGACTCAGCCTTCCATCTTTCTGAGATTGGTAAAATGAGGACCCAGATTGTTGGGGGCAATAGGATGACTCTGTAAACCGCTCAGAGATGGCTGTAAAAACCATTGTGAAGCAGCATATAAGTCTCAGCGCTATTGTAAAGCAACCGTGTACATTTAGACTGGGTGATGGTTTGAAAATAATAACCAAGGATATTAAAGAAAGGCAGTTATGTTTGTTATATGGTGAATCTTAGTTTCCAAAAATGCTGATGTCACAGAAATAAAGATTTAAAAAATGCCCAGGATTTTATCATATGTAAGGATCTATTCATTTGATAAATCCAACTGGGTTTCAAAAGTATCTTGGTAAATTTTCTGACACTCTTATTAACTAAAGCTGTAGTCTCTACTTGGAATGAAAGTTTAATTAGATTGCTCCTAATGTCCTCTCCATTATACATCAACCCTAGGGGTTACCTTGATGCACAAATGAGCTCTGGTAAATGAAACATCAGAAGACACACCTAAAGTACTGCTACAGAAAGATAAGTAGCCAATCCAACATATGTAAAAGCCAGTACTAAGGACTATGTTGTAACAATAAGGGAAGCCTAAATATATTTCTGCTCATGCAGAAAATGCATCCATGGGTGGGAATGCCTTCACTGTCTATTCCTGAGGACTGCCTGGACTACTCCAGGTAGCTGGGACTAGTCCAGGCAGTTTTCTTGGCAAGAAGTGGTTTGCCATTGCCTGCTTTCTAGGACTGAGTGACTGCCCTAAAGTCACAAAGTTAGCTTCATGCCTAAAGTGGGGCCAGGACTCTTGATCTCCTGGTTTCTAGTCTGATGCCTTAATCACTACACCAAATTGGCTGACCTTTGCATCCATGTTAGCAGGCAGTCATGTTTAGGAGAGAAAGGACTGAAAAATACTTGAATTTGAACTTGAATATTGTGCAAACTATTTCAAGAAATCAATGGACAAAATTGCTCATATGTGTTCTGAACTGGACTCCATCCGAACAGACCTTCTGTTTTCTAGGAGCTTGAGTATTGAGAAAGATTATTCTTGATGATGTTAGATAAGCATCAATAAGCAGATAAGATTCACATTTCTCCAAACTGGTCAAAGCCACCAGAGAGACTGTTGTGTCTGTGCCCCCCGAGCCGGGCCCCCTGCAAGAAAGTAAGGGGGAAGGGCCATCAGTACTTACCTCTGGAGCACCGGCTTCGCTGGCTTAGCTCCAGGAGCCAGAGGCAGGCCAGGTGGAGGAGATAACGAGGCCTCCGTCCCCTGACTCTTCCCCCCCCCAGGCCACGCTTCCAGACCCGGCTGATGGCAATCAGGCCAGGCTGGACCCTAGGTTTCGTAGGCAGCAGAGGCGGGAACAACAGAAGCAGGGGTGGGGCAGGCCTAGGAAGTGCTGAGTCATGGAGCCACACCCCACAGGATATAAAAGCAGCAAGGGCTGCTATACCACTTCGTGGCAAGCAAATCAACTGCTTAGAGGGAGAATTAGAGCTGAAGTCCTGTTTGTTCCTGGTTTCCTGGCTGACTCATCGGCATCAAGTGAGATAACAGAGACACTTGGCAGACGCTCGCTAGTTTGCTGCCAGAGCTGATAGTTGCTGGCTAATTAAATCATCGCGCATGTCTCCCGGACTGTGGAGGGGGACAGAACAGAGACATGTAGTTGGGTCTAAGCAGTGGTGAATTCACTTTTGAGTAAATACGTGGTTCCACCTGCATTGAAACTGGCACTGTGTGTCCTCTCCTTAATAAGTATCAGTTGTTTGAGGTAGGCCAAGTCAAGAAGCAGCACAAGGAGTACAGGAATGCAACTTTGTTGATAAAATCACAGAAGCTTGGAAACTTGCCACAACTTTCCTGTTTCCTCTTACATCATCAAGACCTAAGTTGAGATTATTCTGAGTCTGTCCTTTTTTCCAGGACAGAGACTCTTTATATCCCTTAACTGTTCCTGCATATATCGTTCAAAGTTATTCCTTTCAAACAGGGCTGTCAAGCTCCCAGCCCAGAGGCCGGATGTGTCATTGCTGGCCACGCCCGGTTTAGCGAAGGGGAAAAAAGTCCCAATATGTCACATGACGCCGTGATTGTGTAACTTTGACACCCCTGCTTTGCAACAAGCTATAGCAACCATGGTTGCACAGTGGTTAGAATTCAGTACTGCAGGCTAATACAGCTGGGTCCCAATTGCCAGAAGTTTGGCAGTTCGAACCCCATCAGCTCAAGGTTGATTCAGCCTTCCATCCTTCTGAGGTCAGTAAAATGAGGACCCAGATTATTGGGGAAATATACTGACTTTGTAAACTGCTTAGAGGGTTGTAAAGCAGTATATAAAAGTCTAAGTACTATTGCTATTGTTCCACATAGCTTTCAACTTTTCAGTATAGAACTTAGATAGCATTGATGGTGATGCTTGTGGATTACTTCTGGTGAAACCAGAAAGAAAGTGGTACCCATGACCCCTTAGCATTTTTCAGAACCACCTGAAATAATCTCTTTTTTGACTAGCTATAGGTACTGAGAGTTGGGAAGTATTGTTCTCTTTCCTGGGACTAGTTCCATCCAGTGCTGGGGGCAGGCATAGAGGTGATATATAATTTGAGGGCACTGCACTATAGGGTTTCTTGGGGTTCAACACTTTCCCCTTGCAGTTAAGCCTGACATGAAGGTGCTAGGTGAGATCATCTGATGAAACATGAGTAAATATCAGTATGCTGATATCCAGTTGTATATTTTTCTCATCCAAGTACAGACCATGCCCACCTCTTCTTAGTTGAGCCCAGTCATGGTCAGTCACATATAAATACAAAATCTTTTTTTTTTCAACTTTTATATTAAGGACATTTAATCACATTAAAAATCTTACATTAAAATACTTCATACAGTATTTATTTCAATAGAAACTTGCAGGGAAACATTTCTTGAGGTAACAGCATACAAGAGTTTTGCCAGAACAAGAGTGACATCTAATGGATTTTATGGATTACACAACTTACATTACCACTCAAAGGAAAGCAAAACGGACTTTTTTTCACAAAGGGTGATATAAAGTTTCTTTATCGTCTGCATCAAAAATATACATTAGAGATATAATGAAAACCATATTTTGAATTTATGCCCCTCATACAACCACTAAGCAAACCAGTTTGGTCTGGTGGTTAAGGGACCAGGCTAGAAACTAGGAGACAATGAGTTCTAGTTTCACTTTAGGCATGAAAGTTTGTTGGGTGACAATGGCAAGAAGATTGGTTGGACCAGTCACTCGCTCTCTACCCTAACACCCCACAAATTTGTTGCTGGAGAAAAATAGGAGACTGTACTACAAACCAAATCATAGATCTAATGAATAAACTATTTGCAAAGCAGTGCAAGAAAAATTGAAGAATGGAATTGAACTGCACTTTTAAGGTATGTTAAGACTGAGGTAATTATTTTCAGTGTATACTTTCTTTAAAATGTTTCAAACACTTTTAGTGTTTTCAAACATTTAAAAATATTTTAATTCAATAAAATAAAATAACCTAGGCTCTACAGATACATGTAACCTAATCTACTCTTGACTAATGAACATCTGAAATCTACTTTTATTAATGGAGTTTGATCAATCTATCACCCTCAAGCTGCTTACAAAGACGTTTCAGAACCACCTTATCAACTGGTAGTTTTATTGCTTTTCTAAAAAAGATAGGTTTTTGCCATGTGGTGGTTTTTCAAACCCTATGCATTTCTCTGATAGTATCCAGAAGTGTGAAAACCAGTTAACTCAGTGGAATATATAATCAGGAGAAACTCTTAAGCTTCCTTTGATGTCTTTGGCTTCGGATATCCTTTTTCTTCCTGTTTGTTATACGGATCATTGAAAGTCGGTGATCACAAAAGATGAAAGGAGACACACATATATACACATGTATCTCTGCATGGGAGTGGTATAGAAAACCCGGGAATAACTGAAACTCAGAAACATAAAGTGGGGGGGGGGGGAGTCATCGTCCAAAATCTTCCTTGACTCGTCCTTGACATCGTCCTTGACTCTTTTTGAAACAGGATCTCCTTTCTATGGCAGAACTTCTATGAAGATTCTCAGTCATCCAGGTCATGGTTGTCCCAAAAGTGCTTTTTCAAGAAGCAACAGACTTTCTGGGTTTTTCTTTGAAGACGTTTCGCTTCTCATCTAAGAAGCTATAATGTATAAATCCTTCCATTCCCCACCATCCATCCAGAGCTGAAGAAGCTTCTCGGGTGAGAAGCGAAACGTCTTAGAAAAACCCGAAAGTCCAGTTGCCTCCTTGACAAAGCACCTTTGGGACTTACTCTCGCAGGTGCGTTAAAAGCGCCCTTCACGCAAACACGGAACGTGAACACAGTTCCATTCTCCGCCCCCGCCCCACGACTACTGAATTCTAGGCATTGTAGTTTTCAGAAGCTTACGGCTTCCGCTGCAGATATAGGAACCACCAGCCTACAGAAAACTCTAATTCCCAGCGTCCCTTTCGATGCCACCGCCGCAGTTTTAAAAAGCCCTACATTCTGTACTACAAAGCATAGCTTTCTATCGGTCCCTGCCCGCCGGCTGCTGCTGAGTTTTTGCTCAGCTCCTTCTGCTTCTCCTCTCTCACCTGGAAAGCAGGAAGTTCCTCCAACCGCGGCCACACGGACACCGGCAGAGGCTCCAAACCGCGACTCACGTCCATAGTCAGTCTCCAGTTGCGGGGAAAAAGGCAGTCCCTTCGGCCTTCCTTTGCCCCGCCCTTTCTGCCGGGATTGGCTCCCATGCCAGTTTCGTTTTACCAATAGCGAGCTTCAGCCAATGGCAAAAGGGAAGAACTTTGGGAACGTCCCTCGGTGTCTTTTCAGGACCAATTTAATAGAGTAGTGCAGAGTACGTTGCTTCTGGTTTTGTTTGTTTTTATTTGTCATATCAGTATATATAGACATTAACATGAAATGAAATAGCTATATAATATATAAGCATATATGTGAGCATAAGTATGCAATAACTATATTAATTGGATAAAATGAAAAGAAACAATAGGACAGGAACGGTAGGCACTTTTGTGCTCTTATGCACGCCCCTTTCCTTTGACACTTTCCTTTTGCTGGAAAAGATGGATGTAGAGGAGGAGAAGGCGCGGTTTTATCTGGAAATGTTTATTTATTATTTTATTTTATTTATTTTGTTGAATACATATTAAATAATATATATAAGTATAAGCATGAATTCAATACATAAAATGAATACTACTAAAGGGAACATTAGGACAGGGAAGGTAGGCGCGCTGGTGCTGTTATGCATGCCTCTTACAGATCTCTTAGGAATGGGGTGAGGTTGTGAGATTTAAAACCCAAATTTGATACTCACAACTCCAAGACAAGTCTGATTAACAAAATCAAAGATTTATTGTAAAAAAATATGAAATTTTTTTAAAAGAAAGCGGTTGCAAGCGCGGCCTCTTAGACTCTTCCCAATTGGATTGAGTTCAAAGAGCGCAAGAAGCAGTTTTCAAGCTACACATTTTATACTCCTACACAATGCACGCCACGCCTAAGAAATTCCCCCCTTACCCCCTTTGTCCTTTTAGTTGTTTTACACCTTTAAGGGTCATCTTGGCAATTTCCGTCCATCCTCTGATATCTTTTCTTATTTACTTGTAATTTTCACCTTGGGCCGATGTTCCTGTCTCCTGATAGGATTTTTGGCTCAGGGGTAAGTTTCTGTCTCCTGGGGAGCTCTTATCAAGTCATAATACATTGTCTCTACAATTGATTACATTACCAATTGTAGTCACTTTGCATAGTCAGAAAACAGCAAACAGGTAGTCTCACACTTTGGTATTACATTTGTTACAATTTATAAAAGAATAACCTTTATTTTTTTTTTTTAAGGTCAACAATAGACAGTCTTAAGTTAAAGTTTTGGGGATTTTGGGATGAGACCACAAATAGTTGGTTTTCCCCACCTGCAATATTGGGTTGTTTTCTGCAGAGCAAACTGTCGCTCTTATCATGGGAAAAGTAGGAAAATATACCTAAACGGGCCAATTCCACTCACATATTCAAATCTCTATGCCAGGGGTCTCCAAACTTGGCCACTTTAAGCTTTGGCGAACTTCAACTCCCAGAATTCCCAAAAGCAAAGCTGGCTGGGGAATTCTGGGAGTTGAGGTCCGTCAAGGCTTAAAGTGGCCAAGGTTGGAGACCCTTGCTCTATGCATTTTTCAGGCATTGCTGCAACTGTTCATTTCAAGAATTATTTGGATATTGATTTTAAAAAGCTTGATGTGGAAATACACGTTGACTAGCAATGTGATCATCGTTCTTAGTTAGATTTTGCTTGCAAGTGTTTGGGATAAGTGAAAGTACTTCACATTTATTGCTCCGAAGTGCCAGGCTACTTTTTTAAAAAACAAATATACTTGATTCATATGTTGCACTGACCCATAATTAGTTTGTTTGATTTTGGCCTAGTACAGCTATCGTAGTTTTCATTATCTCTTTGCTGCCCATCTAGCTTTTTGCGGCGTAGCCCTAGTTTTGTGTAGTGGGTGAACAGGGCCATTGTCACTTGTAAAAAGTTTGCCTTCATTCATGTAAAAGGTTTCTAAACAGTGACTTGGGGTTAAGTGTGTAGTACTTAAATTTACAACCGTAAATTGGTAAAAACATGATGAGAATAGAATAGAACAGAAGAATTAGAATTAGAGAATAGAAGAATGAGAATTAGAGAAATAGAACTAGAATTAGAGAAATAGAATATAATAGAATTAGAGAATGAGAATTAGAATTAGAAGAATAGCATAGCAAAGCATAGCATAGCATAGCATACCATAGCATAGCATTGAATAATAACTTCATTTTCATTTTGAATGTACAGTAATTGGTATACATTAAAATGAAATTTCATGAATCACCTCTTATCTTAGTAGGGGCTTAGGTGCTGGGCTACAAATGGATCCAGACAGTGTTACCACACAATATACCATGTCATTTACTTGGCCATAGTGTATATATAAGTGGTTTTGGGCATTAGGGCCCCTTGATCCTTCCATCTCTTCTTCTGGATGGCATTGCACTACCTCAGAAAGAGCCTTTACATAGGTATTAGTCCTTGACTCACGACCACAACTGAGCCCAAAATTTCTGTTGCTAAGCAAGACAGTTGGTAAGTGAGTTTTGCTCCATTTTATGACTTTTGTTGCCACAATTGTGAAGTGAATCACTGGAGTTGTGAAGTTAGTAACACAGCTGGCTGTGAATCTGGCTTACCCATTAACTTTGCTTGTCAGAAGTTCGGAAAATGTGATCACATGACCCCAGGACACTGAAATCCATCATAAATACAGGCCAGTCGGAAAGCATCTGAATTTTGATCGTGTGACCTGCTACAATGGTCGTAAGGGTAAAAAACAGTCATAAGTCAATTTTTTCAGTGCTCCTGTAACTTCAAACGGTCATTGGTTGTAGGCAGTGTTGACTAGGCAATTTAGATTTCCTCCTGGCTCGTGCTTGAGGAGCAGATAGTAACCAAGGCTAGGAACGCATTTGCACAACTTTGTGCTAGTGGAGAGGCTCTGCTCATAATCACTCATGCTTTCATCGTCTCCCAAATTACTACACTATGCTACATGTGGAGTTACCCTTAAAGAACATTCATAAGAACTTCTGGTACAGAATGCAAGAGTGTGGGCAATCAAGTATACTCCTTGATCAGCGCATGTTACACCTCTGTCCTGTAAACTGTATTGGTTATAATATACTTCCAGGTTCAATTCAGGGTGCTGATGATGACCTAGTAAGCCCATCATGCTGTGGAACCAAGTTAATTGAGGGACTGATATTCTTGCTGTCCAATGCCCATCACTCCCAGCTAAAATGATAATTGTTGTGGCACAAACTTGTTCACAAACTTACCAAGCTTTACTGCCCCAGTCTTTACAAACCTAAAGACGAAAAGTGAGATTTTCATGTATTTATTTATTAATTACAATATTCTATGTGCTGCCCAAGACTCAAGGTGGGTTTTTTTTTTTTTGGGTAAGCAACAGAAAAAAGAAATTATATACGATAACACCTGGAACATAAAACCTAAAAAGTTGGCTTGTTTAATAAGTTTAAATAAGCAGTCCTCATACCTGCTTAAAGGAAACAGCCAAGTTTTCACGAAAAGAGCGTGTTTGGTCTAGTGGTTAAGGCACCAGGCTAGAAAGCAGGAGACCGTGAGTTTAAGTCCCAACTTAACCATGAAAGTTGGCTGGCTCACTTTGGGCCAGTTACTCTCTCTCAGCCCAACTCACTTCAAAGGGTTGTTATGATAGGGAAAGTAGTAGTAGGAAGGTGGATTGAATATGTTCACCTTCTTATTTCTAAAAATAATAAAGGCAGAATACTAAACAAACAAACAATTGAATGAAAAATCAAAAATGGGGAAAAAAGGACACAAAAGGTAGAAAGTATCTTTTACTAGTTTTTTGGTATTTCACATTTCTATTTCAAAAGATTCCTTATTTTGCTTCCAAGACAGCTGGATGAAAACACTTGGTGTACTTTAAAAGTCCTTGGTGTACTTTAAAAATGTAATTAATACTGACCATTAATTTAGTCACAAGGCAAATTGCAGCCAACCTATTTGCTACTTTTCATACTTTTTTGCCAAGTGTCTGAAAATACACAATAGCTGCTCATTTTATCAATGTCTAATGACACATTTTCTGTGAAAGAAACAGCTACTGGCTTCTCAGTGGACCCCCCCTGTTATAAGGCCAAGCTCATTAGCAGTGGGTTAGAGCTGGCTTTTTCTTTGATGAGCAGTCAAAGATTATTTTCAAAGCCCTGACAAAGAGTTGTGGCACCCTACTGTTTACTAGGGAGATGTGCAGCCCTAATGAAGCACATTAGAGGCGGAGGAACCATCAAATCCATGAGATGTCACAATGTCAGAAAAAGGCACCACAGCTTCTCATCTATAACTGAGAAGAGAGATAGACAAGGTGTTGACTCCTGAAATACTAATGCACCCCCTTGGATATGGCCCAACCTCATTACGTACAGCGGAAATAGTTACACCAATTAGTTAACATGAAAAATTACTTTAACTGCACCTCAAGAAGAATAGCAGTTGTTAAACTGAAACTAATTTCAATTTTAAATGAAAATGAAATCACCTTGGCTAAATAGATTAAACTGCCAGTGTCGTCCTTTGAAGTTTTTGTTAAAGTTTTATAACTCTAATGGTAACCAAAAATACCGTGGATACTTCTTCTTGTGACAAAGATTAATATATCAGGGATGACATGATAACAGTGTTCCAATATTTGAGGGGCTGTCACAGAGAGGAGGGAGTCAACTTATTTTCCAAAGGACCTGAAGGCCAGACAAGGAATAATGGATGGAAACTGATCAAGGAGAGATTCAATCTAGAAATGAGAAATTTTCTCACAATCAACCAGTGGAATAACTTGCCTTCAGAAGCTGTGGGTGCTGCATCAGCGGAAGCTGTTAAGAAGAGACTGGACAGCAATCTGTCAGAAATGGTATAGGGCAGGGGTGTCAAACTCACAGCCTGCGGGCCGGATGTGTCACGTGCTGGCCACGCCCTCTCCCAGTTTAGTGAGGGGGAAAAAGTCATAATACATCACGTGATGACAACATGACATTGCAAGTTTGACATCCATGGTACAGGGTCTTCTGCTTGAGCAGGGGGTTGGACTACATGACCTACAAGATCCATTCCAAGTCATTTTATTCTATTGTATTTACTACCATATACTGTACGCTTTTGTAAGATGACACAATCCCTTTCATCATATCAAATATATTTTGAGGTCTAGTGTCAGATATGTTTAAGTTTTCCACTAGTGGGTCTACCTAGACTTTGTGCTGACATGAAATTTATATATTAGGAAAACTTCTAGTTTCTTTAGCTCAAGCTATTATTCAGAATAAAAGTTCATGTATGAATTTTCTTCTTCTCTGATAAGGTTTACCCAGAGGGATAGCAAGATATGACTAATAGTTAAAATTGATAGAGACATGCATTGATTCCAAGGGGGCTTCAAAAAAAATCACAGTCCTGGTTTAGACCATGAAAGTAAACATAGCCCTGTTACGTCCACATCCTTTCTATTTCCCCTTATCACTTCACAAAATGGTTTTGAAATGAAAGGATTTTCAGAAGTTTCTGATGTCTTCTGGAGATGTGAAATTGAGGTTCTTTGAGGTGATGGCAAACCAACAATTTCACTGGGCAGACCCGAGCTGCAAAATAATAACTATAAGGGGCGTGCATAAGAGCACAAAAGTGCCTACCATTCCTGTCCTGTTGTTCCCTTTCATTATATCAAATTAACATAGTTGTTGTATACCTTTGCTTATATATGTTTTTCTTTTATGATGTGTTATTGTTTTATGTCGATGTTTGTGTATACTGTTGTGACAAATAATTTTTTTAAAAAAAATATGAATGCTCACTTTAGAATTAGCTGATATGTTGTTTAAGCCATTGTTTTAGGGGTGAAATGCTTCCGGTTCGAACCGGGTCAACCGATCCAGTAGCGATGGCAACATGTGCTTCGGAGAACCGGTAGCAAAAATCCCTGCCCCCACCCGCCCATGCCCATCTAATCACCTGGTCGCCTGCTTGCCAGCTTGCCAGTTCTTTTAAAAAATGCTTTTAAAAGGTAAAAAAAGGCTCTGACAATCACAGCTGAGCCATGCGATTGTCAGAGCCTTTTTTTTTACTTTTAAAAGCATTTTTTTACAACCTATTCGGCTGAATAGGTTGTAAAAAAATACTTTTAAAAGTAAAAAAAAAAAGATCGCGTGCAACAGCTGATCACCCCCCTGCACGCTGTTCTATTTACCCCATGCCTCCATTTTGTTGCACTGTGTGCGCACGCACACGCACCTCACATTTGGTGCGTGGGGTGCGCTGCGCATGCGTGCATGCAGCACTCATGCGCAGCCAGCAAACCAATAGTAAACTGGTTCAGATTTCACCACTGCATTGTTTGCTTAACCAAGTCTGAATATTGTAGAAAAAGAAAAAGATGGTTTCAGATTCATGATTTTCGCATTTCAAAATAAATAGATACAGGACAAATAGCGCTTGGGAAGACATCTTTAAGTATCTTAAATCTAGACTGCAAAAAGATGTAGAGATCCTGTACAAAAATTTCTACAGTAATTCTATTCTGCTGACTAGTGGTCACTCAGAATTGTGTGGTCTGATTTGCACCTTTTCCTTAAAGAGATGCCCAGTCTGATCACCTCCCTTAAGGCAAGGGGAAGAATAGTTTATTTATTGGTTAAATTGGTATCCCATTTTTTAACAGATAGGCAAGTAGTTGAACAACATATGAGGCAAATGTGTGCATTTTAAAAAGAAATACCGATATTAAAATATTTAAAATCAGCTTTATGTTAATATTGCAAATTTTATTGATTGGTTGTTTTATCCTGCCTTTATTACTTTATGTCTTATACAAGACAGTGAACATTCCTAATACACCTTCCTCATCCTAAACCGGTGAATTGGGTTGGGCTGAGAATAAATTGATTTTGAGATTTTTTTATGCTCTGGTTACTGGATCACTTAGACTTTTATTGTCATTTATTTAAACAGTGAATTTTAAGTCATTCTCTATCAATCCTGAGGTAAATCCTTTGTTCTTACCATAGTTACTATGGTAATAACGCAATATCCAAGGGCATTGCCACGGTGTTGAAAATAAACTGTTTTATGGACTATGGAAAAACACTTTTTAAAAGTTGTCTGCAAGACTCTAATTCTCACTTTGGTCTACTCTTCCTTGCTTGCCCCTCTCCCCTTCAATGAGCTTTAAAAATTTTTTTTGCAGTATTGCAGTTATATTTCTGGAAGACAACACTGATAGATTTAATTCATTGGCTTGGTCAGTTTTCAGTAAATTAGACAACAATATGGCAATTGTGCAGGAAAAACAGTTCACCTCTATCTTAGTAGGAGCTAAGGTATTGGCTACAAACTGGAAGAGTGTGAATTTTAATCTTCCCTTAGGAGTAAAAGCTGGCTGGGTAATTTTGGGCCATTCTCTCTCTCTGTCTCAGCCCATCCCATGTAACAGCTTTGTTGTGGAGAAAACAGGAGACAAGAACCTTAGATGCAGGGTTCTGGAGAACCGGTAGTGGAAATTTTGAGTAGTTTGGAGAACTGACAAATACCACCTCTGGCTGGTCCCAGAGTGGGGTGGGACTAGAGATTTTGCAATATCCTTTCCCCAGGAGTGGGGAGGGAATGGGGATTTTGCAGAATCCTTCCCCTGCTACGCCCACCAAGCCACGCCTACCAAGCCATGCCCACCGGTAGTAAAAAAAATTGAATTTCACCACTGCTTAGATGTGTATATTTCCTTGAATTGACTAAAAATAAAGATGAATTAACCTATAAAGGAATACATCAACACTGGTGTCTACTAAAAATCTTCCCAACAGACTTTGAGAAATAGAGAATTGTGTCCCTATTGGCATCTAATTTCTATCAAGAACAAGGCTGACACTCCATCAAGCAGAACAAGGTAGCCTCTCAGATAGGCTAGCAGTGACTTCACTTTTGTGAGAGGGCATAACTTTTTATATAATAAGAGTTGAACCATGGCCCCCTAATTTGGCATGAAGGAAGCTAAATAACAAATAGCAGAATAACAGAGTTGGAAAGAACCTTGGGGGGGTCTTCTAATCCAACCCGCTGCTCAAGCAGGAAACTCTATAGCATTTCAGGCAAATGGTTGTCCAATCTCTTCTTTAAAACCTCCGGTATTGGAGCACGCATAACTTCTGGAAGCATATCATTTCACTGATTAATTGTTTTAAACTCTCAGGAAATTTCTCCTTAGTTCTAGGTTGTTTCTCTCCTTGATTAGTTTCCACCCATTGCTTCTTGTCCTGCCTTCAAGTGCTTTGGAGAATAGATTGACCTTCTCTTTTTTGTAGCAGCCCCTTAGGGATTGATGACAGAAACAAGTCTGTCATCACCGAGATAAGATCCAACTATCAGTCCAGTTTCTGTCTTCATGTGTCATAAGGAAAGGTCTCATTGTTGGAAGTTAGCACCCACCCCCCTCCTAGAAGAATAAAATATCTTAGGAAATATTAAAAAGGGCAGAATATTATATTTCCCTGGATGAGAAATGGAGAAACATGTTTTAAGGACAAAGCAGCTCCCTGCAGCTTCCTGCCTCCCCCCACCTTTGTCAATGGGCCAGAGACAGAAAATTATTCCCCCCACCTTTGTCAATGGGACCATCATCTGCAACACAATAGGACTTATCTAGCAACACTGTAAGCCGCCCTGAGTCTTCGGGGAAGGGCGGGATATAAATGTAAACAAAAAAAAACCAAAAAAACCAGAAACTCACCACATGGCACCTGGGAAGATTACATCAGCCAGCAAGGCTAGCTAAGACCCCCACCCCCTGGGAGTCTGACAACCAATCAGAATACTCTTCCTGTGCCCTGGGAAGTTCAAAGCTTAGAGAGAGCATAAAGCCAGGGTATGCTCAGCATCTCGGCCCTTTTCTGTTCAGGAACTCAAGCCATGTGATCCTGACCACCATTAAACCATCTTTCCAAGCAGTCTCCATGTTTCCAGTGTCTTTTTCCCCACTTGGAACTGAACCCAGATGGACATATCTTCCAACATCATCTTGTCAGTCAGCCAGGATGGAAAATCTCTTAAGTTAACCATGGGAAAGATTGGGATTGCCCTCAGGGGGAAGTGGGCCAGATGACAAAGGGAGCAATGCATAATTAACTATATGTCAGAACTCATGTATTTGCATCGAAACCCCTGTGCAGGTGCTACAAGTTTTCCAGGTTCCGTGCTGAATGGATTTTTTTCTATTATAAAAAAAGAATTACTTAGGATTATGTAGCAGGTAAAGAATGTATATTTGTGTATGTATGAAAGTAAAGTTATTGAGTGTTTATTATTCTTATTAATTAATTATAAACTACATTACAGATGTATAAGTAAAGGTAAAGGTTCCCCTTGCACATATGGGCTAGTTGTTCCTGACTCTAGGGGGCAGTGCTCATCTCCGTTTCAAAGCTGAAGAGCCAGCGCTGTCCGAAGACGTCTCCGTGGTTATGTGGCCAACATAACTAAATGCCAAAGGCGCACAGAACGCTGTTGCCTTCCCACCAAAGGTGGTCCCTATTTTTCTACTTGCATTTTTTACATGCTTTTGAATTGCTAAGTTGGCAGAAGCTGGGACAAGTAACGGGTACCCTGTTACACAGGATTTGAACCGCTGAATTGCCGAACTTTCGATCGACAAGTTCAGCATCTATACAGATGTATAATATTTATATTGACTGTTTCCTAGTATGATTTGATTGCTTATTTGTTCCCTATGACTATCATTAAGTGTTGTACCTTATGATTCTTGACGAATGTATCTTTTCTTTTATGTACACTGAGAGCATATGCACCAAGATAAATTCCTTGTGTCTCCAATCACACTTGGCCAATAAAGAATTCTATTCTATTCTATTCTATTCTATTCTATTCTATTCTATTCTATTCTATTCTATTCTATTCTATTCTATTCTATTCTATTCTATTCTTATCATATAGATTTGCGGACACCTACAGCAATATTTGTGCTGTTCTGATAGGCTGGCATGCCTTGTGCTCAACTCTTATTATCCTGTCCCTAGAAGATACTCTCACTGCAGAGATAGGCAAGAAAAACTGCCAGCTATAGATTTCCTTTTCTTTTTCTTTTACGTGCAGTGAGAAGCACTCTCAAATGCCGAATATTGCCGTGTTATTAGTTCTTTAGATAAGACAAAGTAACTACTTGCTTCTTACCCCAGAACATCCCCAGGCAGCGCTCTGACTTACTCATTTTCTGATTTAGTAACAAACTCTGTATATTTTAGCCATTCATCATCCATAACAAAATAAGGAAGGAGGCTTGCAAAGACCCCCCAATTCCCAGGTTTCTCTGATGATTAGATCACTTCAAGAAAGCTAAGTAAAGTCTTTACTGCAGGCGCAGCACCAAGCTAATTTTAGCAAGATCTTAATATGAATTTAATGACACAACTTCATAAAATTAACAAATTGCAAGTTGGCTGTTAAGGGAGGGGGGAGGTGACCTATAAAAGATATGCATTAAAATAATGTTTCAGGACTGAAGTCAGATGTTATACTTGGCAGCCTAAAGTATTGTAAGATCCAGATGTATGACCTAGTTAAATATTATTTATGCTTCTCCCCTCCCTCCATCCCTCACAGTCAGCTGTACTATCTTGAGGAAGTGCATTGCGTAATTATTCTTTGTCACTAACTTTCCCTTTGCATAAAAAGCAATAATTCTTTGTCCGGAATTTGTTACAGATACTGCTCAGATAGGATTCTTGCAATTTTGGCTTTTGTTCTTGTTTAGTCCACCACTAGGGTGATCATCTCATGCCCCAAAAGTTTTGGTTTACTACAGACAGAATCTATCAGTCCAATATACATGTTATGATGGTAGCATGAGTACATAAATTTGCAGAGGGAACCATCCACCATGGATTGATAACCCTAATCCTGATCTATTTGGTGTGGCAAAAGCATGAGACGCTCAATAATGAATAGAATAGAATAGAATAGAATAGAATAGAATAGAATAGAATAGAATAGAATTTTTTATTGGCCAAGTGTGATTGGACACACAAGGAATTTGTCTTGGTGCATATGCTCTCAGTGTACATAAAAAAAAGAACATTAAGAATTCTAAGGTACAATACTTAATGATAGTCATAGGGTACAAACAAGCAATCAGGAACCACAATCAACTTCGAACGGTTGTTAAGCAAATAGTTTCAAGTTGAGGATGAACTGTAAAAGGGCTTATTCATCAACTCTTAATAGCAATCAACCCTGCCTACAAATATTCTGTTCCAGTCAAAAGCAGAAATACGATTCAAATGTTAACCAATAGATATCGCTCCAAAAGTCGTTCTGAATCTCCTACGTGGATTTCTAGGACGTTTAATATATCTGTTCATTTACAGGTTTTTAAAAGTGCAATCCTCTTTTGGTCCCGTGGTAGTTAACAGGAATCTGGGCTTTGATTTATTTATTTTTTTCTGGTTCACGTTCAGAATCCAGATGAGCACAGCTGAGCTTCCTAACCAGACTGAGAGAAAAAGGCCTAGGCTCTTTTTTTTAAAGCTGAGAATCTGACCACAAAGTGGGTTGGGTGGTCCTTGCACAAGAATAAGAACTCTGGCAGGAACAGTGAGTGTTTTTGTTCTGAAAATTATTCTCAACTATTATTTGCCCCAAAAAAATTCTCATTAAAAAAAAAAGTCCCAAGGAAATTAACAAAATACTACCCATAATTCTAGCTAACTTTACGACTGCATCTGGGTTTTATAAAAAGTAGTTTTATTTTTGCATATTTCTTATAAAGATCTTGTCCTTACTCTAGCAAAGAAATCTATTAATGTTAATCAAGGCTACTGCTACAGTACACAGAGGAAGGGAATCATGTTTCTTAGATCTAATTGTTCCTGCAAAATTTCTGCCTTCATCATCACAGTGACCTTAATCTTTTCCCTCTATTGTTCTGGTCATCAGCATTTTCTCATTTGTCATCGTTGTGGAATTAGATATTTAATCTCTTCCAGTCCAGAGGCATCTAGCAACCTGCTATTCCTCTGCTGTGTATCTGCTTTCCAAAAGATGGCAGTAAAATCATGTTCGATTCAAACACTAGGAAGACACTAATTAGCGTTCCTAAGGAATAAACCTATATCTTCAGAGTTTCATTTTTGCCAGAGTGGTTCCAGCAAAACAACATCCCTTTTGTCAGCAGGATGTCACGATATTTTGCTCATTATTACAATAAAGGATAAATCTGTGTATAAACTGCCTTTTTAAGGACTACAGGGATCGGAGTCACCATGCTATGTGAAGAAAAAATGGGTGACTGTGTATAGCAGCCAATTAATTTGACTGGTGAATTTCATGATGGAATGGGGATTATGATGTGATTCCCATATTCTGATGAAAATTTCAGTTTCTGCTTCCTGACAGAGTTCATATTCCGGAATATGTCAAAATATATTATTGTGACATGATCTTGATGCATGTCAACAGCTAGCTATTATATCTTCACTTCCTAAGGCAAGAATGGGTAACCTTTTGGTGGCCGGGGATATACAATGTTTAACATTTTGAAGGCTGTAATTAAGTAATAATACAAAGGTTATTTGGTTCTTTTAATAAATGAATGGCTGAGTTGAGGGAATGTGCTTCAACCTCTAGAATAGCTTCATATCATAACAGCAAACCTGACATAGAATTCAGTTCAAACTGAAAACCATTTCTAGATTATAGTTTACGATATGGATTTGTTCTGTATTACAATTTATGTTCCTCTAGACTCAGAATCTGTGTTCTAATTTCACAGGATATCAAAAGCAAATCAGATTTTTAGTAACAGATCTTGAAATTATTATAGGCTATAGTTTTACCTATTAATTTTACTCTTGCACATAGTTTATTTATGTACATTTGCACATTTATTTTAAAAGTTTAATAGTGATTTTCAGTTTGTTAAAATATGTTCTGTTATATACAAACAATGGTTATACACTGCAAATTACAACCTCCATGACACCTCCAAAATAATCCTTTAAAAACAATGTAAAGTAAATGGAACCAGAATTTTATGTTTTTCCTTTGTTTGTATGTGGGTTTTAGGTTTCTTTGGGGAGGGGGGGTTGGTGGTGGTGATGGATAGGGTAGTCTTTGGATTTTACTTTATTTTTCAAAAAAATGTTTTAAAGACTTACAATAGAAATATATTCATATATTTCTTATTTTAAATGCTGGAAAACTGAAGCTGTTTCTTTGTTTTTTTTTAATCTCTTAGGGCAGTATAAGACTTTCCAGCTTTGCTGGCTGGGGAATTCTGGGAGTTGAAGTCTGCCAGGCTTAAAGTTGCCAAGGTTGGAGACCCCTGTTCCAGAGGACTGAAGACCCTTCAAACCCGCTGACTGAAGCTTCATGAGGTCATAGCCTTATTATTAATCATACATTTTTTATATTGCATCCAGTTATTTTTGGAATATTGCATCCAGTTTTGGTCGCCACGATGTAAAAAAGATGTTGAGACTCTAGAAAGAGTGCAGAGAAGAGCAGCAAAGATGATTAGGGGACTGGAGGATAAAACATATGAAGAACGGTTGCAGGAATTGGGTATGTCTAGTTTAATAAAAAGAAGGACTAGGGGAGACATGATAGCTGTGTTCCAATATCTCAGGGTGTCAGCCTCCGCTTTAATTTAGTGTATTTCTCCTACTAGATTATCTGACTATTTTATTACCTTGTTAAAAGTTTGCTCTACTGATTGTCTTACATGCTTTATGGAGAAGGGGGGGAGGTTTTCACTGTTCCCAGCGTCGGCTGACATTGTATGTGGGGGAGAGGGGAAATACCATTTTCAAAACCAGAGGTTTGAATTGTGTTGGCGCGTGAATGTAACGGCAGCTGCTGATTCCACATTCCATTCAGAAGATTGACAGAGGGAGAATATCGGAAGTGAAACTACACGTGGCTGAGGAGAAAGAAGACATTGGACTATTACTGTATGACCTCTAGTAGGGGGAGGGTTCAGGAGAGAATATGACTCTGGGGTTTTGATTTACTTCCAGTTCCAGCTCTGCTTTTCACCGCATCCAGACTTGTATGATAAAGTTTACCAAATTCTTCAACATGATGAAGTTGGGTTTTTATTTTCTCAAACACTGATCTGGGGCAGGCTGACACAGGGGTTGCCACAAAGAAGAGGGAGTCGGGCTGTTCTCCAAAGCACCTGAGGGTAGAACAAGAAGCAATGGGTGGAAACTGATCAAAGAAAGAAGCAACTTAGAACTAAGGAGAAATTTCCTGACAGTTAGAACAATTAATAAATGGAACGCCTGCAGAAGTTGTGAATGCTCCAACACTGGAAATTTTTAAGAAAATGTTGGATAACCATCTGACTGAGATGGTGTAGGGTTTCCTGCCTGGGCAGGGGATTGGATTAGAAGGCCTCCAAGGTCCCTTCCAACTCTGTTGTTATGTTATGTTATAGAACATACAAGTAGTCCTAGACTTATGATGAGTCGCTTAGTGATCGTTCAAACTTACAATGGACCCTGAAAAGGGGACTTATGACTTGGATTCAGAGTTTTGACTTTCCCCTCCCCCTGCAACCATGCGACTGCATTTTGGGCACTTGGCAACCTGCCCACATTTGCAGCATCTCATAAATGACTGCAATGTATGCTTTTGCCAGAAACTGATTACTGTTAACAATCAGAAAGAAAAATAAAGAAGAGATGAGAGGTGTATGTTTGCGTATGACAGAGAGAGAGAGAGAGAGAGAGAGAGAGAGAGAGACAGACAGACAGACAGACAGACAAACAGACAAACAGACAAACAGACAGACAGAGACAGAGACCGAGACAGAGACAGATAGATACTAAGAATGACTTCTGATGTCTTCTGAGAATATAATGATAAAAGTCTCAAAGGTGCTTTTTCAAGAGGCAATTCAACTTTCTGGATTTTCTATGAGGACGTTTCGCTTCTCATCCAAGAAGAAGCGAACTCTGAAGAAGGTAAAATAAAGGTAGAAACTTCCCCTTTCCTCTTGTGTCTAAGGAGCGGTGCTCATCTCCATTTCTTAGCCCAGGGAGCCAATGTTATCTGAATATATTTCCATGGTCATGTGGCCAGCATGACCATACGCTGAGTCACACAAAACACTGTTACCTTCCTACTGAAGTGGTACTTCACATGCTTTCAAACTGCTAGGTAGGCAGGAGCTGGGGCAAGTAACAGGCGCTCACTCCGTCACAGAGCTCTCGGGTCTTGAACTCAGGTGTCAAACTCAGTGTCTTAACCATTGTACCCTCCACTCCTCCCATTTTTTTTTAAATTTGCATTTATATCCCGCCCTTCTTCGAAGACTCAGGGCAGCTTACACTATGTTAAGCAATAGTCTTCATCCATTTGTATATTTATATACAAAGTCAACTTATTGCCCCCAACAATCTGGGTCCTCATTTTACCTACCTTATAAAGGATGGAAGGCTGAGTCAACCTTGGGCCTGGTGCAACTTGAACCTGCAGTAATTGCAAGCAGCTGTGTTAATAACAGACTGTCTTAGCAGTCTGAGTCACCAGAGGCCCTTATTTTGAAGATATAAGAAACATTTAAGTTCAACTCTTAGTTTAACACTGGGGTTATAGCCTGTTAACAAGTCAGCAGGGCCTCCTTCTGGGCAATCACATCATTTCACAGTATATGTGTGCACATAGATAGCAATTCCAGGATTGTTACTGAAGCAAAGGAGGATGCAAGTCCAGGCAGGTCTTCAACAGAAGCCAGACTGAGCCTTCAACAAGAGAAGTGCTGTAATGCTTCAAGCAGTGGCTTTAAAAATACCCTTCTGAAAAATTTGCCCAGTCCCAATATTTATTATTATTTTACTGATATATATATTTTTGGCAACTTCCTCATTAAAATAATCCCAAGTAATCGAGACTTTGCTCTCAAATGTCTACAAAAATGTTTGCAGGGCCTCAAGTGATCCTGAATCTTCTGGTTGACAAATCCTGTTATCCAGGCATGATAAAACTAACAAATTGCTAATCCTCTAAGTAAATGATTGGATGAGTATTTTAGTCTGCTGAGTCTTATGAAAGCCATCTCTCTCAGGAAGAGGCATTTCTAAATATAAGCAGTCTGGGAAATACCAGATAGAGCTAAATTGTGGGAATAATACCATGTTTCCCTGAAACTAAGACCCTGTCTTATATTTTTTGAGCCCCAAAATAAGTGCTTGGCCTTATTTTCGAGGAGGTCTTATTATTTTGGGGTACGTGGAGCAATATGGGGCTCTTCTTGCCATCTTACCTGATTTCCAGCTCTGTCTCCCTAATCCTAACCAGAGGAAATGGTGGGGACGCATGCATTTAAATATTTTTGGGAGGGCTTATTTGGGGGGGTATTTTTGGGGTTGGGGCTTATTTTAGCCCATGTGCTCAAAAGCCCAATTGGGCTTATTATCCGGGGAGGTCTTATTTTCAGGGAAACAGTATAAATGACATAAATTATCTCTTATTTGATCTGATTAACCAACACTGAGACACTAGTTACTGGTGTTCTTTTGGCAACTTCTCCCAGTCTTGCTAAAGTTTGAAGTCTTTTCTGTTCTTTTCTAAAATTTATTTTCAGTATCCTCCTTTGTAAGACTCTATCAATAGACAGACAGTATTTGCAGGATGCAATGATGCTTGTTGTTCTCCCTCCATGAGATTTGTTTCATTTCAGAGATTCTGGAAAATATGGATGCCTATTCCTTCTGGAAGACTAATAAACATCATTATACATAACTAGAAGCCATTGCATCCTATTAAATTCAACTCAACATAATGTAAACCAATTTTCCAGCCTACTGAGTAAGAGGCAGAATGGAGTCACTTTCTTCTGAGACCACAAATATTCATGAAGCAATTGCTATGAAATAAACCGAACACGAGATACCCCAACAGACTGAGTTGTGTTAGAAGATGCCTGGATCAGAGGCTAGCCGATATATCTGTGGCTTAGTATTTATTCTGTTCACTCCTTCTGCTGCACATGCTATTACTTAGAACTTATGCTCCTTACATCTGTCCTAGTGAGATGATAAATATTATTAACATCTATAGAACTCCGACATTTTATTAATAAAATACTTCATTGCTTGTTTTCTTTCCTTGATGCATACCACCTAAAGGCTCCTGCAGCATTGCTTTGCATTGTATAAACTGCTCCAATTTATTGATTTCCTCCACCAACACAACTTCCCGCTGCAAAGCTAGTAGGGGGCATCCTGCATAACTAGAGAAGAAGAACATCGGATCACATTGTCAGAGTAAAAACAGAAATAAGAGTTCAGTCAGTTCACTCAGGTTTATCTTGACTGCTGCTGGGATTTCAAGACCCTACCGCAAGTGGCTAAGGCAGGGATGTCAAGGCCTGTGGGATACTTAAATCTGGCCCATGGGACCAGCCTGGAAATAGCAAAGGACCAGCTCGCAGTGCCTCTACTAGCAAAATCGGGGCTCCTGTGATCCGTTTCTGGCCTGAATGACCTTCTGCAGCACCTTGCTGGCCAAAATGGGGCATGCTATTTTGGCCAACAAAGTGCTGCAGGAGGCCATTCAGGCTGAAAACGGGATGTGAGGGGGGCACATGCAGTCCCCCCACCCCATTTTGGCTGGCAGAATGTCCATCCTGTCTCACCCCCCCCCCCAGTGGGGCCACGGAGAACTACAATGCTGATCTAGCCCTCAAAGAAATCCAGTTTGACACCCCTAGGCTAAGGTAATGTGGGCATCATCAGAAACTATTATCTAGCTGGGATAGAATGGTGATTAAGCTAAGTTTCTTATTGTTATAGCTGCTCAGGATATTAAGCTAATATCTTATCTGTCAGCTATGCAGCCAGGGACTCCTAAGCTGCTTTATATCAGAGTGCTTCAAGAGTAATGATTATATCATCCAACACAAGTGGAATCCGCACTGCATATCAGACAATATCAGAAATATTTCACAAGAAGAGTCCTCCACTCCTCCGCTTGCAACAAAATACCTTATGCCACCAGACTTGAAATTTTGGGCTTAGAACATTTAGAACTACGCTGCCTTTGGTATGACTTAAGCATAGCTGATAAAGTCATCTGCTACCTGTCAATGACTACTTCAGCTTCAACCACAACAATACACAAGCACACAATAGATACAAACTCAAGGTAAACCACACTAAACTCGATTGTAGAAAATATGACTTCAGCAACAAAGTGATCAATGCCTGGAATGCATTACCTGGCTCTGTGGTTTCATCCCCAAACCCCCAAAACTTTAACCTTAGACTGGCCACTGTTGACCTCATCCTATTCCTAAGAGGTCTGTAAAGAGTGTGCATAAGCGCACCAGCTGGCCTACCATCCTTGTCCTAATGTTCCTTTTACTTGTATTCATTTTATGTATTCAATTGATGCTTATACTTATATACATTATCTAATACGCACTTGACAAATAAATAAAAAAATAAAATAAAAACTATTTTGTTGAAATGAATCATCACATCACCACCAGGCAAGGACATTGTTGAGGAGTAGAATGGATGGTACATTAACAGATTCCCAATTCTGCCTTGAAGTTCCATTAATTACCAAGTGCACGCTGTAGGTCTGTGTGTTTTGAAAATAATTTGAAAAAAAAATGCTTTGAATCATCTGTGAGCTTTACAAAAGCATCTCTCTGCTATTCATTGAAGCAGCCTTTTTTCAGGCTTTAAAGAAATATTTTTTTTCCCCACTATCTCCGAGTGGCAGGATCTTCTTTTCAGATTTGGGCCTGAAAAGTTGTTAACTTTGCAGGTGGTACGGAGCATTTTCTTCAATGATTTGCAAAGCATGCATAATTGTATGGCACACTGTCAAGAAAATGCTAAGCAGAGAGCTACAATAAAAGTAAGAGGAAGAATGCATGGTTCAGTTTCAGTTTTATTATTGTCTTTAGCCAGGAAAATGGATGCATGGTAATTGTCAGACATTTAAATTAGCCCAGGTCAGGAAAAAGAGACAGCAAGGAGTACAGGAATGATACTTTATTGTTGAAGGGCAGTGTTTCTCAACCTCAGCGATTTTAAATTGTGTGGACTTCAACTCCCAGAATTCCCCAAACACATTTTAACTTACTAAGGTTAAGAAGCATTGTTGTAGGTTATAATAACAACAGAATCTTTGACAGAAAACCTGTCAGTTTCCTTCTTATTTGAAGCAGACTCTTGGCAGAGTTATTCTGAATTTCTTTCTCATGCCTTCCTTTTTTCCGGGATTGACTTTTATTTTACTTGTCTCTTTATTCTTCTCCCTTACATGTTTCTGTAAAAGGAATATTGTGTTTCTTTCCAACAATTCTTTTCAATGTCACCTCACAGCCTGCTCGGTATTGCTTTGGGAGAGGGGGAAGAATGGGTTCAAATTGGCTTAAACCCATCCCCCAGTTGGTTTGGCTCAACCTGGTTTCAATTTCACAAACCAAATCAACTCGTTCATCCAGTCTTAAATCCCAGATCACAAAGGTTTTTCAAGTTACTCACCTGAAAATAAAGAACAGCACTTTATGGCCCAGTGGTTTTTCATTCAAGCAATCGGTTGGAAAGTAAATCAGAAAGAAAATATTTATGAGCTCTCTCATTTCCTGACATGGCGCCAGCCTATGATTTCTCTTTGGATGAAGAAATGGAACACAAACGGGCTTCTGGCCAAGGTGACACAGAAAGTGTCATCCCATTAGCAGCTCTGATACAGTAGGCTCCAGCTAGCGATGTTGAAAAGGTTATTTCAGAGAGCATTTCAGCCCAGTTTCTGTCTTTGAATTAAAGACCAGCCTAACCAGCGTAAAAGAGACTCACTAGCTGCACATAGACAGAAGACCATAAGAAACAATTCAACTTGGTGGCACAAACCCAAAACATGGGTTTGTGGAACCACTTGTAAGTAATATGTAACTAATATGTAATTAGGACTGATAACCCCCAAATGCAGAAGCTGAGAGCTTGCATTTAGTGGCTGGTACAACTGCCTGCTGTAACCTGTTCTTTCTTGTGTGCCCTAAATTGGACTCCTTGATCTCTGCTTTGACCATAACACTGTTCTTCATTTGAATTTAAATGGTGTGGCATCTACTTGTCCCTTGGAATCCATGATCTCTACCGTTTTGACCATTTTCTGACTTCTTTTTAAAATCCAGTTTCCCAATAGGAACTCATCTCTTCATTCTGACTGAATTGGTTTAATGATCTAATTGTGTAACTTTAATTTACAGCTGTTTGTAAAGCCAGCTGCCCAGAATATTTCTTTTTCCCCTTTGCTGGTTTATTTCATCTCTGGCACCAGCTTGTGTTCCTTTGTGACTAAAATGGCAATCCCTCTGGCTCTTTCCTCCCAACCCTTGTGCTGTATGTCTGTGTGCTCCACTATTTTGCATTAGGGATCCTAGCAGGAGTGCAAAAGACAAGCATTTAAGTAACTCAATATGAAAGGGCAAGAAATAATGCAACTCCTATTGGATGAGAGCAGAGTATTCAGTCTGAGATACTGAAACCTCAGGTACATTAGATGAAAATACTAACTTCACATATATATCGATGGGGTCTGAACTGACTGTAACTAATCATAAAAAAGATATTGGTAGCATATGGGAGTGAGGATGCTAATTTACTACCTGGCAGCTATGGGAAAAAAGGCAAATTTCATACTGGGGGGGAAAGGAAAGGGGAATTGCTAATATTATCATGCCCTTCTGTAGATCTGTCATAAAGCTCCATAATCCGAATACTGTGTACAATTCTGGTACCTGCATTTAACAAAGAATACAACTGAGTTGTGAAAGGTACGGAAGAGGGCAACCAAAATGATCAGAGAACTCAAGCTACCTCCGCTTCGAGGAAGCGATAGAATGTGTGGGACAGTTTGGCTTAGAAAGAAAAACAACTGGGAGTCACAGCATTGAGATTAGGGGTGTTCACAGAATCTGACAATTTTCTTAAAATGAAATCCAGTTTGGCGTAATGGTTAAGGTGCTGGTCTAGAAACCAGGAGACTGGGAGTTCTAGTCCCACCTTGGACTTAAAAAGTTCACTGGGTAATTTTGGACTAATCACTCTCTGTCAGCTCACAGGTTTGCTTTTTGGGAAAATCAAGATACGTTTGCTGCCTTGAGTTGAATATGAAAAAAGTGAACTGAAAGAAAAAAGAGAGAGAAAGCAAGTGTTGTAGTTGTAATGAAGGGCCAAGCCCTGGTCCTTTCGGATGTGTGTATAGTACTAAAGTGCATAAATTAAAGTGGAGCTTGAATCACAACACTCATCTAATAGCAATAATAATAGCTTATATAATGTTTCACAGTGCTTCACAGCCCTCTAAGTGGTTTACAGAGTCAGCATATTGCCTCCAACAATCTGGGTCTTGATTTTACCGACCTTGGAAGGATGGAAGGCTGAGTCAACCTTAAGTCAGTGAGAATTGAACTACTGGCAGTCAGCAGAATTAGCCTGCAATACTGCATTTTAAGCACCGCACCACCATGGCTTTTTTTATATGGAAGCATAAAGAAATAGATTGTTCTTCCTTTCTCAAAACACTACAAACTGGAACCGTTCAGAGTGCCTAACTGGAAGGAGATTTAGAACAAGTAATGGATATATAGAGGGCACAATTAACTTGTAGAATCAATTACAAAAGATGTCACCAAGACTGCTAATTTGGATGACTGGACAGACTGGATAAATACATGAAGGATAAGTCCATCAATCTTGAAGACTCAGGTTAGCGGCAACATCCTTCAAAATGCTGGTTACAAGGCAAGAGCAGCAAGAGTGAAGAATATCTTGTTTATGAGCTTCCCAGAGTCTGCAGGTTGGCTTGATCTGCCAACTCTGTTTTAAAGGTTCTACTTAGTATATTTGTTTTCCTTGTTCAATCTTGTCAAATTCTTGAAGACTGCCTAAACAAATCCTTGCAGTTTTCATAGCAAGGTTTTTCAGAAGTGCCTTGGCCTTGTCTCTTTCCTAGAACTGAGAGAAAGTGACAGGCCCAAAGTCACCTAGCTGGCTTTGTGCCCAAAGCAGAACTAGAATTCTCTTGGTTTCTAGACTGATGCCTTAACTGCTGCACCTAACTGGTTCTCTACTGAGTGGATACTGTACCTTTAAAGGGTCAGTGTATTCTCTCTGGCTCTGTTTATGCAACATTCATAACTAAGTAATGAAATAGGTATTAGGAAAAATGTCAATCATCCCAGCCAATTAACTCAAAGTAGGTTAGATATGTTTGAAGTTACAATAACTCCCTCCAGTCATCTGGGGTTTAACTAAACCTTTTGTCTAGGTAACAATTCCTACGTATTTCCATCAAGATCATCTTTCTTACTCCCTCCAATACTGATTGTTAAGAAAGGAAGTTTTCTTGATTAAACATTTTGAATTCTTTCCTGCACTTTGGAAAAACTGCTCCTGCAACTCACCTTATCTTTGGACAACAGGGAGAAGTATGCCTAACATCAGGGGAAGAGATACTCAACAAGGAATAACCTACATCATATTCAGAGGTGGGTTTCAGCAGGTTCTAACCAGTTCTGGAGAACTGGTAGTGAAAATTCTGACTGGCCCTGCCCTCATCTATTCTCTGCCTCCCAAGTCCCAGCTGATCCAGAGGAAATGGGGATTTTGCAGTATCCTTCCCCTGGATTGGGGAGGGAATGGAGATTTTACAGTATGCTTCCCCTGCCATTCCCACCAAGCCACACCCACCAAGCCATGCCACGCCCACCAAGCCACACCCATAGAACCGGTAGTAAAAAAAATTTGAAACCCACTACTGATCATATTCCCACCAGAGATAAATGTAAAGCATAAGTTGGGTTAATGAAAAAGAATGTACAGTATGTTACATTAATGATGACAAAGATAATACATAGGGCTGTAGATTACATTAAAGCACTTTAGATTGGATGTAAGCTGCCTTCGGTTTCTATGTTTTTTTATTGAATAAATAAAAATTCCTTAGATTAAGATGCTACATTTGTATATGAAGTGTATGAAGACCAAGTTTGATATCTATGGAAAAGAATATTTGCAGCTCAGGGTTGAATTGTGGGATCTTTGGTGCTCTCTGAGCTTGGTAATTTTCTTGCAGACTGGCACTGATGATGTTACCTCGTTTGGTAATGAAATGTCTGTAAGAAAAGTACCAAGCTCAGAGAGCATGAAGGACCCCACAGTTTGATGTCTGAATTTAACTAGCATTAAATTAAATTAGAGGAATTATTGAGTCTGTCATTTGCACCTCTATAACTGTCTGGTTCAGTTCTGCAACCCAACAAGAAAAACACAGACTTCAGAGGATAATTAGAACTGCAGAAAAAATAATTGCTACCAACCTGCCTTCCATTGAGGACCTGTATACTGCACGAATCAAGAAGAGGGCCGTGAAAATATTTACAGACCCCTCGCATCCTGGACATAAACTGTTTCAACTCCTACCCTCAAAACGACGCTATAGAGCACTGCACACCAGAACAACTAGACACAAGAACAGTTTTTTCCCGAAGGCCATCACTCTGCTAAACAAATAATTCCCTCAACACTGTCAGACTATTTACTGAATCTGCACTACTATTAATCGTTTCATAGTTCCCATCACCAATCTCTTTCCACTTATGACTGTATGACTGTAACTTTGTTGCTGGCAATCCTTATGATTTATATTGATATATTGATCATCAATTGTGTTGTAAATGTTGTACCTTGATGAACGTATCTTTTCTTTTATGTACACTGAGAGCATATGCACCAAGACAAATTTCTTGTGTGTCCAATCACACTTGGCCAATAAAATTCTATTCTATTCTATTCTATTCTATTCTATTCTATTCTATTCTATTCTATTCTATTCTATTCTATTCTATTTTGGAAAATACATTTGTTTATATTCCTACAGCAATGGTATCTAACAGGGGAGGAAGTGTAAAAAAAGTCAAAATGGTAGTTCTGGCAATGTGATTGAAGCCTTTTTTGTGCATGCAGTGTCAACATGTATACAAAAAGGATGGGGTTTGGGGTATTAGGCCTCCACCCCCATCTCATCCCCATGAATGCAGCTCCTGTATTAGATGGACTTTTTCTCCTTCTCCTTTATCTTTCACTGAGATTTTTTTATATTCCTGATAAGAGTACTAAATTAGAATCCTTCTGAAATACATCTTTTAAAAAGCCTGCATGTAGCATTCCAAGGGCTAAATAGAATTTGACCTACTATATATTTTGTGGTAATTTGCAAAACTCCCACATAGCTTTAAATGGTTCCTCCCCACCACACCCCATCACAATGTGTTTATTACTTAGTCTTGCCATCTTACTTGGCTTATTAACTTTGTCTTGCCATCTATTTGCCTCTTATTTAGTGCTTTTGTTATACTTCATTGAGCTCTGATTATAATGCTTGTAATAAGTGATACATCTTTTTTAAATTCCACAGAATCTTCTGGGAACTGGCAGAAGATTTATTATTTCAGTCATATCTCCATAGCTTTATTTCATGTTTAAGACATTATTTCTCCAGTTCATAGCATCGAAATAAATGTAATACAACTGCACACAGAAAACAAAACAAAACAAAAAAAGATTGTCTATGGTATAAAGAGAAGAAAAATCCTATAGTTAGTGGAGAAAAAAATAAGAATCCTGAACTTAAGTAACTTATGACTGTTTTTCATACTTATGACCGTTGCAGCATCCCCGTGGTCATGTGATCAAAGTTCTGATGCTTGGTAGCTGACTCATATTTATGATGGGTTCAGTGTCCTGGGATCACATGATCCCTTCCTGTGATCTTCTGACAAGCAAGGGGAAGCCAAATTCACTTAACAACTGTGTTACTAATTTAACAATTTCAGTGATTCACTTAACTGTGACAGGAAAAGTCATAAAATGGAGCAAAATTCACTTAACAACAGAAATATTGGGCTCAATTGTGGTTGTAGTTTGAGGACTACCTGTACCATATTCAACAAAGGTATATCAAAGCATATCAAGATGTAAGTAGCACAGTGGTGAAATTCAATTTTTTTTACTACCAGTTCTGTGGGCGTGGCTTGGTGGGCGTGGCTTGGTGGGCATGGCAGGGGAAGGGTACTGCAAAATCTCCACTCCCACCAGAGGGGGACCGGCCAGAGGTGGTATTTGCCGGTTCTCCGAACTACTCAAAATTTCCACTACTAGTTCTCCAGAACCTGTCAGAACCTGCTGGATTTCACCCCTGAAGTAGCACCTGTTAGACACTTTTTAAACAAAACGTCTTTCCCCTAGGATTGCAGAGAACAACACAATCACACCCAAAAGGCAACTGCATTAAGGATTTGCAGATGGACAGTATACAGACGATGTCTGTATAATCTTTTTGCTTTTGAATCTGAAAAATTGCACCCTTCAGCTGTGTGCAAACTTTGCCCTTCAGGCAAAGTTATGTTGCTGTGTGCTTTGCCCATTTATAGTTAGAGTCTGTTGCTCACCTGCTTGGGAGTACCTCTCAAACACACTGTTCTCCCAAAAAATAGGTCACTGTCCAAACTCAGTTTTTATTTTTATTTCATTTTTAAATTTTATTCAAGAATTTTAATTAAAAATTAATATTAATTTTAATATTTTTTCTTTTAATTTATTTGAGTATTGTTTGTATTTAATTTTTTTTAACAGTTTTAAAAAATGTTTTACAGACACTGATTTTACACAGCCCACCAATCTAAGTCTTTTGGGGGAAAAGATTGATAAAATGCTTGCTGCTATTTTTATCTTCGGAAGTTAGAAATGCTTTTCGCTATTTGGTGACTTGGTAGTGTTATAATTGTATGCTAATTTTAGGGGTTGAAGGTATAATTGATGTTTTATTGTTTCAGTCACATAATCTGCTGAAGTTAATGGTAAACAAATAATATAAATAAAAATAAAATCCAATTAGAGAACTCCCATTGCATAAAATTTGTATTCTGCAGAGCTAGTTACTTGGAGCTAAAGAACAGATTCTGGCTTTAATGTTGCAGTCTTAAACACATAAAAGAATAAGCTTTTTGCAACAGATTGGGACTTGCTTGTAATAAGCAAGTATAGGTCTGCCTTAAAAGCAAATGTTCCAGGTGTCTTAAATCAGAAGGCTATTAAATCAGAATATATTATACACTACAGGTAGTCCTTGATTTATGACTTGTTGCTTAGCAGCCATTAGAAGTTATGACCTGCCTGCAAAAGAACTGGACCGGAGGTTCCAACAGTCATTCTCCCATCCCGTGAAAATGTGATCACATTTTGGGCGCTTGGCAACATTAAGGGATGTTTGCAGCATCCCACAGTCACACGACCATGTTTTAAAATGGTTTTGTTGAAAATTGGCATGCCTAGCTTCTCCCTTCCTTGGGAGACAAGAGATAAGCAAAATCAGTTTATGTTTTTACAAAAAAGAAGAAATAAAATAGAACCACTCTTTTTAATTTAAGGATCCAAAATGCAAACATTCAATAGTGAGAGGCTATTCAAATTACAAGGGGAAAAAAATTCAAACTTGATCTTTTTTAAAAAGAATATTTATAAAAAAAGATGTAATATAACAGGCAGACCACACAACAGATGCCACAGTCTGCCACAAGTAGGAATTTTCCGTCCTAAAAATATATTCTTCCCAAGTTATATTTTCAAAGGGAAAAATACTATCTACTTTGGAACATGCCAGAAGATTGTACTTGTAAAGGCTGATATAAAACAGAATTTTCTGATTAGTACAGGACGATAACACAGTCAGTCTCGACTCATTGCAACAACACAAACAGAAATTAAAGATCTAATACACCTTCTGTTGGATTGTTTATTTGTTCCTTCTGAAAACAGCAAGAACTCTTTGCTTCTCTCCTTGGATCTTCCTTTTTCCTGGAATTAAATTAGGCTGAGATCTGAGATCCTGGGAAATCTTATTCCAGTGCTTTTCTCACCCTCAATTCCCAGCTTCATCTCAATAATTTTAAGGAACTCAAATTTTATACCTCCACAAAGTAAGAGACTGACCCCTTGTTTATACCGAAGAACAGTTGCAGGAACTCGGTATGTCTAGTTTAACGAAAAGAAGGACTAGGGGAGACATGATAGCAGTGTTCCAATATCTCAGGGATTGCCACAAAGAAGAGGGAATCAAGCTATTCTCCAAAGCATCTGAGGGTAGAACAAGAAGCAATGGGTGGAAACTAATGGGTATAAATGGGTATAAAAATCTAAATAATAAATAAATAAATAAATAAATAAACTAATCAAGGAGAGAAGCAACTTAGAACTAAGGAGAAATTTCCTGACAGTTAGAACAATTAATCAATGAAACAACTTGCCTGCAGAAGCTGTGAATGCTCCAACACTGGAAGTTTTTAAGAAGATGTTGGATAACCATTTGTCTGAAGTGGTGTAGGATTTCCTGTCTGGGCAAGGGGTTGGACTAGAAGACCTCCAACTCCTTCCAACTCTGTTTGTTTTGTTGTTGTTGTTGTTGTTGTTGTTGTTGCAAGAACTATTCTTTGTTCTGAACCCTGGACTTCAATTCTGATGGGGCTCAAGGTTGACTCAACCTTCCATCCTTCCAAGGTTAGTAAAATGAGGACCCAGATTGTTGGGGGAAATATGCTGACATTTGAAAACCACCCAGAGAGTGCTGTGAAGGATTATGGGTGGAATATAAGTCTAAGTGGTATTGCTATTCTGTCTGAGATGGGGAAATGTGTATTCTGAGCAGACACAAGCCAAGTCTTGCCTGAATATGGATTTCTTCTTCTTTTAATTAGTTGGATCAATATGGTACTTTACTCATTTCGTTAGTTTTCTTACAAATGGAATTTGTAAATTAGAAAGTGCAGAGAAAAGCAGCAAAGATGATAAGGAGTCTGGAGGCTAGGTTAAGGGAGCTAGGTATATGTAGCCTATGACAAGAAAGATTAGGGATGACATGAAAACTGTCTTCCAGTGCTTGAGGAACAGTTAAAGAGAAGAGTTGAGAGTTGGAGGAGAAAATCATCTGCTAAAATGACCTGCCTGTCAATGACTACTTCAGCTTCAACCTCAACAATAGTGTACATGAGCACACAATAGATACAAATTTAAAGTAAACCGCTCCACCCCGATTGCAGAAAATATGACTTCAGTAATAGAGTGGTCAATGCCTGGAATGCACTACCAAACTCTGTGGTCTCATCCCCAAACCCCCAAAACTTTAACCTAAGACTGTCTACTGTTGACTTCACCCCGTTCCTAAGACATCTGTAAGGGGTGTGCATAAGAACACCAGCGTGCCTACCATCCCTGTCCTAATGTTCCCTTTAATTGTATTCATTTTATGAATTCAATTCATGCTTATACTTATATATATATTATCTAATATGTACTCAACAAAATAAATAAATAAAATAAAATAAAGTACAACAAGAAGCACCATCTGTTCATGATTCCTACTTTCCCTGAATGTCAACCTAGAGTATTCTCCAATGCAGCTGAGGGCAGGAGAAGAAGTAACAGGTCAACAAGACATTTCCTTACAGTGTGAACAATTAATCAATGGAACAGCTTGCCTTTGGAGTCATAGAAGCTCCATTGCTGGAGGTTTTCAAGAAAAGAATAGACAACATTTGACTGGGATAAAAGAAAGTCTCCTACTTTGGGCAGGGGATTGAACTAGAAGACCTCTGAGGTCCCTTCCAGCCATATGATTCTATCTTCTTTGAATGATCTCTTCATCTACCAAGATGCCTTGCAGAACCCATCAAACATGTCCTTTATCTCCTTTTGTTTTTAATATGGCAGTAGAACTTTGTATGAGGACAGAGGACATTTCAGATATAACTGTCATGGGAGCTGAAAAGAAATGATTAGAATTCATCATTGTTATTTATGTATTTTATTTATTTATTTATTTTATTTATTTATTATTTAAATTTGTATACCGCCCTTCTCCCGAAGGACTCAGGGCGGTTCACAGCCAAGTAAAATGCACAATACATACAATTAAAATACTAATAAAAAACTTATTTAAATTGGCCATAATTAAAATTTGGAAGTAAAACCCATTTAAAAACCCATAACTTAAAAAACTAACCCAGTCCAGCGCAGATAAATAAGTAAGTTTTGAGCTCGCGGCGAAAGGTTCGGAGGTCCGGAAGTTGACGAAGTCCTGGGGGGAGCTCGTTCCAGAGGGCGGGGGCCCCCACAGAGAAGGCCCGTCCCCTGGGTGTCGCCAGACGACATTGTCGCGCCGACGGCACCCTGAGGAGTCCCTCTGTGAGAGCGCACGGGTCGGTGAGAGGTATTTGGTAGCAGCAGGCGGTCCCGTAAGTAACCCGGCCCTATGCCATGGAGCGCTTTAAAGACGTTCACCAACACCTTGAAGCGCACCCGGAAGGCCACAGGTAGCCAGTGCAGCCTGCGCAGGATAGGTGTCACTCGGGAGCCACGAGGGGCTCCCTCTATCACCAGCAGCTGCATTCTGACCAACTGCAGCCTCCGGATGCCCTTCAGGGGGAGCCCCATGTAGAGAGCATTGCAGTAGTCCAGACGAGACGTCACAAGGGCGTGAGTGACTGTGCACAAGGCATCCCGGTCTAGAAAGGGGCGCAACTGGCGCACCAGGCGAACCTGGTGGAAAGCTCTCCTGGAGACGGCCGTCAAATGATCTTCAAAAGACAGCCGTGCATCCAGGAGAACGCCCAAATTACGCACCCTCTCCATCGGGGCCAATGACTCGCTCCCGACAGTCAGCCGCGGACTCAGCTGACTGTACCGGGATGCCGGCATCCACAGCCACTCCGTCTTGGAGGATTGAGCTTGAGCCTGTTTCTCCCCATCCAGACCCGTCGGCTTCCAAACACCGGGACAGCACTTGATAGCTTCATTGGGGTGGCCCGTGTGAAAAGTACAACTGGGTGTCATCAGCGTACAGCTGGTACCTCACACCGAAGCCACTGATGATCTCACCCAGCGGCTTCATATAGATGTTGAACAGAAGGCGAGAGAATCGACCCCGCGGCACCCACAAGTGAGGCGCCGCGGTGACCTCTGCCCGTCAACACCGTCTGCGACGGTCGGAGAGATAGGAGGAGAACCACCGATAAACGGTGCCTCCCACTCCCAACCCCCCCAACCGGCGCAGCAGGATACCATGGTCGATGGTATCAAAAGCCGCTGAGAGGTCTAATAGGACCAGGGCAGAGGAATAACCCCTATCCCTGGCCCTCCAGAGATCATCCACCAACGCGACCAAAGCCGTCTCAGTGCTGTAACCGGGTCGGAAGCCGGACTGGAACGGGTCCAGATAGACAGTTTCCTCCAGGTGCAGGGGAAACTGATATGCCACCATACTCTCTACAACCTTCGCCGCGAAGCGAAGGTTGGAGACCGGACGATAATTACCTAAAACAGCCGGGTCCAGGGAAGGCTTCTTGAGGAGGGGCCTCACCACCGCCTCTTTCAAGGCGGCCGGAAAGACTCCCTCCAACAAGGAAGCACTCGTAATCCCCTGGAGCCAGCCTCGTGTCACCTCCTGAGTGGCCAGCACCAGCCAGGAGGGGCACGGGTCCAGTAAACACGTGGTGGCATTCAATCTACCCAGCAACCTGTCCATGTCCTCGGGAGTCACAGGGTCAAACTCATCCCACACAACATCACCAAGACCGCCCTCAGATACCTCGTCTGAATCGCCACAATTTTGGTCCAGACCGTCCCTAAGCTGAACGATTTTATCGTATAGATAACCGTTAAACTCCTCAGCACGTCCCCGCAACGGGTCATCCCGCTCCCCCTGGTGAAGGAGGGAGCGGGTCACCCGAAACAGGGCAGCTGGGCGGTTATCTGCCGACGCAATGAGGGAGGAGGCGTAGGAACGCCTCGCTTCCCTCAGTGCCACTAGGTAGGTCCTGGTATAGGATCTAACTAGTGTCCGATCAGCCTCTGAACGGCTGGACCTCCAGGAACTCTCTAGGCGTCTTCTCCGGCGTTTCATCCCCCTCAGCTCCTCGGAGAACCAAGGAGCCGGTTGGGATCTGCGCCGGGTCAGAGGCCGCAAAGGCACGACACGGTCTAAAGCCCCAGCCGCAGCCCGTTCCCAGGCTGCAGCTAGTTCCTCTGCCGTGCCGTGAGCCAGACCCTCAGGAAGTGGCCCAAGCTCCGTCCGAAACCTCTCTGGGTCCATCAGGCGCCTGGGACGGTACCACCGTAATGGTTCCGTCTCCCTGCGGTGTTGGGTAGCGGTCAGAAAGTCCAGGCGAAGGAGAGTGATCTGACCATGACAAAGGTTCAATGACTATTTCCTTTAAGTCCAGATCTCTCAACCACTGACCAGAGACAAAATCAGGTCCAGTGTGCCTCCCCGATGTGAGTGGGGCCATCCACTACTTGAGTCAGGTCCAAGGCCGTCATGGAGGCCAGGAACTCCCGAGCTACCGTCGATGACGAGCGGCAGATGGCAGTTAAAGTCCCCATGACTAAAAGTCTGGGGGTCTCCACTGCCACCCCAGCAAGCACCTCCAGGAGCTCGGGCAGGGCAGCTGTCACGCAGCAAGGAGCCAGGTACGCGACCAGCAAGCGCATCTGACATCTATGACCCCACCTCACAAAGAGGGATTCACACCGCAATCTGAGGTACAGTGGTCTCCTCGGCTCTAGACTCTCTTTAATAGCAACCGCCACCCTCCACCCCTACCCTGGGCCCTTGGCTGATGGAATGCACGGAAACCGGTGGGCACATCTCGACCAGGGCACACCCTTCAGTGCCCAACCAGGTCTCCGTGCGCCTATAATATCCGCGGCACCCCCCTGAATCAGACCATGTATTAGGGGGGCCTTATTGACCACGGACCGTGCGTTGCATAACATCAGACGAAGGCCCAGGCTCTGAGGGTCTTGGCCATCCGGGGAACGGGAGAAGTCAGGGGGATCGGGGCACGCGGTCGCCTGCAAACATCGAACGTGACCCCTATGTCGATACGATCCCCCCCTTCCGCCATATCTGCCCCTCCCACTTACCGTGCAAATAGACTCACCTCACACAAAGGAACACACTTCATAACCTCCGAACCCAATTGATAGTCGCCACGAGCATGCGCTGGAACTGGTTTCCTCCCGACGGGCTACCCCCCTCACCCACCCTAACCCTCCCACCCCCACCCAACACTTCCCTCCCCCCCTTCCAACCCAAGCCCCTCAGTTCCCACCCTCCCCTTAAAAGTCCCATTAAAATTCCCCTTTAAAACCCTATTTAAATAAATAATTAAAAATTCCCCGAGTCTCCTATTTTGGCATGCCATCTCGGGTTCCAAAACCCGTCCTCAAGATGGGCCCTCGATAATGTGGGGCCAGACCCGCGAGAGGGGAGTCTCGCAGGGCAAGAAGGTCAGCCGCTGTAAATGTCCGCATGATAAAAGTCCGGCGAACAGACCCATCCTGGACCTGTCAAGATGGAAATTGACGCGCCAGTAGTTCCGAGTAGAAGACAGCCGGGATATAGGTCTTGGGCGGTAGATGAACAAACCGCCATGATTCAGTCAGAGCTCCAACCCCTCATCTCCAGTCCCGAGGGGTGGTCTATGGGCGCGGGGGGGGAGAGAGAGGATATAGTCCTACAATAGACAGGCTAGGATTGTCCAGGACCATCCTCAATTCCCCCTGTTGGGGACCAAAGGTCTTCAAAAGATCCCCTACCGACGAGGCATCTCTCTCCAAAAATCCGGGGGGGGGGAGCAAAGGACTCAAAAAAGCCCCCATAGACGGTCCATAGACGTCCTCTAGATGGTAGCGAGGGCGTCCCCTGGACCCGTGGACAACCTTCAAGATGACAAAGAAGGCGACCATCGGGCCTCTTCGTGGCCGCCAAGCCAGGCCTCCAGCTGGAATAGGCCACTCACCCGTCGGGTTTGCTGGGTCAAGCCACAGTTCGCCGGACCCAGTCAACCACCAACAGGCTAGGCCCTGGCCAAGCCGGTCCAGCCAGGCCGCCACCGCCGCCACCGCCACCGCCACTGCCGCTGCCGGGGGGAAAGAGCCTCCAGGCCAGGCCGCCGCCACTGAAGAACTCGGCCGCCGCCGCCATTGTTGGAAAAGGCCAGGCTGCTCACACCACCGGCACCACAGACGAGGGGTAACAAAGGGGAGAGAGGTTCTAAGCCCCTCCCGAAGCAGGGCCAGGCCAGGCCGCCGACCACCGCCGCCGGAAAACCGCCGGAAAAAACCGGCTGCCACCGCCGCCGCCGTCGCTGGAGAAGCCGGGCCGCTGCCGCCCAGCCAGGCCGCTGCCGCCCGGCCTGGAGAAGGCCGGACCGCTGGCGCCGCTGGAAAAGGCCCGGCCGCTGGAAAAGGCCGGGCCGCCGCCGCCATCGCTGGAAAAGGCCCGGCCGCTGGAAAAGGCCAGGCCGCCGCCGCCGCCACCGCCGCGGCCATCGTCGGCCGCACCGCCGGAGGGAGAGCGCTCCGGGACTCCTCCTAAGGGAACCCGGAGACGCCCCGCCTCAGTTTGCCCATCCTCCAACTCACCGCACTCTCCTCTACCCGGGCGGGGGGTCCAAGCTGTCAAAAGGACCCCCCCCACCCGGTCTGGCCCGAAATAGGCCCGTCGCCGCATCAGCTGTTCAGCGGTGCGGCCGCCATCTTGGACATGCGCATATCATTTTCAATGATATAATGCAGGAGTCTCCAACCTTGGTCCCTTTAAGACTTGTGGACTTCAATTCCCTTTAAGACTTGTGGACTTCAATTCCCAGAGTTCCTCAGCCAACAGACCCCTGATTGTTACCATGCAACAATTTATTAAGTTATCAAGTTATTGCTTTAACTGGAGTCTCATGAACTTTTATATCGTCTAATATTTCTTTGGCAAATTGTAAGAATTGTGATTTTGGGTACTGTTGAATACTTTTAAATACCTAGGAACAATTATTCATTATTCTTTTGTGGTTGCCTACATTTAAATTGCTCAGATAAAATTTGACCTAAATGGAGGATTGAAATTAAGGGAAGAAATAAATGTTATTTCATAGATATAGGGGTGACTATGTTCTTCTAGTGGTTTCTGCCCATCCAGCACGATCCTTTAGAGAAGGACTCTTTTTGACACATCTTTGAGGACTTGCTGTCCTCAGGGATCACTGGGACATGACTTTCTGTAGCTGTTCCTATTCTTCGAAAATGGTGCTCCATCCATTGGCAGTTCTGCACTGCTGCTGTTGCTTTCAGGAAAGCAACCAAGACCTTGGAAACCTTTGTGGGGATTGATGACAAGGTGGGTCTTTTTCCTGCATTACATGTTGCTGCCATGACATGATTTTGACCCAGAGTACCTTATTCTGAACTGATGCACTATTTAAGCAATGACAGAAAGACATATCTTGGTTTGTACAGCAAACCAAGGGAAAAAGCGAAGGGCTAAATATGAAATTCTCCAAGATGCAAAGGAACAAGGAAGACTGATTAGAAACTGTACTTTGCAGCTTGCTGCTTGACTTGGATAAAGGTGTGGGTGCCAGAGGTGGGTTTCAGCAGGTTCTGACCAATTCTGGAGAACCGGTAGCAGAAATTTTGAGTAGTTCAGAGAACCGGTAGTAAAAATTCTGACTGGCCCTGCCCCCATCTATTCTCTGCCTCCCAAGTCCCAGCTGATTAGGAGGAAATGGGGATTTTGCAGTATCCTTCCCCTGGAGTGGGGTGGGAATGGAGATTTTACAGTATCCTTCCCCTGGAGTGGGGTGAGAATGGAGATTTGAAAATATCCTTCCCCTGCCACACCCACCAAGCCACTCCCACCAAGCCATGCCACACCCACCAAGCCATACCCACAGAAGTAGTAGTAAAAGTTTTTGAAACCCACTACTGGTGGGTGCTGCTGAGAAGTAAAAGAAATTTAGAAGTAGAAGAGCATAATTTGGGATTTGGTTGGCATGGTTTTGTATGGTACAATAAAGTCAAGAGTAATGTAGCTTTTAAAAATCAATATATTAGAAATGCCATACTGAGAGTATGGAATAGATATAAATTCAGATTGTGCTGGAGAATGCCTTTTTGAGACTCAGCACAAAAAGCATTTTATAGAAAAGAAACAGCAAGCAAAGAGAAATGGCTAGCATATACATAGAGCTGTTAAAAATAAAAGGATGGAAAATACAAAATGAAATTTAAAGAACAGCTGCAGAGGGATTTTGTTTCCTATGGTTTTCATATGCACCGTTAAGACAGAGATTTAAGGTAGATAATAGGACATTTATAATTCAACAGCAGAAGATAGAATATGAAAATGAGCTATGCATAAATGATGAACATGTAATTACTAAAATGTAGAAACTTTTGTTAAAATTTGAAACAGAAGAATAAGTCAAAAATTATAGGATAAAATGGTCTAAGAATTTTGAATAAAATATATTGATGGCACAATGGGGGAAAATATGTTGTTGAAAGGACTTAAAATTTACATTATGTAAAAAATATTTTTTTTTGTAAAATTGGGATACGATTTCTGAAAAATTATTCAAAATGTGTGAAAGTACTTCAAATCTATGCTGGAAATGTGGACAATGTAAAGGAGCATTTTATCATGCCTGGTGAACTTGTAAGTGAGCTAGAAAATTTTGAGTTCACATACACACAGTGATAGAAAGAATTTTTATAATGATGATTATGATGTTATCCAATCAGTCATGTCCAGCTCTTGGCAATTCTATGGGCGAGTTCTCTCCACATCTTCCGATCCTGACTTAGAATAACTTTATTGTCATTTTGAATGTACACTAATTGGCATACATTAAAATGAAATTTCATTGCATACAGCTCTCAAAGGGTCACCACCTCCAATATACATGACTAAATAGATAAATAAACACAAAATTATGCATAGACCCACATATATTATATAACACAGACAAAAAACACAGATGCATACATACACATGACGAGAAAAATGAATCTTGCGAGTTTACCAGCTGGATGGAATAGGGAACAAAACTGTTAGTTCTGCTAGAAATACTTCAAAACCTCCTCTGAGAGGGAAGCAACAGAAACAGACTGTAAAGTGGGTGTGGGGGGTCTCTAACAATACTTTGAGCTCTAAGCACATAGTGGTTATAAGCAGTATCCTGAATAACAGGAAGTGAGTTTCCTATAATCTTCTCGGCTGTCCTCATCACTCTCTGTATGGACTTTCTATCTGAGGCACTGCTGCCACCAAATCAAACAGTGATGCAGTTTGTTAAAATGCCCTCAATTGTGCCTTTGTAAAAAAGTGGCCAGGACTGAAGGAGAAAGATTTGCTCTCCTCATCCAATGCAGGAAACGCTAACCCTGGTTTGCAGGAGTGTGGAGAGGCCAGCTCAGATTGTTAGTTATCTGCACCCAGTGGTGAAATGCAGCCGATTCTATCCAGCTCAGGCGAACTGGTAGTGCCAGTGGCAGGAGACTCTGCCCACCAGACCAGATGTCATCACATCCCATTTTTGATGCTTTGCGCATGCACAAAAGGTCCTGCGCATGCACACAGGTGTCACACATGTGCAAAGCAAGCACACATGCGTGCTCTCCCATTTGCGAACTGGTAGTGAAGGTAAGTGGATTTCACCCCTGTCTGCATCCTCAGATACTTAATACTGTTGACCAGGGGTGAAATCTAAAACTTTTCCCTACCGGTTCTGTGGGCATGGCTTAATTGGTGGGTGTGGCTTGGTGGTCAGATGGCTGGGTGGGCGTGGCCAATAATAATAAATAATAAAAATAATAAACAAAGTATAAAAAACAATAAGAGGTACCGAAAACCAACTTTCACACTTTACACACACACCACACAACACAACACAACTGACTCACGCACAATGTAAAAGCAGCTGCACTTCACACTTCACACTTCACACAGCCACAAAAAGCTCAAAAACCAACTTTCACACTTTACACACACACAACACAACTGACACACACACACGCACACACACTACCATATACAGCTTTCTGAGATTTTGTGTGTTTGTGTAGTTAGAGTGAAACACTACAGAAACACACCAAATCTCAGAAAGCTGCACAAATATTTTATTTTATTATTAAGGTTTGTGGACTTCAATTCCCAGAGTTCTTCAGCAGTAAAGCCAGCCAGCATTAATCACTCAGTGATGAAATAGATTAGCTAAGTTAGATTAGTTCTGTCTGGTGCTGAAAATGAAACTTGGGGCTTTCCGGCTGCGAAAAAAGCCATGTGGTCGATCAATAATCAGGTAAGTGCCTTAGACTCTTTTAAAAGGAGTTTTTCTACATGTTTTCTACCAAAAACATGTTTTTTAAGGTTCTGCTGATAAGGAACTCAGATGAGATCCCCAGAGTAGCCTTTAATTTTTTTTTAAGTTTAAAGTCTCTGCCGATCTCAGCTGAGGGGCGGGATCCTCAAAGGCTTTTTTTTACTTTTAAAGGCATGCTGAAGCAAAACCTTCTTTTAAAAGTAAAAAAAAAACCCTCTGCTGATGGTGCGGCTCAGCAGAGGTGGGGAGGCGGGGTCAGGGATTTTTGCTACCGGTCCTCCAAACCAGCAGCTGCCATCGCTACCGGATCATGCAAGCCAGTCCGATCCGGGAGCATTTCACCCCTGCCTTGGAGGTCTACTAGTCCAACCCCCTGCACAAGCAGGAGATCCTACCATTCTGAACAAAGAAAATAATTACTGTGGATTTGATTATTAGGTGGAATATGCAAAGAAGGAAATTATGAAGCAATTTTAGAAAGACAGAAGGCAAAATATAAATGCATTTATAACCATTATTAAGGAGATCAGAAATTGATTTTTTAGAATCTTTTCTCTTATGTCTTTATCTCTTTCTTTCTTATTTTCCTTCTAGGTCACTTTCCTACAACTTGGCAGCAGTGTGTATATGTTATGTGTATGTGTGTTTGTGTTTGTGTCTGTGTGTCTGTGTGTGCATGTACATGTATGAAAGAGGGAGAGAGGAGAATAGAAGCTAAGAAGTCAAGGAAAGGTTATAAAATTCAGGACTGTGTACACATCAAACTACTTTCTTTCGTGTTTCTTTCATGTGAATTATGGATAGAAGGTGGTCATAATTTAAACAAATGAAATTTAGAATAGATCTCTTTAAAATCTTTCCTGCTGTTGATAGTATATTTTTCTTCTGGTATGTGATATTACAATGCTCAAAACAGCTGAATGTTTGTTGCATAATCGGCATTGGCCTCTGGTCTCTTAATGCAGCCATGATTTTCAGGTATTTTCTTTGACAAAATAGAGGAAAATAGGCTGCTATTGATGCTATCTTCTTCTGAAGACTTTTCCCCCCCCATGCCTGCTTTGATATTTAGGAAGTTTGAAATGCTTTTGAGAAATAGAGGCTTTATTAAAACATACAGCATATTTCAGACCGAGAGGAATTTCATAATGTGCATTAACTCTTTTTTTTTTTATAAAAAAGTTTTATTTTTACAATCATATCAAATAATTCATCCAATGTACAGTTATATACAATTAGTCGGGCCTGCCCAGTCACCACCCCCCTTTTTAACACTCTTCCCTCTTCTACCTTCTTTTACTTTCCAAACCTTCCTCTCCTTCTCTTATCTACCTCCTCTCCTCCCTCCACCCTTCACTCCTTCTCCCTCTTCTACCCCTCTTCCTTCCTCTTCTCCTCTTTCCTATCTCCTACTCTCTCTTTTTTCCCTCCCCACCGTTCTGAAATGGCAACTGGGCAGACCCGACCCTATATTAATTATATTTATACATCTTCAATAATCCCTGTACATTAACCATCACTCCATCACTAGCCTCAACCCCCCAATTCCCCTCCTCCTTACCCCCCACCCCCACCCCGACTTCCCAGAACAAAATGCAGGGTATCAAAACTAACAATCATAATCTAAAATAATTCCTAAATTATAATCTCTAGTCTCTCCACACTTAGTCACACTCTCAATTCCCCTCTCCTTCAGAAATATATCTAATACAAATTATTTCCTAAATTTACTTATTTTGAATATAATCAATCCACATTTTCCATTCTAAAATATATTTTTTCTTGTGTATAGTCTTTCAAGTAAGCAGAAATTTTTGCCATTTCTGCCAGATTTGATACTTTAAGTGTCCATTCTTCAATTGTAGGTAATTCTTCTTTATTCCAATATTGAGCAATCAAAAGTCTTGCGGCTGTTATTAAGTTCAAAATCAATTTAGTCTCTATAGCTGTACAATCCATAATTATTCCTAGTAAAAAGAACTGCGGGGTAAACTTAATCTTCTTTTTCAAAATATTCTGCATGATCCACCATACTTTAATCCAAAATGTTTTAACTTTTTTACAAGTCCACCATATATGATAATAAGTGACATCTTCACAATCGCATCTCCAACATTTAGCCTGTACATTAGGATACATACATGACAATTTTTTGGGGTCTAAATGCCATCTATAAAACATCTTATAAAAATTTTCTCTCATATTTTGCGCTTGTGTAAATTTAACATTCCTCACCCAAATTCTTTCCCAAGTTTCCAACATTATTGGTTGCTGAAAATTTTGTGCCCATTTAATCATACAATCCTTAACCAATTCAGTCTCTGAGTCTATTTCTACTAATACATTATACAACCTCTTAATATGCTGTTGGCCTTGATCTCTCATTTGTTTTAACAAATTATCCTCAATTTGCTTAACACCTATTTTTTGATCTAATTTCCATCTAGCTTGTAATTGTCCATATTGGAACCATGTATAATTTTTTCCTTCTTCCCCCATCTTTTCTTTAGATTTTAATTGTAATTCCCCCTTTTCCATACAAAGAAGTTCTTTATAGGTAACTACCTCCATCTTTTGATATATATTTATATTTTCTATCATGTGTCTCGGGATTGCCCATATTGGAATCTTTCCATCTAATTTATATTGATATTTCCTCCAAACCCTCAATAATGCATTTCTAATTATATTATTTTTAAATATTTTATCTACTTTCTTATCATATAATAAATAGGCATGCCACCCATATAACAAACCATAACCTTAATGTGCATTAACTCTTTGAGGGTGATGGACATTTCCGAAATGTGAAAAATAAATAAATAAACTCCTTTAGCCATCATATTTGGGCTGCAAAAATATAGCAGTTTGGTAAATGGTGGCAAGGAGGTATTTTAAAAAGTAAACCTACTGCTATTCAGTCTTCGTCCTAATTCCAAAATTTAGATTCTAGAATAGCCTTTTCTCTGCTGTTAGACAGAGATACGTACCAAATTAGATACGGAAGAGGTAGGAAGGGAGTTTTAACTGCTGAGTTTTTCAGTTTTCTTTTTTCTGCCTTCTAGGTTTTTTAAAAAAAATTTTTTTCCAGTAGGTAGTTTAGTATAGGTATTGATTTTTTAAGATTCATGTTGATTATCTGGTTTGTGTTTTTATAGCAAGTTAGGTTTATGTTTTAAACTAAATTAGGCAATTTTATTTTACAGATATATAGTTATATTATATATATCAAGGAGAGAAGCAACTCAGAATGAAGGAGAAACTTCCTGACAGTTAGAACAATTAATCAGTAGAACAATTTGCCTCCAGAAGCTGTGAATGCTCCAACACTGGAAATTTTTAAGAAAATGTTGGATAGCCATTTGTCTGAAATGGTGTAGGGTTTCCTGCCTAAGCAGGGGGTTGGACGAGAAGACCTCTAAGGTCCCTTCCAACTCCCTACACTGAGAGCATATGCACCAAGACAAATTCCTTTTGTGTCCAATCACACTTGGCCAATAAAGAATTCCTATTCTATTCTATTCTATTCTATTCTGTTCTGTTCCGTTCCGTTCCGTTCCATTCCATTGCTGTTTTAAAAATAGGGTTTATTTAAAAAAATAATGTCAATATTTTTCAATGAATATAGACAATTCCTTTTGCTTTATTTTGTTATATTTTAACCCAATGCAAGCTGTATTTTGGATTTACATACAATAGGGGTGTACATATTAATCCAAGTTGGAATTGACGTATTATAATACATAGCAAGCATATTTTTGTGTGGTCTTAAAATCATTATACTTTGGGAAGAAGCCACTAAGTATGTTTATTTGAATTTAAGAAACACCTTAATATTTTCGGATGTCCATCCACTTTTTAAATGCATGCCTAAACAAAAATAAAAAAACTAACATCTGGGCAGCAGAAATGAGATTCTTCACACCCGTCTTATGGCTAAGATATTTTACTTTTAATATTAAAAGAAAAAAAAATTCATGGCCCCAATTACCCAGCAGAATAGACTATACTATGTGTGAATTATTGTAATGAAATACGGTCAACTCTACTGAAGCTTCTCTATAATAATAATAGTATAAATGTGTGTATATACAGTATAGACTGCTCACCTCACAAAATTGGGCACTTCAAGCAATTTTCTGCAGAATTTCAATAGATCAACTTTGTTGCAGTAGATAGTCCTTAAAATATCTAGGGGTCAAAACACATGTCTTTATACATTAAAAGTATCATTTTGCACTGAAAAATACAGGCAAGGTACTGTATTGGTTACCAGTTACAGATACAAAATACTAGCTAATCAAATTAACTAGGGCCAGTCAGGACTTGAATCGTTGATCTTTTAATCTTTGGACCAATTGATATTCAAATGTATTGATATTTGTTTGTTATATAATGAAATAATACAATGCTGGAAAAATTAAGTCATTTGGTTAAATTATCAACTCTGGTTAAAAGGAGAACAATATTGTAATGAAGCCATAATAATGATTAATTACTGGATTTGTTGCAAATAGTCAATTGAAATAAATTATTCTTGCATAACTAAGTATTAGGTTAATGATAAGAGACACATTCTACTCTCTAGAAAGTGCATAGAATTCTAAACACCACCAAACAAAGCAGAGTTAATGGCCAAGTAAGCATTGTTAGATTAATTGGTTATAGTAGAACTGCTTAATTTATGTGAGCACATATATTTATAATTGTCCTATTGTCCTATTGCAGTTATCATATGAATTATAGCAAAAAATGCAAGAGAGATGCATCAAAAAAAAAAAAAAACTAAAGAAAATGCTGCAATGTTTTCTTTGGTTCTTAAAAAAAATCCTTTTATTTTAAGGTTCCAGTCAAGTAGTTCTGAAGATTGATGTATCTCTGCTTCTTAATATATATCGAGAGACAATATCGTCAATTCTGTAGGTAAGATTGGCTGGCTGTGGACAAAAATCATTTTTGTGGGGGCAATTGCAAATGTTATTTCCAGGTCTGCAATCATTATCCCATTCTCCAGGGTTGTAGAACTATTTCACCAAGCTCAGATAACAATATATATTCAGCAACGATGCTAACTTTTCCACAAGATGCAGGAACTATCTTTAGCGTTAGTTTGGGAATGTTCCATCTAATGACTTCCTTTGTGTGTTGCAGATGACTCCTGCCTTCTTTTCCTCTGGTTATTGGTTTGCTTAAGATTTTTGGACAGGTTCTATTGGTTAATTAGAGAAGACATATGATATAATCAACAAACCAAAAGGCCAAATAACCAGACAGCAAAATGCAGGAGTCATCTGCAACATGCAGTGTAAGGACTATGAAGGTCAAACAAATAAAAGATTGGCAGACTGCATCCATGAATTCCAGCTGGTAGTTACAAAAGATGACCAAAAAATAGATAAAAATCCTTGATTTTGTAACATGTGCACAGAATACAGTTAACTAACAAAGTATCTACTGTATTAGTCTCTGTCTCTTTTTTAATCAAACTTTCTGCAATTTTGAGGAATAAATGTTAACCCAGCTTTAAGTTTATTTAAGCTTCTATTATGATGTTATTTCTCTCTCTCCCTCCCTTATCTTCCATTCTCTCACACACATTTTTTGCTGAAGGGAAGAAGGAGATAAACAACTAGTTAATTTTTAAAAAAGGTTATTTTTGCACTGATTTCCTGTGTGTGAGGTAAGAATATAGCATAAGGTTTCAGAGTTGTTACTTATCTTTTTCCTGGAGTAATATTCAGCAAACACTGAAGGATCATGATCAGACCTAATGAATAAACAAAATCCAGAAATAGTGACAGGATACAATATTTGATGACCAGGAAACAATTGTACTGTTTTTAAAAAGCTATCTTTAGTTTCAGCAAAGGTAATAGAAATATTGATATTTAAAAGGTTCTCCCTCATAATTTTATTATATAGCATTTTGACATTCAGTCTTGCTCTCCTTGTTAAAAAAGCCAGATGATTCCAAGCATATTCTCTTTCAAATGTGCCACTGTGGTTGAACATGATGATCTCCTTGGTGATGTTATTTAGATCTTGATGTAACAATGAGAGTGCTATCATGATTTAGCACTTTATTGACAACCCAAGAATGAGGCTTCTGCTAACATTGCCCATTGAATCAACATTTGACTTCCTTTGCCAGACACAATTAGCATTCTCACACATACAACTTCTCTTACTGATGCTCACATTTCCCTCATGCGTTTTTTCAAGAGAATGCAAGTCACGCAAGTTTAAATCGTGGTGACATTATTTAAAAGTCATTTAATATTGATAGTTCCTAAAATGACCATTAAAGTAGCTTCTGGAATGTTCTTTAGGGATTAGAATAATTAAGTGACAGACTTAGAGTCTCAGATAATACAAGTGAGGTTTCATTATGGATTAATAATAATTTCTCTCCTATCATACATTATAATTTTTTACATAACCATTGTATAGATACACAAATATTTTATTTGTTTAATGAAATGTAGAGATTACCAAACTCCAGGGAATCTTGGGTAACTTAAACTTAAAAAAGAAAGTAAGAATAATAAAAAAAACCCAGGTAACACAACATCCACAGCAGGCAAACTTACTACAAGTAGTCCTTGATTTACGACCAGAATTGAGCCCAAAATTTCTGTTCCTAAGCAAAGCAGTTGTTGAGTGAGTTTTGCCCCATTTTAAAACCTTTTTTGCTGCAGTCGTTAAGTAATCACTGCAGTTGTTAAGTGAATCATGCAGTCATTAAGCAAATCTGACTTCCCCATTGTGTTTGCTTGTCAAAAGCTGGCTGGAAAGATTACAAATGTCAGGTGTGCCATCTTCAGCTTGGTACGTGGCTGGCATCCTGCCATCAAAGGCTACAGAGGAGGAGCATGAGGACAAATGGGCAATAAACATACATGGGGATGTGATGGGAAATAGGAAGAGGGGACGACAGCTTGATGAAGACTGCAGAAATATGGAATCAGTTTGTGCCAGTACTCAAGGCCATGCACCTTAAGATTGGAATGTGAACTACCCCAAACATCTCAATGTTTCTCAAAACACTTATGCTGATCTTAATTGGCTGGAGACGAACTGATCATGGGGGAAGGGCTGGGATGAGGGGAAAACTTTGTAACTTTTTCTCCCAGAAAATTTAGTTTTAGCCTGACTTTATTAAAGCCAGTAATAACCTATCATTTCATTCAAATAGAGTTGAGGGTCTTTTTTGCCTATGGGATCTGACTGGGGCAGATCTGACAGTGACCCCAGAACCTGCATCTGAATTTGACTACTTGACCTTGGGATTGCTACAATGGTCTTAAGTATGAAAAGCGGTCATTAGTTCCTTTTTCAGTGCCACTGAAACTTCAGTCACTAAATGAATAGTTGTATATCAATGACTACCTGTTTAACAAGCAAAACAAACTCCAGGGGCTCAATTACCACCCTTTCTTAAGGTCTAGGAAATCAGCCAAGTTTTCAATGACTTTCTAAATGTTGTGAGAGTGGAGTTTGTATGTCTCCCTGTGAGATGCTCCTCCATAGGCCAAGCATGTGGCAAAGAAGCACACTTCCTAGGTCGCATTGAAGGTCCCATTGAAGGCACCCATTCTGCAGAAAAGCAAGTAGCAAAGACAAAGAAGTTGTGATGATGACAACAAGGTTTCATTTCAGCTTAAATGCTATTTTTTTTTTTTTTTACATTTATACCCCGCCCTTCTCCGAAGACTCAGGGCGGCTTACAGTGTATAAGGCAATAGTCTCATTCTATTTGTATATTTTTCTTCTTAAGAATACATTAAGAATATCACATCAATACTATAAAGTTATTGTTCAAAATGCTTTTAGTCTAATGTGTTCCCAGGACCTTAGGAACACCTCTATGCTCTTGGATGGGGCCGATACAATCCATTTAACTGTTGCTATGAAATTGTAATTTTTAACAGGCTAGGACATGAAAAGTGTAAACTAAATGGAGAACAATAACTTTACTTGAATTATTATAATTTAAAGTAATTTGGAGTGCATTCCAGTGCTGAATGAGATAATAATAATAATAATAATAATAATAATAATAATAATAATAATAATAATAATGATGATGATGATGATGATGATGATGATGATGATGATGATGATGATGATGATGATGATGTAGGCGGCAGAGGACTTTTGCAAGTGAAGCAGACAGTTGAAGAAGAGAAACATGCTCTGGCAGATTATGTGAAAGACAGTGTTGAACCAGCTTTGATGGAAGTCAACAAGAGGAAGCTGCTAAAAGTACGGCAAACCAAGTATCAATATAGGAAAACAGCGATGCAAGCTCGAGCTGACAGTTGGTACAACAAAGCACTGCATGGACAGTTCTTTGAAAAGATCCAAGGAAAAGTAGATAAGGAAAAGACCTGGTTATAGCTGACCAATGGAACATTGAAGAAAGAAACAGAGGGCCTGATTCTTGCGGCCCAAGAACAAGCCATTAAAACAAATGTAATAAAAGCCAGAATAGAAAAATCTGCTGATGATCCCAAATGCAGACTCTGCAAAGAAATGGATGAAACCATTGATCACATACCGAGCTGTTCTAAGACAATAGCTCAGACTGACTACAAGCAACGTCACAACACAGTTGCTCAGATGGTCTACTGGAACGTGTCACAACTACCATCTGCCTATAGCAAAGAACTGGTGGGATCATAAGCCTGAAAAAGTGATTGAAAATGAGCATGCAAAACTACTGTGGGATTTCCGAATACAGACTGATAAAGTTTTGGAACACAATACCCTGGATATCACGATTGTAGAAAAGAAAAAAGTGTGGATAGTCGACATTGCCTATACAATATATATATATATATACGTTGACATATACCTGATGACAGCAGAATTGATGAGAAACAACTTGAAAAAGTCACCAGATATCAAGATTTGAGAATCGAATTGCAGAGACTCTGGCATAAACCAGAATAGAAGAATAGAATAGAATAGAATAGAATAGAATAGAATAGAATAGAATAGAATAGAATAGAATAGAATAGAATAGAATTTTATTGGCCAAGTATGATTGGACACACAAGGAATTTGTCTTAGTGCATATGCCCTCAGTGTACATAAAAGAAAAGATACCTTCATCAAGGTACAACATTTACAACACAATTGATGGTCAATATATCAATATAAATCATAAGGATTGCCAGCAACAAGTTATAGTCATACAGTCATAAGTGGAAAGAGATTGGTGATGGGAACTATGAGACGATTAATAGTAGTGCAAATTCAGTAAATAGTTTGACAGTGTTGATGGAATTATTTGTTTAGCAGAGTGATGGCCTTCGGGAAAAAAACTGTTCTTGTGTCTAGTTGTTCTGGTGTGCAGTGCTCTATAGCGTCGTTTTGAGGGTAGGAGTTGAAGCAGTTTATGTCCAGGATGCGAGGGGTCTGTAAATATTTTCACGGCCTTCTTCTTGATTCGTGCAGTATACAGGTCTTCAATGGAAGGCAGGTTGGTAGCAATTATTTTTTCTGCAGTTCTAATTATCCTCTGAAGTCTGTGTTTTTCTTGTTGGGTTGCAGAACTGAACCAGACAGTTATAGAGGTGCAAATGACAGACTCAATAATTCCTCTGTAGAACTGAATCAGCAGCTCCTTGGGCAGTTTGAGCTTACTGAGTTGGCGCAGAAAGAACATTCTTTGTTGTCCTTTTTTAATGATGTTTTTGATGTTAGCTGTCCATTTTAGATCTTGCGATATGATAGAACCTAGAAATTTGAAGGTTTCTACTGTTGATACTGTGTTGTCTAGTATTGTGAGAGGTGGAAGTATGGAAGGGTTTCTCCTAAAGTCTACCATCATTTCTATGGTTTTGAGTGTGTTCAGTTCCAAACTGTTTTGGTTGCACCACAAGGCTAGTCGTTTGACCTCTCATCTATATGCTGATTCATCATTGTCTCGAATGAGACCAATCACTGTTGTGTCATCTGCGAACTTCAGTAGCTTAACAGATGGATCATTGGAGATGCAGTCATTGTTATACAGAGAGAAGAGAAGTGGGGAGAGCACACAGCCTTGGGGGGCCCCTGTGCTAATTGTACAGGTATTTGATGTGATCTTGCTTAGCTTCACCTGCTGCTTCCTGTTTGTTAGGAAGCTTGTGATCCACTTACAAGTCTGTTCCGGTACCTGTAGCTGGTTTAGCTTAGTTAAAAGAATGTCTGGAATGATAGTATTGAATGCTGAACTGAAGTCTACAAAAAGGACCCTTGCATAGGTCTTTGGAGACTCAAGATGTTGTAGGATGTAGTGCAGAGCCATATTAACAGCATCATATGTTGATCTATTTGCTCGGTATGCAAATTGCAAGGGGTCTAACAGCGGATCAGTGCAGGTGGTTCCAGTGGTACTTGGCACGCTGGGAGCTGTGCCCAAAGACCTAGGCAAACACTTAAAGGTCAAGCACTTTGGGTCAATATAAAAAGGGTGAAAAACGATATTGCCATAGGTCTATACTATAGGCCACCCAACCAAACAGAGGAAGTAGATGAACTTTTTGCTAGTCAGCTAACTAAGGTATGTAGGAAACACATCACAGTAGTAATGGGGGATTTTAACTACCCTGACATCAACTGAGAGACAAACTCTGCACCAAGCGGAAGATCCAACAGGTTCCTAACAAACCTAGAAGACAACTTTGTTTCCCAAAAAGTAGAGAAGGCAACAAGGGGATCAGCCATACTGGACTTAATTCTCACTAACAGAGATGAAATGATAGAAGGTGTTGAAGCTACAGGAACCTTGGGGGCAAGTGACCACGCAATATTGGAATTCAACATTAAGCAAACACAAGTAGTAGAACAAAGTCAAACTAGAATCTTGGACTTTAAGAGAGCTAATTACAATAAACTTAGAGCTTGAGAAGGATTCCATGGATAAGAATCCTCAGGGGGAAAACAACTCAAGAAGCTTGGGAAATTTTGAAAAGTGAGATTATAAAAGCCCAGTCTAGCACAATACCAATGAAGAAGAAAAATAATAGATCTCAAAAGAAACCAGCATGGATGCATAAAGAACTATCTGACAAATTGAAAGACAACAATTGAAAGACAACAATTGAAGGACAAATATAAAAAGTGGAAAGAGGGGCAAATAACTAAGGCAGAATATCAGCAAATAGCCCGAGCCTGTAAAGATTGAGTGAGGAAAGCTAAGGCTCACAATGAACAAAGGCTAGCGACAAAAGTAAAAAATAACAAAAAAGCTTCTTCCAACATGTTAAAAACAAGAAAAAAGTCAAGGAAACAATTGGCCCATTGCTGGGAGAAAATGGCAAGAAGATGACAAGCAACAGGGAGAAAACAGATCTACTTAACTCATTTTTTGCATCTGTCTTTACACAAAAGGAAAAAACAATCCAACCTATCAAAAACAGCACCACAAAAAACAGATTAGAAACACAAGTTAAAATAGGGAAGAAAATGGTAAGTGAACACCTGTCTACCCTAGACGAGTTCAAATCACCAGGACCGGATGGATTACACCCCAGGGTTCTGAAGGAACTGGCAGACGAAATCTCAGAACCACTGAGCTATATCTTTCAAAGATCCTGGAGCACAGGGGAACTGCCAGAGGACTGGAAAAGAGCTGATGTAGTTCCCATCTTCAAAAAAGGGAAAAAAACAGATCCAGGAAACTACAGACCTATCAGCCTGACCTCAAGATTCTGGAAAAGATAATCAAGCAACGAATCACTGAACACCTAGAAGCAAACAAAGTAATGACCAAAAGCCAACATGAGTTTGTCAAAAACAGATCATGCCAGACTAATCTTATTGCATTCTTTGACAAAGTGACAAAATTAGTAGACCAGAGGAATACTGTCGATGTAATTTACTTGGACTTCAGTAAAGCATTTGATAAAGTAGATCATAACCTACTACTAGATAAAGTAGAAATATGTGGGTTAGACAGCACCACCACCAGATGGATTCGTAACTGGCTGACCAACCGCACTCAACATGTAGTCCTGAACGGAACTACATCCACATGGAGGGAAGTATGCAGTGGAGTACCCCAAGGCTGTGTTTTAGGCCCAGTACTCTTTAACATCTTCATCAATTACTTGGACGAGGGGATAGATGGGGAACTCATCAAATTTGCAGATGACACCAAGCTGGCAGGAATAGCCAACACTCCAGAAGATAGGCTCAAATTACAGAAAGATCTTGACAGACTTGAACATTGGGCGCTATCTAACAAAATGAAATTCAACAGCAAAAAAAGTAAGGCTCTACATTTAGGCAAAAAAACCCAAAATGCACAGGTACCATATATGTGGTACCTTGCTCAATAGTAGTACCTGTGAGAGGGATCTTGGAGTCCTAGTGGATAATGTTAAGTCTGGGCAGTAACGAGGCAGGAGACCAGGGTAGTGACAACAGCTCTTTAATATATGGTGAACCCAGCGACCGGGCTGGGGAAAAACCTCTCCTTAAATACAGTTTAGCCGGCGGCTTCAACCAATCAGCAACGTGCTTGTTTCCCGCCAAACATTTAAAGATACATTACACTCCTTCCCTCCCAGAAAACACTTTACCAATATTTACATGATATTTACATATTATTTTTCAACGTAATCACGCAAATAGACTGGGCGTCTCCTGACTCTTTCGGACCTGCGCAATTCATTCCCTGGGAGTGGGTCGAGCTGACCGGAGGGGCTGTTTGTTCCTCTCAGCTCCTCCTCTAGGCCATCCGGCCCTGGATTATTTGCCGAGTCGTCCCTGCTGTTTTCTAATGGAACCTGTTGGCGTCGCTGGACCTCCTGGAACTCAGATAAGTCCTGCGATTGCCCCGGGTTTGAGTCAGCTGTGGATTCAAACATTGTATAGTCAGGGCCTGTTTCGTCTAATTCGGATTGTTCGGCTATGCGTTTTCTTATTTGGTCTATGTGGCGCCTCCATACCCGGCCATCCTTTATCTCCACCAAGTATGATTTTGGACCTGTTATGTTTAGGATTTTTCCTGCTACCCAGGTCGGGCCTTCACCATAGTTGTGTGCCCACACTCGGTCGCCTATGTCCATCCCTCTTGTTTTTTCGAGTCCCCCCTTGTAACCCTCCGGTGTATAGTTTGGATTTAAACGGTCTAGTGGGCACCTGAGCTTTCGGCCCATTAATAATTCTGCTGGGCTTCTGCCAGTTGTGACACAGGGGGTTCTGTGTTGGACGGCCAGGAAAACATCGATTTTTGTTTGCCAGTCGCCTGGCTTGAGTCTGGACAATGCCTCTTTTGCGCTCCGGATGAAGCGTTCTGCAAGGCCATTCGTCACAGGGTGGAAAGGCGCCGAGAGGGCATGCCGGATGCCCTCTTCTGCCAAGTACTCCTCAAACTGGGTTGCCGTGAATTGCGGGCCGTTATCGGATACTAACGTGTCGGGCAACCCATGGGTTACGAATAGATGCCGTAGGACTGAGATCACGGCCTCGGCTGTCATGGAACTCATGAGAATGATTTCCAGCCATTTGGAGTAGGCATCGACTACTACCAGAAAGGTTTGACCGTGGAAGGGGCCGGCAAAGTCAATGTGGATTCTAGACCAGGGCCCTTGGGGTCTCTCCCATTCCCGAACCGGGGCCGTTGGGGGTAGCGGTCTGGACTCCTGGCAGGCCTGGCATTTCCCTACCCTCTCAGCAATTTCCGAGTCCATTAAAGGCCACCACACATAGCTTCTCGCTAGACCCTTCATCCTCACGATCCCTGGGTGACCCTCGTGGAGGAGATCCAGCACCCTTTTCCTCAATTTCTCTGGGATCACCACTCGATCCCCCCATAGCAGGCACCCCCCTTGAGCCGAAAGTTCCCCCCATTTCTTTACAAACTCTTTAAAACGCTCGCCCGGCGCAGCGGGCCACCCTCTTTGTACCCAACCAAGTACAGTTCTCAAAATAATGTCCCGGTATGACACCCGAGCCACCTCCTTAGACGTGACTGGGCCAGAGTCCAGAGAGTCAATTAACAGTATGGGCGTCCCCGGAGTGGGGTCCTCGATCGCCCCTGGCAGTGGGCATCTGCTTAACGCGTCCGCATGCCCCAACTCCTTTCCTGGCCGATGCCGCAGTTTATAGGAGTAGGCGGCTAAAAAGATAGTCCATCGGGTCAATCGGGGCGAGAGTGCCACAGGCGTTGGGTGGTCGCCAGCCAGTAACCCTAACAGTGGTCTGTGGTCTGTAACAATTTCAAAGTTTCTACCAAAAACGTATTCGTGAAACTTTTTTACTCCTGACACTATAGCTAGAGCTTCCTTATCCAACTGACTATAGTTCCTCTCTGTCGAGGACATTGTTCTGGAGTAGAAGGCTATTGGGGCTTCTGTGCCATTTGGAAGCCTGTGGCTGAGCACAGCACCCACCCCGTAAGGGGAGGCATCGCAAACTAATACCAATGGCATTGTGCTATGATACTGGATCAGTAAGCTATCGCTCGAGAGTAGGTTTTTTACTGCCTCGAAAGCCCTAGCTTCCGTCTTTCCCCAAGACCAAACAGTATTCTTTCCCAGTAACTTATGTAGCGGCTCGGCAACGGTTGCCTTATTTTCAAAAAGACCGCGTAAAGTTCACTAGACCCAGGAATGCCTGTAGCTCTGTTTTGTTATTGGGCGCTGGAGCCTTTCTTATTGCCTTGACCTTGCTCTCAGTGGGGTGGATTCCTTCCTTGTCTATTCTGTAGCCCAAGAACTCTACGGATTCTACCCCTATTTGGCATTTGTTCACTTTAACCTTTAGACCGCTGACCGAAAATGCCCAAAACTTTTCTCAAACGCTCCCCAATTCTTCTAAATTTTCGGCTGATACCAATACATCATCAAAATAGGGACTACCCCCGGGAGCCCTTGCAGAAGTCGCTCCATTAAATTTTGAAATAGACCCGGTGCCACACTCACCCCAAACTGTAACCGCGTACACTTGAAAGCCCCCCTGTGAGTCACAATTGTCTGGGCTTCGGCTGTGTTGGCGTCTACTGGCAGTTGTTGATAGGCTTGGGCCAAATCTAGTTTGGCAAAGACGTGCCCATGCCCCAGCGAGTGCAGCAGGTGTTGTACCACGGGGACCGGATAGGCGCTCTTTTGCAAGGCTTTGTTTAACGTTGCCTTATAGTCAGCACAGATTCTAATTGATCCATCTGATTTTACTGGGGTGACGATTGGCGTCTCCCACTTCGCATGATCGACTGGCACTAATATCCCCTGGCTGATGAGTTTGTCTATCTCCTTATCAATTTTGGGCTTAAGGGCAAAGGGAACCCTCCTTGCTTTTAACCGTATGGGGGCTACCTGGGGGTCTACATTGAAAGAAATAGGGGTCCCCTTGTACTTGCCCAGGCAGTCCTTGAAAACATCTTCGAATTCGTTCATGAGTGAGTCCCTTAGGGTCAAGTCATTTCGGTAGATGCCAGTCACTCCCATGCCCAACGCCCGGAACCAGTCTAGTCCCAACAAGCTTGGCAGGGTCCCTTCGACTATCGTGATGGGCAGGGTCTTCTTGTGTGGTCCGTACTCGACGCGGACGGATGTCGTCCCTCGAACAGGGATGCGATTCCCTTGGTAGTCTTGGACTTTTAGCCGCTGTGTTTGCAGTTTGCGTTTGGCGATGTTCGGCAGTGCTTTCGCAAAAGTGTCCCAGGACATGATTGTGATCGCTGACCCTGTGTCCACCTCCAGCCGGCACGGTACTTTTTCAATTTTTGGTTTTGTGAATATTTTTTTTTCTAGACGGGTCGCCGCACGACCCACTATTATGGTCGTTCGGTTTGACTTCGCGCCCTTTTTTTCCTGACCAATCGCGGGTCGCCTTGCCGATCCCGCGCTCTGATTGGTTGGTTTGAATTTTCGGCGGGACGGTTGAGGTGCTCGACAAACTTGAGCCAGGTGCCCTTCTTCTCGCACCGACATGTAGCGTCCTTGAACTTGCATTGATGACGCTGGTGTTGCCCTCCGCAACTTCCGCATTCATCCCGGTCTTCTTTTCTCGGTCTCCCGGTGTGAAAAACTCCTTCCTCATCCTCGCCGTCTGATTCGGTCTGGACTTCTTCGTAGTGGACCGGAGTTGATTTCGCGCTCGCCGTTGGCGTGAGCGGCTTTTGTAGGGTTTCCGCCGCTTGGGTGGACATCTCATGAGCTCTGGCTTCGTCCAGAGCATTTGCCAGCGTTAGATTGCTTTTTGATAGCAGCCGCCTCCGCAAACGAATGTCTCTGACCCCACGGATGAGTTGCTCTAACAGTTCCTCATCCAAATCTCAGTACCCACAATCCTTGGAGGCTTTCCTCAGGGTGGCCATGTAATCGCTGATGGATTCACCCTCTTGCTGTCTGCGCTCTCCAAATTCAAAACGCCGTACATATTTGGACGGTGTTGGCACGAAATGGTTCTTCAATAGATTCTGCAGAGTTTGCCACGATACCGATTGTACCGGCGTTGGCTCTGCCAAGGCTTCCGCGATGTCGATGACCTCGGGACCGTAGTGGCTCAGGAAATACGCCCTTTTTCGGTTGTCTGGAACTCCTTGCAGTTCGTTCGCCTCGAGGAAACTCTCGAAACGGGTCATGTATGTCCCCCATTTCTCCTTGGATGGGTCAAATGGCGCGGGCGGTGTGTAGCTGGCCATCGCTGCGTTCCGCCCTGAATTTTGCTGGGTTCGGTCCTCGTAGTGCGTTCAGCTCTTTCCTGGTGCTTTTAGCCTCGGGATCCCATCCTTGTCGTCAGTGTTAAGTCTGGGCAGTAACAAGGCAGGAGACCAGGGTAGTGACAACAGCTCTTTAATATATGGTGAACCCAGCGACCGGGCCTGGGAAAAACCTCTCCTTAAATACAGTTTAGCCGGCGGCTTCAACCAATCAGCAACGTGCTTGTTTCCCGCCAAACATTTAAAGATACATTACAGATAACCATTTAGATATGAGCCAGCAGTGTGCAGCTGCTGCTAAAAAAGCCAACACAGTTCTGGGCTGCATAAACAGAGGGATAGAATCAAGATCACGTGAAGTATTAGTGCCACTTTATAATGCCTTGGTAAGGCCACACTTGGAATACTGCATTCAGTTTTGGTCGCCACGATGTAAAAAAGATGCTGAGACTCTAGAAAGAGTGCAGAGAAGAGTAACAAAGATGATTAGGGGACTGGAGGCTAAATCATATGAAGAACGATTGCAGGAACTGGGTATGTCTAGTTTAATGAAAAGAAGGACTAGGGGAGACATGATAGCAGTGTTCCAATATCTCAGGGATGCCACAGAGAAGTGGGAGTTGGGCTGTTCTCCAAAGCACCTGAGGGTAGAACAAGAAGCAATGGGTGGAAACTGATCAAGGAAAGAAGCAACTTAGAACTAAGGAGAAATTTCCTGACTGTTAGAACAATTAATAAGTGGAAAGACTTGCCTGCAGAAGTTGTGAATGCTCCAAAACTGGAAATTTTTAAGAAAATGTTGGATAACCATCTGTCTCAGATGGTGTAGGGTTTCCTGCCTGGGCAGGGGGTTGGACTAGAAGGCCTCCAAGGTCCCTTCCAACTCTGTTGTTATTATTATAAAGGCAATTGGCGCTGACAAGATCACCATTGGTCAGCTGCAGAAGGCCACCTTACTGGGATCTGCTTGCATAATTCGCCGATACATCACGCAGTCCTTAACGCTTGGGAAGTGTTTGACTAGTGATCTGTGATACGAAATCCAGATAGCTATCTCTTTTGCTGTGTATACTGTCATTCTGTATAATAATAATAATAATTTGTGCATTTGATTTTAAATGTGTGAACATTTTAGCTACAAAGACATAATTGTCCTGTTGCATTTTCTTGACAAAATAAAACATGCCAATGAGTAAACGTATTTGCTGAATAATACACTGAGAAAGAGGATCAGTAACCAACACTGGCTAAATGTTAAGGCAGCTGTTCTGGTGGTTGATAACTAATCTCTTTGCTCTACATTAAAATGCATACATATAAATCTAGTTTATAAAACTTATAAATTAAGCAGCATAGGACTTTAAAGAATAAAAGAGGTGATCTACTATATCATTATTTATTTATTTCCACCTTTATTATTTTTACAAATATTATTATTATTTTTACAAATAATTCAGGGTAGTGTACACATAACTTCCTCCTCCTATTTTCCTTTCAACAACAATCCTGTCAGGTGGGTTGGGCTTAAGGAGAGTAACTGACCAAAGTCACCCAGATGGCTTTCATGGCTAAGGCAAGACTTGAACTCACAGTTTCCTGCTTTCTAGCCTAGTTCCTATCCACTAGACAGGGGTCGGCAACCCGCAGCTCCGGAGCCACAAGCGGCTCTTTGGGCCCTCTGCTGTGGCTTCCTGTCCTATCACTGGTTTGCCCCGCTCCTCTTATTTTTTTTTGGACTCCAGTCCAAAACAGCAAGAAGTGAAGGCTGCCTTATGCGCAAATGTGGCATGAAAGCAGGTACAAAGCAGCTTCGCTCCTGCACTCTCCTCCCCCCTCGTCCTCTTGTAACCCCCTGGCCGGCTGTGGTTGAGCTGGGAGTCTGCGCAAGTGCAGACAAACTCTCCTTAAGCAAGCCATTGCCTGACCCACACATGCCTTTCCTGAGCTTTGGTGCTTGTTTTAGGAGGGTCTCCCCACCCATGCGCAGCTCCCAGCTCAGCCACAGCTGTCTCGGGCATCCTGAGAGAAGGACGGGGAAGAGGGTCACCAGAGAATATAGGAGCAAAGCTGTACCTGCCTTCGTGTCACATTTGAATATAAGGCAGCCTTTGTTTCCTACCACTTCAGACTGGAGTCTCCCTGTACACAAGTACACTCCCAGCTCAGCCACAGCTGGCCAGGGAGTTACGAGAGGAATGGGGAAGAGGATGGTCACATGAAGGGAGGGGGCAGAGAGAGAGAGGCACACACATACAGAGAGAGAGAGAGAGAGAGAGAGAGAGAGAGAGAGAGAGAGAGAGAAAGAAAGAGGCATACAGAGTGATACATAGAGAAGGGATGAGAGAGGAGAAGAGAGGGAGAGATACAGAGTGAGAGAGACACGGGGGAGAGAGGGGGAGATAGGGAGGGGGGAAAGAGACATAGAGAATAGTTTTGTGTCTGGGTTGGGGTGGCTAGGTGGTCATGTGACTGGGTGGGAGTGAGTGACATTGAGCTGGCCACACCCACCCATTTTTTGTGGTTCCTGATGTGTTTTTTTTCTGTAGGAAGTGGGTCCAAGTGGCTCTTTGAGTGTTTAAGGTTGCCAACCCCTGAACTAGACCAAACTGGCTTTTTTTATATGAGCCAAAAACATTTCTGAATCATTTCTGAATAATGCTCAGCTTTAATTTTTATTTCAGTAACATGTCCAGGATTTATACTTGGGCTTTTCCTTCAATTACAAAAAACATTTTATTTATTTAGTCATCCATCTTGTTTCTGTTTATGAACTCAATCATGAGGTGATCATTCAACTGTATTACACACTAAACCAATATTTCTCAGCACTGGCAACTTTAAGGACTGTGGATTTGAACTCCCAGAATTATGAGAATTGAAGCCCATATGTCTTATGGTTGCCCAGGTTGAGAAATACTGCACCAAACAATTACAGGTGGAAGTGGATTTTGAACCATACCCACAGATAAAACTGCTTCTCTTTGATTCTTTTTTCCCTTAATAACCATTTCCTTTCGTTTTCAAGTGACTGATCAAAATAGATCTGCAACTGTATCTTATGTTTTTCCATGTTTTAGCTTCAGTCTCAAAGCAAACATTGACAAATCTGTTGTATTCTGCCATTTTGTGCAAAACAAACCAGATTATGGACTTCTGGTTGGCTCTCCCTTATTTAAGATTTATGCTGAGCTTCAGTTTCATAGAAACTGTTGCTTAGTTTTCTTGGCTGCAGTATGGAAGCAGTTACTACTGTCTTCTTCCAGATTTTTTTGTTTCACCTCCCTGCCTAGCCTGCTGTTTCCTGCTGTTTTCCCGGTGTTCTGACATCCAAGTACTAACCAGGTCTGTCTTGAAGTCGTTTTTCAAAATCATAAGACAGATTTGACTAGGGACTGCAAGAGAGCTGTTAGGAGAGCAATTTAGAGAAAGAAAAGCTTTACTTCACCAGATCAAGTCAACTTCTGACAACTACTATCCCTTGGTATAAGAACAGCACTAATGGCTGTGATTCTGCGATTGAAGTTCTTCCTCTTTTTCATGCATGTTGAAACCATCATATTATCATAGCCACCATTCCAACTTTTTTTTTAACCATACCCTGCAGACTTCCTGCCTCAGGGTAGAATTTAAGTCAGCATGATATTGTTGCCCTCTGCTGTGTATGAAAAGGTTGGTAACAAATTAAAATTAACTAAAGCATCTTTATCCATCAGTATCCATATCTCAGGAAAAAAATAGGAAGTTACATAACCCTCAGATGATGCTTACAGATCTTTAACTGTACTCATTGCCAACAAAATAGTTAGTGGATTTAAAGGAACCTCAGTGTTCTGACCCAGACCCAAGTAGGTAACAATAAACTCAGTCCGTGATAAAATAAACTTTATTTGAACAGCTGGGAATTACTTCATTCCCAGCGTCGTTCAACTCAAAGTAAAACAAATGCCTCCCAAACACAAATACTTCAGTTATCTTACAAACCTTAGTCCAATTAGGCAAACTGCCAAAGGCCCTTCCTGGCAAATGTCCAAAAGCCACAAAAAGCAAAGACATACACAAAGCAGAGGACGCAGCTACAACGTTGTTTTCCGGCAAGCTGAAACACCCGTGCTGGTCTGTTATTAAGCCTTATGGAAGGACCCAATCATCTCTTGGCCCTACTCCAGAGTTGTCCTCTCTGCTTGAGCTGCTCTTGCCTTTTGGCAGCTCTTCTCATGCGTGCATTAGGAACAGGATCCTCCAGTTCCTCTGCCTCATTATTATCAGTCTCCGGAGGCTCTGGAGTCTGCACCTCACTTCCCGATGGCCCTGGCCTCACCTCAGCCTCATCACTGTTCGACTCTGTTGCCAGCTCTGTAGGCTGCTGACAGACCTCCCTTCAAAAGAAAAAAAAAACCTCCCTTCAACAGGAAAAAAACAAAAACCTGTTGATCTTTTCTCTCAGAATATGCACCATTTTTATATCACCAACAATTTGGTTCAAATGTGTACTGTCTGATAGACCTCTATCAATATGTACATACATAAACATACATACTGTGTTTCCCCGAAAATAAGATCTGGTCTTATTTTTGGGAGGCTCCAAAATAAGCACTATGGCTTATTTTTGGGAAAACACAATTTCAAGGTGATCAGCCTGGCTCGGTGCCCCACCCTCCTGGCATGTACAAAAGAGATGGCAAGCACACGGGAACCAATGGTATCTGGCAGCAGCTGCAGCCCACTGGCCCCTTGGTTGGTACACTCTGGGGCTGCACAGTCTGCGCAACTCAGGTCAGTTGATTCCTCTGCAGCAGACAGAGGCAGAGGTGCAGTGGGGAGGCAGGCTATCTGGATGTACCATGTGGGCCATCGGAAAGCTGAGAGTCGGTGGGCTGCAGTTGGTGGCTGGCTGGCCATAGGGGGCTTATCTTCACACAGCGTCACCAGTAGCAGATGGAAGCAGAGGCGCTGGGTGAAAGGCAGGTGATCTGTATGTGCCATGCAGGCTGCAAGGTGAGAGACATGAAGATGAGTCTCCCGCAGCTGCCCACCACTCTGGCCTACCAACTCTTGACTTTCCCGCAGCTGGCATGGTGCATCCAGATAACATGCCTCTCCTCTGTCTGCTGCTTGGACAGGGAATCAATTCACATGCACTGTGCGGGCTGTGGCTGCTGCCAGACACCATCAGCCCAAGCTCACTCACTGCCTCCTGTGCTGGCCATGCCCACCCCCTTCACTAGGGCTTGTTTTTGGGATAGGGCTTATATTAAAAGATCAGGTTAGGGCTTATTTTGGGGGTAGGTCTTGTTTTCGGGGAAATACGGTATATACCATACATACATACAATCTGTTTTTTTAAATATATACTTACCATAAAATATCAGAAGATACAAAGATTAATCAGATACAATTGGATACAATCCAAAACGAATTGGATAAAATTATATATAAGAGGGAACAAAAACTAATTAGTAAAATATATAAATTTCTGTTACGGTATAAAATAGAAGAGGAAATAGTGAAGGATACTATGATTAAATGGGCAAGAAACTTCAATCACACAGTAGAATTAGAGAAGTGGGCAAAGATGTGGAGAATAAATATGAAATTGACAACATCAACGGCATACAAGGAAAACCAGATGAAAATGTTTCACAAAGATGTTCCCCAGTAAGTCACCGAAATGCTGGAAATGTAAGAGTAACTATGGAACATACTACCATCTCTAGTAGTAGTGGACATGCCCAGTGGCAAAGCAATTTTGAGCCAAAATTAAAAAGTGGCTAGAGGAGATAATACAGAAATCAATAAAGGGAGAGCTAGAGCAATTTCTTCTAGGGATTCCCACAGAAAATTATACAAAGGAAATACAATATTTAATATTATACATACTAACAGCAGCCTGCATAGTCTATGCACAAAATTGAAAGAAGAAGAACCCACCAACAGAAGAAGACTTAATTAAAATTTTTTTAGAATGCACAGAGATGGACAAACTAACAAAAGAACTCAAGGAGAAAGAGGATACGGATTATTACAAAATATGATGTAGATGGTATGAATGGTTGGAAAATAGGAAAACTGAGAAAGAGGAATAAAGGAGAGAGGAAAATGTTGAAGATCAAGATAAAATATTGACGAAATAAAGGAAGATAGATGGTAAAAGTAGATTAAGACAAAGTAAAAATATGTGTAAATAGTAAGAAAGGACCACTTCGAATGTGCTGATAAAAAAAAGTGATATGTATATAAATGTTGTATGTTGTGTCTTGTTTTAATGTGTTTAAAATAAAAAACTTTTTTTTAAAAAAAATATCAGACTGGGGCAATGATAGCAGAAAGTAAAGTAGGGTTTTTATTTATTAAAGAAATAATTGCTTGGTTTTAGATGTCCATTGCATTCTTTGTTTGTCATGATCACTTAAGGTATGAAGGAAGATAATCCACATAGCTTTGCAGTAAAGTCCCTATTTTACAATAAGACATTTTCAGATTTATGATGGGATAAAAATCTCATTTGGTAAAGAGAGAGCAGATTCAGAATAACCAGTGGTGAATAGAAAACAGCTTTGGGTTTATTGGTAGATTTCTAATTCATCTGCAGGAGATCAGCTATGATTTCTGTCTAAAAAGGATTAATATTAATGATAACAAAACCCTCCCAAGAAACTGAGCTGTGGGGGGAAACTGGAACAGATCTGTGTAAGGCCTCCAATTTGAGGATTAGAAACAAATGTTTGGGTTCACCATCTGCTCAGAGACACCTTATGGTTAATTTCAATATCTAATTTTTTTTTAGTGCCAGTGGATAAACCTTAGAGAAAAACCAAATAAATCCCATGAGCCAAGTAGCTCGAACTGGACCAAATAGCTAGAATTACATATTGTGCTTAGTGAAAATATGGCTTGTTTGCTTTTGATATATGTCAGGAATCGAAGTTTGTAAATGTCAGTGAAGTTAGCAGTTGCAGTCTGTAAATCCTGCTATGCAGTTTAACATGCTGTGTAGGCAATCAATTATTGTTCACAATCATGTTTTAAATTAATGTAGTACAGTGGTGGGATTCAGCCAGTTCGCACCACTTTGGAAGAACAGGTTGTTAACTTTCTGAGCAGTTTGGCAAACTGGCTGTTGGAAGAAATCATTAGGGCAGAGAACCGGTTGTTAAATTACCTGAATCCCACCACTGATGTAGTATGAGAAGTAGATGATTGTTTGACCAATTCTTATGGAAAGGGGGAACTGAAACATACATGAAATCCTAAAAATGATGCTTATGTAGTCATACAGCACCTTCTAACTGTCATGCTTTCTAACATACATTTCCTTTCCTAGAAAGCTACAAACAGGCTGCAGATCAGCACAACAACATTAAGTTCTGTTGCAAACATAAATGTTTGAGCTAACTTTGTGCTGTTCTTCCCCCACGTTTGTGCGACAGCCTACAGCTGCTTGTGCCTGTGTGAATTTGCTGCTATCGCCTGACTGCTTTCCCTCCTTTCTGATGCTTATGGAAGAGGCAGCAGCAGAATAAAATTACAGACGTTATTATAGGCCCTGACAGAGCATGACTGCAAGAGAACAGGGAAAATTCACACTGACATTAGCGCTGAAGGATGACATTACATAGAAAGGAAAGGGATGTGGTGCATTTCTGTGAAAAGAGATTTATTCCCTCAAAAGGAATATATTTTGCTCAGGGAGACAAAATATTCCAGCAAGAATGACCCTGTGCACCTCCTTTATCTGTGCTGCTTTATTGCAAAACTGAAGGTAGGTTGCTGTCCGAATGTCAAAGCTGATAAGGAGAAAACAAGAACTGAGCATAACATATCTCCGGTTTAAAGCAGAATGCAGAACAATTTGCTAAACTGAAGGAGTCAACCTGTTAAATTTTCCCTTGGTACGTTGTGCACATTGAAAGGCAAAAGAAATGGTTCTTGTTTTTCTTTTAGTTACTGATCCTTTATTAGCTACTGACAACTGGCTAAATACCTGTGAGAAACGATGTATTGAAGTTAGTTCTGTGTATGTCCGTGTATCTATTTTACCTTAGAAATATTTCACATTTTTACATATCTAACATACAATGAATATATATTTCCATCTTATTTTTTCTGATGAAGGTTAGATTACGATGCTGCTAATATCAGTTGCAATCCTAAACACTTCTTAGAACTTGATGCAGTACATTTCTGTGTCAGAGTCTGACTGAACTAAATAAGCACAAAAACCCTAAATCTTAGTTGTGCACAGCAAAAACTGTTAAAAAAAAATGTGGAGAACTTATATTCTTTCTTCCCGCATTTTCAATGCAATTAGAAGTAAGAATAAATTCACATTTTTCTCTATCTACCTGGACAAAACATTTGTCTGTAAAGCCAAGGATGTTGTCTTATCAGGATGCGGGTACCTGGAAAACTTAATTTTTGTAAAGACTATTCTAGGTTTTCCTCCCCATCTTCCTTGGTAGAATCAGTCTGATTTTTACAAATTGCACTGAACCTAGTAGTCATTTCAAACTTTTTCAGGTATTAGAAACTGTCATGTTTTTTAAAAAAACGTTTTCAGGTATTAGAAACTGTCATGTTTTTTGAAAAAAACCAACCTAAAACATAGGTTAGAAAAGACCATCATGGAGAAAACCTATTTCTACAGTCTTAAGTGTCAATGACTTGAAGGTACATCATCAATCAGTCAAAATTGCTGACCCAAAGACTAGATTTAGATTGGCTGTGCGTCACTGGATCTTTTTTGTCGTTGTTCCTTAGTCACACAAACAGAACTCCATCAGAATGGAGCCCTCTTTTGAAGCTTGGTAAAATTGAATGCTTTTTTCTGGAATACAGCTGACCTTGGCCAGCTTACCTACTGCATTGGGTCTCCAAAGATGTTATTTAAACAGCACAATGACACTCTTGTGAAAGATGTTTGGTTAGGATAGCTTCATCCTAGTTACCTGCACTTGGCATGATTCTTTGTTACACTTTGTGGGCATATACTTGGTAAGAAGGTCCAGAAATGTTTCAGCAGTAGTAATTTTGTCCATAATTTAAGAAAATATGACAGTCACACTCTTTTGTCTTTGGGACAAAAGAATGATTCCCCCCCGCCCCCCCCGCCCCCGGGATTGGCTGTAGATGAGCATGGGACTTACAATCAATAATACTTCGGTTAGTATTTTTAACTTCATTTAGTTTGATGTACATTGTTCTCCTATTCATCTGCATCTGTGCTTATAGCCCTGCTTGCTTGTAATGAAATAAACAAAACAAAGCACGCTAAAGCACGGAATGATTTTGATGCTATTGTAGTGTTCTTTGAGCTATCAAGATCATTTTGTAAAGCTGCCAAGAGGAACATATTATCAAAGTCAAACAGAGAAAGCAGCCAAAAAAAATAATCTGTGAAGATGGAACAAGCTGATCGCTGGATATATTTCCATTTTTCTCATCAGTGGGAAAGAAAGAGGTTGAATCAGGATTATCAGAAGACAAGGGGGGTAAATTGTCTTTGACAGTTTATCTTTTGGAGGGTGGAAAACATAGTTCTTGTTGGAGTTGGAACTCAGCCTCCTGACCTGTTGAGGGCTTAAAACAGCCCTTGGTGTTGCAGTGGGATTTAGAAATGGGAAGAGAAGCCTTTCGCCTTAAAACCATTCAAACTTTCCCCAAAACAAAACCTGTTTAACAAAAACTTCAGCCATTTCACCAAATGTGCAGCTGCTTAGCCACTTCTGCCCTGACACATTGATTTATGTCTCCAAGGTTATAAAGCCAAGATGGGTCACTTAGGATGCTTATGATACAAACATGGAACTGCTCAGTCATATAATATAGAGTAGATACAGGTACAAATATGCATATATACATACAGCCACTCTTGTTTAGTCACTGTTCACAATATGATGGTAATAAAAAAATTAATCATTTTAGCAATAGCACTCAGATGAATATACTGTTCCATAATGCTTTACAGCATTCTCTGGGTATCAGCATATTGCCCCCAATAATCTGGGTCCTCATTTTACCAACCTTGGAAGGATGGAAGGCTGAGTTAACCTTGAGCCCATCAGGATTGAACTCCAGTCTCTGGGCAGAGTTTGCTTGCAATACTGCATTCTAACCACTGCACCACCAGGGCTCCTTTCCAACATTTACCTCGGTTTTTATGTGCCTGACAACCAAAGCCTTCACTGTGAAACTGAGGAACATGTGGTAGCTGTATAAATCTAAGGAGCAGGTGTAAACATCTATGGCCCTTTTACGACCTGTGGACTTCAATGCTGACTCAGGAATTCTGATAGTTGAAGTCCACAGGTGATAAAGGGCGCATAGATTGCCCATTCCTTCTGTGGATGATTTTAATAGCAATAGCAATAGCACGTAGACTTATATACCACTTCACAGTGGAAAGGGCTTTATAGCCCTTCCTAAGTGGTTTACAGAGTCAGCTTATTGCCCCCAACAATCTGGATCCTCGTCAACTGATTAAGTTCATAGAATTGAGCTTGTAAACTTGCAGGTAGCACTTTTTAGGGACATAATTTGTTATGGAGAACAGCAGCTGTGTGGTATGATGGATATGGGATTCAGGCACAGGACAGTGTATGATAGAACTTTAAGTGAGATGGTAGGAACCAGTGATCTTTGCAGCATCTCTCTGTCTGTCTGTCTCTCTCTCTCTCTCTGTTTCTCTCTGTCTCTGTCTGTCTGTCTATCTGTCTGTTTGTCTCTTTCTCTCTCTCTCACCCCCCCACCTGTTCACTTAGTGAGCATTTTGTTTCTCATTTAAGGAACTGTGGATTGCACTTGCTAAACAAGGAGAAGGTGCAATAGCATAGGTTGATTTTTTTTATTAAAAAAGGGGGTATTATCAATATTCATCAGCCTTTTTCAAAAGAAATCTATAGAGTTTTTCTTTGTTCTACTTTACGTTTAGCCTGTGTAAAAGGATAGCTATGGTTCACACCACATGGGAAACCTCACACCCAGCCACACTCCCCGGGGCAGAGGGGAAGTTCCACTAGCCAGGCCAGGGACCGAAAAGATCCAAAAATTGGTTCCGTGGCTCAGACCTGCCGGAAAGGCCGCTATCCACCGCTCCGTCTTCAGCACCGCAGCACCATCTTGGGCATGCACAGAAGAAGACTCTATAGAGTTTGCGATGCTGGAAATGTGAACAGGAAAACAGCTGGAAAAGGGGGTGCAACACATTTGAAAGACTGCCCCATAATTGCTACCACTGAGCACCCATGATAAAAATCAGGTTCAGATGAGACATCAATCTGTGTATGTGTGACTGGATATAGCTGTTTGTTGGTTTTCTTGCAGCATTCTAGTCATTAATAGAGCTACTTATGATTAAACTATACTTAAGCTAACCATACAGCTAACACAATATAAGCATTAGAAGTTTAACATATAGTGTTATTATAGTTTATTTATATAGTTAAATATAAACAAAAGAAATAGAATAATAAACATTCTGAGTAATAATTTTCCAAAGTCACGCCTATTTTTAAAATCATGAATTACAATCCATTTAAATTGTCATGACAGAAGTAGGGGAGGTAATGTTAATTGAAAATGAAACACAAGCTTTATAAAAATGTTTGAAGAATAAGCTTGCAAAATGAATTAATCTGTTAGTTATTGTGCTTGGTATGTGCTAGGCATTGATCAAGGGAACCTGGGTTCAAATCAGTGGTGGGTTTCAAAAAATTTTACTACCGGTTCTGTGGGTTTTCTGTGGCTTGGTGGGTGTGACAGGGGAAAGTTACTGCAAAATCCTCATTTCTTCCCAATCACCTGGGACTTGGGAGGCAGAGAATAGATGGGGCGGGGCTAGTCAAAATTTTTACCAGAGGTTCTCCAAACTACTCAAAATTTCCGCTATTGGTTCTCCAGAACTGGTCAGAACCTGCTGAAACCCACCTCTGGTTCAAATTCATAACATCTTGCAAAGAAAAATGCTGAAAATAAATTGATAGAAGCAATATCACAAGTAAGGTTCAAGAGAAGACCTTGGAAAAATTATATCCTTGAGGCAATTCACTTTTGGGAAACTAAATAATAAGAATAACAATAGAATAGAATAGAATAGAATAGAATAGAATAGAATAGAATAGAATAGAATTCTTTATTCTCCAAGTGTGATTGGACACACAAGAAATTTGTCTTGGTGCATATGCTCTCAGTGTAAATAAAAGAAAAGACGTTCATCAAGAATCATAAGGTACAACTCTTAATGATAGTCATAGGGTACAATAAGCAATCAGGAAACAATCAATATCAGTATAAATCATAAGGATACAAGCATCAAAGTTACAGTCATACAGTCATAAGTGGGAGGAGATGGGTGATGGGAACAATAAGATTAATAGTAGTGCAGCCTAATGTAAATAGTTTGACAGTGTTGAGGGAATTATTTGTTTAGCCGAGTGATGGTGATGGAAAAACTGTTCTTGTATCTAGTTGTCTTGGTGTGCAGTGTTGTGCAGTGCTCATGTTTTGAGTGAGCACTCAAGTCCTTGTTTCAGGAGTTGAAACAATTTATGTCCAGGATGTGAGGGATCTGTAAATATTTTCACAGCCCTCTTTTTGACTCGTGCAGTATACAGGTTCTCAATGGAAGGCAGATTGGTAGCAATTGTTTTTTCTGCAGTTCTAATTATCCTCTGAAGTCTGTGTCTGTCTCGTTGGGTTGCAGAACCTAACCAGACAATTGTAGAGGTACAGATGACAGACTCTTTGAAAGTTGTATTTGCTACTATTGGGCCACATATGAATTTTCAGTTCTAATTTCTGATTAATAAATCTTTTCTATGACCATAAGTTAACTTGTTAGGTGAAGGCTTGCTAAACAAGATTTCTAATATATTTTCAAGCTAAATTATGTTCAGTTGTGTCACTAAGATAACATTGGAGGACTGGAGGCTAAAACATATGAAGAATGGTTGCAGGAACTGGGTATGTCTCGTTTAATGAAAAGGACTAGATGAGACATGATAACAGTGTTCCAATATCTCAGGGGTTGCCACAAAAAAGAGGGAGTCAAGCTATTTTCCAAAGCACCTGAGCATAGGACAAGAAGCAATGGGTGGAACCTAATCAAGGAGAGAATCAACTTAGAACTAAGGAGAAATTTCCTGACAGTTGGAACAATTAATCAGTGGAACAACTTGCCTCCAGAAGTTGTGAATGCTCCAACACTGGAAATTTTAAAGAAAATGTTGGATAACCATCTGTCTGAGATGGTGTAGGGTTTCCTGCCTAAGCAGGGGGTTGGACTAGAAGACTTCCAAGGTCCCTTCCAACTCTGTTATTCTATTCTATTAAACAAATATATTAAATATCTGTTTAATATAAAATATTAAATGAGAAATTGTATCTAATATGCAGTTCAACTCATCATGCTGCTGAGAGTGGGGATATGGTAAATATGCTGGTTTCAGAGGAATACCTATTTTAGAATGGTGCAATATCACAAAGGCTTTCCCTTTACCGTTGTTGCATTTTCAATAGCTGTGCATTGCGAGGCCTGTATTATCCACTTGAAGCAATATTAATTCATTTAATTTATTTTTACATTATTGAGAAAATTTATATGGATGTTATTTTGCATAAATAATTATGGGTGGCTCATAAGCAAAAAAACACTATTGCAATAATACATCTATAAACAAAGAGTGCAATTAAAATGATCAAAACACGATAACCAAGGCATCACATAACATCTCACAGATCAGAGGAAATGTATGTTGGGCTTATGTAACATTTTGGCCCCATGCCTTCAGGAAAAATAAAATCTTTGCAGTCTTCTAGAATGCCAAAAGGGCTAACTCCCTCCAGACTTTGGGTGGAACTGTTCCTTAGGGTAGCCAATATACAGTGCCTTGGACTTACAAATTTTCTGGAGGAGGAAGGAAGGAAGGAAGGAAGGAAGGAAGGAAGGAAGGAAGGAAGGAAGGAAGGAAGGAAAACAGAAACAGTGAAATTGAAATTTGTATATCCTAAAATTAAATATAATTAAAAAACTAATACTACTATATATTATTATGCAGATACTTTTGAGATTTGCTTTTGTAATGTCATCTTTCTTTAACTTTTAAAAAGTGAGTCATAAATCCAAGGAATACTTTTAGAGCTATAAGCATCTGTATTTTTGCGGCAGTGAGAACCTGTGAAGATTAACATGCCTGCCTAAGACCAATAAGAATTTAAACGTATGGTAGCTCTTTTGCTCCTCTTGCTCTGTATAAACATCTTTGCATTTAAAAAAATAATAAATTTGAACATTCAATCTAAATATGCAGTTAGTACTTAGTCCTAGAACCAACACTCTATTATAACATTTTAACATGACAAAGTGTCTCTCACAAGCTTTGTTTTTTTTATGAAAGGACATTTCCTATTCCATAACTGTAATTTTTGCCACCAAATACTCTTGTTTTTGTTGCAACTTTGACCTGAATGTTCTAGTCAGGAACAAGCACTTTAACATGGTTATTATTTTCTAATTCTATAGAGGAACTATTGAGTCTGTCATCTGCACCTCTATAACTGTCTGGTTTGGTTCTGCAACCCAACAAGACAGACACAGACTTCAGAGGATAATTAGAACTGCAGAAAAAACAATTGCTACCAACCTGCCTTCCACTGAGGACCTGTATATTGCACGAGTCAAAAAGAGGGCTATGAAAATATTTACAGATCCCTCACATCCTGGACATAAATTGTTTCAACTCCTACCCTCAAAACTTAAGCCCTGCACACCAAGACAATTAGACACAAGAACATTTTTTTCCGGAACGCCATCATTCTACTAAACAAATAATTCCCTCAATGCTTTCAAACTATTCACATTAGGCTGCATTACTATTGCTATTGGTCTTCTCATCGTTCCTGTTGCCCATCTCCCCCCACTTGTGACTGCATGACTGTAACTTTGTTGATTGTATTCTTGCGATTTATATTTATATTGATTATTTCCTAGTATGATTCGATTGTTTATTGTACTATACTGTATGACTGTCATTGCCTTGTGATTTCTGATGAGTATAGCTTGTCTTTTTATGTATACTGAGAGCATATGCACCAAGACAAATCCCTTGTGTGTCCAAACATACTTGGCCAATAAAGAATTCTATTCTATTCTATTCTATTCTATTCTATTCTATTCTATTCTATTCTATTCTATTCTATTCTATTCTATTCTATTTAAAAGACCCCAAGAAGTTCCAAATACTTAGATATACTATTTCAAAAATTTCCAAATACAAATATTCTAGAAATTTGAAGACAATTTAAAGTGCCTTTTAAACCATGTCAATCTACTAGTAGCACTGGTAGATCTGCTCATAGAATTGCATTGATGATCTTTCATTGATATCCTACACTTTCATACAATTCAATTAACTGTGCAATGTAGCTGTTCAGAATCCAGCTTTTTCCTCTGTTGATTGTTGAATTAGGATTTTTTTTTAGAAGTCGTAAGAAGATTCATATTTCATCTTCTGAAACTGCTGAAGGCCTTAAAGTGGCACGCTAAGTGTTGAAGTCTTCTCCAATAACATGCTGAAAACCTGAAATACAGTATTGAAAAATATTTGGCTTCTTGTCTGTTTTAAAATGTTTGGTGATAACATGTTATCTCCTCATCAGACCTGTCTCCTTCCAAAGCAGTTTGCCTTACATTACTGGAGTTTATAATTGCCTTCCATTTTTCACTTGGCACATACAAAAAAATATTCACATTCTACTGTCAAATTCAATAAACCATCAAATTCAGGAGCAAACTATATATGACACTGTTAATCATATTGATGAGGTTGATGTATGCACAGGTGTTATCTAAATTAGGCAACAATGGTTCACTTCAATTCTGAATGGTTAAACAAAATCAGGCTGCTTTCATTCTCCCCATATACACACTCCAAAGATGGTACAGTGTTTCTGTCTGTCACCTGCTTATCCCAGATCTAATTGTAAGATAAATGCAATACTCTGGGTTGCTTAGTCTGCTGGCCTCTGGTTGCAAGGTGTTGCTTTTCCTCTAAGATGTTGAAGCAGTACAGGAGTCACAATACTTAGGGGCTGAAGTACCCTTGTAGGTTTAGCCCCAGTACCCAGGGTGTCTGCTTTAGGGAGCAATCCAAAAAGTGGAGGTGTGTGGGGGGGAGGAACAACCATATTTTACATCAGCTAAATAACACCACTGAATGTATATTGCTGTTACATACAAGCAACTATGAGAAAGCTTGAGAACTCCTAGAACCTGGACAAGGTAGAATTTAACACTTCCTCTCCCTATCATTAAAAACTGCCTTTTTGAAGCAGGTACTTTGCACTTTTCAGGAAAGTACCAACTAAAAGATAAAAGGTAAAGGTTCCCCTCGCACATATGTGCTAGTCGTTCCTGACTCTAGGGGATGGTGCTCATCTCCGTTTCTAAGCAAAGAGCCAGCATTGTCCGAAGATGTCTCCATGGTCATGTGGCCGGCATGATTCAACACCAAAGGCGCACAGAATGCTGTATCTTCCCACCATAGGTAGTCCCTATTTTTCTACTTGCATTTTTTACATGCTTTCGAATTGCCAGGTTGGCAGAAGCTGGGACAAGTAACGGGAGCTCACCCTATTATGCGGCACTAGGGATTCGAACCACTGAACTGCCAACCTTTCGATCGACAAGCTGAGCATCTTAGCTACTGAACCACCGCATCCTTCTAAGTACCCACTAGAAACCTTCAAATACAAATTGCAGTTTGAAAGGAAGCAAACCTGTGAATGTCCGTGAGATTCTCGATGATCCGGGTCATAGTTGCCTCAAAGATGAGCTTTTGTAAAAGGCAACTGGACTGTGGAGTTTTTTGCCTTGAGGAAGAAGATTTATTTTATTTTATTTTTATTTTTGTCGCACAGTATATATAAGCATAAGCACGAAACGACTATACAACACATAAGCATATATATGAGCATGAGTATGTAATAACTATATTAATTGGATTTAACGAAGGAAAACAATAGGACAGGAACGGTAGGTACATTTGTGCTCCTAAGAGGTGCTTACAGACCTCTTAGGAATGGGGTGAAGTCAATGGTAGATAGTTTTTGGTTAAAGCTTTGGGGATTTTGGGAAGAGACCAGAGAGTCAGGTAGTGCATTCCAAGCATTAACAACTCTGTTATTGAAGTCATATTTTCTGCAATCAAGATTGGAGTGGTTAACATTAAGCTTAAATCTATTGTGTGCTCGTGTATTGTTGCAATTGAAGCTGAAGTAGTCTTCGACAGGAAGGACATTGTAACAGATGATTCTATGATGTTTCACTTCTATCTAAGAAGCTTTATTGTTTCCGGCAGGATGGTGGGGGCTATGGAAGGATTAGTTCTGACAGGATGGGGGTGGGTTGGGTGGGTAGAATGATCATATTTCTTTTTTTCCCCCCTCTTTGCAGTCCTCTGGTCTTAGCATTCTCCCTGAGAGCTCTTGAGGCCACAGAAAAAAAAGAAAGAATTAGGAGCCTCCCAATCCCCCCCTCCCCCCGCAATCCTGTCAGAACTAATGAAGTGAAACATCTTCCTCTTCTTCCTCAAGGGAAAAAACTCAGTCCAGTTGCCTTTTGAAAAAGTAGTTTGAACCTGTGAAATAGAACTCCCAAAGGGAATTGTTTGGATTTATTCTGGGGTATATCTATGATGATATACCTCCAAGTGAGAATCTACTTCCATGGTTTATGGCTACCTTCAGCCATTGTTCTCTGATCCATAAAGGCTGCTTTTATGATTTCTCATGAAGCCATAAAATTATCAGCAGGAACTATGGATTAATCGTTCTACAAGATTGCCAAATATATCTAAAGCAAAAGGATGGAGCTCCACAGAGCTCCACAGTAACATAAAATGTGCAGCTTATTTGAGTTCATATAAAAACGGCCAGCTTCATTTGGATTGGAACACAGCTTGAAGTTATTGGCACAACAGCACTCTTTACCTAAACCCCTTCCATCATCTTGGATGGCTTTCAAGGAATCCATGAAGTGATTTGGAGACGAGGTTGCAAAAATGGCTTGCAAATAAATACAGAGAGGTAATGAATTGTATTGGTGTAAATTAAATTAAATTTTGTTAGATTTTCCTTTATCTCCTGCCTCCATTTATTTCACTTCCTATTTCTTAATCTTTTCTTGACCGTTACATAATGTTGCTTACTCAGAAACTGCAGCCTGATGTGTGAATATGTATGCATTGTACCAACATAATTATCCTCACATTCAATTTGGCCTGAAAATAGCAATATTTCAGAAAGGCAATATGCTTTGGAACAACACCTTCTGTTTTTAAGATCTGATACTGCAAAAGCTTATGCAGAAGGTTTTTTTTTTAAAAAAAACTCAGGTAAATAAAAATTTGCTTTTTTATCCATTTGCTTTCTAAACAACTTTCCAAGTGAGCACATGCATTTTTATTGGTGATGAGAAAATTCTTGTCTTTGTCTCAGCTAAAAGCCACACAGATTTGAAATGAGAGACCAAGACGTTTTTTGAAACTTGTGGCTTCTTCCTGGACTGGTTCAGGCTCATCAGATAAGGTAATATTTGATTGGTCTGGTGGTTGTCCCAAAGCTTGATAGGAAATAGCACACAATAAATCTTCCATTTCAGAAAATATAAATATATTGGCATGAATGAAAAAAAAGGAGAAATGAATCCAAAATGGATGTGGTTTGGCATTACATTCTTCCAGTACTTTTAATCCTCCCAAGCCAGTCTTTAAACCTGTAATTCTCTAGTATAATTCTTTTTTTGAAATATTAACCAGGTCCATTCCAGCTTGGCTTCAATGACTTACAAGTTCAGTCAGACATTATAGCAGGTTAAAAAAAAAAACACCACACCATTCAAATCATATTATGTGGAATGACCTGTACTAAGAAAGAATGGTTCTTTGAGGGAGCATCTCAGAAAAGTGATGGAAGCTGAAGGGGACAGTTTCAGAGCTGCTGAGTTTTCTGATAGTCTTTCTATCTTTCCTGAAAGATTTTTCCTTTTCAGTTACCACCAATCACTCCATCTGTTACTGCACTTATAGCAGGCACGATAGGTCATTCCTTTATAGAATACAATTTTTGTTCACAGATTTTTTTTCTCCTCCTAGAGACCTATCTCTGCACCTAAACCAAAGAAACTCATTTCTTTTATTGTATCAAATGTGTTGACTATGCCATTTTTTCTTGCTGTTCTTTATGAGTTTTTTTCTTTTCTATTTCACCTTGACCAATGCATTAGCCCATTTTGTAGAAGGTTTAATACCCAATACATCTCTACATGTCAAACTATCGATCAAATGGCTTGAGAGACTGCTTGTCTTTCGAATACCGCATCAGTGAAAAATGCCCAACACTGATCTTTATTTTAAAATTTACTATATATATATATTTGGTTTTATCAGCCTTGTGCACAAAAGTGATCTAACATGATCCATCTTGAAAAACCTGCTTGCTGGAGTCCTTCTTTCTTTTCTTCTGAAAAGAAAGATTATAAATGCAACTACTTTCATCCGCTTTAGCAGAAATAGATCATAAGTTAATTGTTCATAACTAAATTTGCCTTTTTTTTTGATGCCTGTTTACATCATTTGTAGTTTACCATGAATTAATACTGCAGGTACCAATTCATCTTGACAGAGACATGGTGTTTAGTGTAAAATATTCTTATTTTGTACCTATGCAGAATAATAAATGACTGAGAACATTGCCCCCCTCCCCCGCATCTGATCAGCATGCATTCTGACACTTACCCATTCTCAGGAATGAACACTTACCCATTCTCACTATTTTAGGAATATCCAGGGGGGTCTTTTTTCCCCTTTTCTTTAAAAAATTTGAAAGCAGAGCAGCATGAGTTTGAACACAGTATGAAAGAATCTCTGGCAAAACACTTATTCAGTGTCAACAGCAAGGTTGTTACTAATGATTAAATCACTAACATCTAGAAAATCAATGCTACATTACGATCCCCTCTCTAACCTCTTGGTACCACAAATTGCAGTCACTTGCCTGCCCAGTTCACCAATGTATTATTTATAGGTCACTGCTTAACAGGAAAGGAAGAGATATTCCTTTCAGTATAAAGGGGGTTAACTATTTTCTTGCCTCAGTGAGAACAGTAGTAATTAATTGCGCACAAGTCACCAAGGTCACACTTCTTCTATCATGTCAATGTTAATTTATAATGACCTTATCTTAGACTGAAAAGAATGCTACAAAAAGAGGCCGATGCATGTATGTATAGAAGAAAGACACTACTATGCATATATGGAGGGGCAGATTTGAAGGCTAAATAAAGGGGGGAACGTAGACTATTGGTTTATATGTTGACAACTATAGTCAAATAAACGGATGCATATTTGTTTTTATTTGTATTGTATCTATCTATTGTTGGTTTTATCTGCCTGTGAACCGCCCTGAGTCCTTTGGGAGAAGGGCGGTATAAACATTAAATAATAATAATAATAATAATAATAATAATAATAATAATAATAATAATAATAATAATGCAGTCAGAATTCTACAGTCAGACATTGATTATTTTTTTAACATGGTTGTGAAACAAGGTGAAATTAAACTTGATGGAGGCTATAAAGCAGCTGTAATTTCACAGAGTATAGGAGAAGAATACATGGTAGAATTTTCACTCCGGGAGAAGGAATTTTGTTTTGCATCTTTTCATTTCCACTCTGCTGTTGAAACACTGAGCTCCAGCTGTATTAAAATTTGCTGTAAAGAGCATCTCTTGGCAAATTTCAAAAGATACCACTTTGGGGACAGATGCACAAGTAGAAATATTCCAGAGATGATTGCAGGGTAGTCTTTGGTGGAAACCTGATGAAAATATGGTTAAAGTAGGACCAAGTTGACCAAGAAACAAGCATTCTATACCGTACCCTCTCTTTAAATGGATTTGAGTCAGCCATCTCTTGACCAGATTGGCTTCTTCTCCCTTAATTCTGCCTATGATTATTGCATTGTTGTCTGCATTATCAATGACATAATTCCTGATTAGGGAGAGAATTTAAGAAATTGGTGGGATAATTTCCTGATTGTGAAACTATTAAGTAGTGAAACAGCTCTCTTCCTAGATTCTAAACCCTCTATCACTGGCAATTTTCAAACAAAGATTGGTCAATTATTTGTATGGGACGGGATAACTTGAGGTTTCCTGTCTTGTGCAGGGTTTTGTATTAGAATAGCACTTATATACCGCTTCATAGTGCTTCACAACCGTCTCTAAGCAGTTTACAGAGTCAGCATATTGCCCCCAACAATCTGGGTCCTCAGTTTCCTGATGTCGAAAGGTTGGAAGGCTGAGTCAGCCTTGAGCCTGATGAGATTTGAACTGCCAAACTGCTGGCAGCAGTCAGTCAACAGAAGTAGCTTGCAATACTGCATTCTAACCACTGTGACACCACGGCTCCAAAGACCTCCAACCCCCAATTCCATGGTTCTTTGATTTTTATATGATATAGTCTCCCAAGAAGTCTTTTTTTTTCTGTTGCCCTCCGCCGAATTGAACAAATATATGTGTCCCAGGATAATGTTGCAGAATCGAATCAGGGTTGGTCACCGGGACCAGAGGTTTAATCTCCCAAGTTTTCTGGTTTGTGCTGCAGGCCATCGTGGTGAGGCAGGAGTTCCCTGAGGATGGGCTCCAGCACAAGTCCAAAAGCTTGGAAGAATAAACCTCTGGTCCTGGTGACTGACCAAACTGGATCCAGAAGATTACAGTTATGGGGTGGAGTGAAGGAGATTGAATGGGTAAAGTTGCTAGAATTTTTTCTGAAAACATATTGAAGGACATTGCTTCTGGTTATAACTTTAAAATACATACAGTATATTTAGGATCTAGTGTGCAATACAACAGAGAAAACAAGCCCACATTGGGGTAGACTTTTTTGAGAATAATTTTGTGTGGGATTTAGCCATGATCTGCCTGTTTTGCTAAAATCTTAAAGCAATAATCAACATTCATATTTATTTATTTATTTATTTATTTATTTTGTCAAACACAACAATATATATAAGTATTAGCATGAAATAACCACATAAAGTGAATACAACCAAAGGGAACATTAGGACAGGAACAGTAGGCATGCTGGTGCTCTTATGCATGCCCCTTATAGACCTCTTAGGAATGGGGTGAGGTCAACAGTAGACAGTCTTAGGTTAAAGTTTTGGGGATTTTGGGATGAGACCACGGAGTCAGGTAGTGCATTCAAGGCATTAACAACTCTGTTACTGAAGTCATATTTTCTACAATCAAGATTGGAGTGGTTCACTTTAAGTTTGAATCTATTGTGTGCTCGTGTATTGTTGTGGTTGAAGCTGAAGTAGTCTTCGACAGGAAGGACATTGTAGCAGATGATTTTATAAGTTATGCTCAGGTCATGCCGAAGGCGACGTAGTTCTAAATTTTCTAAATCCAGAATCTGGTGGCATAATGTATTTTGTTGCGATCAGAGGAGTGGAGGACTCTTCTTGTAAAATATCTCTGGACACACATATGTGATGAATATTTTTAAGAGGTAAAATCTTATTCTCTTTATTGAATGAGTTTAACCAACTTTTGGAGTACCCATTTCTCATTCATCTTTAAAAGCATATGAGATATGCTGAGCTGTTGTGTGAAATATGACAGGGGAATCTGCTTGCCTCTATATTAGCTTGCATAAGCATTTATTTCTCAGTAAACTGCAAATGAAAATAGCTACTGATCAAATGCTCACATTTTGTCTATAATTAAATGCACCATCTGTTGTTCAATTTTATCATTCATCTCTCTCCACTTATTTTTCAGCCTCTCTAATTTGCTACCTACTCATTATATAAGATACATTACCTTTTTTACCCCATACCAATTTAGGTATTTTGTTTGTCATATGAACCACATTCACATGCTCTTTTCTGCTTCTGCATTTAACTAGTGGTGCACATTTTGAGCACATGGTTTGAAATGAATTGTTCTGCCCTCACTGGAAGTTTTTTGAAGTGCTTGGACCTGTCTGAAAGGGGTCTGAATTGAAAATAACTCTGTTTTGAAATTGAAACAGTGTCATTTTGGACTTGGAACTTATATGGCATACTCAGAACAGCCACAATGCACTTTCTGTAAAGTCGGAGCAGCTGAGTTTTAAGCTGAGTCGTTGGAGCTTAAAATATTTCATATTTGAAATGGTTTGCATGCCACTAAGTATTCATCTATTTCCTATTATTATATTGCAGAAACTTCTTTAGGCGGTAACCCTGTTGTGCTCAGTCATGTCATAAATTGTCTTGGGGTTTCTAATAATCAGTGGTGGATTTAAAAAAAATAATAATTACTTCTTCCCAATCTTGAAAAGAACTCCATATAATTAGTAATAATCAAAAGAAGGAAATTCTAAAGCCTTCAGCATGCAGATTTTTTTCTCAGTTTAGTGGGACTTTCTTCCTGGACACAATAAAGTTAGATCCATATGTTTGTCAGACTTTAGTTTGTCTAACCACAATTATTGTATAAGGAGCAATTATCTGGGTTGACACATGTTGATAATCCACAGTAGCTGATTTATTGTTCTATCACAAGCTAAGTGAAAAGCATAGAATAACTCAATATTTGGAATGAACCCAACAATCCCCCGACTTCAACATAGGAAGCAATCTATAGTGCTAAGCAACATGCCATTACAGTCACTAGAGACCTGACATTATGAACACAGCTGGATCTCAATGTACAAGTTCCTACTTAAATAGCCTGCTTAGACTATTCATGTGTAATTTAGCCAGTCTTTAGTGCTGACCTTTAGTGAAACAAAACCGAACGTCATCCTCAAAACAAATTCCATTTTGCCTTTATCTTAAACATGGCATCAGGGAAAGCCTTAATGATTTCATGATAACACTGAGTTCATTACAGACCAGTAGCTTTAATGACTATAACAATAGTTCCTTCATTTTTCACTCAGTTTCTTTGGGTTTTTGAGGTATATTCTATTTTCAAAACAGCTTTGACCAGATGAGGCCACCTAATACCTTTTAGACTTCACTACAGTCACTAACCAGAGTAATGTCTATTTCTGATTTACTTCACAGATTCTTAAATATTAAGAGGACTTACAGACCGCCAGTTCAAACAGACCTCTCCTTTATTCACGAACAACAGGAAGGAAAAAATACACGGCTCTAACGGAGCTATAATACACAGAACTGAACTGAATAACCGCTGACAGACTTCAGCACCCTGGCTAGCTAGCTGTCAAAACGCCAGCCAATAGGAACTCCCTCGGTTTCCCGCTCTTTCGGTTGCCGGCGCTTCAAACACTCTGATTGGTCGTGAGTCATCCTGGCTGCAACCGGTCGTAGGTGCGAGGACACAACACCCCTCACCCCTCGGATCGCGCAGTCATAGTCAGCCAAGTAAGCTGGCTGACGACGGCTACGATTGGAACGTCTGAGTACAACCTGCGGCGGAGGAGAGGAAGGCACTTGACTGTCCTTGTCTTGAACAGACGTCTCCGCCAATGGACAGCGCCCATTTGCAGCCGGCCCGGAAGTATCGTCAGGTAGGACTTCCGATATTGTGTCTTTCTGGATTGCTGGGAGCTCCGGTGAAGTGCTTTGAGATGCATATTCTGCTTGTGGTGCCAAATTGGGCGTCGGGTCATCACTATTGGCTGGGATACCCCTGGGAACAAAAGGGTCAGTTGCGAGGTCTGCAGGTGTCTGTCTCAAAAACTCTGTCGGCCGGGGAAAAACGTCTTGTTGAGGCCTCACTGTTGATTGGTTTTCCCCATCGGTGGCCAGGCGACGCCTTAGTTGATTAATGTGGCGTCTCCAGATGCGGCCGTCTGCCAGTTGGACCCTATAAGAATACGGCCCAGATAAGTGAACCACGTTCCCAGGTAGCCACTTCTCCGTTCCCCCAAAACACTGTGCATATACTGGATCCCCCAGGGTAAACTGCCTAGTCTGGCCCCCCAGTCCTGGAACCCGTTCAGGCGTATAAGAGGGGTGTAGCCTATCCAGTATGGTTCTAAGACGGCGGCCCATCAGCAATTCTGCGGGAGTCTGGTTTGTCAGTTGGCATGGGGTAGTGTGTTGGGCCAGCAAATACTGATTGACTTTCTGCTGCCAATCAGAAGTGCCCAATCGTCCCAACGCTTCCTTTGCTGACCGTACGGCTCGTTCTGCAAGGCCGTTTCCGGCCGGGTGGAACAGCGCCACGGGAGCATGTCTGATGCCCAAACTCGCTAAATACACTTGAAATGCTGCCGAGAAAATTGGGGCCCATTATCCGTTACCATAACATCTGGCAGCCCATGGGTAGTGAACAGTTTGTCTAATATTCTAATAACGGACTCAGCCGTGGTGGAGGTCATTAGGAACAACTCCACCCACTTAGAGTAAGCATCCACTATAATGATAAACGTCCGTCCTTGGAAGGGGCCAGCGAGATCTACGTGGATCCTTGCCCATGGCCCTCTGGGTGTCTCCCAGTCTTTGACCGGTGCCCCCGGGGGCGCCGCCGGGACAACTGACAAGTGTGACATCGACCTACCCATGTCTCTATTTCCGGTCTAATTTTGGCCACCACACGTAGCCGTCCCAGGGCCTTCATGCGTCCTATCCCCGGGTGAGCTGCATGTAGGCACGTTAGTATTTGTGGCCTTAGGGACACTGGAACTACGACCCGGCTACCCCATAATAAACAACCGGCTTGGGTAGACAGCTCGTTCCGCCTGCGACTGTATGGTAGGTATTCTGGTTGCACCTCTCGATCCGGCCAACCCCTGCGAACCCAATCCAAGACTTGCGCCACCACGGAGTCCTTTCTCGACTCCCTGCAGATATCTAGTGCAGAGAGCGGGCAGCCGGACTCTTCTATCAGGAGAACGGGCCAGGACGGGGCCGGGTCAGAAATTGAGAGGGGCAAAGGACAACGACTCAGTGCGTCAGCATGGCTAATATCCCTTCCTGGTCTATGTAATAGCCGATACGAATAGGCTGCCAGGAATTCAATCCAGCGTGACATTCGGGGGGACAAAATTTGGGGAGATGGCCGGTCACCGGCCAGCAACCCCAAAAGGGGCTTATGGTCTGTGACCAGCAAAAAAAACCGACCATACAAGTAATCATGGAAACGTTTGATACCCGCTACTATGGCAAGCGGCTCTCTATCCAGCTGACTGTAGTTGCGTTCAGCTGAGGAAAGGGTGCGTGAGTAAAATGCCAAAGGAGCTTCTCTTCCATTCGGAAGAATATGACTAAGGACAGCCCCGATGCCACAGGGCGAGGCGTCACATGTCAACGACAAAGGTAGGTGCTCATCGTACTGTACTAAAACGGCGGATGAAGTGAGGAGCTGTTTGACAGCGGCAAAAGATGCTGCTGCATTCCGGTCCCAGACCCAAGGTGCCTCAGCGTCTAACAGGCGGTGGAGTGGCTCTGCGATAGTGGCCTTATGGGGCAAAAATGTCGCGTAAAAATTTAGAAGCCCCAAGAATGATTGGAGTTCTGCCTTATTGGATGGCGTAGGGGCATTTTGGATTGCTGCTATTTTGGTGGCCGTGGGGTGGATGCCCTGAGCATCCACTAAAAAACCCAGGAATTCTACTTGTTGTACTCCTATTTTGCACTTGCTTTTTTTTAGTTTCAATCCGGCTCTTGAACGGACTAATACTTCCCTTACTTTGGTGACCAATTCGGGCATGTCAATGGCGAAATCAATACGTCATCAAAGTAAGGGACGACCTGGAATCCCCTGGAGCAAGCGTTCCATGAGACTCTGGAAGATTCCTGGGCGACACTAACTCAATTGGAGTCGTGTGCATTTGAAAGCACCCGGTGAGTGACGATAGTCTGCGCTAATGCAGTCTCATCATCCACCGGAAGCTGTTGATACGCTTGGGCCATATCTAATTTGGCAAACACACGGCCCCGCCCCAGTGAGTGTAAGAGGTGCTGGACCACCGGCAGTGGATAAGGATTATGCTGAAGAGCTTTGTTGATCGTCCCCTTATAGTCCGCACAGATCCTCATGGATCCGTCGGGCTTAAGGGGAATTACGATAGGTGTTTCTCATTTTGAGTGGTCTATTGGAACCAATACCCCTTGCGCTATCAATTTATCCAGCTGTTCATCCACCTTGGGCCTCAAGGCCAAAGGAACTCGCCTCGGTTTGAGGCGAATGGGTGTAACCTGTGGGTCTAAACTTAGGGAAATAGGAGATCCTCTGTATTTACCCAGATGTTCGTCGAAAACATCAGCGAACTCTATAGCCAATTGGGAAGACACCTCCTGGCTTGTGCTGTGGATCCCGGTAACATTCAGATCTAGGGCAGCAAACAAGTCTAACCCCAAAAGGCAGGGCAGGTCACTCTTAACAACAATAATGGGCAGTCGGCCATCAAAGTTACGATATGATACCCTGAAGGTATCTGAGAGGTCAGATAAATTGTTAGCAAGGAGAAAGCATCCGAAACGTTCAACATACACGTCCCACAATTCAGCTGATGGGACGAATGGCGAGAAAATCGGCAAATTGTTCGCCATGAGGAGAGCTGTGAGGTGACAGATCCTAACGTGAGCGGCACAATAAATCGATTTCGAGCGGCAAAAAAAACTCGGGTTGGCGTTCTCCCACCTTCGTCGCCAGTATTAAGTATCAAGAGAACTTACGGACAGCCAGTTCAAACAGACCTCTCCTTTATTCAGGCTCAACAGGAAGATAAAACATACACGGCTCTAACGGAGCTGGAATACACAGAACTGAACTGAATAACCGCTGACAGGACTTCAGCACCCCGGCTAGCTAGCTGTCAAAACGCCAGCCAATAGGAACTCCCTCGGCTTCCCGCTCTTTCGGTTGCCGGCGCTTCAAGCACTCTGATTGGTCGTGAGTCATCCTGGCTGCAACCGGTCGTAGGTGCGAGGACACAACAATGTCAAATTGGCATTGTTTTGCAATACCGTTGAGTTCATTTTATAGGATAGGTTAATGAGGGAATCATAACATTCAGATAACCCTGAAAGTAGCAATTTTAAACAGAGTGAATTCCTACAATATTTACAAATGTGGTGTAAGCATAGCTTGGGCCTTCTAATGTAGCTCCAGCATTTATATTCTAACTATATTACAGACCCTCTCTGATGGAATACTACAATATTATGTATAAATTCACAACAGGTGTGCTACAGTATATATAATAAATCTGCTAAATTGCCATTGTTAGAAGACAAGATATCTACACTACATAGAATTTGTGGACATTCTCCATAAACTTTAACCAAGTGCTTTGTTCCATATTTGCTTTTCCTAAAAATCTGATTTGTAGAAAAAAGAAATATGAGTTTGCTTTTCTGAGAAATCAACCGTCTCAAATACAGTCAGAACTGAAAAAGCTTCTTAGATGAGGAACATCTTCCAGGAAAAACAAGGAAGTCCAGTTGAAAAAGCATCTTTGGGACAATGACCTGAGACTCTCCATTCATATACTCAAATATAGTATTTTTTTCCTTTTTTCTTTGCTTCATTACAAGAGAAAGCAGCAAAATTAAGCAAGTTACTCTTATTTTGACTTTGTTTGGCAGAGGTATTGGAATTAATTAGGAATCATGTACTCACATCCAGGAGTTAAACGTATGGCTTTCTGGAACCAAGTAGAGTAGAGGCTAAATAATATCATAGCCACCAAGTTCCTTCTAATTATTTTCTGAAATGTATGCTTAACCTAAAGACTGGGAAGTAAGTGATGTTAGATTTAGATAATTGCTCTCAAATTTTTAGAAATTTCCATTTGGGAGTAATAGACTGTGCGTATGTGTATGCCATTTATACAGAAAGCTAGTTCCACATTTATATAAACAAGAAATGGTCTGAGGACCTCTATTTCTTCAAATAAATGGAAATGCATAGTTATGTTCTCTTTCGTTTATTGTATTGACCTTCATTCTTCAGATGCTCTCATTTTGCATTTTGGAAGAAAACAAATTCTATTGAGAATGAAGCAATGCCCTGGCATTCATAAATGCTGCTTGGCATCACTTTCAATGGAAAACTAGAGACTATCCTCCCTGTGGAAATTTAAGTTTGAGCAAAAGATTTGGTGAGGAGCTTCATGGTTTCTGTTGGATTGCCTCTGCACAAAATGTTGAAGTTAAGGACCTTGCATTCAAACACAGATACAGTTTTATACAAGGGCAGATGGTACAAAAATCCAGTAGAAAGTTGGCTATGCTAAGCAACCAATTATGCTGGATGATTTATTCTCATTACAAGATTCCATACAAAACAATTAAGCAGTGTCAGTGATGTGTGTTATACATTTCAGGAGGATGTGATTATTCATTCATTTCTCAGCTGGTGTAACTACCATAGAAGGCAGATATGTCTTTCTTCCATCCCAACCTTCAGGTGGGGGGAGGGGACTGAAAATTGTTAGCAAATAACAAATTTATCTCTTGTTGAAGTGTAGGATGTTCAGAAGTTTAGGAAAATGGTTGCAGCTTCTAACTTCTCAAGATTTTTTGCCCATATTCTTACATCCTGGAAAAAGAAGAAATGGGAAAGAATACCATCAAAAATAATTATCAGATCTTTTGGAACAGGAGAAGCTGCTGATTGATAGAACTGAAACTTTGGTGGACTGGTGGACTGGTAACCAACAGCTTCATTCATTATCCTGAGGAAGCTAGTTTTAGATTTATTCCTTAGGACTATCGGTCTCTCTGACCAGTTTGGTAGCTATGACATCAAAATCAGGGGTGAAATGCTCCCGGTTCGGACCGAATTGCCCGATCCCGTAGCGATGGCGGCAGGTGGTTCAGAGAACCGGTAGCAAAAATCCCCGCCCCTGCCCCCATCCCAGCTGAGCCGTGCAATCATCAGAGTTTTTTTTTTTTAACTTTTAAAAGCATTTTTTCTTCGGCTGAAAAAATGCTTTTAAAAGTAAAAAAAAAGCCTCTGATGATTCAGTGGTTCAGCTGAGATCGTCAGAACCCTTTAAAAGCATTTTTTTCTACAACCTCTTCGGCCAAAGAGGCTGTAAAAATGCTTTTAAAGGTTCTGGTGATCAGGCAATTCAGCTGGGATCGTCAGAACCCTTTAAAAGCTTTTTTTCCTCTGACGATCCCAGATGAGTTGCCTGATCATCACAGGCTTTTAAAAGCATTTTTTTAAACAATCTCTTTGGCCGAAAAGGTTGTAGAAAAAATGCTTTTAAAAGTAAAAAAAAAGCCTCTGATGATTCAGCGGTTCAGCTGAGATCGTCAGAACCCTTTAAAAGCATTTTTTTCTACAACCTCTTCGGCCAAAGAGGCTGTAAAAATGCTTTTAAAGGTTCTGGTGATCAGGCAATTCAGCTGGGATCGTCAGAACCCTTTAAAAGCTTTTTTTCCTCTGACGATCCCAGATGAGTTGCCTGATCATCACAGGCTTTTAAAAGCATTTTTTTTAACAATCTCTTTGGCCGAAAAGCTTGTAGAAAAAATGCTTTTAAAAGTAAAAAAAAAAAAAGTTGGCCATGCCCACCTAGTCACAATACCCCCCAAGCCACACCCACAGAATTGGTAGTAACAAATTTTACATTTTACCCCTGATCAAAATGTTATATTAGAAATCACTAATATGTTCATTGCTACATTATCACATCCCACCATATCATCATGCCTAGGCCATGATGAGGAGAAAGCTCTCATGGACAGCCCACCAGATTTTGTGCAGCATGCCAAAAGTCACATTCCCAAAGTGCTCGGAACAAGGATTGCTTCTGGAATTTTAAGTTGCAAAATCAATGCTGGAAGCATCTAAAATTTAAGGGACTCATTTCACCCCTGAAAATATTCTAAATTACTCCAAAATATAAGGAAGTGTCATATTTTTGGCTCTATTCTTAGGGTGATAAAAATATCGCTGGCAGAGTACATATTGCATGTGACTATATGTTTTACAGTTTTGTCATATTAAAAAAAACCCTTTGAACTCTCTCTCAGTTTTAGGTTTTTACAAGAAAGATTAAAACTGTTGTATTATCTGACTCGGCCCCACACAGTCACACATGTATATTTCTATTGTGACTATGGGTGCTTTGGCTGGAGGGAACTTTTTTTGATTTCTTATCTCTCCGTATTAATTTTCAATTTAATCGATTGCAGTCCTACATGATGTTTCAAGGTCCATTTTAGAACTGTGTGCGTATCTCATACTTTTCTTGGCTGCTGGCATATTACTCCTTGTTTGTTACCTCCTGTGGTGTTGACTCACAACTCTTATTCACTGGGGATGAATCCAGTGGTATCATTCTCTTAACAGATGCCATTGCAATAATGGAATAGTTTCTTAATATGCTACCCCCTGTAGACTGTGCCACTTTTGCTCCAGAGGGCATCTCATTGTGTAAATAGAAGTGAACTCATTCAGTGTTGGATATAGCTAGCGTGAACAATAAAATCTGTCACCTGTGGTTAGAGCAGAGCTTAAGGTAGAGTTGGAAGAAGTCAGTTCATTAATCATTAAACTTTATTGGGGATAGATTTTTTTTTTTGCGTTGGTATGCCTCTTGAAAATGAGGCAATTAAATAGCAACAGTTTAAAACTGGAATAGCTGTCTATAAAGTGTGAAAAGAGACTTGTCTGTTACTGCAGGAGAAAGTGTGAACTGGAAACACCCACTTAGATAAGCGACAAAATCTTGAACTTAATATGAAAGGCCAAACTCTTCAATTGGATCTTAGCAGCTCTTTATAGACTAAGAATAGAAAAGATGTTTTGGTTGCAGTCATCTGGTGACCTATAATGTAAGTTTTTACAAGACTACAGCTAACAAGACAAAAGCCTCAGCACTTTGAGAGTGCATCAGTCTAACCATGGATGGAATATGCTTAGCAGAGGAAAAAGCTTTATTAACCACACTTCATTAAAACTTCCTTCTGCCATACACCAGTTTTATGTCCTTCCAATTCCCACCAGAACTGTCTGCTTAGCTGACTTTTTCCACATTCAGAATTCTCAAAGACACATTGAGAAATGCCTTTTAAGATGTTTATCTAGTTGAAAGAAACTGAAGGCATCAAAAATAAAAAAAGGAGTAAATTTATCCAATAAGGAATCAAGTAGATTCTGTTACTATATTAATACATGTAATTACACTATGACATCACCAAGGGCAGATGAATCTCTTGTAAAATGAAGGTGATTCTGTCTGGATCTTCCTCTAGAACAGGGGTGTCAAACTCAAGGCCTGGGGGCCCATGGGTTGCTTAGATCTGGCCTGTGGGGTCTCTCTGGAAACAGCGAAGGACTAGCCTGCAGTGCCTCTGCCAGTGAAAATGGAGCTCGGGAGGGCTGCACGCAGCCCTCTTGAGCTCCGTGTTCACTTGCAGAGGGTTGCAGGAGGCCGCCACAGCCAAAAAATAGCTTGGGAGCCTGTTTTCTCTGGCAGAGCACTTGGGCCACCACAGGTGCCCCAGACACAAGTGACATTGAGCTGGCCACACATTTCCTGGCCACACCCACTCCCCCCCCAGGTCAAACACAATCCTGATGCAGCCCTCAATGAGTTTGACACCCCTGCTCAAGAGAGAGAGAGAGAGAGAGAGAGAGCGCACAGGATAGCACATCTACCAATCTAGCAGTTTGAAAGCATGCAAATGCAAGTAGATGACTAGATACCACATATAAGTATGCGGAAAGGTAACAGTGTTCCATGTTTTGCCATATACTCTGTGTTGCAGTGTGATGTCATGCCAGCTACATGACCATGTAAATGTCTTCAGGCATTACTGGCTTTTTGGCTTAAGAAACAGAAATGAGCACACACACCCCTAAAGACAGTCATGACTACTGGGGTAAAACCCACAGGGACACCTTTTTAACCTCCATGCTCTAATTCCCAATTTCAATTCTTTTTTCCCTGTTGCAGACATATCTCAAATAAGGATGAGAATTGGACATCTGGATTTCATGCTGGCCCAAAGAAAGGGTCCCCTCCAGAAAAATCAGGAAACCTTACAAATTGCTAGTGAGATGGAACCAGAGAATACTAGGTGAAAGCCTCCAAGGTGCCCCGAGACTATGATTCTTGCTATAAAGACTTTCTCCTGGGATGGTCATGCCTACTGATTTGTAAAGACACAGGTGCTTCAGGCCGAATCTTCAAACACAAGCTATTGATTTCATGAGGTTGATAAATAGAAAAAGCAAAACGCCCATTAGTATCAGTAGGAGATTCTCTAAACATAAGAGACATAGCTCAGAAGGTTGTTCCTTGCAAGACTAGTGTTATCACTCACAGCTAAACCAGAAAGGAAACATGACTAGATGAGCTACTTCTACTATGTTGTAAGGTTACATTAACAGAATCTTGCAAATCTTCCCTCCCCCACTTTTTAACTGCTTGATCCATTAGGGTAGGTCCTTCGTAAGTTTCTTTCTCTGACAGTTAAACCACTGGGGGCTTCTCTTGTCTGATTGTTTCCTAGGCAGCATCTTTCCTCTCCTTTCCTCATGCTCACCCATGCATCCCATTACATTAACTTTTCGAAAAGCATCATCTGCTAGAAGCATAGAACCTTACTATTTTCTGAAATGGTATAATCAGGGTCCTCAAACTACGACCCCTGGGCTGGATACATGTATGAATGTTTGTGTTGCTGCAGAGAGTTTCCCCCTTTGGGGTCTTTTTGTGGGGTCAGAGGGGAGCAGACATTCTGACTAGAGGTCTGCTTCAGCCTCCTGGTATGGGGCTTTAGACAAAGGCTGGAGGGAAGCTCTGCTGGTGGCAAAAGCTGGAGGGCCTTGTTCCATTGGGACTACATCATATTATTATTATTATTATTTATTAAATTTTTATACCGCCCTTCTCCCGAAGGACTCAGGGTGGTTTACAGCCATAATAAGAAACAACAACAATATACACATAAAATCATAATTTAAAAAACTTATTATACAAATGGCCGAATTAAAACAGTTAGAATAAAACCCCAAATTTTAAAATGTTAAAACATTAAAACTAATTAAAATCCTATTAAAATTCTATGCCAGTCCTGCGCGAACAAACAAATAGGTCTTCAGCTCTCGGCGGACAGTCCGAAGGTCCGGCAGTTGCCGAAGTCCAGGGGGAAGTTTGTTCCAAAGGTTGGGAGCCCCCACAGAGAAGGCCCTCCCCCTGGGGGCCGCCAGCCGACATTGCTTGGCAGACGGCACCCTAAGGAGTCCCTCTCTATGAGAGCGTACAGGTCGGTGGGAGGCATTCGGTAACAGCAGGCGGTCCCGTAAGTACCCTGGCCCTAAGCCATGGAGCGCTTTAAAGGTAGTCACCAACACCTTGAAGTGCACCTGAAAGACCACAGGTAGCCAGTGCAGACTGCGCAGGAGAGGTGTTACATGGGAGCAACGTGTGGCTCCCACTATCACCCGCGCAGCTGCATTCTGAACCAACTGGAGCCTCCGGGTACTCTTCAAGGGGAGCCCCATATAGAGAGCATTACAGTAGTCCAAGCGAGAGGTAACCAGAGCATGAGTGACCGTGCATAAGGCATCCCGGTCGAGGAAGGGGCACAACTGGTGAACCAGGCGAACCTGGTAAAAAGCCCTCCTGGCGACGGTCGTCAAATGATCTTTGAAAGACAACCGTCCATCCAGAAGGACGCCCAAGTTGCGCACCCTTTCCACTGGGGCCAATGATTCGCCCCCAACAGTCAGCCGCGGCTGCAGCTGACTGTACTGGGGTGCCGGCATCCACAGCCACTCCGTCTTGGAGGGATTGAGTTTGAGCCTGTTTCTCCCCATCCAGACCCGTACAGCTTCCAAACACCGGGACAGCACTTCAATGGCTTCGTTGGGATGGCCTGGGGTGGAAAAGTACAGCTGCGTGTCGTCAGCGTACAGTTGGTACCTCACCCCAAAGCCATTGATGATCTCACCCAGCGGCCTCATATAGATGTTGAACAGGAGAGGCGAGAGACTCGAACCCTGCGGCACCCCACATGTGAGGGGCCTCGCGGTCGATCTCTGCCCTCCTGCCAACACCGTCTGCGACCAGTCAGAGAGATAGGAGAACCACCGATAAACGGTGTCTCCCACTCCCAAACTCCCTAACCGATGCAGCAGGATACCATGGTCGATGGTATCAAAAGCCGCTGAGAGGTCTAATAGGACCAGGGCAGAGGAACAACCCCTGTCCCTGGCCCTCCAGAGATCATCAACCAATGCGACCAAAGCCGTCTCCGTACTGTACCCGGGTCGGAAGCCAGACTGGAACGGGTCTAGATAGACAGATTCCTCCAGGTATTGGGGTAATTGACGTGCCACCACACTCTCAACAACCTTCGCCACAAAGCGAAGGTTGGAGACAGGACGATAATTTCCTAAAACAGCCGGGTCCAGGGAGGGCTTCTTGAGGAGGGGCCTCACCACCGCCTCTTTCAAGGCGGTGGGGAATACACCCTCCATCAGAGAAGCATTTATAATCCCCTGGAGCCAGCCTCGTGTCACCTCCTGTGTGGCCAGCACCAACCAGGAGGGGCACGGGTCCAATAAACATGTGGTGGCATTCAACCGCCCCAACAACCTGGAACTGGAAATATCCTGGAACTGGCTGACCATTTCAGCCTGCTGAGCCTCCAGGCCTGGACAACGTTCCTCCAGGCCTTCCTGTCCTCTACCATCCTCTGGAGTCCATTTAAGCTCATACCTACGGTATGAGCTTCAGTGACTCCATCCAGCCACCTCATTCTCTGTGGTCCCGTTCTTCTTTTGCCCTCAATCTTTCCCAGCATTAGGCTCTTCTCCAGTGAGTCTTTACTTCTCATTAGGTGGCCAAAGTATTTCAGTTTCATCTTCAGGATCTGGCCAATAAGTTAAATAATTAAATGAATAACATTCTTGAATTGACCTTGATGGTTTTTTAAAACTCTGTGTCTAGCCTTCACACCTGAAACTCTGGTCTGGATCCCCATCCAAGCTTTAATCAATTGAGCTTTTGAGATAGGAAAGATCAGTTAAGTGTTTTCCTCCACTGAAGGTGCTAAACTTACTGTTTTGAAATTCCTACGGTATTATGCCTGTTTATAAATAGTTTCAAACTTGTATAAATGTTAATAATTATTCCTAGACATAACGGTATATAAAGTATTTCCTTAAATTGATTGCTGGGTCTTTTCAGCTTTCAGGGTCAGGTTTTGCTAGATTATATTTCTTTCTATGTTATCCAAAAGGGCATCTTTGCTTTTGAGTTTTATTAAAAACAGAATAACTTGGAAGGAGATAAATCCAGTAGCTGGGAGCTAGTAGGGAAATCAGGAACTGCTGCACTTCTCCTACAAGTCAGGATTGCAATTTTGGAAAGATGTCGCCTTAAATGAGGGCAGATTTTTTTCAATGCTTTATAAAAAAAATATGAAATCGATAAAGATAAGATTTTTCTGTCTCTCTTCCAATTCTAGAATTTGGCATCATCCAACAATGAGAGTACAGAGAGGTAAATTGTTTTAGCAAGATGTGAGCAAGATGTGATTATGATGATCAGGTTTTAAATAGGCATTAGATTAATTGATGGGGAAGGAAGTAACCAGCTGTTTCCCTGCATAGCATCCATCCCCAGCTCAGAGGCAGCAGGTTCCTCAGTCCAGGTCTTTTGAGCCAGAGTAAGCCATGGCTTCGTATTCTGTTTGTCACATTTTGGAAAATGACATGTAGGACTTCTTGTGGATTCCTTTGGCTGATGTTCAAACCGTGAGATGGACAGCATATAAATTCAATCAAGTAAATAAATAAAACACTGCTTCCAGAAGAATGGAGTAAAAGTTCTGGACTTTGGTTCATCCAAAGTGGTTCTTGTCCCTTATTGTTCCCCACAGATGTTAAATCTGAGAGAATGCACATGTTGCGGCCCATTGGCCACTGGCCCCTCCAGCAGCCGAATCAGAGGAAGAGGAGGTGTGGGAGTCAGGGTCAGTATCAAGGCAACCTGAGAACTCCGAGGGGGAAGAGGTAGTGGAGCTGGCAGAGAGAGACAGAGGTAGAGCCTGGGCTGTCCGTCAGCCCTCAGATGGAGAGTCAACAGTCCCCAGGTCTGAAGGTGGATGATGAGAAAGAAGAGGAACAGCTGGGTCCAGTGCCTAATGGCAGATGCATGGAAGGCAGAGGAAAGGAGAGCAGTGGAAATGTGTGGGCCAATCCTTGGGAAGGAAGAACCACTGCTGCTAGCGAAGCCCCACCCTAGCTCTGGGGAGAAAAGGCAGGGGGTGGAGATGAATAGATTTGGCATTCATCTTCCAGCTGGACGGACTTGTTCGCCTGCGGTGAAAGAGAATTTTTTTCCTAATAAAATAAACTTTGAGCTAACTTCAGAGGGTTTGTTGAAGTTTGAGGAGCTGGGTCAGAACAGCACATGTCAGAGTCTGTGACATCCAGAGTCGCCAGGGGAGCATTTCATCAGGTTCGCCTGATGCGCCAGTTGCGCCCCTTTCTTGACCGGGACTCCCTTTGCACGGTCACTCATGCCCTCGTTATCTCTCGCTTGGACTATTGCAATGCTCTCTACATGGGGCTCTCTTTGAAAAGCACCGGGAGTCTCCAGCTAGTCCAGAATGCGGCTGCGCGGGTAATAATGGGAGCACCACGTTGCTCCCATATAACACCTATCCTGCGTGGCCTGCACTGGCTGCCGGTAGCCTTCCTGGTGCAATTCAAGGTGTTAGTGCTCACCTTCAAAGCGCTCCATGGCTTAGGACCGGGCTATTTATGAGACCGCCTTCTGCCACCGATAGCCTCCCAACGACCTGTGCGCTCCCACAGAGTGGGCCTGCTCTGGGTGCCATCAGCCAAACAGTGTCGGCTGGTGGCCCCCAGGGGGAGAGCCTTCTCTGTGGCAGCACTGACCCTATGGAACGAGTTACCTCCAGGGCTATGTCAACTTCCCGACCTCCGAACCTTCAAGCGGGAACTGAAGACTCTATTATTCAATCGGGCGGGACTAGCCTAAGTGTTTTAATTTAATTTTAACTTAATTTTAACTTAATTTTAATGTATTAATCTATTTATAATTTTAAATTTTAAGGGTTTTATATCGGTCTATGACCGTTTTAGTTAATTTGGCCTGTTAAATATTTTGTTTTAAATGCATTTTAAATCTGGGATTTATATTGTGTATTTATGTGTTTTAAATAAGGCCTGAGTCCTTCGGGAGAAGGGAGGTATAGAAATTTAATTAATAAATAAATTTAATTAATAAAATAAAATGAAAGAGGTCAAAGTTCCACCCCTTTTTCTGCCATCACTCAAAGCAACGTTGTAATGTTTGATATGATAAAGTTAATGAGGATTTTAAAAATCATTTTGTTATATGTGCCATATTAAGAATATGGAATAGGTGTGGAACTAGTATCTTTGCAAGTATCTTTGTAGCTCTCAGCTCTCATTTTATAGATGAGAAATAATAAGCAGACACAAATGGTTAACGTATGCTGAGATACTATAATTTGGTCAAGAGGAATGGAAAATAAAATCAAGAGATGAACTTGTGGCATAATTGTCAGCTGTTTTCTTCTTTATAACCAAAAATTAAAGCAGACAAAATAATTTATACTTTTGAACATTGTAAGACTGAGTTGCAAGTAGAATTGTGCAGTACTCTAATTCTAATATTACATGTTACTTCTTAATGCATACTGTATATCAGAAGAATAATTCCGGTTCTGCTCGGAGTCGTGAATTAATTAATTCAATTTGTGTTTGCAGACCTTATCCTTTGGTATGTGGATTAGGTCTGGGTGACTTATATGGGAGTTTGAGAGATATTGGGTAAAGGATCCCCCCCCCCGGTTGCTATTTTTACTTGATTAATTTAGTTTCAGCTTGACTGTCAATTATCCAGTCAATTATCCAGAAGACGCTGATTCTCAGACCATTGCGGGTTCTGTTAATGTTTTAAGGGAATATGGAAACAGCATAAAGAATAAAATAATTTTGGATATAAAACTTATACATTATTAAATTAAAGGGACTTTCACCACAGAACAGAGGAAATGGAATCTGCAACAAAATATTCTTTTTCAAAGATTTCCAGTCAGCCATTCCTTCAAGCGAAGCAACCCACTTCAGTCCGCCAAGCATACCACATTCATGTTATGCTTTTATTTTTACTAAGGATGCTGCTTCACCCTGCTTATTCTCTCTCTGAAAAATTGCTGTTATGCCAGCTTTGGGATTTGTTGAATCATGCAGTTATCCCTTTTGTTCCCAGCCTCCTATTTTGGCTCTATTTCTGTTTGCTTCATTGCCCAAATTCACAGTTAGAGGGAGAAAAAGAAGACGATAGAACTCTTCTTAATCTTCTTTATTTTATTTCCTGCCATAGCTCCTTCCCCAGTTCTACACTACTTTACCCTGTGCTAATACGTAGCTAAAAATATTTATTCTACGGTGGGGTTGATTTGCACACATACACACAACTATATAAATTGACCGAGAAATGAGAAAATACCTGACAACTGAGATTGAAACATTTCAGAAAACAAATCAAAGATAATATGGAGTCGCAAATGTATAAATTCATAACTGAGAGAAATAGGAAAAATGATTGCATGGAGGATAAACAAAAAAAATTCTCTTTTTCATATCCCTTAAGTATTATATCGCTTACTGCAAAAATTTAACACTTATTTCAATAACACGAACGTTCTGTTGGAAAATCTACAGGAGAAAAACTAAAAAAAAGTTGATCTTAAACCATGAGTAAATTTTAACTTAATATTCTTGAGTTCATGGGCTAGAAGGGGCTTATATTTTGCCCAGCTTCAATTTCTTAGCACAATGCAAAGATATTTTCTATCATGATATGCTGCAGGTTTCCTTTAAATTTTTTTTAAAAAGGGTATTACCAAAATCCTGCGGTGCTATTGTATTTAGAGAGCCATCCAGCAAGCACTGAAAGCAACTATTGTTTGCTCCTTAGGCCTTTCATTTTCAGATTTCATGAATCATTAGGTGAGATGCTTTTTTATGAAAAGGATTATTCATTGTTGGGTCAGGAATTGAATAAAAGATGTGGCTGTAGGATAAAGTTTCGGATGAAAAAACTTTAAGACACACATATAGAGCACTGCTAAGCTTTCTAGGTTTATATGAAAGATTGGGACTCGTATGAAACCAATTATCCCTCGGGTTTTTGTTTTTTTTAATTAATGGGACACACTCCATAACTGCCCTTTTTAAAAAAAAAATCATACTAGGAAGTTGTGATGATAAGAATAATGTTACTAATAAGGAAAGAATGAAATGTACACATTTGTTTTGGTTGCTTTTGAAGACTTCCCAAATGTTTTTCATTTCTGTGTAAAGAGCACATTTGCAGACATGGCTTAGCAAGGACATTGGCATATTAAAAGGGACATGATAAGACATGATATCAATGCGATGTGTGTGTTTTCAAATTAGTGCTGACTTCTGGTGATTGCCCGGACAAGTTCCTGCAGTTTTCTTAACAAGGTTTTTGAAAGTACCGTTAGTTTGTCCTTGCTTTCTTCCTGGAGCTGGAGAAAGTGACTGGCCCAAAGTCATCCAGCTGGATTTATGGCTATGGTGGGACTGGAATTCATGGTTTCCCAGCCTGATATTTTAACCACTACACCACACTGGTTCTTGGGGTATCAGTGGTTCTCCCAAAAGTGAATCTGTGGACAGCACAGACTCCCTTGTTTCTTATGCATGATATTGGCACTTCTTCTGTTCCTATGTTTCATGGGCAGATGCTAATAGAATGATGAAAACTTGCAGTGTAGTGATGCCCTTTCATGCTTTTTGTAGTGAAAAACACAGGAATGACCTATAAACTGACACTTACATGTTGTTTCCTACCTTTCCTAAGGTTACAGGTATTCATGCTGTTAAGTTCTGGAAGTAACGAGGCTGGAGACCAGGGTAGTGACAACAGCTCTTTAATATAGGGTGAACCCAGCAACAGGCTGGGGGAAAAACCTCTCCTTTTATACAGTTCTACTGGAGGCTTCGTCCAATCAGCAACGTGCTGATTTCCCGCTCAAATATTTAAAGGTACAAACATGAATACATAACACTCCTCCCCTCCCAGAAAACACTTTGCCTCTATTTACATATTTATTTACATGTTATTTTTCGACGTAGTCACGCAAATAACCTGGGCGTCTCCTAGTTCTTTCTGACCTGCGCGGTTCAGTTCTGGGTGGTGTTTTGAGCTGGTCGGAGGGGCTGTTTTCCTCCCAGCTCTTTCTCTGAGCCAACGGGCTCCGGATTATTGGCCGACTTTTTCTTGGCCATCCGCCTTGGATTATTTTTGAAACTTTCCCTGCTGTTTCCTCGAACCTGATGGCGCCGCTGGAACTCTGGGACCTCAGCTAAGTCTTGCGCCCCCGGTCATTGTCAGCTGTGAATTCAAATTGGTATTGGTCATGTTCTGTTTCATTTGGTTCGGTTTGATCAGTTATTCGCTTCTTAACTGATCTATGTGGCGCCTCCACACTCGGTTGTCTGGTAGCTCTACCACGCACGATTTTGGGCCGGTTATCTTTATTATTTGTCCTGCGAACCAACTAGGGCCGCCCCATAGTTTCGGCCCACACCCGGTCGCCTATGCTCATTTCCTTGTCTTTTCTAGTTCCCCTTGTAACCCTCGGTGTGTAATGGGGTTCAAACGGTCAAGTGGGCATCGGAGTTTCCGTCCCATTAGTAATTCGGCTGGGCTTTTCCCGTGGCCGTGCTTGGGGTTCTGTGCTGACGGCTAGGAAAGTCTATTTTTGTTTGCCAGTCACCTGGCTTGAGCCTGACAATGCCTCCTTAGCGCCCGGACGGAACGCCTGCAAGGCCATTCGACGAGGGTGGAAAGGCGCAGAGAGGGCATGTCGGATGCCCTCCTCTGCCAGGTATTCTTCAAACTGGGCTGCCGTGAATTGAGGCTCATTGTCGGACACCAGAGTGTCCGCAACCCGTGAGTTGCAAATAGGTGGCGAGGGCTGCGATTACTGCTTCGGCCGTAGTGGATTTCATGAGTATGATCTCCAACCATTTAGAGAATGCATCAACAACCACTAGGAACGTTTGGCCGTGGAAGGGCCAGCAAAATCAATGTGGATTCTTGACCATGGCCCTTGGGGCTTTTCCCATTCTCTGACTGGGGCCGTTGGGGGTAGAGGTCTGACTCTTGGCAAGCCTGGCATTTCCCTACCCTCTCAGCAATCTCTGCATCCATGAGTGGCCACCACACATAGCTTCTAGCTAACCCTTCATCCTTACGATCCCTGGGTGACCTCGTGGAGGAGGTCCAATACCTTTCCCTTAATTTATCAGGAATTATTACACGATCACCCCATAACAGGCACCCCTTGAGCCGAGAGCTCATCTCGCTTTTTAACAAATTCTTGAACTGCTCACCGCGCAGCGGGCCACCCTCTCTGTACCCAACCGAGTACAGTTCTTAACACAATGTGTATGATGCCCGAGCCACTTCCTTAGATGTGACTGGGCCAGAGTCCAACGAGTCAATAAGTAGGATGGGCGTCCCCGGAGTGGGGTCTTCGGTCGCCCCTGGTAGTGGGCATCGGCTTAACGCGTCTGCATGCCCCACTTTTTTTCCTGGTCGATGCTGCAGCTTGTACGAATAAGCGGCTAGGAATATTGTCCATCGGGTCAGTCGTGGCGAAAGTGCCACAGGCGTTGGGCGGTCGCCAGCCAGTATCCCCAGTAGCGGTCTGTGGTCAGTCACGATTTCAAAATTCCGCCCAAAGACATACTCGTGGAATTTTTTGACCCCTGACACAATGGCTAGTGCTTCTTTGTCTAATTGGCTGTAGTTCCTCTCTGGGGAGGACATCGTTCTAGAGTAGAACGCTATAGGGGCTTCTGTGCCGCTTGAAGTCTATGGCTGAGTACAGCCCCACCCCATAAGGGAGGCATCGCAAACCAGCACTAGGGTAATGAGTTGTGATATTGGATGAGCAGGCTATCACTTGAGAGCAGGTTCTTTACTGCTTCAAAAGCCCTATTTTCTGACTTTCCCAAGACCAAACAGTATTTTTCCTAAGAGCCTATGCAGCGGTTCCAAGAACGGTTGCTTTGTTCTTTAAAAGACCGCGTAAAATTAACCAATCCCAGGAATGCCTGCAGCTCTGCTTTGTTTTTGGGCGCTGGAGCCTTCCTAATTGCCTTAACCTTGCTCTCAGTGGGTGAATTCTTCTTGTCTATCCGTAGCCCAAGAAATCGACGGATTCGACCCCTATCTGGCATTTGTTTGTCTTGACTTTTAATCCGCTGTCCGGAAAATGCTCAAGACCTTTCTTAACCGCCTCCCCAATTCCTCCATGTTTTCCCTGAAATTAGGACATCATCAAGTAGGGAACTACCCTGGGAGCCCCTGCAGTAGTCGCTCCATTAGGTTTTGGAACAGCCCTGGTGCCACACTAACCCCAAATTGCAATCGGTGCACTTGAAGGCCCCCTGTGCGTTACAATCGCTTGGGCTTCGCCAGCGGGCGCTCACGGCAGTTGTTGGTAGGCTTGGGCCAAGTCTAACTTTGCAAAGACTTGCCCTTGCCCCAAAGAGTGCAATAAGTGTTGCACCACGGAACCGGTAAGCGCTTTTCTGTAAGGCTTTGTTAAGCCGCCTTGTAGTCAGCGCAAATTCTAATTGACCCGTCCGGTTTTATTGGGGTGACGATTGCCTCCCACTTTGCGTGATCGACTGGCACCAAAATCCCTGATTTATGAGCTTGTCCAGCTCCTTATCGATTTTTGGTTTTAGGGCAAAAGGACTCTCCTCGCCTTAAGCCTAATGGGGCTACCTGGGGTCTAAGTTGAAGGAAATAGGGGTCCCTTGTACTTGCCCAGGCAGTCCTTGAAGACATCTTCGAACTCGTTAAAGAGAATGTCTTTCAGGTTACAGTCACTTCTGTAGATGCCAGTCACTCCCATGCCCAGGGCACGAAACCAGTCTAGTCCCAACAGACTGGGCAGAGTTCCTTCGACGATCGTGATGGGCAGGGTCTTCTTGTGTGGACCGTACTCGACTCGGACGGAGGTGGTCCTCGAACAGGGATGCGATTCCCTGGTAGTCGTGGACTCGTAGTCGTTGTGCTTGCAGGTGGCGCCGCGACGGACGGCAGCGACTTCGCCAAAGTGTCCCAGGACATGATGGTGATCGCTGATCCCGTGTCTACTTCAAGCCGCACCGCACTCTCTATTTTTGGCTTGGTGAAGATCTTCTTCTCCACTTTGGTCGAGGCGCGCCTATGACCACAGTTGTTTGGTTGAATCCGCTTTTTGTTTGAGCCAATCGCGGTCGCCTTGCCGATTCCGCGCCTGATTGGCCGATTTGAATTTTCGGCGGAAGGTTGGGCCGCCGACAAACTTGAGCTAGGTGCCCTTTCTTCCCACACCGACATGTCGCGCCTTTAAACTTGCAGCGTTGGCGCTGGTGTTGACCTCCGCAGCTTCCGTGATTCATCTCGGTCCCCTTTGTCGCTTTCTCGGTTCGGCAGACCCTTCCTCATCTTCACCGCCGGATTCGGTCTGAACCTCCTCCTGGTGCACCGGAGTTGCCTTCGCCGCCTTTGTGGGACCGGCTTCTGCAGTGTCTCCGCCGCTTGGGTGGACATTTCATGTGCTCTGGCTTCGCCCAGAGCGTGGCCAGCGCAGGTTGTTTTGCTAGCAGCCGCCGCCGCAAACGGATGTCTTTGACCTCGGATGAGTTGCTCGAGGAGCACCTCGCCCAGGTCACGGTATCCGCAGTCCTTGGACGCTTCTTAGGGCGGCCATGTAGTCACCGGCGGTTTCGCCTCCATCTGCCTTCGCCTCCGAATTCAAACCGCCGCACGATTTGGACGGCGCAGCGGCGGTTTTTAGTAAAGTCTGTAGAGTTGGCCATGACACCGACTGCAACGGCGTTGGCTCTGCCAGGGCTTCCGCGATATCAATGACCTCCGGACCACAGTGGCTTAAGAAATAAGCCCTTTTGCGGTTATCTGGAACTCCTTGCAGTTCGTTGGCTTCTAAAAAGCTTTCGAAACGGGTCATATACGTTCCCCATTTCTCCTTAGCCGGGTCAAATGGTGCGGGCGGAGTGTAACTGGCCATCTCCGCTTTTCTGCCCTGAGTTTGCTGGGTTCGGGTCTCTCGTGCTTCAGCTCGGTTCTGGTTCTCCTTAGCCTCGAGATCCCACCCTCGTCGCCAATGTTAAGTTCTGGAAGTAACGAGGCTGGAGACCAGGGTAGTGACAACAGCTCTTTAATATAGGGTGAACCCAGCAACAGGCTGGGGGAAAAACCTCTCCTTTTATACAGTTCTACTGGAGGCTTCGTCCAATCAGCAACGTGCTGATTTCCCGCTCAAATATTTAAAGGTACAAACATGAATACATAACACATGCATTTACAGGTATTCCTGAAATTGGCTTACCACTGTCAATCCAGCTATTCTGGTTTGTAAACTATGATGCATGTATTAGCATATAGTAGACTATGACTTAAGTATTAGCATTAATCCACAATTTGGCACAATTAAATCAAGGCAGTGCCTGACTCAAAATGAAAAATAATCTTTTTCTACAAAAGTATACTGTAAGTAGAAAGTGTTCCTCGTGATTTAATTATGAGCAGGGTACATTTTGAGAAGCCTGTAGACTTAATGTCTTCTTTGTTCTAAATATTTATATCCCTTTAATATAAAATGATGAATTTTAAAAGAAATATTGTTATTTGTACATTTTCAGAGTATAGCTAAGAAGTCTATTTTATATTTTAAATCAATATTTTTCTGGCAGAAATAGTCCTCTTCTAATCCATGCCATCTATTTCCTTCCTTCCTTCCTTCCTTCCTTCCTTCCTTCCTTCCTTCCTTCCTTCCTTCCTTCCTTCCTTCCTTCTCTCTCTCTCTCTCTCTTCACATTGCTCTTTAATTAGTAAAAGAAAAAGAACAAAGAACAAAACACAAAATAGCAGTGATAGCAGTAGATACATTGTCAGAGAGAAGAACATCTGTGATGACAAATCAATACTTGACTGACCATCATGAATCTTAAATGAAAGATGGTCACTCATCTATTGATTTGTCTGGATAGATTGTATTGGCTGTTGGCTTCATTTCAGTTCAGGTTTGTCAAAAATGTGATAGCTGATCAGAACGTATAATATTTTCCCCTTTAATAGTTTGGAACAAGGTTTTAGACATTTTCAATCTTTTAAATATATATCTTTTATAACCTCAATTACAGAAAAAGTTATAGGCTATATCAATGGTGGGTTTCAATTTTTTTTACTACCAGTTCTGTGGGTGTGGCTTGGTGGGCGTGGCCTGGCTTGGTGGGCGTGGCTTGGTGGGCGTGGCAAGGGAAGGTTACTGCAAAATCCCCATTTCCTCCCGATCAGCCAGGACTTGGGAGGCAGAGAATAGATGGGGGCAGGGCCAGTCAGACTGGCATTTACCAATTCTCTGAACTACTCAAAATTTCCACTACCGGTTCTCCAGAACTGGTCAGAACCTGTTGAATCCCACTTCTGTCTATATCATGTTTTTCATTTTCCTTTTTAAAAATAATGTTATTAAAACTTTAAAAACAATAGCACTTAGACTTATATACCACTTCGTAGTGCTTTACAGCACTCTCTGAGTGGTTTACAATGTCAGCATATTGTCCCCAACAATCTAGATTCTCATTTTACCAGCCTCGAAAGGATGGAAAGCTGAGTCAACTTTGACCCGTCAGGACTGAACTGGCAGTAGGCAGAGTTAGCCTGTAATACTACATTCTAATCACTGCACCACCATGGCTCCTACTAAACATAGTTAAAACTAATATGAACTTACTAAAAATTTTAAAAAGAAAGGTAAAGTCAGAAAATACAGAATAAAGAGAGAAGAGAAAAAAATAACAAAGACAATACATAATTAAAAATGGCTTCCATCTTCATCCTTCTGAGCATAAGCTAATATACTAGCTTTTCACCTTCCTTTAAAGTTACAAATAAAAACAAAGCTTTCTCTCCATAGCCTGATTTTTATCTATACACAATCCAGAAATCTTTTCAATCCAAGTGCACAGACATTCCATTAGGAGTACCAGAAATATCCAACAAATAGTTTGTCCCTGGTCAAATAGTCCAACTTTATATTCCTTTTTTTTGTTGTTCTGCACAATTTTGATCTTTAATTTTTTCCAATGGCACTGCAAGATTTAATCTTTCATCATTCTTCGGCATTTAAAAGGAGTCTTCAAAGCTTTTACTGGTTTACTAAATTCCATAAAGAGATATCAGCCATGATTTCTTGTTGCAGGTGTTCTACATCCAGATGCTTTTCTTAATTTATGTTTTGTATTCCCATTTTAGTAATTTCAATTTTATTGTCTTCCCTGCCTTCAAATTCTATAATGTCTATATCAGGTAGAAGATTTTTTTTAAAAATAGAATTTTATCCATTGAAGTCTGTATATTCTCTGAGATATTAGTTATAAGAACAAGTTATAATCACTTACCAATTTTAACATTTTCCTGCCTGGTCCTTTGGTTCCCCCTAGTTCCATTTGCAATTTTCATCAAACCTCAGTTCCTAATATGGATTTAGTTCCTTTTCAATAATTTCCTACAAGTATATTATTTAATTATATGTTTGCTTTTTAAGACTTGCAGCAAATATAACCAACATTTTAAAATGTCTCTGGTCTCCCAATCCATTTAAAACTTTCTTAAATTAAAATCCCCCCTCCCTCGGTTTTTGCCAATTATATATTATTTTAAGTTTTTGAGACTCTTATTTTAAAAAAGTAAAACTCACCAGCAGGTATCAAATACAGCTGAATGTTTTGAGGGCCTCTAATAGCTATAAAGCAGTTAAACTGAACATTTCCAAAAATGATTTGAAAGTAAATGAGTGTCTTTGTGCTGTTATCAAAAGGTCTGCCACTGCTAAAAGCAAAGGTATTGTCTCCCACATCTCCTGCTCCTCAAATCCACAAGAGGCCATGGTTTTATACATCTTCTTGAAGGGCTGCCATTCAGAGTATTTGTGGGTAATCTCCCAATCTCTCCTTCTCCCGAGAAGGATGGACCTGTTTGCTTGCTGATCTTTTATTCTCTATGGCCATCTCCAATTGTTCACAGAGATGTCTTCAGTCAGCCATGACCCATACCAGAAGCCATCTTTTTCATTTCCCAGTTTGCCAAAAGAAAAGTTGGCTGCACAGGATCCATCCAGCTGATGTTGCAATAGACAAGAGAAGGTTGAGTTCCACTGCAGATTGAGCAGAGTTGGAGGCTGGTGCAAGTTTGATGTTTATTGGGTCTTTTTTCAACCTTCCGAAAATAGTCTGTGTCTTCATGAGCTTAAGCTGAGTAATGTACTTGTCTCAATAATTTGGTGAGGATAGGAGAGAGAAATTGAACCTCAGCAAAAAATACCCATTCAAAACCAAGGTCACCAATCAGAGGCTGTCATACTTTGGCCATGTCATGAGAGCTGACTCACTTGAAAAGTTAATCATGCTGTGAATGATCAGTGGAAAAAAGAGAAGGGGCCGTCCTCGTACCCACTACTTGGACACTATAAAAGATGACACTGGGATGACCATGATAGATCTGAAGGAGGAAATGTGATACAGAGGGGCATGGAGAGTGCTGATCCATAGAGCGGCCAAGGGTCAGACATGACAATGAGAAGAGACAGTCTTCATTGTGGATACAGGCAGAGCTTTGATTACATTGATATGTGTGTCTTCCGTTTTTTTCTGACATTTCTTGCAGGCACCCTTCAAAGCGGATTGGCTGTTGTTACAATAAAAACAACGTGTTGATCCAATGTAGTTTAATGAGATTTTAATTTTAAGATGTTCTCTATTTTATTCTTACTCATGTTACCTGTTCTGAGGTGGAGAAATGCAATTTTTCTGTTTGAACATATTAGGACATGTATTCATTCACTTGTATTCATTCACAATTATGATACCAACAAATCCATCATCATAAAATGAAGTTGCAGAAAGATTCCATGGGTTGATTTTCTATTATTTCTTCTGGTTGATAACAACTCTTTGAACTGTTTCAATAAAGGCTATGTTTGAGAAGATAGCAGCTTATACTTTCCGTTAATCTGCTGTAGATTAGATTCCCCCCCCCTTTAATCAAAAGGACTTTCACTTATCTTTCAGAGGAAAAATACCCTAAGGCTCAGATAGAAGCAAGCTGTTGAGGATGGATTTTGCTGGTTCAACAAATACATACAAAGACATACAGAATCAGAAAAATGGGCACCATCCACTGTTCACACCATGGTACAGCATGTTCACATAAAGCAATTTTGGACACAAAGTACTGAGAAGAGAATCCTTTCAAACAATTTATTTTCTTTTTAAAAAGAGTAGTTTATAGCAGCCTTTGTGAACATAGCAAATAATAGCAAAAAAGTATAAGTTATAAATAGAACTATGCTATGAGCAATTGGGAACAATCTAGTTCTTTTCTTAAAACTTGTTGGGCTCATGCTGGCCAGGGCAGAAGGAGTGTGCGTGCGTGTATGTATAACAAGGGGCCTTTCCTCTCTCCTTTTTGCCTGTTTTTCTTATTGGTTGCTTTACTAACATTGTCTACTACATTCGTTTTTTAGTGGAATGAAAAATAAGAACTGATAGTCCTCCATTTATGACTGGTTGCTTAATGAGGCATGAGAGATCTTCCTAGAGCTACTTACAACCTACTTTTGGAGTTATGATGGCTTCACATACCCCATGGTCATGTGATCATATTTTGGGCACTTGGCAGCTGACTTACCTTTATGGCCATTTGCAATGTCTTGAGGTCATGTGACCACAATTTGCAATTGTAGTTGCAGGTTCTGGCATTTACTTCTAGTTTCCAACAAAAAACACCTACTGAGGTAAATGGATTTGCTTAATGGCCACTATGGTTGCTTAACAAACATCACAAAAAAACCCCAGTCATAAATTCATATCCAGTCCTGCTATGCTTATAACCACAATATAAAACAGCTTATAACCACAACAACTCCGGGCTCAATTATGGATGTAAATCGAGGACTATTTATATGTCCAAACTTCCATTCTTTTAAAAATCTTTTTAGTATAGAATGTTGGGGAAAATGAGGGCTTTGGAACTCTTGTAATAAGCTGCCAGCAGCCAGCCCTTCATTTCTCCTACCTGGTTTTCTGAAAGATTACCAGTGGAGTTAGAATATTCTGCCACAGCTTCTGACAGTCAGTTTGGTGTAGGGGTTAAGGCCAGACAAGGAATAATGGATGGAAACTGGTCAAGGAGAGATTCAACCTAGAAATAAGGATAAATTTTCTCCTGTGAGAACAATCAACCAGTGGAACAGGTTGTCTTCACAAGTTGTGGGTGCTTTATCACTGCAAGCTTTCAAGAAGAGACTGGCAGCCATCTACCAAAAATGATATAGGGACTCTTGCTTGAGCAGGGGGTTGGAGTAGATCAGGGGTGGGTTCTACTTACCTTTACTACCAGTTCACATCGTGCCCACGTGCACTCTTCTGCACACGTGCAGAAACTTCTGCGTATGCGCAGATCACCCATGATGACGTCTGGGTCAGTGGGCGGAGCCTCCCACCGGTTTTACTACCAGTTCTTGCAGACCGTCTGAACTGGGGGCAACCCATCACTGGACAAGATGACCTATAAAGTCCCTTCCAATTCTATTCTATTCTATTCTGTTGTGTTCTGCTCTGTTCTGCTCTGCTCTGCTCCTCTCTATTCTATTCTATTCTATTCTATTCTATTCTATTCTATTCTATTCTATTCTATTCTATTCTATTCTATTCTATTCTCTAGGTTAGAAGCTGGGAGACCGGGAATTCTAGTCCTGTCATAGGCACAAAGCTAGCTAGGTGACCTTAGGCCAGTCATTCTCTTTTAGTCCTAAGAAGCAGGCAAGGACAAACCAGTTCTGAAAAACCTTGCTAAAAAAACTGTCCAGGTCAAAACTGACTTGAAGGCAAGGCAGGGAGGCAGGGAGGCAGGCAGGCAGCGAAATGGTTTCTAGCAGGGGAACTCCTTGTCCAGATGCAGAGAAAGATTTAATTTCTCATTTCTCTTTGGGATTTTTGGATTGATAGTATTATGATTATTAATAGAGTTAGCCTTTTCTTAAGGTTAACTGAAGAAACTCCAAGACAATTAAATGAGAATTGTTCTAAATTTTCCATAGACGCTCATCGGAAACAGCCTGCTTGTAGATGTATGATCAAGTGCTACAACAATAATAAGGAAAGACTATGGTAACAGTATAAAACTCTAACCATATATTTCTCTACTGCTGCTATTAAAGGCAGGTATTTTGCTTTCTGCTTTTACAATCTAATGGGGATTTTGTATGGGCATGTAAAAGGTAATTGATATTTAATTTACATAATGACTCAGCTGTTACCTGCTGACCAGCAGACTAATTAGTTAATTTCTAATGGCCCCAGAAAGGCTGCTTAGTAACACTATAAAGAAATGTGTGTGTGTGTGTGTGTTTGTGGGGGTGGGGAAGAATACATATTACTGGTGATAATAAGTAAGAAGGTTTGTATCTGGACACAGCGGGCTCTGCTTCAAAGAAATAAGAATGCTTTCATATTGGCAGCAAGCACTTTTTCCAAACAAGAAAAAAAAAGGCATAATCAAATAAAAGCAGAGAGTAGAGAGCTTTTTCAGAAGCAGTCTGGTTTTTCATTTTTCCTCAAAATGTAAACATTTTCAAAAAAGGAGTGTACCAGCAAAGCACTCTTAAATTTGTCACTGGATATATGGCTGTTTTTAAATTAAAAACAATTGGGGGGAGGAGGGGAGGAGTGCTGATTATGAAATTGCAGAATGGGAATATGATGCGAATGAAAGCACAATATCTTTTATATTGTACACTGCATTTATTGCTATATTTAAGTGTTGTGGTCCGTCAGCAGCCTGTGGAGCTGGTAGCCGAGTCTGACAGTGAGGAGGCTGGGGAGGAACATGGGCCAGTGGCAGTCCTGGAGTCTGGGGAAAGCTTGGACTAGGGCTCTGTGTTGGAGGCAGAGAAAGGGCCATCTGGGAGGTACATGCTGCCTCCGGAGCCTCCAGAGTCAGACCTCAGCGAGGCAGAAGAACAGGGGGAGTCTGTTCCCAGTGCGCGCATGCGCAGAGCTGCCAGAAGGCAAGAACAGTTAAAACAAAAGGGACGACTCAGGAGTAGGGCTTGGAGATGATTGGCCCCTCCCATAAGACTTAAAAGAGGAGCAAAGGCATGTGGGTCTTTGCAGGAAGCAACGTTGTTAATTCTGTGCCGTTTAAAGTCTGAAGCTCTGTTTGATTCTGGACTCTGTGTGGCTTTGCCAATTAGGTCTTTGACAGCGTGTCAAGGGAGATAAAGGTGGGTGGTTATCAGCCTTATCCCAAAGGACTCTTTCCAACTATTTGGGACTCATCTGTGAATGAACAGAATTCACAGCTGTTAAAATAAAACAGGTTTTTGAAACTACTCGTGTGTTTTACTGACTCAGGAAGCTAGGTCAGAACACTAATTCTTGAAAAGTTTTATGAACTCAGATTGCCTAAAAGTACTTCCACGTTATTAATTCCAGAAAATTACAGTCTGATAGAACTGTTTCTGACTCTGCATCTCTTTGCCAACTCTGAATAGCAACAACATCTTAGAACATTTCATTTACATGTCTAATTTAGGACTGAAAAATCTTATAGATTGGAAGACAATCCTGATTAAAATGTGGTGATAGCAAAATAACATTTCAAGAGATATAGAAAGTCTTTTTTTCATCTTGCATTTACTTACCCCTAATTCAGCTCTAGACCTATTTAGGCATACATTTCTAGTCAACTAGTTGACTAGTTTTGCTTCTTTTTTGTTTTACTTGGATACCAACCCAGTTCCATGGTTCTGGGAAATGTACAGGATGCTGTATAGTGTAGATCAGCAGTCACCAACTGGTGGTCCATGGACCACGGTGGTCCGTGAGAAAATTTTGGTGGTCTGCAGAAAAATTATTTACATTTTTTATATTGCACTAAATCAGGGGTCCTCAAACTACATCCTCTGGGCCAGACACGTGCATGAACATTTGTGTTGCTGCAGACCTTTGCGGTCTTTTTGTGTGGGTTGGAGGGGGGCAGACATTCCAACTTGGGGTCTGCTTCAGCCTCCTGGTATGGGGTTTTGGACAAAGGCTGGAGGGAAGTGCTGCTGGTGGCAAAGAGCTGGAGGGTTCCAGTGGGACTACATCATGTCCTGGAACTGGCTGACCATTTCAGCCTTCTGAGCCTCCAGGCACCGGTACCTGGTCTTGTACTCCCGCAGGTCTTCCCTCTGCTTGGAAAGCCTATGCTCGTAGTCCTCAGTGAGTTCTTCTGCTGAGCCTCCTTCTTGGTCAGATCCAATTTGAAGTGAGCCAGCTGTTTTGCCAACTCTTTCTCTTGGTGGCTGCTTAGCTCCAACAACTGTTTCCTGTTGGGGCTCTAAGGAGCCCAGGCGGGCAGGAGAAGAGTGGGTGGGAGGGGTGAGTAGAGGCTGGTGAGGTGCCCCTTGATGTGAGTGTCATTGAGTTGGTCATGCCCACCCAGTCACATGACCACTTAGTCACACCCATACAATCACCCAGATCGTATTAGTGGTCCATGGAATTTAAAATTATGAATTTAGTGGTCCCTGAGGTCTGAAAGGTTGATGACGACCATTGGACAGCTGAGTAAGAAAGCATGCAATCTTAGATCATGTCAGACCTGATAGACAAATTGGTCTTGCAATTATCTATTGGAGATCATGGCTTAGCAGGCATTTAAAGCCTAGGAACCAGTGGGGGTATTCAGCCGGTTATATCCGGTTCGGATAAATTGGCAGCGGTGGCTGCAGGAGGCTCTGCCCACCTCCCTGGATGTCATCACGTCCCATTTTTGACGCTCTGTGCATGTGTACGTGCTCACATTTGTGAACTGCTAGCAAAGGTAAATGAACCACCCCTGCTAGGAACCCATTGCAGTTGTCTTTATTTTATAAGTTTATGACTAGTGCAATTTCCATTAGTAGCCATTGATTGTGCTCTATTATATCTTTGTTTCACTAAAGTTCTTGGGCAATGTTACGGCTGGATTTTAATAAATCAACATCTGCTTGGCTGGAACCCTGTATATTAATGGTCTCCTCCTTCCAAATTTTCCCTGATGGGCTTCAAAATTGGTTAGAATATTCAGGGAAATTGATTATTTGTCCAAATATTTTCAGGATGCTAGCAATAATCAAGAATATGCGATTGGTCAAACCTGATTTCTGAGAACAGTGCATTCCTGGGAATTTATCTCCATCGCTCCTTCCCCCAAGGAATGACATGGCCTTGCTTTAAATTGTCTTTATTTCTTGTAAGTGCTCTTTTTTCCCCTCATCCCCCACAATCAATGTGTTAGGGTCAATATATGATGGTTATCTCTGAAGTACAGGAAAAGGTTTTCAGTAGACTCTCCTCTCCTATCATATCATCTCACTTAAAAATAATCCTCATATTCTTATCGACCTGATTTTTTCCAAGTACTCAGCTGAGTCAGGTGTCTTTGCTGTTTTAAGGGGCTTTGCTGATCTCGTAAAATCTAGGCTCTGGGGTATGATAATGGGATAAGGAGTTTTGTTCACATCCTACTTTCCTTGGTAGCAAGCAATAAATGTTGCATGCCTTTGGCAGCTATGATGTCGCTGCTTAAGAGTCAGGAAGAAACTAGCATCCTTAGAACATAAGTGAGTCTTTTGCACAGCAGACGTGTGTATCGGTCACTGTAGATTCCAGATGAATTTTGAAATTCATTATACACAAAACGTTATGTAGAATTGTCACAAAGACAAATCGTGACAAGTTTATTAGAACATGGGCTTTCTTTTGAGGCAGAATAGCACTTCTAGGCCCAGAAAAGGTGCAATGGAGCAGAAGTGAGAGATACCACTTTTGTCATATTAAAATATGAGAATGAATGGTCAGAATGGTCAAAAAAAAAAAAAGCCAGAAAAAAAAGCCAGAATGGTAAAAAAAAAAATACCTAGATGGCATCAAAAATATTCACTAATAATGGAATAACTGTATTATAAGTAAAACACAACTTCCATAATTAAATGTATAGTTTAATATTTTGTCTCTAAAATATGTCAGCTGAGGACAACTATATATCTATGTACAGTAGAACCTTTGGTCACAACCATAGTTCATTCCATAACTTTGGTCGCAAAATGATTTGGTTGTGACCCAAACCTAATTTTGGAAATTTGGCACTTACAAAAAAATAATTGCATGGAAGGGGAAATTGGCCCCGAAAAAAAATAATTGTGTATTTTTTGGTCAGAGCCCAATTTGGTCATGGTCAGAAGCATTGGTGATCAGAGGTTCTACTGTACTTGCTTCCCTTATCACATTTACCACTTGTTGTGGTTCATTAGTTTGGCATAATTATCTTCTTTAATTGAAGTGCATCTTGCGGTTATATATCTATCCCCATTATTGTTCATATTGTCTTGGAAGTGTTAACGAGGATATTACAGAAAGAAACACAAATCAAAGGTCTGGAAATTAGGAAAGAAATTTACAAATTGCAAGCTTTCGCAGATGATCTGGTTTTTATTCTTGAGGAACCACTACAATCAAGTATGGAGCTTATAGAAATATTAGAAGAATATGGAGATGTAGCCAGACTGAAAATTAATAGGACAAAACTAAAATGATAGTCAAAAATATGACGAACAAACAGAAGGAGGAGTTGACTAACGGAACAAATATACAGATAGTGAAGAAAATGAAATATTTAGGCACATTTACCCCTCGTTAATGATGACATCAAGCAATAGGTTGAAAAGGAAGATCAAGACTTCACAGATATAGAGGACTTCCGCTGGCAACGCAGGCTTCGTGGACGTTCCTTTGGGATCGTCTGCCCTGGGTTTCGTCAAACCGTCCCTGACAGCGTAAATGGGCTGTCAAACGGTTTGGAATTCTCTCCCCCAGGAGAAGGGGGAGGGAAGAGTGGTCAGGTTTGGGTAAAGCTCTCTGGGAGCCCCTGGAATTTAACCAGGGGATCGAAGGGTGAGAGCTCCCCTTTAGCCTGACGAAGCTCCGTGCCCAGGGTGTTTCTGTTTATATAGAATGAGAAGCCGCGACCATCTCTGTGCCAAGATTTATTTTTAAAGAGAACTCAACACAGACAGAACAAAGTAGGAGGACTAGCAAGAATTTGCAAGTAATAAATCTTAACTTCAGCTCTTAAATATTTGCAGATCCCTCGCATCCTGGACATAAACTGTTTCAACTCCTACCCTCAAAACGACGCTCTAGAGCACTGCACACCAGAACAACTAGACACAAGAACAGTTTTTCCCCGAAGGCCATCACTCTGCTAAACAAATAATTCCCTCAACACTGTCAGACTATTTACTGAATCTGCACTACTATTAATCGTTTCATAGTTCCCATCACCAATCTCTTTCCACTTATGACTGTATGACTATAACTTGTTGCTGGCAATCCTTATGATTTATATTGATATATTGATCATCAATTGTGTTGTAAATGTTGTACCTTGATGAACGTATCTTTTCTTTTATGTACACTGAGAGCATATGCACCAAGACAAATTCCTTGTGTGTCCAATCACACTTGGCCAATAAATTCTATTCTATTCTATTCTATTCTATTCTAAATAGCTTTCCTTTGAACTAACTTTCAACTTGAGTGGATTTAAAATGGCGTTTGCAATATACAAAGGAAAGTGAAACTATAAAAGGACAAAGGAAGAGAAGAACATAACAAGCTACTTTTTAAATGGAATGAATAAGAACTGTTAATGATTTTTTTTTCTTTTTACCTTTTTCTTTATCACAATGTTTAAGAAGAAAAGTTTATTGAATTTTTTTTTCTCTTTTTGGTAGATTTTACAGTTTAAGAATGGCTCTTAAGCAAACAGAACTAACTACTAAAATTTTGGAAACTTCTTCACTTCAAATATGGATATTTTTTTTATAGGAACTTTTGGAGGCTTATCTTTTCTTAATAAGTTTTTAAACAAGAGATTTTTACACCAATATATTAAAGATTGGAAATTCTTTATTGTTAGATGTTAAGCTGATTGGTGAGCAGATGGTGGAAAATGTGTAAGATAGAAGACAAGGGGAAGGAGAATGCTTAAGATGTGATTTTGATGGTATTTTTTTAAATATATATATATAGGGTTTAATTTTTACAACTGACTTATTTTGGGTAGAAGGTGTTACTATTTGATATATGTGAGGTATAAAGGAATGGGAAGATGGAATATTGTTTAACTTTTGGAGGACAGATAGAAAAATTTATGGATGTAATGTTGGTATTTGGTTAAATAGAATTTAATTGTTATAATTGATATATTTTGGATATAAGTTATAATTTTAATAATGTTATTTGACAGATGTAAGGTAAATTGAAGAAATATTAATATTAGCAATGTTATTTGATTTATGTAAGTGATATTAAAGATATGAGAAGATAGAATATTGTTTATTTTTGGAGATTGGATAAAAATTTAAGAATTTAAGATGGAAATATGAATTATATTTGGGAGACTGTTTAAGGAAGAAAGGTATATTATAAAAGAATTTCTGATGAATACTGGAAGATGGAATATCGTCTTGGTCTTGATCGATGAAAATTGGTTCTGAAGACTTCAGGAGTGGAATGGATTGATATATATTTGGTGTTAATTGATGAAGATTGGATATTAAAAACTATGTATTTTATTGATGAACTGGAAATACTAATTTAATTGGAAGATTCTGAAGATTTTAGGAGTGGAATGGACTGATATATAATGGACTGGAAGAAGAATGTACTTTTTTGTTTCTGGAAGGGGAGTTAAGGTCTTAGAGAGAGGAGTGACTATGGATTATGATTTATGTTGTATTTTAATTTATGATTCTTAATCTTATACCCTGTACTTTGTTCTGGGAAGTCTCGGGGTGGGAGGGGAGGAGGGAAGGGGTAGAGGGGGAGATGAAGGATCAATGTAAAGGAATGATTGAAGATATGTAATTAAGAAATAGAAATAATTTGAAATGAAATCGGGCTGCTCAGCTGCCATTTCAGAAGGAATGGAAAGGAGAGGAGAGAGTGAAGGAAGAAAGTAGGTAGGAAAGAGAGAGGTAGAAAAGGGGGAAAGGAGAGGAAGAAGAAAGGGGAAAGAGAGAGGGTTAGAAAGGGTGGAAGAGAAGAGAAGGGAAGGAGGAGAGGATGTAGAAAAGCGAAGGAGAGGAAGGATGAAGAAAGTAGAAGAAAGTAGAGAAGGGAGGAGGAAAGGTTTGTTAAGGAAGGAAGTGGTAGCTGGGCAGGTCCGAATAAGTAACAAATGAAAGTTAATGACTAATGTTGAATAAGAGACTGTATATTGAATAGGTTGTTGGAAAATGGAAATAAAACTTTTTTACTAAAAAAAAAAAAGACTTCACAGATATAGCTTTCAAAGCACCTTATGTATAATCTGTATCAGAGGTGGGTTTCAGCAGGTTCTGACCAGTTCTGGAGAACTGGTAGCGGAAATTTTGAGTAGTTCGGAGAACCGGTAGTAAAAATTCTGACTGGCCCCACCCCCATCTATTCTCTGCCTCCCAAATCCCAGCTGATTTGGAGGAAATGGGGATTTTGCAGTAACCTTCCCTTGCAGTGGGGTGGGAATGGAGATTTTACAGTATCCTTCCCCTGCCACGCCCACCAAGCCATGCCCATCAAGCCATGCCATGCCCACCAAGCCATACCCACAGAACCAGTAGTAAAAAAATTTGAAACCCACCACTGATCTGTATATATAAACCTTTGTATAATCTTTATTATAGCTAATTCAGATATAGCAAAGAAGTGGAATGGTGGAATCTTGGTGTATTCATCTCTCCAAACTCCTTAGTGCTGCCAAGAATCTGAAGTATAATCCGTTATTGTCAACTTGTGAGACTGACTTGCAGGCAAAATTACAAACATTGAAACAGACATATGCTTGGATATGATGAGCTGAATAAACTCAAGTTGAATCCTAATAGGAACAAAATTCTATGGAAGGGTGGTAGTGAGTTTAATAATTGGATACTGTATTGGTTCCAGATGGGATTGTATATTTTTTTACAGAAATTGGTATGTAGCTGGTATTTCTTGTGGATTCACTTTCACTTAAAACCAAAGTGCCCTTAAAAAATATCAAGACTATCTGGAACTGACAATGTCTTCCCCAATCAAGGATAGCTTGCCACAGTGATCTTTGCTAACCTCATACCAAGACTATAAAATAATATGATTTTTGTGGGAGGTCAATTAGAATGAGTTGGTAAGATATAATTCTTGCAGGTTGTAGCTACTGGATAGTTCAGTAGGGATTCTTATTTATAATACCTGGGCTGAAAGCTCACCTGACTACCAATTAGTTACTGATAGAACCATATTCAGATAATTGTTTGGAACAGGTCAGCTGAGAAACTATTGTTTTACATATAGATCTGTTCCTAGAATATCTGATTATGCAAATAGGTCAGGAAGTAAAAATCTGCCTATCATGGCGAAAAAGACTAGGTCCTTATGATTTATATTGATATTGATTTTTTCCTGATTGCTTATTTGTAGCCTATGACTATCATTAAGTGTATCATTAAGTGTTAAATTTGTACTCTATGACCATCATTAAGTGTTGTACCTTGATGAAGGTATCTTTTCTTTTATGTACACTGAGAGCATATGCAGCAAGACAAATTCCTTGTGTGTCCAATCACACTTGGCCAATAAAAATTCTATTCTATTCTCCAAATAGGCAAAGGAGTGGGACAATTATAAACCATTCTCTCCTTATTTATTTAACCTATATGCAGAATATATATTCTTAGACATTGAATTGGAAGAAGGAATGTAGTTTTAAAATTAGAAGAAGAAACTTCAGTAGCCTGTGTTTAGCTAATGGTACTACCCTCATAGCTGAAGATGCGAATGATCTACAAGCTCTAGTATTGACAGTGGGTAAAAAATGGAACTAAGATTAAATTTGAAGAGACCAAACTAATAATAACAATAAAGAAACCAGCTTAGAATTGACAGTAAGGTTATTGAAGGTAGTTTTTGCCCTTTAGGGTTGACTGCAAAGAATAAATGAACCAGCAGTCAAAGAAATGGAATGGGGCAACTCACCACAGCCAACTCGCTGTAGCCACCTCATCATGGCCAACTGTCCATGGTCAACTCACTGTGGGACAATTCACCACAGCCAACTCGCTGCAGGACAACTCACCACAGGACAATTTAACAATTCAATCTAATTATTTAAAATAAATAAAAATTATTTTAATTTTTGTCATTCAAATTTCTTTTTGTCTCTCCTTTTTCCTCTGTTCTTTAATTATTCTATTCCACCATTTCTTTGATATTAGTGTAACTCTTGTCCCACAGGGACTTGTCCCGTAGTGAGCTGACCCTGACGAGTTGTCCCACGATGAGTTGGCTGTGGCAAGTTGGCCATGGCGAGTTGGCTGTGGTGAGAAAATGTCAATTAAAGCCTCGGAAAAGACATCCAAATGCCTTGATGTGTTGGTATTAGAAACACTAGGAGTTTTCTCTGTGATACTTGAAAGTTGGAGATCGAAGAAGCAGACTTGGAAGAGTATAGATATTTTTGTACTTTACTTTTGAAAAAGACTCCTGAGAATACCATGGATAGCCAAGAAAACAAACTCACTTGAGGCACAAGGACAGGCCCAAGTTATCCTATTTCAGACACATTCTATAAGTTCTCTAGAAAGGCCCGTAATGCTAGGAAAGTGGGCAAGGTAGATGGACTTAGTGATAGTGGCGATGAGAGCACCATTCAAAGACCTGAATGACAAGGTTGGGGACAGATCTTCCTCGATATAATCTATCTATGCTGTTGCTATAAGAGCAACACTGACTTGATGGCATATAATCAGTATAACTTTATCTGGTTTGTATATTCTGGTGGAAGTCTTGCTTATCATGCCAATAACAGATGATGTCCATGTAATCTTGAGGAACATATTCTTTATTTTGATACTACTAGGAATAACATCTACTGATTCATAGTAACAAGTTCTCAGTTTGAAGTGCTTCAATTAATATTTTTTCTTGGCCATTTTTCTGATTGTTTTATCACTAGCTGTCCTTAATGATCACGTGAAGTGTTAATACCACTTTATAATGCCTTGGTAAGGCCACACTTGGAATACTGAATTCAGTTTTGACCACCAAGATGTAAAAAAGAGTGCAGAGAAGAGCAACAAAGATGATTGGGGCAGCGGTGAAATTCAAATTTTTTAATTACCAGTTCTGTGGGCGTGGCTTGGTGGGCATGTTGTGGCTTGGTGGGTGCGGCTTGGTGGGCATGGCAGGGGAAGGGTACTGCAAAATCTCCATTCCCACCCCACTCTGGGGCCAACCAGAGGTGGTATTTTCCGGTTCTCTGAACTACTCAAAATTTCCACTACCAGTTCTGCTGGATTTCACCCCTGATTAGTGGATTGGAGGCTAAAACATATGAAGAAGGGTTGCAGGAACTGGGTATATCTAGTTTAATGAAAAGAAGGACTAGGGGAGACAAGATATCAGTTCCAATATCTCAGGGGTTGCCACAAAGAAGAGGGAGTCAAGCTATTCTCCAAAGCATCTGAGAGTAGGACAAGAAGCAAAGGGTGGAAACTAATCAAGGAGAGAACCAACTTAGAACTAAGGAGAAATTTCCTGACAGTTAGAACAATTAATCAGTGGAACAGCTTGCCTCCAGAAGTTGTGAATGCTCCAACAGTGGACGTTTTTAAGAAGATGTTGGATAACCATTTGTCTGAAGTGGTGTAGGGTTTCCTGCCTAAGCAGGGGGTTGAACTAGAAGACCTCCAAAGTCCCTTCCAACTCTGTTATTCTATTCTATTCTATTCTATTCTATTCTATTCTATTCTATTCTATTCTATTCTACTCTACTCTACTCTACTCTACTCTACTCTACTCTACTCTACTCTACTCTACTCTACTCTACTCTACTCTACTCTATTCTATTCTATTCTATTCTATTCTATTCTATTCTATTCTATTCTATTCTATTCTATTCTATTGTCTCAATAACTAAACAGGGAAACTTAACAGGAGCTTGCCTAAAGCAGTAAATCCCAAATCTTCTTCTCCTGTTCTTTTACTGGATCCATGGCCATTCTTTTCCTTAGCCTTGACATTGGAAGTGGCCTACTCAATGTATACACAATGGTGCCGTAAAATGCAGAAATGAGGATGAACAGAAGTCTGAAATTGTGACCTGTGCTGTTAGTGTGCTTGCCTGGCTGTAAACAACCCTGGATATATTTGAAGCAAATACAAGCTCAGAGCAGGTTTTGAAGGAGAAATAAAAAGACTGAAGCAACAAAGGGCTTCAGCTGAGAAATGAGAAGGATGTGTCATTGCAAAGATAATAGGCCCAACAAAAGAAATGGATAGTGGAAACCGTTCTGCATAAGAACAACTGACAAAAGGAACAAATGAGGTAGATGTTACCAACCAGAAGCAAGAGATGTAGGAGATATTTTGTATTACTGGAACAACAAAAACAAATGTTTACAGTACTTGGGGAATGGGAGGAAAGGGAAGGAACATGGGTGCATTACAAATGTAAGAGTGACATTGAGATATTATTTTTCAAGGTAGAAAAAATATATAGTTCAATCATCAATAACCAGGGGTGGGCTGCTGGGGCTTCGTAGGGGTTCAGGAGAACCTCTATCTAAGATTCTGTGCAGTTTGGAGAACCCTCTAATCCCACTACTGGCTGGCCCCGCCCACCCTTCCCCGCCCCTCCCAGGAGTCCCCACGTGGCCCGTTTTGGATACAGGTAAATGCAGGGCATGCATGGAGGCTCAGGGAGGGCAAAAAATGGGCCTCCGGAGCCTGGGGAGGCCATTTTTGCCCTCCCGGAGGCTTGAAGAAAGCCTCCAGAGCCTGGGGAGGGCAAAAACACCCACCCACCATGGTGCAGGAGGTTAACTAGGCCACACTCACTATGGCCATGCCCACCCAGCAACTGGGCAGAGAACCTCTTGCTAAAATTTTTGAAGCCCACCCCTATCAATAACTATTTAATTTCAAGAGCAAGTCAATAAGGGCTGGGTGTGCCAAATTAAACTGGAATGAATGTAAAAATGGTCTTTGCTTCAAGTTAATAATAATAACAACAGAGTTGGAATGGACCTTGGAGGCCTTCTAGTCCAACCCCCTGCCCAGGCAGGAAACCCTACACCATCTCAGACAGATGGTTATCCAACATTTTCTTAAACATTTCCAGTGTTGGAGCATTTACAACTTCTGCAGGCAAGTTGTTTCACTTACTAATTGTTCTAACTGTCAGGAAATTTCTCCTTAGTTCTAAGTTGCTTCTTTCCTTGATCAGTTTCCACCCATTGCTTCTTGTTCTACCCTCAGGTGCTAGAATGCCATTCTAGTTGCTTCATTCTAGTATGCAATGGATATTCTTATCTAGCCATAAAAAGTCATGGGTATTTTTACTAGTTAGAGCCAGGAAAACCCAACAAGAGAGGATGCAACTGTACCCTATAAGAACACAGAGAGAAGAGCCATGAGACTTGGTGATTCAGAATCATGATGTTGGAAGAAATATCCATCTGGGTTCAGTTCCAAGTGGGGACAAAGACACTGGAAACATGGAGGCTGCTTGGAAAGATGGTTTAATGGTGGTCAGGATCACATGGCTTGAGATCCTGAATAGAAAAGGGCTGAGATCCTGTGTGCTCCCTGGCTTTATGCTTTTTCTGAGCTTTGAACTTTCTGGGGCACAAGAAGAGTACCCTGATTGGCTGTCAGACTCCCAGGGGGTGGGGGTCTTAGCTAGCCTTGCTGGCTGATGTAATCTTCCCAGGTGCCATGTGGTGAGTTTCAGTTGCTAGATGAGTTCTATTATGATGCAGATGATGGCCCATTGACAAAGGTGGGGGGTGGCAGGAAGTTGCAGGGAGCTGCTTTGTCTTTAAAACATGTTTCTCCATTTCTCATCCAGGGAAATATATTCTGCCTTTTAAATATTTTCTAAAATATTTCATTCTTCTAGGAGGGGGGTGGGTGCTAAATTCCTACAATCCCTACTTTTTTTTTTTTTCAAAACGTGAGTTTTGAAACATGCTCTTGGCAAAAAATTAAAATTGATCAAATCAGGGAGGCTTGATGGGTGCTTTTAATTTTTCTGATGCAAAGGAAGCCATTGATAGAGACAACAGAAAAAAAGATTCCTTCAGTGGCTCCCAAAAGCTTTCAACCATGAAGGTCTAGCAGCCAGGGGAAAAGTTCTGGTAAGTATCCAGTATTTTCTATGCCAATTAATTTCAGCTGTTAGATATCACTTTCTGTGAGCTTCCAGTCAGGTTTCAAGCAAGCACACATCCCAAAATTTTCACAGCCATGGTTTTCCTTTAAATTACAGGCTGCCTATTTCCAAGGGTTGGTTACTGAACCTGCCCTAGCTCTTACTTTAGTGCATCCAAGATTTTTTTTTTTAGTCCAAATTGAGGTTAATCAGTGTGCAATCAAGGCTTTTTCCTTTCTTTTTTTTTAAATTACACACAATGAGCCCTGGGACTTCTACTCATGAGACCACCAGTGCAACATATCTTGCTTTACTGGGCAACTGGGCAGCAACATTTGTGAGTCATAGCCAGGGCTTGGGTTTTGGATATCACTTTTTCTGCTATCTCTTCAAGTGAGGAATTGCCTGAGGGGGATGCCCCTCCCCCATGGAATTAGCAGGGAGATCTGACTCCTTGGGCTTTTAGTGCCACAGAGCAAAATCAACCTAGAAGTCTTGTGTGGAGGTAAGTGAAGGGAATAGTTTCAGTCTAATTCTGAATGGCGTGTCTCTCTGTGTGTGCCTGTGTATGCAGCTACCTTTACAATACAGGCAATACAAACATTTTGGACATATTTCCCTCCCACCAGACAAAAATCCACAGTTGCAGAGTCATCTTTTCAGGGCTGAAAGACATTAGAACAGGATCTCCTCCCCACTTTTGTGGGTAATCTTCTCAGGAAAGGCATTGTAACAGGATTAAAAAGGGTGGGTAGATATCTTGCAGGCAGAGTTTGAAAAGAAACAACACATCAATATTGCAGTTACTAAAAGATAATGCAGTTTCAACAAAATGCAGTTTCAACAACTGATGAGAAAGAAAAAAACTGGATTCACATGCTTCAGAAAGAGGATGAACAAGTAAAATCATTTAAACACATAGTAAATGCAAGACTGATTTTTTTTTCTCTTGTAAGTGAACTTAAAACGTTTCCTCATAAACTTATCTTGTAAGTGAACTTAAAATGTTTCCTTATAAACTTGAGTTGTTACTTTAAGATAAAGAGAGGGAAGGAGAAAAAAAAACCAGAAATAGGATGAAAAGTCCTTTTTACTGTTTTGTTGGCCGGACAAAGACAGGAAAAAGGCTCTTTCCTTTTTTTTCCTCTCTCTTCCCCATTTTCATTGCTTCAACCTTTTCTTTTTCTCTAACAATTTAAAATTCTTGTCTCTAGAGATCAGATACATTTTACAGTTACAATTACCTCAAGGGCCCACAAAGACATACACACATAAAAAAAAACAAGGAGGACAAAGAGAAAAACAAAACTCTGAGATTTACACACACATTGATCATTCCCGCCATAAATCTCAGTTAAATTAGGGAAGGCACAAATCTTAACAGACAGACCACGTGGTTCCATAGAAGACAAAGAAAGAGACAGACAAACAAACAAAACAAACAAAACAAACAAAAACCCAAACATTCCTATTTATATATTTCCCTTTTTCTTTTAAGTACCTTTATTTAGCCAAATTTGTCTTCCTGGTGTTATCTCTTAGCAAAGCCCATTTTTTTACACAATTTCTTCAATTTCTTTTCTCGCATGCCAGTCAACACTGGCACCTGCCTGGCATCCCAGGCCCCAAGCATGTCTCTCAGGGGATTTCCCTATACCCTCGAGCTTACGCTTCCCATGATCCTCGGAATGTGAGGCTCACTTTGTCATAGCCGGGTACTCCCGCAGTTTCGGAAAAAAAGGTATCCGCGAAGGACTCCGACTCCCTTCTGTTGAAGTATGGGCCCCTTCCTTAAGGGAACTCTTATTTGAAGATCACCAATAAAAATATAGTGATCCTGGAGGATCTTGCTGCCCCTACAGCAGGTACGAGCACCTCCTCTCACTCTACATGCACCACTTTAGGCTTTGCTTTCCTTTTTAGATACACCAATAGTTCCTATATATTTCTTTTTCTTTCCCCTTCACACTTCTTTTCCTTTCACTCAGCTTCCATTTCTTGAAAACACAAAGTTCCACATTTGGCTTCCCTCCCTTGCTTTCTCTAGCCTACTGGTCACGGCTCAGTGGAGCTAGCAGTAGGTAGAGGTGCGGCTAGAGGTTGCTCAAAGAGGTGGAATCAGACTGTTTCCTTAGGTGGAATCCCCCACACACACTTCCTCCTTCCCTTACAGAAGGTCCTGTGCTCTGGCAAAACCCCCATGCTCTCCAGACTTTTGGTCTTTCTGCGGTTAGGAAATGCACAGAGGAAGCAAGATCCAGCTGTGATTGGGAGAAGGGCTCTCTTACTCACACACATGCAGGCATACACATATTTCCCATGCTTTTCCATGCTTTAAAATTAAAATTTAGAGGTACTCACCTTCTTTCCAAGCAGCCTTTGAGCTCAACACTCAAAACCCCTTTAAAACCTAGTTCCAAATGGCCAAGGTCCAGGAAAACTTACCCACAGACTCAATGGGTCTGCTGCTAGCAAGGGAGGCTTACCTGGGCCAGGTCCATTGGTTAGGTTAGCTTGGAGTCCCATCTGTGGGGGCCAATTGTTGGAAGAAATATCCATCTGGGTTCAGTTCCAAGTGGGGACAAAGACACTGGAAACATGGAGGCTGCTTGGAAAGATGGTTTAATGGTGGTCAGGATCACATGGCTTGAGATCCTGAACAGAAAAGGGCTGAGATCCTGTGTGCTCCCTGGCTTTATGCTTTTTCTGAGCTTTGAACTTTCTGGGGCACAAGAAGAGTACCCTGATTGGCTGTCAGACTCCCAGGGGGTGGGGGTCTTAGCTAGCCTTGCTGGCTGATGTAATCTTCCCAGGTGCCATGTGGTGAGTTTCAGTTGCTAGATGGGTTCTATTATGATGCAGATGATGGCCCATTGACAAAGGTGGGGGGTGGCAGGAAGTTGCAGGGAGCTGCTTTGTCTTTAAAACATGTTTCTCCATTTCTCATCCAGGGAAATATATTCTGCCTTTTAAATATTTTCTAAAATATTTCATTCTTCTAGGAGGGGGGTGGGTGCTAAATTCCTACAATGAGACATGCTGACTAGACCGATTGGCGTATGAAAAGTTCTTTATGTCAAGGACAAGGATTAAGGACATGGCTGGGAGAGCTGTGACAGGAACCCCGAAACCTGGGTTCCAGGCCAGAGGTGGGAATTATGGAATCTAGCACTTGGCTTCAAGGGTACAAGTGCTGCAACACAAGTGTGGAACAGAAAGTATAATGACTTTAAAATACCAAAGTTATAACAGAGAGAAGAGCTGGAGAAAGAAGAAGGATGACAAAAGAAGAATGCTGAGAAAAAAGGAACCCAAAGCTTGAAATTCCTAGGGTATCAACAGAGCCGAGTAGGAATAAAGATAGTCACGCCTAATAAAGTGTAGACTTACAGAAATAAGTAAAAATATAAAAAAGAAGAAACGGTTAACAGAAGCAGAATTAAGGTCTAAGATGTGGAGTAGGAATGTAGGAAATATGTTAAGGCAAGTAAGCATCCCCAAAAGAGCAAGAAGTAATAAAAGTGCTAATAACAGATCTAATTCCTGTTTTTATGTAAAAAATGAGTTGCTTTGTACGCTGTACATTTGTAATAAACTGTATTTCTCCCAACAAAAGTTGGCCAGGGTCTTGCCTGACTTTACACCTATAATGCTACCTTGAGATTTCCCAGTTGGACCCCTTTTAGCTCCTTTGCAAATCACTTTAAAGCAGGGGTCTCCAACCTTGATCCCTTTAAGACTTGTGGACTTCAACTCCAGAGTTCCTCAGCCAGCTTTGTTGGCTGAAGGACTCTGGGAGTTGAAGTCCACAAGTCTTAAAGGGACCAAGGTTGGAGACCCCTGCTTTAAACAACAACCTGCTGCCAAAATCTTCCAAGGGATGATCTAAGGAATTACATTCTCTATTTCTCCTGCAACATCCAAGTAGAATGTAGAAAATCATTCTACTTCTAATTATGAACAGACCATTATTTCTTGCATTACAAAAACAACAATAACCTACAAATATAGAGATAGTATATCACACTACTGAACTCAGTGGAATGAATCGTTTTCTGTCCTGCAGAGCGGTTTCCTCAGAGTTGGTAGAAATTACACAACAGAGAGAACAATTGCCTTAAAGGTGCAGTACATTTCAAAAGCACAAAATGCAGTTAAGCCAACTCTTTCTCCAACTCTCCCTCCAAAATAATTGCTACAACAGCTATGTGGGTTTTTTTTTGCTTTTTTTATTTCTTTTTGTCACAACAGTATACACAAACATTGTTATAAATAAAACGACTATCTTGAAGAATATATATATATATATATGTTTTCTGAGGTTTTCACGGGTGTTTGTATGTAGGTCTTTGGTTGTTTGGGTTTTCTCCCGTGTAAAATTGGAAGTGTCTTGGTGACGTTTCGACGAAGTCTCATTCGTCATCTTCAGGCTTCTGCTTCATGCTTCTGGGAGCAGTGTGTGATCGCAGCTGTTTCTTCCTTTTAACTGCTAGTGGGGGTTTGAACTGATTGGGTGGGAGTTTGGCTGTGCTCTGATTGGCTGGGGGTTTTTTTGTACTCTGATTGGCTGGGGTGTGTCCTGTTTGGGTGGGGGCTTGGTTGTGCCCCCACCCAAACACAGACTAAACTGAGCACAACCAAGCCCCCACCCAAACAGGACACACCCCAGCCAATCAGAGCACAAAAAACCCCCCAGCCAATCAGAGCACAGCCAAACTCCCACCCAATCAGTTCAAACCCCCACTAGCAGTTAAGAGGAAGAAACAGCTGCGATCACACACTGCTCCCAGAAGCATGAAGCTGAAGCCTGAAGATGACGAATGAGACTTTGTCGAAACGTCGCCAAGACACTTCCAATTTTACACGGGAGAAAACCCGAATAACTAAAGATCTACATACAAACACCCTTAACTCAGCTATATATATATATATATATATATATATATATATATATATATATATATATATATATATATATATATATATATTATATATATATATATATATATATATATATGTGTGTGTGTGTGTGTGTGTGTGTGTGTGTATGTAAAAAAATATGCATCAACTATATTAATTTGATATAATGAAGGGAACAATAGGACAGGAACGGTAGGCACTTTTGTGCTCTTATGCACGCCCCTTATAGTCCTCTTAGGAATGGGGTGAGGTCAATAGTAGACAGTTTTTGGTTGAAGATTTTGGGATTTTGAGTAGAGACTATGGAGTCAGGTAATGAGTTCCAAGCATTTACAACTCTGTTACAGAAGTCATATTTTCTGCAATCAAGTTTGAAGCGGTTGACATTTAGCTTGAATCTATTTTTTGTTCTTGTAATATTGCAATTGAAGCTGAAGTAGTCTTTTATAGGAAGGATATTGCAATAGATGATTTTGTGTGTTAAACACAGGTCATGTCGAAGTCGACGGAGTTGTAAATTTTCTAATCCCAGGATTTCAAGCCTGTTGGTTATCTTTCTCTTAGCTCTTCTAAATTACCGTAGATCCACCCACCCACTTCCCAGGCTAATTATTTATTATTTATTTATTTATTTATTTTATTTATTCGAATTTTTATACCGCCCTATCTCCCGAAGGACTCAGGGCAGTTCACAGCCAGATAAAAACATGCAAATAATACAGGTAAAAACAACAATTAAAAAACTTATTAATTAGGCCGAATTAAAAATATCACTAGAATAAAATAATATAAAACCCCATTAAAAACTAAATTTAAAAACTAAAACCTTAGGCTAGCCCTGCGCAAATAAATAGATGTGTCTTAAGCTCGCGGCGGAAGGTTCGGAGGTCCGGAAGTTGACGAAGCCCTGGGGGAAGCTCGTTCCAGAGGGTGGGAGCCCCCACAGAGAAAGCCCTTCCTCTGGGTGTCGCCAGTCGGCACTGCCTGGCGGATGGCACCCTAAGGAGTCACTCTCTGTGAGAGCGTACAGGTCGGTGGGAGGCGATCGGTGGCAGTAGGCGGTCCTGTAAATAACCCGGCCCTATGCCATGGAGCGCTTTAAAGATGGTAACCAAGACCTTGAAGCGCACCCGAAAGGCCACAGGTAGCCAGTGCAGTCTGCGCAGGAGTGGTGTAACATGGGAGCCATGAGGGGCTCCCTCTATCACCCGCACAGCTGCATCCTGAACCAACTGAAGCCTCCGGATGCCCTTCAAGGGGAGCCCCATGAGTGTTGCAGTAATCGAAGCGAGATGTCACGAGCGCATGACTGACTGTGCATAAGGCATCCCGGTCTAGGAAGGGGTGCAACTGGCGGACCAGGCGAACCTGGTAAAAAGCTCTCCTGGAGACGGCCGTCAAATGATCTTCAAAAGACAGCCGTCCTAATGTCCTATCTGGTGAAATTTGACCGATTTCTCTTCTATCCGTGAATTTGTAAAACAGCCTCCTGAATCGTCCTGAAGATGCTTTTTCAGGAGGCAACTGGATTTTTTTGTTTTTTCTTTGACAACGTTTTACTTCTCATCCAAGAAGCTTCTTCAGCTCTGACAGGATAGTGGGGAATGGAATCCTACAGCCTCCTGAATCATTTGTTTCACCAAGTGTCTACTCTATGGCCTCTTGTTGGCTACAGAGAAGAGAATCTGAGCTGAGTCAAGCAAAGATGCAAAACCTTACACTTCCCCCCCCACATCGTTTACTTACACAAAAATAATCATAGTCTCTCCCTAACTTGATGCATTGTCTCTTAACTCCTTTATCTATTTGGACAAGATCTTTCTATGTTACCTTTTTAACTTTCTTTTTTTTTAAGACATGCCTTCTTTTTGCTCCCTTGTGGATGTGTATGGGCAAATCCACATTTTCTGCTTGACCCTGTTGGAAGAAATGTCCATCTGCTTGGGTTCAGTTACAAGTGGAGAAAAAGACATTGGAAACATGGAGACTGCTTGGAAAGATGGTTTAATGGTGGACAGGATCACATGGTTTGAGTTCCTGAACAGAAACACATGCTGTGAGTCCCTGGGTTTTATGCAGGGGTGAAATCTACTTACCTTCTTTACCGGCTCGGAAATGCAGGCGCCACATGCAGACCTTCTGTGCATGCGCAGAAGGTAAAAACACATTACTTCCTGATTAAAACCCAGAAGTAATGACACTTGGGTGGATGGGCAGAGCTTTGCTCCGCCATCACTACCGGATCGCCGAACTACCGGCCGCGATCGCTACCAGATCACGCGATCCGGTCCAGTCTGGTAGCATTTCACTACCTGGTTATATACCCTCTCTGGCTTTGAACTTTCTGGGGTACAGGAAAAGTATCATGATTGGTTGCTGTCAGAGGTCATAGCTAGCCTTGCTGGCTGATGTAATCTTCCCAGGTGCCATGTGGGGAGTTTCTGTTGCTAGATGGGTCCTTTGTGTTGCAGATGTTGGTCCATTGACAAAGGTGGGAGGGGGAGGCAGGAAGGTGGGAGCTGCTTTGTCTTTAAAACATGTTTCTCCATTTCTCATCCAGGGAAATATATTCTGCCTTTTTAATATTCCTAAAATATTTCATTCTTCTAGGAGAGAGGTGGGTGCTAACTTCCTACAACCCATTGCACATAGGTGCCATCCACCACTTCCTGAGTGCAAAAATACTTGCTCTCCTCCCACTTCCAGCTCATTTCAAATATACCCAGAATGTGCACATACAAAACAGCATCTCAAAATGGTTGTTTTTCCAACCTGAGCCATCCTAAGTCCTCAAAGTTTCCAGAGTTTTATTTCACTCTAGCAGCAGCCTTAAGCTCTGACTGGCCTTAGGGCCTGGCAGCCACCTCCCTCCAGCAGTTGGCTTGGCAGTCATTTCATTCTGGGTTACTGGTCAGCAGTTGTTACATTTAAAAATATTTTTTCATCTGCAAGGAATCGGAAAAACAAGGAACAGGAGGACAATTGTTCAGATCCTGCGCTGGCTGCAGTCCAGATTGCCCACCAACTGAATGCCACTTTCAACCGACTGAAATCCTGTTTGGAATTTCAGAAAATAGCTTAATAAATAGCTGGGAACAACATGAGAAACAACTGGCTTAGGTTGCAATATGGCATTTATTTTATTTTTTTCAATTTTTTTTCATCTCCCCCCCCCTCTCTCTTATTTCTACTTAGCTAGCATCTCTCCCTCTCTCTCCCTCACTCTCTCTTCCCCCTTTGTTAAATTTACCCATCTTGCTCAGTGGTGAAATCCAATTTTTTTTACTACCGGTTCTGTGGGTATGGCTTGGTGGGCATGGCTTGGTGGGCATGACAGGGAAAGGATACTGCAAAATCTCCATTCCCGCCCCACTCCTGGGGCAAGAATATTGCAAAATCTCCACTCCCACCCCACTCTGGGGCCAGCCAGAAATGGTATTTGCCGGTTCTCCGAACTACTCAAAATTTCCGCTACTGGTTCTCCAGAACCTGTCAGAACTTGCTGGATTTCACCCCTGGTCTTGCTGCTCAAATTGACTCTGGGCAGCTTTCACTTGGATCCACAGCTCTCCCCCCTCCCATACTTCTGATAGTCTAAGATATAAGGATAGATTAAGCCTCCTAATTATAGTTCCAGACATCTGGACACCAAAGTTGACTTGATGGCATCTGAAAAGGTGAAGTAATACATTATTAATGGCTAAATTATTCACCAGGCATGTTATATTAAAAATGTAAATTGCTAATGAAGTACATTATAGTCAGGTTGCAAATTATTTAAATGTTCTCAAGATTTCTGAAGCATGTCAGTACAGATGAGCAGGAATACATATCATATTGAGTTTATCAGAGCTGATGCTTTTTTTACCTCCACCTGAATTTCTTTTACCTTATTTAATCCTTTCCTTCGCAAACCATCACAAAGTGTTTACCAGAGTTAACAAAATTCAAAAGTTTTCAAGGCTCAAAAGAAAGAGTCTCCCCCAACTAAATTTAAATTGCATTATTGAGCAAGCTGTTTGTCTTGCTCAATAATCTTTTGTGAAAGATCTGCGGAAGGAGCTGGCTTAGCCAGTGAGCTTCATTGATATTTATGGTACAAAGAAACAAATGAAAGGAATAATTTGAAGGGAAATATGTGGTGGGATGGTAACAGCGTTCTGTGCACCTTTGGCATTTAGTCATACTGGCCACCTGAACACGGAGGGATCTTCGGACAGCACTGGCTCTTCAGCTTTGAAACAGAGATGAGCAGTGGTGGGATTCAGCCAGTTCGTACCACTTTGGGAAAACCAGTTGTTAACTTTCTGAGCAGTTTGGCAAACTTTTTGTTGGAAGAAATCATTAAGGTAGAGAACCAGTTGTTAAATTCCTTGAATCCCACCACTGGAGATGAGCATCGCCCCCTAGAGTCAGGAACGACTAGCACATATGTGCGAGGGGAACCTTTACCTTTACCTTATATGGTATGCCCTTGCCTTCTTCCTAAGGCTGAAGGACACAGAATGACTCAAAGTCATTAAGCTGGTTTACATGCCTAAGGCAGGTCTAGAAGTCAGGTTTCAGCACTTTAATTAAATTGAACTGATCCTTATACCTTATATTTTATATTTTATATTTAATCTGTGCCTACTAAATCTGGATTGCAAGAGTTCGGATCATCCCTAGACACAAGTAAACAGGTATATAACACCTAAGTCATTCTTGCCTCTAGCATTTTTTTTTACAGTCCAGCTGTACATTCCCTCTTGCTATTTCTCCTGATGTCTGATGCCAAAATGGGGAGAAAAGACCAGGATTTTTCTGCATGGGGCAGAAATGGAAAACTAGTATTAGATATCTTCCCTATTTGGAGCTGGATCTCTAACCACGGAGAAAGAGACCATGAGCTTTTGTGAATAGTGTTTCAGAAGAAAAAGAAGGTGGTTACCTACTGGAGAAGCAAAAACGTGGATCTTTTTTAAATAAAAGTCCATTTTATAGAATAAATGAAATCATTCAGCGTGAGTTGCCCAGAATATATTATTTTTTTATAAAGTGGGAATGAAGTTGAAATGACATTTGGGTATATCGAATGTCTGGAATTAATTTTGGGAGGGGTGATAAATGAGATTTAATATTAAATTGTCTTAAAAGAACAAACTGCAGGATTTTGGGGCACTTATTCTTGGAAAAGAAATTAAATTTCTTTCTTGAGGAGGGGGTCAGTTAAATAATAAAACCCCCCACTTTAAATAGATTTTTGTTCTCCTAGTTACAAAATCATTGTTTCTCCTCCTCCGCCACCCAAATATGCAAATATTTTGGAAAAAGAGATAAACCTCCCTCCAATGTACCTATCTTTAGGAGGATAGGAAGACTTTTTTCTTTGGCTGATTTATGATTCGCAGACTCTTAACTAACATAACCAGTGACCACAGAGGTTGGCAATTGTGGTGGCTCAACACTATGTAAAAGGTTAGAAGTTCCTGACTCAGAGCAGTAGCATATCATGCAGGACAGGGGTGGGTTCCATTTACCTTTTCTACCAGTTTGCAACAAGAGCACACACACACTTCCCTGCATGCGCAGATCACACATGATGTCGTCGTGGTGGGTGGGCGGAGCCTCCCACCAGTTTTACTACCGGTTCTATAGAACCAGACCGACCGGGAACAACCCACCACTGATGCAGGGGTTCTTATATTTTTTTGAACCAGAATATTTCATTCATTTATTCTGAACCCAGGGAAGACTCTAGCTGCAAGTTGAAAATACATTTTGGATAGTCATAACAAAAATAACAAAAGATACATTCTTCTCAAGAGGACACAATTCTTGGTGAAATCATGGACAGATCCATACACCTTTCTTGGAAGTAAACGCTTCCTTCTACCTTCTTCTTTTTAAAAAAATAAATAAATCAAATCTTAGTCTGCTTCTTAGAGCCCTTGGATTGCCTGGTGACTTCCATCTAAACATTAAGCAAGTCCTACCTTGCTTGGCTTTTCAAGATCAGCCAAGGTCAGCTTGGTGCATTTCTTTTTATGATACCATAACATTATCTAATTAAGATTTATCTTCTTTTAATGCATTGCTCTTCTTAGGCTATATTTTAGCATAGAGGTTTTCAGGCTGTGGAACATTAAAAATACAAAAGCAAAAACTGAAACCAGAACCCCAATCAACAAAGGGCAAACTAAAGCAGGGGTGAAATTCAAAATTTTTCCCTACCAGTTCTGTGGGCGTGGCTTGGTGGGTGTGGCAGGGGAAGGATATTGCAAAATCTCCATTCCCACCCCACTCCAGGGGAAGGATACTACAAAATCTCCATTCCCATCCCTCCTGGGGGAAGGATATTGCAAAATCTCCATTCCCACTCACTTTGGGACCAGTTTGTCGGTTGTCAAACTACTCAAAATTTCCACTTGGAACTTGTTAGAACCTGCTGGATTTCACCCTGAACTAAAGTCTCTGATCTGGCAAAATTCTAGTTATAGAGATTTCACTAAAGTGAACATGGAACCTAGTCAAGTTCTCAAGGAACCCTAGGGTTCCATGGCACATTTAGCATATTCATATATCATTGTCCAAAAGTTCATATTGTTAAATTAATTCATGTTGATAAATGAAGAGAGAAAATGAAAAAAAAATAGTTACTCAGAAGATTAGGGAAAATGCAGATACAATTTACCTGAAATAATAATCAGAATTCAGAATTTTTGAAAAAAGAAAATAATTCTGAAAATGTCTCATTTTGATAAATGTCTGATATGGACCTTCAATTGTCTCCCTTGGGCTTGCATCAGAAGTGGGTTTCAGCAGGCTCTGACCAGTTCTGAAGAAATAGTAGCGGAAATTTTGAGTAGTTCAGAGAACTGGTAGTAAAAATTCTGACTGGCCCTGCCCCCATCTATTCTCTGCCTCCTAAGTCCCAGCTGATCGGGAGGAAATGAGGATTTTGCAGTATCCTTCCCCCAGGAGTGGGATGGGAATGGAGATTTTACAGTATCCTTCCCCTGTCATGCCCACCAAGCCACGCCCACCAAGCCATGCCATGCCACGCCCACCAAGCCATACCCACAGAACCGGTAGTAAAAAAATTTAAAACCCACCATTGGCTTGCATCAATATCTACTTTGGTCTGAAGCTAAGAGTGGAGATTACAACTCTTCCTTGATCAAAGATGGATATCTGAGGAGAGTATATTAGAAATGTGAACCATATATTTGTGAACAAGGGACATTTTATCACACTTGGTCAACACATAAACCAGCTAAACAAAATTGGATCTAAGTACATACTTTGATATAGAGGATTTTAAAGATTAATATTCAATTGAAGCCAGAACATTTCCTTTTAGGATTAATGGATAAACAGCTAGGAAAAAAAAACAACCCAAGGAAGATTATTTCAATATATTACCACAACAGCAAGATTATTATTTGCACAGAGATGAAAAGCTTTGATGCTACCTATGATGGAGGAATGGTTGGTGAAGCTGACAGATTTTGCTAAAATGGATAAATTAATTTCTTTGATTTTAGAAGAAAAAACATTATTTACATTTTATTGGAAAGGGAAGCCTCTTATGGACATTTTACACAAAAATGAAAAGCAATGAACTCGTGACTTATGCATTTGATGATTAGATAGGGTATATAGAAAGAATAATAATATGTAACTTTTGAAAGAGAAGTTAAACTATTGTGAGGAATATCAGAAGCCACTTCCTTATATCTTATTTTTTCCTTTACTATCTTTCTTTAACTTTTAAACCTTTTTAAACTCTTTAACTCTTTAACTTTTTTTCCTTTTCTTGTACTTTTTGCTCTTTGATTTTTTCTTTTTTTTTGTTCTCAGTTTCTATTAGTTTGTGTTAGCTTTTATCTTCTTATTTAATAATATAAATAAAAATTAGAGATAAAAAGAAAAAAAAAGAAAAGTAGCTGAGGAAAGACAGGCACAACTATAGAGAATTTTTGATAAAGGAAATATCACAGCTCAAAGCATGAAAATCCATTGCTACCTGTCAGTTTTTCTTTCCTCTTCCTAGCCCCCTCCCCCCAATTCTAACATTTTAATTTCAGGACTGGAATAATCCCCCCTCCACACACACTTTAAAGCAATGGAAGACCTTTCTTATCCAGTCTATCTCAACCTGATATCCCTAATATACCATGGTTGAAAGAGAATCCATCATCCAGAGAAAACTTTTGAGGACCTATAGAATAGAATAGAATTTTTTATTGGCCAAGTGTGATTGGACACACAAGGAATTTGTCTTGGTGCATATGCTCTCAATGTACATAAAAGAAAAGATACCTTCATCGAGGTACAACATTTACAACACAAATGATGATCAATATATCAATATAAATCATAAGGATTACCAGCAACAAAATTATAGTCATACAGTCATAAGTGGAAAGAGATTGGTGATGAGAACGATGAGAAGATTAATAGTATTTCAGACTTAGTAAATAGTTTGACAGTGTTGAGGGAATTATTTGGTTAGCAGAGCGATGGCCTTCGGGAAAAAACTGTTTTTGTGTCTAGTTGTTCTGGTGTGCAGTGCTCTATAGCGTCATTTTGAGGGTAGGAGTTGAAACAGTTTATGTCCTGGATGTGAGGGATCTGTAAATATTTTCAAGGCCCTCGTCCTGATTCGTGCAGTATACAGGTCCTCAATGGAAGGCAGGTTGGTAGCAATTATTTTTTCTGCAGTTCATATTCATTTATCTGTAATTTCTATTGTCACAGGCAAAGATGGTTATTTTATTTTATTTTTAAAAAATCTAATATCCCTTGGAGAATCCCCTAGTTATACTCTAATGGTTAATGGAAATGAAAACAGGATCATATATATTTTTTCCCTTATCAACATCTTGAGTGCCCCAACATATACTTTCCAGTGACTTAATTTAAATATCTTAAAGAGGAATTATAATTGTATAACAGCTATTGTGGGAAAGATGCCTCATAAATCTTTCAGAATGTATTAACAGTGACTTGCTTTGCTAATGCTTACGCTCCTGAGAGCATTTTTTTCTTCCTCCAAATACTATTCTCCTAATGAAAAAAGACATTTTAAAAATTATTTCTAGGTTTGTCAACCGCACTAATCCATTATTTCTGGTAAACTGAAGTCATTGGTTTCCAACAAATCCTCCTAGATTGACACCTCAGCAAATTGAAAGTTAAGTGTAGTATAAAAACCATTAACAAAACTTGACTACCTTGTACAGAAGCATTAGATTAATGGTGAGAATTATCTAGCCACTTGTTTCTACACTCTGCTAAAGTAATGATTCCCTCATAAAACAAACAAACCACACTTTAATTTAATTCTGTTCAAATCTATGCTGTTCAACTGGATTTCAGAAATATGGCACTGGGGGAGAAAGTGACTTTGAAATGATATTAATACTGTGTGATGGAGGGAATGGCAGGATATTTTTTCCATTTACTTTCAAAACAATATGGTTTAGGATCACACAGTGACATTGACGCATGATAGATTCAGAATGGAGAAGGAAAGGAACATTTTTTCAGGACTTCAAAAACATACGATTCATAAGAGGAATTAATTACCACCAAACTTGGTGTATACAGTATGTGTTCAAGTGATCTCTCCCATTTCTTTAATCAAATACATTAAGGAGATGCTGGCCATTATCCCAAATCCCCAACATATACAGAAGATACGTATTTTATAGATTGAGAAGGGATCTAACTGTCAGGGCATAAGGGCTTATAAATATCATAAACGTATGTGCCATACAATCCCAAATGGCTTTGGCCAGCTTGGAAAAATACAGCACTATAAAATAGTGCTAAAAAACATAAGGTCAGCAGTATAGACAACATAAAACTCCAAATGACCTGGGTCAAAAGATATATTTTGAGCCACCTCCTAAACTATAATAAGGAGAGTGTGAGCCCCAGTTCTAGTGGCAAGTTATTCAACAATTTAGGCCCCGTCATAGAAAAGCAGAATTGATTGCTAATGTTAACTGTACCATGTGGGTAACTTTAAAAGTGCCTTCTTAATGACTTAAGAGCATGAGGGGAATGAAGGTCTTGCAAGTTAAGTTAGGCTAAAGCTATGTAAGATCATCCTGATTTGTACTTGGAGAGTCCCAGACAACCATTGAGACTATTTAAACAACATAATTACAAGACACTCTCTATGGTGCTAAAGTATTTAGGCCACCTCCAGTTGCCAAATTCTATTCAAGCAATGCCTTGGAAATCACCTTCCAGTAATTCTATTCTTCAAATTAGCAGCCCTATCAGTATTTATTTATTAATTTATTAATTTATTAATTAATTAAATTTTTATACTGCCCTTCTCCCGAAGGACTCAGGGCAGTGTACAGCCTTATTTAAAACCCATAGATACACAAAAATCCAAGATTTAAAATACATTTAAAACGAAATATTTAACAGGCCAAATTTACTAAAATGGACAATCCTGATATAAACCTTTAAAATTTTAAAATTATAAATAAATTAATACATTAAAATTTAATTAAAATTAAGTTAAAATTAAATTAAAATCCTTAAAATACTTAGGCTAGTCCCGCCCGATTAAATAATAGAGTCTTCAGTTCCCGTTTGAAGGTTCGGAGGTCAGGAAGTTGACGCAGCCCTGGAGGTAACTCATTCCATAGGGTCGGTGCTGCCACAGAGAAGGCTCTCCCCCTGGGGGCCACCAGCCGACACTGTTTGGCTGATGGCACCCGGAGCATGCCCACTCTGTGGGAGCGCACAGGTCATTGGGAGGCTATCGGCGGCAGAAGGCAGTCTCATAGATAGCCTAGTCCTAAGCCATGGAGCGCTTTAAAGGTGAGCACTAACACCTTGAATTGCACCCGGAAGGCTACTGGCAGCCAGTGCAGGATAGGTGTTATATGGGAGCAATGTGGTGCTCCCACTATTACCTGTGCAGCCGCATTCTGGACTAGCTGGAGCCTCCTGGTGCTCTTCAAGGGGAGCCCCATGTAGAGAGCATTGCAATAGTCCAAGCGAGTGATGAGGGCGTGAGTGACCGTTCGTAGAGAGTCCCGGTCAAGGAAGGGACGCAATTGGCGCATCAGGCGAACCTGATAAAATGCTCCCCTGGCGACGGCTGTCAGGTGCTCCTCTAGGGACAGCCGATCGTCCAGGAGAACACCCAAGTTGCGTACCCTTCCCCTGGGGGTCAGAACTTCACCCCCCACAGTCAGCGAAGGCGTAAGCTGACTGTACCGGGACGCCGGAACCCACAGCCACTCTGTCTTGGTGGGATTGAGCTGAGCCTGTTCCTCCCCATCCAGACCCACACAGCCTCTAGACACCGGTCAATCACCTCGACAGCTTCGCTGGGGTGGTTTGGGGTGGAAATGTACAGCTGAGTATCGTCAGCGTACAGATGATAATCCACCCCGAAACCACGGATAACCTCACCCAGCGGCTTCATATAGATGTTGAACAGGAGAGGCGAGAGCACCGACCCCTGAGGCACCCCACAAGTGAGGCACCTAGAGGTCGATCTCCGCCCCCCTGCCAACACCGAACGGTCAGAGAGATAGGATGAGAACCACTGATAAACGGTACCTCCCACCCCCAATACCCCCAACCGTCGCAGCAGGATACCATAGTCGATGGTATCAAAAGCCGCTGAGAGATCTAACAGGACCAGGACAGAGGAACAACCCCTGTCCCGAGCCCTCCAGAGGTCATCCACCAACGCGACCAAAGCCGTCTCGGTGCTGTAACCAGGTCTGAAGCCGGACTGGAACGGGTCTAGAAAGACAGTTTCCTCCAGGTATTGGGGAAGCTGATATGCCACCACACTCTCAACAACCTTCACCAGAAAGCGAAGGTTGGAGACTGGACGATAGTTCGCCAATACAGCTGGATCCAAGGATGGCTTCTTGAGGAGGGGCCTCACCACCGCCTCTTTCAAGGCGGTGGGAAAGATGCCCTCCAACAAGGAAGCGTTGGTAATTCCCAGGAGCCAGCCTCGTGTCACCTCCCTTGTGGCCAGTACCAACCAGGAGGGACACAGGTCCAATAAACATGTGGTGGGATTCAGCCTAGCCAACAACCTGTCCATGTCATCAGGGGTCACAGGCTCAAACTCATCCCAGATAATGTCCACAAGACTCACCCCTGTCCCCTCGCCTGGATCTATCCAATCAGTGTCCAGTCCATCCCGGATCCGAGCGATTTCAGTGTTATCAGATTATTGTTTTCCAGCTAGAGACACAATTGATCAGCCAAAACTGATAAATGGTCTCCCCTTTGATGCTACAGACATTATAAGGCCAAGGTCATGGTGTAGTGGTTGGGAGCAAGGTTGGGGTTGTGATTTCAGCACTGGGCTAGAAACTGGGAGACCATAGAATCCAGACCTACCTTAGGCACAAAGCTAGCTGCATGACTTTGGTCCAACCATTGTCTCTCAGTACTAGGAAGAAAGCCGTGGCAAACCACTTCCAAAATCTTGCCAAGAAAACTACAAGCACTTGTCTAGTTGCAAGAAGTCAGCACTGACTCAAAGGCACAACAACAATCCAGGGTTACAGTCAGATTCAAGAGGATCCCCTCAGACTGCCAACCTTAGATATAAATAAAGTACCATTCCTCCTTCCACATATGACTATATGACTGTAACTTTCTTGCTTGTATCCTTATCATTTATACTGATATTGATTATTTCCTGATTGCTTATTTGTTCCCTATGACTATCATTAAGTGTTGTACCTTATGATTCTTTTTTTTATTAAAAAGTTTTACAAATTTATGACTTATGATTCTTGATGAACTTATCTTTTCTTTTATGTACACTGAGAGTGTATGCACCAAGACAAATTCCTTGTGTGTCCAATTACACTTGGCCAATTAAAAATTCAATTCAATTCAATTCAATTCTATTCTATTCTATTCTATTCTATTCTATTCCATTTTCACTGGCAGAGGGTTGCAGGAGGCCATCACAGCCAAAAATGGAGATCGAGAGCCCATTTTTGTTGGCAGAGTGCTCAGGTCTCCACAGGTGCCCCAGATACAAGTGATGTCAAACTGGCCATGCCCACCCTGGCCATACTACCCTGGCACCCAAGGTCAAATACAACCCTTACGCGGCCCTCAATGAAATTGAGTTTGACACCCCTGTTCAAAGGGATGTAACACAGAAGAGTCTAGTCCTGTAGTGGAGCCATTTTCAGAGTCGGGCCATAAGTAAGAGGGTCTACAGAAGAAGGCAAAGATAAGTGGATCTGAAGGAAAAAGCCACTCAAGTAGCAGAAGTTTTCAGAGTGAACTTATCTGTTTCTGTTCCCAGTAATGGGAGCCAGCTTATTCTGGCAATGGGTCAACAGGGTAGTGCAAATAAATCCATTGCCACATCAGAACTGATTAAATACAGGTAGCCCTTATCTTACAACAGTTCATTTAGTGACTGTTCAGAGTTACGACAGCATTAAAAACTGGAACTTATGACCATTTTTCACACCTATGATCATTGTTGTATCCCCATGGTCACGTGATTTATATTCAGGTGCTTGACAACTGATACATGTATGACGGTGGCAGTGTCTGGGTTCACGTGATTCCCCTTTTGAGACCTTTTGACAAGCAAAGTCAATGGGGAAGCCAGATTCACTTAACAATCCTGTGACTAATTTAAGAAGTACAGTGATTCACTTAACAAATGTGGCAAGAAAAAGTCATAAAATGTGACAAAACTCACTTAACAAATTTCTTACTTAATGTCATAAATGTTGGGCTCAATTGTGGTCATAAGTTAAGGACTACCTGTAAAGTAGTGAGTGATGCAGCCATGTCTACCTTCAGTGTACAAGGTTTTGAATCTTTGATCTTTTATCTCAAGCACTAACTGTAACTAGTGGTGAATTCTGAGGAGAGCAGTGTCATAGGTTGTGATGATATAGAATTACATAGAATCATAGGGCTGGAAGGGACCTTTCAGATCTTCTAGTCCAGGGGTCTCCAACCTTGGCAACTTTAAGATTTGTGGACTTCAACCCCCAGAAAAAAGCAAAGCTGGCTGAGGAATTCTGGGAGTTGAGATCCACAAGTCTTAAAGTTGCCAAGGTTGGAGATCCCTGTTCTAGTCCAACTCCCCTATCTTACACTGGATAAATGATTGTCCAATCTTTTCTTGAAAACGTCCAGAAATGTAAAGAAATATGAAGCTCTCTTACCGGATCTCCTCTAAGCTTCACTATTTAGTTTTTTAAAAAAAAGTTTTTAAATTTTTTTTAAACAAACAAACATATAAACAAACAACACATCCTTAATCATTCGGTGTTTCATCTGAATACATATTTTGTATCTTCTACTCCCTCCTCCATCATTTTCATATTATATTTCTATCATATCTTTATATTTTCATTTAGATTATTACATTATTCTTCCCAAATTTAATTCATCAATTATCTAAATTTATATATATATATCTTCTCTAACCATTGATATAATTGCCCCATACTTTAAAATACTCTGATTCTTCCTTTTCTTTAATTACCAATGCTAATATATTCAGGTCAGGTCACCAATATTCCTTCTGGGATTAACCACCGAAAACTCACTCCTTTTTGGATTAGCAACTTTGTCAAAATATGATATTCTTTTCTCAGGTCTCTCAGGTCTTTGTCTCAGCACTACTGTCTCTTTATCCCTGTATTTTATTGAAGTGTTTCTTGCTATTTGTAGTATTTCTGTTTTTATCTCTTTCTTTGTGAATCTTACATGAATTTCTCTTGGTAGCTTATTTCTCATTGCATATCTTATGTGTACCCTAAATATTTTATCAATCCCATTTAATATCTTCTCTTTAGGGTCTTTCATCATTTCTGCCAGCATCTCTGCCATAACTTCTGCCAAATTTTCCACCTTCTCTTCCTCTACATTTTGAAATCTTAGATAATAATCAGATCTGTCCATTTCTAATGCAATAATTGTCCTTTTGTGATTTTTGTCCACTGATATCATTCTTTCCTCAAGTTCTGCCACTTTTTTCTCCATCTGATCTGCTTTTTCCTCTATTTTTGAATTCTTTCTTCAGTTTTTCCTATCATCTCTTTGACCTCTTTTAAGTCTTCTTTCAGGTCTTCATGAAACATCTGTATCATATTTTTAAGCTCCATAATTTCTGATGTTTTCTGTGACACTGCAGAGGAAGGACTTGCTGTTGAATCCAGATGTGCAGCAAATGTCTTCATTTCTTGAATTTGATAGCCACTCGATTTGTAATCCACAAATTGTTCAATTTGTAATCCAAATATCTAATCCCCCCACTTTGGGTGGATTAGAAAAAATATAGGTAAAAATAAGACCATCATAACCACCTCAAAAAGAAAAGAAAAAGAAAAAAAGTAAAAAGAAAAGTAAAAAGAAAATCAATTATCCTCCTTCAGGCTCTTCTTGCCTTAATCCTAATTCTCTGTAGTAAAACCCAGCCAAAATGCTTCTTTCTGCAGTTGCCAAAAAAAAAAAAAAGCAGAGAAAAAAAAAGCAAACAAAAAAGAGAGAAACAAAAAATCCCAGGTCCAAAAGTCTTCTATTCTCACCAATATATGGTAAACAATAAAGTCAAATCAAAAGTTCCAAAAAGTACTTCAAAAATAGCATATACACAAAAAAGTTGGAAAGTAAAAAAAAAAGTAAAATAGAAATCCAAAAAGTAAAACAAAATCAACCAGCCAGTTTGTTGTTTCAATCTTTCAAAAGGTTCACTATTTATCTTGCATTAAAAACATCACTCCCAAAGTCTCTCTTTTTCTTTAACATCTGTTTTTTATCAGTCTAGCTAACACTGTCAAGGTCAGCCTTATTTTTTTCTTCAATTTAAAATCTTTTCTCTTATGCCATCAGATGGTGCTATGGTTTTAGTTTCAGTTAGCAAAAATAAAAAAAATAAAGTTTTCAAAATACTCTGTTCAGTTCCAATTCATTTGTCCATACTCAATCAGGTCTCTATCTTCTCTTGTTTTCAAATTAAATCCTTTCTTTCAGTTCATTCAGTAATTCATTCTTTTCTTTAGATTTATTTGCTTTCCTTGCCACTCTAATACCAGAAGTGGAGAGCTGTCATAGACCCACTCTCCCTCCCCTCTTTGCTCCATTTCACTTTTTCACTTTCTATTTATTCCAAGCAGGTATGAAAAGAAACTTTAGTATAAAGAGCCAATTTCTCACCCAGATGATGCACTTTGTCTTTAGCTCCTCGCTCCAGTTGCGGCCACCCCAGCTTCTTAGTGGCACAATGGCCACTCTCCCAGTCGCTCGGTATGAGATTCTGTATCCAACTAACCGGGGACTTTGCAGAATCCCTGTGTTAGTCTGTCCATGCCTCTCTTGTTCGCCAACCCTACGAGTTGGCTTAGGTCAATGAAGACCCCAAACAGCTCAGATATCAATGGTTCCTCCAGGAGCAGAGGAACTCGTTGTCTTGCCATAACACTGGCCACACCCCCTTCCTAACTTCACTATTTAGTGATCATGTTAAATGGCCCAGTGCAACTCATGATCTCACAACCACCAGAAAGACTGTTCCATTGCTAGCTAATTAGCTTCCCATAAACATTTTGCTGATATTTATTCAGAAAGGCAGTAAATATACTTGCATCAGTATGGATGGGCACATTGGTGAGTGAAAACTTTTATGTGCATGTTGTTATTTGCAATGCTTTTCTTCTCTCAATATTAGTCGAGAAATGCTATTCCATTTCAGTAGCTACTGAGAAAAAATTGCATGCCAGATCTTGTAAAGGGAATGGACACTTACAAAGAACTTTCTAATGTTACAAAGAGAACAAAGGAACAGTGCTACTTTAAATTTATCCTTGAAGGCTCAGGCTGCAATATGTTCTTCTTACAAATAGGATAGCTTTTTCTCACTGCAGATAAAGCCACTTTTCATTTCATTGTGTCACCAGCCTGAGAACTTATATAAAACCTTTGTGTATTTCCAATTTCTCTAGAAATAGATATGCAATTACAGAATTGGCAGATATGCTTAAGGATTGATCCTGGAGTTACTAAATACTGTATAAGTGATGTCTCTTCATATTCACATCTTAAATCTTTCTGCTTTGATGTTTCAGATTTATTTTATTGGCTATTCTGATGATCACACATTCTATTACTATACTCTTTATGGCATAATCACTGAAAGTTGAAAGTATCACCAGGAGTGAAGCTAAATAGGAGTGTGAGAAAAAGGATGTCCTCTAGCACAAATAGAAAACAGTCTTGTGTTGGTAGCAAGACTGGAACCTGCAACTCAGAGACTGATTTCATGCATCACACTAAATTTTGCTTTGCTTATTTATTTTCATAGAGCGCTAAGTAGAAAACTATGGTTTTAAAACTCTAGTGGCTGGATATACATAACATGGATACACACACACACACACACACACACAAAAGCTGGATATACATATATACAAAAGCTGGGTATACAAAAGCTGGATACACATAATAAGATCAAAGAAATCACATTAAGGTTGAGTATGATGTATGAACCTAGTCATGGTAAACAGTTCAGGCAAGTGACAAGGACACAGCTAGGTGATCAAGCTCAGTCCAAGAATTAAAAAAGAGTTTTAGTAGACAGAAAGTCAAAAGCTAGTGTACAGATGTTGCTTCGGTTATGCTTTTACCCATTTCTTTGCATTCTGTACCGGAGGATATTCTTTGCAGACCAGATGAGTTGTAAAATGATAGCACAACTCAAATCACATATAATTTAAGAAATTAAATCTGTAAAATCAAATACATTAAGGTAATAAATAATCCCTAATGCCTTCTCTACCATGATATAACTGAGTTGTATGCAACTCAGCTGGCCACAGGAGAGTACAGGAAGAAGGGATTTAAAGTTGGTGCAGACTTGGCAGGAAGTTACCAGGAGAAAGAAGGAACTCTGCACTAAGGACCCAGTTGCAAGTGTTTGTACATGGAAGAAGTCAGAAGCAGAGAAAATAGGATGCTCAAAATGCTAAGATAAGTAGAAGTTTAAGGCAGTTGTTAGAATCTTCTTGTCAGGCATCATGGAATCAGTATGAAAACCCTAACTGTAGATGTCTGTCAAGGGAAGTAAACCATGCCAAAAAGCATAGGATTAGAAATGAAGCTCAGAAGGGTTAGGAACACTGTAAGAAGCTGGGGATCCAGACACATCACATTTAGAAAGAGGGGACAGAGAAAGAGTGGGGAGGAGCAGAAGACATTTAGCATGAAGAAAAAGGGGAAGGAAATAGCAGTAGTGGAAGTAAGGAAAGAAATAAGAGCTTTATTAACTAATGAGAAAACAAGAGATAAAGGGGAGAAAATACAAAATTACTCTTCCCAAAGCATGTTGCCCAGATAGGATTCTACTTAGTAGAATCAATGGGATTCAAAAAATTTTACTGCTGGTTTTGTAGGCGTGGCTTGGTAGGCATGGCATGGTTTGGTGGGTGTGACTTGGTGGACATGGCAGGGGAAGGATACTGTAAAATCTCCATTCCCTCCCTACTCCAGGGGAAGGTTACTGCAAAATCAGTGGTGGGTTTCAAAATTTGTTACTACCTATTTTGTGGGTGTGGCTTGGTGGGCATGGCATGGCTTTTGGCCATCGCTTGGTGGGCATGGCAGGGGAAGGATACTGTAAAATCTCCATTTCCTCCCGATCAGCTGGGACTTGAGAGGCAGAGAATAGATGGGGGTGGGGCCGTCAGAATTTTTGCTACCGGTTCTCCAGAACTGGTTAGAACCTGCTGAATACCACCTCTGATTCCACTCTCTGCAGCTAACATGAGAACAACAATTTTGGGGTGCAAGAATTCAAGGATTTCAGTTGACAGCTTGATCAACTGGGTGAAAGGGAGGTTGATGACTTTACCTGTGAGGAAATCACTGTGAATTAACTGGGGATTGTAGCCAGTTAAGAATGTAGCTTGAAGATCCCGGGAAAGAAATGGACCGGAACAGCACAGAGGAGATCTAACCCAGGAGGTACCATAAAGAGAGGAGAGCAAGAGAAAGGGTCATATGAGACCACTGCAGAGACTAATTGGGAGATTTGGCTTGTTTACATACTAAATTGTTTTCACCGGGGTTCTCTGACCCACTTGTACCCTCCAGAGTGCAAATTGGCATAAATTGCAGGTTTTGAATAGCCTTCAGAGGCAGATCCATACAGCATACTGAGAGAATCTATACTGACTAAACATGCCACTCAAACAACAAAGTGCTTCTGGTTGAAAATATACATGACAATAGTACTTCCCGGTGAGTTTTAGGCCAGGAGATAGTTAGGATGATAAAGTTACCTTCTGCGGTGCTTGATAAATCACAGCAGCCTTGACTTGTCATTCTTTGAACATCCCATATTTTTCACTGACCTTGATCACTAGTTCATCTACTATTATATTGGCAAAAATGGCTTATTTGGTTTAGACAGGAACCTTCCTGAACATGGAAATATTTAGTGCATTTAATGATGTGCAGGATGACCTTTATGGAACATGAAGGTGGAGTGAAGCAGGAACTCTAGTAACTCTAGGTAGCTTTTCTACAATTGCCATTTTATGTGGAAAAAAAGGCCACTGGAAAAAGCCCAAGCAAACTTCTGAGTAACATGAATGAATAGAGCTACATATATTTTTTAAAAATCTATTTATTTATTTATTATTATTTATTATTATTATTATTCAGTGGCTAAGATGCTGAGCTTGTCAATTGATAGGTCGGCAGTTCAGTGGTTCGAATCCTTAGTGCCACATAATGGGGTGAGCTCCCGTTACTTGTCCCAGCTTCTGCCAACCCAGCAGTTCGAAAGCACGTAGAAAATGCAAGTAGAAAAATAGGGACCACCTTTGGTAGGAAGGTAACAGCATTCCGTGAGCCTTTGGCATTTAGTCATGCTGGCCACATGACCTTGGAGATGTCTTCGGACAATGCTGGCTCTTCGGCTTTGAAACAGAGATGAGCACCGCTCCCTAGAGTCGGGAACAACTAGCACATATGTGCGAGGGGAATCTTTACCTTTACAGTACCTTCTATTCCCTTCAAAATGAAGGTATACCCTTCAAAATGAAAGTATACCTTAAAAAGAAGCTGTTGTAAATCATGTTGAGAATCAAGACTCTGAAATCCATTGTCCCCATAATTTATTCATCCCCTGAAGTGCTTTAGGGACTACTTTTCCATTACACCACAGTATTCTAAATTTGCTAGTGCTCATAAGATACATCTGGAATGTATGATAATAGCTGAATGTTTTTTTCTTTGCCTTTTATAAAGAAGTTATTAGCTTATGCACTTGCCATTTTTAAAGGAAATGGGGCCAGCAGAAATAATTGAAAGTGTCTTTAATGGCCACAGCTATCCTGTAAATATTTTGATGATGAGAAATAATTCCCATTATATTTTGAATAAGGTCTTAAGGCCAGAAAAACAATGAGTTTACATCTACATTCAGGTTATAAACTAAAGGTGACCATTTGTTCATAACTGTGCTATTGATTGTTGCAAGTAGCAATCAGCAAAAATGTAATCTCATCCCTTCACCAAGAGAAGCATAGAGTGAGTTTGGGGGAGGAGAATTTTACACATATATTTACTTGTTTTAAATCATAAAGTTTCAGAAAATTTAAAAGTTGGATATAGACAATAGTTATCCTGCATCACGGTGCTTTCTAGTCCTGAGAAAGATACATTAATTCCCAAACCATTTAAAATTAATAACTTACAATGGCATTTGTAAATAATTCAAGCACTTTTGGCTTAAATTAAATTAAAAAGGAAATAAAATGCCCCTTGGTGATGCAGACATGAAGTAAGAAGACCAAACATAAGTGTTGTCTTTAAAATGCTGTCTCTTCTTGGCTGTAAGAATTTAGCTGAATGGCAGGATTGATCTTTATGCCAGCTGCTACTTCAAACGCCATGCATGGCAGCTGAAGATAGACATCCAGATTCAGATATTGCTAATCTACTACAATTTGTAAGGGACTTGCAGAATTGGTGCAAAATAATATCCAGGAGATAAAAGATGATTACTTTTGGTATATTCTCTTTTGAATGATTGGGGCTTTTTTCTACCCTAGTCAGGGATGAAATGCTCCCGGTTTGGACCGGATCGATCAATCCGGTAGCGATGGTGGCGGGTGGTTTGGCGTACCGGTAGTTAAAATCCGTCACCCCCTGCCCATACCCACCCAATGCCCTCATTTCCTTGCTTGCAGGTTCTTTTAAAAAATGCTTTTAAAAGGTAAAAAAAGGACTCTGACGATCACAGCTGAGCTGCCTGATCATCAGAGCCTTTTTTTTACTTTTAAAAGCATTTCTTTTACAATCTATTTGGCCAAATAGGTTGTAAAAAATGCTTTTAAAAGGTAAAAAAAGGCTCTGACGATCATAGCTGAGCCGCGCGATCATCAATCTTTTTTTTACCTTTAAAAGCATTTTTTTAACAACCTATTCAGCTGAATAGGCTGTAAAAATGCTTTTAAAAGGTAAAAAAAGGCTCTGACGATCATAGCTGAGCCGCGCGATCATCAGTCTTTTTTTTACCTTTAAAAGCATTTTTTTAACAACCTATTCAGCTGAATAGGCTGTAAAAATGCTTTTAAAAGTAAAAAAAAGATCACACACCACAGCTGATCTCCCCCCACCCCGTGCGCTGTTCTACCTACCCCAAGCCTCCTTTTGGTGTGCACTGTGTGCACCCATGTGCAGCGCATATGCGCAGGCAGAGAACCCGTAGTAAACTGGTTCAGATTTCACCACTGGAACTAGTGTTATAGGTTTCATTTCATTTTTGTGTGTGTTTTAATCCTATCCTTTTCAGAGACATCTTTATGAAATGGGTGATCATATGAATCATATAAACAACAAACAAACCATGAAAGTAGTACTGTAGTTGTGTCCTGATTTTACAGCACAATCCTTGGAAATGCTTAGGGATGGATTATTTCCATTTCAGCAGCAAGTAAAATATTTTTTTCCCGTGTGAAGTAGTTTGTGTGAAGTAGTTTGTGTGATAATTGATGTTGAAAGTTTTACATTGACACTGTTCACTAGCTTTGCTTTTGGTGTGTATTTAGAAATGGTACTTCTGGTCCTTCTTTTTTTTTCTTAAGGGATTTTTACTTCAAATGTAAAGATACAAAGTTTTGAAATAAATGTTTTTGTCTGGGGTGGAAAAAGGAGGAAGAATTATAGAATTAAGGGAAGTTCAGTTAATGGAAAACAAATTCATTAAACTGAGGAGAAGCGTTTCACTGTTTAAACAGTAAAAGAAATGCACTGCTGTTCTTAATTTTTTGATGATGAATTTCACAGTGTGAAGCTAGATTAGCTCCATCACTGTTAGTGTCCAGGAATTCCCTCAAGACTTGGTTTTGTCGCTAGCCTTAACTGACAACATTTTAAGGCGGCTCCCTTATTATGGGTGATATGTGGTTCAAAAGTATAATTTTGAAATTTTTAATTATGACAGTATGTTTTTATACTAATTGTTTTGATAATTGTTTTTAAGATGTGATTTTAGTCAATTGCATGCTGCTCAGAGTCACTTCTGCTGATATGGATGGCTATATAAATATGATAAATAAGTAAATAAATCTTGAGGGAACTCGAGAACTGCAAAACAGGGCTTAGTGGCCCATGGGACATGTAGACACCCTGCCCATCTATAAGCTACAGGACTAAAGATTTGAAGCAGGTGACTTCATAAAGTGTGGTTAAAAATTAAGAAGATGGGCACAAGCCTGCAAGCAAAGCTCTTGTCCTTTTTAATTTGAAGTGTGACCATTATCTTGACTTTTTTGTTTCCGCTCTGCATACACCTGCTGTTTTGATGAAAAGAATCTCCATTCTTATTTGGCCTGTAGTAGCTTCTGGTTAATGAATGATCCTTCTGTGGATATCTGTGAAAAGAATCTATTGCATAAAATCTATTGGTTTTACTTGGAAGACACTTAAAATGTCAGAGCAACTGCTTTTAAGTTGAGGAAGACAACACAAGTTCTTGTGGCACAAGGACTTTGCTATGTGCATTGATCTTTTGGGAAAGGGATACTGTATAAAATTTTATATTTCTGGTTAATTAAAATCCCAACATTAGTAAAATAAAGCATTAAGTGGTATGAGGTCATCTCTATGGATTAATCTCTATTCCAAAATTCTTTTAAAAAACAAGTAAACCAGAGTTGTATAAATAAATTAGCTATTTGATTTACTTATTTGCCATTTTATAAAAATATTAATATGGGGGGAGGGGAGTTATGAAACATGCAAATATTATGGAAGGTCTCTTTTAAAAACATTTTTAAAATCCCCAAAAAGATTCTTCCTCCACATTAGTCAGCTGGTTTATTGCTTCTCTTTCTACAATTTTCAATTTAAATCCTCCTACGTAATAATAATAAAAATATCTTTATTGGCTCCAATTAGCAAGCATGGTGGCCCATTTCATATCTTTAAGGACCATTTTGGTCCTTGTCCTCCATCAAGTGAACATTTTTGAGTAATTTCATCTACAGACTGGGCCCCTATACCTCATTAACAATGTGGCAAGCGTTTTCCATCCATGGGTGTTTTCTTGATGAGCTCTATTATATCCCTCTGGTGTAAGATTATCACAATTTGAAGGCGTGATGATTGTCAAGATACATTCATTCATCAAAAGGAAAAAGTTTCAAATGCAAACCATTTCTCCATGTTTACAAAATAAACGAGACAGGGTGGCTAATTGCAGGAGTCCAATGTATGAACTTCAGTCATTCTGATTTGCTGGACTCCCTTTAGATTTTGTGTGGTGTGCTATAGGAAGGATTTATTATTTCTTTCTGTACATGGAAAGTGCCTTTGGATTCTGAGCAAACCTGGAAGTAAAAGCAGTTTTAAAAGCCTTCCACAAGTCTTTTTTTTCCTTCTTCCTTTAAGTATCGCAGAAAGGCTGAAAAATGCATGAATGTGTGGATGTGTCAGTGCTTATAGCTCAACTAGACAGCTGTACACAGAGGGCTGATTCATGAAACAATCAGCCACGGCTGCTTTTGTATTTAAAAGAATCTGATGGATGCCTGTTATGTCAGGGGAACAGAGTATTTTCTGTGAAGTGTAGGAAAGGCAAAGATTTTGACTGGCTCTATTCTGCAGCTGCAAAGAGCAGAGCTTAAACTATAGCTCTCATGCTAGGGAGAGCAGCTCAAAAGAGCTTTGTCTTCCAAGCCCTATCATTAGGCAATAAAATAGCCATCTCAAACGATTGATTTTGGCTCTCATGAAATGATAGAAAATTAGTAGTTAAGTTGTTGCTGTAATTGTCAAGTCTTTTATGGTTATGATTATGATAATCACTATCCAATTTCTGGTCAAGGAAAGAGGTTCCTTTATCATTTTGTGTGTGTCAGAGGTCAAAATAATTTGATTGATCTTTATTTCTATGAACCCTGGGGGATATCACATCCAGAATCTTCAATCCAGGGGTGAAATGCTACGGTTCGGACCAGTTCAGCTGAAATGGTAGTGGATATTGGGGCTGGTTTGCTGACTGGGAGCAATTGCTGGCTGGCCATGCCCCCGAACCAGTCTGCAGTCCGCAGTCCTGCCATGCTTCCCTGCCTTCCACGCAGTCTTCCCAGCATTCCCATGGCCAGCTTGCGAAGGCAAGCAAGCGGAAGATCACGTGGAAGGCAGGCAACCATGGCGGGGAAGGGACCTAGCAGCCTACTCCCGGGATATATTCAGCAGCCCCTCCACCGCAGCACTGCTCTGCCCTGGAGCAGAGGTTGCATCTCCAACCTCTCAGCCCTAGAGCAGTAGTTGCATCTCCACCAAGGGCTGCCTGCTGTCAGCTTTACCAATGCACTGGCTCCGTTGGACATGCTGAATACACCAGCGGAGGATCTCTAGAAGGTAAGGCTGATGCTGGCGGCAGGGGGCAGGAGACCCACTGCACTTGGCTCCTCGGAAGGACATGGTGAGGTTTGCTCACCTTTTGGGTCTGGCGTGCTCGGCTTCCTTGGGGCCTTTGGCCAATTGCTGCCTGCTTGCCTTCCCCTCTGCTTCAGGTCCCACCTGGAGGACTGCTGCACTGCTGCCATTCACTTTCTTCCTTCTCCCGCTGCGAAATGAAAGTGAATGGCGGTGGGGTTGCTTTGGGAGGTTGCTTCAGGCAGGCAGATGTCTGCAGCCAGGTGGGGAGGGAGGGCAGTGAGAATGATGGTGGTGGGAAAGGGAGTGCCAAGATGAAGGACTACCCACACTGACCTGCTTGGTCAAATGCCGCCGCCCAGGCCAAAGGGAAAGCGTTGCAAGCTCTGCAGTGGTGTGGCTAGGTCTGGCCCTTTCCCTGCATGGGGGGCTTCCGACCCTCTCACTCTGCTTTTTTGCCACTGTGAAACTGTGGCATAGCTGAGCCTCCTTCCCCCAGAATGCCAGACTCCACAGGCCAAGTTCCTGGAGTGGCACCAGCAGTCAAAGGCAGGTGGCTGGGTGGGAATCCAGTGGGCTGCTTCGAAGCCCCAAGCCCCGCAGAGCCAGCATGGGAGGCATGGGTGGAAGGTGGTCTTTTCTGAAGCATCTCCCTCCCTTCTTTGGATCACCCTGCAGGGAGGGCTTCTGCCTTTGCAGAAACGTGGTGGCCAGTTTGTATGGAAGATTGGTGGGGGGGCATGCGTGGCCCTCCAGGATGGAGAGCAGGGCAAGAGAAGGCTCCAAGGTTCGCTTGGGCAGTCTAGCCAGATGGCGGAGGGAAACTCAAAGCGTTGGGGGCTTCAAAGGGCAGAATGTGCTTCAGAATGTGCAGCTCCTGGCTCTAACAGTGAGTGACGTACATGACATCAAGATGGCCATGCCCACCTGGTCATATGACCAGCAAGCCACGCCCACCAAGCCATGTCCACAGAACCAGTAGTGACAATTTTTAGATTTCACCATTGCTTCAATCCAACTTTCTCTTTCCCTTCATCACCTCTATCTTTAGCAATAAATATGTTGGATAATATGCCAAACACAAATGGGATGGACTCATTTTTAAAAACTTGGATAGGTGAAACCTATCTGTGGATAATGCTGAGTTAAAACAACTGTCCTTCCCAACTTTGGTGGAGACATGTGAGACATAATATTATTGTCAACCCTTAGTACAACAATGGCAATTTGGGATTCTCAAGAGCCCAGGAAACAATTGGTTCATCAAATCTTTTAAGACCCATCTTAAAGTGGTTAACTTAAATTCAATACAAAATTAAATATCTCTCTGAAGAGATCATTATCACTTTCCAATTAATTGAGAAAATCACTTAGCATTTGGTACCTAATGGAATGCATCTTGCAAGTATGGAGAGAACTGGATAACAACAATAAGAAAGAAGTAAAAAAAAAAGCTTCATTTTTAATATGTTTGCTATTCCAAATATATGAAGAAAGAATGAACAGGGAAGGAGGAAGCAGGAGTCCATGAAGGTTGTGGTTGAAAGGAGTTGTTGAGGTAGGATTTTTTTTTAACAAAATAAAAGGTAAAGTATGAAGTTGTCTTACTTATTTTTCTTGCTAAGGCCATATGATGTTCACTGTATATAGGTAGTCCTTGACTTATGACAATTGAGCCCAAACTTTATGTTGTTATGTGAGACAGTTGTTAAATGAGTTTTGTCCTATTTTACAATCTTTTTTTGCCACAGTTAACTGAATCCCTTCATTTGTTAAGTTAGTAACATGAATCTGGCTTCCCCCATTGGCTTTGCTTGTCAGAAGTAGCAAAAGGTTATCACATGACCCCAGGACACTGCAGCTGTCGTGAATATGAACCACTTGTCAAGCATCTGAATTTTGATCAATTGACCATGGGGATGCCGCAACTGTCACAAGTGTGAAAAATGGTCATAAATCACTTTTCTCAGTGCCATTGTAACTTTGAGCAGTCACTAAGCAAATGTTTATAAGTTAAGAACTATCTGTACTTGATAAACTTAAGAAATGGCCTACAATAGAAGTGTATCTATTCTCCTGTGTAAAACTATAGGATGCTTTATTAATTATGAGTTTCATGTGGCACTTTTTTCCATACAGTGTGTAAATATCCCCTGCTTTCATCCATCGATTCTCACACTTTCCCCTCATTTTCATTTTGTGGTTACTTTTCTTGAGAGCCTCTATACTATTCTATTGGGCCTAGTATTGGAGGATATAACATATTTCCTATACAATGGGCTCCCAACTGTAACTCTAGATCTGAAAGGCATTCCTTCATCATTGCAAAGCATCATTGCAACTCCTCCCTGGCCTTAATCTTCAGGGATTTATTGAAATTCTGCAGAATCTAGCAAGATAGCATAATTTCACCCATGGCTGCGTGTGCAATCATCTTCCTGTCCAGACGGGCCCAGGTCTTAATGGAGGTTGGCAGACGTTTGACAGAAAATGAAGGAGGAAAGAAAAGATAAATCACTAGAAACGATATGGGTAGAAAGTTTTCTTTCACTGGAGAGATATATAAAAGTACCCTAACCAATTTCCACTGTATGTGTATATATGTATGTATGTATGTGTATATATATATACACATACATACAGTGGAAATTGGTTAGGGTACTTTTTGTAGCAGCTTCTCAGAACTGCCTTGATACTTAATGACCAGAAATAGCCATGACTCAGGCTTTCATCTAAAATCAGGCTTGGAGAGGAGATATACAAATAACCTTTTGCCCATTTTATTCCTCAGTCTATAAAGCACAGTTGGAGTGCTGTGAGTAGCAGCCAGCACGGTTAGTAATCCTCAGACTTCTACTGCGTGTGACACACACTTAATTGAGAGCTGTTGGTGACATTTGGATGTGGTTGTTTTCCTGAAAAGAACAAAGGCAAAGGGAGGCTGCTATCAATGTTTCTCCACAGATTTTCACAGCTACCCCAGCCAGCCACACTCTGCTTGCTGCCAATAAACAGCAGAGACTAATGCAATTACGGCTTTCCTCCCCATTAGTGTTTAGTGCCATCCATTTAGTGCAAAAGGCAGATTGCAGCACTAGGACTTATCAGGGAAGAGGTCAAGTCTAAAACAGAAATTATAACTATCCTTGGTTAGCAGGCTAAAGCTTCCTTCCTTCAGTCATTGGGGCATGGAGCTGCATTGCTGTGACAGACCCAGGGTTCATGCAGATTGCACACAGGTGAAGCCCTCGTATTACAGATGTGATTTATACACACGGGCTTCCTCTCTGCATGCAGTCCTAGCGAATGAGTGGATTGGTTGGGTGAAGGGACAAAAAGTCATGTGGTTTTTGTCAATGCTCGCTAGTCGTGGCATGAAGGTTGCGTCTGATGTATAATCATATATGTAAAATAACTCACAAAATTTATGTAAAGATAATATAAATAATATAAAGGATCCCAAAGCTGCTTTTTTTTCAAGAGGCAACTGGACTTTTCTGGTTTGTCTTTGAAGAGGTTTTGCTTCTCATCCAAGAAGCTTCTTCAGCCTTGAATAATATAAAGGATCCTTCTGTTGTGGTCCTCCAGCAGCCTGCGGAGCTGGCAGCGGAGTCAGGCAGTGAGGAGATTGGGGAGGACAATGGGTCAGTCCTGGAGTCTGGGGAAGGCCCGGACGAAGGCTCTGCATTGGAGACAGAGATGGGGCCAGGGCCATCTGGGAGCGATGCACGGACTCCGGAGCCTCCAGAGATGGACAGCCGAGAGGCAGAGGAACAGGAGGAGCCTGTTCCTAGTACATGCATGCGAAGAGCTGCCAGAAGGCAAGAGCAGCTAAAGCAAAAAGGATGACTCGGGAGTAAGTCCAGGAGATGATTGGCCCCTTCCATAAGACTTAAAAGAGCAGCAACGGCTTTTGGGTTCTTTGCAGGAAAGCAAAGCTGCTACAATTGTTTCTTATCTCCTGTTTCTGAACTTCGTGGGGTTCTTCCCAAGAAAAGCCTTTGGCAGGGTGCCAAAGAAGACAAAGGTTTGTGATAAGGCCAAAGGAGTTTTTTATGAAGGACTTTGTTTTGGAGTTAATTTGGACTAAGCTGAGAATGAAGTAATTCTCAGCTGTTCTAATAAAATATGCTTGTTTAGGACTGATTGTGTCTGGTAATAACTACTGAGGCCTGGGTCACAACACCTTCAATAACCACAGTGCTGGGTATTGGCAGGCTCTTTATAATACTGTAGTACAAGGTTGTCAAATATGATTTCATTGACGGCCACATTAGGGTTGTGTTTGACCTCAGTGGGGTGAGTGGACATGGCCAGGGTGTGCGTGTCCAGCTCGACATCATTCAGCCAGTATGGCCCTCCCGAGCTCCATTGTCAGCTGCGATGGCCTCCTGTAGCCCTCTGCCAGCAAAAACGGAGCTTAGGAGGACCACGTGCGGCCCTCTTGAGCTCTGTTTTCACTGGCAGAGGCACTGCAGGCCAGTCCTTTGCTGTTTCTAGGGCAGGGCAGCCCTGCAGGCCAGATCTAAGCACCCTGTGGGCTGGATCCGCCCATCCCACCCCCGGGCCTTGAGTTTGACACATCTGCTGTAGTAGGATCACAAAAGAAGTCAGCAAACCATGCTAGTTTAAGAGAGTTTGCGTTAACTGTTACACTGAGGTTTTCAAAGATTATATTTCATTACAAGCACCAGTAAGATTAATGCTGGATACTTGGTATTATTTAAGCAGCCTTCTTTCACTTAAGAAGAATAGTATTGAGGGCAGATTTTGGTTTATTCTTCTTTTCCTCTCTGATGATATTTTGCCTTATGGAGCACTTTATGCAAAATATTACCTACAAAGGTTCCATCTATTAAACTTGAACTCGGTGTCTCTTCTTGGCAGTGTTCATTGTGGGATACAGGAGCAAAGAAACCCATTAGCCTAAGCATCCAGGAATTGCCTTTTCTTTTCTATCACATTTTTGTACCACATCTTGAAGGACAAAGGGCATGAAATGTGTCAAAACCGAAGGAAAGGTAAAATAAAAGGGCAGAAACTATCATGAAAGAAAGGAAGCCCAAGAGATTAGAATAACAATGAAATATAGTACAAGAGGAATGCATGCACAGTTTTGATTTTTTTTTAAAAAAAAATTCTTGTTTCCATTTCAAATAATATAATATTTCCTTCTCAAGAGAGGATTTATTCAGCTGCATACTGGACAAAATTACAAAAGTATATTTATGTAGCAAGCTATCCTTCCTTCTCTCTGAATTTTCTCCCAGCATGTGAAATTTGAAAGGAGCCCTGCTTAGCTAAGATTACACAAGAAAGGTCAAGTTATAGATCCCAGTGAGGCTGTCTCATCTCCATTATGAGTCCAACAAGTGATACTTTTTGTTTAAAACTTGCACATATAGTTTTACTTTTTTCAGAAATAAGTCTTCACCAGTGGTGGGATTCAAGTAATTTAACAACCGGTTCTCTGCCCTAATGATTTCTTCCAACAACCAGTTTGCCAATCTGTTCAGAAAGTTAACAACCGGTTCTCTGAAGTGGTGTGAACTGGTTGAATCCCACCACTGGCCTTCACCCAGTGGTGGGTTTCAAATTTTTTTACTACCGGTTCTGTGGGTGTGGCTTGGTGGGCATGGCATGGCTTGGTAGGTGTGGCAGGGAAAGGATACTGTAAAGCCGCCATTCCCACCTGACTTCAGGGGAAGGTTACTGTAAAATCTCCATTTCCTCCTGATCAGCTGGGACTTGGGAGGCAGAGAATAGATGGGAGTAGGGCCAGTCAGAATTTTTACTACCAGTTCTCCGAACTACTCAAAATTTTCGCTACCGGTTCTCCAGAACTGGTCAGAACCTGCTGAAACCCAGCTCTGTCCTCACCACATCTTATTATTATTATTATTATTATTATTATTATTATTATTATTATTATTATTATTATTATTATTATTATTATTATTATTATTATTATTAGATTTCTATACCGCCCTTCTCCCGAAGGACTCAGGGAGGTGTACAGCCAGAATAAAAACAATACAATATACAATTAAAACAAAATTAAAAAACTTATTATACAATTGGCCGAAAAACTTTAAAACATTTAAAATTCTAAAAACCCATTAAAATTCATATAAAATTTAGAAATATAAAATATAAATTTAAAAATACAACAAAATTTAAGCCAGCCCCGCGCAAATAAATAAATACGTTTTCCATTCGCGGCGAAAGGTCCGAAGGTCAGATATTTGGCATAAACCAGGGGGAAGTTTGTTGAATGAATGAATGAATATTTTAATTTGTATACCGCCCTTCTCCGAAGGACTCAGGGTGGTGAACAGGCAGATAAAATACAGATACACTACTACTGTTCCAGAGGGTAGGAGCCCCCACAGAGAAGGATCTTCCCCTGGGGGCCGCCAGCCAACATTGTTTGGCGGACGGCACCCTGAGAAGTCCCTCTCTGTGTGAGCGTACAGGTCAGTGGGAGGCATGAGGTAACAGTAGGCGGTCCCGTAAGTACCCAGGCCCTAAGCCATGGAGCGCTTTAAAGGTAGTAACCAAAACCTTAAAGTGCACCCGAGAGACCACAGGCAGCCAGTGCAGTCTGCGCAGGAGTGGTGTTATATGGGAGCTACGTGGAGCTCCCTCTATCACCCGCGCAGCTGCATTCTGGACTAACTGAAGCCTCTGAGTGCACTTCAAGGGGAGCCCCATGTAGAGAGCATTGCAATAATCCAAGCGCGAGGTGACAAGAGCATGAGTGACTGTGCATAAGGCATCCCGATCAAGGAAGGGGCGCAACTGGCAAACCAGGCGAACCTGGTGAAAAGCCCTCCTGGAGACCGCGGTCAAATGATCTTCAAACGACAGCTGTTCATCCAGGAGAACACCCAAGTTGCACACTCTTTCCTTTGGGGCCAATAACTCGCCTCCAACAGTCAGCCGCGGCTGCAGCTGACTGAACCGGGGTGCCGGCATCCACAGCCACTCCGTATTGGAGGGATTGAGCTTGAGCCTGTTCCTCCCCATCCAGACCCATACGGCTTCCAAACACCGGGACAGCACTTCAACAGCTTCGTTGGGGTGGCCCGGGGTGGAAAAGTACAGCTGAGTGTCATCAGCGTACAGCTGGTATCTCACCCCAAAGCCACTGATGATCTCACCCAGCGGCTTCATATATAGGGGCGAGAGAATCGACCCCTGCGGCACCCCACAAGTGAGGCGCCTTGCGGCCGACCTCTGCCCCCCTGTCAACACCGTCTGCGACCAGTCGGAGAGATAGGAGGAGAACCACCGATAAACGGTGCCTCCCACTCCCAATCCCCCCAACCGGCGCAGCAAGATACCATGGTCAATGGTATCAAAAGCCGCTGAGAGGTCTAACAGGACCAGGGCAGAGGAATAACCCCTGTCTCTGGCCCTCCAGAGATTATCCACCAACGTGACCAAAGCTGTCTCCGTGCTGTATCCGGGTCGGAAGCCAGACTGGAACAGGTCTAGATAGACAGCTTCATCCAGGTATTGGGGCAGCTGCCACGCCACAGCACTCTCTACAACCTTCGCAACAAAGCGAAGGTTGGAGACCGGACGATAATTACCCAAAATAGCTGGGTCCAGGGAAGGCTTCTTGAGGAGGGGTCTCACCACCGCCTCTTTCAAGGTGGCAGGGAAAACCCCTTCCAACAAAGAAGCGTTGATAATCCCCTGGAGCCAGCCTCGTGTCACCTCCTGTGTAGCCAGCACCAACCAGGAAGGGCACAGGTCCAGTAAACATGTAGTGGCATGGAGCCTCCCCAACAACCTGTCCACGTCCTCGGGAGTCACAAGATCAAACTCATCCCAAACAATCTCGACAAGACGTGGCTCCGCCCTCTCACCTGGATCATCCCAATTTCGACCCAGACCATCCTGGAGCTGAGCGATTTTATCGTATAGATAACCACTAAACTCCTCGGCACGTCCCTGCAATGGGTCATCCCGCACCTCCTGATGAAGGAGAGAGCAGGTCACCCGAAACAGGGCGGCCGGGCGGTTATCTGCCGACGCAATGAGGGTGGAAGCATAAGAATGCTTCACCTCCCTCATTTCCCCTAGGTAGGTCTTAGAATAAGATCTAACTAGTGTCCGATCAGCTTCGGAACGACTGGACCTCCAAGTACTCTCTAGGCGTCTTCTCTGGCGTTTCATCTCCCTCAGCCCCTCGGAGAACCAAGGGGCTGGCTGAGATCTGCGCCGGGTCAGAGGCCGCAAAGGCACGACACGGTCCAAAGCTCCAGCCGCGGCCTGTTCCCAGGCCACAACTAGTTCTTCAGCCGTGCTATGATGCCATGCTAATGATGAGGAAGAATAGATCTATATGATCACTTACGGTAAACTCTGACTTGATGACACATAATCAATCAAACATAATTAATGATAAGGAAGGATGGTGTGGTTTTTAAGTTGTTTGAATCAGAAGCACCTCACCGCCAGCTCTTCCTTTGCCTTATAATCCTGAAGCTAATCCATATTCATTAGAGGTGCTCTGCATATTCTAACCCCTTGACTCCAGATACTGTTAAAAGCCCTGCTCTTCATTTTACTAACTTCAAAGGGAGTAGCTGACTCTGAAGACTCCTATTTGTAAAAAAGTCTCCATCAATCTGAAATGGATTCAAGCTGGATTTTAGAATATGACCCTATACAATATTACATCAGGATAAGTTCCATTGTCAGCAGACATATAGGATTTAACATAAAGTAGTGACCAAAATTGTGGAAACCTTTCGGGAAAAGTGTATTTTTGAGGTTTGATGGATAATAACACCACTTTTTTTTTTGGCATTTCAAGATAATCATATTCCACTGCTTGGAATGGCCTGGGAACCGCCCAGACTTTAACCCAATTGAAAATCTATGGAGCCAACTAGGGGTGGGTTCTACTTACCTTTACTACCAGTTTGCAGTGGGAGCACGCACTCGTGCTCTTCTGTGCATGTGCAGAAGCTTCTGCGCATGCACAGATGACCCATGATAACGTCATGGCAGGTGGGTGGAGCCTCCCGCTGGTTTTACTACCGGTTCTATAGAACCAGACAGAACTGGGAGCAACCCATAGCCAACTAAAGAAACTTGTTAGTCAGAAGCGACCCAGCAATAAAACCCAGTTAACAGAAGCAATCATTCACTCTTTCACATAATGGTTTCACATTACAACAGCTGCAGAACTAAAAGACTTGGTTCACTCCATGGGAAGACGTTGTAAGGCCGTAATTCATGCTAAAGGTTACCCAACTAAGTATTAACTGACGTGATAATTTTTGTATACTTTGGTTTTTTTTATGGTGATCATTTTTGTATATCTCGTTTTTTCTGTGATTCACTTTTCTTCTTTATATTGTAACTTCTATTCTAATAGCAAATCTTTCATAAAAGGATTGTTGTATTACATTCTTGACTAAACTATCTTTCCATTGATATAGAATGGTACTACTCAAAAAAAAAAAGTGGTGTTATTAGCTAGTTTTAGAAAATACACTTTTCCCAAAAGGTTTCCACAATTTTGGCCACTACTGTATTATTTCCAGGGCGCACCTACTTTGGAGATAGAATGCTGAACTAAAAGATTCTATGGCTTGATAGAACAGGACTCTTCTTATGCTGCAGTACTACTACATTTCCTATGAGAATAATGAAAACATTCACAGGGTTTTGTAATTGTCATCTCCTATTTATCAGCCTCTTAAACCCAACACTCAAGAAATAAACAACTGCTGAGAATCAGGCCCTGACAAATTCCTTTTAGGCTAAGCCTCAGGAGAACCTTCCTTGTTTTTAATTGTTGGTACGTATTATACAGAAAGTTCCAATGAGAAGACAGAGTGACTTAATGGCCTCAGAGTGAATAGTAGTTTCAGATCAACAGATCATTATTTTCACAGCAAGCCAAGACTGATTGACTTATTGACTCTCTTTCTGCTTCTCTCTCTTCCTTTGCTGCTGATTCCAGTTGGTGCTGTTTGGAGGGGAAGATGTTGTTCCTGAAGTCCCTCATTTGTGGAGTTCCACAGGCTCTGTTCTCTCTCTTCTCTTATTCAACATATAAATAATACTGCTAGGACACATTATCTGCTAGTTTGGAGTTCAGTATCTTAGTATGCTGATGATACCCAATTTTATCTTTCAACCCCAGGCCAGCTAAGTGAGGCTGTTGAATATTTCTCCCATCCCTGGAAGATGCATGGTCATGGATGTGGAAAGGCCGTCACTGCTTTAATGCTACCAAGACCAATTGACTGAGCCTGTGGTCATTAGAGCCATTGGTTAGAGCTATCTTATTAATATAATATAACAACAGAGTTGGAAGGGACCTTGGAGGCCTTCTAGTCTAACCCCCTGCCCAGGCAGGAAACCCTACACCATCTCAGTCAGATGGTTATCCAACATTTTCTTAAAAATTTCCAGTGTTGGAGCATTCACAACTTCTGCAGGCAAGTCGTTCCACTTATTAATTATTCTAACTGTCAGGAAATTTCTCCTTAGTTCTAAGTTGCTTCTTTCCTTGATCAGTTTCCACCCATTGCTTCTTGTTCTACCCTCAGGTGCTTTGGAGAACAGTCCGACTCCAAAGCACCTGAGGTGCTTTGCACTTCCCCATTCAAGAGTGATGCAGAATCTCAGTGTCTTCTTGGGGTCACAGCTCCTGCTCAATGACATGGCAGGTAGCAGCTATAGCCAAGAGAAACTGCATTATTTCATTAAGTGTGCAACTTGTGCCTCTCCTGGATCAAAAGGCCTTCAGACTGTTACTCATGCCCCACAGTAGTTACTTCACACTTTGACTTCTGCAATGTGCTCTAGATGCAGCGGTGGGATTCAAATAATTTAATGACTGGTTCTCTGCCATAATGACCAACTCGGTAGGCATAGCTGGGTGGTCATGTGACTGGGTGGATGTGGCAAACTCGACACCACTCATGCAGTGGTGGGATTCAGCCAGTTCACACCACTTCGGGAGAACCGGTTGTTAACTTTCTGAGCAGTTTGATGAACTGGTTGTTGGAAGAAATCATTAGGGCAGAGAACCGGTTGTTAAATTACTGGAATCCCACCACTGCACTCACGTCGAGGGGCGCTTTGCCCCACCCGGCCTCTCATGACTGTGGGGATGCTGCAATGGTTGCAAGTGTGAAAAATGGTCATAAGTCACTTTTTTCAGTGCCATTGAAATTTTGAGTGGTCACTAAATGAACTGCTGTAAGTCAAGGATTACCTGTACAAAAATACAAAAAGCTTCTTTGCTTGCAAAAAGCTGCCCAAAATACCAATCATTAGATTAGAAATGGGGGAATACACACTGAAGATTAATGATAGCCACAGCCGTCATGGAAACCTAAACCATTCTGTCTGAATACCTTCCTTTTCATTGGTAATACCTGCAACCTGGAGTTACATCTGTCTAGATGGGCTTCGTGAAGACCACTCAGAAGCTTCATCTTGTCCAGAATCCAACAGTGGTCATGGTGGGCATGGCCAGGGGTTGTGACAGGCAGCACTCAACCTCCTGCACCCCCCTGGGAGCAAAAATGGGCCACGGGGATGTGCTACACCCCTTTGGGAGCAAAAAACAGCCACAGGGATGTGCTGCATTCCTGCGCCCCATTTTGGGCCTAGTAGGCCTCAAGGCAATATTTATGCCTTGATATACATAAACTTTGATGTATGTGTTGCACTGGTTGATTCAAGATGCTGGCTATAAGCTATAAAGCCTTGTATGTAAGATTAACAAACACATGAACAGGCAAAAGAGGGTATAAACTATCAAACAGGAGGACAAAGGAAAGTTAAAGGAGGACATATTGTTTAATATTTGTCTTTACATTCATTGGAGAGGAAGAAATTACAGGTGAATAAACAGGCACACAATGGGAAATACACATTGAGAGGAATTGGCTAACAATGGCTGCTTGCTTAGCATCTCATGGCGGTGAGCTGTTATCAGTGAGGAAGCAAAAGTCTTTTGGAATTCTGTTCTTCCTAAGATCTGGGTGGCTTCCACCCTATTAGCATACCAAAATGACATAAAGATCTTGCTATTCTTCCAGATCTTGGGCTAGGATGGATGGAATCTCTTATGGGATGATTTTTCCCCCCATGTATTGGTCAGATCACCATATGTTCTTTATTGTGTTATTATTTTTATTTATTTCATTATTTATTATTATTATTATTAATATCTCATTATTCATATTATTTTTTCATTGTTCATTATATTATGAGTTGTCCATAGACATCTGGAGTTGGGTGGTACCTAATATGAAAAAAACAAATTGAGAAATTGCATTACATGCAACCAACAGTTCTATCATCCATGATAGACGATCTGCATTACCCTCTTTCTGTTGCTGAAACACTTGATAGGAAAGCTGAAGTTGCAGGTCTCTTCCTTCACTTTCTCCTGATGCCCAGATCCCCCTTCCCCAAGCTTGTCACATTGTTTTCAGAGGTGGTATTCAGCCAGTTTGGACCAGTTTTGGCGAACTGGTAGCTCCAACGATCAGTTGGCCCCGCCCACCCGCCCTCGCTCTATCCTGTCCTTTATTTCCTGCTTTATAGCTCATCTCAGTCGCATGGCACAGCTGATCCCCCCCCCGGCTGTTCTACTTACAGTTGCTGACTTGGAAGGTAAGCAGCTGACTTCTAAATGCTCCACTTTCAGTGCTGTGCACAAGCGCCTTAGGCACGGGTGCGCAAAGCGCACGCTCACTGAACCGGTTGTTAAACTGGCAGTATCCCACCACTGATTGTTTCTGTCCAAATGGATCAGACAGTGGCTCTTCGGGATTTAAAACACAGGTCTTTCCCAGCCCTATCTGAAGTGCCACATACTGGACTGGGAAATTTTTGCTTTCTGCTGAACTATGGATCTTTTCCTCACTGTAGGAAGTGGTCTACAAGCTGCAGATTAAATAACTATAATCCTATCATTGAGGTTGACAGAACAGAGGTTGTTCTGAATTTGCAAGACAGAGATCTTTATTCTCCTGTTGTTCTTGATGTGTTGCCTTTCTTTTTTACCATTTAAATCCTATCTATTCTTCCCTTGCAGCATTCTATAAACAGGCTATAAATACTGTGTGTTGCGACCTAGGTTTACTGAGTCATTACAAGACACAATTAGTCCCAAATAAACCTATTTTATTGTAACAGCTGGGAATTACGTTCATTCCCAGCTGAGTCCCAATTAATTGCAAAACAAGTCCTTCAGAAGAAGTCCTTTGGGATAATCACCAACCTTTATCTTCTTTGACACCCTGCAAAAGGCCTTACTTGGCAAAGCCCCACAAAGTTCAGAAACAAACAAGAGACGCCAACTGGAAACAGAGTTAGCAATGTTGCTTTCCTGCAAAAAGGTCCAAGTGCCTTTGTTTCTCTTTTAAGCCTTATGGGAGGGGCCAATCATCTCCTGGACTTACTCCTGAGTCATCCCTTTTGCTTTAGTTTCTCTTGCTTCTGGCAGCTCTGTACATCTGTGCCCTAGGAACAGGCTCCTCCTTTTCCTCTGCCTCACTACTGTCAGCCTCTGGAGGCTCCGGAGTCCGCACCTCACTCACAGATGGCCCGGGCCCCATCTCTGCCTCCAATGCAGAGCCCTCATCTGGGCCTTCCCCAGCTTCCAGGACTGGCCCATGTTCCTTCCCAGCCTCCTCACTGTCTGACTCCGCTGCCAGCTCCATAGGCTGCTGGTGGACCACTACACTGTGCAGCAAGTTGAGGGATTTTCCACTTTTTTCTACAGCAAGTCCCCTTTTTTTCCCAGTCTTAAATTTCATTTCCACAGAATAATAATTAATACAGTATCAGTAAAAGAGAATGTTTGTAGCTCAGGGTTGAAATAAGAGCTGAAATAATAATTAATAGAATGCGGTACATTTTATATTAAACTAGGATAATGTAGAAAAATGTGCCTGATTTTTTTTTCATTTTGAAGTAATTTGTTTGGGAATTTTATGAATGGTTAAGCTGAATTAACATACTTCTTTTCTATTCAATAAAGCACCCTTCTCTCCCTATCACTTATTCAATCTTCAGAGTGCAGTACTATTAATACAGTAAATATTTGCCACAAAACATAAATATATTTATCTCATGGTATATTTAAATTGTAGTTATCTGGCATGAAATAAGTTGAGATCTTCTTAAGTTTCTTTTTCTTATTGCTCAGATAAACTAATATCCAATATATTGCATGTTCTGCTCAGGCAGAAAAAAGGTACCACAAATGTATGTTATTCAAAATATTTGTCCTGTTGCAAAGGTCACTGAAAAAAAAAAAAGAGAAGCTTTGCAAAAAAAAAAGTGTCGTTAGTACAATAGTAATAGTCTAATCTTACTTTTGTTTCTTGGCCAAACTGAAAATATTTTTATTTTTTTATTTTTATAGAGCAGTTAGCAATCTTTTTCAGGGCTGCTTCACCAGGCAATTGGGTTGTTTTTTTTTGTAAAGTTTTTTTTTATTTTTTACACACAAACAACAACATACAATACCTCTTTTCTGAACAAAATATCAGCCAGGTACATGTTTAGAATAGAATAGAATAGAATAGAATTTTTTATTGGCCAAGTGTGATTGGACACACAAGGAATTTGTCTTGGTGCATATGCTCTCAGTGTACATAAAAGAAAAGATACGTTCATGAAGGTACAACATTTACAACACAAATGATGGTCAATATATCATTATAAATCATAAGGATTGCCAGCAACAAAGTTACAGTCATACAGTCATAAGTGGAAAGAGATTGGTGATGGGAACGATGAGAAGATTAATAGTAGTGCAGATTTAGTAAATAGTTTGACAGTGTTGAGGGAATTAATTGTTTAGCAGAGTGATGGCCTTCGGGAAAAAACTGTTTTTGTGTCTAGTTGTTCTGTTGTGCAGTGATCTATAGTGTCGTTTTGAGGGTAGGAGTTGAAACAGTTTATGTCCTGGATGTGAGGCATCTGTAAATATTTTCACAGCCCTCTTCTTGATTCGTGCAGTATACAGGTCCTCAATAGAAGGCAGGTTGGTAGCAATTATTTTTTCTGCAGTTCTAATTACATCCAATTAGATCTTTTCCAACACTTCTTACATGCTTTCATCAATATATTTTCTCTTATTTTTATTTCCCTATTTGCATTTCTCTTAAAAATCCAATCTTACCCTTCACCCCCAATTTTAATCTTTTATCAAATTATACCTCTTTCCCCCCTTTTTTTCTGTTACCATTTATGTTAAACCCAGGCAATTGTGAAGAGCAGAATGAAAGACCAGGGCCGAAACTTGAGACTGAGAGAAAACTGGACAGGAAATACTTGTTTGAATTTTTAGGGCCGCTTTAATTTAATCTGAAGTTTGGAGTTTCTTGTTGATGGTGTGGCCAACTTTCTGAATCTTATCTTTGAAAAATCCTGAAAAATGTGATCACTGAAAGAAGAGAAATGTTTCTATTAGTGTTACTAAACATACATGCATACATACATACATGCATGCATGCATACACACATACACACATACATATGTGTGTGTGTGTAACTATTACATCTTCATTTCATTAAAACATTGACATAATGCTCCATGATATTCTATTTAGCTACATGTGGGCCAGATGGCATGACAAGTCAATGACTTGGAGGGAGTACGGTTGACACAAATTCTCCAACATTTTAATTAATTATTAAGTTATTCATTTAAGTTTTTAATTTAAAAATCAGATTCACAGTTCAAAGTTGAGATGGAAGCTTGAGGAGATGGTCAAGCTAACAGTCAGAGGTTGTTGGTGTGAGGTTAGCATGCAGGACTTCTCATCATTTACACACATTTGTCCGTTCCAAAAGGCATAACACAAAATTTGACTTCTTTACTGCTATTTAAGAATCAGTGGGATTACATAAAATACCTTAACAGCAATTGCCTGTCTTTTGGTGACTTATGTCATAATATAGTCTGATCACATTATGGTATATACATAGTCATTATTTATGTTTATGTATATACTGTAGGTACATCCATTCCAATGAGTTCACTGCAATACTCTAAGAATAACACAATGTTCTCAGATGTTCTATTTTCAAAGGAAGAAATAGTCCTCTCCCTTCACAGAGGAAAGAGATAGCTTGGAAAAAAGTTGACAGTTTAAGAAAAGTGTAAATGTGTTATATTAAAAGATGGATAAGTCATACTCATATGACTATAAAGTAGAAGAGGTAGCTCAAAAGCTGTCAGCAATAATGAAGCAAAAATAATATTTATGGAAATATGATGCAAGGAATAGCAGGTCTATGCTAAATTGAGTCTTCCTCTTAATTTCTTCTTTTACCACTTTAGGTGTCGATGGAAACTGAGTGCTTTGAATAACAATTTTTGAATCTTTGGGTGCAGCATCTACCTGTTTATTTTTGAACAAATAATTTGACAAAGTAGTGAGGAAAAAGTCTAGTGTGGAAAGGCCAGTACCTGAAGATTTAGTGCCTGCAACATAGGTAATGGAGTGCAATATTGAACTGTGAAACATTCCTTATTTTGTAAATATACACAATTTTTGCAATTATAACATGAAGCAGGTTTTGTACCATCAAACATGGTTTTTATGTTGAAAATCATGGTCTCTCCCACAGTATATTTTCTAGGGTCTATTTTTAAGCAGTTTTTCAAAATGGTACTTTGAAAAATCGATACAGATTTAAACATTGATCTCACTGATATAAGCTGTCTTACATCAGTGAGATCATATATACATTCACGGAGCCAAATCAGTGGAAGCTGAAGAAGTTTTGCATTTGAATCCAGCTTTCCTTCATTTGATGGTATAGTTCATTTGGTCCAGATATTATTGATAGAAGTATGAATTATTCTGATGGCAGCTGTCTAACTTTCTATGCATTGCTACACAAGCCAAGTAGAATTGGTACTCTTTCTTTATTCGGTCACATCGGTATCATTCAGCAATGATATATGGATAGGATGTTTGTCGCTATATTCTTACTTGATAAGATGGATTATGAGATGAATATCTACACTTCAGTAATTTCTCCCATTCCAATGTAGAGCTTATTGATTGTACTTGTAGCCCTGCTTAACAAAGTATTTGTGCTGTTAAGCCATAATGGGAAGCATAGTGGATGGCAGGTTGTTGATATTAAAGACGGCATTTGTGTGTTTTTAGTCTATTGTATTATTACAAGGTCTACTGCCTTATTACCTTTCATATGAATAATGCTTAAAAAACCTTCTAAAGTTTCTTTTCCTTTCTCTATCCCAAACAAGGATTAACTGCCTGTTATTTAGCTTATTGTTCTCATCTTCAGGGATGGAAAAAACACTTCAAACATTATTCTATGCATAAACAGAGGGATAGAATCAAGATCATGTGAAGTGTTAGTGGCACTTTATAATGCCTTGGTAAGGCCACACTTGGAATACTGCATTCAATTTTGGTCACCACGAAAAAAGATGCTGAGACTCTAGAAAAAGTGCAGAGAAGAGCAACAAAGATGATTAGGGGACTGGAGGCTAAAACATATGAAGAATGGTTGCAAGAACTGGGTATGTCTAGTTTAATAAAAAGAAGGACTAGGGGTGACATGATAGCAGTGTTCCAATATCTCAGGGGTTGCCACAAAGAAGAGGGAGTCAAGCTATTCTCCAAAGCACCTGAGGGTAGAACAAGAAGCAATAGGTCGAAACTGATCAAGAAAAGAAGCAACTTAGAACTAAGGAGAAATTTCCTGACAGTTAGAACAATCAATAAGTGGAACGACTTGCCTTCAGAAGTTGTGAATGCTCCAACACTGGAAATTTTAAAGAAAATGTTGGATAACCATCTGTCTGAGATGGTGTAGGGTTTCCTGCCTGGGCAAGGGGTTGGACTGGAAGGCCTCCAAGGTCCCTTCCAACTCTGTTGTTGTTGTTGTTGTTGTTGTTGTTGTTGTTGTTAGATGTTTGTACAGCTTTAGTATTTTATGTTCATAGAACTAAAAAATCTAGTCTGTCCCTCAAACTGTTTTTTTGTCCTGTGGGGAAAACAAAGAAAGAATTAGCAGTTTTTCAAATAGATAATCTGTTTAGATCAGGGTGTCAAACTCGAAACTGCATTAGGATTGTGTTTGACCTTGGGGGGCAGGGAACATGGCCAGGGTGGGCATGGCCAGCTCGACATCATTCATGTCGGGTGCGCCTGTGGTGGCCCGAATGCTCTGCCAGCGAAAATGGTCTCCTGAGCTCCGTTTTCCCTGTGATGGCCTCCCCTCTGCCAATGAAAATGGAGCTTGGCAGGGCTGCACATAGCCCTCCTGAGGTTCCATTTTCACTGGCAGAGGCACCATGAGCCGGTCCTTTGCAATTTCCAGAGCGGCCCTATGGGCCAGATCTAACCATCCCGCGTGTCGGCCTGTGGGCGGCCCTATGGGCCAGATCTAACCATCCTGTGGGTCGGATTTAGCCCCCGGGCCTTGAGTTTGACACCCTGGTTCAGATGATAACTAAAATGGTTACTTCAGCAGGTCTTTCAAAGCAGTAAGGTCTTGGTTTTAAATGATTTAGTTGTGGAACCTTTGTCATGGTCAGATCATTTTCTCCTTCGCCTAGACTTTCTGACCGCTACCCACCATCGCAGGGAGACGGAACCAATGCGTTGGTTCCGTCCCAGGCGCCTGATGGACCCGGAGAGGTTCCTGACGGAGCTTGGGCCATTTCCCGAACACCTGTCCCACGACTCGACTGAAGAGCTAGTTGCGGCCTGGGAACGGGCCACGGCTGGAGCTTTGGACCGTGTCGTGCCTTTGCGGCCTCTGACCCGGCGTCGGTCTCAACCAGCTCCTTGGTTCTCCGAGGAGCTGAGGGAGATGAAGTGCCGGAGAAGACGCCTAGAGGGGGGCTGGAGATCCAGCCGCCTGAGGTTGACCGACACTAGTTAGGTCCTATAGTAGGACCTACCTAGTGGCAATGAGGGCTGCGGGCGTTCCTACGCTTCTCCTCATTGCGCCGGCAGATAACCGCCCGCCGCCTGTTTCGGTGACCCGCCTCCTCCAACAGGAGGGGCGGAGGACCCCTACAAGGCGTGCCGGGGAGTTTAACGGTTATCTATACGACAAAATCGTTCAGCTTCGGGACGGATTGGATCAAAATTGGGTAGATCCAGGCGAGGGTTCCGAGGCCCGCCTTGTTGAGGTGGTTTGGGATGACTTTGATCCTGTGACTCCCGAGGACATGGACAGGTTGCTGGGCAGGCTGAACGCCACCACATGTTTACTGGATCCGTGCCCCCTGGTTAGTACTGGCTACTCAGGAGGTGACACGAGGCTGGCTCCAGGGATTACAAATGCTTCTCTGCGGGAGGGGTCTTTCCGCGGCCTTGAAAGAGGCTGTGGTGAGACCCTCCTCAAGAAGCCTTCCTGGACCCAGCTGTTTTAGGAACTATCGCCAGTCTCCAATCTTCGCCACGGCGAAGGTTGTAGAGTGTGGTGGCATGTCAGCTACCCCAGTACCTGGATGAAGCTGTCTATCTAGACCTGCTCCAGTCCGCTTCCGCCCGGATACAGTACGGAGACAGCTTTGGTCGCTGGTGGATGATCTCTGGAGGGCCAGGATAGGGGTTACCTCTGCCCTGGTCCTATTAGACCTCTCAGCGGCTTTTGATACCATCGACCATGGTATCCTGCTGCGCCGGTTGGAGGGGTTGGGAGTGGAGGCACCGCTTATCGGTGGTTCTCCTCCTACCTCTGATCGGACGCAGACGGTGTTGACAGGGGGCAGAGATCGACCCAAGGTGCCTCATGTGGGTGCCAGGGGTCGATTCTCTCACCCTCCTGTTCAACATCTATATGAAGCCGCTGGGTGATATCATCAGTGGCTTTGGGGTGAGATACCAACTGTACGCTGAAGACACTCAGCTGTACTTTTCCACCCCGGGCGACCCCAGTGAAGCTGTCGAAGTGTTGTCCCCGTGTCTGGGAGCCGTACGGGTCTGGATGGGGAGGAACAGGCTCAAACTTAATCCCTCCAAGACGGAGGGGCAGTGGATGCCGACACTACGGTACAGTCAGCTGCAGGTGTGGCTGTCTGTCGGGGGTAAATCATTTGCCCCGATGGAGAAGGTACGCAACTTGGGCGTGCTCCATGATGGCCGGTTGTCCCTTGAAGACCATTTGGCGACCGCTCCAGGAGAGCATTTTATCAGGTTCGCCTGATCCGCCAGTTGCGCCCTTCCTGGACCGGGATGCCTTATGCACAGTCACTCATGCCCTTGTTACCTCTCGCCTGACTACTGCAATGCTCTCTACATGGGCTCCCTTGAAGAGCACCCGGAGACTTCAGCTAGTTCAGAACGCTGCGCTGGTTATTGAGGGAGCGCCTCGAGCTCCCACATAACACCTATCCTGCAGACTGCACTGGCTACCTGTTGTTTTCCGGTGCGCTTCAAGGTATTGGTTACCACCTTTAAAGCGCCCATGGCTTAGGACCGGCTATCTACGGGACCGCCTACTGCCGGCTTCTATCTCCCATCGTCCGCACGCTCCCACAGAGAGGACTCCTCAGGGTGCCGCCAGCCAAACAGTGTCGACTGGCGGCCCCAGGGAGGGCCTTCTGTGGGAGCTGACCCTGTGGAACGAACTTCCCTCGGACTTCGACAATTACCTGACCTTAGGACCTTTCGCCGCGAACTTAAAACTTATTTATTTCATATGGCTGGACTAGCCTGATTTTTATTTTTATTGGATGGGTTTTTAAAATTGTGTTATTTTACAGGGGAGTATGTTTTTTAACGTTTTGGGCATTTAAATTAGTTTTTTAAGGGTTGTTTTTAAATTATTGTGTGTATTTATATTTTATCTGCCTGTTCACCGCCCTGAGTCCTTCGGGAGAAGGGCGGTATACAAATTAAAATATTATTATTATTATTATTATTATTATTATTCCAATGTAGAGCTTATTGATTGTACTTGTAGCCCTGCTTAACAAAGTATTTGTGCTGTTAAGCCATAATGGGAAGCATAGTGGATGGCAGGTTGTTGATATTAAAGACGGCATTTGTGTGTTTTTAGTCTATTGTATTATTACAAGGTCTACTGCCTTATTACCTTTCATATGAATAATGCTTAAAAAACCTTCTAAAGTTTCTTTTCCTTTCTCTATCCCAAACAAGGATTAACTGCCTGTTATTTGGCTTATTGTTCTCACCTTCAGGGATGGAAAAAACACTTCAAACATTATTCTATGCATAAACAGAGGGATAGAATCAAGATCATGTGAAGTGTTAGTGGCACTTTATAATGCCTTGGTAAGGCCACACTTGGAATACTGCATTCAATTTTGGTCACCACGAAAAAAGATGCTGAGACTCTAGAAAAAGTGCAGAGAAGAGCAACAAAGATGATTAGGGGACTGGAGGCTAAAACATATGAAGAATGGTTGCAAGAACTGGGTATGTCTAGTTTAATAAAAAGAAGGACTAGGGGTGACATGATAGCAGTGTTCCAATATCTCAGGGGTTGCCACAAAGAAGAGGGAGTCAAGCTATTCTCCAAAGCACCTGAGGGTAGAACAAGAAGCAATAGGTCGAAACTGATCAAGAAAAGAAGCAACTTAGAACTAAGGAGAAATTTCCTGACAGTTAGAACAATCAATAAGTGGAACGACTTGCCTTCAGAAGTTGTGAATGCTCCAACACTGGAAATTTTAAAGAAAATGTTGGATAACCATCTGTCTGAGATGGTGTAGGGTTTCCTGCCTGGGCAAGGGGTTGGACTGGAAGGCCTCCAAGGTCCCTTCCAACTCTGTTGTTGTTGTTGTTGTTGTTGTTGTTGTTGTTATTAGATGTTTGTACAGCTTTAGTATTTTATGTTCATAGAACTAAAAAATCTAGTCTGTCCCTCAAACTGTTTTTTTGTCCTGTGGGGAAAACAAAGAAAGAATTAGCAGTTTTTCAAATAGATAATCTGTTTAGATCAGGGTGTCAAACTCGAAACTGCATTAGGATTGTGTTTGACCTTGGGGGGCAGGGAACATGGCCAGGGTGGGCATGGCCAGCTCGACATCATTCATGTCGGGTGCGCCTGTGGTGGCCCGAATGCTCTGCCAGCGAAAATGGTCTCCTGAGCTCCGTTTTCCCTGTGATGGCCTCCCCTCTGCCAATGAAAATGGAGCTTGGCAGGGCTGCACATAGCCCTCCTGAGGTTCCATTTTCACTGGCAGAGGCACCATGAGCCGGTCCTTTGCAATTTCCAGAGCGGCCCTATGGGCCAGATCTAACCATCCCGCGTGTCGGCCTGTGGGCGGCCCTATGGGCCAGATCTAACCATCCTGTGGGTCGGATTTAGCCCCCGGGCCTTGAGTTTGACACCCTGGTTCAGATGATAACTAAAATGGTTACTTCAGCAGGTCTTTCAAAGCAGTAAGGTCTTGGTATTAGCTGAATTGAGTTCAAGGTAACTCAGTAACAGATATAGAGTGCTGCTTGGTCACAGTCATTGCCTTTATCAAGGTTACTTTTTGTCAAGGTCAGTGTTGACTAGTGTTCACAAGTGAGGCCACCTTTGGTCAAATTGTGATGCCTTCAATGTTGACATGACTTATCCTGCCTCCAAAATGTAAACTTGGTCATACAAAGACCCCAATAAAGAAGAGCAAGTTTCTAATCTGTAAGTGCTGTAATTTAAGGATTATCTGTGCATTCAGACAACCTACCAACTTTCCTTTTTACAGGTGTCTACTTTTATTTTGAAGAGATGCGATGGGTTCTTGACACTCTATCAGTCTTGGGGAACTGAGGGTAAAGTGGAAAGAAGCCCTGACTGTTCATAATGGGACTACAAACTTCCTGATAAAGTATCTTCCCCAAAGATGGGCAACTATTGAGATCGAAAGTGGAAAACGGGCTTTATATCCAGTACCTCGCTGTCTGTATCAGGGTTTCCTTGAAGACAGTACACTTTTTCCTGGGCTCACATGGTAACCATTCAATCCCAGATCAAAAACAAACAAACAAAAATACATGTAGATGATTGACTTCAGAAAGTAGCAAGTAGATGTAATCATATATATTTGGAAATTTCATGATTTGGAATCTAAAATCTGATTGCACCTTTGTGTATTGGTTTTGTTGGAAGAAATATCCATTTGGGTTCAGTTCCAAGTGGGGAAAAAGACACTGGAAACATGGGGACTGCTTGGAAAGATGGTTTAATGGTGGTCAGGATCACATGGCTTGAGTTCCTGAACAGAAAAGGGACGAGATCCTGTGCGCTCCCTAGCTTTATGCTTTTTCTGAGGTTTGAACTTTCTGGAGCACAGGAAGAGTATCCTGATTGGTTGTCAGACTCCCAGGGGGTGGGGGTCTTAGGTAGCCTTGCTGGCTGATGTAATCTTCCCAGGTGCCATGTGGTGAGTTTCAGTTGCTAGATGGGTCCTATTAGAATTATTATTATCTTATTAATAAATTACTATTTATTATTTACTACTAATAAATTACTATTATCAAGAAGAGTTCTCCATTCCTCTGAAAACAATAAAATACCTTATCCCACCAGACTTGAAATCCTAGGCTTAGAAAACTTGGAACTCCATCGCCTTCGACAAGACCTAAGTTTAACTCACAGAATCATCTATTGTAATGTCCTTCCTGTTAAAGACTACTTCAGCTTTAATTGCAATAATACAAGAGCAACCAATAGATTTAAATTTAATGTCAACCGCTTTAATCTAGATTGCAGAAAATATGACTTCTGTAACAGAATCATCAGTGCTTGGAATACTTTACCTGACTCTGTGGTCTCTTCTCATAATTCTAAAAGCTTTAACCAAAAACTTTCTACTATTGACCTCACCCCATTCCTAAGAGGACCATAAGGGGTGTGCATAAGCGCACAAACGTGCCTACCGTTCCTGTCCTATTGTTTTTCTTTTCTTCTTTGTATATATATATATATGCTTATACCTCCTTATATTTACTCATATATGTGCTTATATACTATATAATCTTTTTTTATATGATACCTACATATATTGTTGTGACAAAATAATAAATAAATAAATAAATAAATAAATAAATAAATAAATAAATAAATAAATAAATAAATATTGTATTGCAGATGATGGCCCATTGACAAAGGTGTGGAGAATGAGTTTCTACCTCTGACCCATTGACAAAGGTGGGGGGAGTCAGAAAGCTGCTTTGTGTTTAAAACAAGTTTCTCCATTTCTCATCCAGGGAAATATATTCTGTCTTTTAAAATATTTTCTAAAATATTTCATTCTTCTAGGAGGGGGATGGGTACTAACTTCCTACAGTTTAAAATCTTACTGTTCTATTGTGCAAATATCTGTAAATGCAGAGTCCACCTGAAGAACAATAGTTACCGGTAAGATACATTTTCTGTGAAAATAGATTTTATAATTTGGCAAAATTGACGTGTTTTTAATCCATATCAGAACAGCAATTTCAAACAGAGCCCATGAAAAACAATCAAAAGCAGCTGAACATAGAGAGTACATAGTCTGTATCTTCTTTCTATGCTACTAGTTGTTTAACCTAGATTTAAGCTATGTTAGCAGTTTTATTTTTATCTTTCTCACATCTGAGAATTCAGGCCATCATGGTTTAAATGAAGTCAAGATAGATGTGGTGATCACACAAGGGCTGTAGGCACAAGGGAACTCAAGCTAGGCTTTCAATCATAGAAAAAAGAGATTGTGATATGCTGAAAGGTATCTATGCATTTGCCCAGGATATCATGATAGGTAAAAACAGAATGTCAGGCAGAATCAGTGCGTGAGTGAGTGTGTCAGACAGCTCCAGGGCATAGTGAATCTTAGTGAACAGTGAATCAAGAAAACCACAAAGCTCAGAGAACATCAAGAGCCCCCTAGTGAATCTTTTGCATTTGGCTGAGGGAACTTCATTTTATCTTTTCCTGAGAAGTTCCAATTCATCAAAATCAAATTAGACAGAGATGGAGAATAACAACCATGAATAAGAACATTAATGTTAATTGCAGTGAAGTGACTCATATTTGACTCAGCAAACCAACAGATCAATGCAAAGCTAATGTGATAAGAAAAGGAATGTGTGATCAATGCAGCTGGCAAAGAATAAAAGAATAAACTATACAGGTCTCTGTTGAAAGAATTTATTGTCTCTTCACCTGTGTTATGCAGATTCTTTCCTAATAATTCAGATTGAGCTGTACCAATTCAAATGTGGGCATATTGATACGAGTAAGCAAATATATATTCAAATAGCTGTTGAGCCATTGTTATAAATCCTGTAGTTTCACTGGATAAAATTTCAGAAGTGATTGGCCATTGTCTTCTTCCTAGAGCTGGAGAAAGTGACTGGCCCAAGGTTATCCAACTGGCTTTGTGCCTAATGTGGGACTAGAACTTACGATCGTTTGGTTTCTAGTCTGATGCCTTAACCACTACATCAAACTGGTTCTTGATTAGCAAGACTGAAAAAAATTGATGTTAGCCCTTCGAGGTAGTCTAGGTAAGAAGCACAATCAGGACCATCAGCACTATCTATACAACTCTATAGTAATAGTAATAGTAAAAGCATTTAGACTTACTTCATGGTGCTTTTAACAGCCCTCTCTAAACAGTTTACAGAGTCAGCATATTGCCCCCAACAATATGGGTCCTCATTTTACCGACCTTAGAAGAACGGAAGGCTGAATCAACCTTGGGCCTGGTGAGGTTTGAACTGCTAAATTGCAGGCAGTCAGCAGTCAGCGGAAGTAGCCTGCAATACTATATTCTAACCACTGCACCATCATGGCTGTATTGCAAAACAAATAATTTCCCCCTTCTCTCTTTTTAGTTTCTAGAAAACTAGGGAGGGTGCCTTCTGAAACACTTCCCATGACTTTTTTTCCCTATGAGAAGTCACCTGAGATTGACAGCTATATCAAATTAAATATGTGCACATATATGGAATTTTAGTATTTTGAACAGGTGATATTATCTATATCTTCTGTCTTCGATATTATATAGACTAAGATGACAAACATTCAATATCTAAAAGTTACTAAATTGCGTAGTAAATATTTCTTTTTTAAATGAGTAATATTGAACAAAGGTTTTACATTATCTCTCTCTCTCTTTCTTTCACTCTTTCTCTCCCCCCCCCTCTCTCTTTCACTTGCTCTTGCTCTTGTTCTTGCTCTCTCCTTCAGCACTCTATCTCCAGTCTTGTCAATTGGGATTGTAGAAGTTGTAATCTAAAACCATCTAGGAACCAAATGTTATAAAGTCTAACCCCAACTGAATTAGTTTGGTTAATGGTCAACTGCATAAAGTAGATGATTGTTAGGAAATTGTGCTCAAAAATAATTCCTTCAATCTCGAAAGGGATATGCACTCAAATTTACATCTAGATGCTTACAATCAATATGGGTCACCAAACAGGACTGATTTATTTCTCTGCATTTTTGGTACAACTCAATAAGGTGGTCCTGCCTCTTATTTTCTCCACAACAAGCCAGTAGGGCAGATGGGCAGTGAGAGAGCAATTGGTCCCAAATCACCTAGTCAGCTTTCATGCCCAGGGGAGAAGTAGAACTCATGATCGCCCAGCTTTTAGTTCAGCATCTTAACCATTACAGCAAACCAGCTTTCGCATATAATAAAAATACAATAAACACTTCTTTTTATTTATTTTTTATTTTATCGTACAAACATTGACATACTGGCTGTTGAGCCAGCTCTCAAAGTAAGGAGCACAATACCAAGGAGAAATTGCCAGCATTTTACTTAGGGATCTTGGGAGTCTGCTGACCATGGACAATAGAAAAGCAAAGATTTTTCTTTTATTTTCTTTTGTTTTTTTTTAACAAAAGTTGAGAGCTATGGGGCAGAAAATCTTATTTTATATGTTGGGCAGTTTAGGGAAACTGACCTTATCAGGGTACCAAGGGTTAGTTCTATTGTTAAGCAAAATGGGTCCTTCAGAAGTTGGTTGTTAAAGAAGATAGAATATTGAGGTCACTGGGCTGATTGAGGATGGAATGTTGAGGCTTCTCTAGATTGAAATTTCCTTACTAGGGCTGCCCTTTGGGTTGGGTTGTGAATTGTGAGCGTCTATTTTTTGGTTTAGATGGCTTTGCAGGAGGGCTTTGTCTGAGGTCAGGAAAGATCTGATAGGATTAGAGAAAGAGATGAACTGTTTCTGACCCTGATTGTGACCAGAAGTTGGGGGTGGGACATTGCAGTCCATTTTGTTTGTTAGATTTATTTTTGTCTCTATGTGCCATCTTCCTACTTGATAAATTGCTTCCTCTCCTTCTGCTTGCTGGGACAACGATCCCAGGTCATATACATCCTTATTTCCACAGTGCCATTCTGTTTTAGCTTTCAGTTCATTTGCTTGTACAAACACAGCAGGCCGCCTGAAATCGAGGAAAATCAAAGGGCTGCTTTCTCAGGGTAATTCTGTAGTAAAAGAATATGGTTTTGGAAGCCACTAGTTGATTCTCATAAGATACCATCTGAGAATCATTGAAATAAGGATTATTATATGGTAAATCTAGTACTATTCTTTGGAAGACAAAACCATTATTTTATCATTAACAGACATGCATTGTATATAAGTTAATGAGTAAAATTTTCTATTTTTAGGATTAATACATGCATAGATTAAATAAATTGAATTATGCGGTTAAAGATACTAAGCCTGCCAGCTGGAAAGTTGACAGCCTGGATTCGAAACCTGAGTTCCACATGGCAGGGTGAACTCCTGTTACTTGCCCTAGCTCCCACCCATCTAGCATAGTCTCAGCTAGTTCAGCCACAGTTGTGTCAGATGCCGTGAGAAGAAACAAGCCAGCTTGGTTTTCTTTTCCAACAGTGATTTCATTTATTGGGTATGCTACAAAACGGGTCTCAGTAATAGTCGAGGTCTTTCTGTACAAAGTCAGCGCTGAGAGCTTCTGCCTCTCAGCCCCTTTTAAACACCCCACGCTGCTCATGCCCCGCCTCATGGCTGAACTGCTCCATTGATTGGATGCCCGGCCGCTCTCTCCCTCCTTGTCTGACAGCCTCAGCTGCCACATCATCTGCCAAATCCTGGAACTAAAGCAGCTCTTCGTGATGCCCAGCCCTCATCTCCCTCTATCCAGGCTGCCAGTGTGATGATCCCCTCCTCCTGCTTCCCAAACGCAGATCCCTGCACCGCTCGAACAAGTCCTCAATAATTCATCCCTTTGGATCTTTGATTAGGGGCTGCTCCCGTGATCCAGATCTCTGTAGCATCATGTGTTGAGCCGGAGCTGGGCTCGACACATAGAACATAGAATAATAGAGTTGAAAGGGACCCTGGAGGTCTTCTAGTCTAAAACCCTGCTTAAGCAGGAGATCCTATACTATTTCAAACAAGTGACTGTCCAGTCACTTCTTAAAAGCCACCAGTGATGGAATACCCACAACTGAAGGCAAGGCATTCCACTGGTTAATTGTTCCCACTATTAGGAAATGTCTCATTAGTTCTAGGTTGCTTCTCTCCTTGATTAGTTCCATCCATTGGTTCTTGCCTTGCCTTTTGGTGCTTTGAAAAGCATGTAGATATGATTAGATAAATAGGTACCACTTTGTTGGCAAAGTAACAGCATTGCATGTGCTTCGGCCACATGATCGTGGAAATGTCTTTGGACAACATTGGCTCACTCAGCTAAGAAACAAAGATGAGCACTACCTTTAGAGTTGGACACAACTGGATAGGGGAAACCTTTACTTTTATGTGATTTGGGTTTAGGCTGAGTTGTTTAGTTTCTAGTCTGACTTACCAATAGAGCTGCTAATATTTGGAGACAGAGTGGTTTAAGTTTCTAAATATATATATTTCCTCCAAGGAAAGATTGAAGGCAAACAAGGTCCAGGCAGAAGAAGAATGTCATGGCTTGAAAATCTAAGGGACTCGTTCGGACAAAACCCAATAGCACTTTTTCGTGTAGCTGTTGATAAAAATAGGATCGCCAATATCCGATGACTGATATGGCACAAAAAGAAGAATAGATGATAGACAGACAGACAGACATATATATACATACATACATACATACATACATACATACATACATACATACATACATACATATATATATATATATATATATATATATATATATATATATATATAGGTCTTTGGTTGTTCGGGTTTTCTCCTGTGTAAAATTGGAAGTGTCTTGGCGACGTTTCGACGAAGTCTCATTCGTCATCTTCAGGCTTCAGCTTCGTGCTTCTGGGAGCAATGTGTGATCGCAGTGTGATCGCAATGTGGGAGCATTGCTACCAGAAGCACGAAGCTGAAGCCTGAAGATGACGAATGAGACTTCGTCGAAACGTCGCCAAGACACTTCCAATTTTAAGCGGGAGAAAACCCGAATAACCAAAGACCTTCATATATATATATATATATATGTATATGTATATGTATATGTATATGTATATGTATATGTATATGTATATGTATATGTATATGTATATGTATATGTATATGTATATATATGATTGTCTAATCCTATCAGACCCTGATATGTATGTATGTACTGTATGTATGTATGTATGTATGTGCAAGATTTATTTATATCACTTTCCATCTAATCTCAAAATATAATCAGTTGAAACTTGACATTCTGGATTTCTTTTGCTGGCTCGGGAGGCTTTTAAGGATATGTGTAACATATCCATAATATCTTGTCCATTCATTACCAAGGAAACACTGATTCAAGAAAATATATTAATTCATAATGACAATTTCTTATGAAGCATATTGACAGTTCTACTCGAATAAAGCTGTTTATGAAAGCACTTGTAAGATTGTAGCTATATCGCAGCGGGGTGGGGAAAGAAAAAATATGAAACATAAATTTCTAATTGTTCATCCATAATGAATGTTCATAAGTGAGCTGTTTTATTGTTTACTGAGATTTTTTTTTCCTTCAGTGGAAGAAATATGATATGAAATACTCTGGCATTTTATGTACAATGCTTAATAAAGACTTATAATTGGATGTGCATCGTTAAAAAAAAACATTCATTCACCTGGAATAGCATTCATTTAATATTCTTCCATAATAAGGCTGAAAAAGGAAATGAATCATTTATTCATGCAAAACTAACTCACATGAATAATTTATTTACCTATGTTTGATGATGCGGAAGAATTCACTTTTCTCTGGTATTGAGATTGTGGCAGTGATGCTTTCATCACTGCTGAAAGCTGCTTTCTTTTCAGTGATTTATCTGGAACTGGTCTTAAAGAGGCAAAAATGTTCACTTATGGGCATCATTGCCTTCACTTCAATGGGCTTCATTTATCTTGCTGTCAAACTCTTTTGGTTATATAGTATTATGATACCATCACATCTCAATGATTCTTGCATGGATGGGATCAGTCTAGGAAAGTGATGGAATTGCTAACCAGTTTAAATGACATCAAAGCAAATGAAAGGGGGGGAAAAATCTAGTAAAATATGAACCTTCATTATTTTATGTTCTTCATATTTCTGCTACTTTTCCAAAATACTTCTTTGAGCCCAAACTTTAAGATGACACTCTCACATTGCAAAGTGATACATTCAGGTGTCCAAGATATTTTGCCTTTGGTAATAGAGATGAATATATTAAGCATATCTTCAGCCTATCCACCTAGCATAATGATTTACTTTCATACATGATGCTTAGGACCTATATTTGCAAAACACTGTAGATGTGATACCTTTAATAACCAAACAAATTAAAAAAAACAAAAAAACAACAACAGGAGTTTTTCAAAATTATTGTACATTTCATCTAAATGATTGGAACTGATATTTCTAAAAAAAATCCTAAGGTCTTAAATCCATACTGTTTCTTTCCAACACACTTTGTGAAAACATTGGTGGCACCTAAAGCCTATTTTAAACTTGATAGGTAACCTAATACTTTAAATTTAAAGGAGAGTTGAGGGGTATGGTAACATTCTTCAAGCGGTCAAGGTCGGATGGTGTTCACATCTGCAGGAGGAGTGGCGGGAAGATATTCGAATGAACTGGGAGAATGTGGGACCATGTGACCAGCAAAGGGGTTAGGCGGGTGGGACTCTTGGGGTTTGTATAACTGGGAAAAGAATCCGGAAGTTCAGTTTTGGAATTTCACTCATCGTGTGCCAGTTTCCTCATGCTAGTAAAGAACTCTGAAAGACAATGGCTTCTGAGGTTTTTTTATGTAGAAGAGGTTTTTCTGGAACCTTGACAACAGAATGTGAAGTCTTTCCATCACTCCAGGTAAACTGTCTCTCTTTTGTTAACTAGGTTGCTTAATGAAAAGTTCTTAGAGCTCAAAATCTTGCAACAATTTTGTAAAACTAATTGACCCAATACAATACTTCTATGGGTTTTCTTCCCTACCCATAGTACAACAAAGTTACTATTGTGCTTTTTATTAATGTTTTTATTAACTTTTCTATTTTGAGTTACAGGCATATGGAATATGATGTTATTAGTAATGCTAATCATGATGGCTTTGAGAAGCTGTCTTTGTGATTCATGCACATCACTATATACAGTATAATCCAGTTGGTCACCAGTTCTTGAGACACAATGGATCCCAAATTATAATTTTTGTTGCCTAAATCATGATTGCTAACTAAGCACAAATTTATTGTCCAAGAAACAGAGGCATCATTGTGTGAAGAAAATAGCAAAAGTTTGTGATAAGGCCGAAGGACTTTTTCTGAAGGACTTGTTTTGGAATTAATTTGGACTAAGCTAAGAATGAAGTAATTCTCAGCTGTTCTAATAACATAGATTTGTTTAGGACTGATTGTGTCTAGTAATAACTACTTGGGCCTAGGTCACAACAGGTAAATGACATTGAGTATATCATGATTTGAACATGTAAACTGATGCAAATAATGTACTTACATCATTTGTCTGATGACATCACGTTACACTACATGAGAAAAGGATCTGGTGTCATTCCAGTCTCTCTTGTGCATATCAGTGCATACCGTTCCATCATTCCCTTTCCATTCTCAATACACCAAGTGAGATTGCTGAGAAAAGTATGAATGAATGATCCCAAATAGCCAGGTATTAGCTGAAGGGCAAATTATGGTTACAACACACATGGAGGTTAGAGGCATGAAGAGGTGTTCTTTCCCCACTTGTAAATCTCAACTCATTCAACAAATGTCTAAGCAAAGGTTTATATCTGGAATTTGCCTTCCTAATTACAAAGCCAATGCAGGCTATATACGCCAACATAGCTGTCATAAATCTGTTATTCTCCAGAAATCCCACTGAAATCCTAAAAGGTCAAAACTGCATTGTAGTTCCACATTAAAAAAAAAAATCTCCTAGCTAATGCTGAAAGAAGGCTCTTACCAGTTGTATCCACATATTTTTAATTAGGCCAAAAAAGCAATTAAAGATTACACAGATGCCTTCATTTGCCTTTACTGACAAGAACTTGTCGAGATTCCAATTACTATTAACCATGTGTTTTAAAAGAATGATTTAAATGAACATAGAAACACTCCTGACTAAGAGCATCCCTGGCCAGTGATATTAAAGAGAAGAGCAGTTTTATTTTTATTTATCTGCAATATTAAAAAAAAAAAAAGAGTAGTGGCAGAGTGGCTGTACATCAAGACAGAGGGCATACCTACACCAAGCAGCAGATTTTTCAATGATTTATAATTTCTAAATTTAATTTATTATAATTTAAATGGGTCCAGACATAGTCACACTGAGAACACTTCTGTGCTGTCATTGTTGTCATCCCTTATTTTTTAAAGCAGTATAATGCCGGCCTGTCACTGTACGCTTCACCACCAGCATAAAAAAATGTAATACTTCCTCGAGCTGGTCGACATGAATATCAAGTCATTCGTCTGAGATCAAGTTGCATTTAAAAAAAAAACACCCTGTGAAAATGAGGAAGAGGAGGAGGAGGAGGAGGAGGTTTGCCTAGATGGGAGTTGCAAGTACACTATGCCATCAGCGCCAGTGCATTCCTCCCATTGCCTCCTTCCTAGGCCCAAGAGAGAGGGACTGCTGAAAGATTATCCATCTGGCTTTGTGCCTAAGGCAGGACTAGAACCCAAACTCTCCTGGTTTCTAGCCTACTGCCTTAACCACTACACCAGGGGTGTCAAACTCAAGTTCATTGAGGACTGCATCAGGGTGGTGTTTGACCTTGGGGGGCTGGGGTGGGTGTGGCCAGCTCGACTTCATTCATGTCAGGAGAGCCTGTGGTGGTCCCAGCACTCTTCCAGCAAAAACGGGCTCCTGAGCTCTGTTTCGGCTACAACGGCCTCCTGCAACCTCTACCAATAAAAACACTATTTCCAGGGCGGTCCTGCGGGCCAAATCTAAACACTCTAGGGGCCAGATCCAGCCCACAGCCTTGAATTTGACACCCCTGCACTACATCAAACTGGCTTTTAGTACAAAATGAGAAGTGTACATAGTTTAAGACAGGGGTAGTCAACTTTTTTATACCTACCGCCCACTTTTGTATCTGTTAGTAGTAAAAAATTTTAACTGCCCACTGGTTCCACAGTAATGGTGATTTATAAAGTAATGAAGTAACTTTACTTTATAAAATTTATAAGTTTACAATTTGACAAAACCCCTACCACCCACCATGAAAGCTGGAACACCCACTAGTGGGCGGTAGGGACCAGGTTGACTACCACTGGTTTAAGATCTTCAACCACTTTGAAATATTTGTGACAGAGCAAGGAAACCAAAATGACCCAGGCCCATCAATGCCTGTGGTTAAGCGTTCCAACCGGGGTGAAATCCAGCGGGTTCTGAAAGGTACTGGAGAACCGGTAGCAGACATTTTGAGCAGTTCGGAGAACTGGTAGTGGAAATTTTGAGCAGTTCAGAGAACCTGTAGCAGAAATTTTGAGTAGTTCGGAGAACCGCCAAATACTCTGGCTGGCCCCAGAGTGGGGTGGAAATGGAGATTTTGCAGTATCCTTCCCCCAGGAGTGGGGAGGGAATGGGGATTTTGCAGTATCCTTCCCCTGCCACGCCCACCAAGCCACACCACACCCACCAAGCCACGCCCACAGAACCGGTAGTAAAAAAAATTGTATTTCACCACTGGTTCCAACCAAGAATACATGTCACTGGGGCTCTGCCTCACTGCACCTCATTATATGGTGGACTTTTAATAAATGTATTCTAGGTGTCTGGATCAGAGAAGTAGAAAATCTCTTAGAAGGGAAGCCCTGTTCTACCTTTACCTTGAATTGCACTTGGAAACACACTGATACCCAGTACATCATTTCCATGGTGTAATGTGACTGGCCAGGAAGCATATAGGCTGCTGCATTTTGAATCAGCTGAAATTTCAATGAGACTGAAGTATCTAGATGGGGTGCGATAACTTTGTCACGCAGAGCCCTAAAGGTAAGTGGTGGTTTATGTATTACGATTCCTTTGTAAGAAACCATGTTAGCATTCAGCAAAGAGAGAAGAACAGAACTCAGTAACAAAGAGTTCCTGAGGGGCTCAACTGATGATGAGCCCCTGAAAAAAATACAGGACGTTGAAGCCTGGTAGGAATAACTCCCTCAAACAATCAAGATATGATTGAAAAACTCTACTCCGATTGTCTCCACCTCATCTTGGATCGAATCTGTGGTTTCTTTAGTGCCTCCTCTGCAATCTTAATTCTTTTTATATTTATAATTGTTTTAGATTGCTATTTTTTCTTATTACTGTGCAAACCTCCCAGAGTCACTTTGGACAGCAAGATGGGTGGAATATGATATGGTATGGCATATGGTGTTGGGATATGATCTGATGTGATATAATAGTATAATAATACAAAACAACATAATTTAAATCCTTCTCCAGTCTAAGAATATGGGAATCTGCAGCATTAGAGATTAATAGTTTTGTCCAAGCTCTTTCATCTTCCCTTTTCTTCAACCACTAAGCAACTGTAACAGTAACAGAGTTGGAAGGCACCTTGGAGGTCATCTAATCCAACCCTCTGCTCACGCAGGAAACCTATACTAGGGATTTGAACCGCCGAACTGCCGACCTTTCTGATCGACAAGCTCAGAATCTTAGCCACTGAGCCACCTAGCCAGGTTTCTGTTCAATGGAACATTCATCAGATCTACAAAGCTAATGCTAATACTTCCATGTTTTTTATTATTGACAATTTGACTGGAAACAAAATCTCTTTAAATAATTATTAGCAGTTCACAAGGCCTTGCTTAAAAAGTCATTATTTCTTTTAATGTTAATTGCATTTTTAGTTTAGCTTATACATTGGCATCCTTTAATTCAGCTAAACGTATACCTCAGCCTAATGAATGCAACAGGGAATGAGAACCTGAGGCACAGATGAGCTCATCTTAAGGTGGGAAAAATGGGTGGTCACCTTGCTTTGAGCTCTAGCAATAAAGCTACTTATTGTTCACTAATTTTATTTTTATACTTTGGTTCCAAGCATTCTGGCTTTGAGGTAAACAGGCAGTTTGAGCTAATGTACATACATTGCTAAATCTGATTTCAGCATTTGTTTCACTTTTGCAAATATGCTACCTAATAAAAATGCAAGCACAAAGTGTACATGGCTTTTGTGATTTAAATAGCAGAACCGTGAATTCCTGAATATCACTAAAAACAGCTATGGGAAAATCAAGTTTAAATATTTCTCACTCCGGTCCTGTAAAAAAATCCAACTCCCTTGAATATCCTGTTTGCATTTCAAGGGAACTTCCTGTTTATTTGAAATGAACAACTTTCTCTGAAATGCAAAGAGCAGCTTCAGAGAGGCAGCGTTTGTCTAAATCAGGAATCAGTTTTGCTAACTGAGGGCTACCCCCTGATTGAGAGAGGGTTGCAAGATGCTTTCTATTGGCATGGTGAATTGACCAATTTTGGAAATGAAATGGGATTAGTCAGAATTTATTTCATTCAAAGTTGCAAGTCATACAGAGTTTGGACCAGGAGTCCTGAGACCCAGAATAGAAAAGGTAATGTAGGAGATGACCAGGCTGAACCAGAGGGAGGAGTCAAATGTGTCATCAGTCTAAAGTCCCTTTGTAACTATAAGAGATATAAGTCCAACCCACTTTGAATTTTATTGATTCAATAGATTCCATTGTAAAAGCTATAGTGGCTTACTGGTTAGAGAGGGCTGTAAGTAAAGCACTGTGAAGCAGTAAATAAGTCTAAGTCAGGGGTCCTCAAACTACAGCCCATGGACTAAATATGGCTCACTGAAACCATTAATCCGGCCCGCATGAGATCACGAGGCTGCCCTGCCTACCCAGTGGTCCCCATCCGCCTTGTGGAGGCCAAAAATAGGTCTGTTTGTGGCCTCCCCAGCCTCCAGAGGGAGAGAGGGAGGGAGGGAGGGAGGGAGACACACACACACACACACACAGAGGCGCACACAAACAGAAGTCCCTCAACCCCGCCCCCAAGGCAGCCATATCCCTTCACTAACTTGCCACATCCCTTCACTAACCTGCACTCCCAGGAGCATAACAAATTAAAGTTTAATTTGTGTGTATTGTTTAATAGACTGCTAAATTGGCCATGCCCACCCAGTCACATGACCATCTAAGCCACACCCACCCAACCAGTCCATCCCACTCCCCCAACAGTCTGAGGGACCTTGAATTGGCCTCCTGTTTAAAAAGGTTGAGGACCCCTGGTCTAAGTGCTATTGCTATTCTTATCTACCGCCAATTTTCTTTGACTGTTAATAATTCAGATTCTTGCAGAGAGAATAAACTGTTATATTCATCTGAACTGCCTGGATTTTTTGATTTTCCTGCGCTTGACAGTTTCTCTCTAAAGTAGGAAGGTTTTCTTATTTATTTATTTACTTATTTAAGTGAACTTGTCCCAATCAATTGTTACAATGAAAAACTACTATGGCTGTCTTGATTTGTTAAAAGAAAATGCAGAGAATATTTTTATTTGTTTATTTATTACATTTATTTGCTGCCCATCTCATTTTGAAACAACTCTGTTGCCCCTGTAGTACATATTTCATAAATTCCATTTAATTGATTTTTTTATGATTCCCCCAACTTATTCTGCTGAAAAACTGTGAGCTTTTAAAGCTTTGTGGTCTTGCTTATCAAATAATATTGCTCAGTGAAATCTAACATTGAATTGCAGGAGAGGAGAAAACTAATTATGAAGAAGGAAGAAAACTTGCTCTGAAAAAAACCTTTAAAGACATCTGTTCCTATTTCTGCATGTGTTCATTAGCTTATTCCACTGTTTGCATTAAATAAATGATGCCGTTGGCTTGAGGTGAGATGACAAATTTGATGCTTATTACTTTGTTTGATACGGATTTGAAGAATGAGTCACCAGATTTCCCAGGCTCAAAGGCACCATTTTAGAAGAAGAGAGGTTAGTAGTTCAATATACTCCACACTCCCAATTTCATGGCCAAGTTAATTATTCCAGGGAAGCCTATATTCCTTATAGACTCACTAAATGAGTTTAGTAATGTATGCTAAAAAGGGGAGAGAAAGAGTTTGACCTTCCCTTTTATGCTCTGTAGAAGTCATTGGGTTATAGGAGACATAAAAATCAATACTGCTAAATTTGACCAAAGGTGTCTCTAGCCCAGCATTGTCTCCCCACACTACCAACCTGATGAAACTAGGTTTTCAAGTAATACCTTTATTTATTTATTTATTTGACAAAGCTCTTTTTTCTTTGAATATACTTAAGGATCAATCTGTATACATTTTATTATTTTGATGAAGAAAATGACACAGTGACTCACTCTGTTCAGCACTTGGCTTTATTATTCCTCAAATACCTTGCTCTTACTTCTGTTTAGCATGCTTGGTAGCTGCAGTTGGAGCAGTAGTCAAGGTTTTGATGGAACATCTAGTCATACATTGCTAAGCAACTATATTGTCTGAAACTAGCCACTAATTACTTACCAAGCCTTGATTATCCACCTACTCTTCTAAATCCTGTACACTCTATTACACATACTATATAATGCTAACATTGACTTTGAAAGCAGTGTTTGGTTCAAATCATGGTGCAAAGCAGCCTGTTTGAGTATCTGGAAAAATACTTTTGTCTGTTTTTTTAACTTCCCCTTTACAATTTCATTCAACATAACTGATGATCACATTTGATATCAGGCAGAAAGAGTGAGGGGTTTTCCAATACGGACAGAAGCTATTTTCTGTTTTCAGACAGATCTATGAAATAGTACTGATTTCCCCTAAGGAACTAATTAGGGGAAAGCCTGGTTAATAAACTCCCAGAGTGAAACAGAAGCTGCTGGTCAGTAAAGAGCTATAACAACACTACAGACATCAACTAAACGTGGTACTGAAAACATGAATAAGTTAAATTTTTAAAAAAGGGGGCAAAATATTGAAGGACAAACGTGTTTCCCAATAAAGAGTTATTGTTTGATACAAGAGTTTATTCGTCTGCCTCAAGATTAATACTCCATAACAATGTATATTTTTAAATGCTGAAATTGAAATTCAGATATATTATGAATTTTTTTTATTACTTCAAAATTTTTACTGATTCTAAATGTTAGTCTGCTATGATATAGGAGAACTACTTATATACTGTGTTTCCCTGTCTCATATTTTTTTGAACCCCGAAATAAGTGATTGGCCTTATTTTCAGGGAGGTCTTATTATTTTGGGGTGCATGGAGAAAGACGGGGCTTCTCTTGCTGTTTTACCTGATTTCCAGCTCTGTCTCCCTAACCCTAACCAGAGGAAATGGTGGGGACCGGCTGCGATGTGTTTAAATATTTTCAGGAAGTGCATGTTTTAGCACTTATGCTCAAACGCCTGATTGGGCTTATTATCCAGGGAGGTCTTGTTTTCAGGGAAACAGGATAGTTCTTATAAAATAAAGAATTATTTCAATAGAAGAAAATATATATAGCTCAGGGTAAAATTATGGAGTCCTTCATATTCTCTGAGGTACTCCGACACTGCTTATCTCCAGTGGCTGCTTAAGGACGAACAGTCCATAACTACAACACAGGCGTCTAGATTCTGCACAGCAGCACTGGGGATTTGTGGGAAACATGTATCTAAACCACCATAGTATTTCATACAACAAATGTGGCAAACCGGTTGCACTACTTATTCCTTTCCCTTTCAGTATTAAACTGACTACGGGCCACACAGTTTATTTATTTATTTATTAAATTTTTATACCGCCCTTCTCCCAAGGGACTCAGGGCGGTGTACAGCCAAAAGATAAGAAATATAAAAAATATACAATTAAAACAACAATTTAAAACCGAGCAAATTAGAAAAAAATGGCCAGTATTAAAAAATTTAAAATTTAAAATTTCAAACCCTAAAATGATAAAACCCCAGTTAAAATTTAAAAATATTAGGCCAGTCCCGCTTGAATAAATAAGTGTGTTTTCAGCTCACGGCGAAAGGTCCGAAGATCAGGCACTTGACGTAATCCAGGGGGAAGTTCGTTCCAGAGCGTAGGAGCTCCCACAGAGAAGGCCCCGCCCCTGGGGGCCGCCAGCCGGCATTGTTTGGCGGACGGCACCCTGAGAAGACCTTCTCTATGTGAGCGTACAGGTCGGTGGAGGCATAAGGTAACAGCAGGCAGTCCCGTAAGTACCCGGGCCCTAAGCCATGGAGTGCTTTGAAGGTGGTGACCAGGATCTTAAAGCGCACCCGAAAGACTACAGGAAGCCAGTGCAAGCCGCGCAGGATTGGTGTTACAACCCGCGCAGCTGCATTCTGGACTAGCTGCAGCCTCCGGGTGCACTTCAAGGGCAGCCCCATGTAGAGAGCATTGCAATAATCCAAACGGGAAGTGACAAGAGACCGTGCATAAGGCATCCCGGTCAAGGAAGGGGTGCAACTGGCGGACCAAGCGTACTTAGTAAAAAGCCCTCCTGGAGACGGCCGCCAAATGATCATCAAACGACAGCCGCCCATCCAGGAGGACGCCCAAGTTGCGCACCCTTTCCATTGGGGCCAATAACTCGCCCCTGACAGCCAGCTGCGGCTGCAGCTGGCTGTACGGGGTGCCGGCATCCACAGCCACTCCGTCTTGGAGGGATTGAGCTTGAGTCTGTTTCTCCCCATCCAGACCCGTACGGCTTCCAGACACCGGGACAGCACTTCAACAGCTTCGTTGGGGTGATCCGGGGTGGAAAAGTACAGCTGCGTATCATCAGCGTACAGATGGTAACTCACCCCGAAACCACTGATGACCTCACCCAATGGCTTCATGTAGATGTTGAACAGGAGAGGCGAGAGAATCGACCCCTGCGGCACCCCACAAGTGAGGCGCCTCACGGTCGATCTCTGCCCCCCTGTCAACACCGTCTGTGACCGGTCGGAGAGATAGGAGGAGAACCACCGATAAACGGTGCCTCCCACTCCTAAACCCCCCAACCGGTGCAGCAAGATACCATGGTTGATGGTATGGAACACCGCTGAGAGATCTAATAGGACCAGGGCAGAGGAACAACCCCTATCCCTGGCCCTCCAGAGGTCATCTACCAACGCGACCAAAGCTGTCTCTGTGCTATGACCGGGCCGGAAACCGGACTGGAACGGGTCTAGATAGACGGCTTCATCCAGGTACTGGGGAAGCTGCCATGCAACCACACTCTACAACCTTCGCCACAAAGCGAAGGTTGGAGACTGGATGGTAATTACCCAAAATAGCTGGATCCAGGGAAGGCTTCTTGAGGAGGGGTCTCACCACCGCCTCTTTCAAGGCGGCGGGGAAAACCCCTTCCATCAAAGAAGCATTTATAATTCCCTGGAGCCAGCCTCGTGTCACCTCCTGAGTAGCCAGTACTAACCAGGAGGGACACGGGTCCAGTAAACATGTGGTTGCATGTAACCTCCCAAGCAACCTGTCCACGTCCTCGAGAGCCACAGAATCAAACTCATCCCAAATAACCTCAACAAGACGAGGCTCCGTCATCCCGCTTGGATCATCGCAATTTTGATCCAGACTATTCTGGAGCTGAATGATTTTATCGTATAGATAACCGTTAAACTCCTTGGCACGTCCCTGTAAGGGGTCATCCCGTCCCTCCTGATGAAGGAGGGAACGGACCACCCGAAACAGGGTGGCCGGGCGGTTATCTGCCGATGCAATGAGGGTGGAAACGTAAGAACGTTTTGCCTCCCTCATTGCCACTAGATAGGTCTTAGTAAAAGACTTCACTAGTGTCCGATCAGCCTCGGAACGATTAGACCTCCAGGTGCTCTCTAGGCGTCTTCTCCGGCGTTTCATCTCCCTCAGCTCCTCAGAGAACCAAGGAGCCAATTGAGATCTACGCCGGGTCAGAGGCCGCAAAGGCACGACACGGTCCAAAGCCCCAGCCGCAGCCCGTTCCCAGGCCGCGACTAGTTCTTCAGTCGTGCCGTGGGCAAGATCCTCAGGGAATGGCCCAAGCTCCGTCTGGAACCTCTCAGGGTCCATCAGGTGCCTGGGACGGAACCAACGCATTGGCTCCGTCTCCCTGCGATGGTGAGCGGCGGTCCAAAAGTCCAGGTGAAGGAGAAAATGATCTGACCATGACACCGGTTCTGTCACTAAATCTCCTACTTCCAGATCATTAAACCACTGTCCAGAGATAAAAATCAAGTCTAGTGTGCCTCCCCCGATGTGTGTGGGGCCATCAGTTACTTGAATCAGGTCCAAGGCCGTCATGGAAGCCTGGAACTCCTGGACCACCGTTGATGACAAGCCGGCCGATGGCAAGTTGAAATCCCCCATGACTAAAAGTCTGGGAATCTCAACCGCCACCCCGGCAAGCACCTCTAGTAGCTCAGGCAGGGCTGTAGTCACGCAGCAAGGAGCCAGGTACGCGATCAACAAGCCCATCTGATTCCTATGGCCCCACTTCACAAGGAGGGATTCACAACCAGCTATCTGAGGCACAGTGGACTCCCTCGGTTCTAGACTTTCTTTAATCACAACCGCCACCCCCCCACCCCTACCTTGGGCCCTCGGCTGATGGAATGCGCGGAAACCTGGAGGGCACAGTTCAACCAGGGGTACACCCCCCTCTGTGCCCAACCAGGTCTCCGTAATGCCCATAAAGTCCGCGGACTCCCTCTGAATAAGGTCACAGATCAAGGGAGCCTTATTAGCCATGGACCGGGCATTGCATAACATCAGTCGAAGACCCAGGCTCTGAGGATCCTGACCATCCGGGGAACGAGTAAGGACTGAGGGGCCGGAGCACGTGATCGCTTGTAGACATCGACCATGTGCTCCCAAAGAACGATACGGCCCCTTGCCTCCGCCATATCTGCCTCTCCCACTTACCGTACAGATGGAATAACACTCTACACTCGGAACACCCCCTTCCCCCCCCTGTCTTCGGACCAGATAAAGTGCTGCCGTGAGCTGGCGCTGGGACTGGACATACCCTCCCCAACGGGCTTCTCCCCCTACCCGTCACACCCCTCCCCCCTTTAAAAACCCCTTATTTAAAAACCTATTAAAAAAACCCCAAAGGTTCTTCTTCGATGCATGCCATCTCTCTGGGTCCCAAAACCCGTCATTAAGATAGGCCCCCAATAACGTAGAGGGCCATTTCTGCGAGGCGGGGGCACCTCGCAGACGACGGAGTTCCAACGGAGAATATCTCATATCTCATATCGGGCATAACAAGAGTTCGTCCAATGTCACCTGATACAGCAGTCGTTTTTTGAGGGCGGGAGGCGTGAAGCCCACAGAAGATAAGATGATAAAACAAGATGATAAAGGCAGGATAAATGCTCTCAAAGCAGTCCTTGAGCATAATCTCTTCCGCAGACCATCGAGGTGGAAAGGTAGAACTAGCCGGTCTAATAAACATCCCAACGGCCCAGATGGCAACCTCCACTCCACAGGGCCCGTGGGGGGGGCCTCGACGGGATGCTGAAAATCTGTAGCTTAAACCAAAGTTAAACCCAGGTTAAGCCAGGATTCCTGAGTCGAGTTCTTAAGGGGCAGTTCAAGACAACCCTCATCCAAACTGCAAGTACCGTCGCCCCAAAAGGCCGGAGAAGCTGGGATAAACGCTGCCTAAGAACGGGCCGGAAAACAGGCCGGACGATAGGCCAGGCATCACCGCCCCACCCCATCGAAACCGCCGCCATTTCACCGCCCCGTTTCCGCCGACTCTGCTCTGTTCCTGGCCCGGAACTCGGCGACCACAAATACCTTGAGGGCAAAACCCTCCCATGGTCGCCAAGCAGATCATCCATCCAGCCAGGCAGGCAGGTCGGCCCGATCAATTTCCAACAAAATACCAGCCTCAGCAGTCAGCGAACAGGAAATCTCCGCCAAGAAAGAAGGCCGGAAAAGCAGGCCGGAGCCTCGCAGCCCCGCCCCAACAGAGCCGACGCCATTTCATCGCCCTTCCGCCCTTCCGCCCTTTCCGCCGACTCGATTTGACTGGCTCGGCACTCAGCAACCGCAAACTCCTCGAGGGCGAAAAACCCCTCCTGCGGTTGCTGAGTAGATGATCTATCCGGCCAAACCGAGCCAAGTCGGCTAGAACGTCCAACGCTGCTTCTGGACACAGGACATCTCGCCAGCGCCCACTCCGAGACCTCGTTAGGCGGCCATCTTGGACATGGATTGTAATTTTAGCATAGTTATATAGACCATGTATAATTGACAGACTGGGTTTTATCATAGATTTTGCATTGAATTGAATCTCTGAGGTTGGTTGTTTTCTTGCAGATAGTTTATTATCCAGTTAGGCAACATCATCAGTGCTAGTGAGTATAAGATTTGCTCTTTGTTTATACTTGCCCTACCAATAAGGATAAGAATATGCTTTTCTCTTTGTAAGTTCCTTGATTAGCTTCTTTTCCTTTTTCCTTCTCTTTTTTTTGGAATGGTGGTTATTTCTATAGTCCATTGATGGTTAATTGGTCTGAATGTCAAACTCCCACAAAAACTGAAACATTTTTGGATTCAGTTTGATCTAGGATGCTTGGTTTCTCAGTTGAAATTATGATTAAATCTATCCATGTGTTGTCAACTCAGGAGTTTTCATCATGACTTCTGACTGCCAGTTGGTGTTCATGAATGCACTCTGCTAGTCTTCTGCTTATCTGTCCTACATAATGGCTGTTTAAGTCCTTACATTGTATGTTGTAGATGACTCCTATTTTTTCTCCTTGGCCTACTCGGTCATTTGGTTTACTTAAGATATTTTGGAGGGCTTGCTTTAGTTGGTTTGTGTGCTCTGTTGATGCCTGGTGTGTGATTTAATAATCTGTTGGTTGTTTCTGACATGTTTTTGATATTTAATAGTGTTATCTTTTTTATAGCTCGTGTTGATTGAATTGCTGTGGGTTGAGTGGCCAGGCACTTTTGGATAAAATTGCATAAGTATCCATTTTGTTGGAAGATGTTGTGTAGGTGGGCTGTTTGTAGCCATCTGAATAACATTCTTACACAGCTCTGCTTGTGGGAGGTTGGGTTGTTATTCTGACAATGGAACACTTTGTCAGTCTGGTTTGTTTGTTTTTAATACAGATTAAGCCACTGTACATAAACAGTGTAAAATTAATCTGCAAAGTACTTACTTCTATGTAAGTAGAAGCCATTAGTTTATAGAATTCCAATAACACCATATCTCTCAACCCTGCCTTCACTTTCAAGGCAGTATTTAATGTTCTACAGTTTTACAGTAAACCATGAACTCCGTATTAAGGTTCCTTATTTACAACAGCAACTTCAGTGGGATGCATGCATTCTAGATTCTGCACTATGACTAGTAGCTACTTTAAGAAAATCTACCCCTTAGCTTATTTTTATGACATGTGTCTCCTTTTATTAAAAATTCAGGTTCAAATAGCATGCATAATTGATCAGACTAGCACCATCATCATCATGAGCAGAAATCTTTAGGAAAGATGAACTGTCTAGTGAAGTCACTTTTTGAAGCTCACTAATCTTTCAATCTATACAGGCAAGTAACAGCTGAACTGTATAAGCAACAATACATTGGCCGAATTGATTTTTCTCTCTTGTTTAGTTCTTAATGTTTTGTGCAAATGCTTTGTGAATCATCAGAATGTCCAGTAGTCCACAAGGATTGGAGATTATTCTGTAATTGATGATTAGTGGTATTGTATGGCCTTGCAATATGGGCCATACAATACTATATGTTTAGATGACAACCGCTATGTAGGACAGACAGACAGAAGATTACTAGAGCATATCCATGAATACCAATTAGCAGTCAGAAAAATTCACAACACACGGACAGACTTATAAATAAAATAATTGTTCATGGCTCTAGGGCAGTGATGGCTAACCTTTTTACTGTTGTGTGCCAAAAGCTGGGGGAACATGGGGGGGTTGCGCAAGTGCCCAAACCAGTGGTGGGTTTCAAAAATTTTACTGCCGGTTCTGTGGGTGTGGCTTGGTGGCCGTGGCATTGCTTGGTGGGCATGGCTGGGAAAGGATACTGTAAAATCTCCATTCCCATCCCTCTCCAGGGGAAGGTTACTGGAAAATCCCCATTTCCTCCCAATCAGCTTGGATTTGGGAGGCAGAGAATAGATGGGGGCTGGGCCAGTCAGAATTTTTACTACTGGTTCTCCGAATACTCAAAATTTCCTGGTTTTCCAGAACTGGTCAGAACCTACTGAAAACCGCCTCTGGCCCACACCCATAATTCAATGTGCCTTGCCTCCCCACATATGCCCGTGACCCCCCTGCACTCCCCCCGCTTTTGGCATGTGATGGCATTATGGGCCTGGTAGGCTTGTTTTTTACCCTCCCTAGACTCCATAGGCTTTCTTGGAGCCTGGGGAGGGCGAAACAGCCTTCCTCATCCCCCCCCCGGAGGTCCTCCAGAAGCTGGAAATGGCCCACTTACTGACTTCCAGTGGGACCAGAAGGCCCAAAAATCAACTGGCCAACACATGCATGCATATTGGAACTAAGCTAGGGCAACACTTGTGTGCCCACCGATATGGCTTCGTGTTCCACCTGTGGCATGAGTGCCATTGATTCGCCATCACGGCTCTAGGGGAAAAGTGTGATTTAATACCAGTCACTGTTTTTCCATTTCAGTTATGGTTGCAATGAAAACTTACTTGTAACTTCAGCAAACATGCCATTTTGACTTGGCCTTGACTAGCCAATCTCTCTCCCCTCCCTTCTTCTTTGGGATTTATACATCTGCTGTCCAGTAAGTTTCTATTTCATGTTATAATAAAAGGGTGGAAATCGGTGGTGGGATGCTGCCGGTTTAACAACTGGTTTGGTGAATATGCACTTTGCATGCCTAAGGCGCTTGCACACAGCACTGAAAATGGAGCATTTAGAAGCTCAGCTGCTTACCTTCTAAGTCAGCAATGAGTAGTAGAACAGTGGGGGGCGTGCAATTGAGATGAGCTACAAAACAGGAAATAATGGACAGGATAGAACAGGGTGGGCGGGCGAGGCCAACTGATGATTGGCGCTACAGGTTTGCCCGAACCAGTCTGAACCGGTGAATACCACCTCTGGTGGAAATGCAACAACAATATAATAAAATGAAGCAATAACATAAGAGTAACAGCCACAAAAATGACCAAAGAAGAAAATACACCCAACCTTAGTCTGAGAGGCAGGTTCTAACTTATCCAACATTCCCTCCTACAATTTTTTTTAAATTTTGGCATTTTGGAATTCCCACCAAAACCTGCTGCATTCTACAATTGAGGGTGGAATTCAAGAGCATTCCCATGTACAGTTAATTTCAATACTCCATACAAATGGTGATTAGGTTATGAGATTAGCTATTAATTCAAGCATCACTGCCATCAGACAAGAGAAGAGGTAGCAAGCTGCACTACATAAACCACACAGCAGTGACTTATTTCTAGTGAAATCTAGAACAAGATTCCAAACTGATTCTAAATGCTCAACCACCATATTTACTCTTGTCTCTGAACTTAAACTTCAGTCAATTTGGTAGTGAAGGTGATGAAAGAGATTGAATCATGAGTTAAAGATGAAATTTTAAGCAGGGAGGAAAATAAGGTGAGATACCAAATGAGGACAGGAAATTGTGTTACAGCAATGTTTTCATTGCTTGAGGCAGCCACAGGAAAACAGTTCTGTAATTTCTCAGCTTCTTTGCTATGTTGTGCTTTGTTACACTTACACAATTATGGAATATACTCACTCTGCACCAGAGGTGGTTTTCAGCAGGTTCTGACCAGTTCTGGAGAACCGGTAGTGGAAATTTTGAGTAGTTCGGAGAACCGGTAGTAAAAATTCTGACTGGCCCCATCCCCATCTATTCTCTGCCTCCCAAGTCCCAGCTGGGAGGAAATGGGGATTTTGCAGTAACCTTCCCCTGGAGTAGAGAGGGAATGGATATTTTACAGTATTCTTCCCCTGCCACACTCACCAAGCCATGCCCATCAAGCCGTGCCACTCCCACTAAGCCACACCCACAGAACTGGTAGTAAAAAAATTTGAAACCCACCGCTGCTCTGCACCTTCTGTAACTGATCTGTAAGCACAGAATAATGTCTGTATTGCTGCATATCTATGAAAGTGTAGCAAGATCAGGCTAGCCAGTACCCAGCATTCAGCGAAGAATTAGCCTTCCTGGTAATCTTATTTCTTTATCTTTCTGAAAAGTTTTCTAGAATAAAAGTATACTGAAAATATGAAAATTTGTAGGAAATGCTATGTAAAATCAACAAAGCCAGAATAGACCAAGGCTTCCCAGTCTAAGGCCTATTTAGCATTATTTCTCTTGATTCTCAAAGTCCAAGCTATAAAAGTGATTTGCATGTAATCCAGCTGTCCAGATTTACATATAAAGCTTTCCTCTTTCTTCAGGTCCAAGGTAGATCATTTTTTATGTGTATCAACATATCATTACTAGTTTAGTATATACTGTAGTTATGGCAAGGTATTTCACCAGACCAATTACCTCCCAAGCAGGACAGCCTGGTGTAAATGAAGCAAGGTCTATTTATTACATAAATTATGCACATTATTTTTACTGGCACTCACCGCTGCCATCTTCTTTATAAAGTAAAGGTAAAGGTTCCCTTCACACATACGTGCTAGTCGTTGCTGACTCTAGGGGGCGGTGCTCATCTCTGTTTCAAAGCCGAAGAGCCAGCGCTGTCCGAAGACGTCTCCGTGGTCATGTGGCCGGCATGACTCAACACCAAAGGCGCACGAAATGCTGTTACCTTCCCACCAAAGGTGGTCCCTATTTTGTCTACTTGCATTTTTACGTGCTTTCGAAACTGCTAGGTTGGCAGAAGCTGGGACAAGTAACGGGAGCTCACCCCGTTACACGGCAGCACTGGGGATTTGAACCGCTGAGCTGCCGACCTTTCGATCAACAAGCTCAACGTCTTAGCCCCTGAGCCACTGCGTCCCTTTATACAAGTACACAAAACTCTTATAAACCAGGCCATGGAGCCCAAAGAATTTAGTACATTTTAGTTCCTACATCATGTGGGAAAAGACCAGAATGAACACTTATAAAAAGGCACATTCCATCAGGGGTTCTCAGAAAAAAATAAAATTTGCTTAATGACCTTTAAAAAAAAGGATCTTAAAAACAAGTCTGGTCACAGGGTGACACACTTTACAACCATCACCATTTATGACTTTAATGGACAAGCTCCACTACATTTGTCGATGGAGATTCTCAGTCATGCTTGTCCGAAAGGTGCTTTTTCAAGAAGCCACTGGACTTTCTTTGATTTTCCTTGAAGACATTTTGCTTCTCATTCAAGAAGCTTCTTCAGTTCTGACATAATGGTGGGAATGCAAGGAATATAAATCCTCCCATTCCCACATTCGGTCAGACCTGAAGAAGCTTCTTGGAGGAGAAGCAAAGTATCTTCAAGGAAAAACAAAGAAAGTCCAGTGGCCTTTTGAAAAAGCACCTTTGGGACTCCATTACATTTGTAAGTTGAGGACTACCTGAAATTAATTTGTACAAAGCAATCTGCCTACCAGGATGCCTATCAAGAATTTGAAAATAGTATTCATATACAACAGAATGACCCATCTTAATACCAGCCTAAATAATTCAAAATTCATTGTTAAGCAATGCTTTACGGTGGATTAACCATGATGTATAACAACATAATTACGTTTCAAACGCTTCTGTAATGTGAAGAAATATACATCACTACATGACCATTAAGCAAGAAGAGTGACAAGGGCAATTTTGTAACTGTTGGCCTGGAGGTTCTCAATAAATTCAACAAGATAACTTACTCAAGGCCTAAAGGACTCCTAAGGAAAGCTTTTTATCAATCTAACTTTAACAAATGACAATGGCGTAGCAAAGTGATATTTGCACTAAAGTTCATGTAATATTAACACATCAGAAGTAAATGAAGATAATTTTTGTGTACTTTTCATTTTTAATTTAATTTAATTTAATTTTAATCTATTTAAACCAATAGATTAAATCCTTTTGGGATTGCTTCAATTGATCAAAATGGTTTGTTGTATTTTTATTTTATTTTTGTCTTACAGATATGTTCAAACCAAGATAATTATGCTATTTATTAAGTTGCAATGATTGGTATTTGCCATCAACCACAAAATGCATTTATAGAACATTCTCTAATGTTTCCCTATTTATTCATGAGGGCATCTTATAAAAGAAAATATGGTTGAACTGTAGGGCCCTTGGTGTTCTCTGAGCTTGGTTGTTTGCTTGCAGACAATTCATTACCCAACTAGATGACATCATCAGTGTGAGTGGGGGTTTTGTTTCTTATTTATATACAGTAGCATGCCCTGTCAGTTTCGGTGTAGTGGTGTTTTGGTATTTCCTTCATTAAGGTATTGTTTTCTGCTTGATTTTTTGTCTAGCATTAATCCCTGCTTACTTGGGTATTGCTTGCTGGAGCGGTTGTGTTCTGGTCTTTTGTTTCCTTCTTAGTTTTTATTGTCTGTTTTGAATGGTGTGTAAATACGGTTTATCTTTGATAAAGCTAAGGCAAAGCAAGCTACTGTATATAAACAGGGAACAAACCCCACACTCACTAGCACTGATGTTGTGTAGTAGGGTAATGATGTATCTGCAAGCAAATTATGCAGCTCAAAGAGCACTCCACCTACATTTCTTCTTGTCTTTGAATGACACTAAGTTTATATATTGCAGAAATTGCAAAATAATAACACAAAATTCTAGGCAAAAGAAAAATAGCTTTTTATTGCCACTGCTAATGATGAGTGCCAGCCCTGAGAAATTTCTCTCCCTGGAAAATTTCGTCGCTGCAAAAATGGTAGAACATCACCACACAGCTGGACTTCGGCCTATATTGTAGGTTCAAGCTGACACTTCAACCAGTGTATATGTTTATCATTTGCTAGTCTGTGGAATATCATTTGAAAATTATTTTTGAGGAAAAGATCATGCTTGGATTGCATAGATTTGTACAGCGATATTTATATTTATATTGCCAATAATACTGCCTAACAATGTGTTCTATATTTGTTGGTAGCCAATGTAATTACTGCTGTTCATGCCAATAAACAGTAAAAGCTTTAACTGGAATATTTCACTAACTGTTACATCCAGAGTTCAATGAAAAAAGGTAAAATTTCATTTGCTTTCAGAACATAATCATAAAGTTCTTATTTTAGCACGGTCTTTACATTTTAATGAACTTATACAGTAGGGAGAAGTTTTTTTCAGAGCATATTGCTCAGGGCAAAATTGTTTTGGAGGGGCATGGAAGAGGGAAAATCAGCAATGGAAGATTGTTTTCCCCTACGGTTTTCCAACAGCAATATGGGAAAGGGAAATTAACGTGGTTGTGAGTTGCCTGCTGTTTGGCTGTCTTTCTGCCTGTCTATCTTTCTGCCCATCCATCCCTCATTTGTTCATATTATTTCAGTTCCACCTTTCTTGATTACTTTTCTGAAAGCATAAAAACAGGGGTGCATCCCTTCCCAGGCATTTCCACTGGGAGCCACAAAAATATTCACACACCCTCCCCACTGATAGCATTGGACAATTCATTTCAGCAGTAGAAAGAAAATCAATACACCTGCAGTTATTCTTTATTGAGGAACACTTAAAGGCCTAAAAAAGGCTTTGAATCACCAATGAATGCCTGCTTCCTCTTCCGTTGTCCTCAGAATGTTGCTTTTCTTCTTCCTTCCCTTTATAGAACTGCCCCAGTTCCAATGATACCTTTAGATAAGTTTAAATCTATCTGGATTTATCTGTCTTACAGGAAGGAAGGACTCTGTTGGATATCCATTTTATTGTAATCTTTTATCTTGCTGATAAGGTCTTGACCTTTGATTTCTTAGCAACCACATGGAAGTCCTTTTCTGTTACTGCTTTCAACTGTATATCCTAGTGGGGGAAATTAAAAACAACATTAAAAGGTAAAGGTAAAGGTTGCCTCTATCCAGTCATATCTGACTCTAGTAAGCGATGTGTCAGGCCTGGAAGCCATCTTTTTTATTGGGCCTTCAGACCTGCCACATTTACTACTGTGGGAAATTGGGAGGTGGGATTGTGAAGATCATGGGTGATATGTAGCCATAACAACATTCTTTTCTCAGAGGTTCAAAGACATCTTGCCCTGCATTTGGGAGGCTGGATTTGGGAGGCATCTCCAGTTGGGATGGTGCCTTGATTGGACCATGTGATGGACTTGTGGGTGTTGAGTTTGAACTTTCCTTTGCCTAGGGAAACCTGAAAGCTTTTAGACTTGGGTTTTCCCAGATGTGCCAATATGAGATCTCTAACAAAATGTAACTTTGAGGAAACTCAAACCTCGGAGTTTTCTTTCATTGGGGGTGTTACTTGGAACCTTGGCATTGTCTGAAGATCCACATGGCCATATGGCCAGTGTGACTATACATTGAGATGCATGGAATGCTGGTACCTATTTATCTACTCACATTTACATGCTTTTGAAATGTTAGGTGGGCAAAAGCTGGGGCAAGTAATGGGAGCTCACCCCATTGTGCAGTGCTCAGGTATCGAATCCAGGTTGTCAGCTTTCCAGCTGACAAAATCAGCTTCTTAGCTGCTGAGTTATCATGCCCCCAAAACAAGGGGGCAACACTTAGAAAGTGTCAATGGCAAAAACATTTTTGGCGTAATCATAGTTTGTACCAGGTACTTATGGCTTTAGCTTCATTCAAAAGTATTATGTACAGTTCAGTATCAATTTAGTGGTTAATTTTTGTAAGTTAAATTAATACTGTTGCCATATTTCTGATTGTATTTAAAAATAACCATGGAACAATGCATACTTATGTAACAAAAAGGATAGCAACAATAATTGATTAGTCCACATTTTTGTTCATAAATGTTTTCTCATTCTGCAGGATCATAGAATTCTATCCATGTGTTTCTCTTCTTTCACTTTGTGAGCAACTTAGAGTTACTGGGTGTAACTTCAAGCAGTGTACTGAATGAATGAATGAATGAATGAATGAATGAATGAATGAATGCTTCAATTCCAGGTTATGTGGACATGAATACAGGTAGTCCTTGACTTATGACCACAATGGAGCCCAAAATTTCTGTTATTGAGATATTTGTTAAGTGAGTTTTGCTCTATTTTATGATCTTTCTTGCCACATTTATTAAGCAAATTACTGCAGTTGATAAGTTAGTAACCTGGTTGTTAAGGAAATTTGGCTTCCCCATTGATTTTGCTTGTCAAAAAGTTGCTAAAGGTGATCACGTGACCTTTGGGGCACAGTAATGGTCATAAGTCATTGAACCAGTTGCCAAACATCTGAATTTTGATCACATGATCATGGGGACATAACTGTAAATAAACTGTTGTAAGTTGAGAACTACCTATAATTGTAGATTCCTTCAATTGAGCATTGTATAATTTTTTGCAGTGCCCATTTCGTTAAAATTGAAAAACTTGATGCCAAAATAGTTGTTTCACTAATTTTCATTAAGTGGACCTTTCCTGAACATTCCTAAAGAAATTTTACGAAAAGTTGTGTCACTGTAGCGGGTTAGGTTCCTGAGATAGATGAGCAAAGAATGTTGGTCGTGGTGTCTGTGTGGATGATAAAGTATTATGTACAGTTCAGTATCAATTTAGTGGTTAATTTTTGTAAGTTAAATTAATACTATTGCCATATTTCTGATTGTATTTAAAAATAACCATGGAACAATGCATACTTATGTAACAAAAAGGATAGCAACAATAATTGATTAGTCCACATTTTTGTTCATAAATGTTTTCTCATTCTGCAGGATCATAGAATTCTATCCATGTGTTTTTCTTCTTTCACTTTGTGAGCAACTTAGAGTTACTGGGTGTAACTTCAAACAGTGTACTGAATGAATGAATGAATGAATGAATGAATGAATGAATGAATGCTTCAATTCCAGGTTATGTGGACATGAATACAGGTAGTCCTTGATTTATGACCACAATGGAGCCCAAAATTTCTGTTATTGAGATATTTGTTAAGTGAGTTTTGCTCTATTTTATGATCTTTCTTGCCACATTTGTTAAGCAAATTACTGCAGTTGATAAGTTAGTAACCTGGTTGTTAAGTAAATTTGGCTTCCCCATTGATTTTGCTTGTCAAAAAGTTGCTAAAGGTGATCACGTGACCTTTGGGGCACAGTAATGGTCATAAGACATTGAACCAGTTGCCAAACATCTGAATTTTGATCACATGATCATGGGGACATAACTGTAAATGAACTGTTGTAAGTTGAGAACTACCTATAATTGTAGATTCCTTCAATTGAGCATTGTATAATTTTTTGCACTGCCCATTTCGTTAAAATTGAAAAACTTGATGCCAAAATAGTTGTTTCACTAATTTTCATTAAGTGGACCTTTCCTGAACATTCCTAAAGAAATTTTACGAAAAGTTGTGTCACTGTAGCGGGTTAGGTTCCTGAGATAGATGAGCAAAGAATGTTGGTCGTGGTGTCTGTGTGGATGATAAAGTAATATGCTCACATATATACATTTATATTTGTGTGCATTTTTACATATAGGGTGGGACTGGAATTTATTAAGAAATGTCCTCCTTTTCCCCTTAAAGTGCAGAAGAGATATTATCCTTCAGAGAGAATTCAAATCTTAATTGTTAAGTGTTGACCCCCCATGTTTGGTGATGCTGTTATATTTTTCATAGACAAAGTTACCTTGATTCCAGAGCATTCTGCATAATAAGCATTTTATCCTAGTTTTTCAAGACTTTTCTTTTTTTTTTTTTTTGCATCAATAGAGGTAGCTCTTGAGGGAATGTAGGTGAAGGGCAATTTCTAGCAAGCTGCTGCAAAAAAACAAGAATAAACATGGCATTGTTATTGCCCTTTTCAGCCTGTTATATTCAAGATGCATGAAGGCTTTTGGAAAAAGTCTCCCTTATTATTAATGAGCTGTTTGGAAGAAAAGCATAATCTATCCTCTAAGGCTTGTATAAGCTTAGACAATCAATTCAGTTGCTAGATTCAGACATCGCACTAACCTTCTGTCAATTTTAACCATGGTTTGTGAAGCAAGTTAAAATGTCCTGGTTCACACATAATGCTAAATCATAAAACATGATGCATATGCTAGTAGTTGAGATCTAGACAGTGTATTATTAATAAAATAAATAATGCTTTCCCAACTCCAGTGACAATGTCAACATATCAGCCTAGGCTCAAAGTAATATGTGAATCCAACTACAGTGTGACATTATCTTCAGCTTTACTTCTTTACCTAATGCTAAACATGGGAGGAACTAGGGTAATGGCTATCGTCTGTCCTATTTTGATACAATAAATACAGCCCCAAGTTTTTATTTGCTTTTTTATATGATTTTAGCCTGTTTTTATGAAAAGCAGTCAGAAAGCAAATCCCAATACAATCACAACTTTTGTACTAAAAAACAGGATGGCACAACTGCAGCAGCACCATAAATGACACAGAAGCAAAATTCAGCTGAAAGTCTGAATGGACAGGTAAATCTTTCCCTGAAATTGAAAGCTAATAAAATCTGGTGCCAACCTGGCTAAATAGAAAAGACATTCCATAATCAGGAGCAACTTCTGTCAGGTTGCTATTCTGCCAATTTCTGACAAATGTAGCAGCATTAAGAGGCCAACTTTGCTCAAGCTTCATGACCAGACAAGTAAATTCTGGATAAGGGAATCTTTAAAATATCTTAATCTAAATCTGTATATGCTAGTTCAAATACAGTGAGTTTTTCTTAAGGTGCATATAGTAGTAAATGACAATAAGTGTAAGCGCTATATGGGATAATATAGCAATAGTACTTTGAACTGACTACACCTTCTGGGCCATTTCCAAAGGTACTCTGTATAGACCAGTGATGGTGAACCTTTTCTTCCTCGGGTGCCGAAAGCGCACACACATGTGCAACAGGGCGCACGCGTGTGCCAACACCCATAATGCAATGCCCCCCGCAGACCCCCTTGCACATGCACGTGTGAATCCCCTATGCATACACAACCCCCGTTTTGGTGCTAGCAGGCCTCCCTGAAGCTTCCTAGAACCAAAAACAGGGCATGGGGGGGCACCGCAGCCCCCTCCCCATGCATGTGCATGCATCGTCCAGCAGAGACCCCAAAATCAGCTGGCTGGCGGGAGCCACACAGGTATGCGCAGTGGAGCTTATCTGGGCATCAGCAAATGTGTCTGCAGAGATGGCTTGCCATAGGTTTGCCATCACGGGTATAGACTGTATGCAGATTAGTACAAACATAAGGCTATCACAAGCTATCACAGTGCATTGATTTCTATGGGAAGACTCTCCCTTCCAGGGACAATTGCGGTTGATAAACCAGTTGGGGGTGAAAAAGACACTTCTAAGTCCAGAGAATACTTGAGTGTCTATTGATAATTATAATGCAGTCATCTCTAACTTAAAAACCTCAGATGAGTTGGAGGATTCTCAGTCACCATGACCAACATAGTCTTAATATGTAAGAAATCAGACCATCTGAACAGCCAATCAACAAGAGAACCAATCAGCTGCTCAGAATTTAAATATAGCTCCAAATGAACCACCAATCAATGACCAACTGACCACACTGGCACTCAAGACACAGGACAAGAAATTTCTGCTGATAATGTTACCTAGTCTGGTAATGAAATGTTCAGAAACTAAATTGAAAAAAGCTTGGAGAGCAAACCACTGCCAAAATCTAAAACCCGAGCTACAAGTATTTTCTATTATTTCAACGTAGTCTTACCATTTCTTAAATTTAGGCAGATTGATTGGAGTAGCGATAAACCCAGAATTGCTGACACTAATTTGTATTCATTTCAAGTACCTAGTAGACAGGAAGGAAGAAAAGATAGAGAGTAGTCTGCGGATGGTGGTGAGTGACACTGTGAGTTGAGTAGCAACTGAACCAAAATGCATGAGCAACTTGCTTTTCCCATTCCAAATTATTTAAAACATGCAAACAGGCAACTGAATCAATCAGATGTTAACACAGGAACTCCTTACCTAATGAGATTAAGTGGCAACCAGGTCGATCTATTATAAGTGCTCACAGAAGCACTTGATTGGTTCAGTTGCTTAACGTTTTCCTTTTGAATAATTCATTTAAATGATACTACTGTAATTTTTAGCAGTTATACAGCAGCATGCTTTTCACAGGTCATCTCTAATTATGTCCTGATAGTGTGGCACTGTTGGCAACAGGTTTTTCCATATTGACAAAAATGTCCATATAGACAGTAAAATGAATATGGATGAAGACATCATTTGCATGATTATGATGCATGTACTGAATCTGACAAAGGAGAAGGTGCCATGGAATTGCTAGTTTTGCCACAACAGCCTTATACACTCTACCAACTACAACCCGTGATATTGAATGGTACATATGAAATTGAAAGAGAAACCCTAATATAGATAACCCCAAGATCAGATATTACCAACTTGTATAAAAGTCAACGTGTCACTTAGAAAGCAGAAGTATACCATTGGGCAGGTATATGGTATTGCAAGCTTTCGGGAAAGTGCAGAAATATTTCTACAAACTGTTCTTGTAACTATGTGACAAAGAGGAGGGGGCATCGAGAGTAACACATGTATCCAGAAGGTGTATGATAAGAGTAGACCATATATAGACCATATATAGTAGACCACGGTCGCAGACGGTGTTGACGGGGGGACAGAGATCGACCCCAAGGTGCCTCTTATGTGGGGTGCCACAAGGGTCGGTTCTCTCGCCTCTTCTGTTCAACATCTATATGAAGCCGCTGGGTGAGATCATCCGTGGTTTTGGGGTGAGTTGTCATCTATACGCTGATGATAACCAGCTCTATATTTCCACCCCTAACCGCCCCAACGAGGCTGTTGAAGTGATGTCCCAGTGCCTGGGGGCCGTACGGGTTTGGATGGGGAGGAACAGACTCAGACTAAATCCCACCAAGACTGAGTGGCTGTGGATGCCGGTGGCCCGGTACAGTCAGCTAATTCCATCACTGACCATTGGGGGCAAACTATTGGCCCCCACGGAAAGGGCTCGTAATCTGGGCGTCCTCCTGGATGCACGGCTGTCTTTAGAAGATCATATGATAGCTGTCACCAGGGGAGCTTTTCATCAGGTTCGCCTGATACGCCAGTTACGCCCCTTTCTGGATCGGGCTTCCTTATGCACGGTCGCTCATGCCCTTGTTACATCCCACCTGGACTAATGTAATGCTCTCTACATGGGGCTCCCCTTGAAGGGTACCCGGAGACTCCAACTGGTCCAGAATGCGGCTGCGCGAGTGATAGAAGGAGCACCTTGTGGCTCCCGTGTAACACCCCTCCTGCGTAGTCTGCACTGGCTCCCGGTGGTCTTCCGGGTTCACTTCAAGGTACTTGTTATCACCTTTAAAACGCTCCATGGCCTAGGGCCGGGATATTTACGGGACCGCCTACTGCCACCATTAACCTCTCACCGACCAGTGCGCTCTCACAGAGGGCCTCCGGATACCGTCAGCTAAACAATGTCGGCTGGCGACCTCTAGGGGGAGAGCCTTCTCTGTGGGGGCCCCTACCCTCTGGAACGAGCTCCCTCTGGGGCTTCGTCAACTCCCCGATCTCAGGTCCTTTCGCCGCGAGCTGAAGATGTTGCTGTTTCGAAGAGCAGGACTAGCTTGAACGTAGTTTTTAAATTGGGATTTTTAAAAAAGGGGTTTAATTGAGGTTGTATTTAAAAGTTTTAGGGCATCAATTGAATTTAACTGTCTATTCTTTTAGCTGTTTATATGTATTATATGTTTTCTGTTGTTTTTTGGCTGTGAACCGCCCTGAGTCTTTCGGGAGATGGGCGGTATACAAATATAATAAATAATAATAATAATAATATATGGGCTTTTGTTTGTTTCAACCAATTAGGATAACTTCTTCTTTTTTCTTATGGCAATGTCTGTAACCAAAAGTATAAAAGATTATGCTTAAGCTTTGCTCGAGGCTCAGACCTTTGTTTTCCACGTGAGTGGGGGTCTGTGTCCTATTTGCGCAAATAATAAATCAATTCTTGTTTCTCAAATCCTTCGTGGTATTGTCTCCTTGCTTTAAGATGTAAGTTTTCTACAACAAAATGATTTATTTCCAAACCATTTGTGATCATTTCTAAGCCAAATTGAGCTAAGAAAAGTTAGTACAGGTAGTCCTCGACTTACAACAGTTAGTTTAATGACCAGAGTTACAATGGCACTGAGAAAGATGACCTATGCCCATTTTTCACAAAACCATTGCAGCATCCCCATGGTCACATGATCAAAATTCAGACGCTTGGCAACTGATTCATATTTATGATCACTGGTGGGATGCTGCAGGTTTAACAACTGGCTTGGTGAGCGCATGCGTGTGTATCTAAGGCTTTTGTGCGCAGTGCTGAAAATGGAGCATTTAGAAGCTCAGTGTTGTGACCCAGGCCCAAGTAGGTAGTAGGAAACTCAGTCAGTGAAAAAACAAACAAACTTTATTCGACCAGCTGAGAATTACTTCATTCCCAGCATCGTTCAACTTGAATTAAAACAAATTTCTCTCAACACAAATTCCTATTGCAAACCTTGGTCTAATTAGGCAAACTGCCAAAGGCCTTTTTTGGCAAACGTTCAGAAGTCACAGAAATAAATGCAAGACGTAGACGAAGAAGAAGACAAAGCCCAAACATCGTTTTAAGCCTTATGGGAGTGGCCAATCATCTCTTGGCCCTACTCCTGAGTTGTCCTCTCTGCTTGAGCTGCTCTTGCCTTCTGGCAGCTCTTCTCATGTGCGCATTAGGAACAGGCTCTTCCTGTTCCTCTGCCTCACTACTGGAGGCTCTGGAGTCCATACTCACTCCCTGATGGCCGTGGCCTCACCTCAGCCTCATCGCTGTCTGACTCGGTTGCCAGTTCCGCAGGCTGCTGGCAGACCACAACACTCAGCTATTTACCTTCCAAGTCAGCAACAGTAAGTAGAACAGCGAGGGGGGGGTGGAAATCAGCTGTGCCACATGATTGAGATGAGCTACAAAGCAGGAAATAAAGGACAGGATAGAGCGGTGGCAGTTGGGCGGGGCCAACTGATCATCAGAACTACCTGTTCACCCGAACTGGTCTGAACTGGCTGAATACCACCTCTGTTTATGATGGTTGCAGTGCCTCAAATCATGGGATCCCCTTTTGCAGCCTTCTTACAAACAAAGTCAATGGGGAAACCAGATGCAGTTAAAAATCATGTTACTAATTTAACAACTGCAGTGATTCACTGAACAGCCGTGGCAAGGAAGGTTGTAAAACACACTTAACAAATGTCTCATTTAGCAATATAAATTTTGGGCTCAATTGAGGTCATAGTTTGAGGAGTAACTGTAACTCAATATAGTAAATGTACTCTTGCACATACTGTAACTCATGTTTCTTTTTAAATGCCACGTATGAGTTTCTAATGCCTATGGAAAATTTATTCTATGAAATTATCTGCGCAAAATATCTAGTACCCCCAAACAGCTATTTTTGTATTATATCACTGTTTTTACACTTATCTATTTGCCGCACTGACTTTGTTGGGGGTGGGGAAGTACATTTATCTTAACAGCTTGAATATCTTTGCCATTCTCCCTTGACAAAGGAAACAGAAGCTTCAGATATAGTCATTCTTTCCCAATTTCCAGAAAGTTAAGCTGAATTATTTTTGCTAGCTGGGAAGATAATTCTCAGTGATCGTATTTAATTGGTGACAGCAGCTGAGTTTTAAAACACATAAATGTTAGCATCCATGGAAAAATAGAAACAGCAGCATTGCATTTTCTTGAAGAAGAAAACGAACATACACAACAGCATTGGACAGTGTGAAATAGCAGACACTAACAAAAGAACAGCAATGAGATGCTAAAAAGCTGAGCTGTGTGCTTTCCTCAGACAATCCTCTGTTGTGTGTCCATCCCACATAAAACCAATTGACCCAGATGTTCCGATCTGTCATCCAGTAACATTTGTAAAAAGAAGTAAAATTTAATTGGTGGTAGGGCCCATACATAGAATAGGAAGGGCATCTAGTCTTTAGCCTGAGACAGCAAAATGGTGCTTATTAAGAGTCAGGCTGGAATTAAAATAAACTACCAGCAACAATAAATACCCATTTTAGTTATTTGTGGTAGCATTGTCTGTGCATTGATTGTGATAATTGACTATAGTTCCTGATAGCCACATGTTCGTTTTACTACTGCTGGAAAGAATTATCCCAGTTAAACTGTACATGTTGCTATACACTGTATATAGTATGTATCATGTTATGTACATATGATATATACCAATCTACATCCTTTTACAACATAGCATTTCTAATGTCAACCAAAAATCAAAGAAGGGTTATTGATATGACTTGCCTTGCAAGGTAAAAATAGAAGTATTTATATGCTGTCACCTTTGGGGATAATACATTTTAAAGCTGTTGGGGAAGAAACTAAACTAGTCCATCTTTGATCATTGTTTTCCAGATGTCTTCAAGTTTAAGAACTGAAATTCTGGGCAGTTATATTTAGAAGTACTGAGAGTTCAAATCTAACACATCTTGATGCACATTAAAATGGGCTATCACAAAAATTCAAGAATTGACTTGGGTTGGTGGTAATAATGGCAGAGAGTAGCTGGAATTGTGCTGTTTCTGTCTTAACAAAGAACCATTTTACTGACTTGTCCCTGGTTTAGTTAGTTTGCCTATTTGGATTAGGTCAAATTTGGTTTATTTTTGCCAATATAGTCTATTGTGCAATCAAATTCCCGTAAAAGCAGAACATTGCTCTTATAAAGAATTAATATGCATAGGCCAGTAATGGAACCACTGAATAATTGAGATTTACTTCTAATTCTAAATTTCGTATATCATTTCAGCCATGAACAAGGTATTACCCATTGTGCCCAGGAGAAGATAATATGCAGGCATCAAATGTGTAATTACTGAGCTCCTACATGGTTATCACAAAAGTCTTTTGCTCTAAAGAACAAGATAATGAGGATTAATGTGTCATAAGACAGCTATGGGGGGGAACATTAATATTGATAAAAAACAATGATCTTTGAGGAGTATTTTGAGCAGATACCATTACAGACCATTGTTTGCTAAAAGCCATGCATTTGGCAGGATACTGACAATTTGGCAAAATTTTAGGTGAGAGAAAGTGGAAGCAAAGCTTTTTGCTGCACTGCTAAACAATATGAGGAAAAGCTGGCATTATTTGCCTGCAGCAAAGAGAAAACTACTGTATTAGTTTGTTTCCCATTTTAGATATTGCCATTTCAGATCCCAAGGAATATCGTCGTTTTAGAGGAACTGATGCTGTGAATATGTGTCACGTAATATGTTCTTGAGAAACAGTTTTGCAGATTGCAAGGGGTATTTTCACACACTGTCTCCAGGGGAGATTTTGTGTTGCTTATACTGATTTCCTGTGTGGTATTAAGCCTTTTCCGCATTAGCTAAGCTCACATGACTGGTCTCACAATGGCAAATCACTCAAACTATTTAGAGAAAAAGGCCAGATTTTGGAAAACAGAATGGAGGTATGGTATAAAAATAGCCCAGCATTAGGTGCATAATGTTATATTGATGACTGGATTTTTAAAATAGTTTTTCAGTCAAATACAGGAAGATATCTGTAACTCAGGATTGAACTGTGGGGTCCTTGGTGTTCTCTGAGCTTCGTTGTTTGCTTATAGACATTTCATTATCCAACTAGGTAATATCAGAGGTGGGTTTCAGCAGGTTCTGACAAGTTCTGGAGAACCAGTAGTAAATTTGGAGTAGTTTGGAGAAAATTTGGAAATTTGGAGTAGTTTGGAGAACTGGTAGTAAAAATTCTAATTGGCCCCGCCCCCATCTATTCTCTGCCTCCCAAGTCCCAGCTGATCGGGAGGAAATGGGGATTTTGCAGTAACCTTCCCCTGGATTGGAGAGGGAATGGAGATTTTGCAGTATCCTTCCCATGCCATGCCCACCAAACCACGCCCACCAAGCCACACCCACAGAACCGGTAGTAAAAGAGTTTGAAACCCACCACTGGGTAATATTACTAGGACAAGTGAGGGTATGGTTAATCTTTCACTTTATATCTTATGAAAGTAAGATCATAATCAAATTAAAAAAGAAATGACAATCACAACAACATCCACAATCGTAAGGCGGAGCAGACTCATTTAATTAATAACATCTGGATAGCAGATATACACATCTTCCTGACTTAGTGCTTGTGGGAGGAGAAGGTCTTTAAGGCTCTCTAAAAGGACAGTACAGCTATGCAGGGTGGGTTTTTGGGGGTTCGCAGGGATTCGGGAGAACCTCTAGCTAAGATTCTGTGCAGTTCGGAAAACTCCCAAATCCCACTCCTGGCTGGCCCCGCCCACCCTACCCCTCTCCTCCCAGGAATCCCCATGCAGCCTGTTTTGGATGTAGGTAAGTGCAGGGCATGCGCGGAGGGTGAAAAACGGGCCTACCAGAAGTTCAGGAAGGCCGGAACAGAGGGCCTCCAGAACCTGGGGAGGCCATTTTCATGCTCCTGGAGGCTCAACGAAAGCCTCTGGAGCCCTAGGAGAGTAAAAACACCCCCCCCACCATGGCCATGCCCAACCAGCAACCGGGCAGAGAAGCCCTTGCTAAAAATTTTGAAGCTCACCCCTGCAGCTATGACCCCATAGACCTTAACCATGGAGGTTAAAATTAGTGCAAAGTACTCATTTCTAAATAGTATGTCACTTTTAAAAAAAAAAATGGCACCGGCTATCAGAGTGCTTCTGATCCACTACTTAGTGTTACAGCATCTTATGAAGACAAGGCTATTCACCCAACCCCCTGACCCTGGGTAAAAGCAAAATCGGTTTGCATTTCATTTTTATCTACAGTATATTGATTTTGTTTTGTTTTGTTGTTTTGTTTTATATTTTATAATTTTATGATTTTTATCTTGTTACGGATCTACTGACATAGAGTGGTTATAAATATTTCAGTAAAATAATGAATCAGTAATGAGTAACAAATAGCATATATGCCTCAGTGCACAAAAATTACCCAGATAGTTACAGTAGAACAAATAAAAGCACAAGAGATAAACGTATGGAACAATAAAATAATATTAAATCATTAAAAGAGCATTAAAACCAGTCATGGCAATTTGAAAAGTCAAATTAAACGACTGTGTCTTAATTCAATTCTGAAAAAAAAACCCAAACTTTTCCCCTAAGAGAGGAAGCAAAACTCAATTCTCATGTTAAATTAAGATATAGATTTTCCAACTAAAAAATTCCCTACTCACCTCTATGGGTGACATGACTTTCTCAATCTTGGATCCTGTACCAGAAGACCTGGCGTTTAAGGGTTCTGTGCAATATCTTAGCACTTTCTAGGGCTGTACCCTTCTGGGCAGAGAGTTCTCGTGTTCCCTGGGGATCTGGTAGAACCACTCTCCCAGGTTAGGAGTCACAGCCCCGAGTGCTCCTACCACCACTGGGATCACTTTAGCCTTTACTTTCCACATTCATTCTAATTCTTCCTTCAGGTCCTTGTACTTCTCCAGCTTCTCATATTTCTTCTTTCTGATGTTGCTGTCATTTGGCACCACTGTAGTCTATCACCAGTGCAGTCTGCTGGTTCTTGTCTACTACCATGATGTCTGGCCAGTACTTGCCTGTCCATCGGGATCTGGAAATCCCAGGATCTTAGCCCTCTTATTCTCCATGATCTTCTATGGGATCGCCCACTTGGACTTGGGAAGGTCTAGTCTAGTGGTAGTCAACCTGGTCCCTACCACCCACTAGTGGGCGTTCCAGCGTTCATGGTGGGCGGTAGGGGTTTTGTCTGATATAGAAGCACTTTCCTTTTTTAAAAAATTTTAAAATTCAATTGACTTTTTAAAAAAAATTCATAGCATTATTTAAACACATTTTCATTAGGTTTTCATAAAACTTTAAATTTCTGAAAATATACTATTTGTATCGCCCCCGCATAAGTTTAGTTCATGTTACATAAGTGAAACTAAATGGCGCTATAGTGCGACCGCAAACAAAAGAGCCTCATCCCAGAATAGCTCATGCATCTCCCCCCAAACAGGTAGGCGGTTAGAAAATTTTACTACTAACAGAGATACAAAAGCGGGTGGTAGGTATAAAAAAGTTGACTATCCCTGGTCTAGTCCATATTCTGTACAGCTATTTGGTTGGGCTGGTCGGTGCATGCTGTTCCTATCTGAGTCTTATAACCTGTATTTTGGACTGTCCCTGAGGCCTCTCTACAATAGTCTGCACCATGACTCCTGTCAAGTGCGGTAACCTTTGTTTCTATGGATCTGGTGCTTAGTGTCTGTTCTTGTGCTGCTATGATCAGTTCACCACAGTGCTGTCTTTTTAGTTTCACCCTTTCCAATCACTGATATAATTTCCCAATGTCTGTCACTTCACTATCTGTCGTGATCTATCCCGTGCCATGCCACTTCCTCTGCTAGATTTTCCTCCCATGTTTGCTGCTGCCTCAGGCATTGTCTCAACAGGACATCTTTGGGTTCCATCTCACTGATATACTCCTAGATACTCTTAATTTCATACAGGACAGTGGCTTTCTTGCTCAGTCATCTGCCCTCTCTCAAGTTGCTGTACAGTTTCTGAGCATTGGTCTTTGGGTGGAAACCTCTGTAAATAAATTTTAGCTCTGTAAAGCAAGATAAAAGTCTTCCTGACTAACCATTGAAAACTGCACACTTACCTGTAACTGGCTGTCATTACATCTTATGGGTAGCTTTATTGAACTATGTACTATATGAAAAAAAATTCTTTGATCTGTTCTGAAACAATTTTAGTTCAAATTCAGTGAATGTTTTTCGATTCTATGAGATTATCCACATTAGTGATGAATCATCATAGTGATGGTTAGGTGACACTATAAATCTCTAATGTGGATAGCTAAGCCTATCCAATTTTTCCACACCATGCATAATAATATATCCCTTTCTCATAGGAGAGTTACTTCAGTTTCTTGATCATTTTGGTTGCCCTTTTCTACAGGTAAACAATAATCATCATTATAAATTCTTGATATCTAGAATCTAAAATTATTTTACTGCACCATTGACTACATGGAAAATCTTGCTCTATTTTCTATATATTTGTGGGATGTTATTAATATTTTTTTTTTAAAAAACCCTCTGAGTCTCATCCATTACTTTGTGATTCCATTAACCTTTACTTGCTTACTCTTAGTTCGTTAGAGCACCTTGGCCTATCATATCACCGCCAACCCTCTGGGTGGATGAGATCAATTTTGCTTCTTCACAGAAACAGAGAAATGATGGAAACTGTACATTTGAAAGCTTGCAGCATTTTTATACCCATATTCTGCATCCAAAATCCAGAAAGTCCACACTATGCATCATTAACTCAGAAAAAAGAATCCATGTCTGCAAAACACTGCCTTTTGTTAATTAAGCCTCTTCTTGCTGGAGAAAATGAAGAATCATTAACTGCTGATACCGCCCCAAGGGTATGGAGCTGTCTGCTATCCCGAGGGATGCTACGGATAAAAAGCTGTTTATTTTCCTATCTTAGTTAATCCAATTATTTTAAGTAGAATAACGCCCAAGGAGGTTTGGCTAGAGCCAAATGAGAGAAAGACTGCCCTTCTGGGGTCCTTTCTGAAAACCCCCTCAAAGCATTTCAATTCTGTGAAATGCAGATGATGCCGTTAAACATTTATTTCCCTGTAAAAGCCTAAGCGGGGGAAAAAACCCCAGGGTTCTGGTTTTGTTTAGCAGGTTTCAAGATCTTAATATTAAAGACGACAAAGCTTCAATGTTTAGGTGAGTTTTTCCATATATTTCATACAGTAGTGGGTTTCAAAAATTATTACTACTGGTTCTGTGGGTGTGGCATGGCTTGCTGGGCATGGCTTGGTGGGTGTGGCAGGGGAAGGATACTGTAAAATCTCCATTCCCACCCCACTCCAGGGGAAGGATACTGCAAAATCCCCATTTCCTCCCTATCAGCTGGGACTTGGGACTTGGGAAGCAGAGAATAGATGGAGGCGGGGCCAGACAGAGGTGAAATTTACTGGTTCTCTGAACTACTCAAAATTTCCACTACCGATTCTTCAGAACTGGTCAGAATCTGCTGAAACCCACGTCTGATTTCATAGTCTGCCAAGGCATGGCAACTATTTGACATGCATGCCTTCTGCAAAAGAAGGGAACTTGAAAGAAGAAAAGAAAATAGAACCCCAGAATTATAGAATAGGAAATGACTATTTAGGCTATCAAATCCCTGCTCGCTCTAGGAATTTAAATTAAAGCCTATCTAGAACACATTAAATGAAATGAAACTTATTCCCAATATTCTACAATCAATACCCTTCAAAACCTTGCATTAAGCATTGACCATCATTTTTTGCTTTTGTTTGTCCAATGATATAAATGAAGATATTTTTAGGTATGTGCATTTTTAGATTAGAGTGGTAGATCGTAATCAAAATCAAGGGCTTATATGTGTAGAGAGAAAAATATAGGTTATAATTTCCACTAGAAGTACCTAATAAGGAAAGGAGCAACATTCCTGCCCAGATAAAGTATGTGCTTTCCTCCTTCAGGAAATCCTATATACCAGCCTTTTCCAACCAATTTTTTTAGCTTAACTTGGCACTCAAGCTTAGAGTAAGACTATGATCAGTAAAGAAAATTGGGCCTTTTGTTTTACAAATAGAACTGTAATTTGGGGAGGCTTTGAGAGTTCAACCTGAGTAGCAAGCAAAGGGCTGCTTACCTGTTTGTAATGTGATGATATTACTATTATAACAGAATATTAGAGTTGGAAGGGACCTTGGAAGTTTTTCTAGTCCACTCTCCCCTGCTCAAGCAGGAAATCCTATAATATTTCAGACAAATGGTTGTCCAATCTCTTCTTAAAAACCTCCAATGTTGGAGCACTTATGTCTCATTGATGGTCATATTTATACAACTGCCAGAACAATTCCAAAAATCAATGAAGAGAAGGAACCAGAGCACTCAAAACAAGATGTGAGTTAATCAACATGAGAGAGCATCTTGACATAACAATACGAACTCCATCCCATGTAGTTTTGTGTATCAGAATCACAATTACAAAATAACTGGACACTTCATTGCCACATTCATTTTGTCATTTGGCTCGCCTTTCCCTTCCCTTTGGATCCTCATGGAGGGAATTCAGAATGGCATTTAAGATAGTTACTCTGGGCAGCTGTACCTGGTTAAAATCAGGATAAATTTGTTTATCCTGATTTTACTTCCAATATTTTACTTCCTGAATCTTTCAGATTTTGGCCTGAATACAAACTACCATTCAGAGAAAATATTCTCTGACTAAATGGACTAGATTCTCTATATTAATGTAGAATAGCTTTATAGATATAGTGGAAATGAAATATAATAACAAAACTGTGGCAATTTTATGATTCGTTTATGCCCTTGATGATATTAATTCATAAAGGCCAGACGAGGCAGTGTACTTGGATTTCTTTCATATAAAATGTTCAGTTACTGAGATCTAAGAGTGGTCAAAGATTTGAAATGCACTATAGCTTAAGCAGAAGTTGGAAATTATCAAGCTTTAAAAATGGCAACCTTTTTTATGCTGTTGTTTTAGAATAATACATCTGTATAAGAATTGTGAAAGGGTGGCAGGCCCTAGAAAATTTTAATTTTGGAAAATGCTTGGAAAGAATTTTAGATCTGGTCCTGTGTTGGGCACTCTGGTGGCATAGAATTGAAGTCTCTATGAAACTCTTTTTTTAATGTCCAGGAATCTCTTTGTACACATATACACATACATACACATACAAGAACTGTGGTGGCGCACTGGTTAAAGTGCAGTCTTGCAGGCTAATTCTGCCCATTACTAGTAGTTCAATTCTCACCGACTTAAGGTTAACTCAGCCTTCCATCCTTCCCATGTCAGTAAAATGAGGACCCAGATTGTTGGGGAAAATTTGCTGACTCTGTAAACTGCTTAGGGGGGGCTGTAAAGCACTGTGAAGCGGTATATAAGTCTAAGTGCTATTGCTATTGCTACTGCTATTATTATTATTTATTTTATTTATTTATTTATTTATTTATTATATTTGTATACCGCCCTTCTCCCAAAGGACTCAGGGTGGTTCACAGCCAAGGTCAGAAGGTCCTGAGGTCGGGGAGTTGACGAAGCCCCAGAGAGAGCTCGTTCCAGAGGGTAGGAGCCCCCACAGAGAAGGCCCTCCCCCTGGAGGTCGCCAGCCGACATTGTTTAGCTGACGGTATCCGGAGGAGGCCCTCTCTGTGAGAGCGCACTGGTTGGTGAGAGGCTACTGGTGGCAGTAGGCGGTCCCGTAAATATCCTGGCCCTAAGCCATGGAGCGCTTTAAAGGTGATAACAAGTACCTTGAAGTGAACCTGGAAGACCACCTGGAGCCAGTGCAGACTGCGCAGTAGGGGTGTTACACGGGAGCCATAAGGTGCTCCCTCTATCACCCGCGCAGCCGCATTCTGGACCAGTTGGAGTCTCCGGGTACCCTTCAAGGGGAGCCCCATGTAGAGAGCATTGTAGTAGTCCAGGCGGGATGTAACAAGGGCATGAGCGACTGTGCATAAGGAAGCCCGATCCAGAAAGGGGCGTAACTGGCGTATCAGGCGAACCTGATGAAAAGCTCCCCTGGCAACGGCCGTCATCTTCTAAAGACAGCCATACATCCAGGAGGACGCCCAGATTGCAAGCCCTTTCCGTGGGCGCCAATAGTTCGCCCCCAATGGTCAGCGATGGAATTAGCTGACTGTACCGGGCCGCCGGCATCCACAGCCACTTGGTCTTGGTGGGATTGAGTCTGAGTCTGTTCCTCCCCATCCAGACCCGTACGGCCTCCAGGCACTGGGACATCACTTCAACAGCCTCGTTGGGGTGGAAATATAGAGCTGAGTATCATCAGCGTATAGATGACAACTCACCCCAAAACCACGGATGATCTCACCCAGCGGCTTCATATAGATGTTGAACAGAAGAGGCGAGAGAACCGACCCTTGCGGCACCCCACATAAGAAGCGCCTTGGGGCCGATCTCTGCTATTACTACTATTATTACTATAATATTACTACTACTACTACTACTACTACTACTACTACTACTACTACTACACACACACCCACACACACACACATACAAATCTCAACAAAATTCAGTTACTGATATGGGTTTAAAACAAATAATTTATAGGTGACTGAATATTGTTAAAGTTTCTGTTTCTGCCTTTCCTCTACTACCGGTAAGCTGGTTTAGCTCAGCAGTTCTCTTGTGAGAAGATAAAATTCAACTTGCTGGTCATAGAAAAGGAAAGCTGTGATGATGCCATACAGATATGTACCCTGGAAGTACCACATTGGAATGAAAATAAGCTGGTGTGAAGGAAGAAGTGAGCCTGCAGGGAAGGAAGGAAGGAAGGTAGAGAAGAGTACTGTTCAGCATGGGAAAACCATGGACAAGTAAGCAGAGAAGAAAGAAAGTTGAGCAGCAGAAATTGAAAAGAAACGTCAGTAGCCCTGGCAACAGGCCTATTTGGGCAAGAGGTGGTGAGGGAGTCAGAGCAGCTGCTCAGAAGTTCTGTAAAATGTCATTTCTTCCGGAAGCTTCTTGATACTAATAAGCTTAGAATTGTTACTTAATGACAGTTCTGTAAATAGACACCAATGTAAATATAAGCACATAGATTAATGATTGAATAAGAACAGAGAATATATATCGATACAGCAAGCTGTAAAATGATATATAATGTAATGTTATGTTTGTTACGTGTTTTTAATATGTTTTTGTTTTTTTGTTGTATTTTTCTTTACTTTGTTTTTAAAAGTCAAAAGTTTAATAAAATTACGTTAAAAAAAAGAATTGTTACTTCAGCATGCTTTTCATAAGAGATGCTGTCATGATCTTAGGGCTATTCTATTGTGTGTTCAACTGAAAAATCTTTTTAAAATACACATTCTTTAATGACAGGTGATTTCTTCATGGGTCATTCTGGAATTGTTTCAGCATCAGTGCTTTTTTTTTTAAAGCCTTTTTTCCCTCCTGTATGTCTCTTACAACTTGTAATATAGGCAAATACATGCTGGTTTTCCTGTTGATAATATAAGTATTTGAACTGCTAGGCAACAAGTAGATGAATAGGTACCACATACAAGCATGTGGCAAGGTAACAGCGTTCTGTGTTTTGCTGTATGCTCTGTGCTGCTGCAGCATGATATCCTGCTGGCCACATGATCACAGAAATGTCTCCAGACAAAGCTGGCTTAAGAAATGGAGATGAGCACCACCCACTAAAGTCTGCCACAATTAGTGGGATAAAAGAACTGTAAGTGTCATGATTCCTAGGCCATCCATCACTGAAATAACATTGGAATGTATTCGCTGTAAAAGTGACCAAAAGGAAACATCTGAGAACATTAATAAAACTAAAGGAGCCGCGGTGGTGCAGTGGTTATAGTGCAGTACTTCTGCTGACTGCTGGTTGACTGCAATTTGGCAGTTCAAATCTCACCAGGCTCAAGGCTGACTCAGCCTTCCATCCTTCTGAAGTCAGAAAAATAAGGACCCAGATTGTTGGGGGCAATATGATGACTCTGTAAACTGTTTAGAGTGGGCTTTAAAGCACTGTGAAGCAGTATATAAGTCTAAGTGCTATTGCTATTGCTAAAGGTTGATAGGAGACAAAACTACATAAAAATGAAGAGATGTGATCCAATTGAAATATTCTCCAACTATGCAGAATCGGTTTTAATTTAAAAAATTTCAAATTTCAAACAGTGTACATCTATAAATTTATATGCATCTCTCTCTGTATAGACTATAGAGTCTATAGTCTATAGTGTATAGACTATATATATATTTCTAGCAGAGCCTGACTAGGACATAAAAAAGAGAATTCAAATGGGATCAAAATTGCTGACCTTATCTGGACTAGACTGATAGTAGACACCAGCAGCGAGTAGAAATAAAATTGACAATTCTTTATTCTCTGGGTGATGAGTGAACAGAAAAAGCAAACAGGAGTGCCAATGGATTTCAACAGGAAGAAAAGATAAGGAAGAGAGAAAAATGGTCAGAGAAAATCTGCTTTCTGGTGGATTTTGTAATCAGCTATGAGGAGCAAGTGCCTTTTGCTGAGTAAACAGAGGCAGTAAGAGGAATATAAGACATCCAAGTTCTAGGAATAAGAGGTAGTTCAAGTCCTGAAAGGTTGCTTGATCTTGGATAGACCATTTAATTTTGCGACCTTTTTTCAGAAGTTGAGTGTTTTTCTGAGGTTTTCAACATTAGAGATGAGCTGTGTATAAAAATTGGTAAAACTCAGAAAATGTTGAATATCTTTCAAATTTCTAGACACTTTCTGTGTGACAATGGCTCAATACCTTTACAGGATCCACTTCTATTCCTTTTATTAGAGATCAAATAACAAAAGAGTCCAACTGGAGAAAATTAAATGCACATTTCTTAGGAAATACTTTGTACCTGCAAGGACATTCTTGGAAGTTTTGTCCCATGTACAAATGAGTCGTCTGAAAAAAATCCATATATCATTCAGGTATACTACTACATATTTGTATAAAATATTGGAAATATTCCCTTGTTGTTAAGTGAATCACTGTGGTCATTAAGTGAATCCAGTTTCCCTTATTGACTTTGCTTGTTGAAAGCTGGCTGGGAAGGTCACCAATGGTAATCACCTGACCCCACGAAGTTGCAACTATCACAAAACACATGTGAGTTGCCAAGCACTCAAATTTTAATCACATGACAATGAGGATTTAATCACATGACAATGAGGTTGTATGTGTAAGGATTGGTTATAAAAAACTTTTTTCAATGCATTTATAACTTTGAACAGTGCTAAATGAATTGTTGTAAGTCAAGGACTACTAGTAACTCAAGGTTGCTAGTAACTTTCTGGAATGCAAGAAATTGCTTTGCCTATTGCATGAGTGTTGCCCATGTGAGAGAAATCTGGACTGTTTTTTTGGCATGGCTCCATTTCAACCTACGTGAGTGATGAATTTAGAAAATGTCTAGTTATTAAGAGTTATGGGAACAGATAATTAATTTCACATTGGACTTCTTGAATCATCAGGATTATATTTTGCATACCGGATTCTATTAATTAAAATTACCGTTATTCCATTGTCAGTGGAATGTTAATGAATGTTAGTATTCCAAACAAATTTTAATCAAACAATTTTCTTTTGTGCTCTCTAATCGACAAACACTCCAAGAAATATTAACTCATAGTTTGATTGCCCATATGGAACTGATGGATTGTGTTTCTGTGTTGATTGCTAATGAAAAAAACCAGTGAGGAATGTTAGAAGGAAGGAAGCTGTACATAAAAATGGATGTGAAACATCTCTAGAAACATTCCTGGAGCTTCTGCCTGATTAAATCAATCAGGAATTTTATTTCATGTATAAGGTGAAAAATTGTCCTTCTCTAAAGTAAGACAAATGACCACATATTATTTTCTTGTACTTTTTCAAGTAAAAACATATGGACTACACATCTTGATCAGGGCAAAGCAATAGACGCAATTTACATAGACTTCTGTAAAGCCTTTGATTCAGTGGTACATGAAAAACTACTTCTAAAACTAAAATCTTATGGCATTTCTGGACTCCTGCATAAATGGACAGCTGCCTTCCTGTCAAACAGGCAACAAGTGGTCAAAATAGGAAACGCTCTATCAAACCTTGTACCTGTTAACAGCGGTGTTCCCCAAGGCAGCATTTTAGGACCAACACTGTTTATATTTTACATAAGTGACCTTTGTGTTCATATTAAAAGCAACTGTGTTCTCTTTGCTGATGATGTAAAACTATTCAACACCACCAACAATGCTGCTACCCTTGAAAAAGACCTGGTTAAAACCAGGAAGTAATGAGATCTGGGCGGCAGGTGTCACTAGTGGTTAGGCAATCGCTACCAGATTGCTGAACCACCGGCCATGATCACTACCGGATCGTGAGATCCAGTCAGAACCGGGAGCATTTCACCCCTTGTTAAAAGTAATAAAACAATAACAATGGGAATCAAGTTTGTGACAGAAATTACTTAATCAGATAAAACTGCATTTATTTTGAAAGTTGAAGAAGTTTGTTGGCACTGTATCATCTGATTTAAAATTGGAGAAAAACCAGAGGTTGTTTTGGGGGGAACTTTTTTTTTCCTGTGACAATGTAGCTGTACGTTCTCAATGTAGCTGACAATTGTACTGTCATTGGCAAGAATTCCTATGTTGCCTCTCCTCCTGACTATGATGTCTAAAGAGGAGATTACTTTTTCTTTCCCTGGTTCACGTCTAGAGGGTCAGCCTTTCCTGGACCCTGAGGTATATATCTGTCTCCCAGCTCTTCCATTCCAGCTGTTTATTCCTTGATGAACCTGTTGGGATAAGTGTCTAATTCATATTAGTCAACTAAACGGAACCCTGATTATGGTACTTCATCTTTGTAACATCATATGTCAGCTTCTGTGAAGACCTATGTGTACCGACAAAGAACTTGCGAATATACAGTAACAACAAACCTTAGTTCACACCTAAACTTAAGCAGCTATGTCAGCGGTTCTCAACCTGTGGGTCGGGACCCCGTTGGGGGTCGAATGACGATTTGCCAGGGGTCGCCTAAGACCATTGGAAACATGGGAAGTATACTTGCGAGTCGAAGAATCGTGCTCCAATGGTTGACTCCACAAGTCAGCTGCAGGCTCTTCAAATTGCTAGCTGAATTCGGCTTCAGGCGCGATGAATTAAAAAAGAGAGAAATCTTTGCTCTGATGTCTCCCTCTCAAGCCAGCTGCAATCGTTCCCAATCGCTAGCTTAATCTGGCTTCAGGCGCGATAAACTTAATAGGGGAGGAGTCTCCGCTTTAATGCCTCCATCCTCAAGGCAATCACAAGCAGTTCAGATCGCTAGCCAATATGGCTTCAGGCGCGATAAATTCAAAAAATAATTTTATGGTTGGGGTCGCCACATCATGGGAAAATGTATTAAAGGGGTCGCCACATCGTGGGGAATTGTATTAAAGAGGTCACCACATCGTGGGGAATTGTATTAAAGGGGTTGCAACACTATAAAGGTTGAGAGCCACTGAGCTACGTCATTCCAAAGAGGAAGCCTACAGAAAAGGTGATAAAATGCTGTACAATCAGGCCAGAAATGTACTAACAAGGGAGATCAGAGCAGCAAAAAGAAGCTACTCTGAAAAGCTAAAGAATCAGTTTTCAGCAAATGAACCAGCAAACATGTGGAAAACTCTTAAAAATATCACCGGCTATGGCAAACCTCCCTCCCAGGCTGAAGGAAATCAACAACTGGCAAATGACCTGAACGTGTTTTACTGCAGGTTTGAAAGAAAACTACAGTTACCTATCTCCATAACCTCCATCTCAGACACACCAACAACAGCCAAGCCTCCTATAACTGACCCCATCCCATTGGATTCACAACCTCTAGTGATCACAGAACCTAGTGCAGGACCTATTTCACAGACAAAAGCCAGGAAAAGCTCCAGGCCCAGACATGACAATTCTTTCTTGCTTAAAAGTCTGTGCTGACCAATTGGCCCCCATCTTCACCCATATCTTCAACAAATCCCTAGATATGTGCTATGTTCCTTCTTGCTTCAAATGCTCTACCATCATCCCAGTGCCGAAGAAGCCCACTATCAAGGAACTGAATGACTACAGACCAGTTGCTTTAACATCTGTAGTCATGAAAGCCTTTGAAAGGCTAATGCTTTCCTACTTGAAAACGATCACAGATCCACTGTTAGACCCCTTGCAATTTGCATACCGAGCAAATAGATCAACAGATGATGCTGTTAATATGGCTCTGCACTACATCTTACAACATCTTGAGTCTCCAAAGACCTATGTAAGGATCCTCTTTGTAGACTTTAGTTCAGCATTCAATACCATCATTCCAGACATTCTCCTAACTAAGCTAAACCAGCTACCTGAACAGACTTGTAAGTGGATCACAAGCTTCCTAACAAACAGGAAGCAGCAGGTAAAGCTAAGCGGAATCACTTCAGATACCTGTACAATTAGCACAGGATCCCCCCAGGGCTGTGTGCTCTCCCCACTTCTCTTCTCTCTGTATACCAATGACTGCATCTCCAACGATCCATCTGTTAAACTACTGAACTTCACAGATGATACAACAGTGATTGGTCTCATTCGAGACAATGACGAATCCGCATATAGATGTGAGGTCGAACGACTAGCCTTGTGATGCGACCGTAACAATTTGGAACTGAACACACTCAAAACTGTAGAAATGGTGGTAGACTTTAGGAAAAACCCTTCCATACTTCCACCTCTCACAATACTTGACAACACAGTATCAACAGTAGAAACCTTCAAACTTCTAGGTTCTATCATATCGCAAGATCTAAAATGGACAGCTAACATCAAAAACATCATCAAAAAAGGACAACAAAGAATGTTCTTTCTGTGCCAACTCAGTAAGCTCAAACTGCCCAAGGAGCTGCTGATCCAGTTCTACAGAGGAATTATTGAGTCTGTCATCTGCACCTCTATAACTGTCTGGTTTGGTTCTGCAACCCAACAAGAAAGACACAGACTTCAGAGGATAATTAGAATTGCAGAAAAAATAATTGCTACCAACCTGCCTTCCATTGAAGACCTGTATACTGCATGAATCAAGAAGAGGGCTGTGAAAATATTTACAGATCCCTCACATCCTGGACATAAACTGTTTCAACTCCTACCATCAAAACGACACTATAGAGCACTGCACATCAGAACAACTCGACACAAGAACAGTTTTTTTCCCGAAGGCCATCACTCTGCTAAACAAATAATTCCCTTAACGCTGTCAAACTATTTACTAAATCTACACTACTATTAATCTTCTCATCGTTTTCATCACCAATCTCTTTTCACTTATGACTGTATGACTATAACTTTTTGTTGCTATCATTAAGGGTTAAATTGCAACCTATGACCATCATTTGTGTTGTAAATGTTGTACCTTTGATGAAGGTTTTTTTTTTCTTTTTCTTTTATGTACACTGAGAGCATATGCACCAAAACAAATTCCTTGTGTGTCCAATCACACTTGGTCAATAAATTCTATTCTATTCTATTCTATTCTATTCTATTCTATTCTATTCTATTCTATTCTATTCTATTCTATTCTATTCTATTCTATTCTTTCAGTGTTGTTACATCTTTAGAACTGAAAACCACAGGACTAGCTTCAAAATAGTTTGGAGAATTGGGAAAACTGCAATGTGAAAATGCTCACGTCTAAAGTATAGGCTGCTTTGTGTAGGTTTCATGTGATCCTAGATGTTGTCTTGTTATGTTTTATTACTTAGTGTGAATTGTAAACATAGCCAATTAGGGTTTAATTTTGCTAACAAACCATGAGATGGGTCCAAGTTATCTAAGAAACTGGCTCACCCTGATGAGATTAGCCTACCTTGTGCCAGCAGAAAGGGCATGCTGCAGACCCCGTCAGCCAAGGAATTTTGACTGGTGGGGTCCTGTAGAAGAGCCTTTTCTGATATGACTCCTGCCTCCTGGAACGTCTTGTTCCCTGAGGTCAGACCCTCTCCTACCTCTTAGGCTTCCAAAGGCCTTGAAGACATGATTTGCCAACTAGTCTGGGGGTTTGGCGTGTTGGAGGTGTCTAATGGAGTATAGAGCACCCTGCCTCTTCCCTGGGCACACTTTGCTCCCTCTCTCATCATCCTGCTTAGTTTAATTTTAATTGAATTTTTAAATTTAAGATCTTTATTGTTTTTAATGTTTTATATTCCATTTTATTCAATGTCTGTAAGCCACATAAAGTTGCCTTTGGCAAGATGAGTGGCATACGAGTTTGATAAACAGATGTTAGAGAGACAGGAATAGAGATAGAAATGATAGATAGTTAGATGAGAAAGAGAGAAAGAGAGAGAGAGGAGGCAGACATTGTCTATTGTGGACCTCACCCCATTCCTAAGAGGTCTGTAAGGGGTGTGCATAAATGCACCTGCATGCCTACCGTCCCTGTCCTAATATTCCTTTTTACTTACTCTTTTCATGTATCCAAATTATGTTTATACTTTTACCTGTTATATATGATTGACAAATAAATAAATAAATAAATAAAATATGGTTTTGTGCAATATGTTAAAATACAGTGCTGGGATCTGGGAAGACTAATAGAAAAGATTGGATACTGATAGAGGAATTATTTCAAGCTCCACTTGAATTTTAAGGAGAAAACAGATTTTGAATTTTGTGAGTTCAGGTTAGAAAGTTTTCCATATCAATTATCCTTACCACTATTTCAACTATACTGTATCACAATATTGCATAATTATTGCTGATAGCAATTGTTTCACTGCCATTGGCTTTTTTGAATAATTTACAGCATGGAATTTTGCTTATATATACTGATAGGTATGCAAGATCAATCTTAAGAGCTTTCATTATCATCAAGCAAACAGAGTCACGAATGGTTGTACTCCGTGCTATTTTGGACTTGAGAATTCATTGAGGAAGAAATAGAGATTCTCTTCTCTATTATTCCTTAAAATAGCTCCCAGCTGGGCTCTAACACTTACACTGGAATTCAGGGCTCATTCCTTGTTCATCTTAAACTCTGCTTAATTTCTAGGCAGTCTCTTTAGATCACATTTCCTTGCTCTGGGCAATAAATTGGCAAGTATTTCTCCCTGGTTGGTAGCGATTAAAGTTATTCTTTTATAGAATAAATGTTACTGGTGAACTAAGTGAGCTTCAGTGTGACAGGTTTAAAAGTAAATACCGTATATACTCGAATATAAGCCGATCCGAGTATAAGCCGAGGTCCCCAATTTTACCCCAAAAACTGGGGTAAACTGGGGACTCGAGTATAAGCCGAGGGTGGGAAATGAGGCACCTACGGTTGAAACCCTCCCTCCCCCAGCTGAGAAGGCTGGCGGCCCCCCCGCCCCGCCCTCTCACTGCACCGGCAGGGCTTCAGTCCGGTAAAATGTGAAAAAAAGAAAAAAAAAAAACTCGAGTATAAGCCGTATATACTCGAGTATAAGCCGAGGGGCTTAAAAAAAAACAAAACTCGAGTATAAGCCGTATAGACCCGAGTATAAGCCGAGGGGACGTTTTTCAGCACAAAAAATGTGCTGAAAAACTCGGCTTATACTCGAGTATATACGGTACTCACTGTTCAGCACTGCCCTTTTGCTCAGTTAGGGATGAATAACAATTTCCAGATGATACTGAAGGCTCTTCATATTGGTCTGGCACCTTTTCAAATTCGTATTAATCAGTATAGACCAGGGGACTTCAAACTTGGCAAATTTCAGACTAGTCATGCTGGCTGCGGAATTTTGGGAATTGACGTCCCCAAGTCTTAAAGTTGCCAAGTTTGGAGACCACTGGTATAGACTAACAGAGATCTTCCTAAAGTGTACGGTTAGAACTCCTTGTACGCTCCAGCTCCCAAAGTAAAGAAAAGGAGAAACATTTGCCATCTGCTTAAGATATTTCAAGTTTCTCTAATGAGTGTTTTGGTGTTGTTGAACCACTGAGGAATACATAGCAACAGCTGAAGTCTCTCTTGGGCATGTCTGTCAACCTTGGTGACTCTAAGATATGTGGACTTCAATTCCCAGAATTCCCCAGCCAGCATTAGCATTAGAAACACTGATCTAGATTATGCATTGCAATGAACATCCATATCCATCACTATCCATAGCCAGGGAACGCACATCAATATATTGTGGTAGATGGGGAGGGGGGGTTGTATCTTTTTTTTAATAAAAGTTTTTTATTTTTATTTCTCATAAAACATAAATGTACAATCTCTTTAACCATTCTTATCACACATTTTATCTTTTGGGTTTCCATATTGGTTCATTCTTCATTTTAAAACTTTAAAATATATTCGGAGTTGCTCTTCTACCATTCCATATCTCCCTTTTCCCACAACAACCATTCCTCTCCTTCTCCCCTCTTACCCTTCCCTCCCTTCTTCTATTCTTTTCAGCTTTCTTCTTTCCTCCTTCCCTTCCGTCTTTGAGACAGTCACTCTGTCTCAGCCCAAGGAAACTGGCAATGACTAACCACTTTCAAACATCTTGCCAAGAAAATTGCAGGGGTTGTCCAGACAATTGCCCCTGAGTCAACACTGACTTGACAAGCACAAAAACTGAAAAAATAACCCAGAACCTTCTGAGAAAATATGCTGCCCAATTTTCATACCTGGCAGAATTTTTCACTTTGGACAGCGAGATGAGTGGCATATAAATAAATAAATGTTAAAAATTCATTCAATGGCAGAAATTTAGAAACATTAAAAAAAAAAAAACAAGCTTCCTTATCCCCCTCTCTCCCCTATCTACCTATCATCTATTTATATCATATCAGACTATATGCTCATGATTTACCTTTTTCTCCAAATCTTAGTTATATTTCTTTTGAAAAGGATGCTATTGTATAATTCAAACTTTTCAGGGACGGCATAGGTTTGAGGAAGCTTCTCCAATGAATAGCTTGCCATACTTGAAAGGCTAACAAATGTTAATTTCTGAGAAATATTGCCTCCTTTGGCAGATGCATCTGGCAGTGTGGATAATAGGATAAAAGCTCAGGGCAGACTCTTTGTTCCCTGTATGTTTAACAAATGCTAACTAGCTACTCGTCTTGAATGCATCCAGTGAAGGAAAAGCTTTGTTCAAAGGTGCCTGATTATTTTCAGAGAGGCCGAAGAGTTGCAGGCAACAATTCAGAGGCTACTTTACTCTTAGGAAGCTGCTTAGGACACAATTCAGCAAGGATAATGCTCTGCTACCCTGGCAGATGAAAGGTTGCTGGCTTTTTCAGGCCAAGAGTTGATTCATATGCTCCTTTGCCATCTGAGCAGGAGGGGTGAAGGAGGCAGGATTGGCCTGAGGCTGGAAGAAAAGATAACAAGCAAGAAGGTGAAGAAATGACCATGAATGAAATCTTTCAAAATTTAGGCTGAATGAAAAAGCAACACATGAAAAATCTGGTTTGCAAAGTCACATCAAATGTGGTCTGATTGCAAGATAGAATGACATATGTACACTACCCTTCCAGTAGTTCAACCTACATATTAAGTTTCTGGCAAAAGGTAAAGTACAGACTTTGGATTATTCTCTGGAAAGCTCTGGCGCCAATTTCCTCCAGGGAGATTTTTAGACTCTGAAAATCTGTTTTTACATGAAGGGAAAACCCCGGAAAGGGAGCATTTATTTAATTACACACATAAGCCTAATTTTAGAAATATGTACTTAAGTGCTAGAAACATTAGAATACATACTGTAAATATTTACATTGCTGAGTCAGCAATATAAAAGTAATATTTTGTTCATTTACAGCAGGGTTGTCAAACCCAAGGTCTAGGGGCAGGATCCAACCCAGGTGGTACTTAGATCTGGCCCATGGGGCCACCCTGGAAACCCCCATTTTCTCTCGCAGAGTGTCGGACCATCACAGGCACCCCTGACACAAGTGATGTTGAGCTGGCCACACCCACTCTGGCCACACACACCCTAGCCCCTCCTAGGTCAAACACAACCCTGATGTGGCCCTCAATGAAATCAAGTTTGACAACCCTGATTTACAGTGATTAGTCTAGTAGTTAAGGCATGAAGCTAGAAACTAGGATACTGTGAGTTCTAGTTCTGCCTTAGGCATGAAAACCAACTTGGGCTAGTCACTTGCACCTCACCTCATCTCACCTCACCTCACTGGTTTGGTGTAGTAGGGAAATTAGGAGGAGAAGAGAGTAGTAGATATTTTCACCACCTTCAGAGTGCACTGACACAATAAGGGTGTGTTTGTGTGTGTGTTTTGTCCAAGATAAAATCTTCCTTTTTCTACTGGTTCATTTCTTTCCACCATCCATTCTCTTTCCTACTGATCTATCTTAAAATGGCAGTTTAATCTTAACTTACTGAAAAATGGCAGCAACTAAGGAAAGTGGAAAGGCCTGTGGTTACGTATCATGTTTGAGAGAAAAGAAAGTTGTTGCAAAGGTTGAGCCATTCTTTTACAAGAGGATTTCCTCCTTTCTGAGTTGCAATGGTTATATGAGAGAGAGAGAGTTTGAATTCTTGGGTTTTCCATTATGAGATGTCTGAAAAGATTCTGGCCTTTGTTGTCTCTTACACAACACTTCTGACTCTGCATAAAAATCATTTTTCGGCTAAGATATTATGTATACAATGATGGTATTCAGTTATATATTTGTATTCTGGGGCAAGCAGAAGAGGCAGTAGAAATTCTGACATGGCATCTGGAGACTGTAAGGATCTGGATTGTAACAGAAACAGAGTTGGAAGGGACCTTGGAGGTCATTGAGTCCAACCCCCTGCTCACGGATTGGGGAGCCTCAGGCTTAGAATTGGTCATAGTAAGATGGAATTCAGAAGCCAACCAGACCAATAAAATTCTGCTTTTGATACTAGCAAGTTAATTTGGGTCTGGAATCTGGTCTTCCTCCCTGAGGTCCAATCCTCCACACTGCAAGATGCATGCTTTAAAAAAAATTTTTTTTTAAAGAAATTGTGTCGAATTCCAGTGATTTCTTTTATAATTAACAATTAAGACCATGCAGTCATAGGGCCGGTCCACAACTTATTAAAGCAGTTTGTCTTTCCCTGGGATTACATGGCAGCTTCAGAAGGCAGCTAGGTAATCCCACCCCAGTGCCGGGTTTCAAAAATGTTTACTACCAGTTCTGTGGGTATGGGCGTGGCATGGCTTGATGGGCATGGCAGAGAAAGGATACTGCAAAATCTCCATTCCCTCCCCAATTCAGGGGAAGGTTATTGCAAAATCCCCATTTCCTCCCTATCAACTGGGAATTGGGAGGCAGAGAATAGATGGGGGTGGGCCCAGTCAGAATTTTTACTACCGGTTCTCTGAACTATTCAAAATTTCCGCTACCGGTTCTCCAGAACTGGTCAGAACCTGCTGTCACACACACACACACACACACACACACACACACACACACACACACACACACACACACAAATGCTTTGAAGAATTGTAGACAGGTGTTCTTGCAGGCTCCAGAATACCATTTTCAAAATTATTTTTTGAAGCCTGGATAACTTTATTGCAAATGATGATCAAAGCTTGGCTGCCTGCAATCAAAGCAGGAAATGAAATGGAGGAGAATATGAAGAGCAGGTAGAAGGCAGAGATAATTAGGAAAGGGTTTGGTTTCTTTTTTGAATGGCCTCCTGGGTCAATTGCATTTTAACAAATAAAACAAATGCAAGTAGCTAACAACAAAACAGAATTGAGCCTTGGTTCCGGGTGACCTTTTCAAGGGATAAAGATGTATCAGAGTTCCGGCCAAATTAGTTTTACTGTGTTATCTATCGTTCTTGATACCTTCACATGACATTGTCCTCCAGCAGTCAGTGTTTGGCTAGTCACTGTATCTCACATTCTTATTAAAAGAGGAGAGGAGATGCATTTCTTTCTAAAAACACAGCTGTATTGGGTCAAACTGATAAAATATTACACATGAGGCTATTGGTAATCTGTTTGTCTTTCCATAGGCTTGGATGTTTGAAACATTCACAATAAGAAATAGGAAGTTATCTTGATTTTTGAAACAATAACGTGTTTACTCTATTTGTTTTTAAATGAAGTGATGGTTGCAAAAAGCTGCAGGACTACTGTGATGTGATCTTTTCTTTTCTTTTCTTTTCTTTTCTTTTCTTTTCTTTTCTGTACACTGAGAGCATATGCACCAAGACAAATTCCTTGTGTGTCCAATCCCACTTGGCCAATAAAAAAATCTATTCTATTCTATTCTATTCTATTCTATTCTATTCTATTCTATTCTATTCTATTCTATTCTATTCTATTCTATTCTATTCTATTCTATTCTATATGTCTGTGCATGCTTATGAAGTACAAAACTTCCTTTGCTTGATATTATGAGAAGACCCCCGCCCCTCGAAGAATGAAATATTTTGGGAAATATTAAAAAGGCAGAATATTTTATTTCCCTAATGGAAAAACAGGTGTTTTTTTAAAGACAGAAAACAGACTCAGTCTTTTTTAATAGCCCCCATTAGATATTTTATGCCCATTAAAAAAGATTGGGCCAGCCTATTCAGAAACCAGCCCCAGTTTCCCTGCCCCCAAGCAGAAACTGAGGAGAGCAGCTTTTAGAAATGCAGATTTGGTATTCCATTCAGAAAGACTGGGTCAAGGCAGAAGCTCAGATACTCAGCAAACAAAAGGTTGGCAAAATTAGCTCAGACAAACACCTAGGATTTGCATTTCCTTTTTTGCCTATAGCAGCGGTTCTCAACCTGTGGGTCGGGACCCCTTTGGGGGTCGAATGACGATTTGGCAGGGGTCACCTAAGACCATCGGAAATATGGGAAGTATACTTGCGAGTTGAAAAATCGCGCTCCAATGGTTGACTCCACAAGCCAGCTGCAGGCTCTTCAAATCGCTAGCCGAATTCGGCTTCAGGCGCGATCAATTAAAAAAGAGAGAAATCTTTGCTTTGATGTCTCCCTCTCAAGCCAGCTGCAATCACTCCCAATCGCTAGCCTAATATGGCTTCAGGCACAATAAACTTAATATTTATTTATTTATTTATTTTTATTTATTTGATCATATTTATATACCGCCCTATCTCCCGAAGGACTCAGGGCGGTTTACAGGCACTTAAAAACACATAAATACAATATAAAAGCAATTTAAAAACTTATTCTAAAAGCCCAATAATTAAAAATATAGAAATAAAACCCAATAGGGGAGGAGTCTCCGATTTAATGCCTCCGTCCTCAAGGCAATCGCAAGCAATTCAGATCGCTAGCCAATATGGCTTCAGGCACAATAAATTCAAAACGAAAATAATTTTACGGTTGGGGAATTTTACATCGTGGGGAATTGTATTAAACGGGTTGCCACATCATGGGAAATTGTATTAAAGGGGTCACAGCACTATAAAGGTTGAGAACCACTGGCCTATAGAGCCAGCTATGATCCCTACATAATCCCTACGTGACCCATCGGAATCTGACAACAGCTAATAGAATTTTAAAGGACATGCTCTTGCACAGGAATAGGAAACTTAAATACAAAGCCCAAAAGAAGGTATAAAAGCCACCCACTCCCAACTCCATTTTGTCAGCTGCACCAGAACCATAAACGTTGGTGGTTCTGTTCATTATTAAACCATCTTTCCAATCAGCCTCCATGTTTCCAGTGTCTTTCTCCCAGCTTGGAACTGAACCAGATGGATATTTCTTCCAACAAAATAGAATCTGTATTTCTAAATTTGGATAATGTATTGTATTTGAGCTTGGTGCTTACAAATATTTGTTTTGTCAGCTGCCCCTCTGTTTTCTTGGTTTGCCACAAAGAATCATTCTGTAAGTCCTACTTGGGGATATGACACAAATGCTGCTGATGGCTCCTAATCATCACTCTCTTTTTAAATATGTGCAGTATATCCTGCAGGACAAACTCTGTGACAGAGAGTCAATAATACTTGAAAGAAGATTTTCATAAACTGAGAGATGGCTTGGCTGAGTTAAATGCTCATATTGTGGTATGTGCCAGTCATTTTACCGGGAGGCATTTCTTTTAAGAGATTGTAATCAATTCTTCACAGAAATCATCAGGTACCTATAAAAAAAAATACAGTAGTCTCTCTTCTTTTCAAAAAGTTTTCTAGGTCGCAATACTACTATCTTTTAGATGGCTGGACCAACTTTTTTGGACATACACCGAAAAGGAAGATAATTGTACACATGCACGCACACGCACAAACATATACCCCATGCATTTCCTGTTTTTCCTTCTAATTTCAACAACCAAACCAGGAAATGTGAAGAAAAACAAGCATAGCATGGAGATTGGCCAAGGGGAAGCCGTGTATTGCAAAGGATAGAAAAGAGATACTGGAAACAAAATATGATGGCAATAAGGCAAAGGGAAAGATAACTAGAGGAAAAAATGCAAGAGAAGAGAGAAATAGCCCTATTTAGGAAGTGCAGTATGGTGGCAAGGAAAGCATCCTGTGAGATACTCTGTGAGGGAGATGGATGGTCTCCAAATTTGATACATAAATAAAATTAAATCTACTTAGAGCAGAGCAGCAGTTGTTGGTTCCTTCTACCCATTCCTTTGTTTCATCTAGTTATGCAATTATCTGTGAGTTATGCAAGCCCTCACAGATAATTATGGGAGGGAATATCAACTTCCTATAGATAAATTTCATATAAAAATTTCTACAGTAAGCATTAAAGGTAGGTGGAATTGTCACATTATCCTAAAACAGCATACAATCAATCAATCAACCAATGCAAGCTCCAGGGCTTGGACAATTTTGTTTAAGGAATCCCACTTTACCCTCCTAGGAAGCAGATCTAGCTAACTGGCTTAGGACCAGGGTATTTACGAGACTGCCTTCTGCCACCGATTGCCTCCCAACGACCTGTGCGCTCCCACAGAGCGGGCCTCCTCAGGGTGCCGTCGACCAAACAATGTAGGTTGGCGGCCCCCAGGGGGAGGGCCTTCTCTGTGGCAGCACCGGCCCTATGGAATGAGCTACCACCGGGGTTACGCCAACTCCCCGACCTCTGGGCCTTCAAACGGGAACTGAAGACATTATTTCACCAAGCGGGACTAGCCTAAGAAATATTTTAGTGAAATTTTAAATGGGTTTTAAATCGGTCTCTGACCATTTTAGTGATTCGGCCATTAAATATTTGGTTTTAATTGTTTTTACATATTGTTATTTATTATATTTATATTTGTATTGGTGTGTGTATTTTAATATGGCTGTAAACCGCCCTGAGTCCTTCGGGAGATGGTGCGGTATAGAAATGTAATTATAAATAAATAAATAAATAAAAACTATTTTTGAACTGGAGAGCTAAAAAAAAAAGAGGTAATTTCTGGTTATTATTTGGATGGGAGACAAGAGTCCAAAGCTGTGGTTTTGACTGGGAAGTTTAAAAAACATAAATCTAGAAAACTGCTTTGGCTTCATACCAAGAATATTGCAATGATCTAGCCATATAAATTAGTAGGAGTCAAGATGAATGAAAAGATAGCATTTCTCTTATACTAGCTTCTCTCCGATGGGTCCATGGGTCTTAGTACTCTTACTGCTATCTCTGATGATTACTTGTAAAGGAGAGAGATATGAGTACACAGTGGTAACAAATGATTCTATTTACTATGAAGAGCTTGTACAGCAGTAAGTGTGGAAACTGAACCAAAAGTCATTTGGCTGATTCCTGAATCTGTCATTAATCACTCCATGACAGTGAAAGTAATTCTCTTTTGCCTCAGTGCCAATTTGCCTGTGACCTCCCTGGAAAGAGGAAGCTCAGAGCCCCTTTCATTAACTTTCATGGTTCTTGAGTAAATCTTGTATTAATCCTGAGGTAACCAAGGAAATTTGTATGTTACTTGAGGCCTTATTAACTCACAAGCTTGCCTTTTACCTGGTGCATATGAGCGTGTAGTTTTGCATGCCTGTAAATAAGGTTATTTATCCAGATTCAACAAGGGACACTTGCCACTTAGGTAACCCTGTGAAGGGGGAAATGAATAAGTGCTGCCCAGACTCTCCCAGTGATTGTGAGAATTTTCTCAACCCTGTTGAAGTATAGCCACTAGGTATGCCTTGGTCTACCGAAAAGCCTATTGGGCACTGTTGGCAAGAGAGAACTCTGCCTCCAAGTTTTGCCTCTTGTCTTTTATATCTCTCTTGTCCCAAGCAATCCAGCCTCTTTACTGTGATAGTTCAGGCAATGGACAACCAACAGGCATAATTAGGACGTGTCTGCATTTGTGTCTCTGCATCACTGCTATCAACCAACTCTGAGACTTGCTGTGCATGGGAACGGGATTAGTCTCTACCTATTGCAGTCCTGAGGGAAACAATTTTCTATCTACAAAGTAATGCAGAATAATATTGTTATAATCATAACGGGTTATAGGAAAGCCATAATGGGTTATAGAAACAATTACTAGAAAATATACATGAAACAAGTTTAATTTATACAAGTGTTTAGTATTGCTGTTCTAGTGGATTTCTCTGCTGGACAGTAGTTAAACTAAATGATTGCTAAAATCTCTCCCTAACATTCTATTCCACTGTTTTATTATATATTATACCTATTAGCCCTGCTCACTAGATGCACTAACAGATAAGGAGAGAAATAACAAAGGCTGTGTAAGTAGCTCTAGATCAGGGGTGTCAAACTCAAGGCCCCAGGGGCCGGATCCTGCCCACGGGCTGCTTAGATTTGGCCTGAGGGGCTGCCCTGGAAACACTGAAGGACCAGCCTGTGGTGCCTCTGCCAGTGAAAATGGAGCTTGGGGGCCTGCATGTAGCCCCCTTGAGTTCTGTTTTTGCTGACAGAGGGCTGCAGAGGTGTCGCAGCTGAAAACAGAGCTTGGGAGCCCATTTTCACTGGCAGAGCACTCAGGCCACCACAGGTACTAACATGAGTGATGTCAAGCTGACCACGCCCATCCTGGCCACGCCCCCCCAGCCCCCAAGGTCAAACACAACCCTGATGAAATCGAGCCCTCAATAAAATCGAGTTTGACACCCCTGCTCTACATTGTTTGGATATTTGCATGTCATCTTCTAGAGTAAGGACTTAAGTGAATCAATCTGGCATCTTGTTTAGGATGTTCAACATTTTCTCAAATATGAAAACTGTTGCTTGACAAAGATCATCTTTATGTTTCTACAGCTGCTTTACAGTAGAAACTAACTTGGGAACTTTGGACAAATTTGCAAAGACCCAGCTCTCTGGAAAAAGCTCTAAAGCTGGGAAAGGTAGAAGGAAAGAGAAGAAGAAAACCAGGAGTAAGGTGGGTGGATTCAATTACCATGGCAATGAGTGAGCCATTGGGAGACTTGAAAAACTGATTTCGGATAGATCATCATGGACAAAAATCTACTTAGGTGGTCACTAGGACTCATTTACAGTGACTAAATGGCATATTAATCAGCAGTCTTAAAGTAATTTATGGACTAATTCTTTTCCTTTCTGGCTAGCAGAGAATAGATAACTACAGTGGTGTTTTAGATATTTCGCTGGTTCTACTCAGTTCAGACGAACCGGTAGCGGTGGCAGGAGGCTCCGCCCACCTGCCCAGACATAATCACGTCCCATTTTTGATGCTCTGCACATGCGCAGAAGGTCTTGCACATGCGTGGAGGTAGGCGCTCACCAGGGGTGAAATCTTCCCCGTTCAGACCGGATCACCCAATCCGGTAGTGATGGCAGCAGGTGGTTCAGAGAACCAGTAGCAAAAATCCCTGCCCCCCCATTCCCAGCTGAGCTGCGCAATCATCAGAGGTTGTTTTTTTTTAACTTTTAAAAGCATTTTTTCCTTGGCCGAAGAGGTTGTAGAAAAAATGCTTTTAAAAGGCTCTTCTGGTGATCCCAGCTGAGTTGCCTGATCATCAGAGGCATTTTTTCTTTTAAAGATATAAAAAAAAGCTTTTAAAAGGAAAGAAAAACCTCTGATGATCAGGCAACTCAGCTGGGATTGTCAGAGGAGGCTTTTAAAAGCATTTTTTCTACAACCTCTTCGGGCGAAGACGTTGTAAAAAAATGCTTTTAAAATAAAAATAAAAAAGTTGGCCATGCCCACCCAGTCCCATTACCCCACCACCACCAAGCCACACCCACAGAACTGATATTATCAAATGTTGCATTTTACCCCTGGCGCTCACATTTGCGAACCAGTAGCGAAGGTAAATGAATACCACCCCTGGATAACTAGCAATAATAAATGGATTCATATTTAAATCTATCTATACAACAGTATGGATTTACTGTTGTCTTTTGGTGAATTAGTTTTACAATATGTTTACTTTTTAAATGACAGTTACACCTAGTGATGCCAAAAAAACTACAGCTTAATTCATTTGCCTTTTGTAAAAGAATATTAAATAACTTACATCATTAATTCCCTTAATTTATTTAGCTGAAATCCTTTGCTGTCACTTCTTTAAAAGTGTCCTGCATATAATACAAGCATCAAATGTAATTTGTTGTTTGATATTCTGTTTAGTTACTTTTCTCATGTGTTTGACTACACCTCCTTTGGGAACAGAGAAAAACATTCAACCTCATTACACCCAACTTCTGGAACAGATGCCTAAGAACCAAACTCCCAGCCTATAGGAGCAAAATGCTCTAATTTGTGTTATATTTGTCCTCCCTTTTTGTTAATGGATTGGCAGATAAAAGAAACAAAGGTATGGAGGAGATGTGAGGTGATTTGAGGTTATAATCAGGGGTGGGTTCAGGCATCCAAATAGCTGACTTTTGGTTTGTTTGTTTGGCATTTGAAGCTGGCTGGCTTTTGAAGTAAAAGGAATTGGCAATGGGTATTCTTGTGTGTCACTGTTCTTGCGTCATTTGCCTTGGCACCCAACAAGCTTCCTGCCAGCTGGATTTTTTTAACAATGTTTTTGTATTAAAAAAATAATAAACACAAAGGAAGCTGAAATCCTAGCCTCCAGAATGATTTCCAATAATACCTCTGAAAACAATAGATATTCTTAGTCAAAATAATTGCGACAACTGCCTTTTCCCTTCTTTCTTTCTTTTTCTTTCTTTCTTTCCTTCCTTCCTTCCTTCCTTCCTTCCTTCCTTCCTTCCTTCCTTCCTTCCTTCCTTCCTTCCTTCCTTTCTTTTTTGTATGTTTGGAAATGTTTCTAGCTGCCCAGGAAAAAATAGCTCCAAAATATCCCAGGGACATCCCAGAAATGCTGCTGAAGGAATATTTGGCCATATTTTTGGCCATGGTAGTCATTTCATGAATGTACCTTCTGCAACCATTTAAAAAGTTAATCTACAGAATAGCATTAACCTCATTTCCTGATAAATTTGATATTTCACTCATACAATTCATGAATATGGGTAGAGTGTCTTCTTTTCTTCAAACTGTGAAGATCTTCATCATTTGCAGTTGGTTCATTCAGCACTCTCGTACTACCCACGCAATCAGCTCTGAAATAATGTTTTATTTATTTATTTATTTATTTATAATTACATTTCTATACCGCACCATCTCCCGAAGGACTCAGAGCGGTTTACAGCCAATGTTAAAATACCCACACCAATACAATATAAGTATAATAAATAACAATATTTAAAAAACAATTAAAAACAAATATTTACTGGCCGAATCACTAAAACGGTCAAAGACCGATTAAAACCCATTAAAATTTCGCTAAAATATATCTTAGGCTAGTCCCGCTCAATGAAATAATAAAGTCTTCAGTTCACGTTTGAAGGCCCGGAGTTGGCGTAACCCCGGAGGTAGCTCGTTCCATAGGGCTTGTGCCGCCACAGAGAAGGCCCTCCCCCTGGGTGCCGCCAACCTACATTGTTTGGTCGACGGCACCCTGAGGAGGCCCGCTCTGTGGGAGCGCAATCGGTGGGAGGCAATCGGTGACAGAAGGCGGTCTCGCAAATACCCCAGTCCTAAGCCATGGAGCGCTTTAAAGGTGGTAACCAGCACCTTGAATTGCACCCGGAAGGCTACCGGCAGCCAGTGCAGGCCACGCAGGATGGGTGTTATATGGGAGCAACACGGTGCCCCCTCTATCACCCGCGCGGCCGCATTCTGGATTAGCTGGAGCCTCCTGGTGCTCTTCAAGGGGAGCCCCATGTAGAGAGCATTGCAATAGTCCAGGCGGGAAGTGACAAGGGCATGAGTGACCATGCGTAAGGAGTCCCGATCAAGGAAGGGGCGCAACTGGCGAATCAGGTGAACCTGATAAAATGCTCCCCTAGCGACGGCTGTCAAGTGTTCTTCTAGAGACAGCTGATCGTCCAGGAGAATGCCTAAGTTGCGCACCCTTCCCCTGGGGGTCAGTATTTTCCCCCCAACAGTCAGCGATGGCGTAAGCTGACTGTACCGGGACGCCAGAACCCACAGCCACTCAGTCTTGGAAGGGTTGAGCTGGAGCCTGTTCCTCCCCATCCAGACCTGCACGGCCTCAAGACACCGGGCCATCACCTCGACGGCTTCGTTGGGGTGGTTTGGGGTGGAAATGTACAGCTGCGTATCATCAGCATACTGATGATAATCCACCCCGAAACCACAGATAACCTCGCCCAGCGGCTTCATGTAGATGTTGAACAGGAGCGGCGAGAGAACAGACCCCTGAGGCACCCCACAAGTGAGGCGCCTCGGGGTCGATCTCTGCCCCCCTGTTACCTATTTCTGTCCAAATAGGCATAGGATTCACTCCCTAAAGTTTCTGTTTACAAAATCAGCAAAATGTATGAGAGTCATTGAAGAGACAGGTGAGAAGACATTGCAGTTTGAGCAGATTTTACTGGTTTTTTCTTTTGCCTCGAAGTAATCTAAATTTCTGTAAATTTCTGTTACAGAGATTTACAGAAATCTCTGTAAATTTCAACAAAAGCCTGGAAAGCATCTCCACTCATATGTAGATTCATTGTTTTAATGGATTTCCTTGCAATGATTCCTTGAAATCATATGTTTAGAAACGATACAACATTAAAAAAACAGGGTTGCATAAGAATGCAGCTTTGGTACATGAGGCTATTATATGGGTTACTTTGCAGACTATTTGCTTCTTAATGTCTTTTGTAGGACCTGAAAATCATAAAAACTTCACTGCCCTAATACTGTAATGGAAAGCAGCTGTGAATTGTGCCTGTCTAAGATCATCACGTTCAAATTCTGTTCAAAGTACTTTAGAAAAAAGTTAATGCATTGTGATAGTTGTTCCCATATTGTGCTGTTTTTTTTGTTTTTTTTTAAATCTAACACTATCATGGGGAACAGTTTCTTTAATTTACAATTTTGTGGATCTATTTTCTGCACAGGTTATTGCTAGTACATCAATCAGTTGAAACTGCAAGGTTTTTTTTAAAATCACTATTGAAAAAGCCAACTCTTCTAGAACCAGAGTTGCTTAGTTAATAGATAAGATCAGAAGGCCTTGATGTGAACTCTAAGACTAAATGTTGCTGCCCCCTCATTATGAATTTATACAAATATGTTTGACAATTTAGTGCACAATTGGAATCATTCTTTGGGGTTTAGCCTATTTTATTTATTTTGATAAGCCTGCTGTAGGCTATAAGGAGGTTCAAGACCCAGTGACATCATGGCTATAATACTTGAATTTGAAAAGTTTGTGCATATTTTTAACTGTTGCATGCATATGGTGTTAGAAAGGATCATGGTCAAAAAACAGCATAAATAAATAAATAAAATAAATTCAAATAAATTTGAAAGTTTTATTTTTAGGGTGTTTAATGATTTCTCTGACTATTATTCCTTGATTGGTTTTGTACTTATTTTTTTTTTAATTTTGTAAGCTGCCCAGGATCGCAGCGGTAAAATGGGCAGCCATATAAATTTAATAAATAAATAAACCTTGAAGGGTCATACACTTTATGAATGAGTTGTTGCTGAGAATAGCAGTCTCACATACGTATTATTTTGATATTTTCTCAGGCATTAAAATGTCCTACCACCAATTTGATCCGCTCTGCAAATTTCCCCTTGTTAACAACTAGTTCCATTTGGAATCACAATCCACGATGACAGAAGTAGACCTCCCATCATTTTGTAATGCTTTACCCAATCCAGGATTTTAAAAAAAGAAAGTAAGTTTATCTTGATTTAAAATAGAACATTCAAAATGCTTGCTTAATTTTAACCAGACTCCAAAGGTCTGACGTATTGACCTTTAAAGTAATAATAGTTTTATATTATGGGGAGGATCACATTTTTATGTTGGACATGCAAAGGTCACTGGGGTGGGGATGAACATTTTTATGCTGTGTATGTATCCCTATATTTATTTCAGCAAGCACTGTTTATGCATAAAGAAAGAAGAAATATATTCATTGCGAATTTACCAAAAAAGTTTGGCAATTCAGTCAGTAGAAATGGCTTGGTGAATAAGAATTTATCATTCATATCAGTCACTTTTTAAGTGCCATTTCAAATGCACATTCTTTCTTAGCTGGCTTCGAGGCATTCTGACAATCCAATCAATGAAACCAATATAACTTCATAGAATATGAAGGTGAAAAATATTTCTGAAATACAGGCTCATATCTAAGACATTCATTCATTGGGAAACTTTAAAAAAATCATGACAGATTGAATGCAGAAGATCTCTTAGATATATGTTATATATTTTGACCAAGTATTTGCATGACAAAATAATTAATTTCAATATGATACTTATCTACTGGGACCAAAATTATTGAATTCAAGGAGATCTATAAGTTTGTACTGCCAAGTTCGTTAAAAACAGATATGCTGATAAGCATATTTACAAACATGACCAAATCTTATATTAAGGTCAGAATGGTAGCATCCTGCTTTCCATACAATTAGAGAATGAAAAAACTGAGACCTGAACAGTTCAGGAGAGGTAATTTAGAAGAAGTAACTTGGACTTAGATTGCATACTTGTGGATGCCTAAAATTATTTGAATTGCTTTTCTTTTTCTTCTCTTCTGTCATTTAGTTAAATAAATCCCAATTGTTAATTTCTGGATTATTGTTGAGTTTCTTCTTCATTCCTTGTTCCCTGGCAGGACTAATCTGGTGTTTAACAACCACTGAATACCTTCTTCAAGACCATCTCTATCAGTGGTGAGTTTCAAATTTTTTTACTACCGATTCTCTGAGTGTGGCTTGGTGGGCGTGGCATGGCTTGGTGGGTGTGGCAGGGGAAGGATACTGTAAAATCTTCATTCCCTTCTTGATCCAGAGGAAGGTTACTGCAAAATCCCCATTTCCTCCTGATCAGCTGGAACTCAGGAGGCAGAGAATAGATGGGAGCAGGGCCAGTCAGAATTTTTACTACCAGTTCTCCAAACTACTCAAAATTTCCGCTACCATTTCTCCAGAACTGGTCAAAACCTGCTGAAACCCACCTCTGATCTCCATACTCTTCTACAGAAGCAGAGCTGACCTAAGTGAAGGGACAGGATGAGCGTTACTACAGGTAGTCCTTGACTTACAACAGTTCATTTAGTGATCGTTGAAAGTTACAACAGGATTGAATAAAGTGACTTATGACCCCTTTTCGTAGTCACAACCTTTGCAGCATCCACATGATCATGTGCTCAAAATTCAGATGCCGGTGCATACCTATGATGGTTGCTGTAACCTGGGGTCATGTAATCACCTTTGGTGATTGTCTGACAAGCAAAATCAATGGGGAAGCCAGTTTCAATTAACAACCAGGTTACTAACTAAACAACTTCACTGATTCATTCAACAAATGTCATAAAATGGGGCAAAACTCATTTCATAAATGTCTCACTTAACGACTGAAATTTTGGGCTCAATTTTGGTCATACGTCGAGGACTACCTGCACTGCTGCACTTACTACCTCGAACTATTATATGTGTACAGCATATCCAAAGGTAGTTATTTCCAGAAAATTAGCCCTGTCTCAGTCCAAATATATGCCTATCCCATGATAGTCTTGGTAAACTTTACCACCTCAGAAATCACAGACTTAGGTTATTGGTTTTCTACTCATCCAAATAATTTAGCTCAAGGTAAAATTTCATTCCAGTTCCTATCTGGTGTACAAGAACCTGCTATGGTGTCTAAGCTTTCTTTTATTTTCTCTTGGTGACAATTAGATATTTTTTTAAAAAATACAATGAATTTTATGTCCTTTAAATATACAGGATTGCAAACATGTAATTACTTGAAGTAAATTATACTTCAAATAAACTACTTTGCAAAGCCTGGGAACAAACCTTTGGCTCAGGTCTGAGGATCCTCTAGTTCATCATCCAGAGGGTATTACAACAGTATTGGGGCAATCTGGAGCCAGAAAAATGCCCTCTGCCTGTTTGAAGTTCTCTGAACAAGAGTAGATTGACTGCCACATGCTTTGCCTCTCTTGTGCTGAAGGAACTAATGCTGATAGAAGAATCAGGGATGTATGGCCACTTCCCACCTGTAATGCTCTCAGCCATAATTCATGAAAAATGAAAGACAATAAGGCACCAATCTCCTTTCTAAGAAAACAAATTAAAGAGTGGGATGTAAATTGAATATTTTACAGTCCAGACAATTAGCAACTGTCTAAATTTGTATCTCTCTGGTGGAGATGAAGGCCTAGGCCAGTGATGTCAAACTAGAGGCCTGCAGGTCTGATGTATCACGTGCAGGGCACACCCATCCTAGCTCCAAAAGACAAAAATATCACAATACATCACGTGATGTCACATGACACAATAGAGTTCAACACCCATTTGGCCTAGGCCATATGATTTTCCAAGACACAATTGAGGTTGATGCTTCAATTATTTTCTTGAATCTAGACATTTTTCTTCTTATAGAGACTGAATTTTGAAAACAAGAAGGAAGGCTATTGAAGGCACTGAAATACTAATATATCTCTTTATATTTTTTTCAGGTGTGCCAACTTGACATCACTTATCAAAGTAGCTTAAAGAATTCAGTAGGAGAGCTTTTCACATGATGCCCTGTTTTTAATCTTTTATCAACCATGCTCTGCAGAAATAAAACATGTGCCAGCTCAGCCAAAGTTTAATGCTTGTTGAAATCACCTTTATACCTCAGAATTTGGGGATGTGCTGCTGCTTTAATTTAGAATGAGAGCCAGGGACGTCTGAAGGGTCAATTAAAAAATCAAGATGGCAGTCACAACCATGCATTTGATTGATTATGCACCATCAATAATGTCAGCCTCCACTTTAATTTAGTGTTAATTTCTCCTACTAGATTATCTATTTTAGATAATAGACTGATAATATTTTAGATAATAGACTACTAGACTATTTTATTACCTTGTTAAAAGTTTGCTCTACTGATTGTCTTACATGCTTTATGGAGAAGGGGGGGGGAGGTTTTCACTGTTCCCAGCGTCGGCTGACATTGTATGTGGGGGAGAGGGGAAATGCCATTTTCAAAACCAGAGGTTTGAATTGTGTTGGTGCGTGAATGTAACGGCAGCTGCTGATTCCACATTCCATTCAGAAGATTGACAGAGGGAGAATATCGGAAGTGAAACTACACGTGGCTGAGGAGAAAGAAGACATTGGACTATTACTGTATGACCTCTAGTAGGGGGAGGGTTCAGGAGAGAATATGACTCTGGGGTTTTGATTTACTTCCAGTTCCAGCTTTGCTTTTCACCGCATCCAGACTTGTATGATAAAGATTACCAAATTCTTCAACATGATGAAGTTGGGTTTTTATTTTCTCAAACACTGATCTGGGGCAGGCTGACATTAAGCTGGAACTCACCCAAAATCAGTCATCCCGGATCACAACCGAGGGGACTGAAAACTTTTTTTTTCCCCTTAACGATGTCGGAGCACGAATGCGAACCTAATGAGGAGCAGCTGGCAGACATCTCATCACAGGACTATCATAGAAGAGTTGATAACGAATCTTTTCTGGGGAGAAAGCCAACCTCAGAAGATGAGCTGGAGGAGACAGGAGCAGCCTTGGCAGCCACAACGGACCCTCCCACATACTCAGAAATTTCTACAGAGTGGCTGGGGACACTGAAAAAACCACATAAAAAACTCTCTGCTTGGCGACAGGAGGAGCAAATTAAGGATAAATTACAAATTGCAAAAGCCGTCAAACTGTATCGTGAGGCAAAAGAGCGACAGAGAGAGCGTGAAAGGTATGAAGACCGTAATACCGTGGGATACCGTATTTCCTCTGATGGCTTGGAGATGGACCCTGCCAAAGTCCGAGCAGTACTAGAGTGGGCACCTCCTCGCACCCGCAAACAATTACAGAGCTTTCTGGGATTTGCTAATTTTTATCGTCAATTCATTCCCTCTTTTGCTGACATTGCCCTGCCAATCACCAATCTCCTCAAAACAAGAGGAAATACTAAACCCAAACCATCCTTACCACTGAAGTGGTCAATGGAGTGTCAGGCCGCTTTTGAGAAGTTGAAGCGATTGTTCGCCGCCGAGCCTGTCCTCAAGCACTCTGACATGGAATCCCCATTCGTGGTTCAAGCTGATGCTAGCGACGTAGCAGTTGGAGCAGTTTTACTCCAAACCAATGCTAAAGGTGAGCTACAACCATGTGCTTACACATCTCGTAAACTCACTGAAACAGAACAGAGATGGGCCATCTGGGAAAAGGAGGCTTTTGCAGTGCACTGGGCTCTCCAAACATGGAGACAATTCTTAGAGGGGGCCAAACACCCTTTTGAAGTATGGACTGATCATAAAAACTTAGAAGCCCTGAAAACTCCCAGAAAGCTATCACCAAAACAAGCTCGATGGACCCAATACTTTAACCGCTTTAATTTTGCCTTGCGCTACATTCCTGGGGGAAAGAACTTCCTCGCGGATGCCCTTTCCCGTTTACCTCAGTACAACAGTGCTCGCAAGGAAGTAGCACGACCTATACTCCCAGTGCAACAGTTAGCAGCCCCGGCGATTACTCGTACCCAAGCTCATACCGATCCAATGTTACCAGACGACCTCACCAATTCGCTCAAGGAAGCCTTAAACAAAGATGACTGGTTCTTAGCCCATTCGCACGAGTGCACTCTTCGCGATGGACTAGCTTGGGTGGGAGCAAAGTTGTACGTGCCTGCATCTCTGAGAGAAGTCATACTTCTACGTTGTCATGATGCTAAAATGGCTGGCCATTTTGGATTCGTCAAAACCTTACACCTCCTGAAAAGACAGTTTTGGTGGCCAGGTCTTAAAAAAGACATTGAATCCTATATAGCAAGCTGTCCTGTTTGTGCATCAGCTAAAAGACCACCAGGGAAACCTCCTGGGTTGCTGCAAACAGTAGCCCGTCCAGAAGCCCCATGGAAAGAAATTTCCATGGATTTCATAGTGGAATTACCTGAAAGTGGAGGAAATACAGTAATCTGGGTGGTTACTGACCTGTTCTCCAAACAAGTACACTTTATCCCATGTTCCAAAATTCCTTCTTCAAAACATTGGCAAAACTGTTTGTCCAACACATCTACAGACTCCATGGGTTCCTAAACGAATAATCTCAGACAGAGGTGCAATTCACTTCTAAGTTTTGGAGAGAATTCTTGCGGTTGATAGGCTCCACCCAAGGTTTAAGCTCCTCCCATCATCCTCAGACTAATGGCGGCTGTGAACGCTCGAACTCAGTACTGGAACAATACTTACGATGTTACATTAACTATCAACAAGATAATTGGGCAGACTTATTACCATTTGCGGAAGTAGCTTACAATAATTCTGTTCATAGCAGCACTGGATTCACCCCATTTAAAATTGCCTCTGGTCAAGAATTTGTCCCCATTCCCGAACTCCCTGAACAAAAACCATTGATTCCGTCCCTGGCTGAATGGATAGAACAATTGCAAAGTACATGGAATATTACACGAAAAGCAATTGATGATGCTCATCACTCACACAAAAAACAAGCAGATAAAAAGAGAGCTCCTGAGAAAAAGTTCCAAGTAGGAGATAAAGTTTTCTTATCTACTAAATATCTACAAACAACTCAAAAATCTAAAAACTTGGACCAAAATATGTGGGCCGTTCCCATCTTGAAATTCATAAATCCGTAACAGTCCAACTGGAACTACCTAAATCTCTCAAAAGAATTCACCCAGTTTTCCACGTTAGTTTGCTCAAACCTGAGCACACATCCCCTTTAGACCAAATCCTACTAAGGCCCCTGTACCTATCCTCATCAACGGGGAAGAACATTTTGAAATTAAAGAAATTCTAGACTCTAGAAAACATAGAAATAAAATCCAATATCTAGTAGCATGGAAACACTTCCTCTATCACAAGCTGAATGGGTTAACAAAGAAGATATTCGCCCCAAAAACTGGCACTATTTTATAACAAATATCCGGATAAACCCTAACTTTTCTTTTCCTTTTCCAGGACTAACGTCCTTCTTTCAAGGAGGGCGAATGTCAGCCTCCGCTTTAATTTAGTATATTTCTCCTACTAGATTATCTGACTATTTTATTACCTTGTTAAAAGTTTGCTCTACTGATTGTCTTACATGCTTTATGGAGAAGGGGGGGAGGTTTTCACTGTTCCCAGCGTCGGCTGGCATTGTATGTGGGGGAGAGGGGAAATGCCATTTTCAAAACCAGAGGTTTGAATTGTGTTGGCGCGTGAATGTAACTGCAGCTGCTGATTCCACATTCCATTCAGAAGATTGACAGAGGGAGAATATCGGAAGTGAAACTACACGTGGCTGAGGAGAAAGAAGACATTGGACTATTACTGTATGACCTCTAGTAGGGGGAGGGTTCAGGAGAGAATATGACTCTGGGGTTTTGATTTACTTCCAGTTCCAGCTTTGCTTTTCACCGCATCCAGACTTGTATGATAAAGATTACCAAATTCTTCAACATGATGAAGTTGGGTTTTTATTTTCTCAAACACTGATCTGGGGCAGGCTGACAAATTCATTTCTGACTCCTAGCAACCACACAGAGTTGCTCCATGATGATCTATTCCTAACCTGTTCTTTAAGGTCTCCCAACGGTCACTTATTGCCATTGTAACTGATTTGCAGTGAATATTGTGGTGGAATTAAAAAGGAAGGTTTTAATTGAAGGCATATGGCTGCCATATTGGCTTTTTAATATCACTTCTCTGCAGATACCCATGATTGTGTACTCTACAAACACAATTCTGGAAAAATAATTTGGAACTATTTTTAAAGACTTTATGGCACTCTGAAAAAAAAAGTAAGACTTCGTAAGACTGGCATGAGCTTGAATAAGGAAGTTCTCTAAGGCAGCCAAATTAATAGCAGAGAAGTGCTCTGCTTAAGTGTTTCTTCCCAATTATATCTGACATGTGTAAAACCTTATTTACAACCATTGATTAGTTATATTGTTCTTATTTGAATGTTTGTTCTTTTGTATTTTAATGTAATATTACCTCATTGGTTATATTTCTATAAATTGCTTGCAGATATTTGCATGACAGAAGACAGGGACTTATTTTAATAAATAAAATTAACCTGTAGAACTTTTATTGTAGCGCAGCTTGTAATGTGAACACCATAATTTTGTTCTTTAATTTGTACGTATAATATACACATATTTTGTTAGGCTGCTCAGAACGTGTAATTATCATTGATACTTATGAACATTAGTATGAAATGTTATAGATGTTATCATCTATATGATAGATTTTTCCACGGATATTGCATATGTCAATTTTTTGTGATATGGCAGAAATAGTTCAAATGATTAGTCAACTCTTATTGAGATTGATTGTGAACCTTAAAAGTTGTTGTTTGCTAAATAATCTAGACAATTTATCCACACAAGGGCTTCTGAGGATAGAATCAGATATTCCAAGGAGCAGAAATACAATGCAAAGAATTGCAGCCAGCAAATTGAATTAGGACTGGAGTATCTTCAGGATCAGCTTATCCCAATGTTTCTGACTGTTTGAAAGAACAGAGAGAAGAGGGTATCTCCAGATCCCTCAGGAAATAACATCAGTAAGGACCTTGACGAAGCATCTTTTCACTGACTGCACATCCCCCATCCCCTTGGCACAGCAAGAACCGTAGAATAAAACTTGCAATCTGTTAGTTTTAGAAAGGTCATTAAATGGCCACAATAATATTGTGAAATGGTCCTTCTTATAATCTAGGAATTGGTTGAAATAGGAGGAAGAAGATGCGTAGGATATGTTCACTGCCTTGGGTTGTTTGTAAAAATAATAAAGACAGGATACAAAAATAGTTACTTTACTGATCTCTGATGTTGAATTTTCATTTAGACGATTGTTTTGTTACTAGTTTCTGTATTTTCCCCCTATTTATAAACACAGAATATAGGAATTGCTTATTCAGTAACAAATGCAATGGCATATAAGGTCCATAAATAATAGTTAAAAATAACTAAAAGTTTTGGTACAGTGCTTATCTTGCAGACAATGCTGGTGGATAAAGATCTATTGTGGGAGGGAGGGAAGGGGAGAGAGAGAGGTGACAGGGGAGAGGGAGAGAGAGAGAGAGAGAGAGAGAGAGAGAGAGAATAAATACAGATCAGATCTTATGTAGCATTTTCTTTTTTTGAAGCAAATTGACAGTTTAAGTTCATGGTACATGAAATAGTGGATAAGAGTTGTATTTTTCCATTCTGATGCAGAATGGCTAACTGAACTTTGCTTTATCTTTTATTCTATTGTAGGAAATTAAATGTTTTTCAATAAAGTTATAGCTTCCCTCAGGACAGCTGAAATTGGAACTGAAGTGCCTGAAAATCTATTCAAGTTTCTGTTACAAAGTTAACTTTAGATCAGAAATGAAGTGTAAAATGAAAGGTTAAAATACTGAATATGTTTACACTGTGAGTTATGATCTAAAAATCATACCATAAAGATCATAAAGCCTTGCAGCATTTCAGAAACCATTGCTTAGAAAGCAAAAATTATAATCTGTTGTGGAGGACAGAGATAAAAATGAATTTCAGTATATTCCACTTTTAATCCTCAGCATTGTTGTTGCAACACCATTATAGACAGCATTGATTGAAGAGAAGTAGCATCATTCAAGGTGTGACAATTTTACCTGCCCAAAGCACTCTTTCGGTTCCCTTTTTTTTTTAATTTATTTACATTTATATCCCGCCCTTCTCCGAAGACTCAGGGCGGCTTACAGTGTATAAGGCAATAGTCTCATTCTATTGGATATATAATTGGATATATAATTCTTGTCCATAAAATTCCCTTTTTGATAGATTCTAGATTAGATAGGTAGGTAAATAGGTAGATATAGAATCTTATTTACTCTTTTATTACTTTATTGCTTGCTTATTCAATTCTTTTTTTCTGATTTTGCTAGAATTTTGTCCCAATTTGCCAGTTAATTATTTTTGATGTTTTGCTGAAGGTTATAACTAATTATCAACCTATATTTTTGCTAGCTGAACTAAGAGGGGTTTTTTGCTTTGCTTTGAATGTTGGGTGCAAATTAAATAAGAAATGACTCACAGAAACTTTTCAACACATTCCTGGTGAATAAATGCCTCTTGATTTGAGAAATTTGAAGGTGAAATAAATAATAATATCATGTTTATAGGGTGCTTTTTATTGATGCTAATCCATGTAGTAATTGCATAGTATTCTATGTAAGAAGCAGGAACATACCCTGGGAATAGTTATCTACATCATCATCATCTACCCATATGGCTAGAGGGAAAACAGGAAAAATCATGTGTAAATACATGTCCATTTAGTCCCGGAGAACAATTACAAGATCAATGTTATGTGCTCAATTATCTTTTTATCACCCAGGTTAATCCACAATAAAATCATCTTGGAAAGAGATGCTAAAATTGTAGTTTTCTTTGCTGCCTGTCCTGTAAAATACACATTCAATATTTGTGTCCAAATCAATTTTTCCATTAGTCACAATCAACGGATACTAGCAGGCAGGATTTCACTACCTGTTCTCCCTAGATTAATTCCATAAATTGGCCTATCACATAGATGATATAATACTATGTAGAATAGTAAGAAGGCATAGAAATATCTGGACAGAAATATTTAATTTTTATCAGCATAGGTCAAAGGCATAAACAAAGACAGCGGGAACAATGGAAATACATGCAGGAACCCAAGCAATCTTTTTTGGGATTACATCATGGATTTTTCTACTTTTACCCAGAGTTTACTACTGTAATTTTCTTTGTATTATCTGAAGGAAACTAAGTTAACCTAAATTGTTATAGAGTCTTCTGCTCAAATGTTTGTCCAACAGTTTGTTGAATGTGAAGAACAAAGTCCAGCATCCTAAAGTTTTGCTTCATGACTACTGTTAGATAGGCAGGTAGAGAGCATGGCTAAGGGGACTTTGCTCAGATCAGCTGGTATATCCTTGTAATCTTTTCTGGAACAAGATACCCTGGGAACAGTTATCCACATCATCATCATCTACCCATGAGCCTACCTTTGAAAATATCATCATCTACCCATGAGCCTACCTACCTGTATCCAGAAGCTGCTCCTGGTACGTAATGCACCAACTCATTTAAAGACAAGGAAACCTTGATATAACTCTAGTGGTATGGCTGTGGTATTTGATTTATTTCAATTTAGATTTTTAAGGCCAGCCACCCATTTACTGTTATTGGCCAGTACAAGTCAAAGAAGCCTTTGGAGTTTGATGACCAGGTAGAACCAACCATTCCAGGGTTTATCTCACTTGACATTGATAGCATGTCACGTATCCTATAGAATACCTTGTCTGCAGAAGTTCAGATGAAGTCTCCCATTACAGTATTCCTGAGCAGGGATCTCCAACCTTGGTCACTTTAAGACTTGTGGACTTCAACTCCCAGAGTTCCTCAGCCAGTTTTGCTATCTTAAAATGACCAAGGTTGGAGACCCCTGTTCCAAACGGCAGTCATGACAGAACATTACTGCAGGGAATTTGGTGGTGGATGAATTTTGGATTTGTATGGAGAAAACTTTCATGTTTGCTTCTAGATGATGTATGTGTTGTAAACTGCCAGTTTGATTAGGCAGTTAATACATTATTAAAGCTGGATGCAGTGTGTGCAGAGATCAGCACCTACCATTATTTTGAATGTCACAAAATAGAGAAGTGGAAGTATTAGCAGAATTAGAGGGAATGGTTTTTTTCATTACTCTACTTGGCAGATATCTTGGTTCAGACAACATGAATTGAAATCACTTGATTACCCTGAAATGCTATAGGCATGTTCCTTTATGGTGACAGGGATAGTGTGTAGTAATTTAAAATGTTTGTAATCACTTATCTGTGTGCAACAAAGATCAAATTCATTAATAATCTGCTCTCCTTTTAACTCCTTTTAAATCACTCCACGTGTAGTTCTTGGTTCTCAGGCCCTGACAGGTTGTCCAATCACTGATGGGAAGTATAATCAAAGTTGCACTGGCTGATTGCTTGGGATGGGCCAGAAATCAGCTAAAGCTTTGCTTACTATTTGTAGTTTTGAGCTGGCCTAGTAAAACTATTTCCTGAATTAGATTTGTACTGAGGCAAAATGTTTGCATGCTTTTTTATGCAGCACATAACATTATTTCTCAAAGCAGTATTTAACAGCCAGAAGTCATACTGCATAACTCAATCTTCAACTTATTGTTCAGCATTCAACTGCCATTTGTGACACTCTTGTGTGAGTGTTCATTTGTTTTCACAAAGAGGAAAATTAGACTTTAATTGGCTTCAGAACGTTCAGAACAAAAAGTGTAAAAAAATTTGAAACATTTGGCCTAATCTTGCTTAGCTAGTTACGCTCTGAAAAATACGTTTGAATGGCACTGTGGGAGATAACTGTCATTCATTTAAAGTAAAAAATGCAGCAAGGTAGATTATATTGAAGGTTAAACTCCTCTGGCTGAGTAGCTTGTGCTTGATCTGAATCACATTGACATATCCATCCATGATTAAGGTCCCCAAGAGAAAGCACTTCCAAATAAATAAGTCGAAAGATTAAAAAGGGAAATATTCTGAAACAAAACATATATAAGGCATTAACCAGTCACTTGCTAAGCTACAGCATAAAAACTGCACTAGGAGGTTATCTTCTCAAAGAATGAAAAAAATGAATGAATTTTCAAAGAATGACTTCAGAATGCAGAAGGCTACCAGTGCTGCTGCCACTGACTTTATTATTTTTGCCCAAAAAATAATCTAACCATACTATACCAGCTGTCTTAAAGTGATTCTGCCACAAAATGGACTCAAAGCTTTATCCACACATACGTAGTCCTGTTGAATTAGCAAATCACAAAATAATTGTTTTTGTCCACTCAAGAATTTGTTCCAAGAATCCAGATAAGTTTTCATCTACATAAGTCAGGGTTGTTAATCTTTGGTTCTATAAATGGACAGGTGGACACCTATTCCATTTATTCCATGTCACAATTACACAAGTCCATCTTTTTTCCCCAACGTATAGGTCTGAATCTAGCCAAACTGGCCAGTTAACATGAATGAGTGTAACACATAATGAGAAAATATACATTTTTCAGACACTGGGAAATGCTATGGGGAATAAGGGCAAAACACACCAACCATGTCCTACTTGCTCCATAAAATTATTCCAGAATAACTACTAATTTTGTTTTATGGAAAATCTGGAACAATCAAAATTTATTTCAGCTGTGCTGCAGCTGATCTGAAAGGATTAAGAAGATCTTCAAGAACATGATTTGTTTCAGATTTGAAACAACACAAATTTTGTTTCACTACTGTAGATGTTGCTCAATTACATCTTCCAGCTGTTGTAGCTTTGTAAAAATGTTAGGAGTTATAATTAAGCAAGAGCTGGATGGGTATAGACTTTTATCATCTTAATTTTGCTAATGCATCTTTGATTATGGGACTCAAAAATAAATCAGAACCCCGTGATTTATATAACTGTTTCATAATAAATATTAAAAAGGGCAGCTGCTTAAAAAAATAATAGAAATTTTGGACTATGGACAAAAAGAAACTTGACTGGAATTTGACTCAGAACCTCCTTCATGCCATTTCTTTTGACTTTAATAACAATATAGGTAGTCATGTTAAAGTGGAAGCTCTTTAACTGGACTTTCAAAAATCTCAGCTTTCCAAAGTTTCATCAAAAAATTTTGAGCAAATGCAGCAAATCTAGAGTAAGAAGTAAGATCCACTAATAGTAACTGGCTGAAGAACACAAAGTAGAAGTAAAATGGCCAGTTCTCACAAAGAAGGAATAAAAAATATGTGTTAAGATTGGAAGCATTTAATTCATGACTAAACTGACCTAACGAAGAACTATAAATAGACCACATTTACTGCAGGTATCAATAGAGTATGTGGCTTAAAAATGAACTTAAGACTGCAGTGCTAAAGAATATGGCTGGATCCAATTCTGTTTGTAACTTATCTTAATGGCAATGGTAACTTCTGTGTATTTCATGCTTCATATGTTTTAGAAAGTAAACAAAAATAGCAATAGTACTTAAACTTATATACCACTTCATAGTGCTTTACAGCCCTCTCTAAGCAGTTTGCAGATTCAGCATATTGCCCCCAACAATCTGGATCCTCATTTTACCCACCTTGGAAGGATGGAAGGCTGAGTCAACCTTGAGTCTGGTGAGATTCAATCTGCCAAACTGCTGGCAGCTGGTGATCAGCAGAAGTAGCCTGCAGTACTGCACTCTAACCACTGCGCTACCATGGCTCTAAATGTATTTCTAAATGTAAAAATGTATATCTGTAAGGATAACTATTATGAAATTTATATAAAAGCTAAACTTTTTCTTCAGCACATATATTTCTGATTAATCAATATTTGTAGCTTCACTATATAAACTGTGAATATTCATATTTACTAAGGATATTTTTTTTAAAAATGATTCTAATTTGACCTTAGAGAAGTATCATTTTATAGAAGAATGAATATATTTTATGTCAAAACGTAAATCACCCAATAAAGCTGGTGATGAAACCTAAAGATACATTATTGCAACTCTTCTAAAAAACAAACAACAAAACTATAATTTATTGTACTCTCATCTTCATTCTATGCCAGGTGTTGGTGGATTACACAGAAAAAACTACAGTATTTAAAGTTTCTACTAAATATAATAAAAGATAATTAACATTTAGTTTGTTACATTGAAAAAGTGTACATATTTTAATTGTTTTGTTAGCTTTACCTAAGTTTCTTCAACTATTAAAAAAGAAAAATCAATTGTTCATAGTCAAAAACATTCAAATCAGTTGATACAACATTACAGTACAGCCAACTAAAATTGTTCAAAATCTTGTCATCTTATCTCAAGTTTAAAAGAGTCCTTAGACCAGATTATGACAAAGCTGGTTTAATGTATTTTCAAGTTGGAATCATTAAGATTTTGTAGGATACTGTACTTCCTGTTGATGGCTTCAGAAGAAAGGGGATCAAGCGACTTGAAAATCAAAGGGTAATCCTAGCCTTTAATTTTTTTAATAGTTAGATCAACTTTGTTAAATTAAGTACAACTAAAAAATTGGAAGCTAGGTGAAGCTGCCATTTTTGTGTGAAAACAATTGCGATACGCTATACTAAAAAAAATTGAAATATCCACCTGTCCTCACCACTCTGCCACAAAACTAGCAAAGTCAGAAAATACAAAAGTCTTCAAACTTGTCACTTTTGCAGAATAAAGCAAAAAAGTCTTTGTGCTCCTTACTACCAGAAGCAAAATATTATCTGAGTTACCACATATAATAGCTTCTGGATGTGTCCACTTGAGTTGGCTTGGTTTCTGCCGAGCCTTCCTTTTCTTTTTCACAGTCACCTTCCCAGAGATTAATAAGTGGAGGATAGAGTTCATTCAAAGGAATGGAAGAGGTCTTTTGCATATATTTTTTCAATGAATGATGATAGTTTTTCCTTTTAAACCTTTTTGCAACGTAGACAGAAACAGAGGCAAGACTAATAACAGCAAACATGGATCCCATGACTGCAGCTAGGGCTGTGCTTGTCTCTTGGTCAGTAATATCAAGGGCAAACGCTGCATTTTTTGTAGTAACATTTACACAAGACTTCTGAGTTTGCTGATGGATATTAGATACCGTGAGACAGACTTCATAATCTGTGGAGGGTTGCAAATGGGTAAGATTGTATTCATGCACATCAACTGGGACCCTTGCAGTGTATGTAATGTGTGGGTTATCAATCTTCATAGTTGCAGATGACCATTTTAAGTTAGATGTCATAACATTAGAGTTAGCTTTCCAAGAAACTAGGATGGAATGAGACTCCGCTTGCTTGACATAAATTTTCAGCACCTGAGTACCATCAAGAAGTGTTCCATTCACCCTTATAGTAGCCACTCTTGTATCTGCACCTTCTATATTTTGAGCTACACATGTGTATCTTCCTGAATCCTCCATCTGAATATTTGATATTTCCAGTGTGCCTTCACTACTAATCTTATATTTGTCTGAAAGAGTTTCCACAGTTATTTTATTCCCAAGTGGAGTAACCCAATAAATCTCAGGCTCAGGTTCTGCCATAGCCCGACAATCCAAAAAGACAGTCATGCCAATGTCCAAATTCAAGTGGTTTGGGAAAGTATCATGTGAAATCATTGGAAGACACTGTTCACTGGAATCCTGTACTAATACCTCCTTTACTTGTTGTCCTTTGTATTCTGGTGGCATAGCACAAAACATTGATAAGGGTTCCATGAAACGAATATTGGTCTTGTTTGAATTGATCCAGTGAATGACACAGTCACACCTGAGTGGATTACTGTGAATACTAATCTCCCGCAAATTTGGCAGGGATTCCACTGTTTTTTGGTAGACCGCATTCAAGGCATTATTATTAAGCATCAAGCTTTCCAGAGCAGGAACATTCCGAAATGCTAAACGATGTATGTAAGATAACTTTGGGTTATTGGTTGCTTCAAGCTTTGTAAGTTCAGGAAGATTGTCTAGTGCATACCTATCAACAGACACCAGCTCTCCCATGTTGTTGATCCCAAGTTCTTTCAACCGAAGCATGTTTCTGAAATCTCCTTCTTGGATTTTATGGATTGGGTTTTTGTTAAGATCTAAAAATTTTAAATTTGGGACTTTTTCAAGGGCAAGCTGAGGAACTTTAGCCAATCTGTTATCATAAAATGAGAGACTTTCAAGACTATCCAACCCCACTAGAGCATTTCCAGGGATATCAGTCAGATACATTCCAGCCAGAACTAGACTTCTTAAATTGGACAGTGATTTGAAGTTCATATCTAGTATTCCAATCACAGGATTTTCTCCAATCATCAAAATTTCCAAGTTAGGTGTAGAATCAAACCAACGACTGTCAATAACTTTTAATTTATTGGAATTAAGATGAAGTCTTAGAAGATTCTTCAAGCCTGAGAATGCATTTGCAGAAATTGTACTGATTTGATTATGGTTGATATAAAGTTCCTGTAGATTGCACAGGTCTTGTAGGCAATAATCTGTCATCTCTGTGATCTGATTTTCCTCCAAGTGTAAAGTAGTTAACTGAGAAAGATTTGATAATCCCACATCTTTTATGCTAGTAAAATTATTTTGTGAAAAATCCAACTCTGTTAAATTGAAAAGTTGCTGGAGTTCATCTGTGGTCTTGGCAATATTGTTGCTTTGTAAGAGAAGGACTTGAGTATCACTGAAAAGGTTACTGGGGATTTTTGTTAAACGAAGATCATTGCAGTCAACTGTTGGAGCTTCTCTGTAGGTTGACTGAGGAGTAAACCAGGGTCTTATTTCACAGACACACAATTGTGGGCATTCGTTTTTTTGTATGGAAGTTGCTTGAAATGAATTTATGAGCAATCCCAGTGCCAGCTGGCAAATCTTTAAAGCGAAACTAATATGAGCCATATTGTTTTCTTCTAGCTTCTCCTTATTAATCACAAGAGCAGATCAAATACAGCCTGACAGCGTAGGAAATCAAGTTTTTGTTTTAAATGTTTGGGCATCCAAAGAACGGAAGTTTTTCTTATGATTTTATGAACAGCAAATATTCCAATGATTTTTTCATTGATCTTTAAGTTGCTTCTGTCACTATAAAGCAGTATGTCTGAAAAAAAAGAAAAATAAATTTCAATTCACATATTTCAACATTAAAATCTTTCTTTACTTTTTTTCATTTAGTTTAAATACTAGTACCTTTCTGCATTCAGATAATATTTAATATAAAATAATTTAAAACCTGTTAATATCTGAAATACACTAAAGTGTACTAAATTGACCATGAAGTGGTTGCATTTTTCAAACAGATTTTTTTTTTAAATGCAAAGTTTAAATCAGAATCCAAAGTAGTTAATTAAAAAAAAAACAACCTCTGGCAATATACTTTACCATGGTTTTTGTACCACTTAATACAGCAGCCTCAAAGTACATAACATTTTTTTTTACAATGTGGCCAGATGCAACATCTGGAGTATATCTACATGGTTTTATTCACCAAATGCAAGTTATAGGTTAATAGTAGTAGTGTATAATTAATCCATTTTAAAAGCATAACAGGATACAACTAGCACATTTTACTGAAAAGTCTTTATAAAAATGTATAACGGAGTCTGTAGCTCCTTACCCAAAACATAGAATAGCATCATTTTGTGTTCAGTAGTATCTTATGCTCATTACAAGTACAACCCAAATAGATTTTGAGAGTTTCATAACAAAATTATGATTACCGACCCGTATGCTCCCACAGAGAGGGACTCCTTAGGGTGCCGTCCGCCAGGCAGTGCTGACTGGCGACACCCAGGGGAAGGGCTTTCTCTGTGGGGGCTCACACCCTCTGGAACGAGCTCCCCCCAGGACTGCGCCAACTTCCTGACCTTCGAACCTTCCGCCGCGAGCTTAAGACACATCTATTTATTTGTGTGGGGCTGGCCTAGGGTTTAGTTTTTAAAAATTAGTTTTAAATGGGGTTTTGTACTATTTTAATCAATATTTTTAAATTTGGCCTAATGTAATAAGTTTTTAAAATATTGTTTTAACTTGTATTTATTCTTATGTTTTTTATGTTTTTATATGGCTGTAAACCGCCCTGAGTCCTTCGAGAGATAGGGCGGTATAAAAAATTTGAATAATAAATAATGATGTCTCTGACCATTTTGAAGGGCCTAAAAGACCTGGTTCTATGCTTAGGGCCTTGTTGGGGCAATAAAAGTTGACTTTGTATATAATATACAAATGGATGAAGACTATTGCTTAACACAATGTAAGCCGCCCTGAGTCTTCGGAGAAGGGCGGGATATAAATTCAAATTAAAAAAAAGTGTGTTCACTGAGCTACTTCTTGGTTGTACCAGAGATGTGATATTTGATATTTCTCTGTTGCTTTATATTTTAAGCTTTGTAATACTTGACATTGTCTTTATTTTATTTTAATGTGCTGCTCATTGCCCAGAGTTGCTTGTTGAGATGGGCAGCCATATAAATTGATTTTAAAAAGTAAATAAGCAAACTATTTTCCTCTGTACATCTATTTTTCGTCAGAATAATCAGTGAGATAGAGTTGGGCTTTTGATTAAAACAAAAACATTTTTATTTTTTCAAATAACATTAGTTTTAGTACAATTGATTCCATAAATTAACACTCTCCTTATGAAAATAATTCGGATTCAATTTTATTTAGGAGATTGTTGGTTTTCAATTTTATATTTATAGAATAAAAATGATTCCTCCTATATTGGTATTAGTTATACTGTATTAGTTATACAGTAAAACAGAAAAACAGTATGCTTTAGGATGAATATTGTTCCTATTAATATTTGCATACCATTAATTGTATATCATATATTTTGATACTCCAAATAAATATATATCGTTTTAGGCAAGCAGCAGTTAGTTAGATGACCTTGGTTGAACAAGGTAAGCAGGAATATCTGTCTAATATATATATTGAATATATAATATATATATTAATTCATAGTTCAATATATATTGAACTACGAATGAAAGAAAAATCTCAGTGCTACAGACTAGATTGGGACATAAAACAAATTCCATCACATTACAGGAAAACTTAATTTGCATACTTACCAGGAGTCAAGATTGACTCAACAGTCTTTATCTAACCCTTTACAAGTTAACAATGAGTTAAAATTTAAAAATATAACTTAAAAAAGTAAAATTTAATTCCTACTTAGTGAAAATGCTCTTTAGAAATACCCTGTTTCCCCCAAAATAAGACATCCCCTGATAATAAGCCCAATCGGGCTTTTGAGCGCACGGCAATACGGCTCTTATTTTAGGGTTCAAAAAAATATAAGACAGGGTCTTATTTTCGGTATGTTGTGCCATATTCCTATATATACTGTATGGCTAGCCATTAATTGTACAAATAAATTAAATCTATTGCATGCTAATAGATTACATAGATTAATTTCACATTTCTTCTTTGTTAAACTTATCGCTTTGTAAAAGTATCGCTTAAGGAGTTAACAGCAGAAAACACATTATAAATAAATGGGGGGACTTGAACATATTGGAGTCTGATTATATTTATAAATACAGTTTTTGGCTTTTAATAATAAATCTCTACTTATCCAGGGTTTTCTAATTAAAATGAAGACGCCAGTTTACATAGCCAATTTTAATTTAGCAATGGCTCTATTGGAAAAAGATCAAATTTTAGAAATACATCATAGAAATAAATATACCATAGCTATCCAATGAAAACTTATCTGAACAAAGTAAATCTGCAATTTTCAGCTGACAAACATTTTACAGAAATAGAAATGCAATTTTATGAATGGACATAATCACACAATCAATAATAATGCCAGGCAGCAAAGTAAATTGGATTAGAATAGAATAGAATTTTATTGGCCAAGTGTGATTGGACACACAAGGAATTTGTCTTGGTGCATATGCTCTCAGTGTACATAAAAGAAAAGATACGTTCATCAAGGTACAACATTTACAACACAATTGATGGTCAATATATCAATATAAATCATAAGGATTGCCAGCAACAAGTTATAGTCATACAGTCATAAGTGGAAAGAGATTGGTGATGGGAACTATGAAACGATTAATAGTAGTGCAGATTCAGTAAATAGTCTGACAGTGTTGAGGGAATTATTTGTTTAGCAGAGTGATGGCCTTCGGGAAAAAAATGTTCTTGTGTCTAGTTGTTCTGGTGTGCAGTGCTCTATAGCGTCGTTTTGAGGGTAGGAGTTGATTAAATACTATAGATTAAATACTATAGCAAGCAGCTGATGAAAATCAAATTGAATTAGAAAACTGAAAACTTTTATTCTATTCAGAATTTTAAAATGTGCCTTAATAAATCCAGGCAAGGTTTTGTTTCTTGCTTTGTTTCTTTAAAAAGTATGTACAACTTTCATATAGTTACATATTTTATCAAATGGTGATCTGGCAATGGACTTAAAATCTGGTTATTCACAAATATACAGCACAGCGGATAACTCTTAAGAGTAAAGATAAAGCAATAATAAAGGATTTTCTTTGCTCTGGTAATATTTGAAAAGAGGTCTCAGTTTGCAAAGACTAATAAAATTGTCTTAAGAAGGAATCGTTTAAGGAATTCTTAAATAACTTGTATGAAAATTGGTGTATTGTGCTTAACAGATCTGTGACTATTCTTGCCTGCCTGATGGTTAAAATAGTTATTATTCTACCTCTTATTTTGTTGATGATTCTATGGCATTGGTATGTAAATAAAGCAATTAATTTCATATACAGTTGCTTATATTGTACCAAATACGTTAGTGAAATTATTTTTTTAAGTGCTGGATGATTATTAAAATGCTTGAGACAAGAAACTACATGTCAATCACAGAACATGCACACAAGTTCAACAAAAGAAGTGTTTCCCAACTATCTAGCAAGTATCGTAAAATTGAAGCTATTGAATGCATATTACATAGCAATAGCACTTACTTATATACTGCTTCACAGTGCTTTAGCCCTCTCTAAGTGGTTTACAGAGTCAGTCTACTGCCCCCAACAAACTGGGTCCTCATTTTACCGACCTCAGAAGGATGGAAGGCTGAGTCAACCTTGAGTCTGGTGAGATTCGAACTGCCAAATTTCAGGCAGCCGACAATCAGCAGAAGTACCCTGTATTACTGTACTCTAACCACTGTGCCACCGTGGTTCTTATATAAGACTCATTCTCATTACAACTTTCTCATTTCACTACTTTGCCTGAAAAATAGACTACATCCAGTGAATTAGGAAATTAGCAATTTTACTTTGATTCAGAAAGCATTTGGCATCTTCCAAGCAATTTTCAACAGACTGTTGAAAGAATGTTTTGAAAGAATTTTCAAACCAAGTCTGTCCAGCAAGGCAGAAAATTATGCTGGCATATTAAAGTATGTAATTTCTAAAAGCTACCATCTTGGTTAAAAAGCTTCACCTGGTTAGTAAGCATCCACATATGAACATATCTTTATAGTTAATAGAGAAATTACTTATAATAAACTAAGCCTATAGGTATCTACAAATGATTAACCATAAGGTACTGCTTTGGAAAGGGCTCTGGAAATTTCAGGTATTAAGCACCTTTGAAAACCTTAAGACATGGTTTCCAGTTCTGGCTTATTATGGAAGAAACAAACCATGCTCTGGAAACTCATTTGTTAATCTTCCTCACCTGCTAGAAGGAACCTAGCAAGAATATTCAATGAAAGGTTCAACATTGTCCATTGATATTTGAAGTATCTCAATAACTCAATAACTATTTGCAATGTAAATACTCTGTTACATTAAAATTCCTTTCTTTTCAGGAACTCCAGGTTTTAAGCAAAGCAGTATTCTATTAAAGCTGAAAAATAGAACGTAACTCAGAATTTTAATAATAATCCTTAAATTCCTCGATGCAAGAGGTGGCCATTACATTTGTGAAGCATAAATTATGTGAAGCCAAGCCAAAAGGTGGGGTGGATAAAAATCAATGATTTTTTTGATTTTTTTTTTAAAAAAATCAGATTTTTTAAATTTAAATTGGATTTTTAAAATTTTATCAAATTTATTTTAATAAAATGCTTGATTTAAATCAAATCCACCCTGCCAATAGCACATGTTTTGTATGGTAGCCCTTCTCCAATTTTGAACCACTAGAACTTGTTCAGTCCAAATTCCTAAGATTGGCCCTTCAAGCCCCAAAATATGTTTCTAATGGCACTTTGAGGCTAAACACAGGCCTCCTGAAAGTAGAGAAAACACATATTAAACTACTGGCTTAAACCATCCTTTGGTTGCCCCAGGGATGATTTTTAATCCACATAGAAAAAGATAGATGACAAGTAAGATTTCATCTCTCCAGGTCTTTTACTCAGCATGGGATATAATCAGGTCAGGGCACTCATTAAACAGTGTGTAGCAGAAACAGAGCACCAATTAGACCTAACCAGGTCTTCAACCTAACCTCAATGAATCAAACAGGTATTCTGCCTCTCCTGTGGCATATGTAACCATTCTTGAAGTACCTCACCACACAGTGCCTTTACTCTGGTACAGTGTCATGCTCTCTCCTCAGCTGTCCAGGAAGATTCCCTATCCAGAGACAGGGAATGTTTCTCTAGATAGGGAATTTATCTAGCTTCTGTAACTTTGGAAACACAGAAGCAACAAAACATATACTTCTCCAGCGCCTGTAATACAGAGACATTTGTATTAGACTAATTTTATCATTGTTGAATTAATGGTAAATTTACACAGGACAATTCTACATTTGCCTCCTGCTCTCAGATACCAACCTTGCTACAACATTCAGTGTTTCCAGGTTCTGCATAACAGCATTTAAAATATATCAGATGACCTGTGACAAACAGTTTTAATGACCACCCTAGACCGTTATTATAGATATTTTTTTGTATTAAGATTTATTGTATTTATTGTGTTTTATGCTTTGTCATATTTTTATGCCCATTTATTTTTATCCTGCTTTTTAGATTGTTTTTGGAGGTTTTGATGTATTTTTTAGCTTTTTATATAATTTTATTTTTGTGTTTTACATTTTTTATGGTTTTAAATACCTTATACCTCCCTCCCCTTATATTATTCTTTGACAATAAATTTTTTTTGGCAAAATGGAATGCAGAAATGTGTGCCCACAATAAACCATTCTGAGGCTACAACGTTATACAGCAATGTAATAACCACTTAGGTGTTTCCAACTGAGTGTGTGACTATAAAGGCACACGATTGAGACCATCCATTCAGGATGATGATTCAGTAAAACTGGCAGATGATCTAAGCCAAATGAGAGTATTTCTTTCTAAACTATATACATTATGGAAGATAACACAAGATGAGGTGATCACCACTTGTTTATATGACAAAGTGGAATTGAATTTCAAAGACTAGTCCATTAATGGTGGTTACTCATGATAGATATATGCACTTTTCAATTTCAAAAGCAGATTGCTTATATTTCTGAATATCAACTCCTAGGTATAACAGCAATAGGGGGAATCTAATTGGCCATTGTAGAAAGCAACGTTATAATAAGCTAGACCTGACTTGATTCCAAAAGGCTCTTTCATTAATTTCTCCACAATATAATTTGCTTCTATGCTATTACTTTTGTTAGATCATTTTGTTGGATTGTTACCATGCCAACTTTGTTGCTATTTGGGAGGCGAGTGGGGGAGTGTCAGGTCTATTTGGAGGTTTTTTGCTGGCTTGGTGGCACAATTAATAACAACTGCATTTTTAACTATAACAGTTATGGTGCACAGCCATCCAAAGAAAGAAAAAATGATAAACTGCAACGCTGCTTTTCCAACAATCCTTAGTTTATCTGGCTTTAGCAAAATAAGCTTCACCAAACCATATTAGAATGATAAGAAATAATAAATTATTTCAACTACTTTCTACATAACCAAACTGATTTTTGTTCTGTTCTCAATGACAGCAATATCCTCAAAAGCATTTAAAAACCATGGGGAAAAAATTAACCCTGGGTGGCAAATACATCTATATATTAGTAGTTTTTGCCATGTGAAACTATGGTCAATCATTTCATTTCCCCCCAGAACAAAGTCCAATCCAGAGAGCCAAGAATTAGTAGGAGATACTTCGAAAAGGAATTCACATTTTTAAAATAACTGCAGTGGTCCATACCAATTACAGTGCAATTGAGAAATTGTTAACAATTTCTTCAAAGAATGCTCAGAAAATACAGTTTCATATTATTTCTATTACCTCCATATTACAATCACTTCGTTCAGTGTGCAAAAATTCAGTGTGGCTCAGGCTGTAAGATAGCCTGTTATTAAACACAGCTGCCTGTAATTACTGTAGGCTTGAGTCCCACCAGGCCCAAGGTTGACTCAGCCTTCCATCCTTTATAAGGTAGGTAAAATGAGGACCCAGACTGTTGGGGGGCAATAAGTTGACTTTGTATATAAATATATAAATAGGATGAAACTATTGCCTTACACAATGTAAGCCGCCCTGAGTCTTCGGAAAAGGGCGGGATATAAATGTAAAAAAAAAAAAAGCTAAGCAATATTAAAATCTTCCACTCCCCTCAGGTTACTACATCAAATTAGATCCTAGTTCATAGTTTTAGATCAGTGATGGTGAACCTTTTCAAACCAGAACACATGTGCACAAGTGTGCACTGGAGCACCAGAAAATCAAAGACTAGCCTTTTTGGCTATTTTCAGGCCATTTTTCAGGCCAAAAACATCCCAAAAATCAGCCTGAAAACATCTTGAAAACGGCCTAAAAATCAGCCTGAAAATGTCTTGAAAATGGCCCAAAAATTGGCCTGAAAACGGCCCTGTTTTAGACGTTTTCTGGTGCTCCGGTGCCTATGAAGACCTGCTGGCTGGCACGCATGTCCACAGAGGGCTTTGCGTGCCACCTCTGGCATGCTTGCCATAGGTTCGCCATCACGGTTCTAGTTACTAACTGCTTCTTTCTTGAAGGAAGATTTAATGACAGAGACAAGTCTTGTTGAGAACATCTGGGATGAGTTTGACACTGTGGCTCCTGAGGACGTGGACAGGCTGCTGGGAAGGCTGAATGCCACCACATGTTTATTGGATCCGTGTCCCTCCTGGTTGGTGCTGGCCACACAGGAGGTTACATGAGGCTGGCTCCAGGGGATTATTAATGCTTCTTTGATGGAGGGTGTTGTTCCTACCGCCTTGAAAGAGGCGGTGGTGAGGCCCCTCCTCAAGAAGCCTTCCCTGGACCCAGCTGTTTTGGGAAATTACGGTCCCATCTCCAACCTTCGCTTCGTGGCGAAGGTTGTTGAGAGTGTGGTGGCACGTCAGTTACCCCAGTACCTGGATGAAATGGTCTATCTGGACCCGTTCCAGTCCGGCTTTCGACCTGGGTATAGCACAGAGACGGCTTTGGTCGCGTTGATTGATGATCTCTGGAGGGCTCTGGAGGGCTCTGGACAGAGGTTATTCCTCTGCCCTGGTCCTTTTAGATCTCTCAGCGGCTTTTGACCATGGTATCCTGCTGCACCAGCTGGGGAGTTTGGGAGTGGGAGGCACCGTTTTTCGGTGGTTCTCCTCCTATCTCTCCGACCGGTCGCAGACGGTGTTGGCAGGAGGGCAGAGATCGACCACGAGGCGCCTCATGTGTGGGGTGCCGCAGGGGTCTGTTCTCTCACCTCTCCTGTTCAACATCTATATGAAGCTGCTGGGTGAGATCATCAGTGGTTTTGGGGTGAGTTACCAACTGTACGCTGATGACACTCAGCTGTACATTTCCACCCCAGGCCACCCCAACGAAGTTGTCAAAGTGCTGTCCCGGTGTCTGGAGGCCATGTGGGTCTGGATGGGGAGAAACAGGCTCAAGCTCAACCCCTCCAAGACGGAGTGGCTGTGGATGCCGGCATCCCGGTACAGTCAGCTGCAGCCGCGGCTGACTGTTGGGGGCGAGTCATTGGCCCCAATGGAGATGGTGCGCAACTTGGGCGTTCTCCTGGATGGGCGATTCTCCTTTAAAGAACATCTGACGACCGTCTCCAGGAGAGCTTTTTATCAGGTACGCCTGATTCGCCAGTTGCGCCTCTTTCTAGACCGGGATTACCTATGCACAGTCACTCATGCTCTCGTCACCTCTCGTCTGGACTACTGCAATGCTCTCTACATGGGGTTCCCCTTGAAGAGCACCCGGAGGCTTCAGTTGGTCCAGAATGCGGCTGCGCGGGTGATAGAGGGAGCCACTCGTTGCTCCCATATAACACCTATCCTGCGCAAGCTGCATTGGCTGCCTGTGGTCTTCCGGGTGCACTTCAAGGTGTTGGTTACCACCTTTAAAGCGCTCCATGGCTTAGGACCGGGTTATCTACGGGATCGCCTTCTGCCACCGTTTGCCTCCCACCGACCCGTGTGCTCCCATAGGGAGGGCCTCCTCAGGATCCCGTCAGCCAAACAATGTTGGCTGGCGACCCCCGGGGGAGGGCCTTCTCTGTGGGGGCCCCTATCCTCTGGAACGAGCTTCCCCCAGGACTTTGTCAACTTCCTGATCTGCGGACCTTCTGCCACGAGCTGAAGACATATTTATTCTTCCGCGCAGGACTGGCATAGAATTAGTATTTGTAATTTTAAATGGGGTTTTATGGTTTATGTATTTTAATTTAGGGTCCAAATTTAATTGTATCCATTGATTGTTGATTTTATCTGGCTGTGCACCGTCCTGAGTCCTTCGGGAGAAGGGCGGTATAAAAATTATTATATTATTATTATTATTATTATTATTATTATTATTATTATTATTATTATTATTATTATTATTATTATTATTATTATTATTACCTTTTTCATTTGAACATAATTCAGTGTGCATCACATAGGATTCTGAGGGACTTTTGTCTCATCATAAACAAGAAGAAATTGGGGGTCTCAATAGTAGTTAATTGAGCAAATATTTTTCCTAAATCTACTTTGTCTTAACCAGGTGGGATTGCATAAATTAGATAAGTAATTATGCTTACTAAAAACTTTACCATTATACATTACTTGATGAAGGACACTTTCAATCCAATTATACTAGCATATTATGTAATTATACTGGCATGATTGGATTGATAAATTAGAATTTTCAAGAGTCTTATATCATACAGGTAGAAACATTGTACATAAAATAAAGTTTGAAAGAATAAGATCATGACTAAGAAATATGATTTTTCAATATATTGGCTAATTCAACAATCTTCATAAATCATTTTGGTTAACTTGCAAATAATATTCATGCCATCATTTTCTTAACTATCCCTTATCCTCCAATTACCAATTTCTAAAAACTAGGTGAGGAGGGAGAGAAGAAATTGCAGTTGTATTTTATTTCTCTTTCAAAGAATTTGAAAATCAAGGTATAGCAACCTGATGCCCTGATATGCAAGGAGTTGTCAAAAAAATGTAAAAGAATTGGTATTGAAATTAGACTTTATTAATTAATTTATTAATTTAAAAACATGGTGATTTATACCAATGCTTCCTACAAAATCCAACCCCAAATTATATCCTATTTCAGTTATCTAAGGTCCTACAATAGAGCAAACACGAAAGATTAAAGAGTCTGTGATCTGCTTCAGAAATATATTTGTCAATAGGGTAAATGGGCATTACCGGTAAATAGTCAATCCCAGTTGGAGTAAGCATGAAGTGATGCTCTTGGAACAGGACAACCTTGCATTCAGATTATTAGGACCTGAGATGGACATAACTGAGCAGAGAAGGACTCAGAGTTATGCTAGCTGAACATAAGAGTGTAGTTTGCAGTTGCTATGAAAGAACCATAAATTATGTGTTTAAGATCATTAAGAAAAGAAATAAACTATTAAACTATTTAGATACAAAAATTCATAAAATGACATCTTTAAGAGAAAAGTTGAAAACCAGCCAACTGATTTAAATAAATAATAGGACAAACTTCAGTCAAATCAACATTGTCAATTCATTATTAATTAGGATTGGATGATGGCCACCAAGTCAGATTAGTTAAATAAATTCATAGAAATTAAAACTGGCTATCACTAATGGTTAACTATAAGCAGTAGTAGGAACCAACAATACTGCTCCTTTGAAAGACAATCACTGGGGTCCAACTGCTGTCTCGTATCCTTAATGTGTGCTTATCAAGTACATCAGGTTAGCCATGGTTGGAATTAAGATCCTTAACTACAGTATATCAATCTTTGGACCTTTGAGCAATGCAATTATATAATGTCATTTATATGACAAAAGCCAGGAGCCAAACAGCGTAATTAAACATTCACTTTTAATTCTTAAGAAACAAGGATGACACTTTTTTAAAGAAAAAGCAGAACTAGAAGAAATTAAATTAAAAAGTATATTCCAGGTATAGAAAATCTAGTAGTTTTACCTAGAATTATTCTTTCTGAAATGCATGTGTTCTTATTTGAATGCAATGAAGTTTCTGGGGGATTCCTACTGCCAAAGAAAACATTTGTAGATTTAAGATCATCAAATCAAAATTAATGATACAGTTCCTAAATATGCATTTATTAAATTACTAATGACGTAGGCTATTAAAATAATATTAATTGTGCTATACTAACATATACAAAGTTGATTTGTTTTTTTATAGCTTGTCTGTTCAAAAATACACTAACCTGGAGAACATATTTTCTTTCACTTTAAATGATAGCAAACTGTTCACACAGCAAAATTATAATTTACAGGAAGCGTTCTACTTATATCCCAGAATATGATAAAGGAAATGTTCATTTGAAAACTGGAGAAAAATAAACTTCATTATTGACACAAATAAACAGTAAACTGACCTCGTACTAAATCTTTTGTTAGTTGAAGTGCTTTGTATTTTTAGTTGAAGCTTAGTTAACAAACTTTGAAACAGGTTTTATAACATTATAAGTAATGCTGCATTAAAAATAACAGATTTTTTTCAGCATGCTGACTCTACATCTCAAAAAGATATATTATTTTATGTCTGTCAGAAGATTTATTTTAGCTTTTGTACTCCATTTGCAACAGTACAAATTCATGGCATACATAACTGCATCTTACAGCAGGATATATATATAAACATCAAGTTGGTTTTCCTGCTGGAATAAAGAATATTTGTCACTGTATATAATACTGCTAGGAAATATATCTTTGTAACATCTGTTCCATTCATTCTACCTAAAAAATATTTTTCAATGTAGTGACTATTACTATCTCTTAGTTTGACGTAATTTGTACACATACTAATTAGGCTCCAAAATGTTACTTTGGAATCAAAGTACCATTAAAATCAGATATTCAGAAATTATATCAGCATAAGCTTTTTTATAATGAATATTACAAAAATACCAAGACGTTGCATTTTGTACTTCATTCCATAAGCTTGTTACACAAGCATGCTTCTACATTTGCTTATGAAGATTTAGGATTGTCCTTCATTTATCTTTGGGAAGTATATTTCTCTTCTGGAAAAATGTGTGTATGTGTAATTATATATACACATATATGCCAATTAATTTCCATCTACTAATCCAGCTTGCCTTCCTTTTTACAGGCTTATGTGAATATGTGCTTGTTTCACCGAAAATGCCTAAGAAATCAACATTTCTTAGAAGGCATATAAGCTTGTTTCTAAACTTATACAAACTCAGTCACTTTAAAATAACATCTTACAAACATCTTAAAATGTAACAGCTATTCCTCACATACAACACAAAGTTATCTTTTATTAAGCTACCGTAAAAGGAACAACTGTATATTTTCAGGAGTCTTCTCAAACATCAAAGTTCAGAAGTGTCAATACTCTTCCTATCCGGGAATGGGACAACTTGCCACACACAACTTGCTGTAGCCAACCTGCAGTGGACGAACTTGCCATGGACAACTTGCCACAGAACTATTTAACAATTCTATTTAATTATTTAAAATTAAAAAAAATTATTTTAATTTTTGCCAAATTTTATTTTGCATCCTTTCTTTAATGATTCTATTCCACCATATCTTTGATATAAATGTAACTCTTGTCCTGCAGTGAATTGTCCTATGGTGAGATGGCTGTGGAGAGTTGTCCTGCAGCGAGTTGCCCATGGCATGTTGGCCATGATGAGTTGCACTCTTGAGTATCTTCACATTATGCATGCAGATCTGGGGTGATAGTAGCTGAACAGGATTACAGTATAAACTGTCTGTGATTATACTTGATAATAAAAGATTAGCAGTCATGAAGGAATTTGTGTAGGACATGCGTTAAGATGTTGGACTAGGATTGGAGAGATCAGGTTCTAGATATTCTTCTACTATGGAAGCTCACTAGCCAAGTATGAGCCAGTTACTCTTATCAGGGCTCACCCACCATCTTATCCAGTTATGTGAAACATAGGAGGGAGTCCTATATGCTTCCATAAACTCTCAAATTAAAATCAGGCTATACTAAAAAATATTCATTCATTCATTCATTCATTTGGCCCCTCTGTTTTTTCAAACATGTAACATTGAATTTATGTATGGTTTGTGGGTCAAACTAAGATTAAGGACATACAATTCTGAGGTGCAAGTTTTAGAGCATTTGAATGGAACAGCCTGAAATACAGAAAAGCAAGCCCAAAATTATTTATAGATATAAATCTTTAACAAATAGAAAACCTTGCTTTGTCTTGTAAGATCTTCATATTCTTGAATGTTACAATGACAGACAAATAAGCTTGCTTGTTTACCAGAGATGTTAAAAAACTGTCCACATTTAAAATTAATATACTATTAAAACCAGTTCAAAAAGCCAAGCCTATCCAGAGAGAAACAGAAGTATCGTTATTATCATTGTCTATTGTCCCTACAACTCCTATCTAAATTTAGTTTTGTAGAAATTGTTGTAAGGATTGGATTTTAGTTCTGTACTTGGGTAACAATAAGTAATATTTCTCAATATCAGTATGTTTTTCTATAAGTAGCTCTGGGCTATTTTACAGCACTCCAATAAATACTTTTTGCTGCTTTGAACCTGTAATATATTCATGTTTTCCCCCTCCTCATATAGAAAAAAGAATACTGTTGGGTTGGGTATGCGTTTGTAAATAAATGAAACAACATTACCGGTTTTGAGGAAAATTTCTTACTTCTCTACAATGCAGCTCAAAGAATTCAGGAAATGGAACAGTTTTGGCAGCTCTGTCAATTTAGCTTGGCTCAAAAGGAGAGATTTATCTAAAAAGCTTGTGGCAATATTTTAACCATGTGTACATAGGCATTGGCATATAACATTACCTGCATTGTAGCTTTTTTTTTAAAAAAATCATACATTGTTAGCAGTCTTTAATACTATTAGCTTTGGTATCCATGACAGCACAATTTATGGTAATTCTCCTTTTTCTTATATTTATTTCTTTTTATATAACCATTTCCAGAAGATACAATAGGGAGATGACTCCTTACTTCCAAAATAAGTTTTTGAGGGATTCCCTCTCAAATGTTTTAATATGTACAAAAGCTTTACTTGTGATATATTCACACAGGTCATTACACTTAAATAAAGTAAAAAAATTCAGAGAAGAAAAGCTAAAGCAAGCCTGAATATTTAACCTTGAGGAGCAAAAAAATCAGGATTTGATAGCACTCTTCAAATATACCCCAGGAGATGTTACAGACATGAAGGCCAAGATTCTAGACAGCAGAAGATAAAATAATGGACTTAAGTTACAGGAAGCTAAGTCCAATTTAACGTTATTAAAAACAAGAATAGTTTAACAGTAGGATGAAAACTGGTGTCCCTGTTCTGTGGAACACTTCCTTCTCCTCCAAGTTACATATGACCCCCACTCTGGCCGTGTTCAAAGGAACTCTGAAAACCTGACTTTCCCTAGGTCTAGGCTTACAATGGATGGCAGGTCCTAAATTTTTGAATATCTTTTCATGGTTGTTTTTCTTCCACGGTTTGGGTTTTAATTGTATAATTGATTTCATTGTATACTGCTGAAAGTTTATAAAGTTCTGAACAAACAAACTGGAAAAAATAATGGGCTTTGTTTTGAGTAGAGGCGGAAATTTATTGGTTATGCTCGAAGGATGGAAGGGAGGGAGGAGGGAGGGAATATGATCTCATGGATCTAAAAAACAGCTCAGTTTTAAAATTCAGCATTAACTGTACAGAATATTGTTCTGTTTCCTGGTTATATCTCATAAGCAGAGAGAATATCTATAGTATATCTTAAATTTGGAATTGTTAAATCTAGATTGATCCTATCTTACTATTGTAGCAAACTAATCTTCTTTGCCATAGTTAGTAACTATTTCAATTTTTATCCTAATATATTCAAATATATTCGGGGTTGTCTTTCTTCCATTTCCTTTTCACAGCAGTCCTTTCTTCTCCTTTCACTCTCTTCCTTTCTTCATACCTACCTCCTATTCCTTCTTTACTTCCCTTTCCTTTCTCCTCCTCCCCACTACTTCCTCTCTATCTAACCTTCTCTCCTACTCTTATTTTCCCTACCTTACACCTCCTCTCCTCTTCCCTTTCTTCTTTCTCTCTCCCTCCTTCTCCCTTTCCCTCTCTCTCCCTCTTATCTTTCTCCATTGCTGTATTTATTTTCAATATTTCTAGTGTCCAGACAACCCCGATTTTCTCATTTATTATACATATTTCTCAAACCTCCCCTCCTATATTTTAAACATCTTATTCCATTTATATCATAAAATCAATTAATGCAACTTTCCACCTCTTATTTTCTTAACATTTTTGTTCACAGTTCAATACTTATTATTTTCTTCCAATAGTGTACATCATTTTCTAACATTTCAATTTTATTCCCCTTTACATATTAATTTCAATCATTTTCATTTATAAACCATGCTATCTTTCATATTTCATCTGCTGGGTTTTCCATTCTTTTATATATTTAAAATTTACTTCCTTACCATCAACTTTAATTCTCTCTCATTCCATGCATTCTCAGACACAAACAGAAAAAAAACATATCATCTACCACTATTTTAGTTTCTTTTCTTCTATTCATTTTTCTCCTACTTTTAACCATTTTCTTTCAATCTCTCCCAGATCTCATCTCTTAATACTTTTCTCCCTTTCTCCCATTTTTTCATCTTCTTCTCTCTTCCTTTCTTGAATCCTCTTTTCCACCTTTCTCTGACTTTTACTCTTTTAATATTCCCCCTCAATTTTTCTCTATTTCCTCCTCTTCTCTTTATTCTGTCACTGCTAATCCCAATGTAATCATCTATTTTTTTTCACTCTTTTAATGTTTCCCCTCAATCTTTTCTTTTTTTCTTTTTCCCCCTTTTTCAAAATTTCTTTCCCTCTCTCCATTTTTATTTTTTCACTACCAATCCCAATATGATCATCTATATTATCCTCACTCATTTCTTTTTCAGCATTATATCTCATAATTTCCTCATAATTTCTTTTTTATTTTTAAGCCACAGTTCTGCTTGTTTATTCCCATTAATAGACTCTCACACCATCTGAAGCATCTCCCATAATTCCTCCCAATTCTCCATATTTTTGATATGAGGAGAAAAACTTTTTAGATTTGTTTATCTTAACTTATATATAGTCCAAATTCAAATTTGTTACTTTGATTTAATCCAAATTCAAGTCCATATAGCATCTCTTTTCTTCTTTGTTTCTGAAAATGTCCAATTCAAATGTACTTTTAAGCTGTTCCAATTAAAGTCTTTGTCGATTCCACTCCCTTTTTTTACAATCTCAAGACAGCTGTATAAACAAAGCCTCCTCCTGACTTTCCCACGTTGATCTAAATAATGCGATACTTTCTTTCCTCCAGCAGATGTCTCTATCCAATTCACAAATGCTTCAGCAACAAAACGTCACTTGTTAATACACAAAGTTAATTACTTCCTGTCTCAATCCTTTTGTTAGCAACCGATGTTTTCCTTCAATTTTCTTTCCCTTTTAGTATTTTTAGTTTCTTCCAAAGCCAATTTTAAATTCAGATGGAAAGTTCCTTTTTGGGGCTTTAATTACAAAGTTCAATTTTACTTTTTGCTTTCTTCTATTTGTATTTCCACATGCCAATTAGCTGCTAATTTCAAACTGAAAACTTCTTTTAAGCTTTAATAAGTTTTCTTCTTACCTATGAATTGGCAAATCACTCATCTGGTAACAATACTCCATTCAATCACCACTCCTGCTCAGATCTTTTTGTGTGGCTGCCCCAGCTCTAATGGCTGTCTTCCCATGCTGTCGAATCGAAGGCTGATATCAGCGCTCCAGGGAATTTCCCACTTCCCTGTTCGCACTGATCCGTGCCTCCCTTCTTCGCTGTCTCTACAAGACAGCTATGGTCCACAAAGGACCCCCAAACGGCTGGGATATTGGCGTTTCCTCCGGAGCCGTCGGGAACTGCCGCCCCACAGCGACGTTGGCCATGCCCCTCCTTTGCCATAGTTAGTAAAGCCAAAGAAACTATAAATCTTACAGCACAACGGAAGTTGTTTGCCCTTATAAACAACCTCAGAGGCTCTGCAACATTTGTCCTGCACTTTGCCGGCCAAAATGAATCTGCCCCTCCGACTCTCTGTGCAGGCCTGTGCAGCCTCACCCGGCATGTTCAGGCTAAAATGGATCTCGGGGGCGAGGGGCAGATCTGCCCTTCCAATGCTCTGCAAGGTACTGGGAGACCTGCACAGGCCTAAACAAAACTGCAGAGGGGCACACACATCTGAGAGGCTGGAGAGGAGACTGCTTGTTCGATCTTCGCAAGGTAAGTGATCTGGCGCAGCAGGTTGAGTGGGGGGTGGGTAGGGGGGAAAGCAATTGTGAGATGCATGAGGTATTTCAGTGGGTCGGGGATGACTTGGGTGGTTTTGGGCCTGTTCTATCACATGGCCTTCTCCACCCTGAAATACCTCATGTGCACTTAATGAGCCCTGCATTCGATTAGCGAATGTGTGGGCAAAAGGAGGGAGTGATCCCTTTCAAAGTATGAGGTTCCCTCCCATGCATTCTCGGGTTATGAATTGAATGGGCAGGCTCCGTTACATTCGTACCTCAAGGACTATCTATACAAGCACATCCAAGCTCAGATGATGGGGTAAATCCTTTAAGGTATTCAGGCCTTCAAGCAAGAGATTCAGAAGAACATGATTTACCTTCCCTATACAAAATTTAGACCAGCCGCAGCTTATGTGTTACAAACTGAGTGTTGTATTACAATCCTAGTGTAAAGCATATTAGAAACTGAAGAAGTCAAATTCGAGTGATAACTTGAATAGTATGAAAGTGTCCAAATCCCAGTCTTATATCACAGACTAAAACAGAGCAGAACAACCCTTTGCTTATAGGAGAAGCTGGCAGACTTTGGAATATGTTTGACGTTTATTGGGAACAAGGTAACAAAATGTGATTCTTAATACAGGTAGTTTTCAACATACAACTGTAATTAAGACAAGAATTACAGTTGCAAGTTGTGCTGGTCATTATGTGGTTATCACATGATTTTGCCAACTTTATAATATTTGTGGTAGTCATTAAGTGAATGCTGTGATCATTAAGTGAGCCCATAGGATCTATTTTTGCTAGAAAACTGAAAATTATGGTAGTAAATTATGGTCCTGACAAGAGAATATTACATATGACTGTAAATCACTCTAACATCTGTAGTCATGAAAACCTTCGAAAGGCTAGTGCTGTCCCACTTGAAAACCATCATGGATCCACTGTTAGTCCCCTTGCAATTTGCATACCGAGCAAATAGATCAACAGATGATGCTGTTAATATGGCTCTCCATTACATCCTACAACAGTGATGGCTAACCTTTTTGCCACTGGGTGCCAGGATGGGGTGGGGGTGGGGGAAAGGTTCGTGCACGCATGTGCCCACACCCATAATTTTATGAGCCCCGCCCTGTGCATGCATGCGCAATCCCCCCTCCCCGCTCCTGGCACGCGATGGCCCAGTAGGCCCGTTTGTATTTTATTTATTTATTTATTCGATTTGTATACCGCCCTTCTCCCGAGGACTCAGGGTGGTTCACAGTTTTTCTTTTTCACTTGACTCCAGGTCCTCTCTATGCATCTGGGAAGGGCAAAAACAGCCTTCCCCACCCCCTCAGAGGCCCTCAATAGGCCCGAAACAGCCCATTTCCCAACTTCCAGTTGGACAGGAAATGACTTTTTTGCTGTCCCCAGCCTCCAGAGCCTCTCTAGGAGTCTAGAGAGAGGGTCTGGAGGCTGGGTACAGCAAAAAAATCACTTCCTGACCAACCAGGAGTTGGGAAATGGGCCATTTTGGGCCTCCAGAGGGCCTGGGGAAGGTTATTTTTGCCCTCCCTAGATGCATAGAGAGGATCTGGAGTCAGGTGAGAAAGAAAAACGGGCCTTCCCCACCCCCCGCAGGCCCTCCGGAGGCAGGAAACAGCCTGTTTCCCTACTTCTGGTGGGCCCAGAAGGACCAAAAATTAGCTGGCTGGTGTGTGCATGCGTGCTGGAACTCAACCGGCGTGCCCACTGATATGGCTACGCGTGTCCCATAGGTTCGCCATCACGGTCCTACAACATCTTGGATCTCCACAAGGGTCCTCTTTGTAGACTTTAGCTCCACATTCAACACCATCATTCCAGACACTCTTCTAACTAAGCTAAACCAGCTACAGCTACAGGTACCTGAACAGACTTGTAAGTGGATCACAAGCTTCCTAACAAACAGGAAGCAGCAGGTGAAGCTAAGCAGAATCACATCAGATATCTGTACAATTAGCACAGGGCCCCCCCAAGCCTGCGTGCTCGCCCTACTTCTCTTCTCTCTGTATACCAATAACTGCATCTCCAACAATCCATCTGTCAAACTACTGAAGTTTGCTGATAACACAACAATTATTGGTCTCATTCGAGACAATGATGAATCCATGATGAAGGGAGGTTGAACGACTAGCCTCGTGGTGCGACCGGAACAATCTGGAACTGAACACACTCAAAACCGTAGAAATGGTGGTAGACTTTAGGAGAAACCCTTCCATACTTCCACCTCTCACAATACTAGACAACACAGTATCAACAGTAGAAACCTTCAAATTTCTAGGTTCTACCATATTGCAGCATCTAAAATGGACAGCTAACATCAAAAACGTCATCAAAAAAGCACAACAAAGAATGTTCTTTCTGCGCCAACTCAGAAAGCTCAAACTGCCCAAGGAGCTGCTGAACCAATTCTACAGAGGAATTATTGAGTCTGTCATCTGCACTTCTACAAGTGTCTGGTTTGGCTCTGGAACCCAACAAGACAGACACAGACTTCAGAGGATAATTAGAACTGCAGAAAAAATAATTGCTACCAACCTGCCTTCCATTGGGGACCTATATACTGCACAAATCAAAAAGAGGGCTGTGAAAATACGTACAAATACCTGACATCCTGGACATAAACTGTTTCAACTCCTACCCTCAAAACGATACTATAGAGCACTGCACACAAGAACAACTAGACACAAGAACAGTTTTTTCCTGAATGCCATCACTCTGCTAAACAAATATTTCCCTCAACACTGTCAAACTATTTACTAAATCTACACTATTAATCTTCTCATCGTTCCCATTACCCATCTCCTTCCACTTATGACTGTAACTTTGTTGCTTATATCCTTATGATTTATACTGTAATTGATTGTTTCTTGATTGCTTAATTGTAGCCTATGACTATCATTAAGTGTTGTATCATTAAGTGTTAATTTGTACCCTATGACTATCATTAACTGTTGTAAGTGTTGTACCTTGATGAAGGTATCTTTTCTTTTATGTACACTGAGAGCGTATGCACCAAGACAAACTCCTTGTGTATCCAATCACATTTGGCCAATAATTTTTTTTATTTCATTCTATTCTAAATGTGGGCTGACTGCTGAAACCAAAATGTGATTGCGTGACTGCGGGGGGGGGGGCAGTAGTTGGATTTCAAATTCAGATCATAACTCCCTCTTTTGGGGGGTCCATTGCAACTTCAAACGGTCACTAAGCAATCAATCATTAAATGAGAACTACCTATACAGATAAAGAGACTCTCTATTAATACATATGTATAGTGATTTATCTGCCTCCTTCTCCTAACAATCACAATAAAATAATAAAATGAAAAACAAATGAAACAGTAAATGTAATTAGTTAGTTTGCTAGAACCATCCTTAGATTGAAAATTAGCTAGTATTACCTATCTTCTCTCTGGCCTCTTATTATCAAGAGGCAGCACACCGTTGGATGAAGACTAGTGCAGACCATAGGAATGGTCAATATACTGCAGTATTAGGCATTCATTAAACAAAATGCAAAAAAATCAAAGCTACAGTCTCCAGCAAAGGCAAAGAATGTTTATGGAATCCCATAAAACAACACAGCAAGCAAATTAAAATTCAATTTGATTTTTGAAGACCTGCTGGATGATGACTAGAAATAGTGGTCTTCCTGACATAGAAATGTCACAGAACTGAGTTCAGAACAAAAATGGATTCTGAAAATTTATTTCAGAATCATTATCTACTATGGGCAAATACCGCTTGGTACTGAGAGCAAAAGCAAGATAAAGCCTTCACCAAGGTTTAGCACTCTTTACTAGAGGCTCCATGTACTTGTATAATCTGGGTTACAGCTGAGGGAAGACTGGAGCCCAAGGGTTTATGTAAAGGGGATTGTTGGTTTAGGGCCACTTTTTTTGGGGAAGTTTGCTTTATTATTTTATATTCTTAATGCTAGTGTGAGCTGCCCAGAGTTATATGGTCAGCCATATAAATCTCGTAAAACTTGTAAATAAATAAAACATAATAACAACCATTCTGTTGCAAGACCTTATAAAAAAGGTAGAACATTCACCTGCAAATTATAATGACATAAATATGTAACTGCAAAGGACTCCCCTCCCCCGAGAAATAAATCTTGTACCATTTTCAGACCTCACAATGGCCTGCCAGCTGCAGATGTACCAAATTTGTACTATAATTTGTGCAATATATGTTTCCCCAGTTTGTGAAGAAATATAACTATTTTTGTTATGATCAACTAACCACAATTTTAATGGCAGAAAGAACAATTCAAACTGCAAAATGAATTCTGAAACATGATCCATTATTTTTTTGTTTTTCTGGTTTATATACAATAGAAACTCTCACTAATGTTGAACAGGTTGAGTCAATTGGCCAATAACTACAAAATCAGTTCAGCTATTGTAATTAAGTATAAATGCAATTTAATATTATTGCTCCATTATAACAAATGGGAAAAAAAACAAACTAAGACAGTCCATGAGAAACAAGTGTATGAAACAGAATCTGACACTATAGCCTATGTTGCCAAAAGTATAAATGGCAGGTTTAGGAAGAAGAAGGTGATACCGATAGCTGGCACCACTGAGGTTGAAAAGTCTTGCTTTAGACATGAAAGGAAGCTGGGTAACTTCGAGCCAAAAAGTCTCTCTCAGCTCAACTCACTTCATAGGATTATTATTAAGGGGAAAATAGATGAATAAGGTGTGTGTTGTGCAGTTTGCCATCTGGAGCCCTTTATAAAAATAATTAAGGCAGAATATAAATACATTACAAAATTGATACAAAAAACTGAATACTCCGAGTTGTAGGTGCTGGGGAATTTTGGTATCTATTTTGTGACTAATTTGGAGGAGGCTAAGAATTTCTAGTAATCATAATAAGTCATGTTTAGGAAGAAAAAGTTCCATTCTGTTACCTGGGAATTGCTAAGGACCATGTCACATTGATCATAAGGAGAAACTGTTGAAAACAAAATAATATAGGTAGTCCTTGACATACGCCCACAACTGAACCCAAGATTTCTGTTCTTAAACAAGACCATTGTTAAACGAGTTTTGCTGCATTTTACAATCTTTCTTGCCACAACTGTCACTGCAGTGAATCACTGCAGATGTTAAGTTAGTAACCACAATTGTTAAGGGAAAATAGCTTCCCCATTGACTTTGCTCATCAGAAAGTCACGAAAGGGGATCACATAACTCTGGGACACTGCAACCGCTATAAATATGAGTCAGTCACCAAGTGTCTGAATTTTGATCACATGACTAGAGGGATGCTGCAACAGTCTTAAGTGTGAAAAACTGCCATAAGTCACTAACTTTGAAGGGTCACTAAATCAATTGTTGTAACTTGAGGACTACCTGTACTATGTAACGCAAATGGCTGTATAATCCTTGCTGCAAAGCAGGAACACCTCTGAAGACTAGCCTGAAGATTAGATGCTTTGGAATCTATGTTAGGTGGATTTATGGGAACCCCTTTGCAATGTTTAAACTTACCTCTCTCCCTTTCCTTAATTACTGCTTTAATTTGCCTATCTGAGCCATTCTTTTTTCTCTCTCCCTTGTGCAATTTCTGCCAAAAGGAGGGATAGATTCTATATGTGGTTCCCTCTGCATATGTATCTGCGAGAATGGTTTGTGTATGCAAGCCTGAACTATGCAGATGGGTACTAATTAATTTTGTACACGGGTACCTTATTTTACAGGCAGTTAATTTAAATTAGCAATCATTATTCAACGTAATATAAATGTGTATTCTTACTCAGGCTCTGTCCTTTTTTTGAGAGTTTGGCCTTTTAAAGAAATCTGCATGATTCTCTATAACCACATTAAATTAAGAATCATCTTTCGTTGGTGCATCTCCCTTCTGATACACAACCAAAACACAATGTAGACTATATGTTTAATTTATTTTGGTTTTCAAGGAACAGGGACATCTCAAATCTCTCCCCCATGAGCATGAATAGATTGTCAAATTAGAGTTCTTGAAAGGATGGTAATTATATTATGATGGTATACCAAAACCACTAATACATGACTTAGATGTCTTGGAATGCATTGTGGTTGGTCTTACTAATCGCTGATGCTTTAAGTGGAACCGAAAATAGAGAACTTTGTAGGGCTGTCAATAAGACTTGTAGGTGACTTCTGTGATCTACTTCAAAGATCTTCATACTGAATTTGGAAGTTGAAGTATGAAATAGATTGCTAGAGATATGGAGAAAGAGGGCACAGCATAAATCTTATTATTAAGTTTCTAGCGTATTAAAAGTCTGCAGCAAAAAAAGTTTTCTTTAGCATGTTCTAAACTCAGCATGCTCGGTTGAGTAATTTTGTGCCATGAGGACTAATGTCCTCATTTCTTCTCCCCAAATTTAATTACTGAACTCTTAGGAGCTTATTTTTAATCAGTTTTTGTATGTAGGTTTGAATAAACTTACTTGCATTTGAGCCAGTTTGGATGATACCATTGGTGCAGAATTAGTTTATGGGGATTGTCTGATAATGCTTCTTATACAGTTAGTTTAGAGCAGTTTCATTTTTTGGCATCTGCAAACGTAGAATATTACAATTCTTTTCCTCGAATGTAGCTTGCAACTTCTAACTTTTAAGCAATGAAAGGTATCTTAGTTAATTTTAACGTCATCAGTGCTTTCCTGAGAAAGATGAAGGTGCTTTGTTTAAAGAAGACAATTATGAGATGTAATCTTCATAACATCCCTTGGAGCCAGACAATTTTAGGCCAGTCTGTACTGTTCCCTGGTTGACGAGGTGATTGAAAAGAGTGGTTGCTTCTGAAAGTAACAAGTTGACCATGTTAAGTCAGCTTCATAATGGGCTATGGGATAGAGGCTGCTTTTATTCCATTAATTCCGTTCCAAACTTCCATTAATACATTTCAGACTGATCTTTAGAAGAATTCATAGACACCATATTATACCAGTGCTAAAAGCACTGCATAGGCTGCCAATTTCCTACTGGACAAGATACAGAATGTTAGTTATTATCTTTCAAGCCCACTGGCTGCCAATTTATTTCTGGGCAGGACACAAAATGCAGTTATTATCATCAAGCAGTTATTCAAGTGCCCTATGGCACTTGAATTAAGCCTGAGAGAATATTTTTTTTGTAAGTCTTCCCCTTGGTTTACACACTTTTGCTTTATGTGAATTCAGTAATTTGCAACTAATTGTTTTTGACCAAGAGTATTTGGATAATGTAGTGCTTAAGACTAAAGCTGTAAAACTTATGAAATGCATATGTCGATGCAGCTGGAATTACCAAATCTGACACCACAATCTGTCATTCTTTTTCTTCCATTCTTTCAAGATCACTTTATCTGGATTTGGTTTTAACTAATTCTTTTTTAAAGAGAATGAAATCCTAATATAAAGCAAAGGAAGACTGCCCCCCCCGCCAATCTATCTATTTGTGTATCTCTGTATCTAGCTATCATCTATCTATCTATCTATCTATCTATCTATCTATCTATCTATCTATCTATCATCAATCATCTATCTCATTTTTAAACTGCTCATCTTCATCACTAGGGACTATATGACTTACATTTACCTTGAAGTAATCTAAATCAGTTCACCTATAGTTGCCCTAGGCTCATGTCACAATAAGCTGTCTATGTTGCCATTCCAGACTTTAGAATGCACACACTAAAGTTCAGAACTTTACCCTCTTTACTGACTTTTTAAAAAAGTTAAATCAGGCTTTATATTCCTGATTTTAAGTGTTCGCAATAGTTACTATTTTATTTAAACAATGATTTTGATTTATTGTAATGTATAACAGTTCTTAATAATTGGTAGTCAAATATGTTCAATAAAAAAAACCCAGATAAAATATGAATTATTTTGCTGAATCAGATCACTGCGTAGTGGCACAGTGGTTAGAATGTAGTATTGCAGACTGGATCAAGGTTGACTCAGCCTTCCATCCTTCCGAGGTCAGTTAAATGAGGACTCAGATTGTTGTGGGCAATATGCTGACTCTGTAAACCATTTAGAGAGGGCTTTAAAGCACTGTGAAGCAGTATATAAGTCTAGGTGCGATTACTACACTGATTAGTGTTCCCAATATGTTATGCAACTTACTGTTCCATTAAATTATAATCTAACAATTGATATTCATTTGTGCTTTTTAACTGAAAAAATGGGCAATGTGATACTTTTTAGTAATGAAGATTATGAACATAAATGTTTTATACCATGAATCTTTTGAATAAGGAATTTATGGATGTCTGTTTATATATTCCTCCATTTAGTTCAAAAGTAGTAGTAAACTACTACAGCTGATCTGCTTTGTGGGGCTTGAGGATTTTGCCCAAAAGTTTGTCTGAATGGCTTCATTCACTGAAAAGGTAAAATAGCCTTAATTGGCATTGGTTTTCCATCATGGCTGCATTTGCAAACCTGTTCTAAAGCAATTAAGTTAAATTAAATTTCCAATATTTCAATGCCCAGTTTTAGATTTATCCATTAATCTTACTGACATTTTTATCTATCATCTATTATTTCAATCCAAATTAAAACTAATTCAGCAAATGGAGCAAAAACTCAATAACACAAGTCTAAACTTCGCAACAAGCAGATATCTACTAGATAATTTCACATTACGAAATATAAAAGTTAATGTTCTGACTGTTTCATTAGCTAGCGTTAAAAAAACTAAACAACTAATTACTTCAGAATCCCAGGGATATTAGCAGTATAATAGCATGACAACATCTTATACTGTAATGTGGTTCAGTTTGCTTTTTAATCAATTCAACCAGTTTTATATCTTTAATGATAGTACAGAAAAGGAAATACTAATGAAAATTTTTCCAATCATTCTGAATTCAAAAATTGATTCTTACTTAATATATTTACTAAGTATCATTTCAAAGAATCTTCCTAATATTGTTATGTTTTCTTTCCTCTTTCCCATTTTCAGATGCAAGTAACAAGAAACCATTCTTATTTACATAAGTTTTTAAAATGTAAAAGTTTTTATGTTTGATTCCATTTTTTCTCACAATGCCACTACAGGTAGTCCTCAAGTTACAACCACAGCTCAGCCCTAAAATTTATGTTGCTATGTGAAATGTTTGTTAAGTGAGTTTTCCCTCATTTTACAACTTTTCTTGCCATAGTTGTTAAAAGAATCATTGCATTTGTTAAGTTAATAACATGGTTGTTAAGTGAATCTGGCTTCCCTATTGACTTTGCTTGTCAGAAAGTTGCAAAAGGGGATCACATGACCCCAGGATTCTGCAACTGTCATAAATATGAACTGGTGGCCAAGCTTCTGAATTTTGATCATGTGACCATGGGGATGCTGTAACGGTTGTATGAAAAACTGTCATAAATCACATTTTTCAATACTGTTGTAACTTTGAACAGTCAGTAAATGAACTGTTGTAAGTCAAGGACTACCTATATAAGATAGTTTAATTTTATATTGGCAATCTACTTACAGCTACATAATAAAGGTCTGAATTAAAATCAAGAATTCTGCAAAATTTGTTCATAAGCTGATGAGATATTGAATTAAATGATCGGGGACATTCATTCATCTATCAAGCAGTGGCAAGTTCCTGGAACATACAATAGCCTTTTGGATAAAGTGTTTAATTAGATGGTTGGTTGCGATTAACTTTTACTGAACTGAAAACAGGCACAATGAGATTATTATGAAAAATAAGTAAAAAGGGAAGAAAGTTGAGGTATGTGGTTTACACCTACCTTTCATCTAATTTTCTCCCTTGCTTTGTATAATTTTTCACTAGCAGAATTGAAAAACCTTTTTAGCTTGGATGGATGAAGCATCACACATATATTGTTCATGTAACTATGGTAACCTACAAATGACACCAATGTTCCTGTTTTATACACAAATGAAAGGACAGCTGTGGGGATCACATGCTTGCCAGAAAGAATGATATCTATGAATGCACCAGTGTAGAATAGTGGTAAAAATGTTGGATTGGAAAACACAGGTTCAAATCAACCCTTAGCTATAAAGCTTACTGGATGACTTCAAACCAATCTATTTCTTAGCTCAATCTACCTCACAAAGTTGTTGTTGGGGAATAAAAATAAACATGGAGGACTGTGTCAAAGTCTTGAAGGAAAGGTGTGACGTAATTCCAAGAAATAAATTAATAAATTGGTATAACCTTAGTCTCAAATTTACAACTTTTGTTTCTTAACTAAAGGTCTTCAAAAATATATAAATTAAAGCTGCAGTGGAGGCAACATTTATTCAAAATATCCATGGCCTTTACTTCTATTTATGTGGTATCTATTTTCTAACTGAATATGAATGACAGTTTGGGTGAAAGTTTGCACCCAGCTCACATTTTCTCTTCCTTTGTTATAAATTAAATGGACCTAATGAATTTTAAGCAAATTAAACTCTGAGGAAGATGGGCAGTTTAGAAATTGGATGAATAGATGCTTAATAATAAAAGCCATATTGTTAGAAATCCTCCACAGCCTCAAATTACATACTTTTTCTAATAATTTCTAGGATTTAAGTAATTAAAAGGTTTAGGGAATTTCCAGCTGCTAATACTGTCCAGACTAGTAATATAGATTTCCCCCCTAATTTCAGCTATGCTTAATTCAAGTATAGAAAACAAACCCAAATTTTCTATTGGACTGGATAGTATAAATTACATTTAGCCAAAATGATATTGAGATCTCCTTATGATGCATTACAGGAACCTAGTTAAATAAATCAATTATCTTCCTCATTTATTTAAGTTATTTCCAAAACAGGGATTTTTATAATTATATGAAACTTAGAGATGACTACTTTGACCACTTCTTTCAACTTTAGCAAACTCAGATTAGAACAGAAATAATTTATGGCTTCTGTACCATATTAAATTGCAGTGCCCCTTTATAATTTATGAAGCCAATAATAAAAAACATACTTTCACTATCACATTACATGAAATTTATCATTCCATCTTCATGAAGAACTTACCTTCATCTCAAAAGTCAGGAGTTAAAGCATTCTGTTACTGAAACTCCATTCCTGTATAAACTTCACTGCTTCTGGCATGAAACATTAACTACCAACAAAGCCATGAACAAGTATACTACAAAAATGTGTCATGAACTAACACCATTAGAGCAACAAAAGGGAAGATTTCTGGACATCTATTGTATTGTATACTTATTATAAAAAGACTAAAAATGGAGGTACTAGTTCACTGAAACCAATTCCATGATTATGGTCTAATTAGGAGAGGAAAATCAACCTTCAAATAAGGTGCCACAGATTCAAACATTTATTTTTAGAAAGATTTTCCCAATTTTTGGTCTCCATTATGTTTTTTGAACTAGAACTCCTGCCATGCCTGAATGCTGGTCATATTATTTCAGGCTGCATGATGTCTAGAATACCTGAAGGCCATCAAGCTGGGAAATGTTGATCTAAAAGGAATGTAAGAGGAAAGCTGGAGGGCAAATCTGGACTTGGAGAATTAACGGTTGGCTAAGTCTGTCACAAAAAAGGAGATCACTGAGCACAGAGACCATCTGTGTGTCTCGTCTCTTTCAGTAGACTTTTGCTTTGTAATTGACTTTAGTGACCCATTTATTAATTTTATAGGATTTTAAAACTTTTTGCATCCCATTAGTCACCTTGAATTCTCACTTCGGTAACAAAGTGGGACATAAGTCAATCAATAAAAGTATAGTCAGAATAAACGCTCATTGACTTCAACCGAGATCTACTCCTAATAGGGAACAGGATTTCAGCTTCACTCAAACATGTAAAATAGCAGACAACATCTGTTATGCTTTTCCACACAATAATGTCATGACTAAGACAATGCTCCCCCTTCCCCAGTTCTTTGTGTAGACTTCTTCAGTAAGGCCTTGGACCAGAAGGGTTAACTGTTTTCTTGGTAAATAGAGTCTTTTATTTTAGCTATACAGCTCAACAAAAGAGGCAGCAACTGGTGCCTTGTGTGCAAGGAGGCATATACATCCACATTCACTGCATGGTTTTGTCTAATTGGGCTGCACAATATCAAAAGGTGAAATACGCAGGCTATACACAAACAAATGTTTAGGAGTCATGAAGGAAAACCTTAAACTCTCCCTAAATAAAACATTTTTTTTTAAAAAAAGGTCACTATTAAAAAGCTACCTTTTAGGGTATTATCTTATCTGGTTTGGATATAAGAAAGCCAGCTGCATCTTTTATTTGGAGTCAGTGTCTTGAACATAAGTGAAAGAGGGAATGTACAAAAAACCACTAGAATAAAACAGAAAATCTATTCAGGACAAAGGTCTTACAGTTTTAAATAAATAACATAAATACTTCTGTAAAGTATTTAGAAAGTGTTATATATATTCTAAAAATAATGCACAGACAGCATTACATTAAAAATTTGCAGAGCATAATATTGGCTAGAAATAGTTTTGTAAATAAATATATGTTCTGCTCATTTCATTTATCAAGGAAAGAACTGGTTGTACATTGATAATATAATATTGGGCAAAACCAAAGAAAGAATTGGAAAATGAAAGTTGAAAGTTTGGTCCTATTTCAGCCCAAAATAAAATTTATACTTAACTACATATTACTAAATTCATGTCTTCTTTCGAATAATTAGAATTTTGTTCCACTAAAAGAAAAAGGCTTTCCTTGGAACTGGATTCTTTTTCAATATGAAGGCCTCTTCTTCAACTTTGCCTTCTGAAGTGACCTTGTGAAAGGCCTAAAGTCCTCACCTCAAAAAATCTCACACTTGACTTCCAGGTTTTGGTTTCTGCATAACACTTTAAGCATGCAAGTTCATAGGCAGATGTTATCTTCACCTTCTCTTAAGCACTCTTGATCATTTCAACAAATTTGGAAAGATAAAAGGAGTCTCTTTGCACTTTAAAAGCAACCTGGAATCAGTAAGTTACATTCCCCCCCCAAACAGAGTACAGTATGTTTAATTGCATAATGGTCAGCTATCCCAGAGAGAAAGCCATATAAATTTCTAAGCAAAAAGGTGGGGGGAATCCTCACACTGAGCCTTTATGCCATTTTCTTAAGGTCTATTGTTAAACCGAAGCCTCCTTGTCTGTTTAAATACCTCCATGTGAATGGATGAGCAAGACATCTGCCAGGGTCCACCCACATTTGCATGCAAATCAGATATTTATGGAGCCACACATGCTGGTCCCTGGACAGGCAACACCAGTCACTCCCCAGACTAAATTGGAATCAAAAAGTTCAGCCTCCTGCTTCTGCTGTGGGGTAGACTTTATTAGGCTTTTTAGTGGAAATTCATTAAAAAGCAGAAGGGGTAAATTAGGGAGGAAACTGCAAAAGACAGAAGCAAAATGCATCTTAGAGAAGAAGGAAAGAACTAAAGTCAAGTCCATGCCACATGACCTTCTAGAAAGCAATCTTGCTGCACAAATTCTCTCCCTGCAATTTTTAAAAAAAAAAATATTTGCGGCCAAGAGAGCTTAAGAAATATCCATCCTGAACAGGTCATATAATAAGAGCCCAAGGCAACTTTTGGACTTTTTGGACAACTTTCTTGATATTGATAAAATGGTTCAATGTGCAAACAGGACAATACACAGATCACATGTTTTTTGTTTTGTTTTTTCACAAAGGAGGAGGAATCAGTCTTTAGACTGAAACCTTCAGACCAGGAATCTGGCTCTCCAGAATTTTAGAAGAAATATATATATATAAAGAAGGGAGGGAGGGAGGGAGCCACCATTGCTTCTCTCCCACCACAAAGGACACTAGCTGGCAAACTTTCCACACTTTGTCTGCCCGGACTAAATTATAGCTGGCAGGAACAGCTCCCTTTAGACTCTCCACCAGCTGGATAGAAGACACAGTAACTCTTTGAAATCCGCAGGCACACCGCTCATTCCCCCCCCCCCAGCCGCCCCGATTCTTTTCCCCTTCGGGTGAAGTAAGCGGGCGATGGGGTCCTTTAATTGCTTCTTCGTTAACGGAGGCGAATCCTTTCAGCCGGCCCTACCCCGGTTCTTCTCTCCACCGTCAGCCTCCGGGAGCGTTTGGGACCTTCGCGTCGCTCCCGAAAATTCTCCCAAGCGCGGAGTCCCCCCAGACAAAACCTTTCCAAAGAACAAGCAGCAGCAGCTGCTGCTGCTTAGGTGACACACATCTCGCTCGCATCCCTCGGGGAACTCGCGCGCGGCTCCTTCCCTGAGAAAACCCATCACCTTACATGCATTGAAGGCGCCTAGCTCTTCTCTTTTTTTCTTCTTCTTCTTTTTCCTTCTCTCCCCAGTTTCTCGCTCCCTCGCTCGCCCACCTCCTCCTGGCACAGCCACGCGCTCCCTTTTCTTGCACTCACTCCGTCGCACTTCGGACTTTTCCGTTAACACACACACAGACATACACACAAAGCCCGCCGCCTCCCCTCTTGCCCCGCTATCAAGAACAGAAACCAGCACTTACCTAAAGGGGGAAGGGCACGAGCGGCAGACCAGAGGGGGAAACCGCTCTTTGGGTCTCCCCATGCAGAGCTCCCCCCGGAGCGATACTCCCCGGCCCTGCCCGGGGGAGGGGAGGGAGAAAGGGGGGGGGAAGGTATTGTACAGGTGCCACCACCCTTGGAGCAAGAGATGGTGCGAAAGATGCCTAATACTGTGATTCCATCCGTTCAAGTTTGAAACGCTTCGACCCGACGAAAGGGCAAGAAAAGCGGGAACGCCGGCCAGGCGTTGCCCTCTCCTTCTCCACGCGCTGTAATTCCCACTCGGAAAAGCCGCGGCTGGTTAGTTCCCCCCAATCGCCTTTTTTTCTTTTCTTTTTTTTTTCTTTTCTTTCTGCCTTCCTTTCTTCCCGCTGTTTATCCGCTCCGCTCAGCTTTTGCCTCCTGCCGCCTCCTTTCCAAAGCTCCCTTTGCCCAGCCCGCAGCCGGCGTGCAGCTGGTGTAAGCAAAGCGAGTCAGGTGACGAGCCGGATGCCCATTGGCTGCCCTCCCTCCGGCTCTCCCCCATCCCCCCCCCGCCTCCCGCCTCAATACACCAGAGACCCTTAAGGCCGACACCATCTGCACGGGCTGGAAACAAAGAAGGAAGAGGCCGCCTGGCTTAATAGGGCCGGGTGCCGCTCTTGGCCTGTCGGAACTGTGTGGGAACGGAGGGGCTGAGGGAAGGAAAGAAAGAAAGAGAAAGAAAGAAAAAAAAAGAGAGCCGTCTTGCTCCCCTCCCCACCCACCCCTTCCCGGTCTCTGGCTCTGGGGCCTGAGCGAGGGGGCCGGGTGTTGCTCCTCTCGTTTTGTGCTGGAGGCTGGCAGACAATGCGCGAGGGAGGCAACAAAGGCGAACAAAGCTGGCCGAGGGAGAACGCGCTGAGGGTTAACCTGAGCGTGTGTGTGTGTGCGCGCGCGTGTGTATATAAAAAAAATACATGCTCTAGCATAGGGGTTTGTTTGGGTCATTTTCAAACGGTGCGCTTTTCGCCGGGTCCCAGAAAGCTGGGGCGGCTGGCTCGCTTTAAAATGCTTTTATTTATCACAGGGATCCATGAAGGGGTTGGCTGATACCTTAATGAGAGAACGGCGTACAGCGGCGTCTTTTTTTCTGGCTTGTTTGTTAGCCTTATTGATAATTCTGCTCTCAGGACAGGGAACTAGCGCGCAGTTTGCGGTACTACTGTACAAGATAAGAGAGGCTACATTTTGTACGGTGGACCAAAAACAACAACAACAACAAACCACCCACACCAGTAATACTTGAGAAACCGTTTTTAAAGATGTTCCTGGGGCATTACTTAAAAGATAACCGGAAAGTGAGAATTCCACACTTAAAAGAGGGCTACTCATCCAAAGGTTTTATCTCTGGTGGTCAAGAGACTGATGGAAGAAAGAACTTTAGATTTAGATGGATTTAGATTGAGATAGATTTAGATCCAGGCGGTTTTATACCTACCGCTAGTGCCAAGAGCAGATGAGTAATCTGTGAAAGCACCTTGATTCTGAATAATCTTTAGATTTCTTCCTGGTGGTAGAGGCAAGGAACAGCTTCACTCAGTTCCATCTGGTTCCCACCTGGACCTGATTACAGCACTTAGACATTGACAAGTATTCTCCCTTGAAACTTCTGTTGGTGCATCAAGACTGCTTACCAATAAAAATAGTCCATTTGCAATGGACAATGTCCAAAATTGCTTTTGATAGTGAGATGGGTGCAGTGGTGAAATCCAATTTTTTTTCTACCAGTTCTGTGGGCGTGGTGTGGTGTGGCTTGGTGGGCATGACAGGGGTAGGATACTGCAAAATCTCCATTCCTACCCGACTCGGGGGCCAGCCAGAGGTGGTATTTGCCAGTTCTACAAACTACTCAAAATTTTCATTACCGGTCCTCCGAACTGCTCAAAATTTCTGCTTCCGGTTCTCCAGAAACTCAGAACCTGCTAGATTTCACCCCTAGATGGGTGGCATATAAATTAAATAAATAAAAAAAATATTGAGGCAACATCATGCTCTTACTGAAAGACCAGAGCAATTTGGTCTAGTGGTTAAGGCACCAGGCTACAAAGCAGGAGACCTTGTGTTCTACTCCCACCTTAGCTATGAAACCCTTTGGGCCAGTCACTCTTTCTCAGCTCAAGTCACCTTACAGGGTTGTTGTGGAAAAAATAGGAGGAGGAAGGTATGTTGGATACGGTCTCTGCCTTGAGTTACTTGTTAAAATAATAGATGGGATACAAATAAATACATTCATGAAGCTGTCTTAACTTTTAAGGCCTCTTGATGACTGAAGGACATCCCCCTCCTTTTTCTTTTAAATATGAGTTACTGCACTCTTACCATACTTTTTCTAAAAAGTCCCTGCTTTTTAATTTCAGCACCACATTACATACATCTTGCTGATCAAGCATGAATTCATCTAATACGTTTTTTGCCATTAGCACATTAATACTTAAGTGGTGTATTTTTTCTGGATCTCTCCCATACATGCTTCTTTTTATTTCCCTCTTTTATTGAATAAAAATTATAAATATACAATAAAAATATAAATATATTGTGAAATTTGCAGTGATTAAAATCAAACAGTTCAAGCCTAGTTCATCTAGGGGCTATGAAACCAGTCTTCAGTAGAACAGAAATTAAATTACTTCGAATAAAGAACTATTAATCCTATTTGACGTTAAAGCAGAATGAAGCAAAACTGTCTTTACCTGAAGGAAAACAGAAAGACTAAGTATAGTTCCTTAATGAGGGGCTTTCATATAATTGGAGAAATACCATGCATTCTCGCGAATATGATCATACTTATTTTATTTATTAAAAATATTTAATTTCCGAAAAAAAATACAAAATTACAACAAAAAGGAGAAAATGGGGGAAGGGGGCAACCTGGAAAGTTTAGAAAATGACACAAAAAGCCCCCAAAGTAACATATAGGAAGGAAAAGTTAACTTCCAACTCCCTTCGATTCAAATAGAGTTATAAAATGATTTCCCTTATTTTAAAATATAAAAGATGCATAAAACAAACTTTTTAAGGACTATCGGTGCAGAGCATGACAGAACATCTATGAAGCTGCTCTGAAACTATTAGCAAATTTATACGGGTGTAAGAAATGTATCACGTAACCATTGTCCCTCATCATGAAAGAGTTGCATCCTACATTGTGATAGTTTTCTTGTCAGTGTCACAGAACTGAACTTTAAGGCAAAATATCCCAAATGACCTTCAGATCAGTGGTGAAATTCAAATTTTTTTACTACCAGTTCTGTGGATGTGGCTTGGTGGGCGTGGCTTGGTGGGCATAGCAGGGGAAGGATATTGCAAAAATATCCATTCCCACCCCACTCTAGGACCAGCCGGAGGTGGAATTGCTGGTTCTCCAAACTACTCAAATTTCCACTACTGGTTCTCCAGAACCTGCTGGATTTCACCCCTGCTTCAGATATCTTTAATTTGCTACTCCATTCGCTCCTTCGTTTGCCAATTCTGTGCAGTATAGTGAGAAAAGAGACTGTTGAATACAGGAACCTGCTTCGTTCCTGTATTCCTACCAGCCCTTTAACATGAATCTGTTTAAGATCTTCTGACATAAACAGGAAAGAGCAGGAACTCAGAGGTCTCTGAGTGAAGTTACATAGTTAACCTTACTGAAAACAACGGTATCCTCAATTAGTGTCAGCAAGAGTTAGCTCTCCAGGAAATCCAATTTATTACCTAAAAAGAACTGGGTTATACATTGTTTGTAAAGGGCAGAGGGGCATGTAGAGAGAGTCAGATTTAATCCAGGCTTCCCAGAAGTGACAGTTTATCAATTAATATGTTCCTTGGTAGTTGGGGTACTCTCCATCCTAAATTTTATTTTTTAAAGAGTCTTTTAATTAAGAAGAATACAAAACTGTATTCATTTGTTTGCAAAGCAAAGTACTAACTTCAAGCATATTCTATATTTAAAATGCCCCTAAACCCCATTAATATTCATAGAAAATAAAACTGTGCAGCTGCAACCTGGTATTTTGTTTGCCTCTTGATATATCAGTGGGGTAACTGAAAAAGGTGCTTTTTCAAAAGGCAACTGGACTTCATTTTACCTTGAAAACATTTCACTTCCCATTCAAGAAGCTTTTTCAGTTCTGATTGATTGGTGGAGGATGGAAGGATTTATAGAATAGAATTTAGAATAGAATAGAATTTTATTGGCCAAGTGTGATTGGACACACAAGGAATTTGTCTTGGTGCATATGCTCTCAGTGTACATAAAAGAAAAGATACGTTCATCAAGGTACAACATTTACAACACAATTGATGGTCAATATATCAATATAAATCATAAGGATTGCCAGCAACAAGTTATAGTCATACAGTCATAAGTGGAAAGAGATTGGTGATGGGAACTATGAAACGATTAATAGTAGTGCAGATTCAGTAAATAGTCTGACAGTGTTGAGGGAATTATTTGTTTAGCAGAGTGATGGCCTTCGGGAAAAAACTGTTCTTGTGTCTAGTTGTTCTGGTGTGCAGTGCTCTATAGCGTCGTTTTGAGGGTAGGAGTTGAAACAGTTTATGTCCAGGATGCGAGTGATCTGCAAATATTTTCACGGCCCTCTTCTTGATTCGTGCAGTATACAGGTCCTCAATGGAAGGCAGGTTGGTAGCAATTATTTTTTCTGCAGTTCTAATTATCCTCTGAAGTCTGTGTTTTTCTTGTTGGGTTGCAGAACCGAACCAGACAGTTATAGAGGTGCAAATGACAGACTCAATAATTCCTCTGTAGAATTGGATCAGCAGCTCCTTGGGCAGTTTGAACTTACTGAGTTGGCGCAGAAAGAACATTCTTTGTTGTCCTTTTTTAATGATATTGTAACATCCTCAATATTTTAAATACTGTATCCTCAATAGAATATTTAACAACACACACACACACCCCAAAAAGTGAAGAGATGTACAATACTACAATATATACATGGCATGTGATTAGTAACCCAGAAAACAATTTGTTAGAGTTATGGCTTGTTCATATCAAGTTTCTTAGTGCTCTTTTCAAGAAATTGATTTAATTTCCATTAACAAATGTGTGCCACAAAATTCTGCATGGGAGTGAGAGCTCTCCCATTAGGTAAAATAAAAGAATCAAAATCAGTTCCAGGTTCCATTTGAATCTGCTACCTATACAAGAACCAAATCAAAAGATTTTTTTGAAATGATCAGTTAATTTTTAATTGAAATAAAAATTAGAATTAGCTAGCAAAATTGCTGATCAAGTATTAAAATCAGAGGGAGAACTGTTGGATGGAAACAGGCTTTTTTAGAACAATATAGGATGGCTGAGCCTTAACTCCTTGTTCAAAAGCAAAGTCGGGTAAAAGTATTTCTAGAGACGTTGAAACTCCCATACGTTACTATAATAATGTAGGTCTTGGCATATTCGGGTCTTTTCCTGTGTAAAGTTGAGAGTATCTTGGCGACGTTTCGACGAGGTCTCACTCATCATCTTCAGGCTGGTGTTTTCAGTTTCGTGCTTGTGCGAGCAAAGCGTGGTCGGAGCTGCCGTCTCTCTATAAATACTGGTGGGGAGGTAGGGAGTGTTGCTGTGAGTGGGTTGGTTGGCTGTGTGGTTGCATCTTGATTGGTAGATGGAGTGGGTGTTTGCAGATTGGTAATTATTACAATTCTGATTTTACAATTCTAAGTATTTTATTGTTTTATTTTCTCATCCGAGGGTTGTAATAAAATTTTCATTTGATAATAGAGAAGAGGGTATTTCAATTGACAAATCAATTAGCGGATAAGGAGGACTGGGCTGCCATGACTACTTTCTGGAAGGGTTCCTCCACTATGCGATGAGTAGGAAGCACAAAAAGCAAAGATGATCTCCCTGCTAGGTGGTACCAGGCCAGGAGAGCAAAGACAGCACATCAAACCAAATGTTGAAGTTCTGGTTAATGAAAGATACTAGCAACTACATAGACTGAGATGCTCTGTTTTGTAAGGAGCTATGTTTTACATGAAGATTTTTGTAATTTCATATATTTATGTATATATATTTTTTATTCATTAGAGAATTTTGTATTTATGCATGCAAAACTTCAGTACTGGGTTCTTGGGCTAATGAATTAATCTGTCAACTGTCCAGTTGGTGAAACCAGAAAAAAGAACTCCTGGGACATTATTTTACCAAAAGTATAAAACTTCATTGAATAAACCACATTGGCACAGAAGAAGCGAACCCAGCTCTAGGTTTTCTGCACAAAAGCAAGCATAGTTAATTCCCCCTTTTCCCTACAGGCCACCTACAGTCCAAGCCGTCCACCAATCACTCCTGTTCATTTTGTTATGGGAAACAGTCAGCCTACCCAGGACATCTGCTTGGTGTGTCCTTAAGATGCCAGCAAGGTCCCACACAGTGCCATTGGATCAGTGGTAGGTTGCTATCGGTTCGCACCGGTTCATGTGAACCGTTAGCAAAAATATGGCCAAGGTCGCTGAACCGTTAACGATGACCAGCTGGCCACGCCCCGAACCGGTCTCCCAGTCGCCACTCGCTCGCCCCAGCTGCCATGTTCATCGCTGCCATGTTTTTCGCGCACGTGCATCCCATTGCCTTGCAAGCCCGATGACGATGTGGGAGTGCCTGGCCTCCCAACGTCCCCATCCCCACCCTCTGGAATGGCAGCAGCAGCTCTGGAAGAGAGCAGAAACAGCCTCGTGTTGTGCTACCTGGCTGCCTTGGGAGCAAGGGGGATAAAGAGGCCAGCTGGCAGCCCAAAGCATTGCTTGTTTTGCTCTCCCATCTCCGCTCTTGCAAGTTTCACTGCCCTTTCTCTTTCTGTGTGGACCTCCAGATCTTTGAGACTGCAGCTTCTCCCTAAATGAGAAAGCTGGCTGCAAAATGAGGGGAGCCGAGAAAAAGCAGGAGAAGCGGGTGAGCAAAGCAAGCGAGTGAACCTTTACCTGCTGGCCTCCTTATTTCCTCTTGCTCCTGAGTGAAAAGGAGGGCAGGGAAAAAAAGCAGAGGGTGCCCCTTGTGCACATGTCTCCTGGGCTTTGCCTGTATGCGCTGCCTCTAAAGCAGAAGTCTTCAAACTTGGCAGAATTCTGGGAGTTGAAGTCCACAAGTCTTAAAGGCGCCAAGTTTGAAGACCTCTTGTCTAAAGCAGTGAGTTAAAAAAACGAGGCCGGGGGGCGGGGGAAAAGAAAAAATGGCTATTGTCAGGGCAAGCCAAACAGCTGTTGCTCTGGAAGGACGTGCGTAGTTTGGTCACTTTTGCTTCCCCTCCGTTAAAGCCCATGCCTCAAGAAAGAGAAGAGGGGGCTTCAGCCCTGCAGGTACCGCAAGTGGAATGGCAGGCTTGTGGGGGAGGGGGAAAGAAAAAGAGAACAAGATCACAACAAGGGGGGGGGGGAAGAGGAAGGGGCAGTTGTGATGTTGGTGCTCAGGGCCGCGATGTAGTCTCAAACCCCTTCCTGTGCCGGGGAAGTGGATGGCTCTGTCATCTATCAGGTTTGTATGTGTGCACGCGCACACACACACACACACACATACACACACACAAGAGAGAGAGGGGGGGGAGAAGGAGAGCGATGAGAATGAGAGAGAGAGAGAAAGCGAATAAGAGAGAGAGGGAAAAAGAGGGAGAAAGATGAGAGGGGGAAGAGAAAGAGAGATAAGAAAGAGAGAATAGAAGAAAAAGAGAGGGAGAAAGATGAGAAAGTGAGAAGGAGAAAGAGAGAGATGAGAACAGAGGGACAGATGGAGAAAGAGAGAATAAGAGAAAGGGAGGGGGAACAAAGAGAGAGATAAGAAAGAGAGAAAGGGAATAAGAAGAAATGGGTGGAAACTAATGAAGAAGCATCTTAGAACTAAGGAGAAATTTCCTGACAGTTAGAACAATTAATAAGTGGAACAACTTGCCTTCAGAAATTGTGAATGCTCCAACACTGGAAGTTTTTAAGAAGAGATTGGGCAACCATTTGTCTGAAGTGATGTAGGGTTTCCTGCCTAAGCAGGGGGTTGGACTAGAAGACCTCCAAGGTCCCTTCCAACTCTGTTGTTATTATTATTATTATAACTTGCCTCCAGAAGTTGTAAATGCTCCAACACTGGAAGTTTTTAAGAAGAGATTGGGCAACCATTTGTCTGAAGTGATGTAGGGTTTCCTGCCTAAGCAGGGGGTTGGACTAGAAGACCTCCAAGGTCCCTTCCAACTCTGTTGTTATTATTATTATTATAACTTGCCTCCAGAAGTTGTAAATGCTCCAACACTGGAAGTTTTTAAGAAGAGATTGGGCAACCATTTGTCTGAAGTGATGTAGGGTTTCCTGCCTAAGCAGGGGGTTGGACTAGAAGACCTCCAAGGTCCCTTCCAACTCTGTTATTCTATTCTATTCTAAATCTATTTCTATTATAGCTTTGTTTTTTTTTCCTAAACTTTATTAACTTTTTAAAAGCATAAATTCCTACACCACTTCAGACAAGTGGTTATCCAACCTCTTCTTAAAAACTTCCAGTGTTGGAGCACTCACAACTTCTGGAGACAAGTTGTTCCACTGATAAATTGTTCTAACTGTCAGAAATTTCTCCTTAGTTCTAAGATGCTTCTTCATTAGATTCCACCCATTTCTTCTTATCCTATCCTCAGGTGCTTTGGAGAACAGCTTGACTCCCTCTTCTTCGTGGCAGCCCCTGAGATATTGGAACACTGCTATCATGTCTCCCCTAGTCCTTCTTTTCATTAAAGTAGACATGTCAATTAGAACACTTGCTAAGCAACCGGCCATTAAGCGAGGACCACTTGTATTTGGTTTGTCTTAAGAGTTCGGAGCTGTATGGAATCTGGTTTCCTTTGACCCTTTGGAGGATTGCAAAAGGTCCGGATGGGGGAATCCTTGTAGGGGGAACTAGCATTGTGACCATCTAACCACACCCACACAGTCACATGACCAACAAGCCACACCCACCAAACAAGCCACACCCACAGAACTGGTAGTAAAAACATTTGGAACCCACCCCTGCAATGGATGTTTGAATACCATTCTCTTACCCTTGCATTCCATCCACCCCACTCCCTGATATTGTCAAGATGTGAGCGAAAGAAAACTGTAGGTTAAAGTGTGAATCAGTTTTGACATAATCGTCTTTTGGCACTTGTGATGATTTGAGTTTGAGATCTCTGCTCAGGGTGCAAAAAAGTGGATGGATGAATTGGGGAAGGGAAACAAATTAGCCTCATATATATATAACATTTCAGATTTTTGCACTGATAAATGCCTGGGTAGCCTCCTGACTAAGGATGAATTCTTGGGAGAATAAGAAATCATTTCACTGTATAGAAGAAGCCACTTGTTTTTCAAGCCAAGCACATAATATATGAAAAGCCTTGACTCAAGAACAATTTAGGGAATGCACTAAATAATATACTACCATTTATAGATTTTGTTATATATACATTATAAATAATTAAATGTCTGTGCCAGATTTTTCCATTTTGCAGGATGGGATTTATTTTAATGGCTTGCTAAGAAAAAGCCAAACAAACAGTTGTCAAGTGTCAAGTAGCAGCTGAAACCACAAATAGCTTGAGAAACCCTTCTGGCATCACTGCATCCAACAATTGCTTATTCTAGACATGGTGTTTATTTATTTTATTTATTTATTTATTTTGTCACAACAATATATATAAGCATCACACAAAAAGATTATATAGTACATAAACATATATATGAAGAAATATTAGGAGGTATAAGCAAAAATTCTATTCTATTCTATTCTGTAAGAAGAAGAAGAAAAAATAAAAACAATAGGACAGGAACGGTAGGCACGTTTGTGCCCTTATGGTCCTCTTAGGAATGGGGTGAAGTCAATAGTAGAAAGTTTTTGGTTAAAGCTTTTGGGATTATGGGAAGAGACCACAGAGTCAGGTAAAGTGTTCCAAGCACTGATGATTCTGTTACAGAAGTCATATTTTCTGCAATCTAGATGGTGCCATCGTGTTTGTTTCGTTGCATTAATGTTTGTATATGCATAATTTTGAGTTCAGTAGAGATGTTTTAAAATCATTTTTCACTTTTTTTTTTTGCAAAACCCTTAAATTGTAGAGTCAAAAGAAATATTGTTTTACTAAAATGGGATAGAGACAATAATTTGGAATTAAATAGCAGAGGTTGAGAAAGCTATCAGGAACCTACAGTATTTTGAACTGAAACCACATACTCTAAACAAAGTTCTTATACTACTTTTTTTATAAGTTTTATTGAAGACATTTTTATGGAGATAAAAACAACAGAAGTATTAGAAAAGAAACAAAATAAGAATAGTGAATAAGTAAGAAATAAAATATAAAAAAATAGAAACTGGAAAGAAAGGGGGAAAAGTAAAGATTATAATAAAGCAGCTTTCAAACTTTTTGACAGTAGTTGTAAATTCATTTATATTTTAACTATCCCTTTCCAAGGTTACATGAAATTTCATTTTCCCAAAGGTGCTTTTCCAAAAGGCAACTGGCCTTTCTTGTTTTTTTTCCTTGAAATCATTTTGTTGTGTTGCCTTTTGGAAAAGCACTTTTGGGATAACCGTAACCAGGATTATTGACAATCTCCATAGACAGGAAATTTCCTTCTTTCCATAAGCCACATTTTCTAATTTTTAAACCCATAGATCACAGGTTCATTTTTCTCTTTTTTTCAGGCAAATGGCCATAAGGTGTTTCTAACCATTGACGAATGAAGTTATTGATCTTTCTCTAATCAAACAAGTCAGTTTTGCCACCTACTAATTTTGTCATCTTCACCAGATATTCTTTTGTTCTAGGTCAGGGGTGCCAAACTTGTAGTGTCAGGTTGTTGTCATGTGACATATTGAAACTCCCCCCCTTTGCTAAACTGGGGGTGGGCATGGCCAGCATGTGACACATTCGGCCTGCGGACTGCAAGTTTGACACCCCTGTTCTAGGTATTACAAAATCTTTCCATTTTGTGCATATAATAATCTTATAATGGTTATTATATACAAAAATAGGGTTCCATAACTCTTTTTTAATTCTACAATTAGAAAAAAATATTGTTTTTGTATATGATAATTGCTGTGAGAATGTTGTTCTTTAAAATGTTGTTCTTTGCATTATCCTACGTATTTGAACCCAGAAATTTCTGGCTCTTTTACAAATCCATCAGGCATGAGAAAGTATTATATAAATATATCATTTTATAAAACTTATTTTTAGCTTATAATATAAGGTAATTTCAATATTTTCCCCATATATTTTCCCATTTTTCCATTATATTGTGTTCAAAGTTCTTAGTCCATTTTATCATACAATCCTTCACTTGTTTTTCTTCCACTTCACAAAGTTCATATAGTGTTGGTAGATGTTTGTTGGTGTTATTTATGTTATTAAAATTTAGACATAAAGGTTTTTTTGTGGAGTTGCTAAATGCTGGTTAGCATTTTGTTGAGTTGCTAAAATCTAAGCATGTACTTGCCACTGAATATAAATCTCTGAGGTCTTTGAAGGAGTTTGTTTTATTTTTCAGAAACAGGAAAAAATACAAGGCTGTTAGAAACCATTGTTGTTTTACCATTAGAAAGATAAAGAAATCCCCGAAAGAAGCATTTTGAAAAAACAATTAAAGAAGAAATCAATTTTTAAAGATCCACTTTTTAAAAGAACCAATTAGAGAAGGGGGAAAAAAGTTCACTGATATATTAAGGGATATTCCTTCATTTAATCAGATTCAGAAAAATTTCATTCACAATCAACAAGATTATTTATTTATTTATTTATTTATTTATTTATTTATTTATTTATTTTATTTGTCACAACAGTATATATTTATTTATTTATTTATTTTTATATTTATTTATTTATAATTTAATTTTTATACCGCCCTTCTCCCGAAGGACTCAGGGTGGTTTACAGCCATATTAAAACCGACACAAAATACAAAAACAAATTTAAAAGCAAAATTAAAAACCAAATTACAATAGGCCAAATCAAACTAAAACGATCATAGACCGACATAAAACCCATTAAAATTTTCATTTAAAAAAATTTCGCTTAGGCCAGTCCCGCACGGTGAAATAATAAGGTCTTAAGTTCGCGTTTGAAGGTCCAGAGGTCGGGGAGTTGGCGCAACCCCGGAGGCAGCTCATTCCAAAGGGCAGGTGCCGCCACAGAGAAGGCTCTCCCCCTGGGGGCCACCAACCGGCATTGTTTGGTCGACGGCACCCTGAGGAGGCCCACCCTGTGGGAGCGCACAGGTCGATAGGAGGCTATCGGTGGCAGCAGGCAGTCTTGTAAATAGCCCGGTCCTAAGCCATGGAGCACTTTAAAGGTGATAACCAGCACCTTGAATTGCACCCGGAAGACTACCGGCAGCCAGTGCAGGCCGTGCAGGAGAGGTGTTATATGGGAGCAACATGGTGCTCCCTCTATCACCCGCGCAGCCACATTCTGGACTAGCTGGAGCCTCCTGGTGCTCTTCAAGGGGAGCCCCATGTAGAGAGCATTGCAATAGTCCAGGCGAGAAGTGATGAGGGCGTGAGTGACCGTGCATAGGGAGTCCCGGTCTAGGAAGGGACGCAACTGGCGAATCAGGTGACCCTGATAAAATGCTCCCCTGGAGACAGCCGTCAGATGTTCCTCTAAGGACAGCCAGTCATCCAGGATAATGCCCAAGTTGCGCACCCTCCCCCTGGGGGCCAATAATTCACCCCCAACAGTCAGCGATGGCGTAAGTTGACTGTGCCGGGACGCCGGCATCCACAGCCACTCCGTCTTGGAGGGGCTGAGCTGGAGCCTGTTCTTCCCCATCCAGACCCACACGGCTTCAAGACACCGGGACATCACCTCGACGGCTTCGTTGGGATGGTTTGAGGTGGAGATGTACAGCTGAGTATCATCAGTGTACAGATGGCACTCCACCCCAAAACCATGGATAACCTCACCCAGCGGCTTCATATAGATGTAGAACAGGAGAGGCAAGAGAACCAACCCCAGTGGCACCCCACACGTGAGACGCCTCAAGGTTGATCTCTGCCCCCCTGCCAACACCGTCTGTGAATGGTCCGAGAGATAGGAGGAGAACCACCGATAAATGGTGCCCCCCCCCCACAAACCCTCCAACAGTCGCAGCAGGATACCATGGTCGATGGTATCGAAAGCCGCTGAGAGATCTAAAAGGACCAGGACAGAGGAACAACCCCTGTCCTGAGACCTACAGAGATCATCCACCAACCCGACCAAAGTCATCTCCGTGCTGTATCCAGGTCTGAAGCCGGACTGGAAGGGTCTAGATAGACAGTTTCCTCCAGGTATTGGGGAAGCTGATATGCCACCACACTCTCAACAACCTTCGCCTAAAAGCGAAGGTTGGAGACTGGACGATAGTTTGCAAATACAGTGGGTCCAGGGAAGTCTTCTTGAGGAGGGGCCTCACCACCGCCTCTTTTAAGGCGGTGGGGAAGATGCCCCCCAACAAAGAAGCGTTGATAACTCCCAGGAGCCAGCCTCGCGTAACCTCCCGTGTGGCCAGTATCAACCAGGAGGGACACAGGTCCAATAAACATGTGGTGGGATTCAGCCTAGCCAACAACCTGTCCATGTCATCGAGAGTCACAGGATCGAACTCTGCCCAAGTGGTATTCACAAGACCCATCCCCGTCATCTCACCTGAATCTACCCAATCAGCGTCCAGTCCATCCCGGATCTGAGCGATTTTATCGGACAGATACTGTACAAAATCCTCAGCACGACCCTGCAAGGGGTTCTCCCGAGCCCCCTGCGTAAGAAGAGAGCGGGTCACCCTGAACAGGGTGGCTGGGAGATTATCTGCCAATGCAATAAGAACGGAAAAATAATTATGTTTTGCCGCTCTTATCGCCACTAGATAGGTCTGAATATAAGACCTTACTAGTGTTCGGTCAGATTTGGAGCGTCTGGACCTCCAATCACTCTCTAGGCATTTTTTCCAGTGCTTCATCTCTCTCAGCAGTTTGAAAGTCTAGTTGAAGGAGTGAATGATCTGACCATGACAAGGGTTTAATAATTAAATCCCCTAACTCCAGATCGTTCAGCCACTGTCCCGAGACAAAAATCAAGTCCAGAGTGTTTCCCCCGATGTGGGTCAGGTACTATGTGGGTCAGGTCCAAGGCCGTCATGGAAGCCCTGAACTCCCAGGCTGTCGTCGAAGATTCGCCCGCCGACAGCAGGTTGAAATCCCCCATAACCATACGTCTTGGGGTATCAACCGTCGTCCTGGCTATCATCTCCAACAGCTCGGGCAGGGCTGCTTTTACATAGCAAGGAGCCAGGTACGCAATCAGCATGCCCACCTGCACCCCATGGCCCCACTTCACAAGGAGGGATTCACATCTGCGGGACAGTGACCTCCCCACCCCTACCCTGGGCCCTCGGCTGATGGAATGCATGGAAGCCTGATGGGCACATCTCAGTAAGGGGCACCCCCCCTTCTGTGCCCAACCAGGTCTCCAAAATGCCGTTCAGATCCGCACCCCCCTCTTGAATAAGATCGGATATGAAGGGGGCTTTATTTATCACGGACCTGGCATTGCACAGCATCAGCCGAAGATCCAGGTTCCGGGGATTCCGGCCACTCGGGGAACGAGAAAAGCCTGGGGGCCCGGAGTGCACGATCGCTCGCAAACAGCGAGCGCGCACTCCCCGAACATGATATGAGCCCCCACTTCCGCCGTATCTGCCCCTCCCTCATACATGCCCATACATGGTTGAGTCTTAGCCTCATCCTTTGCCTCCACTTCAATGACCTCCAAACTGCAAACCTTAGAAGGGACCAGCCTAGCCCCTGATGGGTGTCCCCCCCCATCCATCCTAACCCTCCCTCCCCTTAAAAACCCTTTAAAACCTAACGTCATAAAATTTGAAATAACTATATGAATTTGATACAATCAAAGGGAACACTAGGACAGGAACGATAGGCATGCTGGTGCTCCTATGCACGCCTCTTACAGACGTCTTAGGAATGGGGTGAAGTTAATAGATAGTTTTTGGTTAAAGCTTTGGGGATTTTGAGTAGAGACCACAGAGTCTGGTAGTGCATTCCAGGCATTAACAACACTGTTACTGAAGTCATATTTTCTGCAATCAAGATTAGAGCGGTTCACTTTAAGTTTAAATCTATTGTGTGCTTGTGTATTGTTGTGGTTGAAGCTGAAGTAGTCTTCAACAGGAAGGACATTGTAACAGATGATTCTATGAGTTAAACTCAGGTCGTGCCAAAGGCGGCAAAGTTCTAAATTTTTTAAACCCAGGATTTCAAGTCTGGTGGCATAAGGTATTTTGTTGTGATCAGAGGAGTGGAGAACTCTTCTTGTAAAATATTTCTGGACACGTTCAATTGATGTCTGAAATGTGGTATGGGTTCCAGACAGGCAAGATGTATTCAAGAATTGGTCTAGCAAATTTTTTATATGCTTTGGTTAGTAGTGTAATCTTTCTGGAGAAGAAGCTACGCAAGATTAAGTTTACAACTCTTAAAGCCTTTTTTGCGATGTAGTGGGCTTTGGTACTTAGATCGTTTGATATGAAAACTCCAAGGTCTTTAACGGGATGAGGGTCATCTACAAGGTAATGTCCATCGAGTTTGTATTTAGTGTTCTGATTCTTTTTACCAATGTGTAAGACAGAGCATTTGCTGGTTGAGATTTGGATTTGCCAAATTTTTGACCATTCCGATACAAAGTCAAAGTCTTTTTGAAGGGTGGCCGTATTGTTGGTAGTTTATGTAGTAGTAGATGATGTTAAAATAGTTTAACATCATCAGCGAAGAGAACACAATTACTTATAATATGGTCACAGAGGTCATTAATGTAAAATATGAAGTGTGTTGATCCAAGAACGCTGCCTTGGGGAACACTGCTATTGACAGGAGCAGGATTTGATAGGGCACTGCCTATTTTGACCACTTCTTGTCTGTTTGACAGGAACGCTGTTATCCAATTATGGAGGGATCCGGAGATGCTGTAGGATTTTAGTTTTAGAAGAAGTTTAGAAGAAGTTTGTCATGTACCACTGAATCAAAAGCTTTACAAAAGTCAATGTAAATTGCATCTATTGCTTTGCCCTGATCAAGATTTGTAGTCCATATATTTTTGCAGTGAAGAAGTTGTAAGTTACATGATAAATTTTTTCTGAAACCAAATTGTTTATTACAGAGTAGGTTGTTTGTTTCTAGGTGGAGGGTGATGGATTGGTTGATGATTGATTCCATTACTTTGCAGGTGACGCAACATAAAGAGATTGGTCTGTAATTTTCAACTAGGTTGGGGTCTCTTTTTTTGAAGACAGGGATGACCGTGGCTAGTGACCATAGTTTGGGAAGGGAGCTAGTCCTGAAAGATTTTTCAAAGATTATGCTTAGGGCAGGAGTGAAATGCTCCCGGTTCGCACCGGCTCCCCCGATTAGGTAGCGATGGCGACTGCTGGTTTGGAGGCCCCGCCCCCCCACCTCTGCTGAGCCGCACCATCAGCAGAGGTTTTTTTTTTTTACTTTTAAAAGTTTTTCTTCAGCTGAAACATGCCTTGAAAAGTAAAAAAAAAACCCTCTGATGATCGCAGGGCTGAGCAGAGATCATCAGAACACTTTAAAAGTTTTTTTTTAAAAACCCTCTTCAGCCAAAGGGGAAAAAAAAAAAGAAAAAACCCGAGGTTTTAAAAGCCTCCTCTGGCGATCCCAGAGGAGTTTCCTGATCCTCACAGGCTTTTAAACTCACTTTTTTAACAGCTCCCACTTACAAGAGTCCCCACCCAAGCCCAGCCAATTCCCCCTCCTCACTTACCTATAATTACTGCTCTTTTGGGCTGGCAACGGCATGTTTTCTTCAGCTACTGAAGAAAAAAACAACCTTGCTTTGACTTCCTGCTTTGCTGGCTGAGGAACTCTGGGATTTGAAGTCCACAATAAAATAAAATAAAATAATAAAATAAAATATTCTGAGATTTGGTGTGTTTCTGTAGTGTTTCACTCTAACTACACAAACACACAAAATCTCAGAAAGCTGTATATGGCATTTTGTGAGTGTGTGTGTGTGTGAGTTGTGTGTGTGTAAAGTGTGAAAGTTGGTTTTTGAGCTTTTTGTGGCTGTGTGAAGTGTGAAGTGCAGCTGCTTTTACATTGTGTGTGAGTCAGTTGTGTTGTGTTGTGGTGTGTGTGTGTAAAGTATGAAAGTTGGTTTTTGATACCTCTTATTGTTTTTTATACTTTGTTTATTATTTTTATTATTTATTATTGGCCATGTCCACTCAGTCATCTGACCACCAAGCCATGTCCACCAATTAAGCCACGCCCACAGAACCGGTAGGGAAAAATTTTAGATTTCCCCCCTGGCTTAGGGGTTCTGCTATAACAGTGGAAAGCTTTTTTAAGCTTTCTACATTTTTAAGAAGTATGCACATAGACCATCAGGTCCAATAGATAGAGATGGTTTCAGTTTGCGAAGAGCCTTTTCAACATTATCTTCTGTGAAATCTTTTTGTGTTAGATCGTTGTAATCATTGTTGATATGACTGGGGAATGTTGGGTATGAGCCATGCTTCTTGGAACTTAGTTGATATTGCATCTAAGACCCTACTTTTCATTTATTTTAAAGGCCAGAAAATTATTTAACATACAAATGATTTGAAATTTGTGATGGAATTAAATTCAACATGACTGTCACTGGTTTTCATAACTTTGCTTTCTCTTTTGTATGTGCCTGGAAATCTCATGAGCCAATCTTGGCATTATTTTGTTGCTATCAATCAAATGTAATTGGTATAAATGGATATGACCTGTGAAACTTCCTGCTGAAAAACCTCCGTCCTGAATATATTTTCATTCCAGGCTTTATCTTTTCAGGAGTTATCAAATCTTTTCATTGGAATAAATTTTACATTACTGTCAAAAAGTATTAGATGTGTAAGATCCCTAAGCAATTTTTGAACTTAAAAATAGGACTTTTAAATGTTGCCCAGAAAGGAAAAAACATGTAGTACCAACAAATTGCTTCTCTCTCATAGATTTATCATATGCATTGGAATATATTTTTGAATTATGTTTGAATCTACAATTAAGCATCTGGAGAAGTAAGCCTATTTAAAATAATGGACAAGTGTATGTACATATATGCATGTGTGTGTTTGTTGAAAGGAAACAGCTGTTATGTATATTGCTGGAAGAAAATGTGGTTTGTATATTTGTTTTTAAAAGAACTAAGTACTCATCTGTGCATTCAAGGAAGAAAATATATCTCTTAAATTACTTTGACTTTTACATTTACTGTGCAATGTGGCTTCGTCTGAGATGGTTCACATAAAACTTACATAAAAAACAGGTTTGGAAGGAATATAAGAAAGCTGCCATAAATTGTGTCAGATCATTGGTTCATGTAGCTCAATTGTTGAGTAGCTGTACACGCTTCTTAAATTTATTTCACATAGACTTAAAGAATACTCAGCTCCCAATAATTCTGGACACTTTACATTATAGAAAATCTAGAACAATAAAATACAAGGCCAAAGAGATGTACATCCACATAATTCTAAATCATGGTTTATGTAACTACATTAATTAAACAGAGGAGGCTAAATACATCACGCTAAACTGGATTACACAAATAGGTTGCAGATATTAAATTATTTACCAACAAAACACATCAAGAGAAAATCAGTCCCATCACATTAAAGCATCTCTCCGTTTTGGTGAAACAAGCTCTTCTGACTTCTCACATTTATTTATTTATTTATTTATTTATTTTATTTATTCGATTTTTATACATAAATAATGTGGAGAAGGTTACCTACACTGGTTGTTGGCTACAAATCATACATTCGTAGAGCCTTTCCCTTGCATGAAATGCATAAGTGGGGTTTGTCCCTAAAAAAAAGCAAGCGAGAAGTTAATTCATCAATAGCATTACTTTCATAAATGCTTCTACTCTGAGTCTCTAGGAAACCATATACTGATAACATATTGGCACCAGAGTGACAACTATTACAACATGCACTGTTGAGGTTCAAGGAGTGAAAACAGAAACAATCAGATTTGTTTCAAGTTCTCGTTATACTTTATGATGGAATACTCAAGTCAAACTGTCTCTCGGCCTAGCATTTAATTTATACTGCATGAGGAATATAACAATGACAGAATATCTACCTATCATATCCAGATAAGTATCAGTAAAAATAAAAGGAAAAAAATAATTAAAGCAATGAAACTTGGTCAAGAAATCATGAAAATGCTGTCTTAAAATAATTTACTTTTTACTAGCTTCTGAAAGCTAGTAGGGAAGGAATAAGTCTGATCTCTAGTGGGAAGCACTGTTTCTGAACATTAGTGCCATCACAGAGAAGCAAATCAGGTTAGTCTTGGCGGCCTTCACCTCCCAGAAGTGTGGAACCACTAGGAACTGTTTCCAACAAGTTTAATAGATCAGACCAATGTTGTTGGGAGAAAGTTTTATGGCTCAACATCAGCACCTTAAGCAGTACTCAGAAATATATTGGTAAACAGTGCAGAACCTTAAAAATCAGTGTAATATGCTCCAAGTGTAATGAGTTGGTAAGTATGCAGTTGACATCTTCTGGACCAGTTACAAGTTTGTAGACTTTAAGGGTAGGTCCATATAAAATACACAACAGTAATCTGTGTGTATGAGATTGTGTATGAGGTAGGTCTGCTTGCACCAGGTAAGTTTGCAATTGACACACCACCTGAAGTTGGACAAAGACTCCTTTACCACATTCCCCAGTTACCTTGAGAACATAGAGGGAACAGCAAGTCAATTAAGGGAAGCTGTTCAACAGAAAAGATCCTTGAGTTCTGGCAAGTGGGGAAAATATGAAAAAGAAATTCAGAGTAACCTTGCTTTAATTACATTAGATATAAGTTGGTAAGCTTTCAAGATTGTGTTATTAACAATACAAACTCTTTCTTTACATTTAAGTGGATCTTGTTTCCCGAGCTTGCCAGCCTAAGAAGGGCTGACAAGAAGGAATCCTCAAATCATGAAACTGCTTCATCATTGCCTGCCTCACAGATAACAATTTGTCAACAGAGAGCCATGATGAATGGAAAACAAGTCAGTCTTTCTTTGGTTCAGTTTCAGTCTCTTCTTCACTATCTATCCCCTCACTCTTTATCTCCAGGCACCAGGACAGGATGCCAACAGCATCTCCTTTACATTCTGGTGTTGACATAAAACCAAGTGAATTTGTGTAGTTTTAAAAAGTAGGGGAGAGGGGATTGGTCTCTGTGGTGCTATACATATCAGAGTCCATCAAACTGATCCTCTTTACCAACTCTTACTAACTGAAATTTCCCGGAGTGCTGCAGAATCGCCAACCTTTGTAGGCAATAAGAAACCATGGTCAATGGTATCAAAAGTTGTCAAGTGGTCCAAAAGGATAATAGAATAGAATAGAATAGAATTTTATTGGCCAAGTGTGATTGGACACACAAGGAATTTGTCTTGGTGCATATGCTCTCAGTGTACATAAAAGAAAAGATACGTTAAGATACGTTAAGATAAAAGATAAGGAAGAATGCCCATCTTCATCCTAACAAAGTGATCTTTTAAACAAAGTGATCAATGTAGTCTTTCTCAATGTCAGGGCCTGGAACCAGATTAGAAAAGGTCTGTTTCATCTATGGTTCTGTGAAGCTGATCTGCCACTGCTGTTTCAACATTAGTTGCTCCATACCCCCAGAACTACAGTTGGCTTCTTCAGAAGACAAGCACCCACAGTGTCAGGGTTCCAAATAACAACCCCAATGAAAGAAGACTCCGAGGTCTTCTGACCGGAAACCATGACACACAGATTCCTTCAAGTCTTCCCCTCCCAACAAGATTTTTGGGCAGACTCCTGGATCCAGGTAGCTATCTCTCTGGCCTTCCCTCACAAATGCTATTTAATGCTTTGTTCTTCCAAAAATAGTTCAGATAATGAAAATATTTTGACAAAAGAAGGGTGGCTGCATTGTTCTGTGGTCAGAAGGAAGGATAAAGGGAGCAGGTTGGAATTTTTGGATAGATGAGCTGTTCCCCCATATTATAGTTTTGAAAATAAAATAGCAGCGTTTTTCAAATTAACTAAAGGATTCATAAAAAGGGAAAGAGGAGTTAAGGGAGACAAACTTGATTTCATAGAGACATTTCCCTATTCACCACTTTTCTGAATTCTGACTTCAACTTCCAATGTGAGTAAGAATTAAATTAGAAATGATTGGGGCTAGACTAGACACAAGAACAGTTTTTCCCCGAACGCCATCACTCTACTAAACAAATAATTCTCCCAACACTGTCAAACTATTCACTAAATGTGCACTACTATTAATCTTCTCATCGTTCCCATCACCCATCTCCTTCCACTTATGACTGTATGACTGTAACTTTGTTGCTTGTATCCTTAAGATTTATATTGATACCGATTGTTTCTTGATTGCTTATTTGTACCCTGTGACTATCATTAAGTGTTGTACCTTATGATTTTGACGAACTTTTCTTTTATGTACACCAAGAGCTTATGCACCAAGACAAATTCCTTGTGTGTCCAATCATGCTTGCCCAATAAAAAATTCTATTCTATTCTGTTCTGTTCTGTTCTGTTCTATCTCAGCTTCAATGTATTGTATGAACCCAAACAGATTTGCAATCCTGCCCTATTTTACATGACTTTTGTTTTTGTCTAATTTTAATGATCTGCTCTTTTGAATGTAGATATAGTGGCTTTTCAGAGGTGGGGATGGGAGCAGGGGTGAAATGCTCCCGGATCGGACGGGATCGCGCGATCCGGTAGCGATGGCAGCTGCTGGTTCGGAGGACCGGTAGCAAAAATCCCTGGCCCTGCCCCCCTGCCTCTGCTGAGCCGCACCATCTGCAGAGGTTTTTTTTTTTACTTTTAAAAGCCGGTTTTGCTTCAGCAGAAACAGGCCTTTAAAAGTAAAAAAAAGCCTTTGAGGATCCCGCCCCTCAGCTGAGACCGGCAGCTTTTAAACTTAAAACTTAAAATTAAAGGCTATTCTGGGGGTCTCATCTGAGTTCCTCATCAGCAGAACCTTAAAAAACATGTTTTCTGTAGAAAACATGTAGAAAAACTCCTTTTAAAAGAGTCTAAGCCACTTACCTGATTACTGATCGACCTCATGGCTCTGCTCACAGCCGGAAAGCCCCAGTTTCGCTTTTAGCACAAGACAGAACTAATCTAAACTTAGCTAATCTATTTCACCACTGAGTGATTAATGCTGTCTGGCTGAGGAACTCTGGGAATTGAAGTCCACAATAAAATAATAAAATAAAATAAAATAAAATAAATATTTGTGCAGCTTTCTGAAATTTGTTGTGTTTCTGTAGTGTTTCACTCTAACTACACAAACACAAAAAATCTCAGAAAGCTGTATGTGATATTTGTGTGTGTGTGTGTGTGTGTGTCAGTTGTGTGTGTGTAAAGTGTAAAAGTTGGTTTTTGAGCTTTTTGTGGCTGTGTGAAGTGTGAAGTGCAGCTGCTTTTACATTGTGTGTGAGTCAGTTGTGTTGTGTTATGTTGTTTTGTGTGTGTGTAAAGTGTGAAAGTTGGTTTTAGAGCTTTTGTGGCTGTGTGAAGTGTGAAGTGCAGCTGCTTTTACATTGTGTGTGAGTCAGTTGTGTTGTGTTGTGTGTGTGTAAAGTGTGAAAGTTGGTTTTTGGTACCTCTTATTGTTTTTTATACTTTGTTTATTATTTTTATTATTTATTGTTATTGGCCATGTCCACCCAGTCATCTGACCACCAAGCCACACCCACCAATTAAGCCACGCCCACAGAACCGGTAGGGACAATTTTTAGATTTCACCCCTGGGTGGGAGTAAGGGGAAAAAAACCCCAATCATCATAGGTCTAATAAAATTGCCCTTGAGCATCTTCAACCAGAGAGATTTTAGATTGGTTTTGGTATGTAGCAATTGGGTTTGTTTTGAACTTGAACTTGCAAATACCGACTGATTTCAATAAGGCTAGTAGAGTATAGAAATGAAGACACTTTTTGAAAACCTTTCACAATTCTCCATTTATTTTCTTTCCATGTGTAGGTATGGGAGAAAGGGGTGAGAAATTCTTTTTTAAAAGCTGCTGCTTTACTTGATGATAAAGTTATGGAAAGGTTAAAATTGTTCTTCTGCAAGTTATGGTACTATTAAAAGGAAAGAAAGCTGTGTTTTGTTTATTATAATTCAACCTAAATTGCAATATTGAACAAGGACTAGCCCAGTGGTGCGATTTAGCCAGTTCCCACCACTTTGGGAGAACTGGTTGTTAACTTTCTGAGCAGTTTGGCAAACTGGTTTTTGGAAGAAATCATTAGGGCAGAGAACTGATTGTTAAATTACTTGAATCCCACCACTGGACTAGCCCTAGTATAACTATATAGATCATAATAAAACGTTGGATTTTTTTAAAAAAAATACATTTATACGCTATTTGGCATTTAATCCATTTTCTTGTCTACACGAGTATTTTACTAGAATACATAAAACAAGCATAGTAAAATCATAAGAGACATGTCCTGTTTAACTTTACACAAAAATATTACTTTGCAAAAATCTTTCCCATTCCTCTGTGTGGTTGTATGTATGTATGCATGAATGTCAGGGGTGAAATACTCCTGGTTCGGACCAGATTTCCTGATCCAGTAATGATGGTGGTGGGTGGTTCAGAGAACCGGTAGCAAAAATCCCTGCCCACCTCCATGCGCAGCTGAGCCGCGCGATTATCAGAGGTGTTTTTTTTTTTTTTACTTTTAAAAGCAATTTTCTTCAGCCAATCATTCCTATCATTTAATATGTACCTTCTTAACTCCTAAAGAACTACCTACTACGGCATCCTACAATGGTTTCTTTATTTTTTTACTTAAATAGTTTCTTGATTTTTTAAATCCAGATATAATTTTTCCTTAAAATTCCTATGAATAGTTGCTGCTGGTTCCAGTGTATCACCTTATTGCTCAAGTTTCAGGTTTTGAGTGCTATCATGAACCTTCTGTTTATATAATAAACTGCTCAAACAAAAGTTAACAAACATGGCTCATAGAATTCATGGTCTTCATTGCCTATACACTAATGCTCAGAGTGTGTAAAATAAAAAAGATGAGTTTTTGCTCTTAGTAAATAAAGTAAAAAATGATTTAATAAGTGCAATGGTATCTTGGTGTGATGATTCCCATGACTAAAATATACATATAAAATCTAAATAAAAGAAAAAATTGTTCAAAAGGAACAGAAGCAATAGAAAGGGTGGAAGAGTTGCACTCTGTGTTAAAATATCAATTTCCAGTCCAAATAAATTCAACCAAATGAAAATACTTGGAAATACTATAACAAGCATTTGAATTAAAATAAGCAAATTCAATTTTGGTCACCACATTACAAAAAAGACGTTGAAAATTTGGAAAAAGTGCAAAGAAGAGTAACTAAGATGATTAAAGGCCTGGAGACAAATATATGAACATTTGCAGGAATTGAGTATGATCAGTCTAGAGAAAAGAAGGACTAAGAGTAACATGATAGCAGTATTCCAGTATTTGAAGGGCTGCTACAAAGAATTGGGGTCAACTTATTTTCCAAAGCACCAGAGGGCAAGGCAAAAAACAATGGATGAAAACTAATCAAGAAGAGAAGCATCCTGGAATTAAGGAGAAACGTCCTAACAGTAAAGACAATTAACCAGTGGAACAGCTTGCCTTCAGAAGTTGTGGGTGCTTCATTACTGGAGGTTTTTAAGAAAAGACTGGACAGCCTCCTGTCTGAAATGGTCTCCTGCTTGAGCAGGGGATTGGATTAGAAGAACTTCTAGTCCCTTTCAGCTCTATTCTGATTGACATATAAAATGTTTTTACTGTTGTAGGTGTCTAATATTTCCTTTCCAAACGAGGACAGGATATGGATGATACCCGTCGAAGACCAAATCCAGATTTTTCAAAGATTTATAATATATAAGATTTGAAAATATATTGATGATGCACTTTAACAATACCAATCATCTTTTGTGAGACAAACTCTGCCGAGCATTGCTCCTCCAGGAAATTCTTCTAGGAGATTTATCTAACTGACAATTTTCTCCTTCAAAAGTTAGAAGGCACAAGAGGATTAACTAGCCTTGTATTCTTGACTTGATCCTAATCAGTGGTGAAGACTTAAATGAGAAATTAGAAATGGGAGACATAGGATGAGGAATTGATTGTGTAGTGCCAGAATTCTTGATTTTAAGAGCAACCACAACTGAGTGTATTCAAATACTTATATTGGACCTAAAAAAGTAGATTTTAATGAACTGAAAATAGTCATATGTGGAATTCTTGGCAAATGAAGATATTTGGAAAAGGATGAAAACTCCTAAGAAGGAGATGTTAAAATACAACATGAGCAGTTCCAAAGAGAAAAAAATAGAAGACAAAACAACAACAACAACAACAACACCTCACTCTGCCACAGCTTTATAAAACGCTTAGTAGAAATCTGACAATAAAAAAGGACAAACACAGAAAATGGAAAGATGGCCAGATTAAAACATACAAGAAAATGGTCCAAAATTGTAGAGGTGGTATCAGGAATGTGAAACATGAGAAAGGTGGAATGCTATGTTTTTAGATATTAAGGATGCTTTTCTGAAATCCATGTGATTCTCACTTATTGCATTTGCCAGTTATATGGAGCATGACAAAATCATAGCTCTCCCATTTTAGTTTGGACATATTTCCACATTAATCCAATAGAATTGTTTGCTTAACTATACTGCAAACTGGTATATTTCATAGTTAAATGACCTGTCATCAGTGTTCCATTGTGGCGAGAGATTTAGATAACAGCAAGGTGGAAGCAAGGAGATTTAGATAACAGCAGGTTCAAATCAAATTTGATCTGTTAAACTACTGAAGTTCGCAGATGACACAACAGTGATCGGTCTCATTCAAGACAATGATGAATCTGCATATAGACGGGAGGTTGAACGACTAGCCAACCCATGGTGCGACCGGAACAACCTGGAACTGAACACACTCAAAACCGTAGAAATGGTGGTGGATTTTAGGAGAAACCCTCCAATACTCCCACGTCTTACAATACTAGACAACACAGTATCAACAGTAGAGACCTTGAAATTTCTAGGTTCTACCATATCTCATGACCTAAAATGGACACTCAACATCAAAAACATCATCAAAAAAGCACAACAAAGAATGTTCTTTCTGCGCCAACTCAGAAAACTCAAACTGCCCAAGGAGCTGCTGATCCAGTTCTACAAAGGAATTATTGAGTCTGTCATCTCCACCTCTATAGCTGTCTGGTTTGGTTCTGCAACCCAACAAGACAGACACAGACTTCAGAGGATAATTAGAACTGCAGAAAAAATAATTGCTACCAACCTGCCTTCCATTGAGGATCTGTACAGTGCACGAGTCAAAAAGAGGGCTGTGAAAATATTTACAGACCCCTCGCATCCTGGATATAAACTGTTTCAATTCCTACCCTCAAAATGATGCTATAGAGCACCGCACACCAGAACAACTAGACACAAGAACAGTTTTTTCCTGACCGCCATCACTCTGGTAACAAATGATTTGCTCAACAATGACAAACTAGTTAACTAAGTCTGCATTACTATTAATCTTCTCATCATTCCTATCACCCATCTCCTCCCACATGTATGACTGTAAACATGTTGCTGGTATCCTTAAGATTTATATTGACTGTTTCCCTCTGACTACCATTAAGTAGATAAGATTCTTGATGAAGTTATCTTTTCTTTTATGTACACCAAGACCAAATGCATCAAGGCAAATTTCTTGTGTGTCCAATCACACTTGGCCAATAAAGAATTCTATTCTATTCTATTCTATTCTATTCTATTCTATTCTATTCTATTCTATTCTATTCTATTCTATTCTATTCAGGTTTTAATAAATTTAGACTTGTGTCAGTAACTCAACCTAACCTACCTCACACGGTTGTTGTGCAGATTAAAGAGTGTGGTGAGAAAAGAAGAACTATACTCTAAAAATTCTTGGACAAAAGGATGAGGTATACATTGAATGTTTATTTATTCTAAATATATCTGTTACATGGAAAACTTAAAATCCAGAGTTCTAGAGAAGACTTTGTAAAAGTATGTTATTTTAACATGGAGATATTTAAAAATGAAATGAACTCTTTATATAAATACTTGATTCAATGCTGGTTTTATTTTTTTCTAGTTTAAGTACTAAGAATTAAATGGAACCCCAAGGCTAATTTCTTTGAAATTAGTGAATAAGAAGTACAATGAAATTGGAACAGAAATGTTTAATTGTAGAAGGAAAAGTGCTTCATTTCCAAATATTATAGCTGTTGCTTGAAAGAACTGCAACCATTAGCTTCTCATTTTGAAAGATGTTTTAAGGTCTTGAAATGATTGTAGTCACTTTATGGTGTGATTAAATGTCGTTCCCATGGCACTTAAGCAGTTATAAATACATAGTGCACATTATACATATTTACACAGTTCTTTTCGCATTCAGTGAGTGGATATTTTGAACTGGAATTGCTGGCCTATGGCAGCTGTTAACATTATCTGGCATACAATCACATTTACATGGGCCTCACCATATATTTTTTTCATATTTTTGAAATTAATGATTTTTCAGCAAAAACTATTATAATATACAGCTGCCTAAAAACTTCATAGGAAATTCAGTGATAGGGAGAATTTCCAACCATGATTTTACCTCTTTAACAGCCTGTTCATAGAAAAAAGTCATAGTGATGCCAACTATTGTAGGTATAGTTTTATATTCTTTATTTTCTTTTTTATTGCTATTCATTTTGTCAGGTGACAACTTTTTTTTTTTTATTTGCATTTATATCCTGCCCTTCTCCGAAGACTCAGGACGGCTTACACTATGTCAAGCAATAGTCTTCATCCATTTGTATATTATATACAAAGTCAACTTATTGACCCCAACAATCTGGGTCCTCATTTTACCTACCTTATAAAGGATGGAAGGCTGAGTCAACCTTGGGCCTGGTGGGACTTGAACTTGCAGTAATTGCAAACAGCTGTGTTAATAACAAACTGTCTTAGCAGTCTGAACCACCAGAGGCCCATTCTTGAACATTAGATTGTTAAGCTGTTCGTTCAACTTACAACTTGGGTCTAGAAGGCAGAACACAATCAAAGGTTAAAAAATGTGTTTTCTTTCTTGGAAGAAAAAAAACCACATAAACACCATAGGTTTTTCAGCACTATGGCCGATGGCCAAATTTCTTTTTTCTTCCAAGGGTTTTCCTGCACTTCTTTTTAATTAACCAAGTGCTGATCTATTGGTTGTGATAGGAATTGACTGACCAATGCTGTTGTCATGGATTGAGAGAGAATGGCAGAACTGAAGTCACCTAGCATGCTTTCATGCCCATGGCTGAAGTAGAATTTACAGTCCACTCGTTTCTAGGCTGGTGTCTTAATTACTAGACCGAACTGGCTTTCTGACTGTTGGTCTGATACATAATACAAAAATAGCCTGCATTGATTAAGAAAGAGACACAGTACCAATTTTCAAAAAGATAAGCCATTTTAGTAAGTGGTACAGTGTGTAATATAGAAAGATTCCCGTTATCTTTCTGTAATAATCTATAATATTGTAAGAATAGTAGCCTAATATTCAATCTATTTCTTGTTTGTATAAACAAACAAACTTCTATAAAATTGTTAGGAACTGTAAAAGTACAAGATAGTCCAGAGATTCTTCCAGTTTGTTGCTGCAAATGATTATCTGGTACATTAAACCAAAGAGATGTAATCCTTGCTTGGTTTGTCAAATATTTTGATTTTGTAAAGTCTTTTCAAAGTTCAGACCAGTGGTGGGTTGCTCCCAGTTTGCCCCGGTTGGGTGAACTGGTAGTGGTGGTGGCGGGTGACTCTGCCCACTCGCCCAGATGTCATCAAAAACAGTCTGTGCATGCGCAGAAGCACTGCACGCTCACAAAGCGAGTGCGTGCACCTGCGAGCTACCAATAGTGAACAGGTAACACTGGGATTTGAAACCCACTACTGGTTCAGACCGCTCTCCCAAGATGTTCCCATCAGAAAAGGCAGTAAAAATAAACCATATGGTTGAGCATCTACATATCACTAGTTGGAGCTCCACCTGTGGCGTTTACAGTTCTATATCAAGTTTGAAAATTGCAGCCTGCCCCAATTACAGATTTAGAAACTGAAATGCTTTACCAGAAGAGGTGAAAGCCAGTATTCTTTCAGAAAGTCAAGAATCCACTGTATGTGGATACAGTGTTATTTTTACTCTTGGCCTTTAACTCACTAGGGTGCAAAGTGAGAATAGAAGTCCCAGGATTGATCCAAAATGTTTAGCTGCAGAGAGCAAGTGGTAGCACCTCTCCATTCTATATACAGAAATTATTCAACAAGAGTCATAGCCAAGGAAGCCATCTCCACTGCAGGTTCATTGATGGAGCAGCAGGCTAATTGATGAAATATAGGGCAACTGCAGGGTCTATTTCCTTCCTCTGCCCCTTTGTTATACTGTTCCATGCCTTGTAAATGCCATAGAATAGAATAGAATAGAATAGAATAGAATAGAATAGAATAGAATAGAATAGAATAGAATAGAATAGAATAGAATAGAATTTTTGGCCAAGTGTGATTGGACACACAAGAAATTTATCTTGGTGCATATGCTCTCAGGGTACATAAAAGAAAAGATAAATGCCTCATGCTGGCTAATAGAAGAAAAAATCCAGGAATGAATACCCTGAATTCATTTCTTTGGATTATACTCCTTTATAGAGATGATCAGTTTATACTGTAGAGACTATCATGGACAAATACTTGTTTAGGAACAGTTTAATAACCTAATTTTGCTTTATGGAACAAAATTCCCTCTGAACCTACCTCTCCCTCTCTAAAATAGTGAATTAGACAATAATGAAGAAACAGTTTAAAAAATTAGGCCAGATGTTTACAGCATATGTTTTGCAGCTCAAAGTCCATCTCTAAGACTGAATTTATATAGTCTGGATGTGTTTGTTAATGGAACTGTCACTAACATCACGTTACACCTAACATTTAGGGACAAATTAAACAATTGCCCCTTTCAGTTTTAAAAACACTGCCTCCATTCTGTCTGCTGCCATAAACAAAACTCATAGGTTCTTTATCCAGCAGAAAGAGAAATAAAGAAACATTAGAGTTTATATCAGCAAAGGCAGAAAGTTATTTGGGATGTTTCACAGGCAAAAGATGAGTTTAGTCAAATTGTGCAGCATTCCATAAAATTGAAGAGGATTGAATAATCAATTTAGTCCATTTGATTTTAGAAAACATAAAATATGTCCTCTTCAAAAGGATCAGCAGCTATAACTGAAAACAACACTGAGGCAAACCTTCTTAGTTTCAGCTCCCCCACTTCTTTCAATCATGTCCAATTCTCAGAGTCTACCTGGGTCCCGTGTCCCTGTCAAATTTTCTTGACAAGGTTTTTCAGAAGTAGATTGCCACTACCCTGACTAGATGGCTCAGTGGCTAAGACACTAAGCTTGTCGATCAGAAAGGTTGGCGGTTCGGTGGTTTGAATCCCTAGTACAGGTCTCCTGCATGAGCAGGGGGTTGGACTAGATGACCTCCAAGGTCCCTTCCAACTCTGTTACTGTTACTCTGTTTTCCCCAGGGTTGAGAGAAAGAGACTGACTAACTGACTTCATGGTCTCTCAGTTTCTAGCTTGATGGCAATAGCACTTAGACTTATATACCGCTTCACCGTGCTTTACAGCCCCTCTCTAAGTGATTTACAGAGTCAGCATATTTCCCCCAACGATCAGGGTCCTCATTTTACTGACCTCAGAAAGATGGAAGGCTGAATCAACCTTGAGCCGGTGAGACTCGAACTGCCAAACTGCTGGCAGCTGGCAGTCAGCAGAAGTAGCCTGCAATGTGCTCGATGCCTTAATCACTACCCCAAACTGGCTTTCTTAGTTTTAGCATATTGTGATTTGCCAACTACTGGGAATAATTTTTGTATAGATGAGCTTCTGCTCATGGCAAATGAATCAAGCTCTAATAATTGTGAAAATCTTCCCTATATCTGTATCACTATCATACAAAAGATGCCATGATACCACTTACCAGAGAATAAAAACTTTTCTTACCCTGTCACCGGTCTGGGAAAACATCCATTTCTGAAGGATGGAAGATGTTCCCAGTAAAACTGCTTTTTGCATTATCATCATCATCATCATCATCATCAATCATTGCACGGTCAGCCAGATGTTCAAACTGGGTTTGGCATTTTTTTCTACCTATTGAGTTATTATTATTGTTGTTGTTCTTATACAATTTAGTTTCTTCATTTTGTAGTTCTTTGTCTATTTTGTAGTCCTGCAAACAAGAACTGGTGGAATCACAAAATAGATAATGTAGTAGACCAGGGGTGAAATCCAGCAGGTTATGGCAGGTTCTGGAGAACCAGTAGTGGAAATTTTGAGTAGTTCGGAGCACCAGCAAATGCCACCTCTGGAGGAAATGGAGATTTTGCAGTATCCTTCCCCTGCCATGCCCACCAAGCCACACCACGCCCACCAAGCCATGCCCACAGAACTGGTAGTAAAAAAAAATTGCATTTCACCACTATAATAGACAATGAAGAAGCTAAAGTGCTCTGAGGCTTTAGAATTCAAACAGACACGCACCCACCACACAACACCCTGGACTTAACAATTGATTTTAAAAAAAGACAAAATGATCTGGTAGTGTACAGGACAGATCAACTAGCTCAACTAGTGCTGATATTCTCTTTAATAGCACTAGCCTGGTAAAAGGTCAATTATGCACTTACCCATAAAAATATGATGGAGTTTTAGCCTTTTTTCCCCCAAACTTTGGTCATTTTTTTAATTAAGAAATTGAAGGAAGCTCAGGAGAGTCATATAAACTGAGGGGAGTTGTTTAAGTGTCCACTTAACTTGGCTTGTCAGTTCCTTTGTCTTTTGCTCTACCCCTCTGCATTATGTTTATCTAGGTACAATTTTCAGAGCTGCTGAAATGAATGCTTTCTGTAAGAAACGGTTTCCCTGGGGTCCGCAGCGTTCAGTTCCGCCTTTGTGAAGGTGAAGATCTCTGCTTTCATTTAGTATTCATGAGATGGGGCATTGCTATTACCCAGTGACCACAGGACTGTGTGCACTTAAGAACCTGAAATGAGAAGCAGCTCATTATTTTTTAATGCAAAGGGGATGAGTGTGTATTCCCCAGCAAAGTTTGCAATCAAAGATATAGGTCTTACGGCAGAATGCACCCAGCAACGTTCCACTATATCCACTTTTGACTTTTCAGCTGGCCTTAGCCTTTAAAAATAAAAGTCTCGATTTAGATTACCATAGAGAATTTTTTATTTTATTTGAATTGCAAATAACAATAAATAGCCACACAGTCGGCTGTTCTATACAAAGTGATGCCTTAATGTCACATGTGCAAATCTGAATAGTAAACTGTTTTTTTTTCTAAAACCAGTTATTTTATTTAGAGGAACTCTGTTGAAGCTCCAGTATATGGAAATATAATGTTCATAAACATTCACATAAAAGAATTTCTGTCACCAAAATTACCAATTCAAAGAATAGCGGAATTTATGCAAATTGGGAAAATACTATCAACTTTTTTTGTTAACACATGGTTATGATATCTACATTCAATGTGATTAGTTTTCTACTTGTTCTTACTTTAGAATATGCAATTCTAAATTCTAGAGTGACTAGAAAACCTGCTTTAGCCCTAATAAGCTAAACCAGGAAGGCATAAGTTTGCAGGGTCCATAAATGTTTGCTAAAACTTAAGTTGATATAAGTCTGTGTTCATTACAATCAATGTGTTTTCTTCTTAGCCAATGATTTAAAAGCTTAGAATTGCTAATCCTTTTATATCTCTTTATCATCCTTAATAGCATTCAAACGATAAGAATGTTTTTTCCCAGTTATCTTGAGCAGATATTTCGTATGGCACAAGAAGAATTTGTTTCCTTGAATTTTTGCCCACTGGACATTATTATTTTTAGACATTTTGCAATTTATTGATTACTAGCTGATAACCTGCCATTGCCCGGGTATTTATTTATCCCAATCCTGTATTAGACAGGAAAATCCATCGCTCACTGTGGTGAGAATTAGAGACCTAATTGCCCTGGCCAGCAGTCTGGGAAAAATTCTACAGGGAACAGCCTTTGAGAGGATTATCTGGATTAGCAGGCACCTTCCCCACAACTTGCCCTCTTAGCTTGAAGCTGAGGGCCTAGGGGTTTTGCTTTTTATTTGGTTTTTTTTTTCATTTTTCGTTTTTTTGTTTGTTTTTTTAAGAACCAATCCCCCTTACCAGAGGGAGCCCCCTTGTGAAGCCGTTACCATGGCAACTCCATTGTGATGTACATTAGAAACTATTTTAAGGCACAACAGGCTATATCTTAACAGAACTTGAATATAAAATGCACACTATCACTGTAAAAGTATTGTGATTTTACATTATAGATATAATTCATTCCTTTTCATTTCAGCAGCCCAGGTGTTCCAGAGGTATGCTGGAACACACACACATACAGTGTTACTGGTGTCTTACCTCCACGGTATTTTTTCCAGAGAGCAAGTCATCTGTGTAGCAAATTTGGTTAAAATTACTGGAGGCATTCCAGAGTTATGCTGGAACACACACAGACACCCACCCCCCAAGGGGTGTTAGGGGTGTCTTACCCCCACGGTATTTTTTTCCAGAGAGGAAGTCGTCTGGGTAGCAAATATGGTTAAAATTACTGAGGCCTTCCAGAGTTATGCTGGAACACACACAGACACACCCCTCCCCCCCAAGGGGTGTTAGGGGTGTCTTACCCCAACGGTATTTTTTTCCAGAGAGTAAGTCAACTGTGTAGCAAATTTGGTTAAAATTACTGGTGGCATTCCAGTGTTATGCTGGAACACACAGACACCACACACCCCAAGGGGTGTTAGGGGTGTCTTACCCCCATGGTATTTTTTCCAGAGAGTAAGTCATCTGTGTAGCAAGTTTTGTCAAAATTGCTCGAGGTGTTCCAGAGTTAGGGTGGAACAGACACACACACACACACACACACACATACACGAGGGGTGTTAGGGATGTCAGGGTGTATTATCCCCACAGTATTTTTTTCCCAGAGAGTAAGTCATCTGTGTAGCAAGTTTGGTTAAAATTGCTTGAGGTATTCCAGAGTTATGCTGGAACACACACAGAGACACACACAGAGACACACGCACCTAGACTCTTCCAGGATATTTCTGTTAGATAGGAAAGTTATATATTTATAGTAGCCTGATGAGATTATGTTTAATAGATGTAAGCAAGAAAAGAACTTGGCTTTATTGGATCTGTGCAGGGATGGGCTTCAAAAATTTTAGCAAGGGGTTCTCTGCCTGGCTGCTGGGTGGGCATGGCCATTGTGGGCGTGACCAGGTTAGCCTCCTGCACCACAGTGTGTGTGTGTGGGGTTTTTTTTTTGCCATCACCAGGCTCCAGAGGCTTTCCTTGAGCCTCCGGGATGGCAAAAATGGCCTCCCCAGGCTCTGGAGGCCAGAACGGGCCCTTTCTGGCCTTCCCAAACTTCCAGTAGGCCTGTTTTTCACCCACCCTGAGCCTCCACGTGTGCCCTGCACTTACCTAAGTCCAAAACAGGCCGCGTGAGGACTCCTGGGAGGGGCAAGGTGGGTGGGGCAGGGCCAGCTATGAGTGGGATTTGGGAGTTCTCTGAACTGCACAGAATCTTAGCTAGAGATTCTCCTGAACCCCTCTGAACTCCAGCAGCCAACCCGTGGATCGGTGTCATCTTTGAACATAGATAGAACAATATTTCAAACCAAACCAATTGATGACCTTACATTAAGATCTAGGTGTTAAAATGCTGGGAGACAAATTCTACAAACCTTACAAGGGAACAACCAATCGTTGACATCTCCTACTTGACTGCTCCTGACTAACGATCCCTTTACAAAGGGACAGAACAATTAAAGTCCATTGTGCCTGACTCTGAGGCCTTTTATATATTCAGAAGGATACAATGGTTGATGTACTAAAAGCCACTGAGATGTCTAGCAGGATCTGGAGGCCACATTGTCCCCAGTCAGGTCCTGACAAATGTGAATGTTAACTGGAATTGATTCAGATAATCCATTTTATCTACATTTTAGGATAACTCTGCAGTTGAAGTCTCACGACCTCATTAATCTTGGTTGGAGATCAAGTGACAGTTATTTAAATTGATTTATCCTAGGGTGGGATTTTCATGAAGGGGTGTATTACTTTTTTAGGTTCACTGATATCATCCCTCCTTCAGCAATGATTTCGTCCCTGATTTAATATCTATTCTCTCTCCTAGCCCTATTTAGAAGCAAGATTGGCAGAGATTTAGCCCACAGATTCACCAGATTCCACAGATTGCCCTTCTCATTAGCTGAAAAGTGTCCCAAGTTATCTCACAAGATGTTACTGCATTCATGTCTTCAAAATCCACCTCTGCACACCTATGCAAATATGTATAATTTTTTCAGCAACCCTATTGTATAAGATACCTGCCAGGGGACCTTAGGAAAATTTCCTCACGTTCCAGCCCTCCGCTTCCAAATAAGAAGGCCAAAAATGAAACTGCCTTGTGAAATTGCTTCACTTCTACCTGGCACTGTAAGTGAGGAAAGAAAAGTTGTAGCTTCATCTTAGGATAGATTTTTGGACAGAATGGAGTCTATGCCCATTCCTGCTTAGCTTAATCATGGTCTTTTGAATAAGCCATAATGGGCTCAGGAAGATTGCATGATTGCATGATTGCATAATGGGCTCAGGAAGATTGCATGATTGATTTTCGTCTCAATATATGTCCATACTTAAATCGTCATAACAACAGTACTCCCAACTACAACTTCAAAAAAGCCAATTACGACCTTATAAACAACGATCTTTCATTTCTGGACTGGCAAAATCTGTTTGCAATCTGCATAACCACTGAAGACCACTATAGAATCTTCCTACTTGAAATCAATAGAGTCATTAAACTATATGTACCACAAATGACTACCATGACCAAGAAAAACAAACTACCCATATCAATAAAAAAGCTTCAATCAAAAAAAAAATCCCTCTGGAAAAGAAACAAAAAAGGCTATGTTACAAATTTCAAAAACCGCTACAGAAACATATGCACCCAAATAAAAACTGAATGCACAAATTACCACACCAAGCAAGAAGAGAACCTTCTGCGCACAAATTCCAATCGTGCCTTTTATAATTTTGTCAACAATAAACTTAAAGACTCAAGATCCATCCCACCACTAAAACCACTACCAGGTTTGCCTGGTGCGCCAGTTGCGCCCCTTTCTGGACCGGGATGCCCTATGCACGGTCACTCACGCACTCGTGACGTCTCGCCTGGATTACTGCAATGCTCTCTACATGGGGCTCCCCTTGAAGGGCATCCGGAGGCTACAGTTAGTCCAGAATGCGGCTGCGCGGGTGATAGAGGGAGCCCCTCGTGGCTCCCGCATAACACCCATCCTGCGCAGACTGCACTGGCTACCTGTGGCCTTCCGGGTGCGCTTCAAGGTTTTGGTGACCACCTTTAAAGCGCTCCATGGCATAGGGCCGGGTTATCTACGGGACCGCCTACTGCTACCGAATACCTCTCACCGACCCGTGCGCTCTCATAGAGAGGGATTCCTCAGGGTGCCGTCAGCGAGGCAATGTCGTCTGGCGACGCCCAGGGGAAGGGCCTTCTGTGGGGCTCCACCCTCTGGAACGAACTCCCCAGGACTTCGTCAGCTTCCGGACCTTCGGACCTTCCATGAGCTTAAAACATACTTATTTAATTGCGCAGGACTGAGCTAGATTTTAATTTAAGGTTTTTAAATTGGGTTTTATTTTCATATTTTTAATTTAGGCTTTTAGAATAAGTTTTTTAACTGTTTTTAGATTGTATTTACCTGCTTTTTAAATGCCTGTAAACCGCCCTGAGTCCTTTGGGAGATAGGGTGGTATATAAATTTAAACAATAAATAAATAAATAAATAAATAAAAGATTCTAACAACAAAGAATGCAATGACGAAACGGTCAAAGCAAACCTCTTCAACATTTTCTTTGGCTCAGTTTTTGTTAACTCCGATAACACATATCCGACATTCCACAAACGAACCAGCAATGACTATGATGATTTAACTCATATAGATTTCACAGAAGACAACGTTGGAAAAGCTCTTCACAACTTAAAACCATCGCTTTCTATTGGACCCGATGGACTATGTGCATATTTCTTAAAAAAACTTTCCATTAATATAGCAGAACCCCTAAGTATTATCTTTGATAAAGCTTTCACTACCAGTTCTCTTCCCAAACTTTGGTCACTAGCCACAGTCATCCCTATCTTCAAAAAAGGAGACCCCAGCTTAGTCGAAAACTACAGACCGATCTCCCTTTGCTGCGTCACCTGCAAAGTCATGGAATCTATCATCAACCAATCCATTACCTCACACTTAGAAACTAACAACCTACTCTCCAATAAACAATTTGGTTTCAGGAAAAAATTATCATGTAACTTACAACTTCTCCACTGCAAAAACATATGGACTTCAAATCTCGATCAAGGCAAATCAATAGATGCAATCTACATAGACTTCTGCAAAGAGTTTGACTCAGTAGTACACGATAAACTTCTCCTAAAACTAACATCCTATGGCATCTCAGGACCCCTCCACAAATGGATATCTGCTTTTCTGTCTAACAGACAACAAGTGGTCAAAATTGGCAATGCTTTATCAAATCCTGTTCCTGTCAAGAGTGGCGTTCCTCAAGGCAGCATCCTTGGACCAACACTCTTTATACTATACATTAATGATCTCTGTGACTATATCTCAAGTAATTGTGTTCTCTTTGCTGATGATGTCAAACTATTTAACACCACAGACAATACTTCTATCATTCAAAACGACCTTGATCATCTATCCGCTTGGTCTAAAAATTGGCAGCTCCAAATTTCAACCAGCAAATGCTCAGTCTTACATATAGGAAAAAAGAACCCCAAAACTAAATACATACTAGATGGACATTACCTTACAGACGACCCCCATCCCGTTAAAGACCTTGGAGTTTTCATGTCAAATGATCTAAGTGCCAAAGCCCACTGCAACTACATAGCAAAAAAAGCTCTAAGAGTTGTAAACCTAATTTTGCATAGTTTCTTTTCCAAAAACACCACACTACTAACCAGAGCATATAAAACATTTGCTAGACCAATTCTAGAATACAGCTCACCTGTTTGGAACCCTCACATCTCTGACATCAATACAAATGAACGTGTCCAGAAATAGTTCACAAGAAGAGTTCTCCATTCCTCTGAAAACAATAGAATACCCTATCCCACCAGACTCGAAATCCTAGGCTTAGAAAACTTGGAACTCCGTCGCCTTCGACAAGACCTAAGCTTAACTCACAGAATCATCCATTGTAATGTCCTTCCGGTTAAAGACTACTTCAGCTTTAATTGCAATAATACTAGAACAACCAATAGATTTAAACTTAATGTCAACCGCTTTAATCTAGATTGCATAAAATATGACTTCTGTAACAGAATCATCAGTGCTTGGAATACTTTACCTGACTCTGTGGTCTCTTCCCATAATCCTAAAAGCTTTAACCAAAAACTCTCTACTATTAACCTCACCCCATTCCTAAGAGGACCATAAGGAGCGTGCATAAGCATACAAATGTGCCTACCGTTCCTGTCCTATTGTTTTTCTTTTATTCTTCCTATATATATGCTTATACGCCTTATATTTACTCATATATGTGTTTATTTACTATATAATCTTTTGTATGATACCTACATATATTGTTGTGACAAAATAAATAAATAAATAAATAAATAAATAAAGATAGCAAACCAAGCCATAACTTATATTTTATATCATGTGGTGTGGAAACCTTTCTTGTAAATGCATAGAGCAAATGTGTATGGAGACTCTAAGTCATCCAGGTCATGGTTTGCCCCAAAGGTGCTTTCAAAGGCAAATGGATTTTGTTTTCCTTGAAAATGTTTCTTCTCATCTAAGAAGCTTCTTCAGTTCTTCACTGAGGAGGCTTCTTGGATGAAAGCGAACTCATTCAGGAAAAAGTCCACTGCCTTTGAAAAGCACCTTGTTAATCAGCAAATTTACACGATACTTCTCTTTATTTTGAGCCAAGGAACACTTGAATGAAATATCTTTGGAATGAAATGACAGCATGGTCATGCCCATCGCTTTATGGACATGACAGAGAAGGACACACTTCAAGTCATCCACCTCATGACGAAAATTGCTGACGTGTGTATATGAATCTCTCTTACAGCACAGCATTTCTTTCTCTTGCAGTCTATTTTTGCGACGTTCAACTGACTCATTTGACCTTGCAGTGGTTGAGTGAACCAGTGTTGAATTCAAGGTCACAGAAGCCCTATGCTGTGCCAGTTCTGGTATTCATTAGCTTTATTTTTTTTTCTGGGGAAAGTTGAGTTCTAAGCAAACAAGATACATTTTATTTTTATTTATTTATTAATCATACTTTTATACCGCACCATCTCCCGTAGGACTCAGGGCGGTTCACAGGCATATTAAAAAAACAATATAATAAATAAGCATTAAAAACCCAATTAAAACTAAATATTATCATAGCCAAATCACTAAAAACCGTAAAAACCCATTAGAAAACCCTTAAAATTTAGTTAAAACATTTTATTCTTAGGCTAGTCCAGCGCGCTGAAATAATAAAGTCTTCAGTTCACGTCTGAAGGCCCAGAGGTCGGGGAGTTGTCGTAATCCCGGAGGAAGCTCATTCCACAGGGCTGGTGCCGCCACAGAGAAGGCCCTCCCCCTGGGGGTCGCCAACCTACATTGTTTGGTCGACAGAGGGTGGCCGCGCCGGGCTTAACGGTTCAAAGAATTTGTTAAGAAACGTGATGAGCTCTCGGCTCAAGGGGGTGCCTGTTATGGGGTGATCGTGTGATAATTCCTGCTAAGTTAAGGGAAAGGTATTGGACCTCCTCCACGAGGGTCACCCAGGCATCGTAAGGATGAAGGGTTAGCTAGAAGCTATGTATGGTGGCCACTCATGGACGCAGAGATTGCTGAGAGGGTAGGGAAATGCCAAGCTTGCCAAGAGTCCAGACCGCTACCCCAACAGCCCCAGTCAGAGAATGGGAAAAGCCCCAAGGGCCTTGGTCAAGAATCCACATTGACTTTGCTGGCCCTTTCACGGCCAAACGTTCCTAGTGGTGGTGGACGCATTTTCCAAATGGTTAGAGATCATACTTATGAAGTCCACCACAGCCGAAGCAGTAATCGCAACCCTGCGCCACCTATTCGCAACTCACGGGTTGCCGGACACTCTGGTGTCCGACAATGGGCCCCAATTCACGGCAGCCCAGTTTGAAGAGTACCTGGCAGAGGAAGGCATCCGACATGCCCTCTCTGCACCTTTCCACCCTGCGTCGAATGGCCTTGCAGAGCGTTCCGTCCGGAGCGCTAAGGAGGCATTGTCCAGGCTCAAGCCAGGTGACTGGCAAACAAAATAGACTTTTTCCTAGCCGTCCAGCACAGAACCCCAAGCACAGCCACGGGAAAAAGCCCAGCCGAATTGCTAATGGGACGAAAACTCCGGTGCCCACTTGACCGTTTGAACCCCCATTACACACCCGAGGGTTACAAGGGGGAGCTAGAAAAAACAAGGGAAATGAGCATAGGCGACCGGGTGTGGGCCCGAAACTATGGGGACGGCCCGAGTTGGGTCGCCGGACAAGTAACAAAAGTAACAGGGCCAAAAACGACGTGGTAGAGCTACCAGACAACCGAGTGTGGCGGCGCCACATAGATCAGTTAAGGAAACGAATAACTGACCAAACCAAACCAACAGAGACAGGTAATGACCAATACCACTTTGAATCCACAGCTGACAATGACCCGGGGGAGGCGCAAGACTTAGCTGAGGTTCCAGAGTTCCAGCGACGCCATCAGGTCCCCGAGGGAAACAGCAAGGAAAATTCCAAAATTAATCCAAGGCCGGATGGCCAAGAAAAAGAGTCGGCCAATAATCCAGAGCCCGATGGCCCAGAGAAAGAGCTGGGAGGAGAAAACAGCCCCTCCGACCAGCTCAAAACACCACCCAGAACTGAACCGCGCAGGTCAGAAAGAACTAGGAGACGCCCAGGTTATTTGCGTGACTACGTCGAAAAATAACATGTGAATAAATATGTAAATAAGACCAAGTGTTTTCTGGGAGGGGAGGAGTGTTATGTATTAACAGTTGTGCCTTTAAATATTTGAGCGGGAAATCAGCACGTTGCTGATTGGACGAAGCCTCCAGCAGAACTGTATAAAAGGAGAGGTTTTAGCCCCAGCCTGTCGCTGGGTTCACCCTATATTAAAGAGCTGTTGTCACTACCCTGGTCTCCAGCCTCGTTACTTCCCGAACTTAACAATTACCATAGAGAATTTTTTATTTTATTTGAATTGCAAATAACAATAAATAGCCACACAGTCGGCTGTTCTATACAAAGTGATGCCTTAATGTCACATGTGCAAATCTGAATAGTAAACTGTTTTTTTTTCTAAAACCAGTTATTTTATTTAGAGGAACTCTGTTGAAGCTCCAGTATATGGAAATATAATGTTCATAAACATTCACATAAAAGAATTTCTGTCACCAAAATTACCAATTCAAAGAATAGCGGAATTTATGCAAATTGGGAAAATACTATCAACTTTTTTTGTTAACACATGGTTATGATATCTACATTCAATGTGATTAGTTTTCTACTTGTTCTTACTTTAGAATATGCAATTCTAAATTCTAGAGTGACTAGAAAACCTGCTTTAGCCCTAATAAGCTAAACCAGGAAGGCATAAGTTTGCAGGGTCCATAAATGTTTGCTAAAACTTAAGTTGATATAAGTCTGTGTTCATTACAATCAATGTGTTTTCTTCTTAGCCAATGATTTAAAAAGCTTAGAATTGCTAATCCCTTTTATATCTCTTTATCATCCTTAATAGCATTCAAACGATAAGAATGTTTTTTCCCCAGTTATCTTGAGCAGATATTTCGGTATGGCACAAGAAGAATTTGTTTCCTTGAATTTTTGCCCACTGGACATTATTATTTTTAGACATTTTGCAATTTATTGATTACTAGCTGATAACCTGCCATTGCCCGGGTATTTATTTATCCCAATCCTGTATTAGACAGGAAAATCCATCGCTCACTGTGGTGAGAATTAGAGACCTAATTGCCCTGGCCAGCAGTCTGGGAAAAATTCTACAGGGAACAGCCTTTGAGAGGATTATCTGGATTAGCAGGCACCTTCCCCACAACTTGCCCTCTTAGCTTGAAGCTGAGGGCCTAGGGGTTTTGCTTTTTATTTGGTTTTTTTTTTCATTTTTCGTTTTTTTGTTTGTTTTTTTAAGAACCAATCCCCCTTACCAGAGGGAGCCCCCTTGTGAAGCCGTTACCATGGCAACTCCATTGTGATGTACATTAGAAACTATTTTAAGGCACAACAGGCTATATCTTAACAGAACTTGAATATAAAATGCACACTATCACTGTAAAAAGTATTGTGATTTTACATTATAGATATAATTCATTCCTTTTCATTTCAGCAGCCCAGGTGTTCCAGAGGTATGCTGGAACACACACACACATACAGTGTTACTGGTGTCTTACCTCCACGGTATTTTTTTCCAGAGAGCAAGTCATCTGTGTAGCAAATTTGGTTAAAATTACTGGAGGCATTCCAGAGTTATGCTGGAACACACACAGACACCCACCCCCCAAGGGGTGTTAGGGGTGTCTTACCCCCACGGTATTTTTTTCCAGAGAGTAAGTCATCTGTGTAGCAAATTTGGTTAAAATTACTGGAGGCCTTCCAGAGTTATGCTGGAACACACACAGACACACCCCTCCCCCCCAAGGGGTGTTAGGGGTGTCTTACCCCAACGGTATTTTTTTCCAGAGAGTAAGTCATCTGTGTAGCAAATTTGGTTAAAATTACTGGAGGCATTCCAGAGTTATGCTGGAACACACACAGACACACCACACACCCCCAAGGGGTGTTAGGGGTGTCTTACCCCCATGGTATTTTTTCCAGAGAGTAAGTCATCTGTGTAGCAAGTTTTGTCAAAATTGCTCGAGGTGTTCCAGAGTTAGGGTGGAACAGACACACACACACACACACACACACATACACGAGGGGTGTTAGGGATGTCAGGGTGTATTATCCCCACAGTATTTTTTTCCCAGAGAGTAAGTCATCTGTGTAGCAAGTTTGGTTAAAATTGCTTGAGGTATTCCAGAGTTATGCTGGAACACACACAGAGACACACACAGAGACACACGCACCTAGACTCTTCCAGGATATTTCTGTTAGATAGGAAAGTTATATATTTATAGTAGCCTGATGAGATTATGTTTAATAGATGTAAGCAAGAAAAGAACTTGGCTTTATTGGATCTGTGCAGGGATGGGCTTCAAAAATTTTAGCAAGGGGTTCTCTGCCTGGCTGCTGGGTGGGCATGGCCATTGTGGGCGTGACCAGGTTAGCCTCCTGCACCACAGTGTGTGTGTGGGGGGGTTTTTTTTTGCCATCACCAGGCTCCAGAGGCTTTCCTTGAGCCTCCGGGATGGCAAAAATGGCCTCCCCAGGCTCTGGAGGCCAGAACGGGCCCTTTCTGGCCTTCCCAAACTTCCAGTAGGCCTGTTTTTCACCCACCCTGAGCCTCCACGTGTGCCCTGCACTTACCTAAGTCCAAAACAGGCCGCGTGAGGACTCCTGGGAAGGGCAAGGTGGGTGGGGCAGGGCCAGCTATGAGTGGGATTTGGGAGTTCTCTGAACTGCACAGAATCTTAGCTAGAGATTCTCCTGAACCCCTCTGAACTCCAGCAGCCAACCCGTGGATCGGTGTCATCTTTGAACATAGATAGAACAATATTTCAAACCAAACCAATTGATGACCTTACATTAAGATCTAGGTGTTAAAATGCTGGGAGACAAATTCTACAAACCTTACAAGGGAACAACCAATCGTTGACATCTCCTACTTGACTGCTCCTGACTAACGATCCCTTTACAAAGGGACAGAACAATTAAAGTCCATTGTGCCTGACTCTGAGGCCTTTTATATATTCAGAAGGATACAATGGTTGATGTACTAAAAGCCACTGAGATGTCTAGCAGGATCTGGAGGCCACATTGTCCCCAGTCAGGTCCTGACAAATGTGAATGTTAACTGGAATTGATTCAGATAATCCATTTTATCTACATTTTAGGATAACTCTGCAGTTGAAGTCTCACGACCTCATTAATCTTGGTTGGAGATCAAGTGACAGTTATTTAAATTGATTTATCCTAGGGTGGGATTTTCATGAAGGGGTGTATTACTTTTTTAGGTTCACTGATATCATCCCTCCTTCAGCAATGATTTCGTCCCTGATTTAATATCTATTCTCTCTCCTAGCCCTATTTAGAAGCAAGATTGGCAGAGATTTAGCCCACAGATTCACCAGATTCCACAGATTGCCCTTCTCATTAGCTGAAAAGTGTCCCAAGTTATCTCACAAGATGTTACTGCATTCATGTCTTCAAAATCCACCTCTGCACACCTATGCAAATATGTATAATTTTTTCAGCAACCCTGTTGTATAAGATACCTGCCAGGGGACCTTAGGAAAATTTCCTCACGTTCCAGCCCTCCGCTTCCAAATAAGAAGGCCAAAAATGAAACTGCCTTGTGAAATTGCTTCACTTCTACCTGGCACTGTAAGTGAGGAAAGAAAAGTTGTAGCTTCATCTTAGGATAGATTTTTGGACAGAATGGAGTCTATGCCCATTCCTGCTTAGCTTAATCATGGTCTTTTGAATAAGCCATAATGGGCTCAGGAAGATTGCATGATTGCATGATTGCATAATGGGCTCAGGAAGATTGCATGATTGATTTTCGTCTCAATATATGTCCATACTTAAATCGTCATAACAACAGTACTCCCAACTACAACTTCAAAAAAGCCAATTACGACCTTATAAACAACGATCTTTCATTTCTGGACTGGCAAAATCTGTTTGCAATCTGCATAACCACTGAAGACCACTATAGAATCTTCCTACTTGAAATCAATAGAGTCATTAAACTATATGTACCACAAATGACTACCATGACCAAGAAAAACAAACTACCCATATCAATAAAAAAGCTTCAATCAAAAAAATCCTCTGGAAAAGAAACAAAAAAGGCTATGTTACAAATTTCAAAAACCGCTACAGAAACATATGCACCCAAATAAAAACTGAATGCACAAATTACCACACCAAGCAAGAAGAGAACCTTCTGCGCACAAATTCCAATCGTGCCTTTTATAATTTTGTCAACAATAAACTTAAAGACTCAAGATCCATCCCACCACTAAAACCACTACCAGGTTTGCCTGGTGCGCCAGTTGCGCCCCTTTCTGGACCGGGATGCCCTATGCACGGTCACTCACGCACTCGTGACGTCTCGCCTGGATTACTGCAATGCTCTCTACATGGGGCTCCCCTTGAAGGGCATCCGGAGGCTACAGTTAGTCCAGAATGCGGCTGCGCGGGTGATAGAGGGAGCCCCTCGTGGCTCCCGCATAACACCCATCCTGCGCAGACTGCACTGGCTACCTGTGGCCTTCCGGGTGCGCTTCAAGGTTTTGGTGACCACCTTTAAAGCGCTCCATGGCATAGGGCCGGGTTATCTACGGGACCGCCTACTGCTACCGAATACCTCTCACCGACCCGTGCGCTCTCATAGAGAGGGATTCCTCAGGGTGCCGTCAGCGAGGCAATGTCGTCTGGCGACGCCCAGGGGAAGGGCCTTCTCTGTGGGGGCTCCCACCCTCTGGAACGAACTCCCCCCAGGACTTCGTCAGCTTCCGGACCTTCGGACCTTCCGCCGCGAGCTTAAAACATACTTATTTAATTGCGCAGGACTGAGCTAGATTTTAATTTAAGGTTTTTAAATTGGGTTTTATTTTCATATTTTTAATTTAGGCTTTTAGAATAAGTTTTTTAACTGTTTTTAGATTGTATTTACCTGCTTTTTAAATGCCTGTAAACCGCCCTGAGTCCTTTGGGAGATAGGGCGGTATATAAATTTAAACAATAAATAAATAAATAAATAAATAAAAGATTCTAACAACAAAGAATGCAATGACGAAACGGTCAAAGCAAACCTCTTCAACATTTTCTTTGGCTCAGTTTTTGTTAACTCCGATAACACATATCCGACATTCCACAAACGAACCAGCAATGACTATGATGATTTAACTCATATAGATTTCACAGAAGACAACGTTGGAAAAGCTCTTCACAACTTAAAACCATCGCTTTCTATTGGACCCGATGGACTATGTGCATATTTCTTAAAAAAACTTTCCATTAATATAGCAGAACCCCTAAGTATTATCTTTGATAAAGCTTTCACTACCAGTTCTCTTCCCAAACTTTGGTCACTAGCCACAGTCATCCCTATCTTCAAAAAAGGAGACCCCAGCTTAGTCGAAAACTACAGACCGATCTCCCTTTGCTGCGTCACCTGCAAAGTCATGGAATCTATCATCAACCAATCCATTACCTCACACTTAGAAACTAACAACCTACTCTCCAATAAACAATTTGGTTTCAGGAAAAAATTATCATGTAACTTACAACTTCTCCACTGCAAAAACATATGGACTTCAAATCTCGATCAAGGCAAATCAATAGATGCAATCTACATAGACTTCTGCAAAGAGTTTGACTCAGTAGTACACGATAAACTTCTCCTAAAACTAACATCCTATGGCATCTCAGGACCCCTCCACAAATGGATATCTGCTTTTCTGTCTAACAGACAACAAGTGGTCAAAATTGGCAATGCTTTATCAAATCCTGTTCCTGTCAAGAGTGGCGTTCCTCAAGGCAGCATCCTTGGACCAACACTCTTTATACTATACATTAATGATCTCTGTGACCACATCTCAAGTAATTGTGTTCTCTTTGCTGATGATGTCAAACTATTTAACACCACAGACAATACTTCTATCATTCAAAACGACCTTGATCATCTATCCGCTTGGTCTAAAAATTGGCAGCTCCAAATTTCAACCAGCAAATGCTCAGTCTTACATATAGGAAAAAAGAACCCCAAAACTAAATACATACTAGATGGACATTACCTTACAGACGACCCCCATCCCGTTAAAAACCTTGGAGTTTTCATGTCAAATGATCTAAGTGCCAAAGCCCACTGCAACTACATAGCAAAAAAAGCTCTAAGAGTTGTAAACCTAATTTTGCATAGTTTCTTTTCCAAAAACACCACACTACTAACCAGAGCATATAAAACATTTGCTAGACCAATTCTAGAATAAGCTCGCCTGTTTGGAACCCTCACCACATCTCTGACATCAATACAATTGAACGTGTCCAGAAATATTTTACAAGAAGAGTTCTCCATTCCTCTGAAAACAATAAAATACCCTATCCCACCAGACTTGAAATCCTAGGCTTAGAAAACTTGGAACTCCGTCGCCTTCGACAAGACCTAAGCTTAACTCACAGAATCATCTATTGTAATGTCCTTTCTTTTAAAGACTACTTCAGCTTTAATTGCAATAATACTAGAACAACCAATAGATTAAAACTTAATGTCAACCGCTTTAATCTAGATTGCAGAAAATATGACTTCTGTAACAGAATCATCAGTGCTTGGAATACTTTACCTGACTCTGTGGTCTCTTCCCATAATCCTAAAAGCTTTAACCAAAAACTCTCTACTATTGACCTCACCCCATTCCTAAGAGGACCATAAGGGGCGTGCATAAGCACACAAATGTGCCTACCGTTCCTGTCCTATTGTTTTTCTTTTCTTCTTCCTATATATATGCTTATACCGCCTTATATTTACTCATATATGTGTTTATTTACTATATAATCTTTTTGTATGATACCTACATATATTGTTGTGACAAAATAAATAAAATAAATAAATAAATAAATAAAGATAGCAAACCAAGCCATAACTTATATTTTATATCATGTGGTGTGGGAAACCTTTCTTGTAAATGCATAGAGCAAATGTGTATGGAGACTCTAAGTCATCCAGGTCATGGTTGCCCCAAAGGTGCTTTTTCAAAAGGCAAATGGATTTTGTTTTTCCTTGAAAATGTTTCGCTTCTCATCTAAGAAGCTTCTTCAGTTCTTCACTGAGGAGGCTTCTTGGATGAGAAGCGAACCATTTTCAAGGAAAAACAAAGTCCACTTGCCTTTTGAAAAAGCACCTTTGTTAATACAGCAAATTTACACGATACTTCTCTTTATTTTGAGCCAAGGAACACTTGAATGAAATATCTTTGGAATGAAATGACAGCATGGTCATGCCCATCGCTTTATGGACATGACAGAGAAGGACACACTTCAAGTCATCCACCTCATGACGAAAATTGCTGACGTGTGTATATGAATCTCTCTTACAGCACAGCATTTCTTTCTCTTGCAGTCTATTTTTGCGACGTTCAACTGACTCATTTGACCTTGCAGTGGTTGAGTGAACCAGTGTTGAATTCAAGGTCACAGAAGCCCTATGCTGTGCCAGTTCTGGTATTCATTAGCTTTATTTTTTTTTCTGGGGAAAGTTGAGTTCTAAGCAAACAAGATACATTTTATTTTTATTTATTTATTAATCATACTTTTATACCGCACCATCTCCCGTAGGACTCAGGGCGGTTCACAGGCATATTAAAAAAACAATATAATAAATAAGCATTAAAAACCCAATTAAAACTAAATATTATCATAGCCAAATCACTAAAAACCGTAAAAACCCATTAGAAAACCCTTAAAATTTAGTTAAAACATTTTATCCTTAGGCTAGTCCAGCGCGCTGAAATAATAAAGTCTTCAGTTCACGTCTGAAGGCCCAGAGGTCGGGGAGTTGTCGTAATCCCGGAGGAAGCTCATTCCAAGGGCTGGTGCCGCCACAGAGAAGGCCCTCCCCCTGGGGGTCGCCAACCTACATTGTTTGGTCGACGGCACCCTGAGGAGGCCCACTCTGTGGGAGCGCATGGGTCGTTGGGAGGCAATCGGTGGCAGAAGGCGGTCTCGAAGGTATCCCGGTCCTAAGCCATGGAGCGCTTTAAAGATGGTAACTAAAACCTTGAATTGCACCCGGAAGGCTACCGGTAGCCAGTGTAGACCGGGCAGGATGGGTGTTATATGGGAGCAACGCGGTGCTCCCTCTATCACATGGCACTTTAGTTGCAAAATAAGAAATGAAATGACTCAGTTCAGTCTTGTAGATTTTTCCTGTCCTTAAAATGTTAATCCAGATGTCTCTATGGAGGAACAGCAGTGATGAAGAATAGAACATTGAGCATTTAGAAGTACTTTGTTTTTTTTAATATTTACTGGGCTGCCTGCACGTTTGAATGTTAACCATAATCTTTAAATGTTCACTAATTCTTCGAACACTTCATTACTAAGAAGCTTTAGAAAGTTAGAATGCTTGTCATTTCTTCGGTCAGGGCCTAAGGATGACAGGATCTTAGAACATACATTATTGTCCTCCTTCTACTCATTGCAAGTATCTGAAGTATTTTATATGGTGGGACTTTTTAAATCCCATTGTGAGCATTAAATAACAACTTCTTCAAGTTGATGACTACTGGCAGGGAAGTAGTGTTTTTAAGAAGAAATCACAGCACTTTAAAGACTTACTTACATACCTTAATTTCATACTTAGTTGTATTATGAGTTCTTGTTGACCTTGTCATTGGAATAATGCTCATTTATATGCTGCTTAAAGGGAAAAAACATTAAAAATAATATATGGGAAAAACCACAAAGACGCACAAGCAAAAATGAAAAAATAGCCAAAGAAATATATATATATTCCCTCTTTGGACAAAATGAGAACTTTTCTTCAAACCACAACATAGCAATTTTTTGTTCAAAGCTCAATTCACTTCTCATCCTTTGGCTATAGTAGTAGGATGTTGAATATGTATTCTAAATAAATCAGTTATATAAGTTGGAACTATATCGTTTAGCTAGGGAAAAGATCACAAAAGCTAATAATCACATCAAAGCCCAAGTAACCATTCTGGAAGATAGAAAAAGAGTTGATATCTTTTCAGTCAGCTTTAGAATTTTGATTCTACTTCCTGTTTTTCTTCAATTTTTCACATATATTTTTAAGTTTCTCAGAGGAAGACCAGGAATTATGGTACGTAATTAAAAAAAATTCTACATCGTGTTGTGTGCAAATCAAGAAAAAGAATATTTGAAGATTTTCTCCTTGTGCTGCCCTCAGGGTATGTGTAATTTTACACGTAATCTCACTTCATGGAGTAGAAATATTTGCTTGAAGTATATTTTATTATGCAGAGTATGAGAGGAGAAGGACTGAGAATTGGGCCTGTAAGTACAGATAAGGGCTGAAACATTGGGAAGGCTGAATTTAGAGATGGCCAGTTGTCAACTGCCATCTCTAAGCTTTAAAGCAGGATTTTAAGTTTTGAATTTCTACCTCCACATAAACCCAAACTTCTCCAGGAATTCAATACAAACTGCTATAAGTTTACAAATGTGATAGATTAGATAATACACACACACCCCAGAAGTGGGTTTCAGCAGGTTCTGACCTGTTCTGGAGAACCGGTAGTAGAAATTTTGAGTAGTTTAGAGAACCGGTCATAAAAATTCTGACTGGCCCTGCCCCCATATATTCTCTGCCTCCCAAATCCCAGCTGATTGGGAGGAAATGGGGATTTTGCAGTGTCCTTCTACCGGAGTGGGGTGGAATGGAGATTTTACAGTATCCTTCCCCTGCCATGCCCACCAAGCCATGACATGTCCATCAAGCCACACCCACAGAACTGGTAGTAAAAAAAATTGAAACCCACCACTGACACACACCACACACACACAAACACACACATATATGAGAGAGAGATTGTTTGTGTATGTGTATTACCTAATGTATTACATCTGTAAACTTATAGAAGTTTGTATTGAATTCATGGAGAAGCTTGGGTTTTTGTGGAGATGGAAATTCAAAACATACTATCTATCTATTTATCTATCTGTCATCTATCTATCTATCTATCTATCTATCTATCTATCTATCTATCTATCTATCTATCTATCTATCTATCTATCTATTGCCACAATGTAAAAACAACGTGGAGACTCTAGAAAGAGTGCAGAGAAGAGCAACAAAGATGATTAGGGGACTGGAGGACATATGAAGAATGGTTGCAGGAACTTGGTATGTCTAGTTTAATGAAAAGGAGGACTAGGGGAGACATGATAGCAGAGTTCCAATATCTCAGGAGTTGCCACAAAGAAGAGGGAGTCAAACTATTCTCCAAAGCACCTGAGGGTAGAACAAGAAGCAATGGATGGAAACTAATCAAGGAGAGAAGCAATTTAGAACTAAGGAGAAATTTCCTGACAGTTAGAACAATTAATCAGTGGAACAACTTGCCTGCAGAAGTTGTGAATGCTCCAACACTGGAAGTTTTTAAGAAGATGTTGGATTACCATTTGTCTGAAGTGGTGCAGGGTTTCCTGCCTAAGCAGGGGGCTCTATTCTATTCTATTCTATTCTATTCTATTCTATTCTATTCTATTCTATTCTATTCTATTCTATTCACCTATATACATACAAAGAATCCACCCACCCACCCACCCACCCACCCACACAAAATTTTTTTTTTTAAATCTCAGCTAACTTCTCTGGCTCCATCTACTGGTTAGGCAACATCAAGGCAGATCTCTAGTAACAGCCTGGGTGAGTATTCCATCTGTTTTTTTTAAACACAAAATAGAAATTAATATTTGCTTATTCCTAACACTATTAAAATTAATTAGTTGATTTGTTGATTCACTGAATTTGTAAAATTCCCCCAATTCTCTCTCCAACATTCTTCCTGACTGGTAGAAACTGCCGACTCCCAGCATTTCTTTATTCATTTACTTACTTACGTTTAGAAGTTTCCTTTCTTCAAAGTTATCTTTCTAAGAATAAGATGCCTATTATAAGCATCTTATTCTTAGACAAAAAATTAAAAATATAAAATAAAGTAAAACAAACCCAGAAGAAGAGATTGCATGATAATATAAGACAGAAAGGTAGTTTAGCGACAGATAACACAAAACAAAGCAACTTGTTCAATTATTTTTTTTACTACAGTATAGGATAGGAGGAAGATGAATGAATTACAGTTCAGGCAACATTAGAGGAATAGCATGTTTTGTATCTTACATCAGTAGATGAAATACACATAGGATAAAAAAGAGATAATCCCATTCTCATCTTCTTTACTAGTTTCAAAATATGACAGCAAAGTGGTCTGGGTCAAATCCAGCATGCAAATATGGTATTTCGGAGGGGGGGGGGAAATGTCCCAGAAGACCCAAATTTTCTCTAAAATATGATCTGCATACAAAAGCACTCTTAAAATAAAACAAGGTCAGCTATATAAAACAAGATAAGATTAATGGAACTATTCTGGAATAAAAAATTGCTGTCTTTTATCCAGTATGTCAGTTTTTTAATGTAAAATAAATTATAGATGTACATGCTCATTTGAATCTCATTCAAGTTAAGTGCAACAGCTTCAATTGAACGTAGATCTAAATTGAACTGATGACCACAGTTTGAGGCATCTCTCAGTTAATGAGAGTGATCAGGAGGACAAAATAAATATTGATCCTATTAGATTTTCTTTTAAGCAACTAATAATTAAATAATTTTAAAAGGGTCTTTTTAACATTTCCAAAGTGCACAACAGCTTCACTTAGAAAAAAGCTTTTTCAAACCTGAGAAATGGAAGAATTATTTAATTGTTAAATAATTAAATTGTTAATTGTTTAATAGCAGTTAATAGCAGCATCAACTAAACAATTGTTAATTGTTTAGTTGATGCTGCTATTTAGAAATATACCTTAATGCATTAGAAGTTGCCAATGACTAAGTTATTTTGCATTAATTAAAGCATTTTAGCTGGCTTTACAATTAGCCAGATGCTGAAGCCATCTATGTTTTTTTTCTCCTATGAAAAATCCATCCGCTGCCCAAGAGTAGTAAAATGTTAATACGTTTCACGTTTCCTCCAGTGATTGCAACAGGTGTGCTACTTTCTTAGAATATTTTTTGTGAAAGGAACCACAAGTTTCTCCCATTAAACTTCATCAAAGGCTTCATCACTGGCAAGCTGTTATGATTGTTACAATTATAATCATCATCATCATCTGGTCCTATTTTAGGCATAAAGCCAGCTGGGTGACCTTGGGCCAGTCACTCTCTTCTCAACCCTAGGATGCAGGCAATGGCAAATCGCTTCTGAAATCTTATCAACAATGCTGCAAAGACTTCTTCAGGTAGTTAGCTGGTAGAAAAAAACTTATATATATATATGTAAAAAAGAATTGGATAGTAGCCCTCATTATTTTCACCAATGTGGACAGTTCTAGCAAAAAATGATACGTAGAATAAGCTAGTCCAGTTGAGAAACCTGCATTGGAAATTTTAAAAATAATCTTATTATGTTGCCTGAGAAGGTGAGTTAATATGGTAAGAGAATTGCAAAACATTCATGTAAAATAAAAGAGAACTAGTGACTTATATAATTTGCTTCTTGATTTTGAAATTGTAGATAATATGGGGGTTTTTTTCAGGATAATGTTTTAAGTGCTTTTGCCTAGCTCTGAAAATCATAGGTCAAAAACAGTACCTGAAGATGAGGAAAGCAAATCATGCAATGTATATGCAGCATAACGAATCAATCATTAGATCAATAACTAGTCATTAAAAATTCCTGTAAGCTTACAGAAATTAAGACAGGACAGCCTTATTATCTATCTATCTATCTATCTATCTATCTATCTATCTATCTATCTATCTATCTATCTATCTATCTATCTATCTATCTATCTATCTACAAATACAAGAAAACAAGTAACAGAGTAGATACAGACATAGACACATGAAAAAATTTTGGCACAAAAAAAGGGACATAAATTGGCAAAACATAGCCATAAACAGATAGAATGATTATATATAATTGGGAACAGTAGGACAGGGACGATAGGCTTGCTGGTGCGCTTATGTACACCTCCTTAGGGACCTCTTAAGAAACATGAAAGGTCCACGGTAGACAGTTTAAGGTAAAAGGTATGGAGATTAGAGAGACTAACAACAGGATCAGGTACAGTGTTCCAGTCATTTACTACTCTATTGCAGAAGTCATATTTCCTACAATTAAGATTAGAGCAAATTACACTGAGTTTAAATCTATTGATGGCCCTTGTATTATTTTGGTTGAAATTAAAGTAGTCATTTACAGGTCGAACATTTTGTGGGCTGTTCAAATGAAGCTGCCCTTTGAAGGAATATTGCAAAGTGAAACAGCACCCTATTTCTAAGGCAGAAGCTACCATCAGCAAGATAAGATTAATCATCCCACTACAAAGTTTTGTCAAGATTAAAGCAATGTGCTTTCATGAGATGCTTTGCTGTGGTGAGGCAATTCAGTAAGCAACCTCAACCTCTGTGCTGAAATTACTATAAGGCTCACAAATGTAACCTACAAGGAATCTGTATTCTGCCTTTATCTACAAAACTTTGAAACCACATTCCTGCTTATGGTCTTCGCAGCAGGCAGCATGGAAGCTGAGCAGGTTTGGGCTTGGTTAGGGTTTAGATAGGAGTTTGACTGTCAATTCCAAGGTTGTACGTTAGACTAGGTAGTCAAGAAATATCCCAGAAGATGTCAGTGGCACTCACATAATGCTGCCAAGAAAACTGCATGGACATATTCATGTAGTCCTCAAACTTCAAGTCTGCATCAAGAGCATTTTACTTTTGAGAGACTTCCCTCCCTTCCCTTGAATGTTAACTCTAAAATCTGTTTATCTCAACTGAAGTTAACATCTTAATTAGAAACAAGCCATTCTCTGCTATAGATTTTGTTTCTAGAAAGCCTGGAATCTAATTGGGTAGAGCTTCTGATAATTGACAGGAGTTTGGGTATACAGTGACGGTATTGAGACTTTAATGCAGAACTCTATAATGATTTCACTTAATTCAACCAATGCCAAGGCCTGGTTCACATACCCACTCAAACATAATAGTGTTTTCACAGGAATAGATGATAACATAATTTTTTAAAATTACAATTTTTTATTTAGTATTGAATTAGAAGAAGAGCAAGTAAAGAAAACAATGATAGCTTGGGCAAAAAAATTTGGATACTCAATTGGATTAGATAAATGGCAACAGCTAAGGGAAAGGAACTATAAACTAACAATGTCCACTGCATATAAAGAGAACCCATAAAAATGTTTTATAGGTGGCATATGCCACCCAAAAAATTGGCAAAAATGTTTAAAATAAATCAGCTAAATGTTGGAAATGCCATCAGACACCAGGATCATATTATCATGTGGTGGACATGTCCAGAAGCCAGAAACTATTGGATTAGAATTAAAACATGGTTAGAAGAAATGCTTCAACAACATATTTAAAACCTGAGCTGTTCCTATTCGGTGTCCTACCAGAGAATATTAGTAAATACATATATATATGATTATACACGTAGTAACTGCAGCAAGGATAGTATTTGCACAAAGATCGAAAGCAGAGAAAATCCCTTCAGAAGGGGAAGTAATCGAGAAAATTTTAGACTGTGCAAAAATGAATAGATTGACTTTGATAATTAAAGAGAGGACGCGGAATATTTCAAGATATGGGGACAATTTTACCATTGGTTAGAGAAGAGATATAGATAAACGTATTAATAGTAAACAAGAAAATGTTATAATAAATGAATTGTGGGGACAATGTTGTAACAAAGGAATGGAAAATATCAAGAAAGGATGAAGATAGGAGTATTATTATTATTATTATTAATAATAATAATAATAATAAGTCACTGAAGAAACACTTAGATGACATACTGAATGACTGATTATGTATTGTATGTTTGTTTGTTTATAAAATAAAAAATATGGGGGGAAAAAGTCAGAATAGTGTTTTCGGAGGAATGATGAAGAATGATGTTCTAACACTCTATTTTTGAAGGCCCTGAAGATGTGGTTCTGCCAGCTGGCCTGGGCAACGCAGAGCAGGATGGAGCCCATTAAATGGCTGGTATGAATGTGTGTTGTCACTGGGATGGGGTGGGGGGTTATTATTTTATTATTTTTATTTCTTTTATAGTGTGCTTTTATGTCCTATAAGCTCCCTTGAGTCACCATGTGCGAGTATGCAGCAATATACATTTTCTAAATAAATAAATAGTGTTTGCTTGGGCTTTGTTTAGCTTGTAAAACCACTCATTGCAGCCTCCAGACATTCCTTTAACAGTATGCCAAACCTGGGATGAGTGGGTAGATGGGCGCTAATGAATGAGTAGTACAAAGAAGTACATTGAAATAGTTTGGTCATACATCGAGAATGAATAAAGATTGACTTGCAAAACAAATATATGAAGTAGGAGACAGTGGTTCAATTAGAGGGTGAAGACTGAGAACTTGCTGGGTGGAATGGATAAGATCCTGACGAGCAAGATGTTGAAAAATTTAAAGAATAAAAGGCAATGTTTAAAGTGGTGTGTAGATAGAGAGGAAGAAAGTTGTTTTAATTAAATTAACTTTAGCTTTATTCTTTTTTTAAAAAAGTTCCATTTTGGCTTAGTACGTCATCTGTTGACCTACAACAAGCATGATGCACGTCAAGCGTGGAAGCTGAAATCTAGCATCCCTGGAAGGTTTCTAGAGTAAAGACCTGAGTTTAGCTCATAGAATCATCTGTTACAATGTCCTTCCTGTTGAAGACTACTTCAGCTTCAATCGCAACAATACACGAGCTATAGATTTAAACTTAAAGTGAACCACTCTAATCTTGATTGCAGAAAATATGACTTCAGTAACAGAGTTGTTAATGCCTGGAATGCACTACCTGACTCTGTGGTCTCTTCCCAAAATCCCCAAAGCTTCAACCAAAAACTATCTACTATTGACCTCACCCCATTCCTAAGAGGTCTGTAAGGGGCGTGCATAAGAGCACCAGCGTGCCTACCGTTCCTGTCCTAATGTTCCCTTTGATTATATCAAATTTGTATAGTTATTTCATGCTTATGCTTATATATACTGTTGTGACAAATAAATAAATAAATAAAAAATAAAATAAGAGTAGAGAAAAAAGTGAGAATTAAACTGGCACAAAATGATAAAAACTGAATAGAAGTTCCTGCTGAATCATGTCACAATGGAAAATATCAGAAAACATTACTGGTTCAGCTTGGAAGGAATAATAGGCAACATTTCAAAGAGATGCCCTGGGACATATGCTTAGGATCAAATATGTTTTGAAATAAATCCATTCAGGCCTTTTTATGGAGTATACAAAGCACAAAATGATCCCCATCTTGATCAATGCATCGTCAACTTCGCTTATCAGTCAGTGAACTTGTATTAAGGCGCCAACTGTTTCACAAGCTGCTGTTTTTCTTTCATGAGGAAATGTTCAGTTTTTCTTTGAATATCTCAGTAGGTTTAAAAATAATAAACTAAAGAACTAAGAAAGTTTTTTTTCCCCAGGGTTTCTCTTTTGCAAAGTAATACTGGTACTAAGGTACAGGTTAATTATTGATTAATTAGTTTTACCTGTTCAGCTAAAACATATTTGGAGTGGCCTGTCAGAGTCAACTGAATGAATCCTTCACCAATAGATAAAAACTTTGAGTGACTTGGTTTTGGAGGGAATACCTCTTTCTGCTCTGACTACAGGGGCTTTTGAGTTCTTGTAGTTCCCAATCTGCTTCTTTAAAAAATGGGTCTGAACTTTTCAGGTGAGGCAGGTGTTGTAAGGCGACACAGTTTTACACACTGTGGATGAGCAGTGGGACTACTTTTTTGACCTAAATACTTTCAATATGGAAGTCACTGTAATTGTAATTTAACAATTTATGTAATTGTACCTCAGCCAGTAGTGAAATCCAATTTTTTTTACTATCAGTTCTGTGGGCATGGCTTGGTGGGTATGCTTGGCAACCAGCATGTGTTTACAACAGTTGCAGAGTTCTGGAGTCTTGTGATCACTATTTGTGACCTTCCCAGCCAGCTTCTGACAAGCAAACTCACTAGGAGAATCTGGATTTGCTTAATGACCACATGATTCACTTAATAACTGCAGTGATTTGCTTAATACCCATGGCAAAAAAAGGTTGCAAAATCAAGCACAGCTTACTTAACAACTACCTTGCTTAGCAATAGAAATTCTTGCCCCAAATGTGGTTGTAAATTGAGGACTTAGCTGTACAAGAATTCACATTAAGAATCTGTACAAGAGATTTACAAGCATTAGGGCTAGAATGCAATACTGTCTAAGACCTTGATGGGTACAGTACAGTATGTGCTAGAGAACCATTTATACCAACCAGGTCTTCAGGGTCTGATGAAAGAGTGTCAAATTGGGGGCCAATCTAAGAGTAGGGAGGCAGGGATGATGTTCCAAAGGGAGGGAGCCACCACAGAGAAGGCTCTTCTGAGTCCCACCAGATGTGCTTCCTTAGGAGAGAGAACCTGCAATATTCCCTGCCTTCCCGCTTTGATGGGTTGGGTAGATGTGACCAAAAACAGTTGATCCAACAGATAATCTGGTCACAAGCCATGTAGGGCTTTGAAGGACCTTGCATTGTACACAGTTCCATGTTTAAAGTGGCCAATTTCTTTCACATTAAGTTTCTGTTTATGGAATCAGAAACCACTGAAATCTATGAAGGCAGTAAATATTTACTAGTTTTCAATTACTTGTCTTGTTATGATATGGTGTAAAATAAAGCAATTTTCTTTTGTGAAGTGCTGTGGCTAAATCCAGCTTGTTCCTCCACTACTAAGGGAAGGAAATTTGTTACTCTATATCAGTGGTAGTCAACCTGGTCCCTACCGCCCACTAGTGGGCATTCCAGCTTTCATGGTGTGCGGTAGGGGTTTTGTCCGATACTGAAGCACTTTCCTTTTTTTTATTTAATTGATTTTTAAAAAAAATTTCATAGCATTATTTAAAAACATTTTCATTAGATTTTCATAAAATTCCCCGTGACAATTTAAATTTCTGAAAATATACTATTTGTATCACCCGCACATAAGTTTAGTTCACATTACGTAAGTGAAACTAAATGGCGCTATAGTGCAACCGCAAACAAAAGAGCCTCGTCCCAGAATAGCTTGCGCATCTTCCCCCACACCTCCCAGCTGTAACAGAAAAAACACATTTTTAAATAGTTGATACATTTCATAAAGACGAAGGAGAAAATACGTTTGTTGTTGTTAGTTGCAAAGTCATGTCTGACCGATCACGGCCCCATGGACAACGTTCCTCTAGGCCTTCCTGTCCTTAACATAAACGTAAAATATGTTTAAACAGATATTAATAAAAAAATGCATGGAAAAAAAAAGCAGAGCTGATAGCTGGCGCCCCCCCAAACCCAATCCACGATGCGCGAGAGGCATGTGCAGACGATGATACACGGTGCATTACTGTGGAACCGATGGGCAGTTAGAAAATTTTACTAATAACAGAGATACAAAAGTGGGCAGTAGGTATAAAAAGTTTGACTACCCCTGCTCTATATGTTGGTGGTGGGTATCTAATTATAATATAATTTTTCTAGATGTACTCCAAGAAAGAAATGCTCAAACTCTCAATCTGCTTCTGCTGAAATTATTGAGGGAAATGACTTAAATCTCTCTCTGCTTATTTAACGGCCTAAGTCAATAGCTGCAATTCTTCATTACCTGTCTTTTAAACTACTGTCATCAATTGATTACCAGCATACTGACAGGAATAACAATCAGCATGGGCCAGAGCCACAAACAGAGTCCTGCCTGAACATGAAAGGAGCTGTCAGTTGAAGAAAGCTGCCTTATTCCAGATAAGAGTCATCACAGATTCTGTTATTAATAGCCATTGACCAAGAGATGAGCTAATCAGTTGTGTGTAACACAGTTCCGCATTATGCTAAACTATCAGGTGTTTGTTGGATTTGGCAAAGTCTATCATATCAGTCCATCGTTTTGGTTTGCTATCCATAGTTTATGGTTTAGTAAACTGTATTTTCTGTTTTCAGACATACTAGATTACTCAACAAACTACCAGTTCCCTGAAAATAAGACATCCCCCGATAATAAGCCCAATTGGGTTTTTGAGTGCATGCACTAAAATAAGCCTCCCTCCCCCGAAAATAAGCCCTCCCCAAAAATATTTAAATGCAGAGAAGAAAATCAGGTAAGACAGCAAGAGGAGCCCCATCTTGCTCCATGTATCCCAAAATAATAAGACCTCCCCAAAAATAAGACTAAGCGCTTATTTCAGGGTTCAAAAAATATATAAGGCAGGGTCTTATTTTTGGGGAAACATGGTACGATTACACATATTATAGTTTACTGTGATGTAACATTAAGGTTTTACAAATGCAGAGGATACGTAAAAGAAATGTACATTCACACACACACACACACACACACACACACACACACACATCTGAGCTGATAGACTGCCATATGTCCATATGCTCAGAATTTTTATGTAAACTTTTTAAAAATGTAATTGTTATAATAAATGCTTACCAGTATCTATTTTTGCATTATTGAATGTGCTCCATTAGCCCTGCTACTGTAAGTGAATATAAGTTAATCAGTATAAAGGGTAAAAACTCACTCTAGATGAATTTATGTCTTTGCAACTACATCTTGAATTTTCTTGGCAGCAGTATAGAAATGTTTGCCTCTGCCTTTTCTCAATAGGTTTTCTGATTTTCCAATCTAATCAGCCATCCTGATATTCTTTGATGATATTCCATCCAAGTTCTAACCAGGTCTGACCCTGCATGATCCATTAGATTTGACTAGATACTGCAGCTTTTTTTTTTTTTTTTTTTTACATTTATACCCCGCCCTTCTCCGAAGACTCAGGGCGGCTTACAGTGTATAAGGCAATAGTCTCATTCTATTTGTATATTTTTACAAAGTCAACTTATTGCCCCCCCAACAATCTGGGTCCTCATTTTACCTACCTTATAAAGGATGGAAGGCTGAGTCAACCTTGGGCCGGGCTCGAACCTGCAGTAATTGCAGGCTTTGTGTTCTTAATAACAGGCCTTACCAGCCTGAGCTAAACCGGCCCTGCAACCGGCTTGCTGAAATAATTAATCAATATACAATTATATTGTACAATTGCTGCAATACACAGATATTTTCTCTATGTGTACATGTTTGATTGTATAAGCTGAAGTTCTGTAGGCCAGGATGAATTAAGATTGTATAAACTGAAGTTCTGTAGGCCAGGTTAAATTAAGTTTTAATTCAACCTGGCCTATAGTATAACTTTGAACGTTAGAAACCTCTTATATTTCCTTTTTTAAAAAAAAGAGTGACATTTAAGATGGGTTCCAGAGTTATCCTTACAGGTATCATGGTTTGCTATTACTTAGAATAGGCAGCAGAAGCAGGCTGGTTCAGTGAGCTACAATGCCACAAAGTTAGGCAGGCCACAGAGAAAGAGATCAGTACCAAAAATTAACATTAGTAACCTTTTGCTGGTATCCTCTAGCTGTAAAAACAGTAAATATTTAGGTTGACTTTGTGGCATCTCTTCACTGTCAAGAAATTTAGTGATACTAGATTTTGGTTACTAAAATCCAGATGACCACCAGAATTCTGATGAGAAGTCGGTGATATTGAATTTATAAGAGATTTTTTTCACCCTCATTCTGGTCAATAATTTTTCTAGTATTTGCAGGGGTTTTTCAGGTTTTCCATATCTGTCTATAAAAATAGAGATGACACCAGATAGCAGCAAAGGCAGACTGAAAATTGTTGGTCTCTGGCCTTATCTATTGGTCATCTTGATGTTTGCAGTTTGGATGTGGAGTCCTTACTTAAACCTGCCCCTACTCTGCTGAATTAAGTAAAGTTTGATTCAAAAGCATGTACTCTAGTGGCCAGCCTTGAACCCATAGTCAGAGAATTTAGCTGACCTCCCATTTTATTACCCGTGTTTCCCCAAAAATAAGACCCTGTCTTATATTTTTTTGAACCCTGAAATAAATGCTTGGCCTTATTGCCATGCGCTCAAAAAGCCCAATTGGGCTTATTATCAGGGGATGTCTTATTTTGGGGGAAACAGGGTAGTAGAATTAGCAGATTAGTTTATCATTCCACTAGCACAAGTGGGAGCAAAGGTAAGACTTGTAGCAGGCCATAGTAAAGATATTGGTAGCTGAGAAAGAATGAAATCCAAAATGTTAGCCCCATTTCAATTCAGAATATACTTAAGATAAATATAAAACTAAAACCAGAAGTTGTTCCTTACAAAGTACTGGAGACAGAATTTGGAACATATAATAATAATAATAATAATAATAATAATAATAATAATAATAATAATAATAATAATAATAATAATAATAATAATAATAATATTTTAATTTGTATACCGCCCTTCTCCCAAAGGATTCAGGGCGGTTTACAGCCACAGTAAAATACAAAAACTACAAATACAGTGCTAAAAATAAACATTAAAAAACTTATTCAATTGGCCCCATTTAAAATACAATATAAACCCTGTAAAACCGATAAATTTAAAACCCATAAAATCAATTAAAAATTTTAAAAATTCAAGCCAGTTCAGCAAGACGAAATAAATAAGTTTTAAGTTCGTGGCAAAAGGTCCGGAGGTCAGGTAATTGTCGAAGTCCAGGGGGAAGTTCGTTCCACAGGGTAGGAGCCCCCACAGAGAAGGCCCTCCCCCTGGGGGCTGTCAGTTGACATTGCTTGGCTGACGGCACCCGAAGGAGTCCCTCTCTGTGAGAACGCACCGGTTGCTGGGAGATAGAAGATGGCAGTAGACGGTCCCGTAAATATCCTGGTCCTAAGCCATGGAGCGCTTTGAAGGCAATCACTAATACCTTGAAGCGCACCCGGAAGACAACAGGCAGCCAGTGCAGTCTGCGCAGAATGGGTGTTACATGGGAGCTCCGAACTGCTCCCTCTATCACCCGCGCAGCTGCATTCTGGACTATAGTAATATGTTATTACTATACATATGTTGACAGTGGCAAGAATTGTATATGCACAAAGATGGAAAGCCACACTAATTTGCCCAGTGGAAAATTGGATGGTAAAGGTGATGGAGTTGGTGGAGATGGAGAAATTGACAGTTTTAATTAAGGAAAATAAGTTATCTAATTTAATGTCCTGCTTCTGGACTTTTTGCTTGAGTGGAAAAAACCCAAAACTGTTAATGATTTGAATGATTTTGTTATTATAGTAATGGCCTACACTGTTGTGAGATGCAAATAAAAACGTTGAAGCTGTAATTTTTTTTATATCTTAGTGCACTGAAAAAAAATATCAAAGTTGCTTTTTTATTTTCTTTGCACTTTTGTTCCTCTCATTTCCTAACTTTTGTTCGTTTTGTATTTTTATCTTATAATAAAATTTACTTTGTATCTATATAGTTTGTGTGTGTGTGTATATACACACAGACACAAACAGACATACATCATCATCATCTTTTTAGTCATTGTCTATCCATTGCAGGATGAAGGCCTCTTCCACATGCTTCCAATCAATATAGAATAGAATAGAATAGAATAGAATTTTTTATTGGCCAAGTATGATTGGACACACAAGGAATTTGTCTTGGTGCATATGCTCTCAGTGTACATAAAAGAAAAGATACGTTCATCAAGGTACAACATTTACAACACAATTGATGGTCAATATATCAATATAAATCATAAGGATTGCCAGCAACAAGTTATAGTCATACAGTCATAAGTGGAAAGAGATTGGTGATGGGAACTATGAAACGATTAATAGTAGTGCAGATTCAGTAAATAGTCTGACAGTGGTCCTGAGCTTTATCACTCCAAAATTATTCAGATAAGCACAAGGTTTAGTAAGCAATAAAACTCATTGATTCATCTCTGTGTTAGAGATACCTTCACACTATACAACTCTTTCCAGCTTTTTCACATGGAGAAGAGACATTTCAACATTCTATATTGCCTACAGCAAACCAAAAGAAGCAGATAAACCACCAGATCAAGAATTTGTTTCAAAAGGGTAAGAAGTGCTTCAAAGTAGCTCGGATTTGATTTGCTGCTTAGAAAGCAGGTTCCTGCTTGGATTTGTACAATGCCTTTGAGGGGATAAATTTGTTGAAGCTTTATGGAATCAAAACATCCCTTCAGAGAGCTGCTCAGCCCTAATGGAGACCTCTGGACATGATTAATGCATGAAAGGACATATCTAAATATGTTTTGTTGGAATTAACTCAAATCTCTTTATCCTTACACAACCCCATTATTCATTAAAACATTGTGTATTTGCATCTCAGCAATGTTATCCTGAAAAAAGTGGTTAGTTTAATTCTGATCATATGAATCAAATTAACAACTAGCATGCATTATTTTGCATGTAGGGTATCAAGGCCACCATGTTATGTGTGTATACACACAGACACAAACAGACATACATCATCATCATCTTTTTAGTCATTGTCTATCCATTGCAGGATGAAGGCCTCTTCCACATGCTTCCAATCAATATAGAATAGAATAGAATAGAATAGAATTTTTTATTGGCCAAGTATGATTGGACACACAAGGAATTTGTCTTGGTGCATATGCTCTCAGTGTACATAAAAGAAAAGATACGTTCATCAAGGTACAACATTTACAACACAATTGATGGTCAATATATCAATATAAATCATAAGGATTGCCAGCAACAAGTTATAGTCATACAGTCATAAGTGGAAAGAGATTGGTGATGGGAACTATGAAACGATTAATAGTAGTGCAGATTCAGTAAATAGTCTGACAGTGGTCCTGAGCTTTATCACTCCAAAATTATTCAGATAAGCACAAGGTTTAGTAAGCAATAAAACTCATTGATTCATCTCTGTGTTAGAGATACCTTCACACTATACAACTCTTTCCAGCTTTTTCACATGGAGAAGAGACATTTCAACATTCTATATTGCCTACAGCAAACCAAAAGAAGCAGATAAACCACCAGATCAAGAATTTGTTTCAAAAGGGTAAGAAGTGCTTCAAAGTAGCTCGGATTTGATTTGCTGCTTAGAAAGCAGGTTCCTGCTTGGATTTGTACAATGCCTTTGAGGGGATAAATTTGTTGAAGCTTTATGGAATCAAAACATCCCTTCAGAGAGCTGCTCAGCCCTAATGGAGACCTCTGGACATGATTAATGCATGAAAGGACATATCTAAATATGTTTTGTTGGAATTAACTCAAATCTCTTTATCCTTACACAACCCCATTATTCATTAAAACATTGTGTATTTGCATCTCAGCAATGTTATCCTGAAAAAAGTGGTTAGTTTAATTCTGATCATATGAATCAAATTAACAACTAGCATGCATTATTTTGCATGTAGGGTATCAAGGCCACCATGTTATGTGTGTATACTCCAGGAATATACACGTCACACTTGCAGTTGATGACAGTTACTAATGAATGTAGATGTCAAGGCTCACCTAAGAAATAGACTTAGACATAATTCAGTATTAGGTACCTGATCTGACTGCACAGACATTGCATTCTTTAATAGAGTAAAGGGCTTATACAGGGTAATAGTCTATCCGGCAATTTTAATATTGTAGCATTTGACACAGCTTCTATAGTACATTATTAATAGTACCCTTGAGGGCAATCCTCTTAATTTAAGGGCTTTCAACACTGCAAATTCTTCATGCTAGCAGCAGGCAAAGTGTGGAATATTATCCTTCATTTTTCTTTGTGCAGAGAGAGTGATTGATAGGCTGCTAAAGCTCAAGGAGCAACTTCTTACTCAGCACTGTTTTAGCAAGCTGTATACATACGTCTTTCCCACAATCTCCATATCTCAGTTGGAATACCAGTATTAAAAAAGCCAACCCTAACTCTATCTCTTTGCTTACTACCTTTCTCGGAAGCAAATAACCAGAAGTATCTTCCACACAACTGCCGAGTGTTTGCTAGAAATATCAGCTAGGATTCTCCTCCTTCTCCTTCTCCTTCTCCTTCTCCTTCTCCTTCTCCTTCTCCTTCTCCTTCTCCTTCTCCTTCTGCTCTTTTGTTTACTTGGAGGGTTGTTTTCTGCCCTCCATCCCTGCTATCTGTCAACCAGCCTCCAGGCAGCAAGCCATGTCTTTGCTTATCAAAATGACCTCTTTGTTTTGCTAAGACCATAGAGGCAAATTTTCCCATGGAAACATGGTAGACTTTTTTTTAATTAGCTTGGCTGTAGAAGGTAGTAGAGATCCCATTGCACAAAGGTAGCTGATGGAAGAAAGTGCTTATTGAAAGTTTAATACTGATTGTATTAATTGTTGTATGTATTGATTGTTAACGCTTGGAACACACTACCTGACTCTGTGGTCTCTTCTCAAACTCCCAAAAGCTTTAACCAAAATCTGCCTACCATTGACCTCACCCCATTCCTAAGAGGACTATAAGGAGCATGCATAAGTGCACAAAAGTGCCTAGCGTTCGACTTCCTGTTTGGCACCGTAGGTGATGGCGGTGATCTTTACGATCACCAACCTCTGGATTATGTGGAATCGCTAGGACAGTTTAAATCTGCTGTCCAGCAGTTCGAAAAACCCTCTTTTCGGGAGAAGAAGAGATGGTGAGCTGAGGGCAGAGGTTGAATTTCCCTAAAGCCCCTGAGAAAAAAGGGGTTTGAAGGGTTAAATTCCCTCCAGCAACCCGAAGTGCTCCAGATCCGAGGATTTTTCTGCTTTGGCGGAACCAATCACCACGACCAAACACCGAGATTTATTTTGGACAATAAAGGATTATACCGGACAGAACGAAAGTGGGAGAACTTTATGCAAGTAGCCAAGCCAATTCCCCGATACTTTTTAACAAGTTTGAAAACAGCAAGAAAATGGAGGCGAATTGTTAACAAGTTAACGAGTGGAAAGCGAAAGTGATACTTTTAGCGTGCCGTCTGTTGCTGGTATTGTTATTTGCTACTTTAACTCTTTAACTCTTTGCTGCCTGCTGCCTGTTGATAGAATCTAGGGGAGATTTTTAAATATTGCTTTAAAAGACTGTGTTTCTCAGAGGTTAAGAAGATTTAAAGTGAATATTAAGTTGGAAATAAATAAATAAATAATTTTATAGAAGATGGCAGCCAAACAATTAAAGTCTACTGTAACAAAGGGCTCTGGAATTTCATCAGCTGGTGCCTCTCCAGCTCATACAGCAGAGACTAGAACATTGAATTTAGAGGCGGTACAAGAGAACTTAAAAGACTTTATGCAAGAAAAATTTAAAGTAATAACTGATGAGATGTCTGAAATGAAAGAGCAGATATCAGAAATTCAAGTGGGAAATAAAGAAGTTAAGGAAGGATTTGTAATTGCAGTACAAAGTTTGGCAACAAATGTGATTTTATTAGAAGAGGAAATGGAAGAAATTAAGCAACATAATTCAAAATTAGAAAATAAAATGGTTGAATTTCAAAGTAAAATGGAAAAAACAGATGATGAAATAGTTTTGATACAATATAGAAATATGGAATTTGCTCTAAGAATCCGTGGTCTGAAAGAGAATAAAGAAGAGAATTTAAGGGAATTTTTTTCTGAAGTATTTGCTGAGATATTAGCAGCTCGCCCAGCAGATGTAGCTTATCAAATTGATAAAATATATCGTGAATTCTTGGATAGCAAGGCAAAAAAGTTGCCAAGGGATGTTGTTATTTATTTTACAAATAGAACAGTGAGAAATCAGATTTTGCAAGCCTCATATAAGGGGGAGAAGATTCAGATTGCTGGTCAAGATATTTTAATATTAAAGGAAATTCCACCAAAAATGTTAAGGGCTAGGAAGGAATTTGCCTTCCTGGTGAATGAACTTAAAAAACGTCAGATTGAATATAGATGGGATATTCCAACTGGTATAATAGTATATTATGCAGGGAAAGTACATCGTCTCAATACAGTTGGAAAAGCAAGAGAATTTTATGTTGAGGCATTAAAAGTTGGAAGTCCTCCTCCATTGGAAGCTAGAAGAAGAGAGACTGACGTGAAGGAAAGAGAAGTGAAGCAGGTACAAGAACAGATTGTGATGGAAGAAGATTTATTACAAGTGTTGGAAATACCTACGATGGGGTCAGACTCAAAAGAACAAAGGCTGACAAGAGCTGCTGCTAAATGCAAGGAACAAGAGATGAAGGCACAACAACAACTGGCAACTACTACAACGGAAATAGTGGGAGGAGCAAGGCCTAAAGCAAAATGTGATCTGCGGCTAGTGTTCCAAAAGTTTCCTTTGGCCGATAATGGCAATTAAACTATTATCTTGGAATGTTAATGGTTTGAATTCACATGAAGAGAAGGAAAGTATTTCACTATTTGAAACAATTTAAAATGACATTACCTGTTTACAAGAAACACATATTAGATCTTTAGACCAGAAATATTTGATAAATTCAAAACTGGGAGTACATTTTGTTGCCTCCTCTTTGGAGAAAAAATGGTTTAGTTATATATATAAAGAAGGATATATCAGCAAAATTAATTGAGGTGGATAAGCAAGGAAGATACATTGCTATTGAACTTTTGTTGGAGGGAAAGAAGACATTATTAATAGGAGTTTATGCTCCGAATCAACAACAAGAATTTTTTCAAGTTTTACATAAAAGAATAGTATTTTGGGATTATAAATCATATATATTAATGGGTGATTGGAATGGTGTGTTGGATACTCAAAAAGACAAAAAAAGTTTAAGGAAGATATCAAGCCGGGCGAAATTACCAAAGGCTTTTTTTGAAATGATGGAGGACTTGGAATTAAGAGATATTTGGAGAGAATATAATACAGAAGAGAGGGATTTTACCTTCTTTTCTGACAGGCATCAATCATTTTCGAGGATTGATTTTATTTTGATTTCTAATGATTTGTACTCTAGAGTGAAGAAGACGAAGATTTGTTCAAGAACTCTATCTGATCATAGTCCGGTTTGGATTGAATTTGATCGGGAAAAGGAGGCTAGGAGATCATGGAGGTTGAATGAGAATTTGTTTAAATATGAACAAAATGTAAATGAATGTAAAAAGCAAATGAAAGAATTTTTTATTATGAATATGAAAAAAGAAACATCTATAGAGATGATTTGGGACGCTAGTAAGGCGTATATGAGAGGAAATCTTATACAAATGAATATTAAATATAAAAATAAATTGCAGAAAAAGAAAAAGGAATTGGAAGAGGAAATTAAAAAGAAAGAACAGTTATTGATAAATAGCCCAGGAAATAGTAAAATAAAAGAATCAATAAATATATTAAGAGGTCAGTTTAACATGTTGATGGCAGATCAAGTAGCAATTAGTTTACAATATGTAAAACATAATACGTTTAATAATGCCAATAAGCCAGGAAGATGGCTTGCCTATTTAATAAGGAAAAAACAGAAATCACGAACGATTGATAAAATAGAATATAGGGGTAAGGAAGTTTATCAAAAGAACTTGATTAAAAAAGCATTTTTAGAGTATTATAGTAAGTTATATACTAGGGATATGATTGATGATACGGAGATAGAAAGATATTTACAACACTCCGCAGTTCTTTCTACTAGGAATAATTATGGATTGTACAGCTATAGAAACTAAATTGATCTTGAACTTAATAACAGCCGCAAGACTTTTGATTGCTAAATATTGGAAGAAAGAAGAATTACCTACAATTGAAGAATGGACACTCAAAGTATCAAATCTGGCAGAAATGGCTAAAATCTCTGCTTATTTGAAAGACTATACACAAGAAAAATATATTTTAGAATGGAAAATGTGGATTGATTATATTCAAAATAAGTATCAGATAAAAAAATATCAAATAGCATATGAGTAAATTTAGGAAATATTTTGTATTAGATATATTTCTGAAGGAGAGGGGAATTGAGAGTGTGATTAAGTGTGGAGTGACTAGAGATTATAATTTAGGAATTATTTTGGATTATGATTGTTAGTTTTGATACCCTGCATTTTGTTCTGGGAAGTCGGGGTGGGGGGGTGGGTAAGGGGAGGGAACTGGGGGTGTTTGAGGGTAGAGATGGAGTGATGGTTAATGTACAGGGATTATTGAAGAATTAATGTAGGGTCGGGTCTGCCCAGTTACCATTTTAGAACGGTGGGGAGGGAGAAAAGAGAGAGTAGGAGGTAGGAAAGAGGAGAAGAGGAAGGAAGAGGGGTAGAAGAGGGAGAAGGAGTGTAGGGTGGAGGGAGGAGAGGATGTAGATAAGAGAAGGAGAGGAAGGTTTGGAAAGAAGGTAGAAGAAGTTAGAAGAGGGAAGAGAGTTAAAAGGGGGGGGGTGGCTGGGCAAGCCCGACTAATTGTATATAATTGTACATTGGATGAATTATTTAATATGATTGTAAAAATAAAACTTTTTTATAAAAAAAAAAAAAGTGCCTAGCGTTCCTGTCCTATTATTTCCTTTCAATGTATGTGCTTGTATATAATGTTGTGACAAAAAAAAAAAAAAAATTGTGATGCCTGAACACAGCATGTCTTTCAGGAAGCTAAAAGTTAATTGTGCTCTTTCGTTAGGGACAATTTAATGGAGCCTTGTAGTAATCCCAGCAAAGAGGGAAAATACTAGACAATATTTTTTTTAAAAAAAACTTAGGTTACACTTCTATACCTAGACGAATAGACGTACCTATTCTTCCGAGCAGCACTGGCTTGATAGAGGTTTTTAATTCGTTTTTAAATGGGGTTTATTTTATATTATGTATTTTATATTCAAATTTAGTCCACATTGAATAAGTTTTTTAAATAGTTTTTATTGTAATATATTGTATTGTTTTTATTTGGCTGTTCACAGCCCTGAGTCCTTCGGGAGAAGGGCGGTATAAAAATTAAATAATAATAATAATAATAATAATAATAATAATAATAATAATAATAATAATAATAATAATAATAATGATGATGATGATGATGATGATGATAATAATGATGATGATAATAATAATAATAGTAGTAATAATAGTAGTAATAATAATAATAATTATTATTATTATACATACTTCACTACTGTGCTTATTAGGATTTATTTTTAACAGTACATGTTTAGGATTGCACTAGTGCACACACTTACAATTTACACTAAGCTGTATTTGGCTGGGTTCATATAGCATACTGAGCTTTAATCAAACAAGCTAAACTATGTCTTGGCACATTGTACAAGCCAGGCCAGTAAGACGTACTGTGATAGCTGAAAGAATCTTTATGGGTTTGCCAGTGGGATATATGCTGTAATGATATTTGTGCTCAACTGAAGTTGCCGTTTCCTTTGAGAACAAAGTTTCTCAAACTCAGCATGTAAAATGTTAAGATTCAATTGGACAATCTATTTTGTCTTTCTCCTATTTCTGCTGAATAAATCAACTTAACACAATCTCTTTGTTCTATCCTTTGTCAGGATAAAATAAGATAGAACACCCAATAGGAGGTCAATGAACAACTTGGCATTTCTAGTTAACTCATCGCAACTCACTAAGACTAAATTAAACAAAACGTTTGAACTGGAATATCAATAAGCTAAATAAAATATACTGTCTGGAAGAAAAACAACGTATTTGATCGGGCTGAAGCCCTCCTCTATTGCCACTCATGTGAGATTTCTGTGTGCAATTAGGGAAGGAGCAGGAAAAAACATAGTGTTTCTGCCATTTCCCCTTAATCTTCTCTTTACTGTCATTATTTATACAGTAACATTTTATTGTTTTAATAATTCTAGTGCCTTTATTTAGCAGAAGAGCATCACCAAAACTAACACATACATACATAAATTATATGTGCTGAGAATTGTGGAATGAGGATGGATGATATCTCCTAAAACTAACCTGAGATATCTAAGAATCATTCTGATATTCTAATGATAAATAATATTAACTGTATGTTATTGAATTTAAGAATTCTGTGCTTAAAGACATTGCAGGAGAGGAGTGCTGGTGTTATTTTTGTAAATACAAATTCATGACAACAAATCCTGAAAAATTAGCCCTCTTTTCCAGAGGAAGGCAAATATGTTAAAGCTTGGATACAGGTTCATTTGGCCAGAAGTCAATAAAGATGTGGAAATTTATTGTCAATCCCACTCCAGAATGTCAACTTGTGGAACTCAAGGGAAACAGGACATGGGTCCCATGGATGAAATGTCCTTTTCCCTTTCCACTTTCCAGATTTCCCATTGACTTTGTCTTTCCTTGTCAAAGTCAACATAAAAGAAAGATCAGTATATCCCTGTATTTTTTTATTACCATGTACTGGGTTTAATGAAGATGTGCACTTTGGATGATAACTAAAATGGGTATATGCAGTCATTGGTTTTTATAACGAAGAATTTAGACTGGGTATTTTTCACACAATCCTGGGGAAAAAAATTGCCCAAGATGAAGAGAAGATTGTGCTCAACGCAGGTGAGAGCTCTTGATGAAGGACAAAGAGGATGTAAGATCAGAGAAAAGTAGTTACTAGCCTGAAGCACAAAAGGAAATTATATCAATATGTGTAATCCCTTCCTTTAAATTAGAAAGTAGTAAAATGTAAGAATAGAGGAATGCACACATATATTTAGTTACTTTTATAGAATGGGTTAAGGACTATTCGCCTTGTACCCTTGGCCATGCCTGCTTGGCCACCAGAGTTCTGTCTCCGGCCATTCATTCATAATGTTTCTCCTCGGTTGACACGCCCCTAGCTGTTCACCCCAGCCAATGGGCCCCAGCCCCTTCATCCCAGATGCTTCAGTGCAGCCCATTGGACAACATAGTGTTTGCTTTTAGCCCCGCAGGACACTTAGCAGCCAGCCAATCTGCTTGCAGCCAGAAGCCCTTATGCAGAAGGGGAGGAGATGGAAGCTCCCCTGTACTGATTGTGCCTCCCTGATAATAAACAAACAGGAAGGGAAGGCGGGGGTGGGGGGGAGCAGCCAGCTTCATCCAAAGGAAGGGGGGGTGGAAGCTCTCCTGTACCTGATCATGACTCCCTGATAATGAACAAACAGGAAGAGCGGGGGAGCGGGCAGCCAGCTTCATCCAAAGGAGTTTTTGTTTCAGGTGGGAAAAGAAAAGAAAAGAAGGGAGGGAGCGAGGGAAGGGAGAAAGAAAGAAAGGGGAAGAAAGGAAGGAAGGAAGGAAGGAAGGAAGGAAGGAAGGAAGGAAGGAAGGAGGAGAGAAAGGAAGAAAGAGGAAGGGGAAAAAAAAAGAGGGAAGGGAAATTGAATGAGATATGGATGGATGAAATACCCAGAAAAGGGAGGGAGTTTCTAGGCAAGGCTGCCATGCAGAGGAAGGCAGAAATAGTCCTTGATTTATGACAACAATTGAGCCCAAAATTTTGGTTGCTAAGCAAGAGCCTTATTAAAGTGGTTTTGACACATTTTACTCAATCCATCCTCCAATAGTGGATGTCAATCACTGTGGGCCAGATTGAGAATTTGAGAGCAAAGGCCGCTGGATTACCGGTGATTGACACACAAGTTCGGGAAGAGTAAAGGTACCCCTCAACTTACTGTATGTCCACCATTGAGCCTCGAATCTCCATTGCAAAGTGAGGCAGCTGTTCAGTGAGCTTTCACCTACCATTGTTAAGCAAATAGTTGCAACTCTTAAGTAAATCACATGGTCGTTATGTGAATCTGGCTTACCCATGGATTTTGTTGGTCAGGTTGCAAAAGGTCACCCCTCCCCCCTTCCTTTGGATGAAGCTGGCTAACACCCCCCCACCCCCCTCTTCCCTTCCTATTTGTTTGTTATCAGGGAGGCATAGTCAGGTACAGAGAAGCATCCATCTCCTCCCCTTCTACATGGGACTTCTGGCTGGCGGCTAAGTGTCCTGCGGGGCTAAAAGCCAGGAACAAACAGTATGTCTTCCAAAGGGCTGTGCCGAAGCTTCTGGGACGGAGAGGCTGGGGCCCATTGGCCGGGGTGAACAGCTAGGGGTGTGTCAGCTGAGGAGAAATGTTAGGAGTGAATGGCCAGAGGCAGAACCCTGGTGGCCAAGCAGGCGTGGCCAAGGGTACAAGGTCCCATTATAGAATTCCGTTATAGAATACAGACTGTGCTACATAATAAGAAGTAAAGAAAAAGTTCAGACAAAGATCTGATGTTTTGCATTATTTTTTTGGAAAATTCGTAAACATTCTGATTTTCTCTTGTGTTATTTTGTTACTTTTTGTTACTTTCTAGGGTAAATGCCCTTTATCTCTGTGTAAATAAATTTGTTGTTTCTTTATCTGTATAAATAAGAGTCCCCAAAAGGAATAAGGTTGCATATAAATTCTGAGAATATCCTGTGCATATTTGAAGCTAAAGCAAATAATGTTCTATAAATGAATTTTTTTAAAAAATGTATTTCAAACAATATTTTCTCGAAAAGAGAAATCCATTGTATCAGTGTTTCAAAAATCAATATTCTTCCTAAATTTAGGAGAGGTATAAATCAAAATTCATTATGGTGACAGCCCTATTTACCGAATGTCTATTCCCAATCAATGAGTTGCTCTGGAAGTTTCCTCTATGTAGTATAATATAAGAACTTATAAAATATTGAAGTCATTCTAGGAAAGGTAGTTTTTAATGACAAAACAGTACATGCTTGATGGAATAATTTGCTCAACCTTTTAAGTGTTGCTAGTTTCCATTCTTCACCTTCTTTCATGCAAAGCCAGGCAAAACAGGCATATATAATGCTTTGGAATAGCTTTGACTGTTTCACCGATCCTAGATTTGCAATCCCATCCAGAAAGGAAGTTACGTATCATTTTCCCTTTGCAAATATCCATACCTGATTGATGGACATTTGGGATGGAGCTTTGCTGCTAAGGCTAGAAGTTCAATCCTGTTTCTATTTTTTTTTTTTATGACAAGCTCTTCACACAGAAAGCAATAAAAGAGGTAAATGAATTCTGTCAGCATTAGTGATCACCATGGATTTCATGTCTTCTTCATGTGCCCTTGCAACAATACGGAATGAATCTGCATTAGAGCCATTTGTCCAAAACAAATCTTGGCCTTAAAACAGAAGGGTTATGAGCCTCTCATTCTGAAATATTGCTGCTAATAAAAAAAAAAAGCTTTAATAGGATGATCAGCATTCCTGACTTTTTGAGTGGTATGTTACTGGTTTCAGAAGTGGGATAGGTGATGACCAGAGACAATGACTTCTCAGCCCTGGCAATCCCAATTGGAGAATGCTCTTACAAGAATTCCGGATGTTCGCCCATTTGCATTATCTTCCATGAGCCAGATAAAACATCTTCATGCCCTCAGACTTTCAGTGTTTTTTCTTTATAATTGACATTCTTCTGTTTTATCTCTGTATAATTACTACTTCTAACTGTCCTTTGAATATATTTGTTTATAACCTGTTTTAGATTGGTTCATATCATTCCGTTAGTTACTTTGAAAACTTGGTTTGAAAAGCAGCTTAAAACATTGAACTAAATCAAATAAATCCCTTGACTGTGACTAATCCAATATAGCTCAATCTATATAAGAACCCTAGAGATCAGATCGTATAATACAGTTCCCTTCCCCCATATTGATTGTTAAGTTCGGGCAATGAAGAGGCAGGAGACGATACAAGTGACAACAGCTCTTTGGTTTATTGTGATCCCAGCAAAAGCCAACAGGCAAAAACCCCTCTTTAAATAGGATTTTGGCAGCAACGTGCATTTTTCCGCCCAAATTTCTCTCCTAAAATTCAAATACATTACACTCCTCCCCTCCCAGAACACATGTCACCATATTTACATAGTATTTTTGCATATTATTTTTCCACGTAGTCACGCAGGTAGACAGGGCATCTCCTAACCCTTTCTGACCTGCGCAATTCATTCCCTGGGAGTGAGTCGAGCTGGTCGGAGGGACTGTTTGTTCCTCCCAGCTCCTCCTCTGGGCCATCTGGCCCTGGATTATTGACAGAGTTGTCCCTGCTGTCCTCTGGAGGAGCCGGTTGGTGTCGCTGGACTTCTTCCGACTCAGCTAAGTCCTCCGATCACCTCGGGGTTGAGTTAGCTGATGGTTCAAATATTGGGTAGTCAGGGTCTGGCTGTTTGGTTTCTGGATTGTTTTGTATTCTTTTTCGTAATTGATCTATGTGGCGTCTCCATACTCGGCCATCCCCCATGTCCACTATGTATGACTTTGGGCCTGTCACTCCTACAATTGTTCCCTTAAACCATGCTGGGCCCTCACTATAGTTATGTGCCCATACCGGGTCACCTGTTGTCATTGTTCTGGTTCTTCCTTTTGTGCTTTGGTACCCATCAGGGGAGTATGTTGGGTTTAACCAATCAAGGGGGCACCGGAGTCTTCTACCCATTAATAACTCCGATGGGCTGCGGCCGGTGGTCACACAGGGAGTTCTATGTTGAACTGCCAGGAAGGTATCAATTTTGGATTGCCAATCTCCTGGGCTAATTCTAGATAGCACTGCGTACGAAATGTTCTGCCAGTCCGTTCGTCACCGGGTGGAAAGGTGCCGAGAGGACATGTCAGATGCCCTCTTCTGCCAAGTACCCCTCAAACTTGGTGGCCGTGAATTGTGGGCTGTTATCGGACACTAGAGTGTCGGGCAACCCGTGTGTCACAAATAGATGCCTCAAGACTGTGATTACCGCTTCCGCTGTTGTGGTTTTCATGAGTAAAATTTCTAACCACTTCGAGTAGGCATCTACCACAATTAAGAAGGTCTGCCCATGGAACGGCCCGGCAAAATCTATCTGGATCCTGGACCAAGGACCCTGGGGTTTCTCCCAATCCCTAATGGGGGCTGTTGGGGGTAGTGGCCTTGATTCTTGACATGCTTGGCATTTCCCTACCCGGTCGCTAATGTCTTTATCCATTTATGGCCACCACACATAACTTCTCGCTAGGCTTTTCATCCTCACAATCCCCGGGTGGCCCACATGCAATAGTTCCAACACATGCCCTCGTAATTTCTCCGGAATAACCACTCTATCCCCCCATAACAGACAACCCCCTTGTACCGACAGTTCCGAACGCTTTTTTCTAACTTCTTTGAAACGATCCCCTGGTGCAGCGGGCCATCCCCTCTGCACCCAACCGATCACAGTTCTTACGACAATGTCTTTGTAAGATGCCCTAGTCACTTCCGCAGATGTGACTGGACCAGAGTCCAAAAAGTCAATCAACAAGACGGGCGTCCCTGGGGTCGGGTCTTCAATAGTTTCTGGCAACGGGCATCTACTTAAAGCATCCGCATGTCCCAAATCCTTGCCCGGTCGGTGAGACAGTTTGTAAGAATATGCTGCCAGGAAATTAGTCCAACGGGTCAGCCTGGGTGATAATGCAACCGGTGTTGGACGGTCCCCCACCAATAGTCCCAATAAAGGTCTGTGGTCTGTGACTATTTCAAATTGCCGCCCAAACAGGTATTCGTGTAATTTTTTAACCCCTGAAACCAGTACCAGTACATCGTCGAAATATGGAACTACTCCCGGTTGTCAGCCTCCGCTTTAATTTAGTGTATTTCTCCTACTAGATTATCTGACTGTTTTATTACTTTGTTAAAAGTTTGCTCTACTGAATGTCTTTCATGCTTTATGGAGGAGGGGGGAGGTTTTCACTGTTCCCAGCGTCGGCTGACATTGCATGTGGGAGAGGGGGAAAGCCTTTTTTAAAATAGATGTTTGAATTGTTTTGGCGCGTGAATGTAACGGCAGCTGCTGACTCCACATTCCATTCAGAAGATTGACAGAGGGAGAATATCGGAAGTGAAACTACACGTGGCTGAGGAGGAAGAAGACATTGGACTATTACTGTATTGACCTCTAGTAGGGGGAGGGTTCAGGAGAGAATATGACTCTGGGGTTTTGATTTACTTCCAGTTCCAGCTTTGCTTTTGCTGCATCCAGACTTGTATGATATAAATTACCAATTTCTTCAACATGATGGAGTTGGGTTTTTATTTTCTCAAACACTGATCTGGGGCAGGCTGAAATTAAGCTGGAACTCACCCAAAATCAGTCATCCCGGATCACAGCCAAGGGGACTGAAAACTCCCCCCCCTCCCTTAACGATGTCGGAGCACGAATGCGAACCTGATGAGGAGCAGCTGGCAGACATCTTATCCCAGGACTATCACGGAGTTGATAAGGAATCATTTCTGGGGAGAAAGCCAACCTCAGAAGATCAGCTGGAGGAGACAGGAGCAGCCTTGGCAGCCACATCGGGCCCTCCCAAATACTCAGGAATTTCTGCACAGTGGCTGGAGAAACTGCAGATAGAGGAAAGACGGGAGAAGGCCAAACTGGATTTTAAAACCTTTCCAGACCCGGGGGAACTACAATCCGGAGTTACTAGACGTAAGCAAAAAAAGAAACTCTCTGCTTGGCAACAGGAGCAGCAAATTAAGGATCAATTACAAATTGCAGAAGCTGTCAGACTGTATCGTGAGGCGAGAGAGCGACAGAGAGATCGTGAAAGGTATGAAGACCCCACCCAAAAGCCCTGGGGGGATAGGGAAAATGTGGAAGCAGAAATTTCGATGGCCACCGGGGGAGCACCATACAGCAGAGAGATTCAGGAGGAACGAGAGCCTGAGCTGCATTCTCCAGGGGCTGGAGATCTGGGTAGGGGTCAGGGGATTCCCACTGCACAAATGCTACCTCGCAGAAGGAAAAAACCTAAAATCCCCCCAATTCCCAGGAAGTTTGATGGAGACCCTAAGGAATTAGGCTTATTCCAAGCTATGGTGGACAGCCACATACAAGAATGGGGTGAAGATTATTTGTCAGAAGCCTCTAAAGTGAGAAGCGTGACTCAAGTCTTGAGTGGTAGGGCGGCTGCCTGGTACGTGACCTTGTACCAAGAGGATTCCCCTCTCCTGAGGAACTACCACCATTTTATGGCAGCCCTGAGAATGAGATTTGAGGACCCCTTGGCAGAGCAAAAGGCCAAGATAACTCATATTTTGCATCTGTCTTTACACAAAAGGAAAAAACAATCCAACCTATCAAAAACAGCACTACAAAAAACAGATTAGAAACACAAGTTAAAATAGGGAAGAAAATGGTAAGTGAACACCTGTCTACCCTAGACGAGTTCAAATCACCAGGACCGAATGGATTACACCCCAAGGTTCTGAAGGAACTGGCAGACGTGATCTCAGAACCACTGAACTATATCTTTCAAAGATCCTGGAGCACAGGGGAGCTGCCAGAGGACTGGAAAAGAGCTGATGTAGTTCCCATCTTCAAAAAAGGAAAAAAAACAGACCCAGGAAACTACAGACCTATCAGCCTGATCTCAATATCGGGGAAGATTCTAGAAAAGATAATCAAGCAACGAATCACCAAACACCTAGAAGCAAACAAAGTAATAACCAAAAGCCAACATGGGTTTGTCAAAAACAGATCATGCCAGACTAATCTTATCGCATTCTTTGACAAAATGACAAAATTAGTAGACCAGAGGAATGCTGTCGATATAATTTACTTGGACTTCAGTAAAGCATTTGATAAAGTAGACCATAACCTACTACTAGATAAAGTAGAAAAATGTGGGTTAGACAGCACCACCACCAGATGGATTCGTAACTGGCTGACCAACCGCACTCAACGTGTAGTCCTCAACGGAACTACATCCACATGGAGGGAAGTATGCAGTGGAGTACCCCAAGGCTCTGTTTTAGGCCCAGTACTCTTCAACATCTTCATCAATGACTTGGACGAGGGGATAGATGGGGAACTCATCAAATTTGCAGATGACACCAAGCTGGCAGGAATAGCCAACATTCCAGAAGATAGGCTCAAATTACAGAAAGATCTTGACAAACTTGAACATTGGGCGCTATCTAACAAAATGAAATTCAACAGTGAAAAAAGTAAGATTCTACATTTAGGCAAAAAAACCAAAATGCACCGGTACCGTATATGTGGTACCTTGCTCAATAGTAGTACCTGTGAGAGGGATCTTGGAGTCCTAGTGGATAACCATTTAAATATGAGCCAGCAGTGTGCAGCAGCTGCTAAAAAAGCCAACACAGTTCTGGGCTGCATAAACAGAGGGATAAAATCAAGATCACATGAAGTGTTAGTGCCACTTTATAATGCCTTGGTAAGGCCACACTTGGAATATTGCATCCAGTTTTGGTCTCCACGATGTAAAAAAGATGTTGAGACTCTAGAAAGAGTGCAGAGAAGAGCAACAAAGATGATTAGAGGACTGGAGGCTAAAACATATGAAGAACGGTTGCAGGAACTGGGTATGTCTAGTTTAATAAAAAGAAGGACTAGGGGAGACATGATAGCTGTGTTCCAATATCTCAGGGGTTGCCACAAAGAAGAGGGAGTCGGGCTGTTCTCCAAAGCACCTGAGGGTAGAACAAGAAGCAATGGGTGGAAACTGATCAAAGAAAGAAGCAACTTAGAACTAAGGAGAAATTTCCTGACAGTTAGAACAATTAATAAGTGGAACGACTTGCCTGCAGAAGTTGTGAATGCTCCAACACTGGAAATTTTTAAGAAAATGTTGGATAACCATCTGACTGAGATGGTGTAGGGTTCCTGCCTAGGCAGGGGGTTGGACTAGAAGGCCTCCAAGGTCCCTTCCAACTCTGTTGTTATGTTATGTTAAGATTCGCATGAGGTCCATCAGACAAGGGAGGAGACCTGTGACTGACTACAACCAAGAGTTCCAGCTTAATGTCAGCCTGCCCCAGATCAGTGTTTGTAGATCTTGTAGGAGTCGTTCCATTAGATTTTGGAATAACCTGGGGGCTACACTAACTCCGAACTGAAGTCGAGTGCATTTAAAAGCGCCCCGATGTGTGACAATCGTTTGCGCTTCGGCCATTCCGTTGTCGACCGGTAATTGTTGGTAGGCTTGAGCCAGATCGAGTTTGGCAAAGACCTGTCCCTGCCCTAACGAGTGCAACAAATGTTGCACTACGGGAACGGGGTAAGCACTCTTTTGCAATGCTTTGTTAAGCGTTGCCTTATAGTCTGCGCAAATCCAGACTGATCTGTCCGGTTTGACTGGGGTCACTATTGGTGTCTCCCATTTTGCATGGTCGACGGGGACTAGTATTCCCTGGCTTACTAACTTATCTAGTTCCCTGTCAATCTTGGGTTTGAGGGCGAACGGGACCCTCCTAGCTTTTAATCTAATGGGAGCCACCTGGGGGTCCAGATTGAATGAAATGGAGGTCCCCACGTATTTGCCCAGGCTGTCTTGAAAAACATCCTTGAATTCCTTCAAAAATTCATCCTTCAGGTTGACTCCATTGTTGTGGACCCCGGTTATGCCCATTCCTAGGGCTCGAAACCAGTCCAGTCCCAGTAAACTAGGCAGGTTTCCGTCAATTATGGTGATCGGCAGGATTTTCTTGAATTGTCCATATCTTACTCTGACTGTTGTGGCTCCTTTTACGGGGATCCGGTTTCCCTGGTAGTTTTGCACTCTCAGCTTTTGGAGTTATAGCTGTCGTTTCGCGACTTCTGGCAGGTCCCGTGCGACCGTGTCCCAGGACATAATCGTGATTGATCCACCCTCATTTTACACTGCACTCCTTTGATGTAGGTCTTAGTGAATATTTTCTTTTCTATGCGTGTCGATGCGTGGCCCACTCGCACAGTGGTGTGATTCGACTTCGCGCCTTTTTTGAACTGGCCAATCCCCGGCCGCTTCGCTGAACTGGCGCCCTGCTGATTGGCCGGTTTGAATTTTTGGCGGGAAGGTTGGGAGGCTCAACAAGCCTGAGCTATGTGTCCTTTCTTTTCACACCGCCGACAAATTGCATCTTTGAACCTGCAATTCTGTCGTTGGTGTTGGCCTCCGCAACTCACGCATTCGTCCCTGTCGCCTCTCTCCGGCCTCCCGGTGTGGAAAACCTCTTCCTCTTCTTCACCGTCCGATTCAGCCTGGATTTCTTCGCTGTGGACTGACATTGCTTTCACCGCAGCATTCGGCGTGTTCGGCCTTTGTAAGGTTTCCGCCGCTTTGGTGGACATCTCGTGTGCCCTGGCCTCATCCAGGGCTATCGCCAGGGTTAGGTTGCTTTTCGACAGCAGCCGCCTCTGTAGTCGGATGTCCCTGACCCCACAAATGAGTTGTTCTAATAAAGAGTCCTCTAAGTCTCTATACTCACAGTGGTTTGCGGCTTTCCTTAATGCGGCCATGTATACGCTTATCGATTCGCCCTCTCGCTGAACTCTTTGCCTCAACTCGAACCGTTGTAAAAACTTAGATGGCACCGGCGCGTAGTGTGCTCTTAGCATCGTCTGTAGCGTTTGCCATGGCACCGACTGTAAAGGCATTGGTTCCGACAGCGATTCGGCAGTATCGAAGACTTCTGGCCCACAGTGGCTCAGGAAGTAAGCGCACTTGCGATTATCCAATACTCCTTGCAGTTCGTTAGCTTCAAGGAAACACTCGAAACGAGCCATGTATGACCCCCACTTCTCCTTGGCTGGGTCGAATGGCGCTGGCGGCGTATAGCTAGACATCGCTATGTATCCGCTCCTGATACTGGCTGGGTTTTAAACTAAGTTGCTCCTTCAGCTCTTTTCCCGGTCTCACTGCCTTCAATATCCCACCTTCGTCACCAATGTTAAGTTCGGACAATTGAAGAGGCAGGAGATGATACAAGTGACAACAGCTCTTTGGTTTATTGTGATCCCAGCAAAAGCCAACAGGCAAAACCCCCTCTTTAAATAGGATTTTGGCTGAGGCATCAGCCAATCAGCAACGTGCATTTTCCCGCCCAAATTTCCCTCCTGAAATTCAAATACATTACATTGATTTTTGGATAAGATTCCCAAATTACATGGTAGAGTCATGGACATCGTTCTCTTTCTTTCTCTTTGTCTCTTCTCTCAATATTCTATGCTAGTATGGGTTTTCTTATTTAGTTCCCCCTCTTTCCATTTCTTGCTCCAGTTCCTTTTCCTTTTCACTTATTGTAATAATTGAATAGGTAAAATTGCATATTATAGAACAAGTCTTGAAAATGCTACCTGCTACTTTCCAGCACAAAGGAGAGCTGAGTTAAGTCCATCTAAGACCACACTACTATTTTCTGAGTGTACCATGTTCTGTACATCCCTTAAGTGAAGTGCAGATTAATACCAGCAGCTAGCCTACCTTTATCTGCTTTAGGGCTGTAAGAGTCTTAAAGGTGAGATTGAAAAATGACTTTGTGCAGGAAACAGATGGGGAGAAAAACAGACAAGTCACAGTCCAAAAGGCCTACAAATGAAAGTACGGCAAAGCTATGTAATTTAAAATGGCAACCATCCAGAAAGGCTATTGGGGATATTAGACTATTAAACTAGGACCCAGGAGAACATTCAGTCATCACTTTGCCATATTGGGATAATGAAATGAAATCTGCATTTGTGTATGGAGGCACAATGTATACAGGCTTTGAGTAAACACTCATTTTGGGATTCATGTTTAATTATCTAGTTTGGTTGCCATGTTATATATTGGGTTGCCCTTTTAATGTTGTGCAGTTATATTTTTCTGTTTATTTTTGTTGCACATCACCCAAAAGAAATGAATAGAAGTTATTTTCTGGATCAGCCATGTATTTATTCTACTCTTCTGAGTTGCTGTAAATTCACCTTGAAAAAGAGATTCTGGATTTTGTATCCATGATGGCTGCAGTGTAACATGATTTAAATCTCTAGAAATCCAAATCCTTGCCCTTCCTTCATTCTAAGAAAATCGTTCCTCACTCAAATATGAAACTTTAAAATGATGGCTAATTTTCAGAAGACAAAATAGTGTGCATACTACTCTGGTGTTCAATCTGCTTAAGGAAATGTTAAAGCAGCAAGGAAGTTCTCAAAAGCTGACTTTTCCTCCAATGAGTGGCAGGTCAGTACAAAAAGATAGGTTAAAAAATTCGCTTTATAACAGGGGTCTCCAACCATCGCAACTTTAAGACTTGTGGACTTCAACTCCCAGAGTTCCTCAGTCAGCAAAGCTGGCTGAGGAACTCTGGGAGTTGAAGTCCATAAGTCTTAAAGTTGCCAAGATTGGAGATCCCTGCTTTATAACGAATAGAAAGTTGTGAGTATTAGGAAATTTCATCAAACAGGGTGGATTGTTTTTGTTTTTTCAACCCTATAAAAATTGAAATGGCAAAAGCTTAGGACCACCACTAAAACAACAGTTCACCCTTTTTTTTTCTCGTTGCAGCGACTGCAATGGAAGGCAAGGAATTTAGGGCAGAGTCATTTTATTTCTGCATATTCCAAAATAAATGGTGGTATTAAGGAATTATTATTCTTAATCTCTGAAGCAGCAAATTAGTTAGATCCATTATTCTGCACCTGATATCTTGCAAATCTTCAAAGAATATACTGTATAATGTGGGTGAGGCTAGGCTGAAGCTGCCATACCTAAAAAAGTCAGGAATCTTATCTAAAGAATCCCTTGAGTAGTTAAGAAGGGACCAAGTAGTTAAGGAATTATTCATGTCCTGTGCTGAGCTCATAGGCCTACAAGCATGCATGTAGTTAAGGAAACTAAGAAAAAAAAATCACTTGAACCAGATAATTGCTGCTAACTGCTAAACAAATAATTCCCTCAACACTGTCAAACTATTCACATTAGGCTGCATTACTATTGCTATTGGTCTTCTCATCATTCCTGTCACCCATCTCCTCCCACTTGTGACTGCATGACTGTAATTCTATTCTATTCTATTCTATTCTATTCTATTCTATTCTATTCTATTCTATTCTATTCTATTCTATAAAAGAATTTGGACCTGATCACTTGGAAAACCCCTTCCCAAGTCCCATCAATAGCTATCACAAGATTAGAATAGCTGCCAGTCTTGTGAATCAACAAAACAAGAAGTTTGTGGGATTAAGGAAGTCCTAAAGCCTTTTGAAGGGATGCAGTGGCTCAGTGGCTAAGACGCTGAGCTTGTCCATTGAAAGGTCGTCAGTTCAGCGGTTCAAATCCCTAGTGCTGCATAAAAGGGTGAGCTCCTGTTACTTGTCCCAGCTTCTGCCAACCTAGCAGTTTGAAAGCACATAAAAAATGCAAGTAGAAAAAACAGGGACCACCTTTGGTGGGAAGATAACAGTGTTCCGTGCGCCTTTTGGTGTTTAGTCATGCTGGCCACATGACCACGGAGACATCTTCGGACAGCGCTGGCTCTTCGGCTTTGAAACAGAGATGAGCATAGCCACCTAGAGTCGGGAACGACTAGCACATATGTGCTAGGAGAACCTTTACCTTTTAAAGCAGGGGTCTCCAACCTTGTCAACTTTAAGACTTGTGGACTTAAACTCCCAGAGTTCTGGGAGTTGAAGTCCACAAGTATTAAAGTTGACAAGGTTGGAGACCCCTGTTTTAAAGCCTTTTGGATTGTTTTGGGATCTACACTTGGCATCCATCCCATTGTATGACTTATATATATGTAACCAGTAAAGTCTTGCTGTTATTTTAAATTTACTGGGTTGCTATGTGTTCTAAAGAACCAGTTGAGAGTTTTGGTTGAAAGTGATTTGAGTGTGGATTTTTTCCAGTTCAACATTTTTATTAATTTTAACAAAGCATAAAATACAAAAATACAAAAAAAGAGAGATCAAGGTGAAATAGGAGATGAAAAGAGAAGAGAGAAAAGTGTACAGTAGAGGAGGAAAAAAAACCCATTTATTTCCAAGTCCTTTTGTGAAATAGAATAAGATAATAACATAAAGCCTCAACTTAATTGTGTTCTTTTGGAGTGTGTCTTTTGATCAAGGTTGTATATGTGTGAATGATGGATTGCAAGCCAAACATGGTAGTGTATGTAACAAATTGTGCATGGATTTGTCTCTTTTTTGCCATTTACAAATATTGAGATAACACATTGTGTGTCTGTGTGTGCATGTGCGTGCACACACATGTGCATGTGTAGAGTTGTGGGTAAGATTCTGACATTGCTTTACAGAAAGAAAATGGCCTGTAGGACTTTCTTAAGCACCCAAAACCATAAAGCTAAAAAAAAATGAAAACAAACTTTTGGCAGTGTCTCAAAATACATTTACACTTAAATTTATTGAAATAAAGATATATCCTCGCTTAGGATAAGGAAGCATTCTGGAATTTATTTATTAAACCATTTCTAAGTTTATCTATTTACTAACAGTTCTTGGTGGGCAGATAAAAACAAGCAAGAGAGACTAATCAATTTCACTAAGGATTTAGGAATGCAGATATTTTCCTTTTGGTCTAAGGCTGGAATTGGATCTTAGTCACTAAACCATGCTGTCTCACTGTTATATTCCAATCATAAATATTAAAGCTATCTTGGCTGAATGAATTAATGAGTGTGCGTGTGTGTGTGTGTGTGTGTGTGTATACAATTGAAGTTTAAACATATAAAGATATAAAAGATAAAGATAAGAATATAAAAGGATAATGATAAAGATAAAAAACTAAGTAAAATATAAAAGTGCAAAGAGAACAAAGGGAGGGATGTGTGTGTTATACACACACACACACACACAGATACATATGTATACACATGCATATACATACACACAGTAACTGTCTGTCTCTCTACCTAGCTAGCTAGCTAGGATAGATAGATAGATAGACAGACAGACAGACAGACAGACACATAGATAATAGTTCAAACAGTTCAAACAGTTTCCGTGATTTAACATCTTCTCTAACATTTTAACTAAAAAACTCTTAGTTCTATATCTTACGTTTTTTTTTTGTTTTTTTTTATCTATTAGCAAATAATAAAGCCTCATCATTCAATCTTAATCAGTAAAAGTCCATTAAAACTAATAGAAACAGCATATTGAAAAATTAAATCTTTAATCCATTCAATAATGTCCTACAAATTAGAACATTCATCTCAGAAACTCTTGCATAACTTTAACACTTTCCTCCACTTTTAGCTCATCACTTTCTCTAAAAATACAACAAAAATATATTTCCCCCATATCTGATCTATAAACAAATCTTTAAAGGCTTGCCATTCAGTCCTAGTCAAGAAGAAAATATTAAAACCTGCTAGGAAAAAAAATCGTATATCTTTTAATCATGATCAAGTAAGCCAACGTTATAACCATTCTTTTTTTATATATCTTTATACCTTTTAAGTAATGTCCTGAAAAGACCTGATTTCCTTTCTTTCTCTCTTTATCTTTTCTCAGGAACTCATTCATAAATATATGAATCTCTGGGAATGCTAATACACAGGGCAGATGCTGGGACAAAGAAAGCACTGAAATTTCTGGACATTGTTATGAGCACATACAATGGATTCTATAGAACCCAAATAAAGCTAGTTTCCCAGTTTCTGATACTGTTGCTACAAACAGTTCTGAATCTACTGATTTGCACATGCAGTAATAGCACATGCTGAAGGTCTATGGAGGTCTATGGAGATTCTCAGTCATCCAGGTCATGGTTGCCCCAAAGGTACTTTTTCAAAAGGCAACTGGACTTTGCTTTTGCTTGAAGACATTTCGCTTCTCATCCCAGAAGCTTCTTCAGTTCTTCAGTTCAGAACTGAAGAAGCTTCTTGGATGCGAATCCAAACATCTTCAAGGAAAGACAAAGTCCAGTTGCCTTTTGAAAAAAACATATTTGAGAGTAGTGCTGAAGGTTTGTCTAGCTATTTTTTTTTTTTTTGTTCAGGAACAAGAGAATTTGAATAAGTGAATTTTTCAGTCAAAAAACTAAACAATTCAGTAATTGCTCATATGAAGGCTTTGTACAAAGTTACTTGTGTCACAAATGGTGGCCAGCTATAGAGGGCGGCATTATTGCCACTAAGATCTCATATTCAAAGAGGTAAAGGAAGATGATGAAGGTGAGAATAGGCAGAATTATATCCTTTTTCTATATAGGGAATGCTTCTCTCAGTTTGAAGGTCAAGAATGTTTTGTTGCTGCCTGAAACCATAGTAATTTTTCTTGCTGACTTAGGATTTATAGAAGACTGTGCAAGCGATAAACCTTTCCTTTAAAAGAAGACAGCACTGAAGATTACTTAACAAAGCCACTTTAAATTATTGATATGTTTTAAATGCTGAGGATCAGAAAAAAGATTTGTACACCACCACATTTTAGATATTCACTTTTTCCTCAGTACAGATACCTGGAGCATTAATTCTAAGAGAGGAATATTTATTCTGGCTAATTTTCCTCTAGCTCTTTTTAGCAGAATAGTGATAGAAGGGGTTACTTACCGTTTGGATCTAGTTAGGGCTCTGGATATTGCACATCTGTCTTACATATCAGCTGTAGATAGCTCCGAAAGGTTACTGGAATTACACACAAATTGTGCACTGTGGATATTGAACTACACTTTGTGTTTTATGCTTCATGCTCTGCTCATCTGAGAAACGTCTGAAAATGAATTTCCCATTCTTTCACTGCCACTGCCAAGATTGTTTACTTGAAAACTAGATTTGGTATTTATTTCCTTACTTAATTATTGATCTTGTACAGCTGCTTCTCTCAACCCGGTGACTCTAGATGTCTCACGATACAAAAAACTTTAAAAACATTAAATGACATAAAAAACCCATATTTAGCCAAAACCGTTAAAAGGCTATCTCCCTGTAAAAAAATAAAATAAAAAACAATCTTGTCCCATGTCTTTGAGGTTTTCTGGAAGGTGAAGCCTAAATCAGGACCAAATGTTAGAAGGGGAGGATGCTGTTCCACAAGGCAGGTATGGCAGAGAAAACATGTGTACATACCGATTCATTTTCTTAAAGACACGAAGCCTCTACATTTATCTCACCAAATGGCTTCTTTCTGCAAAGAACAAAATTCTGGAATTCGTATGGAGCTTCTATAAGTTTTGTTCTTTTTATCCGGTGAATGTAAAGTCTTAAACTGTGATTTTGAATTGACCTTTTGTTTTCTCTTAAGCAGATAGTCATGGATGGGTGAATGATGGAGTTAAATTTGCTGTCAGTAGGAGACACTATACATCTCTGAGAGTATTTACTTTGATGGGCACTAGTTGGCAGTATATGTGGCGTTTAAATTGAAAATGGGAGACAATCTTTTGTAGTGACATCTAGGAACCTCTATATTTTTGCACCCAGAAATAATTTAAGTAGTTTCTTTACACTTTTATTTTGAGCAATTTGTTGGCTCTAAGTGCAGGCCTGTCAAATTGGTGGCCCCTGGACTGGATCACACACAGGCGACGCCTTCCCTGGTTCCGCAAAGGCAAAAAAAATCACGATACGTCATGTTACGCGATCAAGTTTGACCCCCGTGCGCTAAGGAATTGTGTGATGATATAAGCTAAGGTGCTTCTTTAATTAAATTCATTTATTGTATTAATTTCAAGTCATAACAAAGTACCATTATTTTAAAATAATGACTGACCATTATTAAAATATAACAAAAATCACTGAACTCAAGTAAAACTTATACAATATAGCAATGAAATACCAATAAAAGGTTAACGTTTAAAAATAAACTCTCTTTTTATCATCACCAGAGCAAAATATGCAGCCTCCATGAATAAAATCTCCTTGTTTAAATTTACTAAATATTGAGTTTTGTGTGAATGAGGCTATCAGAAAAATTTTCCCATCAAGAGGAGCTAGGAAAGATGCTTGTTTACTAGGCTATGCTATATGAAATTGTAAAAAAGTGAACTTTACTTTCAAGACAACAGTTAAAATTAGAGGGCTATCCACTCCTAGAGACAGATGGTACTAAAGCAATAACCTCAGCAGTGAAGCTAGGCAATAAGCACTTATGAGATGAAAGGGGGATGGATAGATGAAGCTGCCTTATACAGAATCACATTATTAGTCCAATTAACCTAATGTTTCCCTCTCCATAATCTCAGGCATATGTCTTTACCACCCCTTTTAACTTTTTATGAGAGATGCCAGTGATTAGCTTAGCAGAGAGGTTGGCTATGACAGGTTTGCTAAATAATGCATAGATTCAAAGAGATAATATCTGGATATCCTCAAATAGTTCTACTGCACTGTAATTGTTTAAAGATGAAAATAACCTGGAATGCATATTCTTTTAAAGGATTTGGCTTTTACACACCCCTATTTTTTAAACTAGGGGCAGGCAGATTTCGGGCAACTAGAAGTCACCTTTTCTTTTGTTTTCTCCTTTTTGCCCTATGAGAGTACAGTAGGCGAGGCGAGGCGAGGCCACCTAACCTCATGTGAATATAGCTGGTAGGGTTTTGGTTTGTTTTTTTTTAATCAAAGAAGGTATGTGGAAGTACATGGCAGGTTTTTAAAAACAATTTTGGCTATAACAAGCCGATGTAATGGCTTATAAACATGTTTTTTTCCCTGAAATTAACATTTATATTAAATTGTGGTTCCATTCTTTAGCAGCTTGCTGATGAATTCTGGAAACATAATTGCTCACAGTTTGGGGATATTAAAATTGAATCTGGGGCACTACAGTGGTGTATGGCCTGCAGTATACTCATTCTTGACTAAATTATTTGGGTTCGAATTACATGAAGGGCTGTCTTTATCTAAACCAACTGTCTGCACTATAAGATGAAGCACAGACAGCATTCTCACACATCCTTCTTTCAGGGCTAATAAATTGTAAAACCTAACAGAAATGCCTTCAGAGCAGAACAGAGCTTGGAAATTTATTGCCAATCAACATTTCCTCCTGGAAAAGGCCATTCCAGGCCTCTGGAAGCCCTTGGATCCTAGCTGTTGATGTGGTTGACCATGGCACCTCTGGATTGCCTGGATATGATGGGAGAGTCAGTTTCAGAGGAGAAAGTTCAAAATCTAGATGCTTCAATATGAGATTCCCTGTCAGACAGCTTTCTTTCCCATCCCGTGTAATATCTATCCACATGAAGCCATTGCAAGAGGTCATCCACTGGCTCCAGTGAGCCATCATCAACATATTGATGACACTGAACTATATATTTTTATCTTGGGACAAATGGGGGATGGAGTAGAAGCTCGTCTGATGCCTGGGAGGCTATTGAGGCCTAGATGAAACAGTCTAAGGTGGAATAGCTTTTAATAGGGAACCCTACTAATTCTACACCAGTATTAATATTGAATCTAGATGGGTTTATTCCTCTTGAAAGACCAAGCCTGCAATCTGAAGGTCTTCCTGAACTTAGTTCCTTCTGGAAAACTGATGGAGAGGGTGGCTAAAATCATTTTTTGCCCATGGTTGGTGTGACAATAGTAACCTTACATAGAATGAAATGAATTTAAAATGGTCAGTCATGACCTTGTCACTTCTTATTTGGACTACTGTAATTTTATTTCATGTGGGGTTCCCCCTTAAAAATTACAAATCCCGGAAACTTAAGTTTGTGGTCCTGTACATATACTGGGCAGTCTCACTACTAACACATAGTAACACATATCATTTATATGGAGATTCATTTGCTACCTATGAGTTTCTAAATGCAATCCAAAGTGTGAATTTACTTATAAAGCTTTATATTGCTTAAAGTCCTTGTATCACCTTTTGAGAAGCATGACATGAAGCCATATATAGGTACAAATTTTTGTGAGGTTCTCCTTCTGTGGAACAGCCTGCCTACTCAGTTTAATCTAAAGCAGGGTTGGATTTACTTCTGCGAGCTTCTTGGTAATTTATTCAGCTTAAACAATTTTTATTAGGGACACTTGTTCCTAATGCTATTTATGCTTTTGCAGTTTTATATCTGGTAGACATTTGGAAAGAATCAATTGAGGCTCCTATACTAGTTGACTATGTTAATAGGAACATGAAAAAGATTAATGAAATTGATATTAATTACAGTGTTTAGGTAACCTTTGAAATAACATGTTTTAATGTCTTATTCTTGTAAATCGAGGGAAGATTTGAGAAAAAAAAAACCTATAAAATTAGCTTCCAAGTTGAAATATTCCTGCTGTTAGAGATGCAGTTTAGTAATTGATGTGGGCTTGTTATTTTATAGCCATATTTGGGTCTGATGTCCACATAATTATAGATTGATCATTTGGAATATTATTTGGAATATTATTTGGAATATGTCAAAACATTAAGAATGAGATTTTGGAAGATGAAGAATTCTATACTATATTTTGAATACTATTAATACTGACTTACAGCAGTGATTTACTGATATGTATTGTTGGTGGATGCGGTGGCTCGGTGGCTTGAGCTTGTCGATCAAAAGTCGGCAGTTCAGGCTCCAGTGACGTCACCCTCCTGCTGGGTGCTCTAACAGAGCACTCCGTGTTAGAAGATTGTAAAACTCAGTGAAACAGGAAAAAAATCACTGTTTACTGAGCTTAGCATAATCTCTGGGTGAAAGAGGTTATCAGAGTTGTGGAAGAGTGGCAGGTCTGACAGGGGGTTTGCTCTCAAGAGCGAATTTTCCTGGATTTATGACCCCACCGAATTCCACTCCCTCCAACTTCAGCACGCTCCTGTTTTTATCAGGGAAAAGGAGTGGGAATGTCGCTTCTGCTCTAAAGGACTTATTAAATTGATTGATATTCTAAGCAGACGGGAATTTCACAAGCGTTCGATCTTTGATGAAGAATCAGCACGGCAAGTACCGACTCCCCTTTGAAACTTGAAACCTTTCTTTGTCTTTGATTAATTGACTTTTAAAATGGCGTCTAAAAGTGAAAGTAAAATTTTTAGTACGATGAAGCAGCGTTATTTGTGGATTGTTACAAACGGAGTTTTTATACTGAAAGGAGGAAGGAGAGTTATTAAGTTTGAATTCCTGATTCTTTTGAAGACAGAATGGCAGCTAAACCTTTAAAGCCTTCTAGAAGAAGGGGATCTGAACCAAGTCTTGAGGAAATATTGAAAGAACAATTAAAACTTTCTGAAGATAGGCAAAAAGAGATGATGGAGAATTTTAATGCAAAAATAAGAGAAGATATTCTTATGGCAGTTCAAGGACTGAGTAAAAAAATTGAAGGATTGGAAGTGGAAATGCAACAGATCTCTCAGTCAAATAAGCATTTAGAAGACAAAATGAAAGGTGTTCAGAAAAAAGTGGATCAAAATGAAGATCAGGTTGTGATATTACAATATAAACTTATGGAAGGAGCTCTTAGAATTCGTGGTATGCAAGAAGAGCGAGGAGAAGACTTAAGAAAAATTATATCAGAAGCATTGGCTGAATTTATTGAAGTGGACCCCCAAGAGGTAGCTTACCAAATTGATAAAATATATAGAGTTAATTCTTGGATTGCAAGACAGAGAAAGCTTCCTCGGGACATTGTGGTTTATTTTGTGAAAAGGACTATGAGAAATCAAATTCTGCAAGTTTCATATCAGACAACTTTAAAAATTGGAGAACAGGAGTTGAAGGTGTTGAAAGAGATTCCTTCAAAGATGTTAAGAGACAGGAAGGAATTTGCTTTTTTTACACAAGAACTTAAAAAACATCAGATTCAATTCAGATGGGAGGTGCCAGTTGGACTGACAGTATTCTATCAAGGAAGGAGATATAGAATTGACACTGTTTTAAAGGCAAAGGATTTTCTTTCTACAGTTTTGAAAGTCGAAATAGAAGTGATAGAGAAACTTCAAGAGACTCAAGAAGGCGTGGTGATCCAAGAGTCTTTATTGCTGCCAGTATTAGAGGAACCACAAGAGCAAAGGGTGACAAGAGGAGCCCTTAAGCGTAAAGAAGAGCAACAGTCTCAAAGTAAAAGTCAGGATCCCAGTATGGAAGCTGTGGGAGGAGCTAGACGGAAGATACCGGAGGAGGAGCTTCCGTTGTCTGCTTCAAAGCTTCAGGAGGCCAGTAATGGCAAATAGAATCTTGTCATGGAATGTTAATGGCTTGAATTCAGCTCAGAAAAGAAGGAAAATATTTCACTACTTGAAACAATTAAAATGATGTGATTTGTTTGCAAGAGACACATATAAAATTATCAGACCAAAAATATTTAATTAATTCAAAATTGGGTAACCATTTTGTTGCATCAGCTTTGGAAAAGAAGCATGGAATTGTTGTATATATCAGGAAGGATATACCAGCTAAGTTAATTGAGGCAGATATTCAAGGAAGATTTATTGCTATTGAACTGGTGATAGATGCAAAAAAGACTTTGCTGATAGGTATTTATGCACCTAATCAGCAACAAGAAAAGTTTTACAAAATGTTACATGAGAGGTTGACACTCTGGGATTATAGTTCGTTTATTTTATTAGGAGACTGGAATGGAGTAATTGATACAAGAAGGATAAGAGAACCTCCTCCAAGAAGATACCTATACATGCAAAATTACCAAAATCCTTTTTGAAATGATGGAAGACTTTGAGTTTAGAGATATATGGAGGTTACGGAATCCAGATGAGAGAGATTTTACTTTTTTCTGATAGGCATCAATCTTTTTCACGTATTGATTTTATTTTAATTTCTAATGACTTGCTTTCTAGGGTGAAGAAAACGAAGATATTTCCGAGGTGTTTAACTGACCATAGCCCAGTATGGATGGAATTATTACAAGGGAAAAAAGGTGGTAGAACATGGAGGTTGAATGAAAATCTGTTTAGATATGAGGATAATGTAACTTATTGTAAGAAACAGTTAAAAGAATTTTTTGATTTTAATATGTACAAAGGGACACCTATAGGAACTGTGTGGGAGGCGAGCAAAGCGTTTATTAGAGGGATATTGATTTACTTGGACAATAGGCAAAGGAATAATAAACAAAGGCAGCGTAGGTATTTGGAAGAAGAAATTCAAAGGAAGCAACAGTTATTAATTCAAAACCCACAAGATCACAAACTTAAAGAGGCTATAAAAATATTACAGAGTCAATTTAATATGTTAATGGCAGACCAGGTGGCAACGAATATACAATATGCTAAACATAATACCTTTTGTAATGCAAATAAACCTGGGAGATGGTTGGCATATAATTTAAGGAAGAAACAGAAAGCACGTGTCATACAAAAAATAGAATATAAAGGTAAAGAGATATACCAACAGGATAAAATTAAAAGGCATTCTCAGAATTTTATACTGCACTATATGCAAAAGACAAAATATTGAATAGGGACATTTATGATTATTTGAAAGATTATAAGGTTAATATTCTAACATTAGAACAGAGGAGGAGTTGAATCGGCCGATAGCTACTGGAGAAATAGTGGAGGCAATTAAACAATTAAAATGGGAAAACCCTGGTACAGATGGTCTTACAGCAACTTATAAAAAACACAGGATGAAATATTAGGCCCACTTAAAGAATTATTTAATCAGATACAATTAGGGTGGAATACCCCGTCATGGAAAACATCTTTTATTTCACTGATACCAAAAGAGGAGCAAGACTGCTCTAAACCTGGTAACTACAGGCCGATTTCACTTTTAAATAATGATTATAAGATTTTTGTAAAAATAATAGCAAATAGATTAATGTTAGTTTTACAACAAAGAATTCATACTGATCAATCTGGTTTTATAAAAGGGAGGCAGATGAGGAATAATGTTAGACAGATTATTAATATATTGGAATATTTGGAAAAGAAGAATACTTCAGCGGCACTTATTTTTTTGGATGCAGAGAAAGCCTTTGATCGATTGCATTGGGATTTTTTATTTAAATTAATAGAGAAAATGCAATTTGGAGACTGTTTTATTAGAATAATTAAAGCGATTTATGGAGAGCAAACAGCACAGATTATAGTAAATGGTAGTTTGACAGAAGTTATTAAGATTGCGAAAGGAACGAGACAGGGATGTCCCTTATCACCATTATTGTTTGTTTTGACTCTGGAACCATTATTAGATAAAATACGAGAATTAATGAAAATAGAGGGAATTAAGATTAGACAATATGAGTATAAAGTTAGAGCTTTTGCAGATGATGTAGTGGTTACGTTAACGAATCCTATAAATTCAAGTAGATTTTGTTGGAAGTAATTGATAAATATGGAAAGGTATCAGGATTTAAAATAAATCAGAATAAAACAAAAGTGATAATTAAAAATATGTCTATACAACAGAAACAAAAACTAGAGGAAATGACAGGATTTGAGGTAGTAAAAAAGGTTAAATATTTAGGGGTCTATATTAGCTCATCGAACAAGAAACTCTATAAGAATAATTATGACTTGCTATGGCAAAAAGTTCAGAATGATATGAGTGGCTGGAAGAAATTGCAGTTATCCCTATTGGGAAGGATTGCTATTAAAATGAATGTGTTACCTAGATTTTTGTTTCTGTTCCAGATGATACCAATAATTAAAAAGGATAAAAATTTGGAAGACTGGCAGATTGGGATTAACAAATTTATATGGCAGGGTAAAAAGGCGAGGGTTAAAATGAAAATAATACAGGACTCACGGGAAAGAGGTGGTTTAAGAATGCCTAACTTTAAATTATATTATGAAGCAGTAGCCCTTTCAGTAATAAGTGACTGGTTTAACTTAACAGAGGAAAGAATTTTGAATATAGAAGGTTATGACTTGTTATATGGATGGCATGCGTACTTATTTTATGAAAAAAAGTGGATAGGGCTTTTAAGAATCATGTGTTGAGAAGTGCTCTTTTGCGGGTCTGGAAAAAATATTCCTATAAATTAGAATACAAGATTCCTATATGGGCGAGCCCTAGGCATGCAATAGAGAATATAAATATAGAACAGAAACAGGAAATGATTACTTATAAAGAACTTTTGTATGTTGAAGGAGGTAGATTGCAATTAAAATCATTACAGGTATTAAAATGAAGAAGGAGGAATTATACTTGGTTTCAATATGGGCAAATAAGTGCTAGATGGAAAGAAGATCAAAAATTGGTATAATGCAAAGGGAGGAAAATTTAATGAAGCAAATTAGAAATCAGACCCAGGAGCATATAAAGAGATTGTATAATGTGTTGCTTGAAATAGATTCGGAAAAGGATTTGGTAAAGGATTGTATGATAAAATGGGCACAGAATATTCAGGAACCAATAATGTTGGAAACATGGGAGAAAATTTGGGTTAGAAATGTTAAGTTTACACAAGCACAGAATTTAAGGGAAAATTTTTATAAGATGTTTTATAGATGGCACTTAGATCCCAAAAAATTATCATGTATGTATCCTAATATCCAAGCGAAATGTTGGAGGTGTGATTGTGATGATGCTACATATTTTCATATTTGGTGGACTTGCAAGAAAATTAAGGTCTTTTGGATAAGAATTTGGTGGATTATTCAAAATGTACTGAAGAAGAAGATAAAGTTCCTGCCACAATTTTTCCTTTTGGGAATTATAACGGATTGTACAGGGATTGAGACTAAATTGATTCTGAATTTAATAACAGCAGCAAGACTGTTGATTGGACAATATTGGAAGAAAGAAGAGATACCTACAATAGAAGAATGGATATTGAAAGTTATTAATTTGGCTGAGATGGCTAAAATCTCAGCGTTTTTAAAAGACAATACGCAGGAAAAATATTTAATTGAATGGAAAAAATGGATTGATTATCTACAAAACAGATATCAGATTAAGAAATATCAGTTTGCCTTTGAATAATTAGAAAGTTATTTTATGTAATGGGGAGGGGGTTGGGAGATGAAAAGCTTTGGATGTGGTTATTTGGATTGGAAGGGAAAATTTTATTCTATGCTTGGTTTATGTATAACAATACCTTGTGATTGACCCGGGAAGCCGGGTGGGGGGGAGGGGGGAAGGGTTGTTTTTTTTTGGTTTTGTTTTTTTTTTGGGAGGGAGGGGGAAAAAAGGGGGGAAAATGTTTTTGTTTTTTAAAACTCTTTCAATAAAAAAAAAAAAAAAAAGTCGGCAGTTCAGCGTAACAGTGCCGCATAACAGGGTGAGCTCCCATTACTTGTCCCAGCTTCTGCCAACCTAGCAGTTTGAAAGCAAATAAAAAATACCTTGGTGGGAAGGTAACAGTGTTCCATGTGACTTTGGCGTTTAATCATGTTGACCGTCTTCGGACAGCATTGGCTCTTTGGCTTTGAAATGGAGATGAACACTGCCCCCTAGAGTTGGGAATGACTAGCACATATATGCGAGGGGAACCTTTACCTTTACCTACATTAGGTCAACATTTGGTCAACATTTGAATTAGTCACGCTCTAACAAAGGATCAAAGAAGAGACTAAACCAGCATATCAAAAAATAAGATTAAAGGAGACCAGTGGTTAAAATGCAGTATTGCAAGCAAACTCTGCCCCCAGCCTGGAGTTCATTCTGATGGAGCTCAAGATTGATTCAGCCAATATGGAGAAGTATTGGGCCTCAAAATTAACAAAGAAAAGACCAAAATGTTAGCTAAAAATTTAACAATGAACCAGAAAAGAGATCTAGAAAGGGAAATGGGGTTACAAATTGATAAGAAAATTAAATATTTAGCAATCTGGTTAACAGTGAGGTGCTCTTCAATAAAAGATGATAATTACATAAAATTATTTCAACAAATAAAGAATGATTTAGAAAGGTGGGGGACATTACAATTATCTTTATTAGGAAGAATAGCGACTATCAAAATGAATATTTTACTTAAACTACTTTATCTATTCCAAACATTCCCTATAAAATTTGATTAGAAATTTTTCATAGATCTAAACAAAATAATTATAAAATTTGTCTGGTCAGGTAAGAAGACACGGATAAAATTAGTCTTACTTCAGGATAGTAGAAGTAGAGGTGGCTTCGGTCTCCCAACATGGGAACTCTATTATAAGGCAGTGATATTAGTATGGATTAGAGATTGGATAAACTTAAAAAAATAGAAGAATTTTAACATTGGAAGGGCATGATTTACAAAAGGGGTGGCACACTTTTCTGTGGGATGGGGAAATAAGGTACACTCATATTTCTACAGACATAAAATAAGGGATGCATTGTTACAAATGTGGGAAGACATAAAGAAAAAATGCTATATGAAGATCCCCGGGTGGCTATCCACCATGGAGCAATGATCCATCCCAATACACTAGAGGTAGGCAAAATGCTCAGATATAATGAAATTTTGGACAGGGAAACTCAAAAATAATCAGGGCTTAAAGGAACAGGGAATATTTATAGACTGGTGGCCATACCTACAATTACAAACTCGATATAAAAAGGACACAGAAGAATATGGATTTGATATTGAACCACAACAATTAGATAAACCATTGGTAGGTCCAGAGGGAAGACTAATAACCAAAGTATATAATTATTTACTAGAATTTGATAGGGCAGAGGAGATGGTGAAAGACTCCATGATTGCCTGGGCCAAAAATGTAGGACACAATATAGAATTAGAAGATTGGGAAGAAATTATACAATAATTAAATCAGTGGCTCATAAGAAAAACCAGTATAAGATGTTTTATTGTTGGCATTTAGCTCCAGCAAGCTAAAGATGGCCAAGATGTACCAAGATGGGCCTCTGGTGGCTCAGACTGCTAAGACAGTCTGTTAGTAACACAGCTGCTTGCAATTACTGCAGGTTCTAGTCCCACCAGGTCCAAGGTTGACTCAGCCTTCCATCCTTTATAAGGTAGGTAAAATGAGGACCCAGATTGTTGGGGGCAATAAGTTGACTTTGTATATAAATATACAAATAGGATGAAGACTATTGCTTAACACTGGGTAAGCCGCCCTGAGTCTTCGGAGAAGGGCGGGATATAAATGCAAATTTAAAAAAAAATACTTAAATCCAAAATGTGGGAAATGTAAGCAGGGTCAAGGTACCTTTTTTCACTCATGGTGGTCATGCCCTGAAGTGAAAAGATATTGGAGGAAGATACAGCAATGGCTGCAGGATTTAACGAAATGTCAAATAGAATTCAATCTGGAATTATTTCTCCTGGGGATATTTAGGGCAAAATATAATAGAAAGACGAAATATTTGATGTTACATATATTAATGGCAGCAAGGATTGCTTTTGTGCAGTATTGAAAGAAAGATAGTATACCGCCAGAGGGATTGGTAATTCAAAAAATATTTGATTGCGCGGAAATGGATAAACTCATACTAGAGCTAAAGGGAAAGAATGACTTGGAATATTATGCGGTATTGGAGAAATGGTATGAATGCAGTGGTGGGATTCAAATAATTTAACAACCGGTTCTCTACCCTAATGATTTCTTCCAACAACCAGTTCACCAAACTGCTCAGTAAATTAACAACCGGTTCTCCCGAAGTGGTGCGAACTGGCTGAATCCCACCACTGTATGAATGGATAGGTAATAGAAATAAGGAATAGAAATGTGCATAAAGGAATAGAACTTTAGAAATGGATGTATATAATGTATTGAATATTGATTCTAGTTGTATGGATAATGTCACAGATCTGTTAAATATGTAATAGAGATATGTAAAGAGAAAAATGCAATAAAAAAAAGATTGACTCAGCCTTCCATCTTTCCGATGTTTGTTAAATGAGGACCCAGATTATTAGAGGCAATGTGCTAATATTGTTAACCACCCAGAGAGTACTGCAAAGCACTATGGAGTAGCACATAAGTCTAAGTGGTATTGCTATTTCTAAATAGGTCCCTTGATTTTATATCTATATTGAAAAAACTTTTGTTTATATTACATAGATTTGTGTGCATTCAGTTTGTGAGCATGTGGGTTTGCATGCTAATAATCTTGTAACTCTCTATTTTTGCCCTCAGTGATTCATACATAATAATGCTTTTTGCGTTTTTCACTGGAATTATAAAAGAAACAATTAGCATTAGCTACAAACCAGCAATAATTTTTTTGCTTTGTGGGGGTTCATTCATTTATGGGGAATGTTTTTTTTTTAAAAAAAATCCTTGTTGCTTGCCAAGTATTTATAGAGTGGAGAATAAAGTGCAAAGGTTTAATAATTTTGTGTTAATAGTCATATAATTCACTATGAAAAGAAAATTGTCAAAAGTAGACATTTAAGCAATGCTGTTAATAGCAGTAGCACATCTATTTTGGGGTCATCTTGATTTGATTGAGAGCTACATATATTTCATGTAATGCTTTCTGTTATTACATTTTATATCTCAACTAAGACATGACTATTATATTTAATTTCTTAATTAGAAATAGTTTTCTAATCTCTAAATGAATGTTCTTCCAAGCCTTTATTCCTTAATTTTGTTCAGTTGAGCTCTCAGCTGGGGCAATGCTCTCAGTAGAACCTGGATGGCTTAATTGCCAACATTAGCAAATATAGTTCTGCAACTAATAATTTTAGATCTCCAGCTGATTGCTCAGGGAGGTCAGCAAAATGCTTTCATTCACATATTCACAGCATTTACAAAATGCTTTATTTGGCAAGAAATACAGATGTATTTATATTAACTGTAAATACTCTAGTAAACATTCATCTGATGGGGTTTTGGTGGATACGTGTTTTTTATCAGCCATCTATGGTCCTTCAAATATATATATTGGACTGCCCCAATATGGGAGCAGCATACTGCTTTCCTTTTGCCTTTAAACTCCAATCCAGGAGCCCTCAGGCAGTCACTTTCACAACAAACTATTCTGTATCAAATTTGTGTTTTGCTGATAAAGGGAGACTAGTATAGATCTATTTCAAGCTATTTAGTTCTCATCAACTAGCCATACCCTTACTCGGATTCAAACTTTGGCTATCTGTATATTAGGCAGTTGTATTAACCTCTGAGCCACAAGTCTCTCTCTCTCTCTCTCTCTCTGTATATATGTGTGTGTGTATGTGTGTGTGTGTGTACATTAAACATTAAACATTAAATTCCTACCACTGATGAGTGAAACCTCTTTGTTTAGGTCTCAATTATTTGTCAGATAAATGAGGTGATTAACAGCTGTACCATGTTCTCCCTTAACTATGAATAGTGGACGGGATGAAAAGACAGACATAGTTGTATGAAAAGGTGCCAATTTGTGGGATGCTGCCTTAATAGTATATTTCATGGGTCAAAAAGAGAAAACAAAGTGTGGAAAAGAGAAAGAAAGTGAAAAAAAAGAAAAAGAAAAAGTGGGCAGGTTTAGAAGAAACAGGTTGTCACCTACATTAAAGATGGTTTTAATTTCTATAGTCATATTGATGGATTTTTTTGTTTAACAAAATAAAACCATGAATAGTTACAAAATCCCCATGTATGAATAACAGTAATAAATAAAGCATTTGACAAGTGAGGTAGGAATAAAAAAGCTTTTTTATACCTCATTTTCTCTTAGACAATAAAATGATTCAGGTATGAATCTGATTTTAGCGGATGTTGGACAAAGTAGATATTCTGTTTTTCTCCAGGGGGAAAAGTCCATATGAAGGGCAGGTAGGAATTGTTCTTATTTTACAAGCCATATGAAGTGGCTGAAGGAGTCTAAGCGCTGGAGACCATCTTTTTCTTTGGATCTTCAAGGCTGCCACACTTAGTGTTGTGGGAAACTGGGAGGGGGGATTGCATGGAGTTGCAGGGATATCTAGCCATAATAACATTCTTTTTTCTGAGAGTCAAGGACATCCAACCTGCACCTGGAGTGGCATGATTGGGAGACATCTCCAGTTGGGACGGTGCATTGATTGGCCCATGTGATAGACATGTGGGTGCAGGGGGAAGGGACAGGCTTTCTTTTGGTGGGGAAAAGCTGGAGGCTTTCAGATTTGGGTTTTTCCAGCTGTGCCAATATGACATCTCTAATAAAATGGAACTTTGAGGAACTTCTAGCCTCAAAGTCTTCTTTCATTGGGGGTGTTACTTGGGACCCTGACACTAACTTTCTGTAAGACTTGGCCTAAACAGAACTAGTCTGCAAGTTGGGAGTCCTCCTAGATTTGCAGATCCTGGTTGAGTAACAGATGTCAGTCATGGCCAGGAAGGCTCTTGCACAACTTCCTCTTGTACGCCATTTGCACCCTTTTCTGGATAGATGAACACTCATACATTAAATGGATCATTGCAATGTAATGTACAAGGGGTTGCTCCTGAAGAGCATCCAGAAACTGCAGCTGATGAAGAATGCAGAGGTTATACCTCAAGTCTATGAGCTGCATTGGCGTCCAGGTACAATTCCAATACTGGCTGTCATTTATAAAGCCTTCTTGTATAGGTTATTTGTGGGGCCAGTTGTTTCTACCCATCCTATTAGATCCAGCAGGAGAAGTATGCTGTGAGTTCTATCAGGTAAGGAATATCACCTTAATTCTACTTAATTCTACACATATTAACAGGAGCACGTATAGCTTATGCGCAAAATTGGAAGAAGGAGAACAGAAGATGATTTAATTAAGAAAATCCTAGAATGTACAGAGATGAAAGAACTCACAAAAGAAATCAAAGAAAAAGAGGATACAGAATTTTATAAGGTCTGGTGTAGATGGTATGAATGGTTGGAAAATAGGAAAGATAATGAAAATTGAACAACAGGATAAAATCTGTATATAGATGAAATAAAGAAAATGTAGATGAATGTAGATGAAATGTAGATGAAATAAAGGAAGATATAAAAGTAGAATAAGATAGAATTAAAATATGTATAAATAGTAAGAAAGGATCGCTTTGAATAGCTGATAAGAAACAGTAATATGTATATAAATGTTGTATGTTTGTCTTGTGTTTTAATGTGTTCAAAATAAAAAACTTTTTATAAAAAATAATAATAATAAAAAGGAATATCACCTTGCAAGACCTAGGAAGTGTGCCAGCCACTTTTGTTGCTCTGTCTGCCCTTTGAAACACTCTTTTCCCCAAGATTTCTCATGCTCTTTGGAAAGTTCTTAAAATGTGGATGCATTTCTGGTCTTGATGGTTGCTGTGTTAGAGTTCTAGTGTTATTATTTGTAAGACCGATTTGGCTCCCTGGCTTTTTATATTACAGGTAGTCTTTGACTTACGACCATAGTTGAGCCCCAAATTTCTGTTGCTAAGCAAGGCAGTTGTAAACTGAGCTTTACCCCATTTTACAAACTTTTTTTTTTGCCACAGTTGTTAAACGAATCACTGCAGTTGTTCAGTGAATTATGCAGTCCTTAAGTGAATCTGGCTTCCCCCATGTTGACCTTGCTTGTCGGAAGCCAGCTGGGAAGGTTGCAATTGGTGTCACATGACTCCAGTACAGTACAATTGCCATAAATACATGCCAGTTTCCAGCACTCAGATTTTGATCTCATGACCATGGGGATGATTAATAATTGTAAATGTGAAAAGTGTGGAAATAAGTCTTTTTTTTCCAGTACCATTGTAACTTCATCACTAAATGACTTGTTGTAAGGCAAGCACTATCTATATGTTATTGCATTGTTTTCAAATGCTGTAAACGGCCTAGTCCGCGGTGTGGCTCAGGCTGTAAGAAGCCTGTTATTAAACACAGCTGCTTGCAATTACTGCAGGTTCTAGTCCCACCAGGCCCAAGGTTGACTCAGCCTTCCATCCTTTATAAGGTAGGTAAAATGAGGACCCAGATTGTTGGGGGGGCAATAAGTTGACTTTGTATATAAATATATGGATAGAATGAGACTATTGCCTTACACAATGTAAGCCGCCCTGAGTCTTCGGAGAAGGGCGGGATATAAATGTAAATAAATAAATAAATAAATAATAATAATAATAGTCACTATTGTGAGATAGATTGTGTTCCATCTGATAATGTTCTGATCAGACTTATAGAATTTTATTTTAAAAAAATCGAAAGCCAATTTCAGGTTCCGAATTAATCAGACTAATCCTGCTTTGCCTATCTCTATCTTCTCCCGGTATTTTTTTACAAGACACATTTTATGGACTCTGTTCCAAAATGCTATCATAGATTAAAAGCACCAGATTTGAAACCTTGAAGAATTCTTACAAGATCATTTCTACACAATACAGAACACCAATGGGTGTGCAAACAGCATCTGATGAGGACATGTAATGAAAACATTTGTGTTGGTGCATATTTTAAAACAGAGTAAATGGACATGCCTTTCCCACCATCAGCACAATCTGATGTTATACTGCTGTTTCAATTTGTCTTGTCATTCCAGTTTCATAATAAATTATAGGTTGTGTTACACACAATGACCAGTGATTTTGTGTTTGACAAAGTAGACTCAGGAATCAGTAATTTAATTTCATCAAGGTAGAAATCTGTACGGAGTTTTTTATTTAGAAAAAAAGGGAAAAAAATGAAGAGAAAATTACGTTTCTTTTACCAGAGCAATGTTAAAGTTAATGAGTTCCCTAGTTTAATTGTAGATGAAAAAGCTAACTATAAGCATATAAATCTCCAAACACATGCACACCATGAACCTTTACAATGTTGCATCAGATTGCATAATTTGCTTCCAACAACTGTTATTGTGAGCCATATTGCCTCTAATTCATAAAAATTATTTAATCAACCCCTAAAATCTTAACCGCCACAAATGTCTCTTGCTTTTTTTCATCCAGATACTCATAAGGTCAGGGGAACCATTCAAGTTGTAACATCTTTCATAGTTTAATGAAATTAAAGTTGTAACATCTTTCATAGTTTAAATATTAAGTAATTCAACTTGAGCTATATGTATTTGTTTCTATTGGAGGAAAATAGATAGATAGATATTTAATAACAAACGTCATGCTATTCTGTGACATTTTTCAATTTCATCTGTATAATTCTATTTTTGAAGATTGAATTAAACCAAGACCATACAGAATCATATTATCTAGTCTTGTTTTTTTTACTAAGCAAAGCTGATTTAAAGACTGATACAAAGACTGATTTAATTAAACCAACAGTTGGACTCTGGAACACAAAAATCCTCCCAGTAATTTATATCAGGTTTTTTTTTCCATGACAGTCCAAGCTTAAGATAACCAATGTTTTTGTTGATAACAAATTGATAACCAATTTGAGAAATGTCAAGTTTGGGGGATATAATTTAACAAGATCTAATTGGCTTTAAAGTGGTTTCCTAGAACTACCTTCCCATAACATCTGTACACCAAATTCCTTCAAAGTCTTTACATCCCCAACATAGAAATGCCAACCTTTCTAAAACATAGCTTGGGATACAATAAAGAATAAATTTTGCAGAACAATATTTTGATAAAGTAATATTTTTTGTAGGACGAAAGAAATATTTCTATCATTCCTGAAACGTGAAGCCACGGTCTAGGCCAGGGCTGGGCAACTATGGCCCCTTTATGACCTATGGACTTCAACTCCCAGAATTCCTGAGCCAGCATGCTGGCTCAGGAATTCTGGGAGTTGAAGTCCATAGGTCATAAAGGGGCCATAGTTGCCCAGCCCTAGTCTAGGCAATATGGGCCATTCCTGTTCTCTATTCTACATGTGTTATATATTTTCTAAAATTATTTTTGTGAAAGTTTTAAATTTATAGTAAAAATAAATTGTCAGTTTAGTAAAGGCCTTCTTCAAAACAACTCAATACCTCTGAAATGTCAAAGGCCATGAGAGGACATTGGGGCCAAATAATAAACATAAAAAATGGTTTAACTCCATATATTTAACCTTAACTGGGAGATTTTGATAAATTATTCCTTCCATAAAAAATTGACTAATAATTTATTGATCTGTTTAAAATATTTGAGTGGAACATTATATGCACTGCTCTGAAAACATGTATCAATCTAGATGCAAAATTCATGTTCACAATATTCTCCCTAACTGGCAGGGTGAAATCCAATTTTTTTTCTACTGGTTCTGTTGGCGTCTCCTAGGTGTGGCAGGGGAAGGATACTGCAAAATCCCCTTTTCCTCCCCATTCCTGGGAGAAGGATATTGCAAAGTCTCCATTTCCACCTCACTCTGGGGCCAGCCAGAGGTGATATTTGCTGGTTCTCCAAACTGTTCAAAATTTCCACTACCGGTTCTCCAGAACCTGTCAGAACCTGCTGGACCCCTGCTAACAGGGATATGTACAATCAGATATACCAACTTTAATTCAAGAGGGGAAAAAAGAGATGATGGAAGGATAGTGTCTATGTATACATTTGTGCGATTTTCTTTCTTTGGTAAACAAAAAGTTGATGCTTTAAAATGAAAATGTTTGCTGCTTCACTTTGATCTCTGTTGTATCAGAGTGCAAGCTTCAGGCACTGGGTTGTCTAGTTTAATTGTAGATGAAGAAGCAACCCAATTTGTCTTTGTTGTCTACATGTGGTTGTGAAGTTTCATTATCTTACTGACTGAGCTAGTAAAAAGTACAACCCATGAAAACAGAAAGAGGGTTGGGGGGAGGGAGGGAGGGAGGGAGAGAGAGAGGGAGACAGACAGAAAACCAAAACGTTCAATGAGAATGCTTTTCCAATTCTCAACAGGGGTGTGTAGATTAAAATATCCTATAGATGTCTATGAATTTTAACATAATTCTTATCCTATAAGCAATATAGCTTTGCTGTAACACCAATCTGTCCTAGTAAAGAAAAAGTTACAGGGACATTTTAAAAAAATTAGATATGTAGCACAAAAGTCTCTGTACTGATTTTTGTGATATTTGGCATATTTTCTCACCTTACTTTGCTCAGGTACTTATTTAAAGAACCTTTAATTTAAGACCTCGACTTTTACTATCATATGAATACATGCTACCTCTTGTAACTTCTTTCTATAAACCAGGCTAGGGTCAGGGATGGTGTATCGGGTGTGAGGGAGATATGAGACATTATAGGGAAGGGAAAAGGGAAGTTATGTAAGGGTTTGCAGGGCTGTGACAGAAGCAGGTTGAGGCTTGGGGAGAATGTTCAAGGGCATGCAAGTTAACTGGTGCAAGCTCAGAGGTGCTGGAGAAGTGCGTGTTGTGGGGTACACTTACCTGAGTGATTTGTAATCTTCTCTGCTGGTTTTGCCATTGACTTTCTGGGAAAACTGGCAGGAAAGGTTGCAAATGGCAATTATATGATCATGAGGCAGGACAACGATCGGGGGTACCTGGATTTCAGGGAGAATCTCATTCCAGAGTGAAGGTCCTATAACAGAGAAATTTTGCTTCCTATCTTTTGATAGATGACATTGTATATATATTTTTTTTATAGAGCAAAATTTTTTTATTTTCCATAATAATTCCCACAATTTGACCAGTGTACAATACAATCACTTATCCAACGATCAGTCCTATACTCAAATTATACTCAATCAGGGCTGCTCGACTACCACTCCCCCCTTTAATCCTTTCTTCCCTTCTCATCCTTCTTAAACTTTCCCCACCACCTTCTCCTCGCTTTCCTACTTCCCCTCCTCTTTCCCACTTCTCACTACCATCCTTTCTAACCCTCTATCTTCTCCTTCTTCTCCTCCCCTATCCTTTCTTCTCCCTCCCTTCTTTCCTCCCTACCCACCTGCCTACCTACTTTCTTCCTTCTTTACTCCTCTTTCCTTACCCTTTCCCTTCGGGAGTGTTTGCCGAGCAGTCCCGACATTACACCATTCCAACTTGTTTAATTCTACCATTATTCCTGTACAATGGCAACCAATCAATTTATAGTCTTCCCTTCCCCTCATTCCCCGAGACTTCCCAGAACAGAATACAGGGTATTGTAACTAACAAACATAATCTAAAATATAACATAAAACATATTCCATTTCACACCATCACACTATCAATTCCCTTCTTTCTTAAACTAATACATAGCAATTCCTAACTTCACTCAAAAACTAATTGATATTTTTTAATCTGATACTTATTTTGAATATAATCAATCCACTTCCTCCATTCCAAAATATATTTTTCTTGTGTACAGTCTTTCAAGTAGGCAGAAATTCTTGCCATTTCTGCTAAATTTGATACTTTACTAATCCATTCTCCAATTGTAGGTAAGTCTTCTTTCTTCCAATATTGTGCAATCAATAGTCTTGCAGCAGTTATTAAATTCAGAATCAGTTTTGTCTCTATAACAGTGCAATCTGAAATTATTCCTAATAAAAAGAACTGTGGAACAAACTTGATCTTCTTTTTCAAAATGTTCTGCATAATCCACCATATTTTAATCCAAAAGGCTTTAACTTTTTTGCAAGTCCACCATATATGATAATAGGTAGCATCCTCACAATCACATCTCCAACATTTTGCTTTCACATTTGGATACATACATGACAGTTTTTTAGGATCTAAATGCCATCTATAAAACATTTTATAAAAATTTTCTCTTAAATTTTGTGCTTGTGTGAATTTAACATTCCTCACCCAAATTTTTTCCCATGTTTCTAACATTATAGGTTGTTGAAAATTTTGTGCCCATTTTACCATACAATCTTTAACCAACTCCATTTCTGAATCAATTTCAACCAATACATTATATAATCTCTTTATATGCTGTTGACCTTGATCTTTTATTTGTTTTACCAAATTATCATCACTTTGCCTTATACCAATTTTCTGATCTATTTTCCATCTAGATTGCAATTGTCCATACTGGAACCATGTATAATTTCTTCCTTCATCCCTCAATTTCTCCTAGATTTTAACTGTAATTCCCCTTTTTCCATAGTCAAAAGCTCTTTGTAAGTGATAACTTCCATTTTTTGTAATATATTTATATTCTCTATCATATGTCTGGGGATGGTCCATATTGGTATCTTTCCATCTAACTTATATTGATATTTTTTCCAAATCCTCAACAACGCACTTCTGACCATATTATTCTTAAATGTCTTATCAATTTTCTTGTCATATATTACATATGCATGCCATCCATATAACAAACCATAACTTTCTATATTCAAAATCCTTTCCTCTGTTAAATTAATCCAATCAGAAATTAAAGTTAAAACAACTGCATCATAGTACAATTTCAAGTTAGGCATTTTTAAACCCCCTCTTTCCCTAACATCTTGCATTTTTTTTTTTTTAATTACTTTTTTTGCAACAAACAAACAAAAAGAAAATACATTATTACACCCTTGTGCTATACATAAAAGGAAGATTTGGGTCTTCGGATATATCCTCATGATTGCCAAAATCCACGTTCTCGAGGTACAGGTACTGAAGCGTCCAATGTTCCAAGCGCAAAGTCCACAAATGGTTTCCAAGTCTTCCAAAAAATATCTTCTTTATACACACCACTTCTAATTTTAATATCACATGTCATTTTATCATTTAAAGCTAATTTCCACATTTCAGAATTCCACTCTTCTATTCTAAAAATCACATCTAGTTTCCAATATCTAGCTATTATAATTCTACCTATTATAATCATAATTCTAATCAATTCTTTTTCATATTTTGTTAATTCTATTTCCTTAATTACCAACAATAATATAGTTTCCACTCTCAATGTTATTACTTTCCCCATCATTTCAAATATCATTTTCTCCAATTGTTGCCAAAACTTTTTAACCTTATCACAATTATACCACATATGTTCATAAGTCCCCAATTCCATCTCACATCTCCAACATTTTTTACTGATTTTTTTATCCATTTGTGACAATCTTACTGGAGTCAAATACCATTTCCAAACAACTTTATAATTGTGCTCTTTAATCCTTGTAGATAAAGTTCTCATAATTCTACTCTTCCAATTCACATTCCAATCTGACTCTGATATTTCAATATTAAGATCTTTTTCCCAATTTATCCTCATCACTCTTTGTAATTTTTCATCAGAATTTATAATCTTATAAACCCTACTAACGAGTCCCTTTAGCCCAATTTCATCTTTCATAATCCGAGATACTAAATATTCAAATTCGGTTTCACATCTATTTATCGAATAATTTTCCCTTAGTTTTTTTGTCCATTTTTCTATCTGTATTTTTTCAAACCAACTTAACCCTAATTTTTCAATAATTTCTTTATTCCTCCTTTCATTTTCCATAACTTTTATCCAATCTCTAATAATTTCTATATTTTCCTCTTTAATCACTTCATTGCGTATTATATTATTTTTAATTGGCCAAATTCCAATTGTCTCCCCCAAAAAGATTATATCCGGAATTAAAATTTTAACAAATTTATTCCACATTTTACTTAATCCCTTTAACCAATAACTTCTACTTACACATTTTAAATTTGCTTTATCTAAAAACCACCTTGATCCAATTTTCTCTATATCCTTTAACTCTAAGTCTCTCCAATAGTTATCTTCACCTTTTAATATTTTTACCACTATTCGGATACCATACGCACAATAATAATTAAATAATTTGGGGATTCCTAATCCACCTTCCTTTTGATTTTGATACCACATTTTCTTCACTAATCTAGGTCTTTTGCCACCGTTACAAAATTTATCCAGTTTTTTCTGATATCCTTCAATATCTTTCTCTGTCAAATTTAGTGGTAGCATCTCGAATAAGAAGTTGAACTTAGGCAGCAACATCATCTTACACATTGCAATTCTACCAAACCAAGACAATTTTAAAATTTTATATTTATCTATCTTCTTCTCAATTTCGTTAATCACCACATCATAATTAAGTTTTTTCAATTCTTTAACCTTAAGTGAAAGCACTATACCCAAATATTTCAATGTGTTTTTAATCCTTATCCCAAATTGCTCTTGCATATTCTCAGACTCATTACCATTACTATCCATCAATAATTCTGACTTTGACCAATTTACTTTCAATCCTGTCATTTCCTCAAATTCTATCAAATGCTTATATATCTTTTTCAGATCTTTCTCTACATTTTTCAAAATAATTAAAGTATCATCCGCATACAAATTTATCTTATACCCTTTATATCCTTCTAATTCTTCATCTTTTTCTATCATTTTTGTCAATATTTCCATAGCCAATAAAAATAATGTTGGGGACAGGGGACATCCTTGTCTCGTGCCAGCTTCTAATTTTATCTCTTCAGTTAATATTCCATTCACCTTCACTCTTGCACTGCTCTTTTGGTACAATTTTGAAATAACATGTATAAACTTATTACCAAAGCCTAAAGCCTCCACAATTACTTTAATAGTTTCCCATTGTACAGAATCAAAAGCTTTAAAAATATCCAATGATACTATTCCAATTTTATCACCATTATATTCAGCTACATCTATAATATTTAATACTCTTCTAACAATATCACTCATGTATCTACCCTTCACAAAACCTACTTGATTATAACTTATATATCTATCTATAAATCTATTTAATCTATTGCTTATAATAGCAGTAAATATCTTTGCATCCTGATTAATTAAAGAAATGGGCCGATAGGACTCAATCCTTTCTAAATCTTTATCTGGTTTAGGAATTAGGGATATCACCGTTCTATTCCATGACGAAGGTACTTCCCCACCATGTAATATTCCATTGAATAATTTTTGCAGTCTTGGTATTATTAATTCTTTAAATTCTTTATAAAACTCAACAGGTAATCCATCCTCACCTGGAGCTTTCCCTAATTTTAATTTTTGTATTATTCCATTAATCTCATCTTGTGTTATATCTTCTTCCATCAATTCCTTATATGTTTGATCAATTTTCACCACATACTTTTCTAAATAGCTTTGCAATTTTCCCCGATTAATTGGTTTCTTTGAATATAGATTCTGAAAAAAGTTTCTAACCACTTCACATTTCTCTAATTTTTTATAACATCTTATACCTCTATCATCTATCAAAACTCCAATTTCTCTCTTCTCTCTTTTATCTTTTACCTCATAATTATTTTTATATAATTTTACATTCGATGCTGTAATGTATACTCCTAAGTATTTAACCTTTTTAACTACTTCATATTCAGTTATTCTTTCTAATTCTTCCCTCTGATGTGTATTCATATTTTTAATTATCATTTTTGTCTTCTGTTGATTCACTTTAAACCCAGATACCTTACTATACTGATCAATTGTCTCCATCAAATATACAGCTGAATGGATTGGTTGAGATAAAGAAACAACCAAATCATCTGCAAACGCTCTTAATTTATAATCTTGATTTTTAATTCTAATTCCTTTTATTCGATCTAAACCACGTATCTTACTCAATAATATTTCCAAAGTTAGAATGAATAATAATGGTGACAAGGGACATCCTTGTCTAGTCCCTTTCTCAATCTTGAAAGATTCTGTTAATCCACCATTTACTATTATTTGGGCTGTTTGCTTTTGATATATAGCCTTAATTGCTTGAATAAAATAATCCCCAAATTGCATTTTTTCTATTACTTTAAACAAAAACTGCCAATCCAATCTATCAAAAGCTTTTTCGGCATCCAAAAAGAGGAATGCTGCTGAAACCTGGCTGTTTCTTTCCAAATATTCAAGTAAATTTACAATTTGTCTCATATTATATCTCATCTGTCTCCCCTTAATAAATCCTGATTGGTCATTATGAATTAATTGATTCATCAGTGGCATCAATCTATTCGCTAGTATCTTAGCAAATATCTTATAATCAGTATTTAAAAGCGATATTGGCCTATAATTCTCTAGTTTAACACCATCTCGATCTTCTTTAGGTATTAATGAGATAAAAGCTGTCCTCCATGAAGGAGGAGCTTCCCTTTGTATTCTGTTAAATAACTCCTTAAGTGGTACAATCATCTCATTTTGTAAATTTTTATAATAAGTAGTTGTCAAGCCATCTGTACCTGGTGCTTTATTCGCTTTAAGCTGCTTAATTGCAAACACTATTTCCTCTGAAGAAATTAATTGATTCAACTCTTCCCTTTGATCTACTGTAATTTCTAAGATACCGTGGTCCTGTAAATATCTATCTATATCTTTATCATTAATCACATCTCTAGAATATAACTTAGTATAATATTCTAAAAAAGCTTTTTTAATCAAATTTTGCTGATATACTTCCTTACCTCTATATTCTATTTTATCAATTATACGTCGTTTCTGTTTCTTTCTTAATAAATATGCTAACCACCTTCCAGGTTTATTAGAATTATTAAACAAATTATGTTTTGCATATTGTAGATTAGTTGCCACCTGATCTGCCATTAACATATTAAATTGACCTCTTAATATATTTATTGACTCTTTTATTTTACTATCTCCTGGATTACATACCAATAACTGCTCCTTCCTTTTAATTTCCTCTTCTAGTTCTTTTCGCCTTTTGTGCAGTCTATTTCTATATTTATTATTCATCTCTAATAAAATTCCCCTCATATAAGCTTTGCTGGTGTCCCAAACTATCTCTATAGGTGTCCCTTTATCCATGTTCAAAGAAAAAAATTCCTTCATTAGAGTTTTACATTCATTTACATTTTGTTCATATTTAAACAAGTTCTCATTCATCCTCCACGACCTCCTGGCCTCTTTTTCCCGATCTAACTCAATCCATACCGGGCTATGATCAGACAAAGTTCTAGAACAAATTTTTGTCTTCTTCACTCTGAAAAACAAATCATTAGTAATTAAAATGAAATCGATCCTAGAAAAAGATTGATGTCTGTCAGAAAAAAATGTAAAATCTCTCTCTTTTTCATTGCGGTCTCGCCATACATCTCTCAATTCTAAATCTTCCATCAAATCAAAGAATGCCTTTGGCAGTTTTACACGATTGGAAATATTTCTAAGACTTCTTTTATCTTTCTGGGTATCCATCACTCCATTCCAATCACCCATTAATATATAAGTTTTATAATCCCAAGATATTATTCTTTTATGTAAAAACTTATAAAATTTTTCTTGTTGTTGATTTGGTGCATAAACTCCTATTAAAAGTATTTTTCTCCCCTCCAGTAAAAGTTCAATAGCAATATATCTTCCTTGATTATCCGCCTCAATTAATGTTGCAGATAAATTACTCTTTATATAAACAACTAGTCCACTCTTCTTTTCTGTAGCAGATGCAACAAAATGTATTCCCAATTTTGAATTTATCAAATATTTCTGGTCTAATGTTCTAATATGTGTTTCTTGTAAACATACAATGTCATTTTTAAATTGCTTCAAATAATGAAATATCTTTCTTCTCTTTTGTGGTGAGTTTAATCCATTAACATTCCAAGATAAAAGTCTAATTGCCATTATCAGCAATCGGAAACTTTTGAAGCACCAGCCGCAAATCATATCTTTCTTTGGGCCTTGCTCCTCCCACTGTTTCCGTCTTGGTAATAGCAGATTGAGCCTGTTGAGCCTTTTCTTCTTGTTCCTTACGTTTGACAGCCGCTCTTGTCATCCTTGGCTCTTTTGAAATCTCTGATCCCATCTTAGACACATCCAACACTTGTAAAAGATCTTCTTCCATTACTATCACTTCTTTTTCTTTAATTTCGCCTTCCTTTCTCCTACCTCCGAAGATGGTGGACTTTCAGCTTTAAGCACATAAGCATAAAACTCTCGTGCTTTACTGACTGTATTAAGACGATGTGCTTTCCCTTCATAGTAAACTATTATACCAGTTGGGATGTCCCATCTATACTCAATCTGACGTTTTTTAAGTTCGTTCACCAAAAAAGCAAACTCCTTCCTACCTCTCAACATTTTGGGGGGAATTTCCTTTAGTATTAAAATATCTTGGCCAGCCGCTTGAATCTAGTCTCCTTTAAAAGAAGCTTGTAAAATCTCATTTCTCACTGTTCTAGTAGTAAAATAAATAACAATGTCTCTGGGAAGATTTCTTTGTCTTGCTATCCAGGAATTCACACGATAAATTTTATCAATATAAAAAGCCACATCTACTGGCGAACTGCCAAAATCTCTGCAAAGGCCTCCGAAAAATTTGCTTCAAATTCTCATTTTTACATTCTTTCAGTCCACGGATTCGTAAAGCAAGTTCCATAGCTCTATATTGTACCAAAACAATTTCATCATCAACTTTATCCATTTTACATTGAACTGCCTCAATCTTATTTTCCAATTTTAAATTAACTTTCTTTATTTCTTCTACTTCCTGCTCCAGTAAAATCACATTTGATGCCAGACCCTGTACTGCTGACACCAAACCTTCTTTAACTTCTTTATTTCCAGTTTGAATTTCTAACATCTGTTTTTTCATCTCTGACATTTCTTCTGTAATTAATTTAAACTTATCCTCTATCTGGGAAGTTTGCCAGTTCATAGCATCGTTAAGAGATTCTTTCATAAATTCTTTCAGATTATCCTGAAGTGCTTCCAAATTTAGTGATTTTGTATCTGCTGTATGTGCTGGAGAGACTCCCGGTGTTAATGTACCTGGGGTTTTTGTAACAGTTGACTTTAATTGTTTTGCTGCCATCTCTTAAAATTTCTCTTTAACTTAATATTACGTATAAACCTTTTAAGTCTTTTTTTTTTTAAATCAGTCTCAGTATCTCTTCTCCCTTCTCATTACAATGTTTAAAAATTTTTTCCAGCTGGCCTTCAGCAATAAACAGCAGACAGTGAGAATTGTAACACTTTCGTTTTCAACTGCGTAGCTCATTAAAGAACAATCGCCATTTTCACTTTGAAGTCAAATCCAAAACTTAAAAAAAAAAATAACAGAGAATTGATTGATTACTTGCTTTTATAATTAGAGCTCTCCTGTTTCTGTTCAGTCTGGTATTATCTTCTTTAAGTTAAAATTGGTCCCGGCTAATATTACGTATAAACTTTTTAAGTCTTTTTTTTTTTTTTAAATCAGTCTCAGTATCTCTTCTCCCTTCTCATTACAATGTTTAAAAATTTTTTCCAGCTGGCCTTCAGCAATAAACAGCAGACAGTGAGAATTGTAACACTTTCGTTTTCAACTGCGTAGCTCATTAAAGAACAATCGCCATTTTCACTTTGAAGTCAAATCCAAAACTTAAAAAAAAAAATAACAGAGAATTGATTGATTACTTGCTTTTATAATTAGAGCTCTCCTGTTTCTGTTCAGTCTGGTATTATCTTCTTTAAGTTAAAATTGGTCCCGGCTAATATTACGTATAAACTTTTTAAGTCTTTTTTTTTTTTTTAAATCAGTCTCAGTATCTCTTCTCCCTTCTCATTACAATGTTTAAAAAAAATTTCCAGCTGGCCTTCGGCAATAAACAGCAGACAGTGAGAATTGTAACACTTTCGTTTTCAACTGCGTAGCTCATTAAAGAGCAATCGCCATTTTCACTTTGAAGTCAAATCCAAAACTTAAAAAAAAAATAACAGGGAATTGATTGATTACTTGCTTTTATAATTAGAGCTCTCCTGTTTCTGTTCAGTCCGGTATTATCTTCTTTAAGTTAAAATTGGTCCCGGCAGTTGGTCGCGGCAATTAGGTCTGCCGGAGCAGGAAAAAAGCCTCAGATCTGGAGCACTTTGAAGTTCTGAGGGGGCTTAACCCTTCGAGCCCCCTGGTATCTTCCAGGAGCTCTAGGGAAGCTCTACCTCTGCTTCTTTGCTCACCTCCGCTTCTTCTCCCGAAGAGGGGGATTTCTGAACTGCTGGACAGCTGATTGTCGCTGTCTTAGCAGTCCAACACGATCCAGAGGTTGGTGACCAGAAAGATCACCTCCATTGCCAACGGAGCCAACCAGGAAGTCAGATGACATTGTATATTAAGGACTCAGAATGCACCATCCCTGTCACCTCATATTGGATAAATGGATAGACACTATGGAAGATAGACAGTTCGTCAAATAACAAATCTCTGTGTCTTGTAGGTTTCATAGGGGATGACCAGAACCTGGAACAACACTGGCGGTCAATGGAGCCATGGATGAATAATAATGCAACTAGTGAGACTCTCCATCACATTGCCATCTCACAGCAGAAACACATGTTGTACGGGCTGTTTTTGTAGTGCCAATGACATCAGTGGCTAAGATGCTGAGCTTGTCAATCGAAAGGTTGGCAGTTCAGCGGTTCAAATCCCTAGTGCCGCATAACGGGTGAGCTCCCGTTACATGTCCCAGCTTCTGCCAACCTAGCAGTTCGAAAGCACGTAAAAAATGCAAGTAGAAAAATAGAGATCACTTTTGGTGGGAAGGTAACAGCGTTCTGTGCTACTTTGGTGTTTGGTCATGCCGGCCACATGACCACAGAGATGTCTTCGCACAGCGCTGGCTCTTTGGCTTTGAAACGGAGATGAGCACTGCCCCCTAGAGTCGGGAACAACTAGCACATATGTACGAGGGGAACCTTTACCTTTACCTAAAGCACAGTCCGTGATAGATTTAAAGTTGTCAGTTTTCATAGCAATGGAAATTTCTGATAAAAGAAAGTCATGGTGACACTTTGTTGTTTGCCAAGTCACCAAAGTCTTTGCGTCGCAGACACCTCTGATAATAAGGTTTAGTCAGTCAGAAATTAATCTGACTGAAATTCAAAGTAATTAGGGTTGATAAGAGGATTTTTAACTTATGCATTATCATGTTAATTTTTTAAAATAATTATATTGAACATTATGATTAAAAAGATAACCAATGCAAATTAAAAGAAAAAAAAGAAAGTGCAAGAAAAAGAAAAGAAAAGAAGAAAAGGAAGAACTTTCTCCTTAATCACAACTATACACAATTTTAATGACTCATTATTTCTCTCAAATGCAAAAAATGATCTGTTCTTCCCATATTTCATTGCTTTTCTATAAATAAATCTTTAGACTTGTTGTTCAGTCCTGATTAGAAAAAGTCCTTGAAGATAACATTGGACCCTTAGTCTGTTTATAACTTTCCAAACTAAATGTTCTAATTACCCTTTCATTTTTGTTTTTTTAAAAATTAAATTCCCTAAACTTGAATAAAAAAATTTCCCCAAAGATTGAAAGAAACTCACCCAATGTAGTAAAACCCTATGTCTTTTCTGAAGATATCAAATCATAGTTTGGGCTACAAAGAAGTTCCTTCATCTCCCAGAGATCTAAACCCACAAGAGACTGCTATTTTCCCCTTATCTGAAGAGAAATTATGAATAGTTAGTCCATTCATTGGCTCATCATTCCATCACCATCATCAAATCTGCTCTTGTGAAGCTGCCTTCAGTTCGCCATTTTTCCCCCAGAAAGTCTTGCATGATCATGGTACTGATTAGTAATCTACTCTCCATGTAGATTTCCAACAGAAGAACTGTCTCATTTCTTCAGTATTGACTGAAACAAAAAGGTTCATAAAAATAGAATTCCTGAAATAGAATTTTAAATAGAATTTTAAATAGAAATAGAATTAAAAAAAAACACACCCAACAATCTGAGAGCAAACATAAGAAAGGAAAAATTGGGTCATGACCACAGCTCTGGGGAAGAAGTGTGCAACCTTTTCTCCCCTGCCAATTTCCAAAATTAAAATTATTAGTAGGAGAGACAGCATATTTTCTCAATTTATTTTCACTCTATGGCTAAAGGGAATTTAAGCACAGAAACAGAATAGAACATGTCCTTTAGTTAATTAATTAATTGTAGGTGCGATCATAATGCTGTCTTTCCTTTGATGCCTAAGAGGGCACAAAGCAAACTCATATTATTGTATTAATTAAGATATGAACACTACATTAGTTAAAAAAGGAAGTTAGGAAAAAAAAAACATTTTCTCTCCTCATTCCTGTTTGGCTTTGAAGTCACATCTGAAAAAGAGAAATGGTTAGGACATTTTGATGAGATTTGGAAAATGATATTTTTTAGAAACACAATTATCTATCTGCCCAGGAATTTATTATACATATATACAGGCCTACACAACTTTCAACAAACCAAACACAATCTTCATACATATTTTGTGGCCTGGCAGGAGTTGCACCTTCACAGATAGTGTTTTCTGACAGGACCAAAGGATTGATGCAGATTCCAGAATACTGAAACAGTTTTATTTGTTTAGGTAGATCCTTAAATTTGACAGAAGGATGCTGATAACAATTGAGTGATTTCTGGCTTCTTGACAGAGCTTCTAATTGGCCCTTGCACCTGTGTTTCTATGTGACCCGACTGTGACTTCAAGAGAGCAATTTTGGCATAGATTAAGTAGTCCCTATCTTGTAGCATAATCCTATTTTTCTCCTGGTTCATTTCTGGTTGGAATGGCCTCAAACCGCACAACTGTCCCACTTGTGTTTGGGTATTATTTATGAAAGAAGAAGAATACTTTTTGCCACTTAAAGTTTGTTTCTGCTTGGTCATTGGCCAAGTGTACATATTCTAGCATAACAAAAATATAATGACATTTTTATTGTGCTAATCTATTTAAAGAAATCATCAAAGACCAAGGACAAAAATATCAATTTATCGTTGCAAGGTTTTAATTCTGTTAATTACCTTGTGACTTACAGCTTTAGCAAATGAGGGAACAGTAAACACCAAATTTATGTTTTTCAATTAGCTGGCATACTGTGCAGATTGTCATAATTTCAGGAGCCAGGCTCCTTTGAAATACCGACTGTTTCAATGGGGTTGCTAGCAACACAGGGGAAAAATAAGAATTGGGCTTTATTTAAATAACTAATTCAGAAGAAAGGAAGAAGGAGAAACACAGCAGCTGGTAACAGCTCTTCAAAATTTCATGCCAGATTTCCTTCCTATGTATTCCAGTGAATACATGCACTGCCACTGAGCTATGGCCCATTTCCTAGAATGTTAGAGCAACATTTTTCAGCCACATGCATTCTACTGAATTTAAAATATCATAGCTGAACAGCTCCATTGATCTATTCATCCCTTGTGTCTAATGGACATCTGCAAAATGGGATGTGCTCTCTCTTGTATTAGCTGCCTTCATGATACAAAGCTTGGATTTATTTATTAATCACATTTATATAGTCTCCCATCTCACGAATGTGACTGTGAGAAGCATATAATAAAAACAAAAGAATTAAAAAGAACTTTAAAAACCATTAAAACATAAATATAAACCAAATTATGGGAGACTACTCAACTAGAACATCAAGTGGTTCCCATAATCTTTAGACATTGGAACAGAAATCCTTTGGATTTGTGTCTGATATAAGATAGATCAATATTTGTGACTGTGATTAATTAATTAATTGAAGGAAAAATTAATTATTAAATTTTGTTGCAGACAGTGTTTATGATTTATTCTAATTTCTACTTTTTAAAAACGTTAAAATTAGTTGTATTTTGCTTTGGGAGATAATTAGGATTTTTTTCTAGCTTGTATTTTGTATATTTGGTTTGGAAACTGTATTTTTTCCAATCTCTAAATCTGAAATGGGAGATCAATTATTTTAGCAATTTGTTTTGAATTGTGCAGTGATGGAAGTGCAACTGGGACCCCAAAAGCTTAGAAGCACAAATTGAGATTTTGTAGATGTTTGGAGTCGTTCCATGCAATATTCAGAATTAGAAATGTTGAGATGATTTATTTTTCAGCAACCAGAGGAAAGTGTGGGAGTAAACAAACAAGATGATATAAAGTATGCACTGCAGTATCGGAGTATATTTGCAGTCATGGCTGGATTGTTAAATTATTGGTATTTTCCGAGCTCGCTTTACTTTAATCTAGGTAACACCACTGCTTTGACAGCAGGGAAGAGGATGGCTGCCTTTTTATGTATGATAATTTTTCCTGCCTATCCGATTAGATTCTTGCAACTTGTGGTGCCCATTTCTGACTGGCTGACCTGCCTTGGTTGAATACAGTATATGAATCCATCCAAATGTATCTTAAGTAAACCCAAAGATTTGGGCAGGAGAAAACAGAACAAGAGTTATTTATAGCACACCATGCTAAGGCTGCAAAAGCTACTATATAGGACAATTGGGAAACAGTTTTAAATTAAGCCAGATCCCAAAATGCAAGTATTTCTAGAAGTTTGGCATTTGGATAGCTCAGCTATTAACCAACAGAGAAAGGATATTTCTGGTTACAAAGAATTTGTTTTTTAAAAAATAGGTAATTAAAGGCCCGAGGAGGAAGCAAACAATTCAAAGCATATCCTCTGTTATCATATACCTAGCAATTAACCCTCATATAAGCAGGACCTAGCACAATACGGAGAAAAAATATACAGGCATTTTGTATATATATCAATGAATTAAAGAGAGCAGAGAAAAGACCACTATGGATAAATTATTATATCTAATTTATGATTGAATGCTGAGATACGTTGTTCTGGGCTATTATCTTATATTCTTGTCTCTTCTTGCCTTACAAAATATTAGAAAATGGAAAGATTGGAAACAAATCCACCAGTGGTAGGATTCAAATTTTTTTACTACCCGTTCTGTGGCCATGGCTTGGTAGGTATGGCATGGCTTGGTGGGTGTGGCTTGGTGGGAGTGGCAGGGGAAGAATACTGTAAAATCTCCATTCCCTCCCCACTCCAGGGGAAGTTACTGCAAAATCCCCATTTCCTCCTGATCAGCTGGGACTTGGAAGGCAATTTACTGGTTCTCTGAACTATTAAAAATTTCAACTACTGGTTCTCCAGAACTTGTCAGAACCTGCTGAATACCACTTCTGAAACCCACTCTTATGCACACAGGGACAGAGGTAGCAGAATATGAGTCAAGGACTTACCTTTATGCACTAGCTGGTTAGGTGCTGAAAGAAACAAGAAAATTGACAAAGTACCTCTTGAGGTTATGTCATCTTTTCCCTCTGGTTTACTTCTTGTGCCATATCTGTCATTGGACGTTGGTGATCATGTTGGTGATCCTATTTTTATCAAGAGCCGCACGAAGAAGTGCTGTTGAGTTTTGTCCAAACCAGTCCCTTAGATTTTGAAGCCATGATGTTCTTTTTCTGTCTGGACCTTGTTTGCCATCAATCTTTCCTTGGAGGATTAAGTGAAGTGTGCCGTATTTTTCTGGGTGTTGCATTGCATGGACAAAATATGTCCTCTGGTTTACAAAACGTGTCCTCTTGTTTACAAAGGGCTCAGTCCAGCATTTTCCTTAAAGGTCCCAAAGCTCAGGAATTAAAAAGAAAGATGGGAGAAGTGATTCCACCAATGATGAACCAGAATCAGAAGATTTACCTAAAACAACATATCCCAAAACCACATCTCTTCGGGGGAATTTCAGCTAAGCTAAATTCTTATGATAACTAAGCTGGAAACAAACCATCTTGGCTCTCCAACCTTCCTGATTTCATGGAAACACAGAAGTCCTGGGCAGCTTTCAGACTGATCCAGAAATCTTTATGGAAGTGACATCAGTACATTCCAGCTTTATAATTCTACAATCATATCTTAAATTAGAGAGGAAGTAGATGCAAGGCAGGGGGAAAAATGAGCTCAGTGTGCCAAATGATCACTTTCATAAATTATCAACATGCCATACCCATAACAATTGGTATGCTATTTAAAAATGAAAAGAAGTCTCATGAAAAATGATATTCCACTTCTATTTATTTTAAGTCCTCAAGAAGAAATTTAATAAGGATAGAAGAAATCAATCATCATGCATCATTATTTTGTTAAAAAAAATACCCTTTCTACAGGTAAGATGCTAACAAATAATATTTTCCTTCTCTTATTATACAGAAAAATAATTTAAATAATGCCTTCAATGAAAGCACAGCTGAGTACAGAGGAAAAAGAATGGATGTAATTTCTGTAAAAGTACCACAACTTAGTTTTCTAAGATGTCCTACTCCGTGTGTGTTTATATACCGCAGCAACTAGATTCACATCAGGAGCTCAGTGTTGTGACCTAGGCTAACACACTAGTAGTCCCAAAAACCTCTTTTATTGCAACGGCTGTGAATTACTTTCATTCACAGCTGAGTCCCAATTAGTTGCAAAAAGTCCTTTGGGAGAAGTCCTTCGGGATAATCACCAACCTTTATCTCCCTTGACATGCTGCCAAAGACCTACTTGGCAAAGCCACATGGAGTCCAGAATCAAACAGAGATACTGACTGGGAACAGAATTAACAACTTTGCTTTCCTGCAAAGGGCCCACGTGCCTTTGCTCCTCTTTTAAACCTTATGGGAGGGGCCAATCATCTCCAGGCCTTACTCCCGAGTTGTTCCTTTTGTTTTAACTGTTCTCACCTTCTGGCAGCTCTGCACATGCGCACACTAGGAACAGGTGCCTCCTTTTCTTCTGCCTCTCTGATGTCTGACTCTGGAGGCTCCGGAGTCCACACATAACTCCAGATGGCCTTGGGCCCATCTCTGTCTCTGACGCAGAGCCCCCATCCGAGCCTCCCCCAAGCTCCAGGACTGGCCCATGTTCCTCCCCAGCCTCCTCACTGTCCAACTCTGCTGCCATCTTCACAGGCTGCTGATGGACCACAACACTCAGAACTAAACCAACCACATAGGATGCTAGCAATACTGCAAAACACAGCTTGATGTGTCTATGGAGATTCTCAATCATCCAGTTCATGGTTGTCCCAAAGTTGTCATTTTCAAATGACAACTGGATTTTTGGGGGGTTTTCCTTGAAGACATTTCATTTCTTATCAAGGATATTCTGTTCTGACTGAATGGTGGAGAATGGAAGGATTTATATTCCTTGCAATCATCTGGTCATTAGCACTCTCTCTGAGAGTCTTGAGGCCACTTGGATTTTTTTCAATCATTTCAGCAGTTTCAAGAAGGTTCCAAACCCATCCACACTGATTAAAAGTATATTTCTGAAATGTCATCACACAGAAGGAAAATTTTTACTGTTAAATGACTTGCTTAAATCACTGTCACCATTTATGACTATCAATTGGCACCACTGCAAGCATTAACACTGTGAAGCATGCAAAGCAGACACGCAAACACATGGAAACACAGATTTTGAAAAATATTATAAGCTAGGTGATATCATTTTACTGCTGAGTTACTTCACTTGAGAGACCAGGACTCCCTTAAATATCTTTGATTAGATTAAAACAGAAATGTACTAAGAGATCATTCGATTCTAAACAGTGTCTTAAAAGCATGGAATGAATACAGAAAAAGAATAATTCCCAATTTATTTGAAATATTTATTTTTGTGACAATGAACGTACAAAAAAAATATTAGTCATTAGATTTTGAAAAAACGTGTAACACTCAGTGGAATGTCGTGGGTGGGAACACAGATGAGGAGCCAGACTTCCAGCAGCAATGTTTATTTAAGATAAGGATTCATTATAAACCAACATGCAATTCCCTGCTGACAGCCCCTTTTTATAGGAAACTGTCAGCCTTTAACTAATAACTTTAAAATACGTCCTGCACTTGCGCAGCAGAAGGAAAAGCCTCTGCCGGCGCCTGCGTGGACATAACTCCCAGAATATCTTAGGAGCTTAGTTAAAGGTTGTTATTAAAATACAATTTAGAAACCAAACAAGTTAAAGATTATAAGATCAAACGGACAATTGATTTGCAACAATGGGAATATCAATGAAAGACCAAAAGTCAAATTTACTGTCAATGTTAAAGAAATCTTAAATTGGTGCAAGAAATTTTACCATTGGTATATAATTCCAGTGCTGATTGCCAAAACAAATAATTTACATTTGAAAATGCTGAAAATTGACATTTCTTTTATATTTGGTGGCAGTGTTGTAAGGCTCAGCAATTTTGGAAGAAAATCTATTACAGAATGAAACCAATCTTAGAGATTTAATTGTCTTTTCTACCAGTTGTTTTTCTGATAAACATCAAATCGTATATTTCTATAAAGTATCTGTGTATATAGAGTTGTGCACAACAACAGTTGTCCTTACACTTTATGTTTCTTACTGGAAATCAAAGAAAATTCTGTCTCTAGAAAAATGGCAGACCAAGCTTTGGGACTTTTTATTGATGTCAAAAATAGTGTTGTTTTTGAAAAATAAGTCTGATACACAATGTAATTTAACTGGGAAACTATAAATTCTATTAGAGGGGTCCTTGATGCTCTCTGATCTTGAATGTTTTCTTGCAGATATTTCATTACTCAAACTAGGCAACATCATCAGTGCTGAGAATAGAATAGAATAGAATAGAATAGAATAGAATAGAATAGAATAGAATAGAATAGAATTATTTATTGGCCAAGTGTGATTGGACACACAAGGAATTTGTGTTGGTGCATAAGCTCTCAATGTACATAAAAGAAAAGATACATTTGTCAAGAATCATAAGGTACAACACTTAATGATAGTCATAGGGGACAAATAAGCAATCAAATCATATTAGAAAACAGTCAATATAAATCGTAAGGATAACAGCAACAAGGTTACAGTCTAATCTAATCTACTGATTTAATTTATTTTCAATTTTATTTGTTTCTTTGTTTATCTAAAGAAACTATATGGTGTCAGGCACAAGGAATCAGGACCACACATAAAGTTCCAGTTAAAATGGTTTATTGGTTGTGCCAATTCACAAGAATCTAATCAACTAATGTTCAACACTAAATTGACACTAATTAAGAATCAACAGAATTCAACAAACAGGACTTAGACTCTTTGTGGGAATGTAATGACTCTAGGCTGATTACTAGTTTGACTTGGCCTTCAAGCTCTGTCTTCTCTTCTCCTACATATGGGCTCACAACAAACTATTAGAACAACAGAATGAAAACAAAACAACCCTTCCCACAGGCACCAGACAAATCAAGCTATTAATTCCTAATTCAGTCCGTATCTTATTTAGCAAAACAGTCATATCTTTACTGCCTTTCAGAAGGCTAAAATGATAGGGAGACTTTGAATTTTAGGTAGGAGATTATTCCAAGGGGCTGGGGTAGCTACAGGCAAGCCTCCATTTACGGGAAGTGACTTGGAGTGCATGTACCCTATCTGACCTAGTGCGGCATTAGATAATCTCAGAAACAGATGGCAAATAACCTGGTCCTGTGTCATATAGGGCTTTAAAATTGATAACCAGCACCTTGAATTTCATCCAGAAAATATCAAGAACCAGTCCAGCTTCTGCAGCAGTGGTGTAATTTATTTAAATTACAGGGTGCAATTTAATTGCAGAAGTATGGACACTGCTGCATTCTGGACCCACTGCAGCTTCTGGACAGTCTTCAAGGGCAGCTGCATGTAGACTGCATTGCAGTAATTGAATCAAGAAGTAACTAAGGCATAAGTGACCTTTCTGCATATGGATTTGAGTTTTTCTTGACATAAAGATTAGATCTGGAATATTATTTTTAGATTAGAGAGAGACTCTTGTTGGTTGTTCATACCAATTGATGCTTCTTATTCTGGCTGCCTTTGTTAATGAGTGAATGTTGAATTGATTTTAATAGTCATTTTTTTCAAGTGCTGAATTAGTATAAGATCATTTTTATATGCAGTACTAATCAATGATATTCTGAAAAAAATCATATTCAAATTGATGTGGCATTTTAATGTCCATATATATTCAGAACAGTGTGGAGTTCTCTGTAGGAGCTGCTTCTCCTTTTCAACAGTTCTAGAAAGTATCATACAATCTACAAACAGCTGGGACCGCCTGCTGTTACCTCATGCCTCCCACCGACCCGTACGCTCACACAGAGAGGGTCTTCTCAGGGTGCCGTCCGCCAAACAATGTCGGCTGGCGGCCCCCAGGGGTAGGGCCTTCTCTGTGGGAGCTCCTACGCTTTGGAACGAACTTCCCCCTGGTTTATGCCAAGTGCCTGATCTTCAGACTTTTCGCCGTGAGCTGAAAACGCATTTATTTATCCAAGCGGGACTGGATTAAAAGTTTTACTTAATTTTAACTGGGGTTAATTGTTAATTTTTAGGTAATGGGGTTTTATCATTTTAATTGTAATTTTAAATTTTGGCCTATTTAAATAAGTTTTTTAATTAGTTTTTATTGTGTATGATTTCTGTATTTTTATCTGGCTGTAAACTGCCCTGAGTCCTTCGGGAGATAGGGCGGTATAAAAATTTGATTAAATAAATAAATAAAATAAATAAATACTCCTACCTCAAATGGACCAAACATAAAACTGTCAAAGAGCCGTGGTGGTGCAGTGGTTAGAGTGCAGTACTGCAGGCTACTTCTGCTGATCACCAGTTGCCAGCAGTTTGGCAGATTGAATCTCACCAGGCTCAAGGTTGACTCAGTCTTCCATCCTTCCGAGATGGGTAAAATGAGGAGTCAGATTGTTGGGGCTCCTGTAAACCACTGAGAGAGGGCTGTAAAGCACTATGAAGCGCTTATATAAGTCTAAGTGCTATTGCTATTGCTATCAACTGCACCTTTCAAGTTGGGCCTGATTGACATCAGTGTACACCTCCCTATTCAACAACTAGAGATAATATCACATTCTCTTAGCAGCTTTTACACTTCATTCCCGCAAGTCTTATGCTTTTTGGCAATTTTTGGCAAATTAATTTTCCGTTCCACCCTAAAAATGTTTTATGTATAACTGATAGGATTAATAGGATTTAATAGGATTAAAATCTAAGAAAAACATAAACACTATATCCATGATGGCGAACCTATGGCACACATGCCAGAGGTGGCATGCAGAGCCCTCTTTGTGGGCATGCGGCCTGTTACCAGCTGGTCTTCACGGGCACCAGAGCACTGGAAAATGGCCCCAAAATGCCCCCCAAAATGGTCAAAAAACAGGCATGTGTGCGCTGGCCAGCTGGTCTTTAGGTTTCCAACGCCCCGGCACACACATGCACACGCGTTCCAGTTTGGGCACTCAGTGCCGAAAAGATTCGCCATCACTGCACTATATAGTAAAGCACAATATTACTTCTTTTCTTCTGTGGATATTTCTGTGGATAAGGCTGGTCTCAAAGTTTGAAAGAAACAATTTATCCTTCATTTTTATGACAAATATATGGTTAAATATTTGGCTGTTGTGTGAGCTCCACTGGTTGCTGGTTTGTGTAATGTATCTTTAAATATTTTGGCGGGAAACAAGCACGTTGCTGATTGGTTGAAGCCGCCGGTTAAACTGTATATAAGGAGAGGTTTTTCCCCAGCCCGGTTGCTGGGTTCACCATATAGTAAAGAGCTGTTGTCACTACCCTGGTCTCCTGCCTCGTTATTGCCCGAATCTAACACTGGCGACGAGGGTGGGATCTCGAGGTTAAGAGCACCAGGAACGAGCTGAACGCACGAAAGAACCGAACCCAGCAAAGCTCAGGGCAGAATCGCAGCGATGGCCAGCTACACTCCGCCCGCGCCGTTTGACCCATCCAGGGAGAAATGGGGAATGTACATGACCCGTTTCGAGAGCTTCCTGGAGGCAAATGAGCTGCAAGGAGTTCCAGACAACCGCAAAAGGGCATATTTCCTGAGCCACTGCGGTCCCGAGGTCATCGACATCGCGGAAGCCCTGGCAGAGCCAACGCCGGTACAATCGGTATCGTGGCAAACTCTGCAAAATCTCTTAAAGAACCATTTCGCGCCAACACCGTCCAAGTACGTACGGCGATTTGAATTTGGAGAGCGCAGACAGCAAGAGGGCGAATCCATCAGCGAGTACATGGCCGCCCTGAGGAAAGCCTCCAAAGACTGTGGGTACCGAGATTTGGACGAGGAGCTACTAGAGCAACTCATCCGTGGGGTCAGAGACATGCGTTTGCGGAGGCGGCTGCTATCAAAAAGCAATCTAACGCTGGCAAACGCTCTGGACGAAGCCAGAGCTCATGAGATGTCCACCCAAGCGGCGGAAACCCTACAAAAGCCACTCACGCCAACGGCGAGTGCAAAAGAAACCCCGGTGCACAACGAAGAAATCCAGACCGAATCAGACGGCGAGGATGAGGAGGGAGTTTGTCTCACCGAGAGAAGGGGCAAAGAAGACCGGGATGAATGCGGAAGTTGCGGAGGGCAACACCAGCGTCAACGATGCAAGTTCAAGGACGCTACATGTCGGCGGTGCGAGAAGAAGGGGCACCTGGCTCAAGTCTGTCGAGCACCCCAACCTTCCCGCCGAAAATTCAAATCGACCAATCAGAGCGCAGGATCGGCAAGGCGACCCGCGATTGGTCAAAACAAAAAGGGCGCGAATTCAAATCGAACGACCGTTGTAATAGGCCGTGCAGCAACCCGCGTCGAGAAGAAAATCTTCACCAGACCGAAGATCGAAGGAGTGCCGTGCCGACTAGAAGTGGACACAGGGTCAGCGATCACAATCATGTCCTGGGACACTTTTGCAAAAGCTTTGCCGAAAACCGCCAAACGCAAACTGCAAACACAACGGCTACGAGTGCACGACTACCAAGGGAATCGCATCCCTGTTCGAGGGACCACCTCCGTCCGCCGAGTACGGACCACACAAGAAGACCCTGCCCATCACGATAGTCGAAGGGACCCTGCCAAGTCTGTTGGGACTAGACTGGTTCCGTGCATTGGGCATGGGAGTGACTGGCATCTACAGAAGTGACTGTAACCTAAAAGACACACTCATGAACGAGTTCAAGATGTCTTCAAGGACTGCCTGGGCAAGTACAAGGGGACCCCTATTTCCTTCAACTTAGACCCCCAGGTAGCCCCCATTAGGTTAAAGGCAAGGAGAGTCCCTTTTGCCCTTAAACCTAAGATTGACAAGGAGATAGACAAGCTCATAAATCAGGGGATTCTGGTGCCAGTCGATCACGCAAAGTGGGAGACGCCAATCGTCACCCCAGTGAAACCAGATGGGTCAGTTAGAATCTGCGCTGACTACAAGGCGACGTTAAACAAAGCCTTACAGAAAAGCGCTTACCGGTTCCGTGGTGCAACACTTGCTGCACTCGCTGGGGCAAGGGCAAGTCTTTGCAAAGTTAGACTTGGCTCAAGCCTATCAACAACTGCCCGTAGACGCCAACACAGCCAAGCCCAAACGATTGTGACTCACAGAGGTGCTTTCAAGTGTACCCGATTACAATTTGGGGTGAGTGTGGCACCGGGCTATTCAAAATTTAATGGAGCGACTTCTGCAAGGGCTCCCAGGGTAGTCCCTATTTCGATGATGTATTGATATCAGCGAAAATTTAGAAGAATTGGGGAGCGCTTGAGAAAAGTTCTGGGCATTTTCCGGTCAGCGGTCTAAAGGTTAAAGTGAACAAATGCCAGATAGGGGTAGAATCAGAGTTCTTGGGCTACAGAATAGACAAGAAGGAATTCACCCCACTGAAAGCAAGGTCAAGGCAATAAGAAAGGCTCCAGCGCCCAAAACAAAACAGAGCTACAGGCATTCCTGGGGCTAGTGAATTTTACGGTCTTTTAAAAACAAGGCAACCGTTGCTGAGCCGCTGCATAAGCTTCTGGGAAAGAATACTGTTTGGTCTTGGGGAAAGTCGGAAGCTAGGGCTTTCAAGCAGTAAAACCTACTCTCGGCGATAGCTTACTGATCCAGTATCATAGCTCATTGCCATTATTATTGGTTTGCGATGCCTCCCTTACGGGGTGGGGCTGTGCTCAGCCACAGACTTCCAAATGGCACAGAAGCCCCAATAGCCTTCTACTCCAGAACGATGTCCTCGACAGAGAGGAACTATAGCCAGTTGGATAAGGAAGCGCTAGCCATTGTGTCAGGGTAAAAAGTTTCACGAATCGTTTTGGGAGAGACTTTGAAATTGTTACAGACCATAGACCTCTGTTAGGGATACTGGCTGGCGACCGCCCAACGCCTGTGGCACTTTCGCCACGATTGACCCGATGGACCATCTTCTTAGCCGCTTATTCCTACAAGCTGCAGCATCGACCCGGAAAAGAGTTGGGGCATGCGGACGCTTTAAGCAGATGCCCACTACCAGGGGCGATTGAAGACCCCACTCCGGGGACGCCCATCTTGCTAATTGACTCTCTGGACTCTGGCCCAGTCACGTCTAAGGAGGTGGCTCGGGCATCATACCGGGACATTATTTTGAGGACTGTACTCGGTTGGGTACAAAGAGGGTGGCCCGCTGCGCCGGGCGGCGTTTAAAGAATTTGTAAAAACGGGGAACTTTCGGCTCAAGGGGTGCCTGCTATGGGGGGATAGAGTGGTGATCCCAGAGAAATTAAGAAAAAGGGTGTTGGATCTCCTCCACGAGGGTCACCCAGGGATCGTTAGGATGAAGGGTCTAGCGAGAAGCTATGTGTGGTGGCCCTTAATGGACTCAGAAATTGCTGAAAGGGTAGGGAAATGCCAGGCCTGCCAAGAGTCCAGACCTCTACCCCAACGGCCCCGGTTCGAATGGGAAAGACCCCAAGGGCCCTGGTCGAGAATCCATATTGATTTTGCCGGCCCCTTCCACGGCCAAACCTTCCTGGTAGTAGTCGATGCCTACTCCAAATGGCTGGAAATCATTCTCATGAGATCCATGACAGCCGAGGCCGTGATCTCAGTCCTACGGCACCTATTTGCAACACATGGGTTGCCCGACACATTGGTTTCCGATAACGCCCGCAATTCACGGCAACACAGTTTGAGGAATACTTGGCAGAAGAGGGCATCCGCATGCCCTCTCGGCGCCTTTCCACCCTGCGACGAATGGCCTTGCAGAGCGTTTCGTCCGAGCGCGAAAGAGGCATTGTCCAGACTCAAGCCAGGCGACTGGCAATCAAAAATAGATATTTTCCTAGCCGTCCAACACCGAACCCCCTGTGCCACCACCGGCAGAAGCCCTGCCGAATTACTAATGGGCCGAAAACTCAGGTGCCCACTAGACCATTTAAATCCCAACTATACACCAGAGGGATACAAGGGGGGACTTGAAAAGACAAGAGGAATGGATATAGGCGACCGGGTATGGGCACACAACTATGGTGAGGGCCCGACCTGGGTAGCAGGAAAAATTCTAAACATAACAGGTCCCAAATCATACTTGGTAGAGTTAACGGATGGCCGAGTATGGAGGCGACATATAGACCAATTGAGGAAACGGTTAGCCGGACAACCCGAGTCAGACGAAACAGGCCCTGACTATTCCATGTTTGAACCAACAGCTGACTCAAACCCGGGAAAATCGCAGGACTTAACTGAATTCCCGGAGGTCCAGCGACGCCCACAGGTTCCTGTAGAAAACAGCAGGGACGACTCGGCAAATAATCCAGGGCCGGATGGCCTAGAGGAGGAGCCGAGAGGAGCAAACAGCCCCTCCGGTCAACTCAACCCGCTCCCAGAGACTGTACTGCGCAGGTCCGAAAGAGTCAGGAGACGCCCAGTCTATTTACGTGATTACGTTGAAAAGTAATATGTAAATATAATGTAAATATATAGGTAAAGTGTTTTCTGGGAGGGAAGGAGTGTAATGTATCTTTAAATATTTTGGCGGGAAACAAGCACGTTGCTGATTGGTTGAAGCCGCCGGTTAAACTGTATATAAGGAGAGGTTTTTCCCCAGCCCGGTTGCTGGGTTCACCATATAGTAAAGAGCTGTTGTCACTACCCTGGTCTCCTGCCTCGTTATTGCCCGAATCTAACAGTTTGCTTCTGGGTCCATTTCAAGCTAAGAAAAAGGTGTTGATTATCACCTTCAAAACCCTTTATGGCATGGATCCCCGGTATCTGAGCTAGTCAACTTGCCCCAGTGAGATTGACCCATCTCACTTGCTCCAGCAGAAGAGTCTTACTTCAAATTCTGTCTGTCAAAGAATTTCAGTGGATGGAGTCCAGGAGAAGAGCCTTTTCTGCTGTGTCTCCACCCTCTGGAATATTCTCCCACTTGAGGTGAGGTTGGCCCCCACACTTCTGGCCTTCTGGATAAGCCTTTAAACCTGATTCTGCTGGCTGGACTAGGACCCCAATGGGGTGTTCTCTGCTGGGGGATGGTTATACCCACATGTAATGGGGAAGAAAGAAAGTTTCCATCCACATATCACCTGTCCTCTTGGTTTTTAGTCTCCATTTAATCTTTGTTAATTGTAATCATTTTACATTATCTTTTTATCATTTTGTAAGCCAGGGGTATCAAACTCGATTTCACTGATGGCTGTATCAGGGTTGTGTTCGACCTCGGGGGGGGGGGGCATGGCCAGCTCAATGTCACTCATGTCAGGGGTGCCTGCTATGGGGGATAGAGTGGTGATCCCAGAGAAATTAAGAAAAGGTGTTGGATCTCCTGCACGAGGGTCACCCAGGGATCGTTAGGATGAAGGGTCTAGCGAGAAGCTATGTGTGGTGGCCCTTAATGGACTCAGAAATTGCTGAAAGGGTAGGGAAATGCCAGGCCTGCCAAGAGTCCAGACCTCTACCCCCAACGGCCCCGGTTCGGGAATGGGAAAGACCCCAAGGGCCCTGGTCGAGAATCCACATTGATTTTGCCGGCCCCTTCCACGGCCAAACCTTCCTGGTAGTAGTCGATGCCTACTCCAAATGGCTGGAAATCATTCTCATGAGATCCATGACAGCCGAAGCCGTGATCTCAGTCCTACGGCACCTATTTGCAACACATGGGTTGCCCGACACATTGGTTTCCGATAACGGCCCGCAATTCACGGCAACACAGTTTGAGGAATACTTGGCAGAAGAGGGCATCCGGCATGCCCTCTCGGCACCTTTCCACCCTGCGACGAATGGCCTTGCAGAGCGTTTCGTCCGAAGCGCAAAAGAGGCTTTGTCCAGACTCAAGCCAGGCGACTGGCAATCAAAAATAGATATTTTCCTAGCCGTCCAACACCGAACCCCCTGTGCCACCACCGGCAGAAGCCCTGCCGAATTACTAATGGGCCGAAAACTCAGGTGCCCACTAGACCATTTAAATCCCAACTATACACCAGAGGGATACAAGGGGGGACTTGAAAAGACAAGAGGAATGGATATAGGCGACCGGGTATGGGCACACAACTATGGTGAGGGCCCGACCTGGGTAGCAGGAAAAATTCTAAACATAACAGGTCCCAAATCATACTTGGTAGAGTTAACGGATGGCCGAGTATGGAGGCGACATATAGACCAATTGAGGAAACGGTTAGCCGGACAACCCGAGTCAGACGAAACAGGCCCTGACTATTCCATGTTTGAACCAACAGCTGACTCAAACCCGGAAAATCGCAGGACTTAACTGAATTCCCGGAGGTCCAGCGACGCCCACAGGTTCCTGTAGAAAACAGCAGGGACGACTCGGCAAATAATCCAGGGCCGGATGGCCTAGAGGAGGAGCCGAGAGGAGCAAACAGCCCCTCCGGTCAACTCAACCCGCTCCCAGAGACTGTACTGCGCAGGTCCGAAAGAATCAGGAGACGCCCAGTCTATTTACGTGATTACGTTGAAAAGTAATATGTAAATATAATGTAAATATATAGGTAAAGTGTTTTCTGGGAGGGAAGGAGTGTAATGTATCTTTAAATATTTTGGCGGGAAACAAGCACGTTGCTGATTGGTTGAAGCTGCCGGTTAAACTGTATATAAGGAGAGGTTTTTCCCCAGCCCGGTTGCTGGGTTCACCATATAGTAAAGAGCTGTTGTCACTACCCTGGTCTCCTGCCTCGTTATTGCCCGAATCTAACAGTTTGCTTCTGGGTCCATTTCAAGCTAAGAAAAAGGTGTTGATTATCACCTTCAAAACCCTTTATGGCATGGATCCCCGGTATCTGAGCTAGTCAACTTGCCCCAGTGAGATTGACCCATCTCACTTGCTCCAGCAGAAGAGTCTTACTTCAAATTCTGTCTGTCAAAGAATTTCAGTGGATGGAGTCCAGGAGAAGAGCCTTTTCTGCTGTGTCTCCACCCTCTGGAATATTCTCCCACTTGAGGTGAGGTTGGCCCCCACACTTCTGGCCTTCTGGATAAGCCTTTAAACCTGATTCTGCTGGCTGGACTAGGACCCCAATGGGGTGTTCTCTGCTGGGGGATGGTTATACCCACATGTAATGGGGAAGAAAGAAAGTTTCCATCCACATATCACCTGTCCTCTTGGTTTTTAGTCTCCATTTAATCTTTGTTAATTGTAATCATTTTACATTATCTTTTTATCATTTTGTAAGCCAGGGGTATCAAACTCGATTTCACTGATGGCTGTATCAGGGTTGTGTTCGACCTCGGGGGGGGGGGGCATGGCCAGCTCAATGTCACTCATGTCAGGGGTGCCTGTAGTGACCCGAGCATTCTGCCAACAAAAATGAACTCCCAAACTCTATTTTCAGCTGCAGTGGCCTCCTGCAACCCTATGCCAGTGAAAATGGAGCTCGGGAGGGCCACATGAGGCCCTCCCAAGCTCCATTTTTGCTGGCAGAGGCACCGGGGGTCGGTCCTTCATTGTTTCCAGGGCAGCTCTGAGGGCCAAATCTAAGCACCCCACAGGCTGGATCCAGCCCATGGGCCTTGAGTTTGACACCCCTGTTATAGGCCATCCAGAGTTGCTTCAATGATGGGTGAGATATATATATATATATAACAAATAAAATAAAGCCCGTATACTCACGGAAAACAGAAATAACCTTTCTGATCTAATGTTCCAATGAGACTTCAAATTCATATACTTCCTTTGAGGGGAATCTGCCCACTTCTTCCTATAATGTATTGCATTTGAATATCTCATGGCCTTTCATTGAATTTGCCTCATTGAGATTGCATTCATCGCCAGCGTTTCCTTGTGATCAGTAAGTAGGCTTTGGGTGATTGCATGTATTCATAACTGATTAAAAGGATATTTCTGAAATAGCATTGCGTAGAAGACAAAATTTTACAGTTAAATTACTTGCTTAAATCACTGTCACCATTTATGACTGTCAACAAGGAAGGATTAAATTGCTTCTCTTTCCCCTTTGTTTCACATCATTCTTTCTTTTGGCTTTCCATTCATCTTTTCCATTGATTTCCTCTTCCGTCTGTACCGCTAAGCAGCTTTTTCTCTCAGGCCTCAAGAGCAAATGAATTGCTTTTCCATCCTAGGTTTTTTTTGCTTGTTGAAGAAACAAATACCTCTGCAGAGGGTGACAGATTCCATTATCCATCGTAGCCCCTGAGTGTATCACCTTAGTGATCCGCTCTGTTTCCACTGCTTGTGGCCGAGAAAAACGTGGGCCCTTTACCCAAGTGTGGCTCAGCAATACAAATCTGACTATAATTTGCTTCCATAAAACTTCTGAACAGTGAAGGTAATCAGCTTTTCCAGTAAGGATCTGAAAAAAGAATTAACTTGGCATTCAAAGTGCTAGTTAATCCAATCATGCAGTTGCTTTACTATATAGAATTTTATGAGAGCCCCAAGTGCTTAACCAGAGCAAGGAGTCAATTCCTTTAAGAAGGAACAGATAAACCATAAAGACAACGTACTTATCAGGTTTCTGTATGAAACCAAATTCATAAATTGAAGTCTCATCAGAGTCTGCTCTATCATGTCGCTTAAAATAACACTATGAAAAAAGGGAACAGAAAAAGTGATGGAGTAGAGCTGCATGATTTATTACTGCACAGAAATGCAGTCTTTTGGGGATGAAGTTCTGAACCTGTTTTCTAGTCTCACAAATCTTTGAGCCAGGAGTGAAATCCAGCAGGTTCTGGCAGGTTCTGGAGAACCGGTAGCAGAAATTTTGAGTAGTTAGGAGAACTGGCAAATGCCACCTCTAGCTGGCCCCAGAGTGGGGTGGGAATGGAGATTTTGCAATATCCTCCCCCTAGGAGTGGGGAGGGGATGGAGATTTTGCAGTATCCTTCCCCTGCCACTGCCACCAAGCCACACCCACCAAGCCACACCACGCCCACCAAGCCACGCCCACAGAACTGGTAGTAAAAAAAAAAATGAATTTCACCATTGCTTTGAGCCTAGGTATCCTTTCCCAAACACAATCACATCAAAATGGGCATGGCATGGCAACAGGAAACTCCCCTCCATTCTTTCATATTTGTGCTGTGACATTGCTTGTGTGTACAGAATTTGAATCATGATGTCATAACACTCATTTATTACTCACCCCTGTTCTGCTTTTATCCCTACCCTGCAAGCTTGTATGCTGGATGGGATAGAAATGAAACATTCGTTTCTCAGATGGTAAAACACACTGCTCACTATCATCTGTTGTAGCCTCCTCCACCCTGGATGCTTATCTCCACCAGGCTTATCTTTAGTATTTATCTGAACAGTTGGCACACTTTGCTAAACAAAACGCTGGTCTGTAGTCGCTCATTTTTAAGTTTTCTAAGCAGGCTTACAATGGGGCAAAGGTGTTTCTTGGAAGCTGCAGTAGCCATTTCCAACATGGGCACCCACTAGAAATATGAACATCAACTGCCAATATTTTCAGCAACTGTGGTTTACAACTCTGTGAGTTGAAATTAACATACGTAGAAGGTTGGGCAAAGGCTACATTAGAGGCAGGTGCTTTGCTTTGTGACATGCCAGCTTTGTGACATGTCAGCAAATAAATCCCATTTATTTAGTTTTCATTAAAATAATATAAGTTGTTTTGAAAATGTTCAGGAAGGCCGGGATCCCCATGGATATCAAGGGAAATGATCTCAGATGCAAGGCCTCTTTTTACAATACTGACCACAGCAGGATACGAGAGTTCTATTTCAGCTCTGACCTCCCTGTGTATCTTCATCTAGTTCTTTAGAAGTTCACAGTAACACATAAGAGAGCCTTGACAATGGGACTGAAAGGGAGATGGAAAACCAGCTGAGAGCCAGGAGTTGTCAAGACAGAGAAGTCAGTTGCACCAATGATCAGTCAACTCCAAGGGCATGAAATAGAGAGCAAAGAACCCTTTGAAATGCGGCAAAGATGAGAAGAAAAAGCAAAACATTGTGGCTAGAAGAAGGAAATGCACCTTCATGCTAATAGAGGGCATTCAACTGCTTAATATTATTTGATTCTAGTGTTCAATAAAAATTCTTATTAGTTGCATCCTAAAATTGAAGTAGCTGTGATTTACTGCTGATGCCATGATTCAGAGGGAATCTCTGAAAACTATTAAAAAACATAGCCCTAAAGATTCTTAAATTCTTGGCAAAAGCTCAAGAATAGAGAACCTTCAACTGTGTTCCTTTTAAAACATTTGATCCTTCCCAGGTGTAGATCAGAAGGAAGATACTTTATAACAGTCATTCCTGACCAAATGATTAAAGATTAATATTACCAACAAAATTAGCAGGTCTAGTGCCAGGCAGCCCAGCCAAAGTTACTTGAATTTCAACCCATCACATGTTGCATAGGAGAATGCTCTAGATACCCAGTAATTCAATGCATCGATCACCTTCACAGAACACCATCAGCCATTTATTTTATCATAACCGATTTGACCCAAATATAATGGATTAACTGGCTTCATAATAACTGCTGCTATGAAGAGGCTCAGATTTTTCCTCTCAAAATCCCAAGTTTTCCATTGTGAAAAATCTGCATTTAAAATGGTTATATTTTTACCACAGATGTTTACAGCTACTTACCTATTCAATATCCACATAAGGCATTTCTGGTCAGTGATATTGGTGTGAGGTGTTATGCTCTGGACAACTGAATGCTCAACATTATCATGAAACTGAAGTCTGATTCAAAAGGCATGCTCAGTGCCTGGTTTATATTTCAACAGTATCCCCACAGTGGGGTGATTTTAAAAGATTATATAGATCAGGGGTCTCAAACTCAAGGCCCATGGGCCAGATTCAGCCCACAGGGTGTTTTGATTTGGCCCATGGGGCCACCCTGGAAACAGCAAAGGACTGGCTCACGGTACCACTGCCAGCAAAAACGGAACTCGGGAGGGTCACTTGCGGCCCTCCCAAGCTCCATTTTCACTGGCAGAAGGTTGCAGGAGGCCTTCACAGCCAAAAACGGAGCTCAGGAGCCCATTCTCACTGGCAGAGCACTCGGGCCATCACCTGCACCCCTGACACGGGGGACATCGAGCTGACCACGCCCACCCTGGCCACGCCCCCCAACCCCCCCGAGATCAAACACAACCCTGATGTGGCCCTCAATGAAATCGAGTTTGACACCCCTGATGTAGACAATCTGAGTTGCCTGGCTTCACCAAAAAGAAAGCAGCACAAAAAGAAAGCAGCACATGCCAAATCATACCAGAGTGACTAATTTGGTGAGACAGAACGAAAAGATAAACAAGGAGGAAAAAAAGTGATGGGAATGCAACATCACATAGGAACTAGAGCAAAGTAATTATTTTTCTCCTGGAACAAACTGTATCCTAGTGAAAAATGTCGGCATGCCTGGAAAAATAAAAGGATTTTTTCTTTCTTTCACAGGAGTAAAATTCCTATTGATGACTGCCAAAAATAATTCTAAAAGAATATTAGTTTAAATAATGTTTGTTGTGCCCAACAATTGTATGGGGCGGGTGGCGGGCGGTGACTCAGCAGTTAAAGACACTGAGCTTGTCAGCTGGAAAGTTGATATCCCAGATTTGAGACTCAAGTGCGGTGTGACATTGTGAACTACCATCTTTGCTCGAGCTCCTGCCCATCTAGCAGGTCAAAAGCGTGAAAATGCGAGTAGATAAATAGGTACCACTTGGTGGGATGATAACAGTGTTCTATGCTGTTTGATGTATAATCATGCTGGCCACATGACCACGGAAACATCCTTGGACAATACTGGCCAGATGAGCACTGTCCCCTAGAATCAGACACAACTGGACAGGGGAAACATTTACTTTTACCTTTAAAATTATATGAAAGAGTTCTGACTTCAAACAATCCTTTATCCCCACCATCATGTTAGAAGAACAAAATGCATTGTAAGAAGAGGGTGAGCTAAAGGATGTTTTCGGAAGTGAGATGGATCAGCTGGATCCTTCCAGGCCTTCAGCATTTTCCTAACTGAAGATCTTTCAACATTTTTCTTTCATTCTCCACAATTTTAATAGCTATGTTTGCTGGTAATACTGGAAATTGTACACTAAATACAATGTTCACATGAAGCTGACATCAAGAAGAGAAGCAACTTAGAACTAAGGAGACATTTCCTGACAGTTAGAGCAATTAATCAGTGGAATAACTTGCCTTCAGAAGTTGTGAATGCTTCAACTCTGGAAGTTTTTAAGAAGATGTTGGATAACCATTTGTCTGAAGTGGTGTAAGGTTTCCTGCCTAAGCAGGGGGTTGGATTAGAAGACCTCCAAGGTCCCTTCCAACTCTGTTATTCTATTCTATTCTTATTTGACATTATATTTTTGTTTATAAAGGCTAGGATTGCATTTGCCATTTTGCAGCTACATGACACTATTAGCTCATTTTCAGCTTGGGACCCACCAAGACAATATGTGAAGTAATCCCATCGGAAAGGCAAATATTTTTTTCTTTTTGTAATATAATCTTTCTTAGGAATTTTGATTATAATAGTAAAAGCTAGTGCAAATTAAACTTAGAAAAAGAGACCACTACAGAAAAAAAGAAAAAGATCAGGAAAAAAAAACAAAGAAAAGGAAGAATATAATAAAGAAGACAAGTACAGTTAATCCTCAAGTTACCAGGGTAATGGAACCTGCCCAGTGGGAGTTTCAAAAATTTTTACTACTGGTTCTGTAGGTGGTTTGGTGGGCATGGCATGGTTTGGTGGGTGTGGCTTAGTGCCCGTGGCAGGGAAAGGATACTGTAAAATCTCCATTCCCACCCCACTCCAGGGGAAAATTACTGCAAAATCCCCATTTCCTCCCAATCAGCTGAGACTTGGGAGGCAGAGGATAGATGGGGGTGGGGCCAGTCAGAGGTGGTATTTACCAGTTCTCCGAACTACTCAAAATTTCCACTACCGGTTCTCCAGGACTGGTCAGAACTTGCTGAAATCCACCTCTGAACCTGCCCATTACAGTCGTAAGTCATAGTAGTCATTAAGGGAGGCACCCATATGATATCTTTGTTCAACGTGGTGGCTCAGGCTGTAAGATAGCCTGTTATTAAAACACAGCTGCCTCCAATTACTGCAGGTTCTAGTCCTACCAGGCCCAAGGTTGACTCAGCCTTCCATCCTTTATAAGGTAGGTAAAATGAGGACCCAGATTGTTGGGGGGGCAATAAGTTGACTTTGTAAATATACAAATAGAATGAGACTATTGCCTTACACCCTGTAAGCCGCCCTGAGTCTTCGGAGAAGGGCGGGATATAAATGTAAAAAAACAACAACAACAACCCATGTCCCGGTCCTCCCAGGTGCATTAAACAAACAAAGCAAATGGATTCCCTGTTGAAAGAGGGCAGGCAGCTCCCTTCTGTGTGCAGAACTGGCATGCTGGGTAGAGAAAGGAACCATAAATCCTCGCGTTCCTGATAATCAGAGCTTCCTGCCCCTGGCCCAGTGCACCAGTTCCCCTTCATGCCATGTGCTAGAAAGTTAGAAAATCTTTTTCTCTAGCCCAGGGCAGGGTGGGCTGGCAGTGCACAGTGCACAGAGAAGCAAAGCTGTCCCAGCTTCATTTCTACTGCTGCCTTGCCTTCCCCAGGCTAGAGAGAACATTTTCTTTCTAGTCCAGGATAGGCTGGGGAGACAGGTATGCCACACAGCGAAACAAAACAGCTTGTGACTTTCCCTAAAGCTTCCCTATTGATTTTCCAGGATAACCGGCAGGGAAGATTACTAATGGTGATCACATTATCATGGAGGGCTTGGCCCATAAGTATGAACGGGTTTCTAAGAGCTCAGGTCACAATTGTATTACAGCAGGGGTGCTGCAAAGGCCATTAGTTTGAGCACTGGTCACACATCCCCTTGTTCAGCGCCACTTTAATTTTGAATTGTTGCTGAACAAATGGTCATAAGTCAAGGACTACCTGTACATAAAAAAGTGACTTCCAATCTTTATCACAACAGGTTTAAACAAATTTCCTATAAGGTTACAAACAGGTATCTCTCAGGGGTGAAATGCTCCCGTTTCGGACTGGCTCGCGCGATCTGGTAGCGATGGCGGCTGCTAGTTCGGAGGACCAGTAGCCCCCTGCCTTTGCTGAGCCACACCATCAGCAGAGGTGGGTTTCTTTTTACCGGTTTTTCTTCAGCCGAAAACAGCCTTTAAAAGTAAAAAAAAGCCTTTGAGGATCCTGCCCCTCAGCTAAGATTGGCAGAGACTTTAAACTTTTAAAAAAATAATAATTAAAGTCTCCTCTGGCGATCTCACCTGAGTTCCTCATCAGCAGAACCTTACTTGTACTCTTACTTGTAGAAAACAAGTTTTCTACAAGTAAGAGTAGAGATTCTAAGGCACTTACCTGATTACTGATGAACACATGGCTTTTTTTCCAGCCAGAAAGCCCCAGTTTCACTTTCAGCCAGACAGAATCAATTGCTTAGCTAATCTATTTCCTCAGGGATCAACTAATGCTGGCTGGCTTTGCTGGCTGAGGAACTTTGGGATTTGAAGTCCCCAATAAAATAAAATAAAATAATAAAATAAAATATTTGTGCAGCTTTCTGAGATTTGGTGTGTTTCTGTAGTGTTTCACTCTAACTACACAAAAACACAAAATCTCAGAAAGCTGTATGTGGCATTGTGTTTGTGTGTGTGTGTGTGTGTGTGTGTGTGTGTGTGCGTGCCAGTTGTGTGTGTGTAAAGTGTGAAAGTTGGTTTTTGAGCTTTTTGTGGCTGTGTGAAGTGTGAAATGCAACTGCTTTTACATTGCATGTGAGTCAGTTGTGTTGTGTGTGTGTAAAGTGTGAAAGTTGGGTTTTGGTATCTCTTATTGTTTTTATACTTTATTATTTTTATTATTTATTGTTATTGGCCATGCCCACCCAGCCATCTGACCACCAAGCCACGCCCACCAATTAAGCCACGCCCACAGAACTGGTAGGGAAAATTTTTAGATTTCACCCCTGGTATCTCTCCATCCCACAACCTATCCCTTATCGATAAGCAAATCCATGGAACATCAAGTCTATAAAGGTTTGTCATAATTTTCTTAGCTAAGAATCTTGCATAGCTTTTTGCTGTTTATTTCAATTTTTAAAAAATTCTTAATTTTTTTTTTTTCTTTGAAGTTGAAGATAAAACTCAATAATTTTTCAAAGACTAGGAAAAGCAATACTGGGATACAAACCCCAAAAGGACAGAATGATCTCAGTTCGAATCCAAGGCAAATCATTCAATATCACAGTAATCCAAGTCTATGCCCCAACCACTGGTGCTGAAGAGGATGAAATAGACCGGTTCTATGAAGCCCTACAGCATCTTATAGAATTAACACCCAAAAATGATGTCCTTATCATCATGGGGGATTGGAATGCTAAAGTAGGAAGCCAAAAGATAACCAGAAAAACAGGCAAGTTTGGCCTTGGAGTACAAAATGAAGCAGGGCACAGGCTGATAGAATTCTTTCAAGAGAATGTGATGCTCATAGCAAACACTCTTTTCCAACAACCCAAGAGACAACTCTACACATGGACATCACCAGACAGTCAACACAGAAATCAGATTCACTATGTGCTCTGCAGCCAAAGATGGAGAAGCTCTATACAGTCAGTAAAAACAAGGCCAGGAGCTGACTGTGGCTCAGATCATGAGCTTCTCATTGCAAAATTTAGACTTAAATTGAAGTGGAGAAAAGAACTAGACTACTCAGATATGAACTAAATCATATCCCTGATGAATATACAGTAGAGGTGACAAATAGATTTAAGGAATTAAATCTGATAGACAGAGTGCCTGAAGAACTATAGACAGAGGTTCACAACATTGTACAAGAGGTAGCAACTAAAACCATCCTAAAGAAAAAGAAAGGCAAGAAAGCAAAATGGTTGTCTGAGGAAGCTTTGCAAATAGCTGAGGAAAGAAGGGAAGTGAAAGGCAAGGGAGAAAGAGAAAGATACACCCAGTTGAATGCAGAATGCCAGAGAATAGCTAGAAGAGATAAGAATGCATTCTTAAATGAACAGTGCAAAAAAAAAATAGAAGAAAACAATAGAACAGGAAGGACCAGAGATCTCTTCAAGAAAATTGGAGATATGAATATAAATTTCATGCAAAGGTGGACATGATAAAGGACCAAAATGGCAGGGACCTAACAGAGGCAGAAGAGATTAAGAAGAGGTGGCAAAATTACACAGAAGAACTATATAAGAACGAGCTTAATATCCCTCATAACCACAATAGGGTGGTGACTGACCTCGAGCCAGACATCGTAGAATGTGAAGTCAAATGGGCCTTAGGAAATCTGAGCAACAACAAAGCTAGTGGAGGAGACAGTATTCCAGCTGAGCTATTCAAAATCTTAAAATGTCAGCTACCTCGGTATCTGGAGGAAACCGTCTATCTAGACCCGTTCCAGTCTGGTTTCCGACCCGGTTACAGCACTGAGACGGCTTTGGTCGCGTTGGTGGATGATCTCTGGAGGGCCAGGGATAGGGGTTGTTCCTCTGCCTTGGTCCTATTAGACCTCCAGTGGCTTTTGATACCATTGACCATGGTATCCTGCTGCACCGGTTGGAGGGATTGGGAGTGGGAGGCACCGTTTATCGGTGGTTCTCCTCCTATCTCTCCGATCGGTTGCAGACGGTGTTGACGGGGGGGCAGAGGTCGGCCCCGAGGCGCCTCACTTGTGGGGTGCCTCAGGGGTCGATTCTCTTGCCCCTCTTGTTCAACATCTACATGAAGCTGCTGGGTGAGATCATCAGTGGTTTCGGTGTGAGGTACCAGCTGTACGCTGATGACACCCAGCTGTACTTTTCCACACCGGACCACCCCAGCGAAGCTATCGAGGTGCTGTCCCGGTTTCTGGAAGCCATACGGGTCTGGATGGGGAGAAACAGGCTCAAGCTCAATCCCTCCAAGACGGAGTGGCTGTGGATGCCGGCATCCCGGTACAGTCAGCTGCAGCCTCGGCTGACTGTTGGGGGCGAATCATTGGCCCCAATGGAGAGGGTACGCAACTTGGGCGTTCTCCTGGATGGACGGCTGTCTTTCGAAGATCATCTGACGGCCGTCTCCAGGAGAGCTTTTTACCAGGTCCGCCTGGTCCGCCAGTTGCGTCCCTTTCTAGACCGGGATGCCTTATGCACGGTCACTCATGCTCTCGTGACATCTCGTCTGGACTACTGCAATGCTCTCTACATGGGGCTCCCCTTGAGGAGCACCCGGAGACTCCAGGTAGTTCAGAATGTGGCTGCGCGGGTGATAGAGGGAGCCCCTCGTGGCTCCCATGTAACACCTCTCCTGCGCAGACTGCACTGGCTACCTGTGGTTTTCCGGTGTGCTTCAAGGTTTTGGTAATGATCTTTAAAGCGCTCCCTGGCATTGGGCCAGGTTACTTACGGGACCGTCTGCTGCCACTGAATGCATCCCACCGACCTGTGCGCTCCCACAGGGAGGGACTCCTCAGGGTGCTGTCAGCTAGGCAGTGCCGACTGGCGACGCCCAGGGGAAGGGCCTTTTCTGTGGGGGCTCCCACCCTCTGGAACGAGCTTCCCCCAGGACTTCGTCAACTTCCTGACCTTCGGACCTTCCGCCGCGAGCTTAAGACACATCTATTTATCTGCGCAGGACTGGACTAGATTTTTAAATTTTAATTGTTTAAATTTTAGATTTGGTTTTAACTTGGGGTTTTATTATTTATGTCTATTTTAAATATTCGGCCTATTTAATAAGTTTCTTAGATTAATGTTTTACTGTGTATATTTATGTTGCTTTTAGATGGCTGTACACCGCCCTGAGTCCCTAGGGAGATAGGGCGGTTTAAAAATATTGATAATTAATTAAATTAAAAGACAATGCAGTAAAAGTGCTACACTCAATTTGCCAGCAAATTTGGAAAACACAACAATGGCCACAGGACTGGAAAATGTCAGTTTACATTCCAATTCCGAAGAAAGGCAATGCCAAAGAATGTTCAAACTATTTTTCAATACAAACATGTGTATCAACACTGGGACTAGTAATTGTGGCCTGACTAGAAGCTTGAATATAGGTAGAAATAAGAAATAGCGAGAATATTAATATACACATTTTTATACAATAGAATAAAAGCAACAACCAGATGGAAAGATTAGAGGCTGAAAGATGGTATTACTATGTATAATATAGTAATAATATTGTGATATAGAATGGCACATTGAAATTCTGAACAGCCAAATAATGAAGGGTTATATTTTAATACAAACATGTGTATTAACACTAAGATTATAGAAGTTTGACTAATGTAACAAATATTATTAATGCTATTAATGTTGTTTGTATCTGAATGAACCATAGCCAGATGCCACACTGTTCATATACTGATTTTGATGAATGTTTAAAAACAAAATAAAAAAATAGACAAAAAAATGGTTCTAAATAGAACTCAGCTGTTCTGATGTATTTGTAAAGTTTATAAAGAGAAAGTTATTATGAAAGTGTATCAGGAAAAAAACAATGCATTTTCTTATTTTTCTCTGGGTTTTTTTTTTCTCAATTTATTTTTACCACTCTAACATTTCCAGAAGCCCAGGGCAAAATTAATTATTAAATACCTTGGCTGAAACATATTGTGGCAGTTCACTATAGAGACTTTAATGGAAATCTGTTAAGTGAAGACAGAGGTACTACACAGAGACACGCATTTATTTATTTAAGGTACTTCACTATTCCCACTTACTTGGGAGAAGTCCCTACCAAACTCTCTGAGAATAAATATTGATGGTTTTCCACTGGCATCACACAGAATGAGTGGCATAGAAATGAAGAAAAATGCAAACAAACAAATAAACTTTATGTACCATATTTCTATTCTTATGGCTGTCAATCCTTATGGCTTTACAGGAAATGTACAACAGGTGAGACTGCTGTAGATTTTATAAAGGGTAGTTTTATTTTGGTGTGACATAAAACTGGAAAATAGGCTTTGTTAACCTTCAGATTCTCTTCCTTCTTGTTCGCATCACATCCCAGTCATAACAAAAGCACCAAGGGGCTTCTGAATTGAAAAAAATAGCTGGTTGACATCAATATTGCCTTGGGAATGCCCAGTTGGGGGTTGCTTTCATGTCCCCAGCAGGAGCTGGAGTGAAGGATGAGAGCTCAGCTCACCCCATCCCATGGCAGCATTCAGGTCTCGAATATGGGCTTGCTCACCTCCAATCCAGCGTCCTAACCACATGAGCCACTGTGCTCCCTTTTCCTTCTTGTTAAAGTTATTGGGATGTTTATAAATCTCAGTAGCTTCTCTACGTAGTCATGCATGATAATTTGACATGACTGCTTGAAGTTGTTTGTCTTTAAACTTAATTTTGTGCCTCTTGTTTAGCAACACATGTTCAACTGCCACTGAATTTTCACATTGTCCTAGCCAGCAATATCTATCGTGTCCTTTTAGTCAAGTGTTGATGATCAGAGTGGACTTCTGCTACCCTTAGATGTCACCCTTAAATCATTTCTTGGATTTTTCACTTCAGTTTGTAAATAGGTTTTTAAATTGTGCCTCTCCAGTAATTTTCCAGTTTGGTCTGTAGCCTTCTCAATGTAAGGGAGGTACACCTTTTCAATTTGTCCTAATATTTATATGTAATGTTATTTTGATTGCTGGACTGCATCACCTGTCTGATTTCACTGACAGAGTAACCATTAGCCTGTCAAGGTATCTCAACTCATCTGATAATCTTTCAGACTCACAAATCTGAAATATTACAGAAGTCTAGCACCGTCAGTAAGAGTTTTAATGACACTTTTCCTTCTGGCTGGGAGGATGGTTAGACTTTTAATAATAATGATCAATGTGTCTTGGTTTCCAGTATGTTGTGCAGTGTAACTTGGTTTATGAATTCTTGTTTTAATGATGGAAACATCAAAAAATGCAAGCTGGGCATCTTTTTCCTTTCCTATTGTATTTGGTTGTACACAGTTTTCCATTTTTTAACTCCAGATTGCAACTGTATAATCCACATACCAAACCAAACATATGGTTTTAAAGCTGCAGCATCCGGTGCCTGTTGTTCAAATTTGTCCATGTAGGAATTGGTTGTGCCCATGTGGGATTCAGTGGGCCGCCCATGACAAACCTTTCAATTTGTTCAAAGAATTAGTTGTTCCACTGGAAATCAGTGTCAGTTAATAAGTTAATAATGTCCTTGGAAAAGATTTCCTTATTATGAGATTTCATTAATTAGCCTGTTGGTAAAAAAGGAAATCATTAATCTGATTAATCTATCACACTGTCTAAAGTTGAGCTTGTTTTTCAATGAAATGGATCGAATCTTTGACTAAACTCTTGATAGAATAGAATAGAATAAAAAAGTTGGAAGTGATCTTGGAGGTCTTCTAGTCCAACCTCCTGCTTAGGCAGGAAACCCTACACCATTTCAGACAAGTGGTTATCCAACATTTTCTTAAAAATTTCCAGTGTTGGAGCATCCACAACTTCTGGAGGCAAATTGTTCCACTGATTAATTGTTCTAACTGTCAGGACATTTCTCCTTAGTTCTAAGTTGCTTCTCTCCTTGATTAGTTTCCACCCATTGCTTCTTGTTCTACCCTCAGGTGCTTTGGAGAACAGCCCGACTCCCTCTTCTTTGTCGCACCACCTGAGATACTGGAACACTGCTATCATGTCTCCCCTATTTAAACTAGGCATACCCAGTTCCTGCATCCGTTCTTCATATGTTTTAGCCTCCAGTCCCCTAATCATCTTTGCTGCTCTTCTCTGCATTCTTTCTAGAGTCTCAACATCTTTTTTACATCATGGCGACCAAAACTGGATGCAGTATTCCAAGTGTGGCCTTACCAAGGCATTATAGAGTGGTATTAACACTTCACGTGATCTTGTTTCTATCCCTCTGTTTGTGCAGCCTAGAGCTGAGTTGGCTTTTTTGGAATCTGCAGCACACTGCTGGCTCATATTTAAATGGTTCTCCACTAGAACTCCAAGATCCCTCTCACAGTTACTACTATTGAGCAAGGTACCACATATACGGTACCTGTGCATTTTGTTTTTCTTGCCTAAATGTAGAACCTTATTTTTTCACCATTGAATTTCATTTTGCCCAATGTTCAAGTCTGTCAAGATCCTTCTGTATCTTGAGCCTAGCTTCTGGAGTGTTAGCTATTCCTGCCAGTTTGGCGTCATCTGCAAATTTGATGTTAAGATTGCAAAAGCACAAATTGGCAATATGATATGTAGGAGAACCAAAGGCACTCACAATTGAAATAATGGAACAAACTCATCCAGGCTCTTTGGTAACCCACATAGACATGTTGGCTAGGTTTCCATCTTGCTAAGACTTGTGTGCATCTCATCATTAATTTAATGATGAGATGCGATGATTTAATTTTCATAAGAAAATTGTTGAGTCACATTTAAGGTTTTTTTTGTAAGCTGGTCTTTTGTAAGAAGTCCTGGATCTTGATGTGATAGTCTTTTTGTGTTCATAACCACGGTAGCATTTCCGTTATGTGCTATTAGATTATTCTCTTCTGCATTACAGTTCTTTAAGGCACATTAAGACAATGTCTCCCATTGTCAAATTACTGGCAGGGGGGTAAGACCTCTTTAAATTTCTGAGCATCTTGTGTCTAATTTTTTCAGCAGCATCATTAAGAAGATTATGAATATTTGAAATGATATCCTCCATAGGCACAACTGCAAAATTCTCTCCTTTAGCTAAAACCAATGTCTCACATCTGCTGAGTAAGTTACTTTGTTGTGTGTTGCACAGACAGGATTGAAAATATCCAGCCTGCAAGAACAATTTTCAGTAATCTAGAAAGCAAAACAATTTTTTGGGGGAACCTTTTACTGAATCTGTTGTTTTGCCTTTTCTTCCCAAAACATTAATCTAATGAGTCAAACAAGCAGCACAGTAAAGTCTGTGAAAAGGGAAAGAAAAAACCCTCACCAAATTCTGCTTATTTCATTTCTCTTGTAACTTTCATTACATAAAAGAAACCACCTAAGATAAATATAGGACATGCTATACTCTAAAAGGGACATATAAAAAAGAATATGTCAACCTTGGGCAACATATGTTTCTTCCAGTAGCAGCTGATTGACTTGGTAGCCAGTTTCAGAAGTGTGGAGAATGCACAACATATTTCATCAAATTGCTCTCCTAGGAAAAACAGGACTTAGTGGAAGACCAAACATCAGCAAACACGATGCTTATTATCTAAGAGCTTGAAATAAAATTGTCCCTGGGAGGGATTAGAAAAATGGTCAGGAATGCAAGCTTAATATCAAAAAGATCTAACAAGATTTGCAATATGTAATTAAACATACACTCAACATGGCTGGGTTTTCAATTAATTTTGTATCCCAAGAATGCTGAACTTCTTGAAGAAAGAATCAATAACCTATTATAACAGTAAGAGTTTAGGGAAGAGAAAGACTCTAAACCAATACATCAACAACACAGTAGGAGAAACTCTCTATTTTAAATATTATTTTTAGGGTGTTGTTTTTATGGAAAAATTAAAAGATAAATTTAATTTTCTTCCGCACATTTTAAATATGTGTGGGAATTGAATTATAGAGAGCTATGGCACTTTGAATTAAAAGAAGCTAGGCCTCTTTCCTTAAAAAAAAGAGAGAGAGATTTAGCTATAAACTATTTTACTCTGTGTTTTACAGAAGGATTGAAATTTGTAATAAGTGAAGTCTGATATTTGGTTTCCAGGTAATTCCCATTAGCAAGCAAGAGTTAGATTACCAAAATGACCTTGAGATGGCTGCAATCTCGTTAGTGTGATCTAGTAGACTTCCAGATTTCTGTAGCCATAACTCTCATGCAACAATGAAAGTTAAACATAACTTCAGGCTAGTTAGTTTTAATCTATTACAAAATATTATATTCTCATGTTTGATTAAAGCTTCTAGCCTAGGATATACTTCTACTGCATATTGTGGTGTTTTCTAAATGAACAATATGTGTTGTATACTGAACCAATTTCCTTTGGTACTCAAAGAATCAGTGATGTTTTTCTCTGCTGTCCCTGGAATAAAATAAAGCTGACCTTGTACCAGAATAGAGTATCATGGAGATAGATAGTTCATAGTGTTTCATTAAGTGCCCATTGTCTTTGTTGCCTTAAGCACAATGTGATGTTACATGATGAAACAAACCAAGATGAATAAAATCAGTACAGGAGGTTTTCAATTTGCTTTTCTTTACATTCTGGTTTTATTTTAAAACAATGTCCATAATTCATTTGGTATAAAGCAAACACCACCCCATACTAGCCTATTACTTGGTTCAGGTTCAGCTCTTGGGATTTAGTTTTTCCCTATCCTTATTCTGCTGAGCAGTTGAGCTAATTTGTTTCTCTTATTATTCTGGAACTTTAGCCAATTTAGCATTCTGTTCACTGAACCTTCAAAGGGAACGGTGACTGAGTGATCCACAGATCCCATTTCATAGCAAGGGCTTAAATTTCTGTTTTGAAACAGTCAAATATACACTACCCTGCAATTTAATTAAATTGATTTAGAATATAGAGAGCTCTAATGGCACAGTGGTTAAAGTCAGTATTGCAGGATAAGTCTGCCCACAGCCTGGAGTTCAATCCTGATGAGGCTCAGAGTTGACTGAGCCTTCCATCCTCCTGAGGTCGGTAAAATGATGACCCAGGGAGGCAAAATCAAATAATCCTTGTACATTGTAAACCACCCAGAGAATGGTGTAAAATACTATGAGGTGGTATATACATCTAAATATTATTGCTATATATCATTTAGGATGCTTTGAATGTTTGGTAATTGATGCAATTATTCCCATGATCTATTACCTCAGGAAAAGAGGTCTGTTTTGTCTGCCCATCTCACCCCTGGACATTTTATTTGAGAAATAACATTGCATCGTATGTTTCTCAACCTCAGCAGCCTTAAGATGTGTGGACTTCATCACCCAGAATTTCCCAGCTAACCATGATTGAAGTCCACACATCTTAAAGTTGCTGAGACTGACAAACGTTGGTGTAGTAGTAGATTATTATTGTAGCAGGTTGATTACGCATATTGTATTGTTTACTCAACCTGGCTATATGTATTGTAAATCATCTCATCATTTCAGTAAAGAAATACCAGAAAAAACTCCTATTGTTAGTGCTCCTAATGTTTGATTGATTGGTAGAAAAGGCATAGCAAGACATAGCAAGCTACTTTTTGTTGTTGTTCTAATGCCTGCGTTGTGGGGGGAGGGTAGTAAAATGCTAGCAAATTCTTTCATTTCTATTTTGTGTGGAGTATGTGGGGAGAGATTTCATTATTTCCAGGGCTTGGAGAAGAACACTAACTGAGTTACATTTCTGTCTCCCCTACTGGTCAGAACCAAATAATTGACTCACAAGGTTCCTCTCAATTTTTAGTGTCCTGAAAACTGACAGAAATGAAGACAATGTCAGGTTGGCTTCAAACTGGTTATTGCTTAAATGGAGAGTGAAAACAGTTTGGTACAGAAATACCCAGAATATTTTTTTTTAAAAAAACATTCTGCGGCCAATTAAAGAGAGCAGGAGTTGCTAAAAAAAGGGATGTAGCAAAATATAATTACCGTATATACTCGAATATAAGCCGATCCGAGTATAAGCCGAGGTCCCCAATTTTACCCCAAAAAACTGGGGTAAACTGGGGACTCGAGTATAAGCCGAGGGAGGGAAATGAGGCAGCTACCGGTCAGGGAAAGCCTCCCTCCCTCAGCCGAGAAGGCTGGCGGCTCCCCCGCCCCGCCCTCTCACTGCACCGGCAGGGCTTCCCCGCGCTAATGCAAAAGCCCGCCAAGTTTGCACCATCCGGTATAATGTGAAAAAAAGAAGAAAAAAAAAACCTCGAGTATAAGCCGTATATACTCGAGTATAAGCCGAGGGGACGTTTTTCAGCACAAAAAACATGCTGGAAAAACTCGGCTTATACTCGAGTATATACGGTATATCTTTTCATGAATGGATTGAGTCTGGCAAAGTGACAGATGGGTTAATGGACAATGTCGGAAGAGCATAAGATTTTTCAAAATGCTTTAAGAATCAAAATTCAGTTAGTATAGTTTCTATCAGAGTTTTGAATAGAATAGAAATAGAAATAGAAATAGAATAGAATAGAATAGAATAGAATAGAACTTTTTTATTGGTCACGTGTGATTAAACACACAAGGAATTTGTCTTGGTGCATATGCTCTCAGTGTACATAAAAGAAAAGATACCTTCATCAGAACCATAAGGTACAATACTTAGTGATAGTCATAAGATACAAATAAGCAATCAGGAAGCAATCAATATCAATATAAATCGTAAGGATTGCCAGCAACAAAGTTACAGACATACAGTCATAAGTGGAAGGAGGTGGGTGATGGGAACAATGAGAAGATTAATAGTAGTGCAGATTTAGTAAATAGTTTGACAGTGTTGAGGTAATTATTTGTTTAGCAGAGTGATGGCATTCGGGGAAAAAACAAGTTGTGGTTTCATAATAGTGATCTTTGAGGGCACTGATAGGGATTAGCTCAGAACGATAGCTTTTGCAAAGTCACAATCCAATAAAAACCACATTGAAGATACATTTTTTGTATGTGGGACTAAAATATTTTTAGGAATAAATTTTTTAAAAAATTTATTTGTTTTTTAAAAAAGAAATCCATGGATTCAAAATCCAAAAAATACTTATATCTATTTTTTTTTTAAATAAAGAATCTTGGATATTGGAATACCGTAAAGATTATATAACGCCATCTTCCAGAAGGCATTCTCTTTGATGGGCAGGAGAAACTGTTCTATAACAGAAAAATCTCTTTATGAACATAAATATATTCCATTAAATAAACGTATTTGTATTCTTAGACCAGCCAATGTTTCTGTTGACATGCATGTTGAATATTTCATATGTACTGACCTTTGTTTAGATATGGATCAATTTTGTGAGGACATAGTTACATTTCTGTATTCTGAAGCAACTGTGTCTGAGTATCTTTTGATGAAAGTTTTATATACCTCATTTTTTTAACCTGGATTCTTATCAATGAATGCATGCAGTTAACAGTATTGTACAGATGATTTTTTCTGTAAAGCAGAATGTATGTTTGAAGGAACAAGAATGGATCAGAATCTTGCCTATCGATTCCAACCTGGCTTCTTAACATTGAAAGCTTATATGCAAACAAACATTATGTAGATATAATTGAGTCCTGTTATTAAATAGGCAGCCTCCCTGCACATGTTTTCAGCACACATACAATCACGGAATGGTAGGCATCCTCTGTTACCCCGTGTAGACCAAATTCAGACAAATATCAGAAGGTTATTATTATCTCCATGACTTAATGGTAAGAGGAGAGTTCTGCTGATTATATTATTGTTTGCCCCATTACAGCTAAGTACTGCTTGTGAGATGCTGTGTTGATGTTCAGGTCTATTAAAAATGCTGTTTGCTGTTCTATCTATATTTACCATGACATGAGCAGCAAAAACTAAAAATAGGATTCATATCGTCAGCTGTATTACATCTCCATATGTCCCTTCCTCAGCAAAAATATGTATTAGGCGTTCTAGGTGTCCTTGTAGGGTCTCTCTGATGTCAGGATGTCAAGTTAAAACTCATGACTCATTCATATCTCTCAGGTAAAACAAGAACAAATTGTATGCTGTGGGGTGTTTTTTTTTTTATTGCAAAGATGCATTGCCCTTCACTTCTACAGCAAGAAAAGAATTGAATTTGTGGGCTATGTGGCATTTCCAGGAATGAGACAATTTTGCCATTTGTATGCCCTGATTTGATTTATTTTGTGTGTGCATGTTTTCCTTTGTCCCACTACTCCACATGAGCAAATTTAGTATACAGCCTTCTCTCAGCTGGCATATGATCCCAACCTCTGCTGTAAGTAGGATATAGGATTCACTTTATGTGACAGTAATACAAATGTATGCTGTCACCAAAACTACCTAAACATTTTAATGCTTTCTCTGCTAATTAAAAAAGGCCTATAATCCTTGAACATATCCTTTTGGGCATTAGGTAGCTGTTAGTGATTTATTCAACTTACAAGGCCATTTGTCCTCTAGCAAATCCGTCCCACTAGAAGTACAGTCCATTCTGTTGGATTTCTTATCCCTCTGCTGCATTTCATCCAAAGCTTTTCAATATTAGCTCATACAGGTCTTTAAAAGTTGGCTTTGTCTTCCAACAAACTAATTCTTCCCCAAGCACTAGCATAGATTTTGTCTTAAAACAGGAAAGTACCAAGGAGGCATACAGACACTTGGAAGGAAATTGACATTTCTGGGTGTGCTGAATAAATGGAACATTTCTATGAATCATAGCAGAGCTGGCTTTAAAAAGTCTTCCTGTGTGCCATTTACATCAAAGACTTTGAAATGAACTAATTCACAGCTTTTACAGTGTGTGTGTGTGTGTGTGTGTGTGTGTGTGTATGTAGGACTTTGGTTATTTGGGTTTTCTCTTGCGTAAAATTGGAAGTGTCTTGGCGACGTTTCGACGAAGTCTCATTCGTCATCTTCAGGCTTCAGCTTCGTGCTCCTGGGAGCAATGCTTCTTGCTCCCAGAAGCACGAAGCTGAAGCCTGAAGATGACGAATGAGACTTCGTCGAAACATCGCCAAGACACTTCCAATTTTACGTGGGAGAAAACCCGAATAACCAAAGACCTACATACAAACACCCACGAAAACCTCAGAATATTTATTTATTTATTTATTTCTGGTTTGGAATACTCCAGAGCAAGAGTGGATGAGTGGAGTGTGGGTTTCAACAATATCAAGATGTTGCCCATGACCAAGCTGTTGGAACATGGTTGTTTTGCTATGTGCTTTGCATACAGTAGCACAAGGTTCAATATGCCATGTTAATGAGAAACACAATCTGAAATTCTGTAAAATATATTTAAACTAAATCCTGTTATCTGTAGTAAAATAGTAGTTCTTCCTGGATATAGTATTTATATTGTTTTCTCTATGAATATTCTTATGAATCCACCTAGCACCCTCCAGCAGCCAAATCGGAGGAGGAGGCTGTGTAGGAGTCAGGGTCAGCATCAAGGCAACCTGAGAGCTCTGAGGGGGAAGAGGGAATGGAGCTGTCAAAGAGAGAGAGAGGGACAGAGAAGAAGCCTGGGCCATCCGTCAGCCCTCAGATGGAGAATCTACAGCCCTCAGGTCTGGAGGTGGCTGATGAGGAAGAGAAGGAACAGCTGGGTCCAGTGTCTGATGTGCAGATGTGCAGAAGGCAAAGGAGAGCAATGAAAATCTATGGGCCTATCCTGGGGACCAGTGGTGGGTTTCAATTTTTTTTACTACCAGTTCTGTGGGTGTGGCTTGGTGGGCGTGGCTTGGTGGGCATGGCAGGGGAAGAATACTGTAAAATCTTTATTTCCTCCTCACTCCAGGGGAAGGTTACTGCAAAATCCCCATTTCCTCCTGAATAGTTGGGACTTGGGAGGCAGAGAATAGATGGGGATGGGTCCAGTCAGAATTTTTATTACTGGTTCTCCAAACTATTCAAAATTTCCACTACCGATTCTCCAGAACTGGTCAGAACCTGCTGAAACCCATCTCTGCTGGGGACGGAAGAACCATCACTGCTAGCAAAGCCCCAAAGCTCTCTGGGGATAAAAGGCAGGGGGCAGAGATAAATAGATGTGTTAAACAACTATTCATCTCCCTTGCCTGACAGACTTGTTAGCTTGAGGTGAAAGAGAAACTTCTTGCAGGGGCTGCTGGCACTCCTAATAAAGGAATCATTGCTTCAACTAAAGAGGAGTTTTTCGAGAGCTGGGTCAGAACACTTCATGTGTATATCGACATGCTGAGGTGTCTTAGCCACTGAACCACCTAGTCAGGCAAAGTCTTATGTACTCTGCCTAGCATTTCATGTGTATATGATGCCTTATTTATTTATTTATTAAATTTATATGTTGCCCAAAGCAACTCTCCTCTTTTTGGAGTAAAGAGGATCAAGTTCAGCTCACATATTCCATAAAATTAATCCAGCATTTGCCTTTTTATATTTTAATTTATCCTTGCACAATCATAAGCTTTATGATTAAATATCTAAGGCTTCCATGGGACTAATGGCAATGAAACACCACAAGTGTTACTTTCAAGTAGGCATTTTTGTAAGGTAACCAATTCATTTCAAGAGCACAATTGGAAGGGAATCATGTTAAGCTTTTTATGATTAAAGCCAATAGACATATAATGATGATTTTCTTAATCCCAAATGTCAGCGTTCTGAGTAATGCACCCATTGAAAGCAGGACTCTGAGGCAGGTAGATTCCTCAAAGAGCGTGTTTATTGAATACATCATATCAGCATAGCTGGTGAAAGCCAACTCTGAAAGTTCTCACAGTTTTCACCTAAGTAAAAGAGTAAAAATCCCCCCTCCCAGATGTCACCAGTCACATTGTCCAATGAATACAGCTGGCAGGCTCCTCTCCTCCTTCAACAGCTACTTGTTACGTTGAGCTTGGTTCCCAAGGTTTTGACCGTTAGCCGGGCTATCTACTTCCTCCCTCCCTTCTCCCTCTCAGGCTTCATGGCAACTATGAGGCAGCACAAGATGGCTTCAGCCAGGTTCGCTTCAGAGTTGACAGCCGAGTTCATATCTGGTAGCATGCTCAGGTCTAGTGGCTGATAATGATAACACTGCAATAAACTAGAATTAAACAAGCATAACATGCAAAATACAAAAAGGCATGCTAAGCATCCGTGCAGTGGTAAAATAATACAAAATTATATTGCACTGTGTTTTATAAGGCAGTTGAGGGGGCTGCTAAGGGAAAGGGTTTAGAGATGGCCCAACTGATTTTCCCTGATTGAGTTGTTCTAAAAGCAAGCTGCTGTATGCTCTTAGAGAAAAATGTTCATCTTTTAGGTGTAGCATTCTGGATGCGCCTTTCTAAGTGATGTCAGGAGACTCTGGACATTTGGTTCTTTGCAGATTTTCTTCCTTCTCTTTGAAGGATCCACCTTTGGAACTAACTGAACAAATAAAAAAAGAGGTGATATAACCTTATAATTTGCATAGTAATTGATTTTGTGACTTTGTTAACATTTCCAGTACGTTAACAGATAAGTTTTTCATGGTACCATTTTTTTAAATTGCCCATAGGAATCCTGTGTTCATATTGTCTATTCTGGTCTATTTTAGGTGACCCTCATTTAGGAAATATATACATAGTACAATCTGCAGATGACAGCTTCATACATCCTCATATGATGATTGGGGAGCGGGGGCAAAGTAGCCTTATTTAAGCTTGAACCCTACTTATTGCAAAAGTTGGAGTGAGAATAAGTTCCGAATGGAGCTGGATCATTTCTAGTCCATAAGTATAATTCAGCCACCACCCTGACCACCAAACATCATGCTGGATGGTTTGTAGCAGAGATAATTGGTTTGGTACCCATTTAGGAAAGCAATCTATGACAAAGACTGGAATCCTTCATCTGCAGATTACACAGAGACCTGGTTCTTATTCTTTGGTCAAATCTGATATCTCAGCTCTGCTTTAAAATTAATCAGTTCAATAAACTAAACAATAATCAGTCATTCTTGGAATTTTTGATGAATGTTTGTGAACATCTAATTCCTTACTTTTCTTGTGAGATGGAACATATGTCTAATGATAACCAGTTTTATTTTCTTCTAAAATTAGGCATATGAAAGTTGATAAAAATTAGCTTAGGCAGTACTGGGAATGATGACAGTGCAATGACTGATGATATCCACTCAGTTCAACTGTATTTTCTTCACATAGCCATTTTTAGCTATTAATTGGCTTCTCTTCAAACACTGGTAAAAGACCATTTAGTATAAAGAAGGCCCTTTTCCCCTCTAAAATATTTTTAAAGGTTGAGTGAACAATGGCAAAAAAGTAAAGAAGATGAAGTAGGTCGGAGTGCGCAGGAAAAAAATGAGTAAATGTTGACTGAGAATAATGAAGAGTGGTGCAAAGAATTTACTACAGATACAAAGCATACAGGTATCATTGGCCTGTATATTAACTGTAATTAATATAATTAGCTTCGTTAAATACTTGATCTAGTTTATTAAATTTAATTAGTCACTCTTCAACAATTTATTGCTGCCCAGAGTTACCCTGTGTTAAGACGGGAGGCCAATAAATTTTAAAAATAAATAATTTGGAAGATTTACAAATAAAAAAAAATAAAAATAAAAATTGCAATATGGAGGAATGAAACTAATAAAGGAGAATATTTGTAGCTCAGGGTTGACATGAGGAGTTCTTGGTGCTCTCTGAGCTAGCTTGTTTTCTTGCAGATGTTTCATTACCTTAACTAGGTAGGATCCCTCAGAAAAATAGCAATTCAAATGCTGGATAAAAGTCATTTCAATGCTGGTCTTCCCAAGGCATTATTAACTTGACGTGATCAAAGATTGTAAAAAAGTTTGAAGTTCAAAATGTATCCTGCCGTGGTGGAAAACTTCAGTAGTTTCAATAAGAAGAGAAGAGAAGAGAAGAGAAGAGAAGAGAAGAGAAGAGAAGAGAAGAGAAGAGAAGAGTTGGAAGGGACTTTGGAGGTCATCTATCCAACCTTCCTGCTTGAGCAGGAGACACTCTACTATTTCAGACAAATGGTTGTCCATTCTCTTCTCGAAAGCCTCCAGTAGAGGGGCATCAACAACAAGTGACATCATTGTCACCTTCAAGTGACAATGATGTCAACTTGAGGGTGACATCAGTAGAAACATCTCTTAGAGTCTTGCTGGTAGTGTCAAAGAAGACAGTGATGACCTAAAAGTAATGTAGGTAGGATGAGGGTAGGTGGGCTTTTGCTGAAATACAGAAAGCTGCCCTTCACCCTTACCCCTTCCCCTGCCAGTCAGAATCCAACATCAAGTCCAGAAGAAAGTAATAGCAAATGATTTCTATATAGTTGTTCAACAAAACATGCAGACCCGAGAACCAGATGATCCCCCTACTTACTGTAGGTCAAAAAGGCACTACTCAAATTACTGAAGAACTTTCAGACTTTCAAGAGTACATCTGGACATGATGATTTCTCTGGACTAAAGCTGAAAGAAATCTGGCCACTCATCTTGCCACTACTGAAATGGCAGTTCCTTGATTCACAAAGACAAAAACATGGAATGTGAAAGGCATGACCCATGGAAAACTTGTAATAGTCAAAGCATAAATGAAAACACCTTAAATAAGATGATTTAGGAAAAAATGAACTATTTATTTATTTTATTTTATTTATTTGTCGAGTACATATTAGATAATATATATTTTATTTATTTATTTATTTAATCGTATTTATATACCGCCCTATCTCCCAAGGGACTCAGGGTAAGTATAAGTATGAATTGAATACATAAAATGAATACAATTAAAGGGAACATTAGGATAGGGACGGTAGGCATGCTGGTGCTCTTATGCACACCCTTTACAGACTTCTTAGGAATGGGGTGAGATCAAGAGTAGACAGTCTTAGGTTAAAGTTTTTGCGGTTTTGCGATGAGACCACAGAGTCTAGTAGTGCATTCCAGGCATTAACAACTTCATTACTGAAGTCATATTTTCTGCAGTCAGGTTTGGAGCAATTCACTTTAAGTTTGTATCTATTGTGTGCTCGTGTATTATTGTGGTTGAAGCTGAAGTAGTCATTGACAGAGAGGACATTGTGGCAGATGATTTTATGAGCTATGCTTAGGTCATACCGAAGGTGGCATAGTTCTAAATTTTCTAAATCCAGAATTTCAAATCTGGTGGCATAAGGTATTTTGTTATGAGCAGAGGAGTGGAGGACTCCTCTTGTGAAATACTTCTGTACGCGCTCAACTCTATTAATATTCGATATACAGTGTAGGTTCCAGACAGATGAGCTGTATTCGAGAATTGGTCTAGCAAATGTTTTGTATGCTGTAATTAGTAGTGTAATATTACCAGAGAAGAAGCTACACACAATTAGGTATACAACCCTTAATGTCTTTTTGGCAATGTTGTTACATAAGAGATGGAGGCAATGATACCCAAAATGAACATGGGTAGGATAATTGCAAGGAGAATTCTTTGTGTATTGCCAGCATCCTCAATCAGAATGAATACCACTGCATAAATATGCATACTATTGAAGTTCACTGATTGCAAGCCTAGGTGATATATGCACTTCACTGTTTACTGAGCCAAATTATAGTTTTAGGCAGTAAGCCCTATGGAAATCCATTCAACGAGCCAAAGAAGGATTTGCAAACTGGCTAAAAGTTACTATGCCTCTAAGCCACAATCCTGGACTTTTTCAAACTGATTTTGCAACCAGAAATATAAGGAAAGGTTTACCTGGAATTTCTGCTTCTCTCCTTGTCCACCCATTCAGCCCTGAAAAAAATTGCTCTTGGCATTTTCCACAAAGAACTACAGTCAGCATCCCCAGGTATGTGAGGGTTTGTTTTTTTTCCTAAGCTCTTCAGAGAAGTTTCACTGCATTCTCATTTCTTCTCCTACAGAGACTGCCCAGAACTGGGTCACAGCAAAGCAAGGCCACTGCCAGAAAAGTTTGCTGTGGGCAGGGAAGCAGATTACCGGTACCAATTTTTGTGGGAGAATATATAAAACTGTACTTGCTGGTCTTCAGTCCAAGAACAACAGCACCATTTTCATTCCAAATGGCTGTAATTTGGACAGCCTTTAGGTGGCAGGATTTATGAAATCATTTCATAGTGTAATGAATCTCCTGAGAGACTGATAGCACTGTCAAAAGAAGTAGGTGGTAAATTATGAGAATCAAGGCTATGTAAATAATAAAAATTAATGCATAAACCCTTGGGCTGATTGTTAAGTTTTGAGGGGGGTTTCCTATACTTCCTATTCTCCAGTGTATTCTTTGAATTCTATATTAAAATTGTATGATTTGCACCATGAATTAATTGAGTGATGTTTATTAATTTAGGAGTGTGGCTTGCTTCGCTGGATCTACTGTTTGCTTGTTTACAGTATAAACCTGCCATGGGAAATGGTGTTTGCCTTCTTCCCTCCATCACCTATCTGCTGGTTCTTCAATAGAGCTAGCCAGTCTACTGAGCTCTATACCTTAATAATGTCCCATTTGGGTTTTAATGTTTCTATGGGGCAAATATAAGAGACTCATGTTTTGTAGTTCTACCTTGCTTTATTATTGTTTGGAAGTTCTAAATAAAGCATTCAGATCTGCATTATTTTCTCTTTGGTTCTTCCTGACTTCTTGTTATTCTGCCATAAGGAAGAACTTTGTTGGGGTATTCTTAGCATTTGTGTGAGAGAGAGTGAAAGATGTATGTTTGCAACTGATAACAGACTCTTTAGTTATTGCCATAGTAACTCACTGTGCTAAGGGCTAAGGTCAGAAATCATGGCAACAGCTATTGCTTTGAGCTCCAGAAAGAAAGAACTAGCACTCAGACTGTGGTGCAGAAGCTAGGCTGCTCAATTCAGACAGATGAGCTAAAATAATAACAAGCTAAATAGACTCATATGGGTCTATTAGAAGCCCTGTATAAACATGATTAAGTGAATTTTAAAAAAATGATTATGGAAATGATTCCTGAACTTAACCATGCCACAAATTTAAGAATTCACCAATTGCTGAAAACCCAGACTTGTCTGAGGGCAGCAACGCTACTTGGCTTTGTGGCTGAGGCAGTGCAGTTTATGTCAATCTCCTTTCCTCTTGACTCAAGAATAGCATGATAGCACATGAATGTTTTCCTGCTCATAATCCCTTGGTATGCCTAATGTATGCAAAAGAAAAGCCAAGGAGCTACGAAAGAGGTAAGAGAATTGTGAGGGAAAAGTGAGGGTAAAAAATCTATATGAGTTTAGAATTAGTTGTACGATATGCATGGGAAGGCAAAGGATGAAAAACTGTCAGGAAAGTATCAGGTACAGATGAAATATCTACTGAATTGTTGGAGCTGTTGGAGAAGATGAAGTTTAAGTGCCAACAGCTCTGTATCAACAAATACAAAACCGGATTTTGTAGCCCAGAGCTTAGAAAAGATTGTGGGTTCTATACCAAACAAGGTGTGCATTTAAAAAAAAAATACAGTCATTTCTCATCCAAAGTTTTGCATATGAAAAAAAGCTGTGTATGTGGAGAAAAAAATGCCAGATGAATAGAGAAGTTTCATAAAAGGTAGTGGGACATGAGATAAGTCAAATTACCCAAGGTGGGTAATGGGTAGGACAAGAGAATATAATAAGAGATTTATCTTCACTTAATTCACTACAGTGTTAAGGTAACATATTACGTAGAACAGTCTACTGCAGCTTAATGGACATGTCAGGACACTTGATTATTCTTCTGAACACTTATAATGAAGGAAATTATAAGTAAATTATGAAGGAAAAAGTATTGCAAGAACTGAATTTAGAGGGGAAAGGGAGTTCAAAATAGGAAAAGAACTGAGACAAAAACAACTGTATTTACTTAAGCAGTGAATATGATTTTTAAATGGTGGGATTACATGGGATGAAAGTTAGAATCAAACTAGGAAACTGAAACAACAATTCAAGACATTCAGATGACACTACTGTACTTTGGTACCTAGAAGTAAGGAAGATGTATTTGGACTGGCACTCTCAACATTTCTGACTACCATGGCTTTTGGCATACAGCTTGTAATTAAAGATGGGTTGCTCTTCTCTTTGTCTTTTACCCTCCTTGCCACACAGAAGAGTTGCTGCCACCCACTTCAGACATTAGAAGCCTCTCTTCCAGAATATGAGATGGTTAAGATGTCTGGAAGTGAAATCAATCCAGTCTGCTTCCACTCATCTCACTTTAAACTGTTATATGAACAAGCAATCTAGTTACATAGATGGATTGACCTCTTAAAGGTAAAGAAATCCATTTCATTCCACAAATCCAATTAGAAGTAAAGATTTATTAGAGGAAAGATAAAAGAGGACAGTGGAGGTAAAGGGGGAAAAAATAAATACAACCCAGATCGTAAAGCTGATGGAGCTATATCCATATACTGCGATAAAACGCTCTCGACTAGCAAAGTTACTGAGACTCCTAGTTCAACCATCTATTAGATGCTCCAGTGAGATTGTCAAAGGCTCCAGAAACAAACAAGTGTGTTAGGAAAACACAGGAAGCTAGATGACTTTGACAGATGTTTCTCTTCCTGCAGTGAGCAATAACACATGGTGCACAAGAAGAATGTGTGTGTGTGTGTGTGTGTGTGTGTGTGTGTGTGTGTGTGTGTGTGTGTGTGTGATTTCCAGTGAGGAGTGAGCAAAGAATCAGTGGCCTTCCTATCAGGCATGTTGGCATATTTGCAAAAAGTTAAATAACTATTTTAGCAATCCAGTGATTTCAAATCTGTCAGGCTTGGACTGTCACAGAGCTACAAAGGGATATCTGTACTTTAGCATCAACTGAAGCAAACTTTATTAAAGTAGTTGAGGTATCAAAGCAGATTTTAAAATGATGAAATGATATAGGAATGAGATGTGTGGGCCTTCCAGATATTGGTGAACTCTCAGCAACCTTCGCTGTTAACTGTGCTGCAATATCCTGGAGGATGCAGGTTCTGCACTCTGCTTTAAGGGTATTAGACAGTCAAAGTATGCAGGCTCCATTATTCAAATTGTCGAAGCCCAAACCTTTGATACAACTTTTCCATGTATCCCTCATATTCAGTGGAATTATTCATAAAACAAGGTATTGTCTTGATAAAGTTTAAGTGTGAACAACTGTCAATAAGATTTAGGGAGTGGATAAAAAAATATTCTCCTTGCAGCAACATCATAATGGAATTTCTGTCTGATTTAGAATAGCGTAGAGACTTATCTGAGAAAACAGGTTGTACCGATGGGTGAAATTTAGTCTGAATGCATGAAAATTGTCTTTTAAAAAGTTCTAATTCCCCCAGGTCCTAGCAGAGGACCATTGCTTTTATTGGAAATTGTTATTTTTGAGGGTTGATAGTTTTGAATCTAGATCAGTGTAGTCAGCACCTGTACATACTGCAGTGCCATCAAATTTATTGTGATATTTGATGCAGTGATCAACTGGAGAAGGAAATGGCAATCCACTCCAGTATCTTTGCCATGAAAACCCCATGGACAGTACCAAATGGCAAAAAAATATGATGCTGGAAGATGAGCCCTTCATGTCAGAAGGTGTCCAATGTGCTACTGGGGAAGAGCAGAGGGCCAGTACTAGTAGCACCAGAAAGAAATTTAATTCAGATGACTATCAGGTTTACTACTGCGGGCAAGAATCCCTCAGAAGAAATGGAGTAGCCTTCATAAGCAATAAAAGAGTAGGAAAATGTTGTGCCTTGTCCTCCCTCCTCTCCTCAGCCGGGCCCCTCCCTCCTCCTGCCGGGCCTGCTATCAGATTCAGAGTCTGATAATGAAGAGGAACGGCCTGGTATGCCTCCAGCCCCCAGCCCTGGCACCATGCCCGGACAGAATGTCAGGAATGAACAAACAAACCTCACTGCTACAGCGTGTGGGCATGAAGCCAGCCACTTGCTAGAATTGCCGGCAGCAGATCCAGAGGAAGGGAATTCACAGTGGACGGATCTCCGCTTCTGGAGATCTGAGAGGCGACGTCAGCAGAAGGAAGGGAGGGGCAGGCCTGGATAAGTGCTGAGTCATGGAGCTACACCCCGTGGCCTATATAAAGGATCTGCTTTTTGGCATTCCTTGAGTCAAGCAAAGTCTCATCTGGTTTGCTGAAGTCACACCTTGGATTCCTGCCTGCCCTGAGAAATCTGAAAGGAATTTGGCAAAGCTGCAGAGGCTTCGTGGCCACGCTTGTTACAGACTTCCCAGACCCGGTTGTCGGAGGGGGAGGGGGACACAACAGAAAAGCAGTACTGGATACATCCATGCCCCGACACCGGCCTCACTTCATGGCTGCAGCACCAACACACCCCTCAGCCTCCTGCTCCATTGTGGCTGCGAGCAAGCAGAAGTGGACCAGCGGCCATGTGCGTTCCTGCTGCACATGGCTATTAGTGCTACCACTGCGAGGCAGATGTCGAGGCATGGATGGCCTGACTGCAGGGGCCCTGAGGTAAGCTGGTGTGGGATACATAGGGCAGCCCCACCACCCTGCTGCCATGGCACTGCAAGCAACCAGATGGAATCTATGGGTAGCCAGCTGCACAGGTTCTTAAGAAGGGTTTGTTTTGGCGCACACATAAAATATGCTAGGGATTATTTTTGGGATAGGTCTTATTTTCAGGGAAACAGGGTAGTACAAAATAAATAAATATTTGTTTCTTAATCTATGCCAATATAACAAATTATGTTTGGTACCATCATCAGAGATTTGCACAAAGGAAGTGACGATATTATCTTTTTCTTCATCTCTGCCAATCAGGCAACTGCATGGGATTGTTAAAGGGATGGATAGGTGCCAAATGATGAACCAGAATTGCAGGCTCATACTTGTGGACAGTATGAAAGATAACCTTGACAGATATATGTAGAATATGTTGCCTAAGCAGAAGGGGCTCAAATATTTTCAAGTCCATCACAAGATAACATTTGGAAGCCACTCAGACAGATGTCTCCTTAATACACCAAGCTGTAAAATGGGGGAGGAGGTACAGTATGATCAGGCTTGCAAGAGTCTATTCTTATAACCAATCTTAATAAAAGTAGTTTTAGTCTTCCTGTAGAATTTATTTCAAAGTCTGATCTACTTAGTGAGGCTGAAAATAATGCATGATTCTTTTCCTTTTATAAGTACATGATAATGTCACATGCATCTACAAAAGGTGCACATTTTTAACTAAAGCAATGGTTCCTATGAATGTCTCAGCTGCTAGTGATTACTATCAAAAGTTCTTTGCTTACATTTGAAGGTTTTGGAAGAGATTTTTGCCTTACATTGAAATGTTCCAAACTTTTCCCCATGCAGGGCTCGTGCACTTTTTCTATAACTTTAAATTGTTCCACACTGAGCTTTCTGTTTTCTCCAAGTAATGAAGTCATGCTAGTGAAAATACTTTTAGAAGTATACTACTTGTTCATGCTGCTTAAAAAAAGATGCATTGGAGGCTTTGTTCCAGTTTTGATCCAATGGCTTCTCTTTGGTTTTTGTCTGAGATTATTGTTTATTCTCTTTCAACTTCTTCCTTATTTGCCAATAAATAATCTCGTCAGTTCATTTCAATCAGAGTTTCATGTAGATCATTTCAGAGTTGGCACCAGCTCAGGTTCTGAATGAGTTGCTGATGGCAAGCCATCAATCGTTGGTATTGATGTTGTTGGATTTGTTTGTGGCATCTGACACTGTTGATCATCAAATTTTACTATCATCTTGGAATTCATTAGGTGCTGATGATTCAGCGTTTTGTTGGTTTCAGTCTTATATTTCCTCGTCATACTTTTTCACTTATGTGGAATGGTTTTTCTTCTCAGTTCTTCCCAGTATTACCAGTTTGAATTGCAGGTACAATTTAAACAGCTACAACCAATTCTTAGCCTGATTATATTGAAATGTATGTTAATATATGTTCTAGTAGATTAGGCAATTAGTTTTTCCATATGTCAGAGTTGTTTCTTCAAGTTTTAGAAACTTCTCCCATCTAGCTCCAAATTTTTGAAATCAGATTCACCTTGAATTGCATTTGAAGTCTGATCTTGACAAGTTTCCAGAAGTAATTAGACCTTTCATGCTAAGGCTGAAAGAGAGAGATGAGCCCAAGGTCACGTAGCTGGCTTTGTGCCTAAATTAGGACTAGAACCCATGGTCTCCTCAGTTCTAGCCTGGTGCCTTAAAACACTTTTTTCGGGACTTTATTCAGCTGTAGTATCCACTAACATTTAAGTTATAGTAGAACTAGAGTTCTATAGTGTTTATAAGATTTATCTCTGGATCTATCTATATGTTTACATCTCTGTTTTATATTATCTTTTGTTTTTTATTGCTGTCTGCTTGTATTGCAGTTAGGAATATATATACCAGACAGAAGCACAGCACTGGGATATATCAATGCTATGCCTGGTCAGAATTGAATCTACCTGTCTGGTCCATTATTCAGAACCTCCCTATCCCGTCTTCTCCACCAACTTTGTAAACTTATTGGGTCATGGACAAGATAACAAGCCTTCTGTATAGCAGTCCCAGAATATTAATATTATTAATAAATAAATTAATATTATCTTGCCCCCAAAGAAACATGTGGCCCCCACTTTGCTGGTATTTTGAAAATTAATGACACACGTTTTATTCCAGTAAGCCTTTAGCTTCAACGGATTGATTGAAAACATCCATTTTGGGTTCCATATGAGATTTTATTTTTACATTGTTTTCCCTTTTATTTATTTATTTTTATTTATTTTTACATTGCTCAGAGGTCTTTGGGATTGGAGTGGGTTTATAAATACTGAAAACTAATTAAATAATATATTATTAGAAAATGCTTTAATTATAACAGTTTTTTGCTTGAAGTCGATTGAGTCATTAATCTATACGTACTTAAAATAACCCCTAAAGCAAAACAACAACAACAACAACAACAAAAACAAATTATCGATAACAATAAGAAAGTTACAATCCACAAAATTCCAAACTCATTGCACGACCTATGGTCATTAGCCGTGGTTATACCTATCTTTAAAAAGGGAGACCCAAGCCTAGTAGAAAATTACAGATCAATCTCACTGTCATCTTTAAAGTTATGAAATCACTGTAACAGCATTGCCAAAAAAGTAATTAAGAGTTGTAACCTAATCTTGTGACACTTCTTTTCTGGTAATATTGTATTGCAAACTAGGGCAAACAAACCTTTGCCAGACCAATTCTTGAATACAGCTCATCTGCCTGGAATCCACAATGTATATCAGACATTAAGACAACTGAGCGGGTCCAGAGATATTTCACAAGAAGAGTACTCCACTCCTCTACTCACACTAGAATCCCTTATGTCACGAGACTTGAAATTCTGGGCTTGGACAATTTGGAACTGAGCCACTTGTTGTCCGATCTAAGCATAGTACACAAAATTGTCTGCTACAACATCTTCTTGTCAACATCATTCAGCTTCAGCTTCAACCACAATAATACATGGGCAAAAAATCAATACAAACTCAAGGTAAACCACTCCAAACTCAATTGCAGAAAATACAACTTCAGCAATAGAGTGGTCAACGCCTGGAATGTTCCACCCAACTCTGTTGTTACAGCCCCAAACCCCCATAGCTTCAACCTCAAACTGTCTACCATGGATCTCACCCCATTCCTAAGAGGTCCGTAAAGGGATCGTGCATAAGCGCACCAGTCTGGCTACCGTCCTGTATTACTGTCCCCATTTATCTGTACTTACTTCCTTTGTTTATGTTTATGTTTATACCTATACCTGCTATCTTGTACATGTTTGACAAACAAACAAACAAACAAACAAACAAACAAACAAACAAACACCATAATCCAGGCACTAAAATTGCATCCAAAAATAGATGAAAAGTGTTTTTTGGGCCTTCAAAAAACCTCATCCTCCTTGAGCCAGCAAATAAGCGTAAATTGCCCTTCTGCAGTTTTTTCCCTGACTGAGTGCTGAAGGGCCAACAAAATGTGATAAGCCAAAAATTCACATTTGGGTGCTTAAATCATGTTTATTACTGTTTTAAAAACTTAAGACAGCAAAAAAGTGTGACCAGATTATAAATTAAATTATTAACAATATTACAAATAATTTTCTCTCTGTGTGTGTTTGTACTTTCAGATCATTGCTGACTCCTGGCAATTTCCAGGAAAATCTCTTGCTTTTTTTTCTGATGCCCTAACCACTATTTCTTCAAATGTTTTATGCCTTCTAAGCCTCTAATCTTTGATGGTGATATAACCTTGCTCATGTTGACTGATTTTTAATTGTGTGGTTTTCTTTTCTGCTAATTTGTGTGATGAACTAAAATTTCAAAAAAAGAACCCTACAATTTCAAAAAAGCCAACTATGAACTTATAAACACCGACCTCTCATATCTTGACTGGCAAAATCTATTCTCAACCTATATCACTGCTGAAGACCATTATAGATTTTTCCTACTTGTAGTCAATAGAGTCATTAAACTATATGTACCACAAACCACCACCAAAATCAGAAAAAACAAATTACCCATATCAATAAAAAAGCTCCAGTCCAAAAAAAAATCCCTCTGGCAAAGAAACAAAACTGGCTATGAAACCAACTTCAGAAACCGCTACAAAAATATATGCAACCAAATAAAAATTGAATGCACCAATTACCACACCAAACAAAGAAGACCTTCTGCGCACAAAATCCAATCATGCTTTTTATAATTTTGTGAACAACAAACTTAAAGACTCGAGAGCCATCCCACCACTAAAAGGATCTAATGGCAAAGAATATAATGATGAAACAGATAAAGCAAACCTTTTTAACACATTATTTGGCTCAGTATTTGTTAACAGTAATGGCTCATACCCATCATTCCCCAACCGTACCATCAATGAGTACAATGACCTAACACAAATAGATTTCACAGAAGATAATGTCAAAAAGGCCCTTCGCAAACTCAAACCATCTCTATCTATTGGACCTGATGGTCTATGTGCATACTTCTTAAAGAAGCTTTCTACTAACTTAGCAAAACCCCTAAGCATAATCTTTGAAAAAGCTTTCACGACCAGCTCCCTTCCCAAACTTTGGTCACTAGCCACGGCCATCCCTGTCTTCAAAAAAGGAGACCCCAGCCTAGTTGAAAATTACAGACCAATCTCTTTATGCTGCGTCACCTGCAAAGTAATGGAATCAATCATCAACCAATCCATTACCCTCCACCTAGAAACAAATAACCTACTCTCTAATAAACAATTTGGTTTCAGAAAAAAATTATCCTGTAATTTGCAACTTCTACACTGCAAAAATTTATGGACTACAAATCTTGATCAAGGCAAAGCAATAGATGCAATTTACATAGACTTCTGTAAAGCTTTTGACTCTGTAGTACATGACAAACTTCTCCTTAAATTAAAATCCTACGGCATCTCTGGACCCCTCTACAATTGGATAACAGCGTTCCTGTCAAACAGACAACAAGTGGTCAAAATAGGCAGTGCCCTATCAAATCCTGTTCCTGTCAATAGCGGCGTTCCCCAAGGCAGCGTTCTTGGACCAACACTCTTCATATTATACATTAATGATCCCTGTGACCATATTATAAGCAATTGTGTTCTCTTCACTAACGTTTTTTTTTTTTTGCATTTATATCCCGCCCTTCTCCGAAGACTCAGGGCGGCTTACACTATGTCAAGCAATAGTCTTCATTCATTTGTATATTATATAAAAAGTCAACTTATTGCCCCCAACAATCTGGGTCCTCATTTTACCTACCTTATAAAGGATGGAAGGCTGAGTCAACCTTGGGCCTGGTGGGGCTTGAACCTGCAGTAATTGCAAGCAGCTGCTGTTAATAACAGACTGTCTTACCAGCCTGAGCCACAGAGGCCCTTGTTAAACTATTTAACACTACCAACAATACAGCTACCCTTCAAAAAGACCTTAACTTTGTGTCAGAAACTTGGCAACTCCAAATCTCAACCAACAAATGCTCTGTCTTACACATTGGAAAAAAGAATCTGAACACTAAATACAAACTCTATGGACACTACCTTATAGATGACCCCCACCTCGTTAAAGACCTTGGAGTTTTCATATCAAATGATCTAAGTGCCAAAGCCCACTGCAACTACATTGCAAAAAAGGCTTTAAGAGTTGTAAACTTAATCTTGCATAGCTTCTTCTCCAGAAACACTACACTACTAACCAGAGTATATAAAACATTTGCTAGACCAATTCTTGAATGCAGCTCGACTGTTTGGAATCCATACCACATTTCTGACATCAATACAATTGAACGTGTTCAGAAATATTTTACAAGAAGAGTTCTCCACTCCTACGAATACAACAAAATACCTTATGCCACCAGACTTGCAATCCTGGGTTTAGAAAATTTAGAACTATGCCACCTTCGACATGACCTGAGTTTAACTCATAGAATCATCTATTACAATGTCCTTCCTGTCGAAGACTACTTCAGCTTCAATTGCAACAATACACGAGCACACAATAAATTTAAGCTTAATGTGAACCACTCCAATCTTGATTGCAGAAAATATGACTTCAGAAACAGAGTTATTAATGCCTGGAATGCACTACCAGTCTCTGTGGTCTCTTCCCCAAAGCTTTAACCAAATCCCCAAAGCTTTAACCAAAAACTATCTACTATTGACCTCACCCCATTCCTAAGAGGTCTGTAAGGGGCGTGCATAAGAGCACCAACATGCCTACCGTTCCTGTCCTAATGTTCCCTTTGATTGTATCCAATTTCATATAGTTATTACATACTTATGATTATATATATGTTTATATATTGTATAGTTATTTCTTGCTTATGCTTATATATAATGTTGTGACAAATAAATAAAAATAAAAAATAAAATAAAAAATGAATATAGAGATGTGGACTGTAACTGTGATTTCAATATGGCCTTGGTGTGTGTTTCTTCTTACATTGTATATGTTTTAATGCTGATGTGTTAATGTTGTTTGGGTTTATGATGCTTGGATTTATTTTTTGTATTTTTATTTACAGGACCAACTTGATAGACCGAATTCCAAAGAGAATGACTCATCTAAAAGATACATTTCTATATTTCTGAAATGGATAAAGTCTGAAATGGTATAGAATTTCCTGTTTGAATGGTGGATTGGACTAGAAGACCTCCAAAATCCCTTCCAAGTCTGTTATTGTGTTATTATAGCTTGGGTAAGAAAGAGCCAGAAAGAAGATAGGGCAATGAAGGTCAAAGCAAGTAAGCTAATAAATGGCACCTAGTTTGATTTTTCTGTAACTTTTTATTTCATCAAAGAGAGATTAATTGAATTAAATGTATATAAAGCTCTATTTACTTGGCAAAAGGACCAAAGGTCACATTATCTGGGAGACATGCAGTATGGTTACGTTGAGCACTATGCAGAAGAGAGGTGCTCAGTAAAACAATTAAAATTAAAACTGAGACCTGACAATTGCCTTCTTTCTTCCAAATCTGGAATCAAAACTGCCATCAGAAAAGCACTCAGCCGTTAAGTGTGGAGAGAAAAGAAAGAGAAACAAGGAAACTACTGGAGTTGGTATCTTATACAGTACAATGACATTTATGGGACCATGAATGTCAAAATATCAGGTAGAAACAAATATATCCTCACATTTATAGATAATATTACAAGACTCACATTTCATTACTGACTCAGAAGAGTCAAGTTCTGGAGCAATTTAAAGAATATTTGTCTTTAGGAAAGACCACTGTGGGGAGCAAACCTCAAGTATTACATAGGCAGTGGGGATCAATATAGAGCAGGGAACATGCACAGAAAGAGCAAAGGAATTCATAGTGGCCCATCTGCAAGACCAGAGGGATGTTGCAAGGAGGAAAATCATGAGATAATGAGGTGTAGTCTACAACAGGGGTCTCCAACCTTGGCACCTTTAAGCCTAGTGGACTTCAACTCCCAGAATGCCCCAGCCAGCAAAGCCAAGGTTGGAGACCCCTGTTCTACAAGATGCAGGACTGGTAGATAAATACTGGGGAGAAGCGGTTAACCAAATCCATCACTTCTAGACAGATTCCTAATGAAAGCCACAGATGCAACACCACAGCTTTGGTATAGAAAGAAACTTTAGATTTAGAAAGATTGGCTTTCGCACAATGTTGGAAAAGTCAAAAATACCCTCTGAAGATTTAATAATTAAAAAAGTATTGGACTGCGCCAAAATGGACAAAATTACTCTTGAATTGAAAGGATTGATGGATTCGGATTTTTACGTAATATGGGAGAAATGTCCTGCAATACTGCATTCTAACCACTGTGCCATTACGGCTCCTTTTAAAGTGTATGCATACATGTCAAAAGAAAAAGAAAAAAAGATCCTAGCTGAACTGTAGGAAGGAATGGTGACTGGATATTCACAACATTAGAAGGGTTATATGATTCTAGGTATCCAACTTTGCTTATCATGTCCCGGCAAACAATGAGCCAACCGCACATCCTTGGCTGTATGGCAGTCAGAAAGGTAAGTGAGGCACTGCAGCACCGGCACACTAAGTATTCCAACAAAGGGGCTCCACTATAAAGGCTGTCTTACGTTGTCAAGAAGGAACAAGTGAAAAACTCCACATGGAATTTGGACAGCAGAGGAATGTCAGCCAGTGAAAGATACAAATAAAGAAGAAAGGCATCCCAAGAGGACCCTGAAATGCCTAGATGCACGATATTCAAAGTGGAGGACTGAATGAAATTAAAGTTGCCCATCAAAATAGATGAAGACAGATGCACTACTAAGCCTTTGCCCATACACTTTTGATTTATTATGGAAGCTGTGCCTCAATATACAAACATAAGATGATATGTTGATTTTATTAAGTCATATCTTCTTTTGCCCTCAAGTTCTAATTTCTCCATTTTTATTCATATTTTTTCCCTTTCATTTTTTTTAACTATTTCAATTTTTATCCTAACATATTCAAATATATTCGGGGTTGCCTTTCTTCCATTTCATCTTTCCCTTTTCACAGCAATCCCTTCTCCTCCTCTCACTCCTTTCCCTTCCTCCTTTCTTTCTCCCTCCTTTCTTCTCTCCTCTCCTACTCCTTCTCTACTTTCCCTTCCTTTCTCTCCCTCCACCCTACTTCCTCCCTGTCTAACCTTCTCTCCTACTCTTATTTCCCCTACCTTTCCTTCTCTCCTCTTCTTTCTCTCTCTTTCTCTCTCCCTCCCTCTCCCTTTCCATCTCTCTCCTTCTTCTTATCTCTCTCCATTGCTGTATTTATTTTCATTATTTCTGGTGCCCAGGCAACTCCAATTTTCTCATTTATTATGCATATTTCTCAAACCTCCCCTCCTATATTTTAGTTATTAACATTGTCTTCAACTTATTCCATTTATATCATACAATCAATTAATGCAGCTTTCCATCTCTTATTTTCTTAATGTTTTGGTTCACTATTCAATACTTATTCTTTTCTTTCAATAGTATACATCATTTACTAACATTTCAATTTTATTCCCTTTTACATCTTAATTTCAATCATTTTCACTTATAAACCATGCTATCTTTCACATTTCATCTGCTAGATTTTCCATTCTTTTATATGTTTAAAATTTATTCTCTAATTTCCATTATTTCAGAAAGAAAAGAAAATTTTAAAAAAGCAAGGAAATATTAGGAAATGAATAAAAACTATGAAAAAAGAATATTTTGGCAAAATCTGTAATTAAGTAAAATGTATTTGAAAATATTGAATTTTATAAGATATGATATGATCAATACTCCATCCATAAATTATGTATGTATGTATGTAGGGGGGGGTGACTAAAAAATCAATAAAAACTTGTAATACAAAAGACAATATGTTGGAAGTCCAAATCCAATAGCAGTAACTCTTTACCACCTCAGCACCTCATGACCTGCAATTGAGAGTTAAAGATTTCTCATTATCCCTTTATCTGTCTAGCATGCTATGTGCTCTTTGTCTTTGAGGTTGCTAATCTGAGGTCACAACTCCTCACGTTCTCCCCAAGCATCTCCAAGCCTCTTTGACCTTTTTGCTACTGTAGGATATAGTTAGTTAGGTGCTAGGGTTTGCCTTACCTATAACGCATTTCTTATAAATACCTCTTCTTTCTGTTATAGATATGGCATAGATATGCTTAACTAAACATTGCTGAGATCAGGTTTCTGTTGTCAGGAAATGCTTAGATCAGCCCCTTCTGAAATGCTTTGCCTCCAACAAGAAGGATGGTCCACTAATAATGGGAGTTTATATAAAGCTGGGCAAAAGAAAGACAATATGCCTCACTCCCCTAAGATAATACCAGGGGTGCTTTCAGCAGATTCTGACAGGTTCTGGAGAACCGGTAGTGGAAATTTTGAATAGTTCAGAGAACTGGCAAATTCCACCTCTGGCTGGCCCCAGAGTGGGGAGGAAATGGGGATTTTGCAGTATTCTTCCCCTGCCACACCCACCAAGCCACGCCCACCAAGCCATACCATGCCACCCAAGACACGCCCACAGAATAGGTAGTTAAAAAAAATTGAATTCCACCACTGGGTAATGCCATTCAACTTACTCTATTATAGTCCCCTCCCCTGCCTCCTCTGAAACTTGAAGAGATTTTGGTTGTACTTCCAGGTGTTTAGCAACTTTTGCAAGTGATTGAAAAGGAGCCTGTAAGAGATTGAAGAAAGCTGTGGAATATTCTTCAAAGACAAAGGTGGACACTATGGCCCCTTTGTGACCTGTGGACTTCAACTCCTAGAAGTTCCTGCTGGCTCAGGAATTCTGGGAGTTGAAGTCCACAGGTCATGAGGGCCCATAGTTGCCAACTCCTGTTCAAGAAAAATCATGTTGACTTATTGTAGTGATGAAAATAATTGCATTCTCCCCCCCCCTTAGTATGGAGTTCTTCCTTAAGGCAAAATAAATAAAATAAATAATGTAGGCTGCTTTCCTAAATCCAAATTCTACTATATTTATCTTTGTTCTTTGTTTTCATGGAACCAAGAAGTTACAAATATAATGAAACAATTTAAAAAGCTGCTGTCTTGGTACCTTTTCAAAGGAAACGTAAATATTTGCAAAAAGTATTTTATTTTGTAAATAATATTAGTAAAATATGAGGCATTTAATGCTCATTAAAATATAAGTAAATATTTATCTGTATGGAAACTTATCCTTTATTTTTATGAGCATTTTTCTCCAGCAGAAGACTCTGAGAAATTCCTAGCAAAAAAAGAGATTATCCGGTCATAATTCATAGAGGAATATAACATAGGCAGTTATAATCTTATTTCCTAAGACTATAAGTGTGAGAACGTAGAAAGGAAAGCACATGTAATCCAGTGTTTTTCACACTATATGCTTCATTTCAGAAGCACAAGGATCTCCATCAGTGGAATCTCCTCTAACATTCTTCCCATAGTTAGCATACAATATTAATGAAATCTCAGAAGATCATTAGTAATAATTGAATGGTCACTTCTCTCAGTTTATTGTCAAGGGGAAAGGAACTGAATTGCATAATTAAATTACAGTCACTGTGGATGCAGGTTTTTCTGTTTCTCCCAGAGACAGCAATTAATTTAGTCTTTGATTAACAGGCATAAAATGAGTGGGAAGAGTCAAACCAAGGATTTATTTTTTTTAATGTATCGCATCCTGTCTTCCTCCTGCTCGTTTTCCCCTAGGCAGAAAATTATTTTATAGCACGGAATCGAGTACCCCTGCAGATGTCTTGCTCCTAATGTGATACCTTTAGCTTCATTTTTAAAACAGCCACTTGACCAAAGTAGGTGACTGTTTAAAGCACTTTCCAAATGGTGCTTTTTAACACCAACACTTGAGGGGGTGGGGGGAAGTCATGTAACCTTGTTCTTATGCTATATGACAATTCCTGGCTTCATCATTTGTTCTCCTCCCAACCTATGGTGCTTTTTAGAGAACCTGCTGCACTCTAACTAAATTAGTTTGCTTGCTTGAACTAAACATTTCACAGAGAACATCTATTATGCCTCTTCTTTGTTTCCTCATTTCTAATTTTTTTCCTTTCATTTGAGACTAAGCAATATGCCTTTGACATTACATAAAGCTAGCTCACAGTTTATACAGCTTTTAGTTAATCCCAACAAGGATATTACTATGGATCAGCACAGTGGCCTACATATTCACTATGGCCTATATCATCTTGTAATGTTTATGATTTAAAAAATAAAATAAAATAAAAATAGAGGATATCAATAATCTTCTAGCTCAAGGTCATGTTCAGATGTCTACTAGTTCTTGTCTCCTGAATATTGCCATGCCTTTTAATCTGATCAGAATGTGGAACCTCAGAAATTATAAGAGGTACAAGTACCTTTTCGTGTCATTTGGTAAAACACAGAAAAAACTTTAAAGGGTGGTGTTTTTTTGTTTTTTTTAGCCATATTCCAAGTTCATAAATAATTGGCTGCATGTATACAGTGCAAATTAAAAACTGCCTGGGAGGTTTATATATTCAGTTGCTGGATTTTCACAATGTCTCATAAACTTTTATATTTATGGCCAAACAGAATGTTCTAAAATAAAGGTTCACTCAAAATACTACTCCAATAAAAATATAAGTTTGTTCCTTATATTTTAAAGGAGACCTAAATAAAATGGAAAAGTTTACAGTTCCCAAAACAAAATAATACCTTTCCAATGCAAGATTAAAAATCAGCAGTAAAAATTTACCTGCTTGGTGCCATCGTCACCTGAAATGAACCTGAATTTAAAAATGCTCCACAGAGAAGAATTAGGAAAAGTAGACAGAAAAAAATTACAGATACAAAAAAATTTTCTACATGTGCAGGTTTCATAACTTTGTCAACCACAATTTTCTACTTCTATTGGAACCAGTTCCAGAGATTTATTTTTCCTACCAACCATGATATATGACACACACATAGCATATACATATTAAAAGTGGTCACAGTTAAAAAATGGATAGGTACAGGAGAAAAAAAACCTAATTAAATACTTATGAAATTAAGTAACTACACAATGAGTTCTTTCCACTTCTAACATGAAAGGATCCTCTATAAACAAAAATTTTCTCATGCACATATACTACAGTATTACATGCATACACAGATTGGGCTTAGGTGGCTATAAAAGACGGAATGAATTAATTAACCCAATGAGAGAGACTCTGGCAAAAATCTAAACTCAACAAGCATAAACCTTTGCTCAGTTTATCTATAGTAAACTTAAGAATTTAAGAGCTTGCATTCCCTAGCTCTATGTGGACAGCAGGGGTGAAATACTCCCAGTTCGGACCGGATCACCTGATCCGATAGCAATGGCAGTGGGTGGTTTGGAGATCTAGAGACATCTGTGTCATGCTAAGCATGCAATTATAGCAAATAAATAAATAAATAAATTATGGCAATGAGGTGTACAATAGAATTTGATGGCTACAGTATGGTCAACATAAAAAATGAACATCGGTAAGAATCACAATAAATGAAATAAAACCGCCCCCCTCTTGAACGGACAGACGGATGGACGGACGGATGGATGAATGAATGAGTTGGAAGGGACCTTGGAGGTCTTCTAGTCCAGTCCCCTGCTGAACTAGGAGAACCTATACTATTTCAGATAATTGACTGTCTAGACTCTTCTTAAAAACCTCCAGTGATGAAGCACCCACAACTTCTGAAGGCAAGCTGTTCCACTGGTTAATTGTCCTCACTAGTAAGAAGTTTTTCCTTAATTCCAGGTTGCTTCTCTTTTTGATTAGTTTCCAACCATTGTTTTTTGTCCTGGCCTCTGGTGCTTTGGAGAATAATTTGACCCCCCTCTTTTTGTGGTGCCCCTCAAGTACTGGAATACTGCTATCAGGTCACCCCTAATTTTTTTTTTAATTTGAATTTATATCCCACCCTTCTCCGAAGACTCAGGGCGGCTTACAATGTGTTAAGTAATAATCTCATCCATTTGTATATTGTATACAAAGTCAACTTAATTGCCCCCAACAATCTGGGTCCTCATTTTACCTACCTTATAAAGGATGGAAGGCTGAGTCAACCTTGGGCCTCGTGGGACTTGAATTTTTCTTTTCTTTAGACTAGCCAACCCCAAATTCTGCAGCCGTCCTTTATGTTTTGGTCTCCAGGCTTTTGATTATCTTAGTTGCTCTTCTCTGAACTTTTCCCAAAGTGTCAACATCTTTTTTTGTAGTATGGTGACTCTTTCTCCCTATCAAGAAAAAAAAAAAAGGAAGCTGAGCTTTACTGCATAGAAGTGAAAATTTAGTAAGCACATGCTGGCATAAAAAGTGTGCTTCTTTGCATATATGTTGACCATCAGGAGGCAGTATAGCACTGGTTTTATCCTACTTGAGACTCATCAGATGTACACAGCCATTGATCTTTCCATGGGGACCGTGTGTTAGGAATTGAACTTATGGATCTGTTGTGTCTTCGGCTCCCAAACCTGGCCTCCTGACAGAGAGTGACTCAGAGAGTGAGGGGCAAGAGCCGACAGGGCTTCCCTCTGCAGGACCTTCCTCTCTGGCTCCGCTCCAGGTTCCAGAGGCAAGCCAGGTGGAGGAGATGACGAGGCCTCTTTCTCCGCACCTTCCCCCTCCCAGGCAACGCCTCGAGACTCAGCTGCTGACAATCAGTCCTGGTTAAGTCCCAGGCATTGCAGAAAGGAGAGGTGGGAACAACAAAAGAAGGGGTGGGGCAGCCTAGAGAGTGCTGAGTCACAAGCCACACCCCACAGGGTATAAAAGCAGGAGGACCTGCTCTATAGCTTCTTATGATGAACAAAAACTGACTCTTGGAAACTTTGGCTGCAATATTTCAAGACTAAGATTTTGGCTTCTGGATTTCTGTTTATTTCTGAACTCTTGGTTGCACTGCAGTTACGCTGGCTTCTGAGGAGATAAGAGAACTTGGCAGGCAATCGCAGGTTCATTGCCAGAACTGATATCTGTCGTAGGAATAAATTGCTGGCAGATATAATCAGCTCGCATGTCTTCTTGGTTGTGGTTGGGGGGGGTGGACAGAACAGGATCACTGCACTTTAAATGAATGTATACAGTGTGTAAACTTCAGGAGCTATCCAGATTTGGATGCTGCAGCGGTGTTGCAAGAAGAGATACACAAAGTCTATCTTTAAAATGGTATAACCAGCCCAGTTTGCTTTTCTTCAGCTTTCAGACTTCAGACAGATGTACGGATGTTATATTGTGTGATGCTTTCGTGTATGTGGTTTTTACATGACTGGCAATGAAAGTCAGGTACATTTCTCGCAGATACCTGACCCACAGTTCTGTACGTTCCTTTTGCAGAGAGAAATGCTGAATATTCATTTATGTTAGTTTCTTTGGTTAAAAAAAAAAAGATACCCAGACAGGCAATCAACAATTCTGATTTGAATTCAACGTCTTCTAACAAGATCTTTTTTATTATCCTGTGTCAAATTGTGATATAGGCTCTGTTCTGCATAAAGATAAAGATGTTAGATGTTTTGCTGTTGTGAATTATGAGCAGTGAGTTTGGGGATTAGGAGGCAATGAACTCACAAATGAGAAGAAAGTAAAACATGATTCATTGAATAAGGCCAGGCAAATAACAAATATTTAAAGGGAAAATATTACAAGGGAAAAATACAAAAGAGGGAATCATAGATCCTTTCAAGCTTTCCTCTTACTGATCAGAGAACGACAATGAGTGAAATCCCATAAGACTAATGGACTACTCTCCTAGGATCAAATGTGTGTTGAGGTTCTGCCTCTAAAATAGCGGTTCTGAACCTGTGGGTCGGGACCCAGTTGGGGGTCGAATGACGATTTTCCAGGGGTCACCTAAGACAATCGGAAATATGGGAAGTATACTTGTGAGTTGAAGAATCGCGCTCCAATGGTTGACTTCACAAGCCAGCTGCAGGCTCTTCAAATCGCTAGCCGAATTCGGCTTCAGGCGTGATCAATTAAAGAAGAGAGAAATCTTTGCTCTGATGTCTCCCTCTCAAGCCAGCTGCAATCACTCCCAATTGCTAGCCTAATCTGGCTTCAGGCGCGATAAACTTAATAGGGGAGGAGTCTCTACTTTAATGCCTCCGTCCTCAAGGCAATCACAAGCAGTTCAGATCGCTAGCCAATATGGCTTCAAGCGCGATAAATTCAAAACGAAAATAATTTTACGGTTGGGGGTCGCCACATTGTATTAAAGGGGTCGCCATATCATGGGGAATTGTATTAAAGGGGTCGCAGCACTATAAAGGTTGAGAACCACTGCTCTAAAAGCATTTTCAACCTTTCTATGATTATTTCATGGTTTTAACTGGAAATTTCTATTGTTTGTCTTTACTTATTAGAGCTAAGAAATGATTTTTCATACAGTGCCAGCTTTGCACATTTACCCCTCCCCTCCTTCTTCCAGGTGTCTGGCTATGTAATATAACATATTTTTCACTCCATAAGACACACTTTTTTGTCTCCCAAAAGTGGGTAGAAATAATAATAATAATAATAATGTTTTAATTTGTATACCACCCTTCTCTCGAAGGACTCAGGGCGGTGAACAGGCAAATAAAATACAAAACAGAAATATACACCATAATTAAAACAACCCTTAAAAAACTGATTCAAGTATGCCAGAAATTTAAAATAACATTACACCCCGTACAAATTACAACAATTTAAAACCCACAATTAAAATTTAAAAATTTAAAATCAGGCCAGTCCAGCCATATGAAATAAATAGGTTTTAAGTTCGTGGCGAAAGGTCCTAAGGTCAGGTAGTTGTCGAAGCCCGAGGGGAAGCTCGTTCCACAGGGTAGGAGCCCCCACAGAGAAGGCCCTCCCCCTGGGGGCCGCCAGTCGACATTGTTTGGCTGACGGCACCCTGAGGAGTCCCTCTCTGTGGGAACGCACCGGACGCTAGGAGATAGAGGCCGGCAGTAGGCGGTCCCGTAAGTAGCCCGGTCCTAAGCCATTGTCATGTCCCACTCCTCCGCTGACGGCCGGGTCAGGGAAATCCGAATCAGGCTTGCCTCTGCAGCTCTGCCCAAAGTCCTAGCAAAGTCCTCAGAGCAGGCAGGAGACCAGAAAGTGACTTCAGCAAGATAAGTTCGACTTTGCCTGACTCAGAGACTGCCAGAAAGCAGATCCTTTATATAGGCCATGGGGTGTGGCTCCATGACTCAGCACTCATTAAGGCCTGCCCCTCCCTTCCTTCTGTTGCCTCCGCCTATCCAGTCTTCTGATGCGAGGGTCACTCCAATCAGCAGCTGTTGGAAATAAACTTTCCTCAGGCTCACATGCTGTGGAGGAGGGGGAGGGGTCTAGCTGCTCCGTTTGCCTGGGCATGGAGCCAGGGCTGGGGCCGGGGGGTGCTCCCTCCTCTGCAGCCTGCTTGGGCATGGAGCCAGGGCTGGGACTGGGAGGTGCCCCCTCCTCTTCAGCTTTTTTTTTTTTTTTTTTGTTTACATTTATACCCCGCCCTTCTCCGAAGACTCAGGGCGGCTTACAATGTATAGGGCAATAGTCTCATTCTATTTGTATATATTTACAAAGTCAACTTATTGCCCCCCCAACAATCTGGGTCCTCATTTTACCTACCTTATAAAGGATGGAAGGCTGAGTCAACCTTGGGCCGGGCTCGAACCTGCAGTAAGCTTGTCTGGGCATGGAGCCAGGACTGGGGCCAGGAGGCATACATTCCTCCGTGTTCGGGAGCAGATAAGAAGGCCCCGGCTGCTGTGAGAGCGGGCAAGACACAACAGCCATGGAGCGCTTTAAAGGTGGTAACCAATATCTTGAAGCGCACCCGGAAAACAACAGGTAGCCAGTGCAGTCTGCGCAGGATAGGTGTTACGTGGGAGCTCCGAACCACTCCCTCAATAACCCGCGCAGCTGCATTCTGGACTAGCTGAAGTCTCCGGGTGCTCTTCAAGGGGAGCCCCATGTAGAGAGCATTGCAGTAGTCCAGACAAGAGGTAACGAGAGCATGCGTGACCGTGCATAGGGCATCCCGGTCCAGGAAGGGACACAACTGGCGGATCAGGCGAACCTGATAAAAAGCTCTCCTGGAGACGGTCGCCAAATGATCTTCAAAGGACAACCGACCATCCAGGAGCATGCCCAAGTTGCGTACCTTCTCCATCGGGGCCAACAACTCGCCCCCGATAGACAGCCGCATCTGCAGCTGACTGTACCGAGGTGCCGGCATCCACAGCCACTCCGTCTTGGAGGGATTAAGTTTGAGCCTGTTCCTCCCCACCCAGACCTGTACGGCTTCCAAACACTGGGACAGCACTTTGACAGCTTCGCTGGGGTGGCCCGGGGTGGAAAAGTACAGCTGGGTATCATCAGCGTACAGTTGATATCTCACCCCAAAGCCACTGATGATCTCACCCAGCGGCTTCATATAGATGTTGAACAGGAGGGGTGAGAGAATCGATCCCTGCAGCACCCCACACATCAGGTGCCTCGGAGTTGATCTCTGCCCCCCTGTCAACACCGTCTGTGTCCGGTCAGAGAGGTAGGAGGAGAACCACCGATAAACGGTGCCTCCCAACCCCTCCAACCGGTGCAGCAGGATACCATGGTCGATGGTATCAAAAGCCGCTGAGAGCTCTAATAGGACCAGGGCAGAGGAATAACCCCTATCCCTGGCCCTCCAGAGATCATCCACCAGCGCGACCAAAGCTGTCTCCGTACTGTATCCGGGCCGAAAGCCGGACTGGAACCGGTCTAGATAGACAGCTTCATCCAGGTACTGGGGTAGCTGACATGCCACCACACTCTCTACAACCTTCGGCGTAAAGCGAAGATTGGAGACTGGCCGGTAATTCCCTAAAACAGCTGGGTCCAGGGAAGGCTTCTTGAGGAGGGGTCTCACCACCGCCTCTTGAAATATCTGTGCATCTTGTGGAGCAAATATTGCTGAATATTCGGCAATATTCGAAATATTCGGCCATTTTTAGCCTCCATGTACCCCATTTTCAGTCTCCGTGTATCCCATTTTTGGCCTCAATGCATCCATTTTTTATTTATTTATTTATTATTTTGATTTATATAACGCCCTTCTCCCGAAGGACTCAGAGCAGTTTACAGCCGAATAAAAAACAAAAATACAAAAATTAAAACATTATTAAAAAACTAATTCAATTTGGCTAGAAATGATTAAAACTCTAATAAAACTCTAATAAAAGCCCCCATTAAAACTATTAGGCCAGCCCTACGCGATGAAATGTCTTGAGAAATGTCTTGAGCTCACGATGAAAGGTCCGGAGGCCAGGGAGTCGATGTATCCCTGGAGGTAGCTCGTTCCAGTGGGCAGGAGCCCCCACAGAGAAGGCCCTCACCCTGGGGGTCACCAGTCGACATTGTCTGACTGATGGCACTCTGAGGAGACTCTCCCTATGGGAGCGCACTGGTCAATGGGAGGCAATTGGTGGCAGCAGGCGGTCCCGTAAATAACCCGGTCCTATGCCATGGAGCGCTTTAAAGGTAGTAACCAGCACCTTGAATTGCACCTGGAAGACCACTGGCAACCAGTGCAGCTTGCGCAGGAGAGGTGTTACATGGGAGCCTCGAGTTGCTCCCTCTACTACCTGTGCAGCCGCATTCTGGAACAGTTGGAGCCTTCAGGTGCTCTTCAAGGGGAGCCCCATGTAGAGAGCATTGCAGTAGTCCAGGCAGGAAGTGACGAGGGCATGAGTGACCGTGCATAAGGAATCCCGGTCTAGGAAAGGACGCAACTGGCGTATCAGGCGAACCTGATAAAAAGCTCCCAGTGACAGCCATCATATGCTCTTCTAAAGACAGCCGTACATCCAGGAGGACGCCTAGATTGAGGACCCTTTCCATGGGGGCCAATGACTCGTCCCCTACAGTCAGCAATGGAGTCAGCTGACTGTACCGGGAAGCCGGCATCCACAGCCACTCAGTCTTGGAAGGGTTGAGTCGATGCCTGTTTTTCCCCATCCAAACCCGCATGGCCTTAAAACACTGGGACATCACTTCAACGGCTTCGTTGGGGTGGTTAGGGGTGGAAATGTACAGCTGTGTATCATCAGCGTACAGATGACATTGCACCCCAAAACCATGGATGATCTCACCTAGCGGCTTCACCTGTGGCCGGTTCGTGAGGCGCCTCGTGGTCGAACTCTGCCCCCCTGCCAATACCGTCTGCGAACAGTCAGAGAGGTAGGAGGAGAACCACCAAAGACGGTGCCCCCCATTCCCAACCCCTCCAGCCATCGCAGCAGGATACCATGGTCGATGGTATCAAAAGCTGCAGAGAGATCTAATAGGACCAGGCAGAGGAACAACCCCTGTCCCGGGTCCTCCAGAGATCATCTACCAATGCGACCAATGCCATCTCCGTGCTGTACCCATGCCGAAAGCTGGACTGGAACGGGTCCAGATAGACAGTTTCATCCAGGTACTGGGGGAGCTGTTGCGCCACCACACTCTCAACAGCCTTCGCCACAAAACAAAGGTTGGAGACAGGACGATAATTCTCTAAGGCAGCTGGATCCAGGGAGGGCTTCTTGAGGAGGGGCCTCATCACTGCGTCTTTTAAGGCGGTGGGGAAGATACCCTCCATCAAAGATGCGTTGACAATTCCCTGAAGCCAGCCTCGTGTAACCTCCCAGGCAGCCAGTACTAACCAGGAGGGACACAGTCTCTGCACATCTGTTTTTGGCATCTGCATGCCTCATTTTCGGCCTCCATGCATCCCGCTTTCAGCCTCTGTGTGCCCCGTTTTTGGTCTCTACAAAAATGGGATGTGCGGAGGCTAAAACAGGACATGCAGAGGCCAGAAATGGGGCACATGGAGGCTGAAAATGGGATGCTCGGAGGCCAAAAATGGGAATGCATCTTATGGTCTTATGGAGCAAAAAATATGATACCTAGCTGAATTGTGCTAGGAAATGAAAACTGCATAGCCAGTGCTATCCAGAGGTGCAGTGGTGCAGTGATTAGAATTCAGTACTGCAGGCTATTCTGCTGCCTGTCGACTGCCTACAATTTGGCAGTTCAAAACTCACCAGGCTCAAAGTTGACTCAGCCTTCCATCCTTCCGAGGCCAGTAAAATGAGGACCCAGATGGATGGCGGCTCTGATATACTGACTCTGTAAACAGCTTAGAGAGGACTGTAAAAGCCCTGTGAAGCGGTATATAAATTTAAGTGCTATTGCTATAGGAAAATGGAACACTTGTTTTAGACAACTCTAGGGCCTTCAAGTTTTCTACATGAAGGAAAATGAGTACATACCACTACCAAACCATGTTCTTCACTATGACAAATATTTTACATAAAATCAATGTAATGACAGAATTTTAGTTCAGGTTCAATAATAATATGCTTGTAGATGCATGGCGATAAAGTCAAAGTTATTGAGGTTGAAGTATCCAAGAAGCTTCTTTTTTCATTGCTAACAACTGTAACTGCATCTGTAAAGGTGTCAGACAGTACACATGAAAATATGCATTATATATAACAGTATGCAGTTTATGCACTCATCCAAATAGCTGGAACGGAAAATATGCAGAGAAAATGTACAATGGTACACTTAACAAATAATTTATGATACAAACACCACTTCCTGATGAAAAGCTTTTAACTGACTTTTTAAAATGAAACTACCTACAGCATGTATTTATTTGACCATACAAGAAGATGTTGATTTCCCGGGACGTTATTCAAGCAGACCATACAATTATTATAGTTTATTATTACATGAAGCTGTAGCATGAACATGAAAAGAAGATTATGTTTAGGATAACATTTGAAAGACAAATTTGACTTGACAATTTGGAAGTGTAGCAGTTTGCCAACTACACTGAAATCTGGATGTAAAATTTGCCCTGAGACTTTGTCCTTACTCTGGAAATCTTTTATTAAATGTGCAGTATATGCCTCCTAGAACCACTGGGAATTGGGAGACATATTTATTTATTTGATTTTTGATTTTTTTTATTTATTTGATTTTTATACCACCCTTCTCCCGAAGGACTCAGGGCGGTGTACAGGCAAGATAAAACAATACAATATACAGATTAAAATACCATTTAAAAAACTTATTTAAATTAGCCTAAAATTAAAAATTTCCATACTAAAAACCCCGTTTAAAAATTGATAAAATTTCACATTAGATCTAATTTAAGCCAGCCCCGCGCGGATAAAGAGATGTGTCTTCAGTTCGCAACGGAATGTCCGAAGGTCAGGTATTTGACGTAAACCCGGGGGAAGCTCGTTCCAGAGTGTGGGCGCCCCCACAGAGAAGGCCCTTCCCCTGGGGGCCGCCAGCCGGCATTGTTTGGCGGATGGCACCCTGAGAAGTCCCTCTCTATGGGAGCGTACGGGTCGGTGGGAGGCATGTGGTAGCAGCAGGCGGTCCCGTAAGTACCCAGGTCCTAAGCCATATACATATACATTTAATAAATTACTAGTAGTTGTCATTTTTCGGTATCCTTGCAACTGACAAGCAAAAATAATTGGCATAGTTCATAGATGGTAATTTAAGAAACTTTTGATTGTGAGTTTTTATTTATTTATTATTTATTTATTTATTTATTATTTATTATTTAAATTTTTATACCGCCCTTCTCCCGAAGGACTCAGGGCGGTTTACAGCCAGATAAAATAAACATTCCTATTACAAAATAAATACTATTAAAATACCACTAAAAAACTTATTCAATTTGGCATAATTAAAATTTAGCAAATAATAAAACCCATTAAAACCCATTAAAACCCATCGATAAAACCCAATTAAAACCCATAAAAAGCTAACCCAGTCCAGCGCAAATAAATAAGTGAGTTTTGAGCTCGCGAAAGGTTCGGAGGTCCGGAAGTTGACAAAGTCCTGGGGAGTTCGTTCCAGAGGCGGAGCCCCCACAGAAGGCCCTTCCCTGGGTGTCGCCAGACAACACTGTCGCTACCGACGGCACCCGAGGAGTCCCTCTCTGTGAGAGCGCACGGGTCGGTGAGAGGTATTCGGTAGCAGCAGGCGGTCCCGTAGTAACCCGGCCCTATGCCATGGAGCGCTTTAAAGACGTTCACCAATACCTTGAAGCGCACCCGAAGGCCACAGGTAGCCAGTGCAGCCTGCGCAGGATAGGTGTCACTGGGAGCCACGAGGGCTCCTCTATCACCAGCAGCTGCATTCTGGACCAACTGCAGCCTCCGGATGCCCTTCAAGGGAGCCCCATGTAGAGAGCATTGCAGTAGTCCAGGCGAGGCGTCACAAGGGCGTGAGTGACTGTGCACAAGGCATCCCGGTCTAGAAAGGGGCGCAACTGGCGCACCAGGCGAACCTGGTGGAAAGCTCTCCTGGAGACGGCCGTCAAATGATCTTCAAAAGACAGCCGTGCATCCAGGAGAACGCCCAAATTGCGCACCCTCTCCATCGGGGCCAATGACTCGCTCCCGACAGTCAGCCGCGGACTCAGCTGACTGTACCGGGATGCCGGCATCCACAGCCACTCCGTCTTGGAGGGATTGAGCTTGGGCCTGGTTCTCCCCATCCCGACCCGTACGGCTTCTAAACACCGGGACAGCACTTCGATAGCTTCATTGGGGTGGCCCGGTGTGGAAAAGTACAGCTGGGTGTCATCAGCGTACAGCTGGTACCTCACACCGAAGCCACTGATGATCTCACCCAGCGGCTTCATATAGATGTTGAACAGAAGGGGCGAGAGAATCAACCCCTGCGGCACCCCACAAGTGAGGTGCCGCGGGGTCGACCTCTGCCCCCCCGTCAACACCGTCTGCAACCGGTCGGAGAGATAGGAGGAGAACCACCGATAAACGGTGCCTCCCACTCCCAATCCCTCCAACCGGCGCAGCAGGATACCATGGTCGATGGTATCGAAAGCCGCTGAGAGGTCTAATAGGACCAGGGCAGAGGAATAACCCCTATCCCTGGCCCTCCAGAGATCATCCACCAACGCGACCAAAGCCGTCTCAGTGCTGTAACCGGGTCGGAAGCCGGACTGGAACGGGTCCAGATAGACAGTTTCCTCCAGGTGCAGGGGAAACTGATATGCCACCATACTCTCTACAACCTTCGCCGCGAAGCGAAGGTTGGAGACCGGACGATAGTTACCCAAAACAGCCGGGTCCAGGGAAGGCTTCTTGAGGAGGGGCCTCACCACCGCCTCTTTCAAGGCGGCCGGAAAGACTCCCTCCAACAAGGAAGCACTCGTAAGCCCCTGGAGCCAGCCTCGTGTCACCTCCTGAGTGGCCAGCACCAGCCAGGAGGGGCACGGGTCCAGTAAACACGTGGTGGCATTCAATCTACCCAGCAACCTGTCCATGTCCTCGGGAGTCACAGGGTCAAACTCATCCCAAACAACATCACCAAGACCGCCCTCAGATACCCCGTCTGAATCGCCACAATTTTGGTCCAGACCGTCCCTAAGCTGAACGATTTTATCGTATAGATAACCGTTAAACTCCTCAGCACGTCCCATAGCGGGTCATCCCGCTCCCCTGGTGAAGGAGGCGGGTCACCAGAACAGGGCAGCTGGGCGGTTATCTGCCGACGCAATGAGGGAGGAGGCGTAGGAACGCCTCGCTTCCCTCAGTGCCACTAGGTAGGTCCTAGTATAGGATCTAACTAGTGTCCGATCAGCCTCTGAACGGCTGGACCTCCAGGAACTCTCTAGGCGTCTTCTCCGGCGTTTCATCCCCCTCAGCTCCTCGGAGAACCAAGGAGCCGGTTGGGATCTGCGCCGGGTCAGAGGCCGCAAAGGCACGACACGGTCTAAGGCCCCGGCCGCAGCCCGTTCCCAGGCTGCAGCTAGTTCCTCTGCCGTGCCGTGAGCCAGACCCTCAGGAAGTGGCCCAAGCTCCGTCCGAAACCTCTCTGGGTCCATCAGGCGCCTGGGACGGTACCATCGTAATGGTTCCGTCTCCCTGCGGTGTTGGGTAGCGGTCAGAAAGTCCAGGCGAAGGAGAGAGTGATCTGACCATGACAAAGGTTCAATGACTATTTCCTTTAAGTCCAGATCTCTCGACCACTGACCAGAGACAAAAATCAGGTCCAGTGTGCCTCCCCCGATGTGAGTGGGGCCATCCACTACTTGAGTCAGGTCCAAGGCCGTCATGGAGGCCAAGAACTCCCGAGCTACCGTCGATGGCGAGGCGGCAGATGGCAAGTTAAAGTCCCCATGACTAACAGTCTGGGGTCTCCACTGCCACCCGGCAAGCACCTCCAGGAGCTCGGGCAGGGCAGCTGTCACGCAGCAAGGAGCCAGGTACGCGACCAGCAAGCCCATCTGACATCTATGACCCCACCTCACAAGAGGATTCACACCCGGCGATCTGAGGTACAGTGGTCTCCCTCGGCTCTAGACTCTCTTTAATAGCAACCGCCACCCTCCACCCCTACCCTGGGCCTCGGCTGATGGAATGCACGGAAACCCGGTGGGCACATCTTGACCAGGCGCACACCCCCTTCAGTGCCCAACCAGGTCTCCGTAACGCCTATAATATCCGCGGCACCCCCCTGAATCAGATCATGTATTAGGGGGGCCTTATTGGCCACGGACCGTGCGTTGCATAACATCAGGCGAGGCCCAGGCTCTGAGGGTCTTGACCATCCGGGAACGGGAAAAGTCAGGATCGGGCACGCGATCGCCTGTAAACATCGAACGCGTGACCCCTATGTTGATCGATCCCCTTCCGCCATATCTGCCCCTCCCACTTACCGTGCAAATAGACTCACCCTCACACAAAGGAACACACTCCCCCATAACCTCCGAACCCATTTGATAGTCGCCACGAGCATGCGCTGGAACTGGTTTCCTCCCGACGGGCTACCCCCTCACCCACCCTAACCTCCCACCCCACCCAACACTACCTCCCTCCAACCCAGACCCGTCAGTTCCTACCCCCCCCTTAAAATTCCCATTAAAATTCCCTTTAAAAACCCTATTAAAATAATTAATTAAAAATCCCCTGAGTCTCCTATTTTTGGCATGCCATCTCTCGGGGTTCCAAAACCCGTCCTCAAGATGGACCCTCGATAATGTGGAGGGCCAGACCCGCGAGAGAGGGGAATCTCGCAGGGCAAGAAGGTCAGCCGCTGTAAATGTCCGCATGATAAAAGTCCGGCAAACGGACCCATCCTGGACCTGTCAAGATGGAAGTTGACGCACCAGGAGTTCCGAGTAGAAGACAGACGGGATATAGGTCTTGGGCGGTAGATGAACAAACCGCCATGATTAAGTCAGAGCTCCAACCCCTCTTCTCCAGTCCCGAGGGGTGGTCTATGGGCACAAAGGGGGGGGGAGAGGATATAGTCCTACAATAGTCAAGCTAGGATTGTCCAGGACCATCCTCAATTCCCCCACTGGGGACCAAAGGTCTTCAAACGATCCCCTTGCAGCCAGCCCATGGGCATCCTCAAGATGGTAAAGGTGCCTACATGGCCCGTGATCGTCCTTCAAGTTGACAAAGAGGACGAAACACGCGCCTAGTGGGCCAAGCTGCTCCACCGGCAGGCATCTCTCCAAAAAGTCCGGGGGGGGGGCAAAGGACTCAAAAAGCCCCCACTGACGGTCTATAGACGTCCTCCAGGTGGTAGCGAGGGCGTCCCCTGGACCCGTGGACAGCCTTCAAGATGACAAAGAAGGCGACCATCGGGCCTCTTTGTGGCCGCTAAGCCTGGCCTCCAGCTGGAATAGGCCACTCACCCGCCAGGTTTGCTGGGTCATGCCACGAATCGCCGAACCCAGTCAACCACCAACAGGCTAGGCCCTGGCCAAGCCGGTCCAGCCAGGCCGCCGCCACCGCCGTCACCGACACCGACACCGACTCTTCCGCTGCCGGGGGGAAAGAGCCTCCAGGCCAGGCCGCCGCCGCCACCGAAAGACTCGGCCGCCGCCGCCACCGTTGGATAAGGGCCAGGCTGCTCCCACACCGGCACCGCAGACGAGGGGGGACAAAGGGGAGAGAGGCTCTAGGCCCCTCCCAAAGCAGGGCCAAGCCAGGCCGCCGACCACCGCCGCCGGAAAGCCGCCGGAAAAACCGGCCGCCGCCGCCGCCGCCGCCGCTGGAAAAGCCCGGCCACTGCCGCCCAGCCAGGCCGCTGCCGCCCGGCCTGGAGAGGGCCGGACCGCTGCCGCTGCCGCTGTTGGAAAAGGCCCGGCCGCTGGAAAAGGCCGGGCCGCCGCTGCCGTCACCGCCGCCGCCATCGTCGGCCGCGCCGCCGGAGGGAGAGCGCTCCGGGACTCCTCCCAAGGGAACCCGGAGACGCCCTGCCTCAATTTGCCCAGCCTCTGACTCCCCGGACTCTCACCTACCCGGGCGGGGGGTCCAAGCTGTCAAAAGGACCCCCCCCACCCGGTCTGGCCCGAAATAGGCCCGTCGCCGCATCAGCTGTTCAGCGGTGCGGCCGCCATCTTGGACATGCGCAGTTTTAGCAGCACAGGACTTGTGTCATCCTCATCTTCCATATCCATATAGTAATGTTTGTTTTTCCCAGCAATTCAGTGGGAGAGCAAACAGAAAGGAGAAACAATGATATATAGTATCACCATCTAATTCTCTGGTGCACTTGAGATGGGCTTGAGATGGGCTTCAAGGGTATTCTCCCAGCCTTGTGACCTGATTTTTAAATTAATGTCTATCTTCAGCCTTAATTATTCAGTAGCAGACAGATTCTTCTGGATCAGATCCCCAGAATCCAAGGCTTTATTGCTGACTTATCCTAAAAAAAAAAAAAAAAGATACAGCTGTTTAAAGAGTTGTAAATAGGTGCTCTGTTGCATGCAGGTATTAAGGAATTAAAGTAATTCCCCTCCTGAGATTTAGGGAAAGCATTGGTTGTTGTTGCAGGAAGCCATTGGGGATTGCTGTGGTTGATCCCCAAAAGACTAAGTGATTAATTATATTGTTGAGAGGGTGTCCCTCAGTGCAGTAGGATTGATGATGTTATTAGATATTTTGCAGTGCATGATTTTAATCCTTTTTGCCAATGTACATGATTTAGAGTCAGTTGTAATTGAAGCAAGCATATAAGCCCAAGCAAATAAATAAATAAAGTCTCCATGGTTTTCAAAGTACCTTTAGAAATAAATCTAGTCTGTTACAAATATCCATTTGATTTTTTTAAAAAAAAATACTTTCACTCTTTCTATATAAAATTCTTTTTCACAATGAAAAAGGACGTTATCTCCCAGGTATAAATGGGAAGGATCATAAGATGATTTAGTCCAGGATCTTAAATAATCTAGATGCACCTCTGGACAAAAAGATGAAAGAATACTTTCCCCTCATTTTTCTCATTATTTTCATCTTTCTTTGTACTTCTGTATTTTATATTTGATAAACCAATAAAATATTTGAAAATGGGGGAACATAAACTAGAAGCATTCTGTGAAAACAACTAATTATCCATATATTACTGAATCAGTAATTAATTTGGTGGTAGATGTGGTAGTGCAATGGCTTAATGACATTGGAACTGCCGGCCAGAAATGGTCAACACCAGTTCGAACCCAGCTCCATGAGACAGGTTAAGCTCCTGCTGTTTGCTCCCCAGCTCCTACCCACCCTGCAGTTTGAATGCATCAATATTGCGAGTAAATAAATGGGCACTACTTTGGTGGGGAAAACCTAGCTATGTTTGTGTGTGCAGACAGCAGAAGCCAACATTGGACCTGGTTGGGTGCAAGCAATACCACATGGGGCAAGGCGAGATGAGATTGGTGGAGGAGCCCAGAACAGCAGCAAAACAGTGCTGTTAGTCATCTGGTGTAAGCTACTTCACCCCCTGCGGTGCACCAAAGATCAGCATGCAAGCGCCGAATAGAATGAACTAGCAATTTAGGCTGTCAGGACTGCATTGTGTCAACATTTGTAGATTTCTATGACACTGTATGCCATATTATAAATAATAAAATAATAATTGGTGATGGATTTTTTTATTTTAAAAAGTCTTTTTTTAAAAGAAAAAAATAAATGGTCAATATTTTTTTTTAAATTAAGCTGCCTGGCAGCACTTACATGTGAGTTGGGTGCCTATATCAATTTGAAGAAAAGAAAAAAGGAAGGAAGGAAGGAAGGAAGGAAGGAAGGAAGGAAGGAAGGGAGGGAGGGAGGGAGGGAGGGAGGAAGGAAGGAAGGCTCATTACAGAAAAATGTAATGAGCTTTAAGTGAATATATTTACTGAGTTTTTTTGTTGACTTCATTAGCGTTTCTCATAAAGTTTCAATTCAAGAAGGATAATTGTCATAGTTTTATGATGTTACTTCCCTTAAAAATAGTTTGCATTCATTATTACCTCTCTCTGTGTGCTATTGCCCATTTATCTCAAGATTAATCTGATGGGTGGAATAGATATAATATTTACAACTGTAAAACTTGAGAATTGAAATTCAAGGATTTTCTTTTAAAAAGAAACGATTGTACAAGATTTCTGTACAAATGTAAGTTCCTGAAACAAGTGTTTTAGGGAACAGATGGTTGCCAAGTCCCATAAATATTCATGAATACTTTTATTTCTGTATGCCTTCCCATGGGGAATGCCATGCTTCAGCTTGCATGGGCATCAAACGGACCAGTAAGGAGCTCTATCTGCTGTGTTGCAATAGAAATTGAAAGTAAATATTGAAAAAAGCCTTTCTCGTTTTTGTTGTGATATTTATTACCCAACAGCTGTTCTTTAAAAATCTTGGGCAGAGATTTTATCAGGCCTAATAGAGGTTGCATTTTCAGAGATAAGTAGAATTTTTTCCTTTTCAATTTTTCATTCATGCAGGTTCTGTAATTAAGCACAGTTTACAATTTTGGAATGCATCCAATGATTTGTCTGCATCATATGATTTTTAGTATTCATTTATGCTATTCAAAAAATAAAAGATATATTTTATATATGACTAGCTGATAACCGGGCATTGCCCGGGTATTTATTTATCCCAATCATGTATTAGACAGGAAGAGCAACTTCACTCTGAGCCCTGATTTCAGTGAGAATTACATTAGTTAGAAATGCTTTCCCTGTGCCCCTGGAAGCATCAAGTAAAATGATACCACACTGTTGTTTTGCTAGCTGATCCATGATCATTTGGAATGCTTTCTTCTGATCTTGAATTAGAAGTGGCTTCTTGTCCACAATATATGCACTAAGCTGTTCAACATTGTTAGTTTAGTTTAGTTTAGTTTAGTTTATTTAGATTTTTATACCACCCTTCTCCCGAAGGACTCAGGGCGGTTCACAGCCAAAATAAAACAGTGCAAATATACATAATAAAAACAATTATAAAAATCTTATTAAATATCAGGCCAGATTAAAACTGTTAAAAACATAAAAACCCCAAATAATTTATTTATTTTATTTATTTATTTATTTATATTTATATACCGCCCTATCTCCCTAAGGACTCAGGGCGGTTCACAGGCAGTTAAAACACATATAAATACAGATTAAAAACAACAATTAAAAAACTTATTCTATAGCCTAATTTTTAAAACAATATAAATAATAAAAACCCCTTAAAACCAATTTTTTAAAATCTAATCCAGTCCCGCGCAGATGAATAGGTGTGTTTTAAGCTCGCGACGAAAGGTTCGGAGGTCCGGAAGTTGACGAAGTCCTGGAGGGAGTTCGTTCCAAAGGGTGGGAGCCCCCACAGAGAAGGCCCTTCCCCTGGGTGTCGCCAGACGGCACTGCCTAGCTGACGGCACCCTGAGGAGTCCCTCCCTGTGAGAGCGCACGGGTCGGTGAGAGGTAATCGGTAGCAGTAGGTGGTCCCGTAAGTAACCCGGTCCTAAGCCATGGAGCGTTTTGAAGGTAGTGACCAAAACCTTGAAGTGCACCCGAAAGACCACAGGTAGTCAGTGCAGTCTGCACAGGAGTGGTGTTACATGGGAGCCACGAATGGCTCCCTCTATCACCCGTGCAGCTGCATTCTGAACTAACTGGAGCCTCCGGGTGCTCTTCAAGGGGAGCCCCATGTAGAGAGCATTGCAGTAATCCAAGCGACAGGTAACCATAGCGTGAGTGACCGTGCATAGGGCATCCCGGTCCAGGAAGGGGCGCAACTGGCGAATCAGGCGAACCTGATGAAATGGTCTCCTGGAGACGGTCGTCAAGTGATCTTCAAAAGACAACCGCCCATCCAGGAGGACGCCCAAGTTGTGCACCCTTTCCATCGGGGCCAATGACTTGCCCCCAACAGCCAGCCGCAGCTGCAGCTGACTGTACTGGGGTGCCGGCATCCACAGCCACTCCCTCTTGGAGGGATTGAGCTTGAGCCTGTTTCTCCCCATCCAGACCCGTATGGCTTCCAGACATCAGGACAGTACTTCGACCGCTTCATTGGGCTGCCTGGGGTGGAAAAGTACAGCTGCGTATCATCAGCGTACAGTTGGTACCTCACCCCAAAACCACTGATGATCTCACCCAGCGGCTTCATATAGATGTTGAACAGGAGAGGCGAGAGAATCGACCCCTGCGGCACCCCACACATAAGGCGCCTTGCAGTCGATCTCTGCTCCCCTGCGAACACCGTCTGCAACTGGTCAGAGAGATAGGAGGAGAACCACTGATAAACGGTGCCTCCCACTCTCAAACTCCCCAGCCGGTGCAGCAGGATACCATGGTCGATGGTATCAAAAGCCGCTGAGAGGTCTAATAGGACCAGAGCTGAGGAATAACCCCTGTCCCTGGCCCTCCAGAGATCATCGACCAACACGACCAAAGCCGTCTCCGTACTGTATCCGGGCCGAAAGCCGGACTGGAATGGGTCTAGATAGACAGTTTCATCCAGGTATTGGGGTAGTTGGCGTGCCGCCACACTCTCTACAACCTTCGCCACAAAACGAAGGTTGGAGACCGGAGTTCTTTTCTTGTATGTAATCTGCATGAAGTATGTCATGTCAGTCTCATAGTGGTGCAGGCAGGCCAAGTTGCAGTAATATTTTTTGGATCATCAAAGCCTTGTTGAAAATGTCCAGACCAAACATAATTTCTAATGTTGGATTTTCCCCCTTACCATAGGGAGCCCCCTTGTGGAGTACTGTGAAGCTGTTACCATGACAACTGCACTGTGCTGTACAGTAGAAGCCATTTTAAGGCAGTGCAGTAGAAGTCATTTTAAGATGCAACAGACTATATCTTAACAGAACACTACCACCCCGAGGGGTGTTCGGTGTGTCTTACTTCCACAGTATTTCTTTCCAGAAAGTAAGTCATCTGTGTACCAAGTTCAGTTGAAATTGCTTGAGGCTTTCCAGAGTTATGCTGGAACATACATACATACACACACAGATAGATAGATAGATAGATAGATAGATAGATAGATAGATAGATAGATAGATAGATAGATAGATAGATAGATAGATAGATAAAAGGGAGGTGGTTTTCTCATGTGGCAATGTAAATGCATATGTGCTGCTTCTCACAAATATATAGTTGTCCCTTGAAAGAATGTAAGAAAACTTTTATAAAATATTGATTAAACAGAAAAAATAACATTTGATGATAACCATAAAAATATTGAGGAAAATAATTACAAATAAAATTGAACCCACTCTTCCATAGCAAAAGATCTATTTAGAGCTCCTTTTTGTATCCTACATTTCTCACTGATCATAATTGTTGGAAATTGTTGGCAGTGTTTTGAATTTTCATTCAGGAAGTTCACAATAACTATAGTAGAAGTAAAATAGGCAGAATACCACCTATGCCCTCATCCAAGAATACCAAAAAACTTTGTAATGTGCCTCGCCTGCTTTTTATTCTCAGCTTTATTGCAGCAATTATCAGAATTTCTAAATTTTAAAGCTCTTGAGAATTAAAAGCTTGCCATCCCTCTCCTATATAAGACTGCATTTTCTCAGATTTGTGCCATTTTTCAAAATTTAATTCAGAAAGCCAAACTTATTTGATTCAGACATTTGATCCAATTTTTGAAAAATCATCTTGATTTAATTGGTAATCTAATTAATTTTCAGAATGATTTCTCCAATTCAGATAAGAGAAAATGTATCAGTCTGCATTCACAAAAATTATGTAAATCAGTCCAAATTGATTCAGAGATATCCATTTTAATTTAGAAATCCAATTCATTTCACAGATCTAATCACACCTTTAACTAATCAGATTTATGAATCAGATCTTTGCAAATTCGTTTTGGATAGTGGTTACCAGTACTATGAATAATACTCTAAACATAACTTCGTTATTTAAAAAAAAACATATAAACAATAAAACAGATACTAAGTATGATTGCAACATAACATTAACATTTGTTATTGTTACTAGCAAAACAAGATACCATTCATGTTACTAAGTACTATTTAGTTCTTACACATGAGCACAAACCACAAACACTATAAATTAACAAGGAAATCAGTAAAAATTAACTGTCCTACTTTAAATTAAATCAGGTTCTGAAAGTTTTATGAGCCATGAATAGGAAAGCAACATGACATTAAGTTTTTCCCCAAAGGTAAATTTGACATGAACTGTATAAAATACTGTTTTTTAATTTGTGAGAGCTTTATACAACCTAATGGCAATCAATGTAAAGCTGCAATTAAAACTGTCAGTTATACGAACAAACTCTAAATTTCCCTCTTGGAAGTATGAATTTGAGGTGAAAAGGGTATTTTGTTATTCAGTCCTGTTTCTTCTTTAAATAAAGCATAACCTAAAACAAGGTTAATGTTCCACCACTTGGTTTAATTGACAAAAGTGTGTGCCTTAATTAAATAAAATGTTCACATTTACAATGTATTTAAAAAGAACATTATGATGAATGGGCTAGGATATGGTTAACTTTAAATTGACTATTGACTGAAATAACTTAAAAGAGAATAGTATATGTATTCAAAGAGAATTGCTGCTAATATGAAAAAGAGATTGCTGAAGATTTGAAGAACTTTACAAAACCCGCAGAGAATATAACTGTAATTATTTCTGGACTCCCCACAAGGGAGGAGGCAGTGGCATAATACGTAGGAGAAGAGATGTAAGGTCTGGGGTCAAAACTCAACCCAATCTAACCTACCTGGAAATGGGCACTGGGCATCTGTGACACTTAAAAGCTTGTTATCCTTAAAACACAAGCACAATGATGACCATCCAGAAAGCTTGCTGAAAAGATCACAATGACTGACTCCTTTTCTTTACATAGCACTTGCACTACATATAATAATTGGGCGGGGGGAGGCAGGCAGTTTAACTGTATGGCCACCATCTTTATTTTTTTGACACTCAGAAATACTGACCAATAACAGCTGTAGTCCCATTTTTTGACCAACGGATGTACCGAGGACTTTGCAGCCAAACTTCAATGACAATATTTAACTTCTGACAGTACATTTGTTCCCCCTTAAGTCATATAGATAAATTAAACTTCTGGGAGGCGTAGGCCACCAATTTTATACTAATCTATTCAATCCTTTAAACCAATTGAAAAAAAAAGAAGCTGACAAATATCACTATATGAACTTCCTTGGTGACAGCAAATTTCAGCTATTGAAAATAAGAGAGCAGTATCAAAATGCAACACTTGGTGGAATAAGAATTCCTCAACTTGCACCAGAGATGTCTTCTCAGAAAGTCTCCACCTCTTTGATTCCTGGCTTATTCAAGTTTACCAGATGGACAGCTTTGTCCTGGAATTCTGTTTTTACCTCAGGAAAGAGAAGAAAGGAAGAGTTGATCTTCCCATTCTTTTCTTCTGAAGTGGAAGAAAATATCATTAAAAGAAAATTGGGGATTGTGGAGAATGGCTCTTCAGGAAATGATTCAACCTCTCTGTAGAGAAGGTATTGCATTTTGGGAGCTTTATCTAGATCAGGGGTGTCAAACTGGCGCCCCATTGGCCATATGCGTCATGCGCAGGCCACACCCACCCCAGCTCCCCGAATGGGAAAAACATCCTGAAACGTCCTGTGATGCCAATGTGACATCATGAATTTGACACCCGTGATCTAGATAGTTATAATAGGACTTAGGTCTGCCATTTCACCTTAAATGCTAATGCCTTTAATAGGCCTGTCTTTTTATTCTTGATTTCAGAACTTAACGTTCTGATTGGTTTTTTATTTTTAAATATTAACAGTTTCAAGTTGCCTTTTGACCTTTCATAATGCACAGGATGGCTTTACACTGTAATTTTCATGTTTACTAAAGATTCTGTAAGAGCTTTGAATTGATTTGCAGCACAAATTTTAATCTGTTGTGTGTTATAGTTTTAAAACTCCTATAATGATACTGTCCAAATCCTATTCTTTTTCAACATTCCACTTCCAACTTCACATAACTATACATTTGAGATATGAAATCTGCCTTTTTCCACAGTGATAAAGACCTCATCAACAGATCTTTGACTTTTTCAGACATTTTGGAGTGATTGATTAATACCAAATCTATAAACTATTTAATTACTAAGCTCCAGCATACTTAAACCTTTTTGGCGTATGCATCTGTTTAGAAAGATAATAAACGACTTGGGAGCAAAGATTTCACCCTCATAGATCAAAATGTAGCAGTAGAGTTCTTCTGTACAGATCAATACACTGCTGCTTGGAAGTTTTAAAAAGTACTGTGGGTTTGATAAAACTGAGCTGCCAGACCATGAAAAATATGCAGTGGTATTTATATTTCTCTTCAGGAGAACTGCTTTCACAAATGAGTCATAGTACTTATAATTACAAAGTTAAGATGTTATTTGCACACTTTCTTGCCAAAAGGCCTGTGTAATTTTACCAACATCTCCCAAGATTTATTGAGGATGTCCTCTAAAGTGAATTTCATTCTAAATACATGGCAGTGTTGAAAGATTATACATTTTCATCCAATTGTCTGTAGTACCTATTTATTTATTTATTTATTTATTTATTTATTTATTTATTTATTTATTTATTTATTTATTTATTTATTTATTTATTTTGTCACACAGTATATATAAGCATGAAATAATTATACAATATATAAGCATATATATGAGTATGAGTATGTAATAACTATATTAATTGGATATAATGAAAGGAAACAATAGGACAGGAATGGTAGGCACGTTTGTGCTCTTATGCATGCCCCTTACAGACCTCTTAGGAATGGGGTGAGGTCAATGGTAGATAGTTTTTGGTTGAAGCTTTGGGGATTTTGGGAAGAGACCACAGAGTCAGGTAGTGTATTCCAAGCATTAACAACTCTGTTACTGAAGTCATATTTTCTGCAATCAAGATTGGAGCGGTTAACATTAAGCTTAAATCTATTGTGTGCTCGTATATTGTTGCAATTGAAGCTGAAGTAGTCTTCGACAGGAAGGACATTGTAATAGATGATTCTATGAGTTAAACTCAGGTCTTGTCGAAGGTGGCATAGTTCTAAATTTTCTAAACCAAGGATTTCAAGTCTGGTGGCATAAGGTATTTTGTTGTATTCGTAGGAGTGGAGAACTCTTCTTGTAAAATATTTCTGAACACGTTCAATTGTATTGATGTCAGAAATGTGGTATGGGTTCCAAACAGTTGAGCTGTATTCAAGAATTGGTCTAGCAAATGTTTTATATGCTCTGGTTAGTAGTGTAGTGTTTTTGGAGAAGAAGTTATGCAAGATTAGATTTACAACTTTTAAGGCCTTTTTTGCGATGTAGTTACAGTGGGCTTTGGCACTTAGATCATTTGATATGAAAACTCCAAGATCTTTAACAGGGTGGGGGTCATCAGTAAGGTAATGTCCATCAAGCTTGTATTTAGTGTTTAGGTTCTTTTTTCCAATATGTAAGACTGAGCATTTGCTGGTTGAGATTTGGAGTTGCCAAGTTTTAGACCATTCAGATAAAAAGTCAAGGTCTTTTTGGAGGATAGCTGTATTGTTGGTGGTGTTAAATAGTTTGACATCATTAGCAAAAAGAACACAATCACTTGTAGTATGGTCACTGAGATCATTAATGTATAATATGAAGAGTGTTGGTCCAAGAATGCTTCCTTGGGGAACGCCACTTTTAACAGGAACAGGATTTGATAGAGCATTGCCAATTTTGACCACTTGTTGTCTGTTTGATAGAAAAGCTGTTATCCATTTGCCGTAGGATTTTAGTTTTAGGAGAAGTTTATCATGTACTACTGAGTCGAAAGCTTTACAGAAGTCTATGTAGATTGCATCTATTGCTTTGCCCTAATTAAGATTTGTAGTCCATATGTTTTTGCAGTGAAGAAGTTGTAAATTACATGATAATTTTTTTCTGAAACCAAATTGTTTATTAGAGAGTAGGTTGGTTTCTAGATGGAGGGTAATGGATTGGTAGATGATAGATTCCATTACTTTGCAGGTGACACAGCAAAGAGAGATAGGTCTGTAATTTTCAACTAGGCTGGGGTCTCCTTTTTTGAAGATAGGGATGACTGTGGCAAGTAACCAAAGTTTGGGAAGGGAACTGGTCGTGAAAGCTTTTTCAAAAATTATGCTTAGGGGTTCTGCTATAATAGTGGAAATCTTTTTTAAGAAGTATGCACATAGTCCATCAGGTCCAATAGATAGGGATGGTTTAAGTTTGCGAAGAGCTTTTTCAACATTATCTTCTGTGAAATCTATGTGTGTTCGGTCGTTGCACTCATTGTTGGTACGATTGGGGAATGTCAGGTATAAGTCATTACTGTTAACAAAGACTGTGCCAAAGAATGTGTTGAAAAGGTTTGCTTTAACTGTTTCATCATTATATTCTTTTAGTGGTGGGATGGATCTTGAGTCTTTAAGTTTGTTGTTCACAAAATTATAAAAATTATAAAAAGCACGATTAGAATTTTTACGCAAGAGGTCTTCTATCCTCTAGGAAAGCTTATTCTGCAGTGAATTTGTTAAATTATTGTGGGATCACATCTTTTTTTACTTCAGCTGTCAACTATTCACATTTACCTGAGAGTAAATTCCACTGAACTGAGATAGTAGAAGTCCCTACAAAGCATATATTAATTGAATAAGTTGTAGGTTAAGAATTTTCTGGGTTCAGCCCCACTCAGGAGGCTGTGGGACAGGAAAGTTTAGTTTTATTCCAAAACATTCTTTGGTGTGTTCTGACTTGAACTGTAATCACCCAGTTAGTCATTTGCTGCAAATGCCATGTCAAAAGAAATGAGGGACTTTTCACATCAGCTCAGTCAGTTCTCCAAACATAAAAGAAAAGGAAAAAAGGAGAAAGGAAAATGTAGAGCACTGAAAAAGCAAGACAGAACACAGATTTGATCTACCTCATCAATCTGCTACCTGACTCTCAGATGAAGAGAGCTTCCCCCGGGTTTACGCCAAATACCTGACCTTCGGACATTCCGTTGCGAACTGAAGACACATCTTTTTATTCGCGCGGGGCTGGCTTAAATTGAATTTTATTAATTTTAAATTCTTATTAATTAATTTTAAATGGGGTTTTTAGTTTATTGTATATTTTTACTTCTCAGGCTAATTTTAAAATAAGTTTTTAATTGCATTTTAAATTTGTATATTGTATTATCTGTTTTATTTTTGCCTGTACACCGCCCTGAGTCCTTCGGGAGAAGGGCGGTATAAAAATCAAATAAATAAATAAATAAATAAAAAATAATAAATAGTTGTAGAAATGTAAAGGCAAAACTTTGGGAATGATGTGAAATGATGACCGAAAGACTGCCATTGTTGATGGCATCCTTTTTTTTAAAAAAAGAAAGCCTATTAAAATGAGGCTTTGTTTCCTTCACATTGTTGAGATACTTTGATTTTATTTGATTTTATTTGATTTCATTTTCATTTCATTTGAAAGAGGCTTTCCTCTATTTTTATTCCAGTTGTTTGTCAGCTTCTTGATGGCCATGAGTAAAGAACTGCATGAAGGAGCTAAGCATGAACATCAAAAGAGAATAGAATGAAATTCTTTATTGGCCAAGTGTGACTGGACACACAAGGAATTTGTCTTGGTGCATATGCTCTCGGAGTACATAAAAGAAAAGATACATTCATCAAGAATCATAAGGTACAATACTTAATGATAGTCATAGGGAAACAGTCAATATAAATCTTAAGGATATCAGCAACAAAGTTATAGTCATACAGTCATAAGTGGGAGGAGATGGGTGATAGGAACGATGAGAAGATTAATAGTAATGCAGACTTAGTAACTACTATGACAGTGTTGAGGGAATTATTTGTTTAGCAGAATGATGGCGTTTGGGAAAAAACTGTTCTTGTGTTTAGTTGTTCTGGTGTGCAGTGCTCTATAACATCGTTTTGAGGGTAGGAGTTGAAACAGTTGATGTCCAGGATGCAAGGGTTTTGTAAATATTTTCACAGCCCTCTTTTTGACTCGTGCTGTATACAGGTTCTCAATGGAAGGCAGGTTGGTAGTAATTATTTTTTCTGCAGTTCTAATTATCCTCTGAAGTCTGGGTCTATCTTGTTGCGTTGCGGAACCAAACCAGACAGTTATAGAGATGCAGATGACAGACTCAATAATTCCTCTGTAGAACTGTATCAGCAGCTCTTTGGGTTAAAAGAGGAAAGGATACTTACAATCAATTGTATTAACTATCTAAACTTTAATTCTAAGTAAAAATGGGAATTTGACAAATGTCACATTTCGAGTCACATTAGCACTTAGCAATAGCACTTATACTTATATACAGCTTCACAGGGCTTTACAGCCTTCTCTAAGTGGTTTATAGAATCAGCATATTACCCAGTGGTGGGATTCAAAAATTTTTACTACCAATTCTGTGGGTGTGGCTTGGTGGGCGTGGCATGGCTGGGTGGGCATGGCTGGGTGGGTGTGGCAGGGGAAGGATACTATAAAATCTCCATTCCCACCCCACTCCAGGGGAAGGTTACTGCAAAATTCCCATTTCCTCTCAATCAGCTGGGACTCGGGAGGCAGAGAATAGATGGAGACGGGGCCAGTCAGAGGTGGTATGTACCGGTTCTCTGAACTACTCAAGACATCAGCTACTGGTTCTCCAGAACTGGTCAGAACCTGCTGAATACCACCTCTGATATTACCCCCAACAATTTAGCAGTCAGCATTTTACCAGCCTCAGAAGGATTGAAGGCTGAGTCAATCTTGAGCCAGTCAGGACTGAACTCCTGACAATCGACAGAGTTAGCCTGAAATACTGCATTCTAACCATTGTGCCCCCATGGCTCTTAAACAACATTAAAAAAAAACATTAGCTGTTCTTCCAGAACCTTTTGAAATTTCATAGGTTACCCTACCTGGTTAAATTTCAAAAGGGAACATAAGGCTGGGGGTCGGGGTTGACAATCTATCTAAATTATTTGTAACTGTCATTCTCTCCCACATCTCAGCCTCTCCCACCAATCCCACCTCCATTATTTTGGGCCTAGAATCCATTTGCCTCACTACTACACCTATTTCATATAGATCTCCCAGCCAAAACCAACCCAACTGCTTCTATACCCAAGATACCCAAGAGAGACCTCAATTATACCACATCTACCTCATAACAATCACACTTCCATTATAAATCTCCTAGTTCTCTAATCCAACCCAGAATGGGTCAAGATTAGAGCCAGGTCAGATTGCTGGAAGTCCTAGACGGATAAAAGAAATACAGTGCAGAAATCCCAAGCCCAAGTCTAGCCCAGATGCTGACGAATTATGCAGCTGCATGTTTTGAACCAATACAAAAAAGTCTCAGCTTTTGTGTATTGCTCTCAACTGTCCAAATTCCCAGGCCCGGCTAACACAGAAGTAAACATGCTCTGGAACCATAGAATTGGGGTTTATTCAGGCCAAAGACCTGGCACAAATTTAGTACGTAAGAGTAACAGTCCGTTGTAAAGTTAGCGCTGGGAACTACCACCTCCCAGCGCTTTTTGTAGGTTGGACCACACCTCCTCAGCCGCACCCATTCAACCATCATCCAGCATCAGCATAAAGTTTCTTTACAGCAGGCAATTTTGTCATCTCCCATCCTCTGGTGCCCCGGTCTGTAATGGCCTCCATACCCTGGCCCATAGCCCACTGCCGCTCCATTATACCATTGCATCCGGTGCTGGCCAGCTAGCTTCCGGGAGGCCGCTGGTCAGCTGTGCATGCAGTAATGCCGCCATTGCTGCCATTACTGCTGAACCATGCTGCACCCAGTAGAAGCCGAAGCCGTCCCAGCTGTAAATCTTGTGCTGTCTGAGCCGCTGCCCAGCAAGCTGCTGCTCAGCTGTTCCTCACACTTTGCTCTCCAATTCCCTCCTCCCCCCCAGATATGGCAAACCGGTCAGGGTTTGACAACTACATTCCTGGCCCTAATCATCTATTTTAAGATTTATTTGCTTAGAAAATTTTGAAAATGGTCCTTTCCTTTTTATTTCTGTTTTTTTTTTTAATTTTAAAAATATTCAGTGTGCTTTATGCAATTTTTTTAAAACCTTGTGATTCCTTTAAAAATGAAAAAAATGGTATGTGGATTAATAAATAAGTAGCTTATCCTTTTACTGGTTTAGATGGCATAAATAATAGTAAATATGTGATAAACAGCCAGGTAGTTTTCAGAAATGACCTTGTCAGATTGATATCAGAGACAAGAGTTCCAGCAAACAATTAAAATGTCATTCTCAAACACATTTCTTCTGTGAAGATTAAAGCTACTGATATATACTTTCAAAAATCAGATGCTGTTGCTTTAAATTTGGCATGACAGTAGGATATGATCTTAATTTAACTTATAATCTCAGTTGTCAAATATGGTTACATGGAAGGAAAATAAAATGTAGAAATCTCTCATAAAACTTGCTTTGATTTCAAGGTCACATTGAATCCATTTCCCCATTATATTCCTTCCTGTTCCAGCAATCTTTTTTACATAGAAAGGCAAAACAGAGAAACATTTATTTATTTATTTCACCAAATACATATTAAATAATATATATAAGCATAAATTGAAAACATAAAATGAATACAACTAAAGGGAACTCTAGGACAGGAACAGTAGGCACGCTGGTACTCTTATGCACGCCCCTTACAGATCTCTTAGAAATGGGGTGAGGTCAACACAAGACAGTTTTAAGTTAAAGATTTGGGGATTCATTCAGAGAAAAACCATCAGCTCAACCCAATATTCTACATTATATCATTTGGTGGCATTTTCCAGTATTTGGTTAAAAAATAACTCTAAATAAATTATATGATGTTTCTGTTGACTTAAAGTTGGTCTTTGACACAATCCCGAGGGATTTTTATAGATGTCTAGTTCTGCTGATCCAAAGGTTATATTAAAATACACATTTATAAATATAGTACAGAGAGAGATTTGAATAGGTTTAATCCAAGAGAAAAGGTGTTTACAGAGAATGAAATCCTCTCATTATTTAATCTATATATAAAACCAAAGGTTAAAAGTCTTATTGAGTCTTGATACTCAGTAAGATAATGAATATTTAAAACATGTTACTTTTCAGAGCATCATCATTTTTCTGATGATTGTACAGTATATACTGAAAATCTAATTTTGGATCTATGGGTATCCATTTCAGCTATAGGCAAGTTCACCATATAATCATGTATCTGAGCAAAATATTTTAAAACGTTCGTGGCAAGCTACTACCATAAAGTAACAAACTGCCATTCATATGGTTGTTGTTGTTAGTTGCGAAGTTGCGTCCGACCCATCGCGACCCCATGGACAACATTCCTCCAGGCCTTCCTGTCCTCTACCATCTTCTGGAGTCCATTTAAGCTCATGCCTTCTGCTTCAGTGACTCCATCCCTCCACCTCATTCTCTGTATCCCCTTCTTCTTTTGCTCTCAATCTTTCCCAGCATTAGGCTCTTGTCGAGTGAGTCCTTCCTTCTCATTAGATGGCCAAAGTATTTCAGTTTCATTTTGAGGATCTGGCCTTCTAAAGAGCAGTCAGGGTTGATCTCCTCTAGGACTGACTTGTTTGTTCGCCTTGTAGTCCAAGGGACTCGCAGGAGTCTTCTCCAGCACCAGAGTTCAAAGGCCTCAATTCTTTGGCATTCAGCCTTTCTTATGGTCCAACTTTCACAGCCATACAATGCAACTGGGAAAACCATAGCCTTGACTATACGCACTTTTGTTGACAGGGTGATGTTTCTGCTTTTTAGTATGCTATCTAGATTTGCCATAGCTTTCCTCCCCAGGAGCAAGCGTCTTTTAATTTCTTGGCTGCAGTCCCCATCTGCAGTGATCGTGGAGCCCAGGAAAATCCATATGGCAAATACATGAGAAAAGGAATATGTTGATAACAGATGAACAGGCCTACCTACTTATGTCTCTATAAAGTTGGGTTTTAATTGTTATGTCATTTAAATTGTAGTCAAATAATTAATAGAGTGGTTCAGCACTGTATCTATTATTTTAAGCAGTAATTTCTTGCATGCATTTTAATAAGCTCTAAGGATGTCTTTAAAAGATGAATCATGTACCTACCACCTCCTCACTTACTATTTCATTTCTTGTCGGCCATTAATTCACATCATTCTTTTTCCCTGTCATCAAATCAACATGTTCTTTTGTTTTTCTTCTGATGTGCATTAATGGCATTGAAAGTGAAAGGAGCTTATAGCTGATAAACTGGCATTCAAGAACTTCAATTTTCGGAAAATGGTTTAGTGCATGGAACCCCATTGACGCCGCCTTTGTGCATAATTACAAAGATAGGCATTTGATAGCTAGTTGGTTTTTCACCACGATACGTTTTTGCTTGTACTACATTCTTGCCATCCCTTTGTATTTCAAGATAGCCAACAGAGACATGGATATGCCAAGCCATCATTTTGTCAAGGCAGGTGTTGATTGCTGCTTTTGCAAAAGGCAGTTGTCAGCCACACAGCAAGCCAGAGCATCTGCTTCTGATTTAGCTTCCTGCAGGGCATGAAGTTAATGGCCTTCATAAAGAAGTACAAATGATTTCCCTCTTCCCTTACCCTGTCCTAATCTCAGGATGTCTGCGTGCATGCCCTAAATTGCTTCTCATTCTTCAGAGTCATAAAACTAGATATCTTCCTAATTCTGAAGCATTTGTATTTCTTATGTTGCTCTCTTTTACTTCCTTTAGGCAAGCGATGCTAATAAGTCATCAAACTGTTATGAAAACATTACGGTACTGCATATAACAAAAATATATAACTATAAAATAAATATATAACTATAAAATAATATATAACAAAAATCAGAACACCAAATACAAGCTAGGCGGATATGACCTCATAGACAACCCTCATTCTGTCAAGGACCTAGGAGTACTCATCTCAAACAATCTAAGCCCCAGAGCCCACTGTAACAGCATTGCCAAAAAGGCATTAAGAGTTGTTAACCTAATTTTGTGAAGCTTCTTTTCCGGTAACATTGTACTACAAACTAGGGCGTATAAAACCTTTGCTAGACCAATTTTTGAATACAGCTCATCTGCCTGGAATCCACAATATATATCTGACATTAACACACTTGAGCAAGCCCAGAGGTATTTCACAAGAAGAGTACTCCACTCCTCTGCTCACAACAAAATACCTTATGCCACCAGGCTTGAAATTTTGAGCTTGGACAACCTAGAACTATGCCACCTATGATCTGACCTAAGTGGAGTACATAACATTGTCTACTACAACGTCTTACCTGTGAATGACTTCTTCAGCTTCAGCTCAATAATACACGAGCAAAGAATAGATACAAACTCAAGGTAAACCACTCCAAACTTGATTGCAGAAAATACGACTTCAGCAACAGAGTGGTCAATGCCTGGAATGCTGTACCTGACTCCGTTGTTACATCCTCAAACCCCTACAGCTTCAACCTTAAACTGTCTACTGTGGACCTCACCCCATTCCTAAGAGGTCCATAAAGGGGGCTTGCATAAGCGCACCATTGTGCTTACCGTCCCTATCCTACTGTCCCCATTTACTTGTACTCATTCCTTGTTCATGTCCATGCTTATACTTATACCTATTATCTAGTACAAGTTTGACGAATTAAATAAATAAATGAATAAAATAAATATGAAAGAAAAATACCAGTTCTGGGTACAAACATCTACTCTGGAATTTTTTTTTCATGTTAATTATTTGAAAGGCAGATTTTTGGTGAATAATGCAACCTGTAGCAACTTCATAAGATTTATTGTCTCTTTTTTGTTCGGATTGATATATTTTTGTTCATGTTAATAATTAGAATAAAGGATAATTTGGCCTATTTCCCCCCAACATTTTGGGACTGTGATGACGATTCTCAAAGTTGTTTATATACTAAATAAAACAAGGCTGATTCAAAAGGCCTGTCTCACAAAGACTCAGATTTAACTTTAAGGGCAGCAAGAAGTTAGGCTTTCTTGTTATATTGCAATGTCCATTAAATTCCTAATTTTGAGACCCCAAATATCTTACAGATATTCATGATATTCATGATCAGTTCTGAAATATGAACGGGAAAATTGTTTCCATTTGCTGCATACTTGCTTTTTAATGCACACTGAAAGGACAAATGTCTGTGCAAGAGTTCCTCATTTGTGGCTGGCTATAATCACCCATATTTTACTTCTTGGTCAAGATAAGCAGGCAAGTTCAAGCAGGTTTTCCAACTCAGTCACCAGCAGGACTATTGCTGAAAGGAAACTAAGCGCAGATATCTTTTGAAGATTCTGGTTCAAATGGAACCCAGTGTCAGGCCCAAGCCCAAAGATGACATGGTGAAATCCAATGAAGTCCAATCCTTGCTTGCACCAATTGATGTAATCTTGCCAAACTAACCTATTAGATGTATCTGAAAGATTCTAGGATGTGGCTACCCTGAATCTCTTGTCCTCTCCTCCATCCAGTTGAGGACTCTTAATCTAGGCCTTTCTCTGGCAAACTCTCTCTTTTTGAGCAGGGAGTTGGACTACAAGACCTCCAAGGTCCCTTCCAATTCTGCTATTCTGTTATTCTGAAAGCTCTGTGCTGCTAAAACTCCCTTCCACTACTTCTTCACATGTACATTCCAGCCAATATGAATATATCTATTACAACCTAACATTCTTTTTCATGAAGACAAGGGATGTCTCAGAAAAATCTGATATCATTTAAGTGATGTCAGGCAGAGCTGTATTTATCTAATACATGAATTGAAGGAAGCTGATGAAAAGACAAATGAATGTAATGTAATGAATAGACAAAATACATTTTCTAATTTGAGTTCCCCATTTCATGATGAATGAACACAACTCAATACGCTTTGTCACATAACAAACTATTACAAATAAAATGCATGTATAATGACAACATTCTAGCCTAATTATTGCTCTCATTTGTGCTAGATAGATAAATTTGTTTAACAACATCAACTTCATTTAATATAACTTTGAAGGAAGCAGTGTTTTAAAATCATCAAGCTACAATAGATGAACATTTATTTATTTATTTTTCCCAAAGGTGCTTTTTTCAAGAGGTAACTGGACTTTCTGGTTTTTCTTTGAAAATGTTTTGCTTCTTAAATGAAAAAGAAAAAAAAAACAACTTTGGGACAACCATGACCTGTATGACTGAGAATCTCCATATTTATTTATTTATTTATTTGCTGCATTTAAAAAGTTCTTTTTTAAGTACAATGCTATGTATTAGAGAAATACAAGCCTAGTATCCAAATATTTTTTTTAATATCAGCTGTATGCGGATGATACTCAGCTGTACTTTTCTACACCGAACCACCCCAACGAAGCTATCGAAGTGCTGTCCCGGTGTCTGGAGGCTGTACGGGTCTGGATGGGGAGAAACAGGCTCAAGCTCAATCCCGCCAAGACAGAGTGGCTGTGGATGCCGGCATCCCGGTACAGTCAGCTAAATCCGCGGCTGAACATCGGTGGCGAGTCATTGGCCCCGATGGAGAGGGTCCGCAACTTAGGCGTCCTCCTGGATGAACGGCTGTCTCTAGAAGAGCATTTGACGGCCGTCTCCAGGAGAGCGTTCTACCAGGTTCGCCTGGTACGCCAGTTGCGCCCCTTTCTGGACCGGGATGCCCTATCCACGGTTACTCACGCACTCGTGACGTCTCGCCTGGATTACTGCAATGCTCTACATGGGGCTCCCTTGAGGGGCATCCGGAGGCTACAGTTAGTCCAGAATGCAGCTGCGCTGGTGATAGATGGAGCCCTCGTGGCTCCCATATGACACCTATCCTGCGCAGACTGCACTGGCTTCCTGTGGCCTTCCGGTGCGCTTCAAGGTTTTGGTGACCACCTTTAAAGCGCCCATGACATTGGGCCGGGTTATTTACGGGACCGCCTACTGCGACTGAATACCTCCCACCGTCCCGTGCGCTCTCACAGAGAGGGTCTCCTCAGGGTGCCGTCAGCGAGGCAATGTCGTCTGGCGACGCCCAGGCGAAGGGCCTTCTGTGGGGCTCCCACCCTCTGGAACGATCTACCCCGGACTTCGTCAGCTTTCGGACCTTCGGACCTTCCGCCGCGGGCTTAAAACATACTTATTTAATTTTGCAGGACTGAGCTAGATTTTAAATTTTGGGTTTTAAATTGGGTTTTATTTCTATTTTTTAATTGGACGGGCTTTAGAATAAGTTTTTTAAATGTTTTATATTGTATTTATATTCTATTTATCTGTTTTTAGTGCCTGTAAACCGCCCTGAGTCCCTTGGGAGATAGGGCGGTATATCATCTGATTAAATAAATAAATAAATAAATAAATAAATAAATAAATAAATAAATATGAAAAATTCCAAAAATTCTTCAGAAAAAAAATTACAAGGACCAGTTTACAATAAGAGCTATAGATTAGTTGTAATAGCTGAGGTTTTTATCAGCAGTTTGCATCTGAATGCTAGATTCTGGAGAAGGATTCAAATATATGATTAGATCAGTGGTGAAATCTGAACCGGTTTACTATCGGTTCGCTGGCTGCACATGCGCACTGCACATGCACCAAAAGGAGGCATGGGATAAGTAGAACAGCGTGGGAGGAGGGGATCAACTGTGGCACGCGATATTTTTTTTTACTTTTAAAAGCATTTTTTAATAACCTATTTGGCCAAATAGGCTGTAAAAAATGCTTTTATAAGTAAAAAAAAAGGCTCTGACGATCGCGCAGAGCCCCCTTTTTTACCTTTTAAAAGCATTTCTTAAAAGAAGCGGCAAGTGGGCAATTGGATGGGCATGGGCAGGGGGGGCAGGGATTTTTGCTGAACCACCCACCACCATCACTACCATATCAGCCAATCAGGTCCGAACCGGGAGCAATTCACCCCTGGATTAGATACTACAAGAAATGAGACATTGAATAAATGAACTTTATTTATTTATATACACCCAGGGGAAGGGCCTTCTCTGTGGGGGCCCCCACCCTCTGGAACGATCTACCCCGGACTTCGTCAGCTGGACCTTCGGACCTTCCGCGGGCTTAAAACATACTTATTTAATTGTGCAGGACTGAGCTAGATTTTAAATTTTGGGTTTTAAATTGGGTTTTATTTCTATTTTTAATTGGACGGGCTTTAGAATAAGTTTTTTAAATGTTTTATATTGTATTTATATTCTATTTATCTGTTTTTAGTGCCTGTAAACCGCCCTGAGTCCCTTGGGAGATAGGGCGGTATATAAATACGATTAAATAAATAAATAAATAAATAAATAAATAAATAAATAAATAAATATGAAAAATTCCAAAAATTCTTCAGAAAAAAAATTACAAGGACCAGTTTACAATAAGAGCTATAGATTAGTTGTAATAGCTGAGGTTTTTATCAGCAGTTTGCATCTGAATGCTAGATTCTGGAGAAGGATTCAAATATATGATTAGATCAGTGGTGAAATCTGAACCGGTTTACTATCGGTTCGCTGGCTGCACATGCGCACTGCACATGCACCAAAAGGAGGCATGGGATAAGTAGAACAGCGTGGGAGGAGGGGATCAACTGTGGCACGCGATATTTTTTTTTACTTTTAAAAGCATTTTTTAATAACCTATTTGGCCAAATAGGCTGTAAAAAATGCTTTTATAAGTAAAAAAAAAGGCTCTGACGATCGCGCAGAGCCCCCTTTTTTACCTTTTAAAAGCATTTCTTAAAAGAAGCGGCAAGTGGGCAATTGGATGGGCATGGGCAGGGGGGGCAGGGATTTTTGCTGAACCACCCACCACCATCACTACCATATCAGCCAATCAGGTCCGAACCGGGAGCAATTCACCCCTGGATTAGATACTACAAGAAATGAGACATTGAATAAATGAACTTTATTTATTTATATACACCCAGGGGAAGGGCCTTCTCTGTGGGGGCCCCCACCCTCTGGAATGAACTTTCCCTGGGACTCCGTCAACTTCCCGACCTTAGAACCTTTCGCCGCGAGCTTAAGACACATCTATTTATCTGCGCAGGACTGGGTTAGCTTTTATCAAATGTAGTTTTAATGGGGTTTTATTGTTTTAATTGTAACTTTTAATTCGGCCTTATCAAATAAGTTTTTTAATTAATGTTTTTATTGCTGTATTTATAGTTATGTATTTGTGTTTTTTAACAGCCTGTAAACCGCCCTGAGTCCCTTGGGAGATAGGGCGGTATAAAAGTGTGATTAAATAAATAAATAAATAAATAAATAAATAAATAAATAAATAAATATGAAAAATTCCAAAATTCTTCAGAAAAAAATTACAAGGACCAGTTTACAATAAGAGCTATAGATTAGTTGTAATAGCTGAGGTTTTTATCAGCAGTTTGCATCTGATTGCTAGATTCTGGAGAAGGATTCAAATATATGATTAGATCAGTGGTGAAATCTGAACCGGTTTACTATCGGTTCGCTGGCTGCACATGCGCACTGCACATGCACCAAAAGGAGGCATGGGATAAGTAGAACAGCGTGGGAGGAGGGGATCAACTGTGGCACGCGATATTTTTTTTTACTTTTAAAAGCATTTTTTAATAACCTATTTGGCCAAATAGGCTGTAAAAAATGCTTTTATAAGTAAAAAAAAAGGCTCTGACGATCGCGCAGAGCCCCCTTTTTTACCTTTTAAAAGCATTTCTTAAAAGAAGCGGCAAGTGGGCAATTGGATGGGCATGGGCAGGGGGGGCAGGGATTTTTGCTGAACCACCCACCACCATCACTACCATATCAGCCAATCAGGTCCGAACCGGGAGCAATTCACCCCTGGATTAGATACTACAAGAAATGAGACATTGAATAAATGAACTTTATTTATTTATATACACCCAGGGGAAGGGCCTTCTCTGTGGGGGCCCCCACCCTCTGGAATGAACTTTCCCTGGGACTCCGTCAACTTCCCGACCTTAGAACCTTTCGCCGCGAGCTTAAGACACATCTATTTATCTGCGCAGGACTGGGTTAGCTTTTATCAAATGTAGTTTTAATGGGGTTTTATTGTTTTAATTGTAACTTTTAATTCGGCCTTATCAAATAAGTTTTTTAATTAATGTTTTTATTGCTGTATTTATAGTTATGTATTTGTGTTTTTTAACAGCCTGTAAACCGCCCTGAGTCCCTTGGGAGATAGGGCGGTATAAAAGTGTGATTAAATAAATAAATAAATAAATAAAATAAAACTTGATATGCTTTAAATTAGCTCTTTAGAGACTTTTAATAGGAACAGTTTGTAGTGGCTTTATCTCTTTCAGCTGAGAGGAAATTAATAGAAAATGCATTCGCTCCACCTTCCCTGATGCTCTAACCACAAAATTATAAGACAAGGAATTTGTACAGTAAGCCCTTTTAAATGATAGGTAGGTTAATAAATTTAATCATAAAAGCATCTCAAGCTTCATCAGTATATGGCTGCATGCTCTGTGCCCCACATTCTTCCCTTGCACAAGTGTTTATTAATATTTTAATAACTTAATATCGTTAAGTTAACTTATTTTAACTTACAATAAAAGCAGAATATAACACTTAATGACTCAAAGCACATGGCTTACACGATTAGAGGCTGCCACTTAATTAGGCTGTTAGGAAATTAATTCAATTATAATCTAGTTGATAAGATGTTTCCAAGATGTTATTCTACAAAGAGGACCTTCTCAAAAAAGGTCCACCATCAAAGAGGCCAAATCACAAATCACTGGCATTATGAAGACTATTGTCATGTTTTCTCTATGCTCTCTATATCCTGGGCACTGCATCAGTTCTCCTAATATAGGTCTCAGTAAGAAGGAATCACAGATTTAGAAAGTTGACATTCACAAGTATAGTACAGGTAGTCCTTGACTTGTGACACAATTGAGTCCAAAATTTCTATTGCTAAGTGAGATGTTTGTTAAGTGAATTTTGCCCCATTTAACGTTGACCGGCAATCATTGTCCAGAGTTTTAGGTGGGAATCTTTCCAAATCTCAAAATTTAGCTATTGAGCAAAATAGCTAGAGGGAGTTAAACATCCCAAGATCTAGATAGGATCATTTTTGCCTCTTCTGTTGAGTTGAATGCTTTGAATTCTTCTTTCCCCTCCAGGTCCTGTCATGAAGCCAAGAGATGAAGATTAGGTGGATTCTATTCATTTGCTAAATGGACCAAAGAAACCAGAGAAATCATAAGACAATAGTAAACAATCAGAGAGGATGAACAGTGACTGAGAAGTGAAACTCCATCTGTGAACAGAAACAAAAGTTGCAAAAAGTACATTGTGTGACTATTAGCTGATGAGCAGTTTCAGGAAGAAGTTGCTGGTTGGTTGAAGTGGTAATTGGATTCATATCATTTTACTACACAGGCCAATAATATTCCATCTATTTGGCCAACATGGTTGTCTAAGATGAGTTTATTTAATAAAAAGTTACTAGTTCCAGGCCAATTTTCAGACTATCCTTAGATGGCAGCAAAATGCTATTGTTTTCTGTATGTTTTTGCTGCCATCTAGCGACTGTCTATATTTTTGCAGCCTAGATCTGATAAGGTAAAGATAAAGGTTCCCCTCGCACATATGTGCTAGTCTTTCCTGACTCTAGGGGGTGGTGCTCATGTCCATTTCAAAGCCGAAGGGCCAGCGATTTCCGAAGACTTCTCCGTGGCAAAGGTGCACGGAATGCTGTTACCTTCCCACCAAAGGTGATCCCTAATTTTCTACTTGCTTTTTTTTTTTGCATGCTTTCGATCTGATATCCCTAGTTTAAAACTCAACAAGTCCATAGCTACTTCTAACTGAAATCCTCTTTGAGTTCCAAGTTATATTTTATATTTTTCAACAGCTTACCAAATTGTTGTGGCATCAATCTATACTTAAAATTGTTTAAACCATTGGCTGAAGGGAAAGAAATATTTATCTAATATTTAACAAGAGTTGCCTTTATTGGATAGACAACATGGCAATCTGGTATCCCTCTTTGACTTGATTTCTGGGATTAGAAGATTGGTTTATCAAATTTGTAGGAAATTTGTACATACTAACATGATGAGGAAATGTGCTTTTCTATTCCAATGAAAGAATGAATGGATTTCAAAAACGAATTTCCAGAATAAAATAATTACCCTGCATTCCCATGGCTAGATTATTTAGAAAAAATATATATAATATAATGCAATATTCCCTAAAAAGTAGTCATTTTTAATATCATAAACCAGCAGATGAAATACTGCTGGTTACTACTGAAGTGAAGTTTAATAATTTATGGTATAATACACTTATACTGTAACTTAACTAAAATAATGGGATGCCTTTTAAAATCAGCACAAAAGTGGAAATTTTATCATGTGGGACTTGAAGCTTTAGAAAACCTTAAAACCCCCTTTTAAAATGAAAGAAAAAGTCCAGAGATCCTCTTCTGGAGGCAAGAAAAATAACAGTGGCTTTGGTATAATTCTGGATTACATGACTTTCCACAGCTTGGAAAGATTGCAATTCATTTAATGGGATGGGGGAATTGTGCTTAATATTTTTGAATTACAAAAAGAAAATCCAATTCAATTACAAAATTGAAGACTTTAGCGATAAGTAAGGATTTTTTTAGGAAAGACTAAAAAATCCCTTTTATTTCTTTCAAGCTTCGTAAGTGCAATATCCGAGTTCTTTTGACATCTAGAGTTTATTTGAAAAGCAAAACGGAGGAAAGGGTCTGTGGTTTCAAAAGCCAGCCACAATCAATTCAAAATAACGGTCACACAGTTTATACATTTTATTTCACTTGCCTCTCCCCTCCCCCTGAGATTTGCTTAAATTATGGTCCTCAGGCTGGTTTCCAAGGCTATTAATTTTCATGTATGAAACACTTCACCTGGATGGGTTTTGTTTCAGTAAATTAACTGACAAAAAATGCATCTTGTGAGAGACTGAAGGCTACAGTCTTGCATGTATTGTATTCTGTAATTGTGTTCAAATGCGTGAAGTTATTCATTGAGGCACACAATAACCTGGAAGGAGGAAGATAACAGCAAATCTGGACTGGAATCTGCATCATATTATTTAAAATGAGCTATGAGTAGCCATGAGTTCCACCATTAATATCAAGAAAGTAAGGTGTCATCTTTATAGTTTAAGCCACATGTGTCAAACTCAACTACACACAATTTTAATTCTAAAAGAATTGACTACTATTTATGATCCCAGTCTGATTCAAAAGACTACTTGCCTGCTGGAGAATGTACATAGAGCAACACATCATTTTGTAAGTGTTATGACTTTGTGATAAATTCTTGGATATTTTACTTCATGTCATAGCTCATATAATATAATGCAATATTCCCTAAAAAGTAGTCATTTTTAATATCATAAACCAGCAGATGAAATACCGGTAAGTGAAGTTTAATATTTTAATTATGTTAAACTTTTTAATTATGTTAAACTTTTCCAAATTATTCCATATGCAGGGAGGGGTATACTCAGGGGTGGGCTCCTGAGGGGTCAGCAGGGTTCGGGTGATCCTCTAACCAAGGATCACCAGGGTTCAGTGAACCTCCAAATGCCACCTCTGGCTGGCCATGCCCACCTGCCCACCCTATCCCTTCCAGGAGTCTCCACTCAGCCCATTCATCATTCCAGGTAAGTACAGGGGCCACACAGAGGGTCTGCTAGGGCAAAAAATGGACCTACTGGAAGTTCCAGAAGTCCAGAAATGGGCCTGTTTCCAGCCTCCAGAACCCGGGGGAAGCTGTTTTCGCTCTCCTGGAGGCTCAAGGAAAGCTTCCAGAGCATGGGGAGGACGAAAAATGCCCCCCCCATTATGGTGCAGGGGGTTGATTAGGCCACACCCACCATGGCCAAGCCCACCCAGCAATGGGGCCGCGAACCCGTTGCTAAAGGATCTGAAGTCTACCCCTGGGTATACTCCTTACTAAGGAGCAAAGGTAGAAGACTGATTGTAAAGGAAACTTCGTATTACTGCATGGCTATTCTGAGTAGTTAATAAGGGCTCCTAGACTATGCTACTTCTGGATTAAGGCCATGTAAATTTTATGGTTTCACCAAAATGTGGCAGTACAGTGACTGAATCTTGGCAGCACTATTTCTGATCATTTGAGGTGGATAGGTGAGGGACAATTAAGAGAAGAAAAGAGTGTCATTTATTTTCCAGAGGCCCTTTCACCTAACCCTGGAGTTTTTCTTCACAGTCACAATCATATCCTTGTGTGTCATATTGGCTGCAGAAAAAAATAGGGGTGGCATGAGTTGGAGTCCCCAAGCCACTGAATGTCTCTTAGAGAAGAAAATCTGTTATTTATTATACAATCTGAGTTCCTAACTCAAGGGAGAAAGTAAAGAAGATGGGAAGGAGTGCCAGGACTTTCCCTTTAAGAGAAAAAGTTATGTGCCTTTCAGTCAATGATACATTCTCTACTCAAACCTAATGTGCTATTGAGTATTTCAACAGATACATCAGTATTATACATTTCAATTAGATCAAAAAACTGCGGATTAAGAATGCTATGGATTAAGAATTGCAATCATAATACATATGGTAGCTGTCTATATTTAGAAAAAAGTCCAGGATTTAGCCATCCAGCTGCTGATTTTTTATCACAGGATTAAGACAGATAAGAGAGGATGCACGAGAAACAACATATTGCCCTTCTAATTCTATATGTAAATTGTCAAAGCATTTCTCTGGTGAATTTCTCAAACTTTTACCTGAAATAGGGAAAAGTGACAAAGGTCAAAACAGTTAGCATCTGTAGAAGGGTAATTTTACAGAACAAAGCTCAGCTGCAAACATTAAGCTTGTTAGATAATTTTTTTTTAACCAAACAAGAATCAGTAGACAAAAAAAATATCACTTGATTAGGCAGCCACAACTGTTTATAGATGCTCGAAACTGCAGTTTCACCACATGTATTGGGAGAAAAGTAGGGGTGTATAAGATCTGCTCCATGCATGGAGCAAAGACACCATAACTTTGGGATTCAACAACACAGCTTCAGAGGAAGTCACAGTCTGACTGAACTGAAACTTAGACAACCTGAACTGTTCCAGAGTTCAGCCAAACTAAATCTGGAGGCATTTAGGGGGAAAATAGGACAATGCTGGTGACCCTCCCCCAACTTTCCCCTGACCATCCACGTAGCCTATGAGTCCATCTTTTTTCCAATCTTTCCCATTTTCCTGTTACCCTTCCTTAGCTGAGCACCACCATTGCTAAGAATGACATACTACACCACAAATCTCTCCTCATCTTGTCAGACTTTCTTTTTCTCTACTGCCCATTAACAGCAGGTTGCTACCATCCCCATTGTTGTGCAGATCCATTTTTCTATTCTTATCACCCCGGAATACTTTTGCCTGTGTGATGGAACGTAGTAAGCTGGATTCTCATGAGGGAGGGGGTACAATCTAGAGGGATAAGAGAAAACTCAGCCCAGATATTTTTGTGTGGGAGAAAGAGAATGAAGACAGCACCTCCCTAATAATTCTCAGATTATAGAGTAGAGGCAGATAATTTAAGTGCTTAGTCTGGCAAAATTCTGTCTATAGGTATGAAAGCTTTAAGAAATAATGTGTCACTCTTGGTTTTGGGGCTTGATAGCCTGGGATATATGAAACATCTCTTTTAGTCTAGGCACATATCCTTCAGAACTGCCCATTCTGTACATAAGAGTATATCACATTTCCTTTTATCTAAGTGCCCCCTTTTAATTACCATTGATATTATGCCTTTTGGCTATACAAATGGTTGATCATATGACCTTTGGTTAATGTATTAAAGCCTTGCTCAGGTTTGGTCAAGATTGAGTGAACTTTGTTATTGTTTCTTTTTTGTTAAAATGTCATGAGAACATCAGCATTTTGCTTATATTGTCACTCCCCAGCATGTTCCATGTGCTGTTTATTTCAGTGAAGGTCATATGCTACAAGATATGATCAGAAAATTGATTCTGAAACTGTTGTGACCCAGGTTCCTGGACCCGGACTCCTGGACTCGGATGATTCAGAAAGTGAGGGAGAAGACCTGGCAAGCCCTGCTTCTCTTGAGCCCTCTCTCTCCCTGGCACCCACTCAAAGGGACGAGGAGGAGGGCGGCAAGGCCTGATTCTCCCGAGCCTTCTTCTGATTTGGCAACGCCCCAAGAACAGTTTTGGAGTGATGCAAGACTGCGCAGACGTGACCGGTGCGCACAGCAGAAGCAGCGTTGGGAGAAAGCCAAGTAATGATTGTCATGCAATCATAAATAGGAGGCGGGACTTCCTGGTTTTTTGTCTTGGACAAAGCAATGAATTTGCGTGGGCAAACTGTATCAATGGAGGGAAGAATATATTCGTGAGTAATTCTGGCCTTATCTGTAATTTCCTTGTTATCTCCAGAAACTTGGCAGGCCCGTGGGTAGACATGGCCAGGACATTTATATATATGTAAATAAATCAGAAAAGGAGGCCTCTGACTGACTCTTTGCTGGGAGTATTGGGGGAAGGGAAACAGAACAGAAACTATAGGTAACCCTTGAGTTACGACCGTTCACTTAGCGACTGTTTAAAGTTACAATGGCACTGAAAAAAGTGACTTATGACTGCTTTTTCCATTTATGACTGTTGCAACATCTCCATGGTCATATGATCAAAATTCAGACATTTGATAACTGACTCATGTTCGTGACAATTGCAGTTTCTTAAGTTCATGGGATCACCTTTTGTGAACTTCTGACCCGCAAAGTCAATGGGGAAGTTGCAGATTCACTTAACAACCATGTTACTAACTTAACCGCTCCAGTGATTCACTTAATAAATGTGGCAAGAAAGGTTGTATATTGGGGCAAAACTCACTTAACAAATGTCTCACTTAGCAACATAAATTTTGGGCTCAATTGTTGTTGTAGGTCAAGGACTACCGGTATAGTTAAGTAGTACTTCAGCTATCTGAGGGGTTTTTTTAATGAAAAAACAAGATTGTATAAGATGACATACAATGTATTTTAGAAGAAGCCATTTCTTTCTATGTTATAGGTCAACCTTTTTCAACATTCTTATTATCCAGGAGGAGCCTTGAAATAATTTTTAAGTCACTGAGAATCCCAGCAAAAAAAAAAAAAAATCACAAACATGAAAACTTCACAATACAATTTATCTCTAACTTCCAACATCCATGTTTTATAACATTTGCAAGAGCTGGAAAAGAGTTTCTGTGAATCAGACAGTATCAAAACTTTAACAAAGTAGTAGGCCAGTAGGTGAATTGTAATTGTCCATAAAACTGTCCACAAGTGCAAGTGCTAGCATTAAGTTAAAATTTTATTTTATTTTATTTTATTATTTTCAACCACAATTTCTCATTGAACCCCAATTCAAAAAGGTAAATGTAGGCAATCCTTCAGAACTGGGGATTTTTTTTCTCCCCCTCCTATCTGCCTGGTTAGATCTGAACTTGAGTGAGATCATTTTTCTGAATGAGACAGTTCCAGGAGATGGTACTAGAAGACTTTGGCCATTGACAGAATAGAATATAATAGAATAGAATAGAATAGAATAGAATAGAATAGAATAGAATAGAATAGAATAGAATAGAATAGATTTTTTTATGGGCCAAGTGTGATTGGACACACAAGGAATTTGTCTTGGTGTATATGCTCTCAGTGTATATAAAAGAAAAGATACATTCATCAAGAATCATAAGGTACAACACTTAATGATAGTCATAGGGGGCAAATAAGCAATCAGGAAACAATCCATATCAGTATAAATTGTAAGGATACAAGCAACAAAGTTACAGTCATACAGTCATAAGTGGAAAGAGATGGATGATGGGAACGATGGGAAGATTAATAGTAGTGCAAATTTAGTAATAGTTTGACAGTGTTGAGGGAATTATTTGTTTAGCAGAGTGATGGCATTCGGGAAGAAACTGTTCTTGTGTCTAGTTGTTCTAGTGTGCAGTGCTCTATAACGTCATTTTGAGGGTAGGAGTTGAAACAGTTTATGTCCGGGATACGAGGGGTCTGTAAATATTTTCAAAACCCTCTTTTTGACCTGTGCAGTATACAGGTCCTCAATGAAAGGCAGATTGGTAGCAGAAAATTGTTTTTTTCTGCAGTTCTAATTATCCTCTGAAGTCTCTGTCTGTCTTGTTGTGTTGCAGAACCAAACCAGACAGTTATAGAAGTGCAGATGACAGACTCAATAATCCCTCTGTAGAACTGTATCAGCAGCTCCTTGGGCAGTTTATAGTGCTTATAGTACCTTTCAGTGGTTTGTTTGTCCTTGAGCCTATCAAATATCTGCAGATTTAACTTTTCCATTGCTTATGCTAAGAAGACCAAATATAGTTCATGAACTGGATCCAGAATTCCAGAGTTTTCTACAACCTCCAAAATTCCTCTCTGGGTTTCTACTATGAAGCTTTCTTTACTTATGTAATAATGCCAGTATTCTTTCTTTGTTGATATTAGACACTTTGAGTATCAGCCAGTGGTGGAAATGGAACACTGAACTATCATAATTACATAACCATGTAAGTAGTAAACAAATGAAACAGCAAGCAAATAAATAAAAACGTCCCCTGGTCATTTGAAACAAGGCAAGCGGTGCCTATTATAGTTTTAATTTTATGTTCTTATCATTTTAATTTGCTTCCTTCAGTGAATGGGAGTGACTCAGTGGGAAGAACAGAGTGCAACATATTGGATAGGCTTGAGAAGTGACACAATTTAGCAAGAGATAACTTAATTGCTTCCAAATTCACAGGAACAAGGCTTAGAAAAACCCACTGAAGTGGTAACTTCGCCTCAAACAAAAGTTATTTTGAATATTCTCCCTTCCCTGCTGGAAAGTAGGTATTAAAATTACAACCACTCTACTCTGTAAAACATAAGACTACATAGAAACAGTAAATAAGATCTCTTCATTCATACTTGTATATACACTTCATGGCACATTTGCATTGCAAACTGTTACCAAGCTGTGAAATTGGAATGCAATCACTTCATTGTGAAGGAGGAACTGAAAATTGTTCTCCTTGCAACTTATTCTATTTTAATTAAGGGCAATTACATATACAGTTGAAATACAATTTGTAAACATGGACTTGGCCTCCATCCTAAGCATACTTAATAGATTGCATTCAAAACAATAGTATTAACTTCTGCATGGGCTTAAACACAGCAACTTTAGCTTCATATAGTTAATTAAGATGTATATGCAAAAGGTAATAATTAAAAGGCTGCAACTCATAAAAGGCAGAGTATATTTTGGCCTGAAGAAATTAACATATTTGTTCTAAGAATCCTCTGGTACAACTTCTAAAATTCTTGTCATGTTATTCTCCCTGGATTTAGGAAAAATACTAAATTAACTAGTTTTGTAGAACCAATAGATTAGGGAAATTGGGTCAGAGCTGAGAGATTGGCCACATGCTTGGCATGTAGAATGTCCCAATTTGAATTCTAAGCAAGGCTGTGAAAGGCCATTATCTAAAAACCTGGAAAAACTGCTGCTGACATGGCAAGATGAAAAGAAGTTGTATATATTAAAAAGATGTATATAAAAAAAATATAAGAATGTCTTAGGTTTTAACAAATTTATATAAAATTATTTTGTAGTATTATATACAGGAAAACAAAAAAAACCCTATATGACACAAATGTATTAATTTGTATAGCTGCTCATCTCAACAAGTGATTCTGGGGAACAAATAATATTAAAAGTAAAACTAAAAAAATCTTTTTAGCGACAAGTATATTAGATTCAGGTCCATCCTGGTTGGCTAAGGTCTTTTAGGATATGAGATATATTTTCAGATAATGGTGATGGTGAAGTCTTCCTTGAATAAGAGGCTTTTTTTCCTCCTCTTCTTAAAGGGGCAGCGATTTGCTCTGTCTTCAAGAAGCCATCACTAGACCCAACTATTCTGGACAATTTTCCTTCAATCTCCAACCTTTCTTTTTCACTGTCACCAGATGGAAAAACTGTGTCCATTTTCTCATCCTTAACAAGATCAAACTCTTCTCAGATAACCATGAAAGTCCCAGTCATCATAGTCTCCATTGGCCCTGCCTCAAGGCCAGAGTCCAACATAGAGTGAACCAAGTATTTTATCTACCAAATGCCTAGCATACTTCTCACAGTAACCCTTTAAATGAACCCTAGTATTTCTCTGCCTAAGAAGACTGTGGGTCATCCAAAACAGGGCCATCAGGTGGCTATCTCTGGATGCAATAAGGGTATAAAAATAATTACATTTTACTGCCTTTACCACCCTAAATAGGCTGTAATAGTGGTTCTAAACTATCTGTGATCAGGTTCACTCTTTGCCATCCACCAGTGATGCTCTAGGCCTCTTCACCCACTTAATCTCCCTAAAAGTTAAAGGGTAAAGGGGTCCCTGTGGATTTTACTCCACTAGTCATAGAGTAAAATGACTAGTGGACTAGTAAAGCTAGCTGACCACAGGGAGTGGTACTCATTTCTGTTTCAAGGCCATTGAACAATACTGTCCAAAGATGTTTCTCTGGTCATGTGGCTAACATGACATCACAGAGCACTGTTACCTTCCCACTGAAGTGGTACCTATTTATCTATTCTCATTTGCATGTTTTTGAACTGTTAGGGGCAGGAGCTAGGGCGAGGATGGGAACTCACTCTGTTGTGCAATGCTTGGATCTCAAACCTGAGCTATTGGCTTTCCAGTTGAGAAGCCCAGCTTCAACTTAACTGCTGAGCCATTGCACTGCCCTCATCTCCCTCATCTCCTCTGTAAATGGTAAGACTGTGTTTATAAGCGTGGACAGACCATTCAGATTGGACCATCAGACCAATCTGATTCAAGACTACAGCCATTGTCTCATTCCAGGCAGCCACCGTAACATTGATTGGACCATGCTCCAGAACAAACTCAAGTTCCCTCTGGACCCTATTGGATCTGTTGAGTTGTCTGGATTCACTGCAAGCTCACCAGGGAGTGATCTGTCAATGACAGGAGAGAACTATATTTTCCATAAATCAACAATACATTGCACTGCCCTAACAGAAAGACCGCATCCATGGTTTCATGGTGAATTCAGATCCTGCCCTCAGGGAAGGCAAGTTCATAAGCCTTGGAAACTCTGCCATCATCTCAGCTACAGAGTTGAGGGACTCAGGCTGTACTTCCTTTTTTTACCTTGCAACATTACAGGTAGGGATCCATCCATTTCTCTGTTGGCTTTGTTGTCATTATGCCAAATATTTAAGTCCAACAAACCCTTATTCAGGGCCAATTGCAATTTTACTCAGCTACAGAATTGAATAAAGTGACAGTATTAGAGAACCCAGTCATGACCATGTAGTTAAGTTTCACAATCCTTGTTAAAGGTCTGGTTGTTTCTACTTGTATAAGCAGCCCTTATCAGCAACCTCTTTTATTCTTCTCATCAAAACTGAACTGGAGTCTGCAGTCACAACCTGAAAAGCTTGTTGCATGACCTGGCGTATACTTCAGCAAGAACAAGCTTGTAGCATCACTTGAATAAAAAGTCAAAGGACTGGAGCAGCACATACCTATTTTTCACTGCTGAGAGAGGCCAAAGATTTGCTACAGGAATAGCTCACAGAGGAAGCGATTTTCCAAGATGAAGACAGGCACCGGCAAAACTGCAGAGGACAAAAGTGGCATCATAAGCAAGAGATATAGAGAAGATACTTTGTCCACTGGAGATATTTTACACACTGGAGCTCACAAAACATTTTGAAGCCATCACAGATGGAATGATCATAGAACCTTAAGGGAAGGAAAAAAAGCACCCATATAGGGTTTCATTTAGATGATGAATTTCTGGCATGAGAAAAGTTGCACCAGGCTAGAATTCCCTTTTCCTTTTCTGGAGGACTGTAGGTTGAAGAAACTGATCCATAACATGATCTATAGTCCCACTGCTTCTCAGTCTTGGTGTGGCTTGGTGGGCAAAATCTCCATTCCCACCCCACTCCTGGGGGAATTGCAAAAACTTCCATTCCCACTCTACTCTGGGTCCAGCCAGAGGTGGTATTTGCTGGTTCTCCAAACTACTCAAAATTTCTGCTACTGGTTCTCCAGAACCTGTCAGAACCTGCTGAATAGCACCCCTGTTTGGAATGGATTTACAGAGGAAAAGATTGCATTCAGGTGACCCTGAGGACACAGATAAACCTCCAAGTGCTTCAACAATCCTCTAAAACAGAGGGGTCAAACTCAAGGCCCATGGGCTGGATCTGGCCCATGGGCTGCTTAGACCTGGTCCATGGGGCCACCCTAGAAACAGCGAAGGACCACCCACAGTGCCTCTACCAGCAAAAATGGAGCTCAGGAGTGTGGCCTTCCCGAGCTTCGTTTTCACTGGCAGAGGATTGCAGGAGGCTTGGGAGCCCATTTTCCCTGACAGAGCTTGAGCCACCACAGGCGTCCCTGACATGAGTGCTGTTGTGCTGGCCATGCCCACCCTGACCACATTTATCCCGAACCTCCAAGGTCAAACACAACCCTGATGAGGCCCTCAATGAAATTGAGTTTGATACCCCTGCTCTAAAAGGATGCAAATTATCAATTGTCTGCAAGGAATATAAATCCTCCCATTCCCCACTATCTTGTCAGAGTTGAAGAAGCTTCTTGGATGAGAAGCGAAACGTCTTCAAAAGAAAAAAGAAAAAAACAAGAAAGTCCAGTTGCCTCCTGAAAAAGCAGCTTTGGCACTCCCATTGCTTGATGCGCTAGAACCCCCAAACCACATGCCTGCATGCCATGCCTGCCCCAAAGTTACAGAGCAACTGTCAATCTGATAGGCCCAGGCAAGCCTATAGTTACAAGTGCAATTTTTTTTTCTTGAATCTTGATGATTCAAGAATCATATGATGATTTGATCATTGTCTTGTCAAGGACTTTAACGGTGCTGGGTTGCTGTGGGCTTTTTTCATTTGGCATGCTGCCCATAGCAGGAGGCAGAGAAGCCTGAGCTGAAATGTTAAACCTGAGAATGCAGCCCTTTTTCTATCTCATAAAATGTGCAGTGTGTGTATTTGAAAAGAAGCAAGAAAAGATTTCATTTTAAACAGCTTGCAGGGGATGGTGGACTGGTTAAAGACAGTAGAATTCTTTTGTGTCCTGTCATGCTAGTAAGCCATTCAACAGTGCTTAGATCAATCATATGAAGTTGGCATTGAACAACTGAGCTAAGTGATGGAGTAATAACTCTTCTGGTAGACCAGCATCCAATATCAGTTCTGTAAAGTGCACCCCTTAAAGCAGTTTGATTTGTTTAAAATGCATGGTTGTACTTTTGGGGCTTTACCACTTTTGATAGGAAATGAGGCAGCAAGCTCAGCCTCAGTATTTGGTTGTCCTTTTTAATCTGAATTTGTTTTCCCATTCAGTTTTGTTTCCTTTAGCAGATTGGAGTCAGCGGCAACATTTCAAGCCACTGTAAAAGCTGCTAGCTTATCTGCACAACTTTGCACAAAAGGTTCAAAGGCTGTTTTTAAAGAGTCCACCTCCGGATTTATAGAGGTTAAATATTCTAAAATTGAAATTGCAGTTTGTGCAGGTAATGAATATTACCTAGCAGCAAAGCATGTTGTGAATTCCTTTGGCAATTGCTTGACTGTCTCTTTCCCCTTCAGAGATGCCTAAATGGTGGGGAAGGCTAATGAAGGCAGAGACTCAGTCAGGTAGTTCAATTCTTCACACAAAGTGAAGAAGAGCTCTAACAGTTGCTATTTTTCAATTTTTGTTTCCAAATCCCAGTTCAATATATCATAACTGTCAGATGTAGCTAAGAGATGGGGAGGATTTAGTTTACCATTGTTTTTACTCACCATTTTCCTGTCCATCGTATAGTCATTATTTTTTTTTGCTGTTTTGATGGTTTAGGCAGTCTATGAACATGAATTTGGCCTGTTGTATTTCTTGTTGTTCCCCATTGCTCCGGTGTTCATGTATTGTACCCAGGGGTGGACTGCTGGGGGTTCAGAGGGGTTCAGGAGAACCTCTAGCTAAGATTCTGTGCAGTTCAGAGAACCCCCAAATCCCACTCCTGGCTGGCCCCAGCCACCCCTCCCAGGAGTCCCCACACAGTCCGTTTTGGATGCAGGTAAGTGCAGGGTGCCTGCAGAGGCTTGGGGAGGGCGAAAAAATGGTCCTAGTGGAAGTTCAGGAGGGCTGGGCCTCCGGAGCCTGAGGAGGCTGTTTTCGTCCTCCCGGAGGCTCATGGAGAGCCTCCAGAGCCTGGGGAGGGCAAAAATGCCTCCCTACCTTGGTGCAGAAGGCTGACTACTTTTTTTTTTTTTGTTTACATTTATATCCCGCCCTTCTCCGAAGACTCAGGGCGGCTTACAGTGTATAAGGCAATAGTCTCATTCTATTTGCATATTTTTTACAAAGTCAATTTATTGCCCCCCCCAACAATCTGGGTCCTCATTTTACCTACCTTATAAAGGATGGAAGGCTGAGTCAACCTTGGGCCGGGCTTGAACCTGCAGTAATTGCAGGCTACTGTGTTCTAATAACAGGCTTCTTAACAGCCTGAGCTATTCCGGCCTATTGCCTGCAGAAGTTGTGAATGCTCCAACACTGGAAATTTTTAAGAAAATGTTGGATAACCATCTGACTGAGATGGTGTAGGGTTTCCTGCCTGGGCCACTAGAAGGCCTCCAAGGTCCCTTCCAACTCTGTTGTTATATATTATATGTTATATATGACTAGGCCACGCCCACCATGGTCAAGCTCACCCAGCAACCGGGCAGAGAACCCTTTGCTAAAATTTTTGAAGCCCACCCTTGATTGTATCTGAAGCCTTTAGAATGTTTTAGGGACTTGATGTTTAGATTTAGAATACCTCTCTTAGAGAATGTGCTTATTAAATAAAATAAGATGGGTAGCTAGGCTACTTGTAAAAACAAGCAAAACAAATAAAATATAAACTGCTGCTACTCTACCACTCTAGACCAGCTCCATTGGTCAACCTGTCATCTTCTGTAGACCTAAGCAGCCTGCAATTCTTTTATGAGTGGTGTTAAGTACTATATATGAGAAGGTAACTATGTTACAGGTAGTCCTTGCTTAACAACTGGTCTCTTAGCAGCCATTCAAAGTTAGGACAGACCTACCAAAAGCTACTTATGATCTGGTTCTGGAGTCCAAATGGCTGATCACATGGCTGTAAGGGGTCACATGACTGTATTTTGGGAACTTGGCAACCAGCTCACTTCTATGAATGATTGTAGTGTTCTGGAGTCACATAAGCACCATTTATGGCATCTTTGCTAGCTTCTAATCTTTTTTTTTTTTTTTTTAATTCAAAAAGTTTTACAAAATTTTTTTCCCCCTTTCCCCCCCTCCTCCCCCCTCCCTTCGCAACCCCCCTCCCCCCCCCCGACTTCCCGGAACGAGCACAAGGTATAGTTAAAAATAAAACAAACGTATGCTAAAAAATTTTCGTCCCAACTTAATTATACCCCTACAATCATCAATTCCTAACTTCCCCCAAAAGCAATCAAAAATAATACATCATAATCATTCAAAACAGTCTGATAACTCTTAGTCTGATATCTCGTTGAATATAGTCAATCCATTTTTTCCATTCCTTTAAGTATCTTTCTTGCGTATTGTCTTTCAAAAAGGCTGATATCTTCGCCATCTCAGCCAAATTGGCAACTTTCAATATCCATTCTTCTATTGTTGGTACTTCTTTTTTCTTCCAATATTGTCCTATTAGTAATCTTGCTGCAGTTATTAGATTTAAAATCAATTTAGTCTCAATTACTGTACAATCCGTAATAATTCCCAACAAGAAAAATTGCGGCAGGAACTTTATCTTCTTTTTCAGAACATTTTGTAAAATCCACCAAATTTTTATCCAAAAGGCCTTTATGTCCTTACAAGTCCACCAAATGTGAAAATATGTAGCGTCATCACAATTACATCTCCAACATTTTGCTTGCATTTCTGGATACATACACGATAATTTTTTAGGATCTAGATGCCATCTATAAAACATTTTATAAAAATTTTCCTCAGATTCTGTGCCTGCGTGAATTTAACATTTCTAACCCAAATTTTTCCCACGTTTCCAATAATATTGGCTCCTGAAAATTTTGTGCCCACTTTATCATACAGTCCTTTACCAAGTCCCTTTCAGAATCTATTTCAAGTAACACATTATACAATCTCTTTATATGCTCCTGAGACTGATTTCTAATTTGCTTTACCAAATTTCCCTCGTTCTGCTCTATACCAATTTTCTGATCTCCTTCCATCTAGCACGTAGTTGCTCATATTGAAACCAAGTATAATTTTTCCCTTCCTCTCTTAATACTTGCAGAGATTTTAACTGCAAATTACCTCTTTCAGTATACAAAAGATCTTTATATGTAATCATTTCCTGATTCTGTTCTATGTTTATATTTTCTACTGTATGTCTAGGACTTGCCCATATAGGAACCTTATAATTTAGTTTATAAGAGTATTTTTCCAAACACATGAAGGGCATTTCTTAGCACATGATTTTTAAAGGCCTTATCCACTTTTTGTCATAAATTAAATATGCATGCCATCCATATAACAAATCATAACCTTCTATATTCAAAATTCTGTCCTCTGTTAAATTAAACCAATCACTTATTGCAGAGAGCAGCTGCTTCATAATATAATTTAAAATTAGGCATTTTAAACCTCCCTTTCCGAGAATCTTGAATTATTTTCATTTTAACCCTAGCTTTTTACCTTCCCATATAAATTTATTAATTCCCTTCTGCCATTCCTCAAGATTCTTATCTTTCTTAATTATTGGTATCATCTGAAAGAGGAATAAAAATCTAGGTAAAACATTCATTTTAATAGCAGCAATTCTCCCCAGCAAAGATAATTGCAATTTTTTCCAAACAATCAACTCCTTCTGAACTTTTTGCCATAAAACCTCATAGTTATTCTTATACAATTTCACATTTGATGACGTAATATAAACCCCTAAGTACTTAACCTTCTTTACAATTTCAAATCCTGTTACTTCCTCTAGTTTTTCTTTCTGTTGTCTGGCCATATTTTTATTATCACTTTTGTCTTTTCTGATTTACCTTAAACCCTGAGACATTCCCATATTGATCAATTATTTCCAACAAAGATTTACTAGAATTTATATGGTTTCTTAATGTTATCACCAAATCATTTGCAAAAGCTCTTAACTTTTATTCTTTTTGTCTTACTCTATGCTGATCTATCTCCTTTACTTCTCGTATTTTATCCAATAATGGTTCTAGAGTTAAAATAAACAATAATGGTGATAAAGGACATCCCTGTCTTGTTCCTTTCGCAATCTTAAAAGGTTCTGTTAAGCTACCATTGATTATAATCTGTGCTGTTTGCTCTCCATAAATTGCCCTAATTATTCTTAAAAAACCATCTCCAAATTGCATCTTTTCTATTAATTTAAATAAAAAATCCCAATGCAATCGATCAAAAGCTTTCTCTGCATCGAGAAAAATAAATGCTGCTGGAATAAAATTTTTCTTTTCTAAGTACTCCAGTAAATTAACAATCTGCCTAACATTATTCCTCATCTGTCTCCCTTTTATAAATCCAGATTGATCATTATGAATTCTTCGCTGCAGAATCAACATTAATCTATTAGCTATTATTTTAACAAAATCTTATAATCATTATTTAAAAGTGAGATTGGCCTATAATTCCCAGGTTTAGAACAATCCTGTTCCTCTTTGGTATCAATGAAATAAAAGAGGTTCTCCATGAGAATTCCCCTCCTAGTTGTATCTGATTAAATAATTCCTTAAGTGGACCTAACATCTCATCCTGTAAATTCCTATAATAACTAACTGTGAGCCCATCCGTACCAGGAGTTTTCCCATCTTTAATTGTTTAATTACCAAAATAATTTCTTCCGAGGTTATAGGCCGATTCAGTTCATCCGTTTGTTCTAAAGTTAAATTTTTAACCTTATATTCCTTCAAATAATTATCAATATCCCTATTCAATATATTATCTTTAAGATATAAATTTGTATAATATTCTAAAAAAGCTTTTTTAATTTTATCCTGTTGATATCTCTCTTTGCCTTTATATTCTATTTTTTCTATAGTACGTTGTTTTTGTCTTTTCCTTAAAGTGTATGCTAACCACCTACCAGGTCTATTTGCGTTACAAAAAGTATTATGTTTGGCATATTGTTGCCACCTGATCAGCCATTATCATATTAAATTGATTCTGTAGTAACTTTATTGCATCTTTAAGTTTTTGATCATGTAGGTTATGTATTAATAATTGTTATTTCTTATAAATTTCCTCTTCTAAATACCTACGCTGTCTTTGTTGCTTATTTCTCTGTCTATTATTAAGACATATTAATACACCTCTCATAAAAGCTTTACTGGAGTCCCAAACCATTTCTATCGATGTTTCATTATTCAAATTATAATCAAAAAATTCTTTCATCTGCTTTTTACATTGATTTACATTATCCTGATATCTAAACAAATTTTCATTTAATCTCCAAGTTCTTCTACCCTCTTTTCCATATTGCAATTCCATCCAAACAGGACTATGATCAGACAAACATCTTGGAAATATCTTAGTTTTCTTCACCCTAAAAAGCAAATCATTAGAAATTAAAATAAAATCAATACGTGAGAAGGATTGATGCCTATCAGAGAAAAAGTATAGTCTCTTTCCTCCAAATTCCGCAGTCTCCATACATCTCTTAACTCAAAATCTTCTATCATATCAAAAAGGATTTAGGCAGCTTTGCATGTGCAGGTATCTTCTTGGAAGAAATTCTCTTGTCCTTTCGTATCTATTACTCCATTCCAATCTCCCAATATAATGCACGATTTATAATCCCATAGAATCAACTTATCATATAACATTCTATAAAATTTTTCTTGTTGCTGATTGGGTGCATATATACCAAGCAAGAGAGTCCTTTTGTTTCTATTGTAAGTTCAATAGCAATATATCTTCCGTGAATATCTGCCTCTATTAACTTGGCTGGTATATCTTTTCTCAAATAAACCACTATGCCATGTTTTTCTCCAAAGCTGAAGCAACAAAATGTTTACCTAACTTTGAGTTTATTAGGTACTTTTGATCTGATAATTTAATATCGTTTCTTGTAAGCAAATAACATCATTTTAAATTGTTTCAAATAATGAAATATTTTCTTCTCTTCTGAGCTGAGTTCAAACCATTGACATTCCAAGTCAAGATTTTATTTGCCATTACTGGGCTGCTGAAGCTTTTGAGCAATCAACTGAAGATCGTCCTCCCGTATCTTCGGCCGTGCTCCTCCACCGCTTCTGTAGCAGAATCCTGAACTTTACTTTGAGTTTGTTGCTCCTTTTCTTTACGCTTAAGGGCTCCCTCGTCAGTCTTTGTTCTTGTGGTTGTTCCTCTGATGGTAACATCACTGGAATCACCTCAGCTTCCACACCCATTTGAGTCTCTTGAATTCTTTTTCTATTATTTCTATTTCAAATTTCAGCACTGTAGAAAGAAAATCTTTGGCCTTAAGCACTGTGTCAATACGATATCTCCTTCCTTGATAATACACTGTCAAGCCAACTGGAACCTCCCATCTAAATTGAATCTGGTATTTCTTAAGTTCTTGTGTAAAAATGTAAAGTCCTTTCTATCCCTTAACATCTTGGGAGGAATCTCTTTCAAAACCTTCAACTCCTGTTCCCTATTTTCAAGTTTTTCTGAAAAGCAACTTGCAAAATTTGATTCCTCACTGTTCTTTTCAAAAATAAACCACAATGTCTCTAGGAAGTTTCTTTTGCCTAGCAATCCAAGAATTAACTCTATAAAATTTTTCTTGTTGCTGATTGGGTGCATATATACCAAGCAAGAGAGTCCTTTTGTTTCTATTGTAAGTTCAATAGCAATATATCTTCCGTGAATATCTGCCTCTATTAACTTGGCTGGTATATCTTTTCTCAAATAAACCACTATGCCATGTTTTTCTCCAAAGCTGAAGCAACAAAATGTTTACCTAACTTTGAGTTTATTAGGTACTTTTGATCTGATAATTTAATATGCGTTTCTTGTAAGCAAATAACATCATTTTAAATTGTTTCAAATAATGAAATATTTTCTTCTCTTCTGAGCTGAGTTCAAACCATTGACATTCCAAGTCAAGATTTTATTTGCCATTACTGGGCTGCTGAAGCTTTTGAGCAATCAACTGAAGATCGTCCTCCCGTATCTTCGGCCGTGCTCCTCCACCGCTTCTGTAGCAGAATCCTGAACTTTACTTTGAGTTTGTTGCTCCTTTTCTTTACGCTTAAGGGCTCCCCTCGTCAGTCTTTGTTCTTGTGGTTGTTCCTCTGATGGTAACATCACTGGAATCACCTCAGCTTCCACACCCATTTGAGTCTCTTGAATTCTTTTTTCTATTATTTCTATTTCAAATTTCAGCACTGTAGAAAGAAAATCTTTGGCCTTAAGCACTGTGTCAATACGATATCTCCTTCCTTGATAATACACTGTCAAGCCAACTGGAACCTCCCATCTAAATTGAATCTGGTATTTCTTAAGCTCTTGTGTGAAAAATGTAAAGTCCTTTCTATCTCTTAACATCTTGGGAGGAATCTCTTTCAAAACCTTCAACTCCTGTTCCCCTATTTTCAAGTTTTTCTGAAAAGCAACTTGCAAAATTTGATTCCTCACTGTTCTTTTCAAAAAATAAACCACAATGTCTCTAGGAAGTTTCTTTTGCCTAGCAATCCAAAAATTAACTCTATAAATTTTGTCAATTTGATAAGAACCTCTTGTGGATCAAGTTCAATAAATTCAGCCAGAGCTTCTGATAAATTTTTTTTTAAATCTTCCCCTTTCTCCTCATTCAAACCCCTAATTCTCAGAGCTCCTTCCATCATTCTATACTGCATCACCACCACTTGATCTTCATTTTTATCCAATTTGATTTGCATTCCCCCCATTCTATTTTCTATTTGTTGATTTGACTGAACAATTTCTTGCACCTCCTCCTCCACCACCTCCAGTCTTTTTGCCAAACCTTGAAAAGCCATCAAGATATCTTCTCTTATTTTTTATTATTCTCTTATTTCTTCTCTTATTTTCTCATTATTATCCATAATCTCCTTAAACCTTTCTTCAGACACTTTCCTTGCTCTTTAATCAGATCTTCTAAAGCTGGTTCAGAACCCCTTCTGCCCCCAGTCTTAGGTGGTTTAGTAGCCATTTCAGTTTTTAAAATTCACAAAATATAAGTCTAGAAACTTCTCTTTTCCCCTTTAAGTATAGGAGAGCTCAGTTCACTTCATTAAAATCCACACATAACATTTCTTATCTTCTTAGTTGCACAGACTGTTTGAAATTCCATTCGTCACTTTCACTCCCGTTCAGGCGCCATCTTTAAGAGTCAATTAAAACAAAGGAAAAAAAAATTCTCTTTTTTAAAAGGTAGAAGTCAGGAAATCAAAAATACTTGCAATCCAATAATTGTCCGCTGGCACTCATTCCGTCTGCTTAAAGAGATCCATAAAGATAAGACAATTAGCAGAGATGGACACTTTCTTCTTTTCCTGCTTTTGCAGGCACGCACTGAAGTCGGAGTATGGCAGGAATATTTATGGGACCCGTCGACCCTTCGGGGCTCTGCTTAATTAAAACAAAGCCTCTGGGGAGGTCTACCAACATTTCCCTGCTGCTCTTATCTTTCCCCTTTCATCCAGGGAAAAAGATTAAAGCCGGCTTTTCCTGGCTTTTACGATGTTCAGTGCGGAGCCCCTTTAATTAGGGGCTCAGCGAAGAGGTGGAGCCACCGGAAGTCCGCTTCTAATCTTTTTAGTCGGTTTCCAGCAAAAAAATATCCATAGAAATACATTGATTTGCTTAACGTCTACCACATTTCCTTAATGACCACCACAAAAACAGTTGTAAAATTGAGACTGGTCATATGGATGCTTCGATTTATAACCATAGTGACTTATGATGGAAATTCTGGGTCTATTGCAGTTTTAAATGAGGAATACCTATATGTAATTTGGAAGGTGGGGAACAGCATTAATTATTTCTTTGTTTATTTCTCAAATTTTACTCTGCCAATCTTACCTGTGAGACTCTGGGCATTACCTATATTTGTAGCTGCTGCAAAAAAAAAAAAGATCAGAAGGCACTTCTTTAAGCATTTTCCTTTTTTCTTTTCAAGATCTATACTGTCTTCCATTTTTCCTCCATCTTTCCTATTTTTCTTTTTATGTTTTTCTCTTTGTTGTCAATTTTAACTTTGTAAAAAAAAAAATTTTTTTTTTTATTAAAGTGATATATGAACTGGCAGTTTTAAAGTCTTTTCTTTAATTATAAGGATTCATCCCAGTATTATTTAGAGAGAGAAAAAGTCCGTTTTTCAAAGCAAACTTCATGAAAGGACAAAGAAAGAGATTTATAGCTATGCTCCTTTCACAAATCTATTGCATTGAATAAATTCCAGACTGACCTGGGGAAGTGGGCTTGGGATAACTTGCATCGTGATGATTCGCCAATGAACTGATGACATATACTTAGACTCTGACTAATTAACTATACTAATGGGTCACAACAGTAAGTACCCTGTAATAAAACCATGTAAGTGTCATTGGAACTGTATGATAAGATCATCTGTCAATTGACTGACTGAATAATAATAGGGTGCAAGTCTTCTGTGACATTCAACCTGCACGAATTTAGATTATCTGGTGCTAACTGAGATCAGTTTGTTTGGAAAGTTATCATTAGTCCAAGCCAGCAAGTACATTGTGTTCATTTCCTGCTTTTCTTTTCTTTTTTATAACAGAGCCAGATTTTTGTTTGGTGTAAATCATTGTCTCTTTCTTGCCAAGGTTGCAAGATAGTTGTCCGACACCAGCTGAGAAGTTGGCTCTGTGCAATTTTAGTGCTTTGAACAGCTTCCTTAAAATAAATAAAAAAAGGAACTGCACAGCATGAGCATTCAAATCATGGAATCTAAAGGACATTATTAAAAGCATTTTGCACTTGAAGTTCCAGGTGTTTATAATTTGAATTCATTTCAGAAAGGTACCCTGAAATAAAACCTTCTGTTTTAGTAATTGCCACATTGCTGATCAGACTGTAAAAGTTTAAGCTCTGTTTAAAAGAATTAATTTTGCTATGTTGTTCAAGAAAAACAAAATTTACCATAAGCTTTGGTGAAAACTATTTTTCTCCCTCCTTCCCACTGCTTCTCTTCATTTGTTTGGAAGTGACTTTTTGAAATGTTTCCAAAGACCAATGATTCAAATGAAGGGAAAAAAAATCAGTATTTACAAGTTATTTAAGTAGAATAAAATTTGTGGGATAGAAAGAGTTATTCAACAGCCTGAATACAAAGGTAAAATTTCCAATTTTAAAGCAAGAGAACTAACAAATAACTTTAAAAAGCTAAAGAAATAAATCAGCCACAAATATATTTAATCTGCATTAGATTAATTCAGATAATACCTAGGAAATATTTTAAAAATATCAGTTTGATAATATCATTTTTAGAATGACGATTATTTTTTTTAATGACTCCTTAATTGTTACTTTATTGGACTTTGAATTTGCAAGTTGTATGGACACAGCCACTATGGTCTGCAATTGATATTAATGGTTTAGTAGAAGCAATTGGATTAGGTGGAGAGCTCTGCTCTTTTTAGAGAATGGGTTGGGAAAGAAAAAGAAACAGAATTCCACCAGGTAGTATCCATAACTATTGAGATTTTCTTTATACTATGGTGGTTCTGTTTATATTATGATCATTGCCCATTAAGTTGCTCACTGTCTTTCAAGCTTTCCTTAGTTTCTCTAATTGTTGGTTTTTGTTGTTATTCTCAAGTATCCATTATTGTATCCTTACTGTATATCATACTTGAGCCACTGTGGTGTATCATATTTGCCCCATTAGTGATTTTCATTGCATAATATTCTGTCACCCAAATTATTTTTATATTCTATAGAGCAGGGATGTCAAAGTTGATTTCATTGAGGGCCACATCAGGGTTGTGTTTGACCTCAGAGGGCCGGGGTGGATGTGGCTAGGATGGGCATGGCCAGTTCAACGTCATTTGTGTTGGGGGCAACTGTGGTAGCCCGAGCACTCTGGCAGTGAAAACAGGCTCCCAAGCTCCATTTTCATCTGCGATAGCCTCCTGCAAACCTCTGCCAGTGAAAATGAGTGAGCTTCATTTTTGCTGGCAGAGGCACTGCGGGCTGGTCCTTCACTGTTTCCATGGCGGGCCCATGGGCCAGATCTAAGCATCCATGGGCTGGATCCAGCCCCCGGGCCTTGAGTTTGACAACCCTGCTCTAGAGAATACACCAGCTCTAAAGTGATGCAAATTTAAAAGTTCTTATATTTAAAAGAGGAATTGGTGCAAGTGAATATGATCAGGCTTAAATAGCTATCTGGGTCTTTCTTATTAATTTCTGCATTTCTGGCTGCTATTAAAGGTACAAGAACAAGACAAAGTTTTTCTTCTCATTTGACCATCTGATCAATAAACTGTTTGTAGATCTTCTATCTCCTCTAGGAAACTCACATACCATGAATGAGTAAACAGAAATATGTTAATAGTTAGGACTCAACTCTTCCACAGATGATAGCTTTTAATAACAGTAAGTTTGTCTGCATCATGATTACTGCCTGATTATCATGATTATTGTCTGGAGACCAAAACATATGAAGAATGGTTGTAGGAATTGGGTACGGTCAGTCTAGAGAAAAGGAGGACATGGGGTGGCATGATAGCAGTATTCCAGTATTTGAGGAGCTGCCACAAAGAAGAGTGGGGGGGTCAACTTATTCTCCAAAACACCGGAAGGCAGGACAACAAACAGTGGCTAGAAACTAATCAATGAGAGAAGCAACTTGGAATTAAGGAGAAACTTCCTAACAGTGAGGACAATTAACCAGTGGAACAGCTTGCCTTCAGAAGTTATAGGTGCTTCATCACTAGAGGTTTTTAAGAAAAGACTGGATATCCATCTCTCTGAAATGATATAGAGACTTCTGCTTGAGCAGAGGGTTGGACTAGAAGACCTCCAGGTCTCTTCCAGATTTGTTCTGATAGATTGACTCCTGAGAAAAGAGCTTCTTCAGTCTAGGGAGTGTAGTAGGGCATCAGAAATATGGGCTCAGTTCCTTTGATTTCTAATCTCATGTGAAGACAGAACATGCCCTATTCACTATGGTGAATATAGAGGTCTAGAAAGGATAATATAATCCTATTCTCTTAGATCTCTCTGTATTTTTGAAAGCGTGTTCTTCTTTTGAATTGTAACCGAGGCAGTAGTAGAGGGGAATCCAACTGTTTCTATGTGTCCAGTCTGAGATGATGTTGCCTGGAGCAATTACTGAACAAATTCCTGTTCATCCCTGTGTGACTTGGTTATTCACACTTGCCTTGTCTTTCTGCTTTTATCATTTACATGAAGACTCAGATAGGTTTCTGAAGGCTTGGACGAAAGTGTAGCCAATATGTATATAAAACATACAACTCTTAACTAACAACTCTTAACAACTCTTAACTAATTCTTTTTTCCTCCAATCCTAAGAAGGCTATGGAAATAATGACAAATAATAATGCAGATAGTCCTCAACTTACAGCAGTTCATTTAGTGACCGTTCAAAGTTACAATGGCACTGAAAAAAGTGACTTATGACCATTGTTCGCAGTTACAACCTTTGCAACATCCATATGATCTCATGTGATCAAATTTTAGAAGGTTACCAACTGGTTCATGCTTGTGACCGTTGCAGCATCCCTGGGTCACGTGATCCCCTTTTGCAAAACTTCTGATGAGCAAAGTCGGTGGGGAAGCCAAATTCACTTAACAATTGGGTTACTAACGTATCAATGGCAGTGATTCACTTAACAACCATGGCAAGAAGTGTTGTAAAATGGGGCAAAATTCACTTAACAAGTGGCTCACTTAACAACAGCAATTTTGGGCTCAGTTATGGTGGTAAGTCAAGGTCTACTTGTATTTGTAGAAAATTTTGGAATCATTAGGACAATCTAACACTTAATCCAGATGGGAAAGTTACTGTGGGTATGAAACGTATTGATCTGTATCAGGGGTCTCCAACCTTGGCAACTTAAGACTTAAGCAAAGCTGGCTGAGGAACTCTGGGAATTGAAGTCCACAAGTCTAAGTGCTATTACAGGAAAATAAGGAACTCACCATAACGCTGAGATTTTTCTTTTTTATTATTTAAAGGATAAGTGATCTGTTACCTCTAACAACTGACTAAACAAAGCACTTACCGTATATACTCGAGTATAAGCCGAGTTTTTCAGCACGTTTTTTGTGCTGAAAAACGTCCCCTCGGCTTATACTCGAGTATATACGGCTTATACTCGAGTTTTTTTTTTCTCTTCTTTTTTTCACATTATACCGGATGGTGCAAACTTGGCGGGGTTTTGCATTAGCTGGGAAGCCCTGCGGTGCAGTGAGAGGCGGGCGGGAGCCAGCCTTCTCGGCTGAGGGAGGGAGGCTTTCCCTGACCGGTAGCTGCCTCATTTCCCTCCCTCGGCTTATACTCGAGTCCCCAGTTTACCCCAGTTTTTTTGGGTAAAATTGGGGACCTCGGCTTATACTCGGATCGGCTTATATTCGAGTATATACGGTAATTATTTTTAAGAAGCTCTTTTGCTTCTTTCAAGATTCAACTGTTCCCTTTCCAACATTTAGCCTAAGACATATTTTAGCGAAATATTAATGGGTTTTAATCGGTCTTTGACCATTTTAGTGATTCGGCCATTAAATATTTGTTTTTAATTGTTTTTAAATAGTGTTATTTATTGTATTTATATTGTATATTGTATATTTATATTGTATTGGTGTATTGTATTTTAATATTGGCTGTACACCGCCCTGAGTCCTTCGGGAGATGGTGCGGTATAGAAATGTAATTATAAATAAATAAATAAATAAATAAATAAATAAATAAATTTAAATGAGCAAACTTAATACTGTTAATCCACAAATGCAATGATTAAATCGATCGGTTTGCTGTGTGATGTTTCCCTTAGAAAGTCAGCTGAACACCAATTTCTTCATTTCTTGAAACAGTGATTATATAGTCAACATTTAAAAATTCATTTAAAAACAATATACAATATAAATACAATAAATAACACTATTTAAAAACAATTAAAAACAAATATTTTTACATTAATTTATCTTTCCTATAAGAGATCTATAACTTTTATATACTCATTCAATTTACTGACATTTGTTCTGAATAAGGCTACATTTTTAATTAAAATATTCAAGTTTTTTTTTCCAAAATATTTTTAATTCAACAAATCTGAAATCATAGGAGATAGCACTATTTCTATTTGTTTAATTACTGCATATGAAAGCTGTAGAAATGCTTTCTGTAAATGAATATATCAGAATGTTCTTGTTGGTGTATCATCGTCACAAACCATTATAGGCTTCATAGCTTCTTAGTTCTATAAGTGTCATTATGTTATTAACTATACAGGTAAAATAATTTTACATATGGTTCAATTATTAATTTGGCAATGAAATATTGCATTATCTGTGTATTTTGAAAATACCCATTCACAAATAGAACATTTTAATTATTGCACAGTGTCACTCCCCGAATACTAAAACAAATAATACATTATAGTTCTTCCCAACAGTGCTCTGTAATAAAACTGCTAGTGTTTCCCTTAGAAAGTCAGCTGAACACCAATTTCTTCATTTCTTGAAACAGTGATTATATAGTCAACATTTAAAAATTCATTTAAAAATAATTACTCTAGTTAAAATGTGAATATACTATATGGACAGATAAAAGCACTCTAGAAAATCTAAGAACATCTTGAAAATAGTCTGTACAAACACTCAGAAATAATTGATGAAGAAATTCACTGTTCTGAATCAGGGGAATTTTTATCTGAGTTTTTGGTACTGCTAAGTAATCACTGTTTGAAAGGATTTTGCATACTTAACTTTGTAGAGCTTTAAAGCTAATTGTGTCTCAACTGATCGGGTTTTCCTATCCTTTTTTCACATTTATTAGGCAAATGTTTCCAACCACATACATAAAAGATTTCAATAGGTGGACTGGAACAAGGATCACAGCGAAGTTTTGTAGCCTACATGACATAAAGACATTCAAGATTAAAGCATTAAAATGTGATTTTCTATGGGTGGCATTTCTCTTGAAGAAAGACAAAGCTTACGCAGGCAGTGGGAATAAGCCCCACAAATATAAGCCTATTCACATACAGTAGGTGGCCAAGAAATGAATCTAAAAATCTAAAAGCTTGATTAATTTCTTACAATTACAGAGTTTAGAAGGGAGAGGTTAACCTCATGCTCACTGCAGGATTTACTAGGCCAGGGATGTCAAACTCATGTCGTCACAGCTGCATGACATGATGTATCATGACTTTTTGCCCCTTCGCTAAACTGGGCGTGGGTGTGGCCAGTGTGTGATGCATCCGGGTGATGGGCCATGAGTTTGACAGCCTTATACTAGACCATCCTTGATGACCATCCAGGCTCTGCTTGAAAATCTCCAGCAAATCAGATCTTATGTCATGCCCCCATCAGATTCAGAGTTTGAATCTGCAGGGGAAGATATGCTGGAACAAGAGCTGACAGAGATCGAGAAGGCAACTCCATTGGTCTTGGAGGAAACTGGGAAGAGCAGAGTCAGTCTGGCCAAGACTTTTCTGAATTAGTAAGGCCTGCAGACAGGGAGGAGCAGGAGAGACAGAGTTCAGGAAAAGAGCAAGGATTACCCTCTCCTGGTCTGAGAACGAGGAGGGAAGAGAGAAGGCGAGATCAACGCAGATTGAGCTGGCTACAAAGGAGGAGAGTGCCCTGCCCACTTTCACAAGGTAAACCTGGGGACTGAGATGTAAGGAGGTGCCAGTGGGAGGGGCATTTGTCAGGAACAAGAGTTGAACTTGTGAAGCCTCATGTGCACTTGCCAACACCTGGAGATTGCTGTACACTGTCTTGTGGGACTTGTCCGGTTTGCCTGCTTCACTGAACTTCTTGCTCTGCTTACTGTTTGGCTAACCTGGCTTATTGGACTGCTGGCCCTGGTTCCTGTTTGGTTAACCTGGCTTAGTGGACTACTCGCAGCTAGAGGCTTCTGAAGGTGTGGGTGAGAGCTTTGCTCCAGGACTTGAGGTGAACGTGGGGACATTTGGGGGCACAGTTAGAGCAATAAAGGGGAATTAGACTTGTTCTCTGGTTGTGTTGCTTTCATGCCATGCCCTGGGTCATCATATCTTACTACTTCCATGGCAGACAGTTCCACTGGCTGATAGCTTCCTCCTTATATCTATCCTGGACCTATTTCCTGGTAGATTTAACTCACTGGTTCTGGTTCAGTCTTCTGGGTTAGTAACAAATGAACAAATGGGTTCATCTCCTTCTGTATTCTGTCCAAATATGGCACATATTTGTAGACTACCATCACATCTCCACTCAGCCATCTCTTCTGTAAGCTAAACATACCCAGATGATTTAACTGTTCTTCATACAACTTGGCAACATATTCCAGTTTGTTACTGTCCTTGTTGAATTGGGATGTCCCAAACCAGACAGTCTCCCAAGTAGGTTCTGACTAGGGTAAGGTAGAATGGAGCATCTATTCTCCGTGATCCACATTCTGGATATTTGTTAATGCATCCCAAGGTAACACTGAATTACACTATTGGCTGATATTTAACTTGCAGTTTACAAGAACAATCACATCATTTTCACATGTGGTACTGTCAAGGCAGTGTTCCCTACTCTATACTATCTGCAAACTTCTTATGCAGTTCTAAACTCTAATTTCTGAGAAAAAATATTGAACAGTGTCTTGGATCCAAGCTAAAATGAAACCTTCAATGAGGATTCTCAAACTTCCCACATTTTACAACTTAAGGAGAATATGAGGAGAGAGGGAGAGGGGGTGGAAGAGAGACTGTTGAAGGTCTAGTTGAAGTTGAGATACATTATATTCCTCAGAATTACTTGTTTTGTAGTACTTTCCACCCCCACCTAGTCACATTTCTCTTTCAGGATTTCATATCCTGAAAGAGGACGTAGAGGAAGTAGAAGAATCTACTTCCATTCAGAATACCTCAGAATCTGCTCTTTGTCATCCAGCTCTTCTTGCCCTGAAGACCACGAATTCTACAAGTATGCAATCACTTTCCGTCAGGGTACTGGTCACACTCCCTTCTTCAATCAATTCCTTTCTGTCGATGAGAATTAAATACATTCCTTTTGAAAAATTCTACCTTCTCAGAAATAAAATTGTCAGCATAAGAACAAGAGTTGATTAGATTTTTAACTCTGGACAGTTAGATTCCTAGCAGATGTCAAGATACTTTAAATCAGAAGTCTTCAAACTTGGCAGCTTTAATACTTGTGGACTTCAACTCTCAGAATTCTCCAGCCAGCTATGTTGGCTGGAGAATTCTGGGAGTTGAAGTCCACAAGTCTTAAAGCTGCCAAGTTTGGGGACCCGTGCTTTAAATAAGCTGTTGTCCCTATTGCTTGGCTTTTTGAACAACTGGTCATCTGATATAAAGAGGCTTCATGTCTATCATCAGGCTGGCCAGGTGATCTATAATAAATGACTACCTAATGATGGAAGAACTCCATTATCGTTACCATATATTAAAGATAAAGGAGCAACAGCAAATGCAGAAAATTAAAGGGATAGTAATATATTAAATAACCCTCAGAAGGTACTTGGCAAAATTCTACTTGAGAGCTGTGCAGTAATAATGACATTGTGGCAAAATTTGGAAAATGCTATACAGCTTAATTCCAGGCAGAAGATAAGATTTCTTCCCCCTTCAGTAGCTCATTCAGAAAGAAATACTATATTTTTGTTGATTTAGACAATAAAAAGAAAAATAATAATAGATTTGAACCATGGATTGCTTTGCATGAACATGAAATTGATGGTTAGTATCTGAATGGAGTAAGAGAGATATGTGACACAAGTGAACCATATGTGGGAATAAATGGAATGCAAATGATTCAACTACAGGGCCCTTGGTACTCTCTGAGATTGGTTCTTTTCTTGCAGATGTTTCATTACCAAACTAGTAACATCATAAGTGCTAATAGGGAGTAAGATTTGCTCTTATTTTATATAATGTCTTGCCCTCTCAGTGTTGGTGGGAATGCTCTCGGAAGTTGTTTGATTGGGCTCAGAGGTGGGTTTCAGCAGGTTCTGACCAATTCTGGAGAATTGGTAGTGGAAATTTTGGGTAGTTCAGAGAACCGGTGGTAAAAATTCTGACTGGCCCTGCCCCCATCTATTCTCTGCCTCCCAAGTCCCGCTGATCAGGAGGAAATGGGGTTTTTGCAGTAACTTCCCCCGCCATGCCCACCAAGCCACGCCATGCCCACCAAGCCACGCCCACACAACCTGTAGTAAAAAAATTTGAAACCCACCACTGGGTTGGGCTGTTTTTTACTGTTAGCTTGTTTGTCTGAGTTGGTTGTTCCTTGATTGGGGCTATTGTTTGCTTCTTGATTGTTGTCCCTTAGTTGTTTAAGGATGCCTAAATAAATGTGTAAAAAATATGTGTGATCCTACCTAGAGGTGACTTAGTTGTGGATGTGACTTCATGCCTACTTTTGTCTGCAAATGAGCAATGTTGCTGGCTAATTTCCAGTGATATTTAGGATATATGATGTAATTACGTATGTATCAGAGAATTAATAGATTCATATAAATAGTAGAAAAACTAGAGCAAAGAGATAAATTTGGGTAATTTAAATGGGGAGGTATAGGACAGGTACATTCTGGTAGAAAGATCAAGTAGTTCCCATCATACTCTTTCTCTTCTTTAACCCTTTCTAATCCTCATATCCATAAATAATTTATTCAGTCTTTTCTTATTTCAACAAGAAGTCTACATAAGGTTTCCAGTTATATGTATGTATGTATGCATGTATATCAGTGGTGAAATACAATTTTTTTTACTACCGGTGGGTGTGGCTTGGTGGACATGGTATGGCTTGGTGGATGTGGCTTGGTGGGCATGGCAGGGGAAGGATGCTGCAAAAATCTCCATTTCCACCCCAATCTTGGGGAAGGATATTGCAAAATCTCCATTCCCACCCTACTCTGGGGCCAGCTAGAGATGGTATTTGCCAGTTCTCCAAACTACTCAAAATTTCCACTACCAGTTCTCCAGAACCATACACACACACACACACACATAGATATAGATATATAAAAATTAGATAGAGAGAGAGAGAGAGAGAGAGAAAGAGAGAGAGAGAGGTGATAGAGAGATAGAGAGATAGAGAGATATAGATATAGATATAATTTTTTTCTGATACCGTATATACTCGAATATAAGCCGATCCGAGTATAAGCCGAGGTCCCCAATTTTACCCCAAAAACTGGGGTAAACTGGGGACTCGAGTATAAGCCGAGGGTGGGAAATGAGGCACCTACCGGTTGGGGAAACCCTCCCTCCCTCAGCTGAGAAGGCTGGCGGCTCCCCGCCCGCCCTCTCACTGCACCGCAGGGCTTCATCCGCAAATGTGAAAAAAGAAAAAAAACCAGTATAAATAGTATATACACACACACACACACACATAGATATAGATATATAAAAATTAGATAGAGAGAGAGAGAAAGAGAGAGAGAGAGGTGATAGAGAGAGAGAGAGAGAGAGAGAGAGAGAGAGAGAGAGAGAGAGATAATTTTTTTCTGGTATCTCCTTGGTTTGGTCTCTGTCTTTAAAAATATTCCTTCTTATTGTTCATTACACAAATGGTATTTAAACTAGAAGAATTAGAAAGTTGATAGTGCTGGTCAATTTACTAATTAGTGTTATTTTAGCCATAGCATAAATAGCTGCTGATTCTTTTGGTAGAAGACAATTGTGGCCCCTTCTTGGCCATATCCTAAAAGTTTTTGACCTTCTCAGTTGCATTTGATCTCCCTATGGTAATCCTGACTGTGTAAGTGATAGGAAGAGATGGGACAGATTTTTCTGCTAACGTTTCTGTTATGTCCACGTAGCGCGCAACTGCAAAATGTATTTTAAAGTTATTGGTTAAAGGCTAACGGTTTCCTATAAAAAGGGGCTGTCAGCAGGGAACTGCATGTTGGTTTATAATGAATTCTTATCTTAAATAAAGGTTGCTGGAAGGCTGGCTGCTCATCTGTGTTCCCACCCACAACTTTCCAGTTTCAACTAATGTTTGGTGTTGGAAAAGAGTTTTGAAATAACACAGATAGATAAGAAAGCCAGCAAATAGATCAAAGAAAATCCATCCTAGCATTCTCACTTAATGTACAAATAACAAGGCTAAAATTATCTTATTTTGGACATATTATGCACAAAGATCTGGCTTAAGTCTATAATGCTGGGAAACAGAGAAGAAAAGAAAAACAGAGAGCAGTCAGCAGCAAGGTGGATAGATTCAATTACAGTGAAGGTAAGTGCACTGTAGTAAGACCCGAAGGATCTGATTAAGGACAGGAAAATCTATCTGTAGGATCACTAACAATCAATACCAATTTCGCGACATCTAATAAATCAACCCAGACCAATGTCAAAAACAAACAAAAATCGCATAAATAAATACCAAATAAATGTCCACTCCCAATCAGCTGGAGCTAAAAGTGTGTTGTGATAAAAGTTTTAGTTTGTTTCTGGAACTGCAGAAAGATTGGGGCTGCAGTTACTTCTGGAGTTAGATTATTCCACTGTGTATGGTCCATTAAGTGAATCACTTCTCGGAATTCCCATCTCATGCCTTTTTTTTTTTAACTCACTCTTTTTCTCATTGAACTGAAAGAATCCATTCTCCTTATACTATTAATTGTTTAACTCTGTATTGGCTTACAAACTTGTTAATTATAACTATTGAAAACCAAATGATAATTTAGTTGCCCTGTCTGCTGTTAGCTCAAACTTATTTAATAAATTGTATTGATTTGTTATTAATTATAGCTTGCTTTTTGTATTACCTGAACACACACAATTGTTTAGTAACCTCTAATGTTTAATTCCCACAAAAATGGTGCCATGGGAGGCCCTGGTTCATTATATGGATATGTCAGTAGAAACATACAAGTAAGTCGAATGCAGTAGGAAAGTGTATTTAAGAAATATGTGTGTGGTAAAACAAGTGGATGTAATCTAAGAATAAATGGTGGTGGATTGGGGATGAATGCAAAAATGAGTGATCATTGTGAAATAAAGATTGTGAGTGATTTGGTCATACATTTGGTGGCACAGTAGTGCAGTATTGCAGGCTAACTTTGCCCACAGCATGGAGTTTGATCCTGACTGGTCTCAAGGTTGATTCAGCCGTCCATCCTTCCAAGGTGGGTAAAATGAGGACCCAGGTTGTTGGGCAATTTGCAAATAATGCTTACACCCAGAAAGTGCTGTATATAAGCCTAAATGCTATCCCTATTGCTATTGCTATTGCTATCTATAGATAATGAATGAGTACTGAATTATAGAGAAACAAATAAATATATTATGAGGAAGAGATGAAAGATTTAAAGGATAAAAGGCAATATATGAAGTAATGTGTAGGATGTGATGGAAACAAAAATGGTTTTCAAGGATAGAAAGGTATGAAGAGATTAAGTAATTGGTGCTGGTACGAATTATTGTAGATTTATCTACATATTTTTTTTCTTATCTTATATACTCAATTTCTTTCCCTAAAAGGAAATAGTACAGTTGATATTATGTATGTTAGGAAAGAGGGTGAGACAAAGATGCATATTGTCCTTATACTTCTTTGATTAACGTCTAAATATAGTATAATGGCAAGCCTGGAAGAGCTGACACCCGAAGTAAAAATGTAAGTCACATGGTAGATGCACAAAAGGCCCTATTAAATAAGAGTAAATAAGATTTAAAAGATTTCATTGTTTATTTGGTATGTTGTTGGTTAGTTTATTAATCAGGCTTTTATGATTCTTCATTCAGAAAGGCATTTATGTATTATGGAAGGACAAAAATGTTATAAATCTGGATAATGGTAGTATTAAGAAGAGAAAGGTCATGGTAAGATAGTGTTTTCTCCCCTTTGGGTCAAGAACTGCTAAACGACGCAGTGAGCTGGAGATCTAACATTAGGGGGAAATAAATTCTATAGGGGAAAATAAACTCAAATTCAGATAAGATCACGTAGGATCAGAATATTTCACTGACAGCAAAGAGCAAAATAAAGTGTACATTTTCCAGTGATAATGCGTGCCATTGAAAGATTGGCATTGAGAAAGAGCAAAGGAAAACGATAAGATACTTTCAAATTATGGGAGATGGTTTCTAAACCAATTCATTCAATCAATCAATCTTGGGCTAGAATAAAAACTGACTGTTGCCTTGAGGCCATGATCAGCAAACAGAAGCATGTATTTTGGACAGGTAACAAACTAGAAAAAAAATTATTATGTTGGTGAAGATTGAAAGCAATGAAAGAAAATCATCTTTGCACCTGGCTTGATGGCATAAAACACCAATTGGTTACACATTAAAAAGTAACGTTGATGGATCACAAAGTTAATTTAGCATGGCACTGCATTTGCTTAATGAAATCATTATCCCATTCATTCATTTTGACATTATTTTTATTCAGTTTGCTATACTGCTGAAATCTCTCAGTGGTTTACTACAACAACCTTTTTTTAAAAAATCATTTAATTAGTTAAAATGACATTTTGCACCTAAAACCAAATAAATAAAATTAATGGTTAGAACAGCAATTAGAAGTCTGGAGGAAAAGAACCATTTTAAGGGGTTCTTAATAAGCTAATAAAATGCCAGGCCCCTCAGGTGCACCAGTGAGCTGGGTCAACACCTGCTCAACCATGAGTTGAGTAAAAAAAGCAGGTGGATGCAAATCGTCTCAGAGGTTCCTGTAAGAATTACTACACTTTTTCTCCTTGAAATGAAGTGTTTCCAATAGTCCAGAGAGGTGTTTTGTTTTTTTTAAATGGCCATTTGATATAGGAAATTGAGGGCATTGAAGATTTCAGAAGTGGTTTGTCTTTGTCGTCTTCTTCCTAGGGAAGAGGGAGGCTGACCTGGTTGCCTTTGGCACAAAGGCAGGACTGAAATTCGTGATTTCCCGATTCCCAGCCTCTAACTAGTACACCAATTTATGACTCTCATAACGAGATAGAGATAGTGAAAGAGATATAAAGAGGTATATATACTGTAGTGATAGCGAACCTTTTGTTCCTCAGGTGCCGAAAGCGGGTGTGTGCCGACACCCATAATGCAATGCCCCCCCACAGGCCCCACTCCCCGTGCATGCATGTGTGACACCCCCCACGCATATGTGTGTGACCCCACCCCCGCACTCCACCTGCGGATGCGTGCAGGACCCCTGTTTTGTGCTAGCAGGCCTCCCTGAAGCTTCCTGGAAGCAAAAACGCCACATGGAGGGATGCCGCACCCACCCCTGTGCCTGTGTGCGCAAACCCCACGCATGCGCACATGACCCCCACACACCCCGTGAATGCACGTGTGACAGACACCCAAAAATCAGCTGGCTGATAGGAAGTGTGCAGGCATGCCTGATGGAGCTGACCTGGGCATCAGCTCATGTGACTGCAGAGATGGCTCTCTGTGCCATAGGTTCGCCCTTACGGATATACTGACATTAGCAAGGAACTCTAATTCTGGATCACCTCTCTATATATTAAACCAAAGCCACCTGTCTGCTTTGGAACAAAAGTTTATAAGCTTATCATTTTGCCATTGGAATAGTTTTCTAATACCCACTTAAGTTTGGAAATTTATTATATATACACACACACAAAACACACACACACACATAATGTTTTTGTTATTTCTGCCATTCATTCATTTGTTTGAAAATTTTTAAAAATCCTGCAGTTTAAAAATTAAGCTTGAAAAATCATTAAATTTGATCACAAAGTTGTTTCTTAACATATAGAGATTTCTCTTCCTCTCATTATCTTCATTTCTATTAAAGGCACTATTTTATTTGAAAAACCTGAACCAGCTGCCTAGTTTTTATTTATTGTAGTTTTTAATCCAAAGCATTTGATCTGAAGAAATTAACAAATGCTCAATGAAATCTTTGTGCTGATTTTTAATGTAAGTTCTTTAGATGAACCAACATTCATTCTGACTCTATGCAATGAATAACTAGAGAAATCTTCTCTTTTTAATTTCTTAACAGATAATTAAGATTGCATTTCATTTTTCCAGACCGAATAGGATTGGATGTATGTGTGGAATTCAGATATGCCAAATAAAGAAAAATCTGAAAAGGAACAGTTAATTGAGCAGCCTTCCTTGTTCCAGCTCAGTCTAAACATTTGGAGCCATTCAAAGTGTTAGATGGTTCCAGAGTTAGAAACAGCCTAGGACTGTGATGGTGAACCTATGGCACGCATGCCACAGGTGGCATGCAGCGCCTTCTCTGTGGGCATGCAAGCCATTGCCCCAGTTCAGCTCTGCCGCGCGTAAGTGCACACCGCCCAGCTGATCATCAGGTCTCTGTGCGTGCATGCATGGGGGTGGGGCGCCTGCGGGTGTGTGTGTGTGGGGGGGCAGGCAGCATGCTGGAAGCCATGCGTGCATTGCATTTTGGCAGTTCAGGTGTGTGCACTTGCATTTGCACTTGCATTTGCACTTGCGCTTTGGGGACTCAGTCCGAGAAAGATTAGCCATCACTGGCCTAGGACATGACAATGCCAAGCCACAGATGTCAAACCTTTTAGCCAGGGATAAATACTAGCTCTTAGTTCCTTTGGACATACAGGAAGGAGAAAAAAAACATAATTTTGTATTTTGGACACACAGAAAGGAGAGAAGCACACACAGAGAGATGTCTTGGACCTTATAGCTTGAAGCTGTTGGTTTTCTACTGTAATTACTTTTTTTTGCAGTATTTGTAGCTTAATATAGCATAAATAACTGCCCTCAAGCCTTACAATCCAAGTCAATTACTTAAGTTGACAAAACCCGATTTTCCCCCTGTGGAATCCTCCTTTGCTGTTAGATATTTTATTTCAGGAAAGAGTAATTTATTTAGGGAAGAATAAAAGATCTGCTAGGGAGCCAGTACTTTCTGCCTAAGCAAAGGATTGGACTAGAAGACCTCCAAGTTCCCTTCCAACTCTGTTATTCTATCCTATCCTATCCTATCATTTCAGTTCCTTGAATCAGTAATGTTACTAATGTTGAATACCAAATGCAGGAACAGGACCGCATAGTCCAAGGGGCCTCCTAAACAATCCCTATCCACAGACCTGGCTATGACATGGAGTGGGAGAGAAAGGAAGAGAATATTACCAGCCACATTTAAAAAAATAGGAGAGAGGCGTAGAACAACCAGTTAGTTAAGGCTGAGAGGAAGTGTGGTCTGGGTTCTGTGCTGCAACTCTTACATTCAAGACTTGAGCTCTGTGATCAGAAAAAGAAAGATGAACCACACCAGCATCATTTTTTTCATAGTGAACAGATGCAATTTGGCGATAGATCTATCACCAAAACTGATGTGCTTTCATTTCTAGTCCTGCTTGGGTCTTTTGAGTTTACTTAAACCTGAAGTTAATTGGTTCTCCATAATGGGAAATTACCTTGTAGTTAGATGCTGTGCATTTAAACAGCATTTTTTTCTTTGACCTCATTAACCTGAGAGGTTCCTGACGGACCTTGGGCCATTCCCTGAGGATCTGGCCCACGGCACGACTGAGGAACTAGTTGCAGCCTGGGAGCAGGCCGCGGCTGGGGCCTTGGACCGTGTCGTGCCTTTGCGGCCTCTGACCCAGCGCAGATCTCATCCGGCCCCTTGGTTCTCCGAGGGGCTGAGGGAGATGAAACGCCAGAGAAGACGTCTAGAGAGCACCTGGAGGTCCAGTCGTTCCGAAGCTGATCGGACACTAGTTAGGTCCTATTCTAGGACCTACCTAGTGGCAATGAGGGAGGTGAGGCGCTCATACGCCTCCACCCTCATTGCGTTGGCAGATAACCGCCCGGCTGCCCTGTTTCGGGTGACCCGCTCCCTCCTTCATCAGGAGGTGCGGGATGACCCGTTGCAGGGACATGCCGAAGAGTTTAGTGGTTATCTATACGATAAAATCGCTCAGGTCTGGGATGGTCTGGACCGAAATTGGGATGATCCAAGCGAGGGAGAGGAGGCACGTCTTGTTGAGTCTGTTTGGGATGAGTTTGACCCTGTGGCTCCCGAGGACATGGACAGGTTGTTGGGGAGGCTTCACGTCACTACATGTTTACTGGACCCGTGTCCTTCCTGGCTGGTACTGGCCACTCAGGAGGTGACACGAAGCTGGCTCCAGGGGATTATCAACGCTTCTTTGTTGGAAGGGGTTTTCCCTGCCGCCTTGAAAGAGGCGGTGGTGAGACCCCTCCTCAAGAAGCCCTCCCTGGACCCAGCTATTTTGGGTAATTATCGTCCAGTCTCCAACCTTTGCTTTGTTGCGAAGGTTGTAGAGAGTGCTGTGGCGTGACAGCTACCCCAATACCTGGATGAAGCCGTCTATCTAGACCCGTTCCAGTCCGGCTTCCGACCCTGATACAGCACGGAGACAGCTTTGGTCGCATTGGTGGATGATCTCTGGAGGGACAGGGACAGGGGTTATTCCTCTGCCCTGGTCCTATTAGACATCTCAGCGGCTTTTGATACCATCGACCATGGTATCTTGCTGCACCGGTTGGGGGGATTGGGAGTGGGAGGCACCGTGTATCGGTGGTTCTCCTCCTATCTCTCTGACCGGTCGCAGACGGTGTTGACAGGGGGGCAGAGGTCGACCGCGAGGTGCCTCACTTGTGGGGTGCCGCAGGGGTCGATTCTCTCGCACCTTCTGTTCAACATCTATATGAAGCCGTTGGGTGAGATCATCAGTGGCTTTGGGGTGAGATACCAGCTGTACGCTGATGACACCCAGCTGTACTTTTCCACCCCAGGCCACCCCAATGAAGCTGTTGAAGTGCTGTCCCGTGTTTGGAAGCCGACGGGTCTGGATGGGGAGAAACAGGCTCAAGCTTAATCCTCCAAGACGGAGTGGCTGTGGATGCCGGCACCCCGATACAGTCAGCTGCAGCCGTGGCTGACTGTTGGAGGCGAGTTATTGGCCCCAAAGGATAGGGTGCGCAACTTAGGTGTCTTCCTGGATGAACGGCTGTCGCTTGAAGATCATTTGACGGCCGCTCCAGGAGGGCCTTCCACCAGGTTCGCCTGGTTCGCAGTTGCGCCTTCCTTGATCGGGATGCCTTGTGCACAGTCACTCCCGCTACCTCTCGCTTGGATTATTGTAATGCTCTCACATGGGGCTCCTTGAGGTGCACTCGGAGGCTTCAGTTAGTCCAGAATGCAGCTGCTGGTGATAGACGGAGCTACGCGTAGCTCCCATATAACACCGCTCCTGCGCAGACTGCACTGGCTACCTGTGGCCTTTCGAGTGCACTTTAAGGTTTTGGTCACTACCTTTAAAGCGCTCCATGGCTTAGGGCCTGGGTACTTACGGGACCACCTGCTGTTACCGCATGCCTCCCACCGACCCGTACGCTCTCACAGAGAGGGACTTCTCAGGGTGCCGTCCGCCAAGCAATGTCGGCTGGCGGCCCCCAGGGGAAGGTCCTTCTCTGTGGGGGCTCCCACACTCTGGAACGAGCTTCCCCCGGGTTTACGCCAAATACCTGACCTTCGGACCTTCCGCCGCGAACTGAAGACACATCTTTTCATTCACGCGGGGCTGGCTTAAATTTTATTGATTTTAAATTATCTATTATTAATTTTAATGGGGTTTTAGTTTTATATATTTTAAAGTTTTTAGGCCAATTATAAAATAAGTTTTTTAATTTGTATTTTAAATTGTATATTGTATTGTTTGTTTTTATTTTTGGCTGTACACCGCCCTGAGTCCTTCGGGAGAAGGGCGGTATATAAATAGAATAAATAAATAAATAAATAAATAAACCTCAGGCTTGTTTTGTACTTTGTTCGCTTAGTTCTTTTATTTCTCATCCCCTCTTGAATCTGAAGGAGCCCATTTATCAACTCAGATGGTAAGCAAATTAAACCATCCCAGTGATAGACTGACCCATAACAGTGAGGGAGAAATTGCATTTGCTGAGTGCTACCTGTTCATTTGTTGTTGTTTTTAAAACTTTTACTTTTAGATGATGGAGGGAGAAAACAGACTGTGATTCATGGGCTGCTAGAAGTTCCAACAAAATGGTTTTAAAGTAGCAGGGCAAGGTAGGAAGTTCCTCTTTTGGCAGCAATAGAATATGCTCTCAGTGTACATAAAAGAAAAGATACATTCGTCAAGAAACATAAGCTACAACAATTAATGATAGTCATAGGGTACAAATAAGCAATCAGGAAACAATATCAATATAAATCGTAAGGATACAAGCAACAAAGTTATAGTCATACAGTCATAAGTGGGAGGAGATGAGTGTTGGGAACGATGAGAAGATTAATAGAAGTGCAGATTTAGTAAATAGTTTGACAGTTTTGAGGGAATTATTTGTTTAGCAGAGTGATGGCCTTCGGGGAAAAAACTGTTCTTGTGTCCAGTTGTTGTGGTGTGCGGTGCTCTATAGTATTGTTTTGAGGGTAGGAGTTGAAACAGTTTATGTCCAGGATGTGAGGGGTCTATAAATATTTTCACAGCCCTCTTTTTGACTCGTGCAGTATACAGGTCCTGTCAGGCTACCTCCGACTATAATTAGGAAAGAATTCACCTTGACTTCATTTGGAATAAAGACAAGTACTTTTACTTTTTACAGTCATGATAGCAGCCAAGCTAAGTTGGATCTGAGACAAAATATGGCTAACATATCATATCCCCCCAATTGTCCCTCCTCCTCCAGGAGGTCAGGCTGGTCTGGTCCAATGCCAGCTCCTTCTCGGCCCCTCGTGGTAATCTTCTTCCACAGGTCTCTAGATGTCAGTCATCTTAGGAATGCAGTGTCTGTTAGAAAAGCGCTGATAACACTCAGTCGTTAATCATCCTCCCCACTGTTATGTCAGCCGACACTCTTAATAGGCTCCTTTCCCTTACCCTGTACGGTGGTATGATACATCTCATTTCCTTAATAGTTTTATAATACAGAAATAAACATTTCACATTCTATCTACTGATATAATCATTCAAAAGTATATGAAGATTGGAGTGGAGGCTGACATTCGCCCTCCTGCAACAAGGACGTCAGTCCTAGAAAGAAAAAGAGAAGTTAGGGTTTGTCAGGATATTTGTTATAGAATTGTGCTATCTTTTCCGATGCACGAACATCTTCTTTGTTCACCCATTCAGCTTGGGATAACGGGAAGTGTTTCCAAGCAATAAGATATTGAATTTTATTTCTATGTTTTCTCGAATCTAAAATTTCTTTTATTTCAAAGTGTTGTTCTCCTCTATGAGAATTGGTATAGGAGGGTGTATGTTAGACGGAAAGTAGACGTGTGTTCAGGTTTCAGCAACTCACATGGAAAACGGGTGGATTCTCCTAAGTGTTTTGGTAAATCTAGTTGTACCCACGGGGTTGATGATTTTACTATGGGAAAGGTCCCACATATTTGGGTCCAAGTTTCTTAGATTTCTGAGTGGTTTGAAGATATTTGGTGGAAAGATAAACCTTATCGCCACTTGATATTTGTTCTCAGGGACCTTTTTATCTGCTTGTTTTGCGCAATGAGCCTTATAGTCATTTTCCATGTGTTTTGTATTTGATCTATCCATTCTGACAAAGAGGAAACAGTAGTTTCTTCCTTTGGGAGTTCAGATAGGAACAAAATCTTGACCTGAAGCTATTTTAAAGAGTAAATCCATGCTACTATGAATTGAGTTGTTGTAGGCAACTTCAGCAAAAGGTAAGAGATCTGCCCAATTGTCTTGCTGGTAGTTAACATAACATGATATTGTTCTAGTACAGAGTTGAAGTAGCTTCCATTTATGATATTAATCTTAGCAATGAGTCTAATTCTCCAAAATTGAGAAGTGAATTGAACTCCTCGATCTGAAATGATGAACAGATGGAGTCTATAAATGTTGTACAAACAACTTTGCTAGAGTCTTTGAGGATATTTTGAACATGCAAATGGACTTGTTTGGAGAAAAGGTCACCCATATAAGATTGTGAACTAATCCGAAATCATATATTTCTCCAAATGTAAGGAGTCCAGAGGGGAGTTTGGATGATGAAAACAGGACTCTACATATGCTTGAATGTCTTTCCAAAATTGAGAAGATGCAAAGTTAAATCCAAATGTCTGATTAGCATCATGGCATCAGAATGGTTTCTCTGATAGAAATATATGTTTGTTCCAATCCAAGCTAGTCCATTTTGTATTCATGGAATGCTTAAATGGTTGGATTTTCGAGGTCAGTCATCATATCATTTGACAGTATTGTTGAACTGTTGCTTATTTAACCATAATTGTCTTTTAAGAGAGAGCATCCTGGAGTTTTAAATGTTGTAAAGGAAATGCATATTGAGATCTTGTAAAAGTTTTCTAGGAGTCTTTAGAGCTTCTAGATTTTTGTGATCAGTCCAAACTGGATGAGATCAAGAATTGTCCAAGAATGAACTGCAAATGCTTCCTTTTCCCAAATAGCCCATCGTCTTCAGTTGTCAATTTTCAAGGGAGCATTAGTACCATCAGTATTGTTTTGGAGCAAAACGGCTCCGACTGCTACATCACTTGCATCAGCTTGTATTACAAAAGGAACATCCATGTCAGGGTGCTTTAAAATAGGTTCGGCGGCAAAGAATCGTTTCAATTTTTCAAATGCTGCCTGACATTCCATTGTCCATTCGAGAGGTAATTTATTTATTTATTTATTTATTATTATTATTATTATTATTATTATTATTATTATTATTATTATTATTATTATTATTATTATTATTATTTATTTATGTATTTATTTAAAATTTAGAGTATTTCCCATAACTTGTAAAGTCCAAGTAAATAAGATTTTGATCTCAAACTGATTGAAGTTAGAAGTCTCCATGTCCGTAGAGCCCAATGAACTGCAAATGCTTCCTTTTCCCAAATAGCCCATCGTCTTTCAGTTTCAGTCAATTTTCGAGAAGTGAAAGCACAGGGGTAGTACCATCAGGATTGTTTTAAAACGTTCACAAATCAAACAACATCAGCCATGTCAGGGTGCTTTAAAATAGGTTCAAGGCAAAGAGTCGTTTCAATTTTTCAAATGCTGCCTGACATTCCATTGTCCATTCGAGAGGTAATGATGGTTTGGGTTTCGTGTCTCCTTTAGTTTTCAAGAGGTTGGTGATTGGTAAAGCAATTTGAGCAAAGGAGGGATGAATTGATAGAAATTTGCAATCCTAAAAACTTTGGAGTTGCTTAGCGTGGGTGGGCCCATTCCAAGACAGCTTTCACTTTTTCTGGATCCATTTCTAACCCATCAGCTGAAATGCGATACCCTAAGTAGTCTATTTTGGTTTGATGGAAATCACATTTGGATAGCTTGCAATATAGTTCTGCAGATAATAACTTTTTGAGAACAGCTCTTACTAGTTTAATATGTTCTTCCATTGTTTCTGTATAGATAAGTATGTCGTCAAGGTAGACAAGAACTCCTTTGAACAAATGCTGATGGAGTATTTCATTTATTAGTTGCATAAAAACTGCGGGCGCCCCCTGCAGTCCAAAGGGCAGTACTCGAAACTGGAAACATCCTAGTGGACAGTTGAAAGCGGTTTTCCATTCATCCCCCTCTTTTATACGAACTCTGTAGTAGGCTTCTGAGGTCCAGTTTGGTGAAGAATTTTCCTTCGCTAAATGTGCTAACATATCTTTCATGAGTGGCATGGGGTATATGTTTTCAAGCGTTTAGGTCTATAGTCAACTATAAGACTAAAGGAGCCATCTTTCTTTTCTCGAACATCACTGGCAGCCACGAGGTCTAGCCGGTTGGATAAACCCCGCCTAGGTTTTTGTCTATGAATTAGTATTCTCCCAATTCCTTTTGGGTCATGGGATAAGCTTTTGGTTTTGGAAGCTTTACCCCGGAAGGATGTCTATGGCACAGTCAATAGGCCTATGGGGAGGAAGTACGTCTGATGCTTTCTCACTAAAGACTTCGCAAGTCCCAGTATTCCTTGGGTATTCTCTCCTCCCGTCTATCCGTTCGATCATTGCCCCAACGTATCCTGGTGCATGGCCACGTAGATCCCTTCTTGGGTTCCCCTTTTCCCTTTTAATGTTTTGGAACGGAAACGAGACTCCGTTCTCCAGTTAATATGGGGTTCCATTTCCAACCATGACAGGCCTAGCAACAGGGGTTGGTCCATTCCTGGGGCTACTATGAAGTTCAGAATTTCGGTGGTCTCCTATTATCATTTCTATGGGTTCTGTTACGAAATGGGCGGGTCCTCCCCTGCCACAGAGCCATCCAACTGGGCAAACGCTATGGGCCTACTTAGGTTCTCAATCTTAGTTCCATTTTTCTACTAGTTCGGGACTGACCATACATCTAGTGCATCCAGAATCGAGTAGTGCTAGCAGTTCCCCTTATTACCCGAAGAGGGTACATGTAGATTGACTGGAATGTCCAAGGGCCCCGTGCCCAACTCACCAGAAGGTCTTCATCGGACTCTGATGTGGTTTTGCTGTCGCCAGTATCGACGCCCGCCATCCTCCTTGATGGGCGTGCCCTTCTTGGCAACGCCTCCCCACTTTTGCCGGTTTACGCGCCTTAGCCGCTGGTTTCACTGGTTCCTTTTCACCACCAGAGGTCGCGCTTGGTATCAACTTAACCCTACAGTCGGCTGCTCGGTGGCCTTCTTTCCACATCTGTAGCATGCAGACGAACGTGGTCTTCCTCCTCCAATCTAGGGACGCCCCAGGTGCCTTCTGGAGAACGGCCAAGGGATGGCCCTCCAGTGCGCTGTCTTCTGCCACGGTCCTTCACTAGCTCGATTTCCATCTCTGCTGCCAGGGTGTACCAGCCATACAGCGGTTGGAGAGGCTCGTGCTCGACACAGTTCATAGAGATCTCCATTCAGACCATCTTTGAAAATGTCCACAAGGGTCACCTCCGACCACCCTCTCATCAAGGGAACCAAATCACTGAACTCCTGGTTATAATCAGCCACCGGCCTCCCTTGCCTGATGGTTTTCATTTGTCTTTGGCCTTTGCTCTGCCAGGAACAGTCCCAACTCCTTAGCATTTCCATCAAATTTCTCTGATATGGGGAATTTTGGCTTTTTCCTTCCCCAGCCTTGCTTGATCAGCAGGTGGCGCCCCCATCCAATTCAGCTTCCTCTGGGAGAGGGTTCTGCCTGGCTCTTCAGAAATCTCACCCTGGAATCACCTCTAGCTGGCCCCTTTGTATTTCTTCTTCCTCTTCTCCTCCCACCTGGAGGACCGAATAGGGATTCATACCTTTGGCGAGCAGCTTGCCTTACTTTCACTTCACGGAAAAGACGAATGCTTCCTCCAACTGGAGCTTGTCTTATCTCTCTCTTCTGCCTCCGAAAGTCTTTCTCCTTTCTCCTTTAGTTACTCCAGAGGAAGCTGGTTTCCACCTTCCTCTCTTCTTCCAACTGCAATCTTCCAGCTCAGGGTTAAAAGTGTCAGCAGAAATTCGTCCAGACGCCTCCCCCAGCTCAGCCGGCAGCTGGCCTTCCATCACATTTTTTCTCCCGGTATTGCGATTGCAATCCTGGTTGGTAGACATGATGTGAGTTCCAACTTAATGTCAGGCTACCTCCGACTATAATTAGGAAAGAATTCACCTTGACTTCATTTGGAATAAAGACAAGTACTTTTACTTTTACAGTCTTGATAGCAGCCAAGCTAAGTTGGATCTGAGACAAAATATGGCTAACATATCATATCCCCCCAATTGTCCCTCCTCCTCCAGGAGGTCAGGCTGGTCTGGTCCAATGCCAGCTCCTTCTCGGCCCCTCGTGGTAATCTTCTTCCACAGGTCTCTAGATGTCAGTCATCTTAGGAATGCAGTGTCTGTTAGAAAAACCCGCGCTGATAACACTCAGTCGTTAATCATCCCTCCCCCACTGTTATGTCAGCCGACACTCTTAATAGGCTCCTTTCCCTTACCCTGTACGGTGGTATGATACATCTCATTTCCTTAATAGTTTTATAATACAGAAATAAACATTTCACATTCTATCTACTGATATAATCATTCAAAAGTATATGAAGATTGGAGTGGAGGCTGACAGGTCCTCAATGGAAGACAGGTTGGTAGCAATTGCTTTTTCTGCAGTTCTAATTATCCTCTGAAGTCTGTGTCTGTCTTGTTGGGTTGCAGAACCAAACCAGACAGTTATAGAAGTTTAGATGATAGGCTCACAATTCCTCAAAGTGATAGACTTATTTGACTTATTCCAGAAGAATTCTTTGTTGTGCATTTTTTTATGATGTTTTTGATGTTAGCTGTCCATTTTAGATAATGTGCACTGTCCACTGAGCTCAAGATGTTGCTGAAAGCAGCTATGTCCTGCTGCTTCACAATTCCCCTAGCGTCCTCTGTCAGCAGTCTAGATAACCTTCCACACTCCAATAGAGAGTACAATTAGATGGGAGGTCACCAATTCTGAAAATGTTGCACTTTAATTGCCCTCCCCCCCATTATATACAGCTTGAAAAATTGAACCAAGCAGTTCATCATGGCTGCATGTAGCCTTAAAATTTAGGGTTGTTTTGAATAACTGTGTCTCACACTACATAAATTCTAAGGTGACCCATGAGCGTTCTCTGGAATTTACTTTACGTTCACTTATTGTCACTTAGCAGGCTAAATAACAACAACAACAAAAAAAAGGATAGGTCTTTTAGGAATCCTGGTAATTTATACTTATGGCAAACACAAATGCCTCATTACTTCTAGTCAAGGTCTATTTCCTCTTTATAGCAGTAACCACTGGAAATCATTGGTTTTAATTTCTAAATAAGAATGGAGAGGAACCTTTGCTCTCCTATTTACATAAACATGGTGGGATAATTTATCTCGCATACAGACATGGGAATGCCATTTGGAAAATTGCTCTCTCCTTGGATACAAAGATACTTAAAGTGAACTCATATTACTATGAGCTTCCTTTTCAGCAGTAATTCATTACAAACATGAATATAAGCAGAAGGAAAATAGCCAACCCAGAAAGCAGGAATGCCATATGTTAAAGAGATGGTATGCTTTGAACCAATTCTTACAGTAGATCCAAGTTGACCATCCCAGATGACAAACTTAAAGTGAACCGCTCCAAACTCAATTGCAGAAAATATGACTTGTACAGATTGTTAATTTCATCATTTAGATTATATAAATATCAGATCTATGGATATTATTATTATTATTATTATTATTATTTATTTGATTTTTATACCGCCGTTCTCCCGAAGGACTCAGGGCGGTGTACAAGCAAAAATAAAAACAGGTAATACAATATACAATTTAAAATACGAATTAAAAAACTTATTTTATAATTAACCTAAAAAGTTAAAATATGTAATAAACTAAAACCCCATTTAAGACTATTAATAGAAAATTTAAAATTGATAAAATTCAAGCCAGCCCCGCGCGAATGAAAAGATACGTCTTCAGTTCGCGACGGAAGGTCCGAAGGTCAGGTATTTGGAAACCCGGGGAAGCCTGCTCCAGAGTGGGAGCCCCACAGAGAAGGACCTTCCTGGGGCCGCCAGCCGACATTGCTTGGCGGACGGCACCCTGAGAAGTCCCTCTCTGTGAGAGCGCACGGGTCGGTGGGAGGCATGTGGTAACAGCAGGCGGTCCCGTAAGTACCCAGGCCCTAAGCCATGGAGCGCTTTAAAGGTAGTAACCAAAACCTTAAAGTGCACCCGAAAGGCCACCGGCAGCCAGTGCAGTCTGCGCAGGAGCGGTGTTACACGGGAGCTACGCGGAGCTCCCTCTATCACCCGCAGCTGCATTCTGACTAACTGAAGCCTCCGAGTGCACCTCAAGGGGAGCCCCATGTAGAGAGCATTACAATAATCCAAGCGAGAGGTAACGAGCATGAGTGACTGTGCACAAGGCATCCCGATCAAGGAAGGCGAACTGCCGAACCAGGCGAACCTGGTGGAAGGCCTCCTGGAGACGGCCGTCAAATGATCTTCAAACGACAGCCGCTCATCCAGGAGGACACCTAAGTTGCGCACCCTATCCTTTGGGGCCAATAACTCGCTCCAACAGTCAGCTGCGGCTGCAGCTGACTGAATCGGGATGCCGGCATCCACAGCCACTCCGCCTTGGAGGGATTAAGCTTGAGCCTGTTTCTCCCCATCCAGACCACGGCTTCCAAACACCGGGACAGCACTTCAACAACTTCATTGGGGTGGCCCGGGTGGAAAAGTACAGCTGGGTGTCATCAGCGTACAGCTGGTATCTCACCCCAAGCCACTGATGATCTCACCCAACGGCTTCATGTAGATGTTGAACAGAAGGCGAGAGAATCGACGCACCACACACAACCTGAGCCCACCTCTGCCCCTGTCAACACCGTCTGCGACCGGTCGGAGAGATAGGAGGAGAACCACCGATACGGTGCCTCCCACTCCCAATCCCCAACCGGCGCAGCAAGATACCATGGTCGATGGTATCAAAAGCCGCTGAGAGGTCTAATAGGACCAGGGCAGAGGAATAACGCCTGTCCCTGGCCCTCCAGAGATCATCCACCAATGCGACCAAAGCTGTCTCCGTGCTGTATCCGGGTCGGAAGCCGGACTGGAACGGGTCTAGATAGACAGCTTCATCCAGGTATTGGGGTAGCTGTCGCCAGCATTTCTACAACCTTCGCAACAAAGCGAAGGTTGGAGACTGGACGATAATTACCCAAAATAGCTGGGTCCAGGAGGGCTTCTTGAGGAGGGTCTCACCACCGCCTCTTTCAAGGCGGCAGGAAAACCCTTCCAACAAAGAAGCGTTGATAATCCTCTGAGCCAGCCTCGTGTCACCTCCTGAGTGGCCAGTACCAGCCAGGAAGGACACGGGTCCAGTAAACATGTCGTGGCGTGAAGCCTCCCCAACAACCTGTCCACGCCCTCGGAGCCACAGGGCCAAACTCATCCCAAACAGACTCAACAAGACGTGCCTCCTCTCCCTCGCTTGGATCATCCCAATTTTGGTCCAGACCGTCCCGGAGCTGAGCGATTTTATCGTATAGATAACCACTAAACTCCTCGGCTCGTCCCTGCAAGGGTCATCCCGCACCTCCTGATGAAGGAGGAGCGGTCACCAAACAGGGCGGCCGGGCGGTTATCTGCCGACGCAATGAGGGTGGAGGCGAGAACGCCTCGCCTCCCTCATTGCCACTAGGTAGGTCCTAGAATAGGACCTAACTAGTGTCTGATCAGCTTCGGAACGACTGGACCTCCAGGTGCTCTCTAGGCATCTTCTCCGGCGTTTCATCTCCCTCAGCCCCTCGGAGAACCAAGGGGCCGGACGAGATCTGCGCCGGGTCAGAGGCCGCAAAGGCGCGACACGGTCCAAGGCCTCAGCCGTGGCCTGTTCCCAGGCCACGACTAGTTCCTCAGTCGTGCCGTGGGCCAGATCCTCAGGGAATGGCCCAAGCTCCATCAGGAACCTCTCGGGGTCCATCAGGTGCCTGGGACGGAACCAACGTATAGGTTCCGTCTCCCTGCGATGGTGAGTGGCGGTTCAGAAATCTAGTGAAGGAGAAAATGATCGGACCACGACATTGGTTCTGTTACTAAATCATCTAATTCCAGATCATTTAACCACTGTCCAGAGATATAAATCAGATCCAGCGTGCCTCCCCCCATGTGCGTAGGGCCATCATTTACTCGAATCAAGTCCAAGGCCATCATGGAAGCCTGGAACTCCCGAGCTGCAGTCGATGACAAGCCAGCTGATGGCAGGTTGAAATCCCCCATGACTATAAGTCTGGGGGTCTCAACCGCCACAGCGGCAAGTACCTCCAACAGCTCAGGCAGGGCTGTGGTCACGCAGCAAGGAGCCAGGTACGCGATCAACAAGCCCAACTGATTCCTATGGCCCCACCGCACATAGAGGGATTCACAGCCGGCAATCTGAGGAACAGTGGCCTCCCTCGGCTCTAGATCTTCCTTAATGACAACCGCCACCCCCCCACCCCTACCTTGGGCCCTCGGCTGATGAAATGCTCGGAAACCTGGAGGGCACAGCTCAACAAGGGGAACCCCCCCCCTCTGGACCCAACCAGGTCTCTGTAATGCCCATAAGGTCCGTGGACTCCCCCTGAATAAGATCGCAGATCAGGGGAGCTTTATTAGCCACGGACCAGGCATTACATAACATCAGCTGAAGATCCAAGCTCTGAGGATCATGGCCGCCTGAGGAACGGGTAGGGACTGAGGGGCCGGAGCACGTGATCGCTTTCAGACATTGAACACGTGCTCCCAACTCTCAATACGCACCCCCCCTCCACCATATCTGCCTCTCCCACTTACCGTACAGATCGAACAACCCTCTAGTCCTGGAACAAGCCCTCCCCCCCTGCCTTCAGACCAGATGGAGTAGTGCCGCGAACAAGCACAGGGGCTGGATCCCTCCACGACGGGTTCTCTCCCCCTCCCGTCAAATCCCTCCCCCCCCTTAAAAAACCCTTATTTAAAAATCTATTTAAAAAACCCCACAAATTCTTCTTGGCCGCATGCCACCTCTCTGGGTCCCAAGACCCTTTGTTAAGGTAAGCCCTCGATAACTTGGAGGGCGATTTCTGCGAGGCAGGGGAACCTCGCAGTCGTAATAGTTCGGCAGATGAGTATCTCATGGAGAATTAGTCCGTATAACCGCCGGAGAATGTCCATCCTTAGCCGTCAGAGATGTTACAGTCGTATCAATAGATCGCCCAGACCCGACATTAAATAGTCAACCATATGGGTCCTAGTCCGTAGAAGTCCGTGGGACCACAAGGATAAAAAGGTCTCCCTCGGATTCCCGGCAACGCACCATCACGGGACAAAGACCCGTGCAGTACGATAATTGAAACGACACTGCCAGTGCCATCAACGCCGTCCATGCCGCCACCACTAAGCCGCCAGATTTTACCGCTGGGCCCAATATGGCTCCAGCGTGCCGCTGAGCTGCTGTTGAAATTATCCAGGCCAAGTCACCTCTCAGTCGCTGATGGAAAGAGCAACTCAAGGAGAGGTGAGCCGCTGATGGTAAATTGCGGCATTTTGGCAGACCATGGCAAAAGTCAGCAGTGGGGGAAAAAACGATGTTCCGGTCCATGAGGGGAGGGGAGGGGGTGATATTCATGCCCATGCAAATCCCGTCCCAGCAACCAAAGTTAACTGCGACCCAAACACCCGGTGTCCAGCATACCGCCGTCGATGCCCTCCGTCGGTGTTCGGGATGCTCCTCAGCCTCTGATGATATCCACGGCCTAAACGGCTGAAAAACAGCTGAATCATGCCGGGCGTCTCCTCGTGCCCCCCCTCAACATAGCCGCCGCCATCCGCTGCTTGAGAACAAACTCCGGCTCCGTACTCGGCAGCCGAGAGCTCAATGAGGTCCAAAGACCTCGCTCTCGGCAGCCGGGAAGATCGCAAAACCGGAGCCAGAGAGCAAGCAGCTAGGCGACCGACAGAACGGCATTGCGGCCCGAGGACTTCCAGCTGCCACCTCCGCAGAACTCAAGACACCGCCATAACGCGCATGCGCAGAAGATTGATTCAGATGGGACGATGGAGGCAAGTCTCGACAATATTGTTTGGGTGGAGTTCGATTCTGTGACTCCCGAAGACATGGACAGGATACTGGGAAGGCTCAACGCTACCACATGTTTACTGGACCCATGTCCCTCCTGGCTGGTGCTGGCCACTCAGGAGGTTACACGAGGCTGGCTCCAGGGAATTATTAGTGCTTCTTTGATGGACGGAGTCTTCCCAGCTGCCTTGAAAGAGGCGGTGGTGAGGCCCCTCCTTAAGAAGCCTTCCCTGGACCCGGCTATTTTGGCTAACTACCATCCTGTCTCCAACCTTCGCTTTGTGGCGAAGGTTGTTGAGAGTGTGGTGGCATGACAGCTTCCCCAGTACCTGGAGAAAACCGTCTATCTAGACCCATGCCAGTCCGGCTTCAGGTCTGGGTATAGCACGCAGACGGCTTTGGTCGCGTTGGTTGATGATCTCTGGAGGGCACGGGACAGGGGTTGTTCCTCTGTCCTTGTCCTGTTGGATCTGTCAGCAGCTTTTGATACCATCGACCATGGTATCTTACTGCGACGGTTGGAGGGTTTGGGAGTGGGGGGCACTGTTTTTCGGTGGTTCTTCTCCTACCTCTCCGACCGTTCGCAGACGGTGTTGAAGGGGGGCAGAGGTCAACTGTTAGGCAACTCACTTGTGGGGTTCCACAGGGGTCGGTCCTCTCGCCTCTCCTGTTCAACATCTACATGAAGCCACTGGGAGAGATCATCCATGGTTTTGGGGTGAATTGTCAACTGTACGCTGACGACACTCAGCTGTACATCTCCACCCCGAACCACCCCAACGAAGCCGTTGATGTGATGACCCGGTGCCTTGAGGCCATTCGGGTCTGGATGGGGACGAACAGACGAACAGACTCTGACCATCCAAGACGGAGTGGCTGTGGATACTGGCGTCCTGTCACAGTCACTTAACTCCATCTCTGACTGTGGGGGGCGAATCATTGGCCCCCAGGGAATCGGTGTGCAATTTAGGTGTTCTCCTGTATGCACGTCTGTCTTTAGAAAACCATCTGATGGCCGTCGCCAGGGGAGCTTTTTATCAGGTTCGCCTGATTCGCCAATTGCACCCTTTCCTGGATCGGGACTCGTTACGCACTGTCACTCATGCCCTTGTTACTTCCCATCTGGATTACTGCAATGCTCTCTACATGGGGCTCCCCTTGAAGAGCACCAGGAGGCTCCAACTGGTACAGAATGCGGCCGCGCGGGGGATTGAGGGAGCTTCTCGTAGCTCCCATGTAACACCTCTCCTGCGCAGGCTGCATTGGTTGCCGGTGGTCTTCCGGGTGCGATTCAAGGTCCTGGTTATCACCTTTAAAGCGCTCCATGGCATGGGACCAGGATATTTACAGGACTGCCTATTGCCGCCAGTAACCTCCCATCGACCTGTGCGCTCCCACAGAGAGGGCTTCTCAGGGTGCCGTCGGCCAGACAATGTCGGCTGGCAACCCCCAGGGGGAGAGCATTCTCTGTGGGAGCTCCGGCCCTGTGGAATGAACTACCTGTGGGGCTACGTCTTCTCCCTGATCTTCAGACCTTTAAGCGTGAGCTCAAAACCTTCTTTTTTCACCAAGCAGGGCTGGCCTAACAATACAGTTTTTAATTGAGTGTTTTAATGGGGTTTTAAGGGAATTAATTCTATTTTATTAATTTTTACCTAGAAATTTTTAATTCTTCAGCTTATTGAAACAGATTCTTAATTGTTTATTGTATTTTAAATTTTTTCAATATTTATGTTTTATTTCTGCTGTCTTCGGAGAAGGGCGGTATAAAAATACGAAAAATAAATAAATAAATAAATGCCTGAAATGCAGTACCAGACTCTGGTCTCATCCCAAAACCCCAAAACTGTCTACTAAGACTGTCTACTGTTGACCTCACCCCATTCCTAAGAGGTCTGTAAGGGGCGTGCATAAGAGCACCAGCGTGCCTACCATCCCTGTCCTAATGTTACCTTTAATCGTATTCATTTTATGTATTCAATTCACGCTTATACTTATATATATCTAATATGTACTTGACAAAATAAATAAACTAAATAAACAATTCTACTCTGCCCTCTGCCCTCATCTTTAACGGCACTCCTGTAATTTTGACTTGAAATATTGCAAAGGTACTTAAAGAGTGAGATTTTTATGGCTGTAGTATATAGTATGTAGTATGATGGATTTGCATTCAATATTAGAACAAATATTATCCATATTATTGTTTCTGATTCTTTTTTAAAAAACTATTTACAATATTAAGTGTAAAGCCATTCTATTCTTTTTCTCATACACATGTACATACATATACATAGACACAAACACATATAAACATAACATAACATAATAACAGAGTTGGAAGGGACCTTGGAGGTCTTCTAGTCCAACCCCCTGCCGAGGCAGGAAACCCTATACCATTTCAGACAAATGGCTATCTAACATTTTCTTAAAAATTTCCAGTGTTGGAGCATTCACAACTTCTGCAGGCAAGTTGTTCCACTTATTGATTGTTCTAACTGTCAGGAAATTTCTCCTTAGTTCTAAGTTGCTTCTCTCCTTGATCAGTTTCCACCCATTGCTTCTTGTTCTACCCTCAGGTGCTTTGGAGAATAGTTTGACTCCCTCTTCTTTGTGGCAACCCCTGAGATATTGGAACACTGCTATCATGTCTCCCCTAGTCCTTCTTTTCATTAAACTAGACATACCCAGTTCCTGCAACCGTTCTTCATATGTTTTAGCCTCCAGTCCCCTAATCATCTTTGTTGCTCTTCTCTGCACTCTTTCTAGAGTCTCAACATCTTTTTTACATCGTGGCGACCAAAACTGGATGCAATATTCCAAGTGTGGCCTTACCAAGGCATTATAAAGTGGTACTAACACTTCACGTGATCTTGATTCTATCCCTCTGTTTATGCAGCCCAGAACTGTGTTGGCTTTTTTAACAGCTGCTGCACACTGCTGGCTCATATCTAAATGGTTATCCACTAGGACTCCAAGATCCCTCTCACAGGTACTACTATTGAGCAAGGTACCACATATACGGTACTGGTGCATTTTGTTTTTTTTTGGCCTAAATGTAGAACCTTACTTTTTTCACTGTTGAATTTCATTTTGTTAGATAGCGCCCAATGTTCAAGTCTGTCAAGATCTTTCTGTAACTTGAGCCTATCTTCTGGAGTGTTGGCTATTCCTGCCAGCTTGGTGTCATCTGCAAATTTGATGAGTTCCCCATCTATCCCCTCGTCCAAGTCATTGATGAAGATGTTGAAGAGTACTGGGCCTAAAACAGAGCCTTGGGGTACTCTACTGCATACTTCCCTCCATGTGGTTGTAGTTCCATTGAGGACTACACGTTGAGTGTGGTTGGCTAGCCAGTTACGAATCCATCTGGTGGTGATGCTGTCTAACCCACATGTTTCTACTTTATTAAGTAGTAGGTTATGGTCTACTTTATCAAATGCTTTACTGAAATCCAAGTAAATTATATCAACAGCATTCCTCTGGTCCACTAATTTTGTCATTTTGTCAAAGAATGCAATGAGATTAGTCTGGCATGATCTGTTTTTGACAAACCCATGTTGGCTTTTGGTTATTACTTTGTTTGCTTCTAGGTGTTCAGTGATTCGTTGCTTGATTATCTTTGCCAGAATCTTCCCTGGTATTGAGGTCAGGCTAATAGGTCTGTAATTTCCTGGATCTGTTTTTTTTCCCTTTTTTGAAGATGGGAACTACATCAGTTCTTTTCCAGTCCTCTGGCAGTTCCCCTGTGCTCCAGGATCTTTGAAAGATATAGTTCAGTGGTTCTGAGATATCGTCTGCCAGTTCCTTCAGAACCTTGGGGTGTAATCCATCCGGTCCTGGTGATTTGAACTCATCTAGGGTAGACAGGTGTTCACTTATCATTTTTTCCCCTATTTTAACTTTGTTTTTTATTTGCATTTATATCCCGCCCTTCTCCGAAGACTCAGGGCGGCTTACACTATGTTAAGCAATAGTCTTCATCCATTTGTATATTATATACAAAGTCAACTTATTGCCCCCAACAATCTGGGTCCTCATTTTACCTACCTTATAAAGGATGGAAGGCTGAGTCAACCTTGGGCCTGGTGGGACTTGAACCTGCAATAATTGCAAGCAGCTGTGTTAATAACAGACTGTTTTAGCAGTCTGAGCCACCAGAGGCCCTTGTGTTCCTAATCTGTTTTTTGTGGTGCTGTTTTTGATAGGTTGGATTGTTTTTTCCTTTTGTGTAAAGACAGATGCAAAATATGAGTTAAGTAGATCTGCTTTCTCCCTGTTGCTTGTCACCTTCTTGCCACTTTCTCCCAGCAATGGGCCAATTGTTTCCTTGACTTTTTTCTTGTTTTTAACATTTTGGAAGAAGTTTTTTTTTGTTATTTTTTACTTTTGTCACTAGCCTTTGTTCGTTGTGAGCCTTAGCTTTCCTCACTTCATCTTTACAGGCTCAGGCTATTTGCTAATATTCTGCCTTAGTTATTTGCCCCTCTTTCCATTTTTTATACTTGTCCTTTTTGTCTTTCAATTTCAATGTATATGCATATGTAGATACATATACTCTCTTATCTATTTTTCTTTTAATCCTGTCTTGACTACTTCTTTTAGGCCTTAGCCTTCCTGCCTTTTATCCCTCCCTGTACCTTCTATTCCACAATCTTTGGTTGATGGGCTATTGAGTGGAAGTCAGTTTACTTATCCCTCCCCACTTCCCTGCTTTTTGAAGGCTACAATTGCAGCTAAGTACTTAGTTTCCCTGATAGAGAGTGACTGTTGCTTTCAATCATGGCTGATTGGTCAGAGTCTTTACTGAGGAGGTCTTTGGTACATTATAAAGTATTAAAGCACATTTGGAATACTGCATTGAGTTTTGGTGGCCACGATGTAAAAAAGATGTTGAGACTCTAGAAAGAGTACATAGAAGAGCAACAAAGATGATTAGGGGACTGGAGGCTAAAACATATGAAGAACGGTTGCAGGAACTGGGTATGTCTAGTTTAATAAAAAGAAGGACTAGGGGAGACATGATAGCTGTGTTCCAATATCTCAGGGGTTGCCACAAAGAAGAGGGTGTCAAACTATTCCCCAAAACACCTAAGGGTAGGACAAGAAGCAATGGGTGGAAACTAATCAAGGAGAGAAGCAACTTAGAACTAAGGAGAAATTTCCTGACAGAACAATTAATTAATCGAACAACTTGCCTGCAGAAGTTGTAAATGCTCCAACACTGGAAGTTTTTAAGAAGATCTTGGATAATCATTTGTCTGAAGTGGTGTAGGGTTTCCTACATAACAGGGGTTTGGACAAGAAGACCTCTAAGGTCCCTTCCAACTTTGTTATTCTAAATTCTAAATTCTCTCTGAGCTTAGTTGTTTTCTTGCAGGCATTCATTACCCAAACTAGGTAACATCATCACTGTTAGACTAATAAATATTTTCCCCTAGAGTCTTCACTTTTCCAGGCATCTTGATCCTGATTTGCAGGATTGCTGGAAAAATTTCAGAATCACTAACATGAACAGGATTAAGACACTTTGTTAATTGCTTCTACTTGGCCTGTTCTAATTCTCAGATTTACTTCAGATATGGTCAGTCTCCCACCTCTCTCTCTCCCTTCCTTCTTTCCTCTCATAATTTATTCCGTTTTTTATCCTCCTTTTCCTTACTTTTCCGTGTAACCAGTGGTGGGATTCAGCCAGTTCGCACCTATTCGGGAGAACCAGTTGTTAACTTTCTAAGCAGTTTGGAGAACCAGTGGTTGGAAGAAATCTTATTTTGTTTTTTTTTTCCACAGGGCTAATCCTGTAAGGTAGGCAGGAAGGAAACATTTTGGTGTTGTTTCTAGCCTAATCTTTATTGCCCTGCTTACAGAAACTGCCTCCCTGGTTTATCCCTTATCACATTGTAACAGCTAAGGCGAAGCTCCCATCGACATGAGTGATGTTGAGTTGGCCACACCTACACGGTCACATGAACGCCGAGCCACGCCTACCCAGCTGGTCATTAGGGCAGAGAACCAGTTGTTAAATTATTTGAATCCCACCACTTCCTGTAACATTTCCTCTTTAGCCAAACCATCTTTAAAAGGCTTTTATTTATGCCAGTAATGAAGGTTCAGGGCATAAATAAGGTAAAAGGACAAATTTTTTTGGGTCATGTCCTTCCTTCTGTAGCTGTCTGAAAAAGATGCAGCTAATTTAAAAGAATTGCAGATAGGTGTTATTTGTTCATGGCTCATGCTCCAAAGAATTGAGAACTGAATCTCAAGTGTTGCACAGACCCACTAGCAGAAGAAAGCTAATGAACAGAAAAATTCCCAAACCGCTACAAAAAAATGTTGAACAAATAGACAAAAGTTGCATGTGTGATCAAATGGAGGGAGACAAGTGAGCATTAGGAAGAGAATGCGGGGGGGCAGGTGGCGCATCAGCCTTCATAGAAGAACACTGTCCAGGTTTCAAGAAAAAGGAGAAAGCCAGCTCTGGAGCACTAAGATGCCCCATTTGAGCAAGTAGAAAGATTCATTTCAAAGGAGCAGGTTGGCCATGGTTGAATAGTAGAACACTATTTTTTTTTTATTTGCATTTATATCCCACCCTTCTCCGAAGACTCAGGGTGGCTTATACTATGTTAGCAATAGTCTTCATCCATTTGTATATTATATACAAAGTCAACTTATTGCCCCCAACAATCTGGGTCCTCATTTTACCTACCTTATAAAGGATGGAAGGCTGAGTCAACCTTGGGCCTGGTGGGACTTGAACCTGCAGTAATTGCAAGCAGCTGTGTTAATAACAGACTGTCTTAGCAGTCTGAGCCACCAACCTAGACGTTCCCCCAGCATCACCAAGCAAAAACCAATAACCATATGGGACTTGTTGTGACCCAGGCCCAAGTAGGTAATAGGAAACTCAGTGTAAAAACAAACAAACTTTATTTGAACAGCTGAGAATTCAGCGTAGTCCAAACTAAATCAAAATGAATTCTTCATAACACAATTCTTCAGTCTTATCACCAACTGTGATCTAATTAAACAAACTGCCAAAGGCTTTTCTTGGCAAAAGTTCAAAAGCAGAAGACACCGACAAGAAATAAATGCAGCAAGACAAGGAGCAAGTCTTATCAATGTTGTTTTCCGACAAAGAGACCAAGAGCCGTTGCCGGTTTTTTAAGCTTTATGGGAGGGGCCAATCATCTCTTGGCCCTACTCCCAGGTCGTCCTTTTTGCTTTAGCTGCTCTTGCCTTCTGGCAGCTCTTCTCCTGTGTGCATTAGGAACAGGCTCCTCCTGTTCCTCTGCCTCATTACTGTCAGCCTATGGAGGCTCCAGAATCAGAATATCACTTCCAGATGGCCCTGGCCCCATCTCTGCCTCTGACACAGAGCCCTCATCCAGGCCTTCCCCAGCCTCCAGGCCTTCCCCAGGCCTTCCCCAGCCCATGTTCTTCCTCAGCCTTATCACTGTCCGACTCTGCTGCCAGCTCTGGACTGTTGCCAGCTCTAGGACTGCTGTTCAAGATAAGCTTTTTTCCTCCCTCTAATTTTGGATCACTTTCATCTAACAACTTTTCCCCCTTATTTTATCCCCACCACTAGCTCCTCATTGATGTATTATCCTTCTCTCGTAAAGTCACAGTTTACACACCCTTTTATCTGTGGCAAATGCTGCCAGGTCCTAGGAGAAATAAACCCTGAAGCACGCAGTCCTTCCACCTCTTCCTTCAGCTGAGGATATCTCTGCTCCATTAATATAGTAAGAGCTCTGAGACAATTTTTAAAGACTAAAATCTACCTCTAGCTTCATTTAAACATAGATGATCCTCAAACCGAGCAAGAATATGTCTAGAAAAACTTGCTGCCTTGTTTTTTTATTTTATAAATGCCATGAATTTGTCAAATCCCAATACATAAAAGGCACAATAAAGAGATACATATTGGACCTGCTTTTTAAAAATTTTTTAGCAATTTGTAAATTCTTGTGTAATTATTACTGTCATTCTGTTTTTAATTATTGCTACCTTTATTTATGCATTTTTAAAATTATCTGAACTCCAGTTCAATCACTTCATTTTATGAAGGATTTTAGCCATTTTATACATATCACACATGCCAATGCTTGAGTCTAGTTCTTATGGTTCCTCACATCAAATCTTAAAACACCATTAAGAGTTATAAATGTGAATTAGTTTCACATTTCCTTCTTTCTTTTTTTCTTTCCATAACAGATGAGTAAGGGAAGTCTGGTTCAGTTACTCAAAATACCTCTCTCATCACGATCAAATTAAACAAATTTAATCAAGATAGCTTTCTTTCCATTTATACATGAAAATATTTTATGAGTTCAACAATCCTGAATTGCTTTCTCTCCTTTTCTGTCGATTATGCTGATAGATAATACCTCATTATATTGACTTCTGTAGCAAAATGAAAGAGCTAGACTAGGCTTTAATATATTAGGTATGTCACTCAATATGGAAAATAGGAGAGAAAGTTAAAAAATAAGACAATAAAAGTTTGCGGCCTGTAGTGAGGTGACAGAATTAATCAGACAAAACCCAATTTTAAAAAGTCCAAAGTTCCCCTGTTATTAATAATAATTCACATTAATTTTTCATTGGGAGGCTTATCAAATCATTGCTTTTCCCAACAACTCAGTCATAAAAATTGAAGCTACAGAAACTAAATGGAATGTGATTCAATAGAATGATGTATGAGGAGAGGAGAGGAGAGATAAAAAGGAGAAGCTGAACAGAAAGAAATTTTACAAGATAAAAGAAACAGAACAAACACTGCAGAAATCAGAAGAGAACATTCAGGCAACTGTCCATTTACTTGCAAGTGATCAGATCCTGTGGAATACAATGGGATGGACTTAAGTTTGAGATATTTTAATGTTCTTAAACCAATGTTTTTTTAGCTTCCATTTTCCCATTGCTACTCCTGGCAATGTAATTATTTCGTATAGAAGTCAAATAAGCAAATGAATTGGAATATATGTGTTGTGCCTCATCCTCCCTCCTCTCCTCAGCCGGGCCCCTCCCATCTCCTCCCGTGCCTGCTATCAGACTCCGAGTCTGATAATGAAGATGAACGGCCTGTCATGCCTCCAGCCCCCGGCCCTGGCCCCATGCCTAGACAGGATGTCAGGAATGAACAAACAAACCTCACTCATACGGCGTGTGTTCCTTTGGCTCAGCCATTAGTGGAAGTCAGCCACGGATTGGAATTACTGGGGCCTACTCCTTCTGACCCCTCCCTTTCTCAAACAGCAGAAGACAATTCAAAGTGGGAGGATCCTCACTTCCGGAGATCTGAGAGGTGACGCCAGCAGAAGGAAGGGAGGGGCAGGCCTGGATAAATGCTGAGTCATGGAGCCACACCCCACAGCCTATATAATGGACCTGCTTGAGTCAAGCAACCTTGAGTCAAGCAAAGACTCATTTAGTTTGCTGAAGTCACAACTTGGACTCCTGCCTGCCCTGAGAAGCCTCGGAGGAATTTGGCAAAGCTTCAGAGGCTTCATGGCCACGCCTGATATGGACTTCCTAGACCCGGTCGTTGGAGGGGGAGGGGGACATGACAATATGGAGATAGCTGGCTGAAATTATTGGGAACATATTGTATGTATTTTATTTGATAGAAATTCCATCTTACTTTCCCCTTTGCCTGCTCCTTATAAAGCAGGGGTGTCAAAATCACAGCGTCATGGTATTGTCACATGATATGTCTGGACCTTTTTCCCCCTTCACTAAACTGGGCGTGGCCATGGGCAGTACGTGACGCATCCCGCCTGAGGAGTTTGACTGTCTTGTTATAAAAGCTCTGCCTTGACTGGGCAAGCTTGAACTCCTACCATATTCTCAAATCATGGAAACATTGAAAATATCTATTTAGATTCAAAATATGTAAACATTTGACAAGAACGTTATTGAAAATATTTTAGGTGTCTTTTTCCTGATTTTAGCATTTAGAGAGTACGTTAAATAAGTCAGCCAGCAAATTCCCACAATTCCATGTTAATGTATTCAGCTGTTGGGACAGAGGTTGGGCTTAGGTGAAATTATTGAATGCTAAGAGCTGAGAAATAGTGTCTGAACATTGTTTTCTTGCCAGTTGGAGCATTAAACTCAGTTTTCTGAAGCCTGATTCTAGGCACATTTGTAGCCATTGCATGATTCAAAGTGGAATATTATAGCACTATATGTTCGTATTGATTAATTATTTCAACTGAAAGTGTGATTTAATTTCTAAAAGGGGTAATAGAATTTTATGGACAAAAAGCCCTTTAGTAGAAGATGTTTTAAATATTTTAGGTAGGATACAAAGCAAGGTGACAAAAAAAATTCATCAAGCAAATATAACAAAAATGACTTCAACTTTCTTTTAGTGTAGAGCTATTAACAATACAACCACTTCGCCCTAAGTTTAAAGAGATAACACCAACTATAAAATATCTTAAAATATTCTTGACTGTATACTAAACACCAATATTTTCCTCTTAATTTCATGTTAAACATAGTAAGATATCAGATGTAAATAAGCTTATATTTAAAAAGCTACAGCATTTCTGTAGTCAAGTCCAATTACTGAATTATGTTTTCTACCATTCTTATATCCTAAAAAAAAAAAAACCCTTATCAACCTGAATAGAGCATGATTAATTTGTGGACTAAATCCAATTATTTTATACAATTCTGTTAGAAATAGATACTTTGTGTTTATTATTGATCAAAAAAAATGATTACAAGCTCTTACAAAAGCTTTACAGGTAGTGAGACCATTTCTTTCCCAAAATAGCATATTAGCTACTGGGATCTCTTTGAGCCTGGATATGCTGCGACAAGTCCAGAGTTATGTGAGTAGCGTTTTGAAGTATGTGCTTTCTAGCTGCAGTGGTTTCTTTGCTCTTCAAACAACGAGCTGAAGATGGTTATACAAGAGCTGCAATGCAGTAGTCTGTGCAGCATCAACCGGCAATGTTTCATATGTTGGCATTTTAGTAATTTGACCCTGTAAGATTTTCTTTTCAATCATTCTATCTGCCTATTTATCAATCAATCATAAGCTAATATGGTTTACACAACCTCTATAAGAGCCACGGTGGTTCAGTGGTTAGAATGCAGTACTGCAGGCTACTTCTGCTGCCTCCCGGCTGCCAGCAGTTCGGCAGTTCAAACCTCACCAGGCTCAAGATTGACTCAGCCTTCCATCCCTCCGAGGTGGGTAAAATGAGGACCTAGACTGTTGGGGGCAACAGGCTGACTCTGTAAACTGCTTAGAGAGGGCTGTAAAGCACTGTGAAGAGGTATATAAGTCTAAGTGGTATTGCTATTGCTCTTCCCTGAGATGATAGAGAGACTTGTTCCATTACAATACCTACTTGAATATTAGCAAATGAGCACATGCTCTATGTTTTCTTATATATTCCACATCAAGTATTCTGTAGTGGTAATTTGTGGTGATTTTTTAAAAAAAGGATGTTATCTTTTCCTTTTTTTTTTTTTTGCTACAATGTTGTCTTTTCTTGCTGTCACTAACCTTTCAACTCAGGCCAGTGAATGAATGAGATACTAGATTCTTTTCCTTCTTGGATCCTCAACACTCTTCTTGAAACCTTGCAAGAAATCTTCCTAAAGGCCCTTGTTTCTGGTAAGAGGAGAAGTCAACACTTGTACATTGTTTTTTTTTAAAGGATTTGTCTAGTCTTAGACCCAATACTTCTTAATTTTACCCAACCTAGGTTCCTTGGAAAAGGAAACATGAAACCAAGTTTTATGGATTTAACTTAATTCAGCCACTAGAGGGTATGTGGCAAAGAAAGAGCACTTAACTAACCATATTTTTGGGGGTATAAGATGTTCTGGACTATAAGATGCACCTATCTTTTTTGGTGAGGAAAACAAGAAAAAGAAATCTGCCTCTGCCTCCCAGCAATTTTGCCTTATTGCAGCAAACAGCAAACGGCCTGCTTTAGTTTCATTTTTGTTTTCAGCATAAAATGATTAGCACAAGAAAAAAAAATCTGCTCCCAGCAATTTACCTCCTTGCAGCAAGCAGCAGAGGCCTGTGCAGCAATAGGCAATGGCAATCCCTACAGCCTGAAACAGCTGAGAATCAGGAGGCTGATCCAATGGACAATCAACTTGTGCTAATTAGGCTGTGCTGAAGCTGAAAACTGTTTCTTCTTGCTTGCTGCAAGGAGATAAATTGCTGGGAGACAGAGGCCAAAGAGTGGCCGGGGCTACATTTGGTGTATAAGTCATGTATATTTTCTCCCTTTTAGGGAGAAAAAGGTGCGTCTTATATTCTGAAAAATACAGTAGTTCTTAATTTTTACTGGTCTTCAGTTGTTGTTGTTGTTATTATTATTATTTCTTTTATTCATTAAACATGAAACTCAGTCAACTGAACATTTAAAGATGTGTCATAAATGCCATTGACTGGTGCTAATGGTTCATATGGGTTGCTGCCAGCATCCTAGGTATCAATCAAGTATCTTCTTAAAATATATGATGTTCCGAGTAGTGCAGTTTTTTGCAGTTCCGCTGGTGTTATTGCAGGAAGATGCAATTTGTTGATGTATCTTATAAAATTATTGGACATGGTACCAAGTGCCCCAATGACAATGAGTATCACTGTTGTTGTTGTTGTTGTTGTTGCTGTTGTTGTTGTTGTTGTTGGTTATATTTGTATTCACAGCCCATCATAGTGTTTGATTTGTTGATTTTTTTATGATACTGTGTCTCCTATGCCTTCTTTCCCAAGGAATTATATTAATTCTATCATCTGCAGTGCTGAATGCAGACATGGAAATTGGAAATTGTATCCTTTGTCATGGTTTTCACAGTACATTTACAGTTCCCAGTACTCTCAAATTAACAAAGCTGCAAAGTCAGAGAAGGAATTATAGTATCCCAGGAGGATTAAATGCTGAAGCATTTAACAGCTCTTTGCTTTTCCCTTTCAAAGGAGAGAGAAGTCTACTCCTTATAATGCATGCTTTGTATTATAGCAGTTCCTTCATCACACTAAGGAGAATCTGTCATTATACATAGTATTGCAGACCTGAAAAGACATTAGTGTTTGCAATGTACTTAGTTGGAAAATGCTCACACCTCATAAGTCTGTAACAGATTCCTACACTAAAATACTGTGTTTTTGCAGATCAGCTGTTTTACTCCAATATATTTTCACATCCTGTCATTTCAAAAAATTTCTATAGCATTTTCTGCAGCTGCTACTCGAACACATAGTCCTATACAATGTGTCAATTAGAAAAACACCAGCTGAGAATATATGTTTTCTATCTGATTTGTCAGGGGGTTTTACATGAAGTCTTTAAAACCTCAGAGGCAAACTATCATGTAAATTAGAGTGCTCTCTATTACATACTTTTTAAATCATGTCAGGGAGATAAAATCTACTCCAAAATACCTTTCGAGAGAGCAGTTACTGTCTAGAAGATAGGGATCAAGCAATACTTAGTAGTTCTCGTATATAAAATACTCCACCATAAAATGTTAGAGCCATTCTTATTTAAGCCAGGGAGCCTGTGAATTCAGTGTACTATTAACAACTGAGACAAAATGATTCTACATTAAACTGTAGGAAAAAGTTAATATACATTGTCACTTGTCCAAAAGCATCTATGAGGCTTGAACGTGTAGAAAATTGCTACCATGAACTGAGAATTAGCAAAGAGAAATAACTGAAAAACATTTCTGATGTCAAGTAAATTTATTACAGTCAAAGACCAGTAACATTTCTGATGCATGGCTGCAACTATCTAATATATTCTGATTATGCTGAGAAGCAAATAAATATGTGTCTAGCTTGTCTTATCTCAGTTACTATCTGAGCAAACTGCATTTGGAGACGTGGGTACATCTAACTAAAAGCAAGAGTGTATAATAAGTACAGAAACAACCAACACAAATTTCTGTAACTAAACCAGGCATGGACTTGTATAATATAAAGGAAAGGACTCTATGTAATACAGAATTGAGATAAAATAAAATCAAAATCAGTGATCAGGACCTTGGACAGTTCACTAGTTTCTAACTCTCAGCTGAGATGTCTCTACTTCAGCCGTTTTCACAATCTATTTAAAATTTGCTCGTTGAGGACTGTATCCCCACTGACAAGTTACAGATTTTGTTTAATAGTTACTGACATGTGAGGATGTTGCCTTTTATATTGAAAAATAGTTCTCAGAAGCCACTGAGTCTAATAAATCTCTATTTTTCAGCCTTGAAAATTTATAAAAACAATAAGGACTATTCGCATAGGTAGACAATAAAGACTACTCACTATTCTCACCTTACTGGAAATTGGGCTTTTAAACATGATATTACCCAGTTCATATTAATATTACTCTGCGCAAACATAAACAAGTATTTAGAAAAGATTAAATTTGTTGTTGTTGTTAGTTGCGAAGTCGTGTCCGACCCATCGCGACCCCATGGACAACGTTCCTCCAGGCCTTCTTGTCCTCTACCATCCTCTGGAGTCCATTTAAATTCATGCCTACTGCTTCAGTGACTTTATCCAGCCACCTCATTCTCTGTCGTCCCTTTCTTCTTTTGCCCTCAATCTTTCCCAGCATTACGCTCTTGTCCAGTGAGTCCTTTCTTTTCATTAGGTGGCCAAAGTTTTTCAGTTTCATCTTCAGGATCTGGCCTTCTAAAGAGCAGTCAGGGTTGATCTCCTCTAGAATTGGCTTGTTTGTTCACCTTGCAGTCCAAGGGACTCGCAGGAGTCTTCTCCAGCACCAGAGTTCAAAGGCCTCAATTCTTTGACACTCAGCCTTTCTTATGGTCCAACCTTCACAGCCATACATTACAACTGGGAAAACCATAGCCTTGACTATACGCACTTTTGTTGGCAGGGTGATGTCTCTGCTTTTTAGTACGCTGTCTAGATTTGCCATAGCTTTCCTCCCCAGGAGCAAGCGTCTTTTAATTTCTTGGCTGCAGTTCCCATTTGCGGTGATCTTGGAGCCCAGGAAAACAAAATCTGTCACTACCTCCATTTCTTCACCATCTATCTGCCAGGAATTGAGAGGGCCAGATGCCATGATTTTAGTTTTCTTAATGTTGGGTTTCAAGCCAACTTTTGCACTCTCCTCCTTCACCCGCATCAAGAGACTCTTTAGTTCCTCTTTGCTTTCAGCCATTAGAGTGGTATCATCTGCATATCTGAGGTTGTTGATATTTTTTCCAGCAATCTTAATTCCAATTTTTGATTGGATGTGTTCTGCATATAAGTTAAATAGGCAGGGTGATAGTATACAGCCTTGCCAGACTCCTTTCCCAATTTTGAACCAATCAGTGGTTCCGTGTCCAGTTCTCACTGTGGCTTCTTGACCCACATACAGGTTTCTGGTCAGAATAAGATGCTCTGGTACTTCCATCTCTTTAAGAACTTGCCACAATTTGTTGTGATCCACACAATCAAAGGCTTTAGCATAGTCAGTGAAGCAGAAGTAGATGTTTTTCTGGAACTCCCAAGCTTTCTCCATGATCCAGCGTATGTTGGCAATTTGATCTCTAGTTCCTCTGCCTCTACGAAATCCTGCCTGTACTTCTGGTAGTTCTCGATCCACATACTACTGGAACCTAGCTTGTAGGATTTTAAGCATAACCTTACTAGCATGTGAAATGAGTGCAATGGTGCGATAGTTTGAACATACTTTGGCATTGCCTTTCTTTGGAATTGGAATGTAAACTGACCTTTTCCAATCCTGTGGCCATTGTTGAGTTTTCCAAATTTGCTGGCAAATTGGGTGTAGCACTTTTACTGCATCGTCTTTTAAGATTTTGAATAGCTCAGCTGGAATACTGTCTCCTCCACTAGCTTTGTTGTTGCTAAGGCCCATTTGACTTCACATTCTAGGATGTCTGGCTCAAGGTTAGTGACCATCCCATCATGGTTATCAGGGATGTTAAGCTCAGTCTTAAATTAAGTTCTTATGTGTAATTTTGCCACCTCTTCTTAATCTCTTCTGCCTCTGTTAGGTCCCTGCCATTTTGGTCCTTTATCATGCCCATCTTTGCATGAAACGTTCCCTTCATATCTCCAATTTTCTTGTATAGATCTCTGGTCCTCCCTATTCTATTGTTTTCTTCTATTTCTTTGCACTGTTCATTTAAGAATGCATTCTTATCTCTTCTAGCTATTCTCTGGCATTCTGCATTCAACTGGGTGTATCTTTCTCTTTCTCCCTTGCCTTTCGCTTCCCTTCTTTCCTCAGCTATTTGCAGAGCTTCCTCAGACAGCCATTTTGCTCTCTTGTATTTCTTTTTCTTTGGGATGGTTTTAGTTGCTACCTCTTGTACAATGTTGCAAACCTCCATCCATAGTTCATCAGGCACTTTGTCTATCAGATCTAATTCTTTAAATCTATTTGTCACCTCTACTGTATTCATCAGGGATATGATTTAGTTCATACCTGAGTGGCCTGGTGCTTTTCCCTACTTTCTTTAGTTTAAGCCTAAATTTTGCAAGAAGAAGCTCATGATCTGAGCCACAGTCAGCTCCTGGTCTTGTTTTTACTGACTTTATAGAGCTTCTCCATCTTTGGCTGCAGAGCACATAGTCAATCTGATTTCTGTGTTGACCATCTGGTGATGTCCATGTGTAGAGTTGTCTCTCTGGTTGTTGGAAAAGAGTATTTGCTATGACCATCGTATTATCTTGACAGAATTCTATCAGCCTGTGCCCTGCTTTTTGTACTCCAAGGCCAAACTTGCCTGTTATTCCGGTTATCCTTTGGCTTCCTACTTTAGCATTCCAATCTCCCATGATGATAAGGACATCATTTTTTGGTGTTAATTCTATCAGGTGCTGTAGGGCTTCATAGAACTGGTCAATTTCATCTTCTTCAGTACCAGTGGTTGGGGCATAGACTTTAACTACTGTGATATTGAATGGTTTGCCTTGGATTCAGACTGAGATCATTCTGTCCTTTTGGGGATTGTATCCCAGTATTGCTTTTCCTACTTTTTTATTGATTATGAAGGCTACTCCATTTTTTCTGAGGGATTCTTGCCCACAGTAGTATACCTGATAGTCATCTGAATTAAATTCGCCCATTCCTGTCCAGTTTAGTTCGCTGATTCCTAAGAAGTCGATGTTCAGTCTTGTCATCTCTTGTTTGACCACATCCAGCTTGCCTTGATTCATGGATCTTACATTCCAGGTTCCTATGGAGAAAAAATCTTTACAGCATCTGACTTTCCTTTCACCACCAGATACATCCACAGCTGAGCGTCCTTTCAGCTTTGGCCCAGTCGCTTCATTCTTTCTGGCGCTACTAGTACTAGCCCTCCACTCTTCCCCAGTAGCATATTGGACACCTTCCAATCTGAGGGGCTCATCTTCCGACGTCATATCTTTTTTCCTTTTTGTACTGTCCATGGGGTTTTCATGGCAAAGATACTGGAGTGGGTTGCCATTTCCTTCTCCAGTGGATTACGTTTTGTCAGAACTCTCTGCTATGACCTGTCCGTCTTGGGTGTCCCTGCACGGCATAGCTCATAGCTTCATTGAGCTATGCAAGCCCCTTTGCCACGACAAGGCAGTAGTCCATGAAAGGGAAGAATAGATTGCAGTTGCTCAAATACAAATACTGTTTTATCCTTAATTTTTTTTCCCCACTGAGTTAATTTTCCTCACTATTGTTATTTGTATAATGCAGAGAAGTGTCCATGCAACAAAATCTTATAAAGCTTGAAAAAAACCAGAGATGCACATACACCTTTTTGTTCTAAAAATGTAATGTGAAGTTGATACAACATTGCTGGAGAATTATTATTGTGACTAAGTATGCAAAATTAAGTGAGAAATGATGTTTAATGTGCATTTTCAAAAAGTAAAGAGTGTCCCATAACTTATGACTGAAGAAATATCTTTTTTGAGGAAAATGAACTATGTAACTGTGTCAGCTCAACATTTTTCTATTAATAACAATATCAAACTATGGACAAGCATAGAATACTTGTGGACAGTTTTTATATGAAAAATTATTCAAGAGAATTATTATAGTGCAATTCGGACACTAGTTGTAATAAATTGTGAATGACATGGTTCATAATGGAAGAATGACCTATTTCCTAGCTAATTTTGAGGTAAATATTGTGGTGTATTCACAAAAAATACTCCTGATACATAAGTACAAAATCACAGTTCTTAAACTTAGTATGTTATTTCCTTTTATTTCTTTTTCTTTAAAAAAAATAGATACAGTAAATAACAGTATCATCCCTTTTCATTTTCTTTACAATGCTTCTTTTTAAAAAAATCTTCTCTTTATGAACAGATTTCTCAGCTTATTTTTATTTTATTTATTTAGGTGTTTTATAAGGCTTTTCAACTTTGATTAGCAACTCTCGATGTCTTCTAGAATGTTGGAAGCATAAAGAAACCAAACAGAACCCAAAAGCAATATGGAATTACCACAGCATAATTACATTCAAATAATTTCTCTTCTGGGTGAATTCAATCAATGTACTGGCCCAATGTCCAGAACAAAACTAGGCTTTATGGAAAGCAGCAAAGTTGAGGCCATCCAACTCTCAGGAAATCTGCTAGATGACATAGTTTCATAGAGGGGCCTAAGGTATACCTGTTGTGCCAGATCTCATGAGATGAGCAGAGATAATCAGAGAAAGACAATCCTGCAAATAATGCAGCCTTTTCTTGTAAAGGGATTTGTAAGATTTCAACACTCTGAACTACACATATGTTTTTTTTAAATTTTGCATTTATATCCCGCCCTTCTCCGAAGACTCAGGGCAGCTTACACTATGTTAGCAATAATCTTCATCCATTTGTATATTATATACAAAGTCAACTTGCATCTGATGTTACTTTCATCTGATCAACAAAGCATCTTTTTCACATGCTCTTTCTAATCACCACCATCCTTTTTTAATGTTGGTTTTCATAGGAAGATATCATGTAAAGCAGGGGTCTCCAACCTTGGCAACTTTAAGGCTGGCGGACTTCAACTCCCAGAATTCTGGGAGTTAAAGTCCGCCAGGCTTAAAGTTGCCAAGGTCGGAGACCCCTGATGTAAAGAAAGTGAATAGGATGGACAACATTTGTAATAGGTTGAAGAGAATATTTAAAGGCAAACTTATCCTCTGAACTATAACTCTGCCAGAGGAAGAAAGGAAGAGCAATGTAAGTATTTTTTCCCTTCTTTTTGGTTTTTTTCCTCCCTTTCATTTATCTTCTTTAAGAAAACATTCACACCAGTTCCAGGATTACCATACTACCTCCACCCACATTAGAGACTTTTTCTTTTAATATGTATTTTTCAATGCAAACGTCTTTCAATTCATCTGATATGACTCTGGATTGTCCCAGTGCTGAAGCCTCATCTCAGAAGTATCTAGGGTGGCTCAGAGGAGACATATAAATTAACCATTTTTTCCCCTTCAAAGGAAGTTCTTTATCTCTACTCTTGAAAGGGGAATCAGCTCTAGTGAAATGTTGGTACTCATCTCGTTATTTTGGGAAGTACATTCAAGAAGAAATTAAGTCTATTCCTATCCATGAAAGAAACACATTACTATATGACTTCATTATATTCTTCCAAGATATAGTTAACAGAATAAAATAAAAAAGACAACCAAATAATGTGTCCTTTTTTTGTACAATATGAGATGCTAATGAGTTGCAATAAAGAAGGTCTGATTACAAAAGATTTTTAAAAATTATCTTTGTTGAACAGGGAGTAGTATATAATAATGCAGAAAATTATTAAAGTACTAAAAATGTTTAGCAGGATATGGAAAGTTTCATTAAAAGTTACATTTTCTCAGTTCCATTGGAATTTAATAAGCAATAATGTATTCATCATCATAGAATTTAATTTTGTAGGTTATGAAAGAAATAATTAAAACATATCGAGCTATTTTATATTTTATCTGTCTTCCAAAATATCATTCATAATCCTTTGGAGGAGAGTTTCTTTAGTGCATATTAGCAATTATTAATCTAGAATCCAGATTATGAAAACTGATTAGAAACAAGAACCTGTAGTCAGCCTTCAGAAAAGATTCATCCATCCATCCATCCAGATCAAGTGTGTAATCAGAATCTTCAGAAAATGAGAAATCTACTAAGGTCGCAATCCCTGGCAATCATCCATGGAGATGGAAGGTATTACAATTGCATTTCAAACTGAATTTTCACTCAGTTGGCTAATAAACCAACATATTGTCTAGTTGTTTTTGAGACTTTTGAAGAATCTCATTAACTTTATTTCCCTGGACTATGAAACCTTTTGGGGCCCATTCTATTCCACCTGTTCCAGAGTAGAATTGCAAGGGTAAATTCCAAAAGTTGGCAGAAACGGAAACTGTTTATTGCTAATCTTACACTATTATTCCTGTGTAATGATAGATGGCTTTAGTAAAATAGCAGACATTCTTTCAACTGGTCCCAACTGAAACTGGTGTCAAATAGCCTTCCATTTAAGAATAATCAATTCCATATTTATACTGAAACCACTAAATTACGCATGTGTACACTGAAAGATATGACTGAGCAAGATATATTATAAATAAAATATATAAAGTAGTTTCTTTAGCTATAGATTTATGGGTGTCATTTAACCTCACCCTGTGAGAAGAGACAAATACTGTCAAAATGAATATTATTCGCAGATTAATTTATATTTTGAGAGGAATTCCTGTTCAAATCTCTAGAAGATATTTTCAGAAAATAAAGTCTTTGTTTACAAAATTTTGATGGGATTATTCAATTCCAAGAATAATTGTATTAAGAATGCAAATATCAATAAATGAAAGAGGATTTGGTTGGATTGGTTTTCTGAATCTGAAGTTGAATCATTAAAATTTACTATTGTTAAGAATCAAGTTATGGAAGTCAATCACTGGCATTAAGTTTCCAATTTGGGCAACTTTGGAATATACAGTACTTACATACACTCTTGGTTGGATGGACAGTATTATGATGTAAATACAATAGTTATTTATTTATTTTATTTATTTATTTATTTTGTCACAACAATATATTTAGGTATCATACAAAAAGATTATATAGTATATAAACACATATATGAGTAAATATAAGGAGGTATAAGCATATATATAGGAAGAAGAAAAGAAAAACAATAGTACAGGGACGGTAGGCACGTTTGTGCGCTTATGCACACCCCTTATGGTCCTCTTAGGAATGGGGTGAGGTCAATAGTAGAAAGTTTTTGGATAAAACTTTTAGGATTATGGGAAGATACCACAGAGTCAGGTAAAGTATTCCAAGCACTGATGATTCTGTTACAGAAGTCGTATTTTCTGCAATCTAGATTAAAGCGGTTGACGTTAAGTTTAAATCTATTAGTTGCTCTAGTATTGTTGCAATTAAAGCTGAAGTAGTCTTTAACAGGAAGGACATTACAATAGATGATTCTGTGAGTTAAGCTTAGGTCTTGTCGAAGCCTAGGATTCTAAGCCTAGGATTTCAAGTCTGGTGGGATAGGGTATTTTATTGTTTTCAGAGGAATGGAGAACTCTTCTTGTAAAATATTTCTGGACACGTTCAATTGTATTGATGTCAGAGATGTGGTGAGGGTTCCAAACAGGCGAGCTGTATTCTAGAATTGGTCTAGCAAATGTTTTATATGCTCTGGTTAATAGTGTGGTGTTTTTGGAAAAGAAGCTACGCAAAATTAGGTTTTTAACTCTTAGAGCTTTTTTTGCTATGTAGTTGCAGTGGGCTTTGGCACTTAGATCATTTGACATGAAAACTCCAAGGTCTTTAACGGGATGGGGGTCGTCTGTAAGGTAATGTCCATCTAGTATGTACTCTGTTATCTCTAAAAACAATTGTATCAGTTAGAAAGCTACAGAATGTCTAATGAAAGATTGTATTCCTTTTGCTATACTAAATTAACTCTATGGGGAAATCCAGCATAAAAATTGGGGAAATGGTGAAATGGATAAAAGCAGGGATATTGACTTTAAACCAATTGATAATGATGACACATTTTTAACATATACCAGGCTGACAGCTCAGTGGCAAGAAAATTTGTTAACAACATTTGGATCAGCAGCATTTTTAACTTCTGAGACACCCAATATGCTAGAAAAACTGGGTGAATTTTTTGAAACTAAAACTATATATCTTCCTTGGATACAACTGTTGCTATCCCAATTCATAGAAAGCCCATCAATATCTTGAGGAAGGCATACTTACAGTACATATGCATTCATCTCAAAGCAAGGGAATTAAACAATTTTATTTATAAAATTTAGTAAGCCCCTTCCAAAAGTGACCTTCCTTTCACAAAACTAAACGTTAAGATAATGTGTCAGTTTTGCATCAGCAATCTCTTGCAAAAGCAGGAGTCAGAAGTAATCTAAACATTTTGTCTATCAGCCATTGCATGAACTCTTAAGAATATTTGAGTAGCTTTATTAATCTGATTTTCTTATAATTCAATCACCAGTCATATTAATGTAAAACAATGTAGCTACAAATCAGTACAGAGATTGTTCTTATCAATTTTCCTCAAGAAGAATTCAATATAATGAAACGCCAGGAAATTCTGGGTATTATTTCTTGAAATAAATTCCACTCCCTTTTATGAATTTTTCATAACAATTTAGCTATTTTAAATGTTTTCTTGTTTTTTCCTTTTTAACAAGAGAATGTTAAAAAATATCTCTATAAACAGTATTTATAGAGAATTGACTATATATAAGACGTTCTTTAATCAGTGGGACTTGGAATGTGCTCACCCTCCTGTACTGAGGCAAATGGAAATATGCAGTCCCTTGAGGCTTTAATAGCAATAGCACTTAGACTTATACACCGGTTCATAGTGCTTTTACAGCCCTCTCTAAGCGGTTTACAGAGTCAGCATATTGCCCCCAAAAATCTGGGTCCTCATTTTACCCACCTCAGAAGGATGGAAGGCTGAGTCAACCTTGAACCTGGTGAGATTCGATCTGCCAAATTGCAGGCAGCTGGCAGTCAGCAGAAGTAGCCTGTAGTACTGCATTCTAACCATTGTGCCACCACAGTTCATTTAAAGGTGATAACAAACACTTTCAGTGGCACCTGGAAGATAACTATAGCCAGTGCAGCTCACAAAGTAGTGGTATGATGTGCACACAATGAGGCTGCCCTATCACTGTCCATGCTGCCATATTCTAGATCAGCTTCACCATCTGGACGGTCTTAAAGGGGAACCTCAAGTCCCAGTTGTTTCATATACAGGAATGCTAAAGCAGAAGTACAACATTGGGCCTGCATAACCCCACAATTCAGATGCCATGGATAAGATCTCTGACTATCAATACCAACTGGAACCAACCACAGTAAAGGAGAACCAAACTGTAAAACAATGTCTCCAAATCCAACTTCTAAAGGATACTATGTATTGAGAGAGCAAGAAATTCTGGCTCTGCCTTCTCCTTAAACCCCAGCCTGACCCTGACAGAAACAGGTCCAAATAATCTGCTTGCTTCATGGTTCTCTGCAGCTGAGCACCTGATTATCCTTCCCATCACTTTCCCTAAAAAGGGAAAACTGGGACTGGAAGTAATGTCCAGGACTTTTGGACACAGTCTGGGCTTTTTGAGGAAGGAATACACCTCAGCCTCTTTCAAGGCTGACATCACTGCATGAAGTCAGACACAGGTCACCTCCTGGGTGACTTTAAGCATCTAAGAAGAACCAGGATCTTACGAGCAGATGTTCAAGATAACAAACTTGAAGAATCCTGCTCGGTTCAGATACAGGTTGCTTTTCCAGTGTATTTAGCATTAAATCTAGCCATTACTGTATGCTGTTCACTTTGAGGCAATAGTGAAATTCAATTTTTTTTAAATTTATTTTTATTTATTTATTTATTTTGTCAAACACAACAATATATTAATATTAATATTATTAACATTAATATTAATATTGCAACAATACACGAGCGCACAATAGATTTAAACTTAATGTCAACCGTTCCAATCTTGATTGCAGAAAATAAGAGTTCAGTAATAGAGTTGTTAATGATTGGAATAAACTACCTGACTCTGTGGTCTCTTCCCAAAATTCCCAAAGCTTCAACCAAAAACTGTCTACTATTGACCTCACCCCATTTCTTGAGAGGTCTGTAAGGGGCGTGCATAAGAGCACAAGCGTGCCTACCATTCCTGTCCTTTTGTTTTCTTTCGTTATATCCAATTACATAGTTATTACATACTTATATATATGCTTATATATTGCATAGTTATTTCATGATTATGTTTATATATCCTGTGTGACAAATAAAAATAAATAAAATAAATATATTAGTATAAGCATGAAATAACCACATAAATTGAATACAACCAAAGGGAACATTAGGACAGGAACGGTAGGCACACTGGTGCTCTTATGCACGCCCCTTACAGACCTCTTAGGAATGATGTGAGGTCAACAGTAGACAGTCTTTGGTTAAAGTTTTTGGGATTTTGGGATGAGACCATGGAGTCAGGTAGTGCATTCCAGGCATTAACAACTCTGTTACTGAAGTCATATTTTCTACAATCAAGATTGGAGCGGTTCACTTTAAGTTTGAATCTATAGTGTGCTCGTATATTGTTGCAGTTGAAGCTGAAGTAGTCTTCGACAGGAAGGACATTGTAGCAGATGATTTTATGAGTTATGCTCAGGTCATGCTGAAGGCAGCGTAGTTCTAAATTTTCTAAATCCAGAATTTCAAGTCTGGTGGCATAAGGCATTTTGTTGTGATCAGAGGAGTGGAGGACTCTTCTTGTAAAATATTTCTGGACACACTCAATTGTATTAATGTCCGAAATGAAGTGTGGGTTCCAGACAGTCGAGCTGTAATCGAGAATTGGTCTAGCAAATGTTTTGGTTAGTAGTGTAGTGTTTTTGGAGAAGAAGCTATGCAAGATAAGGTTTACAACTCTTAATGCCTTTTTGGCGATGTAGTTGCCGTGGACTTTAGATCATTTGATATGAGAACTCCAAGGTCTTTGATGGAGTGAGGGTCATTTACAAGGTCATGTCCATTTTTACTACTGGTTCTGTGGGTGTAGTTTGGTGGGTATTGTTGTAACTCCAGCCCCCGAACCTGGCCTCGTGCCCGAAAGTGACTCAGAAAGTGAGGGGGAAGCACCGGTAAGGCTTACCTTGGGAGGCTACGCCTTCAGATCCAGCTGATAATAATAATCAAGCTTGGCTTGACCCGCGCTTCAGAAGATTAGAGAGGCGGCGTCATCAAAAGGAAGGGTGGGGCTCCTGCCACAGGATATAGAATAGAATAGAATAGAATAGAATAGAATAGAATAGAATAGAATAGAATTTATTGGCCAAGTGTGATTGGACACACAAGGAATTTGTCTTGGTGCATATGCTCTCAGTGTACATAAAAGAAAAGATACGTTCATCAAGGTATAACATTTACAACACAATTGATGGTCAATATATCAATATAAATCATAAGGATTGCCAGCAACAAGTTATAGTCATACAGTCATAAGTGGAAAGAGATTGGTGATGGGAACTATGAAACGATTAATAGTAGTGCAGATTCAGTAAATAGTCTGACAGTGTTGAGGGAATTATTTGTTTAGCAGAGTGATGGCCTTCGGGAAAAAACTGTTCTTGTGTCTAGTTGTTCTGGTGTGCAGTGCTCTATAGCGTCGTTTTGAGGGTAGGAGTTGAAACAGTTTATGTCCAGGATGCGAGGGATCTGCAAATATTTTCACGGCCCTCTTCTTGATTCGTGCAGTATACAGGTCCTCAATGGAAGGCAGGTTGGTAGCAATTATTTTTTCTGCAGTTCTAATTATCCTCTGAAGTCTGTGTTTTTCTTGTTGGGTTGCAGAACCGAACCAGACAGTTATAGAGGTGCAAATGACAGACTCAATAATTCCTCTGTAGACTTGGATCAGCAGCTCCTTGGGCAGTTTGAGCTTACTGAGTTGGCGCAGAAAGAACATTCTTTGTTGTCCTTTTTTAATGATGTTTTTGATGTTAGCTGTCCATTTGAGATCTTGCGATATGATAGAACCCAGAAATTTGAAGGTTTCTACTGTTGATACTGTGTTGTCAAGTATTGTGAGAGGTGGAAGTATGGAAGGGTTTCTCCTAAAGTCTACCACCATTTCTACGGTTTTGAGTGTGTTCAGTTCCAGATTGTTTTGGTTGCACCACAAGGCTAGTCGTTCGACCTCTTGTCTATATGCGGATTCGTCATTGTCTCGAATGAGACCAATCACTGTTGTGTCATCTGCGAACTTCAGTAGCTTAACAGATGGATCATTGGAGATGCAGTCATTGGTATACAGAGAGAAGAGAAGTGGGGAGAGCACACAGCCTTGGGGGGCCCCTGTGCTAATTGTACAGGTATTTGATGTGATCTTGCTTAGCTTCACCTGCTGCTTCCTGTTTGTTAGGAAGCTTGTGATCCACTTACAAGTCTGTTCCGGTACCTGTAGCTGGTTTAGCTTAGTTAGAAGAATGTCTGGAATGATGGTATTGAATGCTGAACTAAAGTCTACAAAAAGGACCCTTGCATAGGTCTTTGGAGACTCAAGATGTTGTAGGATGTAGTGCAGAGCCATATTAACAGCATCATCTGTTGATCTATTTGCTCGGTATGCAAGGAGCTTTGGGACTGCTCTCACTCCATGGGAAGCAAAAGTTTAGCTGAATTGTTTCAAAAAGAACTGAAAGTCTTGCTATGTGAGTCATTTGTTTGAACTTTGGCAGGCAGCTGTGATTTCTCTGCCAGGACTGATAAGAGCTGTGAATCCACTGGCTGAAGGCCAGCTCGTGGGTCTGAAGTGGGGAAGGAGACAGAACAGGTATGGTGTGGCTTGGTGGGCATGGCTTGGTGGGTATGGCAGGGGAAGGATACTGCAAAATCTCCAATCCCACCCCACTCTGGGGTCAGCCAGAGGTGGTATTGCCAATTCTCCAAACTACTCAAAATTTCCACTACCAGTTCTCCAGAACCTGTCAGAACCTACTGGATTTCACCCCTGCTTTGGGGTTAAATAATGTGATGCCAAGTATTAAAAGAAAGTAAAAATAGTAAGCAAAAAAAATGCTTGAAATAAGAAAAAAAGTAGCTACAGTATAACCACCACCAATTCAGTTTACACCAACAATATTCGGTGCACTTCTCCTTACCTTTTTTTTTAATGCTAAATACATGGTTCTATCATGTCTGCAAACCTTTTCAGGTTTACCCTTAAAAAAACCTTCTCACTCTCTTTGTGAGGACCTCATCAGCTCCATCCAATCAGGACCTTGTCAATCTTCTTTTCCTATTAGCTAATTTATTTTTCCATCACAGATTGGTTTTGCAATTTGATTTGAGGATTCATTCTCTTTATATGATAACCCACCATTACATACCCCTTTCATACCAATCACTCACTTTTGCATTCAATCCACATTCATTCAATAGCCATTCATTCATTATCCTCTGGAGAAGAGCCTAATGCTGGGAAAGATTGAGGGCAAAAGAAGAATGGGACGACAGAGAACGAGGTGGCTGGATGGAGTCCCTGAAGCATTTGGTGTGAGCTTAAATGGACTCCAGAGGATGGTAGAGGACAGGAAGGCCTGGAGGAATGTTGTCCATGGGGTCGCGATGGGTCGGACATGACTTCGCAACTAACAACAACATGATCCACTCTCATCTTCTCACTCACATCTCTTATGGAAGAAATTCCCCCTACATTCAACTTAGTTTTATACTTCTCCAGATGTGTCTTACTTTTTTACAACAAAGTAGACAAAAGAATGCCTTCATGTACTGCCATTTCCACTTTCAAAAAACAAATATACATTTCATAGGCAGCACTGAACTTAGGCAACACTTTCAAAGGCAGCACTGATTTAGTAATTAATTGGGCTCCTATCTTTGCATCCAGATATCCTTCTGATTAGTCTTGAGCTGGTTTCTGGTGCAGCTTGGTGGGATCTGGTTTCCTCAAATCAGAAACCATGTTAGCTAAAGACCCATCAAAAGTTAGGACACCTGGCTATAAAGCCAGCAGCCAATTCGTCAATTCCTGCTCAGTTGCCTCTAAAGATGCCAGTCATAGTTACTAACAAAATATCAGGAAATTTGTTCTCTAGACTGTAGTCAGAAAACCCTGGAGCCCAATATCACTCAAAAGATATTGGCCATGAAAGTCTACTGTATACCAATATAAATGTTCCTCACAACAAACAACATACTAACCATTACCTTGCTACCAACCTTTGCAAATTTTTTAAATCATTAATTCTCAAATGCATTGGACAAGCAAAGTAAAGCTAGTATTTCAATCCCCATACTAATGGAGAAAATTAAGACATAGGACTTTACTTATTAAGGGGGAAAAGCATTGAATTAATCACAGCATCACTAAGTCCCCTGTTTAATCTTCTTTGAATCTATCATTTCATCTAGATATTTTTCAGCTGAGTCATAAACCCATCAGGAAGCTAATATATCCTAGCTTCAGTTCTCCATCTTCTGCAGATGTTTCCTATTTCTTTTGAAATTTTCAAAATATACTTTCTCATTGGTTAGAGATTTAAAAGGTAGAAAGTTTTGTAAGTTTTGGTACATGAAACGATTGCTTGCCTTACCCCTGGAGTTTCTATACAATAGTAAACTCTTGTAGTGTTTACCTCAGCATTAATATAACCATATCAATATGTAAAATAGAAATCATTAATTATTTAATATTATGTAAATGTTATATAATAATAAAGTAAGAATAGAGATCAGTGATACCTTACATTTTTTTCTTCTAGTATTGTAACTTCAAACTTCACATTTTACTTGGAGGGTACAGAAATTATTCAGATGTCATCTCGACTTCAAAAATAGCCTCCTTTTAAACAAGAAATTATTTACAGATTCAGATACATTCTTATAAAACTGATTTTATGGCTGAAATAATTCAGCATTAACCTTTTTTTAAAAAACAAACAAACAAATGCACTTGACAAGAAGTTTAAATTATCCAGTTAGAGTTTAAAACTAGTTTTTTTCTTTATGGTCCTACGTATATTATTCATTTATAAGAATTATATTCTGGCCTTGGTCAGATGTCCTTTCAATCTGTCAGGTATAAATTATATGAGAAAATAATATAAGCCTCAAACTTGCATTGAATTACAAAAATGTGATTCAGATTCGTGAAGTAGAATGTCTTTATCTAGAATTTACTCATATAGTTTTCAAAATTTGCAATCCATTCAGATTTCATGTTCTTTGAGTAAATATTGTAAATATAATTTCAGCCACAGAAATATTAGTAGTCATCTTATATTTCTTCATTGTTCTGTGAAGAACAAGGACAAGGTATTTCCTAACCACTGAACACAAATCAATTCCATCTGCAATTCATTTACTCTAAGTTGAAATTCTTTGATTTAAAGTTACTTGGTTCTTTGGCTCCAATGACAGATGCAGCTGATCGTATTTAATTTATAGTCACTACTTTATAAATGCATATGGGATAAATTATCAATAGTGCTTGAGATTGGAGAATTCATTTATGCGAACGCATTTTGAAATTATCTATAGATCACACTGAAAATAGCATTTCTGGAATGGTACCAATCAGTTTTTGGCTCACTGTGAAAGTCAGCTGGTGGTTTAGTAAAAATATAATGAGACAATAGAAATGTCAGGACATGATTAACACTGTAATATTCTTTTAATGCATTTCATAAACACTGACATCAGCACCTAATTGCAATATCGTTTGGATAAATACAATTGTTCATGTGCATTTAAAGAATGAAGTCTGTGTTCTGTAAATGAAGAACTAGGTCACCAGCTCTGCACTGAGGTATTTTAAAGCTCCAGTGTGAAGTCCATGTTATTTGCTGAAGCTTTTAATTATTGCACAAAAAAGGCAAGCTCTCAGTGTTAAGTAATGCTGACAGGAAATCCCTGTGCAGCATCTGGATTTTTATTTTTATTTCAGGGGACAAAATAGCTGTTATTTCAAATCAGGAAATTTATCTACAAAAAGAAACATGTGGAAAAGTGGATGGATAAATTTTATAACGCTGATAATGTTTTTAAACAACCTCAAGGTGCTTATCTTCAGTTATTGGAAAACCTGGAACAGCTAATCAAGTGTGAAATTTAAACTGATTGACACTTCAGTTCATACATCTTCAGGACTAATATAATGAAATCTAGAATGGATCTTTGACTGGAAATAAAATATTGAATTTCTAACCCCAATAGAACAGAATTTATATTCCCATCCGAATAATAATTTTAGTCAAACCTCCGTCATTTTTTAGATGTGGTGTTCATATGGCAAGGGCGGGGGCAAGCTTTAATTGAGTGGTTAAAGCTGCTATATTGATTTTTTTAACAACCCCCCTCCCAGGGAACCAGAGTTATGCTTATTTTAAGATTCTGTGGAATAATAAATGCAATAAGAACCATTTAATTCTGGAATAGTCTCAAGTCCACAAACCAAATACCAAAGAAAATGCTGTGCCCAAACACCTTGTATTCTTGTGTATGTCACTCAAATCTTTTTCTTCTATCCTTCCTGCTTAGCATCAATTGCTCTTTTCCTGTTGATGACTGCAATCATTTATTTCACAGCCATTGATAGCCGAAATCTTAAAAGACAAACCAGCTTTTTATATAAATTTTTATATGCCACTTTGAAAAAGGAAAGAACCTACATATTGGGCCAGTTATTCCCCAAACAGGCATGAAAATTAGTGAAGACATTACCTACAATGATTAATTCAGTACAATCTGGCTTAACAAAAGAATGCCAAGCTTTTAATAACATAAGTTATTGGGGGATATTTCAGCATTGTATTCTATTAGATGCAGAAAAAGCCTTTGATGTGGTACAAATTTGAAAGAAGTTAATATTTTTTTTAAAAAAAGGATGTCCAGTAAATTTTTGGAATAAAGACATATTATTCTAACCTTTCTGTTTTAAGTAATCATTAATGGAGTTTAATTTCTGAATTTAATCAACAAAACGCCTCTCATGGATGAACTTGGACTTGAAGGAGGGGAAAAGGGATGTCCATTAGAGGTGCTTTTTATGCACATATTTGTACCTGCAGCATACATAATGGCATAATAAGCATTGAAAAGGATATGCCTGTTTTAATGCTTCAAGAGAAGTATTTTCTTTGCGTGCATGCACTTTGTAAATGTCTCGTTCAAATGCTTTGCAGTGCCCTAAATTCAGTCATCAGACACATAGAGGTTCAAAAAATAGTAACTTCTGTTCCCAAACAAGCATGACAGAGAATGAGTCAAGATGTTTGGAATGGTTTGCTGCATCCAAGCACAGCAGATGGTAGCTGCCTTTTAGATAAATGTCTTCTGGTCAAGAGAGCTGAATCAATAATACACTTTTCCCAGGAGGAGGAAACATAATTCAATTTGTGGGCTAACATCTAATTATTTTTAGATACTAATGATTATGATATTGTTCATGAGTATGGATTTGTTGAACTGATTGTTGTCTAATGGAAGCAAATTGATGATCACAATTCACAGAAATATAAATGACACCAGAACAGCCATAGAAATACTTTATAAATTTATAAATTTATCTATTTATTTATTAAATCATTTTATATAGCTGCCCATCGATCAAACATAACTATTGTGCATGCTTAACATATATTAATGTGCATTGGAATATTGGAAATTATCAAAGAGAAATTGGGAAATAAATTGTTTTAAAGAGTGATGTTTAAAAGAGTGATATTAGTTCTAAGGATTAATGTAACACTTCTTGTTTTGAATACTAGTCAACAAGTAGATCTGGAGTGAGGACCATAATGGAGCCTCTCCATTATGATCATGAATCATAACAATCATAAGACAATTTTACAACATTTTTTTGCAGTTCTTAAGCAAACATGGCCATGGTTGTGAATGCCACGGTTGTGTGCTGAATGCCATAGTTATTAAGGAAACACATTGTTTGCTAGGGTGCAGTTTTGCAGAAAACCAGAAGTAAGTGTAGGTTTTTAACAAAACATGGTCACATAACCACAGGACACTGAGAATGACCATAAATGTGCCCATGTTATTGAGCACAGGATCAACATCTGAACTAAGACGCTGCATTTGGTGCAAAATGAGGCAGCTAGACTGCAATAGTATAACATATAGCAATTAAGACACCTGTACTGAAAGATCTATTCTACAAACAATTTTCTTTAATGAACAAAATTTAAGATATTGGTTTCTTTTTATGTCCCTTGGTATCTAATGTCCTACAAGATTAGGCAAGCACACTGAGATAGTGTACCAATATCTCAGTGGCTGCCACAGAGAAGAGGGGGGTCAACCTATTCTCCAAAGCACCTGAGAGCAGGACAAGAAGCAATGGGTGGAAACTAATCAAAGAGAGAAACAACTTAGAACTAAGGAGAGATTTCCTGACAGTTAGAACAATTAATCAGTGGAGCAATGAGGCTCCAGAAGTTGTAAATGCTCCAACACTGGAAGTTTTTAAGAAGAGATTGGATATCCATTTGTCTGAAGTGGTAGAAGGTTTCCTACCTAAGCAGGAGTTGTATTAGAAGACCTCCAAGGCAGGGGTGAAATACTCCCAGTTCGAACCAGATCACCCGATCCGATAGCGATGGCGGTGGGTGGTTCAGAGAACCAGTAGCAAAAATCCCTGCCCCCCCCACATGCCCAGCTGAGCCGCGTGATCACCAGAGGGTTTTTTTTTTACTTTTAAAAGTATTTTTTCATTTGGCCAAAGAGGTTGTAGAAAAAATGCTTTTAAAAGTAAAAAAAAAAAAGTTGGCCATGCCCACACAGTCACATTACACATTACCCCACCCCCCAAGTCACGCCCACAGTAACAAATTTTACATTTCACCACTGCTCCAAGGTCTCTTCCAACTCTGTTATTCTGTTCTGTTCTAAACAGAATGGAATGGAATAGAAGTGTTTCATCTCTTGCTGTGGACCTGTTTCACCATTAAGATCAGATCCCTCTGCTTGACCTAACAATGGTCATAGAGAACAATACACTGGCTGTGGAATGCCTTCCCATTGAAATTGGAATTGTTTCCTGGTGTCTCAACAGTGAGAAAATCTGTAAAGTAACATTTCTTTTACCATGCTTGTACCCACTAGGACCTACATATTTATTATTAATTTTCAACTGTATTTTTAAATTTTTATTATTGTTCTTGATTTTGTTAATCAGCCATCACAAAATAGTTCTTTTCTAAGTCCTGGTGAGTTAATTGACCAGGTTGTGAAGCACTGCGCAAGTGCTATGGTATAATGGGAATGCAAAGATCTGGCCCTGCTCTTGGATTGGTGCAGCCTTTATATCTGTGAGAAGACTTATTTTGCTCACTTTATTTTGCTTCTGCTTCTTTACTCCTGAGTATGATTGCCAATCCTATTTATACAACTGAGAGCAAGTCCAATAAATAGTTTCTTGACAGTAAGAATCTTTGAGCTCAACAGGATATATCTGGGTATTGATATATTGCGCTGAAATTTCCCCTGTTAAATGGAACTTTTTTATTTCAAGCATTCTCTTGTCCTGTAGAGAAAGAATCTATAAGCTGCACCTTCTTCAAATGTCAATCACAGTTTTATTTATTTTTTATCCATTCAGTGGCATTGAGTGAAAAGATGAATGAATGAAAAAAGTGGAAACTAAACTCCCTTGGATTTTCTTGCAATCATTTTGATTATTGAAGTTTCTTAAAGATTGAGTCTTCCTAAGCATAATAACCATGCCAAAACTTTGCTGAGAAATGGAATATAAAAAAACTCTTGTCTGCAGGGATATTTCCGGCACATCATGAGCTCAACAATTATAGCTCAGGCTTCTGTATTCGTGCCTACAGTTATTTTGTGCACCCTACCTAAAGAACGACTATTAATAAAGACAGCATCAAGAAGCAGAAAGAGATTCTGTCAACATGGTTCTAGTGAAAAACAATTGAAAGTCCTTCGTACTGTGCTGGGACGATCAGGAATATTATTTATTGCAAGAAGTATTTCTTGTATTGGAAATGTTACCGATGAAGCTCTTTTGTTTTTTAAGCCTTAAAAATGAAACCCATGAGTGTTAATACTACCATCTGCTATTCCAGGTGCTTCCCTGCTTTACAAGAGATGAAAGGATGCAAGCTGAAATCCCACAGCTTAACATGGCATCCTTCCAGAAGCCCTGGATCCTATTTTCTTGCTTGACACAGAATAACAATTCTAGAACATATGTTTCTTATATATCCCACTGAAAGTCTATTGCAAAGAATATAGGCCTACACATGTGTTCTCAGCAAGCAGGCTAAAGGGATTGACACTGTGTAGGCAATTGGCAAAGACCATCATAAACAACATTTCCCAAAACAGTAGCTACATTTTCTTTAAAAAATGTGGGAAAGCTACAGTAGTTCAGGGTTTTGATTTCTCCCCTAATTCCCTATTGTTTGTTGCTGATGTTTTATGAATGAACTCTCAGAATAGAATAAATAACACAATGCTTGAAACAAAATTTGATAAATAACTAAATCAATCAAATGGAATATGATTGGAAGGCAGGACAGAGATACAGTAAATAGTACCCTAGGCAATGAGCATCTCAAAATTGGTCCTTGTGCCATTCTTTACTACTGACAGTTTGCTAAGCTATGGATAGGTTAGCCTCAGTTTGCTGATTAAGCTCATGTTGATTGGGTTCTGGTTGCACACACACACAATATTTTAAGTCAAAAGTAAATAGAGTACATTATGGCTTGGTACATAACATAACATAACATAACATAACATCAGAGTTGGAAGGGACCTTGGAGGCCTTCTAGTCCAACCCCCTGCCCAGGCAGGAAACCCTATACCATCTCAGTCAGATGGTTATCCAACATTTTCTTAAAAATTTCCAGTGTTGGAGCATTCACAACTTCTGAAGGCAAGTCGTTCCACTTATTAATTGTTCTAACTGTCAGGAAATTTCTCCTTAGTTCTAAGTTGCTTCTTTCTTTGACCAGTTTCCACCCATTGCTTCTTGTTCTACCCTCAGGTGCTTTGGTGAACAGCCTGACTCCCTCTTCTTTGTGGCAGCCCCTAAGATATTGGAACACAGCTATCATGTCTCCCCTAGTCCTTCTTTTTGTTAAACTAGACATACCCAGTTCCTGCAACCGTTCTTCATATGTTTTATCCTCCAGTCCCTAATCATCTTTGTTGCTCTTCTCTGCACTCTTTCTAGAGTCTCAACATCTTTTACATCGTGGCGACCAAAACTGGATGCAATATTCCAAGTGTGGCCTTACCAAGGCATTATAAAGTGGCACTAACACTTCACGTGATCTTGATTCTATCCTCTGTTTATGCAGCCCAGAACTGTGTTGGCTTTTTAACAGCTGCTGCACACTGCTGGCTCATATCTAAATGGTTATCCACTAGGACTCCAAGATCCCTCTCACAGGTACTACTATTGAGCAAGGTACCACATATACGGTACTGGTGCATTTTGTTTTTGGCCTAAATGTAGAACCTTACTTTTTCACTGTTGAATTTCATTTTGTTAGATAGCGCCCAATGTTCAAGTCTGTCAAGATCTTTCTGTAACTTGAGCCTATCTTCTGGAGTGTTGGCTATTCCTGCCAGCTTGGTGTCATCTGCAAATTTGATGAGTTCCCCATCTATCCCCTCGTCCAAGTCATTGATGAAGATGTTGAAGAGTACTGGGCCTAAAACAGAGCCTTGGGGTACTCCACTGCATACTTCCCTCCATGTGGATGTAGTTCCGTTGAGGACTACACGTTGAGTGCGGTTGGTCAGCCAGTTACGAATCCATCTGGTGGTGGTGCTGTCTAACCCACATTTTTCTACTTTATCTAGTAGTAGGTTATGGTCTACTTTATCAAATGCTTTACTGAAGTCCAAGTAAATTATATCGACAGCATTCCTCTGGTCTACTAATTTTGTCATTTTGTCAAAGAATGCGATAAGATTAGTCTGGCATGATCTGTTTTTGACACACCCATGTTGGCTTTTGGTTATTACTTTGTTTGCTTCTAGGTGTTCGGTGATTCGTTGCTTGATTATCTTTTCCAGAATCTTCCCCGGTATTGAGGTCAGACTGATAGGTCTGTAGTTTCCTGGATCTGTTTTTTTTCCTTTTTTGAAGATGGGAACTACATCAGCTCTTTTCCAGTCCTCTGGCAGCTCCCCTGTGCTCCAGGATCTTTGAAAGATATAGTTCAGTGGTTCTGAGATCACGTCTGCCAGTTCCTTCAGAACCTTGGGGTGTAATCCATCCGGTCCTGGTGATTTGAACTCGTCTAGGGTAGACAGGTGTTCACTTACCATTTTCTTCCCTATTTTAACTTGTGTTTCTAATCTGTTTTTTGTAGTTTTCTAATCTGTTTTTTGTAGTACAATGAATAATGTACAATGAATAAACCAAGTCAATCTCTTGTCTTATTAGGTAAATATTCATTTGTTGGTCTTTTTCTTGAGATACTTAAATTAGAGATGAAAGCCATATAAATTCTGTTTGTGCTTCTGCACTAATAAGGCTTTATGGTGGTCACTTCAAATCCACATATCTGGTCCATATGTAGTTGGGACATGAACATGAAGAATGGCAGAAATACCCTCCTGGCACACTGCAAGGGCTCTAATGCAGGGTGAAATTCAGCAGGTTCTGACAGGTTCTGGAGAACCAGTAGTGGAAATTTTGAGTAGTTTGGAGAACCAGCAAATACCACCACTGGATGGCCCCAGAGTATGGTGGGAATGGAGATTTTGCAGTATCCTTCCCCTGCCACGCCCACCAAGCCACACCCACAAAAGTAAAAAAAAATGAATTTCACCACTGCTCTAATATGAGCCTCTCTACTGGGAAATCTTGAGGTTCTTTGTGCAGATCTTTTACTCACACATAATCTTTTGGATTGCAGACTGCGCTGTGCATGCTGGGCTGGGAAATACCATAAGGTTTGCTAAACATAATCTCAGCGATTGAAATGAATTACAGATAGTCCTCCACTTGCAAGCACAACTGGGATGAAAATTTCTGTTGTTAAGCAAAGTTGGTTGTAAAGTTAGTCACACCCATTTTTACAATTGTTTTTGCCATTTTAAGTGAAACATTGCAGTTTTTAAGTGAATCATGCAGCTGTTAAGCAAATCCAGCTACCTCATTTACTTTGTTTGTTGGAAACTTGCAAATGGCAATTTGGACACCACAGCCAACATAAGGACATGCTGGTTATAGGGGGTCTATGACAATTTGCCATGGCCAACTTGCCATGGCCAACTCCTCACAGCCAACTTACTGCAGGACAACTCGCTGCAGAACAAATGTTGCACTAATATCAAAGAAATAATTAAACAGAATCATTAAACAAAGGACGCAAAAGGAGGGACAGAATGAAATGTGGATGGCAAAAATTAATTTTTTAATGTATTTTAAATAAATAAATAATTAATTAATAGTTGAATTGTCTTGTGGCAACTTGTCCCACAAGTGGCCGTGGCAAGTTGTCCTGCAGTGAGTTGGCCATGACAAGTTGGCTGTGAATGGTTGTAACTCAACAACCACCTGTATTTTAAAGGCTTGGCTAAGTAATTCCATATCAGACTAAGAACGTTTGAGGAAGTGATAAGTTCTGGAGCTTTTAAAGAAGAGATTGGATAACCATTTGTCTAAAATGGTACAGGGCAGTGATGGCTAACCTTGACAAAGCATGTGCATATGCACACGAATGCACATACATCCCAACCCCCAAAATCCAATGTGTGCACTGCCCCCACATGTGTGCTTCCCCCATGCATGCTCACACAGCCCCTTGTATGCACCCTGGCCCCCCTGTGCATGCACACATAGCCCCTGCACATGCCCCACACCCCACACACATGAGCACAACCCCTGCACATGCACCCCCCCACACACACACATGCATGACAGAGACCCAACAACCACTGGTCAGTGGGAAGCACACACACATGCACGGCCGAGCTGAACTGGGGTGACGGCTCACGTGCCCACAGAGAGGGTGCTGCGTGCCACAGGTTCGCCACAGGTTCACTGTCAGGGGTATAGGGTTTCCTGCATGAGCAGGGAAATGGACTCAAAGAGCTGGTTGGTCCCTTCCAACTCTCTTATTCTGTTAAAGTGGATATATTTGAGGAATGTGGAAGTTAATTTATGGTTGCACAAAGGATCATCTTTTATTCATGCCCATATCCTCCGTTATCTTAAACCTACACTCTCATTCATATATTCATACACTCCTTCACAGATTCTCTAGAGTCTGAGGAGGAAGAAGCTTATGCATATGGTAGATCCCACAAGCACCAGGAAGCTATTCTGTTGAACACAAATAAAAGTTCCTTTCAGACCTGTTCGTTGGGTAGAATTATAAGGCAATCTGGATTACCAACCGTTTAGCGAAGGCTTTAATTTAATTTAATTTAATTTAACATATTTTTATATGCCGCCTCTCTCACTCAAATTATAAGATACCCTTACAGACAGTAAAAGAATAAATATAAAAATAGGTAGCATTTTAAAAACTACATAGAAAATTGGAACCAAGGAGAAAAACAGTATAGGAATGGGCTTATTCACAAATTATTATTTTGTAAATTATTCTTCACTCAGAATACAGAATAATAAAGTTGTAAGGAAACTTGGAGATCTTCCAGTCCAACCTCCTACTCAAGTCCCTATACCATTCCAGCTGTCCAATCTCTTAAAACCTCCAGTGATGGAGCACTTCTGAGGGAAAGTTGTTCCACTGATTAATTATTCTTGCAGTCAGGTAATTTCTCTTTAGGTCCAGGTTGAATCTCTCCTTGATAAGTTTCCATCTTATCCTGCTTTCAGGTGCTTTGGAGATAGATTGATCTCCTTGTTTCTTTGTAGATTTAAACTAGATTTTCCCTAGGTTCATTTCTGAAAACCTTTCTCCCGCTAAAGCTGCTGAGTCAGGCATAGAAAACAATGTTGAGAGCAATGGTTAAATTTTGAAAAGTGCTTTGGAGCTATTTGTTCAAAATATACTGTTTATTTCTTCCAGGAACACATCCAACAAAGCTACAATTTCTTCTATAAATTCATTTCTATTCACATCTAATTTATTTGTATTTGGATCTGTAAGTTATCTTGCTAATTTTTTGCAAAGCTCCTTCACTTTCTGCTTAATGTTATATATTTATTCACATTACCAATGACATTATTAATATTAAATATTAATAATATTAATATTAATTTATTAATTTATTAATTTAGGCATTAAATTAATTAGAGCTACATTTACGATATTGCAGACAAAAATGAAATATAGCTATGTTAATTTTGTATTCCTGTTTACTTTCAAAAAAAGGTTTAGTTTTGACAATTTGTTACTTCTGTTCCTCAAAATTAACTTTCATGTACAAAATCATTTGCTAATTTTTGTATTTTCTTCTTTGTTTCTAAAAATGCATCAGCTACTCAATCATTATCATGTTTCTGAAATTTCAAATTGTATATCTTTAATACTTTCAAGTTTAGCTTCCCATCTGGTCTCATATAGATTTATATGATATTGTGTTATAAAAATATCCCAGTATTTCACTGAAGTAGCAAAATGTGCATACATCTGTTGCAGAACACACGCAAAAAGTTTAGTGCAATCCATAAAGCAGCTGTAGCAACTGCCCCAATTTTAACCATACAAACAAAGTAGAACAATTAAAAATGCATCTGGGTAACAGCCTCCCTCCTTCAAAGAGTAGCATCTTACTGTCCATTTATTTCCATCATTCTTATGCCAATTATCTCTTCATGAAAGGACATGTTATTTTAACCCTCAATTATTAACTTCAGTCAAAAGTCTTTGATAGGGAGCTCTGTCAAAAGCTTCCTGAAAGTCTGAGATAATGTATAGCACTAACTGAATCCTCTCTCCCCCCACACACTTCTCCTCTCCTTCTCCATTCTTGACAGGAGCCAGATAAGATGAGTGGATAGAAATATGTGGCCTTATACTAGTGGATTCACCAACAGCAAGTCTTAACCTATGACCTTAGTTATCAACAGGAGAATTAGGGCAATAGGCAGCATGCCTCTCAGGCCCTCCTCAATCCTAACTAGAGGAGGAGGGCCTGGTGCTATGGTGGTGGCATGGCTGAGCATAGGCCCAACTGGATACCAGTCATAACATACCTACTTCACATCTTTCAGTTAAAAAAAAAAATTCAGAACACCAAATACAAGCTGGGCAGATACTACCTTGTAAACGACCCTCACTCTGTCAAGGACCTTGGAGTATTCATCTCAAACAATCTAAGTGCCAGAGCCCACTGTAACAGCATTGCCAAAAAGGCATTAAGAGTTGTTAACCTAATCTTGCAAAGCTTCTTCTCCAGTAATATTGTACTGCAAACTAAGGCATACAAAACCTTTGCCAGACCAGTTCTCAAATACAGCTCATCTGCCTGGAATCCGCACTGTATATTGGACATTAATACAATTGAGCGAGTCCAGAGGTATTTCATGAGAACGCCACTCCTCTGCTCACAATAAAATACCTATTTATTTATTTATTTATTTATTTGTCGTAACAATATATACAAGCGTTGCATAAAGGGTTATATAATATAAGAACGTATATATGAGGAGAAACGAGGTACTATAAACATATATATACATAGGGGAAGAAACAATAGGACAGGAACGGTAGGCACGTTTGTGCTCTTATGCACGCCCCTTAGAGTCCTCTAAGGAAAGTGGTGAGGTCAACCGTGGACAGTTTTTGAGTAAAGCCTTTGGGGTTATGAGAAGAAACAACAGAGTCAGGTAATGCATTCCAAGCATATACAATTCTGTTACAGAAATCGTGTTTTCTGCAATCTAAACTGGAGCGGTTGACATTGAGTTTAAATCTGTTGGTAGCTCTTGTGATATTGTTATTGAAACTGAAAAAGTCATTGACAAGAAGGACATTACAACGGATGATTTTATATGCTAAACCCATATAAACCTTATGCCACCAGGCTTGAAATATTGGGCTTGGACAACCTAGAACTACGCCTACAGTCTGATCTAAGCACAGTACACAAAATTATCTGCTACAATGTCCTACCTGTCAATGAGTTCTTCAGCTTCAACTGTAATAATACATGGGCAAACAATAGACACAAACTCAAGGTAAACCACTCCAAACTCGATTGCAGAAAATACAACTTCAGCAATAGAGTTGTCAATGCCTGGAATGCACTACCTGACTCCATTGTTAAGCTCAAACCCCCAAAACTTTAACCTTAAACTGTCTATCATGGACCTCACCCCATTCTTAAGAGGTCCCTTGACCTCACCCCATTCCTAAGAGGTCTGTAAGAAGCATGCATAAGCACACCAATGTGCCTACTGTCCCTGTTCTACTGTTCCCATTTATTCATATCCATTTCCTGTATTCAAAGTCATGATTATACTTATATCTGTTATCTTATACGTATTTGACAAACTAAATAAATAAAAATAAATAAAAATACCAACCAAACTTGTGGCCCCCAATCTTGCTCTTTCTTCCCTGCTGTCCTGACCTCATGCATTTGGACTTTTCAAGGAAAGAAATAGCAACATAGAAACATAGAAAACTGGCAGCAGAAAAAGACCTAGTGGTCCATCATGTCTGCCCTTGGAGGTTTTTTTCCTTTTTAATTTATGTATTTATTATTTTTTAAATGATATTTTATTTAATTTTATTTTTAAATTTTTGTCAGATGGTGGGCATGTGTTTAACTCAAGCATGATGGTGTGTCAACTAGGACCATTGCAAGTGGTGTAATATAAGATTAGCAGTGGCATCAGACAAGAGGCTACACAGGAACCAATGTGTAGGAAGGAAGGGTTATGTGACTAGGGTACTGTGGTGGTGGTAGAAAGATTTCTGGGATCCAAATTCCATCTACTATGAACCGCATAAATCAAAATGGATTTAAATGTCACATTATGTGAGGATTGCTCCTTCCTCTGTCCATCTACAATTTTTCCTTCATGAGTATTAGCTTATGCAGATGGCAGATTTTGGAATATTTTACTTCAAATATTGAAGACTTAGCAGAACTATCTTTAATGGGTTCCAAAAGACAGTTAGAAAGACAGGCAAGCAGCCAACTCAAAGTTTACCCAGCTTGTATTTCTTATTTCATGCTGGTTAATCTGTGTGGACAATAGAAATGGGCTGAAATAATAAACTGCATAATATTAGACATCATGATTCTTTCTCACAAGCTGAAAGAGATTAAGCAGCACTGAACAAATAGGATGCACATTACTGTGCTTAACAAAATGGTCTTTTGTTATATAGCAAACTTTTCAACTATTTTTGATGTTCCTCAGGACCTTAAAAGACTTGGATCTTCTTGCAGGCCCTTGTCTAATGTGCCTTGGGGATGTATTTATTTGTTGGATAGTTGCACCATTGTAATCTTTATTTTTACTTACTTTGTGCTTATCTTTTTTTCTTACTAATATTGTATTTTATTCTTGTATGCTGTAAGCTGCCCAGAGTTATTCTAGAATTGGGCGGTATCTAAATTAAATAGATGAGAATGAGATGATGATAGATTCTGCACTTTTTTAATCTCACTATGACCATCATCTGAAATGGCAGCATTTATAGGTTGCCAAATTATATGAAGGACCAATGGCAAGAGAGATTCACAAAATAAACTAGGTTGGTATCCTGTTTGCTGGGATCTATAAAATAGATATTTCCACAGCGTACAGCAGTAGTGGGTTGCTACCAGTTCTCCCCAGTTCACAAGAACCGGTAGTAAACATTTTGAATAGTTCGAAGAACCGGTAGTAAAAATTCTGCCTGGCCCCGCCCCCAATCTATTGCTGCCTCCCGACTCCCAGCTGATCAGCTAGAAGGAAAAAATCAAGACTCACTTGTCGAAGAAGAGAAAAAAAAACAAGACACCGTCCCTTTAAATTGAGAAGCCAAGAAGCCTCCCAACTGATCGGCTCGCTTCTCAGCCAGGAGATCGCTTGGCAAAGAAGAAGGGAGGGAAAAAACACTGTCACTTTAAATTGACAGAGCTGGAAGCTCCTTTCTGGGTCAGCTGAACAACAAATTGGATAAGAGGAGGAATTCTTATATGGTTCAATGTTTTTGAAGTTTGGGGGTTTGTGCAACATGGGCTTTGTGTTTCTAAAAAGGTTTGGGTGATTTCCATTGTGAAGTATCCTGTCTTGAATGAGTTTTCTGCCTGCCTGTAAATGGAGCCGAACTTCCGGCTTTCACTTTTTATGAACTCTGCTTACAAAGTTTCCTTTATGCAGCTGGCAGGAATGTGGAATTCCAAGCAGGTTCCTTGCTAGCAGCTTGATTATTCCTTAATTATCTGGGATATTTTATTTGGGAAATGAAGAGGGGGGAGTTTGATTCCTTCCCAGAACAGATTAGTGGGGTGGGGAGGAAATGGGGATTTTGAAGTAACCTTCCCCTGGAGTGGGGAGGGAATGAGGATTTTAGGCTTGCTGTCAAACATCAGCCATAATACTAATGATTGTTTTGAACAATATGCAGGTTATATTACATGAATGGCTATTTTATATGTGAAATTATGACTGAAACCTATATAGGTTCACCCTGTCAGGAAGTTTCTCCTTAGTTTTAGATTGCTTCTCTCTTTGTTGAGTTTCCATCCATTGCTTCTTGTTTTGCCTTCTGGTGCTTTGGAAAATACTCCCACCCTTCTTTCTAGCAGCCCCTTAAAAGACTGTTGCCTATCACACACTTAGGCAAAGCATGTGAGCCATTTCCTCTTTTCGGTGGTCCATGAAAGTGCATCTATAGCAGAGGTCTTTAACCTTGGCCACTTTAAGACTTTAAGACAGCAAAGCTGGCTGAGGAATTCTGGGAGTTGAAGTCCATAAGTCTTAAAGTGGCCAAGTTTGGAGACCCCTGATCTATAGTATGTAGATAATAAAGTTGAAAAAAGGTGAACAATATTTTTGCAGAACTATAGATACGTTGAGGCTGGGTGTGACAAGGAATGGCTGGGAGGGGAGGGGCCAGGCGAGGTACCCCTTGACATGAGAGACACTGAGTTGACCATGCCTACCCAGTCATATGACCATCAAGCCACACCCACTGTCACATGACCATCAAGTCACGCCCACAAAATAAGCCACGCCCACAGAACCGGTAGTAAAAAAAATAGAACCCATCCCTGGCATACAGAGGTGAAATCCAGCAGGTCTGGAAATTCTGGAAAACCGGTAGCGGAAATTTTGAGTAGTTCAGAAAACCGGTAAAAACCTCCTTTGGCTGGCCCCAGAGTGGTGTGAGAATGGAGGTTTTGCAATATCCTTCCCCCAGGAATGGAAAGGGAATGGGGATTTTGCAGTATCCTTCCCCTGGAGTGGGGTGGAAATGTAGATTTTGCAGTGTCCTTCCCCTGCCATGCCCACCAAGCCACACCCACAGAGCTCACAGGTAATAAAAAAAATTGAATTTCACCACTGACAGCATACATAGCAACTCTGAATTCAGCACTTTAATATCTATCTTCACAAATTAAAACAAAATCCCAGGAGAACGTATCAGAGTTGCTTCATGCTTTGGGATGGGCAGCATATAATTTAATAAATACATTTGAAATTTATTTACAAAAACATCATTTTTTTCAATGTAAACCTATTGTCATTTGGGTTAAAAAAATAATAGAGCTTCCTATTCAAAAAAGATACATGCTCATAAAAACTTTATCTCATAAAAACTTCCATCAGGAACATTAGGGAAAATAAAACACATTGATATAAAAACAAATTGATTTTGGGGGAAATTATTTTTACCGAATCTGTATATTAAGGGAAGTGGCATACAACTGCAAGTGTTAGTGGTGATTGAAAACCCCTTATGAATTTTTTTGCGTTAAAAATTGTGATTTATGGCCTTGTCAGAATATATTATAGAAAGAAGAAAATCATGATGCAATGTCAATGATAAATCTTAAATTATAATTGTCACCGCTATGAAGAATACCTGAAGCTATTTCTTTGTATCTTTTTTTTCCCTTTCTTGCTCTTTCAGCAGTCCTTGATTTCTTTGTCTCTTTTTTCTTCTTTAATTTATATTAGTTTGTATTAGTTTTAATTATTTAATGTATTAGTTTAATTATCAATAAATTATATATATGTGTGTTTATAGAAATTTATGGGATGAAACAGTCCTGACTATAGTGGAGTAATAATCTGTAAAATACCACAGTATTTACAGAATAACAGAGTTGGAAGGGACCTTGGAGGTCTTCTAGTCCAATCCCCTGCTTAGGAAGGAAACCCTACACCAAATGGTTATCCAATCTCCTCTTAAAATCTTCCAGTGTTGGAGCAACTTCTGAAGGCAAGTTGTTCCACTGATTAATTGTTCTGTTAATTAATTTCTCCTTAATTCTGGATTGCTTCTCTCCTTGATTAGTTGCCACCCATTGCTTCTTTTCCTACACTCAGGTGCTTTGGGGAATAGTTTGATTCCCTTTTCTTTGTGGCAGCCCCAGAGATATTGGAACACTGCTATCATGTCTCCCCTAGTCCTTCTTTTCATTAAACTGGACATACCCAATTCCTGCACCCGATATTCATATGTTTTAGCCTCCAGTCCTTTAATCATCTTTGTTGCTCTTCTCTGCACTCTTTCTAGAGTCTCCATATCTTTTTTACATTGTGGTGACCAAAACTGGATGCATTATTCCACGTTTGGCCTTACCAAGGCATTATAAAGTGGTATTAACACTTCATGTGATCTTGAGTCTGTCTCTCTGTTTATGCAGCCTAGAACTGTGTTGGCTTTTTTGGCAGCTGCTGCACACTGCTGGCTCATATCTAAATGGTTGTCCACTAGGACTCCAAGATCCATCTCACAGTTATTACTATTGAGCAAGGTATTACATATACTGTACCTGTGCATTTTGTTTTTCTTGCCTAAATGTAGAACCTTAGTTTTTTCACCATTGAATTTCATTTTGTTAGATAATGCTCAATGTTCAAGTCTGGCAAGATATTAGGAGGAAAAAAAATTGAATAAGCATGCAGTATACAACAAGTATTTTAATGTATATGTGATATATTTAAGGTTTTGGCTTTTTAAGGTATTGTTTTAAATGTTTAAATGTTGAATGCCATTGTGCCATCTCATGCAATAGAGCAGGGGTCTCCAATCTTGGCAACTTTAAGACTTGTGGATTTCAACTCCCAGAATTCCTCAGCCAGCAAAGCTTTGCTGACTGAGGAATTCTGGGAGTTGAAGTCCACAAGTCTTAAAGTTGCCAAGGTTGGAGACCTCTACAATACAGTGTATCTGTCAGGCTACCCCCGACGGCAAATAGGAAAGAATTCACCTTGACTCCATTTGGAATAGAAACAAGTACTTTTACTTTTACAGTCTGGTTAGCAGCCAAGCAAAGCTGGAACTGAGACAAAATATGGCAAACATATCATATCCCCCCAATTGTCCCTCCTCCTCCAGGAGGTCAGGCTGGTCTGGTCCAATGCCAACTCCTTCACGGCCCCTCGTGGTAATCTTCTTCCACAAGTCTCTGGATGTCAGTCAACTCAGGAATGCAGTGTCGGTTAGGAAAGCGCGCGCTGATAATACTCAATCACTAATCACCCCTCCTCCCAGTTATGTCAGCCGACACTAATAATAAGCTCTTTTCCCTTACCCCGGATGGTGGTATGATTCATCTCATGATCCTAAGAGTTTATAATACAGAAATAAACATTTTACATTCTATCTACTGATATAATCATTTAAAAGTAAATGAAGAGTGGAGTGGAGGCTGACATTCGGCCCTCCTGCAACAAGGACGTCAGTCCTAGAAAGAAAAAAGAGAAGTTAGGGTTTGTCAGGATATTTTTTATAGAATTGTGCTATTTTTTCCGAGGCATGAACATCTTCTTTGTTCACCCATTCAGCTTGGGATAACGGGAAGTGTTTCCAAGAAATAAGATATTGAATTTTATTTCTATGTTTTCTTGAATCCAAAATTTCTTTTATTTCAAAGTGTTGTTCTCCCTCTATGAGAATTGGTATAGGAGGGGGTGTATGGTTAGGACGGAAAGTAGATGTGTGTTCAGGTTTCAGCAAACTGACATGGAAAACGGGGTGGATTCTCCTAAGTGTTTTTGGTAAATCTAGTTGTACCGTCACGGGGTTGATGATTTTTACTATTGGGAAAGGTCCCACATATTTAGGTCCAAGTTTTTTAGATTTCTGAGTGGTTTGAAGATATTTGGTGGAAAGATAAACTTTATCGCCTACTTGATATTTGTTTTCAGGGGACCTTTTTTTATCTGCTTGTTTTTTATGCGCACGGTGAGCGTCGTCGATCGCCTTGCGAGTCATTTTCCATGTGCTTTGTATTTGATCTATCCATTCTGATAAAGAGGAAATAGTAGTTTCTTCTTGTGGGAGTTCCGAGATAGGAACAAAATCTTGGCCTGAAGCTATTTTAAAGGGAGTAAATCCCGTGCTACTATGAATTGAGTTGTTGTAGGCAACTTCAGCAAAAGGTAAGAGATCAGCCCAATTATCTTGCTGGTAGTTAACATAACATCGGAGATATTGTTCTAGTACAGAGTTCGAACGTTCACAGCTTCCATTAGTTTGAGGATGATGGGAGGAGCTTAATCATGGAACCAATGAGTCGTAAAAATTCTTTCCAAAATTTAGAAGTGAATTGAACTCCTCGATCTGAAATGATGCGATCAGGCACTCCGTGAAGTCTATAAATGTGTTGTACAAACAACTTTGCTAGAGTCTTTGAGGAGGGTATTTTTGAACATGGAATAAAATGGACTTGTTTGGAGAAAAGGTCAGTCACTACCCATATAACAGTATTGCCGGAACTTTCAGGTAATTCCACTATGAAATCCATGGATATTTCTTTCCATGGGGTTCCTGGTCTGGCTACCGTTTGTAGTAGTCCAGGAGGTTTTCCCGGAGGTCTTTTGGATGATGCACAAATCGGGCAACTTGCGACATATGCTTGAATGTCTTTTTTAAGACTTGGCCACCAAAATTGTCTTTTAAGAAGATGCAAAGTTTTCACAAATCCAAAATGCCCTGCCATCTTGGCATCATGGCATCGTTGTAGGATGGTTTCTCTGAGTGATAGAGGAACATATAGTTTTGTTCCAATCCAAGCTAGTCCATCACGGAGTGTGCATTCATGGGAATGCGTTAAGTACCAGTCATCGGTGTTTAAAGCTTCTTTAAACGATTTGGTTAGTTCATCTGGGAGTGAGGGGTCAGCTTTGGAGTGGCTTCTAGTTATTGCTGGGGCCGCCAACTGTTGCACGGGAAGTATTGGTTGAACCACCTCGGAGCGAGTGCAATTGTATTGGGGTAAACGTGAAAGAGCATCTGCTAAGAAGTTTTTTCCTCCAGGAATATACTGTAAAGTAAAATTAAAGCGGTTAAAATATTGAGTCCAACGGGCTTGTTTAGGCGAAAGTTTTCTAGGAGTCTTTAGCGCTTCCAGATTTTTGTGATCAGTCCAAACTTCAAAAGGAATGATTTGAACCTTCTAAGAATTGTCTCCATGTCCGTAGAGCCCAATGAACTGCAAACGCTTCTTTTTCCCAAATAGCCCATCGTCTTTCGGTTTCAGTCAATTTTCGAGAAGTGAAAGCACAGGGTTGTAAATTACCATCAGCATTGTTTTGGAGCAAGACGGCTCCGACTGCTACATCACTTGCATCAGCTTGTATTACAAAAGGAACATCCATGTCAGGGTGCTTTAAAATAGGTTCGGCGGCAAAGAGTCGTTTCAATTTTTCAAATGCTGCTTGACATTCCATTGTCCATTCGAGGGGTAATGATGGTTTGGGTTTCGTGTCTCCTTTAGTTTTTAAGAGGTTAGTGATTGGTAAAGCAATTTGAGCAAAGGAGGGGATGAATTGACGATAGAAATTTGCAAATCCCAAAAAACTTTGGAGCTGTTTGCGTGTGCGTGGGGGGGCCCATTCCAAAACAGCTTTCACTTTTCCTGGATCCATTTCTAACCCATCAGCCGAGATGCGATATCCTAGGTAGTCTATTTTGGTTTGATGGAAATCACATTTGGATAGCTTGCAATACAGTTCAGCAGATAATAACTTTTTGAGAACTGCTCTTACTAGTTTACCCCAATACAATTGCACTCGGCTGCCCGATGGCCCTCTTTTCCGCATCTGTAGCACGCAGTCGATCGTTGTCTCCCTCCCTCTGGTCTAGGCGTGTCCCTTGAGGGCCACCCAGGAGAATGGGCCGGGTAAGGTCTTCCAGTGCGCTGCTTTCTGCTATGGTCCTTCGCTAGTTCAATTTCCATCTCTGCTGCCAGGGTATACCAGCCATACAATGTGGTTGGAGACGCTCGTGCCCGGCACAGTTCATAGAGATCTCCATTCAGGCCCTCTTTGTAAAAGTCGACCAGGATCACCTCCGACCACCCTCTCATCAAGGGGACTAGATCACTGAATTCCTGGGTATAATCAGCCACCGGTCTCCTCCCTTGCCTGATGGTTTTCATTCGACCTTTGGCTTTCTGCTCCGCCAGGGGGTCCTCAAACCTCCTCCTTAGTGCCGTAATAAAATGCTCGTAATTTTGCAGTAGGGGGGAGTGGTTTTTATACAGCGACACAAACCATGCAGCTGCTCTTCCGGTCAAATTGTGGGTCACAGCTCTAACTTGTGCTGCCTGTGACCAATAATCTCCCCCCCAGTCTAACATGTGGTCATTCACTATCGCCAGGAACAATTCCAGCTCCTTCGCATCTCCATCAAATTTTTCTAATATGGGAGGAATTTTTGGCTTTTTCCTTCCCCTGCGCGGCCTTGCATGGTCAGCAGGTGGCGCCCGGGCCCCATCCAATTCAGCTTCGTCTGGGGAGAGAGTTTCCGTCTCTTCAGGAATCTCACCACCCTGGAAATCACCTCTAACGGGCCTCTTTGTAATTTCTTCTTCCTCTTCCCCTCCCCCCTTGGAGGACTGAACAGGGGATTCATACCTTTGGCGAACAGCTAGCCTTACTTTCACCTCACGGAAAAGACGAAAGGCTTCCTCCAGCTGGCGTCTGTCTCTTATCTCTCTCTCTCCTTGCCAATCCGAAAGTCTCACCGTCCCTTCTTTTTCTCTTTTTGTTACTCCAGGCTGAAACTCTTCGGCACTTGGTTCCCACCTTTCCTCTTCCAGCTTTAATTGCTCAATCCACCGAGCTCTGCAAACTTCCAGCTCGGGGTTAAAAGTGTCAGCAAAAATTCCTCCGGACGCCTCCCCCAGCTCAGCCGGCGGCAGTCCTTCCATCACATTTGGGTTTTCTTCCCCCCCGGTATTGCGATTGCAATCCTGGTTGGTAGACATGGGTGAGTTCCAGCTTAATGTCAGGCTACCCCCGACGGCAAATAGGAAAGAATTCACCTTGACTCCATTTGGAATAGAAACAAGTACTTTTACTTTTACAGTCTGGTTAGCAGCCAAGCAAAGCTGGAACTGAGACAAAATATGGCAAACATATCATATCCCCCCAATTGTCCCTCCTCCTCCAGGAGGTCAGGCTGGTCTGGTCCAATGCCAACTCCTTCACGGCCCCTCGTGGTAATCTTCTTCCACAAGTCTCTGGATGTCAGTCAACTCAGGAATGCAGTGTCGGTTAGGAAAGCGCGCGCTGATAATACTCAATCACTAATCACCCCTCCTCCCAGTTATGTCAGCCGACACTAATAATAAGCTCTTTTCCCTTACCCCGGATGGTGGTATGATTCATCTCATGATCCTAAGAGTTTATAATACAGAAATAAACATTTTACATTCTATCTACTGATATAATCATTTAAAAGTAAATGAAGAGTGGAGTGGAGGCTGACATTATCACTCTATTCATTTTTTAAAATTAAAAATGGCGAAAGGTTGTGAGGTTACCAGCTCTTGTGAGCTTTTACTAAACTATTCTTGCATGTTCTCCCAAACTTGAATTCTTATGTGCTTCCAGCTGAAATGAAGTGAGAGTTCAGCCATTAAAAAAAAAACACAACAGAATGTATTATTTTAATTAATGTGGAGGATTTGCATATATCATCAAAGGGTACCACAAATAGGTATTTTGCATTAGAGGGAAAAATTGTCATATGGACTACCAGTGAGATGTTTTCCTTACAAAAACATGTGTCCTCTAATGAAAACATCATGCAGCACCATATTATTAGGTTGAAAAGGAGGAGAAGGAGGAGGGGGGAGGAGGGGGAGGAGGAAGAGGAGGAGGAAGAATAATTGCTGCATTGGCCTAAATTTCCCCAAAGCTACTTAGTATTAACTTCCGAGAAGATATTCAACCACATATAAATAGTGATTATTAATAGAACTTAATACACTTTAACTTGATAGTCAAATTGTAAAGTTATAATTCATTGCTTAGACAATGCCTAAACATATTGTAGTGGAAAGTAGATCATTTCTATGGCAAAATTCTAATGGTAGAAACAACATTGCCCTACAATTTAGTTTCCTGCCCTGTAGCACAGCTCTGGGCATGGCTTTAATTGGACCAGAACCATCTTTTACACACTCATTTGGTTTTTGAAATTTACCTGTCAATTTCTTTTGTGTTAGATACTAATAATCAAGCAGATAAGTTATTTCATATCCTGCTGACCTCTCCTGCTGTTCTTTTAATTGAATTTTATAGTCCTGGTTTTGGGTGTTGGGATTTAGATGTAGTGACTGAACTGTGGTCTTTATTGTGTTGTTTTCTTTTAACTTAGAAGATGCCTTTGGGTCTGAGAGGCAAAGGAAAAATAACTATAAATAATAGATTATTCTTTTCCTTTGTGGTTCTTTGAAGTCATACTAAAACATTTGAATTATTACTTAACAAAATACATTGAAAGCCACACATAGGAACAGATTTCCTGTGGAGAAATCTCTAGGTATTTGGTCCCCCAAATGACATTAAAATGTACCCTACTTATAAAATGAAATATGAAGCTATAAATGAAGTTTAGAAAAGTTAAATAGCAATAGTTATAGATTATGCTGCTGCTCAGTAATTAAAAATCAGTATCTTAAAATCTAAGGTTCCTGAAGTTTTATTCATAGGGACTTTCTGTTGTTTCTAAAGCATCTAATTTTAAAGTTTGTTGTTTTTTTAAATATTTTCCATAGGTCTTCCTCCTAAATATTAGATACCATATATATTTTAATGTAATTGTCTGAAACAATAATGAAAATTCTGGGAGAGGCATGGTGAACTGAGCATGGTCACCTGAAAGTGACCATGTCAAACATCAAAGAACCTGTAAGTAGACAGGTTCTTTGGAATCTATCCAGATAAGGAGAGTACAGGAGATGACCCACATGTTCTCCAGATGGCTATTCCTTGCAAAGAGACTACAGGTTAGAAGTGTTCCATGGGTTTGAGTGCTGGGAGATGAAGGGATAAGCTTCTTTGGTTGTAATTGGGATGGAGCCTTTTAAAGGACTTAAGTTTGCAAGATGTTATGGAAGAGGAACAGGTTTTACTGGACATGACTAAGACCCATAAGAAAATAGATTTAAATATATTGAAAGAGGAAAAGATAATTCATACTTGGTTTCAGTATGGACAGTTGCTAACCAGATGGAAAGAGGATCAGAAAATTGGTATCATGCAAAATGAAGAAAATTTGGTAAAATAAATTAGAGATCCAAGCCAATCACATATTAAAAGATTGTATAATGCATTGTTAGAAATAGACTCAGAAACGGAATTAGTTAAGGACTGCATGATAAAATGGGCAAAAAATATACAAGAACCTATAATGATGGAAACGGGAGAAAATCTGGGTTAGAAATGTTAAATTTACACAAGCACAAAATTTAAGAGAAAATTTTTATAAAATGTTTCACAGATGGCATTTAGATCCTAAAAAACTAGCATGTATGTACCCAAACTTGCAAGCTAAATGTTGGAGATGTGATGGGGATGATGCTACTTACTTTCATATATGGTGGACTTGTAACAAAATTAAGCCATTTTAGATAAGAATTTGGTGGATTATACAAAATATTTTGAAAAAGAAGATAAAATTTATTCCACAATTGTTTTTATTGGGTATAATTATGGATTGTACAAAAATAGAGACTAAATTGATCTTAAATTTAATATCAGCAGCCAGACTATTGGTTGCGCAATACTGGAAGAAGGAACATTTTTCTATGATTGGAGAATGGATATTAAAAGTTGCAAACTTAGCAGAGATGGCGAAAATCTCAGCATTCTTGAAAGACTGCTCACAAGAAAGATACATATTAGAATGGAGAAGATGGATTGACTATATTTGGGAGAGGGAGGGAGGGGGGAAGAGGGGAGACTGGGTAAGGGGGAGGGGGAAGGAGGGGTAAATCTTTGTAAAACTTTTTCAATAAAAAAAGAAAAAGAAAAAAAGAAAATAGATTTAAAAATTATAAGTAACTTTATTAGTTTATAACAACGACTACTTACATGTTGGAAGCACAAAGTTGTCAAAAGATATACTAGTGACATCATCGTTACACAGGGGACACCCAGTTGGAGGTTCCTTGCAAGTGCCTTTGAAGTTTCCCACTGAAATGGTACCCATTTATCTACTCATGGTTGCCACTTTTGAACTGATGGGTCGGCAGCAGTTGGAGCATGCAGTGAAAGCTCACCTTGCCCCATGGCAGCTTTCTAACCTTTGAGCCACTACCCTTCTTCTAATTGATAATTGACTCAAGCTCATGAACATATATAAATCCACTAAGAAAATTGTGTGATGGGCCAAAGAAGAACTGAAAAGGAAAAAAAATATATATAGCAATATTTGAATGAACACTTTTTAGGTTTTTTTAATCCACCACTTTTCTCATACAACTCAATCTTCTCCACAATAGCAATCTTATGAGGTGAGATGGGCTGAGATGGGGGGACTGGCCCAGAGTCACCAGCCCATTTTTCATGCCTAAGGTGGGACTAGAACTCATAGTCTCCTGGTTTCTAGGTCACCACCTTTCCTTTACACCAAATATCTCCTTAAATATTAAGAACTAGTTGAATATCGGTGCTCCATTCGAAACTATGTGATCGGGCTTGATAAATTGATACTTACAGCTTGAAAATCAATGAGTAGTTACAATTGGCCTCTCCTCTCCCCTTCTCTCCCTCAGCCTTGCCCCACAGAAGCCTATCCTATCCTATACCCTTCTCTCCCTCAGCCTTGCCCTACAGAAGCCTTCGCTATCCTATCCCCTGGTTGCTGCTATGAAAGTGAAACTCCACTCCTCTGCTTGTGTTTTGTATTTGGAAAAAGATTTCTTTTCAGGTGGGGAGAGGGAGTAGAACTCCTTAGTATCAGAGGGCTGTTTGGAAAGTGAAACTGTATTTGCTGTGTGAGCAAGAAGGAGATAGGAAGGAGCATGGCCATGGCTTAGCTCAACTGTTCTGTAGCAAAACTGCTTGCTGCTATGAAAGTAATACTGAAACTAAAACTCCTCTCCTCTGCTTGTGTTTTGCATTTGGAACATATTTCTTTTCAGGTGGGAAGGGAGAACTCCTTAGTATCAGAGGGCTGTTTGGAAAGTGAAACTGTATTTGCTGTGTGAGCAAGAAGGAGATAGGAAGGAGCATGGCCATGGCTTAGCTCAACTGTTCTGTAGTAAAGCTGCTTGCTGCTATGAAAGTAAAACTGAAACTGAAACTCCTCTCCTCTGGTTGTGTTTTGCATTTGGAACAGATTTCTTTTCAGGTGGGGAGGGGGAGTAGAACTCCTTAGCATCAGAGTCTGTTAATAATAATAGTATAGGAAATACCAATCTTCTGTGTCAGCTTTGGAAGCCATATTAGGCCAGAAGCTTCCATGCTGCCACCTTCTCATGTGTGAGAAAGTAGGATGGGGGATTTAGTAGAGGGGTTGTCTTTAGACATAATAGCATTCTTCCTGTTGGTCAAGGTCAGGCCGATCCTACATCTGGAGAAGGAGTGGTTGGAGTGCTGTCTTGAGATGGGACAGTGGGCGATTGGAGCACGTGATGGACTGCGGAATCAAGGGATGGTTTTGGGGGTTTTGATTTACTGAGGGAAAACCTGGACCTCTCAGATTTGGGTTTTTCCAGATATGCCACTTTACCTATCCTAGTAAATAGAACTTTGAAAGATACTTTCTACAGAGTTCTACTTGGAGTTGGGGGTTTTCTTGGAATGCTGACACTCTGATGGTCATTTTGAAAAATCCTTTCTTAGTGAGCACCTAGAAACCAAGAGAAACATACATTGGAAATTTCAAATTTGTAGGCTTTACAGTTCTGGAGATTTTATGATGATGCATGAGTGGTATTTTGCTTTTATATATATAGATGTTAAAAGTAAAATGAAGGAAAATAAAGTTGGCTTGTTTTATCATAGTAAAAGTAAGACATTTACTGTATTTGCACATTTCTGGCAAACCTTACGGACTTTTTGCTGACACCAAGATTGAACAGTTGATGTTTCATGATAAGGAATGAGATAGGAGATGAAATGATATTGTTGTAATCTTATAGACAGTGAAGAGTTACTAAATTTGTCTATACTTCTTATAATGAAAGTTGGAAGTTATTTTTATATATATATATAGGTCTTTGGTTATTCGGGTTTTCTCCCGCGTAAAATTGGAAGTGTCTTGGCGACGTTTCGACGAAGTCTCATTCATCATCTTCAGGCTTCAGGTTCGTGCTTCTGGGAGCAATGTGTGATTGCAGCTGTTTCTTCCTTTTTAACTGCTAGTGGGGGTTTGAACTGATTGGGTGGGAGCTTGGCTGTGCTCTGATTGGCTGGGGTTTTTTTGTGCTCTGATTGGCTGGGGGTGTGTCCTGTTTGGGTGGGGGCTTGGTTGTGCTCAAATTAGACTGAGTTGCAGGGGGATTTGAGCTGGTGAGCTGCACTGCTGCTGTTTGGCTTCGGGTTCGTGTTCGTGCTACATCTTCATAGTGGGTGTCAGTCTGCTGCATGAATGGATTGGAGGGGTTTGAAATGGCTAATGTTGCAGCTGTGGTCTGGCTTCTGGTCCTTGGTCGTGCTTCCTGATCAGTGTGGGTTTGGGTCTGCTTTCTGGGTGGATGTGTGGTGGTGACATCCTGTGTGGACCTCGTGAGTGTGGGTCTGGTGTCATTCCTCGTGTTAAGGACTCGTTTGTCAATAAGGGCGGGTTTCCAAATGGCTGGTAGGTGGGAGGTATCATCTCGTTTGTTCATGCTGTGTGGGCGTTTTTCTATCTCGATGGCTTCTCTGATTATTCTGTTGTTAAAGTGTTCAGTTTTGGCGATAGTTCTGGTCTTTTTAAAGTCAATATCGTGTCCTGTGACTTTAAAGTGTTGGACCAGGAAGAAGTTGGTTCCTCTTTTGAATGAGTTCTTGTGTTCTTCAATGCGCACTTATTCTTCTGTTGGTTTGTCCAATGTATGTGGTGGGGCAGGTGGTGCATGGGATTTCATATACTCCTTGATTTTCTAACTCAATTTTGTCTTTGGGGTTTCTTAGGATGGTGGATATTTTTTGGTTTGTGCAGAATGCTGTCTTGATGTTATGTTTGTGGAGGATCTTGCTGATTCTGTCTGTGGTGCCTTTTATATATGGGAGGGGGGCTGTGCCGTTTTCTTGTTCTCTTTCTTGGGTTTTAGTGGGGGGTTCTTTTTGGATTAGTTTGGTAATCTTATTTCTCTGGAATCCATTGGATGTTAGTACGTTTGTGAGAGTGTGTAGTTTGGTTTTTAGGTGTTGTTCGTCAGCTAAGCGTTTTGTTCTAGAGATGAGTGTCTTGGCTACGGAGTTGATCTGTGCTGGGTGGTGGTGTGAGAGTGCGTGCAGATAGCAGTTTGTGTGTGTTTTCTTCTGGTAGATGGTGTGTCCTAGGGAGCCATTGGGTTTCTTGTAGACTAAGACATCTAGGAAGGGAAGTTGGTTGTTAACTTCTGTTTCCATGGTGAACTGTATTTTGGGGTGTAGGCTATTGAGGTGTGTGAGGAAATTGTCAAGTTTTTCTTTCCCGTGTGGCCAGATTATGAAGGTGTCGTCTACGTATCTGAGCCAGAGTTTGGGTTTGTGATCAGATTTTTCTAGTGCTTGGGTTTCAAAGTGTTCCATGTAGAGGTTGGCAATGACAGGTGAGAGGGGTGATCCCATGGGTGCGCCTTCTATTTGTTTGTATTTTTGTCCATTATAGATGAAGTATGTGTTGGATAGGCAGTGGTTGGTCAGATCTAGGATGTGCTTGGGGGGGTTATATTTGTTTTGGATAGCTGTCAAGGCTTCTTTGATTGGCACTTGGGTGAAGAGGGATATGACATCAAAGCTCACAAGTAGGTCGCTGGGCTGTAAGTTTTGTTTCTTTATGATATCTATGAACTGGAATGAGTTTTTTACGTGTGAGGCAATGGATTCTGCATAGGGCTGTAGTTGTTTGGTGAGAAATTTGGCTAGGTTTTGTAGAGGTGAGCCTATGGAGCTGACTATGGGTCTGAGTGGGTTCCTTCTTTGTGTATCTTGGGAGGCCGTGAGCTTAGGGCATCTGGATGATTTCTCTCTGGGAATGATTCTTTGTTGGATTTCTTCGCTGATGGGGAGGCTTTTATTTTGGATCTAGTGGTTTTTCTAGGTAGGTGGTGGGGTCTGTTTTAGGGGCTTGTATGCAGGGTCTTGGAGTAGGTTGGTTAATTTGGTTTGGTACTATGAAGATGTAGCACGAACACGAACACGAAGCCAAACAGCAGCAGTGCAGCTCACCAGCTCAAATCCCCCTGCAACTCAGTCTAATTTGAGCACAACCAAGCCCCCACCCAAACAGGACACACCCCCAGCCAATCAGAGCACAGCCAAGCTCCCACCCAATCAGTTCAAACCCCCACTAGCAGTTAAAAAGGAAGAAACAGCTGCAATCACACATTGCTTCCAGAAGCACGAAGCTGAAGCCTGAAGATGACGAATGAGACGTCATCAAAACGTCGCCAAGACACTTCCAATTTTACGCGGGAGAAAACCCGAATAGCCAAAGACCTACATACAAACACCCACGAAAACCTCAGAAAACAAATATATATATATATATATATATATATATATATATATATATATATATATATATATATATATATATATATATATATATATATATTATATATATATATATATATATATACACATATATATATGTATATGTGTGCAGGTTTTGGTATATTCAGGTCTTTTCCGTGTAAGATTGAAAGTATTTAGGCAACGAAGGATATCTCATTCATCATCTTCAGGCTGGAGTTTTTTGGCTTTTATCTTATGTGAGCAAAGTGTGGATTTTAACTGCTGTTTCTCTATAAATACTGGTGGGGGGTGTTTTTTGAATTGCTGGCCTAGCTGTTGCAAGCTGATTGGTTGGCTGTGTTGCTACATTTTGATTGGTTAATGGAGTTTTTTGAATTGTTGGCCTAGCTGCTGCAAGCTGATTGGTTGGCTTTGTTGCTAATTGGTTAATGGGGTTGATGTTTGTGTGGGAAGTAGCATTTTGGGTCCTGGTCTGGTTTCGAGTTCGAGGTCCTGTTATGTGTTGATGTTTGTGTCAGGAGTAGCATTTTGGCCCTGGTCTGGTTCGAGTTCAAGGTCTTGTCATGTGTTGATGTTTGTGTGGAAGTAGCATTTTGGGCCCTGGTCTGGTTCTGAGTTTGAGGTCCTGTCATGTGTTGATGTTTGTGTCAGGAGTAGCATTTTGGGTCCTGGTCTGGTTCTGAGTTTGAGGTCCTGTCATGTGTTGATGTTTGTGTGGAAGTAGCATTTTGGGCCCTGGTCTGGTTCCGAGTTTGAGGTCCTGTTATGTGTTGATGTTTGTGTGTGGAGTAGCATTTTGGGCCCTGGTCTGGTTCCGAGTTCGAGATCTTGTCATGTGTTGATGTTTGTGTGGGAAGTAGCATTTTGGGCCCTGGTCTGGTTTCGAGTTCGAGGTCCTGTTATGTGTTGATGTTTGTGTGTGTTTTCTTCTGGTAGATGGTGTGTCCTAGGGAGCCATTGGGTTTCTTGTAGACTAAGACATCTAGGAAGGAAGTTGGTTGTTAACTTCTGTTTCCATGGTGAACTGTATTTTGGGGTGTAGGCTATTGAGGTGTGTGAGGAAGTTGTCAAGTTTTTCTTTCCGTGTAAGATTGAAAGTATTTAGGCAACGTTTCGATGATATCTCATTCGTCATCTTCAGGCTTCAACCGTGCTTCTGGGAGCAATGTGTGATCACAGCTATTTCTTCCTTTTAACTGCTAGTGGGGTTTGAACTGATTGGGTGGGAGCTTGGCTGTGCTCTGATTGGATGGGGTTTTCTGTGCTCTGATTGGCTGGGGTGTGTCCTGTGTTGGTGGGGGCTTGGTTGTGCTCAGTCTAATCTGTGCTGCAGGATTTGAGCTGGTGAGCTGCACTGCTGCTGTTTGGCTTCGTGTTATGGTGGTGCTACATCTTCGTAGTGGGTGTCAGTCTGCTGCATGTATGGATTGGAGGGGTTTGAAATGGCTAATGTTGCAGCTGCGGTCTGGCTTCTGGTCCTTGGTCGTGCTTCCTGATCAGTGTGGGTTTGGGTGTGCTTTCTGGGTGGATGTGTGGTGGTGACATCCTGTGTGGACCTCGTGAGTGTGGGTCTGGTGTCATTCCTCGTGTTAGGGACACGTTTGTCAATAAGGGCAGGTTTCCAAATGGCTGGTAGGCGGGAGGTATCATCTCGTTTGTTCATGCTGTGTGGGCGTTTTTCTATCTCGATGGCTTCTCTGATTATTCTGTTGTTAAAGTGTTCAGTTTTGGCGATAGTTCTGGTCTTTTTAAAGTCAATATCATGTCCTGTGACTTTAAAGTGTTGGACCAGGGAAGTTAGTTCCTCTTTTTGAATGAGTTCTTGTGTTCTTCAATCGTGCACTTATTCTTCTGTTGGTTTGTCCAATGTATGTGGTGGGGCAGGCGGTGCATGGGATTTCATATACTCCTTGATTTTCTAACTCAATTTTGTCTTTGGGGTTTCTTAGGATGGTGGATAATTTTTGGTTTGTGCAGAATGCTGTCTTGATGTTATGTTTGTGGAGGATCTTGCTGATTCTGTCTGTGGTGCCTTTTATATATGGGAGGAGGGCTGTGCCATTTTCTTGCTCTCTGTCTTGGGTTTTAGTGGGGGTTCTTTTGGATTAGTTTGGTAATCTTATTTCTCTGGAATCCATTGGATGTTAGGCTGAGAGTGTGTAGTTCGGTTTTAGGTGTTGTTCGTCAGCTAAGCATTTTGTTCTAGAGATGAGTGTCTTGGCCACGGAGTTGATCTGTGCTGTGGTGGTGTGAGAGTGCATGCAGATAGCGGTTTGTGTGTGTTTTCTTCTGGTAGATGGTGTGTCCTAGGGAGCCATTGGGTTTCTTGTAGACTAAGACATCTAGGAAGGGTTGTTGTTAACTGTTTCCATGGTGAACTGTATTTTGGGGTGTAGGCTAGTTTTTCTTCCCGCGTGGCCAGCCATTATGAAGGTACGTATCTGAGCCAGAGTTTGGGTTTGTGATCAGATTTTCTAGTGCTTGGTTTCAAAGTGTTCCATGTAGAGGTTGGCAATGACAACCAAGGACCAGAAGCCAGACCGCAGCTGCAACATTAGCCACTTCAAACCCTCCAATCCATACATGCAGCAGACTGACACCCACTAAGATGTAGCCACAAAGCCAAACAGCAGCAGTGCAGCTCACCAGCTCAAATCTGCAGCACAGATTAGACTGAGCACAACCAAGCCCCACCAACACAGGACACACCCCAGCCAATCAGAGCACAGAAAACCCCATCCAATCAGAGCACAGCCAAGCTCCCACCCAATCAGTTCAAACCCCACTAGCAGTTAAAAGGAAGAAACAGCTCATCACACATTGCTCCCAGAAGCACGGTTGAAGCCTGAAGATGACGAATGAGACTCAAACGCCGCCAAGACACTTCCAATTTTACACGGGAGAAAACCCAACAACCAAAGACCTATATACAAACACCCGTGAAAACCTCAGAAAACAAATATTGCACCTCTACGGGAGGAAATCCACCATCTGACCAGGACCTATGAAAACTAGAAGTCCAAAGAGCTCCATTTTATGTGACCTCGCATTCCTACTTAAACTGCAGATGAAAATTTAATCCCCAAATGCTTCCAATTGAAATTCCACCCAACTCTGCAGCCACCAAACGATCCTAAAAAGAACAGAATTGGCCTTAATCAGAAATGAACTTCACACAAAAGATTCCTCCTAGATCAAATCAACAAAGATCTCCTCACACTTCACCTCAAACTCAGCAACAAGATGCACCCGCACTTTGGGACAACTAAACAACTTGCCGCCTGAGAGCCAAACACAGACCACCCTCAAGACAGACACGCACACCAACAAACTCAAGACTACAAGAACGCCAGAAACAAACCTCCACCCTCACAGCAACACATGAAACAAACAGTGCATAACATCTCAGATAGGATCCTCACCAAAGCTGAAACCGATGTCCTTTCCAAAGGATTCAACTTTGCAGTCACTCCCAAAATACATCCCCACTGAGACCATTATATGGAGTTGAAACCAGCCTGACCAAAATCAACCCCGATGACGCTAACAAAATCAGACTCAAATCACCAACATCCTGCAGCAGCAAGCCACCCAAAAGCAACTTACCCAAAGAGGAACAGACAGCACTACTTAACCTGAAAAAGATACCAGCATAATAATCCTACCAGCAGACAAGGGCAACGCCACGGTGGTTATGAACACATCTGACTACCAAACCAAATTAACCAACCTACTCCAAGACCCTGCATACAAGCCCCTAAAACAGACCCCACCACCTACCTAGAAAACCACTAGATCCAAAATAAAAGCCTCCCCATCAGCGAAGAAATCCAACAAAGAATCATTCCCAGAGAGAAATCATCCAGATGCCCTAAGCTCCACGGCCTCCCAAGATACACAAAGAAGGAACCCCACTCAGACCCATAGTCAGCTCCATAGGCTCACCTCTACAAAACCTAGCCAAATTTCGCCAAACAACTACAGCCCTATGCAGAATCCATCACCTCACACGAAAAACTCATTCCAGTTCATAGAGATCATAAAGAAACAAAACTTACAGCCCAGCGACCTACTCGTGAGCTTTGATGTCATATCCTCTTCACCCAAGTGCCAATCAAAGAAGCCTTGACAGCTATCCAAAACAAATATAACCCCCAAGCACATACTAGATCTGACCAACCACTGCCTATCCAACACATACTTCATCTATAACGGACAAAAATACAAACAAATAGAAGGCGCACCCATGGGATCACCCTCTCACCTGTCATTGCCAACCTCTACATGGAACACTTTGAAACCCAAGCACTAGAAAATCTGATCACAAACCCAAACTCTGGCTCAGATACGTAGACGACACCTTCATAATCTGGCCACACGGGAAAGAAAACTTGAAAACTTCCTCACACACCTCAATAGCCTACACCCCAAAATACAGTTCACCATGGAAACAGAAGTTAACCAACTTCCTTCCTAGATGTCTTAGTCTACAAGAAACCCAATGGCTCCCTAGGACACACCATCTACCAGAAGAAAACACACAAACCGCTATCTGCATGCACTCACACCACCACCCAGCACAGATCAACTCCGTGGGAGGTATCATCTCGTTTGTTCATGCTGTGTGGGCGTTTATCTCGATGGCTTCTCTGATTATTCTGTTGTTAAAGTGTTCAGTTTTGGCAATAGTTCTGGTCTTTTAAAGTCAATATCGTGTCCTGTGGCTTTAAGGTGTTGGACCAGGAAGAAGTTGGTTCCTCTTTTGACTGAGTTCTTGTGTTCTTCAATGCGCACTTATTCTTCTGTTGGTTTGTCCGATGTATGTGGTGGGGCAGGTGGTGCATGGGATTTCATATACTCCTTGATTTTCTAACTCAATTTTGTCTTTGGGGTTTCTTAGGATGGTGGATATTTTTTGGTTTGTGCAGAATGCTGTCTTGATGTTATGTTTGTGGAGGATCTTGCTGATTCTGTCTGTGGTGCCTTTTATATATGGGAGGAGGGCTGTGCCGTTTTCTTGTTCTCTTTCTTGGGTTTTAGTGGGGGGTTCTTTTTGGATTAGTTTGGTAATCTTATTTCTCTGGAATCCATTGGATGTTAGTACGTTTGTGAGAGTGTGTAGTTTGGTTTTTAGGTGTTGTTCGTCAGCTAAGCGTTTTGTTCTGGAGATGAGTGTCTTGGCTACGGAGTTGATCTGTGCTGGGTGGTGGTGTGAGAGTGCATGCAGATAGCAGTTTGTGTGTGTTTTCTTCTGGTAGATGGTGTGTCCTAGGGAGCCATTGGGTTTCTTGTAGACTAAGACATCTAGGAAGGGAAGTTGGTTGTTAACTTCTGTTTCCATGGTGAACTGTATTTTGGGGTGTAGGCTATTGAGGTGTGTGAGGAAGTTGTCAAGTTTTTCTTTCCCGTGTGGCCAGATTATGAAGGTGTCGTCTACGTATCTGAGCCAGAGTTTGGGTTTGTGATCAGATTTTTCTAGTGCTTGGGTTTCAAAGTGTTCCTTGTAGAGGTTGGCAATGACAGGTGAGAGGGGTGATCCCATGGGTGCGCCTTCTATTTGTTTGTATTTTTGTCCATTATAGATGAAGTATGTGTTGGATAGGCAGTGGTTGGTCAGATCTAGGATGTGCTTGGGGGGGTTATATTTGTTTTGGATAGCTGTCAAGACTTCTTTGATTGGCACTTGGGTGAAGAGAGATATGACATCAAAGCTCACAAGTAGGTCGCTGGGCTGTAAGTTTTGTTTCTTTATGATATCTATGAACTGGAATGAGTTTTTTACGTGTGAGGCGATGGATTCTGCATAGGGCTGTAGTTGTTTGGTGAGAAATTTGGCTAGGTTTTGTAGAGGTGAGCCTATGGAGCTGACTATGGGTCTGAGTGGGGTTCCTTCTTTGTGTATCTTGGGGAGGCCGTAGAGCTTAGGGCATCTGGATGATTTCTCTCTGGGAATGATTTTTTGTTGGATTTCTTCGCTGATGGGGGAGGCTTTTATTTTGGATCTAGTGGTTTTTTCTAGGTAGGTGGTGGGGTCTGTTTTTAGGGGCTTGTATGCAGGGTTTTTAGGGGCTTGGTTAATTTGGTTTGGTACTATGAAGATGTAGCACGAACACGAACACGAAGCCAAACAGCAGCAGTGCAGCTCACCAGCTCAAATCCCCCTGCAACTCAGTCTAATTTGAGCACAACCAAGCCCCCACCCAAACAGGACACACCCCCAGCCAATCAGAGCACAGCCAAGCTCCCACCCAATCAGTTCAAACCCCCACTAGCAGTTAAAAAGGAAGAAACAGCTGCAATCACACATTGCTTCCAGAAGCACGAAGCTGAAGCCTGAAGATGACGAATGAGACGTCATCAAAACGTCGCCAAGACACTTCCAATTTTACGCGGGAGAAAACCCGAATAGCCAAAGACCTACATACAAACACCCACGAAAACCTCAGAAAACAAATATATATATATATATATATATATATATATATATATATATATATATATATATATATATATATATATATATATATATATATATATATATATATATATATATATATATATACACACACATATATATATGTATATGTGTGCAGGTTTTGGTATATTCAGGTCTTTTCCCGTGTAAGATTGAAAGTATTTAGGCAACGTTTCGATGATATCTCACTCATCATCTTCAGGCTGGAGTTTTTTTGGCTTTGTTCTTATGTGAGCAAAGTGTGGGTTTTAACTGCTGTTTCTCTATAAATACTGGTGGGGGGGTGTTTTTTGAATTGCTGGCCTAGCTGTTGCAAGCTGATTGGTTGGCTGTGTTGCTACATTTTGATTGGTTAATGGAGTTTTTTGAATTGTTGGCCTAGCTGCTGCAAGCTGATTGGTTGGCTTTGTTGCTAATTGGTTAATGGGGTTGATGTTTGTGTGGGAAGTAGCATTTTGGGTCCTGGTCTGGTTTCGAGTTCGAGGTCCTGTTATGTGTTGATGTTTGTGTCAGGAGTAGCATTTTGGCCCTGGTCTGGTTCCGAGTTCAAGGTCTTGTCATGTGTTGATGTTTGTGTGGGAAGTAGCATTTTGGGCCCTGGTCTGGTTCTGAGTTTGAGGTCCTGTCATGTGTTGGTGTCAATTTTTGTAGCTGGGATTCATTTCTTGACTAGGGCTAGTTTTCAGATGTTTGGTAAGCGGGAGGTATCGTCACGTTTATTCATGTTATGGGGCTGTTTCTCTATTTCTATGGCTTCCATAATTATTCTCTTGTGGTAGTGTTCAGTTCTGGAGATTAATTTGGTTCCTTCAAAATCAATGTCATGTCCTTTTGCTTTAAGGTGTTGGAAAAGAGATGAAGTTTTTTCTTCTTTTCTGACTGCAATCTTGTGTTTTATTTATTTATTTATTTATTTATTTTGTCACAACATCATACAAAAAGATTATATAGTATATACACATATAAACATATATAGGAAGAAGAAAAGAAAAACAATAGGACAGGAACGGTAGGCACGTTTGTGCGCTTATGCACGCCCCTTATGGTCCTCTTAGGAATGGGGTGAGGTCAATAGTAGAAAGTTTTTGGTTAAAGCTTTTAGGATTATGGGAAGAGACCACAGAGTCAGGTAAAGTATTCCAAGCACTGATGATTCTGTTGCAGAAGTCATATTTTCTGCAATCTAGATTAAAGCGGTTTACATTAAGTTTAAATCTATTGGTTGCCCTTGTATTATTGCAATTAAAGCTGAAGTAGTCTTTGACAGGAAGGACATTACAATAGATGATTCTGTGAGTTAAACTTAGGTCTTGTCGAAGGCGACGGAGTTCCAAGTTTTCTAAGCCTAGGATTTCAAGTCTGGTGGGATAAGGTATTTTGTTGTTTTCAGAGGAATGGAGAACTCTTCTTGTAAAATATTTCTGGACACGTTCAATTGTATTGATGTCAGAGATGTGGTGAGGGTTCCAAACAGGTGAGCTGTATTCTAGAATTGGTCTAGCAAATGTTTTATATGCTCTGGTTAGTAGTGTGGTGTTTTTGGAAAAGAAGCTACACAAAATTAGGTTTACAACTCTTAGAGCTTTTTTTGCTATGTAGTTGCAGTGGGCTTTGTCACTTAGATCATTTGACATGAAAACTCCAAGGTCTTTAACGGATGGGGGTCGTCTGTAAGGTAATGTCCATCTAGTATGTACTTAGTTTTAGAGTTCTTTTTCCTATATGTAAGACTGAGCATTTGCTGGTTGAAATTTGAGCTGCCAATTTTTAGACCAAGCGGTTAGATGGTCAAGGTCGTTTTGAATGATAGAAGTGTTGTCTGTGGTGTTAAATAGTTTGACATCGTCAGCAAAGAGAACACAATTACTTGAGATATGGTCACAAAGATCATTAATGTATAGAATAAAGAGTGTTGGTCCAAGGATGCTGCCTTGAGGAACGCCACTCTTGACAGGAACAGGATTTGATAAAGCATTGCCAATTTTGACCACTTGTTGTCTGTTAGACAGAAAAGCAGATATCCATTTGTGGAGGGGTCCTGAGATGCCATAGGATGTTAGTTTAAGGAGAAGTTTATCGTGTACTACTGAGTCAAAAGCTTTGCAGAAGTCTATGTAGATTGCATCTATTGATTTGCCTTGATCTAGATTTGAAGTCCATATGTTTTTGCAGTGGAGAAGTTGTAAGTTACATGATAACTTCTTGCTGATGCTTTTATTTTGGATCTAGTGGTTTTCTAGGTAGGTGGTGGGGTCTGTTTTAGCTTGTATGCAGGGTCTTGGAGTAGGTTGGTTAATTTGGTTTGGTAGTCAGATGTGTTCATAACCACCGTGGTTGCCTTGTCTGCTGGTAGGATTATTATGCTGGTATCTTTTTCAGGTTAAGTAATGTCTGTTCCTCTTTGGGTAAGTTGCTTTTGGGTGGCTTGCTGCTGCAATGTTGGTGATTTGAGTCATTTGTTAGCGTCATTTGATCTGACCAGGACCTGAAAACTAGAAGTCAAGAGCTTCCATTTTATGTGACCTCATTCCTCTGAAACTTCGATGAAAATTTAATCCCAAATGCTTCCAATTGAATTCCTCCAACTCTGCAGCCACCAAGCACTAAAAAGATTGGCCTTAATCAGAATGAACTTCACACAAAAGATTCCTCCTAGATCAAATCAACAGATCTCCTCACACTTCACCTCAAACTCAGCAACAAGATGCAGGCACTTTGGGACAAATCCAACAACTTGCCGTCTGGAGGCACACAGACCACCCTCAAGACGAACAACAAACTCAAGACTACAAGCAGAAACAAACCTCCACCCTCAGCAACACATGAACACAGTGCATAACATCTCAGATAGGATCCTCACCAGCTGAAACCATGTCCTTTCCAAAGTTCAACTGCAGTCACTCCCAACATCTGGACCATTATATGGAGTTGAAACCAGCCTGACCAAATCAGATGGCTAACAAAATCAGACAATCAACATCCTCGGCAAGCCACCCAAAAACAACTTACAAAGAGGAACAGCACTACTTAACCAGATACAGCATAATAAACACCAGCAGACAAGCGCACGGTGGTTGAACATCTGACTACCAAACCAAATTAAAACCTACTCAAGACCCTGCATACAAGCCTAAAACAGACCCCACCACCTACCTGAAAAACCACTAGATCCAAAAGCCTCCCCATCAGGAACAAAGAATCATTCCCAGAAATCATTAAGCTCTAAGCCTCCCAAGATACACAAAGAAGGAACCTCAGACCCATAGTCAGCTCCATAGGCTCACCTCTACAAAACCTAGCCAAATTTCTAACTACAGCCTCAGAATCCATGCCTCACGTAAAACTCATTCCAGTTCATAGAGATCATAAAGAAACAAAACTTACAGCCCAGACCACTCGTGAGCTTTGATGTCATATCCTCTTCACCCAAGTGCCAATCAAAGCCTTGACAGCTATCCAAAACAAATATAACCCCCAAGCACATACTAGATCTGACCAACCACTGCCTATCAACACATACTTCATCTATAACGGACAAAATACAAACAAATAGAAGGAGCACCCATGGGATCACCCTCTCACCTGTCATTGCCAACCTCTACATGGAACACTTTGAAACCCAAGCACTAGAAAAATCTGATCACAAACCCAAACTCTGGCTCAGATCGTGACGACACCTTCATAATCTGGCCACACGGAAGAAAAACTTGAAAACTTCCTCACACACCTCAATAGCCTACACCCCAAAATACAGTTCACCATGGAAACAAGTTAACAACCAACTTCCTTCCTAGATGTCTTAGTCTACAAGAAACCCAATGGCTCCCTAGGACACACCATCTACCAGAAGAAAACACACACAAACCGCTATCTGCATGCACTCTCACACCACCACCCAGCACAGATCAACTCCATAGCCAAGACACTCATCTCTAGAACAAAATGCTTAGCTGACGAACAACACCTAAAAACCGAACTACACACTCTCACAAACGTACTAACATCCAATGGATTCCAGAGAAATAAGATTACCAAACTAATCCAAAAAGAACCCCCCACTAAAACCCAAGACAGAGAACAAGAAAATGGCACAGCCCTCCTCCCATATATAAAAGGCACCACAGACAGAATCAGCAAGATCCTCCACAAACATAACATCAAGACAGCATTCTGCACAAACCAAAAATATCCACCATCCTAAGAAACCCCAAAGACAAAATTGAGTTAGAAAATCAAGGAGTATATGAAATCCCATGCACCGCCTGCCCCACCACATACATTGGACAAACCAACAGAAGAATAAGTGCACGCATTGAAGTACACAAGTACTCATTCAAAAAAGAGCAACCTACTTCTTCCCTGGTCCTACACTATAAAGTCACAGGACAGGATATTGACTTTAATAAGAGCAGAACTATCGCCTATACTGATCACTTTAACAACAGAATAATCAGAGTAGCCATCGAGATAGAAATACGCCCACAGAGCATGAACGAACGAGATGATACCTCCCGCCTACCAGCGATTTGCCAACCTGCCCTTATTGACACGCGTGTCCCTAACACGAGGAATGACACCAGACCCACACTCACGAGGTCCACACAGGATGTCACCACCACATCCACCCAGAAAGCACCCAAACCCACACTGATCAGGAAGCACGACCAAGGACCAGAAGCCAGACCGCAGCTGCAACATTAGCCATTTCAAACCCCTCAATCCATACATGCAGCAGACTGACACCCACTACGAAGATGTAGCGACCACGAACACGAAGCCAAACAGCAGCAGTGCAGCTCACCAGCTCAAATCCCCTGCAGCACAGATTAGACTGAGCACAACCAAGCCCCACCAACACAGGACACACCCCAGCCAATCAGAGCACAGAAAAACCCCATCCAATCAGAGCACAGCCAAGCTCCCACCCAATCAGTTCAAACCCCACTAGCAGTTAAAAGGAAGAAACAGCTGCGATCACACATTGCTCCCAGAAGCACGAAGCTGAAGCCTGAAGATGACGAATGAGACTTATTAAACGTCATAAGACACTTCAATTTTACGGAGAAAACCCGAACAACCAAGACCTATACAAACAAAAACCTCAGAAAACATATATATATATATATATATATATATATATATATATATATATATATATGTATATATATATATATATATATTCAGTCTTTTATGTAATATCTTTATGTGAGCAAAGTGTGGATTTTAACTGCTGTTTCTCTATAAATACTGGTGGGGGTGTTTTGCAAGCTGATTGGTTGGCTGTGTTGCTACATTTTGATTGGTTAATGGAGTTTTTGAATTGTTGGCCTAGCTGCTGCAAGCTGATTAATTGTTGCTAATTGGTTAATGGGGTTGATGTTTGTGTGGGAAGTAGCATTTTGGGTCCTGGTCTGGTTTCGAGTTCGAGGTCCTGTTATGTGTTGATGTTTGTGTCAGGAGTAGCATTTGGCCCTGGTCTGGTTCAGTTCAAGGTCTTGTCATGTGTTGATGTTTGTGTGGGAAGTAGCATTTTGGGCCCTGGTCTGGTTCTGAGTTTGAGGTCCTGTCATGTGTTGGTGTCAATTTTGTAGCTGATTCATTTCTTGACTAGGGCTAGTTTTCAGATGTTTGGTAAGCGGGAGGTATCATCTCGCTTGTTCATGCTGTGTGGGCGTTTATCTCGATGGCTTCTCTGATTATTCTGTTGTTAAAGTGTTCAGTTTTGGCAATAGTTCTGGTCTTTTAAAGTCAATATCGTGTCCTGTGGCTTTAAGGTGTTGGAAAAGAGATGAAGTTTTTCTTCTGGTAGATGGTGTGTCCTAGGGTGCCATTGGGTTTCTTGTAGACTAAGACATCTAGGAAGGGAAGTTGGTTGTTAACTTCTGTTTCCATGGTGAACTGTATTTTGGGGTGTAGGCTATTGAGGTCTGAGGAAGTTGTCAAGTTTTTCTTTCCTTTGTGGCCAGATTATGGTGGTGTCGTACGATCTGAGCCAGAGTTTGGGTTTGTGATCAGATTTTTCTAGTGCTTGGGTTTCAAAGTGTTCCTTGTAGAGGTTGGCAATGACAGGTGAGAGGGTGATCCCATGGGTGCGCCTTCTATTTGTTTGTATTTTTGTCCATTATAGATGAAGTATGTGTTGATGTTTGTGTCAGGAGTAGCATTTTGGGTCCTGGTCTGGTTCAGTTCAAGGTCTTGTCATGTGTTGATGTTTGTGTGGGAAGTAGCATTTTGGCCCTGGTCTGGTTCAGTTCAAGGTCTTGTCATGTGTTGATGTTTGTGTCAGGAGTAGCATTTTGGCCCTGGTCTGGTTCAGTTCAAGGTCTTGTCATGTGTTGATGTTTGTGTCAGGAGTAGCATTTGGCCCTGGTCTGGTTCAGTTCAAGGTCTTGTCATGTGTTGATGTTTGTGTCAGGAGTAGCATTTTGGCCCTGGTCTGGTTCAGTTCAAGGTCTTGTCATGTGTTGATGTTTGTGTGGGAAGTAGCATTTTGGGTCCTGGTCTGGTTCTGAGTTTGAGGTCCTGTTATGTGTTGATGTTTGTGTGGGAAGTAGCATTTGGCCCTGGTCTGGTTCAGTTCAAGGTCTTGTCATGTGTTGATGTTTGTGTGGGAAGTAGCATTTTGGGTCCTGGTCTGGTTCAGTTCAAGGTCTTGTCATGTGTTGATGTTTGTGTCAGGAGTAGCATTTTGGGTCCTGGTCTGGTTCTGAGTTTGAGGTCCTGTCATGTGTTGATGTTTGTGTCAGGAGTAGCATTTTGGCCCTGGTCTGGTTCAGTTCAAGGTCTTGTCATGTGTTGATGTTTGTGGAGGATCTTGCTGATTCTGTCTGTGGTGTTAAATAGTTTGACATCGTCAGCAAAGAGAACACAATTACTTGAGATATGGTCACAAAGATCATTAATGTATAGAATAAAGAGTTTTGGTTAAAGCTTTTAGGATTATGGGAAGAGACCACAGAGTCAGGTAAAGTATTCCAAGCACTGATGATTCTGTTGCAGAAGTCATATTTTCTGCAATCTAGATTAAAGCGGTTTACATTAAGTTTAAATCTATTGGTTGCCCTTGTATTATTGCAATTAAAGCTGAAGTAGACTTTGACAGGAAGGACATTACAATAGATGATTCTGTTGCAGAAGTCATATTTTCTGCAATCTAGATTAAAGCGGTTTACATTAAGTTTAAATCTATTGGTTGCCCTTGTATTATTGCAATTAAAGCTGAAGTAGTCTTTGACAGGAAGGACATTACAATAGATGATTCTGTTGCAGAAGTCATATTTTCTGCAATCTAGATTAAAGCGGTTTACATTAAGTTTAAATCTATTGGTTGCCCTTGTATTATTGCAATTAAAGCTGAAGTAGTCTTTGACAGGAAGGACATTACAATAGATGATTCTGTTGCAGAAGTCATATTTTCTGCAATCTAGATTAAAGCGGTTTACATTAAGTTTAAATCTATTGGTTGCCCTTGTATTATTGCAATTAAAGCTGAAGTAGTCTTTGACAGGAAGGACATTACAATAGATGATTCTGTTGCAGAAGTCATATTTTCTGCAATCTAGATTAAAGCGGTTTACATTAAGTTTAAATCTATTGGTTGCCCTTGTATTATTGCAATTAAAGCTGAAGTAGTCTTTGACAGGAAGGACATTACAATAGATGATTCTGTTGCAGAAGTCATATTTTCTGCAATCTAGATTAAAGCGGTTTACATTAAGTTTAAATCTATTGGTTGCCCTTGTATTATTGCAATTAAAGCTGAAGTAGTCTTTGACAGGAAGGACATTACAATAGATGATTCTGTTGCAGAAGTCATATTTTCTGCAATCTAGATTAAAGCGGTTTACATTAAGTTTAAATCTATTGGTTGCCCTTGTATTATTGCAATTAAAGCTGAAGTAGTCTTTGACAGGAAGGACATTACAATAGATGATTCTGTTGCAGAAGTCATATTTTCTGCAATCTAGATTAAAGCGGTTTACATTAAGTTTAAATCTATTGGTTGCCCTTGTATTATTGCAATTAAAGCTGAAGTAGTCTTTGACAGGAAGGACATTACAATAGATGATTCTGTGAGTTAAACTTAGGTCTTGTCATGTGTTGATGTTTGTGTCAGGAGTAGCATTTTGGGTCCTGGTCTGGTTTCGAGTTCGAGGTCCTGTTATGTGTTGATGTTTGTGTCAGGAGTAGCATTTTGGCCCTGGTCTGGTTCCGAGTTCAAGGTCTTGTCATGTGTTGATGTTTGTGTGGGAAGTAGCATTTTGGGCCCTGGTCTGGTTCTGAGTTTGAGGTCCTGTCATGTGTTGGTGTCAATTTTTGTAGCTGGGATTCATTTCTTGACTAGGGCTAGTTTTCAGATGTTTGGTAAGCGGGAGGTATCGTCACGTTTATTCATGTTATGGGGCTGTTTCTCTATTTCTATGGCTTCCATAATTATTCTCTTGTGGTAGTGTTCAGTTCTGGAGATTAATTTGGTTCCTTCAAAATCAATGTCATGTCCTTTTGCTTTAAGGTGTTGGAAAAGAGATGAAGTTTTTTCTTCTTTTCTGACTGCAATCTTGTGTTTTATTTATTTATTTATTTATTTATTTTGTCACAACATCATACAAAAAGATTATATAGTATATACACATATAAACATATATAGGAAGAAGAAAAGAAAACAATAGGACAGGAACGGTAGGCACGTTTGTGCGCTTATGCACGCCCCTTATGGTCCTCTTAGGAATGGGGTGAGGTCAATAGTAGAAAGTTTTTGGTTAAAGCTTTTAGGATTATGGGAAGAGACCACAGAGTCAGGTAAAGTATTCCAAGCACTGATGATTCTGTTGCAGAAGTCATATTTTCTGCAATCTAGATTAAAGCGGTTTACATTAAGTTTAAATCTATTGGTTGCCCTTGTATTATTGCAATTAAAGCTGAAGTAGTCTTTGACAGGAAGGACATTACAATAGATGATTCTGTGAGTTAAACTTAGGTCTTGTCGAAGGCGACGGAGTTCCAAGTTTTCTAAGCCTAGGATTTCAAGTCTGGTGGGATAAGGTATTTTGTTGTTTTCAGAGGAATGGAGAACTCTTCTTGTAAAATATTTCTGGACACGCTCAATTGTATTGATGTCAGAGATGTGGTGAGGGTTCCAAACAGGTGAGCTGTATTCTAGAATTGGTCTAGCAAATGTTTTATATGCTCTGGTTAGTAGTGTGGTGTTTTTGGAAAAGAAGCTACGCAAAATTAGGTTTACAACTCTTAGAGCTTTTTTTGCTATGTAGTTGCAGTGGGCTTTGGCACTTAGATCATTTGACATGAAAACTCCAAGGTCTTTAACGGGATGGGGGTCGTCTGTAAGGTAATGTCCATCTAGTATGTACTTAGTTTTAGAGTTCTTTTTTCCTATATGTAAGACTGAGCATTTGCTGGTTGAAATTTGGAGCTGCCAAGTTTAGACCAAGCGGTTAGATGGTCAAGGTCGTTTTGAATGATAGAAGTGTTGTCTGTGGTGTTAAATAGTTTGACATCGTCAGCAAAGAGAACACAATTACTTGAGATATGGTCACAAAGATCATTAATGTATAGAATAAAGAGTGTTGGTCCAAGGATGCTGCCTTGAGGAACGCCACTCTTGACAGGAACAGGATTTGATAAAGCATTGCCAATTTTGACCACTTGTTGTCTGTTAGACAGAAAAGCAGATATCCATTTGTGGAGGGGTCCTGAGATGCCATAGGATGTTAGTTTAAGGAGAAGTTTATCGTGTACTACTGAGTCAAAAGCTTTGCAGAAGTCTATGTAGATTGCATCTATTGATTTGCCTTGATCTAGATTTGAAGTCCATATGTTTTTGCAGTGGAGAAGTTGTAAGTTACATGATAACTTTTTCCTGAAACCAAATTGTTTGTTGGAGAGTAGGTTGTTAGTTTCTAAGTGTGAGGTAATGGATTGGTTGATGATAGATTCCATGACTTTGCAGGTGACGCAGCAAAGGGAGATCGGTCTGTAGTTTTCGACTAAGCTGGGGTCTCCTTTTTTGAAGATGGGGATGACTGTGGCTAGTGACCAAAGTTTGGGAAGAGAACTGGTAGTGAAAGCTTTATCAAAGATAATACTTAGGGGTTCAGCTATATTAATGGAAAGTTTTTTTAAGAAATATGCACATAGTCCATCGGGTCCAATAGAAAGCGATGGTTTTAAGTTGTGAAGGGCTTTACCAATGTTGTCTTCTGTGAAATCTATATGAGTTAAATCATCATGGTCATTGCTGGTTCGTTTGTGGAATGTTGGATATGTGTTATCGGAGTTAACAAAAACTGAGCCAAAGAAAATGTTGAAGAGGTTTGCTTTGACTGTTTCGTCATTGCATTCTTCTATGTGTTCTGTGCATTTATTCTCCTATTAGTTTGTCCAATGTATGTTGCTGGGCAGATTTTGCATGGTATTTCATAGACTCCTTGGTTTTCTAGCTGGATCTTGTCTTTGGGGTTTCTTAAGATGTTGGCTATTTTTTGGTCTGTGCAGAAGGCTATCTTGATGTGTTTGTGAAGAATTTTGCTGATTTTATCTGTAGTGCCTTTGATGTATGGGAGGAGGGCGATGCCATTGTTTTGTTCTGTGTCTTGGTTTTTGGGTTGAGTGTCTCTTTGGATTAGGTTTGTAATTGTGTTTCTTTGGAATCCGTTCGAGATTAGTATGTTTGTAAGTGTGTGTAATATATATATTCTTTATCATATTCTTCCTTTTTTCTTTTCTTGCCCTTTTTATTCTATTATTTTTTCCCTTAAGTTTAGTTTGAATTAGATTTTACTACTAAAACCAAAATCCTTAATAAAAAAGGATGCAGCATGCAGATGTGGTAACATGCAGATATTATGTTCATTCCCTCAGACCTAGCATGAAATGCTCTGCAGAGCCACCAAGATGGTGATCTTGGTGCTACCATATAAAAGAGATTTCCTAATATTTATGTGTCAGATTATGAATAGTTAATAGCTCTAAGCTGATGAGAAGTTGTAAGTGGAGGCAACCGGAAGCAGATGCAATGAAATGAGGCAGCAGGGTTACTGCCACTTTAAGAAACTGGGTAAGAGGCTGCCTATTTAAGGGAAGCCATTAGAGGGCATTTCTTCTCATGACTTCTCCTCATGTTCTCTCTCGTATATCTCATTGCTCTCTGTGTGTCAGTAGCTGCATGATAAGGTATTTAACCATGTATAAGTCTGTAAATATTTAGCTGTATATAAACCACTGTTATTTATCTAAAAGGTTCTGTGTGCTGTGTTTTGCTCCTGGGTTTATCTCATAATACTAGTTGCGCTGCCTAAACTCTGATATAATGTTAAAAATGTTTAATTTACAATAATCACTAATGATTCTTCCTGAATTGATGATATATAATAAAATATAGATTCTTCCGACCCTGCACAATCGCTAAGATGGACTGTTGCTGACAGGGACAGCATCTACAAGCAGCAATTTTATTAAGAGGCAGATGAGGTACATCAAACATTTTGCATAAGCTGCCAAAAAGAACAAACAAGACCACCTCCCACCAATTAACACACTGAAATTATAAATAGAATAGAATAGAATAGAATAGAATAGAATAGAATAGAATAGAATAGAGCAGAGCAGAGCAGAGCAGAGCAGAGCAGAGCAGAGCAGAGCAGAGCAGAACAGAACAGAACAGAACAGAACAGAACAGAACAGAATAGAATAGAATAGAATAGAATAGAATAGAATAGAATAGAATAGAATAGAATAGAATAGAATAACAGAGTTGGAAGGGACATTGGAGGTCTTCTAGTCCAATCCCCTGCTTAGGCAAGAAAACCTACACCATTTCAGACAAATGATTATCCAATTTCTTCTTAAAAACTTCCAGTATTGGAGCATTTACAATTTCTGAAGGGAAGTTGTGTCAGGGTTCCTGACTAATTCTACTGATTAATTGTTCTAACTGTCAGGAAATTTTTCCTTAGTTCTAGGTTGCTTCTCTCCTTGATTAGTTTCCATCCATTGCTTCTTGTTCTACCCTCAGGTGCTTTGGAGAATAATTTGACTCCCTCTTCTTTGTGGCAATCCCTGAGACATTGGAACACTGCTATCATGTCACCCCTAGTCTTTCTTTTCATCAAACTAGACATACCCAGTTCCAGCAATCTTTGACAATCTTTGTAGTCAATAGCTTGTCAGTCAAAGATTTACAAACTTCATGTTTAAAATTTAGGTCACAACAGACTGAATCTATAGTGTGTAGGGAAAAAGTGCTTTCATACGATTTTAGAAGCTATTGATTAAGGTGGGTGGTCAATAGAAATATTTGAAAGGAGCTAATCTACTTTTATGCCATTTGCTTTCAAATTCTTACTGAACTGAGCAATTTGGAAACAGTGGCTTTTTAGGTTTACATAATGCATATGGTTAGAAGGCATACTCTTGGCAGTCAGCCAGGATAACAGAATATTGTACTGTAATGACTTAGTAAGGGGAAAAGAAAAGCTGAGTGGATCATCTAGACAAAGATATGAAGATATCCAAACCAGCGAAACATGAACAATTCATTTTTATTGTCTCCATTTTTATAGCTCCCCTGAACCCTCCTTTTTATAAAACACATCCACTGATATTGCTACTTATCAGTTACGAATGTAGCTGCTAACTCAATAACAGGAGCTTATCATAGCTGGCTGGAAATGTGGCTTAAGGCTGAAAGACAGTATTTTATTCTTGTTATAGTTATATAGCATTCTCCTTTTCAAGCTCCAGCAGCTTATAAATGCAGTACCTAGCCGGATCACCTATTCAAGACTGGGAAATTTAGATTCGGCCTCTGAACAGTTCTAAGAATACTGGGCAAGTTATAAATGGATATTAATAGTGTGTGACTCACATTGAGCTAAATTGTGGTTGTATCCCATTAGATATACTCAACTAGCCCTAACTATTATTGTCTATTTGCTTTCCTGTGCTATTGTCCAAAAACTTGTCTCTTTTACATTAATTGCTACACATACTTTGATTTTGAGGATCAGTGCCCATTCAGAGTTTTCAACATAAAATTGTATTACTCAGACTAGTCTATCTAAAACATTACCATAGCTGGAACGACCATAATCCCAGGAGTAAAATCCAGCAGGTTCTGATAGGTTCTGGAAAACCGGTATGGAAATTTTGAACAGTTCAGAGAACCGGCAGCAGAAATTTTGAGTAGTTCGGAGAACTGGCAAATACCATCTCTGGATGGCCCCAGAATGGGGTGGGAATGGAGATTTTGCAATATCCTTTCCCCAGGAGTGGGGAGGGAATGGGGATTTTGCAGTATCCTTCCCCTGCCATTTTTATTTTATTTTATTTTTTAATTTTTATTTACATTTATATCCCGCCCTTCTCCGAAGACTCAGGGCGGCTTGCAGTGTGTAAGGCAATAGTCTCATTCTATTTGTATATTTACAAAGTCAACTTATTGCCCCCCCAACAATCTGGGTCCTCATTTTACCTACCTTATAAAGGATGGAAGGCTGAGTCAACCTTGGGCCTGGTGGGACTAGAACCTGCAGTAATTGCAGGCAGCTGTGTTTTAATAACAGGCTATCTTACAGCCTGAGCCACCACGGCCCTGCACACAGAACTGGTAGTAAAAAAAAACTGGATCTCACCACTGCATAATTCTCAACATAGAATCACAACTGGGACCAGAACTACCACTGCTAAGCGAGGCAACTGTTATGTGAGTTGTGACCAATGTTATGACCTTATTTGTTATGGTGGTTGAGTGAATCACTGCAATCATTAAGTGACTTGTCAGAAGCCAATTGGGAAGGTTGCAGAAAACAATCATTTGATCCCATAAATCCTCCCAATTGCTAAGGACACACATATTGATCATGTGAAAGCCGGAATTGCACAATAGATGTACCGTACTTTTCAGAGTATAAGACACACTTCCTCCTCCAAAAGAGGGTGGAAATGTTGGTGTGCCTTATATACCAAATGCAGCCATTTTTGGCCTCCTGAAACCCAGCCCCGCGTGTCCTGTTTTCACCAAAAATAGGTCTGTTTTGCAAAAATGGGATGCTCAGAGAGTTGGGCGGCCTGCAGAGTGCTCTGGGGGGCTGAGGAGGGCAAAAACGAGATGCATGGGGGGTTTGGGAGGCTGAAAACGGGATACACAGAGGGTTTGGGAGGCCTGCAGAGTGCACCTGGGGGCTGGGGAGGGCAAAAACCAGATGTGCAGAGGCCAAAAACTATTTTTTTTCTTGTTTTCCTTTTCAAAATGGGCCCATTTTTTGTGAAAATGGGACACACAGAGGGTTTAGGAGACTTGAAGAGTGCTCCTGGGGGCTGGGGAGGGCAAAAACCAGATGTGCTGAGGCCAAAAACTATTTTTTTCTTGTTTTCCTCTTCAAAATCTTGATGCATTTTATACTCCGGTGTGTCTTGTAGTCCGAAAAATACAATAAATGTGAGAATCAGTCATAAATCACTTTTTCAGTGCCATCATAACTTTGAATAATGACTGAACAAGTAAGTTAAGGACTTTATATATTTTTTTGGACAGATTTAAAACATAATGATATCTTAGGGATCTTTCAGGCACTATTAATGTGGCCTTCAAAGGATTAGTGTTATTTCCAAAGTTATGCAGAACAAGCTAGAAATAAAAGTCTCTAGAGATTCTCAGTCATCCAGGTCATGGTTGTCCCAAAGGTGTTTTTTTCAGAAGGCAACTGAATACAAGAAAGTCCAGTTGCCTCCTAAAAAAGCACCTTTGGGACAAACTAGAAATAAGTATAGATGCAAATCAGCTGGACAAAGTAAATAGATATAGTACTGTCTACAAGTACAGTTTTATGCTATTCTTACTTATTTAAAGAAATTTCAAGAGATTTGCTTTGCAATGAAGCATTACTAGTATCATCACACTATCTTTTATGTAGTTTTATTTTTGACTGAGATAAGAAAGCTCTCTGGACTGAATCTAGGAATTGGTTTAAAAGAAATTACGTATAGCTGTTATCCTCTGGGCTGAATTTTTCATCACTTCGGTTTTTAAGGGATAGGTTAGAATTAATTTAGATCTAGATTAGCTGTAGATGTCTGTGCAGATGCCGATGCTCTTTAGAATTAATGAGTCATTGGTCACCTTGGATTCCTTCATCTTGCCAGTTCCAGATGCTGCGCCAGATTTCTGTAATACATTTTGCTAGCAATAAGTTTGTACATATTTTCAACATTCTCTGGTGAGATGGATACTAGTGTATTACAAGCATCCCAGAGCACTCAATTAAATACTTGTAATACTAATCTGAACAAGAATACTGGGCATTTTTATATAGAGTAGTGTATGAAGCAGTTTGATATTAAGGGCACAAGCCCAGAAATGGGGAAACTGTGGATTTAATCTCTCCTTAAATATGAAGCCAACTGGGTGAATTTGAGCCAGTCACTCCCTCTCAGCCACAGGAAAAAAAACCAACAGCAAACCACTTCCAAAAATATTGCCAGGAAAACTGTGTGGATTTGTCTAGTCAGTCACCAGGAGATACATCGGATTTGAAGACGGGGTGGGTAGGGAGGAAAAACATTCCAATAGAAGATAGAAGTTGGTAAGAATCAGATAAACCTTGATTAGTCCCTAAAAGGTGAGATGGATGAGCTGTGGAAATTTCATAAATACATAGATAGGTATATTATTTAAGATGCGAGATTGAAGTTTTTATGTAATTCATGTTTTGAATTCTGGATGAAAAAGATTTGATATATTCATTCTGTATGTAAAAAAATCAAGTGTGTTTATTACACTTATATAAGAAAGCATTACAATGCCAGAAATTTCACAATTCCAAGTTTTTAATTATATAATTATAATTATCATATATTGTCAGCATCTGTATTTTTTCTAGAAAGCCAGGGCTATGTGACATAAGGGATTAGGTGTACAAAATATTTCCAAGAGCCAATGGAAAGGTGAGTGAAGTTGGAAGAAAAGCCAAAATGAAGACAACCTCCCCCTGCCCCTGCCCCTTGGTGCAAAGATAATGACCATTTAAATTTGTTTAAACCTGTGTTCCACTGTTGCATTTTACTTCCCTTCCCGTTCTCCTTACAGTCTCAACTTTCCTCTCAATCCCATGATAGCTGGCCTACTTAGAACGTGTATTCCAGCTCTCAGCTGCTGAAGGATGACTTTTTTTTTTATTTGCATTTATATCCTGCCCTTCTCCGAAGACTCAGGGCAGCTTACACTATGTCAAGCAATAGTCTTCATCCATTTGTATATTATATACAAAATCAACTTATTGCCCCCAACAATCTGGGTCCTCATTTTACTTACCTTATAAAGGATGGAAGGCTGAGTCAACCTTGGGCCTGGTGGGGCTTGAACCTGCAGTAATTGCAAGCAGCTGCTGTTACCAGTCTGAGCCACAGAGGCCCTACTTGTGCTGAATGTAAAAGCTCTTTCATGGGATAATGTTGCATATATTGTAAATGTTGTACCTTGATGAATGTATCTTTTCTTTTATGTACACTGAGAGCATATGCACCAAGACAAATTCCTTGGCCAATCATACTTGGCCAGTAAAATTCTATTCTTCTTCTATTCTATTCTATTCTATTCTATTCTATTCTATTCTATTCTATTCTATTCTATTCTATTCTATTGGTGGGGAATTCAGGTGAGAAAACATTCAAATTTTATTGGTTGACACCTGGTCCAGGTGTGTATAAAAGAGGGGCATCCTGCCTGTATTGTTGCTGAAGTCTCACTCTAAATAAAAGAGTTGTGGTCACTGGTCTGGTCTTGAGTGTCCTCCTTCACTGATCTAACAGATAATGTAATCAAGAAGCCCATGGCAGATGTCCCATCTCTCCAAATAATGGAATTAATACATACTGAGAATCCTTAACAAAGCTATCAGAGAAAAAAGACATAATTATTTCAATCGCAACATATAGTGAATGAGATCTATTAATTTTTTATACTCTTATTTTCATGAGGACAAAATGGAGTGAATTCCTTTTTGTTTGTTTTTTAAGGCAGGGTTTCCAGTAAGGATTCATGGTGAACTTGTCTTCCCTCAGATCTGTCTCTAGACCAGAGGTGGGTTTCAGCAGGTTCTGACCAGTTCTGGAGAACCGGTAGTGAAAATGTTGAGTAGTTCGGAGAATCGGTAGTAAAAATTCTGACTGGCCCTGCCCCCATTTATTCTCTGCTTCCAGAGTCCCAGCTGATTGGGAGGAAATGGGGATTTTGCAGTAACCTTCCCCAGGAGTGGGGAGGGAATGGGGATTTTGCAGTATCCTTCTCCTGCCACGCCCATCAAGCCACGCCTACAGAACCAGTGGTAAAAAGTTTTGAAACCCACACTGCTCTAGACACTCACTTATCGTCTCTCCCTCCCCCCAGCAATTCTTCCTGGGATCTCTGCACCTTGCCAAAGGGTGACTTATAAGCAAGCAGCTAAAATGCTGAAGTCACCAGCAAGATTTAGTCACAGCTTTGCAAACTCAGTAGATAGTATTTATGTTCCCATAGGAACTAGGGATGCAGTATCTCAGTGGCTAAGATGCTGAGCTTGTCGATCAAAAAGTCAGCAGTTCAGCAGTTCAAATCCCTAGTGCCGCATAATGGGGGTGAGCTCCCATTACTTGTCCCAGCTTCTGCCAACCTAGCAGTTCGAAAGCACATAAAAATGCAAGTAGAAAAATAGGGACCACCTTTGGTGGGAAGGTAACAGCATTCCATGCGCCTTTGGCTTTTAGTCATGCTGGCCACATGACCATGGAGACGTCTCCAGACAGCGCTGGCTCTTTGGCTTTGAAACGGAGATGAACACCGCCCCCTAGAGTCAGGAATGACTAGCATGTATGTGCAAGGGAAACCTTTACCTTTAGGAACAATTGGTCTCTTGCCAAAAGCAACTCCAGCTTCTGGCTTGCCTATTATAACCACTTGGAATTTGGTTACGTATTATCTTGTCTTACTGACTATCCATTACCTAGTCTTTCCCCTGATCTGGTATCATAAGTCTTTGGCTTGACTTTGGACTGCTCAATTTGGGAATTTGTCTTGCTCAGCTAAATCTTATCTATTAATTAGCATATTAATGTTGCAAGCCATCCAGAGTTGCCTCACAAGTTGGGTGGCAAATAAATTAAAGAAATAAATTCTAAATCACTGTTTCTTGCCACCTTGCTGTGGGAATTGGCTGAATCAGATCTCTCCCATAAACACTCCATGTGCCTAGGAACTGTGTCTGGCTTCTTAGAACTGCAGAAAAAACCAACTGTTATCAACCTGCCTTCCATTGAGGACCTGTATACTGCACGAGTCAAAAAGAGGGCTGTAAAAATATTTATTGACCCCTCACATCCTGGACATAAATTGTTTCAACTCCTACCCTCAAAACGATGCTACAGAGCACTGCACGCCAGAACAACTAGACACAAGAATAGTTTCTTCCCGAAGGCCATCACTCTGCTAAACAAATAATTCCATCAACACTGTCAAACTATTTATTAAGTCTGCACTACTATTAATCTTCTCATCGTTCCCATCTCCCATTTCCTTCCACTTACGACTGTATGACTCTAACTTTGTTGCTTGTATCCTTACAATTTATATTGATATTAATTGTTTCCTGATTGCTTATTTGTACCCTATGACTATCATTAAGTGTTGTACCTTATGATTCTTGATGAATGTATCTTTTCTTTTATGTACACCAAGAGCGTATGCACCAAGACAAATTCCTTGTGTATCCAATCACACTTGGCCAATAAAAAAAATTATTCTATTCTATTCTATTCTATTCTATTCTATTCTATTCTGAAGGAGTCCTTAAAAAATGTCCTAAAGGAGGAAAAATGACATTTCTGCAGAGATCAGTAGCCAAATGGCAAATTCTGCCCAACAAAGTCTCTCTGGATAAAGAAGAGATGATAAAATCATTTACTTGCACTCCAGATAGTTGCCCCTTGTGAGTGATTGTAGAAACTGAATTTTTTGCAGTTGACTCCTTAGTTCAGTGGCAGGGAACCAAAGGATTTCAAGCAAACTTACAGTTGTAAAAAAAAAAAGCCTGTATTAAGTTTTTTTTAGGAGCCTCATTTCTTAAACACTTTCAGACTGTAATGCTGACTGTAACTTTTGAGTGCCACTTGAGACAAAAGGGCACAGGAAGTCAAAGCAAAGTGGGGAAAATTCCCCCCCCCAGGTACAGGCACTTTCATTTTTGGATTATAATATCAAGGCAGTCACCAGAAAAACAGCAAAAAGGAATGGTGGGAGAGGATCACTAGAACAACCTCCAGAGAGAGGAAATGCACCAGATTTGCTGCAGAAAATGTTTGAGCAACTGGGCAGTATGTGGCTGAATCATGGATGTTTGTGGCATGATAAAGTCAAAGTTAATAGGGATTTTCAGAATCATTATGTTAGATGTGCCATTTTAAGAAAATGGAATAGATACAAGCCCAGGCTGCGGCTGAAAATACCTTTGTTGATATCAGCACAATAACATATGTAATATATATAAAACTGTTAGAATTTTAAAGAGAAATATATACATACACACACATACTGTTGGTATTAGTCACCAGAGAAATTGTATAGAATGTATAAAAATGTGTCAAATTTATGTTGAAAATGTGAATAACAAGAAGGGACATTTTATCGAGTTTGGTGGAGATGTAAAAGAGAAAATTCTGATTCCAATACATACACTTGTTCAGAGGATTTTGAAGATTAAAATGCAACTGAGTGTAGAGGTTTTTCTTTTGGGATTGATGAACTGTTTAAATACTCTTGAGTATTCAAGAGAATAAAATACATTATAATGGTCCAATTGTAGTCCAAGTGTGGAGTAAGCCCCTTCTGAACAATCAATTTCTCCTCAAGAATCTTGTGCTCAGCAGATTATAACAGCAGTTCGTCACATGACTTGGTTCATCAGCAATCAGCAGGGACTTGATTTAAATCAGGGGTCTCCAACCTTGACAACTTTAAGACTTGTGGACTTCAACTCCCAGAATTCCAAGTCCACAAGTCTTAAAATTGCCAAGGTTGGAGATCCCTGATTTAAATTTATTTATTTATTTATTTATTTATTTATTTATTTATTTATTTATTTATTCACATTTTTATACCACCCTTCTCCGAAGACTCAGGGCGGTGTACAGCAAATAAAATGACAATAATACAAAAAACCATTTAAAATACCATAACAAAATTAAAAATCTAATTAAACTGCTGTATACTTAAAACTATTAGGTAAAAAAATACAAAGATAAAACCCCTGTTAAAAACCTGCTAAAATCCCCAATTATTAAAATCAATCAATCAGGCCAGCCCCGCTTGATGAAAAAAGAAAGACTTGAGCTCGCGTTTAAAAGTCCGAAGATCAGGGAGAAGACGGAGTCCCACCGGCAGCTCGTTCCACAGAGCCGGGGCCCCCACAGAGAACACTCTTCCCCTGGGGGCTGCCAGCCAACATTGGTTGGCTGACGGCACCCTAAGGAGGCCCTCCCTGTGAGAGCGCACTGGACGCACCGGACAATGGGAGGGAACTGGCGGCAGCAGGCGGTCCCGTAAATATCCCGGTCCGATGCCATGACCAACACCTTGAAGCGCACCCGGAAGACCACCGGCAACCAATGCAGCCCGCGCAGGAGAGGTGTTACATGGGAGCTACAAGGAGCTCCCTCAATCCCCCACGCGGCCGCATTTTGTACCAGTTGGAGCCTCCAGATGATGCCAGCTATCAGCCAGTAAGTTGTTGTTGGGAATTGCCACTGAAAAAGCAATGAATATCTTATATTTGATATCAAAGCTTTATTCACCGCATTGAACAAGTTAGCCCAACTGCAATGAGTCTTCTCTTTGGCATACCTTTTCCTTTCATTTGCTTAAAGTCAAATGGGCATTCAGCAGTGGTAGGATTCAAATAATTTAACAACCCGTTCTCTGCCCTAATGATTTCTTCCAACAACCAGTTCACCAAACTGCTCAGAAAGTTAGCAACCGGTTCTTCCGAAGTGGTGTGAACTGGCTGAATCCCACCACTGGCATTCAGGCACCAACTCTTATTTGTCAAATTGTGTGGCAGGCTTTCATTATTCCGTTTTTCTAAAATGAATGAAGAAAAATATTTCATGTTTAAGCTTTGACACATTCCTGTGAGTTATCCTCATTCTTCCAAAATAGGTCTTCACCTGACCTCACCATGTTTGATAATTTTTGCTCCATCTCCAATGAATCAGCTATGGAGAATCATGGAGGAAACAGATTATCTAGCTTCTTTCCAAATGGAATTCACGGCTGGTCATAAGCAAAAATGGCATTGGTCACTCTGGTGGATTACCTTCATTGGGACTTAGATGGCAGTACTGCATCTGTTTTGGTTCCATTAGTCTTCTTCACACTTTTTGGTACCATTATCCATGATATTCATCTGGACCTCCTGCAAGAGTTGGTAATTGTGGGCATGGGTTATGGCAATTTTTCACCTCCCTGAATAAGAATCCAATAGGTGGTGATGTGGAATCCATAGAGGGCACACTATTCAACATCCAGATGAAACTGGATGGGTTCTGTCATTCAGGATGAAATGACATCAATATACTGATGACACTGTTATCATCGATCCTCCAGAGTCAAGCTGGAGGAGCCCTACCAGTAGAAATCCTGAACCAGTGCTGAAGGCTGCCTGGGCTAGGCAGATGTGGAAGTTTGATGGTTTTAAAAATACTGTGTAGGATGTAAGCTGTTCTGAGCAAAGCTGTCTTTGTAGTTGACTGATGATGATTTTTGTCAATGCACATAGTGTTCAAGTGATGCTCCAGTTGTTTTGGGACTTCACCAAGGCACTTGTTACTATTGGTACTACCTTTGCTTTCTTTTGCCACAGTCATTCTATTTCTATTCGCAGGTCTTTGTATTTTGTTATCTTCTACAGTTTTTTTTTCTTCTATTCTGCTGTACTGTCACATCCACTATCTAGACTTTTTTTCTTATTGAGAATCATTAAATCTGGGTTGTTGTTGTTGTTGTTGTTGTTGTTGTTCATTGTACAGTAGTCACATATTCAGACTGGATTTGGCGTTTTTGACCACCTATCAAGTCCTTCCCAAGGACCAGGTATAGGCAGATGTGGATGCTTGATGATATTAAATGTGGATGTTTGATGATGTTAAATTTATTATTTCGGTTCATTGCACAGTCATGTTGTATTATTATGGCTGAATAACAGCAAAGAAAGACTATCATGTTATAGATCAATTTAGAAAATTCCTGTCCTATACAATGGACTCATGGAAGGGATTATTCTGTAAGTAGTTTAATCTATTTGATTTTTTAAAAAAATCTAAGCAGGCAAAAACAATTTTACTAATAAAAATTCATCTTGCCATATTTAACTCTCCAAAATGAATGCTATAACTTGAATACACTTACATATTTATAAGCACTCCAAATTAAGATGCATTTTAAACTTTATTTCTGTAGCTTTGGGAAATTAGCACGGAATGTTTGAGATTAAGAGATAGTTTGAGCTCATTTCCTTCACTGTTTGTCAACTCTGGTGATCTAAATCTCATATTTTGAAATGAGAAGTTAATTCTGTTTCTCAGAAATTAAAGTATTTAATGGAAGTTAAATTACTCACCACTAATGGTAGTTGTCACAGATATTGCAAGGATAAATAGGGCGCAGCCAGACAAACAAACAGACAAGCAAGCAAGACTATTGAAGAATATTTTGTTGTTTTAAATATTTTTAACTTTTCCCAACCACCTCCCACCATCTTTTTAGAAACATATACAAAGGAACTGTTACTGATTGGCCTAAAAGCAAGATATGGAGAAGTTTAATTCTTACTTCTCCTGCTCTCCACAGGTTAAGAGAAGCTTTAGAAGAACTTTTCAGCAGGAAAATAACATGGAGAAAAAGACACTGCTATCGTGTTATAGAGTAGTCCTGGTTTTTAAAACAGCTTGTGGGGGTTAATGTAGAAATAATACCTGCCATAGGAATTGAATATATTTTAGCACTGTGTGAAGTTTGGTTTATGCCTGGAAAGCCTGCTTGAATATATATAAGGTTCTGCCCTTAGTTTTATTTATTTTATATGCCACCCAGGTATTCTGCAGAGATGTGCTTGGCAATCAAACAGAGAGATAAAAACATCTAAGGAAACAACAGTGATAAAACTACAACCAACATTAAAGATCACTCTGATTGTGTATCCTTTTCTTTTCTCATCTTAAGTGTGAAAGCCTAAGAATGCTAATTTTAATAACATTAACCAACATGCAATGAAAAGAAACACAACACTACAAGACAAGATTATGTAAATAACAAGGTCTTTAAAAAAATATCTTAAATAAGTAGACTATAGGTGAGGGCTACTATTAAATTATCCATAAAAACCGTAAATAATTTGGAAATAGTGCACTATTGAGCATCCCAAAGGTGCTTTTTCAGGAGACAACTGGACTTCCTTGTTTTTTCTTTTGAAAACAATTACCGTATATACTCGAATATAAGCCGATCCGAGTATAAGCCGAGGTCCCCAATTTTACCCCAAAAACTGGGGTAAACTGGGGACTCGAGTATAAGCCGAGGGTGGGAAATGAGGCACCTACCGGTTGGGGAAACCCTCCCTCCCTCAGCTGAGAAGGCTGGCGGCTCCCCCGCCCCGCCCTCTCACTGCACCGGCAGGGCTTCAGTCCGGTAAAATGTGAAAAAAAGAAAAAAAAAAACTCGAGTATAAGCCGTATATACTCGAGTATAAGCCGAGGGGCTTAAAAAAAAAAAACTTGAGTATAAGCCGTATAGACCCGAGTATAAGCCGAGGGGACGTTTTTCAGCACAAAAAATGTGCTGAAAAACTCGGCTTATACTCGAGTATATACGGTAGCTTCTCATCCAAGAAGCTTCTTCAGTTCTGACAGGATAGTGGGGAATCCTTCCATTCCCCACTATCCTGTCAGAGCTGAAGAAGCTTCTTTGATGAGAAGCGAAACATCTTCAAAAGAAAAAACAAGAAAGTCCAGTTGCCTCCTGAAAAAGCACATTTGGGACAACCATGATTTGGATGATTGAGAATATCTACAGACAACACTACCGAGCATTTGTCAGTCAGAGTTACAACTAGATGTCACCAGGCTTAGAATGTACACCAAAGGAAAAAAACTCCTCCTAAACTCCATCTATTCAGGAAATGTTAAACAGTAGGGAAAGAGCTGTGAAAATGCTGTGAGGATCAGGGATCTGGGGAGGAAAATTAAAGATCCTTTTGTCATTTGAGATGTGCTTTTGAGAGCTCCCTGAAGTTTTCATCTAAGCCCCATATAAAATATGTTTGTCGTTTTTCCTGTTTACATGTGGAATTCATTTCAGATTAATTCACAATCAGAAATGAAAGCTATTTTCTATTTTGATCATATCCTGGCTGAAGTTCTGCAATTAAAAAAAACACATTGATGTGGATTATAGTTTTTAATGGATTAGAAAAACCATAATGCATCATGCCATACTGGACTGAAATCCTGGCGTTCTGTTCTCACAACAACCAACAAGAGTCCTATTAGGTGGCGGTTATTTTTACTAATTTCATTGCTATACCTGCTTGGCTTTTTATGATATCTTGCTGTTTAATATAGCTGTATTATTGCTGTTGGTAGCCTTTGAGCACTATTTACAAATGAAAAAAAAAATGTTGGTCTATTTATTCTAAAAATTGGTTCGTTTCCCTGTTCTTAGATTGTCGTTTGTTTCCTTTGCAGAAAGCTTTATAACTCACAATAGTCTTTTCCCTTCAGGCAACAGCTCCATATAATACAGCATTAGTACAAAATAAGATATTAGAAGCGAAAACAGCGCAAAGAAAGATAACACTGAATTGCACTATTGCTCTAAGCCTTGGAAGTGGTGGTCTTAAGCTAAAACCAACCAAAACAAACAAACAAACAAACACAGTAAGAAGAGTAAGATAAATCACGGGGGGGGGGGGGCAAAGTTGAACCCAATTCTAATCACTAGGACAAACTCAAAGTGACAGGCTCGGTTAACTTTCAGATCTGCAGTGGCACAGTGGTTAGAATGCAGTATTGCAGGCTACTTCTGCTGACTGCCAGCTGAAGGCAATTTAGCAGTTTGAATCTCACCAGGCTCAAGGTTGACTCAGCCTTCCATCCTTTTGAGGTTGGTAAAAGGAGGACCCAGATTGTTGGGGGCAATATGCTGACTCTGTAAACTGCTTAGAGTGGCCTGTAAAGCACTGTGAAGTGATATATAAGTCTAAGTCTATTTCTATTGCTAGATCTCATGCACAAGGGAACCATGCCACTTCAAAGACTTGCTATATACCATAGAGGAGTCAGGTCTAGCGTGATGGGGTATGGTGTTGCTCCTTCTCTTTAGCTAGTCATGGATTTCAAATCTCTGCTGCAACTGCGGTAGGGAAGAGCTGACCATGGGATCCTCTTCTTTCCTTTCTCTCTTTGGCCCTCAATTGCCATAGCCTGGAAAATACTTCAGTACCAGGCTCCCTTATGGCCACAGGTCCTCTCTTGGACCAAGAAATAATTTTTATGACCCGAGTCTGCTTAATCTGATACATTCCTAAAGGAAGAAAATAATTTGTTGAAAATATAATGGGACAGCTGAACTATTTACTTTTTTCCCTTCTGTTCAATCATTCCCAATTCTTAGAGATTACTCTGCAGTTTTTTTGGTAAAATTTCCCAGAAATGCTTTGCCACTGTCTTCTTCCTAGGGCTGAGAGAAAGTGACTGGCCAAAAGTCACCCAACTGGTTTTATGTCTAAAATGGGACCAGGACTCACAGTCTCCTGGTTTCTAGTCTGATGCCTAACTCAGGAGTGTCAAACTCGCAGCCCACAGGCCAGATGTGTCATACGCTGGCCATGCTCACCCCCAGTTTAGTGAAGAGGGAAAAGTCTATGATGCATCACATGACTACACGAGTTTGACACCCCTGCCTAAACTAGTCTGATGGTTCCCTAACTTTAGAAAGATGCATTTATTTTCTAAAAGAAAAATGGTGTGGCCCATTTAAAGCATTCAAGTAAATAGGAAAAGGGGAAAAATTGCATGATTTTTAGATGAATGAAGAAACTAAAGAAGTGGCAATTTGAGAAAGCTGTAAACAAGTGACGCAAACAGATATGTAATTTATCTGTCTGTAAGCTAATGGGAGGATAAGAATCAGGACTGCATATATATCACAACAAAATGAAATAAAAACAAAATCCCTGAAGTGGATTGTACTTTCATAACAGTCCCAAAAGTTGGGATATCATGAAATAATGTTATTTAAAAAGTCATTTGCTAGAGTCAGGATAGAAATGGAACCATTATTATTTTATTTATTACCGGTTTCATGGACAGATCATTTTCTCCTCCGCCTAGACTTTCAGACCACCGCTCACCACCGCAGGGAGACAGAACCAATGTGTTGGTTCCGTCCCAGGCGCCTGATGGACCCCGAGAGGTTCCTGACGGAGCTTGGGCCGTTTCCTGAGGATCTTGCCCACGGCACGACTGAAGAACTAGTTGCAGCCTGGGAACAGGCCGTGGCTGGGGCTTTGGACCGTGTCGTGCCTTTGCGGCCTCTGACCCGGCGTAGATCTCAATTGGCTCCTTGGTTTTCTGAGGAGCTGAGAGAGATGAAACGCCGGAGAAGATGCCTAGAGAGTACCTGGAGGTCCAGCCGTTCCGAAGCTGATCGGACACTAGTTGGGTCTTTTTCGAAAGCCTACCTAGTGGCACTGAGTGTTGCAAAACGTTCCTATGTTTCCACCCTCATTGCATTGGCAGATAACCGCCCGGCCACCCTGTTTCGGGTGACCCGCTCCCTTCTACACCAGGGGGGACGGGATGACCCCTTGCAGGGACGTGCTGAGGAGTTTAGTGGTTATCTATACGATAAAATCGCTCAGCTTCGGGATAGTTTGGACCAAGATTGTGATGATCTGGATGAGATGACTGAGACACGTCTTGTTGATGTTGTTTGGGATGAGTTTGATCTGTGGCTCCCGAGGACAGGCTGCTGGGGAGGTTACATGCCACTACATGTTTACTGGACCCGTGTCCCTCCTGGCTGGTGCTGGCCACTCAGGAGGTGACACGAGGCTGGCTCCGGGGAATTATAAATGCTTCTTTGTTGGAAGGGGTCTTTCCCGCCGCCTTGAAAGAGGCAGTGGTGAGACCCCTCCTTAAGAAGCCTTCCCTGGACCCAGCTATTTTGGGTAATTACCGTCCAGTTTCCAACCTTCGCTTTGTGGCAAAGGTTGTAGAGAGTGTGGTGGCATGGCAGCTTCCCCAGTACCTGGATGAAGCTGTCTATCTAGACCTGTTCCAGTCCGGCTTCCGGTCCGGGTATAGCACAGAGACAGCTTTGGTCGCATTGGTGGATGACCTCTGGAGGGCCAGGGATAGGGGTTGTTCCTCTGCCCTGGTCCTATTAGATCTTTCATCGGTTTTTGATACCATCGACCATGGTATCCTGCTGCGCCGGTTGGTGAGTTTGGGAGTGGGAGGCACCGTTTATCGGTGGTTCTCCTCCTATCTCTCTGACAGGTTGCAGACGGTGTTGACAGGAGGGCAGAGATCGACCGCGAGGCGCCTTACTTGTGGGGTGCCTCAGGGGTCGATTCTCTCGCCTCTCCTGTTCAACATCTATATGAAGCCGTTGTGCGAGGTCATCAGTGGCTTCGGGGTGAGTTATCAGCTGTACACTGATGACACTCAGCTGTACTTTTCCACCCCGGGCCATCCCAACGAAGCTGTCGAAGTGTTGTCCCATTGCCTGGAGGCCATACGGGTCTGGATGGGGAGAAACAGACTCAGACTCAATCCATCCAAGACGGAGTGGCTGTGGATGCCAGCACCCCGGTACAGTCAGCTGCAACCGCGGCTGTCTGTTGGGGGCGAGTCACTGGCCCCAACAGAGAGGGTACGCAACTTGGGCGTTCTCCTGGATGGACAGCTGTCGTTTGAAGATCATCTGGCGGCCGTCTCCAGGAGAGCCTTTTACCAGGTTCGCCTGGTTCGCCAGTTGCGCCCCTTTCTGGACCGGGATGCCTTATGCACGGTCACTCATGGTCTCGTCACTTCTCGTCTGCTCTCTACATGGGGCTACCCCTGAAGTGCACTCGGAGACTCCAGTTAGTCCAGAATGCAGCTGCGCGGGTGATTGAGGGAGCTCCACATTGCTCCCGGGTAACACCTCTCCTGCGCAGTCTGCACTGGCTACCTGTGGTCTTTCGGGTGCGCTTCAAGGTTCTGGTTACCACCTTTAAAGTGCTCCATGGCTTAGGGCCCGGGTACTTACGGGACCGCCTGCTGTTACCTTATGCCTCCCACCGACCCGTACGCTCTCACAGAGAGGGTCAGGGTGCCGTCCGCCAAGCAATGCTGGCTGGCGGCCCCCAGGGGAAGGGCCTTCTCTGTTGGAGCACCTACCCTCTGGAACGAACTTCCCCCCGGTTTGCGCCAATTATCTGACCTTCGGACCTTTCGCCGGGAATTAAAAACTTATTTATTTATCCAAGCGGGACTGGCTTGATTTTTAAATTTCCAAATTTTAATTTTTTGTAATTTTATATGGGGTATTTTAGGTTGGGTCAATTGATGGTTTTAATTTGGCCATTATTGAATATGTATTTTAAATTGATATTTTAATTTTGTATATTTAATTGTTTTAACTTTGGCTGTACACCGCCCTGAGTCCTTCGGGAGAAGGGTGGTATAAAAATTTAAATAAATAAATAAAATAAAATATTTAATATACATATACACTATTTTTCTTATTTTTCTCTCCTCTGATGACTATCCTAGGGTCAGTAGAGGTGCTTCATAGCTATAGGGAAATTTAACTTTTTTAATCCAACATACTATACCTAGAGTTCCTAGATTTTTTTTTTCTTTTTACAAACCTTTAATCCCTTTATTTGGGATACAATTGAGGTGACTGAATGGAGATGAGTGTTTCCTGGCCAGATGCTCTTCCTGACACCTATGCGGAGTTCACAGCAGATATTTTCTCTTTGCGTCCTGATAGAGAAATATCTGCCCCTGCCTAGGGTTGAATTCTCAACCTTCCAAGTGGGAGGTGAATGTCCTCATTTCTAGGCTACCATGCCGCCTAGATTACAATAGAAAAACCAAGTGTCAAAACAGATGAGGTCCCTTTTACTGAAATGAATAGAGAAGTACTTGCATGTATCAGAATTATTTTCAAAGACTACTGGAATTCTCACTTGACTTGGCAAATTACTTGAACAAAGCTGATAATAAAATATGGCACCTTTGGGATGAAAGTTTTATTACAGAGTAAGATTTCATCAAACGTACAAATAGGTGGCTTCTAGCGTCAGCTTTTCCTTCATTTAAACTTGGTCAGATTAAAGGCATCCACAGTTCAGAAGGCTTTAAAAAACCATGAGAGAAAAGGCAGCTAAAATGGAATTTCTTCCAAGCAGACCCTTGAGGAGAACCTGTCCTTATGATAATCATGTCCGGAAACTGCAGTTAGCAGGATTCCTCTCCCCAGGGTTCATTTAAAATTGAAATGCCATCTTAGTTTTATATTTTGTGTCAACAGGGAAATGATTTGAGAAATGTCTCTGGAAGTTGTGGATGGCTTCTATAATTTCTTGAGAGTCTGAGTAAACTGAACTTCCACCCCTCTTGCTGTGAAAGCTATTTTCACAAATCCCAGTATACAGCCTGACATATGCTGCTTGATGAGGAATTTATGTATGGCTATCAGATCTGAAGTGCAAAATAAAAAATAAAAAATGGAATGGTAGATCCCAGCAAAGATATACAAAAATTGTACTTTAATAGTACTCCAGAGATTTGCAGCATAGGCAGGAGCCTTAAAAGCATATACTGAATAACAGATTATTCTCAATCAGTTAATCCGTAGCAATATGGAGAATATGCTTCATGAACTTCATTAGCCAGTAAAACTTGTCTTCTGTCTGTCTATCTGTCTGTCTGTCTGTCTGTCTGTTTCTCCCTCTTCCTGACCTAAATTTACATGGCTATGACATAACAAGAAACGATATCAAAATTAAATAAATGTATGATGTTTAACCTCCTCCATTTCTTCCAGTGGGAAAAAAATAGAGGAAGGCAGCTCTAGCCAGCTTTTTTATAGTAATGTCCATGACCCAAACCCATACCTTATTTTGAGAGGTAATGCCATTCCCTGGAGAAAAGGAGGAGGCTGTAGAACCTTTAAAATCCTGGTTTCTAGAATCCTATTACAGGATTATAACAAGAGAGCAGATCTTTTTCTACTCTTTTCATAGCCTGTGTAAATTGTCTTTTTTATACAGAGACAATGCTATAAAACATAATATTTCCTTAATATTAGTAGCTCATCTTTGACAAATGATTTCCCACAAAGTCATTATTCTCCACTTAAAGTCATTTAATTAGTATGTCCTTCACACAATAGTTCTGTAAATTTTGTGCCAGCTATTGAAATCTGGCTTTTTCCAGTGAGGTCATGCTCTTACTTAGTCTTTTATGATTCAGGACCTAGCAATCAGCAGTTTAATACAAATTAACAGCTCACTTTTAATAGATCTGCATTCCAATTCCCCTATGTTGATAATTGCAATAATTAATTCCCAGGGCTTTTCATATACATTTGATCAGAAACTTGGCATTTCCATTAGCATGGCAAAGAAAAAGGTTCACAAAGCAGATATGGCCCATTTGAAATATTACCATCAATAAAAACCTCATGGTTTCTTGAGAAATATGATAAAAATTGGATATTAAGAATTTAATATCTAGCTAAATATGTTTTTAAGAGATCGGCATAACATTCAAACTACAGTACCATTTTTTTTAACCTTCAGGTCCTTAAACTAGTAAGAAAATCATTTCCACCCCTCTTTTATATTCATGTATTTAATTAATGTGGATAAAGTACATGTTTTATCTTTTTTTTTCATATGAGCAATACAAGCCAAATTGCTAATAGTAAAAAGGATAAACTTGAGTTCCATTGATTTGTTAAGTTCTTATTAAATAAGAGTACCAACTTGCCTAAAAAAATAATCTGTCCACCTGGTACCCAGAGGAGAGGAGAGGAGAACTCCCTTAAACTTATTTTTGTACAGATGTATAGAATGGTAAGAACGAAAGGAAAGGAAAGGGAAGAAAAGAAAAGAAAAGAAAAGAAAAGGAAGGGAAGGGAAGGGAGGGGAGGGGAGGGGAGAGGGGGGGAAGGGAAGGATGGCTTAGTATATATGTACGTGTGTATGTAATTATACAAATTATTTATAAAGTTTAGAGTCTGCTCAACTCAGATCTCCTAGAATTAAAAATAAAAAAATAGAATTAGAATTAGAAATCATGAGCAACCTGAAGACAAACATATAAACCAAAAGAGCCCACGCAGCAGAGGCTTAACTATCATTCTGCTCCAAAGCCTGGGAGAGTAACTAAGTCTTTAATAGCTTCTTGAACCTCATCAGGGTGGAAGCCTTCCAGATATCTATATAACTTTTAAGTGTAGCTTTTCTATGTCATGAGTTTATGATCCGATTTAGTTGCATTGACACGTATGAGAAGGAGGGAATGAGAGCATTCACAAAAATCTTGTTTCATTGCTATTCTGGACAGTCCAGTGATTTTGGATCCCCCAAAACAGGATATGATAAAAAAGAGGTCATTCTAAGTTTGTAACAAGTGCCTGATTATTTCCAAGAACTATTTTTATTTAGGGTCTATTATATAGTTATGAGAAATTCTGGTTCAAAGTTTGGTCAGTCATTAAATTCAAGATGGGTATTTTATTATAACCTACTGCTATAAGAATATGATGAGATCTAGATATGAAAATGTCATAAATTTTTTATTTTTTATTTATTTTTTGTTTACATTTATACCCCGCCCTTCTCCGAAGACTCAGGGCGGCTTACAGTGTATAAGGCAATAGTCTCATTCTATTTGTATATTTTTTACAAAGTCAACTTATTGCCCCCCCAACAATCTGGGTCCTCATTTTACCTACCTTATAAAGGATGGAAGGCTGAGTCAACCTTGGGCCGGGCTCGAACCTGCAGTAATTGCAGGCTTTGTGTTCTTAATAACAGGCCTTACCAGCCTGCGCCATTCACCGGCGCATCAGCAATTTCTCTTTGTTTCTACAATTTTATATTTAAGAAAACTCAAAACATATCCAAATGTGTGTGTGTGTGTGTGTGTGTTTGCACACACACACACACAAACTCACACACAGAGCTGTTTTCTTTTATAGTAAATAATAGTACAAAAAACACAGAAAGGTAATAAGAAACAGAAAGCAAAATAAATTAAAAGTATCAGATAAGATCAAGAATAGCAAAAAGAGCTAGACTACATTACAGCAACACTATTTATTATACCTCTCATTACCATTCTTCCTTTTTAAAAAACCATCCTTTTTGCTCCATCCAGCATTTCCTTCTGTTGTTTACATTTATATTTGCTTCCTAAAACACTTCATTGCATTAACCCAGTCATGATTTTCTCCCCCTTCCTCTTGACCCATATATTCTTCCATATATTTGTTTTGTAATTTGATTCTTTCCCACCCTGTAAACCAAACCATTTCAATATATTTCATTTGTCACTCCCTTTTGCGTTCAATTTCTGTTAATTTGACACCCATTCATTCTTTCTTCTCATGTCTATTTGTTCCACTACACACATTTCATGCAGCCTACTTTTGTGTTTCTTCTGATATAACCAATTCTCATTTCCCAATAACATGTGGGCAGAAGCACATTGCCACATAGCTATTCTTCTCTTATTTCAACAAACATAAATTCCTCACAACACATCCCGTACTGCTTATAACCACTACTTCCCTAATTAATACAACAGTTAAAAGCACAACACAAAAGGAATAATTACAAATAACTACAGAGCCAACAAGCAGATGCGTAATAAAAGTTCAAGCCATGCAATATTGTATAAACAAAACAAATAAGCCAATGGCTTAACAAGAAACGAGAGAAAGAGAGAATAAAAGTTGACACAGAAATAATCACATGTATAATTTAGTAAGGACAAAAATGCCTTGCGGCTTTATGTTTCATTCTTCTTTCAATCCCTTCCCCAACTTTCAGCCGGAGGAAAATTTAGGGCCAGGGTCTGACTAAAAGCTTGAGAAATGAATGATTAAATACAAGGGAAAAAATCATATTGTTTTAAGGACACCGAATGTTATTTTCGTCTGTACTTTTTTTTTATCTTGGCTTGGGGCTTTTTTAAAAAAATTGAATTTTCATTTGAAAAAAAAAAGATCCTTTTTCTTAGATTGAAGCCTGGCAAATCACTCACAGGTCAAAAGTGACCTTCAGCCCCACAAGTCATACATTCCTGAAACGAAGACAGCAATACTGTTGTGTTAATTTGGCGTTTCTGTTTGGATGTTGCCAGCTAAGGGATTACATAGTCATTAACCAGCTGCATAGCCTTTCCCAAAGGGCTCAAGCACAAGAGGGGGGAAACTGCAAAAGTGTTTCAAATGCTGTGCCCCGATTTACTACTAGGCCACCGGGTTGTTGATGGCAGACTTATTAAATGCGGACTTCATGAAACAATCTGTCGCCTCCATGATAGTGAGAAACACACTTCAACAGGGAGCCGAAAAGGGAAACCACATCCACGCAGAAACTTCTTCTGCCCTGATGAAATTCTTGTCATAGCAGTTGTTGACATTTCATAGAATTCCTCAGTGTCTCCAAAGGCGCAGCTGGAGACTTCTCATCTTATTAGATAGTGGTTGAATGGCACAATAATTAAGCAAGTATAGCAGGCTTGGATGGCATTCATTATTAAAGCTTTGACATTTTTAGTTCAGTCTCACAGTGAACTTTCAGAGTCAGTTTTTGTTGGGCATCTACTGAGGTGGGTTTCATTGTAACTAAAGCAAGATAAGATGCACATTTGTTTAGAGCAGGAGTAGTCAACCTTTTCATACCTATTGCCCACTTTTGTATCTCTGTTCGTAGTAAAATTTTCTAACCGCCCACCGGTTCCATAGTAATGCACCGTGTATCGTCGTCTGCGCATGCCTCTCGCGCATCGTGGATTGGGTTTGGGGGGGTGGGGTGCCAGCTACCACTCTGCTTGTCTGTTACAGCTGGGTGGTATGGGGGGGAGATGCATGAGCTATTCTGGGACAAGGCTCTTTTGTTTGCGGTCGCACTATAGAGCCATTTAGTTTCATAACATGAACTAAACTTATGCGCGAGCAATACAAATAGTATATTTTCAGAAATTTAAATTGTCATGGGGAATTTTATGAAAACTTAATGAAAATGTTTTTAAATAATGCTATGAAATTTTTTTTAAAAGTCAATTCAATTTTAAAAAAAGGAAAGTGCTTCAGTATCAGACAAAACCCCTACCGCCCACCATGAAAGCTGGAACACTCACTAGTGGGCAGTAGGGACCAGGTTGACTACCACTGGTTTAGAGCATTTACTATTATACAGATAATGCAACAGCGTTTTTCAGGCACAGCAAGTTCATAGACTAGACATAAATTAGGCTTCTCAGATAGTAAATACAGGAAAGCATCTGATAAGGAAATAAGAGACAGAAGTAGTACCATTTATTATTATTGTTACTACGCTACTACCACTTATGTAGACTGAACGAGGTTCATTGCACATTATAAAGAACACTAATATATTATCCTTATTCTTGCTACTGTCTAAATACTTAGATAACCAGAAAGTATTGGGAGATTCAGTGGACTTTAGAGGCCAATTGTTTAAATGATACCTACCACCTGCCTTGATAGCAATGGACAGAAAAATGAATGTTAGTGGTAAAGGCATTTGTTATGACTAAGATAAAGATAACAGGAGTTTCCTAGAGCATAAAGTTTTTAAGTTTGGAAGAATACATATTTCTTCTCTTCTGTATTACCTTGAAAATTACTGAAATTCCACCCACAGAAATGTTCTGTGATTTCAGCAATTATTGTTTAGTATAAAGTATTATTATTAGGGATGTGATGGCTCAGTGGCTAGGATGCTGAGCTTGTTGATTGAAAGGTTGGCAGTTCAGCGGTTCGAATCCCTAGTGATTCGAACCGCTGACGGGGTGAGCTCCCTTCACTTGTCTCAGCTTCTGCCAAACGTAACGGGGTGAGCTCCCTTCACTTGTCTCAGCTTCTGCCAAACTAGCAGTTCGAAAGCACATAAAAAATGCAAGTAGAAAAATAGGGACCACCTTTGGTGGGAAGGTAACAACCTTTGGCGTTTAGTCATGCTGGCCAGATGACCACCGAGACATCTTCGGATAGTGCTGGCTCTTCGGCTTTGAAATGGAGATGAGCACTACCCCCTAGAGTCAGGAACAACTAGCACATAGGTGCAAAGGGAACCTTTACCTTTATAAAGTATTATAGAGTACTTTTCATACATATTATTGTGCATTCTGTGAGTATTGCAGACCTATCATCTTATTTTTAAAATACATTTGGACTTTCAATAATATAACTATTATGATCTTTTAGAATTTGTTAAAAAGGGTATTTAACAATAATATTCTGGTGCTGGAAAATATCTGCTTGATTCGATTCCTTATCTGCCAGTAATATAATATAATATAACAACAGAGTTGGAAGGGACCTTGGAGGCCTTCTAGTCCAACCCCCTGCCTAGGCAGGAAACCCTACACCATCTCAGTCAGATGGTTATCCAATATTTTCTTAAAAATTTCCAGTGTTGGAGCATTCACAACTTCTGAAGGCAAGTCGTTCCACTTATTAATTGTTCTAACTGTCAGGAAATTTCTCCTTAGTTCTAAGTTGCTTCTTTCCTTGATCAGTTTTCACCCATTGCTTCTTGTTCTACCCTCAGGTGCTTTGGAGAACAGCCCAACTCCCTCTTCTTTGTGGCAACCCCTGAGATATTGGAACACTGCTATCATGTCTCCCCTAAGCCTTCTTTTTATTAAACTAGACATACCCAGTTCCTGCAACCGTTCTTCATATGTTTTAGCCTCCAGTCCCCTAATCATCTTTGTTGCTCTTCTCTGCACTCTTTCTCATATATATATTTCTGACTTTTAATAAAAGTTAGTGCAGTTAGATGCATTTATTCAGGCAGTCACCATGCGTCAACACCTACTCAAAGGAGAGGGGAGGGGAGGGGAGGAAACATTCAACATTAGCATACCTAATTAAAGATGTGGTTCAATCAGTTGAATCAGCTGGGTTAGGGGGAAGAAATCACTATAAAATTGAAAGGATAAATCAGATATATCAATTGATAAGAGATGTAGGATTTTGCCTCATTCTGAGACAAAATATATATTTTGGCTGATGCAGATCAAAATTAATATTGTCTAGATGTATTTAGGCTGTACAAGATGAATAATAGGTGCAATGGTGGGGAAATTAAAAATAGCTACATATTAAAAATAGCTTAGGTGTTTCTCAACATAAAACCAAAACAATGGGGCTACATGCACTTACATGAATATATTAATCTGAGTCTTACCTGAAAAAAAAAATCCTCACTTTTCATTTGTTTGTAAATCCCCAAATAAGCAAAATTTGGGGACCACACGTAGTCAATTTACAACAATTCATTTAGTGACTGTTCAAATTTACAACATCACTGAAAAAAGTGACTTACACCCATTTTTCACACTTATGACCATTGCAGCATCCCCAAATTCAGATGCTTGGCAACTGACCCATATTTATGATGGTTACAGTGTCCCAAGTCATGTGATCATCTTTTGCGACCTTGTAGCAAGCAGTCAATGGGGAAGCCAGATTCACTTAACAATCGTGCTACTAGCTTAACAACTGTAGTGATTCACTTAAAACCACGGCAAGAAAGGTTGTAAAATGTGGCAAAGCTTACTTAACAAGTGTCTCACTTAGGAACATAAATTTTGGGCTCAATCGTAATCATAATTTGAGGACTACCTATAGTAGGTCTCTTTGGAATTTTGAGATCACAATGAGAGTATTCTCAAAAATTGCAGGCCATGGGCTGCTTTATCTATTCATAAAGTAGTTGTTACGATAAGCATACCCAGATTCAAAATTCTCAAATATCAGAAAACACCATGCTGAAGCTTCTCCCCATCTTTTTTGCTAGTTCCTTGGACCGCGTTTTTTCAGCTCAGCTTTGTTATTTTTATGGACAGATGATGATACTTCCAAACAAAGTACTGTGGTGCTGACATTCATGATTCTTGAGAATACGTCATCATTCCTTCCGAGAAATGTGAATACTTCTTCAGAGAAGTATTCAAAATAGTTATCTATGGGGGCATCATGTAGGTAGCTAAAGAAATTAATGTCATTGCTAGGAAATATATTTGATCTGACACAGCTTTTGACTCATAATATGTCTACTAAAATAAATCTCAATGAGTTTGATAGTTGTGGATTGAGTCATTTGCAAAATACAAGTAAAATGACATCTGAAGTCGCTTTAACTAGTTTTGAATGAAACACTGATGAATGTTGCTAAAAAATTCTAAGAACTACAGCAACCTGTGAGAGATAGTAGAACTTCCAGCTCATGACCAGAGTCATAAGGACAACCCTCTATATATCAAATGAACAGAGTTAATGAGCATGGATTATATGCCACAAAATTCTGTTATTCTATCTGCAGCAGAGAAATAGCTCGGAAAATTATGACTACTGATATTAATTTTCAAGGAAATTCAAGCAAATGAGCCATTATCTCAATTCCATAGCCAGAAGTCACTCATCCTATCTCCCTCTTGTGCCTAATATTCCATAATATTACAAAGATGACAATTTAATGCATTAGTAATGTAGACTAATTATAAACAATCTCATTCCTTGGCTCCAAGTCCTAATGGTTTGGAAAGCTTTTTATTGCTTTTGCACGAATAAAAAGATGCCTCAGAAGAAAAGTGGTTATGATGATTTGCCCAAAATTATCTTTCCCTCTCGCCCTTTCTCTCAGATAGACAGACACATACACACACACACACACACACACACACACACACACACACACACACACATCTCCATAGCAAGTGTATCTTAATCTAGGATTTGGCTTGTCCTAGTTTAAAACCTCTTACACATCATCTATTTAATGAAAAGTTGAGTCTAGTATTGACAGGGAATTATTTTGATCAATGACCTTTCACGATTAAGGCAACTGCTTATAGTTTCAGTTTGGGTTTGAGATACGTAAGTATGGCTTCTTCCAATTTTTTCCCCCAAAGTGATAACTTTCTCTGGTTTGCATCCAGACCAGTAGATGACAATTCAAAATCTTGTGTTTTGACATGTGTTTTCAGTTTGGTATAGAATGTTAGCTTTTAGTATTATCACCAACTGCCTACCCATATAGGTATGTGAGTGCAGCTAGCCATTCAACTTTGTAGAACGTTTTACAGTATAGTACTTACAACGTACAACATTCAATTCTTTTTCTGTCTCGTCTATTGTATATGTAGGGAGTTGAAGCTGTTTATTTTTATTTTTTAAACTTCAATCTGCACAGATGATCGATGGGTAGTTGGAGTTGTGCAGTTGTTATGTTTTCTCTAGTGGCTGTGTTGAAGCTGCTGTATTAGGAAACAAATGTACAATATCTAAACATAAAGGCTGGGTTACCTCAGTTTAAAAAGAGGCATGATAGGAGCCACTTTAAATGGATTTCAAAATAGATGATTGGTCTCAAATCTACCCAAATAGTTTCTTTTAAAACAAGTTTGCTATGTTAGTTTTTCAAATTTATTTTATTCTTGTTTGTTTAAAGAAAGCTTTGGAACTTGATGTTTGGCTATAATGCACTTTGCTCACCTAAAACGATGCAGAGAAAATAAAACTACAATGCATAACCTTGTAAATGCTTATAAAATATTTATTTGGGGAGTATGTTACACATCTGCAAATATGCCTAAAAGCTGTGTCTCATAAATATTCAGTTCTTGCAAATGAAGGTTGTTTTATCGGAAAAAAATGGGACAGGAACTTCTGATAGTTTGGTAGCATGGAATATCTTTTATTTTCAGTCCCTGAAGATTGCATATTCTTTTTGCTGCAATGCTTGAGATGACCTTTTTTTCATACATAATCCAGAAGGGTGGAAGGAGACACACCCGTATCTTCTTCTTGTGCACCACTCATGTTTACATTTGGAAAGTCTATTTCCCCCGTGACAAGAAAGACTTTAGGCAGTTTTACTTTTCCATTATATTTCTTCCTGATATTACACTTCTGTCTCTAAGAGACCCAAAATTGCTTTTCAAATTACAATTACTGAATCAGGCATCAATAATAACGAAGAAATCAAAGAGAACTAGAACTCTTCAAGCAATTCCACATCCTGACTATTTAGCTTTTTTTATCATCTGTTTAGTATTTTCTATCAGGAAATGAAAAGATTGTTCCTTCTTTCATATCCTCCAGAGATCGTTAGCTCTTTATATGCATGAATTAATGTATGGAATGTTTGGCAACTACAGCTTTTCAGCCCATCTACTATAGAACATGTTTTACATAGGCAAAAGCTCATAAAAGACATCAAACTGCCAAAAAGAGGGCAGAAGAAATGAAGGAACATTTCATTTTGCAAGTTCCATCATTGGTACATCTGCACAACATCTCCTTTCTTGATGAATGCAGCCAGGACTCTTTTTGGGGGGGAACTATTTTGTATTTACATGATATAACACTACAAGGGGAGGGGCTATGTGGATCATTTGAAGGGATATTTCAGGGGTGAAATTTCGGCCCGATTCGGCCGAACTGGTAGCGATAGCAGTGGGTGGTTCAGAGAACCGGTAGTGACAGCAGCACGAGGCTCCATCTACCTGCCCGGTTGCCGTTACTTCCTGGTTTTAACAAGGAAGTAACCTGTTTTTTACCCTCTGCACTTGCACAGAAGGGTTTGCGCCACATGCACTTCCGAACTGGTAGGAAAGATAAGTAGATTTCAACCTTGGGATATTTACAAAGTGATCAAAATGCCCATAAGAAATCATTGCTGGATTTATATTGAGTGAAGTGGCCTTGTAAATGCAGAAGTCCTCGAAGCAACATAGAACTTCACTCTGAGACTCCTGGCTTAATAGTTTCTTTCTTTCAACATGCTATTTGCTCAAATTTGAAAACACATTCCCCCAAATGTTACAAGAAAAAAGCCTTTATGATCTGATTCCAAACTGGGATCTTATGCTCCAGTGGTTGATAGTTTTTAATTTCCTTAAAGTATGTCCAACTTACAAAAAGATGCCTGTGCTTCTATGTTGCGATTAATAAAAATGTTTTTGAATGTATACTGTTTTGTCTCTAACATAGGAGGGTACATTCAACACTGTTCATTTTTGTAAAGGCCTGTTTTGTAGGAATTGACTAGGTGTTCTTTTGTAAGTCAAAATCAGAAACAATTCGTATATGTTGGGCAAAACTGAACATAATGGTCAGTAGGAAGTGAATTTGGATGATTGTTTATAAAGAAAAACTATTTTAAGCTACAAGCTACAAATTTCCTAGCCATCAAGTATAGTAAGGTTAAAAGGTAACGGTTCCCCTCGCACATACGTGCTAGTAGTTGCCGATTCTAGAGGGCGGTGCTCATCTCTGTTTCAAAGCCGAAGAGCCAGCGCTGTCCCAAAGACGTCTCCATGGTCATGTGGCCGGCATGACTCAATGCCAAAGGCGCACAGAACGCTGTTACCTTCCCACCAAAGGTGGTCCCTATTTTTTCTATTTGCATTTTATTTTTATGAGCTCTTGAAACTGCTAGGTTGGCAGAAGCTGGGACAAGTAACGGGAGCTCACCCCATTACACGGCAGCACTAGGAATTCGAACCGCTGAGCTGCCGACCTTTCGATCGACAAGCTCAACATCCTAGCCCCCGAGCCACCACGTTCTATTTCAAGTATAGTAGTTTCTAATAAATTAAGAAAATTGGTGAGATTTTCATGTCCTTATCCATTATTTCTTTCATTATCTTAGCCGCACTATGGAAACTTTTGCTTACTCTTGAATATTTTTTTTTACAAAGATAGGGAAGACAATATCACAGTATTCATTCTGTAGTGCAAGACTGCAGTTACTGAATGGGCAAGAGAGGAATCTTCAAAGGAATCCATGCATTACTCCTTCCTTCTCAAACCCATATTTACCCCTTGCGCCTTCTTCCTCTCTAAATTTCCAATGTTTTTGGCTATTATATCCTAAACAATCAGGCATTTACAGGTCCTTAAACATCTCTGTTGTGGGGATTGAGGTGGTGTGATTGTCACTTGGAATGCTGAACTAGATTGTCTTTGGCCTTATCCAACAAGGTTTCTGCAATGTTGTTATACTGCATTGTTGCCCATTCTAGTAGGACGATTGGTTTGTGACTTTTGGGCTTTCACTGCTAAGTCTGCAAGGGAAGTGGTCAAGCTACATCTCAAATATGACAATATTACTGACTTTACTTCCATTCATGTAACAAACAAGGCCCAGGGGATGGGCAGGATGTCAATATCACTTCCAGCTTGGTGAATCATTAAAGCTTTTTTTCTGCTTATGTGAATTTTTCCCTTCCATGGCCACAATAGTAAGACTTGGAAATGAGCTGCTCCATGCATTCCAAATTTTGTGAGGTATTTGTTCTAACATTGCTTGATTTGTTTTGAGAGCCAGTTTGGTCTAGTTGTTAAGGCACCAAACTAGAAACCAGGAGACTGTGAATTCTAGTCTCACCTTAGGTACGAAAGCCTTTTGCTCTTTCTCAGCAAAACTCACCTCACTCTATTATTATTGTTGTACGGAAAAAAAGGAGGAGGAATGAACATTAGATATATTGCCAGCCTTGAGTTTTTTTATAAAAATAATGAAGGCAGGATAAACTCCCTAAAATAAGTAAATAAATAAATAAACATCACGTGAGCATGATATTATTCTTTTCTTAAGAGCTTGTTAGACATTTTAATTGTCTAATTTAAAAAAAAAATTGCTTCAGGAAACTTACCCATGTGAACGGAGTGCCAAATATTTAGAACATATATTATAAATCATTGGGTTTCCCGTGGAGTACTGTCATATTGTTAGCTTTAATGTTCTGCGGTCTCTGATCTGAAATCTGTAAAGAAAAGATTGTTTTGTACAAACATATATATTGAACAATTCTCCAAGGATGTGCCTGGTGCTTCCTCTAGGGAAATTTGCTACCAAATAACAAATATACGACATACAAATGCTTTATTTGGAAACTGAAGTTTAACTGTTCATCAGCCATAATGTCTACAATCTTACTGGGAGGATTCTTATTTCAGAATATAACTGGATGCCTTCATAATGCTTCTGAATTATTTCTGATTTGACTTTCCACAATGTGACTTTCAAGTCCACAATTAGGTAGTGATTGTATTTAGTTGACCCTGGCTGAATTCAGAAAGCTAAATGGACTAAAACCTGATTAGTATTATTAGTATTTTGATAGAAGACCACCAGAAAATACCAGGATGATATGCTAGACTGATAAATAAGAAATATATATGTATATCCTGCAACAAGATAATGGGAAACCATTTCTGTATTACAAACCACCATACGGAAAGCAGCAGTAGAGCTCCTGTCCAGAGAGTTTGTTTTTTTAATTAGCCAATTAGATGTATTACTTCTGTATTGATTATTTGCTTTTTTTGTTTCAGATAATGTGCAGGAATAATGCTAAATATTTCAATGGCCTCAAATAAAATAAATATGCCATACTCAAACCCGGTAGAGTTAAGGAAAAGTTATAATGAAATCTCACAGATTAAAAAAGAAGTTTTAAAACACTTTCTTCCATGTTAATATACATCTATACAGCTCTTTTGTTATAGCTTTTTTTTTTTTTGAGAAAAAAAGAATATTATAAACAAATGTACATCTGAGATAGATTTTCTTTTTTAAGCTAAAAGTCAAAAGGTTTTACAAAAGAGAAAAATGTGACCTTCCCCAATTGGCCCTGCTCCCTCTATGGCAGGGGTGTCAAACTCAAGCCTCAGGAGCCAGATCTGGCTGTGGGGTACTTAGATCTGGTCCATGGGGCCACCCTGGAAATAGCGAAGGACCGGCCTGCAGTGCTTCTGTCAGCAAAAATGGGCTCCTGAGCTCCGTTTTCTCTGGCAGAAGGTTACAGGAGGCCATGGCAGCTGAAACGGAGCTCGGGAGCCTGTTTTTGCTGGCAGAATGCTTGGGTGACCACCGGCGCCCCCAACAGGAGTGACTTTGAGCTGGCCATGCTCACCCTGGCCCTCCAAGGTCAAACATGACCCTCATGCAGCCCTCAATGAAATCAAGTTTGGCACCCCTGCTCTATGGGGTTAATGGGAGTTGTACAATACAGTATCTGGAAAGCATCAGTTTGAAAAAAGGATAACGGGATCTCTTAATACAGGTAGTCCCCAACTTACAACTGTTTGTTTAGTGACCATTCAAAGTTACAACGGCACTGATAAAGGAGACTTATGACTATTTTTCACACTTATGACCATTGCAGTATTCCCATGATCACGTGGTCAAAATCCAAGATACTTGGAAACAGACTCATATTGTAATGGTTGAAGTATCCTAGAGTAATGTGATCCCCTTTTGCGACCTTCTGACAAGCTAGAGTCAATGAGGAAGCCAGATTCACTTAACAACCATGTTACTAACTTAACAACTGCACTCACTCATTTAACAACCGTGGCAAGAAAGGTCATAAAATGGGGCAAACTCACTTAACAACTGTCTCACTTAGCAACAGAAATTTTGGACTCAATTGTGGCCGTAAGTGAAAGACTAACTATATTTCCAAAAAGAAAAACAGAAGGGTGACCTATTTATTGCATGTGAAATCTTTGTCCTGTTAAACCTTTAGCTCTCAGTTTTATTTAACAAACACAGGTTGCAAATACATTATTTTTTGTAAGTTGACAAAAACTGATAAATTAAAAAACCAAAAATAGGATAATAAAAAAATGTCATAGGATCTCGCCGTTCGTTGTTTATTTCTTCTAAATAATCCAATGCTTGCATTTATCTGATTAATTTACAAATCAGTTAAAACAATATACTATCAAAAACATGCATATTTAATCATGAAGATTTGGCAAGCACTCAGTGTCTGGTTTGTACATTAAAACACAGATTAGCGCCTTAATAGAAAGTCAGCTGTAACAATTAATTATCTGACACTCATATCAAGACAATTTGAATCTCACCTACTGTGTCAACTGTTTTGTTATTATCATCTCTGCACTTCTTTTTAGAAAAATAGATGTAAACAAGTATAAAAGTGCTTTTAAATGATTACAGAATGGTGAGATGGCTTTACCAGTTTGGTTTTCAGTTCATTAACTGTTGTATTATCTCACTGTATTGCAGTGAAAATGATACCGGCAATACATTAAAATCTAGCAAAAGATAAAGATCAACCACAGCCATAACAATAATGAAGGCAGCACATAGGAATTAAAATGGCACCAAAACAACGACATGAGATTCTTTTTTTAAAAAGTGGGGGGGGGAGTTAATAGAGCACTTTTAAATGTTTCCAACTTCTTTTTACACAGCAAGAATGAATAAAAACTCTCAGAGATGCTGAAAGCAATTCAAAGGCCACTGCATGTAATACGTTATATATTTCATAAACCAACCTTGAGAGTCTGTCTTACAGTTTGTAGGCAAGACATTCAAATGAATGCAGAGGCTGACTTTCATGACCAGATAGCAATAAAACAATGTTCCCTCTGCTACCAAATGTTATTTTTCTTTCAGATCCATATGCCTCTTCTCTGATTGCTATTTTCCCATTCCTTATTTTCCTTTCAATCTTTTTTAAACAAATATGAATTCTCTTTGAAGCTCCCTCATAATTTCACTAGTACATTCCAGAAATAATCTAAATACTCGTTAAAAACAGTCTGTCCCAGGGACCTAATCATTTTTGCTGGAACATATACCTTTCTTGTAATTTCACGTGTGTTCCATTCCAGAAATACATCTAAATACTGGTTTAAAAGATAGCCTGTCCCAAGGACATGATGTTTTTATTTGGTGGAACATATAAGCTTTTCATTCACTAACTCTCATGAAATCTTACTTAATTTCTCTTCAGCATGGGAAATGCCACAAAAACCCTTGAGAATGTTTACAAAGTGGGGAAAAAAACTGTTCATGTGAAGCTTCTCCTATGAAACCAGATGAGCCTCTAAACACACTGGAATTTTAAAGAAAGATTACAGACAGCAAAGAACAGCCCAAATGATGAAGGGGAAAAAATACTGGAGGGGTCTTTACCAAAGTTTGTTACCAACAAAACGGCCTATCTGTTGAATACTCACTAAACATGTCTAGATTCTGAAAAAAATACTGGAAATAGATTTTTGTCAGAGTATATTCATGAACTGGAATAGGACATGACAGCTGGGTCAGCCAATGAGGTCTGTTTGGAAACTGAAACATAGTGTTTGTTTGTATGGGGCCATAAGAGACAGTTTGAAGTCTGGGAATGGCTTAGACTTGCTGAAATATATATAAGAGTTGGTTTGGCCTCTAATGAGATCGTCTGTACAATATATTAGCCTCTGTACAATATATTAGCCTCTGTATCTCTCTACTCTGTAATTACTTGCTTCTATGAATATTGCTTCTGTGTTCCCAATATTGTATGCTGAATTCTCTTATTTGATATTGTATATAAAGAAGTTTCTTACGTAATTTGAATCCTGATGAAGTTCATTTAATTGTGTCCGTTCCGTGCACCTTTGGTGTTGAGTCATGCCAGCCACATGACCACGGAGACGTCTTCGGACAGCGCTGGCTCTTTGGCTTTGAAACGGAGATGAGCACCGCCCACTAGAGTCGGCAACAACTAGCATGTATGTGCGAGGGGAACCTTAACCTTTACCTATTATGTAAAGAGAAAATACTGGGAAGAGAAATACTGCTTTTTTCAGGCTAGTGCATTAATTTCAAAGCTTTTAGTACAGTCATTATTCCACTTCTATTGCCATATGTGCTGATTTGATTTCTATTGGATATAAAAGAAGAGTGGTTAACCACATTCAAAATTAGTCTTTCTACAGAGTCAAAGAGCAGGATAGCATCTTTTGTCATTTACCAAAGCTGAACAAATGTACTCAATATACAGTAGATGGCCAGATAGTATCTTAAGCAAGGAGGAGCAGAGGGTAGCCATCTGGAGCCCACATTTTTTAGCAAACACATTCCTGGTACCATTGTGCTGGGGTGGCGCACTGGTTAGAATACAGTACTGCAGGGCTAACTCACTGCTCATTTCAGGAGTTTGATTCTGAATGGCTCAAGCTTGACTCAGCCTTCCATCCTTCTGAGGTCAGTAAAATGGGGACCTCAGTGTTGAGACAGTAATGAAGTATTTCTAAGATCAAATGGAAAGGTGTAGAATTGGAGGTACCTGCCAAATAGTAGTATCTATGAGAGGGATCTTGGAGTCCTAGTGAACAATCATTTATATATCAGCCAGCGATATCCTGCAGACTCCAAAAAACGCTAACACAGTCTTAGGCTGCATTAACAAGAAGGATACAATCAAAATCGCCTGAAGATTATTTACAATGCCTTGGTAAGACCACACTTGGAATATTGCATCCAGGTTTTCATCATGATATGAAGCAGATGTTGAGACTCTAGAAAAATACAGAAAAAAGCAACAAAGATGATTAGGAAACCAGAGTCTAAATCATATGAGAAGCAGTTGCAGGAATTGGATATGTTGCAGGAATTGGATTCTTCTGCGCATGCGCGAAATGGAGGCATCTTGATTTCTCCGAGAAATGGTGGCTTAGAGATCCTGTTTAATAAGGCGCCTGGACTTGCCGCCGGGTCGGTTCTGCCCCCTGACTCGATGTCTGAATGTCTCAGCGACCGAATGAGACCTTTGGGCCTCGGGAAAAATCTTCGGTCGCTGAGAATTGAGTCGGGGAGGCGAGCGGCGTATGGCGGCATCCATTTTGGGCGCGTGGGGTGGCGTCTCAGCCTAGCCAGTCCCAGCCTTGCCAGTTCCGTTCCGTTCCAGCCGCAACGAAAGGCCGGGAGCCGAAGGCCGCAACAAAAGGTCTGTTTGTTGGCTGGGGGCTTCCTGGCTGGAGGCTTCCTGGCTGGGGGCTTCCTGGCAACGGCGGTTCTTATCAGGCTTTTCCATCAGTGCGTGGGGGCGGCGTTTTCAATCTGGCCTGCCCCAGCGTCCCAGCCTGTGTCAGCATTCCGGCCTAGCATCCCGGGTCGGCCTGTTCCAGCTTGCCCCAGCCTGCCTTAGCCATTTTGGCTTGGATTTTGTCTGCTGCCAGGCGGCTTTCTGGCAGAGGCGGCTGTCCATTGTTTTCTTATCTTCCCAGCTGAGTAGTCACCTATCAGCGGGGGGGGGGGGGTTTCTCCTACAGCCAATAAGGTCTTCCTTCACCAGCTGGGATTTTCCAATGGCGGCGGCTACAATTTTCCAGTGACAGCGGTTCCTTCTGCGGCGTTTCTTGTCGCCTTGGCCGTTCTCTGTTGACTTTTGGAATTCTTGGCTGCCCGGACAATTCTGACCTTGCCTGAGGACATTGGTGGGGAGGATAGAGGTGGATGTAATCCTTGGGGATGAAATCTGGCTGGAATGTGCTGGAATGCCTAAGATGGGGCTGTGCCATGTGGAGGGATGGAGTGATGGAGGTGATAACGGAACTGGAGGGACGAGGGAGATATATTCTGCGGGCTACGTCAACCCCTATTATGGTCCGGGTCATCGTGGTCCTGTGTGCTTTGAACTGGTCTGTGATTATCATCTATCAGACTATTTATTTTATTCGACTATTGCCAGGGCTTTGCCTTGGAAGACTGATTGTCGAACTTTTTTCCATCCTGCACCAGGCCCTAAATGGATTAATGGATCTCAATTAAGCTGAGATAGTTTTATTTGTCATCTTTATTGAGCAGGGTCAATGCCACCTCTTGCTGCCTATTCTCTATGAGATATTCACCTTTCAAACTTCTTCGCTTGCGAGATTCCCCCACCTCACAAGAATGGCCCTCCACGTTATCGAGGGCCTGCCTTAATGAAGGGTCTTGGGACCCAGAGAGGTGGCATGCGTCTAAGAAGAATCTTTGGGGATTTCTAAATAAGTTTTTAACTAAGGGTTTTTTAAAGGGGGGGAGGGTAAGGACGGGTGGGGGGTATACCCATCGGGGAGGTTGCCAAGTCCAGTGTGTGTTCGCGGCGTTAAGGTAACAGGTCCGAAGGTGACGGGGGAGGGTTCTGTTCCAGTCCATCAGGGTTGTTCTATCAATACGGTAAGTGGGAGAGGCAGATATGGTGGAAGGGGGGGCATATCAGGTTTTGGGGGTACGCCCTCGCTATTTGAGAGCGATCACGTGCTCCGGCCCCCCAGATTTTTCCCGTTCCCCGAGTGGCCAGAGTACTCAGGACTTGGGCCTCCAGCTAATGTTATGCAATGCAAGGTCCGTGGTTAACAAAGACCCCCTGATTTCAGATCTAATTCAGGAGGGGACCACGGACGTTATGGGCATTACGGAGACCTGGTTGGGCACGGAAGGGGGGGGGTCCCCCTAGTGGAGATGTGCCCACCAGGTTTCCGAGCATTCCATCAGCCAAGGGCCCAAGGTAGGGGTGGGGGGTGGCGGTCATTATCAAAGAAAGCCTGGAACCGAGGGAGACCACTGTGCCTCAGATAGCTGGTTGTTAATCCCTCTATGTGAAGTGGGGTCGTAGGACTCAGGTGGGCTTGTTGATCATGTACCTGGCTCCTTGCTGCATGACAAAAGCCCTGCCCGAGCTGTTGGAGTTGCTGGCTGGGTTGGCAGTTGAAACCCCTAGACTGTTGGCTGCCTGTTGTCTTCTGGGTGCACTTCAAGGTATTGGTTACCACCTTTAAAGCGCTCCATGGCTTAGGACCGGGATATCTACGGGACCGCCTACTGCCATCTTGTATCTCCCAGCGACCTGTGCGTTCTCACAGAGAGGGACTCCTTAGGGTGCCGTCAGCCAAGCAATGTCGACTGGCGGCCCCCAAGGGAAGAGCCTTCTCTGTGGGGGCTCCTACCCTGTGGAACGAGCTTCCCCCTGGACTCCGACAAATACCTGACCTCCGGACCTTTCGCTGTGAACTTAAGACTTATTTGTTTCGTCTTGCTGGACTGGCTTGAATTTTAATTTTAATTTTTTAGCTGATTTTATGGGGTTTTAATTTTTATTAATTTTTAGGGTTACTTGTATTTTAATATTGGGCCAAATTTAATAAGTTTTTTAATGTTTGTTTTTAATATTGTATGTATTGCTGTATTTTTATTTTGGCTCTAAACCGCCCTGAGTCCTTCGGGAGAAGGGCGGTATACAAATTAAAATATTATTATTATTATTATTATTATTATTATTATTATTATTATTATTATTATTATTATTATTATTATTATTATTATTATTATTTCTACTTTAATGAAAAGAAGGACTAGGGGTGACATGATAGCAGTGTTCCAATATCTAAGGGGGTGCCACAAGATCAACCTATTCTCCAAAGCACCTGGCAATGTATGGAAACTAATCAAGGAAAAACCCAGCCTAGAACTAAGGAGAAATCTCCTGATAGTTAGAACAATTAATCAATGGAATGGTTGGCCTTCAGAAGTCATGGGTGGTCTATCACTGGAGGTTTTTTAAGAAGAGATTGGACAGCCATTTGTTTGAAATGATATAGGGTCTCCTGCTTCAGCAGGAGGTTGGACTAGAAGACCTCCATGATACCTTCAAACTCTGTTATTCTGTCAAGAATTCATCAGCTGATAGTAACACTGTAAAGAAATACTGGCATGTACAATTGCATGAACACGAATTCCTCAGGAGCAATTTGCATTTCATTTCTCATGAACTATGATAATATTTTTCAGTGGTGGTATCATCAGTAGCCAACTGTTCAATGGCCAATTTTTATAAGGCTTGTATAGACCAACATTCTTATTTAATATTGGAAGAGATGCTCCTGGAGCTAACTACCCATTGAATAGAATAGAATAGAATAGAATAGAATAGAATAGAATAGAATAGAATAGAATAGAATAGAATAGAATAGAATAGAATAGAATTCTTTATTAGCCAAGTGTGATTGGATACACAAGGAATTTGTCTTGGTGCATATGCTCTCAGTGTACATAAAAGAAAAGATACGTTCATCAAGAATCATAAGGTACAACACTTAATGATAGTCATAGGGTACAAATAAGCAATCAGGAAACAATCAATATAAATATAAATTGTAAGGATACAAGCAACACAGTCATACAGTCATAAGTGGAAGGAGATGGGTGATGGGAACGTTGAAAAGATTAATAGTAGTGCAGATTTAGTAAATAGTTTGACAGTGTTGAGGAAATTATTTGTTTAGCAGAGTGATGTTGTTTGGGAAAAAACTGTTCTTGTGTCTAGTTGTTCTGGTGTGCAATTCTCTGTAGCGTCACTTTGAGGATAGAGTTGAAACAATTTATGTCCAGGATGTGAAGGGTCTGTAAATATTTTCACAGCCCTCTTTTTGACTAGTGCAGTATACAGGTCCTCAATGGAAGGCAGGTTGGTAGTGATTGTTTTTTCTGCAGTTCTAATTATCTAATCATTGTGATAAGCTATTATCACTCCAAGCAAACTATCACTATATCCTAGCTGTGAAATATTCCCAGGCTTTGAATAAATTGTCTGATACATCCTCCAGAATAAAAAGAGCTAAAACTCTTTCATCTTGATTCAAACGTAAGTAAAAATATCTTTCTTACTCTCTCTGAAAACTCTTATGCAGTTTTCAGCTATGTTGGAAATAGTCAATAGAAAGACAAATGTCCAAAATGTATCAAGAGATCAGTCCGGAAGTTAAAATAAATAACAATCATAACTAAGAAAAATGCAGCAACTTTGATTTTTTCCCCAAATGAGTGAGCCAACAGCCCTCATTTTAATAAAGTAAAGGTTATTGCCATATCTAGAAGAAATTGATTTTATATAAGTATTCTTTCCCTTTATCTTGAACTTTCTAGCACAATCAATTTTATTGGATGATTATGAGATTTAGCATGGCATGAAAGGTGAAAGAAGGAAAGGATAATGGAAATGGAAATTCTGTCCATGTTATTTATGAATTTATAGAGCCCATCATGTTATTGTCTGTAGGCTAATAGAAGAGATCTACAAGTAGTCCTCGACACAATTGGGACTTTGCTAAGAAAGGTAGCTGTTAAGTGATTTGCACCCAGCTTTACAACCTCTTTTGGCCATGGTTGTTAAGTGAATTACTGCAGTTCTTAGTGAATCATGTCGTCATTAAGGAAATCTGGTTTCCCCCACTGACTGCTTATTGGAAACCACCTGGGAAGGTTGCAAAGAGTGATCATATGTCCTTGGGATGCCTTGTAAATGCATGCGAATAAAAGCAAAGTCAAGGGGGGGGGGAAAGCTGTATTCACTTAATGACTGCAATTTATTTCAACAATGCAGTAATTCACTTGTGGCAAAAATGTTGTAAAATCAAGTATGACTCACTTAACAATCACCTTGCTTAGCAATGAAAATTTTTGTCTCAATTGTGGTCATAGATCAGAGACTAACAAAGATGCACACACATACTAACAAACAGATACACACACACACACACCGAGAAAGAGAGGGAGGGAGGGAGGGAGGGAGTAGAGAAAGAAAGTGAGAGTCTCATTTGCCTTTCTTTATGTGACATTATAATCTTTATTATTTATTTACCAATCTCTTTCCAGCTCAGTAATAGTAATCTTAAAGTGGAATCCCAGCCATGTACAACTTTAAAAAAAAACTAACAGCCCTGAACCATAGATACATCTGTGCACTATGTGGAATATTCCATGATCCATGCTGCTATTAAGCCTTCCATGATCTTTTTCCTATGTAGATGTTCATAGGTAGGTGAAACCCAATTAGAACGTTTGTTGTTATTGTCTATGGAGATTCTCAGTGATCCAGGTCATGGTTGTTCCAAAGGTGCTTTTTCAAGAGGCAACTGGACTTTCTGGTTTTTTCTTTTTTTGTTCCACTTCTCATCCAAGAGCTGAAGAAGCTTCTTAGATGAGAAGTGAAACATCTTGAAAAAAAAAATAAAGAAGTCCAATTGCCATTTGAAAAAGTACTTTCATTGTTGATGAAAGTTGGTGATTCATTGTTAGCATTTTTGCTTTGAGATGTTTGTTTTGCCACCCTACACATTATTTTGCACTACTTTTGTCATTCTCTTGTGTAGCCATAAGATCAAAGAGAGATCCTCTTCCAACACTCCAGTCTACATGGGATTAGTTTTCACAAATTTTCTACTATGCATATATACATACACTGCAGAGTTTAATTAGCCAGAACTTGTGTCTTTACTACATTTATCTCTTCTGCAATCTCTTTTTCAAACCAATTTAAATAATATGACAATTATTAGCTTAGAATAGAAATAATTGAATGCAAACTAACAGAAAGAGTTATGCACATTTCTATATCTTGCTTACATCTTCATAGAAATTAAAAGCTGTAGGCGAATACATCTTTGAACTTCAATTAAGATTTCATATTGTTAAGAGGCTGGTCTGCTTAGCTTGTCATCTTGGTTATCTGGAGGAAGGCATGCAAATTATGACTAATTGCTAAAATTCACTTCTTTGTCTCCTCTAACACTCTATGTGGAGTCACGCAGCAGCTGTTGTTGCTGTATAGAGCCTCTACATTTGACTTTGAGAGCCTAATAAACTGAGCAATTGTCTTTACCCATTGCAAATGTATTTTTAAATAGAAGCAATCACATCTGAGAGATGTTAAAATATGAATGAAAATGGATTAGTATATTTAGAATTACATGTCACTGCTATAATATATTTCGTCTACCAGCAATAAAATAAAAATTTAGGCCAGGTTTCATAAAATTACCATCTTTTGCTAGCAAATCTCAAAATATATTTGCTAATCAAAATGTTGATCACAATATATAATAAGGAAAGTAATGGATGTCAGGTTACTATGAAGAGATGGGAGAGATGCAGGTAGATTTGTAAGCCACAGACAGAATTCTTTTCTGGCTTGGGTCAAAATATAATTAAATGGAGAATTTTAGGTCCTAAAAATTGACTGCTGAAATGGACTTTAGGGAGATCCAGGTCTCATGTGGGAGAATTTTGCTAGAATCCCTGAACAGAATACTATTACTACATTCCAACATCCACGTTCCATAGTTTTAGAATTAATTTTATATCTATTATTTATCTTTATGGGTTTGATGATTTGTGGGTAGATTATGGAAAGAAAGAAGTTATGATGTAACTTCAGAGAGAGGGGATAAAATTTGAATGCATTTATAACTGCTGTGAAGGAGAACAAAAATCATTTCTTTATATTTTGTCTTTCTCTTTGTTTTCTGTTTTTCTCCTTTCTCTTTCATCTCCTCATTCTTTTTTTCACCACCTTTCTTTTACTTTCCTTTATTTTCTTTTTCATATTAATGTTTTGATTCTGATAAAAACTTTTTTTAATAAAAATTAATTTAGAAAACTTGATGGGACACATTTGCATGTACTGGCATTTACACACAAACATAAAATAAATAAAAAGATTTGCATACACTTTGCAAGGGATAACTGATTGGCACGTATGGCAGTTCTAATAATTCATAAAGCTCAGTTCCTTTGAATTGAGTTTAGCCTTTTGTTACCAACTTCCATACACTTTTAGGTTGCTCTTGTGGGACAAAATGAATGGTTTGTCTCCACACCAAAAAGCATTGTAAGTTCTGATTTCAGAGAAAGGGCACTATGGATGTACATTACTTTTGCCTTTTTCTAGGATTTTTTTAAAACTTTAAACCAGTCTTGCCCACATTCCTGAAACTATTTATTTGCCATTTCTCCCTCCATATATGCTCTATTCTTTGTAAGATGTCAAGCAAACCATCATCTGAGGATTTATGCAATAGGAAGATAATGTTCATACAACTCCCTTCTTCAGTAAAGGTAAATACATCAATCTTTTCAATCTCTTGGCCACACAGAAGTCTTGTTCCATATTTGTTGACATAAAGCAGTTAGCCTCTTCTCATGTGGTTTTAAACAGCTGATTGAAATTTCATACTCAGTCAGTATTTTTTTATTTGATGCATGGTTCATTGCTTTGTTTGCCTTGTTTTATAGTGGATTGGATTCTCGAATTGATCTTGTCTCTGCAAATGTTTCCATTGCTCCATAATCCCATTTGTAAACGGACTTCTGTCAGTATGGCTAACTGCAAGGTCTGAAAGTAACTTGGATTCTGCCCCCCTCCAAAAAAAAAAAAAGGATTGTTTTCTGCTTCAATTTTTACAGTGCTTCTTACTTGTACCCCAAAACTCCGCAGGTTCTCTTTAAATCTGTTCCTTACATTGATCTTACGATTTTTTTGACACATATAGTATCTTAAATCTTCTAACTTTAATCTGTATAATTGATAAACATAATTCATAGTCTTAATATCTCAACTCTGGACTGAATATGTGAACTATTCTTGTTCATCTAAATCAGGGGTGGGCTGTTGGGGGCTCACAAGGGTAACAACCTCTAGCAACCTCTAGCTAAGATTCTGTGCAGTTCGGAGAACCCCCAAATCTCACTCCTGGCTGGTCCCGCACAGCCCTCCCCTCCCAGGAGTCCCCACGTGGCCTGTTTTGGCTGCAGGTAAGAGCAGGGCGTGCGGAGGCTCAGGGAGGATGAAAAATGGGCCTACCAGAAGTTCAGGAAGAGGGCCTCCAGAGCCAGAGGAGGCTGTTTTCACCCTCCCAGAGGCTTGAAGAAAGCCTCCGGAGCTCAGGGAGGGCAAAAATGCCCCCTTCCGTCGTGGTGCAGGAGGCCAATAGGCCATGCTTACCATGGCCACGCCCACCCAGCAACCAGGGAGAGAACCCCTTGCTAAAATTTTTGAAGTCCATCCCTGATCTAAAATACATAATATGCTTCAGTTCCATTTTTATGACATCAAATCCTCCTTGGTTCATGCTTATCTTTCAACTGTTCTTTTTAAACCAAAGAACTCTTCTTTAAGTACTATAGTTCCAAAAAGGATTACATTTCAGTTTGGTTGTATCATCACTTCCAATTTTACTCATGAAGATCTGATATTTTTCCTGAGGAACTAGAGCTTTCTTAGCAGGAGTTCTCATTATCCAACACCCAATGTTTTAGTGCCTACGCAACTTTTGTCACAACGATAAATAAGTGATTTATTATAATTTTCTTCTATGTATGATTTCAAAGTTCCTAGGAAGGTGGGCTCTCTCATTTATGGCTGTGAACTTTTCTTACACTGCTGAAAATTACCTTGACCTTTTGCTTCACTTCATTCTCCTCTATGGATTTTACAAAAAAGAGTGATCCTACCAAGAGATCACATTATTTTCAGGGTCACTGGAGCTATTAAGGCTTCCAGCCACAACAAGGTGGTAATTCTCTGGCAGGATTCTAGCCATATTGGCAGACAAATTTCCCATGAGAATTGGCAGCATAAAGATACGATAAGCTAATAAATTAACATAATATGCCAATTAAATAAACACAACTATCATTAGAAGTCTCCAGATAGTGTTCTAACTAACTGGTCAGTCCTGAGATGCTGACAATTTACAAAGACTGTAGAGTGATCATTTTAGAGCTAAACTCATGGGTCCTGGTTAGGTTAAAAATTTGCTAGTCAAATAGACATCTGCATATATTTGCAATTCCACGGGAGCAACCTCTTTTCAGTAGTGGACAGTGAATAAGACAACTGGGTACTTGCTGCCTTTCTCAAAACCAAATTCATTTTACAACCAAATTTATGCCAATCCCAAATTTAAAACAAAAACTAACTCTTTACCATCAATATGGCTAGAGCACTAGGCTTCACGTTATAAAAGTAGGAATTTTTCAAATAATGTACAGAATAAACATAACAGGAAGAAAAAGAATTAAAGAATTTAATCTGCATGAGAATGCTTCAAATGAGATTTTATGAAATATTAAAAATACAGAACAGAATGACATAGCAGCATGAGTTAAATAACATAACATAACATAATAACAGAGTTGGAAGGGACCTTGGAGATCTTCTAGTCCAACCCCCTGCCGAGGCAGGAAACCCTACACCATTTCAGACAAATGGCTATCCAACATTTTCTTAAACATTTCCAGTGTTGGTGCATTCACAACTTCTGCAGGCAAATTATTCCACTTATTGATTGTGGAATATGGAAAGGCTTTCTCAGTAACATTGCTCAAGTACCATGTTTCCCCGAATATATGACCCTTTCTTATATTTTTTTGAACCCCAAAATAAGTACTTGGCCTTATTTTCGGGGAGGTCTTATTATTTTAGGGCACATGGAACAAGATGGGGCTCCTCTTGCCATCTTACCTGATTTCCAGCTCTGTATTTAAATATTTTCAGAGAGGGCTTATTTTCAGGGGGGAGGCTTATTTTAGTGCATGTGCTCAAAAGCCCAATTGGGCTTATTATCAGGGGATGCCTTATTTTCAGGGAAACAGGGTATTAGACAAATTCCTTGAATGTTCCTATCATGTAATCAATCAATCAATCAATCAATCATACATACATACATACATACACAATCTGTTTCTTCAATTTATGGAATTTATCATCAACAGAATAAAATAAACACAATCATAAAGTAACAGCTTTAAATTTAGATTTCCTGGAAACAGCAAAAAAAAAAAATAATTTTAACTTTTTCTACTTTCCATATCTAATTATTTTTTTATCACACCAAGGCATTTGGTTCAGGAATTCAACTTATTGGGAGATATGGAAGACAGTTAATTTGCCAACTGTAGCCATTATATAATAACCTCCTATTTACTTGCATTTGCTTTTTAAGAAAACCTTCACATCTATTAACCATCAGTGAAATAGCTTCTCTACATTAGTGTAAAATAATTATATTATTATTTTGAATAGATGTTGCTAGCACTATGGTGGTAAAATTGGATAAATTTTGTGTTGCTCTAATATATTCTATGTATTTTATGCTATAGAATATTTACAGTGGTATGACTGAAGCACCATAAAAGAACTTGAAATAAATAAACAAAACAATACAAAACAGTGCCATTGCTTGTTGGTGGTATAAGGTGCTCACTTTGTGTATTGAATTCATTGTAGCTATTATACGTTAATCACATTTCTCTTATGCTACAATATTACAATATCTGCCTGTAACTTATGATTGCAGATGTGGAGAAAATTTAATTCTAAAAAAGAAATAATGTGCTTCTATAATCATCATCATCTGGTATTATCATCTGCAAAAACTAAACTTAGCATTTTGTGGCATATTAACATAACATAACATAACATCAGAGTTGGAAGGGACCTTGGAGGCCTTCTAGTCCAACCCCCTGCCCAGGCAGGAAACCCTACACCATCTCAGTCAGATGGTTATCCAACATTTTCTTAAAAATTTCCAGTGTTGGAGCATTCACAACTTCTGAAGGCAAGTTGTTCCACTTATTAATTGTTCTAACTGTCAGGAAATTTCTCCTTAGTTCTAAGTTGCTTCTTTCCTTGATCAGTTTCCACCCATTGCTTCTTGTTCTACCCTCAGGTGCTCTGGAGAACAGCCCAACTCCCACTTCTCTGTGGCAGCCCCTGAGATATTGGAACACTGCTATCATGTCTCCCCTGGTCCTTCTTTTGTTAAACTAGACATACCCAGTTCCTGCAACCGTTCTTCATATGTTTTATCCTCCAGTCCCTAATCATCTTTGTTGCTCTTCTCTGCACTCTTTCTAGAGTCTCAACATCTTTTTACATCGTGGCGACCAAAACTGGATGCAATATTCCAAGTGTGGCCTTACCAAGGCATTATAAAGTGGTACTAACACTTCACGTGATCTTGATTCTATCCTCTGTTTATGCAGCCCAGAACTGTGTTGGCTTTTTAACAGCTGCTGCACACTGCTGGCTCATATCTAAATGGTTATCCACTAGGACTCCAAGATCCCTCTCACACGTACTACTATTGAGCAAGGTACCACATATACGGTACTGGTGCATTTTGTTTTTGGCCTAAATGTAGAACCTTACTTTTTCACTGTTGAATTTCATTTTGTTAGATAGCGCCCAATGTTCAAGTCTGTCAAGATCTTTCTGTAACTTGAGCCTATCTTCTGGAGTGTTGGCTATTCCTGCCAGCTTGGTGTCATCTGCAAATTTGATGAGTTCCCCATCTATCCCCTCGTCCAAGTCATTGATGAAGATGTTGAAGAGTACTGGGCCTAAAACAGAGCCTTGGGGTACTCCACTGCATACTTCCCTCCATGTGGATGTAGTTCCGTTGAGGACTACACGTTGAGTGCGGTTGGTCAGCCAGTTACGAATCCATCTGGTGGTGGTGCTGTCTAACCCACATTTTTCTACTTTATCTAGTAGTAGGTTATGGTCTACTTTATCAAATGCTTTACTGAAGTCCAAGTAAATTATATCAACAGCATTCCTCTGGTCTACGCATTTTGTCATTTTGTCAAAGAATGCGATAAGATTAGTCTGGCATGATCTGTTTTGATATTGAAGACTGACTATTGATAATGATTGCATATCAATATAAATGGAATCCTGAGCCAATCATTTTGCAAACAATATCAATTGAAAACAAAAATGTAGATGTTTACAGTTCCGTGAAATGGTGCTTTTACTGTTATTTTCATGTGTCATTGTAGTTAATTTCCCTGCTTGTAAATGCTCAGAAGAACAAATTTCATTTTTGGTTTGACTGCACTAAATAAGGGTAAGCAGCTGTGAGCCTCAAAGAATTTGGCTGCATGCAGGGTTATTTTTACAAGTCCGTGTCATTTCTTCTAAAATTTGTCATAAGATGATGCTTAGAGAAGAAATCCTAAGTAACAAAAGATTATAAAATAGTAGGAAAAGTATAAATACTCTATTGCAGATACACAATATGTGTAAGAGTAACGCTGTGTAGAGGGGAAGATATGATGGAAGTTCTGGGTGGTAGTGGCATAAAGGATGGAGAATATATAATAATTACAACCTTGGGAATGAACTAATGAAAACTAGCTAAACAGAATCTTTTCATGCTATGGAGATAATTATGTCAACGTTTCCTATGTCAACTTTTCCCATGATAAAGGGTCCTTTGAGGCCATTATGCTGTGAGTGAAATGTAGAAAATATGTCTCCTTTCTTCACTCACTGTAAGCCAGTCACCTCCAACCTGGACACTCTCTAGATCAGGGGTCTCTAACTTTGGCAACTTTAAGCCTGGAGGACTTCAACTCCCAGAATTCCCCCAGCCAGCAATTCTGGGAATTGAAATCCTCCAAGCTTAAAGTAGCCAAGATTGGAGATCCCTGATCTGGATTTCAACTCTCCAAATTCCCCACAATGCTTGCTGTGGGATTATCTGTTATAACTTTATAACTATAAATTATTCGGTTTGGATAAAGATTGTCAAAAGCTGTTTGACCATTGAGGTGCACTGTTCAGAAATGTTGATCTCATTGCCTCCTTTCAAAAATATATCACAACAAAATATACTGCATGTTAAATATATAACCATTTGCTATCTTTCTGTAAAGCAGGGGTGGCAAACTGGCAGCCCACAGGCCAGATATGTCACACACAGGCCACACCCCCAGGTCCACGAAGGGAAAAAAGTCACAAAATGTCATATGATGGCAACATGACACCAGTTTGACACCTGTGTTATAAAGCCTAAATTTTTTTTGTAAAAGAATAGCTGAGACAATATCTCCATACAAAGCTTGAGAAAGTTACAGCTTGAACGCTATCAGAAAAATCCACTATCCATAATACACTGAAGATAGTTTCACCAATAGTCTAAAGTCCTACCAAAAGAAAGAAAGACACATCCAAGCCAATGACACTTACTTTGTCTGATTTCTCATTAAATTCCCTCTATAATATATTACTGAGTGTCCAATGTTTGAGAAACACATTTCTTTCTGATCAAGTACTGTCAAGTTAGTATAGACTCAACAACAACATAAATAGGTTGTCTATAAAGTGATCTGTCTTCAGCTCAGCTTTTAGATATTTGACTGTTACATTTATTGTTCATATAAATGAATTGATTATTAAACCTGGTTTTAAATAAAGGTCTAGTCCAGGGGTCTGCAAACTTGACTCTTTTAAGACTTGTGGACTTCAACTCCCAGAATTCCTCAGCCGGCAAAGCTGGGAGTTGAAGTCCACAAGTCTTAAAAGAGCCAAGTTTGTAGACCCTGGTCTAGTCCATACTGACTATTCAGTCTGACTTTTGCTAAAGATCTACATTGTTGTTTAAACAGTTTTAATTCAAGGCTGGAGAACTTGAATATAACAGTTGGGTAACCCTGCTGAGGTTCATCTTAATCCAGCATTTTGTTTTTCACAGTGATGAACTATACAACTCTGGACTGCTCACAAGCATAAAATGGAAAAATAACCCTTTGCTCCCTATTCCTTGGAGTGCATCTTTGGAAGCATGGTGGCCCTGACCTAGAAAAACCAAGAGTTTTTAAATTGAATAGCCCTTATTAGGCTTGCCCATGAATTAATCTAGTTCATTTTTTTTAAGCCATCCATGTTAATCTTCTTTTATAATAGATTGCACTGGTTAATTGTGCATTATCTGAAGACATTATTTGTAAGAAGTCTCCAAACAGATATGGAGGGCCTTTTGATTTCATTTCAATTTAGCTCATTTATATTGTTCGGGATCAAAATGCATGACACATGTCTTTTCTTGCTAAGCTAAAACTTGTTCTGGTGTTGTTTTTGAAACAGAAAATAAGTTCTAGCCACAGACTCTGTGGTCCCTTTAACAGATCTGTCATTTATCTTCAAAGGCTATTTCCTTGTGTTTGATCTCACCAGGTAGGGAAGAAGCAATAATACTTATCATATTAAAAGGATTTAATGAACGGAGGTGAAAAGTATTCTGTCTGGGTAAAAGAGATTTCATTTATGAACTGCAGACAATCCTGATTTTAATTATTATTGAGACTCCCTTGTAAACAAATACCCTCGAGACTTACCAGGCATTGTAAGTCACTTTCTACAACATTTATTGATATTAAAAGGTTGAATAGCAGCCTTGCTCAGAATTGTTTTAAAACATGCCCTCCCAAAGTGCTTGGATTCCACAGACTTTCAAGAAACCACTTCTCGGCTAGCTCAGCCACAGTTGTGTTAGACGCCAGGAGAAGAAACAAGCCAACTTGGTTTTCTCTCCGATAGTGACTTCATTTATTGGGTCTGCTACAAACTGGGTCCCAGTACTAGTCGAGGTTTCTCTGTACAAAGTCAGCACTGAGAGCTTCTGCCTGCTCCTTTTTAAACATCCCGCGCTGCTCATGCCCCACCCCACAGCTGAACTGCTCCATTGATTGGACGCTTAGCTGATCTCTCCTTCCTCGTCTGACAGCCTCAGCTGCCACGTCATCTGCTAAATCCCAGAACTAAAGCAGCTCTTAGTAACGCCCAGCCCTCATCTCCCTCTATCCTGGCCGCCAGTTCCCTTCCCATGCTTCCCAAACGCAGATCCCTGCACCCCTCGAACAAGTCCTCAATATGTCATTCCTTTGGATCTTTGATTAGGGGTTGCTCCCATGATCAGGATCCCTGTATCATCATGTGTCGAGTCGGAGCTGGGCTTGACAGGTGGCCCCTCTACCAGGAGCTCACCTGCAATACGTAAACAGAATGTTTTCAGTGGGCCCCAGTTTATGTGGATATTGTTTGTGGAACCACCTTAACAGTTTAGGAGTGTCAATATTATGTTCCTCCACCCAGGACGGGTCTTCGTAGAGATACCCCTTCCACCTGACAAGATATTTTAGTTTCCCCTTTGTCGTCTTTGAATCAAGAATCTTGGCTATTTCGTACCGGTCCCCGGTTTCCAGTACAGGTGGTTTTGTAGGTTCCTCCTCCACTACAGGTTTAAGTAAACTGCTGTGGAACATCTCCATAGATACCTTTACGGTACATAAATTAAGTCTTCCAGACAAAGATGACGATGAGCCAGTCCACCATAGAAATGTACTGTAATAAATCTGTATTTGTAATGCAACATTGAATGGTTTTAAATATAAATGCATGGATTTGAACAAAGATTCATCTGTAACATCTTTATTTTATTTTATTTTATTTGTCATAACAGCATACATAAGCATAAGCATGAAGCAACAGTGGGACAGGAACGGTAGGCACATTTGTGCTCTTATGCATGCCCATTATAGACCTCTTAAGAAAGGGGCGACGTCAATAGTTTTTGGTTGAAGCTTTGGGGACTTTGAGAAGAGACCACAAAGTCAGGTAGTGTATTCCAAGCATTAACAACTCTGTTTCTGAAGTCATATTTTCTGCAATCAAGATTGGAGCAGTTAACATTAAGTTTAAATCTATTGTTTGCTCTTGTACTGTTGTGATTGAAGCTGAAGTAGTCTTCAACAGGAAGGACATTGCAATAGATGATTCTATGAGTTAAACATAGATCCTGTCGAAGGTGGCGGAGTTCTAAGTTTTCTAAACCCAGGATTTCAAGTCTGGTGGCATAAGGTATTTTATTGTATTCAGAGGAGTGGAGAACTCTTCTTGTAAAATATTTTTGGACACGTACAAGTCCCTCTGAAATGAGTTGAGGAGATGCAGAACAAATACAATTGTACCCATCTGTGAGGTCTCTGTGTGTGTGTGTGTATCTGTCAGTGTGTGTGTGTGTGTGCACTAGAGAAAGACAAACTCACAGATAGAATAACTTCTTTCAATTCTTATTGAGAGAAAATGTATGAAACCTCTCATCAGCCACTTGAATATGTTGCCAAAGAGACAGAAACATTATAACCAATATGCTAACATTTAAAAGATTATCAAGGCTCAATTTTAAATGGGAAAAAATCTAAAGCTATATTGAAGATAATACCTTAGAGATATTTTAGATATGCATTCTGTATGATAACCTTTTTTTCAAAATAAGCACAATGGGTTGCCAACAACAAATAAAATTAAATGAAACACTTTTTCCATTGGAGAAAAAAGTTTGCAGATGCAAGCAAGCATGAAATGAAATTCTGCTAACGAGTTTCCATTTAGGAGATAAATACATAATCAAATCATTTTTTTACCTGATGCACAGAAGCAAGAAAATCAATTTATTCATCATAAGTGTTACTTTTGTGTATTGATATTCTCAGTGTGTCTAAAGCTGGCTATACTGAGTGAACCGTTCAATTTCAGTTATGTTTATATGCTAATGTTAGCCAAATTATTTTCTCAGAAGCAATCTCTTTTGCTTCTGTAGTACATTTTTTTGTAACTCAGTGCCTCCAAAACTTAAAAGGAGCGGGAGAAAAAAAATAAGGTAACGATGATGGCAATGCAGAACTTTTTTGTACTTTTGGTTCTACTTGCAAATGATGTTATAATTTCTCAGTGTCATCATTTCTTTTGCTAAATAATTAGTGAGCTCAAAAGACAGAAATAAATAATAATTTAAAAATGTTTTGTCAAAGAAACGGCCCACAATCCAGCACCAAGCAAAATATTCTATTCTAAATTAACCACTAGTAGCATCCAATGAAGCTGCAGCAATGGCTTTACAGGTAGTCCTTGACTTGCAACTGCAACTGAGCCCAAAATTTCTGTTGCTAAACGAAACATTTCTTAAGTGAGTTTTGCTTCATTTAACGATCGTTGTTGCCACAGTTGTTCAGTGAATCACTGCAGTTGTTAACTTAGTAACACTGTTGTTAATTGAATATGGCTTCCCCATTTTGACTTTGCTTCTCATAAGGTCAGAAAAGATGATGACCCTGGAACAATGCAGCTATCATAAATATGCGTCAGTTGCCAAGTATATGAATTTTAACCATATGACCAAAGAGATACTGCAATGGTCATAAGTGTGAAAAACAGTCACATGTCACTTTTTTCAGTGCCATTGCAACTTTGGACAGCCACTATGTCAGGGTTCCAAGGAACATCCCCAATGAAATAAAGTTCTGAGGCTTGAGGTTCTTCAAAGTTCCAATTTATTAGAGATGTCATGTTGGCACAGCTGGGAAAACCCGAAACTGAAAGCTTCCAGGTTTTCCGCACCCAGTTGACAGTTCACAGCCCTGCCCCACACCCACAAGTTCATCGCATTGTCCAATCAACTCTTCACACTCAATTGAATACAATCTTCAGGCAGTCTCCATCAGATGCAGGATGTCTTTGAATACGAAATGTTGTTATGACTAACTTTCTACCGCTCCAATAACAACCCCCTCCCAACTTCCCCAACTAAAATATGTGGCAGTTAAGAAGCAAAAAGAAAATTGCCTTCCAAAATTGACACACTAAATGAACTGTTGTACGTCAAGGACTCCCTTTATGTCACTTACATAACTTTATATAATTTACATAATTGAAGCAGTTCCAAATATACAGAGATGTCATCAGCAGTTTTTAATGGAACATTCTGGCCTACATCAAAGAAGCTAGGCTTGTTCTCTAGCAAAAAATAAGGCTAAAGCCAAAAGGCAGGCAAACACCCCCCAATGGTGGCTTTTTGCATGCTTATCAATTTCTAGTCTGTCAATTTTATCTGTCAATTATGTCTGTTATCACCAGAAATATTTCCTAGTTTGAACTATTTTCAATTATTGTTTATGACTATGATGGATTTTAAAAGTGAACAATGTATTCCGTGTATGTCGCTTACATGTTCTTACAATTCTTGTCACAATTCTTGCCAAAAGAATTTGTTTTAACTATGAACAATTTCTCTAAGCAGCTACTGTTGTAATGCTTTAATATATTTCTCTTGGTATTTCACTGTCACATAAGGATGCGGATATATCTGCACAAGGGAAAGTATTGTAAAATTACAGTGGAGTAAATTCCACTGTGATTCTGCACAGTTCAGATACCACCTTGAATGCTTAGTTAAGAAGGATTCAAAGCAGAACAGGTACAAAGAAGGGACGTGAATATAAACAGATTATTAGAAGCAAAGTCTTTATAAGGAGAAATGGAGAGAACAATGTGAGTTTAGTTTTTAAAAAAGACTATCAATGAAGGATGTGAGTATAGCTTTCAAGTATCTCAAGAATTATTATACAGAAGAAAGTTTAAATCTGTTCTCTATGAACTCAGAGTACATGTCACAGGATGATAATTTTAAATTATGATCTTACAGGAAGGCAGTTTCAGGTGGAAAAGTAGAAAAAAATTCACAGCAATTTACAAGATACCACTTATCAAAGAATGTGGTAAATTCCCCTTAATCTGAATTCTTCTGCTGAGCAGAGATTTGCATTTGCTAGTTTATATGACTCTTTCAAGAATTTTACTTAACCTACACTTTTCTAAAAGTGTTGGACTGAGTATGGATTACAATTTTTTACATAGAATATATCTAGAGCAAATGTCACAAAGGTGCTTTGCTTTTTCCTTGAAGACATCTTGCTTCTCATCCAAGAAGCTTCTTCAGTTCTGACTACGAACAGTGTCAGTCAGAACTGAAGAAGCTTCATGAATGAGAAGCGAAATGTCTTCAAAGAAAAAGAAGGTCCGTGTTGTGGCTCCAGCCTCCCCACCCAAGCCTGGACCCCTGCCAGAAAGTGACTCAGACAGTGAGAGGGAAGGACAGGACTCTGCAGGACCAGCCTCTCTGGCTCAGCTCCAGGAGCCAGAGGCATGCCAGGTGGAGGAGGTGATGAGGCCTCTGTCTCCTGTATATCCCCCCGCCAGCTGTGGACAAACAATCCTGGTTAGATCCCTGGTTTCGTAGACAAGAGAGGCGGAAAACAACAGAAGAAGGGGTGGAGCAGGCCTAGAAAGTGCTGAGTCACTGAGCCATACCCCACAGGGTATAAAAGCAGAAGGGGCTGCTCTACTACTTCATGATGGACAAACAAACTGACTGGAGAAAACTTGAGCTGAACTATTTGACTGAGCATTTGGCCTGGATTGCTGTTTGTTCCTGACTTCCTGGTTGCTCCGGTAACATCAGGGAAAAGCTTGGCAGACGTTCACTGGTCTGCTGCCAGAGCTTATAGCTCTGTGGACTAAATTGCTGGCTAATTGAGTCAGTTCACGTGCCTCCCAGACTGAGGTGGGGGACAGAACAGTCCGGTTGCCTCTTGAAAAAACCCCGTTGTGAGACCTATGCCTTGCATGACTGAGAATTTCCATAGATAAATGGAGCAAATGTTCCTTGAAAGGGGGAAAAATCATTATTTGAAAATACTGAAAGTAACACATTATTTGTATATAATTGTTTTGTATATCAAAACAATTTCATTTCTGTTTTTGATAACTTCTGTAAGTGTGGAAGTTAATGCATATGGGGTTAAAACTATAGTATTGTGAGCTTATCTCCCAAATGTCAATAAAGTGATTTTGCAAATAATTTATGGGGAGACTAATAGATTTTTCTTATGAAAGTTGACATTTCATGGAGGATGTCCCTATCCAACTGGCAGGACTTCTGAGAAAAATATTAAAAGTTGCTCAGGTGAAGGTAAATCACCAAAAGTCTTCTTTGATCTGATGAACAATATAAGGTTGGTTGATATATGGAGACAGAAAAATGGTAGCTCAAGAAAGTATACTTATTTTTCAGGAAGATCCAGATCCTTTTCAATAATTGACATGATTTGAATTTTATAAAACTTGGCTACTAAAATTTCCAAATTAGAGATTTTACTAAAGATGTTTTCATGTCATAATCCTGCTAGTCTGATTTATAAAACACAATCTATCTCTTTCAGATGAAATGAAGTGTTGTTGCGGAAAGAAGAAATTGTTGAGGAGTGTAAAAAGAAAAGCATAAAGTGGGACATCACATGACTTCATCACTTTGCAAAAGCAATGGCACTAATACTTGTTTTCATTGTTAAGCCATAACTAAGCAAATTTTACTGGCTATTAGCCGATACCCCAATCCAAAGCCATTCCAGCCTTCATCCCTCCCAGTCCTCAGTAAGATAAGAGATTTGCCACTGTTGTTTGAAGTGAATGGTTGAAGGATTTAAGCCAGAGGTCTTCAAATTTAGCAGCTTTAAGTCTTGTGACTTCAACTCCCAGAATTCTCTGGGAGCTATGCTGGCTGGAGAATTCTGGGAGTTGAAGTCCACAAGTCTTAAAGTGGCCAAGTTTGAAGACCTCTGATTTAAGCTATCTCTTCCAGAAGGTCTGTCCACCTTAATTTCTCATCCTTCCTAGCTGTAGTAGTTTAGTAGTTTTTGCTACTTCCACTTAACACGTCCCTTCCACTGTGTCCCTTCCTGGACCGGGACTCGTTATGCATGGTCACTCATGCCCTCGTTACCTCCCACCTGGATTACTGCAATGCTCTCTACATGGGGCTCCCCTTGAAGAGCACCAAGAGACTTCAACTGGTACAGAATGCGGCTGCGCGGGGGATAGAGGGAGCGTCTCATAGCTGCCATATAACACCTCTCCTGCGCAAGCTGCACTGGCTGCCGGTGGTCTTCCGGGTGCAATTCAATGTGTTGGTGATCACCTTTAAAGTGCTCCATGGCATGGGACCAGGTTACTTATGGGACCGCCTACTGCCACCAATAGCCTCCCATCGACCTGTGCACTCTCACAAAGAGGGCCTTCTCAGGGTGCCGTCAACCAAACAATGTCGGCTGGCGGCCCCCAGGGGAAGAGCCTTCTCTGTGGGGGCACTTGCCCTGTGGAATGAATTACCTTTGGGGCTACGCCTACTCCCCGACCTCTGGACCTTTAAGGGCGAGCTCAAGACCTTTTTGTTTCACCGAGCAGGGCTGGCCTAATGGCAATTTTAATGGGTGGTTTTATTGATGGTTTGGTTTTATAGTCTTACTTGTTATTTTAATATTTCGGCCAATTGAATCAGATTTTTAATTGAAATATTGTGTTTTAACTTTTGTATATGTGTTTTATCTTGGCTGTAAACTGCTCTGAGTCTTCGGAGAAGGGCGGTATAGAAATGCAAATAATAAATTAATAAATAAATAAATAAATAAATAAATAAACAAACAAACAAACAAACACACACACACACACACACACACACAAATTGCTACTTAAAAGGATATCCCAGGTTAAAAAAAAATAAGGCTGTGCATAGACAAGGTATTTATTTAAGAGAAAGGAGGAGGAGAAGACTAATCTCTGAGGACATAATTCTAAAACCTAATTTAGTTGACTTTGATGTTGATTCAACTCAGATGTAACTAGCTGTCACTGAATGTGGAATGGGCTTGGCTACCCTTCATTACATGTTTACCAGAATAAGCATAAAGTTTTATTTATGAATGTTGAAAAAAAGCAGCTGCAAGCAACCTTCATGATGCAAAAAAGATCAAAGGTGCAAGCTATCACACTGCAAATCTTGCCCTTTTATTTTTGTGTTCCAGTGATGCACATTTTGTGACATAGCCCTTATGCCACTACCCTCTCTCCCCCAGTGCCCATAAATACCTATAATAACTCTATTGGAGTCCTGAATAGTCTCTTTTCTAATTAGCATGTCAGAGTTAAAGACGATGTGATTACAGACTATAATTAAATACACACACACACACACTCATCTAAGCAAATAGACCATCAATACCTATTATAGCATGATGTAAACCTAAATTTTAAAAACTAATTTTCTCTTTCTTGTTTCCGTAAAGAAGATTCCTTGACTGGATGCTGGCCATCTCACTTGGAAAACTGCAGGTGAAATATTCATGAATATGATGGTATAAATGAATTACAGCTTCTCAGAGCAATGTGTTTTTTTTACAGTTTGCGTTTCCCAGTGTCACTTGTTGAGATAGAAATCAAACCAATAAATAAATGTCTTCAGTTGGGAGAATGCATTTAGATCAGGGCTTTCAAACTCACAGCCCGCGGGCTGGATGCGTCACGAGCTGGCCACACCCATGCCCAGTTTAGCAAATGGGGAAAAAAGTCACGATACGTCACATGTGATGCTGTGAGTTTGACACCCCGATTTAGATGGTTCCCAGCATGAGTTTCTTTATTACTAACCTCAGAAGGCGAGAATTAGACTACTCCAGAAAAAAAAATATCAATCACACATTGCTACACACCGCAGCTTAAAATTGGCAGCTGCCTAGTTTGGCTTTAATTTTATTTGAACAGTTATTGTGTTTTAAGAAAGTCTATTTTTAATGGTTTGGTTTTGTCTCATAGAATATCCCTTGATCAAAAATTGTTGATGTTAGTGTTCCAGTAATATTCCAATTCTGTGCATTCAGATTTTCTATGCCTGAGAACAGGTTGAGATGCAATTTGTAATTCACCAAATCTTCCATGCCGTTATGGTCAGAGCAGATTTTATTTCTTTTCATAAAAGGGTTGGTTGAATCAAGGAATGCCTCAGTCCCAACAACAGTCAGACTTCAGGCATTTCATCTTCTGCAGTTTTAAATATGCCTTTTAAATCAAGAGCAATAACAGAAGCCTCTACAGTAAAATATCAACTCCAGAACTTTAGATTGCTTGCCATTTTTTCAGTCATCCACAGTTATTTGGCTCAACTTTCTTCTTCTTAAACTGACGTGACTCCATGTGGCTTAAAACATGATTTACAACTCTCAGATCACAGTAAGCCAAAACAAAATGAACTATGTTAGTTCTTAACTGATACGTATGGAGTCGGATTTGTTTAATGACCACATGATTCATTTAACAACTGCAGTGGTTTGCTGAGTTGTGGCAAAAAAGGTGATACATGAGTCACAGCTTGCTTAACAACTGCCTTGCTTAGCAACAAAAATTTTGGTGTCAGTTGTGGCCGTAAGCCGAGGACTGTCTCTACTTACTTTGTGCAGTATATATAGCAAGTGTGTTTGATCACTTTGACCATTCCCCAATAAATCCTCCTTCCTCACACCACTCAATTTTATATAAATAAATGATGTGTTCATGACTATCATATTTGTACCAAAGCTGTGATTTCAAATTTACTTCTTACTTAACTTGCTGGAATACAGTGCTTAAAGCTGCCAATAACGCAATTGAAATCTCTCATTAGTATTTTATTGTTCTCCTTGCCTTTCTTAGCCCAAAGAGGAAGATAAACTGCAATTCTCTGCAGAGAGAGAATAATTGGGAGAAATGTAAATAAATGGGCCATGCTTTTCCTTGGGGTACTCATTGATCAACTTATCAGGAATGATTCTCAGTCATCTCAGATGAACTGAAATTAATTAAAACAGACCACTGATGTGAAGCCCTTTGTTGGCCACTGAAACCCAGCTGAGATTTACAAGATGGAAGCAGTTTAATAGAGGGTTACATGAAAATGCGTATTAGAAGAACTTCATCAGGGTAATATGAGTAAACCACAGGCTGGGATCTTTTCTTTTGAACACATATAAACAAAGGAGCATTGTTATTCACAACTACATTGTTGTAGTTTGAGTTTCATACTACACACTTAGGACAAATGAAACGATCAACATAGGATATATAGAGGCTTATTTACCAACCTTGCAATCTGCTTAACTGTTTGCAGAACAAATAATGTGTCCATAATGTTCGATATATTTAACAACCTGTAATTGCCCAAGTAATATTTAAAGAGCAATAAGATATAATTAATTTATAAAGAGTGGTTGGTGATTTGGACAATTTGGTAAGAATCCCAAGATTATGATATTGGTATTTTAAGTTGATTGTCTGCAAATGTGTTATTTATAATTTAAGACAGGAGTTCTGATCTGTATCAGTGGTGGGTTTCTACCGGCTCGCCCCGGTTCAGGTGAGCCAGTACCGGCGATGGTGAGCTGAGAGCAAACCAGTTCGCTCTGAATGTCAACTGGGCCCTCCTGCCCGCCCCTGCGCTATACCTACCTATATTCGTTCGTTTTTAGCCCAGCTGATAGGGGCTGCAGAGTGGAGTGTCGCGCCTCAGCTGTTCTGAAATGCAATGTGCTCACGCAGAGTGCAAGTCTGATACGAAACGAACCAGTTGTAACATTGGTTGAAACCCACCACTGATCTGTATGTATGTTATCCCTGGAAACTTAAGGAACTGAGGTCATCACAATAAGCAACACTAGGAATGATGATGTGTGTGTTGGGAGGAGGGAGAAGGAGCTCAGGTTCATAACCCTGTCCTAATGTTCCCTTTAATTGAATTCATCTTATGCGTTCAATTCATGCTTATACTTATATATATATTATCTAATACGTACTTGACAAATTAAATAAATAAATTAAAAATAAACTTGATTTAAAATTACCGTAGCTGTAATGTTCTCAATCAGATTTCTTTAACTCATGGCCATTTTTTATTTGCACGTCTGTTTTTAAAAATGTCCTTGAATTCCTTCAAACCAGCTCTTCTATTCCCACATAGAATGATCTGGGCTTATTTGTTTGGCTTTGAGTCAGTTTCAGAGATCTTACTTCAGTGATCTTTTAAGTCTTTGTTTTAATTTGTATATTGTACTGTTTTATAATTTGGCTGTACACCGCCCTGAGTCCTTCGGGAGAAGGGCGGTATAAAAATCTAAATAAATAAATAAATAAATAATAAATAATAAAAGAAAAGTTAGCAGAAACCCATAATTGACTCCACATGATGTTACACAGTGGTAGTCAACCTGGTCCCTACTGCCCACTAGTGGGCGTTCCAGCTTTCATGGTGGGCGGTAGGGGATTTGTCTGATACTGAAGCACTTCCCTTTTTTTAAAATTTAATTGACTTTTTTAAAAAAATCATAGCATTATTTAAAAACATTTTCATTAGGTTTTCATAAAATTCCCCATGACAATTTAAATTTCTGAAAATATACTATTTGTATCACCCGCACATAAGTTTAGTTCATGCTACATAAGTGAAACTAAATGGTGCTATAGTGCGACTGCAAACAAAACAGCCTCGTCCCAGAATAGCTCGTGCATATCCCCCCACACCACCCAGTGTAACAGACAAGCAGAGATGGTAGCCAGCGCACCCCCCCCAAACTCAATCCACGATGCGCGAGAGGCATGTGCTGACGACAATACACTGTGCATTACTGTGGAACCGGTGGGCGGTTAGAAAATTTTATTACGAACAGAGATACAAAAATGGGCAGTAGGTATAAAAAGGTTGATTACCCCTGATGTAACATCAAGAGCAATATAAACAAGAGGATTTTATCTGCATTTTTTTATTATTATTGAAGGTGTTGTAACAGGTTTCTTGGAGTTGTAGAACAGAAGTCTGGGATGCAACAGCAGCAGAGGTACAATTCAACCTCATGACCTTGATGCCACTCAGCCAGCCATGAAATTAGGAGAAAAATGAGAGGTTTTTTTGTCTGATAGGCTTTAGGCAGCAACAACTGGTCAGATTTTAGGCTCGGTTTTCTACCTCTTATCTGTTCTGCTCCAGTCCCTAATTCCTTAAATAGAAAATGGTCCGCCCACAACAATGGAAAAAATTGAGACATCCCCACCCACTTCCCTGATCAGAACCAAATACCAAACACCAGGGGTGAAATCTAAAAATTTTCCCTACCGGTTCTGTGGGCATGGCTTAATTGGTGGGCGTGGCTTAATTGGTGGGCATGGCTTAATTGGTGGGCATGGCTTAATTGGTGGGCATGGCTTAATTGGTGGGCATGGCTTAATTGGTGGGCATGGCTTAATTGGTGGGCATGGCTTGGTGGTCAGATGGCTGGGTGGGCGTGGCCAATAACAATAAATAAATAAATAAATAAATAAATAAATAAATAAATAAATAAATAAATAAATTAAAAATAAACTTGATTTAAAATTACCGTAGCTGTAATGTTCTCAATCAGATTTCTTTAACTCATGGCCATTTTTTATTTGCATGTCTGTTTTTAAAAATGTCCTTGAATTCCTTCAAACCAGCTCTTCTATTCCCACATAGAATGATCTGGGCTTATTTGTTTGGCTTTGAGTCAGTTTCAGAGATCTTACTTCAGTGATCTTTTAAGTCTTTGTTTTAATTTGTATATTGTACTGTTTTATAATTTGGCTGTACACCGCCCTGAGTCCTTCGGGAGAAGGGCGGTATAAAAATCTAAATAAATAAATAAATAAATAATAAAAGAAAAGTTAGCAGAAACCCATAATTGACTCCACATGATGTTACACAGTGGTAGTCAACCTGGTCCCTACTGCCCACTAGTGGGCGTTCCAGCTTTCATGGTGGGCGGTAGGGGATTTGTCTGATACTGAAGCACTTCCCTTTTTTTTAAATTTAATTGACTTTTAAAAAAAAATCATAGCATTATTTAAAAACATTTTCATTAGGTTTTCATAAAATTCCCCATGACAATTTAAATTTCTGAAAATATACTATTTGTATCACCCGCACATAAGTTTAGTTCATGCTACATAAGTGAAACTAAATGGTGCTATAGTGCGACTGCAAACAAAACAGCCTCATCCCAGAATAGCTCGTGCATATCCCCCCACACCACCCAGTGTAACAGACAAGCAGAGATGGTAGCCAGCGCACCCCCCTCAAACTCAATCCACGATGCACGAGAGGCATGTGCTGACGACAATACACTGTGCATTACTGTGGAACCGGTGGGCGGTTAGAAAATTTTATTACGAACAGAGATACAAAAATGGGCAGTAGGTATAAAAAGGTTGATTACCCCTGATGTAACATCAAGAGCAATACAAACAAGAGGATTTTATCTGCATTTTTTTATTATTATTGAAGGTGTTGTAACAGGTTTCTTGGAGTTGTAGAACAGAAGTCTGGGATGCAACAGCAGCAGAGGTACAATTCAACCTCATGACCTTGATGCCACTCAGCCAGCCATGAAATTAGGAGAAAAATGAGAGGTTTTTTTGTCTGATAGGCTTTAGGCAGCAACAACTGGTCAGATTTTAGGCTCGGTTTTCTACCTCTTATCTGTTCTGCTCCAGTCCCTAATTCCTTAAATAGAAAATGGTCCGCCCACAACAATGGAAAAAATTGAGACATCCCCACCCACTTCCCTGATCAGAACCAAATACCAAACACCAGGGGTGAAATCTAAAAATTTTCCCTACCGGTTCTGTGGGCATGGCTTAATTGGTGGGCGTGGCTTGGTGGTCAGATGGCTGGGTGGGCGTGGCCAATAACAATAAATAAAAATAATAAACAAAGTATAAAAAAACAATAAGAGGTACCAAAAACCAACTTTCACACTTTACACACACACACAACACAACTGACTCACACACAATGTAAAAGCAGCTGCAGTTCACACTTCACACAGCCACAAAAAGCTCAAAAACCAACTTTCACACTTTACACACACACAACACAACACAACTGACACACACACACACACACACACTACCACATACAGCTTTCTGAGATTTTGTGTGTTTATGTAGTTAGAATGAAACACTACAGAAACACACCAAATCTCAGAAAGCTGCACAAATATTTTATTTTATTATTAAGGTTTGTGGACTTCAATTCCCAGAATTCCTCAGCCAGGAAAGCCAGCCAGCATTAATCACTCAGTGATGAAATAGATTAGCTAAATTAGATTAGTTCTGTCTGGTGCTGAAAATGAAACTTGGGGCTTTCCGGCTGCAAAAAAAGCCATGAGGTCGATCAGTAATCAGGTAAGTGTCTTAGACTCTTTTAAAAGGAGTTTTTCTACATGTTTTCTACAGAAAACATGTTTTTTAAGGTTCTGCTGATGAGGAACTCAGGTGAGATCCCCAGAGTAGGCTTTAAATTATTTTTTTTAGGTTTAAAGGCTCTGCAGATCTCAGCTGAGGGGCGTGATCCTCAAAGGCTTTTTTTTACTTTTAAAGGCATGCTGAAGCAAAACCTTGTTTTAAAAATAAAAAAAAAACCTCTGCTGATGGTGCGGCTCAGCAGAGGGGGGGGGGGCAGGGCCAGGGATTTTTGCTACCGGTCCTCCGAACCAGCAGCCGCCATTGCTACCAGATCACGCAAGCCGGTCCAATCCGGGAGCATTTCACCCCTGCCAAACACCAAACTAAACATGTGTCCTTCATCAGGTGTTGGCTCTATAGTTCAGGGGTGAAATGCTCCCACTCTCTGCCTACTTCCTCTAGCTTATTCTACTAGAGTCACCCAGTTTGGAGAAGCTGGATGTGTACCAGCTGACCAGTGTTCTCCAATTAGATCTGAGCAGATAAGCTGTCAACTTTCTCATCCAGCTCAGCTACCTTTAAAATTAAAGCAAAATACGCCCAAACTGGTTGAACGTTTAAAATCTATGCCTCCCCCACCCACACGTTTGCTTTCTTACTTCCTTATAAACATGGAACCAGCAAATTATGTCTGGTGCAATTAACAGGATTGCAAAATTGTGAAAATATTGTATTCAGAAAAAGACTAACACCTTCCATAGAGAAAGATTAAGACAGGGGTATCCAAACTTGGCCCTTTGGAGAGTGGTGGACTTCAACTCCCAGAATTCCCCAGCCAGCATGAGCTATAAATTTAAGCAAGTTACTAGTTGGAGAATTCTGGGAGTTGAAGTCCACCACTCTTCAAGGGGCCAAGTTTGGACATCCCTGGATTAAGAGATCAACAGAAAGGAAGAAAACCAAGGATGAAACATAAGCTGCGCTAATAAAATTCTGATTCAGCTGGTTTCCAAGATGTTTTGAGAGACACAGGTGAAACTGTTCACTCTGAAGCCAGATGGCAAGGAATTTGGGACAACCCTGAAGCAAAGAAATGCACAATCAATGCCAAGAAAATAATCATCCCATCTTGAGAGGGAAAAAAAAATTCCAACAGTTAAGATTATGCATTCGGTTTATGACTTCGGGGTAGAATAATCAAGAATGTTCTCTTTGTAAGACAGAAAATATTCTACAAAATAACGGGATAGTAATACAGGTAGTACTCAGGAGTGGGCTGCTGGGGGTTCGCAGGGGTTCGGGAGAACCTCTAGCTAAGGTTCTGTGCAGTTCAGAGAACTCCCAAATCCCACTCCTGGCTGGCCCCACCCACCCCTCTCCTTCCTTCTCCGGAGTCCCCACGTGGCCCATTTTGGACTCAGGTAAATGCAGGGTGCACGTGGAAGCTTGGGAAGGGGGGAAAATGGACCTACTGGAGGGCCTTTGGAGTCCGGGGAGGCCACTTTTGCCCTCTCAGAGGCTTAAGGAAAGCCTCTAGAGGCCGGGGAGGGCAAAAACGCCCTCCCACTGTGGTGCAGGAGTCTGACTAGGCCACGCTCACCATGGCCACACCCACTCAGAAACCAGGCAGAGAACCCCTTGTTAAAATTTTTGAAGCCCACCCCGGTAGTACTCAATTTACAACAGTTCATTTAGTGACCATTCAAAGTTACAACGGCACTGAAAAAGTGACTTATAACCTTTTTCGTACGACAATTGCAGCGTCCCCATGGTCATGTGATCAAAATTCAGGTGCTTGGCAACTGACTCATATTTATGATCGTTGTCCACGGTCATGTGATCACTTCTTGTGATCGTCTGATAAGCATAGTCAATGGGGAAACCAGATTTACTTAACAACCACGTTACTAACTTAACTGCAATGATTCATTTAACAGCTGTGATAACAAAGGTCATAAAATGGGGTAAAACTCACTTAACTAAACATAAATTTGGGGCTCAGTTGTGGTTGTAAGTCAAGGACCACCTGCATACCAAAATCAAAGGAATTGAGTAATATATTTTCTAAGGGTCGCTGCACCTTTCCAATCATTGATTGGGAAATTAATGCAGTGATTTTTTTTGCAGCCTCAAAGTTCATAAAGGATATAGGCTGGATTACATACATACGGGTTTGCTCTATTCACAAACATCAAAGCATCACATATTGTACGCTATTGTCATTGTATATTATGATTACTGGTTGTAACTAAGATCTATGATATATGACCTATCACTTTGTTGTATGCATGCACCATACTTTCTCATTCAGCTTGCACGTATACAACTATTTCCAACTGTGCAATTATGCTCATCAAATGGGAGGATAAAACAGGTACAGCTTCCTGGTTTCCCAATGCATAGAGATTGCATTTCCAATATATACCTGTGGTTCCAACAGGTTTTCTAAATTCACCCATTCATCCATGAACTCAAACAGCTGTGAATCTTGCCAATATTTGCAGATTATTATTATTTTTATCCATCATCGAAGGTTGAACTCCATTAAGAAAGGAAACTATTTGAACCACTGTTTATGTATTAGAACAATTAATTAAATGTATTGAATGGTATGCTTTGGCTTAGGCTCAGCACTAGGTAGTGAACTGCGTGAATGGCAGATTCAAAATAATTAAAATGATCAAATAGGATCACTTCCAATAGTATACAGTAAAGTAATTCCAAATGCAGCCTCCCAAAAAAAAAAAAAATACAATTGATTGTATTAAATATTATAGGAAAAAGCTAGAAAGAATTTTCTAATCAGGGATACCAAAGCTGAATCTATGCCAACATCAGCTTTGAAAATGGATATAATCAATGTCACAAAGTTTCTAGGGTCTGATCCAGTGGTGGGTTGCCCCTGGTTCGGATCCGGTAGTAAAACCGGCAGGAGGCTCCGCCCACTGACCTGGATGTCATCAAGAAGCTTCTGCACATGCGGCCCCGTTGCGAACCGGTAGTTAAGGTAAGAAGAACCCACCCCGGTCTAATCTGAGCATCCTTGCCATCTGCTTTCAGATACCATGAGTGATTGTTCTCAGGGGCCAAAGATTAAACATTTGGGATCTTATGCAATTTGAGAAATGAGATCACAAAACAGAAGTGATAAAAATAGTATTTTACTTCAATAATCAACTCCCATTTGTTCTTGTCTTCATTCACTCTTGCATAACTTCCCTACCAATCTCCACCAATCTCATTGTACATATGTTGTACACTGTTGTGCAAAGCATTGAAATTTGAACTATGAAATTAACCAGGCTGGTTACACATTAGTTAGTGCAGTGTTTCTCAACCTTGACAGATTTAGAATAGAATAGAATTTTTATTGGCCAAGTGTGATTGGACACACAAGGAGTTTGTCTTGGTGCATATGCTCTCAGTGTACATAAAAGAAAAGATACGTTCATCAAGGTACAACATTTACAACACAATTGATGGTAAATATATCGATATAAATCATAAGGATTGCCAGCAACAAGTTATAGTCATACAGTCATAAATGGAAAGAGATTGGTGATAGGAACTATGAGAAGATTAATAGTAGTGCAGATTCAATAAATAGTTTGACAGTGTTGATGGAATTATTTGTTTAGCAGAGTGATGGCCTTCGGGAAAAAACTGTTCTTGTGTCTAGTTGTTCTGGTGTGCAGTGCTCTATAGCACTATAGGATTTTAATTCTCAGAATTCTGTAGTCTGCCATGCTGGCTGGGGAATTCTAGGAGTTTGAAGTCCACATATCTTAAAAGTTGCTAAGGTTGAGAATCACCAAGTTAGGTTTTTAGGAAAGGATGCTATGCGCAGGAGGAGATAGGTAACTTGAGTCAGAAGTCTTTTATCAAGTCTTATGATTCCATCCTTCTTTTATAGCTTGAATGAACCCACAAATTTTACCTCTAGAGTAAATCCTCTCCTGTCTGGTAGAATTTAGTTTTAAGCATCATGACTCATGTTTCCAAACTGTCCTTGGCAACAGGCACCAACATGCATTATTTCTCCCAAACATATTAAAATATTGCAGGATCCTTTCTGATTAAGCAAAAAACAACAACAACAAATTTATACTTAGTGGATGTTCATAAATAATTTCTTTAAGAATTGTAGCAACATATGGTAGAAGGAATAATGCAACTATTTATCAGGACTAGGATTATTGTTTTTGCACTTTACTGATTTGTTTGGTAAATGTCCCTATTTGAAATGTTTACGGCATAGCACTTCTCCAAATAACATGGCAATTATTCAAAGGCTCTTCAAACTGAGTCAAAATGCACAGGCGCCATCTGGTGACTAAATATTCAAGTGCAATCCCATTGTATTTCAGGTTTTTCAAATACTGTCAGCTTGTATCTGATTAAAGCAGTGCAACTTTTTCTTTTCCTAGCATATCATCAGTCATGAGTAAAATGCCCTTTGATTTGCAGAATTTGGTCTGTGTAAAAAGCACTTCGGAACTACATTATTTCCACATTCTTGTCTTTCCACATTCACATAATTGGGAATCAATAGTTTCTGTCCATATTTGTATATATGCTGTGGAGTGTTCTAATTTATGAGAAATCATTTCCATTTTCTCAGTCCTCTCAAGCATTTACTGTTATGTATTAACAGTTGTGCCTTTAAATATTTGAGCGGGAAATCAGCACGTTGCTGATTGGACGAAGCCTCCAGCAGAACTGTATAAAAGGAGAGGTTTTTCCCCAGCCTGTCGCTGGGTTCACCCTATATTAAAGAGCTGTTGTCACTACCCTGGTCTCCAGCCTCGTTACTTCCCGAACTTAACATTGGCGACGAAGGTGGGATCTCGAGGCTAAGGGGAACCAGAACCGAGCTGAAGCACGCTAGTTCCGAACCCAGCAAACTCAGGGCAGAAACGCGGAAATGGCAAACACGCCACCCGCACCGTACAACCCGGGCAAGGAGAAATGGGGAACATATATGACCCGTTTCGAAAGCTTTCTAGAAGCCAACGAACTACAGGGGATCCCTGATAACCGCAAACGGGCTTACTTCCTAAGCCATTGCGGGCCGGAGGTAATCGAGATTGCGGAAGCCCTGGCAGAGCCAACGCCGATACAATCGGTATCGTGGCCGACTCTGCAGACCTTGCTGAAGAACCATTTCGCACCGACGCCGTCCAAATACGTGCAGCGGTTTGAATTCGGAGAACGTAGACAGATGGAGGGCGAGTCCATCGGTGACTACATGGCCGCTTTAAGAAGAGCGTCCAAGGACTGCGGATACCGAGACTTAGACGAGGTGCTACTCGAGCAACTCATCCGAGGGGTCAAGGACATCCGCCTCGGCGGCGACTGCTAGCCAGGAGCAACCTGACACTAGCCACCGCTCTGGACGAGGCCAGAGCACACGAAATGTCTACTAAAGCAGCAGAGACCCTGCAAAGCCTCTTCAATCCAAGGCGAGCGCAAAGCCAACGCCAGTACACCAGGAGGAGATTCAGACCGAATCCGAAGGTGAGGGCGAGGATGAGGAAGGGGTCTGCCGGACCGAGAAACGCGACACTGAGGACCGTGGCGAGTGCGGAAGCTGCGGAGGGCAGCATCAGCGCCAACGCTGCAGGTTTAAAGACGCGACATGCCGGCGGTGTGGGAAGAAAGGACACTTAGCTCAGGTTTGCAGAGCGCCCAACCTTCCGCCGAAAATTCAAATCGGCCAATCAAAGCGGAACCGGAAAGGCGGCCCGCGATTGGTTCAAACAAGAAAGGCGAAGTCTAACCAAGCGACTGTCATTATAGGCGCGCCTCAACCAAAGTGGAAAGAAGATTTTCACAAAGCCCAAGATCGAGGGAGTACGGTGCAGGCTTGAAGTAGACACGGGATCAGCGATCACCATCATGTCCTGGGACACTCTGGCGGTCGCTGCCGTCCGTCGCGGCGCCATCTGCAAGCACAGCGGCTACGAGTGCACGACTACCAGGGAATCGCATCCCTGTTCGAGGACCACCTCCGTCCGAGTCGAGTCGGCCCTCACAAAAGACCCTGCCCATCACGATCGTCGAACGAACTCTGCCCAGTCTGTTGGGACTAGACTGGTTTCGTGCCCTGGGCATGGGAGTGACTGGCATCTACAGAAGTGACTGCAATTTGAAAGACATTCTCTTTAACGAGTTCGAAGATGTCTTCAAGGACTGCCTGGGCAAGTACAAGGGACCCCTATTTCCTTCAACTTAGACCCCAGGTAGCCCCATTAGGCTTAAGGCGAGGAGAGTCCCTTTGCCCTAAAACCAAAAATCGATAAGGAGCTGGACAAGCTCATAAATCAGGGATTTTGGTGCCAGTCGATCACGCAAAGTGGGAGACGCCAATCGTCACCCCATCAAATCGGACGGGTCAATTAGAATTTGCGCTGACTACAAGGCGACGCTTAACAAAGCCTTACAGAAAAGCGTACCGGTTCCGTGGTGCAACACTTATTGCACTCTTTGGGGCAAGGGCAAGTCTTTGCAAAGTTAGACTTGGCCCAAGCCTACCAACAACTGCCAGTAGACGCCCGCACAGCGAAGCCCAAACGATTGTGACGCACAGGGGGCATTCAAGTGCACCGATTGCAATTTGGGGTTAGTGTGGCACCAGGGCTGTTCCAAAACCTGATGGAACGACTACTGCAAGGGCTCCCAGGGTAGTTCCTACTTGATGATGTCCTAATTTCAGGGAAAACATGGAGGAATTGGGGAGCGGTTAAGAAAGGTCTTGAGCATTTTCCGGACAGCGGATTAAAAGTCAAGACAAATAAATGTCAGATAGGGGTCGAATCGGTCGATTTCTTGGGCTACGGATAGACAAGAAAATTCACCCTACTGAGAGCAAAGTTAAGGCAATTAGGAAGGCTCCAGCGCCCAAAAACAAAGCAGAGCTGCAGGCATTCCTGGGATTGGTTAATTTTACGCGGTCTTTTAAAGAACAAAGCAACTGCTATGGAACCGCTGCATAGGCTCTTAGGAAAAATACTGTTTGGTCTTGGGGAAAGTCAGAAAATAGGGCTTTTGAAGCAGTAAAGAACCTGCTCTCAAGTGATAGCCTGCTCATCCAATATCACGACTCACTACCCCTAGTGCTGGTTTGCGATCGTCCCCTTATGGGGTGGGGCTGTACTCAGCCATAGACTTCAAACGGCACAGAAGCCCCTATAGCGTTCTACTCTAGAACGATGTCCTCCCCAGAGAGGAACTACAGCCAATTAGACAAAGAAGCATTAGCCATTGTATCAGGGGTCAAAAAATTCCATGAGTATGTCTTTGGGCGGAATTTTGAAATCGTGACTGACCACAGACCGTTACTGGGATTACTGGCTGGCGACCGGCCAACGCCTGTGGCACTTTCGCCACGGTTGACTCGATGGACTATATTTTTAGCCGCTTACTCATACAAGCTGCAGCATCGACCCGGAAAAGAAGTGGGGCACGCAGACGCATTGAGCCGATGCCCACTGCCGGGGGCGACCGAAGACCCCACCCCGGGGACACCCATCCTTCTTATTGACTCGTTGGACTCTGGCCCAGTCACATCAAAGGAAGTGGCTCGGGCATCATACCGGGACATTGTGTTAAGGACTGTACTCGGTTGGGTACAGAGAGGGTGGCCCGCTGCGCCGGGCGAGCGGTTCAAAGAATTTGTTAAGAAACGTGATGAGCTCTCGGCTCAAGGGGTGCCTGTTATGGGGTGATCGTGTAATAATTCCTGTTAAGTTAAGGGGCAAGGTATTGGACCTCCTCCACGAGGTCACCCAGGCATCGTAAGGATGAAGGGTTAGCTAGAAGCTATGTATGGTGGCCACTCATGGACGCAGAGATTGCTGAGAGGGTAGGAAATGCCAAGCTTGCCAAGAGTCCAGACCGCTACCTCCAACAGCCCCAGTCAGAGAATGGGAAAAGCCCCAAGGGCCTTGGTCAAGAATCCACATTGACTTTGCTGGCCCCTTTCACGGCCAAACGTTCCTAGTGGTGGTGGACGCATTTTCCAAATGGTTAGAGATCATACTTATGAAGTCCACCACAGCCGAAGCAGTAATCGCAACCCTGCGCCACCTATTCGCAACTCACGGGTTGCCGGACACTCTGGTGTCCGACAATGGGCCCCAATTCACGGCAGCCCAGTTTGAAGAGTACCTGGCAGAGGAAGGCATCCGACATGCCCTCTCTGCACCTTTCCACCCCGCGTCGAATGGCCTTGCAGAGCGTTCCGTCCGGAGCGCTAAGGAGGCATTGTCCAGGCTCAAGCCAGGTGACTGGCAAACAAAATAGACTTTTCCTAGCCGTCCAGCACAGAACCCCAAGCACAGCCACTGGAAAAGCCCAGCCGAATTGCTAATGGGACGAAAACTCCGGTGCCCACTTGACTGCTTGAACCCCATTACACACCCGAGGGTTACAAGGGGAGCTAGAAAAACAAGGAAATGAGCATAGGCGACCGGTGTGGGCCGAAACTATGGGGACGGCCCGAGTTGGGCCGCCGGACAAGTAACAAAAATAACAGGGCCAAAATCGTACGTGGTAGAGCTACCAGACAACCGAGTGTGGCGGCGCCACATAGATCAGTTAAGGAAACGAATAACTGACCAAACCAAACCAACAGAGACAGGTAATGACCAATACCACTTTGAATCCACAGCTGACAATGACCCGGGGGAGGCGCAAGACTTAGCTGAGGTCCCAGAGTTCCAGCGACGCCATCAGGTCCCCGAGGGAAACAGCAAGGAAAATTCCAAAATTAATCCAAGGCCGGATGGCCAAGAAAAGAGTCGGCCAATAATCCAGAGCCCGATGGCCCAGAGAAAGAGCTGGGAGGAGAAAACAGCCCCTCCGACCAGCTCAAAACACCACCCAGAACTGAACCGCGCAGGTCAGAAAGAACTAGGAGACGCCCAGGTTATTTGCGTGACTACGTCGAAAAATAACATGTAAATAAATATGTAAATAAGACCAAGTGTTTTCTGGGAGGGGAGGAGTGTTATGTATTAACAGTTGTGCCTTTAAATATTTGAGCGGGAAATCAGCACGTTGCTGATTGGACGAAGCCTCCAGCAGAACTGTATAAAAGGAGAGGTTTTTCCCCCAGCCTGTTGCTGGGTTCACCCTATATTAAAGAGCTGTTGTCACTACCCTGGTCTCCAGCCTCGTTACTTCCCGAACTTAACATTTACTATTGATCTGTTGTGCAAGTTTCAGTCACATGAGGATATAACTTGCTCATTTATTTAAATATTTCAATTAAAAATATACAGAATAATTCATAATTAACATAGAAAAAAACAGACATTAATAATACAACTATAAATTTGAAGACACCCATTCAGTTAGATAAAATCAATATGGTAACCAGTGATACTGCCTGTATAATAATGCCTGTATATAGAAAAATCAGATCTCAAGCCAAATCTATCATAAAATTCCTTTGCCAATTACCCCAAAGTAGGTGTGAAAACCAACAACTCTTGAGAATAGTAGAAATAGTACAAATGTTGGAATTTATCAATATTTTCTGTCAATTGACTCCAGAAAGGAAAAAGATGTCATTTTAAATTCAGTTCTTTATTCAGTTTCTACCTCAAACTTGAATCCACATTAATATAGAAAGCAAAGCAATTTTAAAGAAAAAGAACAACATTTCTGAAGCATTTAAATCAATACTTGGTGTTTTTTAATTTGTACAGATCTGAAGATTTATTTATGGACTTTGCATTTTTCCCCTGTTTAAGAACCAAATTTTCAATTCTTGTAATTATAAACCATTCAATCATTGATATGCTTATACTGCATTTTTATATTTAAATATTAATTTATCCACTGCCACCTATAACACTGCATAAAATAAAAAAAGTGATGACTTTTGAACTACAGAGAATACCAGAATATTTGGCTGAAATCTAAACAAAAATATTCCTGATTTCCAAATATTTTGAGGCAATCCAAGTCAAAGAAAGACAAAGAAACTTGTCAGAAAACTCGTTTAGAAATTTGGAGGCTGTTTTGCTTATTATTCCTTCAGTTAAATATTTGGTCTTTTTGTGTTAGACTATGATTTCCCAAACCATACAGCCAGCGGTGAAATCCACTTATCTTCGTTACTGGTTTGGGAATGGGAGCGTGTGAAACCACGCATGCTATGCCACGCGCACCTCTTTTGCACATATGCAGATGGTAAAAAAATGGGACATCTACAGTAAAATGGATTTCTACAGGTTTGAACTGATTCAGGCGAACCGGTAGCTCCAATGATCAGGAGGGCCTGCCCCTGTGCTTTTCTGACCTATATCTTCTCAGCTGATTTGTGCAGAAGAGCGGATTGCTGCGCCTCAGCTGTGTTACTCCCCAGCAGTAATGCGGAAGATAAGTTTTTGTAAAACTGTGCATGCACGTGTGTGCAAAGAGCACGTGCGCGCGTGAAGCAATCAACTAAATCTCAACTAAATATTTTATCACAGACATACTCTCAACCAAGTGGCTGCATATCATCTTAAGAATCTTAATGTTCTCCAAAGTTGCACACTATGTAGCATCGTTCTTATATTTAACATTTTACTTACTGAGCCTCTCTTCCTCTTTGTTTTTGAAAAAACTAAAAAAGAAAGAAGGGAATGAAAGCAGCTCTTAACAATGTGTCCTAACACCATAGGGAGATAGGGCGGTATATAAATGTGATAAAATAAAATAAAAATAAATAAATTTATAAGACTACATTTCAGTAATTATAACTGGTGTCTTTATAGAGCTGCCTTTTTTGTAATTAGTTGAATTATAAATATATTTTATAATTGTCATCTAATCTGATTGCGAACAGATGACTAACAAACGTGCTAGCATTTTGTTGCACAGAGATAAAACATCAGGGATACCTTATGTCTCATTAAACAATCTGTAGTCATTTAGTGTGTTTACTGTTGTACTTTATTTCATGTTTGAACACAAATACATTGTCAAACTATAGATACAAGTTAAGCAAAATATTGATAGCTGGATTTCATGCAAGATAAAAAAATCTCAGCCCTCTGTACTAAATACTATTGTTCTTTATTGCAAACTATTTTAGAAAATAAAGGTGAGAAAGTACTCTTTGATAGTTTAATAATAATATTTAGTGATTTGTAACTTAGAAAAATAACTATTTTTGTCATTAGAGCACTAAAGCCACTCAGGTTTCTACAGAAATACAGAATTTAACACACACACACACACCATAGATACATTTAGATCCCAAGAAAAGTAAATTTACCTGTTACTATAAGCATTTTGCTTCTTCGTTTATACAATCACCAGGAAGTTTATTAATGATAAGTGAAGTTCTCTTTATAGATTCAATGGAGAATGTACAGTATAATGTTAGGAAAGCATTTGGTGCTTATCCTCAGAGTTGAGTCCCTTTTGCGCACTCTAGCACTAAGTGCTAAAGGTAGCAAATTAACAAGCCATTAGGCTAAACAGGGAACAGATTCTGTGTTCTAATTGAAATTACTAGGAAGATGACTTATTATAGGTCCTCGACTTATAACCATTCATTTAGTGACTATTTGAAGTTACAAGAGCACTGAAAAAAAATGACTTATGACCACTTTTCACGAGCGTTGTAGCATCCCCATGGTCATGTGATCAAAATTTGGCTGCTTGGTCACTGGTTCATATTTATGGCGGGTGCAGTGTCCCGGAGTCCCGTGATCACGTTTGGTGACTTTCTGATGAGTAAAGTCAGTGGGGAAGCCAGATTCCCTTAACAACCAGGTTACCAGGGCCCAGGGTAGGGGTGGAGGGGTGGCGGTCGTTATTAGAGAGAGTCTGGAGCCGATGGAGACCACTGTTCCTCAGATAGCCGGTTGTGAATCCCTTTACGTGAAGTGGGGGCGTAGGATGCAGGTGGGCTTGTTGATCATGTACCTGGCTCCTTGCTGCGTGGCAACAGCCCTGCCCGAGTTGCTGGAGTTGATAGCCGGGATGGCAGTTGATACCCCCAGGCTTATGGTCATGGGGGATTTCAACTTGCCATCAGCCGGTGTGTCGTCGACAGCGGCTCGGGAGTTCATGGCCTCCATGACGGCCATGGACCTGACCCAACTAATTGACGGCCCCACCCACGTGGGGGGAAGCACACTGGATCTGATTTTTGTCTCTGGACAGTGGTTGAGTGATCTGCAAGTACGAGAATTAGTCATTGAACCTTAGTCATGGTCAGACCACTCTCTCCTTCGTCTGGACTTTTGGACCGCCGCTCAACACCGCAGGGAGACGGGACCAATACGTTGGTTCCGTCCCAGGCGACTGATGGACCCGGAGAGGTTCCTGATGGAGCTTGGGCCGTTCCCTGGCGACCTGGCCCACGACTCGGCCGAGGAGCTTGTTGCGGCCTGGGAACAGGCCGCGGTGGGCGCTTTGGATCGAGTCGTGCCTTTGCGGCTTCTGACCCGGCGTAGGTCTCAACCAGCTCCTTGGTTTTCCGAGGAGCTGAGGGAGATGAAGCGCCGGAGAAGACGCCTAGAGAGCGCGTGGAGGTCCAGCCGTTCCGAAGCTGACCGAACACTAGTTAGGTCTTTCACTCAGACCTATCTGGTGGCATTGAGGGAGGCCAAGCGGGCCTATGTCTCTACCCTCATTGCGTCAGCAGAGAACCGCCCAGCCTCCCTGTTTAGGGTGACTCGCTCCCTCCTTCATCAGGAGGGTGGCGATGATCCCTTACAGGGTTGTGCTGAGGATTTCAGCAGGTATCTGTTCGACAAAATCGCTCAGCTTCGGGACGGTTTGGACCAAAATTGGGTAGTTCCGGGCGAGGAGACGGAGGCTAGTCTTGTTGAGACCATCTGGGAGGAGTTTGATCCTGTGGCTCCCGAGGACATGGACAGGTTGCTGGGGCGGCTGAATGCCACCACATGTTTATTGGACCTGTGTCCCTCCTGGCTGGTGCTGGCCACCCGGGAGGTTACACGAGGCTGGCTCCAGGGGATTGTCAACGCTTCTTTGAGGGAGGGTGTTGTTCCCACCGCCTTGAAAGAGGCGGTGGTGAGGCCTCTCCTCAAGAAGCCTTCCCTGGACCCAGCTGTTTTGGGCAACTACCGTCCAGTCTCCAACCTTCGCTTCGTGGCGAAGGTTGTTGAGAGTGTGGTGGCACATCAGTTGCCCCAGTACCTGGATGAATCTGTCTATCTAGACCCGTTCCAGTCCGGCTTCCGACCCGGGTACAGCACGGAGACAGCTTTGGTCGCATTGGTGGATGACCTCTGGAGGGCCCGGGATAGGGGTTATTCCTCTGCCCTGGTTCTCCTAGATCTCTCAGCGGCTTTTGATACCATCGACCATGGTATCCTGCTGCGACGGTTGGAGGGACTGGGAGTGGGAGGCACCGTGTTTCGGTGGTTCTCATCCTATCTCTCCGACCGATCGCAGACGGTGTTGGCAGGGGGGCAGAGATCGACCTCGAGGCGCCTCCTTTGTGGGGTGCCACAGGGGTCGGTTCTCTCGCCTCTCCTGTTCAACATCTACATGAAGCCGCTGGGTGAGGTCATCAGTGGTTTTGGGGTGAGTTACCAACTGTACGCGGATGACACCCAGCTGTACATTTCCACCCCTGACCACCCCAATGAAGCTGTCGAAGTGCTGTCTCGGTGTTTGGAAGCCGTACGGGTCTGGATGGGGAGAAACAGGCTCAAACTCAACCCCTCCAAGACTGAGTGGCTGTGGATGCCGGCATCCCGGTACAGTCAGCTGCAACCGCGGCTGACTGTTGGGAGCGAGTCATTGGCCCCAATGGAGAGGGTGCACAATCTGGGTGTTCTCCTGGATGGGCGGTTGTCTTTTGAAGAACCCTTGGCGACCGTCTCCAGGAGAGCTTTTTACCAGGTTCGCCTGGTCCGCCAGTTGCGCCCCTTTCTAGACTTATGCACGGTCACTCACGCCCTCGTCACTTCTTGCCTGGACTACTGCAATGCTCTCTACATGGGGCTCTCCTTGAGGTGCACCCGGAGACTACAGTTGGTTCAGAATGTGGCCGCGCAGGTGATAGAGGGAGCCACTCGTGGCTCCCATATAACACCGATCCTGCGCAGGCTGCACTGGCTACCTGTGGTTTTCCGAGTGCACTTCAAGGTGCTGGTTACCACCTTTAAAGCGCTCCATGGCATAGGACCGGGATATCTTCGGGACCGCCTTCTGTTACCACATGCCTCCCACCAGCCGGTACGCTCCCATAGAGAGGGTCTTCTCAGGGTGCCGTCAGCCAAACAGTGTAGGCTGGCGACCCCCAGGGGGAGAGCCTTCTCTGTGGGGGCACCTACCCTCTGGAACGAGCTTCCCCCAGGACTTCGACAACTTCCTGACCTCCGGACCTTTCTCCGCGAGCTGAAGACATATCTATTCTTTCGAGCAGGACTGGCTTAAATAGGGTTTTTAAATATGGATTTTATTGGGGTTTATTTTTTATATTTTGTATGGTATTTTAAATTTAGGCTATTTTGAATAAGTTTTTTAAAATGTGTTTTATTGTAATATATTGTATTATTTTATTTGCCTGTTCACCGCCCTGAGTCCTTCGGGAGAAGGGCGGTATAAAAATTAAATTATTATTATTATTATTATTATTACTCACTTGACAACTGCAGTGATTCACTTAACAACTGTGACAAGAAAGGTTGTAAAATGGGATAAAACTCATTTAACAATCGTCTCACTTAGCAACAGAAATTTTGGGTTCAATTGTGGTCATACGTTGAGGACTACCTCTACTCCTTTTCTAAGGATATTGTAAGTGTGGCTCAACATGGAAAACAAAAACATAGGAAGTCATTAATTCATTCTTGCTCAATAGTTGCCTTCTATAATCTATATAGTTTTGGGATAAACATGCCTTTGTACAGGTAGTCTTCAACTTACAACAGTTCATTTAGTAACTGTTCGAAGTTACAACGGCACTGAAAAAAGTGACTTATGACCATTTTTCACACTTACGACTCTTGCCACTTTTCCATGGTCATATGATTTATATTTGGAAGCTTGACAACTGGTTCATATTTATGACAGTTGCAGTATCCTGGGCAGGGGTGGGCTTCAAAAATTTCAGCAAGGGGTTCTCTGCCCAATTGCTGGGTGGGCCATGGTGGGCGTGGCCTAGTCGGCCTCCTGCACCACAGCGGGGGAGGGAGGTTTGCCCTTCCTGGGCTGGGGAATCTTTCTTCGAGCCTCTGGGAGGGCAAAAATGGTTTCCACAGGCCGGAAACGGGCCTGTTTCCAGCCTTCCCAAATTTCCAGTAGGCCCATTTTTTGCCTTCCTCGAGCCTCCATGTGTACCCTGCACTTACCTGTCTCCAAAACAGGCTGCATGGGCACTCCTGGGAGGGGTGGGGTGGGATTTGGGAGTTCTTTAAACTGCACAGAATCTTACCTAGAGGTTCTCCCGAACCCCTGCGAGCCCCCAGCAGCCCACCCCTGATCCTGGGTTTATTTTTTGTGAGCTTCTGACAAGCAAAGTCAATGGGGAAGCCGAATTTACTTAACAATCATGTTACTAATTTAACAACTGCAATGATTCACTTAACAAATGTTAAGAAAAATTGTAAAATGGGGCAAAAATCACTTAACAAATATCTCACTTAGCAACATGAATTCTGGGCTCAGTTGTGATTGTAAATTGAGGACTATCTGTATATTTACACTGAAAAACCAAGCAAATGAACACCACTGAAAAGAAGTGTAATAGATCTTCTTGTTTAAATCACATCCTTGTCCACCCAACTCATAATATTCGTTCTGTGCTAGAATCCTAATGCTTGGAGCTGATAAATATCTCCACCTCATATAGTTTTATGAAAACTGTGGCTCATATCCCCTTTTCCAGTTCCTACTTGTGCATCACATTCTTTCACTCACATACACAACTCCAAATAGTATTTTTTTTTTTGCATTTATCCTGTTTATCTAGTGTTACTGCTTACCAAATGCCACATTCCGTTCAAAATTAAGAGGGTGTAAAGAAAACATAGGAATGGCTATGTGGCCATTCCTCACACTTACAACTGCCACAGCTTTCACTAGTCACATTTAGCTATTTGGCTGCATTGCAACTGGTACACATTTACAATCAGTGCAGCTTCCTATGGTAATTTTATTTTACGAAAGTAAAATTGCAAGTTGTGATCATGTGATTTTAACAATCATGGTGACTTGGCTTAATGACTGAATGGGAAGTGAAGTTGTAAGCCTATGATGGTCATGTGATTTTTCCACTATGTGACAATGGCACTTAATGACAAATTTTCTGGCTCCAATTGTGGTTGCTAAGACTACCTGTACTTCATTTTATTTAGAGGTTACCTATATAAAGGGGGGAAAAAATCACAGTCATGATCCTGCATTTCTTGTCTGATTAAGAATCATGAAAGCAATAGCAGTTGTTCCATATCTGAGATATGGGTATATGTCGCCCATAATCACTTTAATAGTGAGATGGCCAGCAAAAAAAGAAAAAAGAAAAATAGAAAAAAACCCTGCTGGCCAGGCAATTTCCTTACCAAGAAAACAGTCAATGGAAGAATTTAAGAGTTAAGATAGTTCGTTGAAGGAAAAATTGAAAAAGAGTTGATTTACTGAATTCCTATTTGTTCTCTCTTCTTAAAAGATGACTTCTGTATATTTTTTATAGTACACAAAGAAATATATATTTTCCTTTCTCATGAGTTACTTTAATTCATGCTATTTTAGAAAAAGGATGCAAGAGCACTTTTTGAGTGACTTTCTGGATGACAAATGGAAAGGGCAGACAAATGTACTAATGTATTGCTTTATTAGGTTTATCTAGATTAACATTGGAAAACACTACATCATTACATAAAATTCTGTTCTTTTAAAAACAGCCAATTCTTTAATGCATTCTTTGGTAACGTTACCGAAAATAAAATAGTGAATGACAATTCAGGAATTTTATGTGCAAAGCCTTGTTTCTAAAAATATATCTTTGTCTCTAGACCCGCTTTCTTCTGGATTAAGCCATACTACATAAAATTATACATATTTTAAGAGAACTACAAGGAAACAAAATATGACAGACCAAAAGCTCACATTAGGCTGATATCGCAATAAATAATAAGGCAGTCGACTTATATAAAGGGAACAATAGCATTACACAGAAACTACATCAGCAAGCAACTTATTCAGGATGACTTACTAAAACTTTGTAATCATAAAACATATAGATAGATCATGAGTTTAGAAAACGAAAGACCATGACATTTAAGACTTAAATCAAGGCATCGTTTTTTGAGTAACTCAAAATAAATAGATTGGTCCTGCAAAAGGAATCTCATCAGCACCAAGTGAACAATTATGCTTTCTTTGCTCCAAGAAGGTATCATAATATGAGAGATTTTGATCATCCCATAGGAAGGAATTCCATATTTATGGCAATGTCACAGAAAAGTCCTTATTCCTACTCATTATTTGCCAAATCTAAATCTACCAATTGAACATAAGCAGAACTCTCCAATCATACTTATTACGTGTATTGGGTGATTTGGGTACAGGGATCTTCTGAGTTCTAAACCACTAGGGATTTATAGACTAATAGCAACATTGGCCTGCTACCCTGCAAGCAATGTAGCTACTTAATACTATTTGGGCAGGTGTACATTGTGTCTGTTTTAGTGTTCAGGCCATTTTGTACAGTGCATTGCAGCAATCCAAGCAAGATGAGAGCCTGGACCACTGACCCTGGGCTGTGTTCTTAGCTGATAGACCAGCCAAAATATAGAGCCAGCTTTTTTCCCCTCCCATGATATTGCTAGATGTCCCAGTCAAAATGGCACCCAGCACAGAAGTATCTGCGGAGGAGTCAAAATGTGCAAGACAGCAGGGGCAGCTTTGCAATTAAAGTTGCATCTACCATCCTGACCCCCAGCTTCCCTTCCTATGTCTGTGCCTTTTGAGAAAGATTTATTTTTATTTATTTTATTTATTTATTTTGTCACAACAGTATATATAAGCATAAGCATGAAAATAACTATATAATATATAAGCATATATATAAGCATAAGTATGTAATAACTATATTAATTGGATATAATGAAAGGAAACAATAGGACAGAAACAGAAGGCACGTTTGTGCTCTTATGCACGCCCCTTACAGACCTCTTAGGAATGAGGGGAGGTCAATAGTAGACAGTTTTTGGTTAAAGCTTTGGGGATTTTGAGAAGAGACTGATTGAACCATTCCACAGAATCCTTCATCATGCCCTTTTTCCTTTGGAGGGAAGGCAACCTTACAAAAAAAGAATTGCCATTTTCCAAACTTCCCGGTATGACACACTCATCCATCTCCAATTCTGCTGCTTCCACAGATTCAGCATCCATTTTTTCTGGCCCTCAGCTGTTGCATCACAGCCTCCAAAACACTACAGAGTCTGCAACTTAACCTTATTTTATTTTATTTTATTTATTTATTTATTAAATTTTTATACCGCCCTTCTCCCGAAGGACTCAGGGCGGTGTACAGCCAAAGATAAAAAGTTGATATACATACAATTTAAAACCAAAATTTAAAACTAAGCAAATTACAAAAGGCCAATATTAAAATTTAAAAATTTAAAAAACCCTAAGACAATAAAAACCCAATTTAAAATTAATAACACTATTAGCTAGTGTTTTAAAATTTAAAATTAATAATACTATTAGCTAGTGTTTTAAAAATCTATAGACTTTTAAAGCTACGATTTATTAACCCAAGGGGTTGGATTAGAAGACCTCCCTTCCAACTCTATTATTCTAAACAGTTTATCCAATGGAGATGGGCGGTTAAGAAATATTAAGTATCTATCACTCTATCACTCTATCTATCTATCTATCTATCATAAGCATAAGTGTTGTAGCTTGATGAAGGTATCTTTTCTTTTAGGTACACTGAGAGAGTATGCACCAAGACAAATTTCTTGTGTGTCCAATCACATTTGGCCAATAAAAAATTCTATTCTATTCTATAAGCAGAACCAGTCAAACTTTTGAAACCCTGATACTTTTCACCTTTTCTTACCTCAATATTTCTGATTACAAAGTGGGAAGGGCTACAACCCTCCCCCTCCCACCCACCCTCAGGTAGAAAACGAGAGAAGAATCTGCTTGGTTTCCATTTTCAGAGGCTGCAGCACCCGTGAAAATGCAACCCACGAGCGGCTTGTTTGCAGGGACTGCGCCCATTAACTGGCAAGAGGGAAGAACCACCTCGGCTGCTCCTTTTTCCAGTCCAAAGAAGGGCATCTGGAAATGGAGCGGCCAAACCTTTGGCGCGCCTCCTGTCTCAGACGCGGCCGCGCTTGTCTCCCATTCTTGGGAGATGCGCCTTTCTCGGGAAGCTCTTGGGCGAGACGAGCCGCTGGGGGCAGCAGCGGGAGCCGCGGAGAAATTCTCCCAGGGGGCTCCACCTCCTCCTCCTTCACCACCACCTCCGCCCCTGCCGGCGGCGCCTTCCCAGACTCCTCTCCGGGTAAACAGCGATGGCCGCAGATGAAGGAGGCGGAGAACAAGATAACAACATGGGAAACCACTTGCAGATCCTCCCGGGTAATAGCCGTTCCTGCCTTACGCCGATGGGAACCAGGGAGCGCTTGGGGTGGACGAAGGGATGGGGAGGTGTCGGCGATCGAAAGGGGAGGGGTCCCCGAAACAGGCGGTCGGGGGTTCTAGGTGGGGATCGCGGAACCGAGGCAGAGAGGGGGGAAAAAGGGGGAATGGGGAGACCTGTCCTCCCCACCGATTAGGGAGAAAGGCCTGAAGCTCTGGAAGGTGTTGGGCAACGGGGTTTGGATTGGGCGCAATCTGGCTTTCAGGCCAGGCAGGGGGCAAAGGGAAGAAGCGAAGGGGCAAAGTCCGGGCCTGAAAGAGGGCGATGCCGTGGCTGAATCGTGGGCGGTTTAAAGGGACCCACGTCCTGCGTTAGAGACCTGATGCGTCTAAATCCAGAGAAGGGAAGAGGTGGGGTCTGTGTGAATTGGGGGTGGTGGTGGTGGTGATGAAAGGGAGGATGTTTGATTTGCTTCGAGAGTCAAGGAAATGAGATCAGGGAACATTTTTTTTTCATCCTGGACTATTTTTTTGCGGGCATGAGCTCCTAAGGAATTGTAGTACCGGGATGGCGAAGAGGGTTGGAACAAGGCAGAATTTGCAACCAGGATGGATTAAATAAAAGGCAGGATGCAGGATGAATCGGTCCTATTCAGCAGTTCCTGTATATCTTAGGAGAGAGATCTGAAACTGGGTGGGGGGGCTTCCTGACCCCACTGCTGTAAAAATGCACAGGAATCTTGGCAGGAAACTGCATGACATCTTTTGGAGAGCCACGACAAAGTGGGGGGGGGGGGAAGGAAATTAAGCGGCTGATAATTAGGATACTTTGTTCTAGAGACAACATTCAGAGCTATAGTAATTTCGGTGTCTATGATATAAGGAGCTGGAGTACCGAGACTTGTAAGGTCACAATATTAAAATCTCTTTTTCAAAGATATAATAGTCTAAGAAAATAAGGAGAGTTCCTCTTTAGGGGATATAATATAAAGTGAATTAAAAAGCAAAAAAAAATGGTTTGACTTAGATGTGGCCAGTCAATTAGTTTTTTGATTATTTTGGGACACTCAAAACTTTGGAACAATGGGCATTTCACCCAAATTATTATAGATAATAATTTGTAAATATAGTCTCACGGTAAAAGTTGGCCTTTCTATTTACCTACGCTGCAAAAAAGACAATTTGTCATTTTGGTCAGCATGGAACACAGGCCTCTCCAAGCTGTTTAATACAGAAAATGTAGGCAGACAGCCCTCTGCTGTTTTTCTAGGAAAAGGTTTCCCTACTTCAACAACTAAGCAAAAATGAGTTGCCTGCCTGGAAATCTTTGCCATTTTCCTGAATTTGTTTAGCTTTTTTAAAGAGTTAAGTCAATGATTATTAGCGTACCTGGTTTTTGGAAAGCATCACTTGTTGTTTGAAAGTATTTTATCTGTCCTGAGACTTATCTCAGACAATTTCACTATACGATTTTAGAAATGCCCACTTAGTTTTTTCCTCCTATTTTTACATTATTTTGTAAACCCATTAGTCACCTTATTTTCTAAACAAAAATGCTTTGACTTTCTTTTCTGTGTATAGATGATATATAATTTTGATTGGCCTTTTATCCCTAAATTATAATTGTAAAGTACATTTTTAAATTATAATTTATATTTTCAGCTTAACAGTTGACCCAGATGATACAGTACAAATATTTATTTCTGGGTATTCACTGTAATTTCAAAACAAAATAATTGTTTATATCATTTACAAATGATCTTGTAAGGCAGTCTTCCATTCGCTCCTTCTCCGTTCAGATAACTTTAGAGGAGCAGAAAGCCATAAAAAAGTGGTTGATGAATAGTATAATGCAAATAATTATAATAACAGAAACAACTCAGGCCAGTCAATCCATAACTCATTTGAGAGTCTTTAGCACCTTGGGAAAGGATAGAAGGATTCGAGCCATCCAAACCTCAGGGAGAATAATGCTGATGTTTCATGGAAGAGACTTGAAGCATGCCCAGTATTCTGATTCTTATGGGATAAGAACAGACAGTTGGAGACATAGAAGCTTATATGGTAGGGAACCAGTGCAACTTGTGAAATAATGGTTTTACATGGGTGCATAAGTTTTAACTCCACTACATTCTGAATCGGTTTCCACTTCTGGGTAATTTTCAAAAGCTTCAGGGACAGCCCCATACAGTGTGTATTGCAACAATTTAGATGTTCATTAGCGTTAGGTCCTCCTGATTGAGATACAGTTGATGCACAAGATGGATTTATGCAAATGTTCTCATGCCCGTTTGCCACTTTTTCCAGCAGGATCTGAGAGTCCCAAAAGGATTTCCAAAGTGTGTATCAGTTATTTTTAGGGGAGTATCCTCTTCAAGGACCAAAGGTGGAGAGTTTCCAGAGTCAAGGAAGCCAAAATCCATAGCCATTCTTTTTTGCTAGATTGAGCCAAAACCTGTTTTTCTGTATCCAGACCCTACAACTCCAAACACAAGAAAGAATCTTGATGGCATTTCTTGGTTGGACTAGCGTGGAGATATATAATTGGGTATTCTGTAATGATCTTGCCCATCAGTCTCATGTAGAAGTTAAATAAGAAGAGTAAGAATAGAACTCTAGGTGGGATATCCCATAAAGAAAGGACATTGGATTAGATCTTTTCTCCTTTTTCAGCAATAACTGGAAATGATTGTGGAGTTAGAAGGAGAACCAACAAAACACTGTACTTCTCACTATTAAACCTCAAAACCAGTGTATCAATGGTAACAAAAGCACCAAGAGTTCAAGAAGGGCCACAATGGACGAATTGTAATTATCCCAGTGTAAAGCCTGACTGGAAGGGATCTAGATAATCCATTTCCTCCAGAACCCTGTTAAGCTTCAAGCCAGCCATCTTCTGAACAAACTTTCTCCAAAAAAAAAGAAAAGAAAAGAAATGTAGAGACCAAATGAAAATATGCAGTATTGTTAGAACTAGGGAAGATTTCTTGAGAAGATTTGGACCACAGCCTTTTTGAAAGCTGAAAGTAGACTTTCTTCAATCAAGGAAGCATTTCACAGAGTTCTATTCTTTCCCAGGGAGGATTGGGTTAACCTGAACAAGGCCACTGGAGGTCTGTCACCATATATAATTTGAGGGGAAGAATTGTGTTTTGCTGCTCTTGCTGTCACAAGATAATTCTTAAGAAAGGATCTTACCTCTGTTGGTTAGATTCATTTCTTGTGTTCCTCCAGCATAGTTCCAGGTTTCTCTTCTGACTTTACTTTTGCTCCTCGGAGGATTAAGGAACTTTTAGCTATCTAAGGACACAGAGTGGCTGCAAAGATGCAATTCAGTCCAAGGATATGACTCCAAACAATGATGAATACCTTAGATGAATATCAGTGATATTCAGTAATGAACATCAAACCCCAAACTTCATTTCAAAATCCCAATAGTCCATTGAGTTTCTGGTACAGACTGGTCCAATAGCAGGAAATGGTTATAGAAAATTTAATATAAACATGGAATGATTTGCAAGAAATGCTGATGATGTCTCCAGTTCTAGTGAAATAAAAGCTACTACAATAACTACTGGCCACTTCGGTAACTTGATCCCATAACAGCTTCTATCAGATCCATGGTTGTCAGGGTAATCATGAGCCTCTATGCCCAGACAAAGTATTAACATTTTGTAGTACTATTAATTTGGGTAATTTCAACATCAACTCTGATAGAGGCTCAAGGAGCTCTGGTAAGGGGGCTACCATGTAGCAGGAGGTTGGTATAGAAGCAGTGGTCCCAATGACCCCTAGAGTTTTAATCTTAGCAGAGACTCATAACCAACTTTTTGTGGGGCAGTGTTTCTTAAAGTTGTAAGGGTTTCTCAGATAATCTTAATTTCCCCACTGTCCCTGCCCAGGGATTTTGGGTAATGCTATATTAGGAACCCATATCCAGCAGTAGTCAAATGCAATCTGCATAGCAAGCATCCATGATAGTTCACTTACACCAGTACAAGTCATATTTCATTGAAGGCTATAAAGTTTATCAGATGCAAATTCTCCGTTTCCCTCCATGGAATTTAGGGTTGATGCATGTAGTTCCTGGATAGTTTGTACAAGCAATTACCACATTTAGTCCTACAGAGTATTAACATAATTGCTTAGAGGTTTTTCTTTCTTAGTTACCAGCATGAGTACTGATAAACAAGTGGGCCTTTTTCCTCGCCTCCAACAGATGTACTTACTTGATCTGTGCCATTAGGCAATTTATTGATAATACAAATAGTGCTTTTCCCATGATTAAGGTTTCTACTTGAATAAATCTTTTAGTGGAATACGTGAATAATAAGAGATAGCGTGTATGATTTTGATTTAAGAGTTATGAGAAATTTTTTTTGTTATGGCTGATGAAATAAATGAGGAATGAACGACTTTTTCAGCACAAGAACTACACAACTTTTTTCAAACCAAATAGTAACAACACTTAGACTTATGTACCGCTTCATAATGCTTCACAGCCCTCCCAAAGCAGTTTACAGAGTCAGCATATTGCCCCCAACAAACCCACCTTGGAAGGATGGAAGGCTGAGTCAACTTTGAGCCTGGTGAGATTTGAACTGCCAAACTGCTGGCAGCCGGCAGTGAGCAGAAGTATCCTGCAGTACTGCATTCTAACCACTGCACCATCACAGCTCAATACTACCAAGAATTAGTAGGAGTGGTTGAATTAAGAAAGTAAGTGATTCCCAAACAAACTGGCAAGGCAGGAAAAAATGCCAAATTTGATTTAATATTAGTTTTAATTAATCAACTAAAGTTAAAATTACTTTGCATAATTTTCTTCATTTGTCCTATTAAAATTTAAAATTCTTCAACAAATTTTTCAGGGTTTTATATCGTATATTAGAAGCCCAAAGGTAACACTAGTGCTTCTGTGTTGACATCCCAGTCTTATGAGGAATTGATTACTGAATTTTAAAGAGAACATATTTCTTACAGGAAAGTTAATATATTGTAAGATCATAAGGGATCATTCACAATCTTTTTCTAAACATTAAAACTATAAGGGCCTGAATCAGTGGTGGGATTCAAATAATTTAACAACCGGTTCTCTGCCCTAATGACCAGCTGGGTAGCTGTGGCTCGGTGGTCATGTGACTGTGGGCGTGGCCAACTCAACATCACTCAGGTCGATGGACACTATGCCTTGTAACTATATTACAATGTAATAAGGGTTAACCAGAGAGGCAGTTTCTGTAAGCAGGGCAATAAAGATTAGGCTAGAAACAACAGCAGAATGTTTCCTTCCTGCCTTCCTTAGAGGATTAGCCCTGTAAAGTAGAAAAAAAACAAAATAAGATTTCTTCCAACAACCGGTTCTCCCGAATAGGTGCGAACTGGCTGAATCCCACCACTGGCCTGAATGTTTTCTTATTGGCAACATCCAGGCCATCTTGGCTCACCTGAAAAGACAAGTGGGGGGAGAGATTTATATGGTTTCTTCAAACCGTAGAATTTTTCGCTGCAGAAGTGTAGACGAAACTATGCTTACTTAATACTTGGATTGGAGACCACCAAGAGATCGTAGGCTGTGGACTAGGCTTGGAAGGCCAAAAAATAAAATCTGGGAAGAAAGCAATGACAAACCAAACCATTTCCCTGTTACTGCTAGGAAAATTATAGAGACATGCTCACCAGGAATCAAGCTTGACTCAAGAATATCTTGCTATATTGAAGGTTATGTGCATTTATCTTGCCCATTTTCCTCTTTTTCGGATTAATATCAACTAGATATTGGAGCAATTAATTATTTTTCAGAAACATATTTGCAGCAGAAGCTTCTATGCTTGAAGAGGGGTTTTCTGTGCAAATGGAGAACTTAATTTCACATTGTCCCCAGGATCTTGTGTCAGTAATGGTGCTCTTTTTTTGTGGGGGGAAGGAGTCACATATTCTTTAGTTAGTTTTCTTCAAAAGTAGGGTGGAGTAACATTTTTTTTTTTGCATTTTAAAATGAGAGAGGAGTAAGTAGCTTCATGTAAGTTGAAAAATAGAGATTCCCATATGCTGTTGTATGAGTAGGGGAAAGATAAGCTGACTGAAGTGGAATTCTTGAATGTTGCTTGGTGCTTAGTTGCTTTTATATCACAGTTGCAATCACTGAATCCTGACCTGTCTCTGTTAATTGCTGTTTTGTTTTTCTTCTTTCTGAATTTCATATTGGTGCAAGAGCCAAACTGACACAATTGCATCATAACATTAAGTTTCCTGCTGCTTTCAAGAAGAAGAATGCGTGGCTTTTGTTTTGCATCTCTGTATTTTGAGAAACAAAACCTCTATTTCCATTACCACTGCTGTTTGGTGTCATAATGGGGCCATAACTGTGTCACTTTGACACTGCATAATTCAAGGCCCGCTGACTTTGCAGTTTTCATGTATCTCTAAAGGATTTAAACTGCAGTATTCAGCAAGTTTCTTGGAGTCCTTCTTCCGTGGTGCTCCCAAGGTGCTTTTTTCCCTTGCAGTTGTAAAACAGCAGTCAGTTGTTAATTCTTAGAAGGAAGGTTGCATATCTTCACTTTCAATTCCAGAAGATCAGTTAGTGCAGATTTATAATATGGTGTGGGGGGGAGAGAATCTGCATATAGAATTGGTTGTGTAATGCAAATGTAACTGGATTCACGTAAATTGAATACAGAGACTGCAATAAAGCCATGATCAAAATTGTTCTGTGTGCTTCAGCTTAGAAAGCTAAATAGGATAATGGATTATTACAAATTAATTGCATTTAATAATAGTGGTATTTTGTTGAATAGCTTCATTTCCTGAAATATAGTTGTTCCAGGTTTTTGTCCTAATTCTGCTTTATTTCTTTTTGCATTTAGCTTGCACACAGCAAAAGCCATCAATGCATAATTTGACAAGGGGTTTTGCTTTTTAGTTGGCTTGTAGAGCCTGAGTGGCTCGCCCAAGGTCACCCAGCTGACTTCCCTATCTATAGGAGGACTAGAACCTAGGTCTCCTTGCTCCTAGACTGGTCCCTTAACACTACAGATAGTCCTCAACTTACAACCGCAATTGAGCCCAAAATTCCCATTGCTAAGCAAGGCAGTGGTTAAGCGAGTTTTGCTCCATTTTATGACCTGTGCTGCCACATCTGTTGAGTGAATCACTACCATTGTTAAGTTAGTAACATGGTCATTAAATGAATCTGGTTTCCCAATTTACTTTCCTTGTCAAAGGCTCACAAAAGGTAAATCACATGACCCTCGTGCAACTCTCATAAATACATGCCAGTTGCCAAGCTTCTGAATTTTGATCATGTGACCATGGGGGCGCTGCAGTGATCCTAAGTGTGAAAATGATTGTAAGTCACTTTTTTCACTGCTATTGTAACGTCGAATAGTCACTAAATGAATGTTCATATGTGGAGGACTACCTATACATCTTCCAGACCATCATTTTCATTTCCTGAAAAATTCTTAGTCCTTTGCATTGTATTTACAGCATTCCTTCTTTATATTCTTAGTCATTTACATTGTATTACATTTACATTATTCCTTATTTATGTTCATAACAAAATTCTTTAAGAGTCAGAACACAGGTTGGGATAGATCTGAGCTAGTTGCAAGCATTGTGGATTGAAAAGTGCTTCATTAAAGGAAGGTGGATCTGCCCTGATGCAAGCCTTAAAAATCCAAGTGAAAGGGAAATAAAATCCTGGTTTCTTTTTTTCCCCCCCGTCATGTCCTTGTAGCAACCCATGTTATTTTGATGTTAGCTAATTTTAAGGCATTTCAGATCTTTGGATAATACAGGAAAATAATATGTGCATCCCTCAGAGATATTATTGAAAGGAGATTGAAGTCTCTCGGGGCGTTTTTTCCATGGTGTCACTGCAGTGAAATGAGTCATCCTTCCTCAGAAGCTTTAATTCCTCAGCCATTATACAGTGCAAGTTCATCAACTGCTTTCTTTCCTTCTTGTTATTTTTAAAAAGAGAGACAATATAGGGCAGTGGTCCCCAACCTTTGCAGCTTGGTGGCCCAGCTGGGTACCAGCCCACTGCTTGTACGATATGAGCTGTGCGTGCACGTGTGCACCGGCCTGCCACTCATGTGGCCCAGTTGCAGATAGGCCACGGCCTGGTAGTCGGCTGCAACCCAGGGGTTGGGGACTCGATGTATAGAATCCAAACTGGCCAATTTTGAGATAAAGAATGAGCCATATCTTAGTATTAAGAGTGCACATCAACATCTGGTATTTCAGAAAGTTACTCCCACTAATGAATCCATTATTGAAGGGGTTAAATAGAATGTACAAATGGTTCTTTGTTTACTTAACACTATGCATGAAATAAAAGCTGATGAAATATGTAACAAATAGTGATAATTGTGAACAGTACTCAGCTTAATATTATCCTAACTCTACTGAAACAGTTTCTTCAAAGTTCAAAAATCACTCTCAAATATGGGCTGTAGTAGGTCGCGAGGAACATATCAGATGACTCCCCATAGGAAGAGAGCCTGTCTTTGTGTTAAAATATTTCTCCATTTCTAAACATACAATAACGATATTTCTCTAGATGTTCCAGCCATAGAGTAGGTCATACAAGAAACTTAAAATAGTTTTTAGCATACGGTCGACTGAAAAAGGTGTACTAATCTTTGTGGTTTAATGTTTGAGTTATTTTTATGAGTTTTAAAAATAACGTTTAAACTTCTTTTGGACTTGTTAGCCGAGAGTGAGGAAGAGGATGACGTTGAAATGGAAGTTGAAGATCAAGACAGCACGGATGCTGAAAAGCCAAACATCATTAATTTTGACACTAGCCTGCCAACTTCTCATGTGGTAAGAGAACAGTGCTGTCATAGAGTATCTGCTTGCTTTTTTCTAGGCTTATTGAACTTAAAACAGTCTGTTTCTTTGGAATTTGTTGCGAAGTCGTATCCGACCCCATGGACAACATTCCTCCAGGCCTTCCTGTCCTCTACCATCTTCTGGAGTCCATGCCTACTGCTTCAGTGACTCCATCCAGCCACCTCATTCTCTGTCGTCCCCTTCTTCTTTTGCCCTCAATCTTTCCCAGCATTAGGCTCTTCTCCAGTGAGTCCTTCTTTCTCATTAGGTGACCAAAATATTTCAGTTTCATCTTCAGGATCTGGCCTTCTAAAGAGCAGTCACGGTTGATCTCCTCTAGGACTGACCGGTTTGATTGCCTTGCAGTCCAAGGGACTCTTTGGAATTAGCATACCTAAATTCATAATGCTACCGGCTTAATACTTTAGGTACACTGCTATAATCAAACTACTTTGTTTATAGTTAGCAATTATCCTTTTTGCTTGTTCACATGCTCAGGATTATTATTTAGCAAGCGGATTTATTTTTTTATATAACATTTATTTTCCAGTATAAACAAATGCAGAGTTGCAGTGACTAAAGAGACAATAGTTTGACCGAAGTGAATATGTAAGTAGGAAAATTGAATATGCAAATGTGTTCCTTATCTTGGAATATTCTATATATTCTAAGTTATCACGTACAGAGTGAACCCGGAATATTCACTGCTAAAAAATAAGACAAGAAATTGAGGCTAGGCACACTTAACAGTTGTTTTATTATGTAAACTTTTAGACAATCACAAATTGTTTTATGAAATATTTTGGTTACTGTCCCAGAGGTGCTTTTTCCAAAAAGGTAACTTTCTTGGGTTTTTCCTTTGAAACTATTTCACTTCTTATCTAAGAAGCTTGTTCCATCCAGTCAATTAGAACTAAAGAAGCTTCTTGGATAAGAAGCAAAATGTTTTCAAAGGAAAAAAAAACCAAGGAAGTCCAGTTGCCTTTTTGAAAAAAGTACCTTTGGGACAACCATGGTTCCGATGATTCAAATTATCTATAGACATTTGCATTACTACTTGGTGTATTCTTTTTCAGTAGTGTTGCTCAAAACTGCTAGGAGCTGCTCTGCTATCAAGTATCAATATTTTTATACTGTGTTTCTCTGCGGTTATTCCAACATTCTCTTTAGGTTGTGGTATTTATATGTTGCAAACGAAACTGATAATTACTCCTGCTTAATTGTGACTTTCTTTTAAAAAAATTGAAGTATTTAGGATCAGACATGGAAGAATTTCATGGAAGGACTGTCCACGATGATGATAGCTGTCAAACAATTCCAGTTTTACCCCATGTTATGGTAATGCTGATTCCTGGGCAAACATTACCTCTTCAGCTTTTTCGTCCCCAAGAGGTCAGCATGGTTCGGAATTTAATACAAAGAGACAGAACCTTTGCTGTTCTTGCATACAGGTAAATATGTAAATAAATTTGCAATTCCAAGGTCTAGAGTACATTCTGTGATGTCAGACTGAATAGGAATTGCCCCAGTTAATTTAATATTGAAGAAATTGTATATTGCATGACTAAGTATTGATATGATTCATCTACGCAGTCCTTATTGTAGAAATAATTTCTCCCATGCTTTGGGGCATAGCAAAGGTTAATTATATAAACCCCTCCAGCGAAGCTTATATAATTGTAATTTTGAGGGGATTTAGCGATGCAGTATTATCCAACGTCTCTGCTGAATGTCAAAGCAAAAATATCGAGAGCCTCCTTGAGTCAAGCATGTCAAACTTTTGTTTGTAATATTTCTTGTGTTCAATTATTTATACTACTACTTCTGATCTATAAGTTTCTGTAATACGCTTAAGTTTTCATTGATTTTGAGTATCCTATCACTTGCTTTAAGGATTTTTTTTGCCATGGCTTTGACCACTGCCTATGACAGTTAAAACCTGTCACCATCCTTGAAAGTAAATAATTTTTGTAATTCCTGCCTACAATGTCATAGTTCTCAAGGATTAATAGATTCTGTTAATATTGGGGATGTATGTGTGTGTGTGTGCAGTGAAAACATTATGCTACAAAGTTGCTCCTTTATTGCTCATTCAAAAAAAAAATTTTTTTTAGCAACATACTTGAAAGAGAAGCACATTTTGGAACAACAGCTGAAATTTATGCCTACCGGGAAGAACAGAAATATGGAATTGAAACCGTCAAAGTAAAAGCTGTGGGAAGGCAGCGCTTTAAAGTACTTGAACTAAGAACTCAAGCTGATGGGTAAGAAAGGAGCTATTTATTCTTGTTAAGCAGCAGCACCTTTTAACATCCAATATATTCTTACTATTTTATTAGTGTGAAATGACCAACTTTTAATCTTCAGGAATTTCTATTTACAAGCTGCTTATACTAGTATGAAATCTTGTACGGTCCTGATCCTGGGTAATTGTGTTTGCTTTTGTGGCTGAAGTATTTAGTAATAATCACCTTAAACGTCTTAACACTGTTTAAGTATCTTCAAAGAAAATCCTATTAATTTCACTATTATCCCATTTATTTAATTTAAACAAAATATGGAGACGTAAAAATATTAACTTATGGAACTCATGACAATAACATTTAATAATGTTTAATAGCTTTGTATTTTACTGTTAATAAGAAATTAAGGTGCATCTATTGACTATACAGACACAACTATGCATTGGGTTGTTTTAGAAAGATGGAAGTCAATGCCAATGTATTTTTTTCAGGATTTTGTGTGACCTCAACCTTGGGTTTCTTTTTGTAGACATCCCTTCATATACTTACCAGTTGGGAGCCTTTGTAGTGTTTTAAAATTAATTCAGGTTGACTGAGGAATGAATTACCTCAAACTTACTCCGTTTGTTCTTCCTGAATTATATATGAATTTGAAGGCATTAAAAAGATAAAATGCAAATATGCAAATATGGAATCAATAGTACAGAGATTGCAAATAAAACATATTGGAAGAAGAGTTTGTATCCTAATGAACTGTGCACTCAAACATTTTACATTGAAGGATCTGTATAGGAGGAAATATATACACACACAAAGGGTGAAATTTGATGGAAATTTAGAGCACACTTTCTGAAAATAAGTGACTAAAATGTGATGAGTGAACTATCATTTCCTTTATACAATGTATTGAAAATAATGGACGTATTTTCTCTGGTTGAAAAAAAAAATCCTAGGAGTATAGCCAGTGGAACACAAGGTGGCAGCATACATTAACATCACGGGTAGCTGTATGTGTTAAGAAAATGTTTTGAAATAACATTGATAAATCTTTTGTGACACTTGTAGTCAACTTCATCCAGATAAAACAGATACAGCCTGAATGAAACCAGGAAAGTTGTGTTTGTGTCTTGTTTGTGTGGGTTTCACATTGGCACGTGATTGGCTACGGTGAAGCTAATCATCTGGAATAAGCCTAATGTTGAATACTGTCCAGCTGTTCTGATCTTTAAAAAAGTGTAAATTGCTGAGGAGAGCTTTACTCTGTTATCCTTATAAATTTGCAAGGAATGCCTCCAAACTCCCTCCAAATGCTGCTGCTGAATTGTACATTTTAATATGACAGATGGAACATTATTAAACACTTGGGAAATAATATCTTATCTGTTCCTATTTCGTAACAACATTTTTGATTGGATTTAGGGTTTTTAATTTTTATTTAGATTAAGAAATTAATTAAATCAGATTAATGCTTGTTCCTATTTGGCTCACTATTTCCGTCCTCAAAATAATAATAATAATTTTACTCAAATGCCAAACTGTCTCCTTAATTATATTGCACTTTAGATGAAGCAATCTCATATGGAAATGTTGGCCTTTCATAAGGCTTTAAAAACTTGACTATTTATCTGGACCTGGGACTTGGAATGCGTTAAGAAGCCCTCATTATTTGGCTTTACTGTTAGTTGATTAGTCATCACAGCTGCTGTTCATATTTATTTTGTGAATGTTTTTATTGTTTTAATGCTTTTAATTGTTTTATAGTTTTAAGAATTGTAAGCTAATCAGGGTCATTTGGTCGAGTTGTGTAGCTATAGAAAAGGAATGAATGAATCAGCAAGCAACCAAGCAGCTCAGATTGGGCAAGAACTATTTTAATAGCAAGACCATGTTTCGATGATAGAGTCACCATGGTCTATGATGAATTGTGAATGAGACTGATGCTAATCTCTTCTTATGATTCCACACAGCTTATGGATCATAAAGCAGAATGAAAGATTCTGATGCAATGATTGAAAGATTTGGAACTCATTAAAATCAAACCCCCATGAAGTTTCATATTCAGTATCATTGTATATAAGATACAATATATGAGAGACTGTATCATATATACAATCTATCATATATACAATACATATATATATATACATATATGTATATTTGTTTTCATAGGTTTTCACGGGTATAGGTATGTAGGTCTTGGCATATTTGGGTCTTTTCCCATGTAAGGTTGAGAGTATCTTGGCAACGTTTCGACGAGGTCTCACTCATCATCTTCAGGCTGGTGCTTTCGGCTTTGTGCTTTGCTCGCACAAGCACGAAGCCGAAAGCACCAGCCTGAAGATGATGAGTGAGACCTCGTCGAAACGTCGCCAAGATACTCTCAACCTTACATGGGAAAAGACCCAAATATGCCAAGACCTACATATATGTATGTATGTATATATGTATGTATATGTGTGTGTGTATACACACATATACACACATATACTTATATGAAAACGTAAAAAATAACAACAACATCATTGATCCTTGCATAGCCCCAAAGCGGTGGTGAAGACATCACACTAATATCTAAGAACTCGTGGGTTCTAGTCCTGCCTTAAGCACAAAGCCAATTAGATGACCTTGGGCCAGCCACTACTTTTGAAGAACCTAACCAAGAAAACTTGCAGGGACTAGTCCAAGCAGTCTTTGAGAATCGGACATGATTGAAGGGATGAAAAGAAATGTTTTCTCTAGATTACAGGTTATGTTCCATTTCTGCTCATTTTGAGCTAGGTCTAATTTTATTTCACATGTGTCTTAAATGGCTATTCAGGTAAAAATGCATTTCGTATGGTTGAATATTTACTGAATAATACCAAAATTAACCAAATGAAGCAAGCCACAAAAAAATTGGAACCAAAATTTTACTATTCGGCTTTAGAATGGTTCCCGTTTTAAAAGAACAGGCTAAGATCTAATGTGAAACAACCGAAGCATAGCTGCGGAAGTCAAAAAGATGGGTGGAGGATAGTTACATGAAATCATAAAATAGAGATTTTTAAAGAAAATATTGAATTAAAACATGCAATGTCCTCCTGTGCTTTCCCAGATGTTTATGCAATTAAAAGATGTAAATAACTAAACATACTTGTGTCTCCCATAGAAGTGAATAGGTACAATTTTCACACTGTGGTTTTTTTTTTAAAAAATCAGCCTACAGCAGGCCAAAGTACAAATCCTTCCTGAGCGGGTGCTTCCTTCAACTATGTCTGCAGTGCAGCTGGAATCCCGCAGCAGATGTCACATTTTTCCTTCTTCTAAGCCTGCAACATGGCAGGATCAACAGATACATCAATGGCGACAGAAATATCAAAAGGTCAGAAGCTAATTATGTTCTTTTGTGACATTTCAAAAATCAATAAAAATTCCATCTCTGTATGTCTTTTTTTTTTAAAAAAACCAACGTGATGGTATCTATCAACCCTCTGATAGTGCTGCTTCTGTTTTTAGCAAGCTGCCAGTTTGTTTTGGTGGCTTATCCGTTGAAACCAGCGCCTGGTAACATATTTTTTACATTAGAAAGTCAGATATGAAATAACGCATTCGAAAGTTAAAGAAGATGATGATAGGGTGGGGGTGGGGTTTAAACTTATTCTCCAACTTAGCATCTTCTAGATCAGGGGTCTCCAATCTTGGCAACTTTAAGACTTGTGGACTTCAACTCCCAGAATACCTCAGCCAGCAAAGCTGGCTGAGGAATTCTGGGAGTTGAAGTCCACAAGTCTTAAAGTTGCCAAGGTTGGAGACCCCTGTTCTAGATGATTGTTGAGTACAGCTTCCCGAATTGTGAAGCAGTATGGACCAGCAAGTGGAGCACTTTTAGGAACTGCAGCTGGACAACCAGTTTGAAAGAGTTGCAGTTGGGAAGATGCTAGCCATCATGTCGTTCAGGGGTAGATTGCTGGGGGTTTGCAGGGTTTCGGGACAACCTCTAGCTAAGATTCTGTGCAGTTTAGAGAACCCCCAAATCTCACTCCTGGCTGGTCCCACCTATCCCTCCCCTCCCACGTGACCAGTTTTGGATGCAGGTAAGTGCAGGAAGTGCGTGGAGACTCAGGGAGGTAGAAAAATGGGCCTACTGGAACTTCGGGAGGTCCATTTTTGGCCTCCAGAGGGCTTCCGGAACCTGAGGAGGCCATTTTCGCCTTTCCGGAGGCTCAAGGAAAGCCTCCGGAGCCTGGGGAGGGCAAAAATGCCCCCTCCCATGGTGCAGGAGGCCGACTAGGCCACACCTATCCAGCAACTGGGCAGAGAACCCCTTTCTAAAATTTTTGAATTTTAGAATTCAAATGTCTGAATTTTAGAATTTTAGAATTCTGATGTTGTTCAATAGGAATTGGTAGAACAAAGATCAGTAGCTCAACTAGATTTGTAACCTACAGCACAAAGTCTAAAAAAATAGGAATTCTGAGATTTGCATTTTTAGCACCAAATTGAAGGCATCGGGTTGGATTTTGGTATGAACTGCATTTATGAAACCAGGCCATGAAAGCAGATGAGTCATTGACAAATTCAGTGATCAGTCTGATTATATGCTGTGTTTCATATATTCATGGCAGGCTTATAAATTAATAGCTGGAACAACAACAGACGTAAGAATTGCAGAAATGCTAAAAAAATATCTTGGGAAAACTTGTAAATACCTACAATAACCAATGTATATTCAGAGCATGTAGGGAATGGGAGAGGCAAGGATAAGGGAAATATAATTGAAGGCCTTGGTGTTAATGGAACAAGGTCATTGTGCAATGCGTTTTGTGGAAGTTTTCATTTATGTAATTTTCTCTGGGATAGCTATTGAAGGTCAGGTTGGCTGGCAGTTTTGACCTTAATGCAGAATGTAGTTGTGATGCTTGAGATATATTAACCCCGTGAGAATAATTTTCCTGTTTCTTTGATCTAAAATGTTTATATAAATAGACTGGAGGAAGATGATAGGTTGATAGTACTGACATTTAACCTCCAGGCTGTATGCCTTATGCATACAAATGTGCACGATTAGTCTGTTTTATGAAATAACAGCAGTGTAAGCTTAGTTTAATTCAACAGTGTTTAATTAGAACACAACTAGATTCAAAACTGACCTAAATATTAAGTGAGCATTCTACATTTTGCATCTAGAAGCTCCATATTTTACTCCTGATTATTTCTTGACATTTTCCCTCTAATTATAGCTTATAGACTGCAGGCAACTGCTCTTTGCCTGCAGTCTGTAACTGCAGGCAAAGAGCAGGGGTGGGAGCTGAGCTTTTGAATTCATCTGATGTCTTCATCATATTTGAAGGACCAGAGTGGAATCCATAATGATCTCTACTATACTTTAGTACCATGTCCCAGTGCATATTTCTCCCTCCCTCCCTGTGGCTGCGCGCACAACCCCCCCGCCACCCCCACCCCCCGAAGAAAGCTTTCAAATCAGCCAAGTTCTTTGGAAACTTGAACATAATGCTTGTAATATTTCAAAGATACTTTAGAAAGAGCCCCTTTAAGTCCTTTGTATAGTCCTTTGCATATAGGTTTAGTAAACCTGCCCAGCATTTAGGGTGATGAGAAGATGAATATACCATATATTCAAACATCACTTCAAAGGGAAAGGAGAATGGATAAAATTGCAACTATTTCTTCATAGTGGCTTTAATCTCGCCATAGAAATTCAGGTTGTTTGTGGTCACTTAAAAAAACTCTTTTAAGAGAAGCCACAGCAACTATTTTGATCATGTATAGTGTTTAACAAGAGAGCCAGTTTGGTGTAGAGCAGGGGTGAAATGCTCCTGGTTCGGACTGGATCGCACAATCCAGTAGCGATCGTAGCCAGTGGTTCGGCGATCTGGCCTGGGTGTCATTACTTCCTGGTTTTAACCAGGAAGTAATGTGTTTTTTACCTTCTGCGCATGCGCAGAAGGTCTGCGTGTGCATGTGATATGTGCACACCCCCGAGCAAAGTGAGCGCGCAAGCAGCGCATGCACTTCCAAACCAGTAAGTAGATTTCACCCCTGGTGTAGAGGTTAAGGCACAAGGCTAAAACTAGGAAACTCTGAGTTCTAGTCATATCTTGGGGCAGAAAACCAGTTGGGTGACCGTGGGCTAGTCGTTTTCAGTCAGCCCCAGGAAGGATGTAATGGCAAACCACTTCTAAAATCTTGACTGCAAGGATTAGATTGGGTACGCCAGGAGTCAACAACGACAAAAAGGCACAAAAGTGTTTAATGAATCAGTGAAGTCTTCAGGAATAGAACTTATCCTGATAATTAGCTCTTCTCCTACAGAGCTGTATTATATATTTAAAGATAAGTAGATCTTAAGTTGACATTTAAAATTCTCTGGAGAATAAGATGCTAAAACATATTCATATAAAATCCTGCCAAAGTAGGGCAAAGCAATAAAAGAAGGAGTTTAAAACTGGATTTGAAAACCAAGAACATAAAGCTTTAGAAGAATTTTTTCTTGTCCCAAATTCAAATTAAATTATATTAAAAGTAAAACTGTATAAAACTGGAACTATGACTTGTGCTTTGGTCAGAAGAACAGAAAGAAATCTGTTCTCTTCCTAGATACATAAAAATAGATAAAGGGTTTTGAATTTTGAAATTTGTGCTGCCTTCCTTGGGCATTTGTGACTGCATAGTTCTTCCACATATCAGTCATGTACATATTTATGTTTTAATGAGTTTCTTATGCCTTTTAGGGATGCAGAGTGACAATTTCTATCTTTCTGCATTTTTGTCCTTATCTGTTTCTAGCCAGATATCCCCAAAAAATTGTTTCCCAGTCAGCATAAAGCAATCATATATTATTTGTAAAGGCATGCTTTCATAATAATCTTGACTTGTTTGTGCACCTGCTGTGATAACTTTTTTCCAGTTCAGAGTTAAAAATGCAATTATTCCCCAAAGCACTAGTTTAACTAACTTATTAAAAGTCTTAGAATAATCTTCCAGTGCCAGATTCTTCAGTGCTCTTTTTATGATTAGAAAGGCAAGGGTTTTTTTTCCCCCTTCCTGTAATGACTTTCTGGTTTATCTTTGTTGAGGAAAGGTAACTTGTGTTTCTTATGATCTGGTGGGCGTTAACTCTCATTCCTTGCTAACATAGTCCTGGTTGGGGGAGATGGGAGTTATAATCTAGTGTGGGCTGAAAAAGACTGAAATGAGTGTTACTTTCATGAAAAGAATTCGGTATCCTCATTCTTGGCATTTTGCATGATCAGCACTGTAAGTTGTACTGCATAAAGGCTATTTATTTGTTTTATTTAGAGACAATGGATCTTTTTAATGCTAACCATTGGGAAACAAATGGAAAGACTGCTGCCTTTGTATTTGGTTTATTGACTTCCCAGAAGGCAGATGGGTTAATGGGGCACTCCAGGAAACTCCATGATCCTATCAATCCACTATCAGATTATCTTTCCTTTCGTTAAACTTTGCCAAACAGTAATTTTTCTCTTAATTCATTTGCGCCACATGCCCATAATATACAGGTAGTCCTCTACTTACAACAGTTCATTTAGTGACCGTTCAAATTTACAACGACACTGAAAAAAATGAGTTATGACCATTTTTCACGCTTATGAACGTTGTAGCACCCGCACGGTCACGTGATTTATCATTTGGATGTTTCACAAGTGACTCACATTTATGATGGTTGCAGTGTCCCAGGGTCACATGATCCCCTTTTGCGATTTTCTGACAAAGCAAAGTCAATGGAGAAACCAGAGTCACTTCCCTACCCTATGACTAATTTAACAACTGCAGTGTTTCACTTAACAAACGTGGCAAGAAAAGTTGTGAAATGGGGCAAAACTCACTTAACAAATTTTTCACTTGGCAACATAAATTTTGGGCTCAAACGTGGTTGTAAGTTGAGGGCTGCCTATCTGTACACCCTTTTTTGTTTAGCGACCACAATCCAGTCCATAAATCAGAAGTGAAATGGTCACTAAGTAAACACATGATGAAGACGGTGAGAGATGTTCCAAAGATCACTGGTTGTTGCTGCCATCTGATTCAGATAAAGTTATTTCATGCAGCAATGCCAGTGTTACTCTTACTTTGGCATGCATTCTTATCAATTGCATAAATCTGTTGCAAGTGTCAGCATTGCTTGGAATTTTTTATTTTTTTTATTATTACTATCATTAAGGTAGTATTCACAAATGGTCACTAAACAAGGTAACTGCTAATTAGGAGCAGCCAGGAGCTGTGTCTCACCGTTAGAATTTAGCAGATGAAAAAAGGTGCACATTCAGGATTATTCTATCCTATGATTATATCCAATTTTCCTTTGGATTTGATTGCTAGAATTTGTAGAAATTACTACTTCTAAGATAATAATGACGATGTGTGAGTAAGTTATAATCCTTGGAATTAATACTGTGAAAACTAATTTGATGGTGCCTCAAGTTAGTATACGTGTGTCATTTTTAATTCAAAATTATACGTGCTTGGGAATGCGATTCATTCATTTTAAAGCAAATTTCTGCCGCTTCCAATTAGATGTTCTGAAACTCCAAAAGGTATGTTTGTTCCTCGTAATAGAGAGCAGAGGTGAATAGCAATGCCACCGCAAGATAAATTGTGAAGGAGAAGGATATTATTCTATGAAATATTTTAAATTGGCGGACTTTTTAGGGGAGCACTCTCTTACCATAGTTATGTACAAAAGTATAGATCTATAATAAAGAAAATGTGTTTGTGTTAACAGCGCAAGTTTCACTGTGCTAGTCTGACTTCCTGGCCATCGTGGTTGTATTCTTTATACGATGCTGTAAGTATCAACAAAGATTTCCGGCCTGCTTTGTATTGTGTTCAACTATTTGCATTCTTGTGTGTTCTTTTGGATTGTCCAAAAGAATTAGCTGGCGTACATGTAGTGTTTTTGTGCATTCCTGTGATCTGAATTGTGCTGCTAACTCTGCTTGGTTTATTTGCTTCATGTGCATGCAGAAAGCAACCCCCAGTTGAGTTTACATCATAAAGATATACTGACATAATTCCAAAATAAATAATTGAATAATAATAATACAAACGGTGACCATTCTCCAAATGTCTTGCAGAACAACTATCTTGATTAACTTCCAGAAGTGCCACTATGAGGGGCTCGGCTTAATCTGAGGAGGGGGATTACTAATATGAGGAGTGCATCTAAGAAGCATTGTCTGCACATTCCTCATATAACAAAGCCCTAAGAATCTATTTAAAAACAACGGGATGTGTGCACTGGCTCTTTGAGCAGGGATGTGTACAAGAGACCCTGAAATGGCTATTTCTATACAAGGGAGGCAATTCTGAGCTATCTAAGTGCCAAAATATATGAGTCCCTTATGGCTTTAATTCTACTTATAAACCTGTTGGAAATCAATGTACTACCCATACAATGAGTGTAATAGTCTCCAGTGGCAGCCCATGTAGAATATATTACTATAATCTTGATTTGTGATAGTAAGTGCATGAATTACTGTCGCTCCCAATCCAGGGCTGACTAGAGCAGTCAGTGCTGTTTCGGGCTCTTAAGTGTAGAAAATCTGCTACTTTGAAGTTTGGTTTTGGCTGACAGTCCCCCACTCCAACAATTTTCCCTAGAAATGGGTGGCTGAAGGCTAGCAATAGCACTTAGACTTATATACTGCTTCACAATGCTTTACAGCCCTCTCAAAGCAGTTTACAGAGTCAGCCTATTGCCCCCAATAATCTGGCTCCTCATTTTACCCACCTCAGAAGGATCGAAGGCTGAGTCAACCTTGAACCGGTGAGAATCAAACTGTGGAATTGCAGGCAGCTGGCTGAAGTACCCTGCAGTACTGCATTCTAACCACTACACCACCACGGCTAGATAGTTGTTCTCCAAGTTTTTCAAGCCCACAGTGGCTCTTTGATGAGGGAAGGTGTCAGTATCTTCTCTAATGAGTTACCCCTCCTCTCAATGAAATTTTACTTCAAATTTTGAAAGCAGGTCTGATTTTACTGGAAGTTAGAGGATTTTATGTTTTTCTACCCTATTTATGGAGGCTGCTTTAAAGCACCACACTTTTGTTGTTAGCAAAAGTATGCCATTATGATTGAAAAATCATCATAGAAATGTATATAGTTACCATATTTTTGAGGGTATAAGACACACCTTCCCCCAAAAAAATTTAGGGTGAAAATTTAGGTGCATTTTATATTATTATTATTATTATTATTATTATTATTATTATTATTATTATTATTATTATTATTATTATTATTATTATTATTATTATTATTATTATTATTATTACTACTATTATTATTATTATTATTATTATTAATTCGATTTTTATACCGCCCTTCTCCCGAAGGACTCAGGGCGGTGTACAGCCAAAATAAAACAAACGGTACAATATACAATTAAAATACAAATCAAAAAACTTATTATATAACTGGCCTAAAAACTTTAAAATATATAAAACTAAAAAAACCCTTAAAATTAATAATAGAAAATTTAAACCAATAAAATTTAAGCCAGCCCCGCACGAATAAATAGATGTGTTTTCAATTCGCGGCGGAAGGTCCGAAGGTCAGGTATTTGGCGTAAACCCGGGGGAAGTTCGTTCCATAGGGTAGGAGCCCCCACAGAGAAGGATCTTCCCCTGGGGGCCGCCAGCCGACATTGCTTGGCGGACGGCACCCTGAGAAGTCCCTCTCTGTGAGAGCGTATGGGTCGGTTGGAGGCATGAGGTAACAGCAGGCGGTCCCGTAAGTACCCAGGCCCTAAGCCATGGAGCGCTTTGAAGGTAGTGACCAAAACCTTAAAGTGCACCCGAAAGGCCATAGGTAGCCAGTGCAGTCTGCGCAAGAGCAGTGTTACACGGGAGCAACGCAAAGCTCCCTCTATCACCCGCACAGCTGCATTCTGGACTAACTGAAGCCTCCGGGTGCACCTCAAGGGGAGCCCCATGTAGAGAGCATTACAATAATCCAAGCGGGAGGTAACGAGCGCATGAGTGACTGTGCACAAGGCATCCCGATCAAGGAAGGGGCGCAACTGCCGAACCAGGCGAACCTGGTGGAAGGCCCTCCTGGAGACGGCCGTCAAATGATCTTCAAACGACAGCCGTTCATCCAGGAGCACACCTAAGTTGCGCACCCTATCCTTTGGGGCCAATAACTCGCCTCCAACAGTCAGCTGCGGCTGCAGCTGACAGAATCGGGGTGCCGGCATCCACAGCCACTCCGTCTTGGAGGGATTAAGCTTGAGCCTGTTTCTCCCCATCCAGACCCGTACGGCTTCCAAACACCGGGACAGCACTTCAACAGCTTCGTTGGGGTGGCCTGGGGTGGAAAAGTACAGCTGAGTGTCATCAGCTTACAGCTGGTATCTCACCCCAAAGCCACTGATGATCTCACCCAACGGCTTCATATAGATGTTGAACAGAAGGGGCGAGAGGATCGACCCCTGTGGCACCCCACAAGTGAGGCACCTCGCAGCTGACCTCTGCCCCCCTGTCAACACCGTCTGCTACCGGTCGGAGAGATAGGAGGAGAACCACCGATAAACGGTGCCTCCCACTCCCACTCCCCCCAACCGGTGCAGCAAGATACCATGGTCGATGGTATCAAAAGCCGCTGAGAGGTCTAATAGGACCAGGGCAGAGGAGTAACCCTTGTCCCTGGCCCTCCAGAGATCATCAACCAACGCGACCAAAGCCGTCTCCGTGCTGTATCCGGGCCGAAAGCCGGACTGGAACGGGTCTAGATCGACAGCTTCATCCAGGTATTGGGGTAGCTGCCGCGCCACAGCACTCTCTGCAACCTTCGCAACGAAGCGAAGGTTGGAGACCGGATGATAATTACCCAAAATAGCTGGGTCAAAGGAGGGCTTCTTGAGGAGGGGTCTCACCACCGCCTCATTCAAGGCGGCAGGGAAAACCCCTTCCAACAAAGAAGCGTTGATAATCCCCTGGAGCCAGCCTCGTGTCACCTCCTGAGTGGCCAGTACCAGCCAGGAAGGGCACGGGTCCAGTAAACATGTGGCGTGGAGCCTCCCCAACAACCTGTCCACGTCCTCGGGAGCCACAGGGTCAAACTCATCCCAAACAGACTCAACAAGACGTGCCTCCTCCCTCTCACTTGGATCATCCCAATTTCCCAATTATAGACCGAATACAGGTGTTTTTGGCCTCCTGAACCCTCCGTGCTTTTGCGTTTTCATGTTTTCACCCTCCCCGCCCCCCCCCAGAAACACTATGCAGGCCAAAAATGGGTGCGTTTTTGGTGAAAATGGGCCATGCAGAGCACTGCAGAGTGCTTCTGGGGGCTGGGAAGGTGAAAACACAATGCGCAAAGGGCTTTGGAACCCAAAAATGAGCCCATTTTTGGCTTTTGCCTGGTTTTGGCAAAAGCAGGCAGTGGGGAGCACTGCAGAGCGTTTCGGGAGGCCTGGGAGGGCGAAAATCCGACGTTTGGAGGCCAAAAACTATTTTTTCCTTCTTTTCCTCCTCCTCTAAATTTAGATGTGTCTAATAGTTCGAAAAATACGGTAATAAATAAAATAAGGTGTCTTCAGCAAATGAAACTCCTTCTGTTGGTAGAGTTATAATCTATATTGCATTAAATTGCCACTATTTCCGTTTCGCTTTTCATTCTGAGCTAATTGTTAGTCTACTTGTATTTGGCATATAAAGGCTTGGAATAAGTTCATGAATTCTAGTTTCTGGTGAAAAAAAATCATTTCAAGACATTGTTAAGATCTGTGGACTAGCAGCTATGCTAGTGTTTCACCCACTCATTTTATCCTCTTCATGAACAAGTACCAACTTCATCTCTAGTCTATCAATGGAGGAGAACCTTTGTATACATACAGTAGAGATTTGTGTCAAGTAATTGGAAGAGGGGCAAAGCTCTCCGCCCTGAATTTTTCAAACAAGGAAGGAGGTGGTCTTTATTGCTGGTGAATAATTCATCTTAATGTTGTTTGTTAATATTTCTCCCAATGTTCAAAATATAGCATTTTAATTTTAAGGAGCTTAAACTGCAGTTCTAATGAGAAACATTTTTTCTCAACAAATCCTTTTTTCTTATTTTGTTAACAAAAAAAGAAGTTTTTATGTTTAAATTAGGTTTTTCTTATAACACAAGGAAACCTTGATGGAACGAGTCAAGCAACAGCTTCATGAGTGGGATGAAAATCTTAAAGATGAATCACTTCCAGCAAACCCAATAGGTACATTATTTATTAAATAATGAGTTGTATTGTTGGTAATAGTCTTCATCAAATCAGTTTGTTAGTTTATTAGTTAACTGATCCTACATCACAAATGAGTTACAGAGCAGCCTTCTGCAGCTCTGTATATTTTCTGTGACCTTTATATAAAGAGGTAAAATGCACCCACCTACCCAAGTTGTTAGAAAAACATCAAGGAAACATCAACAGAGCTACACGTTACAGTCTTGTGTGGCAAACCACTTGCAGTATCTTGTGTGTTGCAGCTTATAGTTGTCGAGTTACAATGTATATTTCCATTAATATGGGAAATCACATCGAAGAATGGACAGCTTTATGTAGCTGTGCAGATGACAATGCTGTAATAAACAAGAACTATCACTGTAAATTCCAATTTGTCATTCCTTTCTTTAACTTGGTTATTATTATACATTTGCCCTAATTTGCTGTATGTAGGCTTTATAGAGTTGTATGAGAAGAGCAGTAGTGTCACACTGCCAAAATTGCAGATCTGCTTGTTTATTATTATAATGATATTATTCCTTGAGATATTATTACATTTATAGAATGCAAACTGTAATAAAACTAAGCATAGTTAATATCTTCCTGGAGAAAGCAGTCTGATTTCTTCCAGCTGATCTGAAGTTAAGAGAAGTTAATTGTGAATAGTGAGAGTTTATTTTTAATACTCTGCCTAAATGTAGCTTGTTTAAGTCTCTCTGAGAATGAACCTTGTTTTTTTTCCAGATTTTTCATATAGAGTTGCAGCATGCCTACCAATTGATGATGTTTTGCGAATTCAGCTGCTTAAAATTGGTAGTGCTGTTCAGCGACTGCGCTGTGAACTAGATATTATGAACAAAGTGAGTGAGTAAGTCTTAACTTCCTTTAGTCGTGTTATGTTTAAAAGTTTCATCCTATTGGGACTTACTTTTGAGGAGACTTAAATGTGAAATGTATGCTGAAGACAATAATCCAGTATATTGAATGTGTCCTGACTATTCAAAATAATAATTGTTCTAGCTTTTACAGGTATGATCACTGTTCAGAGAAGATATGCATGGCAGTTACAGCATAAGGCTCTTAAATTAACAATTTAAACTTTTCTACCCAATGATGGTTTAGCTTTCATGTGATAGTTTGAACATATGAACCAAGTACACGAGTAATTTCCTTTCCTTTCTCATTAAACCAAAAAGCTACTTTTATCAGCTTGTATGTCGGAAGAGCAGACCAAAATTTTGCATGTAGTTTACCAAAAGGTTGGGGGGCTGTGGGGTGGGAACACAAATTACCATGTATTACTGGATCATTTCCAGATAATAATATTAATTCTAATGAAATGATACAAAACAATTTATACTTTTACTGAAATACGTTTCCAGTCATCTGGTTCTAGTCTTGGTAAGAACATATATTCCATAATATAAACATATATTTTGCAGTGATTTAAATTTGAATAAATGTTAAACTTGATATAACCCTGTTTGTCTCTATTATCTGCGTAGTATAAGAATTAATATGGTTATTGTATAAAAACAGGAGGAGGAATGAGTCTTAGGTATATTTACCTAATGTAATAAAGGTGGGATAAAATTAAATTAATAAATACAGTAGTTAAATACTTAGTGTTATTTGAATTATGGAATGGCCATTTATATCTAAAATGTTTTATAAATAAAAAGTTGAGCTGATTGATCCCAGTTTTCTTTTTCTCTATACATCTGCCTTTTTGTTTGTAGTGTACCTCTCTTTGCTGTAAGCATTGCCAAGATACAGAAATAACTACTAAAAATGAAATATTCAGGTGAGATTTTAAAGTTACTTTGTACATCTCTTAAGTTTTCATGGTCTCATAATATGCCATCACAAGCTTCTTGGAGGGGAAAAAGCAGGATACCTTTTAATAAAGACAAAGACATGTAAAATAATTATCTAACAATTATCCAGATGTTTGGGAGTTGAGTATATTAATTCATAAAACCTTTAGCTGTTTTCAGGTCATGAGGTTTCAGATTAAAATAAGCCCTAACCAGGACACAATAAAAATCTAAATCAATATAACATTACTGATTTTAAAACTGAAATGTGACCACAAAAATAACAGCTACACATGAAACAATGCAGTAAAAGTCTTGATTAGGATCTGAAGCTAATAGTGAAAATTTTGACTAAGGAAGGGGGGAATTCCACAATTGGGATCCAGTGTCTAAAATAGCCTGCCTTGAGTATCTGCCTAGTGAATTATTCACAAGAGCAGGCATGCTAAGGCTTTCCTTGCTCAATCTCAGTTGTTGTAGAGATTTATAAGAAAGTATCTCACTTAGGCTTGAAGTTATATACTGTAGGTATCAAGGTTCCAAGTTACCAACCCCAAAGCAATCAGCTCTGAAGCCATTTTGGGAGCATTTTCAGGGCTGCCAATAGGGCTTGATATGTCATCGTGAGCTCCTTGAACTTGGCTTGCTTGGATATTAGCATCCAGTGCAGGTCCTGTCGGACAGAGGCAATTACCCTCTGTAATTGCATTGACAGTCCAGATACAATGTTTTGCACTTCTTGTAGCTTCTGAGCCAATCTCCAATCTTTCCATGGAAATTTCTTACTGGTACATTCTTGGATTTGCTAAATCAATTCTAATTTTGACCAAGAGGTTGTGTTTTATAATTATGTTAATAAACCAGCTATCTTTGGGGGGAAATGAAGCCTGCTTGAACCTCAGGTGATAAACATGAGTTTAGAAGTACCTCAGTCTCTATACTACCACCTTTAAAGATAACTCCAATCCATCTAGGGTAGCTAGGCTCACTAATTCCTGGATAAAGGAATTCATATCTATCTATACTTTATCTTGATGGGATCTTGCTTATAATATTGGCTCTTACCAAGTTACAGACTGCTTAGTCTCTCCTAATGCAGATGATACAGAGAAATAAGTGTCAGGTATGATCCTATTGATGGCTTCCATGGATGAAAATTGGAGGAGCTTTGTAAAACAACATAATTTTATTCTACTTCTGAAAAATTCTATAGCACATTAACAATAGAAGTTGATTTGACAAGGATAACACCAGAAATATGCAAAATGGCAAATATTATCTTTGGCTTCCATTATTCTTGCCAATACCTAGCTTTTGTAATAACTGACATGTTGAGGGCTTTTTCAAGCTTGGCAGATACATCTTTTAAAGAAAATACTTAGTTGGGGTACAGTTCTCAGAAATAGTTCACTTTTGTGCTTTTGCCATAATCATGTTTTATAATTGTTTGTAGTTTATCCCTGTGTGGACCTATGGCAGCCTATGTGAATCCTCATGGCTATGTGCACGAGACCCTTACTGTCTACAAGGCCAGCAACCTGAATCTGAATGGCAGATCTTCCACAGACCACAGTTGGTTTCCTGGGTAAGTCTTATTTAATTTCATTATTTATTTATTTTTATTTTATTTTATTTTTATTTTATTTTATATTTTATTATGTTTATTATTTATTTATTTATTTATTTTATTTGATTTTTATACCGCCCTTCTCCCGAAGGACTCAGGGCGGTGTACAGGCATAATAAAACCGACAATACAATATACAAATTTAAAATACGATTTAAAAAACTTATTTTAAATTAGCCCAATAATTAAAATTTACCATACTAAGAAAACCCCGTTTAAAATTAATGAATTTAAACATTAAAATCCCAATTTAAGCCAGCCCTGCGCGGATAAAAAGATGAGTCTTGAGTTCGCGACGAAATGTCCGAAGGTCGGGTATTTGGCGTAAACCCGGGGGAAGTTCGTTCCAGAGTGTGGGAGCCCCCACAGAGAAGGCCCTTCCCCTGGGGGCCGCCAGCCGACATTGTTTGGCGGACGGCACCCTGAGAAGTCCCTCTCTATGGGAGCGTACGGGTCGGTGGGAGGCGTGTGGTAACAGCAGGCGGTCCCGTAAGTACCCAGGTCCTTATGCTGTCTGTCTCACTATTTTGAATGGGTAGCTTACAGTAATATGAAGCAGAGTTCCCCAACATTTCTGGCTTTGTGAACCAGCAGTGGGAAGGGGATGGCTCACATATGTGGCCGGCAAGCGCAGATGCGTGTGCATTTCCATTTCCGCAAGTGGCGTGCACGGATGCCTGCCGCTCATGTAAAATGAAGCACACACACTCGCCCACTGCTCTAGCAAGTGAAGATACACGTATGAGCGTATTTGCCGGCTGTTTCCACAGCTCAGTTGCAAACCCTTCGCAGTCCACAGATTGGGAATCCCTGATATAAAGCACCAGAAAGATACAATGCTAGAGATAGATATGAAAGTATAAAAAACATTACAATTAATTTTAACAACATCTAAATAAATAAAAATTTTAAACCAAGAGCATGGATGGTGCAGGAGTAGATGTTTGTCTCTCATTCTGTCAATCACCTTCAGCATTAGTGTGCCCTCATTGGGGCCCTAAGTCAGCTGGCAGAGCCAAATTTTAAGGCATTTCTGGAAAGCCAGAAGCATGAAGGTGAATCTCGCCTCAGGAGGCAAGATATTCCAGAGGGCAGGGGTCATGGCAGAGAAGGCTCTTCCCCCTGACCCCAGTATCTGAAATTCCTCAATCAACAGAGTCTATACAAGGCTTATTGCTTTGTGTACCCCCAGTGTGCCATTTTGCATTATTTCTCCATTATTGAAGCAGAAGCTACCTTGCATGTACTCAGTCCTCAAGGAATTAAAATGTAAATAGAAAGAAAATGGAAAGTTCATTAACTATCTCCTCAGTGCCAAGTGTAGACAGAAGAGCTGGCTTGTGTCTCTTAAGTAGAGATTTTTTTTTAAACCATCATAAAAATTTTTATGAGTCAAGTTCATGTTTAATTTGTGCCAACCATATGTGGTTTAACCAAATCTGACATTTATAGGGAAGTACTTTCAATCCCCATATATTAGAATGTCAGTTGTTGGACAAAGTAGTTTGAGGCCATTTTTGAAATTTTATTGTTCACATTCAGTTCTGCCATTATGAAAATGAGCCTGCATATGAATCCCCTATTTTAAATGCTATAATATTTATATTTTGAACTCTGCTTTATATGTTGTTATGAACATTTTGCCACCTTGTAAATATATTTGTCAATCATAAAGGCTAACATAAATGCTATCCACTTCTAGATACGCATGGACAATAGCTCAGTGTAGGATCTGTGGAAGCCATATGGGTTGGAAGTTTACTGCCACCAAGACGGAGTTGTCGCCTCAAAAATTCTGGGGACTGACCCGTTCTGCTCTGCTGCCAAGAATTCCAGAAAAAGAAAACGAATCTGGGCAAGAAAGATCTCTACTGCTTTGCCTTTGATCTGGGCACCTTTACACAGAACAAACTAAAAGCAGTTTGTGTCTTGAAGAGAAAAGTATTAAATTCCGCCTCTGGGATCTATCTGGTTGTATATTTGAACTTCACAAAAAAGGCACTGTTGTTTCCGAAGGCCCTGAAAAATTTAATATTTTGAAGATGTACAGAATGTGAAACGGAATGCGAGAAAACGCAGGCAATTTCATGTTTTCTGGCATGTGCCGAATTGAACAGTTCAGATTTACAGCTGCTCTTTAATAATGTAAGAAGACATCTAGCGTTGTTGAGGAGCTAAAAGCTGAGTTGAAGTGACACGAAGACTGTATAACTTAAAAGTGTGCGTAATGATAGCTATAACCTATTGCCCGCTGTTTTAAGGTATTTTCCTGTAGATTGTGGTGAATTTACTAGAATACCTGTTTGCTACCTGTATGAAATAGTTTACAGGTACTAGCATTTGCTTCAATAAGCCTTAAAAAGACAAGGAGACCCAGTTTTCTCAAAGGAGTGTTCAGCTGCCTAAGATCAGGCTCTAGCTACTGTAGAAGCACGCATTGAAGCCTGCTGCTCAGAGAATATATGGAATGCAGCTCTTTGGTTAAAATGAATTCCAGCCAGGCTGTTTGTGTTTGCTTTATCTCCTTTACAGGATTTTCACTCCATTTGGCATTTTCAGACTTCCTTTTTAAAAAAAGTAGAACTGTAGGTTAGTTGTTTATGCCTCTAGCAGCATAATAAAAGGGTATGATTTTTTTCGAGATTGAATCTCTCCAGCACATTTCAGTTAATCATATCACAAAAGTTTGTAATTAAACGTTTTGAAGCATTATGTATCTTTTTACATGTCTTAGGGACTTGGCATAACAGTTGTTCATAAGCTATATATTTGGTATTGGAAAGCAGCAGACAGCTTATTACTCTTTGTAATTTCTTATCTGAACCTGAGGGATTGTGGGTTAATAATGCTTCCGATAGAAACTTCTTGTTTTCAGGAGATATTATAGAAATAGGTGCCAAAAAAGAAGGAATAAAGATTTAATATGTTTTTTTTTTCAGAATGCACTTCAGTAAATCCACAGGTATCAGATTTGTTTCATAGGAATATGTAGTGAGCTTGTTAATAATATGTGTTGAGTTACCTTGCTGAAATAAAAACTTTGCTGAAACGTTTTGGTAATTTCATACATACCCATCACATTTCCTTGTAAGATGTTATTTTGAAGCAAATACCTAACTTTAATGATGGCATTTATTGTATAAGTTGAAAAGATGTGTCTGTCATTCACCATCAAGACTTTTAATGTACACCAGCAAAAAAGATATTTTTTTTTGAATAGAGCAAGATAAGGGGCATCTTACTGAATGAAAATTTTAGATTATTTTTTAATTTTTTTTTTGTGTTATAAAAATGTATTGAAAGCATTGGATTTAAGGGTCAGACTGTACTGAACAAAATCACAATACTAGTCACTTCTAGATATGCATGGACTATGTAGCATGTTCCTGAAAATAAGCCCTCCCCAAAAATATTTAAATGCATGCGCAGCCGGTACCTGTCCTTTCCTCTGGTTAGGGTTAGGGAGACAGAGCTGGAAATCAGGTAAGACAGCAAGAGGAGCCCCGTCTTGCTCCACACGCCCCAAAATAATAAGACCTCCCCGAAAATAAAGCCAAGCTTTTTTTCAAAAAAAAAAGGGTTCAAAAAAATATAAGACAGGGTCTTATTTTCAGGGAAACACGGTAACTCAGTGTAGGTTCTGTAGAAGCCATATGGGTTGGAGGTTTATTGCAACTAAGAAGGAGTAACTTCTCATACTTAGTTAAAGTGGGCTTTTTCAAGCGGTGAAGTTCCTGAAGCTGTGGGTCCTTCAATTTTGTTCTGCTATGGATAAACTGATGGCCAAGGATTGAGTTTTTAGTTCCAGTCTATAGTTTTCCATATTAAAAGTATCATTTTTATTATTTTATTTTATTAAATTTATCTAGCTGCCCATCTCACGAAAAGTGACTCTGGGTGGTACATAATAATTAATTTTAACCCCTTATAATTGATCCTAGTAAAATCAGTCACTGTAACACTTAACCCACTTCACTTTTCTGCCATGAATAAAACGTAATGCTTACATTGGAATATTCGTCTTAATAGATCTATTCGTTCTCTGTCTTATCATACGGAACAAGCCTTTTATTCACCACAATTCAGATGGAAGAATGAAGTCCTATTTTTCTATCAGTCTTGGTTCAGTGGCTCGCTAGGTGTGTAGATCATCACAAATGTGCTAAGATCTGTTCCTGAGTATGATGTGCATAAAGGTGAAAGAGCTTTAGCCTCAAATTTTCATTGATTCCAGTTTTCCCACAAATAGCCTGCAGCATATTACGTTAGACCAGGGGTGTCAAACTCAAGGCCCAGATGCGGCCCGTGAGGTGCTTAGATCTGGCCTGTGGGGTTGCCCTGGAAACAGTGAAGGACCGGCCTGCAGTGCCTCTGCCAGTGAAAATGGAGCTCGGGAGGGTCGCAGGCAGCCATCCTGAGCTCTGTTTTCACTGGCAGAGGGTTGCAGGCAGCCGTCGCAACCGAAAATGGAGCTTGGGAGCCCTTTTTCACTGGCATTGCACTTGGGCCACCACAGGCGCCCCAACACGAGTGATGCAAAGCTGGCCACGCCCACCCTGGCCCCCTAAGGTCAAACAACCTTGATGCAGCCCTCAATAAAATTGAGTTTGACACCCCTGGGTTAGGTCTTTATATCAAAATGGCCACAGATAAAGGCCAGGAATTGAAGTTATGCATAAAATTTTATGCGATTTAAGTTTAATATGAGTTTAAGCAAGGCTTTCTAAAAAAAAATACTTGGACCCTCATATAATTTATTGAGATCATGAATAAGTAATTTTTCAATTTTCTGTTAATGTTGACTATTATGTGTCTCACCTCATTTTGTGATAGATTTAAGATTAATAAACTAATAGCATATTCTAATTATTAAGTAAGCATGAGTTCAAGTTACTGTAAAGTAACTGCATCTTGCTATTGTGAAATTGGCTGTTGTCTTCTCAATTAATTCTGCAGGACATATGCTTTACAGTTTCAATATAGAGCAATTAAATGGGTCTCCCTTATCAGCTCAGTTTCTCTGTTTTATATGTATTGTGGGACTTCCAAAAATTGGAGAAAAGGGGAGAAAATGGAAATTAAAGGTGTTTAAACAGATAATAAAATGAATTGTTTTCCCTTTGAGAGCTTACTGCAAAAAAACTAAGGGAGCATTACAAATATCTGCATCTTTATTTTTTTCTAAAAGCAGTACCAATAAGATTTCAAATATGAAAATTTATTTCGGAATCAAAAAAAGTTTTGATTTGGCTTGTCACTTATCTTTTTTTTTTAAAACAAACCACCTTTTTCTTGGAAGAAAACCAAATGAAATGAGAATAGAATTTTTTTTTATTATGGTCACTGAATTAAACAAAATCTGTGATTTCAAAAAAGTACTTTTACATCATTTATTCCTATTAAATTTTTAAATCAGACATTTGGTAATTCTAGTTGTGATTTTCAAACTAGTAGTACCTTAATAGCACTACTATGTCTGAATTGAACTTGCATTTTCCTTTTGACTCATGTAAATTCATAACTTTGTATATTGCTATCAATATTTTTTCAGTTGGATCAAGTGATTAAGGCATCAGGCTGCAAAGTGGAGACTAAGTTTTTTCTAATGCTGTTTTAGCCATGAAAGCCAATTGGAAGCCAATCAATCTTTTTTAGCCCAACTCACCTCACAAAGTGATTGTTGTAGGGAAAATAGGAGGAGGAAGACGTATTAGATATGTTCGCTGCCTTGAGTTATTTGTAAAAATAATAAAAGGCAGGATAGCAATAGCACTTAACTTATATACCGCTTAACAGTACTTTTACAGCCCTCTCTAATTGGTTTACAGAGTCAGCATATTGCCCCCAACAATCTGGGTCCTCATTTTACCCACCTCGGAGGGATGGAAGGCTGTCAACCTTGAGCCTGGTGAGATTCAATCTGCCAAATTGCAGTCAGTCGGCAGTTAGTAGAAGTAGCCTGCATTCTAACCACTGTGCCACTGCAGACACAAATAAATGAAAAAATAAAACACAGGACAAATAAAATTTCAAGGGCTGAGAGAATCACGTTTTTTATTGTGTGTGGAGCCAGCAGCTTTTTAAAGAGCTTCACATGAATAAATTCTATTTGGATCGAATCTAAACTCTATTAATCTTGATCAGTACTATTTTTCCCCAACTATTTCTACTTATATGTTTTTATACCTCACCTCGATTTACCTTTTGAATTTCATTTTCAGAAATTCATTGTTTTTGCTTTGTTAGCTTCATCATAGGTCATGGGTTTTCATAAAGTATTGCTTGTTTAAAACTGACTCTTGCTTCAGTTCTGTGGCTGAATACTGTACACTCAAAATCAAAAAATTCAGGCCGTAATACAAATCACCTGCTCCTTAGCAGTACTTTAAAAGTAGGTAAATATAACACTTAACATATTACACCATGTCATCATTTATTTTACAAAAAGAAAGGTAAAATGGAGAAGCCATGTGTGAAAAAACTAAGTACATCCTTACTGCTTCCATAGATATGAACAGGCTAAGTAGCTACTAATCGAGTGCCCTTGGTCAATTGATCATCCAAAAGCATGACTTTGTCTATAAAAGCTGAAGTTGAATCTGCCGGTCTCCAGCACTGAGGTGTGTGTTACTACAATACCAAAGAGTAAAGACATCAGCAGTGATCTTAAGAGAAGCAACTGTTGCTCTCCATCAATCTGAAAAGAGTTATAAGGCCATTTCCAAACAATGTAAAGTCCATCATTCGACAATGAGAAAAATTATTCGTAAGTGGAAAACATTTAAGGCAGTTGCCAATCTCCCCAAGAGTGGACATCCCAGCAAACACATCCCAAGATCAAACCGTGCAATGCTTAGAGAGTTTGCAAAAAATCCCAAGTTACATCTAAGATTCTATAGCACAGGTGTCAAACTCAATCATGTCACGTGACATATTGCAACTTTTTGCACAGCTGGGGTGGGTGTGGCCTGCACGTGACGCATCCGGCCCATGGGCCACCAGTATGACATTGCTCTAAAATATGTTAAATGTTGAAAGTTCATGACAGTCCAATTAGAAAAAGACTGAACAAGTATGGTTTGTTTGAAAGTGTTGCTAAACAAACTAAAAAACATGGCAGCACAGCTTAGGCATGCAAAGTTGCATCTGCACAAATCACAAGATGTCTGGACCGATGAGACCAAAGTGGAGATGTTTGGCCATAATGCAGTGCCATGTTTGTCGAAAACCAAACACAGCGTATCAGCACAAAAGTCTATACAGCAAAGTTTAGGAATGATTTGGCCTATTGTGGTCAGATCTCTAACTATACTTTTGTATTAGTTTGGGTTTCTGTCAGTAAATGGGGGTCCCTGACCATAAATACTGTAGACTTGAAACAATCTTCCTGCAATCTAACCATAAGCATGGCTTTCTCAGGTTGTGATCCATATACAAAATGCCATCTATTGTGTATTTTGATTCCAGAATTGAATAATATCAAATTCAAGCTTTTCCATTAATTAGAGCAACATACACTGAAACTTTTTGCAGGATAAAGTGTCATGTCGGCCAACTCCTATAATCCCAATAGCATAGTGCCATGATGGCGAACCTATGGCACACAGAGCCCTCTCTGCTAGCACACGTGCCATCGCCCCAGGTCAGATCTCCATGGCTTTTCTTTCCTGAGCTTGTTTCCCTGCAAATGACGAAACAGAAGCTCACGAAAGAAAAACATCTTATCTCTTGCCAGGCTGCCGGTGGTGGGATGTCCCGCCTCCCGCCAGTCAGCTGGTCTTCAGGGTCTCGGCTGCGCATGGCCGTGCATGTCTGCGCATGTGCATGTCAGCGCATGTGCAAGATCACATCCACACACACCTTTCAGTTTGGGCATGCACACGGAGTTTGGGCACTCGGAGTCTAAAAGGTTCGCCATCACTGGCATAGTGGTAGCAGACTTTCTAAGGATGCCTATAATATATGCAATCTAAAGTGAATTCCAGAAGAAAAGCAAATTAAAAACAAACAGGTCTCTAGCTTTCCAGGTTAAGGGAGGCAGAAACGTATCATGGAACTACAAGAGTTAGTAGCCCTCAACTTATGACAACAAGTGAGACTAGAATTTCCACTGCTAAGCAAGGCAGTTGTTAAGTGAGTCATGTCCAATTTGCTACCCTTTTTTTTTTTTTGCCATGATTAAGTGAATCATTGCAGTTATTAAGTGAATCCCGCTCGGAAGGTCACAAATGGTGATCGTGTGAACCCAAGATGCTGCCACTATGGTAAATGTATGCCAGTTACCATGCACCCGGATTCTGACCAGCAGAATGGTGGGAATGCTATGGCAGTCGTTAAGTGTCAAGATCAAGTTGTATATCACATTTTTCAGTGCCATTGTAACTTTGACAATGAAACAAATGACTTTAAGTTTAAGACTACCTATAATGCATTAATTAGAGTTAGAGTTGTACCCTCCAATGCTCATATTCCTCAATGGATGTCCTTCATGGACTGATTTAGAATTAAGGGAATGCACAATTTTTCAGAAGCAAGGATAGAGAAAATACAAAATACAGTACATAGGATAAAACACATATTAAATTACAGAGGGTGTCCCGACAGCATTATGATCAAATTAAATATTAAATTTTAGATTATTAGAAATTAGCCCTCATGAGGTCCAAACTGAAGAAATAGTCATATTTATTTATATTTCCTATTTCTAAAATGCCCATCTCCCTCAGAGAATTTGAAATTAGAATTTGGAACTAATTATCATCCAGGGATCTTTCAGCATGCACTCGAGCAAAATATATTCTGTACTATATTGTTCGTAACATAAAATTGGCTCCTATGGGTTGCCACCTAGTGGATAGAAACTTCTGTCATTATCCAAATTCATCAACCCAGTAAGAAAATTTTCACTGTATTCCTAAATATGCTGCCAAGAACTAATCCCACTAAGTTTATGTAACTCATTTTGCAACATTAGGTAAGACATATAGGATCAGTTTATAAAACCATTATAGGCTTTTGTAACGTGTTGTAAGTTAAAAAAACAAGGCGAGCTGGGCCATTGTATAAGTTGTATTTTAAAAAATCATTTTTATTAGTTCTCAGTATCTTTTCAGACCCATGGAAAATAAAATGAACAAAAAGTGCCCAACTCAATTTAAATATCAGAAAAAGCTTGTTTTGAATAACAAGTAATCTTTTTTTCAGTATTTGAGGTTGTTGTCCATAATGTAATTTGAGTTTCAGTGAAATGATAATGCTTGAGAGTATCCGGTCTGGCTAAACTCTGACTCCAAGGTTCAAGATAATACATGGTTGCTAAGGGTAAACCCCACTGAATAGATAGGAATCATTTTTGGATAAACATGGATTTTCTTAAATAAATTTCCCTTGCTTTTTAAAGTTACCCAATCCAAATAATATTTCTGAACAACCAAAGTAGTTAGTCAATCTACATACAAGTTTGGGGGTATTTAATAGTTGAGTAAAAACATGAAAGTTATTCGTGTATTACCAGATGGATACAAGAACAACCCTATTTATGTTTCAGAACTGAAATACAAATAATCCTAACATTGAGAAATGAAAATGTACCCAATAAAATATGTGGAACTTCATACAAAATTGTTCAGTTTCATCACTATTTGCTTTCATGCCTTCTTTACGTAGCTTAACAGTTCTTCTTTATTCATTTGGTAATCACTTTTTTTCCACTGTTCACGTAATTGTTGCAGGAGGGGCCCAATGTCTTTTCCTGATGAGATTCCCATTTGTCTTAAGTCATGACCAGTTACAGGAAAAGAGGGTACAGACCACTCTTGCATTTCTTTCAGAAGTTGTTCTTCTCCTTGGTACTTCAGAAGTTCATGGATTCTGGATGTTGCAGAAGACTCCCTTGCCTTCATAAATACAAGAAAATGAGAAATCTGAGCACCAAGCATTCATGGTCAAGTTACTATTTTTATAGACAAAACACTTCAAAACCAGATCAATCCTCAATCTTCTTAAAGTTCAAGCTTTACTTGGCACCATTTTTAAAAACAATTAAGTACAGAATTTCTATTTTTTCCCCAGTGCTTATTCATCAAATGGTTTGTTTGTGGCTACATACAAAGGGGACCCCAGTCTGTATTTAAGGGTTAGGGTTGATTCATGCTCTCAAAGTCTTCTTCCTAACTCCTGGTTTATGTATCTGAGATGAATTAATGAGGAGAAAGATGGCTTCCAACAGATCAAATAAAAAGCTGAACAAAAATTGAGAATTATCCAGAACAGATTTACTGTACTTACATCTAAAACGAAATCCTGGTATGGTTTAAGAGGCATTGAAGTATCAGAAGCTTTGGTCAAGTCTCTCCTGTGCTTCAACAGAAATAGTCCAAGGTTTTTTTCATCTTTTGATAGTTTCAGTCTTAAATCCAGTTTTGAAAGATCACACGGAACCTTTAACAATGACGTTAGAATGGTCATTGGTTTGGGAAAGAGCTTCTGAACATTTTTACAGACTGTGTCAAATTCCTGTAAATTCCCATTAACAGGTAATCCTGAGGGGATACATATAAAGAAGGGTTTTGAGAATAAGATAACTTATTCTATTAGAAAGTGACAAGAAATCAACTTACATTACTAACAAAGCAATATGTGGAATTGCTAGACAAGCAGAATAGCTAACAGTATCATTACAAGTAATGGCAAAATCAAAACTCTAGGGCCCTGCCACTATAGAACCAATGTAGAACAGGGCTACAGATTCAAGGCTTTTTAGGTCTTGCAAGCAACAGTAAAGCTAATGCTCTAATTTTTCAACGTTGGCAAAGTTGTGTGGACTTCAACTCCCAGAATTCCCCAGATAGCATGTCTACACTGTCCTAAGTAATGCAGGGATTAAACTCATTTCAGCAGTTAATATGCCCTTCCCAAATCTGGGAGCCCTGCAGTTTTGAGATTTCAGTTTCTAAAATTCTCAAGCCAGGTTTACTGAGGAACTCCAAAGATCTTTGAAGGTCTATTACTATGCCCGTTATTGAAAAATAAAAGATGTAACTGGTTACTCAAGGATATATTACTCAGATAATATTATTCTCTCTCTCTCTATGGAGATTCTCAATAATCTAGGTAATGGTTGTCCCAAATAAAATCCCCACCCAATCAGTTAGAACTGAAAAAGCTTCTTGGATGAGAAGTGAACCATTTTCAAAGAAAAAAAAATACCAAGGAAGTCCAGTTGTCTTTTGGAAAAAGCACGTTTGGGATATTCTCTATCTCTAATATTCACATCTGTATAGGAATTAACATCTATTAAGCTTTTTACCTATATAATCAGTTACTGTAAGTTCATACATCAGATGAATGAGTTGATTTGCATGTTTTCCAACAAGAATTTTTTTCAATTCCGTCCAAATCCTTTCGCCAGATATTCCAGCCAAACCTTTGGCATTTTCTTTGATGGCTTCCAAAGTTGGGGCATCATGGTCATCAGGCTTTTCAGCTATCCTCCCATAAAATCTAAGGGAAAGAATTTCAGTCTGATAATCTTCATTTAATGGAATTTATTTAATGAAAATTAAATGAATTAAAAATTAAAAAATCATTTAATGGAATTCTAGGCATCACATTACAACCCCACTACACACAACTTGATTTTCAAGAATTTTGAAACTGGATAGGATGGCAGAATAAAATACCAGTATATGGCCAAAGTGTTCACACTCAAGCAAAATTCACACTACATTAACTCAATATGATCACTGTAAGGACTTGGAATAATAAATATGGTGGAAATATATTCAGGCAAACTGAACTCCAAATTGAATAGAATATAATTTTTTATTGGCCAAGTGTGATTGGACACACAAGGAATTTGTCTTGGTGCATATGCTCTCAGTGTACATAAAAGAAAATATATGTTCATTAAGGTACAACATTTACAACACTTAATGATAGTCATAGGGTACAAATTTAACACTTAATGATACAACACTTAATGATAGTCATAGGCTACAAATAAGCAATCAGGAAACAATCAATATAAATATAAATTGAAAGGATACAACAACAAAACTACAATCATAAGTGGAAGGAGATGGGTGATGGGAATGATGAGATGATTAATAGTGCAGATTTAGTAAATAGTTTGACAGTGCTGAGGGAATTATTTGTTTAGCAGAGTGATGGCATTCGGGAAAAAACTGTTCTTGTGTCTAGTGGAAAGGGAAGAGATTTAATGTCCAAATGCCACTAATACTGAGTACCATACACAAACCAGGAAGTCACACCTCTGTAAGTGAGCTCCAAGTGAAGTGTATTTAAGGAACAAACAAAAGAGCCTTTAGTTCTCTGCAAACTGGCCTGTGCCCTTATCATGTAGAAATATAAAGCTATTTACCGGAAATAGCGTAGAATTCGTAAAAAATCTTCTTTTATTCTCTGGTTGGCTTCTCCTACAAATCTGATCTTCTTGTTCTTTAAATCATTATAACCATTGAAATAATCATAAAGAGTGCCATCCAAACCTATCAAATAAATGAAATATATTTTAACAGAAATTACTTAGAACTTCATTTAAAAAGGCACTTTCTGAAACTCCATCCATCTTTAGCATTTGAACAAGGGCAGAGCACGTTTACCACCAATCATGGTAGGTAGTAGGGTGAAACATTCACTTTAGAAGGCCAAAATTAAAAAATATTAGACATTACTTTTATATTAACTTCTGAACCAAGTTTTTCGTTCCAGAAACTTAAGGTTACTACATGTACACACCATGTGAGATAATTTTCCAGTTAGCTTCCAACTCAGGGGTGAAATCCAGCAGGTTCTGACAGGTTCTCGAGAACTGGTAGTGGAAATTTTGAACAGTTCGGAGAACCGGTAGCGGAAACTTTGAGTAGTTCAGAGAACTGGCAAATACCAACTCTGGCTGGCCCCAGAGTGGGATGGGAATGGAGATTTTGCAATATCCTTCCCCTGCCATGCCCACCAAGCCACGCCCACAGAACCGGTAGTAAAAAAAAATGGATTTCACCATTGTTCCAACTCCTACTTAGGCCTAAACCTAGGACCAATAAAGTTGATATAGAACATTCGGGTGAGAGAACAGTCCCTATTTATAGGACCACCATGCCATCTTTTAAAATGGAAAAATAGCTTACCTAGGAACATAGAATTGATGGTGAGATCTCTTCTTGCTGCATCTTTTTCCCAGTCAGTTGTGAATTCTACTTCTGCATGTCTCCCATCAGTATTCAAATCAATTCTCAGTGTGGTAATTTCAAAGTTCTCCTCATGGAGCTGCAGCAAAAAGAAAAAGAAAAAACACACCTCATTTGGATAACAGAATCCCTTTTAAAACCTCTTATTAGATGGATAGAATGCAATTTTGGGGGAAAAAATATATCCATCATCCATTTTGTTTCCTGCATGAAAAAATTCCTTTGCCTGTCCCCCTCTCTCTTTTTTTTTCCTTTTATAGTTTATAATTGAGGATGGGGTTTTATTGGGTTTTGTATTTGGAGTTTTATTTCCATACGCTGCCTGGAATTACCTTGAATCAGTTGGGTAGCCATATAATTTTTTAAAATAAATAACAGACAACTCTTCCTTTTACAGTATTTCCCTCAAGACCCCTCAAGTCTGTCTCCATTTGCCCCAATGCCCTATCTGGAATTTCTTCCCACTCAGCATTCAAGCTAATTGTTTTCATCTTTTCTGCACTCAAGTACATTTCTTATCTTCTTTGAAAATTAGTAACAACTGTTTATCAAATTTATAACTTTTAAAAATAGTTATAAATGCCATAGTATGCCAAAAACATGTACTGCATAATGCTTTGATTATTGTTTTGGGTTAATTCAGCTTCTAATTTGTAGGATTGGAGACAATGACTTAGCCACAACTGGACTCAGAGGCATTTCATCCTACCCCATGTGCCTCAAGATCCTGTAGTTTGGGTATAGTGTTCTAGGCCTTCCTTCTCCAAAATGGCATTTACTGCAATTCCCAGATATCGTAGTGAAAAAGTATAGCCATTGGGAGGGCGGCAGTTCCAACCCATGTGTTAGTAGAGCTATCTTTCATGGCAAGCAAGTATCATCAGAGAGTCTGATGATATTGCCATGTTCTGCATACAGCCCACTTCTCTTTCTTTCTTTTCTAATATTCTCCAACACTTGCTGACATTATAGTCAGCCAGCAATGAGGTGGGCTTATGGGAAAGAAGTTTGCCTCATTGCAACAATGTCTATATTTTTCTAGTTACTAATAACAAAAAGCAAACCTAAGTATATTTGCTAGCATTCAAGCTCAACATGAGGACAATTTAGACTTTATTTTTTTATAACCTTAGGAATCTATAGAAGCTCTTCTTCTACCAAAATACTTTTTCTATCAATTTTAAAAGTTTTAAGTTTGCAAAATCCCTTTACCCTAGCAGTGATGGTTCCATGTTTTTCTCCTCTGTTGTTGATCATACGGATTCCCATGGCCTGGAACATTTCTTTCATCTGACTAGGAGTTGCAGTAGTGGCAAAATCGACATCTTGTGGTTTTATTCCACTGAGTAAATCCCTTACAGCACCTCCTGCTATTCTTAGTTCATAATTTTCTTTATCAAATATTTCTGTAAATAGAAATGGGGAAAAATTGTAAAGAGAAAAAAACTCTGAAGACGACAAAATGGACTGTCCCACTAACTCTACTAGTAAAAATGGTACATGAAGGAAGCCAAGTAAGAGAAATTATAGCATGATGGCTTTTGATTTATGTGGAATTCCTCATGATAGATTTGTCCAAGATAATGCTCTAAACCTAACTTTTAATTCACAATTTAATTTTGTAAATTTAATTGAATGGGACCTCACTGGCTCAGTTACAAAATATGTTATTTATAAACTATCTGGTTAACTTTTGGCCTGTGTGTATATGGATTCGTGCAGATGTGCCCAATCCTGAGCAAGACATTTGATCATAGATGGAGAAAAATTAAATCATAGTTTAGCTTTTTAAAAATCTCTTATTTCCGTGCTCTAACTTAAAAAAGAATAGCACTGTAGATTTTTTTTTCCTTTTCAAAAAGTCATGTGGATTAGACCAAATGCAGAGTAGTCTTGATCAGGATTAAGACCAATCAAATACTGCAGAAGCTGTCCATATTTTCACTTGTATGACTGAAGTATAAAAGGGCAATAAGCCTTAGGTCTTCCCATATTTCCAATATTGATACAAACATGTGCTTGATATGTCTGATATTACTCAGGCAGACACATCCTAACAAATCACAAAAGCAGCCAAATAATCCAAACCATATTGTAAAATGAAACACTTCATGTAAATTTATGTCTGGATTAAGCATTTTTAAAATATTTTTCCAAATTTACCTCAGCAAAACTCTGGAAAATCTCAGTTTAATAGAAATCAAATAAATGTACTTCAATATAACATCTACAAGTAGCATAACACCGCATTGGAAACAGTGTCCAAATGTTTTGATATAACCATCTCTCAGATAGGAATGAAAAGGATAAAATAATGAATAATGCAACTGAAAAGTCAGCAGGAGTGGTTTGCAGTCCTGCAGTGAAACTTGCATTTGATTCTTAAAAATCTCAATTTGTTTTGATAGTTTGAGAGAGAAATGTGTATGTCTTGGTGGCCCATGGATAAGTACTTTTTGGGGAAACTGTGTTTAAAATGCGTGAGAAAGATATTCAGATATTATTGTAGACCAGTGTTTCTCAATCTCTGCATACTTTAAGACATGTGGACTTCAATTCCCAGAATTCTCCAGTGAGCATCCACATGTGGAGGTTGAAAAACTGTTATAGAGCCTTTTGAACACAGTTGTTAAAAGAAATCTGACTGTTATATTAATTATAATTCCAATGCAAAAGAGAGTAACCTACTAGTTTATGTTGGTATCTTGGTATGCACCAGCATGATGTATTTTATTGCTGAAGTTACTACTGGAATAAAATAATTACTATTCATAATGAAACAGAAGCACTAATAGTATTAAATCACAAGTTCTTGTTCATTATTGTTTTTCACAATTTATCAGGAATTCTAGTAATAAACAGGGCTGAGAAACCAGCCTTTCTCTGGGTATTGCAGAACTACATCACAAGGAAGATGATGTACCTCCTCCCATTTATGACTGCATGACTGTAACTTTGTTGCTTGTATCCTTACGATTTATATTGATTGTTTCCTAGTATGATTTGATTGCTTATTTGTACCCTATGACTATCATTAAGTGTTGTACCTTATGATTTGTGATGAATGTATCTTGTCTTTTTATGTACACTTATGTATATGCAGCAAAGACAAATTCCTTGTGTGTCGAATCACACTTGGCTAATAAAGAATTCTATTCTATTCTAAACCAATCTAATAATAATTACAGAGTTGGAAGGGATCTTGGAGGTTTCTAGCCCAACCCCCTGCTTAGGAAGGAAACCCTATATCATTTCAGACAAATGGTTGCCCAATCTCTTCTTAAAAACCTCCAGTACTGAAGCAACTACAACTTCTGGAGGCAAGTTTTTCCACTGATTAATTGTTCTAATAAGGAAACTTCTCCTTAGTTCTAGTTTTCTCCTTGATTAGTTTCCACCTATTGCTTCTTGTCCTGCCTTCAGGGGCTTTGGAGAATAGCTTGACTCCCTCTTCTTTGTGGCAACCCCTGAGATACTGGAACACTATCGTGTCACCCCTAGTCCTTTTCATGAAACTAGAGTCATACCCAATAATGTTAAGGGGCACTAGATGTTGAAGCAAACAGCTGGAGGGCCACAGGTTGTCCATCCCAGCTCAGCTCCCAAGCCACCTTTCCCAAGCAAACCAAGCACCTGTACCTGCAATGCTTTTCAGTCCTGGCGTGAACAGGGACTTAAAGTCGGGAGACTCTATCTTCATGGTTCTGAAATTCCGACAAAAGCTGGCAAGCCCTACTCTGTTGCGGGGAGCAAGGATTTCAACTGCTTTACACCCCAGAAGAACGAAATGACTCCACATCTTTAAAAAAAAAAAACAGACACAACGAAAACGAAACCACGAATTAATGAACACGTAAGGAAAGCATGATGCAGACAGCCCCAGAGGACTGGAAAATATAGCAATTACGTGGGTGGCGGGTGGGGACAAAGCCCCTTTGCACAGCTAGGAACGGCCTTTGAAAAATAGCGGCCGCCGCAAAGGTGGAGTGAGCCACCGAAAAAAAAAACAACACCTCACGCCACGCTCGGTTTCCGCGGCCTGCAAGGAATCCCCGCACCGGCCGGGCGTTTCAGCCCCATTTCCCCCCTTTTTTCTCTCTCTTCGGAAGGCCTTTGCTGGTCAGCCTGCGCAGGCGAGAGAAAGGGCGGCCTCACTCACCCACGAACTTGAGGGGGGTCGCCGCGGCTTAGGCGTGCGGACCCAGCAGCCCCGCAGCGCCAATTGCTGCAGGGGGAAAAAAAATGAAGGGAAAGGAAGGGTGGGAATCCCAGAAGCGCGAATAGGAGGCCGGCGCTACGACGGAGTAACTCCAACTCCTCCTCCTCGTACTCGTGGGCGGTGCTTTTATCCGTCTGGAGGCCCTCCCGAGACTGCGCAGTTTTACTCGGCAGCCGTGCGCGCTTTTTTAAAGCGGGCTGCCGGATCGTTCGCCGCCTTGTGGAGTAGCTTCGGCTATTGCTGTGCGGGGCTTTTCTAGGGCTTTGGCTCCCAAGTAAGGCCTTTTGCGTTCAAGGGCTTTTCCTTGGCATCAAAAGGCCTCTCTAAATAGATATTTTGCTTGGGTCCGAAAGACACGGGCTTTTTAAGGACTCCAGTCGTTATCTTTAAGGCTATCTTTATCTTTAATATATATGGATATATATCTTTCTTTCTTTCTTTCTTTCTTTCTTTCTTTCTTTCTTTCTTTCTTTCTGTCTCGCTCTCGCTCTCTCACTCTCTCTTTTTCTGTTTTTCTCTGTTTTCAAGGACTCCAGTCGTTATCTTTAAGGCTATCTTTATCTTTAATATATTTGGTTTATTTATTTATTTATTTATTTATTTATTTCCTTCCTTCCTCTCTCTGTCTCTTTCTTTCTTTCTTTCTTTCTTTCTTTCTTTCTTTCTTTCTTTCTCTCTTTCTCTGTTTTTCTCTGTTTTTAAGGACTCCAGTCGTTATCTTTAAGTCTATCTTTATCTTTAATATATTTGGTATATTTATTTATTTATTTATTTCCTTCCTTCCTTCCTTCCTTCCTTCCTTCCTTCCTTCCTTCCTTCCTTCCTTCCTTCCTTCCTTTTTTGTCATGTTTATGTAATGTATATTGAACCGGTGGAGACCCTTTGAGAGCTGTATGCAACAAAGTTCCATTTTAATGTATGCTGATTACTGTATATTTAAACTGACAATAAAGTTAGTCTAAGTCTTGGTCCACAAAATGCAATGAGCCACGTGTGCTTTACCCCTACTTTGTTATTTATTATTTATTTATTTATTTATTTAATCATATTTATATACCGCCCTATCTCCCGAAGGACTCAGGGCGGTTTACAGGCACTTAAAAACACATAAATACAGTATAAAAACAGTTAAAAAACTTATTCAAAAAGCCCGTTAATTAAAACATACAAATAAAACCCAATTAAAACCCATAAATTTAAAATCTAGCTCAGTCCTGCACAATTAAATAAGTATGTTTTGAGCCCGCGGCGGAAGGTCCGAAGGTCCGGAAGCTGACGGAGTCTGGGGGGTAGTTCGTTCCAAAGGGTGGGAGCCCCCACAGAGAAGGCCCTTCCCCTGGGCGCCGCCAGACGACATTGCCTCGCTGACGGCACCCTGAGGAGACCCTCTCTATGAGAGCGCACGGGTCGGTGAGAGGTATTCGGTAGCAGTAGGCGGTCCCGTAAATAACCCGGCCCAATGCCATGGAGCGCTTTAAAGGTGGTCACCAAAACCTTGAAGCGCACCCGGAAGGCCACAGGTAGCCAGTGCAGTCTGCACAGAATGGGTGTCATGCGGGAGCCACGAGGGGCTCCATCTATCACCCGCGCAGCCGCATTCTGGACTAACTGTAGCCTCCGGATGCCCTTCAAGGGGAGCCCCATGTAGAGAGCATTGCAGTAATCCAGGCGAGACGTCACGAGTGCGTGAGTGACCGTGCATAGGGCATCCCGGTCCAGAAAGGGGCGCAACTGGCGTACCAGGCGAACCTGGTAGAACGCTCTCCTGGAGACGGCCGTCAAATGATCTTCTAGAGACAGCCGTTCATCCAGAGGACGCCTAAGTTGCGAACCCTCTCCATCGGGGCCAATGACTTGCCACCGATGGTCAGCCGCGGATTTAGCTGACTGTACCGGGATGCCGGCATCCACAGCCACTCTGTCTTGGCGGGATTGAGCTTGAGCCTGTTTCTCCCCATCCAGACCCGTCGGCCTCCAGACACGGGACAGCACTTGATAACCGTTGGGGTGGTCCGGTGTAGAAAAGTACAGCTGGGTGTCATCCGCATACAGCTGGTACTTCACACCGAAACCACTGATGATCTCACCCAGCGGCTTCATGTAGATGTTAAACAGAAGGGGCGAGAGGATCGACCCCTGCGGCACCCCACAAGTGAGGCGCCTCGGAGCCGACCTCTGCCCCCCTGTCAACACCGACTGCGACCGGTCAGAGAGATAGGAGGAGAACCACCGATAAACGGTGCCTCCCACTCCCAATCCCTCCAACCGGCGCAGCAGGATACCATGGTCGATGGTATCGAAAACTGCTGAGAGATCTAATAGGACAGGGCAGAGGAACAACCCCTATCCCTGGCCCTCCAGAAATCATCCACCAACGCGACCAAAGCCGTCTCCGTGCTGTAACCGGACCGGAAACCGGACTGGAACGGGTCTAGATAGACAGTTTCATCCAGGTGCAAGGGGAACTGATATGCCACCATACTCTCTACAACCTTCGCCGCGAAGCGAAGGTTGGAGACCGGACGATAATTACCTAAAACAGCCGGGTCCAGGGAAGGCTTCTTAAGGAGGGGCCTCACCACCGCCTCTTTCAAGGCGGCCGGGAAGACACCCTCCACCAAAGAAGCGGTTGTAATCGCCTGGAGCCAGCCTCGTGTCACCTCCTGAGTGGCCAGCACCAGCCAGGAGGGGCACGGGTCCAGTAAACATGTGGTGGCATTCAGCCTACCCAGCAACCTGTCCATGTCCTCAGGAGCCACGGTCAAACTCATCCCAAACAATATCGCCAAGACCACCCTCGAGCATCTCACCCGCATCACCGCAATCTTGGTCCAAACCATTCCGAAGCTGAACGATTTTATCGTATAGATAACCGTTAAACTCCTCAGCACGTCCCTGTAACGGGTCATCCTGCTCCCCCTGGTGTAGGAGGGAGCGAGTCACCCGAAACAGGGCGGCTGGGCGGTTATCTGCCGATGCAATGAGGGAGGAGGCGTAGCTACGCCTCGCTTCCCTCAATGCCACTAGGTAAGTCCTAGTATAGGACTTCACTAGTGTCCGATCAGCTTCCGAACGGCTAGACCTCCAGGAACTCTCTAGGCGTCTTCTCCGGCGCTTCATCCCTCTCAGCTCCTCGGAGAACCAAGGAGCCGGTTGGGACCTGCGCCGGGTCAGAGGCCGCAAAGGCACGACACGGTCTAAGGCCCCCGCCGCGGCCCGTTCCCAGGCCGCAACAAGTTCCTCAGCCGAGCCGTGAGCCAGACCCTCAGGAAATGGCCCAAGCTCCGTCCGGAACCCATCCGGGTCCATCAGGCGCCTGGGGCGGAACCAACGTGTCGGCTCCGCCTCCCTGCGGTGGTGAATGGCGGTCAGAAAGTCCAGGCGAAGAAGAGAGTGATCTGACCATGACAAAGGTTCAATGACTATTTCCTTTAAGTCCAGATCTCTCAACCACTGACCAGAGAGAAAAATCAAGTCCAGAGTGCCACCCCCAATGTGAGTAGGGCCATCAACTACTTGGGTCAGGTCCAAGGCCGTCATGGAAGCCGTGAACTCCCGAGCTGCCGTCGATGACGAGCCGGAAGATGGCAAGTTAAAGTCCCCCATGACTAAAAGTCTGGGGGTCTCAACTGCCACCCCAGCCAGCACCTCCAGGAGCTCGGGCAGGGCAGCTGTCACGCAGCAAGGAGCCAGGTACGTGATCAGCAAACCCATCTGACACCTATGACCCCATCTCACAAAGAGGGATTCGTACCCGGCAATCTGAGGTACAGTGGTCTCCCTCAGCTCTAGACTCTCTCTAATCACAACCGCCACCCCCCCACCCCTACCCTGGGCCCTCGGCTGATGGAATGCACGGAAACCCGGCGGGCACATCTCAACAAGGGGCACGCCCCCTTCAGTGCCCAACCAGGTCTCCGTAATGCCCATAAGGTCCGCGGAACCCCCCTGTATAAGGTCACAGACAAGGGGGGCTTTGTTCACCACGGACCGGGCATTGCACAACATCAACCGAAGGCCCAAGCTCTGAGGATCCTGACCATCCGGGGAACGGGAGAAGACCAAGGGGTCGGAGTGCGTGATCGCTTTCAGACATCGAGCACGCGCTCCCGGAACTTGATATGACCCCTCGCTTCCGCCATACCTGCCTCTCCCACTTACCGTGTCGATAGAACCACCCTCACAGATAGGAACACACTCCTCCCCCATAACCTCCGAACCTGATAGAGAAAAACCGCCGCGAGCATGTGCAGGAACTGGCCCCCTACCCGACGGGTTACCCCCATTACTCGCCCTTACCCTCCCACCCCTTAAAAATTCCCTCTCTAAAAAACCCCACAAGCTCTTCTTTTTCGCATGCCACTTCTGTGGGTCCCAAGACCCGTCATGGAGGCCGGCCCTCGATAGTGAGGAGGGCCATTCCTGCGAGGCGGGGGCACCTCGCAGGCGCAAGAGTTCACAAGAAGTATAATGCGTAGCAGCTGAGACTAAGAATCGGCAAAATAGAGGCTCCATCTCCGAATGGCAAGATGATAACAGATGGTGCTAGACCAGAATGAGGGCAAACAAAGAATGGAACAGTAATTAGCACCGAATGACAGTCTAGGTGGTATTCTGTCCGGTGCATAGTCCAAACATCCTGGAACCGGGGGTGAGGGGAAATGGCATTCCAGTCGCTGGCCACGTCTTCCTCCGTCTTCCTCTGTCCCCAAATAAATCCCTTGTCTCCCCCAAAAGGTCCTAATAGGATCAAAAACGGCCATAGAAGTCCCAAAAAGGCCGAGGGGGGCATGGGTGATGTTAACACAGTCACGGTCACAGACTGGTTGCAGGGGAACAACTCCGGGGTGCCTCCATCATCTCCCCGCAGTCCTCCAAAACCACCTCCAGACATGGCTAGGGAGGAATCCTAACCACTCCAGAAGCCGGGTCTCCCCAGACCTCTCCCTTCAAGAGGCGAAGCCCATGTAAAAGGCTAAACCTCTCCGAGAGGCTGGGGGATATGAAGGCTGCCAAGTCCACAGTCAGGCAGCAGGGAGAAAGCCAGGAAACCAAGGCAACGAGGCAGATGGCAATAAGGGTAGATGTAATACCTCCGCTATCATCCAGGTCGTCCACGTTGCAGAGGCTGGAGCCCAAAAGGCTAAAACCCGAAAAGTCCGGAGTCCACGCTCAGAAGAGGGCTGGGAAACGAGCCAGAGGCTAGAGGCCTGCCGGCAAGACGAGTCGGCCGAGAAACGGCCGGAAAAAACGCCGACTCATCGCCCCACCTCCGAGCCTAAAACATGGCCGCCCGAATCCACCGCTTGCCTACCCGGCCTCGTTCCCGGCAGCCATATGGATGAAAAAGTCCAGAGACCTCTCATATGGCTGCCCGAGGTAAGATCTACCGGGCCGGGGGCAGCAAGCGGTTAAACGGGCGACCGAGGCATCGCCAGCATCGGAGGGGCCTCTCGACGCCGGAGCCGAGTCTTCAGAGCCGCGCCATCTTGCGCATGCGCAGAGCTATATAACTGTGGCTAGTTAAGTTTCCATAGTATGGTAAGCTAAAAATCAGTTTACATTGGAAAGGCTGGATCCACATAACAGGTTTTTAATGGTTCAGTGAGATGTGTGAATCCCACTAAACCCTCTCAGTGTTACTGAGGCGGCCCCGGTCTCTTCCATGCGAGTGTATGCGGGATATTTGATAGGAAAGCAAAATTTGGTTTTTTTCCCCTAAATTCCGCTACTAGTTGCCTAGCTTTTCGCAGCCTGAATCTAATTGTCCTATAGGGTTTAAGATAATACTGTCTGAACACCCCTTTCCCCGTTGGAAAACTGAGAGAAGATATTGGGACCTTTGACATGCAGCTTAGGGGTCCCTTGAACCTCATATCACATGTAATTATTTCCCTTTTAAGACTTGCTGGGTTTGCCCAAACCACAAATTGGCAGGCAGCAACTAGAGCAGGAATGTCAAACTCGAGTTCATTGAGGCCACATCAAGATTATGGTTTACCTCTGGGGACTGGCTGGTCATAGCCGACTGGGTGGGTGTGGCTGGGGTGAGCATGGCCAGCTCAACATCGCTCATGTCAGGGGCATCTGTGGTTGCCTGGGCAGGGCTGGGGGATCCATTGTCTCCAGTGCACGCCAGGGGCAGGGCGGGAGCAGCTCCTTGCTGGCTCCAGGGTGGTCCAGCGTATCTAAGCCTGACCGCGTTCCAGCTCAGATGGTCACCAGCAAGTTGTAGATAAGTGCCCAGCTGGCCCGGTTTGGGACCGAGGCACCAGGGGCTGGTCATTCGCTGTTTCCAGGGCAGCCTCGCAGGCCAGATCTAACCACATCACATTTGGCCCACAGGCCTTGAGTTATAGGATCCCACATGTCAGTTGTGTCAGAGTTTGCAATCAAATGGGATGTACCTTGTGTTCTGCCAAGGGCAAAATTTAGTAGGTGACCACGAGATACTGTAGTATTATTTTTATTCCCCTTTGTGATTTCTCTAGGATAAATGAAAGCTAGTTTTGTTACTTCAGTCTAAGAAATGTTAATATCTTTTGACTTCTGTACCAAAATAGCTTTGGGCTCCTTTAGACAGGACAGGACAGGACAGGACAGGACAGGACAGGACAGGACAGGACAACAGTTGGAAGGGACCTTGGATGTCTTCTAGTCCAACCCTGTGCTTTGGCAGAAAGCCGTATACCATTTCAGACAAATGGTGTCCGGTCTCTTATTAAAAATTTCCAGTGTTGGAGCATTCACAACTTGTGGAGGAAGTTGTTAGGCCAGGGGTAGTCAACCTTTTTATACCTACCGCCTACTTTTGTATCTCTGTTAGTAGTAAAATTTTCTAACCGCCCACTGGTTCCACAGTAATGCGCCGTGTATCATTGTCTGCGCATGCCTCTCACACATCTTGGATTGGGTTTGGGGGAGTGCGCCGGCTACCAGCTCTGCTTGTCTGTTATAGTTGGGTGGTGTGGGGGGAGATGCGCGAGCTATTCTGGGACAAGGCTCTTTTGTTTGCGGTCGCACTATAATGCCCTTTAGTTTCACTTACGTAACGTGAACTAAACATATGCGCGGGCGATACAAATAGTATATTTTCAGAAATTTAAATTGTCACGGGGAATTTTATGAAAACCTAATGAAAATGTTTTTAAATGCTATGAATTTTTTTTAAAAAGTCAATTAAATTAAAAAAGAAGTGCTTTAGTATCGGACAAAACCCCTACCACCCACCATGAAAGCTGGAACGCCCACTAGTGGGCGGTAGGGACCAGGTTGACTACCATTGTGTTAGGCTATGATTTGAGTATGTGAACTCTACATAAATACATGCCAGTGTGTTCACTGGAGCCAAATATATATTTCAGGGGTTAAGACTGAAAAAAATGAACCCAATATAAATGATCTTGAGAGTAGGTCAAAGAGCTTTACTGTCTTTGAAGAAAAATTGATTTAATATACTTGTACTTGTAGTTCTATAATGAAATTAATCATCATTTGAATAAGATAAATTAGATCGTTCAGTGCCAGATTCCTTGCTAGTAGGCCTCTTTTCAGAAGCATATAAGTATGATCTCAATATAGATACCAATTGCAATATTTTTTCTTGGTGCTAGGAAGCCACATATGATCAAAAAAGTCTTAATATTCAAATAATGTACGTAACATTTCTCAACCTTGGCTTTAAGATAGCTGTACTTCAAGTCCTAGAATTCCCCAGCCAGGCTGTCTGGTGAATTCTGGGAGTTGAAGCCTGCACATCTTTTGAGATGCCCATGGTTCAGAAATAGTGGTATAAGGATTGTTTTGGATTTTGTATGACAGCTGTGAGTAGAAAGAGCATAGCAATGCACTTTATCAGTAAGGTGTACAAAATGTCACAAATATATGCTTATGAGTCAAGCAACAAAAAATTGGTAATATAATAATGTAAAATATTCAGTTATTTTTATTATTGATTATTAACAATAATTCTTGATCTGTTCTGATGTTTTTATATATATTTTTCATTTCATATGGTACCCAGAGTCCATTTGGGCAGTTGATAAATTTAAATACATAAAATAAAAAATATAAATATTTATTAAACATATATTATACCATAATGATGACCTTTAATAACTTACAAAGTAAATAATATAGACATCCATGATACAACTATAAGACAATTTCATAATAAAACCTCTAGGAAGCAGCAATGAAAACAAAAAGAAAAAAGAGAAAAAAATATGTTTCAGGGCTTAAGAGAATATTGTCTGGAATAACTCAATTTTCATAAGTTTCCCAAAGATCAACTGGAAACTTGATCTGCATATGGGGGTGGGTGGGTTGCTGTGCAGTTCAAAAGTTTGGCACCACAAGCAGTATCTTCTAGGCTCACCCTAGGCCCATTTTGAAAATGTAGGACCATAAACAGATTTTATCTATATAATCTAGTGGATCAGGCTTATTATGGTTGGGTCAGTAATTAACTTTAACAGGCTTTGTAGGTCAACACCAACACTTTAAATTGTATGTGACAAGAGAGTGGCAGTGGTGAAATCTGGCCGGATCTATCCGGCTTGAGTGAACAGGTAGTACCAGTAGCTGGAGGCTCTGCCCACTCGCAGGGACATCATTACATCACGTTTTTGACCCTCTGTGCATACTCAGAAGGCTCTGCGCATGAGCAGAAGAGGTGCGGGCTCACATTCCAGAACCAGTAATGAAGGTAAGTGCATTTCACTGCTGGAGTGTGGGCTCCACAGAATTCCATACTTTGTGCTCCCAAAGTTGGCAGAGAGAGTATGTATATGGGCTACCATATTCTGAAACAATTCCCAAGTTGTCTTTTAAAAGAATTCAAGTAAAGCCAGTGAAAATGCGTAATTTACTTTGCTTCCACAAAATGTAGTGTAATTTAGCAAGTTACGGTGGATGGTTTTAAAAAAAGAATAAACAACTTCAGAGTTCTTATTTAGTTAGCATGATGCCTTTGTGGGGCATTCACTTGGAAGTGACTATAAAATGGACTAGTGCTTTCATGAAATATATAGGCTTCTTGATGGTGATTATGGAAAATGGAATGCTAAATTCCATGGACCTTTGATCTTATCGAGCCAGTTCCTTTGGCATTGTTATCCCTTTTTAATTACTGGATTGCAGCCCTGGGAATGTTTCACTGATTAAGTTATGGCATTGCTCCATTAAAAGCAATTAATACTCTGTGCAAATACTCTGGCTTTAGGGCCATTTTTTACACAGTTAGACAAACTGGTACGGGAGGCGAGTGGACCCAGCTATTTCCTCTACAGAGTGAATCACTTCCAGAGTCAACTGGTTTTCCCTGATTTCTTCTTGTTGTGATAAAGAAGATGATAAACTAGACTGACCATACAATAGGACATTGATACAAAAAACCCAGTTCATACTGATACCAAGTCTGAGTAAAGTTATGTTTACTATTCTGTGTTTTTGTAGCCAGAATCTCTAAATGCATAAATGTTCCAGGATTTTGATATCCTTTAGCGGTAGCACAGTGTACTTCTCACTTTGTCTTGACTTTAGTAATTTAATGTATATGTCAAAAAGTTAATAATGTGAATGTATTTCAGTATGTTTTATGTATTATTTTGTAGGATAGTAATCCATGCTGGAACTACAACCATTTGAGTTAGCAATTTAAGGAACTGTTCACTGCTCTCTGTGTGCATGTGCGTGCACACAAACATAGCATCATAAAATGACTATGAAATTGCAATAAAACAGACACAGTAAGTTTTAGCATTTTATGCTAAACTGGCTGTAGGCCCCTAGAATATACTTAAACATGAAGGCTACATAGATTACCTCAACATGACTGGACGAATGCGTCTTTTTTTGTATAATGTCTCGTAGATAAAAGTGGCACAAATTCTGTGGAGTTTTGACACTAGCCAAAGAACTTTGCTTCAGCAGGAAATTTTTGCAACTCAGTACTGAAAGAAAGTCTCTTTCAAGGTCTATTGCTGTGATCATTGGTAAAAAGCAAATTTTTTAAATGGGGATGAATGATCTTTGCTTGTATCTACAGTTGTATTTTGTCCAGCTGTTGCAATGGTGGCTCAGTGGCTAAGACACTGAGCTTGTCGATCAGAAAGGTTGGCAGTTCGGCGGTTCGAATCCCTAGTACAGGTCTCCTGCGTGAGCAGGGGGTTGGACTAGATGAACAAACCCTCTAGAGTTTGTTTCCCAGTTGATGTCAGGGTAGTTAAAATCCCCCATTACTACTGTGATGTGCTTCCTACATACCTTAGTTAGCTGACTAGCAAAAAGTTCATCTACTTCCTCTGTTTGGTTGGTTGGCCTATAGTATAGACCTATGGCAATGTCATTTTTCACCCCTTTTATATTGACCCAAATACATTCAATATGATTTTCATCATTGTTGTGCTCTATTTATAGTAGACCAGAGGAATGCTGTCGATATAATTTACTTGGACTTCAGTAAAGCATTTGATAAAGTAGACCATAACCTACTACTAGATAAAGTAGAAAAATGTGGGTTAGACAGCATCACCACCAGATGGATTCGTAACTGGCTGACCAACCGCACTCAACGTGTAGTCCTCAACGGAACTACATCCACATGGAGGGAAGTATGCAGTGGAGTACCTCAAGGCTCTGTTTTAGACCCAGTACTCTTCAACATCTTCATCAATGACTTGGACGAGGGATAGATGGGGAACTCATCAAATTTGCAGATGACACCAAGCTGGCAAGAATAACCAACACTCCAGAAGATAGGCTCAAGTTACAGAAAGATCTTGACAGACTTGAACATTGGGCGCTATCTAACAAAATGAAATTCAACAGTGAAAAAAGTAAGGTTCTACATTTAGGCCAAAAAAACAAAATGCACCAGTACCATATATGTGGTACCTTGCTCAATAGTAGTACCTGTGAGAGGGATCTTGGAGTCCTAGTGGATAACCATTTAGATATGAGCCAGCAGTGTGCAGCAGCTGTTAAAAAAGCCAACACAGTTCTGGGCTGCATAAACAGAGGGATAGAATCAAGATCACGTGAAGTGTTAGTACCACTTTATAATGCCTTGGTAAGGCCACACTTGGAATATTGCATCCAGTTTTGATCGCCACAATGTAAAAAAGATGTTGAGACTCTAGAAAGAGTGCAGAGAAGAGCAACAAAGATGATTAGGGGACTGGAGGCTAAAACATATGAAGAACGGTTGCAGGAACTGGGTATGTCTAGTTTAACAAAAAGAAGGACTAGGGGAGACATGATAGCTGTGTTCCAATATCTCAGGGGCTGCCACAAAGAAGAGGGAGTTGGGCTGTTCTCCAAAGCACCTGAGGGTAGAACAAGAAGCAATGGGTGGAAACTGATCAAAGAAAGAAGCAACTTAGAACTAAGGAGAAATTTCCTGACAGTTAGAACAATTAATAAGTGGAACGACTTGCCTTCAGAAGTTGTGAATGCTCCAACACTGGAAATTTTTAAGAAACTGTTGGATAACCATCTGATTGAGATGGTCTAGGGTTTCCTGCCTGGGCAGGGGGTTGGACTAGAAGGCCTCCAAGGTCCCTTCCAACTCTGTTGTTATGTTATGTTATGTTATTTCTGTAGAGATGTAGTTATTTCTTATATATAGTGCAACTCCACCTCCTCTTTTATTTGGTCTATTTCTTTTAAATAATTTATATCCCTCTAGCTGTATGTTCCATTTGTCAGTTTCATCCCACCAAGTTTCCGTAATGGCAACAATATCATATCTGCCCTCATTTACTTGAATTTCTAATTCACCCTGTTTATTCCTCATACTCTGTGCATTGGTGTATAGACATTTGAGTCCATTTGGATTGACCTTGTGTTTACTGTCTAGATAACCTGTGTTGACTGCCCCTACTTTCTTGCCACCTGTTGGTTTAGTGCCAACATATATAGGAATATATAGGAAGAAGAAAAGAAAAACAATAGGACAGGAACGGTAGGCACGTTTTGCACGCCCCTTATGGTCCTCTTAGGAATGGGGTGAGGTCAATGGTAGAAAGTTTTTGGATAAAACTTTGAGGATTATGGGAAGAGACCACAGAGTCAGGTAAAGTATTCCAAGCACTGATGATTCTGTTACAGAAGTCATATTTTCTGCAATCTAGATTAAAGTGGTTGACATAAATTTAAATCTATTGGTTGCTCTTGTATTATTGCAATTAAAGCTGAAATAGTCCTTAACAGGAAGGACATTACAATAGATGATTCTGTGAGTTAAACTTAGGTCTTGTCGAAGGCGACGGAGTTGCAAGTTTTCTAAGCCTAGGATTTCAAGTCTGGTGGTATAAGGTATTTTGTTGTTTTCAGAGGAATGGAGAACTCTTCTTGTAAAATATTTCTGGACACGTTCAATTGTATTGATGTCAGAGATATGGTGAGGGTTTCAAACAGGCGAGCTGTATTCTAGAATTGGTCTAGCAAATGTTTTATATGCTCTGGTTAGTAGTGTAGTGTTTTTGGAAAAGAAGCTATGCAAGATTAGGTTTACAACTCTTAGAGCCTTTTTTGCTATGTAGTTGCAGTGGGCTTTGGCACTTAGATCATTTGACATGAAAACTCCAAGGTCTTTAACGGGATGGGGGTCATCTGTAAGGTAATGTCCATCAAGTATATATTTAATGTTTGGGTTCTTTTTTCCTATATGTAAGACTGAGCATTTGCTGGTTGAGATTTGGAGTTGCCAAGTTTTAGACCAAGCGGTTAGATGATCAAGGTCTTTTTGAATGATAGATGTATTGTCTGTGGTGTTAAATAGTTTGACATTGTCAGCAAAGAGATCACAATTACTTGAGATATGGTCACAAAGATCATGTATAGTATGAAGAATGTTGGTCCAAGGACGCTGCCTTGAGGAACGCCACTCTTGACAAGAATAGAATTTGATAAAGCATTGCCAATTTTGACCACTTGTTGTCTGTTAGACAGAAAAGCAGATATCCATTTGTGAAGGGGTCCTGAAATGCCATAGGATTTTAGTTTTAGGAGAAGTTTATCGTGTACTACTGAGTCAAAAGCTTTGCAGAAGTCTATGTAGATTGCATCTATTGTTTTGCCTTGATCAAGATTTGTAGTCCATATGTTTTTACAGTGGAGAAGTTGTAAGTTGCATGATAATTTTTTCCTGAAACCAAATTGTTTATTGGAGAGTAGGTTGTTAGTTTCTAAGTGTGAGGTAATGGATTGGTTGATGATTGATTCCATGACTTTGCAAGGTGACGCAGCACAGAGAGATTGGCCTGTAGTTTTCGACTAAGCTGGGGTCTCCTTTTTTGAAGATAGGGATGACTGTGGCTAGTGACCAAAGTTTGGGAAGGGAACTGGTAGTGAAAGCTTTGTCAAAGATTATGCTTAGGGGTTCTGCTATATTAGTGGAAAGTTTTTTTAAGAAGTATGCACATAGTCCATCGGGTCCAATAGATAGCGATGGTTTCATGTTATGAAGAGCTTTTCCAACATTATCTTCTGTGAAATCTATATGAGTTAAGTCATCATATTCATTGCTGCTACGTTTGTGGAATGTCGGATATGTGTCATCGCTGTTAACAAAAACTGAGCCAAAGAAAATGTTGAAGAGGTTTGCTTTAACTGTTTTGTCATTGCATTCTTTGCTGTTAGAATCTTTTAGTGGTGGGATGGATCTTGAGTCTTTAAGTTTATTGTTAACAAAATTATAAAAGGCACGATTGGAATTTGTGTGCAGAAGGTCCTCTTCTTGTTTGGTGTGGTAATTTGTGCATTCAGTTTTTATTTGGTTGCATATATTTCTGTAGCAGTTTTTGAAATTTGCTACATAGCCTTTTTTGTTTCTTTTCCAGAGGGATTTTTTTTTTGATTGAAGCTTTTTTATTGATATGGGTAGTTTGCTTTTCCTGATCATGGTTGTCATTTGTGGTACATATAGTTTAATGACTCTATTGATTTCAAGTAGGAAAACTCTATAGCGGTCTTCAGCGGTTATGCAGGTTGCAAACAGATTTTGCCAGTCCAGAAATGAAAGATCATTGTTTATAAGGTCGTAGTTGGCTTTTTTGAAGTTTATATATACATGCTTGCTCTATGTCTACATAATGGAACATTTGGCCTCTCTCAGCAGCATGGATATTAAAATTGAGCAAAAGGTCATATTTATGGGATGGCGAAAGAGTAGGGGGCTCCTCACTAACACTGTGACCTAATCCTGTATCTCGTCCCATAGTCACCATGTTAATTAAGTTTTCTTCTTTTTTGCAAGTCAATAATGATGCAATATTAGGATTTTAGGGAAGGTAAAGGGTTTTTGTAGACTTCATTAGATTGGGTTTATACCAAACAGGTATCAAACTTTATTGTGTCACATCACATCATGTGATGTATCACAACATTTTTTTACTTTTCCAGAACTGGGGTGGGCATGGCCTGCGTATGATGCATCCGACCCACGGGCCGCCAGTTTGACATCCTTGGTTTATACTGAACCTGCAAAGAACCCTCATTATTGTTATCTGCAAAATCTGCATGTGGATTATTCTACTTTATAGCAGGACAATTTCCAAAGGGAAGCCACTGGTAAATGATGAGGTGTGAATGTTTCTGGGTTATCTCTTGATGTTATTACTATGGCTTTTCAATGAGGAATAGGACCTCAGCTCTCTGTGTGTGTGCTTGTAGTTAAAATTGCTTTGACAAACATTGAATACAACCCACTGTGTAATGCATTTTCACAATTCAGTTTATAGTGCAAGTGAGAAATATTTCAAGCATTTTCTGTAAGTTTTTGAAATCAAGGTGCCATGGAACCTTACTGAAGCCAGTAAGAATGCAAACAACATATCCACAGAGACAAGAATCTTTACAAATAACAGGATATTTATTACCAATAACTTTAAAAAAGATTACATCTGCTAGATCACTGATAAATATCATTTACACTGGGGAGAAAAACTACATAGGCTTTTTTTCTTTTTTCTTTCTTTTGTGGGTTTTTTTGTTTTGTTTTTGTTTTTACATAGAAGTAACCATATCAAACAAAGAAAGGAACACAGCTTGAAATACTGACAATATTTCTCTGATTAACATCCCTAACTTACACAAGTGGAAACCTGATTATGAGTTACTTAATAAATATATTTTGAATGTTTTAAAAGTTACTTTGTATGTTTTGGAAGCAAAAGAGACAAGTTAGAGGAAAATTTAAACTATCAAGCACAAATTATAAACTTCATAGTATACTTTTAAAGTTGGGGAAAATAATTTAAAAAGTCCTTTTAATTTTAATTATTGTTTCATCTGAGCATAATTACAAAATATTTCCCATAGTAACAAAAATCTTTTTCTATTAATATATTTTTTTTTGCAATTTTTGACAATTATCCAGTGTTCTTGTGCATGCAGACAATTCTGCACAAGCAGATTGTAGGTGCAATACAGCAACTACATGCATTTACAAGCCACTGGATTAGTATTAACAAACTCTGCTCCAGTACTGGTTTTACTGCAATGAATGGCAATAGCATGAAAAAAGCATTATGAAGATTTGAATTCGATTTGTCAGATTTTAACTGGGGGTTTATCAACATGATAGAGGTGTAGATGTGACAGACCCTGAAAGTTAAGCCTTGATATTCAGAACACCCAGGATTAAACTATTTGAAATTCAATGAGATATCTAGACATACAAATTGTTTTTAAAAAGAAAAGTAATTTTAGAGAAAAATTCTGTAGAATATTATTTATCAGACTTTTAAAATGACCCCTAGCCAAGCAAGATCCTATCAATATAGAACACAGATAATTTATGAAATCAATCTATAAAGAATTGTAAGTTACATGTACCTGTCAAAATAAATTTATTTAGTAAAGAAAGCAGCATTTAAAGTCTTCAACATTTCATGATTAAAATGGTGAAAATGCAGAACGTCATTCATTTATTTAAATAAAAGATTAACATAAATTGTTGAACTGATAACTTTCAGATTTTCACCACATTCAGAAACTTGTCCTTTGCTATACAGTAGCAATGTCTGGCATTCATTACATTAAGAGTGATGACACTAAGAGGAATGAATGATAATTTAACGTTTGTTCAATTTTATAGAAATGTAAATCAGTACATTCAGGTAAAAAAACGTGTTATGTGTTACCAAAACATTATCCGTAAGGGAAAGAATGCTATAAACTTTCACAAAACCTAAACACATAGTACGTTTTACTTGTAGTTTATTTATCTGATAGAAAAGGCAGTCTTGTATGTCCACAGTGGCAGGATTCATCCCATTCTGCATATATGAAAGTGATCCTGAAAAATTACTATGCTAAATTTTTCTCTTTTCTCTGTCTGCCTCTTTGCCCTGCCCTATTCTCTAGATATCTATCCTGGCTGGCAAGGAGCATAAAGTTTAGGCTTCATTGTGGCTATCTAGCATCTAGTTATCTTTCTTCTTCAGAGGGAATTAGAGTGAACCTCAATGGAAGCTTTGAATTATAAGTGATTCTGTTTTTTTGAAGCATTGTAATGCATTGTGCATAGTGCAGCAAATTTAGGCCTGAAGGAGAAGGCAGACTTCATCAAATGCCTGTGGGAATATTTTCCATGTCCAAATAAGACACACACACACACACACACACACACACACACACACACACACACACCCCTGGAAAAAATGGACTGAAGCTAAAAGAATTCATTGTGCATTCTTGTCAACCTATACAATCAATTTGAAATCAGTTACTGACAATTATGGCCATCTGGCCTGAAACATTCCAAACTATATATTTATGCAATGATAATGTCATCAATAGCATTTCATAGCAGAGGGGGAGAAAGAAATCAGTATCTACATCATATATTAACTTTAAAAAAGTCTATAAAACACTAAATATATAATAAAAATATGCATATAAGGACATATGTAAACTGCTTTGGTAACATCGTATTACAGATGTTTTCAGTGCATTGCAGAGTTTCCTTGGAAACTTCAGACAAAGATATATTTGCTTTGAGGAAGTACTGTATAATGCCATTCCTAGAGAAGCATAAAACATTTTTTTCCAGTAGTAAGATGTACTTGAACAACAATATTACTTAGTACTGGGTGGCTTCAAAACAACTAGCTAAATGTTGCTTAGTTATATTATAAACAGGAAGTCCTTTCAGTATTTTTTGTCATAAACTTGATCTTGCTGTGAGGGAAATCATTATTGTGCTGATGGCTGACAACGTACAAGCATTTGAAGTTGAAGCTCCTGACCCTCTTGCATACGCATCTAAGAGAAGAAAGAAATCAAGATGTTTAATATATCACAGCTTAACCTGAAGAAATGAATGAAACTTCTGCCTCAGATGTCATGCACACATTTCCCTACAGCTGTTTCAGATAAAATGCTTTTATGTAAAGACTGTAAAACATGCATATCATGTCTAAATGGGAAAAGATTATTTCAAGCTTCCACTGTTACCCTTTTTTATCCTAATTAAGGAACAGCTTGTACAGCTTTCCATTATTATTATTATTTTTTGGTGGTCATTTTCACTATCTTCACTCTATAAGGTAAAGAAAGTTTGAAGTCAGTCTCTTTTGATTTCAAGGAAACATCCACACGGTTTTTCTAGCAGGAAAATAGTTTACTCCTACTTTTCTCTCAGAAGTAACTGCAAGGATAGATTCTTCATAACCTTTCATACATGACCTATATTTTTCATAGATTGATGAAAATGTTTCTAGTTCACAAAGTCTTATCAACGAATTCGAGAATTTCAAAATATAACAAGACTGTTCATTATTATGACAACAAATCTATTGAATAAGGAAGTAGCTCAATGTGCACAACTGAATACCTTCAGAGTCCCTTGGTGGAGGCAAAAGAGGCAGCGACTATGAAGGATCCTATTTCATTTTAATTTTCTTCTGGCAGTATTATTTTAGATACTTTTATTTCCCCTAAAATGGGCAGTATTCTGTCCTTGCAGAAAAATACTCTGGTCCAATGAATAGTTTCACCTTAAAACTCAATGACAAATGTAACAAATACAGATAGCCCTTCACTTACAACAGTTCATTAAGTGACCATCTGAAGTTACAACATCATTTTAAAAAGTGACTTATGACCATTTTTTCACACTTATGACTGTTACAGCATCCTCATGGTCACATGATCCAAATACAGTTGCTTGGCAACTGACTCATATTTATGAACTTTGCAATGTCATAGGATCGTGTGATCACCTTTTACGAACTTCTGACAAGGAAAGTCAATGGGGGAGCCAGTTTCACTTAACAACCGTGCTACTAACTTAACAACTGCAGGGATTTATTATTGTGACAAGAAAGGTCGTAAAATGGGGCAAAATTCATTTAACAAACATAAATTTTGGACTCAATTGTCATAAGTTGAGGAATACCTGTAAGACAAATTGAAATGTTGAGTTGTATGGTGTTTCAAGAATATTTCAGCTTGTCTTTTTAGCTAAGAGGGAGGAGGATGAGGCTTATTTCTCATGCACCCCTGCTTTAGCATTAAAATTGACATCTTCATGTTTTAAAATTGACTCTTCACGTTTTCTCTATCGTTTTGTCTTGCTGCATTATTGTAATGCCAAATGGAAAGACCAATATCAGCCATGGTAAGGCAGTAGTTATATGGAGCCATAGTGGTGCAGTGGTTAGAGTGGGAGTATTGCAGTTTCCCTTCCCACGGCCGGGAGTTCAATCCTAACCGGCTCAAAATGTCAGGTTCCAAGTAATGTATCTATCACAAATTGAACTCTGAGGCATTCCGTTTTCTCAAAGAACAAATCTATTTAGATACACCATCTTGGCAATAACTGGTAAAAAGCCAGTCCTGAAGTTCCCGGGCTTTTCACCCCAATATAAGTTTCTGTTTTTCAAGTTTCCAAAACAAACTGTCACATTATATAACCACAATGGGAGCTGGTTGCTTAGAGACCTCTCTCCTCCTCCTCTGGTCAGCCAGCCATTGGAATGTGCCTGACTCATTGGCTAGCTATGATGTTTTGACTGAAGGCTCCATCCTCCTTCAGCTCCAAACTCTGTCAAACTGAATTCAGAATACCCAAGGATACAAACACTCCCACACCTCAATCAAATTCAGGCTTGACATCAAAGTTGAGTCAGCCTTCCATCCTTCCCAGGTCAGTAAAATGAACCTCCAGACTTTTGGGGACACTATGCTGGCTCTATAAACTGCTCAGAGAAGCACTATGGCATGATATATAAGTCTAAGTGCTATTGCTATCAGACAAGATGGCCACTGAAACTTATTTCTCTAATAAATTAGTGTATGTTACATCTCACACCAAAACCAAAAGAATGTATTTATCAGTTTCATCAACTTTATGTACTATGATTTTTAATGACACACACATGTAAAATTGTAATCCAAAGTAATTATGCTTTAATACAATAGTTGGAGCTGTTTCATATCTGCATTGCTTCCATCAAGAAGATACTGTCGTCTTTTAATCTCTACCAACTAGCTTTGAAACTATGCTACATCTATGGAACACAAAGATATTATCTTATTTTAATCCCTACCAATTGAACTCTGAAACTATGCTACATCTATGGAACACTTCTGAGTTCTCTATAAGCCTACAGATTTATTCCAGGACAGTCTGAAGTCAAAATCTGATAAGGAACAACAATAGTTCTAGTTGTTCAGGCATCTTTTAAGTCAGAGCCATTTAGCACTTTAAAGATATTGGAGATAAAACAGATTTTATCTCTTCAGTCAGTTGCAAAAGTAAAAAGCACAAAGTAGAAATGTATGTTTTTTAACTCATACACTTTATACTTAGGTAAACCAATACCATAAACAAAATACTCTTACTTGTTATCTTTGGAATTCGAATCTGTTCACTGCTATTGCCATCTCCTCCATCACTGATTGGCTTTATTTCTATGATATAATCTTCATCAAAGGGCAATGAAAGCTCCACAGATGTTTTGTTTGTCTCTATAATAGACATACTGTTTTGTCTATTCCATCTATAGAACACCTGCAACATATATTTGGTTAAGGGAAATTAGTGTGTAAAAAGAATTACATTGTAAAACAAATAATTTCTTTTTCTAAGTACAAAGCATTACATTCTCTAATGCAAATGACTTTTTAATAGGAAATTATGTCTTCCTGTAGATTAGAAGTTACTAATTCCTGTTTTTGAATAATATTTTAACGCCACTGAGATATAAGGAAAACATTTTGCTAGGGGCCCACTACGTTCCCAGATATATTTAGTGGCAATTATTTTAATAAGGGGCATGATGGCAACATTGGACTTTTTCTGGAAAGCTGGCCATGAGACTTAAGTATCACATGATGGAGTGAACTTCTGTTAGTTGCCCCAACTTCTGCTAAACTAGCAGTTCAAAAAGCATGTGAATGCAAGTAGATAATTAGGTACCACTTTGGTGGGACGATAGCTGCATTCTGTCTGTCTTTGGCACATAGTCATGCCAGCTACAGAAATGTCTGGCTCTTTGAATCCGAAATGACCACCGACCCCTCGAATCAGACATGACTGGACAGATGAAATCTTTAGCTTTTATCGTTTTAAAATTGTTTAACTAGAAAGTTAGTAATGGACATAGGGATTACAGCTCAAGTGAACTAACTCGTGATTTTTTATGAGATTTTTTTGCAATTAATTCATGTTAATTGTACAAATAACCATATGTTTTCCTGCCCATTACCTACTTTGTAACCTTTTACTTCAGATTCATTATTCTGTGCTTTAACTTGATCCCAGTTCAGTATAATCTTAGAGTCTGATGAATTCCATATAATGTTCCCAGGAGGCTGACTTGGAGCTGAATTCAAAACACAGAAGTTTGAATATTATTAAGAAACAACATTTTTCTTACATAATACAGATTTTTCTGTAATGTATGTCAGGTGCTCTACGTTGAAGATGTATATTTTATAACAAATAGACAAAAGTATGTATTAAAATTCACCAGCACATCCAACGTGACAAACAGATATATAGTAAAACAGAACTGAACCACAATTCTGTAAACTGATAACAGCTGGGAGCAGGCCATGTTCTGAACAGAAAACAAATATTTTCCCTGTCAGCTTTTAATTTTCTGTGGCACAATTAAAAAATTAAGGCTGACTGAATAGCAGCACAGAAGTATAATCAATTAAAATACAGGTAGTGCTAATTGAACAGACAATCATTCAACGACTGCTCAAAATTATGATGGTGCTGAATGAGGAGGACGTAAAGATGGATCATTGTAGAATTGCAGTGCCCCACAATCGTGTAATCATCATTTGCAAACTTCACTGCTGGTTTTCAACAAGCAACATCATTAGCAGGGGTGAAATTCAGCTGGACATCATCATGTCCTGTTTTTGACACTCTGCGCATGCGCAGAAGGCTCTGCGCATGCATGGAGGAGGCATGCGTGCTCACATTTGCGAGCCAGTAGGGAAAGATAAGTGAATTTCACCCCTGATCATTAGGGAAACTGATAGGAGATTGCAAATGGCAATCATGTGACCAGAGGATGCGGCAACTGGGCAGGATGCATCTAATGGTGGCCACTGGGATTGCTGCAACTGCGATTATAGACAGCACGATCACACAAGGTTGCATTTAACAACCGTGTTGCTTAGTGACAGAGTTGCTGGTCCCAATAAGACTTGTTAAGAGAGAACAATCTGTACATTGATATAAAAATCCCGTCTTCCCTCATGCACCATACTCACGTGGCTTTTTGGTTGTCACATTGACTACAGCGCTGGATGGTCCCATCCCTGCTGTGTTGTAAGCTTTGACAGCCAAATGGTATAAAGCACTGCTCTTCAAGTTGGTGATTTTTGCAAAAGTCTGATTGGTCATAGTTTTCATTCTTCCAGCCTGCTCTTCTTTATCTCCATGTTTCCAATATCTAACCTATGCACACATATTTAAATGTATCCTTATTTGAAATCTATAACTATGTAAGTTTATACCATCTGCATTACAATTCCAAAAAGATGAAAGTTTCCCTAAAATGCGTGTTTAAGTTTTAAAGGAATCCACATGTGGCCATTATGTTTAAACTGATGCTACTAAATTTGTAATTGATAAAATACCAATTGTTAAAATTCATCTCTTTTTAACATTGCTATTATTATTATCATCTTAATAGCAAGTTAATAATTTCCTTTGGGCAAATCTGTTTTGGGCCAATTAGTCGCACCATTTCAACGTTTATATGCCCTATGTAAGCAAGGAACTTCTTTTCCATATTTGCTTGGATTCTTGATGGATGGTTAAAATTAGGGATAAACATTTTTTATTTTATATCAGACAAGATGTATGCTCTTAATACCCTTACTACCAAGAGGTTTTGCCATGATTAAATTTTAATACAATAATACAACTTTAATATAAACAATAACGGCACATCAGTTACTGAAGAATTTATTTTTAGTACTTTCTCAGCTCTACCTAAATCTTCATAGGGCCTGTATATCAGGAGGTAGCAGCCATTCTAAATATTTTTTTCATGCATGAAAAAAATAATCCCTTTCTAGCAAATGTTACAACCAACAACTTTCTTCTCTATATCACTTGATGTTCTGATAAGTGCTTGTTACAGGACATAGAAGTAAAAATTCCCATTTTAACTTCTAGTTAATTATTTTATTTTAATCTAGTTAAAAATAATATTTGTTTAGTGTTCCTGTGAGCATGAGAGGAAAAACAACATTTGTAATATAGTGCACAAAATGGGATTTAGACAATACGTTACGTAGTTCAAGTAATTTGTGGAGATAGCAAATGGCTGATTATTTATGCATTTATTGAAACAGCTAAGATTTTTATTTGCAGTATGATGCATTAAGAACTGCAGCCACATGGTCCTGAAGCTCATTGACAGCAATTAGATTTGTATTTCATTTGTTAATTGTTTTTTCATGCATTAAACACCAACAAACATTATAAGCCCAACAACCCTGAATGAAAATGTAATGCTCCTACCTCATAGCCCTGTATTCTTCCTTTACTCTGGGTCTCCGGCAGCAAAGACCAAAAGACTTCTATATCTGAAGCAGAAAGGCTTTTGGCAAATACATTGGTGGGAGCTCTGGTAGGTTCTAAAAAAATAACACAATAATTAGCTGTAGTGTCATGACACCTATAAATATCACTAATTTTGGAATCCATTAAGATAAAATCAGATATAGATGGCCTTCGGCTACCTAAGAACCTGGTTTACTCAGAACTCTGAAAATTGTGTTTATGCACAGCACCCAGTCATCTAACTGGAACAGGAGTCCCCATCCCCCCCACCCACCAGTACTTGTCCGCAGCCTGTTAGGAATTGGGCTGCACAAGTAGCGTGCAAGTGAGCAAAGCTTCATCTGCACACGTGGGATCTAGATTATGCACAAAACCATCCTCCCCAGTCTGCAGAAGACTGGTCCCTGGTACCAGAAAGGTGTAGATCCTATGACCGAATTCATAGGCATTTATGAAACTATGTATAGCTATAGAAACAAACAAAAAATGGCAAACTGAAAGAGGAGCTAGTGTTGTTTAGTTCCTAAGTCATGTTGACTCATTGTGACTTCAAGCATCAAGGATAACAGGCCTTCTGCCCTACACTGTTTCCTGGAGTTTGCCTAAATTTATATTAATTGTGTCGATGATACTATCTAAACATCCCATCCTCTGCCATCCCTTTTTTCCTTTTGCCTTTAATATTTCCCAACATCAGAGTCTTTTCCAATAAGACCTCTCTTCTCATTTGGTGGCCAAAGTATTTTAAGCTTCAGCTTCAGTATCTGTCCTTCCATAGAACAGTCAGGGTTGATTTCTTTCAGGAAGAAGAGCTAGTAAATCCTGATAATTTTCAGCTTTCAGATCTTTTGGACATGATTGTAATCAGGCTGAACTAGGCTGACGGTTTTTAAATCTGACTGCCAGCCAATCTTCAGAATTTTAGGCAAAACCTGACTTTGAGTTTAGACAAAACTGTATTTGAGATTAATTTGAAACTCTGTTGATTAGATTCAGGTCTTTAAAGACTGAACTTGCACGGATTATGATTTACAGCTGAGTATGATTATCTCCATTGTGGGGATTATCCAATTATGTTCAAAAAATCAAATAAGATTTTATTGCTAAAATTAATTTAGAGAAAAATGTACTGCTGTAGTGAGATAAGGGAATAGTTTATAATTAGACAAGATTAATTCGTGCTAAATTTCAATACCATTCTTCAGAGAATAAATGCTCAACAGACATTAATTATGCATATCTGTTTATATGTACAAACATACATACACATAAAATAGGGTTAGCAATTATCAAAAGGCTTTACAAAACATTATCACAATCCTAATGTAATTTCGGAATAGGTTTAAACTTAATATGCAAACATGCTACTGCATGTGCTGCCAACACTGATAATAGTGCCATTAAGCATTAAAATGAGAAATTAACATTTTAATTTGTGAAAATATTTTGACCCAAAAGGTCCTCTTAAACCTCTCAATGAGCAGTGTAACATAATGCATGTCTCAAATGAATTATCTCATTCTTCAAACAAAATGTCACCATGATTAATATTAATTTACAAGAGAATGAAACCTAAAACTGGGTACATGCCATTTCTTAGCGGCATATGTGGACATTAACAATAAGAGGGATGCAAGGCCATTTCGAAAACAACCAGCTTATCATATACTGCCAGATTATTTGGCTATGCTTACCTTCATCGGCTGAATAAACAACTGTGATAGAGCTGAAAGGGCCTTCTCCTTTGTTGTTGTACACTCCGACTTTAACTTCGTACGGGGAAAATGGAGGTAAACTCTCATTCCGAAACACATATTTGGAGGCATCTGGTGAAACCACTACAGTCTGCATCCAGCTTATTGTACCAACTGGACGGAAGGCGACAACATAGCCAAAGCCTCCTCCATTCTGTAACTCTTCTGGCACTGTCTATACCAAGAGAAGAAACATGGAAACTGGTCAATGAGTAGCTTGTGTTTGTTAAGAGGCACAGTAACATTTATCCCAGGAAAAAAATAGTAGAACTAAGTAGTTCACCGTGGAATACTTTTTCCTGGCAAAGGAAATAAGCACTCAATTTTAAAAGCATCCTATGTTTTATTGCTAATTTGTTTCAGACTGTTCATGTCCTTTTAATAGTCTATTTGCTTTTTGAAAAGCCTTTAGTCTCAAAATAGTATAAGTTAGAAGAAGAACAAACTATACTTATAAACATTACAGACAGTTAGTAATCAAGGCCGATGCATCTAACAGCCATCTGCAAAGAGACAATTGTAAGTTTATTGTCTCCCATAAATGCACTAACTGTAGTTTGATCCAAGTAAAGGTTATACTCAAGAATCAAATAAATTGCTTATGCAGATGGAAGATTACTTTCTGCTTTATATAGCAGCTACAATTCTTGACAACAATAGCTGAATAGTATCCTTCTTTAGCTCCGAGTCACAAACATGAGAAAGGCATCTATTACAGTATTTTTGAAGCAGAATAAGAAAAGAGCTTTAGCAACTTCTTAGGTTTTCCTAAAAGCATCTTGGTGGAGCTTAGAAATGTTTCTGGTTCTTTAGCATTGCTATAAATGGAAACTTTATGCCTTAGGTCCCCCCACCCAATTCTATCAGTTATATTCTCATTCTCATGATGTATATGCTAGTTCTTCTTTGATATGAAGATCTACTGTACATAATCAAGGTTGGCTGAACTATTAGGCAGAAGGCAAGAACCACTTTAGGATGAAAAATATCAATCAACTCTACTTAGTCTTTGTGCTGTCTATATCAACTGCCCTGCATCTCTGGGAATTCTGGGAATTGAAATCTGCATAGCTTAAAGTTGCTAAAGTTGAGAAATATTGGTCTACCCAATAAATGTATAGCACAAAATTTAAGAGGGGAGTATGCCGCCTTGTTCTTTGTCTCAGTATGGTGCTCACCCTGTCCTCCTATAACCTTGATCTAGGAAGGACTGATAGTAACCAAGTATCTTGTCATTTTACAGCATGATTAATCCTGTAAACAAGGAATAGTCATTAGGTTTGCTGGAATTTCATGAGGTTCAATCAAAATGTGAAAACTTGGAAGCAGATGGCAGAAAATAGAAGTTAATAAAGTGTACCTCTTAAGATTAAAACAGAGTTGGATGTTCTGGAATATGATAAGACTGACATGATCATCCCATATTTGGTGTAGGATAATGGTATTTTATTCCTAATTTTTTTTCTTTTGGTAGCCTCTCTACCAAAAGAGTTATTATATTTGCCCTGAGAGGGATGGAACTTACCCTATGAAGGATAAAACCTCACCCAACTTGGAAATATAGACCTCAATATTTTGATGGTTATTTTTATGCATCACTTGGGGTTTTTTGGTTTAATTGGACAGCACATAAGCTTGCTCTTTATATCATTAATAGAAAAGCCAACAGCTCTGGCTTCTTCATCCTGCTGGTAAACTTGCAGAGATTATTAATATGAGCAGCTAAGACTTCTGTTTAAAATGTTTTGTTGTGTGAGTGGGATGTAGCAATTTTCCTTTGGACTTTAGACAGTTAGAATTCTTGTGCTCATTTCTGAGTTCACAGTCAAACAGCTAGCAATAAAGATTTTCTGCTGTGTTGTATTATACCTGAATGCTTTTCTGAGTTGCAGTGGCTGGTAAGTGTCACTAGTTACCCACTTATTCATAGTTGTTTGGTTCCTACATGCTGTTTTGTGTACCTTGTGCCATGCATTTGTACAAAGGAATGACATGCATAAAAGATGGAATACATGAGGCTTATTCAAGGTAGGTTAAGTGGTAGAAGGATTTGGTTTAGCAGATTTCTGCTGTGCAACATTTGGAAAAAATACCAGAATGTCAATTTCTAAGAACATTAATCAAGTAATTTGGAAAAGAAAAAGTGGCTCTCAAGTGAACTGATGAAGGCAGTGCAAGTGGAAAAATAACCGAGCCATATGCAGCACTAGATTCACTACCTACAAAAAGGCACCGCTATGTGAGCTGCAGTGGCTTCCAATAAGCTTCTATATAGAATAGAATAGAATAGAATTTTTATTGGCCAAGTGTGATTGGACACACAAGGAATTTGTCTTGGTGCACATGCTCTCAGTGTACATAAAAGAAAAGATTGATATAGAATTTTATAAATATATTGATATAAAATTATATTGATATAAAATTCATATAGAATTTTCATCCTATCAGCCTACTTGCAGGGCTTCCTCTCCCCAATGGTTTCTGCCTACGCCAGCAGATCGGGTAGGTTCTGCATTCTGTCAGTGAGTAATGTCATCCATTGCGTCCTAGGAAGTGGGATTTCTCTGCCATGTCTCCTATATAACCCACCTGCAAGGTATGGACAGCTCAACTTTGGTGGCCTTATGGAAGTTGGCCCTTTCCCCAGAGATTGGGGGCAGGCTGTTAGTTTAGGAGCTTCACTGTGGATGTATAGCATAGGTGTTTTGTGCTTTTAGTGAGAGGAACATTTTTTGTATGATTTTGCTGAAGTTTTATATGATATGTGCACCACCGAGAGTTTTGTCAGAGAAATGCAACCTTACAAATTTGATTAATCAATCAATTAATTAAATACTAAGACATGAAAAATATATCTGCCTAAGATTGGTCAAGCCTGCAAGAATTTATAAAAATAGGCTGGATCCATAGTGTTTCTGAGCTATCATACAGAATATGACTCTCAGCTAGCTCAGCCACAGTTATGCAAATTTTCCACCTTGACTTTTTTGGACCTTAAGTTAGACTGGCCAGCTAGACTGCATTATGGAAAGTGTAAGTGTGTATGTGTGTGTGTGTGTGTTTGCAAATGAGAGAGAAAGAATGAGAGACAAGGACTAAAGCTTTTAGTTCAGAGGGTTAAAAACCAAAGCTACAGCCACATTTGTTTCTATGTATTTACATTCTCTGAACAAGCAGCACTGAAGCTATTAAAAAAAAAAACCTCTGAGAAAGAAAGGTAGCAATACTGTATGTTCACTTTTTAAAGCACATTTATTTCATGCCCAAATTTAGATCTCTTTACAAGTACTAAAACCTAGGCCTTTGAAACTGTTCAAACTATTGGATCACAGATCTCCAGTTTTTCACCAATGTCTCTCTCCACACATTTGTATGCTGTTTCTACTTTTGCAAATGAAATATACAGTGTAAATTTTGAAGCAAAGAACATGACTACTTTAACAAAGATGTGAACACCAGACTGCGTGCTGAAGTGTGGTGTAAACTACTAGCAAGCAAACAGTCTAATCTCAAAGCAATTACCTGACAAGAGGCCTGTTTGCAAAGTTTCTAAGTTTATTAACTTTCATCATCATTATTATATTTCTTTCATAAACATTGTTCCTGACAAACCCTTTACATAAATTTTGATTGTTTGGAAAGAAGAAGAAAATAAATTGGCTATGACAATGGTGAAAGGAGAGTTCTAGCTGGCTTGCTATCTCTCCCAAGCAGATAATTGTCTAAAAATTCTCTTCCTCCTTGGTCATAGTTGGAAGAAAAAGACACAGAGAGAATGATAGAACAGTATTAATCCCTCACGAACGCATATATAACCACTCTAACACTCAAGCCGAGATTTGTGACATTGATATTCCATCAAGTTAACAATTGGCTCTCACATTGGCTCTCACATTTAGAACAATTAATCAGTGGAATGACTTGCCTCCAGAAGTTGTGAATGCTCTAACACTGGAAGTTTTTAAGAAGAGATTGGACAACCGTTTGACTGAAATGGTATAGGGTTTCCTGCCTGAGCAGGGGTTAGACCAGAAGACCTCCAAGGTCCCTTCCAATTTTGTTATTCTATTCTGTGACATTCTAAGTTAGTTCTGGGTTAGAATGATAAATCTAACATCTTAAAAAAGTGGAGCAAATAAAATCCTAAAACATCCCTAGCTTATACCCACTCTTATTTGCCAGCTTCCAATGTTACAGTCTCTTTGACTTAGGAGCCATATATATAATATATGGCATAAAGAGTTGAGGTGGCGCAGTGGTTAGAATGCAGCATTGCAGGCTAATTCTGCCAACTGCCAAGAGTTCAATTCTGACTGGCTCAAGGTTGACTCTGCCCTCTAACTTTCCGAGGTGAGTAAAATGAGGACCCAGATTGTTGGGGGCAATATGCTGACTCTGTAAACCATTTAGAGAGGGTTCTAAAGCTCTATGAAGCAGTATATAAGTCTAAGTGCTATTACTAGTTGTTTGGGTAGTCCTTGGCTGGATGTCACAGTGATGGTGAGTTTCTTTCACACCATCTTTGTAGTGCTTGTGTGGTCAACCTCAAAGTCTCTTCCCAGATTCCAGTACACTATAAAGCAACTTCTGAGGCATATGGTAGTTATACCATATGATGTGACCCAACCATCTCAGTTGGATGATGGTTGGATGATTTAACCCAACCATCTCAACTGGGCTCTGAAATTCAGGGATTCAGTGCTGGTGGACTCCACATGATCTAAGACATCCAGGCTGGAGACATGCCTTGTGAACAAATGCCAACATTAGAGCAGGGAGTGTTCATGTGAAATGTGTGCTTGATGTGCTTTCAGGAAATTTGTTTTTGATATGCTTTCAGTAAAGAGACCAGGATTCCTATCCATATAGGAGGTAAGGGATAATCATAGCTCTGAGTTCTGTAGATTTTTTGGTTTGTGGAGACAAGGATGTTCTGTTATTGAGCACTTTATTATGAAGGTGCCTCAGTGTCTAGTTAGTCTTGCTGATCTTTGAGTCAATTTCTTTGCACAAAGACCCACCACTTGAGATGATGCTTCCCAAGTATCACCTGCTTGATGTAACCATTTCAAGTCACAGACAGTCAACTGATCACTGAGAAAAAAATGATTTCCCTCCTGAAGCCATATATCACTTACCTCCCATGTTATAACCAATTCAGATTTAGTACCACCACCTCCACTGACATTGGCTGGAGTGACTTCGGGAACTGGAAAAGGGAAGAAAAATACTGTACTGTAGCAAGCAGGCCAAAATACAAATCTGATGCTATAATAACTTATTGTAATGATTTTAGATACAAGTTTATTAGGACTTTTAAGACAAATTCAGTTGCTTGAAATTTCAAGGCAATTTGCACAACCAAATTTGCTTTCCTATTTTTTTTTTGTTTATGCTACTTTTTTTTTGTTTATGTATATTTTTAATTAAGATGAGCTTGCTTTTCAATTATTTATTGTGCTTTTCCTGCATAATTGCATTGCTACAAATGTCCTGAATCTTCTTGCAAGTAATGACTTCAGTCAGCTTTCTCAAACTGTAGTTCATGACCTCAGGTGGAAAGGAACAGTGAGGGAGGTTTTAATTTTTTTTAAAAAAAACCTTGTATTAGGGACAGATTAAACCTTGGACTTTTGAATAGTGCTAAATTTAGAAATCATTTTTTTAAAAAGGAGCTTCCTTTTCTAAGAAAAGTATGAGGATTCTGTGAACTATAAACAATTCTGTACTATATTCTTGATGTTTTGCTGTCTTTTAGGTATATCTGTTGCCTGTCGTGGTATTTTGTACACTCCATAAAAGTGTACATATTAAGTGTACTTACGGGTGAATTTTAGTTTTTCTTAATCAATGATTTTTAAATGTAAAAATTATTAAGAGAAAAGATAAATTTTCTTTTGAAAACAATTTAAAAATAGGTAAAATCACACATATATGAAACTATTGGTTCATTTAACCATCAGTATGACTGACCCATTTTAGAACTGTTATCACTTATGACCGTGATGGCTCCATTATGGACATAACTAGGATCACTTTTATATTAAATGCATTTTTCTCTTACTTGTGAAACTATTTAAGCCAGAGGTGGATTTCAAATTTTTTCACTACCGGTTCTGTGGGCATGGCTTGGTGGGCGTGGCAAAGCTTGGTGGGCGTGGCAAGGCTTGGTGGGCGTGGTAGGGGAAGGATACTATAAAATCTCCATTCCCACCCTACTCCAGGGGAAGGATATTGCAAAATCCACATTTCCTCCCGGGACTCAGGAGGCAAATAATAGATGGGGCAGGGTCAGTCAGAATTTTTACTACCGGTTACTCAAAATTTCCACTACCAGTTCTCCAGAACAGGTCAGAATCTGTTGAAATCCACCTCTGATTTAAGTCAAATATGTGCTACATTGAGTATCAAGAAAGGTTGATTGAAGTATTGTTTCTTTTTCTAATCCTACTTACGGGCCTCTTCAGTTCTTCGTTTCTCTGATGGTTTGCTTGGCTCCCCAATTCCAATAAGGCTGGCAGCTACTATTCGGAATTCATATTCAACCCATGGGTTTAAGCCTACTACTGTTGCTGTAAATGTATTTCCGTCAATGACATCAGGCACTGGAAGAAATGTTGAGGGTCAGGAAAGAGAATGAAAAAAAGTATGCCTGATAATCACTGTATAAATGAAAAAAAACATTATATACATATGACTTTAAAGGTTCAAAATTTAATGCTGAAGAAACACAGCAAACAGGACAACAGAACAGAAACCGAGTGGAAATAATAGATGCCTAGGCTACAGAATTTAACTATGAGTTGGCTGATCTTATTTTTCATCAATACTGAATTTATGGTTAAAATCATGGAAGAAAAGGTGCTGATTAGTTGATTATCATAATTGATTAGTTATAAATAATTTGACAGAAATAAAAAAAAACCAAATGGTTTGGGGATTGGGTGCAAAATAAGAAGCTGTCACCAGACTGAATAAAATTCAAACAAAAGAATGAAATACTGTATATTGAAATGAAGCAGTGAAGTAAGGGATTAAGATATGTGTGTGAGGTTTGTAATGGAATTGTGGAATTGAAATGAATGTACAGTACTAATGCCCAAGGAAAAAAATTCTTAAAAAAAGAAAAAAAAATGCTATAACAATGTTGAAAATGGTAAATCTTACGTATCGATGGTACGGATACTGAAAAAAATCTTAAAATATGAATGTGGTTTGCCTGTTGAGCAGCATTATCACCTGTCTAACCCAAGCGTGAAGACTGCATTAGTGCTTAACATATGAAGAATGGCATTGTTTTCTGTTCAGAACCAAAGGTAGCTTGCTCATCCTAGCATGACTGGCAGAATTCTGACTGAAAAAGATAGGGATGTTAACAAAAAAATTAAATAAAAAAAATGGATAAGAGCAGTACAGCTTTATTCCAGGCACAGAGGGTGCAGATTAAATATTGCTGTTTAGCAGGCAATTAAGACATGTATGATTAGGAAATGTCTATTGTATGCTTCTTAATTTAATGACGTGAATAGGTTTGAATTGTGGAGTGCTTTGATCAGGCACATAGTAAGTGTACATCTGATGGCTATAAAACATGGATGACACTAAATAGGATGGTTCAACAACAAACAGGGACTAAGACAAGGATGTGTGTTAGCTCCTTGTTTACTGTATTCATTAAAGAATGCTTTAGTGAAATTAGAAGTATGTTTGTTAATTGTCTAAATGTGTATCTAATTTTGCATGTAAGGGATGCTGTGTTTTTGGGGTGACAACTGGAACGATTCATTGTGAATATTACATAAAACATATCATACAAGGAACGTGGATCTGAAAATTAAAGATGGAACAAGGCTGGGTCAGGTGAATGATTGCAAGTTATATATACATGATAAGAAACAAACCCAAAACTAGAGAAATAAATGCATTTGTGTACCTTAGAAGGACATTTACAAAATAGTATAAACTTTATGGAAATTTTTAAGGTGTGTAAATGCTAGTTAATGTTAGTGGAAAGTACATGGTCTGATAAGAGAAATGAATATTTTTCAAAAGAAGCAAGAAGAGTTGGGTATAGAAGCATCCTTCTGCCCACTTTGTCACAAGGAAAGTTGGCTGTGTCAGGAAAAACAAAAAGCTGAATGGAACAGGAATATGGTACTTAAGGTAAAGAAAGAATGTTTGCAGATATTTTCAGTCATCCAGGTTTTTTTTGGTTGTTGTTTACATTTATACCCCGCCCTTCTCCGAAGACTCAGGGCGGCTTACAGTGTATAAGGCAATAGTCTCATTCTATTTGTATATTTTTACAAAGTCAACTTATTGCCCCCCCAACAATCTGGGTCCTCATTTTACCTACCTTATAAAGGATGGAAGGCTGAGTCAACCTTGTGCCGGGCTTGAACCTGCAATAATTGCAGGCTTCTGTGTTCTTAATAACAGGCTATTACCAGCCTGAGCTATCCGGCCCATCTTATGGTGGTCCCAAAGGTGGTCCCAAAGGTGCTTTTTCCAGAGGCAAATGGACTTCTTTGCTTTTCCCAGAAAGGAAAAGCGTCTGGAAAAAGCACCTTTGGGATAGTAGAGAAAGAATGTGTGGTGAAAGAATATGGATAGAAAAGAATTGATTGAATGAATTGATATAAATTAGATTTAGTTATAGTTCCTTCTCTTTTTCTTATTTCTTATGCTTTGCTCTGCACTGTACAATATTGCTTACCATTAAAGGAACAACATGATGAATATGAACTTGTAGGAATTATTGATTTTCTTACTTTTTCTTTGAAGATCATCGTATATACTGTATGTTCTGTTTATCAGTATTACTCTTTATAGATTCACGCTGACTTGACCGTTTTGTGTATATAGAAAAGTTTAAAAATCACACTCTGTATGCTTTAAAGTGCTTGTATACCTGTGTTTACTCCTTGCCATCCAACAGAAAATGGGGTCCTTGCTTGAATAACGTATGTTGTAATGGGACTGCGATTATCTGCTCCTGGTCTCCAAGAAACCTGAGCTGTAGTGTCTGTTATCTCATCAATTGTCACAGCTTCAGGAGGACCTGGGGGACCTGTTATGAAACAACCCAAATAAACAAAAGTACATTTTGGTTCCCTTCAGTGAGATATACATAGCAAATAATAGTCTGCAGAAGTAGTCCACATTTAAGATGAAGAGTTGCAAGACTTTCCTGTTCAATTCTAAGAAAAAAAAACATGGTATTATAAAAATCTGTTCTGTTCTTTGTAGAAGGAACTGCGGGAGAACCAGATGCAAAATATATTGTCTAAAGTAGCCCAACAATTTCAGTGTTTGATCCATTCTACACTGCCTACTTCTGCAGAGTTTTCGGCACCCATGATGGTGATGTAAACTATAACAAACTTGAAATGTTTGGGATATTTTGGGCATTACCGTTTTGATTTGGATCAATTGAAATTCTTGGCACTAAAGGAAAACTTCTGTTATAAAATTTTCTTTGGATGCTAAGTTTATTTTGACATAGATAAACTTTAAATATAGTGACTAAAGTTATTTTTTAGCAGAGATATGTGTTCTTTAGCACAAGAGACACAATTATTATTATTTTTGCCCATGTAAAAGGACTCAGAAAATCTTTTCTTATACAGTAGCTCAGTTTTTAAAAAGGGTTTATTAAAAATGGGAAAAAAAATGAAAAAAAGAACATTTGCAATGGTGAAAAATACAAAATGTTTAAATTCCTAAAATCTTTCTAATCTGAACATAGAATGTTATCAGTAAGAATGCTACAGACTTTCAATATAATCTTATTCATACTCATAGGGAAGTAAGCCCTAAAGGCTCAGTGGTTTATCTTTTCAGATAAGTGTGCCTTAGCCTGAAACACTTATCTGGTGTAATCTTTGCCTGTCTTCTTAGAAATGCAGAGTTTCAATGACATCTTTACATTACCTCTTTGTGCAATATGGCAGTGAGCTTAGAAATGGTTAATATCTGGGAGGAGGCAAAATGATTTCATGAGTTATTTCATAAATCTGATTTGTTTGGGGGTTTTTTTTTCGTGAAAACTGTGATGTGGATACTGTCTTGTCTGACCTGGGAACCTTCTGCTGACCTGTAAAAAGATTTCCCTGTTAGTTGCGTCCGGCTCTAGGGCATGATGCTCATCTCCATTTCGTGGCCGAGGGAGCCAGTGTTGTCCAAAGACAATTTCCATGTTCATGTGGCCTGCATGGCTATAATCCAAAGGTGCATGGAACACTATTACCTTCCCACCAAAATAGTATCAATGTATCTACTTGCATTTTCATGCTTTCTAACTGCTAGGTTAGGAAGGAGCTGGGACAAGTAACGGGAACTCACCCGTTGCACGGAGTTTGGGTCTTGAACCTGGGCTGTCAACTTTACAGCTGACAAGCTCAGCATCTTTAACCACTGAGCTATTGTGCCCCCTCAGTGCTGACCTGTAGCACAATGCTTTTTACTAGGAGATGGACTGTTGCCCAACTGGCCATATGATTAGAGCAAATCTGAGCAGTGAGGGCAGAGAAATCTATTCACTGAGGATTTCCCCAGATCTGGAATATTCTCATTTCACATATTCACCAAAATCCAATAGAATGCCTTTTTGAGTTTATTACTCAATAATAAGGGGCCGGATAGCTCAGGCTGGTAATAGCCTGTTATTAAGAACACCGAAGCCTGCAATTATTGCAGGTTCGAGCCCGGCCCAAGGTTGACTCAGCCTTCCATCCTTTATAAGGTAGGTAAAATGAGGACCCAGATTGTTGGGGGGGCAATAAGTTGACTTTGTAAAAATATACAAATAGAATGAGACTATTGCCTTATACACTGTAAGCCGCCCTGAGTCTTCGGAGAAGGGCGGGGTATAAATGTAAACAAAACAAAACAAAACAAACTCAGTTTCTGAATTTATTACTGACTTTATTAGGGAAAAAAATTCCTGACTGAGGATCAGCATATGAGAAGTAATAACAACTTCTCATTCTCTCTACCTCTTATTGTTTGTTTGCCAATTGCCCTCCGTACAACAACATAGCTGGGAATCATATTGGTTACACCAAACCATACCCCTGAAGAATTATTAGCCCAATAATTGTACTTAGGTGCCCATGGAGGCTTCATCCCATTCCCCTCTATTTGGTACCTTGTTTTTGTTTTTTTACATTCCTTTTCCCCATATCCCACATTCTGGAGGTCTTCCATTCCTCAGGAAATAGATGGGAAATCTCTGTTTTAAGGGTGAAATCATAGTGATGACTGAGAGTTGAAGTCACAATTTTAGCTGCTCTTTTCAAAATGATATTGTAAATGAAGCTTTAAAAATAAAGTAGATTTAACATTGAAATTTTTATTTATTTATTTGATACTACAGGCTATACTGTCAGGAACTTTGACATACAGTATTAAATAAGTCTTAACAATACAGCTTGAACTGTACATACATATTCCATAAATCAATTATTGACAAGCATGCAATTTTAGTTTGTTAAATATATGTGTTGGACTTGCAAAGACATATTATTTAATTTCAGTAATAACTTTATGAAATGTTCTAATGTCACCTTAGGCTGCACTTACTCAAAAATAAACCCTTTGAATTTAGTGGGGCTGACTCTTTAAGTAAGCACACACCAAATTATTATCATAGTAAGCTTTCATCATGATGATACTTTTTTCTGTAAGAGTTTTCTCTATTGATCATTAGAGCTGTGTGTATAGTATATTGTGGCTGATAATCTTATATCTTTCATCCTGATGCTTTTAAAAATGGCTGCTTAAAGAAGATTTACCAGCTGTGAGAATGAATAGTGTGAATGAAGCACCTAGCATAGTCTTTCCAAGAGTAGATTTCATAGTAACACATCAAATGTAAAATGTAAAAATACAGTTAAATGGGATTTGTGCCAAAGACTGTAATTTAAAAAACAAACAAACTGATTTGACATTAATAGAAAGCCTTTACTTAACTAAAGAACTTAACTTTTAGTAAGGTGCTACAGAGTGCTTTAACAGAATAACAGAGTTAGAAGGGACCTTGGAGGTCTTCTAGTCCAACTCTCTGCTCAAGCAAGAAACCCTATACCATTCCAGACAAGTGGCTGTCCAGTATCTTCTTAAGTGATGGTGTATCCACAACTTCTGAAGGCAAGCCATTCCATTGGTTAATTGTTCTCTTGTTAAGAAATTTCTCCCTAGTCCTTTGTTTTTTAATCATTTGCCAGCTTATTTTGCCAAATATGATGGTGCAAGTAAATTTGTACACTTAAATGAAATGTCAGTTACAATGACAAGGGAGTTTTAGACTAAGTTAGGCTCTAATTCATTTGATTGATTAAGCAAATGTATGTTTTTCATCATGAATAAACATCAGTAACTGAAAGGAAAGTTTGGCTGGTGTTTCCTTTTATCCACTAGATGGTGCAGTGTGGCTAGAAAATGGAGCACTAAAAAAAAATCCCTACAACTCCAGATGCAAAAAGAAAGAAAGAAAAGTAATTCACTATATTCGCGGACCTCTGTAATGTATTTTCTTCTAAAAGACTCCTAATAAAATGTAAGATTATTTCCTCCAAAATGATGCATATACTTAAGAACTTCAAGTATTACAGATTTTAAATATTTAGCAGCCTAATTTCTGAGTATTTAAACTGTTCATTGAACTTTCTTCTCATGAAGTGGCGCAGGCCTTTATTAAAGCTACAATATATCTTAATTCCAAGGGGGAACAGCTGATAAACTGCAGCTGCCTTTTTAAATGGACAATGAACATGTCCTCCATTCTCCCACCTCCCAGCTACTCTAGAATAGCTAGACTAGACTAGGAAGTCTTCCATTCTGCTTTTCAAGGGAAAAATAAATAAAAGAAATACACTGAATTAAAGCAGAAGCATTATACAGGATTAGCTGCCATTACAAAATAAATGTGAATAAAAATCTGATCAGGGTATTCATCTGCTTGCTACAGAGTTATTTATTGCAGGGGTCTCCAACCTTGGCAACTTTAAGACTTGTGGACTTCAACTCCCAGAATTCCTCAGTCAGCTTTGCTGGTTCTGGAAGTTGAAGTCCACAAGTCTTAAAGTTGCCAAGGTTGGAGACTCCTGATTTATTGCACTTAATAAGAATCAATGATTTTATTCAACAGCTGCATACAGCAGGCCCACATTTCTATGTTGACAAAACCTAGACTAGCTTTGTTCCTGTATATATTATATCGAGGAGATACAAAACATTACCTGGAGTCTCATGCAGGTAATCCTGAACTCACAACCACGACTGAAACCAGACTTTCCATTGCTGAGTGATGCAGTCATAAGGTCAGATGTCACCTCACCACCTACCTTAGCAACCGCAATCCTGGCACTTCCCATTGGCAATATTAAATACTGTTACTGGAGGACTCACCCCAATCCAAGCCATTTTGGTCTATGTTCCTCAAGTCTCAAGGTAAGGAGCTGCCTCAAATTCTCCCCCACCTGCTTATCTTTCTCCCCATCTCTTCCCTTTTGGTCACCCTACCTCCTACCTTCCAAGGCGACAAGGTAGCTCAGAATCATGCAGCTCTGGAGGTGCTTGCCACACTCCCACTCAGGAGCTTCTTGGCATGCTGCAGCTCTGGGGATGAAAGAAGTCCCTGAGCTGTAACATAGTGTGAAAAGCTGCAACCATCTCTGGAAATGCAGAGCTGCCCCAGAAATGCAACAGAAAGGAGCTTCTCGGCACACCATGGCTTTGGGGTTGCAAAAAGCTCCTGTGCCACAGTGCAGTGCAAAGCCCTTTGCAGCATGAAACCCAGCCAGAACTTGACCAGCAGTGCAACACAAAGCTGCAGCCACGCCAACCAAGTCCCAGCCTGCAGCTGTCCTTCCTCTTCACGCTGCACTCAGGCCTCTACTATCCCTGCTCTGCTGCCACAGCTGACTGTTATCATCTTGCTTCCACTGCTGATGAGGTGAGCCTGCCCTGCCCTTTGCAATTCAGCTGCTGACCTTGTAAGCCATCTTTCCCAGATCTCTTGAAGAAACTACCATGAGCAACCTGGGAAAGAAAGTTGTGTACAGCCAGTAGCTGCCTCGTGAAGAGGCCAGGCTAGGCACGCTTGGTGAGCAATGAGAGCAAAAAGATGGCAAAGGTCAGGGAGGGCATGGAATGAGGGGGCAAAAATGACATAGATTTGTGTTAAATAGGTAGAGTTGAAGCACCTCTGTGATTGTAAATCTGGGTTGGCTGCCAAATGCCTGGATTTTGATCATGTGACCACGGGGGCACTACAACGGCCATAACTTTGGGAACTAGTCATAAATCCCTTTGTTCAGCACTACAATAACTTCGAATGGTCTCACTGAACAAATGTTCATAAGTCAAGGACTACTTGTACTTAGGAACTGTCTCTTTCCATATGAGGAGAACTGTAGTGTGCAATCAGCAATGGATTCTCCATTATTTGTTGTTTCAAATATTGTGGATGGGATTACAAAAGATGGCTTCTCAATAGGGTCACCCCTAACAATATAATACTCTTCTAAAAGCGGTTCAGTTGATTGCTTTGTTTCATTTCATTGCTTAAATTTTTAGGGCTACCTGAATCTAGACAAGCTATAGTACTAAAAGTTTAAAAATACAGACAAAAGAATAACAGGCATCAGGAAAAACAAAACCACACATACTAATCTTTTTTTAAAAGTCATATAATATACAAGAACTCCCACATGTTCTGAGGAACAGTTAGATTTTAAGGAATCTTTTAAAAGAGATCAGGGTAAGGATCAAACAAAACTCTGAGATATATTCTTCCAATGGATGGGTACTGAAGTACGTAAAGAAAAACACTAGATTCCATCAGATGACACTGTTTAATGCAGAGGTGTGGAACGATGGCCCCTTTATGACTTGTGGACTACAACTCCCAGAATTCCTGGGCTGGCTCAAGAATTCTGGAAGTTGACGTCCACAAGTCATAAAAGGTTCCCCACCCCTGGTTTAATGGATGTAACCTCGTGTATGTCAATTCTTCCTTAAATAGATGGTTCCTCAATAAACCAGTCCCTGAGAAATGAAAAATATGGCTTTTTATATAAATCTTTGGACTACAGTTAGAATCAATGTATTGATTCAATGATTTGATTTTTCCCCTCTTCTACATATAGTTGTCAACTTATGACCATTTGTTTAGTTACAAGTTGAAATCATGACGTGCTGAAAAAAGGGACTTATGTCTCATCCTCACATTTATGACTATGGCAGCATCCATTGATTGTGACAATCCAGGTACTTGGCAACCAGCTATATACCACAATTGCAGCATCCTGCAGTCACATGATCATTATCTGTAACTTTCCCAGCCAGCTTTTGACAAGCAAATCAATAGGGAAGCCAAAATAGAATAGAATAGAATAGAATAGAATGGAATGGAATGGAATGGAATGGAATTTTTTATTGGCCAAGTGTGATTGGACACATAAGGAATTTGTCTTGGTGCATATGCTCTTAGTGTACATAAAAGAAAAGATACCTCCATCAAGGAATGGTTGTAAATCGTGGTCATGTGGTATCTAACATGACTGACAAAAAAAGGTTGCAAAATTAGGCGCATTCATATGGTGCCTCACTTAATGACTACACTGCCTAACCAGTCCCAACCGTGGTTGTAAGTAAAGGACTACCTGCATTATTCAGTTTTGGTTTTTTGCTGCAACCGACAGGGTTTAATTTCTTTATTACAATGTTTTTACGTGATCAAAAGACAATACGCAATGTTTACATAACTGACAAATGGGCAGCAGTGCCTAAGCACAATGATGCTAAAAGGATGGATTGCGTATTATAATATCACATGAGCTCTGCCCCTTCATCCTCGCATTGCAGTGTCTCATGCAGGCGAGGGGGGCAGATTTTGCATTGCAGTGTTGTGATATATATTTTGCTACTTGCCCCCTACATGGACGTTTGATACTGTGAGATCAGACTATCCAGAAAATGAGGCATTTGAGAGAAATGGCAATCAGGAAAATTAGATTCTAAGAACAAATACTCTTTACTTGTTACAGCTTTCCCCCAAATATTCAAGCCACATTAACCTTCCACCGGGACAATAATAAATTGCCACCAGATTAATGTATAGCTTTTAGCTTTTATAAATCTCTCTCTGACTAATGTTGCCTCTTGACTATATCAGTCAAATAAGCAAACTAAACTACCTGCAGGAATCCAGCACAATAGTCAGGGTTTGCCCTGAGGTGACTGCATAACCGATGTAGCCAACATAGGGTGCTGAGGTCAGCGACTTGGGGTCACACTGATATTTTTTTTTAAGCGCCGTCATTTGCATTTTGTAGTAGCAGTATATTTACCAAGCAATGCTTAAAAGGTGGAGAAAAGCAGAGCAGAGTTCCTCTCCCACAGTAATGTGACTGCACTACTTGGTACTTGGTCACAGTAACGTGGTCAGGAGGTCACCAGAAGTCTGATGTGGAGAGCGTGATATGGAAAGAATAAAAGAGAGGGCAAAAAGGCTACAGGCAAATGATCACTGCCAAAGCAACTGAAGCATGCATGCCGTTTCCTTCCCAGCTTGCAGTCAACCTCATACATATGATGCATGCCATTAAAAAAACCCACAAATAAAACAACATACATACACACATATCAAAATGGAGACACTTCGTGCCTTGAGCAATATTTTAGTTCTTTACCTAACTATAATAATGATTTGCATATGTTAAACATTTCTCTCTTGTACTTGCACAGGCAAACTGTGGTGTTTTTGGTTGGATTACTTGTTGAAGGAACAAAAAAATTTTTTTTGAGCTGTGCTTTACGGTATTATTTGAAGTAGTTTTGCAACAACAACAACAACAGCAAACAAAATTCAAATACCTCTTACAATCAGGTCTGCAGCAGCTGATAGTTTGTCCACGCTTGTTTGCACCATGCAGACGTATTTTCCAGCATGATTCAGCTGGATGCTTCTGATCATCAAATCACCAGCTGAATCCTGCTGATAAAGTAGGGAAAAATGTTACAACTACTTTATAAAGCGCTCTAAGTAGCATTATCATATGATGGCCACTTGGCTAATGGATTACTTTTACATCAACTAATGGAAATGCAAGGCATGACTTATTTAAACTATCTGGAGGATGTGGTGGTCTACAAATCAAAATTAAATCAATTAAAATAAATAATGTGAAATGTGTGAACAGCAAAGTATGGCTCCTTGCAAAGGACAAGAGAATTTCAGGTCGGTCAAGCAGCTTACCATAAACGCGATATGCAAAAAAGGGTTAAGTTTTTTTAATGTTCTACCTAAATGTCTAGTTTACAACCTTCACTGGTATTTGGACATCTGTTTTCTGCATATCTTCATCTATTAGGTCAACCCAAAGATGAGACATCTACAGTAGTTTCCAGAGCCTTGTGGCACAGCCATGATTTAAAGGGACCACATATTTGTATTAGGTCACAAGGACTACAATCTAGAAGCTTTTGCATTACTTGGCATGGAACAATATAATTTTTTTTGAAGTGCAAAATATCTGTAACCAATTAGCAATTGTATGGATTCAATTCTGTTGGTTGTGCAGCATTAGAAATATTTTGTGTACTTGTGCAAACTTTTGACTGTCTCCATGCAATAGTACCTGGAATTCCTTGTTATGTTTGAACTCAAAGAAAGAGGGATTAGTTTATATATGTGTGTGTGTGTGTGTGTGTGTGTGTGTAGATATCTTTGGTTAAAAAACATATATATATATATATATATATATATATATATATAGATAGATAGATAGATAGATAGATAGATAGATAGATAGATAGATAGATAGATATATATATAGATATAGATATATATATAGATATAGATATATATATATATATAGATATAGATATATATGAGATACATTTGGCATGCATACATTTGGCATATAATTTGGCATATAATGAACTACCATTGAGTTCAGTAATGAACTTGGGTTAATTTAGAAGACAGCAAAATATTTCTATCTGATCTAAAATGATATTGATTAGCATTATATTCTTTCTCAATATTTGAGCTTTTTGCATGAACTAATAAAAAGTTCTGACTTTTCCACCTTTTTTATAATGGCTATTCTATACATTATTTATTTAACATATGTATATGTCTTATCATAAAGAATGCTTGAAATGCCCCCTCCATAGAGAGAGAACTTTTGTGTGTGTGTGTTTGAAATTGCTGCTTTCCTGAAAGGGATATGTGCTCAGGCTTGATAAATTGACATTTGCAGCCTGAAACTTAATGTAGAATGTGTAACTCAGCAGCATCAGAGTGTGCTAATATAATGCAACTGGCAGTTGGAACAGAGGGGGAAGGGGAGTAGAATGTCCCAGCCCGCAGCATCCATTGGTATTCATCTGGCTAGCATCCTGTCAGTGTGTGAGAGAGTTAAGGGGTGTTTGGAAACTCAAACAGTATTTGCTGTTTGTGTGAGCAAGAAGGAGACAGGAAGGAGGCTGGGCGTGGCTTAATTCAACTGTTCTGTAGTAAAGCTGCTTGCTATAAGTAAAACTGAAAGTGAAACTCCAGTCCCCTGCTTGTCTTTTGCATTTGGAACAGATTTATTTTCAGGTGGGGAGGGGGAGAACAACTCCTCAGAGCATGTTATAATAATATAGGAAATACTAATGCTCTGATGGTCATTTTGAAAAATCCTTTCTTACTGAGCACCCAGAAGCCAAGAGGAACATATGTGGCAAATTTCAAGTTTGTAGGCTTTATAGTTCTGGAGATTTCGTGATGAATGCATGAATTGTTTTCACATAAATATCCCAGAACCCCTGCTGCTTGCCTTTGAGAGTCACACATCATGAGGGTCTCCTAAAACATCCCTGAGGGAGGGTACAGATGCTTCTGAATGTCAGCTGACGTTTCCCAATGGTTCTGTTGTACTGCAAAGAAACTGCTATGATGCCCCTCAAACACACTCATTCTCTCTCTGTCTCTCTGTCTCTATCTCTTCTGTCATCTCCCATGGAATTCCATCCAGATCTTGCAAAACCTTAAGGTGCTTTGGAACACAGTTTGAAAACTCTGCTCTAAAGTCAAGGAGGGAGCAGGATACATTCTGCAGAGCGGAACATTCCTGCATAGTGGCAACTAGCTTTAGGTACAGTTTTCTGCTCTGACTTTCTGTTCAAAGAACAGCTTTGTCTCTCATTTTACATTTTGGTGGAATTGTCCTATATATTAAGATTTTATTTATTTATTTATTTGTCAATCATATATAAGATAACAGGTAAAAGTATAAACATAATTTGGATACATGAAAAGAGTAAGTAAAAAAGGAATATTAGGACAGGGACGGTAGGCACGCGAGTGCACTTATGCACGCCCCTTACAGACCTCCTAGGAATGGGGTGAGGTCAACAGTAGACAGTTTAAGCTTAAAGTTTTGGGGGTTTGGGGAAGAAACTACAGTCTGGTAGTGCATTCCAGGCATTGACCACTCTGTTACTGAAGTCATATTTTCTGCAATCAAGTTTGGAGCAGTTTACCATGAGTTTGTATCTATTATTTGCTCGTGTATTGTTGTGATTGAAGCTGAAGTAGTCATTGACATTGTGGTAATTAATTGTATGTACTATACTTAGGTCAGATTGAAGTCTGCGTAGTTCTAAGTTGTCTAAGCCCAAAATTTGGAGTCTGGTGCCATAAGATATTTATTGTGAGCAGAGGAGTGGAGGACTCTTCTTGTGAAATATCTCTGGACTCTCTCGATTGTATTTATGTCCGAAATGCAGTGCGGATTCCAGACATATGAGCTGTATTCAAGGATTGGTCTAGCAAATGTTTTGTATGCTCTAGTTAGTAGTACAATATTACCAGGAGAAGAAGCTACGCAAGATTAGGCTAACAACTCTTAGTGCCTTTTTGGCAATGTTGTTATAGTGGACTCTGGCACTTAGATCTTTAGACATGACTACTCCAAGGTCCTTGCCAGAGTGAGGGTCATCTATAAGGTCATGTCCATCTAATTTGTATTTTATGTTTTGATTTGCCAATGTGCAAGACAGAGCATTTGTTGGTTGAGATTTGAAGTTACCTCTTGTTAGACCTATCTGACACATAGTTAAGGTCTTTTTGAAGGGTAGTTGCATTGTCTGTGGTGTTGAATAGTCCAACATCATCAGCGAAGAGAACACAGTTGCTTTTAATATGATCGTGTTCCATAATTCGGCCATGTAGAATAAGTTTTTTAACTGTTATTTTAGTCTGTATTTATATGTACTTTTTATTTACCTTGATGAACGTATCTTTTCTTTTATGTACACTGAGAGCATATGCACCAAGACAAATTCCTTGTGTGTCCAATCACACTTGGCCAATAAAAAATTCTATTCTATTCTATTCTATTCTATTCTATTCTATTCTATTCTATTCTATTCTATTCTATTCTATTCTATTCTATTCTATTTGCCTGTGAACCGCCCTGAGTCCCTAGGGAGATAGGGCGGTATATAAATGTGATAAAATAAATAAATAAATAAATAAATAAATAAATAAATAAATAAAAAGAAATAGGCAGTTTCTCTCTGAGATTTCAGTTGTTGTTTGCAGTAATATTTTTTTAAATAAAATGGCAATTAATTTTATTGACAATGTTGACAAATACTGAAGGAATAACTACCCATTTGATTCTTCCTGAATGCATAGTTTTACATTTACTATATTTTGCTAATGGTCTGCTACTTTTGGAAAGCAGAGTATTCAACAACAACAAAAGTATTTGGATCATGTGATCAAGAAGCTAACATGGTAATATAGAATTTAGATAAGTCAAATATTTTATTGCTGAAGTTATAAACTGCTATGATTTGAGAACATAAGTGTGAACAGACTTAGGGTTAACAACTAAATAGACAGACAGTACAAATGGTCTCTGTTTCTATAAACAGATCATCAAACTTTATTACTGATCACTCATGAAGTCTGCAACAATTACTACTAATAATATTTACCCCTCCAACTCTTTCAAAGTGATCTCCATCTTTTTCAAAGTCTATCAGACGTCCATTAAATGACCAAGTAAAGACAATGTCTAGTGGATGGTCATGAGATACTTGGCAAGGCAGAAGAATACTTTCACCAGCAGTGACATCCATGCTGGTAGGTGCCACCACAAATCGTGTTGGATCTATAAATAATATCAAAGAATAAATGATCAGATTTTTAAAAGTATAGTTTAAAAGTCTGAAAAAATACTTGCATGATATTTGGTCAGCATAATTTTTAAAAGCCAATTTAATGCAGTTGCCTTTAACACATACATTTTTATTGACTTAAACTTTAACAACGTGGACAATCATAGTATTTTTAGTAATTATAGCAGAGAAATGTAAGCATGTTTTTCCATGTTAGATGGTAGATACCACTATCAAGTTGTTTCGCTCTGCTGTAATGTATTTGCATATTTGCATGCGAGTATTTAAAATAAAATTTAAAAAATCTTGAAGATTTTCAGAAATGATTTCATTGTTGCATTTTCCATACAATAAGGAATACCCAGGTTAGGAATCTGGAGGACAGAAGTAACATTTCACTACTTCTGGTATTAGAATCATAATCATAATGATATCATGTTAAAGAGCAAGAATGTAACATTTATAGTTCAATGAGGAAGAGGAGATGTGTTGTGGCCTATTGGCTGATTGCCCCTCCAGCAGCCAAATCGGAGAAGGTGTGGGAGTCAGGGTCAGTATCAGAGCAACCTGGGAGCTCCAAGGGGGAAGAAGGAATGGAGCTGGGAGAGAGAGAGAGACAGACAGACAGACAGAGAGACAGAGACAGAGAGAGAGAGAGAGAGAGACAGAGGCGGAGCCTAGGCAATCCATCAGTCCACAGATGGAGAGTCAACAGCCCCCAGGTCTGAGGTGGTTGATGAAGAAAAGGAGGAACAGCTGGGTCCAATGCCTGACATGCAGCTGCACAGAAAGACAGAGAAGAGGAGAGCAGCGGAAAGCCATGGGCTGAATCTGAGGAAGGAAGAGCCACTGCTGCTAGTGAGGCCCCACCCATCTGGGGATAAAAGCCAGGGGGCGGAGATAAATAGGTGTGGCAGACAACTATTCATCTTCCGGCTGGTCGGACTTGTTAGCCTGTGAGAGAAACTTTTTGCTGGGGCTGCCTGCACTCCTAATAAAGGAATCTTTTGAGTTCACATTAGAGAGTTTGTCATGTTTGGGGAACTCTGTCAGAACAAGATGAAGTCTAGAAATGAGGTACTTATGCCAGCTTTATTTCTAGCTGGATTTTGGAAAGAATTCAAGAAGCTTAAAGTGGCAGTATGAAAAAGTTCCAAGAGTTTCCCTATTTGTTCATTAATTATTAATAAATTAAATGAAATGTTGGGAGAAAGTGCTCCCTGGCTTGTTGTGCTACTAAATGACAGTTCTACGTTAAGCTGACTTCTCTGTAATTTTGGTCCAACGTAACTGATTTCATAAGTCTACAAATCTCTCCAACCCTGCCAGCAACAGCTGGAAAGCATGGTACACTTGCAATGGAACATCTGGGTCCCCACCCACCTTTCTCAAATCACACTTTTTTTGTACCTGACTTTCTTGTATCGATAACCCTTTAGAGGCTACTTCTTAATCAGAACTACAAACCAATTTTAACCAATTTGATATGTTTTAATTATGGTACTTATAAATGAGCAGTGAAAACAAGAAAGATGTCAGTAAGAATTCTTGAATATCAACATCCTCATTCAAGTTTAAGAAAATGCAAGGACAAATATACTGATGAATTCTAACTCTTTAAATATTTCGTGATATAACTTACAGCTAACATATTAAATGTAAAAATCCTCAGTTTCACCTGCACCACAAAAAAGCGACAGTTAGCTATATAACATGATTTAGTAATATACGTTTAATAAAATATGACAGAGTAAGAAACTTATTTAATGAATTGGGAAAAACTCAAATGACTTAGTCTGAACACCCAAAAGAGAAGTAGCTGAGAATTCAATTTAGTTTAAAAGCTTTTCCACTACATGGCTGATCCAGATGTTGGTCAATTATTGTTACAGGGCAAATTTCAGCTGTTATCCTTTCAAACATTTCTAACTTTTTCCTAGTTAACCTTGCTTAATTAAGGGAAATGTCTGTGTTATTCCATCTGGCACCCTTTTGGGACCCCAAGAATTCTGCCCATTCTAGTGGTTAGAATGGAGTATTGCAGGCTAACTTTGCCCACAGACTAGAGTTCATTCCTGATGGGGCTCAAGGTTAACTCAGCCTTCCATCCCTCCAAGGTTGGTAAAATGAGGACCCAGATTCTTGAGGACAATATGCTGACATTGTAAACCATTCAGTACTATGGAACAGTATATAAGTCTAAATGCTATTTGTTTCTCTTCCTCAGAATTAAAAAATTGTCTCAATGTTTCCATGGGAATTATGTGAATTATTCTAAACATTTGCATTTCTAATATATTAAAAGTTGAAAACTATCCTTACTCTGACTCAACCTATTTTTTGGGACACAATGCTGCATGTTTTTATTTTTTTCGGAGGAAGGAAATACAGTATCTTCTTCTGCTTTTACACCTAATTCTGACATTCTTATATACATTTAAATTTTTAATTGTTTGTTTCTGCATTGCAAGCTTTTTCCCCTAACACCTTTATTGAGTTACACTCACTCTCAGTCTTATTGTTTAAGATTCAAGAATGTGTCTAAAAGACAATTTATTTATTTCCGTTGCTGATTGCAACAATTCTAACTCGGATGTTCTATCCCTGGTTTTCTGACAGTACAAGCATGTTCTTCCCTTTTCATTATTTGTTACATGCAAAATATTGAAACCATTCTGTCTTTGAAAAATTGGTACTGCCTTGTTTTGATTGCATTTTTGTTTTGATTTATTCCCTAGAGCTTGCTGCCTAGATGATATAATTTTTCTCCCAATCCCAGAAATCTGTCTCTGTTTCAATCACATTTTCTCTCACAAAGCCTACATCAGTAAATGGTTAGTCTTGCCCAGCTATCACTTTGTCAAATTTTGACCTTTGCTGAAGCTTACATATTACATCTTCTCTTGTCTTCGACACTATATACAGTATTTCCACAATGTAAGTTTAAAAATGTATGTCTATACAATGCCCATGTTTATGATAATATTGTCTGAATTTTTTTTCTTTTATTGAATGTTCAAATCCTTCAGATTTGATTAGAAAATGACCCACTAATTCAAATGGATTCCATTTATCCTTAACTATGTTAGTCTTTGGTTCAGACTTCATTTAATTGTATGTCAGGTAGTATAGGTATGTCAGCAAGATATATTAAAAAGTATAAATTAAAGCTATCTACATTGTTCTGAGTGCATATGAAAATAGACATCTAAAGGCAAGTGATAGTTACATGTTATGCTCCAGTGAGCAGTGTTAATTGAATGATCAGGGATGAGCTGTTCCATGTTCTGAATGAATGAAATCCAGAAGAAAGAGATTGCATGAAAAGATGGGTAGGATTGATATTAGAAAGTAGAGGGCCACTTGGAAACATAAGAATGGTAATACTTTAGTGACTGGGTAGTTAGAAAAAAATCTACCTGTTTTGAATATGTAGTTTAAACGTAAGTCTACTAATGCACGCATGATGAAATATTGAGAGATTTAAGTAAATTACGTACCAAAATAAGTAAAAGACACTAGGTTGGAAGTAGAATTAATCCAGGAATCCTCTATGGAAAAGTGTTAAACATAGATTTGAACTCCCAACTGAATGGACAAAAGTGTTATAAAGAAGAACTAGATGAAGTGTGAAATGGGGTATAAATAATTATGCAAGACTGTGTCAGAAGCATGTGGAGTTATGCTGATGCAAAATATAAAACAGTTTTTTTGGTGGAGTGAAGAAGTCAAGAAGCTTGAATGAGAAAAAAATGCATACAGAAGAATGATAGCTGCAAAAACTGGAGATGAGAGAAAGATCCTGTATATTGTGTATGTGTAGGAGAAAAGATAGCTGGAAAAAATAAGTGTGAAGATTAAAAAGGGGAGAGGAGCTATTTTGGGGGAAATAAAATATTGCTTGGGAAATGGATGAAAAGTGCTAAACAAGCTAGCTTCAAAAGAGTGAATGGAATTAAAAATAAAAGTGATGAACGATTTGGAATGAAACTGAAGTTAGGGCATGCTAGAAATAGTAATTTGATTTGAATGAGAATGATAGTGATATTTCAAAGAGTGGAATTGAAATGAATGCTATGAATGCAAGTAGCCAAGGAGAACCCGGGAAAAGAAAGTAAAAATGATGTGCAAGTGTGGATTTGAGCAAATATGCAACTGAAGGCTGATTGTGAATACAGCAATAGTCTATACGAAAGCAAGGCATGCATGAAAATAAAAATAAATGAGATACTTAGCAAGTGGTTCAGCTCTGAACTTTAAGTAAGAAAATAATGATGATATTTCCTAAGTAGTTTAATGGCTTTCTGCTGATATGTACAAGGAATGCTTGTAGTGAGTAGTCTATGATCCATTGTGAGGAATGAATGTTTATTGAAATACGGGAATAGTTTCTATTGTATATGTGCTTCTGCCCAATTTGTTGCATGGAAATAGGAACTGGATATGTCAAGAAAAATATAACAAGAAGTAGAATGTAATGATTCCAGGATACTTAAGTGTATGTTGTAGAAGAAAGAAAGCGATGAACAAATGTGGAATACACAAAAATAAATTAACAGCGCAGCAAAAATCCATCCAAAATATGCTGAGATGGCTTAGTCATATGGGACAATGAATGAAGGTCGAATTAATATAGGAGAATATTCATAGCCTAGGGTTGAACTTCAGAATCCTTGAGTCTTTTGCCTACTTGTTCTACATAGCAGCTGTTACAGTATGCTAGAAAAGTGCATCCATAAACATCTACTAGCAGCTAGAAGACGTGATGACAACTCCCTAATTTCACAACACATGAATAGACCTAACCATTGTTTCAATTGGGAAATTGTGAATATTGTAGACCAAGCTATATTGAAAAACACTAGAAAATATCCTGGAAATTTGGCACTTAGGCAAATCAGCCATCAATAGACACATAGAGGTAAACAACATTTACATACCATTCAAAAGAGAAAATAAGAAAGGAAACAAAAAGACCACAACATGTCTTCACCAATAATCAACACCCAGACAAATAATAAAACAGTAAACAATACCCTAACCACAGAACTACCAAAAAAGCTGCAAACAACAGCTCAATCACGGAACTAACAAAGAAAAAAACGCACCCTACCAATTCTGACAAGGGAAGACACTGCAGGATCCAATCTGGATTGGTTCCTGGGACCCGAAGTTTTGTCTTTTGAGCTTTTGGTCTCATGCTGTAACCCATCCTCAGGGAAGTTTTTTTTGTGCTCTGGGCTGTTATGTGTGTGGTATTTATATGGTGGATGTTGTGTATAGTTATAGACACAACATATAGCTTTTTAGATGTAAATTGGAGTGTTGATGGCTGGCTTCATCTAATGCAGCATTTAGATGCATTTAGATGTAGCCAGCCATCAACACCCCAATCTACATCTAAAAATGGCTGGCTACATCTAAAAAGCTATACAAATAGCCACCATATAAATACCACAACACAGAATAGCCTGCAGCACATAGAGAAGTTCCCTGAGGATGGGCTCGGGAAGATCAGAAGACAAACTTTGTGTCCCGGGGACTGACCCAGATTGAATCCTGCAACATTATCCTGGGACACATACATTCACCTTCATTCACGGGGAAGACACTGAATATTGACTGATAGAAAATCCTATTTCCTTCTAGCACTGATGATGTTAAGTAGTTGGGTAACAAAATGAACCATGTGTCAGCGTTCCAGAAAACCCCCTCCTCCAGAAAAGAATCCAAAGCAAACATCTTTCAAAGTTCTTTTACTACCATAGATAAACTGGCACAACTGGATAAACTCCGAATTTGGGGATCCAGGTTTATCCTCAGTAAGACAAACTCCAAAAACACCACCCCCTTGACCCCTCTGCCGAACACCAATCGCCAACCATCCCATCTCAAGACATCCCTCTGGCCACTCTTCTCCAGATGCAGGCTCGGCCTGACCTTGACCGGCAGGAAGAATGTTATTATGTCTAATGGCCTCCTCTACCAAATCCCATCTCCTACTTTCCCACATATGGGAAAGTGGCAGCGTGGAAGCCTCTGGTCTACTATGGCTTCCAAAGCTGACATCATGTTCATTTAAAAAGAAACTTTTCTTTTTAAAGTATGAATTTGAACATATCCAACACATCCCCCTCCTCCTATTTTCCCCAAATCCCTGTGAGGTGGGTGAGCTGAGAGAAAGAGTAACTGGCTCAAGGTCACCCAGCTGGCTTTCACGACTAAGGCAAGACTTGAACTCACAGTCTCCCACTTTCTATCCTGATGCCTTAACCACTAGACTAAACTGGTCCTCTGTAGAATGGAATTGATTGAAATTAGTTATTTTCCTTTTTTTCGCTTGCCATATTGCTATCTTTTAATTATTAAATTAAATTATTTAATTAATTATTTTTATACACTTGACATTCTGTTGCTTCCCCAAAAGGAAATAGAATGATGGGTATGTTTTTGAGTGTGTCTATGTGTGTAAGTATTTATGTACATGTATACATCCATACTTGGGATGTGGTGGCTCAGTGGCTAAGATGCTGAGCTTGTTGATCGAAAGGTCAGCAGTTCAGCAGTTCGAATCCCTAGTATCGTGTAACGGGGTGAGCTCCCGTTATTTGTCCCAGCTTCTGCCAACCTAGCAGTTCGAAAGCATGTAAAAAATGCAAGTAGAAAAATAAGGACCATCTTTGGTGGGAAGGTAATAGAAACAGAGATGAACACCACCCCCTAGAGTCGGGAATGACTAACACATATGAGCAAGGGGAATCTTTACCTTTATGTATATACTTATTGCTATGTTTTTGCATATAGGTAAGTTTATTCATCAGGCAAATACGTTAAACACAATCTGTGCATCCCCTAAGGTTATATTGACTTTGGTTCCAAAGGAGAGAAAAAAAATCAATAATATTTGCAAATATTGCCAATCTTCCCTTTTTAAAAAAATATATATATGAATGAGCCTTGAAACATCTCATCCAGTTGACATCCATAAATGCCCATTATCTGGAAAAGCATCATTATTTAAAACCAATAATGTTCTGTAAAAACAAAATAAACCAGGGATATACTTTGATATATTGTATTCTGTAAGTGGTTGAAACAAATCTGATAAAAAAACGACACCCAAATGCAACTGTGATGAAACTTTTTCTAGCTATATTCATCATGAGCTTAAGCCCTCTGCAAAGCAATTTACAAATCACCCCCAAGGAGAAAGCTTACTAATCTCTTTTCAAGGACTTCAAGAAGTGAAAAGTTCTATTTAATGACATTATTGCAGCAGCAAGTGAAAAGTATAGTATAAAACACACACACACACGTAACACACACACACTGCTGGCAGGTAGGGGTGTCTTCATATAATGATGGTTCAATTACCAGTTAAACATATCCAATCTGAATTGTCAAAAATGTTGCTTTAATTATAAAATTTGATAATTTGTTTAGGCGTTTTGTATGGCATTAAGCATATTTCAAGATTTCAGAATCTACTTCTTAGTAGAATCTCATCAACTACCAATGCAAAATAGCTCAGGCAGTAAGACACAAACCAGGAGGGAGTTTCTGAGCACAGCTGTACTGAAAAAAATAATAATTTAAATGCCAAAATTACTCTCAAAATACAAATCCATTCCTTCTTCTCCTTCATATTGTCTTAGGTTTGGCAGTGTAATTTATTCTTGTTCCAGAAATTATTTTAGTTGCTGCTATTGCTGAATGAATGGCAGTCAAAGATTCTTGTTCCTTCCAACTCTGTTCTATTAGATGTATAATCTGTTTTATCCCCTCGCCCCACCCCAGTTTCTCTGAGCATATCACAAATAATATTTAGGGAAAAATTATGTTTTAAGTAAGCATGAATAACCGCAACAGAGACACTCTAAGAAAGTAAAGTTGGACTTGGTGCACCAAAACAAACAAATGGACCATTGAACAAATCATCCCAAAGTTATTACTTAAAGCACAAATGACCAGTCTGAAATGATCCTATTTCGAGACATATTTCATGAAGGCCTGGCTCTCTGGAGAAGGTTCTAATGCTGGGAAAGAGAGAAGGAAAGAGAAGAGAAGGATGACCAGCAGCAAGGTGGACAGGACTCAGTTACGAGTCCCAATGTGTGCACTGTGGAAAACCCGAAGGATTAAGTTAGGGATAGATTGCCATGGAAAAAATCTATGTGATCACTACGAGTTGACACTGCTTTGATAGTCGATAATCAAATCTACCCGATATATTTTTTAATGTGTATTTTTGATACAGATTCTCTCCTTTTTTTAAAGAGAAGAGTATGACACATCTCAAAACTGTTTAGTGCTCTCCTTATCTGGTGGCTCGCCATCTTTAACTCTGGCTGGATCACTCTCTGCCAATCAGAGTTACACATAATCTGGGGGTTCTCTTGAACACATAGTTTCTGTTCAAAGAGCGGATGGCAGAGAGCTTTTGCAAAAATTCATCTTGCATACCTAGCCTGCTCTTCCTTAGATTTCCTTAGATATGGAAACACTGCTAATGATCACCCATGCCTGAATCATTTCCTGATTGAACTATTGCAATGTGCTCTATATGGGGCTGCCCTTGGACAGCATTCAAAAGCTGCAGCTGGTTCGGAAGGCAGTGGCATTGGCAGTTTTTTTTTTAAATTTACATTTATATCCTGCCCTTCTCCGAAGACTCAGGGCGGCTTACAGTGTATAAGGCAGTAATGGGAACATTTATTTATTGAATTTATATTGCCGCCTATGGCAACTAAAGGCAGTTTACATAATTTAAAACCACATTAAAAACAATAAAACTAATAGAAGAATCAAGTAAATTAATATAATAAAATCACCCCCTATCTCCTTCCCCAGTGACAACAGATCATATTAGCCATTTAATGGACTCCACCCCACTCTTGGTTCCCCAGGCCCCTGGCAGAACCAGTGCCTTCCGGAAAAGTATTAGAGTGGAGGCAGATCTAATCTCTGGGGAATGATGTTCCAGAGAGAGGGAGCCACCATTGAGAAGGCCTTCTTCTTGGTCCCACCAGGTGTATCTCCCGTGGGGATTGGACCTGCAGCATTCCCTGCTTCCCTGCTCTAATGGGCCGGGTAGATGTGACCGGCAAGAGACAGTCCCTCAGATAATCTGGTCCCTAGCCAGGAAGAGCTTTAAAGGTGACAACCTTGAATTGTACTCGGAAGCAAATCAACAGCCAATGCAGCTCCCACAAGAGAGGTGATACATGTGCACACTGGGATCTGCACAAAACCATGCAGGCCACTGCATTCTGCACCAACTGGAGCTTCCGGTCCAAGGGAAAGAGGGGTGAAATGCTCCGGGTTTGGACCGGCTCGCCCGAGGTTGCTGGTTCGGACAACCAGTAGCAAAAATCCCTGGCCCCGTCCCTGCCTCTGCTGAGCCAGACCATCAGCAGAGGGTTGTTGTTTTTTTACTTTTAAAAGCAGTTTTTCTTCGGACAAAAACATGCCTTTAAAAGTAAAAAAAAAGCCTTTGAGGATCCCGCGGCTCAGCTGAGATCGCCAGAGCCTTTAAATTCTTTTTTTAAAAAACTTTAAAAAAAGTTTTAAAAGGCTCCTCTGGCGATCTCACCTGAGTCCCTCATCATCAGAACCTTTAAAAACATGTTTTCTACAAGCTCTTCGGCCGACGAGCTTGTTAAAACAATTATTTTAAGAGGTTCTGGGCTGCTATGAGGCTGAGATCGTCAGAGGAGCTTTTAAAATCTTTTTTTCCTCTGGCGATCCCAGATGACTTGCCTGATCCTCACAGGCTTTTAAAATCATTTTTAACAGCCCCCACTTACAAGAGCCCCTACCCATGCCCACCCAATGCCCCCTCCTTACTTACCTATAATTACTGCTCCTTTCGGGCTGGCAAGCCATGCTTTACTTCAGCTACTGATTACAGCCTGCTTTGACTGCCTGCTTTGCTGAATGAGGAACTCTGGGAGTTGAAGTCCACAAACCTTAAAGTTACTAAGGCTGGAGACCCCTGATCTAAATAAATAAATAAATAAAATACTAAAATAAAATATTTGTGCAGCTTTCTGAGATTTGGCATGTTTCTGTAGTGTTTCACTCTAACTACACAAACACACAGAATCTCACAATGCTGTATGTGGCATTTTGTGTGTGTGTGTGTGTGTGTGTGTGTGTGTGAGTCAGTTGTGTTGTGTGTGTGTAAAGTGTGAAAGTGTGAGGTTCCTGCTTGTTGCAGGGGCCATTTTGGGTGAAGTGCAGCTGCTTTTACATTGTGTGTGTGTCAGTTGTGTTGTGTGTGTGTAAAGTGTAAAAGTTGGTTTTTGGTACCTCTTATTGTTTTGTATACTTTGTTTATTATTTTTATTATTTATTGTTATTGGCCACACCCACACAGTCATCTGACCACCAAGCCACACCCACCAATTAAGCCACGCCCACAGAACCAGTAGGGAAAATTTTTAGATTTCATCCCTGAGGGAAACCCCATGTAAAGCACATTGCAATAGTCAAGATAGGAAGTAACTAGGGCATGAGTGACTGCGAGTAAGGATTGTTGGTCCAGGAAAGGGCGTAACTAATGCACAACCCGCAGTTGCACAAAGGCTCTCCTGGCCACGACTGTCACCTGCTCTTCAAGCAGGAGTCATGAGTCCAGGAGAACCCCCAGTTTAGGCACAGGGCAGGGGTGAAATCCAGCAGGTTCTGACAGGTTCTGGAGAACCGGTAGCGGAAATTTTAGGTAGCTCAGAGAAGCAGTAGCGGAAATTTTGAGTACTTCGGAGAACCGGCAAATGCCACCTCTGGCAGGCCCCAGAGTGGGATGGGAATGGAGATTTTGCAATATCCTTCCCCCAGGAGTGGGGAGGGAATGGGGATTTTGCAATATCCTTCCCTGCCACACCCATCAAGCCACGCCCATCAAGCCACACCATGCCCACCAAGCCACACCCACAGAACCGGTATAAAAAAAATTGGATTTCACCACTGGCACAGGGTCTGTTTGGGGTAGTGCCACCCCATCCAAGACCAAAGATGGCAACTTTCCCTAAGCCAACGAACCCCAAACCCAGAGCCACTTGATCTTGCCAGGGTTTAATTTCAACCTGTTGCTCCCCACCCAGCCCCTAACAGCCTTCAAGCACTCCAAGAGAGGGGACATGACATCACTTAACTCACCACGGCTGTCACATCACAGTATACCCTTGTAACACCCCAATGGTGTGAGCTGCACTGATTCCTAGTAGGTCTCCAGGTTCAATCCAAGGTGCTGGTCATTAATGGTGTACATGGCATGAACTCAGGATACTTCTACCCCTGGTGGTTTCTGCCCATCCTACAAGAGCTGGCAGCATGAGCTTGCTGCAAATTATCCTGAGTAGAGCCACATGTTGGGCCTTCAGAAATATACCTTCTTTTTAGAGATATGAATGGTGCAATTTGTTAGCTTTCAAGAAACAGTTAAGACTAGGCTTCCTCTCAGGCACTGGGACCAGGATATTCATGGAGTCTGAATGATGTGGTTAATTGACAGATTTATCAAGTCCTCCACATTTTTTAATGACATTTTGTTTTAATTAAACTATGATTGTGATTCTTGTTCGCCACCCAGAAACATTTAACAGATGGATGGCTATATAAAGTTGAATGAATGAAATGTATTTTATCTAGAATAAAAGTACATTCATAACCAAAATTTTGGCTACCAAACGTTTTGTTCTCTTCATGATCTCTTGCCACAAACACTTTTATTATATCCTTCTTACCAGTGGTGAAATCCAACTTTTTTTACTACCAGTTCTGTGGGCGTGGCTTGGTGGGCATGGCGGGGGAAGGATACTGCAAAATCCCCATTCCCTCCCCATTCCTGGGGGAAGGATATTCCAAAACCTTCATTCCCACCCCACTCTGGGGCCAGCCAGAGGTGGTATTTGCCAGTTCTCCGAATTATTTAGAATTTACGCTACCGGAAATTCTCCAGAACCTGTCAGAACCTTCTGGATTTCACCCTTGCTTCATATGGAGTGTGATGCTTTATAGTGTAATAATATTTATATAATTTTTACTGGTAAATACTTGCTTTATATGGACACACACTTTGCTACAGTGCACTTCATAAATATTGTGGGGTTTTTTCACAAAACCCTCCACCAGCAAAAAGTTTACAAATTACTGAAGGTTCTGATGATGATTAGCATTTTTGAGCAGTAAAGTATTTCTTTAATTAAGATGCGTGTATATTTAAGATATAATGATATTACCCAATGAATGGACATCAGCACAATGTAAACATAAGCTTTATATACGCTGGGAAACCCAAACATTCATATGACTCACTTTATTGCGATATATTTGCTTTATTATAGTGGTCTGGAACCAAGCCCACGATATCTATATAGGCATGTCTATATAGAATAAAGTACCTCCTTTGTAAGGTAAGCCAGAATCAAGCTGATTTGAAGGGGTCCTGACAATTTGCATTTTACAAAAGCAATCTGAAGCATTTTTAACTGTAGGAGTCACTGCAAGATCAGAGGATGGGGATTTCTATTCCTATCAGCAATTTTTTTGTACTGCAGCTGTAGTTCTTTTCCCGAACAAGAAACAAAATGATTTTTGCTATTTGGGTATGTAACAGCACATGAACTGAATATCTGCTGATAGCACTGAAGCCTGAGATCCTTCAAGCAGGCATTACACATTACTTCTTGGCAAAAGTCGTTACTTCTTTGCTATTATAAATAGGCGTATAGACATGACAAAGGAAACAGCAGCACTGCAGATGGCCTTAATACATTCTGCATTCTGGAGAAAGGATGTGGATTCTTTCATCCTTTTTTCTCAATTTATCTTCATATCATTAATCCAAGAGTTGGGATGATGTTTAGTTCTAAGACCGCTTCACTATCCTATTCTTCAGAGCTATTTAGGAAGCTTCAGAGCTATGCCTATCTAGAAAAGGAAGGCATGCAGAATAATCTGATTGGTGAAATCTTATTCCCCATTTTACTCAGCTTTCTACCAAGTCTAGTGTGAAGATGCAGCATTGTAAAGACTTAAGGCAAAATGTTTTGGCAAAGAGGCTGGCTGCTGGGCCACCTGGGCAGGTTCTCCCTTGTCAGTGATAGAAAGTTTAAGAAAATAGAATAGAATTTTATTGGCCAAGTGTGATTGGACACACAAGGAATTTGTCTTGGTGCATATGCTCTCAGGGTACATAAAAGAAAATGTTCGCATTCTTCTCTGATTACAGGTTTACGGCATGTAATCCGTAAATTGTGGTCCATAATTTATGACCACAATTGAGCCCCAAATTTCTGTTGCTAAGCGAGACAGTTGTTAAGTGAATTTTGCCAGTTTTATGACCTTTCTTGCTACAGTTGTTAAGTGAATGACTGCAATTGTTAAGTTGGTAACACAGTTGTTAAGTGAATCTGACTTCCTCATTGACTTTGCTTGTCAGAAGGTCCCAAATGGTGATCATTTGACTTCGGGACACTGCAAACCTTCGTAAATATGAATCATGCATCTGAATTTTGATTATGTGACCATGGGGATGCTGCAACAGTTACAAGTGTGGAAAACAATCATACATTACTTTTTTCAGTGTGGTTGTAACATTGAACGGTTGCTAAATGAACTGTTGTAAGTCAAAGACTACCAATAACTCTGTGGGATAATTCCAGGAGGGCTTTGTGTTCCTCCACGTAGGCCGCAGCCTCCGCAATTGTACTAATTTTTTCGTAATGCCCTCCCGGAAAATCATCAATCCTCTGGCATCAGCCATCTGAAGCCTACTCCCTTCTGGTACAATTTGCTTGACAAAAGTAATATTTCTTTCTCATTTCACGTACCTGTCTGGGAATCTGCCTCAGAATGGCTATCTCCTGCCCCTATAAGTCAGTGCCCCACTCCTATGTTTTCTAAGAATTTCATCTCTCGTCTCTCTTCTCACAAATTTGACATGAACCTCTCTAGGAACTGCATGCGTGCGTGCATATTTTGAATTAACTCTATAAGCTCGATCCACATCCCAATTCATAAAGTCAACACCTCTCCCAAGAAATTCTCCCAACAGTTTAGTCACAACATCTCTCAAGTCTTCTTGGTCCACTTCTTCCAGATTTTGAAACCTAAGGAAATAAGACATTTTATCCATCTGTAGTCCAAGCACAGCATTGCCTGTCGTCTCCTCTCTTTTCTGCACTGCCCGCATCTCTCCTCCAGACCTTCCACTTTCTGCTTGTTTTCTGCTGAGACTTGTTGAGTGTCCTTTAAAATCCTTTTGGATAGTCACAATTTCTGCTCTTATTTCATCCAGTTTCTTGTCCATATTAGATAACTTTTCCAAAATTCTCCATTTCTCCAGCAGTTGGTCTCTGACCTTTGCCATTTAAAAATTTTTAAAATCCTCAGGCAAGCACAGTATCCTTGTAATTTCCTCCGGATCCACCAGGGGCACTCACAGGAGCAACGAGTCCAGAGTACAGTTAGTCAACCAGGAAGTCAAGGGAAGTGATGTCATCAAGATTCTCATAGTGAAGGCGGAAGCTGGACGCCACCATTGTTCCCCAGAGGAGGGGGCCTCAAACCTCCCTCCTAAATTTCTCCATCACCTCTTCTCCAGAGCTCCACAAAACCGTAATCTTGTTATTTTAAGTTCTCCTCTCTCCAAAGTGATTCGTGCTCCTTCCAGTCGCAGGGAGAGAAACCCCCGCACTCGGAGCACTCCACCACATTTGCCGATATCTCCTTCCTTCTCCCTTCCTCAATTCTTCTCCGCTCCTGTTCGCCACCAGGCTGCTGCAATTATAAATCCAAAGCCCCGGTGTCACCGGGCACAGCGGCCCAGGCGACGACCAAAATAATGGCCGCGGCCTGGGGCCTCCGAACCCCTCCGAGCCTAGGACGCGCCAGCATCGGTCCCCCCAGTCCTGTATGTCGGCTGGGAGACCCCTGGCGAGCCGTCCGTGCGGCAGGTGTCCTTTTCGGAACACCTGGCCCCTAAGGGCCTCGGAGGCGGCCGGATTCGGACACTGGAGGCAGGAGAGGCACCTCCAGATGTCCGTTGCCGCCGGATACCGGAAGTCGTCTCCAATCTGAAGCATTTTTAACTGTAGGAGTCACTGCAAGATCAGAGGATGGGGATTTCTATTCCTATCAGCAATTTTTTTGTACTGCAGCTGTAGTTCTTTTCCCGAACAAGAAACAAAATGATTTTTGCTATTTGGGTATGTAACAGCACATGAACTGAATATCTGCTGATAGCACTGAAGCCTGAGATCCTTCAAGCAGGCATTACACATTACTTCTTGGCAAAAGTCGTTACTTCTTTGCTATTATAAATAGGCGTATAGACATGACAAAGGAAACAGCAGCACTGCAGATGGCCTTAATACATTCTGCATTCTGGAGAAAGGATGTGGATTCTTTCATCCTTTTTTCTCAATTTATCTTCATATCATTAATCCAAGAGTTGGGATGATGTTTAGTTCTAAGACCGCTTCACTATCCTATTCTTCAGAGCTATTTAGGAAGCTTCAGAGCTATGCCTATCTAGAAAAGGAAGGCATGCAGAATAATCTGATTGGTGAAATCTTATTCCCCATTTTACTCAGCTTTCTACCAAGTCTAGTGTGAAGATGCAGCATTGTAAAGACTTAAGGCAAAATGTTTTGGCAAAGAGGCTGGCTGCTGGGCCACCTGGGCAGGTTCTCCCTTGTCAGTGATAGAAAGTTTAAGAAAATAGAATAGAATTTTATTGGCCAAGTGTGATTGGACACACAAGGAATTTGTCTTGGTGCATATGCTCTCAGGGTACATAAAAGAAAATGTTCGATTCTTCTCTGATTACAGGTTTACGGCATGTAATCCGTAAATTGTGGTCCATAATTTATGACCACAATTGAGCCCCAAATTTCTGTTGCTAAGCGAGACAGTTGTTAAGTGAATTTTGCCAGTTTTATGACCTTTCTTGCTACAGTTGTTAAGTGAATGACTGCAATTGTTAAGTTGGTAACACAGTTGTTAAGTGAATCTGACTTCCTCATTGACTTTGCTTGTCAGAAGGTCCCAAATGGTGATCATTTGACTTCGGGACACTGCAAACCTTCGTAAATATGAATCATGCATCTGAATTTTGATTATGTGACCATGGGGATGCTGCAACAGTTACAAGTGTGGAAAACAATCATACATTACTTTTTTCAGTGTGGTTGTAACATTGAACGGTTGCTAAATGAACTGTTGTAAGTCAAAGACTACCAATAACTCTGTGGGATAAATCCAGAAGAAAATGAATGGGTAGCAGATGAGGAGACAGGAGGCCATTTAAATGTAATTTACCCAGAAGATGATCTCACCTCAACCCTAAAAAACACGACAGAGCAACCTTTGGACTTGGTATTGTGTCTTATCATTGCATGTACCAGTTTTCATCTTTCAGACACCATTGAATTATGACTATACGCCACACGATATGATTATGTTACAGTGCTCTCAGATATGCTGAACAAGAATAGATACCTCCTATCTAATCCTAACCTCCTGTTTTTATAAGAGGCCAATTTTCAAGTGATTTTATAAGGGGCTAGTTTGTTAGTGGTTTTCCCTTCTTACAGTTACACAACATTTTTCAAATATATTTATAGATTACTCAGTTAGGTTTGCTTAGTTTTGTCAAACTTTTGTTTTCCAAAGTGCAAAGAGTTTGTTCCCTTTGCCACAATGTTGTCACAAAGCTGTAAGAAATGTTTTAGAATCTACAGGCCATTCAGCAGCTGCATATGTCTTTGAGTAACAAATTATCCCATTTGAAAACAAAACCACCCTGATTTTTATTGATTGTGTGTCCATTAGGATCCATTGTTTTCAACAAGCAGCTCAGCACTGTTTTATTTGCTTGTAGATTAAACAATGTCATGTTGTGTCATGTTAATCTAGAGAACACGATACAATGGGACACTATCTGCTGTAGCCTGAAATGAAGCAACATAAAATAAATTACAGCCTGACAGTCAAAAGGCAGATGGCATTTCTTACCCAATCCAAGTTTAAAAATGCAAATTTAAAAGTGAATGAATGAAAAGCATGCACTAGATATATCTAGGAGGAAAGAAGATATAAAAGACCTGTAACAAAGTTGCTGTCAAATTTTAGAGCATGATAAACAGTGAATTTATTTTTTTGTTATAGTCAGCATTCTTTCTTGAGGGATGCGAAGCGTTCCTACGTCTCCTCCCTCATTGCGTCAGCAGATAACCGCCCGGCCGCCCTGTTTCGGGTTACCCGCTCTCTCCTTCAACAGGAGGTGCGGGAGGACCCATTACAAGGGCGTGCCGAGAAGTTTAACGGTTATCTATACGTTAAAATCATTCAGCTTCGGGATGGATTGGATCAAAATTGGGTAGATCCAGGCGAGAGTTTCGAGACCCGTCTTGTTGAGACTGTTTGGGATGGTTTTGACCCTGTGACTCCCGAGGACATGGACAGGTTGCTGGGAAGGTTGAATGCCACCACATGGCACTGGATGGGGAGGAACAGGCTCAAGCTCAATCCCTCCAAGACGGAGTGGCTGTGGATGCCGGCACCCCGGTACAGTCAGCTGCAGCCGCGGCTGACTGTTGGGGGCGAGTCATTGGCCCCAATGGAAAGGGTGCGCAACTTGGGCGTTCTCCTGGATGGGCGGTTGTCGTTTGAAGATCACCTGACGACCGTCTCCAGGAGAGCTTTTTATCAGGTTCGCCTGATTCGCCAGTTGCGCCCCTTCCTGGACCGGGATGCCCTATGCACAGTCACTCATGCTCTTGTTACTTCTCGCTTGGATTACTGCAATGCTCTCTACATGGGGCTCCCCTTGAAGAGCACTCGGAGGCTCCAGTTAGTCCAGAATGCAGCTGCGCGGGTGATAGAGGGAGCGGTTCGGAGCTCCCATGTAACACCCATCCTGCGCAGACTGCACTGGCTGCCTGTTGTCTTCCGGGTGCACTTCAAGGTATTGGTTTCCACCTTTAAAGCGCTCCATGGCTTAGGACCGGGATATTTACGGGACCGCCTACTGCCATCTTGTATCTGCCAGCGACCTGTACGTTCTCACAGAGAGGGACTCCTTAGGGTGCCGTCAGCCAAGCAATGTCGACTGGCGGCCCCCAGGGGAAGAGACTTCTCTGTGGGGGCTCCCACCCTGTGGAACGAGCTTCCCCCTGGACTTTGACAAATACCTGACCTTCGGACCTTTCGCCGCGAACTTAAGACTTATTTGTTTCATCTTGCTCGACTGGCTTGAATTTTAATTTCAATTTTTAGCTGATTTTATGGGGTTTTAATTTTATATTAACTTTTAGTGTTACTTGTATTTTAATATTAGGCCAAATTTAATAAGTTTTTTAATGTTTGTTTTTAATATTGTATGTATTGCTGTATTTTTATTCTGGCTGTAAATTGTCCTGAGTCCTTCGTGAGAAGGGCGGTATACAAATTAAAATATTATATTATTATTATTATTATTATTATTATTATTATTATTATTATTATTATTATTATTATTATTATTATTATTATTATTATTATTATTATTATTATTATTTCTGATTTATTGACCAGTTAATAAGATTCAGGAAAGTCAGGAACGCAGAAGGAAGAGATTGGACAGCTATTTGTCTGAAATGATATAGGGCTGTGATGGCGAACCTATGGCATGCAGGCCACAGGTGGCATGCGTAGTCATATCAGTGGTCACGTGAGCTCAGCTCCAGCACACCAGCTGATTTTTCGGCCTTCTGGTCCCACTAGAAGTAGGGAAACAGGCTGTTTACTGCCTCCAGAGGGTCTAGGGGTGGGGGGAAGGCCTGTTTTTCTGTCTTACCTAGCTCTAGAGCCTCTCTATGAGCCTGGGAAGGGCAAAAACGGCCTCCCCCCCAGGCCCTCCGGAGGCCAGAAACGGCCTGTTTACCAACTTCTGGCTAGACAGGAAGTAACATTTTTTGCTATCCCCAGCCTCCAGAGCCTCTCTAGGAGTCTCTGGAGGCTGGGGACAGCAAAAAAGTCACTTCTGGTCCAACTGGAAGTTGGCAAATGGGCTTTTTCTGGCCTCCGGAGGGTCTCTGGGGGGATGGGGAAGGCCATTTTCGCCCTCCTCAGACTCATAGAGAGGCTCTGGAGCCAAGTGAAAGAGAAAAACGGGCCTACCAGGCCATCACGTGCCAGAAGCGGGGGGATCAGGGGGTGGTGCGCGCAGGAAGCACAGAATTATGAGTGTGGGCATGCGTGCACTGACCCCCCATTCCCCCCACTCCTGGCACGTGATGGCAAAAAGGTTAGCCATCACTGGTATAGGGTCTCCTGGTTGAGCAGGGGGTTCGATGAGAAGACCTTCAAGGTCCCTTCCAACTCTGTTATTCTATATTCTATGATAGGAAAACATTCCTAAATATATTTTATTATTTATCTTCTGGCTACTTTTGTTCTGCCATAGTTTGAACAGCTGATCTTTGGGCTGTGCTTCAATATTCCTCAGCTTCAAACTTGAACCTCTCTCCTCTAAATTACTTTTTTTTCCAATCATGGTACAAATATTACTGGTGGGATGCAGAAGTAGTCTTGGCGAAATACAAGATCATCACTGAAGAATGAGCCCCCCAGTCATTCAAGTCTGGGAAGGTTAATTAGATTGATTTGACTTGAAATGTTGGAACATCTAGATCTTCTGTGTCCATATTTAAGCAACTCAAATACCGTTTCTCAGCAGTTTTTTTTTAATTTGCATTTATATCCCGCCCTTCTCCAAAGACTCAGGGCGGCTTACACTATGTTAGCAATAGTCTTCATTCTATTTGTATATTTATATACAAAGTCAACTTATTGCCCTCAACAATCTGGGTCCTCATTTTACCTACCTTATAAAGGATGGAAGGCTGAGTCAACCTTGGGCCTGGTGGGACTAGAACTTGCAGTAATTGCAGGCAGCTGCTGTTAATAATAGACTGCATTAGCAGTCTGAGCCACAGAGGCCCTTTTGAGAGGCCCAGTTGAGAAAATCAGGAAAAGCTTTACCTCCATTGTTTTCCATGTTGCTTTTTTTGCTTCTCACCACTTGTCACATAACAGGAAAAAGGAAAAGGAGAAGCAGCACTTTCCCTATTTCATATTGTTGTCCCAAGATCACAGGAAAGCACTACAGAGAGTGATCAATTCAGACTAAGAAACCATCAGTTGCCCTCCAACACCACTAGATAACATTGCCAGGTCTCGCTGTTTCAGCAGAGTAAGGAAGATACTTAGGGATGAGACACACCCTGGCCAGTGTCTCTTTTCACTTTTATCATCGGGCAGAAGACATCGAAGTATAGCCAGCCGGACAAACAGCTTTAAAAACAGCTTCTACCCATGGGCTGTCAGACTCTTAAACACAATCACAATCACTCCACACACATATGGAGACATATGACTCGTCTTTCTTTCCCAATTACTTGTATAGGGATCATTCTATTTATATAGGGATTATTCTCTATACCGTTTATGTTGTTTTGTATTTTCTGTTATGGATTGCACCAGGGAGGCTAAACCAATTTGTTGTATATATTATGTACAATGACAATAAAGGCTATACTATGGGGGAAGAAATGGCAAACTGAATTTCCAGGGAAGAAAATGGCAAACTGAAAATGGCTTCGTTCTTAGCGGAGACCATGGAAGAATGAAGACCTGGCAAATGGGACTAGCTCTTTGGGATTCTTCTTCAGACAAGGAAGACTTTGGATTGCTCACGGGTGCTTCCAACAGTTGCTCCTCATGACAGCAAGACAGCAGTCACCGGTAGGTTACAATTCTGGGAGAAGAGGAAATGCAATTTTTTCCCCAAACCATCATTGGAGCCTTTCAAAAGGACTTTAAGTTTTCAATCTTCCTTTTTCAATTTTGGGAATTGCTTGTTAACTGCTTTTAAGACATTAGGAACCTTCAGAAACTAAAATTTTATAGGACAAAGTGAATTTCTTTCAATCTTTGGCAAAGAACTTTTAAACACAACTTTAAGTACTTTTCATTTTTTTTCTTTTTTAATAAATTGCAAAAGGATAAGTAGAAAGTTGTTTTTGAAAAGTTACAAGTGGGCTAAAGATTTGAAATAAGATTTTGAAATTACTTATAAAAATCCTTCCCATGGGAAAATGCTGTAACTTTTAAATGCTTAAAAATTATAGAATGGGATTTTGAAAGTTGGACACTGGGAGGGAACCAAAAAGAACCAAAGATTATAATGAAAGGAGATAAGCATTTAAATATGACTTATTAATACAGAATTGGACATATTAAAGGATATTGTGAATACTGGACTCAGAAGTTAATTTTAAGTGTCTGTCAATATAGACTGAAAGATGTTATAAAAGAAGAATAAGCTTTACCAGACAAAACTGAGACTGATCTCAAAGTGAATTTAAAAATGACACGTTATAAGAATGATATGGAAAAATAAACTACACTGGCTATACAAATGAAAACTGGAAATGTCCTAATAATATAAAGAGATGTGGACTGATCTAGATAACTTTCCTATATTGGATTTACAAAAGAGACTTGTTAAAGTTTTGACAATAAAATTACTATAATTGTTTACATTTGCGATGAAGGAGAAACAAAATGAGCAACATTAACATCAAATCCGAAGTTTGAATCTAAAAGAGAAGAGACAGGGCAGTGTTTATGCAAAAACAGAAGAAACTCATTCATATAGTGATATGTATAACTACTATTAAAATGGCTATGATAACAATTTGGATGAGAAATTGGACAAGCATTAGAATGCTGAAGATTACAAGGATACATTTCTGAGTCTGAATAGAGAATCCTTCATGTTATTGAGAAACTGGATTATTGTTTATTACACCTTTATGTTTTTCTCCAGTTATGTTGCTAACTTAAAACTGAGCTAGATAAAAAGTTGACTTGGAAATCGTTGGGAGTAATTCAGCAAATTAGTTGGTAACAATGTCATTTTGTACATGTCAAAAAAGAAAATAACTAATGATGCTTATCATAATAGATAATTATGTATACGACTCAGTGGTGAAATCCAAATATTTTATTACCAGTTCTGTGGGCGTGGCTTGGTGGGCATAGCAGGGGAAGGTTACTACAAAATTTCCATTCCCACCCCTCTCAGGGAAAGGATACTGCAAAATCTCCATTCCAATCGACCATAGGGCCTCTGGTGGCTCAGCAGACTAAGTCTGTTTGTTATTAACACAGCTGCTTGCTATTACTGCAAGTTCAAGTCCCACCAGGCCCAAGGTTGACTCAGCCTTCCACCCTTTATAAGGTAGGTAAAATGAGGACCCAAATTGTTGGGGGCAATAAAAGTTGACTTTGTATATAATATACAAATGGATGAAGACTATTGCTTAACACAGTGTAAGCCGCCCTGAGTCTTCGGAGAAGGGCGGGATATAAATTAAAAAAAAAAAAAAAAAAAACTCTGGGGCCAGCCAGAAGTGGTATTTGTTGGTTCTCCGAACTGCTACTTTCTAAAATTTCTGCTCCTGGTTCTCTAGAACCTGTCAGAACCTGCTGGATTTCACCCCGATACGACTGATGCCTTGATAAATTAAATTGTTAAGAAAAGTGGTAAAGAGAAATGAGAAAAATTCTTTGTAGCATACAATAATTAGTCAGATACTATATATAGATATATCACAGATGCCTTGAATTGTTATATCTGCATATTTTTAAATTATGTGCCGGCTAGTATTAATCTATATGATGAAGTGCAATATTCCAGATATTACAATTTATAGAATTATCTGTGTATGTGAAGGTATGTTAAACTTCTCATCAGTTAAAGAATTCCAATTGTTGAGGTCCAGGTAGAGGGGCCTATTTTGCCATTGTCCCCCACCCTCTGGAACATGGATGGTCAAACTCCATCATGTCCCATGATGTTTTTTTGCCTTTGTGGGGTGGGCATGGCCTGCGTATGATGCATCCGGCCTGCAGGGCAGCAAGTTTGATACCCATTCTGAAATATTCTTCCCCCAGAGATGAGGCGGGCCCTGGCTCGCCTGGCCTTTTGGAAGACTTGGATCTTCCAACTTACATCAGTCATACAGTGGGATGCAGTCCTGGGGATAATTCGGATCTTCCCCATGCCTTTAACGTATTTTATCTCCATTTTTACGGGCTCCCATTTTCCTGATATATTTTATTTTTACATGTTTTTCACGCTTTTAGCAGTAAACCACCCAGAGTCATTCTGAATATGAGGTGGATGATATCTAATTTGATAAATAAAAAAATAAAATAAAATAAAATTCTATACAATAGCATCAAGAACAATTTACCAGACTCTTTTGGAGATGTGCTATTTTTTAACCACTTTAAAACATTGCATGCATACATTTTAGCCATACCCACACTATATACTTAACATAATATTTAAATTATTTTTGGCATTTTTTCCAGCCTCAAACTACAAAAATGAAAATAGATAAAGTGGATAAATATTTTAAATATAAGGATTTATTATCAGGATGGACTAGAGCCATGATGGCGAACCAACGGCACACATGCCACAGCTGGCACGCAGTGCCCTCTCTGTGGGCATGCAAGCTGTCGCCCCAGTTCAGCTCCTCTGTGTATGTGCGTGTGCCTCCCGCCAACCAGTGTATGCGCAGGGGGCATGTGTGGGGGGTGGTGCATGTGCATACATGGAAGTGGGGTGCAGGCATTGGGATGCGTGCACATGCATGGGGGCGGGGGGCATGTGCAGAGGCCACACGTGCACTGCATTTTGGGGATTTGGGCACGCGTGTGTGCATTCTTGCGCACATGCACGTGCTTTGGGCAGTCGGTCCAGAAAAGGTTAGCCATCACTGGATTACAGCATCTTTGTTACTTACAGAGAAGAATAAGAAATTGCTTATCTTCATTTCCACTATATAAAAAGTGCTGTGGCTCAATGTGACTCTGTGTTTGGAAATGCAGAATGGAAATGTGTGTGTGTGGGGGACGGGACGAGACACAAATGCAGTGTGCTAATAGCATGCAATGATTGATCCTAACGCAATGTAATGTAATAGCATATGACGATTGATTCTAATTTATCAAAGGCCATAGATGGTTTCTTCTGTATCTGATTAACCTTCTCTGTAAGATGACCATCGTTTCTGTAATGACAACAGATTTATTCCATTCTTGAAGAGATGGATATTGGCTGGGTGTAATCAATAGCTTGCAAAGGATGATGCTTTGAATCTAGCTACTCTTTTTATTTGCCAGACACTTCTGCTTTTTTAAGCATGCCAGCTTAATTTAAAGTATCCTGAAATGATGTGCGCTCTGTTTTGTTGCTTAAGTGCACCAGTGTGCCTACCGTCCCTGTCCTAATATTCCCTTTTTACTTATTCTTTTCATGTATCCAAATTATGTTTATACTCTTACCTGTTACCTTATATATGGTTGACAAATAAATAAATAAATACAAAATAAAGTAAAATAAATACATACATACACAGAACGGTAAAACTGCATTTTTGTAGAAAAATCAGAGGGTGCAGCTGCTATAAGAGACCAAATAAAAGTTTTGTCAAATGACAGATTTTATTGCCACTTCCAGAGCCTATTTGATATTAATCTTTTTGTCACATTAGTGTGGGGGGGAGGAAACCTTGATTTAATAAAACTGCAATCTATTCTATGAAGTGGTGATTACAACAAGTCATTACGCTGCTGCTTTTTATGTGGAAAAACAAACATTTTTCCTTCGCTGTAAAGCTGATGAAATTTTATTTGTTTAGCCTTCATGGAACTTCCTCTGAGCGCCCCCCCCCCACTCCTGACAGCTTCTGATACCATTTCATTTCCGAATGTCTTTTTCAGTTGAAATTAACCTTCATTTCATTATTCAGCCTGAGAAAGGACAGGTACTTTAGCTGGCAGGATTGGTGTCTGCTGAGTGAAACCTCTGTTTTTTTGTTGGTGGAATATCTGGTGTCACTGACTATCTGTTTTAAAGATTTGCACTTCAATTTTCCATTTTCCTCTGATGCACTCTTTAGTAACTGAACTTCAACAAATGGAGACATGGAAAGCCTTTTGATGTATAATTTTTAGCAAGCTAAACAAAAGGTGGTGTGGCATTGATTTATTCAATGGAGGAAGATTCTACCACAGCACATACTGAAGCCTTGTGCATATATTTAGGTGATTTTATAGTAATACTGTAGATAAACAATTTTGTAGTAATATTGTAGAGAAGGCAGTGCGTATGGAAGATGTGGTCCCACAAGATTGTAAACTTTTAATATTAATATTTAGTAATATGTAGCAATATTTATATACATTAACTATATATTTTATATGCAGACCAAGACAATTTGTCTTCACTCAGTGCAGCCCAGGCAAGCCAAAAGACTGGACACTCATACTGCAGAGGGCTCTATTTAACAAGAATATCTTATTCTTTATAAAATTCCTTCATGTCATGTCCTTATTTGTCTAGCTAGCCACCCTGATCTTGATCAGAATTTCCAGATGGCTACCCCAGTCCTTATTTCAAACTGACAATTTACTATTTTCATCAAATGTTTCATCAATTTGATCAGAATGAAGGGACATGAAAACTTAACTGCATTTGAATGGCAAATAAATACATCGGACAAACCAACAGAAGAATAAGTGCACGCATTGAAGAACACAAGAACTCAGTCAAAAAAGAGGAACCAACTTCTTCCCTGGTCCAACACCTTAAAGCCACAGGACACAATATTGACTTTAAAAAGACCAGAACTATCGCCAAAACTGAACACTTTAACAACAGAATAATCAGAGAAGCCATCGAGATAGAAAAACGCCCACACAGCATGAACAAACGAGATGATACCTCCCGCCTACCAGCCATTTGGAAACCCGCCCTTATTGACAAACGAGTCCCTTACACGAGGAATGACACCAGACCCACACTCACGAGGTCCACACAGGATGTCACCACCACACATCCACCCAGAAAGCAGACCCAAACCCACGCTGATCATGAAGCATGACCAAGGGCCAGAAGCCAGACCGCAGCTGCAACATTAGCCACTTCAAACCTCTCCAATCCATACATGCAGCAGACTGACACCCACTATGAAGATGTAGCACGACCACGACCACGAAGCCAAACAACAGCAATGCAGCTCACCAGCTCAAATCCCCCTGCAACTCAGACTAATCTGAGCACAACCAAGCCCCCACCCAAACAGGACATACCCCCAGCCAATCAGAGCACAAAAAACCCCGCATCTAATCAGAGCACAGCCAAGCTGTGAACTGCACCCAATCAGTTCAAACCCCCACTAGCAGTTAAATGGAAGAAACAGCTGCGATCACACATTGCTCCCAGAAGCACAAAGCTGAAGCCTGAAGATGACGAATGAGACTTCGTAGAAACGTCACCAAGATACTTCCAATTTTACGTGGGAGAAAACCCGAATAACCCAACACACACACACACACACACACACACACACACACACACACACACACACATGATTCGAAGTTGGGCTGCCTGCATATTAGGCAGTTGTATTAAGCCACAAGTTTTCCTCCCTTTATCAGCTGAGCCAACTATTCAGGGTATAGCATCCATACCAAAGAAATACACATGGATTTGGTAATGTGGAAGATATGCAATGTCTTTTGATCTTTACTGATTTACTGATGATTAATTTTTCAGACTGCATAAAGCCAGTGTCTTAACTTCTAAAAAAGAATGTAAGCTCACATGGGCTGTTCAAGAGCAAAAAGCATTCAAGAATTCAAGACACCATTCAAAAAAGAGCTGTTCAGTTCAAAGTCACTGTTCAGCTAATTCATAGTATGGACTGATGCCTCGGATGTGGCAGCAGGAGCAGTTCTCCTCTGCAGAGAGAAAATAAGGTGGTTGGATATATTGCTCTGTGCGTTTTAGTCAAAACTGCTTCTCCTTGAAGAAAAACTATTCAAGTCATGACTCATGGCAACTATCTGGATGCATCCCAATGGTTTCCTGGCAAGATTTTTCAGAGGTGGATTTTCATTGCCTGTTTCCTAGGCTTGAGAGGGAGTGACTGGCCTAAAGTCACCCAGCTGAGTTTGTGCCAAAGGTGGTGTAGGAAGTTAACACCCATCCCTCTCCTAGAAGAATGAAATATTCTAGGAAATATTAAAAAGGCAGAATATTATACCTCCCTGGATGAGAAATGGAGAAACATGTTTTTTAGGCAGGAAGCAGACACACTCTTAATAGATCCTACACGCTCAATAGCCCACAGCAGATGTCTGCAGTTAAGAGATAAAGAGATAGCTAGGTCTATTCATAAGCAAATGCTGTCACCCAAGATCCAACAAAGATAGGATTAGCCCTCTACACATTTAGCAACGTAACTCACCACATAGCACTTGGGGAGATTGCATCACCCAGCAAGGCTCAACAAGCCTGGGACTCAAAAGACAACCTACAAAGTTAACCCTTCATGGCTCCATGGGAGTCTGACAACCAATCAGAATACAAGCTCAAATTCAAAGCCCAAAAGAGGGTATAAATCTCTCTCATAAACCCATGTGCTTTTTTGCCCAGGACTTCAAAAACATGAGGTCCTGTCTACCATTTTGGAATAGAATAGAATGGAATGGAATGGAATGGAATAGAATAGAATAGAATTTTATTGGCCAAGTGTGATTGGAAACACAAGGAATTTGTCTTGGTGCATATGCTCTCAGTGTACATAAAGGAAAAGATACCTTCATCAAGGTACAACACTTACAACACTTAATGATAGTCATAGGGTACAAATAAGAAATCAGGAAACAATCAATATCAATATAAATCATAAGGATACCAGCAACAAAGTTACAGTCATACAGTCATAAGTGGAAGGAGATGGGTGATGGGAACGATGAGAAGATTAATAGTGCAGATTTAGTAAATAGTTTGACAGTGTTGAGGGAATTATTTGTTTAGCAGAATGATGGCATTCAGGAAAAAAACTGTTCTTGTGTCTAGTTGTTCTGGTGTGCAGTGCTCTATAGCGTCGTTTTGAGGGTAGGAGTTGAAACAGTTTATGTCCAGGATGTGAGGGGTCTGTAAATATTTTCACCGCCCTCTTCTTGATTCATGCAGTATACAGGTCCTCAGTGGAAGGCAGGTTGGTAGCAACTGTTTTTTCTGCAGTTCTAATTATTCTCTGAAGTCTATGTCTGGCTTGTTGGATTGCAGAACCAAACCAGACAGTTATAGAGGTGCAAATGACAGACTCAATAATTCCTCTGTAGAACTGGATCAGCTGCTCCTTGGGCAGTTTGAGCTTTCTGAGTTGGCGCAGAAAGAACATTCTTTGTTGTGCTTTTTTGATGATGTTTTTGATGTTAGCTGTCCATTTTAGATCTTGCGATATGACAGAACCTAGAAATTTGAAGGTTTTTACTGTTGATCCTGTGTTGTCTAGTATTGTGAGAGGTGGAAGTATGGAAGGGTTTCTTCTAAAGTCTATCATCATTTCTACAGTTTTGAGTGTGTTCAGTTCCAGATTGTTTTGGTCATACCACAAGGCTAGTCGTTCGACCTCCCGTCTGTATGTGGATTCATCATTGTCTTGAATGAGACTGATCACTGTTGTGTCATCTGCGAACTTCAGTAGTTTAACAGATGGATTGTTGGAGATGCAGTCATTGGTATACTTTAGTATACCAATGCATTTGTATTTAGTATTTAGATTCTTTTTTCCAATGTGTAAGACAGAGCATTTGCTGGTTGAGATTTGGAGTTGCCAAGTTTTTGACCATTCTGACACAAAGTCAAGGTCTTTTTGGAGGATAGCTGTATTTTTGGTGGTGTTAAATAGTTTGACATTGTCAGCAAAGAGAACACAATTACTTGTAATATGGTCACAGAGATCATTAATGTATAATATGAAGAGTGTTGGTCCAAGAACACTGCCTTGGGGAACACCACTATTGACAGGAACAGGATTTGATAGGGCACTGCCTATTTTGACCACGTTGTCTGTTTGACAGAAACGCTGTTATCCAGTTGTGGAGGGGTCCGGAGATGCCGTAGGATTTTAGTTTGAGGAGAAGTTTGTCGTGTACCACTGAGTCAGAAGTCTATGTAAATTGCATCTATTGTTTTGCCTTGATCAAGATTAGTAGTCCATATATTTTTGCAGTGAAGAAGTTGTAAGTTACATGATAATTTTTTTCTGAAACCAAATTGTTTATTAGAGAGTAGGTTGTTTGTTTCTAGGTGGAGGGTAATGTATTGGTTGATGATGGATTCCATAACTTTACAGGTAACGCAGCATAGAGAGATTGGTCTGTAATTTTCAACTAAGCTGGGGTCTCCTTTTTTGAAGACAGGGATGACCGTGGCTAGTGACCAAAGTCTGGGAAGGGAACTGGTCGTGAAGGCTTTTTCAAAGATTATGCTTAGGGGTTCTGCTATATAAGTGGAAAGCTTTTTAAGAAGTATGCACATAGTCCATCAGGTCCTATAGATAGGGATGGTTTTAAATTGCGAAGAGCTTTTTCAACATTTTCTTCAGTGAAATCTATATGTGTTAGGTCATTGTTGGTGCGGTTGGGAAATTTCAGGTTTGAGCCATTGCTGTTGATGAAGACTGAGCCGAAGAATGTGTTAAAGTGGTTTGCTTTAACTGTTTCGTCATTATTTTCTTTGCCATTAGATTCTTTTAGTGGTGGGATGGATCTCGAGACAATGTTTTTATTTATTTATTTATTTATTTATTTATTTATTTATTTATTTATTTATTTATTTATTTATTTATTTATTTATTTATTTATTTATTTATTTATTTATTTATTTATTTGTTTGATTTTTATACCGCCCTTCTCCCGAAGGACTCAGGGCGGTGCACAGCCAAGTAAAAACAAACAAGCACATAGAAAAAATTAAAAAACATATTAAAAAACTGATTATAAAATGGCCGATTAAAATTAAAACGAAAGTAAAACAATCCTAAAACCCCACTTAAAATTTCCTCAAGCTAGCCCCGCATGGTGGAATAAGAAAGTCTTGAGCTTGCGTTTAAAGGACTGGAGGTCGGGGAATTGACGCCACCCCGGAGGCAACTCATTCCATAGGGCTGGAGCCCCCACAGAGAAGGCCCACCCCCTTGGGGCCGCCAGTCGGCATTGTTTGACTGACGGCACCCTGAGGAGGCCCTCCCTATGGGAGTGCACAGGCCGATGGGAGGCTATAGGTGGCAGTAGGCGGTCCCGTAAGTAACCCGGTCCTGTGCCATGGAGCGCTTTAAAGGTGATAACCAGCACCTTGAATTGCACCTGGAAGACCACTGGCAACCAGTGCAGGCTGCGCAGGAGCGGAGTTATATGGGAGCATTGTGGTGCCCCTTCTATTACCCATGCAGCCGCATTCTGCACCAGTTGGAGCCTCCTGGTGCTTTCCAAGGAAAGCCCCATGTAGAGAGCATTGCAGTAGTCCAGGCGGGAAGTGACAAGGACATGAGTGACCGTGCGAAGGGAATCCTGGTCAAGAAAGGGACGCAACTGGGGAATCAGGCGGACCTGATAAAAAGCTCCCCTGGCGACGGCCGTCATATATGCAGCTGCAGCTGACTGTTGGGGGTGAGTTATTGGCCCCAATGGAAAGGGTGCGCAACTTGGGTGTCCTCTTGGATGGGCGGCTGTCGTTTGAAGATCATTTGGCGGCCGTCTCCAGGAGGGCCTTTCACCAAGTACGCTTGGTTCGACAGTTGCGCCCCTTCCTTGACCGGGATGCCTTATGCACGGTCACTCATGCTCTTGTCACTTCCCGTTTGGATTATTGCAATGCTCTCTACATGGGGCTGCCCTTGAAGTGCACCCGGAGGCTGCAGCTAGTCCAGAATGCAGCTGCGCGGGTAATAGTGGGAGCAACTCATTGCTCCCATGTAACACCAACCCTGTGCAGTCTGCACTGGCTTCCTGTGGTCTTCCGGGTGCGCTTTAAGATTTTGGTTACCACCTTTAAAGCGCTCCATGGTTTAAGGCCCGGGTACTTACGGGACCGCCTGCTGTTACCTGATGTCTCCCACCGACCTGTACGCTCACACAGAGAGGGCCTTCTCAGGGTGCCATCCGCCAAACAATGTCGGCTGGCGGCCCCCAGGGGTAGGGCCTTCTCTGTTGGAGCTCCCACGCTTTGGAACAAACTTCCCCCTGGTTTACGTCAAGTGCCTGATCTTCGGACTTTTCGCCGTGAGCTGAAAATGCACCTATTTATTCAAGCAGGACTGGCTTGAAAGTCTTAAATGTCTTATTAATTTTAATTGGGGCTATTTATAATTTTAAAATTTTAAATTGTTTTAAATTCTCGGCTATTTGTAATATGCTTGTTTTAGTTTTGTTTTTAATGTGTATATTGTGGGCTTTTTAATATTTGGCTGTACACCGCCCTGAGTCCTTCGGGAGAAGGCGGTATAAAAATCTAATAAAATAAATAAATAAAATAAATAAAAATAAAATAAATAAAATATTCTTCTAAGGACAGCCGATCGTCTAGGAGAACGCCTAAGTTACGAACCCTCCCCCAGGGGGCCAATGATTCGCCCCCAACAGTCAGCGATGGTGTAAGCTGGCTGTACCGGGATGCCGGCATCCACAACCACTCTGTCTTGGATGGGTTGAGTTGAAGCTTGTTCTTCCCCATCCAGACCCGCACAGCTTCCAGACACCGGGACATCACGTCGACGGCTTCATTGGAGTGGTTAGGGGTGGAAATGTACAGCTGAGTGTCATCAGCATACAGATGGTATTCCACCCCAAAACCACGGATAATCTCGCCCAGCGGCTTCATATAGATGTTGAACAGGAGAGGCGAGAGAACCGACTCCTGCAGCACCCCACATATGAGGTGCCTTGAGGTCGATCTCTGCCCCCCTGCCAACACCGTCTGCGATCGGTCGGAGAGATAGGAGGAGAACCACCTAAAAACGGTGCCCCCCACTCCCAACCCCTCCAACCGGCGCAGCAGGATACCATGGTCAATGGTATCAAAAGCCACTCAGAGATCTAATAGGACCAGGACAGAGGAACAACCCCTGTCCCGAGACCTCCAGAGATCATCAACCAATGCAACCAAAGTCATCTCCATGCTGTACCCAGACCTGAAGCCGGACTGGAATGGGTCCAGATAGACAGTTTCATCCAGGTACTGGGGAAGCTGACATGCCACCACACTCTCAACAACCTTTGCCACAAAGCGAAGGTTGGAGACAGGACGATAATTTGCCATAATAGCTGGGTCCAGGGAGGGCTTCTTAAGGAGGGGGCCTTACCACCACCTCTTTCAAGGCAGTAGGAAAGACACCCTCCATTAAAGAGGCGTTGATAATTCCCAGGAGCCAGCCTCGCGTAACCTCCTTTGTGGCCAAGTACCAACCAGGAGGGACACGGGTCCAATAAACATGTGGTCGCATTCAGCCTCCTCAGTATCCTGTCTATGTCCTCAGGAGTCACAGCATCAAACTCTCCCCAGATAACATTCTCAAGAACTGCCTCTGTCATCCCACCCGGATCTACCCAATCAGCGTCCAGACCGTCCTGGATCCGAGCGATTTTATCGGACAGATACTGTCCAAAATCCTCAGCACGATCCTACAAGGGGTCCTCCCAAGCTCCCTGTTCAAGTAGGGAGTGGGTCACCCTAAACAGGGCGGCTGGGCGATTATCTGTCGATGCAATAAGAGTGGAAAAATAATTATGTTTTGCCGCTCTTATCGCCACTAAGTAGGTCTGAATATAAGACCTTACCAGTGTTCGATCGGATTCAGAGTGGCTGGACCTCCAGATACTCTCTAGGCATATCCTTTTCATGTATTTATAATTATATTTACACTTGTATTTGTCATAAAATACATGCTTGATGAAATAAATAAATAAATAAAAAAAATATAACTTATAATCTTTTATTTCCAGCCTAATGTCTTAACTATTACACCAAAATGATTCCTTATTGCTTAAATGGATCTTTCTAATTGAATGCTTCTGGTTTACGATGCATTATTTAATGCTAACAAAGATACTTCCTTTTAAGATCAGAAGGAAATGAGTTCTATTGTACCTTTATTTAGATACAAAAATGTTGGAGACAGAAAACTATTGTATAGGGAGCAGCGGAGTTAATCACTTTGTGATTAACAGAATGGGCAAATTCTTAGAAGCCTAGAGAACAGGCAGTGTCACAAAAATAAATAAGGAATTCTTGGAAAATTACTCAATGTAAATATAACATATTTATTAGTACCTATATAGGAATACAATAATTATAAGAGCCATCAAGGATTTGTCACACATAAAAAGTCATGCCAGATCTCCTTTTCTCTCTGAATTACAACTTAATAGATTGGGAGAAGGCCATGAACAGAGAGGACTGGACAATAATGTCTATGGAGAATGATTGAATGTATCCCATATATTCAGTATGCAGAAGAGAAGATTTATGATAGCAGTCTTCAGATATGTACCTGGTTGCCATACAGAGGAGTAAGTGGACTTTTTTTGTTACTCTAAATCACAGGATCAGTTTGCTTCATGAAATTATATCTTCCCATTCATAAGAGCTCCTTGAATAGAAACTAGATAACCGCCTATCTGTAATGCTTTAGAAGACCCTGCACTGAGCTGAGGATGGGGGTGATGTTGAACTATATGATCTCAGTGGCACCTTCCTACTCTATGAATCTATAATTACAGAAGCAGCCCTATCCAAATGGTAAGAAGGGGAAAAATTAAACTCTAAGGCACAGCTAAATAAGTTCCAAAAGGGGAAATTGCTGGTTGTATTGCTATATGATTCACTTTTGATCTATGCAATCCTTCCATTAGGAGTAGTAAATCTTCTATTATCTCTATCAGATTAGATCATTATTGAAGCAGAAAGTCAGGAGAATGCTACCTACCGCAGAGGAGGTTATTCAATGCATCACTACCTTCATTACTATTCTGGGACTGACTTCTTCCAATGAAAAAGCACAAAGTCAGAACAATGTCTCCCACCTAAGTACAAGGGAGATGGAAATACGTATCTGTGATTCGGGGCTTTAATATTTATTAAAATATCTGTGATTCAGGGCCTCTAGAGTACTAGTGTTTCCCTGGGCGGGGTCCGCCAGGGCCAAAGTGGAGCCGCCCCGTCCCGGTCCACTCAGAAGGCGGCCAGGGGGCGGACTCGGCGGCTGTGGCCGACCTCGGCATCCGGGAGTCCCGGCGTCGCCTGGCCGCGGACGCCGGGAACTCCCACGGCGTTGAGGATCCCAAAGCCGGGTTCGCCAGGTGCGCGGAGATTTCTGGCGACTGGGTTTTCAGAACCCTTGAGGCGTACCGGTCTACCGGCTCCTTGACCGGCGGCAAGTAATATCAAAGGTTTTGTTCACCAATGCATTTCTGCAGGCTGCATTTTTCTTCACGTACTAAACCTGGTGAATCTGAGCCATCCATCATTTTTATAGTGTATATTTGGTCTCCTTAAGAAGGGAGGTTTTGTTATTTGCTAGTTATATCACTGAAATTAAAAATACTGCAAAACTCACCATGAGATGAACTACAGTCTTTTTTTGACTAAGCGCCTAGCTAGATTCACATGTCACTATCATGTAAAACTTATTACTTAGTGTTGTCTTCAAGTAGCACTAAACCTAAAGCCCTAAGATTCATATTCTGATTTGTATCCTTTTCATGCTCCCATCTCTGTTCTAATGCACTACGCTATGTTGCCTTGACTATTAATTAAAATTCTCTCTGAGTGTGATTTATACCTTTCTTAGTTACTACTTTCTCCCTTTATTTACCTATTTTATTAAAACCTTCCCAAAATGCAAAGGGCATAGATACTGTGAGAAGCGGAAAACTGAGATTTGATTATATAGGTCTCAGAAGGATAGTAGGCCTAAAAAGCTACATGAACCAAAATTTTAGATAGAAAGATTTCAAAGTGTATCAGAACTATTTGTAATCCTGCTGAGCTGTTGCTGTGAAATGGGATTTTATAAAGTACGTAGTTTTGAGATATATTTGGAATCAGAACATTGAAACTGGGAGAAACAGGGAACTGAAAGTAGCTGATAGATAGAGGTTTGAGATGTACATGAGTGTTTGCAGAGAGTGACGGTCAGTAAGAATGTTAAGAAAGAACAGGGAAGTAAAACTATGGAATGTGTATGTCGGTAAAAAAAGAAGGTATGAGAAATGCGACTTGAGATGGGAATGGTATCCTTTGCCCAATAGCAATCCTTGTAGGATCTGCTATGTGTCATTGGACCCCATCGCAATGGTTTAATAATGTAAGTTTTGTCATGAAATTGCATTGCTATGATGGCTGTTCATGTTCCAAATTGCTCATGAAATAAACCTATGAATCTTAAAGTAATTTTTATTTATTGCTCTTTGGTTTTTTATTGGGGTCTTTTGATAACAATACTGTGCATACAAACACACACAGAACCTTTGTGGTCTCAAACTCAAACTCTCAAAAGTGTTCTGTGGTTTAGGCAAATAAACTTCAAGGGCGTTCTTTTATTTTTTTTTTGTCCTATCATTGATATGAAGGATAGAAGGATTTTGAGGTAAATCTTAACTAGAATGGCTTAAAGGCAAGCCTCAAAATATAGTGGTGGAAGGAATTCATTAGTAGGAAAAAAAACAAACTATACTATATGGATACTCTTATTTTCCTTGAGAAGACAAAAAATGATGTAAACACAATGTGTTTTTCAAATGCATTGAGCATATTTCAAGATGGCCCCAGTATGTTATAATTTGTAATTCACAGCTTTAAAATGAACAGTACCAAAATGAAAACATGCCATTTCTGGAAAAGTTTCTGAAATCCTCTTCAAATGGTGAGTGGACCATTAGGCTCCGCTGATTTTTTTTTACTGCAAACCAAATCCTCCGTGTTGTTAAACAGCTTGAAGCTGCAAAGGAACACACCAGATGGAGCCCAAAAGAAAGAGAAATAAACCTATTAAAGAAAGGGGAACCCAGTTACTTCCCATCAGGGGAGAAAATAACCATATTTGTTTTCTGCGCAGAATGTCAGCACTTTTGCTGCTGGTTGAGGCATTCTGCTTGCTAATTTAGTAGATAGGGGAATCTTCACCATTGCCCTGAAACCAAAGTATTTCGCTAAAAGCAGCAGCTGTCCTGGTATTCTATAATGAAGATACATATATTAAAAGTGCAATTTAAGCTTTCCCTTAAACTTTCCTCTCTCAACTATGGGCAAGCCCCTCCAACATTTGAGTAGCAACAATAAAGTAATCTGCAGTTGTTGCAAATTTGTTTTGATGCTATACAAAGAGATACTGGTTTGTTGTTACATAGCCACTGAAATAGCAGGAGGTCAGATTGAATATTTGCTGGGATGATAGCATTTTAGGTTTAAATACCAATATTGTCATAAAGTACAATATGTCATACTAGCAAATATATTATCAAGTATAGCAACTATACTATTAACAGTGGACTTTGGGGATAAAGTTTATTGTTGTTTATTATTTCTATCAGCAACTTAGCTTTTTTCCGGCCGGGATGCAGCTGAACTTTAAACCATAGCATTTTTCTAAAAGTTATTTCTTCACCAGGTAAATGGTATTACGGTACCTGTTTATGATAGTTAATCTTTTTGATTTGTGGGGGGTTTATTTTGTCTTTCAGTTTTTTGTTAATAGTGGAAATGGGGGCCTCAGAGAGGCAACCCACTCATATTTCCGCCTTTAAAAAAAAACTAATTTTTACTACTAAAATTTGGCACATTAGCTGCCATTTTGTTTTTATTGCAAAACTTCAGGATGCTGGGAAAAGTCACATAATCTGGGTGTAGCACTGAAATTAATGAAGCAACAAATTATAAATCTGCTTTCTATGTGAAAGCAGATTTCAAGCCAAGGTTTACTCCTGATGATTTTATGGACATATAAATTTAGGTTTTGTGGCAGCCCTGAAGAAATACTTTTTGAACAGCTCAATCTAGCTAACAACCCTGATATTTCCATGCAGTCACCCATGAAAGTACTTTCAAATATAGAATTTAAGCATTAGATGTTTAAAATCAGGGCAGACCACTTTTTGGTTATGTCAAGAATGGATCTTGGAAAAAAAATATTGAAGAAAAAACCCCAAGAAACAACTGTGAAAAAAAGAAAATTTATTTATTTTATTTTTATTTATTTTATTAAATTTTTATACCGCCCTTCTCCCGAAGGACTGAGGGCGGTGTACAGCCAAAGTAAAAACAAAGATATATACAGTTTAAAACAACAATTAAAAAGAGCAAATTTTAAAGGCCGATTATTAAAATTTAAATTAAAAAGTTAAAAAATATTAAAAACCCAATTAAAATACATCACTAATTATGCCAGTCCCGCTTTAATGAATAAATATGTTTTGAGCTCACGACGGAAGGTCCGAAGATCGGGCACTTGACGCAGACCGGGGGGAAGTTCGTTCCAGAGCGTCGATGCTCCCGCAGAGAAGGCCCTACTCCTGGGGGCCGCCAGCCGACACTGTTTGGCGGACGGCACCCTGAGGAGACCCTCTCTGTGCGAGCGTACGGGTCGGTGGGAGGCAAAAGGTAACAGCAGGCGGTCTCGTAAGTACCCGGGTCCTAAGCCATGGAGCGCTTTAAAGATAGTTACCAAAATCTTGAAGCGCACCCGAAAGACCACAGGAAGCCAGTGCAAGCTACGGAGCAGCGATGTCACGTGGAGCCACGAGCGGCTCCCGTTACTACTCGCGCAGCCGCATTCTGGACTAACTGCAGCCTCCGGGTGCACCTCAAGGGCAGCCCCATGTAGAGAGCATTGCAATAATCCAGCCTAGACGTAACCAGAGCGTGAGTGACCGTGCATAAGGCATCCCGATCAAGGAAGGGACGCAACTGGCGAACCAGGCGAACCTGGTAAAAGGCCCTCCTGGCGACGGCCGCCAGGTGTTCATCAAAAGACAGCCGTCCGTCCAGGAGGACACCCAAGTTGCGAACCGCCTCCTTTGGGGCCACTAACTCGCCCCCAACAGTCAGCTGCGGATGCAGCTGACTGTACCGGGATGCCGGCATCCACAGCCACTCCGTCTTGGAGGGATTGAGCTTGAGTCTGTTTCTCCCCATCCAGACCCGTACAGCTTCCAGGCACCGGGACAGCACTTCGACCGCTTCGTTGGGGTGGTCCGGGGTGGAAAAGTACAGCTGAGTATCATCAGCGTACAGATGATAACTCACCCCGAAACCACTGATGACCTCACCCAGCGGCTTCATATAGATGTTGAACAGGGTGGGCGAGAGAATCGACCCCTGAGGCACCCCACAAGTGAGGCGCCTCGAGGACGACCTCTGCCCCCCTGTCAACACCGTCTGCGACCGGTCAGAGAGATAGGAGGAGAACCACCGATAAACGGTGCCCCCCACTCCCAATCCCTCCAACCGGCGCAGCAGGATACCATGGTCGATGGTATCGAAAGCCGCTGAGAGATCTAATAGGACCAAGGCAGAGGAGCAACCTTTGTCCCTGGCCCTCCAGAGGTCATCCACCAACGCGACCAAAGCCGTCACCGTGCTATAACGGGGTGGGAAGCCGGACGGGACCGGGCCCAGATAGACAGTTCCCCCCAGGTGCCGGGGGAGCTGCCATGCACCCACACTCTCAACAACCTTCGCCACAAAGCGAAGGTTGGAGACTGGACGATAATTACTCAAAATAGCTGGGTCCAGGGAAGGCTTCTTGAGGAGAGGTCTCACCACCGCCTCCTTCAAGGCGGGGAAAACCCTTCCATCAAAGAAGCATTTATAATCCCTGAGCCAGCCTCGTGTCACTTCCTGAGCAGCCAGCACTAACCAGGAAGGGCACGGGTCCAGTAAACATGTAGTTGCATGTAACCTCCCAGCAACCTGTCCATGTCCTCGGAGCCACAGAATCAAACTCATCCCAAATAACCTCAACAAGGCGTCTCTGTCGTCCCGGCTGGATCATCGCAATCTTGGTCCAAACTATCCCGAAGCTGAACGATTTTATCGTATAGATAACCGTTAAACTCCTCAGCTCGTCCCTGCAAGGGGTCATCCCGTCCCTCTTGATGGAGGAGGGAACGGGTCACCCGAAACAGGGCGGCCGGGCGGTTATCTGCCGATGCAATGAGGGTGGAAACGTAGAGACGCTTCGCCTCCCTCATTGCCACTAGGTAGGTCCTAGTAAAGGACCTCACTAGTGTCCGATCAGCCTCGGAACAGCTAGACCTCCAAACACTCTCCAGGCGTCTTCTCCGGCGTTTCATCTCTCTCAGCTCCTCGGAAAACCAGGGAGCCAATTGAGATCTACGCCGGGTCAGAGGCCGCAAAGGCGCGACACGGTCCAAAGCCCCAGCCGGCGCCCGTTCCCCGGGCGCAACCAGTTCTTCAGTCGTGCCGTGGGTAAGATCCTCAGGAAGCGCCCAAGCTCCGTCAGGAACCTCTCCGGGTCCATCAGGCGCCTGGGACGGAACCAACGCATTGGCTCCGTCTCCCTGCGGTGGTGAGCGGCGGTCTGAAAGTCTAGGCGAAGAAGAAAATGATCTGACCATGACACCGGTTCTTTCACTAAATCTCCTAAATCCAGATCATTTACCCACTGACCAGAGATAAAAATCAAGTCTAGCGCCTCCCCCAATGTGTGTAGGGCCATCAGTTACTTGAATCAGGTCCAAGGCCGTCATGGAGGCCTGGAACTCCTGAACCACCGTCGACGACAAGCCGGCAGATGGCAGGTTGAAATCCCCCAAGACCAGTAGTCTGGGGATCTCCACCGCCACGCCAGCAAGCACCTCTAGCAGTTCAGGTAGGGCTGTAGTCACGCAGCAAGGAGCCAGGTACGTGATCAACAGCCCCATCTGATTCCGGTGGCCCCACTTCACAAGGAGGGATTCACAGCCAGCTATCTGAGGAACAGTGGACTCCCTCGGCTCCAGACTTTCTTTAATCACAATCGCCACCCCCCCACCCCTACCTTGGGTCCTCGGCTGATGGAATGCACGGAAACCCGGAGGGCACAGTTCGACCAGGGGTACACCCCCTTCTGTGCCCAACCAGGTCTCCGTAATGCCCATAAGGTCCGCGGACTCCCTCTGAATAAGATCACAAATCAGGGGAGCCTTGTTAACCACGGACCGGGCATTGCAAAGCATCAGCCTAAGACCCAAGCTCTGAGGGTCTTGACCATCCGGGGAACGAGTGAGGACTGGGGGGCCGGAGCACGTTAAACGTCGAACACGTGCTCCCAAAGAGCGATACGGCCCCCTGCCTCCGCCATATCTGCCCCTCCCACTCACCGTACAGATGGGATAATGTTCTCCGCTCTGTACAATCCCCTCCCCCCCCGTCTTCGGACCAAGTGAAATAGTGTCGTGAGCCCGCATTGGGACTGGACATACCCTCCCCGACGGGTCACTCCCCCTACCCGTCAATCCCCTCCCCCCCTTTAAAAGCCCCTTATTAAAAAACCTATTAAAAAACCCCCAGAGATTCTTCTTCGAGGCATGCCACCTCTCTGACTCCAGAAGGTAAAAATAAAGTCAAAGAAGATAAAGTATTAGAAAATAGGTTTACCTATCCAATTAAAAGAACAAAATATGGACATAAAAAGTGGATATTGGAAACTGGAATTATAAATAATTATATTACAGAGTGCCAGATGGAAGTGTGCGAAGTTACACAAATGGTATTTATAGAAAAGATTCTAGGTGGAATGATAAATTGAAGGAGTCTGTGGAATAGAAGAAGGCATGTAAGAAAATGTAAAAAATGAGGAAGACATAAGGTACTGCATATATAGAAAAACTATAGTTGCAAAAAAGAATGTAATCGAAAAGGAACAGTTGAGTTTAAAAAGACAATGGAAATGCAGACCAGTCCTGATGGAAACAGATGATTGATGAAATTGGCAAAAAGGAAATGTTCCAAAAATGTGGAAAAATGGTAAGGCTGGAGGTGCTGATTATTAGAGAAATGTTAAGATATGGATTGGGTTTGCTATGGAAGAGCTGTGTAATTTGTTTAATGTGCCTATGAATACAGTATCTGCACAGAGGATTGGAAGGATACTGTTATTGTTCCCCTTCACAAATAGGAAAGCAACAAGAATGAATAGGGGCATTTCAGGGGGATTATTTTGTGAAGTATAATTGGGAAAGGGTTGAAAGAATTCTGAGAGAAAGAATACAAAAGATGATGAGAAAGAAAATTTGGAGTATGCAGTGAGGTTTTATGCTGGGCAGGGCGTGTGCCAAAAGAGTTTTGCTCTTCAGCAAGTTCTTGACAAATGTACGATGGAGAAAAAGTTGGAAAATATATTGTGAATTTGTTGATTTATAGAAGAGAGAAATAAGAAAACATGCGATCCCTAGAATAAAAGGTTTTTTTCTGCAGGGAGTTCACACATTTTAAAAAGGGAGTGTTTTGTCACATTTTTTCCTAGTGAAACAAATATTTCTTTTTATATGATCAACTGCATCCTTCAAAATTGCTTCGTGAGATAAATAAAACATGAAATTTTAGCCTTTTACAGAATATTTCAGAATAGCCAGTTTCCCATTGAAAGGGGTATCTATAAGCCAGGTAACAAATGTGGTTTAAGTCAATACTATGAAGCTCAGTATTAATTATAATTTCAATTTTTATATCTGTATAAACTGGGCATTAAATTAGAGGTACCGTATATACTCGAATATAAGCCGATCCGAGTATAAGCCGAGGTCCCCAATTTTACCCCAAAAACTGGGGTAAACTGGGGACTCGAGTATAAGCCGAGGGTGGGAAATGAGGCACCTACCGGTCGTGAAACCCTCCTCCTCGGCCGAGAAGGCTGGCGGCTCCCGCCCGCCTCTCACTGCACCGGCAGGGCTTCCCCGCGCTAAAGCAAAAGCCCGCCAAGTTCGCGCCGGCCGGTATAATGTGAAAAAAACGAAAAAAAAAAAAACTCGAGTATAAGCCGTATATACTCGAGTATAAGCCGAGGGGACGTTTTTCAGCACAAAAAACGTGCTGAAAAACTCGGCTTATACTCGAGTATATACGGTATGTTCTGCAACCTTCAGAAACTGTAGGTCAGAGATGTATGCCTTTTAATATCTAGTTGCTTTTCAGCAAGGCTTTCATCAAATTAATGACCAAATTGTACTGTTTGTAAAGTTGTAATGAGATAATTAGTAAAGCCAATGACAAACCACGGAGAATGAAATGAACAAGCAATTCAATACAAACCAGATGGATATCTTCAATATATTTCTTATGGTGTCATGCTAAATTGCAGTATTCAGAAAAATCATTTGAACAACAAAAACAAGACTGTCTGTTCCAAATATATGCTAGAATAGATTTGACCAGACAATGTTGACTGAAGAGAAGCATCATAGACTTTTGAGATTAAAACATAATTCTATCCATGTTTATACAATACAGATTCTTCTGTAGTCCTAAAATAAGGCAGTGTCATTTGCAATAATATTTTTAAAAAAATCTGTCATGACCATGTGCAGTTTTATACATTTTTTTAAAAAGCTTTTAAACTTCTGCTTTCTCTTTTTCTAAGAACCTCATCAATTCCACCCAAACAATATTTTAATTGCCTTATTCTCATTTCTCAATCTATTCACTCTTTTGTCATATATTTATTTTGAGTTTGATTCTCATTCATTCTTTCTTTCTACATGGCCAGACCAACTCAGTTTTCTTCTTTCATGCTGATAATTCACTTGTATTCAATCTACCTTCATTCATTACCCATTCATTCTTTAATACATTTCAGGTAGTCCTCAGTGACTACTCATTCAGCAACTGTTGCAACAGTATTGAATGAGTGGTAGTTGTTATGTTTGGGTATTGACGAGGCAGGAGACCAGGTTAGTGACAACAGCTCTTTAATATAGTGTGACCCAGCAAAACTCTGGAGAAAAACCTCTCCTTATATACACTTCAGCCTGAGGCTGCATCCAATCAGAGACGAGATATTTCCCGCCTAAAACTCCCGCCAAAACTTACAGTAATACATTACACTCCTTCCCTCCCAGAAGGCACTTTGCCCATATTTGCATACTACTTCTCTACGTAGTCCTGCAGGTACGTGGGGCGTCTCCTGACTCTCCCGGACCTGCGCAGTTCACTTTCTGGAGTTGAGTCGAGCGTGCCGGAGGGACTTTTCGCCCTCTGAGCTCCTCCTCCCGCCATCCGCCCTGGATTATTCGCCGGCTCGGGCCTGCTGTCCTCTAGAGGGACCGGAGGGTGTCGCTGGACCTCGCCTGACTCAGATAAGTCTCTGTTTGGTTCTTTGCTTACGATTTCTGTTTGTTCTCGGCTCCAGTCAGCTGTGGGGTTAATTAAATCAAAGTCAGGGCTGGTCTCGCCTAATTCCGCCTTATCGCTCACTCTATTTCTTAATTGATCTATGTGGCGCCAGATTCGCCATCGTCTAGCTCCACTAGATAGGATTTAGGGCCCGCTTTGGTCTATGATTCTCCCCTCCTCCAGCTAGGGCCGGCGCTGTAATTCCGAGCCCATACTGTGTCTCCTATGGCTATTTCTCTGAGTTTCTCCGGTTTAGTTCTGAACCCGCCTTGTATGTAGCTTGGGTGCAGCCGGTCTAGTGGGCATCTTAGCTTCGCCCCATTAGCAGCTCGGCTGGGCTGCGCCAGTGGCTACACAGGGGTCCTATGTTGGACAGTTAGGAATGCGCCGATTTGTGACTGCCAATCCCGGGCTACTTCGTGACAGCGCCTCTTTCGCACTCGAACAAATCGTTCAGCAAGGCCATTCGACGCAGGGTGGAACGGCGCTGAGAGGGCATGTCGGATGCCCTCTTCGCCAGGTACCCTTCAAATAGCGCTGCGGTGAACTGTGGATCGTTATCGGACACGATGGTGTCCGTAGCCCATGTGTGGCGAAAAGGTGTTTTAGGGCTGCAGTGACAGCTCCCGCGGTTGTGGATTTCATTAGATGATCTCCAGCCATTTGGAGAATGCATCTACCACAATTAGAAATGTTTGGCCGTGGAATGGGCCGCAAAGTCAATATGTATGCGGGACCAAGGGCCTGGGGTTTCTCCCACTCGAACACTGGGGCCGTGGGAGGTAAGGGTCTGGATTCCTGACAGACTTGGCATCGCCTACCTTGTCACTGATTTCCTGTCCATTTGGGGCCACCAGACATAGCTCCTCGCTAACCCTTCATCCTCACAATTCCTGGGTGACCTCATGCAGGAGTTCCAGGACTTTTTCCTTAGTTTTCGGGGACCACTACCCTATCCCCCAGAGCAGGCACCCCTTGTACAGACAATTCTTTTTCTTTACAAACTCTTTAAAACGCTCGCCGCGCAGCGGGCCATCCCTTGAACCCATCCAATCACAGTTCTTAATACAACGTCCGGTATGAGGCCCGAGCCACTTCCTGAGATGTGGCTGGGCCAGAGTCCAAAGAGTCAATTAGTAGAACGGGTGCGCCGGGTGGGGTCCTCGATTTTCCCTGGCAATGGGCATCTGCTCAGTGCGTCTGCATGCCCCAACTCCTTTCCAGGCCGATGTTGTAGTTTGTAGGAGTAGGCGGCCAGAAAAATAGTCCATCTGGTCAGTCTAGGTGAGAGTGCTACTGGCGTTGGGCGGTCGCCAGCCAGTAACCCCAATAGCGGTCTGTGATCCGTCACAATTTCAAAGTCTCGCCCCAAACGATTCGTGAAATTTCTTCACGCCTGACACTATTAAGTAGAGCCTCCTATCTAGTTGGCTGTAATTTCTTTCAGCCGGGACATCGCTCGTGAGTAGAACGCTATAGGGGCTTCAGTGCCGTTTGGGAGTCTGTGGCTAAGTACAGCTCCTACTCCATAGGGGGATGCATCGCAGACCAGTACTAACGGCAGCCTGCTACTGTACTGGACTAACAGGCTTTCGCTTGATAGCAAGTTTTTGACTGCCTCAAATGCTCTGTTTTCTGTCTTTCCCCAAGACCAAACAGCGTTTTTTCCTAACAACTTGTGCAACGGTTCCGCAACGGTTGCTTTGTTTCTTAAAAATACAGCATAAAAGTTTACCAGACCCAGGAAAGCCTGAAGCTCTGTCTTGTTTTTGGGTGCTGGGGCTCTTTATCGCTTTGACCTTACTCTCGGTGGGGTGAATTCCATTCTTATCTATCCTATATCCCAAAAATTCCACTGACTCGACCCCCACCTGGCATTTTTTTGCTTTAACTGTCAGGCCGGCTGACCGGAAAATGGCCAAAACTTTCCTCAGCCGCTCCCCCAGTTCTTCCAAATTCTTTCCCGATACCAACACGTCATCGAAATAGGGCACGACTCCTGGTAGCCCCTGTAGGAGTCGTTCCATCAGATTTTGGAATAGCCCAGGGGCTACGCTTACCCCAAACTGTAACCGAGTGCATTTAAAGGCACCTCGGTGCGTTACAATGGTCTGGGCTTCAGCTGTGCTAGCATCTACGGGTAGCTGCTGGTACGCTTGTGCCAAGTCTAATTTGGCGAAAACTTGTCCGTGCCTAGTGAGTGCAATAAGTGTTGCACTACTGGAACTGGGTAGGCGCCCTTTTGCAATGCTTTGTTCAAGGTAGCCTTGTAATCAGCGCAAATTCTTATGGACCCGTCTGGTTTTACAGGGGTGACGATTGGCGTCTCCCATTTGGCATGGTCAACTGGCACTAGTATCCCCTGGCTGACTAATTTATCTAACTCTTTGTCAATCTTAGGTTTGAGTGCAAAAGGAACCCTCCTTGCCTTTAACCTAATGGGAGCTATTTGGGGTCTAAATTGAAGGAGATAGGGGTCCCTTGTACTTGCCTAAACGGTCCTCGAATACGCCTGCGAATTCCTCCATTAGGGTGTTTTGCAGGTTGCATCCGGTCCGGTGGACGCCAGTCACCCCATTCCCAACGCCTGAACCAGTCTAGCCCCAGCAAGCTTGGCAAAGTTCCTTCGACTAACGTGATGGGCAGGGTCTTTTCGTATGTCCCAGACTTGACCTCGACGGTCGTTGTCCCTCGAACAGGGATGCGGTTGCCCTGGTAATCCTGCACCCGGAGCCGTTGTTTCTGTAGCTTGCGCTTTGCGATGTGTGGCAAGGCTTTCACAAAAGTGTCCCAGGACATGATTGAGATAGCTGATCCTGTGTCTACTTCCAGTCGGCACGGTACGCCTTCAATTGTCGGGTTTGTGAAGATCTTTTCTTCGGCGCGGTAGCTGCGTGGTCTATGGTAACAGTCATTCGGTTTGACTTCGCGCTCTTTCTTTCCTGGCCAATCGCGGGTCGCCTCGCCGATCTCGCGCTCTGATTGGCTGGTTTGAAATTTCGGCGGGAATGTGGGGTTTGCATCTCTGGCTCAGAGCCGCTCTGATTTGACGATTTGAATTTTCGTCGGAGGAAGGGGTGCTCGGCAGACTTGAGCCAGGTGCCCTTCCTTTCACACCGCCGCAAATGGCGCCCTGAACTTACATCTTTGGCGCTGATGTCGCCCGCAACTTCCGCATTCCTCCGGTCTTCCCTTGTCGATTTTCCGGTGTAGTGGACTTCTTCCTCCTCTTCGCTGGTTGACTCACGATAGGTTTCTTCGTGGTGGACTGTGCTCGGCTTTGCGCCCGCCATCGGCGTGAGTCGCTTTTGTAAGGTGTCTGCTGCATGGTTGGACATCTCATGGGCTCTGGCTTCGTCCAGCGCGTTTGCCAATGTCAGGTTGCTCTTGGCTAGCAACCGCCTCCTCAAACGGATGTCTCTGACCCCCCGTATAAGTTGTTCCAGCAGCTCTTCGTCCAGATCGCGGTACTCGCAATGCTTGGAGGCTTGTCTCAGGGCGGCCACGTAGTCGCTGATAGACTCGCCTTCTTGTTGCCTGCGCTCCCCAAACTCGTACCGTCGAACGTATTTGGACGGGGCTGGTGCGTAGTGATTCTTCAGGAGGGTCTGAAGGGTCTGCCACGATACGGAGTGTAGCGGTGTTGGCTCCGCTAGGGCTTCTGCGACGGCGATGACTGCGGACCCACAGTGGCTTATGAAGTAAGCCCGTTTACGGTTGTCGGAGACTCCCTGTAGCTCGTTGGCCTCCAGGAAACTCTCGAAACGGGTCATGTATATTCCCCATGTCTCCTGGGCAGGGTCAAACGGAGTGGGTGGCGTGTAGCCGGTCATCGCTGCATTCGCCGTCACCTTGCTGGGTTTGAGTCTCGTAGTGAGTTCAGCTCTGTTCTGGTGCTCTGCCTCAAAATCCCATCCTCGTCGCCAATGTTATGTTTGGGTATTGACGAGGCAGGAGACCAGGTTAGTGACAACAGCTCTTTAATATAGTGTGACCCAGCAAAACTCTGGAGAAAAACCTCTCCTTATATACACTTCAGCCTGAGGCTGCATCCAATCAGAGACGAGATATTTCCCGCCTAAAACTCCCGCCAAAACTTACAGTAATACATTACAGTAGTTATGGTTGGTCATCACAGTTCCAGATGTCATAGTGAAATTGGCCAGATTTCTGAGTGTCCAGTGTTCACATGAGCATGATTTGTGACTTTCCCTGTGAGGTCCCCACAAACAAAGTCAATGTCATTGTGAGGTGACATTAACAGCCAACAAGATATTTGCTTAACAACAGTCTGACAACCAAGGACTGCCAGGACTGCTGTATCTAAGCAGTGTGATTATGTGATGTTGTACGCTACAACCATATTGCTTAGTAACAGAAATTTCAGTCCCAATTATTATTGTTAAGCATGGACTACCTGTAATTTTCATACTCCTCACTGCATCATACAAACAATGTAACATTGGCTGCAAATCTTTTGCATTCTTTTAGCCAAAAACATGACAGGCTGTGTGTGTGTGTGTACTTCATACTTATATATTCATACACTCATATCCCCACCCAACAGACCTCTAATCATTACCAAAACATTTCGTACCCATTCATTCAGAAATACATTAAGAACCAAGGAGATGTTTTACATAAAATTATCTACTGTAGCTTGAATGGACCTCAGAGATTATCAGGTTCACTCTCTTGCCATATCCAATGTAAAATCTCTGACTATCTTCCTACAATATCTCTGTATAGAACTGTACATGAGTTCTCTAGAAAAAGAGAACTAATGTAGCAGCCTAAGCCTACGTTCTTATAGTTTTAACTCACTGGTTTCTGGCTCTAACCCCTGGGGCAATAGAAATCAAGTCTACTCCAACTTTTATGTAATAACTCTTCAGATATTTGAAGATGATTATCATATCTTCCCCTAGTTATCCCTTTTCTAAGTTAAATATATCCAGATCCTTTAATTTTTCCACTTAGAGTTTGATTTCTAGATGTACACTACCTGAATTCCATTCCATATTTCTGTAAAACTTTATTTTTTAAAATCCTAATATACAATGCACAACAAACTTCCTTTTCCAGATTCATACATTTCTTAATAACCTGCTAAAGAACAACAACAACAACAACCTGGTTCAGAAAGGCTGCACTACACCTCTCAGGGTTTGCTGATTAAACACAACTGCACTTAATACTCCAATTCTCCAGTATTATTTCACATTGCCACCTTATTCTGCAGAACTGCAGAACAGAAATGTAATTGGAAGGCATTTTAATGGGTGTAGTACAGTGGTGGGTTGCTACTGGTTATCCCCGGTTTGGGAGAACCAGTAGCGGAGATGTTGAAGTGACAGTGAACCGGTTCGCTCCCACCGTCATCTGGGCCCTCCCGCCTACCCCTGCGCTATACCTACCTTTATTCCTTCATTTTTAGCCCAGCTGAAAGGCACGGCAGAGCGGATTGCAATGCCTCAGCTGTTCAGCCATGCGCTTATGCAAAGCCCAAGTTTGATGTGCGTGCGCAAAGCAAGCCGGTGGTAACATCGGTTAGAAACCCACCACTGGTGTATTACTCCATTTTTGATGCATGCCTATGTGAAACGATTCCATTTTTATATTCTATGCAACAATAAGGCCTTAGATTTTTAAAAGCAAACCTCCAGTTGCTCATCTAGCAGCTTAACTGAAAAATATGGTCTCTTTCTTTTCAAAGTACTTTGTAAGGCCAATCACTTGTGCAAGGAGGGGATCCTTGATGAGATCATGTTGATAACTATAGGCAAGAAATAGAAATAATAGCTGTGCTTCAATAAGCTTGGATGATCCTCCTATGAATGGATCTGAGCATAGACCTGCCTGGAAAAGATGCCTACATTTATAGGAATCATCTGGGTAGCATCTTCAGCTGCCTTTGATGATGGGGGGGGGGGAGGGAAGGAGGGGCTCCCACCTGCTCCAGTAGTGTAAGATTCTGTCCTGCATTTATAGTCCTCTACTGAGCACTGCTATGTCTCCTTTATTGCCTTGCTTCTCAGTATTTCCTGTCTATCTTATAATGTGCAGTTAAAGTTATTCTTTTGTTTTCCTTTGTTCAATAAATCTGTCAGCTTCTACTTGATTTGTGTGAATCCATGGACTGCCTGCTCACATTTTTCTGTAGGAAAATACGGGGGAGTCAGAATAGCATTTTTCCAGTCACTGGGCACAGATGCAGCACAAACTTTAAACAAATAATAACTTCATAATCAGGCACACCTACATTACTCCTGTGATATCATCAGGTCCTGTATCTTACTGTTTTTCAACAATGTCATACGTAATATGCTTACTTTTTATTACTGTGAACCAGTGGTGAAATCCAATTTTTTTTTTACTACCAGTTCTGTGGGCGTGACTTGGTGGGCGTGGCAGGGAAAGGATACTGCAAAATCTCCATTCCCACCCCACTCCAGGGGAAGGGTACTGCAAAATCACCATTCCCTCCCCACTCCTGAGGGAAGGATACTGCAAAATCTCCATTCCCACCCCACTCTGGGGCCAGCCAGAGGTGGTATTTGCCGGTTCTCCGAACTGCTCAAAATTTCCGCTGCCGGTTCTCCAGAACCTGTCAGAACCTGCTGGATTTCCCCCCTGCTGTGAACCCCAATATTAATAGCATTCCTTTCAATTCAATTCAACACTTGGACATATGATTGCCTCTTCCATACAGACTTCCAAAATTTTATTCCATAATCTCTTCATTTTAGTTTCATCCCCAAACATTTCATTGCTTTATTTTTTCAATTCCATTCAATTTCTTTAGCCTTCTTCACCCATAACCCAAACTAACATTTATTTCCATCAAAATCATCTCCATTTCCTCTGCTCTTTTAATTAAATCAAACTAGACCAATAAAGGAGAAATAAAATGGACTAACAAAGAAAGAGACAGAAAGATAACATCTAAAATTAAAGTTTAAGGGAAATCAAAATCTGCACGGAACAGAGGATGAATCCAGCAGAAAAACAAGGCAGCAGGCTATAAGAAGGTTCAAATTATAAGTATAAAAAGAGCTAGAAGCAGGAAGCAGAAACAGTCATCTTAAGCAGAGACACAAATAAATAGTAAGACAAGACAGAAAACCTTATAAGAACATAAGCTGCTGCAAAATTAATGAGCTGGAGGCTAAAGTCTTGGGTAGAAACTCTCTGGAGCCTCATTTATGAATGGGGGGTAATCAATATATATTGAGTAGGTCAGAGATCTCAAGTTGGGCAACTTTGGTACTCTCCAGTGAATATTTTTTTATATATGATGCCATAGTAGATGCCATAGTTTAAATAAAGATTGCAATAAATCTGTATTTTACAGAAGGCACACGGTTCAACTGATCGAAGTACAGAAAACTAAAGCCAGCTGTGATATACAGTGAAATAACCTTCCTGTGACACATTTGTTTGGACTAGAGCAGTGGTGAAATCCAATTTTTTTTCTCTGAATTACTCAAAATTTCAGCTACCGATTCTCTAGAACCTGCTGGATTACACCCCTGGACTAGAGGATTCTTTACAATTTCAGGTGACAACTGTTGCTGAATGAAATGATTAGTACGTTGCTGTATCAAATGCTTATTCTTTTTTTAAATGCATGATAAGTGATCAATCATGTGAATAATTCCATTTATTTTCTGACAGAGGAAAGAATTTCAGAGAGCAGCGTAGGATGTTTGCATTGTCACTGACATCATGACAGATCTCCTGAACAGCAGACATACATACTTGCATTGTGATATTCTGATTCATTTGAGGGAATAACAAGTAGTTTTAAAGCCAGAATGTATAGTATGGTTGTTACACTAAAGGAATATTCATGTGTTGAAAAGGACAAATTAAAGTTTCCCTGTCCACTCATATCTGACTCTAGGGGCAAAGCTCATCTCTGATTCATAGCCAAAGAGCCAGCATTGTCCAAAAATGCGTCTGCGATCATGTGGCTTGCATGACTATACGCCAAAATGCACAGAACGCTTTTTCACCGAAGTGGTACCTATTTTTCTACTTGCATTTGCATGCTTTTGAAAGTTCTAAGTTGGTAGGATCAACTGCTGAACATTCATTTAATCAGAATCTGTTTCTGAGTAAAAATTGGTCAATGGATGGATGGGTGAATGGAGAGAGATTACAGTTTATCTATTGGGTAAATGGAGAGAGATTACAGTTCATATGTTAGCTGCACTAATTTTTATTTTGTCAACATTTTAAATATTTGGTACAAGTCATCAGCAGACTTGAAAAAGAAATCATTCGCTCCTGCTCAACTTCTCACTCTTTCACATTTTCTCTTCTTGATTCTGCATTTGGTCAAGGCTGTTCAGGAGAGGATGAATGTTTGGGTCTGGGAAGTTACTAATTCTTCTTTGGGGGAGGGGGCAGTCCTGCTGGCTCTTAAGGAGGCATTGGTGCTTTAATTTATTTATTTATTTATTTATTTAATCAAATTTTTATACCGCCCTATCTCCTGAAGGACTCAGGGCGGTTTACAGCTCGATAAAAATCCAAATATAATACAAGGTAAAAACACTAAATTAAAAAACTTATTTAAATAGGCCGAAATTTAAAATTACAATTAAAATGATACAAACCCCATTAAAATTAAATTTGAAATAAAATTCTAGTCCAGTCCTGCACAAATAAATAGATGTGTTTTAAGCTCGTGGCAGAAGGTTCGAAGGTCAGGAAGTTGGCAGAGTCCTGGGGGAAGTTCATTCCAGAGGGTGGGAGCCCCCACAGAGAAGGCCCTTCCCCTGGGTGTAGCCAGTCGGCACTGCCTGGCGGACGGCACCCTAAGGAGTCCCTCCCTGTGAGAGCGCACGGGTCGGTGGGAGGCAATCGGTGGCAGTAGATGGTCCCGTAAGTAGCCCGGCCCTAAGCCATGGAGCGCTTTGAAGATGGTTACCAAAACCTTGAAGCGCACCCGGAAGGCCACAGGCAGCCAGTGCAGTCTGCGCAGGAGTGGTGTCACATGGGAGCCACGAGGGGCTCCCTCTATCACCCGCGCAGCCGCATTCTGGACTAACTGGAGCCTCCGGGTGCTCCTCAAGGGAAGCCCCATGTAGAGAGCATTGCAGTAATCCAGGCGAGATGTCACGAGAGCATGAGTGACCGTGCATAGGGCATCCCGGTCCAGGAAGGGGCGCAACTGGCGAACCAGGCGAACCTGGTAAAAGGCTCTCCTGGAAACGGCCATCAAATGGTCTTCAAAAGACAGCCGTCCATCCAGGAGAACATCCAAGTTGTGCACCCTTTCCATTGGGGCCAATGACTCGCCCCCAGCAGTCAGCCACAATTGCAGCTGACTGTACCGGGGTGCCGGCATCCACAGCCACTCTGTCTTGGAGGGATTGAGCTTGAGCCTGTTTCTCCCCATCCAGACCCGTACGGCCTCCAGGCACTGGGACAGCACTTCGACAGCTTCGTTGGGTTGGCCCGGTGTGGAAAAGTACAGCTGAGTATCATCAGCGTACAGTTGGTAACTCACACCGAAACCACTGATGATCTCACCCAGCGGCTTCATATAGATGTTGAACATGAGAGGCGCGAGAATCGACCTCTGTGGCACCCCACAAGTGAGGTGCTTCGGGGTCAACCTCTGCCCTCCCGTCAACATTGCGACCGGTCAGAGAGGTAGGAGGAGAACCACCGATAAACGGTGCCTCCCACTCCCAATCCCTCCAACCGGTGCAGCAGGATACCATGGTCGATGGTATCAAAAGCCGCTGAGAGGTCTAATAGGACCAAGGCAGAGGAACAACCCCTATCCCTCGCCCTCCAGAGATCATCAACCAACGCGACCAAAGCCGTCTCCGTGCTGTATCCGGGCCGAAAGCCGGACTGGAACGGGTCTAGATAGACAGTTTCATCCAGGTACTGGGGTAATTGACATGCCACCACACTCTCTACAACCTTCGCCACAAAGCGAAGGTTGGAGACCGGACGATAATTACCTAAAACAGCTGGGTCCAGGGAAGGCTTCTTGAGGAGAGGTCTCACCAATGCCTCTTTCAAGGCGGCAGGGAAGACCCGCTCCAGCAAAGAAGCATTCGTAATCCCCTGGAGCCAGCCTCGTGTCACCTCCTGTGTGGCCAGCACCAACCAGGAGGGGGACGGGTCCAGTAAACATGTGGTGGCATTCAACTTCCCCAATAACCTGTCCATGTCCTCGGGAGCCACAGGGTCAAACTCATCCCAAACAGTCTCAACAAGAAAGCTCTCCGACCTCTCACCTGGATCCACCCAATTTTGATCCAAGCCCTCCCGAAGCTGAACTATTTTATCGTATAGATAACCACTAAACTCCTCGGCACGTCCCTGCAATGGGTCATCCCGCTCCCCCTGTTGAAGGAGAGAGCGAGTCACCCGAAACAAGGTGGCCGGGCAGTTATCTGCCGACGCAATGAGGGAGGAGACGTAAGAATGCCTCGCTTCCCTCAGTGCCACTAGGTAGGTCCTATTATATGACCTAACTAGTGTCCGATCAGCCTCGGAACGACTGGACCTCCAGGAACTCTCTAGGCATCTTCCCCGGTGTTTCATCTCCCTCAGCCCCTCGGAGAACCAAGGGGCTGGTTGAGACCTGCACCGGGTCAGAGGCCGCAAAGGCACAACACGGTCTAGAGCCCCAGCCGCGGCAAGTTCCCAAGCCGCGACTAGTTCTTCAGCCGAGCCGTGAGGCAGACCCTCAGGAAACGGCCCAAGCTCCATCCGGAACCTCTCCGGATCCATCAGGCACCTGGGGCGGAACCATCGTGTTGGTTCCGTCTCCCTGCGGTGTTGAGCGGTGGTCTGAAAGTCTAGACAAAGGAGAGAGTGATCTGACCATGACAAAGGTTCAGTGACTAAATCTCTCAAGTCCAGATCCTTCAACCACTGTCCAGAGATAAAAATCAGATCCAGCATGCCTCCCCCTATGTGAGTAGGGCCATCAACTACTTGAGTCAGATCCAAGGCCGTCATGGAAGCCATGAACTCCTGAGCTACTGTCGATGACATGCCGGCCGATGGCAAGTTAAAGTCCCCCATGACCATAAGTCTGGGGGTCTCAACTGCCACTCCAGCAAGCACCTCCAGAAGCTCGGGCAGGGCTGCTGTCACGCAGCAAGGAGCCAGGTACGTGATCAGCAAGCCCATCTGACACCTATGACCCCACCTCAGAAAGAGGGATTCACAGCCGGCAATCTGAGGCACAGTGGTCTCCCTCGGCTCTAGACTTTCTTTAATAACAACCTCTACCCCCCCACCCCTACCTTGGGCCCTCAGTCGATGAAATGCTCGGAAACCCAATGGGCACATTTCAACAAGGGGCACGTGCCCCTCTGTGCCCAACCAGGTTTCCGTAACGCCCATAAGGTCCGCGGCATCCCCCTGAATAAGATCACAAATTAGGGGGGCCTTATTGGCCACGGACCGTGCGTTGCACAGCATCAACCAGAGGCCCAGGCTCTGAGGGTCTTGACCATCCGGGGAACGGGAAAAGTCTGAGGGATCGGGGCGCGTGATCGCCTTCAAAGATCGAGCACGCACCCCCAGAGAACGATACGAGCCCTCACTTCCGCCATATCTGCCCCTCCCACTTACCGTACAAATAGGATCACCCTCACTAAAAGGAACGGAATTCCCCCCCATAACCTTCGAACCTATTAAATAACTGCCGCAAGCACATGCAGGAACTGCCCCCCCCGACGGGTTCCCCCCAGCACCCGCCCTAACCCTCCCTCCCCTTAAAAATTCCCTCTCTAAAAATCCCCAAAGGCTCTTTCTCGACGCATGCCACCTCTGTGGGTCCCAAGACCCGTCATTGAGGCCGGCCCTTGGTAATGAAGCGGGCCATTCCTGCGAGGTGGGGGCACCTTGCAGGTGCAAGAGTTCACAAGACGAATAGTGCATAACGACTGAAGATAAAAAGATAAAAATCAGCGATAAAAAGGCTCCATCTCCGAATGGCAGAAATGTTAAAATATGATGGTAATCCAGAATAAGGACGGGCATAGAATGGAAAACAAAAAGGACAGTCTAGCTGGTAATCTATCCAAAGCCTCGTCCAAACATCATAGAGCAGGGGGTGGGGGTGCTTCGGTCGCGAAATATGTCCTCCTCTGTCCCCAAGCAAGTCTCCTACCTACTCCCAAATAGTCCAAACAGGACCAACAACGGCCATAAAGATCCCAAAAGGCCACGGAGAGGCATAGATGGTACTGCAATAGTCGCGGGATGACTAAACGGGGACAAATCGGGAATACCTCCGTCGCCTCCCCGCAGTCCTCCAACATCCGCCTCCAAAAATGGCCAGAAGATACCGTCCAGGGGGTCACCTCCATCTCTATCACCCCCCTAGTAAATCCAACCATTTCGGGAGCCAGATCTCTCCAAACCTCTCCCTCCAAGAGGCCAGGCCTATCCAAAGGGCTGAACCTCTCCGAGAGGCCGGAGGATGTGAAGGAGGCCAAGTTCGTAAACTGGCAGTAGGAAAAAAGCCGGAAAAGCCAAAACATAATGGCAGATGAATCAAATCAATGGCAGATGAATCAAATAGGATATCTCCGCTATAGTCCAGATTGTCCTAAATCGTCCCAAATCGTAGCAGGGAAAAGCCAAAACATAGTGGCAGATGAATCAGATAGGATATCTCCGCTATAGTCCAGATCGTCCCAAATTGTCCCAAATCGTAGGAGGGAACCCAATTGTTTTGATTGTTTTTTATTATCGTTTACCATGAGAGTTACTGGTTTGAGATGAGCGGCTATATAAACTGAATGAATGACAGCATGGGTGGATGCATAAAATACTTCTAAAAAGTTTTTTTTTTTTTAAAAAAAATGCATTCTCTGTTTGCTTTTCTTAGTCTGTGAAAATGAGATACCAAATGGAGTATAAAATTTAATACTTTTTCTTAAAGTGTTCTACAAGGACAAGTAGCAGTAGTTTAAAACAAAAGACAGGATTCCCCAAATTTGATTTTAATTCCCTTGGGAAAAGAAAATGGCTTGTAACAGAGTTTGTTGTGCAGTTTAATTCAAGTATCTTCCGCTGGGATTCTGGGGATGTTTTCTACTCACTTATTATATAACATTTGTAAATTGGTCCTATGCATTGTCAGCATGTAGCGTGAAAGGGATACAGAGCTGTAAATATCTTATTAGCCATCAAAACAAAAATATGTTTTCAAATCTCTAGTTGCCTTTTTACAAGGAAACACATAATTCCTCTAAAAATCTAATCAAACAATTAAACAGTTACATTTTCAACAGCTATTTAGGTGAAATTATATACCATGAAAATCCAGGAATTTATAAATTTTATCTTTTTTTTTTCATTTATATCATTGAATTATTTTTATGTATTTATAAATAAAGCACTTTGGTTGTTGAATTACTGCTTTATGGTAACTAGTCAGCTACAAATAAATACAACAGAATATTGTAGAAGAGGAAACTGCAGCTTTCTGTCACAAATGCATTTTCAATTGCATGTTGAATGTATGAGCATAATTGTCCTAAACATAATAATACATAGCCTATAGCCCATAGGTTGTATATGACAGACACCTAAAACGTTAAATGTCTATATGTTTCATGCACTTTGCTAGACATGTGAAAAAATATTTCAAGTGATGCAAGAATTCACCCAAACTCCTTCACCCAAACTGAATTGTGTAATTCTTCCAGTTACTTTTGCTACTCTTCTTTACTGCTTTCCTGTTGAACAACAGTGGTGGGTTGGGCAAACCAGTAGTGGTGGCAGGAGGCTCCGCCCACATGAGCAAACCGGTAGCGACAGAATTTGGAACCCACCCCTGTTGAACAAGTAGCAATAGCATTTAGGCTTACATACCGCTCCACAGTGCTTTACAGCACTCTCTGGGTGGTTTACAATGTAAATATTATTTGACTATTGCCCTCAACAATCTGGCTCCTCATCTGACCTTGGAAGGCTGGAAAGGCTGAGTCAAACCTTGAGCCCTATTAGGATCAAACTCCAGGTTGTAACCATAGTTAGCTTGCAATACTGTACTTTAACCACTGTGCCACCAGGGCTCCTTTTATAAAGGTACTGTCAGCTTTGGAACCATTTCCCCCCTTGGCACTTCAGAGAAATTCTTTCTCTTGAGAACCAAGAATTTTCCCACCAGGTGCAAGGAGGTGGGGTCTGAGACTGACTGACCCTTGGACTGTGACCTGATTGGACCATGTGATGGACTGCATGGGCAGGGGAGGGAAAACTCTACTTTTAATTAGAGGGAAACCCAGAGTCTGGTTTCCCCAGATGCGCCAATATGATGTGCCTAATAAATCTATACTTTGAGGTACGTGCCTGCCTTGGAATTCTGATTCTGTTGGGTTTGTTACTTGGAACCCTGACAGCTACATTATAAAATGTTCTTGAGGATAAGGATCCTTGTTTGGGAACATATAACTAATGCTTTAGAGAGCTAGGACAGTAATGGAATCCTTCACTAACAATATCACTGATAATGAGTACAGATAGCCCTTGACTTACGGGCATTCGTTCATTTTTGAATTTAGGGTTTGAAGTTACGATGGTACTGAAAAAATAGATTTACACGTTCCAAGTTATATGCAGTCAAAATTTGGGTATTGTCAGCCTGGCCATACTTATGACTGCAGAGGTGCTTCAAGTCACCACCTTCATCTATCTCCCCTCATCTATGTCCTTTTGACTTTCCTGCACCCTGCCTTGCAGGATAGCAAGCTGCTCCACAATTACACAGCTCTGGGTTTGGTTGCCAGGCCCTGGGAAACCTCATCCAGCCCAGCCCAGCCCAGCCCAGCCCAGCCCAGCCCAGCCCAGCCCAGCCCAGCCCAGCCCAGCCCAGCCCAGCCCAGCAAGCATTCATGTGCCCAGCTGCCTTCTCTCTCAGTTCCCTGCATGGACCTTTCACCTTTTGTGCCCAGCTGCTATGGCCAAAGCAGAAGCATGTCACTCTCTTCGCCTATCTCCTGGCTGGTGGATGGAAATGAGTTTTGCAAATCGGTCTCAGGGTTAAGTTTTCTTGACTATTTGCCAGCTCTGTGCACAGTGAGAATAAGAAGCTTCTAGGAGTAAGCAGACGGCTACATAACAGAACAGATTTGTTAAGCAGTAGAGCTTGTTGAACTGTTGTTTTTAGAGGTGTTGGAAAAGATTCTGCTTGGAACATCTCCGCAGGAAAGCAGCTCACATACACTCAGGATGGGTTCTGGTGTTATCAGAAAGGATACGTGAGCAATAAATAGCATGGGTGGTGCATTCTGTCCAAAGGAAGGAGGTACAAGTTTTGCCAGCCTCTCAGTGGGAAAGACTGCAATACACAAAACAATTATTTGCAAAATACAGTAAGGCAGATAAGCCTGCCTTGAAGGAGAAACAGGTGGCTGTGTTTAATTTATGTTTGCAAGCTGCTTAGGAGGTCTGGGAGAGATGCAAGCAAGACTGAAGTGTACAGAGATAGAGATAGAGGAAAGCTCAGGAAAATAAACAGGGTAATTAGAAACAATAGTGGATAAGAGCATTCTTAGAAGAAAAAAGGATCAGCAGTTAAAAGGTTTTCAAAAAAGAAAACAATCTGTTGGAAAAGGGCAGGTAGATGGAATAATAGCAAAAAGCAAATTATGTGTTTAACAGATTGCTGAGTGTTGCTAACACTAGCTTCAAAGCAAAAATGTTCCCGCTGTCCAATGATACAGCAATTAAATAATCAGTCTAGAAAATCTTCTTTACATGCTACGGGCTTAAAAATAGATGATTATGATTTCTGGAAGGAAACTGATTATCCCCAGACAGTCCAATGTGCACTTTATCTAGCAAAATGATAAATGCTATCATTTAAGCCTAGTATAAATATATGCAAAATTGCCCAATCATGTCACAGAAGGACAACCTTGAGGACATTCCACAACTACTGCTACTAAAAGTTTCTCCACATGAAACTCAGTAGATAGCTTGAAAAGTCCTTACAGTTTCCTAAGAAGGACTCGTAAGACATGCTACTCAGCAAAAATAGCTCTCTTGGATTTACGGGAAGCAGGAATAATAATTCCCCCCCTTACATGACATTATAATGCATTTAGTTAATGTGAGGGCTAATATTACATGTAGCTGGTGCAAAGGAAGAGAGAGCTTTCAGTATCCTTATAGATTTGGAACCTTGTGAAGATAACACATATTTGAAGATGCTTTTGAATGCAACAATCCCATATGGGGGCTGCAATATTGAAGAGCCGGTGTGGAGTTCCTCAGAGGATTAGTCATAGAACTAAGAAGAACATAAAATTATGTGAGAATCAGAAATTCTTTGCTTCTTACATAAACAGACTTCCAGAAAGTGAACAGTAAATTATTGGAAACATTCAAGAAGTTGCAAGTCTGGTTTTATTATGTTTACTTAAGTTACCACAGGAATTAATAAAGATGTTTGAATATTGTAAGGATATTCTATAGTACGGGTGTCAAACTCATGGCCTGTGGGCCGGATGTGTCCCGTAGTGGTCACACCGACCCCCAGTTTAGCAAAAGGGAAAAAAAAGTCACGATACGTCATGTGACATGAGTTTGACACCCCTGTTCTACAGTATGGAAGATGACTTGGGTGTTATTTCAGGTTATGGATTCATAAATACTGGTCAAGTATGACAAAAACTATGAAGTACATATTACAGTAGAAAGAATATAAAAGTAGAATGCATGATGAAGCTAATTCAGCTACTTGTTTAGCATACTTTTGTGTCATTCAGATATCTATTAAAGATTTATTTAGTAGTCTTGATATAGAAATATAGTGCATTTTATTGGGTAGAAGCTATGTCATGCAAAACTACTATTGGGGTCTATTGGTACAATTTTGTCTATTTTATTTTTGTAATAAATAAAAATGAAAAATACTTTTTTTGACTCAGAGAACTGTATTAAAATAAGTTCTGTTAAGACTACAGAAAATATCCCGGGGAATTTCAGTACTTGCTTCAAAACTATTTTTGAAGTGACTATTATCTGAAACAGAATAACACAAGGGGAATTTTTAAGATGCCACTCATAAGAAAAAGAAAAGAAACGTAGTAGATGCATTGCTTATTTTGCTAAATAAACACTAGCATTATGGCACTCTTGTTATTGTTACTATAAGACTCAGAAAGATAACAGTGCAGAAAGAGAATTTCACTTCCTTTTCAATCCTAGAATATTCCTTTCACTAAAACATTTTAACTTGCAAATTCCATGAATCAAACCCTGTATTAGTCCCGAAGGGAAAAAAATAAAAGTACATATTTATCTGTAAAACATCAGCAGCAAAATTCTAGTGTGAAGGACTTTAAACTTTTCACAACATGTTTAATTTAACTTGTGCAAAGAGTAAAAAAACCCATGTTGGACAGCAGAGTTATGGAAAGGTATTTTGAATGAATGTTTTTTTATAACCTAGATGTAGCCATATTTCCTTTTATTTTTATTTTTTTTATTTTTTTTATTTGCATTTATATCCCGCCCTTCTCTGAAGACTCAGGGTGGCTTACACTATGCCAAGCAATAGTCTTCATCCATTTGTATATTATATACAAAGTCAACATTGCCCCCAACAATCTGGGTCCTCATTTTACCTACCTTATAAAGGATGGAAGGCTGAGTCAACCTTGGGCCTGGTGGGACTTGAACCTGCAGTAATTGCAAGCAGCTGCTGTTAATAACAGACTGTCTTAGCAGTCTGAGCCACCAGAGGCCCAAGGTTGTGTAATATTGCTTTAGAAAGAACAGTGTGATGAATATCTGTGGATATAAGCCTCTGTTCTGGACATAGATACTCAGTAATATCAACATAAAACGGAAGTACTTTTATGGTTTGTTTAGACTTTCAAACAGTTTTCTTCATTCTACAGACCACATTGTGGGATAGATGTAAATAACTCGGATTAGAGTTAATGTCCAGGTTTTTTGCCTTATGGTACATTCTCTGCTCCATGCAGCATATTGCTCCCATTAATGATAATGGTGTTTTGATAGCTGAAAGTGTAAGAGACCTGCAAGCTCCAGTAATAAAAGTCAAGGAACATAATGAAAAAGTGGATATAAATTAAAAATAAAGACTAAGTTAATGATAACAAGCTGGGCAACCAGTAGTAGATCCAGCAATGAAGATACTAAACTGGTAGATAGATTTTGCCTTTTAGGATCAACCATCAACACTATTGCATTCAGTTTTGGTCGCCACGATGTAAAAAAGATGTTGAGATTCTAGAAAGAGTGCAGAGAAGAGCAACAAAGATGATTAGGGGACTGGAGGCTAAAACATATGAAGAATGGTTTCAGGAACTCGGTATGCCTAGTTTAACGAAAAGAAGGACTAGGGGAGACATGATAGCAGTGTTCCAATATCTCAGGGGTTTCCACAAAGAAGAGAGAGTCAAACTGTTCTCCAAAGCACCTGAAGGTACAACAAGAAGCAATGGGTGGAAACTAATCAAGGAGAGAAGCAACTTAGAACTAATGAGAAATGTCCTGACAGTTAGAACAATTAACCAGTGGAACAACTTGCCTGCAGAAGTTGTGAATGCTCCAACACTGGAAATTTTTAAGAAAATGTTGGATAACCATTTGTCTGAAATGGTGTAGGGTTTCCTGCCTGGGCAGGGGGTTGGACTAGAAGACCTCCAAGGTCCCTTCCAACTCTGTTGTTGTTGTTGTTGTTGTTGTTGTTATTATTATTATTTTATTTACACAAAATGACAGTATACACAGAAAACGAGATAACTATGCTGGATTTTGTATCACAGATCACTAGTCGAACACTTCCCAAGCGTTTAGGACTGCATGATATATCGGCGAATTATGCAAGCAGATCCCAGTAAGGTGGCCTTCTGCAGCTGACCAATGGTGATCTTGTCAGCGCCAATTGCTTTTAAGTGCTTGCCTAGGTTGTTGTTGTTGTTATTATTATTATTATTACTACTACAGAAACTATTATTATTATTACTACAGAAACTACAGAAACAAGCAGTCACGAAAGACACCACAGACTAGCACATCTCAGTATGGCCATGGAAAAGATATATACAGATGCCATGAAGCATTTATACCTACAAAGGTCAGAATAGTGCAACCAATGTTATTTTCCATGACACTCTATGGAAGTGAAAGGTTGACCTTCAAGAAGCTGGATAGAAAGAATATTGATGCTTCTGGAAAATGAATCAATGGATCATTGGACAGATAAACTCAGAACTCTCACTCAAAAGTCATGACATGGCTAAATTATCATACTTTGAACACATTATGGAAAGTCCTGGTTCTCTCTAATGCTGGCAAAAGTGGATCAACTCAATTACAGAGTTGTTTGTGCACCACTGAAAAATTTGGAAGACATTGAGAAAATCTTACCATGTGGTCTCTGAGTTGACACCAACCTGATGTCAACATTGGCACATAAGCAATTAATAGTAGAATTGCGTCAGAATCAGTCACTTTCAACTTATGATAAAGTGAAGGAATTCTTAAACTATGTTAACAAAGCATGACTTAAGCACCTATATTTTGTAGGAAATAGTAATTCTATACAAGTGATAGTAAGTCAGCAGACAATTTAATGATCCTAAAAGCATAAAAAATCCCTGTCTGCCAGTAGTTCAAGCTATACATGTAAACAAGTGTTAATATAGATAGTGCTTATTTCTATAATGCACATCTATGAATGCTACAGGAGGAAAAAATGCAAAGATAGGTAAAGAAAAACTGAAAATTAAACAAATTAAATGTACCACTGCTGATGTATCAGTGAAAGCTGCTGATTGCTGTTGCTGGTGTTATTACTGCTATTATTTAAAAGCATTGTCATTATTTCAAAAATAAATTCATTTCCCAAATTTTAAGTTATAAAAGTGAAATTTATGTATTTTTTCTAATGCATTCTTCATCATGACTGTACATACAGAGTTTCCAGCTTTGACCAAAATTAGTATGTCTTTAATAGTATATGTTATGTATTAACAGTTGTGCCTTTAAATATTTGAGCGGGAAATCAGCACGTTGCTGATTGGACGAAGCCTCCAGCAGAACTGTATAAAAGGAGAGGTTTTTGCCCCTGCCTGTCGCTGGGTTCACCCTATATTAAAGAGCTGTTGTCACTACCCTGGTCTCCAGCCTCGTTACTTCCCGAACTTAACATTGGCGACGAGGGTGGGATCTCGAGGCTAAGGAGAACCAGAACCGAGCTGAAGCACGCTAGTCCCGAACCCAGCAAACTCAGGGCAGAAACGCGGAAATGGCAAACACGCCACCCGCACTGCATAACCCGGCAAGGAGAAATGGGAACATATATGACCCGCTTCAAAGCTTTCTAGAAGCCAACGAACTACAGGGGATCCCTGATAACCGCAAGCGGGCTTACTTCCTAAGCCATTGCGGGCCGGAGGTAATCGAGATTGCGGAAGCCCTGGCAGAGCCAACGCCGATACAATCGGTATCGTGGCCGACTCTGCAGACTTTGCTGAAGAACCATTTCGCACCGACGCCGTCCAAATACGTGCAGCGGTTTGAATTCGGAGAACGTAGACAGATGGAGGGCGAGTCCATCGGTGACTACATGGCCGCTTTAAGAAGAGCGTCCAAGGACTGCGGATACCGAGACTTAGGCGAAGTGCTACTCGTGCAACTCATCCGAGGTCAAGGACACCCGCCAACGGCGACGACTGCTAGCCAGGAGCAACCTGACACTAGCCACCGCTCTGGACGAGGCCAGAGCACACGAAATGTCTACTAAAGCAGCAGAGACTCTGCAAAAGCCTCTTCAATCCAAGACGAGCGCAAAGCCAACGCCAGTACACCAGGAGGAGATTCAGTCCGAATCAAGGTGAGGCGAGGATGAGGAAGGGTCTGCCGGACCGAAACGCGACACTGAGGACCGTGACGAGCGGAAGCTGCGGAGGGCAGCATCAGCGCCAACGCTGCAGGTTTAAAGACGCAACATGCCGGCGGTGTGGGAAGAAAGGACACTTAGCTCAGGTTTGCAGAGCGGCCCAACCTTCCGCCGAAAATTCAAATCGGCCAATCAAAGCGGAACCGGAAAGGCGGCCCGATTGGTTCAAACAAGAAAGGCGCGAAGTCTAACCAAACGACTGTCATTATAGGCGCGCCTCAACCAAAGTGGAAAAGAAGATTTTCACAAAGCCCAAGATCGAGGGAGTACGGTGCAGGCTTGAAGTGGACACGGATCAGCGATCACCATCATGTCCTGGGACACCCTGGCGAAGTCGCTGCCGTCCGTCGCGGCGCCATCTGCAAGCACAGCGGCTACGAGTGCACGACTACCAGGGAATCGCATCCTGTTCGAGGACCACCTCCGTCCGAGTCGAGTACGGCCCTCACAAAAGACCCTGCCCATCACGATCGTCGAAGGAACTCTGCCCAGTCTGTTGGGACTAGACTGGTTTCGTGCCCTGGGCATGGGAGTGACTGGCATCTACAGAAGTGACTGCAATTTGAAAGACATTCTCTTTAACGAGTTCAAGATGTCTTCAAGGACTGCCTGGGCAAGTACAAGGGACCCCTATTTCCTTCAACTTAGACCCCAGGTAGCCCCCATTAGGCTTAAGGCGAGGAGAGTCCTTTGCCCTAAAACCAAAATTGATAAGGAGCTGGACAAGCTCATAAATCAGGGGTTTTGGTGCCAGTCGATCACGCAAAGTGGGAGACGCCAATCGTCACCCCATCAAATCGGACGGGTCAATTAGAATTTGCGCTGACTACAAGGCGACGCTTAACAAAGCCTTACAGAAAAGCGCTGCACGGTTCCCGTGGTGCAACATTTATTGCACTCCTTGGGGCAAGGGCAAGTCTTTGCAAAGTTAGACTTGGCCCAAGCCTACCAACAACTGCCAGTAGACGCCCGCACAGCGAAGCCCAAACGATTGTGACGCACAGGGGGCATTCAAGTGCACCCGATTGCAATTTGGGGTTAGTGTGGCACCAGGGCTGTTCCAAAACCTGATGGAACGACTACTGCAAGGGCTCCCAGGGTAGTTCCTACTGATGATGTCCTAATTTCAGGGGAAAACATGGAGGAATTGGGGGAGCGGTTAAGAAAGGTCTTGAGCATTTTCCGGACAGCCGGATTAAAAGTCAAGACAAATAAATGTCAGATAGGGGTCGAATCGGTCGATTTCTTGGGCTACCGGATAGACAAGAAAGGAATTCACCCTACTGAGAGCAAAGTTAAGGCAATTAGGAAGGCTCCAGCGCCCAAAAACAAAGCAGAGCTGCAGGCATTCCTGGATTGGTTAATTTTACGCGGTCTTTTGAAGAACAAAGCAACTGCTATGGAACCGCTGCATAGGCTCTTAGGGAAAAATACTGTTTGGTCTTGGGGAAAGTCAGAAAATAGGGCTTTTGAAGCAGTAAAGAACCTGCTCTCAAGTGATAGCCTGCTCATCCAATATCACGACTCACTACCCCTAGTGCTGGTTTGCGATCCGTCCCCTTATGGGGTGGGGCTGTACTCAGCCATAGACTTCAAACGCCACAGAAGCCCCTATAGCGTTCTACTCTAGAACGATGTCCTCCCCAGAGAGGAACTACAGCCAATTAGACAAAGAAGCATTAGCCATTGTATCAGGGGTCAAAAAATTCCATGAGTATGTCTTTGGGCGGAATTTTGAAATCGTGACTGACCACAGACCGTTACTGGGATTACTGGCTGGCGACCGGCCAACGCCTGTGGCACTTTCGCCACGTTTGACTCGATGGACTATATTTTTAGCCGCTTACTCATACAAGCTGCAGCATCGACCGGGGAAAGAAGTGGGGCATGCAGACGCATTGAGCCGATGCCCACTGCCAGGGGCGACCGAAGACCCCACTCCGGGGACACCCATCCTCCTTATTGACTCGTTGGACTCTGGCCCAGTCACATCAAAGGAAGTGGCTCGGGCATCATACCGGGACATTGTGTTAAGGACTGTACTCGGTTGGGTACAGAGAGGGTGGCCCGCTGCGCCGGGCGAACGGTTCAAAGAATTTGTTAAGAAACGTGATGAGGAGACGACTTCCGGTGTCCAGGGGCAACGGTCGTCTGGAGGCTTCTCCTGCCCCCAGTGCCCGAATCCGGCCGCCGCCGAGGCCCCCAGGGGCCAGGTGTTCCGAAAAAGGACACCTGCCGCACGGACGGCTCGCCAGGGGTCTCCCAGCCGACATACAGGACTGGGGGGACCGATGCTGGCGCGTCCTAGGCTCGGCGGGGTTTGGAGGCCACGGGCCACGGCCATTACTTTGGTCGTCGCCTGGGCCGCTGTGCCCGGTGACACCGGGGCTTTGGATTTATAACTGCAGCAGCCTGGTGGTGAACAGGGAACGGAGAAGAATTGAGGAATGGAGAAGGGAAGGGGATATCGGTAAACGCGAGTGGAGTGCTCCGGAGTGCGGGGGGGTTTTTCTCCCCTGCGGCTGGAAGGAGCACGAGTCATTCTGGAGAGAGGAGAACTTAAAATAAGAAGATTACCGGTTTTGTGGAGCTCTGGAGAAGAGGTGATGGAGAAATTTAGGAGGGAGGGTTTGAGGCCCCCCCTGTGGGGACCAGTGGTGGCGTCCAGCTTCCGCCTTCACTATGAGAATTTTGATGACATCACTTCCCTTCGGCTTCCTGGTTGACTAACTGTACTCTGGACTCGTTGCTCCTGTGAGTGCCCCCTGGTGGATCCGGAGGAAATTACAAGGATACTGTGCTTGCCTGAGGATTTTGAAGTTTTTTAAATGGCAAAGGTCAGAGACCAACTGCTGGAGAGATGGAGAGAATTCTGGAAAAGTTATCCAATATGGACAAGAAACTGGATGATTTGCAAAGAGGCCAAACGGAAATAAGAGCAGAAATTGTGACTATCCAAAAGGATTTAAAGGATACTCAACAAGTCTCAGCAGAAAACAAGCTGAAAGTGGAAGGTCTCGAGGGTGAGATGCGGGCAGTGCAGAAAAGAGAGGAGACGACAGGCAATGCTGTGCTTGGACTACAGATGGATAAAATGTCTTATTTCCTTAGGTTTCAAAATTTGGAAGAAGTGGACCAAGAAGATTTGAGAGATGTTGTGACTAAATTGTTGGGAGAATTTCTTGGGAGAGGTGTTGATTTCATGAATTGGGATGTGGATCGAGTTTATAGAGTTAATTCACAATATGCACGCACGCATGCAGTTCCCAGAGAGGTTCATGTCAAATTTGTGAGAAGAGAGACGAGAGATGAAATTCTTAGAAAACATAGGAGTGGGGCACTGACTTATAGGGGCAGGAGATAGCCATTCTGAGGCAGATTCCCAGACAGGTACGTGAAATGAGAAAGAAATATTACTTTTGTCAAGCAAATTGTACCAGAAGGAGTAGGCTTCAGATGGCTGATGCCAGAGGGATTGATGATTTTCCGGGAGGGCATTACGAAAAAAATTAGTACAATTGCGGAGGCTACGGCCTACGTGGAGGAACACAAAGCCCTCCTGGAATTAGATGACCCAGGAATTGAAGAAGGGGAGGTTATAGACCATGGGGCGGAGGCGGCTGCCGCTGTTGCGGCCCTGGAGTTGGGTCAGGCTGAACCCAGAGTTCTGAGATCCAAAACTAGGAAGTGATAAAGATATTTGGTATTGTGTTGGTTTTCCTTATTCTCTTTTGTATGATATTCTGTTTATTCTTGACCCTTCTTTATTGCGTATGTAAGATTTGTAAACTTAGCTACTTCGTGTCACCTGCTTACCATATGGCTGTTGTATGGGTTAAAAATTTGAGCAAAATTCTTATCTTGCATAAGAAAAATGAAAATTTACCATATCTGATATGTATTTGTATAAACCTTTTTTGACCAATAAAAACTTTTTGAACACAAAAAGAAACGTGATGAGCTCTCGGCTCAAGGGGGGTGCCTGTTATGGGGTGATCGTGTAATAATTCCTGTTAAGTTAAGGGGCAAGGTATTGGACCTCCTCCACGAGGGTCACCCAGGCATCGTAAGGATGAAGGGGTTAGCTAGAAGCTATGTATGGTGGCCACTCATGGACGCAGAGATTGCTGAGAGGGTAGGGAAATGCCAAGCTTGCCAAGAGTCCAGACCGCTACCCCCAACAGCCCCAGTCAGAGAATGGGAAAAGCCCCAAGGGCCTTGGTCAAGAATCCACATTGACTTTGCTGGCCCCTTTCACGGCCAAACGTTCCTAGTGGTGGTGGGCGCATTTTCCAAATGGTTAGAGATCATACTTATGAAGTCCACCACAGCCGAAGCAGTAATCGCAACCCTGCGCCACCTATTCGCAACTCACGGGTTGCGGGACACTCTGGTGTCCGACAATGGGCCCCAATTCACGGCAGCCCAGTTTGAAGAGTACCTGGCAGAGGAAGGCATCCGACATGCCCTCTCTGCACCTTTCCACCCTGCGTCGAATGGCCTTGCAGAGCGTTCCGTCCGGAGCGCTAAGGAGGCATTGTCCAGGCTCAAGCCAGGTGACTGGCAAACAAAAATAGACTTTTTCCTAGCCGTCCAGCACAGAACCCCAAGCACAGCCACGGGAAAAAGCCCAGCCGAATTGCTAATGGGACGAAAACTCCGGTGCCCACTTGACCGTTTGAACCCCCATTACACACCCGAGGGTTACAAGGGGGAGCTAGAAAAAACAAGGGAAATGAGCATAGGCGACGGGTGTGGGCCGAAACTATGGGGACGGCCCGAGTTGGGTCGCCGGACAAGTAACAAAAATAACAGGGCCAAAATCGTACGTAGTAGAGCTACCAGACAACCGAATGTGGCGGCGCCACACAGATCAGGTAAGAGAACGAATAACTGGCCAAACCAAACCAACAGAGACAGGTAATGACCAATACCACTTTGAATCCACAGCCGACAATGACCCGGGGGAGGCGCAAGACTTAGCTGAGGTTCCAGAGTTCCAGCGACGCCATCAGGTCCCCGAGGGAAACAGCAAGGAAAATTCCAAAATTAATCCAAGGCCGGATGGCCAAGAAAAAGAGTCGGCCAATAATCCAGAGCCCGATGGCCTAGAGAAAGAGCTGGGAGGAGAAAACAGCCCCTCCGACCAGCTCAAAACACCACCCAGAACTGAACCGCGCAGGTCAGAAAGAACTAGGAGACGCCCAGGTTATTTGCGTGACTACGTCGAAAAATAACATGTGAATAAATATGTAAATAAGACCAAGTGTTTTCTGGGAGGGGAGGAGTGTTATGTATTAACAGTTGTGCCTTTAAATATTTGAGCGGGAAATCAGCACGTTGCTGATTGGACGAAGCCTCCAGCAGAACTGTATAAAAGGAGAGGTTTTTGCCCCTGCCTGTCGCTGGGTTCACCCTATATTAAAGAGCTGTTGTCACTACCCTGGTCTCCAGCCTCGTTACTTCCCGAACTTAACAGTATACAGTGCAATATACACTGAAAAATAGATAGATATATAGCCAAGAAAACAAAATGGGCCCCCTTTCACTTCAGTCTGGCAGAATTAAAGTGACTGGGTTATAAAATTGTGATTTATTACAAAGCAGTACATCAATAACTTTTGATCTGTTTTCCAATACATGTCCCCCCCCCACTCCTGCTCCCTTCCTCAAGAAGAAGGAGATGAAAGTGTTTATCAGATTTATAAAGACTTACTATATCAGATGCAAGACTACTCATCAAAAGTGTATAATTTAATTTAAAACATTTGTCAGTATCAGCACATCTGCTCAATTAGAAATGCTACGACTGACATTTTACTATTCCATTTAATTTGGTAAAAGAGCGTTTTTATATATAAATTATGGAGCCTTGAGGTATGTTAAAAGAAAAATATTGGCTGTAGTGTTACAATTATGCATTGATTATATCTTGGGAAAAAATAGGACTATCATTGGAAGGAAAACAATAATATGTACTAATTTTATCACAGCCAGACATATTACACTGATTTTCTTTAAAAATCTTACATCAGTTGAAGTACTTATTTTTGTAGGGTGGATTCTCTTAAATTAATAAAGTTAAGGGCTAAAATAATCAAATAACCAGCAATGTTGTTCAGCAGAGTATAATAGACCACAAATTGGAACTACAATTTTTGGCTTGATTACAGACTCACTACTTCTATCATTATTGTAAACTTATAATAACCCATTTTTAGTGCTGATTTAATAGTTATTTTAAAAAAGGACAGCACTTTTGCCTCCTTGAACACCATAATCCTAAATCAGTTCAACTGTGTACAAAATTGCAGGCTTTATTTCTTACAGGCAATTATTTGGGAGCGTACACAAGCAACATTCTCTTTCTAAACATAATAGCAGCATTTCTGTTGTAGTGTCAGTAGCTTGATAAATGCATCAATGTAATGGAGCACGGAAGGAATGGGGAAACCTCACAGCAGGAAGAGGAAGTAAAACAAAATATGTTCACTCGGTTTTCCTTATTGCAGCTGTTCTCTCTAGTTCCATAAAAATCAATGAATTGGTGAAACTGATTAAACCACATGCAGTTCTTGGTTAGCTTCTCCCATAAAGGAAGCTTTATATGTTTGTCTATAAAATGTTACCCAAGCATATATGTGCCTAGAGACTACAGACACATGATAAGAGTTGGGTTGTTGAAACTAAGCAGAGCTTGCCCTGTAAGATAACTGCTGAATGGGAGACTATTGGGGTTCTGCAGAAATACCATTATTTGCTCATGGGATTAAAATAGGCAATAAAATGCAAAAGCAATTGAAAAATGTATATGCTAGTTTCAAAAAAGGAACAAAAACTTGGAACAAAAAATTAGCTGGATGAATAGAGAACACAGACAGAAAGAAGGTTTCAATAATTGCATAGGTAACATGAAACATTTTCTTCAGAAGATGAAGAAATAAACTAACATAAAATTGTATTGATAAAGGGAGACCAAAGTTATTAACATTTGGGTGGCTTTACATTCTGGAATAGTGTGGTGCAGTTAACTGTACTTAATAATATTTTCTAGTCTTGCTCCCAGTCAGTCACAGAGGATTGTCTTTAGTAAGAATTTTGTATTATTTATTTTGCAGTGTTGTTTTGTTCACTTTTCTGCTTACTCTGCTGAGTGGTCTGTGGTTTGCTGGCACAAACACCTGCTCTATTATCAGAATAATGCACATTTTCTGAAGAAAAGAGAGGCAAAAACAAATGTTTTTGAAACAAAAACAATGTATCCAGTTTAAGAATTTTACAAACTTTGAATCGTATGTGTGAACATGAAATTCACTTTATTATTTTCAGTGAGTGTTTTTTTTTTAATTAACACTATTTTTCTGTAGATGTGAAAGGAAATTCTCACCTGGTATGAAACCTGAGGAAGAATAATTAGCATGCATGAAGGAAAAGATAATTGTGAGCATAAGGATTTTCCTCTAAAAAAGAAAATAACAAATTTGGCAATTATATTTTTAAAGTACTTAATTCATATATGTATCTATAATTATACACACATACACACACACACACACACACACACACCTATATCTATGTCTGTCTGTCTGTCTTTCTCTCTCTCTGTGTGTTTTTTCATATATATTTCAGGAAAGTAGCTTTTCAGAAATCTACATGCAAATTTCATCATTTTTTAAACTTTCCAAGACCTACAAATTGACAGATATCTTACTGGAACTCAGACTAAGGAACTATCTGATGAAGGTAATACCTTACCTTTTACTATCAGGTTCCCAGTGCTGCTGGCTATGCCAAAATGATTTGTTGCTATACATGTATAACTCCCAGCATCTGCTTTGGTAACATTGGCAATTTTTAGAGTTCCATCTTCCAAAATAGTATGTCTGTAAATGGATAAATGCAAGTAATACTTCAACAAATTGAATAAATGATGTAGTTTAAAACAATTTTAAACAACTAAGGCACAATTGGCATTTTTTTATAAAAGTTGATATGTAAGAATTTTCTGGAGGCTGCAAAGCATTAGTATCAAATACCATTTTCATAAGTTCTCCCTATATCAGTTTGGCAACTCTATATAATGCACAAGTCACTGGAAAAATTAAGACATTATTAATTAAGAACCTTAAAATAGAAAATTGTTCTATTATTATGGAGACGAATAGCTTACTTGGTGTTGCTTAATTTTGGATGAGTACTTCTAGATTATTACAGCAAATTTGTGATGCACATAGAGTGTGGTTGGCTTTAAGGATCACATTTAACAGCACAGTCATGAATCAACAGTCCATTCTTTTTAACATACTATAATCTATAAGTATTTTCTTCCTACACTGTGACTTCCAATTCATAGAGCAATCAATTAAATCACCCAAAAGTACAAGTGACATTAATATTTATGGTATCATTGGATTAAAGCCCAAAGGATTTCAGCTCCTGATGTGTGAGAGACAAAAGATATTTGCAAATATGATATGATAGAACCATGAACCAAGAGACGTTTATTAGAATAGAAATGTAAGACTGAACATTGACTTTCTGGGAACCAGCAAACTGAGACGGACTGAAATAAGTTGCTTCACATGAGAGGAATATTGGATCTACTGCAGACAAGAAAATAATAGAAGAAGTTGAGTAACTATTATTATTAACAAAAGAGTGTCAAAGTCAGTAATTGGATACACACCCAAAATGATAGAATGAACTCAATTCAAGTCCAAGTCAAGCCAAACAAGATCTTGACAATTTCAATCAATGCTCTAAACTACAGATGCACAAGAAATGAAATTTGAAAACTTCTATTATGACTTGCAGCATTTCATTGATACAACATCAAAAACAGATGCCATGTTAAATACGGGCAATTAAAGTTTGAAGTGAAATAGCATGTGAAATAATGGAAAAAATTGACATATAGAAAGAATCTGGAGACGGACTAGTAGTAGTCTGCCAAGATCATTCACAGTTTATGGTAAATGCCTTCTTTCCAAAAGCTAAAAGATTACTTTATAGTTGGACACTGTGAATGGACAACACCAAAATCAAATTGACTATATATTTTGCAAACAAAGATTGATTAAACCAATAATACCGTGTAGCTCAGATCACAAAGGTCTTCTGCCAAAATTAATTAAGACCTATTCTACAAAACACCTGAAAGCAGGATAAGAAGTAATGGATGGACACTTATCAAGGAGATATCTGACCTGTAACTAAGGAGAAATATTCTGACAATGAGAAAAAATAATCAGTGGAATGGCTTGCCTCCAGAAGTCGTGGGTGCTGCATCACTGGAGGTTTTTAAGAAGAGATTGGATAGCCACTTTTCCAGAGTGATAAAGGGTCATCTTCTTGAGCAAGGGTTGAACTAAAAGACTTCCAAGGACCTTTCCAACTCTGTTATACTGTTACTGCTGAATTAAGTTTTATTACAGAAAAAAAAAAGGATGAGTACAAAAAACAGAAAGAGGGACACATAACTAAGGCAGAATATCAGCAGATAGCCCAAATCTGCAAATACGAAGTCAAGAAAATGAAGGCTCAGAATGAACAAAGACTTGCAACAAAAGTCAAAGATTGTAAAAAAAAATCTTTCAACATATAAATAACAAGAAAAAAATCAAGGAAACAGTCGGTCCGCTAAAGAGAAAAGATGGCAAGGAAGTAACAGGCAGTAGAGAGCTGCTTAACTAATTCTTTGCATCAGTCTTCATGCAAAAAGAAACTATAGTCCAACCTATCAAAACATAAAATAACAGACTAGAAATAAAAATTAAAATAAGCAAGAGAATGGTAAAAGAACACCTGTCTGATCTTGATGAATATAAATCACTAGGACCTAATGGATTACATCCCAGAGTTCTGAAGGAGCTGGCAGATATTATCTCAGAACCATTGTACTATATCTTTAAAAAATCCTGGAGCACTGGGAAACTGAGCATTGGAAATGAGCTGATGTGGTTCCCATCTTCAAAAAAGGAAAAACAAAAACAAACAACAGACCCAGGAAACTACACACCAATCAGCTTGATATCAATACCTGGGAAAATACTAGAAAAAATAATCAAAAATAGATCTGTGAACATCTAGAAACAAATGAAGTTCTAACTAGTAGCCAGTACAGGTTTGTTAAAAACACAACTTGCCAAACCAATTGTATTTCATTCTTTGACAGAGTGACTAAATTAGTAAACCAGTATGGATATAGTATACTTAGACTTCAGCAAGGCATTCGACAAAGTAGACCTCACTCTAGTTCTTGGTAAACTAGAAAGATGTGGATAGACAGCATCATCACCAGATGGATTTGTAACTGGCTGACAAACCATACTCAGTGAGTAGTCCTTAATGGTACTATATCTACATGGAGGGAAGTAAGCAGTGTGGTACTCTTCAGTATCTTCATAAACGACTTAGATGAGGGAATAGAAGGGGAACTCATCAAATTTCAAATGACACTAAACTGGCAGGAATAGCCAACACTCCAGAAGACAAGCTCAGCATCTAAAAATATATTGATAGCCTTGAACAATGTGCCCTATCCAACAACATGAAATTTAATATGGAGAAAAGCAAGGTTTTACATCTAGGCAGGAAAAACCAAAGTTATAAGTACAGAATAGGCAAAACCTGACTTAAAAACCGTAACTGTGAGAGGGACCTTGGAGTCCTAATGGACTATCACTTAAACATGAACTAGCAGTACATGGCAGCAGCCAAAAAAGCTGTTGTAAAGCTTTTTTGTATAGCATAGAATTAAAATCACATGAAATATTAGTATTGCTTTATAGTGGGCAATAGTGAGACCACACATGGAATACTGCATCCACTTTTGGTCACCAGATTACAAAAAAAATGTTGAAACTTTGGAAAAAATGCAAAGTAAGGCAACTAAGATGATTAAGGACCTAGAGACAAAAACATATGAAGAATGGTTGCAGGAATTACTGTAGATATGGCCAGTCTAAAGACAAAAAGGTCTTGGGATGACATGATAACAGTATTCTAATATTTGAGGGGCAGCCACAAAGAAGAGGGGGTCAACTTATTTTCCAAAGTACCAGAAAGCAAGACAATGGATTGAAATTAATCAAGGAGAAAAGAAACCTGGAATTAAGAAGAAACTTCCTAACAGTGAGGACAATTAACCAGTGGAACAGCTCGCCTTCAGAAGTTGTAGGTGCTTCATCACCGGATGTTTTTAAGAAAAGACTGGATATCCAACTATCTGAAATGGTATAGAAAATTCTGCTTGAGCAGGGGATTGGATTAGAAGATCTCCAAGGCTCCTTCCAGCTTTATTCTGATTGAAATCATTTTTCAGCTGCTATCACTTACTATTTCAAAAGTACTACAAAGAATTAGTGTTCTATCAACATTAAAAGGCTATTCATCAAAATGTGCTACGTTATATTGAGTTGGGGAACCTAGTCTTAAGACCCTATTATTTAGCTAACTTCTATTTCTAGATAGAAATATATATTAAGTTCTTAGCTTCAAGTTCTGAATTTTGTTTTTCATCCAAACATGTATTTCCTTGGAACTAAGTCTAATATACATCACCAAATCATACCACTGAATATATCTACTGTATTTCAATAAATAAATAATATTAAAAAACCCCACTCAAACTGATAGCAGACTAAAACCATTAACAAAATTTGCAGATATGAAATAGAAAATGTAATACGAACTGCTTAATGTATTATATTTGTTAATATAATCTATAAATGTATGCTAATAGCATTTTAGTACAACATTGAGAAAACTATTTAAATTATTCATATAATAAATATTGTTAAAAACAATACAACATCAGATATGTTGGGAAGTCCTTTGACCCATGACATATTTTCCACAGTCCTTATTAATGCTATCTACATGATTTTTATATGAATGTATTATTCAGGATATGGGTTTTCTGATGAAAATTCATTTGCCAATTTAGTAATTTAAAAATATCTTAGACAACAGACCATTTATAGTTTATTTTAATACCAAATGAACTATTTCTAATAGACTTTGTTGAAAAAACTACCCAGTTAATTGAACTTTCACTGAGTTGAATAAATTCTGCTTAGGAAATTAGTAGATAATTAAGACGTGTGCACACAAACATAAGCACACATTCCCAAAGGTATACACCTAACGTTATTCAATCTCTTCTTACTTTTCAGGAGCACAAGGCTATCATTTTGTCAGAAATGTCTGGTAGCGATTTCTTCAAGTTACAAAATGTTCACCACATGCTTTCACTGCTTTTACACAATTTCAAAACAGATACATTTTATAGCTTTAATAATTACACATTTCTTCCTGGGACTTGCTGTGAGGATGTCTTCCCAAAAACAGTTCAAATTAGTACCCTTAACTTTTATACCATGAATTGTTTGGGGTCTCTTCACCTCAAAAAATAATAATAATAATTGTTTCTGTAAGATATAAGTGTTGATATCCAACATGTACCCATATTACCTTCAGAGTTCCTTTTCCAAATGTCTTTCATAAATCAGGACTATTTAATAGGGAAGAGAAAGGGCCAATGTAGGGTGATCACAAAAGAGCAATAGAAAGAAGATACCTCTATTATGAATTTGGGGGAAATGGACTATGTTAGGAGTCAACCAACCAGTTCCTCTAACTGAGCCCTATATATAGTATAGTATAGTATATGTATATAATTTCATGCTCATTTCTTGCATTATGCAAAGCTTCTGCTCAGGTATTAGAAGAGACAGACTAGCTCAAGAAAGCAATTCCACTCTAAGGCTATAACAATATTTTACTGAATTAGGCTATAGTGACAGAAACGTGAAAGTTCCTTACATTTTGCTTCTGTCTCTCTTATATTTCTTTATTTTAGGAAGGAACAGGCCTAAGTGTCAGGCCTGGAAACCATACTAGACTTTAGGTTTCCAGACGCTGCCACATTTTTCCCCTGAGGGGAAGAAGGGGGGCTGAGGGGTATGGTAACATTATTCAGACGGTCAAGGTCGGATGGTGTTCACATCTGCAGGAAGAGTGGTGAGAAGATATTCGAATGAACTGGGAGAACGTGGGACCATGTGACCGTCAAAGGGGTCAGGGGGGTGGGACTCTTGGGGGTTGTATAACTGGGAAAAGAATCCGGAAGTTCAGTTTTGGAATTTCACTCATCGTGTGCCAGTTTCCTCATGCTAGTAAAGAACTCTTAAAGACAATGGCTTCTGAGTTTTCTTTATGCAGAAGAGGTTTTTCTGGAACCTTGACATTATTCCAAAACTCCTAATTTTCTTTTGCTAACGGTACCCTCTCCTCCGCTCAGAGGGGGCCCGTTAGGGGGGTGCTGGGCCCCAGCCTCCGCAACCTCCACAGCGGTGCAAAGACCCAGTGAAGATGGAAGAGCAGCAAGCTGAAAACGTAGTAATAGCAGAGAAGCTTGAATCTGACAATTTAGTTGAAATCACCTACTTCCCGTCGGAAGATATGACTCCAAAACCCGAAGTGGTAGAGCCTGCTTGTCAGCTTGGAGCCCGGCCCAAAGACTCTGATTCATGGGTAAGCTGTCGTTCGGGAGAAAACATTTCCCCGGGGCGGAATGGAGAGCCCCCTCCCTCTTCTCAACCTCACTGGAGGACAGTAAAACCCGGAGAATCGCTAGAGTCACTGGATTGGGCCCTGAGAAACCCCCTGGACTCCTACAACCCGTAGCCGAACCCACCAGACCCTGGGAAGAGATTGCCATGGATTTTATTGTTGAACTCCCATCTAGTGGGGGAAATACAGTGATATGGACCGTAGTGGACTTGTTCTCTAAACAGGTCCATTTCACTGCGTGCAACGGCTTGCCGTCGGCGAGAAAATTAGCAAAGCTCTTCGTCAAACACATCTACAGACTGCATGGAGTTCCTAAAAGGATAATATCCGACAGGGGTGTTCAATTCACAGCCAAGTTCTGGAGGGAGTTCCTACGGTCCATTGGCTCGTCTCAAGGACTTAGTTCTGGGTTCCATCCGCAGACCAATGGAGCAGCTGAAAAATTAAACTCGATGGTAGAACAATACATACGGTGTTATGTAAATTACCAACAAGAGAACTGGTCAGATTTATTACCATTTGCAGAAGTCGCATATAATAATGCTGTATACAGCAGCACGGGGTTAACCCCTTTTCAAGTAACCTCTGGCATGGACTTCGTTCCAATGCCTGAACTCCCTGTGCAACCCCCCACTTCCGTTTCCCTAACGGACTGGATGAATTCGTTAAAAAAAGGTTGGGAAAATACAAAAAAGGCCTTAGCTGTAACAGCTCGGAATTACAAAGCCCAAGCTGACAGACACCGTTCCCTTCAACCCCCTTTTCGCATTGGAGATAAAGTCTTTTTATCTACAAAGTATCTGAGGTTGAGAATACCCAGCAGGAAATTCGGTCCAAAATTTTTGGGTCCTTTCCCCATTGTAAAAATTATTAATCCCGTTACCGTCCAACTCAAGCTCCCTCGAATGTTGGGGAAAGTACACCCGGTATTCCATACCAGCTTATTAAAACCTGCTAGACATTCTGGTCTGAGACCTCAACCTGCCGCTCCCCCACCACCCTTGATAATCCAAGGTGAAACCCACTATGAAATCAAGAAAATCCTTGACTCTAGACTATACAGAGGTCAATTACAATATTTAGTCCACTGGAAGGGATATCCATTATCTGAATCTACTTGGGTCAAAAGTTGGAAAGTAAATGCGGACGATTTGATTAAACAATTTCACGACACTTTCCCTGACAAACCTAAAAAACCTCTTGGAGAGGGGAGGGGGGGTAGAAGGGAAGTGTAGACCATTGACACTCTTCTTTATCAACTCTTTGTTTTCTTTCCTAGGATATGGCTTCTTTTCCAAGGGGGGATGCCTGTCAGGCCTGGAAACCATACTAGACTTTCCAGACGCTGCCACATTTTTCCCCTGAGGGGAAGAAGGGGGGCTGAGGGGTATGGTAACATTCTTCAGACGGTCAAGGTCGGATGGTGTTCACATCTGCAGGAAGAGTGGCGAGAGGATATTCGAATGAACTGGGAGAACGTGGGACCATGTGACCGTCAAAGGGGTTAGGGGGGTGGGACTCTTGGGGGTTGTATAACTGGAAAAAGAATCCGGAAGTTCAGTTTTGGAATTTCACTCATCGTGTGCCAGTTTCCTTATGCTAGTAAAGAACTCTTAAAGACAATGGCTTCTGAGTTTTCTTTATGCAGAAGAGGTTTTTCTGGAACCTTGACACTAAACTTATTCCCAATACTGTTTTTTTTTTTCAGGACTTAGGGAATGTTTTTGCCTATGTTGATTCTCTAACATCTTCTGAATATTCTCTTGAAGGCCATATCCACTGCTCTACATGTTACTTCCTTCTTGTCTGCAATGAAGCAACATATTTTGCACTGTTGGCTGTTAATTAATCAATGAATATGGGGTTGAGTTTTGAACAGGGATTTATTGCCATGCCTGGATAAAGCATGACAGAGATGACTGGAATGTTCTTTGAAGTGCTATGAGTTATTACCAAAGGCAAGCCAAAGTGGAAACAAGATGAATCTCTCATAGTGTAAGAGATTCACATAGTGTAAGAATCTCTCATAGTGTAAACAAGATGAACTCAACTCAATGGAACCTAATGATTTCTTGTTATAAGATTTACTTATGCCACATTTACATTGGGTTTAATAAAACTTGTTCAGATTTTTAGTTGAATAATTTTTAATTATTTTAAACTTTATCATTAATCGGTTGAAATACTATTATGTTTCACTTTCCATTCCTTAGGTACACATCATCTTGAAATGGCATTATACATGGTGTTAAATGTTTGAATCATAAAGTGAATTGTTAGTGAATTATGTACTGAGCTGGATAACTATTTGATATCAAAAACAGGAGTAGGTTCCAGTTTAATGGAAAATGAATTTGGTTTTCTTGAAGGAATACATTTTAAAAATCAATGTGGAAAATTCTGGTATTTTACATGAAATAAATATTTATTCAATAAACATATAGTATAGACATAAAGGTCTAAGGGGATCTTTTAAGAAGATTAGAATTCATAGGGTTCTGAATATAACAATTTTCTTCAACAGTATGAAGAAATTATGTTTACATATTTTTATAACCAAAATGTACATCTTTAGCAATAGATAATACCGGTAGACTTACAACCACAATTGAGCCAAAAATTTATCTTGCTGAGTGAGACATTTGTTAAATGAGGTTTGCCCCATTTTACAGACTTTCTTGCCACAGTCATTAATTGAATCATTGCAGTTAAGTTAGTAACATGGTTATTAAGTGAATCTGACTTCCTGTTTGACTTTGCTTGTCAGGAGGTTGCAAAAGGGATTGCATGATCTCGAGACACTGCCACCGTCATGAGTCAGTTGCTAATTGTCTGAATTTTGATCACATGATCAGTGGTGGGATGCTGCCAATTTAACAACTGCTTCGGTGAGTACATGTTTTGTGTGCACAAGCGTGCTTAGCGCTTGTGTGCCTAAGGCGCAGCAGTGAAAATGGAGCATTTAGAAGCTCAGCTGTTTACCTTCCAAGTAAGCAACGGTAAGTAGAACAGTGGGGGGGGGGAATCAGCTGTGCTACGCGATTGAGATGTGCTACAAAGCAGGAAATAAAGGACAGGATAGAGCGGGTGGACGGGTGGGCGGGGCCAACTGATCATCGGCGCTACCAGTTTGCCCGAACCAGTCCAAACCAGCTGAATACCACTCTGATGGGGATGCTGCAAAAGTTGTAAATATGAAAAATGGTCCTAAGTCACTTTTCAAGTGATATAATATTGAAAAATCACTAAATGTAAGTTGAGGACTACCTGTATGAAAATAGTTCATGGTCTTTCTCTTCTGAGCTAAACATGGAATATACCTTTGCTGGTCTCCAATGTCAAAATGCTTCAACATGTTTTTTTAGGAGCCATTAATCTTTTACAGAGCAGTGGGCTCCCTTTAATATCTTTGAATTCTGACAACCCTGGATAAAAAAAAATTGGAGATGTAAATCTGCTGATACAATTTAGAAGCTAGGTTAACACAAAAGAGTTAATCTGGACTGCTTTTTAGTTATGTTTTTTTATCAGCCATAAAAAAGAAAGTGATAATTGAGCACTGGGAAAAATGAAACTGATAATGAAGCATTCTGCATTTCTATAGAGATAGGTCATCTTATCTGTTATGTATTACATTATCTGTAAAATACAGTAGCAGTTGATCTTTGTGGCAGACAAGATATTTCAAAGCCACAGAATGTATCTGGGTTTAGGAGATAAATCAATGCTCTTTTTATTAAAAGTAAAAGCATTTTTAACTTCAAAGACTTCAAAATGTGATGGGTGCTTCCATGTTACAGAGCTGCGTAGCTAACTCAGACCTTTAGAAAATTACATAAGTGTAATAGAATTTTTCATTTTAAAGTTGTGTCAATCAGAAGGTAGGACTTAAAGTTAATCCTATAGACATATTTACAAACGTGGTTTCATGAAGCAATTCTGAATGTGTTTTACTGAATCACCCTGCCTATGAAATTTCCATGGAACTGTTAAAGCTATTGTTACTCCACGCTTTTCAGCTTTAGATGACTTTGATCTATTGATTTGTCCCTGACCTATAATTCATTTAAAGATTCACTCTTACCTATAAAATGTACCAATAGAATATTGAAGAAGAAGAAAAACACCTTGATACCTTTCAGTAAGTTTTAAAAAATGACCAGCTAGTATCCCTTGCTATACAGGAATAGTAGCCTCAGGTGTTTTTTTTAGTGACATTCTGACTGGATTAAAACAATATTCTGAGTACTTTAATATTAATATTAAAGACATTAATATTCTAGTAATGTCTTTGAAAAATTTCCATAATACACAAGACTACAGCACCAGATTTGTTTTGTGCCATGAAAATAAATTTTTAAAAGGTTGTGGAATATTGTGGCAAGACTGTAAAGAACAAACGGATTTGTGGCCTTCACTGACAACCTGTCTGTTATCAATCCCCTTTAGATACTCCAAAAAGTCCTCATGACCTGGTTACGTGGCCATGTCTTGGGCTGCCATTGAACCATTAACTTATTTATTTATTTATTTATTTATTTATTTATTTATTCATATTTTTATACCGCCCTTCTCCGAAGACTCAGGGCGGTGTACAGCTAAGAAAACAACAAGAATCCCAACAAATTTAAAATAAAATATCAAATTTAAAAAACTAATTCAATCGCTGTAACTTAAAATATTAGCTAAAATTTATCAAAACCATACTAAAACCTTGGTAAAACCCTATTAAAACCCACTAAAACCCCCATACTAAAATCAATCAGGCCAGCCCCGCTTGGTGAAAAAAGAAAGTCTTGAGCTCGCGCTTAAAGGTCCGGAGATCAGGGAGGAGACGGAGTCCCACCGGCAGCTCATTCCATAAAGCCGGGGCCCCCACAGAGAACGCCCTTCCCCTGGGGGCTGCCAGCCGACATTGACTAGCCGACGGCACCCTAAGAAGACCCTCCCTGTGGGCGTGCACTGGATGTATCGGACAATGGGAGGTAACTGTCGGCAGCAGGCAGTCCCGTAAATATCCCGGTCCAATGCCATGGAGCCCTTTAAAGGTGATAACCAACACCTTGAAGCGCACCCGGAAGACCACTGGCAACCAATGCAGCCTGCGCAGGAGAGGTGTTACATGGGAGCTACGAGGAGCTCCCTCAATCCCCCGTGCGGCTGCATTCTGCACCATTTATTTTCCTTTCACATAGGGTTTGGTATTTGGGGTTTTTAGGACATTTATTATTGTGCTTTTTATAGTTGAATTGGCTGTTTCTGTATTCTTTTATATTATTCACTGTTGTGTGCTATCCAGAGTCACCTTGGGTGAGCTGGGCAGCTATATAAATTTGATAGATAAATAAATAAAACATACAGTAAGCAGGTGAAAGAGGTATGCTCCCTAAGGCTAATTCTTAGCCTTATATGCAGATGCTATTTATCAGCCAGGTGGGAAACAAATAGGTGTTCCTTTTCAATTCTCGTAGCTGAATCTCACAGTAAGCAGAGTTTCAGTAACAAAGACAGTTTGTTAATGTCAAGTTCGCTCATCCTTCATATATCTTCATAAAAAGTTTCTTAATCAAATGTCATTATAAACAGCTTTTTTTAGTGCAAAGTATACTTATGAATATTGTTATTACTGTGGTAAAGGTTACACCATGCTGAAATGAGGACATGAATTAAATTATGAGTACATCATACAGACTGTTGTTTAAGCATATGTGAGAAATATATATCATGCCTAACCAGAAGGATGATTTTTCCACAATTCAATTTTATTGGGTCATCTCTGGTTCTAGTACTCTCTAGACATACATGGTAGTGGCTGAAGTTTCTTTCCTTGGTAGCAAAATATTTTTAACCAAGAAATTAAAGGAACATTATCTGTGTTTCAAAAAATTTAAAATGAAATTTCAGTGACAAAATATGAATTGATCTCATTGATAATGCTGATAAAAAGAGAATTCTACCAATAGAAAACTCAGCTTTGAGGGAGACACATAAATAAATTATAACTAATACTTATAAACAGCATGATTATAGCTGTTTTCTATTAATATCAAGTGTTCATCTTTTAAAAACATACATAAATAGTATGGAAAAATGCCCATCTTTAATGGATTGTTTTTTCTAATCACCTTCAAGATAATGATCAGTTATTTTTCTCTTCGCAGAAGCTTTTTCAGAGACTAACAAACAGTCTGGAGATGGCTGTGAAATCAGCCAGGTAATATGCACTAATGATGAATTCATCTGCATGAGCTGAGGAGAGGTTTTCCTCATGAGACTAATCTGAATAAATGCAAGTAGTTTTAAATGACAAATATTTAAAGGAAGAGGAGGCTGTTATATGGGTGATCCACAATCCAATGTATGACCACAACTGAGCCAAAAATTTCTGTTGATAGTTTTGCCCCATTTTATGACTTTTCTTACCCAGTGGTTAAATCAACCACTTCAGTTCTTAAATGAATCTGACTTACCTACCAGTATATCAATGTTTGTAATGGGATTGGCAATATTTAAGAACTGAATCTAAATATTTCATTCCGTTAAAAGGAATATATTTGGAGATACCATACAGTAACTTGCTGATAGCAAAATGTGCATCAAATTAAAAATATATATATATATATATTTCAAATGTTGAATGATACGTTTCAGAAAGATAAGTTGAGGTTGTTTGTATCCATTGTGTGAATAATACATAAAATGTATTTGATTTATAGTCAACTATTGGAAATAATGGATGCTTGTGTATAGATTTTTCTAACACAATCACTTTTTGATATCAAATTATATATTGAGGGAGTAGTCAAGGAACTAGTGTAAAGTTATTATTAAAAGTAAATATGTGGACCTGTCAAGAAACTAGTTTAATGCTACAAAATGGTTAAACTAGTGATTCTAAAAACTAGATGATGATGATAATATGTATTTATTTGCTCATCATCTTGCCATAGGTGATTCTGGGCAGTTTACAATATTAAAAACAAAAAATAACCCCGCCCCCTCCCAAGAATATTTTTGTTGTGGTCCGCGAGCAGCCTGCAGAGCTGGCAGAGGGGTCGGACAGTGAGGAAGCTGAGGAGGACAATGGGTAAGTCCTGGAGTCAGGGGAAGGCCTGGATGAGGGCTCTGCGTCAGAGGCAGAGATGGGGCCAGGCCATCTGGGAACGATGCATGGACTCCGGATTCTCCAGAGGTGGACAGCAGAGTGGCAGAGGAACAGGAGGAGCCTGTTCCTAGTGTACACATGCAAAGATCTGCCAGAAGGCAAGAGCAGTTAAAGCAAAAAGGACGACTTGGGAGTAAGTCCAGGAGATGATTAGCCACTCCCATAAGGCTTAAAAGAGCAGCAACAGCTCTTGGGTTCTTTGTAGGAAAGCAACATTGCTACAATTGTTTTTTGTTGGCGTCTCTTGTTTCTGAACTTCGTGGGGTTCTTGCCAAGAAAAGCCTTTGGCAGGGTGCCAAAGAAGACAAAGGTTTGTGATAATGCCGAAGGACTTTTCCTGAAGGACTTTGTTTTGGACTTAATTTGAGAATGAAGTAATTCTCAGCTGTTCTAATAAAATATGTTTGTTTAGGACTGATTGTGTCTGGTAATAACTACTTGGGCCTAGGTCACAACAATTTTGTCTAGCCTAGGAACAATACAGGAACTTATCCTATCCTTTTTTTATTAAACATAAGTGTCTGAAAAACTTCAGAACTTCAAAGGGGTACTTGTCTGGAATAATGGCTAAATGGCTTCAGAACAATATAGGCAGTCCCCAAGAGAGTTGTCTGTAAGAAATTTCATATCTTTGAAGATAAGAAACAACTTCTTAAATTGTATATAGAAAGGCAATGTATACATCTTTCAGCATCAACACACACCAGTTTTGTGATATTCTTCAAGAAATATGGTGCCTTATAGTGGATAGGAGTGATTTAGCCAAGGGCATTTTTAAGACAACAAAAAATAAATGCGTTCTGCTTCAGAAACAAACATGGAAAGGAATTTATTTTAAATTGATAGCTGTAATGCAAGGAAGTGTTCTACAAAAAAAAAAAAAGTAAAGAACAAACCCTTCAAATGTCCATGTACAATTTTTAAAAACAGATTATCCTATACTATTCATAGTAGCTCCAAACTGTACAAAAGAGAGACTTGTAAATAGAATTGTACATATTTCTATGTAGCCATTTCTCCCAGCATAAGTGTTCTTGTTCATAAGAACAATATTCCGAATGTTGGTGTGTACAAGGCAGTGTGTTTAACAGTTCCACAGTACTGACGAGCTGTTAGATGAGGTAAATAAAACACAAGTTCATTCTATTAAATTTAATATAGCTTACTCCCAGATATATAGGTACCCTGACATTTCTTTGAAGCTGACATCATATCATCATTTTTGTGGAAAGGATAATGGAAGAGATTTACAAATACAGTTTTGTTTAAACTCTGGTATCCTGGATTGAAGCAAACAAATGTATTGAACATGGTGCATAACTCTACAACAAACACATACAATTGTGAGTAGTTTCATACACACCAACAAATCTAGAGTTCAAATCTATGCCAGATCTAAAAAATCAATAAAATAAAAAGAACTGCTCCCTCCATTTCAAAATGCATTCATTCTAAGGTAGGATTCCATAACATGACAGGGAAATCTATTATCACTTAGACCACATTTGAATGACAATTGCAATGGACAAATGCCTAGTATAATTAGCAACTGTGAATTGCAATCACTTGGAAGAACAATTCAATTTTGTAAGAGATAAATTGCTTAGAAAATTCAAAGGTGAATGGATTTTTTTATGATTGGGAGGAAGGTGGCTTGGGGAATGTACTTTGGTCCCAGGAGAAGGACAAGGTTATAATAAAATGAAACTTCAGGAGGTCTTTATAATTGCCAATCACACTGAGCTGCATTTAGCCTATTGCTTATGAAAAATGGGCAATTAGATTTTTTTCATCTCCCTAGTTCATACCTAATTCTTAATATTAATGATGTGGAATGTTAAATGTACTTCATTCAAAGAAGGAAATTGCTGTTGGAAATGTATTTCTTGTATTTCTCACCAGGAATCCTATACTCAGATTGACATGAACTAGATTTTTCTCAGGTTATAAAGGCTAATAACTCCCATAAAATAAAAGGGATGATTTGTTTTAGTGAAAAATAAATTTTTTTTTTACAATATTTATTTTGCATGAAGAAATGCTTTGTACTAGCTTTTATTAATATGTGTATACTACAAAGCAACATTTGATTTCCATTTAATTTTTCCTTGTAGTTCAATTTCATATTTTCAAGGCAAACATAAACTAGATGACATCTTTTTGAGACAGCCAAGAGAAAGATTTATTAATGATTTGCATGCATTTACAAGATTACTGAAGTCAAACCTAAGTGTGAAAATACATGCAGATTGTCTAAGAAGACACCATTCTCATATGTTAATAAAGTCAATCCCAAAAGAAATTCGAAAAGAAAATAAATTAATGCTAAAAACAGAAAGAACAGACTTACTAAATTTGTTCAGAATACAAATGAACCCCCCCCCCGCCACCAAATTGGGTCTGTGGAAACCAGTTATAAATTATTGCTCAGGTGTTTTTTCATGAGTTAATGTTACAATGCTCTTCCTTATTTGGTCCATAACTAACATAATGGTTCTTTGTGCATGGTACGTTTATTAACCAACTTCAAATATATGTGTCCAGATTTCAGAACTGGTCAAGAAAATCCTTTCTGATTTTTATTGTCAATTAGATGTCTTTATCTTTCATGTTCATATTCCCTTCGTCCTATTAGCCTCTTCTTTATTTCACCAGCCCACTGTTTATCTTTCTTCCTAAATCCACAAAACTTTAGTCTATTGACATTTTTTTACCATCAACTGTAAATTTACTAAGCATGCAGAGTTCCACCATTTGCCTTTTAATTATTGAACATTAATTCAAATTTTTATTTTTCATTTTTATATTCATAAATGGACTAGATTTTTTTCTTCATACAATCAACAAAGTGGTCTTACCTAAATTTCTCAAATTTAAGCGATTCAATCTTTAGTTTGGCTTCAGTTTTCATTTTATTTCATTTCTACTCACCCTGCCATTCTTTTTATATATTTACTGTACACATTTAAAAATCTGGGACCATATCTGTCTTATCTTCTTTCTCTCTTCAGACTACTATTGTAATGATTACAATATATTTTTATACTTATAAAACTTTCATGTTAGAACAAGGAAGTGTTCTGTCCTTCCCATTAGATTTTTTTTTTTTTTGCATTTGGCATAATCTACACAATAAGGACCTTATTATAATGTATGAAGGAAATGTAAATTTTATTTATTTATTTATTTATTTTGTCACAACAATATATGTAAGTATCATACAGAAAGGTTATATAGTATATAAACATATATATGAGTATACATTAGGAGGTATAAGCATATATAATAATAATAATAATAATAATAATAATAATAATAATAATAATAATAATAATAATAATAATAATAATAATAATAATAATAATTTAATTTGTATACCGCCCTTCTCCCGAAGGACTCAGGGCGGTGAACAGGCAAGTAAAATACAAACAGAAACATATACAATATTAAAACAACCCTTAAGAAACTTATTAAATTAGCCAAGAAATTTAAAATAACATTACACCCTATAAAATTACATAAATTTAAAACCCATTAAATTCAATTAAAATTTAAAAATCAGGCCAGTCCAGCCATACGAAATAAATAGGTTTTAAGTTCGTGGCGAAAGGTCCTAAGGTCAGGTAATTGTCGAAGCCCAAGGGGAAGCTCGTTCCACAGGGTAAGAGCCCCCACAGAGAAGTCCCTCCCCCTGGGGGCCGCCAGTCGACACTGTTTGGCTGACGGCACCCTAAGGAGTCCCTCTCTGTGGGAACGCACCGGACGCTGGGAGATAGAAGACAGCAGTAGACGGTCCCGTAAGTAACCCGGTCCTAAGCCATGGAGCACTTTAAAGGTGGTAACCAATACCTTGAAGCACACCCAGAAAACAACAGGTAGCCAGTGCAGTCTGCGCAGGATAGGTGTTACGTGGGAGCTCCGCACCGCTCCCTCAATAACCCGTGCAGCCGCATTCTGGACTAGCTGAAGTCTCCGAGTGCTCTTCAAGGGAAGCCCCATGTAGAGAGCATTGCAGTAGTCCAAGCGAGAGGTAACGAGAGCATGAGTGACCGTGCATAGGGTATCCCAGTCCAGGAAGGGACGCAACTAGCGGATCAGGTGAACCTGATAAAAAGCTCTCCTGGAGACGGTCGTCAAATGATCTTCAAAGGACAACTGCCCATCTAGGAGCACGCCCAAGTTGCGTACCCTCTCCATTGGGGCCAATGACTCGCCCCCGACGGACAGCCGCATCTGCAGCTGACTGTACTGGGGTGCTGGCATCCACAGCCACTCCGTCTTGGAGGGATTAAGTTTGAGCCTGTTCCTCCCCATCCAGACCCGTACTGCTTCCAAACACCGGGACAGCACTTCGACAGCTTCACTGGGGTGGCCCGGGGTGGAAAAGTACAGCTGCATGTCATCAGCGTACAGTTGGTATCTCACCCCAAAACCACTGATGATCTCACCCAGCGGCTTCATGTAGATGTTGAACAGGAGGGGTGAGAGAATCGATCCCTGCGGCACCCCACACATGAGGCACCTCGGAGTCGATCTCTGCCCCCCTGTCAACACCGTCTGCATCCGGTCAGAGAGGTAGGAGGAGAACCACCGATAAACGGTGCCTCCCACTCCCAACCCCTCCAACTGGTGCAGCAGGATACCATGGTCGATGGTATCAAAAGCCGCTGAGAGGTCTAATAGGACCAGGGCAGAGGAATAACCCTTATCCCTGGCCCTCCAGAGATCATCCACCAGCGCGACCAAAGCTGTCTCCGTACTGTATCCGGGCCGGAAGCCGGACTGGAACGGGTCTAGATAGACAGCTTCATCCAGGTACTGGGGTAGCTGACATGCCACCGCACTCTCTACAACCTTAGCCGTGAAGCGAAGATTGGAGACTGGGCGGTAATTTCCTAAAACAGCTGGGTCCAGGGAAGGCTTCTTGAGGAGAGGTCTCACCACCGCCTCTTTCAAGGCAGCGGGAAAGACCCCCTCCCGCAAAGAAGCATTTGTAATCCCCCGGAGCCAGCCTCGTGTCACCTCCTGTGTGGCTAATACCAACCAGGAGGGGCACGGATCCAGTAAACATGTGGTGGCATTCAGCCTACCCAGCAACCTGTCCATGTCCTCGGGAGTCACAGGGTCAAAATCATCCCAAACCAACTCAACAAGACGGGTCTCGGAACTCTCGCCTGGATCTACCCAATTTTGATCCAATCCGTCCCGAAGCTAAACGATTTTATCGTATAGATAACCGTTAAACTCCTCAGCACGCCCTTGTAGGGGGTCCTCCCGCCCCTCCTGTTGAAGGAGAGAGCGGGTCACCCGAAACAGGGCGGCCGGGTGGTTATCTGCCGACACAATGAGGGAGGAAACGAGAACGTCAGATCCTCAGTGCCACTAGGTAGGTCCTGCTGTAGGACCTAACTAGTGTCCAGTCAGCCTCAGAACGGCTGGATCTCCAGAGACTCTCTAGGCGTCTTCTCCGGCGTTTCATCTCCCTCAGCTCCTTGGAGAACCAAGGAGCTGGTTGAGACCGACGCTGGGTCAGAGGCCACAAAGGCACGGCACGGTCCAAAGCTCCAGCCACGGCCTGTTCCCAGGTCGCGACTAGTTCTTCAGTCGTGTCGTGGGCCAGATTCTCGGGAAATGGCCCAAGCTCCATCAGGAACCTCTCTGGGTCCATCAGGCACCTGGGACGGAACCAACGCATTGGTTCTGTCTCCCTGCGGTGGTGGGTAGCGGTCAGAAAGTCTAGACGAAGGAGAAATATCTGACCATGACAAAGGTTCGACAACTAAATCATTTAAAACCAGATCATTCAACCACTGGCCAGAGATAAAGATCAAGTCTAGGGTGCCTCCCCCGACATGAGTAGGGCCGTCAATTAATTGAATCAGGTCCATGGCTGTCATGGAAGCCATGAACTCCCGAGCCGCCGAGGATGCCACGCCGGTTGATGGCAGATTGAAATCCCCCATGACCAACAGTCTAGGGGTTTCAACTGCCAACCCGGCCAGCAACTCCAACAGCTCGGGCAGGGCTGTTGTCATGCAGCAATGAGCCAGGTACGTGATCAGCAAGCCCACCTGAGTCCTATGACCCCACTTCACGTAGAGAGATTCACACCCAGCTATCTGAGGCTGTGTATATTCTTCTTATTCTTCTTATTCTTATTCTTCTTATATATATAAACAATAGTACAGGAACGGTAGGCACGTTTGTGCGCTTATGCATGCCCTTTATGGTCCTCTTAGGAATGGGGTGAGGTCAATAGTAGAAAGTTTTAGGATAAAGCTTTTAGGATTATGGGAAGAGACCACAGAGTCAGGTAAAGTATTCCAAACACTGATGATTCTGTTACAGAAGTCATATTTTCTGCAATCTAGATTAAAGCGGTTGACATTAAGTTTAAATCTATTGGTTGCTCTTGTATTATTGCAATTAAAGCTGAAGTAGTCTTTAACAGGAAGGACATTACAATAGATGATTCTATGAGTTAAACTTAGGTCTTGTCGAAGGCAACGGAGTTCCAAGTTTTCTAAGCCTAGGATTTCAAGTCTAGTGGGATAAGGTATTTTGTTGTTTACAGAGGAATGGAGAACTCTTCTTGTAAAATATTTCTGGACACGTTCAATTGTATTGATGTCAGAGATATGGTGAGGGTTCCAAAAAGGTGAGCTGTATTCTAGAATTGGTCTAGCAAATGTTTTATATGCTATGGTTAGTAGTGTAGTGTTTTTGGAAAAGAAGAAGTAGAAATTTTCTAGTGTTTTCTGGTCCTTTTCATTATCCAGTTATCCCACCTATTTTACCTCTTCCCTTTCTTAACTAAGTGTAAGTTTGTATCACATTTTACACTCCACTCCTCTGGGGATATACTCTTTATAGCAGGGGTCTCCAACCTTGGTCCCTTTAAGACTTGTGGATTTCAACTCCCAGAGTTCCTTAGCCAGCTTTGCTGAAGTCCGGAAGTCTTAAAGGGACCAAGTTTGGAGATCCCTGCTTTATAGCATTTTAATCAAAACATACCGTAGCTTCCTTGAGTAATTAGTGCAAAGCTTCTATTAAATGCACATTATCTTCCATTTCTTTTCAGGATAAAAATATGTACTTAATTATTCCAATTATTACATAGATTTGCTCAACTTTTGTTGACATAGTCTATTGTGACTTTACTTTCATAAATCAATATATCATCTATTTTCTCTTTGACAGTTAATTTACAGCTTTTTCTTCCTCACTTTCTACTGAAGTTAGGTCACAATTGTCTTCTCCCTTTAAAATATTTCTATCATTATATAATCTCATTTGCAAATGACTGAAAGAATCAACCTTATTGTTCTATAAGCTTTCTCTTCTTTGATAACTCTTGACTCTTCCTGCCTTTGTTGTAAATTAACCTGTGTTTTCTCTGCTCCTAAACTGTGCTCTGATTTTCCTTTTGTTGTTGTATTCCTTTTTTTAATAACATTCTCACTAGATATATCTTCCTTGACCTTCCTTGCTTGAAGTTAGAAGCCTGCATTCAACTTCTACTTGCTCGGAGCGTTCATCCTCCATGTTTTCTTGATTATCAGAACAGCTTACATTGGAAACCTAGATCTTTTTCTTTTTGATACCTGATTTTTTTTCCCCTTGGGGAGGTGACATTTGGTTTTCTAGTGTCTCATATCTTGCTTTAGCTCTTCAGTTTCTTCAAATACTATGAACCTAGTCCTTACATTTATCAGTGACAAAGCTGTATGTTTCAAGAGAAGAAATCCCTTGCATGAATCTTATATTTTAACATTAATTTTAACTTTGTATTATATGTTAATATATGTAAATGAAATATGTAGCCTTTTGAACGTTGCTGAATGTTCCATTTTTTAGCCAATCCACCTAATAATTGCAAGTGATACTGGGATCTGCTTTTGCTTTGAGCCTTATCTAAATTGCCCTGAGCATAACATATCATACCTACAACCAGTATGGATCACTAGGGTAGCCTGCCACCAACCTCATGATAATTCTATTCTATTCAGCTGCAAAATTACATCAAGAATTTATATCTTTATTTGTAGGAAAATACAAAGAAACTTGTTTTGGATCTTCCAACCTAGAAATATTTAAATTTTGTGCCAACCTAAAATAAAGTAAGGCCATTTTTTTTGCAGGTGGAAAAAATCTCAATGAGAAATATTAACATTAAAGCTATGAAGCCAAGTCTCTAAACATAAAACAAAATGTTAGGGGAAAAGGGAGGGTGAGAATAGCATGTAAAGAATTCAAATAAAATCAAAACAGTCAACCTAGCTAATTTTTTCCCCGTTCATTACCACTTTGAATGGTGCGGAGGGAAGCAACATTCCCATCCTCGCTATCCCAACTCCCTCCAAAGTAGTTTGAAACTCAATATGCAATTATCTTCATTGCTATAGACTTCAAATATAAAGGACATAGAAGAAATAGCATGTTTTCCTTTCATGTAACTGATTCTACATCTGAGCATTAAAAAACCCATCCCAACAAAAATGTGATCCAAAATATAAAATATGAATATATAACATAAAACAATTAATATATATTATACTATACAATATTATGTGATAAACTAATACGTATGTATGTATGTATGTATGTATGTATGTATGTATGTATGTATATATATCTAAAAATATGAGTTCCAGGTATATTTGTAAAACAAAAAGCAGACATTCTATGAGCTCCAGAACTGAAATAATTAAAATTTTATTCTACTAAGCTTTCGTCAGCCATCTGCTGACATTGTCAGAGTATTAAACTACCATTGCAGAGATCTCTGCCTTTAAATGTCTTTAATCAATTTGGCCATTGTGCGTGTAATAGGCCCCTACTAAAAGAAACCTGGTTCTCTAATGACAATTCCATCAACAGGCATATCGAACTGCCACCGGCCTACCAGGCGTTGAGACACCAGGAAAGACCCTGCAGGATGAGCAGGATGAGCAGAGACGGCATCAGGGAGCAGAGACCAATGGCACCCTCACCTTGAGCATGCATATGACCATATTGCAAGTAATTGTGTTCTCTTTGCTGACGATGTCAAACTATTTAACACCACAGACAATGCATCTATCATCCAAAAAGACCTTGATCATCTAACCACTTGGTCTAAAATTTGGCAACTCCAGATCTCAACCAGCAAATGCTCAGTCTTACATATTGGAAAAAAGAACCCAAACACTAAGTACATACTTGATGGACATTACCTTACAGATGACCCCCACCCCGTTAAAGACCTTGGAGTTTTCATGTCAAATGATCTAAGTGTCAAAGCCCACTGTAACTACATAGCAAAAAAGGCTCTAAAAGTTGTAAACCTAATCCTGCGTAGCTTCTTTTCCAAAAATACTACACTACTAACCAGAGCATATAAAACATTTGCTAGACCAATTCTAGAATACAGCTCGCCTGTTTGGAACCCTCACCACATCTCTGACATCAATACAATTGAACGTGTCCAGAAATATTTTACAAGAAGAGTTCTCCACTCCTCTGAAAACAACAAAATACCTTATCCCACTAGACTTGAAATCCTAGGCTTAGAAAACTTGGAACTCCGTCGCCTTCGACAAGACCTAAGTTTAACTCATAGAATCAGCTATTGTAATGTCCTTCCTGTTAAAGACTACTTCAGCTTTAATTGCAACAATACAAGAGCAACCAACAGATTTAAACTTAATGTTAACCGCTTTAATCTAGATTGCAGAAAATATGACTTCTGTAACAGAATCATCAGTGCTTGGAATACTTTAGCTGACTCTGTGGTCTCTTCCCATAATCCTAAAAGCTTCAACCAAAAACTTTCTACTATTGACCTCACCCCATTCCTAAGAGGACCATAAGGGGCGTGCATAAGCGCACAAACTTGCCTACCGTTCCAGTCCTATTGTTTTTGTTTTTTTTCTTTTCTTCTTCCTGTATATATATTTACCCATATATATGTTTATATACTATATAATCCTTTTTATATGATGTTGTGACAAAAATAAATAAAGGCATAGTCAGCCCTGACCAAATACAGAACCTGGCAGGGCTATCTCAAACCATAACAGATAGGATTAATCAGAAAAAAACCAGGCCGACCATAAAGTCACAGATAAGACAGCAAATTGCTACGAAGGTTGACAGGCTAACATCATCCCTTACAGATAAGCAGGCTAGGAGGGAGGAAACAGTAGGAATTAAGCCTCCATCAACCAACATGACTGCAGCAAAAACAACCCAGCTGATTACAAGTGGGAGATGGCTGGAGGGGCCTATTACAATGACCAAATTGATTAATGGCATATAAAAGCAGAGATCTCTGCAATAGTAGTTTCATACTCTGACGATGTCAGCAGATGGCTGATGAAAGCTTAGTAGAATAAAATTTTAATTATTTCAGTTCCGGAGCTTGCAGAATATACAGGTAATCCTCAACTTACAACCATTTGTTTAATGACTGAAGTTACAATGGCACTAAAAAAAGTGACCAGTGTTTTTCACACTTAAGATCATTTGGAGCATGTCCAGGGAGAACTAATCGAAATTTGGAAGGTTGGCAACTGGCATGCATTTATCTATTATGCTTGCAGTGTTCTGGGGTCATTTTTGCAACCTTGTGACTAGCAAAGTCAATGGGGAAGCCCAATTCACTTAACAACCGAGTTACTAACGTGATATCGCTTAATATCTGTGGAACAAAGGTCATAAATGGGGAAAAGCTCACTTAACAACTGTCTTTCTTAGGAACAGAACACAACTCAGTTGTGTTCATAAATCAAGGACTACTTGTACATAAAATGTAAAAATAAAAATACAAAAATATAAAAACCATGCCATAAAAAAAGAAGGAAAGCCCATCAGATCCAGCAGAAAAGGCCTGCTACAAATTCCATCTGCTATGAAGTTACACTTAGTTAATCTCAGCAGGAAGGTGGTTGTTGTGGCTCCAGCCCCCACCACCCCTGGGACTGGCCCCATGCCAGAGTGACTCAGAGAGTGAGGGGGAAGGGCCGTCAGGGCTTCCTTCTGCAGGGCTGGCTTCCCTGGCTCAGCTCCAGGAGCCAGAGGCAGGCCAGGTGGAAGAGGTGATGAGGTCTCTGTCTCCTATATCTCCCCTCGCCCAGGAAACACTTCCAGACCCAGCTGAGGAGAATCAATCCTGGTTAGATCCCAGGTTTCATAGACAAGAGAGGTGGGAACAACAGAAGCAGGGGTGGGACAGGCCTAGAAAGTGCTGAGTCACGGAGCCACACCCCACAGGGTATAAAAGCAGGAGGGGCTGCTATACTGCTTTGTGATGAACATATCAAACTGCCTAGAGAGAACTTGAGCTGAAGTGCTGTTTATTCCTGACTTCCTGGTTGAGATGCTGGCATCAAGAAAGATAACAGAAAAACCTTGGCAAATGCTCGCTGGGTTGCTGCCAGAGCTGATAGCTGCCGTGGACTCAGTTGCCGGCTAATTGAGTCATTTCTCGTGCCTCCCGGACTGAGGTGGGAGGACAGAACAGTTGTTTATGCTGTGCTGCCCACCTTATGGAACATTTTCGCTCCCAAAGAGAGATTTGCTTCAGCCCTTTGAATTTTTCCAGAAGCCCCTCAAAACTTGGTTTTACCATCAGTCTCTGATAATTCTATTATCTTTAATTTTAAGAAAGAATTGAAAAAAAAATCACATATTGTGCAAGACGAAGATCGTAAAACTACTAACTATAAAAGAGCAATAATTTTTTAAAAAATTATTAAAGAGGATATATTTTGTTAGAATAGAAGGCCACAGCAGATTCTTTGTGTGTTTAAAATACCTCTTGCTTTAGAAAAATGGCACAATAATTTTGACAGGAAAGGAGATAATTAATGGTAAACTCTTGGGCTCAGTGAAAACTAAGTGATATGTGGAGAAAAGAAATGAATTACAATAATGAGAAACGATTTAGTATCAAATAACACATAATGAGATAGTCTGAAAATAAAGACAATTTTTTTCCCACCCACCTGCATTGTACAATGATCTTTTGTCTGAAACAGAATTGGTTAGAACAGGGATTTCCAGTATTATTTTTATATCATTATGTTATATTAAATTATATTATTTTTATAATACTCAATTATAAGGTAACACTTGATCTGGTAGTAACTAAGCATTTTTAGCCAATTAATGGCTATCAGTCAGCGGGTCTGAAGTTTTATAGAAGTTAACAATGACTTTACTTTTAACCTTTCAGATTTGATTGGGTTAGTATAAAATATTGTTAAATATATAAAGAAACTGACATTGCCTCTAGTTTATATTTTAAAACATTTTAACAGTACCTGAGTATTTGGAAAGTTGAAAGACTAGACAGTTGAAAGAAAAATAATGAACTAGGTCAAACTTGCAGCTTGTTTTATGGTCAGTTTGCGATTAGCTGGGAGTCGCAGGATTCCATCATTATCATAGCTGCTAATGTCGACTGTATGGACTCTAAGACCAACTGGCTCATTTCTTAATTACTTTAGATTTATGTTTATATTTTCTGGCTTTCTTTAAACATTAAGAACCTTAAGACCGGCAAATTTTATTGTATTCACTAGGTTAAATGTCTTTCAATCCTTTTTTTAAAAAACAGTTTTATCTATTAGTTTAAAGATTTGTATTTTTTGGAATGTACAGCAAGAGGATGATAACTGTTGGCTTTGGAAAGTTTCTTTAATGCATCTCTTTATTTTGTAGCTGTATACATTTTATTTGCATAATATAAACTCTAATAAATTAGGGAGGCATGGGGTTTTAGAGGAAGGGTTAAACTGAGGAAGATATGGAATGAGGAGATGTTTGGCTTTATTTTAAGAGTTAGTGATAGGGTCCTAATGTTCCTGGGGCTGAAGGAACATTAAGAAGATAAAAATAAAAACTATGTTTTTATTTTCATCTTCTTTTTCTGCATATAATATTTGTTTATTTTGTAGTTGTATAAGTTTTACTTGCATTGTATAATACCTAATGAAATTATTGAGAAAATGAAGAAAGTAAAGGCTAAACACCTAAGGTTTAAATCAATGCTTATGAATAATTACTCTTTATTTCTAGAAGCAAAGTTCTGAGTTATAATATATGTAGATCTTTTTCATAGCATTAAATAATTTACTTTCTGCAGTATTGATGGCACTTACTTCTCCAAGAGACCATTTCTATTATTATGGTGATGAAGTATCTTTAATGAGTACAATTGTGTAACTGTACTCCAGGGCAAAATTCTTCATGCAAAAGTATAGCTTTCAAATACCATTAAGAGATACCTTTAGATATTTTACAAGAAACCGTAATTCTACTTCATGAAAATAATCCAAAATCTAAGGTCATCCATCCATCCATCCATCCATCCATCCATCCATCCATCCATCCAAGCATCCATCCATCCATCCATCTCTATCTATCATCTATCTATCCAAGATAATCTTGGTATCTTGAGAAAGTATTGATCAGACTTGATTCTATTTTGCTATCTTTGGCAGCTTCCAGAAAAGAAGAGCCAGATGCACCATAAAATTAATGTTATTACTTTGTCTAGACACTCAGTTCAAATATGACACTGTACTGCTAATATTCTAGGAAAAATGTTTTTCACTGGATAATGAAATTCTGTACATCTCTAGGACCTCTCCTTAAACATGTAAACAGAAATTAGAACATGATGCAGAACAGCCTTTCCCCCCCATTTTGCATGGGTGCCTTTTTGAAATTAACTTGCACAATCATATAAATATAAATATATTTACCTTCAATAAATCGCTAGAGATGTGCTATGTTCCTTCTTGCTTCAAATGCTCTACTATCATCCCAGTGCCTAAGAAGCCCACCATCAAAAAACTGAATGACTACAGACCAGTTGCTCTAACATCTATAGTTATGAAAACCTTTGAAAGTCAAGTGCTGCCTCACTTGAAAACCATCCGCTGTTAGACCCACTGCAATTTGCATACCGAGCAAATAGATGATGCTGTTAATATGGCTCTGCACTACATTCTACAACATCTTGAATCTCCAAAGACCTATGCAAGGGTCCTCTTTGTAGACTTTAGTTCAGCATTCAACACCATCATTCCAGACATTCTTCTAAGCTAAACCAGCTAGCGGTACCTGAACGCACTTGTAAATGGATCATAAGCTTCATAACAGACAGGAAGCAGCAGGTGAAGCTAAGCAGAATCACATCAGATACCTGTACAATTAGCACAGGGGTCCCACAAGGCTGTGTGCTCTCTCCACTTCTCTTCTCTCTATATACCAATGACTTCATCTCAAGCAATCCATCTGTTAAACTATTGGAGTTCTCAGATGACACAACAGCGATCAGTCTCATTCAAGACAATGATGAATCCGCATATAGACGGGAGTTGAAGAACTAGCCTCGTGGTGTGACCAGAACAATTTGGAACTGAAGACACTCAAAACCGTAGAAATGGTGGTGGACTTTAGGTGAAACCCTCCCATCTCACCACCTCTTACAATACTTGACAACACAGTATCAACAGTAGAGACCTTCAAATTTCTAGGTTCTACCATATCTCACAACCTAAAATGGACACCCAACATCAAAAACATCATCGAAAAAGCACAACAAAGAATGTTCTTTCTTCGCCAACTCAGAAAGCTCAAACTGCCCAAGGAGCTGTTGATCTAATTCTACAGAGAAATTATTGAGTCTGTCATCTTCATCTCTATAACTGTCTGGTTTGGTTCTGCAACCCAACAAGACAGACACAGATTTCAGAGGATAATTAGAACTGCAGAAAAAACAATTACTACCAACCTGCCTTCCATTGAGGACCTGTATACTGCACGAGTCAAAAAGAGGGCTGTGAAAATATTTATAGACCCCTCACATCCTGGACATAAACTGTTTCGACTCCTACCTTCAAAACAACACTATAGAGCACTGCACACCAGAACAACTAGATACGAGAACAGTTTTTTCCTGAATGCCATCACTCTGCTAAACAAATAATTCCCTCAACACAGTCAAACTATTTACTAAATCTGCACTACTATTAATCTTCTCATCATCCCTATCACCCATCTCCTCCCATTCATGACTGTATGACTGTAACTTTGTTGCTGGTATCCTTAACATTTATATAGACTGTTTCCCTATGGCTATCATTAAGTGTTGTACCTTACGATTCTTGACGAATGTATCTTTTCTTTTATGCACACCGAGAGCGTATGCAGCAAAACAAATTCCTTGTGTGTCCAATCACACTTGGCTAATAAAGAATTCTATTCTATTCTATTCTATTCTATTCTATTCTATTCTATTCTATTCTATTCTATTCTATTCTATTCTATTCTATTCTATTCTATTAACAATAATAACAACAACAGAGTTGGAAGGGACCTTGGAGGCCTTCTAGTCCAACCCCCTGCCCAGGCAGGAAACCCTACACCATCTCAGACAGATGGTTATCCAACATTTTCTTAAAAATTTCCAGTGTTGGAGCATTCACAACTTCTGCAGGCAAGTTGTTCCACTTATTAATTGTTCTAACTGTCAGGAAATTTCTCTTTAGTTCTAAGTTGCTTCTTTCCTTGATCAGTTTCCACTCATTGCTTCTTGTTCTACCTTCAGGTGCTTTGGAGAACAGCCCAACTCCCTCTTCTTTGTGGCAACCCCTGAGATATTGGAACACTGCTCTCCTAGTCCTTTTTATTAAACTAGACATACTCAGTTCCTGCAACCGTTCTTCATATGTTTTAGCCTCCAATCCCCTAATCATCTTTGTTGCTCTTCTCTGCACTCTTTCTAGAGTCTCAGCATCTTTTTTACATCGTGGCGACCAAAACTGAATGCAGTATTCCAAGTGTGGCCTTACCAAGGCATTATAAAGTGGCGCTAACACTTCACGTGATCTTGATTCTATCTCTCCGTTTATGCAGCCCATAACTGTGTTGGCTTTTTTAGCAGCTGCTGCACATTGCTGGCTCATATCTAAATGTTGTCCACTAGGACTCCAAGATCCCTCTCACAGGTACTACTATTGAGCAAAGTACCACATATATGGTACCTGTGCATTTTGGGGTTTTTTTTGCCTAAATGTAGAACCTTACTTTTTTCACTGTTGAATTTCATTTTGTTAGATTGTGCCCAATGTTCAAGTCTGTCAAGATCCTTCTGTAACTTGAGCCTATTCTATTCTATTCTATTCTATTCTATTCTATTCTATTCTATTCTATTCTATTCTATTCTATTCTATTCTATTCTATTCTATTCTATTCTAATTTTCAATCCTTTTTTTCCAGAACTGAATATTAAACAAGCTTTAGATATTGAAGGAAACTTTTAAAATAACTTATTTGCATAACATAATTTCTTATAATAGTTTAAGAATTACCCACTTGAAAGGAAAAACAGTATTGGTTTGAGGGTGATAGAAAACAATTTTTTTAACCCTTCAAGGAGAATATTTTCATCTGTTGTTTTAATATTTATATTACATCTTAGTTATGTTTTCCTGACTATTCCACAAGGATGTTCTGTTGTGGCAAAGCCTTATGAACTTAAGTTTTACCTAAGTTCTCTAAAAGTTTTATCTATGGGCATCGTAGGGCAACCATTTTTGAACCAAGGTACATCTGATATGCTAATATACAGAATGGCTCTGGCTCCCATGAGTCCTGAGGGAATAAAATTTCACAATTTCCCAGTTTACAATTCCTTGCTCCCTCCTCCACTCAGCTAGTAAGGGATTAATTTATCATGGAGGCAGCCTTTGAACATGAGAGATGTTTTACTGCACAAAATACCTACAAAGTTGCTATCATTATACAAAAACAATGAAACTGAACAATGAACCATGGGGCAAAGATTGCCTGAGACAAAGGGAACACCCTCCCTATTTGTCTGACCTCAATGCAACTCTTTACATTTAGAAAATCTGTACAGATGCTTATCTTTCACTAAGCCTTTCTCTAAGTTTTTAAAACTTTTTAGATTGAAGATCGAGTATACATTTAATTATCCATGGCCTCATTAAATAATTAATGCACAAATTTATCTCATCTGGCTGTGCAGTGGAATGGAATAGTGAGGCCATTAATCTATTAATAATAGTTGTACAACTTTGCCTGCATGATTGTGACCATCATGACTATTATTCCTAAATAAAAGTGGTGCTATTAAAGATCTATTATTTGCTCTCCTAAAAACTACATAGATTGGGAGAACATCTTGTTTTTCAAATTTTAAACTGAGTACCAGTCAGATTTATATATAATATTTTTAATTTGTTGTTATGTAGCTATAAGGTAAAGGTAAAGGTTCTGCTCACACATGTGCTAATCATTCCTGACTCTTGGGGGCAGTGCTCATCTCTGTTTCAAAGCTGAAGAGCTAGCGCTGTCCAAAATCATCTCCGTGGTCATGTGGCCGGCATGACTAAATGCCAAAGGCACATGGAACGCTGTTACCTTCCCACCAAAGGTGGTCCCTATTTTTCTACTTGCATTTTTTACGTGCTTTCGAACTGCTAGGTTGGCAGAAGCTGGGACAAGTAATGGGAGCTCAGCCCGTTATGCGGCACTAGGGATTCTAACTGCTGAATTGCCGACCTTTCGTTCAACAAGCTCAGCATCTTAGCCACTGAGCCCTTTATGTAGCTGTAATGTATAACTATGTAATAATTCAACATTATACTCTATTCTCTCAGGTAATAGTACTATATTAATATACATAACATGATTCAGCAAGTTCTAGAATTCCTGAAGCAGCATCTCAGGTAAACACAATTTATTAAATAAATTTACATATTATATGAAACATGAATAGAAATAGTTATGTTCCAGGGCAGTTATGAAACATGTTGAGGGTAAGGTATTTTTGGCATTATTTAGTTCATTGTTTCTTAAATTGTGGTCCTAAACCCCTGTGAGTCCTCCAAGACTTTCTCAAAGGTCCATGAAATCACAACTAATTGGCAGCCTATTTTGAAAAACAATAAAATATTAAAATCCTATCAGACAATTGCAAAAAGCAATAGTGGCAGTGGATGCATCTATAGGGTAAGGATTGGCAGAACCTAAGGGCGGAGTTAAAAGAGGGATCAGCCTAGTATCTCAACGTAGTCTCAAAGTGAGCTAACTCCGTCCCCACCCCCTGAATTCTATTGACCCTTATCTAACTCCTAGCAGGTGCTAACCATTAATTGAAAATATTCCTGTGGATAGGCGTAAATCAATTTAATTGGACCTTCCGCCATGGACCCGCTCTTTCGCACCTGACATTTTGATACTGTAAATTTCAATTAATATAATTCCTACATACAAAAGCTCTTTGGGGGTTTTCCATAGTTTTTAAAAGTTAAAAGTGTGAGAAAAAGGAATCCATTTAAGAAACATTTACTTGAACAGATTAATAAATACATCTAGTATATTTACTTCTTTATGCACATTACAAAGAATTATCTGAAAGATTTTGATTGATTTTGGAGTACATTGCCAGATTTTATAGCTGCCAATCATTTCTTTATAATATGTTACTCAATAATTAATTTGAGAAAGCTGAATAATAATGACAAGTAGCTGCAGTTTCAGAGAGATTGTATTCTGATAATTTATGGAATAATTTCAAGTAAAAATAGTGATCTTCAAAAAAACCCTGAAGAATGACAACATACTCTGTGTAAGTTTGTTTTATCAACAAGTTGAATACTAGTTCCTAATTACTTTTTTTCCCAAGCCAAATTTCAAGGAAGGGAACACAACTCTCAATAGCAATACAAGTTGTATTTTCATACATTACCTCTCACTTTCCTTTATGATCTCTTTTCCTTTTTTCCAAGTAAAAGTTGGCTTTGGAGAAGCTTTAGGCTTACATTCAATGGTTGCATCGCTACCAACTTTAACAAACGTTATTTTTTTTAAGAAGGTTTTGGAGAAATCTGGACCCACAGCTGAAAGATAACAGAGAACTCAGAATTAATGAAAACTGCCATCAAATTGTCTTGATACAAATGCTGAATTTATTATGAATTCTCTCAGAATATATAATTATTGGTTTACATAATTAACCTGCAGAATATCCCCAAACCACAGTTAAAAGAGATAAATAAAAGAAGTGGGACATCAGTTTTCATTAACTAATTTATCTGGTACATTCTCTGTATTCCTGAAAAGCTATTCCAGAGGTTGACAAATCAGCTAGGACAATGAACATTGTGTTCTGGGTAATCACTGGAAAGGATTGTAATCTTGCACCAATTAAATATTGGATGGAAAACAATGTGTTTATGAAATGCTTTCTACATGTTAATTTCAGTGATACTAAACATTGGATGTGGTTCCCTAGGAATTTCATGACCTTCATGGTTGCTCATGACTATAACATTAGGTAATAACTTGTGTATGTAAAATAACTATCACAAATGAAATAATGCAGCCAGAACTTTAATATCAGCCCACATCTTCACAAAACATTTTTTTTTCCACAGAAGCAATTCTTATCTTAACTTATAAAGAATGGTTGCTGGAACTGAGTATGTCTAGTTTGATGAAAGGAGGATTAGGGGTGACATGATAGAAGTGTTCCAATATCTCAGGGGCTGCCACAATAAAGAAGGAGTCAGTCAAGCTATTCTCCCAAGCACCAGATGGTAGGACAAGAAGCAATGAGTGAAAACTAATCGAGGAGAGAAGCAATTTAGAACCAAGGATAAATTTCCTGACAATTAGAACAATTAATCAGTGGAACAACTTGCCTCCAGAAGTTGCAAATACTCCAACACTGGAAGTTTTTAAGAAGAGATTGGATAATCATTTGTCTGAAATGGTACAAGGTTTCCTGCCTAACCAGGGGGTTGGAATAGAAAACTTTCAAGGTCTCTTCCAACTAATTCTATTCTATTCTATTCTATTCTATTCTATTCTATTCTATTCTATTCTATTCTATTCTATTCTATTCTATTCTAAATCTAATCTAATCTAATCTAATCTAATCCAATCCAATCTAATCTCTGTGCTCTGCCTCCATTCTTGCAAATAAAGCTACTGATTAGGAAGTGACAAATAACATCTATGAATGAAGGAACCAGTACTAATTGTGAATGGCAACTTACTGTGAATATAATTTAGACTTTCAAATCTGCAACTAAAGTAATTCTACTGCAATGTCTTAACACATTTCACAAAGAACTATTATTAAATAAAGTAATGTGATACACTATAGGACTGAACAGGAACATCTGCAGAAAGGTTAAAAAGAAAAACAAAATGGCAGATGGACTACATGATGACCCTTTTTATATGCTTGTGATGCATATTTAAAAGGCATGAAGCTTTGGTTGCACAGTTCTTCCTGCATCTTCATTCTTTTTAACCCCCAACCATAGCCACCCCAGGACTAAAATGTGATTCATCTAGTATTATTAAATCAATGCTGTGTCACCTGTAAAGTTATGGAATCTATCATCAACCAATCCATTACCCTCCACCTAGAAACAAACAATCTACTCTCTAATAGACAATTTGGTTTCAGAAAAAAAACTATCATGTAACTTACAACTTCTTCACTGCAAAAACATATGGACTACTAATCTTGATCAAGGCAAAACGATAGATGCAATTTACATAGACTTCTGTAAAGCTTTTCACTCAGTGGTACATGACAAACTTCTCTTAAAACTAAAATCCTACGGCATCTCCGGACCCCTCCACAATTGGATAACAGCGTTCCTGTCAAACAGACAACAAGTAGTCAAAATAAGCAGTGCCCAATCAAATCCTGTTCCTGTCAATAGCGGCGTTCCCCAAGGCAGTGTTCTTGGACCAACACTCTTTATAGTATACATTAATGAGCTCTGTGACCATATTAAAAGTAATTGTGTTCTCTTCGTTGACGATGTCAAAATATTTAGCACTACCAACAATACAACTACCCTTCAAAAAGACTTACACATTGGAAAAAAAGAATCTAAACACTAAATACAAATTCAATGGACATTACCTTACAGATGACCCCCACCCTGTTAAAGACCTTGGAGTTTTCATATCTAATGATCTAAGTGCCAAAGCCCACTGCAACTACATCGCAAAAAAGGCTTTAAGAGTTGTAAACCTAATCTTACGTAGCTTCTTCTCCAGAAACACTACACTGCTAACCAGAGCTTATAAAACATTTGCTAGACCAATTCTTGAATACAGCTCGTCTGTCTGGAACCCATACCACATTTGAGACATCAATACAATTGAATGTGTCCAGAAATATTTTACAAGAAGAGTTCTCCACTCCTCTGAATACAACAAAATACCTTATGCCACCAGACTTGAAATCTTGAATTTAGATAAACTTAGAACTCCGCCGACTGCAACAAGACCTGTGTTTAACTCATATTTGTGCTTAAATAAATATAATAAATGTGCTTAACTTATAGAATCATCTATTGCAATGTCCTTTCTGTTGAAGACTACTTCAGCTTCAATCATAACAATACAAGAGCAAACAATAGATTTAAACTCAATGTTAACCATTTCAATCTTGATTGCAGAAAATATGACTTCTGTAACAGAGTTATTAGTGCTTGGAATACACTACCTGACTCTGTGGTCTCTTCTCAAAATCCCCAAAGCTTTAACCAAAAACTCTCTACTATTGACCTCATCCCATTCCTAAGAGTTCTATAAGGGGCGTGCATAAGAGCACAAACGTGCCTACCATTCCTGTCCTACTGTTTCCTTTCATTATATCCAATTAATATAGTTATTACATACTTATGCTCATATATGCTTATATATTATATAGTTATTTTCATGTTTATGCTTATATATACTGTTGTGACAAATAAATAAAAATAAAAAAATAAAAATCTTGCACATTCCCTTTTTAAATATATACCCTGTTTCCCCTAAAATAAGACATCCCCTGATAATAAGCCCAATTAGGTTTTTGAGCGCATGCACTAAAATAAGCTCTCCCTAAAAATAAGCCCTCCCGAAAATATTTAAACGCCTGTGCAGCCAATCCCCGCCATTTCTTCTGGCTTCCTCCACGCGCCCCAAAATAATAAGACCTCCCTGAAAATAAGGTCAAGTGCTTATTTCGGGGTTCAAAAAAATATAAGACAGGGTCTTAGTTTCGGGGAAACACGGTACTAGTTCTATACCTCTATATGGTCCTTTCCCCATATCCAGTTAATGTCTGTATTGCGCCATTTTATTCACTTTTATATCTAAATATGGTTTCACTGAGAGCATATGCACCAAGACAAATTCCTTGTGTGTCCAATCACACTTGGCCAATAAATTCTATTCTATTCTACAAATTAACAATTATTTATTATGCCCATAGGAAGCATTTTCTCCTTCAGAACTAGATCTTTTATTGAGGTGGAAAAGGGGAAATTGTTCACTGCTTTCTCCTATCCAAAAACTGATTTTTCAGAAGCTGACTGCACAGTAGCTTAGCTCCTAAAGAGTTATAAGGTAGTGTGAGGCAATAAATGAGTTTGGTAGCTTCTGGGGTTGAGGATTTAAAGCAGACCTGGAGAAAACCTTTTCTCCGTAATTTGTTTCTAGGTGATTAGTAGGAGATCTATTGTGTATTTTCCCTGATGTAATATGAATCAACTTTTCTTCAATAGCTGCAGGGTCCACAATGGCAAACGTTTGATATGAACGTTTGTCATATCAAGCATCTAGCGAGGGAAAACTGGTCTAGCATTGAGTAGTAATAATGATTTAAACATCCACTGAAAAACATGAGCTCAAGGATGTTTCCCATCAGATTTACAGGCTCACAGTATAAGTGATCCATCACAGAATCACTTAGGAGATTGGAAGACATTATGGCTGAACATCAAGCGGCAAAGATAAGAGCTGTGAATAATGTTGTGAATGAGGAGACAGAAAGATAGCATATAAAAGAATTACAATTAAGCCTTTTTTCTTTCTTTCTGTATTAGGAAAAAGGCAAACACCAGTATTACCAGAGAGACTGTAGTTACTTCATTCAAAGTGAAGTAGAGTATATCGTTGTATGTGCTCTCTAATTAAAAACCTTCTAAATATAATAGTCTTTTTCCCTGCTGTGCTTTCACTACAGAACTTTATGTTTAATATTTAATAATGTCAGGTCATCTAATCATTTCAGGGAGTGGTGGGTTCTTTTGTTTTGTTTTTTTGCGCAAGATGGAAATATATTTCAGGGAGCTTTATACCATGGCTCAATAACCAAGGACAAAACACTTAAAAATTATTTCCTAATATAGAATGCCACTTAATTCAGCATCTGGCAAAAAAAAAAAAATCAAACTGAAAAGGCTTGTCTTTTAGAAAAAAAAATTATGTTATTAGAACATTTTAGAACAGTAACACAGATGCTAAGCAGCCCTTCAGTATAAACAGTTCCTTAAATTTATACTTTTGATACTTGGAGGTAGCAGAGATGGGAAAAGAATTCTCATTTCCAGTGAGGGGAGGCTGGCAAAATATTCCTCAAACCTTTATTGCCCTCAGTAGAATTAAATTCATGTGCTCTCTAAAATTCCAAATACTTCCCCCCCCCCAAATTAACACAGGTAGTCCTCAACCTACGGCCACAATTGAGCCCCAAATTTATGTTGTTAAGTGAGACATTTCTTAAGCACATTTTGTCCCATTGTATGACCTTTCTTGCCACAGTTGTTAAGTGAATCACTGCAGTTGTTAAGTTAGAAACACGCTTGTTAAGTGAATTTGGCTTCCCCATTGACTTTGCTTGTCAAAAGATCGTAAAAGGTGATCACATGACCTTGGGACACAGCAATGGTCGTAAGTATGAACCAGTTGCCAAGCATTTGAATTTTGATCACATGATCATGGGGATGCTACAAAGGTTGTAACTGTGAAAAATGGTCATGTCACTTTTTTCAGCGCCGCTGTAGCTTTGAACAGTCACTAAACGAATTGATGTAAATCTCCTTATACAAACATACTGCAAACTTACATTCAAAATTGTTTTTCTGACTAGGGGGACATACCTTTTCTTCAACCAGCCAATCAGTACTGTATTTTCATTATAATGGATTTCCTTCTGACATGTTTGTTACTTAGCAACTACTTTCCTTTTATGGCAGACATAATGGCAAAGCTAGGACAATATTGATATTGTTGTGAATAGAAATGTTGTGTTTTGAAAAGATTTAAACTGATAGTCCTATCCAGATTGTAGAATAAGTTTCTAAGCATAGTTTTATAATCAAAAAACATTTATTGTTATCTCAAGAATATATCTTTAGCATCATTAACATCAGATAAAAAGCTTGAATTTTATTTCCAAGATTCTGCTTCAAAAGGAATTATTTAAGTAATACGTAGGTAGTCCTCAACTTATGACTACGGTTGAGCTCAGAATTTCTGTTGCTAAGTGAGACAGTTGTTAAGTGAGTTTTGCCCCACTTTATAGCCTTTCTTGCCACCATTGTTAAGTGAATTACTGAAGTTCTTAAGTTAGTAAAACGGTTGTAAAATGAATCTGGCTTCTCGATTGACTTTGCTTGTCAGAAGGTCAGAAAAGGTGATTATATGACCCCGGGACAGTGCAACTGTCATAAATACGAGTCAGTTGCCAAACATCTGAATTTTGATCATGTGACTATAAGGATGAGAAATGGTCATAAATCACTTTTTTCAGTGCCATTGTAACTTTGGTTGCTAAATGAATTGTTATAAGTCAAAGACTACCTGTGTTCCAATGCATGGTACTCTAGTGAGAATCATAAATATTTATAATCCACTAGGGTTTCATAAAATCCTGAAAAAGATGAATGTAAGATGGAAACTATTCAGACAATTTAGTATTGAGCAGTCTACCAAATCACTGTGTTTAAAAGAAATGTTCATTGTATGATTTGGATATATGAAGAATATATGGACATCCTCAGCATGTTGTTTGTCTAAGTTTCAGGGTTCCAACTAATGCCCCCAACAAAATCAAACTCCGAGGCTTGAAGTTCCTCAAAGCTAACTTTTACTGGAGATGTCATATTGACACATCTGGGAAAACCCAAATCTGAGAGCTTCCAGGTTTTCCTCACCCAAGAGAAAGTTCAAGTCCTTGCCCCTCACCCACATGTCCATCACACAAACCAATCAGGTACTCTCCAGACCAGAAGATACCTCCTCATTCTTCTCAGCACAGCTTCTCAGCACAATGGCCTTGACTTTCTAAAAGAAGTCTATTTTGACTACCTATCTTCTTCACTCTATACAATTCCCACTCCCATTTTCCCACAGTAGAATCTGCGGCAGGCCTGAAGGAACAAAAGTAGAAAGATGGCTTCCAGATCTGACACTAAGGTTTTTAGATTGCCAGTGGCTCAAATATCAAATAATAATGATGGCTATCTCTTAACAAAATATAATTAGGCTCTTATTTCCCTTTACTTTGTTATGCAATACAGAATATATCTTATTTGACAAACTGTATTTGTGCACATAGTTTTGTTGAATGATTATTTTATTTAAAAATAAATAAAGATACATCTTTTTATAACAAAAGATTGATCTGTATGGGAAAAAATATTTTCAGGTCCACCTCATTATATTAAGAACCTATGTACCTTCTCCTCATTTAGCAATCATTGTCCATTCCAGCAACTTTGTTACTAATACGAGAGGGAGGGAGGGAGGGAGGGAGGGAGAGAGTGGTAGAGAAAGAGAGGGAGTTAGATCCAGATTGTTGGCGGGCAATATGCTGACTCTGTAAACTGCTTAAAGAGGGCTGTAAAGCACTGTAAAGCAGTATACAAGTCTATGTGCTATTGCTATTGCTGCCATTTCATTTAGATAAAGTTCTCTTGGGCAGCTATACCAGAATTACTTGCAATCTGGTGTCAGGTTCATGAAATTTCATCATAAGTGCAAGTATTGGTTGGAAAATGATTGGAAAAAAAAACACCATTGTGTTTGCAAATGGTTGCTAAAGAAGGTAAAGAATTATTTTTTAATGTTTCCCCCCCCTAAGTTTACATTTTATCAAAAACCATAGTTACAATCATTATATTTGGGACTTTAATAGCTTGCGCACAACAGAGAAAAATAAAAAGCTAGTTGCCCAAATTGATTGTGCTTTGAAAGCCGTATCTTTTTCAAAGGAATATTTGCATATGAATATACATCAAAATGAAATTATCTTTAGAGTTGTTGATCATTGTGACTTTTTAAAAAAATACAAACCTCTTCCTCTTGACAATTTCCCTTTCAAATACCATTAATATGTGAAATTCTTTCCCCCCCCAGGGTTTGAATACATTTCATTTCCTGATTTTGTTTTCTAAGCAAAAACTACATCAAATAATAAATAAAATTTAAATAATAAATCAAGTTGGGAAAGTCTGAGATTAGATTGGGCCTCTGGTGGCTCAGCAGACTAAGTCTGTCTGTTATTAACACAGCTGCTTGCAATTACTGCAAGTTCAAGTCCCACCAGGCCCAAGGTTGACTCAGCTTCCATCCTTTATAAGGTAGGTAAAATGAGGACCCAGATTGTTGGGGGCAACAAAAGTTGACTTTGTATATAAATATACAAATAGGATGAAGACTATTGCTTAACACAGTGTAAGCCGCCCTGAGTCTTCGGAGAAGGGCGGGATATAAATTCAAATTAAAAAAAAAGAGATGAAAACGGCCTATCCTTTTCAAGCTAGTATACATCTTAAATAATTGGATCATACCGAGATCTAGCTACTGCAGCTCTGTGGTTGCACCGATCTGGTTATACAGTCTTATCTTATCCTCCTTAAGGCTTCCTACAAGACTGATTTCTTTAACATGGATATCTGGAAAAATGTTGTGCATTTTATCCACTTATTCTAGTATGTTTAATTGTTTTCAACTAATTAGGAACTGTTGTGTATATGATATTTCCTTTGTAGCAATAAATGTAGAAATACTGTTATTTTCATTGTTACGTCTTTATGCTTAGGCCAAACTTTTTATAGGTATTATAAACAATTTAACATGAGACAAAATTGAATGCTTTTACATTATACATAATGTGTATTTCTGCAAGTCAGTGGTGGGTTGGTACCGGTTCGCATCAGATCAGGAGAACCGGTAGCGGTTACAGCGGGAGGCTCTGTGCTCATGTGCAAAAGCGCTGCGCGCATGCATAAGCACACACGCATGAGCAAACTGGTAGTGACGGGATTTGGAACCCGCACTTGCTATACAATAATATACTACAGGTAGTCGTCACTTACACACAGTCTCATTCATTGATTGTTCAAAGTTACAATGGGGCTATCTCTTAGTCACATGATTATCATTATAGTCAGTACAAATTGCTGTGTGTCTGACCTTTGTTTTCCCCACCACCACCGCAGAGAAAGAGACTGGACAAGAAGAGCATAAAAGAGAGGAAGAAGGTTCACTAGAGGAAATACCCATCAAAATGTTTGGAGCTGGTAGTCATGAGTGTATACAAACATGAGTATGCAAATAGCCTAGTGTACTCTTCATTCTGTGCTTGCTTATCTCTTCTAATCCATTTTTTCTCCAATCTCTCTCCTTGGAGTGAAGGAATAAAAAAAAAACAAGCAATTTTTATAGGCAATCTCTCTTGTGCTTGATCCAACCCTTCCCCCCGTCACCTGAACAGGGATATTTGATAAGAAGGAATTACAAGAGAGTTAGTAGGCATAGACTATACCAGTCTGTTTGCTGCCAATACCAACACATTGCTTTCGATTGTGTGCCCGCATACTCTTTTATAATCCCTTCCTCTCCAATAAATGTAAAAACAAATACAATTTTCTTTCTTGTTAATTATCCCAGTGCTAGGGTGAGCATTCAAAAGGATGGGGAAATGGTTAGGAGGAAAATAAAAGCTAAAGGTATGAAATGATTAGTCTTGTCAGTTTTGAGCCAGCTATCGCTGTGGTGTCCAAGGGGTCTAGTAATGGGGAAAAGGAAAACACAGCTGGGACAATGTGATTTTGCACTTAGTGACCACTTCAATTAGCAAAGGAGTTGCCACTTGCAATTGTGATTGCTAAATGAGAACTCCCTGGGGTAACTTAATGGATTTTAGAGGCATCCAGAGTTTTCTTCAGATTCCTTTTATATGAAATAATCTTATATGAGATAAAAACTTTCCACTATGGATCCTATTTTGCTGAACTCTATTGCTCTTTCTTCCTGAAGAAGTGGAAAGATGTGTTTTTCCCAGAAAACATCTATTTATTTATTTTTTTAAAATGAGCAAGAAATAAAATTCTGCTTAGAAAATATTTTAAATCTTCTGAGAAGATAAAAGTTTTGTTATTGAACATTCTTTTTCAAACATGTAACAATCTAATCAAAACTTTATTCACTGTTTTAAAAATGAAACCTTTTTATTGAAGGATCCAATTTGGATCAATCACCGGGATCAGAGGTTTCGTCTTCTGAGTTTTCGGACTCATGCTGGAACTCCTCCTCAGGTAATTTCTCTGTGTGCTTTGGGCTGTTCTGTGTGTGGTATTTATATGGTGGCCTTTTATTGAATCTTAGGTTTGTTTCACCTAATAGCTTTCTCACAGCAACACAAGTAACACAACCATATTTCACAAATGTTAGGTGTAAAAGCAAAAAGTGGCAATTGACTCCTTGCCAGAATCTGTTGAGGTTTTACTCCAGTCCTTTAATAATCCATTACAGAATTATTGCTATTGAGATAAACACTACACTCAATTCAGGCTTCAGTAATCACATCAAGGTAGAACTAAGACCACAAGGCTACATGCAACTCTTAAGCATCTCTAAAAGTTGTCACCGTATCTATAATTTAATATTAAAATTGTGTTTATGAATGCAGCAGAAGAGACTGGTTATTAATTGCTATACATGGGAGACAATCAAATAACTGTATTTAAGTGAATTAAATATAATCAATTCAAATCTTTCATTATTGAATTATTAGAAAGTTTTACAGTAAGGAATAAAAAAATACAAAATGTAGAAACAAAAAGAAAGAAAGAAAGAAAGAAAGAAAGAAAGAAAGAAAGAAATTCCATAAAAACCTCAAAAAAAGACAAGCAAGCAAACAAATAAAATAGAAAAGTGGGAATTATAGATATGTGTATCACATTAATCAAATATCTGCATGATATGTTCTAAAACTGGGTTTGTATCTATGTTTGTATCTGTGTTTACATGCAATGGACCCCACAACATATCCATCTTTATGTTAGATAATACACAGTAAAACTTCTTCCATTTCAAAGAAGCAAATTATCCTTCTAAGAATAAATAGTAGTAAATTATGACATAAAACATTTCACACAGAGGAGCAATCTCACTCACTTTCAGAAAATGCTTTGGATCAACTTTTCTGGAATTTAATTAATATCACATTAATGACTTCATTAGAGGCAATAAAATGATTTAAGGCAATAGAAACTTTTCAATAGCTTTTAAGTAAAAGGAGCCCACCAATTACGCTCAGTTCTGCGCTGACATAGATGACTCCATATCTATTTTCTGCCACACACTGATACATGCCAGTGTCGGAGAGATTCACGCTGGGAATGGTAAGTGTTCCATGTTCTATTTGAAGTCTTTCCTGCAAAATAGTTAAATGAATAACATAAATGTAAAAAAAAAATCTCCTTCAGAATTTATATCTGCCTGCAATGACTTTACTGTCAGGCCTGGAAGCCATCTTTTGTATTAGGCCTTCAGACCTGCCATGTTTACTACTGTGGGAAACTGGGAGGGGGATTGTATGGACTATGGATGATATATAGTCATAATAACATTCCTTTCTCAAGAAGTCAAGGACAACTTGCCCTGCACCTGGAAGACTGGAGCTGGGAGGCATCTCCAGTTGGAACAATGTTTGATTGGGCTGTGAGATGGACTTGTAGGTAGAAAACCTGGAAACTTTCAGATTAGGGTTTTCCCAGATGTGCCAATATGACATAATTACTAAAATGTAGCTTTGAGGAATTTCAAGCCTTGAAGTTCTCTTTCATTGGGTGTGTTACTTGGAACCCTGACAATTACTTTAAATGTCACACAGGTAGGTGGTGTCAATATTAAGGTTGAAAAACAACAACAAACAAATTCATAAATAATCGGTATGATGGAATCTTTGTTAACAAAATTCAAATCATGTTAAAAGGGAAAACCAATAGTGAATTGTGATTACTACCAAAGTTTCTTCTTGTCCTCAGTGATTAGGGATCTGAACTATTTTGATTAATAATTCTTTGAAGCCCATTAACCCGAATCTAAAACTACGGTGGTCCTATTGCATGTTATGGCCTAACTCGGCCTGACATGTTCTTTAGAAATTCAGCTTTCTGCTCCCTTGAAGGTTAATGGAAAAATAATCATGGTCAATGGGGCAAAACAATTGTATGCACCCCACTTGATTATAATTGTTGTAACCCAAAGATATAAATCAGAGCCTTTTAATAATCCTTACTTTAGTTTAATGTGGTTTAAGTTCAGAACCATCTGCTAGTGATCAGCATGAAGAAAGTCACATTAGCACATGGCACAAAAGGATGGGCAATCGGGTTCAGTCTAAGGATAAAGAACTCACAATACCAATAACAGCATCAGAGTGCTTTTCTATACAATAGGAATGTGTGTGCATTTTAGCAAATCTTAACATGTAACACATATAATCTTTATTTATTAATTTATTTATTATTTAAATTTTTATACCGCCCTTCTCCCGAAGGACTCAGGGCGGTTCACAGCCAGATAAAATAAACAATAATATTACAATATAAATACTATTAAAATACAATTAAAAGACTTATTCAATTGGCCGAGATTAAAAATTTAGAATAAATGATAAAAACCCATTAAAAAACCCACAAATTTAAAAACTAATCCAGTCCTGCGCAGATGAATAAGTGTGTTTTATCGCGACGGAAGGTTCGGAGGTCCGGAAGTTGACGAAGTCCTGGGGGGAGTTCGTTCCAGAGGGCGGGAGCCCCCACAGAGAAGGCCCTTCCTGGGTGTCGCCAGACGACACTGTCTCGCTGACGGCACCCTGAGGAGTCCCTCTCTGTGAGAGCGCACGGGTCGGTGAGAGGTATTCGGTAGCAGTAGGCGGTCCCGTAAATAGCCCGGCCCTATGCCATGGAGCGCTTTGAAGACGTTCACCAAAACCTTGAAGCGCACCCGGAAGGCCACAGGTAGCCAGTGCAGCCTGCGCAGGATAGGTGTCACACGGGAGCCACGAGGGCTCCTCTATCACCCGCAGCCGCATTCTGACTAACTGAAGCCTCCGGATGCCCCTCAAGGGAGCCCCATGTAGAGAGCATTGCAGTAATCCAGGCGAGACGTCACGAGGGCGTGAGTGACTGTGCACAAGGCATCCTGGTCTAGAAAGGGGCGCAACTGGCGCACCAGGCGAACCTGGTGGAAAGCTCTCCTGGAGACGGCCAGGTGGTCTTCAAAAGACAGCCGCTCATCCAGGAGAACGCCCAAGTTGCGCACCTCTCCATCGGGGCCAATGACTCGCTCCCAACAGTCAGCCGTGGACTCAGCTGACTGTACCGGGATGCCGCATCCACAGCCACTCCGTCTTGGAGGATTGAGCTTGAGCCTGTTTCTCCCCATCCAGACCCGTGACGGCTTCCAAACACCGGGACAGCACTTCAACGGCTTCATTGGGGTGGCCCGTGTGAAAAGTACAGCTGGGTGTCATCCGCGACAGCTGGTACCTCACACCAAAACCACTGATGATCTCACCCAGCGGCTTCATATAGATGTTGAACAGAAGGCGAGAGATCGACCCCGCGGCACCCCACAAGTGAGGCGCCTGGCCCACCTCTGCCCCCGTCAACACCGTCTGCGACCGGTCGGAGAGATAGGAGGAGAACCACCGATAAACGGTGCCTCTCACTCCCAATCCTCCAACCGGCGCAGCAGGATACCATGGTCGATGGTATCAAAAGCCGCTGAGAGGTCTAATAGGACCAGGGCAGAGGAACAACCCCTATCCCTGGCCCTCCAGAGATCATCCACCAACGCGACCAAAGCCGCCTCAGTGCTGTAACCGGCCGGAAACCGGACTGAACGGGTCTAGATAGACAGTTTCATCCAGGTGCAGGGGAAACTGATATGCCACCATATTTCTACAACCTTCGCCGCTGGCGAAGGTTGGAGACCGGACGATAATTACCTAAAACAGCCGGGTCCAGGGAAGGCTTCTTGAGGAGGGGCCTCACCACCGCCTCTTTCAAGGCGGCCGGAAAGACTCCCTCCAACAAGGAAGCGCTCGTAATCGCCTGGAGCCAGCCTCGTGTCACCTCCTGAGTGGCCAGCACTCAGGAGTGGCACGGGTCCAGTAAACACGTGGTGGCATTCAATCTACCCAATCTACCCATTTAAAAGATGTTGGGGTCCTTCTCATAGGTGGAATTGAAATTTAGTGTTGTGCAGTCTTTATTTGACTGAATCTAGGCAACAACCATTTTACAACGTGCAGGTGAGAGCAATTTGCAATTTGTTTAGTTTTTGCCCTTAGAATTGAGACAATCAAGGGCTGGAATGATCTCCTTTGGTGAGATTAAGAAATAGAGGGGTGCTGATGAAATCTTTTCCTTTCTTTCTATAGCTCATTAATCCTTAGATAGTTCTGTATGACACTGCTAATGCCAGGTCAATTCCCTCATTGGCCATGTCAGAAGAGGTCCATAGAAGTGAACCAGATACAGACTAGAGAGCTTATTTACATACCATAAAGTTCAATTAAAACGTACGTATTAAAAAAAAGAAGAGAAAAAAAGGAGGTTTATAGCCTGAATAGCTATATTCCCATTTTTGTTTTTCCCCCCAGTTAGCACTTAACAGAGGTTTTGTTCCAGGTGATATTTCATTTGCCTGTGGCGTTGCAGCAACTGAAAAATGTGCAGCCATTTTATGTATCTTTCTTCTCCTCAAAGCAAATATGCCCTGGAAAGGAATCCCACAGCTTCTCAGTTCCAATTGATTCTGTGTAATGTTTGTCAAAGGGAGAAAATGGCACTTAAATACCTAACATTCGCTGAATATTGGTTGAAAATTAGGTGCTCCGGGGCGATTCTTGCCTTTTTGAAAAGTATGTCTTGAATGACATTGTTTTAACTATATGGAAAGTTCAAGGTGATTGTGTGACATTCACTCAGCACGACAAGAGGTCTGCAGTGGGACAGATGGAATCTTAAGACTATATGGTTTCTGCTGCTTTTATTTTTCAGTAATGTTGAAAACAAATCCTTGCAAGTTAATCCCCAATCTCAGAGCATCAATATTTGGAAGATTGCTTGTACCTGAGGGAGAAGAAGTTCACCATCCTTCAGCCAGCTATAAGAAGGCTTCGGTCTGCCATTTGCCTTACATTCCCAGTAGATACTTTCTTCTATAGCCACCTGAATATCACTTATTTTCTGATTCCAGCTGGGAGGAGCTGTAAGGAGGAGTACAGGGATATTTATCTGAGTAACATTTATTTCTTCTCTGTCATGATCTCACAAATAAATCTATTCCAATGGATACTTTTCTTTTTTAAAAAAAGTAGAAATATGGGTTTAAGATTGCTGTTTTCATGAAAACTGATTAGATATAATTTAAAATTGACTTTTGGTCACTTTTATACATTAAAGATATGAATACTGCAATGATGTAGAGGAATTGTTTAACCTGGGTATATCAGCTTTGATGCCTGGTAATTGGCTGGACAAGTCTCTGCAGTTTTATTGGCAAGATTTTAAAAGTAGCTTATTGTTGCTCTCTTCCTAGGGCTAACAGTGAATGACTGGCCCAGGGTCACCCAGCTGGCTTTGTGCCTAGGGACTAGAACTCACATTCTTCTGGTTTCTAGGCTAGTGCCTTAACTAATGTCCCAAACTGGCTTTCACGGGCGTATCTATATTATCAATTAATGTAATAACCTATAATGATATTTCTAATAATGCAATAAAGTAGAATCTCTGAGATACTTAAGGAAAAAAACAAATCTGGTAAACTAATAAACACTTGCTTAGCTTTATTAATGTTATCTAGATATGTCAATTATTTCTATAGATAACTGGGTTTGTTTTGTTATGCATATGAATTGCAAGATAAAGAGTGCAAAAAAGTATGAAATATTTCATTATCTGAGGGGGAATAAAGCTTCTTCCTGAAATCTATGTTGCACCTTATCATATATGGATCAAATCCTGTAGAATGTAATTATTAAACTGGAAATATTAAGACAACAATAGTGCCCCTTGAACACTGATTTCTGAGGCTAAAAAATATTTGGTTGTAAGTAACAGAATGTGTGTATTTTGGTTACTTTCAACAGTTGTTTCAATCATCAAAATTATAATTTGTATATGCAAACATAAACAATAGAAGAATAGTATGGATGTGGAAAAAATAATAAAAATAATTTAATATTAGAAAAAAACAGCAGTTTAAATCAACTGGAGGGATAAAGCAATTAAATTGGATCGTGCAGATCCAAAAATAGTGATAAGAAATGTGAAAAATACAACAATCATAGAGACAAAGTAGATCTTAGAACAAAATAAGAAAATACTTTCTGTGAATCTGAATTGCAAATAAATGGGCAAAATCAAGCCACTTTAAAATCAACAGACTTTTTCTTCCTATGTATTTACATGATTACTCTTGTGGACAGTATTATATTTTATAGTTCCATCATATACAATATCTAACTATTTGCAGATAAATAATATCATAAAGTAACTTTCAGAAACATGTATCTAAAAATTAAAAGCTATCATTACCTTGATTGCAAGTAACAAAAACAAATCCTGATGAATAATACGGGGGTATTTTAAAAAAGCTAGACAATTAAATATTCTATAGAATGGGAAATAATTAAGGTCCATATAAATATTTGTAGTCCATAACAAAAATACAAGGATATATAAGGTATAATACCAGCAGAGGTCTCCAGGAAACTGGATATTTTATATTATTCCATCTGTAGTTCACCAGATAAAAGAATATCAAATTGGCAACTTAATTTTTATCAACATAAAGCTATAATTTTAAATCTCTGTTTTCAACATTTCTTGTTGGATAACAATAATTCTCAAACAACAAAAATATATTTTAATAGTTCTGTTTGTGGTTACTCTTAACAATACTCAAAACACTTTTTATCAAATCCTAGACAAATGTAAGCAGCAAAATAAAATAAAATAAAGAAAAGTTTAAGACCTTTGGTTCACAATGTAAAATATACTAGAGAGATAAAATATACTAATTTGATCATTATAATTTTATTATCCTCTTAATTTTGGACTGAATTGTTATTTTGCATCTATGGACTCTCTCACACACAATTCAATTTATTTATTTATTTATTGTTTTCTTTGGCTAGTGTACACTAGCAATTCTGCTTAAAAATACTTGGGTTTGCTACTTTCTTCTTGTTTACTTGGCTCCATTAAGCCATTTTCCCCCCCCATTTGTTTAAACTTCTGCAATCAAGAAAAGCAGACTTGATATCCTGGGTCTAGATAACTTGGAACTTCGTCGCCTTCGACAGGACCTGGGTTTAGCATATAAAATCATCCGTTGTAATGTCCTTCCTGTCAATGACTTCTTTAATTTCAATAACAATATCACAAGAGCTAACAACAGATTTAAACTCAATGTCAACCGCTCCAGTTTAGATTGCAGAAAACATGATTTCTGTAACAGAATTGTATATGCTTGGAATGCATTACCTGACTCTGTGGTTTCTTCTCATAACCCCAAAGGCTTTACTCAAAAACTGTCCACGGTTGACCTCACCACTTTCCTAAGAGGACTCTAAGGGGCGTGCATAAGAGCACAAACGTGCCTACCGTTCCTGTCCTATTGTTTCTTCCCCTATGTATATATATGTTTTTAGTACCTCGTTTCTCCTCTTATATATGTTCATATATTATATAACCCTTTTTGCAATACTTACAATATATTGTTACGACAAATAAAATAAAATAAATAAATAAATAAATAAATAAAATAAAAGCCAAGGGCCATTGGTCCTCTTGTTTGTTAAAAATAAATATAATCTACTAAAAAGAATTCAACGTTAACCTGCAAGGAGAAGGAAGGGCAATGCTAAAGCGTAAAGTAAGTTTTATGTCTGATTGCTGACTGACAACTAGTAAGTATTGTATGATTTTTGTGATGACCTTAATCATGCCTTGACTTGAATCAATATTTTATGACTTCCTTCCTTATAAGTATATGAAATTTAGGCAAAATTAATTGATCAATTGTGTTTAGGCAGCCTAAAAGTGGACATTTAATTTTTAGGTAAGGGATCTTTTACTATGGCAACAGTCCAGCAAGACTTTAGTTTTTTGAAATAACACTACTATCTCTCTACTTTCAGATCTGCTACTAAATTAAATACTAAAAAGCATTCTGTTCATGGTACTTGATTGCTTCACACTGTCTCAATTTATATACACTGTGCTCACAGAAAATTTCACCACATCAGTCACACTTCATAATGTTCAATACTCTCATTATGCATACGTTCACACGAAAGGAATGTAGAATGAGCTACTTTGACTTTTCTGAAGCTGTGGCTAGAGATGCAATCAATTCCTTTTTCCCCCTTGGAACGTATACAATTGCAGTCGTTCAAAATAATTCTGATACGGTTTCAAAAGTTCAGGATGAGGCCTTCCAGAATTACCTCAAATCGTTTCCATTGGACCCATAAAAGTTCCCACTGTAGTTCTGGATGAAATACAAATCTTTATCACTGACTTTTAAGTTTAGGAAGACTAAAACTAGAGTTTGGGTTAGTGTAATTTATTTATAACTATAGTATAGAAGATGAAACTTGGCCTGCATGAAAGAATTGTGTTATTCATATCAACTATTCAAAATAATGATAGTAGAGTGAAAAAGTAAAACTTTAGAATATGACAGTAACTCATTTATATTCTAGGGAAAGATCAGATTTCATTATATCTTTAAGTCTGAAGACATCAGAGAAGAAAAACAATATTTGTGGCACCTTTGTGAATAGCAGTGCTAGGCCTAAAATTAATCTAGAGCTAGAGACATAGAATTGGCACCCTAGCCACATGGCTGAAAATGAGCAATTTTATGGACAATTTCCATGGAGAAAGAAATCATGAAGGCATTCAAAGCTAAAAAAAATGCTGTAATGATGGATGTCTCTGATCAATGTCATGCAGTCACAATAAATGAAAGGAGATGCTTTCCTAGATATTCTCAATGATGGTAATTATAAGACTGGCTGTGAAACTAATGAGAAAAATGAACCTGGAGGGTTGCATTGCATTGCCAGTACACTAAACTTGGTGTAAATTGTAAGTGTTGCTATTCCAACTGAGACAAAATTATTTATTATCCAAACTGATCATGCATTAAAATGTTATTCTTTTGAGTTTATTTTAACTTGACCCCCCTCCAGTGGTGGGTTTCAAAAAATTTTACTACCGGTTCTGTGGGCAAGCCTTGGTGGGCGTGGCAGGGGAAGGATACTGTAAAATCTCCATTTCCTCCCCACTCCAGGGGAAGGATACTGTAAAAAACTCCATTTCCTCCCGATCAGCTGGGACTCGGGAGGCAGAGAATAGATAGGGATGGGGTCAATCAGAATTTTTACTACCGGTTCTCTGAACTACTCAAAATTTCTTCTACCGGTTCTCTAGAACTGGTAAGAACCTGCTGAAACCCATCTCTGTCCCTCTCCCCCCATTTTGGCAAGATTTTGCATTTTGCAAAGTGGTAGTTCATAGGCATTTATTAACATTGAAATTAAGACTTCTGAATTAAGAATAGGAGGAAAAGGAAGCTAGAATCCTGGAGTGGTCTTTTTTGCACCAATTTGCCTGAATCTTTAATCTGATCAATGCAAAACAGAATAAAACTGTTATTTTCTGTGATTTGGAAAGTATACATCTATTGACGTAGCCTAAAACTGCATTTACCTTTTTGCAACTGCAGCGTTTCTAGTAACTCAAATTAAGGTTCAGATCAATTCCAATTTGAAGATCATTCAAACTGTTAACAAGCCAGATATTCCTCATCCTATACTTTTGAGTCCTCCCCATCACTTTGTGATTATTAGTCATTAATGAAATGTTGAAGAATACTGGATCCAGAAATCTTCTGGTATCACTTTTAGCATCTCATTCTGATTTTATAAGGAGTTGTTTCCGAGCATTCTTTGGTTTGGTTTTCAAGCTACCTATTAATGTGGCAAACATGTTTTCAAGCTATCTATGAATGTTATCAAACCAATATTTAACTGGCTTGCGAATCTGATTGGTATACATACTGGTAAGTATTTCCTGATTATGATTCTATCTAGCTGAAGTTGTTTCTAGAGTCTTTCTAATGTTCTTTGCTTTTTAAAGCAATACTCCACTGGAGTCAATGGGTATTTCACTTTAAAACAATTACGAATCAGATTAAAAAAAAAACAGTGCAAAAATTGCAAGACAATGAGAAAATTCCTTATTTCCTCAGGCATATCTAGTTTGGCTTTTGTTTTTGTGATCCTGGAACTTCTAAAATTGCATTTCCCAATTTTAGCAAAAAAAAAAAAAAAATATCTTGCAAATGTTTGACTTTCTTTGGATTTCAACCACATACACACTTTTCCGTTCCTGTACATCCACTGATTTCGAAGAGTGGAAGTTGAAAACTTCTACTAGAGGGACTTAATGATCTTATCTCCTTCTCTTTAAAGCAAGCTTTGCTTTTCTGTATGTAACATGCCTCATGTTGGTCAGTTAGACATTTCCACGTTTTCTATTACCGTATTTTCGGAGTACAAGACGCCCTTTTTTCCCCCCTAAAAGGGGGTGAAAATTTGGGTGCATCTTATACATTGAATGTAGCCCCACCCAACTACTGGCTCCCACCCTTTGGCCTCTGCCTCCCAGCAGTTTACCTCCTTGCAGCAAGAAGAAACAGCCCATTTCAGTTTAGCACAGCCTAATTAGTACCAGTTGATTGTCCCTTGGACTGGCCTCCCACTCTCAGCTGTTTCAGGCTGCAGGGATTGCCATTGCCTATTGCTTCACAGGCCTCTGCTGCTTGCTGCAAGGAGGTAAATTGCTGGGAGCAGAGTTTTTTTTTTCTTGTGCTAATCAAGCTATGCTGAAAACGAAAATGAAAGTAAAGCAGGCTCCTGTTTGCTGCAAGGAGGCAAAATTGCTGGGAGGCAGAGGCAGATTTCTTTTTCTTGTTTTCCTCACCAAAAAAGGTAGGTGCGTCTTATAGTCCAGAGCATCTTATACTCTGAAAAATAAGCTAGTTTTTTCCTCGGTTTAATCTTCTTTATCTTTCTTTTATTCTAACCTATGTATTTCTGATAATTACTTAACTTGCTCTTTCTCCATAATGGAAGCAAAAGCTATAGACACGCTTAAGTGTGTCTTATTTTATTCCAAAATAAAGCATGCCCATTTTACACACAAGCACCAACCTCAAGATTCCCTTTTTAAAAATATTCCTGGCTTATTTTTTCTGTTTAAACCTATTGACTATCCAACAGTTTTCTTTAAAATTAGAAATATAATAGGTATGCTAAGCTTCAATAGGCTAAAAACATACATAGTTCTTTCCTTTTGGAAAAGAGGGGGAGAAATAGCTTCAGATCGTAGAATACATTCTAATGCCATTTTTAGCTGGGAGGAATGAAACATGTCTTGCCTTAAGGCATAAAACAATTGCCTGTTCTTATCCTTAACTTATTTTCATAACACAAACATTTGTGTGTTAGTGTCACAAGCATCTTATAACATCTTGGACTACAGAAATGAATTCCAACATAATTTCCAGACAGATATAGAGCTCATCATTAGCTTTTCAACATAACAAGTACTTGGTTAATAGAAGTTGGTGTAAGGGGACATTTGGATCTTGACATGAAGAGCTGGCACCAATGAAAGATCAGTTAAAAACAATGACTTGAGTAATGAAAGAAACAAGCAGTCCTAATTTTGTTTAAAGGCAGAACTGCCAAGATTATTCAAAACAGCATGTTTTCTAACAGATGATGAAGAAAAACAGAATAAATTGCTTTACAATAGCATTTTGTTTTGTTTTTTACTAGGCCAATCTCTGTCTCATGACATACATTTTTACTTCTTCCACACTTCATAGCCTCAATCAATATGCCTGTCTCAGAGGTTTTTATTTTATGTAAAATTACACTTGCTGAGAAAACCTATTTGCAATACAAAATGTGAAGAGAAATATCAACATTGACATTGCAACAAAGCATTTACCGCATTTTTGCCTCAGCTATAATGAAAATCAGGTAAATAAATAATCTGGGTACCATAAAATGTTAGTTGGCCTCTGGCCATGTTCTTTCCTCTCACATTTTCAGCTACGCATTCGTACATGCCAGCATCTTCCTGCTGAAAGTTGGGGATTTCAAGAATGCTGCTTGATTTGTGTCTCCGAGCTTTTTTGGGGATTTGCTTTCCGTCTGTTCTTCTCCAGCTGATTGTAGGAACTGGGCTATTTATGAACAATAAAGGGAAAAATATGGTGGTAAAGCTATGTAATTTTAAATGACAGATGTATTATATATTAATAATTTTTAGACAAAAATTCCATTATATGATCGTCAAAACTTAGGTCAGATCTTCCCAACTCTAATTATATTGAGTGGAAATTCTGGGAATACCAAAGCATCTTGAAGGTGCTGGATTAGGAAAATCTGACCTACATCTCTAATTAGTCATGTTTATACCTAGGCTATTATTGGTTATACTTATTATCATGCAATGCTGATCACTTTTGTCATATATCTTAATATGGATTTTTGCCTTTAATCATATAGCTCAAAATATTTAGTGGCGTGTCCAATGGGCATATCCTGTGGGCCTGTACTTTTCTGACATTTATGTGAGAGGGTTCTGTCCACTACATACACAATTCTGCATTGATTCCATTCTTTCTGGGAACATATACCATTTATTAAACATTTCTCCAATAAAGAGAAATGTGATATATCTGGACATAAAGATATTTATTAGCCTTTTTCAAACAGAAGTATCCCTAATCCATCATTCGACTTATTTGAAACCTGTAACCTATAAAACATGGATCAGCTTCTCCAATAAGAAACTAAAGGCAGGCTACAAAATATAAATGCAACCTTGCTAATAGAGAAATTTGAAATATAGTAATAAGTGTGGGATATGATGGAACACAGAGTTGGACAAACTGGTGAATAAGGAATAGGGCTAAACACCTGTAGAAATATGACATATGTATCCTTTCCATTGAAAACAAATACCATACAGAATAAGATGCTCCGGACTATAAGACGCACCTACCTTTTTTTGGTAAGGAAAACAACAAAAAGAAATCTGACTCTGCCTCCCAGCAATTTTGCCTTGTTGCAACAAACAACAAATAGCCTGCTTTATTTTCATTTTCGTTTTCAGCATAGCTTGATTAGCATAAGAAAAAAAATCTGCTTCCAGCAATTTACCTCTTTGCAGCAAATAGCAGAGACCTGCACAAAACAGCTGAGAGTTGAGAGGCGGATCCAAAAATCAACTTAGGCTGTGCTGAAACTGAAATGAGCTGTTTCTCCTAGCTGCTTGCTGCAAGGAGGTGAATTGCTGGGAGGCAGCGGCCAAAGGGTGTGGGGAGTGGGTGGGTGGGGCTACATTCGGTGTATAAGATATACCTAAATTTTTACCCCCTTTTAGGGGAAAAAAAGGTGCATCTTATACTCTGAAAAACACGGTACTTATAAGTTTTATTCCTGTCATAAAATTGACTATTTTGTATATATTAGACTCTACTTAGAATAGATCTACTTATAACAATGGCACTAAGTCACCAATAATTAATTTAAATTGTAATAAAGACTTGATTTCACCTATTTTTTTCATAATGTATTAATAGAAGTATAAACAGATTATTGTGATTAAATATACTTTAAATTCATTAAGTAAATAGGACAATACTGTGGAATTAAACGAAACATCATGTATTTGACCAGATGACATGTCTAGAGTACACTGAATTTGACATTTTTTATTACAGGTCACAGATCCACCAAGCATAACCATGAAAGGAGACATTCTGAATTGATTTATCAGAATGGGATACAATATGCTAGGTCTGTATTATAGACAAATGCAACAGCAATATAGTTCCCTTACAATAAATCACTTTCATGCTAATTCCTGAGACTGAATTTTCTCATTGCTGTGGAATTCTGCAAAGTTATTTTTAGCATATAATTCATTAGGTCCTCAAGATTTATTTTCTGCATCCAATTTAAATAATATTTTGAGTCGGTTTGTATGGCCTATCTAGAAAAGGATCATACCTCAATAACTTTTGTTATTAGATTAAATGGTTGATGGATTAGATGTAATAAAGCAGGTAGATCTTTAATTTGATTCCAGGAAGATGATACTGTTTGAAGTGACAATTTGTATAGCACTGGAAAATGAGCAATTTGTTGAAAAGGTCCTGGAGCAAACATAAATTGTGTCAAACAGAATTCTCCCAATTTGGTAAACTGTGTAACTGTCTGAAAATAATTTCAGTACCACTGTGTGGTTGGCAAAAACTTACTTTCCCAGTGCAAAACATTCCAGCCTCACAGTTGTTCCTTTGGCAGATGGAACCATTTCTGGGAATTGCACTTCGATTTTTGGCTCATATTCACCCATCACTCCTGTGAATATAAAATAGATGCTAAACTGGGTTGATTTCTGCAGTTTATATTCTCAAGTATTCCAGAGTTAACCAGGAGCATTTTATGTATCATTACATGAAAGCTTATCTGTTAACTTAAAAAAAGACCTAACAGCCACTCAGTGAGGGCTTCCTCTCCCATTTATTGACTAGGGGAAAAATTGGCCTGTAGCTCTTAGCAATCTGCCAACGATTAGATTTCCTCATGTCTTCTTTTTATCTGTATGATTATACTTTATTAGTGCTTTGCTGTTCATAAAAAGAATATATATATAGGCCATCAGAGATTCAAATAATACCAAGACAAATTGTCTTCAATGGCATTATACAGGTTTTACTGCTTTTGTAAATCACTTATCACATCCATATTTTCAAATAAATAAACTATATCTAAATATTGGTTTGCATCACTGGTGGGTTTCAAATTTTTTTACTACCGGTTCTGAGGGTGTGGCATGGCTTGGTGGGCATCGCAGGGGAAGGATACTGTAAAATCTCCATTCCCACCCCACTCCAGGGGATAGTTACTGCAAAATCCCCATTTCCTCCCAATCAGCTGGAACTCAGGAGGCAAAGATTAGATGGGGGTGGAGCCAGTCAGAATGTTTACTATCGGTTCTCCGAACTACTCAAAATTTCTGCTACCAGTTCTCCAGAACTGGTCAGAACCTGCTAAAGCCCATCTCTGGTTTGCATAAGAAGTCATGTTTATGCTCAGTCAACATATAAACTGAACTGTTCCACTAGGGGTTCATGTGATTTCCTGGAGAATAAACTCATGAGAATTAAGTTATAAATTTTAGGGGGTATCCTTTGTATTTACTTTTGTTCACCTATAGGGATCAATTCAAGATTAAGTATAATAGGAAAATGGCAATTGTAAGGCATTGAATATGAGATTAAGATTCAAAAGTCTCATTTTCCAAAATACAGTTTGCAGACAGCTGGAATCCCTGCATCTTTGATTTTGAGCCATTATGACTGCTATAGAGGATGCTCCCCTGTTGGCTGGCTTATACTCTAAAGTGATCTGTTGACGTTTTATCCATGGAAGCAGATAACAGCAGCTGCCTCCTGCATGGAATGTTAACCCTAGAACTCTGCAGAATAAAAAACTACTTCAGCTGCGTAGAGGAAACCAGCAAAACAGCTAAAAACAAGGCTGAATTTGAATAAAGAAAAAAAATCACTTAGAACAGAGCATTTTTTTTCTATCCTAAGTTTGTTGAAAATTGGTGTGCCACACAGAGTTACAGAAAGTAACCTGAAGAGTGACAAAGTATAAAATAAATGTCAAGTAATGATCAGATCATGTAAGTTTATCAATATTTAGTGCTGTTTTTATTGCAATTCTTATTGTTTTATTTATTTATTTGTTTGTTTGTTTGTTTGTTTATGAAATGTGTATTTTTTAGAAACTAACTCATATAACTGTTACACTAATAGGTGTACATCTAGTGAATAATAGCATAGGATTACACTAAGATTACCCTAACTTTCACTAACATATTCAGAAATGATCATGTTGATATTTTCCAGCTCAGAAAGATTCATAATTTTATGAATTTATTTATTAAACCATCTAGGGTATATATCCACACATCTCACTATAGGTGACTTTGGATTGTTCACAATAATGGATAAAAGCAAAAAATATAAAACAGCAAATGCAAATATAAAAACCCATAACAATAAATCTTCTAAAAACCCAAAATACCAAACCCTAAGTGAAGGGGGAAAAATATGGCACCCTTCATAATAGAGCCATCTAGATAAATCTCTGGTTATGTGGGACCCTCAGGCCTGATCATGTATCTAGGTTTGAGAAGCTTTTAGAATTTCAAAAAAATCAAAATGTAACTGGTTTATTTCCCGAAGCTGAAGGATCAGATCTGTTTTGGGAATCAATAAATATTAGGCAAGACAAATACCATAACAACATCAAATATGTTACAATTTTATGATTAAAGTATACCCATAAAACTTTGTTTGTATGGATGTGGTTATATGTGTTTATATATGTATATATGTGAGTGTGTGTGTACATGTACAGAGGATATAACTATATAGGAGCTGGCTCAGTGACTGTTCCCTGTTCATAGTTCTTTGTAAGAGATGATCTGATGCTTAAAGCATTATAGATGTTCCCTATTCATTTTCTCTCACACAGAGATTCACACTGATCAAATGGCTTTTGAAGAAGAAAACAAGGAGTCCTGCTGTTGCTCAGCTGTTTTGAAATGAAATTGTCTTCATGGTGACTGGCCCTCAAATGTTTGTTCTTTATCTGCTGTATCCACTTTCATGGGTAGGATCGTCTCTTATCCTGTCATTATTTATGTTTAAGCTATGGATAGCAACTTATGACAACAATGCTGATTTCTTGGCTATTGCTATTGTGTTTCTGGGCAATATTCTAAGACTGTTTTCATTTTTCTATCTCTGTGTAACGATACTCTTACACGCTTCATAGAGCAGTATCTCAGTGGCAAAGATACTGTGGTTTGCTACAGTCACACAGATTGCATTGTTCCTCACTGACTGCTTTTGCTTACCCATGAATTTGTCAGCACAATTCCAAGGCCTGATGGAGTAAGCAGTGTGACTGCTTACTCCATTTTCTCAAAAGAGCCTGGCAGGCTGTCCAGTTGTTGATCTTCCACTCAATTTACCCCATCTACATGTTTATCCCTTGTACAGCCTTGAGGCCTTGCTTTTCTTATTCACCCTATTAACGTGTCATTGTTTAGTTTCAATATCTTTTCGACTTTTGCTGGGCTTACTTCAGCCACGTCAGCAGGTTTTTTTTATTTTTTTATTTTTGTCACACAGTATATATAAACATAAGCATGAAACAACTATACAACACATAAGCATATATATGAGTATGAGTATGTACTAACTATATTAATTGGATATAACGAAGGAAAACAATAGGACAGGAACACGTTTGTGCTCTTATGCATGCCCCTTACAGACCTCTTAGGAATGGGGTGAAGTCAATGGTAGATAGTTTTTGGTTGAAGTTTTTCGGATTTTGGGAAGAGACCACAGAGTCAGGTAGTGTATTCCAAGCATTAACAACTGTTACGGAAGTCATATTTTCTGCAATCAAGATTGGAGCGGTTCACATTAAGCTTAAATCTATTGTGTGCTTGTGTATTGTTGCAATTGAAGCTGAAGTAGTCTTTGACAGGAAGGACATTGTAATAGATGATTCTATGAGTTAAACTCAGGTCATGTCGAAGGCAGCGAAGTTCTAAATTTTCTAAACCCAGGATTTCAAGTCTGGTGGCATAAGGTATTTTGTTGTATTCGGAGGAGTGGAGTACTCTTCTTGTAAAATATTTCTGGAAACGTTCAATTGTATTGATGTCTCAAATGTGGTATGGGTTGCAAACAGTCGAGCTGTATTCAAGAATTGGTCTAGCAAATGTTTTATATGCTCTGGTTAATAGTGTAGTGTTTTTGGAGAAGAAACTACGCAAGATTAGGTTTACAACTTTTAAAGCCTTTTTTTGCGATGTAGTTACAGTGGGCTTTGGCACTTAGATCATTAGATATGAAAACTCCAAGATCTTTAACAGAATGGGGGTCATCAGTAAGGTAATGTCCATCAAGCTTGTACTTAGTGTTTAGGTTCTTTTTTCCAATATGTAAGACTGAGCATTTGCTGATTGAGATTTGGAGTTGCCAAGTTTTAGACCATTCAGGTAAGAAGTCCAGGTCTTTTTGGAGGATAGCTGTTTGTTGGTGGTGTTAAATAGTTTGACATCATCAGCAAAGAAAACACAATTACTTGTAATATGGTCACAGAGATCATTAATGTATAATATGAAGAGTGTTGGTCCAAGAACACTGCCTTGGGGAATGCCACTTTTAACAGGAACAGGGTTTGATAGAGCATTGCCAATAATATACTCCGGTTTCTCTTCAGATCATATAAATCTTTCACCTTTTACCAGTTTTGACCACTTGTTGTCTGTTTGATAGAAAAGCTGTTATCCAATTGTGAAGGGGTCTTGAGTTGCCGTATGATTTTAGTTTTAGGAGAAGTTTATCATGTACTACTGAGTCGAAGGCTTTACAGAAGTCTATGCATCTATTGCTTTGCCCTGATTAAGATTTGTAGTCCATATGTTTTTGCAGTGAAGAAGTTTTAAATTACATGATACATTTTTTCTGAAACCAAATTGTTTATTAGAGAGTAGGTTGTTTGTTTCTAGATGGAGGTTGTACAATGGCTGCGCATAGTTTAATGCCCTAGATGGTGTTAGCTGCCATAATACACAAAACACGTAGCTAAGCTTTCTACATTCACACCACCAGAAAATCCTGATCCGGATGAAACCCTGTAGTCACAAAACTACAGTTAAAGTTTTGGTTCTTTCTTCAGCACAAATGAGAAACCAAACAGGTCTGCTATTTCAGGCTGCCCGGGAAATAATAATAATAAAAAAAAGGACTTTGCCAACAAGTTGTTCTCTGCAGAGAAAAGTAATGAAACTACTTCATTCAGCTATTTTTACAGCTATGGCTCCCATTGCCACTGTTACACTTTCTCTGCACTCTGATTACTCCCAGCACTTAGAGTCTAATTGAGGACTGGCTGAAAGTATACTTAGAATAGATTGTGGAAGACAAGCCTAAATTTGAAGACAATTCTTACTATGGAAAGACCAGAGCAAAGACTATTTTCTGTGACTATGCCGCACAGACTGCCTTTTATCTTGCCCTTGGACAATTAGATAAACACTATCTCGGCAGAAAAGCCACAAACTAGTCTTATATTGATCCAGGAATTATCTAAACAATAAGTCTACTTTTACCATTGCCTGGCCATGTCCAGTTTTGATGCATTTTGGTGTTCTGTAGAGGAGATGCTGCCTGATTTTGCAACAGCTTGACCAATGGGTTAAGGAAATTTTATTGAATCTGCCATACGATAAGAAAAAAAACCCCACACATTGTTTTTTTTTTTTTTCAAAAAATGCAAAGTAACAGGTAAAGTTATATTTTCTAGGGCCCCTCAAGAAGCTGGTTAGGAAGCAGAATGAAAAATGAAATGCAGATATGAAATATTATTTATTGATAAATGTATTTATATACTATAAATAGTATTCCTTGCACAGTCAGTGAAGGATAAAGACGGAAAACAGGGACAAGTACTCAAGAACAGTACAATATTGCAATTTTAATAACTTTCCAGATATCAAGTCACATTGATATCTGATTCTAAGTCAGGGGTCTTCAATCTTGGCAACTTTGAGCCTGGTGGACTTCAACTCCCCAGCAAAGCTGGCTGGGGAATTCTGGGAATTTTAAGTATCCCAAATACCTACAATTCTAATGGATACAAAATCCAAGTAAATTATATAATTGGGAAGAGGCAGGGTGCATGTTTATAATCATCTTCTCTTACTTTTGCAGCAGCGAATAGGGAGATGCCTCGTGTAATCTGAAATGGGACAGAACAGGAAGTCTATTTTTCCCAGAAATAATTTTATAGGGCTCCTGTTTTCTCCTTTTAACCATGGTTATCAGATCTAAATATTTTCGGCATATTTAGTGCTAGATTACAAAGCCAACGCTAATCAAGAAAGAAGTTTTATTTGTTTTAAAAAAAGCAAGAAAAGCATTGATAAGAACTCCCTATTATTCATCTAATGAAGAATGTTGAGTATTATAAAAAAGTATTCACTTATTTGAATTGTTGGAATGGAGGATGTATTAAATTTGATTTTTTTCCCCAAAGGATACCATTTTTTATATATATTTGTTATTCATCTTGCTTATACTTGCTTATAAGGAATGTGAAGTATTGCAATAGGTCTAGCACCAACATTTTAGATTTATATAGTTCTTATTTATGTAATCAGGACATTAAAAATGGATGAATTTTCCACTTAATCTACTAATTTAATAACCATGTGCTCTAATGAAACTAATTCCTCTTATATATTGAAATATACTGGCCATGCAAGTGTCAAGGTTTTTTTTAAAAAAGATCCAAATACAGCTGTCATACTCCTATAACATATATCATTTTTGTTTGCATTTATTGCCCTTTAATTTACTTTTTTGCATCCCGAAAGAGTGGTCTTTTATATTAACTGCCTTAACGTATGAATATTGATGAATGAATTGCATTTAAACAGCTGAATTATAGGAAATGTAGAACAGGAAAATGAAGACTATAAATAGCAGGGCTATTTTATGATGCCTAATTTTAACATACAAATTTACTATATTACATTACTACTTCAAGCCCCAAATCTTATCATATTTCACTTAATGTTCACTGCTATTACTGAACTCAATGGACTGCCACCTGGTTTTTATGGCCCCTGAGCTTGGAATGGGGATGTAGGTGGCAGATTGCTAAATCCAAACTCTCAGGGTGAGGGAAAGAGGAGGGGCGGAACATTCTGGGTGGTAGCAGCAGCATATCAGTGGCCTCCTTACTAGTGGGCTGGTACCATGCAGTGACTGCCATGCTTCTTGGCCTGCAAATCTGCCAGCTATATCCACAAAGTCAGAGGAGGGGTGGCATCTGATCTAGGTGTCAGAGACTAGATTGCTAATTTTCTTGCTAGTTTATACCACAGAAGTCCTGTAAAATTCAGTTTATTACCTAAGAAAACATCAAAAGCATAAGATTATTCAAATATTTAAAATGAATGATAATCTGAACTCTTGTTCGGGGCCAAATCTTAATAATTACTTTTCACTGTATCTGTACAGAATGTAGATTTTTAGTATTATCCTTTAGAACTTTTTCCTTTTACCATTTCTTATGAATCTTATTAGAATGTAATAAAAAACTTACCATCATTTCTCAGGATTAAAGGCGTAGGAGGCCCTCGCACTCTGGTATTTGTTACTGTGTTTGTCACGACACATGTATAATTTCCCACATCCGATTTCTCTACTTTAGCTATGTATAAATTCCCAGTTTCTTGCGAAACAAAGCGGCGATTATCCTGATGCACAAAAGTTGGATATTCATTGAAAATCCAGGCATATATCAATTCTGAAAATAAAGCAATAATAACTATTAATACTATTATAGAATATACTTGTGGAAAGCAGAAGACTAGGTCATAAAAGAAGCAAACATCAACTCTCTCTAGACATGCACACAGACTTTTCAAACTGTAAACTTCAGAAGAAGGACTGCAGTTTTATTAATTTGAAGCCACTCTGATTTTCAGACACCAGCTCCAATTTTGAGCCTAACAAGGTAAAAATATGCATTTATACAATCCTGGGGAATCATTCAGCAAAATAAGCAGGTGCTTAGAACAACAACGCAAGGGAGGGGCACCCCAGAGTTCCCCCTGCCCAGCCCCAATTATCACATTCTTAACTCTTTCAGTTACATGCTCAATTTTATATGGAATCCTAACCTGTTGTGTTAAACTTTAATCTGCTTTAAAAAAAAATAAAACTTTGGCATGGTGATTGACTCCAGTTTAAAACATTTGGTTTCAAAATGTTGTCAGATATCACATTTGTTTCCATCATCTGGTATGAGGGTTTTGTTTCCATTGACAGCACCATTGTTTGTTTGTATTTAGGAAATAAACTGGACTTATTCTGACCCTACATGTATATAAAGGCAAATAAAGGAATCTTTGTGTGGAGAACTCTAAAACCTGGGCAATACTTCAGCGTCACATTCCAATGTTTTCTTTTTTGGAAGAGCCAGACAGGAACTCTGTATGAATCAGAAATCAGTGCATGGTTACAGAAAGTAAACACAGCCATAAATTCCCTAAAACTAGCTATCTGGAAACATTAACTAGCTGGGCACTTTATATATTCTAGTAGAAGAGAGTATACAATATGTAGCTCAGAATTGAACTGAGGAGTCCTTGATGCTCTGTGAACTTGGCTGGTTGCTTGCAGATGTTTCATTACCCAACTAGATAACATCATCAGTATGAGTGAGTGTGGGCAGGGGTGGGATTCAGCCAGTTCGGGCGAACCAGATGCTAATTTTACATCTGGTTCGCTGAACCGGTAGTTGTAAGGACAGGCTGGCCCCGCCCACCCCACCCCACTCCTCCCAGGAGTCTCCACGCGGCCTGTTTTGGATGCCAGGTAAGTTCAGCACCCGTGTGGAGGCTCTGGGAGGGTGAAAAATGGGCCTCCAGAAGTCTGGAAATGGGCCCGTTTCTGGCCTCTGGAGGGCCTCCAGAGCCTGGGGAGGCTGTTTTCGACCTCCTGGAGGCTCGATGAAAGCTTTCGGAGCCTGGGGAGGGTGGAAATCCCCCCACTGTGGTGCAGAAGACTGAGTAGCCCACACCCACCATGGCATGCTCACCCAGCAACCGGGCAGAGAACTGGTTGGTAAAATTTTTGAATCCCATCCCTGAGCATGGGGTTTGCTTGCCAGGAATCACTAAGAAAAAAACCACACCCCAACCATCTGGCAGGGCAAGCTATTGTAAATAAACAATGAGCATACCTCATACTAAGTGATGCTGTTATCTAGTTGGGTAATAAAATATTTGAAAGCAAACAACCAAGCTCAGAGAACACTGAGAATTCCACTCTATATATCATTTGGAAATTTGTGGCACTTACAGTAAATATAAAAAGTTTCCCATTAAAAAAGTTTTAATTCTCCAGCTGATTGCAATTTATCATGCTGGATTTAAGAACAAATCATATCCATTTCTTTTCTCTTTGATTTGCCTAATCATTTGCTTCTACATTTAGGACTTCATATACCCTGAAGATTAGAAGAGGAGAAAAATGTATATTAAATGAAGTATTCAAGGGCATTATGACTAATTCAACAATATTCCCAATTTATACTTTATCTTTGGAAATTATGCAACAACAGGGACATACACTGCAAGCAACTTCCAGCACTTAGGTTTCACTATAATCTTGTTATATTAATACAAGACTATTACCCTAAACATCTTAAGAAGACTATTAAAAGAATTAGAGAACCATCTGTTGCAGCTTTATAGGAGTATTTTAATTCCTTTTAATGAGTCATCATTGTAATTGACCTCCACTTATTGTAATACTTTTTAAGATAAAAGGGCTCAATCCACCAAACAGATTTGTCCCCTCACAATAATTATTTCACTTTCAGCTTATATGAACACATTGCATTCAAATGTTTACTAACAAAAGATGATACTGTTATACTTTAATAATCACTCTCCAATGGAAACCATCTTTACTGGATTTTTAGAAGATACAATAATTATGTTTTTGTGTCTTATCTAATCATTGTATTTACACATGGGCTTCTAATTATAAATAACCCTATGTTATTGTCATGTGGATGCTTCTAATAAACAAGGTAGCATTTCTCAGTAGGTATAACACAGTCCAGAAAAAAAACCCATGTCCCTAAACCATTATTTTTTACTCTAATTTACACATTAATTTCCTTTCCTTTAAATGAAGGTAACAGTTTACAGACACTGTATTTCAGACTGAATACAAGTGATTTCTTGTTGTTGCTGTTGTTTTCCTTTCCATATTCCCCAGAGATCATAAAGAATTTTAAATAATTCTTGTACTGTGAATTAACAGATGCCACTTATGTGCATGCATCATAAGGGAGCTTGTTAAAAAACAGTGACAATATAGCTTGATCCAGTCTGTCCCATGAAACTTGGCAAAGTAGGGAATTATTTCCACTCATGGATGGCATTTGTAAAACCCATGTGGTTGTGTGCCAAAAGCTGATGAATCAAAAATGCCAAGAGGAGATCTTTAATTCCAAGAGCCCTGCAGTAAACAGAATGTTCTTGTTGTTTTCTTTCGGTCCTGTGCGAAAGGTTGGGTGAGGGAGAGTGACTGGCCGTCCCATAGTCCCCCAATGAACCTCTATGGATGCAGAGGGACTGGAACTTGGATACCTCTCTGCTCCTAGTTCAGCTCTTTAACTACTACATCATTGATGGGTAGATAACAGATAAATAAAGTAGCTTGTTTGTGATTGTCTGAAGTTGGGCCATGGCAACTGGACTTCTTTTTTGGTTTGAAATGTTTTGCTGCTTCTCCAAGTAACTTTTTCAATCTGAGCAAGGTGGTTATGGAGACCCCATATATGTCCTCCAGGGTGATTTCCTTTGTCACCAAATCTGAATAGGTTCTTAGGTGAGTAGACAGAGAATCGTTAAGGGTCATTGCTCCCAAACCCTTCTCTCAGGTGTGTTGTTAAATGTGACCTCATTGGTGAATCTGCTCTTGATCTTCCTGGGGACTGATACAAGAGCAGCATAAAAAATGGGGGCAGGTTATGCCTGAGACCTCCACCTCTATTGAAGGAAGGACTTTATACTTTAGCATAAATGGATTCCTTCACTCCTCTCTCAAATAATATATCTTCCCTGTTCAAAATGTGAACAGTATTGTCCTCAAAAGAGTGTCCTTTTTCTTTTAAGTGAAGGTATACTGCTGATTCTGCTTGCAGACTCTGTAAACATCATGAATCACCTCAAATCATTGCATCCCCCCCCTATTGCATACCGAGCAAATAGATCAACAGATGATGCTGTTAATATGGCTCTGCACTACATCCTACAACATCTTGAGTCTCCAAAGACCTATGCAAGGGTCCTTTTTGTAGACCTTAGTTCAGCATTCAATACCATCATTCCAACATTCTTCTAACTAAGCTAAACCAGCTACAGGTACCGGAACAGACTTGTAAGTGGATCACAAGCTTCCTAACAAACAGGAAGCAGCAGGTGAAGCTAAGCAAGATCACATCAAATACCTGTACAATTAGCACAGGGGCCCCCCAAGGCTGTGTGCTCTCCCCACTTCTCTTCTCTCTGTATACCAATGACTGCATCTCCAATGATCCATCTGTTAAGCTACTGAAGTTCGCAGATGACACAACAGTGATTGGTCTCATTCGAGACAATGACGAATCCACATATAGACGAGAGGTCGAATGACTAGTCTTGTGGTGCAACCAAAACAATCTGGAACTGAACACACTCAAAACCGTAGAAATGTTGGTAGACTTTAGGAGAAACCCTTCCATACTTCCACCTCTCACAATACTAGACAACACAGTATCAACAGTAGAAACCTTCAAATTTCTAGGTTCTATCATATTGCAAGATCTAAAATGGACAGCTAACATCAAAAACATCATTAAAAAAGGACAACAAAGAATGTTCTTTCTGCGACAACTCAGTAAGCTCAAACTGCCCAAGGAGCTGCTGATTCAGTTCTACAGAGGAATTATTGAGTCTGTCATTTGCACCTCTATAACTGTCTGGTTCGGTTCTGCAACCCAACAAGAAAAACACAGACTTCAGAGGATAATTAGAACTGCAGAAAAAATAATTGCTACCAACCTGCCTTCCATTGAGGACCTGTATACTGCACGAATCAAGAAGAGGGCCGTGAAAATATTTACAGACCCCTCGCATCCTGGACATAAACTGTTTCAACTCCTACCCTGCTGCACCGGTTGGAGATTTTGGGAGTGGGAGGCACCGTTTATCAGTGGTTCTCCTCCTATTTCTCTGACCGGTCGCAGATGGTGTTGACAGGAGGGCAGAGATCGACCGCGAGGCGCCTTACTTGTGGGGTGCCTCAGGGGTCAATTCTCTCGCCTCTCCTGTTCAACATCTATATGAAGCTGTTGGGCGAGGTCATCAGTGGCTTTGGGGTGAGTTACCAGCTGTACGCTGACGATACGCAGCTGTACTTTTCCACCCCGGGCCACCCCAACGAAGCTGTCGAAGTGCTATCCCGGTGCCTGGAAGCCGTATGGGTCTGGATAGGGAGAAACAGACTCAAGCTCAATCCCTCCAAGACGGAGTGGCTGTGGATGCTGGCACCCCGGTACAGTCAGCTGCAACCGCAGCTGACTGTTGGGGGCGAGTCATTGGCCCCAACAGAAAGGGTGCGCAACTTGGGCGTTCTCCTGGATGGACGGCTGTCGTTTGAAGACCATTTGGCGGCCGTCTCCAGGAGAGCTTTTTACCAGGTCCGCCTGGTTCGCCAGTTGCACCCTTTCCTTGACCGGATGCCTTATCCACGGTCACTCACGCTCTTGTCACTTCTCGTGTGGATTATTGCAATGCTCTCTACATGGGGCTACCCCTGAAGTGCACTCGGAGGCTTCAGTTAGTTCAGAATGCAGCTACGCGGGTGATTGAGGGAGCCACACGTTGCTTCCGTGTAACACCGCTTCTGCGCAGTCTGCACTGGCTTCCTGTGGTCTTTCGGGTGTGCTTCAAGGTGTTGGTTACCACCTTTAAAGCGCTCCATGGCTTAGGGCCCGGGTACTTACGGGACCGCCTGCTGTTACCTTATGCCTCCCACCGACCTGTACACTCACACAGAGAGAGTCTTCTCAGAGTGCCGTCTGCCAAGCAATGTCGGCTGGCGGCCCCCAGGGGAAGGGCCTTCTCTGTTGGAGCACCTACCCTCTGGAATGAACTTCCCCCTGGTTTGCGTCAATTACCTGACCTTCTGACCTTTCGCCGTGAATTGAAAATGCACTTGTTTATCCAAGCGGGACTGGCTTAATTTTTTAAACTTTTTGAATTTTAATAATTTTAATTGGGGTATTTTTATGAATTTTATGGGTCAAATTTGACGGTTTTAAATTTTCGGCCATTTATAGAATATGTTATTTTAACTTTTGTTTTAATTTGTATATTGTACTGTTTTTAATCTGGCCGTACACCGCCCTGAGTTCTTCGGGAGAAGGGCGGTATAAAAATCTAAATAATAAATAAATTTATTTATTTATTTATTTATTTATTTGATTTGATTTTTATACCGCCCTTCTCCCGAAGGACTCAGGGCGGTGTACAGGCATAATAAAAAAAACCGGCAATACAATATACAAATTTAAAATACGATTTAAAAAACTTATTTAAATTAGCCCAATGATTAAAATTTACCCTACTAAAACCCCATTTAAAATTAATAAATTTAAGATTAAAATCCCAATTTAAGCCAGCCCCGCGCGGATAAAAAGGTGAGTCTTGAGTTCGCGACGAAATGTCCGAAGGTCAGGTATTTGGCGTAAACCGGGAAGCTTCGTTCCGGAGTGTGGGAGCCCCCACAGAGAAGGCCCTTCCCCTGGGGGCCGCCAGCCGACATTGTTTGGTGGACGGCACCCTGAGAAGTCCCTCTCTGTGGGAGCGTACGGGTCGGTGGGAGGCGTATGGTAACAGCAGGCGGTCCCGTAAGTACCCAGGTCCTAAGCCATGGAGCGCTTTAAAGGTCATAACCAACACCTTAAAGTGCACCCGGAAGGCCACAGGCAGCCAGTGCAGTCTGCGAGGAGCGGTGTTACATGGGAGCTACGTGTAGCTCCTCTATCACCAGCGCAGCTGCATTCTGACTAACTGAAGCCTCCGAGCGCACTTCAGGGGGAGCCCCATGTAGAGAGCATTACAGTAATCCAAGCGAGAGGTAACGAGCGCATGAGTGACTGTGCATAAGGCATCCCGATCAAGGAAGGGGCGCAACTGCCGAACCAGGCGAACCTGGTGGAAGGCCCTCCTGGAGACGGCCGTCAAATGGTCTTCAAACGACAGCCGATCATCCAGAAGGACACCCAAGTTGCGCACCTATCCTTTGGGGCCAGTAACTGCCACCAACAGCCAGCCGCGCTGCAGCTGACTGAATCGGGGTGCCGGCATCCACAGCCACTCCGTCTTGGAGGGATTAAGCTTGAGCCTGTTTCTCCCCATCCAGACCCGTACAGCCTCCAAACACCGGGACAGCACTTCAACAACTTCATTGGGGTGGTCCGGGGTGGAAAAGTACAGCTGGGTGTCGTCAGCGTACTGCTGGTATCTCACCCCGAAACCACTGATGATCTCACCCAACGGCTTCATGTAGATGTTGAACAGCAGGGGCGAGAGAATCGACCCCTGAGGGACCCCACAAGTGAGGCCCCTCGCGGTCGACCTCTGCCCCCCTGTCAACACCGCCTTTATTTAAATAAATAAATAAAACTCTGCTAAACAAATAATTCCATCAACACTGTCAAACTATGTACTGAATCTGTGCTACTATTAATCGTCTCATAGTTCCCATCACCAATCTCTTTCCACTTATGACTGTATGACTATAACTTGTTGCTGGCAATCCTTATGATTTATATTGATATATTGACCATCAATTGTGTTGTAAATGTTGTACCTTGATGAACGTATCTTTTCTTTTATGTACACTGAGAGCATATGCACCAAGACAAATTCCTTGTGTGTCCAATCACACTTGGCCAATAAAATTCTATTCTATTCTATTCTATTCTATTCTATTCTATTCTATTCTATTCTATTCTATTCTATTCTATTCTATTCTATTCTATTCTATTCTATTCTATTCTATTTTAGGGGGAGACGGCACAGGATCTTCAATAAAGATTCTGCGAAGATTGATAAAGTGAGCATGCAGTATAAATGTTCAAAGGCAAACCCTGAATATATTTTTTCACACGTACAAATTAACAGTGTGCTAATACAGATGTTGAAAAGTTTTCTTTTTCTTTGAACAAACATCTGTGCCTGAGCTGTAAATAACCACATAATATGATTAGGCCTGTGATGGCGAACCTATGGCACGCATGCCAGAGGTGGCATGCAGCGCCCTCTCGGATGATCCACGAGCTGTCATCCCAGTTCAGCTCTGCTGTGCATGTGCGCATGCCTCCCGCTGGCCAGCTGGTCTTCAGGTCTCTGCCGCGCATGCATGGGCAAGGCACATACATGGGGATGCGCTCAGGTGTGTGGGATGCGCCACATGCAGGGAGTGCATATGCATGTGCGTGCTGCACTGCATTTTGGGGATCTGGGTGCACAAGTACGCATTTGTGCACTTATGCGCATGCTTTAGGCACTTGGTCCGGAAAAGGTTAGCCATCACTGATCTAGGCGTTTATTCAGAAAATATATTAGATAAAGCTTATTAATTTGTTTTCTTGCTGAAATAACTTCTGTCCCCAAAATCTGAAGGAGTCAACTTCCCATTCCCATTGGGAGACATCTTCATGAGAAGCACAAGAAGGAAATGCATTTTCTGATAGAGACAATGAAGTCAACCTTAACACGGTTGATTCTTGCTTTGCTTTGTCATTGGTTGGCAAATGAACATAGGATCCCTGATTTGCCTTAGTCCCTTGTATCTTCCTTGCAGGTATGTGACAAGATGCTAGCTAACCACCATTATCTACAATATCTAAGAACAGAAAGAAACAAAGAGCTGACCACAGATAATTGCTTAGAAAAAATATTTGGGCAGAGAGAAAAAAGATGATGTTTTAAAGAAACAAACAAGCTATTGGTGAGAAGATGGATTGACAGATGAGTTATGGTGTTGCATACTAAATCTCAGAAAGGAGAAATGAATTCGGAATGAGAATTATTATTCCATATTTTGCCTCCTGAATCAGCCATTGATTCCTGCTTTCCTCCTCCTCTAACTCACCTGTACTTCTGAGAGATCAAAGTGACTTTATAATATGGTGAAAATTTAACATAATCCTATTTTGGGAAGGCCTTAAGTCACTACCCCTTTCCCCTCTCCTCTTTCTCTTCAATCTCAGTTTTTATTTATTTTCAGTGATTGAATCAAACTTCAAATATTGTAATATCTTATGCAGCTAGGTCAGACATTCCCAAACTTTCTCAGTTCATGGCACCCTGAGTGTCTCACTAATTTTTCATGGTGCCCAAATTATATCTAAAGTCAGTGCAGCCACTTCATGAACAATATGGTTTATTAAAATATCCTATGGCACCTCTGTAAGTTCACTGTGACACTCTGGGGTACTGTGACACAAAATTTGGGACCTCAGAACTAAGTCAAGCCCCCAAAAGAATGAAACTTAGCTGAATCCTAAGCCTCATGCACACAGCTTAGTCATATGGGGGCTATCGAATGGAATGGAGTATATGGGGATAGGAAGTAATTGCAGAGTGAAAGAAGTTCCCTTTCAGTAAGCAGAAAAATACTAGTCCCTCAGTAATAGCAGTAGGCAATTAACAATCTTCATTTACAGGCAGATGTTATTTACAGACTATCATCATTTCCCTAGTGGTAGAAAGATACCCAGAAAACATGCAACTGACAGTTCTCAGTCAATGGGCAGATCATCATTGTATTGAGGTCAGATGTTTCCCAGATGGTGGACAAGTGATAAGTCCAAGTAGAGACGTGTGTGAATGGAGACAAAATAAGCAGATACATCCTGAGCCTAAACTGGGACAACAGATCCATTTATGAATAAATTGTATTAACTTGATGCTAGCTTTCACACTTCTCTGATTTTCCCCATTTTCCAACAGTTGACATATTTAATTATTTAAATTATTTGACTATGATCCTATGTACAGTTTTTTCTAGGCAGCAGCTTCATTTGTACATAGAATTCTGACAGTTAAAATAATGGTAGTATATTATTCTATATACAAGAAATGCAGAAATGTTCAACGTAAAGTATAACAGAATGGAACAATTATCTAACTAAAAATGCAAAATATGCAGTTTGAGTTCTAGGGATGCCTGGGCACTATTTGTATCTGTTTCAAACTTGGCAAGTTTCTTCTAATAAGGCTTCACCTGCTAATTGGTCTGAAAGTGACAATTGCTGTCCCATAGGCAATTTGTAACAACTGAGTAAACGGCCTCTTAATATACAGCATGAAATGACTTTGAGCCAGTTAGTTGAGTAACAAAAAATAGAATTAGAATTTATAAGAAGATATTTGGCAGTATGGTAAATATTTGGCTTACATGGTAAAAGGGCAATTCATAGTTCTAAAATAGATGACACCAGGTAAAATGTCAAACGTTCTTAGAAAGCTTTAGGATTTTTAAACTAATATAAATATTCCTTGTATCTTATAAAATATGCTTAAAAACTAGTTGATTTGTTTTTAAAACATCATTGTGGAATTTTCTCATTTTTCAATATTGTATTTTTTTCAATGTAGTCTTCCTAAAGTCTATTTCCTAAAAGTGAACATGGATCCTGTAGATAATTTCCATTTCTTGTGTCCCAAGCATTTTAGCTCTGTGCTACTATAATTAAGACATTTTCAAAACTAATATGTACACTGAGAGCATATGCACCAAGACAAATTCCTTGTATGTCCAATCACAATTGGCCAATAAAAAATTCTATTCTATTCTATTCTATTTATACTTTCTATTCCATTCTTCCTTCTGCAGCATTTCTTCTATATTAACAATACCATTTTAATAAACAGATGTAGTTACAGAAGGTGCCCTTCTAGGAATAAAATATTCTGTTTATGAAAATGAAGTTAACTCTGAACTTAACCCAACTTTCTCCTATGAAAAACACGATTGTACCATGTCAGCCTGTTGTTGCAAACTTCAGACGATTTCCATCTTGCAGATGTTGTCCTCCTCAATAAATATGTAATACTTTTATATGTATTCCTCTGTGTATGTATATTTGTGTATGTGTCTCTATCTCTGACCCACATCCAAAAAGGTGTCCAATACCTTTTTGGGTGTCTCAAAATTCTGATGTGCATGCAAGAGTCAGGGCTTATGTCATAGCACTGCTTTCATAAGTCTGACTCCCCTTGTCCCACAGATACTGCTAGATATATATCTTGTAGAAGACTCCCCCCCCCCACAAGAGTGAATAGGTGATTCAAAAAATAATGTCTGTAAAATAACAGGCTCCTTTTATAAAGCTAATTGAGCCTTAATTAGTTTGATTGTTTTATGTACCTTATTTTGAGCATTTCTTTACTAACATAGAGTACTCAAAACTATTACTCATATTTGTGTTTGCCAAAGTCTTTGTGTTCAATGTCAGAAGCTATCATGAAATATTAAAATTGTGCAGCAATAAAGCAAAAATGAGGCAGTGTTGTATTTGAAAACAACGTGGAAGTACAAGTTCCTTGAAATCATACTAGAAAAGTCTAGAAATTATGCTTCTGCCATTAGATAACAATGTTATCCAGTGAATTAACAGCCAAGTTAAAGACTATTTAGTAATCTAGACCATTACAAAATAATTTGGTCCATTTATATGATAAATACCTTGTATAATATGCAGTACTGGTAGACAACTGGTTATGCATATCACATGCTTGCAAGATGAATTTATTATTAAAAATTTAGTAGGGACTGTCAAAGCTCAAAAGATGCTGAGAAATCTATTTGTTATAGCATATTAGAAAATCCATTTTACCTAACACATGAATATTTAAGTAAAATATAACTATTCATCAATAATCAATCACAAAGACATGAAATTATTATATTCTGAGAACATGACATTTTCTGGACTGCTTCAAGATATTTAAATTTTTTGCGGTGTTTTTTTTTTTTTGAAGTTTTTATTTTGTTGGATGTAGAAATGACAGCATATCCAATGAAATATTATTTTACTGTGTTTTGCAGATGCATTAGCAAGTCTAAAACCCTTGAATTGCTGTCCCTTTTGAAATGTATTTCAGACTGTTCTAAATTTCAAGTATGCTTTTTAAATAAACAATTAAAGATTGCCAATTGTTTACATGAATGCTAAAATGAAAAGATTGCCAATTGTTTACATGAATGCTAAAATGAAAAGTCCTATTTTAATAAATCCACAGCTAAGGCTTTAAATATTAAGTATATATCCAGTGGTGGGATTCAAATAATTTAACAACTGGTTTGGCCAGGGTCAGGTTGGCCGTTGTAGGAGGTGTGGCCCATCCCCATCTTCCAGCTCTGCTGCACATGCGGGATGTGTCTCATATGATGGCCAACCGGACCCTGGGAGAACCACTATCAAAGTGGATCCTGACCACTGAGCTGCAATGGAGAAATGAGAAATGGAGCAGCTGGCACGAGGGAAGGAGGAGGAGTAGGGAGAAGAAAGAGGGAAAGAGGCCTCCTCCTTCCCTCGCACCAGCCGTCCTGTTTCCCATTTCTTCAATGCAGTGCCACACCATGGAGCTTGCCCCACCCACCACTGCCCAGATGCCCTCATTTCCCTCAAGCATTTTTTTGCCTACCTGATTTCCTGTCCCTTCATGAGATCTTTTTTTTTTTTTGTGAGAAGTTGGAATTGATTGATTGAACTTTTTTTTTTAGTCCCACAAACTTTTGTTTCTGTACACATGACGGTGAGAAACGCAATGGAGAAACGCGACAGAGCTGGAAATCAGGTAGGCAAAGAAATGCATGGGGGAAGCGAGGGCATCTGGGTGACAGGTGCTGAAATGAGCCCATCTCTCTCCAACAGCTGCCCAGGACCGCCAGAGGGAAGGCCAGCATCTATTGACACTTAAATGTAATGGCATTCCAGCTCTGGCCGGGAAGCAGCAGCTGAGCTGGGAACTCCAGGCAGGATGCCCGCTCACTTCAGCACCCTCCCTGACCCTCTGGTGCTCTGCCGGTGCTTTGGCCCTGGTGTGCCTCTTTATGCGCAGGCTGGTATACTGGATGGCCTTGAAGCAGCATCTTGAAGAGATACAGCACTTACTTTTGTTTTCCCCCCAAACCTTTCCTGTTACATTTTGCCCCTCCTGAGAGTTCATGACAGTTTGTCACCGAATAGTAGTGAAGGACAAGTAAGCATAAGGTGGCTGCTGACTGGATGACTTTAAAAAACAAGAGGTTATTAGATTTGGAGGACCACAAATTAAGATATGGATGGCACATCTCTCTATAGTATAATAAGGTTAAAATAAACTCAGGTTTCAAGAAATATTTTGTTAGGCATGCCATTCTAAGAATTTAGAATAAATATAAAATAAGACTCTCTTCTAAGAGATCTGTTTGGCTATCGCCATAGGAAACCTTTTATAGAAAAGAAATGACGGTGAGACCAAATTGGTGGACCTATGGTGAAATAATATCTTTTACTCATTTTTTCCTAATCTTAGGAAAAAAGAAATATCAGAATCAGAAGTGTCTGTCACTCGTTTACATACTTATAATTAAAAGAAAGCTATAACTTAGATTTAAAAATTTATACTTTTGAATCTGTAAAAAGTGAATTTGAAATTGCATCATTGTCAATGATGAACTAAGGTTTATAAAATGTTGCTGAAGCTGAAGCTGGAAAACGAATATGTTAAACCCACTATGATTCAATAGGCCAAAAATACCGGTTATAATATAATGCTTGAGCAGCGGGAAAATATGTGGATGAATGGACTGAAATTCACATTGAATTATAATTTGAAAAGAACATTTTTATCAAATGATATATTGTTGATACTTAATGCCCGAGAAACTGTCAAAGAAATATAATGGTATTTCAAATGTCTGTTGCAAATATAATTGCAAAAAAGGTACTGTTTTATCACAGTGTTGGTGGATTTGTGATAAAGCAAAGAAATACTTGTTTTTCTTGTCTTGTTTTAGAAGATTCTTAAAACAAATATAAAATTAAAACCAAAAGGTTTTTAGGACTATTGGATAAAGAATTTGAGGGAAAAATGAAACTTTTTTTACTATATATGTTGATCATAGTGGGAATCCTATATGTGCAAAAATGGAAAGACCTTTCAATTCCCACAATAGAAAAAGTGATGGAGGTGGTAGAAATGGCACATCTAACTGCTGTAATTAAAGAAAATAACTTACCCAGCTTTGTTTCTAATTCAAAATCACTTCTGGACTTACATTGGAAAAAAAATGATATTGGGCTTCTATAACAACAAATTAATGATTAATGTGAAGCAAAAAAGTCGAGTTTGTTAAATGTATTTTATATTCTAGATCAGAGGTTCCCAATCTTTTTCGCCCGCGGCTCCCCCGGAAATCCAACCTGCAACTGCGCATGCGCACCAGACGCGCCCGCGGCTCCCCGGAAATCTGACCTGCAACTGCGCATGCGCACCAGACGCCCCAGAAATGGCGCATCAGCGCCGGACCCAGCGGGCGCAGATATTCCGCGGCGCCCCCATGACGATAGCGCGGCTCCCTGGGGAGCCGCGGCTCACAGTTTGGGAATCACTGTTCTAGATCAAAAAAAGTTGGATGGGGTTTTTTCTTTCCTCATTTAGCCTGTACCCCTTTCCTCTCTTTGTTCCTTCCCCAATCCCTTAATAGTTTTGTATCTATCTATATTTTATATCATAATACATTTTGATTAAAACAAATAAACAAGCATCCCATCCAGCAGCTGAAACCCAGATAAGCAGGGATTAACACCAGACAGTCAAACAGAAAATAATGATCTAATTAAGAATCCAAGAGAACCATAACTTGGCACGGCAAGCTACTGCCTATGGAGATTCTCAGTCATCCAGGTCATGGATGTCCCAAAGGTGCTTTTTCATGAGGCAACTGGACTTTGAAGACATTTCACTTCTGATCTAAGAAGCTTCTTCAGCTCTGTTATCTGTGTCATCAGGGTCACATCCATTTGTTTCACACCCATTTGCACTATTCAGGTGATCCTGATGACACAGATAAAATCTTCAGGTGGCCTCCATGGCCCTCTAGAAGAAAGCAAATGATCAGCTGTCTGCAAGGAGTATAAATCTTTCCATTCCCCATCATCCAGTCAGAGCTGAAGAAGCTTCTTGGATGAAAAGGGAAATGTCTTCAAAGAAAAATCAGAAAGTCCAATTGCCTCTTGGAAAAAGCACCTTTAGGGCAAGCTACTATATAGAAACAGAGCACAAACTTGACACTCATTTACATTGATGAAATTATTAGTTGAGTAACAAAATACCTGCAAGCAAACAAACAAGTTCAGAGTGCACCAAGATCTCCATAGTTCAATTCTGAGCTACAGATTTTCTCTTTTACAAGTACAATTCTGCTTCTCTAGCTATATAACCAGAAGACTGGTAAATACGCTGTGTGGTCAAAATGTAATGAAGTGTTTAAAAATAGGGTTGAATAATTTCCTATATGTAAATATGTTTTTTCCCCACTTGTTTGTTTTTTCTTTTTATACTTATTTTCCCTTCCCTTTATTGTCTGTGTCTCTTTGATTACATAGCTATTCTTTCTTGGTTGCATTTAGAAAGATAATAAAAATAGAATTGTTCCAAGGGTCATTCTAATTAGATTTGAGCCATCATTGTTTTATTATATGAGTTGTTTCCTTGCTGATTTATTGTTGTTATGCTAATTTTATTCCTGCTGGGGATGTTTTAAACTGTTTTTTTTAATTATTGTATTAACTGGTGAGAGTCATCTGACTGGGGCAAGTTATAAATATAATAAGTAAGTAAATAAATATTAAAGCAATAAAAAAGAAAAGAGATCCTTTGGATTTCCTTTGGCTGCCAAGATTCATCAAATGGTTCCATGGGCAAACTATTAGCAGTATTCTTTCTTCTCACAAACTTGATTTTGATGTAGCATCTGCCTACAATATTTACCGAAATATCTGTACCTGTACATGATTTTTTAAAAAGAAGCATGTGTATAATGCTTTTCAGAAATCTGGAGTTATTGCATAAATATTTCCAAGGGTTAAAATAATTAAAATGATTTTTCCCAGTAAAGGAGATATAACGCCTAGCTGCTGGGATATATAATGTTAATTTGGCATGTCTTTCAACTGTCTGCCTGCCTATTCCCAGGACAGGGGTACAATCTAGCTAGAGCCACGTTTTTCTGAATCACTTGTTATTTATAATACAGATAGTCCTTGCTTAGTGACCACAATTAGCACTGGCAACTCAGTCATTAAGTGAAGCAGTTGCTAAATGAAACTGGTTTTCTATCTATCTATCTATCTATCTATCTATCTATCTATCTATCTATCTATCTATCTATCTATCTATCTATCATTTTTTATGCCCCCATCTTACAACTTACAATAAATTATTGTCTTACTTTAGCTATGTTTTGCTTTACAAAACTGTGACGGTCCTAAATGATGATGGGTCATAAAGTTAAATTTTGATCACTGTCTTAACAATGAACAGATGCTAAACAAGGACTAGCTGCAGCTAATTTGCTCTAGCAATGAAGATTCTGCACTAGGACTGAGGAAACATGCTGACTTGCAGCCTGTTACTCTTTCTCGATCCTAGAAAGACTTAATTGGCAAACCATTCCTGAAAATGTAGCCCCAAAAAACCTGTGGGGACTCCTTTGTATAATTGCTAGGAATACACTGACTGACTCAAAGACAAGTAAAAACCACATCCTCATAAACAGATGCATATCACTAAGCAAATATAAAAGGCCTAAAACAATGATAGGAAAAGCCATTATAACACATGACTTACATCCATTATAAAATAACATTCAAGGCATAAAATTATTATTATGAAAATGGGAACATTCATAATTCATTAAAAATATATTGCAATACAAGATTTTCAGATTTATGAAGTATCCCAAAGCGAAAAAGATAAATCAACATATGAATAATTCCTTTCATTGATATATAACTATAATCCAATATTTCACTTTCCAAAAGTGTCAGCATGTATGCTATCTTACATACAAAAACATTTAACTTTATACAATGACAATAACTTAGCTGAAACAAAGACATAGGTTTAAAAGTAAATTCATTACAATTCTGTATCTGCCTATCATCCGTCTTGAAGAATAACTGATAGAATTACATCTGTTACCTGCTTTAAGCTTTCTTTGAGATTTCTTTGTCCTTTTTGTCTATATTATAAAAGAAATTTGTATTTGCACAGAGGCAGCACTATTTCTGTGAGGAAGATTTAGCAGTTGGATGTTTATTTATTTTTATTTAGTTTTTAAAGATAATTTATATGGCTGCCCAACTCACTCTCAATAACTCTGGGCATCTTATAAATAAAGTGTTGTTGTTGTTGGCAGAGATGGCTTTATTCGTCCAAATGGTGAAATTTTTGGCTGAAATGGCTTAGTCCCACTGGATGAAGGTGGTGACACCCAAGTATGTGTTGAGTGGAGGAGAGACCAGACCGGTAACTTGGATAGAGAGTTTCTCTGGAGCCCGAGACTGTTCCATGACCTGCCATGATGGTAGCAGCCATATTGTTGCATACCAGCTGCAATGGGACTCAGAGGGATGAAAAAGCTTGTTTCCAGAATTTGCCATCTAATTGTTTAAAAAAATGGGGTGGTGACTGTGCACCAGACCTGTGATGTGTGTTGATTTTTGACTGTGGTAGATTGGTTGAGGGGTGTGGTACAATCCATGGGACAGAAACTTCCCTTAAATTAATACAAAAGAAAAACAGAATGAATCCTAGATGAAACCAAGCAACCATATATCACAACTTTTATTTGTATATCCTAATATTAGTGGAAGAGAAGTAATTTTTTATAACTTCACAATACACAGTAAAATTAAGTAAACCTATAATTCCGCAGGCCACAATGACATAACTAAACATGGTTGCTTTTAAATCCCAATGATTCCCTAGAAGAATACATAGGTTCAGATTTGCTTAGCATGTTTCCTCAGGATGTTTAGTGGCCTAGATTAATAACCTTAATATAAAGCTTGTTTTCTCCCACTTTCCCAGCTCAGCACTGCTGTTGCTCATTTTTGTTTTATGATTTGATTATACTTAGTTTATAGTGGATTACAGTGGATTATAGTGGAACTCTATGAATATAAATATAGGTAACAACTTTATTACCCTGCACCATAGGCAGAAGATAGAACAGCACATGCTGTGATTAAGTGATGTTTTCTACACAATAAAAACTATATAAAAAAAGCATATTTCTGCTCTCCACATTATAAAGTGTGAAGCTGGATTTGACACAACACTCCATCCTATGCGGTAGGCTGTCAGGGCAATGTCTCAAAGATACCAGATATAACCAGCTACACTAGGTTAAACTAGTTACAGAGCAGGGAAGACAAGATTCTTTCTTAATGTATTCCTGGGTTTAAAGTATACATGAATGCTGTATTGGCTGAAGATCCTGCTGTGCTTTTAAGATATTCCTGCAATGTATGGAATGACAACATTGCTCCATTTGCTGTTCACTTCTTTGTTCACTTTGAAGGAGCTTCTGCTGGATCTTTTTGTGGATTTGATGAAAGCCCAGTTAAGATAGCCACAAGGGCTATCTGAGGGCTTCCTTGATGTGTTTTTGTTCTTTTCCTTTTGTTCTTGTTCTTTTCCTTCCTTGCTGGTAGGCAAACTTTCAGCCTGGTGGGGCAGGGTTCCAATTACTCCCAGTTTGCGCTACAATAGGTGGGGAGAATCAAAATGTAAATACTGCACAGTCCAGGAAGGGCAGACTATTTTCCTTAGCATCTTCCTGTTGTTGCTGTCCACAGTATTTATGTGTTTGGTGAAGGCTTCCACTTCCTATGTTTTAATTTTATAGTATCATCCGCAAACCTATACCAGTGAGTGGTGGAATTCCTGTAAGGAAGTTTAGTGCTTTGGTTTCTATTTCTGGGGGACACAGGTGACCCCATGGTGCAGCCATGTTTATGTCTGTAGAAATCTTCATTGTATTTGAAATGGGTGAGGGTCAGGCAGAGGTCCAGCACAGCACATACGGAATACAGGTGAATTAGAATAGAATAGAATAGAATAGAATTCTTTATTGGCCAAGTTTGATTGGACACACAAGGAATTTGCCTTCGGTGTATATGCTCTCAGTGTACATAAGGAGAATAAAATACATTCATCAAGAATAAAAAAGATATAACACTCGGTGATAGTCAAGGTTACTAATAAGCTATCAAATCGTACTAGGAAACAAAAACAATATAAATAGAGAGATACAAGCAACATGGTTAAAGTAATAAGTGGGAAGAGATAGATACTAGTAAGAAAGAGATGGATAATAGTAATAGTGTCTTAGTAAATTATTTGACAGTGTTGTGGGAATTAGTTGTTAAGTAGAGTGATGGCATTCGAGAAAAAACTGTCCTTGTGTCTAGTTGTTCTGTTGTGCAGTGCCCTATAGTATTGTTTTAAGAGTAGAAGTTGAAACAATTTATGTCCAGGATGTGAGGGGGTCTGTAGATATTTTCACAGCCCTCTTTTTCACTCGTGCAGTATATAGATCTTCAATGGAAGGCAGGTTGATAGAACTAAAGAAGTTTTTTGGATCAGAAGCAAATGTTTTCAAAGAAGAAAAACAACAACAACAAAGTCTAGTTACCTTTTTGAAAAAGCACCTTTGGATATACTCCTGCTGGTTTCTCGTAAATATATCAAGACTACAGTGGGCCAAGTCATGCTGTAAAATAGATGAGTTGTTGTGTGTGTGAGCAGGGCTAAAATTTTGATATTTTGAAAGGACAACAGACACTTTTATTTTGAAACCAAAATGAACCTATTTTAGATTTATACTATAAGTTTTCCCTGCCCCCTCCACCTGCCTAAAAATGACAACAAAATAAAATATTGTAGTTTGGGAGTAGACTATATAGAGGTTTCCTGCATGCAGGTTATAAACCTCTGCTATGTGTGAAGTTATTATTTCCAATTAAACCTAAATCTGCTAGAGTAAGAATTTACTTCTGAGTGGTCTTGATCTATGTTCACAAACAGATAGAACGTAACATTCTATCTGTTTGTGAATGTAAGGCAATTTCCTTGTTATTGAATATGATTGTAGCAGAAGACTACTTTACCTAATTTACCTCAGATGCCCACAACAGCGTGGAACATATACATTGATTTGGGCTCTTTTATATGGAACCAATGCAGACGAACAGGGTAAGACTGAGCTGCTGATACTTCATACTCCAAATATTTATCTGAAATAACAGACCTCAAATTTAATGGAATATTGGCAATTTTTCCCCCAGCAAATTAAATTGCAAATTCATCTTTATAGAAATTAGATTTTCATAGTGGAGACATTCTGAAGTGTGGTGGAGGTGATTTGAAAAATTATATATCGGAAGCATGCCAAAGCAGTAGAGTTGAAGACGGATTATAATGTGTGTTCCAATCACTTCCAAAATGCTTTAAAATGACTGTCAGTTTTCACCCAAACTCTGGTGAGATTCATCAGAATTGTCACCCCTCAAAATAGCTGCATTTGATTATAATTTAATAATGAGACAGTAACTGAAAAGATGACTTCTATTGATAGAACTGCAGAAAAAATAATTGCTACCAACCTGCCTTCCATTGAGGACCTGTATACTGCACGAATCAAGAAGAGGGCCATGAAAATATTTACAGATCCCTCACATCCTGGACATAAACTGTTTCAACTCCTACCCTCAAAAACGACACTATAGAACACTGCACACCAGAACAACTAGACACAACAACAGTTTTTTTCCAAAGGCCATCACTCTGCTAAACAAATAATTCCCTCAACACTGTCAAACTATTTACTAAATCTGCACTAGTATTAATCTTCTCATCGTTCCCATCACCAATCTCTTTCCACTTATGACTGTGACTGTAACTGCTGGTAATCCTTATGATTTATATTGATATTGATTGTTCCTGATTGCTTATTGTACCCTATGATTATCATTAAGTGTTGTATCATTAAGTGTTAATTTTGCACCCTATGAACATCATTTGTGTTGTAAATGTTTTTTTTAATTTACATTTATATCCCGCCCTTCTCCGAAGACTCAGGGCGGCTTACAATGTATAAGGCAATAGTCTCATTCTATTTGTATATTTACAAAGTCAACTTATTGCCCCCCCCAACAATCTGGGTCCTCATTTTACCTACCTTATAAAGGATGGAAGGCTGAGTCAACCTCGGGCCGGGCTTGAACCTGCAGTAATTGCAGGCTGCTGTGTATAACAGGCTTCTAACAGCCTATACCTCGATGAAGATATCTTTTCTTTTATGTACACTGAGAGCATATGCACCAAGACAAATTCCTTGTGTGTCCAATCATACTTGGCCAATAATTAGAAGGAAGGATGTCCTTGATTGCCAATGGGTGTGAATGGGTATGAGTGTCTGATTCTTCCTTTGAGTGAATGTCAAAGGCGGAATTGATGGGGGTGAATGAGGAAGCTACCCCTGCCTGATGGTGGGAGCAGGGGACTCTTTGTATGAAGGGTGTATAAATGTGTTATGGAGGAATGGGGAGGCAATTGCTGGGTGCTGAGAGATGGCAAAGCTGTGCGCCTGTTGGATATCCAAATTCCCCTCTTAAGGATGCTTGACAACAAGTGGGTTGTTATAGCAAAACCACTAAGCATAATCTTTGAAAAATCTTTCAGGGCCGGTTCCCTTCCCAAACTATGGTCACTAGCCATGGTCATCCCTGTCTTCAAAAAAGGAGAGCCCAGCCTAGTTGAAAATTACAGACCAATTTCTTTATGCTGCATCACCTGCAAAGTAATGGAATCAATCATCAACCAATCCATTACCCTCCAACAAACAACCTACTCTCTAATAAACAATTTGGTTTCAGAAAACAATTATCCTGTAATTTACAACTTCTTCACTGCAAAAACATACTGATACTGCAATCAACATACAAATCTTGATCAGGGCAAAGCAATAGATGCAATTTACATAGACTTCTGTAAAGCTTTTGGACTCAGTGGTACATGACAAACTTCTTCTAAAACTAAAATTCTATGGCATCTCCGGACCCCTCCATAATTGGATAACAGTGTTCCTGTCAAACAGACAACAAGTGGTCAAAATAGGCAATGCCCTATCAAATCCCACTCCTGTCAATAGCGGTGTCCCCCAAGGCAGCATTCTAGTACCAACACTCTTCATATTATACATTAACAACCTCTGTGACCATATTATAAGTAATTGTGTTCTCTTCGCCGATGATGTTAAACTATTTAACACTACCAACAATGTGGTTACCCTTCAAAAAGACCTTGACTTTGTATCGGAATGGTCAAAAATTTGGCAACTCCAAATCTCAACCAACAAATGCTCTGTCTTACACATTGGAAAAAAGAATCAGAACACTACATTACCTTGTAGATGATCCTCACCCCGTCAAAGACCTTGGAGTTTTCATATCAAATGATCTAAGTGCCAAAGCCCACTGCAACTACATCGCCAAAAAGGCTTTAAGAGTTGTAAACTTAATCTTGCATAGCTTCTTCTCCAGAAAGATTACACTACTAACCAGAGCATACAAAACATTTGCTAGACCAATTCTTGAATGCAGCTTGCCTGTCTGGAACCTCATTTCGGATATTAATACAATTGAGCGTGTCCAGAAATATTTCACAAGAAGAGTTCTCCACTCCTCTGATCACAACAAAATATCAGACTTGAAATCCTGGGTTTAGAAAATTTAGAACTCCACCGCCTTCGGCATGACCTGAGTATAACTCATAAAATCATCTGCTACAATGTCCTTCCTGTTGAAGACTGCTTCAGTTTCAATCGCAACAATACATGAGCACACAAAAGATTTAAACTTAATGTGAACTGCTCCAATCTTGATTGTAGAAAATATGACTTCAGTAACAGAGTTGTTAATGCCTGGAATACACTACCTGACTCTGTGGTCTCTTCCCCAAATCCCCAAAGCTTTAACCAAAGACTATCTACTGTTGACCTCACCTCATTCCTTAGAGGTCTGTAAGGGGCATGCATAAGAGCACCAGCGTGCCTACCGTTCCTGTCCTAATGTTCCCTTTGATTGTATCCAATTCGTATGGTTATTTCATGCTTATACTTATATATACTGTTGTGTTTGATAAATAAATAAATAAATAAATAAATAAATAAATAAAATAAAATAAAATAAAACTGAGGACCTCAGCTATGGGGATGGAATTAGCAGATAAGAGGGGGAGGGAACCAAAGTATTATGATGATGACAAGGACCTGGTTGCTTTCATGAACCACAAAATAGTTCTGCGTCCCAGCTCCTTGACCTCAGACTTGATACTCTGGCATTAGATCTTCAATGGCCCTGGCTGTTGTGTCCCCCTCCCCACTTCACAGAGAAGTCGCGGAGAAACGCGTCCCACAGTCCTTTATATTTGCAACAGACCTGATTTTCTGTAGTGAAAGCAAGACTTGGCAGCTACAGTGCAAGTTCCAAGTCCTATATCTCTTACGGAGACAGAAGCCCACGTGTCCAAGATCCGTTGCCAAGAGCTCACAGAAAAACAGCCTTTGCACAGTCCAGGCCTTTAAAGCCAAAATGACCGAGCCGATGTTCATGCTGGCAGTTTTTGTCCATCACAAGGGCTACAGAGCAACTCCACCCGCTTTTATACCCTGTGGGGTGTGGCTCAGTGACTCAGCATTCTCTGGGCCTGCCACACCTCTTCCTCTGCTGCGCATGCCTCTCTTTTCGACGCTGCCTAAGGTCAATCCAGGATTGATCCTCCTCGTCCTCTATCTGTGGGGGCTCTGACACACCTTCTTCCTGGTCTTCCGCTGGCACTTGAGGCGTTGCCAGGAAGGAGGGACCTGGAGAGGGAGGCCTTGTCGGCTCCTCTCCCTCACTCTCCGAGTCATCCTCCTCCATGAGGACAGGCTCAGGGGCCGGGGTCACAACACTGGCTATCAGCTGCGGCTACTGAATTCCAGGTTGGTCTGTAATAAGTTTCCCCTCATCTGTAATTTCATTATCGATGAAAGAGCTGGCCAGGCATATATTATTGAGACTTGGCTGGCCTATTTCAAAAAGGAGAGTTGTCATCTCTGAAATTTGCAGGGTTGGTTTTAAGTGTGGCATTTTGAGATTCTGGGGCATGGTTAGAGTTGACTGTTATCAGGGAATTCCTTGTGGAATTAAATTGGGCTCTAGGGATTAATTGGGCTTGTTGTTGTTGTACTGACCTCCCTGATGCACAGCAACTTACCGGTTTGACCCCCTTGACTCCATTTCTGAAGTGGCAGCTAAATTTCCCATATTTATGGTTCTGGAGAATTTTAATCTTCCTTCCCTATGAATAGGGTCTGAAGTTGACAGGTCTTCCTGACTTCCATGTCAGCCATAAGCCTGTCCCAGACCATCCAGGGCCAAACTCAGGATGGTGCTCATACGCCAGATTTAGTTTTCCTATCAGAGGGTTTTCATAACCTTTTACAACTGTCTGATTTCTTTGAGATTCTCCAATGCCACAAACCAGCACTGAGGGGGTTGGACCCGCTATATTGTTACAGGCTGTAGTGACTGATGGAGCCTGGGTGGCTTCAGAAAATGATGGGGATTATCCCCGTTGTTCTGCTACATGTTCCCTCTGAAATCCAGGTTGATGCTTGGAACAAGGAGATGGCTGAGACCTTGGGTCAGATTGTGCCCCTGCAACTTCTCCTTTCTCAGGTATCCTGGCATTTCCCAGCAGGAGGAGTTGAGGGAGGTGAAACAGGAGAAGAGACATCTAGAGCATTGCTGATATTCAATAAGGGACAAACATGACCAAATCTGAGTTACAACTGCTATTAAGAACTATCTTGTGACAGTAAGAAGCACCGGTATTTCTATACCCTTATTATTGCACTGCAGACTATCACCCCACAGTCCTGTTTCACGTGGGAGTCCCTCCTGGGGTCAAAGAAACTCTTACAGGTGTGTGAGGTGGAATTTGTGCAGCATCTGTTGGAAAAAGTTGCTCGAATTCATTCTCAATTGGTTAATAAATAAATAAATGAGATAATGTTATTGATATTATGGTGAGAGATACTATTAATATTAATGTTATTAATATTATGGTATGAGGTTATCATATGTTATGCATATTGCATATTACTTGCTGTGATTTTGCTTAGTTCACATCTTTCTTCAGAAATCATAAAAAAGCTGTTTTCAGTGTATAAAAACACTATTAAAAAAGCAAAAAAAAAATAATAAATGTAGAGTTCTCTTAAATGTAGAGTTAATAATTTAACAGAGCAAACAGAATTTGCCAAGCAACTTGCCTGCTTGTTCTTTTTTGCTTAACAAATATGGCACAGGACATGTAAGATTCTTGGAAGTTAGTTCCTTTATCTATTGCTTAGAGACTGAATATGTCATAAACATAATGCCACATCATCTTCATGGTATTTAGAAACAAGGGTTATTCAGGTATCCTTCAAATATTATATAGGAGTGGCAATGAATATGTACAGCATTGTTTTAAAAGAAGGTGTAGGGAAGATTAATCTAAGGAAATAGATCTTTTCCAGAGGTGGGTTTTAGCAGGTTCTGACCAGTTCTGGAGAACCAGTAGCGGAAATTTTGAGTAGTTTGGAGAACCGGTAGTAAAAATTCTGACTGGCCCTGCCCCTATCTATTCTCTGCCTCCCAGGTCCCAGCTGATTGGGAGGAAATGGTGATTTTGCAGTAACCTTCCGCTGGAATGGAGTGGGAATGGAGATTTTACAGTATCCTTCCCCTGCCACATCCACCAAGCCATGCCCACCAAGCAATGCCATGCTCACCAAGCCACACCCACAGAACTAGTAGTAAAAAATTTTGAAACCCACCACTGATCTTTTCCAGAGAAGCATTATTATTATTATTCCAGAGAATAATTATTACATTATTACGGAACTAGGAATGAAGGAACCAAATGCTAGTTTGCATGTTTAAACAGAAGAAAACCACAAGGTTACACTGTGGATCATGCCTGGGTTATTAAAGACATTATCCATATTAGTTACTGCTTGTGAACGTATGAAGTTAGTGGATTATTATGGGCAATGAAAGAAACTTTATCAGAAATGGTATGTTTATAAAACAATATACAACAGACACTGTACATGTTCTGGCAGGAGAAAACTTATCGTTCACGCAGAATTCTTATCGAACATATCCCATTATATTTTAAATGGTGATGTTCCAAAACTTAAATTCATTTTATTTTATTTTATTTTATTTATCAAGGCATCATTATTCTGTTTTGGGTCTGGTACTAGATGTCTTAAAAATCAACTATTTTCCCCTTCTGTTGCTTTGCCTCTTCTATCTTTAAAACTGTTAAAGATTTGACAGCTGTTCAATAATTGCTCCAGCTTATCTCTTATAAACAGGTTCCCTTCCCAGTCAATTGCTAGTTATCACTGTTGCTATAGCAACTGTAAACATTAATGATTACCCAAACAGCTATTGGGGATTTCAGCACATTCTTAACTCAAATTGCTTGGGGGGAAAATTACCAGCAGTTTCTATCTATGACAGAAGAAGAGATACTGTAAGACTGAAATCCAGCAGTTTTCCTGTTTATGGCAGTTAAACCCAAACCTGTCTCCAAAAAAGAAGCTGATAGGTTTGGTTGGATTATAACTATATGTCTGTGTATTTTCACCAAGTAAAAAAGTAATAAATAAATTAGAAGTAGTGCTATCTCCTGCTCACCCCAGTAGCCTAATTGCTCAGCTACTGGTGCTGCTTTGGGCAACTGGTTGATTATTTACACAGAGAATATGATTCATCCAGATAATTAATCTTACTGCAACCCACGCCTATTTAGCATTTATATGGGGCCTTAAAAGAAGTAGCCCTTATGGTAGCTGTTGTGGTTTGGCAGCAGCCTGTGGAGCTGGCAATGGAGTCGGACAGCTATGAGGCTGAGGAAGAGCGTGGACCAGTCCTGGAGGCTAGGGAAGACCAGGATGAGGGCTCTGCATCAGAGGATAAAGTGGGGCCAGGGCCATCGGGGAGTAAGGTGCGGACTCCAGAGCCTCCAGAGACTGACAGTAGTGAGGCAGAGGAACAGGAGGAGCCTGTTCCTAATGCATGCATGAGAAGAGCTGCCAGAAGGCACAAGCAGCTCAAGCAAAGACTCAGGAGTAAGATGATTGGCCCCTCCCATAAGGCTTGAAAAAGACCAACAATGGTATTTGGGCTTTGCCGGAAAACAGTGTTGATAGCTTCATCTTCTTGCATTTATTTTTGTATCAGTGTCTTCTGAATGTTTGCCAAGAAAGGCCATTGGCAGTTTGCCTAATTGGACCAAGGTTGGTGATAGGACTGAGGAATTTGTGTTGGGAGGAATTTGCTTTAATTTAGTTGAACTACGCTGAGAATGAAGTAATTCTTAGCTGTTCGAATAAAGTTTGTTTTTACACTGACTGAGTTTCCTACTACCTACTGGGGCCTGGGTTACAACAGTAGTTACGTAGGTTTGGGCAGTGCTGTAATAGCCTAAGTTATATGGTGGTGGGAAAGTTTCTTGAAAAGGTTTGAGGGACTACTTGACAAATTCCTCAAACTAAATGTAAAGTTTCCTAAAACTGTTTCTAATTTATTTTTACTGTAGCAAAATACATATACATTCTGGTATAAACCAACCAAACCTATCTACAGTTTCTAGATTTGCACATGTGTTACTTCTCTAGCAGGAGCTGCATTGGTTGCCAGTTTGTTTCTTGGTCCAATTCCAATTGTCACAAGAGAAATGAGGTTTACTGAATTTTGTATTTTGATTTTACTTCTGTCAGTTGTCTAGAGTCACTATGAATTGGGCAGCGATATACGTTTTCTCCTTTATCCATACAAATTTTATAAATAAATAAATAAATAAATAAAGTATGAATCAAACAAAAAGCTCTGTTACATTAGGTTCCTAGAACTTGTCAAAAATATTTTTCAATAAAACTGACAAAATAACAAAAAAAGAAAATATGCATGATTCCATAAGTTTACACAGTTCACAATCATCTTATATAATTTTTAAAAATGTGTTCAATGTGCTGGAAGACTATAGCTCTGGAACAATCAGAATCATGCGATCAGAACAGGTTTTCTCAAACTGTGAGGTCTACAGGTAATCCTCATTTAGCGGCCACAATTAGGATGTGGTTGCTAAGTGGAAAACCATGATCATGACTGTGCTTACTTTTTTTACTTCTGCATTTCTTTTCTTTTTTTTCTTACTCCTCACCCGTTGGAATGCTCACCTTGGAGTTGGAAAATTAGTAAGAAGAAAATTAATGTTTGTATTTACATTCAGTGGAGAAGAGGGTTACAAGAGAGTAAGCAGGCACACAATGAGGAACACATACGGAAAGGAATGTGATGGCACTAGCAGTTTGTGATTCTTATTGCTACTATTTTTCTGCATTGTGTAGATTTCTCCATTAAGATATTGGGGGTGGGGAAGGGATAGAAATAGTTGGTTGCTCACTGTGAGCAATTTGCATTATTCTTTGTGGAGAAAAGAAATCAGAGTCATCCCAGCTTGGACTCTGGTGGTGAGACAGTTCACATCAGTGCCACTTAGATAAACTGCTTTGTTGGATTTTTATTTATTATTTTATTTTTATTAATCGTATTTATATACCGCCCTATCTCCCGAAGGACTCAGGGCGGTTCACAGGCAAATAAAAACACATAAATACAGATTAAAATAACGATTAAAAAACTTATTCTAAAAGGCCAAATGTTTAAAAACAATATAAAAAATAAAACCCATTTAAAACCCATTTAAAACCAATAAATTTAAAATCTAATCCAGTCCTGCGCAGATGAATAAGTGTGTTTTAAGCTCGCGACGGAAGGTTCGGAGGTCCGGAAGTTGACGAAGTCCTGGGGGTAGTTCGTTCCAGAGGGTGGGAGCCCCCACAGAGAAGGCCCTTCCCCTGGGCGCCGCCAGACGACACTGCCTCGCTGACGGCACCCTGAGGAGTCCCTCTCTGTGAGAGCGCACGGGTCGGTGAGAGGTATTCGGTAGCAGTAGGCGGTCCCGTAAATAACCCGGCCCTATGCCATGGAGCGCTTTAAAGGTGGTTACCAAGACCTTGAAGCGCACCCGGAAGGCCACAGGTAGCCAGTGCAGTCTGCGCAGGATAGGTGTTATGCGGGAGCCACGAGGGGCTCCATCTATCACCCGCGCAGCTGCATTCTGGATTAACTGGAGCCTCCGGATGCCCTTCAAGGGGAGCCCCATGTAGAGAGCATTGCAGTAATCCAGGCGAGACGTCACGAGGGCGTGAGTGACCGTGCATAGGGCATCCCGGTCTAGAAAGGGGCGCAACTGGCACACCAGGAGAACCTGGTAGAACGCTCTCCTGGAGACGGCCGTCAAATGATCTTCCAGAGACAGCCGTTCATCCAGGAGGACGCCTAAGTTGCGCACCCTCTCCATCGGGGCCAATGACTCGCCTCCAACAGTCAGCCGTGGACTCAGCTGACTGTACCGGGATGCCGGCATCCACAGCCACTCTGTCTTGGAGGGATTGAGCTTGAGCCTGTTTCTCCCCATCCAGACCCGTACGGCTTCCAGACATCGGGACAGCACTTCGATAGCTTCGTTGGGGTGGCCCGGTGTGGAAAAGTACAGCTGGCTGTCATCCGCGTACAGCTGGTACCTCACACCGAAGCCACTGATGATCTCACCCAGCGGCTTCATATAGATGTTGAACAGAAGGGGCGAGAGAATCGACCCCTGCGGCACCCCACAAGTGAGGCGCCTCGGAGCCGACCTCTGCCCCCCTGTCAACACCGTCTGCGACCGATCGGAGAGATAGGAGGAGAACCACCGATAAACGGTGCCTCCCACTCCCAATCCCCCCAACTGGCGCAGCAGGATACCATGGTCGATGGTATCGAAAGCTGCTGAGAGGTCTAATAGGACCAGGGCAGAGGAACAACCCCTATCCCTGGCCCTCCAGAGATCATCCACCAACGCGACCAAAGCCGTCTCCGTGCTGTAACCGGGCCGGAAACCGGACTGGAACGGGTCTAGATAGACAGTTTCATCCAGGTGTAAGGGAAACTGATATGCCACCATACTCTCTACAACCTTTGCCGCGAAGCGAAGGTTGGAGACCGGACGATAATTACCTAAAACAGTCGGGTCCAGGGAAGGCTTCTTGAGGAGGGGCCTCACCACCGCCTCTTTCAAGGCGGCCGGAAAGACACCCTCCACCAAAGAAGCACTCGTAATCACCTGGAGCCAGCCTCGTGTCACCTCCTGAGTGGCCAGCACCAGCCAGGAGGGGCACGGGTCCAGTAAACACGTGGTGGCATTTAACCTACCCAACAACCTGTCCATGTCCTCGGGAGCCACAGGGTCAAACTCATCCCAAACAATGTCACCAAGACCACCCTCAGACGTCTCACCTGAGTTACCGCAATTTTGGTCCAAACCGTCCCGAAGCTGAACGATTTTATCGTATAGATAACCGTTAAACTCCTCAGCACGTCCCTGCAACGGGTCATCCCGCCCCTGGTGAAGGAGGAACGAGTCACCAAACAGGGCGGCTGGGCGGTTATCTGCCAACGCAATGAGGGAGGAGGCGAGCAACGCCTCGCTTCCTCAATGCCACTAGGTAAGCCCTATTATAGGACTTCACTAGTGTCCGATCAGCCTCTGAACGGCTAGACCTCCAGGAACTCTCTAGGCGCCTTCTCCGCGCTTCATCCCCTCAGCTCCTCGGAGAACCAAGGAGCCGGTTGGGACCTGCGCCGGGTCAGAGGCCGCAAAGGCACGACACGGTCTAAGGCCCCCGCCGCGGCCCGTTCCCAGGCCGCAACAAGTTCCTCAGACGTGCCGTGAGCCAGACCCTCAGGAAGTGGCCCAAGCTCCGTCCGGAACCTCTCCGGGTCCATCAGGCGCCTGGGACGGAACCAACGCATCAGCTCCGTCTCCCTGCGGTGTTGGATGGCGGTCAGAAAGTCCAGGCGAAGGAGAGAGTGATCTGACCATGACAAAGGTTCAATGACTATTTCCTTCAAGTCCAGATCTCTCGACCACTGACCAGAGATAAAAATCAAGTCCAGTGTACCACCCCCAGTGTGGGTAGGGCCATCAACTACTTGAGTCAGGTCCAAGGCCGTCATGGAAGCCGTGAACTCCTGAGCTGCTGTCGACGACAAGCCGGAAGATGGCAAGTTAAAGTCCCCCATGACTAAGAGTCTGGGGGTCTCAACCGCCACCCCAGCAAGCACCTCCAGGAGCTCGGGCAGGGCAGCTGTCACGTAGCAAGGAGCCAGGTACGTGACCAGCAAACCCATCTGACATCTATGACCCCATCTCACAAAGAGGAATTCACACCCGGCAATCTGAGGTACAGTGGTCTCCCTCGGCTCTAGACTCTCTCTAATCACAACCGCCACCCCTCCACCCCTACCCTGGGCCCTCGGTTGATGGAATGCTCGAAAACCCGGCGGGCACATTTGCACCAGGGGCACGCCCCCTTCTGCGCCCAACCAGGTCTCCGTAATGCCTATAAAGTCCGCGGCACCCCCCTGAATAAGATCATAGATTAGGGGGGCCTTATTGGCCACGGACCGTGCATTGCACAACATCAGCCGAAGGCCCGGGCTCTGAGGGTCTTGACCATCCGGGGAACAGGAAAAGTCTGAGGGCTCAGGGCGCGCGATCGGCTGCAAGCATCGAGCGCGCACCCCCTTAACACGATCCGAGCCCCCACTTCCGCCATATCTGCCCCTCCCCCATACCGTGCAAATAGAACCACCCTCAACCAGTGGAACACAGACTCCCCCCGTGACCCTCGGACCTATTGACTTACCGCCACGAGCATGCGCAGGAACTGGACCCCCACCCGACGGGTTTCCCCCAACACCCACCCTTTCCCTCCCACCCCTTAAAAATGCCCTATCTAAAAACCCCAAAGGCTCTTCCTCTTCGCATGCCACCTCTGTGGGTCCCAAGACCCGTCATTGAGGCCGGCCCTTGGTAATAAAACGGGCCATTCCTGCGAGGCGGGGGCACCTCGCAGGCGCAAGAGTTCCTGTACCGAATAGCGTATACAAATCGTAAAAATAACACTTCGCTAGGAGATAGAAGTCGACGGGAGATGATAATTGTCCAGGATGGCAGGATATTATTCAATAGTTCCTCACATGGATGCCCATCATCCGATGGTGGTTGACACATGATGACAAATAGGCTAAAGATGGAAAAGATGGAAAAATAGCTCAGTCCTAAAATCCATAAGGAAGCGAGGTAGGTGGGTCTTCTATCACCACCAGCAATGTCTATAGCTGTTTTTGGATACGTCCCCCGGCAGATCTCAAATCCGTCTCCAAGCCTCTTCCACCACAGTTCCTAGGAACAATCCTGGCCAAAGAATCCCAAAAGGCCATATAAGTGCTGATGACAGTGCACATTAATAATAATGGAAGAAGCGGGCCCACAAAGGCCAGGACACCTCCAATATCCACCGCGCCAGTTCCCTCCGCTAAGATGGTCCAAGGCTGAAGATCCCTCCAGTCAAGCCCCACGCTCCAATTAGTCCAGAGACTGGCCATAGGCCAGAGGCCTGACCGCTCCTCAGATCCAGGCCTTTCCTAGAAACCGGGCCAGGCACCTCTGAGGAAGGCCGGCATGATGTGATAGGCCGCAGGTCCCAAACGCGGCAGGAGCGGGGTAAAATGTCCTCAAGGAACCTCCCATACAGGGGAGGCAGTGGAAAAGCCGGAAACAACCCTCAATCCCCTTCGCCCCGAAAAAACCAGGCTGGGAGGAGGTGAACGTACCAAGGTAGCCCAGTGCTCAGTAGTCGAAGAGCAAGCCGCGGTCTCGTCTATCAGCGATGAGCCGACGAGCCGCGGCCTCACCTCGTGCCCAGGGAAATGGCCGCCATCCGCCACTCGCCCTCACCCACCCGGCCTCGTTCTCGGCAACCGTGGCACCGAGAAGGCCCGCAGACCTCTCCCACGGCTGCCGAGAGGATGATAAAGCGGGCCGGGGGGTGCAAGCAACTCGGCCAGCCGCCTGGACACTGCCATCCCACGCCGAACATCCCGTCGGCTGCTCCGATCACCTAGCAAGCCGCCATCTTGCGCATGCGCAGAGCCTTAATCTGGATTATTCTGGCTTGTACATTTTAAAGAATGAACAGAGTCTGTGAAGTATTGGGAGCTGCCACCCGTTCACTCAATTCTGGCTGCTTTTGATGGATGTGGCCTTTTGGTGAAGAGATCAATGGCTTTCTGTAAGTGACATACGCTTAACGAAGGCAAAAAAAAAAAGAACTTTACTGAATAAACCACGGTAAGAAACTGACATCTAGTGACTTCATGTCTATGCCCATATAATTTTCTAGGCATAATAAAGAAGTATTTTGACAATGAATTCTTCCACAATTTTCTGTTCTTTACTCCAGGGTTTCTTGGCAATTTTAAGATGTGTGGACTTCAACACCCAGAATTCCTAGCCAATACTTGGCTGGAGAATTCTGGGAGTTGAAGTCCTCATGTCTTGGTCACCAAGTTTGAGAAACCCTAGTCTACTCAAATATCAGCTAGGTTTCCAAGATCAACTCTGACAAATCAAGTGTTGCGACTGGTTTTCGACATCTACTTCATTTTAAAGAATAGAGCAAAAACAAAACAGAGAAATGGAACTGGCTGCTTTAGAACATTTAAATCTCTTTATATATGCTGAATGATATTACTCAAATTGATATATCAATCACCAATGTTTAATCAAAACCATCTGCAATATATTTCAGTAAATAATTGATCTATTACATAACACATTTAAAAATAACATTTCCTTCAATATATCTAATGTTTTTTCCCTGTTTGGTTCAAGGGACAGTATATGCTCAGCAAATAAAAATATCATAAGTGAATAACCTCTTCAAAATATCTACAAATATTGATGAAATAATAAAAGTAACACATTGTGTCATCTATTTCATGTCAGCCATTATGCCCAGAGATAAGTGAGAAGTTCCCCATTTAAAAACAAAACATCACAGGCTAATGCTGTCCATGGAGCAATACAGACAGATTTATTATTATTATTATTATTTTTAAATGATTCAACTCAAGCTGCAAAGTTGAGATAACACATCTTAGTGGCTCATCTTGTCAGCAGGAGAAAAAAAAGTGACACAGATATGAAATCACAGAATAAAACATTATGTTGACCAGACATTACTGCTCATTACCTGTTCCCAGCTTCCAGGCATGAACACGTATCATTTAAAGGCAATGTATTTTCATCTTTGAAATATCTCTATGATCCCCAGTATATAACTTGAACTTTAGTTAATGACATTTTAATGCACTCGCTTAGTATAATATCCATATCATACTAAGAACGAGGGGAGATTTAACTTCTCCGTTGTTTTCTGTTTAAATCTCATGTCAAGTTAGGCTAAAAGCCTGCTGTGATATTTGCTCCAATAAAGCTAAAGAACTCTCTGTTTGTTTGGAAACATTTTTCAATGTGACCCAGCTAATCCATTAATACCATGCTTTTACTACCTCTGATCCGCCTTTTATTTTACCTAGAAGAGATTAGATCAATTTTTATTTGAGAAAAAAGAAACAATGTTTGTGAACTTTCTTTTGCAGTGCATTTATTTATAATTGAACGTTATTGAATTAAGATGGGCCTTTAAGACAACGCAAATAAGTTATTTTATTGTTCCTTGGTATTACTGCATGATTCAGCTTAATTAAACTTTATAGAAATATTATTCAAACAATTTCTATAAATCAACAATATAGTGAAGTGATATTTGCTATAAGTGATACACATATTTGGATATGGATGGCAAAGTGTTACATAGAAAATATATAAAAAGTTTGAAAAATAGGGAGAACACCTACTGAAATTGAATTTAAGTTAAGACACATTGATCTTTCACCAAATACAATTCCTATAAGCATCTGAAAATTGAAGCCCTTTAGTTAATAATAAATCAGTGGAATAAACACACAAACATATATTTTTGAAGTTATATCCCGTAATGTGAGAGTAGTCAATATAAGTATTCTTACACATTATATACTTTCATAGTATAAAAGCATAGGAAATACAGAATTGTATAAAAATGTCTCTTTTTATTTACCGGATATTTTATCCAATAGCTATTTCTGTGAATGGTCGCACAAAAAGCAATTTTAGATGATTTCCCATTCCATCTGCACCTCTCCTCCAAATATATTCTAGATTAATATAGGATGCGGCATAAACCAATGTAACTGGAAGATGTGAATAATGCCTTTCTCTCCATTCTATTTATGGAAACTCCTACTGGATCCAACAATTTTCATGAATGAAAAGGTAACATCAGATGTAACATCCAACCTTTCAGCTAGATGTCGCCAAACGATTATCTGAAAGTAAGTCTCCAATTGCAAATACTGAAATCACAATTAACATCAATTGACAGAGCTACATTTGCACCATGTCCTCTTTCTTTCTCCTTGCAATTTACTGTAAATCTGCTTGGAATGCAAACAATAGGTGGTCATCAACTTCCAACCACAATTGGAACCAAAATTTCCATTGCTAAGCAAGAGGGTTACTGAGCTGTGCCCAATTTTATGACTTTTTTTTTTTTTTTTGCCATGGTTGTTAAGGAAATCTGACTTCCCCCACTGACTTTGCTTGTTGGACATTGGCTCGGAAGGTTGCAAATAGTGATAACATGACCCCAGGATAGCAATAGCACTTAGACTTATATACCGCTTTACAATGCTTTTACAGCCCGCTCTAACTGGTTTTAGAGTCAGCATATTGCCCACAACAATCTGGGTCCTCCTTTTACCGATCTCGGAAGGAGGGAAGGCTGAATCAACCTTAAGAGTCGAACTGCCAAATTGCAGGCTACTAGCAGTCAGCAGAAGTAGCCTGCAGTACTGCATTCTAACACCACTGTGCCATTTTGGCTCATCCAGGATGCTGCAACGTTTGTAAATACATGCCAAATTTTGATCATGTGACTGTCGGGATGCTTTGACAGTTGTACATGGGAGGATTGGTCATAAGCCACTTGTTTTCAGTGCTGTTGTAACTTTAAATGATTGTTAAAGAAATGCTTGTTAATCAAGCACTATCTATAATGAAGTGACAATATATTCCTAGTAGCTTGGTGGTATATTAGGTGTTACTAATGTGACAGAGTTTTTAAACTGATCTACTTACTCGAAATGTTATCTCTGCAGGTAGTTAAGAAAATTTGAAGAATAACATTTATAAGCCCAAGTATACATCGCTCAAGTGGCTCAAGGGCCTAATTTAATATTTCATTTGCATACCATGAAGTCTCTATCAAGAAAGCCACATAATTAATGACATCTTCTTATGTAATTTCATTGTTCCCAGGGACCCTGCAGAGTGGTGTTATTATTAAAATTTTGTTTGCACGAATGCTGTGTGAGTTGCAAATGCCAGATGTCTTTTCTCTAGCTGTCTATCAACTGGCAGCCCACCTGGCATCTGAAAGTAAAGTAGTAGATGTCTGCTGGAAAACTTGAAGTTTTCAAAGTTTTAGACAGTTATTAATGGAGAAAGTCTTTAGGTAGTTAATGCTTATGTGTCAAGGGTTTCAGACTTTTGTGCAAATCCCTAAGGATAGACATAGTGACAGATGTCTTGAAGACAAAGCAGCAATCAGACCAAACGTTCAGAAGGAGATCATTTGACAATATGACAAGTCAAGTCGAGTGATTAAGAGGTAACAGTTGAGAAGACGAGGTCTGGAGAGTACATGCAAGGTCTGGAGAGTACAACCTAATATTTATCCACCTGCATTTACGTTTGGGAGTTATTAGCAAAGGAACAGAGAAGAAAGAATGGCAGTGAAATAACTTAATCATCCTAGCTGTAGAAATTAAATGTAGCAACTCTCAAGCTATTATGAAGATGCTGAATGAAGCAAAGGCAGTCCAATTAAATTGTGATCCTGGATAATCAAACAATGCCACTGTTCCAGAGCCATAAGACAGAAAAGCCCATGTTACTATAATGTGCAAATGTTATAACAAGGTTAATAGTATGCAATCTAGGGTCCAGAAATTAGAAAATTGCTTAATTGCTTTTCCATTTGCACTTCTAGTATACCTTTGAACAAATATATTCAGAAGCTAAGGGTATATACATTATTATGGCAAGTGCCTGCACAGCAATACGGCAGTCACAAACTTATCCTTTGTGGAATATAAAGCTGAAACAAAAGGATCTCAGTCAGTCAGACCTTCAACAGAAAGTCTACTCCCAGCCCTGGCCATTGTCTTCCCCCCCCCCTCAAAAAAAAAAGCTTTTCCAGTCTAAAGCAACAATGCAAGACACCTCTGATTGTATCTTTTATATTTCAGATGAACAATCTTCTATCTCTAGTGTTTTAGGCTGTGTTTGGTAATGGCTGATGTGCTGCATCAGATCACCCTCATGCAACCTATCACTTCTCAGGAATCCCACCACTCCCTGTGATTTCTGGAGGATTTGAGAGACATGAAATAAAAGAAGATCTATTTAGAGCACTGCTGCTGCTCAGCTACGGACAAACATGAGCAAACATGATTTACATCCACTATTAAGGCCTACCTGTTGATAGTAAGGGTGGTGTAATGTCACAATTCCCTTAGCCTATTGTACCTGAAGAAATAAACAGGGTCTATAGAGCTGTCAGCTCAGCTATCCACTTATAAACCAATGTTCCATTTGACTGGTGAAAGTGGCCCGGGGGTGGGGGTGGGGAAGTGTAAATGTGAATTCTATAAGTGAATTCTATAATTCTATAATTAATTCTTTTTTGAGAGAGAGAGGTTGTTTGTTTTTCTCTAAAAGAGGATTTGGTTCACCCCCTTCTCAAGAAGCCATGGCTGGACCCCACCATACAGCACAATTTTCACCCAGTATCTAGCCTCACATTTTGGGGGAGGTAGTTGAGAACATAGTTGTACAACTATGAGAACATCGTTGTACAACGATTCAGAAAGTGTCGGATGAAGTGGATTGTCTAGATTTGTTTCAGTCAGGATTCTGCCCCAATATGGGATGGAAATAATATTGGTTGTACTTTTGGGTGATCTCTGACTTGGATGGGGTTGTAAATGTATGTGTATGGTAAGCCACCCAGAATTGCTTTGGTTAGTGAGACTGGCAGCATATAAATTTAATACATGAATAATGTGACGTAATACATCAAAGTCATGTGATGTTACACTTTACAACTATCTAAGGAAATTTCATTCCAATTACTGTCATAATCTGAAAACATCCTGTAGTAACATTTGGGGACTGTTTAGCTTATTTTTATGTCTTTTGCTATTTCACAAACTTCTGTGAGGAAATTCTAGCTCCTTTTAAAAAAAACTGTATGAAACAACTCTAAAAGTTGTTCTTAGACTTTTAATACAGATCCTGATTAACAGAAATCCTTTTTAAATGGCTAACACTATTTCAAATAGTTTTGGATACTATGTTATGGGTTCTAAGGGTAGTAAGAATTGCTCCAGAAAAAAGTATTGTAACAACAATACAACATCAGCTATAGCTATAATGAGAGCAAACAATGCACACAGGAAAAAAACAACCTTACACAACATTAAACAAAAACAACTTAATATATAAATATACATTTTTATAGTTATCATGCCTGTATAGCTTAGTATTTTAGTGGGCTGCATTTGATTCCAGTTTTACAAAATATTAATATAATCCTAATGTGATGACCCAGGGCATGGCACAGAGATAATACAGGCAGCTGGCAGTTCAAACCACTCCTTTATTGCTCCAAATTTCCCCAAATGCTTCCACATTTCTGGCAAATCCCAGAGCAAAGTGATGACAAACCCCCACACATACCTCAAGCAGTCTCTGGCTGCAAATAATCCAGCCCAGTGCTGTTTACACCAAAGCTGCACAGCAATAAATCCAAAAGGGCATATCAAGGAGTTCAGGAAGCAAAGGATTCAGTTAGTTTATTCAGTTCAGTTTATTAGTCCATAAAGCCAGAAAGAATGCAAGGACTCTTGGAAAGTTCAAAAGTCGGCACTTAACACTTCAAGAACTCAGCATTTGTTCCCAAAAAATGCCCCTCCCCACAGAGTCTCCTAAAGGTTCATTCCCCAGTGTGCCTTGTGAAGATAGGTGGGGCACTCTTCTCCAAAGTAGCCTGCTCAGTCTGCGCTGTTCTCGCCTTCTCTCCACTCTCTGTCCTCTCGAATCAGGAGGAAATGGTCCTTGCTCATCGCCTGAGCTCTGACTTTCATATTCATCCTGCCCCTGTTCCTCCCCATCTACAAGCCGTTCTAATTCGGAAAGGCCCTGGCCTGCCACTTCAATCTCTGTCGGCTAAGGTTCCAGCTCATCTTCCCCTGCAGATTCACGCTCTGGGGGGGGGGTGAGGGGGGGCACAACACCTACCTTCACCCAGAATGCAAATCTAAAACATATTTAAATTCGCATATGGGGAAAAGAATCTAAAAATGAGGTGAGGAACAAAGAGTAGGAACCCTATAATATATTACAAGAGCTAAAATTGCACTGACAAAATTAAGCAATTGTTTCTGCTACTTTATTGTTATTCGGGTACTAAATATGAAAAATCAGGATTCCTTCAGCTTCTGTTGGATTTTTTGCTCATTTCTTATTGGGAAGTATACTGTAAGCACTATATTCTAACATACCTTAACAGAGATGAATTCTCTTCTGTCCTTATAGCAGCATAATGCTTTTTCCCATGACACTCTCTGGAACAGATCAGGACCATTTATCTGCATGCTGTTTACCTACTTTATCTCTTTACCTCTTATCCAGTAAAGCAGAGAGTTGGAACGCATCCACTGATACACATTTCACACACCTCATTGAATACAGGCCCCACTTTTCCCCCCCACTTTAAAACCATTTTTAGCACTAATTTAAAGCAATTTTAGCACTAATTGCTTCATTATCTATCTACAGAGAAGATTTTCACTTTTCTGAAATAAACTCACACTCTCAAAGAAAATAAGAATTTTATAAACAATGTGGTTGTACCATTTAATTAATTATATTTCCTCAAAATGGTACTCTTTCTACAAGTGATAATTTTAATTCTGTACCCTACCTGGAATCTTATGTTATTGTTTTATATTTTATTGTGGTCAGCCAGATGTTTAGACTGGCTCTGACTTCTTTTTACCCATCTATCTAGAGCCCAGGTGGCACACTGGTTAGAACACAGTATTGCAGTCTAATTCTGCCCATGTCGTGTCCCACTCCTCCGCTGACGGCCGGGTCAGGGAAATCCGAATCAGGCTTGCCTCTGCAGCTCTGCCCAAAGTCCTAGCAAAGTCCTCAGAGCAGGCAGGAGACCAGTAAGTGACTTCAGCAAGATAAGTTCGACTTTTGCCTGACTCAGAGACTGCCAGAAAGCAGATCCTTTATATAGGCCATGGGGTGTGGCTCCATGACTCAGCACTCATTAAGGCCTGCCCCTCCCTTGCTTCTGTTGCCTCTGCCTATCCAATCTTCTGATGCGAGGGTCACTCCAATCAGCTGTTGGTAATAAACCCTCCTCAGGCTCACATGCTGTGGAGGAGGGGGAGGGGTCTAGCTGCTCCGTTTGCCTGGGCATGGAGTCAGGGCTGGGGCCGGGAGGTGCTCCTTCTTCTGCAGTTTGTCTGGGCATGGAGCCAGGACTGGGGCCGGGAGGCATACATTCCTCCATGTTCGGGAGCAGATAAGAAGGCCCCGGCTGCTCTGAGGGCGGGCAAGACACAACAGCCCACTGGAGTTCAGTCCTGACTGGCTCAAGATTCTCTCAGCCTTCCATCCTTCCAAGGTCAATAAAATGAGGACCTAGATTGTAAACAACCCAGACAGTGCTATAAAGCACTATGAAGCAGCATATAAATCTAAGTGCTATTGCTATTGCCAGTCCTTCCCAAGGCAAAGTTGTTTGATGATGTTAAAGGTATAAACACAGAACGTAAACTATTCCAAGTATTTTTATTTATTTATTTATTTATTTATTCGATTTTTATACCGCCCTTCTCCCGAAGGACTCAGGGCGGTGTACAGCCAAATAAAAAGCGCAATATATAAATTAAAACAAGACTAAAACAAACATATTACAAAATGGCCAAAAATTTAAAAAATTTAAAACATTTAAAATAGTTTAAAAAACCCTAAAAATATAAATAACCCCAGATTAAAATTTAATTAGGCCAGTCCTGCTTGAGTAAATAGATGTGTTTTCAGCTCACGGCGAAAAGTCCGAAGATCAGGCACTTGACGTAAACCAGGGGGAAGTTCGTTCCAAAGCGTAGGAGCTCCCACAGAGAAGGCCCTACCCCTGGGGGCCGCCAGCCGACATTGTCTGGCAGACGGCACCCTGAGAAGGCCCTCTTTGTGAGAGCGTACAGGTCGGTGGGAGGCATAGGGTAACAACAGGCGGTCCCGTAAGTACCCGGGCCCTAAGCCATGGAGCGCTTTAAAGGTGGTAACCAAAATCTTAAAGTGCACCCGAAAGACCACAGGAAGCCAGTGCAAACTGCGCAGGATTGGTGTTACATGGGAGCAACGGGTTGCTCCCACTATTACCCGCGCAGCTGCATTCTGGACTAGCTGCAGCCTCCGGGTGCACTTCAAGGGCAGCCCCATGTAGAGAGCATTGCAATAATCCAAACGGGAAGTGACAAGAACATGAGTGACCGTGCATAAGGCATCCCGGTCAAGGAAGGGGCGCAACTGGCGAACCAAGCGTACTTGGTAAAAAGTCCTCTTGGAGATGGCCGCCAAATGATCGTCAAACAACAGCCGCCCATCCAAGAGGACGCCCAAGTTGCGCACCCTTTCCATTGGGGCCAATAACTCGTCCCCCACAGTCAGCCGCGGCTGCAGCTGACTGTACTGGGGTGCCGGCATCCACAGCCACTCCGTCTTGGAGGGATTGAGCTTGAGTCTGTTTCTCCCCATCCAGACGCGTACAGCTTCCAGACACCGGGATAGCACTTCAACAGCTTCGTTGGAGTGATCCGGAGAGGAGTACAGCTGCGTATCATCAGCGTACAGATGGTAATTCACCCCGAAACCACTAATGACCTCACCCAGTGGCTTCATGTAGATGTTGAACAGGAGGGGCGAGAGAATCGACCCCTGAGGCACCCCACAAGTAAGGCACCTCGCGGTCAACCTCTGCCTCCCTGTCAAGACCGTCTGCGACCGGTCGGAGAGATAGGAGGAGAACCACCGATAAACGGTGCCTTCCACTCCCAAGCTCTCCAACCGGTGCAGCAAGATACCATGGTCGATGGTATCAAAGGTCGCTGAGAAATCTAATAGGACCAGGGCAGAGGAGCAACCCCTATCCCTGGCCCTCCAGAGGTCATCTACCAACGCGACCAAAGCTGTCTCCGTACTATGTCCGGACCGGAAGCCGGACTGGAACGGGTCTAGATAGACAGCTTCATCCAGGTACTGGGGAAGCTGCCAAGCAACCACACTCTCTACAACCTTCGCCACAAAGCGAAGGTTGGAGACTGGACGATAATTTCCCAAAATAGCTGGGTCCAGGGAAGGCTTCTTGAGGAGGGGTCTCACCACCACCTCTTTCAAGGCAGCGGGGAAAAACCCCTCCAATAATGAAGCATTTATAATTCCCTGGAGCCAGCCTCGTGTCACTTCCTGGGTAGCCAGCACCAGCCAGGAAGGACACAGGTCCAGTAAACATGTGGTTGCATGCAACCTCCCCAGCAACCTGTCCACATCCTCGAGAGCCACAGACTCAAACTCATCCCAAACAACCTCAACAAGACATGTCTCCGTCATCCCACTTGGATCATCGCAATTTTGGTCTAAGCTATCCCGAAGCTGAACGATTTTATCGTAAAGATAACCGTTAAACTCCTCAGCACGTCCCTGCAGGGGGTCATCCCGCCCCTCCTGGTGAAGGAGGGAGTGGGTCACCCGAAACAGGGCGGCCGGGCGGTTATCTGCTGATGCAATGAGGGTGGAAACGTAGGAACGTTTCGCCTCCCCTATTGCCACTAGGTAGGTCTTAGTAAAAGATCTCACTAGTGTCCGATCAGCCTCGGAACGGCTAGACCTCCAAGTACTCTCTAGGCGTCGTCTCCGACGCTTCATCTCTCTCAGCTCCTCAGAGAACCAAGGAGCCAATTGAGATCTACGCCGGGTCAGAGGCCGCAAAGGCACGACATGGTCCAAAGCCCCAGTCGCAGCCCGTTCCCAGGCCGCAAGTAGTTCTTCAGTCGTGCCGTGGGCAAGATCCTCAGGGAATGGCCCAAGCTCCGTCCGGAACCTCTCAGGGTCCATCAGGCGCCTGGGACGGAACCAACGAATTGGCTCCGTCTCCCTGCGATGGTGAGCGGCGGTCCAAAAGTCCAGGCGAAGGAGAAAATGATCCGACCATGACAACGGTTCCGTCACTAAATCTCCTAATTCCAGATCATTAATCCACTGTCCATAAATCAGATCTAGTGTGCCTCCCCCCGTGTATGTAGGGCCATCAGTTACTTGAATCAGGTCCATGGCCGTCATGGAGGCCATGAACTCCTGAGCTACCGTCGATGACAAGCCGGCCGATGGCAAGTTGAAATCCCCCATGACTAAAAGTCTGGGAATCTCAACCGCCACCCCGGCAAGCACCTCTAGCAGCTCAGGCAGGGCTGTAGTCACGCAGCAAGGAGCCAGGTAAGCGATCAACAAACCCATCTGATTCCTATGGCCCCACTTCACAAGGAGGGATTCACAGCCAGCTATCTGAGGCACAGTGGACTCCCTCGGCTCTAGACTTTCTTTAATCACAACCGCCACCCCCCCACCCCTACCTTGGGCCCTTGGCTGATGGAATGCACGGAAACCTGGAGGGCACAGTTCAACCAGGGATACACCCCCCTCTGTGCCCAACCAGGTCTCCGTAATGCCCATAAAGTCCGCGGACTCCCTCTGAATGAGATCGCAAATCAAGGGAGCCTTATTAACCATGGACCGGGCATTGCACAACATCAGTCGAAGACCCAAGCTCTGAGGATCCTGACCATCCAGGGAACGAGTAAGGACTGAGGGGCCGGAGCATGTGATCGCTTTTAAACATCGAACACGTGCTCCCAGAGAGCGATACGGCCCCTTGCCTCCGCCATATCTGCCTCTCCCACTTACCGTACCGATGGAATAACAATCTACGCTCTGAATACTCCCCTCCCCCCTGTCTTCGGACCAGATGAAGTAGTGCCGTGAGCAAACGCTGGGACTGGACATACCCTCCCCGACGGGCCACTCCCCCTACCCGTCACTCCCCTCCCCCCCTTTAAAAATCCCTTATTTAAAAACCTATTAAAAAAACCCCAAAGGTTCTTCTTCGATGCAAGTAAAGCTGCCTTTTGCAATTGACTGGTTTTAATTTTATCAATGCTGATGATATTCAGGTAGGTAATGCTCTAAGTTTTGCATCCAAGATACCTATTACTATGGGTACTATTTTGCTTTGTTTTGCCACAGTCATTCTACTTCTATTTGCAGATCTTTCCATTTTGGGATCTTCTTCAGTTCTTTCACTTCTATTCTGTTGCCTCCAGATACTCCACATCAACTATCCACACTTTTTGTCCTTATCAAGAATTGTTACATCTGGGGTGTTATATAGCAGGTAGCCTATCTGTTTGAATACAGTACTAATGTCCCAGAGAACAGTAACTCCTTCATTTTCTATTATTTTGTCCATTTTTTAATCCCATCAATTCTTGCTTGCAGGCAAATGATACTTCTTGTTATTTTATTACTTTTTCTTCCACTAGTAGGGCACCGTTATAGAGAAGGCAGGAAAAAAATTATATCATCAGGTCATGTTTGTGCCAGAGTTAGATGCAAGAGAATATGGTCAGATTGTACATGCAATGAGGAGATAGTTAATTGTGTAATTCAGTGGTTTTCCCTTCTGGAAAGATTGATACTTATTTCACAATTGCCAAGCCATGTCAGGGAAAAAAATCAGGCACACTGTGCTGGTGTTACTGACTTATCATTTGGAATAAATTTACACTTAATATTTCTTCTTGCAACACTTAAGCAGCAGTAACAACAACAGCCCAGGCACAAGCTCAATTTACACTGCACATCATTTCACTCCAAAAATAGAAAGTCATTTTGCTGCCACAAGAAAACCACAAGAACCAAAAATTCTCAGCTTCCTTCCACTAGTGCAGAAATCTGTTTTCTTCTACTTTTCAATAATGTTTATAGTTGCAGCACAATGACATCTCTATGAATGTAGAGGAAAATCTTTCCATATTAGAACAATAATTTATGTTAATCATGTATATTATATAAATAAATTTTATCTATCTCTCTTTATCTACAGTTTATTTGTCTGTCTGTCTGTCTGTCTGTCTATCTTTCTATCTATCTTTCTATCTATCTATCTATCTATCTATCTATCTATCTATCTATCTATCTATCTAATCCTCTAAGTTACCTCTGCAACAAAGAAATCACAGTCATATTTGGAAGAAAATATTATTAAATCAAAATAGCTCTAATCTTCCAAAATAGCATTTGGCAATGACACAAAAAATATTTATTAAGTTCATCGGTGGGGAGGGAGAAAAGAGAGAGTAGGAGGTAGGAAAGAGGAGAAGAGGAAGGAAGAGGGGTAGAAGAGGGAGAAGGAAGGTGTCGGGTGGAGGGAGGAGAGGATGTAGATAAGAAAAGGAGAGGAAGGTCTGGAAAGTAAAAGAAGGTAGAAGAGGGAAGAGTGTTAAAAAGGGGGGTGGTGACTGGGCAGGCCCGACTAATTGTATATAACTGTACATTGAATGAGTTGTTTGATATTATTGTAAAAATAAAACTTTTTTATGGAAAAAATATTTATTAAGTTCACAAGGTAAGAACATTATTTGAGTTACTGTGACTCTTGAAAATATAGGATTATTATTTTTTGTATGATTAAGGTAGATCTGGTAAGTTATAAGTCTTGACACAAAAATGTTTAAATTATTTGATTAGGGAATGCAATTCTCTATTAACCTAGATCTGTAGTTTCTGTCTCTGTGTCAAATACTTTTAACTGTTACGTTAAAAGATATAATAGATACTGATACCCTTCAATATTGATTTAGTTCATCGACGACCTTAGGAGACACTCATTTCAGAAAAGCATTATTACAATGGTATAATGCTTTTCTGAAATGAGTGTCTCCTAAGGTAAGAGAGTACCCATGGTAATAGAGAACCCATGATTCATTGGGTCATTGTTTCAGAGATACTTCCTTACCTAAAATGGGAAATAGATGTGCAAAAAAAAGGAGTTGGAGCAGGAGTAACTTCCAATTTCCTGGTTTCTCCATTGAATTTTCTTGTGCGAAGCTGACACGGATCATCAGAAATCCTCCCTCCCTCCCTGCATTTTGATTTTTTCATATTCTTGAAATCATTTTAGAATTTTACTTAAGTGTAATTTGTTTTTAAGACAAAAACTAATGTGCCATAAATAATAAAGTAATAAATAATAGCAGAATGGTAATGATCTATGAATATACATCATATACCTAAATATTGGAACCTGGCTCTACACAAAAATTGTCAACTGATTTTTAAGATTATACACCCTTATACAGAATTCCTCATAACAATGGCAACAAAAAAAAAGTTTCTGCCATTGCAGGTGATTCAAAATCAGTTTGCAGCATATCGTAGTGGCCAAAATGTTGGAGACCTTTTGGGAAAAGTGTATTTTTGAGATTTGATGGCTAATAACACCATTTTTTGGGGGTGCTTCAAGATAATCATATTCCACTGCTGGAATGGCCTGGGAATAGTGAGATCCAAATCTATGGATCGACTAAAGAAACTTGTTAGTCAGGAATGACCCAGCAATAAAACCCAGTTAATAGAAGCAAACATTCAATCTTGGTTTCACATTATAACAGCTGCAGAACTAAAAGACTTGGTTCACTCCATGGGAAGATGTTGTAAGGCCATAATTCATGCTAAAGGTTACCCAACTAAGTATTAATTGACGTGATTTTTGCATATCTGTTTTTTTCTATGGTGATATTTTTTGTATAGCTCGCTTTTTCTATGTGTTTCACTTTTCTCCTTTTTATACTGTAACTGCTATTCTAATAGCAAATCCTTCCTAAAATTTATTGAATTACGTTCTTGATTAAATTATCTTTCCAGTAATATATAATTTTGTGGTACTGCTCAAAAAAAAAAGTGGTGTTATTAGCTAGTTTTAGAAAATACTCTTTTCCCAAAAGGTTTCTACAATTTTGGCCACTACTGTATTTAAGAGAGAAAATTGCAGAATCACCAATATATTTACCTGTTGCAGAAACAGGTACTTAACAGGAGTACAGGAAGTTCATATAAAATATATACCTGCTTGCTCAATTTTAGAAACCAAATGCTGACTACTTGCTAGTAAATAAATAACAGAGTATATAGGTCTCAACCTTGTCCACTTTAAGACTTGTAGACTTCAATTCCCAGAGTTCCTCAGCCAGCAAAGCTGGCTGAGGTACTCTGGGAGTTAAGTCCACAAGTCTTAAAGTGACAAGGTTGAGACCTATATACAGTTCTCTCAGCATGTCCATTTTAAAGACCTCGTTTTACCTTGTAATTTTTATATGATTAGCTATAGTTTTCTACAGAACATTAAAAACATTAAGTAGTAGAGAGGCATGAATATTCTGTCCACTTGACAAATGTCAATGGCTAAAGATATTAAAGGGATGTTTACAGGAGAAAGAGAAGTAAAAGACTGTGAATTAAAAACAGTTCTGCAGTTAAGAAAACTCATTAGTAGAAAGGTGAAGGAAAACAAGAGTATTATCAATTATGAAAATGCATGTATTTGGAAGTGATGCTTTTTTAAAAAAACCCACACAACAACCCAACTTGAGGGCAACTCAAGTAATTATTAACAGATTTGTTCCTCCTGCTAAACTACACTCTACCATTTGACTAAATATTTGTGCAGCTGGTTATCTGGTTAAATCATGAGACCAGATACCATCTTCAGCAAGAAGATCACTCTTATAATAAAACCATACAAGTTGGGTCATTGTTTCAATATTTCCTTAGTCAAAAAAACTGAATTATCCTAGGTGTTCCCCCCACCCAAAAAAAAAAACACCCAAAAAACAACAACCCAGCAATAGGAGCAACTTCTAATTTCCTACTGGTTTCTCATTGATTTTCTTGGTAGAAGGCTGACATGGAGTGTTAGAAATGATGATCACATCAGTGCAACAGTGTGACAGCACAACAGTACTACAGTGGCCACAACTTCACCAAATTTCAATAGCATGGGAGTCATAGGTACCAGATTTTGGATGTCTTCTTTAAGTTAACCCATTTGAGGAATGTTGATTCAAAAATTGTTGCCCCATGATACACTTTTTCACCCAATTGAAGGTTACAAACAATCATATAAACAGAGTTTTAGTAGTATACTGTATAAATGACACACTGCTCTAGAAAAATTTAAACAGCTATAAAAGAACCTTGACCTTAGGTAAGCCCTTCAGTAACCTCACAGCTGAGTAAAACTGTAATGGTGAGTAAAATGATACTACACAGATACTATAGCTGGGTTTTCCATGATAATAAGAATACACAAATTTATTTATTTATTTATTTATTTATTTATTTATTTATTATTTATTTATTTTGTCACACAGTATATATAAACGTAAGAATACACAAATTTATTTATTTGTTTATTTATTTGTTTATTTGTTTGTTTGTTTATTTATTTATTTATTTATTTATTTTGTCACACAGTATATATAAACGTAAGTACGAAACAACCATACAATATATAAGCATATATACGAGCATGAGTATGCAATAACTATACCAATTGGATATAACAAAAGAAAAGGACAGGAACGGTAGGCACGTTTGTGTTCTTATGCACGCCCCTTACAGACCTCTTAGGAATGGGGTGAGGTCAACACTAGACAGTTTTTGGTTGAAGCTTTGGGGATTTTGGGAAGAGACCACAGAGTCAGGTAGTGTATTCCAAGCATTAACAATTATATTACTGAAGTCATATTTTCTGCAATCAAGATTGGAGCGGTTAACATTCAGCTTAAATCTATTGTGTGCTCATGTATTGTTGCAATTGAAGTAGTCTTCGACAGGAAGGACTTTGTAATAGATGATTCTATGAGTTAAACTCAGGTCATGTCGAAGGCGGCATAGTTCTAAATTTTCTAAACCCAGGATTTCAAGTCTGGTGGCATAAGGTATTTTGTTGTATTCAGAGGAGTGGAGAACGTAAAATATTTCTGGACACGTTCAATTGTTTGGACTATTGGGGAGAGGCGTGAGACTTGCTTGGGGACAGAGGAGGACATGTGCCACGACCGATGCACCCCCACCCCCGTTCCAGGATGTTTGGATGAGGCTTGGGCAGACTGCCATCTAGACTGTCCTCTTTGTTTTGTTTTCCATCTGAAGCCCATCCTCATTTTGGATTACCATCATATCATGACATTCTTGCCACTCGGAGATGGACCCTTTTTATTGCCGATTTTTATTTTTTATCTGTTTATCTTCAGTTGTTATGCGCTATTCATCTTGTGAACTCTTGCGCCTGCGAGGTGCCCCCGCCTTGCAGGAATGGCCCTCCTCGTTACCAAGGGCCGGCCTCTATGACGGGTCTTGGGACCCACAGAGGTGGCATGCGAAAAAGAAGAGCCTGTGGGGTTTTTTAGAGAGGGAATTTTTAAGGGGTGGGAGGGTAAGGGCGGGTAATGGGGGTAACCCGTCGGGTAGGGGGCCAGTTCCTGCACATGCTCGCGGCGGTTTTTCTCTACCAGGTTCGGAGGCTATGGGGGAGGAGTGTGTTCCTATTTGTGAAGGTGGTTCTATCGACACGGTAAGTGGGAGAGGCAGGTATGGCGGAAGCGAGGGGTCATATCAAGTTCCGGGAGCGCGTGCTCGATGTCTGAAAGCGATCACGCTCCGACCCCTTGGACTTCTCCTGCTCCCGGATGGTCAGGATCCTCAGAGCTTGGGCCTCGTTGATGTTGTGAAATGCCCGGTCCGTGGTGAATAAAGCCCCTTGTCTGTGACCTTATACAGGGGTTCCGGACCTTATGGGCATTACGGAGACCTGGTTGGGCACTGAAGGGGCGTGCCCTTGTTGAGATGTGCCCACCGGGTTTCATTCCATCAGCCGAGGGCCCAGGGTAGGGGTGGGGGGGTGGCGGTTGTGATTAGAGAGAGTCTAGAGCCGAGGGAGACCACTGTACCTCAGATTGCCGGGTGCGAATCCCTCTTTGTGAGATGGGGTCGTAGGTGTCAGATGGGCTTGCTGATCACGTACCTGGCTCCTTGCTGCGTGACAGCCGCCCTGCCCGAGCTTCTGGAGATGCTGGCTGGGGTGGCAGTTTATTATTATTATTTATTTTATTTTATTATTCGAATTTATATACCGCCCTATCTCCCAAAGGACTCAGGGCGGTTTACAGGCATATAAAACATCAATATCAATATACAAATTAAAATAATCCTTAAAAGACTTATTCTAGCGCCCGAATTATTAAAAATAGAAATATAAATATCAAATATAAATATTAAAATCAATTTAAAACCCCTCTAAATTTAAAAATCTAAGCCAGTCCTGCACAGATGAATAAATGTGTCTTGAGCTCGCGACGGAAGGTTCGAAGGTCAGGAAGTTGACGGAGTCCTGGGGGGAGTTCGTTCCAGAGGGTGGGAGCCCCCACAGAGAAGGCCCTTCCCCTGGGCGTCGCCAACCGACACTGCCTAGCTGACGGCACCCTGAGGAGTCCCTCTCTGTGAGAGCGCACGGGTCGGTGAGAGGTATCTGGTCGCAGTAGGCGGTCCCGTAGATAACCCGGCCCTATGCCATGGAGCGCTTTAAAGGTGGTCACCAAAACCTTGAAGCGCACCCGGAAGGCCACAGGTAGCCAGTGCAGCCTGCGCAGGATGGGTGTTATGCGGGAGCCACGAGGGGCTCCCTCTATCACCCGCGCAGCCGCATTCTGAACTAACTGCAGCCTCCGGATGCCCTTCAAGGGAAGCCCCATGTAGAGAGCGTTGCAGTAATCCAGGCGAGACGTCACAAGGGCGTGAGTGACCGTGCAAAGGGCCTCCCGGTCCAGAAAGGGGCGCAACTGGCGCACCAGGCGAACCTGGTAGAACGCTCTCCTGGAGACGGCCGTCAAATGATCTTCTAGAGACAGCCGTTCATCCAGGAGGACGCCTAAGTTGCGCACCCTCTCCATCGGGGCCAATGACTCGCCACCGATGGTCAGCCGCGGATTTAGCTGACTGTACCGGGATGCCCAGACTTTTAGTCATGGGGGACTTTAACTTGCCATCTTCCGGCTCGTCATCGACGGCAGCTCGGGAGTTCACGGCTTCCATGACGGCCTTGGACCTGACTCAAGTAGTTGATGGCCCTACTCACATTGGGGGTGGCACTCTGGATTTGATTTTTCTCTCTGGTCAGTGGTTGAGAGATCTGGACTTAAAGGAAATAGTCATTGAACCTTTGTCATGGTCAGATCACTCTCTTCTTCGCCTGGACTTTCTGACCGCCATTCACCACCGCAGGGAGGCGGAGCCGATATGTTGGTTCCGCCCCAGGCGCCTGATGGACCCGGATGGGTTCCGGACGGAGCTTGGGCCATTTCCTGAGGGTCTGGCTCACGGCTCGGCTGAGGAACTTGTTGCGGCCTGGGAACGGGCCGCGGCGGGGGCCTTAGACCGTGTCGTGCCTTTGCGGCCTCTGACCCGCGCAGGTCCCAACCGCCCTTGGTTCTCCGAGGAGCTGAGAGGATGAAGCGCCGGAGAAGACGCCTAGAGAGTTCCTGGAGGTCTAGCCGCTCGAAGCTGATCGACACTAGTGAAGTCCTATACTAGGACTTACCTAGTGGCATTGAGGGAAGCGAGGCGAGCTACGCCTCCTCATTGCATCGGCAGATAACCGCCCAGCCGCCTGTTTGGGTGACCCGCCTCCCTCCTACACCAGGGGGAGCGGGACGACCCGTTGCAGGGACGTGCTGAGGAGTTTAACGGTTATCTATACGATAAAATCGTTCAGCTTCGGGATGGTTTGGACCAAGATTGCGGTGATGCGGGTGAGATGCTCGAGGGCGGTCTTGGTGACATTGTTTGGGATGAGTTTGACCCTGTGGCTCCCGAGGACATGGACAGGTTGTTGGGTAGGTTGAATGCCACCACGTGTTTACTGGACCCGTGCCCCTCTTGGCTGGTGCTGGCCACTCGAGAGGTGACACGAGGCTGGCTCCAGGCGATTACGACCGCTTCTTTGGTGGAGGGTGTCTTCCCGCCTGCCTTGAAAGAGGCGGTGGTGAGGCCCTCCTCAAGAAGCCGCCCTGACCCGCTGTTTTAGGTAATTATCGTCGGTCTCCAACCCGCTCGGCGAAGGTTGTAGAGAGTATGGTGGCATATCAATTTCCTTGCACCTGGATGAAACTGTCTATCTAGACCTGCTCCAGTCCGGTTTTCGCCCGGTTACAGCACGGAGACGGCTTTGGTCGCTGGTGGATGATCTCTGAGGGCCAGGATAGGGGTTGTTCCTCTGCCCTGGTCCTATTAGACCTCTCAGCGGCTTTCGATACCATCGACCATGGTATCCTGCTGCGCCGGTTGGAGGATTGGGAGTGGAGGCACCGCTTATCGGTGGTTCTCCTCCTATCTCTCCGACCGTCGCAGTCGGTGTTGACGGGGGCAGAGGTCGGCCCCGAGGCGCCTCACTTGTGGGTGCCGCAGGGTCGATCCTCTGCCCCTTCTGTTCAACATCTACATGAAGCCGCTGGGTGAGATCATCAGTGGTTTCGTGTGAGTACCCATGGTAATAGAGAACCCATGATTCATTGGGTCATTGTTTCAGAGATACTTCCTTACCTAAAATGGGAAATAGATGTGCAAAAAAAAGGAGTTGGAGCAGGAGTAACTTCCAATTTCCTGGTTTCTCCATTGAATTTTCTTGTGCGAAGCTGACACGGATCATCAGAAATCCTCCCTCCCTCCCTGCATTTTGATTTTTTCATATTCTTGAAATCATTTTAGAATTTTACTTAAGTGTAATTTGTTTTTAAGACAAAAACTAATGTGCCATAAATAATAAAGTAATAAATAATAGCAGAATGGTAATGATCTATGAATATACATCATATACCTAAATATTGGAACCTGGCTCTACACAAAAATTGTCAACTGATTTTTAAGATTATACACCCTTATACAGAATTCCTCATAACAATGGCAACAAAAAAAAAGTTTCTGCCATTGCAGGTGATTCAAAATCAGTTTGCAGCATATCGTAGTGGCCAAAATGTTGGAGACCTTTTGGGAAAAGTGTATTTTTGAGATTTGATGGCTAATAACACCATTTTTTGGGGGTGCTTCAAGATAATCATATTCCACTGCTGGAATGGCCTGGGAATAGTGAGATCCAAATCTATGGATCGACTAAAGAAACTTGTTAGTCAGGAATGACCCAGCAATAAAACCCAGTTAATAGAAGCAAACATTCAATCTTGGTTTCACATTATAACAGCTGCAGAACTAAAAGACTTGGTTCACTCCATGGGAAGATGTTGTAAGGCCATAATTCATGCTAAAGGTTACCCAACTAAGTATTAATTGACGTGATTTTTGCATATCTGTTTTTTTCTATGGTGATATTTTTTGTATAGCTCGCTTTTTCTATGTGTTTCACTTTTCTTCTTTATACTGTAACTGCTAGTCTAATAGCAAATCCTTCATAAAAGTTATTGCACTACATTCTTGATTAAATTATCTTTCCACTGATATATAATTTTATGGTACTACTCAAAAAAAAAAAAGTGGTGTTATTAGCTAGTTTTAGAAAATACATTTTTCCCAAAAGGTTTCCACAATTTTGGCCACTACTGTATTTAAGAGAGAAAATTGCAGAATCACCAATATATTTACCTGTTGCAGAAACAGGTACTTAACAGGAGTACAGGAAGTTCATATAAAATATATACCTGCTTGCTCAATTTTAGAAACCAAATGCTGACTACTTGCTAGTAAATAAATAACAACGGTATATACCAGGGGTCTCCAACCTTGTCCACTTTAAGACTTGTAGACTTCAATTCCCAGAGTTCCTCAGCCAGCAAAGCTGGCTGAGGTACTCTGGGAGTTAAGTCCACAAGTCTTAAAGTGGACAAGGTTGGAGACCCCTGGTATATACAGTTCTCTCAGCATGTCCATTTTAAAGACCTCGTTTTACCTTGTAATTTTTATATGATTAGCTATAGTTTTCTACAGAACATTAAAAACATTAAGTAGTAGAGAGGCATGAATATTCTGTCCACTTGACAAATGTCAATGGCTAAAGATATTAAAGGGATGTTTACAGGAGAAAGAGAAGTAAAAGACTGTGAATTAAAAACAGTTCTGCAGTTAAGAAAACTCATTAGTAGAAAGGTGAAGGAAAACAAGAGTATTATCAATTATGAAAATGCATGTATTTGGAAGTGATGCTTTTTTAAAAAAAACCACACAACAACCCAACTTGAGGGCAACTCAAGTAATTATTAACAGATTTGTTCCTCCTGCTAAACTACACTCTACCATTTGACTAAATATTTGTGCAGCTGGTTATCTGGTTAAATCATGAGACCAGATACCATCTTCAGCAAGAAGATCACTCTTATAATAAAACCATACAAGTTGGGTCATTGTTTCAATATTTCCTTAGTCACAGAAACTGAATTATCCTAGGTGTTCCCCCCCACCCAAAAAAAAAAAACATCCAAAAAACAACAACCCAGCAATAGGAGCAACTTCTAATTTCCTACTGGTTTCTCATTGATTTTCTTGGTAGAAGGCTGACATGGAGTGTTAGAAATGATGATCACATCAGTGCAACAGTGTGACAGCACAACAGTAATACAGTGGCCACAACTTCACCAAATTTCAATAGCATGGGAGTCATAGGTACCAGATTTTGGATGTCTTCTTTAAGTTAACCCATTTGAGGAATGTTGATTCAAAAATTGTTGCCCCATGATACACTTTTTCACCCAATTGAAGGTTACAAACAATCATATAAACAGAGTTTTAGTAGTATACTGTATAAATGACACACTGCTCTAGAAAAATTTAAACAGCTATAAAAGAACCTTGACCTTAGGTAGGCCCTTCAGTAACCTCACAGCTGAGTAAAACTGTAATGGTGAGTAAAATGATACTACACAGATACTATAGCTGGGTTTTCCATGATAATAAGAATACACAAATTAATTAATTAATTAATTAATTAATTAATTAATTAATTATTTTTTATTTTGTCACACAGTATATATAAACGTAAGAATACACAAATTTATTTGTTTGTTTATTTATTTGTTTATTTGTTTATTTATTTATTTATTTATTTATTTATTTATTTATTTATTTATTTATTTATTTATTTATTTATTTATTTATTTATTTATTTTGTCACACAGTATATATAAACGTAAGTACGAAACAACCATACAATATATAAGCATATATACGAGCATGAGTATGCAATAACTATACCAATTGGATATAACAAAAGAAAAGGACAGGAACGGTAGGCACGTTTGTGTTCTTATGCACGCCCCTTACAGACCTCTTAGGAATGGGGTGAGGTCAACAGTAGACAGTTTTTGGTTGAAGCTTTGGGGATTTTGGGAAGAGACCACAGAGTCAGGTAGTGTATTCCAAGCATTAACAATTATATTACTGAAGTCATATTTTCTGCAATCAAGATTGGAGCGGTTAACATTCAGCTTAAATCTATTGTGTGCTCATGTATTGTTGCAATTGAAGTAGTCTTCGACAGGAAGGCCTTTGTAATAGATGATTCTATGAGTTAAACTCAGGTCATGTCGAAGGCGGCATAGTTCTAAATTTTCTAAACCCAGGATTTCAAGTCTGGTGGCATAAGGTATTTTGTTGTATTCAGAGGAGTGGAGAACTCTTCTTGTAAAATATTTCTGGACACGTTCAATTGTATTGATGTCAGAAATGTAGTATGGGTTCCAAACAGTCGAGCTGTATTCAAGAATTGGTCTAGCAAATGTTTTATACGCTCTGGTTAGTAGTGTAGTGTTTTTGGAGAAGAAGCTACGCAAGATTAGGTTTACAACTCTTAAGGCCTTTTTTGCGATGTAGTTACAGTGGGCTTTGGCACTTAGATCACTTGATATGAAAACTCCATGATCTTTAACAGGGTGGGGGTCATCTGTAAGGTAATGACCATCAAGCTTGTACTTAGTGTTTAGGTTCTTTTTTCCAATATGTAAGACTGAGCATTTGCTGGTTGCGATTTGGAGTTTCCAAGTTTTAGACCATTCAGATACGAAGTCAAGGTCTTTTTGGAGGATAGCTGTATTTTTGGTGGTGTTAAATAGTTAGACATTGTCAGCAAAGAGAACACAATTACTTGTAATATGGTCACAGAGATCATTAATGTATAATATGAAGAGTGTTGGTCCAAGAACGCTGCCTTGGGGAACGCCACTTTTGACAGGAACAGGATTTGATATAGCATTGCCAATTTTGACTACTTGTTGTTTGATTGATAGAAAAGCTGTTATCCAATTGTGGAGGGGTCCTGAGATGCCGTAGGATTTTAGTTTTAGGAGAAGTTTATTGTTATATAAAGAATATATCTTTACATATGTATACAATTGACTGCATGATGGAGGATGAAACCTTGTTACTTATCTGAAAATCTTTTTGGTAAACAAAGGATGGCACTTCTACCATGTCCTTTGCCAACATTGTTCAACACACTTTTTTAAAAATATATATAAAAAATTGATATTTCCTCCCTTTTGTACTTCAGAGTTTGTTCACTGTTTTGTAACATATCAAGCACAATCATGCACAACAGAGAATGCCTTATGCCCTTCACTTTTATTTAAATATGCAGAATCTGACTATATAACTAAGTCTAGATATGTTCACCATGTACCTACCAGCTCTTAAGATACTACTGAGAGTGCTCTTGCACTGTAAGTCATTCTTAAATATAGATTTTCTGATAATACTACACTCATACATGCCAAATAGAACTCTCCACACTGAACAACTTAAAACTGTCCCCTTGTTATTTATTTATTTTTATTTATTAATTAGATTTCTAGACCGCCCTTCTCCCGAAGGACTCAGGGCGGTGTACAGCCATTATTAAAACACATAGGTACACAATAAATTTAAAATACATTTAAAATGAAATATTTAACCGGCCAATTTAAAACTAAAACGGTCAAACGACCGATATAAAACCCTAAACTATAAAATCACCATTAAAAACCCATAACTTAAAAAACTAACCCAGTCCAGCGCAGATAAATAAGTAAGTTTTGAGCTCGCGGCGAAAGGTTCGGAGGTCCGGAAGTTGACGAAGTCCTGGGGAGCCTGCTCCAGAGGGCGGAGCCCCACAGAGAAGGCCCTTCCTGGGTGTCGCCAGACGACACTGTCGCTACCGACGGCACCCTGAGGAGTCCCTCTGTGAGAGCGCACGGGGCGGTGAGAGGTATTCGGTAGCAGCAGGCGGTCCCGTAAGTAACCCAGCCCTATGCCATGGAGCGCTTTAAAGACGCTCACCAACACCTTGAAGCGCACCCGAAGGCCACAGGTAGCCAGTGCAGCCTGCGCAGGATAGGTGTCACTCGGGAGCCACGAGGGCTCCTCTATCACCCGCCAAGAGCTGCATTCTGACCAACTGCAGCCTCCGGATGCCCTTCAAGGGGAGCCCCATGTAGAGAGCATTGCAGTAGTCCAGACGAGACGTCACAAGGGCGTGAGTGACTGTGCACAAGGCATCCCGGTCTAGAAAGGGGCGCAACTGGCGCACCAGGCGGACCTGGTGGAAAGCTCTCCTGGAGACGGCCGTCAAATGATCTTCAAAAGACAGCCGTGCATCCAGGAGAACGCCCATCATTGTTCAGGCTTTCCCAAGAATGTGGAGGCAATATTTCCAGTAGATGGGTCATATATTATTAACACAGATCTTAAAAAGCTATTTTAACAACATAGTTTTGAGAATCTTTTACAAAAATAGGAATCATATTAGAACAAAATGTTCTTTGTAGAAAATTACTGCTCATTTTATTTTGTTCTTTTTGCCACCTGCCCAGAGGTGGGTTTCAGTAGATTCTGACCAGTTCTGGAGAACCGGTAGCAGAAATTTTGAGTAGTTCAGAGAACCAGTTGTAAAAATTCTGACTGGCCCTGCCCCCATCTATTCTCGGCGTCCCAAGTCCTAGTTGATCAGGAAGAAACGGGGATTTTACAGTAACCTTCCCCTGGATTGGGGAGGGAATGGCCACGCCCACCAAGCCATGCCACGCCCACCAAGCCACACCCACAGAACTGGTAGTAAAAAAAAAATGAAACCCAACATTGCCCTGCCCCTATGCCAACTCTTTTTAAAAACTGTTTGTAATTCTTCTGAAGTGTGTTCTTGAGGCAACTTTATCGTTGATTCCGGCTCCAGTTAAAAAGCAAGGTTTGGTATGTATTCTGTCTCACCAGAGGACAATGAACCATTTTACACAATGCATGATTATCATTTCCTCAGAATAAGATTATTTCTTTTAAAAATATTAAATGAAGCTGTATTTAAGATTCAAAGAAATATTAAATAATGTTAAGTTATAACTTGTATTCACCATTGTACATATTTTTATGAACTAAAGCTATTGGGATAAGATATGATTTCTTCATATAGAAAACTACATGCCAAATAGAACTCTCCACACTGAACAACTTAAAACTGTCCCTTGTTATTTATTTATTTATTTATTAATTAGATTTCTAGACCGCCTTCTCCGAAGACTCAGGGCGGTGTACAGCCTTATTAAAACACATAGGTACACAATAAATTTAAAATACATTTAAAATGAAATATTTAACCGGCCAATTTAAAACTAAAACGGTCAAACGACCGATATAAAACCCTAAACTATAAAATCACCATTAAAAACCCATAACTTAAAAAACTAACCCAGTCCAGCGCAGATAAATAAGTAAGTTTTGAGCTCGCGGCGAAAGGTTCGGAGGTCCGGAAGTTGACGAAGTCCTGGGGAGCCTGCTCCAGAGGGCGGAGCCCCACAGAGAAGGCCCTTCCTGGGTGTCGCCAGACGACACTGTCGCTACCGACGGCACCCTGAGGAGTCCCTCTGTGAGAGCGCACGGGTCGGTGAGAGGTATTCGGTAGCAGCAGGCGGTCCTGCAAGTAACCCGCCCTATGCCATGGAGCGCTTTAAAGACGTTCACCAACACCTTGAAGCGCACCCGGAAGGCCACAGGTAGCCAGTGCAGTCTGCGCAGGATAGGTGTCACTCGGGAGCCACGAGGGGCTCCCTCTATCACCCGCGCAGCTGCATTCTGGACCAACTGCAGCCTCCGGATGCCCTTCAAGGGGAGCCCCATGTAGAGAGCATTGCAGTAGTCCAGACGAGACGTCACAAGGGCGTGAGTGACTGTGCACAAGGCATCCCGGTCTAGAAAGGGGCGCAACTGGCGCACCAGGCGGACCTGGTGGAAAGCTCTCCTGGAGACGGCCGTCAAATGATCTTCAAAAGACAGCCGTGCATCCAGGAGAACGCCCATCATTGTTCAGGCTTTCCCAAGAATGTGGAGGCAATATTTCCAGTAGATGGGTCATATATTATTAACACAGATCTTAAAAAGCTATTTTAACAACATAGTTTTGAGAATCTTTTACAAAAATAGGAATCATATTAGAACAAAATGTTCTTTGTAGAAAATTACTGCTCATTTTATTTTGTTCTTTTTGCCACCTGCCCAGAGGTGGATTTCAGTAGATTCTGACCAGTTCTGGAGAACCGGTAGCAGAAATTTTGAGTAGTTCAGAGAACCAGTTGTAAAAATTCTGACTGGCCCTGCCCCCATCTATTCTCGGCCTCCCAAGTCCCAGTTGATCAGGAAGAAACGGGGATTTTACAGTAACCTTCCCCTGGATTGGGGAGGGAATGGCCATGCCCACCAAGCCATGCCACGCCCACCAAGCCACACCCACAGAACTGGTAGTAAAAAAAAAATGAAACCCAACATTGCCCTGCCCCTATGCCAACTCTTTTTAAAAACTGTTTGTAATTCTTCTGAAGTGTGTTCTTGAGGCAACTTTATCGTTGATTCCGGCTCCAGTTAAAAAGCAAGGTTTGGTATGTATTCTGTCTCACCAGAGGACAATGAACCATTTTACACAATGCATGATTATCATTTCCTCAGAATAAGATTATTTCTTTTAAAAATATTAAATGAAGCTGTATTTAAGATTCAAAGAAATATTAAATAATGTTAAGTTATAACTTGTATTCACCATTGTACATATTTTTATGAACTAAAGCTATTGGGATAAGATATGATTTCTTCATATAGAAAACTACAGGCCAAAAAAATTAGAAACGGGGTCAGTTTTTCACTCTGCTGAATACCTAATTCTCACAATCTATTTACCTATTTAGTAGGACTGTAACATTATTTATCCTTATTATCTTTTTCACTCTCTCTTCTTATTGGTATTATGATGATGATCATTATTCTCTTGCTCTGCATTTACAATGAAAGCTTCTGAATCGTAGACAAATTCCTTCTGTATCTATTTACACTTGGCCAAATAAATAGTAATGGTCAAAAAGCTAGAAATGTGAATTGATATTATTACAGAGCATCACTTATTAAAATTAAAGATTTGCATGCCTAAGAATAGTAAATTTATCATGATTTAAGAGCTAGAGTCATATAGTATAATAAAACACAATGTTTACATTCATATAAAACACTACACTCATACAAATAATGCATATTATTGCATTAACCATTTGTTTCACACAACAAGTTTTAAGATGCTTTCTGAGATCTGCCAACATTTGAATCCAAACCTTCTCAACCTTAGTCTACTGAACCAACGTTAATATGAGGACATGATTTACAGATAAGTAAAGCTTATTCCTTTAAATAGGCCTTAACTGCGGGTGATTAATACACAGAATTACTATATGGATTTACACACTTTGTTTTTGAAAAGCTTGAACAGTTTAGATCAAAAACAATTTGGTTCCTCACCTCCGGAATGTGGTGGAGGTCCACAAAGCAACACCATTCCCTGTCCTTGTCGGACTGAAACTGTACTCCTCGTCCTGGTTTTGAAATTTTCAAGATCTGTTAGGAAGATACAAATAAATACATGATTACATGTTATTACAATCATTTTCAAAGTAAGAAAGGCAGAATATTGTTTACACTGAATTACATCTGTGCGCAATGTGGGAATAGATCTTCTTTCCAGAAAGGTGTCCTCTAATTCAGAGTCCTCTCTCTGATAATTTTTTTAAATTTTTTCACAACATTATATACAAGCACATACACTGAAAGGAAACAATAGGACAGGAACGGTAGGCACTTTTGTGCACTTATGCACTTTTAAAATTTATTTATTTATTTATTTATTTATTTATTTTTATTGTATGCACTTACAATTATTTTGGAAGGAATAGTCTTTGTTTTATTTCAACTTGCTTCTGTGGTAAACAGTTATCTGTTTTGCCTCATTTGATCACCAAGTTTAAAGTATTTTGTAAACATATATTTTGATGGGGTCTTGAAGACATCATGTTTCATTCCTTCAGGAAATCCAGAATTACAATATTCCCAATGCACTATTAGAAATGGTTCAGTATTTTCTAAATTTTTCTATTCTTTTCTAGACTAAAGTGCGCTGCACAAAATTAATTTCAGATATCCTCTTCTCATTGGGCTTGGTTTATAATAACAGATGATTATTTCTTCTTTGTTTTTAATTGTTGAATATTTGCAATAGGTAAAGCATCTTTTCTTCCAGTGGTTTTACATCTGCTGGCTTTGGTTGCTCAACCAGATGTCCTGAATCCTGTAGACCTTTGTCAATAGATGACCTGGAACTCCAAAAGCTAGTGGATAATAATATTGGCATACTGAGTGCCATACCAAAAATCTTGGACAGGACTTAGAAAATCTGTGCATTGACAAAATTTCCATCTGTTAATTGAAAAAGCCACAGTACTTGGATATGCACATATATTATGCTTACATATTATGAAATCCTAGGTTCTTGGGAAGAACTTGATGGGTATGAAGGCCAACACCAGCTAAAGAATTGGCAGCTGTGATATCATATTTTTGTGAATGTAAAAACAGGTGGATAAAAATTCAAAATTCTGTCTAAACATCTGATTACCTGGGTGACCAATCATAATAATAATAACACCTGTCTATCCCAGGGCCTTGGGAAGGACTCAATAGATGGATAAAAATGCCAAATCCAGTCTAAACATCTGGCTGACTCCAAGACTGGTTATTATTTATTTTTGGGCACCAGGCTGTTATGTATGATGGCTTTTCTGTATTTTAAGCTTTGTAAGCCACATAGAGTCACTTGTCTCAGATGGGTGGCTATATAAATCATATATAAATTAATTAAGGATTAGAGTAAATAAACAAATTTAGAATCATTCTCTTCAGCAACAGATAATGAATGTCTTCCACGTACAATTGCACAAGTGTTTGAAAGCATATCCTATGTCTTCCTAACTACATATTTTCTTTAGCAATTTCTAACCGAAGTTATACTCTGTATCACTGTCCATCTTTATTGACCTCTTTTATTCTATGAAGTTCCAGATGATCTCTGATTAGTATAGAATAGTGATTTCATAACTGTAAAATGCAAGGTGTGTATCAAATCTGAATTGGCTCATAACCCAACTCAGAAGCCAATTCAATGATAATAACTGGCAGTTGGCAATTTCTATTGATGGACTTTTCAACTTTCTTCCCCACAAGAATATCCCCAACACATCGAAAACATAAGCATACCTTAGAAACCAAACAAAACTCTGCTCAAGCTTCTCATTAAATATAATAATAGTAAATAGCAATTGAATCTACTTAGGTGTTATTAGCTATTTCAGCCACTAATGTCCAGTGTTGGATGTTTCTGTTTTTTTGTCTATCACTTGAAAGTGGAACTCACAAAAAATTATCTTTCTGTGATGGTTAATGGACTTATGGAAATGGTTGTCTGTATACAGCAGAACCTTAAAAACCCTAAAAATAAACAGTAACATCAAGTTAACTGCGTACAGTTGATAACTCACCCCAAAACCACTGATGACCTCGCCCAGCGGCTTCATATAGATGTTGAACAGGAGAGGCGAGAGAACCGACCCCTGTGGCACCCCACAAAGGAGGCGCCTCGAGGTCGACCTCTGCCCTCCTGCCAACACCGTCTGCGATCGGTCGGAGAGATAGGATGAGAACCACCGAAACACGGTGCCTCCCACACCCAATCCCCCCAACCGCCGCAGCAGGATACCATGGTCGATGGTATCAAAAGCCGCTGAGAGATCAAGGAGAACCAGGGCAGAGGAATAACCCCTATCCCAGGCCCTCCAGAGGTCATCCACCAATGCGACCAAAGCTGTCTCCGTGCTGTACCGGGGTCGGAAACCGGACTGGAACGGGTCTAGATAGACAGATTCATCCAGGTACTGGGGTAACTGGTGTGCCACCACACTCTCAACAACCTTTGCCACAAAGCGAAGGTTGGAGACTGGACGATAGTTACTCAAAACAGCTGGGTCCAGGGAAGGCTTCTTGAGGAGGGGTCTCACCACCGCCTCTTTCAAGGCAGTGGGAACAACACCCTCCCTCAAAGAAGCGTTAACAATCCCCTGGAGCCAGCCTCGTGTAACCTCCCGGGTGGCCAGCACCAACCAGGAGGGACACGGGTTCAATAAACATGTGGTGGCATTCAGCCGCCCCAGCAACCTGTCCATGTCCTCGGGAGCCACAGGGTCAAACTCCTCCCAGATGGTCTCAACAAGACTAGCCTCCGTCACCTCGCCCGAAACTACCCAATTTTGGTCCAAACCGTCCCAAAGCTGAGCGATTTTGTCAAACAGATACCTGCTGAAATCCTCAGCATAACCCTGTAAGTGTTATAATAGCATGCAAGATGGGAAATCTGATATTCATCAACAACCTCCAGCTATCCCAACATTAGGTATTTGAAGATATTTCTTCTCCTTTGCGTTGAGCATTAAACTTATGGTTATGAATTGCTAAGGTCACAACTGGTGAGCTATGGGATCACTATGGCTCACCAGTTATAACTCTGGTGAGCATGGGATGGCTCACCAGACCAGGGGTCTCCAACCTTGGCAACTTTAAGACTTGTGGACTTCAACTCCCAGAGTTCCTCAACCAGCTTTGCTGGGAGTTGAAGTCCACAAGTCTTAAAGTTGCCAAGGTTGGAGACCCCTGCACCAGACCATTGATCAGTAACTTGAGCTGCCAAGGAAATTCAAAGTAAGAGCTTCTACAACTCAGACAACTATCATATACAATCACTTGCTTTTACATTTGCAGTTTAAAAAGAAAAAAAAAACAACAACAGAACATCCAAGCTATTGTTTGCTGATCTCAAAATTGTTGTTCAGCCTAGCAGAAAACCCAGAAATTACACAAGAGATAAATATACTGAGCAGCTGGAAAGCAATTATATAGTTACAAAAGTGAAAAATTACAGTTTGATTTTCACCCCTTTCTATTTTTTCTTATTAATAATAAAGTAATACAGCTGACCTCATAATAACATCAAAAACCCACACCATCACACCATGTACTTTCCCCTTCTGAACTAGAATGATTTGTTTTTTTAGAATTCACAATGGTTCTTTGCTTATAATTAATCACATACATGGATATTAATGTGATCTGAAAATAGGGTCTCTAAGTTATGCTAATATGAAGGCTGTAGTTGCATCTTGTTTTCTTTTGCAGAAAGAAGGTGGGTGGATGGGAGTACAAACTGATTAATCTTTTACCTGCCAACTGCTCAATGAAAATATCTCCAACTCCCAAGCTTCAGTTTTCCTCTGAGGCAATCTCCTATTTATTTAAAGAGTTTTATAAGGAAAGAGGAGGCTTTTCCCCCCTCTGACAACGTCCCAGAAGAGAGTAGGTAGATAGAGCTGACCTACCTTCAGTTCTGCTGACTCCTTTCTCTTCCTTATAACATTAGAACATATAATACAATATTCTGGATATTTAATACTGTGGCTTTATTTAAAATATTTTTAATTTGGTTCTTAGAAAACAGCATTTGAAACAAACGTGGTCCATTTTTCTATAAGTTTATGGTTCTATTATCTAGTAATAGATAATAATCTTTATTATCGCATAATAGAATATTATGTGATAATAAGGAACAAAAAGGAAAGTTTGATTCTCATTTTCCCCTGTAGTTGGTCTGATCTATCTATCTATCTATCTATCTATCTATCTATCTATCTATCTATCTATCTATCTATCTATCTATCTATCTATCTATCCATCCATCCATCCATCTATCTATCTATCTACACGAACCAAGCAATATTATCAGAATATAAATGCCAAGACAAAATAAAATAAAATAAAATGTATAACTAACAGTGACAAAAACTAAGCCAAGTCAAGTCCAAGCTGACCTGATCAGACCCAACCCAACCCAACTGAGCCCAAACCAGCTCAGAATAAAATAATCTCAATTTGAATTCAAGGCAAACCAACAGGTGTTATTGTGATCCAACTGTATGTTGGCATGATATAGAGAAGTAGAATATGGACAATTCTTTAATAAGTGAAGAAAAAAAGAGTTGTGCCACAAAAAAAGTCAAAAGATATTTTACTGATTAGACAAAGGCCTCTGTCTATGTAGACTACAGTAAATTATGAATAGTTGCTTAAAATGTGGGCCACTGAAGAATTTGCATGATTAGCAAGACAAAATACTCACTATAGAATATGGAGCTAAATAGTTCAGCATTGGAAAAGAAGTGTAGCAAGTTTACATAAAAGATAATGGTTTCCTCTTTCCAGTCATGTCTGACTCTGTGGGGTAGTGTTCATCTCTGTTTCTTAGCTGAGGGAGTCAGCATTGTCTAAAGTCATTTTCTTAAATATGTGGCTGTTCAGGGGTGAAATTCAACCGGTTCATCAGGGGTGAAATTCAACTGGATAGGACTGGTTCGGATGAACCGGTAGGGACGATTTGAATCAGTTCACCAAACTGGTAAAAATCACCCCTGGTTGGTCCCACCCATGCCCGCCCAGTCACTGCTCACCTCTTCCGGCTGCTTGCTTGGCCCTTCCGGCCACTTGATCTGAACCCCTCCCTCCCTCCATGGGAGTACCTTAAAGGGATATGCTGCAGCAGCTCCACTGTGAATGGAGGGAGACAATTTGGGATTCTCTCTGCCACAGAATTCAATGATAAATGCAGCAGAGAAAATCCAAATTTTTCTCCTTTCATTCACAGTGGAGCTGCTGCAGCCTGTCCCTTTAAGGTAGTCCCTGGGAGGGAGGGGGCTGGGGGGACCATAAATGGAGCAGCAGCTCCGCTGTGAATGGAGGGGGGAAAGTTTGGCTTCTCTCTACTACAACATTCACTATAAGCCCTTCTTATGATCATACACACATTTTTTCCTACCAGGTTCTGTGGCCGTGACTTGGTGGGGGATGTCATGTGACTGAGTGGGCGTGGCTGTGAGTGAAATTGAATTAGCTATGCCCACTCAGTCACAGGACCCACCACCAAGCCATGCCCATAGAACCGGTAGAGAAAAAATTTGAATGTCACCACTGGCTGGCATGACCATACGCTGAGGCACATAGAATGCTGTTACCTTCTCACTGAAGTGATACCTATTTATCTACTCACATTTGCATGCGTTTGAACTGTTAGGTTGGCATGGGCTGGGGCATAGATAGAAGCTTACCCCATTGTGCTTGAACCTGAGTTATCAGCTTTCCATCTGATAAACTCAGCGTCTTTAACTGTTGAGCCATTGTGCCCCCGCACAAGTTTACATGTTGTCTTATTTACTTGAGATACAAAAAAAATTTAGCCTTGAAGAAATATAAATCAGAATTAAAATTATTAAAATATTATCAATCTCAGCTATAGTATGAATACCAGTTTCATGGTTGGAACTGAGGAAAACTTAAAATGTCTTCCTAAAAGAGAAAGGAAAGAATGCAAAAGCCAATCTACTGCTCAATATTAAAAACAAAGTCTAAGATTATATCAACTGAATACAAATAGAGAAAAAAACGGGGAAATACTAACAGACTTGACTTTCTTAAGCCTAACAAAATGTACAGACAAAGTGAAAGAGTTGATATTTGGTAGAAAGGCTATGACAAGAGACAACATATTAAACTCCAGAGACATCAACAACAATTGTACAAATTGTCAAAGCCATGATTTTTCCAACTGTAATATAATGGCTGTCAAAGATACACTAAGATACTAGAGAAAACAGTTGATAACATCCTGGACTGAGAGAAGAAGAAAAAATCTGCTAAATTTAACCAGACTGCTCACTGGAAGCAGTAACAATGGCTCTATTTTAGATATATAATGTGAAAGTAAGAAAAGAACTCAATGTTTGGAAAAATTGAAAGTAATTGAAAAAGAAGTTCAGGGAAGAAGACAAGATATCTAGGTACCATCACTGATGACACTAGCATGAACTCTAAGAAACAGTTGCTGCCAAACAGTCTTGTAAAACAACTTCCATCAGTTGATGAAGATTGGAAGTGGTCGAACAACTGAACAAATAAAAACTAGTTTTAGAAGCAGAAAACTCTTTATAGCCTGAAATTATTAAGATAAAAATAGTTATCTGAGAATTGATAAAAAACTAAAAACATTATCTGCTTTGATTGAAGAATATGTGTCTATCTTGAGCACTGAAGCATAGTTTCTGTCTTATAATAGTTTAGGATTGTGTTCTTTTAGAACTTTGCAATTAGGAATCATACTGCTGAAAGAAAAACACAGTTGATTTTGATTTTTGACAGGACAATATCTGTATGAGACTAATTGTGTTTTCTTTTTGGATCAACAGTTTCTCAGTAAACAAGCTCACATATGCAGACAGCTTATTCTTTTACAATTTGTAATTATGTAACACAAACGGAGACTTTACAGTTCTTCGTATTTGGTTTAAGTTATCATCTTCTGAAGCTACTGAATCTAGCATTTCCTAATATAAATATATAAATGTTTCATCTACAATGTATTTTACTATCTTTGTCATTTTCATCTTTATAACATTGCTGTGAGGGAGGAATTTATTTCTCCTATTTTACAGATGAAAAAATTAGCCAAAACATTCATTTTCCAACTTTCCACAACCAGTCTCTCTTAGAAATATTTTTACGTTATACTAATTTGCTAGGTTCATACATCACACTAAACTATGAACTACTGATTAATATAACAGTCTCAAGCTTTGGGATGATGGTTAGAATATTTAGAGATTCAATAGTATGTAATACTATAATAATAATAGTAGTAGTAGCCGTGGTGGTGCATTGCTTAGAATGCAGTACTGCAGCTACTTCTGCTGACTGCCGGCTGCCAGCCGTTTAGCAGTTGGAGTCCCACTGGCTCAAGATTGACTCAGCCTTTCATCCTTTTGAGGTTGATAAAATGAGAACCCAGATTGTTGGGGGCAATATGCTGACTCTGTAAACCGCTCTTTACAGAGAGTGCTGTAAAGCACTATGAAGCGGTATGTACGTTTAAGCGCTAATGCTATTGCTAACTCTTCCACAATTTCAGTTATGGTAGACAATTCCAATTACAAAACATTAGTATCATTTACCAAAAGGCAAACCGGTGAGATCCTTCAAACTTCTGGTCTCTGGCTCTACTTCCAGAAAGGTCCACACTAATCACTTTACTCAGTTTGCACGGAGCAGCTTCTCTCTTATTCTCAAGTTTGAGTCTCAATTTCTCCATTTTTTATTCTCACACACATCCCAGTAGTGCTCCAAGTATTTGAAGCCAAGCCTTTAGCTCAGCTCCTCTATAGTCAAGTTTTTCTCTCCCTTTCAACCACAACAATGGGTCTCTAATGGTATACTATGTCTTGATGCAGGAAACCAGAGTTTGGATGGCCGTTGTTCATTACTGGCTCTATACCCTAAAAAGGGGTGCCAATGGTTCAGCCGTTGAAAAACTATGAATTTGTCAGCTGGAAAGCTGACAGCCCAGATTCAAAACCTGAGCACCGTATGATGGGGTGAGTGCCCATTATTTGCCCTAGCTCCTGCCTACCTAGCAGTTCAAAAGCATAGAAATGAGAGCAAGATAAATGGGTACCACTTTGGTGGGAAGGCAATAGTGTTCCATACTGGCCACATGATCACAGAACAAAGCTGGCTCCTACGGCTAAGAAATGGAGGTAAGCACTGCCCCCTAGAGTTGGACATGACTGGATAGGGGAAACATTTACCTGTATACACTTGGCCTCCTCTGACTTTGCAGGGAAATTGCCAGTCTTCTATGGAATAAGATCTTAGCTCTGGATTTTTTTTTTCTCTTCACATGCCCTGACTATTGGATAAAGGTAAAGTAAAGGTTCCCCTCGCACATATGTGCTAATTGTTCCTGACTCTAGGGGGCAGTGCTCATCTCTGTTTCAAAGCCGAAGAGCCAGCGCTGTCTGAAGACATCTCTGTAGTCATGTGGTCGGCATGACCAAACACCAAAGGCACACAGAACTTTGTTACCTTCCCACCAAAGGTGGTCCCTATTTTTCTACTTGCATTTTTACGTGCTTTCGAACTGCTAGGCTGGCGGAAGCTGGAACAAATAACTGTTAGGTTGCACTAGGGAGTCAAATTGCTGAACTGCTGACCTTTTGATCAACAAGCTCAGCATCTTAGCCGCTGAGCCACCTTATGGGATATGATATGATTAGACAAAATGTTATATAATGCATAATGGACACAGATCAATAGATTTGTATAGTTTCCCAAACTACTTTATCTTGGAAGTACTTCAGTAGATTTATTTATTTATTTATTTATTTATTTATTTATTCACATTTTTATACCGCCCTTCTCCGAAGACTCAGGGCGGTGTACAGCAAATAAAACTACAATAGTCCAAAAACAATTTAAAATACCGTAACAAGATTAAAAATATAATTTAACCACTATATACTTAAAAATATTAGATAAAAAAATTACAAAAGATAAAAACCCCTGTTAAGAAGCCTGCTAAAACCCCCAAATATTAAAATCAAATTAAAAGATTGTCTCCCTCCCTCGCTTCCTTGTCTATAACAATTGTGTCAAGCTACAGAAGGGCTTTTATTTTGGCTCAGTTATTCTAGAAAGCAAATATAAGAAACTCCCTTTGGTAGAGAGATAGTGCCCTTATGCCACTGGGCAGGTTGAAACTCTAAAACATGTCCCATTTTACCTACTTCCCATTTTACTGAGATACTCATGGCGAACTCATTACTAGGTTTTTGCACAAGTATCCTGGCTGCTATTTGCATACTTCTTAATTCCTTTCAAATGACAATGTAGAACATTGCAAAATGTTGTGCATCATATAAAACAGGATGGATCCTGGCCCAGCTAGATAGCTAATTTACATTCAGGTAGCTTGTAGTTAATGCTGTACCCAAATTCAGGATCTTGATAAAAGTTCCAGGCTTCATAGTTTTACACATTTATTCAGGGTCTGAAATGGTGTTAGGTACACATATATGTATGTATGACCACCCTGTTTGTCTTAGAGAAATGTGCCTGTGTGGAGGCTCAAATACATTTTAAAAAGAGCAATTTGAAACAGCTATTTTTATCCCAACCGTTTAATTCTAATTTTTAACCTATAATTCTTAATTTCTATTTTCTAATTAGATGATTCTTAGTGCTTATTAGTTATTTTCTCCCTTTAATTTAGCACTAATTTAAGCTATTTTATGGCATGGGATTTTATGTATTCAGTTGTTTTGAGCAGTTTCATGTTTTTCTGTTTTGTATAGCTTTCTATTGTTCATGTTTAGCACTTAGGCTTCTAGTCTGGATTAGTCTTCCTCTAGTTTGAAAGATTGATTCTATGACATCAAGTTGTTGTCTACTCTTAGTGACCACATAGATGGATTTTCTCCATAATTATCTGCCCCTAACCTGGATCTTTAGTTCTTCCAATGGTGCAGTGATCATAATTGTAATTGATCTACCCACCTTGCAGCTGCTGATTTGATTTGATTTAATGTAATTTAATTTTTTAAATTTAATTTAATAATTTATTGTGTATATACAGTATATTGGTCTTAGACTGCAATAATAAATGATACAATTTGATTTGAATCATTTTACTCCTGCAGGATGATCTTTACCATCTCATCTTGTACCTTTTTTCCAACTGGGTGGATCTGTTGGGCTTCAGAGGGGGCTGGGGATTGTTCCTGCTAGTCTGCTGCATACCCTGGTGACTGGTTGGAACAAGAGGGTTGTCAAAGCTTGAATTGGATTATGCCTCTGAAACCTCCGTCAAGAAATCTATGGGAGGAAAACTTTACACTTCACTTGGGGTTGCCCTTGAAGAGTGTTGAAGATTCAACTGGTACAAAATGCAGTGGTGTAGGCAACTAGAATGGACATTACACCTCTGTTCCATGAGTTTCCTTAGTTGTCAGTTTGCTTCTGAGTCCAATACAAGGTGCTATTTTTGATTTTTAAAGTGCCTCACAGCATGGGGCCAGATTGGGGGACCACCTTCACACAATTACATCTTCCTGTCCCATTAGGTCTCTGCTCTGGGTCTTGTCTGCTAAGGGTTGGACCTAAGAGATGGACTTTTCTGCTGTGAATCCCATTTCGTGGAACATTATTTTCCCCAAAGTGAGATTGGCCCCATTGCCCGAATCCTTCTGGAAGTCCCTTAAAAATGGTTGTGTTATCAGGCTTGAGACTCTCAAGGAAGTGGTGAGTTAGTAAGACTGCTGCATTACCTATGATGCTACTCACTCTGCTACTCTGTTGTTGGTAACTTTGACTGGTGATTTTAATTGTTGAATGCTTTTTTAAATCAATAATTTTTTAATGATGTGTTTTTATTGTATACCAGCCAAATGTGATAGATAGATAGACAGACAGATAGATAGAGAGAGAGATGGAGAGATGGATGGAGGATAGACAGGCAGGTAGACAGACCAGGCAAGGCCAACTATGGGGAAAATAAGATTATGTTTTATTTTGAAAGCAAAAATTATTGAAATAAAGTATAATTGACTGACTTTAGCCAACATGAAAGCTATCAACTGTGGTTTATAGGTCAATGTGCCAGAATTGAGCAACATGCTGAGACCAAATCAAGCCAAATAACTCAAAGCTTAATACACAAGGGAGTCCAGATGGATATAACTATAATACATAGATGCATACATAGTAAGTGAAACAAATCAAGGTTAAGGCAGAGGAAAATGTGGTGATAGAATTAACGAAGAGCAAAGCAGTGGAAGACAAGTTTCTTCCAATTAATGTTCCCTTTGATTGTATCCAATTCGTATGGTTATTTCATGCTTATACTTATATATACTGTTGTGTTTGACAAATAAATAAATAAAAAAGAGTAATGAGAAAAGCAGAAAAGGATGTAGTAAACAATCTGAGGCAATATAAAACCTGCAGCCAAGGCTTCCGGTGGTTTCATTTTCCCCGAGGAGGACGCCTGGAATGGCGTCCGGAACTGAGATTCTGTAAAAGCTGGTGAAACAGCGGGAGAACGGCTGTTAGCCAGCTTCAAAGCTTTTCTCTGGGTGAAAGAGATTAGCCAGAGCGGCTGGATAGCAGAAGATTGCCCCAGGGGCTCTGCTTTCTTATGCAGAGTCTCGGAGGGCTGCCTGCATAACCCAGCCCCACTCCAGACTCGGCTCGATCCTGTTAATTAAGCAGGACAAGAGGAAAACGCCCACCTCTGCTCAATTGATTCCGTTTTGAATAACTTAAAGCAGACGGGACAAATACAAGTGATCGATTACTGGGGAAGCAAGAAGAGAGCTGACTTCTACTCCTTTTTAAAAGGGGAAAACTTTTTCTCACTTGAACTTAGTGAAGGAAGAAATGGCGTCTGAGAGGAAGTGGATTGGAGGCTGCTTGTGAGAGAAAGTGAAGTTCGTCTTTGTGGATTTTAGCTGAATAGAAGCTTTCCAGAGGAGGCAAGGTGAAAGTTTTTATTTTACAACTTTAATTGGAGACTTTTTGAGACTTTGAGATTTTATAATTCTAATTAGAGACTTTACTTAAATTAAAATGGCTTCTAAGCCACCAAAAGTTCCCATGACGAGAAGGGGGTCTGAAACTAATTTAGAAGATATATTAAAGGAACAGAATAGAGTTTCTGAAGAGCGATTTAAAGAAATTATGAATAATATTCATGGTGTGAAGGATCAACTTAGGGAAGAAATTAAAGAGACTAATAAAAAAATTAGAGAAGATTTATTGATGGTTTTTCAAGGTTTGGCAAAAAATTTGGAAGTAATGGAGGATAAAGTGGAAGTAATTAGTCAAGCAAATCAGTATTTGGATAATAAAGTTGGAGAGCTTCAAAATAAAGTGGATAAAAATGAGGATCATGTGGTGGTATTGCAATATAGAGCGTTGGAGAAGGCTTTGAGAATTAGGGGTCTTCAAGACCGGAAGGAAGAAGATCTTAAAAAAGTTATATCAGAAGCCTTAGCTGAAATGTTAGGCATGGACCCTCGAGAAGTTGATTTTCAAATTGATAAGGCATATAGGGTTAATTCTTGGGTAGCGAGGCAGAAAAAGCTCCCAAGAGATATTGTAATTTATTTTTTAACTTCTACAATAAGAAATCAGATTTTGCAAGCTACATACCAAAAGAAATTGCAAATAGCAGAACAGGAGGTGTTGGTTTTGAAAGAGATCCCTGCTAAAATGTTAAAGGATAGAAGGGATTTTAGGTTTTTTACACAAGAGCTTAAGAAGCATCAGATTCAATATAGATGGGAGGTTCCAATTGGTTTAACAGTATTTTTTCAAGGCAGGAGATATCGAATTGATACTGAATTGAAAGCAAAAGATTTTCTTTTTAATGTATTGAAAGTGGATGTAGAAACAGTGGATAAAAGTCTTCAAGAGAAACAGAGTGGGGAAGCTGAAACTGCACCTGTGATATCAGTACCTCAAGAACAATCTCAAGAACAAAGAGTGACAAGGGGAGCTATTAGGCGTAAGGAGATGGAGGAACGACTTCAAAGACAGGAACGGATTCTACTACTGAAGCTGTGGGAGGAGCCAAGCCAAGAGTGAGGGTCTTCAGCTAATTGCTCAGAAGCTTCAAGAGGCCAGAGATGGCAAATAAATTTTTGACATGGAATGTTAATGGTTTAAATTCAGCACAGAAAAGAAGAAAAATATTCCATTATTTGAAACAATTTAAAAATGATGTGATATGTTTGCAAGAGACACATATAAAATTATCAGATCAGAAATATTTGATTAATTCGAAATTAGGTAAACATTTTGTTTCTTCTGCTCCAAATAAGAAAAATGGTATAGTTATATATTTGAAGAAAAATATATCAAGTAAATTAATTGAAACGGATATTCAAGGAAGATATATTGCTATTGAATTGATTTTAGAAGGAAAAAAGACTTGTGATTTGCATATATGCACCTAATCAACAACAAGAAAAATTTTATAAACTGTTACATGAAAAATTGACTTTTTGGGACTATAAAACATTTATTATATTAGGGGATTGGAATGGTGTAATGGACACTAGAAGAGATAAAAGAACTCTTTCTAAGAAAATTCCTATGCATGCAAAATTGCCTAAATCTTTTTTTGATTTGATGGAAGATTTTGAGTTGAAAGATATATGGAGAAGGCAGAATTTTGATGATAGAGATTATACTTATTTTTCGGATAGGCATCAATCTTTTTCACGTATTGATTTTATATTAATTACCAATGACTTGCTTTCTAGGGTTAGGAAAACAAAGATATTTCCAAGGTGTTTAACTGATCATAGTCCGGTATGGATGGAGTTGCAATATGAAGGTGGAAGAAGATCATGGAGAATAAATGAAAATTTGTTTAGATATGAGGATAATGTAAATCAATGTAAAAACAAATGAAAGAATTTTGATTATAATTTGGGAAAGGAACCTCGATAGAAATGGTGTGGGACGCGAGCAAGGCCTTTATGAGAGGAAATTTGATATATATTAATAGTAGACAGAGGAGAAAACTACAAAACAGCGAGGGATTTAGAAGAGGAAATTCAGAGGAAACAACAATTATTGGTATATAATCCACATGATTTAAAAACTACTGAAGCGATAAAGATATTACAGAGTCAATTTAATATGTTAATGGCAGATCAGGTGGCAACCAATATACAATATGCTAAACATAATACTTTTTGTAATGCCAATAAATCAGGGAGGTGGTTGGCTTATATGTTAAGGAAAAGACAGAAAGCACGTACTATTGAAGGAATTGAATACAAGGGTAAAGTGCGATTTCAACAGGATAAAATTAAAAAAGCTTTCTTGGAATATTATACAAATTTATATGCCAGAGATACAATATTGAATATGGATATTGATAAATATTTGAAAGAATATAAAGTTAAAGGTTTAACTAATGAACAAAGGGAAGAGTTGAATCGGCCTATAACTTCTGAGGAAATTATTTTGGTAATAAAGCAATTAAAAATAGGGAAATCCCCAGGCACAGATGGACTTACAGCAATATATTATAAAAAGTTACAGGATGAGATAGTTGGTCCACTTATGGAGTTATTTAATCAGATATTGATGGGAGGAGGAGTACCACCATCATGGAGGACTACTTTTATTTCATTGATACCAAAAGAGGATCAGGATTGTACTAAGCCTGGGAATTATAGACCGATTTCACTCTTGAATAATGATTATAAGATTTTTGCAAAAATAATGGCAAATAGGTTAATGGAAATTGTACAACAAAGGATTCACACTGACCAGTCTGGTTTCATAAAAGGGAGACAAATGAGGAATAATGTTAGGCAGATAGTGAATTTATTGGAATATTTGGAAAAGAAAAATCAGATTCCGGCAGCGTTTATATTCTTGGATGCAGAGAAAGCTTTTGATCGTTTGCATTGGGAATTTTTATTTAAATTATCAGACAAAATGCAATTTGGAAATGGTTTTACACGAATACTTAGGGCAATTTATGGAGAGCAAACAGCTCAGATAATAATTAATGGTAGTTTGACAGATAGTTTTAAAATTGCGAAAGGAACAAGGCAGGGGTGTCCTTTATCACCTTTATTGTTTATTTTATCTTTGGAACCTTTATTGGATAAGATAAGAGAGTTAAGGGAGATAGAGGGTATTAGAATTAGAAGATATGAATATAAAGTTAGAGCATTTGCAGATGATTTGGTTGTTATGTTGACTCAGCCTATAAATTCGAGTGTATATTTGTTGGAAGTAATTAATCAATATGGAAGGGTCTCAGGGTTTAAAGTGAATCAAAATAAAACAAAAGTGTTAACCAAAAATATGATTAAGAACCAGAAAGAAAAACTAGAGGAAATAACAGGATTTGAAATTGTAAAAAAGGTTAAATATTTAGGAGTCTTTCTTACTTCATCAAATGGAAAATTGTATAAGAATAATTATGATGTGTTATGGAAAAAAATTCAGAAGGAAATGAATACTTGGGAAAAATTACAATTATCTTTGTTAGGGAGAATAGCAGCTATAAAAATGAATGTTCTGCCTAAATTCTTGTTCTTGTTTCAGATGATACCAATAATTAAGAAAGATAAAAATTTGGATGAATGGCAGATTGGAATTAATAAATTTATATGGGAAGGGAAAAAAGCGAGAGTCAAAATGAAAATAATGCAAGATACACGGGAAAGAGGAGGATTAAAAATGCCTAATTTAAAACTGTATTATGAAGCAGTTGTTCTTTCGGTAATAAGTGATTGGTTTAATTTGACGGAGGAAAGGATTTTGAATATAGAAGGTTATGATTTATTATATGGTTGGCATGCATATTTATTGTATGATAAGAAAGTAGATAAAGCTTTTAAGAATCATGTGTTGAGAATTTCTCTTCTGCGTGTCTGGAAAAATATTATTATAAGTTAAATTATAAAATTTATATGGAAGGGTCTCAGGGTTTAAAGTGAATCAAAATAAAACAAAAGTGTTAACCAAAAATATGATTAAGAACCAGAAAGAAAAACTAGAGGAAATAACAGGATTTGAAATTGTAAAAAGGTTAAATATTTAGGAGTCTTTCTTACTTCATCAAATGGAAATTGTATAAGAATAATTATGATGTGTTATGGAAAAAATTCAGAAGGAAATGAATACTTGGAAAAATTACAATTATCTTTGTTAGGAGAATAGCAGCTATAAAATGAATGTTCTGCCTAAATTCTTGTTCTTGTTTCAGATGATACCAATAATTAAGAAAGATAAAAATTTGGATGAATGGCAGATTGGAATTAATAAATTTATATGGGAAGGGAAAAAAGCGAGAGTCAAAATGAAAATAATGCAAGATACACGGGAAAGAGGAGGATAAAAAATGCCTAATTTAAAACTGTATTATGAAGCAGTTGTTCTTTCGGTAATAAGTGATTGGTTTAATTTGACGGAGGAAAGGATTTTGAATATAGAAGGTTATGATTTATTATATGGTTGGCATGCATATTTATTGTATGATAAGAAAGTAGATAAAGCTTTTAAGAATCATGTGTTGAGAATTTCTCTTCTGCGTGTCTGGAAAAAATATTATTATAAGTTAAATTATAAAATTCCTATATGGGTATGTCCTCGCACGCAGTAGAGAATATAAATATAGAACAGGAACAAGAAATGATTACTTATAAAGATCTTTTATACAATGAGAGGGGAAATTTACAACTAAAATCTTTGGATACATTAAAAGAAGAAGGGAGGAATTATACTTGGTTTCAATATGGACAGTTAAAGGCTAGATGGAAAGAAGATCAGAAAATTGGTATCATTCAAAATGAAGAAAATCTGGTTAAACAAATTAGAAATCAAACTCAGGGGCATATAAAGAGATTGTATACTGTGTTGATAGAAATAGATTCTGAAAGAGATTTAATAAAGGATTGTATGATAAAATGGGCACAGAATATTCAAGAACCAATAATGTTGGAAACATGGGAAAAAATTTGGGTTAGAAATGTTAAATTTACATAGCGCAGAATTTAAGGGAAAATTTTTATAAGATGTTTTATAGATGGCATTTAGATCCTAAGAAATTATCATGTATGTATCCAGATATGCAAGCGAAATGTTGGAGATGTAATTGTGATGATGCTACATATTTTCATGTATGGTGGACTTGTAAGAAAATTAAGTCTTTCTGGATAAGAATCTGGTGGATTATGCAGAATGTTCTGAAGAAGAAGATAAAGTTCCTACCGCAATTTTTCCTTTTGGGAATAACAACGGACTGTACAGTGATTGAGACTAAGTTGATTTTGAACTTAATAACAGCAGCACGACTGTTGATTGGACAATATTGGAAGAAAAAAGAATTACCCACAATAGAAGAATGGATATTGAAAGTTTCCAATTTGGCTGAGATGGCTAAAATCTCAGCCTTCTTGAAAGACAGTACTCAAGAAAAATATTTAAATGAATGGAAGAACTGGATTGATTATATTCAAAATAGATATCAGATTAAGAAATTTCGGATTGCTTTTGAATGAAGGATGTTATTTTGATTTTAATGGAAGAAGTCAGGTTATGTGAGAGAAAGATTATAATTGTGTTAGATTTTAAAAATTTAATGTATGACTGTTTTGTTTAAGGAACTATACCTTGTGTTTGCTCCGGGAAGTCCGGGGGGGGGGAGGGGGGTTTAGGAGGGAGGGGGGGAGGGGGAAAAATTCAATTGTTGTAAAACTTTTTTAATAAAAAAAAACAAAAAAACAAAAACCTGCAGCCAAGGCTACTCAATATGTTTATTTATTTATTTACCTACAATAGTTATATATTGTCCCAATATAAATGGACTCTTGGAAGGCTACAAGAAATCAAAAGAGGTGTACTAAAACACTCACAAAGACACACACACACACATGCATGCATGTATACGTATATGTATATATGTAGGTCCTTGGTTAACAAATATGTATGTATGTATATACACATACATACTGTTCTGTTTCCCCCTCTCACCACTCCCAAAAAAAAGTCAGTCAAAGGCTTTCTCCCAGTTTATTTACACTTGGCTGGATTCCTTCTGGCACAGAGATGTTCTGGAAACGTCTCCCCACATGCCTGCCAAAATCCCTGGAGATAACAGAAAATTATAGATAAAGCACGATTCACTCACAAACAGATTCTCCTATCCATGAAACAGTTTGCCCACGCAAATTCATTGCTTTGTCCAAGACAAAAAGCCAGGAACCTCCGCCTCCTGCTTTATAGCCCCTGTGGGTGTCACTCTGTGACTCATCATTCTCTGACCCTGTCCCAACGCCTCCTCTGCTGCGCACGCCGGTCATGTCTGTTCAGTCTCGCATCAAGCCAAGATTGTTCTTGGGGCGTTGCCAAATCAGAAGAAGGCCCAGGGGAATCAGGCCTTGCCAGCCCCTCCTCCTCCTCCTGGGTCGGTGCCAGGGAGGGAGAGGGCGCAGGGGAAGCAGGCCTTGCCAGCTCCTCCTCCTCACTCTCTGAATCCTCCTCCTCCAGGAGTCCGAGTCCGGGAACCTGAGTCACAACACATACACACCTACATAAAATGAACATCAACAGTCAAAAATGTATCCAAACCAATTCAATTCAAATCAATTCAAATTAAATTCAGGTATTTATTGTCAGTACACAACATATGTACAATGAGATTTGTTGAGCTCCCCCAGTGCAACCCCCATAACACAATACAACTCACAGCGAAGACAGAAAATCCCTAACCCAATAAATCATATTAACAAAACACCCAGTCCTATTGCACCAGTGTGAACATGTTACACATTGCGCCGGCCCTGCAGTCCATCATACTACGTAGTTATGATGTTACTTCTCATTCAAGAGTCTGACAGCCCACAGATAAAAACTGTTGTTCAGCCTGTTTGTGAGGCTGGCTATACTTCTATATCTCCTTCCCAATGGTAGATTAAATTAAACCATTGTTTAATTTAGCTAAGGAACAAACACTCACCAGAACAATGTTGCTTGGACTTATTTTTCAAATACCTGTAGAGGAGGAGCCATTCAAACTTGAAGGAGGGGAGTGTTGCATACAGTGGGGGCTATAACCAAAGGCAAATTCCAATCATACTTGTCCAATAAGTAGACAAGAATTCTATTCCATTCTGTAACTGAGAAAGCCCGTCGCTGTCCCATATTCCAGGAATCACACAATAAACGGGGTGGGGGAGACCAAATCAAAACCAAGAAGCAAATTTCAGCATAATCCTTTAATTAAAATATGAAAGATGGAGTCCAATAGAAGCAAATACTTATAGCTGAGCATTGAAAAGTGGAGTCCTTGGTGCTCTCTGAGTTTTGTTGTTTTCTTATAGATGCTTCATTATCCAACTAGGTAACATCTTCGGTGTTGAAAGTGGTTTGTTCTCTATTTATGTATAGTCTGTTTATATATAGTGGCTTTTGCCCTATCAGTGTTGATGGAAGTGTGGTTTCTTCTTGGTCATATCTAGATTAACAGGTAAGCAACAGCTTAATCAAGGAACTACCAAGAACAACACTCTTTGCAGGAAAGACAGGACAAGCCATTGCATATAAACAGACAGTAAACCCCACTCCTTTCTATCACTGAAGATGTTACCTAGTTGGGAAATGAAATGTCTGCAAGAACACAACACCAGAGAACACCAAAGATTCCACAGATAAAGAATCCCTGCTTCTCCAAAGGTCCACTTTTTGTGCTTACGGAGTGAACAGAAAAGAACAAGCACATTCATGCTTGGAGGATTATACTGATAGTAAAATTCAAAATAAGATGTGGAAACTGGGCATATCAGAAAGTGGAGAAGAGGAGAATCTATAATAAACAATTGGCGGCTATATAATTGTTCACGCAAAGTGTGGAGAAATTTAGAAGTACCTAGTTAAAAGATCAAACAAATATTATTCTGCTAAGTAGTTCTGGGTTTCCCCACTCTATGATTAAAAATGCGTTTGATTAAGCAAGTCAGAATAATAACAAATATAACTCCAAAGCCTATATGAACACTGAAAAAGAAACAAAAAAGAAAGTTGCCACTACTGAATTAAAGTCAATGTAGAATAAAGATAAAAATGCAGATAAAAAAAAATTAAAATAATGAGATATCAAGCAGATATTAGTTATATACCACCAGCACTATAAAAATAATCTTTGTGGACAGAAAATAGAGTTTAATGAACTGCTAATGTCAGTATAAAGAAAAAACTCAACGAATAAGTTTATAGAAGTATTCACAAAATAAAGATTGGATTAGACTGAAACAGAACAGAACAGAACTACCATCAGTAGTAAAAGAGAAGAGAATAGAGCAGGGGTGTCAAACTCGCAGCCTGGATGCGTCACATGCTGGCCCCGCCCCCACCTGGTTTAGGAAAGGGGGAAAAAGTCCCAATATGTCATGTGATACCGCCATGATGCTGCGAGTTTGACACCCTGGGTGTTGTGTCTTGTCCGCTCTCACCGCAGCCGGGGTCTGCTTATCTGCTCCCGAACATGGAGGAATGTATGCCTCCCGGCCCCAGTCCTGGCTCCATGCCCAGACAAGCTGCAGAGGAGGGGGCACCTCCCGGTCCCAGCCCTGGCTCCATGCCCAAGCAGGCTGCAGAGGAGGGAGCATCCCCCGGCCCCAGCCCTGGCTCCATGCCCAGGCAAACGGAGCAGCTAGACCCCTCCCCCTCCTCCACAGCATGTGAGCCTGAGGAAAGTTTACTTCCAACAGCTGCTGATTGGAATGACCCTCGCATCAGAAGACTGGATAGGCAGAGGCAACAGAAGGAAGGGAGGGGCAGGCCTTAATGAGTGCTGAGTCATGGAGCCACACCCCATGGCCTATATAAAGGATCTGCTTTCTGGCAGCCTCTGAGTCAGGCAAAGTCGAACTTATCTTGCTGAAGTCACTTACTGGTCTCCTGCCTGCTCTGAGGACTTTGCTAGGGCTTTGGGCAGAGCTGCAGAGGCAAGCCTGATTCGGATTTCCCTGACCCGGCCGTCAGCGGAGGAGTGGGACACGACACTGGGATAGAGCATCACATTACCAGTAGTATTAATTTACTAATAACAGACATAGTACAGTATGTCCTCAACTTTCAACAGTTTGTTTAGTGACCATTTCAAGTTACAACGGCACTGAAAAAAATGACTTATGACTGTTTTTCACATTTACAACCTTTGTAGCAGCCCCATGGTCATGTGATCAAAATTCAGATGTTTGGCAACTGGTTCATACTTATGACCATTGTGTGTCCCAAGGTCATGTAATCAACCTTTTGAAACCTTTTGATAAGCAAAATCAATGGGGAAGCCAGATTCACTTAACAACTTATCAACTGCAGCGATTCACTTAACAACTATGGCTAGAAATGTCATTAAAATGGGGCAAAACTCACTCAACAAATGTCTCACTTAACAATATAAATTTTTTAAAGGCTCAATTGTGGTCGTAAGTTGAGGGCTACCTGTAAGGGTTGATGAACAAGCAAGGACGAAACCAAACCAAGAACATATTTCTCAATCAGACTAAAAAGTGAATGAAGAAGTGTGATCAAAGCAGGGTTAAAATCCAGCAGGTTCTGACAGGTTCTGGAGAACTGATAGCGGAAATTTTGAGTAGTTTAGAGAACTGGCAAATACCACCTCTGGCTGGCCCCAGAGTGGGGTGGGAATGGGGATTTTGCAGTATCCTTCCCCTGCCACACCCTGCAAGCCATGGCCACCAAGCCACACCATGGCCACCAAGCCATGGCCACAGAACTGGTAGTAAAAACATTTGGATTTCACCACTGGATCAAAGCCATAAAAGTTAATAGTGGACCTCAGACTGAACAGATCATTGTACATTTTGAAAGATCTACAATGCATTTGGAGAAAGCAGAAATAGATGAAGGCAAAAAATAAGCTTATCAAGGACAGCAAAAGTAAGCAATGAGAGCTGTCCCGAAGGAGACTACTAGTTTCTCAAGACCAATTGATTTCTCTTCCCACAAATTCCACATCTATCCATGACCAGAATTTCTATTGTAGGGGAATCTTCCAAACTGATGCATATTTTTGATGCTGTGGGAATTGGTAGAGAGGAAATTTACTGCATTTCTTGCTGTTGTTTGTGTTATGAAATGATACACCAGATGCAATACAATGAGTTTATAAAACTTAATATGAAACGAAAGAAAATAAATGGAGCAGTAGCTGACACAGTGTAATAATAATAATTAACATTTGAATGGCACTTAAGAGAGCAAAGAACACTTCACATTCATTAACTCGTAATCTTACAGCAGGCTTAAAGGTAAGTCAATACTATTATCCCCATATTGCTGCTGGGGGACTGAAGCTGAGAGAGAGGCACTTCTCAAGACTATTTATCAAGGAAGGTACACAGCAAAAGTGGGATTTCTTTAAGGTAAATTGGAAAATATGAATTATACAGAAATATGTTTAATAAAGTACAACATAGTGGAGCAGGGTAGGAAATCAAGAAAAGTAACTGAGCAAGTCAAGCTAAATATGTAGTCAATAAAATGCAACCATTTGTGAAAGAATAATAGAATTATAGGGTTGGAATGGGCCTTGGAAGTCATTTAATCCAATTCCGTGCTAAAGGCAGGAGTCTTCATGCCATCTCAGATAAATGGTTGTCCTTTTTTTTTCTTAAGAAAACTTCCAATGGTGGAATACAATGCCGGGAAGCAAGCTATTCCACTCTTTAATAGTTCTCAATATCAGTTAATTCAACATTATTTCAAGGTTGGCTCTCCTTCTGATTCCAGTTTCCACCCATTCCTTCTTGTTCTACCTTCAGATGTTACGGATACTAAATCATCTCCCTCTTGGTGACCCTTCGAGTACTGGAAGACTACTATCATGTCTCCATTTAGTCTTCTCTTCATTAAGCTAAAAATGAAGAATAATTAGCCATTATTCATTGGATTTAACCTCCAGACCTCTTATTTTCTTTGTTGCTCTTTTCTGCAAATGTCAGGCCCAGTCCAAGAATGACATAGAACATTACACCTTAAAGGCAGAATCTTGCCAGACTAAATCTTTACTACTATCACCCTGATGAATATACCCTGAGAATTTTCTAGAGTGTCCCCATCTGTCCCTATCCGGCTCCAACTTGTGTTGCTTCTTTTCTCTTCACTCCTTGGAATGTGATCCCTCCTTCCTGGGAAATTGCCATTTCACTTTAGTGCATCCAGTCTTTTTAGTGCAGGGGTCAGCAACCTGCAGCTCTGGAGCCACATGTGGCTCTTTCACCCCTCTGCTGCGGCTCCCTGTCACTCAAAATATGAGTCAGAACCACCAATGTGTGACATCCGCCAGCACATAATTTATTGAGCTTTTCAACCCCCGGTAGGCCAATCACGGATAAATCCAAGAAAAGAAAAGATTCGGAAAAAAACAGAACATTTAATTCAACTACATATGCTAGTTTTGTGGCAGCTCAAGAAATAGGCTCAGGAAGGGTTTTGTGGCTCCCGGTGTTTTCTTTTCTGTGGGAAACTGGTCCAAATGGATATTTGAGTGTTTAAGGTTGCAGACCCCTGTTCTAGTGCCTCAACATTCTATGTAGTGACCAGAAATGTAACCCAATAAATATTGGGATGCAGCCTCTTCAACCTAATATTCTTCAGCAGTACAACACTATCTAATCCAATACAGGATCAAGTCATCAAGACTTTATATTCAAACAGCTTAGTGCTGTTAAGCTCCATTTTGCTTTGTCAAACATCAACCTCCAAGGTTGAAATTATTATATTCTGTGGGTTCCGTAATAATTGAGGCTCCACATATGTTCACACACAACGTTTATTTTTAACTCACAGAGACCAGCAACAACCAAGAACCGCGCGCCTGCTTTGACAGCCCTTTTATACTCGGCTGTCAAAGCGGGAGCCAATCAGAACAGAACAAGAAACCATCTCCACCACTAGGGGCCGCCACTGCCGGTGCAGGACATAACACTTCTTTCCCCCTAGCTTGCGCAATCGTAATCCTGGAGATACGCTGGGCGCCGCTTGATTCGGCTGGACTTTCGTGGCTCCGTTGTAGCCATGGTCACTGGCTGGCCCAACTCCTCAGCCTCTTTTGTGGGGGACTTCTCCGGCCCGGGGACCCCTAGCCCCTCCACCGGCAGAGCAGACAGGGCTTCCTCTCGGTTATCAGATACAGGGGCTGGGCATCTTATTCCCTTGGAGCTTAGCTCCTCTGCCCAGGATGATTGGGTTGGGCTACCTCCTGGCTCTTCCTGAGTCCCCGACCTGACGCCGGGCCCTGAGCTGGTCACAATGTCTGCGCCACTCTCTACCCTCACCCAACTCGACCCTGTATGAGCACGGGCTGGTGATTCCCACAATCTTTCCTGGGAACCATAGGGGGTGGCCGCTGTAATTCCGGGCGTACACCACCTCCCCCAAATCAAATTTCCTGTTTGCCCCCATGGAGTCCAATGGCTGACTAGGTGAGTATTGGGGGTGCAATCTATCAAGTGTGGTCCTCAAATGCCTGCCCATGAGTAACTCTGCCGGGCTCTTATTCGTGGGCACAGCGTGGAATGCTGCCCCAGGAGGTACTAATCCAACCTCTCCTGCCAGCCCCCTGGGCCCGACCTGGCCAATGCCTCTTTCACTCACCGAACTGCTCGTTCTGCCCGGCCATTACTGGCCGGATGAAATGGGGAAATGAGAGCATGGCGTATTTCTAGGCCCGCTAAGAACAACTCAAACTGGGCGGACGTTAGCTGTGGCCCATTGTCCAAGACCACAAGGTCGGGCAACCCATGGGTTACAAACAACCGTCACAAAGTTCTAATGACGGCTTCTGAAGTGGTGGAATGCATTAGTGCGATTTCCACCCACTTCGAGAAAGCATCGACGACCACTAAGAATACTTGCCCCTGGTACGGCCCCGCAAAATCTATATGGATGCGGGACCAAGGACCCTAGGCTCCTCCCACTCTCTAGGGGGAGACTTAGGCGGCAGCGGTCTTGTCTCCTGACACCGGTGACAGGCCGACACACAGGCCTCTATGTCTCTATCTAGTCCTGGCCACCACAGGTAGCTCCTACCCAGGGCCTTCATCCTAACAATGCCCGGGTGACCCCGGTGAAGTGTCCCTAGAATGGACTGTCGGAGGGGGGGCGGAACTACAACCCTATGCCCCCAGAGGAGGCAACCCCGTTGGGTAGAGAGCTCGTGCTGCCTTCGCTTATAAGGCTGCAATTCAGGGCTGACAGGACCCTGGGGCCATCCACAGAGAACCCAATCAAGAACTTTTGAGATGACTCTGTCCAAGCCAGACATTCTAGCAATGTCACAAGCAGTAACGGGAAAGAAGGAACCGTCAATCAGAAAAACATGGGACACTGGAGCCGGGTCTTCCACCTTGGTCATCAATGGGCAACGGCTCAGCGCGTCAGCATGGCCCAAATGTTTCCCAGGCCTATAGACCAGGGAATAGGAATAAGCCGCCAGGAACACCGACCATCTGATCATTCTTGGTGATAGTAATTGCGGAGTCTGTCTGTCCCCGGCCAAAAGCCCCAACAGCAGCTTGTGATCGGTAACAAGTTCAAACGGGCGACCGTAGAGATAGTCATGGAACCGCTTGAACCCCGCAACCAACGCCAATGCTTCTTTATCCAACTGTGAGTAGTTGCATTCCGCGGCGGCCAAGGTTCGAGAAAAGAATGCAATCGGGGCTTCCGACCCGTTGGGCAGCCGATGACTCAACACAGCGTCAACCCCATACTGAGATGCATCGCAGGAGAGGACAAGCGGCAGGTTTTCGTTGAACTGTGTAAGAACTGCGTTAGATTATTTTTCTAAATATAAGGACATTTGAGGCTTCAGCTAACTGATACCCACTACCATTTGAAAAACAATCACAAAATCCTTCTCTTTCATTGAGAACCTCTTGAACAAAAGTTGAGAATTAAACACTCCAATTTTACCTTGGACGAAGAACTGTATGCGATGGTAAAAAATGCACCCATACATTTATCTGCTCTTTAATTATCCTGGTATGTACAATAAAAATAGGGGATGGTTTGCCATCAATTGTTGAAGGAAAAAAATTGTACCTGTAATAATGAATGCCATGTTGTTGTTTTTTCAATAATAAGTTCAATATCTCACATAACACACGTAGCTGATGGCCTCACTTTTTTCTTTCTCCTTTTGTCCTTATATAACCTTGGAAAAGTTTAGTGAAATAGAGAGATAAGATTGCCTGCCATTGATCCTCACTTTAACTACAGCTACATTTTAGTACATTTACCGATGTACAAAATTATACTGTAAAAAGCTGCCCTTGGCACTAATTTATTATTAGCCCTTGGCATTAATTTATTATTGAAGTATAAACACTTGGTTTCACTCTAAATTAGAGGATTGAATTTAAATTCAAATTAAATATACTTTCTATGCTATTAATTAAAGCTATGATGAATCATTTCTGAGTTATTCTGAAAAGTTGTATTATGGCTGTTCATACTTATCATGCAAGTTATCGGTATTTTACTTGAGGCTGTCAGACACTATGATATAGGTGCAGTTAGAAAAACCATTGATTTACTCAATTGACTTGATGTGTGACTTCAGGTAAGTTATTTCACTTTTCTGGGTCAAGGTTTGCTCATTGCAAATGATGAGTGTAATGATGCTCTAACTATTACTGCCTCTGAAGAGGCCAAGTTAATTAATTTATAAGAGCTTTATAACTTTAAGATGAAAGGTACAAGAGTACATCGCTGCAAAGGTTTATACTGTACTCATGTGAACTCAAATCCTCTTTTAACTAGAAACTTTTATTTTCTCTTGTTCTCAGCCAAACTGGGTAGATCAGATCAGGAAATAAACTCCATAGGAAAGCTAAAACTATTTTTATTGACATTGGCTATAATAACAAAGAGTTACAAGTCTGGTTGTCCTGCTCTTCTTCCTCCCCTTCTTCTTCCCACTTCCTCCTCCTCCTCCTCCTCCTCCTCCTCCTCCTCCTCCTCCTCCTCCTCCTCCTCCCTACTTCACCCACTTCCACATATTATCTTGTTAGTCTGGATTTAAAAACAGTTTCAGCCCCTTTTGCCTAGGGTACCATTTTCTGTATATTTCCATCAAAGTTCTTTTTTCTTATTTTCTAGGTCCTCGATGGTGAACCTATGGTACGCGTGCCACAGGTGGCACACGGAGCCATATCTGTGGGCATGCGAGCGATGCCCTAGCTCAGCTCCAGTATTCATGCGCGTGCCGGACAGCTGATTTTTGGACCTTCCGGGCCCACAGAAAGTGGGGAAACGGGCTGTTTTGGCCTCTGGAGGGCCTCTGGGGGGGTGGGGAAGGACGTTTTTGCCCTTCCCAGGCTCCTGGAAAGCCTCTGGAGCTTGGGGAGAGCAAAAAATGGACCTACCGGGCCCACCGTGCCATCACATGCCAAAAGCGGTGGGAGCATGGGGCGGGGCATTGAATTATCGGTGTGGGCACATACGCGCATGACCCCCCATGCTCCCCATGCTTTTGGCATGCAATGGCAAAAAGGTTAGTCATCACTGCTCTAGGTGAATTATTTAAGTTACCTTCGTTATAAAGTCAAGTCAAAATTCTTGACTTTGCAGCAAGTATTCTTATTATTTCTCAGATATTTCCTGGACTGAAATGGATCAGCCTTGATTAAAATCTCTCTATAAAGATATCTCTCTATGAAGATAATAATTGCCAGTTGCAGCTTGCACAGTGTCTATAAAATTAGCATTTACTTTGGCTGATATAGGATTTATTTTAAATTTTCAGATGTGTCACTGCAGGAGTTCAGAGGAAGAAATAAATTAAAGTTAATACAACCAGCCACTCACATGACATTGCTAACTAGTGACATTTTGTTCAGAAGCACTAAATTGAACAATTTTGTCACCAGTATGAATTAGTTCTTAACACCATATTTGATGACATTTTATCTTACACAATAAAAGATATATATTGACCACATATGTGACATCACAACTAAGGCTAACAAATCATACATATGTAATAACAGGTATCCACATATAGACTATTTTATATTATTTTTTCATCGTGCATGAATTAGAATAGAATAGAATAGAATAGAATTTTTTATTGGCCAAGTGTGATTGGACACACAAGGAATTTGTCTTGATTCATATGTTCTTTGTGTTCATCAAGAATCATAAGGTACAACACTTAATGATAGTCATAGGGTACAAATAAGCAATCAGGAAACAATATCAATATAAATTGTAAGGATAAATTTTAAGGAAAGCAATAAAGTTACAATCATACAGTCGTAAGTGGAAGGAGATGGGTGATAGGAATGATGAGAAGATCAACCCCAGCTTAGTTGAAAATTACAGACCAATCTCTCTATGCTGCGTTACCTGTAAAGTTATGGAATCCATCATCAACCAATACATTACCCTCCACCTAGAAACAAACAAAGCATCTCCGGACCCCTCCACAATTGGATAACAGCGTTCCTGTCAAACAGACAACAAGTGGTCAAAATAGGCAGTGCCCTATCAAATCCTGTTCCTGTCAATAGCGGCGTTCCCCAAGGCAGCGTTCTTGGACCAACACTCTTCATATTATACATTAATGATCTCTGTGACCATATTAAAAGTAATTGTGTTCTCTTTGCTGACGATGTCAAACTATTTAACACTACCATTAATATAGCTACCCTTCAAAAAGACCTTGACTTTGTGTCAGAATGGTCTAAAACCTGGCAACTCCAAATCTCAACCAGCAAATGCTCTGTCTTACACATTGGAAAAAAGAATCCAAACACTAAATACAAACTTGATGGACATTACCTCACAGATGACCCCCACCCAGTCAAAGACCTTGGAGTCTTCATATCCAATGACCTAAGTGCCAAAGCCCACTGCAACTACATTGCAAAAAAGGCATTAAGAGTTGTAAACCTAATCTTACGTAGCTTCTTCTCCAGAAACACTACACTACTAACCACAGCTTACAAAACATTTGCTAGACCAATTTTTGAATACAGCTCGCCTGTCTGGAACCCATACCACATTTCAGACATCAATACAATTGAACGTTTCCAGAAATATTTTACAAGAGTTCTCCACTCCTCTGAATACAACAAAATACCTTATGCCACCAGACTTGAAATCTTGGGTTTAGAAAATTTAGAACTCCACCGCCTTCAACATGACCTGTGCTTAACTCATAGAATCATCTATTGCAATGTCCTTCCTGTTCAGCTTCAGTCACAACAATACAAGAGCAAACAATAGATTTAAACTTAATGTTAACCACTTCAATCTTGATTGCAGAAAATATGACTTCAGAAACAGAGTGATTAATACTTGGAACACACTACCTGACTCTGTGGTCTCTTTCCAAAATCCCCAAAGCTTTAACCAAAAACTGTCTACTATTGACCTCACCCCATTCCTAAGAGGTCTATAAGGGGTGTGCATAAGAGCACAAACGTGCCTACTGTTCCTGTCTTACTGTTTCCTTTCATTATATCCAATTTATATAGTTATTACATGCTTATACTCATATATATGCTTATATGTTATATAGTTGCTTTATGCTTATTCTTATGTATGCCGTTATGACAAATAAATAAATAAAAATAAATAAATTAATAGTAGTGCAGATTACTATAAACAATAATTGAAACAAACTATAAACAAACTATAAACAATGATTGAAACAAACTGTTCCGTCTACTGCTCAAGTTTGGACGCCTGAGTCAATGTCAGATGGCTCACAAAGAGACTAAGAATCTAAAATACAGTGCAAAGACATCCACAGGATCTGACCTTTGTCAAAATAATTAAAGCAGTATTCCCTATTGCAAAATAAGCTCTGCCCATTCCATATGTATATGCAAAGTCATAACACACCTGCAAAATAGAGAAAGCAGGACTGTGATGTGAGGAGAGGAGGAGGAGGAATGCAAATATTCATGGTTTACTAAAAAGAAATTCTCAGCCTATCATGCAAATAGACTAGGGGAAAAAGCAAATCCTTTAAAAGGATCCTCAGGTTAATAAATTCAGTAATAAAGCAGGGTTGGAGACTCCTATTCCTTATTAATTGGTTTTAATAAGATTTATTAGTATTAAACAGACAACACCATGTTTATATGGATATTAAATATGTTGTTCTTTCTATTTCTATTTAATAATAATAATAATAATAATAATAATAATAATAATAATAATAATAATAATAATAATAATAATAATAATAATAATAATAATAATAATAATAATAATAATTATTTTATAAGATACATCAACAAATTGCAGCTTCCTGCAATAACATCAGAGAAACTGCAAAAAACTGCCCTACTTGGAACATCATACATCTTGGTTGATACCTAGGATGCTGGCAGCAATCTATATCAACTATTAGCACCAGTCAATGGTATTTGTGATGCATTTTTGAATGTCCAGTTGATTGATTTTCATGTTTAATGAATAAAGTATATAATAATAAAAGATTTCTTAATATTTTACTATTGCATTTAGAACAGTATAGATTTTTTTTGTTTTGTTTAATTCTGTTGGATTGAAAACCTACATATTTTACTTTGACAGCTGCAGTGTTTTATCATCAGCTATTCTTAGAGCATAAAACATTTTCTTCTCGCTGTTGTCCGTTCTTAAGAGGAGTTATTAAATTGACAGCTGCTGGAATTCAAATGCCAACTTCATTTCATGGCTTCATATTTTCTTTTGTCTGAAAGACATAAAGCTGACAGCCTTAACTAGGTTCCTGGTTCATACTTAAGGGGAAACTATGATAAACTCCAGTTTCCTTGCTTTTTTTCCACTTTCTACTATGATCCTGTTAATGCCTACAGTGGTACCTTTACCACTTTGCTAAAATTATTCCCAATGTGCTATAAAATATTTTCATAGTTTTTTTTAAAAAAAACCCTCTTGTAACAAGTAACAAATTTAGAATAGAATAGAATAGAATAGAATAGAATGTCGTGCCTTTGCGCCTCTGACCCGGCGCAGGTCCCAACCGCCCTTGGTTCTCCGAGGAGCTGAGAGGGATGAAACGCCGGAGAAGACGCCTAGAGAGTTCCTGGAGGTCAGCCGCTCGAAGCTGATCGACACTAGTGAAGTCCTATACTAGGACTTACCTAGTGGCATTGAGGGAAGCGAGGCGAGCTACGCCTCCCTCATTGCATCGGCAGATAACCGCCCAGCCGCCCTGTTTCGGGTGACTCGCTCCCTCCTACACCAGGGGGAGCGGGACGACCCGTTGCAGGGACGTGCTGAGGAGTTTAACGGTTATCTATACGATAAAATCGTTCAGCTTCGGGATGGTCTGGACCAAGATTGCGGTGATGCGGGTGAGATGCTCGAGGGCGGTCTTGGTGACATTGTTTGGGATGAGTTTGACCCTGTGGCTCCCGAGGACATGGACAGGTTGTTGGGTAGGTTGAATGCCACCACGTGTTTACTGGACCCGTGCCCCTCTTGGCTGGTGCTGGCCACCCGAGAGGTGACACGAGGCTGGCTCCAGGCGATTACGACCGCTTCTTTGGTGGAGGGTGTCTTCCCGCCTGCCTTGAAAGAGGCGGTGGTGAGGCCCCTCCTTAAGAAGCCGTCCCTGGACCCGGCTGTTTTAGGTAATTATCGTCCGGTCTCCAACCTTCGCTTCGCGGCGAAGGTTGTAGAGAGTATGGTGGCATATCAATTTCCTTGCACCTGGTTGAAACTGTCTATCTAGACCCGCTCCAGTCCGGTTTTCGCCCGGCTACAGCACGGAGACGGCTTTGGTCGCGTTGGTGGATGATCTCTGGAGGGCCAGGGATAGGGGTTGCTCCTCTGCCCTGGTCCTATTAGACCTCTCAGCGGCTTTCGATACCATCGACCATGGTATCCTGCTGCGCCGGTTGGAGGGATTGGGAGTGGAGGCACCGCTTATCGGTGGTTCTCCTCCTATCTCTCCGACCGGTCGCAGTCGGTGTTGACGGGGGCAGAGGTCGGCCCCGAGGCGCCTCACTTGTGGGTGCCGCAGGGGTCGATCCTCTCGCCTCCTGTTCAACATCTACATGAAGCCGCTGGGTGAGATCATCAGTGGTTTCGTGTGAAGTACCAGCTGTATGCGGATGACACCCAGCTGTATTTTTCACACCGGACCACCCCAACGAAGCTTTCAAGTGCTGTCCCGGTGCCTGGAGGCCGACGGGTCTGGATGGGGAGAAATAGGCTCAAGCTCAATCCTCCAAGACAGAGTGGCTGTGGATGCCGGCATCCCGCACAGTCAGCTAAATCCGTGGCTGACCATCGGTGGCGAGTCATTGGCCCCGATGGAAAGGGTCCGCAACTTAGGCGTCCTCCTGGATGAACGGCTGTCTCTAGAAGATCATTTGACGGCCGCCTCCAGGAGAGCGTTCTACCAGGTTCGCCTGGTACGCCAGTTGCGCCTTTCTGGACCGGGATGCCCTATGCACGGTCACCACGCACTCGTGACGCCGCGCCTGGATTACTGCAATGCTCTCTACATGGGGCTCCCTTGAAGGGCATCCGGAGGCTGCAGTTAGTCCAGAATGCGGCTGCGCTGGTGATAGATGGAGCCCCGTGGCTCCCGTGATAACACCCATCCTGCGAGGCTGCACTGGCTACCTGTGGCTTTCGGGTGCGCTTCAAGGTGCTGGTGACCACCTTTAAAGCGCCCATGGCATTGGGCCGGGTTACCTACGGGACCGCCTACTGCTACCGAATATCTCTCACCGACCGTGCGCCTCACAGAGAGGGTCTCCTCAGGGTGCCGTCAGCGGCAATGTCGCCTGGCGACGCCCAGGAAGGGCCTTCTGTGGGGCCCCCACCCTCTGGAATGAACTACCCCGGTCTTCGCCAGCTGGACCTCCGGACCTTCCGCTGGCTTAAAACACATTTATTTAATTGTGCAGGGCTGAGCTAAATTTTAAATTTTAAATTACTGGTTTTTAAATTGGCTTTTATTTTATATTTTTAATTTTAAATTAATAGGCGTTTAGAATAAGTTTTTTAACTGTTTTTATATTTCTTACATTGTATTTATGTGTTTTAAATGCCTGTACACCGCCCTGAGTCCTTCGGGAGATAGGGCGGTATATAAATTTGATAAATAAATAAATAAATAAAATAAACAATGATTGAAACAAACTGTTCCGTCTACTGCTCAAGTTTGGACGCCTGAGTCAATGTCAGATGGCTCACAAAGAGACTAAGAATCTAAAATACAGTGCAAAGACATCCACAGGATCTGACCTTTGTCAAAATAATTAAAGCAGTATTCCCTATTGCAAAATAAGATCTGCCCATTCCATATGTATATGCAAAGTCATAACACACCTGCAAAATAGAGAAAGCAGGACTGTGATGTGAGGAGAGGAGGAGGAGGAATGCAAATATTCATGGTTTACTAAAAAGAAATTTTCAGCCTATCATGCAAATAGACTAGGGGAAAAAGCAAATCCTTTAAAAGGATCCTCAGGTTAATAAATTCAGTAATAAAGCAGGGTTGGAGACTCCTATTCCTTATTAATTGGTTTTAATAAGATTTATTAGTATTAAACAGACAACACCATGTTTATATGGATATTAAATATGTTGTTCTTTCTATTTCTATTTAATAATAATAATAATAATAATAATAATAATAATAATAATAATAATAATAATAATAATAATAATTTTATAAGATACATCAACAAATTGCAGCTTCCTGCAATAACATCAGAGAAACTGCAAAAAACTGCCCTACTTGGAACATCATACATCTTGGTTGATACCTAGGATGCTGGCAGCAATCTATATCAACTATTAGCACCAGTCAATGGTATTTGTGATGCATTTTTGAATGTCCAGTTGATTGATTTTCATGTTTAATGAATAAAGTATATAATAATAAAAGATTTCTTAATATTTTACTATTGCATTTAGAACAGTATAGATTTTTTTTGTTTTGTTTAATTCTGTTGGATTGAAAAACTACATATTTTACTTTGACAGCTGCAGTGTTTTATCATCAGCTATTCTTAGAGCATAAAACATTTTCTTCTCGCTGTTGTCCGTTCTTAAGAGGAGTTATTAAATTGACAGCTGCTGGAATTCAAATGCCAACTTCATTTCATGGCTTCATATTTTCTTTTGTCTGAAAGACATAAAGCTGACAGCCTTAACTAGGTTCCTGGTTCATACTTAAGGGGAAACTATGATAAACTCCAGTTTCCTTGCTTTTTTTCCACTTTCTACTATGATCCTGTTAATGCCTACAGTGGTACCTTTACCACTTTGCTAAAATTATTCTCAATGTGCTATAAAATATTTTCATAGTTTTTTTTTAAAAAAACCCTCTTGTAACAAGTAACAAATTTAGAATAGAATAGAATAGAATAGAATAGAATTTTTATTGGCCAAGTGTGATTGGACACACAAGGAATTTGTCTTGGTGCATATGCTCTCAGTGTACATAAAAGAAAAGATACCTTCATCAAATTATAACACTTACAACCCGGGGTGAAATCTAAAAATTTTATCTACCGGTTCTGTGGGTGTGGCTTAATTGGTGGGCGTGGCTTGGTGGTCAGGCGGCTTGGTGGGCGTGGCCAATAACAATAAATAATAAAAATAATAAGCAAAGTATAAAAAAACAATAAGAGGTACCAAAAAACAACTTTCACACTTTACACACACACAACACAAGTGACTCACACACAATGTAAAAGCAGCTGCACTTCACATAGCTACAAAAAGCTCAAAAACCAACTTTCACACTTTATACACACACAACACAACACAACACAACACAACTGACTCACACACAATGTAAAAGCAGCTGCACTTCTCACTTCACATAGCCACAAAAAGCTCAAAAACCAACTTTCACACTTTACACACACACACCTAACACACACACACACACACACACTACAGCTTTCTGAGATTTTGTGTGTTTGTGTAGTTAGAGTGAAACACTACAGAAACACACCAAATCTCAGAAAGCTGCACAAATATTTTATTTTATTTTATTGTGGACTTCAAATCCCAGAGTTCCTCAGCTAGCAAAGCCAGCCAGTTGATCACCGAGGAAATAGATTAGCTGAGCGATTGATGCTGTCTGGCTGAAAATGAAACTGCTTTCGGGCTGTAGCCATGCATTCCTCAGTAATCAGGTAAGTGCCTTAGAATCTCTACTCTTACTTGTAGAAAACATGTTTTCTACAAGTAAGAGTACAAGTAAGGTTCTGCTGTATTTTACTTTTAAAGGCCTGTTTCAGCTGAAGCAAAACCGGCTTTTAAAAGTAAAAATAAAAACCTCTGCAGATGGTGCGGCTCAGCAGAGGCAGGGTGGGCGGGGCCAGGGATTTTTGCTACCGGTCCTCTGAACCAGCAGCCACCATCGCTACCGGATCGCATGATCCCCTCCGATCCGGGAGCATTTCACCCCTGCTTACAACACTTAATGATAGTCATAGGCTACAAATAAGCAATCAGGAAACAGTATCAGTGTAAATCGTAAGGATACAAGCAGCAAAGTTATAGTCATAAGTGGAAGGAGATGGGTGATGGGAACGATGAGAAGATTAATAGTAGTGCAGATTTAGTAAATAGTTTGACAGTGTTGAGGGAATTATTTGTTTAGCAGAGTGATGGCGTTCGGGAAAAAACCGTTCTTGTGTCTAGTTGTTCTGGTGTGCAGTGCTCTATAGCGTCGTTTTGAGGGTAGGAGTTGAAACAGTTTATGTCCAGGATGCGAGGGGTCTGTAAATATTTTCACAGCTCTCTTTTTGATTCGTGCAGTATACAAGTCCTCAATGGAAGGCAGGTTGGTAGCAATTGTTTCTTCTGCAGTTTTAATTATCCTCTGAAATCTGTGTCTGTCTTGTTGGGTTGCAGAACCAAACCAGACAGTTATAGAGGTACAGATGACAAACTCAATAATTCCTCTGTAGAACTGGATCAGCAGCTCCTTGGGCAGTTTGAGCTTTCTGAGTTGGCACAGAAAGAACATTCTTTGTTCATATAGGATTTGATAGGGTAGATGGTCTTACTGAAAAATTATTTGGTTAGATCATGGCTTCTGATAAGCTTAAAAGTCAAACTACAGTTGGATACTATAAAATACCCCAATGGCTTAGAGCCAATTTCTGCTTTAATTTACCATCTCTTCAGGTAGTGTAATTCTGGTTTTTTACTACATCATATTTAACAAACTAAGTACAGTTGTCAAACCATGGGTTAACTGAAAAAAAATACATTTTATTGCTTGCCAATCAGAAAATATAATTTGCCAAAATACATTCAGTATCCTTAGCCATGTTTTGCCTTAATATTTAATAGTAATTCTGATGGACAATGCAATTTGAAAAATATCTGATTATAGGTCTGCAATCTGTTCCATGATTTTAATTTAATTTCCTAGTATTATGCAACCTAGGAGTCGCAGTAAAGTTGGTACAGGCAAGAAAGATTAAAGTTGTTAAACTAAATAACTAAATTTCAAGATATAGGGAACAATAACTGAAAGCAAGACTGTCCTTCTATGAATTCCATGTTATGATTTAAACTTTCTGAAGTTGGTCAAATAACAGGAGTTGGGGGACTGAATGAAGGGAAAAGAAAAAAAGGCAAAGAATTAGCTCAGAAGCATATAAAAGCTGCATGTTTAAGGATATCAATGTGTGACCAAAACAAAAATATGGAATGAAATCATTTGATAGACAAGAACTTCTAGTATATTGAGTTATATTCTTTGATAACCAAGTCTGAAGTAATTCAGTGATCAGAACTATAGATATTAAAGAAAATTGTGTATGTGTGTTAGATATTTGGGTCAAAATCCTATATTCACAAGTCAAAGACAGGCCAATTAAATTATGTAGGATGTATTTCTTAGCAGATACATCCACCTGGATTGCAAGTTGAATTTGCTTTCAAAGGTATGGAAACCTATGGAAATTTTTATTTTGCAAAGGAAAACAATTACCCACACTGGGTAATTTTTCTTTTGGAAATATCTAATGATGATTTTGATATCTAAAAAAAAAAGGCTTATTATTTCTGGTAAAGCTTAGTAGTTTTTAAATGCCTTCTTTGCAATGTTTAATTGTTAAGAGAAAGATAAGGGAAAGTAAGTGGAAAGGAGGATTGCACACTTATGTCCTTAGTATTTTTGCTAATTTCTCCTGTATCTTTGTTGATTAATAAGGAGAAGGTGAAGAATTAGAGATTAGTTTATAGAAAACGAGGTGAGGTATGGAATGAAGAGATATTTGGTTCTATTTAAAGAGACAATAAATTGTTAATGTTGAATATACTTGCTGGGGATAAAGGGGGAAGCTTATTCTTATATTTCTTTTTTCTTTTTTTTAGGGAGGTTTTGCACGTTTTAATTTTTTTTCTCTTTTATGCATTATTTTAATAGGCTTTTGTATTCTGTTATCTGTTTAATATAATCCTTAATAAAATTATATTAAAAAAGAAACAAGGGCCACTGTGCGTGAACAATTCTTTATACATATTTAAAGAGCCTTGCTGTACAAGAACTTGTACATTCATGCTTGAACTACTTCATTCTTATGTATTCTAACTGTATTATAAATTGAGTCCTTATATTCTTATATGCTTAAATAGCAGATAATTATACATCATGTTAGTACCCTAAGAGGGAAAACTGAGATAGATCAATTCTTTACACATTGTTAAATCCAGATTTATGAAAGCAAACATGATTAATATTCTGCCTTACAGCAAAAATATTGGATGTTATTACCCTGCTATTTCTAATTCAAAATCTGTCTCATGAGATACAAGTGGTTTATAATTGGAATGATGTACAATGGAATTATAATCTCAAAATAGCAATATTCTCTAATACCAGAAATCTTTGAGTTTTAAAAATCTGCCATGAAAGATTTTCTCCTCTAATTAAAAAAAAAAAGTTTTGACTGATATTGAGAAGTGGTAGAAACTTACCAGTATAAGTAAACCTAGAGGGTGTGACAGAAGTTTATTCTAATAAAAGTAATTATTTTACTGAAGGGTACAACTTTGTATATATGCTATAGTAGAACAATTAAGAAAACTATGTGCAAATCAACTGACTTTCTGTTTGTTAAGATCTTAATCAGTGTTTAGTCAGAGATGTTCCAAAAGTTGATTTTAAAGATGCTAAAAGAGCTTGCAATTTTGAAACTACCCCAAAGATTTGGTTAACCCTTAAATTGTAGGAAAGTCTACTGTACATTCAACAGAGGTAAGGTAAAGGTAAAGGTAAAGGTAAATGTTCCCCTCGCACATACGTGATGAAGCACGACCACGGACCAGAAGCCAGACCGCAGCTGCATCATTAGCCATTTCAAACCCCTCCAATCCATACATGCAGCAGACTGACACCCACCATGGAGATATAGCACGACCACGAATGCGAAGCCAAACAACAGCAATGCAGCTCACCAACTCAAATCCCCCTGCATCTCAGACCAACCTGAGCACAACCAGGCCCACCCCCCCAAACAGAACACACTCTCATCCAATCAGAGCACAGCCAAACCCCCAACCAATCAGAACACACCTCCACCCAATCGGAACACAGCCAAGCTCCCAACCAATCAGTTCAAACCCTAACTAGCAGTTAAACGGAAGAAACAGCTGCGAACACACATTTCTCCTAGAAACACGAAGCTGTAAACACCTAGCTTGAAGATGATGAATGGGATTTCGTCGAAACATCGCCAAGACACTTCCAATTTTACGCGGGAGAAAACCCGAATAACCAAAGACCTACATACAAACACCCGCGAAAACCTCAGAAAACAAATATATGTATGTATGTATGTATGTATATATGCATGCTGTGGAGAGTGGAAGTTCTTGAGATACTAGGTTGGGAAAGGCATCTGCAGCTGAGAACCCAGCTGAATCAAGAAGGATCTGAAAGACAAATGATCAGAGGAAACTGCCAGTGGAAAAAGACTGCAATATTTGGAAATCAGAGACTGGACATCAGTGAGGACAGTTTGAGAAAGATGATGGAATTCTAAAGCACACACACACACACACACACACAAACACACACAAAAGAGTTGTTTTCTTTTCTGTTCTTTCTCTAGGTCAAAAACAAGCCTGAGCAATGAAAGTATTGTAACTATTTAAGGCAGGGAACATATCAAAGTAGAGATAGCAATCACTTGTATAAATCAGAAGGAAAAGAAGAAAGATAGTTTAGCCAAGTCCTTACGGAAAAAATATGTACAGATATCCTTGTGCAGCTTCTTAAACTAAGGCAACTCTATGTATTATCAATAAACACAACTTATTTACCAAAAAAAGCACTATAACTAAAAAACAAAACAAAAAACCACCACACTGAAATTTAGAGAACACCATGTGCTTAACTAGAAAGTTTTTTTTTCTCCTTTAGTTTCCTACTCTGCCATATTAAAAGGAATTAGGATAAAATTACTAATCAAAGAGATGGAGCAGGAAGTTGAATCACATACTGCACTAAGCAAAGATTTGTTTAAAATAATTTCTGGCTCCAGAAAATCTGCTGAAATATAAACCATGACTTCCAAATTCTAAGAATGGACACGTTATGGAGTAATAGGTTATGTGAACAACTTATTAATGTTAGCAGAGGTAAATGGATGCATTCACATAATCTCTCACCTAAATACATAATAGCACTATCGAAGATTAACTTGTAATAGACTTAATGAAAAGAATGTTTTGTCTCTGCAAAGGATATTACCCAAAGCGTCTGATTTTATTATCAGTATAAAACACTTCTCAGGTTAATTTACTACCCTAATTTTTCCAAACTTTATGGAAGTTTGCACTAATATTTGGGGAAAAAATATTCATTTGGAACATTGTAATTTATACATATAGAATTGAATCATGTGCTATATTGCTCTTTGCATTTTAAATTATCTGGATTTAGAGATTGAGAGAATACCAGTTTGGTGTACATATAGTCTTGTTTAGCAATCAATTATGACAACCAGCATTGTCATTAAGTGAAGTGGTTACTAAGTGAAACCGTGACTGTGATCTTATGATCTTACTTCAGCTTTTCTCTGCTTTACATATCTCGAAGATCACATATCTGAGAATTGATTATAAAGTTACTTCTTCACCATTGTCATAACTCCAAACAATAATACAGTTGCAAAAAGAAGGACTATCTGTAGTGGCACCTGGCCAGAATCCCAGAGACTGTGAGTTCTAGTCCTGATTCAAGTACAAAACCAGCTGGATGACCCTGGAATGCGTATTTCTGAATTAAAGTCACTTTTGTGAGAGGCTTTTTGTCAAAGATTTTTTAAGTGTCCAAAAAATTGAAATCATTCTTGTACACATACTTATTGAAATCATCAAAAATGTCTAGAAAGTTTGTAAAATACGATGTATCATTGAAAGCATACATTGATTCTTTTTCAGAAAAGCTTATTCTTCAACTTGTAATTATTTTCTCATTAATAACACTTTTTACCATTTTACCCATAACAGATGTTGTACCATCTGGCCTATAATTTCCTGGATCTCTGTTGATTCCCCCCTTCCCCCCTATTTTTAATGGTTATATCTCGGTCCTCAGAGGCATTATTTTTATCAAAAACTCAAAATAGTCAGATTCTTGAATTCCTCCCCCAATAAAAAAATATTTATAACACAACACAATATAACAAACACAAAACACATACCATATATTCCCTTATTACAACTGTTTTGTAGCGGTAATATTTTAATATTTACATTTTCTCCCATTTCCCCTTATAATATTTATATCCTTCTTGTCCCATTATCCCTTAATACTCTATAATTTCTCTCACTCATAATATTAAATTTATACATTTTACACACTATCTTACAAACATTTTGCACTTATGATTTCTCCCTTCATTATTGTTCACTATTTCTAATCTCTAGCCAATTGTACCATTTATCCCATATTGCACAATATTCTGTGTCTTCTTTTTCTATAATTTCCTTCATTTTACTGCTATTGATCTAAGTTTATCTTATTCCTCTCCTGAAAAAGCTAGCTCATACATGAATATCTGCCCTATGAACACAAAATATTAATCCAGATTCTTTGCAGTTTCCCTATTTTGTTAGCACACTTTTAAAAACATTGTCAATTGGCCAGACACTCCTGTGATTAGTTTCCTATTTTCAATATATTGCATTTATTTTATTGTATTGCATAACATCTGTCAATTATAAAAGGCTATGCTGTTTGGATCTGGATATATACTACACAATATATTCTGACATGCATGATTCTTGGGAAGTGCTCAATGCATATGAAGGTCAATACCAGCTAAAGAACTGGCAGGTGTGACTTCATATTGTTGTGAACAACTAATAATAATTATAATAATAATTTATTAAACATGTATATACACTACCCAACTCTCAATAACTCTTGGCAGCTCTGGAGATTGCCCACTTGTGCTCTTCATGAGTAAACTGCAGGGAATGAAGTTTCTGCAACAAGCTCAAAAGTGGAGCAGTTAGGAGTTAAGGGATTCCACGAAACTCAGAGCTTCAAAGTAACTTATTGACACAAAGTTCTTAAGAAATGTCCCCTTCACTTTTGGAAATTATTCATTATTAATGACTTTTCCACTATTAAAAACCTCTTGATCCACAAGTTTTATAAGATGCACTGATTGACATTCCTTTAATCCTTAAAAAAAGTTTTAAAGATAAATTTAAGGACATTAAAATTACTTTATAGTTTCATTTCTATATCCACCGTATGCATTTCTTTTTACAAATATTAAAATCAAGTAAGTAGGAACCAGAAGCTCTATATTTAATCTCTGATTTCTTTGATTTCCTTTATTACTGGGAACATAGGCTTATAATACAGTTTCAGTTGATTGAATAGGAAATTATATTGATATATTGACCATCAATTGTGTTGTAAATGTTGTACCTTGATGAACGTATCTTTTCTTTTATGTACACTGAGAGCATATGCACCAAGACAAATTCCTTGTGTGTCCAATCACACTTGGCCAATAAAATTCTATTCTATTCTAATTCTATTCTATTTTAAATTCTGTTCACATTAAGCAAACGTACATATATTTCCCCCTAAGAATGGGAAAATTGAATACAGAGGTTTCAAAATTAAATTCAATGCCCCTTCATTCCGTAATTTCATGGATATAAAAACTAAACAGGACTTTCAATGTGTTCATAATATACCTGTCCTATGATGTTTTATATAGTCCTTTCTATAATATTTTTTGGAATTTCTTATATGTAATACACAATAAAATTTAGCCGGTTAAAACAACAAAATATAAAAACTGAAAAGTTGCTTATGCAGGAAGGTACTTGTGTGATATATGGTACACCAAATTAAACATGATGTCTTCTCAGCAACCACATTGCCAGTCGTCAGCCTGTTAGATATCACCATACCAAATTTCCCAAGAGTTTTGATGCTGGCATGCTGGAATGCCCTGCAAAGTGTTTGTCACTCTAATTTAGGAGTCATTGAAACAACATCCCACAGGTTTCTTCCCTGTCAATTTTGTTGGAATCTGCAAGTCAAATGTATTTTATTAGCTCAATAACCAGGCCATGCTGACTCCTTTTACCTCAGTTCTCTTTCATATGATCAGATTGATGTTCTCTCTTATGGTGTTGCCAGGTTCTGTTTAATTGCCAACAAGATTAATAGTTTATGATAAAATTTGCCAAGTTAAGTAATAACTATAAATGTTAACCGTCCTGTTTGTCTGTTTCTAGCTATAATATATGATGGTTTCATATGAAAACTTAATCCTAATAATCACAATATTCAAAATGGCTTACTTGGAATAATAATATTTTACCTGAACTAGTCATGTTCAATTCATCTTTCTCTATTTCATTTTGTTTCATTTATCTTATAACCTTATTTTATTTTTATGTTTCATAGAAATATTTTACTTTCCTTATTTATTGGGTGATTTATGTGAATTTAAAAACAAAACAAGCCTACACAGAGAAATTAAATACATTCAGTCTGAGATAAAATATAGGTCTCCACATGTATTTATAGAAACCCTGGAAAATAGAATTTACTGTTGCCAAGAAAACGGCATGAATGTGCTCATGTAGTCACCTGGAGTCAAGGTGTTTATTACTTTTTAATACAAGAACAAGAACTCCTTTATCACATAAACAGCAATGGCAGAATGAGGACATTCTCCACAGAGCCTTTGCTGAGTAGGAAGAGAGAAAGGGAAAGAGATTCTGCATTAGTCTGATTAGAAATAGAGAAGCTGTTAAACCAGAGTGCAAAACAACAGTGCCAAATCTGTCTTGAGTTAACCCTTTGAATTCTAGTGTATAACTTGCCTTTAGGTCATGGCTGACTACAATTACATAAAAAAGCAATAAAAACTATTAGGAAATAGTAGGATTTATAAATAGCACAGAGTTACATAAAAACCATCTAACATCATAAATATAACACTTGAGAAAAGTTGGTAATTGATTGGAAGTTATCTTCTTTTCAACTCTTTACACAATTACTTACTGTGGTTATAAATGTACTAGAAACAGCCTAAAAATTGTCCTCATCCTTAACTCCTTGTCCTTTCTTTGTTTACAGTCTTTGAATTTTAGACTGATATTTTAAATAATGAGCTCATTCCTGAACTACATTTTCCATAAGGATACTCTATCTAGTCCTTTCTGAGTTGTTCAAAAGTGCAAAGTAAAAAATCTCTATCATTTTAAAATGCATTTTTTCACTGATTACCATGAAACTTCACACTGATTGAAAAAGATACGCTCAAGTTTAGGTTTTCAAATGTCATACAAATGTCATACATAATTTTACCACCAGTTCGCTGCGCACCGAAAATGTGAGCAGGCACAGCTTGTACGCATGTGCATGGCTAAGAAAATGTGGCTAAATAAGACAGCATCGCGCCGGGGCAGGTTGGCTCAAACCGGTCCAAACCCGCTGAATACCACCTCTGATACACACACACATATATATCGCTATATAAACTTAAAGTATATAAATTAAACATTTTTCTTATTGAACATGAATTGACTTAAGCTGAAAATTATTTTTCTTCATATACGTAGCCACATTACTTACAGGCTATTTTAAAAGCAGGACTCTCATATGTTTTTCTTTGTTCATAAAAAGCTGCCCTAGTGTCTACAACTTAATACTTTATGTGAGGGATCTCCAACCTTGTTCCCTTTAAGACATGTGGACTTCAATTCCCAGAGTCCCTCAGCCAGCAAAGCTGGCTGAGGAACTCTGGGAGTTGAAGTCCACAAGTCTTAAAGGGAACAAGGTTGGAGACCCCTGCTTTATGTAAAAGATGTGTAAAATATTTCACACCTGAAACAGCAGCTTCATGGTTGAAACCGGCTGTTCCAATCTCACTGGAGATGTTTTGACATTATTTCAAGTGTCATGGAAGGGTTCCAAGCTCAAAATGGCTTTTCTAGTACTCAGTGGAACCAGAACAACTTGTTTTGAACTTGAAATATTTTACACACCTCTTCTTTCCTTCGGTACTTTGTAGTGTTAACAGTTGACAATGAAATGGACCCCTGAGGAAAGAAAGACTTGCCAAGGTTTTAGTGCAATCAAACAATTACACTCAAATTGAACCCAGTGGGCATCTGGATTTTGAAACACTTTATCCCAACCTCTAGCTGAGCCTAAAAGCTTTGTTCAAATACAAGGTTGGATATGTGGTGAACTAAATCCATCTTTTCCTATAAGTGATGGCAATTTGTTTAACTGAAAATTTCAGCAGAATCTCATGTTAAAAATAAAAATAAACCACTTATATAAAGTAATCTTTCTTCCAAGACAAGCTTGACTTCTGGTAATTTTATGAGTGCAACCCAGCAGGAAAATTGTGTTGATCAGAATGGCTAATAACTTGGAGGTATAGAGAATTATAGAATATTTTTATTATTTTTTTGGAAAGAAAATATTGATGTGGTTTGCCATGGATTTCTCCTGGGATATTTTATTAGTATCCATCCTATAGCCTGGGAATTTCCTGGAAATCTCTCTTAGTAACTGAGTTACTAAGCAAATCTAAACTCACTATGTTTTTGAGATACTATCAGGTTACCATCAGATTACATTTTGTTGTTAGTTGCAAGGTCGTGTCCGACCCATCATGACCACATGGACAACTTTCCTCCAGGCCTTCCTGTCCTCTACCATCCCCCGGAGACCATTTAAACTCACACCGACTGTTTCAGTGACTCCATCCAGCCATTTCATTCTCTGCCGTCCCCTTCCTCTTTTGCCCTCAATCGTTCCCAGCATTAGGCTCTTCTCCAATGAGTCCTTCCTTCTCATGGCCAAAATATTTCAGTTTCATCTTGAGGATCTGGCCTTCTAAAGAGCAGTCAGGGTTGATCTCCTTTAGGACTGACTGGTTTAATTGCCTTGCAGTCTAAGGGACTCGCAGGAGTCTTCTCCAGCACCATATTCAAAGGCCTCAATTCTTTGACGTTCAGCCTTCCTTATGGTGATTACATTTTATTAAAAAAAGAAAAATAATACTTTGGAGTAAATATCGGAAAACCTATTTTGGGAGATTTGTTAATTTTAATCACATGGATAACATTTCCAAATATCCAAAGTAACTCAGAATAACTCCTACATCCACAAGCTGGATGTAATTTGTTCCCAAATATATTTATGTTAATTGAGAAAATGTACTAGCAATTGTTATAACAAAATAAATCAATCTGGTCATCCCCCAAACCCTACAAGGTCCTGAAAGTCAGTATTTTTATAAAAATCCAATGACAATCAAGTCTGTTTCTACTAAGTGCAAGAAAGAAAGCAGAAATAGCCAAAGGCAATGGAAATGTGTTTCTCAGAGTGCCTCAATTAATTTCTTTTGAGGGAATATTAGTTGATAAAGGCAGGAGCTGTGAAAAACCCTCTGAGGAGTTCCTTTCTTTGGCGTTAAATATAAAGTATAAATATGGAAGCAATGATCATTCTGTTTTGTGGTTCCTGATAGCCCCCATAAGTTCCATCATGATTGGAATGGCTTGGAAGCAGCATGGGGTTTTCTGGTCTTGGGAGGGAAGCATGGGTCATGAAAACAGATTCATGCCCGACAGATACTTTTTCTGGCATAGGAGGCAATCTTTTACTTAGGATTTTTCTGCACTATGAAGGCAGAAACCTCTTTCTTGCTATGCTTTGAAAATGAGATTATTTTTTCAATTTACGAAGGCTATCATGGTTCCCAGGCAACTGATTGTCAGGGCCATTTGCTTTCTGACAGCAAATAAACTGTAAGTAACATAGTAATGTTACTATGGTTATAGACCAGGTTAGGTCAGGTTATAGACCCATGAGTCTTCTTCTAACCACCTCCCCTGACAGAATGGGACAAGTTGCCACAGCCAACTTTCTGTGTCTAATTCGTCAGAGCCAACTCGTGGCGGCCAACTCGCTGCAGGACTACTTGGCATGTCCAAGTCACTATGGGACAACTTGCTGCAGAACAATTTAACAATTCAATTTAATTTATTATATATATATATATATATAATATATATAAACTAGACACAAGAACAGTTTTTTCCCGAAGCCCATCACTCTGCTAAACAAATAATTCCATCAACACTGTCAGACTATTTACTGAATCTGCACTACTATTAATCGTTTCATAGTTCCCATCGCCAATCTCTTTCCACTTATGACTGTATGACTATAACTTGTTGCTGGCAATCCTTATGATTTATATTGATATATTGATCATCAATTGTGTTGTAAATTTTGTAACTTGATGAACGTATCTTTTCTTTTATGTACACTGAGAGCATATGCACCAAGACAAATTCCTTGTGTGTCCAATCACACTTGGCCAATAAAATTCTTTTCTTTTCTTTTCTTTTCTTTTCTTTTCTTTTCTTTTCTATTCTATTCTATTCTATTCTATTCTATTCTATTCTATTCTATATTCATTTTTGTTATTCACATTTCATTCTGTCCCTCCTTTTGCATCCTTTTTTTAATGATTCTATTCTACCACTTCTTTGGTATTAGTGTAATTCTTGTCTCGCAGTGAGTTGTCCCACAGCGAGTTGGCCACAATGAATTGTCATAGACACCCTCCCTGAAGCGATTGGCAGTTTTTCCTACTCCTATGCATGCCAGTTCTCCAATTCCATTGTGTGAATTCTCTGATCATGGTGGGTTCAGATAACTGACAGCTAAAACCTACTTATCCTACCCTCCATTGCAAGAAAAATATAGGGCAATGTATTTTTTCTCTCTGACTTTTTTTTTTTTTTTGGCTATGGGTGGCAAATGAAATTTAGGGAGAAAAGTGGGAGAGAATTCCTCCTTTAGTATGAATCCTTTGATTCCACAGGATGAACACACAATGTGATAGGAAAAGGAACAGGAGAAATCACCCAGGTCTTGTGCTGCTGGCAACAGGACCCAACAGAGGCCCCTATTCTGTCTTTCTCCTCTGCAATCTCTCATGCAGATAAAACCTCTATTCAGTTTCATAGCAGAGACAGAGTGCAGGTTGAAAATATAGTCAGCATTTCTTCAAGTGGCTTACTTTATGCAGACCAGACAGGGCGATGACACTTTTCTGTGGCCTTATTAAAGAGCTGTTAGTTTTATTTTATTTTTATTTATTTGTCAAACACAACAATATATATTTTCTTTTATGTACACTGAGAGCATATGCACCAAGAGAAATTCCTTGTGTGTCCAATCACACTTGGCCAATAAAAAATTCTATTCTATTCTATTCTATATAAGTATAAGCATGAAATAACCATACGAATTGGATATAACCAAAGGGAACATTAGGATAGAAACGGTAGGCACGCTGATGCTCTTATGCATGCCCCTTACAGACCTCTTAGGAATGGGGTGAGTCTTAATTTTGTTTGTCAAATTTTATGATGCTGGTAAATTTTCTGATTGCAGTTAAACTTTCACAAGGCTAAAGTTGTGATTTTTACAAAGGGAGACATGGATCACGGGTTGTTGTTTTTTGGTAGACAAATCATGCACACCAAAGTAGTTCAAGTATTTTCAGCTTTGCTTTTATTATACTGGACAAAGACATCCCATTTAGGCTATGTATCTCTAATAGCACATATAAACATGATGTCAATTCAGTCCTGTTACCAGTTTAAAATTGGCTAGTTTATTCCTGCAATCCCTGAAAATATTTGAAGCAAAACTATAGCATGTATTATATGGTGCTCAACTGGTTTCAATGGTGGGTTTCAAATTTTTTTACTACCGGTTCGGTGGGTATGGCTTGGTGGGTGTGGTTTGGTGGGCGTGGCAGGGGGAGGATACTGCAAAATCTCCATTGCATCCCCAATCCAGGGGAAGGATACTGCAAAATCCCCATTTCCTCCCTATCAGCTGGGACTTGGGAGGCAGAGAATAGATGGGGGCAGGGCCAGTCAAAATTTTTACTACCAGTTCTCTGAACTATTCAAAATTTCCGATATCAGTTCTCCAGAACTGGTCAGAATCTGCTGAAACCCACCTCTGACTGGTTCCATATATAAATATGAGTTCAGCAGAAATGCTACAATCAAATTTTCTTTGGGCAATTTTATAATACAAAATAGCCAAATAGTACAAATTTAAGACTGGAGATTGGGTTTGAAAAACAAAACCAATTCCTCTTGTACTACAACTTCAATTTTGAGAGCAGCTTTTTGTAATTTTGGAAATAATCTTGAATAAAGGAGATGTGAGATGCTTTACTTATTTATTATTTGATTCTCATCTCAATACTGCATATAAGATAGCTAGATTCAATTTAATAGAGATGCATGCTTGACATGGTTGCTGTAGTTACCATTATGAATGCTGTGGTTTTTACTTTTACATATTGAACTTTATTATTATATATGGGTCAGTGACCTTGTAGAAAAATATGAAGATAGTGTTGCATAAGGAATTCAACCCTTTTATGGAAACACTGACAGGAGGACATTTGAAAAAAAAAATCAAGATTTTCCCACTTGATACTTTTGGTATAAAAGAGGAGAGTTGAGAGCCTCTGTTGGTCTTTCAAGATTCTTTTATTATACCCTGAATAGTAAAGTAAAGTTTTAAGATTACATATCTCTACATAAATGAAAATTATATTTTCAATATGGTGGAATATGCCAATAAAAGAGAAAATACATTTCACTTTTGCATTATAATGACATGTCATATAAAATTACTGTGATCATTCCAAAGTGGTCTTCAGTGGCAAATATATATATAGTTGCAATTGCTCAGCTTAGAAATTAGCTTATGGAACAGCACAAATGTCCTCCTGATTTCAAGTTGCCCATGAAATGCTTTTAAGGGAAATAATGGAAAAAATCAAGAAAACTTTTGTTGATGAGAAAGGCTAATAACTTTGAAGTATAGAGAATTACAGAATATTACAGGGATGGCTGAAGGATTCAATACCTCTAAACTTAATATAGAGTGTACGTCACATTTATTGTATGTTAAAGGGATTTAGAAATACACAGTTTGAAGGGGAAGAATATTTTCCTTTCTTTCCTGTACCCTTTCCCGAAATGGTTTTCCTCTGATGGGGCTTAAGAAGTGTGTCTTCTCTGTGGCTGACCTGCTCCTTTGTGCAGTCTCCTAGATTTTGGAGGTTTTCTATATTTTTAGCCTTCTCGAAAGTCATGAAGGCCTAGGCAAATGAGCAATGTCATCGTGTCACCGTAGTAAATGTGACTCTGTTCTTGTGGATCTATTATTTTATCTCTATATTTTTACTGGCTCTCATAATGAGGTACCTAGAATTAATGTGTATAAAGAAGGCCACATGTAAGTCTCATAAATACATAAACACATAATTTCAGTTCACATTTTGGTGACCGTTTAAAAATTGCAGATTAATTCACGAACAGGAAGCAATATTCTTTTGTCTGAGGATACTCAAAATTGATTTAGCCCAGTGATTATCCAATCTCACTAGCACTTCTTAATTAAGAGTTACCCTGTGGCATTTGTTGTCCTAACATCTTAACCTCAGGAGTTCTGCCTGCAATATAGGCCAGTGATATTATCTTCACATTCTGGATCAAAAAGAGTAAAGTTGAACCTGACTGAATACTAATCAGGATATTATGGTGAAATTAATTTTATAGGCAAAACCTACTGATTGTGTATCACCTAAAATTATAGTTTGCCCCTTTGCTGCGCATACTCTTCAGAACCACCTGGGATTCTTTTCATGGCAGAGATGGGAGATATGCTACTGACAGTACAGCTGGAGATCAATTTTATCTGTTTTTGCCCTTCTTTGTAACAGAACAAAAGGCTTCAGATGTTAATTTTCATTTCTTTCTTTTTTTCCCCCAACTTGTCTTTTCCCCAATCTTCTCTGTAAACTCTTTAAAGGGCTTTCAGCAGCAAAATAAAACTTTGCCTTGTCTGCCTGTTTCTATCAAGCACGTTTGTGATGGTGTGCAATCCCTGATGTTATGCATTGCTAACAACACAGGTCTCTCTTGGCATTGTGCTATTAACTAAGTGTTAGTTTTGGACTCCTGGAATTCCCAAAGCAGCAGATTTCCAAGCACAATTCATTCTCACATGTTCTTTACAACTCCTTCGCTGTTCACATTTCACCTGTGCCATCTGTGCTACCATGAGCTTTGTCTTTCTCTGCATTTAATCTTCAAAATGCCTGTGTGATGATAGATGAATAATGAATGAATCCTGAATAAATGTTTCCTAGACAACACTGAGAAAAAAATCTTGGGATAAAACTATATTTTCCCCCATCTTGATTTCATTTTACAGTTTGCAGCAAGCAATTTTTGAAAGGCTCATAGGGACTTGATCCTTCAAACAATTTACGACAGCACCCTATCGCAAGGGACAAACCTTTTTTGGAACAATTGTATCATGTTTTACATTTTAATGGAGGTTAAAAAACTTCATTAAACTACAAAATTGTACTTGAACATCTGGGGAGTTGTTTTTGTAAGCTTATATAAAGACATTAGACAGTACCCCAACTTATCTATATTTATTTGTAATTAAATCACTTGGCTTTGGTCTCCTGTTGTGGGCCTGATTTGCAAGACATACAAGACATACAATTGGTGGATATCATCTTCTGCCTTAACCGGTAGGCCTAAGGGACATTTGCCAAAGAAAACATAATAACGTAGCAAATAAAGCTAGAGCTTTATTAACAGAGCTTTAAAGCTCAATATATTCTGCCTACTTACACAATAACAGAGTTGGAAGGGACCTTGGAGGTCTTCTAGTCCAACCCTCTGCTTAGGCAGGAAACCCTACACCATTTCAGACAAATGGTTATCCAATATCTTCTTTAAAACTTCCAGTATTGGAGCATTCACCACTTCTGGAGGCAAGTTGTTCCACTGATTAATTGTTCTAACCGTCAGGAAATTTCTCCTTAGTTCTAGGTTGTTTCTCTCCTTGATCAGTTTCCACCCATTGCTTCTTGTCCTGCCCTCAGGTGCTTTGGAGAATAGCTTGACTCCCTCTTTTTTGTGGCAGCCCCTGAGATATTGGAATACTGCTATCATGTCACCCCTAGTCCTTCTTTTCACTAAACTAGACATACTGAGTTCCTGCAACCATTCTTCATATATTTTTGCCTCCAGTCCCCTAAATATCTGCACTCTGCACTGTCAGGTAATTTCTCCTTAGTTCTAAATTGGTTTTCATCTTGATTAGTTTCCATGCTCAATGCTATTTTTATTTCTTGGGGCCAAAGAAGCTCTGCTTTAGTCATTCTAAGTTATAGAATGACTATACCAGTATGGCAGTCAAATGGTATTAGCATAGTCCCAAATATGCTTTTTCAAGAGGCAACTGGATTTTGTTTTTCCTTGAAGTCAAGGAATCCAAGAAGCTTCTTTAGTTCTGACTGAATGGTGAGGAATGGAAGAATTTATATTCTTTGTAGCCATCAGTTGTTAGCACTCTACAAATTCTTCCATTCCACACCATTCAGTCAGAACTGAAGAACATTCTTGCATGTGAAGTAAAATGTCTTCAAGGAAAAACAAAGAAACTCCAGTTACCTCTTGAAAAAGCACCTTTGGACAATCATGACCTGGATGATTGAGAATCTCTATAAAGAGTTAGCACAGTTTATCATGATGGTTTGTAATGACTTCTTTACTCTTTAGAAATAAGCATTAATGGATGATTTATAGCAATAGCAATAGCACTTAGACTTATACAACTAATGAGGAATAGAATAAATTAACTTATGTTGTCTATTAGTTAGAGGAACAAGCTGAAACTCTAGGACAATAATGATTAGCTCAACATATTCTGCCTTCTTCTCAATGCTATGGTATGTTTATTTCTTGGGGCCAAAGAAGCAACAGGCCATACCAAAGCCAACTCAGTGATGCAAAAAAATGAGAAACTTGCTAACAGTTACAAAAGTTTATTTTCTGCTGTGCCAGGCTAAATAAAAGACATTTTGAAAATCCAGTTCATACTTGTGTTTTTACATAACGCTTCAGTCTAAAGAAAATACAGAAACCATGAAAGGAGCAGCAACAAAGTGGTTCTTTTGGCAAAATGCAAGTAACTTATCTTTTTCTCCTCTAACCCTTCCTTTTCCTTGCTGATTATATTCAAAGTGATTTTACATTGTACAGCAGACAAAGGACACATAAATTACAGTAAGAGAGGAAATGTGTTTTTAAATGTCCACAAAACTCCCCCTGCCTTTCACTATATTTCTAAACAGCAGGAGATATATTCTCTCCATGTTCTCTCACTGGCCTTTGAGGTCACTCCTGGAAATATTTTTCACACCTGCTCTGAAGATATTGGGTCTTCAGCCAGAAATATTTGAATGAATGAATGAATGAATGAATGAATGAATGAATGAATGAATGAATATGCCTGGGAAGTTTATTCATTATTCTGAGACTGAGACTGATTCTTCTACTTTTATTGCTGCTTTTCTGTAATAAGCAGTGAAACTTTATGTGCTGGTCTTCAGAAGCCACTGCCTACAATGATTATTTTGCAATATTCTCATTACAACTGTAAACTGCTTTGAGATTTCTATAGTTAGAGGCAATATACAAACAACCTTATTGATAGAAATGACTATAAAAAATCTTTTCCTTTTTCTCTTTCCAGCAACCGTTCTTTATATGATTGGTGATTCAATTGTAAAGGATGTAAATTTAGGAAAGGATATGGAGGTTTTGAAAGAGGTCAGGTGTCTGCCTGGTGCTACTGCCAGCAGAGACAAGAGGCGTATGCTTAAGATAGTCAAGAATGCCAGCAAGGATTGTGATGTTGATGCTATTATATATCTTGGCACAAATGATCTGTCCCAAGAGTATGTACTTTCTGTGCACAATGATTTCCAGAGCTTGGGTTATGAACTTAGTAGTATAGGTTGTAGGCTTATCTTTTCAGAGGTTTTACCAGTATATAAGGAACAAAAAGGTAAAGGCCAGCGTGTAGTGGAGTTTAATGTATGGCTAAAGGAGTGGTGTAAAAGGGAAGGCTTTGGTTTTATTAGTCATGATGTCTGCAACCGGTCTAATGAAAAACTGTACAAAAGAGATGGATTGCAGAAAGAAAGGGACTGAGTTACTTAGCAATACATTCACAGATTTTCTGGATAAACATTTAAACTGAACAGTGGGGACAGAGAATTAATTGATACAGAAAATTTCTGTCCCTGGCAATCCAAAATTAATAGCATTATCAGTGCATGTAACATAGATGTCTGTGTGGGTAAGATTATCAGCCCTGCTATCAAGCAAAATCAAGCATTTAATAGTGAGTGCCATACCATATGCACTAGTCAAACAGGTGGCAAGAAAGTAGGTGGAGTTAGGCACAACACAGGTTATGTCGACAGTAAACACAAGGTCAATCAAAATGGACTCAAATGTCTATACACCAATGCACCGAGTATGAGGAATAAACAGGGTGAATTAGAAATTCAAGTAAATGAGGGCAGATATGATATTGTTGCCATTACGGAAACTTGGTGGGATGAAACCGACAAATGGAACATACAGCTAGAGGGATATAAATTATTTAAAAGAAATAGACCAAATAAAAGAGAAGGTGGAGTTGCACTATATATAAGAAATAACTACATCTCTACAGAAATAGAGCACAACAATGATGAAAATTATCTTGAATGCATTTGGGTCAATATTAAAGGGGGGTGAAAATGATATCGCCATAGGTCTATACTATAGGCCACCCAACCAACAGAGGAAGTAGATGAACTTTTTGCTAGTCAGCTAACTAAGGTATGTAGGCAGCACATCACAGTAGTAATGGGGGATTTTAATTACCCTGACATCAACTGGGAGACAAACTCTGCATCAAGTGGAAGGTCCAACAGGTTTCTAACAAACCTAGCAGACAACTTCATTTCCCAAAAAGAGATGAAATGATAGAAGGTGTTTGAGCTACAGGAACCTTGGGGGCAAGTGATCATGCAATACTGGAATTCAACATTATGCAAACACAAGTAGTAGAACAAAGTCAAACTAGAGTCTTGGACTTTAAGAGAGCTAATTTCAATAAACTTAGAGAGAGCTTGAGAAGGATTCCATGGATGAGAATCCTCAAGGGGAAAAAAACTCAAGAAGCTTGGGAAATTTTGAAAAGTGAGATTATAAAAGCCCAGTCCAGCACAATACCAATGAAGAAGAAAAATAATAAATCTCAAAAGAAACCAGCTTGGATGCATAAAGAACTATCTGACAAATCGAAAGACAAAAAAGACAAATATAAAAAGTGGAAAGAGGGGCAAATAACTAAGGCAGAATATCAGCAAATAGCCCAAGCCTGTAAAGATGAAGTGAGGAAAGCTAAGGCTCACAATGAACAAAGGCTAGTGGCAAAAGTAAAAAATAACAAAAAAAGCTTCTTCCAACATGTTAAAAACAAGAAAATAGTCAAGGAAACAATTGGCCCATTGCTGGGAGAAAGTGGCAAGAAGGTGACAAGCAACAGGGAGAAAGCAGATCTACTTAACTCATATTTTGCATCTGTCTTTACACAAAAGGAAAAAACAATCCAATCTATCAAAAACAGCACCACAAAAAACAGATTAGGAACACAAGTTAAAATAGGGAAAAAAATGGTAAGTGAACACTTGTCTACCCTAGACGAGTTCAAATCACCAGGATTGGATGGATTACACCCCAAGGTTCTGAAGGAACTGGCAGATGAGATCTCAGAACCACTGAACTATATCTTTCAAAGATCCTGGAGCACACGGGAACTGCCAGAGGGCTGGAAAAGAGCTGATGCAGTTCCCATCTTCAAAAAAGGAAAAAAAAAAACAGATCCAGGAAACTACAGACCTATCAGCCTGACCTCAATACCAGGGAAGATTCTGGAAAAGATAATCAAGCAACTAATCACCGAACACCTAGAAGCAAACAAAGTAATAACCAAAAGCCAACATGTGTTTGTCAAAAACAGGTCATGCCAGACTAATTTTATTGCATTCTTTGACAAAGTGACAAAATTATTGGACCAGAGGAATGCTGTCGATATAATTTACTTGGACTTCAGCAAAGCATTTGATAAAGTAGACCATAACCTACTACTAGATAAAATAGAAAAATGTGGATTAGACAGTACCACCACCAGATGGATTTGTAACTGGCTGATTAACCGCACTCAACATGTAGTCCTCAACAGAACTACATCCACATGGAGGGAAGTATGCCCAAGGCTCTGTTTTAGACCCAGTACTCTTCAACATCTTCATCAATGACTTGGACGAGGGGATAGATGGGGAACTCATCAAATTTGCAGATGACACCAAGCTGGCAGGAATAGCCAACACTCCAGAAGATAGGCTCAAGATACAGAAAGATCTTGACAGACTAGAACATTGGGTGCTATCTAACAAAATTAAATTCAACAGTGAAAAAAGTAAGGTTCCACATTTAGGCCAAAAAAACAAAATGCACAGGTACCGTATATGTGGTACCTTGCTCAATAGTAGTAACTGTGAGAGGGATCTTGGAGTCCTAGTGGACAACCATTTAGATATGAGCCAGCAGTGTGCAGCAGTTGCCAAAAATGTCAACAGAGTTCTGGGCTGCATAAACAGAGGGATAGAATCAAGATCACGTGAAGTGTTAATACCTCTTTATAATGCCTTGGTAAGGCCACACTTGGAATATTACATTCAGTTTTGGTCGCCATGATGTAAAAAAGATGTCGAGACCCTAGAAAGAGTGCAGAGAAGAGCAATAAAGATGATTAGGGGACTGGAGGCTAAAACATATGAAGAACGGTTGCAGGAACTCGGTATGTCTAGTTTAATGAAAAGAAGGACTAGGGGAGACATGATAGCAGTGTTCCAATATCTCAGGGGTTGCCACAAAGAAGAGGGAGTCAAACTATTCTCCAAAGCACCTGAGGGTAGAACAAGAAGAAATGGGTGAAAACTAATCAAGGAGAGAAGCAACTTAGAACTAAGGAGAAATTTCCTGACAGTTAGAACAATCAATAAGTGGAACAACTTGCCTGCAGAAGTTGTGAATGCTCCAACACTGGAAATTTTTAAGAAAATGTTGGATAGCCATTTGTCTGAAATGGTGTAGGATTTCCTGCCTCGGCAGGGGGTTGGACTAGAAGACCTCCAAGGTCCCTTCCAACACAGTTATTATGTTATGTTATGTTATGTTTTATCCTCGAGTCCCCTAATTGGAGACCACACCTCTTAAAACGGCTGATATTGAGAAATTCTATTGATGTTTTCATTGGCCTTTTTCTCTGTCTTTTGTTTTGCTTCTACATCCAATCTTCTATTTTTTCCTTAATCCTGACACAAGCTTTCAGTCTTAATATTTTGATCCTTGTTTCTTGCTCCTAGGTCCTAAGGTGTTCTGCTATTCTTATTCTTTGATCATGACTATTATTCGTCCAATGATTGATCATTATAAGTTCCCATTTCACCTCAAATTGATATCTTTGACCCAGTTATGAAACTGTTGCTACCACATCAAATAGATAAAAGTTTTACACCTTTTCCCATCTTGCCTGATAGCATCAGCTTTTTATTCTATTTGAGAGACTTTTTGGAAACAAAAAAAGAAATATGTGTGTGTTTCAAATATATTTCCTTTGTGGATTTTTTTTTCCTTTTTAACCATAATGTGAAACAAGAGCTAATTGTCTTTTTCTAACAACACAAGTAACTTTCTTTTTTCAAATTTAAGAAATGATCTGACTTTCAGAAATAAACCGAGCTTTTCCAGAGGCTTCTTAGTGGCTTTCCTCCTTCTTTTCAACATAAATATCTTATCAAACCAAGAATAATTCATTCAGACTCAGTTTTCTAATGCAGTGTGTTATTCTTATCAGCATATCACCTTTGATACATTGAATCATTTAAGAGTGTTTTTTCAGATTAAATCAAGCTAAACAAAATTATTCTTGTAAATATAGCTAACTGTCTTGACTAACTTAGAATAGAAATTGATATGGTAATAATGGTGATAGTAGTAGTCACAATGTGCATAAATATAAGAAGATTCTGTTCAAATTCGTGCTTCAGAGCAGAAAGGGAAATATCTGTATCTATATATCAATATCTATCTATCTATCTATCTATCTATCTATCTATCTATCTATCTATCTATCTATCATCTATCTATCTATCTACCTACCTATCTATCTATCTATTGATCTATCTATATCTGATCTACTCCTGACTTGCATAGTCCAGGCTGTTTGCGTTTCCCAGTCACCTCCATTTATACACAGAGATGTCACATTTTATTTTACTCCCTAGAGAAGGAAAGAGAAGAATCATAGCCTTTTAATTACCATGTGTATGTGGGAATTTAGAGGCAAGCTGCCCTTTACTCAGCATTCATAATGATGCTATAGCTCGGGGCTTACAGAAATGATTTTTGAGATACTATGGAGACCAATGGATAATTCATAAATATAGTTGATAAATAGAAACTGGGCAAGTGACAAATGCTGGTAGGTCACAAAAGGTCAAACTGCTCAGTATATCTGGCCATTCAGATGCAGAATGAGGTTATTGGTACAAGCAATGAAACATGTATAATGCCATAAATCAACCTCTGTGAAAAAAACACCAGTTTATGAATGCCTTCTGTTCACAAAAGTTATTATTTGACTTCTGCCCTTATTTACTGCACAATACTGGTTCCAAACATTATTCTTTTAATATTAACTGAACATGGTTTTATTTGAAAAGAACATTATCCTGAAGAAAAGCACTTAAACATTTATTTATTTTTCTTATCCATAATAACTGTCTGTATTAACTAATGAAAAAGGAAATGAGTAATTATAACAGCAGTAATTAGCTAAACCTGATTTGCAAGTATGACCTTCCTTTTTTAGATGAATGGAAACTTGAGTCTATAACTACTTATTGTTGTTGTTGCTGTGAAACAGGAATTTATTGTCAGGACTGGTATTCAGAATTCAGAATTAAATAAATTGTTTAATTTGGGCTGGTGCTTAAGGCTCCAGGACAGAAAACAGAAGATTGTGAGTTTGGAGCAGACACACTCTCCCTCAGCTCACCTCATCGGGTTATTGTTGTGAGAAAAATAGGAAGAGGTGGGAGTATTTATACCTAATTCACCACTTGAATTAGATATAAATGAGTTACTTGAAGATAGATAGATAGACAGACAGACAGACACTGGATACATATCTGTAATGCTTTTATCTTATTTATGGTATAGTTGGCTACATTACTGCATGCATCACTACTAGGCAGAGCAAGTTAACAGGTGAAAATATTAAACACTTAAATTGGATGAATACCATTTGAACAATCACTCAATTGCTGTCAACGTAAGCTTGAGACAGCTCACATTTCAAGAGAGTGAACAGAAGTTGGTGTAAAGATGACTGTTTATACATTTTGATTTGATTATTTATACAAGCATTTTTTTATTACAATAGTTATTGTAACATTTAATAGAGATAGCAAAATATAGCACACAGATCCAATCTATGCTATTCTTTTTCTGAAGCTGCTGTATTCTCAATCTTCAAGACAAACAAATGATGAATAACCTGAGGGAAAACACCGTTCTCCATTCCCCCTTTTCTTTGGGATATTCACACACAAGGCAAATATATCCCAAATAAAGCCATTAAATATTTATATATATGTATTTTGATCTGAATATGAAATACACTCTGGAGTATATGTGAAAATACCTGGCAAGTACATATTTCCTCTAATGATCAGTATATTTAAGAAGGAGATTCAGATTAATTAGGATCACAATATAAGCATAAACAGCAGGGAATTATTATTAAAAGTCATCTAGACCACTTTCCATGGTTATTGTCTACAAACGCATGAGAAGAAGACTTAGTTTTATTTCAGTGAAATAATTCTTCATGGAATGGAATGGAATAGAATAGAGAATAGAATAGAGCTGGAAGGGACCTTGGAGGTCGTCTAGTCCATACCACTGCTCAAGCAGGAGATCCTATACCATTTCAGACAAGTGACTATCTAGACTCTTCTTAAAAACCTCCAGTGATGAAGCAAGCACCCACAATGTCTGAAAGCAAGTTGTTCCACTGGTTCATTGGCCTTGGTTTGTCCTTAATAACATTGTCAGAATTAAAACAGCACAACTGTAGGACCGAACTCAAGTGGAATGAATTCTATTGCCTAGAGAGGCTAGCTAACAAATCAGTTTCCCTCTCCCCTCATTCACAAACACACTCACACAAGCAAACACACACACAAATGTACTTCAAAAAGCAATTCAACTCTCTCCCTTTCTTTGGCAAGACATAGATTCCTACCTTGCAATGTCATGGACCAGGTTCTCCCATCTATCTTCAGCCTGATCCTTTGTGAGACATCAAAATCCCATCTGCTCCACAATCTATTTTTAGCCAACCCACCCTGGCACTTTTTACCAGTGAAACTTCCATGCTTTACACTGGCAAAGTTTTGCTTTTTATGTCTGACTCAACAGTCGTCACTATTCTCTTTCTCTCCTCAAAGACTCTCTTATTCTTCTGATGTTGTTTCTCACTCATGAGTGAGCTTTCTGTTTCTCTCTTAGCTTGAAACGTCAACTTCTTTTTCTAGGCTATCCACTTCCTTTTCTTCCTCCTTTGCCAAGCTATTGCTTCCACACCAATTTCTGCTTTTTTTCTTTCTACCTACATATTTATGGATGTCCCCTAGAGATACCTTATTTCCACAGCTTCATAGTTGTCATACCCTTTCCCAAACTCTCCAATTGGGAATTCTCTCTTAACTACTGAAGGCCACTGTCCTTCCTTTCTCTTCTGGGGGTCCTTGATTCTTTTTTAAAGGCTTCTCACCCTCTCAATGTAAGAGAATAGCTGTATCTTGGGATTGAAGTGTGGAATCCCTGGTTCTTTCAACTTGGTTATTTGCTTGCAAATGTTTCATTACCAAACACCAAGCACACTGATGATGTTACCTAGTTGGGTAATGAAACATCCACAACCAAACAACCAAGCTTATAAAACACCAAGGATTCCATAGTTGTTGTACTATCTTCCTCACAATCTATTTATACCTATTATTTCCTTATATTTCCATAATCTTGTTTCCTCTACTCCTAATTCTTTCTATTTATTATGCTGGATACCCACATTTCTAACATCTGAATTATTTTTTTAGCTCCTCGTGGCAAATCCCTGTCAGTTTGCAACAAATTTATCTATTTCTCCAACTCTCCAGGCTACATAATAATGTGTGGTTTTTGTTTCCTATAAAACTGTTTTGGTGAACCCTTTGCTTATCAACTGCATTTGTAATTTACAAAATTTTCCTGGATCAGTTATTTAGTCTTTGAAACATGCTAGTTCCAGAGAAAAGTACTTCAAAAAGTTCAGTAGCTTTTTCAATCAAGTCTCTAAAACAATGACAGCTCAATAAACAGTGATGAACAAAATTTTGCACCAACAACATTTATCAGATAAAATAAAGAAGCCAATGTCAATCATCTGCAATAGCAAAGTTTTTCAAAAGAAATCATTAGATGAATCAATACTAGCATTTCAGTAGTCCAACCGAGTTTGTGATACTTTGAATCAGGATATTTTTTTTTCATTATGTATAGATGAACTATCTTATCGTTTAAAGCAAAGTGCATTGTTGGCTCTTATTTTCTTCTCTGCATGAGTGTGCCTGTTTTTAAACTAAGAATGTGTCATCCAAGGAAATCATTTTTTCTCCAATTACCTTTTTATTTAGAGTTCTAAATTATCATTTGTACCAGCATTTTGTTCTTCCTAGGCCTAGTTCCAAGTGTAACTGAACTTTCTTAATATCTAGGTGTATGTATGTGTGTGTATATTACTATACTTTTCTTAATATATTAAGATATTCTGGAAAATCTTGTGTATGTGTATTACTATACTTTTCATAATATAATGTATTAAAATATTCTGGAAAATCTGTATGTATGTGTGTATTACTATACTTTTCTTAATATAATATATTAAGATATTCTGGAAAATCTCTCTCTCTCTGTGTATTACTATACTTTTCTTAATATAATAAAATATTTTGGAAAATCTGCCAATAAATTTAAAGCAACAACTCCCTTTTTGTAATAAAAAAAATCAAACTCTGAATACACTAGATTAGAACCCAGGAAACTGAATTTTAGTCCCCTTTTAGGTACAAAGCCAGCCAGCGACCTTGACCCAATCACTCTCTTTAAGCCTGAGGAAGAAGCAATGGCAAACCACTTTGAAATCTTTCCCAAAAAAATTGCAGGGACTTTTTCAGGCAGACACATACAAATAGTCTATTTCTAACCTCATATGTTGCTAAACAAACACTACCAGCAGATGAATAATCCCCCTACAATAAGGTCCACAATTATAGAGCTACAGAGAAATCGTGCTGCAATACCAACATGGAGTATTCACTCTCACAACAGGTAAAAAGCCAAGCCAAAGAAAACAGTTGTACACTAGTTCAAAGAGAATGAGTCAGGGAAAACTTTAAATTAGCATAAATCTTACTTCAAATATGCTAACAATACACTATGTCTATAGAGATTCTCAGTCATCCAGGTCATAGTTGTTCCAAAGGTGATTTTTCAAAAGGCAACTGGACTTTGTTTTGAAGAAAATAAAGAACTGAAGAAGGATTTAAGTAATATTTGCATATATCAACTTTTAATTTTTATTCAGAAAGTTAAAATACAGAAGAAGAAGAAGAAGAAGAAGAAGAAGAAGAAGAAGAAGAAGAAGAAGAAGAAGAAGAAGAAGAAGAAGAAGAAGAAGAAGAAGAAGAAGAAGAAGAAGAAGAAGAAGAAGAAGAAGAAGAAAGGAAGGAAGGAAGGAAGGAAGGAAAAATGCATTATAACATTGATTCTATCTTAAAGGGCAACTATCATGACAAACAGCAATGGAAAAAAAATCTGTTAACCTTTTAGGACATGGCAAGAACTTGGAGGCAGAAATTTAGCATTTGTACTAACATGAGTTTGTAACCTGAACGTATTTCAGGAATAAATTGCTGAGCTATTCTGACTTCTTTGCAAACTTAAACAGATGCTTCAGAGTGTCACGTTTCCCAGCAATGGAGAACCAGGGCAGCAAACAATCTGGATTGAACACTTGACAAGTTGCTGCCAAAGCATTTCAATCAAAATAGATTTTCTTAGGCAGGTTTGACGCCAGCCGTCATGCAGGTGGGACAGCAGCAGTTTAAAAGGTGCCATGTCAATATGCCAAATGAAAGCCTTGCCTTCAAAATGGAACCATTTAATCTTAAGAGGAGGAAATAACAAAAAGCACTGATTCTAAGCCAAAATGAATTCTTACTTTTCAAACTTTATGGATAAACAAACTCACAGTGGAAACAATGCCTGACTTTCCGTAGGTCAGGATTGATTAACAACAGCCAGTGAAGATCATCCTGAGTAACAGTAAAAGAATTCAGTATTTTTGTAAAAATAGAAATAAAAATCCATAGACAGTTATTAAAGATAAGACAGTTATTTCAAGCTAACCATAGGAAGTCATAGTGTCCTATTTCAAGCTAACAGTAGGAAATCACAGGTATCCAAGGTCGGCAAATAACAAAACGTACAAGCATGATATTATAACACCAAGTCCATGATTTCAGTAATTGTACCTAGCAATGGGCTGCAGTATTAAAGGCTGACTTTTGCATTGTGACACAAATTTCATTATTTTGCCATTATACAATTTGTACTGGATGCCTTTATGGGAAGGGTTTGGGTTTTCTCAATGCTAAGCCTGTAAAATTGCAGTTCTGCAAGGAAGAACTTTACCTTTAGAAGTCGGCTTCGACTTCCAGTGCCTTCTACAAAACATCATTTACAGCTGATTTCATTTTAGTAATGTTGGTTACACCTAACTTGTAAGTCAATGAGGAAAGGATGCATTCTGAGAACTTACGTCTTTGCTTTTTAAAAGCAAAATGTATGAAATACATGCAGTCCATTAAGAATGCTTCAGACATTTTTCGTTAGCTTTTCCATTGAATAACATAAAATGTTATGTCATGTTTGCTTCTTTTTGGAGGAAGGAACAGGGCAAACTTCAAAAGAGTTATTTATCTCCCTCATACTATTTTAAATCAATATTTGGCTACTTTGGTTAAACGTTTCGTTGGTTGTAAGAGACGTCACTTGCTTCTTCATTACTAGGAAGCTAAAATATTGTTGCTTATAAAAGACAATCTTCTTAATTAAAATAAAATTAGACAGTAGATATTCGGTCAGCTATCAGAGCTCTTGGAGTAAAACAGCTCACACAGCTAATTAAGAACAAGAGAAACTTCAGTGTGCTGTGCTCACAAATTAAAACAAGTTTAGCTTCCAACTCTCTGATTTCTGTCATAAGACAGTTCTATAAAGCCTAGCTAAATAGTGAGGCACCATAGCAGCCTGACATCATCAAGCAAGAAAGAAAGTGAACAAAACAGATCTCCTCACCAGAGCCAGCCTTGAAGCCACAGTATTAATGCTATAAGGTTATCTTCCCCGTAAACTTATTTTTACCAAGGACAAATTAAAGTATATCATTCAGAAACCATGTAATAAATCGACCATGTCTCAAGGGAAATCTGCAACTCTATGAATTCTCCACAACTACCCAGAACTTTAAGTTTATATTCCTATAGCTTCCAAGCAGAGAGAGAGAATCACAGACTCATAGATGGGAATCTTGCCCAGTGAGTCCTAACTCTGATTAAAGCATCTCAGACAGACAGTTGTCTAGTGTCAACTTCAACACAGACAATAAAGGGGACATGCCAGTTCGATGGGTAACTGGTTTCACTGCTGAATGCTCTTACTGTTTGAAAAAAATCCCTAACATCCAATCACAAAGTGTTTTCCTTCAGTTTAAATCCATTATTCCGTTACCTGGGCTCTGAAACAAAACTGAAACGGCCTTGACCTTTTCAGTATGACATCCTCTTAGGTATTTGAAAAGTGCTATCTGAATCATCTTTTCTCAAGACTAAGCATTACCAGATCCTTCAGTCTCATTTAGTTTCATAGAATGTGTGTAAGCCGAAAAAGATTTGTCCTTTTGTAAATCTGTCAGATGAACCTGAAGCACCAACAGTGATGGTGCATAATAACTTTTATTTTCTGATACGCTGAAGGGAGAACAGATTACTAGACCTAAGGACTTTGCATACCTCAATTCTGCTCTTCCTCCTGCCTCTCGGAGCAAAGCCAAATATATATATATATATATATATATATATATATATATATATATATATATATATATATATATATATATATATATATATATGAATGGATGCATATATATATATGAAAGGATGCAAAGATCACAAAATTTACACACAATTAGAAGATACACTGATGACCTGGTCACATCTTCCTCCTCAGATGTTGCTACTATTTTAGATTACTTCTTCCTTTTTCTAGAGAGCAAAACAACAGGCTACTCATATGGAACTGTTTAACTATGTTTATTTGTTTCAATAAATAGCTAAGGAAATCATTTAAAAATGAAATGCTAATTTTAATTATTAAGTTAATGTGATTCACATTATGAGAATTGCTTCAATTCACTTTGACGGGTTTAGTTAGAGGGGCATTGGGTGTTGCACTACTGGAAGACCAGAAGAATCAGGCTAGGATAGATCATCAAGGAGAAAATTGATCTATGTTGTCACTAAAATTCAACACTGACTTGATGGCACATAATCAATCAATCAAACAAACAAACAAATTGTAACATACAGTGATTATAGACAACTATAGCATAGGAATATATAAGCACAGGAAGTATAACATCTCTAAACATTTACCAGCAGTGAAACAATTGTGTAAAATTGGTTAAAATATTTTAGTGTATTTTCGTCTTCAAAATGAAAAAGATCCTTCTGAGCATCTGGTAGGATGGTTTTTAGCTAATCTTCTTTTTCTTCAATAAAATATAGGAAAAATATTAAATTGTGTGATTTTTATGTCTTAAAATACTATAAAAAGAAGTATTATTATGGTTGGTCACACAGTTAGCCAGATGTTTAGACTGGATTTGGTATTTTTATCCATCCTGAGGGCCAAGTATAGGTAGAAGTTGTTTAGTGTTGCACGTTGGTATTGTTGCAGGATGCAAGCTGTTCTGTATAAAGCTGCCATTTGCAAATTGACTGATGGTGATTTTGTCAATGCCAATGGTGTTCAGGTGATATTCCAGAAGTTTTGGATTGCACCCAAGGCACCTATTACTATTGGTATTAATTTTGCTTTTTATAATTCTACTTCTATTTTTTATTTTCTCCAGCTCTTCTTCTTCTGTTCTGATGTCTCCAAGTTCTGTAAACTCCACTATACATACTTTTTGCCTTTCTTATCAACAAAGGTTACACCTGGGATGTTATGTGGCAAGTGCTTTTTTTTTTTTTCCTAAAGTCCAAAAACATTTTAGCTGCTGCTGCTTCTCCTCCTCCTCCTCTAGCAAGGTCTTAAAATTCGTGCTCAGACCATGTAAATACTATGTAAATGGTGTCTCAGATATTTATTATTTTTAAATTACTAAATGGCTAGGTTAACACAACACTAAATTGTAAATAGTATAAGAAGATGCAATTGTTGTGTTCATATAATTTGTATCTAACAAATCTATTGCAGCTTAATGTGATATAATGAATCTCTACAACATTCTGAATCAGCACCTATACAACATTCTACTTAATAGAGATAGCATTCATTAATTTGTTCCCCCTTGAAGTATAAAACAAGACATTTCATTACCCTATCTGTATTTTTCTATTTATTGGACATATCTTGTGAACATACTATTTAGTTCCACACCTCTAAGCTTGATTCAGCCTTTTAAAAAACAGCTTCTTTTGATTCCTATTTTCCTTATTGAAAATCAACACAGTATTTATAGTTTAATACTTTTCTTTATTTTTTCTTTCTTTATTAAATATTTATGTATTCCATTTCCCCTGTAAGTTGATTATGCCTGTCCCCTATAATATAGTTACACCTTGGGACAGCAGAGAAGATATTTGAAAGAGCTAACCTTTAAGTGACCTACTAAAGGCCAAAATTATTATCACTGAATTGTTGGTAATTTTATGAGGTATTGTGTAAATTGAGAGGGTGTGGAAAGACAGAGAGCGCTCATGTAACAGTATCAGAGTTGGAGGTCATCTAGTTGAACCCCCTGCTCACGCAGGAGACCTGCACTAGGGAGTCGAACCACCGAACTGCCAACCTTTCTGATCGACAAGCTCAGTGTCTTAGCCACTGAGCCACGTAGTCAGGCAATGTACATTTGAATTCTTCAGAAGCATAAGATGTTAAACAATTGCAACCTTATCAGATCTATAGTGACAGATCTTTTTTCTTTTCTACTCAACTAAAAAAATTACCAACATTTGCTACTCTTTTAGCCAAAACAAGAATTATCAAAATATATTTCCAAACCAATTTAAGAATTTATTCTCCAAATCAGGACGCATGCTAAATAGAATAACAAATAGTATTCTAACATACCTAATGTTATAGCTTTTCCCAATATTATGTTATAATAAAGCAGTATATGACATATTATATAATTTCTACTTACAAGCAAATTGCAGTTTAGCTTCTCGGCTAACAATTGTTCCAAATGAATTTGTTGCTATGCACTGGTATGTTCCAGCATCTTGAGTTTTATTGGGATTATTGATCAACAAGCTGCCTTCAACCACACTGTAGCGGTAATCCATACCAATGTCAACAATGGTTCCATTTAACTTCCACCTATATTACAAAAGAGGCGGTAGTTTAATTTTGCTCCCTTAACTATTTGTTTGTATATTCAAAAAGAAGACATACAATAAAAATGCCTTATCTACTTCCTAACACACAAGCAATTATGACTTCCTAAATTCTAAAATGTTACATATTACAATAGATGAAGTATTATTTACACCACTGTTGTACCATTCTAGAACTACATATCCTACCACAACAGCACATGTTAAGAAATGCATTCTTTATATCTACTACCTCACAGATCATGTTGTCATTTACACTTATTTGTTTTATTTAAATCTAGATTGCCCCTTTCACATTAGTGTCTAAAGTCCTGTCATTACAACATGACTTCAGCAAAAGAATAAAACACTCCCCCCCCCCTTCCTAACATTTTCTCATAAGTGCAGGATCAATTTTTTTGGATCTCCTGAGTGTTGATCCATTGGTTGCAACAGGAACTGCCTGACCAGCTTTGTTACCTGAGCCTAATATTATGGGCTGACAGGCCCAAACACATGAAGCTGACTTTCATGCATGAAGCAGGACTAAAACTCACAGTCTCCTGATTTCTGTTCTGGTGTCTTTACCACTACAGCAAAATGCTGGCCTAAAGACTTTAGATTCTCCTTAAAAACATGTCATTAGAAGATGACTTCAGCAAAAGAATAAAACACTATATAGGATTAAAATTGTGCATATAAGATATGTAAACAAGGAAAGGAGCAAATTTGCTGATGTGTACTTCTCAGTTAATCCTGGTATCTACTCCTACCAGCAGGAGCCACTATAGTAATAGAATCTCTCTTGATTACTATAGAACAGAAATAAGCAAACTTTTCTTATCAGCTGGAAACTTGATTCCAGTCAACTGTAAAATTTCTCAATTGGTTGGGGAAGTCTGGGCACGCTTCCAACCGATAGCTAAAATATCATTGAACTCTTGAGATATTGTGTGAGACTGACAAAATGTCATTGAATTCCATCATTCATAGGAGTTATTGCCATTTCTGTGAATCTCTTATGATATTTCACAGTAACATAAGATTTCAGATTTTATTTTATAAAAAGTAGAATTGTATATAAAAAAAAACCAGGGTTGCCTCATGGAGGCCTGATTGGCATGGAGGCATTACGGGATGCTGTAGGATATTGACAAAGTTGTTGATAAAGACACAATTTACCTTATGGTTGGCTTAGGATTTCCTTTTACTTCGCAGTTCAGTTTCACTTTTTTTTCCTCAGAGTCAAGTGCAAAAATCACACTGCTTGGTTCCTGGATAAAAACTGGTCCGTGCAGTATGTTATCATCTACAATAAATAAAAGTACTGACATTTAGATTTTATGGACTTAAAGCATAAGTATTACTGCTTATTATGCAAATAGCTATAAATAAAACAATTACACCAGTCAGTTTTAGAGAACATTTGGGCTACAACTTTAGATGACTATATCTGTAGTAAAATAAAATACTGTATTTCTTATAAATCAACAATGAATTCATGGTGTACAAAAGACATATTTTCAGAGTAAATAGTTTGAAAGAAATCAGACATGGCTTTGAGCACATCCAAAGTAAAATATAGTAAATTCAGTCTGACCTACTCGGGCACCTAAAAGTCTATATGTGATTGATTCTAGAATATGAAACTTCTTTTTTTGTTTCCGAGAGATTATTAAAAAAACAAGAGGCTAGAACAAATTCTTTCTTGGTTATTTAACCTTAAGGGAAAGAAGGAGGTGGGTTTTGTTCACAAATGGAGTCAAATGTTCCTTCTGTATCAGGGGGGAAGATATTAGGTTATAGTTATTGGTGTGTACATTGCAATCTACTGAGGACCTCTTGAGGTTTGCCTGTCTAGAAACATCCATAACAGATGGCTGACTGTATCAGAAAAGCACAGTAATAAAAATAAAATAAAAACTCACTTGCTTTTGTCAACTAGTTGTGTAGGAAATGCCCAGAGGGCTGTCATAACAGGAATAAGACAATATTTGCAAAATAGAAGAAAAAGGGATCCATTGGAGAAAGGTTTTATATAGAATAGAATAGAATAGAATAGAATTTTATTGGCCAAGTGTGATTGGACACACAAGGAATTTATCTTGATGCATATGTTCTCAGCGTACATAAAAGAAAAGATACCTTCATCAAGAATCATAAGGTACAACACTTTTTTTTTCTGCAGTGGACTGAGAGTTTCAGGATAAAGTTAAGATATTATTTTTTTATGTATAATAACAACATACCATTATTAGAATAGACAATTATTTTAAAAATAAGATCATTCCTTAGCTTTGTACACAAATATCAGGTTGTGTATCAGTTGCATGTAGATATTACAATTGGTGAGCTATAGAAGTAACATTTAAATCAGAGCAAAATTTGACTTGAAAGACATAGCAGAAATTGTTTCAAATCTGAATACCGTAGACATTTGAAAAGATTTAGGATTAAAAAAAAATATATTGGCACTTCTGACAAAGATACTCATTACTAACATAAATAGCCAAAAAAGGGGGGAAAATGAAAATCATCAATTTCATTTGATGACATGTTAGCAGATTAGCCATTAAAATACCACTGACGCATATCCTTTTAAAAAACAATTATTTTCTTAATATAGAAAGAACCCATTAGAAGCTATTACTTTGTTTTAAGCAAACAAACTGCATCAACTAACATATATGAAAAATCCTACAGCAGCTGTTAGAATAAAAGGAAAAGGAAAAAGAGGATAAATGATAACAATGTCCAATTAGCATTATTTAATTGATTATTCTTCTCCTTTTCTCAGCCTCTTTAATTACTACCACTGTGTGTTTGAGATAACCAAGTTCATAATTTGTTTAGTCGGCAGCCCATACAGTCCTTTTGCAAGAAAAGCTGGTACATTATTCTATCCATTTGGGGAGTTAAAAATCTCAGATGGTGAGAATCAGTATTAAACATAAAATCTTACACGGAATGCACCTGTTAGCCATCTGGCATGAAGAATTCAAAACATCACATATGAATGAATTATGTAAAATTGCTCTGTGGATTCCACACAAAGACAAAGAATGAGAGAAATTGCAATTTTTTTCAGTTCTTTAAAACATTAATTCATAGCTAAGACATGAAAATGCACATATTCATGAGAGGTTTGAAACAGGAACAATTGTTAAGACCTTCACAATGTAAGATATAGAATTTTCAAGTATGACTTTTTTCTTGAAGAGAAAAAAATGGCATTAAAGAAAAAAGCACACTATATAACACTATTATTTATTTATATATATATTTGTTTTCTGAGGTTTTCGCGGGTGTTTGTATGTATGTCTTTGGTTATTTGGGTTTTCCACGAACCCGAACGCAAAGCAAAACAACAGCAATGCAACTCACCAACTCAAATCCCCCTGCAACTCAGACTAACCTGAGTACAACCAAGCCCCCCAACCCAAACAGAACACACCCCCAGCCAATCAGAGCACAGCCAAACCCCCAACCAATCAGAACACACCTCCACCTAATCAGAACACAGCCAAGCTCCCAACCAATCAGAACGCTGTTACCTTCCCACCAAAGGTGGTCTCTATTTTTTCTACTTGAATTTTACATGCTTTCAAAACTGCTAGGTTGGCAGAAGCTGGGACAAGTATATATAAATCAAACAAATTTATTTATTTGTTTATTTCTCCTAGTCATTATTAACTCCTGCATATCTCTATTTACTTCCTGCCTCTGATAAACTGAACTGTAGCTCACTTAAGATTACGCTTATCATTGAAAAAAAGACAGTTTGGTGTAGTGGTTAAGTCATCTAGTTAGAAAAATGAAGACTGTGAGTTCTACTCTTGCCTTAGACATGAAGCTAGCTGAGTAACCTTGACCCAGTCGCTTTCTCTTAGTCCTAGGAAGCAAGCAATGGCAAACCATGATTGATTGGAAGGGCAAAAAAGTAAGATGAAATGAATATTTTTACACTTGGGCAAAATGGAAAAGTTGATGTCCTTACATGACATAAATTTATTTCAGCATAAACATGTTAAGACGTAATGAAAATATATAATAACAAGACATTACCTTAAGCAATATTCCATAACCTTTAATTCAACCCATTTTTCTTTTTGTCCAAGAAGATTGTAATAGAACAAATCTTAAACATCCAAAGGCATTTTATTTGATCTACACATACAAGTAGAATTATCCTGTTTCACCTCAAAATTAAAAAGCAAGTTGCACACTTTCATTGATTTGGGCATTTTATTTATATGCTCACTATTGCCCAATTTTATCTTCAGTTACTGGTTAGTTTTTATAGAATTATTTCTGCAGACACAGTAATGAAAAGTCAGATAAAACTGTTCTAATAGTGCTGATGCATGCCAGTATTTCTGTCACTTTGCTAACAAATAATAACCACAATCATCATAAACTCTTGCTTGTTTTCTAATGTGGCAATAAAAGAATATTTTTTAATATATAGTATCCAATATATTTACAATATAATACTAAAAAGGAGAACAGCAGACTTGTTCCTGTCTTTAATTTCTTCCTTGAAAGTACTGTTCTCACTGATGCTAAATAATAACATTGTTTATGCTTGTCATTAACACTGTACAAATTAATACTACTGCTACAATTCTGAAAATGGGTGTTGCCTTACCTGAATACCCTTTCTCATAAAGCAGGGACCCGCAGCCAGGAATGGTTAACTCCTCCTGATCTGATAGGACTGAGTCTGCCAGATGATAAGTTCCTCCTCTTCCTCTTGCCTTCCAGCTTTCTGATGAGGCTGAGCGGCAGACTGACATGCTAAGCTGTAACAACAAGGTAAGTCCCCTCCCCTGATGAAACCAGGAGGAACCAGGGCGGGACTGACTGCGGGTTCCTGCTTTATGAGAAAGGGCGTTCAGGTAAGGCAACACCCATTCTCCAGAAAGGTGGGACCCGCAGTCAGAAATGGGGCATACCAAAGCAGTGTGTCCTAATGGGAGGGACCCAACCGGTCCAGCATGCTCAACCCTGTGTGAACCCTGTGTAAATCCGGTGGCCAAAGGCCGCCTCTGCCGAAGCATAAACATCTAAACTGTAATGGCGGGTAAAGGGAGACAAGGAAGACCAGGTGGCGGCATGGCAGACCTCCTCCAAGGAGGCCTGCGTAGCCCACGTGGCTGAGGTGGCTGCGCTCCTGGTTGTCAAGGTTCCAGAAAAACCTCTTCTGCATAAAAAAAACTCAGAAGCCATTGTTTTTCAGAGTTCTTTACTAGCATGAGGAAACTGGCACACGATGAGTGAAATTCCAAAACTGAACTTCCAGATTCTTTTCCCAGTTATACAAACCCCAAGAGTCCCACCCCCCTGACCCCTTTGATGGTCACATGGTCCCACGTTCTCCCAGTTCATTTGAATATCTTCTTGCCACTCTTCCTGCAGATGTGAACACCATCCGACCTTGACCGCTTGAAGAATGTTACCATACCCCTCAGCCCCCCTTCTTCCCCTCAGGGGAAAAATGTGGCAGCGTCTGGAACCCTAAAGTCTAGTATGGTTTCCAGGCCTGACAGGCGTCCCCCCTTGGAAAAGAAGCTATATCCTAGGAAAGAAAACAAAGAGTTGATAAAGAAGAGTGTCAGTGGTCCACACTTCCCTTCTACCCCCCTCTCCCCTCTCCAAGAGGTTTTTTAGGTTTGTCAGGGAAAGTGTCGTGAAATTGTTTAATCAAATTGTCCGCATTTACTTTCCAACTTTTGACCCAAGTAGATTCAGATAATGGATATCCCTTCCAGTGGACTAAATATTGTAATTGACCTCTGTATAGTCTAGAGTCAAGGATTTTCTTGATTTCATAGTGGGTTTCACCTTGGATTATCAAGGGTGGTGGGGGAGCGGCAGGTTGAGGTCTCAGACCAGACTGTCTAGCAGGTTTTAATAAGCTGGTATGGAATACCGGGTGTATTTTCCCCAACATTCGAGGGAGCTTGAGTTGGACGGTAACGGGATTAATAATTTTTACAATGGGGAAAGGACCCAAAAATTTTGGACCGAATTTTCTGCTGGGTATTCTCAACCTCAGATACTTAGTAGATAAAAAGACTTTATCTCCAATGCAGGTGGGTTTAGCTGGCCTGCTTGCAGTTGAAGAGGGATTTGGGGGACGGCCATTGCTGTTGTAGCTGGTTGCTGAGTTGTGAAGGGGGGTGGAATTCCCCCTGGCTGCTGAGAAGGAAGTCCTGGAAATGCTTCAGCTGACGAGGCAAAAATCGGCCTGGGGCCCCCAGGAAAGAAAGGTGCTGAACTGGCTGGTTGCCATTGGTATTGGATCCATCCTTGTCCAGGATAAAATGCCCAACCAGGAGGAATAGAAGCAGCAGGAGGCAGCGTAGGCCTCTGTTGGCGGGAAAAGTCAATTGGAGGGGGGAGTTGCGATTCCCCCCAAGTCCCTGGTGCTGCCTGAACTCCCTGCCGTCTGAAGGAGGGAAGGGAGGTTCTCCTGCGTTCATCGGAACGGCTTTGAGCTTCAGTAATTCCTCCCTCTCTGGTGGGAGGGAAGGTGAATTTAGGCTGAGCTAAAGGCTCTCGAGGTGGGTGAGCTGAGCTTATACGAGGCCTCATTTCCAAACACTCAAAAGTTTCCGGGAGGTCTAATAGGGACTGGGATTTCAGGGGGTTTCTCAGGTCCCAATCCAGTGACTCTCCCGATTCTCCGGGTTTTACTGTCCTCCAGTGAGGTTGAGAAGAGGGAGGGGGCTCTCCATTCCGCCCCGGGGAAATGTTTTCTCTCGAAAGACAGCTTACCCATGAATCGGAGTCTTTGGGCCATGCTCCAAGCTGACAAGCAGGCTCTACCACTTCGGGTTTTTGAGTCATATCTTCCGATGGGAAGTAGGTGATTTCAACTAAATTGTCAGATTCAAACTTCTGTGCTACTTCCACGTTTTCAGCTTGCTGCCCTTCCATCTTCGCTGGGTCTTTGCACCGCTGTGGAGGTTGCGGAGGCTGGGGCCCAGCACCCCCCTAACAGGCCCCCTCTGAGCAGAGGAGAGGGTACCGTTAGCAAAAGAAAGTTAGGAGTTTTGGAATAATGTCAAGGTGCCAGAAAAACCTCTTCTGCATAAAAAAAACTCAGAAGCCATTGTTTTTCAGAGTTCTTTACTAGCATGAGGAAACTGGCACACGATGAGTGAAATTCCAAAACTGAACTTCCGGATTATTTTCCCAGTTATACAAACCCCAAGAGTCCCACCCCCCGACCCCTTTGATGGTCACATGGTCCCACGTTCTCCCAGTTCATTTGAATATCTTCTTGCCACTCTTCCTGCAGATGTGAACACCATCCGACCTTGACCGCTTGAAGAATGTTACCATACCCCTCAGCCCCCCTTCTTCCCCTCAGGGGAAAAATGTGGCAGCGTCTGGAACCCTAAAGTCTAGTATGATTTCCAGGCCTGACACTGGTCGAGTGAGCAGTGATGTGTCTAGGGGCAGGTAAGGCCTGTGCACCATAGGCTTTAGCAATCACTGTTCTAATCCAGCACCCCAAAGTGTCCGACATAACCCGATGACCAAGGGTAGATGGCTGGAAAGACACACAGAGGGATTCCGTCCTCCAGGGGCAGATGGTCCTCTTCAGGTAGATACAGAGAGCCCTCCAGACATCTAGGGTATGTCATGTATGTTCCAATCGGTGGGAAGGATTGGGGCAGAAATTGGGAAGGACCAATTCTTGGTGACTGAGGGAACATCATGTTGATCTTAAGAATGAACATAGAGTCCAAATGTAAGACTACTCTGTCTGGGTAGAAGATGAAGAGGTTGGGCCTGATCGAGATGGCTGTCAGCTCAGAAATCTGGCGGGCCAATGTAATGGCGATCAGGAACATGACCTTGTATAAGAAGAATAGAAGGTTGACCTTCCGCAAGGGTTCAAAGGGGCCACGAGTTAGGGTGGATAACTCCTTTATAAGGTCCCACATGGGGAAAAGGTGCACCATGGGAGGCCTGAGGTTAGTAGCCCCCTTGAGGAATTGTCAAATGAGAGGGAGCCTGGACAGGGCACCTGTGGACCCACATGATAAAACAGATGAAAGTGCAGCTACCTGTCTCCAGAGATTGGTGCCAATCCTTTCTACAAGTCTTGTAGGAATTCCAAGACCAGCAGCGTGGAAGCCTCCATGGGAGGCTGCTTCTTCTGGGAGTACCAGACACCAAAAGCCTGCCAAGTGGTGTTGTAGATGCGGCAGGTGGAAGGTCAGCATGACGCCTGTATGGTGGCTGTTTGGTGATTTGTCTGGGTAGCAAACAGGTCTACTGTCAGAGTGCCGAAGCAAGCTGACAGTTCCTGAAACATGACTGGGTGCAGTGCCACTCCCCGTGGTCGACTGAAGTCCAGCTGAGCCAGAACGCTTGCATGTTTGCCACCCCTGAAATGTGTGCAGCCCAAATGGACCACAGATGTGTCTCCACCCAGAGGCCCAACTGTTCAGCTTCCTCCATGAGGTGCCGGGAGTGGTGCCTCAATCTATGATTGTGTCCTGAAACACCCGGAGGGCCAGATGGATAGCCTGGAGCGCCAACCAATTGATGTTGTGGCTCAGGTCCTCCTGAGTCCACTGATCCTGGGCCATCTGAGATTGGAGGTGGGTTCTCTAACTGTAAAGGCTGGCACCTAGGACTAGTCAGTTGGGCTCTCTGAACTTCTGGCCCCTGGAGAGGTTCACCACGTGACCTCTTGAAGGACTTCTGAAGAAATCTGGACTCTCAAGTATGAAATGCTCTGGCACCTTCATTGTTACTGGAGAAGGAACCACTGCAGAGCCCTGAAGTGGAGGCATGCCCAGGTCACAATGCCTATGCAGGAGACCATCTTTCCCAGGAGCTGAGAGAGCAGGGGCAGAGAAACCAGGCTCTGAGCCCTGACCCTGAGTAAAGGCCTGAATAAAAGCCTGAAGGCAAAACGGGCTGTAGCTGAGTTAAATCGGACCACTCAGCACTTTCCCCTATCCCAGCCGTGGCAAGAGGGAATCGTAGGCCAAACGGCCTGGTTGTGTCTGCGAGGACAACTCTTATCGGCTTGAAGGAGCTGCTTCTTCAAGAAAGGCCTTCTAGTTCCGCTCCTGGCTGGCTGGTGCTGCGTAGGCTCGCTTGTGAGCACTGCCGCCTACTGCTTGTCCTGCAGTGTCAGGGGTGGAAGCCTCCAGACCCTCCGATCAAAGGGCTAGGTGATCAAGTGATGTTGATGCGTGGCAACCTACAGCAGTTTCTGGCTGATAGCGCCATTCACACTGGGAGCCGAGAGGGACAGACCAGAGCCCTGGTGCCTTCTGCGATGCTGCTCACCTGGGGCCTTCAGCAAAATTGGGTCTGCTCGTCCGCCACCCTGGAAAGGGAGAAGCTCAACTGCAAAGCAGGGAGCCCTCTCCAATATTCCTGCTGCCGAGCAGCCTTCAGCAGTATCAGGGTGGCTCACCTTTCACTCTGGGAAATTTAACGCTTAACCAGCAAAGTGGGATCCAGATAAGATTAATTACCTGACAGCTCAGAGAAAATACGTCTGTCAGATCAGACTGAGTCTGAAAGCTGGGAGGCAAGTGGAAGAGGAGGAGCTTATCATCTGGCAGACTAGTCCTATCGGATCAGAAGGAGTTAACCCATTCCTGACTGCAGGTCCCTGGAGAAAAGAAAACTGCTTTTGCTTCTCTAGCAGATGAAATCTGGATAGGTGAAATGTAGCCATGCAATCAGTGTAACAGTATGTTGTAAACTGCCCCCCAAAATTGGGCTTTGAAGGGCAATATAATTTTTTTTCAAAACATACATAAATAAAGATCCTTTCATGCAATCACTTTTGCTATTCTTCAAACCCTCAGAGCCAGGACTATAGGCAGTAACCATCCACAAGGCACTTATAAAGATGACCAGTCAGCCTGAGGTCTCGGTGGTTGACCAAGGAAATCAACCACCTGCCTGCATCCCCGCCCCACTCCTTCCTTGCTTTGTCACATTTATTTCTGTGAGTAGGAGAAATAAAGAGAAGAGGAGAAAAAAGCAAGTCTGCTTGCAAGAGACTCTGAGCCCGTGGACAAGTCTCTGGAGGCTTCACAGCTTCAGGATGGCAGAAAAGCCACCGAACCAGCAGACAGGGGTGGCTTATTGGCAAGTTGTCAAGTTCCAGGGTTAAAAGAGTGCCACAGCCCAGCTGGGAAAGAATCAACACAGATCTACAGGGTGGGATCAGTGTCTTTGGGAGAGTCATTCATGGAAATATGATACCCTGATATTGTCAGGAAACTCACCAACTTAATTTCCTGACCAACAATTTTTCAATCTAGAGGAAAATCAAAAGCCTTCAAACACTTGCTTTGTACTTTTCTAGGAAGAAAAATATAAACTTTGCAGAAATGGGACATCTCCTTTGGAATCAGGATTTTGGATCCTCTGCATTTAATCTGGATCATTAAAAACATATCTAGTTAACTTCTAGGTTACAAGTAGTAGAAGACAGTAGGTTCAAAAACATAATCAATAATAATCTGGAATAAACTGTAGATGCATCTGGCATGGGCAGGATAGGATTATCTGTCTAGATAAAGATATTGACTATGACAAGTATTTCTGTCCCTAGACAGAAATGTTTCCCATGTGATACCATTTATGTCTTAGCTCCAGAGAGTATACTGATTTCTTCTCTCTGGTGTTTTGTTTTGTTTTTACTTGCATAAAATAAGATACCAGTGAATTATCTGAGCTTCAGTAAAAGATCTAAACTAGATCTCGAGCAAAGATAGAGTAAAATAATGTCAGTGAAGTGGAAGCCATGGATGCTATGTATGATTTTGCCTCCAGAAGACTTAATTTTTAAAGGGTAAAAATGATTTAAAGTTAGTTTTTTACTTTCCTGGCCCATCAATTATGTTCATTAGCTGTCTGTCCCTCAAGTAGTGTCTGGACTAAAAAAAAAAAAAGCCTCAAATTTGCATATTCAACTTGGTGCACATTTTGTCAGAGTTTATTGCAAAAAACAAATCCAGAAGCACACAGATAAACTGATGCAACAGGATTCATTAACTTCTTTATATACACAATAATACATGAAGTAAGTTTACAATACCAACAGCAGGTTCACAGTTTCATTTCAGATCAGATCAGAAGACAAGTTCACACACACTCATTTCATTTTAGATCTGAACATGGAGCAGGCAAGTAAGTCCAGATTTGTTTATTTTCTGTTTCAATTCTCTGCACAGACTCAGAAGACTAAGCCCTGGCTCCAGTCTGTCTTAGCTCCCAACTGGCTGACTTAGTTGCTAAGCCTATTCATTGGCTGACCTTGTTACCATATCTTTACCAGTCATTAATATTCTAACATAACTGACCTACCTCTTTGTTTTGAGAGAAGTAGACATCCTGCAACAGGGAAGAGGTGGAGAAGCAAGAGGTTAAGGGAAGGGGAAGATATAGAGGTGACAAGAGCAAGTGGTGAATTGGTAGCGAAGTGGCAGGATATAGGAAACAGATTAAAAAGATGATAAGGGTAAGGAAGTTGTAATGTTTTCATTGAAACAAAGATCTATGTATTGGCGGAAACATTCGTTTCAGGAAAAGATGTCAAAATTGAGCAAACAAATAAAAGATTAAAATGATAGCAGAGTTATCCTGTAGTCTTCAAATGTTCACCATAATCAAAGAGACAGCATGGGTTTCTTAAACTGAGTTAATGGCAGTTCAACAGGTCTAGCCAGAAATTCAACAGGTCTAGCCAGAAATTCAATCATGTAATACATGACAATAAGTAAAAAAAGTGAAGTCTCAAATATGTCTAAGAGACAAACAATTTAGACTAAGGGTGTCAAACTCGCAGCCTGGATGTGTCATGGGCTGGCCACGCCCACCTCCAGTTTAGCAAAGGGGGGAAAAAGTCATAATACATCACGTAACAACGTGACGTGACATCATGAGTTTGACACCCGTGGGGTAGACAGATACAGGGAATCAAACCAGAAGCAGAAAAAATATTTCCATCATCAGACAATATTTACCTTACAACACATATTTCCCTGTGTCTTAGGCAAGCACTACACATCTACGGTTGCATTAATGTGCTAGTCTTCTTCCTTCAAGTCAACTGGAGGGTTCTCTACCTTGCAGAGAACTCTGTGTCACCATTGCTGGACCTTCCAACTTCAGTGCCTGTTGGTGGCAAGAGCTGTGGCTGGGCTTGTGCTTCCCTATGCGGGCCCAGGATAATGCCTCAGAAACTTGCTGTTTATTGTAGAATGTAGACACTCATTCTTTCATACAACACTCATGCAACGTCCTGGTTAAAGAGATGGTCTTTCGCCACCTCTTCAAGAGACCATCATGAACCTGACTGGGCTGGACAGTTTTCATCCAGTTTTCAACTTTCCCCTTCTCTTAGTCTTTGCTCAAAGAGTGGATGCCAGTTGTGGCTAGAAGGACTTTTGCACAACCTATGTGTTTTGAACCAATACAGTTAATGCTTTGGTTGCCAGTGTGCTTTCAGGTTCAATTCAAGGTATTGTTTAAAATTTTCCTTGGGACCATGTTACTTTCGGGACCATTTACTCATTTTATCTACGTGACCAGTTAGATCCAGTAGAAGAGGAAAGCTTATAATGGTATGTGGGAATGATTTTGAGTCATCATGCAATGAGACGCAACCAAGGAAACAGTCAGATAAAAGACAGGTTAACCCACAAGTAGGACAATACAACCAGAAGTGTCCCTAACTATTTTGGGGGATTTAAAGGGCTTAGGGAAGAAGGAGAGAGAGAAATACCTTCAGGCTTGCAGGATTCTATTAATATAATCTTAAAGTGGAATTAACCCATCTCTTTGTGTTTTCTGTTGATTCTACCTTATTTGTCTGATATCAATCTTGAAAGTCTGAAAATACTTCCACCCATCTCGTTTACATCCCCAAAACAAGGTAGGGTCTCTTTGAGCCTCTTACTTCACCATACAAATTAAATGAATGAATGAATGAATGAATGAATGAGGCTCTACTGCCTAAAATGTTGACTTAAAATGTAATCTTTTTCAGAAGCCTTTGGGATAACTTTACATCTTTATGAATAACAAGGATAAATTCATTTAGCTTTTTGTATTCAAAATCCAAGCACAAATAGTTTGATAGTCCATCAGAGCTGAAATAGTGGGTTTTTATTTGAATTTACAAAAAAACCAATGCACTAGCCTAGTTCAGGTTTATTTGGAAGGCCATTTTCAGCAGCTTTCTACCTTCCCCAAAACCTTCATTCAACATATAGAAGAATCTCTGTTTTTGCCACTCTGATGTACTGGGTTCATCATTATTAGAAAGGAGATTGACTTGTGTCCCCCTGCAAAAATATTTTTTTCCCACTGGAGTAAATTGAATTTTGTCCTTCTCTACTGCCCATTTAATTTAATCTGGCACAATGTAGAAAATCTCAAGGACTGGGAAAAAATATGCAGGCATGGTTACAACATGTAAAGAAGCATTCTTTAAGCATGGCAAATAAAGGAAACATTTACAGAAAACTCAGACTGGCTCTGAGCAACTTCTTGGAATAGAAGAGGAAGAGAAGGGAAGGGAATCAGACTCAGGCTTTCAGGATTCTCTATATCAATAAACATAGTCCCAATCACACTTGTGGAATTGATTTTCTGGCCTGGCCTACTAATATAGAAAATGTTAATTATGTCTATGTTAACTGATTGCCAAGGAGATTCTTGAGAAGACTCCATCATTCCCTTTTTAACTGCTAAGTCAATGATGACTTCTAGGAAAATCTGCTCAATTGTTACTGCCACTCAGTGCAGGACTTTTCAGTGTTGTTGCATAGACAAATGTGGATATAATTATACAGAGTTTTAAATTTTATTACCTTAGGGTATGGAGAGTAAGCAGATGTAGATTTTATAATCACTGACTATATTCAACACCTATCCATTTTTTTTCTTGATCTATACCACTTTGTTTTGCATCATTCAGTACCCTAGGCAAAATAAGAATAAAAAAGAAATCACAATTATGGATACCCCAGTAGCACTGTACAGATTATGTGATCTGATCCTTTTCAGATGATCAAATAATACTAGGGGAGAAGATGTTTGCAGTTACTATTAATCAGTTTGCAGACAGATGAGCTCAAAGAAAGAAAGAGGTTTACCAGGACTACTATGATTAGGAAATACTCAGTGCATAAAACAATCCTATTTTCCTCCCACAAGTATTGTTCAATGCTCTTGGAATTCAACTTGCCATTTATATATTGAAAATAAAGTCCCACTATTTTAGCAATGCTCCAAAAACAGATTTACTCCTATAAAATTCCATACTAAACCCTAACTTTTTCCTTAGCCTAGCGCAAGTTTCCACCCTCTTCCCTAGGAGCCTTGTCATGTTCAAGGCTCAACTGTATGGAGCAGTGTTGAAATGTAAAATTTGTTACTGATGGTTCTGTGGGTGTGACTTGGTGGTGGTAGGGTAATGTGACTGGGTGGGCATGGCCAACTTTTTTTTTTTTACTTTTAAAAGCAATTTTTTTACAACCTTTTTGGCAGAAGTGGTTGTAGAAAAAATGCTTTTAAAAGGCTCTGATGATCCCACTGAGCCGCACGATCATCAGAGGCTTTCCCCCCCCAACTTTTAAAAGCATTTTTTTGGCCGAAGAAAAAATGCTTTTAAAAAATTGTGCAGCTCATCTGGGCATAGGGGGCAGGCAGGGATTTTTGCTACCGGTTCTCCAAACCACCTGATGCCATCACTACCGGATTGGGTGATTTGGTCCGAACCAGGAGCATTTCACCCCTGGTATGGAGTAGAAACATTCCCATGGTGCCACGTCCTCTTTATGGTCTTGCCTATAATCAAACCTAGACTTCTCTTTGCCAATGTTCTTTGGACTTATCTTGGAACACTTCAGGAATTTTCAAGCTTCCTTTGAATTAACTCTGTGATATACATCAAAACTGCCCAGACTCAAATATAAACTTTTATTTAGTTATGACACAGAAACAGAAAAAAATCCCCTATATGATAAAAGAGATGCAAAACTTTGAAGAATGGTTACAACATAACAATGGGAATAAGTATTGAGTAAATTTATAAAATTATACAAGTTGTCACCTAAAGGAAAATTATGAACCCCCGAGGCCAACTATTGAAAAGACATAAATAGTATAATGCAGAAAAAAATGGATTCCCCCCCCCCATTTTTGACTGTAGTGGCACAGTGGTTAGAATGCAGTACTGCAGGCTACTTCTGCTGCCTGCAATTTGGCAGTTTGATTCTCACTGGCTCAAAGTTGACTCAGCTTGCATCATTTCATCACTTGCAGTACTGATATCCAAACTGTAATATTGATAGTCTATCTTTTTTTTTCTTCTCTAAATATCTAAATAATCTAATCTCAATAATTTTTAATTATGTTACATAAACACCTGTTCAACTGTATTGAAATACATGGATCAAGATTTATAACAATGCAATAGAAAGGGGGAAAAACTGCTCAGTCCATTTTAGGGTTATCAGCCAATATTGCACTTTACTAAATAAATCTATGCAAATCCTCACTCCTGGTTAGATCCATCTTAGGTTGTTTTGGCAATTGTACCTGCTCTCTCAAAATCCTCCCCAGTTCTTCTAAGTTTTCAGGTAATTTTAAGACTTCCAGCTCAAACTCCTTTCTTTTGTCCTTTGGGAATATTTTTCTATGGGGAAGATTGTGTCATTAAGTAACAGAAAGAGTATTTATTTATTTATTTGTTCAATTTCTATGGCTGCTCATCTCAGTCAATTACCCCGGGTGGCTTACAATTCAAAAACTATATTACAATTAAAATATTAAAAGCACTTTAAAACTGTAAAATAAAACAGTAAAAACAATAAAAACACTGAAAACATTCGAAGTAATTTGTTTGGGTATGGACCTAGAAAGCCATGGCTAAATGCAAGCTGTTCCATAACGTCTCGCCTGGATTACTGCAATGCTCTCTACATGGGGCTCCCCTTGAAGGGCATCCGGAGGCTGCAGTTAGTCCAGAATGCGGCTGCGTGGGTGATAGAGGGAGCCCCTCGTGGCTCCCGCATGACACCTATCCTGCACAGACTGCACTGGCTACCTGTGGCCTTCCGGGTGCGCTTCAAGGTTTTGTAACCACCTTTAAAGCGCTCCATGGCATAGGGCCGGGTTACTTACGGGACCGCCTACTGCTACCGAATACCTCTCACCGACCTGTGCGCTCTCACAGAGAGGGACTCCTCAGGGTGCCGTCAGCGAGGCAATGTCATCTGGCGACGCCCAGGGGAAGGGCCTTCTCTGTGGGGGCTCCCACCCTCTGGAACGAACTACCCCCAGGACTTCGTCAACTTCTGGACCTCCGGACCTTCCGCCGCGAGCTTAAAACACACTTATTTATTTGCGCAGGACTGAATTAGATTTTAAATTTATGGGTTTTAAATGGGTTTTATTTTTATATTGTTTTAAATATTCGGCTTTTAGAATAAGTTTTTTAATTGTTTTTACTCTGTATTTATGTGTTTTTATGTGCCTGTTAACTGCCCTGAGTCCTTCGGGAGATAGGGCGGTATACAAATACGATTAATAAATAAATAAATAAATAAATAAATAACCCAACTGCCTCAGTTTGTGAGAGGAATGGCAATGGCACTTAGAATTAAATACTGCTCGAGGTTGTTTTATAGCACTCTCCAAGTGGTTTACAAAGTCAGCATATTGCCTCCTCATAATCCAGGTCCTCATTTTATTGACCTCAGAAGGATAGAAGGCTGAGTCAGCCTTGAGCCCCATCAGGATCAAACTCCTGGCAGTGGGGCAGAGTAAGCCTAAAATATTCACCACCGTGTAACTGCTCAATCAGGCCATTCCAGAATCATAAAGAAGATAACGTTCTACCAGAGACATTTGTGCTATAGAATTTGAGGGGAAGGCTTTTCCCCATTGTGAGAACACTTGTCTTAACCTGGTTCCTGAACTCTAATCAGCTTTTCTCATTTCCTTTGAGACTCCATGCATTGGGTGTCTTTTAAATGCAGCTTTGTGACTCTGCAGCTCTTCCTCTTGGCAAGCATTCAGGCTTTGGGGCCAAATCGTCACAGAGAAGTTAACACCCAAAAGAACAAAATTGATTGTATGTCAATCTTTGTGCTTCCCTGTTGCTCAAGGAGAGAGAATAAATCTGGTATCTATTTCATTTCAACATCATTTCAGAGAACAAAGGCTGATCAATCTTGAATTGCTTTTAAAAGACACAGTAATGGTGTGGAACTGCCCTAAATCTCACATCAGAATTATAATCCACAGAAAAACAGCAACACTTCGAATAATCATTTTAAAATCAGGCTTTGTACTCTTAATTGTTCTCTGGTTTCAGAATATCAGATTTATCCCCTCATTTCAACCCTATAAACTAGGAATAACAATTAAGAACAATTTTATTATAACAATTCTTATTGATAAAAGAACAGACACTTCTACCTATTATGAGGCATATATCATTCATTATACTCTGAGATAATTGGGAGAAACTGACCTATTTTTATAACTTTCCTCCTGTCCCAGATTATATATGAATAGATTTTTTTTTTAAAAAAAGAAATATCCTTACAAAGCTACTCAGATCTTTCAGGATATAGAAAAAAGAAATCTGCTGGAGAAAAAGCAACAAAGCCTTTGCTATATAAATCAATGACAATGACCTATTTCTACCAGAACCTATTTATGGATAATTGTTTTAAAAAGGCAAAAAAAAAAAAAAAAAGATTTCTCTACACTGCCACATTTTTACAAGAAATGTATTGCAGTTCATTATTGATGACAAGGCAGTATTAACATGCAACTCAAAATTTATTTTATTATTTCACCAAACTAAATTATCACCAAGTGCAGCCCTTTGACAATATGTTGCATCAAGCACAGCACAAACGGTAATTCTTTCTTGTTTGTTTTTGCTTATTTATTTTTTTGCCAAATAGCTAGAGTACTCAGTCCTTTCAAAGGCTGAAATGTTCTATTATTGTTTGGTCTGATGTTTAATATTTGCATTATCTATAGGTAAGGGCAGAGATGGGAAGTATTAACATTGGAACAGAATAATAAGAAGGATAATGTTAGTCTTTGTCACAATATTTTTGTTTATAAATATATTCAGAGTGCAGAAGAACTTCATCTTCTGCACTCTGAAAAGTGCTTTTTCAAAAGAGGCAACTGGAAGAGGCAAAAGTCCAGTTGCCTTTTTGAAAAAGCACTTTTGGGACAACCATGTCCTGGATGACTGAGAATCTCCATAGAACTTCCCCTGCAGTTAAGTATTTACAGGTTTGTAAACTTAGTGGATTTCACCATACACACATAAAACTAAATAAATCTTGAGAATTATTCTGAGAATATGCTATTACTTTTCTGCAAAATATTTATAAAAGTAAGCTTTGTTTATATATAATATATTGAATCAATAGCTCCCCGTTGATTTCTAAATCCAACTCAATTTTTACTAAGATGACTTCAATAACTGAATCACTACCTGTCTACTATCTCTCTGCCAAGACAGTTTACTTTGTCCTTAAGCCATCTTTGTTTCTGCATCTTGTGTCTGAGTTTTCTTACTTTATATTTCCACTTAACATAAGACACTCCATACAGTTAAAAGTTTTTCTTTGAAACATTGGATTATTCTTCTTGTCTTTAGTTTATTACCGACTATAACATTAATCTTTTCTTTGAAGTACCATGGACTCTTTTCATTTGCATGTTCTTGTGACAAGCAGATGAAAGCATTTGTAATTGTAATGCTTCTGTGATATGCTTTATGAATTCATCAGCAGAATAGAATAAGACAACTCGGTAAGAATACCCACTCTCTGAATAATTCTTTTCTCTGTTTTTGTTTCATTCATTTTACCTAACAGCTAGAGTACTCAGCAGTTTCAAAGGCTGAAGTGTTTTCTTGTCCTTCACTTTTAAAATAAATACATTCTATACTAATTTGTTTATTGCTATATTCTTTATCTTTTTGTCTATGTGTTTATTGTTAAAATATTGGGAAAAAAACAAGGCAATTAAAATGCAAGATGATACAAAAAGGACTATATTTGAATTTTAAAAAAAGGAAAAAGAAAACTGTCTTTTACTGAAAGATCATCCCCTTCCATTTATAGCCCCAGGTACCAACCAGAGTTTAGGTACTTGAAATTAGCCATTGAAACATTAGTAATAGTTGGTAGTTCTTATATGAGTCATAAAAAACATATTTCAGATGCTTAAATCAGCCTTCCTCTGTGATAAATTGTACATAAGGGAGCCATTCTTGCTTGAATTTAATTAAAATTCTATCTTGGATATATGTATACTGTCAATTTTGTCATTTAAGGCTATTCCCTAAGCAAGTTCCTAGGTGCCTGGGAGCCCCAGGCCTGATAACACAGAAAGACCTTAAGGCAGTGGTGGGATTCAAGTAATTTAACAATCGGTTCTCGGCCCTAATGATTTCTTCCAACAACCGGTTCACCAAACTGCTCAGAAACTTAACAACCGATGAGGCACTGGCTGAATCCCACCACTGCCTAAAGGGCTTTTTGCAGTATCAAAATAGATGAAACTGAAGTAATTTTGGGAGGGAATAATATTCCATAAGGCAGATACCACGGCAGAGAAGAAATATATCCTGGGATCACAATTGAGCCTGAAATCTCTGTTGCTAAATGAGACCTTTGCTAAGTGAGTTTTGCTCTACTTTATGACCTTGCTTGCCACAGTTATTAAGTGAATAACTGCAGTTATTAAGTTTGTAACAGAGTTGTTACATGAATCTGACTTTCCCATTTTCTTTGCTTGTAAGAAGAATCCAAAATGTGATTACATGACACTGGGACCCTGCAACCATCATAAACATGAGTCAGTTGCCAAATGTCCGAATGGGGAAGCTGCAATGGTCGTAAGTGTGAAAAACAATCGTAAGTCACTTTTTTCAGTGCTGTTGTAACGCTGAACGGTCACTAGATGAACTGTTATAAATCAAGTACTACATGTAACAGAACCCTTGAAAAATCAACTCTACCTATTTCAAACCTTGAAAATTGTCACACGTCTTCACATCCGCCTTTCTCAGCCTTCACAGTTATAGTTGCAAGTAGATATTTAAAATAAACTTTTATAGAGAAATTTACTCAGCACAGCTAGCAGGCGGTCAAAGTAAATTTAGGTGTGATGCAAACCTGCATGAATTAGTATTTACAGCACTAACAAACAAAGATATGACTGTTTGGTTGAACAAAGGGAGTCTGCTGCATCATCATATCCCAAGGGTATTAAGGACAAACATGGAATAATTGCATCTCAGGAGATGAAGTGTAGCTAGTTGTTCTCTGGAGGAAATATTTGTTTTGATGTTATGGTGAGAGATGTTGAGCTGGGAAATGCTCAAAGATAAGAACCTTAGTAAATAAAACACATTGATATCGAAATGCAAAAAGCACAGGTAGAGATCAGACTAAACCTTAAGAGGCTGCCTATTAAAGGATCCAGTGCATAGGAGTTGGCATATTTCTTTAAAAAATACCAAACATGGTTTGAAAACAATGTGCCATTTTCACTGAAACGGCAATAAGTGTGTATTTTATTTGCACATGCACTGCATATCACCCTGCTAAAATGAGGTAACGGTTAAATAATGCATACTTGGAGGTAAATCAGCAGGTTTCCAATTTCTCAGAAGCCATGGACTCGAATTTCAATCAAAAGTAATAAATATTGTCCTTTGATGTATTTGAGTAGGAGTAGCTCAAGGGGAAAAATTAACATGGAAATATAGCATGGGATTCTCAATATATGTTTCTGGTCTGAGTATTTATGCCTCTGCATAGTGCTTAACAGATGAACATAAGACAATTTAACAATATCACGTCTTTGGGGGAAAAAACATACTGTACTTTTCTTGTTTTAAAAATGGAAAGAAAATGTCTATTCAATGAAAGAGGTAATTTAATCCCACCTTCACTTCTGTATGAGGGAAAATTCATGAAAGAGAGTTTATTTCCAGCTTCAATTATTTTTATTACAATGAAGCAAGATATTCTATGCATGAAAACTATGCTGATAGTTTGGGTAATTACTCAAACTATATAATTACTCCTATGGAGTAATTTCTCAAAATTTCTTAAAAATAAATACATCTAAACACTCAAATTATTTTTAGGATATGACCTATTCATAGTTTTATGAGTGTGTTATAGCTCGTACAGACAGGGCTAGAATGACATTGTATGCACATAAATTAATATATTTATGTGCATACAATATTTATGTCCCTTCCAGCAATTAACTGAAAATGGTTTCTATCTGATAATAGGGTAAGGGTGCTTTTATTATTTATTTTATAAATGTTTTAAGAGAAAGCAAGACTTTAGTCAAGGGAGATAGGAGTAAAGTGGATATGTCCAGATATAGATAGATGATAGATAGATAGAATGAATAGAATAGAATAGAATAGAATAGAATAGAATAGAATAGAATAGAATAGAATAGAATAGAATTTTTATTGGCCAAGTGTGATTGGACACACAAGGAATTTGTCTTGGTGCATATGCTCTCAGTGTACATAAAAGAAAAGATACGTTCATCAAGGTACAACATTTACAACACAATTGATGGTCAATATATCAATAGAAATCATAAGGATTGCCAGCAACAAGTTATAGTCATACAGTCATAAGTGGAAAGAGATTGGTGATGGGAACTATGAAACGATTAATAGTAGTGCAGATTCAGTAAATAGTCTGACAGTGTCGAGGGAATTATTTGTTTAGCAGAGTGATGGCCTTTGGGAAAAAACTGTTCTTGTGTCTAGTTGTTCTGGTGTGCAGTGCTCTATAGCGTCGTTTTGAGGGTAGGAGTTGAAACAGTTTATATCCAGGATGCGAGTGATCTGCAAATATTTTCACGGCCCTCTTCTTGATTCGTGCAGTATACAGGTCCTCAATGGAAGGCAGGTTTGTAGATAGATAGATAGATAGATAGATAGATAGATAGATAGATAGATAGATAGATAGATAGATAGATAGATAGATAAATAGATTGATAGCGATAGAGATAGATAGATATATTTAATGCAGCACAATTAAATTTTGGAATTTGCATGTTCTTGTGACAAGCAGATGAAAGCTGGAATTCACTAACAAAAGATATGTAGGCTACTCACTTGGCTGGCTTCAAAAAAAGGTTTTGATTGATTGACAGAAGATATGAGGATGAATGGCTCTTAGCCTTGATGGCAGTGTGACTACCTCTCAAGGCCATCTGTTCGGAAGGTACTGAACCTACTTGTGCTGGTTACTGTAAGAACAGCCTACTGGACTAGGTGATTGAGAGGTATGATTCAGCACAGCACCACTTATAGCAATAGCAATAGCACTTAGATTTATATACCGCTTTACAGCCTTCTCTAAGTGGTTTACAATCAGCATATTGTCCCCAATAACTTGGGTCCTCATTTTACCCATCTCGGAAGGATGGAAGGATGAGTCAACCTTGAGCCTGATGAGATTTGAAGTTATGTTCTTATGTTGGATTATACTTGCTCTAATCCAATGAAACTTAAGTTAAGTGGGAATTACATGTATAATTTGACAAAACCTGACGCTTAAAACTAATGAAATACTAGGGGAATACTTTCCCTGCTAGTGTTTCTTAAAGCGTAGAATTTATTTTGTGTTGACGTTCTATTCGATCCCATTTTATTATTGTTGCTGTGTTTGTTATTATCAGTCTGTGATAGACAGTAAAAATGGGATATAAAAATATCTAGGGTACTAAATGGAAAAAATATAGACTTGTACAGTTCTATAAATGATCACTTCCAACATTATAGATAGCTGTTGATGGTTACTTAAAACTACTAGTTGCAGTTTCTCTACATTAATTACTTTCAAGGGACTCCTAACATCTCACTGAGCTTGCCAAGAATATTTTCTTCTCGAGTTCCTGTCTCTAGAGTTTCTATGACTGTCTCTATTTAAACATCAGAATAAAAAAAGGGATGAAAGTTAGAATAAGAGACTTTTAGATTTCTAGACACTATGCAAACCACCAATGGATTCCTAGGTTTAATTTAATTAAAATATTTATTTCCACTGAAACTATGAGATAGATTTCTTTTTGGATGAAAACACTATTCCTCTTTCTCTTGTATACCATTGCCTGAAACCAGGTTCAGAGATTTTGTAATTCTCGTTTGCCAAGGGCATGTTCTTCTGTTTGCCTTATGCTAATTATTTATAAGAAGTGTGCAGAGTTTCAGATTAGAAAAGCAAAATGGGATTTAAACTGTGGGCTAGCAGGCACACCTGTCAGGAACGCCTCAAGACTCCTTGTTTTTTTCTGGGCTTATTTCTTTTCCTGATTCCTCACAGGTGCAATCTGAGTGCCCATGCATGTTCAAAATGATACTTTGCCCTTAAATCTGGATCTCAACACAACCTTATTATTTAGGAAGTTCCATATTCCTTGTTACTTGCTAATTAGTTCCACACAAAGGATATCTGTATCATCAACACCTAAAGGAAAAGCAACAGAAACAAATTTGAAGTAAGATTGGAGAAAGAAAGGTAAACCCAGAAGAAAGTGGAACATAAAACAGCAATGGTTTTAATTTTTCGAACTCTGTCAATTACATATATAGGAGCCATATATAAATTACAAATACAGTTGTAACATTTTGTATTTGCATAATATTACACTTCTTTTTCCCCACCTTTGCTGTGATTTTCTGCAATTGTTATGTTTGAATCACCAGAGAGCACCTTTCATTCTCACACATTTCTAGCCAAATAGGCCACTGACTTTTTCCTGTAACTTTGATGTGGCTTACATCTATCCATTTAGGTTAGATAATACAATAACCTGTCCCAGTGGATCACATTCATTCAGAATGTAATACGTTCTTTCCCTCAATGTATCTCTGTCATTCATTATTGTGCACACTAGAGTGTATATAAAACCTCCATGGGCATCTAGAGGCAACTAACGAAATGTATGTTGCAACATGATGCAAAACTTAATGTGTGTGTGTGTGTGTGTGTGTGTGTGTGTGGGAGAGAGAGAGAGAGAGAGAGAAAGAGACAGAAACAGAGACAGAGAGACAGAGACAGAGACAGATAGACAGACAGCGACAGAGTCAGAGAGACTGCAAAGCTATTATAAAAGGTGGAGCTGTCATCATTATATCACAATGACAATTTTGTCAGTGGCATCATCATGGTTAGGTACAGACATCTATTTTACCATCTGAATAATCCCTACCTTCACACATATGTACAACAAGCTAGATGACAACTCTCATATTTTCTAACACACTGTATATTTTAGTGTTTTCACTCATAATTGTAACTCTTCACTCCCATGCATCTATTGATCAATTCCAACCCACTGGTCAGATCATGTTCATTAAGATATAATATATCCCTCCTTTTTCTTTCAAGATGTTTTGCCTAATGGGTATCAAGTACAACTGAAGCACACTTTTACTGCAGGTTTGAAAGGAAACTACAGCCACCTATCTCCATAACCCCCATCTCAGACACACCAACAACAGCCAAGCCTCCTACAACTGACCCCATTTCATTGGGTTCACAACCCCTAGTGATCACAGAAAAGGAAGTGCAGGACCTATTTCACAGACAAAAGCCAGGAAAAGCTCCAGGCCCAGACAAGATAACTCCTTCTTGCTTAAAAGTCTGTGCTGACCAATTGGCCCCCATCTTCACCCATATTTTCAATAAATCACTAGAGATGTGCTATGTTCCTTCTTGCTTCAAACGCTCTACCATCATCCCAGTGCCGAAGAAGCCCACCATCAAGGAACTGAATGACTACAGACCAGTTGCTTTAACATCTGTAGTCATGAAAACCTTTGAAAGGCTAGTGCTTTCCTACCTGAAAACCATCACGGATCCGCTGTTAGACCCCTTGCAATTTGCATACCGAGCAAATAGATCAACAGATGATGCTGTTAATATGGCTCTGCACTACATCCTACAACATCTTGAGTCTCCAAAGACCTATGCAAGGGTCCTTTTTGTAGACTTTAGTTCAGCATTCAATACCATCATTCCAGACATTCTTCTAACTAAGCTAAACCAGCTACAGGTACCGGAACAGACTTGTAAGTGGATCACAAGCTTCCTAACAAACAGGAAGCAGCAGGTGAAGCTAAGCAAGATCACATCAAATACCTGTACAATTAGCACAGGGGCCCCCCAAGGCTGTGTGCTCTCCCCACTTCTCTTCTCTCTGTATACCAATGACTGCATCTCCAATGATCCATCTGTTAAGCTACTGAAGTTCGCAGATGACACAACAGTGATTGGTCTCATTCGAGACAATGACGAATCCGCATATAGACGAGAGGTCGAACGACTAGCCTTGTGGTGCAACCAAAACAATCTGGAACTGAACACACTCAAAACCGTAGAAATGGTGGTAGACTTTAGGAGAAACCCTTCCATACTTCCACCTCTCACAATACTAGACAACACAGTATCAACAGTAGAAACCTTCAAATTTCTGGGTTCTATCATATCGCAAGATCTCAAATGGACAGCTAACATCAAAGACAACAAAAAAGGACAACAAAGAATGTTCTTTCTGCGCCAACTCAGTAAGCTCAAACTGCCCAAGGAGCTGCTGATCCAGTTCTACAGAGGAATTATTGAGTCTGTCATTTGCACCTCTATAACTGTCTGGTTCGGTTCTGCAACCCAACAAGAAAAACACAGACTTCAGAGGATAATTAGAACTGCAGAAAAAATAATTGCTACCAACCTGCCTTCCATTGAGGACCTGTATACTGCACGAATCAAGAAGAGGGCCGTGAAAATATTTACAGATCCCTCACATCCTGGACATAAACTGTTTCAACTCCTACCCTCAAAACGACGCTATAGAGCACTGCACACCAGAACAACTAGACACAAGAACAGTTTTTTCCCGAAGGCCATCACTCTGCTAAACAAATAATTCCCTCAACACTGTCAAACTATTTACTGAATCTGCACTACTATTAATCTTCTCATAGTTCCCATCACCAATCTCTTTCCACTTATGACTGTATGACTATAACTTGTTGCTGGCAATCCTTATGATTTATATTGATATATTGACCATCAATTGTGTTGTAAATGTTGTACCTTGATGAACGTATCTTTTCTTTTATGTACACTGAGAGCATATGCACCAAGACAAATTCCTTGTGTGTCCAATCACACTTGGCCAATAAAAAATTCTATTATATTCTATTTTAAAATATCTACTCTAGAGATAATTTTCAATCCAGCATAGAATTTCCTGCAACTAACCAGCTAGCAGATACATGCACTGTTCTGCCACATACATATATTTTCCTGAACAGATATATGAAAACAGTATTTTTTTAAGTAACAAATTTATATAGCTGCCTAACTCACACACTGGAGACCTCGGACACTCCACAACATAGAAAACCATAACCACCCAATTCCCCCCTCCATCTCCATTCAGAGTCCTGCTGACAAAATACACATTCAGGGTCTTTTGGAAAAGCAATAAGCTACAAGGTGGAGGTGCCATCAGGAGAAAGCTCTCTTTTGTGGTCCATCAGTTGTATATCCCTATATATAATTGCTGAGAGTTGTACAATAAGCAGTCACAGAGATTTTTAAAATAAATATTTAAATTTATTTAATTAAGGTATTAATTAAAATACACTTTTAAAAGATGATAGCTAGATAGAGTGGCGGGTTGCTGCTGGTTCGGACTGGTTCAGGTGAACTGATAGTTTTGATACTGAACTGATAGCCCCGGTGCTATCCTATCCTATATCGCCATGTTTTTGAAGCCATGCGCATGCATGGAAGACTGTGCACATGCTCACATTTTTGGTGCTGGGTAAACCAGTTGTTACATTATGTGATGTCCACCTCTGGATGGATGGATGGATGGATGGATAGATAGATAGATAGATTCCCAAAGAACCATTAAGATATGACGTTAAATATAATTTTCATTTGAGATTTTCCATGTTAGCCTGATCTGTTGTTCTTTTCTATGGATTAAGAAACTAAGTGTGTTTGTTATTTCTACAATTATTCAGATCTGATCATACCAAACTATAGACAGTGTCTGTTAAAGGAGACCACTTATACAATTCACAAAGTATGTTGAGCTGATTAAATGAAACATCAATTTCCAAATTCTAATTCTAAATTCTAAAACTAATTTGCTTTTGATATTTCTCATGGTTATTTTTCCCTCTATTATGCCAGTGACCCAATGCAATTTTGCAGTGGCAAATGCAAAAACCTCTTTATAACCGAAATAAATACTAAACTTAAATCTAGTGTAGCCTGTTATCAAATAAATTTGCTCTGCTTACTTCAGCATAAATAAAAAAACTTGCAAAGACACTTTTCTATAAGAGTGTATGTACAAGTTACATTACCCACCAAAGACTTATAACAAGTTTTATGCTGTGGATTTTTCTTAAATTTCTAATAAAAAACTTATATTATCTTGCCTTAGGAATTCAATTTACAATAGATTTTCAATGTGCTTTAGATTTAGAGGCTGTGCCTACATATTTCAGTTGCATTATTAAGCATAGGACTCTACCTCATCCAAATAAACAGCAGTAGCATTTTTACTATTGATACCATACACATACCATACACATGCCTGTATTATATTAAAGATATTAGGTATTCTATCTATCTTCAGTTATTCATAAAAATACTAAAGGCAGGATAAAAAGACTAAACACACACACACACACACACATAAAGAAGGTGTTGATGGTTACCCAAGAATTATATGCTGAGATGTTTTTTAATTCAGATGCTATCCAGTTTTTTTGTTTTTTGCTTTTAGTCCAGATGAGATAATAGATTACTCAGGAATCTTCATATATGAAAAATGTTGCATATGAGTATTAGAAATTATTTTTCTTCCACAATATTTTACATAAACATGTCCTCTCTCACCATTATGCTTTGATATTGAAATGTGACACTCATCAATGACAAAAGTTATTACATCAGAATAGAACAGAACAGAACAGAACAGAACAGAATAGAATACAATTTTTTATTGGCCAAGTGTGATTGGACACACAAGGAATTTGTCTTGGTGCATACGCTCTCAATGTACATAAAAGAAAAGATACATTCATCAAGAATTCTAAGCTACAACACTTAATGATAGTCATAGGGTACAAATAAGCAATCAGGAAACAATCAGTATCAATATAAATCGTAAGGATACAAGCAACAAAGTTAGAATCATACAGTCATCAGCCCTTATAATCAGAAAAAAACAGATTGTATACAAATATATCTTTTCGTTCATTACCACAATGGTGGTATTTTTCAATCCATTCAGTGCACACAATTAATCTTATGAAATGAACTACACAACATCCACTTTTAAATCTAAATGTATCTTGCTTACCCTTTGGCTTGACTAAATACATAAATATTTATTTGCCACTTTAAAAGAGGGTGAAAAGTTATATTAGCAAATAAAGAAGGTGAGAAATCTAAGAAGTGACATTTCCTCTGATGAAGGAAAAAAATGGAGGGTGTTTAGTTACTTTGCTCAATAAAGTAGAATAGTTTTAGATCTATTAGCTACCATGCAAACTATGAAATATGGACCAGTGTTTTCAACCTCAGTAAGTTTAAGATGTGTGGACTTCAGTTCCCAGAATTCCCTAGCAGGATGGTTGTCTGAGGAATTCTTGAAGTTTAAGTCCACACATCTTAAATTTGTTGAAGATAAGAAACACTGTTACAGACTGTTACAGAGGATCTAAATTGAACTTCTCTGTCTAATATTGGGGGGAAAAAAACTACTAAACTTTATTGATACTGAGTCATCTTCAAATAGAGATAAGCCAAGAAATTCAATGGATTTCTTCCTGTCTTTGATAAAAACTTGGGGCAGATAGGTTGAGATAATAAAACATCTTTATTATGTTTTGTTTTTAAGTGCAAAATATCACTATTATGAAATGTATAACTAATACAACTTTTGCATGTGAAGAAAAATTTCTACGTTATTCCAGCGTGAGCATAAAATAGGACATTATACTTGTTAAATAAAATTAGCCATGTTATATGCTTTAATCATAATTACATGAAGGCTGATGGTTTAAATAATAGAATGTATAATTTATTAGTTTTGGTCAGGTTAAATAACTCCTTTAATTTTTAAAATTATTTTCACTTATTGTATAATAACTTTCAAGATTTAGAAAAAAGGGGGCAATAGAAGAATTAGAATCAAGTTGGAATGACACATCTTGAGTGAATTATAAAAAAGGTAGGATAAGTTCTTGATAATTTAAATATTATTTTTACTACTAATGTGAGTTCAAGCTTAGCAAATTAAAACAGGAAGAATTAATTGGATATGCAAATGAGATTATTCAATATATAAATCTAATTACATCCCAATTTGCTTTAACAGCGTGAGAAAAAGAATAAATTGCCTTTTGTAAATTGATGGTCTTAAATAACTACCTGTAGCACAATGAAATAATATGTTGAAGTTATGTTTTTTTAATGCAGTCATTCTGATAATAGTAGTAATATGTACTATTCAAAAATATGTCAAAGGCTGTTCTAAAAAAGAAGCTGGCTTCCAATCCTGATTATTAGATTAAGTATGAACTACATGTAATCACAAAGATTTTATTTTTGCAGGAACACAACTGCAGTAAATTCTAATCCTACATAGAACACTGCATGCTGTATTTTACTGGACTTTAGATTGACAAAATAACTTGATTTAGAGGATCCTACCCTATATTGAACTGGAGGCATTTGATACATATGAATATACACACCCAAAGCATTTTATGTAAATATACTGGGCTTCTCCTATCTGAAATGCATCCTAAATTTCATGTTCTCCTATTACCTATCATTGTCTCATCTGAGAACTATGACAGCAGAATGATGTAACAGCATTGAGTTGGGCTTTTTTTCCCTCCCTTTTGGTCCCTTCAAGTCATTGTTGATTCCTGGCAGCTGCCAGGAGTAGTTCCTAAAGTTTTCTTTGCAAATTTTCAGAAATGCTTCTATTGCCTCTTTCTTAGGTCTGAGAGACAGTGACTTGCCCAAGATCACTCAGCTGGCTTTGTGATTAATACAGGTTTAGAACTCAGACTGCTCTGTTTTCTAGCCTAACCTCTACACCAGGATCCCCAACCTTTTGGACCTCAGGGACCACCAAGTCCATAATTTTAAATCCCACAGACCACTAATACGAATCCAGTGTGCCGCTTGCTGAAGCGCCTGGACTCCCAGTGACGGGATGGGATCCTTCAGGCACTGTCCCTCCTCTCTCTTTCTCTCTTTCTCCCCCCTCTCCCACTCTGTCCCTCTCATTCTCTCTTCCCCCTCTTTCTCTCTCCCCCCTCTTTCTCTCTCATTCTTTCTCCCTCTCTCTCCCTCTCTCTCTTCCCCCTCTCTTTCTCTCTCCCCCTCATTCTCTCTCATTCTCTCTCTCTCTTCTGTTTCTTTCTCTCCCTCTTTCTCCCCCCCCCCACTCTTTCACTCTCATTCTCTCTCCCCTCTCTCCCATTCATTCTCTCTCCCTCACTCTCTCTCATTATCTCTTTCTCTCTCTCCCACTCTTTCTCTCTCTCTCCCCCATTCTCTCTCTTTCTCTCTCCCACTCTTTCTCTCTTTCTCTCCCTCCTCTCTCTCCTCCTCTCTCATTCTCTCTTTCTCTCCCACTCTCTCTTTCTCCTCCTCTCTCCCCTCTCTCTCTCTCATTCTCTCTCTCCCCATTCTCTTTCTCTCCCACTCTCTCATTCTCTCTTTCTCTCTCATTAGTTCTCTCTCTTTCTCCCCCCTCTCTCCCACTCATTCTCTCCCTCTCTCATCTCTTTCTCCCTCTCCCCTCTCTCTCTCCCCCTCCCACTCTTTCTCTCTCATTCTCTCTCTCTCTCTCTGATTCTGATTCTCCACATGTCCCTTTCAGAGCCAGGTGGCTTCAAGCAAGAGCTGTGAAGAGAGCAGCCCCCTGGGTGACATCCCCAGGGAGGCGCGCATGCCAGGCAGCGGAGCACCCTTTGAGTTTTCCCTCCAGCTGAGTAAGCAGCCCAGAGACTCCGGGAGGAGGAAGAGGCAGGCGAAGCAGGAGGGGGGCAGAGTGCTCCAGAGAAACAAGGGGTACCAGGAAGGACTGCTGCCTCGGTATATTTGCCTAGCCGGTGGAGCAAAGCAGTCCTCATCTCCTGCCGCTTGGGACCCGGAGCTATAAACAACATCTGATCAGGATAGCAAATGGATTTTGCCCTCCATTGCAGACTGCAGATCAGCCCCCTGCAAGCTCTCATCTCTCGAGGAGCCTGGCTGAAGTTTCCCATGCCGCTTCAGCAAGCGCTCTTCATGAAATGAGAGCTTGCATGGAGCTGATCTGGCATCAGCAATAGACAGCAAAATCCGACTGCTCCCCGGACCAGTCACCATTTACCGCTCCGAGTCCCAAGCGGCAGGAGATGAGGGCTGATTTGCGCCACTGGCTCGGCAAATATACCGAGACAGAATGCTGATACTGCACAAGTGCAAGTAGAAAGTGCTTCGCTTCCACAGCTTCCAACCATTTCAATCGCTGCTTCAGTCCGCATGTGCCACAGCTCCTCCACCAGAGTGGACTGGCAAAAATACGAAGATTTTTCCATGGACCACCAAAATTTTCTCACGGACCACCAGTGGTATAGAGCAGTTGTTGGTGACCGCTGCTCTACACCAAATCTTTATATGCCTGACATTAGCAAATTTGTAACTCCTTACAGTTTATTTATTCATCCACTATTAGAGTCATATATTGGAACGCATATTTAATCTGGAATATGAATAACTAATGGTAACTAATGAGCTGCAGTGGCACAGTGGTTAGAGTGCAGTATTGCAGGCTACTTCTGCTGATTGCCGGTTGCCTGCAATTGCCAGTTCGAATCTCACCAGGCTCAAAGTTGACCCTGTCTTCCATCTGTTCGAGGTGGGTAAAAATGAGGACCCAATTGTTGGGGGCAATATGCTGATTCTGCAACCTGCTTAGAGAGGGTTGTAAAGCACTGTGAAGCAGTATATATATATATGCTATTGCTAATACCAGTTTTGCTTCATTTTAATATAATTTTGGTTTATAACCTGGCAAACTAATAAATAAGGTAGATACAGGTTTGCCTTCTTAATTTCCAGTAATGCATATGAATCACATAAAGCTATTCAGTGGCATTCTGGGCCTTGGTAATTTTAGTACCCGCCCTCTTTTCTACATAATGCCTGCAAGCCTTCTCAGCCACAAAAGATACTGCTGCTCAAGGAAAAGAATTTATGGTCTATAAAATCAGAGCAGATTGATTAAACAAAGAAAAACAAATCCAAACACATTCAGTTCAGTTTTGTAACAACACCTATTTTTCAATCATTTTGCTTGGAGCTGAAAGCAGAAAACTCAATAGTGAGTGGAGAGAGAATGAAAAGGTAGCTGAGTAGTTGAAGAATGAATGGAAGCTTTTGAAAGAACGTAACAGCAATGTACTTCTGCCAGAAAAACGGAGAATATTTTCACTTCCTATAGTTGCTGAATGATTTCAAAGTACAATAATTATACTTGAAAATTGCAATAACTACAGCAACATTTTCTCCCACCTATTGACTAAGGGAGAGACACTGAAATTTTAGAATTTAGAGAAATCCTTACTCAGTAAAATGCCCAACTTAAAAAGCTGGAAGAAAAAATAACTAGAGGCATGAATTTTTGGAGGATTTTTTTTCTTTTCAAAAAGTAACAAATGGATGAGGATCTTGAATGTGCTTTTCAAGTAAGAAAACCTGCCTCTTTAATTGCAACCTAGACATACAATGTTGTGGTCCATTCTGATGTTCTACCAAACATTAGGCCAACTTTATTCATTTATTTATTTTCACCTAGTTATATACTGGCTAGTTGCCCGAATTCCAGGGCAGTTTACAATTACAGAATTCAAACATTAAACAAATAAGATCAATATACCAAAATTGTAACTATCATCATAGTAAACATGGCAGCCTAGTTATAAAAAACACAGAAAACAGTAACAATCAACAAACAACTTCCATACATCTCTTCAAGTAACTATATATACCTACAAAGAGTTTGCTAGGCATACGTCTTCCAAAATATATGTCCCCTTGTGGCAACAATTGCCTTTTGGTCCATGTCCCTTTGACTTCTTGCAAGGGCTGGGCAAACTCTTCCCAGAGCAGGCAGGTGCTAAGAGTCAAGCTAAGCCAGGGGTGAAATCTGAACCGGTTTCCTATCAGTTCGCTGGCCATGCACGCAGGATTTCCTGCTTTCTAGTGATTTTAAATCACATGGCACAGCTGATCATTGGAAATACCGGTCGGATTTATTTATTTTTTTTAAATTTACATTTATATACATTTTTGCTAATGGTGCTAACGGTTCACCCGAATTGGTAGTTTTTATCACTACTGGTTCGCCCGAACTGTGAATAGGTGGGATTTCACTGCTGAGCCAAGCCATATACACTGGACTCAGAAAAGTAATGTCAACCAATGCAAGATGTGGAGAAGATACGTTACACTGAAGAAACAAGTGTTGTGTATCAGCAACTGTTTCATACTTGAACCCTGGTGGCACAGTTGTTAGAATGCAGAATTACAGGCGAACTCTGCCCACAGCCTAGAGTTCGATCCTTGGTAAAATGAGGACCCAGATTGTTGGAGGCAATATGCTGACTTTGTAAACTGCCCAGAAAGTGCTGTAAAGGCACTATGCCGTAGTATATAAGTCTAAATACTGTTGCTATTGCTATCATTTGACATTTCCAGGTTGTTTTCAAAAGGAAGTCTTTATAGATTGTATTATATTAATATAATTGCATGGTGGAAAGGATGTGATTTATTGTCATTAGAGTTATATGATTCCACTTAGGGCCACAACTGGCATATGTCTCTCTGCTGAGCAGTGCCATTCCAGCCACAGATTCTACCTATTGTTCCAGCAAATGCTATGATCTAAAAGGACAGGCATATTTCAGAGAATGATCCCATCCAGCTAATCTTGGGACTAACTCTGAGCCAAGACGTCTTTGGGCAAGAAAAAATTCCATCTTCTTGGCATGGGCTTCTTCACTGTCCATATTAGAAACAGTTAAACCAAAGAATTCACGAGCTTTAATCATATTTATGAAGGCAAAAGTAGAAATAAAAAAAAAACAAAAAACAACAACAACCAATGAATATTTTTACTTTTGAATAAGGACAATTTTAATGTGACAAAACTATGTGGGTCATTAAACCCAACATCATGTGACTGTGATTTGCAACTTCCTGCCTGCTTTCCCCATTGACTTTGTCAGAAGCCTGTGGGATGGTGACAAATAGTGACCACATGACCATGGGACACTGCCACCATTATAAATGCATGCTTGTTGCCAAGGGCTCAAATCACCATCATGTGACCGCAGGCATGCTGCAAGAGCTGCAACTTTGAGGATTGACTGGTAAACCTCCTTATTAATACCGTTTTCCCCAAAGTAAGACATCCCCTGATAATAAGCCCAATCGGGCTTTTGAGCTCATGGCAATAAGGCCAAGCGCTTATTTCAGGATTCAAAAAAATATAAGACAGGGTCTTATTTTCAGGGAAACACAGTAGCTCTGAATGGTTGCTGAACAAATCACCAGTAAGTGAGGACTACTGTATATAAGGACAGTCATAACAAAATCTATTTCCTTACAAATGTGGTCATTATGAAAACTTTTACTCTATATTCAAGAAATACATAAAAGCAAGGAAACCAAAAATTCCACACTCACTACCTACGGAAACACAATGAATAATGTGATAGAATAGGTTCTGGCAACTGTAAATTCTGCAACACATTATTCTGTCATTTTGAACTGCACATATACTGTCTGTTAACCGCATTTTGTTCCCACAGCAAAACCAGTTCCAACTGCAGCTGCAACACTGTATGCCAAATGACATGTCCTAGAATTTGATGCATATAACTGTAAAACAGTTGATACAGCAACTATATTTCTTAAAAGTGTGAATGTGACATGACTGCGCTGTGATCATGCAGCTGGCTTTTAAATAACAGCTGTAACTACAGAATACTGACACAGGTGCAGGAGTTAAATCCCCAAGCCATGGGTTGTTGTTGTTGTTGTTGTTGTTGTTTTTGGTGCAATCCTTCTCTGAACTCTGCAGTCAATTATTCTGTTTAGATTTGGGTGGAAGCTGCTGTTTTCATATAAAATTTACCTTCCCCCCCCCCCCTTCATATTTTCGTTAAGGACAATTTCCAATGCAAAATCTGGAAACTTCTAATTTTTGCCAAAACCACAAAGTGCTCCGTTTGGAGATTATCTTGCATTAGGTTGGGGAAAGTAGGTGATGATGTAATGGCTGATGTGGTGTTACAAATATTATGTGCCTTGTCTCCGTTTCATGTTTGCCTTTCTGCAAACCTCAGTGTTTTGCTCGAATCTGATAGGATTTCTTCCTTGGCCTCTGAACATCTTCTCATATTATACATCTTCAACAAGGGCTGGGACAACAGTTTTGCTTGCTTTCCTGAACTGGAAATGTCTTTATCCAGTTTTACTCTCGGAATGCTTAAAAAATGTGCCAAACTTTATGATTTCAGCCCTTCAAATGCAAATAAAAATTGGATTATATATCAGTAATGGTAGAAACTACATTTGTGACCAAATTACCAAGATCAGAGACTCAAACCAACAACACTAACTACTGACCTGAGCTACTAATATTCAAAGACATTTAAACTATAACTGTTTGGGGGATTTGGCTTATTTGGTAAAAATCATGTTATTTTTGTACAACCATCCAACTTGAAGCAGGGTTCCCAAAGCAACAAGAAACAAGGCAATGATGCCTGTATGGAAATCAGATCCTGCCACAAATCTACTCAGATGTCTCCTCGTTTTTGCATCCGCACCAACAACAGCACATAGGGCCAAACAATCACACACAGACACAGACACACAGAGATACACACACACACACACACACACACACTTCTAGCATGTTCTTCCTCTACTGTGGTACATGCTATCATCTTCCAGCAATCTAGATTCTGAAGAGGAGAGAGGATAACTTTTCACAAAATAATAATTAATGGATTCAAATTTAACATTGAAAACTAAAAACAAGGACAAAGTAATATTGTAGCATTTCATCCTCCCAGGACACTACTGCAGATCTCAAAGGGAACATTTTTTTGGGGAAAGGGTTCTTTAACAACACAACAAAGCAAGTGATTGATGAACTCATAAAGATAGAAAGGTTTCTATCTATATCACAAAATGTCTTAATAAAATGCAATGGGTTTTAACATTTAATAAATGCTAATTCATAAGATGTTTGAGCATATGCAATATGCATATATATGCACAACTGTCTTCTATTCCTCCCCTCTACCTTGTTTTCTTCCAGTTTAAATCATATATCAGGTTAGCAACTCCATGTACCTGGTAACGTGAGCTGTTGATCACAAAAGCTTCTGCCATGCATGTTTTAGTTGGAAATCACACCAGTGGTGGGTTTCAAATTTTTTTACAACAGATTCTGAGGGTGTGGCTTGATGGGTGTGGCATGGCTAGATGGGCGTGGCAGGAAAGGATACTGTAAAATCTCCATTCCCACCCCAATCCAGGGAAAGGTTATTGCAAAATCCACATTTCCTCCTGATAAACTGGGATGTGGGATGCAGAAAATAGATGGGGGCGGGGCCAGTCAGAATTTTTACTACCGGTTCTCCGAACCACTCAAAATTTCCGCTACCGGTTCTCCAGAACTGGTCAGAACCTGCTGAAACCCACCTCTTAATCACACGATCAGACTCCTCCTGATTTTTGCTTACCAGAGACTAACATAGTTTTCCTCCTATAATATCCTCTATACAGGTAGTCCTCAACTTACAACCACAATTGAGCTCAAATTTTCTGTTGCTTCAGTGAAACATTTGTTAAGTGAATTTTGCTCCATTTTACAACTTTTCTTGCCATATTTGTTAAGTGAATCACTGCAGTTGTTCAATTAGTAACACAATTGTTAAGTGAATCTGCCTTCCCCATTGACTTTGCTTGTCAGAGGGCTACATAAGGTGATCACATGACCCCGGGACACTGCAACCATTATAAATGTGAGTCAGTTGCCAAGCATCCAAATGTAAATGACATGACCATGGGGATGCTGCAATGGTCATAAGTGTGAAAAATGGCCATAAGTAACTTTTCTCAGTGCCATTGTAACTTTGGAGGTTTGAAACTGTTGTAAATCAAGGATTACCTGAATATGGGAAGTAAAATCTAAATGAATGATTTTTAAAAAAAATAAATGGTACATTCAGGATATAACTATTACCTTGCTTAAATAAAACTTAGAAACTATTATTTGCATTTCTGTCTTGTTTAGCAAAGTAGTGGGCATATAAGTGAAATCCTAGATATTAACTTGGAGCAGAATTTGAAAACTGCTTAAAATTCTCCTGTATTTCTAATGCTTCCTTTGTTGTATTCTGCTTCAAGCTTTCCCTACACCTGCTACATCAATGAAGTCATCTTCTTCAAACTCAAATCTCATCTTTTAATCTTCTTCTGTACTCACAATGGCTTTTTCCCTGCTACCTTATATACTTCCTTTAATACCCTTTTCTGCTTATTGACCACATACGTAACTCTAACTCTTTCAATCTCACCAAGTTTTGTGTTTTTATTTCTTTTATATTTTTAACTACACAACTTTGAAACCAATTGTACGTTGCTCCCATATAACTCCCATATAACACCTATCCTGCGTGGCCTGCACTGGCTGCCAGTAGCCTTCCGGGTGCAATTCAAGGTGTTAGTGCTCACCTTCAAAGCGCTCCATGACTTAGGACCGGGCTATTTACGAGACCGCCTTCTGCCACCGATAGCCTCCCAACGACCTGTGCGCTCCCACAGAGTGGGCCTGTCGGCTAGTGGCCCCCGGGGGAGAGCCTTCTCTGTGGCAGCACCGACCCTATGGAACGAGTTACCTCCAGGGCTACGCCAATTCCCCGACCTCCGAACCTTCAAGCGGGAACTGAAGACTCTATTATTCAATCAGGCGGGACTAGCCTAAGTGTTTTAACTTAATTTTAACTTAATTTTAATGTATTAATTTATTTATAATTTTAAATTTTAAGGGTTTTATATCGGTCTATGACCGTTTTAGTTAATTGGGCCTGTTAAATATTTCATTTTAAATGCATTTTAAATCTGGGATTTATATTGTGTTTTAAATAAGGCTGTACACCACCCTGAGTCCTTCGGGAGAAGAGCGGTATAGAAATTTAATTAATGAATAATAATAATAAATAAATAAATTGTATATGAACTCAGAGTATGATGTATCAACTCCTATTTCAGACAAGTATCAAAGGGATGCTATCCAAGCATCTGTAAGAATCTACTAACATAATTTAAACATAATTTAAAACCCTTCTAAACCGGATGCTTATATAAACATGAGCTACCAGCTCTACTAGAGAGATAACCTTCAATTCAAAGGAGTGTACTAACAGTCTTGCCAAAAGGACTCTAAAATATGTGTAGAACAACAGTTTTTATCCTGTCTTCTTTAGGCTGATTGTTGAGGTTATCCAAATCAATTAAATAAGCTTGTATGTTGTTGTTGTTTTATCAGCACAAGGGTGTGAAAAAACTGTTGAAGTCAGCAAATTTCTATGGTATTCCATTTTATTGTTTTCTCTTGATGGGCTAAATCCATTGTGGGTCAGTCCACAGATGGCTGAGCAATTAAGCACTCCAGCTAGTACTGCATTGTCTGAAGAGAAACCTAGCGTAATTTTTGCTTGCTGATTATTTTACTTGCAATGGAAGGAAGATCAACACTGTAATGAATTATTAAAACACAGTGCATGCAATATTACAACTCATTCAGTGACCTACATTGCCTACCTGTGCTTTTGATCTACTGATCAATTATACTGGGGGTAACCAACTGACCTTGAATCATATTATCTGAATTGCACAAAGCTTGGTTTCTTCCTTTTATTCCTATTTCCTAGGATGATTAAGTGCTGGATGCCACAGAGACCCTGTTCTTCCTCTCTTCACGTGGCTTATTTTATACCGAATAAACTTTTCTTAAGCATTTCAGATTGCTAACAGCAAGTATTCAGACATAAAATAACTTTATGACATACACAGGTAAAAATCCATAATCAAACGCCACATTTCATTCATAGTTTTGACCAAAATCTAAGCACAGCAAGTTATCTTTAACACCAGAACAAAATAGAACACCAGTTCTATTTCTGCTAATTGGGCAGGGAGGTTAACATATATTAGAGGAGACTTCAGACCTGGAACTGGGCAATCAAGGCATACTAAAAATATAGACTAGAGTATTTATTTCTCTATTTGAAGACCACAAAGTGGCCTATATAATAAACCCTTCTGTTTTAGAGAAGAAAGCACTACTTGAAACTATAGCTTTATAAACCCTTGATTCAATTTAAAATATCCTAAGAGATTAAAGTAGTGACATTTATATATATACCACCTATGAAATACTTTGCTGAACACTTTCCATATATTTTATTAACATCCTGTGAAAATAACCCATACCTCATTTTGAGTTGAACATCTGTATTTCAATCCTTTTTTTTTACTCTCCTGAACTTCTGTTACTCACTTACTGTTCTAACCTTATTTCATTAACAACTTGATTTTGTCTGCAACTGTGGAGTTTATAAGACTCATAGTACAAATGGGAAATTTTCTTCAATTTACCTTCAGAAACTCTAGCTGAATCTGATTACCTGCTGACTATACATTCATAGATAGATAGATAGATAGATAGATAGATAGATAGATAGATAGATAGATAGATAGATAGATAGATAGATAGATAGATAGATAAAGGGGGGGGGGCAGCAGCTCTGCCCAGCAGTTCCTCATGGATAATGAGGAATGAGCTGGGCCAGTTACAAGATCACAGGCAAAACAACAAACAAATTTGGTTGATATATCAAATGTGTATGTGAGGTGGAGGAGCGGTGGTGTGTGGGAAGGGGTCAGAGAGAATGCCGCTAAAGCAATATCTGACAGCTCAGCAAGCGGTACGTGATAAGGGAGGGAGCAAAAGGAGCTAAGCCTCCAATGATTAACATGTCTGAAGTAAAAACGACAGAGCTAATTATTGGTGGGAGGCGGGCAGATGGGCCTATTACCCGCACAATGGCTAAAGAATAGAATAGAATAGAATAGAATAGAATAGAATAGAATAGAATAGAATAGAATAGAATAGAATAGAATAGAATAGAATAGAATAGAATAGAATTTTATTGGCCAAGTGTGATTGGACACACAAGGAATTTGTCTTGGTGAATATGCTCTCAGTGTACATAAAAGAAAAGATACCTTCATCAAGGTACAACACTTACAACACTTAATGAGAGTCATAAGGTACAAATTTAACACTTAATGATACAATACTTAATGATAATCATAGGCTACAAATAAGCAATCAGGAAACAATCAATATCACTATAAATTGTAAGGATAAAAGCAACAAAGTTACAGTCATAAGTGGAAGGACATGGGTGATGGGAACAATGAGAAGATTAATAGTAGTGCAGATTTAGTAAATAGTTTGACAGTGTTGAGGGAATTATTTGTTTAACAGAGTGATGGCGTTCGGGGAAAAACTGTTCTTGTGTCTAATTGTTCTGGTGTGCAGTGCTCTATAGCGTCGTTTTGAGGGTAGGAGTTGAAACAGTTTATGTTTATATTAAATTGATCAATGATGCATAAAGCGAATGTCTCTTCAATGGTAGTTTACAATCTGATGATGTTAGCAGATGATGCTAACAAAAGCTAAGTGGATAATATATTTTATGTTCCGGAGAGCCAGCGCTGTCCGAAGACTTCTCCGTGGTCATGTGGCTGGCACACCAAAGGTGCACGGAATGCTGTTACTTTCCCACCAAAGGTGGTCTCTATTTTTCTACTTGCATATTTTACGTGCTCTCAAACTGCTAGGTTGGCAGAAGCTGGGACAAGTAATGGGAGTTCACCCCGTTACGCGGCACTAGGCATTCAAACTGCTGAACTGCCAACCTTTCGATCGACAAGTTCAACATCTTAGCCACTGAGCCACCACGTCTATTATATATGTATGTATGTAGGTAGGTAGGTAGGTAGGTAGGTCTTTGGTTATTTGGGTTTTCTCCCACGTAAAATTGGAAGTGTCTTGGAGACATTTCGACGAAGTCTCATTTGTCATCTTCAGGCTTCAGCTTCGTGCTTCTGGGAGCAATGTGTGATTGCAGCTGTTTCTTCCTTTTTAACTGCTAGTGGGGGTTTGAATTGATTGGGTGGGAGCTTGGCCTGGCTATATATATCTCAAAGCCATTTTCATCAATATTGTTTCATTTTTCATTAAGTGTTTAGTTAGTGGCTGTTGGGAATACCCAGAGATGTAAATTATGGCATATCAAATGCCATAACAGAAATTAGTATTTATGTATTAAATTTATATGCTGCCCATTTCACCAATAAGGTGAATCTGGGCGTAAAACGTTATAGAGGCAGCAGATGATGTGAGGTAATGAGAGAAATATCTATTTTCCCATAATTGACAGCAGATATTTTTTTTCCTCCATTATGAAAGCCAGATTGGTGGCTTTGGACCAGTCACCCTCTCTCAGCCCAATTTACCTCACAGAGTTTTTGTTGTGAGGAAAAATAGGAGGAGAAAAGAATATGGTTTGTGTTTGCCACCTTGAGTTATTTATAAAAATAATAAAGGCAGGACATAAATAGATGAATAAATAAAGTGCTCATCAGCTGGGTCTTTTACACTGTCTCCTCAATATTTTTTTTATCGTAACTTAGCGTAACAAATATAGTGCTGAAATAATGTGAATGATGTGAGGTCACAGATTTGTGTTCATGTTGCTTAAAAAAATATCCCTCCTTCACCTGTATCTTCAGCTTAAAGCTAGTAGGTTTAAGGTTTTGTATTTCTTCCCCAGCTGTTACCACACATCATATAACTGGGTTTGCTCAGTATGTTTAATGATGACTGAATTAACTCCACTTTTTATTTAATCAGGAGCTAACTAAACAATTGGGACATTCAGCCGCACAAAATAGTAACAAAAAATTAAAACTAGCAAACATAGCCTAGGTGCTGTGCACAATCTGCACATGCTTGTGTGTCCTGCCTTTAAGACACATATTCCACTTGTAGAAAGGAAGGTTAGAATTTTGTCCTAAACTTATTGCTCTTATTTTTTAAATAAAGTGAAGGGCGGGATAGAAAACACTGAAGTTGTTATTGTTGTGCATTCATAGACATGCACTTGTCCTCAATTTATATCTTGTATAACCCCTTTTTTATTGTAGTGCTGAAGGTGAATAAGCTACCAAGGTCACTCTGGAAAGCCAGAAAACACAGAGGATCTTATTTCTATGACAATCAGGGGGCAGGAAGGCAATATTCTGGCTGCATCTTATCTCTTTTGCCACTTTCATGAACATAACCTCTTGGTCCCATTTCATCAGTTTTAGTTATTTAACGTTTAAAGCATAAAAGGTTGCCCAGCCCCATGCTGTTTAACATTGTAAGCTATCCCTTTGGTACGGGCTCAGAGAATTCAAAGGTACAAACATCGATATAGTTTTGCAAGATAGACTCTGATCTTGGTTCAAATTTTGAAATCAAACACTTAATTATAGATTAATGAATATTCTATGCATCTTTTGTTTCTCTGTAACAGGAATAAATTATATCTGATCAGTTAAATGGGTGGTATTTCAAGAAATAAAGCTAGGAAGCTTGAAAACATTCACTGGGTTTGGCAGTATGAAAAGTACTTATAATTCCTGAGCTTGGAAAAAGAAGATCCACCAGAAACTTCTTTAATATTATAACAACTTTGGGAAATATGCTGAAATATATCATGGGCAGGGTTCTGGAGATATTTTTGTTTCTACAAACATCTTCATTCTATCAGCTCTGGAACATTTCTAAATATAACAGTCGATTACTAGAATGTATTCTATTAATAAATGTAATTATATTCTTTCTATGTCACTGATCTTTCAGTCAATTTCTAAATATTTAAACATTCATTCATTTGAACGTCTGTATTTTTGTAAAATACTCAAGAAGTGCAGTTTTGTTATAAAACTTATTCCATTTCTATTCAGCTTTAATTTAGAGAGAAAAAAATACATTGGGTAATCCTTGTAACTTCTATCACTGAAAATAAAACCAGAGGCAGTTACTGGCATAACAATCCATTTTAAATATTTTAAACAAACTTTCTGTTAACTTTAAGCATAATTTAAATAACTTAACTGGTCAACTACAATGAAATACATTGTGCATTTTTTTATTTCACTGTAACAGGAATAAGTGCATTTGTGCTGCATAACTTAAGAAGTTTCTCTTTGAATGACTGCAAATGACTCTAACAATAATGAACAAATGTGGAGTCTAATCATATCTATACACTCCTAATTCTTCTACTTCAGTAAATTATCTGAAATAATACTACTGGTAAATATGTGATCAGATCTTTCCAATCTTTCTATGTACCTACCTCACCTACTACCTAATTTATATTCTGCCTTTTATTCAGGGCAACATACTCAAGGCAACATATGTATAACATACATTCTCTTATTTTTCCTTACCTCACCCTTTGACATAGATTAGGCTAAGAGAGATTTATTGTTTCAAAGTCATCCAGTGATCTTATATTGTTGCCGGGGAGTTAGGGTTTCCAAGTTCTTTTAAACACTCTATTGTACTAAAGGAAGAAACAAGAGATCAACCAATAAATAACTATTATTGGTGGGACACCTGTCCTTTTCAAATAAGTAGACATTCTTTTTAGGTGAGAAGCTCAATCAGCTTCTCTGCTTCATGGGACATTTTTTTAAAAAAAGTTTTGGCATGTGAAGTGCATAATACGCATGGTTTTTATGTTTAATTATTACTATCTAGCTGTTGTTGTTTTTTACTGTAATTCAGAAAAAGTATCAGTCTCCATTTTCTTTTTTCTTTGGGATCCAGTAGTCATCCTGTTCCATCTATAAGTTTGCACACTGACCTATCTCTAATAATAATCTGGAGCAATTCAAATGATCTTGCAATAATCTGTTTTGATTCCATCTATCTGCCTTTCTCTTCTTTTATTTCCCTTGAATCTGTTAAGCATAATTGTTTTTCTTGAGGCAAATAATCATCTGCTCACTTCATATACCCAAGATATGTTAGTTTCCACTTGTTGATCAATGCCTTGAGAGAAGACAATTAGTCTTTATTTGGTCCAGGACTGATTAATGGGTCTTCTTGTAGTCTACTGCAACATTATGAAACCTTTCCAAATCCATAGTTCAAAGTCATATCTTTTGTTGTTATTCTTTCTCAGTGTCCAGTCTTTATAGTTGTACATTAGGCAAGAAAGGCCATTGCTTTAATTATCTTCTGTATATTTGTCATTATCTTTTTCCACAGATTAATCTTCCAACAATCTTCTATCTTTATATATTAATGAGCCAAAGAAAACAAAGCTATCTACCACTTTCATATTTCTCCATCAATCATAAATCTATTGAGCATACAGACTGACATTATCTTTCTCTTAATATTTAATCGTAACCTTGGTTTATATTTAACTTTCAATAGGTTTTTTTAAAAGTATTCTTTGTTAGCTAACAAAACAATTTTCACGCTATAACAAAATTTGAAAATCTTGCCACTTTCAAATTTCTTACTTAATTTTTACCAATCCTGCCTAGAGCATATTTTCTATATAAGTGGATTAAAAAGATATAGGATCAAAATAGGCATTTATTTATTTCAATTTATATAGATGTCTGCTCACATGTATGATTCCAAGGGACTCACAAGTTAACAACAAACCCACAAAAAAAATGAATTTAAAACAATTAAAAGACAAATTAACCCAAAGCATTTAAAAACATGAGACAGTGCCAACCAACAGATGAAAAACAATACAGTCATTTCATAGGCTCCCCACCTCCACTGGATCTCTAAGTCTGATGGCACAACCACTTCTTTAAGGACTTCCTTAAGGCCATTAGGGCTGGGGCCAATATAACCTCAGGGAGGATGAGGTTTCAAAGGATAAGTGCCATTACAGAGAAGTATATTTTCCTGGCTCTCATCAGATGGAAGATTCTTCTTTCATTCTCTTCCTGTAATGGAATGTGCAAATGACCTTGGGGAATGAGATGAAGAGATATTGCCTAGGAAACAATCAGACAAGAGAGGTAGGAGCCTCCAGCAGCTTAAGCCATAGAAAGAAACTTAGGAAGAGTGGACCTTAAAGGAAGAAGCAGTTAAAAGTGGTAGAGGAAAAAGTGCAACTTTTACACTTGCAAGATTCTGTTAATGTAAACTTATAGTAAAGTAGAATTAGTTCATTTAGTTATGTCTCCTGTTTACTTGGGCGGGTTGACACTTCCTTATCTGAATCACTTCTCCAATTCAGATCTGACATACATTCTTGTTCATTGTAATGATTTATGATTTATGATATTTGTTATTTCTTTTTATTTATACACACTCACACAATGTTTGTTTGTTGTTTGTTTGTTTGTTTGTTTGAACTCCAACCTAGTCTTTGAGTTAGGCTATGTGTAGATATGTGTGTGGGGGAGAATTCACGTACACATGTGTGTGATAAGAGTGAAAAAAAATAAAGCTGTTAATTTAGAAAGTGCACAATGAAGCTGCATATATGCCTGTGATGGACTTGTGGGTGCTGGGCAGGGACTTGAATTTTCCTTTGGGTAGGGAAAACCTGGAAATTTTCAGATTAGGGTTTTCCCAGATGTGCCAAAATGATATTTCTAATAAAATGTAGCTTTGAGGAAACTCAAGCCTCCAAGTTTCCTTTCGTTGGGGGTGTTACTTGGAACCCTGACAATGCCTTTGTTCTACATTCCTATAGTACACGTTTCCATAGTACTAGAACCTATTTATGACCTTCTGTGACTTTTTGTCTAAATATTGGTGGACCTATTCTTGATTCAGCTTCAACATACAATAATAATTACAAAAAAAATGTATCTTGCACAAAAGTTTTAAAAACATTTCATATAGATGTGTTATAATTACTGTCTATCAAATTACGCCTACATGCTTAATACACCAAACAAAATTGTATGAAAAAAGAACTTATTTATAACAATATGTATAAGTAAATGATTGCAATAAAGTGATCTCAATGTAGAAAACCACAGTACCAAAATGAATATTGAATATATGTTTATATATCTTTAGTTTTCCCCTGCAAAATATTATTTTCAAGACATCATTTCCAGAGATCTTGCAATTCTAAATTAATAGTAAAATTAAAGTGGTTGAATGCCCAGACTTTGCAAAACAGAAAGAGTCAAAGGTAAAATAAAGACCATTGTTTACTGTAATTAATATTTTGCTGCTTGGAATAGTTACCAAATAAATAAAATACAGGTAAAGCAGGCATGAAAGATAAAATGAACCCTGTTGAACAATAAAACTGTTCCATAAGGCAACTGGCCAGAACAGCAGCACCCTGAAAGAAGGGGTTTGTTTATTTTTTATTTTGGGGAAGCACAGAAAAGTGATTAGAATAGAATAGGAATAGGAATAGGAATAGGAATAGGAATAGGAATAGAATAGAATAGAATAGAATAGAATAACAGAGTTGGAAGGGACCTTGGAGGTCTTCTAGTCCAATCCCCTGCTTAAAACCTACACCACTTCAGACAAATATTTATCCAACATCTTCTTTAAAACTTCCACTGTTGGAGCATTCACAATCTCTGGAGGCAGGTTGTTCCACTGATTAATTGTTCTAACTCACCATTATAGCTCAACATTCCAACTCACTCATTATATCTCACAATAGGCATTCTCCACTATGTCTGGGACAAATATGGGCAGATTTCTCTATATATTGTAGAGGGTAGACAAACTAATATTATTCAATGTTTATTGTCCCCAGCTTGCTAAAAAATGTACTTATGCATTTTAAATCCTCTTTCCCCAGTATATTAAACTAGAGCTCCACATGTACAAAAAATATTCCTTTATCTTTTGTCATAAAGAAACATTTCTTCACATGCCATTCTGTTCTGGTTTGTTTAACAAACCACTGTCTTTGTTCAACTGATATACAAACATCTCCATTTGTACTTATATCTTTAGTTAGAACCAAAGGGGGGGAAATGGAAACTACCCCCCTTAAAAAAAAAAAAAAAACCTTTTCTGACCATTTTTCTTTTGATTCAAAAGATTCTGTTTGTTAATATTATGCTACCTTGTTTGCACAGATCTTGTGGCCTGCATGTCAGTGGAGAAATACACACTTAAGACATGGGTGGTAACAAACCAATTTGTACTTTTAAGGATACAACTATCCTTTCTTTCTTTGCTTTTCCCCCAAATGTTAAATGTTAAATGTTTAAGTTTATTGTTAACAATAAACTTAAAGACTCAAGATCCATCCCATCACTAAAAGATTCTAACAACAAAAAATGCAATGACGAAACAGTTAAAGCAAACCTCTTCAACATTTTCTTTGGCTCAGTTTTTGTTAACTCTGATAACACACATCCGACATTCCACAAACGTACCAGCAATGATTATGATGACTTAACTCATATAGATTTCACAGAAGATAACATTGGAAAAGCTCTTCATAACTTAAAACCATCGCTATCTATTGCACCCGATGGACTATGTGCATACTTCTTAAAAAAACTTTCCATTAATATAGCAGAACCCCTAAGCAACATTAGCCATTTCAAACCCCTCCAATCCATACATGCAGCAGACTGACACCCACTATGAAGATGTAGCACGACCACGACCACGAAGCCAAACAGCAGAAGTGCAGCTCACCAGCTCAAATCCCCCTGCAACTCAGACTAATTTGAGCACAACCAAGCCCCCACCCAAACAGGACACACCCCCAGCCAATCAGAGCACAAAAAACCCCCATCCAATCAGAGCACAGCCAAGCTCCCACCCAATCAGTTCAAACCCCCACTAGCAGTTAAAAAGGAAGAAACAGCTGCAATCACACATTGCTCCCAGAAGCTCGAAGCTGAAGCCTGAAGATGACGAATGAGACTTTGTCGAAACGTCGCCAAGACACTTCCAATTTTACGCGGGAGAAAACCCGAATAACCAAAGACCTACATACAAACACCCGCGAAAACCTCAGAAAACATATATATATATATACATATGCTATACCTCCTAATTTTTATTCATATATATGTTTATATACTTTATAATCTTTTTATATGATGTTGTGACTAAATAAATAAATAAATAAATAAATGTAAACTTTGTTGACTCATTCCTGAAATAGCTATTGATGTTAAAGAGCAGGGGTGTTAAACTCAAGGCCCGTGTGGCTTTGGCCCAGTCTACCCAGTGCAAAGAGGAAAGATCAGGCCAAAGTAACTTCGGCCTGGTCTACTCACTGTGAAGACAAAAGATCAAGCCACTGTAGCTTCAGCCCAGTCTACCCAGTGCAAAATGGAAAGATGAGGCTAGCATAGCTTCGGCCTGATCTACACAATGAGAAGAGGAAACATGCCAGCAGTTTGGGGAGTGGCACTAAACTGGCCACGCTCACCCAGTTGGCCACATCCACCCAGTTGGCCACACCCGCCCAGTCAGCCATACCCACCCATCCCCCCAAGGTTAACCACAGTCCTGATGTGGCTCTCAATGAAATTGAGTTTGACACCCCTGTTGAAGAGGAAAATATGCTTGAAATATTTGTATTGAATTTTATGTTACATATGCTGTAATAACAATCAGATGCCTGTGCACTTAATCAGAATATCCTGGCATACTTTATAAAATGATTTGCTAAAATCAAGACCTTATGTTTAGAGCATTCTCAAAAATCTACTAAAGAGGTTAGTAAACCTTTTTGCTGAGTTCTTTTAATTAATGCACTAGTTTTAAGATGTTTACAGAGGGATATATGGTTGATCTGCTCCAGATATCTATTTCAGACTGACTTGTAATTGTCCAATTCCTCTTTTCTCCCCTTATCTCTCATCAGTTAACACTTTACTACTTCTCCATGATTTCTGAAAGATAGTAGCTCTCTCAGTATCTGAAAATATATTTAATCTGGCCCTGAAAATTCTAATTTAGTAAAAATAAACAGAAATCCCTTGACTACTATTCTCTCAATCTCAAACTTTAATCCTGTCCCTGTTCTCCACAAATGTTTGATAGAGCACATATGCACTTGGTTGGTCGTTTTTATTTTGAACACAGAGGTTATTTTTGTTGATCATATCATTCTTGGCAAACTTTAATTCATTTTGAGCTTTATTTTATTTTTTTGACATCTCTAGAATCCTGAACTGACTTATACCATGTGCATTTCTGAGTATGAAAATTATATGAGCAACCCATTTATTTTTGGAATATCAGCTCCACAGTGACCATCAGACATTTAATTACAATAAAACTACTGCAGAAAAGTTTTTATGAGACAAGTATATTTATTCAAATGTCTGATTATATTTCACATGACAAATCCAAAGAACATACTTAAGTTAGACATATTTCGTTTAGGTTATAATTTAAGTTAATTATAATGATGTACAATATCAATATATGCTTCAAACGCTCTACCATCATCCCAGTGCCGAAGAAGCCCACCATCAAGGAACTGAATGACTACAGACCAGTTGCTTTAACATCTGTAGTCATGAAAACCTTTGAAAGGCTAGTGCTTTCCTACCTGAAAACCATCACGGATCCACTGTTAGACCCCTTGCAATTTGCATACCGAGCAAATAGATCAACAGATGATGCTGTTAATATGGCTCTGCACTACATCCTACAACATCTTGAGTCTCCAAAGACCTATGCAAGGGTCCTTTTTGTAGACTTTAGTTCAGCATTCAATACCATCATTCCAGACATTCTTCTAACTAAGCTAAACCAGCTACAGGTACCGGAACAGACTTGTAAGTGGATCACAAGCTTCCTAACAAACAGGAAGCAGCAGGTGAAGCTAAGCAAGATCACATCAAATACCTGTACAATTAGCACAGGGGCCCCCAAGGCTGTGTGCTCTCCCCACTTCTCTTCTCTCTGTATACCAATGACTGCATCTCCAATGATCCATCTGTTAAGCTACTGAAGTTCGCAGATGACACAACAGTGATTGGTCTCATTCGAGACAATGACGAATCCGCATATAGACGAGAGGTCGAACGATTAGCCTTGTGGTGCAACCAAAACAATCTGGAACTGAACACACTCAAAACCGTAGAAATGGTGGTAGACTTTAGGAAAACCCTTCCATACTTCCACCTCTCACAATACTTGACAACACAGTATCAACAGTAGAAACCTTCAAATTTCTGGGTTCTATCATATCGCAAGATCTCAAATGGACAGCTAACATCAAAAACATCATTAAAAAAGGACAACAAAGAATGTTCTTTCTGCCAACTCAGTAAGCTCAAACTGCCCAAGGAGCTGCTGATCCAGTTCTACAGAGGAATTATTGAGTCTGTCATTTGCACCTCTATAACTGTCTGGTTCGGTTCTGCAACCCAACAAGAAAAACACAGACTTCAGAGGATAATTAGAACTGCAGAAAAAATAATTGCTACCAACCTGCCTTCCATTGAGGACCTGTATACTGCACGAATCAAGAAGAGGGCCGTGAAAATATTTGCAGATCCCTCGCATCCTGGACATAAACTGTTTCAACTCCTACCCTCAAAACGACACTATAGAGCACTGCACACCAGAACAACTAGACACAAGAACAGTTTTTTCCTGAAGGCCATCACTCTGCTAAACAAATAATTCCCTCAACACTGTCAGACTATTTACTGAATCTGCACTACTATTAATCGTTTCATAGTTCCCATCACCAATCTCTTTCCACTTATGACTGTATGACTATAACTTGTTGCTGGCAATCCTTATGATTTACATTGATATATTGATCATCAATTGTGTTGTAAATGTTGTACCTTGATGAACGTATCTTTTCTTTTATGTACACTGAGAGCATATGCACCAAGACAAATTCCTTGTGTGTCCAATCACACTTGGCCAATAAAAAAAAAATTCTATTCTATTCTATTCTATATATCTTAATTGTTCTAATTTTCAAAACAGAATGAAATAGGAATGCAAAATACATATTGCCTTTTTTAAATAACAAATGCTTTTATAATTCTAACCACTGTTTGGTGGCACAGTGGTTAGAATGCAGTACTGCCGGTTGCCTGCAGTTTGGCAATTTGATTTTCATTGGCTCAAGGTTGACTCATCCTTCCAGCTTTCCAAGGTCAGTAAAATGAGGACCTAGATTGTTAGGAACAATATGCTGACTCTGTAAACTGCTTAGAGAGGGCTGTAAAGTACTATGAAGCAGTATATAAGTCTATGTGCTATTACTATAATTTTAATACTTTAAAAATAATACTTTTCTCCATAAAAGTTTTTTTTTGCCTTAGACATCTTAGATGCTTAATTAAGTCAGAAATTTCCAAGTTTTATTCCACTGCTGGTGACTGCTAGCTTGTTAATTAGTTGCCTCTTTCATTGATTAGCAACTTAGACAGTACTCAATTATAAATGGCTACAATGTCTGCCTTGCTTTAGAGTCTAATTAATATGATATAGACTGTTTAACTATTGGTGTGTCTAAATTATTTATGATGGCAAAACTACATTTTATTGTTAATCAACAAAAGTAGCATAAAATAAAAACATAGAAATGAATTATTTGTGTTTTGTTTTATGATAATTTACATCAAAACTTTTTGAAAGTTAGTGCAATTATGAGCCAACTTTCTCTGCAAAAAACTATTGCTTAATTTCAGAAAGTGCCACAATATCTAATGCACACATTAAAATACATTAAACAAAGAACACAATCTACTGAATGCATTTTAATTAAGCGCTAAACAAGGGAACAGAACATCATGTTCAAATACAAAATTAAAGAGAAAGAAAACAATTAGGATGACAAGTTTGTTTTTGGGTGAGAAAATGGGTATGTCTCATCTTCTTTCTCTATTTATGATTGGAACAAGAGATCCCATTAATGGAATTCTATTCACAGGATGCTCATCTAGAAGATTGTAGTGAATATTCATTTAGTTTATATTCATTATGCTACCTAAATTAATCTGATCACCAGATCCCGTTCAACCTTATTGGAATCATCAAAGGCAGTCAGATGGTATTTTCTGGGATTCAAACCCTTTACCAGGAAATGAACTCACATATCTTCACACGAGTGGTGGGTTTCAATTTTTTTTTACTGCCGGTTCTGTGGGCATGGCTTGGTAGGCATGGCTGGGGAAGGATTTATTTATTTTATTTATTTTATTTGCATTTATATCCCGCCCTTCTTCGAAGACTTACACTATGTCAAGCAATAGTCTTCATCCATTTGTATATTATATACAAAGTCAACTTATTGCCCCCAACAATCTGGGTCCTCATTTTACCTACCTTATAAAGGATGGAAGGCTGAGTCAACCTTGGGCCTGGTGGGACTTGAACCTGCAATATTGCAAGCAGTTGCTGTTAATAACAGGCTGCATTAGCCTGTTGAGCCACCAGAGGCCGTAAATCTCCATTTCCACCCCTCTCCAGGGGAAGGATATTGTAAGATCAGTATTTCAGCTGGGACTCAGGAGGCAGAGAATAGATGAGGGCAGGGCTAGTCGGAATTTTTACTACCAGTTCTCCGAACTACTCAAAATTTCTGCTACCGGTTCTCCAGAACTGGTCAGAACCTGCTGAAACCCACCTTCGCTTCACACTTGGATCACTACTTACATTGAATTAGCTTTAGGCATTAGCAGTAGTAACTTGCAGGATGGGATAAAGGAGAAATTTCTCATCCTCCAAGTCCTGTAAAACTCTGTACATGGGGACATATAACATGACACTTATATCTCTCTGCTATGAGACCTCAAGAGAATGTATAAACCATTCTGATTGCTGATAAACTGATCTAGAAACCACCAGCAGGAGAGCATAAAAAATAGCACTAGTAACCATAAGATAAAGGATTATGAGCCAACATTTCCCCCATTTAATTTAAAACAAATATTGTGCATTGTTTGAGAGGTGATTTCCCAAAGATTCTTCAAGAACATACAGGAATGAAAAGGTGAGCATCTGTTTGCAACCCTTTAAAGCAGCTATGTAAAAGAAGAACTACACTATTCTAGGACACTGTAGACAGGTGTTTTGCTGCTAGATACACTAAAGTGCCTTTTGAAGATTGAATCTGAAGCCATGCATAGCCCAGAACTCTTCCTTATACTGGACTGGCTCTAAAGGAAAACAAGTCCAACCCATGCTGTTTAAAAGACAGGAAAAAGGGTGAGACATCTGAAACTTTAAATAACTATTTATAGAATTGGCTCTCGCTATGAAAAAAGACGAAGAGATAAATTGAGACTTTGATAACAGTTTTCCCTTTTTCCTGTAGCTTGCTACATGAAAGAGAACGTCAGTAAGAGAATGAGAAAGAAAAAAAGAAAAGGGAAAGGGAAAACAAAAAACAAATGTCAGAAAAATAACAAGTGCCTTCATGCAGTTTACTTTTTTTTTTTTTTTAAACACAGGACCTATTAGGTTACTCTAAATAGAATTTGGTCTTTGACAAAAGGAAGAGTTGCCCTACTTTGTTTTAAATCATAACTACCAGTGACACATTTCCCAGAATATGCTACACAGTATGATACCCACATTTTCATGAGGAAAAAAAAATCAAAAACCATACTAATAAAAATATTTTTATTACAACGTATCAAAGGTTACAAAACTGCTAATTTGAATTTTGCAAGACACCTTTCTTTAGTTTCTAACACTAGTCACTTTGGCTCCTTAAGAACATTTCTTCTTTTGGGGAAAGTACAAGCAATTAAATCTAGGTTTCACAGTCTTAACTTTATTGCTGTTTGAAATACTGAGTGGATTGTTTTATAATCCATTTCTAGTTTTAAACAGTGTTTGGTCAAATAGTAGAATTAAAACTGATTATTTAAAACTGGGCAAGCCGGTGGTTAGAATTTTATAGTGCCTTTTGGATAGGCCTTTATTTTTACATTTCTCCTCCACAGGAACAAATTTAAGTAATAATGTACTTCAAGAAGGCATTTTTTTTCCTCAATGTGCTTCATCACAGTGAAGAAAAAAAGAAGCAAAGGTTTTGATTATTGCATTTTTTAAAGCTTGGATTCATTTAATGTTGTACTTGACAGACACCAAAAAAAGCCTTTTGCAGCAAAAGGATCCAACCTATTTCAGATGCATAATTAAAGTCCTCTCCCATTTGCTGGTTTTGAAAGAGAGTGAAACCAGAAGCAAATCCCTCAGCTCATTCATATGCCACCTGCCTTAGTAATCTAACATTCCTCTTCTTCCTTCAGTGCCTGAGCTTAAATCTATCCATTTAACAACTCACCCTGAACAGCTTCCCATCTCACCTGCCTGAACTTGAAACCAATCACAGAACATTCATTATAGCTGCAGCTGTCATAGTTCTCTCGGTTTGTATAATGCTTCTTCCATGCTGTATCTGTCCTGCCCTGTCACCTCTTTGTGACAGAGTTTGTTGCATTGCATGTCGGATTCCAGGGAGAGTGGAAGACAATTTCTGTCTGGAAATACTTAACACTGAAATAGGAGGCTACTATCCAGAAATGATCCTATGGCCTTGGATAAATATCCTCTCGATATACACTCAAGGGAATAATTTATGCATTAAATATTGTTAGGACAAGTAAACTTATATTAATATTCTAATTAGAAGGAAAAAGACAGAGCATTTATTCAGAGACATAAGCATTTTTCATGTTCAAGTGCTCAGTAATTAAAAGACATTAGCAAATAGACCTTTGGAAATCTTTTATAATTTTTAGTTAAGTTTTAAATTTACAGTATACTAACTATGATAAGGATGTCCACAAAAATGGGATAAAGGTTTGCTGTTTATATATAAAAAGATAATTCAACAAGCCATAAAGTTAGGATTTAAGATATGTAACATGCAGAAAAGTCATGTAAAATCATGAAAATTCTGTAAACTGAAATAGTTTCTGCAATTATTTAAAATTAATAAAAACTAGAATTTGAAATTGTTTCTCTTGGAAAGATAGTTGGTTATTTAAATTTTGCTTATGCTTCTAAAATATGTGACAGTAAAATCCATGTAGAAAAAATTGCAGTGCTACCATTCATTCAATCATTTATCCTGAAATGAAGTTAAAAATTCTCAGACTTTGTTAGAATATAAATTTAATCACACAAAATATTTTTAATGTAGCTTAAAAGGTAGAAAAATATATTTTTAAAAAATCATGTGAAAAGGCACTGTTAAGTACAATATGAAAGAGAAAAAGAACAAAACCAGTTCAGAACAGAACAGAATAATAGAATTGGAAGAGATTGTGGAAGACTTCTAGTCCAACCTGCTCAAGCAGGAAACTGTACGCCATTCCAAACAAATGGTCATCTAATCTCTTCTTACAAACCTATGTCATTACTGTTCAGATGGGCCTCACATTGGACATTACAAAATTCACTTCATATACACTTCATGAGCTTCATAAACAATTTGCTGTGATTACCTAGCCTTCCCACATGCTAAGTTTCAAGTAATAAAAACACACAATGTACTTTTTTTTTTTGCTTAACACAAGTTTGAACCCAACTCTTTACAACCTGTAAACCATACCTTAGCCCTACAAATAAATAAGCAATGGGCCAGCCACTTGTTAGTTATAGAGGACTGTTTGGCAGAGCTTCAGTTTTTAAAACTTTGCTTTTTATGGCAAACATCAACTTTTTGTGTGATCTTTCCACTCAAATATTGTTACTGGCTTGCTTGCTGTAAAAGAGAAATACGACTTCTCGAAGAAAGTTGATATGATCAATGAAGTATCTTGGAAAACGCAATTGCTGGCCCAATATCGGTCATGAGGAAACTTTTGCTCAGCTGAGTTGAGTAGAAAATCTCATAGACAGGTAGTCCTCCACTTACAACAGTTCACTTAGTTACAACAGCACTGTTACAACGACAGTGAAAAAGGTGACTTATGACCATTTTTCATACTTATGACCATTGCAGCATCCCCATAGTCATGTGATTGACTTTTGGAAGATTGACAACTGACACTTGTCAAAGTCTTGAGGTCATGTGATCCTCTTTTGCAAACTTCTGAGAAGCAAGTCAATGGGGAAACCAGATTTACTTGAAAACCATGTGACTAATTTAACAACTTCAGTGATTCACTTAACAAATGTGGTAAGAAAAATAGTAAAATAGGGAAAAACTTACTTTAACAAATTTCTCACTTAGCAACATAAATTTTGGGTTCAATTGTGATTGTAAGTTGAGGACTACCTTAGCAAATATGTAACTTGAAACTTTCAAAGCATAAACTATTGCATGCTGCCACATTCTGACCATTATAAACTAACACAATTTTCCTCTTGTCATAGTGCAGTGTGTAATTTCAGCAGGGAATTGTGTGTGTGTGTGTGTGTGTGTGTGTGTGTGTGTGTGTGTGTGTGTGTATGGCAAAATAGTGGTCAGTTCTGCTCTTTTCATTAATATTCTATGCAAATACATATGAGATGGAGCTTGCATTGTCACTCTGTAATGTCTTTTTAATGAAATCTTGGTTTGCTGCAGACACCTGTCATAATTAGCTTAGTCTTTTTCCCAGTCAAAAAACTGTTTTGATTTGCTTTTGTGAAGTTCAAAAAACCCAGTGCAGCTTAAAGGATCAACATTTCTGACCACCACATGAATCTCACCCCTCATTATGTAAAAATTGCACACCGCATATTAAAATTTTAATAAATCCTTGTGTCCATCAAACATGTGCAAGTACTCCTTTTTTTTATACAAAAAGGGAGATGAAGGCCGAGAGAGAGAAAAAAAATATCAAAGTCTCCAATTTAACAGAAAACAAGGATCAGGGATTCTATTTCTGTATTTTATTATTCACTTTGTAGTTGTACTATTCATAATCAGACATAATAAAAATCAGTCAAACTCTAGTATCTTTAAAAAGTGTTTTTTTATTTTTTATTTTTGGAGTGTTTAGCATGGGAGAGAGAGAGAATAGTTGCTGTCAACAAACCACTCTAAATTTACACACACAGACACACACACACAAGCACAAAATCGAATAGAATGGTTGAACTTTGAAGCACCTTGAACCTAAGCATGGAAAATACTAGCAGTAATAAAAAGAAGTTAAAAGCGTTGTGGAATCCATTCAACCATTTTAGTTAAATGCAGGCCAGGAAGACAGCTATTGTTGCTGCTGTATCATTCACATATGAAGCACAGTGGCCTTTGGAATGAATGTGTAATATTAGAGTGGCATTTAAAAATCAGAAATAAACGAGGGGAAAAAAGTTTTAAAAATGACACATTACCTGCAAGGCACAACATGAACGATTGCAGTACGAGCAGTTCCCATGGCAACCTCATTTTCAGTTTCTGATGTCAAAGGAGACCCACGTCCAATATGTAGTGATTAGAATGCTGCTTCTTTTAAGTTATATCCGATCTTTAATCTGTGGGAATAGAAAGCGAAGTATTACAATAAGATTTAGGATTACAGCTCCTTATGCTCTTTGAGACTCTCTGCTTTTCCCCTTGATTTAAAACAAATTTACACCTAAAGGAAAAGAGATGAAAACAACTGGAATAAAAGTAAAATATGCCACAGCAGTGGCAGCAGCAAACACATCAGTTACTTTCAAGTTGCTTGGAGCTATGGAAGAAACCACAGCCCTCAAATCATGTCACTTTTCTTAAAAAAAAAATGCATTTGTGAGTTACCGTCAGAATAGAAAAAAGGATATCACAATTAAAAAAAAAAAGTAGATGCTCTTTGGAATTAGCTCTCTACCCCATCCCATGCTCCTGACCTCAAAGCAGCACTATTAAATTGTGGGTCAAGTCACTGATCCAGTAACAATTCTTGAATTAATTGTTAAATCCACTAAGTGTTGATCTCTACCTCTTTTATCTTTTGACACCTTTGAATTTGCTAACTGTTACAGGAAACAAATGTTAACAAGGACAGATGGCAAGTCCCTCCAGGATGATAAATGCCCTTCAGGGTGAGCAATTAGGGGCGGCTATATATCCCTCCCTTTTTATTCTGAGAGCCCAGGCATCCTCTCCTCATTGCTCATGGGCTGAAGCTGCAGAGATAGCCTGAGATTAATCGCTCCCCTGTAACTGAAACCTTTCGCATGACAGTTGGCTGTCGGTCCAGTAGACCTCCAGGGCAGCTAGGGGAAAGGTTCAGCAAGGTGGCAAACCACTTAAATTGTTTTAGCTATTTGTCTGGAGATAATGTATTTTCAGCAAAGTATGACTCTATTCCGTAGCTCTGGGTGACTGTGAATATATATTGTCTTGAATATATGTGTGTGTATTTTCCATGCCTCTTATGGTCTTCACTTCACTTCAGCATGCCTGCTCTATTAAATCCATTAGACGTTTCAAACATCATAACTGGAGGTCCTTTTTTAATGCATTAAATTGTGTGCATAGTATTTCATGTAAAACATACACATCTTTTAAAGTATCCATGTCGAGAAAGTTTAGATTAACAATAATTAAAACATATGTTCTTATTAAGAATTCATCCTCCTAATGTCTGGTGTTTAAGACCAACAGCATATCTAATAGAAAATGGCGTGATATTATGAGAGAAACCTGCCTGCTTTTATAAGTTAACGTTGCTCAATCTCTGCTAAGTCAGGTTCAATGTGCTGACATGAGGAAGAATTCCCATCTTGAGAATTGGAGAAGTTGTTTAAAAAGAACAAAAAATAACCCAATATATGTCAGTATTCTCACATCTATTGTAATTAAGCTGACTGAAGATAAGCAGAAAATTGCCTATCAATAGAAGTCAACATTTTACATATAATGATTACAATATATTATATTAGGAGTTGGATAGATAACGTGTTACAGACTGCAACTGCCTGCAATTGTCAACTCTTATTGCAACAGACATATATAAATGGCATCCAAATTTTAGGGGTACATGCATTACTTGTACAAATGAACATTTTTAGTACAGAAATTGCAACTTTAGGGACAAATGTGACCCTGCCAAAATGTCCTTCCCATTAAAAGCACCCATCTTTGTCCAAAGACAATATTTTGTGGGATATCTGTCATGATCACAGCAGGAAGGAAGGGTTGAACGTCTCTTTCTCCACTTCCACAGCTGAAAAGCCACAATTCTGTTATTACTTACATGTTTCAAAAGTGGAATTAACATCACAATTGTCACTGAACTACTGTAGGAATAGTCCTAAGTGTAATAATATATTGTATGCTATATGACACAAGCTACTCTGAGTCAGACAAAATCTATTTGACAGCTATCATCGCCACAGGATTCAATGATGTAGGAATTTAAGCCAATCCCATTGCTATACGAGATTATTATCACAGAATCATGCAAAATTACAACAGGAGCTAAACTTTTAAAAGATGGAACACATGTTTTCAATAAGATGTTTTCTTGAAAACAATACCTGATGTATGTATCTCTAAAAAAGCTTCCTAGGTGTACAAAAATTGTGAGATTCCGAAGAATTCTCACCGATGTTGGTATAACACTCATCCTAATATTCACCTTTATCCCCACAACTAAATCGTGATTTTAGCAATACCTCCTATATGTTCCGTGGCAACTAGATGCCCTGCTGGATTTTGTTAGCTAGCAAGACAGCTTTGTGATGCTGGATCTGAGTCAGTGTAATCTCTCCAGAATAAAGGGGAAATTATTAATACTTAAGTGATTCCAGACAGCCTCTCCTTATGAGTAGACCATGGACACTGCCATTTTTACAGATGGTTTATGATTGGAGTGGCTGAGAGTAAAGATTTACATTTTCCAAGCTCCGACTTTGAAAGCAGCCTTTACAAATACTACGCTTGACCAAGCCTTATACCTTAGCTACATTTTTGGGTTGTTTTATTATTTGCATCTTGGAGAGATTAGGACACTCATACTGGAACAGTTCTACTGCATTCCTCCGGTGAATTTCCCTCTCCTTAAAAGATGGTGTACATTTGATTTTGAAGGATTCAACAATGTAAAGTATTTTGGACTGTGAAGCAAAAGGATACTTAGTATATGGAAATTAAGTCTTATTAGCTGTGAACAGTTGAGGGTAGCCTAACTGGTTTTTAAGACCAGATTTCATTTTTTGCTGAACACTCCTTACCATGACTGAAAAAACAGGGTGAACAATTATACAAGCCAGTTTCAGGCTTGTATATGCAAATGGAAAGGCCCAACCCAGGCTTGTACTAAGAAAACAATGCAGAATTACTGCATTCATCTACTGAACTGCTTTCACATCCCCCCTGAGTACCACTTTCGTATTTACCATTAGTGAAAAATTAATAATAAAATGTTAAACACGTGTACTGTAATATATAGTATAGTGTGTGTGTGTATTAATAATGTGTATAGTTCTGTAGGAAGTTAGCACCCACCCCTCTCCTAGAAGAATGAAATATTTTAGGAAATATTAAAAAGGCAGAATATATTTCTCTGGATGAGAAATGGAGAAACATGTTTTAAAGACAAAGCAGCTCCCACCTTCCTGCCTCTCCCCCCTACCTTTGCCAAAGGGCCAGAGGCAGAAACCCAATCCCCCCCACCTTTGTCAATGAAATCATCTGCAACACAATAACCCATCTAGCAACAGAAACTCACCACATGACACCTGGGAAGATTACATCAGCCAGCAAGGCTAGCTAAGACCCCCACCCCCTGGGAGTCTGACAACCAATCAGGATTCTCTTCCTGTGCCCCAGGAAGTTCAAAGCTCAGAGAGGGCATAAAACCAAGGCACACTCAGCATCCGCCCCTTTTCTGTTCAGGAACTCAAACCATGTGATCCTGTCCACCATTAAACCACCTTTCCAAGTAGTCTCCATGTTTCCAGTGTCTTTTTCCCCACTTGGAACTGAACCCAGATGGACATTTCTTCCAACAGTTCAACAATTAAAAGTTGCAATTGTGACCTCCTGAAAGACATCCCTTTTTCTAATTAAAGCTCTTCTCTGCAATAATTTAACTCCTCTCAGTTGGCTGTTTAACAAGTTTAAATGGTTCTTTTTGTCCAACCCATGGAAAAAATCCCTTTCATTACTGAACCCGAATTTACTTTTTAAAGAATTACGTATACACAAAAAATTGAAATTAAGGCCAGCTCCTAGAAATTGGGAGGGCACGGAATTTCAACTCAAAGGGGAAAAAATACATATAACCTGCAGTCCTAATCTTGATACTGTTTACCAAGTCTTAAGACATATTTAATATAGTTACTTAATAAGGTTATTCACAGAAGTAGCTATAAAGGACAAAATATGGTTTAGAATATATGCGGTTGCACATAAAGATACTTCTCAGGAACATCTTAATGCAATTGTTTATTTCCCTGGGGTTTGTATGGCTACCTTCTACAGCAGGCAACTGATCCCTGGATAACCAGTGTGGTTAAAGTGTTGGCCTTGAAACCAGGAGACCGTGAGTTCCAGTCCTACTTTAGGGATGAAAGCCACTGGGTGACTTTATGGCAGGCACTCTTAGCGCAATTCATCTCATAGGTTGTTATGGAGAAAATAAGAGAAAAAAAGAGTTAATTAGGTATTAGGTTAAGAGTGAATTAATGTTCACTGCCTTGAGTTATTTATAAAAATAATAAAGGTGAGATATAAATAAATAAATATTTGGTTTAAGACATTTCCGACAATATCTTAATGGCTATGTGTGCCCTGAATCACATTTTTCTCTATGAATCCAAAGCTCCCCACCCATCATTTTTAATATACAATTTCTACCAGATTGTTCCATTTACATTTCTTTTAGAAGGATGCTCATTCTTTTCAAGTAAAAATATTGATATTGCCAGCGCACCCGTTACAATTTTAGAACACACTGCACTGTTGTTTTCATTTAATTTTACTTAAATGAATTTCCAGACAGCCACCAATAACCAATGCACGGTTTTCTTTTTAGATTTCCATGATTTAAGAATCCCAAAGCACACTTTCTAGCTGTAGTGACTATGAACAATGCCAATGACAGGGATTAAAACTTTCTAAATCTGAGAAGTCAACGTCTTTATACTTACAGATCATTTGAAGAGCTGAAAAAGGATCTAAATACAATTTGAATCTAAAGCCGCTAAAGCATACTTGTGCCGATAGTTTTCTAACCTTACTTTTGGCAATTCCATTCAGCTGTAACAAATTGTTTTGAAAGGCACCTTTGTCTATAATTGGATTTTGATCAGGAAAGTTGACTCTAAGAACTTGAAGCATAAGACACAGAAAGAAGCAACATGGGTAATTCTATTTTTCCAGCTATAAAGAAAAGCAAAGCAGTTTGTCATGGAGATCGGTGCATATATAGTCTAGTTTGCCCTGTCCATTTCTGCTGTCATTTCATAAGTTATGCTTAGAGTCTCATCTAAAGAATTGAAAATGAGAATATGTTTCTTAACAGCTGTTACATGCTTATTTTTCCCCCCCTTTGGAGGTCACTGATGTACTAATTCTACTAAATGCAAAATAAAGAAGCATTTAATGAAGTATGCTTTGAATGGCAGAGAATAAAGAATACATTAACCATCTAACTAGAAGACAAGCTAAAGATCAGCCTAAAGAAAACTAACAATGTTTATCATATTAATGTTGAAATGTTCTACACGCTATTCTGGGGAATAATTCAGTGGTTCTATTTCTGTTATTCTAAGCTTACAGGAAACTAAATCCCAGTGATGACAATGAAATTTTCTTCCATGAAAATTAAAGAATAATTAAATAGTATCATTTCCCAATGGTTTGCAAAGCATTTCAGCCCAAAGGGATTAGGAAAAAGAGAGAAACATTTCAGTTTGTTCAATCGGATGTTTATTGAAGATTAAGTTGAAAAAGATTCATGTGAGTTTCTGGACTGCCATGACATTAGGAAATGTGTGCCATCTGTTTTCTGTAAGACCCATCAGAAGGGCAGTGTCAGCCTTCCCCATTACTGCAGATCAATTGAAGCCAATTTCTAATCCCAGGTTCCTGCTTCTCTCAATCTTTCATTCTGCTGACTGTTCAGCTAAACTCTGCAAGACAGAACATAGTCTCTGGAACGAGAGAATTTGCTGAATTCTCCTCTCAGCCTCCAGCACCAGCTTTTCTTAATTGGGATTCCATAGCACACTAAGGTCCCTTGAGAGATTGCTGCTGGTTCTACCACAGATCACGTTTGGGGGAAACAAACTTTATATTTTTGGGGACTTTTTGCACTTCACAATGCTAGCAAAGTGGTGGGAAATTTTGCATTCCCTAATGTAAACATTTGCTGCTGCCTATCACTTTGTGGTTGTGGTAAACATTGTAAAATAGAGATTGTATAGGCTAGAAGTTACTTCTATGGTAACTTTTTATTTTTATGTGATTTTTTTTCCATACAGGAATTGTTTGAACATTATTTAAAGGGCTCTTCCAGGGTAAACGGGTTTAAAAAGGCTACTCTCTAAGAGTAGTCTGGATAGCGATGAGATCAGATTTCAGAATACATATGCACAAACTTAGAAAACCAGAAAATGCTAAATTAACAACATTAGCAATCTGCAACAGTTTACATTTATCATTGTGATCAGTAGTGGGTTTCAAAAATGTTTACTACCGGTTCTGTGGGTATGGCTTGGTGGGCGTGGCAGGGGAAGGATACTGTAAAATATCCATTCCTTCCCCACTCCTGGGGGAAGGATACTGCAAAATATCCATTCCCTCCCCAGTCCAGAGGAAGGTTATTGCCTTCCTGTCAAACAGACAACAAGTGGTCAAAATTGGTAACGCTATATCAAATCCTGTTCCTGTCAAAAGTGGCGTTCCCCAAGGTAGTGTTCTTGGTCCAACGCTCTTCATACTATACATAAATGATCTCTGTGACCTCATCTCAAGTTATTGTGTTCTCTTTGCTGACGATGTCAAACTATTTAATACCACTAACAATACTTCTACCCTTCAAGAAGACCTCGACTTAGTTTCCGATTGGTCTAAAACTTGGCAACTCCAAATCTCTACCAGCAAATGCTCAGTCTTACATATTGGAAAAAAGAATCCTATCAACAAGTACAAACTTGATGGACATTACCTTACTGACGACCCTCACCCTGTCAAAGATCTTGGAGTTCTCATATCAAATGACCTAAATGCCAAAGCCCACTGCTAGTACATAGCAAAGAAGGCTCTAAAAGTAGTTAACCTAATTTTATGCAGCTTCTTTTCCAAAAACTCTACACTACTAACTAGAGCATACAAAACATTTGCCAGACCTATTCTTGAATACTGCTCATCAGTCTGGAACCCACACCACATCTCTGACATAAATACAATAGAACGCATCCAGAAATATTTTACTAGAAGAGTTCTTCACTCCTCCAAAAACAACAAAATACCTTATTCCACCAGGCTTGAAATCCTGGGATTAGAAAACTTACAATTACGTCGACTTCGACATGACCTGTGTTTAACACACAAAATCATCTATTGCAATATCCTTCCTGTAAATGACTACTTCAGCTTCAATCGCAATATTACAAGAGCAAAAAATAGATTCAAGCTTAATGTCAACCGCTTCAAACTTGATTGCAGAAAATATGACTTCTGCAACAGAGTTGTTAATGCTTGGAACTCATTACCTGACTCCATAGTCTCTACAAAAAATCCCAAAATCTTCAACCAAAAACTGTCTACTATTGACCTCACCCCATTCCTAAGAGGACTATAAGGGGCGTGCATAAGAGCACAAAAGTGCCTACCGTTCCTGTCCTATTGTTCTCTTTATTATATCTAATTAATATAGCTATGCATATCCTTTACATACATATATATATACATATATAATATATATATATATATATAATATATATATATATATATATATATATATATATATATATATATATATATATATATTTCATGATATGTTTTTCTTTTTTTACTATGACAATGTTTATGTATACTGTTGTGACAAAATTAAATAAATAAAAAAAAAGAATCCCCATTTCCTCCTGATCAGCTGGGACTTGGGAGGCAGAGAATAGATGGGGTCAGAATTTTTACTACCGGTTCTCTGAACTACTCAAAATTTCCGCTACTGGTTCTCCAGAACTGGTCAGAACCTCCTGAAGCGCACCTCTGATTGTGATTCCTAGCTATAGATATTAGGATTCTGAAGATCGCCAATTCATTGCAACGACTATGCTAATATCAGTGCATTTCAACTTAAGTTTGTATTTGCTTTACAGACATGCCATAAATAGGATTTTCATTAAATGCTGATCACCACCCATTTCTTAAATTTTGTCATAATATGTCTAGGGAAGATGAGAGATAGTGAAGTATCCTCTCAAAATCTTGATCACTTTGATCGCTCTCAGAATAGAACCAGTATCTCTCTAGCACAGGAGTTTGGAAATGGATTTCTCCTCTGATCATTTATTTCACATTAAAACAAAAAAAAAATGTTTTTTAAAAAAAACAGATAAGGGGCTGTTAAGAAAACTACTACTGTAGTAGCTGAGGGTCCTAACCTTGTTTATTTTCCAAGAAAATTAGGAGCCACTTAGGACAAAGTCATTTCAGATATGTTGAAATGGCAGGCAGTTGGAAGAGCAGCAACATCTGTCCTCATAAATTTTGATATTTTGTTTTCAATCTAAAGGAAAACAGGCCCAGCATTTTCCTGGGTGCTCTGATCTATAAAGTGATAAAAAATGGGAACAAATGCACATGCACGGATTTCAAGCTGACATGGCCTTCATTCCCTTGTGCAAACTTTGCCTCTAAATAGGAGAAAGAAACTTTCAAAATGTTATTTAATTTAATCAATCAATCAGACAAAGGGTTTTCTTTCTCAAGGTATCATTTATCTTCAAGGGTTTTTTAAGCCCTGGAAATAACACAGCTGTTGTGATTTTCATGATCTGTTTTCACAATCAAGATTCTTTTTTTCTGCATTCCTGACCTTAAAACAGCCACTGCCAAAGGTTTTTATGAGCAATTACCCTTATTATGTAAACCACACATGGTACAATATGTAGGAACTTTTCTTTTAAAAATGGCCAAAATAAAACATTTTATGGAGAACCATAAAGGATAAATACGTATTGATGTCCACAGCAATTACGTTAACAATATTTGAGATTAAATGTTTTATGCTGCCAATTCTTTATTCGATTGACACCTCCCCTTTCCATTAATGGATGGTGCTCAAAGGAGAAAGAACTCCTACTTTTCTTTAGCTCAGTGAAGCTAAATTTATAAAAAGTTATTTAAAAAACCCCTTCTTTCCCTTTTCTGTTCCCAGAAATAACCAGCAGGTGGTTCTTCTAACAGGTAGAAAAAAAGACAGATAGATGAACAAAATGTGTAATAAAAGTAGTTATAACACAAGTTGTAGTGCAACTAGTCTTATTAGGAAATGTCTAACAAGAGATAAGGGAAGAAGAGATACTTTGATTGCTGGTATCTCTAGTAACAGTTAGCAAAATCCCTGTCAAACACTGCTCTAAATACTGAGAAAAAACAGATATTTGTCAGTGGTAGGATTCAATTTTTTTTACTGTTCTGCAGGTGTGGCTTGGTGGGCGTGGCATGGCATGGCATGGCTTAGTGGGTGTGGCTTGGTGGACATGGCAGAGGAAGGTTACTGCAAAATCCCCATTTCCTCCAGATTAGCTGGGACTCAGGAGGCAGAGAATAGATGGGGACGGGGCCAGTCAGAGGTGGTATTTACTGGTTCTCTGAACTACTCAAAATTTCCGCTACCAGTTCTCCAGAACTGGTCAGAACCTGCTGAATACCACCTCTGGTTTGAATGTGACAAGTACTCATTGCTAATCTCCCTTCTGCACCAATGAGTGGAAGCACTTTGCTAGAAATGATTTTAAAGAGGATAAATGAAATAAAGAGACCACCTTTGGGTTTTAGAATTGATTGGGAGAAAGAAAACCATCTATTCCACGCAACAAAGTAATCTAATAATTTACCAAAAGGTTATGATTACTAATGCACTGTACTTTAAAAAAATAAAATGGTACCAATCCTTACAGATTGTATGTCTGAAGGAAAGATCAGGTCTGAGATTCTTGGCTGGCAATAGGGAAGACACTGGATGAAATCCAAAAAAGTTTTTTTCTTCTTCTAATGGATGAAATTGCTTCTATTAGCAGAGCTAGTAAAGAAAAACTCTGCTTTCTCTCTACCCTGACTACTCTCAAATATCTGCTCCACAGATTGGAATAATTTCAGGGAGTCGGAGAAAGGAAAATAAGTCCTACTATTTTATCTGGCCTTCTTATAAAATGCTGCTTGTCATCCACTAAGAATGAAATCTTTTTTTCCCCCTTCCACTACATAATTTGATTTTTTCCATGTCGTTCTGGTTATATGGCAATTAAAAAGAGAGGAAAGAACTAATGTCACCCTTATCTATTTAATCCTGACCATTTAAATCCATCTTAAATCCCCTGATGAGTATATCCTCACATGAAACCAAGAATAAAGCCATAATTTAGACTTCTGTTATTTCACTGAGTTCATTGACAAGTGGAAGGTGTATTATGTATTTTCTAGGGAAATTAAAAATGTATTCTTAATGAAAAGCTGTAGTAATATTACAAAATAATCTTTAAAAGGGTAATAGATTCACATTTTCAGTTTGAACTATACTCTCTGAAAGATAAGTACCAGTATTTGCAAAGTTTTTGTGACACATGCACATATTACTGTCAAAAAAGAAAGAATGCATCCTTATTGTACTATAATTAGTTCTTTATCTTTTATAAAAAATAATTGACTTTAATTCAATGCTAGAAAAAAGTATTATAAGAGACTTGACAGATTAAAACTTCATAAAAACCTGCCATTTCTAAAACCACATTCACATGTCTTTTGAAAGAAGAGGAAAGGAAAAAGAACACACAAGAGATAGAACCCTCCGGAATCAACCTGAAGCCACTTTCATTGCTCCAAAATGTGTCATGTCATGAAATAGCTTACTATCTTTATTCCGACTTACATTTAATCAAAATTATGCACAAAGAAAGTATCCAAGATGCTAAATACTGCAGAGCACATTTATATACAAGCAGCTTCCTTTATTATGTTCTGTAGGCTGTGCAAAGGATGAGAGGAGGACATTTAAATGGAGAAAATACGTACTTTAAGCATTTGTTACAAGATGTCTGTGCAACATGGTAGGGAGAGAAAGGAAGAAACAAGGTACAAGACCAACCACATGGCACACCCTGCCATACATCAAAAACATTTCGGAAGCAGTAGAATGCAGCTTCTGAGATCTGCTTGTAGACATCGCACACTGCCTAGAGACTATCATACGAGGATAGTGAGCATTGGAGGAACCAGGCAGAGGCTCGACTTCAATAACAATGGTTTATTAATTAACAGGCAACAAGTCAACGAGGCAGCTTCGTGCGACAAAGATTCCTGTCAGCACTATTGCCGTCTGACAGCTCCTTAAATAGCGAGCTGTCAGATGGAGTAAACCAATGGGAGACTCCAGTTTCTCCCGCTCATTTGGCTACGTGCCTCTTAGCCAATCCGGGAGAAGCTGCAGTCTGCCTAGAGCCACACGGTCGTAAGTGCGAGGACTCAACAGAGGACAAATCAGGGGTGAAATCTAGCAGGTTCTGACAGGTTCTGGAGAACCAGTAGCGGAAATTTTGAGTAGTTTGGAGAGCCGATAAATACCACCTCTGGCTGGCCCCAGAGTGGGGAGGGAATAGGGATATTGCAATATCCTTCCCCCAGGAGTGGGGTGGGAATGGAAATTTTACAGTATCCTTCCCCCAGGAGTGGGGAGGGAATGGGGATTTTGCAGTAGCCTTCCCCTGGAGTGGGGAGGGAATTAGGATTTTGCAGTAGCCTTCCCCTGGAGTGGGGAGGGAACGGGCATTTTGCAGTATCCTTCTCCTGCCACACCCACCAAGCCACACCTACCAAGCTACACCAGGACTACCAAGCCACACCACACCCATCCAGCCATGCCCATAGAACCAGTAGTAAAAAAAATGGATTTCACCAGTGGGACAAATGATGCATTGTAAAGATCGCTGGGAGATACTTCCAATATAATCTACCTGATCCTCTTCTGTGGATTGTTCCTGTGACTATGTAGGACAGACAGGGAGGAATCTAACCACCAGATTGCAAGAACACAAGCAAGTGTCTGACAATGAGACCCAAATTCATTGGTAGCCACACATTGCAACAAACAAGGAATACATTCAATTTTGCAGCTACTAAGATTGTTGGATGAATAGATACCAAAACAGGCAGGGAAGTGATTAAAGTCTGGAAAACACCCCCCACCCCCAATTAGTCAACAGGAGTGCTGATTTACCACTAGTGTAGGAGACTTTACAGCACAAGGAAACAATAGTCAATCAACATCCCAATCAACAACTAGAAAGGCACACACAACCAGGCACCATATAAATACCACACAGAGAACATTCTAAAGCACACACTCGGCTAGAGAGACGTTCCCTGAGGATGTGCTCCACCATGAGTCTGAAAACTTGGAAGACTAAATCTCTGGTCCCACTGACCGACCCAGAATGGATCTTGCAACATTATCCTGGGAAACATATATTCACCTTCATTCATGAAAATATGAATTAAATTATTGGTCATCTTGCTAATTCCAGAATATGATTTCACTTTATTGTGACCTTCACATATAAGTGACACCACCCAAAAATCATTTCCCACTCAGTTTGGATGCCATATTATTTATTTTCACTGTAAGTATAGGATATTTTCTCTTATTGCAAGACATTTGCTAGCTGAATTTTGGTTGTCAGTCCTAAACTAGAAACAATGACATCCTAGAAAAGATCCTGCAATGCATGTATTTCCAATATCTCTTCCAAGTTCTTGATTGATAAAACTGACAATTAACCGGCAACTTAAATGTTGATTTTTCTCTCGTATATAATTGTACCATACTATTTTGCCATGGTTATTTATAGATTGATCAGATCTGATATCTTCCAAAAGTATTTAATTACAATTCCCATTAGTCTTACTCAACATGAATCTGCTTGGCAGATGATTGGAGTAATATTGCAAGACTTCCAGAGGGCAATACATTGGGAAAAATCCCTTCAAGTTTTCCTCAGTTCTTTGCCATTTATTCAGATGCACCTCAGATGTTTTCCTGGCATGATACAGAAGTGGTTTATTACAGTATTATTTTTCTAGAAAAAGAACAGTATTATTTTTCTATAACAGGAGAGATCAACTGTCCTAAAGACAAGTACTTTGTTCTATTCATCCTCAAATATACTTTTTTTCCTTTTAAACATACAAGTGGAACCAATTGAATATATTAAATTCTGATTCATATATTAATATTAGATTCTGATTCATACTTTAGACAAGGATTCATTTCATTTTACATGAAGTGCAAGCCACCAGATTCACACACGAAGGGTTCAAGTTGACTACTTTATTGAATTCTGACTATAATACAAGAATCTTTCCAGTCTGCCTGATTTCTCTTGAAACAAACAGATAATGTTCCATGGAACTGGGGTGGGAGTCAGCCATAGGTCTCTTTTGGTTATGCAAAGATTCAAGGCTAATGTTCTGACCTAGACTTACCCAGCATCACGAAGTCGAGTCCTTGTCCCTTTTATTTAATTTACAGTGAATTTTTCTCCAGCAAAGTCTTTCCTCTTTCACAGTCTTTAAAGATAGTTTGCAACCTTTATCAGGCCTGGAGAGTGGCCAGGCCGATATCTTTCAGACACCACAATACTTGGCAAGAATGCAATAATGAACTAATTGTCTCTTGCAAACTCCAGTCCCCTTTTGCTCTGCTTTTATTCCCTCTGGGAGGGGCCATTCATCATCCACCTGTGGCCTTACTCCCAAGTCGACCCTTGTTCTTTAGCTGTTCCCTTCATCTGGCAACTCTGCACATACGCACACTAGGAATAGGCTCCAGCTGTTTGTCTGCTTCACTGATGTCTGACTCCAAGGCAACTGATAATGGCATATGGCTCTGGCCCACTCTCTGCCCCCGATGCAGAACCCTCATCAGCCCCTTCCCCAGACTCCTGGACTGGCCCATGTTCCTCCCCAACCTCCTTACTGTCCGAATCTGCTGCCAGATCCGCTGGCCGCTGGTGGGCCACAACAGCTAACTCCCTACTTGATCCCTTCTCCTTGCCTGGCTGGTAGTTCAGTATCACTAATTCTATTGAAAGCAATGTTCAATCTTTAGCCTGATACAAAAGCCAATGTTCAATCTTTAGCCTGATACAATGTTCAATCTTTAGCCTGATACAAAAGCTTGGATGCACTCCACAATAGCACCCAAAAATCTCCCCATTCTGCTCACCTACTACTTTTCCTGTTCCATTTCTCTATTATTGTTATTTTTAATACTGTATGTAACTTCTTGATCAAGTTTTCTCTGCCTGCTGTCGTGGCTGTTATTACTGTGTTTCTCTTTCTTCTTACCTTATGCATAATGTCTTCTCTATCCAGTTTCTCAACAAATCTAATCTTTTCTAATCTCCTACTGCACTGCTTTGGTTTTTCATCTCTGTTCTGCAACTATGATTTCTCTCTTTTGCCTTCCTCTCCCTGCTTATCTGTTGTCAGGTTTTCCAAATCTGCCTTTATTTTTCTCTTCCTCTGTGTTATGTTTTTATGACTTCTTGTTTGCTACTGGGTCCAAGTAGCTTCATCTCATGAGCCATGCACAGAATGGAGTTTAGTTACTACTATTATTATTCTGTTATTCTGATCAAACAAACAACAGTTTCTAGACTGAGATCAAGCCATGCATGGTATACCATGAGTATGCTTGACATAAAACTGGATTTTGTTGTATTTGTTTGTTTACGAGCCACGGAGGCACTGCTGGCTACTTTTTTTAAAATTTTTATTTGCATTTATATTCCACGAAGACTCAGGGCGGCTTACACTATGTTAGCAATAGTCTTCTGCTGAATGCCATCTGCCTGCAATTTTGCAGTTCAAATCTCACCAGTCTCAAGGTTGACTCAGCCTTCCATCCTTCCGAGCTGGGAAAAATGAGTATCCAAATTGTTGGGGGCAATATGCTGACTCTGTAAACCGCTTAGAGAGGGCTGTGAAGCACTGTAAAGCGGTTTATAAGTCTAAGTGCTATTGCTATTGCTATTGATGACATACTGCCTAAAATATAATATAACTATCTTTATGTTTAGCAGGGAATACTGCATATAGTTTGAGGATGACTAAGGTTGGACGGTTTGAGTCAAGTCCATGATGAGCTCAATATAAATCTAAAGGAACGACTGATCTGATTTTTTCTGATGAAATATTGAGAGAATAAAAGAAAAAGAGAGAAGTGAAAGAAGCAAACATGAAAGAAGAATGAATGTATAAAGAAAATGTACGAGTCCTATACAAAAACTAATGAGACCACAAATTCATATCCCAGCAGAATAAATGGACAAAAGGAAAGAATGTGGAAGCTCCTAGAAAGAGAGCGCAAATAATTGAGTTATAGTGTGAATATGATGAAGCAAAAAATAGCTTTGGAGAAAGAAGAAAATTATAAACTGTAATAGAATGTCCATTATGCATATTCAAAGCCAAAAAAAGAGCAGATTTTTTTTTTACAGAAACCCGCTATTTTCACTTCTGCTTCTTATCAGCTTTCTTTAAACACCTATTCAAGTTATCCTGGAAAACTTCGAAGTTGTTAAGCTATTTTCCCATTGGAAAATGGGAAACCATTTTCATTAAAAAAAAAAAAAGATTTTCTCAGCTTTATTCCTTTCCAGAATTTCTTCTGTTACAAAAACAAATAAACAAACAGTGGTAACAATAATAATAATAATAATTTTTATACTGTGACAGACTGCCTTGTTTTCTTAGAGAGACTCTTAGTGATGAAATTATCTAAAACCCAAAAGAAAACTTTACATCAGTGGTGAAATCTGAACTGGTTTACTACCAGTTCATTGGCTGTGCATGTGTGCTGCACACGTGCATGTTCAGTGCGTACCACGCACCAAATGTAAGGTGTGTGTGCGCAGTGCACACCAAAAGGAGGCATGGGCTAAGTAGAACAGTGTGCAGGGGTGGTGTGATCAGCTATGGCGCACAATCTTTTTTTTTTACTTTTAAAAGCATTTTTTTTCAACCTAATCAGTTGAATAGATTGTAAAAAAATGCTTTTAAAAGTTAAAAAAAAGGCTCTGAGGATCGCACAGCTCAACTGAGATCGTAAGAGCCTTTTTTTTCACCTTTTAAAAGCATTTTTTAAAAGAAGCGGCCAGCGGGCAAGCGGGCGACCGGGCGATTGGGTGGACATGGGGGGCGGGGGCTGGGATTTTTGCTACTGGTTCTTCGAACCATCCACCGCCATTGCTACCAGATCGGCTGATCTGGTCTGAACTGGGAGCATTTTACCCCTGCTTTACATTTTATCCCAGATTCCTGGGTATTAAAAACACAGGCTGTGTATCAATTAACATCCAGAAGTTCTTCAAATTATAATTCAGGACATGGAAATAAAACTAACTATAAAAAGGTGATACACACACACACACACACATATATAAGCGATTTGAAATTATTTTAAAACCAGGAAAAACTTCCCTTTTTAAATTTGCAGTCTGTTGTTAGCTGCCAAGAGCAAAGGCATATTGCAGTTGTTTTCAAACACTTCTCAAGCTGAGAATTTCCTTTCAGCTTTCACGAGGAAGTTCAGGTCCCCTATTTATTTCTAGGGACATCTATTGCAATAACTTTTAATCTTATAATACAACCAAATACTCAAAGAAAATTGACAAGTTTAGGGCAAAACTAGCGGCTTTTGCAGGATATCCCACTGATCATGCAGTCTCACATTGAGTAACTTAAGTAAATAATGCAATAAATTCAAATCCATTTTTTTAATAAATCAAAGATTAAAACTTCCCCTTATTTAGCAACAGAAATTTTGGGCTTAATTGTGGTTGTACGTTGAGGACTAGCTGTACATGAATTAAGTCTACAAAGAGTATTAAAAGAATAGTACTATTGTACTTAAGTCTTGATCCCATTACATCATGACATGAAGAGGCCATCAACTAGTACATACATATAAATCTGCTTCTCACAACTCTTCTAATTTGTGTGACTTAAATTCTGATTCTCATGGTATACAAAGTGCTTTGAGTTCTTAAAGGAAAAGTGACATATATCTAACAAATGAAAAGAATGAATGAAAACTTCGTATTTTACCAAAGACTGAAAGGTCTGCTAGAAGTTTAATCCTCAAATGTCATTAAGATTTTACTTGCCTTACACAAAAAGACATTCACCCTTAATTTTTCAAACTAATGGCATCTAGAAAGCCAAATATTTCCTCTTACTGATAAAATAAGCTTCTCAGAGCAATAGAGATTAGAAGTAAATTGTTGGAATTTATCTCCCAGCATCCTTTGGCCTATCTATTGTGCAATATTTATTCTATAGAATAATTTTTGTAACATCAACAGATTTCGGTGGACAAATGCTGGTTCAACACAGACCACTGTTTTGTCATCAAATAAATCTGCTTCAAAACATACCATTAATATGACCACGAAACTATTCAGTATCAACAGCACTATTTGACTTAGCAGTTTCTTATTTGTGCAAGCACTGAGGAATTCAGTACAAACATTTAATTTAATGCACAAACCTCCTAAGTTTTTTTTCTTACCAACAATAAGTGATAGTAGATTTGGAGAAATAGGCCTATTTCATCAGCAATTGCAATTTTCCTTTCTCCAGTGAATGAAGTCAAGTATTATAATTGTAGCAGGAAACTAAATTTGAAAAGAAGACAAAAGTAATATATGCACTTGTTTTCTACTTTTTTGAATTCTTTAGATGAGCCATATCATCCCCAAATTGATAGCAATTAGGCATTAATAGAATTCTTTCTCTCCCACACATTAAGCAGAGAGTTATAGGTATTACTCTATGCTTCCACAGTAAATCACAATGGACACATTAACTGAAATATAAAGTCAAGTGAATGTTTATATAATGAGCTTGCCCTTCCTATTTACAATTTTTGCATTTTACTAGCTTACAACTCAGGAAGTATTGGAAAGGAGAAGAAATATTCCCCCCCTTTTTTTTCTTTCAGAGCTTTTCAACCACTGCAGAACTATAATCATTAACATGGTAGATATATTTGTCCCATGAATACAGCTAATCACTTGGTGGAGATGGGCAGCCATAGAAATTAAATAAATTAATAACAACTTACTGGGTTTAAAGATAAAGGTAAAGGTTTCCCCTGTCCATTTCTAGAGGGAGGTGTTCACCTCTGCTTCTTCATGAGCCATGGTGGTGCTGTGGTTAGAATGCAGTACTGCAAGCTATTGCTGTTGACTGCTGGCTGCAATCAATTCTCACCGGCTCAAGGCTGACTCAGCCTTCCATCCTTTCAAGGTCGGTAAAATGAGAACCCAGATTGTTGGGAGCAATATGCTGTCTCTGTAAACCGCTTAGAGGGCTGTAACTGTGAAGCAGTATATAAATCTAAGTGCTACTGCTATTGCTATTAGCCAATTATCTGAAGATGCTTCTGTGGTCATGAGGCCAGCATGGCTATATGCCAAGGTGCATGGAATGCTGGTACCTTCCTCCGAAGTGGTACCTATTTCTCTATTTGCATTTTCATGCTTTTTAATTGCTAGCTAGGCAGGATATTGGGATTAGGGTAGGACTATTTCTTTATTTATTAATTTATATGCTGTCCATCTCATCAAAGGTGACTCCAGAAGACTTACAATCACTCATTTAAAAACACCCATATACAACATTAAAGCAACATTTCTCTTTTTATAACCCTGTAATCCCTTAATTCAGGGTACAGTCAGGGCAGCTGAGGGTTTTACTGGCCAGATTCCCTTCCTGACACTATGTGGACTTCGCAGCAGATATTTTTTATTTGCACCCTAGGAGAGAAACATCTGCCACTACCTAGAATTGAACTCTCAACCTTCCAAGTAGGAGGTCGGTGTCTTCACCACTAGCCTACCACGCTGCTCATAAACTTTAAAACAATAAGGTAAAGGTAAAGATAAAGGTTCCCCTCGCACATACGTGCTAGTTGTTGCCGACTCTAGGGGGCGGTGCTCATCTCCGTTTCAAAGCTGAAGAGCCAACGCTGTCCGAAGACGTCTCCATGGTCATGTGGCCGGCATGACTCAATGCCAAAGGCGCATGGAACGCTGTTACCTTCCCACCAAAGATGGTCCCTATTTTTTCTACTTGCATTTTTACGTACTTTCGAAAATGCTAGGTTGGCAGAAGCTGGGACAAGTAACGGGAGCTCACCACGTTACACGGCAGCACTAGGGATTCGAACCGCCGAGCTGCCGACCTTTCGATCAACAAGCCTCAATGTCCTAGTTCCTGAGCCATCGTGTCCCTTCAATTAAAACAATAGGGACATTAAATTTAAATTTTAAAAATTAAAATTGATCAAGATGAAGAGCAAGGTAGCAAAACGGGCATGGGATGAAGGTGTGGTTTTATGCAATATTGCTAAAAATTAATTTTTATAGTAAATAATTGCTGTAAATTAATATCCCACATTGTTAATTGGTATAGCACAATTCTCAAATTTTGTGGTGCCACAACAGCCCCACAGTGGGTTTGCCCAGATAAAAGGGCAGAAAAACAGCAGAAGTTCTTGGGAAAATGCCAAGAACAAATTTTGAGAGTATTCCTTCTTTATCTGAATAAACTTGCAGTCTAAGCAAGCTTGCACACCTAAGCAGGTGTGCTGTGAAAACTTGCACTGACCTTCAGTTTTGTCCCACTTCCTACAAAGTTTCTCAGCCATAGGAAGCAGCTGCAGAATCTTGGATAAAAATACTGCTACTTTAAGAAGTTCGAGAAAAGAGCTATTGAAATGTATAGTCTTTCTGAAGTATATTTTGTAATTTGAATCCAGAGTGATACACAACCTTAGGAATTGATTTTATCTGAGACGCTTGGCACAAAATAAAACACGATAAGCAGAAATGTGCTTATGATGCATAACTGCCCATAAATACATTAATTCCACAGAGCCAATGTTTTCATTTCCGCTTCCTTGTCCTTTGTATAAATGAATTATTTTATACATAGAAAATACATGAAATTACAAAATGGAAGCAAAATGCATTTTACAATAAAGCTTAAAATATGCTTCAGCATGTTCATATTATACTTCTAGATTATGTAGTATTATGGATTGAGTCCACTTATAGCATTATTTTTAAAATCTATTTCATTTGTAGAGAAAAGGAATATTTGCTTAAAAAGTCAAAGGTACAATACATGATTGTTCGTGATACAAAGAGTAAAGCAAGTTATTTATTTGCATCCCACCTTTATTATTTTTTACAAACAGCTCAAGGAAGAAGACAGAATATATTCAACACACCTTCCTCATCCTATTTTCTCCACAACAATTCCTTGAGGCAGGTTTGGGCTGAGAGAGATTGACTGGCCCAAAGTCACCCTGCCAGCTTTCATGGGTAAGGCAGGTCTTGAACTCATGGTCTTCTATTCTGGTGCCTTAACCACTAGACTAAATTGGCTTGCTTATTTGATCACAGATCTCTTTCTAATACAGATGAGTTATCCAGCTGCTGAAAATTGGGCAGCTGTCAGCAACAAGCAGAACAAGGACAGAAATTGCAATCTCATTTTCAAAGAAGACCAGAAAACATAGAAGCTGATTTATGTAATGATCTGCTGAACCGCATAGAAATTTTCAAACAACTTGCATCAATATCACAGATCTGGATTTTCAGTAATTTCTTGGTTTCTTCTTTTAAGCACCCAACAATAAAGTTTCTGAAAATTAGAGTGGAATATTATTTCAAACAGAAATGATAGAATATTCTTTTTATATACAGAAGGTGACATCTTGCAAATAAAGGACATATTTTCATACTAAAAGGCCTGTGCAGTCACCATTTCAGGAACCAGACATCATGTCTTAAATAGGGGACACTGCACCATTCAGAAATTAATTGTGGCTCAGGTATATAAATGCTCTGTGTAAGGGTTAAGTTATCTATTTATATAGATTCATCTGTTTGTACAAAATAACAATATAGGGGGTCAACCACAAAGTTTCCTCCTGGCAGTGGAATTTATTTCTGATTAGCTGGAATAAAAGAACAAAAATCAAACTTTTTTTCCTACATCAAACTCTCCAGTCATAAATATGATTTTATCTTCAATTAGAAACCATTCTGCCAATAACTATGAGAATTGAAAGAAACAAATACCCATCATATTAGAAGATGCCAATACTTTAAATAATACCATTAAATCAAACCATCTCAAGCAAGCAACCCAAAAATATCAAATGCCACATGGAAAAAGGAAGGAAGGGAAAAATCAGTGCGGCAGGCACCAAGTAATTTGACCAAGGAGAAAATCCCCCCCTCCTCGCTTTCAAATTGATTGATTTAGTTCGACTCTTGCATAGAAGCAACTTTATATTCATTCACCTGTCCCCAAGAAAGAACTTACTTAGCCTTTTAAGCTACAGCCCATTGTGTCCACTATCTCTGCACCCATTTCAGATGGCTTAATGTTTCTCCTTCTTACAACATTACAAATAACTCCCAATTATTTCAATGGGAGTTATTTGTATTCTGCCAAGGGAGACGCATAATGTAGTGTGCAAGGAAGCATTCTACTCTTAAAAATGTCAAAACTCATTAGGAATGACTGGGCAGTGTGAGTGAGAATCAATATTAAAGAAGACAGGAAGTGGAGATTATCAAAGGGAAATCTAGAAGCAGAATAGAAACCTGTGGTAGAGAGAATTTAGAGGCCGGATAAAAATATACTGTACACGGGAGAAGATAGAAAAAAAGGGAAACAGAAACGGAGAGGAATGAGAGACAAATTCAGCAGCAGAAAAGAAAGAAGGAAATAGAATTCTTGAAAAGGTTAAACTAAACAGAAAGAGTACAAATCACATTGTAGTTTTTAAAAACACCTTACAAAGAATTTAATATGATTAGAACCTTAATTTCCATCTTAGAAATATATAGTTCATAATATTCATATCTGTGAGTGTGTGTGTGTATGTCATGCCTGTCAACATCCTAGTATAACAGTTTGTACTTAGCACTAATGTGATACTAAAGATGACAGGTTAACGTTACAGATATTTTAATTTGCACAGTTGATAATACTTGCAAAATCTGTCATTTGAAAGCATTTATATAATTGTTTTATTTTAGAGAACGTCAAGTGTAGTCCAAATAGCTGGGCAATTTGGTTCCTTTGACTTCATTTTACAGTCAATTACAGAATGCAATTTTATATTTAGAGAAGTCTGTTTTCAATGTTTCATAAACAATAATTCCTCAGCAACAGAGATCTCCACCACAACTATTAGAAAATTTGTTGAAGGATATGTGCAATTAGGAAGATCAACTCTAGTATGTTTCCATTTCTACATTTGCATTTGATACATCAGCATTCGGTACCTGACCTGTTCATTGTCTGCTATGAAAAGCATTATGATTTAAGATGGTATTAAGTCATGTTTCATCTCTGATGGCTATAATGGATGCTTAACAGCTGTAAGTAAGCCATTAACATAAATACTGTAATCCATTTGCTCCTTTATTCTGATCAGGAAGGTATTTCATGGGGAGGAATGTCTCAAATCTCCCCACTTAATTTAGAGCAGCAGTGGGCAACAGCATATAGCCTCCCAGATAAGGCTATGTCACTATCATCTGAGAACAAAAATGACCACATTTGTTTTTAAAGAATATTTATTTAAAATTAAAGGGAGGAAAGGGAGGAGGTGGCCTTGCTGAGTTAATTCTAAGCATCATTTCCAACCTGTTTCAGAGATGGCTTTGTAGTATACGGTGAACTACTAGACCTAAAATAACAAGGATTGTGCCAGACGACAGGTAGAAAATGATTTTATTTGAGTCTGATAAGGAACAATACAAGCCCATATGTACAGTGATACATATTGCAGAGAAAGTTGAGTCACTGCATAATTTTATAGTCACCATCTCCTCTTAAAATTTTTCTATTACACAACCTCCTGAGTTTTGAGGCAAAGTACATTAATAATTTTTATTTCTATGCATGTATGTGCAATCTCGTACATTGGGATGAGCATGAACATTTCCCTTAATATAGAGCTCATGGTGGGAATGTCTGCTAACTTTTCTGCAACTGTTTTCTGTTGCAATTTGTGTCAGCTGAGTTTGTGGGCAAGCTCATTGGAGCAGTAAGTTTGATAAATTCTCCACTGATCTTTTCTGAACTAGACTTGTAACTTTTAACTACAATGTTATTAAGAGTTGTCTCTGTCATAAATAGAGCCAGTTTGGTGCAGTGATTAAGGCATCAGGTTAGACCCCTGGAGATCATGAGATCTAGTCTAGCTTTTGGCATAGAGCCTGTTGGGTGACTTTAAGCCAGTAGTTCTCTCTGAGCCTTAAGGAAAAGACAATGGCAACCCACTTGTGAACTCTTATTTATTTATTTATTTATTTATTTATTTAGTCACAACGTCATATAAAAAGATTATATAGTATATAAACATATATATGAGTAAATATTGGGAGGTATAAGCATCTATATATATATAGGAAGAAGAAAAGAAAAACAAGCATAAGGCAGGGACTAGTCCAAGCAGTTACCAGGAGTCAAGATAGACTTGAAGGCACACACATAAGTACACACACAGATACAAATCATTAATGCCATCCGGAGGGAATGCGTGCATTTTTAGACTTCTTCTAATGAAGTGTACATGTGATATCAGAGGTGGACAGATCTATGTCAGTCTCTATCCTTGGTAAAAAGGAGTGATGACTTTTCAACTGTAGGAGGTCCTGGAGGAATCAGGAAAACTTGACCTATTTCAAGTTGGCCCTGGGAAGGCTATATAGGATGGATTCCGTCTTGCTCATTCTATTTGTAAGATATGGTTCCCAAGTAAATACAGATTTAAAAGATTCTTCTATAAACAACCAGCTACAAACTTCTCCCTTTGTCATAAAGAGCTTCATATCATTTCCAGTTCCTCAGAAGTCTGTTGCAATAATAATAACCATCACAACCACATAGCCTTCATCCTAATGTACATGGAGTTATATTGTTTCTTAATTGAAAGTAACTCAGTTACTTGAATTCTTTTAACTCTGTTGATCTATTTCCATAAATCTTACTAAAGAGAATACTGTGAAAAATCACGCATGGGAAAGAATGACTTTTGATTTAAAGTCTGACATTAATAAATAGCTTCAACTGTGGTATCTTTCTGTAGAGAACTAAGGACCTGAGCTACATTTATTTGATTTTTTTTATCCTGCTGTAATCATGCTGCTCCCAGTTACAATATTACAATATTACAGTAGAAACAACAGACTTAAAACAACACACAGTCCAAATCATGAAAACAAAGTAGGAGAGGAAAATAATAAGAAAAGCAAGAGTGATATTACCAAAGGAATGTTTTTGCAGTGATTCTGTTTCTATCTTTCAGGTAAATTTCAGATGATGCTTTTTGGAAATGCAGTTATTCCTCAAAATAGGAACTATTATAAGGCAATTCTATTCTGCCTCCAATGCTTTTCAGCATCTACATGAACAGCTAAGTAAGCAGGAGATCTGAAGCTGGGTACTTTCAATATGCTGTATACAATGCATTTTATTCATTTATGCATACTCATATACATACTCAAGGCAGAAATCTATTTTTCTGTAATAACATCTTCAAGTAGCTCCTCTGAAAATCTGGAGTCGGTAAGTTAAATGAGAGGTGATAACCAGAGGTGGGTTTCAGCAGATTCTGACCAGTTCTGGAGAACCGGTAGCGAAAATTTTGAGTAGTTTGGAGAACTGGTAGTAAAAATTCTGACTGGCCCCGCCTCCATCTATTCTCTGTCTCCCAAGTCCCAGCTGATCGGGAGGAAATGGGGATTTTGCAGTAACCTTCCCCTGGATTGGAGAGGGAATGAGATTTTATACAGTATCCTTCCCCTGGAGTGGGGTGGGGATGGAGATTTTACAGTATCCTTCCCCTGCCATGCCCACCAAGCCACGCCCACCAAGCCACACCCACCAAGCCATGCCATGCCCATTAAGCCACACCCACAAAACCAGTAATCAAAAAAAATGAAACCCACCACTGGTGATAACTGGACCCAGACTTGTGGAAAGCTCTTATTAAAACATTATAATTCCAGAGCAGTGGGAGATCTCTAGAATTAAATCAGGAAAGAGGGGACGAGGGGAAGAAAGCTGTATCTCCTACCCTTGAGCACATCCAGAAAATGCCTGCCTTGGTAATTGATTCCACTGTTGAACTGCTGAGGATTTTTTCCCCCTACCATTCAATAAGAATCTGCCACCCTGTAACTTAAATCTAGTGTTCCATGTCCTGAACTCAAATTATAGAAAATAAATCCTGACCTTCTGCTGTGTAACATCCTTTCAGGTATTTGAAAAGGATTGATTCTCCCTAAAATAAAACTATTATTTGGTCTTCTCAAGAAGGCAAGCTCCTTCAATTTCTTCATAGGACTTAGGATTTCTAGTCTCTTCTTTGTTGCCCATCTGTGAACCTGCTCCAGCTTGTCTAAATCCTGCTTAAGGCTCAATAATACATTTCGTTCTTTTTTAGCATTTTACCATCTTCACTGGTAATTATATGTGCTGGTATACTAATTTTTCCTCTCTCTCTCTCTCTCCCTCCCTCCCTCCCTCCCTCCCTCCCTCCCTCCCTCCCTCCCTCCCTTCCTTCCTTTTTTGCATATCTAAAGAAACTTTTTGTTACTTTAGCACTGTTTGCCAATCTCAGTTCATTCTAAGCCTTACCTTACTTATACATCTTACCTATAGTTCTGGGCTACCTATAGGAGATACACTTTTTAAATACCTCCTTGATGTCTCCTTTTTGCTTTCAAATTTACACAAAGCATTTTATACAGTCATGGTAGTGATAAATAGAAATCAAATTATTTATTTATCGACAAAATATATATGGCCACCCATATAAAACTCATACACAGGTGACTCTGAGTAGCTCACAACATTAAAAATCCCCAATATAAAAACCATACCCCACTGCAGGGGTCTCCAACCTTGATCCCTTTAAGACTTTTGGACGGCTGAGGAACTCTGGGAGTTGAAGTCCACAAGTCTTAAAGGGACCAAGGTTGGAGACCCCTGCCCCATTGCACAAACACTGTGGCAGCAGCAACACAATCAGATCTGCCATTTGATCCATTTCCATTCATGATTCTGACAAAACCACATCAACCAGGTTGTTTGGAGTAGCAGTTTGGGGCCAGGTGTACGACCAGAGAAATGATGGTTCATAGAGAAGGGGCCACTACCAAGAGGACCCTTTTTATGGTTCCATTAAATATACATCCCTAATAGAGCTTCCGGTGGCTCCGCTTCGTTAATGGCGGGCTATTTTAGACCGCCAGTTCTGTGTGATTCTGTAGAGCTGTTTAGACAGTGTTAATCTGCTATCAGCAGCTTGTAAATCTCTACCCTCGGGCAAAGATTAAATATTATATTTAAGAGATGGATGTAATGTTAATTAGAATGTAATTGTTATAATAGATATATTTTGGATAAGTTATAGGTGTAATTTTAATAATGTTATTTAATATAAGTAAGGTAAAGTGAAGATTTTAACTATTACAATTGATATTTTGGATATTTGTAATATTATTTGTGATATATAAATGTTAAAGATGTGAAAAGATGGACTATTGCTTACCCTTGAAGGTTGGACAGAAAAATTAAAGAAACTAAGTTGGAAATATGAACTATTTTTGAGAGACTGCTTAAGGAAGAAAGACATTTTAGAAGAACCCTTGGTGAATATTGGAAGATGGAACGTTGTTTTGATATTGATTGATGAAGGTTGGATATTAAAAATTATGTACTTTATTCAAGAACAAACACTAACTCAATCGGAAACTTCTGAGAACTCTAGGAGTGGAATGGTCTGAAATATAATGGATTGGAAGAAAAGTATCTTCTTTGTCTCTGGAAGTAGAGCCCCCAAGGAAAGCCCCAGGAAGATTTCTGGTGGTTTGTTGGGAACGCTCCTTCTATAGCTCGAAAAAAGCTCCAGAATCCAGAAAGCTTCTGCAAATGGCAGAACAAAACGCAGCGTCCATCTCCGTGACTGATGGATTACTGAAGGTTTGCTAACATGGACAGAGCTGAAAACAGGAGTGCTGGCATTTGATTGTAAGATGATTTTAACTCCCTGACAGAGAAGGTATTCGTATTCAAGAGTGGAGATGATGAAAGATGGCATTTTTGTGTATTGAAAGTGAAAGCTAAGTTAAGCGAAAGCTAAGGAAATGCTTATTACAATTGCTGGCGTGGAACCTTTAAGAAGAATATAACAAGATATTTTTTTAAAAAAATGGATTTTTTTTTAAATCTCTTTTTTTTTATTATCTTTTTCTTACAGTGTTTAAGAAGAAAAGTTTATTGAATTTCTTTTTCTTTTTCTTTTTCTTTTTTCTCTCTCTCTCTTTCTTCTTCTTGGTATTACTTAGTTTTAAAATGGCCTTCAAGCAAAGAGATTTAACCACTTCTAAAATACTGGAAATTTCTTCACTTCAGATACGGAAATTGAAAGAAGATATTAAAGGCAGTCTAAGGAATTTTTTACAGGAGCTTATGGAGGCTCATCTTTCAGAAATAGATCAAAAATTTAATGAAATGGAGAAAGAAATACTGGATTTTAAAGATATGGTGGAAGAGCAGAGGAGGGAGATGAAAAAATTAAAGGAATCAATTACCCCATTATTGTTATCTAGTATTCAGACAGAAGAAAGGCTGGATGAACTTAACCAAATTAATTTAGATTTGCAAAGGAAAATAGATGAAGTTCAAATTAATTTGAATTTAGAAAATAAAATAGATGATATTCAGGTTAAGGTAGATAAGGCAGATGAAGAAAGGGTTATATTACAATATAAATTAATGGAATATGCTATAAGGGTAAGGGACTTAAGAGAATGTAAAGAGGAAAATTTGAAAGAGATTTTTATTCCGGCCTTTGCTCAGATAGAGGGAGTGGAACCAGACGACTCGACTGAAGAGCTAGTTGCGGCCTGGGAACGGGCCGCGGCTGGAGCTTTGGACCGTGTCGTGCCTTTGCGGCCTCTGACCCGGCGTCGGTCTCAACCAGCTCCTTGGTTCTCCGAGGAGCTGAGGGAGATGAAGCGCCGGAGAAGACGCCTAGAGAGTGCCTGGAGATCCAGCCGCTCTGAGGCTGACCGGACACTAGTTAGGTCCTATAGTAGGACCTACCTAGTGGCAATGAGGGCTGCGGCGTTCTCGCTTTCCTCCCTCATTGCGCCGGCAGATAATCGCCGCCCTGTGACCCGCCGCTCCTTCAACAGGAGGGGCGGAGGACCCCTACAAGGGCGTGCCGAGGAGTTTAAGGGTTATCTATACGACAAAATCGTTCAGCTTCGGGACGGATTGGATCAAAATTGGGTAGATCCAGGCGAGGGTTCTGAGGCCCATCTTGTTGAGGTGGTTTGGGATGGCTTTGATCCTGTGACTCGAGGACATGGACAGGTTGCTGGGTAGGCTGAACGCCACCACATGTTTACTGGATCCGTGCCCTCCTGTTTAGTACTGGCTACTCAGGAGGTGACACGAGGCTGGCTCCAGGGATTACAAATGCTTCTTTGCGGAGGGTCTTTCCGGCCTTGAAAGAGGCGGTGGTGAGACCCTCCTCAAGAAGCCTTCCCTGGACCCAGCTGTTTTAGGGAACTACCGGCCAGTCTCCAATCTTCGCTTTACGGCGAAGGTTGTAGAGAGTGTGGTGGCGTGTCAGCTACCCCAGTACCTGGATGAAGCTGTCTATCTAGACCCGTTCCAGTCCGGCTTCCGGCCCGGATACAGTACGGAGACAGCTTTGGTCGCACTGGTGGATGATCTCTGGAGGGCCAGGGATAGGGGTTACTCCTCTGCCCTGGTCCTATTAGACCTCTCAGCGGCTTTTGATACCATCGACCATGGTATCCTGCTGCGCCGGTTGGAGTGGTTGGGAGTGGGAGGCACCGTTTATCGGTGGTTCTCCTCCTACCTCTCTGATCGGATGCAGACGGTGTTGACAGGGGGGCAGAGATCGACTCCAAGGTGCCTCATGTGCCGCAGGGGTCGATTCTCTCACCCCTCCTGTTCAACATCTATATGAAGCCGCTGGGTGAGATCATCAGTGGCTTTGGGGTGAGATACCAACTGTACGCTGATGACACCCAGCTGTACTTTTCCACCCCGGGCCACCCCAGTGAAGCTGTCGAAGTGCTGTCCCGGTGTCTGGAAGCCGTACGGGTCTGGATGGGGAGGAACAGGCTCAAACTTAATCCCTCCAAGACGGAGTGGCTGTGGATGCCGGCACCTCGGTACAGTCAGCTGCAGATGCGGCTGTCTGTCGGGGGTGAATCATTGGCCCCGATGGAGAAGGTACGCAACTTGGGCGTGCTCCTGGATGGTCGGTTGTCCTTTGAAGACCATTTGGCAACCGTCTCCAGGAGAGCATTTTATCAGGTTCGCCTGATCCGCCAGTTGCGTCCCTTCCTGGACCGGGATGCCTTATGCACAGTCATTCATGCTCTCGTTACCTCTCGCCTGGACTACTGCAATGCTCTCTACATGGGGCTCCCCTTGAAGAGCACCCGGAGACTTCAGCTAGTTCAGAACGCGGCTGCGTGGGTTATCGAGGGAGCGTCTCGGAGCTCCCACATAACACCTATCCTGCGCAGACTGCACTGGCTACCTGTTGTTTTCCGGGTGCGCTTCAAGGTATTGGTTACCACCTTTAGCGCTCCATGGCTTAGGACCGGGCTATCTACGGGACCGCCTACTGCCGGCTTCTATCTCCCATCGTCCGCACGCTCCCACAGAGAGGACTCCTCAGGGTGCCGTCAGCCAAACAGTGTCGACTGGCGGCCCCAGGGGAGGGCCTTCTCTGTGAGCTCCGACCCTGTGGAACGAACTTCCCCTCGGACTTCGACAATTACCTGACCTTAGGACCTTTCGCCGCGAACTTAAAACTTATTTATTTCGTATGGCTGGACTAGCCTGATTTTTATTTTTATTGGATGGGTTTTTAAAATTTTGTTATTTTACGGGGGAGTACGTTTTTTAACATTTTTGGGCATTTGAATTAGTTTTTTAAGGGATGTTTTTAATTACTGTGTGTATTTATATTTTTTTTGCCAGTGCACCGCCCTGAGTCCTTCGGGAGAAGGGCGGTATACAAATTAAAATATTATTATTATTATTATTATTATTATTATTATTATTATTATTATTAAGATTTTGAAGTTAATATTGAAAAAAATTATCGTGTTAATTCTTGGTTGGCAAGGCAGAAGTGTTTACCGAGAGATGTGGTTATTTATTTTACAAATAAGAAGATTAGGTATGGAATTTTGCAAGCATTTTATAAAAATAAATTTCAAATATTAGGACAAGATATAATAATGATGAAGGAAATTCCTCCTAAAATGTTAAGAAAGAGAAAAGAATTTGCCTTTTTAGTGGATGAGCTTAAGAAACATCAGATATATTTTAGATGGGAGGTTCCAGCTGGTTTAACAGTGAATTATAAAGGAAGAAAGTATTTTCTCAATACAGTTTGTAAAGCACGAGATTTCTACACTAATGTATTAAAGATTGGGAACTCTTTATTAATAGATGTTAAGTTGAATGGTGAATAGATGATGGAAAAAGTGTAAGACAGAAAAAGGGGAAGGAGAATGTTTAATTCTATTATATATGATTATGATTAATTTTTGTAAATGATTTATTTTGGATATAAATGTGTAATTTTAGGGGTACTATTTGATATATTTCAGATATAAAGGAATAGGAAGATGGAATATTGTTTAACTTTGGAGGTTAGATAGTAAAATTTAGGAATTTGGATTAAATATTATATTTAAGAGATGGATGTAATGTTATATGGCTAATTAGAATTTAATTGTTATAATAGATATATTTTGGATAAGTTATAGGTGTAATTTTAATAATGTTATTTGATATAAGCAAGGTAAAGTGAAGATTTTAATTATTACAATTATATATTGGATATTTGTAATATTATTTGATGCATATAAATGTCAAAGATGTGAAAAGATGGACTATTGTTTACCCTTGAAGGTTGGACAGAAAAATTCAAGAAATTAAGTTGGAAATATGAACTATTTTTGAGAGACTGCTTAAGGAAGAAAGACATTTTAGAAGAACCCTTGGTGAATATTGGAAGATGGGACATTGTTTTGATATTGATTGATGAAGGTTGGATATTAAAAACTATGTACTTTATTCAAGAACAAACACTAACTCAATCGGAAATTTCTGAGAACTCTAGGAGTGGAATGGTCTGATATATAATGGATTGGAAGAAATGTATTTTCTTTGTTTCTGGAAGGGGAGTTGAGGTTTTAAGGAGTGACTGTGGATTATGATTTGTGTTATATTTTAATTTTTGTTGTTAGTTTTATACCCTGTATTCGGTTCTGGGAAGTCCTGGGGTGGGGGAGGAAGGGAAGGGAGGGGAGGGGATGAGGTAGAAAATGGATTGATGGTTAATGTACAAAGATGATTGAAGATGTATAATTAATGTAAGATCGGAGCTGCCTGGCTACACTTCAGAATGATGGGAAAGAAGGAAGTAGAAGAGAGAAGAAGGTAGGAAAGAGAAGAGGAGGAAGAGGAAAGGAAGGAAGAGGGATAGAAGAGGGAGAAGAAAGGAGAAGGGAGGAAGGAGGAGAGGATGTAGATAAGAGAGGGGGAGGATGGTTGTGGAAAGTAGAAGAAGGTAAAGAAGGGAAGAGAGTTAAAGGAAGGGGGTGGTGACCGGACAGGTCCGATTAATTGTATATGATGGTACATTAAATATGTTATTGGATATGAATGTTAAAATAAAACTTTTATATATATATATATATATATATATATATATATATATATATATATATATATATATATATATATATATATATATATATATATATGTCTTTGGTTGTTCCGGTTTTCTCCTGTGAAAAATTGGAAGTGTCTTGGCGACGTTCGACGAAGTCTCATTCGTCATCGTCAGGCTTCAGCTTCATGCTTCTGGGAGCAATGTGTGATCGCAGCTGTTTCTTCCTTTTAACTGCTAGTGGGGGTTTGAACTGATTGGGTGGGAGCTTGGCTGTGCTCTGATTGGCTGGGGGTGTGTCCTGTGTTGGTGGGGGCTTGGTTGTGCTCAGTCTAGTCTGTGCTGCAGGGGGATTTGAGCTGGTGAGCTGCATAGCTGTTGTTTGGCTTTGTGGTCGTGCTACATCTTCATAGTGGGTGTCAGTCTGCTGCATGAATGGATTGGAGGGGTTTGAAATGGCTAATGTTGCAGCTGCGGTCTGGCTTCTGGTCCTTGGTCGTGCTTTATGATCAGTGTGGGTTTGGGTCTGCTTTCTGGGTGGATGTGCGGTGGTGACATCCTGTGTGGACCTTGTGAGTGTGGGTCTGGTGTCATTCCTCGTGTTAGGGACTCGTTTGTCAATAAGGGCGGGTTTCCAAATGGCTGGTAGGCGGGAGGTGTCATCTCGTTTGTTCATGCTGTGTGGGCGTTTTTCTATCTCAATGGCTTCTCTGAGATAGAAAAACTGCTATGCAGCTCACCAGCTCAAATCCCCCTGCAGCACAGACTAGACTGAGCACAACCAAGCCCCCACCAACACAGGACACACCCCCAGCCAATCAGAGCACAGAAAAAACCCCATCCAATCAGAGCACAGCCAAGCTCCCACCCAATCAGTTCAAACCCCACTAGCAGTTAAAGGAAGGGGTGGTGACCGGACAGGTCCGATTAATTGTATATGATGGTACATTAAATATGTTATTGGATATGAATGTTAAATAAAACTTTTTAATATATATATATATATACATACACATACATACATACATACATACATACATACATACATACATATACATCCCTAATAGATGGGATCCACAACATATCCTGTCTTCTCATTCCCAGGTGGCCCGCTTGTCAAATTTGACATGGATTTGTAAGCAAAAGAGAGGGTTGGGCTATGGAAGGTATGTTTGTTGTTGCTGTTAGTTGCAAAGTCCTGTCTGACCCATCGCGACCCCATGGACAAGGTTCCTCCAGGCCTTCCTTTCCTCTGCCATTCCCAGGAGATCATTTAAGCTCACACCAACTGCTTCAGTGATTCCATCCACCCACCTCATTCTCTAGCATCCACTTCTTCTTTTGCCCTCAATCTTTCCTAACATTAGACTTTTTTCCAGTGAGACCTTAAGATAGATTAAGGCTCTGCGCATGCGCGAGGATGGCGGTTTTCTAGAGGAGCTCGGATCGGCGTGGGGGACTGTTTCCCGAATGGAGGACTCCGGATGACCTACCAGGCTGCTCTTGTCCCTCGGCACGCTGTGCCATCTGCTTGGCGGCCGCAGGAGAGGTCTTTTGGCCTTCTCGGGGACGTCGGCAGCAGAGCGAGCCGAGGAAGAGCGGCGGACCGGTTGGTGGCGGCCATCTTGGGGACGCGAGGGAGGCGAGGAGGCCTGCTGCTGCCTGTGTGGATTGCAGGCCTCGATTTTGACCTTGATCTCGGCCCGCTCCAGCCGACTCCAGCGGCGATGGGACCCGCCCGTTCTATCTGGGGCATGGATTCCGCCCGTTCGCCTGCCCGTGGGCCCGCCTGCTCCATCGGCGCTTTGTTGCGCCTGGCGGGCCTGTGGGCGCGAGGCGCCTGTCCAGCGGCCCAGTGTTCTGCGGCCTTCGCGGCGGGCGTGGTGAGGCCGCCTCGGATGAGGCCGGAGGCAATGGTTTGTTTCTTCTGGCATTTTGGCACTTTACATCGTGCTTTGTTCATCTGCCTCTTGTTGTATGGCTTGCCTTCCCTCCCGGACTTTTGACCATCGGGTTGGGTCGCCAGGTATTTTACCCACGGGTTTTGGACTGGACTGGACTGGACTGGATTGGACTTTGGACTATGAACAGATTGAGGACTGACAGTCATTTCTACCTGTTAAGACCTTCAGAGAAACGTTCTCCATAGGTTTACCATGGAGGCTGCCGGTCTGTTTGCTTAGGCTTATCATCTTCATCTGGTTCCAGCTTTATTTGTCCTCTTTGACATCTAGACATCCGTTGGAGGATCCATCTTTAATGTCTTACCATCTGGGATGTTACCATCTTAGCACCCTCACCGATTCGTACTTTTCTATGCTACGCTGTACAGGAACTCCTGCGCCTGCAGGTGCCCCGCCGCAGGAATGGCCCTCATTACCAAGGGCCGGCCTCAATGACGGGTCTTGGGACCCACAGAGGTGGCATGAAAAGAAAGAGCCTTTGGGGTTTTTAGATAGGGCATTTTAAGGGGTGGGAGGGTAGGCGGGTGATGGGGTAGCCCGTCGAGGGAAACCAGTTCCAGCGCATGCTCGTGGCGATTATCAAATGGGTTCGGAGGTTATGGGGAGGTGTTCCTTTGTGTGAGGGTGAGTCTATTGGCACGGTAAGTGGGAGGCAGATATGGCGGAAGGGGGGATGTCGACATAGGGGTCACGCGTTCGATGTATGCAGGCGATCGTGCCCCGATCTAACTACCCGCCCCCGGATGGTCAGGACCCTCAGAGCCTGGGCCTTCGCTGATGTTATGCAACGCACGGTCCGTGGCCAACAAGGCCCCTAATACATGATCTAATTCAGGGGTGCCGCGGATATTATAGGCGCACGGAGACCTGGTTGGGCAATGAAGGGGTGTGCCCTGGTTGAGATGTGCCCACCGGGTTTGCATTCCATCAGCCGAGGGCCCAGGGTAGGGGTGGAGGGTGGCGGTTGTGATTAAAGAGAGTCTAGAGCCGAGGAGACCACTGTACCTCAGATAGCCGGGTGTGAATCCTCTTGTGAGGTGGGGTCATAGATGTCAGATGGGCTTGCTGGTCGTACCTGGCTCCTTGCTGCGTGACAGCTGCCCTGCCCGAGCTCCTAGAGGTGCTTGCGGGGTGGCGGTGGAGACCCCCAGACTTTTAGTCATGGGGGACTTTAACCTGCCATCTGCCGGCTCGTCATCGACGGTAGCTCGGGAGTTCTTGGCTTCCATGACGGCCTTGGACCTGACTCAAGTAGTGGATGGCCCCACTCACATCGGGGGTGGCACACTGGACCTGATTTTTGTCTCTGGTCAGTGGTTGAGAGATCTGGACTTAAAGGAAATAGTCATTGAACCTTTGTCATGGTCAGATCATTCTCTCCTTCGCCTGGACTTTCTGACCGCTACCCAACACCGCAGGGAGACGGAACCATTAGACTTTTTCCAGTGAGACCTTAAGATATATTTACTTAAATCAAAAGCATGTCAATGTAATCCAAATACCTTTTTATGGTGAGTAGGTGGTAGCTGTGCTTTTAAATTTAAAGCAAACTAATAAAGGTAAAGGTAAAGGTTCCCCTCGCACATACGTGCTAGTCATTGCCAACTCTAGGGGGCGGTGCTCATCTCCATTTCAAAGCCGAACAGCCAGCACTATCCGAAGACGTCTCTGTGGTCATGTGGCCGGCATGACTCAATACCAAAGGCGCATGGAACGCTGTTACCTTCCCACCAAAGGTGGTCCCTATTTTTTCTAATTGCATTTTTACGTGCTTTCGAAACTGCTAGGTTGCCAGAAGCTGGGACAAGTAACAGGAGCTCACCCCATTACACGGCAGCACTAGGGATTCGAACCGCTGAGCTGCCGACCTTTCGATTGACAAGCTCAACATCCTAGCCCCTGAGCCATCACATCCCTCTTAAAGCAAACTAATACTATGCATCAATTGGTATTTACCACCCTTACATCTTTATAGACAGAGTAGAAAACTTTGAAATGTGGTGGTTGGGTATAATACCTATTGTATAGACCAATATACACAGGAACAAATAATAACTGAAGGAATGTTAATGCCCACCTGGGAGCTAATCAGGATGACCTACCAGGCTGCTCTTGTCCTCGGCACGCTGTGCCATCTGCTTGGCGGCCGCAGGAGAGGTCTTTGGCCTTCTCGGACGTCGGGCAGCCGAGGCGGCCGAGGGAAGAGCGCGGACGGTTGGTGGCGGCCATCTTGGGGACGCGAGGGAGGCGAGGAGGCCTGCTGCTGCCTGTGTGGATTGCAGGCCTCGATTGGCCTTGATCTCGGCCCGGCTCCAGCCGACTCCAGCGGCGATGGGACTTCGGCCCGTTTCTATCTGGGGCATGGATTCCGCGCCTGCGTGGGCGCCCGCGCTTCCATCGGCGCTTTGTTGCCTGGCGGGCCCTTGTGGGCCGTGAGCGCCTGTCAGCGGCGTCCAGTGTTCTCGGCCCCTTCCGGTGCGGGTGGTGAGGCAGCGGTCGGAGATGAGGCCGGAGGCAAGGCTATGGTTTGTCTCCCTCTTCTGGCATTTTGGCACTTACATCGTGCTTTGTTCATCTGCCTCTTGTTGTATGGCTTGCCTTCCCCTCCCGGACTTTTGACCATCGTTGGGTCGCCAGGTATTTTACCCACGGGTTTTGGACTGGACTGGACTGGACTGGATTGGACTTTGGACTATGAACAGATTGACGGACTGACAGTCATTTCTACCTTTGTTAAGACCTTCAGAGAAACGTTCTCCATAGGTTTACCATGGAGGCTGCCGGTCTGTTTGCTTAGGCTTATCATCTTCATCTGGTTCCAGCTTTATTTGTCCTCTTTGACATCTAGACATCCGTGGAGGATCCAGCTTTTAATGTCTTACCATCTGGGATGTTACCATCTTAGCACCCTCACCGATTCGTACTTTTCTATGCGACGCTGTACAGGAACTCCTGCGCCTGCAGGTGCCCCGCCGCAGGAATGGCCCGCCTCATTACCAAGGGCCGGCCTCAATGACGGGTCTTGGGACCCACAGAGGTGGCATGAAAAGAAAGAGCCTTTGGGGTTTTTAGATAGGGCATTTTAAGGGGTGGGAGGGTAGGCGGGTGATGGGGGTAGCCCGTCGAGGGAAACCAGTTCCAGCGCATGCTCGTGGCGATTATCAAATGGGTTCGGAGGTTATGGGGAGGTGTTCCTTTGTGTGAGGTGAGTCTATTGGCACGGTAAGTGGGAGGCAGATATGGCGGAAGGGGGGATCGTATCGACATAGGGGTCACGTTCGATGTATGCAGGCGATCGCGTGCCCGATCCCCTAACTTTACCCGTTCCCGGATGGTCAGGACCCTCAGAGCCTGGGCCTTGGCTGATGTTATGCAACGCACGGTCCGTGGCCAACAAGGCCCCTAATACATGATCTAATTCAGGGGGGCGCCGCGGATATTATAGGCGTTACGGAGACCTGGTTGGGCAATGAAGGGGGTGTGCCCCTGGTTGAGATGTGCCCACCGGTTTCCGTGCATTCCATCAGCCGAGGGCCCAGGGTAGGGGTGGAGGGGTGGCGGTTGTGATTAAAGAGAGTCTAGAGCCGAGGGAGACCACTGTACCTCAGATAGCCGGGTGTGAATCCTCTTGTGAGGTGGGGTCATAGATGTCAGATGGGCTTGCTGGTCGTACCTGGCTCCTTGCTGCGTGCCAGCTGCCCTGCCCGAGCCCCTAGAGGTGCTTGCCGGGGTGGCGGTGGAGACCCCCAGACTTTTAGTCATGGGGGACTTTAACCTGCCATCTGCCGGCTCGTCATCGACGGTAGCTCGGGAGTTCTTGGCTTCCATGACGGCCTTGGACCTGACTCAAGTAGTGGATGGCCCCACTCACATCGGGGGTGGCACACTGGACCTGATTTTTGTCTCTGGTCAGTGGTTGAGAGATCTGGACTTAAAGGAAATAGTCATTGAACCTTTGTCATGGTCAGATCACTCTCCTTCGCCTGGACTTTCTGACCGCTACCCAACACCGCAGGGAGACGGAACCATTACGTTGGTACCGTCCCAGGCGCCTGATGGACCCAGAGAGGTTCCGGACGGAGCTTGGGCCATTTCCTGAGGGTCTGGCTCACGGCACGGCAGAGGAACTGGCTGCAGCCTGGGAACGGGCTGCGGCCGGGGCTTTAGACCGTGTCGTGGCTTTGCGGACCTCTGACCCGGCGTAGATCCCAACCGGCTCCTTGGTTCTCCGAGGAGCTGAGGGGGATGAAACGCCGGAGAAGACGCCTAGAGAGTTCCTGGAGGTCCAGCCGTTCAGAGGCTGATCGGACACTAGTTAGATCCTATACTAGGACCTACCTAGTGGCACTGAGGGAAGCGAGGCGTTGCTACGCCTCCTCCCTCATTGCGTCGGCAGATAACCGCCCAGCTGCCCTGTTTCGGGTGACCCGCTCCCTCCTTCACCAGGGGGAGCGGGATGACCCGTTGCAGGGACGTGCTGAGGAGTTTAACGGTTATCTATACGATAAAATCGTTCAGCTGAAGGACGGTCTGGACCAAGATTGCAGCGATTCGGACGGGACGTCTGAGGGCGGTCTTGGTGATGTTGTGTGGGATGAGTTTGACCCGGTGACTCCCGAGGACATGGACAGGTTGCTGGGTAGATTGAATGCCACCACATGTTTACTGGACCCGTGCCCCTCCTGGCTGGTGCTGGCCACTCAGGAGGTGACACGAGGCTGGCTCCAGGGGATTACGAGTGCTTCTTTGTTGGAGGAGTCTTTCCGCCGCCTTGAAAGAGGCGGTGGTGAGGCCCTCCTCAAGAAGCCTTCCTGGACCCGGCTGTTTTAGGTAATTATCGTCCAGTCTCAACCCGCTTGGCGAAGGTTGTAGAGAGTATGGTGGCATATCAGTTTCCCCTTCACCTGGAGGAAACTGTCTATCTGGACCTGCTCCAGTCCGGCTTCCGCCCGGTTACAGCACTGAGACGGCTTTGGTCGCGTTGGTGGATGATCTCTGGAGGGCCAGGGATAGGGGTTATTCCTCTGCCCTGGTCCTATTAGACCTCTCAGCGGCTTTCGATACCATCGACCATGGTATCCTGCTGCGCCGGTTGGGGGATTGGGAGTGGAGGCACCGTTTATCGGTGGTTCTCCTCCTATCTCTCCGACCGTCGCATGAGCAGTTGACGGGGGCAGAGGTCGACCCGGCGCCTCACTTGTGGTGCCGCAGGGGTCGATTCTCTCGCCTTCTGTTCAACATCTATATGAAGCCGCTGGGTGAGATCATCAGTGGCTTCGTGTGAGGTACCAGCTGTACGCTGATGACACCCAGCTGTACTTTTCCACACCGGCCACCCCAATGAAGCCATTGAAGTGCTGTCCCGGTGTCTGGAAGCCGACGGGTCTGGATGGGGAGGAACAGGCTCAAGCTCAATCCTCCAAGACGGAGTGGCTGTGGATGCCGGCATCCCGGTACAGTCAGCTGAGTCCGCGGCTGACTGTCGGGAGCGAGTCATTGGCCCCGATGGAAGGTGCGCAACTTGGGCGTTCTCCTGGATGAACGGCTGTCTTTGAAGACCATTTGACGGCCGCTCCAGGAGAGCTTTCCACCAGGTTCGCCTGGTGCGCCAGTTGCGCCTTTCTAGACCGGGATGCCTTGTGCACAGTCACCACGCCCTTGTGACGCCTCGCCTGGACTACTGCAATGCTCTCTACATGGGGCTCCCTTGAGGGGCATCCGGAGGCTACAGTTAGTCCAGAATGCAGCTGCGCTGGTGATTGAGGGAGCCCTCGTGGCTCCCGAGTGACACCTATCCTGCGAGGCTGCACTGGCTACCTGTGGCCTTCCGGTGCGCTTCAAGGTGTTGGTGAATGTCTTTAAAGCGCCCATGGCATAGGGCCGGATATTTACGGGACCGCCTGCTGCTACCGAATACCTCTCACCGACCCGGCGCCTCACAGAGAGGGGCTCTCAGGGTGCCGCCGGGCGCGACAGTGTTGCCTGGCACGCCCAGGGAAGGGCCTTCTCTGTGGGGCTCCGCCTCTGGAACGAACTCCCCAGGACTTCGCCAACTTCCGGACCTCCGAACCTTTAGCGAGCTTAAAACCTACTTATTCATCTGCGCTGGACTGGGTTAGTGTTTTAATGGGTTTTAATGGGTTTTTAGCTCCAAATTTTAATCCTGGCCAATTTTAATAAGTTTTTTAATTGTATTTTAATTTGTATTTATTGTATTGTATTTTTACCTGGCTGTGAACCGCCCTGAGTCCTTCGGGAGAAGGGCGGTATACAAATTTAAATAATAAATAAATAAATAAATAAATAAAATATATTTACTTAAATCAAAACGCATGTCAATGTAATCCAAATACCTTTTTATGGTGAGTAGGTGGTAGCTGTGCTTTTAAATTTAAAGCAAACTAATAAAGGTAAAGGTAAAGGTTCCCCTCGCACATACGTGCTAGTCATTGCCAACTCTAGGGGGCGGTGCTCATCTCCATTTCAAAGCCGAACAGCCAGCACTGTCCGAAGACGTCTCCGTGGTCATGTGGCCGGCATGACTCAACACCAAAGGCGCATGGAACGCTGTTACCTTCCCACCAAAGGTGGTCCCTATTTTTTCTAATTGCATTTTTACGTGCTTTCGAAACTGCTAGGTTGCCAGAAGCTGGGACAAGTAACAGGAGCTCACCCCGTTACACGGCAGCACTAGGGATTCGAACCGCTGAGCTGCCGACCTTTCGATTGACAAGCTCAACATCCTAGCCCCTGAGCCATCACATCCCTCTTAAAGCAAACTAATACTATGCATCAATTGGTATTTACCACCCTTACATCTTTATAGACAGAGTAGAAAACTTTGAAATGTGGTGGTTGGGTATAATACCTATTGCATAGACCAATATACACAGGAACAAATAATAACTGAAGGAATGTTAATGCCCACCTGGGAGCTAATCAGGATGACCTACATAGGCACTTCCATCAGTATCCTGATGATAAATGGCACTACCTCTTTTCCACTGATTTCCAGGGATTCCCGTTTAATTTAACTGGCCTGTGTTTGGCCTAAATGACCTATAAACAAGGACCTCTATCTTTTAAATGGTGCTTTTCACCAAGCTCTCCTTGAACAATTTACATTTTGGTCAGCCTCCAAAGTCTAAACAATCAATTATGTCCCAATCTGTCCTTCAGCATTAATCATTCTGGAATATTACCAAAACAGAGAACGAGCACAGACTGCTTATTTTTAGTTGCTTTATTTGGGGCATTGTTCTTCCAGTTTTCCAGTGCTGTTGATGGGAAACTGAGGCTTAAATGGACCAAGCAGTTATGTCTGGAAATTACCAGCAACCTTGGCTCCAAAAAATGTAAAAGCTTAAAACTAACTTGAGAACCACAAACGTAGAGGCAGAGACCTTCAGAGCATGTGCCACATTAACCCAGAGAGTCTGAAGATCACAAAATAATATTTCATTTAAAAGATCAATTGACCACAAATGCATTAGGACCAAAAGGACATCATTCATAGATATTTATTGATGAAAAGAACACACCACTGCTTACTTCCAGCCAAACAGTGATACAATTTAAGGAGGAATATGAATACCTAAAGAAAAATGAGATGGATGCTACAAGGAAACATAGCAATTAACCAAAAAAAACAAACAAACAGGATTTTCCCTTCATCCATCCATCCATCCATCCATCCATCTATTTATCTATCTATCTATCTATCTATCTATCTATCTATCTATCTATCTATCTATCTATCTATCTTCATGCAATACTCAAATAAAATGTGGGAGCACTCATGTTAATAGTGCTACATTTTTGAGTATTATGAAGATAACAATGAATCCTTCCACAAATCTTAAATCCTTCCTCAATGCCATCCCTCCTTGACTCCCAGTCACCACTTTAGAAATTAAGCAATTATTTGTGCAGATGCAGAAAGGGAAAGCCTCAGGAAACAATTTAATTCCAGGCAAAGTAATTAAGATCAGTACAGACCAGTGGATTTTAATCCATGGATATCTCATTTCTTTTAATCATATCTCTGTGCATACTCCAGAGCACTGGGGTGAAGCAATTATTGTGACCATCTTTTAAAAAGGCAATAGGCCATTCCCTACCAATTACAGACCTATACATCTATATATAAACAACATATGGTTCACAAGGCATCTCTTCAGGAAGCTACACAATTGGCTAGAGAAGCAGGCATTTGGGAAGGGAGATCAACTTTATATCATTGCATCCTCCACCAACATCAGTTGGTAACTACATCTACAGTTCACACACACAATTATATGTAGACTTTAAAGCAGCCTTTGATACCATTTCAATATCCGACATATGAAAAATCTCCAACAATCTATCATTGTTAGATAGTTGTTGCTACTGATCTATTCACTTCACAAAAACACAACAGGAAGAATACAGAGGGCAGTATCCAATCTAATAGCATCAGCAAAAGGTGTGATATGAGGTATTTTGACTCCAAATTTATTTATCATCTATAGTATATCAACTCTGAATAAATGTTTGAGAAGCTGTATTACACGCTCACAAAACAGCATGCAATCCTCCTGCTTTATTATTTATTTATTATATTTGGAAGATGCAGTGATCCTTTCCTTGAGTCAAATCAAGATGTACAAAAAGCCACACTGTACCCAGTCCATTTTACATTCAAAAACAATTAGTTATAAATTATAAAAAATCCAAAATAAGGGGATTTTCTAAGAAAAAATCTTAAAATATCATGATTGGTTCATAGATAAGTATCTAACAGAACAGGCTAGTTGTTCAAGTATCTAGGGAATAGTTTTTTGGTGTTTTTTTTTTTAATCTTCTGTGGTGCAATTGTAACAATCAGGAACTGACTATGCTTAAAATCATAGAAATGACAGTGTATTTTAGGAGGAGACTTTCTATTTTATCCCCTCTTACCATATTCAACAGAACAGGGTCAGCAATAGAGCCCTTCAAGATTTGGGGGTTCTATAATCTCCCAGTACTTGAAATGAACACTTAACACCAGAACCAGTAGGTAAAATGAGGACCCAGATTGTTGGGGGGGCAATGACTTTGTATATAAATATACAAATAGAATAAGACTATTGCCTTACACAATGTAAGCCGCCCTGAGTCTTCGGAGAAGGGCGGGATATAAATGTAAATAAATAAAAAAAAACATCATTAAAAAGACACAACAAAGAATGTTCATCTTGCATCAACTTAGGAAGTTCAAAGTGCCCCCAGAACTGCTGATAACAGTTTTACAGTTGTACTTCTATAACTGTCTGGTTTTGTACAACAACCAAGTAGGACAAGTACAGACTCCAACAGATAGTTAAGATTGCAGAAAGAATAATTGCAACCAGCCTGCCTTTCATAGATATGCTGCATGGGTCAGGAGGGCTGAGAAGATATCTGCATACCCTTTACATCTTGGACACAGTTTCAACTTCTTCCATGAGGACATCACCATAGGACATTGCATGCCAAGACAACTAGACACAGGGAGAGTTTTTCCCTTGTGCCATCACTTAACTGAAAACCTAATTCTCACATTTGACAACATACAGTGACTACTAAGTTCTGTCTAATGTGTATGCATATTAACCCATTGAGTATGGCTGTAGTATTATTCTATTATTCTTTTATAATCTCTTATTTCCCCCTTCTACTGGTTGCACACTATTATTGTTGTTGTTGTTGTTTCTCTGTTGTTCTGCAAGGGCATTGGGTCCAATATGTCCAATGATGGCTAACCTTCTTGCTATTGCGTACCAAAAGGGGGGGGGAGCGTGGGTTGGTGTCTCTCACACACGTGCCCACAACCATAATTCGATGCACCCTGCCCTCCCCCGCATGCACGCAAGACCCCCCCGTGCCCCCCCGCTTTTGGCACGGGATGGCATGGTGGCCCACAGGTGGCTCATTTTTCACCCTCTCCAGACTTCAAAGACTTTCTAGGAGCCTGGGGAGGGAGAAAATGGCCTTCCCCACCCCCCAGAGGCCCTCTGGAGGCCAGAAATGGCTCATTTCCAGACTTCCAGTGGGCCCGGAAGGCCCAAAAATCAGCTGGCCGGCGCACGCATGCATGCTGGAGCTGAGCTAGGGCAACGCTCGCGTGCCCACAGGTATGGCTCCGTGTGCCACCTGTGGCACACATACCATAGATTTGTCATCACGGGTCTAGTCTAATGAACAGAAAGACTAGAGGTGAGATGAAAGCAGTCTTCCAATATTTGAGAGGCTGTCACAGAAAAGCCCTCCAAGGTCCCTTCCAACTCTGCTATTCTATATTCTGTATTTGATGTAATCACCAGTTCACATGCAATAGGAGGGGACTAGAACTTTATACTGCTTTAATTATTGCTTTTAGAATATTTTTCTCTCTTTCATAAAAACATGTTCATTTATTTTATGAATAACTTTTATGACAAATAGTGGTGACATCAATGTAAATATTAATATTTAGAGGTTTGTGGTGATTTACAGTTGTTGCTCAAGATGTTACAATGAGTTTAGTTTTATCTATTCAATTATTTAAAGAATGAAATAACAAATCTAAAATTCTGTGACAACTGTAAATTCTCTTTATTTATTGATATTTTATTTTGCATCCATTATGTATTTCTCATTTTCTTTTTTTGTGGTTCCTTTCATTTTTTTAAATCTTTAAAAATCAAATTATGTTTTTAAAAAAGATTCTGGCAAATGTTTTTTTTATACTCATAGCTAAGGTAAATTGTTTGCTGTGAAAAATGTGAAAATATCAATGTAGCTTCTTTACTAAATGACACCATAACCTATATACTGACTCTGTGGTTTCATCCCAAAACCCCCAAAACTTTAATCTAAGACTGTCTACTGTTGACCTCACCACATTCCTAAGAGGTCTGTAAGGGGCGTGCATAAACGCACCAGTATGCCTACCGTCCCTGTCCTAATGTTCCCTTTAATTGTATTCATTTTATGTATTCAATTCATGCTTATACGCTATATATTATCTAATACGTACTTGACAAAAATAAATAAATAAAATTAAAATTAAAAAATAAATGATTTTCTAAGACGTAGATTCTACAAGGAATTGTCCTCCCAGCTAATCCAATCCTTAATAAATAAACTGCCTGGGCATTCAGACCAATGGACAAAGACAAAAGACAAAGGCCCTGAAATCAGTATACAACTATTAAATCCTGTGCCCAAGCTATAAAGCCAAACTACTGAAGGAACTAACTACTGTTCCTTCATTCCATGTATGGAATGGAATATATGTTTAATATATAAACAGTGCAGTGAATGTTAATCTTAAATGTAACTACATAAGGACATAGAATCATAGGGAGGGAAGGGAACTCAGAGATCCTCTAGTCTAGACCTCTGCTCAAGGCAGGAGACATTATGCCATCCTTCTCAAATGGTTGTACGGTCTATTTTTGAAAAAATAGTAGCATTTACTTCTGTTTAGTAGTATTAACCTAAACATTTTTTTAAAAAAAATCATTTTTTAAAATAAATCAATACTGACCTACTTTGTTGTTTACTTTTAAGATATATTAACTAATGATTTTCCAGGCAAAATTCCATACTATGTTAAATATAAATCAAATAAAAGTAAATAAATTAATGCAATAATTCAAAAGCATCAGATTTAAAATGTCCCAGGGCAGTGGTGCAATTAATTTGTTTTTTACTACCAGTTCTGTAGGCATGGCTTGGTGGGCATGGCAGAGGAAAGATACTGCAAAATCCCCATTCCCTCCCTACTCCTGGGAGAAGCATATTGCAAAATCTCCATTTCCACCCCACTCTGGGGCTATCCAGAAGTGGTATTTGGCAGTTTTCCGAACTACTCAACATTTCTGCTACCGGTTCTACAGAACCTATCAGAACCTGCTGAATTTCACCCCTGTTCCAGGGGTAGAAGTATTTAAAGCTACAATAAAAAATATAAAAGGATTGCTAAATTTAAGAAATTATTTGAACAGTTTCTTTGCTTCACACTTTATTTTCTCAGACACTTTCAGTGTTAATCTGTTTAAGCTGTCACAGATATCTTTAGAAATGCCTAGTCCTAAATTTACATATAATGTCCAGTCTGTCAATACTCTTTTGTAGAATAACAATCTATGCTAATGGCAAATTCTGGGCTAAAATGAATTTTCTATTTATTTATTTATTTATTATATTTGTATACAGCCCTTCTCCTGAAGGACTCAGGGCAGTTCACAGCCAGTAAAAACACAGTAAATACAATACAAATTTAAAAAACTATATAAAAAACTGATTCAATAACAGCCTAAAAATTTAAATACAATTTAAAACCTCGTTTAAAACACTGATTAAAACCCTGAAATTAAAACTATGTTCAAGCTAGTCCTGCACGTCGAAACAACAGTGTCTTCAGCTTGCGGCGGAAAGTCCGGAGGTCGGGGAGTTGATGAAGCCCCGGAGGCAGCTCATTCCAGAGGGCGGGAGCTCCCACAGAGAAGGCCCTCCCCCTGGAGGTCGCCAGCCGACATTGTTTAGCTGACGGTATCTGGAGGAGGCCCTCTCTGTGAGAGCGCACTGGTCGGTGTGAGGCTACTGGTGGCAGTAGGCGGTCCCGTAGATACCCGGGTCCTAAGCCATGGAGTGCTTTGAAGGTGATAACAAGCACCTTGAATTGGACCCGGAAGATCACTGGGAGCCAGTGCAGACTGCGCAGGAGAGGTGTCACACGGGAGCCAGGAGGTGCTCCCTCTATCACCCGCGCAGCCCCATTCTGGACCAGTTGAAGCCTCCGGGTCCCCTTCAAGGGAAGCCCCATGTAGAGAGCAGGATGTAACAAGGGCATGGGTATAAGGAAGCCCGATCCAGAAAGGGGCGCAACTGGCGTATCAGGCGAACCTGATAAAAAGCCCCCCTGGCGACGGCCGTCATATGTTCTTCTAAAGACAGCTGTACATCCAGGAGGACGCCCAGATTGCATGCCCTTTCCGTGGGAGCCAATGACTCGCCCCCAACGGTCAGCAATGGAACTAGCTGACTGTACCAGGCCGCCGGCATCCACAGCCACTTGGTTTTGGTGGGATTGAGTCTGAGTCTGTTTCTCCCCATCCAGGCACTGGGGCATCACTTCAACAGCCTCGTTGGAGTGGTTAGGGGTGGAAATATACAGCTGAGTATTGTCAGCGTATAGGTGACAACTCACCCCAAAACCACAGATGATCTCACCCAGCGGCTCCATGTAGATATTGAACAGAAGAGGCAAGAGAACTGACCCTTGCGGCACCCCACACATGAGGCGCCTTGGGGTCGATCTCTGCCCCCCTGTCAACACCGTCTGCGTCCAGTCAGAGAGGTAGGAGGAGAACCACCGATAAACGGTGCCCCCCACTCCCAAACCCTCCAACCGGTGCAGCAGGATACCATGGTCGATGGTATCAAAAGCCGTTGAGAGATCTAATAGGACCAGGACAGAGGAAAAACCTCTGTCCCGAGCCCTCCAGAGATCATCAACCAACGCGACCAAGGCTGTTTCCGTGCTGTATCCAGGCCGGAAACCGGACTGGAATGGATCAAGATAAACAATTTCATCCAGGTACTGGGGCAACTGACGTGCAACCACACTCTCAACAACCTTCGCCACAAAACAAGGTTGGAGACAGGACGGTAATTTCCTAAAATAGCTGGATCCAGGGAGGGCTTCTTGAGGAGGGGCCGCACCACTGCCTTTTTCAAGGTGGTAGGGAAAACACCCTCCATCAAGGAAGTGTTCACAATTCCCTGGAGCCAGCCTCGTGCCACCTCCCAGGTGGCCAGTACCAACCAGGAAGGACACGGGTCCAGTAAACATGTGGTCGCATTCAGTCCACCCAGTATCCTGTCCACATCCTCAGGAGCCACAGAATCAAACTCATCCCAGATAGTAACCCCAAGACCTGCCTCTCCCACTCCGCCCAGATCTACCCAATCAGTGTCCAACCCTTCCCGAATCTGAGCGATTTTATCAAACAGATACTGCCCAAACTCCTCACCTCGACCCTGTAAGGGATCATCCACCGCTCCCTGTTGAAGGAGCGAGCGGGTCACCCTAAACAGGGCAGCTGGGCGGTTATCTGCTGATGCAATGACAGTGGAAAAATATTCCCGTTTCGCCACCCTCATTGCCACTAGATAGGTCCTAATATAGGACCTAACTAGTGTCTGGTCAGATTCTGAGTGGCTGGACCTCCAGATACTCTCTAGGCATCGTCTCCCTCAACCCCTCAGAGTACCAAGGAGCTAAACGAGATCGGCACCGGGTCAGAGGCCGCAAAGGCACAACTCGGTCTAGAGCACCAGCCGCCTATAATCTTGGAAAGGGAAAAGCAAAGAAAGAACTGATTGGAAATGCCAGGGAATTTCATTGTCAGTTGGGCCACTTGGAAGACAGATAAATACAGAGATGGTTTCCATATGAGGTTGCTAAGAGTTGTCACAGACTTGATGGTATATAATCAATCAGTCAATTGACAGCAATACATTTCCAATACTCAGAACTGAAAAAAACAAAACTACCATCTGACAAAACATATATTGTCCACGACTCTTGATTGGCAATGTCACTGAATATTGATTGGTTCCTTTAACTAGAAAATGCATTTATACTTATTCACTCAGGGGAAGAAAGAAAGGCTATAGATTTCAGAGACCCAGATTTTGACATATCCGTTTATTGCTTTCCTGTGCTTGGCAGATTGACATCTGAAAGTCAAACCATTCAGATGATAAAAAAAAAGTATTTTAATCAATTCCCACACTTTGTAAGGGGAAAAAAACCCCTAACAAGATTGACAAAAGATTTTTCCCATTTTCCATTTGTTTAAACATTATGGAATTATCTGGGACTATGAGTAGTTTAGCTGAAAAACATTTTTGATACAGCAGATACGAATGGTTTCTACTCCAATTCTGCCCTCATTATCGTCTCAGCAGTTCTGCTTCAGCAGTGACAGTATCATTAGCCCACCCTGTTTTTACTTTCTGAAGCAGAGATAGACAACATACTACCATTGAAACTTGTCTAGCCATCTGCGGTGAAAAGTGAAAGAGGAAAAATGGTAAATTTTAACAGCAAAATGGAAGAGAGAGACTTCCTTCATTTTGTGTATGCGAATCAAGAAATTATGTTCTCTACATTAACATTCCACTTTCAGCAATGTCCCCATGCTAGGATTGGATGATAATTATTTCAAGTGTTAAAGTAACTGTGGTGTTGCTACAGAGAGGCCCTGATATGCTGAGTTTTTATTTATATTTTATATGTTTTATGTCTTATGCCTTCTTTAATTATTTTGTAGTATTTTATTTTATTTTCATTTGTAATGCATTCAGTTGTATTGCAAGATGCTCAGAATTTTTTGAGAGTCAGACAGGACATTAATCAATCAATCAATCAATCCAATCTAACAAACATTACATTTGTTTGGTGCCAGAAATCTTAGAGATAGGTGTATAATGTGTTGTGTGTGTAAGGATAAGTGTATACATGTATGTATGTGTGTATGTGTATATGTATGTATGTATACATTGCTCCCAGAAGCACGAAGCTGAAGCCTGAAAATGACGAATGAGACTTCGTCGAAATGTCACCAAGACACTTCCAATTTTACGTGGGAGAAAACCCGAATAACCAAAGATCTATATACAAATACCCGCAAAAATCTCAGAAAACAAGTATGTATGTATGTATTGACACCTTCAGGTCAATCTAATCATGCAGCTTTCTTGCAAGGTTTTTCAGAAATAGTTTGTCTTCCTTGCTTCCTAGGACACAGAGAGAATGACTGACCCAAAGGCACTAGCTGGCTTTATACTTTGGGCAGAATCAGAAGACACAGTCTCTCGTTTCTAGCCTGGTGTCTTTAACCACTACACAAACTATGTATAACCACTTTAACCACTATACCTATGCAACAGTGGTGAAATCCTCCATGAACTACCACCGGTTCACTGCCCGCGTATATACGTTGCACACCAAACACGCACTGTACACACGCATATGCAGTACATGCCAAAAGCATGCTGCACACACGTACATGCACAGTGCATGCCAAACTCATGCTATGTGCGGATAAAGGAGGCTTAACAAGGATTTCCTACTTTCTAGCGAATATAAATCGTGCGGCATAGCTGATCATCGGAAATACTGGTTCAGACGAACTGGTAGCATTTTTTACTACCGGTTCATCTGAATCCGGTAGCATTTCACCCCTGCTATGCAACTATCCTGCATAATTAGATTTTTATTTTCTGTGCAAAAGAGAAAGGAATTTGTAATCAGTAAAGTTGGGGCAAGACCACAGCAAGGCACATGTTCCAATTCATCTTGGAACACTGTATATACAATTCATAAGGAGATAATGGAGATTGTATATTAATCTAAAATGACTGTTACCTTCAAAGAAGCCACCAGAAGGAAAACAAAAGAAGACACAACAGTTTGTTAGTAACCATACCCATTTCTGACTCTGCACCATAATTTTTTGGGATTAAAGAATATTCTCCAAGCATATCAAAAATGCAGTTTCTGTTTCTACATGCTACACAAATAAACATCTATAAAAAAGTAGAATTGGCAAGAAAAAAATTAAGAAATTTAATTTACATTTATATCAGATAGCAGAGACTTTTAAAAATAATTCACATTTTTTACCAAAATTAAGTGTAATATATAGAAGGCATAAAACAAAAAAGTAAAAATGTATAGTACGAAAATATACAAAGGTATTTATGAAAAGTATTTGCATGTGCGCAAGAGAGCAAAAGATGGGAAACCAAATTCCTAACCCATGTAACATCTAACCAACAATTCCTATTTTAAAAGGGACACTGTCTTCCTATTCATGTGAAAAGACCAAGAAACCTAAGTGAAAAAGTTACAAAACTGCTTGTTCAAACTTTATGAAATAGTTGCACCTCCAACTTACCACACTAAACAAAAAAGAAAAGTAAAAAAAAAGAAAGCACTAATTTAATTTCTTTCTCAAATCCGATACTGTGTATCAAGTAATGCATCTCAGAAAACTAGAACTCAGTGTGCTGGACATGCGTTTGAGCTCTTAAAGATGCTTTAAAACAGTGTTTTTCAACCTTGGTAACCAGTTGTATGTACTTCAGCTCTCAGAATTCTCTACCCAGGAACACTGGTCTGAAAGATGCTTTCTGGCCTCATTATTCTAAGATGTTGCTCAGATGAAAAATAATGGTCACTTTTAACTTGTTTTGGTAATATGGATACATTGTGGTACAAATGTGGCTTGGAACAAGTTCAGATCAATCCTTATCTGATTTGACCTAGAAACCCAAACTATACAATGGCTGGGTTGAGACAACCTGCAAAGCCATAATGTAGTTCGTTCATGTAGAGTTTAGCGGGTTAGGTGAGCCCAGTTCCTCCTAAGGAGACATTTCCTATTTGTAGAACAATTAATCAGTGGAACAACTTGCCTCCAGAACTTGTGGGTGCTCTAAACACTGGAAGTTTTTAAGAAGAGACTGGACAACACTTTGTCTGAAATGGTTTAGCGCTTCCTATGTGAACAGTGGGTTGGACTAAAAGACCTGGAAGGTCTCTTCCAACTCTCTTATTCTGTTATTTTGTTAAACCATGTTTTAGTAATATAACATAATAATAACGTTTCATTATTTCCAAGTTACAAGTAACAACTTCTCACTGAAATATAGCAACACAGTCATGTATATAACGCAGAGCAATGAATAGGTTTTTGTGACATTTCTAACAAAATTATTACCAGTATAGAAAGAAATGTAAATTTAAGAGGAATTTCTTTAAACATAGATATTAAAGGTCTGCAAAATACTTGGTGGCCTAGCATTTTCCCCTGGCCAGAGGTTACTCCCATTATGCTGTAAAATTCTTCTTTGGAAGAATTTTAATAGTTGAAACTTTTCTTTCCACCAACAACTAGCTGTCATCGTATCCTTGCAGAAGGAAGAAATGAAGTGTCACACCCAGCCTCTGAATTGTCACTTATGGCAATGAAATATGCATTTCAACAGAAGGAAAATAAATATTTTTTTAATTGGGGAACTTGACAGTGCAGACTCTCAAGCAGGTCCAGATCATCTCATATGTGATATGGAGACAAAATTGATACATTTACATTATTTTACCTACAGGGAATATATCTATGATGAGAACAAAAATGACAAATCCCAAAGTCAGACATCTGATTTTGTGTTACTGCATCCCAAGAAATACACGACTTCCCCAATTGACCCAACAATGTAGAATATGTAAAATACCACTTTTATTAATGAAACACTAATATATTCATGTAATAAGTGTTTGTACGCCTCCCCCCCAAGATGTACATTATCACAGATTTTTGGAAAAGCAGCGAGGATGGGGAGAATGCTGCCTTGAATGTGAAAGAAACGTGGAAAACTCCAACTACAGTATAAAAAAAAACATTTGCACTCAGTACTTTTTATTTTATTTTATTTTTGCCAAGTTTTCCCCAGGGTTTTTTCCCTATGGAAATTGGGGAGGTGGGGAGAAAGAGGTGAAAAGAAAAGCCTCTTGGAAAGCGGAGAACACGGCAAGAACAAAACAATTTCTCCCCGAGAGGGGGGCAGGAGGAGGAGGAGGAGGAGAGATGGGGCATTGCAAGCTAGGGTGGGAAGAAGGAGGAGGAAGAAGAAGGAGGCAAAAGAAACCGACCCTCGCAGATCAGCAAATTAGCTTTCCTTCTCCAAACCAATTTTTTAAAAAAAAACCCGTTCTACCCAGAGCAAATGGCAAATAAGCAGCCCGTTTTGAGTCTGATTATTGTTTCATGTGGTTGCCCTCTCTGATCTCCTTGTACATGACAAGGCACCTCTAACCCAGCGCTTTGTGTTTGTTATTGGTAATTCTCCTCTCCTTCTTCCATTGGAGTCCTCTCCCTTCCTTTCCGAACGGGCGGGCGATTTACCTTCTCTGCCTCTTTTATTTTCCTGGAGGTGGAGGTGTATTCCTAAGGATGCCTTCAGTGCTGGGGAAGGAGCCGATCCATGGAGGGAGGGGGCGACGCTGCCGAGAAGCCGCTTACAGAGAGCGAAAGAGCCAGGAGACCTTGGCATAGGTGGGCGGCTGGTGTAAGGCAGGGCAGAACCTTCGACCCGCAAGGATCCCGGGAGGTGGGGGACGAAGAGAGGCAGAGAAGGAGGAGGAGGAAGGAAAAGAAAGAAAAGGGGAGTGAAAATAAGAGCAGTCCGAGCAATAAATAAATATTGCTGGGCTGCTTTCCAAAAATCCTCAGCACGGAACTAAAAGTTCATGTAATAAGTGTTTGTACGCCTCCCCCCCAAGATGTACATTATCACAGATTTTTTGCAAAAAAACACAGGTAGAATTGAAATCATTAAGAACAGGTAGAGGCACTGAAGATGAAAGATGGAAATTATTCTTTCCTTTTACCCATTTTATCCTTTTCACTATTATATAGAATGTAAGGCTTGGGAGGAAGAATCTTGATGATCATCTTGTCCAATCCCTTCCTAGTTCAGAAATCCATTACTACCACTGTCCCCAAAGACTACCATTTAATCTGTTTAACACCTTAGTCCACCATCTCCTAAATTCTCTGCCCTCTTAGGTTTTGCCAATTGAGATTCTGTCCTGATGTCCAATTAAAATATATGTATATATGTTTGTGTGTATATATATATATATATATATATATATATATATATATATATATATATATATATATATATATATATATATATATATATATATATATATATTTGTTTTCTGAGGTTTTCACGGGTGTTTGTATAGGTCTTGGTTGTTCGGGTTTTCCCGTAAAATTGGAAGTGTCTTGACGCTTCGACAAGTCTCATTCGTCATCTTCAGGCTTCAGCTTCAGCGTTTGGGAGCAATGTGTGATCGCAGCTGTTTCTTCCTTTAACTGCTAGTGGGGTTTGAACTGATTGGGTGGGAGCTTGGCTGTGCTCTGATTGGATGGGGGTTTTCTGTGCTCTGATTGGCTGGGGTGTGTCCTGTGTTGGTGGGGGCTTGGTTGTGCTCAGTCTAATCTGTGCTGCAGGGGATTTGAGCTGGTGAGCTGCACTGCTGCTGTTTGGCCGTGTTCGTGGTCGTGCTACATCTTCGTAGTGGGTGTCAGTCTGCTGCATGTATGGATTGAGGGTTTGAAGTGGCTAATGTTGCAGCTGCGGTCTGGCTTCTGGTCCTTGGTCGTGCTTCCTGATCAGTGTGGGTTTGGGTGTGCTTTCTGGGTGGATGTGGTGGTGACATCCTGTGTGGACCTCGTGAGTGTGGGTCTGGTGTCATTCCTCGTGTTAGGGACACGTTTGTCAATAAGGGCAGGTTTCAAATGGCTGGTAGGCGGAGGTATCATCTCGTTTGTTCATGCTGTGTGGGCGTTTTCTATCTCGATGGCTTCTCTGATTATTCTGTTGTTAAAGTGTTCAGTTTTGGCGATAGTTCTGGTCTTTTAAAGTCAATATCGTGTCCTGTGACTTTAAAGTGTTGGACCAGGAAGAAGTTGGTTCCTCTTTTTTGAATGAGTTCTTGTGTTATTCAATGCGTGCACTTATTCTTCTGTTGGTTTGTCCAATGTATGTGGTGGGGCAGGCGGTGCATGGGATTTCATATACTCCTTGATTTTCTAACTCAATTTTGTCTTTGGGGTTTCTTAGGATGGTGGATATTTTTGGTTTGTGCAGAATGCTGTCTTGATGTTATGTTTGTGGAGGATCTTGCTGATTCTGTCTGTGGTGCCTTTTATATATGGGAGGAGGGCTGTGCCATTTTCTTGCTCTCTGTCTTGGGTTTTAGTGGGGGTTCTTTTGGATTAGTTTGGTAATCTTATTTCTCTGGAATCCATTGGATGTTAGTACGTTTGTGAGAGTGTGTAGTTCGGTTTTAGGTGTTGTTCGTCAGCTAAGCATTTTGTTCTAGAGATGAGTGTCTTGGCTACGGAGTTGATCTGTGCTGGGTGGTGGTGTGAGAGTGCATGCAGATAGCGGTTTGTGTGTGTTTTCTTCTGGTAGATGGTGTGTCCTAGGAGCCATTGGGTTTCTTGTAGACTAAGACATCTAGGAAGGAAGTTGGTTGTTAACTTCTGTTTCCATGGTGAACTGTATTTTGGGGTGTAGGCTATTGAGGTGTGTGAGGAAGTTTTCAAGTTTTTCTTTCCGTGTGGCCAGATTATGAAGGTGTCGTCTACGTATCTGAGCCAGAGTTTGGGTTTGTGATCAGATTTTTCTAGTGCTTGGGTTTCAAAGTGTTCCATGTAGAGGTTGGCAATGACAGGTGAGAGGGTGATCCCATGGGTGCGCCTTCTATTTGTTTGTATTTTGTCCGTTATAGATGAAGTATGTGTTGGATAGGCAGTGGTTGGTCAGATCTAGTATGTGTTTGGGGGGGTTATATTTGTTTTGGATAGCTGTCAAGGCTTCTTTGATTGGCACTTGGGTGAAGAGGGATATGACATCAAAGCTCACGAGTAGGTCGCTGGGCTGTAAGTTTTGTTTCTTTATGATCTCTATGAACTGGAATGAGTTTTTTACGTGTGAGGCGATGGATTCTGCATAGGGCTGTAGTTGTTTGGCGAGAAATTTGGCTAGGTTTTGTAGAGGTGAGCCTATGGAGCTGACTATGGGTCTGAGTGGGGGTCCTTCTTTGTGTATCTTGGGGAGGCCGTAGAGCTTAGGGCATCTGGATGATTTCTCTCTGGGAATGATTCTTTGTTGGATTTCTTCGCTGATGGGGGAGGCTTTTATTTTGGATCTAGTGGTTTTTTCTAGGTAGGTGGTGGGGTCTGTTTTTAGGGGCTTGTATGCAGGGTCTTGGAGTAGGTTGGTTAATTTGGTTTGGTAGTCAGATGTGTTCATAACCACCGTGGCGTTGCCCTTGTCTGCTGGTAGGATTATTATGCTGGTATCTTTTTTCAGGTTAAGTAGTGCTGTCTGTTCCTCTTTGGGTAAGTTGCTTTTGGGTGGCTTGCTGCTGCAGAGGATGTTGGTGATTTGAGTCTGATTTCTGCACAAAAGTTGGTAATCTGAGAAAGCCAGACATAGAACTAATAGCACAGTGGGTTCGTGATGCATGGGAAGATATTCCAGAGGACATGGTGCAACGTGCCTTCAAGAAATGTGGCATTAGTAATGCTATGGATGGCAGTGAAGACAGCGCATTGTATGAGAGTGACAGCAGTGATGATGACGACTGTGAACTCAGTGATGACGACAACGTATATGCGGATAACATCACAGAAGCTGAAGTAGCTGAAGCTCTGTTTGGACAAACAGATGATGAGGAGGAGAACTCCAGTTTTGAGGATTTTAGCTCGTTAGCTTGGTTGCTGTTACTTTTAAAGATACTGTATTTTTGATACCATATTCTTTTTGGGGACCCCCTTTTGCACTTTTATTGTTTTTCGTTCAAATAAATATTCATGTTATTTTACTTGGCTCTATCTTTATTTTTTACATTGACCAGTAGCTGCCTCATTTCCCACCCTCGGCTTATACTCGAGTCAATAGTTTTTCCCAGTTTTTGTGGTAAAATTAGGTACCTCGGCTTATATTCGGATCGGCTTATACTCGAGTATATACGGTAGTTGCACCTCCAACTTACCACACTAAACAAAAAAGAAAAGTAAAAAAAAAGAAAGCACTAATTTAATTTCTTTCTCAAATCCGATACTGTGTATCAAGTAATGCATCTCAGAAAACTAGAACTCAGTGTGCTGGACATGCGTTTGAGCTCTTAAAGATGCTTTAAAACAGTGTTTTTCAACCTTGGTAACCAGTTGTATGTACTTCAGCTCTCAGAATTCTCTACCCAGGAACACTGGTCTGAAAGATGCTTTCTGGCCTCATTATTCTAAGATGTTGCTCAGATGAAAAATAATGGTCACTTTTAACTTGTTTTGGTAATATGGATACATTGTGGTACAAATGTGGCTTGGAACAAGTTCAGATCAATCCTTATCTGATTTGACCTAGAAACCCAAACTATACAATGGCTGGGTTGAGACAACCTGCAAAGCCATAATGTAGTTCGTTCATGTAGAGTTTAGCGGGTTAGGTGAGCCCAGTTCCTCCTAAGGAGACATTTCCTATTTGTAGAACAATTAATCAGTGGAACAACTTGCCTCCAGAACTTGTGGGTGCTCTAAACACTGGAAGTTTTTAAGAAGAGACTGGACAACACTTTGTCTGAAATGGTTTAGCGCTTCCTATGTGAACAGTGGGTTGGACTAAAAGACCTGGAAGGTCTCTTCCAACTCTCTTATTCTGTTATTTTGTTAAACCATGTTTTAGTAATATAACATAATAATAACGTTTCATTATTTCCAAGTTACAAGTAACAACTTCTCACTGAAATATAGCAACACAGTCATGTATATAACGCAGAGCAATGAATAGGTTTTTGTGACATTTCTAACAAAATTATTACCAGTATAGAAAGAAATGTAAATTTAAGAGGAATTTCTTTAAACATAGATATTAAAGGTCTGCAAAATACTTGGTGGCCTAGCATTTTCCCCTGCCCAGAGGTTACTCCCATTATGCTGTAAAATTCTTCTTTGGAAGAATTTTAATAGTTGAAACTTTTCTTTCCACCAACAACTAGCTGTCATCGTATCCTTGCAGAAGGAAGAAATGAAGTGTCACACCCAGCCTCTGAGTTGTCACTTATGGCAATGAAATATGCATTTCAACAGAAGGAAAATAAATATTTTTTTAATTGGGGAACTTGACAGTGCAGACTCTCAAGCAGGTCCAGTTCATCTCATATGTGATATGGAGACAAAATTGATACATTTACATTATTTTACCTACAGGGAATATATCTATGATGAGAACAAAAATGACAAATCCCAAAGTCAGACATCTGATTTTGTGTTACTGCATCCCAAGAAATACACGACTTCCCCAATTGACCCAACAATGTAGAATATGTAAAATACCACTTTTATTAATGAAACACTAATATATTCATGTAATAAGTGTTTGTACGCCTCCCCCCCAAGATGTACACTATCACAGATTTTTTGCAAAAAAACACAGGTAGAATTGAAATCATTAAGAACAGGTAGAGGCACTGAAGATGAAAGACGGAAATTATTCTTTCCTTTTACCCATTTTATCCTTTTCACTATTATATAGAATGTAAGGCCTGGGAGGAAGAATCTTGATGATCATCTTGTCCAATCCCTTCCTAGTTCAGAAATCCATTACTACCACTGTCCCCAAAGACTACCATTTAATCTGTTTAACACCTTAGTCCACCATCTCCTAAATTCTCTGCCCTCTTAGGTTTTGCCAATTGAGATTCTGTCCTGATGTCCAATTAAAATATATGTATGTATGTGTGTGTATATATATATATATATATATATATATATATATATATATATATATATATATATATATATATATATATATATATATATATATATATATATATATATTTGTTTTCTGAGGTTTTCACGGTGTTTGTATATAGGTCTTTGGTTGTTCGGGTTTTCTCCGTGTAAAATTGGAAGTGTCTTGGCGGCGTTCGAAGTCTCATTCGTCATCTTCAGGCTTCAGCTTCGTGCTTCTGGGAGCAATGTGTGATCGCAGCTGTTTCTTCCTTTAACTGCTAGTGGGGTTTGAACTGATTGGGTGGGAGCTTGGCTGTGCTCTGATTGGATGGGGGTTTTCTGTGCTCTGATTGGCTGGGGTGTGTCCTGTGTTGGTGGGGGCTTGGTTGTGCTCAGTCTAATCTGTGCTGCAGGGGATTTGAGCTGGTGAGCTGCACTGCTGCTGTTTGGCTTCGTTTTGGTGGCGTGCTACATCTTCGTAGTGGGTGTCAGTCTGCTGCATGTATGGATTGGAGGGTTTGAAGTGGCTAATGTTGCAGCTGCGGTCTGGCTTCTGGTCCTTGGTCGCTTCCTGATCAGTGTGGGTTTGGGTGTGCTTTCTGGGTGGATGTGTGGTGGTGACATCCTGTGTGGACCTCGTGAGTGTGGGTCTGGTGTCATTCCTCGTGTTAGGGACACGTTTGTCAATAAGGGCAGGTTTCAAATGGCTGGTAGGCGGAGGTATCATCTCGCTTGTTCATGCTGTGTGGGCGTTTTCTATCTCGATGGCTTCTCTGATTATTCTGTTGTTAAAGTGTTCAGTTTTGGCGATAGTTCTGGTCTTTTAAAGTCAATATCGTGTCCTGTGACTTTAAAGTGTTGGACCAGGAAGAAGTTGGTTCCTCTTTTTGAATGAGTTCTTGTGTTCTTCAATGCGTGCACTTATTCTTCTGTTGGTTTGTCCAATGTGTATGGGATTTCATATACTCCTTGATTTTCTAACTCAATTTTGTCTTTGGGGTTTCTTAGGATGGTGGATATTTTTGGTTTGTGCAGAATGCTGTCTTGATGTTATGTTTGTGGAGGATCTTGCTGATTCTGTCTGTGGTGCCTTTTATATATGGGAGGAGGGCTGTGCCATTTTCTTGCTCTCTGTCTTGGGTTTTAGTGGGGGTTCTTTTGGATTAGTTTGGTAATCTTATTTCTCTGGAATCCATTGGATGTTAGTACGTTTGTGAGAGTGTGTAGTTCGGTTTTAGGTGTTGTTCGTCAGCTAAGCATTTTGTTCTAGAGATGAGTGTCTTGGCTACGGAGTTGATCTGTGCTGGGTGGTGGTGTGAGAGTGCATGCAGATAGCGGTTTGTGTGTGTTTTCTTCTGGTAGATGGTGTGTCCTAGGGAGCCATTGGGTTTCTTGTAGACTAAGACATCTAGGAAGGAAGTTGGTTGTTAACTTCTGTTTCCATGGTGAACTGTATTTTGGGGTGTAGGCTATTGAGGTGTGTGAGTAAGTTTTCAAGTTTTTCTTTACGATGTGGCCAGATTATGAAGGTGTCGTCTACGTATCTGAGCCAGAGTTTGGGTTTGTGATCAGATTTTTCTAGTGCTTGGGTTTCAAAGTGTTCCATGTAGAGGTTGGCAATGACAGGTGAGGGGTGATCCCATGGGTGCGCCTTCTATTTGTTTGTATTTTTGTCCGTTATAGATGAAGTATGTGTTGGATAGGCAGTGGTTGGTCAGATCTAGTATGTGTTTGGGGGTTATATTTGTTTTGGATAGCTGTCAAGGCTTCTTTGATTGGCACTTGGGTGAAGAGGATATGACATCAAAGCTCACGAGTAGGTCGCTGGGCTGTAAGTTTTGTTTCTTTATGATCTCTATGAACTGGAATGAGTTTTTACGTGTGAGGCGATGGATTCTGCATAGGGCTGTAGTTGTTTGGCGAAATTTGGCTAGGTTTTGTAGAGGTGAGCCTATGGAGCTGACTATGGGTCTGAGTGGGGTTCCTTCTTTGTGTATCTTGGGGAGGCCGTAGAGCTTAGGGCATCTGGATGATTTCTCTCTGGGAATGATTCTTTGTTGGATTTCTTCGCTGATGGGGGAGGCTTTTATTTTGGATCTAGTGGTTTTTTCTAGGTAGGTGGTGGGGTCTGTTTTTAGGGGCTTGTATGCAGGGTCTTGGAGTAGGTTGGTTAATTTGGTTTGGTAGTCAGATGTGTTCATAACCACCGTGGCGTTGCCCTTGTCTGCTGGTAGGATTATTATGCTGGTATCTTTTTTCAGGTTAAGTAGTGCTGTCTGTTCCTCTTTGGGTAAGTTGCTTTTGGGTGGCTTGCTGCTGCAGAGGATGTTGGTGATTTCGAGTCTGATTTCTGCACAAATTTCGAGACAGCATTCTGCACAAACCAAAAAATATCCACCATCCTAAGAAACCCCAAAGACAAAATTGAGTTAGAAAATCAAGGAGTATATGAAATCCCATGCACCGCCTGCCCCACCACATACATTGGACAAACCAACAGAAGAATAAGTGCACGCATTGAAGAACACAAGAACTCATTCAAAAAAGAGGAACCAACTTCTTCCCTGGTCCAACACTTTAAAGTCACAGGACACGATATTGACTTTAAAAAGACCAGAACTATCGCCAAAACTGAACACTTTAACAACAGAATAATCAGAGAAGCCATCGAGATAACGCCCACACAGCATGAACAAGCGAGATGATACCTCCGCCTACCAGCCATTTGAAACCTGCCCTTATTGACAAACGTGTCCCTAACACGAGGAATGACACCAGACCCACACTCACGAGGTCCACACAGGATGTCACCACCACACATCCACCCAGAAAGCACACCCAAACCCACACTGATCAGGAAGCACGACCAAGGACCAGAAGCCAGACCGCAGCTGCAACATTAGCCACTTCAAACCCTCCAATCCATACATGCAGCAGACTGACACCCACTACGAAGATGTAGCACGACCACGAACACGAAGCCAAACAGCAGCAGTGCAGCTCACCAGCTCAAATCCCCTGCAGCACAGATTAGACTGAGCACAACCAAGCCCCCACCAACACAGGACACACCCCAGCCAATCAGAGCACAGAAAACCCCATCCAATCAGAGCACAGCCAAGCTCCCACCCAATCAGTTCAAACCCCACTAGCAGTTAAAAGGAAGAAACAGCTGCGATCACACATTGCTCCCAGAAGCACGAAGCTGAAGCCTGAAGATGACGAATGAGACTTCGTCAACGCCAAGACACTTCCAATTTTACGGGAGAAAACATGAATAACCAAAGACATACATACATATATATATATATATATATATATATATATATTTGTTTTCTGAGGTTTTCGGTGTTTGTATGTAGGTCTTTGGTTATTCAGGTTTTCTCCACGTAAAATTGGAAGTGTCTTGGCGGCGTTTGAAGTCCCATTCATCATCTTCAGGCTAGGTGTTTACAGCTTCATGCTTCTTGGAGAATTCTAGGAGATCACATATTTCTCCTAGAAGCATGAAGCTGTAAACACCTAGCCTGAAGATGACGAATGGGACTTCGTCGAAACGTCGCCAAGACACTTCCAATTTTACGCGGGAGAAAACATGAATAACCAAAGACATACATACATACATACATACATACATACATACATACATATATATATATATGTGTGTGTGTGTGTGTGTGTGTGTGTGTGTGTGTGTGTGTGTGTGTGTGTGTGTACACACACACACACATATATACTGTTGTGACAAATAAATAAATAAATAAGGGAAAAAATTTTACTTCCTTTTGATTTAAATTTACTGTTTTCATCCTATGTTTTGGAACAACTTTCAACAATCCTATCTAATGTTATTCTACACGAAACCCTTCAGATACTTAAGGATAGTTCATATGCCTCCTTGCAGTCTTTTCTTCTTTTGATTAAATATACCCAGTGCCTCCAACCATATATGATATTTTTTTCTCACTTCTTGGCCCCTATCATCTTGTTGGTCCTCTTCTGGATTATTTCGGTGATCAATTATCCTTCCCAAAATACAGTGTTAGGAACAGGATACAGTATTCCAGATATGATCTGACCAACGAAGAAGAGAGAATAGCATAGCAATAGCAACAGAGGAAGAGCAGCACATTGGCAGTTGTTTCCTTGGCTATAACTTTGGGTTTCCTAGAAATACGAGAGATGGGACTGAAGCTAATGAGGAAAATAATATCCAGGCAGAAGATGATCATGGTTGAGATAAGCAAGATCTGTTCCCAAGTAGTAACAACAACAACAACAACAACAACAGAGTTGGAAGGGACCTTGGAGGCCTTCTAGTCCAACCCCCTGCCCAGGCAGGAAACCCTACACCATCTCAGACAAATGGTTATCCAACATTTTCTTTAAAATTTCCAGTGTTGAAGCATTCACAACTTCTGCAGGCAAGTCGTTCCACTTATTAATTGTTCTAACTGTGATGGAATGAGAAGTGTGATTTAAACCAAAATATTTTAGTTTAGTTTATTTATTTATTTATTTCATCAAGCATGTATTTTATGACAGATACAAGTGTAAACATAATTATAAATACATGTAAAGGATACAAATAAAAGAAAACACTAGGACAGGGACGGTAGGCACGCTGGTGCACTTATAATCTGAGGGGAAGAGACAATTATTCAGACAGATACCTTCTTAGTTCACAGAAATAGGGTCTGTGGTGTGTGTGTGTGTGTGTGTGTGTGTGTGTGTGTGTGTAAAATAAGCACAATCAGGCTTGCAAGTTTCTGTTGTAATAGTCCATTGTAATAAAGCAGTGTTGGACTTTCCTGGAATCTGTTTCCTGGTCTAGTCCAAGGGTGTCAAACTCTATTTCACTGAGGGCCACATCAGAGTTGTGTTTGACCTCGGGGGACAGGGTGGGCATGGTCAGCATGACATCACTCATATTGGAAGCACCTGTGGTGTCCTAAGCGCTCTGCCAGCCAAAAGGGGCTCCCAAGTTCCAGTTTTTATTTATTTATTTATTTATTTATTTGATTTTTATACCGCCCTTCTCCCGAAGGACTCAGGGCGGTGTACAGGCAAAAATAAAACAGATAGTACAATATACAATTTAAAATGCAATTAAAAAACTTATTTTAAAATTGGCCTGAAAAGTATACAATGAACTAAAAACCCCATTTAAAATTAGTTAATAAAATTTAAAATTTAATAAAATTCAATTTAAGCCAGCCCCACGCGAATAAAAAGATGTGTCTTCAGTTCGCGACGGAATGTCCGAAGGTCAGGTATTTTTGGCTGCGACTGCTTCCTGCAACCCTCTGCTAGCAAAAAGGGAACTTGGGAAAGCCTTGCGCAGCCCTCATGAGCTCTGTTTTTGCTGGCAGAGGCACCGCAGGCTGGGCCTTCACTATTTTCAGGGCGGCTCCGTGGGCCAGATCTAAGCACCCCGTGGGCCAGATCCAACTCCCAGGCCTTGAGTTTGACTCCCCTGGTCTAGTCTGTATTTTAGAGCTGTCAGAAGTAAATAAGCAAATAGAAACTGGAATTAACATCGGGAAGAAGCTTAAAAATATTTTCTAAAAACTACAGTCCAGAATAAATAGCAGACTAGTTTTTTGTTTTTTTTTCCTTCTGATCCTGCCCAATTTAAACTTCTGGAAACTGAACTAATCCAAACTTTTGTACCTTCCTAAAGCCTAATTTTGCATTTTCTGTGCCACATTTCAGCTTTCTCCCTCCTTCCTTCCTTCCTCCCTCCTCCTCCTCCCTCCCTTCCTTCCTTCCTTCCTTCCTTCCTTCCTTCCTTCCTTCCTTCCTTCCTTCCTTCCTCCCTCCCTCCCTCCCTCCCTCCCTCCCTCCCTCCCTCCCTTCCTTCCTTCCCTTTCCCCTCCCCTCCTCTCCTCTTTTCCCTTTTTCCCTTCAATAGCCTACAAGTTGCTACGGTGTAGGAAGAACTCTCATAAACATGTTAAATATTTTAACATATTTTAAAATAGAAAATGTCTTACTATTTATTAAATTAGGTAATTAAATATATTAAATAACATTAATGATTAACATTGGAAAAATGTAACTGAAAAATGATTTGAGATTTCAGTAGGTATCCCAACACTATGAAAAATACAATAATAATCTACTGTAGGTTAAGTTTACGTTGCTGCATAGATTTGACATAAAAACACTGGAGGTTTCCAAAAAGAGATTGGACAACCATTTGTCTTGCTTCATGCACATTTCCGTGCAAAATATCAGTTGGACTAGCAGACCTCCAAGATCCCTTTCAACTCTGTTATTCTGTTATTATTCTGATATTTCATTTCAGTTTAGCATAAAGACTTCCATGTTACTGAACATTAAAGGGAACAGGGAGATTCTTTTTGGTTCTTTTTTTAAAAAAACTAATCTTTGATTATAGCTCTACCTATATAGTTGATGAGATGAATAATTAGACGGCAAATTATTCCTCCCATCATTACCAAAATTCTCTCTGTTGAGCATAAATATGATCTGAGCAGAGATTTTGGCACAGTCAGACTGGCAAGGAAAAGGGATATTACCTTATGCCCTATCACATTTTAGAAAGTTGAGAATTCCTAGATTATTAATCTATAACAATAATAGCATTTAATATTACAGTGCGGACAACATGTAATAAAAAAAGGAGAACATCTATATGGTCTCACAATGACAATGACTTATTCATATGCATCAACTGTTTTATCAGCTATGGCATAACTTGCTGAGAAATTTATTCTACAGTTTTCTGTAGAAAAAGCACTTTCTCATATAGCAAAAAGAGAAGAGAAACAGACATATTAAATTAATGTGATTTGGTACAAAGTTCCTAAGTTATGTCAGCTGAAACAACAGCCGAGGCTGGTTAGACAAAATGTCTCCTTCAAAGAAAGTACTCCACAACTCTTGCAACGAATAATATTAGTGTCCTGGGTATTGTATTGTGTGAAATCTCTTGAGATACAGTTTCTGGTAATTGCCATCTTTACACAAGCAACATAAATGATGCAATAACTTCCAAAACAAGTAATCTGATTTTCATATGCTGACATTCCCATATGACTTATGCAAGCACTGTTTATTTTTAATATTGTCAACATCATTTTTCCCTGTACCATAGATTGGTGTGAGTTGGGAGAAGGAGTTCATATACATATATTCAGATCATTTAATTCTACCCATCTTTTGACAGTCCCTAAGGATGTAAATTCCAATTTGTATTGTACCATTGACAAGAGCAGCATGATCAGACCACTGAGAAGTCAATTCATTTATTCTAAGTTCATTATATAAATAACTACCATGCCTCTAGTAGTTACTGAGTTTGTTCATATTATGTATAACTTAATAAGGTGCTACATTAATAAAGTATTCTAGATGTCACTAGATGGTTCAATTACTAGCAATACGTACTGCATGGATGTCTTATGTTTCTCTATAAAAAAAACCATAGTTATGGCAGGAGTCCCCCCCCCTTCCTTTTCTCTTTGACATTAATTATTCCTTCCTACATTGAGAAGAAAAGCAGCCTCAAAGGATAACATAGGGCAGGCAAATAATTGAACAGGGGCAAATTAGTATAAGTCTTGTTTTAATAACAGAGTGCTTAAGATGAGATATCTCGACCGTACCAAGGACATCAATAACCTAAATATAGCAGAATATAAATGCAAGGTTAATATGCTATGAACAACATTGAAGTGGTTCAAAATTCATTACCTGTTGAAAGAAGCAGCACAATTCTTTTGAGAAAAATGGCTAAATAGTGCACAGAAACTGGACTTGAGGCAGGCAAGAAGTCATTAGAAGAAGTAGATCACCATCTTCAAATCAAATTCCACATCTCCCTATACTTTTTGAAAAAAATTAGATTTCTAACATGGGGCTAGATACCATCAGGTTTCAAAAATGAAAAAAAAATCAAAGTAAGGAGAACTCAGCTATCCAACCATTTTGATAATGTGAAGTTATTAAAACAAAGCAGGCCACAGAAGCAAGAATGGAGCAGAATGCAGAATCAGGAAGGGTGAGGCCCAAAACCAATGCTTAAACTTCAGAATATTTCAGAAAAGACAGAGAGAGAAACTTCTGAATCATTTTACTTCATTAATTACATCACATGATCAACTGTTTTTCAATACCATTGCTCGGAACATGTTTTCTTCCATGCATATTATAGAGGATTGTATCGGATCAGGTCTGCAGGAGTCATCACAAATGCACATTATGTCAGTAGTAAAATGGAGGAGATAACCAAGCACATAACTATCTAAGCAGTAGTGTTCCGTGGATCCAATGGGTTGTCATTGGGACCAGAGGTTTAGTCTTCCAAGCTTTCAGACTCGTGCTGGACCCCATCCTCAGGGAAGTTCTCTATACCAGAATGAGTGCTTAGGGTTATTCCATGCATGGTATTTATGTGTGCTGCTTTTTATGGACTCCACCATGAATTTGAATGTTTGGAAGACTATTTTTAGTATCAAACAATTAAATCCTTTAATTTTACTTACACAAAATAGAATTTAAAAATATAGATAGAATGGTGGACATTTTTTTTGTCAGACTTTAATGAAAACTTTGCCATTATATTTCCTCTGTTCTGTCAGGAACAGTACTTGATTTGTACAGACAAGCAATAATTATGCTATGTCTATTTTTAGAGCAGCACAGTACCACTTAGTCTGACCTGCTCAGCAAGACAATCCCCGCACTAGTAACCTTTAACATTATTACTTCACTGAACTGTTTGCTGAACATTCTTTGACAGATTGGGATGACACCCCCCCAGCTCTTTATTAACTATAGCTCCATTTTCTTTCTTTTTTGTTTGAACAAATCACACTTAAGAGTTCTTAGTTATTACTCTAAGATCAGTACCACAGCTGTGCTATGAAACATACATGGAAAACTGGTCAGTCTCATTAGTGTTATTTTTTTCGTACATAACATAAAACCTGTCAAGAACTAGAGAGTGTTTGGAATCAAGAAGAGGGCCGTGAAAATATTTACAGATCCTTCGTATCCTGGACATAAAACTGTTTCAACTCCTACCCTCAAAACGACGCTATAGAGCACTGCACACCAGAACAACTAGACACAAGAACAGTTTTTTCCCGAAGGCCATCACTCTGCTAAACAAATAATTCCCTCAACACTGTCAAACTATTTACTAAATCTACACTACTATTAATCTTCTCATCGTTCCCATCACCAATCTCTTTCCACTTATGACTGTATGACTGTAACTTTGTTGCTGGCAATCCTTATGATTTATATTGATATATTGACCATCATTTGTATTGTAAATGTTGTACCTTGATGAAGGTATCTTTTCTTTTATGTACACTGAGAACATATGCACCAAGACAAATTCCTTGTGTGTCCAATCACACTTGGCCAATAAAAAATTCTATTCTATTCTATTCTTACTTTACTAATCACATGTTAAATTAAAAAAAAAACACATAATATAAAAAAACCTTGTACATGGGAATTACTATCCCAGAAAAAGATACGAATGGAATGGAATAGAATAGAATAGAATTTTTAATTGGCCAAGTGTGATTGGACACACAAGGAGTTTGTCTTGGTGCATATGCTCTCAGTGTACATAAAATAAAATATACGTTCCTCAAGAATCATAAGGTACAACACTTAATGATAGTCATAGGGTACAAATAAGCAATCAGGAAACAATCAATATCAATATAAATCATAAGAATACAAGCAACAAAGTTACAGTCATACAGCCATAAGTAAAAGGAGATGGGTGATGGGAACGATGAGCAGATTAATAGTAGTGCAGATTTAGTAAATTGTTTGACAGTGTTGAGGGAATTATTTGTTTAGCAGAGTGATGGCATTCGGGGAAAAAACTGTTCTTGTTTCTGGTTGTTCTGGTGTGTAGTGCTCTATAGGATCGTTTTGAAGGTAGGAGTTGAAACAGTTTATGTCCAGGATGTGAGGGGTCTGGAAATATTTTCACAGCCCTCTTTTTGACTCGTGCAGTATACAGGTGCTCAGTGGAAGGCAGGTTGGTAGCAATTGTTTTTTTCTGCAGTTCTAATTATCCTCTGAAGTCTGTATTTTTCTTGTTGGGTTGCAGAACCGAACCAGACAGTTATAGAGGTGCAGATGATAGACTCAATAATTCCTCTGTAGAACTGTATCAGCAGCTCCTTGGGCAGTTTGAGCTTTTTGAGTTGGCGCAGTAAGAACATTCTTTGTTGTCCTTTTTTGATGGCATTTTTGATGTTAGCTGTCCATTTTAGATCTTGTGATATGGTAGAACCTAGAAATTTGAAGGTCTCTACTGTTGATACTGTGTTGTCTAGTATTGTGAGAGGTGGAAGTATGGAAGGGTTTCTTCTAAAGTCTGTCACCATTTTCTATGGTTTTGAGTGTGTTCAGTTCCAGATTGTTCTGTTGATACTGTGTTGTCTAATATTGTAAGAGGTGGAAGTATGGAAGGGTTTCTCCTAAAGTCTATCACCATTTCTATGGTTTTGAGTGTGTTCAGTTCCAGATTGTTCTGGTTGCACCACAAGGCTAGTTGTTCAACCTCTCATCTGTATGCGGATTCATCATTGTCTCGAATGAGACGGATCACTGTTGTGTCATCTGCGAACTTCAGTAGTTTAACAGATGGATCATTAGAGATGCAGTCATTGGTACACAGAGAGAAAAGAAGTGGGGAGAGCACACAGCCTTGGGGGCCCCCTGTGCCAATTTTACAGGTATCTGATGTGATTCTGCTTAGCTTCACCTGCTGCTTCCTGTTTGTTAGGAAGGTATTGATCCTCTTACAAATGTGTTCAGGTACCCTTAGCTGGTTTAGCTTAGTTAGAAAAATGTCTGGAATGATGGTGTTGAATGCTGAACTGAAGTCTACAAAGAGGACCCTTGCGTAGGTCTTTGGATATTCAAAATGTTGTAGGATCTAGTGCAGAGCTATATTAACAGCATCATCTGTTGATCTATTTGCTCAGTATGCAAATTGCAAGGGGTCTAACAACGGATCCGTGATGGTTTTCAAGTGGGACAGCACTAGCCTTTCAAAGGTTTTCATATACAAATAGGTTTTAGACGTATTTGGCATTGAACAGCTTTCTAATGGAGTCCTGGTGGGACAATGGTTAGAATGCAATATTAGCCTAACTCTGACCACAGCCTGGAGTTCGATCCTGATGGGCCTCAAGGTTGAGTCAACTTCCATCCTTCCAAGATTGATAAAATAAGGAGCCAGATTGTTGTGGGCAATATGATGACTTTATAAACTGCCCAGAGAGTGCTGGAAAGGACTATGGAACAGTATATAAGTCTAAGTGCTATTGCTATTGCTAATGTTGTGTCATGCTAAATATAACATTTGTGTACTCTTCTAGTTTGTTTCAAGATTGATCGATCGATTGATTGATTGATTTATATTGTTACCCATATAACAAACAAAATATTCTGGACAAACAAAACACACATTTCCTGCTTCATCTAAGGATAAGCCATAATCTTGAGCAAAATGTCTAGAGAAACAACAAGAGTTCAGTGCCTTATAAAAGGCTAACACAGTTGGGACATCTAAAACTCCAGGGAGATGCTGTTTCATAGGGCAAGTCCTGTAACTGAGAAGGCACAATTCTAGATTCCAACATAATGACATTATTTTATAAAAGAGACCCAAAGTATGTCCTCTCTACTAGACTTGGTGGATTGAAAAGGAAATAAAAAAACCACATGTAACTTTTTGCCTTATAGGGTTTTATAGGTAACAACCAGCTCCCAGAAGCCTAAATGTCTATGGAGATTCTTAGTCATCCAGGTCACAGGTCCCAAAGATTCTTTTTCAAGAGGCAACTGGACTTTCTTGTTTTTCTTTGAAGGTGATTCACTTCTCATCTAAGAAACTTCTTTAGCTCAGATGAGAAGTGAAACGTCTTCAAAGAAAAACAAGAAAGTCCAGTTGCCTCTTGAAAAAGAATCTTTGGGACACTCAGAAGCCTAGTTGGAGCCACTGCAGAAGTGCTGAATAAGAAAGACAAAGACTGCTCATGTGTCTGCATTCTGAATCAGTTGCAATTTCCAAGTACTCTTTAAATATAGCCCCATGTAGAGAATGTCACAATAATCCAAACAGAATGTAACTAAGAAATGAGTCACTGTGAATACACCTCCTAATATTTACTCATATATATGTTTATATACTATATATAGGGGCCGGGATAGCTCAGGCAATAGAGAAGCCTGTTATTAGAACACAAAGCCTGCAATTACTGCAGGTTCGAGCCCGGCCCAAGGTTGACTCAGCCTTCCACCCTTTATAAGGTAGGTAAAATGAGGACCCAGATTGTTGGGGGGGCAATAAGTTGACTTTGTAAAAAAATATACAAATAGAATGAGACTATTGCCTTATACATTGTAAGCCGCCCTGAGTCTTCGGAGAAGGGCGGGGTATAAATGTAAACAAAAAAAAAAATCTTTTTGTATGATACTTATATATATTGTTGTGACAAAATAAATAAATAAATAAAATAAAAATAGTGAGAGTCTCTTAAGTAAGGATGCACAACCATCTCCTTCTGGTGTAAGGAACCATTTAATTTAATTTAATTTTAATTTTTTATGCTGCCCATCTCACGAATAAAGTGACTCAGGTACTCTTCTCTCCCCAGAGAAACATTCACCACTATAGGGGTCCCCAAACCCTGGGCCACAGATGCAACCCATCAGGAACCAGGCTGTACAAGCAAGCAAAGCCCCATCAGTGCACAGGTGGGATCCAGGCAGCGCGCAAAACCATGTTGTCGTCATCCCCCCCTCCCCGTCTGCAGAAAACCCACCTTCTATTAAACTGATCCATTGTGGCCAAAAGGTTGGGGACTGATCCTTAGTCATCCAGGTCACAGCTGTACTACTGCATAGACCCAACCACTTGCCATCTACTTTATCAGCCAGGTAGGGCAGGTTCTACAGCACAGACAACGAAACTTGCAGTTCCAAGGATCCTGTCTACATCTTCTATCTCCTCCCAGATAACCAGACAAGACTGCACTGCAAGCAACTTTGCATCTGCAAGGGCCTGTACATCAGACTGAATCCAAGTAAATTTAACTTCAGGTGTCAAGAATAAACTTCACAAGTGACCCTGTTAACACTTTATGCAGCTCCTCCTTATCCAGGACGGACTGGATCATCCTAAGCAGGGCCACTGTTCAGTTCCTTATGGACACTATAAGATAGAGAAATAGCTTTCCAAGAGCATGAAGCAGACTCCTTGTCCTGACAAAAACCCCTTTTTATTAAGTTACTGTGAATTCCTCTCATTCACATCCAGCGAAGTCTTTCAAGGGAGAATTTACAGGCACAGACCTTATCTGGCCTGGAGAGCTGCCAGGCCAATATCTTCAAAACTTGGCAAGAAGTCTCTGAGAGTCACGAACCAATTAAACAAAATAATTGCTTCCTGCAAACTCCCCTCCCCTTTCGCTCCTTTTTATTACCAATGGGAGAGGTCATTCACCGTCCACCTGTGGCTTTACTGTCAAGTCGACCCTTGTTCCTTAGCTGTTCCCTTCTCCTGGCAGCTTTGTGCATGTGCACACTGGGAATAGGCTCCAGCTGTTCTTCTGCCCCACTGATGTCCGACTCCGAAGGCAGCTGACAATTGTCAGATGGCTCTGGCCCCAACTCTGCTTCCAATGCAGAGCACTCATCAGAGCCTTCCCCAGACTCCAGGATTGGCCCATGTTCCTGCCCAACCTCCTCACTATCTGAGTCTGCCAGCTATGCTGGCGGGCCACAACAATTGCTATGTTTTGCCACCCTTATCATCACTGAGGAAATTGTTAAGGCAGTTTTTACTCATGCTCATATTCACCCTTTGTTTTTCTCCAGTGTTCTAGACATAATGGTATTTCATCACCCAGAGCTCCTTCAAAATCAAAGGGCTTCTAGGACCCACAAGAGAGACAAGACAGCACAGACACAATTCAATTCAACACCACATTCATCCTCTCATTCAGAGAGCAAGCAACCTTTCAGATGAATCATATACCAAAGCCCCAAAGAACCTCCTAAGTTGTCTCTAGAGCCCAGTAGGTCTATTAAGTGACTGGGACAGACCTTGTTACAAGAGACAGTATTTCAATAACTGGGATTTAACTTCGGTGTGCTTGGATTATGTCACAGAAAATATCTTTTCAAAGAAGAGTGTCTTTTTCAGTACTAAAATTTCAGTCTCAATATCAATAAATAACTCAGTGGTCAAACTATTAACTTTCAGCATTAGATTAAATAAAAACATTGTGTGATTTACCAAACATCTTTCTTAAGCAAACTCAGCTATTATCTTGTTTCTGGGATACTATCAAGAATTAATACCGAAGGAGAAGATTCTTGATAGAGGGTGAGTTTTGGAATTTACTTTTATTAATAAACCAGCTGTTTACTGCCAATTCTTAACAAATTATAAACAATGCAGGCCACTTCTCCTAGCTAGGTTGATGTATTGCTCTCTGCAATGATCGATGGTAATACTAAAATATATATTTTTTCCATCAATACTTCTGCCAATGTGAAATCAGGCATCTATTAAGAATAAAGGGTATGGGTTAAAGGTGAGATGTAGAATAATGAAGAATCATAGAAGACTAAATGATGAACTGGTTAAGAGATTTGATTAGAGTTAACTGGGCATGTATACACAAGTTATGGAACTGGAATATAAACTAGAAAATTATAGTGATTGATTAGAACTAACATACAATATTGCAAGATTAAGAATTTAGCAAATTTAGCAAAATTAGGATATAGAAATATGCTCCAGGATAAGTTCTGATAATCATAACTATGCATGAGCATAGAAACAAGAAATAACAAATAGAAAATGGATAATAAATAAAAGAGCACATTGTTCAGTTAAGAAGCAACATTTATTTTGGTAGTGCTCCTTGACATTAGTCCCAAAACAATAGCTGGCCTATCTGCACCCTGAATTTATCACCCTCACTCAACTAAGGGTAGTGCTTGAACATATATACCCACTAAAATTTAAGCAAATTGCTTTGCCTTGACCACAACTAATCAAAAAAAGATGGAGATTCCCACAAATCGCATTCGGTTCCCAGTGGGGTGAAATGCTCCCAGTTCTGACTGGATCTCGCAATCCAGTAGTGATTGTGGTCAGTGGTTTGACAATCTAGTAGCGATGGTAGAGCAAAGCTCTGCCCACCCGCCCAGGTGTCATTACTTCCTGGTTTTAACAAGGAAGTAATATGTTTTTTACTGTCGTGTCCCACTCCTCCTCTTACGGCCGGGTCGGGGAAGTCTGTATCAAGCGTGGCCACAAAGCCTCTGCAGCTTTGCCAAAGTTCTGTCAGAGTTCTCAGGGCAGGCAGGAGTCCAAGATGTGACTTCAGCAATCCAAATTAGACTTTGCCTGACTCAAAGAATGCCAGAAAGCAGATCCTTTATATAGGCCATGGGGTGCGGCTCCATGACTCAGCACTTATCCAGGCCTGCCCCTCCCTTCCTTTTGCTGACGTCGCCTCTCCATTCTCCAGAAGCATGGATCTGTCCACCCTCCAGCTGCCGGCAATTCCAGCTCGTGACTGGCTTCATGCTCCTCATGTTCACATGCTGTGGGGGAGGGGTTTATGTGCTCGGTCTGTCCGGGCATGGTGCCAGGACTGGGGGCTGGAGGCATGCCAGGCCGTTCATCTCCACTATCAGTCCCTGGCTGAGATAACAGGAGATGAGAGGGGCCCGGCTGCGGAGAGAGGGGCAGGCGAGGCACAACATTTACCTTCTGCTCATGAGTGGCGTGTGCACTTCTGAACCGGTAAGGAAGGTAAATAGATTTCACCCCTGGTTCCCAGGGACCGGATGAATCTAGATAGTGTTTTTCACAACACATCACATGCACCAGAAACAAGGATTGTTTTGATAAACCTCTACAACATATAGGTGTTTCACTTTTGCTTGAATTTTCAGAACTGCATTCAACACTTTAATGAAAACAGCATTAGATACATGGATGCAATTACCAACTTTCTTAACTTCTCCTTTACTGAATTGTTTTCATTTAGTAAAAACTATGAAACAACCATTTGGCCCAGAATGAAGACCGACACTTTCTAATATTCCTACTGTGATTCTAATAATTTCCTAGAAAATAGCGGCCTGTTTTAAAGCTTGCATTCTGATGCTATTAATGTGCTCAGTCATCAAAAATCACTACAGGCAACAATATCTCCAAATATCTTTTTTACACTACAAGCTATTTAAGTTTTATAGTAATTTATTTGGCCACTTACCAGCAAACATGACAGCTGCTCCTGCAATTTTGTTGATTTTTTTCCCCTCACTATTACACATCCTTTTCATTTCTCTCGGAATGATTTCTCTGAATTTCATCCGGTCACAATCAGAGCTAGCTTTTTTGGCCTTCTTCACATCTTGTTTACAGTGCCAATACATTTTACTGGACAGCAGCAAACATTCTGCCAAATATTTAAAGGCCTTCCCCATTGATGTAAAAGCTTCTTTCTGGAGAATCTTAAAGCTGCCTTCTTGACTTTCTCTTGCCAATTGCCTGAGATAATGGGATTTCCTAATTGTTTGAGCGCCATCGTAGTTCATTTGTCATCATAACAGATAACTTATTTCTTTGCAAGAGTTCTTATTCTTTCTTCTCAACATTAAATCTCAAGTATTTTCTTGCAAAAAAAATCATTCTAGGCAGTGGTGAAATCCTCTGCAGATTGCCACTGGTTCACTGCCTGTGCACGCGCACTGTGCACCAAAAGCACGCTGTGCATTCATGTGCAATGCGTGCCATAAACACGCTTCACGTGAAAAAAGGAGGCTTAATAAGGTAAGTAGAACAGCGAGGAGGGGAACAGCTGTGCCGCGCAATTTAGATTCGCTAGAAAGCAGGGTTTCCTGCTTTGTAGCTAATATAAATTGCATGGCACAGCTTGTCATCGGAAATACCATTTCGGACAAATCGGTAGCTTTTATCACTACTGGTTCGCCCAAACTGGTGCAAACCGGTAGCATTTCACCCCTGATTCTAGGCATAGCCTCTAACTTGGAGACACACCTTTTCAGTCTTTCCTTCTTTTAGAAAGCAAGCATGTGAACAGAAAAAGGATGTTAACCCTTTTTTTCAATTTTTCCACAGAGATCTTAATTCTGATCCTTAACTTTTATTTTAGGCATTTCGCTACAAATGCTTGGTTGGTAAATATTAAGCAATATCAAAAACATTTTGAGTGATTGTTTCAGAACACAAGACAAAATGCAATCAATAGAAAGTTCTTAATCCAGAGCTACAGATCTAAAGATTTGCCCATGATGGTTTAAAGAATGTGGAGTCTGCTATGTAAACAAGCGTGTCATCATGAAAATTAATTTATCTGATGGAAAAAACAAAAGCACTAGAAAGACGTCTTACTAGGTTAACCTAAATCAGTACTTCCATTTAATTGGTAGGCTACTGCCCGTCAAATATATTCATATTTATGAGCCACAAGTAAATGATGTTCATATACAGTATTAATAACATAAAATATTTAATTATCTCCTGGTTTGATGGATATCATATAATGGATAATCAGGGACACTATTTGCCATTGTAATTTTCATCAAAAATAGAGGGAGGGAGGGAGAGAGATCTAATCATTTCAGGGCCTCTGGTGGCTCAGCAGACTAAGTCTGTCTGTTATTAACACAGCTGCCTGCAATTACTGCAGGTTCAAGTCCCACCAGGCCCAAGGTTGACTCAGCCTTCCATCCTTTATAAGGTAGGTAAAATGAGGACCCAGATTGTTGGGGGCAATAAAAGTTGACTGTATATAATATACAAATGGATGAAGACTATTGCTTAACATAGTGTAAGCCGCCCTGAGTCTTCGGAGAAGGGCAGGATATAAATTCAAATTTTTTTAAAAAAGTAGCTCATAACACTGATTCAGTTCTAGAAATATATATTTTTGTAGGAATCTATGGATTATTTATTATTCTCTCAGTCATTTTATTAATGCTATTGTCTTCAAGAAGGCGTTCCCTTTCAGAAAATCACAATTTTGAGTGTCCATCATCTTAATCAACAGAGGCTTGTGCATGTCCTTTTTCTTTCTCTCTGTAAGATGCATCAACAATGCATTCCATGGGGAAAAAAATGTTTGTAATATAACTTTAAATACATTTGGAACATATGTTCTATTAATTTCTACAGAAACAAGTCAAAGTAAATTGTGCTTAGAAATAAGAGTCTAAAGAGATATATTAGCATTCTCACATCTGATGCTTCTAGAAATAGGTCTGCCATAAACACCTGCAAAGAAAGGTCTTGTAACAACTACAGGTTTCAAAGGATTCCAGGGATTTGAAATAAATGAACCATGCAGACTATTCCCTTAATTTTAGAATTGTACAAATGCTTCATGCCAAATTTGCTTGTTTACTTCGCTTGTTCAACTCTAGTCCAGCAAGGTTCTTTTGATGTTCTTATTTGAAAACCAATCCAAAGCAAATTTCAAAAGAACCCTGCTAAATAAGGCTGACACAAGCTTTATGACTGCACTAAGTCCCTCAAATTCTGTTCCCATATTAACTTCGTCTTGCGCCCATGCCTTCTTCAGAATGAGGGTATGATATAGTCAGAATATGCATTTTCTGTCACCACTTCACTTGGATCTTATGAAATGGATTCTTGGAAGAACAAAAAGAAAGAAAAAAAGAAAAGAAAATGAATGCAGCATGATAGAGATGCTTGCTTCGACATGGCCAGTCAAAATATGGGTGCTTGCTTTTATTATTTTTGTTTAACACAATAGATGCATACTGAAGTGGACTCCAGTTAGCCCAAGTCACTGGTTAAACTGGCACCTGGAATAAACCCATAAGAGAACAGAAGTCCTTCCGTGCTGTCAATCTACAACAATTGGAAGCAATAACAAGATGCCACTGAACACTAAGGCTTTCATAGACCCATCACATCTTCTATTAACAGGAAGAGTTAAATGGCAAAAATCCAAGAAATAACAGCCACGATATGCAAATTGGCAAAGAAGAGGAAAAAACGTGGCTTGGAGTATTTAACTGATTTTTTGTTTGTTTGTTTGTTTATGTTACTCCTAAGACGTAGGTGGTTTTTCTGAACCTCTCGAAGTGTTGCAGAAAGAATTAAACTTAATTAAACAGTTGTCCTTGCTAATATATTTTATAATATGCTAGGGATGTCAAACTCGATTTCATTGAGGGTTGTGTTTGACCTTGGGGGTCGTGGTGGGCATGGCCAGCATGACATCACTTGTGTCAGAAGGTGTCTGTGGTGGCATCAGTGCTCTGCCAGCAAAAAACGGGCTCCTGAGATCTGTTTCTAACTGCAGCAGCCTCCTGCAACCCTCTGCCAGTGAAAACAAAGCTCAGGGGGCGGGGCACATGGAGCCCTCATGAGCTGCATTTTCACTGGCAGAGGCACCATGGGCGGGTCCTTTGCTGTTTCCAGGGCAGCCCCACGGGCTAGATCTAAGCACCCCAGATCCAGCCCCAAGCCTTGAGTTTTACAGTCCTGTGTTAACTAATGTTCTGCATATTACACAATTTTTTTTTCCTTGTCTTATTAGATGCCTAGCCCTTCTTTCTTAAGCAGTGCAAGGAAATGCACTTTGCCCTCCCCTCTCGGCTAGCTCAGCCACAGTTGTGTCAGATGCCGTGAGAAGAAACAAGCCAACTTGGTTTTCTTTCCGATAGTGACTTCATTTATTGGGTCTGCTACAAACCGGGTCTCAGTAAAAGTCGAGGTCTCTCTGTATAAAGTCAGCGCCTCTCAGCCCCTTTTAAACATCCCACACTGCTCATGCCCCACCCCATGGCTGAACTACTCCATTGATTGGACTCCTGGCCACTCTCTCCCTCCTTGTCTGACAGCCTCAGTTGCCACATCATCAGCTACATCCCGGAACTAAAGTAGCTCTTCCTAACGCCCAGCCCTCATCTCCTCTTTCCCGGCCACCAGTGTGATGATTTCTTTCTCATGCTTGCCAAACCCAGATCCCTGCAGCCCTCAAACAAGTCCTTGATATGTCATCCCTTTGGATCTTTGATTAGGGGCTGCTCCCATGATCCGTATCCCTGTAGCATCATGTGTTGCGCAGAAGCTGGGCTCGACATCGTCCTCCTGTTTTTTTTCCTCACAACAGTCCTCTGAGATACGCTGCCCTGAGAAAATGACTGGCCCAAAGTCAGCCAGGAAGGTTCTCCTGCTTTAACATGAATGTAAATCATGTTTCTGTTTCTTGCAAGTCCAACGTTTAACATAAATCATAGCAGTGTAACATGAGTGGTGCGGTGGCCTAGAGGTGGAGCTCTCGTCTCACAATCAGGAGGCTTTAAATTCAATCCTCGGTCTATAGGCAGGTATTTCTCTCTCTGGGCACAATGAGAACATATCTGCTGAATATAACTCCGCATTGGCCACAGGAAAGGCATCCGGCCAGTAAACACTCAGCTCCATTCAATTTCCCATACTCTAACCCGCAAGGGATTATGGGGTCATTAAATGGTGATGATGACGATAGTGGTGTAATACACATAGAGTACTTTCATCTGAACAACTGATGGGGTTGCTTATCCTGGCAAGTTAAAATGGCCTACCTTAAATGAATAGCATTTAGTCCAAGGGAATAACTACAGAAGACCTCTGCCATTATTTATTCCCATACACAAACCAGAAGTTCCTTTCTTTCCCCAATCCCTCTCTTCCCCAAAAAGACACAATTGTATTTCCTAAAATTTTTTAAAGGGATATAGATAAGAAAGGTAACCTGGATTCCTTGTCATGGTAATCAAGACACAAGGGAGTGAGGTTCATATAATTTCATCTTCTTATGGAGGAAAGCAAGCAGGCACGATTGGTAACGGAAACAAGTTTGATACTTGTTTGCCATAAGCTAGAATTCTGAACAAATCTGATTTACCGAACTGTGAAAATAAAACCTCTTTTCATAGGAACGAGTAAAATCAATTCCACAAGTAATATATATCTTAAACTTGGAAAGATATACAGAGGTGGTATTCAGCCAATTCAGACTGGTTTGCTCGAACTGGTAGCAGAAATTGTGGGTGAGGCTGCCCACCCCCACCCCATCCCAGCTTTATGTCATCCTATTTACGCACATTTTTAGCCACGCAGATGCGTGCAAACCACAGGTGTGAGCCAAGTGAATGCACAGAAGGCCATGTGCATATGTGGACATGCGCATGCTCACATTCGCAAACTGGTAGGGAAGGCAAGTGAATACCAGCCCTGAAGATATTGATATGCCATTGAAAAATAAAATTAAACTACAGTATATAGTATAAACTGAAACTTTTTTTCAGTTTCTCTTTTCCACAGAATCTGGGTACAGTATGAACGAAAAATCATCACCTCATAGGTGTTACAATAACTAAAATGCAAATTCTTACAAGTTCAAGTTTTAATGCAAGAAGGGCTTACTGTTGCTGTTTACTTAGCTGAGAACAGAAGAATTTTTCAGTTAAATGAACTGAAGTGCAAAACATTAAAGAAACAACAATTCATTCTGCTTCTGAATTCTCAGCCATGCTGTTTTAAGGTGGATTGACATCTAAAAGTCATACACATATTTGCATTGACATTAGAAAGAAGGAAAACAAGCTAGAGTTAGAACAGAGTTCTGCTTTTCTTTAAATAAAGAGGGTTTCTTTTGAAAACCAACATGTAAGCAACAGTAAGAATTACTGAGAATTGCATATAACACATGTCCATAAAGCATGCTGTAAAGAAATTGGCCATTAAAAATAACAATCTGTTTGGCATAAAGCAAATAGGGTGTTAGGGGAAAGGTTACCAAGCATGTACTATCCTTTTAATGTGTCCTCTTCTTTATTTTACTCTATAAGCTTGGCCATTGTAGATTGTGACTAATTCCTATAACTATTAGACTTTTCTTGGGAGCAGCACTGTTATATTTAAAAGTTTCAAATGCCAATATTAAATTGTGAACAAAATAATAAAAATAGGCATCTGTGATGTAATGTACACTCAGTAGGCACACCTTCAATTTTATTGCCATCGTGCTGAGATATGTTGATTAATAAAGACAAATAATACAGACTCCCGGGTTTTTGAGTGGTGGTGTTTTTAAAGGAATGGCAGACGACAGAATATGAAATCCAAATGTTACCATCATTCCCCTAAAACAAGACCCTGTCTTATATTTTTGAATCTTGAAATAAGCACTTGGCCTTATTGCATTAGGCTTATTATCAGGGGATGTCTTATTTTGGGGAAAACAGGGTAGATAAATGTTAAATTTTACAAAATGCTATGAATAGCATTGTTCTTTGACTATACATATTCCCCAGACTCTCCCTATGTTAAAGTTACCACCTAAATGATTATTGTGGCATCTTAAAGGAATAAGAAATGCAGCTTAAGCTATTGTGGGATAGACTGAATTATTTGAATTGACATATACCATATTTTACTCCATAATAAGTGAATTGCCTTTAAGATGCCATAAGAGTATTTGTTGTTTTTACAAGCATGTGATAACAGAGTTATATTATCTGAAAACGGTTGCTTGGATCATTTTCCTACTAACATATGCAAACATTTATTTCTGCTATTGCAGAGATTTATACGGATACACGTGCTAATATGATTCTGCTTCGGCGGAAAACATTCTGAAATTCTGCTGATTCAACAATTTTCTTTCAAATCATTGCTCAGCCCGTGAGATACATTTCTCGTTATTTGATGCTGATTCAAATATTGTTCTGTTTTCCTTTATCTGATACAATAAGGTTTTGCTGGCAGTCTCCAACGTCAGCTATTTTATACACAATGCATAATGAACAGCATAGCTTTTAATCCCATCAGAGCTATTCAGTGCTTTCTAGGGCGGTTCTTTGCAGCTGTCACCTATATCAGATTTTCATTCATATAACAATGGAGGCAGAAGCATAGATCTTCAAATTGTGCCAAGCAATTAGAAAGCCATGTAAAGTTTTTAAGGTCACTGGGCTAAATGCATTGAAATGCATTGAAAAGCCCTAGTAGTGTCACTCTGTCATTAAAAGAAATTACGCTTAAACAAGCTTTGAAAAGTCATTAGTTTTGTTTGTACTCTCTAAAGCATTCTATCAGCTTTCGTCACCATTAATGATATTCCCACCCACATACCCTACATTCTCTCATCCATATAACCAGAATATTGGTAAAAATGGGAAATCGGATTTGTGAAGGCTAGGAAAATAACATAGAAACCTATACATGCAGGTTTTCTAACTATAATTTCCATGATTAAATTTGATGGATTTATTCCTCAATAGACACCCAGTCTGATGCTAGAATTTGTTGTGTAACAAATAGACTTAACAAATGTAACTTAAACAAAAACTGACATTAAACAAATAATAATACCCAAATATTCATATGCCTTTTTTTTTTCAAAACATGTGCAGATTTATTTCTAGAACCAGGACTACACTTTTTCTCATCAGTCTACCTACATACACACATATACTTGCTGAAAAGAGCAAACTCAGTGAGTATCTTTCTATACATATTCCCCAGACTCTCCCTATGTTAAAGTTACCACCTAAATGATTATTGTGGCATCTTAAAGGAATAAGAAATGCAGCTTAAGCTATTGTGGGATAGACTGAATTATTTGAATTGACATATACCATATTTTACTCCATAATAAGTGAATTGCCTTTAAGATGCCATAAGAGTATTTGTTGTTTTTACAAGCATGTGATAACAGAGTTATATTATCTGAAAACGGTTGCTTGGATCATTTTCCTACTAACATATGCAAACATTTATTTCTGCTATTGCAGAGATTTATACGGATACACGTGCTAATATGATTCTGCTTCGGCGGAAAACATTCTGAAATTCTGCTGATTCAACAATTTTCTTTCAAATCATTGCTCAGCCCGTGAGATACATTTCTCGTTATTTGATGCTGATTCAAATATTGTTCTGTTTTCCTTTATCTGATACAATAAGGTTTTGCTGGCAGTCTCCAACGTCAGCTATTTTATACACAATGCATAATGAACAGCATAGCTTTTAATCCCATCAGAGCTATTCAGTGCTTTCTAGGGCGGTTCTTTGCAGCTGTCACCTATATCAGATTTTCATTCATATAACAATGGAGGCAGAAGCATAGATCTTCAAATTGTGCCAAGCAATTAGAAAGCCATGTAAAGTTTTTAAGGTCACTGGGCTAAATGCATTGAAATGCATTGAAAAGCCCTAGTAGTGTCACTCTGTCATTAAAAGAAATTACGCTTAAACAAGCTTTGAAAAGTCATTAGTTTTGTTTGTACTCTCTAAAGCATTCTATCAGCTTTCGTCACCATTAATGATATTCCCACCCACATACCCTACATTCTCTCATCCATATAACCAGAATATTGGTAAAAATGGGAAATCGGATTTGTGAAGGCTAGGAAAATAACATAGAAACCTATACATGCAGGTTTTCTAACTATAATTTCCCTGATTAAATTTGATGGATTTATTCCTCAATAGACACCCAGTCTGATGCTAGAATTTGTTGTGTAACAAATAGACTTAACAAATGTAACTTAAACAAAAACTGACATTAAACAAATAATAATACCCAAATATTCATATGCCTTTTTTTTTTTTTCAAAACATGTGCAGATTTATTTCTAGAACCAGGACTACACTTTTTTCTCATCAGTCTACCTACATACACACATATACTTGCTGAAAAGAGCAACTCAGTGAGTATCTTTCTATAAATTTTCCAAACTTAATTCAGACCAGCACTTTCCACGAAGACAGAGGTCGAAACTGAAACATCAATATAAACCTGGAAGCCACAATAACTTGAAAGCAAAAAGAGAGAAACTGAACTCATTGTGAGCCATTTCTTCCACTTACAATTCCTTTATTTTACTCCCAAAACCCCAAGGCTAGAAGAATGTTTTCTTTACAACTATTGTTAACTATCTATTGCAGCATTCTGCTCTCTCACACACAATTCACATCAACCAAACCTAATGAGAACATACTCTATCCTCGGCAGTAAGGCACTTTCATACTTCACAGCCTGTGGTTTTGCTTTCTTTGAAACTTACTGCCCATTCAAGAAAGGCTGAAAAAGACACCACATGGTTTCATTCAACTTCTTTAGTTGAAATGCTGGGGTTTTTTTCAACAGGGATGGCTTAGATTAGAACTCTATTCACCAAATTGAGTTCTGGTATCGGAAATGATTACGTAAATAGACCACATATTTTATGGCCAACTACCGTTGAGAAACAGAAAAAAAATCTAAGACACATTTTTTAAAAAAAATCAATTACCCACATGGACTGTTAATTGCAGATGAAACACAAGACTATTATTACACTATTATTTTGACCATTGTGTTTTAGAATATTTATATGCCTATTACAATTAACTGTAAAATTCACATCACAGAAATCAACAAATGCTAATAGTTTTATACGGTAAAACATTTTCCAACTGTCCACAGACATGCAATAACTATTCTGACATTTAGCTATACAGTATTGATCAAAACAATTAAGTTTATCAATGTTTTACCACCCTCAATCTGAAATAGGTTTAATATTATTTTAGGGGAGTTACAGACTGTTTACACGCCAAAGCCTTTCTGATTCTTCTATTCACAAAAATAGATTTTTTTAATGTCACTTCCTTCTTACTTTATAAATAACAGAGGGGAGAAAAAAAAAAGACCATCCAGATGTTGTTTGGAGTGGAAAACATGCAAACCATGTTATAAAGTAAAACATGAAATAATGCAATTCTGTAAAACTTTCTCATATACACATATCCCTTTTAAACTGGGTTTTAACTTATCTTCTTTCATAAATCAATTGTCTCACATCTACACAGGCAAAGAAAGTTACAGTTTGTAAACAGATTACCTTCCATCTTGCCTGTTAAATTCCACAAAGTCCGCTGCAGGAGAACATTAAATGTAGCAGGCAAAATCACATTCATGTGCCGCTCCAAAGGAAAAACTGGTACTTCCAGAACTCTAAAGTACAATGTCCCAGTTTCTCTTTGACATGTTACAGCAAATCAAACAAAGATCTCAGCCACAGCTTCCCCTTCCCTGCTCAGCCAAGCAGAACAGGCCCTTATGGATTGTCTATGCAGCTGGGAGATAATGGAACCATATTCTCAGCTGGGACTGGAGAAGCCTAACCGCTCGCTTCTGAGTCCTGTGTGTCTCAGCATTAATCAGGAAATACAGTGCTCTGCTGCTTTATGCCTTCCCCTCCCCCAAGGACCTGAACAATTAGCAGATGAATAAAAAATGCACATGTTTGAAGACCTTGCACCACATACGGACATATACTGTAATCCCTGTTAAGGGATAGTCAAATAGAGGCTCATTCAATGATCAAGAATTTAAAAGACTGATTGTTATTTAAAACCAAACATATTGCAAAGAGATAGAGAGATAGAAATGTGGGGGGTGGGGGTGGCACAGCTCATGAATTTCAGTAATACTATAATCTTGCTATGGACATATAATAGTTGACTACATAAATCTTTGAAATTAAACTGAATACTGTCTTTACTACCTCTATATGCATGTCTTTTGTCTAGCCTGATTTAACTACTGCAGGGAACTCTCCATGGTATTTTGCACTGAAACGTGCATGATGCAATCTTCCTATTTCCTGAATTGAGAATGGGTGGAGTCTTAGTGATGAGCAGTAAGAATTTAGTAAGAAAAACTTGTTTTACTGTATAAACGGAAATAACATTCATTCTATAACATTTGTCTATTTTTTTCTGACATTGCATTCCCCCGAAAAAGAGTTAGTGTATAATAAACCACCACCACTATCATCATCATCATTAATTTTGACTCTTATGATTAGGACAAATAATAAATGTTAAAAGTTGAAGCATTATATTAAAATTAAAAAAAATACTAATAAAGTATAAAAATGCAATAAAACACTAATAAAGTATTTAAACAAAACATCTGAATTTTTAGTAATAGACTTAAGGCTGAATTCGGAAGATGTTACCATCCAACATGTTTTTCTGGTTAGATTAAGTTTCCAACTCAGTTTATTTTTCAGATATCAATTAAAGATAGTAAAGAAAAATTGAATAGTTGTTGAAAGGGCACTATGATAGCTGCTCATGGAACATATTTATCTGGTAACCAATAAAAATAATAAGGACCCTTATATGACTCGAGTAAAATGAAAGTCTTACCATAATCCTTCAATTGTTGTAAAAAAAACCTAAAATGCCTTGAAGTCATTATTTGCATTCTTTAGTTGTTTAAAAATTTTATTTTGCAAGTATTCTAGATGAGTGGCATAACGTTAATTAAACAAATATTTGAATAAACCATGAACTGATTGTCATTGTAGAAGGTACACAACTGGAAAATGAGCAAGAAACCATTAGGGCTTTGAAAGGAGTTGCAGTGTTGGAATTTTGTGGCAAAACCAGTGTAGACTGTTTGATTCAAATTGTAAAGTTAATGATGCTGACTTTGGCATAAATTGTTACATAGAAAAACCAAGTGAATCAAATGAATTAAATTTTATTTTAGTTTCTCTGTGTGTGGCGTCTATATACTTACATAGTTATAGATCTGGGGTGTCAAACGCAAGGCCCACAACGTGTCAGATCCAGCCCGGAAAATGTAAGGGACCAGTCATTGTCACTTCGTCCTGGTCTACCCACATTGCTTTGTCCCGATATACCTGCATTGCTATGTCCTGGTCTACTCAATGTAAGTAGAGCCAGTGTGGCTTCATCCCAGTCTACCCAATATGGCCAGCAGTTTGGGAAGTAGCATCAAGCTGACCATGCCCACCCACCCAGTCAGCCACACCCACCCAGTAAGTCATGCCCAGTGAGTGGCATCAAGCTGGCCACGCCTACCCAGTTGGCCATACCCGGCCGGTCCCCTGAGGTCAACCACGGCCCTGATGTGGCCCTCAATGAAATTGAGTTTGACATCCCTGTTATAGACTAAGTGAATAAAGTGATTAACAGTATAATTAAATATACTGTTAATTAAATATAAATATGAAAATAAGGACTAGGAGAGACATGATAGTAGTGTTCCAATATCTCAGGGGCTACCACAAAGAAGAGGGAGTCAAGCTATTCTCAAAAGCACCTGAGGGTAGAACAAGGAGCAATGGGTGGAAACTAATCAAGGAGAGAAGCAACTTAGAACTAAGGAGAAATTTCCTGACAGTTAGAAGAATCAATAAGTGGAACAACTTGCCTCCAAAAGTTGTGAATGCTCCAACACTGGAAATTTTTAAGAAAATGTTGGATAGCCATTTGTCTGAAATGGTGTAGGGTTTCCTGCCTGGGCAGGGGGTTGGACTAGAAGACCTCCAAGGTCCCTTCCAACTCTGTTATTATGTTATGTAAATGATGACAAAATAAATTAGCAAAATCTAGTCAAGCTGCAGTATTTGATACGGTATATTCTTTACAAGTGTAATGGGTCAAGAAGCTCAAGAAGCTTTTTCCAATTTGAGTCTGCAGATTGATAGTGAGAGTTCTAATAATTCACATTTTCAATATTCCCTAGTAGAAACTGCAATGATGTAATATTTAGCACATTAAGGCAGTGTTTATGAAACCTATATCTTCTTATGGAGAGTCACAAAATTGCCCTAGACATGGTAGTTGAGTAAAAACTTTTGAATATTGCTAAACTTAGAAATTTATTTTTTGTTTCCTTCCTTTTTATGGAAGAGGCACAAAAGTTTTTTGAAATTCCAACAATATTGTATTCCATAGGGTTTATTGGTATAATAGAATGTTACTTTCTGACATTTCTATACACATCTATCTATTTTATCCTCTAAAACTCATTGCTGTCAAAAATGTTCATAAAGTTTGTAATTTGCTTTGACTAAAATGTAATGCATTTTGTGTATTGAGGCTCTAGTGCAACTGAAATGGCTAAAGCTATAAGTAGTATATGAAGTATACTACTTATATATATAAGGGGCGTGCATAAGAGCACAAACGTGCCTACCGTTCCTGTCCTATTGTTTTTATTCTTATACATATATGCTTATACTTCCTCATATTTCCTCATATATATGTTTATATACTATAGAACCATTTTGTGTGATGCTTATGTATATTGTTGTGACAAAAATAAATTTTAAAAAAATGGCTGCCTCAAAAATGTCAATTCAGATTGAAGGATTTATGCAAAAATAAGTAAGCTTGTTCTTGCCAATAAAAATATAGTTTGAAAGTTCATTTTTATTTCTAATGAAATAATTTCACTTCATAAAATTGTGAAGTTCTCTCATTGTTTTGATTAAATTTATATTATATTATGTAATGCACATTACAATGTGATTATAAAAAATAAATAGTAAATATACTGTTTTTCTTGCCTAGCCCTAACTCAATGAAATAATATTATATCATAAAAATGACTTAATTATTATATCATAAAAATGGGGGTGTTAGTAATGAAAAGTTTTAGAAACACTGCATTAAGATAATATAAGTTTCTAGATATTGATAAAGGTAAAGGTTCACCTCGCACATATATGCTAGTTGTTCCTGACTCTAGGGGGCGGTGTTCATCTCTGTTTCAAAGCTGAAGAGCCAGCGCTGTCCAAAGATGTCTCCGTGGTCATGTGGCCACACTGAACGCTGTTACCTTCCCACCAAAGGTGGTCCCTATTTCCCTACTTGCATTTTTTAAGTGCTTTTGTTCTGCTAGGTTGGCAGAACTGGGACAAGTAACGGGAGCTCATCCCATTATGCAGCACCAGGGATTCGAACTGCTGAACTGCCAACCTTTCAATCGACAAGCTCAGTATCTTAGCCACTGAGCCACTGCATCCCTCTGATAGTAAAAGCTAGATATTATAAACTAGATATTAGTTTTTGCTAAATTAGATTTCTTTTCAGTATCTTTTTAGGAAATATTACAACCATGGCTCAGTGTTTGAGGTATTCTGGAATAAAATTATGGTGAATATAGTTTTCAATTAGCCAAATTTGAGCTTTTCTTTATATCACTTGTTTAATTTGGCTGTTTAATCTACTTTAACAAGTAGAATCAGAAACAATCTACTGCATTGTTGACTGCATCTACAAAGTGATCTGGCAGTTATACTGAAGCTGACATTTCCAAACTGGGCAACCAACTCCTAAATGTATGCAGTTAAAATAAGTTATTAAAAACCACAAATTTGAGATGATGATCTGAACATAACCTCTGATGACTTGGAACTGCAATAGGTCACTTACATATTATGTAAAGATTCACTTTTACTGTTAAATTATTATTCCTCTCCTATATTGTAAAGTAGAAATAATGCTTAAAGAAGCTAATACTATAAAATATGGATATGGATTTCAGGAATTCCAGAAAGCTTGGCATTCAGAAGAATCAGCCATCAATAAACACATAGAGATAAACCACATTTACACTTTATTCAGAGAGATAATAAAAAGCTAAGAAGGAAACTGTGTATGCTTCTTATATTGAACCTATGCTGGACCATTTAGTAATACTAAATGATCCAACATAGTGGGGTTCAAAGTAGATATACATATACCTGATGTGTAGACATACCATAGGCATACATATCATTTTTATTTATGTACTTATTTTTTAAAAAATATACCAATTGCTACCAAAGTCTCTTGGGTGAAAAAAAGGAAATTATTAGAACTGAGTTAACATGGAAATGAGGTGACTGAAAAAATAAAATAAAAGTGAAATTCAATAAAATTGGAATAATTGACTAAGCTGGATTTTTCTATTTGTCTGTTTCAGTATAAATGCACAACTGCGCTATTAATGTGAGAGTAAAGCAACAGTAGTTATTTTTTTTTTAACAGTATTTAATGAAATTAGAAATATTTACATAAATTGATAACAACCTACAAGGACTCTGTAGCTCACAAACCCACCTCTCTTAGTTATCAATTCAAAAGAAAAAGGTAGGGGAAGGACAGATTCACAACTTAAAATATTTCAAGGCCTTCATAAAAATCTCATTAAAAAGGAAATTTGAACCTCCTTACATAAACAGTCTGCTTCATTTCCTATTTGTAATATACAGGGTCATTAATCTCTTCTGTCTCATATGCAAAATGGTTATAGCAGTGATAATTACCTACTCCACAGGGGTGTACGGAGCCTTAGTTAATATTTAAAACACAAGTTGGCATTTAGGGACAGATAGTACTAAATATAATTTGGTTTATTATTGCCCTTATTATAGTCACTTTCAACAATATTTCATTATATATGCTAAACACAGCATGGCCCATTCGTGATTTTATGAAACACTCATGTTTTCTAGATGTATATAACAATTGTTTCTAATTGTGGTAAAAGTAATAGTCCTCACAACTGTTTATTTTAATGACATCAAGTAAGACATTATTCAACTAACTTCCTCAATTCAAAACATTTGTACATAACAGCCAAAGTTAAATGAATTTGCTAAAAAAAATATCTATCAAGTAAATTTTTTCATTATGTGAGATTAACTAAGATTACTAAGAGGTTCAAGTGAACAATTTAGTTCCTGGAAAGCCTAAGTAGGACAAAAGGAAGGGGGGGAAATAAAAAACAAGACATGGTCCTAGTATAATTTAGTTAGTATAGTATAGTTTAGGAATGCATAGCAACTTTGTCATACTTGCAATACTTACACTAAGACAGGAAAATTAAAAAAGGAATAATAAAAAGTAGAAAATACTGTATTACAAGTGGGAATCCACAAACATATGGAGAGAGGTTGGAGGCCACACATACAGTATTTTCTCTCCCACTTTATAACACAAACACAATTAACAGAGAGAAGAGAATATATTTGTAGCTCTAGTTGAAATTAGAAGTCCTTAGTATTCTCTTTTCTGTCTGTTTTCTGATGCATCATTACCCAATTAGATAATACTTTCAGTACACAGATGATGCTACCTAGTTGAGTCATGACATATCTACAAGAAAACAACCAAACTCAGAGACCACCAAGGAACTCACAAACACAATTTGCAAATGAATTCAAAACATAAACTGTACTTACAATACACATAAACACACACATACAGATCGGGGTGATATTGACTTACCTTCGCTGCTGGTTTGCAAATGTGAGCTCGCATGTGACACCTCTGCACATGCACAGAACCTTCTGCGCATGCGCAGAGCATCAAAAATGGGACCTGATGACATCCGGGCGGGTGGGCGGCGCCTCCTGCAGCAGCCGCTACTGGTTCGCCGGAACTGGATAGATGGATACCACCACTGATACAGATGTAGAGATGTATTTATAGGCTTACAAATGACTTTATAGCACTGACATAGACCCGCCCTAAATATAACAGTATGTAGAAATCCTCTATCCAATAAGCTGGTATTTTTATCCATATTCTGTAATTTAGGGCTAAGGATAAGCAAAATATTCAATGCATTTTTCTACCAAGCCAAGCTGAAAGAGTGCAAAAAAAACAACCCATCAGTATCCAGTTTAATTTATATAATTTATTAGCTTACTTTTAATAAAATTATATCATCATCATCAGATAAAGTTGTTGTGCATTGTGTATTTCTATGTTCCCTGTGATATAATATTGTCAAATCCATCCTCTTGCTCTTTTTCTTCCTTTGTGAAAATCTTTTCAAACCTATTGCCCAGCTGTTTCTAACTCCTGTCAGGATCTGACAGCAATTGTGTGGAAGAAACGGTAAACTCAATTTGTCTGGAAATTGTCACTTTTCAAAATAAAAACTAAAGTCCAATTTGTGGATGAGTGCAATTTAGAACCAAAAGAAGAGGGGGGAAGAGAAAAGTCCGTAGGGAGATAGGGCGGTATAAAAATACGAAAAATAAAAAAATAAAAAAAATAAAATCGTTTTTTGGTTGCTATGAAACAACTAGCTATAGTTCGAGTTAGGTCAAAGAGTGTCTAGGCTGTTATGATTATTATTTTTTTTACTTGACAGAAGGCAGCTGTAAAACATGTAGCAGAATGTTCATATTTTGGATGCCTGCTTGGACAAAGCTTCTGTATGCAAATTGTATGCATGTGTGCCATTGAGATAGCCTTGACTCCTGGCAACTGCTGTTGTGGTTTGCTTGGCAAGATTCCAGGTGTGGTTTTGTCATTGCCTGCTTCCTAGGGCTGAGAGAAAATGATTGGCCCAAGGTCACCCAGGTAACTTCATGTCTCAGGTGATATTAGAACTCACTGTATCTAAATTTTTAGCCTGGTCCCTTAACCACAAGACCAGGGGTCTGCAACCTTAAACACTCAAAGAGCCATTTGGACCCGTTTCCTACAGAAAAAAAAATACTGGGAGCCACAAAACCTGGGTGGGTGTGGGCAACTCCATGTCACTCACTCCCACCCAGTCACATGACTCCCCTAGCCATGCCTTCCCATCCGGTCATTAGGGCAGAGAATCAGTTGTTAAAAAACACTGGGAACCCCAAACCCCTTCTCTCTCTTTCTCTCTCTCTCTCTCTTTCTCTCTTCACCCTCTGTAACTCTCTCTCTCCCTCTCTTTTCCCCTTCCCCCCTCTCTGTATCTCTCTCTCTCCCACTCTCCCCTCTCTCTGTGTATCTCTTCAATTTCCAAGGCCCAGAAGGAGTGACTGGGAGGGGAGGGCAAAGGGTGGGGCCAGCCAGTGATGGGACAGGGAGCCGCAGTAGAGGGCCCAAAGAGCCGCATGCGGCTCCGGAGCCATGGGTTGCTGACACCCGCACTAGACCAATCCTATCTTCCCCCTAAACTGGGCTCTTCCATTATCAGGCTTCTTGCCTTTATGAAATCAGTTACACACATGAAAATATTCTTCTTGCAGACATCTGAGCTCAATGCATGGATAGCTGCAGAACCGCTTAGAGAGGGCTGTAAAAGCTCTATGAAGCGATATAAGTGCTATTGCTATTGCTATGAAACAACATGGGTGGTGGTTGGACTATTATTTTGGTGCTGAATATTCCTGAATTATTAAGATCATTATACGTCTTTTAGCTTCAAAACAAGCAAAATAAGTTGTTAGATAAACATAGATGTGAGGCTCCAAGGGCTTCTAGAATCTACAAACCTCTTACCAATTCTGAAGCCAGATACATCAAAGACATGAAGTATAAGCAAAAATTGGAAGCATAATTACCCAGGCTTTAAAGGCGGAAAATGTACTCAACCCCAAAGACTAATAATCACAACAATAGAAAACATGGAAAATTACAGTCTTTCCTGTACGGATGACATGGACCATCATCCATACAGGATGTATCATTTTAGCCCACCCCCTTTCCTCCCCTCCAAATACTTAGGACATCTGCCCATGAAATAATGTTTGATCCAAATGCCTTCAGTCTGGTATGTTCCAGAATGAGGTTCCAAAAAGTAATTGTCAAATAGAGCTTAAACCTCTTGACCAAATAAAAAATAAAAAAATGTTTCAATCATCTATTAAAAGTCTTGAATGATGTAGTACAGTTCTTTTTACAAATTTCATCCCAGTGGAATCTAGTTACTTATCTATTAACAAGGTGCATGCAGTTCCCAAGATCTGAGAAAATTACAGGAGGGAACGATATTACATATTTTGTACAAGTCTGAATTTCCTTCTGTGTAAACTATTCAGAAAATTCTTGACCTCTTTCTAAATCACAAGTGATTATGTGATTTAGTGATCTACTGTGTGCCTAATTCTTTTTGGATTTCATATTAATCTATGGTTAAAGGGCACAAGAATTCTCAGAAAGTATATATATATACTGAGCCTTCTCTAGTGGAACCACAAGTAGAGCTGAATGTTCCATTCTGGTTTAGGTTAGCTGTTATTTAGCAAGTATTAAAATACTATGTAATTCTATATATGGATTGCTTATTAACCTTTGTTGGGCATGGTTGCTTTAGGATAAAGGCTCTGCGCATGCGCAAGATGGCGGCTCGGTAGAGGAACGGAGCCGACAACGGGCGACAGAAGAGGAGATGGCGGCGCCCAGGCGGCTTGCCGAGCGGCTTGCGTCCCCCGGTCAGCTGTATTAACATCCCGGCAGCCGTGGGAGAGGTCTGTGGACTCTCTCGGACTCACGGCTGCCGAGAACGCGACCGGGAGGATGGGCAAGCTGCGAACGGCGGCCATTGTTACTGGGCGTGAGGTGAGGCCGCGGCTCGTCTTGGCCGCGGCTTCTCCTTTTCTGTTTCGGATCATCCAGCGGTTCCTGTATCCTGGCCCTCCGGCTCTCTCGGCTCTCTCCGGCTCTCTCCAGGCGCTCCCCAGGTCTCCTCCGAGGTTTTTTTTCCTGTGGGTTGACGTGGGGGAGTGGCATGGGGGTGAAGGGCTGTGAAGGGCCCTCTGTGGCCCCTGCCCGAGACGGCCTGTCAGGATGTTTGTCCGGCTCTTCGCCGCGGTTAACATCAGCGGCAGCTTACATCGTGCCGGCCCTCTGGTGGTGTTTGGTCAGGTTCCTCGGACAGGCCTGGCCCGGTGGAGGGGGCAGACCTTGGATTGGACCTGGACCTTGAGGAGGGAGTGGCCGGCCCTTGAGAGGCCTTGGACTATCCTGGTGGGACAGGAGTGGGAGTGGACGTTGAGGTTTTCCTGGCCTATTAGGCCTGCTCTTCCTGGGATTACAATTGGTGTTTTATCATCTCTAACACCTTATCATCTGTAATCTGCATTGTCATCTGCATTTTATGCACTTTATGCACTTTATGGCCGGTACATTATGGCCGTGGAAGAAGTCTGGAGACCGATCTGTGACCTACAGGGAGTTCTATTTCTATTTCTGGACGTAACTATTCTGGACGTGTTCACTTGGAAACATCTATTTTGGAATCATCTATGGATACCGCTGTCAGGGAGAGTGACACCACCTCCTCCAGGTCATGGATTTTAGGACTGAGCTTTGGGCAGAGCAGTAGTATTTTTGTCATCATGAACGTTGCTCTGCCTATGTTCCAGCTGTCATCTTTAGCCAGCCACCATTTGATCTTCATTAGTCAATGGGTGTCCATTTGAACTTGGTATGACATTTGACCACTCCGGACAGCATCGCCTCGCCGGCCTCTATCCTCTATTTATGTACTCTATTTATGCGATATTCAGCACTCGAACTCTTGCGCCTGCGAGGTGCCCCGCCGCAGGAATGGCCCGCCGACTATCAAGGGCCGGCCTCAATGATGGGTCTTGGGACCCACAGAGGTGGCATGCGAAAAAAAAGAGCCTTTGGGGGTTTTTAGATAGGGTTTTTTAAGGGGAGGGAGGGTTAGGGCGGGCGTTGGGGGTAGCCCGTCGGGTGGGGAGCCAGTCCTTGCGCGTGCTCGTGACGGTTTTTTAATGGGTTCGGAGGTTAGGGGGGAAGATTGCGTTCCTGTTGGTGAGGGTGGTCTGATTTGCACGGTAAGTGGGAGGGGCAGATATGGCAGAAGGGGGGGATCATATCGTCCTAGGGGACGCGCCGATGTTTGCAGGCGATCGCGCGCCCGATCCTCGCCCTTTTCCTGCTCCCGGATGGTCAAGACCCTCAGAGCCTGGGCCTTCGGCTGATGTTATGCAACGCACGGTCCGTAGTCAATAAGGCCCCCCTAATATACGATCTTATTCAGGGGGGCGCCACGGACCTTATAGGCGTTACGGAAACCTGGCTGGGCACGGAAGGGGGTGTGCCCCTTGTTGAGATGTGCCCGCCGGGTTTCCGTGCATTCCATCAGCCGAGGGCTCAGGGTAGAGGTGGGGGGGTGGCGGTTGTGATTAGAGAGAGTCTAGAGCCGAGGGAGACCACTGTACCTCAGATTGCCGGGTGTGAATCCCTCTTTGTGAGATGGGGCCATAGGTGTCAGATGGGTTTGCTGATCACGTACCTGGCTCCTTGCTGCGTGTCAGCTGCCCTGCCCGAGCTCCTGGAGGTGCTGGCTGGAGTGGCAGTTGAGACCCCCAGACTTTTAGTCATGGGGGATTTTAACTTGCCATCTTCCGGCTCGTCATCAACGGCAGCTCGGGAGTTCATGGCTTCCATGACGGCCTTGGACCTGACCCAAGTAGTTGATGGCCCTACTCACATCGGGGGTGGCACTCTGGACCTGGTTTTGTCTCTGGTCAGTGGTTGAGAGATCTGGACTTAAAGGAAATAGTCATTGAACCTTTGTCATGGTCAGATCACTCTTCTTCGCCTGGACTTTCTGACCGCCATTCACCACCGCAGGGAGACGGAGCCGATACGCTGGTTCCGCCCCAGGCGCCTGATGGACCCGGAGGGTTCCGGACGGAGCTTGGGCCATTTCCTGACGGTCTGGCTCACGGCTCGGCTGAGGAACTTGTTGCGGCCTGGGAACGGGCCGCGCGGGGCCTTAGACCGTGTCGTGCCTTTGCGGCCTCTGACCCGGCGCAGGTCCCAACCGCCCTTGGTTCTCCGAGGAGTTGAGAGGGATGAAGCGCCGGAGAAGACGCCTAGAGAGTTCTTGGAGGTCTAGCCGTTCGGAGGCTGATCGGACACTAGTGAAGTCCTATACTAGGGCTTACCTAGTGGCAATGAGGGAAGCGAGGCGTAGCTACGCCTCCTCCCTCATTGCATCGGCAGATAACCGCCCAGCCGCCCTGTTTCGGGTGACTCGCTCCCTCTTACATCAGGGGGAGCGGGATGACCCGTTGCAGGGACGTGCTGAGGAGTTTAACGGTTATCTATACGATAAAATCGTTCAGCTTCGGGAGGGCCTAGACCAAGATTGCAGTGACGTGGGTGAGACGGCTGAGGGTGGTCTTGGGGACATTTTATGGGATGAGTTTGACCCTGTCGCTCCCGAGGACATGGACAGGTTGCTGGGGAGGTTGAATGCCACCACATGTTTACTGGACCCGTGCCCCTCCTGGCTGGTACTGGCCACTCAGGAGGTGACACGAGGCTGGCTCCAGGCTATTACGAGCGCTTCCTTGGTGGAGGGAGTCTTTCCGACCGCCTTGAAAGAGGCGGTGGTGAGACCCCTCCTCAAGAAGCCTTCCCTGGACCCAGCTGTTTTAGGTAATTATCGTCCGTCTCCAACCTTCCCTTCGTGGCGAAGGTTGTAGAGAGTATGGTGGCATATCAGTTTCCCTTGCACCTGGATGAAACTGTCTATCTAGACCTGCTCCAGTCTGGCTTCCGCCCGGTTACAGCACTGAGACGGCTTTGGTCGCTGGTGGATGATCTCTGGAGGGCCAGGGATAGAGGATGCTCCTCTGCCCTGGTCCTATTAGACCTCTCAGCGGCTTTTGATACCATCGACCATGGTATCCTGCTGCGCCGGTTGGAGGGATTGGGAGTGGGAGGCACCGTTTATCGGTGGTTCTCCTCCTATCTCTCCGATCGGTCGCAGACGGTGTTGACAGGGGGGCAGAGGTCGGCCCGAGACACCTCACTTGTGGGGTGCCGCAGGGTCGATCCTCTCGCCTTCTGTTCAACATCTATATGAAGCCGCTGGGTGAGATCATCAGTGGCTTCGGTGTGAGGTACCAGCTGTACGCTGATGACACCCAGCTGTACTTTTCCACACCGGGCCACCCCAACGAAGCTATCGAAGTGTTGTCCCGGTGCTTGGAAGCCGTACGGGTCTGGATGGGGAGAAACAGGCTCAGGCTCAATCCTCCAAGACAGAGTGGCTGTGGATGCCGGCATCTCGGTACAGTCAGCTGAGTCCTCGGCTGACTGTCGGGGGCGAGTCATTGGCCCCGATGGAACGGGTGCGCAACCTGGGCGTCCTCCTGGATGAACGGCTGTCTTTTGAAGATCACTTGACGGCCGCCTCCAGGAGAGCTTTTTACCAGGTTCGCCTGGTGCGCCAGTTGCGCCCCTTTCTAGGCCGGGATGCCCTGTGCACGGTCACCACGCCTCGTGACGCCTCGCCTGGATTACTGCAATGCTCTACATGGGGCTCCCTTGAAGGGCATCCGGAGGCTTCAGTTAGTCCAGAATGCAGCTGCGCTGGTGATAGAGGGAGCCCTCGTGGCTCCCGTGTGACACCTATCCTGCGCAGACTGCACTGGCTGCCTGTGGCCTTCCGGTGCGCTTCAAGGTTTTGGTGAACATCTTCAAAGCGCCCATGGCATAGGGCCGGGTTACTTACGGGACCGCCTACTGCTACCGGATACCTCTCACCGACCTGCGCGCTCTCACAGAGAGGGACTCCTCAGGGTGCCGTCAGCGAGACAGTGTCGCCTGGCGACACCCAGGAAGGGCCTTCTGTGGGGCTCCCACCCTCTGGAACGAACTCCCCAGGACTTCGTCAACTTCCGGACCTCCGAACCTTCCGTTGCGAGCTTAAAACACATTTATTCATCTGCGCAGGACTGGATTAGTTTTTAAATTCGTGGGTTTTTAAGGGGTTTTAAATGGGTTTTTAATGGGTTTTTAATGGGTTTTATTATTTGCTAAATTTTAATTGCGGCCAAATTGAATAAGTTTTTTAGTGGTATTTTAATAGTATTTATTTTGTAATAGTACTGTTTATTTTATCTGCCTGTAAACCGCCCTGAGTCCTTCGGGAGAAGGGCGGTATAAAAATTTAAATAATAAAAATAATAAATTTAAATAATAAAAATAGTTGGGGCTTTCACAGGACCAAAGTAATAAGCTGCTCCCTAGCTCTCTCTCACAATGAACTACTGGCATTTTGATATTAAATGATCTCTGGATAGCCTTTAGCAGATGTCTAAAAGGCATTTTCATAGTCTTCTTCTATTAGTCAGGTGAACATGGGGACACCTTCATCCTACGGATCATAAAAGGGCCAGGAGAACATTGTTAAAAGTGAAGGAAATAAGGAAAGGGACCCATCCTTCATTGTTCATGTATCAACCTGCATCGTGGCATTTTTGTGCAACTGGATCTTCACATTTACCATGCTGACTAGTAGTATTTAATAAAAGTAGCCATATGGCATGTTGGGTGAACAAATGCCATTTTGCAGCGGTTAGAACACATGCTGCCATAGTTTAGGTCTGTGATGGCGAACCTATGGCACATGTGCCAGACATGCCAACACCATTGCCAACTGGTCTTCTGGTCTTCTGATTTCCGGTATGCACATGCGCACAAGCCAGCTATTCTTCGCGGGTGCCGGAGCTCCAGAAACCCCAAAGACTAGCTTCCAGCGCTCCTGAATTTGTGAAGAACAGCTGGCCGCCACTGGCCAGCATGCACACGTGTTCCAGTTTGGGCACTTGGCGCCAAAAAGGTTCGCCATCACTGGTTTAGGTGATAGTCCCTTGATTGAAGATCAGATTAACTGATCTCAAGAACTCACATATTTGAATTATGTGGGATATGATCAATGGTGAATAAAGAAATCATTGGAATGAGCAATATCTGATTTTTTACATAGAGTTGGCTTCACTATTTACATCAGTAAGATCTGTCATTTTCAACTTTGATGGGGGTTGAGCAAGGGACAGAAGAGATGCTGCTTCCATAGAGGATGACACTTATTATCTTTCTATATTGTACAACAACAGTGATTGGTCTCATTCGAGACAACGATGAATCCACATACAGATGGGAGATTGAATGACTAGCCTTGTGGTGCGACCAGAACAATCTGGAACGGAACACACTCAAAACCGTAGAAATGATGGTAGACTTTAGGAGAAACCCTTTCACAATACTAGACAACACAGTATCAACAGTAGAGACCTTCAAATTTCTAGGTTCTACCATATCCCAAGATCTAAAATGGACAGCTAACATCAAAAATGTCATCAAAAAAGGACAACAAAGCACTTTCTTTCTGCGCCAACATAGAAAGCTCAAACTGCCCAAGGAGCTGCTGATACAGTTCTATAGAGAAATTATTGAGTCTGTCATCTGCACCTCTATAACTGCCTGGTTTGGTTCTGCAACCCAACAAGACAGACACAGATTTCAGAGGATAATTAGAACTGCAGAAAAAATTGCTACCAGCCTGCCTTTCATTGAGGACCTGTATACTGAATCAAAAAGAGGGCTGTGAAAATATTTACAGACCCCTCACATCCTGGACATAAACTGTTTAAACTCCTAGCCTCAAAACGATGCTATAGAGCACTGCACACCAGAACAACTAGACACAAAAACAGTTTTTTCCCAAACGCCATCAGTCTGCTAAACAAATAATTCCCTCAACATTGTCAAACTATTTACTAAATCTGCACTACTATTAATCTGCGCATCGTTCCCATCACCCATCTCCTTCCACTTATGACTATAACTTTGTTGCTTGTATCCTTACGATTTATACTGATATTGTTTCCTGATTGCTTAATGATAGCCTATGACTATCATTAAGTGTTGTATCATTAAGTGTTAAATTTGTACCCTATGACCATCATTAAGTATTGTAAGTGTTGTACCTTGATGAAGGTATTTTTTCTTTTATGTATACTGAGAGCATATGCACCAAGGCAAATTCCTTGTGTGTCCAATCACACTTGGACAATAAAAAAATAATAATTCTATTCTATTCTAACTTTGCAATTTGATATTGAGAAAATGATTGGCCCAAGGTCACCCAGGTAACTTCATGTCTCAGGTGATATTAGAACTCACTGTATCTAAATTTTTAGCCTGGTGCCTTAACCACAAGATCAGGGGTCTGCAATCTTAAACACTCAAAGAGCCATTTGGACCCGTTTCCTACAGAAAAAAAAAATACTGGGAGCCACAAAACCTGGGTGGGTGTGGGCAACTCCATGTCACTCACTCCCACCCAGTCACATGACTCCCCTAGCCATGCCTTCCCATCCGGTCATTAGGGCAGAGAATCAGTTGTTAAAAAACACTGGGAACCCCAAACCCTTCTCTCTCTCTTCTCTCTCTCTCTCTTCTCTCTTCCCCCTCTGTAACTCTCTCTCTCCCTCTCTTTTCCCCTTCCCCCCTCTCTGTATCTCTCTCTCTCCCACTCTCCCCTCTCTGTGTGTATCTCTTCAATTTCCAAGGCCCAGAAGGAGTGACTGGGAGGGGAGGGCAAAGGGTGGGGCCAGCCAGTGATGGGACAGGGAGCCGCAGTAGAGGGCCCAAAGAGCCGCATGCGGCTCCGGAGCCATGGGTTGCTGACACCCGCACTAGACCAATCCTATCTTCCCCCTAAACTGGGCTCTTCCATTATCAGGCTTCTTGCCTTTATGAAATCAGTTACACACATGAAAATATTCTTCTTGCAGACATCTGAGCTCAATGCATGGATAGTTGCAGAACCGCTTAGAGAGGGCTGTAAAAGCACTATGAAGCGATATAAGTGCTATTGCTATTGCTATGAAACAACATGGGTGGTGGTTGGACTATTATTTTGGTGCTGAATATTCCTGAATTATTAAGATTATTATACGTCTTTTAGCTTCAAAACAAGCAAAATAAGTTGTTAGATAAACATAGATGTGAGGCTCCAAGGGCTTCTAGAATCTACAAACCTCTTACCAATTCTGAAGCCAGATACATCAAAGACATGAAGTATAAGCAAAAATTGGAAGCATAATTACCCAGGCTTTAAAGGCGGAAAATGTACTCAACCCCAAAGACTAATAATCACAACAATAGAAAACATGGAAAATTACAGTCTTTCCTGTACGGATGACATGGACCATCATCCATACAGGATGTATCATTTTAGCCCACCCCCTTTCCTCCCCTCCAAATACTTAGGACATCTGCCCATGAAATAATGTTTGATCCAAATGCCTTCAGTCTGGTATGTTCCAGAATGAGGTTCCAAAAAGTAATTGTCAAATAGAGCTTAAACCTCTTGACCAAATAAAAAATAAAAAAATGTTTCAATCATCTATTAAAAGTCTTGAATGATGTAGTACAGTTCTTTTTACAAATTTCATCCCAGTGGAATCTAGTTACTTATCTATTAACAAGGTGCATGCAGTTCCCAAGATCTGAGAAAATTACAGGAGGGAACTATATTACATATTTTGTACAAGTCTGAATTTCCTTCTGTGTAAACTATTCAGAAAATTCTTGACCTCTTTCTAAATCACAAGTGATTATGTGATTTAGTGATCTACTGTGTGCCTAATTCTTTTTGAATTTCATATTAATCTATGGTTAAAGGGCACAAGAATTCTCAGAAAGTATATATATATACTGAGCCTTCTCTAGTGGAACCACAAGTAGAGCTGAATGTTCCATTCTGGTTTAGGTTAGCTGTTATTTAGCAAGTATTAAAATACTATGTAATTCTATATATGGATTGCTTATTAACCTTTGTTGGGCATGGTTGCTTTAGTTGGGGCTTTCACAGGACCAAACTGGAGTAATAAGCTGCTCCCTAGCTCTCTCTCACAATGAACTACTGGCATTTTGATATTAAATGATCTCTGGATAGCCTTTAGCAGATGTCTAAAAGGCATTTTCATAGTCTTCTTCTATTAGTCAGGTGAACATGGGGACACCTTCATCCTACGGATCATAAAAGGGCCAGGAGAACATTGTTAAAAGTGAAGGAAATAAGGAAAGGGACCCATCCTTCATTGTTCATGTATCAACCTGCATCGTGGCATTTTTGTGCAACTGGATCTTCACATTTACCATGCTGACTAGTAGTATTTAATAAAAGTAGCCATATGGCATGTTGGGTGAACAAATGCCATTTTGCAGCGGTTAGAACACATGCTGCCATAGTTTAGGTCTGTGATGGCGAACCTATGGCACGTGTGCCAGACATGCCAACACCATTGCCAACTGGTCTTCTGGTCTTCTGATTTCCGGTATGCACATGCGCACAAGCCAGCTATTCTTCGTGGGTGCCGGAGCTCCAGAAACCCCAAAGACTAGCTTCCAGCGCTCCTAAATTCGTGAAGCACAGCTGGCCGCCACTGGCAAGCATGCACACGTGTTCCAGTTTGGGCACTTGGTGCCGAAAAGGTTCGCCATCACTGGTTTAGGTGATAGTCCCTTGATTGAAGATCAGATTAACTGATCTCAAGAACTCACATATTTGAATTATGTGGGATATGATCAATGGTGAATAAAGAAATCATTGGAATGAGCAATATCTGATTTTTTACATAGAGTTGGCTTCACTTTTTACATCAGTAAGATCTGTCATTTTCAACTTTGATGGGGGTTGAGCAAGGGACAGAAGAGATGCTGCTTCCGTAGAAGATGACACTTATTATATTTCTATATTGTACAACAATAGTGATCGGTCTCATTCGAGACAATGATGAATCCACATACAGATGGGAGATTGAATGACTAGCCTCGTGGTGCGACCAGAACAATCTGGAACGGAACACACTCAAAACCGTAGAAATGGTGGTAGACTTTAGGAGAAATCCTTCCATACTTCCACCTTTCACAATACTAGACAACACAGTATCAACAGTAGAGACCTTCAAATTTCTAGGTTCTACCATATCCCAAGATCTAAAGTGGACAGCTAACATCAAAAACGTCATCAAAAAAGCACAACAAAGAATGTTCTTTCTTCGAAAACTCAGAAAGCTCAAACTGCCCAAGGAGCTGTTGATCTAGTTCTACAGAGAAATTATTGAGTCTGTCATCTTCATCTCTATAACTGTCTGGTTTGGTTCTGCAACCCAACAAGACAGACACAGATTTCAGAGGATAATTAGAACTGCAGATAAAACAATTGCTACCAGCCTGCCTTTCATTGAGGACCTGTATACTGAATCAAAAAGAGGGCTGTGAAAATATTTACAGACCCCTCACATCCTGGACATGAACTGTTTAAACTCCTAGCCTCAAAACGATGCTATAGAGCACTGCACACCAGAACAACTAGACACAAGAACAGTTTTTTCCAAAACGCCATCAGTCTGCTAAACAAATAATTCCATCAACATTGTCAAACTATTTACTAAATCTGCACTACTATTAATCTGCGCATCGTTCCCATCACCCATCTCCTTCCACTTATGACTATAACTTTGTTGCTTGTATCCTTACGATTTATACTGATATTGTAAGTACGAAACAACCATACAATATATAAGCATATATACGAGCATGAGTATGCAATAACTATACCAATTGGATATAACAAAAGAAAACCATAGGACAGGAACGGTAGGCACGTTTGTGCTCTTATGCACGCCCCTTACAGACCTCTTAGGAATGGGGTAAGGTCAACAGTAAACAGTTTTTGGTTGAAGCTTTGGGGATTTTGGGAAGAGACCATAGAGTCAGGTAGTGTATTCCAAGCATTAACAATTATATTACTGAAGTCATATTTTCTGCAATCAAGATTGGAGCGGTTAACATTCAGCTTAAATCTATTGTGTGCTCATGTATTGTTGCAATTTAAGCTGAAGTAGTCTTCGACAGGAAGGACTTTGTAATAGATGATTCTATGAGTTAAACTCAGATCATGTCGAAGGCGGCATAGTTCTAAATTTTCTAAACCCAGGATTTCAAGTCTGGTGGCATAAGGTATTTTGTTGTATTCAGAGAAGTGGAGAACTCTTCTTGTAAAATATTTCTGGACATCTTCAATTGTATTGATGTCAGAAATGTAGTATGGGTTCCAAACAGTTTAGCTGTATTCAAGAATTGGTCTAGCAAATGTTTTACATGCTCTGGTTAGTAGTGTAGTGTTTTTGGAGAAGAAGCTACGCAGGATTAGGTTTACAACTCTTAGGGCCTTTTTTGCTATGTAGTTACAGTGGGCTTTGACACTTAGATCATTTGACATGAAAACTCCAAGGTCTTTAACGGGGTGGGGGTCATATATATAAATATCATAGATAGGTTTATTCCAGTAAAGTCAAAAGGACCACAGTGATTGCTTGTAGGAAAAAAAATATCACACCTATTTTATCCACAAATGGAATTAACTTATTCTCAGTTGTTTTAAAACTTTGTGAGGCTTGAGGGTCTACAATTTGAGTGAGCACACACTTTCCCCTCCCCATCCTTATCAAAGCAATTAGGAGACACCTTTGCAATATTTGAAAGCTGCTTTCTACCAAGAGAGAAAGCCAGAAGTATAAAAGAAAATTGGCTACAATTCTTGAGATAAATTAATAAAAATAAATGGAATAATTAAAAGCATGAGCCAATTAGAACTGCTTAATGCCACAGCATCATTTTGAAGACCCAGTTACTTCCAGGACACTTCAAGAATTTGGCTCAAGGACCTCATTGTCAATAAAAGGAAAAATAGAGATGATAGAATTTTCTAGAACAACTAGGAAGATAATTCTCAGATGACACATTCACGTGTTCATTTTTCACAGTGTAGCCGCATTTACTGATATGTGAAAGAGTAAAAATAAAATTGCAGGAATCTGAATCTTTGGGTAAAAAATTGCCTTTTATCAAATTTGACAGTATGCCTTCAATATAGAAATGGTGGAGTAACTATTCAAAACAGACTATTCTCAATACAGTCATCAGGACAGTCAATAAGCCATTCCGTTGTTCCTTCTCTGCTCTTCCATCTCACACACACACAAAATCAAAATCAACCTTTCAGTATGGAAGAGCAAAAAAGAAATGTTTTAATTTGTTTCAGGATGCCCAATAGTTTCGGCAGGCTCTGGTTTCTTTCTCTCTGTGTGTGTCTCTGTGTTGGTTGTTTTTTTGTTTTTGTTTTTACAGTATTTTCAGATGGAGTTTTCAGGAGATTCCCTCAGGAGATCAATAGCTCATCATCTCTTTAATATGGTTTCCATTCCCTTGTGACTCAGATGTATTCTGTCTTACTTTCCACCCCTGCTCCCCCATTCCCAGTATAATTCCTTTTCAAACTCTAAGCCTTTTGGAAATAGCATGTTAACCATATTAATCCCAACTTTCTGATTAATTTGCCTACTTTAGAAAAATCCCTAATTGAACTTTAGAGGTGAAAACCACAAGTCAAAGGTCTCAGATTATTTAAAAATATTTTGTTTTTTATTTATTTTAAAACTTTATATAGCCTCCCATCCTTCCACTCTAGGCAGTGAATAGAAGTGTATGCCCATTCTATGCTATTATAATCCCTAGTTCCCAAAAGCAATTCATCTATTTTAATCCTAGTACTAATTCAAGATGCTCCACTTAGCATCTGCATTTAATGTACCTATTTTTCTGTATAGCTTACTTATTTGAAAGAACAAAGAATAAATTATATCAATTATTATCACCACAAGAATTCATATATCTTCTGTTATTGTTTCTAACATCAAATGCAAAGGATATTAATCAATACTCATGCTCAGTTTTGTAAGTATCATTTGGAAAAAAAATGATTTTGATTTATTATTACTTTATTTAAAAACTCAAGATAGTGAACATTCGTAATGGTATTTCTTCCTACTTTCCACGCCCCTCCCCAATCCTATGAGGGGGATTGGATTGAAAGAAAATGACTGGTCCAAAGTTACCCAGCCAGCTTTCATGCCTAAGGCAGAACTAGAGCTCACAGTCTGCTGGTTTCTAGCTTGGTGCCTTAACCACTACACCACACTGACTCTCAGTTTTGATAGATTTAATAAGTCTTTCTAAGTGCCCATTTTTCTGTTCTGTTCTGTTCTATTCTGTGTGTGCGTGTGTGTGATGATTTTCCTTTGCTTTTCTCTCATATTCCAAATTTGCTCCAGTAAATCTGCCAACCTCCTGGAACAGACCTGAGATTTACGCAGGTGATAGAATGAAACTAAATTATCAGTTCCATAGACAGATGCTATTCTATCCAACAAACAATATCATGGTATAAAATCCATAATATAGTTTGGAATCCAATCTCATTAATTATTCAATTCCACTTTAATTTAGACAGTTTCAGCTGTTGATAAGGTTTTTCTTAAATAACTTCTTTTATAAGAAGACCTCCAAGGTCCCTTCCAACTCTGTTATTATGTTATGTCAACACACTCTCTTAAAAACTGCATGTTTAAAGTTATGTACATTATTTCAATCTGATTTTTTTTCAAAAAACAAAAAACTAAGTCTCACTGTGCTTGCCTAAATATAGTTCCATGAACCTAACTGGGGGACAAAGCTATTTCTGGAAAGAACGATAGTACCATATTATATTTTTCATCTTTTGCAGGGAGATGGGCATTACTTGGTAGAATCTCATATGCAAATAAAATGGAATACTGGAAAAAATTTTGATACTTATTTTAGAATGATGGAAGTTTTAGTAGACTCCTCTAACCTATTTCTTTTAATGTGTTGAACTTTGTATTCAATTGCTGCAGTATAATAGAAGACTATAAAAACACACACATACACACACACAATGAATATTTGTCATTCTGGCTGAAGGTTATAGATAAGGGAATGCTGCTGTATAAAAAAGTATTGTGGCAATATATAAAATTTCATAGAACAAGATTGCATCTATTGAAACAAATAGATGAAGAAAGATCTTTGATAGAATTTATTTATATCTCTATTTTTCTTCACGGTCAGCAGAATTGTCTTTATTCTGAAAACTGGATATGTGATACCTGTTTTTTTTTTTGTTTTGTTTTTAAAGATGCTTTAAAATATATTTTATATTATTTCATGTTTTATCTTTGTTGGAGAAGCCATTACAGATTACTTGCTAGCAACATTAGCTTGTGAACAGAAGACCTATTGTTATTATTGCCTTGTAGGAATCTGCTGAGATTATCAATAGTAAATAGGAAAGGATGAAAGGTTAGAAGCAACATTAAACACTAACCTTATGTCACCTTCTTAAATAAGTTTTCTAAATAAAAGATGACAACAATAATTTATTACTTAAATATTCAGTTCATTAAACTATTTCTATACAAAAAATACTTCTACATTCAAAAATATGCTTGTGTTTGAGATATGAAAATGTAACAACTTTTATCCCAATGGTTTCTAAGATTATATTCATGAAGTTGTAAGGTATTTGGATATTTACCACAAGCCTTGGCGGCGCAGTGATTAGAACAGGGGTAGTCAACCTTTTTATACCTACCGCCCACTTTTGTATCTCTGTTAGTAGTAAAATTTTCTAACTGCCCACCGGTTCCACAGTATTATAAAGTGCATCGTCATCTGCGCATGCCTCTCGCACATCGTGGATTGGGTTTGGTGGGGGCACCGGCTACCAGCTCTGCTTATCTGTTACAGATGGGTGGTGTGGGTGAGATGCGCAAGCTATTCTGGAATGAGGATCTTTTGTTTGCGATCGCACTATAGCACCATTTAGTTTCACTTATGTAACATGAACTAAACTTATCCGCGGGTGATACAAATAGTATATTTTCAGAAATTTAAATTGTCACAAGGAATTTTATGAAAACCTAATGAAAATGTTTTTAAATAATGCTATGATTTTTTTAAAAAAGTCAATTAAATTAAAAAAAAGGAAAGTGCTTCAGTATCGGACAAAACCCCTACCGCCCACCATGAAAGCTTGAACACCCACTAGTGGGCAGTAGGGACCAGGTTGACTACCACTGGGTTAGAATGAAGTACTGCAGGCTACATCTCCTGACTGCTGACTGCCAACAGTTCGGCAGTTCCAATCTCACCAGGCTCAAGGTTGACCCAGCCTTCCATCCTTCCAAGGTTGGTAAAATGAGGACCTAGATTGTTGGGGGGGAAATGCTGACTTTGTAAACCACTTAGAGAGGGTTTTCAAGCACTGTGAAGCGGCCTATAAGTTTAAGTGCTATTGCTATTTGTTTATGTATCAAAATTTGAAACTGCCCATCTCCCTCAAAGAGGAATTCAGAGAAGTGTACAAGTAAAGTATCAAGACATAAAAACTATATTAAAATGTTTAAAAGATGCAAAAATAACTAAATTCCAACATTATGATGAATTAAAAGGTGGGGTAGGGCTTTTAAGGGACAAATCAACCTCACAGCTATGTTCTTCTTTTGAGTCCCAAGCAAAACAGCAGAGCCAAATCTTTAAACAATAAGATCTTGAACTATAATTGAATAATAATTGTTATCCATGCCTTAAAAATGTATTTGTTAAATTGTTTACATTATGCATAATACAAATTCTAGGATTTTCTAATAATATTCAAAAATAATAACAAATAATCCTATAAAAAGTAATAAATTGTTCACTCATCCATCAGCTCAGTTGTCCAATTACAAAGAAATACATGAACATGAATTTTAGACATGGTAGCTCTGCTTTCTTGAAATGTTCAAGATAAATTATTGTTATCTAAATTGTAAAAGACTTCTGTAGGCATAGAGAGAATACATACTATTTCCTTCTTCATTTATATGAATTTGAAATTTGATGTCCAAACCTCTGTGCAGAGTATTGACAAACTCTATCTAAAAATGATGGTACCCTGGCTGATATAACTTTGAATAATATAACACAAATGCAAAACTTTTCTTTTCATGTATTACTATATGGGTATTACATAAATAATACCATGGTTGAATAAGATGGCTGGTGCAAGCCACAAATCTGTCAGCTATTTTCAGTGGTATAAATGAAATATGAAATAGAAAGCCCGATAGTTGTATTAGAATGAATTTTCAAACATAACATACATCTTCTTTTAATGAACTGTGACTTCCAAGCAGTTTTATGCTTATAGGAAGAATATTAATTTTACTCAATTATAGCTGAACTAGAGGTCTAAATAACATAAAAATATTTCAGTTTCATAACTAACAGAAACATATTATGAAAAGCAAAATACAGTCATATGCCAAATAAAATTTAATGCATACCGGCAGGTCGGTGTGAGCCAATGGTAATATGAATAATAATCTCTTCTGTATTATTTATCGTATCTTCTTACCTCTGAATGTTAAACTATCCATTACCCAAAATGGTGGCTATTTAGATAAAATTATGAGATGGAAAAGTTTCTGTATTTCATGAAAGCACCAATAATTTAATCAGAAGTTGTTACTCTGCAAGTTAAAGACATTTGCTATTTGTGTTTGTTTTCTAACTTTAATAATGGGCTCTTCGTTGTATGAAATTATTTGCTGACTTGACACAGTAAACATAAATGAATGTCTAATTGTTGTCCAATATATTTTGAGTAATCAGCGATGACTACAGTATTCAAATCACAAGCAATTATAAAATATGCTTCTGGAAGATATCCACAAAACAAATACAGAATTACAGAGAGTTAATTGTTTTGGATTTATTAATTGACAAGGTACACAGAAAATGAATGCTAGAAGAAAAATAAAAGGACTGAAATATTTGTGTAGACTCAATTAGTGACATGCATTGGAGTAAAGTGTAAAAGTATTTATGCGCTGTAAGCAGTGGTGGGATTCAAGTAATTTAACAACCGGTTCTCTGCACCTAATGATTTCTTCCAACAACCAGTTTACCAAACTGCTCAGAAAGTTAACAACCGGTTCTCCCGAAGTGGTGCGAACTGGCTGAATCCCACCACTGGCTGTAAGTCATTGGAGCCATTTTGGATTGTGAGATACACATTGTGAGATTCTATATGGAATTTATATGCTGTATAAATGTATATATGATAGTCTCAGGTTTGTTCCAGTATTGTCTAAAATGTTCCTGTGTTTTACATAGGGCAAAATGCAACAGCAAAGAAAACAAGCACATCATGTTTAGGTGCTTAGTACTCAGTACTGTGTACTGTACTACGCAGTAACAAATTGGAGTGGAACTATTCTAGCTACTCCAGATAAATAGAGCTGTACTGGAAACATTTCAATATTTTATCATTTTTAAAATATTAATTATACTCATGTCGCTGATCAGTGGAATCTTGTAGACTGAAATAATCAGTCTCAATTTTTTTGACACCATCATACAGGGCTCTTCTCCAAATATCTAGTGTACGATATGACAAGGAAAATACTTTTCTTTCTGATGATACCTTGATTATTAAAATATGTTTCGTGAGTTTACCTTCTTTTATATTTTATTTATTACCCAAAACATTTTAGAGTGGTTCAGCTGGATAATATGATTTATGAATATTCTTTATCTATTTATTAATAGTGTTTGTATACATTTTACTCAACAATTCTATTTGTTTTTGTTACCAATATTCATTTATTGTGTTCAACATCATATTCAAATTTGTATTATATTTTTTTCCTACTGTCTCTTTACTGTAAAATGAAGAGTATTATACAAATAAATATAAAAGAATAAACAATTACTATACAAGGTGTTGGTAGAAAAATTGTCTTCAATGACCATAAATCAACCGAAATTAAATTCATATAAAACAATTCCATAGTTATTCATTAGCAAAAAAGAACCTGTTTAATACAATACAAACGTCTTTGGGAAGGTATTCTTTTCCATTGAAAGAGCATTCATAGTTTGTAATACTTTCTATTTTAGCATTGCTTTTGGAATTGGTGGTAGAAGTGAGCAATACATCTGTACAAATACACTTGATGTGCTAGTTGTGGCCATATGAGCCATAGTAGTGCAGTGGTTAGAGTGCAGTACTGCAGGCTTCTTCTGCTGACTGCCGGCTGCCGGCAATTTGGCAGATCGAATCTCACCAGGCTCAAGGTTGACTCAGCATTCCATCCTTCTGAGGTAGGTAAAATGAGGACCCAGATTTTGGGGGGCAATATGCTGACTCTGTAAACTGCTTAGAGAGGTCTGAAAAGCACTGTAAAGTGGTATACAAGTCTAAGTGCTAAGTGCTGCTATTCTTAACCATATGTTGGTGTACTTTATACACCAACACATTTTTTGCATTCTGTCTCTGGAAGAGTGCACGGAAGCTTAAACTGGTGCAAAAATCTAGACAAGATGGACAGCACACAAATCTAATAAACAAACAAATGCAGCAACACTACTAACTTATCAAAGGCATTCTGCTTCCATCACTCTTACACAGTACTGTTTAAGTTCTTTGCTTTCAAAACACAATTTACAGTCTTAGTTTCATACACAAGATCCTGCATGTTTAAACAATGACTACCTTGTATCAAGTATCCAAATATTTAGGATCTGCTATAGGTGGAGGTTCTTCTATAAGTGCCCAAATCTGCATCCTTCAGTCCTCTATTTCACTTCTACATTGAGGTTTGCACACTTTTTTGAGTTATGATTGGCATTTACAGGTACTTTCCTTTCAGAAAGAGCATTGAAGTGCATCATCTTCTTATTAATGTGTATCCGACCTTTATTATCGTTTACAAATAACTCAAGGCAGAAAACATATCCAGCCACTTAACCACTAGACCAAACTGACATTCTTTTCCCAGCTAATAGGACAATGAAATCCTGGTAAAGTAATTTTGAGAAATAAAACAAGATCTGCTTTTTTAAAAAGGTTTAACTACAATGTCTTTGCAGGATGTCTCTTTGTTTAGGTAGATTAAATCTGAGTAACAAGTGTTCCACCTGCTATTTTCTTTAATTACACTTTTCCAAATTGGCCATTCACCCTTCTACAATTTGGGTTATTTCAGATTCTTAATGAAATAAAAGTGAGTGTCCCAGAGCTCCAAAGTTATCTTTCTCAATACTAAGCTTTCCAGAGAGCTTAAGAGAAAGAATAGAATTTTTTTTTTATTGGCCAAGTGTGATTGGACACACAAGGAATTTGTCTTGGTGCATATGCTCTCAGTGTATATAAAAGAAAAGATACGTTCATCAAGGTACAACATTTACAACACAATTGATGATCAATATATCAATATAAATCATAAGGATTGCCAGCAACAAGTTATAGTCATACAGTCATAAGTGGAAAGAGATTGGCGATGGGAACTATGAAACGATTAATAGTAGTGCAGAGAATAGTAGTGCAGAGAAAGAGAGAGCAATTTAGTGCAAATGTTAGTGGCTCTTGCTAGAGAGATTCTTATATATCAGGCATAAATCCTCCTACTTTTATGGGTGGAACCATAGCCTCCTCCAGCTCCAAAACCAAAGTGAGGAACCCTGGCAATTCTGCATTGATCAGAAGGCCAAGACGTTTTTTTTTGGTCCGTACAAAATAAAAAATGAGGTTCAGTTCAAAGAAAGTGCCAATCCATAACCTGTACTGTACACTTTCTCAGCATATTTGCTTATTTTAAATTTCTTTCTTTCTATCTATCTATCTATCTATCTATCTATCTATCTATCTATCTATCTATCTATCTATCTATCTCTAGTATATAAAAGAATTTTATGAAGTTAACAATCCCAAAACATTTAGCCTCTTGAAGGCCAATACCGTAACTTTAAAAAGCAGGATATATATACAATCAACAAAAATGAATTAAATTATGTTGACACATTCCAATCTTCAAGGGTTCAGCAGAAATAGATTTGGATGTAAAATAATAATAAAAGATAGTCCAATATAGAAAGCAAATCTGTGATTCTGTGTAGCAGACATGCTATCCAGAAGACAAATTGTCTTTGTCACACTGGTTATTTATATATCGAGTGTTTAAGAAATAGTACATCTGCTGTTTCCAGAGAAGCCGCAACTCTGTCACTCTAAGTTGAATATCTCTAGATTTGAGTTCTCAAGAATGTGTGATTAATAGCATTTCCTTTTTATTTGGACAGAATTGCAGTTCGGTCATACCCACCCACATATCAAATAAACACCACCACCAGAAATGGTCAGAGGAACATTCAAATGTTTAAATGTAGATCCTCCTAAAGTCAACAGGAAATGCTTTTCCACTCATGAGGTGAATGAATGTGATAGTAGAATGAAATGTAGTAGTAGGGATATAGGAAACACAATCACTACTGTGCATACCTTGCTTCCCAAAGACCAATTCCTAGTCCAGAGACCATAAGTGTAAAAGCTATTTGTCAAAGGCAAAAACAAACTGCCCTGGTTAAACTACCTTTTCAATGGAAAGGCTAGAAAGGAGCATGGGAGTTTGTGATAATGGTATACTTCTCTCTGCTATAGTGTTTGGATAAGATTTAGAAGAGCACATATGGGAGAGAAAGAAGAATCAAGATGGAGTTCTTAATTCTAACTACAATGAGATAAACCAAAGCTAGGAAACTAGGAATATACTTCCAAGAAAAGCAGCTGAAGTCTCAGCAATGAGTGAATCAGCAACAGATCACCAAGAATCTCAGTAGCATAAGCATTCGGGAGCCAATCAAACATCTCAAGGGAAAGAATATCTCTGAACCAAAATGATACACATTATCACGGCACATTTAACTTTTTTTAAGGTGTCATAAAAAAGTCCTGTTACAGAAATATACCAATTTATACTAGTTTGTTTTTGTACCCTGTGAATAATATTAAAAAAAGCTGTTGCACTATTTGAACTATTTGCATGAAATAGTTTAAAATAAAACAAATGAAAAGGTAACCATTTAAAAAAGTAATTCTATACAATAAATGCTGTTTAAAATAATAGTTAATTAACCGTAATTTGTTATGCTCCAGTAGCTTATCTTAATTCATACCTTTCCTAAGGGATTCCTAATCTTTCCAACTTTAAGATGCATGGACTTTAGTTCCCATAATTCCCCAACTTCTGGACTACACCATAAACTACGGCTAAACTACACCATTTAATCCCTCAACACCAAAGTAAGAAAATTGTAACTTCTACTGGTTTTATAAACCATCTAATCACCAGACTGGAACTTCAATGATCAAGATTCTGTTTCTAGATAATTTACCTATTGTTGGTTTTATACTCTCACATTTCAGTTTCAATAAATGTTACAAGAAACATGTACTAGCTAAACTATATCTCTTTGAATTTATATCCATGGCCATTAAGAAACTGAACTGAAATAAAGGAGACTTTTGTCTTTTTAGTGCTTCATCACTTTTAAGTTCTGATTTAAATATTCTGGCAATCATTAATGGCTGATTAATACTGAACATATCAAGTAATTGTTATATTATGGAAATATATTTTTTGCAAGACAGATTTGCATCAACAAATACCTACAATTACTAATACAGTCACTGTTAAAGATTTCAATATTTATGTGGGGATTGCACTGCTTTTAAAATTGCTTTCCCTTCTCACATACTTGCTGTTTCAAAGAATCAAAACAAAATATGCCACTGGTATCTTCAATGGACTCAGAGAGTGATGACACTATATAATACAGACATGTCTTAGGACTGTGATAAAGCATTATGCAGGGCCTTGGGTAACGTGACAATGTTTTTATGAATTACATTACATACTTCTGGTCCCCCCCAAAAAAGTCCTTTGAAAATGTTTTTAACTCTGGCACCTTAAATCTGATAACGGATAACTCTTAGCATCATAAGGAGTCTGTGACTTTGGTAGCATGTTAACACTATGCAGCAAAAGTGAATGCCAAGCAACAGAAGGTACTTTAACATTAATCAATATAATGACTGTAGGAATCAAGGTTTTCCCTTTGCAGCTGGCAAATCTAGAAAGTTTATTAAATATGAATAACCATAATCTCTTATATTAGAAAAAATATTAAAAATACAGCACTTAATTAATTACCCCTTATCATGCATTATTTCCACATGATGACCCTTTTGTGCAGCATGTGCAAAAAAAACCCAACCCTATGCTTGGTGAAATTCATTAAAATAAGATTAAATAAAGCTTTTTTTTTTACTTCATCTCAACTGACCTGAGAGATTGCCTACCTGTTTTCAATCTATTTCTCATGGATTGATAAATATAATGGGCAGAATGGAAGATAACATAGTAAATGCTGAAACTGAGAGTAACCATGAGGGCAAGCCTTTGTTCAACAGAGATTTGTTGATACCTATTTTCTATCATTGTTGTGGGCACAGTTTGCTATTTTAGGATTATAAATGCTTGCTGGGCTTTGTAGGAAATTATATAGACTAAAATTTAGTTATTTTTATGATCTATTGTACCAAGGTGAGAACTTAATTGCTAGTGTGAGGTTCTTACTCCTCCTAGTGTCCACATTATAAATCAAGTCTCACAGCATCTTAAATTCCAGACAAATAGTTGGTACTGAATGAATAGTTATAAATGATCCAGATTTTCAAGTGCTTTGCTAAATTAGCAAAGCCAAATATTTACAGTTGCCTGGGCTGTATACACTTTGCAGGTTTTATAAATCCAGGAAGTCAGGGATTAAAAGTAAATGCCGAACTATTTTAACTTGATTCTGTTCTTCTGAGAAACCATTAATTTTGGATTTACACTGGTAACATCTCTTTGTGAAAAGAATACAATTTTATTTCATTTTCAATCTTTTTGAATGTCGGGATTCAGCTAATGAGGCTGCGAGAAAAACCAAAGGCGGTTAGAGAGAGAATTAACAGTGTTGTCGGTGTAAAGAAGCAAGAGGAAGAGGGAGAATGAAATTCAAAATTTAGGAGCTTGCATAATTCCTTAACATTAAGGTTGCATACAAGGACAGTGGGGATACTTGTCTGTGTAGGAGCTGAGACAGTAAGAGAGTTACTGGCATCACATTAACTTGCACTGAGATGTCTTCATGAAACATTGTAATGAGCTGCAATAACCAGTAGTATTTAGAACAGAAGCTCATTTATACTATAACCATTCACTCACTTGATCACTGCTGTTGCTTCCAAATTACTACACAATAGGTGCTTCTGTTTTTATGCACACAAAGGCTCTTACTTTGTATTTAATTCCCAGACCCTAAATTCGATGAACAGAAAAGGTTTTATTAACCAAAGACATGATAGTGTTCAAGTTATTGGGATATCTGAGTAATAAAAGTTTAAAATAGTTATTTACAGGAGCACTTCATTTTTCCAAATAATAAGGTATATTATGCATTCAATAAATGGTTTTTCCCCCTACAATATTCTTTATTCCTTCTTTTGATCTATTGCTTCAAAAGGCACAAGAAATGAGTTTTATTTTATGAAAAGCAAATATTGCTTATAGCAGAATAAACATGCAATAATTCATTGTCTATAAAATATTAAAAAGTTGAAAACCAGACTATAGGTACAATCGAGAACCTTCATATGATTAGCATGGCCTTCCTTATGAACAATAGATAACCATTCATGCTCTCAGATAATGAAAGCCAAGATAAACTTGCAAGACATCCTAACTGCAGATACACTGAAGAATAATATAGAAAAGTTGTGCATTGGACTGAACAAAACTAATATTCCATTGAGCTAAAACTGAATTTTTGGTAATTTAAACAATGTATCACAAAAACAGGTTGCAATACTCTGTTCCGGTATACTTAGGTAATTACTCTTGGCTCTTGACTGCAGTAAAAATAGAAAATGAAATTGAGTGGGTGGAACAGGAAAATACTTCTGTAGGATCACTGGTCCACAAAACGATGGGTGTTTTGAAGTTAGTGCTTCTCTCTTAACATTGGAAAGGATGTATTTATATCCCTCAAAAATTAAAATGTAAGGTCTGACTGCAGACTTACTAGATGTTGTTAGAGTGAAATATTCTTCTACCAGCAATTGTGAAAATGGTTTGTTACCTTTCTTGTCCTGTGGACACTTTACACTAGATTCATCAATAAACCAGGAGATTTTGGTTTAATCTAGCAAGATGTTTCTGGGAAATTCTATATGTAACTCCTAAATCAACAATAATCCATAGTTTATAAATTTTGAATTGCTGATAGAATCAATTCTGGATTGGTTCAATGCTATGGCTAGATGTCGTGTCTGAATAATCCTGCAAATATCAAATTATATTATGGTTTAAATTTATGTGACTATGTGGCCAGGATTTGGTAATGTTTAGTAGTAGTTTCCTGCTAGGCTTCCTTAAACAGAAAATACAGGTGTGTAAGGTCTGGGGATGAGGGACGCGATGGCTCAGGGGCTAAGATGTTGAGCTTGTCGATCGAAAGGTCAGTGGTTCGAATCCCTAGTGCCACGTAACGGGGTGAGCTCCCATTACTTGTCCCAGCTTCTGCCAACCTAACAGTTTGAAAGCACATAAAAAATGTAAGTAGAAAAATAGGGACCACCTTTGGTGGGAAGGTAACAGCATTCTGTTCGTCTTTGGCGTTTAATCATGCTGGCCACATGACCGAGATGTCTTTGGACAGTGCTGGCTCTTTGGCTTTGAAACGGAGATGAGCACCACCCCCTAGAGTTGGGAATGACTAGCACTTATGTGTGAGGGGAACCTTTGCCTTTAACTTTTTAAGGTCTGGGGCTGCTGAGGCAGGAACCAGCAGTTCTCGGTCTAGAGACTGACATGTTATAAACATGTTTCAGTCACCTAGGCCACTAAATGACTGTCAACTAATTAGCAGTTAGTTTGGAAAGACTGGAAGAAGAAACACACAGTTTACCCTTAAGAATACAGAAAATCTCTGAGGTCTCTGCTTTGTGGTTAGCAATCATCTGTTATCTCTAAGGTTTAATTCTAATTTAGCTGAACTGGGTCTGTGAGTTTTCTGTCAAGATAAGAACTGAACTAAGGATTTAGTGTCTGGATATTGATAAATTTTTTTGCCAAGCTTGAACGTAAAGAGGTTCAGGTAATGTCTCTAACTACACAATGGAGGATTTCAGATCCCTCCCTAAACTGAGCTTTTCATGAATTGCCTGAAATTCAGCACCGTTCTTCAAAACTTGTTATTGCAGATTTTTATTTACTTCAATATATCTGAGCAGCTGAGCTGCTACATATAAATTGATGAAATCTCAGCATACTGTAGGAAGTTAGCACCCACCCCTCTCCTAGGAAAATGAAATATTCTAGGAAATATTAAAAAGGCAGAATATTGTATTTTCCCTAACGGAGAAACATGTTTTTAAAGACAAACTCAGAGTCTCAGCTCCCTGCCCTCCCTCCGCCCCGGCAGATATTTTAGTGCCAACTATCTACAAGACAAAGGCTGGGCCAGTTTTGCTACAAAACAAAAGGCATGGCCCTCAGGACACGATAGGATTAGCCCTCACTCAAGATCCAAACCCGGACAAAGCCGTTAAGCCATAATAAGAATTGCCCAAAGCCGCTTCATTACATCATCACCCAGCAAGATTCAACCATGCCCGGGACTCAAGACAACCTACAAAGTTACCCTTGCATGGCCCCATGGAGGTCTGACAACCAATCAGAATACATTTCTTACACAGGAACAGGAAGCTCCAAGTCGGGCCCAAGAGAGAGTATAAATCTGTCTCCCTCTCTCACCCATGTGCTCTTTTTGCCCAGGACCTCAAACCATGTGGTTTGGCTGTCCACCATTAAATTATCTTTCCAAGCAGTCTCCATGTTTCCAGTGTCTTTCTTCCCACTTGGAACTGAACCCAGATGGACATTTCTTCCAACAATACAAAAAAGGACTTTCTAAACCAATGGATACACTGAGCAATGAAATGTAAATTCACTCAATAAAACCTGGCAGACAGTTTTGGATTGTATTTATATGTTAGTTCATGGAGGAGACATTATTTTCTGCCCAATTCAAGAATTGCCCTGTAGACTTTGTCACAGAGATGTAACAGAAGATCTTTTTGTGCTCTATATTTTTCTAAATGCAAGGAATCTAGTTTGTTATAAGTTACCCCTTGTGAACAAAAATTCAGGTCAATGTAGAACTGATAACAAAGTGATAAATTATCACCCAATAACACAGTCCTGAACATAAATCTCTCTATACCACTTATTACAAGAGAATGTTGAACTGTAGAAAAGAGCAAAAAATATGCTCTCCTAAGCAATAGCTGGAAGATCTTTACTTTGGGACATATTTTATTCATAGGAAAAATTATATCCCAAAGTAAAGGAATCAGATGTCAGGTGCTGTTGAGATTCAGAGATAAATTAATCATAAAAACAACTTGCAAGAGCCCATATAAAAGGGCTATGATGCATACATGGAAGAGTACAAACACTGTTTCTATTTTATGTAATGTAAAAACAGCTGAACTACTCCTACATTATCCTTTTCTTTTTTTTTTTGGTTTAGGACCATATACATGTACCCTATATCAATAACACTAAAAGCATGAGGCCAGTTTCTACCAACAGCACTCCCTCATCCACTCCAAATAAAGTGTCCATGGTAAACCTTGTTAATTTTCCACTTATGAAATTAAGTACTATTTTAAATGATAAAAGACTTTCAAGAAATGTATCTGAGAAAAAATATTGCATGCATGAATCACGAGATGTTAAGAGAAAATCGGAGAGAGTTGAAATGCAGGCAATGTGGTAATGGCAGAAAATGTAAGAACTTTAATAAAAGTTGACTGGATGGAATAAGTGATACTATATCAGACAAGACAAAAGCATTATTTCTTATGTTGTTACAAATTAGATTCAAATAGTCTTGTGCTGATCATTATATGTTTTCAGTGCTAGAAAGGAGTGAGGTTTGCACTGAACATGTTAGCATTGATTATGTTTACCTGATGAAGTAACAACACACCTGCAAGCAAACAGCCAAGCTCAGAGAGCACCAAGACTCTACAGGTTTTCTCTTAAATTAGTATTCATTTCTGCCAATTTGCCACAATGTAGGTATTCTGTATGATTGGTAGGTGGCAGTCATTTATCCCCTAAATTAAAATAATATTTGCTCAGCCTGAAACTACTGCCTGTTGCACTGCAGTACAATTTCTCAAGAAAGTAGTTGATGAAAAATGATTTATCTCATAACCCAGGGGTGAAATGCTCCTGGTTTGCACCGGCTCCCCCGATTAGGTAGCGATGGCAGCTGCTGGTTCGGAGGACCGGTAGCAAAAATCCCTGGCCCTGCCCCCCTGCCTCTGCTGAGCCGCACCATTAGCAGAGGGTTTTTTTTTTAGTTTTAAAAGTTTTTCTTCAGCCGAAACATGCCTTTAAAAGTAAAAAAAAAAACCTCTGATGATCGCGGGGCTGAGCAGAGATCAAAACCCTTTAAAAGTTTTTTTTAAAAAACCCTCTTCAGCCGAAGTGGGGGGGAGAAAAAAACCCCAGAATTTAAAAGCCTCCACTGGCGATCCCAGAGGAGTTTCCTGATCCTCACAGGCTTTTAAACTCACTTTTTAACAGCCCCCACTTACAAGAGCCCCCACCCATGCCCAGCCAATTCCCCCTCCTCACTTACCTATAATTACTGCTCCTTTCCGGCTGCAACTGCATGCTTTCTTCAGCTACTGAAGAAAAAAAAAGCTTGCTTTGACTTCCCTCTTTGCTGGCTGAGGAACTCTGGGATTTGAAGTCCACAATAAAATAAAATAAAATAAAATAATAAAATAAAATATTTGTGCAGCTTTCTGAGATTTGGTGTGTTTCTGTAGTGTTTCACTCTAACTACACAAACACACAAAATCTCAGAAAGCTGTATGTGGCATTTTGTGTGTGTGAGTTGTGTGTGTGTAAAGTGTGAAAGTTGGTTTTTGAGCTTTTTGTGGCTGTGTGAAGTGTGAAGTGCGGCTGCTTTTACATTGTGTGAGTCAGTTGTGTGTGTGTAAAGTGTGAAAGTTGGTTTTTGATACCTCTTATTGTTTTTTATACTTTGTTTATTATTTTTATTATTTATTGTTATTGGCCATGCCCACCCAGTCATCTGATCACCAAGCCACGCCCACCAATTAAGCCACGCCTACAGAACCGGTAGGGAAAATTTTAAATTTCACCCCTGAATAACCATAATATTTTGCTTTAGTAAGATCCTTTCTTTTTAGCCTGTTGCTAAGAAAGTCCCAAATTGCTCAGATTTAGAATAAGTCTTATAGTATTAAAACCCTCTTTTGAATATTTACTATTTAATTCTTCCCCTCAACACTATGGAATGAGTTCCCTTTAAATAGGTAAAAATGAGAAGAAAGAGAAATATGACTCTGTCCCCTGCCCAAAGTATAGTATTTATTAAAATACATCAACTAATTAAAAGTGGTCCACACAAGAGCATGTAATATTAACTTTAGCTCAGTACCTCACAAAGTAAAACTATTATATTGTGCAATATATGCATTTAAAAACATACACTTTTAAATGAACAATGCTTTTTTGTATGCTTTTGTTCTATGGGACAGTACATTATGTTTGATTATAAAAATGTAAACCATAATTTGAAAGTACAACAAATGGTAAATCCCGCCTTTATGCATGTACTACTATGGCTGCAATAAGAGGGAAAGGGAGAGAAAGGGAGAGGGAGGGAGGGAGGGAGAGAGAGAATCTCCTATGTTCTGATGGTTCCATTTACAAGCTGAATTCTGTTCAAAGCCAAGAAAAGAATGCATTTTGCTGACACTGATTTATTTAACTATTCTGCTTTCCATTGCTCTGCTATTTTGTTCCTAATGAAATAGAAATGGTTACACCAACTTTTATCTTAATCTTTAGGATGAAGATTAAGAATTAATTAAAGATACAATTATTTGCCTTGAAGATGGTTGGTGATACAAAGATTAGTCCTTTGGTTATATCCCCTATTCTGTAGAATATGTGGTCAGCTAAGCTTGGATAAATATCTCATTATAGCTCTTTAAGAAACCTCTGAAGATTTCACCATTTTTTTTTATATCTCATATGTAACTATTTACAATGCTAGATATTCAACATTATCTGTTATTGGCATTGTTACTAGCATTTATTGATTTTTAGATATTCAGGTTTTATGATTATAAAACCCATATTGAGAAGGCTGTTCTGTTAAATGTCTATGGAGATTGCCAGGCATCTACGTCATGGTTGTCCCAAAGGTGTTTTTTTTTCTTCAAAAGGTAACTGGACTTTATTTGCTTTTCCTTGAAGCTGTTTCACTTCTCATCCAAGAAGCTTCTTCAGTTCTGACTGAATGATGGAGGATGGAAGGATTTACATTCCTTGCAGTCATCTGCAGTCATTAGCATTATTTCTGAGAATCATTGAGGCCTGTACTGTTAAAGGTGGCCTAAAATAGTTTTGAATACACAAATTCTAAATTAGGAACACAACAATACATCTCCAGCACAAAGCCTGAATCCAGTAGCTAGAAAATTAGATGAGGACTGTATTCTGTAATATTTTGTTCAGGGATAGATGATTCATCGGGCATTTTTCACCTTATTGAGGATCAGTTCCATAACATAGTTTAACTGTTTATGTGGCAGTTATTTTTCATACAAGATTTTATGATTTTAAACTTTATTTAATTTTAAATTACCCTTGCTTGTTGGATTTAATTTATTCCTGTTCTATTGCTTCTAGAAAAGCTTCAGTAAATCATTAATGCAGCAAACAGCGAACATAATTTGAGCAGAAGGAGGTAAGAAAATAAGAGGAATAGGTGAGAGAAGAAATGGTGTCATATTCAAGTACAATTATTATGAAAATTGTATGTGAAAAAATGAAGAAAAAAAATGAAGCAATGTTTCATATACTGCAGCTCAACAGAGATTTTCCCATCCACTTTACATACAACATATATTAACCTCACATTTACTACATGTCAGCAATTAACTTTTCAAATAATAAAAATGAAACAATAGCAATCATCATTATCTGTATTAAAATAATGAGCTCATGTGGACACCAGCAAAGAAGACTTCTAACGTGCCTTCCAGCTCTGAGTCTATGATTCTAGGTGAGCCAAATAATTGCAAATGAATAAGGATTCTTTAGTACCTCACTGCCATAGATTAAGAATTAAAATCCATTCTGGATAATCATCACTGTCAGTTCAGTCTGACCTATCCTAAAAATTCATCTACTTGCATTTTATTTGCTTGATTTTTTTATATGGCCACCTATCTCAAAAAAGCGGTAGTTGAAAACAATAATTTATAATAGCCATAACTTAAGGTTACAAACATTACACAACTCATTAAAAAGAGAAAATAGCAGAACCTAATTATTTGACCCAAATACCTTGGGGAACAGCAAGGTCTTTAATTCCTTACAAAAGGCCAAAAGGAACAGGATATTCTGGATCTCTACAACAATACGAGCTAAAGCTGACTTCAATTTCTTTTATCACTCTCTGATACACAACTGGATGATTTTGCTCTAACAACTGGCAGAGATGATATCAATTCTGAAACCCACCTCTATATTCCACATATCAACCAGAGTGCTCACAATATTTCTGACAGACAACATGGAAAACTATCCACAGGCATTCAGAACACCCTCCAGATCCATCAAAGAATGAAAATTTTCACTAGTCCTTCATTACAAAAACCCAGTGTCTTTTCAACATTAAACTCCTTTCTGAGAAATGTTCACACACTCAGATATTTTAAGAAATACAAAAAATGACACACAACTTTCCCTTATTTATGTTATAGAACAAGAATAGAATAGAGCTGAAAGGGACCTTGGAGGTCTATTAGTCCAGTCCCTGTCTCACGCAGGAAACTCTATACCATTTCAGACAAGTAAATGTTCAGTCTTTTCTTAAAAACATTCCGTGATGGAATACCCACAACTTCTGGAGGCAAGCTGTTTCACTGGTTAATTGATCTCATTGTTAGGAAGCTTCTTCTTAATTCCAAGTTGCTTCTCTTTCTGATTAGTTTCCATCCATTGTTTCTTGTCCTGCCCTGTAGTCAGTGGTGGGTTGCTACCGGTTCACCCCAGATTGGGTGAACCGGTAGTGGCGGGAGGCTCCGCCCATCCACCAGGACATCTCTGTGCATGCACAGAAGCATTTTGCGCCTCCATGAGCACGCACATGCGTCCCCGAGCAAACCAGTAGCAACCAAAATTGAAATCCACTACTGCCTCTAGTGCTTTGGAAAATAAGTTGACCCCCTCAAATACTGGAATACTGCTATCATGTTACCCATAGTCCTTCTTTTCTCTAGACTCGCCAAAACCAAATCCTTCAACTGTTCTTCATATATTTTAGTCTCCAGGCCTTTAATCATCTTAGTTGTTCTTCTCTGCACTTTTTCTAAAGTCTCAACATCTTTTTTTGTAGTGTGGTGACCAAAACTGACTGCAGTATTCCAGGTGTGGTCTTAGTAAGATTTTATAAATTGTATTAATACTTCATGTGATTTTGAATCTATGCTTCTGTTTTTACCCCCAAGGATTGGTTTTAAATTTATTTTTAAACAAACAACAAATATTTTGATCTGAGAATTATATAACAATGTCTAAAGTATGGAATTCATATACAATCCCATGAAACATAATAAAAATGGGAACGATAAATATGCAATAAATCAGCACGTATTTTTTTTATACTTTAATTCTGTAAATGAAATGGTCTCTTGAGCTTGCCCTTGTACAGATGCAGAAAATAATTTATCACTTTGGGTGATAACAGGAAAGTGTTAACATTCCCTTTGGCTAAAAAAATATATAATAATTTAAACTGATGCTGAGATTGCAATATGCTTGCCCTAGGTATTAAGTGTGTATAATTTTCTTCACCACAGGATATCATTCATCAGATTGGTACTCAGAAGGTTAAAAAAAACTGCTGACACTCTAGAATTGGTTTGGTGGTATGAAGAGATTTTGGGAGTATAAAATCTTTTAAAAGATCTGGTTTTAGAAACAAACGACTCCGAAAATTTAAATGGTGAAGAATAATGGTTTTTAAAAACAAAGAATTTGTTCCATTTTTGAAAGATCAAAGCATTACAAACTCTATGTCGCTCTGTAAAGTACCTGTGAAAAAGGTATTATTTTTCAGCTTACTTTGCAAGACTTGTGCCTTTTTTTTAAAGTTCTTGAAACTGAAGGCTGCCAGATTTCACTTACTGTTAAAAGGTGATGAGGTTGTGTCCATTTTGTTTAGTTTATATCCCATGTAACAATCTGCAAATCCTTGTAGATTACCAGTTGCTGGAGGTGCTGGAAAGCTGGTAGATCAATGTTTGGAAAATTAGAGATCCCCTTTATGTGGTTTTCAAAGTTCCCCCAAAATCATCTTGGTAAATTTGTTAGCAAGCCACCAATTAACAACCTACCGTATTTTTCGGAGTATAAGACGCTCCGTACTATAAGACGCACCTACCTTTTTTGGTGAGGAAAACAAGAAAAAGAAATCTGCCTCTGCCTCCCAGCAATTTTGCCTCGTTTCAGTAAACAGCCTGCTTTGCTTTCATTTTCGTTTTCAGCATAGCATGATTAGCCCAAGAAAAAAAAAACCTGCTCCCAGCAATTTACCTTCTTGCAGCAAGCAGCAGAGGCCCTCGCAAGAATTGGCAATGGCAATCCCTGAAGCCTGAAACAGCTGAGAGTCGGGAGGCCGATCCAAGGGACAAACAACTTGTGCTAATTAGGCTGTGCTGAAGCTGAAATGGGCTGTTTCTTCTTGCTGCTTGCTGCAAGGAGGTAAATTGCTGGGAGGCAGAGACCAAAGGGTGGAGGCCAGTGGGTGGGTGGAGTTACATTCAGTGTATAAGACACACCCAAAATTTCACCCCCTTTTAGGGGGGAAAAAGGTGTGTCTTATACTCTGAAAAATACGGTTTTTTCTTTTATACTAAGTAAATAATAACTATGTTATATGTCTGAGCAATTATGTTCTCTTTAAAAAAACAAAAACATTTCTCTACAAAACAAATAAAAATTCTATGCTTGTATTTTATCTTCATACTTTTGTGGCTCTTAACATGGAAGATGCACACAGACAATCTTTCAGATGATTTCCAAGTTTTCTATTCATACACAGATATAATCCAGAGTTTTAAGTATCATTTTTGGGCCTAAATAATTTGAATAAGTTCACCACATGAACATAATGAATACCACATGAACATAATGAACGATGCATAAAAGGAAGAGAAACAACAGGACAGTTATCAAATAAGCATACCCTCTCTAAGAACTCCATTTCCAACAGTGATGGAAGCTTTGTAGAAACTCTTTAATTCCATTCCTCATAAAAATCTTTTTTTAACTTTTTTGTCATTTTAGTTTACAAGCTAAATAATTTTAATGCTGCTTTGTTTATATCTACTTAAGATAGTTCTCAAATTACGATGGTAATTGGGACCAGAATTTTCATCAATACATCATGTAGCTATAAAGCACAGTATCACATGACTGCATTGCTTAGTGATGGCAATCCTGGCAGTTTCTGTTGCCTGAAGCTCCACCCACAACCAGTCAACCCAGTGCCACAGCCAAAATCCAGGCCACCCTGCACTCCGCAGGCCCTGCTGCAGCTAGGTGTCCTTTACTATCTTCTTCCTACTTCTGACGAAGCATACCTGGTCTGGTCCTATGTAAGGCAGCTGTTCACAGTGCTAGGCCTTATTCTCAATTGTTCTCAATTCTCAACTTGTACCATTCTCCAAATAATACGTATCATTCTCATGATGCTTCAGAAGGCTTCTGAGTTATCTGAAACAGGACCCATCATACTCCATATCACCCATGCCATTCTCACTATGCTCCAGGGAAGGCCCTGGAAGCTTCCTTGAAGGCCTTTTGAAGCAATATAAGAATGGTGCATGAGTTCTGGAGATTGGTGGGCACAGACTACTCACAATATTTTAGAAGGCATTAGATACTTTAGGCGCAGCACCTCTACCACAAAGAAGTTCCATTGTACACAGTGGCCAAAAAGGAAAGCGGGAGAGGGAGAGATAAATGGGGTTGGGGGAGTTGAAGCACCCCTTCAGTCATAATCTGGCTGAATTCTGATTATCTGAATGCAGGGGCTGCTGCAACAACCATAAATTGGGGATTGGCCATATGTATCGTTCAACTTCAAACAATGACTGAATGAATGGTCATTAAGTAAGGACTATCTGTTTAAACCTTTATATATTATTAATTTTTTTTTATGCATTTATTTTATTTATTTATTTACCAAATTCAGAAACAACCCACTTCCTCATACTTTAGTATAACTAACTTAAAGGTACAGTGCTACAAAGGAACAGGGTCTACACTTTCCATACAAATAATTAAATAAATATATTTTAAAAACATATATATTTAAAAAATATCATTTTTAAAAAATTCTGGCAATGCTAAGCCAACTCATTCCAATGAGTAATCCATAAAATGTTTGAGAAAGCGAGGCGTGGCCAGCGTTGCGACGAAACGGGTATGAACCCCAAGAGCTCCGGGGCGAGTGCCGATAATCCCCTCGAAATGGGGGTCTGCTTCGGACCATAGCTGCCCTGCAGGGGCAGCGAAGAATAAGGGAGCCACTGGAGCGGACAGGGAAGTTGCAAATTCCCCGTAGCTCCGGCTTTTTTCCCTCGACCCAGCGAGGAGGACCGCAGCCATCACCAGCTGCTTGAAGTCGGGATGGCCACAAGAATGGGCAGGAGGATAAAGCACAAAAATTGAATAAGATATTGAAGCCGGGTGAGTCAATACCAACTCACGAAGAGGCACTTAAGGCAATTTTACCAATAAGCATTTAAAGAAAAACTGAGAAATGGCAGCTAATTTAAACAGGAAATGAAAATGGAAGGAAATAATTAAAGATACCTAAAACCTGACAAAAAGTGGCTTGGAATCTATTTCTAGAGTCCTAATTGAATAGAAAAAAACAGAGAAAATATCATTTCCATTTAAAATTGACTTTGAAGAATTTTGGAAGCTTTTATTGATTATTTAAAAATTTATAACCAAGAAGGAAAAAGAGTGGAACTAACTAGGACTTTAAAAATTGACTTTGAGTTTTTCCCAGCTTCTCTACTCTTCATAAATTTGGATTTAAAGAATTATAATGTAACTATTTACAGGATTGAAAAGAGGCAACAAATTGAAACAAAGGAAAGGTTCCAAAATGGATACTTTGTTAATTGTGGATTGTAACTGCAGACTAAAGACTGACACCTAAAGGCAGAAGAAGAAATACAGGAGGGGAATGTCTTTGCGATTTCAGGACACTCTGAAGGAACACTTTTGCAATTAGATGGCTGACCTTTAAGACTCATAATATCAAAGAATAAAGTTGAAGCAAGAACTGCTTGCAGCAATGATAAAGAAGAATATAAAAAGCATGTTATAATAATGTAAAATTAAAATTTGTATTAAAGATTAGAGGATTATAAAAATGTTGAGGAAAGGAGAAACGGGACAAACAAGGAATTTAATAAGTTAAGAAAATATGCAGATTTTAAGCACATCCAGTGAAATTGAAATACTTTGAGATAAAACTTCCAATAGAATATTTGAATATGAATATGGAACTATGTGAGAAATGGGATGTTTGTTCCTTTTTATTTTGCTCTTTTTATTCAGTTTATTATTTTAATATTTTTTACGTAGAATGGCATTTTGAAATAAATAAGTGATGGGAAACCTTTTAATCAAGGTGAAATTTAAGACAGGAGAGATTTTTATAGATATTACCTTGTTTTTATTTCTTTTTGTTACTGGTCTTTGACAATATTAGGGATAAAATATGGTGTTTTTTGTTTAACGAAGAAGGGAGGGGCAAGAAAGGGGACAAAAACGTGGGAACTAGATTTGATTAAATGCTATTCAGGATAAAGGGGTGGAATAGAGAATTTGATAGAAATGGGCAATAATAAAATTTGAAGGGGGAAGGGGAAATATTGGATAAACAATACAATGAGGTGAAATTTGAAATATGTTTAATAATGTACCTGACTGATATCTTGTTCAACAAAGATCTGTATGTGGTTTATTTTTTCAAAAAAAAAAAACTTTTTAAAAAAAATGTTTGAGAAAGTGTTCTATTTTCAGAACAGCAATGACAGAGGTGAGGCAGTATAACGATTAACAGCTCTTGATTTGACTAACAGTAACATCTAACCATGACTTGCTCTTTACTCTAACAGCTGGAGAGCGAGCAATTTCCTCAGCGCTGACAGATCTTTTATAGTGTAGCTGTCAGTGTCTTGGCCAATCGGCGTGTTCCGATGTCCCACCAGTTAGTTGCCCTGCCAGCCGACCAATCAGCTGTGCATCGTTGTCACATGGTTGCCAGCTGTCCATAACAGAAAGAACAACAAATTTGTCATGTCAGACTTTGAACTTAATTAAACAATCTCAGTACAATTCTTATATTCTGTCCCTTTTGGATGGAGGGGAGTGGATCCGTTACGTGCTCTTAATTCAAACATTTTTTTTTCATTACTATATCTTCAAACCCCCACCATTAAATGGATTTAACATAGGACAATTGTCCATTGTAGAGAACAATTCGAACAAATGTTCTTCAGACACATTACATAGGTTTGAAGGTATATTTATAGATGTAAATAGCAATAGCACTTAGACTTAAATACCATTTCATAGTGCTTTACAGTCCTCTCTAAACTGGTTACAGAGTCAGTATATTGTTAGTATATTGCCCCATGATAATCTGGGTATTCATTTTACTGGCCTCAGAAGGATGGAAAGCTGAGTCAACCTTGAGCCGGTCAGAATTGAACTGTTGGCAGTTGACAAAATTAGCTACATTCTAACCATTGCGCCACCATGGCTCAATGGACAATTTTTAAGAGGATACAATTTTAATGTATTTTCAACTGAACCTTTTAGAAATCTCAGTTGAGCTTGTTGATTCATTGATTCATTGATGTCCTAATCAAATCCATCTACCTTGCTGAAAACTGTTCTCTGCCTTTACACCTACATCTGGTTTAAGCAGTGCAGTAAGCACTGCCTGAAATAACAACAACATCCTCTCTTTATAATTATCTTTAATATCTGAGTAGGCCAAACATTTTTTTGAAGAATTCACTAGGTATTCTTTTTAATTAACATTGTTAATGTAATTTATCTGTATTATTTTGTGGATTTTAAATGGCTAATGCTTGAATTACATCCCGTCTCAATCCATAAAAACAACTTGCTTTTTGTTTCCCTAGCTCTTAAAAATATTTTACACAGTTAATACAATTATTTCTGGTTAATATCCCTCTCAGCCAAATCATCCTTCAGACAGAATTTTAGAGTAACGTTTCACTGGACAAGTTATCACCAGTGGTAGGTTGTCCCCAGTTCAAACAGGTTCACAAAAACCGGTATTAAAGCCAGTGGGAGGCTCTGCCCATCGACCCGGACATCATCATCAATAATCTGTGCATGTGCAGAAACGTGCATGCGTGCATGCTCCTGTTGCAAACCGGTAGTAAAAGTAAGTAGAACCCACCCCTGGTTATCACTATCCTGTGTAAAAAAAACTAATGACATCAACTGATGAACAATGGTTATCAGCAGCCGATTATTTTTTCTTACTCATGAATAATTAGTTTGCTGTTTACTGACCAATTTGCCTAGTGCTATGCATACTTCACTGGAGCTAGCACAATGGTTTGTAAAAGTGAAAGAATAAAAATGCCAACAGTTTTACAGTCTGTTACATATCCTTTTGTGAGTAATTGCACCATGATTTGTTTCTTCCATATTGTAATTACAGGCTTTATTTTTGTCTCTGTAGTGGTGACAGATGTAACACATCCAATGTGTTTTAGCTGCTGCAGTTAGGCATTTCTTGGTAGGAGACAAACCAATCTGTCAGACTATCTGATGAAATATTCATCAGATAAAATAATATATTTGTGGTTTTTTAAAACTTTCTAAAGCAGTAATTTCAAATACAAAGTCATTTTCAACTAAGAATGGGTCAAAGGAAGGGGACAATTTTGTAAATATTTTTACTGACATCAAAACAAATCCTCCCTCTTCAATAGGTTTAGCTCATAGCGTCATGTCTAGAAGTGGTGTGGATCCAGGAGTGTGACTTTCTTGTGACATTGTTTTGATAATGGACTTTGAAATATAGCTGTTCACCCACATATTTTAAGCAATAGCTAAGTTATGTCTCTTCTTCCTCTAAAACTAGATTGAATTATAAAATGCTTTTATGATGTTAAAGACAGTGGGGTCGGTTTTATTACATCTGCAATTTTTATGCTGGCTAGAGATGCCCTTTTCTTCTGCTGTTATTCTAATCTTCCATGAGTTACTCGTCTTTCGAGCTTTTACGACTGCGAGGTTCCCCCGCCTTGCAGGAATGGCCCTCTACACTATCGAGGGCCTACCTTAATGAAGGGTCTTGGGACCCAGAGAGGTGGCATGCATCGAAGAAGAATCTCTGGGGGGGGTTTAATAGGTTTTTAAAAAAGGGGTTTTTAAGGGGGGGAGGGTAGTGACGGGTAGGGGGAGAAACCTGTCGGGGAGGGTATGTCCAGTCCCAGTGCGTGCTCACGGCATTACTCTATCTGGTCCGAAGACAGGGGGGAGGGGGGTGTTCAGAGCGTAGAGTGTCACTCCATCTGTACGGTAAGTGGGAGAGGCAGATATGGCGGAGGCAAGGGGCCGCATCGTTCTCTGGGAGCACGTGTTCGATGTTTAATAGTGATCACGTGCTCCGGCCCCTCAGTCCTTACCCCGGATGGCCAGGACCCTCAGAGCTTGGGTCTTTGGCTGATGCTGTGCAATGCCCAGTCCATGGTTAATAAGGCTCCCCTGGTTTGTGACCTTATTCAGAGGGAGTCCACGGACTTTACGGGCATTACGGAGACCTGGTTGGGCACAGAGGGGGGTGTACCCCTGGTTGAACTGTGCCCTCCGGGTTTCCGTGCATTCCATCAGCCGAGGGTGGAGGGGTGGTGGTTGTGATTAAAGAAAGCCTAGAGCCGAGGGAGTCCACTGTGCCTCAGATAGCTGGTTGTGAATCCCTCCTTGTGAAGTGGGGCCATAGGAATCAGATGGGTTTGTTGATCGCGTACCTGGCTCCTTGCTGCATGACTACAGCCCTACCTGAGCTGCTGGAGGTGCTTGCCGGGGTGGCGGTTGAGATCCCCAGACTTTTGGTCATGGGGGATTTCAACTTGCCATCGGCCGGCTTGTCATCAATGGTGGTCCAGGAGTTCCAGGCTTCCATGACGGCCTTGGACCTGATTCAAGTAACTGATGGCCCTACACACACTGGGGGAGGCACACTAGATTTGATTTTTATCTCTGGACAGTGGTTTAATGATCTGGAACTAGGAGATTTAGTGACGGAACCTGTGTCATGGTCAGATCATTTTCTCCTTCGTCTGGACTTTCGGACCGCCGCTCACCACCGCAGGGAGACGGAGCCAATGCGTTGGTTCCGTCCCAGGCACCTGATGGACCCTGAGAGGTTCCGGACGGAGCTTGGCCCATTCCCTGAGGTTCTTGCCCACGGCATGACTGAAGAACTAGTTGTGGCCTGGGAACGGGCCGCGACTGGGGCTTTGGACCGTGTCATGCCTTTGCGGCCTCTGACCCGGCGTAGATCTCAATTGGCTCCTTGGTTCTCTGAGGAGCTGAGGGAGATGAAATGCCAGAGAAGACGCCTAGAGAGTACCTGGAGGTCTAGCCGTTCCAAGGCTGATCGGACACTAGTTAGGTCCTTTACTAAGACCTACCTAGTGGCATTGAGGGAGGCGAAACGTTCTTACATTTCCACCCTCATTGCATCGGCAGATAACCGCCCGGCCGCCCTGTTTCGGGTGACCCGCTCTCTCCTTCATCAGGAAGGGTGGGATGACCCCTTACAGGGACGTGCTGAGGAGTTTAATGGTTATCTATACGATAAAATCGTTCAGCTTTGGGATAGTTTAGACCAAAATTGTGATGATCCAAATGAGATGACATAGACGCGTCTTGTTGAGGTTGTTTGGGATGAGTTTGATTCTGTGGCTCTCGAGGACGTGGACAGGTTACTGGGGAGGTTACATGCAACTACATGTTTACTGGACCCGTGTCCCTCCTGGTTGGTGCTGGCCACACAGGAGGTGACACGAGGCTGGCTCCGGGGAATTATAAATGCTTCATTGTTGGAAGGGGTTTTCCCCGCTGCCTTGAAAGAGGCGGTGGTGAGACCCCTCCTCAAGAAGCCTTCCCTGAATCCAGCTATTTTGGGAAATTATCGTCCAGTTTCCAACCTTCACTTTGTGGCGAAAGTTGTAGAGTGTGTGGTTGCATGGCAGCTCCCCCAGTACCTGGATGAAGCTGTCTATCTAGACCCATTCCAGTCCAGCTTCCGGCCCGGACATAGTACGGAGACAGCTTTGGTAGCGTTGGTGGATGATCTCTGGAGGGCCAGGGATAGGGGGTTGTTCCTCTGCCCTGGTCCTATTAGATCTCTCAGTGGCTTTTGATACCATTGACCATGGTATCTTGCTGCACCGGTTGGAGAGTTTGGGAGTGGGAGGCACCGTTTATCGGTGGTTCTCCTCCTATGTCTCTGTCCAGTCGCAGACGGTGTTGACAGGGGGGCAGAGATCGACTGCGAGACGCCTTACTTGTGGGGTGCCTCAGGGGTCGATTCTCTCGCCTCTCCTGTTCAACATCTATATGAAGCCGCTGGGCGAGGTCATCAGTGGCTTTGGGGTGAGTTACCATCTGTACGCTGATGACACGCAGCTGTACTTTTCCACCCCGGGCCACCCCAACGAAACTGTCGAAGTGCTGTCCCGATGCTTGGAAGCCGTACAGGTCTGGATGGGGAGAAACAGACTCAAGCTCAATCCCTCCAAGACGGAGTGGCTGTGGATGCCGGCACCCCGGTACAGCCAGCTGCAACCACAGCTGACTGTTGGGGGCAAGTTATTGGCCCCAATGGAAAGGGTGCGCAACTTGGGTGTCCTCCTGGATGGGCGGCTGTCGTTTGATGATCATTTGGCAGCCGTCTCCTGGAGGCCCTTTCACCAAGTACGCTTGGTCCGCCAGTTGCGCCCCTTCCTTGACTGGGATGCCTTATGCACGGTCACTCACGCTCTTGTCACTTCTCGTTTGGATTATTGCAATGCTCTCTACATGGGGCTGCCCTTGAAGTGCACCTGGAGGCTTCAGCTATTTCAGAATGCAGCTGCGTGGGTAATAGTGGGAGCCACTCGTTGCTCCCATGTAACACCACTCCTGCGCAGTCTGCACTGGCTTCCTGTGGTCTTTCGGGTGCGCTTTAAGATTTTGGTTACCACCTTTAAAGCCCTCCATGGCTTAGGGCCCGGGTACTTACGGGACCGCCTGCTGTTACCTTATGCCTCCCACCGACCCGTACGCTCACACAGAGAGGGTCTTCTCAGGGTGCCGTCCGCCAAGCAATGTCGGCTGGCGGCCCCCAGGGGAAGGGCCTTCTCTGTCGGAGCTCCTACTCTTTGGAACGAACTTCCCCCTGGTTTACGCCAATTGCCTGACCTTCGGACTTTTTGCCGTGAGCTGAAAACGCATTTATTTATTCAAGCGGGACTGGCTTAAAAGTTTACTAAATTTTAATTGGGGCTATTTATTAATTTTAGGGTTTTAAATTGATTGTTTTAAATTTCGGCCATCTATGTAATATGCTTGGTTTTAAGTTTCTGTTTTAATTTGTATATTGTGTGGTTTTATAATTTGGCTGTACACCGCCCTGAGTCCTTCGGGAGAAGGGCGGTATAAAAATCTAATAAAATAAATAAAATAAATAAAATTTACCATCAAAATTCCATTGTCTTTTAGAACAATTGTTTCTATAGCTGATATTCAATTGTTTCATTGGATTTTTTGTTGTTGTTTTCTACATTGCTATAGGCTCCTAAATGAGGAAAATGATATAAAAATAGAATTAATAATATATTAAGATTTAATATACTTAATACATAAAATTTAATAGCTGGAGCAGTGAAGGGTTATACAATGAGTAAGAACACACACTTACAGCTAATTGGTTAAAGAGAGCTGGCCACTACATGAGGCAACCTGAGCTGTGATTGGTTGCTGTGAGTAAAAAGGGGGAATTTCCTTGTTTCCCACCTTTTTCTTCTGTGTGTGCTCTCTTTAATTTATCTCTTGACGTTCCTGCTGTGTTGATTTACCTGACAACGCTCCTGTTTGCCTATCTTATTCTCTGTAAATATACTATATTTTTCGGAGTATAAACCCAAAAAGAGGGTGAAAATCTGGGTGCATCTTATACTCCGAAGGTAGCCCTGCCCAGCTTCTCAAACGGAAGTTTCAGAGGCTGAAAAAAGCATCAGAAATAGAGCTTCAGAAAAAAAGCCCCAAATGGAGCTTCACGGAGCTTAGAAAAAAAGACCCAAATGGAGCTTCAGAAAAGAAGCTCCCAAACAGAGCTTCAGAGGCTTTTTTTCTGAAGCTCTGTTTTGGAGACTTTCAGAGGCAGAAAAAAGTTTTTTCTGAAACGGAGTTTCACAGGCAGAAAAAAAAGCAAAAAAAAAGCAAGGCACAGAGCTCACAACCAAGGAACCTGTTGCTCTGGGAACAGTTGATTGGGGGTATTCCAGGAGGCCGATCCACCTGCCAATCAGCTTTTTTCTTATTTTCCTCCCCCAAAACTAAGGTGCGTCTTATACTCCAAAAAATATATTTACTGTATTTATATAAAAGCGCAAGTTCATGTCAGCTTCTCTGACTCCATTTGGATATCAGCTGTGCAATTCCCTGACATATATTATATATTATATATTATCAATCAATAAATATAAAGTATATAATATAAAGTATTAAGAAATGTGGGGGGAAATTACCACAAGCATTCAGATTAATTTTACTGCTTTATCAAAAAAAAAAAAAAAGAGTAAGGAGTTCTTCCCAAAACAAGATAAATCAATAAAAAATACATTGTTGAAGCCTGTTAACCTTTCTTTTTCTCTCTACTACTACTCTCCCTTTCATTTTCACAGGAAGAAATACATCTGCAGAGAACAAATTGATTGCTAAATTTCACAAATAAATGACGAAGGAAGAGTCTTACAGCCAAAACTCTAATAATACAGAACGGTTATAAGAATTAAGGAAGGCATAGGATGATCCACTGAGTACTTTTGCAGAGCAATAACATCCTATCCAAGTGGAAGATGTCACCATAGCCATGCTCCAATTTGATAAAATGTTATTTTAAGAAACCTAGCCTGCTTAAATTCTCCCATTAGGCTTTTATAAAAATCTTTGGGATAGCTTGCAAGCTAGCTTCCTTCTTTCCTTCCTTCCTTCCTTCCTTCTATCTACCTCCTACATACTGTAACTACAATAGATCAACTGGAATTGGAGTAACTGTAGCAAAGAAAAGTTTATCTCTACATCCTTTTTTTGCCCATATTTCACTACCAGTAAATGGCAGGAAACTGTGAAGAAATCCAAGAGACTATTCTGCTGGAACTACAAATGTGAATGACATGCTGAGTCTAAAAATCTTCAGTAATGCATGTAATATAAATGGTATTTATCTAATAAGCTATGGAATCATCTTATGTATAAAAGAAGAAAAGAAATGGCTTCTTTCTTGTATTTTTAAAGACTTGATAGAGATTATACACCATTAATTATTCTCTATGTAATCTCTATCTAATCTCAAAGAATCAAATGGGTTGCTAGATAAATTGCTAAAATAAAATGAATAAAAGCATATTGATAATCAGGCATGCATAAGGTCTTGTTACTTATTAATGTTGGAAGCTACAATACAATACAATACATTTTTTTCACATTTCATTTCATTTTTTCACATTCACATTTCATTTTTTTTTCAAATATAATAAAATGAAAAAGATGGAATTTGCTAGCATTGTTTCTGAATTATAAAATCTTAGCAGATACATTAACAAGTACTTTAACATCTAATTAAATTTTAGAGCACTAGTAATGCAATCATAAGGCCGTTGTAAGTTATTTTGTACATTAAGAAAAAATAAAGTCAAGCAATAGCTATACTATAATACACCTTATTCACAATTGCTTTTAATTTCCTCTGCTATTTGTGCTTATTACTACAATAAATATTATTTATAATTTAATAACATTTTCTAATATTTCTTGCTTTGCACTTTTCCAAATATAGATTATTAAAACTAAAATTACTACATTAATTTTTATTTCCTTATTTAATTAATTATTGACCTTTGGAACACTATCTGGAATATTTATTCAACTTGAAATATAAGCAATAAAATCACAGAATCATTAGAATTTTGTATAGCACATTTAAGGATGCACAGGAACAATTATAGGTAAAAAATGTTACTTTTGTCTAAAGGATATTAAATTCAGAAACTTTACTGTGGCAGCAGCCAACACTAATGTGCCACCAGAGACCCAATTCAGTGCCTTCCCCAAAATAGATGATGGATGGATGGATGGATGGATGGATGGATGGATGGATGGATGGATAATAGATAGAAGATAGATAGACAGACAGAGAATTTTAAAAAAATTTATACTCAGTGTGATATAAATATAATTATTCCTTTATATTTCCAAAGGTTCTTAAATATCTTTAGAAAAATAACTTGAGAATTCCAATGTCTAATATAATCTTTTCTCTACATAATATTTTGATATGTGATTATCCTATTCATTTTAACCAATGACTATTGCAAAAACTATGTAGTTTATGGTCTCACTGCAGAGATACCAAATTAATACGTTTGGTATTTCAAAAGTTACATTTTATTAGTATGCATATCAAAGTATCCTTTTTTGTTAATTCATTGTCACAGGACAGAGTTAAAGAAGCAATTAAATAAGCTTTAATAAAAACCTTAATAGCTAGAAATCAGAATAATGGAAGATCATGAAAATCTCCATTCTGTTCAATTCAGGAAAAAGGGAATAGTGTATGTAACTGCTAAAACAGATGCTTAAAATGAATTCCCATTATATCTATCCCCATAGATCAAATCATTTAGACATTATATAAAAAGAGGAATTTTTCTCACATCTCAGGGGTCTTTGAAACACTGCAATATTGAGCTGTTCCAGGATTGATTTTAAATTCTAATTTTTAAGAAATTAGAGAATATATCAGAGTCATAATAAGCTTAGAATCCATCTGTATTTAACATCACAATTCCCCACCACTTCTACAGAATCAATGTATTGGAAAAATATTTTCAATACTGTGTGTTAATCTGGCTTTAAACATATTTTAAAGCATAGCAATTACAAATGTAAATAAAAAGTTATGCCACCTATTCCACATTTGTAACTGATGGCGAAGTTAGCCTATAATGCTAAAATCTTTGTATATAATCAGTTAGAGAAATGCTAAAGCATGCTTGATATTTATATACTGGTTCTTAATACATTTTAAATAGTCATGAAGTGGCAGAAGCATTATTTTAATAAGTGTTGTTTTGCTATTATTGGCAGAGTCCTATTTTTACAACTTGTACCCAGGTCACATAAGCCATGGCAACAAGGCAAGCAGGGTGACAGTATGGCCACAGGGATCTATAATCTATGATGATCTGAACCCCATAAAATTTCCAATGTTACAGTATTTTTAAACCGTTATAGTTACAGTATATACTCCATACTTCTCTTCTATAAAGTAAATTATGTTTTCAAACTTCATGAATGAAAGAAAAATCCATCAATTTATACTGTATTTTTTATTCCATCGAGCTGGGCTAGCCTGAATAAGTAATTTTAAATGGGGTTTTAGTTTTTATTATTGTTAGTTTTAGTACTTTGGCCACTATTTATATAAATTTTATTCTGTTTTTAATTTGTATTTATTGTATTTTTAACTGGCTGTGAACCGCCCTGAGTCCTTCGGGAGAAGGGCGGTATACAAATGTAATTATAAATAAATAAAATAAAATAAATACTGTATTGTTGGTTTTTATATATAGCATGATCATGGTTTTTGGTCCTTGTTTTTTTTTTAAAAAAAGCTCAAAGGCATTTCAAATTTCAAAGACTACATAAAACTTGAATGTCCAGCCTATAAAGCAAATAGCATATTAATTTTAAATGTCCAATTCCCTGTTTTTCAAACTGATCATCTTATGGAAATAAAACATTTTAAAAAACATGCATACATGCAACAATAAATAGCATACATCCAAAGTCCTCCTCTAGTTTAAGGAAACAAACATTGGTTTGAACATTGCCAATTTGCTTAAAATTTTGGAGGACTTCAGCTACACGTTTTTTCTCCCTAACTTTTTAAGTACCCACGTTTCCCTGAAAATAAACTGGGTCTTACTTTCTTTTGGGCCCCAAGATAAGCACTAGGGCTTATTTTGGGGGGCTCTTATTTTTCCCCCCATGTATGGGAGGCCCACTTCTGCTTGCTCATGGCAGGGCAGGAGGTCAGATGCCACTAGGCAGGGCGTGCGGCTTCCCCCACATGCCCCACACCAGCTTACCTAAGGGCCTCCTTAGCCAGGCCACCATGCCCCAACACCTGCCTCGCCTTGCGGTGGTGGCCGCAACAGCCCCTCCAGCAGGACCCTCCAGCAGGACCCCATGTGGCCACTGGCTTGTGTGGCTGCCAGGCCATTTCTTCTGCTTGCTCGTGGCCGCAACAGAGCCAGAGGCTGAACAACGCACCAGTGCAGCAGCCAATGAGGCGAACCAGGGTTGGAGCTGCCCCGCACCCTCTCCACCAGCTTATTTCAGGGCCCCCACACAGCCAGGCCATCCAACCCCGACACCTGCCTCGCTTCATGGCTGCAGCATCACCATGCTGCTCAGCGAGCAAGCAGAAGAAATGGGCCAGAAGCTACATGGGCTCCTACTGCACATGGCTGATGGTGCTGCTGCCATGATGCAGGTATTGGGGCATGGATGGCCTGGCAGCTTTGATAAACTGGTGCAGGGCTCACAGGACAGCTCCACCACTGTCCTTCCTCGTCTCGTGTCCATGGCACCGCAAGCAACCAGTCGGCTGCGCAGGCTCTTAAGTAGGGGTTATTTTGGGGGTAGGGCTTATATTAGGTGCACACGTAAAACACACTAGAGCTTATTTTTGAGGTAGTTCTTATTTTTGGGGAAGCAGGGTATCATCTAACCCACAGAAAAGAATATATTGAGCTGAATACATTTTATATGTAGGAAGCTGATACATATGTCATTGAGCAAATGCATCTATGATCAGCATATTTTCTTTGGGTTGGTTCTGTAAAATATGTTGAGGAAAAATGCATTCATAATTTTTTAGAGAGACAATAAATAAAATATTTATATAACAAAACTACAGTCATTTCAACTGGCAACATAGCAACCTACCTTATGTAATGGTTTTGATCACCACAATGAGTTAGAAAACATATATTATTTGAAAATATTCTTAATTTTTCCTAATATTCTTAATACTAAAACTAACTTTCAAAAAAATTCTATAAATGAATTAAACTGGTTTCTTTTTTTGTCCACCTTTGTCTTTTTTAATTAAATTGTCATAGCAAAGAAGCAACTTGGTCTTAAAGAAGATAAAATATTTTTAAGAAGGAAGCCTCATTTCTGCATTAATGATGAAGAGATAACGAAAGAGAAAATTAGTAATGGCCAATTCAGTTCTTCAGAATGGGCCTGTTCTTGTTTAAATATATTTATCTGACAAAGATTGCTTGTCCATTAATATATCAGAAACGTTTCTCTCCCACATATCAACAGGACTGAATAAAACTAAAAACTAAAGAGAATAATATAAAACAGGACATATGGATTCTCTTTATAGTCTTTTCCTGAATTATTATTTACTGTTAAAAATATTGGGGTTATAGATGCATAGTCTTCTGAGTTAAGTTCTGAATCAAATATTTTCTCTCTCTTTATTAAATACAGACAGGAATCAAGTCACTACATTATAAAGTTAGTTTAGCGTAGTACAATTAAATCATTAATGCATTTTACTATCGGGCCAAATGAAGTGTTTAAGAAAACTATTAAATATAATATTAAATATATTTATCCCTGTATATGTTCCTGAAGTAGACTTACATGGATACAGTATGTATTGGTGCAATGTCTTCTTTAAGACATTCTTTAAGAACTTTTATGTCAGTTTCTGGAGAACAGTCTGCCTAAAAATAAGTTACAGTTTGTGTAACTTATGCTCATTTTATGGGCATTCCTCATTCTGAATCTGCTAAGGCAATTTTACCAGATACCAGTACCAGAATTAGCAAAGTGAGTTATTTTCTATAATTGTTATCACTCTTCCCTCCAATAATTTTATTCATTATTTTAAATAGTTAAAAATAGGAGAAACGGGGAAAGAAAATTACTTAAATATAACTATGGAATTACTTGCTTGCCAAATCTTTAAATTTCTATGCCATTAAAATATCCCAAATTTAATTAGTTTATTGCTCTGCAAAAAGCTTTATCCAAGATTTTTTCACAAATTCAAGAATAATTTTAGCCCTACCTACCACAAATGTAATGTATGTTTGTAAATCATTCCTGACAGTAATCGATAAAAACATGTTGCAGAAATGCCAAACTATCAAGCATTTATATGAAAAGAATGAAGCAATCCATATTCCCCAAAATAAACAGTTTCCTCCCAAAGACACGATGTTCCTTATATATCGTTTCTCAAAACACTCATGTTTTCAGCTGTTTTGACACACCATCCATGAAAATTGTGTTTCACAGAGCAAGAAAATATATAACGGCATCTGCTTACAAAGCACACCGATCAAGCAAATCAACCCTTTCAGCACTAATCTAGATGACCCTAACACCATAACATGGATTTAAAACTGTCTATGAGCACACTATATCATATTAGTTGCTTAATATTTTTATGCATCATTCATCTGATTACTTTAGTTATCTCCAAATGAAGTTCCCATTTTTTGCCTCTTCTCTGACAGCTAAATTTATCACCTTGATTCCTGGTGACTAAATGGGCATAAAAATGTTTTTCTTTTGCAATATGGAAGTAATTTGCCACTGTTTTCTTCCAGGATATTTATTGTTGTTGTTGTTTTCCCAGTTTTCCAGTATAGTAAAAGACTTGGGATTTTGTGATGTTCTTTCACTAAGTACTACCTGGGTCTGGTGTTACAGATAGTCCTTGACATACGACCACAATTGAACCCAAAATTTCTGTTACTAAGTGAGACAGTGAATTTTTTCTTTTGGCCTCAATCGTTCCCAGCATTAGGCTCTTCTCCAGGGAGTCCTTCCTTCTCATTAGATGGCCAAAGTATTTCAGTTTCATCTTTAGGATCTGGCCTTCTAAAGAACAGTCAGGGTTGATCTCCTCTAGGACTGACTTGTTTGTTTGCCTTGCAGTCCAAGGGACTCGCAGGAGTCTTCTCCAGCACCAGAGTTCAATCCAGTTCTAGGACATCTAAATTACAAGATCAACTGCAAAGCATTGCTCACTAAAATAATAAGATGTAATACTAACAAAATATGCTGCGTTGAACATTTTTATAAACCTTTTGACAGACATTTACCTGATTTTAATATTCTCTTCCATGTCTCGTTATAACAAGTGAAATTATTTAAAAGGTGGAGAAAGAGAATGCTAAACAGTGCAGTCATGATTAATCTAATTGTGATCTAATCGGGATCCTTCTCTGGAATGCAGCTCTGGAAGTTGCATTTACAAATGCCAAACACACACCTTTACAATACATACCGTGTTTTTCCAAAAATAAGACCCTGTCTTTTTTTTTTTTTTTTTTTTTTTGAACCCTGAAATAAGTGCTTGGCCCTATTGCCATGTGCTCCAAAAGTCCAATTGGGCTTATTATCAGGAGATGTCATATATTTTTTTGGGGGGAATAGGGTACCAGCACAAGGAAAGCAAAGTAGGAAGGCCCTATTTCTACAGCTCATAGTAAAGAAATGTTTTGCTTCCCATGAATAAGGTTTATGGAAACAATTCCAGATGATTAATTGGTAGAACATGAAATGCATAATTTAATGACGGTATCATCCAAACCGCAAGCTCTTTTATGGCTGTTGTAAGTATTCCAAACATCCCACAATTGTCTTTTATACCGTTTTAATTCTTCCAAGCTGTACAAAATTCGGAGAACATACTGGTTATTAAAACAGCACCCATCAAATTATTAAATCTTTGCCGCTATTGGCTCAGGCTAATTGTGAAAAGGAGAAGGAGCCTGAGGAAGTCAATTAAGACTAACTACTGCCTACCTGGTAAGCAAATTTATGGCTGCTTTTAAAGTCTTTACTAGACAGAAGTTAACATCCACATGTTATAATGTAATATTGGTATCCCCAATTTGTCATCTCTTTTTTAAAAAAAAAAAACTGGAAAGCTGCCAGGTCCAACAGACACCTGTTCAGTTTGCTAAATGCAAATACTATGATGACTTGTCTTTTGGTTTGCTGAACTATGCAGGTTGCAAAAGCTGCCCAAGGCATTAAAATGAAGCTGTGTTTTTACAAAAACTTGGGTGTTTTGTGAGGTGGAGTGGAGGTTGCTTTGTTGAATGGAATTTGCCCTCTTTATTTTCTGGGTTACATTTTTGAGATTTTGTTCAAGGAGCTTCAAAATGTGCAGAGCTGTTTTATTAAAATACATTTTAATTGTCCTGATTCGTTTTTCTTGAAGGTAAGCAGTCATTAGCTTTCAATATCCCCATCAAATTATCTGGCTCTGCAAAATAGGTTACTCCTACCTTATTGGAAATATTCTAATCTTTTTCAAAACATTCTAGATATATTTTAAGTTCAGAATACTTCAAGAACAATGCAGAATACTTCAAGAACAAGAGAATAAAGTCAGAACAGTGTTGGAATACTTATGGTTAAGATTAGAGCAGCTGTTTCATTTTTTTAAAAAAATATGCATAGCATCTATGTGTGAATTATTGACAACTTATCTATGAAAGAAATTGTGTATGTATTCGTATTTACTCTCTCAACACCCAAATTGGTGAAAGAGGAAGTTAAGAAGAAGATTCATATTTACAATATTATAAAACCCATTGACCACAACACTTTCCTATCTCCATCCCATTCAATAATAGATGTTTGATATCTTAAATAAGGATGAAAAGATTTAATATACATTCTATTTTAGATTGCTTTTTAATGTAGTCAGACTTCCCATTAAGCAATAGAATCTCATTTTCACTTTATTGTTCTAAGGCTATATATGAAGCAAGAATTTTAGTAGATACTTATATTTCATTTTGTCTTTTGCTATGGTATTTCAGTTGAGACCAAGATTTTTTTCATAGTCCATCTCTCCATTTGGAATTTAGTAGAATTGTGCTTCTTCTTTCCTTCCTATCAAATACCGGACATCCCACTGTGTACAATTAACCATCTGCGTACAAGTTATTGGATCTCATACTGGATACATCATTTCCAAGATACTGCTAGAAAGATTACTTTCTTTTAATCTATGAGTGCAATGACACAGTTTGATAACGCAACATCTTAAGGCTGACGTTCAGAGCTTTTCCCATCAGGCCTGTATTTTTTGAAGAATATTAATAAAAAATCATATCTATATGAGGCTTTAAAGAAAAGAAAAAATCTAAAGAGAAAGAAAATCTAATATAATGGCATGCTCAGAATACCCAATGATATTAGATTTTAAACAAATAAAATAGAGCGTATTGATAACATTATAAAGTCTAGATTTGTCTACATTTGTTTGTAGGATACTCAATCATCCATCCCTCATCCAGTGACGTTGATTTGGCTTCAAATGCATAAATCAAAGTATATTGGACAATATTTTAAAAATGTCTATATGGGTATTTATTTCGTGTGTGTGTAGGCATGTTCATTCATGTGAGTATGTATACATGGACTGACTGAATCCTACTACATATTGTCTTCCTTTAATATTGCTGCAGGGAAAGGATGAAATGGTACATGTTTTATTTGCTTATGGTTCATTCATTCAATTTGTATAGTTGCCCACCTCAACAGGAAACTCTGGGCAGCAAATAGAATTAAACTAAAGTAAAAAAAAATGCAATAATAAAAAATTAAAATAAAACTCAGGCAAGAAAATATTGTGTCCTTTATGTAGAGTCCACACTATGAGGGAGATTGGTGGGCTCTAAATATGATAAATAAATAACCCACAATCACTAATACAATTAAGAAACGGGTCCCCTCACATACTCAAGGCTCCTGGTCTGGGCACACAGACCAGGGGCCTTGAGGATCTGGGCCTGATCTCCAGATCCTGGAGGATCTGGGCCTGATCTCTAGATCCTGGAGGATGTTCCATAAGAGGGCTGGTATGGCACCAAAGGCGTATCTTCTAGGCCCTACCAACTGGCATTCTTTAGCTGACAGCACCCAAAGCATGCTAATAATTACCTTATTGTAATTTTCAAAACTGACCCTGCTAAGAAACATTGTATGCTTAGATTTGAAAGTTATCTATGGAGATTCTTAGACATCCAGGTCATGGTTGGCCTAAAGGTGCTTTTTCAAGAGGCAACTGTACTTTCTGGTTTTTCTTTGAAGATGTTTCACTTCTCATCCAAGAAGCTTCTTCAGCTGTGACTGGATGGTGGAAAATGGAAGGATTTATATTCCTTGCAGGTGGTTGATCATTTGCATTCTTTTAGATTTGAAAGCCTTCACCAAATGAAAGTAAATGTTGGATCATTAAGTCAGGGACAGTATTGTTTGGGACTTAATCGCTCCTTAGTATCTGTCATGAGATCCCATCTGAAGATAAAGATTACAATTGATAGAAAAGGAAAAAGGTGCTAAATAAGCTTTGTAAGAGCTAGATGTAAATAAATATTCCTGGCTATTGGTCGATTTGTCCATGGTAATTTACAAAGAAAATAACTGGAAGCATTATACATCATGTAAATAAGAGTAACATTGCTCTCTTCCTTAGTTGCTACTTCAGTATCCAGATGATCAGTCAATTCAATCAAATCTATCATATTGTTCCTCAGTAAAATCCAAAATAGTTATATTAGTTGAATTTATAGCATTATTTTTGTTATAAAAATACTGGTATCCATTTACAAGGTAAAAAAATACCCACAATACAGCATGACATACCATAATCTGTTATATGTGTTAATAACATTCATAAACTCCATTAAAACCACTTTTCTTAAAAGAAAAAGTAATATAAATAAGTGCTTCCATTATTCCTTTCAGAAAAACAAAAATGTAGTATCAAAGGTTCCACACTGTTAAAAAGTATACTGTGAGTGAATTAGATTGCTTAAATGTAAATAGAACTGCACAATGTAGTGTAGTCATATATAAAAATTGAGAAATATTCCCACTGGGAGAATTTTACTCTCCTCTGAGTAGAACAATGTAGACCTTCTACAAGGCAAGACAGTCAAATTAAGGCAAATAGTTTTCATCCTGGCATGGTCATTCATATTGACAAAGGGATACAGTTCTCAGTTTATGATTAGTCGTTTAGCAAACGTCTGATGTTATGACAGATATGACAGAAAACCTACTTATACTCTATCCTCAGAGTTATGACTGTATATGTGACCATGATTTACAATGTTTTTTGCCAGCTTCTGGCAAAAAAAAAATCCTATTCAGAATAATATATTTGCTTAATGACCATGTGATACACATTACAGCCATAGTGACTCATATTGCAACTATCAAAAAAAATCAAGTTTGGTGACATGGTGCCTCAAGATATGACTGGAATGATTATGATAAAAATTCTAGTCTCCATTATATTGTAAATTGAGGACTGTTCAACATTCAACAATAGGTTAAAAACATTTGTGACATAAAATGTGATGAGGTAAAGAACATCTGACAACACTTTGTATGATTAAATGATGACTGTGCTATTCCTAGTGGTAAGCTGTAATACTGCTGCTGAATGGTAAAGATAGAAAAAAAAACAATTGTGGTACTATTAAGGAAAACTATTTTTCCCTACCAACAATATTTGATAGTGGCCTTTTGGGCATGTCCTCTAAAGATCTGTTTTCTTAGGCAGGAATCATTTCTTCCACGGGAAAAGAGGAGGGAAAGGAAGGGGAAGGGTGGAGGGGAGGGGAGGGGATGAGGGGAGCAGAGGAGAGGAGAGGAGAGGAGAGGAGAGGAGAGGAGAGGAGAGGAGAGGAGAGGAGAGGAACAAGTTGCAATGGGAGACTTTAATTATGTCAACATCTGTTGTGAGGCAAATTTGGCAAAGCATATTGATTTCTAAAAATATTCACTTGTTTATTGGCAATAATTTTCTTCCAGGATAAGGGAAGGCAACCAACTGTTGGTTAAGTCTGTTTTGAAACCACTCAGTAGGGAAGACTTAGCTGAGAAAGTGGAAACAGCAGGGACACTGAGAAAAGTGGCCATCTAATACTATAATGCATTCTTTTAAGAGAAACAAACACTAAGTGTAGTAATCAACCATGATAGCTGATATTAATAAATGCAGAACAAATAAAACTAAGTTGTCATGGTAGTAGATGCCAATGAGAAAAGGAGCTAAAGGCATATGTGGTTATTAAAAATGGAGTTACCAAAAGTGCTACTGCAAACAAGCCTAACATGGGGAAAAATGCAGATCAGAAGGCAACACTTGCTAAAAAAATTACTGAACATTTGAAAACAGAAAAGAACATGAGATGGAAAGAGATATAGGTCATCAAGGAAAAATCCTTGCCTAAAGTTGCGCGTACTGGATTAAAAAATTTAAATTCATAATACTCTGGGGTAAAGCAGAGGTCCCCAACCTGTGGGTCGTGGCCCACTAGTGAGCTGTGAGGAGTTTCCAACTGGACTGTGGAAACAGCTGGTGAGCACATGGGTGCACATGCACATCCTCACTTGCATAAACAGCAGGTGAGTACATGTGTGCATGCTCCATTTGTGTGAGTGGCAGGCGCACTCATGCAAATGGAGCTGTGCATGCACACACACTTGCCGGACGCTTGTGAGAACCATCCCCTCCCCGCCCCCCATTGGTCTGCAAAGCCAGAAACACTGGGGAACTCTGCGATAAAGGATAAACGCAACAAAAATGGCTTTTTCTGTGTGTGCCTTCAAGTAAGTGCTGACTTCTGGCAACTTCCTAGACACATTTATTTTATTTTTTAATTTATTTTATTTTGTCACAACAATATATGTAGGTATCATACAAAAAGATTATATAGTAAATAAACACATATATGGGTAAATATAAGGAGGTATAAGCATATATATAGGAAGAAGAAAAGAAAAACAATAGGACAGGAATGGTAGGCACGTTTGTGCGCTTATGCACGCCCCTTATGGTCCTCTTAGGAATGGGGTGAGGTCAATAGTAGAAAGTTTTTGGAGATTTTTGGAGATCTTTGGAGATTTCTCGGCAAGAACGAACTTCCCCCTGGACTACGTCAAGTGCCTGATCTTCGGACCTTTCGCCGTGAGCTGAAAACGCACTTATTTATTCAAGCGGGACTGGCTTAATATTTTTAATATTTTTAAATTTTTAACTGGGGTTTTATTATTTTAGGGTTCATAATTTTAAATTTTAAATTTTTAAACGTTGGCCATTTTTTCTAATATGCTCGGTTTTAAATTGTTGTTTTAATTGTATATTTTTGTGTTTTTTATTTTTTGGCTCTACACCGCCCTGAGTCCTTTGGGAGAAGGGTGGTATAAAAATTTAATAAATAAATAAATAAATAAATAAATAAATAAATAAATAAATAAATAAATAAATAAATAAATAAATAAATAAATAAATAAATAAATAAATAAATAAATAAGATTTCAGAAGTGGTTTACCAGTGCCTCTTTCCTAGGGCTGAGCTCTAGCTCAAGGACACCCAGCTGCCTTAGGACCTAGTTTGGCTGCCAGCTTATAGTCTGTCTCTCAGTTTCTAGCAGGGAACTAGCTTCTTCTGGCTATTAGGTATGTTCAAATTAAAAGAAAGATAGAATAATCAGCTATTCAGGACAAATGCCACAGGATAAACAGGTAACAAAGAAAAAGCAGTCTAGACATTGAGTCATGGCAGCTGAACTTCTTTTCCTATTGATGTTTTGCTGCTTTTATTAAAAAAAAATAATTCAGTTGCCATGACTCAACTTCCAGACAACTCTACCTGGATGACTGAGAATCTTTATCAACGCAAAGAAAAAGCAGGTTTATAGTATTCCCAATAAAAAAAGGATATGTTGACCAGACAACTGTGACGAGCAAAACAAAAGAACAAGCTTCAGACCAAGACAATATAGTCAAGAAATACTTTGAATGAGCTAGAGTTTATCAAGTAACTTATTGAAAGTTGCGACTTCTATGGATTATTGTTGAGAATTCCTGGAAAACAAGTGAAGTATTAGGGAAACTAATGTCTGTGTCTTTCAAAAGTAGTGAAAGCACTTTTCACGCAACCACATCAATTCCTGAGAATGCTCTAGCTCCCTAAAAGTAGATTTGAAACAAAAATCAGCATGGATTTTTTAACAGTAAGTTTTCTAAAACAAACATAATCTTGTTTTTCGGATTATGTAAAAGAGTCATTAGGTTTAGTCACAAATATTGTTCATTGCATCCCAAATCTAACACATGGGTATCCATTAAATTAAGGTATCATTGTATTCTAAATATGACTGGCAGTGCATCTGTGAAGTCTTGTCTTAACACTAGACAGCAATATAATGACATAAAAGAAGGAACAGCAGTTAAGGACACCAAACAGCACAGTGAGACGCTGCTTAATTTCATGACCTAACAATTCCTACTGCCTCTGGAGAAGTTAACTACTTCCCAATTATGATATTGGAAATATTGTAAACAGAGTAGATAAGGATCAAAGAGAGAGGAAGAAAATGAGAGGTAGGTAGATTCTGTGTTTAGGTGTGGTCCAAAACACAGAATCACTACCACAATAAAGAAAACATGGAAATCTCAATGAAGTTTGCAGGGTATAAATCTGTATGAGGATGAGAAAGACATAAATATTACAAATCACTCTTAATGATAAATAAAACAGGAAACTGCAAATTTTGAAGAAAACAAAACAGCAAGCAACCTCAAGAGTTAATTTCAAAGGAACGACTGTCAATTATTTAAAAACCAAAAATGATTCCAGCAAGCAGAGAGGCATTTACAGTACAACTCATAAAATTCAAGATAAACAACATCCTGCTGTACTCTATAACAGATTGTAGTAAATACTGGGAAATTGCCTCTTTGTTGTAAATCATAACAGCCAACTGCACAACCAAAGTATTTTGAGCAAGAAATGGATTCAAGATTATCAACAAAGTACTTAGACTTAGAATAGCATCTCAAATGAGTCTCCAGATAAACCTCCAATATCCCTACAATATTAATCAAACTGTTCAAGAAGTAAAGGAAAATTGTTCTGGTGAACAGAGCAACCAGTAATAAATTAGGATGAGTGAACACCGAGAGTGTAAAATGAAATCAGTGTTCATATAGGAAAAAATATGTCCAAAGACTATTAAAAACTTAGAAAAGTGTAGAAATATGAAATTAATACAGATTGTTTCATATGAGAATGATGAGACTGCAAAATAGTTTCCTCACATACAATAGTTTCCTTTGCATAAATTCTGAAGAAATAAGGAAAATATTTATTCAGGAACTAGGAGCGCTACTCAGGTAACTCTGAGGACATATATAAAACTCCAAGTGCTTCAAAGGCCCTCTAAAAGAATGCAAATTATCAGCTGTCTGCAAGGAATATAAATCTTTCCATTCCCCACTATCCTGTCAGAGTTGAAGAAGCTTCTTGGATGAAAAGCGAAACATCTTTGAAAGAAAAAACAAGCAAGTCCAGTTGCTTCCTGGAAAAAAACACCTTTGGGACAGTTTGTCAGCCAGTTACAAATCCATCTGGTGGTGATGCTGTCTATCCCACATTTTTCTAGTTTACCAACGTTTTGGTCTACTTTGCTGAATGCCTTGCTGAAGTCTAAGCGTACGACGTCCATAGCATTTCGCTGGTTTACTAATTTAGTCTCTTTATCAAAGAATGAAATAAGATAGGTTTGGCATGATAATCTGTTTTATTTTCTTTTTAACAAACCCATGCTGGCTAATAGTTATAACTTTGTTTCTACAGATCTATTTTTTAATTATTTTTTCTTCAGCATTTATTTTAATAATTATTTTATTAATTATGTAATTAATTAATTAATAAACAAATACATTAAATTAATTAATTAAAATAACTATTTTAATTTTATAATTATTTTTTTCTTTAAGACTAAGTACCTTCTGAGGTAGATGGATTGGATAATATATATTCATACCTTGATTACATTTCATCTTAACAGTGCAACTGTACAGTGCAACTGTACATGGAAGTAGCATTGTATAATGCCCCAAGGATCCACATGTTGCAAAATGCAACCAGTAGGCTGAAAACTATTACTAATGTACTAATAGTTACATTACATTCTCACTGGAGAAGAGCCTAATGCTGGGAAAGATTGAGGGCAAAAGAAGAACGGGACGACAGAGAATGAGGTGGATGGATGGAGTCACTGAAGCAGTAGGTGTGAGCTTAAATGGACTCCAGAGGATGGTAAAGGATAGGAAGGCCTGGAGGAATGTTGTCCATGGGGTCGCGATCAGTCAGACACAACTTCGCAACTAACAACAACAAGTTACATTACAGGATGGATGGATGTGGGTCACTCCTTCTAGGTAAATCACATTGTCCTGTCTAGAGACAATGCTTTTCTGGAGCACCGGGGATCAATGCAAAATGGAGTGCATGGAGCAGTTACCATTTTAGAAATAAATATGATTTCTGTGTCTATACTTGGCAATGAAGAACAAAAGTGGAGAAGAAAGATATAGCAATAAAGATCTCGAAGGAACTGTTTTAAGTCTGCAGGGTTGAACTGTCTCTTCTCTCTCAATGCTTTGTATCATTCATCTGTGCTATGTTTCTTTTATTAAATAAGTCTTTGATTTTGACTTCCATCTATTAGACGTTTATTCATTCATTGATTGTATGAACTTTTGAGGCTGCTTGGATCACAAGTACTGTGGATGGCTCACATTTCAGATGTCAAGAACAATAAAAGAATAAATGATCATGTCCATCCAGAAGAAAAAGAGATAATAGCTGTTGTGTCTGCCACCCACAACCCCCACCGCAACTGACAGGAACTCAACAGCCAGTGTTCTGTCCCCCCACCTCACCCAGGAAAACACACGAACGAGTGACGTCTGCCAGTAATTTATTCTTACAAGCCGACCTGGTTTCCTTTGGCAGATAAAAGTTCTGGCAGCTATTCTCCAAATGTCTGCCAAGTTTCTTATCACCTCCAGGAGTCAGCGTAGCTGCAGTCCATTTCTGGGGCAACCAAGAGTTCCAAGAATAGTCAGAAGTTCAAGCCTTAAGTCCGAGAAATATCCAAAGCTCACGATGTGCAGTTTTTGTCCGTCACAGAGCCTGCAGAGCAACCCCACCCACTTTTATCCCCTGTGGGGCGTGGCTCAGTGACTCAGCAATCTCTGGCCCGTCCACACCTCTTCCTTTGCTGCGCATCCCTCTCCCTCCGATGCTGCCTGGGATCAATCCAAGATTGATCTTCATCACTCCCTATTAGTGGGTGCTCTGACATGCCTTCCTCCTGGCCTTCAGCTGGAACCTGAGGCGTTGCCAGAAAGGAAGGTCCTGGAGAGGGAGGCCTTGCCAGCTCTTCAGCTGGAACCTGAGGCATTGCCAGAAAGGAGGGTCCTGGAGAGGGAGGCCTTGCCAGCTCCTCCCCATCACTTTCAGAGTCATCTTCCTCCATGATGACAGGCTCGGGAGCTGGAGTCACAACAGCCAGCCTCCCCTCTGACCAAGGAGCAAAGACAAGTTTTCAAAAACTTATAAAATATTATCTGAAGAGGATACACTATGGCAGAGAAGGCACATTTCTAGATCCTTACAGATGGCATTGTCTATGGAGGCTCTCAATCATCTAGATCCATGATGGCGAACTTATGACACGAGTGCTGGAAGTGGTACGCAGAGCCATCACTCCAGGCATGTCAGCCATCGCCCATTGCTCTTCTGGGTTGGTCTTCTCACTCGCAGGAGTGCCGGAAACCAGAAGAACAGCTCCCTGGCGTGCATGCATGCGCCAGGAAGCTGAGCTTCTGGTTTCTGGTGCACATATAAACACATGCATCATGTGCGCATGCATGCCACGCATGCAACATGTGCGCATGCATGCCAGAAACCAGAATACCAGGTGACCAGTGTGCATGCGCATGCTGGAAACCTCTTCCAGTTTCCGGCACTCCTGCACATTTGCACCAGGGAGCTGCTCTTCCAGTTTCCAATGCTCCCCCAGTGCACGTGCTCCCATTGCATCACTTGGTGCCAAAAAGGTTAGCCAATACTGATCTAGATCATGGCTGTCCAAAGGTGCTTTTCCAACAGGCAACTGGACTTTCTCAGTTTTTTCTTTGAAAACATTTTGTTTGTCATCAGCTTCTTAAATTCTAAGAACAAAAGCAAGAAAGTCCAACTGTCTTTTGGAAAAGTACCTTTGAGATAGGTGGCATTGTTTAATTGAGGAAACCTTCAATACGCCAATTCTGCCAAAAACTATTGGTAGGCAAAAACTATTGGAGATAGACTATCCCTCAAAATACAAGGTTTTATATCATGCTGGTCTTTGTAGGTGATAGCCAGCACTTTGAATTGCATCTGGAACCCAAATTACAACCATTGCAGCTTTCAGAGCAGTAATATATCATGGTTTGAGTAACCCACAAAGCATGCTACTGCATTCTGGACCAGTTGTTGCTTCTGAGAGATCTTCAAGAGCATACATTGAAGAGTATGAATAACTACTGAAGGGCCCTCCCAATCTAGAAATTGGCACAGCTGATTCTATGCAAGGCTCTTTTACACACAAGTGCCAATTGGTTTTTGAGCAGAATTGTAAATCTAAGACAACTCCTAGATTGTACACCAGTATCAAATAGTTGCAACTCTACCCCAGACCAAAGATGGAAAATTCCTAGATGCAGGGGGTCCAAGTAACTATAACCACTCAGTCTTACCAACGCATTTTTCTAAGTTCTGCTATCAAGAATAAAATTTGAAATTGAATTCTTAATTTTCCTTATAAAAGTCAATACATCTGTTTAAAAGTCCTGAAATAAAGTGGAAGAAACTAGTTTTTTAACACAATTATTTTTTATAATTCCATGTACAAGTTATATTGTCTCAGCTTTAGACCTCAATCAATGAAGCTACCACAGTAAAAATTCTCAAACATACTTCAAAAAGTTTAAAGCTACATTCTCCATAAAGTAATATGTATTGAGATTATTTCTATTAAATAGAAATTGACATTGACACTTTGAAGAATACACAGATGTCACGATGTATAATAAACCTATCATACAGCCACTCTGAATATGATAATGTAATCAAAGATACACTTTTGAAATAGCTCATCAAAAGAAAAATATTTACCAAAATCTAAACTACAGCAAATCAGAGAATAGTTGAAATTTCAAGAAATGGCTATTTACCTTATGACAGAACAAATCAGCTTGCAATTTATAACAGATCATCCACTTTTACATAATTTACAATGTATTTAATGGGATAAAAATAACAATGTTTTTAGAGGATTAGAGACTGAAGCTGTCATGAATGACATAATGAATTTAGCACAAATTTCTATTTAATTGTATTATACAGGAAGAGTGAATAAGTTTCAATCATGTAGGATAAATGAGTACAATTAAAATTGTTTTATTTTTTATTTTGCAACAAACATGCTAAGTCACTGACAGGTAACTATGGCTTAGTTTTCTGTTCTGCTAGAAGAATTTGAGATCTTTTATGCTTTCTCCGAATGCTTAGTTTCTCACCACAAAATGCATTTTATCATACCTATTCAATTTTATTTGTCCTAGGGCAGCTTATATACAAGCATATTGCTTCCAGATAATAAAGTAGCTTGGGTCAAATAGCTAAATATATTTACTGTAATGCTTCCTTGCAGCTATTATTTCATAAGAATGGGATGGGTTTTTTAAAATATTTATTTGTTAGAGTTATATTCTTTCTTTCCTTCAAGAGCTCAAATACAATAGTTCCTCAGACTATTTTACCCCACAAGAACTATCCTTTGAAATACATTTATTTTTTTATTTTATTTTATTTGTCACAACAGTATATATAAGCATAAGCATGAAAATAACTATATAATATATAAACATATATATGAATATAAGTATGTGATAACTATATTAACTGGATATAATGAAAGGAAACAATAGGACAGGAACGGTAGGCACGTTTGTGCTCTTATGCACAAACTGACAGAGAATGACTTATCCCAAATCATCCATGAAGGTCTTTGGCTGAGGACAAACTAGAACCTCCATCTTTCCACTCATAGCACAACACATTGAATTGGCCTACTGTTCCACCTTGATAGTTAGATGTTGCATTTGTGGAGTAGCCTGCACCCTTTTGTCTTCCGGCTTAACTTCTTACAGGCCAACAATATTTCCCAGATGACATTTGCCTACGTTGATGCTTAAACTTACAGCTTTAAGGCTAGAAATGACCTCCTTTAGTTGCTGGAAATGTTCTTCTCAGGTATTGTTGTGACATCATGCAGTCACACCTGACTCACTAGCGTCCTATCTAACATACATGCTATTCTTTGTAGGTGATGCAAAACCCTGAAAGTAAAATAGATACACATATCCCCTAGGAAAGGGGAACTACCGCTGAGTGGCAGTAAATAAGCAATAGGACATGGAAAGTAAGGGGGAATAACAGTGTAATGGCTGATAACCCAATTAATATTTATAGAGACACCAGGAGGTTTGCTGCTGGTTCAGTGAGCAGACAGGACAAGTCTTTCAGAATTGAAAGTTTCTATGTTCCAGAAGATCATTCTACAAAGTGAGATGGTTTCCATGAAATAAACCAAACAAATGTTTGCCCATGTTCTGTCAAAAATGACAGGCTCGCTGCCAACCCAAGAGGCAGAACAAATGCTGGCTAGTGTAATAGTTGCATGTAGCTGACAGTTTAGTTTATATACAAAACAAGATAGATTTTTTTCTGGAACAGGAACATTTCTTTAACTAGTAGAGAGATACATAGCTTACAGACGTGAGATGGCCATATATCAGTTCAGCTGCTGATTATGCATTATTGGCTTACAAATGTTTTTTTCCCCCTTCTACAACTTATCAGTAATAAAAGGAAGGAAAGCACGGAGAGTGGAATGTTGCTTAGAATCAGCATTACAGCATTACCCTTGCTTTGTTTCCTGAAGAAAAAAAAAGGGAAGGAATCACAAGAAGTGTTTCACATGCTATGCAAGAAGCCACCAGAGTCTGTAACATGGGCACTCTTAGGAAATTCTTTGATCTGAATGTCATTTAGAATCTGCTCTCTCTTTCTAAAAAAGAATTAAAATAGAATTATAGTTTCAACAATTAACCTTAATGTGAAAGAGATTGGGTGAATATTATAGATTTTTTTAAAAAAACCAACGAAGACTGAATTATAGAATCACAGATGTGTGAGTTGGAAGGAATCACAACGAGTTAAATTATCCTCAAGAGGTGAAATCCAGTTTCTCCTTAAAAACTTCCAGAGATGGAATGTATAGTTAAAAAGTCAGCACTACTTGAACAAGAAACCTCTGAATCATACAATAAAGACATAACTTAAGGAGCCTGATGGGGTGACTTGTTAAAGGATTGATTTAGGCTATTACAGGAGAAGTTATGAATGAATGTGTGTGTGTGTGTGTGTGTGTGTGTGTGTGTACACACACACACACATATATGCATATGTGTTTATCTAGCTAGCTAGCTAGTTAGCTATCTGTCTAGCTATCTATCATCTATCTCAGCATACAACCACAATTGAGCCCAAAATTTCTGTTGCTAAGTGAGGCAGTTGTTAACTGAGTTTTGCCCTATTTTACAACCTTTCTTGCCACAATTGTTAAGTGAATCACATCAGGTTTAAAGTTAGTAATACAGTTGTTTAGTGAATCTGGCTTCCCATTGACTTTGCTTGTCACAAAGTTGTAAAAAGTCATCACATTTATTTATTTATTTATTTATTTATTTATTTATTTATTTATTTATTTATTATTCATACTTTTATACCGCCCTATCTCCCTAGGGACTCAGGGCGGTTTACAGCCATATAAAAAACATATATATATACAGGGTAAAACATTAATTTAAAAAACTTATTACATAGGCCGAATATTTAAAATAGAGATATAAATAATAAAACCCATTTAAAACCAGATTTAAAATTTAAACATTTAAAAAATTTAAAATTCTAGTCCAGTCCTGCGCAGATAAATAGATGTGTCTTAAGCTCGCGGCGGAAGGTTCGAAGGTCAGGAAGTTGGCGAAGACCTGGGGGAAGCTCGTTCCAGAAGGTGGGGGCCCCCACAGAAAAGGCCCTTCCCCTGGGTGTCGCCAGTCGGCACTGCCTGGCCGACGGCACCCTGAGGAGTCCCTCTCTGTGAGAGCGCACAGGTCGGTGAGAGGTATTCGGTGGCAGCAGACGGTCCCGTAAGTAGCCCGGCCCTATGCCATGGAGCGCTTTGAAGATCATTACCAAAACCTTGAAGCGCACCCGGAAGACCACAGGCAGCCAGTGCAGTCTGCGCAGGAGAGGTGTTACATGACCCGGGGACACCGGGGACACTGCAACCATCATAAATATGAGTCAGTAGCCAACCATTTTAATTTTGATCATGTGACCGTGGGGATGCTGCAACAGTTATAAGTATGAAAACTTTTGCCGTCCTATCCAAAGGACCGTTATGAAACCGTGATGAAGCCAAAGGAAGCAGGAAGGAAGAAGATCTCAAGCTCCAGAGCAATACCTTTGTTGCCTGATTGATGACACCAGCATTCTGTTAGGCAATATATTTGGCAGGAGGAAAGAGAGAAATACAGTTCTTGAAACTTTCTTCTTCTTATAGCAACTGAAAGTTTTGCCTCTGTCTTTTGACAGAGCCAGGAACACTGTGAAACATGTTGAACTTTTGTGATTATTCATCTTGATAAGAATTTGTTTGAAATTCCATTATTGTTTATAGGTTGTAAGTCACTCAGAGTCAGACATCACTGGGGTGGCATATACACCTAGTAAATGAATAATTCAAAGAATAGCTGTTTTAATATTTTTCACCCCCATGCCACTGTCTACATAATACATCACAATTGTGTGATGCCTTGTCACACGAAAGGCAAACCCTGGTGGAAGAGGTTCTATATTGCTATCCATGTTGCTGTTGCTTTCAGACTGTTTTAGATACTGCATCTTCAGGCAAGAGACAAAGGAATTCTCACTGTTTTACAAAATAGAAGAGATTATTCAATGCCTGGAATGTACTGCCTGACTCTGTAGCTTAAACTGTCTACTGTTGACCTCACCCCATTCCTAAGAGGACTGTAACCAGCGTGCCTAACCGTCCCTGCCCTAATATTTCTTTTTACTTATTCTTTTCATATATCCAAATTATGTTTAAACTTTTACCCGTATTCTTATATATGATTGATAAAATATATAAATAAAATAAATAAATACAATTATAATAAAAGATGAACACAAAGCATCATCAATATTTCTCATTTAAAACAAAAATACCCATCTACATATTTATTTATTTACTGCTCCTCTCACCCTTAACACTCATACGCCAATCCATCAAGTGAGGATGACGCTTATGAAGGCAACTGGGATTGTGATTCCTTTCCCAACAATGTAGATTTTAGGCAGGAAAATAATGAATTTCAGCTTATAGAACATTCTGAACTTTTTTGGAAGAGCAGTTTTCTAAGTGTACTTTATTACAATTAACACTACCGCTTTTACAATCTTTATTAAACATAGTCACAGAACATTTTTTCAAAACTTTTCCATTAGCAGATCACATTGTTTTTCTCCTCCAAATGGAAATTATATGCCATATATCCCCACTGCATCTTATTTTATACAATATTTTCTAATATTTAATTCATAAATCAATTCCCATTTGGTTTAATAATAAATGCTTGAAGGCAGCAGACAGGAATACCAGAAAAGTATAGTGCTTGCGAGTTATTGGGAGGCCTCATTAAAAAGGCATCAAGAGAAAGAACAATAAAAGCAACCCTATGAACTTTTGTAATTGGACTCAAGGGAAATGTAACTTTGAGAACGTCATTGTAAACTTGGTGCAAGATTTAAAAAGGAAGCACAACCTTTTGTAGGCTTTGATATCAGCTTTGCAAAATCAGTAGTAGTAATAGCAACACCATAAGCATCGAGAAATCAGTGTGAATTTTTAGATTAAAGTTCTACCTCTTTTGCAGTGGAATAAAATATAATCGTTTCTTCTTTGAAAATGTTAAGTTAACTTTTTTCAAAGCTGAATAATTTGAGGAGAGAGAGAGACAAAAAGAGAGGGAGGGAGGGAGATGCATTGTCTCAACATTTCATGTCCATATTTCGCACTCCTCAATTTTTTGGCAAAGCAAAATTCCCTCATATTCAGCCTCATGTTACTTATTGCAAGAGCACATTTGTCTACACTTCCTTCCATTTTGAAAAGAAAGTTTTGAACAGAGAGATTGCCATGCATATGTTGATTCTACAAGCAATGTAGAATACAGGAAGTCCTTCACTTGGAACCATTCATTTAGTGATTGTTCAGAGTTACAATGGCACTGAAAAAAGTGACTTGTGACTGATTCTCATAGCTATGACAATTACAGCATCCCCATGATTAGTAGTGGGATTCAAATAATTTAACAAATACTTCTCTGCCCTAATGACCAGCTAGGTGGGTGTGGCCATGGTGGGCTTGTGAGGCAGCACTCGGCCTCCTGAACTCCCCTGGGAGCAAAAATGGATTGTGGGGGAGGGGCACATCACACACCCCCGCACCCTGTTTTGGGCCCAGTAGGCTTCCTCTGCAGTCCCCTAGGAGCAAAAATGGACCGCAGGGGGCTGTGCTGCACCACCACCACCCATGCCCCATTTTGGGCCTAGTAGGCCTCCCTGCACTTACCTGGAGCCAAAATGGGGCACATGGAGACTTATGGAAGGGGCGGGGCAGGGCCAGCCAGCAATTTAACAACCAGTTCGGCCGAAGTGGTGCGAACCGGTTGAATCCTATCACTGCCCATGGTCGGGAATCAAAATTCAGGCACTTGGAAACTGGCACATATTTGCAATAACTGCAGAATCCCAGGATAATATAATTGCCATTTATGACCTTCCCAGTTGGCTTTTGACAAGCAAAGTCAATGAGGAAAACTGGATTCATTTAATGATCGTATGTTTCACTTAACAACTACAGTGATTTCTTTAACAAGAGTGGCAAAAAAAAGTATCACAACAGTGGTAAAATTAGGCATGACTCACTTAACAACAAAAATTATGTTCCCAATTGTGGTCATAAATTGACGACTACCTGTAATTAAGTTTCTGAGTCATATTGGGAGAATTCATTTTCTTCTCTGACACTTGGAAGATGTCCAACAGACATGATGAAGCTAAAGAATGAGACCTTTCAGTCTTCCTCATATAATAGTCAATTTCATCCTATCATGAACATTATTGGAAATACCACTTACTTCAATCTCATCCATTTTTAATGGAAGGATTAGGATCAAACCACTAATATTGTTAATTCTAGTTTTTCAAGGAATTGATATCTGATTTAACATTATTATTTTTTTCATTAAGTCACTAGGTACATATTTCTAACATGGCATGTAAATTACTGCCACCCATTCTTAGCCTAAAGGATTTTAGGCCCATGCTGAGTTCCATGCTGATTGCTCTGGAAGTTGTACACTTTGTGTATGGCAACTACTGCAAAGAAAACTTGGCTGAAGCATGTGGAAGATGATTCACTGAAACTTATACTCAACCCAATAACCAGCTGGTCTGCAACAAATAATCAAAGAAACAAAAATTAGAAGCATATGATACATGATGTCCATGGACCCAAAGCACTTACAGCAGCACTATTTATGTAATACAAGCTAAGGACCTCCAGGTCAAATCTGGAATAAAAATTTTCTTTGCTTTGCAAAGATAAGATCTAGAAAAACAAACTTTTAAGAGTCTTCTTCACACTTCCGTACTTTGATACTCTTCAGATGTGAAGATTAAAATTTCCAGAATTTTTACTCATGATTCTTGGCCTTGCTATTATATGACAGATCTTACCTCTGTAATTTGAGAAAACTTTCTTGTCATTGGATAATCTCTGCTTATTAAAAAAAAAAGTATTAAAAAATGATATGCTCGCCTTCCCTTTTTTCAGTCAAAAATAAGCATCTTAAGGGCTTTTTTTTTTTTTGAAGATACTACCATTTTCCTACTTGTAAAAACGGAATTCCTTTTCAAGTTCCGTTTTGCATTTTAATCTACTTTGCTTTGCCTTTATATGCTTTGCTCTGTAAAATGGAAAACAAATATTGATTTTCTTATATTCTTCAGTTGAAAGAGTGAGCACTCATACAAAGTTCTCAGTTGCTTCAAATTTGCATTTATTTTCCACTTTCTGGACAAGACCACAAAACAGTACTTGACATCTTTTTACATTTTAATTTCAATGTATATCAATATTGAACAGATTTTTAAAAACAACAAAAACATAAATTTAAATGTATAATGGACTTAGTAATGTGGAGAACCAGCATGGTGATGGTCTCCCAGCAGGGAGATACAGGTTCTAGTCTTCCTTTAGGAAAAGAGGTCAGCTGGATGACTCTGGGCCAATCACACCCTCTCAGCCCTAATCAATGTCAGTCTCTGCAAAAAGCCAAATAAAACACATTTCTCCTTGTACTTACACTTTGTTATGTGAACCGTGAGTTCAGTGCCTCACAGTACAACTGCTAAAAGTGACATTGGATTTAGTAAGATAACTTATGACTGGGGAAAGTAAAGGATTTTTAAAGGTCCTCCCCCCACATTTTTATAGCTCAGGGATTTGAGCTTCTAAGTATTTTTACCTTTAAATATTACATTACAGTCTTATTGTACATTATAATATGGCTAGAGAAATCACTACCATAAATATGAAGGTCATTTGTTATTTGCCCTGAAATTCTATAAAAGGACTTTATAGAACAGAGTTAGCAGATAAATATGAATTTATTCTTGAGAAACTGAGCCTGAAAATATTTCACAACAAAAGCCTAAACTTTATTCATATGACCTGCTAAGCTCAATGAAATTTACTAGGCTCAGTCTTGTGCAGGAAGAAACAACTCAACTATTGCATTGCGGTGGGTAGCCAATGCTTGGGATAAAGATCCCTAAAACTTTATGTGTTACCTTATGACATAATGACAATCATCACTCTGCTAAAAAAATAATTCCCTCAACACTGTCAAACTAGTTATTAAGTCTGCATTACTATTAATCGTCTCATCATTCCTATTACCCATCTCCTCCCACTTATGATTGTATGACTGTAACCTTGTTGCTGGTATCCTTACGATATATATTGACTTTTTCCTAATATGATTTGATTGCTTATTTGTTCCCTATGACTATCATTAAGTGTTGTACCTTATGATTCTTGATGAATGTATCTTTTCTTTTATGTACACTGAGAGGGTATGCACCAAGACAAATTCCTTGTGTGTCCAATCACACTTGGCCAATAAAAAATTCTATTCTATTCTATTCTATTCTATTCTATTCTACCCTACTCTACTCTACTCTACTCTACTCTACTCTACTCTATTGTGGCATGACTTCTTAATATTTTCAGTTTCAAAATGCAAAAAGGGGGAGGAGAAGAAGGAGAAGGAAAAAGGAGAAGGAAAAAGAGAAAGAGAAGGAGAAAACCAAGAAGCAAGCAAGCAAACAATAAACAAATATTGCCCTCCCACCAGAAAATCCTGGCTCTATTTATCCTTCTTGTGTTCTTGCCTTGCCTCTTACAGTTTTTCTCCCCCATGATTTGCCTCACTGTACTTTGTAAAATAAAATATAATTATCTAGGTTGTCACCTAATCTCTGTTTTAGGTAGTGGTTAGAACTACAATGGCTGGTTAGCTAATCAAAATCAAACTAAGAATTTTATGGTTAAATTAAACTCTACAGGTATTTCAGCCACATTTTATTTTCATACCAGACTGTGACCAGAGCTACATGAACTATTAAAAAAATTGTACCATAACTTTTCCCAAAACTATGTAAAGATTAGATGAAAAAAATAGGGAAATTTAGTTCTTGGACTTTTACTGCTACACAATGTTAGAATAGCGCCAAGGATCTACAATTGTAATTGTCAGATTCTCCTACCTGTAAAGTTTCTGGTTTTGCACCATAATTTTTAGAATCACTTAATCTAATTTGCTCACTTTTTCCTACAGAAAAGCTACAGAAAATTAATTATGCATACAGTAAATTGTTATTGTTTGTGAACTGTATCTCCTGAGCAAAAGAAACTACTGAAGGAAAAATAATGGGGTTAATAGAATAAGAAATATGGGCAACTCACCACTGATCCCCATGGTCATGTGATCCAAATTTGGATGCTTGGCAACTGGCTTATATTTATGATGGTTGCAATGTCCCAGGGCCATGTGATCACAATTTGCAATCTTCTGACAAGCAAAGTCAATGGGGAAGCCAGATTCACTGAACAACCATGTTAACCACTAAGTTAACCACTGCAGTGATTCATTTAACAACCATGGCAAAAAAGTTGTAAAACGGGGCAAAACTCATTTAACAACTTTCTCACTTAGAAACAGAAATGTTGGGCTCAATTGTGGTTGTAAGTCAAGGTATACCTGTAATTGCTATTCTAAGTCCTGAGATATTGTCTATGGCATGTGTTTCAAATTTGCCACATCACGTTGCTGTCACGTAATGTTTTGCGATGTTTTTTTCATTCACAGAGCTGGAATGGGCCTGACCTGCATGTGATGCATCTGGCCCACGGGCCACCAGTTTGACACCCTTGTCTATGATCTCCTATTTAATTTTGATAGGCAACTACTGAAACTAAAGGGTCAATTAACTTATTCCACGTTAATTTAGAATTCCTAATTCCAGTGATTTAATCCCTTAGGTTTTCTTTTTTTCTACAGCTATAGCTTGTCCTGAATTCAGTATAACTTTCAGCATTCAGAATTGCAAGCCCTGCTGCAATTACCTTAATAGTGTTATTTATTTAGATGATTTATTTGGACATCCATTTCACAAACAGTGACACTGGGCTGATGACATATTGTTAAAAACATAAAAACAAAAGAATGAACAATAATAAAAAAAACACAGTACAAACAATATCAAAACTGCAAACATACTCCAATTTCAAAATAGTTACCAGATGGGTTTATTCAATGCTGTGGAGAAAAAATAGCTTTTCAAGTTCTTACAAAAAGGCCATAATTTGGGGCTAGCTGAATCTTGAGAAATATGCTACCATAGACAAGGCAGACTACCGTAAGTCTATTAGTTGACATATTTTCAGACCCAAAGTATGTCCATTGTCCTGATTTTCATGGGACAAGCAGAGATAGGCATATCTACAAATAACCCAGCCCTATGCCAAGAATGGTTTTACAGGTTGTAACCAGAAGTTAACACTTGCATGTTTATAAAACGACAGTGCATTTTTCTAAGGAATCGTGTTACATGGTAGTAATATGGTGTGATGAACCTCTAACTATCCATGTTTCTGCAATCTAGATCAACTGCAACTGTGGATTATCTTTAAGAACAATCCACTCTACAGCACACTGAAATAATTCAAACAAGGAGTAAAGAGATTCCTATTCCTATCTCCACAAATGTGAGGGATTTGTGAAAAAGCTATGTCTTTGAGACATGAAGCTCTTGGAGCTCAGAGTCCAAAAGATCTCCAAATTTGTTCACCATTTACTGTATATCTGGGGGAATGGCACCACAGAATTAGAGACGGAATGTCCCTAAAATAAGAGGACTCCAAACCCATAGTCACTTAGTCATGATTGGTTAAACCTGAAGCTTGTTCTTCCCCATCAATATCCCACACCCCCAAACACTGGGAAAAATAATGGTAGTATCATTAGTCATCCTGGAACAGATATACATAACTATGTGTCATGTGCATTTTGATACTAATCCACATGTTGATGGCTGACCTTGCCCAGTAGCATCACATATGGGTTATACAAAAGCGGGGAGACAGTATATCTCTGAATAAGGTATTTATAATTGACATATTTTTGGAAAATAATTAAGAGACCTGGTGGCACAATGGTTAGAATGCAGTACTACAGACTAATCCTGCTGACCGCCAACTGCCAGCAGTTCGATTCTAACTGGCTCAAGGTTGACTCAGCTTTCCATCATTCCAAGATCAGTAAAATGAGGACTCAGATTGTTGGGACAGTATGCTGACTCTGTAAACTGCTTAGAGAGGGCTGTAAAGGACTATGTAGTGGTATATAAATCTAAATGCTTTTGCTAAGAAAGGATTATAATACTATAATAATATTATAATCCAGAAATGAGCAAATTATGACCCTTCAGCTTCTACAATTTCACAAAAGATCATCAAGCATGGCCAATGATGACAGGTATTAAGAGTTAAAATTCTGCAATAGCTGAAGGACAACAGATTTCTCATTCTTTCTCTGTCCATTAATTTGTTTTCAGTTTTGTAGCTTTCAAGATTTCTCTGTTGTGTCTTTGTCTCCATATTAAAATATCAATCTGCAGCCATAATGACTATGAAACATAGTCATTGTTTCATTCTCTTTCTCTTTTTTCCTCCTTTCTGAAATATATTCATGTTTATTTGTTTTAATTTCAAAACATGGGAGATGTCAGTCCTCTGAGGTAGGTCATCCTAGACTACAAAAGTCATGAGTCTTAATACCATGCGACAGGACAAAGAAACAAAATTAAATCCTGCAACAATATTTGAAGGAACTATATATTAAGAATTTGATAAAAGAATTTGATCAAACTTATTTGATCAAGGTTATAATAAGATATCTGTTTGCAATGAGAAGGAGGAAGACCGTGGAACTCTGTTTGACCATCTAAACTGGAAAAAGTTTCCCAATTAGATTGCCAAAATTCAGCCTTCTGTAATCCTCTGGCAGGGCCAATTATATACATGCATAGATAATACTTCTATTTGAGATTAGGAACAAACAGGAATGTTGCATCTGTGGAACAACTGGAAAAGCTGTGCAAACAGCCACATGAAGCCTTTTGGAAGCTCCAGCTGTTTCGAGAAGGGATGCTTCACTCATGCCAATGAGCTTTGCAAAATAGCCCTTCCCGAATGCTGTTAATTAATTTTCAATAGAGTCCATTGATTAAAGTTAAAAAAAGAAGTTTTAACGTTCCAGATTTCATTCCCAAAATGCACACCACTTTCATACAAAATCAACTAAGATACATGATCTGTAAGGTTATCCTAATATAAGTAACAACATAGGAAAAAATGATAGTGCTTTCTTCTTTCTGTTTTGCAGCTGGGCCTCCTACCTTCACTTTTAATTCCCAAAACAATTTGTTACTCTGAGAAAATGCTTTCTCCTAGTGCCAAACCAGATGTTATATTATCACAGAGAGAGAAAAATCTGTAGGCTTCATACAATTATTATAGTCAAGCAGATGCTCTTTGCTCTCAGTGAAGTTCTAATACTTTACATCTAGAGCTTGTTTTCTTTTACAGAACAAAAGGAAAGGAAAAGAAGAAAAAAAGACCATTGATATTTCCTAGGATTATAACTTTTCAGTTATGCTTTCAGTACTGTACTCAGTACCTGTAGCTAAGATATAAGAATAATCCAGGAAATGTATATTACATCAAAGCTAAAAAAAGTGAAAGAAAATTATGAAAATTAATATTGGTAATAGAAATAGTTCCTGTAAATGTAGGGTTGGTGTAGGGTTTCCTGCCTGGGCAGGGGGTTGGACTAGAAGACCTCCAAGGTCCATTCCAACTCTGTTGTTATGTTATGTTATGTTATGTTATGTTATGTTATGTTATGTTATGTTATGTTATGTTATGTTATGTTATGTTATGTTATGTTATGTTATGTTATGTTATGTTAAATGTCAAAAGACCTCTAGGAATTTCAAGGAAATATACAGTGAGGGGCTGTAAGTGTATGTATGTATGTATGAATGTGTATATGTATATGTACTGTATATCTTTATGTACTGTAGATGTATATGATGTATATGTATATCAGCAGCGATATTCAAAAATTTTTACTACCGGTTCTGTGGGTGTGGCTTGGTAGGTGTGGTGTGGCTTGGTGGGCATGGCTTGGTGGGCGTGGCAGGAGAAGGATACTGTAAAATCTTCATTCCCACCCTACTCCAGGGAAAGGTTACTGCAAAATCCCCATTTCCTCTTGATCAGCTGGGACTCGGGGGGCAGAGAATAGGTGGGGGGGCAGTCAGAGGTGGTTTTTACCAGTTGTCCGAACTACTCAAAATTTCCACTACCGGTTCTCCAGAACTAGTCAGAACCTGCTGAAACCCACTCTGATGCATATGTATGCATATACATATAAAAGCCAGCTTGATTTAGCGGTTAAGACTTCAAGCTAGAAAGTGGGAGACAGTGAGTTCTATTCCTGACTTAGGCATGAAAACTTCCTGGGTGACTAGTCACACTCTCTCAGCTCAATGCACCTCACACATTTACTGTTGTGCGGAAAATAGGAGGAAGAAGGAATATTAGCTACAGTCAATGCCTTGAGTTGTTCATAAAATAATAAAGGTGGGATATGAATCAAATGAAAAAATAACATACACTGAATGCCAGTTTAGTTTGGGTGTGTGTAGTGGTATAGTGGTTAAGGCACCAAGCTAGAAACATTCTGAATTCTAACCCTGGGTGAGTCACTCTCTCTCAACTCTAGGAAGAAAGAGGCAAGAACAAGCTACATTTTGCAATTACTGCCAAGAAAACTGCACAGTCTAGTTCAGGCACTTGGCAAGCATCAACACTGACTCAAAGACACACACAAAAAGTATATATTATTTAAGAAAACATAAAGAAAATCTACAAGCTTTTTTATATGTGCAACAGGAATACTGTTTTTTTTAAAAAATTGTTGGAAGGTGGTCATAAAAAATGAAATGTAAACTTGTATATTATATTGTATATTATAAAAAATATTAGAATGTAAATTTCTGTTGACTATTTTAATGAAATAACAACTTTGAAGATAAGCTTTCAAAAATGTTTTTTTTAACATTTTCTAACCTTTAAAACTTTTCAAGTTTCTTTCTGACCATGACAAAATCATACTGGGTAAATTGCCAATATGATATGGTTAAACCTCAATAAGGATCACACAAGATGTGTAGCATTCAAAAGATGCATAGCACATTAAATAAAAGAAACCAAAGAGTGTGATCTTTTTCATTTGCAAACTAATAATTTTAAAAAGCTGGAAACATTGTACACACAGAGACACGAACAAATTTTATCATCCAAAGAAATTAGAAAGCAAAAGGGCAACTTAAAGTTTCGTTATTGAGAATTACTATCAAGATGGCGCCACACACTTGCATATTAATATTCTTGAAATAGCAGAATTGTCTATAAGAGGACCCAAAGTAAAAATTGATTTATTTATACAATTTCTATAGCTGCCCATCTCACTCAATGACAAAAGTATAAAAACAAAACAATACAAAGTATTTTGAAAACATACAATAAAAGATTCCTTTAATATGCCACTGTTTGCTCCCTGACAATCCTGTATGACAACATATAAAACTACTTTTCTTTCAAAAATTGCTATATATTTATTTCAAGCATGAAATAATTTGAGATAAGAAACTTAGTAACCACAGAAACAATTTTCTTTCACAGAACATGATGCATTATAATATTTAGAGTCTGTCAGAAGCGACAGACACTAATAAGAACAAGTGTTATGTGCTTGATCAGTTTTAAATGTATTTTGTAGAACATTTCAAGGACTTTCAGTCTAATTTTGGAAACCTGACAGTGAAATGGAAAGCCACTTATCAATGAAGTCATGTTTTTGGGTAGACTCAATGAAATCAAAGAGACGTATTTTCAGTCTTGTTTTGAATAGTCCTAGTGAAGTCAAAGGGATTAATTCCTTTTGACTAACTTCAGTGATGGGATTCAAGCAATTTAACAACCGGTTCTCTGCCCTAATGATTTCTTCTAACAACCAGTTTGCCAAACTGCTCAGAAAGTTAACATCCGGTTCTCCCGAAGTGGTGCGAACTGGCTGAATCCCACCACTGACTAACTTACTGTATGCTCCATTATTGTTATTACATTTATTTATGCAGAAATTGATAAAATGCAACTGGAAGATGATATATTTTGGATATTGCCAGTAAGGAAAATATTTAATAAAGGTGGTTCTGCAGGTACATAAGTTATTTTAATATATTAAAAGTATAAGCTTGTTATAGAGCAAATTACATTAGTAGGTCCCAGAGTAACTTAATCAAGGCTATATTCTGGGAATATTTTTTCTCTGATTATAACTCCAACTGGATTCCAGCACAAAGGAATAAAAACCTTTGGTTCCGTGCATGTTCCATTAAGTATTCTACAGGGGATTGCATATCATTTGAAGAAATTGGTAAACAATATGGAGTTATTCTGGATTTTTTTAATATTTACAACGAATATTCTCTACTCGTTATAAATTTAGAAATAATGATAATTAATTGGTTAATAGATGGTTGTTTCATTATAATTATCATCTCATTTCATTCCCCATGAAGAGCAATAACTTGAATATGAGTGTTTTCTGAGGTCAAAGAACATTAATTCCATATTCCAGAATTTTGTATGTTGTGATCTATCACATACGCTTCATTTTACAGCAAATTTTTGTAATTTGTATGCAGCAGTTTACTAAATCTGAACAATATTCTCTAAAAAGCTTCCTTAAAAGTGACTAATGCAGTCAATGTTTTAAGTGAGTTCAAATTGCTGCTGAATGATATTGTAGGAAACAAAGTTGATATATAACTTCTGTGGGTTTTTGTTATTTGCTGTTTTATGATTAAATAAAAAATGATTAATTGATTGTGGTTTTCTTTTCCTTTCCTTTTTTTAAATAATACCTTTAGCTAAAAGTACTGTTCATTAGCCTAAAAAGTACTTTATATCCTGAGGTAGGAAGTATATACGGGACTGGAAAAAAATGAAATGTAATTTCAATTACAGTGGTTTTGTCATTCTCTCAAAATGTATTTTAAAAAATCCTAATACCTAATTTAATTTTTAAACATTATTTGCTACTTATCTTCAGAAGAAAAATGGTCATTTCAACAACACACACATACACACACGCATGCATGCAAGTAAAAAATGTACAAAAAAAGAATATATTTTTTTATATTGACTAAATACCTGTTTGCGTTGTTTTTTAAGCTAAATATTATGACTAAAAATCATGGTATCAAGAATCAAATACTAAAAGAGATTCTACAAATCCTGTTTAAAAAAAATAGAAAAGGACATTGTATGCATATAAAGAAGAGAAAGCAGTAGCTGCTATGTGTTTCAAAGTTTCATTAAGTAGAACGATAATGCAAAATAATGCAGAGAACTTGAAAGGTTTTTATTCCAAAAGTAAACTCATAATGCTTTGGGAAAAATAGAAAAGAACAACATATTTAAAAGAATGGTTTCTTTTCCAATGGAGTAAAAATTTCCCAAAACAGAAAGCAGTTCCAAGTTTAAAAAATGATAATAAAGCTAAGCATTATTTTAAAACCTTTTAATGAAGAGGACCATAACATCAGAGGAAGAAGTGAATAGTAATGTTCATATGATCAATTAACTAAATAAGCCCATATATTCCAACTTTAAGAAACTGCATATTTTTTTTCAATTTGCCACATTTCTAAATAGAGCTTTTAAATGAAAATTCAAAAATCTGATATTTTTCATTTGATGAACTGGGATTTTCATTCATCGGAAATTCTCAACGCTGTTATAGAAAGAGTACTTTAAGATCTCAAAAATTAAAAAGAAAATTGGTTTATCAGGGGAGTTTTCAGAGCATTTTACTATGCTTGGTTAAATTTTATATGGTTCTTATGTGGGCATTTTCATAAGTATTAACATCTGCTTTATTGTAAACCTAATAAAATTTGTCAGATTGTTCTTTCATAAAAACAAATTCAGTTCAAATAACAGAAAGTGAAAGCTGTTAATATTTTTCATATCACACTTTGATATAAAGTTAAAAAGTGTGATAGTATGAAAAACTAAATTATTTTTTATATTTTACAAGAAAACAAACATGCTGATTGGAAAACAATCTTACAATCTTACAGTTCCAGTGAAATTAATGGGACTTGCTTAATGGTATTTGGGTAAATGTAATTTTAATTCTTTATTTTCATAACAAGGTAATGAAATGCTTGCAAAATTTAAAATTAAGTTTAAAGTAGCTTTTTAAAAACAAGTTCTTTTTTAACTCAATATTTACACAAACTGGAAATATGAGTAACAAACTGTATTAGTTTTTTAGACATTTCACTATTATATCTTTTTACGAACTACTACAGAAGAAATTGAAATACATTAAAGGAAATTAAAATCTATATATATCAAACCTGTTTGAAAGTGTAATTTCACTACTTATACTAAATTGATTAAAATTTTGATTCTGCTAAATTTCATTAATAAAAGGAAGGTAGAAATGATGTTTCCATTTTGATTAGCTACAGATAATATAAAGAAATCTAGGCAAAATTTACCTTATAGGCGACTTAAGAACCAAAGCTAAAAGAAAATTTGCAAATTACTTACAATAGCATTGATTTTTTTCCCCTATAGTCAGTATTCTTATTGTTTGGTATGTCTGAAGTCCTTGGTTGTATCTCTTTTTTCCTTCATAAATAGGGTGGTAAGGATGCTGCAAAGCACTTGGTTCTTTCAGAGAAACAGCATCTCATGTAAGTCTACTCATTTCTCAAGTCTATCCTTCACTGCAAATCTCCACCTTTTAATACCTAGCGAAACCCACACAAATTGGTCTTTTTTACAACATTTCTGCAGATGAGAGGGAAAACACTTCCTTACTTTGTGTTACATTTCAGAGTTTAGCGAACAAATATCCTATTCCTTTTCATCATGCCACAAAGTGCTAAATGGTAAGAATTGCATTACTGCTGCTTCTTAGATTATGACTGATAAGGTGAGCTTTTTACATTTATATTGAGTTCTGAAGAGCTGATGTTATACTAGTCAAATAATTAATAATTCATTGACCCAAATTGCAGGCTGGGAGAATGCAGCCCCTATACTAGATTTCTTCTCTCCCCCCCCCACCACCACTACCTCCATTGCATTAATTTATATGCGACAATGTAGAAGAGTTGGAGCAAAGAAAATATAAACTACACTTAAGGCTTAAAGTAAACTTTTTAAAATAAGGCATTTTATATGATACGAAGAATCTCTTTTTCCTAAGTTACAAAAATGCAAATATATTCTTATATAACAGTTCCTTCATGATATTTCTTTTCAAGGTAATATAATGTAAAGTTCAGAAAAGGACTAAGAAACATAAAGCCCAAAACAAACAAGCACAAAGGGCATGATATAAGAAAAAGAAAAGGAAATATTGCTAAATCCAGTTTGTACCAACATCGTATAGGATATTCCTCCATAGTCTTAGCATTCTCTTATAATTTCAAATCATCCTTGTTTCTGTCATGTTCATAAAGCAGTCCTTGATGCTTTTTGCTCTTTAAATTTCTCACCATTTTTAATGAATTCTATCCAAACACAAGTTTCTTAAACTACCACAAGATTATAGATTCAAGATTGCATAATATTAAAAAAACGAAAACCACTTCCAAATATTCTACTGAAGCAGCACAAAATACATATCCAATTTTAGATTATGGATCGAGCTGTATGGGTATAAACCCTTGGAAAAAGATGGTCCCTCCGGTAATAAGATGTCAAGCTATATAAGTCTTTAAAGGTGATAACCAGCACCATGAATTGCAATAGAAAATATATTGACTGCTAGTGCAGCTCATGGAATAATGGTGTTAAATGTACTATGTAGCTAGCACTATTTATTACCCATGCAGCCACATTTTGCATCAGCTGAATGCTCTTCAAGGGCAGCCCCATGTGGAGGGTGTTACAGTAATCTAAACAGGCAGCAATAAGGGCAGGGCTGATAGTGACTGGGGTCTCTCAGTCCAGGAATGGGCCCAAAGGTAGTGGGTGTGCAAAGTCTCTCCTAGTCACAGCTGCCACCAGTTTTTCAAGCAAGACCTGTGAGTCTGGATCAGCGGTTCTCAACCTGTGGGTCGCGACCCTGTTGGGGGTCGAATGACAATTTGCCAGGGGTCGCCTAAGACCATCGGAAATATGGGAAGTATATTTGCACGTCAAAAAATCGCGCTCCAATGGTTGACTCCACAAGCCAGCTGCAAGCTCTTCAAATCGCTAGCCGAATTCGGCTTCAGGCACGATGAATTAAAAAAGAGAGAAATCTTTGCTCTGATGTCTCCCTCTCAAGCCAGCTGCAATCACTCCTAATCGCTAGCCTAATCTGGCTTCAGGCGCGATAAACTTAATAGGGGAGGAGTCTCCGCTTTAATGCCTCTGTCCTCAAGGCAATCGCAAGCAGTTCAGATCGCTAGCCAATACAGCTTCAGGTGCGATAAATTCAAAACGAAAATAATTTTATGGTTGGGGGTCGCCACATCGTGGGAAATTGTATTAAAGGGGTCGCCACATCATGGGGAATTGTATTAAAGGGGTCGCAGCACTATAAAGGTTGAGAACCACTGGTCTAGATGAACTCAGATTGCACACAGGTCTGTCTGGGGATAGTGCCACCCTATGCAGAATTAGAGGTGAAAGAAGCTTGTCTCCGGAAGTTTCAAATAGCACCCACTTCCTTTTCCTAGGATTGATTTGGTGTCTGTTTCATCCCATTGCACCATCCAGACTAGAATAGCCTCCAGAACAGAAATAGGACATCCACACCATCACTCAAGGGGCCTGGAGTAAAGATATAAAACTGGGTGTCATCTGCATATTGATGAGATCTCATCCCAATTTGGTGGATCACCTTATCCAAATAGGAAAAGAGACAGAAGTCATGAGGAGAAAAGGGGAGTGTTGACCAGTTCATATTCAATGATACCTTCAAAACTTTTGAAAAATTACAAAAGGAATTTAATGTACCCAAACAGTAGAATAGAAATTTATTCAGGTAAAGCATTGTTTTCTTCCTTTGGTCCTTATTATTAGAAGCTTTTGTAACTAGCTTAGTTTCAAAGGTAGTTTCAAAAGTCTTCTATTATACCTAGAAGACTCAGGTATACCAGATAGGTCTTAACAATTGCATTGTTTAAATGTAATTCAGGATTAGCATTCAAATACACAAACACACATACTTGAATAACCTGGAAGAACTCTGAAACAGAATACCGAAGTATCTTTTATTGCAAAATCAAAAGTTCTTAAAATAAAAAAATGTACTGGGAAATATATTTTGTATGATTTAAAAAGTTCAATTAAACAAAAACATATTTTGGGGGTCTATTGGACTCTTCAATGTCATTCTTCTTAGTTGAAAACACAACTACAATTACAAGACCGAATATGCGCATCCATTGGTTCCTTCCTGATTAGGAATTATTACTACGTTGCACTAGATCCTTACACCGAAATTATAATTTAAGGATATGAATGTGCTGTTAATTATATTCCAATAGTTTGGAATTCTTTCAAATCATTTACTCTTACATAATAATTGTTTCCTCATATATATTACCTCCAAGTATACCTCCATGTATTTTTGCACTTTTGTATTCAGTGCCCATTCGATTTTGATCCAATCTCTGCCATTTTCCCTACAGCAGTTTACATTTATGCCTAAATATGCTTGTTCTTTTGGAAAATCAAACAGAAAGTCAATGTGAGGAAAACAAAGCCTTGCTTCATTTTGACCTTTCTCAGCCATTCATTACTTGGGGGGGAAAAACACAACAACCTCTAGATGCCTATATGTAACCATAGAGCCATCACAAACTCTGAGTATGGGTCTGACCGAAAGACTAAAAAGAAAAAGCAGACATACACAATCACATAAGCATCACGGAACAGTCTATTAATGCTTGCTACATTAATGCACAACTATGTAATTCCATTAAGGAAGCTTAGAGAACTATCTGCTCCATTTAGAACCTATCAGATAACAAAGCTATCGGGGTGGGGGGGAATCTTTATCTGATGCATGTTAAAACCACTGGAACTGATCATTACAGCAGTTCCTTTTCCCATTTTAGTAACAGTAGTAATGTTACATCATTTCTACCTCTTTCCCTGGAAAGGATGGACAGCTGAAGTACAACTGTGAGAAGCAATACAAAGTCAGCAAGGCAGCTGCAAGAAACTTATTGTCAGATTCCGAACATGCTGATAGAACTACTGGGTTGATAAATTATATAAAGGTATCAAGAAGCAAAGTTCCAATGTTGAGAGAGACTCTAATCGTATTACACTGCTAGAACATACTTAAATTAAATTATAATAGATTCTTCCATCACTTCCCCAGACTGAGGTCTAAATACTTTTTTTTTTTTTTTGGCCACGAAGGATATTCCAGTTTTTATTTAGCTTCTTTTCATGGCAGCCATTTTTTCTTCAATGATCGGGAAATAATACCACATAATGGTGTTTCGAGTAATTTGTCAGAACACTTATATATTTGCCACTGTGGCAAAATTACCATGAAAGAATGGGCTTCATACAACACTTCTTAAAAGAAGCTTAGACCCTGAACCATTACAAATGTTCACTATACAATTTCATACAATCATTTCAGGGTATCTGTGTGTGTACGAGAGAGAGGTGATTGATTACTTTCATAACTAGAAACAGGCAATAAAAATCATCCAATATGGTTACATCCCATATACTACTATCTTCAGTTTTAGTCAATTTCCTCCCAAGAAATCACATCATGTCTGAGAAATACATTAATGTATTTAATGTTAACATTGTATCCCATCTTGTTTAAAGAGACTTCAGGCAGCAACAGGAACTTTGTTCGGGTTGGAACAATGCAATAAGGCTTATGGGAAAGGCTTGACCTTAGATAGTTAAAATTTGGGGGACTTCTCCAGATTATAAAGTCCACATTCTGAATAAAGCTGAACCAAAGCTGAACAAATCTTTTCTATTAGGAAACAGGATGGGAATAGAATGAGAAAATATATAAAAAGTAATTGTGCCAAGAAATTAGGTTTGTTACTCTCTGGCAATCCCTTCCTCTCCAATTTTTTATCCTGTGGGAAGGAAGAAAGAAACAAGCAATGGAAAGATTGCTTACAAATTGCAATTGCTTTGTTTCCTCCCCACTCACCCCTTCCGTATAGCAGAGAGATTGTTTGTGTACCATGTCTATGGCTCTCAGGCTTGTCTGTTGGCATTGCTTTTGATATGTAGAAGAGCAATCAGCTTACTCTCTTGCAATTTTTTCCTCTCTAAATTCTCTGCTTGGGAAGGAGGGCATAAAAAAAAGACCCCAGAATAATACATACACAAACATACTGACTGTAATAGTGATCACATGATTGAGGAACACTGTGAAGCACTGTGAAATGTGGTCACTGTGAACTAACCCTAAACTTAATTTTGTCAACACTGTCCTGATTTTGAATAGTCACTGAATGAGTGATCCATAAATGAAGGTTGTATACTATTTTGGCAGTATCTGCTATTAATAACAAAACACAAGAATCAATGTTAAAAGACAAAAATGAGCTTTTCAATCTAAATGTATTTAGAATATACTAAAATCTCTACCAACTAAGCTGACATATTTACATGCCAAACAGCATTCCGAGCATTTACATACAAATCCAACAAGCCCACCAGTACTGGATAAGCATTTTTTCAATGTATAACCACCTTACTGTTGTGGTCCGCCAGCAGCCGGCAGAACTGGCAGCAGAGTCGGACAGGGAGGAGGCTGGGGTGGGAGATATCTGACTCTCACTAAAACTGAAATGTTGCAAAAATTAGTAGAATGTCATGCTCATGAATCACAAGGGCTTTCCTATGTTGTGTGAGAATTACTCAGGAACTGCTCAAGAGTGGAGGGTCATCCAGGTGAGTTTCACAAAGTTTCCTTTTACTAAATCACTACACAGGGACTTAGAAAGTCACAGAGAGTTGATGTCATCTATCAACTCAGTACTGAGATACTGTATGAGTTATAGGATTTCATCATCTCTGCGTCAGGTAGCTACTACTTAGGTATATGGCCCAGGAAGAGATATTAGACATAGCCCCATGACTACTCAGACTGGATGAGTCCAATATTTTTTTTTCAGGGGGAATCTTAATATAGCCCCCTTTAACAAGCTAAAAGAATTCACCAAAGAGCTGGCTGTTTGCATAGAAACTATTCTAATTCTTTGTTTGCATTCTTAGACCTAAACAACTTAAAGTAACTCAAGAGGACCTAAATCAGGGGTGTGAAACTCAAGGCCCAGGGGCCAGATCCTGCCTGCAGGGGGCTTAGATCTGGTCCACAGGCTGCCCTGGAAACAGCAAAGGACCAGCCCGGGGTGCCTCTGCCAATGAAAACGGAGCTTGGGAGGGCTGCAGGTGGCCCTTCTGAGCTCCATTTTTGCTGGCAGAGGGTTGCAAGAGGCAGTCGCAACCAAAAACAGAGCTCGAGAGCCCATTTTTGCTGGCAGAGTGCTCAGGCCACCACAGGCACCCCCAACATGAGTGACGTTGAGCTGGCCATGCCCCCCCCGGTCCCCCACAGTCAAACATAATCCTGATGCGGCCCTCAATGGAATTGAGTTTGACGCCTCTGACCTAGATTCTTCTATAAATTAAACAGCAACTGCAAAGGATCATGGAGAGCTTGACAGAATTCTATATAATCTCAGGTCCTAGAAAGTCTCAAATTACTTTGAAGGACTGAAAAGATGCAATGGGGAACAGCAAAACTTCTTTCCCTACTAATATTTGACCAAATTTAAATTTTCCTTCTTTAGTTCTAGCAATTTTAATATTTTAAATTGCCTTGGAAATATGTACAGATTTATACTAGGACTGAAATACAATGCAGATGAAGGCAGTATTTACTGCCAGCAGTTATCTTGTTGCTCTTTCCAAGGAAATTGTAGAAAATTTGCTTTGCTTTGCTTTGAAATCTTGCTACAAAGAAAACATTTCTTAAACAAACCTTTTGCTTCTGCTCTTTTTGAATTCCTGAATTAAGTGAACAAAGCACACTACAAGAAACAGTCTTGTAAACAAGCATTTTTCTATTTAAAACAATCTGATTGCCACATATCTTCCAAAATTCATTGGCCCCTCATTTGCTAGACAAGTCAATGAACACCCAGAACTACAATAGGAAATTCTTATAGCTGATGGGCTAAATTCAGTAAGTGCATGGAGTTAAAAAGGTATTATAATTACAGAGTAGCTACAATAGACAAAAATGCTACAGAAAAACAATCCACAATTAAACAATTGTGGGATCTTATTGGGCTTGATAGGAAAAAACTAATTTTAAGATTTAACAGTTATTTACAGTTGACCCTTTGCCATGGTTCTTTCATCCAAAAACCTATCAGCACATGAAGCTTTTTCACTTTTTATAGCCAGCAGTGTAAATGTTGCCTTTGGTATTCAGACTGCTGTATCAACTGTGATCATGAAAATACATGTAGATATGAAGATTCATTTCCCACCAAAAAGCACTAAATTATTTTGGCTCATTTCTGTATGCCACACAAATAGGTTAATAGTAAAAAGACTTCTGAGGAATAGTCTGACTGTGCAGACCAGCTGCTCCTTTGCAGTCGACATATCTAGGTCAGACATAATTAGAACTGGATGAGCATGTGCACCAACAGAAGCAATGTAATATTTCCAGGAAACAAAGATCAGCCTGTAAATGGAATATTTACAGTGTGTAAAATATTTACAACACAAAAACTATGCAGGTTCACATTAGCAAAGCTGTTGTAAAACATTTTAAATCAGCAGCTGTCAAAGTCAGTTGGAAGTACCATGTTAATCTTGTCCCATCCACAGATGCTGAATACCAAATCCCACTGTGTTATTCCATTTTTTCCAGTAATAGTAACAAAGGTAGGACTCATGGGAAATTTTGTTTTCAATGTGTTAGAAGAGTTGGTACAGGTTGCAGAGGTGTTGTTGTTGGATTGGATAGCTTTAAATCTGACTGGCATCAGAGATTGGTGCAACTCTGGTGGAGTGCGAAGCATTGCAACAGCTCTCTGGAAGAATAGAATAGAATAGAATAGAATAGAATAGAATAGAATAGAATAGAATAGAATAGAACAGAATTTTATTGGCCAAGTGTGATTGGACACACAAGGAATTTGTTTTGGTGCATATGCTCTCAGTGTACATAAAAGAAAAAGGAAAGAAAAAATAATACATCAAAGGTACAACATTTACAACACAAATGGTGGTCATAGGTTCCAATTTAACCCTTAATGACAGCAACAAAAAGTTACAGTCATACAGTCATAAGTGGAAAGAGATTGGTGATGGGAACGATGAGAAGATTAATAGCAGTGCAGATTCAGTAAATAGTTTGACAGTGTTGATGGAATTATTTGTTTAGCAGAGTGATGGCCTTCAGGAAAAAACTGTTCTTGTGTCTAGTTGTTCTGGTGTGCAGTGCTCTATAGCGTCGTTTTGATGGTAGGAGTTGAAACAGTTTATGTCCTGGATGTGAGGGATCTGTAAATATTTTCATGGCCCTCTTCTTGATTCGTGCAGTATACAGGTCCTCAATGGATGATGGAGCTAACTGAAAGCCTTTAAGTGAATGGGACCAGTTAGAAATGTGCAGCTGAAGATTCTGGCCACCGAAGCAGCAACGAATTAAGAGTTTTGGTGCAAGTGGCTGTCTCTGAATCATCACTGCTCAGCTACTGCAGATTCTTCAGTAACACAGAGGATTCTTTTGTGCAGGCAACAGCTACAAAAATGATGATGGGATGCCTGTTTTGGACTGGTCTTTCAGCTGGAAAGTGATGATGCTGGTAATCAGATGTAGACTGATTTGGATTTTTGCAGTCTATGGATGTCTGTGAGCCAACATGGAGTGACAGTGGGAGATTTCAGGCGGAGTGGGTCTTATTCTATGACTGCCTTGAGATAGGTTATGAACAGCAATGGTAATTTTGTCCATTTCATATTTTTATGGCCCCTGTTTATATGTTCCACTGAGTGAATGTTCTGAAGGAATTTTGTGCCTGGGCTACCTCCACCATTCAAATGAGGGAAGGGAAAGTTTGATAGTTGGGGAAAGTAATAGATTATTGGAAGAATGTGTGCTGGGGATCTATACCAGAGGAATGCAGAGTGCTCCAGAAGTCATTTGGTTGAGAGAAGTACGGCTTCTTGTGGTAGGATGGGGCCTTCTGACTTGACAGCGAGTTAACCAGGATCACAGAGGATGATGTGGTGGTGGGAGGGAAAAGGAACCAGAACGGTGATATGTTTTTGGTGGTGGGAAGGCAGAGACATAGCAGAAATTTGTTTTTAGGATAGCAGCCTTAGTGTTCATATTGATATTGTGTTCCTGATCCTTGTGCTGTGCCCCCAGTGTTTGAGCATTGGAGCTTCAGTGGCCTCAGTTTCCCTATATTGCTGCTAAATGCACATTTAGCTTACAATGAAGTTACCCTCATTGATTATTTAATTGTGGATGGAGAGCCAATCTTCTACACATTACCAAACCTGGCCAGATGTTATGTTAGCCCTCCCCAAAGTACTGGGGCCGGGATGTCAAGTGAGCCGAGGAAGTTTCTCTATTGTTTGCCTATCTCCAGGGGTCAGCAACCTGTGGCTCTGGAGCTGCATGTGGCTCTTTCACCCGTCTGCTGCGGCTCCCTGTCACTCAAAATATGTGTCACAACTGCCAATGTGCGACACCCACTGACATATTTATTGAGCTTTTCAACCCCTGGTAGGCCAACCATGAATAAATCCAAAAAAGAAAAGTTTCAGAAGAAAACAGAACGTTTAATTCAACTACATATGCTAGTTTTGTGGCAGTTCAAGAAACAATCAGGCATGGGAAGGATTTTGTGGCTCCTGGTGCTTTCTTTTCTGTGGGAAACGGGTCCAAATGGCTCTTTGAGTGTTTAAGGTTGCAGACTCCTGGCCTATCTAGTACTGATTTATAAGGTAGAGTGTCAAAACTTAGGAATTTATAAATTCATTTCCTTTTTCATAAAAGGCTTTAGAAGGTATCAGACAGTTCCTGACAAACATCAAGTGAACATTAGCAGTAGGAATTGTAGCATCTTGACTTTGTTTATATATTTATTTGAAACTTTCATTTTATTTATTGTTACCAGTAACTTTGATTCAGATATGTATTTTCTTTTTCTTTTTCTTGGACCTCTCCATCCCAAATTGCCATCCTTGGTCCCCTCCCCACCACAGTAATAATAATGTGCACTGCATATCTAATTAGAAGCCATTATGTTGCCAATAAACACATAAAGGTGAACTTGTGAACTGACCTGTTGAAAACACTGACAAGACAAACTACCCAACCATAAAGACTTATCCAGATCAGCAAAATGCATGGAATGTAAGAGCCACAATAATATCTCTTCACTTCTTTGCTTATATTCTTTGATAAAAGAGGTACAATGCAACTCCATGTTTCTGTTCACTGGTCAGTGCAGAACCATTTATCTGTTTAAAAATTAATACCTGCAAAGTAATTCTTCCCTATGGTATGTGAATGCATGTAGAGCTAATTATATTTGCAATCATTTGTGAGTTTCAATTAATTCTTTCCGATTTAATGCCTCAAAAATAGTTCCCAAAGTTTGTTACCAGCCATTTTGCAGTTACCAGTTCCTTTAGACAATTAATATGAATATTAATAAACAAGAATTATACAAAATGTTTGGTGCCTTCCAAAAACAGGTGCAAAAGCAAGACAGCTGAACAACTTTTAATTTATGGAGGTATCTAGGAGGCAAGTGTGAGAACCAGGATGATTTATAGAATATAGAACCTGTAGAATTTTAGACACTATAGATTATCTTAAAACATTTTTATGCTGGCTTAGGCTCTGCTAAAAAGGTAGGGCATAGTGCTAATCTCCGGTTCTTGGCCAAGAGAGCCAGTATTGTCCAAAGACATTTCCACTGTCATGTGGCCAATATGGCTATATGCCAAAGTTGCATGGAATGCTGTTACCTTCCCAGTGAAATGGTACCTATTAGTCTACTGGCATTTGCATGCCTTCAAACTGCAAGGTGGGCAGGACTCTGCCAAATGTATATTATTCCTTGTTTGCTTCTTCCCTTTTCAAAACCATGTCCATTATTACTTAATTATTGTTCTCTAATTTGTGTCTGAGAGACTTTTTCCAAATAATATCTGTAGTCATTACTAAGATTTAAGAGACAACGAGACATTTTTTCAAATAAGGTTTTCCAAAATATAAATGGTAAGTAGAATGTCACTTAACTGCACTGCAATGAATTTCCAATAATAGCATCTATTTTCTCATGGTCAAAATTGGTCTTAATTAGGTTGACCTTTAAAGAGTTTTTATCTTCAAATCCTTTCAGATTCCATTAGGTCACATTTCTTTTGGCACCAGTAGAAGGATAAAAGCTCTACTGCATATGTAAGTCCATGAAGGATGCTTGAAGGAATGACAAATAATGTTCCGTCATGTGTAATACTTCATATATACACATAATAGTTAAATTATATATGTATCCATCAATGGCTATAGGATAAATGGGAGACAGGGAACCTTGCTCCCTCTTTTGCACTATAAATCTGTGATCTGGACATTACATCTGCTGCCACAGAAAATGACACATAAGGAAAATCTCAATGTTCACAGGACAGAGTTCTCAGAAGAAAACAAAAACAAAAACAAAACAAGGATAAAACAGTCTATGTCCTGAATACAGTCCCTGTCATCCTAGTTCCCAGAGACACTCAAAGCTATGCAGTTCATGAAGAAAAACAATTTGGATCAATCTACTTTTCTTTCTTTCCTAGCAGGATGAACCTGAAATTGGAAATAAATCTTTCTGATTGACGATGCATTAGGTCCCCAGCCAGGAAAAACCCTGAAAAGAAGCCCACAGAATTCAAGAAAATCCAAGGATCACATAAAGAAAACTGAACCAAAATAGAATAGCACATACCGAGAGATAGAAATCAGACTTGACATCAAAGTCCAACTGATCCTACAGAAATTAATATATAATGAAAGTAATGCAATTCTTAATTGATGCTATGCGAAAACGTGTCCTGCTCTGCTCTCGATGCAATGCCCATTTTATTACTGACATTATTTCCTCTCTTATCCAGAATAGCAAATACTGAATTCTTTGAAAAAAGCACTTTACAATTTCATAGAATTTGAAGGACAGCATGGCCAATTCATAGATCACTGTTTTAATCCAATCCCAAATATTTTCAAGAAATAGCTAACTTACTTGAACACACTTAATGTGTATGAAGACTGCTGTCTCCCTAAGTAACCACTGCTGAATATCTATTTCTGATAGAAAACTTTCCCTAACATTCTATTAGAATTAGGGCGGTATATAAATACGATTAATAAATAAATAAATAAATAAATAATCAGTGTTGTGCAGCTTAAGAGTATTATTCCATTCTGCATTCTGGCATGGCAAAAAAAAAAAATGGCCATGGTTTTCCTATGTGTGACAGTTCTTTAGAGATTTGAAAAGTGCTAACCCTCAGTCTTTTCTAACTCAAGAGTTAGCTTCCAGTCACCAGTCTTTGACCCTCTTTGTCTCTATGTAGATCTTACTTCTTATAGCAGGCTTTCTCACAAGGTATTAGTATCATATACTTGTCTATGAACGGTAAAAGAAAATACAGGACATAAAAGAAAACTGATTTGAGAGCTGTTCCACTTGTCTGCTGATGAGATGGAAAGAAAAGCAATACCTCTGTGTAGAAACTGTCAGAGAATTCATGACTGACAGAGACATTGTAACAAGGCCAGCCAATGAAGAGGCATAGCAATTAAGTCAGCCAATGGGGACTGTTTGGAAACTGAAACAGTATTTTGCTGTGTGAGCAACGAGACAGCAAGGAGCCTGGGTGTGGCTTTGGCTTAGTTTAACTGCCCTGTATAGAGGAAGTTCTCTTTGTCTGTATTATGCTCTAAGTGCTGTGCTGAGAACTGAAAACTAAAACTAGCCTGCTGAATTGAAACCAAAACTGTTCTCTCCTCTGCTTGTGTTTTGCTTGTATCTGGATTTGATTTCTGCAACAAACTCTAACAGAAACTAGTTGATTTATCTCATTATTGCATTATCCTTCTCAATTTAGACTTATAAAACTGTCACTGAACAACTCAGTAATATATCTTAATAAATGTTAGTAAAAATTTTGAAGCATCTCATTTAAAACATTATTTTTACATCTATGTAAATGTTATTAAATTCTTGTTTTCAATTTCCAGCATATTCTGGAATTCAATTTTGGCTTTATTAAATTATTAGTGGGTTTGTTGTTGGTTTTTTTGGGGTGGGGGGGGGAGAAATTAGCTTAAAGTAATTAAATACATGGATATGTAACCAGAAGCTGACAGACTTCATAAAAATAATGAATCAGTCACATATTATCAAAGAAGATACCTTAACATTTTCTATCTGAGGAAACTCATCTACCATGACTTCTGGGGAAACAATGGTGAACAGAAGCAAAGCTGATGGCTATGGCAGAATGAAGAGATGAAGAGTAGAATGGCTTTTTGTAATTTTTCTCTGACAAGGAGAGGATTTGACATTACTCACAGGTACTCAAAATAGATAGTTACTCCTTGTGAAGAGATTGCTAGACAGCGATCCAGATTGTTGGGAAAAATATGCCAACTCTCTAAAATGCTTAGAGATGGCTGTAAAGCACTGTGAAGTAGTATATAAGTCTAAGTGCTATTGCTATTATGTGAAGTGATTAAAGATCAAGACTGTTAAAAGTAAAAAAAAAAGAATGTGATGTTGGTTTATTTAATCAAGCTTAAAGCAGATATGTTTTTATCTTTGGTAATTCTTAACAGACTTTTGGTGATCAGGACTGAACAGCAGTTTGTAGATCAGAGATGGGATGTGCGAAGATGAGATCTTTGTTGTATTTTAAGATAAGATGATAAATTACTTAATTTGTTTTACTTGTGATGAAAGGATAAGTCATTTCTTTATTTTTTATTTTTCTTATGTTCTTAATTTTTATTTATTTCTATTTTTAACTTTTGTTCATTTATTTTTATAATTCGTAGTAGTTTTTTTATCTTTTTAATTGAAATGTTTAATAAAACTATGAAATTCCCCCCCCCATATTTTTGTATTACTAAAAAGTAAAGTATCCTATGAAAAAGGCAGGAATCAGCTATCATATAATCAGCATTCAATACATCAGTCTAGACGAGAAACCTGAGAAGATGAGGTTGTGGGAAAGAGTGAGAGAGGAAAGAATGATAATAAAAATGAGTCAAATCAATTTTAATCATGTAGCAAATAGTGATCCAATATTATTTGACCTGTAGAAGAGCAGGATCCTAATTTCTTCCCTAAGTGGTCTGTGAAACCCAAATCAATTTCCCCACAAGGCAAATTTCATTTTCTGTTCCTGTTCCTGTAGTCTGTTTGAGAGACAATGAAATTACCTATATAAAAGGAAGTACTTTAGATTCAGGAAAGGGTAAAACCCATAAAATATACTCACATAAACAATCTCCCAAGATCTCTAATAAATGTGAATTATTGAAGCATTCTTACAATAATGCTACCTAAGATTTAAACACATCAATCTTTACCAACTTTACATATATAAACAAGATACAGTTTTAGCATGTTAATGCAAAAGATAATTGGGGGATTGTATCCCACCACTTTTAAAAAATCTGCACTACAAAATCAAGTACCGATTTTAGGTAAAAGGTAAAGGTTCCCCTTGCACATATGTGCTAGTTGTTCCCAACTCTAGGGGGCGGTGCTCATCTCTGTTTCAAAGCTGAAGAGCCAGTGCTGTCCGAAGATGTCTCCATGGTCATGTGGCCGGCATGACCAAATGCCAAAGGCGCATGGAACGTTGTTACCTTCCCACCAAAGTTGGTCCCTATTTTTCTACTTGCATTTTTTATGTGCTTTCAAACTGCTAGGTTGGCAGAAGCTGGGACAAGTAACAGGAGCTCACCCCATTACGCGACACTAGGGATTCGAACCGCTGAACTGCCGACCTTTCCATCTACAAGTTCAACTTCTTAGCCACTGAGCCACCGCATCCCTCTCTGATTTTAGTTTTGGGTTATTTTTCCAGCTCTATTGAAGCTTTAAACCCAAAACTATCTCTACCTCTATTTACAACACTAATCTACCTAAATGTTAAGAATTTATACCAAGATCTATCAAATTCCAACAAAGCCAAAGATCAACCAAGAGCTAAGAAAAAACATAATTTCTAGATTAGTGGGTCACTTTGCCATGCTTATACGTCAGATTTAGAAAGTTTTATTTTATCTGCTGGGTGAATTGCTAGAACTAAATGTACTAGAAAGATTTAAACCCATTATTTATTTATTTATTTTTGCATTTAAATTATGAATAGATGAATGATCTGTGGGGAGATCTGCAATAAAGCAACAGGCATTTGAGCAGCAAAGAAAGTGTTCTGGATTTAATTACTATTGGATAAACGAAACCAAATAGTGCATTATGCAAAAAGAAAGAAAAAACTATCACAAAGGGCCATTGAGCTGAATATTGGAGTGCTGTTTTGGCTAATAGATGGTGATTGGTAAACCTCTACAGCCCCAATCATCTTTTTAAAAGATGATGATGATGATAATGATGATGATGATGATGATGATGATGATGATGATGATGATGATTTTCAGCTTTGACTCAGTTGGATCCCCCTCTCAACTTCCACTGCCTTTTCAATCAGTCAAGAACATCTGCTCCAACTTAGTCCTGCTTGCTTATATGGGAGATTTAATCCTTTCTCTTTAGATATGTAGGTAGGGATGTTTGTGTATATATTTCCTAGGCATGACATGTAATAGCAGTGGTGACCAAGATGCACCAGCAGACTGCCTATTATCCCCAAAGTGACACATCATGCGCTCAAGGGCTGTATAGTTCAGTAGCCATTTTAGCTTGCATTTGAAATCTGAGCTGTCTACAATCACTGCAAGACATTTGACAGCAGACATTGCTTTGCCTGGGTGATTCTGAAGCACTTGTTTGGGCATCCCACCTCTAGCAGCACTAGACAGCTGAGCCAATTAGAAGTAATGCAGTTTCAAAAGTATAAGACCTGATGTGTTATAGAAATGATGGGTTTGGATGACCAAATATTCAGCATGGTGGAAGTTGCTGAATTCTAGCAACTCCTTCCTTTGGTTGGCCCTGTCTAGCAGAACTCTTCATGTACCATCTTTATCATACAGATGATGCTCTTCCTGTTTTCCTAATATAGGAAGAAAGTCTTGACAATGTTCTGTAATGGACCCAATTCATCTCAGATCTCCAGGTGAATTTCTCTTCTGCTTCTAACATCTGAATTGCAGTGGAATTTATCTGCCAGTTCTCCTACAGCTTCCTGCTCTCCAGAAATCCCATTCCCATGCTCACCTTATCTCCCTGCATAATCAATCGGGATATTGCCAAGATGTTGTCCTTGACCTAGCTGAGTGAAGAAGCTGTGCTGCCTGAACACCACACATTCCCATGGAGGTGATACTGTAACAGCAAGACAGCCCTTTGAAATAGACCAGGTGAGAAAACAGATGACACAAGACATAGTAGAACTCTATTGAAATAGCTAAAATAGCAACCCTGAAAGGACAGGAGAGTTTCTCTTGCCTCCTCTTATATCCAAGAAAGTCATGGCAGATCACCCTTGAGGAGTTTTTTTCCCCCCTCACCTCTCCTGTCTTTCCAGGCTAAGTGGTTGAATTTGTTGGTTTGACCTATCCGTTTCAATTCTTCTGTCCCTTTAACACTTCAGGGATTAATAGATCATTCTGATCAAGGGAATGTACATGACTCTTGATTGCACTTTTGTTCTGTGTATGATGATTACTCACAAAATAAATACAAATTAACTATAGGATATAAATTATGGCAGATAGCTAGATAGCTGGATGGATGGATGTTTCCTAGGTAAGAACTCTCTTCTATTTATTTATTTATTTATTTAATCATATTTTTATACCGCCCTATCTCCTAAGGGACTCAGGGCAGTTTACAGCCAAGTAAAACATAATCATAAATACAAGTTAAAACCCCAATTTAAAAAACTTATTAAATACAGCTGAATATTAAAACCACAATAAAATAGTAAAACCCCATTAAAACCAAATTTAAATTTTAAAATTCTAGTCCAGTCCTGCGCAGATAAAAAGAAGTGTCTTAAGCTCGCGGCGAAAGGTTTGAAGGTCAGGAAGTTGGTGATTCTGGGCAGCACCTCTTTCTTTCTTTGGCTAAGGCTCATTTTGCCAAATAGAAACCTCTTTTATTTTTGTATTGTTTTTGGCAGCTAGCCAAGAAAGAGAGTTAAATCCACACGAGCCTTTAAGTCTGTGGGCATGAGAGATGGTCTATACTCTGACTGAATGCATGATTAAGTTTAGAAACAGAGAGCATAGATATAGAATAGATTTATAATCCCCCCCCTAAAATAACTCTTTTAATGGATTGACTGAAATTAATTTGGAGGACCCCTAGATGGCATCTGAATTTCTTTGCTGCTTTCTAAAGGTCAACAAATTATTGCAACCCAAGAAGCTGATGTTGAATTCTGCTGTCTACCCATAGGCAAAGTACACCTGCACAACCCAAATATTCTTAGGTTGGTTTTTTTTTTTCCAGGTAAGCCATCCCCCAGCCTAAAACAGCTGACGGACAATCCAAAATGCACTGGGTTTTTTTGAATTTAAGGGGAACAAAATCTGTGCTTTGTGCACATTATACATAAGTTATCATGGATATGTTTATAAATGGCAGTATTAATATTTATACCTTAAGTCTTTTCTCACTAATACATTAATAGGTTATTCAGCCTATAAATAACATGTTTTCTTATAAATTATAGTTATTGATAATTATATTGATGATTTTTGACAACATTTTGTTGCACATGCTGTAATCACACTTCTTGATTATAGGTGTGGCTTTTTAAAAGCTTAATCTTTTAAATTAATTTTTAGCTTAATTTATATATTTTAATTATTTTTAATTTAAATTTAAATCTTTTTAATTACGAGAAAAGTACATCAAATGTTATTTTATTTATTCATTCTTTTTTTTAACATTTTGCTGCCCGATTTTCATTATAACTATAGACCCCAAAAAGGTATGGTTCCATTGTTCTCAACAAGGAGACATCAGGTTTAGGAGAAGTACCTTGTGCTTCACAGTTACTCATTGTACGTTGGAAATGAACACAATGGGAAGTTTAAGAAAAAAAAGAGAAGAAATAACAACTTTTGATTTCCAGAAAAGAGATATAATTCATTATTAGTCAGTCCTGTTTGTCAGCTTTGGAAGCCATACTAGGCTAAAGGTTTCGGTGCTGCCACTTTCCAATATGTCGGAAAGTAGGAGGGGGGGGGGTTGGTAGAAGGGGCTATTAAACATAATAACATTCTTCCTGTCGGTCAAGGTCAGGCTGAGCCCACAACTGGAGAAGGAGTGGCCGGAGTGATGTCTCGTGATGTGACGATTGTAGATTGGAGCACATGATCGGCAGAGGGGTCATGAGGGTGGGGACTTTGGAGTTTGTATTACTGAAGGAGAAACCCGGATCCCCAGATTCGGATTTCATCCAACTGTGCCAATTTACCTATGCTAGTAAAAGAGCTTTGATAGATGTTTGCTTCGGAATCTTTTCTGCAGGTGGGGTTTTCTGGAACACTGACACTGTTATTCTCAGTACAACAAACTGTATCTGTTAAGTCACTTGCTAATATGCTTCATCCATACAGTATGACACAATCTGAAACTACTTTTAAGAACTTCACTGAAATAGTCATATTTTGTCTTTGTTCTTTAGACTACATTATTTTTGAGGAATGAGGGGAAAAATAATTACATTTTTATATGAAGTGATTAAAAGTATTTTATGTCTTTGAAATCATGCTCTGAAAGATGTTTGTTATTTTGCAAGCGAGGTTCGGTAGGCTGGGTTTCCTGTTTGAGAGAAGAAATTCAGAAGCAAAAGATATTGGAAACAAGCAATCCTATAAGCACTATTTCCTTTTATTTTGCCAAAATTAAACATGAACAAACACAGTAGGTAGCAAATCCCATACTTCTGCTGCCATACGTCTGTCTCTCCATCTCTCTCTCTCTCACCTACCCAGTCCAGTTAGCTCTTTCAAATGTCATTAAACCTGACTACCTGGGAAAATATCACAAGATCACTGCTGCTGAGCTGTTCCTGACCCTATGATATTTATGTTTATAAAAGGACTCTTCAAAGAAGGCATAAAAGGGGATTTCTTCAGCTCTCATAAGCTTCTGAAACTCGGTTGTATTATTTTTAGAATAACCTCAATTCTTATTGACTGCAGACAACTGATACCACTGAGTTATTTTGATGGTCATGAAAGAGATGGGATTCAATTCCAATTGTATTTTTTTACATAATAACATAAATGGACTCCTTTTGGAGTACAGCTGTGACAAAGTTGATATCTTACTAAAGAGACTAGAAACAAATATGAATGATAGGATATAAAGTTCTTTCTAAAAGCAATAAATACCACATGAAAGACAAAGCCAACAAGCAAAAAAAAAAGTCACTTCTTTGGGTCAATGAAGAGAAGTAAGATGTTCGCCAGGGTTTTGATTTACCAAGTGAATGAAATGGAAGAAGAATTCCGACATCGAAAAGTAAATAATAAGGTTTTAGAAACGTAGAAGCTTCATATTCACCCAAACACCTTTCAACATTAAATGCATTGTATTCTCAAGAGCTCTTTGTTGATTTAATTTCCTTAATTAGTATCTTTAATTTTATTTCGTTCATTCAATTAGGTGCTTCTACACTGATCCCGTTACACAATTCAAAGTGGCAATGACCGCATCCTTAAAAAATATAGAGTATTATAACAAAATCAATCAAAACCATCAATGATTGATATATCAGTCAACTAAACTGTTGATATTTTGACAAACTATGCCACAACAAATAAAAATGTTTGTAGATGGAAAATAAAATAAAAAACAGATGGCTATTTAAATTTGCTTAATAAATAAAAATTTTAATAAAGTAACTGATAATTACTTTATCCTTGAGTGGCGCAGGCTGCTAAACAGCCTGTTATTAACAACAGCTGCCTGCAATTATTGCAGGTTCAAGTCCCACCAGGCCCAAGGTTGACTCAGCCTTCCATCCTTTATAAGGTAGGTAAAATGAGGACCCAGATTGTTGGGGGCAATAAGTTGACTTTGTATATAATATACAAATAGGATGAAGACTATTGCTTAACATAGTGTAAGCCGCCCTGAGTCTTTGGAGAAGGGCGGGGTATAAATGTAAATAAAAATAAAATAAAATAAAATAAAATAATACAATAATACAGTAGAGAAGACAATAGATAACACAATAGAGAAGACAATTAAAAACAAAAACAATTTTCCAAGATCACAGGTTGATTCTAATGGGAAACTTGACATCATAGAATGAGTTAAAGTATGCTTTCAAATGAATTTTTATTTCTCAGCTTTGTTATTTAGTGTATTAAAAGTAAAAATAAGTAGATTAAAATGACTTTAAAAAATGAATAGTAAAACAAGTAAAACTAGAGATGCTGTGTAGTTTATTATACAGAAGTGTTTATTAATGAATAGATTCTTATATTTTAACTGGTTAACTTTTAACTTACATTTTAAATGGTTCCATAAAATATTATAAAACAGTTCCATAAAATATATTACAAAAAGAGACATTACATTTCACATGTTCTTAAAAAAATGGATTGTTTGTGCTCTAACAAATGCTGCCCCCCCAAAAAAAAATCACCAGGAAATAAAAAAAAAGTATTATTCCAACTATAAATGATTTGATTTCAAGATTTAGCAATTTTTCAGAAAATTAAACTGTTGATTAATCAGAAATTGTCACATTATCTTTCTATTTAAAAACATTTTTGAACAAGCTTAATTAATATTCAAAGCTTTGTTTTTCTCTTCCGTCTGAGGGCGGTCTTGTTGACATTGTTTGGGATGAGTTTGACCCTGTGGCTCCCGAGGACATGGACAGGTTGCTGGGTAGGTTGAATGCCACCACGTGTTTACTGGACCCGTGCCCCTCCTGGTTGGTACTGGCCACTCAGGAGGTGACACGAGGCTGGCTCCAGGTGATTACGAATGCTTCTTTGTTGGAGGGAGTCTTTCCGACCGCCTTGAAAGAGGCGGTGATGAGGCCCCTCCTCAAGAAGCCTTCCCTGGACCCGGCTGTTTTAGGTAATTATCATCTGGTCTCCAACCTTCGCTTCGCGGCGAAGGTTGTAGAGAGTATGGTGGCATGTCAGTTTCCCCGGCACCTGGAGGAAACTGTCTATCTAGACCCGTTCCAGTCCGGTTTCCGGCCCGGTTACAGCACGGAGACGGCTTTGGTCACGTTGGTGGATGATCTCTGGAGGGCCAGGGATAGGGGTTGCTTCTCTGCCCTGGTCCTATTAGACCTCTCAGCGACCATGGTATCCTGCTGCGCCGGTTGGAGGGATTGGGAGTGGGAGGCACCGTTTATCGGTGGTTCTCTTCCTATCTCTCCGATTGGTCGCAGACGGTGTTGACAGGGGGGCAGAGGTCGGCCCCAAGGCGCCTCACTTGTGGGGTGCCGCAGGGGTCGATTCTCTCGCCCCTTCTGTTCAACATCTATATGAAGCCGTTGGGTGAGATCATCAGTGGCTTCGGTGTGAGGTACCAGCTGTACGCTGATGACACTCAGCTGTACTTTTCCACACCGGGCCACCCCAACGAAGCTATCGAAGTGCTGTCCCGGTGTCTGGAAGCCGTACGGGTCTGGATGGGGAGAAACAGGCTCAAGCTCAATCCCTCCAAGACAGAGTGGCTGTGGATGCCGGCATCCCGGTACAGTCAGCTGAGTCTGCAGCTGACTGTTGGGGGCGAGTCATTGGCCCCGATGGAGAGGGTGCGCAACTTGGGCGTCCTCCTGGATGAACGGCTGTCTTTTGAAGATCATTTGACGGCCGTCTCCAGGAGAGCTTTTTACCAGGTTCGCCTGGTTCGCCAGTTGCGCCCCTTTCTAGACCGGGATGCCCTATGCACGGTCACTCACGCCCTCGTGACGTCTCGTCTGGATTACTGCAATGCTCTCTACATGGGGCTCCCCTTGAAGGGCACCCGGAGGCTTCAGTTAGTTCAGAATGCGGCTGCGCGGGTGATAGAGGGAGCCCCTCGTGGCTCCCATGTGACACCTCTCCTGCGCAGACTGCACTGGCTACCTGTGGCCTTCCGGGTGCGCTTCAAGGTTCTGGTAACTATCTTTAAAGCGCTCCATGGCATAGGGCCGGGCTATTTACGGGACCGCCTGCTGCTACCAAATACCTCTCACCGACCCGTGCGCTCTCACAGAGAGGGACTCCTCAGGGTGCCGTCTGCTAGACAGTGTCGTTTGGCAACACCCAGGGGAAGGGCCTTCTCTGTGGGGGCTCCCACCCTCTGGAACGAACTCCCCCCAGGACTTCGTCAACTTCCGGACCTCCGAACCTTCCGCCGCAAGCTTAAAACATATCTATTCATCTGCGCAGGACTGGATTAGATTTTAAATTTATACGGGTTTTAATGGGTTTTATTATTTATATTGTTCTTTTTAATTATTTGGCTGTGTAGAATAAGTTTTTTAACTGATTTTTTATTCTGTATTTATATGTACCTTTTTATTTGCCTGTGAACCGCCCTGAGTCCCTAGGGAGATAGGGCGGTATACAAATACGATAAATAAATAAATAAATAAATAAATAAAAGTTTTACAAAGTCAAGTGAAGCTAAAATACAATTGTAATTAAATTTGTTTTGCACGTGGTTTTTATGTATTTTATTTTTGTTTAAAGTTTTTTGTTGTTTTTATGTATGATAATTTTTTTGTTTTTGTTTTTATGTTACCATGTGTTAATATGAACAATAAAAACGCTTGGAATAAAAGATGCAGGACATGCAAAAAGATGTCAAATCAAAATCAACAAGGAGAGACATTGCAGAGTAAATGTATATAATAAATTAACTATTCATGATCTATGTGAATCACATTTTTTTTCTTAATATGTTAAAAAAAAAGTCATCCCATTTTCAAAGATTTGCTTTGGGATGGACAAAAGGATTTTGCCCTGAAAAAAAAAATGTCAAAGATAACAGATTGAGCATTACTAAGAATAGAATCACCATAAAAAAAAAATTAACATCAGCATGGAGAAACCAGATAGAACATTCTACAAATCTGCTGTTATTAAGTAACATGCCAAAATCTGTAATTTCTCCTCACCTGTTAAAAAGGCTTCAGATTTACTGTTCCATTATTGGAATGCTGTCAAAATCTCTTCAGGTTTCTTTGGAATTTTTTTCCCCTCCAAATTTATCACTTCAAAGTGCTGAGGTTGGGTTTTTTTTTCCCATTTAGGTATTTCTCCATCCTTCTGCAATCTGTCCAGCTGATGTGAAAAGGTGCCATGCAGTAGTTTCCCAAATTATGTCTTCCCTTGGGTTTTTAATTGCACAGTTGATGGCAGGGAGGATGCAGATCACTAATCAGGTGATGGGATAATGAAAGACAGAACAGTGGCATACATCAAGGTCACCATGCCATTATAATATGTGTAGATCACATTAGCCACCAAAACTGCTTGGGTGGAAAAAAGTACAGAAAGTTTTCAGTCCAGATTTTCATCTCTCTGGTCTGGTATCAAAAATTCCCACCAACCATTCCAGTTTGGGTTGACCATAAAATATAAAGTCCTAAAGAAAAAGAGGCTTAATTCCTACTGCTTCTGAATCACAAACCAAGTAGACAAAGATTAAGTCCCCTCCCCTTCCAACTTTTCAAGTTTTCAGATAATCTGACAGAAATGAGAAACTTTTAAGGTATGGTTTAAGAACCTTTAAGCAAGAGAGAAAACTCCAAAGAGCATAGCTCTGGATGGAAAGTCCTCCCACTTATAAAACTTTTTTTTGGCACCAGATTTGAGGGGGAAAGTAGAGTCTCCTCAAGGCATATTATGGAAACAAAAGAAACAGCAGGCATTTTTTCATCATAAAGAAAGTAAATTGTGGTATGCTTATTACAAAAAACAGACACGTTCAAAGTCACTGAAAGGCTGGGTTGGGACTTGACAAATTTAATGTGATACGGTATTCCAAAGATATTTGAAACAGAGAGATTATGTTATAAAGGCTATTAACCAATATGTTCTGATTAAAAAGCAGGCACAAGCAGAATCCTCCCCCCTCTTTTTTCATGTTGCCAAAAATAATTAAAATATGGAGGAAAATTTGTAAGTGAAAATCAGATAGGAACGACTTGATGGGATGTGCAATGCTATTTGTCAAAACAAGTGAGACTGTCTGTAAATTACTGTCATTACTGAATCAAATGGCACAGAACTGATTACTTCTGTGTGTCTGGAATTGAACTGTAAATTGATAGTCATTATCATTGTTGAGCTTGTCACTATTCATGCTGCCAATATCACTGGGTGGGTGGGGGGGAACAGTAAATCTTTAAAAATTATTTTCAAGTACTTGTTAGGTGGTTCTCTTCTTTGGCATTGCAAATTTCAAGGACAGAGCAAGGAAAGGGAAATTGGGGTAAACTCAGTTCAAACTACTCTGCCAAGTTTCTACGTTTGAAGGAAAAGATGGCTAAACAGGGAGGTGTATGTTTTGTTTGATTTTTGAAATCATATGAAAGTCTTTTGAAATGATTGCCTAGAATAGAAATAAGGGATACAATTCTTTCACATTTGTTTCTAACTGTATTGCTTTTACAATGAGCTATACTGAATGATTATACTTCATTGTGCTAGTGAGTCTGAAATTAGCTTGCAGCTAACTTTAGAACAGACCCACTAAAACTTATGGAATGTATGTTATTCATAGCAAGTATTTATGTCTTATGATTATGCACACACAGTAACCACACTATTTCCTTCCAGGGTAAACATTGTAAAGCAATAAGTAATTGGCAAATAAGTATTATATAGAATTCTATATTCATTTTTTATCATCTCTAAAGTCTGTGGTTGACATATAGCCACACATAAATAAGTAAGCCAACCAATGAAATCTTCTATAGGTGTGAACCAGTAAATTAATCAGATGTTAGCAGCAGGAGGTTTTCAGATAGGCAATATGTGAGTCCTGAGATACCTAGCCTGCTTGTTTTATTACATGTTAAAATGAGCAAGAGTGCAGCCCAAGTATCTCTGAGTGTCACTGATAATGCCAAATCAAAGTAATAAGAGCCCTTTGAGACCTTGTCTTCTAATATTTATTCTGACCATAATAAAGATGACTCTGCAGTTCTACAGATCTTCCTCATGGGATTCCGAGTCCCTTGTGCTAAATAATAAGCAGAGAGATAGATTACACAGGAAGCTACATCAGCAGGAAGGGGAAAGGAGGTCATAAAATTTTTCAAGGGTTCACAGCTGAATGGCTTCTTGTGGATTTTATGAAGAATAAATGAATCAGAGAGCAGTCCTTCACCAAAACACTTTCGACTTATCATGATTATAAAGACATGCTGTTTAAGCCAAGTCTCAGAATCACACATCCATTTTAAGAAGAAGCAGAAGGCATATATATATATCATTCTGCAACAAGTTTGTTTCTACTCATAGGAATCTGCCGCAGCAATCACTGCTTGGCTTGATTCACTAGTTTGTTCTTAGTGACATTAAAGCTGCACATTGTTATAATTTCATTTGCTGAGATTGAATTTGAATTCAATCTCTTTAAGTCTACTCAAAAGCATATCCCACTGAACTTACTTGAACTGCAGACTTAATCATTGCTCCATTATATGTAATTCTTGAAAAAAATCTGACGATTTATACCACTTTATAATGCCACTTTATAATGCCTTGGTAAGTGGTATATAAATACCACTTTATAATGCCTTGGTAAGGCCACACTTGGAATATTGCATTCAGTTTTGGTCGCCACGATGTAAAAAAGATGTTGAGACTCTAGAAAGAGTGCAGAGAAGAGCAACAAAGATGATTAGGGGGCTGGAGGCTAAAACATATGAAGAACAGTTGTAGGAACTCGGCATGTCTAGTTTAATGAAAAGAAGGACTAGGGGAGACATGATAGCAGTGTTCCAGTTGCCACAAAGAAGAGGGAGTCAAACTATTCTCCAAAGCACCTGAGGGTAGAACAAGAAGCAATGGGTGGAAACTAATCAAGGAGAGAAACAACTTAGAACTAAGGAGAAATTTCCTGACAGTTAGAACAATTAATCAGTGGAACAACTTGCCTGCAGAAGTTGTGAATGCTCCAACACTGGAATTTTTTAAGAAAATGTTGGATAGCCATTTGTCTGAAATGGTGTAGGGTTTCCTGCCTCGGCAGGGGGTTGGACTAGAAGACCTCCAAGGCCCCTTCCAACTCTGTTCTTCTTCTTCTTCTTCTTCTTCTTCTTCTTCTTCTTCTTCTTCTTCTTCTTCTTCTTCTTCTTCTTCTCCTTCTCCTTCTCCTTCTCCTTCTCCTTCTCCTTCCTCCTCTTCTTGTTGTTGTTGTTGTTGTTGCTGCTGCTGTTGTTATGTAAAAGTGTTTCTACACATGACAACTGTATACACCTGTTACATAGAAGATTAGGGCTTCAAGTTTTAATGAGTTGAGGAAAATGCTGTTCATAGCTGATGGACTGAAATTGAAGAATTGTAACACATATTTGGATTGTTCTGTATGTAAAGAATCAAAAGCTAAAATGTATCCTGTAAGTAAGAAAAGTGCTAGAACTACAAACAGGGTATTACAATTAGTTCATGCTGATCTGATTGGTCCTATGACACCCTCTTTAGGAGGTGTGAGATACGCATTAGGCATAGTAGACGATTGCAGTAGATATGAATATTGTTATTTACTGAAAAACAAGACTGAGGTATTGCAACAGTTCAGGAAATGGGTAACACTTGTAGAACGACAGCATGGGTGTAATGTATGTCAGATTCAAACAGACAGAGGGACAGAGTTTATGTCTGAGAAGTTTCAAAGGTGGTTAAGCAGTCTAGGCATAAGGCATAGAAAAACAAACCCATATTCACCTTCTGAAGGTGTGACTGAGAGACGAAATGGTGTACTACAGACGATGAAAGATGCTTTGCTTGTTGATGCAGGCGTGAGTAAGATATTCTGGGGAGAAGCCATATTAACAGCGAATTATATCGTTAATAGGTTAATAGGTTATGGAGCGAGGCAATACAGGAAACAGCATATTTTCTGATGCATGGTAGGAAGCCATCTTTAAGCCATGTAAGAACATTCGGTAGTTATGCCTGGGTGCATATTCCGAAAGCTACTAGGAGAAAAGGTCAGACAAAGGCCAGAAAGCTTCAATTTGTTGGGTATGAGCCAGGAACAAAGGGATGCAGATTTACAGATGGTACTAAACAAATTGTAATCTCAAGGTCTGCTAATCAGACACTGATTTTTTTAAGGAAAAAAAACCTGTTTAGATGCTAAATGGTAAGAAAAAAATTTACAACACTTATTCTGCCTTTCTTCGCAAGAAACTAGCCTGCTCTCAGCTTTTAGTGTTTCTTGCATGGCAGCATGGGACAGCAGCAGAAGAGGGAGCTTCAGAAGAAAGTGCAGCAGATGAGCCCAGTAGCCACTTTTCTTCCTCCAAGATAGAGATAGAACTCAGTCAACAATTGATTGAACATCCCTCTTCCTTGTAGACAAGAGGTGTCAAAGTCACGTCGTCACAGTGGCGTCACATGACATATCGGGACTTTTTTCCCCTTCGTTAAACCGGGCGTGGCCAGCACATGACACATCCGGTCCGTGGGCTGGGAGCTCGACAGCCCTGTTGTAGACCAAGATTGAACATGTCAAGGTCTTTGCAGCAGTTCACGTTTGCAGCCATTGATACTTGACTGAAACTCTGAAGTCACAACAAGCCAGCTAAATCTAAGATGGCTAAAGATGTGGTTATAGCTCATGAGGAGTTTCCACAATCAGCGGGCTATGTTTAAAACAGATATGACTTCTAAAGTCTCATTTGCATGGCAACTTCTGAATTTGTGCCCATTTTTCAACTCAATACCAATAGTGTAAAACTTCAAAAGGATTTCTTAGGGTAAAACAATCAACACCTGTACAACCACAAACTCATGAACAGCTGCCCTTTGAAGAAATAATTTTACTGTTCTGTCAGGAAGTATCTACTACTAAAGTGTCACCCCCACTCAAAAGATATTATGTAAAATGTCTAGATGCTAGCAGTCTGCATAATAAAGCTACCAGTTTTTCTCAGCATTAATAAGGCAACACCATTCCCTACCATGACTTGGCAAGTTGGAGAACAAGAATGGAATAACCAGAAATACAAAAACAGGGAAGGCAAAGGAACAAAGAGAAGAAGTTGTTCAACAATTACCAAAAAAAAACTAAGCGGTGGCATTAAAAGTGATATCTGGGGTCTGCAGAAGACACCTAGCTCATTCCCTCAAAACTTGCACAGCATGGATAAGTGTCTGCTACCCAGATATTTAACATAAACTTCAATAATAATTACATCAATATGTGAACATTGTTTTGAACTGAGTAAAGTAAAGGGGATCAATGTCAGACAAGTGCAAAAATCTGCCTGTTAGAACAAGCATATGTTTAATACAACTAAGCAGTGAATGATATTTCTGGGCATATGTTTAGCCTGTGAATTTAATTTCATGATTAGAATTGAGCTCTCAGATTTCACATATAACAAAACCATTCCTATTTTAACCCAAGTTAGCTTTATTTCAATATCCAAGAAGGAATGTAGGATTTTAGTTGCTGCTGTAATTTAATGGCTACCACACAAGTCTTTTTTCTGGTCTATTGCAAGACACAACCAATCTGCAAGGAAAATCCCTATCTACAATACTTTTATCTTTTTGCTTGTTACAAATGGTCAGGACGTGAGTGCAGTTAACACAGTGGTATGAAATTTATCCTATATTACTAGCATAATTTTCCAAGTTACCAACATTTAAGAAAATTGGAGAAGAGTGCTACAATTTTTTTTTGACAAAACCTCTGTCTATTTTGGGTGATTTTCCTCAATAAACTGTAATTTTAAAAAGTGGAGACACCGCAGATATCCTTTTTAAAGTTTATCATAAAATAGTCTCTGCCACAGAATTATACTTGAACAGCTATAAACTGAAAGCTATTGACCTTAAAATTAGTAAGTCAGATGTCAAAGTAAGCACAGTTTCTGAGCATCTTAATACCGAAGATGAATCGTATCTTAATGAGAAATAGTTACTGTCAAATAAATTTATATCCCACAGATATAAATGAATATTTGCTGGAATCATCATTTGTTCCCCTTAAAATATACTCCACAGAAAGAACCAAAGATTATTATTCAGAAACAGCATTTTGCATCCTCACTGTTCTAATTTGATTACAATTCATGAAACTGCACTACACTGCTTTAATGATTGGCATTAATTGCTGTGCTTTCAGTGACAACTAATCTCCCTGAGATATTTGCAAATGCAATTTATTAGGTACTCAGCAGTTTTAGTTTCCATGTTATTGGCAGAATAGAACACACAAAATATCAGCCTATACAACCTAACAAAATTGCAACTGAGTTCTAATATGCTGAAGTCACTGGGAATGGAGGGTGGGGGGGGAGAGAATGCTAATCCCTTTATTAGATCTGTTCTGAAAATTTTAGCTATCTAGCATAGAAAATGGTCTGGATTCACCAACAGGTCTCTAAGCTTTCCTTGGAGGCTCCTTGCCATTCCTCAGTTCAATCCATAATTAAAATGCACATCATTATTCTCTACTCCTAAAACTAGAAGCAGTTCTTCACATAAAACACATTTATGCACATAAAACAGGTAAAAGAATCTGCAAAGTGTTCAAAGGGAAAAGAAAACAGCAGCAATAGGAGTTGTGGCTGGTAAATGGACAAGCACAAATTTGGACCTATTTCTTCTTTTCATTTCCAGTTTCAGAATATGTAAAAAAAATTGAATAAAAGCACTGAAAAATTAAAGCCGGCCCTCCCAATTGCAACCATTGCAGCATCCCCACGGTCACATGATCAAAATCAGGGCGCTTGGAAGCCTTCCTGTATTTATGATGGTTACAGATTTCCAGGGTCATGTGATCACCATTTGCATTCACCATTCAGCAAACTGAAATCGCATAACAATTGTGATTCGCTTAACAACCATGGAAAAAAAGATTGTAAAATTGGTTGTGAATGCATTTACCAACTTCCTTTGCTTAATGGAAATTCTACTAACAATTGTAGCCGTAGACAGAGGACTAGCTATATATCAGCCTATGGATTCAGATATGAAGAAGTCCATGGTTCACAAAGAGGAAATAGGGAGGTTTAACACTGTGCTTTGGCTTTTTGATTGTGTGTGTGTGTTTTGGGGCTAAATGTTTTGTATTGCTACCTAGTGTTTTACAATGGGAGATATTGTCTTAGTTTTTTGGTATTGATTTGTGACCATGGACGTTCATTGAAGCCTGAGTTTGTTAATCTGAGGTATACATTTGTATTCCAATTTGTTAGTAATTCTGAGCATTTGCACTTTAATCTTTTCTGACAGTTAGAACTATTAATCAGTGGAATAACTTACCTCCGAAAATACTCCAACGCTGGAGGTTTTAAAGAGATTGGACAACCATTTGTCTGAAATGATATAGGGTTTCCAGCTTGAGCAGGGCGTTGGATTGCCAAAATCCTTTCCAACTCTATTATTCTGTTACTCTTCTCCTTTTTAAAAAATAAAAAATAGTGTTTGCATTACAACAACCTGTTTTTGTTTGCTTGCTTGTTTCCTTCTTCTCTTTTCTTCTCTCTGGACACTGCGGCATTGGATTGGTTTTGGTAATATGTAAAATGAATTTTGTTTCCACTAGAGCAGGAGCATTTAAAACAGTCATTTTTCTCTTAGCAAGAACCAAAATGTCTGTTAAGTAACAAAAGACAAATGAAAGAGGCTGTAAGCCCATCCTAATGTTCAAGGGATGAATCAATAAAGGATGATGATGATAAGGCAGAGCTTAACTCTTACTTTATGTCTGTCTGCTCTCAAAAGGGAATTAGAGCTCTTGGCTATCAGCCTTACGCCCCTGGGGAAAGGAGGGACCTGCATTTTAGGAAAGCCTAGGAGAGGAAAAGCTAATTTCCTAATTTAGACAAGTTCAAGTCTCCAGAGCTAGATAGATTACCTCCCAATGTATTAAATGAACTATCAGTAGTGAATGCAGAACCTCCGCTCGATGGATAGAGAAGTAATCTCTATCTTCAAAACTGGGAGATGGTGACATCTTTTATGGCAAGATCTTTAAACAGATTATAAGCAGCATGTTTGTGAGTGCTTGGATAGGCATGTGACAATTAATAGGAGCCTGTAAGAGCCGCAGCAAAGAAATCTTGTCAGATTAACTCCATTGCCTTCTTTGACAAAATTACTTAGCTTAGTTGATTGGGAGAAAGTCACAGTGCATGTAGCCCTGAGTAATATCTTCAGCAACTCATGATAGTCTTCTTAATGAAATGGTGGAGGGGAAATAGGGGCTAAGTGAAGTATCTGCTGGATAATTCCTAGATAGCTGAATGGATATGGTCATAAATGCTCCCATAAAAGCATGAAAGGTAGCATTGAGTGGATTCCAACTTGGGTGAGGGAAACTGACAAAATTTGAACACAAAGATGAAAGATGTAGCTGATACTTTTAAGAAAAGACAAGACAGGCACAGGTGAACTTAGAATAGAAGGCTGAAATTAATATGATGGAATTTAGTAGGAAAGTTCTGCATCCGAATAGGAAAAATGTAAGACAGTATTGCAAGATGGGGGAGACCCTTACTCAAAATTGATGTCAACCGTTCAAGATAAACAAAGTCAAGAAACAAATATGACAGAGTTTCGGGAAATGCACTACTTTATTGTACCATGGTAGAATAAAAGAATCTCAAAAGCCTTCCCTTTCTTATACAAACCAACTTCAAGGAAGGGTTATTTTGAGTTTCTTGGCCATGTTCTCCTTCTTTTCAGGTCTGAGCAATCTTTTGTCAAAGTTCTATTTAATGGCTCATTCATTCTTTCCTGTCCTCAAGGTTATTTTACATTTTGTCACAGCATTTATGTCTTATGTTGGCTAATGTGAGGTCTCTCCATCAACTTGACCATACATATTTTTTGTTGTGGTTCTGGGTAAGAAACAAATTACATTTCCTATTTTACAACTCTAAGCTAGATAGAAATGTTTTTATAAAAGCAATAAATTAAATAAAATAAAATAAAATAAAATAAAATAATCTTTTATTGCTTTCACTTTTTTAGAGGTTTCCAGAAACATTGATCAGAGAAATGGGGGCATGAGAGAATTCATACTGGGTAATCAATCCTGTTTCCTGAATATTTTTTAAAGAAAATCTCAGTGTTGTTATTGACAAATTCTGCTATTATATACATTTGAATAGCTTCATGAATACTGTTTTAAACAAATAGTGTTTTTTTAAATTACAAACAATAGGTGCATGTTACATTACTGATATGTAAGATTATGACAGATTATGGAAACCCTTAATTAGGTAAAGCTTAACGAAAGCCCATTTAAAGATGTTCTGCCCTATTTTATCAAGCTTGTAAATCTACAATAAGATATCCTTGTTTAACTGTTATAATGATTTCATATCCTTGTGGAATTTAGGGCTGTCTTTCCAATCCTAATACATCCATCATTTTGACACAAACATATACCTTTTTTTTTTCCTGGAAGTCTTCCAGAGTATAAATCAGAGAAGGAAAACATTTCTTATTCTTCTTTATGAGCCAAGTACACTGAAAAATGGGATTAAAAAGAACAATAGTAATAAAAAAGACATTTTGCCAGGAGTATTGAGGCTATGGTTAATTAATGTGTAAGCTACATTTTAAACAGCAACTGTTTTTCAACATCCCTGTTCAAAGGGCCTAAGTATGTGTTCCTTTCTGTGTTCCCTGAACTTGCGAAATGAAATTTACTTTCAATCATCATCATCATCATCATCTACCTACATCAAAGCACTTGCTTCTCAGGTCACCTATTAAGAATTCCTCTTGGGCTTTTCTGCTTCAAGCAGCAATGATTTTTGTTGTTGCTTTGTTTAAGATGATATTCCCTAAAAGTTTAGAACGGCTTTCATAGCGAAAAGTATCTTACATTATTATTTTTACATTTTGTCACAGCATTTATGTCTTATGTTGGCTAATGTGAGGTCTCTCCATCAACTCGACCATACATATTTTTTGTTGTTGTTCTGGGTAAGAAACAAATTACATTTCCTATTTTACAACTCTAAGCTAGATAGAAATGTTTTTATAAAAGCAATAAATAAAATAAAATAAAATAAAATAAAATAAAATAAAATAATCTTTTATTGCTTTCACTTTTTTAGAGGTTTCCAGAAACATTGATCAGAGAAATGGGGGCATGAGAGAATTCATACTGGGTAATCAATCCTGTTTCCTGAATATTTTTTAAAGAAAATCTCAGTGTTGTTATTGACAAATTCTGCTATTATATACATTTGAATAGCTTCATGAATACTGTTTTAAACAAATAGTGTTTTTTTTTAATTAGAAACAATAGGTGCATGTTACATTACTGATATGTAAGATTATGACAGATTATGGAAACCCTTAATTAGGTAAAGCTTAACGAAAGCCCATTTAAAGATGTTCTGCCCTATTTTATCAAGCTTGTAAATCTACAATAAGATATCCTTGTTTAACTGTTATAATGATTTCATATCCTTGTGGAATTTAGGGCTGTCTTTCCAATCCTAATACATCCATCATTTTGACACAAACATATACCTTTTTTTTTTTCCTGGAAGTCTTCCAGAGTATAAATCAGAGAAGGAAAACATTTCTTATTCTTCTTTATGAGCCAAGTACACTGAAAAATGGGATTAAAAAGAACAATAGTAATAAAAAAGACATTTTGCCAGGAGTATTGAGGCTATGGTTAATTAATGTGTAAGCTACATTTTAAACAGCAACTGTTTTTCAACATCCCTGTTCAAAGGGCCTAAGTATGTGTTCCTTTCTGTGTTCCCTGAGCTTGCGAAATGAAATTTACTTTCAATCATCATCATCATCATCTACCTACATCAAAGCACTTGCTTCTCAGGTCACCTATTAAGAATTCCTCTTGGGCTTTTCTGCTTCAAGCAGCAATGATTTTTGTTGTTGCTTTGTTTAAGATGATATTCCCTAAAAGTTTAGAACGTCTTTCATAGTGAAAAGTATCTTACATTATTATTTTTTACAGTATTAAATTATGCAGATAAATATGAATAAGGGCATATAATACTAATATATTTAATGTGTTCAACAGAAACTACATTTCCTCCCCCAAATATTGCCGTGAGTTCTGCTGTAGCATTATTCTCAGAGCAACTACATATGAAATTAGAATAGAACAGAACAGAAATAAGAAGGTAAAATAAAATGCTATTTAAAAGCACTATGGTTTGTTAACATTTGCCACAGTTGTCTTGCTTTGTACATGTTAACAATACAGGTACTCCTCAACTTATGACCACAATTGAGCCTAGAATTTATGTTGCTGAGTGAGACATTTATTAACTGAGTTTTGCCCTATTTTATGACTTTTCTTGCCACATCTGTTAAATGAATCACTGCAGTTGTTAAATTAGTAACACGGTTGTTAAGTGAATTTGGCTTCCCCATTGACTTTGCTTGTCAGAAGGTCTCAAAAGATGATCATGTGACAGCGGGACACTACAGCCATCATAAATACGATGTCAATCATCCAAATTTTGATCATGTGACCAAAGGGATGCTGCAATGGTTGTAAGTGTGAAAAATTGTCATAAATCACTTTTTTCAATGCTGTTGAAATTTTGAGCGGTCAATCAATGAACTGTTGTTGTAAGTCGAGAACTACCTGTAATATCAAAGACAATTTTTTTCTCTTACTCTGGGTTTGTTCAATATAGTCATATTAGATATGATTAGTTCCACAGACTAAAAGGTAAAGGTTCCCCTCGCACATATGTGCTAGTCGTTCTCGACTCTAGGGAGCAGTGCTCATCTCTGTTTCAAAGCCAAAGAGCCAGCGCTGTCCAAAGATGTCTCCATGGTCACATGACCGGCATGACTGAACACCAAAGGTGCACAGAATGCTGTTACCTTCCCACCAAAGTTGGTCCCTATTTTTCTACTTGCATTTTTTGGTGTTCAAAAAGTTTTTATTAGTCAAAAAAAGGTTTATACAAATACATATCAGGTATGGTAAATTTTCATTTTTCTTATCTAAAATAAGAATTTTACTCAAATTTTTTAACACATACAACAGCCATAAGGCAAGCAGGTGACACGAAGTAGCAAAGTTTGCAAATTTTAAATACGTAATAAAGAAGAGTCAAGAATAAACAGAATATCGTACAAAAGAGAATAAGGAAAACCAACACAATCCCAAATATCTTTATCACTTCCTAGTTTTGGATCTCAGAACTCTGGGTTCAGCCTGACCCAACTCCAGGGCCGCAACAGCGGCAGCCGCTTCAGCCCCATGATCTATAACCTCCCCTTCTTCAATTCCTGGGTCATCTGATTCCAGGAAGGCTTTGTGTTCCTCCACATAGGCCGTAGCCTCCATAATTGTACTGATTTTTTCGTAATGCCCTCCCGGAAAATCATCAATCCTCTGGCATCAGCCATCTGAAGCCCACTCCTTCTGGTACAATTTGCTTGACAAAAATAATATTTCTTTCTTTTTCACGTACCTGTCTGGGAATCTGCCTCAGAATGGCTATCTCCTGCCCCTGTAAATCAGTGCCCCACTCCTATGTTTTCTAAGAATTTCATCTCGCCTCTTCTCACAAATTTGACATGAACCTCTCTGGGAACTGCATGCGTGCGTGCATATTGAATTAACTCTATAAACTCGATCCACATCCCAATTCATGAAATCAACACCTCTCCCAAGAAATTCTCCCAACAATTTAGTCACAACATCTCTCAAATCTTCTTGGTCCACTTCTTCCAAATTTTGAAACCTAAGGAAATAAGACATTTTATCCATCTGTAGTCCAAGCACAGCATTGCCTGTCGTCTCCTCTCTTTTCTGCACTGCCCGCATCTCACCCTCCAAACCTTCCACTTTCTGCTTATTTTCTGCTGAGACTTGTTGAGTATCCTTTAAATCCTTTTGGATAGTCACAATTTCTGCTCTTATTTCCGTTTGGCCTCTTTGCAAATCATCCAGTTTCTTGTCCATATTGGATAACTTTTCCAGAATTCTCTCCATCTCTCCAGCAGTTGGTCTCTAACCTTTTGCCATTTAAAAAAAAAAAATTTCAAAATCCTCAGGCAAGCACAGTATCCTTGTAATTTCCTCCGGATCCACCAGGGGGCACTCACAGGAGCAACGAGTCCAGAGTACAGTTAGTCAACCAGGAAGCCGAAGGGAAGTGATGTCATCAAAATTCTCATAGTGAAGGCGGAAGCTGGACGCCACCACTGTTCCCCAGAAGGAGGGGGGGCCTCAAACCTTCCCTCCTAAATTTCTCCATCACCTCTTCTCTCCAGAGCTCCACAAAACCGGTAATCTTCTTATTTTAAGTTCTCCTCTCTCCAGAATAACTCGTGCTCCTTCCAACCGCAGGGGAGAAAAAACCCCCCCGCACTCCGGAGCAGTCCACTCACGTTTACCGATATTCCCTTCCCTTCTCCTCCTCAATTCTTCTCCGTTCCCTGTTCACCACCAGGCTGCTGCAGTTATAAATCCAATGCCCCGGTGTCACCGGGCACAGCGGCAAGCGGCGACCAAAATAATGGCCGCGGCCTGTGGCCTCCGAACCCCGCCGAGCCTAGGACGCGCCAGCATCGGTCCCCACAGTCCTGTATGTCGGCTGGGAGACCCCTGGCGAGCCGTCCGTACGGCAGGTGTCCTTTTCGGAACACCTGGCCCCTGGGGGCCTCGGCGGCGGCCGGATTCGGGCGCTGGAGGCAGGAGAAGCCTTCCAGACGTCCGTTGCCGCTGGATACCGGAAGTCGTCTCCCTCTACTTGCATTTTTTAAGTGCTTTCAAACTGCTAGGTTGGCAGAAGCTGGGACAAGTAATGGGAGCTCACCTCGTTACGCAGCACTAGGGATTTGAACCGCTGAATTTTCAAGCGACAAGCTCAGTATCTTAGCCAGTGAACCACCGCGTCCAGAAACTAACCATGCCCAATGTGAATACAACCAAAATGGACCAAGCACAGCTTGAAAGGAAAGCCTTTTTCATTATTGCAAGAAACTCCTCTTTCTTGTTTCTTTCTGAAACTAGGAAAGAAGAAATCAGGGATCCAAACTCCTAATCTTTGAGATGGTCATAGATTGATACTAATGCAGGATGTACTTCACAGACAACTCCCTAAATAAGAAAGCATTTTAAAAAAATAATATCCACAAAAATATGAGCAAATTACGCCATAAGAAAGATAAAAATATATTTCCAGATTTGCCTTTTAAATAGCATTTCTATCCCCATTCTCCTTCTCTTATTATTTTGGCTAAGAGAAGAAGACTCAGAAGAACAAAAGAAGATGGAGGCCCCTGCCTATGTTAGTGTTATAGTTCACTGCAATGCAGCTGAAATGTGGAGACAGTCTTGGCTCCAACCTGGATGGTGGCAACACCAAACCTGTTGGGAATAAGACTGCAGAGCCAAGCAATGAACATGGTTGTGAGTTCAGGTTTATTCTCTATGAGACAGATGTGTAAAACAGAAGCAGGGGAAAGAATCTGCACCAGGTGAACAATTATGCTGGAAGGGAAGGTTAAAAACAAAAGGCAACTGAGCTTACGAAATGCCAACTTTCCCTGGTAATATGGAATGGTACAAGCAGCCATTGCTATGAGGTCTTGAGATCAAATAGACCAGAATGTTAAATTTCTATTTTGATTCTGATATCATACAGCAGGGTGTCAAACTGGATTTCTTTGAGGGCCGGATAAGCATTGTAGTTCTCCTCCATGGGCCAGCCGGCGGGTGGAGGGAGGTGACCGTCTCCTGAAGCACTATGTCAGCCAAAACAGCAAAGTTTGGTCTGCCAGAGGCACCACGATGCTATCCTTTGCTATTTCAGGCCAGCCCCATGAGCCAGATTTAAGCACCTTGTGGGCCGGATCCGGCCCATGGGCCTTGAGTTTGACATCCGTCATACAGTATATGAATACCTTCGCGCTTTTTAATTATACTGTATTGCATGTGAAAGTATAACTATTTTGAACAATTACAGAGCTTTCTAAAGTACATAGATTTCTATTTGTTGTAATAAATTTAAATTAATAGACACTCTTTTTTACATTTAGTATATGTAATTAAGTCAACAAATAGCACCAGCGTGAAATAATAACATTTTTAATATATATATATACCCTTACATCGTCTTGTATAAATGCACTATCGTTTTAGTGTATCATTATCATTTTACTATAAATGTGGCAATTTGGACCATCTGCAAATGATTTCATCTAAAAAGACTGCAGTGAAATAAAGGCTGACAGTATAATGTATCAAAGCTGAACAAGGGCAGGCAGAGAGCCTGGGAAATACAGTAAAATAGTCAGTGGTGCCAGAACTTCATGTATAAACATGATCTGATTACCCAACACTTGTCAAGAACCCTGCAACTTGAAACCCTGTGTGCTTGAACCTAGATCTGGAAAGGTCTCCAGTCATCTTTAAACACATGTAATAAATTGAAATAATTTCCTTCCCATGTCTGAGGGGCAACATGAAGATTCTGGATTGTGTGAATAGCTGTGAAATAAATTTTGTTTGTGATGGCTCATTTGTAGGCACAAACCATCACTTCAGGCTACAATGATAGAATGAGAAACCTGAGAAGCATTTGTAGCAGATCTGAAGTTTGAGAATGATGGAGTTTGATGCAGAACTCAAAAAAGGAACCAGAAAGAAGGGAAATAAGTTGAATAGAAAGAAGGAAAATTCATCATAGATGAGGCTGCAGAATGCCATGTTTGCGATCTGCAGTAATGTTGTCTTTCAATAGAAAGATCTGATTTGGGGAACTGGAGAAAGTGTGACATACCAATCAGTGCATTTATATCATAACCCAAGGACTACCTATATATAACTGTGAAAGAAGCAGTTGATTTCAAATATATTACCAAAATGCTAATCTTGAAAAGCAATCTCTCCATTCCATTCCATTAAGGCCACAATGGGCAACAATATCATGCTGACTTTTCCAGGTCAAGAAAACATTACTCACTTTCTAACCTCTAGCTTCAACAGGCTTTGGGGCCCTAGAATTATCAGTCACATCTCTGATGATAATGAGAAGGATAAGTCTTTATTGTAACACTTTGACTTGGGAACTATTATTATTATTTATTCATGTCCATCTAGAAGCAGTCCGATTGAGGTGGTCTTGTTTTACCACACTCTGCTCCACTCAGCTATACACATTTCAGGTATTGTTTGACTGATTCCTGTTTTATTTCCTGACTGAGTTTCACAAGCTTGTTAGCTAATGTTGTAAAACTTGTTATAAAAAAATCTTATAAAGGCTTCCTTTCCTACTTGTTCTGCATTTGAGTTTCTGTGCAGTGCATTGGAAAACCAAAAATGTATATTTATTAATTTATTTCAGGTTTAGCAAACTAAATGATGTTATAGAGCTGTGATGGCGAACCTATGCATGCCAGAGAATCTACCTTAATAAAGAACTAGTGGGGAGATACTGCAATTATTATTCCTATTCTATCAACAGCATAGTTAAGCTTTTTTTGTTTGTTTGTTTTCCTATTTAAGGACAAAAATCACTAAAATTCAGGGACTGAACATGATATTGGGAAAAAGAAACAAAACTTCAAATCTATATTTATACAATGTACACTATACAGAATTTATACAATTCTGTATAGTGAGAAATGATAATCTCTCACCAGGATATACGTTTCCAACACTGGAACATCAACCATTTTAGAAAAATTACTTTCATGCTGTGTTTGTTTGCTGTCTCCCTCCTTCCATTTTTCAAACAGTACCTAAACTCAGAATATAACCACTCCAATTTCTTTCACAGCTGCTCCACTGAGTGAGAAAAATGGCCGGAGATTAAACAGAATGAAGCACCTGGAGTAAATGCGAAGTGTGACTAGTCACTACTGCTGTATGACATTGCTGTGCAAAGCATGATAAGGAGATTTTTTTTAAAAAAAAATCTCAAGGAATGAGTCTTTAGACAGCAAAGTCTCTTGGAGAGGGGATTATTCATATACTGGTACAACTTCATTGGTTTGCATATATTATGCCAATATCTAGTAGCAAGAGGAAAAAAGTCTTAGAGTCATCCTGTACTTTCTGTTGGCCCAATTATACAATGACCTTATTTTAAATTAAATGCAGATATTTTAAAACTGAGATTATTTTAACAGAACCTTATAGGACATGGCTGTCAAACTCAAGTGGAAGGGAGGGAAGTCCTGCCTTAGCACTTGGCCAACAGCAGACAGCAAGGCTCTTCTGGAGGACAACAATTTGGCACTCTCCCAGGTCTAGCTGTCCTCTGCTGGAGACAATGGATCCCCGCAGCCCTGCCTGGGTCACCACAGGTGCCCCCAACATCAGTGATGTCGAGCTGGCCACACCCACCCCAGCCATGCTCCCCTGCACCTCCCCCCAGGTCAAACAACCCTGATGCGGCCCTCAATAAAATTGAGTTTGACACCCCTGTTATATAGGGGTGCTTGGCTGAGGAATTCTGGGAGTTGAAGTCCACAAGTCTTAAAGTTGCCAAGGTTGGAGACCCCTGATATAGGACATTGCATGCCAAAACAACTAGACACAAAGACAGTTTTTTTTCTCCCATGACATCACTCTGCTTTCCTACAGCAATACCGTATGCTTAAGGATATTTATCCATATAGTAGGGCTTTATTACTATTATGTTTCTTATCCTTCCTATTACCTTCTCCTATTGGTATCTTATGATTATATCACTTAGTTATTTGTATATACACTTATGCATCGGAGATAAATTGCTTGTGTGTCCAATCACATTTGGCCAACAAAGAATATTCTATTCTATATTCTATATAATTAGGATTAAAATACAATTATATAGGTAGTTTTCCAGGAATTAGGATTGTTTAATGTGGTTAGACAAGACACTAAAAAGATTATATTGTGTACATATTAAGTATTAGCCACTGAATATTTGTTAGCCCAATGTGTAGCAATAGACTGTATTTATTAATTCAAAATCAAAACCAAAATCAGTTTTTGACTCCTAGTGACTATCTGGGCAGTTTGAGATTTCAGAAATGGTTTGCCATTGCCTCCTTTGCAGGGTTGAGAAAGAGTGACAGGGTCAAAGTCAACTAGTTGGCTTTATGCTGAGGGAGGAACTAGAATTTAGAGTCTGCCAGTTTCTAGCCTGATGTGATGACCGGGGCGTGATACAAAGGCAACAAGCCAGAGAACCCTTTATTATCACCAACTGTGCTCCCAATGTCCCTTTCAGCTCCCCGGCCTGGAGAGAGCTCTTCCACCAACCTGTAATAGTCTTTGGATGACAATACTTCAGTCCCAAACATTGTAAGCAGAAAACTTCCAACTAAAAATCCAACAAGGTAATTAATCCGACAGGGCAAGCAAAATAAGGAATTCCAGAATTGAAGTAGCATGGCAGTAAATCAAACCAGTTGGGAGGATGCCAGAAACTCAGATAAACACCAGATGAACTCAGTCTTTGTTCCGGATAACCACCCCTCCCATTTGCCTCTCCATTTAAACTCCATCAGCAGTTGTGCCTTGTAAAGAGAATTGGGACCCTTTCATCCCTCATAAGCCATGCAACCCAGGTTGCTGTCTTCTCCATTCCTCCTTGTGCTGCCTAGGATGAGGAGGGAGTGGGCCTTGGTCTTCATCTGAAACCCCTCTCCCTTGTTCTACCTCCCCCCTGCTCTGCCCAACCTGACTTTGCTCTTCCTCAGTTTCTTCCACAGCTAACGGATCCACTCTCTCACTCTCTGTCAGCTGTTCCTCTTCCCCTTCATATTCAGACTCCGACAGGGGCATGACATCTGATGTCTTAACCACTACACCACACTGGGTCTCTGGAAATAGTTTACATTTAAATAAATGGACCTGTGGCCCAAACCTCTGTACCCCTGACTGTTTCTAATACTGAAAGAGGTATAATGAAACTCAAAATTTATTTTTGTTTTCTTTTCCTGTTGCAGAAAATTATTAAAATCTAGAAAGTCTTTCTAAAAAATTGCATACTTAAATGATGACCTAATTTCATTTTCGTGCTACCTTTTCAAAAGGTAAAATGCCAGAGAAATTTGTTTCCATTTCAAACAACATTTGTGAGGTTAGCTTTTAGGGACAGTCAAGACACAAAAAGAACAAAATTAACTTTTTTTGTTTCATGAACTGCCATCACATTATACTGTAGATTACAATCCTGCTAGGCACTAATGTCAGAGATTCTATTAAAAACCATTCATCAAGTTTGAACCGTTGATAATTCAACCAAAGTGGCATTGAACTGCAGCCTCACACAGCTTGCACCTGGCTTACAAAAGAATATGTTGTAAAGGGGAAAAAAGTCTTTAATAGATTCAGTCATCATAATTTATATGCTTTTACATTATTATTTTCTTTTCTGAGCACTTTAAGACAAGGAATAAAAGCTGCAGGTCTATTTAGAATGCATGCAGAGATCTATAATGGATATCTGCCACCAACTCAACCAAATCATTGAATTTGCTTAGATGAACAACTATTCTATAGTGTCAAAGATTACAGTTCATTCTAATAAGCCATTCAAAAACCTTAGACCCCCAAGCATAAGCATAATTGTCAGCAAATACACATTAATAAAATGGAAAATAGTTTGGAAATTTAAGGCAGGCAGAAGGATACAACCCATTTGGCAGAGGAAGGTATGGGAAAAAATATTTTTCAAATAGATCATACATGATAGTTTACGCTTGATGTGACATTCTTGCAGCTACTTTTTATTTTATACAAAGTGTTAAACCCTTCCCAAAGATGCTGATGTTATCTAGTTTCAAACATAGTTTAAGAGAAATTTACTTGTATATCTGAGTATAGACACTGTACCCTGGTTTTCTGAGCTTGTGACTCATATTCCACAATGTCAGACAGAAGTACCACACAATGTCAGAAAGAGCTTGCCTTTTACACTTTATTTTCTCTAATTATGAAGACCAGACATGTGAAATCTATCAACCTGAAGGTAAATGATTAATGTACTTGATTGTCAATAAACAATATTCCTTTATATTCTCTCTCTCCCCCTCTCCCTCCCTCCCTCCCTCCCCCCTCCCTCTCTTTCTCTGTGTGTTTCTGTGTCTGTGTGTATTTAGATACATACAAACAAACACAAGCACCAATATGCAGAAAATTGCTCAAGAAGCCTGAAAGAAATATATGTTGCTGCTGAAACAAATCTCACTCTTATCCAGAAAAAAGAGCAACTGCACCCACTGGAAGTTATCTGATCTTTAGGAGATGCTTACAGGGATATATTTTGGGCATCATTTGAAGATTAGGATGCATCCAAATCTTTCCTATCTGAAAGTTATGCAACACTTTTTTTTTCACTCATCGCCTTTACATTTCATTTAGAATATTTCTGCTTTATTTGGATTAAGCCCCTGAAATACTTGCCACATGCATTGCCAATTTCAATCACACTTCAGATATGAAACTGTTTCCTTGGATTTTAATGGAAGGGAGAACTGGGTGTCACTGATATGGCTAATATCAACCAAGTGTTGATCCAAAAAAGCAAATCCTGCACTTGAGGGGAAAAGCTAGGAAGAGATAGATATGATAGAATAGAATAGAATAGAATAGAATAGAATAGAATAGAATAGAATAGAATAGAATAGAATAGAATTTTTATTGGCCAAGTGTGATTGCACACACAAGGAATTTATCCTGGTGCATATGCTCTCAGTATACATAAAAGAAAAGATACCTTCATCAAAATATAACACTTACAACACTTAATGATAGTCATAGGATACAAATTTAACACTTCATGATACAACACTTAATGATAGTCATAGGCTACAAATAAGCAATCAGGAAACAATCAATATCCGTATAATATAAATTATATCTAAAACCATCTCTATCTATTGGACCTGATGGACTATGTGTATACTTCTTAAAAAAGCTTTCCACTGCAATTGCAGAACCTCTAAGCATAATTTTTGAAAAATCTTTCAGTACCAGCACCTTCAGTACTGGTACCACCTACCTATGGTCACAAGCCAAGGTCATACCTATCTTCAAAAAGGGAGACCCTAGCCTAGTTGAAAATTACAGACTCATCTCTTTATGTTGTGTCACCTACAAAGTCATGGAATCAATCATTAACCAATCTATTACCCTCCACCTAGAGACAAACAACCTACTTTCTATCAAACAATTTAGTTTCAGAAAAAAATTATCCTGTAATCTACAACTACTGCACTGCAAAAACATATGGACTACACATCTCGATCAGGGCAAAGCAATAGACACAGTTTACATAGACTTCTGTAAAGCTTTTAATTCGGTGGTACACAACGAATTGCTTCTAAAACTAAAATCCTATGGCATTTCTGGACTCCTACAAAAATGGATAGCTGCCTTCCTGTCAAACAGGCAACAAGTGGTCAAAATAGGAAGCACTCTATCAAATCGTGTACCTGTTAATAGTGGTGTTCTCCAAGGCAGTGTTTTAGGTCCAACACGCTTCATACTTTACATAAATGACCTTTGCAATCATATTAAAAGTAACTGTGTTCTCTTTGCTGATGATGTTGAACTATTCAACACCACAGACAATGCAACTACCCTTCAAAAAGACCTTGACCATGTGGCAGTTTGGTCTAACAAGTGGCAACTTCAAATCTCATCAAAGAAATGCTCTGTCTTGCACATTGGCAAAAAAAAAATCAAAACATAAAATACAAATTAGATGGACATGATCTTATAGATGACTCTCACTCTGTCAAGGACCTTGGAGTGCTCATTTCTAAAAATCTAAGTGCCAGAGCCCACTGCAACAACATTGCCAAAAAGGCACTAAGAGTTGTTAACCTAATCTTGCGTAGCTTCTTCTCTGGTAATATTGTACTACTAATTACAGCATACAAAACATTTGCTAGACCAATCCTTGAATGCAGCTCATCTTTCTGGAATCTGCTCTGTATATCGGACATAAATACAATCAAGAGAGTCCAGAGATATTTCGCAAAAAGAGTCCTCCACTCCTCTGCTCACAATAAAATACCTTATGCCACCAGATTCCAAATTTTGGGCTTAGACAACTTAAAACTACAAAGACTTCAATCTGACCTAAGTATAGTACATAAAATTATCTATCACAATGTCCTACCTGTCAATGACTACTTCAGTTTCAACCACAAAAATACACAAGCAAATAATAGATACAAATTCAAGGTAAACCACTCCAAACTTGATTGCAGAAAATATGACTTCAGTAACAGAGTGGTCAATGCCTGGAATGCACTACCTGACTCTGTAGTTTTTTCTCCAAACCCCCAAAACTTTAAGCTTAAACTGTCTACTGTTGACCTCACCTCATTCCTAAGAGGTCTGTAAGGGGCATGCATAAGTGCACCCGCGTGCCTACCGTTCCTGTCCTAACATTCCTTTTTTTTTTACTTACTCTTTTCATGTATCCAAATTACGTTTATACTTTTACCTGTTATCTTATATGTGATTGACAAAATAAATAAATAAATAAACTGTAAGGATACAAGCAACAAAGTTACAGTCATAAGTGGAAGGAGATGGGTGATGGGACTGATGAGAAGATTAATAGTAGTGCAGATTAGATAGATAGATGGATGGATGGATGGATGGATGGATGGATGGATACAGACAGAAGTATACACACAGAAACACAAAGACACACACACTGTATGTGTGTGTAAACACACAGACACATATACACAAACACACACACACACACATCAAATGAAAAGCAAGAAAGTCTTTGGCAAAATAGTGACATAAAAGTTGACCAAAAAAATCATATTTCTTTCAGTAATAAAGTGCAAGAGAACACACAACTAGAGAAGACTTTAAAATGTAAGGTATCAAAATCATCAATGCATTTTTTTTAAAAAAAGACAACTCCTAGAAAAACATGTCTTAAAAAAGATAGAAAATAATGCACAACAATCTCAACATTTGCAGGTATGCTTTAGTTGCATTATTCTACTTCAGGAATATATAAAGTTGGTTAAAATGTTTTATTTGAGAAATCAGCAAATGCAGTGATAAAAGAAAAAAACACATAACCCTACAATAACACAAGCTTTGAAACCACCAATGATAAGTATGTATTCTGTCACCGTCTACTCAGTTACCTGCAAACAACATTCTATCTGTCATTCCATTGTGTTTAAAAATCTCCTTCAAGCTAAACTCAGCTCCTAATAACTTCACTGACGTATCTATGCAGTTCCATAAGCTCTAGTATTCCCTAGATGTCTCCCATCCAAATCCTTACCAGACTTCACCTGCTTAGTTCCCAAGCTCAGACAAGTTATCTACTCATGCATGGCCATTGTATCTAATTTCCCTGAAAAATCTTGTCACCTCTGAACCCCACTAGATAATAAACAGTCAAAAACCACATTGCCATCCACCTAGCGGAAAATACAATGAAGTACGCATTGCTGAATAAGTGTGTCTACATACAATGAGGACAAAGGAAGATTCTAGTGTGAGACCCCTTTTTCATCAAGGGTATCTACCCATCACATCAGGACAGACAGGCTAGGCACACACCAGGTCCTTCCCTTATCTAGTAATGTCTGTTGTGATCCAGGCCCAAGTAGGTAGTAGGACACTCAGTCAGTGAAAAAACGAATAAATTTTATTCGAACAGCTGAGAATTACTTCATTCTCAGCATAGTTCAACTAAATTGAAGCAAATTCCTCCCAACACAAATTCCTCAGTCCTATCACAAACCTTGGTCCAATTAGGCAAACTGCCAAAGGCCTTTCTTGGAAAACATTCAGAAGACACCGATACAAAAATAAATGCAAGAAGATGAAGCTATCAAGCCCAAACGACGTTGCTGGTCTTTTTTAAACCTTATGGGAGGGGCCAACCATCTCTTGGCCGTACACCCGAGTTGTCCTCTTTGCTTGAGCTGCTCTTGCCTTCTGGCAGCTCTTCTCATGCATGCATTAGGAACAGGCTCCTCCTGTTCCTCTGCCTCACTATTGTCAGTCTCTGGAGGCTCTGGACTCCGCACTCACACCCTGATAGCCCTGGCCCCACCTCAGCCTCCGATGCAGAGCCCTCATCCTGGTCTTCTCCAGTTTCCAGGACTGGCCCACGCTCTTCCTCAGCCTCACTTACATAACATGAACTGAACATGCGCAGGTGATAGAAATAGTATATTTTCAGAAATTTAAATTGTCACGGGAAATGTTATGAAAACCTAATGAAAATGTTTTTAAATAATGCTATGAATTTTTTTAAAAAAGTCAATTAAATTTAAAAAAAGGAAAGTGCTTCAGTATCGGCCAAAACCCCTACCACCCCCCATGAAAGCCAGAACGCCCACTAGTGGGCAGTAGGGACCAGATTGACTACCACTGGGATAGAATAAGGATGGTGCCCATGAAGATGCTATGTTAACATGTTGGAGGTGTTTGTCCTGGAGCATCATGAGTTTTTCCTTTGATAATTTGGAGTTAAGGGTTCTTTTTTTCTCTGCTACATTGTCTTGGGGACTGCCCAGGATTGTGACTATATAAATAATTAAAAATAAAATAAAATAAAGAATCTGAACATCTATGAAAGAGAACCGAGAGGCAACATGATAGCACTCTTTAAATACATGATAGAATATCATACAGAGGAAGGTCAGCACCTCCTCTTATTCCATAATTCAGTAAGAGTAATTGATTTCAGAAAGCCTATTCAATGGTGTGTTGGGGGAGGGGTAAACAATTGTCCGAACAATCCAAAGAAATTCTATTCTATTCTATTCTAAAAAGCTACGTGTTCCATCTGTCTGGGCTAAGTTAATTTGGATTTCTGCACTGAGCAAAATACTTGATGGCTTAAAAAGCTGTTTCAGTTTTATTATTCATATATCAGAAAGGAAGATCCTTGGATAGAATTCCAATTCAATCCCAAATGTTCATTCCAGATGCATGGTATAAAACAAAAAGGCAGTGCAAAGGATTATATGATCAGGGTGAATGGTAACAACACAGTCACCTCTTTGGTCACCTAGCTTTGCCTATTACTTTATGGGAAATTGGGAGGGAGGATACAGGCACTTAAGTTACATATCAGAGTCTCATCTCACTAGAATTTTAGGATACCACCAGATGACAGGTTGCTCATTCCCGATCAATGACACAATAAGCAAAGTGTTTAGATAGTTTGTTGTTTTGTCTTCGTAAATCTGGAAAATATTGAAAAGTAACTGTGTTTGTTCATTCTTTTATCATTCAAATTAAATTTGCAGAGATTTCTCAAGATAACATCCATTCAACATGAACTGCATTTTATATCAATTTGGCTTCCAAATCTTACTCATTCAGTGATGCTGACTACTGCTCAGGGCATGTAATCAAATTTGACTCAAAATAAAAAGAAAAGAATATAAAATATGGTGCAGTTATTAAAACCAGTCACCAACAAAAGGTCAGGGCTTGAAGCAAGACAAGAGGGAAAAATTACTCCCCAGTTTTCATACAGATTTATTCCTGATATTAAAAAACCCACTATTTATGGTAACAAAAAATATTAAAGCTAATATTAAAGCATGTTACATGCATTCTTAATTTAATTTTCTCTGGCATTTATTATATATAATAAAATACATAAATGTCAACTGGATTTTTTAAAATGTATTTATACTTTAATAAAATGTGTAAACTGAATTATTTTGGAACACAACAATGAAGCTAAATTTGTTATGGATTTTGTTGCTATTTTACTTTCTCATTTTGAAGATAATTTGTTTTTACTTACAAAAAATTACTGTAATTAGTATTCACTAAAAGAGAAAAGTAGTCTTTGACATGTGTCTTATATTCATTTTTTTGTACTTTCTCCTAATTTACATTTATTGGTAGCAAGGTTAACCTTCATATTTATTCATTGCCTCAAAAAATAATTAAAATTTATTCTATTGACATTACCTCCTAAACAATTATCTGGTAAGTTACATCTCACATTGAGTGGCCTCAGGAAAATGAGGAGAATAATCTTAGTACAGATTTTCATACCTTTAGTGATTAAAGGATTCTTTCTTACAAAATTATAAAAAAATGTAACATCAACAATGCACTGACTGATGGAAACACACCAGAATCCAAGACTTCTATAGACTTGAATTCAATTTTAAAACTACTGTGGAAAATACTTTGAAACTATGCATAGAAAACTACCAAAATGTTTGCTGAATTCTGAAGAGTATAGGTAGAGGGAGAGATGATATGCAACTTCCCTTCTTTCCTTTTAAACTTTCCAATATTCTTTATTGTAGTGTCATTCATTTCACAACCAGATTCTTGGGAAGAAGACATCCAATTTATTAAAAAACTCCCAAAATGCTAACTTTATTAAAACATTTCAGTGTTCCTCCAGTATCTGATGTTACAGGAGCAGCAATGCAACTGGGGGTATTAGTTTTAGCACTTTATCAACTAAATGCTACTAATTGATGAACAAAGATAAAGAGCCAAGGTGGCGCAGTGGTTAGAGTGCATTACTGCAGGCTACTTCAGCTGACTGCTAGCTGCAGTTCAAATCTCACCAGGCTCAGGGTTGACTCAGCCTTCCATCCTCCCGAGGTGGGTAAAATGAGGACCCAGATTGTTAGGGGCAATATGCTGACTCTGTAAACTGCTTAGAGAGGGCTGTAAAGCAATTTGAAGTGGTATATAAGTCTAAGTGCTATTGCTATTTATAACTACATACTTCACATCTAGCATCAGATTATTGGTTGCTTTGGAATCCCTTCTAATGAAAGATTTGTTTCACTCCATGCTTCTAGAATTTTATTTGCTCATAAGCAGTTACGTTTCTAATTTTAAAGCTCTCAGATCGCTATCTCCTACTCTTTCGGACAGCAGTTGGCTTCACAAAACTGCTTCCCAAATTTGTAGAATGTGTGTTTATTACTGCAATTTACATGATGCTCCATTTCCTGAACTTCTGAATGACTTACAAAACTTTATTATAATAACAATAAAAACAAAGATCATGCACTTGAAGTGGAGGTAATATGAATGTTGTTTCCAAATGCCTTTCTAACGAGCCACGTTTACACATTTGTGAAAATAGGAGAGGATGGAGAGGGTGATCTGGATAGCCGGGACTGGCTATTCTAATGGGAGGGCTACACGATTGAGAAGCTCAAAACCAGCTACCTTTGTCTTGGTGCTAGACCCCACCATGCAGAAGTGCATTCCAACATAAAGCAGGGGGATTCCAATTCATTTTTCTCTCATTTTTTTTCCGAATCAAAGTTTCACTCATTCCTATTTATTTTTACTTATATTTTTGTTTATACCCTTCCATTCCATCATTTCTAATTGTCTGAGACAAGTTCCTACTTAGGGATAAGAGATTGTGACTGGCCAAAGATCACCTAGCCACCTTTCCTGTCTAAAGCAACACTAGAACTGACAGTCTACTGGTTTCTAGCCTGATGCTACAGTACACCAAACTAGCTCCCTCTCTCACTGAACTATCCATTATCTATAAATACATTGTATACAAATAATGATAATATTTTTATTACATGTCTTCATTAAGGAATGGTACAAAACAATGTAGTTACAAAATTCATCCATCCATTTCAATTATCTCACAATTGTAACAATAAAACAAATAAATAAATTATAACACTAAAACTTAAAAAAAACAAATATACATACGTAGAAAAATGCCCTGTGGTATGACTGAGCATGTTAATTTTCATAAATAAAATCATAATTATCCTAGGAACTGTTATGATTAATGAGAACAGTGGAAATGGGGGAGATGGTCAGACCCCTACATTAATCCATTCATCTTTTTTTTAATTGATAGTTAACTCATAATTTACTTCATCTAAGATTAAAAACATAACCTTGATAAGTGAGTGTCCTATCTCAAAAGGAGACATTCTAAATCTTTCTTGCTTTTGGCTTTGCATTTCTGTTTACAATGGTTATAGGTAGTGATTCACTTAGTGGCCACAATTGAGACAAGAAACTTCTGAAAAAAGTAGCCCCTAAACAAAGTATCATGTAACCACTACAGAGTAATAATATCACTTCCCAATCAGTGTTTAATTGAGTCATCATAGGTTAACCAAGACATCTGGTAACTACAACGCGAGATGTTTACTGCTTCTCCATTGACTTACATAAATGGTGATCATGTGACCATTGGATGTTGTGAATATCTGTGAATACGCACAAGTTTGAGATGCCCAAATGTCAATTATGTGAGCATGATGACACTATAACAGCCATAAATTTGCTCATAATTCAGCACATCGTAACTATAAAAAGTTGCTAAGCAGGGCAGTCATTAAGCAAGGCCTACCTAATGTAGTATTTATGTAATTCATTTTCTTTAGTGTCATAGAAAGAAATGGGAATTATCTCTTTAATAAGCATAATGAAGGCTTTTATACATAATGAGTTCTAGAAAATGAATTTGGGTGCAATGTCACTTCTTTCCGAAACACATTAAGTGAACATTAGGTAGGCAGACTTCAGGACTGCATCTTTCAAAACTATTAATGAATATTTCATTTTAAAACTGCATCACTGAAGCCATACCAGAAGTTAAAGTGATTGGCTGTCCCAAATGACTTTTAATAGAGAAGGGGTTTTTTTTTCCCCTTTCTTTTTATCCCTGATAAGGAACTGAAAAGTATTTCTTCTTGTTTACTGCAGAAAAACCTGTAATATGACGGTTGTTGAAAGAACATTACTGGCCTAAAAATCTACAATTGCAGTTGAAGCTACAAGTGTAGACATCAAAGTATACACTGAAAAGGGACAGAATTAATGAAAAGCATTATTTGGTTACCATACAGACATTATGGCGTATAGGCAGAAAATGGAATTGTCATGCCAAATACAAATATCATGCAAAATCAAGCCAAACTGAAGCTATCCCACTTTCTGAAAATAAAAAAATACCTTGGCATTGTTTCCTGTTAGTGATTGGGGGGGGGAACTAGGAAGACACAGAACTGTTAATTAAAATTAAAAACAAGATCTTGAACAAAAGAGAATTGTGTTAATGGAACCACCATGGTTCTACCAAGACTGTACAATGTACCCTTTGAAAACTTTTCAATAAATCCAAGAATTCCTTCCAAACTATGCACATTTTCACTAAAATTCAACCCTCATTAGTTCCAGAACTTGACCTCCGAAGATTTAATACTGTCTAATCAATATTTAATTACATTTTATTTAGACAGGAAAATCTCCATAATATTAAATACTAGATAAAACATATTACACTTTGGGAGGTTTAAAAGAAATAAATTGACAATATACATTTGCTAACTTATTAAAATAGAGCAATACTCAATGTCTTAAAAGAAAAATCATAAAGATAAAATTAATAAGAATTTTTGTAATTTGGAAATCAAGTTTAAGATATACATTAATTTGCTCAAATATATTAAATGAAACTTAATAGATATATACATACAGCATAGCTCTTAACATTAAGGAATGGCAAAAAAAATCTAACATGGAAAAATTGTAAATAAATGTAATTGAAGTATTAATAATATAATTCTGGCGTAAATTAGGACATAATTCCAATAATAATGGCAAAAATGCTTTATACAGCACAATCTTATACAAACCTATTCAGAAGCTCCATCAGATTAAATGGATGTGTACAGCTAAATATATAAAATATTAAATGTTTATTAATAATCCTGGAAGAATATGAAATGTGGAATTTTAGCTACATGACTATTGGTTCAAATTCTTCTAAGAAAACCAAGCAAGGCACAATCTATCCTAAGCAGACCCAACAAAAATAAAATATATTTTAAGATGAATAAAACTGGGGAAATAATCACCATTATGAGTGCTCTCATACATACATGTGTAGAAAGAAAGCTGTTAAATGGTTTATTCCACTGGCAGACCCTGTGTGCTAGCTGGAAATTAATATCATGGCAGGTTGAGGAGAAAGGGAAAATATTGACAGCTGTAGAATCAGTTGGAGACTGGAATTCATATGCTGTTTATTTGTGAGCTCTTTCTGTATTCACTGCAAAAAGTCTGTTCTACTCTGAAGCAATTATCAAGTATGTTGCCCACGAAATGCTGTCTTTTCCAGGTTTAGACTTTAAGATCCTAGATTCTGGTTGTTATAAGGAGATATCCCTCAAGATGGCCACAATATCCTTCTGCTTTACAGAATAATCTGCACCTCAGGGATATGGATGGCTATTGGCCTTCAGGAAAGTGGTGAAGGCCTTGCTTTTCCACCAGGGACTGGGACCAGAATGTTGATGGAACTAGCAGTGGATGAGTGTAAGTTTTATTGTGGCCCCAACTTTGTTCATTGTTCTAAGTCACAGGTGTCAAACTTGATCGGGCCACGTGACATCACATGACGCATCGTGACTTTTTTGCCTTTGCTGAGCCAGGGTGGGCGTGGCCTATGCGTGATGTATGCAGCCTGCAGGCCACCAGTTTGATACTCCTGTTCAAAGTGGTCTTTTTTTTAGTGTACTGAATGAACATTTTTATTTTGTTCCTTCTGATAGATTGATGGCTACTTATATTACCTATGTACTTAAATACATAAACAAATAATAAAGAAAATAGTGGAAAATAGAAAGAAAAAGAATTCTAGAGAACCAGCAGCCAAGATGGATAGACTCAATTACAATAGAAATGAATGCATCACTGAGAAGTCTAAAAGGTCAAGTTGAAAGCAGTTCGTTCCTGAAAAAAAATCTATTTCTGGGGTTACTAAGAACCATATCCCTTTCCCTCTCCTCTCCCTCCCCCCCCTCCCTTTCACTCCCTCCCTATTATATCTACACCCGTTTTTTGTGGATGATAAATGTAGGACTAGCTTTACCCCTCAATCAATCATACTCATTGCTAAGCTTAAATCTGAGGCTATAACCAGAAATAAATATTGTTTATTTATTTTATGAAATAGCTACTCCACTCTGCTCTAAGACTTTCTGAGATAGAAACCAATAATTATGTATGACCTCAATTAGTCAACTTTACCAGTTAATATCTATTGACTGTCAGCTAAAATAAGGAGGCTGAGATATTCCTTAAAGCCTGAAAATTATACTGCTTGAACTACTATACTGAAAATTATGTTACTTGTTTAACATAATCTGATCAATACAAGTTGTTTGCTATTTTTGTCATAAAATACAAAAAATATGCTTATCAAGTATCGTTCACTCTAGGGGTTGACATTTTATGCTTTGGTATCTCTATGTTTTCAATCAAGTTAGATTTTGCCAATTAAGATCAGTCACTATACAAATACTTTACATTAAAACAGCCTGTGGCAATTGATTCCTAAATATCTTTGAAGCTACTTTTAAAAGACAGAAGTCAATAGTTCAGTAATAACATCATAAGGAGAATAGAATATAGAATAGAATAGAATTTTATTGGCCAAGTGTGATTGGACACACAAGGAATTTGTCTTGGTGCATATGCTCTCAGTGTACATAAAAGAAAAGATACGTTCATCAAGGTACAACATTTACAACACAATTGATGGTCAATATATCAATATAAATCATAAGGATTGCCAGCAAAAAGTTATAGTCATACAGTCATAAGTGGAAAGAGATTGGTGATGGGAACTATGAAACGATTAATAGTAGTGCAGATTCAGTAAATAGTCTGACAGTGTTGAGGGAATTATTTGTTTAGCAGAGTGATGGCCTTCGGGGAAAAACTGTTCTTGTGTCTAGTTGTTCTGGGTGTGCAGTGCTCTATAGCGTCGTTTTGAGGGTAGGAGTTGAAACAGTTTATGTCCAGGATGCGAGGGATCTGCAAATATTTTCACGGCCCTCTTCTTGATTCGTGACCAACAGTAAGACCAACAGTAAGAATATACAGAATATACAGAATATACAGAATATATACTCTTCTTGATTCGTGACCAACAGTAAGAATATACAGAATTTTCAACTTAGTTAAATGATTTAATTAATTTCTTGCTCAATCAGTTGACACTCTAGAATGGGAGTGGGTGGGAGAGAGCAACTGGTTGGAAGTATTAGTAGTCATTCTAATGATTATTTCCCAACTGCTTTCATCATGTTTGTTTTATTTATTTTTCTCGTGAACCTGAAACAAAACTGTAAACAACTAGCCTTCATTCATTTCTAACAGCATCCACTGGATCAGGGGTCTCCAACCTTGGTCCCTTTAAGACTTGTGGACTTCAACTCCCAGAGTCCCTCAGCCAGCAAAGCTGGCTGAGGAACTCTGGGGGTTGAAGTCCTCAAGTCTTAAAGGGACCAAAGTTGGAGACTCCTGCACTAGATTACCTATCGTTTACTTGATTACTTGTTTAGCATGGCTACAAAAACAAAACCAAACTACTGTGCGTTCTGACACTACTGTTTATTCATTTTGAAAGCAGAGGTTGTCACCAAAGTCATAAGTGTTCAACACAACAGTCACAATCTTCAGAGTGGACATACAATGCATCCTATGCAGAGGTGGGCATCATATCTGGTAACAACCAGTTCACCCAGAACCGAAAATGTGAGCGTGTGCGCCTTTCGCACATGCACGCAGCATAAAAAAAATGGTGATTATATAGGACGGGATAGCACCAGAGCTGGTGGGCAGCCCAGCCACTGGTTGGAACTACCGGTTTGCCTGAACCGGTCCAAACCAGCAGCAGTCCACCTATGCCTATGTCAAAAAGTATCCTGAATTGGTGTCACCACATGGTATATACCTCTTGGTGAATGTGATGAAGCACCAGCAGTCTCTAAGGAAGCCCAATTTGTTCAGAACAGCACAAACATCTAGAAGTAAAACTGGGATTTAATTATATAAGGAATGAAGCAATGATGCAAATGAAGGTAAATATATGTGTCCCAAGTTAATATTACAGGATCCAGTCTGAGTTGGTCACCAGGACCAGAGATTAATTCTTCTAAGCTTTCGGACTTGTGCTGGAGACACCCTCAGAGAACTACTCTCTCTCCAAAATGTGTCTAAAATCAATGATGGTTTGCAAAGCCAGATAACGTAGGAGTGTAGTTCACAGTCCATAGTTTATTGCATTTATTTTATTTTCCTTATGTAATTTCCTTAACTTAGTATTTATTATACCTTTGCTTGGTGTTGCCTAAAACTGCTTCGTCTGAAATGGAATAGCATAATGAATATGTCTGTATATAATTGAGAAAATACACTTAGAAAATTGTATTTTTCTATGTATATATGTGTATTTAGATTATTTTCATATTGCAAGCATCCCTAAACTGATACTTTACTTTCCAATATTTAAAAGTTTCTGCTAACTATATACCATTTATTTTATATGATGTGTACATTTTATATAGGTTAATATGGGAATTTAAAGTCAAGGAGGATGTGGACCCATATTCACTTACCTAGCAGGTGCAGAATTGTAAATGCCAATCATTGGTAAGAAAACGTCTTTATCAAACACTAAACCAATGAAAGTTTCTTTGCCTCAAAATAAATTAATAATTAATTTCAAGACTTATGAGTGGGCACTATGGACTCTGAAAAACCTACAATAATTTTAATATTAATACCTCACCCTCCCATCCTATATTTTTATAGGGCAGGGATAGCATCGCTCATTGCTTTAAAAATAATCAAGATAGCTCCACTGTATAACTGCATAATGGGAAGAAAGTAATGGAACAACACTTTAAAGTTTTCAGCAGGAAACATTTGTCTCTAATATTAGAATGTGTTGTTATGGTTATACTATCTCCTTTAACCTAGCTGTAATGTATGTAGCCATAAAAAATGCTAGTGATAAGCAGACTTCATAGCAATCAATCACAAATTTGACCCATTCATCTTCTCATATAGATTACTTTGCCAGTATGGAAAAGATGATCCTGTAAATATCAAATGTACAGGGCTGCAATGTATTAGTCCCATAAGTGCATTGTCTCTAAATTGGCTCTCCTTAATATGATATCAGAGCCTCAACAAATGAAGATTAGCAGTTCTCTAATTATGTGGGAATTTGAGTCCAATGTTCTACAAGAATACAGTAGTCTAAAAATATTCACATTGATTAGTGAAGAAAAATTAAAGTTGAAAGAATTATTGCTACCACTTTTCAGAATTAAAGAAAGGCAGTGGCATAGATATAATCAGAATGAGAAGCACTGCATCTTTTAGAAACCTTTCTCCTTCAATGGTGGGAGTGTGTCCTTTTATGGAATCATTCAAATATCATTGAAGTACTGATCTTGTTGGACTATATTTTGCTATCCCAAACTCTCACTCAATCATTTCAGTACTGACAGGCTGGTGTGAGACTCTTACAGTACAGCAGTGCTTCTCAAATAGTGGGGCGCGCCCCCCAGGGTCTCACACCAGCTCCGTAAAGGGGGGCGTGTTTAACCTCGGCAAACACTGTCATAACAAGCTAAGCCCCGTGTTTACAGTCGCACGGGGGGCGCGAAAAATGTTTTCTTCTTCCTAGGGGGGCATGACAGAAAATAATTGAGAAGCACTGCAGTACAGCAACCATCCTACTGTTCAAACTGAATTTCCTGTTCCTAAGGACAATGCAGCTCCATCATCATTTACAAATCTCAACACTGTCACATTACGGCAAACCATGCTAATAAACAGCAATAATAAAATGGAGCATTACATTCAAATGAATTATTGTAACACTGTCAGTAATAAGAAGCAAAGAGCAGGCTCCAAAATAGCATCCCAAACTGACCTTTAAGAATAGAATTAGTTGGATGGCAAAAAGGAAACTTTCCTAATTTTGCCACTGTCCATCTTTAGTAGACTATTTTAGGCTAAAACAGAGATACTTTGAGGGAAATGCAAATTAAGGGCTTCCTGATATGTACTATGAATGCTTCTATTTTTGGCTGACACATATGTGTTATTCCTGCTATGAGGAAAAAAAGGTCAGCTGACCTATAAAAACCTTTCAAGAAATGCCACTTTTTTGTTTCTTCTTCCCAAATTTCCCAAGTTGAAGCAAGCAGCACCAGATACTGAAAATCACATGAATTTGCACTCCAATTTTAAATTTATACATAAAGTTCCACGAAGAAGTCAACTTTTCATTATCTGACTGCATATTTTTCCAAAAAAACAGAAGCTAGGTACCACTTTAATACTTCATATTTAGGGAAATCTTCACAGCATTTCCTTAGAGGAGAATAGCTTTGTATTTCAGACTCTTCAGAAGAATACAGGAAACGTCTGAAATTTCTGTTTATGAACTCAAGGACCAATTACTTGATTTGGTCAGGTCCCATGCTAAAGATGTTAGTTGAAAAAAACTAGTTTATGCCTTTAAAGTGGTAAACAGACAAATCTGCATCATTGAGATAAAATGTTCAGGCATTCAGAAATCCTGCCTCCTGCCAATAACAGTCACATGACCTGGCTTTCTGGGCTACCAATGGCATGTAATGCATGGTCATCTACAGGGAGATATTCTATAGACATAGGCAGATAAGGTTTCTTTTGGCAGATACCATAAGAGCAATGTGGACAGACAGATTACCCAGAACACACATTCTGAAAAACCTGAATACTTAAAAACACCTGTAAGTATACAGAATTAGGTTTCTCAGACTCTTTAATTAGCAATTGCGATCAATACAGAAGGAAGAGTTTATTCTCTTACAGTTGTACTAAATTAAACGGAGTCTTTATTGTGATTTCAGTATTCTTTAACTAAAACTATGCCAGATAGAAAAATCTAAAGCAAAATCAAAGAATCAAAGAATTGAAAAGGCTATGTAGACACGTACCCACACCCAATTCTCTGTTCAGTGCAGGATTTCAAATTATAATATCAACTCTCTGCTTCAGAGAATTTATTAAATGAAATCCATTAATCCCTAAGTAATTGGTTTCATCACTGAACTGCCCTTGTTATCAGAACATTTCTGCTACGATTTAACTAGATTTTTCTGTAATTTAAGACTATTTCATGTCCTACAATCTATAATGACACAAAAAGTCATGACTTGCTTAAAAAACAAATAATTTCCACATACAAAATTAATAATAGTCTATTTTCCTCAAAGTATCAATTAAATTGCATATTTATTACACATTTTTAATTATTGCATTGCAACTTTTTGCAGATCAGATCATTTTGAAATGGTATTTCATACTGAGTTCTTCAAGCACCCCAAACTAGACTGAGACAAATAGAAGAAGCAATAAGATGTAATCAAGAAAAGTCAGAAATGAAAAGAAGTTATCACCAATATAATTTCTCTCTCATCATTTTTTTCCCAGTATTGAAAAGGTTTATCATTATTTTATCATAAGCTTTCTCCCAGAGAAGCATTAAAGAAGTTGGAGTACAGAGAAGAATTTTTTTTCCATCTTGTCCAATATCTGAAATTTCATATGAAATGTTTATTAAAAATTTAAAACTAGTTTGTATAGGAAAGGGCTATATTATTTTTTCTTTTAGTCAGTTAATTTGAGCCAAAGGAACTGCTAACTCTATTTGTTTACAAAAACCAAAATAGTATACCCTTTTAATCAGGGATGGAATCCAGCAAGTTCTGACAGGTTCTGGAGAACCGGTAGTAGAAATTTTGAGTAGTCCGGAGAAACTGTAGTGGAAATTTTGAGTAGTTCGGAGAACTGTCAAATACCACCTCTGGCTGATCCCAGAGAGGGGTGGGAATGAGATTTTGCAATATCCTTTCCCCAGGAGTGGGGACGAATGGGGATTCTGCAGTATCTTTCCCCTGCCATGCCCACCAAGTCACGCCCACAGAATCGGTAGTAAAAAAAATTGCATTTCACTACTGTTTTAATTCTTAGTTCTCTTTTGTTTTGTCTCCTAAACTACCAGCATGCATATGTATTCTTAACAAATAAATGTAAATTAGTAAATTACTTTATTGGAGTCATTAACCAGCACAAGAGACTTGATATTCAAAATTCAAAATACAAAGTTAAACTGACAAAGTCAAGATAGCTATGAAAAGTACAAAAGGACAAAAAGAAAAGAACCAAAAACAATACTAAAACAGAATATTCTAAAAGTCATGCTTAGACTACAGAAATAAATATTCCCAAATAGTTCATTACTTATCTGGGATGGGAAGCTACAGAAAATGAATGAATGAATGAATGAACGAACAAAAGAGTGAACCAAAAATAAATAAATGTGATTAGCAAAATAAATCAGAAATTCATAATTAGATACTGCTTCAGGGATGAAATCTATAAATTTTCCCTACCGGTTCTGTGGGCGTGGCTTAATTGGTAGGCATGGCTTGGTGGTCAGGTGACTGGGAGGGCATGGCTAATAACAATAAATAATAAAAATAATAAAGTACACAAAACAATAAGAGGTACCAAAAACCAACTTTCACACTTTAGAAACACACAACTGACACACACACACACAAAATGCCACATACAGCTTTGTGAGATTGTGTGTGTTTGTGTAGTTAGAGTGAAACACTACAGAAATACATCAAATCTCAGAAAGCTGCACAGATATTTTATTTTATTTATATTTTTAGATAAAAGCAGCTAAATTTAAAACTTCCTTAACTTTAAATTGCTATGTCTAAAAAAAAAAAAACTCCTAAAAAAACCCCAATTAACTATTTTTTTAAAGTTTCCCCCCTTACTTAACCAATTCAAGGGAAAAGGCAGGCAGATTGAGTTGCTAGCTGAATTGATTGCAGCAGCCGAAGCAAGGTCGGAATAGCGAGCAAGACCGAAAGAAGCAGGAAGCTGCCAAGTAGGCAAGTAGGGACCAGGCAGTTGGGTGGGCATGGGAGGGGGGGCAGGGATTTTTGCTACAGGTTCTCCAAACTACCCACCCTCATCACTACCGGATCACGTGATCCAGTCTGAACCAGGAACATTTCACCCCTGTACTACTTATGTATCAGTCGTGAATTGTTTAATAAGTGGTAACACAAACCAGATTTTGGTAGCCAATATAAATATTACTTAATTTAGAAAACATTACATGTTTTTATCAAGGAGTGATAAAAAAAGTTATTACAAATAGGTGTTACTGAATCTATCTATCTAAACAACAAACTGTAGCTAAAACTGCTTGAAATTTGCACATCTTTGGATTGTTAAACCAAATCTGAACTTCCAAACACAAATGATCTTGTTACTCATTTGCTGGTCGATTATCAAAATAAAGTGACAATAGTTTCTCATTATTAATGGGGGGAAAGTAATTATCATGAAGTCAAACTTTTTCTCTTAAAACTTTTTCCTGATGAAAAGACCTTTAAGAAAACGTGTAAGATTTTTCTACTGGCTCATCTAGTTTTCCAAAATATATTAAAAGGCCCATTACCTGTTCTTCTTCCTCAAGATTATCCTGGCATTTATAAAGATATGAAAAATTTGTCCCTTAGGTGAGTTGTGACTGTTATAGCCTTCCAGTGTCATTTTCAACACTGATCTCTTCCCCCCACCCCCAAATGCAAATACTGTCATAGGTTTTATGACAAATTGTCCCTAAAAGGGCACCAAACACTTCTCTGAAGAAACGTCATTCAAGAATCTGGAAGCATCTGAGACCATTGCAATGGTCTTAAGCACTTTTATCAGCTTCTCCCAAGGCAGGAAGTCAAATACACTACTTACTGTCTTACTTTGAGAAGCAATTTGCCACAGCAGACAGTTAATCATTCAGTAAAAAACATCTTTTCTTCTTATATATGACATTTCTTTTTGATGTAGGAACAGAAGAAAACAGAATCCTCCTCCCATCCTTAAAGGCTTTAAAAAAGCTTATCCTCATTTTAATGTACTTTTTTCTAACCTGATGCCTTCTAAGTATGCTAGATTACAACACCCTCAGTTCTTAATTCCTGTGCAGGCTGACAACTATGGGCCTTGTTGTTCAACATGTACATTCTAACAGACAACTGAGGCAGTTAAATAAAACTAATTTCTTCTTCTGTGTCCTAAATTCCATTCTATATACAATATACAGATAATACTTGATTTACAACCACAACTGAGTGCAAAATTTCCATTGCTAAGTAAGACAATTGATAGACAAGTGAGTTTTGTCCCATTTTACGACATTTTGCCACAGATGTTAAGTGAATCACTGCCGTTGTTTAGTAATATAGTTGTTAAATAAATCAGTTAATTCCCCATTAACTTTGCTTGTCAAAAGATCACAAAGACGATCACATGACCTCAGGACACTGTAAATACATGCCAGTGGCCAAGTGTCCCAATTTTGCTCCTCTGACCATGGGAATGCTGCAACAGTGTAAGAAACGGTTATAAGTAACTTTTTTTTCAGTGCTGTTCAGGGGTGAAATCCAGCAGGTCCTGATTTTGAGTAATTTAGAGAACCGCCAAATACCACCTCTGGCTGGGCCCAGAGTGGGGTGGGAATGGAGATTTTGCGATATCCTTCCCCCAGGAGTGGGGAGGGACTGGGGATTTTGCAATATCCTTCCCCTGCCACGCACACCAAGCCATCACCATGCCCACCAAGCCACGCCCACAGAACCGGTAGTAAAAAAAATTGAATTTCCACACTGGTGCTGTTGTAATTTGGAATGGTCACAGAATGAATGGTTGTAAGTCGAGGAGTACCTGTAATGGCTAACTTGAAGCCTACTTGTAAACCTTAATGGCTTCTGTGATCTCTTTTCTATCCTTAGGTAATATAAATAGAGCCTGATAGCACCTTCCATCAATGGCAATGCAAAAAATATACTGTACCGTTTAATAGCAGAAAGAATGAAAATCCTGGTGAGGTCAAAGGTAAAGAAATCTGTTATGTATCTTTAAATGTTTTGGCGGGAAACAAGCACGTTGCTGATTGGTTGAAGCCGCCGGTTAAACAGTATATAAGGAGAGGTTTTTCCCCAGCCAGGTTGCTGGGTTCACCCTATATTAAAGAGCTGTTGTCACTACCCTGGTCTCCAGCCTCGTTACTTCCCGAACTTAACACTGGCGACGAGGATGGGATCTCGAGGCTAAGGAGCACCAGAACCGAGCTGAAGCACGGAAGAACCGAACCCAGCAAACCCAGGGCAGAAACGCGGAGATGGCCAGTTACACTCCGCCCGCGCCGTTTGACCCAGCCAGAGAGAAATGGGGAACGTACATGACCCGTTTCGAAAGCTTCCTAGAAGCAAACGAACTGCAAGGAGTTCCAGACAACCGCAAAAGGGCATACTTCTTGAGCCACTGCGGTCCCGAGGTCATCGACATCGCGGAAGCCCTGGCAGAGCCAACGCCGGTACAATCGGTATCGTGGCAAACTCTGCAAACCCTGCTAAAAAACCATTTCGCGCCAACGCCGTCCAAATACGTGCGGCGTTTTGAATTTGGAGAGCGCCGACAGCTGGAGGGCGAATCCATCGGCGACTACATGGCCGCCCTGCGGAAAGCCTCCAAAGACTGTGGGTACCGAGACCTGGACGAGGCGCTGCTAGAGCAACTCATCCGCGGGGTCAGAGACATGCGTTTGCGGAGGCGGCTGCTATCAAAAAGCAACCTAACGCTGGCAAACGCCCTGGACGAAGCCAGAGCGCATGAAATGTCCACCCAAGCGGCGGAGACACTGCAAAAGCCACTCACACCGAAGGCGAGCACAAAATCAAACCCGATACACCACGAAGAGATCCAGACCGAATCAGACGGTGAGGATGAGGAAGGGGTTTGTCGAACCGAGAGACGTGGCAAAGAAGACCGGGACGAATGCGGAAGTTGCGGAGGTCAACACCAGCGCCAACAATGCAGGTTCAAGGACGCTACATGTCGGCGGTGCGAGAAGAAGGGGCACCTGGCTCAAGTCTGTCGAGCTCCCCAACCTTCCCGCCAAAAATTCAAATCAGCCAATCAGAGCGCGGGATCGGCAAGGCGACCCGTGATTGGCTCAAACAAAAAGGGCGCGAACTCGAATCAAACGACAGTGATAATCGGCCGCGCTACAACCCGGGTGGAGAAGAAAATCTTCACCAAACCCAAAATAGAAGGAGTGTCGTGCCGACTAGAAGTGGACACCGGGTCAGCGATCACAATCATGTCCTGGGACACTTTTGCAAAAGCTTTGCCATCAGTCGCAAAACGCCACCTGCAAAAACAACGTTTGCGAGTCCACGACTACCAAGGAAATCGCATCCCTGTTCGAGGGACCACCTCTGTCCGAGTCGAGTACGGACCACACAAGAAGACCCTGCCCATCACGATTGTCGAAGGAACCCTGCCAAGTTTGTTGGGTCTAGACTGGTTCCGGGCATTGGGCATGGGAGTGACTGGCATCTACAGAAGTGACGTTAACCTTAAAGATGCACTCATGAGTGAGTTCGAGGATGTGTTCAAGGACTGCCTGGGCAAGTATAAGGGGGCCCCTATTTCCTTCAACTTAGACCCCAGGTAGCCCCATTAGGTTAAAGGCAAGGAGAGTCCTTTGCCCTTAAACCCAAGATTGACAAGGAGATAGACAAGCTCATAAATCAGGGATACTGGTGCCAGTCGATCACGCAAAGTGGGAGACGCCAATCGTCACCCCAGTAAAACCAGATGGGTCAATTAGAATCTGCGCTGACTACAAGGCGACGTTAAACAAAGCCTTACAGAAAAGCGCTTACCAGTTCCGTGGTGCAACACTTGCTGCACTCTTGGGGCAAGGGCAAGTCTTTGCAAAGTTAGACTTGGCTCAAGCCTATCAACAACTGCCCGTAGACGCCAACACAGCCAAGCCCAAACGATTGTAACTCACAGGGGGCTTTCAAGTGTACCCGATTACAATTTGGGGTGAGTGTGGCACCAGGGCTGTTCAAAACTTAATGGAACGACTTCTGCAAGGGCTCCCAGGGTAGTTCCTATTTTGATGATGTATTGATATCAGCAGAAAATTTAGAAGAATTGGGGGGACGTTTGAGAAAAGTTCTGGGCATTTTCCGGTCAGCCGGTCTAAAGGTTAAAGTGAACAAATGCCAAATAGGGGTAGAATCCGTAGAGTTCTTGGGCTACAGAATAGACAAGAAAGGAATTCACCCCACTGAGAGCAAGGTCAAGGCAATAAGAAAGGCTCCAGCGCCCAAAAACAAAACAGAGCTACAGGCATTCCTGGGTCTAGTGAACTTTTACGCGGTCTTTTTGAAAAATAAGGCAACCGTTGCTGAACCGCTGCATAAGTTGCTGGGAAAGAATACTGTTTGGTCTTGGGGAAAGTCGGAAGTAGGGCTTTCAAGCAGTAAAAACCTACTCTCGAGCGATAGCCTGCTAATCCAGTATCATAGCTCATTGCCATTGGTTCTAGTATGCGCCTCCCCTTACGGGTGGGGCTGTGCTCAGCCACAGACTTCCAAATGGCACAGAAGCCCCAATAGCCTTCTACTCCAGAACGATGTCCTCACAGAGAGGAACTATAGCCAGTTGGATAAGGAAGCCCTAGCTATAGTGTCAGGGTAAAAAGTTTCACGAATATGTTTTGGCAGAGACTTTGAAATTGTTACTGACCACAGACCACTGTTAGGATACTGGCTGGCGACCGCCCAACGCCTGTGGCACTTTCGCCACGATTGACCCGATGGACTATCTTTTGGCTGCTTACTCCTACAAGCTGCAGCATCGACCAGGAAAAGAAGTGGGGCATGCGGACGATTAAGCAGATGCCCACTACCAGGGGCGATCGAAGACCCCACCCGGGACGCCCATCCTGCTGATTGACTCTCTGGACTCTGGCCCAGTCACATCTAAGGAGGTGGCTCGGCATCATACCGACATTACTTGAGGACTGTACTGGTTGGGTACAAGAGGGTGGCCGCTGCGCCGGGCGAGCGTTTAAGGAATTTGTAAAAACGGGGAACTCTCGGCTCAAGGGGTGCCTGCTATGGGGCGATCGGTGGTGATCCCGGAGAAATTGAGGAAAGGTATTGGACCTCCTCCACGAGGGTCACCCAGGGATCGTAAGGATGAAGGGCTAGCAAGAAGCTATGTGTGGTGGCCATTAATGGACTCAGAAATTGCTGAGAGGGTAGGAAATGCCAGGCCTGCCAAGAGTCCAGACCACTACCCCAACGGCCCCAGTCAGGAATGGGAAAACCCCAACGGCCCTGGTCAAGAATCCACATCGATTTTGCCGGCCCCTTCCACGGCCAAACCTTCTTAGTGGTAGTCGACGCTTTCTCTAAATGGTTGGAAATCATTCTCATGAGATCCATGACAGCCGAGGCGGTAATCGCAGCCCTGCGGCACCTATTTGCAACCCACGGGTTGCCCGACACGCTAGTATCCGATAACGGCCCGCAATTCACGGCAACCCAGTTTGAGGAATACTTGGCAGATGAGGGCATCCGACATGCCCTCTCTGCGCCTTTCCACCCTGCGTCGAATGGCCTTGCAGAGCGTTCCGTCCGGAGCGCTAAAGAGGCATTGTCCAGACTCAAGCCAGGCGACTGGCAAACAAAGATAGATTTCTTTCTGGCCGTTCAGCATAGAACCCCCAGCACTGCAACAGGCAGAAGCCCAGCCGAATTATTGATGGGACGGAAGCTCCGGTGCCCACTCGACCGGTTAAATCCCCATTACACACCAGAGGGTTACAAGGGGGAACTGGAAAAAACGAGAGAAATGGGCATAGGCGACCGAGTGTGGGCCCGCAACTATGGGGACGGCCCAAGTTGGCTAGCAGGGCAAATCATAAAAGCAACCGGTCCAAAGTCATACTTAGTTGAGTTACAAGACAACCGAGTATGGAGGCGCCACATAGATCAAATAAGAAAACGAATAGCCGAACAATCAGAGCTAAATGAAACAGACCATGACCACACATTATTTGAACCCACAGCTGACCTTAACCCGGGAGAGGCGCAAGACTTAGCTGAGTCCCAGGAGGTCCAGCGACGCCATCAGGTTCCCCTTGGAAACAGCAGGGACGACTCTGCAAGTAATCCAAGGCCGGATGGCCTAGAAAAAGAGTCTGCAAGTAATCCAGGGCCGGATGGCCTAGCGAAAGAGCTGGGAGGAGCAAACAGCCCCTCCGACCAGCTCAACCCACTCCCAAGGACTGAACCGCGCAGGTCCGAAAGAATCAGGAGACGCCCAGGTTATTTGCGTGACTACGTCGAAAAATAACATGTAAATAATATGTAAATATAGGTAAAGTGTTTTCTGGGAGGGGAGGAGTGTTATGTATCTTTAAATGTTTTGGCGGGAAACAAGCACGTTGCTGATTGGTTGAAGCCGCCGGTTAAACAGTATATAAGGAGAGGTTTTTCCCCAGCCAGGTTGCTGGGTTCACCCTATATTAAAGAGCTGTTGTCACTACCCTGGTCTCCAGCCTCGTTACTTCCCGAACTTAACAAAATCCCTTATGCATATTCAAGTCAAATTGAACTTCTGGTGACTGCCTTCAAGCAGTTTTCTCAGCAATGATATGCAGGTCATTTTCTATCGCATCTTCCACCATCTCTTTTTCAGCATTTTAGCCTAGCCAAGTACCCTTGAATATACTTACGGGATCCCTCATCCAAACAACATAAGGGCTGGCCTTGCTTGACTTCTGAGATCGGAGGAGCTAAATGTTATCGCCTCATTTAAAGGTTTTAAGCAAAAATATAAATTTTCCATATATATAGTAAATTGAAATGCTTGGGATGGATTTTACAAAATAAAAGTCTAAGTGAAAAGAGTTCGGAAATCTGACCTCACCTTTTTCAATTCAGTATGTCTTTCTAGAACATTAATTTGCTAAAAGTGTTATAATATGTAGTAACAGCAAGTAAAAATAGATCACCTATTTATCACCGAGCTTTTCTGATATGCAAATAAGATGGCTTATGCCACTTTGTGGGTGCATCTATTACTTACAAGCCTACATTTCAACGTATGACTCACTTTTAAATATAGGGTAAGCACAGTTCCTACTACAAATAAGCCACAAATTTTATATTAAATTTTATATTAAATTCAGGAAGTTTTTCCCAAGGCACGGGGAAAAAAAGAGGATGAAAAAATTAACAGTCCGTAAAATAATTTATTTGAATATCTGAACTAGAAATTCATGGTATGCTTCCTTCTCTAAAATGAAATTCCTAAAACTATCTGAAAAGCTAATCTTAAGTATTGGGGAGCTTGAAAAAACAAGTGTAGAATGTAGCATAGTGAGTTGCTTATAAGAAGGTATAGGTATAGTATAGGTAACTTATAAGAAAAGTAAGTTAAAATGTCTTTTCACTTTTCCAATACATCTCTGGCATTCAGTTCTTGTTTCCCATGCTTTCAAAAAAAGTCAATGGACAGGTATTATAATCACAATTCTATGCCTGGAATTACAACTATTAATTGTGTTTATTAATTGACTGCAAAGTTTATGATCTTAAATTAAACTGATTTTAAAGAAACTGGATTGCATAATGAGATGTATTGTCAATTATATATACAGTATATGACATCTTGTTTATACTATATTCAAGTTCTTAAAAATAGTTTCTGTGATGAAATTCCCATCACTGGACAGCAAGCACCATCTTACAGCACTGAAAAATAAATCATTCAACTAATAAATACTTCTAGCGTCAAAGTTGTTTGTATGAATATCAAAGTTGATATTCAGCACCATTCAGGCCAATATTTTGAATGACGTCTGCTCAGGGGTTGTGCTGCCAATTTGTTAATTAGGGTCTCTTTAATCCTACACATTGGTAGGAACAGAGGAACAAAGAGATCCTCTCACTTTCTTCTTCTTGCTGAACCAAGTTATTCAAAAGAAAAAAAACCCCTGTAATTAATGACACCAGGTAACAATCTGTGAACTTACACTCTCTCAGGATTCCCTCAAATGTTTTCCATCTGGCATCTCTTACAAAGAATAGCGCTATATCTCTTCTTCATCTAAATTCCTTTGCTCCTGTGGACACAACCATGCAGATCTTTTCTTGTTCCTCTCCATATTGTCTCGCTACCCTCCAAGATAACAATATAAGAACACCTCAAGTTGTTATTTTTTCATGCAAATTTTTGATAATCCTTAAAAACTTGACAATATTTTTTTTAAATCCTCTCCACCACCCTTCTATTTCCACCAGCATAAATTAGCTATTTATCTATCTCTTTATGTTCAGACTATATTTGCAACTTTTCCCATCTCTCTATATACAATTCATACACATCAGGCAATAATCCTGATAAAGTTGCAGCAAAGAAAAGTATGTTTATCATAGTAACAATATATGTGATGTTATGACAATTTAAACCAAGTTTGTACCAATTAAAATCTTTAAATGTTGGTGTCATATCTACATTTGCCCAGCTATATCATATCACTGCCAATATGATGCCAATATGATTAAATAAAATTTAAAAAACACAATATTATGTGTAATGTATCTTTAAGGGTTTTGGAGGGAAAATAAGAGCGGGAAATAGCACGTTGCTAATTGGCTGAAGCCTCCAGCTGAACTGTATATAAGGAGGGGTTTTACCGTTGTTTGCTGCTGGGTTCACCATATAGTAAAGAGCTGTTGTCACTATCCTGGTCTCCTGCCTCATTATTGCCCGGATCTAACACTGGCGACGAAGGTGGGATCTTGAGGCAAGAAGGGCGCCAGGAGTTTACGAACCCAGCAAGTAAGAGGCGACGAATAGCGATGTCTAGCTATACACCGCCAGCGCCATTCGACCCAGCAAAGGAAAAATGGGGGTCATACATGGCTCGCTTCGAGTGCTTCCTCGAAGCCAACGAGCTCCAAGGAGTCTCGGACAACAGGAAACGGGCATATTTCCTGAGTCACTGCGGTCCCGAGGTCTTCGACACCGCAGAATCGCTGTCGGAGCCAACGCCGGTACAGTCGGTACCGTGGCAAACTCTGCAGATGGCGTTGAAAGCCCATTATGCACCAACGCCTTCCAAGTTTGTGCAACGGTTCGAATTAAGGCAGCGCATGCAGCGAGAAGGCGAGTCCATCAGTGTATACATGGCAGCACTGAGGAAAGCCGCGAACCATTGCGAGTACCGAGACTTGGAAGACGCGCTGCTCGACCAGCTAATTTGCGGGGTCAGGGACATCCGTTTGCGACGGCGGCTGCTGTCTAGAAGCAACCTGACGCTCGCGATCGCCCTGGACGAGGCAAGAGCTCACGAGATGTCTACCCAAGCGACAGAAACCCTACAAAAGCCGGTCGCGCCAGGGGCGGCAGCGAAAACAACCCCGGTCCACAACGAGGAAGTCCAGGCCGAGTCGGAAGAGGAGGAAGAGGAAGAAGTCTTCCATACCGGGAGGCCGGAGAGGGAAGACCGGGGCGAATGCGTGAGTTGCGGAGGCCAACACCAACGGCAGCAGTGCAAATTTAAGGATGCCACGTGTCGGCGATGTGAAAAAAAAGGGCACATCGCGAAGGCCCGCCGAGCGCCCCAACCTTCCCGCCAAAAATTCAAACTGACCAATCAAAGCGCGGGAACCGTGAAACCGCCCGGGATTGGTTAATTAAAAAAAGGCGCGAAGCTGAACCAGACTGGTGTAAGAGTGGGCCAGGCATCAACGCGCCTAGAGAAAAAAATCTTTATTAAAACACTCATCGAAGGAGTGCCGTGCCGAATGGAAGTGGACACTGGATCTTCAATTACGATCATGTCCTGGAACAACTTAGAAAAAAACTTGCCTGCCATCGCGAAATGCAAACTGCGGCCGCAGAAGCTAAGAGTGCAGGACTATCAAGGGAACAGGATCCCTGTTCGAGGGGTGACGACCGTCCACGTTAAGTATGGACAGTTCGAAAAACTCTGCCCATCACCATCGTCGATGGGACTCTACCGAGTTTGTTGGGACTGGACTGGTTCCGGCATTGGGCATGGGAGTGACAGGAGTCTCCCGAAATGAAGTCGACCTCAAGGACGAACTCATGAAGGAGTTCGAGGACGTCTTCAAAGACTGCCTGGGCAAGTACAAGGGGACCCCTATCTCCTTCAACCTAGACTCTCAAGTTGCCCCTATCCGTTTAAAGGCTAGGAGGGTTCCTTCGCCTGAAGCCCAAGATCGACCGGGAACTGGACAAACTAGTAAGCCAGGGGATACTAGTGCCAGTCGACCATGCGAAGTGGGAGACGCCAATAGTCACCCCAGTGAAACCAGACGGGTCAGTCAGGATTTGCGCCGATTACAAGGCGACGCTAAACAAAGCTTTGCAAAAAAGCGCTTACCCCGTCCCAGTGGTGCAACACTTGCTGCACTCGCTAGGGCAAGGGCAGGTTTTTGCCAAACTAGATTTGGCCCAAGCCTATCAACAGTTGCCCGTAGATAGCAGCACGGCCGAGGCACAAACAATCGTAACGCACAGGGGTGCTTTCAAATGCACCAGGTTACAGTTTGGGGTCAGTGTGGCACCAGGATTATTTCAAAATTTAATGGAGCGGCTTCTGCAGGGGCTCCCCGGGGTGGTACCGTACTTTGATGACGTACTGGTATCCGCCGATAATATGGAAGAACTAGGGGTGCGACTGAGAAAAGTTTTGAGTATTTTCCGGTCCGCCGGTTTAAAAGTCAAATTAAACAAGTGCCAGATCGGGGTAGGATCCGTAGAATTCCTGGGCTACCGGATAGACAGGGAGGGGATCCACCCCACTGAGAGCAAGGTTAGGGCAATCAGAAAGGCCCCAGCACCCCAAAACAAAACAGAGTTGCAGGCGTTTTTGGGTCTGGTAAATTTTTACGCGGTTTTTTTAAAAAATAAGGCTACCATAGCCGAGCCGCTACACAAATTACTAGGAAAAAATGCTGCATGGTCTTGGGGAAAGGCGGAAGCTAGAGCATTCGAAGCAGTAAAGAACCTCCTGTCCAGTGATAGCCTATTGATCCAATACAATAGCACAATGCCATTGGTGTTAGTCTGCGATGCATCCCCCTACGGGGTGGGGGCTGTGCTCAGCCACAGGCTACCAAATGGCACAGAAGCACCCATAGCGTTTTACTCCCGAACAATGTCCTCGGCTGAAAGAAACTATAGTCAGTTGGATAGGGAAGCCCTGGCCATAGTTTCCGGGTAAAGAAGTTCCATGAATATGTTTTGGTCGTGACTTGAAATCGTCACAGACCATAGACCCTTACTAGGGTTGCTGGCTGGCGACCGCCCAACGCCCGTGCCACTTTCGCCCAGATTGACCCGATGGACTATCTTCCTGGCTGCCTATTCGTACAAACTGCTACATCGGCCAGGAAAGGAGTTAGGCATGCAGACGCCTTGAGCAGATGCCCACTACCAGCGACTATCGAAGACCCCACTCCGGGCACACCCGTCTTGTTAATTGACTCTTTGGACTCTGGCCCAGTCACTTCCAAGGAGGTGGCTCGGCTTACAAGGACATTACATTGCGAACTGTAATTGGTTGGGTTCAAGAGGATGGCCGCTGCCGGGTGAGCGTTTAAGGAATATGTAAAAAGCGGGAATTATCGGTGCTAGGGGTGTTTGCTCTGGGGGATAGAGTGGTGATCCCAGAGAAATTGCGGAAAAAGTTCTGGAACTTCTGCACGAAGGCCATCCTGGGATCGTGAGAATGAAGGGTTTAGCCAGGAGCTATGTGTGGTGGCCCTTGTTGGACATGGAGATTAGCGATAGCGTTGGGAAATGCCAAGCATGCCAGGAATCCAGACCAATACCACCAACGGCCCCAATCCGAGTGGGAGAAACCCCAGGGCCCATGGCCCCGAATCCATATCGATTTTGCCGGCCCCTTCCACGGCCAAACATTCCTAATAGTGGTAGACGCATTTTCCAAATGGCTGGAAATCATTCTAATGAAATCCATGACCGCCGAGGCTGTCATTTCAGTACTGCGACACCTTTTGTAACACACGGGTTACCAGACACCCTAGTTTCAGACAACGGTCCGCAGTTCACTGCAACCCTATTTGAGGGTACTTGGCGGAAGAGGGCATCCGGCATGTCCTCTCGGCGCCTTTCCACCCTGCGACGAACGGCCTTGCAGAGCGTTTCGTCCGGAGCGCAAAGAGGCATTGTCCAGACTCAGGCCAGGCGATTGGCAATTAAAATTGACACCTTCTTAGCGGTACAACACAGAACCCCTTGTGTAGCGACTGGCCGCAGCCCAGCAGAGCTACTGATGGGGAGAAAGCTTAGATGTCCGTTGGACCGTTTAAACCCGAACTACACACCAGACGGGTACAAAACAACACCAGGCAAAACAAGAGAATTGACAGTCGGAGTTCCGTATGGGCACACAATTATGGTGATGGCCCAAACTGGAAAAAGGAACAATCCTAGAAATAACCGGGCCCAAATCATATCTCAGAGATAGAGGATGGCCGGGTTTGGAAACGCCACATAGACCAGTTAAGAAAAGAATAATCACAAGACCAGAAATAGACGAAACAGGCCCTGACTATCCAATGATTGAATCCACAGCTAACTCAAACCCGGAAAACGCGGGACTTATCTGAGTTCGATGAAGTCCAGCGACACCAACCGGTCCCTCCTGAGGAAAGCAGGAACGAGTCTGCAGTAATCCAAGGCCGGATGGCCTGGAGGAGGAGCTGAGAGGAACGAACAGTCCCTCCGCCAGCTCGACTCACTCCCAGATAATGAACTGCGAGGTCCGAAAGAGTCAGGAGGCGCCCAGTCTACTTGCGTGATTACGTAGAAAAGTAAATGTTAATTTTATGTAAATAGGGGTAAAAGGTTTCTGGGAGGGGAGGAGTGTAATGTATCTTTAAGGGTTTTGGAGGGAAAATAAGAGCGGGAAATAGCACGTTGCTAATTGGCTGAAGCCTCCAGCTGAACTGTATATAAGGAGGGGTTTTACCGTTGTTTGCTGCTGGGTTCACCATATAGTAAAGAGCTGTTGTCACTATCCTGGTCTCCTGCCTCATTATTGCCCGGATCTAACATTATGGCGTTCAGACTGCCAAATAAAAGGGTATCAATGAATAATATAAATTGTTTTGTTTCACTTGCAACACAAAGGAAATTTTGCCAGTGATCTGATGAGTTGTTTTATTATAACAATATAACAGTATATCCAGGGGTGGGCTGCTGCCGGTTCGGACTCGTTTGCCCGTACCGGTAGTTCTGACCACCAGCTGGGCCCACCCACCCATCCCAATGCTATCCCATCCTATATATCTCTCACTCTTGCTTGCCCTGCCCAAGCAGCCCAGCTGATTTCTATGCCTTGTCCACTCTACTCACTGCTGCTGCCCAAGAAGGTGTGCTGGAAGCTACGCACATGAAATTGCCATGTGTTTGAAGCCATGCGCAAATGCAGATGGCGTGTGCACTCACATTTTGGGTTCTGCACTAGGCAAACCGGTTGTCAAATTATGTGAAGCCCACCTCTGAGTATACCCCAAATATTACAACAAAGCCACGGATATTACAATTTAGAAAATGCATCTATTTTTAAAGAGGGATCCAGCTACAGTATATTAATACGATAGTTGTGTTTATTTAAAAACATAGTAGAACATTAGATGTGCACAAACTATAGAGACAAAATAAAAACTGCTCTAAGTAAATTGTTCTCCAAATAAATTTTATTCAATAAAATCAGATAAAAGACAACTGCATTTTCTTTTGGTATTTATTGATTTCATAAGATACAAGGTTGTTACATTTTCACTATTTTAGGATTTTCCCCCAGTATATATTTTTTCTAACCAAAGGATTCGTACATCTGGGAAAGACTCCTGTTAAATCTTGTAAACCAAAGTTAAAAAAGGAATTTGCTGAAGAGTAGAACAAGACAGCAGATAAAGAAAGCATCATGAAAGAATCACAGAGGGCTCGACATTTCTTTTCTTTCTGTCACAATGAAGCAATAACTCAAGGATACCATATCATTGAAAGCTCACTTCAGGAAGTTTAAAGCCAATTTATAACAACATATTGGATCTCTGTGTGACAGAATACAGCAAATAAGCAAGATGACTGTTGTTCTGTAAATACTGAATAACCTGGAAATTATTGGTAGAAAAGTAAAGTAAAATAAAACAACAACAACATACCAAAGGGACATCACTATCTATAAGATATCTACTACTGCTATGTATTTTTGGCACTGTACTATGGAACTTACCATGAATAACAGAATAACAAAATAAAAGCATTGGACTGGACCTTGGAGGTATTCTAGACTGACCACCTGCACAAGTAGGGGACCCTATAGCATTCTGGATAAGTGGCTGTCCAGTCTCTTCTTAAAAGCCTCCAATGATGGAGCACCCAAACTTCTGGAGGCAAGCCATCCCACTGCTTAATTGTTCTCACTGTTAGACGTTTCTTCTTACTTCTAGGTTGTTTCTCTTCTTAATTAGTTTCCATCCATTGTTTCTTGTTTTGTCTTCTGGTGTTTTGGAAAATAGTTTGACTCCCTCTTCTTTGTGGCAGCCTCTCAAATATTGGAACACTGCTATCATGTCACCCCAGTCCTTCTTTTCATTAAACTAAACATACCCAATTCCTTCAAACGTTCTTAATATATTTTAGCTTCCAGCCCCCTGATCATCTTTGTTGCTCTTTTCTGCACTATTTCCACTATTTCATATGATCTTGATTCTATCCCTCTGTTAATGCAAGCTTGGTTTTTTTTGATTGCTGCCACACACTGCTGGCTTATATTTAAGTAATTGTCTATTAGGACTCCTAAAATTCCTTTCAGAGTTATTGCTATTGAGCCATGTTTACCTATTTCCTATTTCCTATTACCTATACCTATTACCTATAATATAATATATATCATATAATAGGTAATATACCTATTACCTATTTCCTGTCAAAGACTACTTCAGCTTCAATCGCAACAATACTTGAGCACACAATAGATTTAAACTTAATGTGAACCGCTCCAATCTTGATTGTAGAAAATAGGACTTCAGTAACAGAGTTGTTAACGCCTGGAATGCACTAGCTGACTCTGTGGTCTCTTCCCAAAATCCCCAAAGCATTAACCAAAGACTATCTACTATTAACCTCACCCCATTCCTAAGAGGTCTGTAAGGGGCGTGCATCAGAGCACCCGCGTGCCTACCGTTCCTGTCTTAATGTTCCCCTTGATTGTATCCAATGTGTATGGTTATTTCATGCTTATACTTATATATACCGTTGTGATTGACAAAATAAATAAATAAAAATAAATAAAATAAAATAATCTGTTCCTGCACATTTGATTTTTCTTGCCTAAATGTACTTTTCTCCACAATTAATTTCATTTTGTTAGATAGGGCCCAGTGTTCAAAGTCGGTCAAGATCCATCTGGATTTTGAGCCTATCTTCTGGATTATTGGCTATTCCTGCCAGTTTAGTGTTGTCTTAGTGAATAAAGGGATTAATCCTGAAGAAGTCTGATCTGTTGAAAATGGGAACATAATGCAATTGGGTCCCATCATTCAGAAATATCAAATATGAAGAGTAGCAACACTGATTGAAGCATGAACATATTTTTTAGGGTTTGAACACACTGAAAGAACCCTACATTAAAAGCAATGCTGGTACATTTTTTCAAGCATTTTAATCTTGAAAACTAATGAATATATTGAACAAAAAGATATAATAATCTGCCCAATGCATTTTTAAAATTCTGGAATGTGGAATGTATCAAGACCATGAAGCTTCACTTCTATTTAAAAATAGAGCTAACCTGTGACGTAGATTCAAATCTTTTGGATCATTGAAATGATCCTTAAAGTATAGATAAAAATCTGTGCTGATAAATCAAAATAACATTTTAGTATTTATTTTCTAATAATTAACATATAATGAAAATGACTAAGAACCTGTTGCTAAAAACAACAGTTGCCTCATACTGTAATGCCAAGCTGTGTGAATTTACTATTTCAGAAACGTGTTAGTAGTATAAATACCTGGCACAAATTTAATAGCTAGTCTTGGTTGGATCTTAGATCAGTCTAGCAAATATTTGAAAAGTTATTAAAATCGCCTACTGAAAAGACAATCAAAGCTATAAAATGAATAATTCCCTGAATGCCCAATTCTAATTTTTGAAAGGATACATATAATTATATTATTTCTAATTTGGCAATGATACTTTTTTATCAAGTTATTGTAATTCTGTTTAAAAATATTTATCTAAAGATCTTAAACAAGAGACCACTTATTTTTTTTTAATAACATTGTTTTATGACTCACAGTGCCACTGAATAGTTTAAATTTCCTCTGCTGGAAGCTTTCTTCACTCAAATTAATTAATCAATGGTTTAGCTACCAACGTGCCAAGAAAACATATCTGATTAAATTAATATAATAACAGTTTGCAATAACCATCTTTAGATATTGGTTATATTAAGGCCTAGTAAGAACTATTTTATGCATTTATTATTTTTCTACTTCCCAACTTTGCTGTTGTTTTTTAAGCAATCTTGTTCCTTAGAACATATCCAGAATTTTAAAAAAGTGTTTTCCAATCAAAATATGCTACTTAAATTTCATCTAAGCAACAGGTAAAATATGAAAAAAGTAAAACCAGTTAAACACTAGTCATCCATTTTTATAAGAAATTGAATGACATCTTACAAGAATGAAGAGATGAAAATATTACATGTCTGGACAGAATAATGCAATTTCTTTATTTCATTTCATTCATTATTCTCACAGTCTTATGGATCCAATCTTGTATAAAGTACATTTTATGACTATAAAGCTTAATTAGTTGACTAATTGGTTTTAACTCCAATATTAATTAGTGGATTAAATTTTAATTACTATTTGAAAGATTATTTTTTAAATTCTATTCTGATTATATCATATAAGAGGCAAAGACCCCTGTAAATTACACCTAACTCTTGGTCATTACTGTAATATTTTTGACAATAACTATCTACTTTAACTAGATAAATATGTTTTTTTTTCAGGAAACATTATTTAAGAAAATATACATTAATGCAGTCTTAACAACTTTTCTTGATCAGGGACTTCTATGAGCAGGGAGAGATAATAAAAAGTCAAGAGACAGCTGTAACTATACAATCAAAGACCCACCCAATTTGTGTGTGTATGACAAAACATACGTATACAAAGTGGAACAATGTAGCCAACATCTTGTAATTTTTTACTCCATTCCAGTCATCCGTTTCCACTGATTACTATGAATTTACTGAAATGTTTATACTTCACAAGAAGCAATGTTAATTAATTTTTGGTTTCAAACTTGTTCTGTCAGTTTTTTTATGGGATAACAATTTGGGAGTGGAATGAAAATCATGTTGTACATCCTGAAATAGTCAGAAGAGCTTTTTAAGGAAAATCATGCTTAGGAATCTCTGTAGCATATCTACGAATGGGGACAGGATTGTGATTCAACCTGTGTTATAATCTCCATTTTAACTATCTGATATAGTTAAAATATTTTAAGAAATTTGCCAGATTCTCAGGTTGATTCCTGGACCGAATATTAGCTAAGATGTAGGTTGTCATTCAATACTCAATTTTTCTTACCATACTTATTCAATCTTACCAACCCATTATTATAGGAAGGCAGAATGTAGTTTATGTTTTCAAATTGTACTTTCACTGTACCTCATGTATCTCATGAAGTCCCTGTTTAATGATGTTTTTGTACTTTGATCAGATAGATTTGGATAAAAGTTATCTTCTTCTGTGAGACATCACCTCAGTGGTACATGACAAACTTCTCCTAAAACTAAAATCCTATGGCATCTCCAGACGCCTCCACAATTGGATAACAGCTTTCCTGTCAAACAGACAACAAGTGGTCAAAATAGGCAGTGCCCTATCAAACCCTGTTCCTGTCAATAGTGGTGTTCCCCAAGGCAGCATTCTTGGACCAACATTCTTCATATTATACATTAATGATCTCTGTGACCATATTACAGGTAATTGTGTTCTCTTCGCTGACAATGTTAAACTATTTAACACTACCAACAATACAGCTACCCTTCAAAAAGACCTTGACTTTGTGTCGGAATGGTCAAAAACTTGGCAACTCCAAATCTCAAACAGCAAATGCTCTGTCTTACACATTGGAAAAAAGAATCTGAACACTAAATACAAGCTCGATGGACATTACCTTGTAGATGACCCCCACCCCATTAAATACCTTGGAGTTTTCATATTAAATGATCTAAGTGCCAAAGCCCACTGCAACTACATTTGCAAAAAAGGCTTTAAGAGTTGTAAACTTAATCTTGCATAGCTTCTTCTCCAGAAACACCACACTACTAACCAGAACATACAAAACATTTGCTAGACTAATTCTTGAATACAGCTCGCCTGTCTGGAACTCATACTTCATTTCGGACATTTATACAATTTAGCGTGTCCAGAAATATTTTACAAGAAGAGTTCTCCACTCCTCTGATTACATCAAAATACCTTATGCCACCAGACTTGAAATCCTGGGTTTAGAAAATTTAGAACTCCACCGCCTTCGACATGACCTGAGTTTAACTCATAAAATCATCTGTTACAATGTCCTTCCTGCTGAAGACTACTTCAGCTTCAATCACAACAATACACAAGCACACAATAGATTTAACTTAATGCGAACCGCTCCAATCTTGATTGCAGAAAATATGACTTCAGTAACAGAATTGTTAATGCTTGGAATGCACTACAAGACTCTGTGGTCTCTTCCCAAAATCCCCAAAGCTTTAAGCAAAAACTATCTACTATTGACCTCACCCCATTCCTAAGAGGTCTGTAAGGGGCATGCATAAGAGTACCAACGTGCCTACCATTCCTGTCGTAATGTTCCCTTTGATTGTATCCAATTTTGTATAGTTATTACATCCTTATGCTTATATATATGCTTATATAGTTATTTCATGATTATGCTTATTTATACTGTTGTGATAAATAAATAAATAAATAAATAAATAAATAAATAAATAAATAAATAAATAAATAAATAAATGGAATTCTAAAATTAAAAAAAAATATTTAAAGTGTTAAATTTCTCTTCATTTTCATGTCAAAGGTAAACATCTCCAATTTTGTAACCTCTTTTCATCGGGCTAGTTTCTAATCAGCTGATGGCAATACCCAATACCCTCCTTTGAATCAATATCGCACCAAAATACAACACAGTTCTCAAGATGGAGTCTCACCAAAGCAAAACATAGTGGAATTATTATTTCCCATGATTGTCAAGAATCTAACCCACATATAACCCCTGCCTTCCATTGAGGACCTGTATACTGCACGAATCAAGAAGAGGGCCGTGAAAATATTTACAGACCCCTCGCATCCTGGACATAAACTGTTTCAACTCCTACCCTCAAAACGACGCTATAGAGCACTGCACACCAGAACAACTAGACACAAGAACAGTTTTTTCCCGAAGGCCATCACTCTGCTAAACAAATAATTCCATCAACACTGTCAAACTATTTACTGAATCTGCACTACTATTAATCTTCTCATAGTTCCCATCACCAATCTCTTTCCATTTATGACTGTATGACTATAACTTGTTGCTGGCAATCCTTATGATTTATATTGATATATTGACCATCAATTGTGTTGTAAATGTTGTACCTTGATGAACGTATCTTTTCTTTTATGTACACTGAGAGCATATGCACCAAGACAAATTCCTTGTGTGTCCAATCACACTTGGCCAATAAAAATTCTATTCTATTCTATTCTATTCTATTCTATTCTATATAACCCACATATCTAACCCACATATCAGACCATTGTGATGCCTGTGGCCTCTCCTCCTGCCTCTCAAGTTTATTCTCTCAGACCATTGCATCCTAAGAAAGAGAAGTCATGCTTCCGAAATGCCACCAGATAACACTGTTTCACTGAGGAGACTTGGAGTATGACCAACTCACAACTGAAGACAAGACATTCATTTCACTAGTTAATTGTTCTCACTGTCAGGAAATTTCTCCTTAGTTCTAAGTTGGATCTCTCTTTGATCAGTTTCCATCCATTATTTCTGTCATTTCCCTGATCAATTTCCCTAATACTTGCCCTGCCCTTAGATGCTGTGAGCCATGTTGGTGCAGTGGTTAGAGTGCTAATTGCATAGAATGTGAAGGATGTATGTTTGTGCTTTATTTTTATAGTTATAATGGTACACTGAAGATGGCATTTAATTTCTTTGTACGAGTTGCAATGACAACAAAGTAGACTAAACTATGACTGCCGGCTGCCTGCAATTTGGCAGTTCAAATCTCACCAGGCTCAAGGTTGACTCAGCCTTTCATCCTTCCGAGGTGGGTAAAATGAAGACCCAGATTGTTGGGGGCAATACGCTGACTCTGTAAACCGCTTAGAGAGGGCTGTAAAGCACTGTAAAGTGGTATATAAGTCTAAGTGCTATTGCTTATTGACCTCCATTTCTCTGTGACAGCCCCTCAAATATTGGAAGATTGCTATCATGTCACCTGTAGTCCTTCTTTTCATTACACTATACACAATTCTTGCAAATGTTCATTATATGTTTTACCCTCCAGTCCTCTAATCATCTTTGTTGCTCTTCTCTGCATTCTTTCTAGAATCTCAACATCTTTTTTATATTGTGGCAACTAAAACTGGATGCAGCATTCCAAGAACTTTATAGCCTCCCTTCCATAGCCTTCCCCTGAAGGGTGTTGCATTACATTAGCAAAGTCTCATATTTTATCATTTTATTAATAGTATTACTTATTGATTTTATTGCATTTATGACTTTATTTGTGCTATAAATCAACGTCAGTTAATTTAGCTTTCCTAACATTTAATTCCAGACTAAGAAGTAAATTACTATTATGTATTTCAACTATTTCATACTTAGAGGATCTAATCGTATTCATACATCTGTTAGCTGTGCAGCATCAAGAAATCTCAATGAGCGAGATCAAGATTAACTTGCCAAAATTACATTTATTTCTCAAGGAAGCTTAGAATATTTCAGAAACTTTACAACCATAAATTAACAACTTAAACATAAGGCAATTCTAATTTAAAAAATCACTTGATTTCCATTTTTAAAAAATATCTGCAGAACACCATGCCTCCTCACCCTCCAGAAAAACCTGATAATGTATACTAGCTCATCCTAGATTTAACTCTTCATTTAAACAGATTGAAAGTTTTTTTAAAAAAAAACTGTGAAAACTCTAATCATATTATGCATGCTAGAAGCAGTTTAATTTATCAACAGTTTTCGCAGGTGTGAAAATTAGGATACTTGAATGTGGGATTCAAAATTCTACAAAATTCTATACTTTGGAAAACTGGACCAAGATTGTTCAAAGAACAGGTCATTAATTGTAATCATATATCAGTACAGGAAAGTCAGAAATATGTAGCAGCAGAGAAGGAGAAAAAAAAATAAAGCTTTTTGTCAATTCTTCCAGTTGATTAGTTAGAGGGAGAGTGGCAAATAACTTCAAACAACATGCTCATTTCTCTCTGCTTACATTAGATTTCTTGAAGATTAAAGAAATAGACTCTTATATAAAATGAAAAAAAAAAGGATTACATTTCTAATAAGGCTTCACTCATTCATAATTAGATAACTAAAATAATCTGATTAATGCAGGTACATTGGAAACAAATCTATGAACATAAAACAAAACTGAACAAAATTATATGCAAAGGCTCCATTTCAGGGATGAAATGCTCCCGGTTCGGACTGGATCACGTGATCCGGTAGTGATCGTGGCCGGTGGTTCGGCGATCCAGTAGCGATGGCGGAGCAAAGCTCTGCCCACCCACCTGGGTGTCATTACTTCCTGGTTTTAACCAGGAAGTATTGTGTTTTTTACCTTCTGTGCATGCGCAAGTTTTGTGCATGCACAGAAGGTCTGTGCGCACATGCACAGCGTGTGTATTTCCAAACCGGTAAGTAAGGTAAGTAGATGTCACCCTGCTCCATTTCAACTAACACATTTTATCACTGTTAATTCTTAAATGAGAATTCTGCTTCGTTCAGTGGTAATATTCTTTTTCAACAAAATATGATAGTTGTCATGCTGATTAAGAAGCCAGCACTAACAGAATCTGTCTGCTTGATGGATTCCATCCAAGAAGGATTTTGGGATTTCCTTGAGATGTCAGTGGAGTAAAATATGGGGACAGCCTCTTTCAGTGCCTGTCCCATTACAATGTTCCTTGTCCCACTAATCCTGATGGCCCCAAAATGGTTGCTTTGAAGAAGATACTTTGTCCAGTCAGATATTTGAGGCCTAAGCAATTTGGTTCACACTTTCATGTCTAGTGGTGATTGCATTTTTTAAACTTGTATTTTATATTTAATTTCAATATTTTTCTCTAGACTTTTATTGAATTCTAACTTGAAATTTGATGCGGATGAATTGTGTTGCTTTGGAGAATGTTTTTACAACTCATGAACTACTTTTTAGTCTTGCCTATCAGAAAGGGATAGAAACTTATTTGGTACCTTAAGCATGTGTAAAGATAAGGATGCAAGTGATTACTGATAAGAGGGCATTTATTTTTTTTAATTTAAAATTAAGCCAAGACCTCCACACATTTTTCTACTTTGGAAATACATGTCAGGTTTTCAACTTATATAACAAAGCAAAAATAAGAAATTGTACAGCCATTTGTTTTTTTAAAAAAAAAAATTAAACTTTTGACTTTTAAAAACAAAATAAAGAAAAATACAACAAAAAATAAAAACACATTAAAAACATGTAACAAATATAACATTACATTATATATTATTTTACAGCTTGCTGTATTGACATAGATATATATATTCTCTGTTCTTATTCAATCGTTCTTCTATGTGCTTATATTTACATTGGTGTCTATTTACAGAACCGTCATTATCCGGTTAACACTATTCAGTAACTTACACTTCCTAGTTTTAACTTAACATTCCAATTTATTATTTTGGTTTCTTTTTCCTAACCAATCATATAATTTGTTCCACACTTTATAGTATTCCAACTCTTCCCTTTCCTTAATTTCCAGCGTCATCTTGTCCATTTCTGCATACTGTAGAATTTTTTGAATTATTATTTCCTCTCCTGGTACATTGTTTTGTTTCCATCCATGTGTGACAGCAATCCTTGCTGCCCTTAATATATGAAGTATTAGGTATTGTAAAGATCTATTTTGGGGTTAATTACTCCTCATAAATAAAGTTCTGGTTTAAATTTCATTTTTAATTGGGTAATTTCTTCCAACCAGTTTTTAATTTTTTGCCAAAAATATTTATCTTGGGGCACATCCACCACATATGTTAGTATGTGCCTAGCTTGTAACCACATCTCCAACAATTTGGTGGTAAATTTGGGAACATTTTGGCCAATCTCACTGGTGACAAGTGCCATCTATGGAACATTTTATACAAATTTTCTTTATAGGCTACTGCCATAAAGAATTTATAGTTTCTGTCCCACAATTTGTCCCACTTTTCTAATTCTATTCTATATTGTGCCTGAGGTTTTTTTGCCCAACAGCTCATCGTTTCTTGTACTGTTTCATCTTCCATTTTGTATTATAATAGGAAATTGTAAATTTTTGTGATCATTTTCCCCCCGATCCTAATAGAATTTTGTCTATATCCAATTGTTCTCTAGGTATGCCATATTGCTCCTGGTCTTTTTCGAATCTAGTTTTTAGTTATAGATATGGCCACCATTCTATGTTTAATCCTTGTTGTTTCAAATCTTGGATTGATTTTAATTCCCTTTTTTCATCAAGTAGCTCTGCATATCTTATCATTTTACTCAAGTCCATGGTATTTGGGTGTAATATTGCTTTTATAGTTGATAGCCAACTTATATAACAAAGCAAAAATAAGAAATTGTGCAAACATTTGCTTTAATTACTTTATTTAAAGTAGCTTGTGCTGAAAACACTGAAAAGCAGATTTCATTATACAAAGGATATTGCCGCTACCCTTTTGAATATGTTTTCTTGTGTTCCCATATGTTATTTTGATGAAGGAGATATCTATATTTAGACCATCCCTCTAAACACTGTGGACAAGATGTGCCTAAAAGGACTGCGTGCATAAATGAAAATATTTACATACATAAATTAGCTTGACCATCTTGCTCTCGCTGTTCAATGGGGTCAATTTAATTTAATCCTTTGGCATTCATTTAACAATTGAATGTTAACAGTGAAGAATATATTTCACTATTCATACAGATGTAAATTAATTGATTTTTATGCATGGTGACCTTTCTAATCAGAATGTTTCTAATGGAATAATTATTATTTTATTTATTTTGAAACAAAGCTAGTACATAACTTCATTATTTAGTACTTCTACATTTCTCTGTCAAAAATAATTTGAATTTGAATATTAGCATACGGGCAAGCATCATATCTGAACACAAAATATAGCACACATTAGAAATATTATTAAGAGGAAGGTTGGATTACAGATACTCCTCAATTTACAACCACATTTAAGCCCAAAATTTTTGTTGCTAAGCAAGACGTTTGTTAAGTTTGAGACTCTAGAAAGAGTGCAGAGAAGAGCAACAAAGATGATTAGGGGACTGGAGGATAAAACATGTAAAGAATGGTTGCAGGAATTGGGTGTGTCTAGTTTAATTAAAAGAAGGACTAGGGGTGACATGATAGCAGTGTTCCAATATTTGAGGGGCTGCCACAAAGAAGAGGGAGTCAAATTATTCTCCAAAGCATCTGAAGACAGGAGAAGAAGCAATGGATGGAAACTAACCAAGGAGAGAAGCAACCTAGAACTAAGAAGACATTTCCTGACAGTTGGAACAATTAAGCAGTGGAACAACTTGCTTCCAGTTGTGAATGCTTCTTTTTAAGAAGCGATTGGACAACCATTTGTCTGAAATGGTATAGGATTTCTGCCTGAGCAGGGGGTTGGACTAGAAGACCTCCAAGGTCCCTTCCAACTCTGCTTTCTGTTATTCTGTTAGGTAAAGTTTGCCCCGTTTTAGGACCTTTCTTAGCCACAGTTGTTCAGTGAATCAGTGCAGTTGTTCAGTTAGTAGCATAGTTGTTAAGTGAATTTGGCTTCCCTATTCAGTTTGCTTGCCAGAAGATCACAAAAGGTGACATATGACCCTGGGACACTGCAACTGTGATAAAATACATGCTGATTGCAAACCGTATGAATTTTAATCACCTGACTATGGGATGCTACAACGATCATAAGCATGAAAAATGGTCACGTCACTTTTCATTGCCATTGTAAGTTCAAATAGTCATAAGTCGAGCACTACCTGTATTCAATGGTAGCCAACAATCAGGAGGAGCCTAGTAGCACTTTTTAAGACTAGTATTTTCTCAAAAGAGATCAGCTTTCATAAACTGCAAGCCACTTTGTCGGGTACATAATAAAGTAGCTGGACTAACATAGGAATTGGGATGAAGTAGGTGAATGGGAAGATATATCAAATTGGATATCGTCTTACATCTAGTCAATAGGTTTGCCATTTCTTACACACAGGATAGCATAACCACAGAGAACAAATTATGGAAATTAAGCAATTTAGACATATGAAACTGAGCTTCTGCATCTTAAGAATTTTCAGTTTATCACAATCTCAAAACATGAAGTTTTAAACAATGACGTATTCTGACGTATAGTTTGCAAGATGACAAAAGCTTCTCAAGGGTAATATTCTCTGTGATATTGCAGAGTATGATTATATATTCGTATTTTATAGAATAACCATGAGCCAAAAATTTAATCTACCGAAAATAAAATCCACGGCATAATTTATGTGCTTTCTGAAGTACTTTTCATAGTGATCCAGAACCTGTAATGATTGAGACCTGGTTTTGTTGTATTTCAAGCAACTGAATTATGCTCCAATAGCAGAGGACATGTAAAGAAAAAAAAATTAGAAAGTTCAGAAGATTAAAACTGCTGAAACAAGGCAAGCAATCACTAAAACTATTTCAAGAATCATCTTCTGAACTGAAATGATTCCTGCTTATGAATGAATCTGTGTGATTCAAATGCAATGAAATATACTTTTCGGAAAGGTTGCAGAATTAATCTTTAAATTTAGCTTTGAAAATGTATACTTTAAATTACTATCAATCATGTTTTAACTGAAGTTATTGTTTTAATATCTCACCACATGATTACTGTTTAATGGGTTTATTTCTGCAACTGTTATTCAATTATTTTTAAATTAAAAAGTATGGAAGAGAAATAAAGAAGTCTGCCTTAACTGCAAAGTTTTGAAATTCAAGGATGTGCAAAAGTCAAACATGGCTCACAACCCAGTGGAAGCAAAGCAATCCCCGAACAATTTACTGAAAATCCCCAAAGCCCTGAGTTCTTTTTGAGACCTTCCATCTAATATAAATCACGTTTATGCTGTGTTTTATGTTCCTCATTTCAAGAAGATAAACTTTGGCAACTGGACTCTCTTTGTCTCCCAAAAGCCCTTTAAATAGTATGGTACATAGTATATATAACTGTATGTAAGCTTGAAGCGTAAAAGTACATGCACAGTAGATTTCATGGGAATATGATTTAAAGTGCATCATTGTTTTTCTCTTCTATCTTGGAATAGGCTTCAATATTTAGACTGAAGTTCAGAAAGGCGCTATCTTTAAAAAGTCAGGAACTTTGAGAATATTGTACTATGAGGATATTGCACTTTTTCAATTAAGGTATAAAACTATAATACTTCTGTGGCCTCCCAAGTTCCCAAACTGAGTGAGGTTTGAAATGGTGGCCTTTTTTAAAAAACCATTTTTAAAAACTTTTTTGGAATGATATTAAGAAATTGATATTGCCTTAAATTTATATAGATAGTAGCTGAACACCGGTGCTCTGCTACAAAACTATGTGATCGGGCTTGATAAATTGACAGGTTTAATTACAGCTTGAAAATTAATGAGTAGTTACGATCGGCCTCTCCTCTCCCCTTCTCTCCCTCAGGCTTGTCCCACAAAACCCTCTCCTCTCCTATCCCCCTTCTCTCCCTTTCAGGTGGGGAGTAGAATGTCTAACTCCCAGCCACAGGCCGGATGAGTCACTGGCCACGCCTAAGTGGCAGTTGGAACAGAGTTCTTTTCAGGTAGGGAGGGAGAGTAGAACGTCTAACTCCTTAGCATCAGAGCATATTAATAATATAAGAAATACTAATGATCTGATTGTCATTTTGAAAAATCCTTTCTTAGCAAGCACCTAGAAGCCAAGAGGAACATATGTGCCAAATTTCAAATTTGTAGGCTAGACAGTTCTGGAGATTTCGTGATGATGCATGAATGGTATTTCGCTTTTATATAGAAAGAGATAAGGCACCAATTTTGTTCTATAAACCCCCCTGAAACCTCTCCTACAGGATCCTGTCCCTGCATGTTTGGTCTATTATTATAACCACACAAAATTCAGACCTCAAATGGATATTGCATTATCCTGATTTAAATTAAAGCTCTTTATATTATACATATTTTGCTGCTATTAATTTGATAGTCCTAGTTCCTGGACCAAACCCACATGAGTAAATTTCAAGCAGTACCTGGTATGTTGCCCAGTTGTGCATTGTTCCTAACAATATGAACACAAAAGACATAGGCTTCTTACAAGAATACAAAGAATGCTATATACTATAGAGACACCCTGTAATTCAGGCTGGCACTTTTTGGATGTGTTTTATAGTTTAACAAAAAGTTTGACCTGAAAACCATGTTGGAAAATTATATTCAAAATGAAGACCTAAACAAAACCTTGAAACTTCCCTATTTCTACAGCATTCAGAGCTTATTAGCACATCACAGAGATGATGATAATACCAGATCCATTCAGAGAGAGTGCATTATCAATCCCTAGCTGACATACTTCACTAAATGGAACATTTAATTTGATCCTAGGCCAATTCTAATTATTCCTTCAGAAGAGTGCATGAAAATGAATATGTCTCTTACGAGTTTGGTGCTCTTTATAGTTTGCATTTTCTCTTCTTAAAATGAACTTTAGCTATTTCTTGCAAGTGCAAGAAATGTTGAACTGCTGGTATGAACACCTCATTAGTCAAAGTATTCTGTAGCTTAAGCTGCTTCAATGCACAAATGGTTTTAAAATTCAGAATTCCAGTCAATGTGGGCTAAAAATGAAAGTGAAAGCCATCTAAAATTGGTTCTCAATGTTGCAGGATAACATAATGAAAATGCTGCCCTTTAGCATCATCTTTTACAAGTGATATTTTCCATAAAAACTGGTTTGTATGAGCTGCACTTAATGGAAATACATGAAATATAGATATAAGTAGTCATGGATTAAATAGAAGTCCCATTAATTTAAATAGGTATGTTTTAAGAATGTCAAAAGTCTGATGTTAAAACTTCTGAGTTTTAGAAATCAGCATGTAGCCAATGTAAGCTAGAAACAAATTAGATTACTATTATAGGATGCTGTACCACTTTGGGTAAAAATACTGAAAACAACTTGCAATTGTATATTAATAAATAACCTGCATTACTTCAAATGCAACTTTTATTTATTTATTTGTTAAGTACGTATTAGGTAATATATATAAGTATAAGCATGAATTGAATACATAAAATGAATACAATTAAAGGTACATTAGGACAAAGATGGTAGGCACGCTGGTGCTCTTATGCACGCTTATGCACACTTACAGACCTCTTAGGAATGGGGTGAGGTCAACAGTAGCCAGTCTAAAGTTAAAATTTTGGGGGTTTTGGATGAAACCACAGAGTCAGGTAGTGCATTCCAGGCATTGACCACTCTGTTGCTGAAATCATATTTTCTGCAATCGGGTTTGGTGCGGTTTACCTTAAGTTTGTATCTATTGTGTGCTCGTATATTGTTGTGGTTGAAGCTGAAGTAGTCATTGACAGGTAGGACATTGTAGCAGATGATTTTATGAGCTATGCTTAGGTCATACTGAAGGATGCGTAGTTCTAAATTTTCTAAGCCCAAAATTTCAAGTCTGGTGGCATAAGATATTTTGTTGCGAGTGGAGGTGGAGGACACATTCAATTGTATTAATGTCTGATACACAGTGCGGGTTCCAGACAGACAGTAATAATAATAATAATAATAATAATAATAACAACAGAGTTGGAAGGGACCTTGGAGGCCTTCTAGTCCAACCCCCTGCCCAGGCAGGAAACCCTACACCATCTCAGGCAGATGGTTATCCAACATTTTCTTAAAAATTTCCAGTGTTGGAGCATTCACAACTTCTGCAGGCAAGTCGTTCCACAAGCTGCATTCGAGAACTGGTCTAGCAAATGTTAGAACTTCAAGGTTCTTTAGCAGAACTAGTAAATAAGAGACATAGTTCTGCTTTATAATAGTTACAAGCTACCAATACAGCCATTATAGGTGTCTTGTGAGTTAAGTTTATATATAATGTCTATGGAGATGCTGTTTAACATAAAATGAGTTGACTACTTTATATAATATCAGTTGACCTGCTTCCATAATCTAAGTCCACTATGAAGATGGATATTTGAAAAGTCATTACAATCATGCCTTGATTTAAGGATGAACAGTGAAAAAGGGTGTCCATGAGGCCCAGATATCTATCAGGTAGCTAAGGGGATTTTGTGCATGTATACAAAGTGACAAGTGAGCAGTGTGATGGCCTACAGGTGAAGATTCTCACCTCCTACTCAGAAGGTTGAGAGTTCAATCCTAGGCAGTGACAGATGTTTCTCTATCAGGGCGCAAATAGAAAATATCTGCTGCAAACTCCATGTAGGCATCAGGAAAGGCATCTGGCCAGTAAATGCTCAGCTCCACTTAATCGCCCTGACTTCACCCTGAAGCAAGAGATTACAGGGTTGTAAAAAGAAAAAAACAGAGTGACTAAATTTTGTCAGGTAGTGTAACTATATACTGTGTTTCTATACCAATGGCCTTCACACATATTGGAGGAAACACATGCACAAATGTCTCTCATTATGTGGCAGAATTGTATTTATTTATTTTTCGTATTTCTTAACCGTTCAGCTCTCCCGTTCTTTAATTTGTAAAGAAATGACGATAGATAGGTCTATCAATATATTTATAAATCACAAATTAAAACTATAAAAAAATAAAACAGACAAGATGGTCAATCAGGAATACAGCAAATAACAACAAAGCCAACAGACAGTGAGTCAAGAGCCAGAATTTTAAGACTTGTCTAGCAAGTGAACAGAGTTGGTACTTGTTTGAATTTCAGGAAGTATTAAAAAAAATGAAGACTTGGACTTGGGAAAAGGGAAGTAATGTTCACACTATAAACAGAAGAGTTTCAGAAAAGTCCTGAGAAAGAAGCATGAGAAAGAAAATCAAAAAAATAATACACACATTTTGTAAATGATGAAGTAGAAAGAATGAGAATAAGGAACATTGTTGCAATCCCTGCTGCTTGTCTTTCTTAACCTTGCCAGTGTGGTCTTACCTTAACCTTGTCTACTTGGGCTGGAAGGGAGAGTAGTATTTGAGAAGCAGATGCTATGTCAGAGAAGGCATGCCTTCTGGGTCCCATTAAATGTCATTGCTTGATAGATGGGACATGAAGCATGTCAACTCTGTCCTATCTTATAGTTAGCTAAAATAATGCTCTAGAGATACTAGAGTTAGTAGATACTCAATTGAATAAAGAATCCCACTTGAACTTCACTGAAGCAGAAATCAGACAGATCTAAAAGATCTCAGTAAAACTGAACTCCTAATTCTAAAACTGAGAGGAACCATAAGTTTAGCTAATATTTTTTATAAAATAATACTCGTATTTAACTCTAAACAGAATGTATAAGGTGGGTTGCTACTGGTTCTCCCTGGTTCAGGAGAGCTAATAGCGGAAATGTTGATGTGAGAGCGAACCGGTTTTCTCGGACAATCATCTGGACCCTTCCGCCCACCCCTGCGCTATACTTACCTTTATTCCTTTATTTTTAGCCTAGCTGAAAGGCGCGGCAGAGTGGATTGCCATGCCTCAGCTGTTCTGGAATTCAATGCACAGCTCACTCCATTACACGGAGCCAGGGATTCAAACCACCAGACTGCCGACCTTCTGATCGACAAGCTCAGCCATTGAGCCGCTGCATCCCTCAAATAGAATGTATACTTTACAGTAAAAAAGTAAAAAAAAAACACAATTGTGTAATGGATATATTTTAACAAGAAAACTAATACCTCTCCTTAATTGGTATACAGATTCACAAAAAAATCATCAATCATTTTTAAGAAACAATTAATTAGTAATATGTACTTTTTTTAAAAGTAGAAAGCAGCAATAAAATGTACAAAAGTACATTTAAACCATTACCGGACATAATATATTGGAGGGATTTCCCAATTTATTTAAGATGACAATTCATATATACATGTGTGATGTACATGGAACAGGTACCTTAAGACAAACAAAAATATCAGGAAAAAAATACAAAAGCAGAGTGGTAGTGGGGTAAGGAAGCAAGAAGCATTATCAATTGTTAAGGACTGTAGAAGTTATGCAATTACTGAATGGGTATTATACAGACACAAGTCTCCCCAGGCCCAGGAGCTCACAGTAATTTTAATTCACCTCCCCCCAAAAAAGACAGAGATCTCATAAAGATTAGTATTAGGGGTAAATACGTCTGACAAATACGTTTTCATGAAATGCCATTTGATCAAGTGTTTGATTCCTTATTAGGCAAATTTTAAAAAGAGTAGGTGTGATAAATTAATACATTTTAAAAACACTTACTAAAATAATTATAACAATAGCACTTAGACTTATATACCGCTTCACTAAGCGGTTTACAGAGTCAGCATATTGCCCCCAACAATCTGGGTCCTCATTTTACTCACCTCAGAAGGATAGAAGGCTGAGTCAATCTTGAGCCTGGTGCAGTAGTGGGTTTCAAATCCCGGGGCTACTAGTTTGCTATCAGGAGCATGAACGAGCAGCACTTCTGTGCATGCGCACAGCATTTTTAATGACATCTGGGCGGGTGGGCAGAACCTCCGCCGCCACCATTACTGGCTCGTCCGAACCCGGGGTGAACCGTGGAGCAACCCACCACTGGCCTGGTGAGATTTGAACTGCCAAATTGCAGGCAGCCCGCAGTTAGCAGAAGGAGACTGCAGTACTGCATTCTAACCACTGCACCACCAGAGCTCTTGTATATATTAACTTTGACAGATAAGAAGGAAAGATCTCTCTCATAAACTTGCTGATGCCATCCTAAGAAGAAATTGGCATGCAGCATAAAGCCCAAACGACTGCAGGGAAATGTCTATGCTTGAAAAGAGAAACTGCAGTTAAACTACTACACTAAAGTTCAGAATTTATTTTATTTATTTATTTATTTATTTATTTATTTTATTTCTTAACCGTTCAGCTCTCCCGTTCTTTAATTTGTAAAGAAATGACGATAGATAGGTCTATCAATATATTTATAAATCACAAATTAAAACTATAAAAAAATAAAACAGACAAGATGGTCAATCAGGAATACAGCAAATAACAACAAAGCCAACAGACAGTGAGTCAAGAGCCAGAACTTTAAGACTTGTCTAGCAAGTGAACAGAGTTGGTACTTGTTTGAATTTCAGGAAGTATTAAAAAAAATGAAGACTTGGACTTGGGAAAAGGGAAGTAATGTTCACACTATAAACAGAAGAGTTTCAGAAAAGTCCTGAGAAAGAAGCATGAGAAAGAAAATCAAAAAAATAATACACACATTTTGTAAATGATGAAGTAGAAAGAATGAGAAGATGTGTCTTCAGTTCGCGGAAGGTCCAAGGTCAGGTATTTGGCGTAAACCCGGGGAAGCTCGTTCCAGAGTGGGAGCCCCACAGAGAAGGACCTTCCTGGGCCGCCAGCCGGCATTGCTTGGCGGACGGCACCCTGAGAAGTCCCTCTCTGTGAGAGCGTACGGGTCGGTGGGAGGCATGAGGTAACAGCAGGCGGTCCCGTAAGTACCCAGGCCCTAAGCCAGAATAACAAGAGCAAGTTTATAAAACACGATTCATGGTTTCCCTAAACTAGATAGAAATGATTTTTTTAAAAAAATCATCCTGCTTTGTCATCCACTTTCTCTAGTGATCTGAGGTGATTTATAATTTTTAAAATAGCAATAAATAGAATTAAACAAACATTATCTTCTTTTTAGTTAAACAAAGTTAACACTTTTTCTATGTTGATAGTGACTCCCCCATCAAATATGCTTTAAAACAAAAAACATTTCTAAGCCAAAGAGCCAGGGCTGTCTGAAGACATCTCCATGGTCATGTGACTAGCAATGCATGGAGACTGTTACCTTCCCACCAAAGTGGTCCCTATTTTTCTACTTGCATTTTTTATGTGCTTTCGAACTGCTAGGTTGGCAGAAGCTGGGTCAAGTAATGGGAGCTCACTCCATTACACGGAGCCAGGGATTCAAACCACCAGACTGCCGACCTTCTGATCGACAAGCTCAGCCATTGAGCCGCTGCATCCCTCAAATAGAATGTATACTTTACAGTAAAAAAGTAAAAAAAAAACACAATTGTGTAATGGATATATTTTAACAAGAAAACTAATACCTCTCCTTAATTGGTATACAGATTCACAAAAAAATCATCAATCATTTTTAAGAAACAATTAATTAGTAATATGTACTTTTTTTAAAAGTAGAAAGCAGCAATAAAATGTACAAAAGTACATTTAAACCATTACCGGACATAATATATTGGAGGGATTTCCCAATTTATTTAAGATGACAATTCATATATACATGTGTGATGTACATGGAACAGGTACCTTAAGACAAACAAAAATATCAGGAAAAAAATACAAAAGCAGAGTGGTAGTGGGGTAAGGAAGCAAGAAGCATTATCAATTGTTAAGGACTGTAGAAGTTATGCAATTACTGAATGGGTATTATACAGACACAAGTCTCCCCAGGCCCAGGAGCTCACAGTAATTTTAATTCACCTCCCCCCAAAAAAGACAGAGATCTCATAAAGATTAGTATTAGGGGTAAATACGTCTGACAAATACGTTTTCATGAAATGCCATTTGATCAAGTGTTTGATTCCTTATTAGGCAAATTTTAAAAAGAGTAGGTGTGATAAATTAATACATTTTAAAAAACACTTACTAAAATACTTACTAAAATAATTATAACAATAGCACTTAGACTTATATACCGCTTCACTAAGCAGTTTACAGAGTCAGCATATTGCCCCCAACAATCTGGGTCCTCATTTTACTCACCTCAGAAGGATAGAAGGCTGAGTCAATCTTGAGCCTGGTGCAGTAGTGGGTTTCAAATCCCGGGGCTACTAGTTTGCTATCAGGAGCATGAACGAGCAGCACTTCTGTGCATGCGCACAGCATTTTTAATGACATCTGGGCGGGTGGGCAGAACCTCCCGCCGCCACCATTACTGGCTCGTCCGAACCCGGGGTGAACCGTGAAGCAACCCACCACTGGCCTGGTGAGATTTGAACTGCCAAATTGCAGGCAGCCCGCAGTTAGCAGAAGGAGACTGCAGTACTGCATTCTAACCACTGCACCACCAGAGCTCTTGTATATATTAACTTTGACAGATAAGAAGGAAAGATCTCTCTCATAAACTTGCTGATGCCATCCTAAGAAGAAATTGGCATGCAGCATAAAGCCCAAACGACTGCAGGGAAATGTCTATGCTTGAAAAGAGAAACTGCAGTTAAACTACTACACTAAAGTTCAGAATTTATTTTATTTATTTATTTATTTATTTGATTTGATTTTTATACCGCCCTTCTCCCGAAGGACTCAGGGCGGTGTACAGGCAGAAGTAAAAAAGACAATACAATGTACAATTTAAAATGTGAATTAAAAAACTTATTATAATTAGCCCGAAACTTTAAAATATATAAAAAACTAAAATCCCATTTAAGATTAATATTAAAAATTTTAAAAATTTAAAAAACCAATAAAATTCAATAAAATTCAAGCCAGCCCCGCGCGAATGAAAAGATGTGTCTTCAGTTCGCGGCGGAAGGTCCGAAGGTCAGGTATTTGGCGTAAACCCGGGGGAAGCTCGTTCCAGAGTGTGGGAGCCCCCACAGAGAAGGACCTTCCCCTGGGGGCCGCCAGCCGGCATTGCTTGGCGGACGGCACCCTGAGAAGTCCCTCTCTGTGAGAGCGTACGGGTCGGTGGGAGGCATGAGGTAACAGCAGGCGGTCCCGTAAGTACCCAGGCCCTAAGCCAGAATAACAAGAGCAAGTTTATAGAACACGATTCATGGTTTCCCTAAACTAGATAGAAATGATTTTTTTTAAAAAATCATCCTGCTTTGTCATCCACTTTCTCTAGTGATCTGAGGTGATTTATAATTTTTAAAATAGCAATAAATAGAATTAAACAAACATTATCTTCTTTTTAGTTAAACAAAGTTAACACTTTTTCTATGTTGATAGTGACTCCCCCATCAAATATGCTTTAAAACAAAAAACATTAAAGAGCTGCATATCTGACATGAGTAATGGAAAGCAGGATGTCATTGCCCTAGGAACAGAAGGGTTCAAGTTACAAATTCCAGTGTCACTTTGGAAGTTGGTTCTGTCAATTCTTTGATTTTTTTCTTTCCATTTGTCTTCATTGCAAAATTAGGAACACATTCCTTCATTAGGAACGCAGTACAAACCACTGACTGAAATGGAAGTTGCTTCTATAAAATAGTATTTGGTCAATAGTTGTGTATATAGCATGTGCTCACATAACTATACCATATACAAAATGGAATAGTTATGTGAACAAAATGGTTTGTTCTAAGGTCCTGAGGGAATGAAAAAGATAAAGCTGTTCTCACATATGGAAAGTCTGCTGCTATGTTTTCTATAAAACATGCCTGGCAGGTATATCTTTAGTAACTGGGGATTGAAGGAAAACACTATTCAAATGATTCAATATTTGGTTCTGTATAGTGATTTATTAAGTGCAATAAAAAACACATTGTCATTGTCCTCTTAAGAAAACATTAATCTTTTTTGGGGGGAAATCTATCTATATCATATATTCTGTGTGAGTTTCAGTTAGCTATCCCTCCTCCTTCAATAAGACTGAGCCTTTAAATGTGGAATTTCTATACTACTATAAAATCACATTACAATTTTAATAGGAAACTATCTGTAAGAAGAAAAAGTGGGATTTTTTCTAATGTTTGTAACTAAACCAAATTTTTGAGCTCCAGTTTCAAGCTTTAATAACTGAAAGACTTAGCAACATAATTTTAAAAATACACACACAAAGCATAGTGTCAAATTTTCTTAAATTAATTGATTTATTTAATGGGGTTAGCTAACCAGGCGACAATGTTGTATTTGAAGATTGTAAAAAATCAAACCATTCCAAATGTAATAAATGAAAACACCTGAAACGTTGTCAAAGAAAGAATTTTCAGCAGATGCTTCAAATAGGAGATAGTTGTCCACATTTGAATTGAGGGTAACTGTAATTATTTAAAAGAAAATATCCAAAGACATCCAAAATGTATTTTTAATTAAGATCATTAACAGAAGTTGAGAGACAATCATCCAGCTTTCCTTATCACTCTGTTGGAACTGAAACGCAAAAAATTCACAATACAAATTTGGAGCTGCACTGTGAATATGGTAGCAGCAGGGATGAATTAAAGTAGGTTGGAATAACTTTAAATAATTTTATTTATTTGTTTGTTTAATTAATTAATTTGCTTCCCATCTTGTCTAAGGCAACTCTAATATATGTACATAGATATTTGAGTTGTTTTAGGCAAGATGGGCAGCAAATAAATTTAATATAGGGGATATATAATATATCCTATTTATCTTTGTACTTAGAATAAAGTCTTAGTTTTTCATTTCTTATCATAGTTGATATAAAAATAGAATTCTACATGTGGCATGTTGAATGTATTTCACTCCTGGGTATTGTGGGAGAATAGCCTAGTTACAAATTTTATTTGGCAAAGACTTATACTGACAACACATTTATTGCAACTGTAAAAGATAACAATTCAACTTCCAAATTTAGTTTTGTTTAGATAGATGTTTTTAAAATATCCATAGGGTGCTTATGTGTGTGCGCCGTGTCAGTGGTGGGTTTCTACCAGAAGGTTCTGCGCATGTGCAGAAGCGCCCCATGCACGCTCACAGTTCTGAACCAGTAGCGAAGGTAAGTGAAATCCACTACTGGTGTGTGTGTATTTGAGTGACACTTATGCTTGGCCAATCTCCTATTGTGATAGTCCTGCCTTTGCTGTATTCTGTGAGCCACTGTGATGAAGTGATTAAAGAGTTAGATTAGAACTGGGAACATTTCAGCACAGCATGTCCCACAGAAGCCAATGCTGGGCCAATCATTGACTCTCTCCTTGATTTGAGGAATAGCATATTGAACTCCTGAAGGAAAGCAGAGTATAGTATATATCTGGGAAATAAATAAAAATGTGTGAAGAATCTCTTAAGCATGTTCATAAGTAGAAACTCAAGCCGCAAAAGAAACATCCTTAAATTCCTAACATTATTATACAAGGAGTCTGGAGGATAGAGCAGAAAGACAATGAATATTTTACTGCAGAAGCTGTAGAAGCAAGAGAAATTTCCACTGAATATAGGGCATACAATAAAATTCTTTCATTTATTATTAACTGCTACATATCTCTTGAGAAGTTAAGAGAAATGCTTAGAGAAAATGTAAACCAACATTTCAGAGACACAAATAAGGTGAACAGATTATTTTTAAAGTGTAATTCATTTATCTCAGAACTACTGGCAAAATTTTTCATATTGCTCTGTTTTTCCTGACTTAAGTAATGCTTTAATATTTCATAATAATACTCTATATATTATTTTGAAATCAGGATTAAGCTGTTTTACTTGACTAAAACAGTGCAAACCCTGTTAAGAATCTTTAATCTAGTTTTTCTATCCTTAATTCTAACCGAAGGCATTATGAATTATGTTGTATGACGTGGTACAAGTATCACCTAAAGCAGATTTCTTTTTTTTTTTATTAAAAAAGTTTTACAATTCTTTTCCCCATAGATCCCCTCCTCCCCCCAGCCCTGACCCTTTTCCCTCCCCGCTCCCTCCTTTCCCCAAACCCTCCCACCCCAGACTTCCCAGAGCAAATACAGGGTATCGTATCTAACAATCATAAGCTAAAATACACTAATTATCCATAAACTCCCATCCCACCTCTAAAACTTTAACTCCCCTTTCCCATAAAAAAGAAGAAAAAGGAAAATATACTAATTCAAATACAATTACATTCTATTCCCTCATGAACTATTTAGTGTTCTAATATTTCAATCCAATATCTTTTTAAAAGTCAGTCCATCTTCTTCATTCCAGCATATATTTTTGGTAAATAGTCTTTCATGCACTCTGATGTTCCTGTCTCGTCTGGGTCAAGTTATTTTAGCCCAGTATTTTTTAAAAGTCAATTCATCTTCTCCATTCCCATATTTATCTTTCATAAGTAGAAACTCAAGCCGCAAAAGAAACATCCTTAAATTCCTAACATTATTATACAAGGAGTCTGGAGGATAGAGCAGAAAGACAATGAATATTTTACTGCAGAAAGCTGTAGAAGCAAGAGAAATTTCCACTGAATATAGGGCATACAATAAAATTCTTTCATTTATTATTAACTGCTACATATCTCTTGAGAAGTTAAGAGAAATGCTTAGAGAAAATGTAAACCAACATTTCAGAGACACAAATAAGGTGAACAGATTATTTTTAAAGTGTAATTCATTTATCTCAGAACTACTGGCAAAATTTTTCATATTGCTCTGTTTTTCTTGACTTAAGTAATGCTTTAATATTTCATAATAATACTCTATATATTATTTTGAAATCAGGATTAAGCTGTTTTATTTGACTAAAACAGTGCAAACCCTGTTAAGAATCTTTAATCTAGTTTTTCTATCCTTAATTCTAACCGAAGGCATTATGAATTATGTTGTATGACGTGGTACAAGTATCACCTAAAGCAGATTTCTTTTTTTTTTTAAAAAGTTTTACAATTCTTTTCCCCATAGATCCCTCCTCCCCCAACCCTGACCCTTTTCCTCCCGCTCCTCCTTTCCCCAAACCCTCCCTCCCAGACTTCCCAGAGCAAATACAGGGTATCGTATCTAACAATCATAAGCTAAAATACGCTAATTATCCATAAACTCCCATCCCACCTCTAAAACTTTAACTCCCTTTCCCATAAAAAGAAGAAAAGGAAAATATACTAATTCAAATACAATTACATTCTATTCCTCATGAACTATTTAGTGTTCCAATATTTCAATCCAATATCTTTTTAAAAGTCAGTCCATCTTCTTCATTCCAGCATATATTTTTGGTAAATAGTCTTTCATGCACTCTGATGTTCCTGTCTCGTCTGGGTCAAGTTATTTTAGCCCAGTATTTTTAAAAGTCAGTCCATCTTCTTCATTCCAGCATATATTTTTGGTAAATAGTCTTTCATGCACTCTGATGTTCCTGTCTCGTCTGGGTCAAGTTATTTTAGCCCAGTATTTTTAAAAGTCAATTCATCTTCTCCATTCCCATATTTATCTTTCATAAGTAGAAACTCAAGCCGCAAAAGAAACATCCTTAAATTCCTAACATTATTATACAAGGAGTCTGGAGGATAGAGCAGAAAGACAATGAATATTTTACTGCAGAAGCTGTAGAAGCAAGAGAAATTTCCACTGAATATAGGGCATACAATAAAATTCTTTCATTTATTATTAACTGCTACATATCTCTTGAGAAGTTAAGAGAAATGCTTAGAGAAAATGTAAACCAACATTTCAGAGACACAAATAAGGTGAACAGATTATTTTTAAAGTGTAATTCATTTATCTCAGAACTACTGGCAAAATTTTTCATATTGCTCTGTTTTTCCTGACTTAAGTAATGCTTTAATATTTCATAATAATACTCTATATATTATTTTGAAATCAGGATTAAGCTGTTTTATTTGACTAAAACAGTGCAAACCCTGTTAAGAATCTTTAATCTAGTTTTTCTATCCTTAATTCTAACCGAAGGCATTATGAATTATGTTGTATGACGTGGTACAAGTATCACCTAAAGCAGATTTCTTTTTTTTTTTATTAAAAAAGTTTTACAATTCTTTTCCCCATAGATCCCCTCCTCCCCAGACTTCCCAGAGCAAATACAGGGTATCGTATCTAACAATCATAAGCTAAAATACACTAATTATCCATAAACTCCCATCCCACCTCTAAAACTTTAACTCCCCTTTCCCATAAAAAAGAAGAAAAAGGAAAATATACTAATTCAAATACAATTACATTCTATTCCCTCATGAACTATTTAGTGTTCCAATATTTCAATCCAATATCTTTTTAAAAGTCAATTCATCTTCTCCATTCCCATATTTATCTTTCATAAGTAGAAACTCAAGCCGCAAAAGAAACATCCTTAAATTCCTAACATTATTATACAAGGAGTCTGGAGGATAGAGCAGAAAGACAATGAATATTTTACTGCAGAAGCTGTAGAAGCAAGAGAAATTTCCACTGAATATAGGGCATACAATAAAATTCTTTCATTTATTATTAACTGCTACATATCTCTTGAGAAGTTAAGAGAAATGCTTAGAGAAAATGTAAACCAACATTTCAGAGACACAAATAAGGTGAACAGATTATTTTTAAAGTGTAATTCATTTATCTCAGAACTACTGGCAAAATTTTTCATATTGCTCTGTTTTTCCTGACTTAAGTAATGCTTTAATATTTCATAATAATACTCTATATATTATTTTGAAATCAGGATTAAGCTGTTTTACTTGACTAAAACAGTGCAAACCCTGTTAAGAATCTTTAATCTAGTTTTTCTATCCTTAATTCTAACCGAAGGCATTATGAATTATGTTGTATGACGTGGTACAAGTATCACCTAAAGCAGATTTCTTTTTTTTTTTATTAAAAAAGTTTTACAATTCTTTTCCCCATAGATCCCCTCCTCCCCCCAACCCTGACCCTTTTCCTCCCGCTCCTCCTTTCCCCAAACCCTCCCTCCCAGACTTCCCAGAGCAAATACAGGGTATCGTATCTAACAATCATAAGCTAAAATACGCTAATTATCCATAAACTCCCATCCCACCTCTAAAACTCCCCTTTCCCATAAAAAAGAAGAAAAAGGAAAATATACTAATTCAAATACAATTACATTCTATTCCCTCATGAACTATTTAGTGTTCTAATATTTCAATCCAATATTTTTTAAAAGTCAATTCATCTTCTCCATTCCCATATTTATCTTTCGCAAGTAGTCTTTCAGGTACACTAATGTTCCTGCCTTCTCATCTGGATCCACTAATTTTAACATCCAATCTTCAGTAATAAGCAATATTCCCCCAATATTATAATATCAAAAGTTATTCTTCAGTATATCTTATAGTCCATCAAGTTTATATATACATCATACATAATTTAGCAGAATCCCTAAGTATAATCTTTAATAAAACTTTCACAACCAGTTCCCTTCCCAATCTCTGGTCACTAGCCACAGTCATTCCAATTTTCAAAAAAGGCGACCCCTGCTTAGTTGAAAATTATAGACCAATCTCCCTATGCTGCGCCGCCTGCAAAGTAATGGAATCCATCATCAACCAATCCATTACCTTGCACTTAGAATTACACAACTTACTCTCACATAAACAATTTGGCTTCCGAAAAAAATTATCATGCAATTTACAACTTCTCCACTGTAAAAACCTATGGACTACAAATCTTGATCTAGGTAAAACAATAGATGCAATATACATAGACTTCTGTAAAGCTTTTGACTCAGTAGTACATGATAAACTTCTCCTAAAATTAAAATCCTATTGCATTTCAGGACCCTTACACAACTGGATATCTGTTTTTCTGTCTAACAGACAACAAGTGGTTAAGGTTGGTATATCAAATCCTGTTCCTGTCAAGAGTGGTGTTCCTCAAGGTAGCGTTCTTGGACCAACTCTCTTTATAGTATTCATAAATGATCTTTGTGATCACATCTCAAGTGACTGTGTTCTCTTTGCTGATGATGTCAAACTTTTTAACACCACTGACAATACATCTACAATTCAAAAAGACCTTGATCATCTAACCGCTTGGTCTAAAATTTGGTAACTACGAATCTCAACCAGCAAATGCTCAGTCCTACATATTGGAAGAAAGAACCCAATCACTAAGTACATGCTTGATGGACATTACCACACAGATGACCCCCACCCAGTCAAAGACCTTGGAGTTTTTATATCTAACGATCTAAGTGCCAAAGCCCACTGCAACTATATAGCAAAAAAGGCTCTAAAAGTTGTTAACTTAATTCTACGTAGCTTCTTTTCCAAAAACACCACGCTACTGACCAGAGCATATAAAACTTTTGCTAGGCCAATTCTTGATTACTGCTCGCCTGTCTGGAACCCATACCATATATCTGATATCAATACAGTTGAGCGTGTCCAAAGGTATTTTACGAGAAGAGTTCTCCACTCCTCCGTAACCAATAAAATACCTTATTCCACCAGACTTGGTATCCTGGGTCTAGAAAACTTGGAACTTCGTCGCCTTCGACAGGACTTGGGTTTAGCTCATAAAATCATCCGTTATAATGTCCTTCCTGCCAATGACTACTTCAGTTTCAACTACAATAACACAAGAGCTACCAACAGATTTAAACTTAATGTCAACCGCACCAGTTTAGATTGCAGAAAACACGATTTCTGTAACAGAATTATCTATGCTTGGAATGCATTACCTGACTTTGTGGTCTCTTCTCATAACCCCAAAAGTTTTATTAAAAATCTATCCACTGTTGACCTCACCACATTCCTAAGAGGACTCTAAGGGGCGTGCATAAGAGCACAAATGTGCCTACCGTTCCTGTCCTATTGTTTCTTCATATATATATATATATATATATATATGCTTATACTACCTTGTTTCTCCTCATATATATGTTTATATATTATATAATCTTTTGTGTTATGCTTGTTATGCTTGTGTATATTGTTATGACAAAATTAAATAAATAAAATAAAATAAATAAATAATAATAAACATCATCTTTCAATATATTTTATAGTCCCTCAAATTTATAATCCCTCAAGTTTATATATATATATATATATATATATATATATATATATATATATATATATATATATATATATCCAACATACATAATAATAAATACCCAACATCGTAATTTTCTAAACATTTACCCATTTTTCCCATACAATCCTTAACTAATTACATTTCTTATCCCTGAAATCAGTTTTCAGCCGAAGTAATTTAATCTTTAATAATTCCACCATATATAATCAAGTAACATTACTACAATCCTATATCCAACATACATAATAATAAACATCATCTTTCAATATATCTTATAGTCCTCAAATTTATAATCCTCAAATTTATATATCCATCATACATAATAATAAACACCCAACATCGTAATTTTCTAAACATTTACCCATTTTTTCCATACAACCCTTAACTAATTACATTTCTTATCCCCCCAAATCAATTTTCACCCAAAATAATTTAATTTTTAACAATTCCACCATATATAATCAAGTAATATTACTACAGTCATATATCCAATTTTTAAATTCAAACAGATACAAGCTATAACATTTATCACTATAAGTTGCTAAATATTTTAAACCCCTTTCATACTTAACTAATTACATTTCTTATCCCTGAAATCAGTTTTCAGTCAAGTAATTTAATCTTTAATAAAACTTTCACAACCAGTTCCCTTCCCAATCTCTGGTCACTAGCCACAGTCATTCCAATTTTCAAAAAAGGCGACCCCTGCTTAGTTGAAAATTATAGACCAATCTCCCTATGCTGCGCCGCCTGCAAAGTAATGGAATCCATCATCAACCAATCCATTACCTTGCACTTAGAATTACACAACTTACTCTCACATAAACAATTTGGCTTCCGAAAAAAATTATCATGCAATTTACAACTTCTCCACTGTAAAAACCTATGGACTACAAATCTTGATCTAGGTAAAACAATAGATGCAATATACATAGACTTCTGTAAAGCTTTTGACTCAGTAGTACATGATAAACTTCTCCTAAAATTAAAATCCTATGTCATTTCAGGACCCTTACACAACTGGATATCTGCTTTTCTGTCTAACAGACAACAAGTGGTTAAGGTTGGTATATCAAATCCTGTTCCTGTCAAGAGTGGTGTTCCTCAAGGTAGCGTTCTTGGACCAACTCTCTTTATAGTATTCATAAATGATCTTTGTGATCACATCTCAAGTGACTGTGTTCTCTTTGCTGATGATGTCAAACTTTTTAACACCACTGACAATACATCTACAATTCAAAAAGACCTTGATCATCTAACCGCTTGGTCTAAAATTTGGCAACTACGAATCTCAACCAGCAAATGCTCAGTCCTACATATTGGAAGAAAGAACCCAATCACTAAGTACATGCTTGATGGACATTACCTCACAGATGACCCCCACCCAGTCAAAGACCTTGGAGTTTTTATATCTAACGATCTAAGTGCCAAAGCCCACTGCAACTATATAGCAAAAAAGGCTCTAAAAGTTGTTAACTTAATTCTACGTAGCTTCTTTTCCAAAAACACCACGCTACTGACCAGAGCATATAAAACTTTTGCTAGGCCAATTCTTGATTACTGCTCGCCTGTCTGGAACCCATACCATATATCTGATATCAATACAGTTGAGCGTGTCCAAAGGTATTTTACGAGAAGAGTTCTCCACTCCTCCGTAACCAATAAAATACCTTATTCCACCAGACTTGATATCCTGGGTCTAGAAAACTTGGAACTTCGTCGCCTTCGACAGGACTTGGGTTTAATAACTGCTTGACTCAATCTTTGCACTTTTACATCCTCTGCTTTTTCCAATATTTCTTCCTCAACATTTACTATCCCATCTTTAAATTGTAGTTGTTTTATCTCCTCCTCCCCGTTTTTACCATCTCTACTTCTGTTATCATCTTAACTTCTGACAATGGAGAACTTCAACCTTTAATGTATTATTATAAAAATCTCTTGCTTTAAAAACTGTATTGAGACGATACTTCCTTCCTCTATAATTTACTGTTAACCCAACTGGAACATCCCATCTAAACTGTATCTGTTGTTTCTTAAGTTCATCCACCAAAAAAAAACACCTCTTTTCTATTTCTTAACATTTTAGGAGGAATTTCTTTCAACACTAATATCTCGTGTCCTAATATTTGAATTTTATTTTTATACGATGCTTGTAAAATTTCATTCCTAATCCTTCTGGTTGTAAAATAGATTACAACATCTCTTGGTAGATGCTTCTGTCTAGCCAGCCAGGAATTAACACGATATTTTTTTTCAATTTGAACTCCAAAATCCACTGGCTGTTCTTCAAATATCTGTGCAAAAGCCTCTGCAAAAATCTCCTTTAGATTCTCTTGATTATTTTCTTTCAATCCTCGCACTCTTAAGGCATGCTCCATTATTCTATATTGCATCAAAACTATTTCTTCATCTGCCTTTTCCACTTTATTTATTTATTTATTTATTTATTTATTTGATTTCTATACCGCCCTTCTCCCGAAGGACTCAGGGCGGTGTACAGGCAAGAATAAAACAGACGGTACAATATACAAATTTAAAATGCAGTTAAAAAACTTATTTTAAAAAACTTTTAAATATTATTAACCTCTTCTATTTTATTTTCCAAGTTCAAATTGGTTTGATTATTTTTTTCAATTCTTTCATCCAACTGTATGGTACAATCTACTAAACATTTAAATCCTGCCACCACCTCTTCACTGAACTCCTTATTCTGGGCTTTAATTTCCAATATCTCTTTTTGCATTTCTTTAAATTTTTGCTCTATAACAGAAGTTTGGGTCTCCAAAGCTTTTTCTAAAAGTCCCTGTAAAAATTCTTTCATATTTTCTTGTAACTTTATTTGAGTTCAACTTCCTTAGAGACTTCCTTAGAGACTTCCTGCTTTGTTTTCTTAGCAGCCATTTCTTATAAATTTTATACTTAACAGCAAAAGAAAAAAAAAGGAAAATACAATAAATCTTCAATCCTTTCATAAACTTGGTAATTAGATTAGATAAATCAGTTCTAAATCATTCCACTTTAATTTTAAAATCTGTGCACATAACACTAGTGCTAGCAGCCTCAATAAACATTTCCTTCACTTTTGTTTTCACTCCCTGTTACAGCGAAGACGCCATTTCCTCTATTCTTCTTGAATCATCTCAGCCAGTTACAATATAACTAGGGAGCTAAATTTTGTTACTTCTATTCCTGTACTCCTGTTTTTGCTCCGTCTGCTTCGAAAAATCCATTTAAAACTCAATATTGATTGCAGATGTGGTCACGGCATTTTGCTCTGCGAAAAAAAGGCAGAGGCACCCCAGATCCGGAGCTCTTCGGTTTTTCAAGGGAGCTCACCCTTCAAGCCCCCAGGATCATTCCTGGTGCTTTTTTAGGGGGCTCTACCTCTACCCGATTGCTCACCGTCCCCTCTTCTCCCGAGGGAAAGGTTTCCGAGCCACTAGACAGCTGATTTTAGCTGTCTTAGTGACTCTATGTGATTGCGGGACTGGCGGTCTAAAAAGACCATCCACAACGACCTGCAGTGCCACCAGAAGTCACCTAAAGCAGATTTCTGCTGTTACAATTGTAGCATCAGGCAACCTCTTCAAATGATCTTGATGAATAGAAAGATCTTAGAGAAACGCATTCTCTTCAGTAATCTAGACTCATGCTGTCAAACTATACAGGGCTTTAAGGTCATATTAAGCACTTGATATTATGCCTAGAAAGAAGCTAGCAGTCAGTGTAACTTCTTTTAACAGTGTTATATATAGTATGGTTTAGACATCAACCTGTCTGATGAATTTCTAGACAAAATTAAAAGGATATCCCATGCAGTGTGCATCATTTAGTCCATTTTCTCTTAACATATATCTCCTTAGTTTCAGTCATGGTAGATAAAAATCGATGATTATTTTTTTTTTAAAAAATTGATTTTTTTTTAATTTAGGTTGGATTTTTTAAAAATTTAAATTGGATTTTTTGATTTTTATTACATTTATTTTAATAAAATGCATTTGGAGTAAAAATCTATCTAAAGATAGTTTTCTATTTAAGATACATTAATAATTAATAATTTAGTTTATTCAGCATGAAATGGAGCTTAGTTATGTAGCACGACGCTGTAATATTCTGCAACATTGGGACTGTCGGTGAGTCAACAGCAGGTCAAAGGAGGAGCCTTGTGGGACAGAGATGACAGTTGCTCTTTAAAAATTATGATTTAAATCGAGTTGATTTAAATCAAGCCTTTTTACTAACAATTTAAATCATAATTTAAACCATGATTTAAATTGACTTGATTTAAATCAAATCCACCCTGGTATTTCAATTAATTTTCCAATTCATTCTCCTCATTGCATTATACTATCTAACATTTGATTCATGTATCTTTTAATTTCTCAGTCAGCAATATGGTAATATCTGTCCCCCTCCCACACATAACTTCATATCCTCAGCTAACACAATTCTAACATCACCACAACATAACATAAATGGATCAAACAGCAGAGGCATCACAAAGCCTTATCTTGCTTTCTGCTGAACACTGAACAATTCATTAAGCCTTCGATTTTTCTCATGCATGCTCTTCTTCCACAATGCATCACTATTACCATATTCAGCAACTCCTTATTTACACAAATACTCTATTGTTCAAGCCAAGACACTTTATTATGTGCTTTATCTAAATCAAATCTACAATAATCGTTCTTTCTAACGTTCATATATTCCTCTATGTCTTTCTGAAGAGCAAGAGTATTGCCATTATTCTTCTGGCATTGCAGCCTTCCCTATGGTATGGTTACCATCAGATGATCTTCAGATATGGCTTTTGTCATGGCTTTGGTAAGCTAAGGTTTTCTCACTAGGCTTTCACATATTATGCTTCTCAGACTAGTTCAAACTTGGTTACCATTCTGGGTTTCATCCATATCAAATGCAGTATTCCATTCCGATAGTAAAGGCAGTGCTGGGCAGCATGGGCACAATTTAGTCAGTCTGCTACAAACAAAACCAAAGTGCACTTTTAACCAAAAATATGTTAAATCAACAAAGTGTATTTTGAACACAGACAAAATTGGTATTAAATCCATGCCCAAGAGCTACTCAATAAGATACATGATTGCTACTGATTTATGCCTGTTTTAAGGTAGTGCAATCCACCACACTCCTCCAAAAAGCGAATTACGGAATCTGACCATTGGGTCTACATAACTCTTTATAATTCATAATTTGTCAATATTGCCACCTTATAACAGGATAAATGCTGGTATGACAACAACTAGAACTCTGAGTTAATACAATTGAGTTGAATTACAATTACAGGAAATTAATTTATCTTTGATGAAGAGAAATTCATTACTTTAACTTAATTTAAAATACAAAGGGGCTGGTATGTTAATTACTATTATGAATGTATGACTGTAACTTTGTCGCTTGTATCCTTACGATTTATATTGATATTGTTTCCTGATTGCTTATTTGTAACTTATGACTATCATTAAGTGCTATACCTTAGAATTCTTGATGAACGTATCTTTTCTTTTATGTATACCGAGAGAGTATCCACTAAGACAAATTCCTTGTGTGTCCAATCACACTTGGCCAATAAAAATTCTATTCCATTCCATTCCATTCCATTCTACTTTAAGACATAGAAATATTTGGAGTTAAATATAGGCCAAATGTGTCTGTGGATAGGTAGGTAGATGTGCATGAAGTCACGGTGTTAATGGCAATTGTCCACTTTGCAGTTAAAGTTTCCAGCAAAAATTTCTCTATTGCCTTCACAATTTTTTTGGGGGGATGGGGGGAAATAGGAACTACATCAACTCTTTTTCCAGGTAGTTCACATCCAGGTAGTTCTGAGTTCACATCGAACAACTCCTTCAGAACTCTGAGATGTACTGTAATCCATCTAGTCCTGGTGATTTGAACTCCTCTAGAGTGGACAAGTGTTCTCCTACCATTTTCTTACTTATTTTAATTTGTATTCCTAATCTGTTTTTACAGTTTTGTTTTTGGTAGGTTGGACTATTTTTTCTTTTTGCATGAAGACAGATGCAAAGAATGAATTAACTCTGCTTTCTCCCTGTTGCCCTTCCCTTCCTTGCTAACTTCTCCCATTAATGAACCAATTGTTTCCTTGAATTTTTACTTATTTTTTACATGTTGAAAGAAACTTTTTTAAAAATTATTTTTGACATTTGTGGCAAGTCTTCGTTCATTCTGAGCGTTAGCTTTCATCTTTACAGACTCAGGCTACGTACTGGTATTCTTCCTTAATTATATGTCCCTCTTTCTATTTTTTATACTTATCCTTTTTATCTTTCATTTTATCAGAGAAGGTTTTTTTTTTTTGTTGCAACCAACCAATATAGTCTTGGATTTCTTATTTTTCATTTTCAGTGGTATTATTTTAGAGTGGGCTCTTATAATTATTTTTCAGAGTTTTTTTTAAAGATTTTCATTCATTGAATCCTTGCAAAGCTCTAAGTTTGTTGAAATCAGCTTTTTTAAAGTCTAAGACACTAGTTTTATTATGTTCTATTGTTTGTGTCTGTATTGTATCAAATTCCAATATGACATGGTCACTCTTCCCCAAAGTTCCTGAAACTTCCTCTATCATTTCTTCTCTGTTAGTAAGAATTAAGTCCAGTAGAGCAGACCCTTCCCTCTTCAGGAATCTGTTCGAACGTTCACCTGTCTTGCAGGTGATGTCTGAATATTTAAAGTTTCCCATTACTACTGTGGTGTGTTTCCTACATACATTTCTTAACTGGTTAGCAAAAAGTCCATCTATTTCTTCTCTTTGATAGAGTGGCCTGAAGTACAGACCTATGGCAAAGTCATTCTTTTTTCCTTTTATATTAATATCTCAGAAACCAAGGCTCAATTTTCTAGATGTATAACTGTATGATTCCCACAGTTAGCTGGAGAATTCTACAAATTGATATCCAGAACTGTAAATGTTGCCAAGGTTGAGAAACACTGTTTCAAGGGCTCCTATCATTTAAAGATAATGTTAGAATTAGCCTAGAATCAATTTCACAGTTTTGCTGTTTCAACCTGTAAAACCTGTATTCTGTTTTTTAATAACTTCCTCCTATTGGGGATGAACTTTACAGAGATTTATGATGTACTAATCTTAGAGAGTTGCATATATCATAAGCAGTTCAATTGCTCATTTTGGTGACATAGATATCCTAGGGGCTAGAGAAGCTTTCTAAATTGCTCACTTGATTTGCTTTTCTTCTCTGACTTCACCAAGGTGGAAAGGGGTAATAAAGAATGCCCCAATGGGCATTCTAGAAGACTGAAGTTCAAAGAGTGGTCACTTAAAATAATTTCATTCTAAAAACAAAATAATAAACAAACTTGTAATGGTAAGAATTCCTGCCTGGATGAGCAAAATAAGCCAGGAAATATATTGAAAAATGATGGTGTTACAGTCAGAGCTCACTAAAAAGATTCTTGTAAAGCTATACATTGTGCTTTGAGCTGTACGTATCTTCTGAAGGAAAGGTGAGAGACTAATATATATAATTCATAAGACATGAGGCAATTCTTTGAATCTCTTTAGACTTACTAAAACTGCAGCAGTCTCTTAAAAGTATTTTAAACTATAGGGTTTATATATATCTTGCTTCAGGTCTTCTTTCTCCCTGTAGAATTGATTACAATAACCACTGCATATTGTTTACTAGTTCTTACTCTATATTTATTCATATTTTAAAACAGTGTATGATTGGAGGTTGTTAAATAAATAAAACTTGCCACTGAAGATTTATACTATTTCCTATTCCTCCTCTAGAAAGTTGCTTAAAAGTTAGTAAAACTGTTTTTTGAAGGCATTCTTAGACAATAACTGATCTCAAACTGTTTTTGATAAAAAAAAATCAAAATCCTCAATGCAATAAGATAAACTGTTACAGAAGCATCCTAAGCTGGGAGGATCAAATTATTAACAAAAGTACTGTAGTCACCTATAGATAATAAAATATGCATACACTAATGCAAATACACAGCAACAAAAGGTGCACCATTGGATGACTATTGTATGCGACCTATCCCTCAACACTACTCTTCGATTCTTACTATGCTACAGAGCCCCTGACTATGATATTACCCATGCAAACATGCTAACCTCACTGCTAACATGGGCTACCTCTTGCCCATATCCTCTCATCTTCCTGGGTGACCTAAATCTACCTCTCATAAACTGGATAACTAATGAATGTACAACCGATCCAATCCATACTACACTATACAACGCTGTTACAAACCTAGGTCTTGAACAACTTGTAACTAACAACACAAGACTCAACAACTGCCTTGATCTTATCTTCTGCAACAACTCCAACTCAATTTATGGACTACAAATTAAAGAACCTTTTTCCAACAGTGACCACTGCATGATTGATTTTCGTCTCAATATACGTCCATACTTAAATCGTAATAACAATAGTATTCCCAGCTATAACTTCAAAAAAGCCAACTACGATCTTATAAACAACGATCTTTCATTTCTGGACTGGCAAAATCTATTTGCACAACCGCTGATGACCACTATAGAGTTTTTCTACTTGAAATCAATAAACTCATTAAACTATATGTACCACAAATGACCACCATGACCAGGAAAAGCAAACTACCCATACCAATAAAAAAGCTTCAATCAAAAAAAAAATCCCTCTGGAAAAGAAACAAAAAAGGCTGTGTAGCAAATTTCAAAATCCGCTACAAAAATATATGCAACCAAATAAAAACTGAATGCACAAATTATCACACCAAGCAAGAAGAGAACCTTTTGCGCACAAATTCCAATCATGCCTTTTATAATTTTGTGAACAATAAACTTAAGACTCAAGATCCATCCCACCACTAAAAGATTCTAACAACAAAGAATACAATGACGAAACAGTTAAAGCTAACCTCTTCAACAGTTTCTTTGGCTCAGTTTTTGTTAACAGCAATAACACATATCCGACATTCCATAAACGCACTAGCATTGAATATGATGACTTAACCCATATAGATTTTACAGAAGAAAACGTTGAAAAAACTCTTCATAACTTGAAACCATCGCTATCTATTGGACCTGATGGACTATGCGCATACTTCTTAAAAAAACTTTCCACTAATATAGCAGAACCCCTAAGCATAATCTTTGACAAAACTTTCACAACCAGTTCCCTTCCCAAACTTTGGTCACTAGCCACAGTCATCCCTGTCTTCAAAAAAGGAGACCCCAGCTTAGTTGAAAATTACAGACCGATCTCTCTGTGCTGCATCAACTGCAAAGTCATGGAATCAATCATCAACCAATCCATTACACACTTAGAAACTAACAACTTACTCTCCAATAAACAATTTGGTTTCAGGAAAAAATTATCATGCAACTTACAACTTCTTCACTGTAAAAACATATGGACTACAAATCTCGATCAAGGCAAAACAATAGATGCAATCTACATAGACTTCTGCAAAGCTTTTGACTCAGTAGTATACGATAAACTTCTCCTAAAACTAAAATCCTATGGCATTCCTCTGAAAACAACAAAATACCTTATCCCACCAGACTTGAAATCCTAGGCTTAGAAAACTTGGAACTCCGTCGCATTCGACAAGACCTAAGTTTAACTCATAGAATTATCTATTGTAATATCCTTCCTGTTAAAGACTACTTCAGCTTTAATTGCAATAATACAAGAGCAACCAACAGATTCAAACTTAATGTTAACCGCTTTAATCTAGATTGCAGAAAATATGACTTCTGTAACAGAATCATCAGTGCTTGGAATACTTTACCTGACTCTGTGGTCTCTTCCCATAATCCTAAAAGCTTTAACCAAAAACTTTCTACTATTGACCTCACCCCATTCCTAAGAGGACCATAAGGGGCATGCATAAGCGCACAAATGTGCCTACCGTTCCTGTCCTATTGTTTTTCTTTTCTTCTTCCTATATATATATAGATGCTTATACCTCCTAATATTTACTCATATATATGTTTATATATTATAAAATCCTTTTATATGATGTTGTGACAAAATAAATAAATAAAAAAATAAAATAAAATTTCAGGACCCCTTCACAAATGGATATCTGCATTTCTGTCCAACAGACAACAAGTGGTCAAAATTGGCAATGCTCTATCAAATCCTGTTCCTGTCAAGAGTGGCGTTCCTCAAGACAGCGTCCTGGGACCAACACTCTTCATACTATACATTAATGATCTTTGTGACCATATCTCAAGTAATTGTGTTCTCTTTGCTGACGATGTCAAACTATTTAACACCACAGACAATGCATCTATCATCCAAAAAGACCTTGATCATCTAACCACTTGGTCTAAAACTTGGCAACTCCAGCTCTCAACCAGCAAATGGTCAGTCTTACATATTGGAAAAAGAACCCAAACACTAAGTACATACTTGATGGACATTACCTTACAGATGACCCCCACCCCGTTAAAGACCTTGGAGTTTTCATGTCAAATGATCTAAGTGTCAAAGCCCACTGTAACTACATAGCAAAAAAGGCCCTAAAAGTTGTAAACCTAATCCTGTGTAGCTTCTTTTCCAAAAACACTACTAACCAGAGCATATAAAACATTTGCTAGACCAATTCTAGAACACAGCTCGCCTGTTTGGAACCCTCACCACATCTCTGACATCAATACAATTGAGCAAGTCCAGAAATATTTTACAAGAAGAGTTCTCCATTCCTCCGAAAACAACAAAATACCCTATCCCACCAGACTTGAAATCCTATGCCTAGAAAACTTGGAACTCCGTCGCCTTCGACAAGACCTAAGTTTAACTCATAGAATTATCTATTGTAATGTCCTTCCTGTTAAAGACTACTTCAGCTTTAATTGCAATAATACAAGAGCAACCAACAGATTCAAACTTAATGTTAACCGCTTTAATCTAGATTGCAGAAAATATGACTTCTGTAACAGAATCATCAGTGCTTGGAATACTTTACCTGACTCTGTGGTCTCTTCCCATAATCCTAAAAGCTTTAACCAAAACCTTTCTACTATTGACCTCACCCCATTCCTAAGAGGACCATAAGGGGCATGCATAAGCGCACAAATGTGCCTACCGTTCCTGTCCTATTGTTTTTCTTTTCTTCTTCCTATATATATATAGATGCTTATACCTCCTAATATTTACTCATATATATGTTTATATATTATAAAATCCTTTTATATGATGTTGTGACAAAATAAATAAATAAAAAAATAAAATAAAATTTCAGGACCCCTCACAAATGGATATCTGCATTTCTGTCCAACAGACAACAAGTGGTCAAAATTGGCAATGCTCTATCAAATCCTGTTCCTGTCAAGAGTGGCGTTCCTCAAGACAGCGTCCTTGGACCAACACTCTTCATACTATACATTAATGATCTTTGTGACCATATCGCAAGTAATTTTGTTCTCTTTGCTGACGATGTCAAACTATTTAACACCACAGACAATGCATCTATCATCCAAAAAGACCTTGATCATCTAACCACTTGGTCTAAAACTTGGCAACTCCAGATCTCAACCAGCAAATGCTCAGTCTTACATATTGGAAAAAAGAACCCAAACACTAAGTACATACTTGATGGACATTACCTTACAGATGACCCCCACCCCGTTAAAGACCTTGGAGTTTTCATGTCAAATGATCTAAGTGTCAAAGCCCACTGTAACTACATAGCAAAAAAGGCCCTAAAAGTTGTAAACCTAATCCTGTGTAGCTTCTTTTCCAAAAACACTACTAACCAGAGCATATAAAACATTTGCTAGACCAATTCTAGAACACAGCTCGCCTGTTTGGAACCCTCACCACATCTCTGACATCAATACAATTGAGCAAGTCCAGAAATATTTTACAAGAAGAGTTCTCCATTCCTCCGAAAACAACAAAATACCCTATCCCACCAGACTTGAAATCCTATGCCTAGAAAACTTGGAACTCCGTCGCCTTCGACAAGACCTAAGTTTAACTCATAGAATCATCTACTGTAATGTCCTTCCTGTTAAAGACTACTTCAGCTTTAATTGTAACAATACAAGAGCAACCAACAGATTTAAACTTAATGTTAACCGCTTTAGTCTAGATTGCAGAAAATATGACTTCTGTAACAGAATCATCAGTGCTTGGAATACTTTACCTGACTCTGTGGTCTCTTCCCATAATCCTAAAAGTTTCAACCAAAAACTTTCTACTATTGACCTCACCCCATTCCTAAGAGGACCATAAGGGGCGTGCATAAGCGCACAAACGTGCCTACCGTTCCTGTCCTATTGTTTTTGTTTTTGTTTTTCTTTTCTTTTCTTTTCTTCTTCCTATATATATATATACCTCCTAATATTTACTCATATATATGTTTATATACTATATAATCCTTTTTATATGATGATGTGACAAAAATAAATAAAAAAATAATAAATGACCAGCCTGGGGAAAAATTACAGCGGAAAAAAAAATTAATAAGGTTACTTATATGCTTTTATTTCAGAGTTGACCCTGACTTAATAGCACATAATTTAAAAACCCCAATCAATGCAAATAAAAAAACTAAATATAATTGAATTGAATTGAATACTTTATTTGACCAGGTATGATTAGAAATACAAGAAATTTGTCTCCGGTGCAGAAGCTCTCAGTATACATGCAAAGCAACAAAATAATGATAATCTTCATCATAATACCAATGGGGGGGGGAGTAAAAAGATAATAACAAGGATAAATAATAATACTACAGCCATACTACATGGGTAAATACATAGAGATCAGACAACACTGAGAATTAGGTGTTCAGCAGAGTGATGGCATGACAGAAAAAAACCTGTTTCTGTGTCTAGTTGTTTTAGCATGCAATACCCTATAGTGCTGTCCCGAGGGGTGGGGTTGAAACATTTTATGTCCAGGATGTGTCGGGTTTGCAAATATCTTCTCAGTCCTTCTTCTGACCTGTACAATATACAACATATACTAATATATATTCAATACATAAATAATCTAACTATATATAAAAAAAGCTTGTCATGGGTGTTGGTAGTGTTATCTGGAACCATTGTTGAATTTACAACTACAAAATAGGTAGATGGATTTAATACAGCTTTTACGTAAATAAGAACTGATGTTTGAGAAGCCAGGACTGGTCAAAAACCACTGAAAAATCATGTCCCCCATGTCACACTCTTCATATATACTTCTCAGTACAAATGAGCCATTAGAGCAATTAAAGTCCAAGTCTTGATTTGAACCTAAACTAAAAAGGATGTTGATCATTTGTTTAAGAAATCTTAGAGCTACAAGCACCGCTACCTTCTTTATCAGCTTAACTAAACATGGAATATCGGAGAGTGGTCTACAGGCACAAAACCATCCAATCCATTGCCAGAGGGAAAGGAAGTTCTTGACAGGTAAACTTGAGTCTTTTCCCCTCTCATCCAGATCCACAAAGCTTCCAAGCTCAAAAGCAAAAGTGCCAAAGCCAAAGCCCACTGCAACTACATCGCAAAAAAGGCTTTAAGAGTTGTAAACTTAATCTTGCGTAGCTTCTTCTCCAGAAAGATTACACTACTAACCAGAGCATATAAAACATTTGCTAGACCAGTTCTTGTAAACAGCTTGCCTGTCTGGAACCCACACCTCATTTCGGACATTAATACAATTGAGCGTGTCCAGAAATATTTTACAAGAAGAGTTCTCCACTCCTCTGTTTACAACAAAATACTTTATGCCACTAGACTTGAAATCCTGGGTTTAGAAAATTTAGAACTCCGCCACCTTCGACATGACCTGAGTTTAACTTATAGAATCATCTGTTACAATGTCCTTCCTGTTGAAGACTACTTCAGCTTCAATCACAACAATACACGAGCACACAATAGATTTAAGCTTAATGTGAACCGCTCCAATCTTGATTGCAGAAAATATAACTTCAGTAACAGAGTTGTTAACGCCTGGAATGCACTACCAGACTCTGTGGTCTCTTCCCAAAATCCCCAAAGCTTTAACCAAAGACTATCTACTGTTGATCTCACCCCATTCCTAAGAGGTCTGTAAGGGGCGTGCATAAGAGCACCAACGTGCCTACAGTTCCTGTCCTAATGTTCCCTTTGATTGTATCCAATTCATATAGTTATTTCATACTTATGCTTATATATATGATTATATATCGTATAGTTATTTCTTGCTTATGCTTATATATACTGTTGTGACAAATTAATTAATTAAATAAATAAATAAATAAATAAATAAAGCATCACTTGAACAACCAAGGAATGACAACTGTAACTATGTACAGTATATCGCTATACTCTATGCTTACAGATGACCTAATCCAGTAGTTTCATATACTGGTTAAAATGGCACAGGGGAAAAAAATCAAACCGTGAAGTAGCCAATAGGCTGGATCTCTTTTTCCAGCAATACATTCTGAAGGAAGAAGGTGAACTAACATTATACCATATCTCCCTATCCCAACCCCTGAGTTGGTCCAGAAATATTCCCTGACTTGTCAAGGCTAGTGAGAAATTAAGGATGGATGCACAGTCCCTTTCCTGGTTGCACCACCAGTAATCTATAAGTAATCTAACAAAAGGTGATCAGGTTATATCGATAGATTGCCTTGATGAGGCAGCTTTTATTGTCTGAAAGGAAGCACTTTTTCTTCAGGTTGATGACTTCAGTCTCTCTAGTTTAAATAGAACTCCTTTCTTGTGTTTTTCAGCCAGTCTCCACATAATGTGGAGTGGCTCAGGCTCTAAGATAGCCTGTTATTAAACACAGCTGCCTGCAATTACTGCAGGCTCGAGTCCCACCAGGCCCAAGGTTGACTCAGCCTTCCATCCTTTATAAGGTAGGTAAAATGAGGACCCAGATTGTTGGGGGGGCAATAAGTTGACTTTGTATATAAATATACAAATAGAATGAGACTATTGCCTTACACAATGTAAGCCGCCCTGAGTCTTCGGAGAAGGGAGGGATATAAATGTAAAAATAATAATAATAATAATGGCTAGGTTCATACCTCATGATAAACCATTTTCTTTTCTTTGTTTGGTTTTGGTTCAGTATAACATGAAAATACAAGTCGCATGGACCAGGCCACTGTTAAACCAATGATTTAGCACAATGCGTGAGGTAACATACTAAACATCTTGCCATATCCTTCCAAGATGATATAAAAAAACATATACCAGCTGACTCATAATATGATTATCAATCAATGCAAATGCCTATAGTGTCAAGTTATATTTATTTATAAAAAGTTATCTATGCAAACTTTCTCAAACATTAACATCTAAAAATCAGGCCTTGCTTTACATACATTCTATGGTGACATAATGTCAGCGTTCTAAAATATTTTCATATAGGATGCAGTCTAAACAAAGAAACCAAATGAAATACATTTTAAAAAACTATAGAGTTAATTGTTAATCTATGATATCCTTTTTTGTGCATGGTTATTATTATTATGCTGGTTTCATTAATTTTGTTGTTCTTGAAAACTGGTATAAGAATTAAAAATAGCATAAACAGTGTTTGAAAATTAATTTTAATTTATTCCCATATGGTGAGAATGCAAAAAAAAACCACATAAAAATAAAACTTTAATGTTATTATAGCATATCTAATTGGTGACAAATAAAAATAGGGAAATTCTACTTCATACACTTTAACCCAAGGGTCCCCAACTCCAGTTCATGGAACAGTATCAGTGCAGCATGCCAGGAACCAGTCCACGCAAACAAGTGAAACCCCATCTACTGGATTCAGGCAAAATGCAAAACCACATCCCCCCTGGTCCATGGAAAAACCTCCAAAGAACTAGTCCCTGGTGTCAAAAACATTGGGGGCCACTGCTCTAAGTCACACTGGACTTAGATCAGTTCAAATACTTAATGCACTACTTAAATATGAAAGAATGAGATGCAAGAATATACAGGTAATCCCCAGGTTACAAGTATTCCCTTTGCGAACGTTTGAAGTTACGAAATAAGTGCCCCCTAGCATTTAAGAAACAAGTCCCGAAACTACGAATCCTGCAGCACCATGGCAGTTGTTCACCCTTACGAACAACCACAGAGGCTCTGCAACATTTGTCCTGAATGTTGCTGGCTGAAATGGAGTTTCTGAGGGGTGGATCCGCCCCTCAGAAGCTCCATTCAGGCATCCAGAAGCCTCACCTGGCATGTTGCTGACCGAAATGGAGCTTCTGAGGAACGGATCCATTTTGGTTGGCAACATGCTGGATGAGGCCTCTGGAGGCCCAAATGGAGCCTCTAGGGGGTTGACTCGCCCCTCAGAAACTCCATTTCGGCCAGCAATGTGACCCGGTAAGTGACCCGGCGCTGCAGGTTGGGTGGGGGAAAAACAATTCTGGGGAACATGAGGTATTTCAGTGGGTCAGGGAGGCCTTGGGTGGTCTTAGGTAGGTGGCCTGTTCCATGACTAGTCCTCCCCGCATGGCCTTCCCCACCCTGAAATACCTCATGTGCACTTAATGAGCCTCACATTCAATTAGTGAATGCATGGGCGAAAGGAGGGAGTGATTCCATTCAAGGTACGAGATTCACTCCCACGAATCCTCAGGTTATGAATGGAATGGGCAGGCTCCATTTCATTCGTAATTCAAGAACTACCTGTATAACATAATATTCATAAAAAAAATTAGATAAGATTGATGAGCAAGGTGTAACTGAACATAAAAAACCAAACTTTTTTCCTGAGGTATTTTAATTACTTTTTCCTCCATTGGAATTCAGGTAATAAATAGTCAATAAGGTGAGTTGCTGTTTTTTGCAGTTTAATGCACAAGAAATAAAAATGCCTATGTAACAGTCATTAGAAACTTATTGTTCTCAGTCAAAAACATCAGTTTTTAAAGACAAAATATGGAAGGATTCCTGGTATAACTTTTGGTAGCCTTCACTGCTTAAAAGTTCATTATTTATTTTAGTGAAAGCTCTTGCCATTTACATGCCAGATTAATTCTACAATTCATGGAAATCTATAGTCTTGAAAGGTAATATGCAAGGGATTTTAAAACCAATCAATAATCATTTCCCCAGTGCTCTTCTTTTAATCTCAGATTTATTCTGTCTCTCTCAAATGGTTACAGATGGCCGGATCATTAAAATATTTATTTTGTCAATTCTTCTCATTTTTCCACATTTGAATTATGCATGTGTTTCTCATAGGATTGCCAGCTTGTTGTCAAGGATGCTAATTGACCCTATTTTTTATTATTTGTAATAAGTAGATGACATTTTTAATGAAGAGGATGGTTCTGTTACAAATGTCTTTTTCAAAACATTTTTCCTCCACTTTTTCAGTTCTTCACTTGCAATATATTTAGAAAAAAATACTGAACATCAAAATATCTTACATTTATAAGCTTTGTACTATTACAATACCATATTGCAGAAATGTAATTATTATCCCTATATTGGTATAAAATAGTTGCTTGCTAGCAGCTACCTAGCTTGATTCCAGAACAGGTCAAACTAAATTGACCAGTTGCATCAACCACATTTGCTAACTTTAAATTCTAAAACTCTTATCTATGCTGGTAACTGCAACACTTGAAATTATTCAGACACTATATTAAGTTAAAACATATTCTCAAAACACCTGGAGAATTGGAGTTACTGTTTTAATTTAACAGAATAAAAATCTTGAGTGCATAACTGTTATTCACGAGAACTTTGTCTCTATAACTACTAAATTGTTAGAAAAAATGTTATCTGAGATGGTGTTCATAAACTTCAGGATAGTAATAAGAAAAGGCAAGAGACCAATGTAAATGAGACCCTTGTATATATAGCTCAGGGGTGAAATGCTACCGGTTCATACCGGTTCAGGAGAACCTGTAATAATAAAAGCTACCAGTTCAGGTGAACCGATAGTAAAAAAAAAAGCTACCAGTTCATCAGAACCGGTATTTCCAACAATCAGCTGTGCAATTTATATTTAGTAGAAATCCTGCTTTCTAGCGAATCTAAATCGCTTGGCACAGCTGTTCCCCCCCTCACTGTTCTACTTATCTTCAAATGGCTCCTTTTTCTACATGAAGCACACAACTAGTGCACACCGTGCATGTGCGCACATGCAGTATGCATTTGGTGTGCACTGCACATGTGCGCACACAGCACACATTTGGCATGCAGTTCGCATGCATGGGCAGCGAACCTGTGGCAACCCGCAGTGGATTTCACCACTGATGTAGCTCCCATTTTACAGATACTGTTGTATATACTTTAGGGTTTTTTTGTTTTTAATTTGCAAATCAAATTTGTTTTGCACAGCACTTTTGCCTAAAGTATTTTTCCATATTTGATGAAATACAAGTAGGGCTACAAATGAGCATTTAGTCTTCCTTGCAAGCATTTTGCAGCTGATGAATATTTGTATTCTTACATAAAGCATACATGAATTCTACTGTAGTTCCTTAATGCAAATGTGACATTGAATGCTGACTTTGTAATATATAAAACATATTTGGTTGAAACATATTAAACTCTTGAGAAAAGAAATCACCACCTCCTATTTTCAATCTTCACATAGTACAGGAAGGTTTCTGATCATGGCTGTCTCTTTTCTTTACAGTTTATTTACTCATTTAAAACAAAACTGAGGGGGGGAAAGCTTGAGAACAGAAGTTTCTTTGGACTTTGATTTAGTAGACTACCTTGAAATTTTCCTAAGGCTGGGTTCTGGGTCATGGCTGAAGACTGCAATTAAAATAGTAATTCCTAACGTGTGATTAGATATAATTACAGTACAGAACTAAGAATTTTTCAGGGTCATTTCATTCTCACCTCTTTGCTATATATGGAGCGGGCGGGAGAGAGAGAGAATGTATGTGTGTGCGCACTTCTCTCCGTGTGTGTGTGTGTGTATGTGTGTGATATATCCACTGTGTGTATACATATATGGATATGTAGGTCTTGGCATTTTCGGGTCTTTTCCCATGTAAGGTTGAGAGTATCTTGGTGACGTTTCGACGAGGTCTCACTCATCATCTTCAGGCTGGTGAGTGAGACCTCATCGAAACGTCGCCAAGATACTCTCAATCTTACACGGGAAAAGACCCGAAAATGCCAAGACCTACATACCTATACCCATGAAAACCTACAAAAACATATATATGGATATACATATATATGTATCTGTGTGTCTATACACACATATCTACATATATAAGACAGAGGTAACACCAAAATTGCATAGTCAGTTTCATTAATTTTTTTTCATATAAATTGTTACTGCACTTAGAAACGTTCAAAAATAAGGAACGTTCAAAGTGTTTGGAAGAAAACAGCACCCAATTCAAACATTTAATATAATCTATATGTCCCAAAGGTGCTTTTGCAAGAGGCAACTGGAATTTCTGGTATTTCTTTGAAAACGTTTCACTTCTCATCCAAGAAGCTTCTTAAGCTCTGACTGGATGATGGGGAATGGACCATCTAGTCAGAACTGAAGAAGCTTCTTGGATGAGAAGCGAAACATCTTTAAGGAAAAACCAGAAAGTCCAGTTGCCTCTTGCAAAAGCACTTTTGGGACAACAATGACCTGGATGACTGAGAATCTCCATAAACATAATTTATGTGATTGTTTATGGGCCCATCTCTGGGACCCCTTATATGAATATCTTCAGTTTCTTTTATAGTTTGGCTTTTTTCTTCTTCATTTCTTTTATTCCACAATATCTTTTTAATCAATGAGAAACATCAACAGAATTTATCTGGGAGACAGTGAGAGAGAATTTTCCTTTTCCATTGCTTTCTTCCATGCTATCTGTATGATTAGCAACTTGGTTTATTTTTTTTTGGTACTGGGCTATAAGTAGGGAAGAGATCAAACAAACATTTTTCTTTGATAACAATGACAGAAATAAATATCATAATGAAGAATAAAATGCAAAATGAAATCTGAAATGCAATGGTACTTACTTCAAGGCATAATATAATATAATATAAATACAAGCTTGATGGACATGACCTTGTAGATGACCCTCACTCCATCAAAGACCTTAAAGTTCTCATATCAAATGATCTAAGTGCCAAAGCCCAATGCAACGACATCTCCAAAAACACATTAAGAGTTGTAAACCTAATCTTGCGTAGCTTTTTCTCCGGAAAGATTACACTACTAACCAGAGCATACAAAACATTTGCTAGACCAATTCTCGATTATAGCTCGCTTGTCTGGAACCCACACTTTATTTCGGACATTAATACAATTGAGCGTGTCCAGAAATAAGAAGAGTCCTCCACTCCTCTGATCACAAAAAAATACCTTATGCCACCAGACTTGAAATTCTGGATTTAGAAAATTTAGAACTACGCCGCCTTCGGCATGACCTGAGCATAACTCATAAAATCATCTGCTACAATGTCTTTCCTGTCGAAGACTACTTCAACCACAACAATACACGAGCACATAATAGATTCAAACTTAAAGTGAACCACTCCAATCTTGATTGTAGAAAATATGACTTCAGTAACAGAGTTGTTAATGCCTGGAATGCACTACCTGACTCCGTGGTCTCATCCCAAAATCCCCAAAACTTTAACCAAAGACTGTCTACTGTTGACCTCACCCTGTTCCTAAGAGGTCTGTAAGGGGTGTGCATAAGAGCACCAGCGTGCCTACCGTTCCTGTCCTAATGTTCCCTTTGGTTGTATTCAATTTGTGTGGTTATTTCATGCTTATACTAATATATATTGTTGTGTTTGACAAAATAAATAAATAAAATAAATACATACATACATACATACATACATACATACATACATACATACATACATGAATGAATGAATGAATGAATGAATGAATGAATAAATAAATAAATAATACAGAGTCATTTCAGTTCACTCTCACCTGGAAGAATACATGTAATGTGTTATAGACTTTATGGATAGAAAGTTATTTTTACCAAATTTACAAAATTCTTGAAAAGACATCCCTTAAAATACAAATACTTCTTGTTTAGTGACTATAAAAAGAACTGGCAACTTGGTCGTTAAATGAAGCAGTCCCTAAATAAAACTACAACTGAGCTTAATTCAGCTTTCCTTCATTTTACAGACCTGCAAAGGTTGCAAATGAAAGGATTGGTCTCAGAGTTACTCCTTCATGATTGGTCACTAAAGGAGGACTACCATGACTGAATTGTAAATTGAACTGGAAACTGTTTGCTGCCCTTATGAATTAAAGTTTTACATAAGCAAAAGAAATATTATAGTATTCCCATAAAATCACATTTTAAAATATTCTCCTTGCGCACAAATTAGAGTTTGAAAAGGTGAACAGGGTTAATTTAGAAAAGTAAAATTAACACTTTGAGAAACCCTATTTTTATTTTTCTGCCCTATAAATCACCATCAACTTTTTACAGAGCTACTACTTTGTCCCTAAATAACTCTCAGCAAGATGACGCTATGGTGTGCACCGTTTATAATGATTCAAAGGCAGGTCTTCTACTAAAGCCGTGTAACTTTGATCACTAAGCTGCCTGGGATCAATATCAAGCTGCCTAAAACTGACTCTGGGCAGAACAAGCTTTTTTTTTTCAGCTTGCCAAGCCCTTTCACAGAAATCCTTTTTCTCCCCTTACCTCCCCTGATACTTTCCTTCTGCCAAAGTCAGCAGACCACGCTAGAACAGATTTCAGCTATATGAAGACTCTCAGGAGCAATTCTCTTAAATTGGCTTGGTCCAAAATACTGCATATTATTTAAAAAATGCGGTATTTTTTATTTTTGTATTTATTTTGTCAAGCATGTATAAGATAACAGATATAAGTATAAACATGATTATGAATACAGGAAATGGATACGAATAAATGGGGACAGTAAGACAGGGACGGTAAGCACAAAGGTGCACTTATGCACACCCCTTACAGACCTCTTAGGAATGGGGTGAGGTCAACAGCAGACAGTCTAAGGTTAAAGTTATGGGGTTTTTGGGATGCAACCACAGAGTCAGGCAGTGCATTCCAGGGATTGAAAACTCTGTTGCTGAAGTCGTATGTTCTGCAATCGAGTTTGGAGTGGTTTACCTTGAATTTGTATATATTGTGTGCTCATGTATTATTACAGTTGAAGCTGAAGTAGTCATTGACAGGTAGGACGCTGTAGCAGATAATTTTGTCTCCTACGCTTAGGTCAGACCAAAGGTGGCATAGTTTTAATTTGTCTAAGCGCAAAATTTCAAGCCTGGTGGCATAAAGTATTCTGCTGTGAGCAGAGGAGTGGAGGACCCTTCTCGTGAAATATCTCTGGACGCGCTCGATTGTATTAATGACCAATATGCAATACGGGTTTCCTGACAGATGAGAGAATTGGTCTAGCAAATGTTTTGTAAGCTCTAGTTAGCAGGACAATATTACCAGAAAAGAAGCTACACAAGATTAGGTTAACAACTCTTAGTGTTTTTTTCTCAATGTTGTTACAGTGGGTTTTGGCACTTAGATCATTAGAGATGAGTGCTCCAAGGTCCTTGACAGAGTTAGGGTCATCTACGAGGTCATATCTGCCCAGCTTGTATTTTGTATTCTGATTTTTTTTTTTTTTGCCAGTGTGTAAGGTTGAGATTTGGAGTTGCCAATTGTTTGACCATTCTGACACAAGTCAATGTCTTTTTGAAGGGCATCATCATCATCGGTGGTGTTGAATAGTTTTACATCATCAGCGAAGAGAACACAGTTGCTTAAAATATGATCGCAAAGGTCATTTATGTAAAGTATAAAGAGTATGGGTCCTAAAATGCTGCTTTGGGAGACACCACTGTTAACAGGTGCAGGATTTGATAGGGCGCTCCCTACTTTGAGTACGTTGCCTGTTTGACAGGAATGCAGCTATCCACTTATGCAGCGATCTGGAAATGCCATAAGATTTTAGTTTTAGAAGTAGTTTGTTTGTTATGTACCACTGAATCAAAAGGGTTGAACGCAGTGGTGAAATCTGAATCGGTTTGCCATTGGTTCACTGTCCACGCATGTGTGGTGCGTGCCAAATGCGCACTATGTACGCATGCGCAGTGTGCACCAAATGCACATTGCCTACTCACATTTGCAGTATATGCCAAATGTGCACTTTGTACAGAAAAAGGAAGCTTGGGAAGGTAAGTAGAACAGCGAGGGGGGAACAGCTGTGTCGCGCGACTTAAATTCACTAGAAAGCAGGATTTCCTCCTTTCTAGCAATTTTAAATTGTGTGGCACAGCTGACTGTCGGAAATACCAGTTCGGAGGAACTGTAGCTTTTTTTTTACTACCAGTTCACCCGAACTGGTAGTTTTTATAACTACCGGTTTGCGCAAACCAGTAGAATTTCACCACTGGTGGAACTGTTTTACAAGCCATCACCTCCCCCACAAAAAAATCCTATATATTTGACGCATTTAAGTAGTAAGGAATAGGTAAACGGTCGTCTCATCAAAGCATTTAGTGTGACAAAAACTGAGATTTAAAAAGAGTGATATGAAGCTTTAATCACCAGTTTAAAATCTGTTAATAAATCTGTAAATTATGAGAGTGCTAATAAATTGAGGTAAATATATTCATGAAGTGAAAATCTTGAAAAAATGTTCTGTTTCTCTAATGGACAACAGCAAACAGAGGCTCAATTATTCTGAAGAAACCCAGTGATTTTAACTCTGTATTGGGGGCCACTTTAACACTTTAACAACTTTGGTTACCCTAGTGGATTATTTTTGTGAAGGAAAGACAGGGAGAATGTGGTTTTTTGCAGCAATAATCATAGTATCCTTCTAGACCAGGATTCCCGAAAGTGGTCAGTACTGATCCCCAAGAATCAATGGGATTATCCAAGGCTTGATAAATAGCTGGAGGTCAAAAGGATATCAATACAGGAGGTAAATAGGTGGTTTACAAATGATGGAAGGTCATTAATGTTTTGGGATCTCTGTAGATGTCCACACCAGTCCCTGGTCCTGAAGTTGAGGTGTCTAGTGGTGAAGTAGTCTTAGCTTGTTAGTTGTTAGTCTTAGATTATTGGTCAAGAGCTAATGAGAACTGTCTTGAGTTGTCTCTTTCAGTTGTGTATTGGTACTGGCCTCATTTATCTATTATTTTTGTATCCCTATTAATTAAAGTACATTTATTAAATTATTTTCATATAATAAATATTTGGGGGTCAGTGAAGAATCTGAAACTTCATGAAAGAGTTAATAAATTGAAAAATAATAAGCTGGAGACCCTTATACTAGGCCATTTCAGTAAGTTGGGGAGCACGGTTTTGCAGCATTGCCACTTATAACTGCAGAATACTAAATAAAATAATAACATGAGACCTTGGTGTGATATAAATCTGCTTTGGGCTGCACATTCTATCCCTACCATTATTTAATCAGTGAATCACTGGCCGTTTACATTTATATCACAGTCACTAGAAGGCAATTTATAATCTGTTCTTCCAAGAATCCTATGTGAACCAGCCTTCCTTTTCTGTGGTTGGCATATTTGCAACCAGCCTTCTTCACCAACTTTAACATGGAATATTTGTAATATTCGGCCAAAGAGGTTGTAAAACAATGCTTTTAAAAGGCTCTGGCGACCAGGCAACTCAGCTGGGATCGTCAGAGGAACCTTTTAAAAGCATTTTTTCTACAACCTCTTCAGCCGAAGAGGTTGTAGAAAAAATGCTTTTAAAAGTCTCTGATGATCCCAGCTGAGCCACGCGAGGCTTTTTTTCCTTTTAAAAGCATTTTTTTGACCGAAGAAAAATGCTTTTAAAAGTAAAAAAAAAATACCTCTTATAATCACCTGGCTCAGCCGGGCGGGGGGGGGCAGGGATTTTTGCTACCGGTTCTCCGAACCACCCACCGCCATCGTTACCCGATCGGGCGATCTGGTCCGAACCGGGAGCATTTTACCCCGATGCTCATTTTTTAAAATTATTTTATTAACTGTGTATTGTGTGCTTTGGGTTTATTTTCTTTTATTCAGCACTAATGTATTAGGCTGTCCTAAGCAGCCTGGGATGGTTTTACAATAAATAGATTATTTTGCTAGTCTTAACATATTCTGCTGACTAGCAGAAAAAATGTTCTACAAATCATAATTAGTGAATCCCAATTACATTTAATTCTGCTCTGCTATAACAATACTTAAATACTTACAGCAATCTGACTGAAGATATTGGCCATAATAAAAAAAGAAGAAAAATCTATTAACTACTGCAACACTCTGGCTTGACATTTTTGATGCAGTCTTTGCAAGTTATATATGAACTTGCATTATTTTAATTGTTTTTGTTCTAATCTGGATGCATTTGTCATCTGGTTTTGTAACTACATGTGCAAGCCACTTGTAAGAAAAAAATTTAATGTATCCTTAAAAGCCATTCTCTTTTCTTGTAAAAAATACTCTTTCAATTCTTTTAATTGAATTTGAAAAGTAACCACTGAATTCATGGTAGACTTACCTCTTAGGTTATTTAACAATTATACTGCTTGTAATTTTGGCTAGAGAATTATGTGTTGCGGATTCAGAAAGAAAGGGCTATAAGTTCTATTTTAACAAGTATAATTAGAATGTATAATTATAATAATTAGAATGTATTGTGGAGAGCAATTGTGATATACCTTGTTCACAAACAGAGGGGGGGAAATGGCAGCCATGACTCTGCAGTCTTAGTGCTGTTTCTTTGTTCAGTGGTAGCTTTTATTCAGATTAAGAGGAATGAAAACCTTGGTATCAACTGTAGGATTAAGAAACACAATTCCTGTAGGACTTCCAGAATAGGAAAACCACCACAGTGTTATGAAAACAGCTTATATGAGCCTCGGTGGCAGAGTTGTTAGAGGGCAATACTCCAGGCTACTTTTGCTCAGTACCAGCTCCCTGCAATTTGGCAATTCAAATCCCACCAGGCTCAAGGTTGAATGCTGAAAAACCCACACTAGAGGAAGCACAGGTAGTCCTTGACTTAAAACCATTTGAAATTACAATGGTATGGAAAAAAATGACTTTATGACTTAATCCTCACACTTATGACTATTGCAGAATCCTCCATTCTGTCAAAATCCAGGCACAGTGTATATGATGATTGCATGTGGCCGCTATTTCTGATCTTCCCAGCTAGCTTCTGACAAGCAAGGTCAATGGGAGAAGCTGGATTCGCATAATGACCTCATGATTCGCTTAACAACTTCAGTGATTCTCTTAACAAGCCTGGCAAAAAAGGTTGTAAAATCAAGTGTGACTCACTTAACAACTGCCTTGCTTACCAATGGATATTCTGGTGCTAATTGTGCTTCTAAGTCAAGGACTACCAGTATGTAGTCCTTATCTTTAGTGGTCATAAAATATACATACTACATACCTCTATGTAGTCCCTATCTAACTGAAACATATTTTTATTACTTTATAAATATAATATCATTTTTAGCTGAAAAATTCTTAATTCTACAAAACTGACCAAAAATGGTTCTACAATAATCTTTATCTTTTAGTATACAGTACAGTTTAATCCAGATAATTAATATTATCTGTAATGGGATTCATGTATTAGTACTGATTAAAATATGCTAATGCTGTTAATTCTTTATAGATCCTGTTGAACATTTAATCTTAAAGCTAATGAAGTAAAAATGTGATTCTAGGCAGCATTCAGCAAACCCAACACAATTTAATTTTAAAATAAGTATCTCTCACCTATCAATCAATTTAGCCGGTTGCTTGCTTCTTTAACGAAGATCACTCAGGGAATCATAACTATAAAATTGCTGTGTGACATATATAGCACTCTCCTACACAATACTCTATAACACACTATCATAAGAATGAATAAGACTGTTATTGTCTCAAAATTTTCACTGCTGACGCTTACAAAAGAACTGAGAAGAGGTTGAGAGTGGCTGAACAGCACTAGATAGAGGCAGTGACACTGATAATGTGATTTTTTTTTCTTCAGCCCTACATTTTGTTCACTCAGCTATATCTAGACAGAAAAATCTGTTTGAATTTTTTTTCTATTTGATATGAAGTAATAACATGAACATCAGACAAGAGACTCCTTACAGAAGAAACAAAATATGTCCATCATTTCTCAAGAGTTTTTCTCAAAACTCCATTTGTATCGATGGAAAAAATAAGCTATATGTTTTTAGAGACTAAAGGAGAGGGAGTTATAGCAACACTAAGTTGTTCATAAGAACTTCTGTATTTGTTATTGGCATTCAATGACAACTTAATTTTGAAGGCATCAACCATTTCTGCAGTATAACGCAATGCACTCTACAGAAACAAAACAGTACAAAGTAACTTTTAATGTGTTCATCATTCTGTATGAATGAGATGGATTTATTCTACGAGCATTATCCCACAACATTTTTGAAATGTCTTTGTCATGAGCAAATTAAAACTTCGCATTTTAGTGGACTTACAATATATATGACTAAGAATAACTAGCTCTAACCTTGGAAGTCAAATTCTACACGACTTTTACATTTAATGTATGTATGTATGTATATATATATATGCATGTGTGTAGGTATAGTAAAAATGAGAAAGGTAGGTACTACATGCAGTACAATACATATCAACTAATGTAGTTGTATAAAAATATTCATAAAACTATAACTACAGCTATACAAATAGAAGTCCTTCATTTTTCAAGAATGTCCATTCACACACAGATACACTCTGGTTCTTTATAGATCTTCTAATGCAACAGATTGGGTCAGAACTCATTGCTTTATTGCTTTATATTACAATTCATATATTTATTTATTGCAGTTTCTATGCACTCAGTCTTCAACATCTCTATGCTGCTTATATCTCACATTAAATATTGAATAAAATCATAGCTATTTATCTGTCTCTTTCTTGCTCTCTAATTAATCAACTGTCATAATCCCAAATAAGACCTGAATTCATAAATATAAAAATAAACCACTGAAATGGACAATTAAAAGAAAGCATACAATACAAATATGTAAACAGAAACCAATTTATAAACCCCACCTGATATCCCAAACACCATCCAGAAGAGTTTCATTTTGAACTGCTTCCCAAAGAAGTGAAAGTGGGAGCTGACTTGATGTCTTCTAGGACAGGGGTCTCCAACCTTGGCAACTTTAAGACTTGTGGACTTCAACTCCCAGAATTCCTCAGCCAGCAGAGCTGAAGTTGAAGTCCACAAGTCTTAAAGTTGCCAAGGTTGGAGACCCCTGTTCTAGGAAGCTATCCGAAAGGATGACATGACATTACCACCAGAAAACTATGTCTCTGAACCCTGATTCCCCTGTAACTTTTCCCAGTTACAATGAAATGAGCCATGGTGGCACGGTGATTAGAATGCAATATTGCAGGCTGATTCTGCTTGCTGCCAGGACTTCAGTTCTGAGCACTCAAGGTTGACTCAGCTTTCCATCCTTCCGAAGTTGATAAAATGAGGACCCAGATTGTTGGGGGCAATACGCTGACTCTGTAAACCGCTTAGAAAGGTCTGTAAATAGTGGTGGGCTGCTGCAAGTTCAGACCGTTTTGGGTGAACCGGTTGTTCCAATGATCTGACAACTTGGCCCCCCTCCCCAGCTGGGCGGAACATCATGCCAAGCCGACGAGGGGTTTTTTATCCCCCCTTGTGGTGTTTCGGCTGACTGGTGAGGCGAAAACGCGACTGCCGGCTTACCCAGCAAGTTTGGGGCGGTGGCCGGCGGGCGGCGTTTCTCCGTCGTTTGTTTTTTCGGCGGTGGCGGAGACCGTAGGCAGGACCACTCAGCACCCTCAGCACCCTCAGAGGATTTTTCCCCTCCCAACTGGACAGAACACCATGTCCAGTTGGATAGAACATTGTGGGACATCGTTGCCAGGCCGAGGAGGGGTTTTCGGCCCCCAGGAGGAGTTTTCGGCTGGCCGGTGGGATGAGGGCGTGACCGCCGGCTTGCTCTGCATGTTTGGGGCGGCGGCCGGCGTTTTCATCGTTTTTCCCCTTCGGTGATGGCAGAGGCGGTAGCGTTCGAAGCCTGGGGCACCAGAGGTGGTTTTTCCCCTGGGGAGCATTTGACAGGACAGAGCCGTTTTGGAGTGAGAGTGGAGGTGTGGAGGCATTCTCGGCCAGTTGGGGGAAGCGGATGGAGGCCCCGCTGACTGGACCGGGGGCGGTGACCAGTGCCTGGCCGTTTTTCGGCGGATGGCAGTGGCAGCGCCTGAAGAGGGGGTTATCCCCCGAAAAAGATCGCGGTTAGTTGGGGCGAGGCATGGGTTTGGACTCCGCCCCCCAAGGACTTGACGAATCTCTGAAATCGGCTGATGCATGGGGAGGTGCCCCCCCGCCACTTTGGTGTCAGAGGTGGTGTGGTGTCGATGGCGGTGATGGTAACGCCGTCTCCCTCCCCCCCCCATGGCCTTCTTAAGGCCTATTTTACTGTCATCTATGTCATCTTTGTCATCATGAACTTTTACTCTCCACCTTTTGGGATTATTTCATCTTTTGAACATCTTTGGACCATCTTTTCTCACCCTCGGACTATTACACTCTTATCTCCCGGTTTGAAACCTACCATGTAATATTATATCTGCATTACCATCATATTTAAAGACTGGTTTGGGACTGGATTTGTCCATCTCCATATATTTCCGAGATGTATCTAAGGACGCAACTTCTCAGACTGCGAGATTCCCCCCTCTCGCGGACATGGCCCTCTACGTTATCGAAGGCCTACCTTGACAACGGATTTTGGAATCCCGAGAGGTTGCATGCAGCTAAAAAGAGCCTTTGGGGATTTTTAAATAGGGAATTTTTAAGGGTAGGGAGGGTAAGGGCGGGTGTTGGGGGAAACCCGTCGGGGAGGGTATGTCCAGTCCTAGCGCGCGCTCACGGCATTACTTTAGTTGGTCCGAAGACAGGGAGGGAGGGGAGTGTTCAGAGCAGAGAGTGTCATTCCATCTGTACGGTAAGTGGGAGAGGCAGATATGGCGGAGGAAAGGGGCCGTATCGTTCTTCGGGAGCACGTGTTCGATGTTTAAAGGCGATCACGTGCTCCGGCCCCTCAGTCCTTACTCGTTCCCCGGATGGTCAGGATCCTCAGAGCTTGGGTCTGAGGCTGATGCTTTGCAATGCCCGGTCCGTGGTTAATAAGGCTCCCCTGATTTGTGATCTTATTCAGAGGGAGTCTGCGGACTTTATGGGCATTACGGAGACCTGGTTGGGCACAGAGGGGGGTGTACCCCTGGCTGAACTGTGCCCTCCGGGTTTCCGCGCATTCCATCAGCCAAGGGCCCAAGGTAGGGGTGGGGGGGTGGCGGTTGTGATTAAAGAGAGTCTGGAGCCGAGGGAGTCCACTGTACCTCAGATAGCTGGTTGTGAATCCCTCCTTGTGAAGTGGGGCCATCGGAATCAGATGGGTCTGTTGATCACGTACCTGGCTCCTTGCTGCGTGACTACAGCCCTACCTGAGCTACTAGAGGTGCTTGCTGGGGTGGCGGTTGAGACTCCCAGACTTTTGGTCTTGGGGGATTTCAACTTGCCATCGGCCGGCTTGTCATCAACGGTGGTTCAGGAGTTCCAGGCCTCCATGACGGCCTTGGACCTGATTCAAGTAACTGATGGCCCTACACACATTGGGGGAGGCGCGCTAGACTTGATTTTTATCTCAGGTCAGTGGGTTAATGATCTGGAATTAGGAGATATAATGACGGAACCGGTGTCATGGTCAGATCATTTTCTCCTTCGCCTAGACTTTCGGACCGCCGCCCACCACCGCAGGGAGACGGAGCCAATGCGTTGGTTCCGTCCCAGGCGCCTGATGGACCCGGAGAGGTTCCGGACGGAGCTTGGGCCGTTTCCTGAGGATCTGGCCCACGGCACGACTGAAGAACTAGTTGCGGCCTGGGAACGGGCCGCGGCTGGGGCTTTGGACCGTGTCGTGCCTTTGCGGCCTCTGACCCAGCATAGATCTCAATTGGCTCCTTGGTTTTCCGAGGAGCTGAGAGAGATGAAACGCCGGAGAAGACGCCTAGAGAGCACTTGGAGGTCTAGCCGTTCCGAGGCTGATCGGACACTAGTGAGGTCTTTCACTAAGACCTACCTAGTGGCAATGAGGGAGGCGAAATGTTTTTACGTTTCCACCCTCATTGCATCGGCAGATAACCGCCCGGCCGCCTTGTTTCGGGTTACCCGTTCCCTCCTTCATCAGGAGGTTCGGGATGACCCTTTGCAAGGACGTGCTGAGGAGTTTAACGGTTATCTATACGATAAAATCGTTCAGCTTCGGGATAGTTTGGACCAAGATTGCGATGATCCAGCCGAGATGACGGAGACGAGTCTTGTTGAGGTTATTTGGGATGAGTTTGATTCTGTGGCTCCCGAGGACGTGGACAGGTTGCTGGGGAGGTTACATGCAACTACATGTTTACTGGATCCGTGCCCTTCCTGGTTAGTGCTGGCTGCTCAGGAAGTGACACGAGGCTGGCTCCAGGGGATTATAAATGCTTCTTTGTTGGAAGGGGTTTTCCCCGCCGCCTTGAAAGAGGCGGTGGTGAGACCCCTCCTCAAGAAGCCTTCCCTGGACCCAGCTATTTTGGGGAATTACCAGCCAGTCTCCAACCTTCGCTTTGTGGCGAAGGTTGTAGAGAGTGTGGTTGCATGGCAGCTCCCTCGGCACCTGGATGAAGCTGTCTATCTAGACCCGTTCCAGTCCGGCTTCCGACCCGGTTATAGCACGGAGACGGCTTTGGTCGCGTTGGTGGATGACCTCTGGAGGGCCAGGGATAGGGGTTGCTCCTCTGCCTTGGTCCTATTAGATCTCTCAGCGGCTTTTGATACCATCGACCATGGTATCCTGCTGCTCCGGTTGGAGGGATTGGGAGTGGGAGGCACCGTTTATCGCTGGTTCTCCTCCTATCTCTCTGACCGGTCACAGACAGTGTTGACAGGGGGGCAGAGGTCGTCTGCGAGGCGCCTCACTTGTGGGGTGCCTCAGGGATCGATTCTCTCGCCTACCCTGTTCAACATCTATATGAAGCCGCTGGGTGAGGTCATCAGTGGTTTCGGGGTGAGTTATCATCTGTACGCTGATGATACTCAGCTGTACTTTTCCACCCCGGACCACCCCAATGAAGCTATCGAAGTGCTGTCCCGGTGCCTGGAAGCCGTACGGGTCTGGATGGGGAGAAACAGACTCAAGCTCAATCCCTCCAAGACGGAGTGGCTGTGGATGCCGGCACCCCGGTACAGTCAGCTGCACCCGCAGCTGACTGGTGAAGCAGTTAGTGGCCCCAAAGGAGGTGGTTCGCAACTTGGGCGTCCTCTTGGATGGACGGCTGTCCTTTGATGAACATCTGGCGGCCGTCTCCAGGAGGGCTTTTTACCAAGTTCGCTTGGTCCGCCAGTTGCGTCCCTTCCTTGACCGGGATGCCTTATGCACAGTTACTCACGCTCTGGTCACGTCTCGGTTGGATTATTGCAATGCTCTCTACATGGGGCTGCCCTTGAGGTGCACCCGGAGGCTACAGTTAGTCCAGAATGCGGCTGCGCGAGTAGTAACGGGAGCCGCTCGTGGCTCCCATGTAACATCACTGCTCCGCAGTCTGCACTGGCTTCCTGTGGTCTTTCGGGTGCGCTTCAAGATTTTGGTTACCACCTTTAAAGCGCTCCATGGCTTAGGACCCGGGTACTTACGAGACCACCTGCTGTTACCTTATGCCTCCCACCGACCGGTACGCTCTCACAGAGAAGGTCTCCTCAGGGTGCCGTCCGCCAAACAATGTCGGCTGGTGGCCCCCAGGAGTAGGGCCTTCTCTGTGGGAGCAGCGACGCTTTGGAATGAACTTCCCCCTGGCCTACGCCAAGTGCCTGATCTTCGGACCTTTTGCCGTGAGCTAAAAACATACTTATTTATTCAAGCTGGACTGGCATAATGGTTTTTTAACATTTTAATTGGGTTTTATTGTTGTGGGGTTTTAAATTTTTAAATTTTTAAATTTAAATTTTTAAACTTTGGCCTTTTTGTAATATGTTTTATTTTAAATTTTGATTTTAATTGTATATATATTGTGTTTTATTTAGGCTATACACCGCCCTGAGTCCTTCGGGAGAAGGGCGGTATAAAAATTTGATAAATAAATAAATAAATAAAATAAATAAAGCAGCTGGCCCCACCCATCCTCCCTATCCTGTCCTATATTTCCTTCTTTCTGGCTCAGCTGATTCAGGTGGTACAGCTGATTTCTGCTGTTCTACTTACAGGGGCTACCTTTAAAGCTTCAAACTGCTGTATTTTGAACACCACATGTGCGCGCAAAGCCCACATGCGTGCACGAAGCCCATGTTCCCAGAAACAGTTGTTAAACCTGTTGCAGCCCACCATTAGCTGTAAAGCACTGTGAAGCAGTATATAAAGTTAAGGGCTAAGGGCTATTTGCTGGATCAACTCCAAATAGAGAATATAATCCTGCAGATAACTTGGCTCCAAGCCATGTAGAGAGTTAGAGGAAATGCCACTACTCTGCATTATATCCTGAAGCATATTGGCAACTGGTTAGGGCTCGTAGCACTAGTGTAAGGTTCTCATACCAGCAAATGCTAACTTCTGTATGGTCGCTGCACCTAACTCAAGCTTCCAAGTAGTCTTCAAAAGGAGCACTGTTGTGCCTCGCTCGCTCCCCCTCCAACAGCCAGGCCCCTCTTATCTCCTGCCGGACGCTGATAGTACAGAAGAATGTCCTGGCATTCCTCCAGCCCCCAGCCCTGGCACCATGCCCGGACAAACCGAACAAACAAACCTCCCTCCGATAGCATGTGCGCCTGAAGCCAGCCACGAGCTGGGATTACCAACAGCTGGAGACGAAACGATGCAATGGATAGATCCACGCTTCCGGAGAATGGAGAGGCGACATCAGCAAAAGGAAGGGAGGGCAGGCCTGGATAAGTGCTGAGTCATGGAGCCACACCCCATGGTCTATATAAAGGATCTGCTTTCTGGCATTCTCTGAGTCAGGCAAAATCTAATCTGGATTGCTGAAGTCACACCTTGGATTCCTGCCTGCCCTGAGGACTCTGATAGGACTTTGGCAGAGCTGCAGAGGCACGCTTGATACGGACTTCCCCAACTCGGCCGTCAGAGGAGGAGTGGGACACGACAAGAACCATGTAAACCACATTGCATTAGCCTAAATGGATGGTACAAGGGAATGAGTCAGACAAGGGAATGACTCTCACTGTAGCAAGCTTACAACTACTGCACTACTTGAAGGTGGGTAAAAATCCCCTGGCTGTACCCTCCAATCTGCTATCCTAACAATAGCTGTGAGTCCAAAAGGATCCCAAGTCATGGATCTATCCAACAGGGGTAGTGCCGCCTTGCCAAAGACATCACAATGGATTGAGAATTCTAATGGACAAACAGTAACTCAGTCTTGTTGGAATTTAATGAAATCCTATTGTCACCCATTCCTGTATAAAGAAACCTGGAGACTAGCCAACATTTAAATTAGCTAGGTTGAGATGAGGTAACTGAACAATGCTGTTAGTTGGCTATCTGCATGATATATGTCCGTGATGGCGAACCTATGGCACGCGTGCTGGAAGTGGCACACAGAGCAATTTTTCCAGGCATGAGAGCTGTCACCCATTTCACTTGCAGCTGCGCATGCATGTGCGCCCAGCTGGTGTTCGGGCCTCTGGTGCACATGCATCCGCATTTGCGCATGTGAGAGTACTGATGTGCATTGTGCACATACGCAGACAGCATTCACACGTGTGCACTGAATGCATGAAAACCATGTGCATGTGCAGATTATGCAATTGTGCATGCAGCACAATAGGGACGCACACGAAAGATGTGTACATGCGCAGATGGTGCTGTTGTGTACACAGTGCATGGGGGAGGAGCCACGCATTAGCGCGGATGGCCCACACGTGTACCTGTTCAGCAGTCGGTGAGTAAAAGGTTCACCAGCACTGCTATATGTGTTATGGCTTGCTCCAAACCAGAAGAGAAAGACAGGAAGGATCTTGCATTGGAGAGGCTGGGTGGATTCAACTAAAGGAAGCTTTGAGCTAGAAAATCAAACTGATAATAACAAAGAACTAATGAAAATACCCACACTTAGATCATGTTTTAAATACATTAAGACAAAATTAGGCCTATTAATTTTGTGACTTCCAGTATGGGCAAGAATGTGTGATCATTTGGGACAAGCCCATAATTTTTTATTGTAGCTATGACTGATTATCACTGGGTCATTAATAATTCTATCTTAATGAAATCTTTATTGTACATGGCAAGGTCAGAGAACAAGAACAAAGGAGGAAAGGAGGAGAAGGGGTAGGAGGGAGACGAATGAACAATTGTTTTCTGAAGAGGCTGGTCTCTATCAGCTACTCCCTCAGCCCAGGTTCTTGCATCAAACACACGCACTTGAACTCACTCCAAACCTGAGTACATAAAAATTAATCAGAACCTATAACAGTATTACAGCTAGCTTCGCTGATCTAGCTTGCGGATTAAATTCACTAAATTTCAGCTTGGCTGCTATTGGTTGGAAACTTCGGCATCTCCTTGTTTTCAGCCAAGTCTTAAAAACCAAAACCTTTCACAAGACAAAATGGACACTGCTGCTTCCTCTTTTAAATTTTCTTTGGGAAATGGAAACCTACCTTTTTGATTGGCTCCTCAGCCTTTGATTATTCTGGATTCCTATGGATTTAATCCATTAGGAACCAATTGATGTTCCTTTAACCCTTGCACTGTTTGGGGCTGTTGAAATGGAAATGGAATAGAATTCCCATACAAGCACTACAGCAAATGGTCATTGAAATCCTGCAAGATAAGCAGGCTAAAATAATCAATATAATGCTGAAATCTCAGCTCAGAAAGAAAGACTGTTAGGTGCATCCATATGGTTATCTGGTCAACAAGATGAGATATCTATACTGGCAAGATTAAGAGAGAAGGGAGAAGCTGGAGATAACTGTTGCATATACATAAATATGCAACCAACATTTCTTTTTATGATGGTACTTTCTGGTGAATAAGTGATTTTAATATTCATTCATTCACTATATTTCACTTTTTATTCCACCCTTTAGAATATATGTAGCTCAGGACTGAACTATGGAATCCTTGGTGCTTTCTGAATTGGTTTCATTACAAACTAGGTAATATGAGTGCTAGTAAGTGTGGGTTTCCTCCCTGATTACACACAGTAACTTGCTCTGCCAATATTGCTGAGGATGTGGTTTTCTCCTTGGTAGTTCCTTGATTTAGGTATTGTGTCTGCTTGATTATTTGTCTGGGGTTAGTTCAGGCTTATTTGAGTGTTGGCTGCTGGAAAGGATGTATTCTGTTTATGTTTCCTTCTTTGTTTTTTTATAGTCTCTTTTAAACGTTGTTTATCTCTAGTTCCTCCCTTTCTCCATCCCAAATCCCTTCACTTCAAAATATAGTTCAATATTCTACCTTATATATTAAGACAATAAATCTTCAACTACATTTTTTATTTAATCACCTTTATTATTTTTGTATCCCTCTTGTACTAGCAGGATCACTGGAAAACTGCAGCAGAGTTTATTCAACTCACTCAATACTAGCCTTAACACTTCAGATGCACAATATGGCACATCTAGGTAAGAATCTTTATTAAAGATGAATAAAGGAAGAAGCCACTAAAACAGTGGTTTGCATTGGTTAACGTGTACCTGAAATTGTCTTTTTATATCCAGTTTAAATATGGCAATTTTTTTCTGTCTCAACGGATAGCTTAACACAGGGGTTTCCAACCTTGGCAACTTTAAGACTTGTGAACTTCAACTCCCAGAGTTACTCAGCTAGCAAAGCTGGCTAAGGAACTCTGGCTCGCAATTCCCTCTTATACTTGCTATAATTTTATATATAAAAATAATTGTAAATAATATTATTTGTTTTTCTTTGTGTTCATTTATTTTTGTTGACGCTACCTCCTTAACTGCATTTTGTGTCCATAAATCTCAATACGTTTAATTGGTTAATAATAGTTTGACTTCACTGTTCTGTTGAAAAAGCAAATATATATTAATAAACTCAAACTATAAAAGTACTGTTTTAAACTGTATTAAAAATCCTGCACTATTTTTAATAAAACTATGAATTTCACTCCCTTTCAAACTTCCTATAAATATCTATACATGAAATACATCATAATAGGATAAATCACTAAAATAAACATTTTTAAAACAATATATATTTATTGAATTTATATTGCTGCCTATTCACCCATGGCAACTTAGTGGCTTACAGAATATAAAGCCTCATTTAAAACAATAAAACTAATAAAAAGAATCAAATAACTTAATATAATTATATTATAATTTTATAATATAAAATAATATAATGAATGCATTCCCTTTTTAAGAAAATAATTTTAATGCAGATTTTTATTAAAACACTAAAAGCAAATACAAACAAAGCTGAGAGAGAAAAAGAGAAATAATAAAAAGTGCAAGGAAACAAAAAGAAAAGAATAAAAAAGGAAAAATTAAGATAAAAAGAAACATATTAGAAGCAACTTGTGATATTCATCACAAGTGTATTCATCACAAGTGTAAACAAACTTAATAATTATTTATCCCTATAAGATTGCAAACAAATATTCTTTCTTCTTATAACCTGTCACTTAAGTATAGGAAAATCAATAAATTATCAACTTTTCAGTTCTGATGTCAGGAAAATGTCTGTAAAGGGTTACCAGAACTTTATATAAATAAACTAACTTTATATTCCTTCCTTTTACTGCTGACATTCTTGATATTTAATTCTTTCAGTTGTCATATAATTTAGTTTCCCTTCAATTTTTCATTTTCCTGTTCCAAAGACTTCTTCAGGCCTTTAGCAAACTTTTTTTTGAAAATTCAATAAAACATTATTATCCAGGTTGTTATCTTGTAGTTTCACTTTAATTTTCAAAACAATATTTCTACATAAGACAAAGTTTGCTTCACATCAGTCATTCCTTCATTAACATCTTTTGGACATAGTCTATTCGCATGATGGAAGCAACCTTTGATGAGACTTGGAACATATCAATACATTTAACATTGGACATACAGATGTTGGACATCTTTGACATTAGTACAACATAATCATTGAAAAAATATAGTTCATCCCATGATATTGTAGAAATCTGATTACCTTTTGGATATAAATTTATACACAGCTTATATTTAAATTGTGATTATGGTGCTGATTGATTCATTCTTGTTTGGATTTTTTTTCCAGTTAAAAACTGGGTAAATTTTCTTTGTATCATGCTTCTGATTTATGAAAGGCTGATTTTTCCTATCTACCTTTAGAGAGATCTAAATAATCACTAAATAAATCACCTTCAAACAATTATTTAATTGCAGTAACATCATGACATCATAGTATTCTCAATTTATTCTCATAAATTATTTTCATAGTAATTCATTCTCATAAAGTATTCTCATAGTATTCTCAATTACCGCCGCTGGGTGAGGTCATCAGTGGTTTCGGGGTGAGTTATCATCTGTACGCTGATGATACTCAGCTGTACTTTTCCACCCCGAACCACCCCAACGAAGCTGTCGAAGTGCTGTCCCGGTGTCTGGAAGCTGTACGGGTCTGGATGGGGAGAAACAGACTCAAGCTCAATCCCTCCAAGACGGAGTGGCTGTGGATGCCAGCACCTCGTACAGTCAGCTGCAGCCGCAGCTGGCTGTGGGGGGCGAGTTATTGGCCCCAACGGAGAGGGTGCGCAACTTGGGTGTCCTCTTGGATGGGCGACTGTCGTTTGACGATCATTTGGCGGCCGTCTCCAAGAGGGCCTTCCACCAAGTGCGCTTGGTGCGCCAGTTGCGCCCCTTTCTTGACCGGGATGCCTTATGCACGGTCACTCATGCCCTTGTCACTTCCCGCTTGGACTATTGCAATGCTCTCTACATGGGGCTGCCCTTGAAGTGCACCCGGAGGCTGCAACTAGTCCAGAATGCAGCTGCGTGGGTAATAGTGGGGGCAACTCGTTGCTCCCATGTAACACCAATCCTGCGCAGCTTGCACTGGCTTCCTGTGGTCTTTCGGGTGCGCTTCAAGATTTTGGTTACCACCTTTAAAGCGCTCCATGGCTTAGGACCCAGGTACTTACGGGACCGCCTGCTGTTACCTTGTGCCTCCCACCGACCCGTACGCTCACACAGAGAGGGCCTTCTCAGGGTGCCGTCCGCCAAGCAATGTCGGCTGGCGGCCTCCAGGGGAAGGGCCTTCTCTGTTGGAGCTCCTACGCTCTGGAATGAACTTCCCCCCGGTTTACGTCAATTGCCTGATCTTCGGACCTTTCGGCGTGAGCTGAAAACGCACCTATTTATTCAAGCGGGACTGGATTGAAATTTTATTGGGGTATTTATGTTTTAAGATTTTAAATGGTTTTAAAATTTCGGCCACATTATAATATTTCTTTTTAACCTCTTTTTAATGTTTATATATTGAATTTTTACTTGGCTGTACACCGCCCTGAGTCCTCCGGGAGAAGGGCGGTATAAAAATCGAAATAAATAAATAAATAAATAAATAAATTATCTAGAGCTACTTCCCCAAATTGTAGAGATTACAACCTAAATGGCTATCTTCAAGTAGCATTTTTAAAAATGACAACCCTTGTGTTGAATCACTGGCTCTGACTGCTGCCTGACTTCTAAATGTACCTGAAACACTGCTTACTTAATTTAAAGCTTTTTTTCAGAAAAGTACATATAAACTGGGGATTGTATAAACAATTGGATCCTTTTAGAAAATCAAAGCCTGGCTTTCTATTCGGAGAAACAAAAAGCATATAAATGCTAGACCTATTTGCTATAAAAAGGATTAAGTAGACACGTGGAAATGCTTCTTACTTCCACGTGTGTCACTAAGTGCCAGGGTCTTGGTAATGTCAATTAATGAGCAATAAAACTAATACCTCATATGCAGGACTATTTCAGTGAAAGCACACATTAATTCTGAGCTAAACAAAAATAATCCTTTGCTAACAAAGCAAGAGGTATTGGAAATGACAAAGGCATAAAAAAGCATGATAAATTTAGATGGCTCTTTTTTATACAACAAATTTAAATTTTTATCCTAGTTTAACCAGGTGCAGCGCTTGAGGGAGCTTGGTATCAATTTGGCCAGGGAGAAGGCAGCTGTGGCACACAGCAAGTACAGAGAGGCCACCGCTTGGCAAAATGCAAAGGGACCAGAGAAAGGAAGCCAGAGTGCCAATTGAGTGCAGGGAGGCTGGGGAAGGACTTACCAAGAAACCTGCAACCTTCTCTGCTGATTTTCCTACTGAGTTTCCTTGTAGAAAGCTGGCAGGAAAAGTCGCAAAAGGCAATCACATGATTGCATGGAACTGTCATAAGTGCAAGCCAGTTGCCAAGCATCTGAACGCCAATCACATTATCATTAGGAGTGTGTGCAGTGGTTGGAATTTTGAGGACGTAAGTACTACTTGTTCAGCATCGTTGCAATTATGAATGTTTGCTGAACAAGTGGCCAGTAAGCGAGAACTACCTGTACTAATAAAGGCAGTAAGATTTTACAATGTGAAACAAACAAGAGTGTATAATAAAAATCGAACTTTGATTCTATATTACAGCACCAGAAAAAAATACTGTTCTCCTATTGTCTTTGATTACATCCACAAAACACACCCATAACAAATATATGATGATGATGATGATGATGATGATGATTTACTTTATTCATTAAACATGAAACAGTCAAATGAACACTCAAAAATGCATCATAAATACCACTGACTGGTGCTAATGGTTGATACAAGTTGCTTCCAGTGTCCTAGGTATCAACCAAGTACCTTCTTAAGATGTATAATATTCCAAGTAGCGCAGTTTTTTGCAGTTCTGCTGGTGTTATTGCAGGAAGCTGTAATTTGTTGAAGTACCTTATAAAATTCTTGGACATGGTACCAAGTGCCCTGATGACAATGGGTATCACTGTTACATGTTTCATCTATAGCCATATAGTTTCGATGGCCAGCTTGCGATATTTCATGATTTTTTCCAGTTCTTTTTGTTCGACTATGGCATCTCTTGGTACCACGATGTCAATAAATTGTATGTTTCGGGTTTCGACAACTGTAGTATCTGGCGTGTTGTGTTCCAAGTGACGATCTGTCTGTATTCGAAAGTCCCACAAGATCTTCACCTTTTCATTTTCTATAACTTTTTCCACTTTATGTTCCCATGACTTTTTGGATACAGGCAAGTCGTATTTTTTACATAATGACCAGTGGATTAATTTAGCAACTCGATCGTGTCTAGCTTTGTAATCAGTTTGTGCGATTTTGCTGCATTCACATATTAAATGTGAAACAGTTTCGACTTTGTTGTTGCAAAGTTGGCAGTTTGGATTGTTGGCGATTTTGCTTTCATGGCATTAGTTTGTAGTACTTATTCTTGAGCAGCGAGTATTACACTTTGTTTCTTTCTTGATGGTTCCCATCTTAAGCCATGCCCATGTCAAGTTGTTGTCATATCTTCCTTCAGTGTTTTTCAAGTGCTGTCCATGCAAAGCTTTGGTTTTCCATCTATTTAATCTGTCATCCAGGTGTTTTTCCTTATATTCTGCCTTTGCTTCTGTTGGTTTTATAATATTCTCCGTTTTTACAGCCTGCAGAAATTTTTCTGTACTTTGGTTAACATAATCATTCAAACTTCATTTTTCTTCTTCCACAGTTTGTTGGATTTGCAATAGCCCTCTGCCCCCTATTTTTCTTGGCAGGTACAACCTGTAGATGTCACTTCGTGGATGTAAAGCATGATACATATTCAAAAGTTTGCACGTCTTCTGGTCCAAGTTTTCTAGTTCAGCCAAAGCCCAGTGTCGTGTCCCACTCCCCCTCCAACGACCGGGTCTAGGAAGTCCGTATCAGGTGTGGCCATGAAGCCTCTGCAGCTTTGCCAAATTCCTCCGAGGCTTCTCAGGGCAGGAAGGAATCCAAGTTGTGACTTCAGCAAACTAGATGAGACTTTGCTTGACTCAAGGTTGCTTGACTCAAGCAGGTCCTTTATATAGGCTGTGGGGTGTGGCTCCATGACTCAGCATTTATCCAGGCCTGCCCCTCCCTTCCTTCTGCTGGCATTGCCTCTCAGATCTCCAGAAGCAAGGATCCTCCCACTTTGAATTGTCTTCTGCTGTTTGAGAAAGGGAGGGGTCAGAAGGAGTAGGCCTGAGTAATTCCAATCCATGGCTGACTTCCTCTGATGGCTGAGCCAAAGGAACACACGCCGTATGAGTGAGGTTTGTTTGTTCATTCCTGATATCCTGTCCGGGCATGGGGCCAGGGCCAGGGGCTGGAGACATGACAGGCCGTTCATCTTCATTATCAGACTCGGAGTCTGATAGCAGGCCCGGGAGGAGACGGAGGGGCCCAGCTGAGGAGAGGAGGGAGGACGAGGCACAACACCCAGTTGATGATTCAAGCTGAGTAGCGTATCACTGGAACTGCCCACGTATTAATGCCTTTAATTACGTTTCCAGCATTCAGCTTTGATTTTAATATTTTGCGGACCCTCCTGATGTATTCCTTTTGCGTTGACTCTTTGACTTTTCCATTCAAAATGTTAACTGCTTCCAATATGCCTAGGTATTTATAACCCTCATCCTTTGCTAATGCTTTTACTATGTTTTCATTTCCCAGTTCTATTTCTTCTATTATTATTTATCTTTATTCATTAAACATGAAACTCAGTCAACTGAACATTCAAAAATGCATCACAAATACCATTGACTGGTGCTGATGGTTGATACGGGTTGCTGCCAGTGTCCTAGGTATCAACCATGTACCTTCTTAAGATGTACAATGTTCCAAGTAGTGCAGTTTTTTGCAGTTCTGCTGGTGTTATTGCAGGAAGCTGCAATTTGTTGATGTATTTTATAAAATTCTTGGACATGGTATCAAGTGCCCCGATGACAATGGGTATCACTGTTACATGTTTCATCCATAGCAGTGTAGTTTCAGTGGTCACGTCGCGATATTTCATGATTTTTTTCCAGTTCTTTTTCTTCAACTCTGGCATCTCCTGATACTGCAATGTCAATAAATTGTACGTTTCGGTTTTCCACAATTGTGATATCTGGTGTGTTGTGTTCCAAGTGATGATCCGTCTGTATTCGAAAGTCCCACAAGTTCTTCACCTTCTCATTTTCTATAACTTTTTCCACTTTATGTTCCCATGACTTTTGGATACAGGCAAGTCGTATTTTTTACATAATGACCATGATGATGATGATGATTTTGGTTATAGTTTATGCTAGTCACTAAGGCTACTATTGTACTAATTTATTGTGAGAATTCTATAAGAAAAGCTCATTAGGAATATATTTGAAGTCGATTTAAATTGTGATTTTTAAAGAGCAACTGTCATCTATGTCCTCCTCTATGTGCTCCTCCTCTGACCTGCTATTGACTCATCAACAGTCCCAATATTGCAGAATATACAGCCTCATTCTATAATTATATAATTAAGCTCCATTTCATGCTGAATAATTAAATTATTAATTTATCCTAAATAGAAAACTATCTTTAGATAGACTTTTTTTAACTCCAAATGCATTTTATTAAAATAAATTTGATAAAAAATTTTTTTTAAAAATCTGATTTAAATGAAAAAAATCTGATTTAATTAAAAAATCCAATTTTTTTGAAAAAAAAATCATCAATTTTTATCCACCCTGCATAGAATGGAGGTTAAATGTCAAGAATTAAATATTTGGGTAATTAAAGTTTAGTGTTGCTACCAATTTTGGATATTTGAAGAAACAAAATCTTCCCATGTAGACAAGTCCAAAAATTATTAACAAATCATCTGGAATAAAGTCTAGTCTTATCCATAATTATCTGCAATAGAAAAGTATTTTTTTACTTGCAAGCATTTTATATATATTTAAATAAATAAATCACTTTGCATGGTACAAGTAAGTATGTGGAATTACATGTTAATTAGTTACAATTTAATTACTGTGTAAATGCTGCTGTGTAAAAAGATTACAGACCTAAGAGGTCTGTAAGGGGCATGCATAAGCGCACCAGTGTGCCTACCGTCCCTGTCCTAATGTTTTCTTTTATTCGTGTATGTATGTATTTATAATTATGTTTACATTTGTATCTGTCATAATATACATGCTTGATGAAATACATGCTTGATGAAATAAATAAATAAAATAAATAAATAATCAGATACTTGTGTAGTGAAAATTAACTGATAACAAGAGATTTACCATTGTAAATTAGGGCAATTATATGTTGAACACTATGTTATAGGTTAAGTGCATTACGCAGGTAATCATATATTTATGTTATACATTCAAATGTGCTTTAAGTCCAATATTGGTGTCTGGAATCTATCTTTCTGAAGTTAGATAATTGTATATTTTAACTACAGTATCAATTATCTCTACCACAATTTGAAATATTTCTCAAAACACTCCTAATGTTTCTAATAAGGTGTTTTGTTGTGATTATTTCTAGGGAGAGAAATGACTGTCACCTTTAACTTGGGTTTCAAATACCTCCTTTTCTCCTTCATTCATACAGCACTCAATTTAGTTCGAAGCCATCTGCTGCTATAAACCTAAATTGTGTGCAATTTTATGTCTGAAAAAAAGAATAGTGGTTTTTCCCTGTACTTCTTTCATTATTTCACCAACATGGTATGAAGAGAAAAAAAATAACAGAGCTGGTTGCTTTTGCTCTTTGCTCCACGTAGTTTGTATTCTTTTAAAAAGCCTTTTGTGTGCAATTCTAGAATGCTTGCAAGTTGATTCGGAATCTTGTGGATAAAGGATTTCTGCAATAGCTATTGCTGATTTTCTATTGACTTCTTTTTGAGAATGAAGGTGTTTCTCATTACTTTCTTACAATACAATGAAGATACCAGTTCAGTTACATTGACCTTTAATGGTGTTTATTTTTTTAAATTTTATTAGAGATCATGTTGGTAGTGTTTATTATTCTATTCATGTATTTCACTCTCAGGGGGCTTAGATTCCATAACACTGTGTAGCTGCTAAATTCCTTCTGGTTTTTTTTTTTACATCTTTCATTTCTTCCTTGATAATAAGAATGAACTAACGTAGGGATTTTATTAATAAGAGTTTGAGAATTTAAAGATAAAATCAAACTGTTAAAACAGACATTAAATTAAAATTGTAAAAAAAATCAGGTGGCACTAAAGAGAGTAGGATATCCCAATAATGGGATGATATAAAATACTGTTAAAATGCACACCTTGGTGCCTTGAACGATGATCTAACTATATGTCAATTGTTTACATTTCCTTCTCAAAAAATTCAAGTAAGAAGGTGAATTCTGAACCCAGTGCTGCTTGTGATAATGAGAGCCAACAAACTGAAGCTGAATCCAAATAATCCCAACAAGAGTACATATGCTCTTGGTGGAGGGTTTATCTGTCCAACTGTTCATCTTGTTCTGTATGGGATTGCAATCTCTCTAAAATAACAAGTTTGAACTTGAAAGTTTCATCAGAAGCCTAACACCTTTGCCTCAAAGAAGCTTACACCAGCTTAGTTTGCTATACCAAGTTCAGGCTATCTAACTTTCTGAAGTTTTTCCAGTGTTGTACAATTATTATTTTGGCTACTATAATTAAATAGATAATATAAACACTTTATTTTTAAGCTTTTGGTTTGGTCCTGTAAATAAGTGCAGTAAGTCGAACTCGGGAGAGCTTTCAATTGTTTGTTTAGTGATAATACTATTATATGGGTCTATATATAAATCTTTTGTTTACTCTCAATTCCTTTTGCCACTGGGAGGCCTTGAAATAAAAAAGTTCAACTGCTCAACTGCTCAAGAATTTTCATCAGTACCAATTGATTGATTTGTACAGCCACCCACCAGAAAGGAATCTGCAGGACTACACTAACACAGAGACACAAAATCTCAAAGAAAGTAAAACAAGAACAGCTGGGAGAAAACACACACAAACACACACACACACACACACACACACACACCAGCCAGGTTTCTTCACACATCCAGGTTTGAGTCCCAAAGAATAATGTTCCAGAGAGTGGCCATCATGATATAAAAGAACCTATTTCTGGGTCTTGCCAATCCATGGCCAATGGTATCAAATCAGGTAGCATGTGTGATGTCCAGGACCCTGGAGTACTCATCTCAAATGATCTAAGCATCAGAGCTCACTGTAACAGCATCGCCAAAAAGGCATTAAGAGTTGTTAACCTAATCTTGTGACGCTTCTTCTCCAGTAATATTGTACTGCAAACTAGGGCATACAAAACCTTTGCTAGACCAATTCTTGAATACAGCTCGTCTGTCTGGAATCTGCACTATTTATTGGACATTAATACAATTAAGAGATCCAGAGGTATTTCATGAGAAAAGTACTCCACTCCTCTGCTCACAACAAAATACCTTATGCCACCAGGTTTGAAATTTTGGGCTTAGACCAGGGGTGAAATGTTCCCAGTTCGGACCGGATCACCCAGTCTGGTAGCGATGGCAGTGGGTGGTTCGGAGAACTGGTAGCAAAAATCCCTGCCCACCCCCCCATCACCAGCTGAGCTGCGCAATCATCAGAGGTTTTATTTTTTTACTTTTAGAAGCATTTTTTCAGCCAAAAAAATGCTTTTAAAAGTAAAAAAAAAAGCCTCTGATGATCACGTGGCTCAGCTGGGTGCTAGCCAAAAAACGGGGGAGGGAGTCCGTTTTTCCTCCCAGCAGGCTTCCCTGAAGCCAGCTAGCTAAACCAAAAAATGGAGTCAATTTTTTAAAGAGAGAGAGAGAGAGAGAGACAGAGGGAGGGAGGCAGGGAGGCAGGGAGGCTGGGAAGGAAGGAAGGAAGGAAGGAGTACAAACCTGGCACTAGATGCAGCTTCAGAGGATAATCCAGGGCTGGAAGGGACCTGGAGGTTATTTAGTCCAACCCTGCTCTAGCAGGACATTGTTAGTGAGTTTCTGTCTTTTGATCCCCCAGTCACATGGTTACATAGCCACATCCATCCAATCACATGACACCCCCCCAAACAAGCCACGCCCACAGAACCGGTAGCAAAAAAAAATTAATTTCACCCCTGGCTTAGACAAACTAGAACTACCCCTACTGTCTGATCTAAGCGTAGTACACAAAATTATCTGCTACAACATCCTACCTGTCAAATACTTCAGCTTCATCCACAACAATACACGAGCAAACAATAGATACAAACTCAAGTTAAACTACTCCAAACTCTATTGCAGAAAATATGACTTCAGCAACAGAGTGGTCAATGCCTGGAATGCACTAACTGACTCTGTTGTTACATCCTCAAACTCCCATAACTTTAACTTTAAACTATCTACTGTTGACCTCATCCCATTCCTAAGAGGTCTATAAGGGGTGTGCGTAAGCACACAGGCGTGCCTACCATCCCTGTCCTACTGTCCCCATTTATTTGTACCAATTTCCTGTATTCATATCCATTTTTATACTTATTCCTGTTATCTCAGACATGTTTGATAAAATAAATAAAATAAAATAAAATAAAATAAATAAATAAAAATATAAATAAATAAATAAATAAAGGTAGGTAGGTAGGTAGGTAGGTAGGTAGGTAGGTAGGTAGGTAGATAGATAGATAGATAGATAGATAGATAGATAGATAGATAGATAGATAGATAGATAGATAGATAGATGGATGAGGGGCCTGAATTGGACCTGGAAGCATGCCAGCAGCCAATGCAACTTGCAGGGTACTGGTGTCACATGCACTGAACAACTGACACCATAAACTGCTTGTGCTGCCCCATTCTATACCAGTTGGAGTTTCCAAATACTCTTCAAGGACAGCCCCAAGTACAGTGTATTGCAGGAAGGCATGAGTGATCATGAGCAGGTCCTCCCAGTTCAGAAACAGATGCAAAGGATACAATGCCCAAAAGCATTGCAAAAGTCCTTCTCCTAGTCACAGCTGCTATCTGCTCTTTTGAGTAAAAGCTATGAATGCAGGAGGATTCTCATTTTGCACACTGGGTCTATTTGAGGCAGTGCCATCCAATTCAGAGCCAAGGAAGCTGGGTTACCTCAGATGGGATCTGAGTACAGAAAGCAGAAGACCTGCTTATTCTTTTCATTATCCCATACTCTTGGTCTGAGTGGGAGAAGAGAGAACATTTCTGTGGTACCAGTTCTCCCGTCGCTGACAATGATAACAGGGGCTCATAGAATAGATAGAAGATCGGACCATCTTCTTTTGCCAGGAGCAGCCATGAAAGCTTCTCTTCTTGTTCCGATTTCTCTTTCAACCATATTGGCAAACAAGACTAGGATTCTGAAATGTGGAATGTTAAGATCGCATAATTTTCTGCCTGCTCACCAACTGCAGTTAAGTACTTTAATGCTGCAATTTGCATGTATGGTAAATTATGCACGGTGCTTTTTCAATTATTTAAGCAAAAATCAACTATCTTCTAAAATACTTTTTATTTTTATTTTAAAAGAAAGTTATCTCCAAGACTTTTTAACCTAAATTAAACATGAAAAAACAGCTTATGAAACCTTCAAGAATATCTGAAATTTCATGTAATAAAATAATTAGTTACATTCCTTAAATCTTTTTAAATGTTAACTACTTACAACCCCATCTTTACCTGAATATAAAACTAGCTAACAAGGAAAGAACACTTTTTTCTTACAAGACCTTGCATATTTTGCCCAATGTGAATTTTTTCTTCAGAAGCAACACAATGGAAAGTCTTCATGCAGTCAGGTATTATTTTTCCATGAATTTCTAACTTGGACGAGGGCTGGGGAAGGTCGCCTTCAAGTCAAGTCTTGAGTTTAGAATCCATGCAGTTTTCTTGGCAACATTTTTGGAAGTGTCTTGCCCTTGTTTTCTTCCTAGGTCTTAGAGAGAATGACACTTAGCAATAGCAATAGGACTTAGGCTTATATACAGCTTCACAGTGCTTTACAGGTCAGCATATTGCCCTCAACAACCTGAGTCCTCATTTTACCTGACCTTGGAAGGATGGAAGGCTGAGTCAACCTTGAGCTGGTGAGAATGAAACTGCCGAACTGCTGGCACTTCTGGAGAAAAGTACTTTAGCATAAAAAGTCAAGTTTCCAGACAAATACATTTTTAAAAACTATAATTCAAATCTTTGCAATGCAGAGAGAGAGATGAAATTTAAAACCCATACTAGAGCGTGAAGAAGCAATAGGAACCACAAACCTTTTTAAGTATATCTGAAAGTTTTCTGACTGCTTTAAGGACTTGGACAAAGCCTGAATCCAAAGTTATTTATTTATGCAATTTGTCTGCCTCCTGAAACCTAATGGACATTAACATTAAATGAACCAATGAAAAGTCAAAATGATGAAGTTACTCATTAAGCCACTGTTGCAAGTTTCCATCTATCCAGGAGTTTTATCTGGAAAATTATCATTCCTCTTAAGTGAAAATTGCTGCGATGATGGTCACATACTTTGAAAAGATCTTCCATGTAACACCAAGGAAACAGAATATGAATCTGGACAAAATCATTTACAATCATGGACCTTAAGATGTAAGAATGCTCTTAGGAAAACATATGTATGTATCATTTAAGCTGGTGGATATGAACAAAACTACATGAATATAATAAATTATTTTAAAACTTGATAGCTAAATAGAAGAACTTATAGCTCATGGGTGTTGAAGTCAGAGTGTCACATTGCCATCACATGATTTTTCGATATGCTTTTTCTATTTGTGGAGCTGGGGTGGGATTGGTCTGCGGAGCTGGGGTGCCGTGACCTGCACATGATGAATTAGGCCCACAGGCCGCCAGTTTGATACCCCTGATATAGCTAAAAAAAATTTCACAGAGGAAATATCAATAAAGTGTCATTTATTTCTAAATGCTTGTATTTTCAGTTGCAATGAAAATAATGTTTTAAGTCATTAAAAGTCAAACTTACAAACTTCATAGTCATCATGAACATTAACTTTTTTGAGAAACATTTTCAAGTATATCGTTTCTTGGGGAGTGGAAATACAGATTTTCCTGAACTGTTCTAAGAAGGGTAGATAGCACTATTATGGAAACTTAAATATTTTTATTTGTTTGACCAGATCCATATAATAAGACCCATGGTGGCACACTGGTTAGAATGAAATATTGCAGACTAATTTTGCCAACTGCCAGCAGCTCATGGTAGCTGAGCAATAGTTTCCATTGAATAAGAGATCATTAAGTAATTCCTTTCTACTTACTGAACCAATGTCTTAAATGAAGAACTGCTGTTAGGGAAAGAGTAACTGAAAAAGAAGCTATATTTGACCTATTTGTATCAAGTTTATGTAGGATAAAGGAGATAGTGGAATAGTGAGAAATAACACATAAAACTTTTCTCCTAGGTTTTCATGAAACAATTGTCTAGAGATTCTTGGTCCCTCTGTGCCTTAAAGTATATGTGTTACTAGGATGAAAACAAGCTTTCACTGGAAGAGCCAAGAGATTCCACTCACATATTACAATTTATAATTTCTAACGCTTGGTATCAATCAAAAAGATAATTATAGGAATACTGCTTAATATTACTTCTGTCTGTTTATCTTTAGGGCGAATACCAGTTGCAGACAGATCCACTGGCAAAGATGTAAAGCAGGGGTGTCAAATTTGCATCCGGTGGGCCAGATGCATCATGCTCTGGCCACGCCCACACCCAGTTTAGCAAAGGGGGAAGTTGTTACATGTCATGTGACAATGCCGTTTGACACCTGTGATATAAAGGGTAAAACGTGGATTATCAATGTCGGACAGGTAATCAGAAGCACACATAACTTATTTATTATTTATTTATTTATTTATTAATCACATTTATATACCGCCCTATCTCCCGAAGGACTCAGGGCGGTTCAACAGGCAAATAAAAAACATATAAATACAGATTAAAATAACAATTAAAAAACTTATTCTACAAGGCCGAATTATTAAAAACAGTATAAATAATAAAACCCATTTAAAACCAATAAATTTAAAATCTAATCCAGTCCTGCGCAGATGAATAAGTGTGTTTTAAGCTCGCGACAGAAGGTTCGGAGGTCCGGAAGTTGACGAAGTCCTGGGGGTAGTTCGTTCCAGAGGGTGGGAGCCCCCACAGAGAAGGCCCTTCCCCTGGGTGTCGCCAGACGACACTGCCTGGCTGAAGGCACCCTGAGGAGTCCCTCTCTGTGAGAGCGCACGGGTCGGTGAGAGGTATTTGGTAGCAGTAGGCGGTCCCGTAAATAGCCCGGCCCTATGCCATGGAGCGCTTTAAAGGTGGTTACCAAGACCTTGAAGCGCACCCAGAAGGCCACAGGTAGCCAGTGCAGACTGCGCAGGATAGGTGTCATACGGGAGCCATGAGGGCTCCCTCTATCACCTGCGCAGCCGCATTCTGGACTAACTGCAGCCTCCGGATGCCCTTCAAGGGGAGCCCCATGTAGAGAGCATTGCAGTAATCCAGGCGAGACGACACGAGGGCGTGAGTGACCGTGCATAGGGCATCCCGGTCTAGAAAGGGGCGCAACTGGCGCACCAGGCGAACCTGGTAGAAAGCTCTCCTGGAGACGGCCGTCAAATGATCTTCCAGAGACAGCCGTTCATCCAGGAGGACGCCCAAGTTGCGCACCCTCTCCATCGGGGCCAATGACTCGCCTCCAACAGTCAGCCATGGACTCAGCTGACTGTACCGGGATGCCGGCATCCACAGCCACTCTGTCTTGGAGGGATTGAGCTTGAGCCTGTTTCTCCCCATCCAGACCCGTACGGCTTCCAGACACCGGGACAGCACTTCGATAGCTTCGTTGGGGTGGCCGGGTGTGGAAAAGTACAGCTGGGTGTCATCAGCGTACAGCTGGTACCTCACACCGAAGCCACTGATGATCTCACCCAGCGGCTTCATATAGATGTTGAACAGAAGGGGCGAGAGAATCGACCCCTGCGGCACCCCACAAGTGAGGCGCCTCGGAGCCGACCTCTGCCCCCCTGTCAACACCGTCTGCGACCAATCGGAGAGATAGGAGGAGAACCACCGATAAACGGTGCCTCCCACTCCCAATCCCCCCAACCGGCGCAGCAGGATACCATGGTCGATGGTATCGAAAGCCGCTGAGAGGTCTAATAGGACCAGGGCAGAGGAACAACCCCTATCCCTGGCCCTCCAGAGATCATCCACCAACGCGACCAAAGCCATCTCCGTGCTGTAACCGGGCCGGAAACCGGACTGGAACGGGTCTAGATAGACAGTTTCATCAAGGTGTAAGGGAAACTGATATGCCACCATACTCTCTACAACCTTCGCATGAGCGGGTTGGAGACGACGATAATTACCTAAAACAGCCGGGTCCAGGGAAGGCTTCTTGAGGAGGGGCCTCACCACCGCCTCTTTCAAGGCGGCCGGAAAGACACCCTCCACCAAAGAAGCACTCGTAATCGCCTGGAGCCAGCCTCGTGTCACCTCCTGAGTGGCCAGCACCAGCCAGGAGGGCACGGGTCCAGTAAACACGTGGTGGCATTCAACCTACCCAACAACCTGTCCATGTCCTCGGAGCCACAGGGTCAAACTCATCCCAAACAATGTCACCAAGACCACCCTCAGACGCCTCACCTGAGTCACCGCAATTTTGGTCCAAACCGTCCCGGCTGAACGATTTTATCGTATAGATAGCCGTTAAACTCCTCAGCACGTCCTGCAACGGGTCATCCCGCTCCCCTGGTGAAGGAGGAACGAGTCACCCGAAACAGGGCGGCTGGGCGGTTATCTGCCGACGCAATGAGGGAGGAGGCGTAGCAACGCCTCGCTTCCCTCAATGCCACTAGGTAAGCCCTATTATAGGACTTCACTAGTGTCCGATCAGCCTCTGAACGGCTAGACCTCCAGGAACTCTCTAGGCGTCTTCTCCGGCGCTTCATCCCCCTCAGCTCCTCAGAGAACCAAGGAGCCAGTTGGGACCTGCGCCGGGTCAGAGGCCGCAAAGGCACGACACGGTCTAAGGCCCCCGCCGCGGCCCGTTCCCAGGCCGCAACAAGTTCCTCAGCCGTGCCGTGAGCCAGACCCTCAGGAAGTGGCCCAAGCTCCGTCCGGAACCTCTCCTGGTCCATCAGGCGCCTGGGACGGAATCAACGCATTGGTTCCGTCTCCCTGCGGTGTTGAATGGCGGTCAGAAAGTCCAGGCGAAGGAGAGAGTGATCTGACCATGACAAAGGTTCAATGACTATTTCCTTCAAGTCCAGATCTCTCAACCACTGACCAGAGATAAAAATCAAGTCCAGTGTGCCATCCCCAGTGTGAGTAGGGCCATCGACTACTTGAGTCAGGTCCAAGTCCGTCATGGAAGCCGTGAACTCCCGAGCTGCTGTCGATGACGAGCCGGAAGATGGCAAGTTAAAGTCCCCCATGACTAAGAGTCTGGGGGTCTCAACTGCCACCCCAGCAAGCACCTCCAGGAGCTCGGGCAGGGCAGCTGTCACGCAGCAAGGAGCCAGGTACGCGACCAGCAAGCCCATTTGACACCTATGACCCCATCTCACAAAGAGGGATTCACAACCGGCAATCTGAGGTACAGTGGTCTCCCTCGGCTCCAGACTCTCTCTAATCACAACCGCCACCCTCCCACCCCTATCCTGAGCCCTCGGCTGATGGAATGCGCGGAAACCCGGTGGGCACATTTCAACAAGGGGCACGCCCCCTTCTGTGCCCAACCAGGTTTCCATAACGCCTATAAGATCCGCGGCGCCCCCCTGAATAAGATCGTGTATTAGGCCCTTATTGACCACGGACCGTGCGTTGCATAACATAAGCCGAAGGCCCAGGCTCTGAGGGTCTTGACCATCCAGGGAACGGGACAAGTCAGAGGGATCGGGGCGCGCAATCGCCTGTAGACATCGAGCGCGCGCCCCCACAGAACGATACGATCCCCCCCTTCCGCCGTATCTGCCCCTCCCACTTACCGTACAAATAGGACCACCCTCACCAGAAGGAACACATTCCCCCCCATAACCTCCGAACCTAATAAATAACCGCCGCGAGCACACGCAGGAACTGGCTCCCCACCCGACGGGCTACCCCCAACACCTGCCCTAACCCTCCCACCCCTTAAAAATGCCCTATCTAAAAAACCCCAAAGGCTCTTTTTCTTCGCATGCCACCTCTGTGGATCCCAAGACCCGTCATTGAGGCCGGCCCTTGATAAAGAAGCGGGCCATTCCTGCGAGGCGGGGGCACCTCGCAGGTGCAAGAGTTCCTGTCCTGAATATCGCATAGATATCGTATAAATATCGCGTGATTAGAAGAAAGAATTCGACGAGGGATTGAACTATTCCAGGACGGCAGGATATTAAACAATGGTTTCTCCAATGGATACCCATTTTCTGATGACTCTTCAAATGGTGGCTGGTACATGATGACAAATGATATAAAAATGGAGAAAGATGGAAGTGACTCAGTCCTAAAATCCATTGAAAATGAAGTAGGTAGTTCTTCTGACATCGCCCTCGGTATCTCTTTTTCAGTCATTTCTGGATAAGTCCCCCGGCAGATCGCAAGCCGGTCTCTAAGCCTCTTCCACCACAGTTCCAAAGGAACAATCATGGCCAAAGAATCCCAAAAGGCGATGTAAAGTGCTGATGACAATGCACATTAAAATAGTGGAATGAAGCAGGCCCATATAGGCCAGGACGCCTCCAATGCCCACCACACCACTCCCCTCCACCAGGATGGTCCAAGACTAAAGATCTCTCCAGGCCAGCCCCTCGCTCCAAGAACTCCAGATCTTGTCCAAAGGCCTGACCGCTCCACAGGTCCAGGTCTTTTCCAAGAACCAGGCCAGGTACCTCCGAAGAGGGCCGACATGTTGTAAAATGCCGCAGGTCCCAAGCGCGGCAAGGAGCGGAATAAAGGGCGGCCTAGAGGCGAGTCTCATACAGGGAGGGCAGTTGGGGGGCCGGAAACAACCCTCCATCCCCCTCACACCTAAAACAAGTCCGGGGGGCGGTCGAGACACCGTAATTAATCCGATGCAGGAAAAGTTATTCCGGTGCGAAAAAGCAGAACAGCCGCGGCCTCGTCTATCAGCAACGAACGAACGACGAGCCGCGGCTTCACCTCACGCCCGGAGTAATGGCCGCCGTCCGCCGCTCGCCCTCGCCCTCCCGGCCTCATTCTCGGCAGCCGTGATTCCGAGAAGGCCCGCAGACCTCTCCCACAGCTGCCGAGAGGATGGTAAAGCGGGCCGGGGGGTGCAAGCAGCTCGGCTAGCCACCTGGACGCTGCCATCCAACAAAGAACATCCCGTCGGCGGCTCCGATCTTCTAGCAAGCCGCCATCTTGCGCATGCGCAGAGCCTATCTTAACTTAATATTACAACGTATTTTATAGACAAATATAGAGTTAGAAAATCCACTGAGGCTTTCTCTTTCTCTCTCTTTCTGAGTGACTTAAATTGGGAATCCCTTTGGACTTGCAGTAACTCATGATAACAAGCAATGAGACCTAAGTCGCATTCTTCGGTGTCAGATGATTAATTACTGGAGTTTTATAAGCAATTTTTTTTCACCAGCTAAAATATAACAAAATTACATGGCAAAAGATATTAAAAATACCTATCTAGTAGGAATTAAAGCTGTCACTTTCAAGACTTCTTTATATGTGGCAACTTTATTGTAATGAGAATAGAATAGAATAGAATAGAATAGAATAGAATAGAATAGAATAGAATAGAATAGAATAGAATAGAATAGAATAACAGAACAGAACAGAACAGAATAGAAATAACAGAGTTGGAAGGGACCTTGGAGGTGATTTAGTCCAACTCCCTGGTTAGGGAGGAAACCTTACACCACTTCAGACAAATGGTTATCCAATCTCTTCTTAAAAACTTCCAGTGTTGGATTCACAGCATTCACAACCTCTGGAGGCAAGTTGTTCCACTGATTAATTGTTCTCTCAGGAAATTTCTCCTTAGTTCTAAATTGCTTCTCCCCTTGATTAGTTTCCATCCATTGCTTCACAGCAGAATTTCCTGGACTATCTATGGGATCAATGAAGCATTGTAAAATAACTTTTACCTGAACAGTTTTAAAAAGCACTTTCCAGACTTAGCATAGATGCATTAATAAACCCAGTGACAAAAGGCTTATCACAAGGATGGTTCTTCTATAGCAGAATGGTCAAGATGATCACACAAAGGCCACGAGAACATTCTCTGAACATTGCTGAAAAACAATTCTCTCTTCTGAAGGACCGAAGGAAGGAAGGAAGGCGAAAACTTGGTGACCTTATACAATGAAAATGCAATTGTTCTTCGCTCCTTGAGGATGAAATTAAACAGTGTGAATTAGGCAGGAAATATAATTATTTTCTTAAGAGGAATGAAAATTTTTCTAAAAGCAGCATGCAGAATTGGATAGCAATAATTCACATACATTTGCAATTAAATTATTGCTACTTGCAAATTTCTATGGCCCCACCCTCTAGCCGTTTGGAAACCTATCAAGACTTGGTTTTTTGTATCTAGGTGCTAAAGTAGAGTATGGATGTTTGGAGTTGGTTGTGGGATATCCCAAGGGGATGATTGAGACATGGGATTTAGTTTTGGTTTTAGGATTTTATGGTTTTTACATTTCTTGGTTGTATTGTGGTTGTGAACCACCAGGACTTGTGTTTTTAGATGAGTGGTCATAAAAATCTTATAAATAAACAAATAAATCAACCTTAGTATTTCCTCAGATACTTGGAAATTCAAATTTTAATTCAAGTTATTCATGAAGTGTACATACAAACATATAATACACACATAAACACATGTATATATGTATGTCAGTCTGTCGATTTGTTTGTTAGGCTGTCTCAAATTTGGAAACCACCCATCTCACTCACTGAGTAACTTTGGACAGTGTACAGTAAAACATAAAAACCTAAAAATCATATATAAATATTATATTCCCATAGGAGGCAATTAAAAGAGGAATAATTAAAAATTGAAAGTTATAAAGGCAAAAGAAGGATTTATTGTCTAAATCAGAATGCTAATTGATTTGTTGAACATTGTGTATGCATCACAAATCCTCCCTTGGTTTTCTCCCCCTTAGCTGAAGGTAATGAGCGGTGAAGTTGGAAAACTTTTTAAAAAACTATTATTTTATTTAATTGCGAAGTAAAGTAAAGCATGCTCTGAATTCTCCAAAAAGTCAAAATGTCAGCACTTTTATTAATGTGCAAAATGAATGAATTTAAACAGAATGAATTAATCTGATTGGAAAAGCCATAACCAATTTATGTACTGTTTTAATGAAAAGTTTAAAGCCATATCCATTCTTTTTCCATATAAAGCAACGATCTTGAAGAGAATTAATTTATCCTATTTTACTTTAAAGATAATAAGCAATATTTTGTACTTTGCCTGAAAACACACTGTCTGCCAGTGTAAAGTCCCTTCAGGAAAGGTGCAAATTGTCTCACTGAGTTCTTCCAGAAATTGCTGTGGTTGAATTCTATACTGACTGGCTTTTCAAGAATAGATACGAAAGCAGATACAACTAAAAGGCACATAGTCATCCCTGAACGCTGTTGGCACATATTTTAATTTCTTGCAGAAATGGATCAGCTAGCATATCAGAGATCTGGGTTCAAAAGTATCACCAAACCACGTAACTACTTTGAGGGAATCTGATCTAATTCAGAACAATGTCATCTACCACTTCCCTGGAATTGTAAGCCTCCACGTCAACTCTCCCCACGCACCTAACTCTTCCCCACTCCAAACTTTGCTTTGAGACATAATGGACATAACCCATGGACTTCCTGTACTGGATTGCTGAATAATATTTTATAACATCCATATACTTGGCTAACCCGATTTTCATTTTTGTTTATCAGAATTTCAGGATTACTACAGACTCTCCTTTTCAGACAGATTAAGTTTAAAGCAGAAATAAGAAGAAGTCAGGATAGGAACTTAATGAAGCTCTGCATTCAATCTTAAAAGGTTTATGCATAGCAATACTTCAGAATCCCAATTAGAACACAGATGCCTCTGTCTTGTACATAACTTCTGAAGAAGATTTCATATATAGAATTCAATGTACTCTCTTAAATCTCCATCTGATCATATTAGCATTTCACTACTATGTCCAATATGCCAAGCCCCATGCACTGGGCAGTGGGGAAAGGTGCAGAGCAAAATTATCTCAGTCTTCTGTCATGCATGAATTCTAAACAATTTCAGGCTATTAGAAAGAGAGATGTTTTGCGCCTGTAATTCCATGTTTCGGTTTGCAACCGTGCGAACAGCTTCAATTATAATTTCCCGAGATTTCAAAGTAAACACTTAAAACAGAAAAAGAACTATTCTGAGAGAATGGATATTAGATTTCTCTGAGCTTTTAAGACTTTTGGATATGCAGAAGACATAATTTAGCATAGTACAAAAAAATTGAAACAGGAATAAATAAATGAGCCCTATAGAGAAAGCTTGTATATCTTTAAGCATAGAAAGCACTATTCAAATGCATCCTCTTTCAAGCCATTTAGCAGCTTCCTAATGCTGACAAAGGGGAAGTCAGAAGGAAAATATAATGCTAATGTAATTTCAGTGTACTAAATATCATATATTTAGAGCAAAATTACTTATGACAGAGTATGAATATTTCATATATTAACATCTTGTTAGCAAGGAAGATGCTCCGAGAAGACGGCTAAAAACAAATCCCGAGACTAAGAAAAAGTTTTAATTTTAATCTTTCCTTGAGCAGCCTAGAAGCATAGTAACTTCTCAATATTCAGAGTAACTTCTCAATTTTTTTTTTACAGTTTTGGCAAAGCTAACATCCAATGGAAAAAAAAAACCAAATAATTCAGTGTAATTTTATAATATAAAATATTCAAGCATATTTTTAATTAACACTGGGACTGAAAAAGAGGGGGGGATTTCTTTGTTTAACAAGCTATAAAGCAAGCCAAGACTTATATTACTGATATTGGCATCCTTGTGTTTCTTCGTTAAAGCATTTTAAAAATCTAACTTAGACTACGTAGTTAATAAATACAGTACAATGCCTAGTGATTAAGCATCTTAAAGCTAAGCAAGTAATCAGACACACATTGATCCAAGGAATTAGGGGATGCTGTCTGAAATGCAAGTAAGTATCATACATATGTTACCTGATATTGTGGACATTGTGTTATTGGAAGAATTCTAAAAAGAAGAGGAATATATTTCCCACCAAAAGTTTAAACTTTGTTTATTTATTTATTTATTTTGTCACAACAGTATATATAAGCATAAGCATGAAATAACTATATATATATAAGCATAAGTATGTAATATATATAAGCATATATATAAGCATAAGTATGTAATAACTATATTAATTGGATATAATGAAAGGAAACAATAGGACAGGAACAGTAGGCACACTTGTGCTCTTATGCACGCCCCTTACAGACCACTTAGGAATGGGCTGAGGTCAATAGTAGACAGTTTTTAGGCTACGGCCTACGTGGAGGAACACAAAGCCCTCCTGGAATCAGATGACCCAGGAATTGAAGAAGGGGAGGTTATAGACCATGGGGCGGTGGCGGCTGCCGCTGTTGCGGCCCTGGAGTTGGGTTAGGCTGAACCCAGAGTTCTGAGATCCAAAACTAGGAAGTGATAAAGATATTTGGTATTGTGTTGGTTTTCCTTATTCTCTTTTGTATGATATTCTGTTTATTCTTGACCCTTCTTTATTGCGTATGTAAGATTTGTAAACTTAGCTACTTCGTGTCACCTGCTTGCCATATGGCTGTTGTATGTGTTAAAAAATTTGAGTAAAATTCTTATCTAGGATAAGAAAAATGAAAATTTGCCATACCTGATATGTATTTGTATATACCTTTTTTGACCAATAAAAACTTTTTGAACAAAAAAAAAAAAAAAATAGTAGACAGTTTTTGGTTGAAGCTTTGGGGATTTTGGGAAGAGACCACAGAGTCAGGTAGTGTGTTCCAAGCATTAACAACTCTGTTACTGAAGTCATATTTTCTGCAATCAAGATTGGAGCGGTTAACATTAAGTTTAAATCTATTGTTTGCTCATGTATTTTTGCATTTGAAGCTGAAGTAGTCTTCAACAGGAAGGACATTGTAATAGATGATTCTATGAGTTAAACTCAGGTCATGTCGAAGGCGGTGGAGTTCTAAGTTTTCTAAACCCAGGATTTCAAGTCTGGTGGCATAAGGTATTTTGTTGTATTCAGAGGAGTGGAGAACTCTTCTTGTAAAATATTTCTGGACACGTTCAATTGCACTGATGTCTGAAATGTGGTAAGGGTTCCAGACAGGTGAGCTGTATTCAAGAATTGGTCTAGCAAATGTTTTATATGCTCTGGTTAGTAGTGTAGTGTTTCTAGTGTTCTAGAAGAATCTAGTATAAGAAAAAGTATAGGTACAATAGCATGCCAGTTTTTCAAGTTAGTTACATGATTAAAGAACTAATCAAATTGTACCTTGTTTATACTTTTAAAACACAGTTCTCTCACACAAGCTTTGCTATGTTGTCTTATCATGACAAAGATATTCCTAGGAGGGATGAGAAAAGAATATTGGAAACATATGTCCAAAGTATATACCCAAGGTGTGAAGGTCAATCCAAGCATCCCAACTACAGCAAGCAGGTACTTATATTGAGAATCAGAGAATCACTTTAGTGACAATGACAAAAGAATCATTTCACACTATGTGGAGAAGGCAATAGATAACTACTCCTATGTTTTTACACTTAATAGGAAATGTAAAATGTCAGATAATGCCTCCCTAAGTCAGATGTCTTTCAATATACTACGGAGCAAGAGCTGAGGATCCTCAGAGTACTAATGGAGGCTACATTAAAGCAGTCAGGATGTCTAGTTGCTGATGTTGCCATAAGGAACACAAAAATATAAGCTGCAGAAATTACATTGAGAACATGGAACATAAGTGTCAGAGTTCCAGAAAACCCCAACTCCAATTAAAACCTCTGAGGCAAGCATTTTCTCAAAGTTTATTAGAGTAGGTATACTGGCACATCTGGGAAAACCCAAATCTGAGAGTTCTGGGTTTTCCCTCAGTAAATCAAAATCCCCAAATCCTTTAAGAAAAAAAACTTCATTAAAAAATTCCCAAATCCATCCCCTGCACCCATTCAGTCCATCACATTGTCCAATCACCATCTATCCCATCTCGAGATATCACTCCAACTACTCCTTCTCCAGATGCAGGGCTGTTATGACCTTGACCAAAAAGAAGAATGCTGTTTTGTCTACCTACATTCCCTCTACTAAATCCCCCCTTCTATTTTCCCACACACAAGAAGGTGGCAGCATGGAAGCTTCCATTGCTAATATGGCTTCCAAAGCTGACAATAAGAGCATTAACCTAAGAAAGCTGAACATAGTGCAAGGTTAAAGGAAACCATTAAAAATTGCCATTTTAGACATCAGTGAGTTCACATGGACTGGGATTGGACACTTTCTGTCAGAAGATGACACTGTTTATTACTCAGTATATTAAAAACAAAGAAGGAATGGCGCTTTTAGATCTCAAAGAAGATCAAAGAGTGAAGTAATATACTGAACAGCACAGTACAATAAGGTAGAGATATCAATATGTAAGATTCCTTAGAAGATGTTCCCTACTTCTAAGAACCTTGAGTCCTAATAAATGAAGTTAGATCAGTACTGCTATCATTACCAAAGCAGAAGGAACTGATGGTATATCAATTAAAATATGGCAAGCAACAGAAGAAAAATTAGTAAAACTTCTAACAAAGCTATACCACAAATCTAGAGAACACCACAGTGGTCAAGAGATTGAAAGTGGTGGGAAGAAGTAGAAGGAGGGAGAGAGGGAGGGAGGGAAGGGAGAAGGAGAAGGAGAAGGAGAAGGAGAAGGAGAAGGAGAAGGAGAAGGAGAAGGAGAAGGAGAAGGAGAAGGAGAAGGAGAAGGAGAAGGAGAAGAAAGCAGCACACTTAACAGAGCATGCATAATATTGAACAATAGCCTTAATTTCATATGCAGGCAAAATAATGTTTAGGATCATACAATGCAAATTAGATGGAAAATTAAACGACAGGTGTTCAATTTGATTTGAGATAAGGCTGGGAGACACAAAATATAATTGCTGTTGCGTGTTGGATAATTTCAACTCAATGAATACCAAAAAAAAAAGTCACCATACCTTTTGTTAAGCATAGAAAAACCTTTGGTTGTGTTGATCACATTGATCAATTGCAGAATGGGAATCCCTACCAGTTTTTCAAGTTTCACTTTTAATGCAGTCTTGTACATGTCACATCAATGAAGGTGTGTGTTATAAAACTATCCAAGGATTTTTAGAAGATAAATTTAAAGTTTACCCCGGGGTATAAAATAGACATTGAGAATCAGCGCCTAAACATTTATTGATGATACAAATACTTTGAAGGCAAATTGTTTTTGACCTTTGCTATTTCATTGTTCCATTTAATGTCTGTAATATCAAATAAGTGTCACATTGTATTTACTTTCCCCTTTGCATTTGATTATCTAGAAAGATGAACACTGTACTAAATTATTAGTATTTATAAGATTGCATTAAATGACTGAATCTGACTATGCAGTGATTACAGCTGGAACTAAACTAGGAAAACTACCTCCTAATAGGAGTTGCAGACTGTTTTCTACAATAGTCCAAAGTCTTTATTTAGAACAATATAAGCACGGCAATCTATACTGTATGTGATCTCCAAACTCATGGAGTTGAGCTTCAAGTTCATTTAACTGCTACAGTACTCCCAATGTACGTATTACAATATATCTTTTTTCAGGGGATCCATATTTTGGAAATGCATTCCACTATCAAATATAATCTGTATTTCACCATAATTGCTGAAAATCAGCTGTAGGGTCCTTCACTGAAGACAGAAAAACAAGACTGGTGATGTAGAACTAAAATAAATATAGTAACAACATTTCTAAAAGGGGAGGGGAGAGTGATCCTACCCATTTATGCAACATGCTGTCTTCACTTTGTAGCTTCAATCCACTGATTGTAGCTCTTGTCTGCCTAAAAATACGCTTTAAGATGGCCAACCAGCCAACAAAAAGTGGCTGCAGCCGGAAAGCAATGTATTAAGCATAATTTTCACTGGATATCTTAAAAAAGAGTATATGTTAACCGTCCTAAAAACAGAAATGTCGCTTGATTTAAAAAAGCATGAAAAATATGTTAACATACTTTCAGATCAAAAAACAGTGCCTAACCAGTATAAAGATAGCCCTGGGGTTACAACCATGTGTTCAGTGATTGTTCAAAGTTAAGACAGCAATGAATGAAGGAGACTAATAACAGGTCCTCAAGAATTTTGGCAGTCATAGAACCCATCCAGTCACGTGATTGAAAGCTGGGCATTCAGCACCCGGCTTGTAAAAATGACATTACAGTGACCCACAGTCACATGATTTTCCAACATTTCCTGCCAACTTGCTACAAGCAAAGTCAATGGAGAAGTCAGCAGGAAATCAGAAGTCGTGATCATGTGAGATTCTTACTGTCATGGCAGGTTCAGATTCAAAGTCAGAGGAGGGGAGTGATGATGAGCAGCCAGCTCCAGAAGTGCCAGCAGATGATGAGCAGCCAACAATAGTGCCACCAAATGGATTACTATTTTAGCAGACATAGGAGGTGGGGCCAACCAGCAAACATTGCTCTCTGAAGATGAGGATATGGAATTACTGCCACTCTCAATGCCAGTGCTTAGAGGGCTGCAAGGAAAATAGAGCAAAGGTGCTCTGAGAGATTGCTTGCATAGAAGGAGCCCATTAAATGAGCTACACCATGGCCACTTTTATCAAAATGGAGCAGCAAGCCAAGCTTTCCATTGAGGACAACTGTCCATTAACTCCCACTCTGTGTGCCTTTTTTTGTGAGCTTCTCAACCTTGACTTTGAACATGGACCGGCTGGTGAATCTGCTACAAACTACAACCCTCTTACTCTGCCTGATAATTCTCCTGGATTCCTGCCAATTCTTCTGCTTCCCACTTTGAACTGGGATTCTTGCAAGCCCAGCTTGCTGAATTCTGAGAAGATGATATCTCTGTTCTGCAACTGTGTGGGTTTGCAAGCTGGGTCATAGTTACCCAGTAATTACTAGAAACCTTTGTATACTGTGGATTATGACCTATGAATATGTTATTTTGTATATAAAAATTTGGTTTGATCAACTGTCTTTAACCTTTTTCTTGGAATCTATCTATCTATCTATCTATCTATCTATCTATCTATCTATCTATCTATCTATCTATCTTTTTCTTATTAAAGTTTCTTCTCAAAAGCACCATGGTTATGTTAAAAAAAATAAGCTTGTAACAGGAGGGACTGATCATTTTATGCTTTAGAGTGATGTAAAGCCTCAGAGGGACCAAGCCTCAGTGAAAACTAGCAAATCCAGACATCCATAAATCTATCCACTAAGGAGAAATGCTGATAGCTCTCAAGTAATCACCATACTCAATAACTTCTAGCACCTTGTCTGATCTCTTGTTTACACTTTGTTTTGGTAAAATATGAAATAGCAATCTCTACTATTTATTGCTTGTTTCACAGCTTGGAATAAATAACAGCATTCTCTGGTATTTTTGTAGACCATCTTGGCATACCAAATGATACAGAAGTAGTAGAATAGGTCAGCTGAATTTGATGGACTAAGGGTGTTTTGTCATGGAAGATCTGATCCCATAATGCCTCAAAACTGGGGGGGGGAAAGAATTCATGTCTATTCCAGCTATAAACAAACCAAATGGTGAAGTAGTTGACATTAGAAAATGGATACAGATTAAAGAGTTTCCCAGACAGTGATTAAGTTCATTTAATATTTTAGAAATACAAAGAATTTGGAAGCCATGTCTACTACTATCATTGATACAACACACTCCTAAGATCAGGAGTGTTAGCTATAAAATCTTACCAGTAGAGATGTTGCTATCAATGGCATATTAATTTTGTAACTTTCCAAAGCAATTCTCTTTGACATACTATAAAAGGAATAAAACTTCTTGTCCCTTTGTCCTCTTTTATCTTTTCTGAATATCTGAAGACAATTTTTATACTTTTCTTGGTGAACTTGATGTATTAAAAGAAATCAAAACGGAGTTCCCACTTTAGGATTTAAGAAATCAAACTGGTATCAAAGAGGAAAAAAATGTCCTTTATCTTCCCGAGCTCAGGAAATAAGGAAAAGGGAGGAAGATCTTTTGTATCAACAATGAATGGATAAATACATGTATGCATAAGTGTGTACTGTACATGTGTATGGAAATGTTTGTATATTACACACTTTCAATCATTTTTTTCAACTGTTGACCTTTAAACAATGTCAGTAATTCATGTTATTAGAGCAGATGGAAAGCATTTTGAGAATTCAAAGGGGCTGGGAATATAGCACAAGTTCATTTGAGCTTTGGTAGTGTCTTGCCTCTTTTTCACTAATTGGAAAATCTATCTAGGATTTTAGCTAATGGGGACCAGAAAATACACACACACAAACAATTTATATTGGAGGTCAGGATTTGGTTGAGCTAATTTTTTTCCCATGTGGAATGAAGAAACTATAGAGAATGGATATTTGTTCACTTAGCTGACTAAAGGGCTGGCCAGACATACCTAATACAAATTTAATTCTGCTACATTCTCCTTTTAAAATTCAACACTCAGCAATGCAAATGTCTCCAGACTGAGAGGCTATCTGAAACAGCTGAGGTTGAAAAGACATCTTTGAGTCTTTTTAAATAAACATAATTTTATTCATAGCGAAGCCAGAATACAATTAAACTCAGAGTACAGTTTGATACACCAGAGGCTCCAATTTAGGGAGCGGGGAGCCAATCAGGTAGCCATAAATGCTGATTAAAATTGTTTGACTGTAAATAAATTATTCAATTTATAAAATTGATTCCTTTATCTATATACAATATAGCTTTCATTCTCCCTCCTACACACACCACACAGAAAAAACACATAATGATATATATACAAAAACATAACACACTCTTTCTGCTTTCAGGAAAAACACCAAAAAAGAAGAGAAGGAAAATAAAACAAAAGAAAGATAGATTTTTTTTGTGGGGGGGGGATTGCATCGTATTGTACTGCCAAAAAAAGATAACATGTGGAACAAAACTGATGGAAATAAGCCAAGAAGAATTAAGCATCGGAAGAAAAGAAAGAGAAGACCATTTAGATGTGATTAAAAAGCATCACAATTCAGCAAGCAAGGGATCCCTCTAAGGGCCTGCCCCATCTTCTAAGACAATTATGCTTCTCAGCAACCACTTTCTCTGTAATATGCATGCAATGATTATTGTTCAATAACTGTTCTTAGAGAACATAAGGCCTCTCTCCCAATTCAAAAGGAAGTATTCATAAAAATTTTATTGTATAGTTTAAGATTGTCCAATGATACTGCCAGCACAGGAAGAGTTAAGGTGAAAATATTAATGTTTTAAATAAACATTCCCATCTGGTCACCAGGACCAATTTCCTACAGGTGGCCTGAAAATGCTAAATTTCTGGGCTCTGATGAGTAATCAAATAGCCTAGAAATCTACAGAGGCAATTACGCTTTGGGAAAAATGTGAAGAGATAATGAAATTCTATGAAAGAAAAAAAAAGTATTCATAAATGTACCTACATAGTTACACTAGAGCCATGATGGCGAACATCTGGCACACATGCCACAGGTGGCATGCGGAGCCATATCTGTGGGCAAACGAGGATTGCCCTAGCTCAGTTCCAGCACACATGCGCACAACACCCAGCTGATTTTCGGGCCTTCCGGACCACCAGAAGTCATGAAACAGGCTGTTTCTGGCTTCTGGAGAGCCTCCGGAGGGGCTGGGGAAGGCCTTTTTGCCCTCTCCAGGCTCCTAGAAAACCTCTGGAAACTGAGGAGGCCAAAAAACGGGCCTCCTGTGTCAAAAGCAGGGGGAGCGCGGGGGGGGGCTTCCATGCGTGCATGCACGGGGGGGCGGGGCACATTGAATTATGGGTGTGGGCATGAGCAAAAATGACCCCCCTATACTCCCCCCGCTTTTGGCACACGATGGCAAAAAGGTTAGCCATCACTGCACTAGAGCTTATGGCAACACGTGGACTTAATAATAAAGACATGTCAAGGGGCCGTGGTAGCTCAGGCTGGTAAGAAGCCTGTTATTAGAACACAGCAGCCTGCAATTACTGCAGGTTCAAGCCCGGCCCAAGGTTGACTCAGCCTTCCATCCTTTATATCAGCTAAATCCGCGGCTGACCATCGGTGGCGAGTCATTGGCCCCGATGGAGAGGGTCCGCAACTTAGGCGTCCTCCTGGATGAACGGCTGTCTCTAGAAGATCATTTGACGGCCGTCTCCAGGAGAGCGTTCTACCAGGTTCGCCTGGTACGCCAGTTGCGCCCCTTTCTGGACCGGGATGCCCTATGCACGGTCACTCACGCACTCGTGACGTCTCGCCTGGATTACTGCAATGCTCTCTACATGGGGCTCCCCTTGAAGGGCATCCGGAGGCTACAGTTAGTCCAGAATGCAGCTGCGCGGGTGATAGATGGAGCCCCTGTGGCTCCCGTGATAACACCTATCCTGCGCAGACTGCACTGGCTTCCTGTGGCCTTCCGGTGCGCTTCAAGGTTTTGGTGACCACCTTTAAAGCGCCCATGGCATAGGGCCGGGTTATTTACGGGACCGCCTACTGCTACCGAATACCTCTCACCGACCTGTGCGCCTCACAGAGAGGGACTCCTCAGGGTGCCATCAGCGAGGCAATGTCGTCTGGCGACGCCCAGGGGAAGGGCCTTCTCTGTGGGGGCTCCCACCCTCTGGAACGAACTACCCCCCGGACTTTGTCAGCTTGCGGACCTTCGGACCTTCCGCCGCGGGCTTAAAACACACTTATTTAATTGCGCAGGACTGAGCTAGATTTTAAATTTATGGGTTTTAAATTGGGTTTTATTTCTATATTTTTAATTTTTGGGGCTTTTAGAATAAGTTTTTTAATTGTTTTTATATTGTATTTATGTGTTTATGTGTTTTTTAAGTGCCTGTAAACCGCCCTGAGTCCTTCGGGAGATAGGGCGGTATATAAATACGATCAAATAAATAAATAAATAAATAAATATAAGGTAGGTAAAATGAGGACCCAGATTGTTGGGGCGACAATAAGTTGACTCTGTAAATATACAAATAGAATGAGACTATTGCCTTATACACTGTAAGCTGTCCTGAGTCTTCGGAGAAGGGCGGGATATAAATGTAAATTAAAAAAAAAAGTATTATCAGGGTGGATAAAAATCGATTTTTTTAAAAAAAATAAAAATAAAAAAACATCAGTTTTTTAAAATTTAAATTGGATATGTTTGATTTTTATCAAATTTATTTTAATAAAATGCTTTTGGAGTAAAAATCTATCTGAAGATCATTTTCTATTTAAGTTACATTAATAATTTAGTTTATTCAGCATGAAATGGAGCTTAGGTATGTAGCATGAGGCTGTATATTCTGCAATATTTACATTTTTGGTAAACTCATTCAATGAAACAAAGCTTTGCAAGCTAAATAGGAAACCTTCATTTTATTTGCAAATAATATTATTAAGGATTCTACCTACCAGCAAGAATGAGTCCTTACATTTAAAGAGCACTTGTCATTTCAGATCCATCATGGCAGCCCTTGTTAGCGGGCATCCACTCACCTGCTTCCTGCCATGTCCCTCACCTTGTTATGTCACTGCTGCATCACCAGCTGTCCCATTAAAGTGAATGGGACTGTTGGTGAGTCAACAGCGGGTCAGAGAAAGAGCTACTGCGGGACAGAGATGACAGTTGCTCTTTAAAAATAATGATTTAAATCACCAACAGCCTTTTTACTAGTGATTTAAATCGTGATTTAAATCAAATCCACCCCGAGTATTATCCAGTTTTCAGTGTCCTTTCTCTTCCTTTTGATTAAATTATAATCTCCTTACTTGAAAGCTCAAGCAGTAGTACAATGTGTTGTTATTAAACAATATGTGATGATTCTTATTCATACATCTCAAGTATATTTGTATATTGTATGCATTTCTTGCTACTTTATACTTCTAGTATTCTCATGCATATATTTCAACTATAACATGTGTATGCCTGTCAGAAAACAGTATTAACAAAACAATATTTTACTACTCAAGTTCTATGCTATCAGGTTCTTTCTCTCTCTCAAGATTTGATACTAAAATATTAGCACAAGTTTTTTCTGCATCAGAAGGAGAACAACACGTAGGCTACATTAGAAATCATTTCCTAGATAATAGTTTAGCTTAGCATTTAGTATCTGAAATGCTTTGCTATGTAATATTCTAAAGATCTGAGCTAAATGTACATATGTTCCTCATTGTTATAGAAATATGACAATCAGAAAAGTGCTAGAACAAAAGATAACTGATGGAACAATTTAACGGATACCAAGATTCATTTGCTTGCTGTATACATTTTAAATGTATATATGCAAGCATGCACACAAACATCCATGCATCACAGAATTAAAGAAATGTAATGTAATGTAATGTAATGTAATGTAACAGAACAGAACAGAACAGAACAGAACAGAACAGAATAGAATTTTTTAATGGCCAAGTGTGATTGGACACACAAGGGATTTGTCTTGGTGCATAAGCTCTCAGTGTACATAAAAGAAAAGATACCTTCATCAAGGTACAACACTTACAACACTTAATAATAGTCATAGGGTACAAATTTAACACTTAATGATACAACACTTAATGATAGACATAGGGTACTATGATATATATACCATGCTATATTTCAAAATCTCTCTCACATATCTTCTCAAACATGTACTGATACATAGATACTATGAGTCCTTAAAATGATAAATTAATTTGTGCAGATCCCATATGAACAATCATTTCACTGGTATCAGTTTGCTATTAAAAAAAACACCCCACTTGTAATAGCTAAATGTTGACCTGTGTAACACAAATGTTCCCAGACTTTGTGGCTCTGCAATCGCCCACTGGTGAAGCAAAGTAAGCAGCACAAATTAAAACAACTTTAAATCATGTTCCTTTTCTTCCTTCTCTGTTTCCCTCGGAACTTGCTTGTGACCTCCTGCGAACCTGTTTCAATAAATTCAGGACTGAATTAACCCAGTTGAATGAGAAATTAACATACATTGACTTTTCCCCTAACATTTAGTTTTCCTAAGAGGATAGTTACAATTGACAAAGATGTATTTTGCTAAGTTGTGTTAAATGAACAAAATGTTGTACGGTTCAAAGGGCCTCAGGCACATATCGCTGTTTCTTCTTCTTAGCTTTTAAAATCTTGGTCCTCATATACAATTAGGAACCTCCTATATTATACAAACAATGTGTGTTTCTTAAGGGGTATCCTGTTTCCTACAAAATAATACTGTGATTTTTGCCAGCAAAAGGAGCCCACTTGCCTTAGAGCCTTGTTCTAGTACAAGAAAAAAACAATTCTTATTTGTTGTACAGAGACCATGATACAATCAGCAGAGACACAGCTCAGCCTACTGTATCTACTACTTTGTAAAGGGACTGTGTATGCTGAAATGCTAGCATGAGAAATAGTACAGGAATGCAAAATAGGGGTATTAGAATGGCATATGGCATAATGCAGTGTAGTAAAAATATAATACACTTTATACAATACATATTTAATTTTGCTTAATGGAACTTCTCACCTTTTTGAAAGCCAAGGAGAAAAAGAAAGGAAAAACTAGGAGATAAAAACATCATGATTCTATGTCAAAATAGTGATTGTGTGGTACTGAATAAGACCTCTGTGATTATACACATATGTGGTATTGACATACATATGAATTCAGAAGCAACATTTTTACTATAGCTACTCAGTGCAAATCATAAATTAATAAAAACACAGTTCATCCCAAACTCTTCAAGGAATTTATATTCCACAACTCCTTTTACTTTTTTATTACAACATCCCCTTCCATTTCTCTCCTACGCTTTCACCAGAATCAATCCTAATTGGTTGAAATAGTCTTTAGCTAGGTATTTGTGTAGCTTCTAATGAATATGAGGTCCTTCATTAACAGTTATGGTACTCCTAAAAGAATATGTTATTATCATCCAGCGTAAGATCTTGGTTGTTTTTCTTCTAATTAGTAACATTATTTATTTGACTGTTAATGAATATTTCTTCAAATTAAGGATTTAATTATTTTCAACAGCGTAAGTCACTGTCACAACATGCAGATTTTTGCAATTATATTCCTGCACATATTTTAAAATAGTGTTTATTATTTCATCTCTGAGTATTTCAAATCATGTAAGTATTGCAGATTATCTTTTCCTTGGATGGCTAACTTATTAAGATACTTCAGTTTTAGTTCTAAAATTGTGATCTGACACCTTAGAAGAAATGAAAATAAAATTCAAAAGCACAGATGAAAACTATTCTAAGTGCCCACAGCAGATGAATGAACAGCTGTGTGACTTTGTATTTCAAATACATTTCTCAAAATATAAAGTCAGAAATATTTGCTTTATGGCATCACAATATCAAAGTCAAGAAGTTACAAATGTTTGTGAAGAATTAACATGATTAATTAATAGGGTTTTAAATATACTTGTTTCCGTAACTTCATATTATTTCTGAATCAAGCTTTATATTCTTTGTATTTGCTCAGAATACTCCTCCACATTTATCAAATATACACTCCATAATATCGATTTTGTGCAAAGAAATCACTTTATGTTATGCCTCTTAGTATAATGAGTATCTGAGTATCAGCTCAGAAATTAGTATTATGTTTTGATTAATGTTAAAAACATAAAATAAAATAAAACATCTCCAGGAATGCAACAAAAGACTAAGATGTTTACAGAAGTGAACTTTCAGAAAATAAAACTTAATCTTGTAACTGCTAAGTACTGAAAGCTTCCCAGAAAGAGAAGGGGAAATGGAGGAAGAAGTCATTTGCATGTTATCCTCTCTGACTGCGTTTCTGAAGCAGGGAGTGGAAGAGGGAGATTCACAGGGTGTACTTAAAAGAAAAAAAAATGCTTCTACTGTAGCTGCACATATTTATTCTCAAAATGTAAGTTCCTCCAATTCAATAGAGCTTTATCCTAGTTAATATTGGACTGTAGCAAACAAAATAACTTTTCACAATTCTTTACAGGTTCTGGATACTAGGACAGAAGGTGATCTGTTTACAAAAAAAGACATTCTGGAACAAGAGAAACATTGGACTTACCTGAACGTTCTTTCTATGTGCGCTGCAGGAGAGTCCAAGATATGGGTATTCAAAGCATCTAATGGGCAAGAGACTGAGTTGCAAAATCTTTGGCCCCACCTCTTCCTCCCAGCCGAGCCTCAGTTTTTTCAACGAAGAGCAAGAACTGGAGAAGGCAAAGCCCACTTGATGAAAAGACCACTCCTGGACCCCAGGCTGTTGCAGCCAGGGTGGGATTGGACTCACCTGCAGCGCACATAGAAAGAACATTCAGGTAAGTCCAACGTGCGCAGCTTGGAGAGTCCAAGCTATGGGATATACCCAAGCTAAATCGTAATAGGGCGGGAAACAGGTTGGTCCAGGGTCCTCTTGGCCGGAAGGACACGTTACAACACCAGTCTTCCGAACGCCGCCTCAGCAGATGCAAAGATGTCTAACTTGTAATTTTTTAAAAATGGTGAAGATGAAGCCCAGATAGCTGCCCTGCAGATCTCCAGGATCGAAGTTTGTGTGCCCCAGGCAGCTGTGGTAGCTGCGCTCCTGGGTGAGTGTACCGGAATTTGCCCCAGAAGCAGTCTGGCCTGATGTTCATATGCCAACACAATGCATGCCTTCAGCCAGCGACCAGTCGAAGATGGCATGACCTTCGTGCTCATGGACCTGGGTTGGAAATAAACAAACAGGGACACCGTACGCTGGAACCCGGCTGTATGTTTAATGTACTTACGAAGAGCCCTGCGGACATCCAACATATGCCAGTGGCGTTCCTCTGAATGGCTGGGACGGGGACAGAAGTCCGGTAATACCACTTCTGGTGCCCTGTGGAACCAAGTATTAACTTTTGGCACAAAAGTCGGATCCAAGCAAAGAATGACCTGGTCGGGGTGAAAAATACACAGGTAGGATGGACTGAAGTTCTGAAATTCTGCACGCCAACATGATCGCCACCAAAAATGCCACCTTGAGGGTCAGAAGCCTGAGGCTGGCAGACCTCAATGGCTCAAATAGGGAAGCCATAAGGGCCTGCAAACCATGGAAAGGTGGTTGGAGTTGAGGGAAGTATTGCCAATGGCAGCCCGCATAAGCGAAGCGGAGGAAATGTCTGTGGGACAACCTAATCGGCACATGCAGGTATGCTTCTTTAAGATCAATTGAGGGTAACAAATCTCCATGCCTGATGCCAGCTAAGATAGATTGCAGGGACTGCATCGTAAACTTTCTGTACCTGACATGCAAATTGAGATCCTTCAAATTTAAAATGTCACTCTGTCCTCCTGAACTCTTAGGAACCAGAAAACATACGGAATAATAACTGCAACCCCTCTGGTCTACTGGCACCTGTTCTATAGCCTTGATATTCAGCAAGAGCTAGATCTCGGCCTCCATAAGAACTCTTTTAACTGAATCCATGGAAACTGGACATTAGACAAACCGGCTTGGTGGGTTAGAACAAAACTCTAAACTCTAAAGTGAGCCCGAGCCTCACTGTCTGCAAAGCCCAAGCATCTGAAGTGGTAGCTGACCACTGGTTGACAAAGATGTTTAAATAGCCGCCAATGGGAATTTCCAAAGGAATTTACTTGGAACGGCAGTAAGTCCGGTTACTGACTCCCTGAAAGGGATGCCTGTATTGCGGCTGTCTGACTCTGTCCTGAAAGGATGACCTATCCTGGGATCTATTCAAGCCCTGAGAATAGGATCTCTGGTAGGGAGAGGAGTTGAACCCTGCCTCCTGAGGCTGTAAAAGGGAGTGGATCTCCGCTTAGCCCTTCTGTAGGTATATGGGAGAACCTTCCACTTATCCTTACTTTCCACCAGGGTAGGATCAAGGAGCTCCCCAAAAAGGCTACCCCCTTTAAACAGGGCTAAAGCCAGCCGCCATTTAGACTTCATATCGGCTTGCCACTGGCAAAGCCACAATAGATGGCGAGAAGTCACATTAGAAACAAGGGCTCATGAGGGAAATTTAGATACATTTAAGGTGGCATCTGCCATGAATTCAGTTGCTGCCATAAATTTGCTAATATCCTGTTGCAACCTGGTATCCTCCACGGATGCTCTGACTTGCATTTGACGTAGCCACAGGAGGGATGTTCTTACAAAAAAAAGATGCAGCAGTGGCAGATCTAATAGCCCAAGCAGCTGCCTGATGAGTTGTACCAGCCGAAAGCTCTGCTTTCCTATCCTCATCATCAAGGCCTTCAGCTGTGTCTGAGGGAAGAACAGCTGCTGATGCCTAGGAAGGCAAGGGAACTTCCACAGAAGGAATCTGCAAAAGATCTTCAAGCTCCTGCTCAGCAGTGTACAACTTCCTGTCCATCCCACTGGGGGCAGGAACTGAACCCGGCTGGGCCCATTGCCGTTGTATGACATCCTTAAAAAACTGTGGCGAAGGAATCACTTCCTGAGTAGTAATTGGTTCAGTAAACAAATCTGTGAGAGGGTCATAAGGCCTCGAAGGGTCCCCTTCTGCCTCTCTAGCCACGCCTGTATTAGCTGTGGCCTTAGCCTTTGTTAGCAAAGTCCTGAACAAGTGAGGCTTGAATAGACCGGCATGAGTAGGCTTATCCTGGGATGTGCCTTCTTCATCTGACATTGCAAAATCCCCCAGTTCTACCTCTCCCTCAAATAAAACCTCACTATGTGAGGAATGCAATGGGGAATGAGGTTCAGGCAAAAACCCCACCTCACCTTATAAGGGAGGATGATGAGTGGTAGGCAGGGGAGACCTCAAAGGCAATGAGGAGCCAAGCCCCTCCGTTGCAGAGCAGAATTAATGCCTTGTGAAATAGTCTGAGTAATCAAAAAACGAAGCTCCTGGGACAAACCCAACCCCAAATTCTCTACCAGGTGGAGCCTTGCCACTGTAGGCATAAACGTGGCTGAAGGCCCAGAATGCCTACAGCTGGAAACAGGCTGATGAACATAATGTTCCTGAAAAGGAACAGCATGAAAACTCTGTGTCCCCCCTTCTGAGCAATTTAACTTAGCCTCCTATGTTCTAGAAGTGCTAGCCTCTATGGCAGAAACTGGCACTGGATTGGACCTGGCTGCTTCTGCCTGCTTTTGAGCTTTGGCAAACTGCTTCCCCAAGGCCTTTTGCCTACATATAGCATCTTTGTCAGCTGCAACAGATGTAGCAGATTTAGCAGCTTTAGACTTGGATCTGCTTGTGGGTTTACTTGCAATCAATCCAGCCCCTTTTGGATCAGAAGCCTCTATCTCTGCCTGAGGAAAAAAATAGTCAAGTTACCACTGCAACATGTGTCAGCATGATCCGCCATATTGGGTGTTGGCTAGGAAAAAAAAATTCGCTACCAGCCAAATAAACACACTCCAGGCCCTGCAATAAGGCTAATACAGTCCTTTCAGTGTCCCCAAAAAACACCAAAAATGATAATCCAAGCAGGAATAGTGGGAACAGGGCTGCAAACCAACAACACAGTTGCAAAAATAGCCCAAATATGGAGGTGCGTCAAAGGAGAAGCAAAAAATGGCACGAAACCGCAAAACGGCTTCTCTGCGCCTTTGCTCTAGATTTGTTCTCCAAATCAGCATAAGACCGACAACTCAGCCTTCCATCCTTTATAAGGTAGGTAAAATGAGGACCCAGATTGTTGGGGGGGCAATAAGTTGACTTTGTAAATATACAAATAGAATGAGACTATTGCCTTATACACTGTAAGCCGTCCTGAGTCTTCGGAGAAGGGCGGGATATAAATGTAAATATATATATATATAAAAAACATGGTCAGAACACACTGCAAAAGCCTCCGTAGGCAGAGCGGAACTGGCAAAATGACTTCTTTTCGTTCCCACCAGTTGCCCACACTTATGGCAGCCCATGACGCGGTTCACTTTGAAGTCTGCCTCTCAGCTGTCCACTGCCTGCCGAAGGCCTGGAGTCGCTTCCTGACTCCGATCTGGGCGCTGCTGGCCATTCGCACCACCTGCAACAAGGCACACCTTCCCCAGCCTCCCTGCAAGCCTCTGCACCGAACAATTCCAAAAAGAACAAAATATATATCCAAACTAAGAAAAATAGTAAGAGCAACTCTAATCGCGTCTCTCTAGGCTGACTGATTTGAAAAAACAGAGGCTCGGCCAGAAGGAAGAGGCAGAGCCAAAGATTTTGCAACTCAGTCTCTGGTCAATCAGACGCTTTGAATACCCATAGCTTGGACTCTCCAAGCAGCACAAATGAGAAAGGAGTTATTCTAACATAAAAGGATAGTTACACTTGAAAACCAACCAACCAGTCACTCTTTCTCAGCCCAACTCACTTCACAGGATTGTTGTTGCTCTGGGGAAAATTTTCATTTCAACTATCAGAGTAGTGTTGTGTTAGGTTACTGATGTTTCACGCCCTAAAACCATATTTATCATTTTCCAAATCAGCTTCCTTCAATACATATTGAACATGTAGGTTGAGCAACTAGTGAGAGAGTAGACAGCTTTATCACATTCATTTACTGAGCTAGAGAAAATCTGTTTCATCATGTGCTATTTTGGACTGTGATTGTCTTATGTATTGATTTTTCATGAGGATAGAAAGATGTTCTAGGATTCCATAGCTCGGTATGGTCAACACAATCAAAGGTTGTTCAGTAATCACTAAAGCACATATTAACTACTTCAGGATTATTATTATTTTTAAATTCTCAAGTATACACCATGGACCAGCAATAACGTGTCTTGTTCCTCTGCCTTTTAAAAAATTAACCTGCCTTCTATAACTTCCCTTTCCTTACAGGGCTGTAGTCTGCATCAAATGATCCCATGCGTTATTTTGCTAAAATGTGGAATTAAGGAAGTATTCTGATACCTTGCTCGTTATTAAGTCTCCTTTCTTTGGTATTTTCCTATAGACTGATTTCTTCCAATTTTGCCATAATATCATCCTCTAGATTTGCTGGCATAACTTAGCTAGAAGCATTACTGATTCTTCTTGAGTTGCTTGCTATATTTCTACATAATTAATGGAATACATTTCTATATATTTCTAAATATATTCCATTAATTCCTGTTCTGACTTGATAATAACCAGAGAGCAAATTTAACTTCATCTTTCAATATTAAAGGTTCTTAGGAGTAGGAAACATATTCTATAGTATTCTAGATGTTGACATTTCTACTGTACATAGTTTCAATATTTGATTTTCTTTGAATCAGTTATTCTCTATCTCTTGGCACTCTTAAACATACCAAATTAAAACTTGGAAGTTCTTTCTGAGTTCTTCCTTGGCTTTAGTTGCTCTTTTCTTCTTGGCAATTTCCACAAAGTTCTTAAATCCATTTTTTCCCGTTTCTCTTTCTTCTTTGGCAGATTTTTTTTTCATTTATCTTTTAACAACTTACTAGATTTCATTTCATAGTTCCTCTTGTTGCTAGCAGTGAGTTTTAATAGTTCTAGGTGGTTCCTAATGTTCTTTTTGGATATTGTGGAGAAATGCTTCAGAGTATATTGTGGAAACTGGTTGGCTTCCTTCTTCTTCTTTAGCTTGATATGAAACTTGCAAGTTCCACAAAGAAGCCCCTGGATACGTATAGGAGCCGTGGTGGCACAGTTGTTAAAATGCAGTAACGCAGGCTACTTCTGCTGACCGCCGGCAGCCAAGAATTTGGTAGTTTAAATCTCACCAGGCTGAAGCATCCTTCTGAGGTTGGTAAAAAGGGATCCAGATTGTTGGAGGCAATATGCTGACTCTGTAAACTGCTTAGAGAGGGCTGTAAAGCACTGTGAAGCAGTATATAAGTCTAAATGCTATTACTAAGTGTTATTGCTATTTGCTTGGCATACACTTATATTTTGGGGCCTCACTTTACAGTGTCTTAATACTAGAAGTGTTTATATTATGCTTTGTATTTAATTCACATACTCATGGTAACTGAATCTTGTATGCTGAAATGTGTTCAGGAGGCATATAATACTGAAATATACCATAATTTTATTAACATTTCTAAAAACACTTGTAATAAAATATTGGACAATGTACTATATTTGGTATGTCATTAGTAACTACAGATTCAGAGGGTAAGCAGGATATATCTGAAAACAACAGCATGTTTGGACTAACTTTGGTATAATCTCAAGTCAAATGGAAAACAAAGCAAAGGCCTGCAACCCTGCAAAGGTCAAACTAATTTTCAGTTATATGACAATGGGCAATCTTGATAGCAATGGAAAGATGATTATAAAGTCTTGGTGGTTTACTTTCTTTAGTGACATGATTTATTTTTCTGGCAATTTAGAAGCTTCCAAGCGACATTTTGTCATTTAATTTGGTTTGAAGTAATTGTTCCCACTAGTTGTTTATAGCTCAGAAGTCTCTGCTGATTGTTTTAACTGTCAGATGATACATTCAATGAAAAGGCTGTATATTGAGTTAACTGAAATACTGATTTCTAATTGTTCCTCTAGCACAGTGTGCAATATTCATGTACATGCTCAGTAGTGAACAAAACATTAAGCAATTTTAAACCACTGTTTTCCCCATTAATCTGAAATCTTCTCAATGGTCAAGTTAAGCTGCTTGACTGAATTGCTCTGCTGTTCTAGTTTCCATCTATTTTTGTTATCAGATTGCATTGTTGGGCATTTCAAATAACCAATACTGCATACTGAGGCAACTGCAGAAAATATGAGAGAGGAATTTATTTAGATATTTTTCTAAAAAACCAAAACATTGAATTTATTATTTTTATAAATAACTCGAGATGGTGAACATATCTAATACTCTTTCCTTCACCTGTTTTCCTCACAATAGCCCTGTGAGATGAATTGGAGTAAGAGAGGTTGACTGGCCCAAAGTCACTAAGGTAGCTTTCATGCCTAAGGCAGGATTGAACTTCCACAGAGGCTAGAATTCCCACAGCAAATTAAAAGGAGTGCAGCATGCAAGTTGTAGTGTTTGACGGATTAAATTAAATGGTAGGTTTAGTTTCTAAACCCCTGGTTTGTCATTCTGCAGTTAAGTGCCACTGAGTCAAGTTTGACTCCTGGTATCTCTGTAGGCATATTTCCCTAATAATTCATAGTTGTTCCAAAAAGATTCCAGTGATCTTCTTGAGCCGGTCCATTTAAATGTGGTCTTTCAATTATTCTCTTTTTCCATCAGATTTGTCTGATACAGTCAGTTTTTTTCCTAACCCATTGTCTCCTTGAAATCACATGCTCAATTTTTTAAGAATTTCTGGGTTTTGATCATTGCTTCAAGGGGCAAGTTACTCTTTGATCCAGGAGTAATTGACTGCTTTTTCTTGTAGACCATAGTAGCTCTTTGCTCTTTTATTTTATTGTTCAGCTTATTTGTAGTATAAAGTACTCAGAATCATGGAGAGCTGGATGATTTTAAATGATTATGAGTAGCACTATTCTGTGCATACACATACCAAAAGCTATAGTCCAAAAATGGCCATGTTCAGACAATAGTTATTTTTAACGTTTTGGTCATTTTATCTAACTGTTAGCTTCACCACAGTCGTGAAGCACACAGAATGTGTGAGAGAGGGGGGGAGCCCCATTTATTTCTTTAATTAATTATATTAGTAACAGGAATCTCCCACAATGCAGATATTATTAATTGTTAATATGATAGTAAATACTGTACTATATTACAATATAATACAATACATTTAGTATATTTATTTTAATTAGCAAACAGACTTATGTATTCTGAGATTCAAAAAATAAAACTATAACAATAAAATGATACATGAAATAATATTTGAGATTAATGATATAAATGGCAATAAAATAATAGATTGTTGACAGCGTAACCAAAAGAATATATTAGGCTGGCATACAAAATAGTCAAAAGGAAGAAGCAAATCACCTCTACAGAATTTAATATATTCAGTTTAATAACAGAAAAATGCAAACTGAGTTCAAAGGAAAGTAGGGAGGCAGTGGATTTTAAGAAACAACTCACTTTTGTTTATTTGCAGCTGTAGATTTGGTAGACAAAAATGGTAAGAATGTACTTATTCTTGGTCGAGGAAAAGAGGAAAAGGATTTTAGCAGGGAATACCTCATTTTGGGAACAAAGAGAAAATGATTACTGGTATAGAAGGGAGCTGAATAGAGGGAGAAAGCCTTGTTGGCTTGATGTGATGGAAGATAGTATGGCTTCTTTGAGGAAAAAGTAAAAAGGCAAGAGGGAGGGAAGGTCAGTTGGGTGGGAATCCTTGCTCTTGTGAAAACTTCCTTGAATTTCAGAAGTCTTATTGTAGTGCCTATTTAATACGACAAACCAAAGTTCTCCAAGAGATATTGTATTCTGTATTAAATCTAGATGACTCTCTTTTGTTAAACATTTTATTTAGACAACTCCTGGAAACTTCCTTTCTAAATTGTATTTATTTATTCGTATTCATATTTTTACAAATAACTCAAGGATAAAACATATCCAACCCACCTTCCTCCTCCTATTATCTTCAAGCTCTTGTAAGGAAAGTTAAGAAGCACAGGAAAATATGTGACTGTGATTAAATATAAGAAGACTAAATTTAATGACAATGCGTAGAAAACAATGGCAGCAAAGACACTGAAGTGTTGAATACCTTCCTTCTTTTGGAATTGACTACCAAACCCCAAAGTACAGAGTCAAATTGGTGTAGTGGTTAAGATGTTGGCCTAGAAATCAGGAGATTGAGAGTTTTAGATATGAAAGCCAGTTGCATGAATTTGGGCTAGTCGCTTTCACTTAGCTCAGGGGTGTCAAAATGGCGGCCCACAGGCCAGATATGGGAAATTTCCCAAGCTCCACAAAGGGAAAAAACATCACAATATTTCACATGAAGGCAACGTGACACCAGAGTTTGACACCCGTGTCTTAGCCCAATCTACCTTACAGATTGTTGTAGTGGGGAAAATAGGAAGAGGAAGGAATATTATGTATGTTTGCTGCCTTGCATTATTTATATATATAAAAAATAACCAGCAATCAGGTAATACAGCACAATCTTTTACTTAGTAGAATAGCAATTAAAACTTTGGAGAAGTTATTCAGATGCCATCATATGAATATAGCACAAAGATGAGAATATTATAGACAATGGTTTTTCAGACATTTCATGAATGAGAAAGTTGGACTTTGAAGAAGCAAAACAGAAAGAATATTGATACTTTTAGACTTTGGGGCTGGAAAAGATTCTTGAGTATATCATGTTAGCCATAAAACAAACAAATTGATCATAAAAATCATTCCAGACTTCTCAGCTGAGGGCACAAAATCCACATTCAAGTCATCATATTTTGGACACATTATCTGAAAGCACAACCCTCTTGAAAAGTCTATATTGTTAAGAGAAATGGAAGCAAAAAGAGGACCACCGGCAGCAAGGTGAATGGATTAGATTATAAATTAATGCGATTCTGATGGATCTAAATGGCCAGGATGAGGACAGATAATCCTGGAGAGTACCTATCTTTGTGGTTGCTAAGAGTCAACACTGATAGATTGCATCTAACCTTTATGAGCATTGCTTTCCTCTCAGATACAGTATGGTTAAAAAAAGGATTTTTTTCATTCAACAATTTTAGTCCATATAAACATCCACAATACACAAGTGAGCGCCTTTATTAGAATCAACATAAGTGCTATAAAAGACTGGATAACCTTTCAAATCCTTTGCTTTGCAATATCATTGAAGAAATCAAAAAGGTTGCATGCATTTTGGTTAGTGCTAATAAAATATTATCAAAATATAATCTGAAAACAAATAATTTATACTGTAAGTCTCTCTAACTAAGATATATGGATTGCACATTAGACATCTGCTTCTTGTTCAAGATCATTTACTTGTTTATTTTTTTAGTATGTGCATGCCATCTTTCTATCGCAGACATCCTACAGCCTGTAAAATATAGTCCTATAAAATATAACATCCTAAAAGCATAAACCCTTTTTAGATGACCCCAGAGCACAAAACTAAGTGTTACCGAAAGGCAACAATAAAAATCTCTGCCATCATTTGGAACTAACTATATACCAGAATTATATTATTTCTTGAGTTCTTAAAAAATATTATAGCTATTCAGTTTACACAAAAAAGCAAAACTGGGCAAATTTCAAAGGGTTCATTTACACTATAGATATCATGCTCTTGAATTTAAATTTTTGCTACATGATTTGAAAACTAAACTAAAAACTATAAACATCTGATAAAATCCAGACTATATACCAGCAATTGTGTGAGTAAGCAAAGTCTTGTTTTATTTCATTTCTGAAAAACAGTGTCTTCATTACATCCATATCTTAAACAAGTGAATGCACCAAGACAATAAATCATGTAAAAAGTGAAAGCTTACATATTACCACTTGGGAAAGAAAAACAGCTGTTATAGTGCACTGTAAGACAATAAAGAAGGAAAACAGCCAGAACATATAGAGACTGTTTATAGTGGTGTCCATTTAGATTGATTGATCTTTAAAGAAAATAAAATTATTCAATCTAAAGAGACAAAACGGAATTATTAACTCTCAATGGATTTTGTATTCAAATTGCAGTACATTGACAAGACTATGAAAAGTCTTAATATTATCAAGAAAATTGAGTGACTAGGTATGAAATTGTTTGCCAGCCACTCTTCCTAACTTTTGTATAAAAACTCTCAACTCACATCTCTGAAAAAAAATTATATCTACTTATAGAAAGCTTATGGATTCTTCCAATAATCTTGACCATAAATCTAGATTTCTAATGTTTTAGAAAAACATTTTTAACGTAAAATGTATAGAAAGAGAAAGAAAAGAGATGGAAGTTCATTAATATATAATACATGTAACATCTCTAGATGTTAGAACAATTAATCAGTGGAACAATTTCCCTCCAAAAGTTGTGGGTGCTCCAACTGTAGAAGTTTTTAAGAGGAGATTGGCCAATGATTTGTCTGAAATGGTATAGGGCAGTGATGGTTAATCTTATCAGCACAGAGTGCCGAAACTGGAGCATGTGCGCGCGCCGGAGCACTGGAACCTAGAAGAGAACAGGTGACCAGTGTGCATGCATGTGGCACCTAGCTGTGCTTCCAGGTTCCGTCACACAAATGCGCATGCGTGCCGGACAGCTAGTCTTTGTATGAAGACCAGCTGTCTGGCGCGCATGTGTGCGATGGAACCTGCAAGACCAGCTGGTGATAGTGCGCATGCCTGCAAAGAGGGCTTTGCATGCCATCTCTGGCACATGTGCCATAGGTTCACCATCACAGGTATAGGGTTTCCTGCCTGAGCAGGTGATGAGACTAGAAGACCTCCAAGGTCTCTTCCAACTCTGTTATTCTATTCTATTCTTTACCAGTTCTGCAGTCACTCCTGTTCTCCTTCAATGCAAAAGTGAAAGCATGGCATTTCTTGCCTCCTACTATATCCTTAATATTTTCTGGGTATACATCCACAGTTAATCAAACAACTTCATAGACATATCCATGTGGGGAGTAGGTGATCACAATAACAAGTATGTGACTTAAAAAGAAAATAAATAACAATGCCAGGAAATGTGTATGACAAACAATGACAACAAATCAGCAAGCTTGATCATTCTGTTAAAAGTTGTCTTTCATATCTTTCTGTCAAAACAAATGGGGGGGAACCCAAATCCCGTCAACAATCCCTCAAATCTTGACAAATACCAGTACATTGTAATGGGTGAAAGTATATAATAATGCTTTCAGTCACCATAAAGCACAAAAGCACCATAACTTTTATTCTCTTTGTAAATTCTAAGAATTGGAGTTAGAAGCAAGAAAAGTATGGGCATCTTTCATAAAACACTTGATAATAACAGAGCTAACATAAGTCATAAGCTTCAACATAGCACAGGAAGACAACAATAACCAAAGCTTGTTAAAACATTTTCACAACAGCATTGTGATAAAAAGAAACCAGTTTTATAAACATCTCAAATAAAAGAAAGGAATCAATCCAAAATTCAGTCTATAGTTGTTCAATTTTTCATGCTCAAGTTTCATGTATCCAAGTTTAATAAACTACGTTCATTGACATGCCAAAATAGTGCATACCAAAATTTTGTCTTATATTATTTATTCCATGTTATAATTTTAATCTAGTATTTTATTCAGTTATTTGATTTATAAAGCTTCCCACCTTAAACATGTGGCTCTGGATGGCTTGCAAGCATTAAAAACCACAGAAACTTACAACATAAAATCCCTACACCCAAGGACTCTAGCCACAAAACACAACACAACACAAAATACAACACATTGTTAACAACAGATCTCATCTATCCACTTGATTCAAATGCCTAGGGAAATATGCATAATAACATTAAGATTCCAGTTCTGCATCTGAGATTTTGCATAAGAATTTTTGTTGTACTGTCTAATATAACCTTGTACCATAGTTCTTTTAAGTCAGGGGTGTCAAACTCACGATAACACGTCATCATGTGATGCATCACAACTTTTTTCCTCTTCGCTAAAATGGGGGTGGGGGTGGCCAGCATGTGACACATCTGGCCTGCAGGCCACAAGTTTGACACCCTTGTTCTAAGTCATTACACTCAAATTTGGTGTAGTGCTTAAGGTCCTGACCTAGTAACCAGGATATGTGAGTTCTAGTCCCATTTTAGGCTGACTGGGCAAACCATTCTCTCAGCCCAATTCACTTCACAGGATTGTAGTTGTGCGGTAAATAAGAGGAGATAGGAGTATTATATATGTTTGCCACCTTGAGTTAATTATAAAGTAATAAAAGCGGAATAGGAATCAAATAAATACAATTAAAAATATAAAATGGAAATAACTAGCTTTTGAAAAATCCACTTTTTATGTTACATTGACTTAATAGTGCATTGCTTACATTACTTTGCAATATAGGCATGTTAATGTTATTGAAAGTGTTCTATTTTCGCTTTTGATGGAAAAATCATGCAAAATATTGCCCTGAATTCTCATTGTTACCTAGAATGACAGTTGATTTTCACATTAAGATGTGGTAAAGAGTATGGACAGTTGCATAATTTTGGTTGATAAAGATTGCATATATTGTGAGCTGCCCAAATCATTGAGAGATTTCAAAATGTATAACTGTAGCATGGAGATGGTAAATTCTAAAATTAGAATCATAGTGTCTACATTTTTTTCTATTGCTAATTTGAACTGTTGTGAGGGATTATGGAGAATGAAAATGGCAGGCTTAACCTATTCTTCATTATAGCTACTCTGAGGGAGAAAAAAAGAAGAGTGGTGCCCAATGTATATTTTGCTTGAAATATAATTATAAATAGTGTCTTGTCTCATACTGAATTAATATTATTAGTGAGATTGGCATTTCTCACACTCAGTTTTGTTTAACTCTTACCATTTTGGTATTATACCAAGGCAGAGAATTAAAAGTAAAAAGCCATGAGAACTATTGGTGCATGTTTGGTTTAGGATAAAAGTATTAAATGATGAAAAGTGATTAATGTATTATCATATTACACATTTAGATGAATTAGGCATAGTTGCTAAAAGTAATTGTGTTACTAAATCAATTAAACAGCAGTGGCAAGATATTTATGTTTACATTTCTATTTATCAGTACAAATAATTGCAAAGCTTGTGCTTCTAGCAATTTGACATTATAATTGAAAATTAGCATTGAGGAATCTCACATGCTTCCTTTTATTTGTGTTTATCTTACTATCTAACAAAGAAAAAGAGTGCAATTTTTCTACAGTCTTCTTAAGGAATGTGTGATAAACTTCACTGATCACAGCCAGATTTATTTCAAAGTAAATAAGCAGTGTATTTAAATCTTGTTACCCAATATTATTGAAAAAGGATCATAAAATGCATTAAAATAGCTTGTAAGCTGCTTCGACCAAGATTTCTCAATATGGAAACAAACAAATCAGTCACAACTATTTCCAACATTTCTTTTTCAGAATCACATGCTAATTTATTATGGCACAACTGAATGGATGTTAAAGGAAACGCACCCTGCTCCTTTTGGCCTGCAAATTATTTACTTACTAAAAATTCATGTGGGATGCTCTGCAATATTATTAGGCAAAAAAGTAATCTGAAATAAATTAGCAAAATTAATCTCTCAAGACAGCTAGGAACAATTACAAGCAGAAATGATTTTTTTAAAAAACACAGGTAACCTTTCTTCTTCACCATAATTAATAGAAAAATGTACTTCCCAAAGTATCATCTTTTACTAAACAAACAGAATTGGAGCTATAAATACTACTGAAGAAAATAGATATAATTATATTGGAACTTTAAATACTACTGAAAAAAATAGTAATAATTATACTCCCCTGGTTTTAACTCCCAGTCATAGATCCATACTGTAAACTAGATTGCCTCTCTTATGACATATTACGATTATTTAAGCACATATAGCTGAGGATAAGTACACTAACGATACAACATGCAGCATTTAGGAAATACCATGAAAGCCGTCTTTCCAACTTTAGAAAATGTCAATGTACAGGCCAATTCTAATTTGAATACTCTCTGCATTATCACTTGTTTCACATCCCTATGCACAGGTATAAAGAAAATCGCATAAAACAAAATAGTTGCAGTTTCTGTTCGTATGACTATGAAGCACAGCTCTAAGAAAGTCAAAAGAGATGGAACTATTACATGAGTAGACGTACTCAATCTTTGGGTTTACATTTGACTGCATCTATTCATCAGGAAATTGTTATTTGCCTAACTAGTTGACCAGGCAATATATAACTAACTATGTATGTTTATAGAAAGGCATAATATTGCTTTAAGGCTGTGCTGCATCATGCAAGCATCCTGATTGGTTGAGCTCTGTAGCCAATGTATAAAAGGACTACTAAAATATAGCTTGTTGGGAATCTACAGAGATACTACAGCATTGTAAGCTGAAGACATGCTGCAACTGTATATTTGAGCTTTATGATCGCTGCTTGATCATGGCTAGTTACTGATTCCTCAAGATACTGACTATTGTGAATTGAATTGTGTTTTGCCAAACTGAAAGAAGACCTTGCTTGTTTGTTTTACAAGTCTACGTTTGGTAAGAAGACTGACTGACTGACTGACTGACTTTATATGTGTATGACCTGGAACTGTTTTTGGACTACGTCCCTTAACACTACTTAAACTTTAACACAAGTTTCATCTCACTTGAACTCATAGTAAAAGCTCCTTGAAAATCTTATAAGTAAAGTATCTCCCCCAAATTTCTTCTGACCTGAATTTATAAATGCAGTTTAGGACACCAAAATGTGATGTAAATAGATTCAGGAAGAGACATTGGAAATGTTATCTTGATAAACTTTCACTTGTGTACATTCTAATTCCAGATTTATTGCTTAATGATACAAGTGATGTTATTGAGAAACAGACTGGAGCCAGAAAAAGCCAAAATAAGAAGTATCAGTTTCCAGGCAATGTTGCAGACTCACTTGCCCCACAGTGCTTCTAAGTAGAAAATAAATTCTGCTCTGCCTCTTCAAAAAAGACAAAGGCGCTTAAGAAACTCCAAATCAAGAGACAGAGTTACATATAGAAAGGAAAACTTGTACGCAAGCTTTCAGCGATGGGCAATAATGATATGCCATCTGCAACAAATGTTGATCTGCAAAGGACATAATATGCATACTTGAAGTTAGGCTCTATCCTTTAAAATGCAAAACAAAAGGTGTGTTAAACAAGACCTGTTACTAGTGGGAATGCTAAAATCATCCAAATGTTTAAAAAAATGAAGACATTAAAGGAGAATTGCAAGAAGAGTTGTTGTTAACACAGAACTGAAAACTGTCCTTTGCGCAAGTTAGGACAAAGTCAACACAAACAGTTACTGTATGGAGAAGACTTACTGATATGTATCACAAATACATATAACAATAAATTCATACTGGCCATGTAGAACAGAAGGGCCAATTTCTGGTGTATGAGTAATTTAAATGATTTTAAGTAAAAAAAAAAAAACAGGTTCCATATTAACATGGATCAGAATGTACCATAAATTATATTCTTTGAATGCCTGGCTAAACACTGCCTTAGAATAACAGAATTGGAAAGGACCCTGGAGGTCTCCTAGTCCAACTCTCTGCTCAAGGCAGGAAATCCTATACCAGTTCGCACAATCTCTTCTTAAAAACCTCCAGTGTTGGAGTAGCCACAATTTCTGGAGGCAAGTCATTCCACTGATTAATTGTTTTCACTGTCAGGAAAATTTTCCTTAGTTCTAGGTTCCTTCTCTCCTTGATTAGTTTCCACCCATTGCTTCTTGCTCTACCCTCAGGTGCTTTGGAGAATAGTTTGACTCCCTCTTCTTTGTGGCAGTCCCTCAAATATTGGAACACTGCTATCATGTCACCCCTAGTCCTTCTTTTCATTAAACTAGAAACACCCAATTCCTGCAATTGTTCTTTATATGTTTTAGCCTCCAGGCCCTTAATGATCTTTGTTGCTCTTCTCTGCAAACAATATTGTACAAGATAGAAAATAAATCCCTGGAATAAATTTTTAAAAAACATTCATTTTAATCTTGTTTTAGTATCATGAAACATACATGTGAATCCATATATACACACAGCAAATTAAGAAGTGCAGTATTTGTAAACAAAGATAAATTTGCAGAGTATAATTTGCAGAGACCAAATAATCTCATTAGCAATTGAGAACCACTATCTTAGAGACTTTGATTGGAGTCCGTAAAATGTGGGACTGAATCATTATTTGTCATGGCTTTGAGCAAGTTATTTTCTCAGTCATAATACCCAATTTATCAAATGTGCGTATCGCACTTATTTTCAAGGATTATTGTTAGGGCAAGAAGAATAAAACTCTAAAGCATGTTTCAAATTAGAAGTGTGATAAGAATAGTAAGTAGTAGTGGTAATTATTGCACTCAAACATTGATTCATTTTTATCTTTTTATCTTATACAGTTCTCCTGTCATATCCACTGTAGGAATTTAGCACCCACCCCCCTCCTAGAAGAATGAAATATTTTAGAAAATATTTAAAAGGCAGAATATATTTCCCTGGATGAGAAATGGAGAAACATGTTTTAAAGACAAAGCAGCTTCCTGACTCCCCCGCCCCACCTTTGTCAATAGGCCATTAAAGCCTCAGCTGAGCTCACTCATTTCCCCCCACCTTTGTCAACCATCATCTGCATCATAATAGAACTCATCTAGCAACTGAAACTCACCACATGGCACCTGGGAAGATTACATCAGCCAGCAAGGCTAGCTAAGACCCCCACCCCCTGGGAGTCTGACAGCCAATCAGGGTACTCTTCCTGTGCCCCAGAAAGTTCAAAGCTCAGAAAAAGCATAAAGCCAGGGAGCACACAGGATCTCAGCCTTTTCTGTTCAGGAACTCAAGCCATGTGATCCTGACCACCATTAAACCATCTTTCCAAGCAGTCTCCATGTTTCCAGTGTCTTTGTCCCCACTTGGAACTGAACCCTGATGGATATTTCTTCCAACACCACTATATAGGTATATTACATACAATTCAAAATTATCTAAAGGGCAAAATCAGACTGAATTTTAAGTTAACAGTTAAAGAGTTTTCAATGGTTAAATTCTTAAGATAGGAAGTAAACTAAGACAATGGAGGAGAAAGGAAAGTTTATTTTAATATTTTTTTAAAAAATGCACTGCTTCTTTAAATAAATGTTGTCTTGTTTTTCTTGTCCAAGGCCCAAACATGTCTGCTTGTTGGTATTAGAATTTCAAAAATTGCAGCACCAATAAATACTTCTTCCATTTATATTCATCCATGAGAGATTCCTTTTTCATAATTTAAACAAACTTTTAGATGTTGTCCTTCTTGGATATGTTGACCTGGTCCAGTTACTATAAACATTTATTTTCCACTAACAGCTCTGGTTTTAGTTTTTTGGCTTAGGACAAATCAAAATAAATTTATTTGCTGGTTTAGGATTCAATCTTCCATTATTTACAAAATGCTTAAAATACAGAATAATAGCAGATGCAGTTACTCCTCATTTAGCAACTACCTCAGACAGTGACTGTTCACAGTTATGAGTTAATGAAAAAGTAAACATGGAAGTTTAAGTCCAGTCAAGCTTGTGATATGCTTGGTAGAAGACTTCTGAGTCTTATTTTAAAAAAATGAGAAGTTGTGCATGTATGGACATACAAATACATAATTTCTACAGGCCACTGTCTCATTTTGTTAGGATAAAGCATCAAAACATAAACTGCTTAAAATGATCAGTTTACCTATGCTACTGAATATTATTTGTGTTTATTAGGTTTAAAGATTATTTTTTAAAACAAATTTGAAATGTTTATACTTTAACAGTAACAGAGATTCTTTTACTTGCTGTGTTTACATAATGCCCAAAACTAATTTATTTTATTTATGATATAAAGAAACTCAAGGCAATCTGATACACAGTGTATTAGATCTTAATCCAGAATATATATCCGTGATAGCGAACCTATGGCACGCGTACTGGAAGTGACATGCAGAGCCATCTCTCTGGACATGCCAGCCCATCACCTGTTGCTCTTCTGGGTTCCGGCACACACATGCATGCTGGCCAACTGGTCTTCATGTGCACATGCGTGCAAGAAACTGGAAGACCAGGTAACCGGCACGCATGCACACACCAGGAAACAAAAACTCAGCTGCCCAGCACACACATGTGTGCTAGGGAGCTGCTTGTCCTGTTTCTGACACTCCCCCCCCCACCCCGCGTGTGTGTGCTCCCGTTTCAAGTGCCGAAAAGGTTCACCAACACTGATATATATCATTGAAGGTGAAATGAACTTTAATTTTTTTTTTTGGGCCAAACACTGCACTCCAAAATCAAGATACCTGTATGAAAGTTATTTCCAGTGTAATTTAAGTTACATACAGCTAAAATTAAATACAGTTTATATGATTGCTCTAAACACATGCATTAATAATTTCCCCTTTAGCTCCTTTAAAAATTCAGCTTTTGGAGATAACAGAATAACAAAGTTGAAAGGGACCTTGGAGGTCTTCTAGTACAACCCCCTGCTCAGGCAGGAAACCCTATTCCGTTTCAGACAAATAGTTGCCCAATCTCTTTTTAAAAACTTACAGGGTTGGAGCATCAACAACTTCTGGAGGCAAGTTGTTCCACTGATTAATTGTTCTGACAGGAAATCCTTAGCTCCAGGTTGGTTCTCTCCTTGATCAGTTTCCATCCATTGCTTCTTTTCCTGCACAGATCTCCACTGACCAGACGCACAACTTTCAATGGCAACATGTGACCAAGAAACCTCACATTTTACACTTCTATTGTGTTCTACTCTAAAATGGGCATCTATACGTACCAAACAAATAAACAAATAATGGACCTCCCCCATACAATAAATACAAAATCAAACAGCCACACTACCCATCCAAATTATTGGCCTATCCCATTAATCATATTCTTTTAAAAAAGTTTTAATATATTGACCAAATTTAGCCACTGTGTCACATCATTGCTCTAATACACCTTGTAATGTAGTGTCCCACTACTGAGTTACTGTTCTCTTTCTGCAAATCAAAATAAATCAAAAGTGGCTATATGGCAGCACCTTGTTTTGTGGGTCTGGGGTGGAGTCAGAGTTGGTTGGGTTCTACTTACCTTTACTACCGGTTCGCATCGTGCCCATGCATGCGCAGATCACTTTTGATGACATTCAGGTCAGTGGACAGAGCCTCCCGGCGGTTTTACTACCAGTTCTATAGAACCGGTCCGAACCGGGGGCAACCCACCACTGAACTACACAGTCCATGCAGTTAGTTTTTTTGAACTGGTTTGCCATTGCCTTCTTGCTAAAGCAATAGGAACTAATCATCCAAGATAACTCGGCTGGTTTTTAGAAACAGGGTTTCCCTGTTTCTAATCCAGCATTTTAACCACCAGATCAAATTGAGTCTTGCTGCCTATGCTATGGACAATGATTATCATTTATATTGATCTACCGTGCCCTGTACTATTACATTTTGAAAAGGAACATATTTCCCACCATTTTTAGAAAAATAGATACTTAAGGAATACAACTTTCTTGTTTCTAAAAGTGGTTATCAACTACTTAAGCACACAGATTTGGCAATCATTTCAATGGTATTCTTCTAGGAGACTCTGCTTAGAATAATAGTCATAATAACACACCTGCTTAGTAGCATTTATGTAAAATAAGCCTTGTTGATTGGGAACAGCACTATTCCTTATCAGCTGTAGTGTGAAAGCAGCTTTGATTATAGAAATAATCTCATTCACAACATATACACATACTTCACAGCTGTTACTGTCCTTAAAAAAACCTACAGCAATCTTTGAACAGGACAGAAGTCGATACCAATTGTAAAAAGCAAAAAGTGTTTCAACTTTTTGAAAAAGAAAAGTTAAATAAGTTGTATCCATGATGAGCGACAAAAGTTTGCAGATCAAATATACCGGCTAAAAATGATACAAGCAAAGCTACAGTCAAGGCAGCATTTGAAATTATTCCAAGCATCTGATAGATTATTCTATCAATCATTCCAAGTGAGACAGAACAGATTTTTCGCAACATAACAGGAGTTTTAAAACAGTCCAATTTGTTTCACGGAAGGGCCACCAAATCTGGGCTACAATTAAATAAAAGTATGTATTTGCTTCCATTTTTGTGATGATCCAGATTTTTATAGGTCAGAGATGTATCTGTAATATCCATTTATTTAATTTTTAAATTGCTGCAATCGTGCAACTGTTAGTAGAATACATTTACTAAAGTTATATATATATATCTATATTAATAGTTAGGAGTACATACATTTTCAAAAAGGGGAGAATGAATCCAATGTACTTTTGGATTATGATTTGAAAGAATATAATGTATATAAATTACACATTATGGCTAACTTAGTACAAATTACTTTGCCACAATTAGTATTTTAAAAAAATTTTAATACTGTAATTACAGAGCCTACAACTTTCTCAGAAGTCTGATGGTTAAAAAGAAATCCAAAAATAAATAAATAAAAAGAAGAAAATACATTTTCATAATTCTGAAATGTCACGGTAGCATAATGATCATCGCAAATATTGAATTACCAACCACAGTCCTGCATTCATTTACCACAAGTGAAAATCAGTATGTAAGATGTTAACGCTCCCTGTTCATTATGCAAACTGCACCCTCATCATTTGTTGTTTAGTGAGCAAGCTGCTTCGGTCTAGGATAAGTAATAAGCAATGTGCTGCATTATGTTGTTCCTGACACAAAAACCTAACCACCACCATTGGGAAGAGAGAATTTTAAATTCAGAAAACACAACACACGTTGGCATATAGTAAAAGTTGTTGGGAGCATTTGCGCTGAATATGCTGGTAGGGAAACATGCACACCAGCTGTGCACATAGACACCACACCACACAACTCATACAGTATGTGCATTTACTCCTATTGCAAATCTACTTTCAGCCAGCACATGCCTACAAAAACCATCCTCACCCTCTTACTTTGCAACACTCAGTCCTTTGTCTCAGACACTGGAACATAGATTTTTTTTTACGACTCCCTAAAATATAAACAAGTTTTATACTTCCAAGGAAGAAAAATAATCATCTTTGGGGGAAGAAGACAAACCCTCTCTGGATTTTTTTCCTTCAACCCTTCCATTGTTACTCAGCTTCTCTTCTTTTATTATTATTATTCATTCTATTTAATGAATTTACACAACCAAACGTGAGTCCGAAACACATCCCCTTGTCAAGTGGCTTGGCTTTTTTGCAAAAGTGATTAGGCTGCTATTTGGTACCTGGCAAAGTTAATATCTCTATCTGGAGTTGCCCGGATAAACTTGAAGTGGAAACTCGAGGCGAGGCAGAACCCTACACAACCGGAGCATCTCTCTCTATATATATCTCTCTCTATATATATATATATAAATGTTTCTTCCCTGCTACATCATCCCCACCCTCGTTTTGCAAAAGGGCTGCGATTGTCCTTTCTACCTATTTCTTAGCAAACAACAACAACAACAACAAACGTTGTTGGCAGCAGTCTTTCAGCTTCTTCGGAATTCAGCTCCCCTCTTCGCACAAACCGCACGGGCGACAAATTCCACCATCCTTTCTTGCCTTTACAAGCCGTTTCCACGCAGGTTTAAACAGATATAAGTCTCAGTTTAGTAGCGGGGGCCGGTGAGCAAGTCGCCAACCCAGCATCGGAACTCGAGCTTGCTTATTCCAAAGCAGTTATTTAGAAATCAACCGTAATTCCTCTGAAGTGAGCGCGTTTTTGTTTTGTTTTTTGCTTTTTTGGGAGGGGGGGCGCTTAAAAAAGAAGACCAGCAAGGCGAACAATTGACAACCAAAGGTTGGGGAAGGGCACGTCGCTTTCGGGACTCAAGAAAAAGACCTGACCCCCGAGATAATTTGAAGTGTCTTTTAAGAGGCGAGCAGGTCAAAAGGTTTGGCTCGGGTCCCCGTGTCACATGCAAACTTAGGATATAGAATAGAGCCGGAAGGGACCTTGGAGGTCTTCTAGTCCAGCCCCCTGCTCAAGCAGGAGAACCTATACAATCTCAAACAAGTGATTGTCCAGTCTCCTCATATATATATATAAAAAACTCCAGTGATGGAGCGTTCACGATTTCTGAAGGCAAACTTATCGATTCGTCGACTCGACGGAAAGCACCGCAACACGCTAGAATCAAACGAAGACCCGAGAATCCAAGCGGAGGCAGGGGTTGGGGGGGGGGGGACGATTCTGACGGCGCTGGGCAAAAGGGAAGGAAGGAAGGAGAACCGAGCTTTGGGGTGCGCCAGTCGAGATGCAGAAACCGCCCGAGACTGAAGCACGCTTTTCTTCCTCCCCGTCCGTCCCGCCCCGTCGGGGAAGGAAGACTTCATAAATATGGGGCAAGCAGCGACTCCCAGGACTGGGGCGACTTTCTGGTTTCGCGCTCTTTTTCTTTGCCCCCCACACCCTTTCCTCGCTCCCCACCTACTCCCCCTCCACCCCGAAATCACGGCACTGCTGTCCGGACGTGCAACCCACCAACCCAGGTCTTACCTGAAACCGAGGCAGCTGCCCAGAAACTCCTCCGAGTGGGATGCAGGCAGAGATGCACTGGACACTGGAGAGCAAGGCTCGGCGGCGTCGCCGCTTTTAGCGACGCGCTGAGGCTCTTCACCTCCTCTTTTTCTTTCTTTCCTTCCTCCCCCCCCCCTTTTATAGATATATAGATCTAGATATATAGAAAAATACGCGCAGGTATTCTTTTCTTTCTAAGCGCGAGTTTTCCCGCTACACGGAAACGTAAACCTGGAGAAGCGAGGAACGCCGAAGATGCTTGGGGGCAATAATAATAATAAAATAAAATAATAATTTAAAAAAAGGCTTGCGCGGTAGTCACTGAGCGACCCCACCCTTCCCAATTAAACGCCTCGTATGCTAGCGGGGCGGAGAAGGGGGGCTGGGAAACCCGAGAGTCAATTAAAAGAAGGGAAAAAGGAGAGAAGCCTCCCCGACAACTCTCCGAGCTGCTTCGGTGCTTAGCCCCGCCTCCCCAACCCTTCCCTCGTCCCTCCCCACCCCCTTTTTTTTTATTATCTTTCTCTCCGTGTCCCCTCCTTCCCTCCCTCCCTCCCTTTCCCTGGCTCGGTCCTCACCTTGCAACACCGAGGAGGCGACGGGCGAAAAGAACCGCATCACAGGTTCTTTGGGGGCTGGGAGAGGCAAGGGAAGAGGAGGGGGGGATGTTCTCGGGGCGTGGTTAGGAGAGGCGTCTGTCTTGCATGTGCCTTTAGGCAAAAGGCGCGCCGAGCCAATACGGCCGTGGATTTTGCAAGGGTGGTGGTGGTGGTGGTGTTGAATCAGGCGTGGGCTGCCCACGTGGCACAGCACGCGCCGGACTCGCGGGTGGGTGGGTGCGTGGAATGGGACGCAGCTCGGCAGGTGGGCCCACGCGGGGTCCGATGCGGAGCCCTTCGTAACTCTCCCTCCGCCCTCCCGGGGTCAGGTGTCCTCCCTTCCTCTGACACCTGTTGTACAGGTCCTCCGCCCAGCCCTCTCAGTCATCAGAAAATCTGGAGGCGCCCGGGGTGGGGACACGACACCTTTCTCGCTGAATGACCGGAGAGGAACGGGCAGAGGAACCTGCTGTTCCTCCGGCTATTTCCATTCGGGAGGCTCCCACATTGGGGCTGCCCCTGAGGGAGCCGCCTGTTGATGCTCCCGCTTTTCCTAGGGATGTATGTGGCGATGTTTGCCCCTCTCGGATTAATGGCAAATCGGACCCTTATAGTAGTGCCACAGTGGCCCGAGAAGAGTTCAGGCCAGGGTGGGGGGGTACCGGAGTGGCGAGCGATATGCCTTTATTGTTATTGGAGATGAGGTGTTTTTTTGTGTTTTTTTTGGTGGGGGTGGATAGTTAAGAGTCCTTGCACAGGTAGTTTAGTGCCTTGATAATTCCACCCATGGTTCACAGACTTGGTGATTCCCTCTGCCCTGGATTAAAAGTAGAGTGTAAAATCTGAAACAGTTTGCTCTCGTTATTTTGGAGGCAAGATGATCTGTTAGGCGTGACCAGAGCTGTGGTCATGAAACATGTTGCCAGGTGGGTCAGTGTGCCTGCCCCTTTGATCGCTAAGCAATCATGTCCGCAGCTATTTCTCTCCAACGTGGAATCCTCTCCTCATTCAATTGCCCTCATATGTATCCCATCCTAACAAGGATGTGAAGAGCCCACCATTCTGGGAACATGGGAATAATTTGGACAGTTGAGGCATTTTATCAGTTAAATAAATTTAAAAAGTCTCAAAAAGATCCATTCATTAATGTCTCTCGGGAGGATGAAAAAGATGCTGCCAATGATCGAAACCGCTGGAAAACTCTTGCTGCCCAATGTGGTGGATGCAGGACCTAACGATGACGATGATGAAAGAGATCCATAATACCCCTAATTTCATACTGCTCTGGTTGGGCTTCTCCAGTAGTTTCTGGAAAATTATTCTTTCAAACTGGCAATGGTTTCTGGTGTTCCAGACATAATGTACTTATTTTGGGGCCTGGATACCAATCTGCATTTCCCCAGAATGTTCCAACACCATTTTGTATTTTCCTGTTGCTTGAGTTTCTTCTGTACCAGCCTTCCTCTTACTGAGATCAATTCTTATCTGATTTAGATGAGAAGACAGGTTTATTCAAGAAAGAAAGGGAAGCATATTTGATATAGCATTATTTATCATCTCCTGGTTTTCCCCACTGTGATATCCACAAACAAATAGAGGGTGTTGCACTGGGCTTTTGTTAAAAAGTAGTCAGTTCCCCTGTTTTTATCAATTTTCATCATTTTTTCACAGACCTGATTACAACCACTAGTCACTTTCTGTTTTCCATCTCTATAAAGCTACTAGCCACACTGTTTTGTGGGAGCTCTCTGACCCTCATTTTGAACTATTTGTGCCCTGATATCTCCCTGCATGACTTTGGTTATGCAAGTTCAAATCAGAATTTGTTCGGTGCTGCTCAGGGGTGGGTTTTTTTTAAAGACATACATATATGAGTCATCCCATATGTTTCTTTATTTCACATTATTTTTAATTTCTGAAATGCCAAAATAGGATGTGGGAGAAGGACTAGAGAAAACCAGGTGAATTCCCGAATTGCAGAGCTGCACAAGGACATCACATGCCACAGTGTCCCAATCAGTTTGCACTTTCTTGTTGACTGATGACATATTGAAAGAAACAGCATGAAAGCCAAAGAGGGGGGTGAAAAAACCTCAACACACAAATATGGGCAATACAGAGCCCTTGAGCAGATTTTAATGTGGATGGTATACAGTATGCAGTTGTTTGCAGATAACTGAGCAATTTTCATTAAACTTCTCTTTTACTTGGATATCTTGCCATGTTTTTAAGGCAAAGATCATTCAATAGTTTAAAAACAGGTTGAAATAGTGAACATGGTGTTGGATTTTTTTTATTGCTTACTAAATTGATTCCGAGCCAAGATGAAAAAAGCAGGCAATTGCACGAAATTAAGTTCTTTATTATTTACCAACAACAATGATAACAAACTGTTAGATGAGTGGCCCACACATTTGATCATTACCTTAGATTCTTTTTATTCATCTGTTTTATAGAATACCACTCAGCCACTCGTTTTTCTTAGTATAATTTCATATATGGTCCCTTCTTTTCCTTTCCTTTCCTTTCCTTTTCTTCCTTCCTTCCTTCCTAAGACATCTATGAAAATACCTTTATCTAAAGAGAAGCTATTCTTGGATTAGACACCTTATCTCATTTTTCTGGATAAACTACTTCAAGGCCTTCAAAGACTAGAAATCAAGAAGGCCAACACCTTAAATGCACAGTTTTAGTTTTAGAATCTAAACAAAAATGTTTGTGTGTTTATTATTACATTTGTTTGCCACCCATCATGCCATAATAAAATATTCTAATACTATGTTCTATAAAATATTCTAACAATAGGAAGCTGTCTTCCTTTGTAGGGACTGAGTTAGAGAACTTTCACATAATCTGTAACTGAGTATTTTAATTGGAATACCAGAGAGAAAACTTACAATGTTCTGAATCGACAGTTCATTTATGTCTGTTCTCCAATTAAAGCTTGTGGATAAATCTAATTTAAGTGCAGCAAGATCGTTATATTAATGTATTATCACTATGAATGCTAGAACTTCAGAAGCATGAACAATGAAATTGAAATCTTTAGCACTTTGAAAGTTTTGCTTTTTATTTTTCTTGATTCCTTTGTATAAATTCTTTGTCCACTATCCACTGAAACATTAACTCCAAAGCAATTTTCTGTGCACTCTTAAAAAAGTTCAGAAAGCCTTTATCACATTTATCTAATCTCAATATTATATCACATTTATGTTGTTAAAGAATAATGTCTAGCAATTATTCCATAACTTATTAGCTAGAAAATAAATGACTTGATGGTTATGGTCTACTTAGTCCTGTAATAATTAAAAGGGATCTACTGTGCACTACTTCGAACAAAACTATCTCACATTTGTCTGCTACTTTTTAATAGGAAATTCTACCATGTAACATGGCATACAAATTAGTGTATCATGAAATAAAATTCTCCTATTAAATATTTTATTTAATCATTTAGAATTATCCCCATAAGCTAAATAACGTTTAGTGATTAATCATGCATACCTCTTTTCAATAATGTATATAGATACTAAAACTGAATTTGTTTCTATGTGAAAATAAGCTGTCAGCCATGTTGGGTTGTCACCAATGCAGTCTAATTTGAGGGGTCCTTGATGCTGTCTGAGCTTGCTTGTTTTCTTGCAGACATTTCATTACTCAATGTAAGTAACATCATAAGTGCTAGTCACTCTACCACTGATGATATTACCTAGTTTGGGTAATGAAATGTTTGCAAGAAAACAAGCTCAGAGAGCACGAAGGACCCCTCACGTCAACCCTGAGCTACAAATAATCTCCTTTATTAGCAGTCTAATTTACATAGGAACTCAGTCTTACAAAGTTTGCTAAGTCCAAATACCCTGGTAGCGCAATGGTTAGAATGCAATATTGCAGGCTAATTCTGCTGACTGCCAGCAGTTCAATTCTTACTGGCTCAAGGTTGTCAACCTAGATTTGCTATACCAGTCCCTGAAGGTGATCTGGTGTACAGAGATCACATACATATTCTCTTTAAAGAAGCCATGCAGAACTCTAGAAATGGCCTGATTGAATCTGGGTTATTCCAGAGATTCCTAAATTTGATTTTCCAAGATCTAAAGCAAAATTTAGAAAAAACAGTGCTTCCTTCTATATTTTAGCATGAGAAAAACAGAAATGGTTGTAATTCAGCAGAACAGAATGAAAATTGCAGGTAAACTAGATTGTTATGCTAATATAAAGCATGCTAGACTTAAAAGAAATTGGTGCTTTTGAGGTTTTTGAATGAAGCTCCTTTAAAGCATGATACTGTTTTTACTATGCATAATTGTATTGAGTACGAAGAAATTGCCATTGCTAATAAATGCTGGATGCGTCATATATCAGAGAAATCATAGCTTTTGTGCAAAGCATAGTTCTATAAAGAAAGATAATGCTCCTTACTAAATATAGTGGATTGTTTTCTTGATTAAAACAGAAGTATAAAATATTTAATGACATAAAATAAAATAGTTCATTCACTAGGCCATGTCAACTAGGTAATGCAGTTCATAAAATATGGTTCTAAAAATCTTCTCAGGATAAAAGATTGGTGAAGAAATAGAACAAATTATCAACACCACTGGATGTAATTTACCTGGAGTTACCTATGGGTGAATTTGGCAGCTATATAAATTTGTTTAATAAATAAAGTATCTTTGTATTGCTTTCCCTCCTGAAGAAAAATATTTTGTGTTGTGAGTGTGCATGTATGTGAGAGTCTATCTGCACATATTTGATACACAAAGAGGCATAAATCTGAATTTTGGTAGGGGAGCAGATGCCTGAGAATATTATGAAGAGTGAAGACAGATAAAAAAAATAATTGATTAGACTTTACACTCTAGTTTCAAATTATTATACCTTCAACGTATTATGAAAATATTCAGTTGTCCTTGTCCAGGAGCAAGGAAAACATGAAGTACCATCTGGGAGTTGAAAATTAAAAGACACTTGCTCCTGGGGAGGAAAGCTATGGCAAAGCTATGGCAAAAGCAGAGACATCACCCTGCCAAAAAAAGTGCGTATAGTCAAGGCTATGGTTTTCCCAGTTGCAATTTAAGGCTGTAAAAGCTGGACCATAAGAAAGGCTGAGCACCAAAGAATTGAGGCCTTTGAACTCTGGTGCTGGAGAAGACTCCTGTGAGTCCTTTGGACTTCAAGGTGAACAAACAAGCCAGTCCTAGAGGAAATCAATCTTGAATGCTCTTTAGAAGGCCAGATCCTGAAGATGAAACTCAAATATTTTGGCCACCTAATGAGAAGGAAGGAGTAGAACCTAATGCTGGGAAAGATTGAGGGCAAAAGAAGAATGGGATGACAGAGAACGAGGTGGCTGGATGGAGTCACTGAAACAGTAAGTGTGAGCTTAAATGGACTCCAGAGAATGGTAGAGGGCAGGAAAGCCTGGAAGAACATTGTCCATGGGGTCGCGATGGGTCGGACATGACTTTGCAACTAACAACAACAACAACAAATCAATTAGTCAATCATACAGATGCATATACACAATTTTAAAATGGAGCAAATAAAAACTTATTGCAAATAAACTGTATTAATAAGCAGTTTTATCACTGAGTCAGTCATTTAGGTGGCCTTGGCAGTGAGTAAGAATCAGGTATCCCAATATTACATGAACTCTATCCCTTAAGCTCTTGTGCAATGCTTGGGTTGTGCTGTCATAATGCACATTTCAATAATAGACATCTATACATGGGGCATGGTTACTCTACAAATAGTAAAACTAAGAGTCTCTCTCAAGACCCAGTATCTCTTCATCTCCATTCTCCAATATACTATAGTGGGCATTCAAGTGGACTGAACGGCCTCATCTTTTGCCAAACTCATGTAATAAGTCATTTCAGTCTCAAAAATTCAGCATTAAGAGAAAAATAAGCAGTATGATAGAAAATCAGCTGCATCAAAAATATAACTTGTGGGCAAGAAAAGAAGGTGGTGGTGAGATAAGCTGGCACACACACGAGAAAGGAAGGACATTGGGATTTCAAGCTTCAGGGAAAATTGCCTTTATTTCTGGGATCTCTACAAAATGTGTTTGTGCAGCAGCCATATATGTGCCTTAAATGCAAGCAAGATGCTCATCTGTATCTAGTGAATCTCCTGGGTTTGAGAAAATTAAGAAAAACACTTGCTACACTTAATTGTCTCCAGTGCTACTTTTGGTGTTAGATGCCTCACTTTATGGTTTAATAAACTTCATGTTGATATAAGCTGAATGACAATTAGAATTAGTGCAAACTGGGTTTGTACTTAATGTGGTTCACAGGTTTACAGTCCACGTGCTGGCACTTCGTGGTTTCATTTCACATATCAGCACCTCCTTATTAGAAGAGCTTCTAGTGTTAAGAATAAATCAATGCCTTTTCCCCAAACAACAAAGGGATCTTGCATCCTGACAACAGTGCAGTCCCTTCTGGAAAGCAAGAAAAAAAATCAGTATGAAGAGTTCAAAAAGTAAAATGGATGGACAATATTTATCCTCCCTCAGTGGCAGCGTGAATCTTTGCAGAACTCACAAAAAGCACTTCTGAAGGAGAAACACTTGGGTAATAGGCTTTCTATTATCTGAGGCAAGGATCATAGAATAATCTATTTCTTGCAATATGGATCAGATTTACGATACTTTTCAAGGGTGGCAATTGTTCAGCTCATGTAAGTGCTGCTAGATATATTTACTGTATTTTTATAATATAAATGTAGGATTATTGAGAAGCAGACTTGAGAGATACTCTTCTTTCTGTAAGCTGTGGGGCAAAAAGCTTCTCGGGAATTATGTTTAAAACTGCTACAACACAAAGAGAGAAGGAATTCCATCAGTTAGAATGGAGGCTATTATTGACTTCACTGTATACTGCTCGAGTCAAAAAGAGAGCTGTGAAAATATTTACAGACCCCTCACATCCTGGACATCAACTGTTTCAACTTCTACCCTCAAAATGACGCTATAGAGCACTGCACACCAGAAAAACTAGACACAAGAATAGTTTTTTCCCAAACGCCATCACTCTGCTAAACAAATAATTCCCTCAACACTGTCAAATTATTTACTAAATCTGCACTACTATTAATCTTCTCATTGTTCACCCATCTCCTTCTACTTATGGCTAACTTTGTTGCTTGTATCCTTACAATGTATATTGATATTGTTTCCTGATTGCTTATTTGTACACTATGATTATCATTAAGTGTTATACCTTATGATTCTTGATGAACGTATCTTTTCTTTTATGTACACTGAGAGCATATGCACCAAGACAAATTCCTTCTGTGTCCAATCACACTTGGCCAATAAAAAAATCTATTCTATTCTGTTCTGTTCTGTTCTGTTCTGTTCTATTCACATTGGAGAAAACTAGAAAGAAGAAATGATGATCTGAATGGTCTTATCTTTAAAACAAGATACTTTCTAAAAGAAAAAAAAATCTTGGAAAATAAAATGAAAGACACTGAAGTGCTTATAGATTCCTAATAGGACCTGAATTTTGAAAAACCAAACTCATAGAAATTTCATACCACCAAGAAACTCAGGAAATGATAGCATTATGACAGCTGGTAAGATTTTCTGACACAAATCTAAACATTCATAATAACTACAGTTCATCGGGATTTCTCTGAGGAAACCATAACTCTGCAAAGCAGAAAAGGCCAATATGAACTGTAGATAGAGCTATGCTTCCATTTTTCCTCAAGGGACGTTATGAAAATAGAACGAGCGTTTTCATTCTGTTGGAAATTACCACTGCCTTAGTAACAATCTCAGACAGTGATCAATGAAACTGTTATGAAGAAAACTATCCTCCACCAGGATGTCAAGGAAAATATTGCAAAATGCTAGTCTACTTACTTGGTGCAAGCTACACTCCAGCTGGCAGCAATTAAGAAAAAGAACACCAGCTAAGATTGGAAGAGTTGCTCTAAACCTGAGACAGAAATTCTGTGGAGAAGAGACAGTTTATATGGAAGAGAAAAAGCAAAAAAAAAAAAAAGGCACTCTACTTGATTAAGTCTGATAAGTCGGGTGTCTGGAAAGATAGGCAGAGGACCGGCTTATGGATATTGTTTCAAATTGGATAAAACAGAAGTGGAAAGAGAACAATGCATAATAAATTCAAATGCAATATTTTGAATTTATGCATGCACAAAAAAGCAGTATCAATACAGTATTTCGGAAAGTCATTCCAGCTAACAGAATAAGTCCTGAAAAATGCAGGTTGTGTGAAGAATCCCTAACAATCCCAAAGTATCCCACTTTTAGAAAGTGGCTCTCCAACAGGTATTTCAGTTATTCAAAATAATAATGATGATGATGATGATGATGATGATGATGATGATGATGATGATGATGTATATCCCTGGATGCCATAATATAACTTTGCAGACAAAGAAATGCTGACTTCCCCATTTTTAAAATCTAATTTTTTAATACACTTTTTTTGTAGTTTTAAAGAAAGAATATAGATAGTACACGAGTTTAAAATGTTTGATGTTGTAAAAGTATAATTCCAACAATAATAAAGTGATGTGCATAGCAAGTACTGTGGCTACCGGGAAAATTAGAAAATGGCCAAGAAATATGTTGCATGGTATATGAAAGTCTAGTGGGAGAACTAAAGGACTGAGTTAGCAACATTCAGCCAAAATTATGCATTACATATCCAAGAAACCATAATATTAAAGAAGATACATTTTAGAATTAACCAAGACATTTGCCAGACCTATTCTTGAATACAGCTCGTCCGTCTGGAACCCATACCACATCTCTGACATTAATACAATCGAATGCGTCCAGAAATATTTTACTAGAAGAGTTCTTCGCTCCTCCGAAAACAACAAAATACCCTATGCCACCAGACTTGAAATCCTGGGATTAGAAAATTTAGAACTCCGTCGACTTCGACATGATTTGTGCTTAACACACAAAATCATCTATTGCAATATCCTTCCTGTAAAAGACTACTTCAGCTTCAATCACAATAATACAAGAGCAAACAATAGATTCAAACTTAATGTCAACCGCTTCAAACTTGATTGCAGAAAATATGACTTTTGTAACAGAGTTGTTAACTCTTGGAACTCATTACCTGACTCCATAGTCTCTATTCAAAATCCCAAAATCTTCAACCAAAAACTGTCTACTATTGACCCATTCCTAAGAGGACTATAAGAGCATAAAAGTGCCTACCGTTCCTGTCCTATTGTTCCCTTCATTATATCAAATTAACATAGCTGTTGCATACTTTTACTTATATATATATATATATATATATATATATATATATATATATATATATATATATATATATATTTCATTCATGATGTGTTGTTTTTATCTATGACAATGTTTGTGTATACTGTTGTGACAAAATAAAAAATAAAAATAAATAAAAATAAGAACATTTTGGAATTGATGATGAGACAAAAAACTAGAGATACCTTTCTGTGTGAAAATTTCTGCAGATTCTGATTTGTTTTTTCCCCCTGCCTTTATTGTTTTATAACTCAAGGTGGTGAACATACTTAATACCCCTTCCTCCTCCATACACTTTGAAAGAAAGGTAAAACCTAGTGGTTGGGGAATGGCTTTGTAGCAATGCTTTTTAAGGATCCATCTCCCATTTCCAAGACTGTCCTCAAGGATGTTGCTACTTTCAAGAGTAAAATCTTGTCCTGAAGCTTAGAAGATAAGGATTCTGCTGATGTATCACTTATTTTCTATTCCCTCAGGTCCACAAATTAACAATAAACATCTCCCTCAGAAATGGGTTGTTAAAGTGTGATATATACATAACTCCGATTCAATGGTTGTCTTGCAGACTAGTTTCAGAGATGGAGATGAGATGAGGCAGACAGAATTTATGTGAGGTTTCAAGTCTTAAATTTTATCATATTTACCTTTTTTTTATTGAAAAAGTTTTTACAAAAATTTTCACACCCCTTTTTCCCCCTCCCCTCCCCTGCATCCCCTCCCCTCTCCCTCCAAAACCACCCCCCTCCCTCCCCCCCACTTCCCAGAACAAACATAAGGTATAGTTCAAAAGAAAAAACAATCATTCGCTAAATTTTCACTAACACAAATTATAATCCTCCCCTTCTTCTCAAGTCCTAACTTCCCCCATACAAATCAAAGATAAATACACCCTAATCATTCAAAAGCAATCTGATATCTCTTAATCTGATATCTATCTTGCGTATATTCAATCCATTTTTTCCATTCAGTTAGATATTTTTCTTGTGTAGTGTCTTTCAAAAAGGCTGAGATTTTAGCCATCTCAGCCAAATTAGCAACTTTCAATATCCATTCTTCTATTGTAGGTAACTCTTTTTTCATATTTACCCTTTTGAAGATAATCTCTGAAGGAAATTTTTTATGAAACTTTGTCTTGGATTGCTGAGAGGGAAGACAGAGTAAAAGAAATAGAAATTATTTGGACCCCTGAAAATAAACCTAGTTAAAGTACTATATCAGCATGCCTGAAAATTATACCTCAGTGTGTGGGCTTTAACACTCTGAAGATTGGAAGGTTGTAGCTAATCCCATCCCAAGACATGGAATTACCGGTAGTCAAAAAATAAATAAAAACAAATCTGCCCATGGATTAAATCAAACTGATACTAATAATGCACCTATTATAAAGCATGCCTTTCTGGTTTTGTAAGCAGCAACATAATAAATGACAACTAAGTTAGAGTTCTGCAAATAGCCTATCCATCCTACTGTGAAATAAGCAGGATGGAATATTTCAACTACTGACAAGGATTCCATAAAGTTACTAAAATTATATGACATAATACGTTTGCAAGAACCTTGGATCCCAGAAAATCAATCTGATACCATTTATTTATCTCATTTCAGTTCATGGGACATTCCAGCAAGAAAATTAAATTCTATGGGCCATTCTTCTGCTATCCTGTCAAATAGGAAGTAGAATATGGAAGCAGTGTAAATAAATCTACACTGGAATCCCTCTTTCATTCAGTGAAATTTAATATAACAAATAAGATTGACCTAATAATAGGAAATGTTTATATGCCTCTCAGAGGTGCTAAATCTCAAAATCAGGACTTGATGGTCTAGAACAGGGGTGCTTAGATTTGGCCCTGGAAACAGCGAAGAGGCCTCTGCCAGCAAAAATAAAACTTGCGAGAGCCATGGGAGGCTGCCGCAGCTGAAAACTAAGTTTGTGAGGGACACAGGAGGCCCTCCTGAGCTCCGTTTTTTGCTGGCAGAGGATTGCAGGAAAAATCACAGGCAAAAATGGAGCTTGGGAGCCCATTTTCAGTGGCAGAGCGCTCAGGCTGCCACACGCGCTCCCGACATGAGCCAAGTTGAGCTGGCCATGTCCACCCTGGCCCCCTGAGGTCAAACACAACCCTGATGCGGTCCTCAATGAAATTGAGTTTAACACCCTTGGTCTAGAGCAGGGGTCTCCGACCTTGGCCATTTTAAGCCTGGAGGACTTCAAGTCCCAGAATTCTGGGAGTTAAAGTCCTCCAGGCTTAAAGTGGCCAAGGTTGGAGACCCCTGCTCTAGAGGATATGTTCTCACTGGATACTTTCATCATAGTGGGTGGTTTTAGTGCAAGAATAGGAGGCAATAAGCACAAAATAGCAAAACAGTTGAAATCTGATATTGATGAACCTTCCCTTACTTTCCCTTATACTTTGAAGGGCTCTAAAATAAACCTAACAATGCTTAAACTTCTAAGATTATTTTACAAATGGAATTTTCAAAGTCTGAATGGCCCAGAGACTCTTCTGATAATTTTATATACCCATTGACAAATGGAACAACAATCACTGACAAGCCTGTATTCCCTCTGCTACATTTGAAAACTCGGAGGATATTCCACAAAGTTGTATTGATTACCAACCTATCACATTCCAATGTACTGGCTTTGAAAAGAATGGAATGTTGACAATACTCAATGATCACATGCTTGCCCCAAAACTTTGAAGCCAAAATAAGAAATTAAATGGTCTTTTAATTTAAGCTGAGGAAATTACTATGATACTTCACTTGTACCATCTGGTAGATATTCAACTTAAATTGATTAATGCTGATCCAACCTCTCCAGTTATCCTGAGCCGTTATCAACAAATAGTTGACTATTTCAAACCATAATTAGGGCATGACACCTCTAAATTAAGTTCAATTCACCAACAACAGAGCCACTGCTTTGATATGGAGCATAGAACAGCATATTGTATAGTTAGAAATTTGGCAAGGAGAGCAAAAGATAGTTATGCCCCATGGGTAATCATGGAACTGCTTAGGAAGAAAAGGGAATATAAACATCAAGTGAAGCTCAAGAGGACATTATATCAAATGACTCTTTGGCATTCTCTTCTGATTGTCAAAGATTCTAAAGACGCAATATTATCCTGGAAACTGATGAATGCCAATTTGGGTGAAGATAAGAAGATTAGAGTGACTCAAAGACAATGGAAGTGCCATTATACTAAATTGTTTACTCCCCATCCCAATCCAGTTAATTCTCCAATTAAACTTTGGACTACTCCCTGGCGCCCAGTCTTACTAAAAGAAATTGGATATCTGATCCTGGCATTGCCATCAGACAAAGCTCCTGGAGAAGACAATATCCCTGGTCATTTACTAAAAACCATTATTGTATGGTGGAAGACTATTTTGGCTAAACGGTTTAATAACATTAATTGCTGTGGTCAACTTCCCCAGGGTTAGAATGCAAGCACAGTGATTCCAACATTAAAAAAAAATAGTGATTGTAGTTATCACCCATAAAGCTATATCATATGTCTGTTTATTTATCCCATTTCTGCCCATCACCCTCAAAGAGGGACTCGTATAACTAATAAATTAAAGGGCTCAATTATCAATTTGCTTGCAGAAGAACAGACAAGGTTTAGAAACAGATATTTAAGAATTGATCATGGTTTTGAATAGGATCATCAGATAAGTAAGTACTGTATGTAAAACAAACCCACGGGAAATTGTATATTGCCTTTGTGGATTTTCATACAGCTTTTGATTCTGTTGATAGAAACAAAATATGTATTAAACTAGATGAATTGAATTTGGATGGAAAGTTATTAATTTTTATCATGGCTTTATATATAAATACTCAAATCCAGGTTGGTGCTAGTACAGCTCTTGACAGATAGTATCAAGACTTTCAAAGGAGTGAAACAAAGATGTGTGCTTGCATCTTTAATTTTTAATCTATTTATCAATTATAATTGTTCCAGGTCTGAATGGATATTTTTTTCCCAGTAAAGGTAGGAAATAAAAATTTGTCCATATTACTTTATGCATATGATATATTGCTTATATCCCATTGTCAAATAGGATTGCACAGGCAGTTAACAGGTTTGGATAGCTATTGTTCTTTAAATTGTTTAACTGTGAATTGGGGAACATAATATAGAGCACTTTTTCTCTTACAGATAATTGGCACTCTCAGAATTAGGCCCCCCAAAATCTAAAAAAAATGAGAAAGCTTTGGCAGGAATAATAACATTTTTGGCATATAAAGTGGTGTCAACAAATTCTTCCAATCCTAACTTTTCTATTATTTTCCTTATGCAGTAGAGGTATGGCAGTGGTGCATTGCTACCGGTTCGCCCTGGATCAGGCGAACTGGTAGCGGCGGTGGCAGGAGGCTCCACCCACCCGCCTGGATGCTTCTGTGCATACACAGAAGCTTCTGCGCATGCGCAAAAGTGTCACATGAGCACGCGAGCACGCACAAGCAAACCGGTAGCAAACTAAATTGAAACCCACTACTGAATTATAGGGAATTTCTACCCCTTATCATATGAATTTTTTTTAAAATAAGTTCCTCAAAATTGTTTTAGGTATACTCCTAAAGGTACTCCTATCCTCTTTCTCTACTCAGAAACTGATACATATCCAACCAAACCTAGAATAATTGTAATTATCGGGCTATAGTCCTCTCAGTACACAATTTCTGACTTGTCAATCGTGCCTTCTGGATCAAATGAATTTCTCCACTTCTTGAACCAGTTGATCAACATGTTTGACCAATTATATGCTTTCCTTTGGTTTTTCTCAAAATTATTTTAAAATTCAAATAATGCAACAAATCATGGATTATTTAAAAACAGGGTGATAGATGTCCTTTCCAAAAGAAATTTGTTTAAATTATCACAAAATAAAATTATCCCTTGGTTTACACTTAATAAACCCAGTATTGAGTGCAAACATTATCTGTGGGGTGTTGCAGTGCCATCAAAGGGGACTGATTTGCCTCTCTCCTCACTCCAAGAAAATTCTAGAACTTACTCTTTATTTATTGCCCTGCCCTACTTCTGCTTCTGAATGTGGAAAATTTTTACAACCCCTCACAATAACAAAATCATTTTGGCCTGATTTATATGAAATTGAATATGTAATTAATTTAGACAAGGATACAATGCTATGAAATTAGCAAGTTTTGGATGGGCTGCTGCTAAATAGAGAGCATATTTTATCAACTGTTACTAATATTTTTAATATTTTACTGGCTTTAAAACACTGTATTTTAGGTTTTTTTACTAATTTTGTACATCTTAATGTATTTTATTCACATTTAACGTATTTTATTCATGTTTACTCATGTAGATTTTATTTTATATGCTATGACTGGTGGTCAAACAAAAAAAATGAATTAATTGATAATAAGGAACAATGATCCCCCTGGTCAAGTTTCTCCTACATATTGACCTTTAAATATGTATGCTATATCTAATCATATGATGTGGCTAAACTAAACTAACCACATCATGGCTTAAACTACTTAAACTAAGTATACTGGTAGGATTTTTTATTTATTTATTTTTTATTTTATTTATTTTATTTGTCACAACATTATATATAAGCATAAGCATGAAATAACTATATGATATATAAGCATATATATAACCATAAGTATGTAATAACTATATGAAATTGTATACAATCAAAGGGAACATTAGGACAGGAATGGTAGGAACGCTGGTGCTCTTATGCATGCCCCTTACAGACCTCTTAGGAATGGGGTGAGGTCAATAGTAGATAGTTTTTGGTTAAAGCTTTGGGGATTTTGGGAAGAGACCACAGAGTCTGGTAGTGCATTCCAGGCATTAACAACTCTGTTTCTCTGTTTCAGAAACTCTGTTTCTGAAGTCATATTTTCTGCAATCAATCATTTTCACGCAAAATCATTTTGCGTGAAAGCATTAATTAAGCATACTTAAACTGTTAAACTGGCTATAATATCTAGTAAGGAAATGAGCATAATAATATATAGGGGCTTTGGAAAAACAGGTTAAGATCCCAGCAATTACTTTTCCCACCCATTACTTTCAATGTCCTAAATTGTTCTGGATTTCGTATTGTGAAAATAAGGATAGGAATATTTTCTTATAGATAACTTTTTATTGGGATTCCGAGATTTGTTTTTGGCAGCAGTTTCTGAATGCATTAGCTACTGTATAATTTTAAAAGTGTTTAATAATCAAACCCAACATTCTTCTGTTAACAGATGTAGTGCAAATAGCAGCTTGTTTTGGCATGTGTTTTTAAGCTGGAAAATGAAACTTAGCAACGCTTTAACCATCTCTTGGTAACAGGATATTTTACGCAATTGTATTGACTCCCCTTCTAGAAATTGAAAATCTAACTGAATATCGGGAGTATGCATCATTTCAATAACCCTTGAAAGGTATTATGGCCCTTTAACTGAAAAAAGTTTCTTCTCAATTCATTGTTTGGATCTCAATAGGAGTCAAGTTTTTTTTTTTCTAAAATGCCATTTTTAAAAAAAATCTTTGGCACTTGCCACACCAAGCACACATTGTTTTTATGTTGCTTGGAAATGAACATAACCATTTTCACTCCTAGTAAAGTAGTGAGATCTTCATTAGGCAACCCTAACTGAAGTTACTACAGTAAAATATCCCCAGGGTCTGCAGAATAATTTTGTTTGACCTTTAATTAAATACCAAAACTGTCTTTACTATGAGAAGGGCATTTGCTGGTGCCTTGCAGGGCTATTTAAAATCAGGGCTATGTGCTTTTCTATATATGTACATGCACACTTTCTGCCCAGAGGGATTTGGGTATATTTTTCTCAGCTGTTTTGATTATATGGATTTCACCAATTTTCAGGCAGAACTAATCCCCAGGGTAAAACTCAGAAGCTCAGTTAAAGTAACTACTGTAGAGAGTTTCAGATTAATAACATAAAATTCAGTTTGTTTCTTTTTCATATGCAGCCCAAAACATGTTTCTATTCATTTTCTCCATTTTAATTTTCCCAATCAGCTGTCTCAGATCTTACTAACTTTTCCTCAGTTCTCCAATCCTTCCTCCACTCACTCTGCTGTTTAAGCCTTATGATTAAACTTCATCAAATTATATCAGAAGACAATACAGTTTTTAACAATATCATATAAAAGTGTATGGTACAGTAGCTGTTTCATGACTGTGTTGTTTCCTAAGTTTCAGATATAATGCATTTTTGACCATGCCACTTTAAAAACAGTTTTCTCTAATATCAGGATTGCTTAACTTTTGGAAATGGTTTATAGAATTAGTGATATACCTGGTAAAAGCCTTTGAATGCAGAGATAGTTTACTGTAGTGTTTTTCACACTTGGGAAGTTTTGGACAAGTGGATTTCATCTCCCAGAATTTCCCAGCTTTTTTTTTTATTTTATTTTGTCACAACATCATATAAAAAGATTATATAGTATATAAACATATATATGAGTAAATATTAGGAGGTATAAGCATATATATATATATATATATATATATATATATATATATATATATATATATATATATATATATATATATATATATATATATATATATGAAGAAGAAAAGAAAAGAGGACAGGAACGGTAGGCACGTTTGTGCGCTTATGCACACCGCTTATGGTCCTCTTAGGAATGGGGTGAGGTCAATAGTAGAAAGTTTTTGGTTAAAGCTTTTAGGATTATGGGAAGAGACCACAGAGTCAGGTAAAGTATTCCAAGCACTGATGATTCTGTTACAGAAGTCGTATTTTCTGCAATCTAGATTAAAGCGGTTAACTTTGAGTTTAAATCTGTTGGTTGCTCTTGTATTATTGCAATTAAAGCTGAAGTAGTCTTTAATAGGAAGGACATTACAATAGATGATTCTATGAGTTAAACTTAGGTCTTGTCGAAGGCGATGGAGTTCCAAGTTTTCTAAGCCTAGGATTTCAAGTCTGGTGGGATAAGGTATTTTGTTGTTTTCAGAGGAATGGAGAACTCTTCTTGTAAAATATTTCTGGACTCGTTCAATTGTATTGATGTCAGAGATGTGGTGAGGATTCCAAACAGGCGAGCTGTATTCTAGAATTGGTCTAGCAAATGTTTTATATGCTCTGGTTAGTAGTGTAATGTTTTTGGAAAAGAAGCTAGCAAGATTAGGTTTACAACTCTTAGAGCCTTTTTTGCTATGTAGTTACAGTGGGCTTTGGCACTTAGATCATTTGACATGAAAACTCCAAGGTCTTTAACGGGGTGGGGGTCATCTGTAAGGTAATGTCCATCAAATATGTACTTAGTGTTTGGGTTCTTTTTTCCAATATGTAAGACTGAGCATTTGCTGGTTGAGATTTGGAGTTGCCAAGTTTTAGACCAAGTGGTTAGATGATCAAGGTCTTTTTGAATGATAGAAGTATTGTCTGTGGTGTTAAATAGTTCGACATTACTTAAAATTAAATAATATATATAAGAATAAGCATGAATTGAATAGCCATGTTTACATGGTATTCTATTTAACATCTATACAAAACTGCTAGTTGAGGCCATCCATTGACATAGAGTGGATATTCAGTCTGGACTTGTTCCTGAGCTCTTACTTAAATGACCCAAAGAACATGTATACCTTATGCCCATCCCTATGTCAGGAGACTTTGCTTATGGTCATTCTACATGGGGCTGCCCTTGAAGAGCATTCAGAAGCTATAACTGCTGTAGAGTACAGCATCATGTGGAATTTTGGGTGCATCACTTACATCCAAATAACACCACTCTCACATGAGATGCTTTGGCTTGGAGTGAACTGTGTGCAATTCAAGGCACTGGTTGTCAATTTTGAAGCCCTAAATGGCACAGGACCATGGTACTTGCAGTACTATCTCTCCCCTGCATGCCAATTGGGACATGCTTCAGGTATAATTGGTAACAGTGTTATCTGATGGACCCCAATAATTTTGACTTTTTTGTCATGGTATCTGTCCTATGGACCAGCCTCCCTCTGACATTTGGATGGCTTTAACAGTATTGGTCTTTTGGAAGGTTGTTAAGACTTGGCTCCAACTCCAGGCATTGGTCCTGGGATGTGATGAGAACTCTGACATGGGTGTATGTGATTCAAGACAATGATATGGTATTGCTTTGTTTTGCTTTGCTTTGGTGCTAATGGAAACTTTACTTTTTGCCTTGTTTTTGATTTGTTTGCTGCCCATAGTTTCTTTCGATAGGTGGACAGCTGCCCAAATTGGATGCACTGTAAATTGGAATACAGGGAATCCTCAACTATTACGACCAAAATTAGGAGCAGAATTTCTGTTGCTAAGCAAAGGAGTTATTAAATGAATCATGCCAAATTTTACAACTTTTTTTCCCATGGTTGTTAAGCAAATCACTGCAGTTGTTAAATGAATCACATGGTCATTATGTGAATCAGAAGCCAGCTGGCAAGGTTGCAAATAGTGAACACATGAATATTGTGATGGTCTCTTTTTTTCAGTGCCATTGTGATTTCGAATGGTTGAGCTCTTCCTGTAATTCATACATATTGTTTTCTTTGCTAAGACTGAATGGCTACATATAAAGTGCGATAAAGCCAGAATGTCAATGGAAGAGAATATATTGTGTTTGTTCTTTAGCTCTATTTGTGAGACATATTTCACAGTGTCATAGGAGTGTACGTACCAAGTGTAATCAAATCTTTAATCCATTATTTAAATAGGGTTACACATTTATCTTTTCAGTGTTGCAAGCAAGCAAACTCACTTACATATAGTTGCAAAGAATCCATAATGGAGTCATCCATGTAATGACCAGCACTTGAAAATTATTTGAAAGAACTTTATCTTAAGGAAGGAATTTATAACTGGATATGTCTACCATCAATACCATAGTATTACACGTGCTTACAAGCCCTAAAAGGAATTAGATATTTGCAATTTCCCTACCCTGTCCCCATTTTGGTGTTATTTGTATTAAATTGTGTTATCTGTTTTGAGTGCATGCATTTAGGTCTGAGATCTGTGTGTACATTTATCTTGCATTTTTAATGGGCTATTCTATTTTTGTATTGTTTCTGGTTATTTCACTTTGTTGTACATGACTTAGAGTGGTAAGATTGGACAGTAAACATATACAATAAATAAATCATATTTTTATAGACTTTATTACAGATTCTAGTTATATGTGTCCCCCTCTCACTAGCCTAGCTCAGATACAGCTACTATTTCATTGCTTAAGTCTGCAATGAAACCTGCCCTCATGTATAAACAACTAGGGGAAGGAAGGAAGGAAGGAAGGAAGGAAGGAAGGAAGGAAGGAAAGGAAAGGAAAGGAAAGGAAAGGAAAGGAAAGGAAAGGAAAGGAAAGGAAAGGAAAGGAAAGGAAAGGAAAGGAAAAGTTCAGTTAGGCACTACATATATTTTTTCTTTTGGTATATAAGTCTTAATAGTTCTGAATCCTGTCTTCTGAAATTATATAAGATTACTCACTTGGGAGCATCTGTGATTCATACAAGAAAAGAGAAGGACCCCCCCCCCTATAACATTAAAATGGACGAATAGATGATTTCCATTCCTGAAACACAACCTTAAAAGCATCTTATACAAAATGTCAGTATATTGCTACTGATTTTTGTTTTTAGATTCCTGACTAAATGCAATGGAGGACAGGAGAAGACTGGTATACCTGCAAATTTCATCTACTTTTGCCAGTAAATAAGTTTGCTTGCAATTTTTTTTTTTTGTAAAGAAGCTGCAATTTAAAGGCAATTGGCATAGCCCCTTTCTTCCGTTTGTCTAAAATTTAACAGAGTTTGTTCTTCTGTGTATTCATTCAGAGATGACAGCCTTTATTACTTTCCCAGCAGTAGTCAATAGCGAAGCTTAAATCTTCAAATTTTTCAAACAAAGCTTCTGATTATATCCACATTGAGTCTTAAGGCTTCTGAAGCAGTACAAGCTGAGTAAAGTTTTTTTCTGAATAATCTGAATGGATTCCAAAACAGCAGCAGCAGCAACAACAACAATTATTTATTTATTTATTTATTAGATTTATATTGCCGCCTATTCGCCCGTGGCGACTTGTGACCTTGTGATCACTACACATCCTAGATACCTACTGGGGGAATAAATTCTTGAATGCTGTGGTCAGATTCAATTAGACTTTTTTTAGTGTTCGACCAAATGAAATAATGGTTTGAAAGGCTTCAGAAGTTATTAAAATGAATATGGGGTATGCGTGTGCGTGTGTGTGTGTGTGTGTGTGTGTGTGTGTGTGTGTGGAGTAAGGACTAATGCAAGCTAAGATAGTTAACACTGGTTCTGACTAGGCTCAACAGCCTTTGTTTAATATTCTGAAATTATTTTAAATGTGCATAAAATAAATCTGAGTTAAATGTAAGTAAATGTTAGCATGATGGGATATAACTCCTTCTCACACTATTGTCTTGCAGTTTTGTTCTACTTCTATTATGAAGTAGCTGTTGTCTCTGATTAATTATTATGTAATTAATTGATAAATAAAAAAGTATTTTGTGAAAGCTTTTGCACCTCCTTGAATTTTCATTTTTTAGAAATTTGTATCAAATTACATTTAGTAGTTTCTCCTTCCAACCATCAAGGAGTTAAGAAGCTGGTGTCACTGCAGATAAAATGTCTTTACCTGAAAGGGTACCAGGTTGACGTGGTAAATCCAGATATAATAAATCACCTAGACAGATTTTTAAAGTGAATTTAATGCTGGTGAAAGAAGTTGAATTGACAGCCTGGAGAATGTACTCTTGAAATTAAGCAATGGAACCATTAAATCTCTCATCTGCTGATGTGTCTTAAAAGTACCTGCCCTAGAAATCTTTAAGAGCTAAAGCAATATTGTTATTGCTACATCATTTTCCCTGAAATTAAATTAGTTGCAACTCTACATAATAATAATAATAATAATAATAATAATAATAATAATAATAATAATAATAATAATAATAATAATAATAATAATAATAATAATAATAATAATGTTTTAATTTGTATACCGCCCTTCTCCCGAAGGACTCAGGGCACTTGCAAAAGGTACTTGCCTTTTGCAAGACCTAAAAACTTGATTTTGTGCCCTAGAGCCCTGGGTGTGTGATAGAGTCCATCTCTTGGCTTTGTTGACAGTTATTTATGAAGCTCAGTTGTTATGAGATATATATATATATATATATATATATATATATATATATATATATATATATATATATATATATATATATATATATATATAATGTTAAATTTATATAGGGAGACTAGTATAGATCTATTTCAAGCTACTTAGCTCTCATCAGATATATATATACGCACCGCCTGCAGCACCACATACATCGGACAAACCAACAGAAGAATAAGTGCACGCATTGAAGAACATAAGAACTCAATCAAAAAAGAAGAACCCACTTCTTCCCTGGTCCAACACCTTAAAGCCACAGGACATAAAATTGATTTTAAAAATACCAGAACTATCGCCAAAACTGAACACCTTAACAACAGAATAATCAGAAAGCCATCAAGATAGAAAAACGCCCATACAGCATGAATAAACGAGATGATACCTCCCGCCTACCAGCCATTTGGAAACCTGCCCTTATCGACAAATGAGTCCCTAACATGAAGAATGACACAAGACCCACACTCACGAGTGCCACACAGCATGTCACCACCACACATCCATACAGAAAGCAAACTCAAACCCACACTGATAATGAAGCATGACCACAGACCAGAAGCCAGACCGCAGCTGCATCATTAACCATTTCAAACCCCTCCAATCCATACATGCAGCAGACTGACACCCACCATGAAGATGTAGCACAACAATGAACGCGGAGCCAAACAACAGCAATGCAACTCACCAATTCAAATCCCTCTGCATCTCAGACCAACCTGAGCAAAACCAAGCCCCCCCAACAGAACACACCCCCAGCCAATCAGAGCACAGCCAACCCCACCATCCAATTAGAGCACAGCCAAACCCCCAACCAATCAGAACACACCTCCACCCAATCAGAACACAGCCAAGCTCCCAACCAATCAGTTCAAACCCCCACTAGCAGTTAAAAGGAAGAAACAGCTGCGATCATACATTTCTCCTAGAAATACGAAGCTGTAAGCACCTAGCCTGATGATGACGAATGGGATTTCGTCGAAACGTCGCCAAGACACTGCCAATTTTACGCGGGAGAAAACCCGAATAACCGAAGACCTACATACAAACACCCGCGAAAACCTCAGAAAACATATATATATATATATATATATATATATATATATATATATATATATATATATATATATATATATATAATACATATAACATACACACACACATATATATATAACTTATAATATATAATTTCTTTTATTGTAAACCACTCAGAATCATTTGTGTGAGATGGACATAGGAGGGAAGATTAATACAAGCTAAGATAGTTAACAGGTGCTAAGAATCTGGATGCAAAGGACTAACTAAATGAAAGGAGACAGAAGTACAATATGCTGGAGTTGCTAACATAAATAGAGGGAGAATTGAAGGGAGAGGGAAGAGGCATGCTGACTGGAGAATTCTGGGAGCTGAAATCCGCAGCTCTTAAAATTTACAAAAGTTGAGAAATATCGTGATAAAGGGTTGGAGAGCTGAAAGGAGGAATAGGGGATAGATAGGTCAAAGAAGAGAAAGCCTGGAAGAAAATAGGATAAGGACAGCTAGATAAGATTTGTGCATTTGGCCAGGGGTGATCAGAAACTTCGCTTGTTTAACTATGCACTGTGCTTTTAAAACATGCTGTGCCTTTAAAGCACTGCTTAGTCAATTGTGTGTGAAAGAGGATGAACTGCTAGCTCCAAGCAAGACTCTCCAGACATACTGAATTCAATATCTTTGCATTGCTGCTTTAAGCTATTAAATGATTATTGTATTTGCTTCCATACTGTACTTAGATGATATAAGTGAAGTTGATTTTGGCCATTCATCCCTAAAGGTCAAACTCAGGATCAGCCTCTGTATTTCAATAGGAGTTACATAATTTTTTAAAAAAAACTTAATAAACCAAGTTTATGTTGGAATGTATAATCAATTCTCGAGTGCTTCAATATATTAGACTCATAATTGAGGGATGTAATTGTAATATACTGATGACTGATTAAGTACCCTCATGTTAGTGTCAAATCTTAGTGACCAGATAGATATTTTTCCAGGAGCATAGGCCAATTAAGTCCATATAGCTCACTGTTAGTTGTTCTCTTCTTCTTTTCCTTTTTACCTTTCCCAGTATTGTAGACTTCACCAGAGAACAACACACATAATGTGTCCGAAGTATGATAAATTAAACCTCATCATTTGTGCTTCAAATGAGAATACTGGGTTGATTTGTTTCATGATCCATTGGTTTGTTTTCTTGGCTATCTATGATATTCTCAAGACCAATATTCTCCAAAGCCAACAGTCAAAAGGATAAATAGTCTTCCTGTCTTGCTTCTTCAAAATCCAACTTCCATTTCTATCAAATGTCACAGGGAATGTCATTGTCTGATTTTACATAGATCTTCTATGGACACATCCTGGCATCTGAGTATCTTTTCTAAGGTCTTCAAGCCTACTGAACCAAGTGCTTGTCTGCACTGTATTTCTAACCTGCTGGTTCATTTACTGCTGAAATAGTAATATATAGAAAACAGAAAATCTACAGGTCAGATTGGAAAATACTTTTTAGAAGCAAATTCTAGTGAATTCCATGAGACTTTCTCCCAAAAACATATGGGTTGCAGCCTTATATCCCTATACCGCTATGAACTGACCAAATGATATTTCCAGGATACTGTATATTCATTACCTTGGCAAAACTAATGTTGAAAGCCACAGGAGTTTTCTCTGAAATAAAGAATATGCGGTCTGACCATGAAGTAAAAATTAAAAGTACTGCATTGTTTGCTCATTCTGAAAAATATGAAATATCATATTTTAAACTACTAATTTGTTCTTAGCTCCTTTTCTAAACCCATCTGAAGTTTTCTCTTCTCGGACAATAAATACTTCAGCTGTTTATACCATGTTTGAGTCTAGTGCATATTTTAATGATCATTTCTTTAAAAAAAAAACCACTCTGAAATTACAAAGTTTAAGAATGGAAATAATGAAGTAATTCATGAATGAAATCCTTATAATTTTAAATAAATGCCTTAGATTAAAAAAAAACCGACGTGCAAAATTAAATTTTAAAATAGCATCGGAAGTACTTAAAGGCCTATATTTCAAAGCTGTGAATTGTTTTTAAAAGGAATAAGATTTGAAAGGGATATTATTTTTATATCCAATAGAGCATGTTAAAATGTTTTTATTATCTGTTACAAAAATTTGCAATTATTGTTTCTCGCTTTATTCATTATTTGGTTTATTAATAAGAAGTTCACAACATTCAGAACTCAATTTGAAAAATGATTTTTAAATGATTTTTTTTTCTTTTCCATGTACTAAGAGAAACATGAAAAAGATGGTTATACAAGAGACACCAAATCCAGGCTGCTTAGACCTGATAAGGTGTTGACATTTATAAATGTCATTTGATTAGCATGAGAAAAAGTGATAGTCATTTTATAATAAGGTCAATTAAGTGTTAACTAAGTGGATAGCATAATAGCAGTGAAGAGCTTTTAAATTGCCTTTTTAAAAAGACAAAAGAAAGCATGTTCTGTATCAAAACACTTCTATTACTGTTTTTTTTTTAAAAAACCATCTTGTGATTTGTTTTGATATATTGATAGCTATGTAATGCTGCACTTGCTAGCTAAAACAGTAGACTGTAATTTTATTGTATCAATGTAACGCAATGTTTGTTTAGGAAAGGGTTTTCTCTCTTAACTTCTCCCACCCCCACTTTTTTTTTAATGGGTTGGCAAATTATTTCTATTTCCTTACTGATAAATGTTAAAGGTTGGAGCATAAGCATATCTAGAAAACTCAGGGAAGGTACACAGTATAAGACTTTTGTATTCTGCATAGGCTATACAAGATAAGTTTAGTCTTATCTCGTATAGCCTGGAAAAAAGCTTCTTCCAATATGTTAAAAACAAGAAAAAAGTCAAGGAAACAATTGGCCCATTGCTGGGAGAAAGTGGCAAGAAGGTGACAAGCAACAGGGAGAAAGCAGATCTACTTAACTCATTTTTTTGCATCTGTCTTTACACAAAAGGAAAAAACAATCCAACACAAGTTAAAATAGGGAAAGAAATCTGTCTACCCTAGATGAGTTCAAATCACCAGGACCGGATGGATTACAGCCCAAGGTTCTGAAGGAACTGGCAGACGAAATCTCAAAACAACTGAACTATATCTTTCAAAGATCCTGGAGCACAGGGGAGCTGCCAGAGGACTGGAAAAGAGCTGATGTAGTTCCCATCTTCAAAAAAGGGGAAAAAAAGAGATCCAGGAAACTACAGACCAGCAGCCTGAACTAAATACCAGGGAAGATTCTGGAAAAGATAATCAAGCAACGAATCACCGAACACCTACAAGCAAACAAAGTAATAACCAAAAGCCAACATGGGTTTGTCAAAAACAGATCATGCCAGACTAATCTCATTGCATTCTTTGACAAAAATGACAAAATTAGTGGACCAGAAGAATGCTGTTGATATAATTTACTTGGACTTCAGTAAAGCATTTGATAAAGTAGACCATAACCTACTACTAGATAAAGTAGAAAAATGTGGGTTAGACAGCACCACCACCAGATGGATTCGTAACTGGCTGACCAACCGCACTCAACGTGTAGTCCTCAATGGAACTACATCCACATGGAGGGAAGTATGCAGTGGAGTACCCCAAGGCTCTGTTTTAGGCCCAGTACTCTTCAACATCTTCATCAATGACTTGGACAAGGGGATAGATGGGGAACTCATCAAATTTGCAGATGACACCAAGCTGGCAGGAATAGCCAACACTCCAGAAGATAGGCTCAAGTTACAGAAAGATCTTGACAGACTTGAACATTGGGCGCTATCTAACAAAATGAAATTCAACAGTGAAAAAAGTAAGGTTCTACATTTAGGCAAAAAAAAATGCACAGGTACCGTATATGTGGTACCTTGCTCAATAGTAGTAACTGTGAGAGGGATCTTGGAGTCCTAGTGGACAACCATTTAGATATGAGCCAGCAGTGTGCAGCAGCTGCCAAAAAAGCCAACACAGTTCTGGGCTGCATAAACAGAGGGATAGAATCAAGATCACATGAAGTGTTAATACCATTTTATAATGCCTTGGTAAGGCCACACTTGGAATACTGCATTCAGTTTTGGTCGCCATGATGTAAAAAAGATATTGAGACTCTAGAAAGAGTGCAGAGAAGAGCAACAAAGATGATTAGGGGAGAATAAAACATATGGAGACTAAAACATATGAAGAACGGTTGCAGGAACTGGGTATGTCTAGTTTAATGAAAAGAAGGACTAGGGGAGACATGATAGCAGTGTTCCAATATCTCAGGGGCTGCCACAAAGAAGAGGGAGTCAAGCTATTCTCCAAAGCACCTGAAGGCAGGACAAGAAGCAATGGGTGGAAACTAATCAAGAAGAGAAGCAACTTAGAACTAAGGAGAAATTTCCTGACAGTTAGAATAATCAATAAGTGGAACAATTTTCCTCCAGAAGTTGTCAATGCTCAACACTGGAAATTTTAAAGAAAATGTTGGATAGCCATTTGTCTGAAATGGTGTAGGGTTTCCTGCCTCGGCAGGGGTTGGACTAGAAGACCTCCAAGGTCCCTTCCAACTCTGTTATTATGTTATGTTATAACATTAGCAAAGTAGGCTGTATTGCTGTCAACAGCTCAAATTGTTTGACACTACCAGGGAAAACAATGCACATACATGTAATAGAAAAAGAGCAAACCATGCAAGCAAAATCTCTTTGCAGTTTTTTTTTTATAAGTACCAGGGATTTCAGCGTGACTCAGAATATCACAAGTGCCTTTATCTTAGCTCTGCGTGAAGAGAAGAATTGGCTTTTCTAAAAGAAATTAGCCAATAACAATATCTCCAGGCAGAATTTGAGTGCTTTCTACCTCAGTCTCCATTGTACTCTTTTTTTAAAAAAAATATTTCTCCTATTCTAGGTTTCTACATAGTTAAATACAGTAAGTGTATTCTTTGCTATGCTCTCGGTCTCTTTTGGCATGGCCACATTCCTGCTTCTTTAGCTGAGTGGAAAGTTAGCACCCATCTCTCTCCTTGAAGAATGAAATGTTTTGAGAAATATTAAAAAGGCAGAATATTATATTTCCCTGGATGATAAATGGAGAAACATGCTCTTGGAAAGGAGCCCTCACCTTTCTTAATAGCCCAGAGCAGATGTCAGCACTTAAGAGATAAAGAGATAGATAGCACTATTCATAAGCAAATTCCCTGCAGCAAAATCTGAACAAAGATAGCCACAATAGGAATTGCCCAACAAGCCCCTTCATTCAGTGGTGAGATTCAAGTAATTTAACAACCGGTTCTCTGCTCTAATGATTTCTTCCAACAACCAGTTTGCCAAACTGCTCAGAAAGTTAACAACTGGTTTATGTATGTATGTATGTATGTATGTATGTATTTATTTATTTATTTATTTATTTTTGTCACAACAATATACATAAGCATCACACAAAATGGTTATATAGTATATAAACATATATATGAGGAAATATGAAGAACGGTTGCAGGAACTGGGTATGTCTAGTTTAATGAAAAGAAGGACTAGGGGAGACATGATAGCAGTGTTCCAATATCTCAGGGGCTGCCACAAAGAAGAGGGAGTCAAGCTATTCTCCAAAGCACCTGAAGGCAGGACAAGAAGCAATGGGTGGAAACTAATCAAGGAGAGAAGCAACTTAGAACTAAGGAGAAATTTCCTGACAGTTAGAATAATCAATAAGTGGAACAATTTTCCTCCAGAAGTTGTCAATGCTCAACACTGGAAATTTTAAAGAAAATGTTGGATAGCCATTTGTCTGAAATGGTGTAGGGTTTCCTGCCTCGGCAGGGGTTGGACTAGAAGACCTCCAAGGTCCCTTCCAACTCTGTTATTATGTTATGTTATAACATTAGCAAAGTAGGCTGTATTGCTGTCAACAGCTCAAATTGTTTGACACTACCAGGGAAAACAATGCACATACATGTAATAGAAAAAGAGCAAACCATGCAAGCAAAATCTCTTTGCAGTTTTTTTTTTTTATAAGTACCAGGGATTTCAGCGTGACTCAGAATATCACAAGTGCCTTTATCTTAGCTCTGCGTGAAGAGAAGAATTGGTTTTTCTAAAAGAAATTAGCCAATAACAATATCTCCAGGCAGAATTTGAGTGCTTTTTACCTCAGTCTCCATTGTACTCTTTTTTTAAAAAAAATATTTCTCCTATTCTAGGTTTCTACATAGTTAAATACAGTAAGTGTATTCTTTGCTCTTTTGGCATGGCCACATTCCTGCTTCTTTAGCTGAGTGGAAAGTTAGCACCCATCTCTCTCCTTGAAGAATGAAATGTTTTGAGAAATATTAAAAAGGCAGAATATTATATTTCCCTGGATGATAAATGGAGAAACATGCTCTTGGAAAGGAGCCCTCACCTTTCTTAATAGCCCAGAGCAGATGTCAGCACTTAAGAGATAAAGAGATAGATAGCACTATTCATAAGCAAATTCCCTGCAGCAAAATCTGAACAAAGATAGCCACAATAGGAATTGCCCAACAAGCCCCTTCATTCAGTGGTGAGATTCAAGTAATTTAACAACCGGTTCTCTGCTCTAATGATTTCTTCCAACAACCAGTTTGCCAAACTGCTCAGAAAGTTAACAACTGGTTTATGTATGTATGTATGTATGTATGTATGTATGTATGTATGTATGTATTTATTTATTTATTTTTGTCACAACAATATACATAAGCATCACACAAAATGGTTATATAGTATATAAACATATATATGAGGAAATATGAGGAAGTATAAGCATATATGTATAAGAATAAAAAACAATAGGACAGGAACGGTAGGCACGTTTGTGTTCTTATGCACGCCTCTTATAGTCCTCTTAGGAATGGGGTGAGGTCAATAGTAGAAAGTTTTTGGTTAAAGCTTTTGGGATTATGAGAAGAGACCACAGAGTCAGGTAATGTGTTCCAAGCACTGATAACTCTGTTACAGAAGTCATATTTTCTGCACTCTAGATTAAAGCAATTAATATTAAGTTTTGTTGTGTTCGGCTGGAGAACACATGACCAGTAACCAGCAGTCAATTGGTTAACTGCCGATGCTATAGCCGGCGGGAGAATTAAGGAGCTGCTATTGGCTGAGCTGTTGACAGCTCCAATATAAAAGGGCTGTCAATTTAGAGCTTGCTTGCTTGCTCACCTCAGTTAATTGTTTGTAGTTAATAAAAGAGCTGTTAATGGTTCTCTTGCGTTGCCTCACTTCTTGCCGTTGTTTTGCAAATACAACACTGGCGACGAGGATTTTGTTAGCGGAGATCGCAGGGGAACAAAGCCATTCATGAGAGCTAGCCAGAGAGCAGAGCCAAGGCAACAAGACATTGCAGGACTAAATTGCCTCAGGCAAGTCTCCTTGATCAATGGCCACTCTTTCCACATTCGCTCCATTCGATCAGGCAAAGGAATCCTGGGACTGCTTTGTAGACAGGGTCAATTGTTTCCTGGCCGCAAATGACTACAAGAGACTTCCCGATGACAGGAAATTAGTAGTATTCCTTAGTATATGTGGGCATGACATGTTTGAAACAGCCCGAGCACTGTTGGCGCCTCAAAATGTTCAGGATGTACCATGGGGGGTGTTATTAGATAAGCTGAAGGGACATTATGCTCCCTTGCCCTCAAGAGTAGCCAGGCGCCATGCCTTCAGGCACAGGTACCAGAATGAGGGAGAGTCTATAAGTCAATACACAGCAGCGTTAAGGAAGGCTGCCCTTTATTGTGAGTTTAGTGACCTGGAGGATATCCTTCTGGATCAATTTATTTGTAGTATCAGGGATATCGAATTGCAGCGCTGCCTACTGGCCAGAACAGATATCACTTTTTAAACTGCAATAGATGAGGCTCAAGCCTCAGAACTGTCTGCTAAGTTGGCTTCTGAAATAAGGAAGCCTTTCAGCACTGCTGCAGCTGCTAAACCAGCCACAGTGCATCAGCAGGAGATGGTTTCTGATCAGTTCTCAGAGGAGGAGGAAGAGATAAGCCGTCCTAATTCGAGTTCTAGGAAGGGTTGGGTGACAGAGGAAAAAAAGCCACAGAATCCATGCTTAGGTTGTGGAGGAAACCATCCCCGTTCTTTGTGTAAATTTAAGAACGTGGAATGTCGGTGTTGTGGCAAGAAGGGCCACCTCGCTAGAGTCTGTAGGGCCACGCTGCCCTCAATTTCCAACCCTGCAAAACAGCATACTAATTTCAACCCTGTGAGACCCAATCGTGATGCATGGCAGCGAGATAGGGCTGAACGGATTGAGGAAGATTGTTTCTCTACTCACCGGGGCACAGAACAGGGGGAAACCAGAGTAAGTCATGCCAGGTCGGGACTTAGGAAAAATTTTTTCCTCACAGTCCATATTGAGAATAAACCGTGTAGAATGGAGATTGACACGGGATCTTCTGTGTCTATCATAGCGTGGCACACCATTTCCCGCTTAGTGCCCTCCCTTAAAAAACACCAATTAGATCGGGCTCGACTAAAGCTTTGTGATTACCAAGATAATCACATTCCCATTTTGGGTTCCGGGTATTTTCAAGTTCAATATAAGAACTTTAACGATCGCCTTAGAATCATAGTTGTTGATGGCATTCTCCCCTCTCTGCTAGGTCTGGAGTGGTTCGATGCATTGGGTTTGGCCATAACAGGCATACATGCTCTTGCATCAGACCACTTCTCCGATCTCTTCCAGGAATTCTCTGATGTCTTCAGTAAGGAATTAGGCAAATACAAGGGGTCTCCCATCTCATTAAATCTAGATCCCTCAATAGCTCCTATTCGCCTTAAGCCTCGCAGGGTTCCTTTCGCCCTTCGCACTAAAGTTGATCAGGAAATTGACAAATTATTGGCACAAGGTATACTACAACCAGTGGACCATGCTCGCTGGGAGACGCCTATAGTGATCCCCATTAAGGCCGATGGATCGATAAGGATCTGCGCGGACTACAAGGCCACGCTCAACAAGGCTCTACAGGCAAACCCGTATCCTGTTCCGGTGGTCCAACATCTTCTGCATTCATTGGGCCGCGGCAGCATATTCGCCAAGCTCGACATGGCACAGGCCTATCAGCAGCTTGAGGTAGATGATGAGTCCGCGGAGGCGCAGACGATCGTGACTCACCGCGGTGCCTTCAAATGTCGCCGGCTGCAATTCGGGGTCTGTGTGGCCCCCGGCATTTTCCAATGCCTGATGGAGAGACTCTTACATGGGTTGCCGGGGGTCGTCCCCTATTTTGACGACATCTTTGTGTCAGCCATCGATGAGGCTGAGTTGCTACACTGCCTCCGTGCCATTTTGATCCGTTTCCGGAAGGCTGGCCTTAAACTAAAGCGTGAAAAGTGCGTACTGGGCGTTCGCCAGGTAGAATTTCTAGGTTTTCTTGTCGATGAGCGAGGTCTGCATCCTACCCCCGCAAAGGTACGTGCAGTACAACAGGCTCCTACACCCACGACTAAGACTGAACTGCAGGCTTTCCTTGGCCTCCTTAACTTTTATAACTTATTCTTGTCACATAAAGCTACAGTCGCAGAATCTCTCCATCGCCTCCTCAACAGCAAGACACCTTGGAAGTGGGGACAGAAAGAGGATGCAGCTTTCCGGGCCGTGAAGGCACTGCTTACCTCTGACAGTGTCCTCATGCAATACCATGCGGACTTACCTTTGCTCCTGGCATGTGATGCTTCACCCTATGGGATAGGAGCTGTCTTGAGCCACGTTCTACCAAATGGATCAGAAGCTCCTGTTACTTATTTTTCTAGGACTTTGTCTCCAGCAGAACGTAACTATGGACAGGTAGATAAGGAGGCTTTGGCAGCCGTGGCCGGGATCAAGCGTTTTCATGATTACTTGTACGGCCGTGCATTCACGCTTGTCACCGACCGCAAGTCACTCTTGGGCATCCTGGCTGGGGATCGTCAAACCCCCCTCATCCTGTCGCCAAGGATGACACGATGGGTTGGGTTCTTAGCGGCATACCAATACACCTTGGTCTACAGGCCAGGCAAGGCTATTGGGCACGCAGACGCATTGAGACGTTGCCCCCTTCCAATTCCTGCAGAGGACCCTGCCCCTGCCGCATCAGTCCTGTTTATCGATGACCAGGCTATTCCAGTGTCAGCATCAGATGTGGTGAAGTTCTCTTCCAAGGACCATACCCTCCGCCAGGTGGCCGACTGGGTGAGGAGGGGGTGGCTTCTTGGGCAGTTGGCTTCCGAGTTTCAACCTTACAAGGTCAGGCAGCATAAAATTTCTATCATCAGAGGCTGCCTACTCTGGGGCTCCCGAGTGATAATTCCAGATGAGCTCCGTGGCCGGATCCTCAATGTCTTGCATGAAGGCCATCCAGGCATCGCCTGCATGAAGGCGTTAGCCCGCAATTAGCTGTGGTGGCCAAGGCTAGATGGGGAAATCGCTGAGTGGGTGGCCGGGTACCCAAGTTGCCAGATCCATAGAGCAGCTCCTCCAGTGGCAGTGGCCACTGAATGGGAGATGCCAAAAAGCCCCTGGGCCCATGTCCACATGGATTTTGCACATCCAAGGTCACATGTTGTTGATTATCGTTGACGCTTACTCTAAGTGGGTCAAGGTTGTCTCAATGACCTCTAACACCTCAGAGGCACTGATCCGTGCACTTAAGAGAGTTTTCGCCACTCATGGTTTGCCTGATGTTTTAGTGTCAGATAATGGGCCGCAGCTAACCTCAGCGGCCTTCCAAGCATACCTGGCAAAGCAGGGCATTTGCCACGCCACTATTGCTCCATTTCATCCTGCCTCAAATGGCCTGGCTGAAAGGACAGTCCGCTCAGCTAAAGAAGTCCTAGCTAAATTAGTTTCCAGAGATTGGCGAGACAAAATAGCGACCTACCTATTGGCACAACACACCACTCCATGCCCCACGACTAACTGCTGCTCGGCAGAACTGCTGATGGGCCAGCGATTGAGGACTGTGTTAGATCGTTTGCACCCTGAGTACTCGCCAGAGAAACCCCCTGATTCTACCAGTGGAGCCTGAGCATTCCAAGCGGGGGATTGGGTATATGCCCAGCATTTTGGGAGGGACCCGCGGTGGCTACCAGGTCAAATAGAAGAAGTGACCGGCTCCCGTTCATACCGGGTTCAGTTGGAAGATGGTCGCATGTGGTGGCGCCATGTGGATCAACTGCGCCGCCACCACATGCCCCCATCCAATGTACCGAGCAATACAGATCTGGCCGCATCGAATCAGCCACCACCTGTACAAAGCAACAAGTCCCGTCCAGAAAACATGCCCAACCCTAATAGTCCACCCACAACTTCACCAGCTGTCGATTTACCTCAAAGGCCACATCAGGACCAGTCCAACGAGTTTCCATCCAGCGCGGCCGAACAAGCCGACGAGTTTCCATCCAGCGTGGCTGAACAAGCCTCAGAAGTTCGTGAAGTTCCTGTGCGGGTCCCATCAACAGCACCTGGTACGGTTGTACTGCGCAGGTCGGAGCGAGCCAGAAGACGCCCAGCCTACTTGGCCGATTATGCTTGTGCAATCCGGGAAGGGAGGGGTGTTGTGTTCGGCTGGAGAACATGTGACCAGTAACCAGCAGTCGATTGGTTAACCGCCGATGCTATAGCCGGCGGGAGAATTAAGGAGCTGCTATTGGCTGAGCTGTTGACAGCTCTAATATAAAAGGGCTGTCAGTTTAGAGCTTGCTTGCTTGCTCACCTCAGTTAATTGTTTGTAGTTAATAAAAGAGCTGTTAATGGTTCTCTTGCGTTGCCTCACTTCTTGCCGTTGTTTTGCAAATACAACACTGGCGACGAGGATTTTGTTAGCGGAGATCGCAGGGGAACAAAGCCATTCATGAGAGCTAGCCAGAGAGCAGAGCCAAGGCAACAAGACATTGAGGACTAAATTACCTCAGGCAAGTCTCCTTGATCAATGGCCACTCTTTCCACATTCGCTCCATTCGATCAGGCGAAGGAATCCTGGGACTGCTTTGTAGACAGGGTCAATTGTTTCCTGGCCGCAAATGACTACAAGAGACTTCCCGATGACAGGAAATTAGCAGTATTCCTTAGTATATGTGGGCATGACATGTTTGAAACAGCCCGAGCGCTGTTGGCGCCTCAAAATGTTCAGGATGTACCATGGGGGGTGTTATTAGATAAGCTGAAGGGACATTATGCTCCCTTGCCCTCAAGAGTAGCCAGGCGCCATGCCTTCAGGCACAGGTACCAGAATGAGGGAGAGTCTATAAGTCAATACACAGCAGCGTTAAGGAAGGCTGCCCTTTATTGTGAGTTTAGTGACCTGGAGGATATCCTTCTGGATCAATTTATTTGTGGTATCAGGGATATCGAATTGCAGCGCCGCCTACTGGCCAGAACAGATATCACTTTTCAAACTGCAATAGATGAGGCTCAAGCCTCAGAACTGTCTGCTAAGTCGGCTTCTGAAATAAGGAAGCCTTTCAGCACTGCTGCAGCTGCTAAACCAGCCACAGTGCATCAGCAGGAGATGGTTTCTGATCAGTTCTCAGAGGAGGAGGAAGAGATAAGCCGTCTTAATTCGAGTTCTAGGAAGGGTTGGGTGACAGAGGAAAAAAAGCCACAGAATCCATGCTTAGGTTGTGGAGGAAACCACCACCGTTCTTTGTGTAAATTTAAGAACGTGGAATGTCGGTGTTGTGACAAGAAGGGCCACCTCGCTAGAGTCTGTAGGGCCACGCTGCCCTCAGTTTCCAACCCTGCAAAACAGCATACTAATTTCAACCCTGTGAGACCCAATCGTGATGCATGGCAGCGAGATAGGGCTGAACGGATTGAGGAAGATTGTTTCTCTACTCACCGGGGCACAGAACAGGGGGAAACCAGAGTAAGTCATGCCAGGTCGGGACTTAGGAAATTTTTTTTCCTCACAGTCCATATTGAGAATAAACCGTGTAGAATGGAGATTGACACGGGATCTTCTGTGTCTATCATAGCGTGGCACACCATTTCCCGCTTAGTGCCCTCCCTTAAAAAACACCAATTAGATCGGGCTCGACTAAAGCTTCGTGATTACCAAGGTAATCACATTCCCATTTTGGGTTCCGGGTATTTTCAAGTTCAATATAAGAACTTTAACGATCGCCTTAGAATCATAGTTGTTGATGGCATTCTCCCCTCTCTGCTAGGTCTGGAGTGGTTCGATGCATTGGGTTTGGCCATAACAGGCATACATGCTCTTGCATCAGACCACTTCTCCGATCTCTTCCAGGAATTCTCTGATGTCTTCAGTAAGGAATTAGGCAAATACAAGGGGTCTCCCATCTCATTAAATCTAGATCCCTCAATAGCTCCTATTCGCCTTAAGCCTCGCAGGGTTCCTTTCGCCCTTCGCACTAAAGTTGATCAGGAAATTGACAAATTATTGGCACAAGGTATACTACAACCAGTGGACCATGCTCGCTGGGAGACGCTTATATTGATCCCCATTAAGGCCGATGGATCGATAAGGATCTGCACGGACTACAAGGCCACGCTCAAAAAGGCTCTACAGGCAAACTCGTATCCTGTTCCGGTGGTCCAACATCTTCTGCATTCATTGGGCCGCGGCAGCATATTCGCCAAGCTCGACATGGCACAGGCCTATCAGCAGCTTGAGGTAGATGATGAGTCCGCGGAGGTGCAGACGATCGTGACTCACCGCGGTGCCTTCAAATGTCGCCGGCTGCAATTCGGGGTCTGTGTGGCCCCTGGCATTTTCCAATGCCTGATGGAGAGACTCTTACATGGGTTGCCGGGGGTCGTCCCCTATTTCGATGACATCTTTGTGTCAGCCATCGATGAAGCTGAGTTGCTACACTGCCTCCGTGCCATTTTCATCCGTTTCCGGAAGGCTGGCCTTAAACTAAAGCGTGAAAAGTGCGTACTGGGCATTCGCCAGGTCGAATTTCTTGGTTTTCTTGTCGATGAGCGAGGTCTGCACCCTACCCCCGCAAAGGTACGTGCAGTACAACAGGCTCCTACACCCACGACTAAGACTGAACTGCAGGCTTTCCTTGGCCTCCTTAACTTTTATAACTTATTCTTGTCACATAAAGCTACAGTCGCAGAACCTCTCCATCGCCTCCTCAACAGCAAGACACCTTGGAATTGGGGACAGAAAGAGGATGCAGCTTTCCGGGCCGTGAAGGCACTGCTTACCTCTGACAGTGTCCTCATGCAATACCATGCGGACTTACCTTTGCTCCTGGCATGTGATGCTTCACCCTATGGGATAGGAGCTGTCTTGAGCCACGTTCTACCAAATGGATCAGAAGCTCCTGTTACTTATTTTTCTAGGACTTTGTCTCCAGCAGAACGTAACTATGGACAGGTAGATAAGGAGGCTTTGGCAGCCGTGGCCGGGATCAAGCGTTTTCATGATTACTTGTACGGCCGTGCATTCACGCTTGTCACCGACCGCAAGTCACTCTTGGGCATCCTGGCTGGGGATCGTCAAACCCCCCTCATCCTGTCACCAAGGATGACACGATGGGTTGGGTTCTTAGCGGCATACCAATACACCTTGGTCTACAGGCCAGGCAAGGCTATTGGGCATGCAGACGCATTGAGACGTTGCCCCCTTCCAATTCCTGCAGAGGACCCTGCCCCTGCCGCATCAGTCCTGTTTATCGATGACCAGCCTATTCCAGTGTCAGCATCAGATGTGGTGAAGTTCTCTTCCAAGGACCATACCCTCCGCCAGGTGGCCGACTGGGTGAGGAGGGGGTGGCTTCTTGGGCAGTTGGCTTCCGAGTTTCAACCTTACAAGGTCAGGCAGCATAAAATTTCTATCATCAGAGGCTGCCTACTCTGGGGCTCCCGAGTGATAATTCCAGATGAGCTCCGTGGCCGGATCCTCAATGTCTTGCATGAAGGCCATCCAGGCATTGCCTCCATGCAGGCGTTAGCCCGCAATTAGCTGTGGTGGCCAAGGCTAGATGGGGAAATCGCTGAGTGGGTGGCCGGGTGCCCAAGTTGCCAGATCCATAGAGCAGCTCCTCCAGTGGCAGTGGCCACTGAATGGGAGATGCCAAAAAGCCCCTGGGCCCATGTCCACATGGATTTTGCCAGCCCCATCCAAGGTCACATGTTGTTGATTATCGTTGACGCTTACTCTAAGTGGGTCAAGGTTGTCTCAATGACCTCTAACACCTCAGAGGCACTGATCCGTGCATTTAAGAGAGTTTTCGCCACTCATGGTTTGCCTGATGTTTTACTGTCAGATAATGGGCCGCAGCTAACCTCAGCGGCCTTCCAAGCATACCTGGCAAAGCAGGGCATTTGCCACGCCACTATTGCTCCATTTCATCCTGCCTCAAATGGCCTGGCTGAAAGGACAGTCCGCTCAGCTAAAGAAGTCCTAGCTAAATTAGTTTCCAGAGATTGGCGAGACAAAATAGCAACCTACCTATTGGCACAACACACCACTCCATGCCCCACGACTAACTGCTGCTCGGCAGAACTGCTGATGGGCCGGCGATTGAGGACTGTGTTAGATCGTTTGCACCCTGAGTACTCGCCAGAGAAACCCCCTGATTCTACCAGTGGAGCCTGAGCATTCCAAGCGGGGGATTGGGTATATGCCCAGCATTTTGGGAGGGACCCGCGGTGGCTACCAGGTCAAATAGAAGAAGTGACCGGCCCCCGTTCATACCGGGTTCAGTTGGAAGATGGTCGCATGTGGTGGCGCCATGTGGATCAACTGCGCCGCCACCACATGCCCCCATCCAATGTACCGAGCAATACAGATCTGGCCGCATCGAATCAGCCACCACCTGTACAAAGCAACAAGTCCCGTCCAGAAAACATGCCCAACCCTGATAGTCCACCCACAACTTCACCAGCTGTCGATTTACCTCAAAGGCCACATCAGGACCGGTCCAACGAGTTTCCATCCAGCGCGGCCGAACAAGCCGACGAGTTTCCATCCAGCGTGGCTGAACAAGCCTCAGAAGTTCGTGAAGTTCCTGTGCGGGTCCCATCAACAGCACCTGGTACGGTTGTACTGCGCAGGTCGGAGCGAGCCAGAAGACGCCCAGCCTACTTGGCCGATTATGCTTGTGCAATCCGGGAAGGGAGGGGTGTTGTGTTCGGCTGGAGAACATGTGACCAGTAACCAGCAGTCGATTGGTTAACCGCCGATGCTATAGCCGGCGGGAGAATTAAGGAGCTGCTATTGGCTGAGCTGTTGACAGCTCTAATATAAAAGGGCTGTCAGTTTAGAGCTTGCTTGCTTGCTCACCTCAGTTAATTGTTTGTAGTTAATAAAAGAGCTGTTAATGGTTCTCTTGTGTTGCCTCACTTCTTGCCTTTGTTTTTCAAATACAACAAGTTTAAATGTATTGGTTGCTCTTGTATTATTGTAATTGAAGCTGAAGTAGTCTTTAACAGGAAGGACATTACAATAGTTTGGTTCTCCCGAAGTGGTGTGAACTGGCTGAATCCTACCACTGCCTTCATTGCATCAGCCAAACTTCAACCAAGCTTAGCTCTGACAAACTCCTAGGACAGTGATGACTAATCGAGTGCCAAAAGCACATATACCCACACACATAATCCAATGCCACATGTGCGGCTAACCCCCTGCGCTGCCCACCTCTCCTGTGCAGGCATGTGTGACCCCCACGCTCCCCCATCCCTCCGTGCATGCGCGCGCAGCCCCCACCCCCCCGTGCCCCATTTTGGGCCTAGCAGGAAGCCTCCGGAGGCTGGAAATAGGACCTATGGTAGACCTGCTTTTTGCCCACCCTAGGCTCTGGAGGCTTTTCTGGAGTCTCCAGGAGGGTGAAAATGGGCTCCCCGGGCCCTTTGGAGGTCAGAAACAGCCCATTTCTGGACTTCTGGTACATTTGAGAGGCCCGTTTTTCGCCCTCCACAGGCTCCAGAGGCTTTTCTGAAGGTGAAATGAACAATTAATTTTATAAAAATGTTGTAAATGCAATGAAGAGTTTGAATCAATCTTTCATATTTGGTGGCAATGCAAAAATGCAAAAAATATAATTTTTTAATAAAATGATTCATACTAAAAATAAATTTTAAAGGTTGAATTCCGATTGCAACCAGCACTATTTTTATTGAAATTAGTAAACCATACATTTTTTTTACTGTAAAGTGAACTAGCTTTATATGTGTTAATTGCTTCAAGAATATTTTACATTTTTATTGGAAAATATGTTTGAATCCTTCCTTGGAAGAATAGTTAAATTATGGGAATTCAATTCTAACTGGAAACCACTCTATTTCAATGTTAATTTCATTGGAAACTAGATTTCTAATTTTGATCTAATTATAGTTTGTAATTTTATTTATTTTATTTATTTTATTTATTAAATTTTTATACTGCCCTTTTCCCGAAGGACTCAGGGCGGTGTACAGCCAGGATAAAACTCAATATATATACAATTAAAACCAGAATTTAAAACGAAGCAAATTGCAAAAAAAGGCCGATATTAAAATTTAAAAATTTAAAACCCTAATACAATAAAACCCAATTTAAAATAGTAAAAACTATTATGCCAGTCCCGCTTGAATAAATAAATATGTTTTTAGTTCACGGCGAAAGGTCCGCCGTGATCAGGCACTTGGCGTAAGCCAGGGGGAAGTTCATTCCAGAGCATCGGAGCTCCAACAGAGAAGGCCCTACTCCTGGGGGCCGTCCGCCGACACTGTTTGGTGGACGGCACCCTAAGAAGACCCTCTCTGTGGGAGCGTACGGGTCGGTGGGAGGCATAGGGTAACAGCAGGCGGTCTCGTAAGTACCTGGGTCCTAAGCCATGGAGCGCTTTAAAGGTGGTAACCAAAATCTTGAAGCACACCCGAAAGACCACAGGAAGCCAGTGCAGACTGCGCAGCAGTGGTGTTACGTGGGAGCCACCAGTGGCTCCCGTTACTACTCGCGCAGCCGCATTCTGGACTAACTGCAGCCTCCGGGTGCACTTCAAGGGCAGCCCCATGTAGAGAGCATTGCAATAATCCAACCGAGACGTGACCAGAGCGTGAGTGACTGTGCATAAGGCATCCCGGTCAAGGAAGGGATGCAACTGGCAAACCAGGCGGACCTGGTAAAAGGCCCTCCTGGAGACGGCTGCCAGATGTTCATCAAAGGACAGCCGTCCATCCAGGAGGACACCCAAGTTGCGTACCACCTACTTCGGGGCCAATAACTCGCCCCCAACAGTCAGCTGAGCGTGCAGCTGACTGTACCGGGGTGCCGGCATCCACAGCCACTCCATCTTGGAGGGATTGAGCTTGAGTCTGTTTCTCCCCATCCAGACCCGTACGGCTTCCAGGCACCGGGACAGTACTTCGATAGCTTCGTTGGGGTGGTCCGAGTGGAAAAGTACAGCTGAGTATCATCAGCGTACAGATGATAACTCACCCCGAAACCACTGATGACCTCCCCTAGCGGCTTCATATAGATGTTGAACAGGAGAGGCGAGAGAATCGACCCCTGAGGCACCCCACAAGTGAGGCGCCTCGTGGACGACCTCTGCCCCCCTGTCAACACTGTCTGCGACCGGTCGGAGAGATAGGAGGAGAACCACCGATAAACGGTGCCTCCCACTCCCAATCCCTCCAACTGGCGCAGCAGGATACCATGGTCGATGGTATCAAAAGCCGCTGAGAGATCTAATAGGACCAAGGCAGAGGAACAACCTCTATCCCTAGCCCTCCAGAGGTCATCCACCAACGCGACCAAAGCTGTCTCCGTACTATAACCGGGTCGGAAGCCGGACTGGAACGGGTCCAGATAGACAGCTTCATCCAGGTACTGGGGAAGCTGCCATGCCACCACACTCTCTACAACCTTCGCCACAAAGCAAAGGTTGGAGACTGGACGATAATTCCCCAAACTAGCTGGGTCCAGGGAAGGCTTCTTGAGGAGGGGCCTCACCATCGCCTCTTTCAAGGCAGCGGGGAAAACCCCTTCCAACAAAGAAGCATTTATAATCCCCTGGAGCCAGCCTCGTGTCACTTCCTGAGTAGCCAGCACTAACCAGGAAGGACATGGGTCCAGTAAACATGTAGTTGCATGCAGTCTCCCCAGCAACCTGTCCACATCCTCGAGAGCCACAGAATCAAACTCATCCCAAATAACCTCAACAAGACGTGTCTCCGTCATCTCCGTTGGATCATCGCAATTTTGGTCCAGACTATCCCGAAGCTGAACGATTTTATCGTATAGATAACCATTAAACTCCTCAGCTCGTCCTTGCAAGGGGTCATCCCGTCCCTCCTGTTGAAGGAGGGAACGGGTCACCCGAAACAAGGCGGCCGGGCGGTTATCTGCCGATGCAATGAGGGTGGAAACGTAAGAACGTTTCGCCTCCCTCATTGCCATTAGGTAGGTCTTAGTAAAAGACCTCACTAGTGTCCGATCAGCCTCGGAACGGCTAGACCTCCAAGTGCTTTTAGTCAGTGATGTATACTGTGTTAACTATTTTAAAGTGTAATCGTATTTTTTTTCTTTTTCCTTTAAAAGTGATATAATAAATTCCATGATTTCATAAATAACTAATGAAATATTGGAAAACTGTAACCTCCCAGACATTTTAGAATCCATTGTATGTTTATAGTATATCTCACTATTTGCATTTATTGTTCAATTTTAATGTTTAATTAAAAGAAGAAATGTGAATTATTCTCTGTATGTGTGCATACACATATACACACACATGCATACACACATGCACACACACATATATAATTTCAATGTGCTTTTTTGTGTACTTTAAGTGTACTTTAAAAATTCAGAAAATGTGTATAATGCAGATATATATAGAAGCAAAATAGAACAGCTTTTTGTATGAAAGCCAGAGAAAGCAACATTGAGAAAAAGTGAAACAGAATTGCTTATCATCAGCACTAGCAATTCATATATACAGATGTCCAAGATGAAAAAAAATTCATTTCTGCACTTAGAAAGCATTAAGCAACTAGATCTTTCTCAGTGAAAAATAAATTCAGTACCTCTAAAATATAAAAAATATTAATGCATACATTTTTTAAAAATAAGAAAAATATTTTAAAAAATGATAAGAATCAACATTCTGATTCTAAGAGACAGATTCAAATAAACTTAAGGCTAAGGAAATAGCAGTCTTGGAAAAGACAGGGAAAATGTTTATGGATTATGAATAAGATAAACCTTATTCACATAATGATGTATTTCAGGTAGTTGTTAAAGTAAAGGAAAAGAGATTATGTTTTTGCAAAGGGAAACTCAGATTTTTTTTTCTTTTTCAGACTTATAATTCAAATAGTTAACCATAATTAAATGTCAATAAAGCTGTAGCCCTATAGCCACTTACCTCAGAATAGAACATTAAGCATATTAGGTGATTGCACTGTAGCAAAATCAGTTTTGTATATTTTATTTCAAAGTAAAAATGTTTTTATGTATATGGTTCATTTTCTGAAAGTCCCAATCATCCAATCATCATCAGCCTCATCATCATCATGGGCATGGCTTATGATGGGAACTATCAAGAAAGAAATGGAAGGTTTAATACTCGCTGCTCAAGAACAAGCACTACAAATTAATGCCATGAAAGCAAAGATACAAAAATCCACCGACAATCCAAACTGCCAACTTTGCAACAACAAAGTCGAAACTGTTTCACATTTAATATGTGAATGCAGCAAAATCGCACAAACTGATTACAAAGCTAGACACGACCGAGTTGCTAAATTAATCCACTGGTCATTATGTAAAAAATACGACTTGCCTGTATTCAAAAAGTCATGGGAACATAAAGTGGAAAAAGTTATAGAAAATGAAAAGGTGAAGATCTTGTGGGACTTTCGAATACAGACAGATCGTCACTTGGAACACAACACGCCAGATATCACAGTTGTGGAAAACCAAAACATACAATTTATTGACATCGCGGTACCAGGAGATGCCAGGGTCGAAGAAAAAGAACTGGAAAAAATAATGAAATATCATGACCTGGCCATCGAAATTACATGGCTATGGATGAAACGTAACAGTGATACCCATTGTCATCGGGGCACTTGGTATCATGTCCAAGAATTTTATAAGATATATCAACGAATTGCAGCTTCCTGCAATAACACCAGCAGAACTGCAAAAAACTGCATTACTTGGAACATTGTACATCTTAAGAAGGTACTTGGTTGATACCTAGGATGCTGGCAGCAACCCGTATCGACAATTAGCATCAGTCAATAGTATTTGTGATGCATTTTTAAATGTTCAGTTGACTGAGTTTCATATTTAACAAATAAAAGAGATAATGATAGCAACAACAACAACAATAATAATAATAAAACTGGTAAAGACAAGATTAAATGGTGAATACCCCATCAAAGCACTCAATACTTGGACCATACTTTTGATATGATACAAAATGTGAATTGGACAGTTTGGACTGAAAAACAAGAAAACTAATGACTGTTCACTATACAGTGTATCTCCATAGTTATATTGATAAATTATACCTTCCCCATAGAAATGGAGGCAGAGATATACTTTAAAACAAACAACTGTCAAGGAATAAAAGCATGCATTGATTGATTATGTAAAAAAAAGCCAAAAACAAAATTGGAACTTACTGAATGTACTTGAAACTAAACATGAATATCATAATAAAAACAAGAACAGAATGCTGGCAAGGAAAAGTATCACACAGTCAATATCTAAAAAAGTTTGAGAGGTTTTTTGTTTTTTGTTTTTTTATTTGCATTTATATCCTGCCCTTCTCCGAAGACTCAGGGCGGCTTACATTATGTTAGCAATAGTCTTCATCCTATTTGTATATTTATATACAAATTCAAATTATTGCCCCCAACAATCTGGGTCCTCATTTTACCTACCTTATAAAGGATGGAAGGCTGAGTCAACCTTGGGCCTGGTGGGACGAGAACCTGCAGTAATTGCAGGCAGCTGTGTTAATAACAGACTGTCTTACCAGTCTGAGCCACAGAGAGTAAAGTGGATTAAGATAAAATTGGCAATGGCTTACAACTGGAAAGTTTTTAAAAAAGAAACTGAGGGCTTGATTTTGGCTGCTCAACAGTAAGCTATTCAAACTAACGGAAACACGGACAGAACAGAAAAAAAAATCAAATGATTCCAAGTGCAGAAAGAAGTAGAAGAAACAGTAAAACATGCACTCAACTCGTGCAAGATCACACAAACTGGTTATAAACAATGACATAACACACCTGTCAAAATGATTCACTGGAACTTCTGTAAAATAAAGGAAAATATTTGTAGCTCAGGGTTGCCACGAGGCGACCTTGGCACTCTCTGAGCTTGCTTGTTTTCTTGCAGACATTTCATTACCCAAACTAGGTAACATCATCAGTGCATTGATGATGTTACCTAGTGTTGGGTAATGAAACATTTGCCAGAAAACAAGAAAGCTCAGAGAGTGCCAAGGACCCCCTCACATCTGTAAAAATTATCACATGCCTGTATGGTGTGCCCAGTTGGTGGGAACATAAGAGTTGAAAAAGTAATAAAACATGAGCAATTTAAAATGCTGTGAGATTTCCAAATGCCTTAGGTAATATGTATTGTTGAATCTAGGTATAATATTAATAATCTTGCTCTCAAAAAGAAACAAAGCTTGTTTGTGTGTGGGTGTGTATGTATATATACACACACATTTCTTTTTAAGAGCATTATTAATGTTATTGATGTATACAATAAAGACAAGAGAAACTTTTCTTATCCCTTTTCATTGCTATCTTCCACTCCACTTCTACATAACCTAATGAGATAGCTATTTGGAAAAATCAAAAGCTGTTCAACAATGAGGCATTTAATTTTTAAAGAAACCTATTCTTACCTAGCCAACTAATTAATATCAGTATACTTGCTAACAAATTAGCTTACAGTAGCTTGTTGTGAAATTTGAATGACAGGATGAAGAAGTTATTTGTCTCAGACAAAGTAAGGGCTACCTTATCTGTATAAAATAAGACAACCATTAGGTGGCAACAAAAGTATACATAACATTGTTTGCTACCATCTAGTGGTTGCCTGGAAATTTGCAGCCCAGTCTGGAAGTTTACAGCCAAGACATGGTCGCTCTTGCCAAAAAGGTACTTACCAAAGCTGGATATTTTGTCAGTCCAAATTGTAGATAAGATATTGGAGCTTATTTATTTGGAAATATGCAGTTTGCTTCTATTTATTTCAACTTTGAAATGTTTTTGCGTTACTACCAGTCTAACCAGCATTTGCCAAAATCATATATGATATTGGGGTGGAAATTGAGGCCATAATAACAATAACCTACAATTGTAAAAAGCTATAGCAAAACATATGAGAAGATTCTCTCACCCTTAACATGCAGTGAACCATGCAAAGCAATTACATTATAACAGTAACCCATTTTTGCTTCTGGCTAAGTTTTGGACAAGACCTGTTTGATGCCAGAAGCCTCAGTTTAGTGCAGAATTGTTCAGTTTATTCCAGAGAAATTTCCAGTCATTGTTAGGCATGGATGAGATTTAATCCCGTTTAAGTGAAGGTACTGTGCAAAGGGGAGCTAACTACCCTAATGAAAGTTTATAGTTGATTTTACACTGAATCATACTGCCCTTTGTTTAAAACTGGTCACAAGGTTTACAAATACAGATAGAGGGTTAATTTTCACGAACCGGACAGCATCTCAGAAATAACTTGGGTTCTAAAACACATTGGAGGCTCCCTCTTAAATTTGATCTGCCTTACTTGAAGTGGGAGGGCTACTTGTCTGTCAAATTACAACAGTCATCCAGTCAGTATTATCCCAGAAAGTTACCCACAATCACTAACTTTGGTTTGATCACAACTGTTATAGAAGGAATTTAGGAAAAAAAATAGAAAAAAATAAACATGATCCAGTTTCTTATCCTGTCCCAGGATTTATTATTTCTGAAGCAGCAGTAAAAGCATTGAGTTGAGTCAAGAAGAAGCAAGCTTTCAGGAAATCATAGTAATTTTGTCTGTCGTTTAGCACCATTTCCCCATCCACATAACAATCCTTCTTGTTCTCCATCTTTTTATTAGCATTAGCATATGGGGACCTATTCAGTCATATTAAGTGATTCAGGAAGAACCAGCTGAGCTGACTTGGAACTCAATGGGAAAGTGTTCCCACAATGAACCCCTCTAACAGGCTCAGAAACAGTAGATTTAATTAAACATCTCAAGCCTTAAGACCCCAGGGAAACGAATATATCACTGCAGAAATTCTTCAGAATATTCTTAACTGGTGGACTCCTGCTTTGACTCCCTGTTCAGATATAGCTTTGATAGTTCTTGTCTATATAAAAAAAAGAAAACTAGGATTTGCCTGCTAATTATCAGGCTATTAACCTTTTTAGCATAATGAGGACATTGTATGCTAGGCATTTATATATCAATTCCTAGAGTAGGATGAATCAGGGACCATTTTGGCTGAAGAGGCTTGATAGTCTAGCTGGCTGTTTGATTTTAGTCCATTACACTTATTTTACAGCATATGGTCAAAAAGTATACTTTTAAGCCAGAATAGAATAGAATAGAATAGAATAGAATAGAATAGAATAGAATAGAATAGAATAGAATAGAATAGAATAGAATAGAATAGAATTCTTTATTGGCCAAGTGTGATTGGACATACAAGATGCATATGGTCTCAGTGTACATAAAAGAAAAGACACGTCCATCAAGAATCATAAGGTACAACACTTAATGATAGTCATAGGGTACAAATAAGCAATCAAATCATATTAGGAAACAGTCAATATAAATCATAAGGATACAAGCAACAAAGTTACAGTCATACAGTCACAAGTGGAAGGAGATGGGGGATGGGAATGATGAGAAGATTAATAGTAGTGCAGATTTAGTCAATTGTTTGACAGTGTTGAGGGAATTATTTGTTTAGCAGAGTGATGGCGTTTGGGAAAAAATTGTTCTTGTGTCTAGTTGTTCTGGTGTGCAGTGCTCTATAGCATTGTTTTGAGGGTAGGAGTTGAAACAGGTTTATGTCCAGGATGCAAGGGGTCTGTAAATATTTTCACAGCCCTCGTTTTGACTCCTGCAGTATCCAGGTCCTCAATGGAAGACAGGTTGGTAGCCATTGTTTTATCTGCAGATCAACACTACATGTGGCTTTTACTGATTTCAGTTTCTTTTTAAAATTTATTTCTTAATTTAAATCATGGTGTAAACTTAAGAATTCTACCAGAGATACAGTAGATGCCAGCTTCTGCTTATATATAAACACTAGGAGAGTTCTAGTTAAAACATTAGGTGCAGTCTTCAGGACTATTAAATCAAGAATATGATTATTGGCAGACAGTTTAGTCAGGGATGCATATAAATGCCACTATTGTTTAATGTTTATATCAGTTTCCTGTTGGCCAAGATGAGTAATCCAGCTCATAATCCTTGAAATTGAAGGATACACATATTCCAGGCCTCCTATATGCAGCTCATGCTGTGGTACTATTTCAGATGCCAAACGGCCTTAAGCAAGTCTTGTGTGCCTTAGGCACATATTGTAGCATAGAAGCGCTCAAAATTAATTGCACAAAAACGGTTTGTTAAGTACTTGTAAAATGCATGTCTGGCAACTGAATAGGCACCCGCTTGAATGGATTAAAATCTTCAGCGTCTATGGTAGTGTTCCATGTTACCGTAAATCCAATGAATCCAATAGAGTACTGTATGTTACTCAAAATGCAGAGAAATCAGCAATGGCTTTGCAATCTTTCTCTTATTTAGGGATCCATTATTCATGTTTGCTGCACTTAAAATATTTTAAGCCAGACTCTGAACACAACATCTATTCAAAATCTATTTGGGACCATACTTTTTATTCACCCCTTTAAAGAAGGCATAGCCTGAAATTTTAAGGAAGAATTTTCAAGAGGTGCCATGGTGTTCTTAAAGAGGGTTTTGTGAGGCCAGCATGACTAAAATTGAAAGTCATGTATGGTAATTCACCCTGCCGCTAGTAAAAAATGTTACATTCGCCCCTTCCCCCATAGACTTGCCCCTTCCTACAATTTTAATTGATGGTTTTGTTTTATCCTAGAGCAGGACACTGCATGAGAAACTGAAATGTTATAGGTTTTCCCACCAATGTAGTTCTGTTAATGGGACATGAGCACATGCTACAAATCCTTAAATAGTGTGCCAATAATTTGGAAGACCAATCAGATTTGACTGCCATACCCAAAGATGTATTACTGCATAATTGATATCCTTTCTTTCAAGCCAGCTAGACATTTAAGCCAAATAGCAGTTCCAAAATTCTAAAGAGACTTAATTCTGGCAAGATTTAATGCCTTCAGAAATTTCATAATATTCTGTTTGAAAAAAAGACTTTGCTTCTATAGTGAAGGAGTTATTCAAACATTGTGCTCTGTTATATTGCCCTTATTACAAAGAAGTTCAGTTAGAGTTAATAACTCCTGCTCTATTCAGGAAGCTTTGAGGCTGTCCATATTCATACTATTTACAGCAAAAATTATCTGACAAGCTATATCTCTGAATGTGGCTGAATTTGCGTCACTATTTGTAAACACATTGTACTTTGACCTCAGCAGTTTTATAATTAGTTAGCTTTATATGATCCCCCCCCCCCAATTTGCTAACTTAGAGAACTGGTCTCCTTTCTTCTTTTATGAATTGGGCAATGCCTATAATAAAGTTTATTGAGTGATTGTTTCTAATTTTTCCCCAGGACTAGGGCAACAATGCTCTAGTTTCCTTAGTTTTAGAAACAATGATTTTTATTTTTGTATTTTTTAGCAGTTAAAAATGACTTCCCAAATCAGGAAAAATGATTTTACCTCAATTAATTCACGCACAGGTGCCATCATGGGATAGTACGAAGGATGTAATACCAACCCTAGGAATGGAGAAAAAACAATGAGTGAGCTGTTAAAGAGAGGCTTTCAGGAAAGTTTGCTCAGTTCCACCAAAAAGGAAAGAAAACACACTCAAAATAATCCCATCTTGATTTTATTTGGTATAAGAGAAAAACTGATGGGCTTTCAAGATTCTGACATTTTTCCCCACTCCAAGTCAAGAGTATTTGTTAAAATCCTAGGATTCCTGTTTCTTGATCGTAGGGTTATCATATTTGGGCTGAAAAAATCTGGATGGCTACTAGAGGGCAACAAAAAAATTCAAGACCCACTTGATATGCTGCTTTCTACAGATGCAACCTGGATATAATAACCCTAAACAAACTTTCCAATGATATTTCAGGAATTTTACATTTTTGATCCAGGTTAATGTTTTGAGCTTACCCCGTAAAAAAATTAAATCAGGGGTGTCAAACTTGCAGTGTCACGTGACTTTTCGTGACATTTTCCCCTTTGCGGAGCTGGGGTGGGTGTGGCCTGCACGTGATGCATCCGGCCTGCAGGCCGCCAGTTTGACACCCCTGATTTAAATGATTGGGGACTAAGTTCCATAAAGGGACCTGCCCACAGTTTGCAACCCACATCTTAATATCTAATCATTGTAGTGCATTTTGGCTGGTGGATCCTGGAAGTGAGTATTTTTGTAATGATACATTTGCAGAGTGTAATAATAATGATGCACCAGGCTCCTCACTGGCTATTTTAAAGATCACTGCCTTCTCATAGAAAAGCTTTTTTTCTAAAAAAAAAAAAGTTGTTCAATTTATAATAAGATTTTAGCTGTAATTATTTATTAGGTCTAAATGTTCTGATTGTGCTGGATGTGCCTTTCAGTGTTACAGCTAGATCTTATTTATTTTTAATTTTAGTATTACAGTTTTATTGTTTTGGAGTTTTATTTATATTTCATGGTGATTGCTGGAAGTCACCTTGGAAATGGTTTATTCTAAAAAGCAGGTGATTAATATTTTAGAAGAATAAGTAAATAGTCTTTGAAAGCTGCCAAATAGTGTTCTGTGGATTGCAGATGACTGTTATTCTTCTTTGCTCCAGCTAATAGGCTATTTTGTTTTCTTTCTTTTTTTTCAATGAACATATTAACATATGAATTATATCATGCGATTTTCAAGACATGCTCTTTGTCATTGGCCCCTTTCAACTAAGGGCATCCTGCTGGCTTGGATTAGACATTCCTTGTTATTGGATGTCTGCACCCAGAAGCTTTATTATGGCCAAAAATTTATACATCTATGTATAACTGGATGAAAAACTGTATGTGAAGAGCTGATGATATATAGGTGTGTAGTGCTCATAGGGGATGTGGAGGCTCAGTGGCTAAGATGCGAGCTTGTCAATCAAAAGGTTGGCAGTTCAGCGGTTTGAATCCCTAGTGCTGGGTAACTGGGTAAGCTTCCATTACTTGTCCCAGCTTCTGCCAACCTAACAGTTCGAAAACATGTAAAAAATGCAAGTAGAAAAATAGGCACTACCTTTAGTGGGAAGGTAACAGCGTTCCGTGCACCATTGGCATTTAGTAATGCCGGCCACATGACCACAGAGACATCTTTGGACAGCACTGGCTCTTCAGCTTTGAAATGGAGATGAGCACCGCCCTCTAGAGTCGGGAACGACTAGCACATATGTGTGAGGGGAACCTTTACATTTACCTTTAGTGCTCATATATGGAGGCAGTTGCATAACTTCAGAAAAAGATAGTCTGAAGTACCCAAAGGTGCTTTTTCAAAAGGCAACTAGACTTTCTTTGTTTTTTTCTCGGAGACGTTTGACTTCTCATCCAAGACTGAATGCTGGGGAATGAAAAGATTTCTATCCTTTGCAATCATCTGGTTGTTTGCAAACTCAGAAGCAACTAATATGATTGCCAATGCTCCTTGCCTCCTTCCCACTAGCAAAGTGTTGTGGGAAGCTTGAAGGGAGAAAGTGAATAAAGAAATAGTTCCTTTTATCAATCTCTCTGTGCTTGCATCATGTTTGCCACTCCCACACTGCCCTGCTCCACACACACACACACACATCAGCAGCCAATTATCTGTCTATAGGAAAAGGAAGGGAAAGGAAGGGAAGGTAGGGTAGAGGGAGGGAAGGAAGGAAGGAAAGGGGAGAGAGGTGAGGAGGGCAGGGAAAGAGGAAGAGAAGGGGAAGGAAAGAAGATTGCTGATGCTCATTCCAACAAGGAAACTCAGTCGGGAAGCTGACAGGAAGTTGGAAGTTTCTCCTGCTCTCACTGTTTTTTACCCATTTGTGATCATGCTGTTTTTCTGTTTAGGTAAGGAAATATCTCTGAAACGATGACCCAATGGGGCATGGGTTATGTAGTAATTATTAAAAGTGATGCCAGCCAGGGATACACATTACAAATGATTTTATAAGTAACTTTGAATAATGTCAGAATCAATGGATTTTTTTTCTTTTTCTATTTTAGCTTGCCCTTTCCACAAAATGCAGAAACGTTTGCGTTCCTGCTCTTGACTTCTAGTCTTCAATGATTTCTTGGTTTCAGTGACTCTGGACTTCATCTGACCTCATGAGTTGGCTTCTTCCCTGTAAGTGATTTTTATTTTAATTTTTTTGCTGAATTAAGCCATAAATGTGACATAGAATAACAGAATAATATGATCACTGGCAAGTGTCAGCCAATGCAATTTTTTTAAAAAAATAATTATTTTAAAAAATGGACCTTTTTTGCTTATGCAAGAAAGTCAGCATACATTTTAAAAAATAGTTTATTTATATATTTTCACATTACATATATAAATGCTTAGTGAACAGCGTATTGTCTGGATCAATTTATTTATGTACAATAATACTTTTCCCAGCTTAACATCCCCGATAACCATGATGGGGTGGTCACTAACCTTGAGCCAGACATCCTAGAATGTGAAGTCAAATGGGCCTTAGGAAATCTGAGCAACAACAAAACTAGTGGAGGAGACAGTATTCCAGCTGAGCTATTCAAAATCTTAAAAGACGATGCAGTAAAAGTGCTACACCCAATTTGCCAGCAAATTTGGAAAACTCAACAATGGCCACAGGATTGGAAAAGGTCAGTTTACATGCCAATTCCAAAGAAAGGCAATGCCAAAGAATGTTCAAACTATTGCACCATTGCAATCATTTCACATGCTAGTAAGGTTATGCTTAAAATCCTACAAGCTAGACTCCAGCAATATGTGGATCGAGAACTACCAGAAGTACAGGCAGGATTTTGTAGAGGCAGAGGAACTAGAGATCAAATTTCCAACATACGCTGGATCATGGAGAAAGCTAGGGAGTTCCAGAAAAACATCTACTTCTGCTTCATTGACTATGCTAAAGCCTTTGATTGTGTGGATCACAACAAATTGTGGCAAGTTCTTAAAGAGATGGGAGTACCAGACCATCTTATTTGTCTCCTGAGAAACCTGTATGCGGGTCAAGAAGCCACAGTGAGAACTGGACACGGAACCACTGATTGGTTCAAAATTGGGAAAGGAGTCCGGCAAGGCTGTATACTATCACCCTGCCTATTTAACTTATATGCAGAACACATCATGAAAAAGGTGGGGCTAGATGAATCAAAAATTGGAATTAAGATTGCCGGAAGAAATATCAACAACTTCAGATATGCAGATGATACCACTCTAATGGCAGAAAGCGAAGAGGAACTAAAGAGTCTCTTGATGCGGGTGAAGGAGGAGAGTGCAAAAGTTGGCTTGAAACTCAACATTAAGAAAACAAAAATCATGGCATCCGTCCCTTTCAATTCTTGGCAGATAGATGGTGAAGAAATGGAGGTAGTGACGGATTTTATTTTCCTGGGCTCCAAGATCACCGCAGATGGGGACTGCAGCCAAGAAATTAAAAGACGCTTGCTCCTGAGGAGGAAAGCTATGGCGAATCTAGACAGCGTACTAAAAAGCAGAGACATCACCCTGCCAACAAAAGTGCGTATAGTCAAGGCTATGGTTTTCCCAGTTGCAATGAATGGCTGTGAAGGTTGGACCATAAGAAAGGCTGAGCGCCAAAGAATTGAGGCCTTTGAACTCTGGTGCTGGAGAAGACTCCTGCGAGTCCCTTGGACTGCAAGGTGAACAAAAAGTCAGTTCTAGAGGAGATCAACCCTGACTGTTTTTTAGAAGGCCAGATCCTGAAGATGAAACTGAAATACTTTGGCCACCTAATTAGAAAGAAGGACTCACTGGAGAAGAGCCTAATGCTGGGAAAGATTGAGGGCAAAAGAAGAAGGGGATGACAGAGAACGAGGTGGCTGGATGGAGTCACTGAAGCAGTAGGCATGAGTTTAAATGGACTCCAGAGGATGGTAGAGGACAGGAAGGCCTGGAGGAATGTTGTCCATGGGGTCGTGATGGGTCGGACACGACTTCGCAACTAACAACAACAAATACATTTCCCACTCCTAATTTTTTATTTTTTATTTTGTCACAACATTATATACAGGAACATATATTGAAAGGAAACAATAGGACAGGAATGGTAGGCACTTTTGTGCACTTATGCATGCCCCTTATAGTCCTCTTAGGAATGGGGTGAGGTCAATAGTAGACAGTTTTTGGTTGAAGATTTTGGGATTTTGAATAGAGACTATGGAGTCAGGTAATGAGTTCCAAGCATTAACAACTCTGTTGCAGAAGTCATATTTTCTGCAATCAAGTTTGAAGCGGTTGACATTAAGCTTGAATCTATTTTTTGCTCTTGTAATATTGCGATTGAAGCTGAAGAAGTCTTTAACAGGAAGGACATTGCAATAGATGATTCTGTGTGTTAAACACAGCTCTTGTTGGAGTCGGCGGAGTTCTAAGTTCTCTAATCCCAGGATTTCAAGTCTGGTGGAAAAAGGTATTTTGTTGTTTACAGAGGAGCGGAGAACTCTTCTTGTAAAATATTTTTGGACTCGTTCAATTGTATTAATGTCAGAGATGTGGTATGGGTTCCAGACAGATGAGCTGTATTCAAGAATGGGTCTGGCAAATGTTTTGAATGCTCTGGTTAGTAGTATAGAGTTTTTGGAAAAGAAGCTATGCAGAATTAAGTTTACAACTCTTAGAGCCTTTTATGCTATATAGTTGCAGTGGGCTTTGGCACTTAGATCATTTGATATGAAAACTCCAAGGTCCTTAACAGGGTGGGGATCATCTGTAAGATAATGTCCATTAAGCTTGTACTTAGTGTTTGGGTTCTTTTTTCCAATATGTAAGACTGAGCATTTGCTGGTTGAGATTTGGAGTTGCCAAGTTTTAGACCAATCTAATACAAAATCAAGGTCTTTTTTTTTTTTTTTGTTTACATTTATACCCCGCCCTTCTCCGAAGACTCAGGGCGGCTTACAGTGTATAAGGCAATAGTCTCATTCTATTTGTATATTTTTACAAAGTCAACTTATTGCCCCCCCAACAATCTGGGTCCTCATTTTACCTACCTTATAAAGGATGGAAGGCTGAGTCAACCTTGAAACTTGAAACTCAACATTAACATTTTTGAAGGGTAGTACTATAGTTGGTGGTGTTAAATAGTTTGACATTGTCAGCAAAGAGAACACAATAACTTGAGATATGGTCACAGAGTTAATTTATGTATAGTATGAAGAGCATTGGTCCAAGAACGCTACCTTGAGGAACGCCACTTTTGACAGGGACAGGATTTATTTTATTTATTTATTTATTTTATTAATCATACTTTTATACCGCACCATCTCCCATAGGACTCAGGGCGGTTCACAGGCATATTAAAAGACAATATAATAAATAAGCATTAAAAACCCAATTAAAACTAAATATTATCATAGCCAAATCACTAAAAACGGTAAAAAACGGTTAAAAACCCCATTAAAATTTAGCTAAAACATTTTATTCTTAGGCTAGTCCAGCGTGCTGAAATAATAAAGTCTTCAGTTCACGTCTGAAGGTCCGGAGGTCGGGGAGTTGTTGTAATCCCGGAGGAAGCTCATTCCACAGGGCTGGTGCCGCCACAGAGAAGGCCCTCCCCCTGGGGGTCACCAACCTACATTGTTTGGTCAACAGCACCCTGAGGAGGCCCACTCTGTGGGAGCGCACGGGTCATTGGGAGGCAATCGGCGGCAGAAGGCGGTCTCGAAGGTATCCCGGTCCTAAGCCATGGAGCGCTTTAAAGATGGTAACCAAAACCTTGAATTGCACCCGGAAGGCTACCGGTAGCCAGTGTAGACCGCGCAGGATGGGTGTTATATGGGAGCAACGCGGTGCTCCCTCTATCACCCGCGCGGCCGCATTCTGGACTAACTGGAGCCTCCGGGTGCTCTTCAAGGGGAGCCCCATGTAGAGAGCATTGCAATAGTCCAGGCGGGAAGTGACGAGGGCGTGAGTGACCGTGCATAAGGTGTCCCGGTCAAGGAAGGGGCGCAACTGGCGAATCAGGTGAACCTGATAAAATGCTCCCCTGGCGACGACTGTCAAGTGATCCTCCAAGGATAGCCGATCGTCCAGGAGAATGCCTAAGTTGCGCACTCCCTCCCTGGGGGTCAATACTTCCTCCCCCACAGTCAGTGATGGTGTAAGCTAACTGTACCGGGACGCCGGCACCCACAGCCACTCTGTCTTGGAAGGGTTGAGTCGGAGCCTGTTCCTCCCCATCCAGACCCGCACGGCCTCAAGACACCGGCCCATCACCTCAACGGCTTCATTGGGGTGGTTCGGGGTGGAAATGTACAGCTGAGTATCATCAGCGTACAGATGATAATCCACCCCGAAACCATGGATAACCTCACTCAGCGGCTTCATATAGATGTTGAACAGGAGAGGCGAGAGAACAGATCCCTGAGGCACCCCACAAGTGAGGCGCCTTGGGGTCGACCTCTGCCCCCCTGCCAACACCGTCTGTGAACGGTCAGAGAGATAGGAGGAGAACCACCGATAAACGGTGCCTCCCACCCCCAATCCCTCCAACCGTCGCAGCAGGATACCATGGTCGATGGTATCAAAAGCCGCCGAGAGATCTAATAGAACCAGGACAGAGGAACAACCCCTGTCCCGGGCTCTCCAGAGGTCATCCACCAACGCGACCAAAGCCGTCTCGGTGCTGTATCCGGGTCTGAAACCGGACTGGAACAGGTCCAGATAGACAGTTTCCTCCAGGTGCTGAGGAAGCTGATATGCCACCACACTCTCAACAACCTTTGCTAAGAAGCGAAGGTTGGAGACTGGACGGTAGTTCGCTAAAACAGCCGGGTCCAGGGAAGGCTTTTTGAGGAGGGGCCTCACCACTGCCTCTTTCAAAGCGGCGGGGAAAACACCTTCCAACAAAGAAGCGTTGGTAACTCCCTGGAGCCAGCCTCGTGTAACCTCCCATGTGGCCAGTACCATCCAGGAGGGACACGGGTCCAATAAACATGTGGTGGAATTCAACCTACCCAACAACCTGTCCATATCATCAGGAGTTAGAGCATTGCCAATTTTGACAACTTGTTGTCTGTTTGACAGGAAAGCAGTTATCCAATTGTGAAGAGGTCCTGAAATTTCCTCCTCTACTGTCAAACATTTGTAAAAGAAGACCCATTTTTTAAAAGTACTGTGTATCTTCTTTTTTATTTTAGTTTTAATGCTAATCTGTTCATTTCTGCACAATCTATTTTTTTTTAAAATTACATCATCCCTTGTAGGTATTTCCTCATTTTTCCAGTACTGTGCAAATACAATTCTTGCTGCTGTCAAGCATATATTTTTGTATGCTTTACATCAGTGGTGTCATACTAAACTGGGCATGGGTGTGACCAGTGCGTGATGCATCTGGCCCGCAGCTGTGAGTTTGATACCCCTGCTTTACATGAAAAGAGAATTTTGTGGGCAATATCCCAGAAAACACCTAACAGGAATGTTGGGCAGATGATGTAACTCACTGCATTGTTAATGTGAAATAACTTTCATGGTCTCAAAGCAATTTAAAAGCTAGCTGTAGAAGCCTCTTCCTGCAATGGTTTGATCTGTGATGGAAGTAGCGGTGGTAGTGGTAGTGGTGATGAAGATACAATAGAAAGGTATTATTAACTGGATTTTCCATTGGATTTTTATCTACTGCTATTCTAGCAGTGTCATGACTTAAGTGGTGACTTAAGAAGTAGTAAAAATAGTTAGGGTTCTCATTATCTTTTAGAAATGTAAGAAAATGTTCTCCACTGATTTAGCATAAAGACAGTTTCTTACCGTGCAGATGTGTACTCATTTTTTTTTTAAAAAGCCTACTAGAGAACTTTCTGTTATATATCCCCTATATAGAACTTTCTTTTTGTTGTCCATATTTTTGAACTCCTGTTTTTGTACTATGAATTTCCATCAGAAAGATAAAATTTCAAAACACTGCTTTTTGGCAGCAAGCTAAGGTGTGTTTTTTAAAATAATGAGTCCTTATTAAATGCACTTGCAAAATATTATTCTCATTTTTACATCTCAATATCTATAGAGATACCACATCATTTGAATCTTTTTATGTTGGTTCCTGAGCTAGCTAAACTGGATTCTTCCTTGTAGCCAAAGATCTGTTTGTTTATAAAGTGTCAAATAACACAGTTGGTGTTGTCAAAGTTGTAAATATTAAAAGGAAAAAAAAATTAAATTTAAAGCCAAGGAGTAGGGTCAGTAAGTAAAATCCTTGAAAGCTTTCTTGTGGAGTCGGTTTGCACATCTTGTATTAATTTTCCCCTTCAATATTCTCAACCAGCCATTACTGATTTTTTAATTAAAGAAACACATCTTCCATAAATACATTTACATGCTTTTACATTAACTTAAGTAAAAATAGGTTTGGGCTGAGCAGAGACTGATAAATGCCAAAGCTTACTAACAAAATGTTGCACATTTTTATTTCCACCCACAGTTTCTGAGCCTGTGGAAATTCTCTAGCATGGTAATATTTATACTTTTATGGTCACACTGTTAGAAACATTCCTAAGACATGGTAGGTCTGCACCACAGCAAATTGAAAGCCTTTCTAGGAATCATCATCTTATATTGTACCATGGTTACACTCATAAAAAGTTCAAGAAATCAGAACAGTTCTATCATTCTGTCTCAATATACAGCTAAGTTGTTGGGAGAAATTTAGAAAGTAGAACACAAATACTCTGGGAAATTAGATGGCTATAAAAGGCTGAAATTTCAAAAGCTACCAACATGTAATGTTTGTAATATAGGGAAAGAAATCAGCTATAACTATGTAAATATTTATATGGGAATTACTTCACCTCACCCCCCAATTAAATAGCTTTTATGTTGTATTATAAATGCTTCAGGCATTAAAGTGCCTTTTGGCAACTAAAGTTTATGCAAATATAATGGGATGGATTTTATGGAGCTGCAAGTTTCTTCATAGTTTTCTGTGTCCACGGTCATAAGGCTATCCTTTTACTGAACCTTTAAAAACAGACCTTGTACATCAGATGAAGAGTCTGTCTAGTCCAGTGCTGGCAAACATTTTAGGCATCAAGCGCCAAAATGGGAGTGCACGTGCGTGTGCCAGAGACCAGAAGAGCAGCCACCCAGCACACATGTGCGCACTGGGAGGATAATCTTCTGGTTTCTGGTGTGCCCATGTTCCGGTTCTGCCAAGGGAGCATGACAGCTTTCTGGCTAGCGCGCCTCTTACCCCAGCACTGAACAGATGTTCCTCCCACGTGGACTCAGGTCCTGTGCAGCCCCGCCACCAGCTGTCTGTAAGAACAGAAATTCACGTTTCAGACACCAATACAATTGAACGTGACCAGAAATACTTTACAAGAAGAGTTCTCCACTCCTCTGAATACAACAAAATACCTTATGCCATCAGACTTGAAATCCTGGTTTAGAAAATTTAGAACTCCGCCGCCTTCGACATGACCTGAGTTTAACTCATAGAATCATCCATTACAATGTCCTTCCTGTCGAAGACTACTTCAGCTTCAATTGCAATAATACAAGAGCACACAATAGATTTAAACTTAATGTTAACTGCTCCAATCTTGATTACAGAAAATATGACTTCAGTAACAGAGTTGTTAATGCTTGGAACACACTACCTGACTCTGTGGTCTCTTCCCAAAATCCCAAAAGCTTTAACCAAAGACTATCTACTGTTGACCTCACCCCATTCCTAAGAGGTCTGTAAGGGGCGTGCATAAGAGCACATATGTGCCTACCATTCCTGTCCTATTGCTTCCTTTCATTATATCCAATTAATATAGTTATTACATACTTATGCTTATATATATGCTTATATATTGTATAATTATTTCATGCATATGCTTATATATACTGTTGTGACAAAATAAAATAAAATAAAAAAAATATAAATCCTTCCATTCCCCACCATCTAGTCAGAGCTGAAGAAGCTTTTTGGATGAGAAGCGAAATGTCTTCAAAAAAAACCAAGGAAGTCCAATTGCCTCTTGAAAAAAGCACCTTTGGGACAACCATGACCTGGATGACTGAGACTCTCCATAGATGTTCAGGGGTGAAGTAGAAAGACAAGGAATTACTAGGTAAACTACAATATATTTGATACCATAAGTATATCTCATATTATAGTACAGTTTCACCTTGACTCAGCTTTGGATCTTCTGAAATCCAGTAGATATGTATACAAATTTGTCAGAAGTGTTCTCATGAAAAATGTATATGTGCATTACTTGTCTCTAGACACAGCTGGGTGTTTTATAATTGTTCTTTGGTGGTGTGCAGAGAATTCAAATAGTGTTTAAAGGAAATTTCAAATAAGAAAACCGCACATGATATATTTTGTCATGAAGCACCCTCTAGCATCTGTACCATGAAAGGGAACCTTTCATATTATTACTAGTCAACATAATTCAAAATCCTAAAACTGTACATGCAGGAATTCACAAAAAAAGAAAGAATTCTGATATAAACTCAATGATTGAATTTGCTTTGCCAACAATAGCATGACTATATTGAGAACTGGAATTGTACACCACTTCTAGTCATGGAAAAAGTGGGGGCATGATGGCTTAGAGGATAAAGTCCCAAAGGTGTTTTTTCAAGAACCAACTAGACTTCCTTGTTTTTCTTTGAAGACATTTTCCGTCTCATCCAACAAACTTCTTCAGCTCTGAAGAAAGTCCAGCTGCCTCTTGAAAAAACACCTTTGGGACAACTATGACCTGGATGACTGAAAATTTCCATAGACATTCAGGGGTTAAAGATGCTGAGCTTGTCAACTGGAGAACTGACAGCCCAGGTTTGAGATCCAAGTTCTGCACAACAGGGTGAGCTCCCATTACTTGCCCTAGCTCCTACCACCTAGTAATTCAAAAGCATACAAATGCAAGTACATACTACATCAAACTTTCTCTCTGTTAATATTGATATTTATGCATTCACTGATGCTTCTCATGATTGATGAGGTATTTGATACTGTATTATTTTTCATCATATGAGGGTAAATAATTTTGGTTTTGGGGAACATCTGAGAGCGCCTTGATGGATCCTAGGATCACACTTTAAGAAACACTGTCTCAGTAGGTTACCAGCTTTATAGATGAGATAACTAACAGACAGAATTATATACAATGTTGTTTCTACAGGCAAATCATAAGATTACTTTGCATATACCAGTAATTTTAGAAATAAAGAATCAATCTAAAACTAAATGAAATGTTGCTACAGAAAGAAGCAAGAGTGGAGGATTGTAAAAAGAAGTTAAAAGGTTTTTTTTTGCAAATAAATTAGGTAAAGGCGCTGATTTAAGAATGGTTGACGATGCAATTAAAGCTTTTATTGGAGTCTATTTTATACAATATAATTGTGAACTTAGAACAAGAGTCAAGAGAAGCTATTTTGGATGAAATAAAGAGACAAGAAGAAGAATTAAGGAAATTTCCAGAAAAGATAAGTATTTCTTGACAAATTAAGTCTTTACAAAAACAATTATCTATGTTAATAGTGAGAGAAATAGAAATAAATGTGAATTATGTAAAGCAAAAGAAAAGAGTTTGCAAATAAACTGGGAAAGTAGCTAGCATATAGCAAAGAAGAAGAAGAAGAAGAAGAAGAAGAAGAAGAAGAAGAAGAAGAAGAAGAAGAAGAAGAAGAAGAAGAAGAAGAAGAAGAAGAAGAAGAAGAAGAAGAAGAAGAAAGACAATAAAATAATATTGAAATTACAAGAGGGAGATATTACATTAGTGGCCAATGTGGCCATAGAAAAAGTGTTTCATGATTATTATTAATGGTGATCTAACAAAGCCAGGGAATTACAAAAAGAACATAATGGAATGTCACCGTCTCCTCTCATTTAGCTTATTTTTGAAATACTGGCTAGAGATATATAACAAGATGAAAGGATTGTGGGAGTAAAGATTTAAAAAAAGGAATGTATAAATAAGGACATTTGAAAATCTATTAGTATTAGTTCTGAAAGGTCATTTAAATGGAATTGAAATATTAATGGACAAATTCGAAGAGTAGGGTGAATTAGCAGAATTCAAAACTAATAAAAATAAGATGATTTTAACAAAAATGTAAAATTAGAAAACCAGAATTATTTAATTCTGTTTGGTTTTCTAATTTTACATTTTTGTTAAAATCATCTTATTTGATGATAAATAGTTATAATACTTATTTGATGATAAATAAATAAAATGAGCTTTAAGATTGAGAAGGTGGTAAAATATCTGGGTATTCCTATGACAAATATAAATTGTGCGTTATTTCAAAATAGCTATCTTAAGACATGGAATGAATTTTAAAAATGTATTTTAAGAGGAGAGAAATTACAACTGCCTGATATTCTGCTGGGGAGAATATCTGCGATAAAAATGAATATCTTGCCTAGAATTATATTTTTGTTTCAGACAATACCTGTTTTGACAACTGATGCACCATTTAAACAGACAGAAAGATATATCTAAATTTGTATGGCAGAGAGTTTAAAAAAATGTTGTTGCAAGATTCAAACAAAACAGGAGGACTGTATGTATTTGATTTGAGGATTTTATAGCCTGCTGTTTGCTTAGAACGAAACAATGGTTGCTACTGAGAAATGAATGGCTTTTGGGGTTAGAAGGAAATGACCCGAGATTTGGGAGACATGGATATTTGTGGAACCATAAAGTCAAGGTTAATGTAGATTTTTAAAAATCCTCATGTTAGACATGCTACATTGAGCCTATGGAATACAAAGGAACTCAAATTGTGCTCAAAAACACTTTTGTGAACAAGAAACATTACATAGAAGAGAAATAATAGGCAAAACATGAATGGATAACATAGTGGGAGATGCTAGAATTTTGTCAAGGAGAATCAATCAATCAATCAAATCAAGAAAAGAACTGGTAGCAGAGGGATGTAATTGTCAGTGGCTTTCTTATTTACAATTATTAGAAAAATTTAACAGACAAAATAATTTATGGTTTTGAAAATTGTAAGATGATTTGAAATAGAATTATTTATAAATTAGGAACATGTAATTGCTAAGTATAAACTTCTATTGAAATTTGAAACAGAAAAAGAACAAGGGAAAAATTGTATGATACAATGGGCTAAATTTTTTGTTTATAATATAAAGGTGGAACAATAGGGAAATTTATGGCTGAGAGTATTAAAATTTACATTAGATTGTAATATTAAAGAAAATTTTTATAAATGATGCACCATTGGTTTATGTCACAAGAGAAATTATCTGGAATATCTAGAATAGTCTAGAACCTCAAAATTTATGAAGAAGGAAGGGACATTTTATCTTGTTTGGTGGATGCGTAAACAAACTAGAAAATTCTGGATTCAAATGCAAAGTCTGATTCAGGGGATTCAAAGATTAAGATAGAACTGTGACGAGAGGTTTTCCTTTTGGGATTAGTGGAAAAGACAGTTGGAAAACATTATGTAATTTTGTTTGTACATGATAGCTGCAGTGCAATTATTGTATTCATATAGATGGAAAGATTCAGCATTTCCCACAATAGAGGAATGGTTGGTAAAGATGGTAGAATTTGCTAAGTTGCTAAATTGACTTCTTTGATATGTATATTTATTGCTGACTGGAAATCCCTTATGGATATTTTTTTTTTTGCGTAAAAAGAAAAAAGTGAACGTGATTATGATTCTGATGATTAGACAGGATAAATTTTACAAAAAAGAGAGCTATGTTGTAACCATGGAGTATGATGCAAATTTATAATTATACAGTGCTTATAATTGCTATAAAGATCAGAAACTACTTCTTTGTATCTTTTTTCTTTCTTTTGTTTTTCTTTCTTTCAATTTTAGTTTTCTCTTTGATTTTCTTTTCTTTTTTTTTTTATATTAGTTTTTATTAATACTTTATCTTACTTTTATACATACATACACACACACACACACACACACACACACATATATACATATAGTATATGTGTGTATCTGTAAAACTTTATTTATACTTTAGTATATTTAATTATATACTTAAATAATGATAGATAGGGATAAAATATTTATACTTTAGTATATTTAAATTATATACTTAAATGATGATAGTAGACATAAAAATATACTTATTGACATATATCTACTCACAATAAGACATTAAGAAATATAATAATGTCAACAGTTTTCTAAATTATCTTTCTGTAGATCAGGGGTGTCAAACTCGCATTGTCATGTTGTCATGATGTATTGTGACTTTTACCCTCTTCACTAAAATGGGGGTAGGCGTCGCCAGCACATAATGCATCTGGCCCATTGGCCACCGGTTTGACACCCATGCTGTAGATGAAATAAATAGAGAAGCTGAATTTATTCAGGAAAATTCCCCATTCAGAGTACTGAAATGGAAATGCCAATCTGAAAGCAGCTAAAGCTGACAGCTGAAAGCAAATCAAAACAAAGCTGTGGAACATATAGATCAATGTATGTAACTCCTTGGAAGAATAATCCAGAAACTGCAGAATCAGAGAAACAGCATAACAATTTCTGATGGTACGTCTGGACTGAAGGAAGGCCAATTGAGTCCTTCCTTACATTTTGGTGAGGCTGAGGTTCAGAGGTTCAACTTCTTGGTGTGATGCTTACGCTACAGAAATCAGACTGACCTTGCTGGTGGCTTTCCTCAAACAATAAAAACGGGATGACGGGTTTTATTACTCCCCCCCTCCAATTTTATTAACATTTTTAGCAAAAATAAGTCTCCCTCTGAGGGAGAGGGCTATTTCTATTTATTTGATAAATAAGTAAAAATGAACTGAAAGAAACAACAAAACGTTAAAGACAATTAATAACTAAAAAAAATTAAATAGAGCCCAAAATCATGGATTCTGCCGTCTGCATTTCCCATAACATCAAGAGCCAGCTGGAAAAGCAACCAGACTCATTCTTGCTAATGTGTGCAAAAATAGTCTTGGTCACTGTAAGCAGTTGACTGGGAAAGAGGCTGTAACTACATTCTAGGTTGCTCAAATGACAAGCCAGGCTACTTCTGAACATGTGCCTGTCAGTCTTCAGCTTGTTCAGAAGGCAAGACACCAGAATATAAACTGACAGTGAACAGCACTCTTTACTAGCACTGATGATGTCATCTGGTTAGGGTGATGAAATATCTGCAAGAAAACAAGCAAACTCAGAGAGCACCAAGGATTTCTCCTTTCAACCCTGAATTATAAATATTCTCCTTTATTGTTCAGAAATAGCCCAAATTAGAAGTCACAGGAATGGTGGAGGTCGTCAACCCTGAAGCTGACCTGGCCGAAGCCATCTTGAGGTTTCAGTGCTGCCACACTGGAGTGAGGGATAGGGAGGGGGGATTAGAGATAGCTGGGGTTGTGTAGTCAAAATAAAATACTTTCTCTTGGGAACCAAGGACATTCTCACACCTGGCTGGGGGAAGGAAGAGCAATGTCACCTGACCAGCAGATGCTGCTTTGATTGGGCCATGTGACTGATTGTTTGGGACTGAGGGAAAAACTTTTATTTTTAATTAGGTGAAAACCAAGGGGCCCCTCAAAGTTGGTTTTTACCAGATATGTGCCAATATGATATTTCCAATAAAGCTATTCTTTGAGAAATCCACCTACCTCAGAGTTTTTGCTTGCAATTGATCTATTACTTGGAACCCTGACGTGATTATAATTAAAAATATTAATATCTAAAAGAAGGGCTGGGAAAATTTCAGCTGCTAGTTCTCTGGACCAGTCGGAAGGCTGCGGGTAATTACCAAAAATGGATCTATTACTTGGAACCCTGACAGAGGCTATGAAAGAAGCCGGGGGTGCTCCTCTGTGCCTGTACCCATGTCACTCATTTGTGCATGTGATTTGATACTCAGTTAGACAGAGAAAGTAGCAGAACATCACCTTCCAAATCTCCCCAATGGTACACATGAGAGTCCTGGCAGTGAGTAATGTCTGCCAGCAACTCCGTGAAGTATCTGAAAGAGTAGACAAAATAGATCCCTCCTCCTGTGTGTGACCCGGCCAAGTTCCATTTTTGTTGGCAGAGGCACCATGGGTCAGTCCTTCACTGTTTCCAGGGTGCCCCCATGGGCCAGATCTAAGCACCCCATGGGCCAGATCCGCCCACGGGCCTGGACACCCCTGGGTTAGCAGAACATGAACATGATATAGAGCAGGTGTCACCAAACTTTCAGACCTCAGGGACCACTAAATTCATAATTTTAAATCCCACGGACCACTAATATGATCTGCCTGGGTAGATGTGGCTAGGTGGGCATGTGACTGGGTGGGCATGTCCAACTCGATGTCACTCACATCAAGGAACACCTTGCCAGCCTCTACTTACCCCTCCCTTGCCAGCCACGCCACACCTGCCCCCCTGTTTCCTTAGGGCCCCAAAAGGAAGCAGTTGTTGGAGCTAAGCAGCCACCACAAGAAAGAGTTGGCAAAGCAGCTCAGTTCAGATTGGATCTGACCAAGAAGGAGGTTCAACAGAAGCATCTCACTGAGGACTAGGAGCATAGGTTTTCCAAGCAGAGGGAAGACCTGTGGGAGTGCAAGGCCAGGTACAGGTGCCTGGACGCTCAGCAGGCTGAGATGGTCTGGCAGTTCCAGGCCATGATGCAGTCCCACTGGAACAAGACCCTCCAGCTCTTCTCCACCAGCGGTGCTTCCCTCCAGCCTTCGCCCAAAGCCCTGCACCAGGAAGCTGAAGCAGACTCCAAGTTAGAATTTCTGCCTCCCTCTGACCCACACAAAAGGGGGAGGGGGAGACTCTCTGCAGCAACACAAATGTTCATTGTATGTATCCGACCCAGGGGCCGTAGTTTGAGGACCCCTGATTTAGTGCAATATAAAAAATGCAAATAATTGTTCTGAGGACCACCAACATTTTCTCGCAGGCCACCAGTTGGTGACTGCAGATGTAGAGCACCGCTTTTCTAACTGCCAAAGCAGACCAAACTTTTTCTAGTACTTTCCCCCTTGAATTTAAAAAGTTTCACTGCTGAAAGAGTGGCACTAAAAGTAAAATGTGTGCATTCTTTAAAACATGTCACCCTTTCCCCCCCAAGCTTACCTGCAAACTTGAAAAAATTCAGGCTGTTTTAATTCACAGCTAAGATATTTCATAGGAAAAATGCACATAAGCAGTGCTGCTGCACTTGGTATATATTATGCATTGTAAATGAAAAATGAGTGGAATTAATTTTCCAGCATGCACACAACGTTTATATTGTCCTTCAGCCGGAACAATCATGGCATTCTTCCAAGTCAGCTAGAAAATCCTCAGCCTTAGATCAAATGTTATAGATCATTACTCTTTTTTTTTTATCTGAATAGTCATAAAAATAAAATCTTCCAATCTCAGATAATTGCCATGCATGCCAAGAATATAACTATTTGTTGAAATATAAATTTCTAAAATTGCATGCACTGAGTACATCCCAGCCACAATTATCAAGAAATCTCAGAAAAATCAAAGTAGCCTTACATATGCCTAATGAAGTATCACAAATTGCCTGCAAAACTGTCAGCTCTAAGAATGGGCTTATCAGGAAGGAAAATGCAAACATCACTTTGTAAGGTAAAATCCAGAGGGAGCATAATTTCAGTGCTTCAAACTGTCCTTTCTCTATCATTAAAGCATTGATTTGTGGTCCATATAATTTTGATTTTTCGCTTCAGGTGCAAAAATATATATAAGCAACTTTAGAAGATTTTCTTGGGTCCCCCCCGCATTATGTTGATGATCAGAACGAATAACTAACATTTAAGAACAACCTTATTTTATTTGATTACATTCAGACGTTTTGTGAGCAAATACTAAAACAAGAGCCCCTGATACGCACTAATGTATCGGAATGTAACGTCTGATATTAGCCTTTGCTAACCTAGTTTTACTTCTTCCAGCTCATCAATCACTTGCGCAGCACTTGACCATGGATGAAATGGTGGAGCAAGGGAAGTCAGGAGGAAAGAACCTCTCTTGCTTTACCAAACTTTGGAGACCATGTAGACCCATCTGTCAAAATCTCTTCTTCTCTCCCAGGGAAAACAATTAGTGGTTGTTTTACCCACCGGTGAGCATCATCAGACTCACGACATTCACTTTCTTCAATTCATTCTAATTACATTTCTAACAACAGAGCCATTTGTTGGCCTTGTTGTTGAGGCAGAAACAATGAAAAATATGCAACTATGCAAAATATGGCAAGTCCTGGCTAATATTTGTCACCTTGTTGATGAGAACCTTCTGAAATGCAATTCTCAAAGATAACTCAGTGGGCTCAGTTATTGCTTCTCTTTTAGGAAAAGAAATTCCTAGAAGATTCGAAGTAGACAACTAGCACACAGTCAAAATCAAATAGCCCTGTGATGAAATGGTTAGAACACAGTATTGCAGGCAAACTCTGCCCACAGCCTGGAGTTCAATCCTGACTGGCTTTGAGGTGTTTTTTTTATTTTATTTGCATTTATATCCCGCCCTTCTCCGAAGACTCAGGGTGGCTTACACTATGTCAAGCAATAGTCTTCATCCATTTGTATATTATATACAAAGTCAACTTATTGCCCCCAACAATCTGTGTCCTCATTTTACCTACCTTATAAAGGATGGAAGGCTGAGTCAACCTTGGGCCTGGTGGGACTTGAACCTGCAGTAATTGCAAGCAGCTACTGTTAATAACAAACTGCATTAGTCTGTTGAGCCATCAGAGGCTCTGATTCAGCCTTCTGTCCTTCTGAGGTTGGTAAAATGAGGACCCAGATTGTTGGGGATAATTAATTTGCTGATGTTGTAAATGCTGTAAAGCACTACGGAGTGATATGTAGCAATACAAATAGCACTTAGCCCATATACAACTTCACAGTGCTTTTACAGCCCTCTCTAGGCGATTTACAGAGTCAACATATTGCCCCCCAACAATCTGGCTCATCATTTTACTGACCTTGGAAGGATGGAAGGCTGAGTTAACCTTGAGCCTGGTGAGATTCGAGCTGCCAAATTGCAAGCATACGGCAGTCAGCAGAAGTAGCCTCCGTACTGCGTTCTAACTCTTTCCATGGTTTAAGTCTAAGTGCTATTGCTATTGCTATTACAAAGCACCAAACTTTTAGTTGCTCTCACTTTCTTCTTTTCTTTTCTTACATCTCTCATAATACACCATATCATCTAATCCCAAGACCCTTTTAGACAGGAAAACCTTTTCTCTCCCACCCCAAGAATGTGTTCATTTCCTGGGAATATAAAAAGAGAAAGGTAGTCTGGGAGTCTTGGAAGGGCTTTGCCCTCTTGTGTCTTTTCTTCTCCTGGTCATTGGTTCAGGAGAAGAAACTAGCAGTGGAGAACCCACTAAAACAGGGGTCTCCAACCTTGGCAACTTTAAGATTTGTGGACTTTAACTCCCAGAATCCCTCAGCCAGCAAAGCTGGCTGAGGCATTCTGGGAGTTGAAGTCCATAAGTCTTAAAGTTGCCAAGGTTGGAGACCCTTGCACTAAAATATAGAATTCACTGAAGTGAAGAATATGTGTTTCAAAAATAAATTTCTATTCATTTTGGAACCTCAGCCCTTTGTCATCGCTATCACGATCCCTTCTGAGCACAGTGGAAGACTGTCCAGAGCGAAGAAGGCATCTCTGTAATAAATTTCTGTACATATGTATCTGTAAATTTGTAGTTCATCTGATTTCATTTCAGCTTTGGGGGCTGGAGGGTCTTGGATGGTGAAAGGCTGGTTTATAGTATTTGGAACGTTAGCTAATCGCTAATATGCACTCAAATAAAACTGTGGTGATTTTTCAATCACTAATTAATTCAAACTGAAAACTGAAACTTACACATGAAGGCAAATTGATAGAGGCTTATTTCAGTAATTAGTGCCCAGGTATCTGTAGAATTTGTAGCAGGGGAGGGTGAAGACTTGAAGGGAAGAATGTAACCATGCCAAGAAATAAATGGCGGGTGTGGTGTGAGGGTATGGCGGTAGGTTAAATCCACCATTCTTCCTGTCCTCCTCCTAAATCAAAAGCCCTTTGGAGCAGCTGAGCCTGAGCGCTGAAATAGGAGAAAACACCTAAATGTAACCGAGATAATTTTGTGGAATGGTGTACATTTCATTGTTAAAACGTTGTGCATCTTGAATCAATCCATTAGTTTTGACTATCACAATGTTATATAGGCCTCAGCAAGTGATTTACCTGACCTTATCTGGGGTGCGAGAACATAAATTGCCTTAAGTTTTGCAAGGACATTGTTTCCTTTGCAGAATGCAGATAATATATACTTTTCAAAATAATTGGTGCACTACAGTGTCTCTTAATTCTTTGCAATTTATTCACATGATTTCTGTGACAGGAACATTTCTTCATTCTTACCCACTCCTTTTTAAGCTGTTATTTTATTTATATTTGTCTGCTTACCAAACAGGAAAAGTTTACAAAATTTTCCTTTAAGTTGTTTCTTGTAATAGCCATGATTCTTGCCTTTTCAAGTTGCCAGAGGTTCAGTCACTGGTAGTCAGAGTGCTAAATTTAAGAAAGTCACAGAGAGAGCACAGGGATTGATAGTGAAAAAGGTTGCTAATCTGTATCCCCCCCCCACCTTCCAAATTAATGCACCAAAATTTGATAACAGAATGGGCAATGTCTAAAACCCAAAGAAAAACATTTGAATTTCTCAGGAAATGCTGTCACTGCCTTCCAGCTGGCCATCCTTAAGAAACAGCCTTACTAATACAGTATTTTAATCTAAAATAGCAGAATTAGAATTCTGATCAAAATTCAAAACTCTTTATCATGGGTTAAAGAATGCCTAACTTTTCTTATGACTCTACATAATTTAACAAGCTGTGCAGTGCAAAAGAAATCTACATATCGCTTTACTACTTTGTAGAGATCACTAAAGGTAATTCTCACTTTTTCGCTTCTCATTTTTCCCTTTCCTTTTCCCCTAGTAAAAACTTTATTTAATATTCCCCTAAACTCCATGCATCTGATGAAGTGGGTTTGATTTTTACTCTTCCAGAAACTAATGAGAAATGCAGCCTTTTAAGGTGTGTTTTGTGGCCTTTGCATGTTTCTTTTCTTTCCCATTTTGAATAAAGCCAGGCTACTGCTTGGTTACTGGCCAAAAATCTAGCTGTGACTTTTCCCATAGGAACACTATTAAGTTAGGAGACAATGGTGTTTCTAAGGAAATTAAAGGCAGCTCCATTGGGCATCTAGTCCAACGTGGATGAATGAACGACCAAGAACTGAATTAAAACTGATCAGAGTCTCCAAACTGCTTACATATATATATATTTCAAATTTAAAACTAAACAAACAGGGGAGAGGAATGACAAATTGAGTTTGATTGTTCGGTTTACCTTATTCAAAAATAACTTTTAAAAAAGCATCTGCCATTAATCCGCCAATCATTTTTAGTGTGATCGTCAGGGTTCCAAGGATCACCCCAACGAAATAAAGCTGTGAGACTTGAGGTTCCTCAAAGTTCCAATTTATTAGAGATGTCATGTTGGCACAGCTGGGAAAACCCGAAACTGAAAGCTTCCAGGTTTTCCACACCCAGTTCACAACCCTGCCCCACACCCACAAATTCATCACATTGTCCAATCAACTCTTCACACTCAATTGGATACAATCTTCAGGCAGTCTACATCAGACTCTGGATGTCCTTGAATATGGAATGTTGTTATGATTACCGCTCCAACAACAACCTCCTCCCAACTTCCCCAGCTAAAATATGTGGCAGTTAAGAAGCAAAAAGAAAATTGCCTTCCAAAACTGACAGTGATGTGGTTTCTGGTCCAAAGGCTGATTGGGCAATTTCTGCAGAGAAAAAAATAAAATCATGTAGGCCTTAGAATTCTGCTGCTGCTACATGATGTGTTTTGTGCCTCAGAAATTTTACCAGATTTACCACATTTTGGGTCATATTAATAGATACAGATTTCAGCATGCCTAGAGTCTCTACAATACCCTGTTCTGAAAAACAATGTCAGGAACCATTGTCTAACAGATTAACAGAGTTGGAAGGGACCTTATAAATCATCTAATCCAACCCCCCCCACTCAAGCAGGAGACCCTACACCATTTCTGACAAATGGCAGTCCAATCTTTTCTTGAAAGTCTCAAGTGATGAAGCTCCCATAACTTCCAAAGGCAAGCTGTTCCGTTGGTTGATTGTTCTCATTGTCAGAAAGTTCCACCTCATTTTAGGTTGAATCTCTCCTTGTCAGTTTCCATCCATTATTCCTTGTCTGGCCTTCAGGTGCTTTGGAAAACAGCTTGACTCCCTCCTCTCTGTGGCAGCTCCTCAAGTATTGGAAGATGGCTATCATGTCTCCCCTGGTCCTTCTCTTCACTAGACTAGCCATGCCCAATTCACGTAACCGTTCTTCATATGTTTTATTCTCCAGTCCCCTAATCATCCTGGTTGCTCTCCTCTGCACTTTTTCTAGAGTCTCTTTTTTATAGTGTGGTGACCAAAACTGGATGCAGTACTCTAGGTGTGGTCTTACTAGGGCTTTATAGAGTGGTATTAGTACCTCACTTGATCTTGATTGTATCCCTCTGTTAATGCAACTTATTTGTAAATTTACCATCTTTTTCATATGGTGGAGAATAATGATTGGATGCTTAAAAAGCAAGACAGTTGCAAGAGGTAGCCATGCCAAGAGAAAACACAGAAGAAGAATAAGACAAATTGGGTCCATATGGTAAAGCTGAACAAGGCACCTTTGTATTGCTTGTCTGGCACTTACTCAGCAATCTTTGATGCTCTTCATGACCTTGCAGCTTGCAACTTCACATGGATAAATTATCCAAAGCATTTTCTCCTATGCATGAGGGACAAAGAGGCTCCTCTCCTGTCAAGTTTAAATTTGGCCTAAAGGATTATGAGTGGAAAAAAGAAATACAACCTAAGATTAACTGTATTCTTTTTCTCCAGTAAATAATAAAAATAATAAAATATACAAAACTTGGGAGGCACCGGTCTACCTTCTTTAAAAATAGAGGCCCCAGTCTACCAATTGCCTTTTGCTGAGAGGCACCGGTCTACCTTCTTTAAAAATAGAGGCCCCGGTCTACCAATTGCCTTTTACTGAAAGGCACTCGTCTACCTCTTTAAAAATAGAGGCGCTGGTCTACAAGCTGCCTACAGCGCTGATCAGCTGTAGTGCGGCCCTTTGAAGTGCAGCAGCAGTCATTTAAAGCCGTTTACAGCTATATCACCACAGAGAGCTTCAGGAACAGAGAAGAGGAACAGCGGGGTGTGGGCAGTGTGGGGGGGGCAGGGATTTTTGCTACCGGTTCTCCGAACTACCTGTCCCCATCGCTACTGGATTGCGCGATCCAGTCCGAACCGGGAGCATTTCACCCCTGATCCTACTTCTTAACCAGTATAAAACAAAATAGAATCTCAACCCAAAGAAATATATATAAGCAAGCTGTCTTGTTTGAATTAACTTCATTCTCTATCATGTTCCCACAGTGATATAACCAAGGCAGGAAAATAATAGGTTTATTTACTGATATTCTGGAGTATTATCATGTATAATATGCTACTTCTTGATTGGAAATAGGTTGGAATTGAAGGATAGTTAAATAATGTAATAGGGGTATCAAAGAACCCCCAATGTAATCACACTGAAAAGAAAAATATTATTTTCCTCTTTTTTTTTAACTAACTGAAGGCTTTTAAGTATTTATTTATTTATTATTTATTTAATTTGATTTTTATACCGCCCTTCTCCCGAAGGACTCAGGGCGGTGTACAGGCAAAATAAAACCAACAATACAAATATACACAATTTAAATACCCTTAAAAAACTTATTCAAAATTAGCCTGATGTTAAAAATCATCGTCAATTAAAACCCCATTTAAAATTGGTAAAATTCCCTTTTAAAATCCAATTAAGCCAGCCCCGCGCGAATAAAAAGATGGGTCTTCAGTTCGCGACGGAATGTCCGAAGGTCAGGTATTTGACGTAAACCAGGGGGAAGCTCGTTCCAGAGAGTGGGAGCCCCCACAGAGAAGGCCCTTCCCCTGGGGGCCGCCAGCCGACATTGTTGCGCGGACGGCACCCTGAGAAGTCCCTCTGTATGGGAGCGTACGGGTCGGTGGGAGGCATGTGGTAACAGCAGGCGGTCCCGTAAGTACCCAGGTCCTAAGCCATGGAGCGCTTTAAAGGTCGTAACCAACACCTTAAAGTGCACTCGAAAGGCCACAGGCAGCCACTGCAGTCTGCGAGGAGCGGTGTTACATGGGAGCTACGCGTAGCTCCTCTATCACCCGCGCAGCTGCATTCTGACTAACTGAAGCCTCCGAGTGCACTTCAAGGGGAGCCCCATGTAGAGAGCATTACAGTAATCCAAGCGAGAGGTAACGAGGGCATGAGTGACTGTGCATAAGGCATCCCGATCAAGGAAGGGGCGCAACTGCCGGACCAGGCGAACCTGGTAGAAGGCCCTCCTGGAGACGGCCGTCAAATGATCTTCAAACGACAGCCGATCATCCAGGAGGACGCCTAAGTTGCGCACCCTATCCTTTGGGGCCAATAACTCGCCTCCGACAGCCAGCTGCGGCTGCAGCTGACTGAATCGGGATGCCGGCATCCACAGCCACTCCGTCTTGGAGGGATTAAGCTTGAGCCTGTTTCTCCCCATCCAGACCCGTACGGCTTCCAAACACCGGGACAGCACTTCAACAACTTCATTGGGGTGGCCCGGGGTGGAGAAGTACAGCTGAGTATCATCAGCGTACTGCTGGTATCTCACCCCGAAACCACTGATGATCTCACCCAACGGCTTCATGTAGATGTTGAACAACAGGGGCGAGAGAATCGACCCCTGCGGGACCCCACAAGTGAGGCCCCTCGCGGTCGACCTCTGCCCCCCCGTCAAACACCGTCTGCGTCCGGTCGGAGAGATAGGAGGAGAACCACCGATATACGGTGCCTCCCACTCCCAATCCCCCCAGCCGGCGCAGCAAGATACCATGGTCGATGGTATCGAACGCCGAGAGGTCTAATAGGACCAGGGCAGAGGAATAACCCCTGTCCCTGGCCCTCCAGAGATCATCCACCAATGCGACCAAAGCTGTCTCCGTGCTGTATCCGCGTCGGAAGCCGGACTGGAACGGGTCTAGATAGACATCTTCATCCAGGTATTGGGGTAGCTGTCGCGCCACGGCACTCTCTACAACCTTCGCAACAAAGCGAAGGTTGGAGACTGACGATAATTACCCAAAATAGCTGGGTCCAGGAGGGCTTCTTAAGGAGGGTCTCACCACCGCCTCTTTCAAGGCGGCAGGAAAACCCTTCCAATAAAGAAGCGTTGATAATCCTCTGAGCCAGCCTCGTGTCACCGCCTGAGTGGCCAGTACCAGCCAGGAAGGGCACGGGTCCAGTAAACATGTCGTGCCGTGCAGCCTCCCCAACAGCCTGTCGACGCCCTCGGGAGCCACAGGGTCAAACTCATCCCAAATGGACTCAACAAGACGTGCCTCCTCTCCCTCGCTTGGATCATCCCAATTTCGGTCCAGACCGTCCCTCAGCTGAGCGATGTTATCGTATTGTTAACCGCTAAACTCCTCGGCTCGTCCCTGCAACGGGTCATCCCGCACCTCCTGATGTAGGAGAGAGCGGGTCACCCGAAACAGGGCGGCCGGGCGGTTATCTGCCGACGCAATGAGGGTGGAGGCGTAGAAACGCCTCGCTTCCCTCATTGCCACTAGGTAGGTCCTAGAATAGGACCTAACTAGTGTCCGATCAGCTTCGGAGCGGCTGGACCTCCAGGTGCTCTCCAGGCGTCTTCTCCGGCGTTTCATCTCCCTCAGCCCCTCGGAGTACCAAGGGGCCGGACGAGATCTCCGCCGGGTCAGAGGCCGCAAAGGCACGACACGGTCCAAGGCCCCGGCCGCGGCCTGTTCCCAGGCCGCGACCAGTTCCTCAGTCGTGCCGTGGGCCAGTTCCTCAGGGAATGGCCCAAGCTCCGTCAGGAACAAGTACATTTTCTATGTTTCTGAAATTGATCTGGTGAATACTTAGATCAGGTTTAACTTTAATGACCTCACAAGAATTCAAAGAAACAGTTACTGACAGATTATTCTGAAAAAATATGTCCATCAGGCCACCATGAATTGGAAGTGACTGAACAACTGAACAACAACAGAAGTTAATTTTATACATACACAATATACAATATACCTTATTTGGCGTGATGGCTTGGATCATGATTGCGATGATTCAGCCGAGGCGGCAGAGACTCGTCTTGTTGAGGTTATTTGGGATTAGTTTGAGTCTGTGGCTCTCGAGGACGTGGACAGGTTGCTGGGGAGGTTGAATGCAACTACGTGTTTACTGGACCCGTGCCCTTCCTGGTTAGTACTGGCTGCTCAGGAAGTGACACGAGGCTGGCTCCAGGGGATTATAAATGCTTCTTTGGTTGAAGGGGCTTTCCCCACCGCCTTGAAGGAGGCGGTGGTGAGACCTCTCCTGAAGAAGCCTTCCCTGGACCCAGCTATTTTGGGTAATTATCGTCCAGTCTCCAACCTTCGCTTTTTAGCGAAGGTTGTAGAGAGTGTGGTTGCATGGCAGCTTCCCCGGCACCTGGAGGAAGCTGTCTATCTAGACCCGTTCCAGTCCGGCTTCCGACCCGGTTACAGCACGGAGACGGCTTTGGTCGCGTTGGTGGATGACCTCTGGAGGGACAGGGACAGGGGCTGTTCCTCTGCCTTGGTCCTATTAGACCTCTCAGCGGCTTTTGATACCATCGACCATAGTATCTTGCTGCGCCGGTTGGAGGGGTTGGGCGTGGGAGGCACCGTTTATCGGTGGTTCTCCTCCTATCTCTCCGACCGGTCACAGACGGTGTTGACAGGGGGGCAGAGGTCGTCCTCGAGGTGCCTCACTTGTGGGGTACCGCAGGGTCGATTCTCTCGCCTACCCTGTTCAACATCTACATGAAGCCGCTGGGTGAGGTCATCAGTGGTTTCGGGGTGAGTTATCATCTGTACGCTGATGATACTCAGCTGTACTTTTCCACCCCGGACCACCCCAACGAAGCGGTCGAAGTACTGTCCCGGTGCCTGGAAGCCATTCGGGTCTGGATGGGGAGAAACAGACTCAAGCTCAATCCCTCCAAGACGGAGTGGCTGTGGATGCCGGCACCCCGGTACAGTCAGCTGCACCCGCAGCTGACTGTTGAAGCAGTTAGTGGCCCCAAAGGAGGTGGTTCGCAACTTGGGCGTCCTCCTGGATGGTCGGCTGTCCTTTGATGAACATCTGGCGGCCGTCACCAGGAGGGCCTTTTACCAAGTTTGCTTGGTTCGCCAGTTGCGTCCCTTCCTTGACCGGGATGCCTTATGCACGGTCACTCACGCTCTGGTTACGTCTCGACTGGATTATTGCAATGCTCTCTACATGGGGCTGCCCTTGAGGTGCACCCGGAGGCTGCAGTTAGTCCAGATTGCAGCTGCGCGAGTGGTAACGGGAGCCGTTCGTGGCTCCCATGTAACACCACTGCTCCGTAGTCTGCACTGGCTTCCTGTAGTCTTTCGGGTGCGCTTCAAGATTCTGGTTACCACCTTTAAAGCGCTCCATGGCTTAGGACCCGGGTACTTACGAGACTGCCTGCTGCTACCTTATGCCTCTCACCGACCCGTACGCTCTCACAGAGAGGGCCTTCTCAGGGTGCCGTCCGCCAAACAATGTCGGCTGGCGGCCCCCAGGAGTAGGGCCTTCTCTGTGGGAGCACCAACACTCTGGAATGAACTCCCCCCTGGCTTACGTCAAGTGTCTGATCTTCGGACCTTTCGTCGTGAGCTTAAAACATATTTATTCATTCAAGCAGGACTGGCATAAATAGTTGTTTTTAAATTGGGGCTTTAATAATATTTTAAATTTTTAAATGTTTTAATTATCGGCCGCATAGTAATAGTTCATTTTAAAATCTTTTAATTGTATATATTCTGTGTTTTATTTTGGCTGTACACCGCCCTGAGTCCTTCGGGAGAAGGGCGGTATAGAAATTTAATAAAATAAATAAATAAATAAAATTTACTAACTTCTGAGCATGAATAACACATTGAAAGTAGTTCCATTAAGACTTCCAAAAAACTTCTTATCAACACAAAGAGATGTTGTGGCACAGTCGTTAGAAAGCACAATTACAGGCTAGTTCAGCTCACTGCCAGGAGTTTGATCCCCACTGGCTCAAGACTGACTCAGACTTCCATGTTTCCGAGGTCGGTAAAATGAGGACCTTGATTGCTGGGGGCAATATGCTGACTCTGTAAACCCTTAGAGAGGGCTGTAAAGCACTGTGAAATGGTATATATGTCTAAGTACTATTGCTATCCAAAAAACTAGATTACTTTCTATTTCTATTACCAAGTAGAAGCCATCATTGTACAGGAATGGGAATAAGAGAAACAAAGAAGGAAAAATAGATAATGATACTGTAGATTAAATAGATAGCAAGAAAGAAAGAGAGAAAGGAAGGAAGGAAGGAAGGAAGGAAAGAAAGAAAAAGAAAGAAAGAATATAGTAGTTAAATTGTTGGAATGGAATGGAATAGACACAGGTGCTGAACCCCCTTGGATGGCTTTAAGCTAGTTGCTATCTCAAGCCAAATGTTATAGGGTTGCTATGGAAATAAAATTAGGGATTCCTTGTACCAATAAATCTGAAGTGCCAGAGGAAAACAGGAGATACAAATGCAATTAATAAAATTATTACATATAAAACACAACCTGATAATTTGTGACAGAAAATTTTCTCTACCTGATAATCTACATTATCCACAAAATAATTTGAATTATCCACATATATTTCCACACTCTTATCATTGTCTGTTCTCAGATTTGAACTAAAAATATATTCATGCTGTCCAATTTGCACATGCTTGAAAGAACTATAGTCGAGAAAGACAATAAGACATATTATTGGAGTCATGTTCACAATGCTAAATTTACTCAAAAGATCATCAAATCTAAGATGAACCCAGTTCCATCAAAATAGAAGACTGGATAGAGAGAACTTTTCTGCCTCCTTTACTTTGTTCTTGGAAATTCTAACCTCCCATTTTAAATGCAAATTATTTTGGGGGGAAAAGAGTACTCTCTTCTTAATACATGGTGTTAGATAGCAAATTATGTTTTCAATGGTATAATAATAAGAAATGGAATTGCCAATAACCTTATGGTGAAAATGTAAATACATCAGCGATTCTATAATGAATATGATCTTTTGTCTATTTCCCATTTATGGTTCAAATCAGAGGTAGAAATGCAAAGCAGCTAAAGTCCTGCATACCATAATGAATTGAGTAGCTAACCTACCAGAGATTTGCCAGGATGCTGACAGGAAAAATCTGAACCAGTAATGGAAGAATCTGAACTAACAGTGGACTGACCTGAGAGTTTTGAAGCATCGGAAGAATCACTTCAATTAATTAATGAATTAATTTACTTTAATCACATTTAAATATGAGCCAGCAGTGTGCTGCAGCTGGAAAAAAAGCCAACACAGTTCTAGGCTGCATAAACAGAGAGATAGAATCAAGATCATGTGAAATGTTAATACCTCTTTATAATGCCTTGGTAAGGCCACAATTGGAATACTGCATCCAGTTTCGGTTGCCACAATGAAAAAAAAGATGTTGAGGCTCTAGAAAGAGTGCAGAGAAGAGCAACAAAGATGATTAGGGGACTGGAGGCTAAAACATATAAAGAACAGTTGCTGGAACGGGGTATGTCTAGTCTAGTCAGACTAGGGGAGACATGATAGCAGTGTGCCAATATCTCAGAGGCTGCCACAAAGAAGAGAGAGTCAAGCTATTCTCCAAAGCACATGAGGGCAAGACAAGAAGCAATAGGTGGAAACTAATCAAGAAGAGAAGAAACCTAAAACTAAGGAGTAATTTCCTGACAGAACAATTAATTAGTGGAACAACTTGCTTCCAGAAGTTGTAAATGCTCCAGTACTGGACCTTTTAAAGAAGATGTTGGATAATCTTTTGTCTGAAGTGGTGTAGGGTTTCCTGCCTAAGCAGAGGGTTGGTCTAGAAGACCTCCAAGGTCCCTTCCAACTCTGTTATTCTATTTTAGTCACTTAAAGCAACACTGACCCTCCCCCCCAAAACCCCAAAACCCCAAGAATGAATTACCTGCTCACAAGTGAGACCTCCAGGTACCTTTTTAAAAATCATGCCATCTTATGGGACCTAGGAAGTATTCATTTTATTTATTTATTTATTTTATTTATTTATTTTGTCATAACAATATATGTAGGTATCATACAAAAAGATTATATAATATATAAACACATATATGAGTAAATATAAGGAGGTATAAGCATATATGTATATAGGAAGAAGAAAAGAAAAACAATAGGACAGGAACGGTAGGCACGTTTGTGCGCTTATGCACGCCCCTTATGGTCCTCTTAGGAATGGGGTGAGGTCAATAGTCAGTTTTTGTATTTTTCTGTGTGATTGCCCCATTTTCTGGAAGAACTCTCATCTGACATCTGACAAGCACCATATCTGCTCACCTTTAGGAAAGCCATTAAATTGATCTATTCATTATGTCTTTAATTAAATAATGCCATCTATCTGGATCTAGTGAGTGTGTTAAGACTTAGAAAGTAGCATCTACTCTCTGGAACAGCATCCCCCAGAGATCTCTATGGGTCCCACCCTAATGATACTCACAAAATTATTAAAAATTGGCTATTCTCCAGGCATTGAGACATGGAAGTGTACTGGGGCCTTTTAGAGTGATTTTTTTCTTAAGAATTTTCTTCTAGAGCAGGGGTATCAAACTCACATCGTCATGGCGGTGTCACGTGATGTATCAGGACTCCACCCCCCTTTGCTAAACTAGGCATGGGCATGGCCAGTGCGTGATGCATCTGGCCTGAGGGCCGGGAGTTTGACCTGTTCTGGAGGCACATGTATATGTTTCTATTATTAGCACTTTCTTACTTTCAAAGTTGTAAAATGCCCATAATCCCATGGAGTCAGGTGGGTGGGTTTCAAAATTTTTTATTAACGGTTCTTTGGGTGTAGCTTGGTGGGTGTCGCATGGCTTGGTGGGTGTGGATTGGTGGGCATGGCAGGGGAAGAATACTGTAAAATCTCCATTCCCACCCACTCCAGGGGAAGGATACTGCAAAATCCCCATTTCCACCCAATCTGCTGGGACTCGGGAGGCAGAGAATAGATGGGGGCAGGGCCAGTCAAAATTTTTACTACCAGTTCTCCGAACTACTCAAAATTTCTGCTACCGGTTCTCCAGAACTGGTCTGAACCTCCTGAAACCCACCTCTGGTGAGGTGGCTTCTGAATAGAAATAAGATAAAATATAAAATTTAGATGACTGTAACTAATAAGAAAGTGAGGTTATTGAAATGCTAGGCAACTAGTGACGGAGTTTGCAAATCTAATTTTGATTGCCATCATCTTCACATTGTAACAGACCAGTGTTTGAGTAGAAGGCTAAATTTCCAATTGGTCAATGAGTCTGATTTCCAGGTGACTATAAATCCAAGCTCCATATTGTCTATGGTTTTTACCATTCGCAGACTAACAAAGTGCTTGGGGTATTTGAAAGAAATTGTTATGCAGCAAATAAAAAAAACCATTAAAACATTTAACACCACCCTCTAATGTATTATGCAAGAAGTTTATTCTTGTATATCTTAAAAGAACAGCCTGTTATTGAAGAAGTATTTTTATTGCTGATTCTTCTGCCTTTTTTTATTTTGTAAATTAAATGGAGAATTGATGCTGATCTTTTTTTCTACCAGTGTTAATTTGACTAATAAAATATATTAGAAGACAAAACAAATGAAAGTGTATGAATAGTGATTATTAAAAGAATGGATATCAGAAACAACCCAGCTGGAAACCCAGGCAGTAATCCTAATGGACCATTTGTAATATGTTCTGACAAATGTACACACTGTATTTTATGCACATTTTCAAGTGTCCAGGCATTAGCCATCCAGCTCCGCTTTATTATAAAAGTGTGTGAAGAATGCAAAGTAAGTACCAATAAATTGATGAATGTTAATGATACAGAGAGTAGCAGCATGAGAAAAATTTTGAATTTACTGTTGAAAAAGCTGTTATCATGTAGCCTTTGGAACAGGTTTTCCTGAAAACTGAAAACCGCAGCCATCTGCAAACCCAGAATTGCATTTTCAATTATTGAAAATGTCTATGCTGGGATTCGGTAAGGAACACCTTGGCCATAAACTAGGAGTCCAATTTTTTTTATCACTTCACTATTTACTGGGCGGTGTTGTTCTGCTTCCATATTGCACCTGTAAGGTAGACGTGTTTGTAATCAAATCCACCACTAGAGAAGAAGACAACGACTTTTTAATTTTTTTTTAAAATAATTCTTTGCATATCGCTTCCATAAAACAATACTCCATTCATTAAAGACAAATATATGGAAGCTTGGACTTGAAAAAAGTCAGACTTCTTTTGTAACACAACTATGGAAAGATCACAGTTGCCCACTTTTGTAATCCAAGCTTTTTGGCATCATGCTCGATTTATGGATATTCCTGTTAAGTGTCAACCCTGAAGTGATCATGGCAGAGGCCATCTTGGAGGCTTCAGGACTGCCACACAGCAGAGGGAGGGGGGAAATAGATGGGGTTTGTGGCCAAAACAATAAAACTTTCCTGAGGGAACCCAAGGACATTCCAACAGGTGGCTGGCCACAGGAGGGGTGAAGAAACCAAGCAACTGGTCAGCTCCTGGATTGGACAGCGTGACCAGTGACTTGGAGGGGGAAGGGAAAACTTTTACTTTTAATTAAGTGAAAGCTGCGGGAATTTTAGAGTCAGCTTTCACCAGTTGTGCCAATATGATCTACCCAATAAAACTTTTCTTTGAGGAACCTGCCTGCCTCGGAGTTCTGATTTCTATGGTGCATTACTTGGAACGCTGACATCAAGCACTATTAAAGGCTAATGCTGCCTGTTATATTCCGTAAGCCAGTATTCAGCTACCATACAGCAGACAGTTATTACCTTAACGTTTCCTGAAACCAAGCAGATGTTTTAAAGAATTTACATGAAGAATTTTAGATCCAGACTCTGGGTGCCATATATAAAAAATTGATTAGCATTTGAATTTCATTAGATTCTATTTTGTTCCTTGAATGTTCTTCTCACATGTCCAGTTCTTCTTCTATTGCATAAACATAGCCCCACCTATGTACATTTTATTTTAGGTTCATATTTATTATGGGTTTTGTATACTGTCAATGCTGAGTAGAGATTCGTATTGAATTTTTCATGTTAGAATACAGCTGGTTTGGCACAATGATGCATGGAGTACAGTATAAATATAAATATCACACAAATATAAGCACAAAAGTAAATGACCAAAAATTGGATTTTTGTATTTTGAAAATTTTGTGCTCATGCACTTCAAAAGTATTGCCTCCAATACAACAGATGCACAAAACCCTTTATTGTAAATAATGAGATTTGATCTGTTTATAAAATATAGATAGATATAACTGTAGGTAACAGAATTTCAAATAACTGGACAACAATTATTTCCAGAAGTTTTACTTCCTGAAAAACTTTTGATGATTATGATAGATCCCTTCAAAATGAACACAAGTATAATTTCAGAAAGATTGTATCATGTAGGAATCTTGATATTTTAATTAAAAAAAATTAAATTTTAATTAAACCTTTAATGAATATAATGGATTTAATCGTGTAATGTTCTCAACATGTTGGGATCTTGCCACAGTGTCCAATAATAGCTAGCATTGATGGATTCCAGTTGCCCTGATACTGTTTTTCTATTGTGGCAATCTCCCGGTGAAACCTTTCACCATGTTCCTCACTGACTACAACTAGATTTCCAAGAAAGAAGTCCAAATGTGAATGCCAAAAATGAATCTTCAGTGACATGTTGCATTTCATGATCTTGTATGCTGTAAGAAATTTCTCAACCAGCTGAATATTGTTTGGTGCTCTGTAGTTGCCCAGATAATTCTCAATGACATCCTTGAATGCTTTCCAGGTGATTTTCTGTTGCTCCACTAGCAGATTTTCAAATCACTTGTCATTGATATCTGATCTGTGAATCAACATAAAATGCCTTCCTTAATCTTGTCATCAATTAGTCTTGGAATCATTTGTCTCAAGTAGCAAAAACCTTCACCTTCCTTGTTCATTGCTTTTATAAAATTTTTCATCAGTACATATTTTATGTGAAGCAGAGACAAAAACAGTTTTTGTCAGTTCAACAGGTGGTTCATGTGCCACGTTATTTTTGCCCTGGAACCAAATTCATCTGGAGTGGCCATGTCTTTATATTGCAACGCGATGCTGTTGCGCGGCTGTCCCATTTGCACATGTAACAACGGTTGCTGCATTCTAACTGGCAGAGCTACTAATTTTAGATCTCCAGAGTTATTCCAGTTGTATTTGGTGCACTGGGTGTGCTTCAACAACAATTTCATGTTTTGGTATGTTTCATTTGTGCAGCATAGTCAATAAGTACTGAAGGGTGTACTTTGCCATAAAATTTCTATAAAATGGTACACGATAGGTTGAATTTAGGATAAATAGGTTTAATTAAAAACAGATTAGCAAAAGAAAAATCTATAAAATGCATCCAAAAGTATTTAGGAAGCAAAATCTTTGTTGTCCAGCATAATGAGTGACATCTGTACTTTTAGGCCTCTTTTTCCATGGCTGAAAAGATAAGCATGACTGTAAAAAGACAACAAAGTAATATAGAAGACAAACTCTGTGTTGCCAAGTAGCAGTGATACAGATGTTTCCAGCCCAGATAAATAAAGCCTAATGCTTTCTGAATTTATACCTGATTTTTCTTTTAGCATAAGATGAAATATATTACTACCTTGTTTCTCCACAGCCAATATGTTATATAATGTGAGATTAGTAGAAAGAACAAGCTTGATAGCTGTCAGATTCCTATATACAAGACAAGATGAGCAGGCAATTCAGAGTCTAGAACAGGGGTATCAAACTCAATTTCATTCAGGGCCACATCAGGGTTTTTGTTTGACCTCAGGGGGCTGGGGTGGGCATGGCCAGCCCAACATCACCCGTGTTGGGGGTGCCTGTGGTGGCTCAAGAGCTATGCCCGCGAAAACAGGCCCCCAAGCTCCGTTTTCAACTGCAGTGGCCTCCTGCAACCCTCTGCCAATGAAAATGGAGCTCGGGAGGGCTGCCCACAGCCCTCCTGAGCTGTTTTCACTGACAGAGGCACCATGGGCCAGATCTAAACAGGGTAGATTTGGCCTCCGGACCTTGAGTTTGACACTCATGCTCTAGATCTACTAATAACTGTTCTCTCTTTCTGTGAGGTTAAATATGGTAGAAGAGACCTTGAACAAAATTTCAGAGAATATGTGAGGCCCTGGATAGGAGGGGGAAAAAAAGAAAAGAAAAGGATCATAGCAGAAGAAGAGAAAACAGGATGTTGGAAGTGAATGATTGTTTTATCAAATAAGGCTAAGGTTCCTTTGACAACATTTTCTGAATGAAGATCTCCTAGCAAGAGATGGGGAGCCTTTCTTTCTCCCAAATTCTACAAAATAGGTGTAATGATTATCCATCAAGCCTTGTGCCAGTTTATAGTAGAAGCATTCATAAACTTCGCATGAAAACATGAAAATACCAGTTTCTCTGGTATTGACTTTCTCAGAGAGCTAGAGAGAGATCAACTACACCCATCTTCATTAAAGAAAGTTTGCATCCTTTGGATGACCTCTGATGCAGCATGATTCAAGCATAGCTCGGGTGAGAATCTTTCAACAAATCAGACAACAATTCCCACAGTATAAGAAATCGGAGAATCCCCACAAATAGATCAATAGCACGATTTCTTTACTGCTGAGAAACCTTTATATACCTTAAAGGACAGGACTTTGAAATGATAAAGAGATCAGGTTCTATGGTATCCAGTACATAGTCATTAAACACTAATTAAAACTATTTCACTAAGTACTGACATATAGCATATTTGCATAATCACCCAGTCATTGCTGTATGAGCAGCTAATGGGGAAATGATCCAAGAGCTACTGGCAATTGCTGTTGGACAGCGTTTGGCACATAAAAAATGTAATCCCCGTGTTAGAAAGAGAAATAAGGCCCTGAAATTCTATCATTGTGGACTTAACAGCATGTGACCGAATGGATCTGTCAAGTGGATTTTTAAAAAAAATCCCCACTGCCTCCATTACTTTATTGTAGTGAGCATTTTGTAGTTTCTTTCCTCCGGGCTGTCATTTCTGAGTGATTCATGATGACACAACATCACACAGGTACAGTACTATATAAACATTATTTATTACTACTGCAGCTTTTTGCACAGGAGATGTATGACAGTAGCATGGATACAGGATCTGCTTCATTTACTTCTGGGCATAGGCTTTGTATAGAAGAGCAGATTTTATGCTTCTGTGTGTGATTTATATTTAACTCAAATAAAATCAATGGGATACCTATCAAATGAAACACAAGATTTGTAAGGTTTCTTATTAGCTGCAGTAAATGAATCTACAAAACTTTAACTCGAGATGCAATGTTATTGCATAGATAGACCGAAGCACAAACTCACTGAATTGAAAAACAGTAAATATTATTTTTGAATCAAACAGAGGCACTTATGATGATGATTAGAAGCCCTGAGTGTGCAAATAATTACCGTATTTTTCGGAGTATAAGTGAAAAAGGTGCGTCTTATACTCCAAAAAAATATGGTATAATACTTTATACCAGTTGTCCTTAGGAGTACAGTGGGAGGATAACTGGCAAGAAAAGTAGGAGTCACTGAAATAAAACTAACATAGCTTGTTTAGGATTACCTACGGTAAACTTAGCTCCCCACTCAGGTAGACTAAATTAATCAGAAGTCTAAACTTAAATATCATCCAAATCTGCTGAGCAAGTTCCTCACTTTAGCCAGATCTCAGTTCTAAACAATGTTTTCTTATTTGTCTTTTGAATTGATAACACTGTGTTTTTCCTTCATTTTATTTGAGTTTTATTCTTTGGTATGTTGACTGTAACTAATAATCTCCCAAATGAGAATAATAAAAATATCTCAATTAGCAATAGCAATAGCAATAGCAATAGCAATAGCAATAGCAATAGCACTGTTCATGTATATCCATGTATTTAGTTTAGTTTACTTTATTGTCAGTGCATTTCATACAATGAAATTGATACATTGTATGCTAAATAAATAATAAGCAATAGCACTGTTCGTGTATATCCATGTATTTAGTTTAGTTTACTTTATTGTCAGTGCATTTCATACAATGAAATTGATACATTGTATGCTAAATAAATAATAAGCAATAGCACTTAGACTTATATACCAGCCCATAGTGCCTTGCAGCATTCTCTGAGCAGTTTACAGAGGCAGAATATTGCCCCCAACAATCTGGGTTCTCATTTTACTGACCTTGGAAGGATTGAAGGCTGAGTCAATCTTGAGCTAATCAGGATCAAATTGCTAGCTGTGGGCAGAGTTTGCCTGCAATACTGCTTTCTAACCACTGCACCACCTGTACAATATTCATTGTATTGTATTAATTCTGTATTTGCATATAACTCTTGTAGCAGAAGAATCTGTAGTATCTATATCAGTTCAGTTTTACTCAATAGGTATACTTTGGATATGTGAAGAACCTGTGGCTTCAGTGTGTTTTCCATTTCTCCCTCCTCTCCACTTCCAAAGTTAAAATAGCATATCAAATAGCAAAACTTACCAAAATGGTTCCTATATCTCCAGTTGCCTCAGATACCATTTTAAGGCAGTATGTACCTCTTCCAGTAAGATCATGCAATTGGATATATTCTTGCAGTTTTCTGGAAAGTTTTTATACTCTGAAAAATATGGTATAATACTTTATACCAGTTGTCCTTAGGAGTACAATGGGAGGATAATTGGCATGAAAAGTAGGAGTCACTGAAATAAAACTAACATAGCTTGTTTAGGATTACCTACGGTAAACTTAGCTCCCCACTCAGGTAGACTAAATTAATCAGAAGTCTAAACTTAAATATCATCCAAATCTGCTGAGCAAGTTCCTCACTTTAGCCAGATCTCAGTTCTAAACACTGTTTTCTTATTTGTCTTTTGAATTGCTAAACACTATGTTTTTCCCTCATTTTATTTGAGTTTTATTCTTTGGTATGTTGACTGTAACTAATAATCTCCCAAATGAGAATAATAAAAATATCTCAATTAGCAATAGCAATAGCACTGTTCATGTATATCCATGTATTTAGTTTAGTTTACTTTATTGTCAGTGCATCTCATACAATGAAATTGATACATTGTATGCTAAATAAATAAAAAGCAATAGCACTTAGACTTATAAACCAGCCCATAGTGCCTTGCAGCATTCTCTGAGCAGTTTACAGAGGCAGAATATTGCCCCCAACAATCTGGGTCCTCATTTTACTGACCTTGGAAGGATTGAAGGCTGAGTCAATCTTGAGCTAATCAGGATCAAACTGCTAGCTGTGGGCAGAGTTTGCCTGCAATACTGCTTTCTAACCACTGCACCGCCTGTACAATATTCATTGTATTGTATTAATTCTGTATTTGCATATAACTCTTGTAGCAGAAGAATCTGTAGTATCTATATCAGTTCAGTTTTACTCAATAGGTATACTTTGGGTATGTGAAGAACCTGTGGCTTCAGTGTGTTTTCTATTTCTCCCTCCTCTCCACCCCCAAAGTTAAAATAGCATATCAAATAGCAAAAATTACCAAAATGGTTCCCATATCTCCAGTCACCTCAAATACCTTTTTAAGGCAGTATGTACTGTAAAGTCCTCAGAGTCATGAAGCTATTTGGGAGCTTCTTTTCTGAAGCTCTGTTTGGGGCTTCGTTTCTGAAGCTCTGTTTGGGGCTTCGTTTCTGAAGCTCTGTTTGGGGCTTCGTTTCTGAAGCTCTGTTTGGGGCTTCGTTTCTGAAGCTCTGTTTGGGGCTTCGTTTCTGAAGCTCTGTTTGGGGCTTCGTTTCTGAAGCTCTGTTTCTGATGCTTTTTCAGTCTCTGAAACTCCGTTTCAGAAAAACTTTTTCTGCCTCTGAAAGCCTCCGAAACAGAGCTTCAGAAAAACCCTCTGAAGCTATTTGGGAGCTTCTTTTCTGAAGCTCTGTTTCTGATGCTTTTTCAGTCTCTGAAACTCCGTTTCAGAAAAACCCTCTGAAGCTATTTGGGAGCTTCTTTTCTGAAGCTCTGTTTCTGATGCTTTTTCAGTCTCTGAAACTCCGTTTCAGAAAAACCCTCTGAAGCTATTTGGGAGCTTCTTTTCTGAAGCTCTGTTTCTGATGCTTTTTCAGTCTCTGAAACTCCGTTTCAGAAAAACCCTCTGAAGCTATTTGGGAGCTTCTTTTCTGAAGCTCTGTTTGGGGCTTCGTTTCTGAAGCTCTGTTTGGGGCTTCGTTTCTGAAGCTCTGTTTGGGGCTTCGTTTCTGAAGCTCTGTTTGGGGCTTCGTTTCTGAAGCTCTGTTTCTGATGCTTTTTCAGTCTCTGAAACTCCGTTTCAGAAAAACCCTCTGAAGCTATTTGGGAGCTTCTTTTCTGAAGCTCTGTTTCTGATGCTTTTTCAGTCTCTGAAACTCCGTTTCAGAAAAACCCTCTGAAGCTATTTGGGAGCTTCTTTTCTGAAGCTCTGTTTGGGGCTTCGTTTCTGAAGCTCTGTTTGGGGCTTCGTTTCTGAAGCTCTGTTTGGGGCTTCGTTTCTGAAGCTCTGTTTGGGGCTTCGTTTCTGAAGCTCTGTTTGGGGCTTCGTTTCTGAAGCTCTGTTTGGGGCTTCGTTTCTGAAGCTCTGTTTGGGGCTTCGTTTCTGAAGCTCTGTTTCTGATGCTTTTTCAGTCTCTGAAACTCCGTTTCAGAAAAACCCTCTGAAGCTATTTGGGAGCTTCTTTTCTGAAGCTCTGTTTGGGGCTTCGTTTCTGAAGCTCTGTTTCTGATGCTTTTTCAGTCTCTGAAACTCCGTTTCAGAAAAACTTTTTCTGCCTCTGAAAGCCTCCGAAACAGAGCTTCAGAAAAACCCTCTGAAGCTATTTGGGAGCTTCTTTTCTGAAGCTCTGTTTCTGATGCTTTTTCAGTCTCTGAAACTCCGTTTCAGAAAAACCCTCTGAAGCTATTTGGGAGCTTCTTTTCTGAAGCTCTGTTTGGGGCTTCGTTTCTGAAGCTCTGTTTGGGGCTTCGTTTCTGAAGCTCTGTTTGGGGCTTCGTTTCTGAAGCTCTGTTTGGGGCTTCGTTTCTGAAGCTCTGTTTGGGGCTTCGTTTCTGAAGCTCTGTTTGGGGCTTCGTTTCTGAAGCTCTGTTTGGGGCTTCGTTTCTGAAGCTCTGTTTGGGGCTTCGTTTCTGAAGCTCTGTTTGGGGCTTCGTTTCTGAAGCTCTGTTTGGGGCTTCGTTTCTGAAGCTCTGTTTGGGGCTTCGTTTCTGAAGCTCTGTTTGGGGCTTCGTTTCTGAAGCTCTGTTTGGGGCTTCGTTTCTGAAGCTCTGTTTGGGGCTTCGTTTCTGAAGCTCTGTTTGGGGCTTCGTTTCTGAAGCTCTGTTTGGGGCTTCGTTTCTGAAGCTCTGTTTGGGGCTTCGTTTCTGAAGCTCTGTTTGGGGCTTCGTTTCTGAAGCTCTGTTTGGGGCTTCGTTTCTGAAGCTCTGTTTGGGGCTTCGTTTCTGAAGCTCTGTTTGGGGCTTCGTTTCTGAAGCTCTGTTTCTGATGCTTTTTCAGTCTCTGAAACTCCGTTTGAGAAGCTGGGCTACATTCGGAGTATAAAATGCATCCAGATTTTCACCCTCTTTTGGGGAAAAGGTGCGTCTTATACTCTGAAAAATACGGTATAATACTTTATACCAGTTGTCCTTAGGAGTACAATGGGAGGATAATTGGCAAGAAAAGTAGGAGTCACTGAAATAAAACTAACATAGCTTGTTTAGGATTACCTACGGTAAACTTAGCTCCCCACTCAGGTAGACTAAATTAATCAGAAGTCTAAACTTAAATATCATCCAAATCTGCTGGGCAAGTTCCTCACTTTAGCCAGATCTCAGTTCTAAAGAATGTTTTGTTATTTGTCTTTTGAATTGATAACACTGTGTTTTTCCTCATTTTACTGACCTTGGAAGGATTGAAGGCTGAGTCAATCTTGAGCTAATCAGGATCAATTGTTAGCTGTGGGCAGAGTTTGCCTGCAATACTGCTTTCTAACCACTGCACCACCTGTACAATATTCATTGTATTGTATTAATTCTGTATTTGCATATAACTCTTGTAGCAGAAGAGAAAACAGGATGTTGGAAGTGAATGATTGTTTTATCAAATAAGGCTAAGGTTCCTTTGACAACATTTTCTGAATAAAGATCTCCTAGCAAGAGATGGGGAGCCTTTCTTTCTCCCAAATTCTACAAAATAGGTGTAATGATTATCCATCAAGCCTTGTGCCAGTTTATAGTAGAAGCATTCATAAACTTCGCATGAAAACATGAAAATACCAGTTTCTCTGGTATTGACTTTCTCAGAGAGCAAGAGAGAGATCAACTACACCCATCTTCACTAAAGAAAGTTTGCATCCTTTGGATGACCTCTGATGCAGCATGATTCAAGCATAGCTCGGGTGAGAATCTTTCAACAAATCAGGCAACAATTCCCACAGTGTAAGAAATCGGAGAATCCCCACAAATAGATCAATAGCACGATTTCTTTACTGCTGAGAAACCTTTATATACCTTAAAGGACAGGACTTTGAAATGATAAAGAGATCAGGTTCTATGGTATCCAGTACATAGTCATTAAACACTAATTAAAACTATTTCACTAAGTACTGACATATAGCATATTTGCATAATCACCCAGTCATTGCTGTATGAGCAGCTAATGGGGAAATGATCCAAGAGCTACTGGCAATTGCTGTTGGACAGCGTTTGGCACATAAAAAATGTAATCCCCGTGTTAGAAAGAGAAATAAGGCCCTGAAATTCTATCATTGTGGACTTAACAGCATGTGACCGAATGGATCTGTCAAGTGGATTTTTTAAAAAAATCCCCACTGCCTCCATTACTTTATTGTAGTGAGCATTTTGTAGTTTCTTTCCTCCGGGCTGTCATTTCTGAGTGATTCATGATGACACAACATCACACAGGTACAGTACTATATAAACATTATTTATTACTACTGCAGCTTTTTGCACAGGAGATGTATGACAGTAGCATGGATACAGGATCTGCTTCATTTAGTTCTGGGCATAGGCTTTGTATAGAAGAGCAGATTTTATGCTTCTGTGTGTGATTTATATTTAACTCAAATAAAATCAATGGGATACCTATCAAATGAAACACAAGATTTGTAAGGTTTCTTATTAGCTGCAGTAAATGAATCTACAAAACTTTAACTCGAGATGCAATGTTATTGCATAGATAGACCAAAGCACAAACTCACTGAATTGAAAAATAGTAAATATTATTTTTGAATCAAATAGAGGCACTTATGATGATGATTAGAAGCCCTGCAGTGTGCAAATAATTACCGTATTTTTCGGAGTATAAGACGCACCTTGGTTTTTGGGGAGGAAAATAAGAAAAAAGTTGATTGGCAGGTGGATGGCCCTCCAAAATACCCCCAATCAGCTGTTCCCAGAGGTGAATTTTAGCAACAGGTTCTTTGGTTGTGAGCTCTGCGCCTTGCTTTTTTTTTGGCTTTTTTTTCTGCCTCTGAAACTCCGTTTCAGAAAAAACTTTTTTCTGCCTCTGAAAGCCTCCGAAACAGAGCTTCAGAAAAAAACCCTCTGAAGCTATTTGGGAGCTTCTTTTCTGAAGCTCTGTTTGGGGGCTTCGTTTCTGAAGCTCTGTTTCTGATGCTTTTTTCAGTCTCTGAAACTCCGTTTGAGAAGCTGGGCGGGGCTACATTCGGAGTATAAAATGCATCCAGATTTTCACCCTCTTTTTTGGGGGGAAAAGGTGCGTCTTATACTCTGAAAAATACGGTATAATACTTTATACCAGTTGTCCTTAGGAGTACAATGGGAGGATAATTGGCATGAAAAGTAGGAGTCACTGAAATAAAACTAACATAGCTTGTTTAAGATTACTTACAGTAAACTCAGATCCCCACTCAGGTAGACTAAATTAATCAGAAGTCTAAGCTTAAATATCATCCAAATCTGCCGGGCAAATTCCTTACTTTAGCCAGATCTCAGTTCTAAACACTGTTTTCTTATTTGTCTTTTGAATTGCTAAACACTATGTTTTTCCCTCATTTTATTTGAGTTTTATTCTTTGGTATGTTGACTGTAACTAATAATCTCCCAAATGAGAATAATAAAAATATCTCAATTAGCAATAGCAATAGCACTGTTCGTGTATATCCATGTATTTAGTTTAGTTTACTTTATTGTCAGTGCATTTCATACAATGAAATTGATACATTGTATGCTAAATAAATAATAAGCAATAGCACTTAGACTTATATACCAGCCCATAGTGCCTTGCAGCATTCTCTGAGCTGCCAGCAATCACGGGCAGCGCCCTCAGCTGTACCCATCAGGGAATGGGAGGCCCCCCACTCACCCTGGTCTCGAATCCACCTGGATTACGCGGGACCATATTTAGGGCAGTCAATTTTGGTGGTAGTTGACGCCTACTCCAAGTGGGTGGAGTTGGCACATGTCATCTACCACCGCGAAGCCACCATTAGGGTGCTAGAACAATTGTTCGTGACCCATGGGCTACCAGACCTTGTGGTTACCGATAACGGGCCCCAATTCGCATCGGCACCCTTCCAGATGTTCTTGGCCAAGCATGGCATTCGCCATGCACCAACGGCGCCGTTCCACCCGGCGGCGAATGGCCGGGCAGAACGGGCCGTTAGATCGGCCAAGGAGGCGTTGGGTCGCATGGGACCCACGAATTGGCATGACAAGATCTGCCGGTACCTGCTGGCACAACACTCGACACCGTGCCCGGTCACCAACCTCAGCCCAGCCGAGTTACTGATGGGGAGGCGGTTATGACGACTCTGGATAGGCTACACCCCAATATGACACAGAGCGGGGCCAGACAATTCAATCACAACTAGGGGTTCAAGGAGGGACACCGTGTTTATCCGGAACTTTGGGTCATCACCCAAGTGGGTGGAGTTAGCTCACATGTCATCTACCACCGCGGAAGCAACCATTAGGGTGCTTGAACGATTGTTCGTGACCCATGGGTTGCCAGACCTGGTGGTTACGGATAACGGGCCTCAATTTGTATCGGCACCTTTCCAGTTGTTTTTAGCCAAGCATGGCATTCGCCATGCGCCAACGCCGCCATTCCACCCGGCGGCGAATGGCCGGGCAGAACGGGCCGTTAGATCGGCCAAGGAGGCGTTGGGTCGTATGGGGCCCACGAATTGGCATAACCGAATCTGCCAGTACCTACTGGCACAACACTCGACTCCGTGCCCCGTCACTAATCTCAGCCCGGCCGAGTTATTGATGGGGAGGCGGTTATGACGACTCTGGATAGGCTACACCCCAATATGACACAGAGCGGGGCCAGACAATTCAATCATAACTAGGGGTTCAAAGGAGGGACACCGTGTTTATCCGGAACTTTGGGTCATCACCCAAGTGGGTGGAGTTGTCGTTCCCAGCAGAAGCATCAGAGGACTCAGCCACTCCTCCTCCTCCTCCTCCTCCTCTTCCGCAGCTGCCGCCTGCACTAAGAAGATCTGGGCGGAGCCGACGTCGGCCTACATACTTGGCCGATTACGCATGCGCGGTCCAGGAGGGGAAGGGTGTAAAGTCCTCAGAGTCACGACGCGTCTCTAGCCTGGCAACAGCCAGGCGTCTGCTGATTGGATGAGACGCGCCACAAGAAAGGCGGGAGATTTGGAGCCCTCTCATTGGTGCAGCCCCTCTGGCAGCCGGTATATAAGAGCTGTCAAGGGTTTCCTAGTTTTTAGTCAGAGTTCTCTTGTTGTTATTCCGTTGGTTAATAAAGTTGTAAAAGCAGTTCCTGACTGGACTCTTCCTGGTATCGGACACCAGACTTAATATGTACCTCTTCTAGTAAGATGCAATTAGATGTAATCTTGCAGTTTTCTGGAAAGTTTTTATACTCCTGCCTTGGGCAATATGTATTAGGAGACTATCTGAAATTTGACAATCTGGTAACACTATAACATCCCAGAAAGAACCAAGAGACTATTACAACCACGTGGCATCACTATAGTACACCAACCAACTAAAGGCCTCCAAATCACACTGTAGCCCAAGAAAAAAAATCAGGGGTTATTTCAATATACAATGTAAAGACTGTAACGGTCTCTATATAGAGCAGACAAACAGAGGTTTAGCAGAGCTTATCCACAAACACCAAGTAGCTATCAGAAGACAGGACAAAAATTCCCTGATCTCACATTATATAGACAGACTCAACCACAGTTTCAATTGGGAAACTATTAGCATCTTAGACAAAACCGATTCCGAAAATGCCAGGAGACTTGGCATTCAGACAAATCAGGCATAAATAGGCTCATAAAGGTAAACATCATTTGCATATTTTTCTGAAGATACAATAAAAGAACTAGAAAGGAACCAAAAGACATCCCTTCTAGCAGCCCACATTCATTTATCCATTTAATAAAATTGTTACCAAAGTCCATAACTTCCAAATTGTTTGCACCATAACAATCAATGCAGTTTGTTTTATGTTGTTCTAAGGTTCCAAACTATCCAAAAATTTTCTAATATTATCTTTCGACTATCTTTCAAGTAAAGATAGTTCTTCATCAATAAAGTCCCATAAAACTATTTTCATCCCCCCAACTGGTAACTGCCATTTTCTTTCCTCATCCTTTCAATCTATATACCAGATTATTCAGAATTAGTGTTAGAAGTAGTCTTCCATTGCATACAATATGGAGTAGCTATGCTAATCTAACCATTATCTGCTTCATGAAGTAAATTGTTCTTATCTCTTGCTGTTTTCTATATGTGCATTTAAAATAATATAATTAATTTATGGAATTTTAATAGTTGATTGAGCTAATTCTCTGATGTTACTTGGAAATGTCAGTTCTACTTCTGAGTTAGAATAAACTCATTCTTTCCAAATTCCCAACAACTAGTAAGCCTGTTGTCGATAAACAGGACTTCAGTACACTCTTTTAAAACTTGATGTACCACAGCAACTTTAAGATGCATGGATTTCAGTTCTCAAAACTCCCCCATGAATGCTGGCTGGGGAATTCTGGGAGTTGGAATCCATGCATCTTAAAGTTGCTGAGGTTGAGAAATATGGTACTATATATTATACTATATATATATAATATATACTATATTTTGTTGTCTATATTATCCCTGTTCACCAAATTGTTTCCTTTCATGGTGAAAAATAGAAGAAGAATCTGTTGATGTCATATTTCTGCCTTTATTCTGTTGTCAATTTGTACATGAAAGAGTGAAAGCTGGGCAAACCAAAAGCCATTATTTCGCTAATTACTCTCAAAGTTTGTCCCCAGTGTTTCAGAAGAGTTATGTCCTTTTTGAAAAATGTAAACTTTTCCCTGCTGCATGTTTATCTCTTTTGCTCTCTCTTTTTTTCCTGCCTTTTGTCCTGTTTCTGCCACTTAACTGTTTTTAATATTTGCTGATGTTTAATGAACATGAAACTGTAATTTTGCTAGTTGTGTTGAGCAGCCTATGTACTTGAACTGATCTGGATATAAGCACTGTGTGAATGTGTTCTGGGTGGAAATTTAACTGAAAATTATCCACAGTAATTTTCCAACATTTTTTTTTTAAATTTACATTTATATCCCGCCCTTCTCCGAAGACTCAGGGCGGCTTACAGTGTATAAGGCAATAGTCTCATTCTATTTGTATATTTACAAAGTCAACTTATTGCCCCCCCAACAATCTGGGTCCTCATTTTACCTACCTTATAAAGGATGGAAGGCTGAGTCAACCTTGGGCCGGGCTTGAAGCTGCAGTAATTGCAGGCTGCTGTGTTCTAATAACAGGCTTCTAACAGCCTGAGCTATCCCGGCCCTTTAACCCTCTTGTAAAGACACAATCTCGGGAGACGTTCGAACTGTGCGAGTTAGGTAAATTTTGCTGTCACTGTTAAATTCATTTCAAGCCAATTACATATGTTAGACACATTTCTTAAATAATTTCAAGAAAGGTCCTTTTTAGAGATAAGGTTAGCGGTTGTTTTAAAATGCTTTGGAATATCTGTCTGTATTTATATTAATGTTGCTTCCTGCTGTTTTAAAAATCAATCTTTTTCTACGAACCATTGAGGTTTTTCTTTTTTTAAAAAAAAATGGGGTCAGGGGAACCTAGTCTGAGGTTTTAGTCTGGCTATTTTCTGAAGACCTGTTTTGCACATAAATGTGGAGAAAGGAGAAACATTGCTCAAGAAAGAATTGGTTAAAAAAACAAGTATCCTACAAAAAAAAGCCCTGTGTGGGTTTTAAGATATCAGCATGTCAGCTTCTGTGTCTCCTACATTTAATATGTGCTGTTTGCAATTCCATGTCAGTTATTTAGACAAGGGGCTTCTTTTACCACATGAAATTTGTCACAGATTGGAGAACCAGCATAAACAGATCTGTGATTTATAACCTCCCTCCCTCCTTCCTATCAAGATGTGCCAGGGGTCTCTAAGGTTCAGTAAACTATAACATATTCAGGCAAACTCTGCCTAGCTTGCTCCTGCTTACCCTGGAAAATCAAACTGTTCTGGAATATTTGCTTCATATAAGCATTTTCAATTTGCTTTTTTCAGCTACTGTAATTGAGTAGTTTCGCTGAAATCCTCCACATGCTGAATGCCCTTCAATGGGATTAAAGTATGAGGAACTTTGTTCTGGATTATAACTATAATTAATCACCAGTGTAAGTATTAGTTACGTGGATGGAACTGATGTTCTGAAGATCTGTAGTGAAACCCACATGGAGACAACAAGACACGTCCCAGTTTTCATATTAATGCTTTCAGGTATACGTTTTATGCCAGCTATATACACATTCAGTATAAACATTCTACATTAGTAATATGCCAATTTGTTTTGGAGTGTAAATTAGTACTTTTTTAGAACAAAGCCTATGGAAACAGATTAATTAATGATGTATGCTTATGCCAATTTTCCCTCATCTACCCCCCCACACACATAGTTACACACACATATACCCACAACACACACACATATATACATATACAAAGTGACATTTTTTTTAGCACTAAACAAAAGCATAGACAAATATATGCTTATTCACAGAAATTCAGCTGAATTCAGTAGGAGCTATTTTCAAGTAACTAAATAAAAAAATTCAGGTTTTCTGTATATGTGCCACTTGAACCATTAAAAATCTCTCATATTTTATCATGTGCTGGTTTATACATGTAGATCAGAGGTGGGTTTCAGCAGGTTCTGACCAGTTCTGGAGAACTGAGAGCGGAAATTTTGAGTAGTTCAGAGAACCGGTAGTAAAAATTCTGACTGGCCCTGCCCCCATCTATTCTCTGCCTCCCAAATCCCAGCTGATCAGGAGGAAATGGGGATTTTAGAGTATCCTTCCCCTGGAGTGGGGTGGGAATGGAGATTTTACAGTATTCTTCCCCTGCCACGCTCACCAAGCCACACCCACTAATCCATGCCACACCCACAAAGCTACAACCACAGAACCAGTACTAAAAAAATTTGAAACCCACCACTGATGTAGATTATAAGAAAATAATCAACTAACCTAGCATGCAGTTCAAGAGAGAAAATGAATGTTGTGCTGAGTCACACACTAAAATATATATGGGTTTGTGTTAACATGGTCAGATCAGATTTCCTGGTTCATGGCTTAGCATTTTGTCTGAAGCACACTGATGTGTTTCAGTTTCATTGTTTTTATATTGTTATTTATTATATTGTTGTATTTTAAACATGGCTGTGAACCGCCCTGAGTCCTGCGGGAGATGGTGCGGTATAGAAGTTTAATAAATAAATAAATAAATAAATGTGGTTTATTCAGTAAACCAATATTAAATCATGGCTTGAAAACGTTGGTTTTGTATATAATAGTCTAGTGAGACTATTATATGTACAAAGGTGAAAAGATTTGATTTTATCCAGAATGAAGGAATATGTGGCAAAAATGATGGAATTTGTTGAGATGGCCAAACTGACAAGTTTAATTAGAGATAGAACATTGCCTAAGTTTAATGCCAATTGGAAACCCCTTATTTATTTTCTGCATAAAACAGAAAAAGTGAAAATATATGGTTTTGATTAGAAAAACAGATTATAGGAAAAATGTAAACAAACTTATAACAGTACACTAAGTGGTCAGTTTCCATTAACACTTGTAAGTTATGTAAAAAAGAAAATTGGAAGTAATTTCTTTATGTTGTTTTTTCTTTTTTTCTCTTTTTCTTTTTTCATTCTAATTATTAATCCTTTGTTCGTTTTTATCTTTCACTTTAAAATTCTTTGCTTTTAAAATGTCAATATAAAAGTTATATTTTAAAAAAGGCTGCCTGGAACAAAAGTCTTTACTGATTTTATAGCACTGGATGTGACATGCCTGTTTTGCTGATTCATGCCACTTTCTTTTGAGGAATCTAATTGAACACATCTGTTCCACTCAATCTTTCTGTAGTTACAAAGACTGAGGATCTCTTTCTGAGCAGGCTGTAGGTCAGGTGACTCAGCCAGGTATTATTCTTCTGCAATAGGTAGTTGATTATCTGACTGGTTCAGAATTATAGGCCCATGTTCCAAGAAATCCCTCTTTTCCTAAACAGCATCTGACAATTCCCTGGTTCCTGAGTTGCATGGTCAGAAGTTGTCAAGCCCTTCAATTCAGAATCCTCAGCTCAGCCCAGAACTCTGAAGAAGGCTCGTCATGGAAGCTATGTTTCCATATTGCCAATGAATTGGTATGTGCATATTTTCTTTTCTTTAGCTACTGTCCTCTTGATTTCTCTTCTGATCTTCATTTGCAATTGGAGAAGATACACAACCAAATTAGCATCTTTAAAGTTCATAGCTCAGGTCACTTTTGCTGCAGCAGAATCAGCAAGCAGCAAGAGTTTGTGAGAAGTTTTCTTCCTTAAGATAATGTTTTGTGAGATCTGGAAGAGAATAAAAAAAATAAGTTGAACTGGAATTGCTTAAGTGGACAACACAGCCCAGAAAGGTCAACCATACATTGCAAAGGATATGCCTAGTGAAGACATAATTTATCTTTGATGTGTATCAATGGAGATGGCCTTTAGTTTGGAAAACAATCCCTTTAATGAGATTAACTACTGCTGAAATTCTTCAGCATATTCAGAAGGAATCTATGGAGGATTTGTGTTGAAGGCCTTTTTGCATTTTTAATATAGGTTCCAAATATTAACATTGATCTTTCATTTATCAGATTACAAAGTCAAACAAAATAAACAACCAAACAATATACCCTTAGGATTCTTAAAAGAAATGAAGGACTTTAAACATCATTTCCCCTGATGAAATATAAACTAATTATTTATGGCAGGAAGGTGTTTTGTTGGTAAAGAGAAATTAAGATAACATGTAATTTGGACCACTCCAGAAGGAAAAGGCATCAGTGAGTATTTGAGTGTCATTTCAAGCCTGTAAAAATAGAATGGAATAGAATAGAATAGAATAGAATAGAATAGAATAGAATAGAATAGGACTTTAGAGGTCTTCTAGTCCAGCCCCCTGCTCAAGCAGGAGACCCCATACTATTTCAGACAAGTGGCTGTCCAGTCTATTCTTAAAAAACCTCCAGTGATGAAGCGCCCATGATTTCTGAAGGCAAGCTGTTCCACTGGTTAATTGTTCTCACTGTTAGGAAGTTTCTCCTCAATTCCATTAATCCCTTTGCTTTGTCTTCATTAGTTTCCAATTGTTATTTCTTATCCTGCCCTCTGGTGCTTTGGAGAATACTTTGACCCCCTCTTCTTTGTGGCAGCCCCTCAAATATTAGAATATGCCTATCATATCATTCCTAGTTCTTCTTTTCTCTAGACTAGCCAAATCCAAATCCTGCAACCTTTCTTCATATGCTTTAGTCTCCAGGCCTTTGATCATCTTAGTTGCTCTTCTCTGCACTTTTTCCAAAGTCTCAACATTTTTTTTTGTAGTGTGGTGACCAAAATTGCTTGCAGTATTCCAGGTGGTCTTACTAAGGTTTTATAAAACTAATACTTCACATGATTTTGATTCTATGCCTCTGTTTATACAAACCATGATTGTATTAGCTTTCTTGGCTGCCGCCATGCATATGGCTGGCTCATATTCAAGTGATCATCCACTAGGTCCCCAAGATCTCTCTCATAATTATTGTTTTTGAGCCAGGTCTAGCCTAATCTGTACTTGTATCTTTGGCTTTTCCTGCCTAAATGTAAATTGCTTTTTTCCACATTAAATTTCATGTTGTTGGATAGGGCCCATTGTTCAAGTCTGTCAAGATCTTTTTGAATCCTGAGCTTGTCTTCAGGGATGTTGGGTATTCCTTCCAACTTAGTGCCATTTGCAAATTTGATGAGTTCCCCTCTATTCCCTCATCTAAGTCATTTATGAAAGTATTGGCGAGTATTGGGCCTAAGATGGAACCTTGTAGTACCCCACTGCTTACTTCCCTCTATGTAAATATAGTACCATTAAGGATTACTTGTTGAATATGGTTTATCAGCCAGCTACAAATCCATCTGATGGTGATGTTGTCTGTTAGATGATGTATGCTTTTGATAAATACATGCTTTTTATCTTCTATACCCTTTTAGTTATTAAATTCCTTTTTTAAATCCTGACCATGTAAAGAGAAAAAAGGAAAGGGAAGTGGGTAGGGATGGAGATGGGGGAAAATGTAATCAATAAAAAATGTGGAATTTTGTAACAAATACCCCACAACCTGCTGTTCTTCAAAAATCCAGGCACATGTTATCCTTTTTCCTCCCACTTTCTTATTTGCATTTTTCACAACTTATCTATTTATTCTTTTTTCAGTTAACTTGGTAAAATCTAAGCCAAGATCTAAAGAACTGAAAACACAGGAACAAGGAAATAATTTGCAAGACATAATATTGTCTTGCTCTAAAATATACCATATGATGTTCGATATGAGTTTAGAGATAACCCTAATTTTTTTGGCCTTTATTTTAAAACATACTCTTGTTATGTTATAGATGTCAGAGTTTTTTGATCTTCAAGACTTGGACACACCATAACATAGCAAATCTGTACAAAATGCTTTATTGCAACACACACCTTCCCCAACAACAGGCTATTGCTCTGGGCCAACTCCCCACTTCTAGCCTTTGCAGGGTAATCTTGCCACATAAATATGTCATTAATATTCAGTCCTTGAATGCGCATTGTTTTAATACTCAATTCAAACCAAAGTCTCAAAGTCTTTAAATTAACATATGTCCTTTGCCTTTCTCCAAAGATTCTTGTACTGTTGGAATGAAATGTTGTCTCAATATAGTTGCTCCTTTTCTAGTTGCTGCTGAGCTTCAGGCAAAGCTCCAACTCCGGGCAGGATTCTCACAAGGATAAACTGCTTACCATAGCTTGGGATCCTGGCAATTGAATTCAATCCTGGCAATTGAATGAAAATGGTATTGAATGGGAAATGGTATTGAATGAAAATTGAATGAAAATTCCTTGGTAGTAAAATGTAAAGGTTTCTCTGTTTCCAGTTGTGTCCAACTTAGAGCGCAGAGCCCATCTTCGTTTCTTAACCGAGGGAGCCAGTGCTGTCTGAAGACATGGTCATGTGGCCAGCATGGCTTTATGCCAAAGGCTCACAGAATACTGTTACTTTCCCACTGAAGTGGTAACCATTAATCTAATCACATTTTCATGCTTTCAAATTGCTATGTGGGCAGGAGCTGGGGCAAGAATGGTAACTCACCCCGTTGCATGGTGCTGGGGTCTCAAACCCAGGCTTCCAACTTTCCAGCTTTCCAGCTGACAAGCTCAACATCTTTAACTGCTTAGCTGTAAGACCTGCTAATCTTCAGACATCACCTGCACTTCCTCATCTGTAGGTCAGTTTCATTCACCTTTCTTGCCACACATATCTGTTTTCCTACTCTGTCTTAGCATTTGCTTTTGCAAGCTCAAAAGACTGCATGGGTTGAAGCTGCCTGTGGATGCCAGCAAGGTCCTTGAAAACACCAGGGTATGGTGTTGCAGCTTGCAACACCAGCTTGAATGCCTGTGAGTAAATTTATTAGTGCATGTCTGAATGCATGAGGAAGGTGCAAGGGAAGTATTTCTGCCTGCTTTTCCCATAGTACAGGCAGAAATCCCGACTTCACTCTCTCACAACTGAAAATGCATGTTAGTGATCAAATAGATCTGAAGGAGTCCAAATAGACCAGGTGTCATTTTTGTTAAAAGTGTTACAAACTATGCTTCTAATGTATGGCAGTCAGAATAGAATAGATTCTATTTTTCCTTAAATTGGTTTGGCCACACAACTATTATGCTCTGTGTTTTGCTACTGAAAACAGAGCATTCAGCTCTCTTATTTATATTCTTTGGCATCAACAGCAAAGCCAAAGAATTGAGCTTTCATCAACATTATGAAATGTGTGTTGTTATGTCGTGGCACAAACTCTGCCCTTTACTGCTGGTATGGAATACAAAAAAGAGCGAGCGAGTCTGTATTTGGATGATGTGATATGCATTTTGTCATTTGGTTCATCCATGCCTATGCTTATATATTCTACAGTATCTCATGATTGAGTATAGATTATTTTACTCTGGGAATAAGATCGAGCATACAGATACTTATTTTATTACTCTCTCCAGTTTTTCAACATATACATTTATACATTATTATAAGCAGAAGAAATTATTTCCACTGACTCTCTTCAGTTAAGAATTGGGAAGCCCCATATAATCTCAGGTTATTTGTGAAAAGTCTTGCCTCCCAGCAAAACAGGAATTTGGTGAGATGGCAACCATGGTTCCCAGGTTGTGGAATATTATGTCCATGTAATTCAGCACAAGGCCCATAAGAACAGCCAAGTACGTAATAGCTTGGAAGATTGGAAGAAAATCCCACAGTTTAATTTCTGGAACAAGACACACACTTTGAGTTCTTTCTCCTGCAGAGAGCAAATAAACTCTTATGTCTAAAACATCATTCTTGGATATCATGAAGATTTTAATGCAGTTGACTCATGTTCGAGAGTCTTCTGCTTACTTAAGCCAATTACTGGAGATCAGTCAAATTTCTAGAGAGCTGTCCTGTTGTAAAGCCTGATCAGCAACATATATAAAATGCTGGACTAACTGCAAGCCTAAACCTGGGAATAAGGTCCATTAAACTTAGGGAGACTTGTTCTTGAAAGACATCTACAGGATTGCATTTAAAGATATTTAGGTGTTTCTAATTTCCCCCTTCTAGATAGCCTATTATCTTATATGGTGAAATTATTATTACAAGATCTAAAAGATGGCATGCCCCAAAACATAATTCTTCTTTCTATTGAGTATTGTTTATTTGTCTGTCTGTCTGTCTGTCTGTCATCTATCTATCTATCTATCTATCTATCTATCTATCTATCTATCTATCTATCTATCTATCTATCTATCTATCCATCCATCCATCCATCCATCCATCCATCTATCATCTATCATCATCAATCTATCATCTATCATCTCCCTCTCCCTCCCTCCCTCCCTGAAATACCCATCTCCCTCATAGAGGGACTTGTTGTGCCTTGTCCTCCCTCCTCTCCTCCGCCGGGCCCCTCCTGTCTCCTCCTGGGCCTGCTATCAGATTCAGAGTCTGATAATGAAGATGAACGGCCTGTCATGCCTCCAGCCCCCAGCCCTGGCCCCATGGCTGGACAGGATGTCAGGAATGAACAAACAAACCTCACTCCTACAGCGTATGAGCAGGGAGCCAGCCACGTGATGGAACTACTGGCAGCAGATCCAGCGGAAGAGAATTCACAGTGGGAGGATCCCTGCTTCCGGAGATCTGAGAGGCAACGTCAGCAGAAGGAAGGGAGGGGCAGGCCTGGATAAGTGCTGAGTCATGGAGCCACACCCCACAGCCTATATAAAGGACCAGCTTGAGTCAAGCAACTTTGAGTCAAGCAAAGTCTCATTTAGTTTGCTGAAGTCACAATTCGGATTCCTGCCTGCCCTGAGAAATCTGAAAGGAATTTGGCAAAGCTGCAGAGGCTTTGTGGCCACGCTTGATACGGACTTCCTAGACCCGGTCGTCGGAGGGCGAGGGGGACATGACAGGACTCTGGATGGTGTACAAATAAAATATTAACAACAGAAAAACTGAATAATTTTTTAAAATCTCATATTCAATTCACACACACCTAGATTTCTTTCTCCTGCAGAAGGCAAATTGTCCCTTAAGTCTAAAGCAACATTCTTGGATATCATATCTGGATTGTAGCAGGGGTGAAATCTACTTACCTTCCCTACCGGTTTGGAAGTGCATGCGCTGCGTGCTCTTGGACACTTTGCGCATACACGAACTCTTCTTAGCATGCACAGAGGGTAAAAAACAGGTGGCATCCAGGTGGGTGGGTGGAACCTCATGCTGCCACCGCTACCGGTTCTCCGAACCACCCACCGCTGCCACTAGCATTTCATCCCTGGATTGTAGCTACCACAACATCCTCTGGAAAAAGTGGAAGCAAGTTGTAAACATTTTAAAAACATAAATATTACTCCTATTCCCTGTTATTAATTGTACATTAATAGGATTATTCAAATCAATATTCATAGGAATGAAAAGGGCAAGTCATATTCCAGTAGCATCTATGATGAAGGGGCAATGGGGAGAAGAACGAGTCATCCAGCATCATGGCGTTCACAGTGCAAGCCTCTCTGCTTTTGTATGTGGATCACAATGTCACATGCACCCACTTGAAAAGTTATTAAGATGTTTCTATGAATAATAAATGGCATATATTTTAGATGAAAAACCTTTCAGAATCCAGAAGAAGTTATTTCACTTTGTAGGATTGCAAGTCAGACAAGGCCAGCTGGACAATACCAGATTTGAGCTGGGTGACTTATGCAGTGAATGGTAAAACAAACACTGTGTTCATTTAATCTCTTATACGGGAGAGCAATTATCTTTCCTGACATATGTTTAAACATAGAATCCCATTAAGTAAAATAGGTGAGGCTTGTTGGCATAATTACAATGGTTAGAGGGGTCATTTACAGCAATTGTTTCCAACACTGCTTTTGTTTAAATAATAACAGCAGGATATCCTTTAAAAGGAGAGAGAGAAAAAACAAAACCCAAATCCATTTCAAAAAAGCAAGCCCCAGCATTGCTACCAAAAATGCGCAGTTGCTTTGAACCTTTTTATTCTTTATTGGGGGTCCTGTATCAATGAGAATTCTAATTTTAATTCTGATTATAATTTTTATTAGCAAATTGAACTATTTTGTCTACTGCATTGGTTTTTCAATGTGACAAAAAATACTACCTGTTCTTCTTGCAACAAACTTAAACCTTATGATGAGCCTTTCAGAAAACCATCTGTTGTACTGCAAAACTATTATATCTGTTTTGAAGGCTAGGAAATGCTGATGTATTTTCTGAGAAACCTAACCACCCAAAGATTGGTCTTCTGCCTATTGCACAAATTTCTTCCTCAGTGCAACTATGACACACAGGTCCTAGAAGTGATAAAATCCTCTCATTTTCCTTCATAGACAAAGGGATAAGAAAGGAACTCCAAGTAGTTTTTTTTCCCACCCCTTCTAGATCATATATTTATTTTTACTTCAAACACCATGCAAATATTTTAGAAAGTTTAGAAGAAGGATGGCAGGAATTGGGTATGTCTAGTGGAAAGAAGGAGTAGGGGTGACATGAAAGCTGGGTTCCAATATCTGAGGGGCTGCCAGAAAGAAGAGGGAGTCAAGCTATTCTCCAAAGCACCTGAATGCAGGACAAGGAGCAGTGGATGAAACCTAATCAAGGAGAGAAGCAAGTTAGAACTAAGGAGAAATTTCCTAATAGAACAATTAATCAGTGGAATGACTTGTCTCCAGTAGTTGTGGGTGGTCCAATACTGGACGTTTTTAAGAAGATATTGGACAACCATACCATTTGTCTGAACTGGTACAGGGTTTCCTGCTTGAGCAGGGGGTTGGACTAAAAGTCCTCCAAGGTCCTTGCCAACTCTGTTATTCTGTTAAGTAGCTGGGTGAGTAAATGAACATCTAAATCCATGAACTACAGTATAACCAGAAACTTTTCAAAGTTTTGTCCTGTCTTCCGTGGCTGACCTGAATATGGGAGAGGGCAGAGAAGAAATGGAAAATGCATCTCCATGCATGAATTCCATGAAGGGTGGAAATATGAATTACAAGGAGCACTTGCAAGGGATTGGAGAAACTGGGAGGAGCAGCAGCAGCGCAATTCAAAAATAAGCCTCTAAAAAGAAATCCTGCATAGAAATAACTTTCCAGAAACTGGAGAAGTGTTGTGAAATGTCTAAGAATTGAATATCACAGAAATCCATACAAATATTGAGATGTATAATGGGTAATATAACATTTGAATAAATGGAGCATTCTGTTGAACTTTTACTTATTTATGTATTTATTTGTTGTCTTGCTTGCTTGCTTCCACTTACATCCCATAGTTTTTCTATGGAGAACGAGCCTATGCTCATAAAATCCTCCTAGCATTTATATTCCTCCTTAGTTTTAGCTCAATACTCATATCAATATACTTCTCTGTAATAGCCCCTCACCAGTATACTGTATGCATCCCCTTTTCACTGCAGTTCTATAAACAAATTCAAGCTATTTTATTTCAATGTACTTTCAGTCACAGCTGACTGAGTGTGGACACCTATCTTGGGTTTTGTTTTGTTTTGTTTTCTTCCCTTTGTGCTTATCTTTTGTTCTTCATAGTCATTTGGATTTAGTTATTATGCTGCTAGTTCATTGTTTGATTTTTGGTTTGATATTGCAAAATTCTTTGGAACTCAGGTGAGTTTCAAACATTGTAAAATAAACCACTGTCCCCTGCCACCTCTTCCAGACAATTTTCTAATACTTATTCCATCATTCTCTGGTGATTTCCCCCTCTTTCCTCAAACGATTCCTCCAAAAGCTTTAGAAACAGCGTACATCAGAGGATGCCCTGTGTTTCAATCTTAGCTTTTTAAAAAAATTAAACATTCTTAGGAAGAGAACAAAATAACAGAAGGGTGAAGTTAATATTAGATTGTTCAATGTAATTCAGTTGTTTGGGGGCAATTTTATTCCAGTCTTCAAATAAACAGCCTAGAAAAGTTAAGGATAAGAATCACCAAACCAGGGTGGAGAAGATTGCTTTAAGGATTTGGGCTAAAGAGATCTTGTCAGCAATTAACCTTAGGTACCAGAAGGATTATTAGAGCTGAAATCCTACACATCAGGAAAGAGCATCAGGTTGGAGAGATTCCCATATAAATGTCAGTGAAAAGTGATTTTTCTAAATAGAATAGAATAGAATAGAATTTTTTATTGGCCAAGTGTGATTGGACACACAAGGAATTTGTCTTGGTGCGTATGCTCTCAGTGTACATAAAAGAAAAGATACGTTCATCAAGGTACAACATTTACAACACAATTGATGGTCTCCAGCCTAAAATTAAACCAATAAAATAATATATTGAATGTAAAACAATATATTGCCTTTTGAGGGAGATACAAGGGAATGTTTTTCGTAAAATATATTTTAGGAAAAAACCCAGAGATATTGTGAATAAATCTTCCAATGTTTTGCCAATGTGAATCTATAAAATTCCTTTTAGATAAATATACCCGGGTGATCTGTTGTGTACATTACTGGTTCACCAGCTGAAAGGTTATTCTGTGAATAATCTGGAGATCTGTTGTAGGCCTGCTTTTACTACTTGGTTCATAGCTTTGCAATAACTTTACATTAAAAAAATAAAAAATAAAATTGAGCAGTTACCTTCACTTGTCCTTGACTAATCAGAGCAATTACTATAACTCTTCTGCACCACCGCCTTTCCTTTGATTCTTTTTAAGCAGTTCTTGCTTTCTGCTGACAACTCTCTGAACCCTGTATGAGAAAGAAGCATATTCATACTTACTTAGTTCATTTAAATTTAGAAGCAGATGCAGCCCAGTACATTATCCCCTTGAAACTTTACCAACAGAAAGCAGATGTGTCTGTTTGTTAGCTGGCTCTACTGCAGTAACATTTCATATATATTTTTTCTTATACCATAATTGATTTATAGAAAATTTAGAGGCTTGGTATTCCTGTACCTGAGCTTTGCTTAGAAAATCACCTGAACCTATTCAATGAATTGGATGTAGAATTTTTCTTACGTGAAAATCTTATGTCTTATGTTCTTATGTCTTCATCCAGCTTTTACAACAAACCAAAATGCAATAAGGTAAAGGTAAAGGTTCCCCTTGCACATATGTGCTAGTTGTTCCCAACTCTAGGGGATGGTGTTTATCTCCGTTTCAAAGCCAAAGAGCCAGTGCTGTCCGAAGACATCTCCATGGTCATGTAGCTGGCATGACTAAACGCCAAAGGTACATGGAATGCTGTTACCTTCCCACCAAAGGTGATCCCTATTTTTCTACTTGCATTTTTTACGTGATTTCAAACTGCTAGGTTGGCAGAAGTTGGGGCAAGTAACAGGAGCTCACCCCGTTACGCAGCACTAGGGATATGAACTGCTGAACTGCCGACCTTTCGATCGACAAGCTCAGCGTCTTAGCCACTGAGCCACCGTGTCCCTTTTCAATATGCAGTGAAACCTCTTATTAGGGAATGAATGGATACTTCTGCAGTTCTCCATTGGGGCAGAAGATACCAGATGTCCACTAAATATTTTGGAATTTAACTTCTATCAGTCCCCTCACTCATCTCAAAGCACAGTATGCCCAATATTTTCTCATTTGAAAATGTCTGATTCCCTAAAGCTGTTCTAGAAAGACATTCATATCCCCAGATCAATCTTGCAATAGGCACAATGATTTGCAAAAATCAATCAATCAATCAATTATTCAATCAATCTCCTCTTCTCCTTTCTTCCAACTGAATTTTTCCGCAAGTGAAACTTTGTTCTATATCTGTGTTGGAATGACACTACTAGTCAAAATATTTCTTGCTTGTTCTCTTAGTGCTCACAGGAAGATCTGGGAATTTTGGTACAACAGAGCACCAACTATTTGAACCAATACAGGAGAATATTTGTAGCTCAGAGTTACAATGAAGGGTCCTTGGTGCTCTCTGAGCTTGGCTGTTTTCTTGTAGAAGAAAACAACCTACAATAACACATCTACAAGAAAACAACTAAGCTCAATTTGAAATATGGGGAAAATATGTTGTAATGCATTAAATTTAAACGTAAGAGGAAAGATAAATATGTTATTAAGAAAATGATAATAAATGTTGAATATGAGGACACAAAAGATTTTGTATCCAGATGTTACACTGATTGATTAATGATGAATTGCTTGTTTAAAAATAAAAATAAACTTAAAAAAGAAAAGAAAAGAAAACAACTAAGCTCAGAAAGCATCAAGCCCCCTCATTTCAACTCTGAGCTACAAATATTCTCTTAGCACTGATAATGTTATCTAATTTGGGTAATGAAACATCTGCAAGAAAACAACCAAGTTCAGAGAGCACCAAGGATCCCCTCAAATATTAGAACACAAAATACTATGTGCAAGTGTACTGTATTATTTATTTATTTATTTAAACATTATAGAGGAAATGGTTATTTAAAAGGGTTATTAAGTATCAAAATCAAGATACCACTTGATAGTGAATATCTAAACTTCACTTCTATGCCCTTGGAAATGGGAATGAATTCAGATATATTTTATTACTTGCTTTATTAAACTTTTATCGATAATTTCCAACTCTTCTCAGTGGTTTTCAATAGCAACAAATCAAGAACAGTAAAAATGAATTAAGATTAAACACTTGTTCAAAAATGTATTGGGGGTGTTTCTAAAAGTTAATGAACATATCAGGTGCAAATCAAATAGAACAATAGTAGGCAATCACCAAACTTCATACAACCCAACCTTTCCAGAATTGGGTTGCTGAAATTTGGTACCAAACATAATGGCCATTTTGTGGACATTTAAGCATGAGGATGGGAATAACATGGAACCACTGATTGGTTCAAAATTGGGAAAGGAGTCTGGCAAGGTTGTATACTATTGTCCTGCCTATTTAACTTATATGCAGAGCACATCATGAGAAAAGCAGGGCTGGATGAATCAAAAGTTGGAATTAAGATTGCCGGGAGAAATATCAACAAAAATACCACTCTAATGGCAGAAAGCAAAGAGGAACTAAAAAGCCTCTTGATGTGGGTGAAGGAGGAGAGTGCAAAAGTTGGCTTGAAACTCAACATTAAGAAAACTAAGATCATGGCATCTGGCCCTCTCAATTCCTGGCAGATAGATGGTGAAGAAATGGAGGTAGTGACAGATTTTATTTTCCTGGGCTCCAAGATCACCGCAGATGGGGACTGCAGCCAAGAAATTAAAAGACGCTTGCTCCTGGGGAGGAAAGCTATGGCAAATCTACACAGCATACTAAAAAGCAGAGACATCACCCTGCCAACAAAAGTGCGTATAGTCAAGGCTATGGTTTTCCCAGTTGCAATGTATGGCTGTGAAAGTTGGACCATAAGAAAGGCTGAGCGCCAAAGAATCGAGGCCTTTGAACTCTGCTGCTGGAGAAGACTCCTGCGAGTCCCTTGGACTGCAAGGCGAACAAACAAGTCAGTCCTAGAGGAGATCAACCCTGACTGCTCTTTAGAAGGCCAGATCCTGAAGATGAAACTCAAATACTTTGGCCACCTAATGAGAAGGAAGGACTCCCTGGAGAAAAACATAATGCTGAGAAAGATTCAGGGCAAAAGAAGAATGGGACAACAGAGAATGAGGTGGCTGGATGGAGTCACTGAAGCAGTAGGCGTGATCTTAAATGGACTCCAGAGGACGGTAGAGGTCAGGAAGGCCTGGAGGAACATTGTCCATGGGGTCACGATGGGTTGGACACGACCTCGCAACTAACAACAACAACAACAACGGGAATAATTTATTTTCCAAAACCCACCCTCCCAACATTCCCATTTTCATTTTAATTTCCTAAAAGCAACAAACAAAAATGGATTGAAAAGAATGTGCAGTGCCCCTTTGATGGCACTGCCACTGGATAGCATCCTGCAAAACTCTGAAGATTGGGAAGTCTACTTCTAGTCCCCAGCCTCTCCTATATTGCTGATGTCTCACATATTCTGGAATAATAGCTTTGGTGATAATAAAACAGGGTAGAATTTTATTGGCTTTCTTTAGACCTGATCAATTAATCCCAGCCACTTTCTGACTTTGTTAAAATTAAAACTTTCTCCACAAGAATCTTTTTGGTTAACTTCTATGCAAAAACTGCAAATTAGAAGTCTCTCTAATTCTGTAAATTAGGTGTAGTTTTAACATTTGGTAATATCTTTCAGTTTCCAGTGCAATTGTGTGAACATTACTTGAAAAGAAAGCCACATATTAAGTTTCACGGGACCGGTTCTCAGATGATACAATAGCATGGAGTCAATTATTTTCTGGTGACCCTAACAGTGTAAAGAGTTCCTTGGTTTTTCATGTTTTCAGATCTTGGGGGGTTTATTTTTTTTTTTTTATTGAAAGAGTTTTAAAAAACAAAAACATTTTCCCCCCTTTTTTCCCCCTCCCTCCCAAAAAAACCAAAAAACCCCCAACCCCTTCCCCCCTCCCCCCCCCGGCTTCCCGGGTCAATCACAAGGTATTGTTATATATAAACCAAGCATAGAATAAAATTTTCCCTCCAATCCAAATAACCACATCCAAAGCTTTTCATCTCCCAACCCCCTCCCCATTACATAAAATAACTTTCTAATTATTCAAAGGCAATCTGATATTTCTTAATCTGATATCTGTTTTGTAGATAATCAATCCATTTTTTCCATTCAATTAAATATTTTTCCTGCATATTGTCTTTTAAAAACGCTGAGATTTTAGCCATCTCAGCCAAATTAATAACTTTCAATATCCATTCTTCTATTGTAGGTATCTCTTCCTTCTTCCAGTATTGTCCAATCAACAGTCTTGCTGCTGTTATTAAATTCAGAATCAATTTAGTCTCAATCCCTGTACAATCCGTTATAATTCCCAAAAGGAAAAATTGTGGCAGGAATTGTGCTAGAACCTCCAAACAAGCTCCAAGGTCCATTTGTAGGAGAACGTAGGGTAGATCTTGGGGGGTTTATTATAAACTAGGTCAGTGTCGGTGAACCCATAGCAGGAATTGTGCTAGAACCTCCAAACAAGCTCCAAGGTCCATTTGTAGGAGAACGTAGGGTAGATCTTGGGGGGTTTATTATAAACTAGGTCAGTGTCGGTGAACCCATAGCACATGTGCTGGAAGCGGTACGCGAAACTGTCCCGCGAAGAATGTGCTGCCTTGCAGGCTCCTCTTCCCCATTCTTGTGATCACACGCGTGCCGGTCAGCTGGCTGTCGTGCGCGTGTGAGCGGCAGAACCCAGAAGAGCGGCATTCTGGCACACATGTGCAGGCAGGCACCCAAACTTCAGGGTTGATGTTGCGCGCATGTGCAATAGCCAGTTGTTCATCAGGCACACTTCCATACCAGTATCCGGATGTTTGGGTGCCAGCTTGCGCATGCGCGAAGGACCGCTGCTCTTCCGGGTATTGGCACTCCTTTGCATGTGAAGGCCAGTGGGGCCGCACATACTTCGCAGGATGGTTTTGCGTGCCACTTCTGGCACACAGGCTGGCACACGGGAACATCACGATATTATATCACGGAAGTAGGCTAATATTAATTTCTCTTATTAACTGCTGCAAACCAAACTTTCTGAGTTGCTATCAATATGAATTGGGTTGCCTTTTCTTTATATCAGACTCTTGTAGGGATTGTGGATATATTCCTGGAAAGCACCATCTGGATCATGCTTATATGAAGTAAACATTCTGTGTTTGCTCATTCTTTTATTCCCTTCTAGCAACATATATCCACATTTATTTTAAAATAACTTGAAATGACTATGAAACTAGACAAGTTTTGGAAATCCTGCTGATGTAACATCTGGAGCCAACAGAACAGTATATTTCCTTAAGTATTTCTTAAGTGTTTTCCATTTCTGAATTTTATATACCCTCTTCTTCTGACACTTTTTCTAAAATGACTTCTATATTAGAAGCATAATATATAATTTAAATCTCTGCCTATCCATATTACTACTGGTTATATAATGAGGATTCTCCTTAACGTTTGGGTCTTATTTATAGTGAAAAAAGATGTTAGGTAGGCCTTAGCAAACTTTTAGGTAGTAGACACAAGAAATTTTAAGATCACATTGTGGGCAGTATAAAAATAGTTGTCATGGGGAAAGGGCTTACCTATTTACAAAACCTTTTCCATGTTTGGCATGGCCAGTTACAAAATACTGTGGGTTTTTTTTGGAGCCAAATGCATCTGCAGTGCAGTTAAAAAAAAAGTCGAGGTGATGGCTCGAATTATGTAGTTGAAGTCCTACCCTTTTCTTAATTATGACATGATTGAAGAGTCTGTGTTTGAGTCTGTGCATGTTAAGTAATTTTCCATGACTCTTCAGTCTCCATAGATTCTCCGACTTCTATGAAATCCCAAGGGATGCTATAATGTATAATGTCCTTTATTGTTCAGAATATGCAAACAAAGAAGGGGATTACAGAATGATAGAGATATTGTAATAAGGAAAAAGAGTCCACAGAACAAAAAGATAATTAAAAACACTTAATTCAGAAGAAATTCTAAAGCATTCCAAGTATTGGATAAAAAAGCAAAAAAGCTTTTTTTACAATGGAGAAAAGGACTTGAAGGACAGATTTCAATATAATATTATCCTTAATTATTGAATATCAAACTCCACTTAGCCTTTTTGTTTTGCAAGGAGTCAATCAAGGGAAAAATTCTTTAGATCCTGGCTATGTCATATAGATCCGCAATGTTGCTTAGCTGCAAGGATTTGCAATGGCAAGTGACAAACATTAATTTGCAGGAGTAGGATTCCCCTCATAACTATGGATTTTCCTTTATCAAGATATGCTGCTACGAAGAATTCTACCTCCCTTCAAATGAATGTTTTCACAGCTGCCTCACATTCTTTACAAACCTGAACATTCAAACATTGCAAAGTTGGGGTTACTGGAGATGGGGTCATTATACATGGGAATAGAGCACCATTGTTTCTGGTATGATCCCACATGCATCCATAAGAAGCCTCATTTCTTTATCAGCTTAAGATGTTCTATCTCCCTCTATCTTTTTTATTGATAATTTACAGGGATGCCAGATGGTTGACCCAATAGAAAAACATCCTAACATAATGTTTGTTGCTCAGATTTCTAAGTCCTATTTGTCAGTAATATGCAAATTGATGGTTGAACTAGACTGTTTTTTTTTCCTTGAGGAAGAAAATGTTTTGCTTCTCATTCAAGAAGCTTCATCAGTTGTGATAGTCACCACCGTCACAACTGATTACGCTTCTTGGATGAGAAGCAAAACTTCTTCTTCTTCCTCATGGGAAAAAAGTCCAGTTACCTTTCGAAAAAGCACCTTTGAAACAACTATAATCTAGATGACTGAGAATCTCCATTGGCATTGAAACTATACTGTTTTAATTAACAAGTTTAAGAAAATTCTTGATGGGTTTCCCCTTCCTTTGTTTATCCTTCCATCCAATATTTTCTGCTCATAGGAAAACAGCCACCAATATTTTTTCTTAACATGGAGTAAAGCAGAGTTGGGTGACTCTAGATGGTGTTTGGAACTGAGTGTTTATCTGTGGTCATGTTAACCAACTAAAAGGTCGTAAGAAAAGAGATCCTCTATGCCACTCGTTCAGGCTATTTTTGGACACAGGTCCAGAACCCTTCCAAAATAACAGTAAATCTCATATGTGTGCAGCTGAAACCTCAGCCCTTGTCTTAGAGTGCAAAGGAAGTGTCATCCACAACTTCATTTCTGCCCTGGTGGCTGACATTATCTAGAAATAGTCCATGGATGGCCATGGAGTATACAATGCTGCTACCGATAACCCTGAAAAACTATGGCTAAGTTAAATTCCTGATTAGTGAATTAAGTAGAAAACTTGTAATACACCTAATGCCAATGGATGTGATGCAACCAGCTGGCAGAACACAACTCTTTTTCCTGGTTTGAATTGATTCCAGATTTAGCATTCTTTCAAGAGTGTTAAATCCATGTTTAAAAGAAACCCATATTTACAAGATCTGAAAAGCCCTGCAGAAAACATTTGTAAGATATTACATGGCTAGGCGCCTTTACAGAAGCCAGGTATGACTAATCCAAAGTAGTTTTATTAACTTCAATGGAATTTATTTCATATCACTGTAGCAAGACATGCTTGGTTAATTACGTGAAAGACCAATGGCTTCATGTACTAACCAAGTAGCGTTTCTGCTTTAGGCGGTTTAGTAGAGTTTGCTAACTGTCAGCATGCTATGAAAATTTAATACTCAGTTTCTTCTCTCTTAATTATACCTAATGAGCTTCTTTTTTTAACAAATAAACACATTCCAATATTCTGACTACACCTCATATCACGAAGCATTATCATGTTCCCAGAAATGGTATTTCTCCGTAATTGGATGAGCCTCAGACGAACAAGAACTATACAGGTGCCTTTTATTGCTGATGGCAACTTAATTTATTCGCTTATTTGTCAACCACATTCTTCCTTAAGGCGTACCTGATCCCAATTAAGAACTATATTTCTAAATGGTAAAAATAAAAGATCCAAATTAAAGCAAAAATTGGCAAGTACGTACTTTAAAGACAGTTGTGAATTTGGATGTTCTGTAACACCACTTATATTAATAGCTACATAACAGGAGATGCAGTTTCCCATTAAGTAGATTTTCATTTCATCTCTTCTAAATGTCCGATGCAAATTTTTCCAAAGTGTCTTAGTTAATACATCATGAGAAGAATGGTGTTGAGAAAGGTTAACTCCAAAATGGGAAAGCAAAACTGGTAATTAGATAGAAACACCAAATGACAAATCAACAGCTGCTAGAACAAGGAAAATGGCACGAAAAATTGCTAGGGGATGAACAAAACAGTTTGGCTAAGAGATTATTGTGAATTTAAAGAGCAAACAAAATCTAAGCATCTGCAAAAGGGGATAGGGCTAGATCAAAGCTTTCAGCAATGCTGGAGGAGAAGAAGGTCACTTTCATCTAAATACTTTTAATAATGCAAATGACAGCACCGGACCCACAGCAATTCTTATAGAAATAGTTAAATTTCTAGAGAATTAAAAAGGCATTTTATCTACATCATCTCATCAATTCTTGCAACTCTGGAAGATAAATCAACTTAATTGCTCCCATATTAAAGTTGTGAATAAGAGATATGGCTCTCCTATGAAGACATGGCAGTTCATGAGGAGAGTGCAAGCTCTTAAGATACTACAAGGTATACACCAAAATCCTGTATCTACCGGTAGTACAGGTCTACTGAGATCTGTGCAAGCTTCACTTCAGTATCAGGAAGGAATTCAAAGAATATTAATTAATTAATTCTTTATTTGTCAATCATATATAAGATAACAGGTACAAATATAAACATAATTTGGATACATGAAAAGAGTAAGTAAAAAGTAATATTAGGACAGGGACGTTAGGCATGCAGGTGCACTTATGCACACCCCTTACAGACCTCTTAGGAATGGGGTGAGGTCAGCAGTAGACAGTTTAAGCTTAAAGTTTTGGGGGTTGGGGGAAGAAACTACAGAGTCAGGTAGTGTATTCCAGGCATTGACCACTCTGTTACTGAAGTCATATTTTCTGCAATCAAGTTTAGAGAAGTTTACCTTGAGTTTGAATCTATTATTTGCTTGTGTATTGTTGTGGTTGAAGCTGAAGTAGTCATTGACAGGTAGGACATCGTGGTAGATAATTTTATGTACTATGCTTAGGTCAGACTGAAGTCAGCATAGTTCTAAGTTGTCTAAGCCCAACATTTGGAGTCTGGTGGCATAAGGTATTTATTGTGAGCAGAGAAGTGGAGGACTCTTGTGAAATATCTCTGGATTCTCTTGATTGTATTTATGTCTGATATGCAGTACATGTTCCAGACAGATGAGCTGTATTCAAGAATTGGTCTAGCAAATGTTTTGTATGCTCTAGTAGTTAGTAGTACAATATTACCAAAGAAGAAGCTACGCAAGAGTAGATTAACAACTCTTAGTGCTTTTTTGGCAATGTTGTTACAGTGGGCTCTGGCACTTAGATCTTTAGAAATGATTTATTCATCAGGATCTTTCTGTCAGTCCTGGAGGCAATCTTTTAATTTGGATCTTCAGGGCTGCCACATTTAGTGCTGTGGGAAAGTGGGAGGTGGGAGGGATTGTATGGAGTTGGAGAGAGATCTAGCCATAATAACATTCTTTTCTCTGAGAGCCAAGGACATCCTGCCCTGCACCTGGAGTGGTGTGACTGGGAGGCATCTCCAGTTGGGATGGTGCATTGATTGGACCATGTGCTGGACATCTGGGTGCAGGGGAAGGGACCTGGACTTTCTTTTGGGTGGGGAAAACCTGGAAGCTTTCAGATTTGGGTTTTCCTAGATGTGCCAATAGGACATCTCTAATAAAATGGAACTTTGAGGAACTTCTGGCCTAGGGGTCTTTCTTCATTGAGGGTGTTACTTGGAACCCTGACACTTTCATTACTTGAATGCTTTGACATAATTTGAAGTTATAACATGCAATCTGTCCACTGTTCTATTCTTGGCCTAAGATTACATTAGTTTGGCATAAAGATGTTCTCTTCTACTCCATGGGATTTAGAACAGAGCAGCAAATCTCAGGAAAGTGCATTTATGTTTAACTGTTTGGATGGTAAGAGAGGCAACAGATTTAATCTAATAATGCATTTTTTTTCTTATTAAGGTTAGCTAACATACTAAAAAGAGAAGAATGAAGACCAGGATGTGCAAATCATTTGGAGGATATTCTTTTTAAAACAAACCACCTGTCTTTGAAGCACTAAAGTCACTGCATGCTTTTCAAGTTGTCTGGGCATGCTGTGCTTCTAGACCTGCCAGAGAACTGGCTCTGCATGTACAGATAACGCTTTGACTTATGACCAGCTAGGTTTTCCCTATCACCCCACCAAAGTGAAAGTTTGACAGTTTGACAGTGAAGAAGCAAGGCAAAAAGAATATTGGCACTTTTGAACTTTGGTGTTCCATAGACAGCCAAGAAAATAAATAAATACTACGGACAGTTCAAGATAAACAAATGGATCACAAAACAAATCATTTCAGTATTCTCACTTGAGGCACAAATGATCAGGTTAAATCATTATATCGTGGACACATTATGAGAAAACCTAGATTCCTGGAGAATCCCACAATGTTAGGAAAAGTGCAAGGAAAGAGAAGAAAGAAAGAGAAGAGTGCATGAGCATACCAGCATGCCTACCGTCCCTGTCCTAATGTTTTCTTTTATTCATACCCTTTACATGTGTTTATAATTATGTTTACAGTTGTATCTGTCATAAATACATGCTTGACGAAAATAAATAAATAAAAATAAAATAAAATAAATAAATAAACTAGCAGAAAGGTGGACAGGCTTGATTGTAATAGTGATGAGTGTACTGCTGGGAACTTCAAAGACCAGGTTTGGGGAAAATTATCTTGAGGAAGACCTATGTATGTGATCTCTAAGCATTAATACTGACTTGATAACACATGATCCATCAATAATTAGTCTTGTCTGGGATTCCTCAGTAAATTAAGGGCTAAGCAGAAATTAGACCCCATAACTTGTCAATTCAGTTTAACATTCTTTAGACTTCTGCATACGTTTCAGTTACTTCTAATCTTTGTGTAAAATGGTGCTGCACACTACAATGCACTGGACTAATCGTCATACTCAATGGACTAATGGGAGGAAGGAGTGTCCATTAAAAACCAATGTCCATTAAATGTTTGGTTTCAAACCAAACAACAGACCTGGTGCTACTTGCTGCTACTGCAATAATCTGGAAAGCTGGTGGAGAGAGGAAGAGGTGGGTTGGTAGGTATACTGTATTAATTGTTCATATGCACTAAGGAAGCTGGTAGGAATGGAGAACACACTGCTAATGAGGCTGCCATGTGTCACCTGATTGATTTTTTCTATTATGCCCAAGTCTGCCAAACCAAGATCTGTTGAGGGTTTACTTTGTTCTAGTGCAATATTCTGTTTGCTATAAACACATTTACATTAAGCTTTAGTTTGTATACAGCACTGCAGATGTTCAGTGACTAATTAAAACAGGCATCTTTCATGCTTTCCTGGTGTCATGTTACCTTTTCTCACATTAATAGAACTAAAATAACCATAAATGCCTGTCTGCTCAGTTGCCTGTGTGTTTAAAAGCAAAATGCCAGCTCTTGAATGTCTGATAGTAATGCCAACGTATTTAAAACTCTGTTTTAAGCGCAATGTGTATACATATAGATAGAGAGAAGTATAATCTATTGCTATGGTTACTTATTTTGACTGCAAGGGGAAATAAACATGTTGAGTATAAAGAGCTTTTAAATTCAAAATATTTCTGTTTCTAGTGCATTGTCTTTAAACAAAATAAACAGGATCCATGCGATAGCAAGGAAGGATTCTGTTCTTTTCTCCTTTCCCTCCTCTTTTCTTTTCTTTCCCCTTTTAAGGACAATCTTCTCATTCATCTACAGATATATTCAAGCTCCTAGGATTAAAGAAAACTCTACTTTACTCCTAATAGAGATTGGAGGTGTCAAAAAGCCCCAGTCCTGCCTCGTTCTCCTCACAAAAAGTGACTTATTTTATTTATTTATTTTATTTATTTGTCACACCAGTGTATATAAGCATAAGCATGAAATAACTATACAATATATAAACGTAAATATAATCGTAAGTATGTGATAACTATATGAAATTGGATATAATCAAAGGGAACATTAGGACAGGAATGGTAGGCATGTTGGTACTCTTATGCACACCCCTTACAGACCTCTTAGGAATGGGGTGAGGTCAATAGTAGATAGTTTTTTGGTTAAAGCTTTGGGGATTTTGGGAAGAGACCACAGAGTCTTGTAGTGCATTCCAGGCATTAGCAAAGCTGGCTAAGGAACTCTAGGAGTTGAAGTCCATAAGTCTTAAAGTTGCCAAGGTTGGAGACCTCTGCCCTATGCTATCCATCTGGTAAACTCGCAAGATTTGTTTTACTTGCCATGTATATGTATACATCTGAACTAGATTGTGTTGTTTCTCTGTGTTATATAATATATGTGGATATGTGCATAATTGTGTATTTATTTATTTTGTCATGTTTATGTAATGTATATTGGCAGTGGAGACCCTTTGAGAGCTGTATGCAATGAAATTTCATTTTAATGTATGCTGATTAGTGTACATTGAGAGTGACAATAAAGTTATTCTAAGTCTAAGTCTTATCAGGCTTTCCCCCAGACTCTTCTTTCAGAAAAAACATGCCATTGATTCCGACATTCCTGGCTAAGGCCACTTCTATCTCTGATACATGCTGTAATCTTTCTATATTCTTCCTATTTTTCTTCTTCCTTCCCCCCCATCTGCTTTTTCTTTAAAGAAGGATATAACACTCTCTAGTGAAATGCATTTGAAATCTTCTTCAAAGAAGATAATGTTAGTGAAGTTCTCACTTTGGAGTAGATGGCTGTTACACTGATTGTTTACAAGGCAGCCTACAGTTCCCTGCACTGTCATCAGTTCAATTGCGTGCAGCCTTCCTGGTTTCCCATATTTACCATAATTCCTTGCTTCTGTTGGGAAAACCTTATAGAATAGGATCAGTAAGTTTCAGGAAAAACCAAAACAAAACACATAGCAGAAAACAGCAATGTCTGCAATAACCCAGTTATAATGCCAGCAAAATCAACCAAGAGAAATTGAAAAGGATTTCTAAAATACCTGAACTACTTTGCTCAACAGACGCTACTATCACAGATCAAGCAAGCATTGAAAACATGGCAAGATGATAGAAAAGATCCATGGCAGATTAATTCTGTATATAGTAGCTGCAATAAAATTATTGTATACATAATGATGGAAGAAAAATGAAATTCCCTCAGTAAAGGATTGAATTATGAAAACGTCAGAATTCACAGACAAGACAGAACTGACCTGCTTGGTCAGAGGAAAAAAATGACAAACTTTTTTTGAAAGACTAGAAACCTTAAAGGCTTTTATGCTGACAAATATCTGGCTCAATAGAAGTAACTGCAAGAGGGATCTTAAGAGTCCTAGTGGACAATCTCTTAAATATGAGCCACCAATGCTGCAGCTGCCAAAAAAAAGTCAATACAGTCCTAGACTGCAATAATAAAGAAATAGACTCAAGATCATGTGATATAATGCTTTGGTAAGATCACACTTAGAATATTGCATCCAGTTTCGATTGCCATGATATTAAAAAAAAAAATGTACCCTATGACCATCATTTGTGTTGTAAATGTTGTACCTTGATGAAGGTATTTTTTCTTTTATGTACACTGAGAGCATACGCACCAAGACAAATTCCTTCTGTGTCCAATCACACTTGGCCAATAAAAAATTCTATTCTATTCTATTCTATTCTATTCTATTCTATTCTATTCTATTCTATTCTATTCTATTCTATTCTATTCTATTAAAAAATGTTGAGACTCTAGAAAGAGTGCAGAGAAGAGCAACAAAGATGATTAGAGGATTGGAGGCTAAAACATATGAAGAACAGTTGCACAAATTGTCTATGTCTAGTTTAATGAAAAGAAGGGCTAGGGATGACATGATAGCGGGTTTCAATATTTAAGGGGCTGCTACAAAGAAGAGAGGGTCAACCTATATTCTCTAAAGCACATGAAGGCAGAACAAGAAGCAAGAGATGGAAATTAATTAAGGAGAGAATCAACCTAGAATCAACCCAAAAATCTCCTGACAGAATAATTAATCAGTAGAATGACTTGTCTCAAGACATTGTGGGTCCTTCAACACTGGAAGTTTTTAAGAAGAGGTTGAGCAATCGTTTGTCTGAAGTGACATAGGGCTGCCTGCTTGAGCAAACAGTTGGACTGGAAGACTTCCAAGGCTCCTTCCAATTCTGTTATACAGTTATTCTGTTAAGGAAAAAAAATGACATGATGATCTATGGATTTGAAGGTTAAGAAAGATGTGGATTAAATCAGGGGCTCAGAATCTTTTATAGTATTTAAAAGGAACGAAAGAAAATTCATTTGTTGAAAAGAAGGTTCCAAAAGAAGGTGTGTGTGTGTGTGTGTGCGTGCTCACGCGCCCCCCCCCCACATTTATAGGTAAGACATATGTATATGTCTTACCTATATATGTCTTAACTTCAGTTTCTTTCTTTCTCTTTCATTTCTTGCCATTTTTGTTTGTTTCCTTCTTTTATCTGTTTTCTTTCAATTTGTCTTATTCTATGGAAAAAAACTTAATCTAAATATTTGTTTTTAAAAAGAGAAAGGCCGACAGGGCTTTCAGAGACAGCACTAACATTATCAAAAATTGTTGCCTGTTCCAAATGAAACATTCTGCCTTACCTCAGAATAAGATTATTACTTATCAGGATATTGTAGGTACATTAATTTATCCCCATTGGTTTTGTCATGTGCAAAGTACTCTGGATGTCCTAGCCATGTGATCACAATTCCTTTCTCTGCACAGACCAATTACATCTTCTTCTCCTTTTTGATTTTACACCATTAAGATTAAGATGGTAGAAGAATATTACAGAATAATATTATAGCTATGTATTAATCATTATTACAACATAGCCATATAGCTTGTTGTAGTTGAAAGAAATTTTTAACAAGGGTGGCTTATTAAGTAACATAAGGAGTAAAATGTGATATGAGGGGACTTAAAAGTTTAATGTTCTGTATGAATAATCTTAATCACCTTCTGAGCTTTTTTCATTAGTTGCAATAACTCAGGCCAAGATGCACAAGTTGCGATAACTCAGGCCAAGAGACAAGACCTGCTCCTGATCAGGAAATTTGCCAGGTGTTTATGGAGATTCTCAGTCATCCAGGTCACGGTTGTCCCAAAGGTGCTTTTTCACCCCCACCATCCAGTCAGAGCTGAAGGAGCTTCTTGGATGAGAAGCAAAACGTCTTCAAAGAAAAAACAGAAAGTCCAGTTGCCTGTTGAAAAAACACCTTTGGGTATAGTGACCAGACGTCCCGCTTTTGGCAGGACAGTCCCGCTCTTTAATAATTTGTCCCGCCTTTTTCTTTGGGATTATACTGATTTAGAAGAAAGATTTTTTGAAATTTTTTCTTTTCTAAATATTTTTTCTTTTCTATTGACCTGTTATTAAGTTATATTTAAAAAAAAAAAAAGGCTTTTAAGCAAATAGTGCTAAAAGTGTGTTGAAAAAGAAGATATATAGGAAGATACTGACTAATTGGAAGAAATGAGAATCTTATGATTTATATTTTTTCTTCTTCCTTGGGATTATAGTGATTTAGAAGATAAGTTTTTTGAAACTTTCTTTTATAATTTTTTTTTTCTTTTTCTTGGTCTATTATTAAGTTATCCTTTTTTTTTTAAATGGCTTTTAAGCAAATAGTGCCAAAAGTTATTAAAAACTTTGAAATTTCTTCAGCTCAGATTCAAAAATTAAAAGAAGAAATCAAAAAGGAAGTAAGAAATTTTTTACAGGAGTTTTTGGAGAGTCACTTTTTAGAAATAGATCAAAAATTTGACGAAATAGAGAAAGAGATGTTGGATTTCAAGGAAGTGGTGGAAGAGCAGAAGAGGGAAATGAAAATGGTAAAGGATGCAATTGCGCAAATATTAAGTTCTTGTATTCAGATGCAGGATGATCTTGCAGAATTTAATAAAGCTAATTTAGAGCTGCAAAGGAAAATAGAAGAAATTCGAAAAGATCAAAATAATTGGAACTTAGATAATAAGATGGAAGATATAAAGGCAAAGGTAGATAGGGCAGATGAAGAAAGAGTAATATTACAATATAGATTAATGGAATATGCTATAAGGGTGAGGGGGTTGAAACAAAATAGGAAGGAAAATTTAAAGGAGATTTTACGCAAGCCTTTGCACAGATAAAGGTGTGGAGCCAGAAGATTTTGAGATTAATATTGAAAGAATTTATCGTGTTAATTCTTGGTGGGCAAGACAAAATAGAGTACCTAGGGATGTGGTTATTTATTTTACAACTAAAAGGTTAGGTATGAAATTTTGCAAGCCTTTTATAACAATAAATTTCAGATATTGGGACAAGATATAAAATGATGAAGGAAATTCCTCCTAAAATGTTAAGAAACAGAAGAGAATTTGCTTTTTTGGTGGATGAGCTTAAGAAATATCAGATACATTTTAGATGGGAAGTCCCAATGGGTTTGTCAGTGAATTTTAGAGGTAGAAAGTATTTTCTTAATTCTGTTATGAAAGCGAGACATTTTTATATTAATGTTTTAAAGAGTGGGAATCCTTTGTTGTTAGATGCTAAGTTAACTGGTTTGGAATGATGGAAAATAGAATGGGAGAGGGGAGGAATGTTTAAGATGTGAATAGGATGATTATGGTTAATTTTTGGAATTGATCTGTTTAGGATATAAATTATAGGATTTGTGTTATTTGCTATTTGTATGGTATAAATTTATAGGATGATATTACTCAATTGTGAAGGTTGAAAAGTGAAATTTATGAATTTAGATAATGTGGATGTGATGATTTTAATTGTTTACTGTTATATTGTGGATGTAGTCTAAATGATTATTTGTTTGATATTTGATTGATGGAGTAGTATTGGAAGATTGAATATTAAATCTTATGACAATTGAAGAAATATATAAGTGATGAAAACTTGAATTTGAGAAGCTGGATTGTAATTTAAGAAATGGATTTATAAAATCTGAAGGAATATACAAGTGGGCGGGAAAAAAAATTTGAACTTTAGAAGATGGACTAATTTTTAAAATGGACTATAAGACTATAAGAAGAATGGACATTAAATGTTATGGCAATTGAAGAAATATATAAGTGATAAAAATTTGAGTTCGAGAAGATGGACTGTAATTTGAGAAATGGACTTACGAAATTTGAAGGAATATATAAGTGGGAAAAGAAAAAAATTGAATCTGAGAAGATGGATTAATTTTAAAAAATGGACTGTAAGAAGAAGCAATATGTGAAGTTGGTATTGTTTCTTCTTTTTATTATTCTTTCCTATCTTTTTATTTTTATTGTGAGGGGATCTATAGTTTTAAATTTTTTAAGGTGGGAGGTTATGTATATTTTGTATACTTTAGCTTGTGATTGTTGGTTATAATACCCGGTATTTGCTCTGGGAAGTCGGGGGGGGGGAAGGGGGGGGGAATGAATCAACAAGTGATACATGGACTGATTATTAATGTACAGTAATTTTTGAAGATATGAAATTAAAAAATTTAAAATGATATTGGGGATGCTCGACTGCCATTTCAGGAAGAAAAGGAGAGAGGAGTAGAAGGAGGGAAGAAAGTAGATAGGAAAGTGTAGAGAAGGAGAAGGGGAATAAGAGGGTTAGATAGGGTGGAAGAAGGGAGGAGTGGAGAAGGAGGAGAGGAAGTAGTAAAGTGAAGGGGATGAAGGATGGGAAAGTAGTAGAGGGTAGAGAGGGAAGTTGTGTAGAAAGGAAGTGGCAGTCGGGCAGGCCTGAATTAGTAATAAATAAAAATTAATGATTAATGATGGATAATAGTTTGTACATAAATATGATGTTGAAAAATGGAAATAAAAAAAAATTATTTATAAAAAAAAAAATAATAATTTGTCCCGCGTCCCGCAGCAATTCCAAAAAGTCCCGATTTTTTTTTGTTTCACTCCCATTCTGAAAATGGGAGGCGGTAACGCAAGAGGAGGAGGCGGAGAAGGGGAAGTGGTGGAGAAGGGGGAGTGGCAGAGAAGAGGGCACGAGAGGGAGGAGAGATGCCACTTGACTTCACCCGAGAAGAGAAGAGCCGAGAGGAGAGCTGAGGAGAGCTGAGCCTGCCTGGAAGAGCCGAGAGGAGAGCCGAGCCTGCCTGGAAGAGCGGAGAAGCAGCAGCCGCTCCTCCTCCTTCAGGCAGGTGGCAAGACTCAGCGCGCATGTGCAGCCCCCCCCCCCACCAGTCAATGGTGTCCCGCTTTGCCATCACTGAAATCTGGTCACTTTACCTTTGGGACAAATTTGCCAGTTATTTTCTGGCTCTCAGAAGAAATGTCATCACTCTCAGAAGAAATGTCATCACTGAGTCAAAAAGTCTACCTGGAGATTGAAAGCATGTGGATATGTCTCATGAAGAACTGTGCACCGGACAATTGAAACTGGTACTATAAATTCTCAGGTTCTGAGATATTGAGTGAAAGAATGAACTACAGTTTAAAAAACACTTTATCTGGAACTTAATTCCAAGCTCATCTTAATAAACACTGTCAGCCCACCTCTTAAATTGTTTCTTCTTTATACATTAAGAACAGCAGTTGCTCTTTCTCCTTACTTTGGTAAATGCTCTCCCCTCCTCCCCACCTGAGAAATCACTGAGCAACAGTTAAACCAGAGAGCTTGAAGCCTTCCACTGCTTTGTGCTTAAGGAGGGGTCCAATTATACCATCACACAATATTGGCTTTGAGATATTATGTTTCCCCAAAGTATGATCTATGAACCAATATACATAAAAAGTATCTCATTCTCTTTCAGTTCTGATTTCAGGATTGCAGCTCCTTTGAGGAGCTGATTGCAGGATCGCTTTCTTTTGAGATGGGGGTGCTGGTATCTATACAAAATAATCTTAGAAAATCCACTATGCACATCAAAAAGCCTGTCTGCCCCTTTGTGACCAATAATGGCTCACACAAAGATGCTACCATAACTGCACAATATGGTAAGCCCCAGTATATAATAATTGTGTGTATAAATAATGGAGAAATTGCCCTCCTGTCATCTCTAAATAACATGGCCTAGAATTTCATTTATTACATTGCCAAGAATCATTAAGATTTGCTACCACAAAAGGCAGATCTAGTATATCACAAAGTTATAGAAGTTACAGCCTTAATTAACCTTTTGTGAATGAAACTAACCAAGATTTTAAATAGTATCCAAGACTGTATAGGCCTTTAAAAAAAAACAAAAATGGTTAAGCCCTCATTAATATCTTTCAGAAAATATAATTCTGTGGGTGACACAGACACTATTTTTACAGCTGTTCTTCAGAGAAAGAATAAGTTTCTCTTCATTAAAGACTAATGAGTGACATTACATTTAAGTGCTCACATTAGATATGCTTCTTTGAATTTAATGATGAAGCAATGAGGCCTTTAATTAAATAGTCAAAAGTCTCCACTGGGAGAAACAAAACAAATTTTTCTGTAGCTTTTTCCTATTTTCTAAAAATAATAATAAAAATGAACCAATTTGCTAGATAATCTATGTTTTTAACTTGGTAAAATTAGGCTGCCTTGCTAATCTTGTTGTGAGAAGATTTGCCTTCAAGTTTTGAAATAGATCTAACCACACAGGAATAGAGATATCCTATAATACTTACTTTAGCAACTACTATCCATATCCATGAAAGCTGAATGAAAGGGTGGAAAAATTAGTGTTTCTCCTAGGATTGTGATGGTCAGGAAAGCAGAACCACAATCTGTTAATTTGTTACAGCTAGAGAATCTCCTCATTACGTATATCATTCAGTATTACAGATGGACTTTGACTGCTTGTCAAACCACCAATGCTGTCTTTTCATGAATGCTGCACAAAAGTTTATATGAGGTTCTTGTTGGGAGTATAAGAATTCTGAAAAAAGTTATATTATGTAATAAAAAATAATGGAGAAATTATGTTTCACCACAGGATTGTCAAAAAGTACTGGTTTCTTAATACATTTGTGATTTTTAACAAAATGTGATAACGAGTTAAGCAAGCAGGCTTAGTGTCCTAAGCCCTTATGCATTGAATTGTATTTTGAGCAGGAACTCTCAAATTTGGTCAGTAGCAAGTGATTTCAAGGGCCTGTTTTTTGTATTGTTATATAAATTAGATTCTCGTTCCTGCAAATAAAGACTTGGATAATTTAAAGATAATCATCTTAATGCAGTTTATGTAAGGTTTAAAATAAACAATGCTTAAATTAGTTTGCTCTTCATCTTCAATGTTGGTCCTATTGTTAAAAAGTATATGGGCTTTGTGTAGTTAATTATGACCACATGATCATAACTCTATCAATGTTGTACATAAATAGAGTCATTATTGATTCTGACTGAACTAGGGACATGCATGCTGGTGATCCATAGTAACTGAGTAATCTGTCTCAACATTCATAAACAAAATTTCTTAGGTTTCTTAGAGGCAGATAGAATAGAATAGAATAGAATAGAATAGAATAGAATAGAATAGAATAGAATAGAATAGAATTCTTTATTGGCCAAGTGTGATTGGACACACAAGGAATTTGTCTTGGTGCACATGGTCTCAGTATACATTAAAGAAAAGATACATTCATCAAGAAACATAAGGTACAACACTTAATGATGTTCACAGGATACAAATAAGCAATCAAATAATATTAGGAAACAGTCAATATAAATTGTAAGAATACAAGCAACAAAGTTACAGTCATACAGTCATAAGTGGAAAAAGATGGGTGATGGGAACAATGAGAAGATTAATAGTAGTGCAGACTTAGTAAATAGTTTGCCAGTGTTGAGGGAATTATTTGTTTAGCAGAGTAATGGTATTTGGAAAAAAACTGTTCTTGTGTCTAGTTGTTCTGGTGTGCAGTGCAGGTCATTTTGAGGGTAGGAGTTGAAACAGTTTATATCCAAAATGTGAGGAGTTTGTAAATATTTTCACAGCCCTCTTTTTGACCTGTGCAGTATTGTCAATTTGTCACAGTTTCAGTGGGCTTCTGGATTTAACTTGGTCAGCATCTCACAGAGACATGACATGGTACAGCTGGATTAGATGCCTTATGGTAAATTAGAATGAAGCCACCAGAAAAACATTTAATGGCCCTCTGTCTCTGCTCTGCCTAGAGCAGTTCAAATATATTGCTGATACTTATTAATTTCAAATTTCAAAGGCTTAGACTTTCTGCTTTATGGCCTTAATGCTGAGATTTTTTGTTGACCTCATCTGCCTTAAGAACTTCTGGTTTTCAGTTTATGTCTCACAGATCAGATTTAGAAAAAGTGCTTTTTCAAAACACAACTGGACTTTGTTTTTCCTTAAGACCTTTTGCTTCTCATCCAAGAATCTTCTTCAGTTCAGTATGCTTTTGAAAAAAGCATATTTGGAACAATCATGGATGATTGAGCATCTCGATAGACATTCAGATTTAGAAAAACAAAGTTTATGTTGACCATATATTTTTACATAATTTCCATTTCATTTCACTTGCAATTGATTGGGTTGCCTTGAGAATAGAATAGAAAAACAGAGTTGGAAGGGACCTTGGAGGTCTTCTATTCTAGGAAGGAAGCCCTACACTACTTCAGACAAATGTTTATCCAACATATTCTTAAAAACTTCCAGTGTTGAAGTATTCGCAACTTCAGGAGGCAAGTTGTTTCACTGATTAATTGTTCTAACTGTCAGGAAATTTCTCCTTAGTTCTAAGTTGCTTCTCTCCTTGATTAGTTTTCACCCATTACCGCTTTTAAAGAAAAGATTGGATAGCCATTTGTCTAGAATGGTATAGGGTCTCCTGCTTGTACAGGCGGTTGGACTAGAAGATCTCCAAGGTCCCTTCCAACTCTGTTATTCTATTATTCATATTTAGCTTTGTTGATTTCAGATGATATGTGCAGATAGATGTGCAGCTTTTGTAATGAAATGCTCATGGGCAAAGGCAGATCTGGCAGAAAACTGATATAATTGTATACAAACATAAATAATTATTCAGTAAAAGATAAGAGAAATTTTTTTTCCTCTTTTAAGAACGTTATTTGTGGTAGCACCTTTTTTTCATTCAGCCTTTCATAAATATGTTTGTACTTACTGTTTGGAAATGATACTAAAATTTTACTTATACTAAATTTTTTTTTTACTAATTTTATTTTGTAAACTGCTTTGAGAGAGTAAGTGGTATAAAAATTTGTTTTCTCCTCAAATCACAGCTTCGAATATTCCCACCATTTGAATATACAACATCACAATCTGTATTAATGTTACTGATTTGCATCCCATGCCACTGATGGCTAGTTATGGGTGAAACCAGAAAGATGCTCAAGCATGGCCATGCTCACTCTTCTCCAAAATTATCTCTGAAAAGGGTCTCTGCAGGGTATTTTAAAGGTTCAATTTTCTTATGATTTATTCTTTCCTGATGACAGTAAAGAAATGTATGCTGAAGTTTTAAACTGACAGTTTGCTTAGTAGATTGAGCAATTTCTGTATAATAACATGGTAAAAAGAACATCTTGAATACGGTTATTTGGGGAACATATGTAATCATAATCTTTTACTTCAGCCAATACATGAATACAATTCAAACCTTTAGAAAGAGTAAAAAAAGTTACATGGAAACTGTGAACATTCTCTTATAAAGATTCCAATTTGAACCCTTGTCTTGTCCTTATTCCCAACATAGGGAGTTTCTGAGCAGAAGGTATAAGTTAAGAAGGCTGCAGGGGAAAGGGAATTTGCTAAAAATAAATTAAAATAATAGTGTATTCTCAGGAAAAATTACAGGTTTCAAGCTTGCATTTCAGTTTAGTTGTTAGTTTATCATCAAATCTAAGACTTGGGTAGATAAGGAAAGCTAGTGCCAATAAATGGAAAAAGGCAGGTATAACACATTCTAGATCAGTCTAGATGTAAAGACTTTATGTCTCTTAATTCAGAGTCACTATGACCCTTGTCTATTTATTATTTTACTTAGATCTTTAGATTAACAGAGTTGGAAGGCACCTTGTAGGTCATCTAGTCCAACCCCGCCCCCCAAGCAGGAGACCCTATACCAGTGATGGCTAACATTTTTGCTGTTGCATGGCAAAAGCGGGGGGAGCATGGGGGAATCACGTGTGCGCATGCCCACACCCATAATTCAATGTGCCCCGCCCTCCACACATGTGCGCATGACACACACACCCTGCGCTCCCCCTGCTTTTGGCATGTGATGGCACAGTGGGCCCAGTAGGCACATTTTTTCCCCTCCTCAGGCTCCAGATGTTTTCTTAAAGCCTGGGGAGGGTGAAAACAGCCTTCCCCAACTCCACGGAAGCCCTCCAGAGGCTGGAAATGGCCCACTTCCTGACTTCCGGTGGGACAGGAAAGCCTGAAAATCAGCTAGCCAGTGTGTACATGTGCGCTGGAGCTGAGTTAGGGCAAAGCTCATGTACCCACAGATATGGTTCCACATGCCGCCTGTGGCACATGTGGCATAGGTTCACCATCATGACCCTATACTATTTCTGACAAATGGCAGCCCAATCTCTTCTTGAAAGCCTCCTCTTCATTTACTGCACTTCATTTTTGTGCTGTCCTGGTCATAAAACAAAGAAGAAAAATCCTAATCCCAACAGGCCTAGTAATGAAAGCATAATATTATTAACATTAAAATTATTCACTTACAGCTCTAAATAATAGAGCATCGGCCCACAAACCAATGGACTAAAAGCTTAGAAGAGAATCCTCTTTTTTTTTTTTTTTAAAGTTATCAAGGAGAATTCTATCATGAATTCAGAAAATTCTTGACACATCTTGAAAATATCGAAGTTGAAAGAGGCTATTGTGGAATAAATGTTACAACTTCAGAAAATACACTATCTTCTTGACAAAAACTTAGAAACATCTAATTTAGATACCCACAATTCTTCTTGTTTTAAGCTTGATTATTGTTTAATGTGATGGTTTTTTTTTTTAAAAAAACCACCTACATTGTCAGCCAGAACCAAAATATATTAGCAGAGAGACAGATAACCAACAGATTTCCACCTCCATCTGTTCTGCCATTGAAAGCTAATTATTTTTTTAAAATATCTGAGCAATTAAAAAAATCATTAAATTCAAGTCTGGCTAAAATACAATTTCATAACAAATATTGCAAATAAGTTACTATTAGCGTATCACTGAGACAATGATAAATAACACATGTTCACTAAGCAATTACATTGGTATAAGTTCAAGGGTGAAAATAATATGAGAATCTTGATTGATCAGATCTAACCAGTCCAGCATCCTATTTTCTACAGAGCCACACACACACACACACACACAGAGGAGAGAGAGAGTGGTGGAATTCAAATCTTTTTACTACCGGTTCTGTGGGTGTGGCTTGGTGGGTGTGGCGTGGCATGGTGCAGTTTGGTGGGCAAGGCTTGGTGGGCATGGTAGGGGAAGGATAGTGCAAGATCTCCATTCCCACCCAACTCCAGGGGAAGGATACTGCAAAATCTCCATTCTCACCCCACTCTGGGGCCGGCCAGAGGTAGTATTTGCCGATTCTGCGAACTACTCAAAATTTTCGCTACTTGTTCTCCAGAACCTGTCAGAACCTGCTGAATAGCACCCCTGTATATGTTTGTGTATATGTATGTGTGTGTGTGTGTGTGTGTGTGTGTTTGTATACATATATACATATATACACATACACACACACACACACATATACGTGTGTAGGTCTTTGGTTATTCAGGTTTTCTCCTGTGTAAAATTGGAAGTGTCTTGGTGACGTTTCGACGAAGTCTCATTCATCATCTTCAGGCTGGTGTTTTCAGCTTTGTGTTTCTAGGATCAATGTGTGAAGCTCACCAATGCAGCTCACCAGCGCAAATCCCTCTGCAACTCAGTCTAATCTGAGCACAACCAAGCCCCCACCCAAACAGGACACACCCCCAGCCAATCAGAACACAAAAAACCCCATCCAATCAGAGCACAGCCAAGCTCCCACCCAATCAGTTCAAACCCCCTCTAGCAGTTAAAAGGAAGAAACAGCTGCGATCACACATTGCTCCCAGAAGTACGAAGCTGAAGCCTGAAGATGACGAATGAGACTTCGTCGAAACGTCGCCAAGACACTTCCAATTTTACGCGGGAGAAAACCCGAATAACCAAAGACCTACATAGAAACACCCGCGAAAATCTCAGAAAAATACACACACACACACACACACACACACACATTCATAAATGAGGTGTCAGATTTCCAAGTGATGAAACCCATTCAAAAAGAAATACACAAAGTCCATCTTCCAAAACAAATTTCTTTTATTTAGGTAGACATCAAATTGGCAAAGTCTATTGTAATTCCAGACACAAAGTTTGTGTCCAATTCCAGACACAAACCGGAATTACACCACATAATCTTATAAATTAGAAGCATCCCACAAAAGTCACATTCCCCAATGAAAGCAAAATCAACATTGCCCAGTGTCTTCAAACTCCACCTCCAGCTCTCAGCAAGGACAACCTCTGTTCCATCGGGAAAGAAAGTCACCTAGCCAAAACAATCACAATCTATTCCGTCCTCCCATCCTTAAGAATGTGGCAAGCCCGAAACCCCCCCCCCCTTACATAAATAAAGAGAAAGAGAAGGAATAAATTAGTATAATATAGGGCTAACTAAAATGGCTACACACAAGTCACCCTTCGAGTTCGACAGATGAATGCAATTGTGACTTGCTGTGGATGACAATAAGGGTTATACTGGTTGTAAATGTGGAAGTAGTATACAGCCATGATGACTAATAGTCTTCTACATGAAGCTGTTCATTCTCCTTAAGACTAAGCTGTTTTGGTATTTTTTAGAAGCAAATTTTATAATTTAAGGCTGTGCTGGTTGAAATCTTCCATCCTGTCATGAATATATCACCATTTATCTTCCCTGAAGAAACAAACAAGCAATATATACACATACAACCAATGGATTTATAGGATCTCGTAGCAGAGGTCAAACTTTCAGTGTAGGAGAGGTGATTATTTCTCACTCGCAGTCTATAACTTTGCTATTACCAATCTAAATTGCCAGATTCTCATCAGTAGTTATCACCATAATAAGATTTAAGATGCCCTAATTTTGGAACAATGTATGAGGATGTTCTTTCATTCTTTTCTTTTTCTTTTACCTATTTGGTTTTGCTTTATTTCATTCTCTTTTGTATACTCCTACATATATATTTTAATTGGCAGGTCCATGTGCTGGTTTTATTGCTCCTATTCTATTTGAGCCTACTTTTTATACTGTAGGAATTTAGCACCCACCCCCCTCCTAGAAGAATGAAATATTCTAGGAAATATTTTAAAAAGCAGAATATTATACCTTCCTGGATGAGAAAAGGAGAAACATGCTCTTGGAAAAGCATACCTTTGTTAATAGCCCCAGAAAGACAAAAGACATCTTATCTACAACACAGAAGACCTTCAGCTCCAGGGTGATGGGATTAAGACATGGCCCTCAGGACATGATAGGATTAGCCTCTACCCATCTCACCACATGGCACCTGGGAAGATTACATCAGCCAGCAAGACTCAGGCAAGCTTGAGGACAACCCACAATGTTAGCTAAGACTCCCACCCCCTGGGAGTCTGACAGCCAATCAGGATACTCTTCCTGTGCCCCAGAAAGGTCAAAGCTCAGAAAAAGCATAAAGCCAGGGAGCACACAGGATCTCAGCCCCTTTTTCTGTTCAGGATCTCAAGCCATGTGATCCTGACCACCATTAAACCATCTTTCCAAGCAGCCTCCACGTTTCCAGTGTCTTTGTCCCCACTTGGAACTGAACCCAGATGGATATTTCTTCCAACAATTGGCGACCCAGATGGGACTCCGTTAACCTAACCAATGGACCTGGCCCAGGTAAGCCTCCCTTGCTAGCAGCAGACCCATTGAGTCTGTGGGTAAGTTTTCCTGGACCTTGGCCATTTGGAACTAGGTTTTAAAGGGGTTTTGAGTGTTGAGCTCAAAGACTGCTTGGAAAGAAGGTGAGTACCTCTAAATTTTAATTTTAAGCATGGAAAAGTATGGGAAATATGTGTATGCCTGCATGTGTGTGAATGAGAGAGCCCTGCTCCCAATCACAGCTGGATCTTGCATCCTCTGTGCATTTCCTAACCGCAGAAAGACCAAAAGTCTGAGAGCATGGGGTTTTGCCAGAGCACAGGACCTTCTGTTAGGGAAGGAAGAAGTGTGTGTGGATTCCACCTAAGGAAACAGTCTGATTCCACCTCTTTGAGCAACCTCTAGCCGCACCTCTGCCTACTGCTAGCTCCACCGAGCCGTGACCGTAGGATAGAGAAAGCAAGGGGGGGGGAAGCCAAACGTGGAACTTTGTGTTTATTGGGAACGGAAGCCGAGCGAGAGGAAAGTAAGTGTGAATGAAGCAATTAAGAGAAAGAAAGAAAGAAAGAAAGAAAGAAAGAAAAGGAAGCAGGAGATCTGCTTGGGGCCTGGATGCCCGGAGGCTGCCAGCTTGCCTGGTATGCTAAAAAGGAAGCAGGAAGCAGTGTTGAGGAGGTGCTCGTACCTACTGGCAGGGCAGTAGGTCCTCTGGGATCACCTTTTGATCCAAAACGGAAGCTCCTTAACAGGAAGGTGCTCATACCGACAGAAGGGAGTCAAGTCCTTCCCAGAACTTTTTTCTGAAAACTGTAGGAGGGTCCACCCGGCTAAGCCAAAGTGAAAATAAAACCTCACATCGGAGAGGGAAACATGGGAGGGTCCGAGGGGTCAAGCCACCCTCAACGAGATGTCGTCTCGCTTAGTGTCCTGCCGTGGTCGCCATTGAAGCTGTTGTAGAATGAAGAGACACAAGCCAGCTCCTCTGGGAAGGAAGGGTTTATTATATATGCGCAGGTTCAAGTACAGAACAAAGCTGTTGGTCTGAACAGAAAAAGGGACTTTCCAGCAGAGATATATATACTTTTCCGTTACGTGTTAATAATGCTTACATTGCACAGCATGTTACAATCCATATATGGTCATAATTCCAAGAAATGAATATAAGGAACTGATACCACACATGTGGGGAGGTAGTATAATATGTTTGTGCTGATACCAGAGTTCCGGTGGTGCATGACAGGAAGACATAGTTATAAGCTCAGCATATTTATTTTTATTTTATGTGTATATATTGGCAAGGCTGTGGTCGTCTATCAAGCTGAGAACGCAGTTCCCTTAATATAGCTGACAAAGCGTTTCCTTATACATGAGAGTGGACCAAAGTTGCTTTTCCCAGGGCTTAAGGCCTGCTATGTGTACCAGTGGTCTGAATAGTTTTAAGTATGCCACCTTATACCCACAGATATGGTTCCGCATGCCGCCTGTGGCACATGTGGCATAGGTTCACCATCATGACCCTATACTATTTCTGACAAATGGCAGCCCAATCTCTTCTTGAAAGCCTCCTCTTCATTTACTGCACTTCATTTTTGTGCTGTCCTGGTCATAAAACAAAGAAGAAAAATCCTAATCCCAACAGGCCTAGTAATGAAAGCATAATATTATTAACATTAAAATTATTCACTTACAGCTCTAAATAATAGAGCATCGGCCCACAAACCAATGGACTAAAAGCTTAGAAGAGAATCCTCTTTATTTTTCTTTTTAAAGTTATCAAGGAGAATTCTATCATGAATTCAGAAAATTCTTGACACATCTTGAAAATATCGAAGTTGAAAGAGGCTATTGTGGAATAAATGTTACAACTTCAGAAAATACACTATCTTCTTGACAAAAACTTAGAAACATCTAATTTAGATACCCACAATTCTTCTTGTTTTAAGCTTGATTATTGTTTAATGTGATGGTGTTTTTTTTTAAAAAAAACCACCTACATTGTCAGCCAGAACCAAAATATATTAGCAGAGAGACAGATAACCAACAGATTTCCACCTCCATCTGTTCTGCCATTGAAAGCTAATTATTTTTTTAAAATATCTGAGCAATTAAAAAAATCATTAAATTCAAGTCTGGCTAAAATACAATTTCATAACAAATATTGCAAATAAGTTACTATTAGCGTATCACTGAGACAATGATAAATAACACATGTTCACTAAGCAATTACATTGGTATAAGTTCAAGGGTGAAAATAATATGAGAATCTTGATCGATCAGATCTAACCAGTCCAGCATCCTATTTTCTACAGACACACACGCACACACACACACAGAGAGAGAGAGAGAGAGAGAGAGAGAGAGAGAGAGAGAGAGTGGTGGAATTCAAATCTTTTTACTACCGGTTCTGTGGGCGTGGCTTGGTGGGTATGGCGTGGCATGGTGCAGTTTGGTGGGCAAGGCTTGGTGGGCATGGTAGGGGAAGGATAGTGCAAGATCTCCATTCCCACCCAACTCCAGGGGAAGGATACTGCAAAATCTCCATTCTCACCCCACTCTGGGGCCGGCCAGAGGTAGTATTTGCCAATTCTACGAACTACTCAAAACTTTCGCTACTTGTTCTCCAGAACCTGTCAGAACCTGCTGAATAGCACCCCTGTATATGTTTGTGTATGTGTATGTATACATATATACATATATACACTTACACACACACACACACACACACACACACGTGTGTAGGTCTTTGGTTATTCAGGTTTTCTCCTGCGTAAAATTGGAAGTGTCTTGGCGACGTTTCGACGAAGTCTCATTCGTCATCTTCAGGCTGGTTTTTTCAGCTTTGTGCTTCTAGGATCAATGTGTGAAACTCACCAATGCAGCTCACCAGCTCAAATCCCCCTGCAACTCAAACTAATCTGAGCACAACCAAGCCCCCACCCAAACAGGACACACCCCCAACCAATCAGAACACAAAAAAACCCCATCCAATCAGAGCACAGCCAAGCTCCCACCCGATCAGTTCAAACCCCCTCTAGCAGTTAAAAGGAAGAAACAGCTGTGATCACACATTGCTCCCAGAAGCACGAAGCTGAAGCCTGAAGATGACGAATGAGACTTCGTCGAAACGTAGCCAAGAAACTTCCAATTTTACGTGGGAGAAAACCCGAATAACCAAAGACCTACATACAAACACCTGCGAAAATCTCAGAAAAATACACACACACACACACACACACACACACACACACATATTCACAAATGAGGTGTCAGGTTTCCAAGTGATGAAACCCATTCAAAAAAGAAATACACAAAGTCCATCTTCTAAAACAAATTTCTTTTATTTAGGTAGACATCAAATTGGCAAAGTCTATTGTAATTCCAGACACAAAGTTTGTGTCCAATTCCAGACACAAACCGGAATTACACCACATAATCTTATAAATTAGAAGCATCCCACAAAAGTCACATTCCCCAATGAAAGCAAAATCAACATTGCCCAGTGTCTTCAAACTCCACCTCCAGCTCTCAGCAAGGACAACCTCTGTTCCATCGGGAAAGAAAGTCACCTAGCCAAAACAATCACAATCTATTCCCTCCTCCCATCCTTAAGAATGTGACAAGCCTGAAACCCACCCCCTTACATAAATAAAGAGAAAGAGAAGGAATAAATTAATATAATATAGGGCTAACTAAAATGGCTACACACAAGTCACCCTTGGGGTTCGACAGATGAATGCAATTGTGACTTGCTGTGGATGACAATAAGGGTTATACTGGTTGTAAATGTGGAAGTAGTATACAGCCATGATGACTAATAGTCTTCTACATGAAGCTTTCCACTCTCCTTAAGACTAAGCTGTTTTGGTATTTTTTAGAAGCAAATTTTATAATTTAAGGCTGTGCAGTTGAAATCTTCCATCCTGTCATGAATATATCACCATTTATCTTCCCTGAAGAAACAAACAAGCAATATATACACATACAACCAATGGATTTATAGGATCTCGTAGCAGAGGTCAAACTTTCAGTGTAGGAGAGGTGATTATTTCTCACTCGCAGTCTATAACTTTGCTATTACCAATCTAAATTGCCAGATTCTCATCAGTAGTTATCACCATAATAAGATTTAAGATGCCCTAATTTTGGAACAATGTATGAGGATGTTCTTTCATTCTTTTCTTTTTCTTTTACCTATTTGGTTTTGCTTTATTTCATTCTCTTTTGTATACTCCTACATATATATTTTAATTGGCAGGTCCATGTGCTGGTTTTATTGCTCCTATTCTATTTGAGCCTACTTTTTATACATTGCTTTACTGTTGTGGCTACTTGGTTGGTCGCTGACTGTAAAAATTTTTTTAAAAGCTTAAAAAAATAAGAAGCAATTTCTAGCTGTATGAAAGAGAACCATGGAAAAACTTTCTCTGTATTTTTGATATTTGAAGATATATTTTTGATATTTGAAGATGGCGACCAGCAAGGTTGCCTCGGAGGAACGCTCTCTGTAAAAGAGCGAAAGCTCTTTAGGAGGGCAATCCCCGAGGCTTCAAATTGGCCAAAAGCAAATTTTAAAATAGAGCTCTTGCCACCACCGCCGCCGGGATCCAAGAGACCGCCGCTGCTGCGATCCGGGCAGCCGCAATGAGATCCCAGGAGGCCGCCACTGCTACATTCCGGGCGGCTGCGATGAGGACCGACGAGATCCCAGGAAGCCGCTGCCGCTGCCATCTGGGTGGCCGAAGACCCAAGAGCCCACTGCCGCTGCCATCTGGGTGGCCGAAGACCCAGGAGCCCGCTGCCGCTGCTATCTGGGTGGCCGAGGACCCAGGAAGCCGCCGCCGCCACCATCCGGGTGACCGAGGACCCAGGAGCCCGCCGCCGCTGCTATCCGAGTGGCCGAGGACCCAGGAAGCCGCCACCGCTGCTATCCAGGCAGCCGTGAAGAGGACCCAGGTGGCTGTGGAAAGGACCCAGGAGCCCGCCGCCGCTGCAATCCGGGCGGCCGAGACGAGGAACCAGGTGGCTGACCCAGAAGACCGCTCCTGCTGCGATCCCCACACTGATTTAAAGCTGGACTTAAACCTTGATTTAAAACCCGATTTAAAACTACTAAGCCACCAATTGACAGTACCGCTACAGGACCGCTGGTGAGTTCAGAGGAGACTCCAGTCTCCCAGCTTCTATTGACTATTGAAATTCCCGCCATTGTAGCTATTGTCTATTTGAAAAATCCGCCATTGTAGCCACCCCTAAAGAGACTTCTTCAATCATCCAATCTCATCATTTTAAATTTCCCGCCGAATTTCACTGTTACCATAGTAATTTCCCCATTACCATAACAATTACCAAAGTGATTGACATAGAAAGTTTAAAAAAAAAATCAAGGAAATTGGAGAAATACAAAGAAATACAAAATACAAATTGGAGACATAGAAAGTTAAAAAAAAAATCAAGAAAAATTGCAGAAATACTTCCTCATTACTAAAATTAGAAAGAGTGTGTAATAAAACAAAGAAATAAGAAAGATACTACTTCATTACCAATTACATAAAAACTCAAAATATCATTATGCCAGCCAGAAAATCCAACAGATCAAACATTGACGCTGATAAAATCTTAGAAACAAGATTAATAACTATTGAACAAAACTTAGATAAAAGATTACTAGCTATTGAACAAAACCTAGAAAAAAGAATACAAGATATTGAACAAAACTTAGAAAAAAAAATTCTAACAGTTATTGAACAAAGTTTCACAAACTTGATAAAACAAATTTCAACACTAAAAAATGAAAACTCAAATGATCCAAATCTCTTCCCAACTCATCTATCATTACATAATACACAACCTACAACTCAACCTAGACAACAAATAAATACAACACAACCTAAACAACAAATAACTACTAACCAACTAATCAGAGATGCCATGGAGAGAGGACAAAAAATAAATAATGCAATTTTATTTGGACTAGAAAACACCAACGAACCTGATATCAATAAGATTTACAACATCATTGGAAATTATATCTCATCAACCATCTCCCCAAATGAAATAATTTCTGTCTCCAGAGATGGACCAGAATATAAAAAACAGTGATGGATCAACAGCACCAAGATTTTGTAGAGTCACATGTATAAATGAGGACAGCAAACGTAAATTCATTTATACTATAAACTCAATTGCTAAAACCAACCCTACCTACAGTAAACTTAGATCACATCCCGATCTATCTTTTCTACAACGGATATGTTCTCGTGAACGTCACACAGAACTTAAACGAAGACAAGACAATGGTGAATCCAACCTATACATTGACTATCGGGCTGATTGCATAAAAAATAAGACCTACAATCAAAAAATCACCTCCAAACCCCCCATCACCCATAACAATCAACCAGCCATCCCAACATTCAATCAAGTACCCATCACCCTACCATCCATCCAACCAACCACCCAACCAGCCATTCAAACAGCCATTCAGCCATCCATCCAAACAGCCATCCAAACAGCCATCCAAACAACCATCCATCCAGCCATCCAAACAGCCATCCAAACAGCCACCCAACAATTCACCCAACCAGCCATCCAAACAGCCATCCAACCAACCAGCCAAGCTACCATCCAACCAACTACCCAACCAACCACTCAACCAAACATCTCAATAAACAATCAAGTACCCAACATCCAAACACTCACCTCCCAAAACATCCATCCACCCATCCAACCATCTATACAACCACCTCTTGTACACAACCCCCAACCTACCAACATCCAAAACTAGGTATGCACGCCCCTTACCTCTTCAACACCAATTACTACAGATCTGAAATGCAAATTGATAAATGCGAGAAGCATTGTTAACAAATTACCTGAATTTATCCTCTTGTTAAACAGTGGTACATTCGATATCATTTTTGTTTGTGAAACACGGCTGAACTCATCCCTTCCTGACTCCATTATCTCAAACAAAGAATATCAAGTTCATCGATCAGATCGTGAAATCCGAAGAGGTGGTGGAGTGGCTATCTTTTACAAAAAGTCACTGAATCTAAAAAATATTCAAGACACAAACTTTCTCTCCCTGAAACTATTGTATGCAACCTATCCCTTAGCACCACTCTTCGATTCTTACTATGCTACAGAGCCCCTGACTATGACATTACCCATGCAAATATGCTAACCTCACTGCTAACATGGGCTACCTCTTGCCCATACCCTCTCATCTTCCTGGGCGACTTAAATCTACCTCTCATTAACTGGATAACTAATGAATGTACAACTGATCCAATCCATACTACATTACACAACGCTGTTACAAACCTAGGTCTTGAACAACTTGTAACTAACAATAAAAGACTCAACAACTGCCTTGATCTCATCTTCTGCAACAACCCAAACTCAATTTATGGACTACAAATTAAAGAACCTTTTTCCAACAGTGATCACTGATTGATTTTCGTCTCAATATACGTCCATACTCAAATCGTCATAACAATAGTAGCCCCATCTACAACTTCAAAAAAGCCAACTACGACCTTATAAACAACGATCTTTCATTTCTGGACTGGCAAAATCTGTTCGCAAACTGCATAACTGCTGAAGACCACTATAGAGTTTTCCTATTTGAAATCAATAGAGTCATTAAACTATATGTACCACAAATGACAACCATGATCAGGAAAAGCAAACTACCCATATCAATAAAAAAGCTTCAATCAAAAAAAAATCCCTCTGCAAAAAGAAACAAAAAAGGCTTTGTAGCAAATTTCAAAATCCGCTACAGAAATATATGCAACCAAATAAAAACTGAATGCACAAATTACCACACCAAACAAGAAGAGGACCTTCTGCGCACAAATTCCAATCGTGCCTTTTATAATTTTGTTAACAATAAACTTAAAGACTCAAGATCCATCCCACCACTAAAAGATTCTAACAACAAAGAATGCAATGACGAAACAGTTAAAGCCAACCTCTTCAACATTTTCTTTGGCTCAGTTTTTGTTAACTTCGATAACACATACCCGACATTCCACAAACGTGCCAGCAACGATTATGATGACTTAACTCATATAGATTTCACAGAAGATAACATTGGAAAAGCTCTTCATAACTTAAAACCATTGCTATCTATTGGACCCGATGGACTATGTGCATACTTCTTAAAAAAACTTTCCATTAATATAGCAGAACCCCTAAGTATTATCTTTGATAAAGCTTTCACTACCAGTTCCCTTCCCAAACTTTGGTCACTAGCCACAGTCATCCCTATCTTCAAAAAAGGAGACCCCAGCTTAGTCGAAAATTACAGACCAATCTCTCTATGCTGCGTCACCTGCAAAGTCATGGAATCAATCATCAACCAATCCATTACCTCACACTTAGAAGCAAACAACCTACTCTCCAATAAACAATTTGGTTTCAGGAAAAAATTATCATGCAACTTACAACTTCTCCACTGTAAAAACATATGGACTACAAATCTTGATCAAGGCAAAACAATAGATGCAATCTACATAGACTTCTGCAAAGCTTTTGACTCAGTAGTACACGATAAACTTCTCCTAAAACTAAAATCCTATGGCATTTCAGGACCCCTTCACAAATGGATATCTGCTTTTCTGTCTAACAGACAACAAGTGGTCAAAATTGGCAATGCTCTATCAAATCCTGTTCCTGTCAAGAGTGGCGTTCCTCAAGGCAGCGTCCTTGGACCAACACTCTTCATACTATACATTAATGATCTTTGTGACCATATCTCAAGTAATTGTGTTCTCTTTGCTGACGATGTCAAACTATTTAACACCACTGATAATACATCTATCATTCAAAAAGACCTTGATCATCTAACCGCTTGGTCTAAAACTTGGCAACTCCAAATCTCAACCAGCAAATGCTCAGTCTTACATATAGGAAAAAAGAACCCAAACACTAAGTACTCGCTTGATGGACATTACCTCACAGATGACCCCATCCCGTTAAAGACCTTGGAGTTTTCATGTCAAATGATCTAAGTGCCAAAGCCCACTGCAAATACATAGCAAAAAAGGCTCTAAGAGTTGTAAACCTAATCTTGCGTAGCTTCTTTTCCAAAAACACTACACTACTAACCAGAGCATATAAAACATTTGCTAGACCAATTCTAGAATACAGCTCACCTGTTTGGAACCCTCACCATATCTCTGACATCAATACAATTGAACGTGTCCAGAAATATTTTACAAGAAGAGTTCTCCATTCCTCTGTAAACAATAAAATACCTTATCCCACTAGACTTGAAATCCTGGGCTTGGAAAACTTGGAACTCCATCGCCTTTGACAAGACCTAAGTTTAACTCATAGAATCATCGATTGTAATGTCCTTCCTGTCAAAGACTACTTCAGCTTTAATTGCAATAATACAAGAGCAACCAATAGATTTAAACTTAATGTCAACCGCTTTAATCTAGATTGCAGAAAATATGACTTCTGTAACAGAATCATCAGTGCTTGGAATACTTTACCTGACTCTGTGGTCTCTTCTCATAATCCTAAAAGCTTTAACCAAAAACTTTCTACTATTGACCTCACCCCATTCCTAAGAGGACCATAAGGGATATATATATATATATATATATATATATATATATATATATATATATATATATGCTTATACCTTTATATACTATATAACCTTTCTGTATGATACTTACATATATTGTTGTGACAAAAATAAATAAATATAAATAAAATAAAGTAAATACCAGCACACGTGTATATTTCTATATTGCTTATTTTTTTTCGCTTTCATTTTGTTTCTAAAGTGAACTTTTCCAACTCCTGCAAACTTTCCTTGTAAAAAGGTGTACTTGAGTTGCCCTTGTCTACACCTTTTTCTGCTTGATGATAACCTTTTGAGGTTCCTGAAGCAGAACTGCATAGACTATTAGCTGTACAATTAAATTACTGATCTGTATACAAATTTGCCGCTGTTTGCAATTAAGAAATTAAAAATTCTTGAAAGTAATATGAAGTATTCTTTGCTTGGTTTAAATATCTCTAATTAGAATTCATTTTCTACACCGAATACATTTTTTGTTCCTCAGATATTTTTCTTGTCTGATCGTCTTTAATAGATTATTGGGTTTTTTTGATACAATTATACTGCTTCAGATGGGTGACTCTTCCAACTATACATCATTCTGCCACCTAATTAATTGATGGCACAGAAACAGGGCTAGCCTGAAATTGTTAGAGCATAATCTATGCTTCTTTACCAGGATGTGGACTGTTCAGCATCCTCGTCCTTTACCATTTTCATCAGAGGAAAATTATATAGAGCATTAGAAAAAATGATAAAAATGTGTAATGCTAAAAAAAAAATCTATCATGCTAAACAAAAGTTGAGCTAATAAGTCTTGAACTTTGAAACATGCCTGAACCACGAAGGAATCCCAAAAATAAGTGAAAGAGCAAGCAGGTGCTTCAATAACTTTAAATGTTGCATACAATAGCAATAACACTTAGATTTATGTACCACTTTACAGTGCTTTACAGCCTCTCTAAGCAGTTTATAGAGTCAGCATATTGCGCCCAACAATCCGGATCATCATTTTACCCACCTCGGAAGGTTGGAAGGTTGAGTCAACCTTGAGCCTGGTGAGATTTGAACTGCCAAATTGCAGGCAGCTGGCAGTCAGCAGAAGTAGCCTGCAGTACTGCACTCTAACCACTGAGCCACCGCAGCTCATCCTCTGACTTGTGTATTAGAGTTCCCATCCTGCAATTATTTGGCTTGGGATAAGGGTGGTTGTTAATGCATATATTTTTGCCCACATTTTTGGTTTGTTTTCTTTAGATGTACCTGTTTCTTTTCCTTTTATAGTTCTCATTTTTAAAATGTGAGACAGCCAGAGCCATCTGGGAATTGGGCAGGCTCTAAATCCAATAAAATAAAAGAATAAATTCCTCCTTTTAAATGTTCTTTATATGATCACATTATTTATGGTTATTATATAATGCAAAGTTCCCTGGATATTCACAGAATAAAAACAGCAAATTACTTGTTGCAATCATTTTAAGAACTCATCTCCTTAAAGCAGCCACATCTGTTCATTTTCAGGCTCAAGCAGAATCTTTAATGAATTTTTGAAGGGCTGAGACATAGGGTGGAGAATGGAATGGAATATTCTGCTAAGGGGTTAACCAATCTTTGTGGTAGCTAAAATACTAGATTGGGATTAAGGAAATTTGTGTTAAAGTAGCTTGAAAAAGAAACTCAATAAATGTCTTGGGACTGTTCCAAGGGTGGAATCCAGCAGGTTCTGACAGGTTCTGGAAAACCAGTAGCAGAAATTTTGAATAGTTTGGAAAACTGGCTAATGCCACCTCTGGCTGGCCCCAAAGTGGGGTGGGAATGGAGATTTCGCAGTATCCTTCCCCTGTAGTGGGATGGGAATGGAGATTTTGCAGTATCCTTCACCTGCCACTCCCACCAAGCTACGCCCACCAAGCCACACAATGCCCACCATGCCATGCCCACAGAACCGGTAGTAAAAAAATTTGGATTTCACCACTGGACTGTTCCAATCTCAGTCTAATCTTCCAAAAACATGTTGTAAGATTAAAAAGAAAGAGCAATTCCATTCTGTGTTATTCTGAACTAACAGAGGAAAAACAATGAATACATATTTTAATTATTCAGAGTTCCATTGTACATGCAACATTAAATCTATTCAGTTTTTAGCTAGAAGAAATGCTGTGTGAAGTACATAATGTGCTTGAATAAATATTGTAATATTTCTATTGAAACATACTTCTGGTTTTTATATTAGTTTTACTTTCTTAACCTTCTTCAAGCATTTGCATTGATTGTGCAATTTGTGTAAATTATATGCTAATACCACCTTTATTAACACCAGAAAGCCCATTAGGACAAATCCAAATATACGTAAATAGCCTTAATGCTTGAAATAATAAGGAACCCTGGTGATGCAGTGTGTTCTGTCCCCATCCGGCCTCAGCCACGCGAGCTGGCTAAACGAGCCAGTAATTGAGTTCATGGCTGCTATCAGTCCTGGCAGGGAATCTGCAGCTGCCTGCCAAAGTTTCCCTTATCTTGAGGTTGCCGGGCAACCAGGAAGTCAGCAATCCAGGCCGAATGTTCAGCTCAATTCTCCATGAGTCAAATAGTTCAGCTCAATTTTTGCTCGTCACGCAGCAGAAGAGCAGCCAGGGCTGCTTTTATACTCTGTGGGGTATGGTTCCATGACTCAGCACTCTCTAGGCCTGCCCCACCCCTTCCTTTGTTGTAGCCGCCTCTCATATCTCCGAAACCTGGGATCCAGCCAGGCCTGATTGCCATCAGCCGGGTCTGGAGGTGTGGCCTGGGGGGGGAGAGTCAGGGGACGGAGGCCTCATTATCTCCTCCACCTGGCCTGCCTCTGGCTCCTGGAGCTGAGCCAGGGAAGCCGGTGCTCCAGAGGTAAGTCCTGATGGCCCTTCCCCCTCACTTTCTGAGTCACTTTCTGGCAGGTGGCCCGGCTCGGGGGGCTCAGACACAACACAGTGATTAGTATGCAATATTGCAGGTAAACTCTGCCCACAGTCTGGAGTTTGATTCTGACAGGGCTCATGGTTGACTCAGCCTTCTATCCTTGCAAGGATGGTAAAATGAAGACACAGATGGTTGAGGGTAATATGCAAATAATGCTGACATTGTAAACCACCTAGAAAGTATTTTAAAGCATTACAGGGGAGTGGGTGGTTCTAGGACTTAGGCTCCTACCCTTGGCTGCACCTGCTTCTCCGCCTGGGTCCTGCCTCCATGCATTAACCTCTAGCTTTTCTCCTCGGCTGGCCTGCCCTTAGCTGTTCGTCCTGGCCAGTGGCCCTCTGTCCCACACCCTTTGGCACAGCCCATTCCCTGAAACAGGTTTTATCCCAGCCTTTTGGCCACCTGGACAATTAGCCGCCAGACAATCGGCTAACTGCCAATGTTGGCAGCCAGAAGCCATGGTGCGATCGATTGCAGGGGCTGGGGGGCTTTGGGTGAGGTGTGCAGCCAAATGGCTTCAAGCGTTTGTTAGGAGAAGGAAGGGGAGGGGATGAAAGCTCCCCTGTACCTGATTGTGCCTCCGTGACAAACAACGGGCAGTGTTTGCCACTGCTGACCATTTTTTACACTCATGACCATTGTAGTATCCCAATGGTCACATGATTTCCGTTGGATGCATAGCAACTGACTCGCATTTATGATGGTCACAGTGTCATGGGGGTCACATGATCTCCCTTTTGCAACCATCTGACAAGCAAAGTCATAGGGGGAGCCAGCTTCACTTAACCATTGTCTGTCTGACTTAAACAACGATCCACTTAACAGTGGTGGCAAGAAAGCTTGTAAAATGGTTCCAAGCTCACTGAATAGCTGTCTCTCTTAGCAATGGAGATTTGGGGAAGCCTGATTCACTTAGCAACTGTGTGACTCCCTTACCAACCATTCAAGTTACAATGGCACTGGAAAAAGGGACTTATAACTGTTTTTCACGCTTAACGACTGTTGCAGCATCCTCATGGTCAGGTGATCCAAATTTGGATGCTTGGCAACTGACTCTTACTGATGATGGTCTCAGTATCCCAGAGTCATGTGATCCCCTTTTGTGACCTGACCAACCAAGTCCACGGGGAAGCTGAATTCATTTAATGACCATGTGACTTACTTAAGAGCCGCAACTATTCGCTTAACAATGGTGGCAAGAAAGGTCATAAAGTGAGTGAAAGCTCACTGAACAGCTATCTCGCATAAAAATGGAGATACGAGGCTCAATGGTGGACATACAATAAGTCGAGGGATACCCTTACCCTTCTCTTACGAGTGTGTCAATCAATGGTAATCCAGAATACCTTTGATCTCAAATTCTCAATCTGGTCCACAGTGATTGACATCCACTGTTGGAGGATGGATTGACCAGATTATGTGGGCTGAAGTTAAATACCCAGATTCACTTCCAATTATTTTTTCAGATTTTAATAAAGCAAACTTAAGTTCTTTATCTGAATGGCTATTCAGTTTCTTAGAGATTTTGCTCCTTTTGTTGAAACATCCTTCTATTCCTTCTTATTTATGAAAAATAATATTCAAATACTCATAGAAAACTGGCTTTATTTAAGCTTCCTTAATTGCCAACCAATTGCTGTTGCTTCGCAGCTCACATATCAAGAAATTGAAAATTTCTCTAGATAAAGAGTGGCTTAAGAGAAATAGTATCATATCTTTGACCATAGTTTTGTTTTTAAGGCATACTTAGGTTGTTTTTATAAGACATTATATTCATAATTTTAACTACTGTAGTTGAATTCTTGGGGTGATAATTCTGTACCTTTTTTTGGCCTGGTTGGTTCATCTATCAAAAGCAGCATTATATTACATGTATATACTGTATTATGTTAAGGAGAGCTGTGTCTTACAGATATGGAAGTGTAATTGTATAACATAATTCAAGGATTTTTCTTGTCACGAGGCCTTCATCTGTATTTGGGGGAGAGGGGCAGTATGGAGAGACTGAAGGTTGGCTCCATTTTCTTTATTTTTTTTTCTTTATTTATTTCATTTTGTCACAACAGTATACACAAACTTTGTCATAAGTAAAAAAACATATCATGAAGAAAATATATATATATATATATATATATATATATATATATATATATATATATATATATATATATTTATATATATATATATATATAAAAGTAAAGAATATGCATAGCTATATTAATTTGATATAATAAAGGGAACAATAGGACAGGAACAGTAGGCACTTTTGTGCTCTTATGCGTAATGAAACAAATGACTTAACTACCCCCAAATTTGTTGGACTTTTACATGGCTGGCATTTTGTTCCTAACTTCCAAATATAAAAGGGTTAAAAAAACCTATTACATGGTCATCAGCTACATCCCTGTCTGCTGAGAAAGAAAGAAAGAAAGAAAGAAAGAAAGAAAGAAAGAAAGAAAGAAAGAATTTCCTGCTACAAGAAAGTTTATTTCTTTATTTAAAAGATTAGTGTATCTGTCCATTTCAAAACACAAGTCTGGGAGATGTCTATCTCTGCTGTTGATGATCACAGTCGTTATATTTGTAAAGAAAACAATGAAAGAAGAAATGTATTTTATTTTTATTTATTTATTTTTGTCATATAATACAGTATACATACAGTATATAATACAGTATACAACACATAAGCATATATATGAGTATGTGTATGTAATAACTATATTAATTGGATATAACGAAGGAAAACAATAGGACAGGAACGGTAGGCACATTTGCACTCTTATGCACGCCCCTTACAGACCTCTTAGGAATGGGGTGAGGTCAATGGTAGACAGTTTTTGGTTGAAGCTTTGGGGATTTTGGGAAGAGACCACAGAGTCAGGTAGTATATTCCAAGCATTAACAACTCTGTTACTGAAGTCATATTTTCTGCAATCATTATTAAGTTTTTCTTTGGGAATGACACAGTTTTGATCTAGATCAACGCCAAACTCATTTCAAAATAAAAGAAAGAAAAACCCCAAACTCTGTGACCTGCACACTATATATTTAGCATAGCATTTGACTTGGCTGTGTGATAATACATCTTGTGTCTTAAATAGCTGATTTCACATCTTTCCATGTTTCCAAAACTAAAAAATGGGAACAAATCATTACTATTATTAGAAGGAAATTAAGGTCTAATATGTATGTTTAGTGCACATATCTAATAGATGTAGAAGATATAGTCCCACTCAGGTGTCCCTAATTATATCTTAATGGCTACTCCATGCTCCTTATGGATTTTATCCATCGAGGCAAACCAATTGGCTGTAATTTATAGCAGATGCTTTCTAGAGAGAGTGCCACATTTTCAGGCCAGATTGTGTACACTAACTATTCAGATTGCCTGGCTTTGCCTTCCTCTGATGTTAGCATAAAGTATACTATTAGCTTTAGTGGAGTTTTCGATTTATTTGTAAAAATACTATTAAATAATCTTTATTAGAAGGAATGAAAATTTAAACTAAAGCAAAACTCATGCCACAATTAGCAAGTCAGCTAAAACCAGTTTAGAAATAGCTTCTGCATGAAATACTATGATTGCATGAAACATCATCAGTGGATACATCAATGTATGAACATGTTTTCAGACATCAGTAGCTGAGTGTGCAAGCTGTAGCCAAATGCCTATAATTTCAGTTAAAGCATTATCACAGATTTCATGATCTGATGCTTTAGATTTTCAGACGGACAGCCTGGCCATGTGGAAACATTGTCATTTTTCTACTGCCAGAAATCTTGTCTAGTGGAAAACAGCAAATGTTCACAGAATGTCTAATTGACATCAGACTGTATGTTTTTAACATGTAAAAATACCAAAGGGCCTAGAATCTGACTGATTTATTCGTTGACCTAGTATACATTTTTCATTAACACAAACTTCTTGTAGTACAAATGTATTACCCATTTTCTGTTGTGTAAACTGAAATAATGATTGCATTTGAACTAAACTAAAGTGCTGAGTTTAATTTTGATATTCTTGTAAGCCTCATGCTGCTAGCTTAAGTTACACAAGTAGCTAAATCTGGGATAAACTGAATGATCTAAAATGAAACTTAGTCAAAGAATAAATGAGAGAGGAAACCAGTGAAGACAATGTAATTAGACTAAAAAAATAGTAGAAATAAAAATAGTGTGAAAGAATGAGCATCAGCTAACACTGAATATATCAGCACTAGAACTTTTCCTTTGTATTAACTTAATTATGATGTCTTTAGACTTTAAGGCTGTTCTTGAGAACCAAACACCAACCAACACATATATAATTGAATGACTTTGGGTAACCTGAGGCATGCAGCATTATCCTCAGGTTTCTTTGCATCTTCTATTTAAATAAATCCTATGTGTCCCAGATCAAGCACACCTACAAATATGTAAAGAGATAGGTTTTTTTCCCCTCCTTACTAAATGAGTTTTGCAAACATATACTTATGGTAAAGAGACAAGTTCCTCCCCAAATTCAGCAAGAATTTGACTTGTTTGACTTACAAGAGTTTCAAATCAAGCAGCATGCAGAAGAGTAATTAGTCAGAGGTTGAAGAACAGAGTTTATAGCAGAATTGTCACCCGGCTCAGGTTCAACCTTTGTTAGAGTTTGCAGCAATCCAACCAGCACACAAGTAAATAGTTCATCAAGATTCATGTATAATATAAAGCATGATGCATGTATACAGTACCCATGCAGCAGAAGCCAGAACCAGATTCTTGGACACCAAACAGTTCCCATTGGCTGACTTGTTGTTATGGCTATCCCAGCTCATAATTACACTGACAAACTCAAGAGTTGTGAGCTTCACAAGTCAAGATGGAAAATGAAAATGGAGTGGGAATTAATGAGTAGTTATTGCAAACTGAAAATGTTTGTTTGCTGTCCCATTTTAATAGAAGCAGCCAAGGTGTAGTTCATTTAGTGGGGTGGAAATCCTTCTACACAAGAAGTCTTGCAGTGAGCCTTTGCTCGATGGTGCACCCTCACTGTCACTGATAGTTGCCATTCAATCTGACTGATCTTGAGAGGATTTGCAAGGAAGAATGGCAGAAAATCCCCAAATCCAGGTGTGTAAAGCTTGTCATGTCATACTCAAAAAGACTTAAGGCTGTAATTGTTGTCAAAGGTGCTTCACCAAATTACTGAATGAAGGATCTGAATATTTATGACAATGTTGTAGTTCAATTTTTTTTCTTTTTATAGACGTTTCAAAATTTTGTTTTCACTTTGTCATTGTGAGGTACTGAGCCTAGATTGATAAAAAGTGAATTACAACAACTGTAGAATCAGTCATAACAAAATTGACAAAAGTAAAGGGGGTTCTGAATTCTTTCTGAATGCACTGTATATATAAACTAAACATCTAATATGTAATAGTATTTTAATATATAATTTTAATATATAATATGTTAATTTTGATTGTGAGCTACCTGAAGTTGGGTGTAAGATAGGTGAGTATGTAAATATTTTAAATAAATAAATAGGTATATCCATAAAATCAATCCCTCTTTAATGACCTTTTAAACAATGTTCACATAAATAATACATCTTTTATGAGTCTTTTAAAAACCCAAACATATTTCAATATTTTACTGATACCACATCAAAGTTTATAATTATTTAAGACTGTCACTTTTTTGACTGTAACTTTACTGTAATACCATGTTCTAATGTATCCAGTTGAAGAGAGCCTCGGTTAGTTTTTCCATAATAGGAATAGGACATTCAGATTTTTAGGTTGAAATTTGTGTGTATGCATGTATGTACAGGATGATGATTTCAGGGGCTCGAAGGATATGTTGTAGCTCTAGCACATGAAACAATTAATCGCTGAAATGGTGACTGGGTCCTCATTCCCAATCTTTGTCTCTTCTTCACTGGACATCAGAGTGCAAAGCTCTCTGACTTTTGAGGATGATCTCTGAAAAATTCTATGGTTGCTAAGACAGCTTTCTATGGATCACTCAGCTGACAGTTTTAGCATCCCATATATGTAAGAACAGCTTGAAGATTTGACATAATTCTTTGGCTCAGATTCGTACTGCTATTAACGGTGAATGTCTGTTTAATGTTACTTGATATACTGAAGGATATACATACATATACATAAACATACACACACACACACACACACACACACACACACAATGGGGGGACACGGTGGCTTAGTGGGTAAGATGCTGAGATTGTCAATTGAAAGGTCGGCAGGTCAGCGGTTCGAATCTCTAGTGCCGCGTAACGGGGTGAGCTCCCGTTACTTGTCCCAGCTTCTGCCAACCTAGCACTTTGAAAGCATGTAAAAAATGTAAGTAGAAAAACAGAGACCACCTTTGGTGGGAAGGTAACAGCGCTCCGTGAGCCTTTGGTGTTTAGTCATGCTGGCCACATGACCACGGAGACATCTTCTGACAGCGCTGGCTCTTCAGCTTTGAAACGGAGATGAGCACCACCCCCTAGAGTGTGCGAGGGGAAACTTTACCGTTATATATATATGATAATAGTGGTTGTAAATTCTCTGCAAATCTTTTGTTGCTTAAATTAGGAGTTCAGTTACGTCAAGGTTTTGGAAGCCACTTCAGAAGAGTGGAATGTGCACCTTTCATCTCAAATTCTGCTCAGTATTAATCCTAAATTGAGACTTTTTCAAATGGCACTCAACTTAACGGTACCAAATTGAGTTGTACTGATTTCAGTGAGTTTACCCTAAACAGCTGTAATAAGTTGAATTGAAACCTAAAGAAATAAGTTTTCAACTGGGAGAAATACATTTTATGGAGGCCCAATTCATGTCATTAAGAAGCATCATTTATGGTGCATCCGACATCATTTCTATTAAAACCAAGCGGGCCTATTTGGACACAAAGAAAGAGGAAACTATCTTTGCTAATGAATCACAGGTATGTGACAGCTGGACCTGGCGGTGAGGAAATGAGCAAAGTCATTTGGCACCTTTCACAAGTTGTATAAATCAGACTTCTCTTTTTCTTTTCAACAATGCCTAATGAAAGCCTAGAGGCTGAAAGTCATTCCTGACAGTGAAAGTGCAATTGGTTAGCTTCATCATACTTTTTTTTTTTTGCTTGTTAAGTTATAGGAAATTTTATGTTTGGACTGCAGACAGGTAGGACTACTTTAGTAAAATTATTTTTTGATCTGCAGGTTTCTAAAATAATAGTGTTGAAATGTGTCCTAAAAGTTGAAGAATGAGACAACTATCAAGAGATACAAGAAGAGGAGTTCAATTTGATGTAAGATTTTGTGCTAGAAATAGGCAAAATCTTTTGAAGAGAGAAAAAAAAAAGATTAGCCCTTTCGTCAGGCAAAAATGTGAAATGGATATCTCAGGTAGAAGATGGTAGAGACTAGGAAATAAGGTAGAAGATGGTAGAGACTAGACTTGGGTATGTCTAGTTTAGTGAAAAGAAGGACTAGGGGTGACATGATAGGAGTGTTCCAATATCTAAGAGGCTGCAAAATAGAGGAGATCAACCTATTTTCAGCAGAAGCAGCAGAAGACAAGACAAGAAACAATGGGTGGAAACTAACCAAGGAGGGAAGCAATTTAGAACTAAGGAGGAATTTTCTGACAGTTAAAACTATTAATCAGTGGAAAGGCTGTGCACTATAACTGGTGGCTTTTATGAAAAGACTGAACAGTCACTTGTTTGGAATGGTATAGGTTCTTCTGCTTGTGCAGTAGTGAACTAGAAGACCTTCAAGATCGCTTCCAACTCTGTTATTCTTTTATATTGTGCCTTTTCCCAAGATCATGGATCTCACTTCATTTCTTGTTTGGTCTACTTCTTGATTTGTCTACATTATATTATAATTCCTGGGAGTAGACCATTTGACTATTGTTCACTGGGTAACTTGAGTGAAAATTTTTGTTACGTTTCATTCTGAAATGTATGCTTTGCAGATTGACACTATTTTTTTAACCTACTAATATAATTTTAAATATTATTTGCTTGATAGGATATTAACTATCCTAATTCTAATTCTGTATTATCTACAAACCTTGTAACTTCTTCCTCCACTTCTTTGGGCAAATCATTATTGAAAATATTGAAGAGTAGGGGGCTGAAAGGTAATTTTTGAGGCAATCCAATAAATACTTCTCTCCAGTCTGAGTGGGATATTTTAAGTATAATTTTCAAACCATTTATATATCATTTATATAATTATATATACATTCAAGAATATATAATTTTATATATACACTAAATTATCAAAGAAACTAGTCAATATTTAGTGTACATCCTGATGCAATTATATCTACCTGGTCATGGAGACCTGGAAATAATTGAACCACAATACGTTATGTAAAGCACAAAAAAGAGTGTGAAGTAAAGGTGAAGAAAAATTAAGTGGGTAGATAAAAGAAAAGAACAGGAAAACCAATTAAAACTATTTTGTGCCAACAGCATCCACTATACTATATTTTTTTATCAGTGCAAATTTCCTTACTTACATTACACCTATGTATAACTTCATGCATTCTCTTTTGTTCTCCAAAGTTCTCTTCCCTTTTTAAAAAGGGAATCTCAACTGCGGCTAACCATAATTATCTTAGTATTTCTGTTCTTCTCAACCAACCAGACTTCATGTAATTTGTTCTGCAATTTGATCTCCATTTATTTCTTCTATGTGACCAGATCAACTCAATTGCTTTCTTTTAGGTTATTTTTGAATAAACACACATTCATTCCATATCCTGGACTGGACTAGTTTTTTAAATTTTCTAATTTTAAATTTTTAAATTTTATAGGGGTTTTAATTGGTTTTAATATCTATATTATTTTAATAATCAGGCTTTTTGAATATGTTTTCTTAATGGTTTCTTAATTTGTATATATATGCTGTTTTATTTGCCTGTGAACCGCCCTGAGTCCTTCGGGAGATAGGGCGGTATATAAATTTGAATAAATAAATAAATAAATAAATAAATATCCATTCATTTCTGACATTACCTGCCCGTTTCTACTTCACACACTTCTGAACATACGCAACACAGAACTCCCTATAATAAAGTGAGCAGAAGCTCACTCTTAGACATTTTTTGCACCCCTTGAAATATCTGCACCTTCACTACTTTTCTTACAAGCATTAGCATTTCTTAGAATTTCTCCAGCTTTAGTTGATATTCTTCCAAGGTACATAAGGTGCTTTAACCTGTCAAGCCCAATTACCTGTCTCTTTGATATGTTAACATTCATATTCATGTTCCTTACTGATTCCTACAACCCTTCATTTACAACAAATGACTATGTGAACAATGCTATTGTCGGCGTGTATAATAGATAAACCTTCACATTCCCAATTTATCTCCAAAGTCACCCGAAACATTCTTTATACAAGTATCCATGACTATATTAAAGAGCAAGGGGATGGTGCCCATCTTTATCTTACCCCTTGATCAGTGTAGGGCCATTTGCTAAGCATTCCTCGTCAATGGCAGCTCGGGAGTTCATGGCTTCCATAACGGCCTTGGACCTGACCCAGGTAGTTGCGGTCCCCACCCACGTCGGGGGTAACACACTGGACTTGATTTTCGTCTCGGGACAGTGGCTAAATGATCTGGAGTTAGGGGAACTAATATCTCACCCTTGTCATGGTCGGATCATTTGCTCCTTCAGCTAGACTTTCGGACCGCTGCACCTCACCGCAGGGAGACGGAACCGGTTCAATGGTTCCGTCCCAGGCACCTGATGGACCCTGAGAGGTTTCTGACGGAGCTTGGGTCATTCCCGAGGGAGTTAGCCCACGGCTCGGCTGAGGAGCTGGTGGCCGCCTGGGATGAGGCGGCCGCTGGGGCCTTAGACCGCGTCATGCCTTTGCGGCTTCTGACCTGGCGACGAACTCGTCCAGCTCCCTGGTATAACGAGGAGCTGAGAGAGATGAAGTGCCGGAAAAGAAGCCTAGAGAGCGCCTGGAGGTCCAGCCGCTCCGAACCAGACCGAACACTAGTGAGGTCATATATTCAGACCTACCTAGTGGCGATCAGGGTGGCGAAACATAACTATTTCTCCGCACTCATCGCATCGGCAGATAATCGCCCAGCCACCCTGTTTAGGGTGACCCGCTCCCTGCTTAGGCAGGAGGCTCGGGAGGACCCCTTACAGGGACGTGCTGAGGATTTTGTTCAATATCTGTCTGATAAAATCGCTCAGATTCGGGACGGCTTGGACACTGATTGGATAGATTCAGGTGGGATGGCGGAGACGAGTCTTGAGAATGTTATCTGGGCTGAGTTCGATCCTGTGACTCCTGAGGACATGGACAGGTTGTTGGGTAGGTTGAACTCCACCACATGTTTATTGGACCCGTGTCCCTCCTGGATGGTGCTGGCCACCCGGGAGGTTACACGAGGCTGGCTCCAGGAAGTTACCAACGCTTCTTTGTTGGAGGGTGTTTTCCCTGCCGCTTTGAAAGAGGCGGTGGTAAGAAGCCCTCCCTGGACCCGGCTATTTTAGCGAACTATCGTCCAGTCTCCAACCTTCACTTTTTAGCGAAGGTTGTTGAGAGTATGGTGGCATATCAGCTTCCTCAGCACCTGGAGGAATCTGTCTATCTGGACCCGTTCCAGTCCGGTTTCAGGCCCGGTTACAGCACCGAGACGGCTTTGGTCGCGTTGGTGGATGACCTCTGGAGAGCCCGGGACAGGGGTTGTTCCTCTGTCCTGGTTCTTTTAGATCTCTCAGCGGCTTTTGATACCATCGACCATGGTATCCTGCTGCGACGGTTGGAGGGATTGGGAGTGGGAGGCACCGTTTACCGGTGGTTCTCCTCCTATCTCTCTGACCGCTCGCAGTGTTGGCAGGGGGGCAGAGATCGGCCCCGAGGCGCCTCACTTGTGGGGTGCCTCAGGGGTCTGTTCTCTCGCCTCTCCTGTTCAACATCTACATGAAGCTGCTGGGTGAGGTTATCCGTGGTTTCGGGGTGGATTATCATCTGTACGCTGATGATACGCAGCTGAACATTTCCACCCCGAACCACCCCAACGAAGCTGTCGAGGTGATGGGCCGGTGTCTTGAGGCCGTGCGGGTCTGGATGGGGAGGAACAGGCTCCAACTCAACCCTTCCAAGACAGAGTGGCTGTGGGTACCGGCGTCCCGGTACAGTCAGCTTACACCATCGCTGACTGTGGGGGAGGAAGTACTGACCCCCAGGGAGGGAGTGCGCAACTTAGGTGTCCTCCTGGACGATCGGCTGTCCTTAGAGAATCATTTGACAGCCGTTGCCAGGGGAGCATTCTATCAGGTCCATCTGATTCGCCAGTTGCGCCCCTTCCTTGACTGTGACGCCTTGCGCACAGTCACTCACGCCCTCGTCACTTCCCGCCTGGACTATTGCAATGCTCTCTACATGGGGCTCCCCTTGAAGAGCACCCGGAGGCTCCAGTTAGTCCAGAATGCGGCCGCGCGGGTGATAGAGGGAGCACCGCGTTGCTCCCATATAACACCTATCCTGCGCGGCCTGCACTGGCTACCGGTAGTCTTTCGGGTGCAATTCAAGGTCTTGGTTACCACCTTTAAAGCGCTCCATGGCTTAGGACCGGGATACCTTCGAGACCGCCTTCTGCCGCCGATTGCCTCCCAATGACCTGTGCGCTCCCACAGAGTGGGCCTCCTCAGGGTGCCGTCGACCAAACAATGTAGGTTGGCGGCCCCCAGGGGGAGGGCCTTCTCTGTGGCGGCACCAGCCCTGTGGAACGAGCTTCCTCCAGGATTACGACAACTACCCAACCTCCGGACCTTCAGACGTGAACTGAAGACTCTATTGTTTCAGCGTGCAGGACTAGCCTAAGATAAAAGGTTTTAGCATATCTTAATGGGGTTTTTATTGGTTTTTACTGTTTTAGTGACCAGGCCATGATAATATTTAGTTTTAGCTGGGTTTTAATGTTTATTTATTATATTGTTTTAATATGCCTGTGAACCGCCCTGAGTCCTATGGGAGATGGTGCGGTATATAAGTTTGATTAATAAAATAATAAATAATAAATAAAAATAAATAAATTCCATTTATTTTCAGGTATGTTCTGTTCCCATCATATATTAGCTCACATCACAACCAACAGTCAACTCCATATTTAAACAACACACCCTCCTCAGTGGTTCAAACCTAACCATTTTGTTTTACGCCTTCTCAGAATCAACAAATATGAAATAGGGTTTTGTTTTCACACTCATACATTTCTAAGTGATCTGCTGAAGAGCAACAATATAGTCTGTATCAGGGGTGGGTTCTACTTACCTCCACAACAGGAATGTGCAGAAGCTTTATGATGATGTCTGGGCAGGTGGGTGGAACCTCCCGCCACCTTTACTACCGGTTTGCAAGAACCGGACTGAACTGGGAGCAACTCACCCACTGGTCTGTACGCTTTGCTCCCAGCATAAAGCTATACTGTTTTTTCCCAAATGTTCTTATTGTCAACTTTTTGTTTCCTTTCAGTCAAATACTTTTGCAGGCATGCTTATTACACTAAACGCACACACTTCAGCAATTTTTACATCATTCTTGTTACGTTTTCTTTTCTATAGTTAAACAATAGCTACATTCTTCCTATCATCAGGCACAGATGGAACCTTCATACATAGGTAAATCAAATTACACAGCCACTCCACAAGCAGACCACCTGCATATTTTAACATTTCTCTGTTACATTCTCAATACTCACTGTCTTATCTTTTCCCCCAGGAAAACGTTTAAAGTGAAACTTCATTTTCATTATTTTATAATTGTAATCTTTTGTCTATCACTATCGTTACTATAAAAATCTTAAAAAAAATATTCTCCAGTTCAGTTTTCTCCCAAATCATTTTATCACTTTATTTTTAATTCTAATTCTATTTGACCTCTTATTTGAAGGCAAATGGCGAAGAGGGTGGCAGAAGATGACACTGTTAGGTAGAGTCATTGACGCAAAGAAACATGAATTAGGGCAAACTCTGGGAGACAGTGGAATATGGATATCATGGGATCACAAAAAATCAGACATGACTTAGCAACTAAACAACAACAATAACATTCAATCAGTTTGGTGTTCTTTGTTTAGCCCACTTCACATTTTTTTTGTTTAAAATTGGTCTGCCTCTTATCTGCCTCATTTGACATTAACTTGATTCTTTAATTATATTCCTATAGTGTAGTACATCCTATTTCAATTTACTCAATGGGAGATTGGCTAATATTCTAACCCTTTTTCCACATTTCCACATAGCTTTTCTCTTCCTGAGGTCATTCTACTTTCAATCTCATTTGACATCAGTTAATTCTTTAAGCACCCTAAGATGCAGTACAGGTCGTCCTTGACTTACAAGCACAATTTATTAAGTGAGTTTTGCCCCATCTTACGACCTTTCTTTGGCCACAGTTGTTAAGTGAATCACAGCAGTTGTTAAATGAGTAACATAGTTGCTAAGTGAATCTGGCTTCCCTATTGACTTGGCTTGTTAGAAGGTTACAAAAGGTGATCACATGATCCTGGGATACTGCAACCATCATAAACCTAAGTCAGTTGCCAAACCTCTGAATTTTGATCATGTGATCGTGGGGATGCTATAATGGTTATAAGTGTGAAAAATGGCCATAAGTCACTTTTTTCAGTGCCGTTATAACTTTGAACAATCACTAAATGAACTGTTGTAAGTTGTGGACTCCCTATAGTTTAGATTTATTTTCAAAGTTAAACTGATATTATCTACTTGTGTTTCTATTCATCTCAAAGCACTTCATTTTAATTTTTCCCATCTCCACCTCCTTCATTTCTTGTCCTCCTTCTCTATCTTTATTTCAGGTCATTTTCATATTTGCTAGGACATATTCTTATGCATTAAAGCTGGATTTTTTTTTCCTTTTTGGTAACATGGTTAACATCCTTGCTTTAAATATGAACACAGCATTGCTAATACAGCTCTAAATAGACTTGTGGCAGAACAGGCTATAGAAGTGTGTGTGCTGCAAGAATTATCTGAAAAAGCATTCATTTGATAGTCAAGACGTTATTACAACAATGAGAAAAACAATTAAAAGAAAATGGAAGTTTTAAAATGTGTACATTTAGCCCTGTATATAGTTTACCATTGGTTTAGCTAATTAAATCATACAGACATCTGTATGCAGGTCTCATTAAACGTGGTGTGGTTTTCAGGAGATTGCAAGCTATCAGTGTTCTTCTGCCTCCAGCTGATTATACTAAAATCACAAAATTCCTAGCCAGCATAGCTAATGAAAGGCTAGAAGGTGTAATCATAGTATATCGGGACAACAAAAATTGGGGACAGCTGCCTTGGGTGATGTTCTTGTCTTTCTTATTTGTGTCTTTATAGTTCTCTTTTTTTTTTCATGGTATCATTTATATAGAAAGAAAGAGTAAACCTCTACCAAAATGAAATAAGCCTGAAAAAAATAAAAAAGGGACTATATAAAGAAAACATTGGTTTTAAACAGTTGTTTAAACTTTGGCCATATTAAAATTCATTGGCTGGATTTTCCTATGTTGATCTAAAATGAACTTGTAGTTATCATTCTCAAACTTTAATCCTGCTGCTTTTTTTTTTTGTTCTTCAGAAGTGCCCAGTGAAACACCTATCTACTGGTTGGAAAGCCTGAACATTGTTCCTTGTTAGCATTTGAGTCAATAGTGGTATTCACTTAGCTTCACTACCGATTCACAAATGTGAGTGTGCCCCACCTCTGCGCATGCGCAGAGCATCTGTGATGATGTCTGGGTGGGTGGGTGGAGCCTTCTGCCACTGCCACTATCGGTTCGCCCGAACCAGGTAGAACTGGCTCAATACCACCATTGATTTGGATGTCTTCAATAAGCAACTGTTAGTAGCTGCCCTCTGTTTTGAATTATATCATTCAGCAAGACAGAGTTCTGCAGATTGAATACAACATTTGGGAGGGTAGGAGAAGCCAACAGAAAGAAGAAATGGGGCTGGTTTCAGTGAAAAAGTCAGGAATTCCAAAAACAATCCCAGTCAAAGTGGTCGTTTTCACAAGATCTCAGAAATGAACATTATGGTATCCCTAAGCTCTATTTTGGTCTTTTTTTCTACTCATGTTACTCAAATTTAAGTTAACAGCAACAGAGTTGGGAGGTACCTTGGAGGTCATCTTGTCCAACCCCCTGCTCATGCAGGAGACCTGTACTTGGGACCTATTGTTAAGGGATTGCAAGGAATTCTAGAAGCCATGCTCCAAATGTTTTCACTGCTTTGTTTTTAGATCCACATTAGACATTTTGAGGAATCAAATTGGCTTTTTCTGCTATCCTCTTTATTTTGGGGGCTATTTGCAACTGTGTCTTTCATATCACATAAAATACTAAATACTAAAAATATGTTTTGTTGCAACTGTAAAGCAATTGTGTTTGAACAAACACCCATTTATATTCTCTGTTAATGAAATATAATACCATATTATAAGAATTGGGGCAAATATAAAAGTAGTTTTGGTTCCATTTTAATATACTAGATTTGCTTTTAATTTATGGATCAACTGATGCCTGAGAATATTGTTCTTCACCACACAATAACAAATGTAGCAAGGCTGTATATTCACACATTAAATTCTTTACCAAATCCAGTAAGGAACAGAGGAAAAAATTAACAATATCCCGCTTAAGAGAAGGGCAACACAGCATGAGAAAAACACTTGCAAATGCTGAGCTGAAATCTGTCCTCAATCTAGGATCCAGTCCAACATTGTGTCTATTAGAGCTGCTTTCCATATTTTATACACCATCAATCCCTATTATTTAAATGCAGATATTATTTGGAAAAACTATTTTCTCTTTCTCTCTTGTGGAACACTGGAAACTTTTGCTTGCTGAGCCAGTGACAGAAGCAAATGCAGGATACACATTGTTCATGGATAGTGAAGCAGAAGTAATAGGATGAGAAACTAATACAGAGATCACACACAATCTAGACAATTTAAGAAACAAGAAAACACACATGCACCACTACTATTCAGAGACCAAACCAAAACAGACAAGCTCAAGCAAGCAGGAGACTTTAATCAGTGTCTATGAAGAAAGCTTCCTGTAGACTTGTAACAGCTGTGGATATTTAAGTCAGGAGAAGACTGGCTGCAAAGTAGAAAAGATATTATTAAGTACACAAGAAGGGGAAACAGTGGGAGATAAACATATAAGAGTATGCCTGACAAAACAAGAAATGAATTGGGAGGGGGGAATGAGAGAGAGAGAGAGGAGGAAGAAAATGAAAGACACTCAAATCAAGAAGGGTAAGTTTTCTTTTCATTAGTTCTATCAACTCAAGGCAAAATGGATCACGCCACCGTTGAGATAATTAATTTGTGACTATGGAGTATATTGTGACTGATCGCATGAATTGTATAAGGGTTTGAAATGTCATCCTACAGGTTTCTGGTATGATTTTACACTGACATGGAATGTTTTTATTAAGGTCTCTGGAATGGGTTTTGAATGTTCATAGCAACTGTCAAATCTTTACATATTGATATTCCTTCCTTAAAATGTGATTTTTCTTTTATATAATAATTATAGGAGTGGTGGGCAGTGAATGCTTGTAGGTTATAATTAGTTTCATCTCTGATGCATTTGGAAGCTGTGCTTTCTCTGAAATATTGTAAAATGCATGATAGATTAGAATAGCAATAGGTTTTACTGGCATCCATAATTATGTATTGCCACTAATGCACTAATTATACCACAGATATCTCAGTTTGGTGATGTATTTATGGCTGTAAATAGTACCATGTCTTAAAATTTAAACAAGGATATGAGATATCAGGACCTAATATTCCAATTAACAGCTATCATAGCGGTTTCATATTTTTAAGCCTCCTATCAAGGCTGGAAGAATTAATAAAGGATCTTTATTATATTTAATCATGATAAATAAAACTGAATAATAGATCTGCATAAAAATCATAGTTTTTATTGCAGCACGAAAAAAAGGTTGATCGTTGTATACTTAATTTAAGTAAGTAATATATAATTTAAGTATAATTTTTTTTCTTTTTCTATTATATATATATTTGCACGCACGCACACGCACACACACACACACATACTCACATACACTCACATATATACTTAGATATAAAGATATAGTGGTTGGATTCCAATACTGCAGGGTTAATACAGTCACTATCCTAGATGGTTAATTTCTCAAATATTTAAATGAACAAAGTTAATAGAATAGAATAGAATAGAATTTTATTGGCCAAGTGTGATTGGACACACAAGGAATTTGTCTTGGTGCATATGCTCTCAGTGTACATAAAAGAAAAGATACGTTCATCAAGGTACAACATTTACAACACAATTGATGATCAATATATCAATATAAATCATAAGGATTGCCAGCAACAAGTTATAGTCATACAGTCATAAGTGGAAAGAGATTGGCGTTGGGAACTATGAAACGATTAATAGTAGTGCAGATTCAGTAAATAGTCTGACAGTGTTGAGGGAATTATTTGTTTAGTAGAGTGATGGCCTTCGGGAAAAAACTGTTCTTGTGTCTAGTTGTTCTGGTGTGCAGTGCTCTATAGCGTCGTTTTGAGGGTAGGAGTTAAAACATTAATATTGAGAATGACCTTAATAAAATTCTTTTTTTTTTGCTTTACTTAATTTCAGCTGTATAAGAATTTATATAAAAAAAAGATGTCAAGAACTATGATGTTACCACATCCATAAATTTTACAGTATTTATATAGTAGTTATAAATATTGTTTTGTTTTATTAAATATTTATAAATGATGGAATATTTAACACTTATTAATTATTATTGCATAGTATATAAGTATTAGTGTAGTATGTATGTATGTATACTCTCAACCTTACACGGGAAAAGACCCGAATATGCCAAGACATATATATATATATAATTTTATTTTGTATAGTATTACCAGTAAAGATCATTAATAAATAAAGTTGAGAATCTGATATATAAGCAGAAATTTTAAACTGATAAATATCCACTATATTCTGGAATCAATGCATTTTCTTTATAGTATGTTTAGACTTACAATAGATTGATGCACTGTGCATGCTTCAGTAGACATTGTTCTAAATAATGGGGAATTTATTCCTCATAGATATACTACATGCTTACTGCTGGCTAGCACTTAAACTATTACCTAAATTACCCTAGCAAAGATAGAGCCTTGGGGATGTTAGCATTTGCTGAACAATTATCAGACGGAAATGCTATAGAAATGGTCCAGCATGAAGGTGATAAATACCAAGTGCATGTCCCAAGGTACCTATAATAGCCATCTCCCGGGATGCTTGTAGGCTTCCTTGTACCAATTGACTTTTTCAAAAAAGAAGTTTTTGAAGATCTCACTAATAAAACAATCTCATTTTAATTTTTTTCTTGGGCTCCATAATCATTTTTAGTAAATAAAAATGACAGATGCCTGCAACCCTTAAGTATGAGAGAATGAAGGAAAACAAGACACGACAAAGAAACTAGATACTGTAGGATGCTTCCTTTCCCTTTGCCCAAGAGTGTTTTTCAGGATATACAGCATCATCTATTGAAGACATATGAAGAACTGTGCTGAATCAGATCAACAGCCTATGTAGTTCAGCATACTATTCCCACAGAAGCCAAATGGGTGTTGGTACAAAGCTTACAGATAGGTTAGGAGCCCAATGTTGCCACCTTCTAAAATATAATCCCCACTGATTGGATTTCAGTGAGAAGATAATGCTTCTGCACCTGGAACTCAACAACAAGTACACATTGCCAGCCATACCATCATTTCCTCAAATCCTCATTTAAAGCCATCTATCTTGGTGGCTATCATGTTAATAATAAGTTTAGCATAAACGTTCCCAGGAGGATGTTGTCCTTCTCCCTATTAACATTTTCTCTACATAAATAGCAGATTGCACTGCAGCTGTCTCTTTGATGCTAAGGGGGGGGGGAGTAGGAATTTCAATGATGTTATTGTTCCCCTCCCCCAATTATTTGGCATAACTTCCTTGTGCATTTGTGTATTCTTTCATTTTGCACCTCTTATTGGTAGAGCTGCTCGCAGCTGTCTTCTTTCTCTCCAGTGCACTCAGTTTCTTGCCCTCTCCCTTTAAAATCAAGCTTTCCTATCTTCATTGTCTGGCATCTCCATTACTAACCACTGCCAAGATTGGAGAGACAAGCTATCTGCATTTCCTTCAGTGCATACCCATTCTTTAATTCAGTCACTTTGCTTTGCATATGTTGTTTTCCTGGGAGTGCATTAATGAACAAAAATGCCATTTTAATTTTAAAAGGTACATGTAGCTTTCAAAAACATGCCAGATTGATAGTGCTGTAAAAAGGATCTTCATATTCTCTCTCTCTCCCCCTCCCTCCCTCCCTCCCCCTCTCATTTTCTATACAGTGGGAGAATCTGTGTCTTTGAATTCTTTAGCAATGAGTAAAACTTTCTGAAGATAATTCCCTGTCTAATCATTCTGATTGAGAAATTCAAAAGAACAGCACAAGACAGTTACTCTTCTTGCTAAATTTGTGGAATCTTTTTTCATCTTAGATAGCAGATAATTGATGCTGTCAGGTATATTTATCATGCTGTTCACCTATTGCATTGCTATAGCTATATAATGACCTTTCTGATCTTCTTCTCTTCCATTGAGTTCTTTAGTCCATGAACTAAAGAACTATTTGGGCACGAATGGTTATAAGATGCTACCTTAACCGACTGTTGATGACTTTAATGAATGATGCCTATTTGTAGATGTGAACTTGGAAGAATCAGATTAAGAGTTAGAATGCCTTACACTGGAGGATGGAGGGAAAAAACACAAAGATTTGGGTTTTGAACAGGGGTGAAATCCAGCAGGTTCTGTCAGGTTCTGGAGTACCGGTAGCAGAAATTTTTAGTAGTTCGGAGAACCGGAAAATACCACCTCTGGCTAGTCCCAGAGTGGGGACGGAATGGAGATTTTGCAGTATCCTTCCTCTGCCATGCCCACCAATCCACACCTATCAAGCCACGCCACGCCTCCCAAGCCATGCCACACCCACCAAGCCACACCCATAGAACGGGTAGTAAAAAAAAATTGAATTTTCCCACTGGTTTTGAATCTCTGATTTTGGATTGTAGTAACAATTTGATTTAGAGAGAGCCAGTTTGGTGCAGTGTTCAGGCATCAGACTAGCCACTGTGTTGTTGTTCTGTCTGAGGCACAAAGCCAGTTGAGTGACTTTGTACCAGTCACTTTCTCTCAGCTCCAGGAAAAAGGAAGGGGCAAACCTTTGCTGTGAAAATTGCAGGGACTTGATGTCCAGGCTGTTGCCAGGAGTCAAAACACTGACTCCAAGCCACTTTCCCAGCCCCAATATATAAATGATTTTAAAATGAAGGCTATAAATAAGTGTAACATTTGATTGGATGTAATTTTTTTTTTTTCTGTTCAAAAAGTTTTTATTAGTCAAAAAAGGTTTATACAAATACATATCAGGTATGGTAAATTTTCATTTTTCTTATCTAAAATAAGAATTTTACTCAAATTTTTTAACACATACAACAGCCATAAGGCAAGCAGGTGACACGAAGTAGCAAAGTTTGCAAATTTTAAATACGTAATAAAGAAGAGTCAAGAATAAACAGAATATCGTACAAAAGAGAATAAGGAAAACCAACACAATCCCAAATATCTTTATCACTTCCTAGTTTTGGATCTCAGAACTCTGGGTTCAGCCTGACCCAACTCCAGGGCCGCAACAGCGCCAGCCGCTTCAGCCCCATGATCTATAACCTCCCCTTCTTCAATTCCTGGGTCATCTGATTCCAGGAAGGCTTTGTGTTCCTCCACATAGGCCGTAGCCTCCGCAATTGTACTGATTTTTTTCGTAATGCCCTCCCGGAAAATCATCAATCCTCTGGCATCAGCCATCTGAAGCCCACTCCTTCTGGTACAATTTGCTTGACAAAAATAATATTTCTTTCTTTTCACGCACCTGTCTGGGAATCTGCCTCAGAATGGCTATCTCCTGCCCCTATAAATCAGTGCCCCACTCCTATGTTTTCTAAGAATTTCATCTCTCGTCTCTCTTCTCACAAATTTGACATGAACCTCTCTGGGAACTGCATGCGTATATTGTAATTAACTCTATAAACTCGATCCACATCCCAATTCATGAAATCAACACCTCTCCCAAGAAATTCTCCCAACAATTTAGTCACAACATCTCTCAAGTCTTCTTGGTCCACTTCTTCCAAATTTTGAAACCGAAGGAAATAAGACATTTTATCCATCTGTAGTCCAAGCACAGCATTGCCTGTCGTCTCCTCTCTTTTCTGCACTGCCCGCATCTCTCCTCCAGACCTTCCACTTTCTGCTTGTTTTCTGCTGAGACTTGTTGAGTATCCTTTAAATCCTTTTGGATAGTCACAATTTCTGCTCTTATTTCCGTTTGGCCTCTTTGCAAATCATCCAGTTTCTTGTCCATGTTGGATAACTTTTCCAGAATTCTCTCCATCTCTCCAGCAGTTGGTTTCTGACCTTTGCCATTTGAAAAAAAGAATCAAAATCCTCAGGCAAGCACAGTATCCTTGTAATTTCCTCCGGATCCACCAGGGGCACTCACAGGAGCAAGGAGCCCAGAGTACAGTTAGTCAACCAGGAACGAGAAGGGAAGTGATGTCATCAAAATTCACATAGTGAAGGCGGAAGCTGGACGCCACCAGTGTTCCCCAGAAGGAGGGGGGGCCTCAAACCTTCCCTCCTAAATTTCTCCATCACCGCTTCTCTCCAGAGCTCCACAAAACCGTAATCTTCTTATTTTAAGTTCTCCTCTCTCCAGAATAACTCGTGCTCCTTCCAACCGCAGGGGAGAAAACCCCCGCACCGGAGCAGTCCACCACGCCACCGATATTCCTTCCTTCTCCTCCTCAATTCTTCTCCGCTCCCTGTTCACCACCAGGCTGCTGCAGTTATAAATCCAATGCCCCGTGTCACCGGGCACAGCGCCCAGGCGACGACCAAAATAATGGCTGCCTGTGGCCTCCGAACCCCGCCGAGCCTAGGACGCGCCAGCATCGGTCCCCACAGTCCTGTATGTCGGCTGGGAGACCCCTGGCGAGCCGTCCGTGCGGCAGGTGTCCTTTTCGGAACACCTGGCCCCTGGGGGCCTCGGCGGCGGCCGGATTCGGGCGCTGGAGGCAGGAGAAACCTTCCAGACGTCCGTTGCCGCTGGATACCGGAAGTCGTCTCCGATTGGATGTAATTTTGTGTTTTGAAGAGATTGCATGTAATTGTAGCAATTCTGGGTTATTTTATTTCTGATGGGAAAGTTTAGTTATTGCTTTATGTTTTTGTGTATCCCACTCCACCTTCTCAATGTTTATATAAACTTCTATTTTTATTTTTCTGCAGAACACATTGCAACAGCTTTGACAGCAATATACAGGATGCATACCATTTTTTAAATAGAAGAACACCTACTGGACCATTTATTTATACATACAAGAAGAACTGCCTTATCAAAAATCCTTCTCTCGTTACATTTGGTTACTGAACAATATAGAGACATGGATTTTAATCAAGTTGAATAACCTCAGCAACTATATATGCCCTAAACAGGACAAATGATTCTTTAATTTACTCATTGCTTTGATTCTATATATTCACTGCTCCAAAAATAAATTTTGTTTCTAAATCATTCACTGGAACCTCTGGAACTACTCAGCTTATTTATTTGTTATATAAATAGTTTATTGTATTTACCGCATGTATATCTCACCACAGTGGTCAACTCTTAGCAGCTGAAAAAGTTGAAGAACATGGCTAATTCTAAGAAAGGAAGTTTTTCCCCCCCACAAATACAAATGTGTGTGTTTTAAAAAGAATCATAAATAACAACTAAATAAAATTGTGAAAGGTGAACTAAACATCAGACAAAAGATTAGACTAAAGGTAGAAGAAGCTTAGAAAATTACATTTTAAAGGACTTGCACAATAGACAATACAATATTCCACATTGAAGTAGGAGAAAATTATGATATACTACAGATTTCCAGTCTACTCTTCAACACTGACACTGGCATTATTTTAACAGAATTTTGTAAATACATATTCAATAATTTTTTTTAAAACACACATTTTTGCTTCTCTATTTCAAGAGCTGCATAAAGTTAATTGAACTCTGGACCCAAAGTTAATTTTGAAGAGATTTGTTGGCTCATGAAATCAAGCAAAATTCATAATTCAAAACTGACCCTGATGAATGGACATATGTTCTGAAGCAATGAAGAAAAATGTTTTTCTTGTTTCTTGTAAGTTTATTTTAAGTGGTTTGGGGACACACTTGATGGCTTTTAGTCAAATGGAACCCATGGAAAATAGCTGAGCATTATGCATCTATCTAGTGAATTCTTTGCTTTTTCTGAATTTTGGGTTTAGGTTTTTCTTTTTAAAGTATAAGCAGCCTATTTTAGGTTTAAGCTACACCTGGAGTGGCTTTTTCAGCTTAGAATTGTTGTTTTTATTGCCATGATTTGGGGACCATTTGTGATTCAGAGACTCAGGAGTGGATGTGGGGTAAAATTTTAGACTTATTTTTTCCCCATTTAGGAGATTTTAAAAGATTAAAATGATACATTAAGGCACTTTGGGGACAGATTTCTTTTTTTGAAAAGCATATTTTAGATACTCTAAGCTTCTGCTTTAAATGAGTGTTCCAAACCTGGTGCAGAAGAAAAGAAGGTTGATGAGTTTTGTGATTAAGCTCAATTTGAAATCAACAAGATGTGTTGCTTCTGATAGCAGACTAGAAAGCCAAAATGGTAATATTAAGGAAGAAAATGTAGTTGGATTGTATGGTTTAGGCAAGTGAAATGAATCAGGAGACTGGCTTGTCAATTTCTGCCACACCAGTGGTTTCTTCATAGCTAACGATGCATTCAGGTTACCAAAATAATACCTTTATAGATGGATATCAACATACAGCATACGTACAAATTGGTGGTGGGTTGCCCCCGGTTCAGACCAGTTCTTGCATAGTTCTTTACTTCCCTGGTAGTAAAACCAGGTGAGGCTCCGCCCATCAACCCTGACATCATCAGGAAGCAAGCGTGCACAATCCTGCTGTGAACTGGTAGTAAAGGTAAATAGAATCCACCCCTGATAGAAATCAAATTTATTATACTATTGTTAAAACAGATGGAGAAGCTCAGTTATGGTATCAAAGACATGTCCAGGGGCTGAAACAGATCACAAATTGCTCATGTACAAGTTCCAAATTAAGCTAAAGAAGACAAAAGACCCCCTGATTTCTCCAATATGTTCTTGAACATACATACACCCACCATTTTCAAAGAACAATTCATGAATTACTTTGAATTCTGAACCGAATGGATAAGAGAACAAGAGAAATCATGGAATGAACTTAAGATGAAAGTGTAAAGATAGGGCCAAAAACAAAGAAAGCAAACAATGTCAGAACAATTGTGGAAAACTGTCAAGAAGGAAAGCTAAGAAAGACAAACATCTAAGAAAGAAACTTAACAAAGAGTTTCAGAGAGCTGTTAAAAGATATAAGAAGTAGTATTATAGCAACATCTGTAATGGGACTGGAGATAGAAACAGGCCTGCAAAAAAAAAGAAAAAAGAAAAGAAAAGAAAAAAGATAAGTTTTCAAAAAAATACATCTCTGAAGTTCCTGCCTTAAACTGGTATGTTAAAGTAACTAATAGTAACCAGTTCAAAGGAGATCAAACGAAGAAGGAAGGAATATATTGAAATATTCTACAACAGTGATGCCAACATCTACACAACTTAGAAGATATTATCTACTTACAAAAACTTTTAGTACTAGAAGAATTTGATTAGCACCTTGGCCATTACCCAGTTGGAAAACTAAAAAAACAGATGGGATACCCACAGAAATATGGCAAACCACAGAAGAAGAAACAGTGAAGATTTTCATGTCTACTGTTCTCACCTAAGGTGATTCTGGCCATGTACAATAATTCTTATATTGGTCAAGGAGCCACAGTACAGACAGTATATGACAAAGCAAATTGGCTTTGGCTGGCAAAGGAGTGAGATTATCTATCTATCTATCTATCTATCTATCTATCTATCTATCTATCTATCTATCTATCTATCTATCTATCTAGTCAACCATGTATTTTATGACAGATACAAGTGTAAACATAATTATAAATACATGTGAAGGATATAAATAAAAGAAAACATTAGGACAGGGACGGTAGGCATGCTGGTGCGCTTATGCACGCCCCTTGCAGACCTCTTAGGAATGGGGTGAGGTCTATAGTAGACAGTCTAAGGTTAAAGTTTTGCAGATTTGGGGAAGAAACCACAGAGTCAGGTAGTGCATTCCAGGCATTGACCACTCTGTTGCTGAAGTCATATTTTCTGCAGTCTAGTTTGGATCGGTTTACCATGAGTTTGTATCATTGTGTGCTCTTATATTGTTTTGTTTGAAGCTGAAGTATTCATTGGCTGGTAGGACATTGTAGCAGATGATTTTATGTACTATGCTTAGGTCAGACCGAAGACGGTGAAGTTCTAAGTTGTCTAAGCCCAAAATTTTGAGTCTGGTGGCATAAGGTATTTTGTTGCGAGCAGAGGAGTGGAGGACTCTTCTTATTAAATATCTCTGGATTTGTTTTATTTATTCAAAGTTTATGCTGAATACATATTAAGGGAAGCTGGATTGGAAGAAGCTGAGTGTGATTTTAAAATGGGAGGAAGAAGCATCAATAATTCATGCTATGCCAAAAAAAAACCCTGATAGTCAAAAATGCAAAGGATCTCTAAGTTTTAGTAATAAAAACCAAGGCACAGTGAAAAAAAAATGGGACTAAAATTAAATATAAAGACCAAACTGTTGTAACAATGAGCCTTAGAACTGACAATGAAGATACCAAAATGGATGGTATCTGCCTGTTAGGATCCACCACCAATAATAAAGGAACAAGCAGTCAAGCTGTACACTTCAGACTAAAGTAAATGTAATGGTTCCCCTCACACATACGTACTAGTTGTTCCCAACTCAAGGGGGCGGTGCTCATCTCCGTTTCAAAGCCAAAGAGCCAGTGCTGTCCGAAAACATCTCCGTGGTCATGTGGCCGGCATGACTCAACACCAAAGGCACACGGAATGCTGTTACCTTCCCACCAAAGGTGGTCCCTATTTTTTCTACTTGCATTTTTACGCGCTTTCGAAACTGCTAGGTTGGCAGAAGCTGGGACAAGTAACGGGAGCTCACCCCGTTACACAGCAGCACTAGGGATTCGAACCGCTGAACTGCCGACCTTTCAATTGACAAACTCAGCGTCTTACCCACTAAGCCACCGTGTCCCTACACTTCAGACTAGCATTTGATAAAATAGCCCTGAAGGGTTTGAAAGATATTCAGATGCTGCAACACACAATTTTTGGGCTCAGGTTGTCCCACCTGATTATAAAGCCCCAGGTATGTACAAGTGAGAAACATACACCATAAGAGGCCTCTTTATTGGCAAGGCAACAAATGTTATAATATAATTTTTTTCTTCCATCTCCTGTTTTCGAAGCTATGTGGTTCAAACATATAACTTAATGTTCTGCAAATCAAGGTAAAATAGTGCTCCAATAGACACAAGTGAAATATCACACATCTGGTTATTATTATTCCTTCGCAGCTAGGTTTCAACAAGGAATGTTGAATTCTAATCTACTGCTATCTGTACAACCTCCAAAATGCAATTAATTGGTAAAATTTCATCTAAAATTCATGGGAGGGGAAAAATGTACAGTTCATTAGAGAAGAGCATTTTAAAGGACTTCATAAGCTCCTTGGCTCATCATTATTTCATTTAACTAGCTCGTTTTCACTGCTTTGCTCCAAGCTGCATGCATCTAGCTCTTTCCATTATACATTAGTTTTTTCCAGTAATTTTCTTCTAGCTAAATAAACGTTGGGTTTTCTTTTTATTGTAATAGTAGAAGATTTCAGATACTGCTTTTGAGTACACAATAACAGAAACAATGTTGAGTTAACTGAGGTATAATCCTGCAGTAAAAATCCACTGTTCCTTCAGGAAGGGAAAATTATACATTTTTTCTCTGCTAGGCATCAGTTTGTATCTCTTGTATGGCCTGAAATAAATCAAATTGGTCTGAGCATTGAATGAAACAGTTGAAGTATCCCAACTGTTTTCCTGTAATCATCTTCCTTTTCTTTTAACAGAGCAACTGGGCAATTAACACTTATGCCAAGGGTTATCAACCTGTGGTTCACAGATGCCTGGGGGATACAATATCATTACAGGGGGTCCACAAAGACTTGATGAAATGTTATGATTTAAATCTTAAGTTAAGTCTTGGGGGTCCGTGGTCATGATCTGTGGCCACAAAAGATATTTAAAGGGGATCCGTGGTGAAGAAAAGGTTGAGAACCACTGACTTATGCAATTCTTCTGCATGTAACTAATTCAGACTAGAAAGAAGATGAATCTTTTACCCTCTGGCAGATCTGTGTTTTCAAACCAGAAAGGTTGCATTTTTCTGTCCAGTTCCTTGGTCCTTTCAGACTGAGCATAGTGCTTTAAGAAGTGCAGATAACCATGAAAACCCACAGTCAGCTTTGGAAGCCATATTAGGCCGGAAGCTTCCGTGCTGCCACCTTCTCATGTGTGGGAAAGTAGGTGGGGGGGATTTAGTAGAGGGGTTGTCTTTAGACATAATAGCATTCTTTCTGTCAGTCAAGGACAGGCTGATCCTGCATCTGGAGAAGGAGTGGTCGGAATTCTGTCTCGAGATGGGGTGGCTGGCGATTGGAGCATGTGATTGACTGAGGAGTGAGGATATGGTTGGTGGGGTTGATTTACTGAGGGAAAACCCAGACCTCTCAGATTCAGTTTTTCCCAGATGTGTCAGTTTACCTATCCTAGTAAATAGAACTTTGAAAGATGCTTGCTTCAGAGTTTTTACTTGGAGTTGGGTTTTTTTTTCTGGAACACTGACACCCACATTTATTGTCAACTCTGAAATGAACCTGGTTGAAGCCATCTTGTGCTGCCTCAAAGTTGCCACAAAGCCTGAGAAAGAAGGGGATGGGAGAAGTAAATAGCCCAGCTAACAGTCAAAATAAAAAGTTTTCCTGTGGGAACCAAGATCATTGTAACAGGTGGCTGGTGAAGGAGGAGAGGAGCCTGCCAGTTGTATTCATTGGACCATGTGGCTGATGAAACTGGGGAGGGGGAAAGTTTCATTCTTTTATATTAGATGAAAACTGCGGGAACTTTCAGAGTTGGTTTTGACCAGCTGTGCCGATATGATGTATCAAAAAATCATGTTCTTAGAGCAGGGATCTCCAACCTTGGCAACTTTAAGACTTGTGGACTTCAATTCCCAGAATTCCTCAGCCAGCTTTGCTGCAAAGCTGGCTGAGGAATTCTGGGAGTTGAAGTCCACAAGTCTTAAAGTTGCCAAGGTTGGAGACCCCTGTCTTAGAGAAACCTATTTGCCTCAGAGTTCTACTTTCAATGGGTGCATTACTCAGAATGCTGACAATTATAACGTTTGGTGAAGTGGCTAAGGCACCAGGCTAAGAATTGAAATACCAACAATTCCAGTTTACCTTAAGCACAAAACCTTGGACAAGTACTTCTGCCTTAGCCCTAGAAAACAAAGACATTTGAACCTAACTTAAAACATACGATCTGTTAAAACATACGATTCAATGACTTCTATGTTTAGTTGGAGATATAAATCTAATAGTATTGCCTATTTACTGATTTATTGATCAGTCAGGGCAGACAGAGAGTTACCGATTTACTATGGGTTTATCATTTTGCTTGCTTCCGGTCTATGACACTTTAAATCTGAGATAATTTCTTTTGCCTTTCTCAACAGGGACACATGCACAGGCATGTGCTCCAAATCTTCTCCTGATGGAATGAGTTCCTTTAATCTATTTTCTGTAAGTAAACCCTTTTTGTATGGTAGTTATACAGCTTGTTTAAGTAATCATTGCTCAGGTCAAATTCCCACTCTTAGGAATGCACATAGAGAATTCTCCAACTACTAATTAGCTTAAGGCAGAAAAAGTAGATTTGTAGCTCTTATATGAAAGCTATGCAATGACCCTGCTTCAAAGGATACTGGGAAATAGTAATTTATTGATTCAATTTCTATAGATACTCATCTCAGTCAATGAGTTTGTTGGTTGGTCATTGAACTATTTAGCCATCTCAATCAATGGCTAAGTAGTTCAATGACCAACCAACCATTAATCAACCTTCCTTTGGTGTACAAGTTCAATTTAAACCCAAGTTTGGTTATTAGAATTTTTATATTGCTTTTAGAGGCATTATTGTTATTATTATTATTAACAACAACAACAACAAAAAAGAGTGAGAGTTTAAGTCTCAAAGATTTGAGCCTGCAGTATTGCACTCTAACTACTGAGCCACCATGGCTCAAGATCCCTGTTTTCTGGTTCTTACTTATACTTTAATTACAGATACTAAGTAAATATATATTATTAGCTGCTTAGAGCCAGTTTGGGATAATAGTTAAAGGCACTTGGCTAGAATCTGGCACCCAGTTTGAGGAAGGAGACCAATTGGCATCAATCACTTTTTCCCAGCCCTAGGAAGAAAGTAATGACAAATGCTTCCCATAAAGTATTGTTAAGGAAACTGTGAATTTTTCCATGCAGTTGCTAAAAGTCAAGACCTACTCAAAAGTGTAAGCACATTCAACACTCTATTTGCTACTATTTTGGTCCCAAGCATTTCTCCAAAATTTCTTCCTCCTTTGAGTATCTTTGTTTCAGTTTGCATGGTCACAGTGAGTATACTGTGAATATACACCTGGATGTTTAAATGCAGCGTTCTTGTGACCTTTTCTGAAAATGTAGTTCCAAAGGAAATTAGTTTCACAGTTAGGGAGCAGAACGCGATAGAAACTTTCATGCAACTTTGGTAAACAGTCCAGGGATTTGGGGAGTTCTTTTTCCAACAGATTTGACAAGGATCAGTTTAGGGAAGGCTGTTCTGTCCTGAGACGCAGTGAAGGATTAATAGAACTCTGTTTTCTTATTGTGAAATGAACTGCAGAAATCATTCTACTTCTCCAATATATTCTGATCTTTGGGGGCATAGAATGCCCATTCCACTCTCAATCAAAATTAGTCAGAGAATTTACATGTGATTCTGCCTCATTTACATGCCTTATTATTTTTACACAGATTGCCTAGGGGAGATGCTAAAAAGAATATAATTCCTGCTGTTTTGATAGTCGCTATCAGGAAAATAATAAGCAGTTAATATATTAAGATACATTAAGATGAGGCAAAGGGAGCATCAACTAGACAGACGACAAATCTTGCATATTTTTTGATATCCAGTTTGAAATTTCTCCTTATTTCTAGCTTGATTTATCCTTATTTCTAGGTTGTCCATAATCAAGTACCCTTTAAGAGAGAATGTAGGAAGCACAGAACCTGGAGATGTCTGCCTTAAGATGACTTGTTGTAGTGCAGTGGTTAGAATGCCGTGCTGCAGGCTACTTCTGCTGACTGCCAGTTGGCTGCAGTTTGGCAGTTCGAGTCTCTCCAGCTCAAGGTTGACTCAGCCTTCCATCCTTCTGAGGTCGGTAAAATGAGGACCCAGATTGTTGGGGCCAATATGCTGACACAGTATATGCTGTATACTGTTTAGAGAGGGCAGTAAAGCACTGTGAAGCAGTATATAAGTCTAAGTGCTATTGCTATTGCTACTTCCACATCTGGAGTAGCTACTACTATTACTTGTTGTTGTTGCGAAGTCATGTCCTACCCATCGCGACCCATGGACAATGTTCCTCCAGGCCTTCCTGTCCTCTACCATCCTCTGGAGTCCATTTAAGTTCATGCCTACTGCTTCAGTGACTCCATCCAGCTACCTTGTTTTCTGTCATCCCCTTCTTCTTTTGCCCTCAATCTTTCCCAGCATTAGGCTCTTCTCCAGGGAGTCCTTCTTTCTCATTAGGTGGCCAAAGTATTTTAGTTTCATCTTCAGGATCTGGCCTTCTAAAGAGCAGTCAGGGTTGATCTCCTCTAGGACTGAATTGTTTGTTCACCTTGCAGTCCAAGGGACTCGCAGGAGTCTTCTCCAGCACCAGAGTTCAAAGGCCTCGATTCTTTGAGATCAAATGATTATCAACAATTCATCAGACCCTCTGATATCAGGAATCTCAGCCCTAGGACAAGCATTTAACCTGGTCCAATCTACTGTGTGCTACATAACAAAAATGCTAATCAAATCCTATGATGCATTCTACCTCTTTTTGTGCCATGATAACCAGCATAATTACAAATCCAGCTGCAGAAAAAATGGAGAAAATCTTGTCACTGCACATAGAACATCAACCAAGAAAGAAATCATGTCTGGATAATGCAATGCTAATGGATAAGGGTTCTAAAACATATGATCCACTTTGATCAGTGTATTTATAAAATCTGACACCATATTCCGCAAACTCTTTTTCCACTGGTTTCATCTCTTGTTTTATGCAAATGTGTTTATGCAAGATGGGGGTGGGTGAAGAATGTAACCCTAGCATAAAGTGATGGAATCCTGAATTAAAAAGAAAAGGCTTACATTGAAATGAAAAGGAAGGCATGGAATAATTTATTTGATAACAGGATTAAATTTGCATATTTAGTTGAATAAATTGACCATCTGTACCAGGGGTATCAAACTCAAAGGCCGCAGGGTGGATCTGCCCCATGGGGTGCTTAACTCTGGCCTGTGAAAATAGCAAAGGACTGGCCTATGGTGCTTCTGGCAGCCAAAATAGGGTGGGGCCACACGAGGCCCCTTTGCACCCCATTTTCAACCTGGACAGCCTCCTGCAGCACCCTATGGCCAAAATAAGGCACGGGGGAGGTACGTGCATCCCCCTGTGCCCCATTTTGGCTATCAGGGTGATGCAAGAGGTTGTCCAGGCTGAAAAGGAGGCATGGGGGGCTGCACACAGCTCCCCATGCCCCATTTTGGCCAGCAGGGTGCTGCAGGAGGCTGCCCAAGCCAAAAATGGGGCACGGGGAGGTCGCACACAGCGCCCCCATGTCCTGTTTTGGCCGGCAGGTTGCTGCAAGAGGCTGTCCCTCCCATCTAATAAGTTTTTTAATTAATGTTTTATCTTGTATTTATATTTGTGTATTTGTGTTTTAATAGGCTGTAAACCGCCCTGAGTCCCTTGGGAGATAGGGCAGTATAAAAATGTGATTAAATAAATAAATAAATAAATAAATCTCCCACCCTCCCCCGGCCGGCTCATGGAGGAGAACTACAATGCTGATCCAGCCCACGGAGAAATCTAGTTTGATACCCCTGCCCTAGGGTATATGCTTTTTTTGGGGGGGAGGAGGAGTGGAACCTGAATGACAAAAGGTTGACAAAAGACTTAAAGTTCATAGACATATGTGGGGGGGATAGGAGAATAAAAAAGGGGAATGATGACATGTTTTATGAGACACAAGTCTTGCCATTTTAATGTGATGACATCACAACCAAACGTACTACTTCACCTTCAACCACAACAACACACGAGCACACAATAGATTTAAGCTTAATGTGAACCGTTCCAATCTTGATTGCAGAAAATATGACTTCAGTAACAGAGTTGTTAATGCCTGGAATGCACTACCTGACTCTGAGGTCTCATCCCAAAATCCCCAAAACTTTAACCAAAAACTGTCTACTATTGACCTCACTCCATTCCTAAGTGGTCTGTAAGGGCACCAGCATGCCTACCGTTCCTGTCCTAATGTTTCCTTTGGTTGTATTCAATTTGTGTGTTTATTTCATGCTTATACTTATATATACTGTTTAGTATGTGTTTGACAGAATAAATAAATAAAAAATAAATGTAAGGGGCAGAGTTTATGTCACCCACATCACACTCATTTCATCATCCTGAAAAAACTCTCATATTCTCTGGATGCCTCTGTTTCCTGTATACATGTTCAGGAAATAAGAATTAAGTAAATTTATATTAAATCCTAAGAGCAGTTTATAATGTTAAAATGTTTCTTTGGATTTAACGACATTGCTAATTTATTTGTAGCAATTATGGTTCTATTATGTTTGGCCACTGAGCCCACATCAATTTGTATGTCAATCCTTTTAGTGAAGGTTTGGCAATATTTGCAGGTGCTGCAAAACATCAAATTTAATTGCTTAAATGCACAGTCAAGGAATAGCCAAAACACTGATAGCTTGATATTTCCAACCCCCCCCCCCAAATCTTATAAAATTTCACAACCAGCACTGAAGGTAATCAACAACTGGCAGATGACCTGAATGAGTTTTACTGCAGGTTTGAAAGGAAACTACAGCCACCTATCTCCACAACCCCCATCTCAGACACACCAACAGCAGCCAAGCCTCCTACAACTGACCCCATTTCATTGGGTTCACAACCCCTAGTGATCACAGAAAAGGAAGTGCAGGACCTATTTCACAGACAAAAGCCAGGAAAAGCTCCAGGCCCAGACAAGATAACTCCTTCTTGCTTAAAAGTCTGTGCTGACCAATTGGCCCCCATCTTCACCCATATTTTCAATAAATCACTAGAGATGTGTTATGTTCCTTCTTGCTTCAAATGCTCTACCATCATCCCAGTGCCGAAGAAGCCCACCATCAAGGAACTGAATGACTACAGACCAGTTGCTTTAACATCTGTAGTCATGAAAACCTTTGAAAGGCTAGTGCTTTCCTACCTGAAAACCATCACGGATCCGCTGTTAGACCCCTTGCAATTTGCATACCGAGCAAATAGATCAACAGATGATGCTGTTAATATGGCTCTGCACTACATCCTACAACATTTTGAGTCTCCAAAGACCTATACAAGGGTCCTTTTTGTAGACTTTAGTTCAGCATTCAATACTATCATTCCAGACATTCTTCTAACTAAGCTAAACCAGCTACAGGTACCGGAGCAGACTTGTAAGTGGATCACAAGCTTCCTAACAAATAGGAAGCAGCAGGTGAAGCTAAGCAAGATCACATCAAATACCTGTACAATTAGCACAGGGGCCCCCCAAGGCTGTGTGCTCTCCCCACTTCTCTCTGTATACCAATGACTGCATCTCCAATGATCCATCTGTTAAGCTACTGAAGTTCGCAGATGACACAACAGTGATTGGTCTCATTCGAGACAATGATGAATCCGCATATAGACGAGAGGTCGAACGACTAGACTTGTGGTGCAACCAAAACAATCTGGAACTGAACACACTCAAAACCGTAGAAATGGTGGTAGACTTTAGGAGAAACCCTTCCATACTTCCATCTCTCACAATACTTGACAACACAGTATCAACAGTAGAAACCTTCAAATTTCTGGGTTCTATCATATCGCAAGATCTCAAATGGACAGCTAACATCAAAAACATCATTAAAAAAGGACAACAAAGATTGTTCTTTCTGCACCAACTCAGAAAGCTCAAACTGCCCAAGGAGCTGCTGATCCAATTCTACAGAGGAATTATTGAGTGTGTCATTTGCACCTCTATAACTGTCTGGTTCGGTTCTGCAACTCAACAAGAAAAACACAGACTTCAGAGGATAATTAGAACTGCAGAAAAAAATAATTGCTACCAACTTGCCTTCCATTGAGGACCTGTATACTGCACGAATCAAGAGGGCCGTGAAAATATTTGCAGATCCCTCGCATCCTGGACATAAACTGTTTCAACTCCTACCCTCAAAACGACGCTATAGAGCACTGCACATCAGAACAATTAGACACAAGAACAGTTTTTTCCCGAAGGCCATCACTCTGCTAAACAAATAATTCCCTCAACACTGTCAGACTATTTACTGAATCTGCACTACTATTAATCGTTTCATAGTTCCCATCACCAATCTCTTTCCACTTATGACTGTATGACTATAACTTGTTGCTGGCAATCCTTATGATTTATATTGATATATTGATCATCAATTGTGTTGTAAATGTTGTACCTTGATGAACGTATCTTTTCTTTTATGTACACTGAGAGCATATGCATCAAGACAAATTCCTTGTGTGTCCAATCACACTTGGCCAATAAAAAATTCTATTCTATTCTATTCTGAAGCATCATAAGATTTGTATCAGGTATCAGCCATTGGTTAAATTGATGAAATCCTATAGGATGCTGCACATTATAGGGGTTTACAGGTTGTGCTGCTGACTCTGCAGTTGATAAATTTTATAACTGTGTTTGTGTGTCACTGGATTTATATGCAGAAATATATTATTTTGTTTGGAAAGTTAGGAAAAAAAAGTTGCTAATCTGATCCCTTCAGGATATACAGAAGAAATTGCTATGAAACATATGAGGCTCATACAATAAGAGAAAATAGGAACAGAAATGCGCAACTTCCATAAATTATCTACGAGATATAATGCTAGACAATGAATGTACTATACACAAAAGACTGTAAAGTATTTTCCCACAAGAATATTTGACACTCTTTGAGGCATTGCCCAATATTTATAAAAATGGTTTACTGTTCGTCTAAATTTGCATATTTTTTTCTCCAAATCTTTACACAGAGTTTGTTCTATTGTTATTTATTTATGTTTCATTCTGCTGCTTCTCATGATTTTGACCAGAGAAAGTTTTGTAATATAACAACTATTAGACTTCTTTTCCTCTGGAAAATGAGAAAAGATAGCCTTTTGCAGAAACTGAAGCCTAGTGTTCCAAGTACAGGAGAAATAAGAAAACAAACGGGGAATTATTGTGGGGGGGGGAGAATAATTTAATCCTTATCACTTAGGTGAGTCACAGAACATTTCAACCCTAAAATGTTCCCTTTGCTTTTAAAATGTGAAGGTTTGTGATTATGAATATGTTTTTTCCTAATCTCCGTATAAAAGGAACATCTAAGGAGCATGTGTCCCACAGTCTCTACCTCTCCTGAGCTGCAGGGACAGAGTCTTTCCGTGATACTTGCCATACAGAACGGCCAATAGAAGCGCATGGCACCGTGCAAGTGCAGATGCTTTTCGGTGGTTTGCTGATTCCAACTGACTAAGATAGCTGGCAGGAGCAACAATACATTATGTACACTGAGAGCATATGCACCAAGACAAATTCCTTGTGTGTCCAATCACACTTGGCCAATAAAATTCTATTCTATTCTATTCTATTCTATTCTATTCTATTCTATTCTATTCTATTCTATTCTATTCTATTCTATTCTATTCTATTTTATCTAGTGGGATCTGAAGCCAGAAACAGCAGAGCTTTCCCTAAGTCCGCCTACCTCTCAATGTCCTCCACCCTTTGCCGCAAGGTTTGTCTTGCTGGGATCATAGTCCATCTCGAATATTAAAGCTGGGGAGAAACCTAATTTGGCAAGGTTGGACTCGACAGCCTTGATCCATGATGAAGAGAATTTATCTTGGAGGATTAACAGAGCAAGACCTTGTGGAAAGAAGTTAAGCTTTAGCCAAAGATTTAAAGACACTGTACAGATTTTTGCTTTGACTTTTATCAATCCTGTCTCCAGGCGCAGAAGTGCATTTGAGACACAACGTAGCATCTGAAGAATTGATCGAATGAATTTGGATTGAACTATTTCTAATGATGTAAAACATGAAGCTGACAGTCCGAGCAAGGTCTCATAAAGGAGCTGAGCTAGCGACTTGGTCACAAAATGCTTAATAGCAGCCTGGACATAGTATCCTCCCTTTGTGTGGAAAAAATTAAGAATGGTGCTCACTGATCTTTGGCCCAAGGCCACTGCATGTTCTCCATGTGTTTTTCTTGAACCATTGACCTGAATGACCACCCGCAGGTATTTGAAGATGGTTACCTGCTCTATTTTGTGGCCATTTATGCTCCAGTAGCCACTTGGCATTGCTTTCCATTGCCACTTAGTCTACAGGAAAAACTGCACTGTACGTTTCCTCTGAAGTTTTTGGAGATAGGAAAACAATCAGAAGGACTACTTTTTAAGTGGCTAAGGAAGTTTCATTTAATGAAAGGAAGGACTAGGGGTGACATGATAGCAATGTTCCAAAATCCAAGGGGTTGCCATAAAGGTTACCATAATAGGTCAACCTATTTTCCAAAGCACCTGAAGGCAAGACAAGAAGCAATGAATGGAAACTAATCAAGGAGAAGAGGAACCTACAACTAAGGAAAAGTTTCCTAATAGAATGATTAATCAGTAGAGCAATTTGCCTTTCGTTGTGGGTGCTCCAACCCTGGAGGTATTTAAAAAGGGATTGGACAATCGTTTTTCTGAAATGGTATAAAGTTTCCTGCTTGTGGGTTGGACTAGAAGACCTCCAGGGTCTCTTCCAACTCTGTTATTTCATTCAATTTACTTCTGAATAGTCATGCAAGCGATTACCTGATTCGTGTGAGAAGGAAAGTTACACTTCTGTATCTGCAACGTGTTTCTATTGCTAAAGCCCATCCTCCATGGATTTTAAAGGAGCTTATTTTTATTTGGAAGCTAGCCCTGGTAGGAGTATTAGGAAGAGAGGGTTAAGTCATTTTTAACACAGAATAAACATGACACAAACAGAAAATTAAGTTTAGCATTAGCATTTTTTTTTTTTGGCCAAATGTTATTTTGAGTTTGGGCTATTCTGGGAATAGTTTTCAAACCAGTTAACTTCTTTTACTTAAAATCAGTCAAATTACAATAAATACAATAAAATAGAATACATACAATAAATTACAAAAAAATTACAATATATAAAGTAGGTCAATGTATCTGTTATTTTTGTACTGCTTTTTTTTTTTGGCTTCCTTGAGCAGGGAAGTTGCTACTTCACATAATATTTCATGCACATGATTTTGTGCATGACATTTTTTAGGGTTGTTCATAAGCAAAGGATAATGTTATATGTTGAATATATACAAGTATAATTTCCTTGTTACACACCACACTGAAATTCTTGCTATAAATAAACAGAAATTGGAATTCATGGGACGTTATTAACAGAACCTCAAAAGGCATTCGAGAAGGTGCTTAGAAAGTAATAGTAATGAATATGGATTAAATTGCTTATATTATTTTTATTTGGAAGCTAGCCCTGGTAGGAGTATTAGGAAGAGAGGGTTAAGTCATTTTTAACACAGAATAAACATGACACAAACAGAAAATTAAGTTTAGCATTAGCATTTTTTTTTTTTTTGGCCAAATGTTATTTTGAGTTTGGGCTATTCTGGGAATAGTTTTCAAACCAGTTAACTTCTTTTACTTAAAATCAGTCAAATTACAATAAATACAATAAAATAGAATACATACAATAAATTACAAAAAAATTACAATATATAAAGTAGGTCAATGTATCTGTTATTTTTGTACTGCTTTTTTTTTTGGCTTCCTTGAGCAGGGAAGTTGCTACTTCACATAATATTTCATGCACATGATTTTGTGCATGACATTTTTTAGGGTTGTTCATAAGCAAAGGATAATGTTATATGTTGAATATATACAAGTATAATTTCCTTGTTACACACCACACTGAAATTCTTGCTATAAATAAACAGAAATTGGAATTCATGGGACGTTATTAACAGAACCTCAAAAGGCATTCGAGAAGGTGCTTAGAAAGTAATAGTAATGAATATGGATTAAATTGCTTATATTATTTTTATTGTTTGATTATACTGCATTTGGGTTTAAACGCATACTATATAAGCATTCTTCAAATTTATAGTATATTACTAAGCTTTCACAGGAATACTAGTAATACTACCATTACAGCTCTGAAAATGAATGAATGCTATACTCTGTTAAAGCAAGGATGATTTATGTCTGAATATTGGGGTTCTGGAACCGGTGGATGCCAATTTTTCAATGTAAAGCCCTACTTTAAAAAGGAGCTCTGCCTCATCCTTGGTCTCTACTAGAGATTAGAAATTATCAACAACCTCTCCTCCATAGTATAAAAACCAACTAATCTGTATGAGATTAGCTAGTTGCCTTTTCAGGGAATATATATAATTTTTCTGGTTCCTACTTTTGACCATTATAGACAGGAAAGGAGGAGAGGCTGTTGATAATTTCTTTCTTAAAAAAAGATGATGGAAAAACAGATCCCAATACAGTCAGTCACAGTCTCAAAAACAACCAGAAAGTACCAAACTAGGGAAAATCGGCAGAACTTCATGCAAGTGGTAGAGGACCACAAAATAAAACATTAATTTAAATCTCTCCCACAGATATCAAAAACACCAGCAATGTAACTTTACGTGGGTATTGTCATTACAAACCTCTTTTCAGGTCAACATCATATTTATCAAAATCATGCAATATTATTCATCTTTATAGCCCTCCTATATATTTGGACCTCCTACTCCCAAATGTAATTTTAATCCCCTGCCTCAACATTTTATTAGTGTTTAAAGATTTTTTAACACAATTATAATAATTGTGCCATTAATTTTATTAATTATTCCCAGTTCATGCTTATTTGTTTGCCTCTTGCTATAAACCTGGTATGAATTCTCAAAGACAAAAAAAGAAAACTTCCTCCAAGGTGAAAATTGAGAATATAGGAATAAAATTGCTTCACCCATCTCATATCCAAAAGATATATTACATTTTCCATTTAATAGAAAGGGGTAGAATGAGACTGAGTCTCAAGATTGAGCCACACTTGGAAAGACAATTATTGCAAGCACAATACATTGGCTTAACATATGTTGGTTACTTAACATGATTTGGAATTTTGTTCCAGCATCATCAAGACAGAGTCCCATACTGTATATAACATGTGTTTGGATCTATGTTCATCAACCATTTGCTAGAGTTCACTGTGTACCATCAATCATGAGGCAAACATTTACAAGAAAATGCCTGAAGGAATGTTTAGGATTTGAAAATATATAAAACATATATTGACTATCATTAGATTATTTGAGGATCCAGCTTGCTGGAGGCACAACAGTCACTTGTCAGATACTGTGCTATTGCCACCAACATCAAGGCAAAAGAAGAGAAGAACCACCACATTTTCCATTCAAAGAAAACATATCTACGTACACAAAAAGTGATCTTTGTGATTGTGTATGCCTATGGCACGATGAATGATTATGATTTCATTTCAGTGATATGATACAAATACATTTGGAAACACCATAGCAAAATATGATTTATATCTCTGTATATGAACCCAGTATGTAGAAACCAACAGCTTTCAAATCTGCAAGGAGGATGTAAGCTGATTCAAATACATTCTGGAGTTTATTGTATATGCAGGAGGGGACAAATGGCATCAAAATGGTGTTGACAGCTGTGTCACAATTCAAGACCACCCCTTTTGTACATCTGTCATAATATCTCATCTACATACAATAGAAGTGGAATGAGCAATGCAATATTGCTTTCATAATTGTGATGGAAGTAGCAAGATCCTTACTCCCATATCTGACACTGTAGAACAATTATAGTTACACAGTTCTGGTTTGCTTCTGGTAAATTTCCTGAGCCTGTGAATTAGTCAGTTCAGTAAAGGAACCAGAGATTAACCAGAGGGCACCTGAGGGCAGGACAAGAAGCAATGGGTGGAAACTAATCAAAGAGAGAAGCAACCTAGAACTAAGGAGAAATTTCTTGGCAATTAGAACAATTAATCAGTGAAACAACTTGCCTCCAAGAGTTGTGAATACTCCAACACTGGAAGTTTTTAAGAAGATATTGGATAACCATTTGTCTGAAGTGGTGTAGGGTTTCCTGCCTAGGCAGGGGGTTGGACTAGAAGACTTCCAAGGTCCCTTCCAACTCTGTTATTCTGTATTAATGATTTTTATTATATTTAGCAATCTCCTGACTTCTCTTTCTGGACTTTTCTAGAATTTTTCATTTTGTCATTAATAAATGTAACACAATTATTGAATGTATTATTTCTTCATTTCTTGAAATTAGCTTTTTTGACATTTCTTATGATTAAATGGGGTGGAATGGTGATCACAGTTTATGTTATATTAATACTACATTAGAACTATGTAGTATAATGTACAGTATATTAGTATTAGCATTGTACTGTGCTTCAAATATTTGTAATTAAATCCATTTCTTTCTCTCTCAAACAATCTTTGTCATAATGTCCTTATATTTTTAAGGTAATGGGACTACTTAATAAGCATTGGTTAGCTCTGATAGATAGCTAATTAGATGTGGATAGTATTCAGCAATATCAAGATCAAAATATAAGAAAAAGTGTAAGTGATCATCCACAAAGCAGCCATAGTTGACCACTTGGGTGGTATTGAAATCAAATGAAATAAATCAGGAAGGCCACACTTCTTTCAAAGAAAGTGACATTGTCTCTTTTCATAATGATGCCTTAACTAGTTTCCATACCCAGTCTTCTGCCATCTCCCAGATGTGGCAGGGATCCAAAGTACAAGTGGAAGAGCTTGCAGTAGACCATACACAAAACCTCAGGACTGACAAGCTCAAACTATTCCTAGGACATCTTGGAAGACATCTGTGACATACCTTCCAGCAAATGTTCAGATGAGCATGGGTGATTTTATTCTATAGATTCTTTGCAAATTCATTATAGTAATCCATTAAATAATCTTCAGCCATTTTAAGGACCTTAAATACAGAGGTGGGATTCCCTTCCCCTCCCTACTGGTTCACAAATATGAGTGCTTGCTTGCTTCGCTTACGTGCTTCGCTTGCACAGGCCACCTCTGTGCATGCGCACCGCCTTCTGCGCATGTGCAGTAGTCAAACATTACGTCCAGGTGGGTGGGTGGAGCCACTATCAGTTTGTGCGATCCATAGAGAACTGGCCACCACTGTACAATCTAACAATCTAAAATAACAATCTATAGATGTAATAAGTACAGAGAAGTATTGATTTCTGCTACAGTTATGAAGATATAGCCTCAAATATGAGTTTGGTACCTATGTTCATTCATACTTGGTTGTTTTTCAAGGTATCTCTTAAGTTTTAGGGACCATGGGATTCTTTAGATTTACCTCTTCAAGGTCAGGGATAAGATTCTCTGTAATCTCTCTCTTTGTAAGACTGTTTTTGATATTAAGTTATCACAACACAGAAAAGTCCAAAAAGAATCTTTAAGCAGGTGGTGCTAAGGCTAAAATAGAATGTGATTTCTAAAGTCTTTCCCACATTTCAAGAAGCTATTTATTCTGGCGAAAATGTATATCAATCATTGGAGAAACTCACAGTGCCAGAGAATGTTTGAAATACACAGAGGGAGTCGGAGACAAAAAAAAAAAGAGAGAGAGATTTATTTATTTCCACTCACTTAGTCTGTTTCTGATTGGCACAATATTTCAGAATTCTCTGCTTTAGATTTAGAGATAAGGCCAGTCTTTGCTAATCATAAGTGCTGGGTTTTTTTTGTTTTTTTTTTAAAAACCCCAATCAGTATTAATACTTGGGATAGAAAAGAGAATGTAGAGTATGTATGAACAACAGAATTATCATTCAGGATGTTGCACTTTCTTAATTTATACATAGGTTAGGCACTGTTGATTTCAAGCACTCTTGGAAGATTAAAGGCATAATAGCCAGGATCATATGGTATCTCAATTGCTTGACTGTATAATTTCAGCCTTCAAGTGATAGATCAAAAATTCTGAATGTTCCCACAGATAAAGTTCTCAATGACTGTGGAGATTAGCCTTGAACTAGCAGACCAGATAAAGAGGAGTAGGTAGATAAGAAATATTAAAAGTAAGCAATCTAATGTCCTCTATATGTTAAGGCAACAACAACAACTTGTATCATCCATGACTGTTTGTCATGCTTGTGAGAGCAGATATAAATTCCCCAGACTTATTTGCACAGACGCATCCATGCTTGTTCATAAAAATGAATAGGCGGAAGATAAATATGTTATCTGAAAAGAAGACAGAATTGCCACTATTCCAAAATATGTCTTCCATTTTCGTGGTCCTTAAGAAGATATACTTCCCTGAGCATTTAAAAACCCTGCGGAGGAGATAGGTTTTCTCTCTACTGTTTACTGATTGTTCCCAAAGTTGTAAAGACAGATTGCCAAAATTTGACTATACATGATATAATACGTCGACATGACCAGAAGCTGCTCATTATGTAGAGGATTATTATGGATTTGAGGTGGAAATGAATTGAAATAACTTAGAATTTTTTTAAAACGGAGGATCAAATGATGAGTAAGGCTATGTCAGCACGACGGAAAGCAGGAGTTCCAAGTGTATAAAGTTTTATTGCATATAAAGATTTATTGTAAGCATAAGCTCTCCACAAGTGTGTGAACCACTAACGTCAAGGGAAGTTAATGGGAGTTAAGAATAGAAAGGAATTCAAAGTGGGCTGGGCTGGACTTAGATTTCTTGTGAGCATGAAGTGACTCATGACTGATGACGTGTTTGACACCTCCTGGTCATCTCCTACAGGCAATGAATTTCCACTCCAAGAGAAGTTTATCTTCTTTTTTTTTGTTTTTGTTTACATTTATATCCCGCCCTTCTCCGAAGACTCAGGGTGGCTTACAGTGTGTAAGGCAATAGTCTCATTCTATTTGTATATTTACAAAGTCAACTTATTGCCCCCCCAACAATCTGGGTCCTCATTTTACCTACCTTTATAAAGGATGGAAGGCTGAGTCAACCTTGGACCTGGTGGGACTAGAACCTGCAGTAATTGCAGGCAGCTGTGTTTTAATAACAGGCTTCTTACAGCCTGAGCCACACCGCGGCCCATTACATTAGTGCACCTGTGTACTTACTTACTTACTTACTTACTTACATATGTATGTATTATTTTTACAAATAACTTAAGGCGGAAATCCTATCCAACACATCTTCCTCTGGTAAAGGGGAATGTTTGTAGCTCCGGTTTGAAATGAAATCAACAAGTGAAAAATACGGCAATCAAAGAACTGCCACACAACCACAGTAAACGGTTCAACCAAAAAACCCACCAAGATCACTCCCACTGACACTGACGGGGCAAGCCACTAGAATATAAATTGAGAGCATTCTCTAGCAGTACTGGTAATGTTACCTAGTTTGGGTAATGAAATGTCTGCAAGAAAACAACCAAACTCATCTTCTTCCTCCTATTTTCCCAACAACAACAATAACAACTCCTCTGTGTGGTGAGTTGGGCTTAGAGGGAATGATTTGCCCAAAGTCAAAATTGATTTTAATGGCTAAGGTGAAATTTGAACACATGGTCTCCCGCTTTCTAGCCTGCTGCCTTAACAATTAGATCAACTGGCTCTCAAACCATATGATAGAACTTAATATCAAATGTTCATTCTATTCACTCCCTGGATTCGGATCAATAGGGTTTTTTGAGCTTATCGATCAGGAAGGTCGGCAGTCGGGCGGTTCAAATCCCCGGTATAGGTCTCCTGCGTGAGCAGGGGGTTGGACTAGATGACCTCCAAGGTCCCTTCCAATTCTGTTACTGTTAATTTAATTTAATTTAATTCTTTCACTTGGGATTCACAAATCCTTTTCTAGCCATTTATGCACGTTTACTCAGGAGCTCATTCTAGTCCACATGCATCTAAAGCTCTCTGGATAAGAGGTAGCATTTAAATATGTACATGCAGCTGGTGCAGAGATAGTTTTGGGCCCCTAAAGAATGGCCCCTGTAACACTACTGCTCCATAAACTGCATTGGTTACCAGTCAACTTCCAGGTGCAATTCAAGGTGTTGATTATCACCTTCAAAGTCATTAATAGCATGGGGCCAGGTTATTTGAGGGACCATCTCATCCCACTGGGATTGGTCCGTATCAATTGTGCTCGCAGAAGAGGCATGCTGTGGATCCCATCAGCCCAATTATTCTGGCTGGCGGAGTCCAGGAAGAGGGCCTTCTCTGCTGTTGCTTCTGCCCTCTGGAACATCTTGCCCCCTGATATGAGGTTGGCCCCAACCAGGGGTGAAATCCAGCAGGTTCTGACAGGTTCTCGAGAACCGGTAGTGGAAATTTTGAGTAGTTTGGAGAACCGGCAAATACCACCTCTGGCTGGCTCCAGAGTGGGGTGGGAATGGGGATTTTGCAGTATCCTTTCCCTGGAGTGGAAAGGGAATGGAGATTTTGCAATATCCTTCCCCTGCCACACCCACCAAGCCATGCCCACCAAGCCACACAGTTTAGATGTAACTGTAAGCCACCCAGAGTGTTCTGTCCCCCCACCTCAGTCCGGGAGGCACGAGAAATGATTCAATTAGCTGGCAATTTAGTCCACAGCAGCTATCAGCTCTGGCAGCAAACCAGCGAGCGTCTGCCAAGGTTTTCTGTTATCTTTCTTGATGCCGGCATGTCAACCAGGAAGTCAGGAACAAACAGCACTTCAGCTCAAGTTTTCTCCAGGCAGTTTGATTTGTTTGTCACGAAGTAGTATAGCAGCCCCTACTGCTTTTATACCCTGTGGGGTGTGGCTCTGTGACTCAGCACTTTCTAGGCCTGCCCCACCCCTGCTTCTGTTGTTCCTGCCTCTCTTGTCTACGAAACCTGGGATCTAACCAGGACTGATTGTCCACAGCTAGGTCTGGGAGCATTGCTTGGGCAGGGAGAGATACAGGAGATAGAGGCCTTGTTATTTCCTCCACCTGGCCTGCCTCTGGCTCCTGGAGCTGAGCCAGAGAGGCCAACCCTGTGGAGGGGAGCCCTGACGGCCCTTCCCCCTCACTCTCTGAGTCACTCTCTGGCAGGGGGCCAGGCCCGGGGGGGGGGGGGCTTGAGCCACAACACTGAGTTACTCTATGATAAGATGGATGGCCAATACATTTTATAAATAAATAAAATGCATTAAAATATTTCCCGTAACTATTAAAACATTTTAGAATTACATGACCCCAAACCAATGAACAATTAATGATATGCATACCGGTACTAGCAGATGTTTAAATGACAACCTTACAGAGATAAACTTCAACTGTGATGAAGGAATCTATCTAAACCTTCAAAATGCTTACTTTTATAGGATGGAACAGCTTGAGCCTGAAAACTATTAGCTATCTCTGCCAAAAGCATCCAGCTGATTATAATAGATGATTGACAGGACATATTATAAATCATAAGATGTGCAACTTAGATTATATGGTTTTGAGGCTAGAACAAAAGAAAGCATATAGAAAACATAAGGATGATTAGGAGATTAGTGAGTTTCATTTTTCAGAAAGCTTTTAAAGATTTGTGCATTGAAGCCAAATAATTACTCTGTGACTTTATTAAGTAAGCCAGCTTTGCAGTCTAGAAATATTTCAAACAAATAAACAAACACTTTCTGAAAATACAGATAGAAAATATAATCAAAATTCACCTCATTAAATATTGTGAAATAGGAAAAAAGTGCAGAAACATGACAAAAGTCCCAGCAAGCAAGAAATTGGGGTAGGTATGTATGCGTTCTAGCTTTAATAAAAATATTTTTTTGGAAAAGAAAAAAAATATATAAACAATAGTGATCTTTCAGTGAGTGCTTTATTTAAATGTTCGCTGTAGTATGCTTTGCTTGTTTGTTATTTGTGGGGTATTTTGGAGGGGAGGGTAGATTTTTATCCTATCCATTACCTGCAACAGGGGTGTCAAACTCGATTTCATTGGGGGCTGCATCAGGGTTGTGTTTGACCTCGGGGGGCTGGGGTAGGCATGGGCAGCCCCTTTTATTCGTGTCGGCGCCTGTGATGGTCTGAGCGCTCTGTCAATGAAAATGAGCTCCTGAGCTCTGTTTCCAGCTGCGATGGCCTCCTGCAACCCTCTGCCAGCAAAAACGGAGCTCAGGAGGACTGCATGCTGCCCTTTTGAGCTCTGTTTCTGGCTGTGATGGCCTCCTGCAACCCTCCTGTGGCCCTCCTGAGCAGAGGCACTGTGGGCTAGTCCTTCTCTGTTTCCAGGGCGGCCCCACGGACCAGATCTAAGCACCCCGCAGGCTGGATCTGCCCCCTGGGCCTTGAGTTTGAATCTAGGAGTTCACAATGATGTACATAACACTCCCTCCTCTTTTCATTTAAGTGCTCTAAAGACTGGGAAGAATGATCTAAGATAGGGCTCAAATTATCCAATAGGCTCATCCTGCGCTTGAGCCAGTAGGGCCAATGAATTAAGTACTACAGTATGTAGCTAAAGTGCGCTTCTGTTTTATAATGGGAGAATTTTGGTTTTGAAACAGCAAACCAAAATGCAACAGGATAGTTTTGATGGTAAGTGCCACTTACCAGCAGTTCCTATTAGAGATATCTGTGAGAAACCAGCTGATCTGAGCATATTTACAAGCTGGCAGAATTTAGTCTTAATGCTGATAAACAGAAAAAAGTTCTAATTGCTCAGTGTTGGTTAATGCTCTAGGGGCTAAATTTTTAGTCATCTCCTGAAGCCATTTAAGTTCTTCTCTCATTAAAGCCAGTAGCATTCCTCGCATTCCTTGTTTGCAGACTCAGCAGTGTTTGCTTTTGACTTTAAATATACTGCAGAAGTATAATTGATTTATATCACAGCAGGCATTATTTGGGAGATATTTCCATACGAGCCACGAAATAGTCCATTTAGATGTTTTTGGCAGGGACAATACACCACCTGAATTCTGTAACATATAGTGGACCCTTTTACCATTAATGGCTGTGAAAAAATAGTAATGAACAAGAGTTAGGCAAACCAATTGCCTTTTCAATAGTTTGTATAGAAGGCCTCAGAACAGAATGCAGCAACTCCCACAGTGATACTTGCTGCTTGAAATCCAAGTTCCCCATTTTACAAAAATCTTGAGATTGCAACAGGAAGGCATCAGATTATAAAGTCAGCAGTTAAGATTTGGTTTTCTTCCCAGACACTGGGACCAGAATGTTGATGGAGTTTGGCATGTGATGGTTCATAGATGAATGTGAAATTTATCAGGGTTTTAATATTGTTTGTTTTAAAGTGTCTTTTTAGTGTACTGTGTTTTTATTATGTTTGTTGAGAGAGACGACAGAGATAGAGATTAGAGATAGAGATGATAAAGACAGAGACAGAGATAGAGACAGAGGGATGGTAATCCTACAGCAATGGAGTTGCTTACAAGGGGAAAGATCAACACACTCTATGCAATATAATGTGGAAACTGTCTATGTCATCCCCCCGCCCCCATTTGTAAACTACTAACATATTATACTTTAGGAAGTACCCTATATATGGATAATGTAACTATTAAAATTGGTGGAAAACTATTCAGCAATATGTAGGTGAAGAAAATCATGATGAATTATGAAATCACTTGTACACCAAGTTTGTTCAATGCTTATACAAAAGTATTTGTTTTCACACAGCAGGGACATCTACAATGGGATTTTCATTGCTTTTGACCTTCCTCAATCCTTCTTCCCCTTCCTCACCCCAGCATTTTCCTTTCTGTGCCACTCAACTATTTGTCCCCTCCCCTTCCTCCTACCTTTCCTCTTCCTCTTCCTGCCTTTGCCTCTCTCCTCTCCATTTCCCTCACCCTCTTTCTCCCTTCCTCTCCCTTACCTCTAGTAACCTGCATGGATAAAGTTATGAAAACATTAAAATCCTCCCTCAATGTATTCCCACTCACCCTTCTTGTCCAACTCTGTCCCATCTCTCTGCTCTTCTCCCCCTCCCTCCTCTCCTCTTGCCTCTTTTCCCTGGCCGACTCTACCTCTTTATCCCCCTCCCCCTCCCTGTCCTCTTCCTCTTTCCTATCCCTCCCAACTTCCTGCCTCTGCCTCTCTCTTCCACGTTCCCCTCACCCTCCCTCACCCTCCCTCTCCCTTATCTCAGTTAATAACCTGCATGGATGAAGTCTTAAACACATTAGAATTTCCCCACTCCCTACCCCCCCCGTCCCTTCTGCCTCCATTGCCCTTGCTACTAGTAATGCTACTAGTAATGGATCCAGTCCATTACTCTTCATTCACCACCCCTTCCTCTTTCCTATGCTCCGATCCCTCTCACCTCTTCACCTCTCCTTCCCATCCCTCTACCTCTCTCTCCCTCCCCTCCCTTAACTCTGATAATAAGTCATAAGTCATAAAGGCATTCAAATTCCTGCCTTCCTATTTGTGTCTACCCTCTCTTCTCTGCCTGTCCTGTCCCTTTTCTCTCCCCTTTCCTACTGGCCCATTCTACCTTTATTCTTTCCCTTCATTATCCCTCTCCCCTCCCTATTTTACCCCCTTCCTTTCCCATTTCCCATCCATCCTACTCCACCTTTTTGTCCCCCACTCCTTCCTCATCTTCCTTTTCCCTTCCCTTCCCCTCCCTCCCCTCCCCTTTTTACCTGTTCTTCCTCCCATTCCCCATACCCATTATCCTCCTACTCCCCTCTCCCTCATCCTGACCCTGACTCTCAACCTCATCCTCCCTCTAAGCCTGTCCCTCACTCTCTCCCTTTCACCTCACCCTCACCCTTGTCCTAACCCCCTAATCCCTCACCCCACCCTAAACCGAACCCAAACTCTCACCCTCACTTACCCCTTTGAAAGTTGGCTGTAAAAGAAAGGAAGCTTCCAGAGAGTCCAGGAGCCCTATTGAAAAGCAACTTGTCTCTAGGAAGGCATCTTCGCTCTGATAACTGATAACTGACAGTAACTGACACTTTAGCCTGCAGGGATGAAGTCATAAAGCCATTATAATTCCCAAGGAGATGACCTGCCTCCCTTATCCTCCTACCAAGGGGCACCTGCTCCTCCACCTTTGTGACCTATACCCATGCCACACAAAGGTCTCTAGGAAGCTACCACACCAGTCACTAAAGCTGCCTATTTGCAGACTTGACTGTGTTTAGGATAGACCTTGAAATAGATTTGTCCCCTTGAAATAAACAGAACTAAATTTAACAGATCCCATTGATTTTAGTGGCACAACTTTGACAAACTTTGAATCCATCCCATTGATTGGAAAGACCAACAGATTGTAAACCAAAATTATTCAGCCTGTCCCATTTAATATATACAAATATATATATATACTCTGCATTGTTTTCTGTTTGAAAAAGGGGGAAAAATCTTTAAAATGTATTGCTTTTTTCTCCCACTCTTTTGGAGTCTCTGTCTTCCACCTTTGTCTCTATCACCTTTAGTCATTGATGCCCCTGTTTTCTCCATCAAAAAGGCAGGACACTATCAACAGCAATGGAAATGGAACGTGGAGGGCAAATTAATCAAATGCATTTAAATCTATCCTGGGCGATCAATCTGCTTGTGTGCATTAGTGACAAGAGGGTTTCCTGCTTGTGCAGTGGGTTGGATTCGAAGACCTCCAAGATCCCTTCCAACTCTGTTATTCCATTATTCCATAGAGTTACACCATAGTTCTATATTTGTCTACTTAAATGTAAGCTCTATTGAGTTTAGTGTGGCTTCCTTCCCAGTAAGAGAGTAAAGGCTGTAAATTGCTCAGGATTAAATATTTAGCAAACTAGAAATGTTGGTACTTTTTCAATCTGCGCCTTTGCTTTAAACCAACTACCACCTACTTCAACTCAAACTTGTGTTCAACAACGGCCTTGAAAAATGATAAGTCAAGTAAATTACACATACAATCCTGAAGTTTAGAAGAGCTGTCAGCAAGTTGACTGAAAATCTGGTACAACAGAGAAACCAAATATAACTGTGAATCAAGAAGGAAGGTACAGAACCAAACCGAATCACTGTATCCCCGAGGCCATGCGGAAATAAAATATTATTTGGTACAGGCAGAATAATAGGAATGAATGACATCTTGGAACATTCTCAAAGGTGCTTTTAGCAACCATATCTCACAGTAAAGTTAGATTTTTCATTGTGAAGGAAGGAAGAAAGATTAACCAATAGGCTTGTAAATAATTTATTAATCTCTCTCCATCACATTTTTTTCTCTTCTTTGGAAGTCCATTTGGAATGTGATAGCCTAAAGTTGTTATTTATAATTCAGTATTACTTCATACTTGATTGATAGTTTGTTTTGTTATTAAAGTAGAAACTTACTTTCTGCCCAAATTCCTAAAATCTCAAAATTAGGGCAAAAATTCTTATCAAATTCCTCCCTTTAGGAATTTGATGTTGAATATGTTCAAGATCATGTCTGAACAGTTATCCAGTTCTTGGAAACTACTTGTTTTGGCTTAGCCAGGATGACCATTAAAACAAATATATAAATTGGCAGAAAATATTTAAGTCTTGGCATTAATTACTATATAGAATATAGAATAACAGAGTTGGAAGAGACCTTGGAGGTCTTCTAGTCCAATCCCCTACCCAGGTAGGAAACCCTACACCACTTCAGTCAAATGGTTATCCAACATCTTCTTAAAATTTCCAGTGTTGGAGCATTCACAACTTCTGCAGGCAAGTTGTTCCACTTATTAATTGTTCTTTCAGGAAATTTCTCCTTAGTTCTAGGTTGCTTCTCTCCTTGATTAGTTTCCACCCATTGCTTCTTGTTCTACCCTCAGGTGTTTTGGAGAATAGTTTGACTCCCTTTTCTTTGTGGCAACCCCTGAGATATTGGAACACTGCTATCATGTCTCCCCTAGTCCTTCTTTTCATTAAACTAGACATACAGAGTTCCTACAACCGTTCTTCAGCCTCCAGTCCTCTAATCATCTTTGTTGCTGTTCTCTGCACTCTTTCTAGAGTCTCAACATCTTTTTTACATTGTGGCGACCAAAACGGAACGCAATATTCCAAGTGTGGCCTTACCAAGGCATTATAAAGTGATGATCTTCACGTGATCTTGATTTTATCCCTCTGTTTATGCAGCCCAGAACTGTGTTGGCTTTTTGGGCACCTGCTGCACACTCCTGGCCCATATCTAAATGGTTGTCCACTAGAATTCTAAGATCCCTTCCAACTCTGTTATTCCATTATTCCATAGAGTTACACCATAGTTCTATATTTGTCTACTTAAATGTAAGATCTATTGAGTTTAGTGTGGCTTCCTTCCCAGTAAGAGAGTAAAGGCTGTAAATTGCTCAGGATTAAATATTTAGCAAACTAGAAATGTTGGTACTTTTTCAATCTGCGCCTTTGCTTTAAACCAACTACCACCTACTTCAACTCAAACTTCTGTTCAACAGCAGCCTTGAAAAATGATAAGTCAAGTAAATCACACATACAATCCTGAAGTTTAGAAGAGCTGTCAGCAAGTTGACTGAAAATCTGGTACAACAGAGAAACCAAATATAACTGTGAATCAAGAAGGAAGGTACAGAAACAAACCGAATCACTGTATCCCCGAGGCCATGAAGAAATAAAATATTATTTGGTACAGGCAGAATAATAGGAATGAATGACATCTTGGAACATTCTCAAAGGTGCTTTTAGCAACCATATCTCACAGTAAAGTTAGATTTTTCATTGTGAAGGAAGGAAGAAAGATTAACCAATAGGCTTGTAAATAATTTATTAATCTCTCTCCATCACATTTTTTCTCTTCTTTGGAAGTCCATTTGGAATGTGATAGCCTAAAGTTGTTATTTATAATTCAGCATTACTTCATAATTGATTGATAGTTTGTTTTGTTATTAAAGTAGAAACATACTTTTTACTCAAATTCCTAAAATCTCAAAATTAGGGCAAAAATTCTTATCAAATTCCTCCCTTTAAGAATTTGATGTTGAATATTTTCAAGATCATGTCTGAACAGTTATCCATTTCTTGGAATCTACTTGTTTTGGCTTAGCCAGGATGACCATTAAAACTAATATATAAATCGGCAGAAAATATTTAAGTCTTGGCATTAATTACTATATAGAATATAGAATAACAGAGTTGGAAGGGACCTTGGAGGTCTTCTAGTCCAATCCCCTACCCAGGCAGGAAACCCTACACCACTTCAGTCAAATGGTTATCCAACATCTTCTTAAAATTTCCAGTGTTGGAGCATTCACAACTTCTGCAGGCAAATCGTTCCACTTATTAATTATTCTGTCAGGAAATTTCTCCTTAGTTCTAAATTGCTTCTCTCCTTGATTAGTTTCCACCCATTGCTTCTTGTTCTACCCTCAGGTGCTTTGGAGAATAGTTTGACTCCCTCTTCTTTGTGGCCACCCCTGAGATATTGGAACACTGCTATCATGTCTCCCCCAGTCCTTCTTTTTATTAAACTAGGCATACCGAGTTCCTGCAACTGTTCTTCATATGTTTTAGCCTCCAGTCCCCTAATCATCTTTGTTGCTCTTCTCTGCACTCTTTCTAGAGTCTCAACATCTTTTTTACATTGTGGCGAACAAAACTGAATGCAATATTCCAAGTGTGGCCTAACAAGGCATTATAAAGTGGTATTAACACTTCACGTGATCTTGATTCTATCCCTCTGTTTATGCAGCCCAGAACTGTGTTGGCTTTTTTGGCAGCTGCTGCACACTGCTGGCCCATATCTAAATGGTTGTCCACTAGGATTCCAAGATCCCTCTCACAGTTACGACTATTGAGCAAGATACCACATATACGGTACCTGTGTATTTTGTTTTTCTTGCCTAAATGTAGTACCTTACTTTTTTCACTGTTGAATTTCATTTTGTTAGATAACGCCCAATGTTGAAGTCTGTCAAGATCCTTCTGTATCTTGAGCCTATCTTCTGGAGTGTTGGCTATTCCTGCCAGCTTGGTGTCATCTGCAAATTTGATGAGTTCCCCATCTATCACCTCGCCCAAGTCATTGATGAAGATGTTGAAGAGTACTGGGCCTAAAACAGAGCCTTGGGGTACTCCACTGCATACTTCCCTCCATGTGGATGTAGTTCTATTGAGGACTACATGTTGAGTGCGGTTGATCTGCCAGTTACAAATCCATCTGGTGGTGATGCTGTCTGTCCCACATTTTTCTTTTTTATCAAGTAGTAGGGTATGGTCTTCTTTATCAAATGCCTTACTGACATCCAACATTTCTAGTTTTCTAAATATTTAATCCTGAGCAATTTACAGCCTTTACTCTCTTACTGGGAAGGAAGCCACACTAAACTCAGTAGAGCTTACATTTAAGTAGACAAATATAGAACTATGGTGTAACTCTATGGAATAATGGAATAACAGAGTTGGAAGGGATCTTGGAGGTCTTCTAGTCCAACCCACTGCACAAGCAGGAAACCCTACACCACTTCAGTCAAATGGTTATCCAACATCTTCTTAAAATTTCCAGTGTTGAAGCATTCAAAACTTCTGCAGGCAAATCGTTCCACTTATTGATTGTTCTAATTGTCAGGAAATTTCTCCTTAGTTCTAAGTTTCTTCTTTCCTTGATTAGTTTCCACCCATTGCTTCTTGTTCTACCCTCAGGTGCTTTGGAGAATAGTTTGACTCCCTCTTCTTTCTGGCAACCCCTGAGATATTGGAACACTGCTATCATGTCTCCCCTAGTCCTTCTTTTTATTAAACTAGACATACCCAGTTCCTGCAACTGTTCTTCATATGTTTTAGCCTCCAGTTCCCTAATCATCTTTGTTGCTCTTCTCTGCACTCATTCTAGAGTCTCAACATCCTTTTTACATTGTGGCGACCAAAACTGAATGCAATATTCCAAGTGTGGCCTTACCAAGGCATTATAAAGTGGTATTAACACTTCACGTGATCTTGATTCTATCCCTCTGTTTATGCAGCCCAGAACTGTGTTGGCTTTTTTGGCAGCTGCTGCACACTGCTGGCTCATATCTAAATGGTTGTCCACTAGGACTCCAAGATCCCTCTCACAGTTACTACTATTGAGCACATATACGGTACCTGTGCATTTTGTTTTTTTGGCCTAAATGTAGAACCTTACTTTTTTCACTGTTGAATTTCATTTTGTTAGATAGTGCCAATGTTCAAGTCTGTCAAGATCCTTCTGTATCTTGAGCCTATCTTCTGGAGTGTTGGCTATTCCTGCCAGCTTGGTGTAATCTACAAATTTGATGAGTTCCCCATCTATCCCCTCGTCCAAGTCATTGATGAAGATGTTGAAGAGTACTGGGCCTAAAAAAGAGCCTTGGGGTACTCCACTGCATACTTCCCTCCATGTAGATGCAGTTCTATTGAGGACTACATATTGAGTGCGGTTGATCTGCTAGTTACAAATCCATCTGGTGGTGATGCTGTCTGTCACACATTTTTCTTTTTTATCAAGTAATAGGTTATGGTCTTCTTTATCAAATGCCTTACTGACGTCCAACATTTCTAGTTTGCTAAATATTTAATCCTGAGCAATTTACAGCCTTTACTCTCTTACTGGGAAGGAAGCCACACTAAACTCAATAGAGCTTACATTTAAGTAGACAAATATAGAACTATGGTGTAACTCTATGGAATAATGGAATAACAGAGTTGGAAGGGATCTTGGAGGTCTTCGAATCCAACCCACTGCACAAGCAGGAAACCCTCTTGTCACTAATGCACACAAGCAGATTGATCGCCCAGGATAGATTTAAATGCAGATTAATTTGCCCTCCACATTCCATTTCCATTGCTGTTGATAGTGTCCTGCCTTTTTGATGGAGAAAACAGGGGCATCAATGACTAAAGGTGATAGAGACAAAGGTGGAAGACAGAGACTCCAAAAGAGTGGGAGAAAAAAGCAATGCATTTTATAGATTTCCCCCCCTTTTTCAAACAGAAAACAATGCAGAGTATATATTGCAATGCTTTAAATGGGACAGGCTGAATAATTTTGGTTTACAATCTGTTGGTCTTTCCAATCAATGGGATGGATTCAAAGTTTGTCAAAGTTGTGCCACTAAAATCAATGGGATCTGTTAAATTTAGTTCTGTTTATTTCAAGGGGACAAATCTATTTCAAGGTCTATCCTAAACACAGTCAAGTCTGCAAATAAGCAGCTTTAGTGACTGGTGTGGTAGCTTCCTAGAGAGCTTTGTGTGGCATGGGTATAGGTCACAAAGGTGGAGGAGCAGGTGCCCCTTGGTAGGAGGATAAGGGAGGCAGGTCATCTCCTTGGGAATTATAATGGCTTTATGACTTCATCTCTGCAGGCTAAAGTGTCAGTTACTGTCAGTTATCAGTTATCAGAGCAAAGATGTCTTCCTAGAGACAAGTTGCTTTTCAATAGGGCTCCTGGACTCTCTGGAAGCTTCCTTTCTTTTACAGCCAACTCTCAGAGGGGTAAGTGAGGTGAGAGTTTGGGTTAGGTTTAGGGTGGGGTGAGGGATTAGGAAGTTAGGATAAGGGTGAGGGTGAGGTGAAAGGGGGAGAGGGAGAGACAAGCTGAAGTTGAGAGTTAGGGTCAGGATCAAGGAGAGGAGAGTAGGAGGATAATGGGTATGGGGAATGGGAGGAAGAACAGGTAAAAAGGGGAGGGGTGGGGAGGGAGGGGAAGGGGAAAGGAGAATGAGGAAGGAGTGGGGGACAAAAAGGTGGAGTAGGCTGAATGGGAAAGGGGAAAGGAAAGGGGGAAGGAGGTAAATTAAGGAGGGGAGAGGGATAACGAGGGGGAGGGAAAGAGGATAAAAGTGGAATGGGCCAGTAGGAAAGGGGAGGGAAGACGAACAGGACATAGGAGCATAGGAAAGAGAAATTTTAAAGGAATCCAGTTCATTAGAGAAGAAGAAAACAACAACTCGCTTCCCTTCCTGGACATTCTGATCAGCAGAGACTAGAATGGCAAACTAGAAATGCAAGTCTATAGAAAAACCACTCATACTAACCAGGTGCTCCACCACCAAAGCAACAATCCAACCTCCCAAATACACTGCAACAACCTGGAAAAATGAAATAGATAATCTATAAAACATATTCCAACAAAATGGATATCCACGCAACTTTGTCAAAAAGTCCCTGATTACTCAACCCAATGCAACACAACCAACAAAAACCCTAAAAAGAATTACACTATCATACATCGATAATATTTCAGAAAGCACCACAGATTACTACAACCATATGGAATCAGCATAGCAAACAAGCCAACTTAAAGCCCTTCAAAACATCCCAAGCAGACCAAAACATCCAACAACCTCAGAAGAAAAAAACAGGAGTGACCTACAACATACACTGTAAGGACTGCAACAATCACTATGTAAGACAAACAGGGAGAAGACTGGCAGAACACATCCACGAAATTAACTAGCAGTTCAGAAGACATGATGATTTTTTTTAAAAAATGTCACAACATATAGACAGATTTAACCATAGTTTCAGAGGTGGTATTCAGCAGGTTCTGACCAGTTCTGGAGAACCGGTAGCAGAAATTTTGAGTAGTTTGGAGAACAGGCAAATACCACCCCACTACCATCTATTCTTTGCCTCCCAAGTCCCAGCTGATTGGGAGGAAATGGGGATTTTGCAGTAACCTTCCCCTGGAGTGGGGAGGGAATTGAGATTTTACAGTATCCTTCCCCTGCCATGCCCACCTAGCCACGTCACACTCACCAAGCATGCCCACAGAACCGGTAGTAAAAAATTTTTTTAATCCCACCACTGCATAGTTTCAATTGGAAAAATGTGACCATCCTACACCAAGTCAAGTCTAAAAAATGCCAGGGAAAAGTCTGGCACTCTAACAAATCAGCCATCAATAGACACAGAGATAAACAACTTCTATAGACTATGCAAAAGAAATTATCACCCGGCCCAAAAAGGAACAAAAAGACCCAAGCACCTCTCCACCAGCAATCAGCACCCAGATCAGTATAGGTTATTAACTCCAAGGTTGATATCAAACCAACAATCAAATAAACAAAACCCCAATCAAGAAACTGCCAAAGAAGGCAACAGTAAACAACCCAACCAAAGACTGTCTAACCCCCACCAACACTAACAAGCAAGCCACTTAGAATATAAACTAACAGCAAATTGCACTCTTTCCTAGCACTGATGATGTTACCTAGTTTGGGTAATGAAACATCTGCAAGAAAATGGAGATTTTACAGTATCCTTCCCCTGCCACGCCCACCAAGCCACACCCACAGAACCGGTAGTTAATTTTTTTTGAAATCCACCACTGGATTAAGTTGTGCTGTTAATGGTAGGAAAGCTTTAGTTCATTACTCCATCTTCGCAAAGCATAATTCATTGAAATTACAACCAATGATATAAATAAAAGAAAGTAGCCTTGTATAGAATGGTGTTTATCTATGTATCAAACAAATTTTATATAGCACCCATCTCACGCCCAGTGGGGACATTACACTATTTATGTTTTAATTTTATGCCATAATACTTTGATTATAGTTGATATGGCTTTCTGAACAGAGCTCAAGATTTAGTCCATATGCAACATTTACAATCGCTGGTTGTCATAAGTAGACACAACTGGTAGGACAACATCACATAGTCTGTATAGTCTGAAAACTGTCCTGAAAAATTTTACCTTCTTAGCTAAGCACTTTTTGAAATCTTTATTTGTAAGATAATAACCATCCTGGAGCTAGACTGACATTTATATTGTCTATGCTTTTTTTTTTCAATGAACATTTATAATTTATGTGTTTATTATTTTTAAGGCTGTTGGCTTTATTGCATGATATTATTTAAGAACCCTTTTAATATTCTCTTGTAAACTGCTCTGGCTCTTGGATGAGAAAGAGCAATATAGAAATAAAATGAGAATTGTATCATATTGTATTGTATTAGGTTATATTCGGGTTTTTTTTTAAAAAAACGTTCTCGTTATTATTGAAAAAAAGTTTTGTAGTATGGGAAATTCAATAATAAAATATTTAGGACACTTTTAAAGCAATCTTTTTTATTGGGAATAGGCTCCAGACTGAACTGCTCTTACAGCCATATCTATTTTGAGAGCTCAGGGCAAATGCTTCTGATTTTGCTCCTGTTTATTGAAACTGGAGCAATACTGTGGATTTCTTTGAATTGCTGTGGTCCACAGAACTTTTGGATAATCCATTTTTCCAGTGACAAGAACTTCTTCATTCTACAGTAGTGGTCCCCAAACTTTGTGGCTTGGCAGCCCAGCTGTGGGGGAGAGGGAAACTGTGCCATGCAAGTGGTGGGCCATCGTGTAGGTGTGCAGCTCGACTTGCATGAGCAGCAAGCCATCGCACATGAGTGAGTGCCCACCAGCCCGCTGGTTTCACAAGTTGCTCATGCATATGCGCTCTGACCGGTTGCTTTTGTGGCCCAATTCCAAATAGGCCACAGCCTTGTTTGTCCCAGGGATTGGGGACCCCTGACCAGCCACTCGTGTGGCCTAATTCTAAATAGACCATGACCTAGCTTTGGCCCGGGGTTTGGGGACCCCTGTTCTACAGTGCCTTTGGCTTCTAGGATCAACTCACGTTTCTCTTTCATATTCTCATTCATATGCCCATAGCTTCACTATTTTATTCATGAAGCACATATCATCTCGTATGGATTCTCTACAATTTCTCTTGTCATTTTCCCAATTCAATTAGCAGAGAAATATGCCACCAAGTTCATAGTTATTTGAGAAAATGCCCAGGAGAAAAATTGCAATCTTACAGCTTCACAACTCACGGAGACTTTTAAATACAAGATCAGAATGGTAGAAATAGACCTGGGAAGATTTCCTAGGACTTCATTGCTTTTTGGTATGCATTGAAGGACTTCTGGAAGATTGAAATCTCACTCAGTAGGTTGTATGCCATGGCAGAAAAGGCTCATCTCCTGGTCCTGCTAAATGTAACCCCTTAGAAGACAAGACCAACAGCATCCCTCATTTCCCTGACCCAATGGGATGGGAAGATATAATTGGGAGGTAGTCCCTCAAAATTTTGGGAGAGCCACAAATTCTTGGAGATGTCGAATATCAAAATATGATATAACTGGACTTTAAATAAAGTCCAGTGTAGATAAAGAGCTTATAGGAAATAGTTAAAATAGAAAATACTTTATCATTAAAATTAATTTTACCAATAAAGAGACTAATTGTAGCTCAGGGTTGAAATGAGGGGTCTCTGAACTTGCTTGTTCCCTCCCCAATCCAGGGGAAGGATACTGCAAAATCCCCATTTCCTCCCAATCAGTTGGTTGGAAGACAGAGAATATCTGGGGGCGGGGCCAGTCAGAATTTTTACTACCGGTTCTCCAAACTATTCAAAATTTTTGCTGCCAGTTCTCCAGTTCTGCCCTGGTAATTGATGAAATAATGCAGACCTGGGCATTTTCTGGTCTTGGGCCACATACAGACCTTTGGCTGTCCCTGTCTGGCCCACACGGGTTGCTTTTATTTTGAAGTTGACTGCTATTTTTTTTAAATTTACCTATGTGCATCGGGTGAAATGCTACCGGTTCAGACTGGTTTGCCCGAACCAGTAGTAAAAAATGCTACCCGTTTGGCCGAACCAGTAGTAAAAAATAATGCTACCATTTGGGTGAACCAGTATTTCCGACAATCAGCTGTGCCCCACGATTTATATTTCCTAGAAAGCAGGAAATCCTGCTTTCTAGTGAATCTAAATTGCATGGCACAGCTGTTTCCCCACCCTCACTGTTCTAGTTACCTTTGCAGACTCAGAAAAGGCTTCTTAATCCTCCTTTTTCAGTGCTGCGTAGTAGCATCTGCAGTGTGCATGCATGTGAGATGCATGTTGGGCACGCACTGTGCATACACGCATGAAGCGTGCATTTCGCGCACACCATGCATGCACTCGCCAAGTGAACCAGTAGCAAAGTGAACCAGTAACAGACTTCAGAGCATTTCACCCCTGATGTACTTGCATGCGTGCATGCCCATACACTTTCATAGCCCTATTGAATTGGCCCTTTTCAACAGTCCCATTTTCTCATGATGTCCCTTGGGAAAATGAATTGCCCACCCCTGAACTAATAGATGTGTCAACCCTGAAGCTGACCTGGCCAAAGCCATCTTGAGGATTCAGTGCTGCCACAGTGGAGCGAGGGTGTTGTGGTTCCGGCCCCCAGGCCGGGCCTCCTGGAGCCGAATGACTCGGAGAGTGAGGAGGAGGAGCTTGCAAGACCTCCTTCCCACCTGGATCTTCCTCCTCCCTGGCATCATCTCAGATTCCAGCTGCAGGCCAGGAGGAGGAGCTGACAAGGCCTCTTTCCCTGAACCCTCCTCCTCCCTGGCAACACCCCAAGAACCAGCTGCTGAGGATCAATCTTGGCTAGATGCAAAACAGCGATGCTGAGAGAAGCGTGCACAGCAGAGGAAGGGGTGGGGCAGGCCCAGGGAGTGCTGAGTCATGGAGCCACACCCCACAGGGGATAAAAGCAGGGAGAGTGCTCCATAGGCCCTTGTGTCGGACAAAGTTACAGACTATTTTCTCTTGGACTGATTTGGACTGAAGGCTGGGATTACTTGTGAGAACTTTAGATAATCCTGCAGACTCCTGGTTGCCCTGGCAATGATCTGTCGGCACGCTGCTAAGTGATAAGGACTTGACTGGCACATGAAGGAACGTTGCCAGAACTTTTGTTGCCAGAAGGAACCCAGCCAAGTGTAAATAAATTGCTGGCAGACCGCCTCGGCTGGTGTATTGTTTTGGGAAGGAAGGGAGGGGACAGAACAGAGGGATAGGGAGGAAGGGTTTAGAGATAGTTGGGAGTTGTATAGTCAAAACAAAATATTTTCTCTTGGGAACCAAGGACATTCTCACACCTGGTCAGAGGAAGGAGGAGTGATGTCACCAGACCATCAGAAGCTGCTGTGACTGGGCCTTGTGACTGATTGTTTGGGACTAAGGGAAAAAACTTTTACTTTTAATTAGGTGTAAACCGAGGGGCCCTTCAGAGTTGGTTTTCACCAGATATGTGCCAATATGATATTTCCAATAAAGCTATTCTTTGAGGAATCCACCTGCCTCGGAGTTTTTGCTTGCAATGGATCTATTACTTGGAACCCTGACATGTGATTATAATTAAAAATATTAATATCTAAAAGAAGGGCTGGGAAAATTTCAGCTGCTAGTTCTCTGGACCAGTTGGAGGGCTGTGGGTAAAAAATGGTGGTGACATCAAAAGAGCAAACTTTTTGCCCTATTTTGAGCTGCTTAGATTTTTATAATGAGAATGGCAATAAGAAGCCTTTCGGAGACAAACTGCTCTCGTGTCTATCCTTAAAACCTTTAGCCTTCGCCGTAATGCCTCCCCTTCAAATTCTTCAGCAAAGAATCTCCAATTTGGTGGCACAATATTGACCATTTTTACAGCTTTGGATTGTTTGACAAAGGTGGAAGTGAGAATGCTTTGCCTCCCAGAGGTTCCTTATTTTTTTTTTTACCTTCCTTATTTTTAGAAGAAAAGCAAAACCAAAAGCAAGTTACAAAAAAAAAATTGCACTACTGAAAATTGGCCATTTTGCCTTTACATTTTGCGTGATGATCTCAGGCTTCTAGTGGCTGCACATGGCCCAAATATCAGATGCCTGCTTCCTCCAACTCTTTGTTATAATGAGGCTAAAGCCTTGTCTGCTACAGTTTGATCTAGCAACCACCCTTTATGCTTTTGCAGCCTCAAATCTTATCCACTATAATGAGCACTTCAAGAGGCTATTCTTGAAGAGCATCCATTAGGTATAGGCTTCTTCCTAAGTCAACACGGAATCTACAATGTATTCCATCTGGTATTTCTATGAAATGTTTTCATGTCACCTCTAAAGTAAGGCTCCGTTTCCTTCTGCCTAAAAAATGCAAGCTTTTGTAAACCCAGCAAGATAGAAGTAATTTCTAACTTGGAACATAGAAACTTTGATTGATCTTGTATTTCTTGTAACAACACCATTCATTTAACTGTTATTGCAAGGCTATCATTTCATTATGACTTTTTTTTTTTTGGAATAAATTATGACTACAAAAATAACACAAACTATAAAACTAGACCTAGGCGTCTAACTGTTCATGTCTGCCTTGGCTCAAACTCTTGCCAAAAAATTGGTAAACAGAGATCTTGTATTTTATTGTGAAGTAATCTCGCTTGAGGCATTAAAATGCTAAGGCTATAAAGAGATTTATCTGAGATTTATAGGCTAGCTCTGGTTCTTATGATGGAATTTGTGTTGCTACTTTTGGCCATCCATTGTTTTAGTATTTTTGCCTACTATAACATCAGGCTCTCAGTGAGCCACTTTCCACACCTTTCCTCAAATAATATATTCACGACATCAGTTTTGTGCTTTCCCCCATTCATGATTCAAGAAATTAAGTTGTGAAAATGTATATTTAATTAGTATGTGTTCTCTTGTAATCAGTATAATAGTACATAGCCTTAATTGTGCGAGTTTGTTGCTATGGAGTTCCTACCACGGTAATAAATATGTGTAGATTACCCATTATGAAACAAAGCATTTTTGCAGCACTGACTTAGGATAGGTTGTATTTTATTGATTTGTGATACGATTATTAAGTGGGTGGCATACTTGGGGAAAAGGCAAGAATTGAATTGGTTTGGAAATTGAAACACCTAGTGTATAATCAAAACTCATGAGTAAGCGATGGACAAAGAATTGGTAATAAATAAAATAGGAAAATAAATTGATCAAAAAATAAGTCAGTATACTGACTTTTGCACAATGTACAATGTACAATGTACATAGTATTTTTATTTTTCCAAAATTATGTAAAGGAACTCAACATTCTACTTAGCACGACAAGTATGTGAAAACAGGGCAAGGTTTGGAATATGAGAAGCTTGCAGAAGAAAACTGAGTATAAATAAACTGAGATCATGTTAATCTAGCTCAAATTAGGAGGAAAACTGAAAATAAATTCCCCCACATAATCTTAAGGGAAAGGCATTTGGGCAGTAATTCTGAATACCGATACTCCTCAACCTGCAAACATTTATTCAGCAATTGTTTGAAGTTTTGATGGTGCTGAACAAATGATGGTTACAGCCAGTTCTTGTAGGTCTGGCTATTCCAATACTCCCACAGCCATATGATTGTGATTTGGACTCTTGGCAACTGGCTTGCACTTACAACCTGTTGTAGTGCCTCATAATCATGTAATCGTTATTTGCAACTTTTCCAGTTGGTTTTTCTAGAAAGTCAATGATGGGTTGCTATTGCCAGTAGGGCAAGTCACAAGTTGCTGGGCCAAGTCTTCCCAACCCACACACCCTATCCTATTAGTCTTTCTGTACTTCCCCTGCACACCCTAGCACACCTTTCCTGAGCCTCTCTGTGCCTCCCCCACACCCTTGTGCACCTCCTCAAACTGTTGTGTGCTCTCCCTGATTCTCATTGTATATTCCCCACATTCCCCACACCCTCATGCAATCTTACACAACCTCCCTCACCCTTGCCATGCCTCCCTTGTGTATTTATTTATTTATTTATTTATTTATTTATTTATTTATTTATTTATTGTTCAAATTTTTATACCGCCCTTCTCCGAAGACTCAGGGCGGTGTACAGCATAGATAAAACAAATGTACAAAAGAACTAAAATACAATATATATTTAAAAATCTAATTCCATGAGCTGAAAATTAAAAATAGGCAGATAAAATTATAAAATAAAATAACCCCGCTAAAACCCTGCTAAAAAACCCTCAATTAAAATTTATCATTAGGCCACCCCTGCTTGATGAAAGAAAAAAGTCTTAAGCTCGCGCTTAAAGGTCCGGAGATCAGGGAGTAAGCGTAGCCCCACGGGTAGTTCATTCCACAGGGCAGGAGCCCCCACAGAGAATGCTCTTCCCCTGGGGGCCGCCAGCTGACATTGTTTGGCCGACGGCACCCTAAGGAGGCCCTCCCTGTGAGAGCGCACAGGTCGATGGGAGGCTAGTGGTGGCAGCAGCCGGTCCCTAAATATCCCGGTCCCATGCCATGGAGCGCTTTAAAGGTGATGACCAAAACCTTGAATCGAACCCGGAAGACCACTGGCAACCAATGCAGTCTGCGCAGGAGAGGTGTTACATGGGAGCTACGAGATGCTCCCTCTATCCCCCGCGCAGCTGCATCTTTCCTTCATTTCTCCAACACATTTCCCTAACACATTTTGCCACCTGGAACAAAAAAACAAACAAACAATTGTGGGTCTATTGATCGGCTTATGAACCATCTGGGACTTGCAATGTTCTGTGGCTTCTCACATGGACATGGTTGTGGGAAGCCGACAGGAACTTGCCTCATTTAACATATGTGGGATTCAATTAACAGCAGCAACTGGAACTGCTGAGATTGCTGTGACTAAGTGATGTAGTCACACTTTACAGCTAAACTGCTTAGTGATTGAAATTCTGGTCCCAGTTGTCATAAGTCGAGGACTAACCATATTGTTGAATGTTCCTTTCTAAGCCTCAGGCTTCTTGGTTACATGACATGGAGTGGAGCAGGTAGTGTCTGACTTATGCTGCTTAGTGCATTCATTCAACAGATTGGGTGACTGGTGAGTAGGAATACTTTACATACACACTGCATTAGCTTGTCGCACGAAAGAAAAGTAGATGATTTCCTATGTTTACTGCTCGTAAAGAATGAAGGAAGCAAAATGCCAGAAGTCATGCTCTTTATGTATTCCCTGCCTTGTCTAGCTTCCAACCTGAAGAAATTTGGAAAGAAAACATGTAAAACACTTCAGGATTTTATTGCCTGTGTATCCATCAGCAAAATAACTTTGAAAACAGAAAGAACTCAATCAAATTTAGTTTGTATGTTTGAGTGGGGGGAAAACCAATGAAAGAAAATCCAGTTCAAAAAATAGGTTAAATAAAGAAACACACACACACATTCTGTACCTTACTTTTTTACACAAAACCAAATACAGTACTGTTGGCAAAAAACTCCAGAAACCATACTTTTTCTACCTTGTTGTATAAGCATTAGATACAGAATTGTCTACAAGGGACATGGTGGCTCAGTGGCTAAGATGCTGAGCTTGTCAATCAGAAAGGTCGGCAGTTCGGTGGTTCGAATTCCTAGCACCATGTAACGGAGTGAGCTCCCGTTACTTGTCCCAGCTTCTGCCAATTTAGCAGTTCGAAAGCACGTAAAAAATGCAAGTCTAAAAATAGGGACCACCTTTGGTGGGAAGGTAACAGGATTTGTGCGCCTTCGGCATTTAGTCATGCCAGCCACATGACCACAGAGACATCTTCAGACAGTGCTGACTCTTCGGCTTTAAAACAGAGATGAGCACCGCCCCCTAGAGTCAGGAATGACCAACACATATGTGCAAGGGGAACCTTTACCTTTACCCTTACAGAATTGTCAGATCCAAACCCAAAGACTATACAGCAAGATCCAATCAAATGCAGTCCTTTATTTGCTTGCACCTAATACAAATTTATTTATTTATTTATTTTGTCATGTTTATGTAGTGTGTATTGGAGGTGGTGACCCTTTGAGAGCTATATGCAACAGAATTTCATTTTAATGTATGCCGATTAGTGTACATTCGAAGTGACAATAAAGTTATTCTAGGTAAGTGTTGCCAAACTAAAGCTGTACCTTCTAACCTTACAGATGTATCCTGGGAGATATTAGGGTATGGCTACCATGAACTTCTCCTCTTCTCCATCCAGCTCTGGACTGTGCAACCCCTTAATACATTTATCTCACTATGTTGTCAAAACTCACTCTCCCCATTGCTTCTCCAGGTGTACATTTCATCACAAAAATGTTCTAAAACACATTGTTGAAGTGGAAAGCACATCATTCTTTCTTCAGCTGATGCTTGTTTTTATAGTTACTGTGTGTTGGATCTCAATTTCCATCTTTACTCATATAAAAGATAGGACAATGTCTCCTATTTCCTCAGGTTCATCCGATAGTATTTCAAAAGTTTGGCAGATTTTCATGTATGGCGTGAAGTAGCAAAGGAAGGGGAGTAAGGGGAGTATTTACAATGAATGTGAATTCCAACATCTTCAAAGATGGAAAGTTTGGCTTTGACATGAGCCAATGATTTATAAGATTACATAAATAATTTTATCTAGATTTTTCTTGAAATGACATGTCAAAAATATCTGACATGTACATACACTTTAATTTTTCTACTAAGAAATTTCATTTAGGTATATGAATGTGTGGGAGGTTTTTGATATGACATTCTAGGAAAAAAGCTCATCTCATTTCCAACATGTCTTGCTTGTTCTAAGTTATTATTCTTTTAATACAATCTTCAAATTATTGGAACACGCCTGACATCAATAACTACATCCTAAAACAGTTGCTTGACTCACAAACTTGTAATATTTCACTCCTTTGGCATTTTCAACCTGGAAAACAATAACTTCTAATGATAAATGGACCAATTTGGTCTTCATTTTATTTTATTATTCTATACTAATTTACCTTACAGAGTTTCTAAAATGAATTTCAAAATGGTAGCCATGCCATTTGCCACTGTTTCCAAAAGTCTGTTTTGTCATTACAAGACAAGGATGTGTACTGCAAGTCCATCAATCTTAATAAAAATTGCACGACGTTTCAAGTTTCTTCTCGGGTTGGTTTATTAATGCACACATGCAAAGTAGGCTGAATGAAGCCTTAAAATCAAAGGCAGAGAGAGAGAGTAAAAAAGTCTGATTACTCACATTTTCTTGTCTCCTTAAAAAACAAGACTGGGTTAATGAGAACTCTCAGACATGGCAAAAAATGTTGATGAAGAGAATTTTTCTAATCATTCCTTGTCTAGTTGTGCTTGGTCCCCAATTCTGAGTCAAGTGAAGCAGTTTATCTCTTTTCTATGTCTTTATTGGGTACTAATATTCCTTGAATGTTACAAAACATCCATGAATGGCAATGGTAACTGAAAAGTTCTTTGCACTGTAACTCTCTGTCAAGGATCAAGTTAAGGTGATAAAGCTGGCCATCCTGGCTTTCATTATATGCTTGTTGAATTTAATATATTGTTTTATCTTCTGTCTTGCTTCTCTTCCTACCATTATGCCTGAATCACAACAACCGCTCTTTCAGTTCTTGTTTAACTAAATCAATGGTGTTCATTATAATTCAGGTGGGATTTTGCACTTGCCATGCTGGAGAGCCATGTGAGATAATTATTTTTAATTTAAAATGGATGCTTTACATGAGTGAGATGAAATTGGGGTAAAGGTTGGTGACTGAGTTAGATGGAAAGAAAATGATTGCTTTTTAGATTTGTCATGTTGAAAGATACCATTTGAGCAACGAATAACGCTCTCATTTTCATGCTCTTGAAATAACTAAAAGGTTTATATGTATGATGAGACTACTTTTTCTTCTACAAAAATAAGGATCAATAGGAATTGATATCAATTTCAGAAACATTTGGAGTAGATCATACAAATTTATTGAACTAAAATTTGGCACCTCAAAGCCCATGTATAAACTTTTCCAAATGCTGTTAAATTCTTTGTATGGTTCATACATGTATAACACACTACAAACCTTTCTTTAACTTATCTCTGGTTGATCATTGATACCAATCCCTCACCATTTCCATTTTTAATCTTAAATTGAAAGTATATTTAGCTATAGTTTACTGCAGTGGTAGGTTTCAAAATTTTTTACTACCGGTTCTGTGGGTGTGGCTTGGTGGGCATGGCAGGGGAAGGATACTGTAAAATCTCCATTCCCTCCCCAATCCAGGGGAAGGTTATTGCAAAATCCCCATTTCCTCCTGATCAGCTGGGACTTGAAAGGCAGAGAATAGATGGGGGCGTGGCCAATCAACATTTTTACTACCGGTTCTCCGAACTACTCAAAATTTCCGCTACCAGTTCTCCAGAACTGGTCAGAACTGCTGAAACCCACCTCTGGTTTACTGTATATCTTGATTTGCAAAACAGACAGCATCTGGGACGCCATATTAGTTACATGTTTTGTGTCCTGTCATAATTTCACTGAAGTGCTTGGATAAATCTTTGCCTATCCTCTTGCCCTGCCACCCTAGGTAAAGAAAGATTGCACTAAATCTAAAGGGAGATATGGAATAATACTTTAGGTATTGCCTAAATCTGTGAAGGAGCTTACCAGATGTTTTTAGCCCATTTATTCTCTCATAACCTAGTTTATCTCAGGAAAATATTGAAGTAAAACAGAGTTTTCTGTATCAAACTCTTGGAATAACAATATGATCATAAATCAGTTCAATTATAATAAATGTTGGGAAATTTTGACATATATTTTCAGAAATGTAAAGAGCTTTTAATTAATGTTGTATAAAATGTCAATAAAATAGTTTCCATTTTTAAAATTCTGAATTAAACAGCAACTTGGGAAGTAAAAAAATAGAATTTACCACATTTTCTGGTATTGTTGCCTTTAAAATTCAGGCACCCGATTTGGTGTGGAGCAGGGGCGGGGATGTTGGGAACTTGGTTTCTCAATTTAGGAGAAAGACAAAGTGAATGCCCTCACCCCTCCCAGTATGGACCAAAAATCAAGCAAATCAAGAACTGTTTATTAAAGGGCCAAATCTTCTATATAGATTCAGAAACTATTGATGCATAATACTGGTATAATGTGGTGTTTCAGAAAACAATAATAAAAGATACTGATTAGATATTAGAAAAGGCAGACATCCTTAAAATATATTGCATATTCCCTTCTTTCTTTGACCCTCACAACATGAAAGGACTCCAGAATATGCTCCCTAAAAGGTAAAGGTAAAGGTAAAGATTCCCCTTGCACATATGTGCTAGTTGTTCCCGTCTCTAGAGGACAGCGCTCATCTCCATTTCAAAGCTGAAGAGTCAGCGCTGTCCGAAGACGTCTCCATGGTCATGTGGCTGGCATGACGAAATGCCAAAGGGGCACGGAATGCTGTTACCTTCCCACTAAAGGTGGTCCCTATTTTTCTACTTACATTTTTTATATGCTTTCAAACTGCTAGGTTGGCAGGAGCTGGGACAAGTTTACGTGGCAATAGGGATTCAAACCGTTGAACTGCCAAACTTTCAATTGACAAGCTGTGTGTCTTAGCCATGAATTAGCTATTTTTTAGACATTAAAAATTGGCTATGGATAAAAAGAAAACAAAGTTTCCTGCACTTCAAAAGGAGACATGGATGCTTTATGGAGGGGGAAAAAAACAATTGTGCCCAGCATTCCAGATAACAAAACCCCCATTTGGTTCTCAAGCTTTTATATTTAGTAAGCAAGTGAGCAGTTAACATCTGAAATTGCATTGGAACTATGGAGTGTTCTGTCAGGCAGAACTAAGAGAATAATGGAAACATTGGGTGACAGGCCAACATTAAAGAAGAACATTGTATAATAAATGTTTCACTGAACTCCAATCCGGCAGCTAAGAAGTGAGCCAATCCCCCTGGATTGGTTGGCCTTCCTTTGCTCTTGAATATGTTCTTTGTCCCTAGTCAAGGAAGTAACTATTCTAGCTAATTTATGTTGTTGTGTATTTAAGTCTTCATGAAACATGCAACAGCTCTGATTAATGTACAGACCCCTCATGTTGTCCTAGTAATTGATCTAAGGCCAGCCTGTTTTGGTAAAGTGGAAGTGGTGTTTTATGTCAACACAAGTATGGCAGAGACACCATTTGTGTATTTGGGCAGTTAATTTAGGAAGGGAAGGGAAGGGAAGGGAAGGGAGGAAGAAAGGAAGGAAGGAAGGAAGGAAGAAGGAAGGGTCTGAAAGGAAAGAAAAGGAAAGGAAAGGAAAGGAAGAAAAGGAGAGACACAAAGAGAAAGTGTCTTTTGCTAAAAAGGAAACCAGTTCTGTAATGTATCTTTAAAAGTTTTGGCGGGAAAATAGCACGTTGCTGATTGGTTGAAGCCTCCGGCTAAACTGTATATAAAGAGAGGTTTTTCCCAGCACTGGCTGCTGGGTTCACCATATAGTAAAGAGCTGTTGTCACTATCCTGGTCTCCTGCCTCGTTATTGCCCGAATCTAACACTGGCGACGAAGGTGGGATCTCGAGGCTAAGAGCGCCAGGAAAAGAGCTGAACTCACCAGGAAGACGCGAACCCAGCAAACAAGGGGCGGAAAGCAGCGATGTCCGGCTACACACCGCCAGCGCCATTCGACCCAGCTAAGGAAAAATGGGGGTCATACATGGCTCGTTTCGAGTGTTTCCTCGAACGAACTTCAAGGAGTTTCAGACAACAGGAAACGAGCGTATTTCCTGAGCCACTGCGGTCCAGAAGTTTTCGACACCGCAGAATCCCTGGCGGAGCCAACGCTGGTACAGTCGGTACCGTGGCAAACTCTGCAGACTTTATTGAAAGCCCATTATGCACCAACGCCGTCCAAGTATGTGCAACGGTTCGAATTCATCAGCGCATACATGGCCGCCCTGAGGAAAGCCTCAAAACATTGCGAGTACCGAGACTTGGATGAGGCATTGCTGGAGCAACTCATCCGCGGGGTCAGGGACATCCGTTTGCGGAGGCGGCTGCTGTCTAAAAGCAACCTAACGCTGGCAAACGCCTTGGACGAAGCCAGGGCTCACGAGATGTCTACCCAAGCGGCGGAAACCCTACAAAAGCCGCTCGCACCAACGGCTGGTGCGAAATCAACCCCGGTCCACAACGAGGAGATCCAGGCTGAGTCGGACGGTGAGGAAGAGGAAGGAGTCTTCCACACCGGGAGGACGGAGAAAGAAGACCGGGGTGACTGTGCGAGTTGCGGAGGGCAACACCAACGACAACAATGCAGATTTAAAGATGCAACTTGTCGGCGGTGCGAAAGGAAGGGGCACCTAGCACAGGCCTGTCGAGCACCCCAACCTTCCCGCCAAAAATTCAAACCGGCCAATCAGAGCGCGGGAACGGCGAAGCGGCCCGCGAGTGGTCAGTTTAAAAAAGGCGCGAAGTTGAATCAGACTGTCGTGAGAGTGGGTCACGCATCAACACGCCTAGAGAAAAAAATCTTTACAAAGGCAAAGATTGAGGGGGTGCCGTGCCGATTGGAGGTGGACACTGGCTCAGCGATCACGATCATGTCCTGGGACAATCTCGTGAGAGCCTTACCCGCCATCGCAAAGCGCAAGCTGCAACCACAGGAATTAAAGGTACAAGACTACCAAGGAAATCGCATCCCTGTTCGAGGGGTAACGTGCGTCCACGTCGAGTATGGACACTACAAGAAAACCCTGCCCATCACCATAGTCAATGGGACCCTGCCAAGCTTGTTGGGACTGGACTGGTTCCGAGCATTGGGCATGGGAGTGACTGGAATCTTCAGAAACGAAGTCGACCTCAAAGATGCACTCGTGAAAGAATTTGGGGACGTTTTCAGAGACTGCCTGGGCAAGTACACGGGGACCCCTATCTCTTTAACCTAGACCCCAAGTTGCCCCTATCCGCCTAAAGGCTAGGAGGGTCCCGTCACCTAAAGCCCAGGATTGACCGAACTGGACAAGCTAGTAAACCAGGGAATTCTAGTGCCAGTTGACCATGCTAAGTGGGAGACCCTATAGTCACCCCAGTCAAACCGGACGGGTCGGTCCGGATTTGCGCTGACTACAAGGCAACGCTTAACAAAGCGTTGCAAAGAGTGCTTACCTGCCCGTGGTACAGCACTTACTGCACTCAATGGGGCAAGGGCAAGTTTTTGCCAAGCTAGACTTGGCCCAAGCCTATCAACAGCTGCCGTAGATAGCAGCACAGCCAAGCGCAGACAATTGTGACTCACAGAGGGGCTTTTAAGTGCACCCGGTTACAGTTTGGGGTTAGTGTGGCTCCAGGGTTATTCCAGAACCTAATGGAGCGGCTATTGCAGGGCCTACCAGGGGTGGTACCATACTTTGACGATGTACTGGTATCCGCTGAGAATCTAGAGGAATTAGGAGTAAGGCTGCGAAAAGTTTTGGGCATTTTCCGGTCTGCCGGTCTCACAGTTAAACTGAACAAATGCCAGATCGGGGTTGAGTCTGTGGAATTCCTGGGCTACCGGATAGACAGGGAATTCACCCCACTGAGAGCAAGGTACGGGCCATCAGGAAGGCCCCGGTTCCAAAGAACAAAACGGAGTTACAGGCATTCTTAGGTCTGGTCAACTTCTACGCGGTATTCTTAAGGAATAAGGCAACAGTAGCCGAGCCGCTGCATAAATTACTAGCAAAGACGGCTGCATGGTCTTGGGGAAAGGCGGAAGCTAGGGCATTCGAAGGGGTAAAGAATCTCCTATCGAGTGATAGCCTCCTTATCCAATACAATGGCACGCTGCCATTAGTGTTAAGCTGCGATGCATCTCCCTATGGGGTGGGGGCTGTGCTCAGCCACAGGTTACCAAATGGCACAGAAGCCCCTATTGCATATTACTCCCGAACCATGTCATCAACTGAAAGGAATTATAGCCAGCTTGATAAGGAAGCCTTGGCTATAGTCTCCGGAGTAAAGAAATTCCATGAATATGTATTTGGTCGTGATTTTGAAATCATCACGGACCATAGACCTTGCTAGGTCTGTTGGCAGGCGACCGCCCAACGCCCGTGGCACTTTCGCCCAGACTGACCCGATGGACTATCTTCCTGGCAGCGATTCTTACAAATTACTACACCGGCCAGGAAAGGAATTAGGCATGCAGACGCCTGAGCAGATGCCCGTTACCAGAGACTATCAAGACCCCACTCCGGGATACCAGTTCTGCTAATTGACTCTTTGGACTCTGGCCCAGTCACATCCAAAGAGGTGGCTCGGCTTCAGATAAGGACATTACAATAAGAACTGTAATTGGTTGGGTACAAGAGGTTGGCCGCTGCCGGGCGGCGTTTTAAAGAGTTTGTAAAAACGTGGGAACTCTCAGCTCAAGGGGTGCCTGCTATGGGGGATCGAGTGGTGATCCCGGAGAAATTGAGGAAAAGGTATTGGAGCTCCTGCATGAAGGCCATCCAGGGATCATGAGAATGAAGGGTTTAGCAAGGAGCTATGTGTGGTGGCCCTTAATGGACACGGAAATTGCGGAAAAGGTAGGCAAATGCCAGGCCTGCCAGGAGTCCAGACCACTACCCCCAACGGCCCTGATTCGGGAGTGGGAGAAACCCCAGGGTCCCTGGTCTAGGATCCATATTGACTTTGCCGGCCCCTTCCACGGCCAAACCTTCTTGGTAGTAGTCAATGCCTACTCCAAATGGCTGGAAATCATTCTCATGAGATCCATGACTGCCGAGGCTGTGATTTCAGTCCTACGGCACCTATTCGTAACCCACGGGCTGCCCGACACGTTAGTCTCTGATAATGGCCCGCAATTCACGGCAACCCAGTTTGAGGGGTACTTGGCAGAGGAGGGCATTCGGCATGTCCTCTCGGCGCCTTTCCACCCTGCGACGAACGGCCTTGCAGAACGTTCCGTTCGGAGCGCAAAGGAAGCATTGTCCAGAATCAGGCCAGGCGACTGGCAAACAAAAATCGATACCTTCCTGGCCGTCCAACACAGAACCCCCTGTGTCACAACTGGCAGAAGCCCGGCAGAGCTATTAATGGGTCGGAAGCTCAGGTGCCCACTAGACCGTTTAAACCCAAACTACACACCAGACGGTTACAAAGGGGTACAGGGTAAAACAAGAGGGATGGCAGTAGGCGACCTAGTGTGGGCACACAACTACAGCGAGGGTCCGACCTGGGTAACAGGAAAAATCCTAGAGATAACAGGACCAAAATCATATCTAGTAGAGATAGAGGATGGCCGGGTATGGAAGCGCCACATAGACCAGATAAGGAAACGCATAACCGGTAAATCAGAAACAGACGAAACAGGCCCTGACTATCCAATGTTTGAATCCACAACTGACTCAAACCCGGGCAAACGCGAGACTTATCTGAGTTCCAGAAGGTCCAGCGACACCAACCGCCCATCCTGAAGACAGCAGGGACGACTCTGCAATAATCCAGGGCCGGATGGCCTAGAGGAGGAGCTGAGAGGAACAAACAGTCCCTCCGGTCAGCTCGACTCACTCCCAGAAAGTGAATTGCGCAGGTCCGAAAGAGTCAGGAGACGCCCAGTCTACCTGCGTGATTACGTAGAAAAATAAGATGATAATTTTATGCAAATGTTGGTAAAGTGTTTTCTGGGAGGGAAGGAGTGTAATGTATCTTTAAAAGTTTTGGCGGGAAAATAGCACATTGCTGATTGGTTGAAGCCTCCGGCTAAACTGTATATAAAGAGAGGTTTTTCTCAGCACTGGCTGCTGGGTTCACCATATAGTAAAGAGCTGTTGTCACTATCCTGGTCTCCTGCCTCGTTATTGCCCGAATCTAACAAGTTCCATGAGATTCAAAACAAGGCATAGAAGTCATGATAAAATGCTAATATCAACAACAATAACTAACAATGAAGCTCAAAATTCCAAGTAACAGTATCTATCTAGATAATTTCATATACCACTTCAAATGGACAATTTTCTGATAGAAAAAAAAATCCACACAAAGCTGAATTAGAAGTTCTTGTTATATTGGGCTTTTTTTTCACCACTGAAAGGGCAATAAAACCTTCCTATTCAGATAGCAATGTAAATTTTTGACTGTAGCGGAGAGGAGGGAACTGTTTGATTGGCTTGCCCAGAAGTTTTTGAAAACTTTATGGAAGCTTTGGCAGGCACTTTTGTGGAATGTGTGGTTAACCACTGGAATAAGTAATCAAATGCAGTGCTAGACAAATTTGCTCTTGAATGTCCCCTTCCTGTCTACTAATCTAAGGGTGCTGCTGTTTAATAATTATATGAAACTGTTTATAGATGTAATATGTCAGCATGTTGGGGTTCTCCTAGGTTGAAGGCCCTAGCTGGAATAGCAGATGGAGACAATGATAAAGAAGGAGTTTAACATATTTATGAATTGGACAGAAAAAAAATAGAAGGAAGGAAGGAAGGAAGGAAGGAAGGAAGGAAGGAAGGAAGGAAGGAAGGAAGGAAGGAAGGAAGGAAGGAAGGAAGGAAGGATTGCAACCATAATGTCATTCAAAAATATTAATTTGAGGAATACGGGCATTAAATACTTTTGTACCTCGTACACTTAGGTAAGCAGAGTCGTATCTGGCTTCATTGAGAAAACTTCATCTGAACTGCATAGAGTTAGCATCTTACAATCTGTCTGATTGAACAATTGAGAAAATTGACTTATAGTGCTATGAAGACATGATGAGAGGTGTTTTTTTAGAACCACTGGAAGCCAGTCCAGTACAACAGCATCCCTCTATACTCGCAGAGGTTTTTCCCCCATCAAATAGAGCCTGATCATTTTAAACATCAGGGATTAAATTCTGCGTGGAAAGCCTGTGATCTGCCTTTGATCAGAGATCCTTGTTCAGTTCTTTCTAAATTATGTTTCATAGCTGTCTTCAACCTATGATTGTTTGGCTCACAGCTTGAATTATATGGCAGTTACTTTTAAAATTCACCAGCAAACAGAATGCTATTCAATTTTGAAAAGCCGACTTAGTAAAAACATGCTATTTACAATTTTATTTTAAATACTACAAAGGTAATCTCAATGGAGGAGCATTATCAGAAGAACTGCAGGGTTTTTTAAAAAAGAAAATACTGTGGGGATCCTAATTTGTAAGTGACTTTTATGCTTTGATCCAGCAACTGCATGCCTTTATGTGCAGTAGACCCAAAAGGTGTTTGCAACAATTGTACTCAAGAGAATTTCTAGGATGATCATTTGGGTTAAATGCCCTATTTCATATGCATGAAAACTGGCAGGAGAGCTACTTAGGGTGCACTTGGGCTTGTGGAAAGATTTTTTAAAAAAAGAGTCTCCATGAACATGTCTGCCAAGGAGCTACACAAATGCTGTAAATTCCTTACTCTACCAGTAGAACCTGTGCAAAAGCTGAATGCCTACCAAACTCATCTAAAACATATAAAAAGAAATTGCTTTATGGCAAATTAGACCTGTGGATCATTTGTTCAGCATCTGCTTGTTTACCAGCCCTAGCAGCAATTTTCCAGGGCTTCAGATAGTGACCTTTTTCATCATCAATTGAGCGCGTCCAGAAATATTTCACAAGAAGAGTCCTCCACTCCTCTGCTCACAAGAAAATACCTTATGCCACCAGACTCGAAATTCTGGGTTTAGAAAATTTAAAACTACGCCACCTTCGGTATGACCTGAGCATAGCTCATAAAATCATCTGCTACAATGTCCTTCCTGTCAATGACTACTTCAGCTTCAACCACAACAATACACGAGCGCACAACAGATTCAAATTTAAAGTGAACCGCTCCAATCTCGATTGCAGAAAATATGACTTCAGTAACAAAGTTGTTAATGCCTGGAATGCACTACCAGACTCCATGGTCTCATCCCAAAATCCCCAAAACTTTAACCTAAGAGATAAGTTGGTAATGGTTGATGAAGATACCGTATTTTTCAGAGTATAAGATGCACCTTTTCCCCCCTAAAAGGGGGTGAGAATTTGGGTGTGTCTTATACACTGAATGTAGCCCCTCCCACCCACTGGCCCCCACCCATTGGCCTCTGCCTCCTAGCAATTTACCTCCTTGCAGCAAGCAGCAAGAAGAAGCAGCCCATTTCAGCTTCAGCACAGCCTAATTAGCACAAGTTGACTGTCCATTGGATCGGCCTCCTGACTTTCAGCTGTTTCAGGCTTCAGGGATTGCCATTGCCTATTGCTGCACGGGCCTCTGCTGCTTGCTGCAAGGAGGTAAATTGCTGGGAGCAGATTTTTTTTTCCTCTTTTGCTAATCAAGCTATGCTAAAAACAAAAATGAAAATAAAGCAGGCTATTTGCTGCAATGAGGCAAAATTGCTGGGAGGCAGAGACAAGATTTCTTTTTCTTGCTTTCCTCATCAAAAAAGGTAGGTACATTTTATAGTCTGGAACATCTTATACTCCGAAAAATATGGTAAGTCAGGCTGTCTTAACTCATAATTTATGTATGTCTTCTCTTAGAAATGAAACAAAGCCCTAATGGGTCATTGATGTGCCACTATTTAAAGGAGCAGAGCCCAGGATAGACAAAAAAGGGATAGAAGTTAACTTAAAATCTCCAGGGCTAGATGGATTATACACTAGGGTACTCAAGGAACTAATAAACGGGATCATAAAATCACCAACTATAATCTTCGAGAACTCCCAGAGAACTAATAAGGCCCTAGATGATCAGAAGAAAATAAATGTTATCCCTATCATGAAAAAAGAGAAGAGAAGAAGGAGAAGCACCAGACAGTTACAGACCAGACAGTTTGACATTTCTTTTAGGCAAGATCCTGACACTTCTGGGTGAGATCATCCACCAATTTGGGGTTTAATATCATCAGTATGCTGATGATACTCAATTATACATCTTTTAACCTGAGGCCAGCCAAATGCAGCTTTCAGGATTCCATCCCACTGCTTAAAGACTGTGTACATTTGGGTCAGGAGGGAAATGTTCCTGGTTTGGACTGGATCGGCTGATCTGGTAGCGATGGCGGCGGGTGGTTCGGAGAACCAGTAGCAAAAATCCCTCCCCCCGCCCATTCCCGCCCAATTGCCCAGTTGCCTGCTTGCCCGCTTGCCGCCTTCTTTCTGGCTCACTCGCTTTTTCCACCCAAATGGTAGGAATAGGTTTAAAAGCATAAAAAATGCTTTTAAAAGGTAAAAAAAGAGAGGCTTTGATAATCACAGCTGAGCCGTGGGATCTTCAGAGCCTTTTTTTTTTACTTTTAAAAGCATATATTTTACAACCTATTTGGCCAAATAGGTTGTAAAAAATGCTTTTAAAAGTAAAAAAAAAAAGATCGCGCACCACAGCTCAACCCCCCCCCAGCATGCTATTTATTATTTATTTATTTATTTATTTAATCATATTTATATACCGCCCTATCTCCCAAGGGACTCAGGGCGGTTTACAGGCACTAAAAACAGATAAATAGAATATAAATACAATATAAAACATTTAAAAACTTATTCTAAAGCCCGTCCAATTAAAAATAGAAATAAAACCCAATTTAAAACCCAAAATTTAAAATCTAGCTCAGTCCTGCACAATTAAATAAGTATGTTTTAAGCCCGCGGAAGGTCCAAGGTCCAAAGCTGACGAAGTCCGGGGGTAGTTCGTTCCAGAGGGTGGGAGCCCCACAGAAGGCCCTTCCTGGGCGCCGCCAGACGACATTGCCTCGCTGACGGCACCCTGAGGAGACCCTCTCTGTGAGAGCGCACGGACGGTGGGAGGTATTCGGTCGCAGTAGGCGGTCCCGTAAATAACCCGGCCCAATGCCATGGAGCGCTTTAAAGGTGGTCACCAAAACCTTGAAGCGCACCCGAAGGCCACAGGAAGCCAGTGCAGTCTGCGCAGGATAGGTGTCATATGGGAGCCACGAGGGCTCCATCTATCACCCGCAGCTGCATTCTGACTAACTGTAGCCTCCGGATGCCCCTCAAGGGAGCCCCATGTAGAGAGCATTGCAGTAATCCAGGCGAGACGTCACGAGTGCGTGAGTAACCGTGGATAGGCATCCCGGTCCAGAAAGGCGCAACTGGCGTACCAGGCGAACCTGGTAGAACGCTCTCCTGGAGACGGCCGTCAAATGCTCTTCTAGAGACAGCCGTTCATCCAGGAGGACGCCTGTTGCGGACCTTCTCCATCGGGCCAATGACTCGCAGCCGATGGTCAGCCGCGGATTTAGCTGACTGTACCGGGATGCCGGCATCCACAGCCACTCTGTCTTGGCGGGATTGAGCTTGAGCCTGTTTCTCCCATCCAGACCCGTCGGCCTCCAGACACCGGGACAGCACTTGATAGCTTCGTTGGGGTGGTTCGGTGTAGAAAAGTACAGCTGAGTATCATCCGCATACAGCTGATACTTCACACCGAAACCACTGATGATCTCACCCAGCGGTTTCATGTAGATGTTAAACAGAAGGGGCGAGAGAATCGAACCCCGCGGCACCCCACAAATGGGGGGCCCTTGGGGCGGCCTCCGGCCCCCTGTCAACACCGACTGCGACCGGTCGGAGAGATAGGAGGAGAACCACCGATAAACGGTGCCTCCCACTCCCAATCCCCCCAACCGGCGCAGCAGGATACCATGGTCGATGGTATCGAAAGCCGCTGAGAGGTCTAATAGGACCAGGGCAGAGGAACAACCCCTATCCCTGGCCCTCCAGAGATCATCTACCAACGCGACCAAAGCCGTCTCCGTGCTGTAACCGGGTCGGAAACCGGACTGGAACGGGTCTAGATAGACAGTTTCATCCAGGTGCAAGGGAAGCTGATATGCCACCATACTCTCTACAACCTTCGCCGTAAAGCGAAGGTTGGAGACCGGACGATAATTACCTAAAACAGCCGGGTCCAGGGAAGGCTTCTTAAGGAGGGGCCCCACCACCGCCTCTTTCAAGGCGGCCGGGAAGACACCCTCCACCAAAGAAGCGATCGTAATCGCCTGGAGCCAGCCTCGTGTCACCTCCCGAGTGGCCAGCACCAGCCAGGAGGGGCACGGGTCCAGTAAACACGTGGTGGCATTCAACCTACCCAGCAACCTGTCCATGTCCTCGGGAGCCACAGGGTCAAACTCATCCCAAATAATGTCGCCAAGACCACCCTCGAGCGTCTCACCCGCATCACCGCAATCTTGGTCCAGACCATCCCGAAGCTGAACGATTTTATCGTATAGATAACCGTTAAACTCCTCAGCCCGTCCCTGCAACGGGTCATCCCGCTCCCCCTGATGAAGGAGGGAGCGAGTCACCCGAAACAGGGCGGCCGGGCGGTTATCTGCCGATGCAATGAGGGAGGAGGCGTAGCTCCGCCTCGCTTCCCTCAATGCCACTAGGTAAGTCCTAGTATAGGACTTCACTAGTGTCCGATCAGCTTCCGAACGGCTAGACCTCCAGGAACTCTCTAGGCGTCTTCTCCGGCGCTTCATCCCCCTCAGCTCCTCGGAGAACCAAGGAGCCGGTTGGGCCCTGCGCCGGGTCAGAGGCCGCAAAGGCACGACTCGGTCTAAGGCCCCCGGCGCCGCCCGCTCCCAGGCCGCAACAAGTTCCTCGGCCGAGCCGTGAGCCAGACCCTCAGGAAATGGCCCAAGCTCCGTCCGGAACCCATCCGGGTCCATCAGGCGCCTGGGACGGAACCAACGTGTCGGCTCCGTCTCCCTGCGGTGGTGAATGGCGGTCAGAAAGTCCAGGCGAAGAAGAGTGATCTGACCATGACAAAGGTTCAGTGACTATTTCCTTTAAGTCCAGATCTCTCAACCACTGACCAGAGAAAAATCAGGTCCAGAGTGCCACCCCAATGTGAGTAGGGCCATCAATTACCTGGGTCAGGTCCAAGGCCGTCATGGAAGCCGTGAACTCCCGAGCCGCTGTCGATGACGGGCGGAAGATGGCAAGTTAAAGTCCCCCATGACTAAAAGTCTGGGGGTCTCAACTGCCACCCCAGCCAGCACCTCCAGGAGCTCGGGCAGGGCAGCTGTCACGTAGCAAGGAGCCAGGTACGCGATCAGCAAACCCATCTGACACCTATGACCCCATCTCACAAAGAGGGATTCGCACCCGGCAATCTGAGGCACAGTGGTCTCCCTCGGCTCTAGACTCTCTCTAATCACAACCGCCACCCCACCACCCCTACCCTGGGCCTCGGTTGATGGAATGCACGGAAACCCGCGGGCACATCTCCACGAGGGCACACCCCTTCCGTGCCCAACCAGGTCTCCGTAATGCCTATAAGGTCCGGAACCCCTGAATAAGATCACAAACAAGGGGGCTTTGTTCACCACGGACCGAGCATTGCACAACATCAACCAAGGCCCGGGCTCTGAGGATCCTGACCATCCGGGAACGGGAGAAGTCCAGGGTCGGAGCGCGTGATCGCTTTCAGACATCGAGCACGCGCTCCCGAAACTTGGTATGACCCTCGCCCGCCATATCTGCCTCTCCCACTTACCGTGTCAATAGAACCACCCTCATCAATAGGAACACCTCCACCCCATAACCTCCGAACCTGATAAAGAAAGACCGCCATGAGCATGTGCAGAGACTGGCCTTACCCGACGGGTTACCCCATTGCCCGCCCTTACCCTCCCACCCCTTAAAAGTTCCCTCTCTAAAAAACCCCACAAGCTCTTCTTTTTCGCATGCCACCTCTGTGGGTCCCAAGACCCGTCATGGAGGCCGGCCCTCGGTAGTGAGGAGGGCCATTCCTGCGGGGCGGGGGGCCCCCGCCGGCGCAAGAGTTCCTCATGAGTATAGTGCGTAGCAGCTGAGACTAAGAATCGGCAAAAACAAAAGCTCCATCTCCGAATGGCAGGTGGTAGCAGATGGTACTAGTCCAGAATGAGGACGGACGCAGAATGGAACAGCGATAGGCACCAAATGACAGTCTAGGTGGTATTCTGTCGAGTGTATAGTCCAAAACATCCTGGAACCGGGGGTGAGGGGAGATGGCACTCCAGTCCTTGGGCACATCCTCCTCCGTCTTCCTCTGTCCCCAAATAAGTCCCATTGTCTCCCCCAAAAAGTCCTAATAGGACCAAAAACGGCCAAAGAAGTCCCAAAAAGGCCGAGGGGGGCATGGATGATGTTATCACAGTCACAACCACAGACTGGTTACAGGGGAACCGCCCCGGAATGCCTCCATCATCTCCCCGCAAACCTCCAACAACCCCCTCCAGACATGGCCAGGAATAAATCCTAACCACCCCAGAGGCCAGGTCTCTCCAGCCTTATCCCCCCAAGAGGCCAGGCCCATATAAAAGGCTGAACTTCTCCGAGAGGCTGGAGGATATGAAGGCTGCCAAGTCCACAATCCTGCAGCAGGGAGAAAGCCAACAAACCGTGGCACAAGAGGCAGATGGCAGTAGTAAGGGTAGATGTAATACCTCCGCTCTCATCCAAGTTGCAGAGGCTGAAACCCCCAAAGTCCAAAGTCGATGGTCAGAAGAGGGCCGGAAGACGAGTCCAATGGCTAGAGGCCCGCCAGCGAAACGAATCGGCCGAAAGACGGCCGGCTAGAAAACGCCGACTCATCGCCCCACCTCCGAGCCTCAGAACATGGCCTCCGAATCCACCGCCAGCCTACCCGGCCTCATTCTCGGCAGCCATGTATCAGAGAAGGTCCAGAGACCTCTCCCATGGCTGCTCGAAAAGAGATCTCCCGGGCCGGGGGCAGCAAGCGGCTAGACGGGCCGCCAGGACATTGCCAGCATCGGAGGGGCCTTTTTCTTCGCCGGAGCCGAATCTTCAGAACAGCGCCATCTTGCGCATGTGCAGAGCTTTTCTACTTACCCCATGCCTCCTTTTGGCATGCACTGCATGCGCACACCTCACATTTGGTGCATTTGGCGCGCAGCACGCATGAGCAGCCAGCAAACCGGTAGTAAACCGGTTCAGATTTTACCACTGATTTGGATGGGAAAGAATCATGTCTGGCTCAGTCCTACCACACGTTTAATGGGCCATGTAGATCAGTGGGTACTTCATCTTTACCCTTGGATGGGCTACCACTTCTCCCTTCAAGACTGAAATGCAATCTTGGGGTCTTTCTGGTATCACAATTCTTGCTTGAAGAGCATGGTTGTCAACTGAGGCAAATAAAATCTTTGCACAATCATCTGGTGCACCAATTGCACTGTCTCCTACATTGAAAGATCCTTCATATAATCACTCATCCCATAGCCATCTCTCAGCTTGAATACTTCAGTGTGTCCTATGTGTTGCTGTTCTCAAAGTTTACCTGGAAATTTTAAGAGGTATAGCATGCAGCAGTGCAGGCTTCAGCAGCTGCCCTTTGGTTACTCAATACCCAGCTATTACAGCAGTTTCCAAAGTTTGCAAGCAACATATTTGCAAACATATGGGGGTGAACTTATTTTCCAAAGCACCAGAAGGCAAGACAAGAAACAATGGATGGAAACTAATCTAGGAGAGAAGCAACCTGAAATTAAGGAGAAACTTCCTGAGAACAATTAACCAGTGGAACAGCTTGCCTTCAGAAATTGTGGGTGCTTCTTCAATGGAGATATTTAAGAAAAGACTGGACAGTCACCTGTCTGAAATGGTATAGTGTCTCCTACTTGAGCAGGGGGTTGGGCTAGAACATGGGTGCCAAACTCGCTGCATCACATTGCTGTCACATGACTTATCACATCATTTTTTCCCTTCATGGACTGGGGTGGGCATGGCATGCACATGACATATTTGGTCCACGGGCCACCAGTTTGATGTCCCTGGACTAGAAGATCTCCCAGGTCTCTTCCAGATCTATTTATTTTTATTTTATTTATTTATTTGTCACAACAGTATATATAAGCATAAGCATGAAATAACTATACGATATATAAGCATATATATAATCATAAGTATGCAATAACTATGTGAAATTGGATACAATCAAAGGGAACATTAGGACAGGAATGGGAGGCACATAGGTGCTCTTATGTACGCCCCTTACAGACCTCTTTGGAATTGTGAGAGGTCAATAATAGATAGTTTTTGGTTAAAGCTTTGGGGATTTTGGGAAGAGACCACAGAGTCTGGTAGTGCATTCCAGGCATTAACAACTCTGTTGCTGAAGTCATATTTTGATTGATTGATTGATTGATACTTTGATAGATTCAGGGCTGCCACAATGGGGAAGTCTGTTATAAAACTTTCATCCTCCGTCAAGCTGAGGAGTGTGCGTTTAGAGATAGGAATATGGCCACATAACTGTTGTAGTAATTTGGTGACAATTAACACACTTGTCATTGAGTAGCAGCAAGTGATAGTTTAAACTGTCAATCCAGTGTTTCAGTAATTTATGTTGATGAGTCATCCAAAGAAGAGAAAAGCAACCCCAAACTGCAGTTTTTATGGCTTTCCCTGAAACGTAAAGAATGCATGGCTTTTCTAATAAGGATCCAAATGTACAGGGAGGTCATAAATGATTGCGCACAGCTGGGAAACATGTAAAAATAATTTGCAGAGCAAAAGAACTGAGGACGTAATAATGGAATTTTGCACCGATCGGGCTCCAAGAACAGCTCTGCACAGGTTAATAAAACAGGTTTTAAAATGGTATTATGCTCCGCCGTAAGAAACTGTGTCAGTATGCTCTCCACCTGAGTGATTTATAATTCTCAGAGAGATACTGAGAGAATTGTTTTGTTACAAGGTTAATAGTGCAGTAATTGAAATGAGTGCATGTTCCACTGCGAGGGAGAATGAGGCAGAGAGAGAGAGAGAGAGAGAGAGAGAAACCCCTCTTCTATTAAAATTGTGAAAATGCATAAGAAAATTAGAATCGCTCACGAATTGTGATGTTCATGTTCAAAGCTTCTTCTTTTTTTTTTTAAAGAAAAGTAAGGCAGCTGTGCTGCACAGACAGTAAGCATAGCCTTCATTTTCGGATGGGGGAAAAAAAAAAACAACAACACCAGGTCTGTTTTTCTCTCCCTATTTTTCATTTGTTAGGTAATGCTATTTCTCATTCTCAGGGCAGCCCTCTCCACCAATGGGCAACATTCCAGCCACTCATGAAGCACAAGGTTTCAGATTCACTGCCAATATGGCCAGTCACTACAATCTGGAAGAAAACTTGGCAAGGGAGGCTGATCTGTGCTATTCTTTTAAGCACTTTGTCCTCCAGTTATAGTCTTAGATGGCATATCTTATTAACACAGTGAGCACTCTACTATACAAAGCTTGGGAACTTGATCATCTACGTCAGACATGACTTGCCTGTCTAATCCAAGGGAATAGAGAATTTCTCTTGAAATTTCCGGATTCTTCCAAAGATGTATAAGTGGAGGGGGCAGAGGGCCAGATATTCTTGGTGAATGTTCCTTTTCTCCCAAATAGTTTGCCTCCTGAAATAACAAAAGCTTTCCCTCTCACGGCCTTTTACATCCTATAAAACCAACAAGCCCCTTGAAGGTCTTTGGGTTGGATGGCTATTCAGCTCTTGGTGCCTGGTGTGATTGTTGTGGCTATTATAATTATTAAGCTGTTATATTTAAGGGTTTCATTGTAATATTGCACTGTATGTGTTTATCAGTGTTCCTGAGGTGGTTCATAATTCTCAAAAGTTAAGTTTACTAGATGACTAATTCTTTATCATCATTTCAGAGATATTTCCTTATCTAAAAGGAGAGACAGAATGACCACAGGTGGGTAAAAAAGCAGTAGGAGTGAGAGTGACTTCCAACTTCTTGCTAATTTCTACATTTAGTTTCATTGTGGGAAGCTGGCAGGGATCATCAAAAACCTCCTTTCCCTTTCCCTTTCCCTTTCCCTTTCTTCAGGTAGGTAAGTGGCTGCTGCTGTGTGTGGGAGGGAGTGAGGGACTGCAAGGGTGACTTGGAAACTGTCACAGAATATTGTGAATAAGGATTACATGCCCCTGCCCACCATATCTTTACCATATCTTTACTAAAAACTCTAATGGCAGAACTCTAATGGCAAAAAGAACACACCATCACAGTCCTTCACACCCAAAATGCCCAGCCCATAAAAACCAAGCAACTTAAATTATAGGCAAGAGAAAGCAAAGTGTAAATAAGATACAAGAGAGTCAAACAAATGTGGTATAAGGATCCAGGATCATTGGCTAAGGAGCTGAGGAACACAATGGTAAGATGAATGAGAGTTATCACCAACTGATAACTACCTTATATAGTGGCAACATGACTCTGATTCAATCCTTTGGAGAAGTAAGTTTCTATCTGACCAATAATCTTGCTGAGTGCCATTGTTCTGCCCTCTTCTCTTCCTGGTTGGCCTTTGCATTATGGGGGAGTTGCTTGCTCCACCTCTTCAACTTCTGAGGCCAGCAACAGCTGCATCTCCTGGTTGCCAGGTAATACTGCTTTCCCTGCCTATGATTCTTTCAGCAGAATCTCCTAAGGCTGATGACCCTCTTGTAACTTGTCTTCATTTTCAGAGTCTAAGCTGGCCATGACACCCAGTAGCTGAAGTACGCCCAATTTATCCAAATTTCATTCCCTCTAGAGGCATAATCTCTGGATTTTGGATGCATTCCATAAATTATCCCATTTAGGTGCCTTAGTTCAAAAGTTATTGCCTATGATGCACTGTTTCACTCACTTAAAAATTATAGAAACAAGAGTTTTAGTAGTATATAGATTGTCTATCTACCTATCTTTTGCCTGCCTCCTGCCCTCTCTTCCTGGTTGGCCTTTGCATTATGGGGGAGTTGCTTGCTCCACCTCTTCAACTTCTGAGGCCAGCAACAGCTGCATCTCCTGGTTGCCAGGTAATACTGCTTTCCCTGCCTATGATTCTTTCAGCAGAATCTCCTAAGGCTGATGACCCTCTTGTAACTTGTCTTCATTTTCAGAGTCTAAGCTGGCCATGACACCCAGTAGCTGAAGTACGCCCAATTTATCCAAATTTCATTCCCTCTAGAGGCATAATCTCTGGATTTTGGATGCATTCCATAAATTATCCCATTTAGGTGCCTTAGTTCAAAAGTTATTGCCTATGATGCACTGTTTCACTCACTTAAAAATTATAGAAACAAGAGTTTTAGTAGTATATAGATTGTCTATCTACCTATCTTTTGCCTGCCTCCCTGCCTCTCTCTCTCTCTCTCTGTCTATCCATCCTTCTATCTAATCTGAAATCTCAGTGAATTTAAGAGCCTGATTTGTAAAACAGCTAATGCAATTTGGCATTATTTAATTAACTTACTTAATTACATTAATTAGTTAAACATTTAGCATCTGCAAAGGTTGGAGTATCAATGGGAAGAGCAGAATAAGCCAAATATGTACTATTCTAACTGTAATATTAAGCACACTTATATTGAAATAATAATAAACAACCCACATGTCAAAATAAACTGTTTTTATACGGGCACCAGATTCTCAAAGATAAAATCTAGTTATTTGTGATTGTCAGTTTCTCTTCTTCGCTCTCCTCCTCCTCTGAAATACAAATATGTGTGATATTAATTTCTTTGTCAGCCACAGTGAATAAGGTAGACATAAACATTCACACTGATTAACTGCAGAAAGCTACAGCTATGAGCAGAACTGAGGAAGTCTCAAAAGACAGCACTGAGCCTCTTCTAAAATTATGATATGCTAAAAATATTGAATTATATACTTTTGTATAATTGCTTTATATGCATTACAATACATTGTATTTTTAGTCTAACTATTCTAATCCTATGTTATCCATATGAATACCCATAGAGTTGAAGGTGACCATTTAGGCCATCAGATCCAACCATTTACACAATGCAAAAATCCAAATTAAAACAACCTAGGGAGAAAGCTGCCTAACATATATTTCAACATACAGTGTGTAATGAAATGAAGTCCATTATTTTCCTGAATGATAGATTCTACTGTTAATCTGTGGCTCAGACTGGTAAGACAGTCTGTTATTAACACAGCTGCCTGCAATTACTGCAGGTTCTAGTCCTACCAGGCCCAAGGTTGACTCAGCCTTCCATCCTTTATAAGGTAGGTAAAATGAGGACCCAGATTGTTGGGGGCAATAAGCTGACTTTGTATATAAATATACAAATAGGATGAAGACTATTGCTAACATAGTGTAAGCTGCCCTGAGTCTTTGGAGAAGGGCGGGATATAAATGCAAATTTAAAAAAAAAATCTGCTCTTACACCCCCCCACCTAATAAAAACTTAAATAAGCTCTAATATTCAGCTGGAATTTGCCTTCCTATAATGTCCTGCATTAGAATGTTCCTGATTTAATGAAATCTATATATATAAATGCAAAACGAATTACTGTAATCACGAAATCTCCAGAACTGTAAAGCCTACAAACTTGAAATTTACCATGTATCTTCCTCTTGGCTTCTAGGTGCTCACTAAGAAAGGATTTTTTGAAATGACCATCAGAGCATTAGTATTTCCTATATTATGATTAACATGCTCTGATGCTAAGGAGTTCTACTCCCCCTCCCCACCTGAAAAGAAATCTGTTCCTAATGCAAAACACAAGCAGGGAATGGAGTTTCACTTTCAATTTTACTTTCACAGCAGCAACCAGGGAATAGGATAGCGGAGGCTTCTCTGGGACAAGCCTGAGGGAGAGAAAGGGATAGGATAAGAAAGGCTTCTATGCGACAAGCCTGAGGGAGAGAAGGAGACAGGATAGGGGAGGCTTCTGTGGGGCAAGGCTGAGGGAAAGAAGGGGATAGGATAGGGGAGGCTTCCCTGGGGCAAGGCTGAGGGAGAGAAGGGGATAGGATAGAGGAGGCTTCTATGGGGCAAGCCTGGGGAAAGAAGTGGGTAGGATAGGGGAGGCTTCTGTGGGGCAAGGCTGAGGGAAAGAAGGGGATAGACTAGGGGAGGCTTCTGTGGGGCAAGGCTGAGGGAAAGAAGGGGATAGGATAGGGGAGGCTTCTGTGGGGCAAGGCTGAGGGAAAGAAGGGGATAGGATAGGGGAGGCTTCCCTGGGGCAAGGCTGAGGGAGAGAAGGGGATAGGATAGGGGAGGCTTCTGTGAGGCAAGCCTGAGGGAGAGAAGTGTGGAGGGGAGGGGAGGCTTCTGTGGGGCAAAGCTGAGGGAGAGGAGGGGAGAAGAGAGGCTGGTCATAACTACTCATTAATTTTCAACCTGTAAGTGTTGATTTATCAAGCCTGATCACATAGTTTCGTAGTGAAGCATGGTTATCCATCTAGTAAATGTAATATATCTAAGCAATGAAATAATATTTTTTGAAAAACCAATTAACCAATTAAAACCAAATCTCTTTTAGCCCTTGCTCCATGCACTTATTCAACCTGGCTGCACTTAGTTTTTGGAATTTAGCTTCTAATACGATACATAAAATCTAACCGGAGCCATTGGTCTAAAAACATCATTACATCTTTGGTCTAAATGGACTTTGTTTTTTTGATTTACAAAGCAATTTTGAAAGGGTTAACTTTGATTTGGATCATGGATGTTAGATTTAAAAACACAGTTTGGAAGATGAGGAGTGCTTTTTATGACAGCATCATGCACTTAATGTAACTACTATAACCTTCAAGGAGTTCATTTCTGCAAGTGTTTGATAAAGATCTTCCATAAATTTTAAAAGGGACTCTGTTCTCTTTATATTCCTCCTGCAATGCTCATTACTTTGACACAAATCATAGCAAATGTCTTTGTGCAGCCTTGATATGTCTTTCCATGGCTGGTTTTTTAATCTATGCATTCACATACTCTACATTCCCAAATAATTGTCACTCTTCACTAAAATAAATGGATCTGTGATCAACCTTCTATGACCATATAATGGAAGTATATGATCTGTAGCCTGTTAATGATTTCTTACACAAATCAATCATTTTATACAGAATGGTTTTACATTTAGAAGAATATTTTCAGACAGGTTTCTCACATCTACAACAGGCCAATTTATGTTTTCCAATGGCCATTACAGGTGTTTGGTAATCATGGCTAGCAAAATCAAGGAGAAGATTGGCTCTTTTATCAATGCTTAATGGAAGCCTGTCTCTTAATGTATAACGCATTCCATAGCACAACATAGTTATCTTACTATTTACATTCAACCTTGAATATATTTTTAAAATATATACAATCAAAATATCAAAAATTAATTTAAGTCATGACATCTATTTTTAAAAAAAAGAATATTAATAGCTTCATTGTTAATGGAGTAACAATATTTCCAAGATAACTTTCCATAAACGCAAATGAACTTGTTTTAGTAAAGGTTCCCCTCGCACATATGTGCTAGGCATTCCTGACTCTAGAGGGTGGTGCTCATCTCCATTTCAAAGCCGAAGAGCCAGCACTGTCTGAAGACGTCTCCATGGTCATGTGGCCGGCATGATTAAACCCCAAAGGCACATGGAACGCTGTTACCTTTCCAAAAAAGTGGTCCCTATTTTTCTACTTGCATTTTTTACGTGCTTTTGAACTGCTAGGTTGGCAGAAGCTGGGACAAGTAACAGGAGCTCACTCCGTTACACGGTACTAGGGATTCGAACCGCTGAACTGCCAACCTTTTGATTGATGAGCTTAGCATCTTAGCCACCGAGCCACCACATCCCTTGAACTTGTTTTGGTCGTTAACATATATGTAGCAGGAAATAAATATACTCACTTAAAATTTACCTTTAGAAATTACCTTTAGATATTGCAACATTTTTCTAAGGCTATTGAGAATGTATGTAAAGTGCTAACATTCAGACAGCTTTCTCCTCCCAAGTCATTATATTGATACCACTCACAATGTATAGCTATATCTAATGATATTAAAGCAACAGCTTTAATACCATTAGATATATCTAATATCTTTTTTTTTATTGAAAGAGTTTTAAAAAACAAAAACATTTTTCCCCCTTTTTTCCCCCTCCCTCCCAAAAAACAAAACAAAAAAAAACCCCCTTCCCCCCTCTCCCCCCCCCCGGCTTCCCGGGTCAATCACAAGGTATTGTTATACATAAACCAAGCATAGAATAAAATTTTCCCTTCCAATCCAAATAACCACATCCAAAGCTTTTCATCTCCCAACCCCCTCCCCATTACATAAAATAACTTTCTAATTATTCAAAGGCAATCTGATATTTCTTAATCTGATATCTGTTTTGTAGATAATCAATCCATTTTTTCCATTCAATTAAATATTTTTCCTGCGTATTGTCTTTTAAAAACGCTGAGATTTTAGCCATCTCAGCCAAATTAATAACTTTCAATATCCATTCTTCTATTGAGATATATCTAATATCTAATGATATTAAACATCCCTCTGTCACAGAATATCTCTAGAAGATTTAAAGTTTCCTGTCAACAATTTAAAAAGAAAAACTCACAGCTATATGTTTTTTTATATAAATAAAATATTTCTCATGTTTTAATTTACTTTGTACTTTTAGTTGTGGCAGAAAATCCAACAGTTAAAACTGGCATCTGGCTGTAGTTTTAAGAGGTGATTAAAGATAAAACATGGTAATATTGACAAGAGGACGACATGTTCCCCATGAAAAGTTATTGTTTGGATTTTAACTCTACCCTACTTCTGATTCATAGCAAGGATGGTTAACTAAAACCTACGAAATGTCCAGTCGATCAAGTATCTCTCAGTAATTTTACTCACCTGCATACAGATGACTTTTTCAGCTGCAAAGGAAGATTCTTAACATTGGCCAAGATCGAAAAAGCACCACGAACCTCTCGTGCTCTATATCAAATTATGGTTGATATATTTAAGGCAAAACGTACAAACTTCACCACTGGTTTAATACACAGTGATTTACAGGATCATGTTCAAATTGTCTGATCTGCTTCTGTTAATCTGCTGTACTTAGAAGAAGAGTTGAACTGCTGTCCCGGTGTGGAAATGGAAAACGATCTTTCACTCAAATGAATGAATGAAGTAAACAAATGAGTGAAATATTGCCACACCAAAGGGACTGGCAAATAAATGATGCAAGCAGGGAAGGCATTTTATTTAGGATGCCATCTGGTCAGCCATGCCCTCCTATGACACAAAATGATCAGCAAGAGACTGCAGGCCAATTTATCATTCTCCCCTGGTTTTTTGGTTTTTTTGGTTTTTCTTTTCCAACTGGCGTACTACTTTCCAGTATCACCTGAAGGCCATTTACTATAGCATGCTCAGTCCGCAGTCATCTCTTTTCCTTAATTTTCATCTCAGAAAAAAAAATTTGAATTCCTAAAACTTTAAAAAGTGACAAGCAATTCACCATCACAGATGGTACTCCTAAACAAAGTAGGAAAAGCACGTAGATTTTGTTTCCAATCCCGTTATTGTTTTAATATACTTCCCAAAGGGTGCCCATTCACCAAATAACTTGGCCATCAGTGCACAGGAGCAGCTTGTATTTTCTTCTGTGCCACACCCAGAGGTGGTATTCAGCTGGTTCGTACCAGTTCGGGTGAACCAGTAACGGCGACTGCGAGTGGGTCAGGACCGCCCACCCACCCTGATGCAACGCCATGCTATTTAGCCACATTTCCAAGGCCAGGAACATGTGTGTGAGCAAAGTGCATGTACGGAAGGCTGGGTACATGCCCGGAAAGCTGGGTACATACACGGAAGGCTGGGTACATGCACAGAAGGCTGGGTGCATGCACAGAAGACGTGCATGTGTGGTGAACCAGTGATAAGAATATGTGGAACCCACCACTGGCCACACAATATTACTTTTCTCCATGTTCGGGTTTCTACTCTCGCCATGTGTTGCATATTTGTGCATATGTATGAATGGGGAAGCACATGAATGGGTTGTGTGATAGGAAGGGAAACAAGCAAGGATCTTGGATGGATGATCTAAGCTGTTGTCCAACTGCTTCTTCTGCAGAGATATATTGCTGGATTTTTCAGGACTTTTTTTTGGGCTGCAGCCCCAGCCTTGATATAGTCTATACTTTCTAATCCAAATTTACCTTCCTGGTCTTGCAAGAATGTTTAGCTTTCAGAGACTTAGCAGACCCAACTTTTTTGGCATATTTCCATGCCAACATTCCATAGAACAGAATAGGATAGGATAGGATAGGATAGGATAGGATAGCATAGCATAGCATAGCATAGCATAGCATAGCATAGCATAGCATAGCATAGCATAGCATAGAATAGAATAGAATAGAATAGAATAGAATAGAATAGAATAGAATGCTTTATTGGCCAAGTATGATTGGACACACAAGGAATTTGTCTTTGGTGCATATGCTCTCAGTGTACATAAAGAAAAAATAAAATATATTCATCAAGAATCATAAGATACAACACTTAATGATAGTCATAGGATACTAATAAGCAATCAAATCATACTAGGAAACAATAAAAACAATATTAAAAAGCAATAGATAAAAATAAAAAGCAATAGATTCAATTTACATAGACTTCTGTAAAGCTTTTGACTCAGTGGTACATGACAAACTTCTTCTAAAACTAAAATCCTATGGCATCTCCGGACCCCTTCATAATTGGATAACAGCGTTTTATTATTATTATTATTATTTATTTGATTTTTATACCGCCCTTCTCCCGAAGGACTCAGGGCGGTGTACAGGCAAGATAAAACCAGCAATACAATATACAGGTTAAAATACAATTTAAAAAACTTATTTAAATTAGCCTGGAGATTAAAAATTTGCCATACTAAAACCCCATTTAAAATTAATAAATTTAACATTAAAATCCAATTTAAGCCAGCCCCGCTGGATAAAAGATGTGTCTTCAGTTCGCGACGGAATGTCCGAAGGTCAGGTATTTGGCGTAAACCGGGAAGCTCGTTCCAGAGTGGGAGCCCCACAGAGAAGGCCCTTCCCCTGGGGGCCGCCAGCCGACATTGTTTGGCGGACGGCACCCTGAGAAGTCCCTCTCTATGGGAGCGTACGGGTCGGTGGGAGGCATGTGGTAACAGCAGGCGGTCCCGTAAGTACCCAGGTCCTAAGCCATGGAGCGCTTTAAAGGTCGTAACCAACACCTTAAAGTGCACTCGGAAGGCCACAGGCAGCCAGTGCAGTCTGCGCAGGAGCGGTGTTACATGGGAGCTACGCGTAGCTCCCTCTATCACCCGCGCAGCTGCATTCTGGACTAACTGAAGCCTCCGAGTGCACTTCAAGGGGAGCCCCATGTAGAGAGCATTACAGTAATCCAAGCGAGAGGTAACGAGCGCATGAGTGACTGTGCATAAGGCATCCCGATCAAGGAAGGGGCGCAACTGCCGAACCAGGCGAACCTGGTGGAAGGCCCTCCTGGAGACGGCCGTCAAATGATCTTCAAACGACAGCCGATCATCCAGGAGGACACCTAAGTTGCGCACCCTATCCTTTGGGGCCAGTAACTCGCCTCCGACAGCCAGCTGCGGCTGCAGCTGACTGAATCGGGGTGCCGGCATCCACAGCCACTCCGTCTTGGAGGGATTAAGCTTGAGCCTGTTTCTCCCCATCCAGACCCGTACGGCTTCCAAACACCGGGACAGCACTTCAACAACTTCATTGGGGTGGCCCGGGGTGGAAAAGTACAGCTGGGTGTCATCAGCGTACTGCTGGTATCTCACCCTGAAACCACTGATGATCTCACCCAACGGCTTCATGTAGATGTTGAACAGCAGGGCGAGAGAATCGACCCTGTGGGACCCCACAAGTGAGGCCCCTCGCGGTCGACCTCTGCCCCCTGTCAACACCGCTCATGCATCGGTCGGAGAGATAGGAGGAGAACCACCGATATACGGTGCCTCCCACTCCCAATCCCCCAACCGCGCAGCAGGATACCATGGTCGATGGTATCGAACGCCGCTGAGAGGTCTAATAGGACCAGGGCAGAGGAATAACCCCTGTCCCTGGCCCTCCAGAGATCATCCACCAATGCGACCAAAGCTGTCTCCGTGCTGTATCCGGTCGGAAGCCGGACTGGAACGGGTCTAGATAGACATCTTCATCCAGGTATTGGGGTAGCTGTCGCCACGGCACTCTCTACAACCTTCGCAACAAAGCGAAGGTTGGAGACTGGACGATAATTACCCAAAATAGCTGGGTCCAGGAGGGCTTCTTAAGGAGGGTCTCACCACCGCCTCTTTCAAGGCGGCAGGAAAACCCTTCCAACAAAGAAGCGTTGATAATCCTCTGAGCCAGCCTCGTGTCACCGCCTGAGTGGCCAGTACCAGCCAGGAAGGGCACGGGTCCAGTAAACATGTCGTGCCGTGAAGCCTCCCCAACAACCTGTCCACGCCCTCGGAGCCACAGGGTCAAACTCATCCCAAATGGGCTCAACAAGACGTGCCTCCTCTCCTCGCTTGATCATCCCACCGTCCAGACCGTCCCTCAGCTGAGCGATTTTGTCGTATAGATAACCACTAAACTCCTCGGCTCGTCCCTGCAAAGGGTCATCCCGCACCTCCTGATGTAGGAGAGAGCGGGTCACCCAAAACAGGGCGGCCGGGCGGTTATCTGCCGACGCAATGAGGGTGGAGGCGTAGGAACGCCTCGCTTCCCTCATTGCCACTAGGTAGGTCCTAGAGTAGGACCTAACTAGTGTCCGATCAGCTTCGGAACGACTGGACCTCCAGGTGCTCTCTTGGGGCCAGTAAGCTTATGCTTATATATACTGTTGTGACAAATAAATAAATAAAAATAAAACAAATAAAATATAAGTTGTAAAGATACAAGCAACATGGATATAGCCATAAGTGGGAAGAGATAGGTAAAGATAAGGATGAGAAGAAGAATAGTAATACAGTCTTAGTAGTTAACTTGATAGTGTTGTGTGTCAGAGTGATGACATTCAGGAAAAAACTGTACTTGTGTCTTCTTGTTTTGGTGTGCAGAGCCCTATAGTGTCATTTTGAGGGTAGATGTTGAAACAATTTATGTCCAGGATGTGATTGGTCTGTAGATATTTTCAGAGCCCTCTTTGACTCGTGCAGTATACAGGTCCTCAATGGAAGGCAGATTGGTAGCAATTGTTTTTTCTGCAGTTCTAACTGCAGAAAACTGTTGAAGTCTGTGTCTGTCTTGTTTGGTTGCAGAGCCAAACCAGACAGTAATAGAGGTGCAGACAACAGACTCAATAATTCCTCTGCAGAACTGAATCAGTATCTCAACTGAAATGGAAGGAGTTAAATGAAATGGTTTGATTATGAGTTTTACAAGCCTTACACTGTATTAAATGCTAAGGAGAAAAAATATTGCATTTTTCTTAATACAAATTAAAATTTTCTTGCAATGGCTCCCTCCTTCACTTACCAGCTATCCAGCAGAACTTGAATTCTTTGCTAACAAGAAAAAGAGCCTCCTGTACAAGGAGAGAAAGAGATTGACTCATTCATTTATTATTTCCCACAAATGCTTGATGACTACAAAGCTCAGGGTTTGAATGTGGTGATTATTAGAGATCTTTATAATGCTAACTGGTCCCCCCCATGAGGCCTTTATGAGGCAAAAGTCCTAGAGAAAATGTTTTGATGTTAATAGACATAAAATGTTATCCAATTACTATAGTCATTGCAGCACTTCTTCAGTTCTTATTGATAGAAACACAGATTGATCCAGTGGTCCCACTGCTCCAGTGGTCTACTGATTTATTTGTAAACTTCGTATAGTATAGCCAAGAAAAAAGTTGATGTTAAAACGATCTTCTTGTTATCATGCACACAAGAAAAGAATATTTCTTCCTCCTGTGCTTATGCATTACATGCGTAAATTGTGATACAAAGACCTGATATCAGTGTACTCATATCCTCATATCATCCATGCCTATAAGAATCCCGTTGAAGCATATTAGTGGAGGAGCCTCATGGTAATAATGCTAAATGGCACTATTTGTATATAAGACACAATTTACTGGCATAAGTGTACCACACAGTGCTCCCCAGAAACAAGTATACAGAGTAATAGGCAGTGATCAAATGACCTATCTATCTTCCCTAGGTTTTTTTTTTAAAGTTTAAGCAACAGTACCAATATTTTGGATGGCTTCCTATTTGTTTGACTTGGAAGGTGCAGACTAAAAGTCCGTAATTTATGATGGCAATTGAGATTAGAATTTCCATCACTAAGTAAGGTAGTCACAAGTGAGGGTATACAAGAAACTCTGATTGGGAAGGAAATTTCAAAGAGCAGGTATAACTAGAGGTGGGCTGCTGCTAGTTCGCACCAGTTCGGGTAAACCAGTAGTTAAGATTCTGTGCAGTTTGACAAATAAGCAAACCCCACCACTGGCTGGCCCCACTACTGCTTGATTTTCGGCCTGTTTTCTGGGCTGTGTTGGGCTGTTTTTTGGGCCAAAAATGGCCCAAAAAACAGCCTGAGAACAGCCTAAAAATGGTCCCAAATGGCCTGAAAATGGCCCAGAAAACAACCCAAAAATGTCCTGGTTTTGGCCATTTTTTTGGCTGTTTTGGGACCATTTTATAATCTGAAAAATGCCCCCAAAATGGCCCCAAAACAACCTGAAAACAGCCCCAAAGCAGCCTGAAAATGGTCCAAAAAACAGCCAAAAAGCAGGCCAAAAAATGGGCAGGGGTGGTGCCAGCCAGTAGTGGGATTAGCTCCAACTGGCTGAATCCTACCTCTGCCTTTGAGGCGAGTGGCCAGGAGGTGGGGCTGGGTGTGATAAATGACATCACCCATGCGGTCACATGACCAACCGGTCACACCTACCCAGCCAGAGAATTGGTTGTTAAGTTATGGAAGTCCCACCACTGGGTGTAACACTCAGTGCCATTGTAACTTCAAACTATTGCTGAATGAATGGTTGTTAGTTGAGGACTACCTGATATATAGAAGAACATTTTCTGTTCTAAAATTTAAAAAAATACAGCATGCTATTTATTTTGCAAACATACAGAAACAATGATTTAAAAGGGTATCAGAAGATGGCTTTAAGTGTATTTTATGATTGTTGAAGGTTATATAAAGGTTGGTTCCAGAAATAATTCATTAATACTTCAGTTCACTTCAGGGTTATGAATGGTGAAAAAAATCTGAATAAACATACTATATTTTTTTCCTTGCAGAAAATAGCTTAGCTTCACATAATGTTAATGGATGAGTGGGATTGAAATTCTTATTTAAAAATCTCCAAATTAACATTTTTTTTATTTATTGCATGAAGAATTAGACTCTATAGACAAAAGAATTCAGAGGCATCACTTGCTCATAATAAAAGTTGGGTATGTGCACTATGTGTGCTTTATAATCGTGTTTTGTAATTGTAGGAATTATGCTTTATGTCTGATAGCAATGTGAGACTTAATAGCGAAGGCTGGAGATAACACAGAGATAAATATCTCTGCAGCAATGATACTCTGAATGGTATATTAAGTGCAATACAATGTATTGCTTGCTTAGCATTTCCTATAAATTCCCTTGAAATGGAAGTTAATGCTTATTTTTTTGTGAATATACAGAATATACACTGCTCAAAAAAATAAAGGGAACACTTAAACAACACAATGTAACTCCAAGTCAATCACACTTCTGTGAAATCAAACTGTCCACTTAGGTAGCAACACTGATTGACACTCAATTCCACATGCTGTTGTGCACATGGAATAGACAACAGGTGGAAAGCATAGGCAGTTAGCAAGACATCCCCAATAAAGGAGTGGTTCTGCAGGTGGCAACCACAGACCACTTCTCAGTTCCTATGCTTTCTGGCTGATGGTTTGGTCACTTTTGAATGCTGGTGGCGCTGTTACTCTAGTAGTAGCATGAGACGGAGTCTACAACACACACAAGTGGCTCAGGTAGTGCAGCTCATCCAGGATGGCACATCAATGCGAGCTATGGCAAGAAGGTTTGCTTTGTCTGTCAGCATAGTGTCCAGAGCATGGAGGTGCTACCAGGAGACAGGCCAGTATATCAGGAGACGTGGAGGAGGCCATAGGAGGGCAACAACCCAGCAGTAGGACCGCTACCTCTGCCTTTGTGCAAGGAGGGACAGGAGGAGCACTGCCAGAGCCCTGCAAAATGACCTCCAGTGGGCCACAAATGTGCATGTGGCTGCTCAAACGGTCAGAAACAGACTCCATGAGGGTGGTATGAGGGCCCGACGTCCACAGGTGGGGGTTGTGCTTACAGCCCAACACCGTGCAGGACATTTGGTATTTGCCAGAGAACACTAAGATTGGCAACTTCGCCTCTGGCACCCTGTGCTCTTCACAGATGAAAGCAGGTTCACACTGAGCACATGTGACAGATGTGACAGGGTCTGGAGACACCGTGGAGAATGTTCTGCTGCCTGCAACATCCTCTAGCATGACCGGTTTGGCAGTGGGTCAGTAATGGTATGGGGTGGCATTTCTTTAGGGGGCTGAAAAGCCCTCCATGTGCTCACCAGAGGTAGCCTGACTGCCATTAGGTACCGGGATGAGATTCTCAGACCCCTTGTGAGACCATATGCTGGTGCGGTTGGCCCTGGGTTCCTCCTAATGCAAGACAATGCTAGACCTCATGTAGCTGGAGTGTGTCAGCAGTTCCTGCAAGATGAAGGCATTGATGCTATGGACTGGCCTGCCCGTTCCCCAGATCTGAATCCAATTGAGCACATCTGGGACATCATGTCTCGCTCCATCCACCAACGCCACTTTGCACCACAGACTGTCCAGGAGGTAGGGGAGGCTTTAGTCCAGGTGTGGGAGGAGATCCCTCAGGAAACCATCCGCCACCTCATCAGGAGCATGCCCAGGCATTGTAGGGAGGTCATACAGGCACGTGGAGGCCACATGCACTACTGAGTGACTTGTTTGACTATTTTGACTTGTTTTAAGGACATTACATCAAAGTTGGATTAGCCTGTAGTGTTGTTTTCCACTTTAATTTTGAATGTAACTCCAAATTCAGACCTCCATGGGTTGCTCAGTTTGATTTCCATTGATAATTTTTGTGTGATTGTGTTGTCAGCACATTCAGCTACTGTACATTGTGTTGTTTAAGTGTTCCCTTTATTTTTTTGAGCAGCTTATATTTTTTCTGATAGCCCCATGTTATATCTCTTGGCATATATCTCTTGGACACAAATCTGTGCAGGGAAACATTTTACTATATTTTAGTAAAAAAAAACACCTAATCTTCTCTATTCCTGCCAGCTTCTAGTAGAGTCTAGTGTAACTAAGTCCTATTATGAAATCTCTTTCTCTTTCCTGTACTGTGTTGGTTTTAATGTTAGCTAAATTGGTTATAAATTAATTATATAAATGGATATATATTCAAAAGTGCGAAAGTGATAGCATGCATTTTCTATGTTTCCACAGTAATGTCAATGTTGCTGCTGAAAAATAATTTTGCAAATTTTGCAATGTTTTATTAAGTTAGCCAAAGGCAATAATGGCTTGAATTCAATTGAATACCAGTGAGATAAAAATTAGTGGATAAATAGATTACTCTTCCCTTGTAGTTCTCTTGATTCCCAGATGATTGGGAAGCTCCCTGGGGCAAATCTGGGAGATGTAGGGAGATAAGGGAGATTCTTGTTTCATAAAATATGCAGGCACATCAAAATAATCGAGAGGGCAGGAGGATGTCACATAAAATTTCTTGGCTGTCCTTCCAGCCAAGAGTACTTTCTGCACCTGTTTCTCTTCCTGAACCTCTAATTACTGTTCTAAAGTCAATGTTGTCTTGTTTTCAGTATTGCAAAATTTCTAAGGGATGTGTTGTTCATGTAGGAAAGATCCGTGTGTGGACACTGTAGTGTGGGAAAAAAAGGTAAAGAAATCTCTGGAGATTTTACTCCACGAATCATTGCATTGTTCACTATAGGGAGCAGTGCTCATTGCTGTTTCAAGGCCATTGAGCCAGCACTGTCCAAGATGTTACATGGCCATGTAGCCAGCATGAGGTCATTGAGCTGTTACCTTCCCACTGAAGTGGTACCTATTTACTTGCATTTGTATGCTTTTGAACTGCCTAGGTTGGCAGGAACTGAGGTGAAGACAGGAACTCAACCCATCACATGGCACTCAGATCTTGAATATGGGGTGCTGGCTTTCCAGTTATAAGCCTAGTATCATCACTACCACCTCCTCCCCCCCCCTCCTCCTCCTCCTCCTTCCCCCTTCTCCTCCTCCTCCTCCTTCTTTTCTCCTCAGTTGTCTTTTTGTTAGTTTATAAAATAAAATACAAAAGCAAATAATAGGAAAAATAAAGGAGGGAAAAGGGAAGGGAAAAAGAAAGAAAAGGCATTGATTTCTGACTTTCTTTGGTGTAGTAGAATAAGATAGGAACATCAAACTTCAACCTATAATAGTATAAACTAGCAATTTCTATAACAACAAATCTATCTAATCGGTAAAACCCAAAATCAAACTTTCATTTTTCCACCTCAAGCACAAAGTCCAGAAGTCCAGCACCTTATCTACTGAGCCACTGTGCCACCCTCTGTAGTGTGTAACAATCATGCAAATAGGTTTCTTTTAGTTTATAGCTGGGCTAACTGGGGCTTTCAAGTAGATCTACATCTAATAAGTATCCCAGAAGGAGGAATTTCACAAATATAATATAAATATTTGACATTATTAACAACAGATCACCTTCTATCTTAAATTTAGTAGCATTCTGACTTGCCAGAGCTTTGTGGGATAGCTTTCACCCTCCCAGAAAGAAATGGTTGAAAAGGTGTCATGGCAATTGAGATATTGAGAAATTACAGGAAATGCAATGCTCTTAGCTCTCTTTGAGCACATGCTGGCTGGCAACATCCTGAGCTGATGAACGATCAGCTATATCTGAAACAGGCATTGATCTCAATTCTGTAGCAAAGACAATGCCTTCTAGTGAAGATGCTGGAGTCTATAATTGTGTCATTTATAATCAGAGTTCAGCCATTTTGTCATGCTATACCTGTTTTTCTCATGAGCTGAATTCTTTTCCATGTTCACCAAATAAATCAGCAATTCCATAGATGGTCTGTATTTAAAGGTTAGGCACCCAAAGATAGCATGTTTGTGGGTTTAGGTAAACTGTTTTGAATTGTAATACATTTTTTAAAAAAACAGATAGATTTGCATGAATTAAATCAATATATTTGTGCACCACTTAACAGAGTTGGAAAGGACCTTGGAGGTCTTCTAGTCCAACTACTTGCTCAAACAGGAAGCCTTATCCCATTTCAGACAAATAATTGTCCAATCTCTTTTTAAAAACCCCCGGTGTTGGAGCACCCACAACTTCCGGGGACAACTCGTTCCCCTGATTAATTGTTCTCACTGTCAGGAAATTTCTCCTTAGTTCTAGATTGGTTCTCTCCTTGATTAGTTTCCATCCTTTGCTTCCTGCCTTCAGGTGCTTTGGAGAATAGGTTGAGCACCTCTTCCTTGTGGTAGCCCCTCAAATATTGAAACACTATCACTCCTGGTCCTGCTTTGTTCAAAATATTGGAACATTATATCACCCCCGGTTCTTCTTTTAATTAAACTAGACATACCCAGTTCCTGTAACTGTTCTTCATATGTTTTAGCCTCCAATCCCCTAATCATCTTTGTTGCTGTTCTCTGTTCTCTTTCTAGAGTCTCAAATTGAACATGGAATCCATGATATACAATGAAAACATAGTTTGCTAGATAACAAAGGATTATTAAATTTATGTCAAAAAAGTGAAAAGAGGATGTTTAATTAAAATCCTTTATACGTGTCTGTTAAATACCGATCTAAAGAAGAAATACTTTATGGAATATGACACCTTGGGGGTATCCTTGTCATTTCTGACATTCTGCAAGGCATAGATTTTAAACATGGTTTAAATTTCATTTTGGGAACTTTTAATAGCATGGGCATAAAGTGATACAGAAATGTGGTAAAATAAGAAAATAAGAAATAAATACAGAGAGTCTTCACAAATACAGACAACTCCCTTCTTGAGAAGTTGAAGCCTAAGTATGTGAAGGGTTAGGCAGAATCACTCAAACGTGAGTTTGAGGCTAAGCATAGGGGCCCACAACCCTTTTGATCGGGTCATATATGAAGAAGGATCTGTCTGTCTATTCATTCACATTGTGAAAATATCCAAGGAAACTCTACAAAATTAACCAGATCAAAAGAATAACCACAAATATTTCTACCATGCATATGAAATTATTTACCTGTATAGTCAACCTATTCCTGATACTTGAAAAAGAGTTGTATTTTCCAAACAGAGCTAGTGTGTTGCAGTGCTTAAAATCCTGGATTATAGAATGAGCTTCCCTTGACAAAGAACTTTGTTCCAAGAGAAAAATAATATATCTTGCTCAAAGCTGAACTGTGTTCTTTGAGTTTGACTGTTTGCTTGCAGACATTTCATTACGTAGCACTAGTGCTAATAAGTGTGGGGTTTGTTCCCTGTTTATATATAGTAGCTTTATACAGCACTATACAGTTTGTATACAGTAACAAACATTCCTGCAGAAAAGAAGGAGGAAAATCACATCCCCACCAACACTGGCAGAGCAAGCTATTTTATATAAAAAGAAGCAAACCCCTCACTCACCTACATTGATGAAGTTAGGTAGATAGTTAGGTAGATAGTTAGGTAACAAATGCCTGCAAAGGAAAAGCCAAGCTCAGAGGTCACCAAGGATTCCAAAGAGCTTGAGCGATGCAACTCTCTTTCTAGAGGCAAAAATGAATATATTGTGTCTTGATGAGATATGTTGCAGCATTCTGCCTGACTTGAATAAATATAATAGCTGAAAAAGATTTCTGCGTATGTGTGGTGTTTGCAAACAAGATGCTTCCCACTTCTGCAAGTGCCAGACAAAGTAGACAAAAAGGTGTTTCACACAAATTTTGTTTGAAGTGACATTGGGGCTGCCAGCAAATACCTGAACAACAACTAGGGGGCAGTCAAAAGTAAGCATTTTCTATATCATTTTGTGGCTATCTAATTGTCTACATTTTTGAAACCCAGACCCAGTTGCCTAGTGTAACAACCCCTGAAAGATCTGTGCACTAAAGTTATTCACACACTTTGCATAGGAGAAGGAATGCTGAACCTGCGGGTGGATCCCAGTTTGTGTGGGCCCCAGTTTGTGAGAGTTGAAAGAAAAGTTTCCAACTCCATCTCCTTGAGTACAGGTTCCTCACAGGGCTGTGTCTTGAGTCCACTACTATTCACCTTGATGACCCATGACTGTCATGCAAATCTGCTACAAATCATATTGTGAAGTATCCGGATGACACGGCAGTGGTGGCTCTTATCCGGGACGACAATGAAGATGCTTATAGGGAAGAGGTGAAGGTTCTGGTGGACTGGTGCAATAAAATTAACCTGTTCTAACTGTTAATAAAACAGGAGATCATCGTAAATTTTAAAAAGAGCCAGCATGGTCATACTCCACTCAGTATCAAGGATGCAGGTGTAGATTCTTAATGAATGTATCTTTTCTTTTATGTACACTGAGAGCATATGCACCAAGACAAATTCCTTGTGTATCCAATCACAGTTGGCCAATAAAAATTCTATTCTATTCTATTCTATTCTATTCTATTCTATTCTATTCTATTCTATTCTATTCTATTCTATTCTATTCTATTCTATTCTATTCCAGGATTTCAAATTCAACGATCAGACAGGATTCCAGAAACATCTGGTAAAAAGAAAGGAGGAGGCTTATGCCTATATATTAATTCAACCTGGTGTCAAGATTTTAACATAATTTACAAATTCTGTGACAACAATTTAGAGACCCTAATTATCAACTGCAAACCTTACTATTCGCCCCGTGAATTTTCCTCATTTCTTCTAATTGCTGTTTATGTCCCACCACAAGCCTGTGTAAACGAGGCATTACGAACTCTAGCTGACCAAATCATGGAGGCTGAAGCCAAACACCCTGATTCACTGGCCATTGTTTTGGGAGATCTAAACAAGGCAAACTTAAGGAAAGAACTACCAAAATACTTTCAGCATGTCAATTGTCCCACCAGAGGCAAGAATACTCTAGACCACTGCTACACAACACTAAAAGATGCCTATCGGTCTTTACCATGTGCAGCTGTAGGACACTCTGATCATTGCATGATTCACCTTGTACCTGCTTACAGGCAAAGACTTAAAGCCATAAAACCAATAATTAAATCAGTGAAAACCTGGACGGAGGAATCAGAATTAAAGCTACAGGCATGTTTTGACTGCACTGATTGGAATATTTTAAAGATACCTCTGCAGACCTGGATGAACTCACAGATACTGTAACATCATATGTCAGCTTCTGTGAAGACCTATGTGTACCTACAAGGAACTTGAATACACAGTAATAACAAACCTTGGTTTACACCTAAACTTAAGCAGCTACGACATTCCAAAGAGGAAGCCTACAGAAAAGGTGATAAAATGCTGTACAATCAGGCCAGAAATGCACTAACAAGGAGATAAGAGCAGCAAAAGAAGCTACTCTGAAAAGCTAAAGAATCAATTTTCAGCAAATGAACCAGCAAACATGTGGAAAACTCTTAAAAATATCACCGGCTATGGCAAACCTCCTTCCCAGGCTGAAGGTAATCAACAACTGGCAGATGACCTGAATGAGTTTTACTGCAGGTTTGAAAGGAAACTACAGCCACCTATCTCCACAACCCCCATCTCAGACACACCAACAACAGCCAAGCCTCCTACAACTGACCCCATTTCATTGGGTTCACAACCCCTAGTGATCACAGAAAAGGAAGTGCAGGACCTATTTCACAGACAAAAGCCAGGAAAAGCTCCAGGCCCAGACAAGATAACTCCTTCTTGCTTAAAAGTCTGTGCTGACCAATTGGCCCCATCTTCACCCATATTTTCAATAAATCACTAGAGATGTGCTATGTTCCTTCTTGCTTCAAACGCCTACCATCATCCCAGTGCCAAGAAGCCCACCATCAAGGAACTGAATGACTACAGACCAGTTGCTCTAACATCTGTAGTCATGAATACCTTTGAAAGGCTAGTGCCTTCCTACCTGAAAACCATCACGAATCCGCTTTAAGACCCCTTGCAATTTGCATACCGAGCAAATAGATCAACAGATGATGCTGTTAATATGGCTCTGCACTACATCCTACAACATCTTGCGTCTCCAAAGACCTATGCAAGGCTCCTTCTTGTAGACTTTAGTTCAGCATTCAATACCATCATTCCAGACATTCTTCTAACTAAGCTAAACCAGCTACAGGTACCGGAACAGACTTGTAAGTGGATCACAAGCTTCCTAACAAACAGGAAGCAGCAGGTGAAGCTAAGCAAGATCACATCAAATACCTGTACAATTAGCACAGGGGCCCCCCAAGGCTGTGTGCTCTCCCCACTTCTCTTCTCTCTGTATACCAATGACTGCATCTCCAATGATCCATTTGTTAAGCTACTGAAGTTCGCAGATGACACAACAGTGATTGGTCTCATTCGAGACAATGACGAATCCGCATATAGACGAGAGGTCGAACGACTAGCCTTGTGGTGCAACCAAAACAATCTGGAACTGAACACACTCAAAACCGTAGAAATGGTGGTAGACTTTAGGAAAACCCTTCCATACTTCCACCTCTCACAATACTTGACAACACAGTATCAACAGTAGAAACCTTCAAATTTCTGGGTTCTATCATATCAAAAACATCATTAAAAAAGGACAACAAAGAATGTTCTTTCTGCGCCAACTCAGTAAGCTCAAACTGCCCAAGGAGCTGCTGATCCAATTCTACAGAGGAATTATTGAGTCTGTCATTTGCACCTCTATAACTGTCTGGTTCGGTTCTGCAACCCAACAGACTTCAGAGGATAATTAGAACTGCAGAAAAAATAATTGCTACCAACTTGCCTTCCATTGAGGACCTGTATACTGCACGAATCAAGAAGAGGGCCGTGAAAATATTTGCAGATCCCTCGCATCCTGGACATAAACTGTTTCAACTCCTACCCTCAAAACGACGCTATAGAGCACTGCACACCAGAACAACTAGACACAAGAACAGTTTTTTCCCGAAGGCCATCACTCTGCTAAACAAATAATTCCCTCAACACTGTCAGACTATTTACTGAATCTGCACTACTATTAATCGTTTCATAGTTCCCATCACCAATCTCTTTCCACTTATGACTGTATGACTATAACTTGTTGCTGGCAATCCTTATGATTTATATTGATATATTGATCATCAATTGTGTTGTAAATGTTGTACCTTGATGAACGTATCTTTTCTTTTATGTACACTGAGAGCATATGCACCAAGACAAATTCCTTGTGTGTCCAATCACACTTGGCCAATAAATTCTATTCTATTCTATTCTATTCTATTCTATTCTATTCTATTCTATTCTATTCTATTCTATTCTATTCTATTCTATTCTATTCTATTCTGTAGGTGGTCAACAGTGTTAAGTATCTGGGGGTACATATAACTAACAACCTGAACTAGTCTCTCCACAAATCATCTTTAGTGAAGTGTGCAAACCAGCATTTCCTGCATCAGATGAGGAAAGCACATCTTTTTCCTTCTGCCCTGGCCACTTTTTACAGATGCACAATTGAGAGTGTTTTAACAAATTGCATTGCTGTTTGGTTTGGTGGCTGCAGTGTCTCAGAGAGAAAGTCCATTCAGAGAGTGGTAAGGACAGCTGAGAAGATTGTAGGAAGCTTGCCTCCTGTCATTCAAGATACTGCTCCTAAGTGCTACTGTATGTGCTTAGAGCTGAAAGCATTGTTAGTGACCCCACACATCCACTTCACAGTCTGTTTCTGTTGCTCCAATCTAGGAAGAGGTTTCGAAGTATTTCTAACAGGACTACCAGGTTATGTAACAACTTTGTTCCCTATGCCATCCATCTGGTAAACTCGCAAGATTCGTTTTTCTTGCCATATACATATACATATACAGTCTAGTTTATATATATATATATGTAGGTCTTTGGTTGTTCGGGTTTTCTCCCGTGTAAAATTGGAAATGTCTTGGCAACGTTTCGACGAAGTCTCATTCGTCATCTTCAGGCTTCAGCTTCGTGCTTCAGACCTACATACAAACACCCGTGAAAACCTCAGAAAACAAATATATATATATATATATATATATATATAGGTCTTTGGTTGTTCGGGTTTTCTCCCGTGTAAAATTGGAAGTGTCTTGGCGACGTTTCGACGAAGTCTCATTCGTCATCTTCAGGCTTCAGCTTCGTGCTTCTGGGAGCAATGTGTGATCGCAGCTGTTTCTTCCTTTTAACTGCTAGTGGGGGTTTGAACTGATTGGGTGGGAGCTTGGCTGTGCTCTGATTGGATGGGGGTTTTTCTGTGCTCTGATTGGATGGGGGTGTGTCCTGTGTTGGTGGGGGCTTGGTGAGCTTTGATGTCATATCCCTCTTCACCCAAGTGCCAATCAATGAAGCCTTGACAGCTATCCAAAACAAATATAACCCCCCCAAGCACATCCTAGATCTGACCAACCACTGCCTATCCAACACATACTTCATCTATAATGGACAAAAATACAAACAAGTAGAAGGAGCACCCATGGGATCACCCCTCTCACCTGTCATTGCCAATCTCTACATGGAACACTTTGAAACCCAAGCTCTAGAAAAATCTGATCACAAACCCAAACTCTGGCTCAGATATGTAGACGATACCTTCATAATCTGGCCACACGGGACAGAAAAACTTGACAACTTCCTCACACACCTCAATAGCCTACACCCCAAAATACAGTTCACCATGGAAACAGAAGTTAATAACCAACTTCCCTTCCTGGATGTCTTAGTCTACAGAAAACCCAATGGCTCCCTACCAGAAGAAAACACACACAAACCGCTATCTGCACGCACTCTCACACCACCACCCAGCACAGATCAACTCCGTAGCCAAGACACTCATCTCCAGAACAAAATGCTTAGCTGATGAACAACACCTAAAACCCGAACTAGACACTCTCACTAACGTACTAACATCCAATGGATTCCAAAGAAATAAGATTACCAAGCTAATCCAAAAAGAACCCCCCACTAAAATCCAAGACAGAGAACAAGAAAACGGCACAGCCCTCCTCCCATATATAAAAGGCACCACAGACAGAATCAGCAAGATCCTCCACAAACACAACATCAAGACAGCATTCTGCACAAACAGAAAAATATCCACCATCCTAAGAAACCCCAAAGACAAAATTGAGTTAGAAAATCAAGGAGTATATGAAATCCCATGCACCGCCTGCCCCACCACATACATTGGACAAACCAACAGAAGAATAAGTGCACGCATTGAATAAGTGCACGCATTGAAGAACACAAGAACTCATTCAAAAAAGAGGAACCAACTTCTTCCCTGGTCCAACACTTTAAAGTCACAGGACATGATATTGACTTTAAAAAGACCAGAACTATCGCCAAAACTGAACACTTTAACAACAGAATAATCAGAGAAGCCATTGAGATAGAAAAACGCCCACACAGCATGAACAAACGAGATGACACCTCCCGCCTACCAGCCATTTGGAAACCCGCCCTTATTGACAAACGAGTCCCTAACACGAGGAATGACACCAGACCCACACTCATAAGGTCCACACAGGATGTCACCACCGCACATCCACCCAGAAAGCAGACCCAAACCCACACTGATCATAAAGCACGACCAAGGACCAGAAGCCAGACCGCAGCTGCAACATTAGCCATTTCAAACCCCTCCAATCCATTCATGCAGCAGACTGACACCCACTATGAAGATGTAGCACGACCACAAAGCCAAACAACAGCTATGCAGCTCACCAGCTCAAATCCCCCTGCAGCACAGACTAGACTGAGCACAACCAAGCCCCCACCAACACAGGACACACCCCCAGCCAATCAGAGCACAGAAAAAACCCCATCCAATCAGAGCACAGCCAAGCTCCCACCCAATCAGTTCAAACCCCCACTAGCAGTTAAAAGGAAGAAACAGCTGCGATCACACATTGCTCCCATAAGCACGAAGCTGAAGCCTGAAGATGACAAATGAGACTTCGTCGAAACGTCGCCAAGACACTTCCAATTTTACACGGAGAAAACCCGAACAACCAAAGACCTATATACAAACACCCGTGAAAACCTCAGAAAACAAATATATATATATATATATATATATGTATATATATATATGTCTTTGGTTGTTCGGGTTTTCTCCCGTGTAACATTGGAAGTGTCTTGGCGACGTTTCGACGAAGTCTCATTCGTCATCTTCAGGCTTCAGCTTCGTGCTTCTGGGAGCAATGTGTGATCGCAGCTGTTTCTTCCTTTTAACTGCTAGTGGGGGTTTGAACTGATTGGGTGGGAGCTTGGCTGTGCTCTGATTGGATGGGGGTTTTTCTGTGCTCTGATTGGCTGGGGGTGTGTCCTGTGTTGGTGGGGGCTTGGTTGTGCTCAGTCTAATCTGTGCTGCAGGGGGATTTGAGCTGGTGAGCTGCACTGCTGCTGTTTGGCTTCGTGTTCGTGGTCGTGCTACATCGTGCTACATCGTGCTACATCGTGCTACATCGTGCTACATCGTGCTACAACGTCGCCAAGACACTTCCAATTTTACACGGGAGAAAACCCGAACAACCAAAGACCTATATACAAACACCCGTGAAAACCTCAGAAAACAAATATATATATATATATATATATATATATATATATATATATATATATATATATATATATATATATATATATATATATATATATATATATATACTAGACTGTTGTTTCTCTGTGTCATATAATATATGTGGATATATGCATAATAATGTATGTATGTATGTATGTATTTATTTATTTATTTATTCATATTTATGTAGTGTAAATTGGAAGTGGTGACACTTTGAAAGCTTTATGCAACAAAATTTCATTTTAATGTATGCTGATTAGTGTACATTCAAAGTGACAATAAAGTTGTTCTAAATCTGGAGTAAAAAAGGGAATCAGCCTAGAATTCCTATGTAGCAAAAAGAGAACTAAGTGTCATTGATCTTTATTTATGCAGCTGCCAATCATTAATTGAGAAGATTCCTATACATAAGCTTTTAGCAATAAATCAGTTTAATTGAACACATATAGACCTGGCATTTTGCTTATGACAGTTTGAAAACAATGTGGAAGAAATTCTTCAGACATTCTCTCCTGTTTACTAAAGCAATTTATTGCTTTGCTTTTTCCTATCATGGAAGTGTGAATAAAAGCAATCAGATTTCATGATTGAGGCTTATGTGGAAACCTGAAAGTATTTGATCCACTTTAATAAATAAGAGAGATGTGTTTGTGCTTGTAAATTTTCTTGAAATCATTTTCATAGCCTATACAGACAATTGTCCAACCAGGTGGATTATGTTTGGAGAGTCTAAATCCATCATCTCTAGTGGATTTCAACTATCCCTGCCCACCCCATAAAAAAGTTGCATTTGGAAAAGATATCAGAAGAAATATATGGACAGCTTAAAGGTTCTATCTAGAAGAAAGCCAGAATATAATGCTAAAACAAGAAAGAATGAACCCAAATCTTAATTAAATCTATGTTTGTTGCTGAATACTTACGTATAGCAGAATATCTCTAAGGAGAAATCTGGCTAAACGCCTTTATCAGATTATCATTATCAAGACTCTTGCTTATGTGCTAATACAATTAAAAATGGAATTCTCATGTAATGGGTTAACCAAGCTAAGGTTAAATAATAAGCTTTCTTTTCCATTTTCATCTAATCAATCTCTTTGTTTTGGTAAAGCAAAAACCAACCAAGATCAACCTTTTTTTTTTGTCCTTCTTCTGTAACCTCAATTCCTCAAGAGCATCGATTGTCAGTTATCTTTCTCCTCTGATTGGACAAACCCACATTCTTTGGCAAACAAAAATCCATTTTCAAAGTGTTCTTTCTCCAATCTTTCTAAAGAAACCCAGAGACGTTGTTAGCTTGCAGAAAGAAACCTCAGTCTCTTCATTGCTTTTGCTTTAGCCTTGGTGGCATGACTAAGATAGGATTCCTACAAACCAGAATGATTTTTCTCCTGTATATCCAAGATTGCCTCTTTCCTACAAGAGTAAACAGGTCTGTAGGACAGAGTCAAAGAAAAGCCTTTCACTAAGGCTGAAATGGGAGCACATGTCAGAGCCAAAGAAAAGCAAGATAATGGACCCCATTACTATCCAGTGCTGCAGTATCCATTTCCTTTTTCATTATTTAGTGGCCTAAATCCAGTCAATATGCACTTGCTCCTAATACTGCCTAGATCATTCCAATAGAACTCTTAGGAAATCTTTTGAATATTCTCTTCTGTATTTTCTGTACCTCTTAATCTATTGACCTGCAAGACCAATAGATATAGAGATACTTTGCAAAAAGCCTCCACACTTTTATCTCCTTTCCTCATCTAAAAGACTAACTTTGCCTGTCTCTAAGTAACAGACCTCCTATTAATTAGGCTGTTAGTCTTTATCATTTCGTATTTCTTGAAGTTAATCCTCTTCCTCTAACCTATATTGTTCAGGGACTCACCAGACTTTCTACACAGGTTCTTAATGTTAGAGAGGTTTCTGTTATGTAGACTTTCTTATCACCATATTATTATTTTTTAAAAAAAAATCTTATTTCTATTTTTTCTATGCAAGCACCAGCATCAAAAATACTCTCTTATAAAAATTAAACTCCTTTTTTGAGTGTTTCTTTTCCCCTTTTCATTCTGTTGCATAAAGTTACCTGCTATCCTGTAAATTTCTATTTCCAGTCGAAAGCCTCACCCTTTGTCTCAAATCCCTTTGACCTAAATGTGTTTTTTTCTTGCTGTATTGTTATTATTATTTTTAATTAATTTTCTTTAGCTAAAATATATTTTTAAATGTTTTTTTCTTTGTTCCACAGATTAAGTTAATTGATTTTAATTCCATGCTCTCTACGTGTTTCAGTAAAAACTTTTACTGATTATTTGGATTAGCAGGGTACCATGGTTTTGGGTTGATTTCTGGAGATGTCATGGACAAATGCTTATAATCATACTTTATCACTAGTTACAGGATAGCTTATAGCTTCTTCAAGGACAGTTTTATAATTTTTTATCTCATCTATTCATTTTCTCTTCTCTGACTGCCTCAAAATGTACTAACCATTTTTTAGAACTATCATCTATTTGCACCATATGTCCAAAGAATATGAGTTTCTGCTTGTTGATACTCACCTCAAGGGGCCCGTTTGTCTTTATTTGGTCTAGAATTGATAGATTGGTTCTTCTTGCAGTGTCTTAGCTATAATTCTAAACAACCTGTCTTTGTTCTTCCATACTTTCTTAATGTCCTGCTTTCAAAAGTGTACATTAGTGTAGAAAATATTGCTTTGACTATTGTGATTTCTATTGTGATAAAAATTTCATTATGTTTTTTGACTCATTACATCTAAAGTTGGACCATGCTCTTGAATTTACCCCTTTAACACTACTTAACGATTCCAGGAATCATTGCTTATCTACATTTTGAGCTCAATTTCCTACAATTTAGCCTCACTAAAACAACCAACAGACTGATTGTTTATAGAATGTTTAAGTCTGAGGACAAAATAGAGTACAATTCCAAATACCTGAAATAAGACTGGGTGTGCAGGATGTGGAGGCATCCAGTTCTGAGCACATATCTAAAGGATAAAATAAGTCACATTAGATCATTCCATGTGTCTATGCACAGACTGGGGGAGGGAGAGAATATAATATTATAACATAATATAATAACAGAGTTGGAAGGGACCTTGGAGGTCTTCTAGTCCAATCCCCTACTGAGGAAGGAAACCCTACACCACTTCAGACAAATGGTTATTCAATATCTTCTTAAAAATTTCCAGTGTTTGGAGCATTCACAACTTCTGCAGGCAAGTTGTTCCACTTATTGATTGTTCTAACTGTCAGGAAATTTCTCCTTAGTTCTAGGTTGCTTCTCTCCTTGATTAGTTTCCACCCATTGCTTTTTGTTCTACACTCAGGTGCATATATATGAATACAGCCAGACAAACATGATTTAGCAGGCAATACATTCTAATAATTCAAAGTGATGAATGGTTTACAAAGATTGAAAGGTATAATTGATTCAAATGGAATAGATCAAACAAATGTAAGATTGGAGTACACCTGAAGGTAGTGTATATCTATATTGAGATTCATGAACTGAACACAAGGGGCCAGATGAGAGATTTGGGTAAGAATCAGAGGTGGATTTCAGCAGGTTCTGACCAGTTCTGGAGAACCGGTAGTGGAAATTTTGAGTAGTTCGGAGAACCGGTAGTAAAAATTCTAACTGGCCCTGCCTCCATCTATTCTCTGCCTCCTAAGTCCCAGCTGATTGGGAGGAAATGGGGATTTTGCAGTATTCTTCCCCTGGATTGGGGACGGAATGGAGATTTACAGCATCCTTCCCCTGCCATGCCCACCAAGTCATGCCATGCCCACCAAGCCACACCAAAAGAACTGGTAATAAAAAAAATTGAACCCACCACTGGTAAGAATACAAGAAAGGAGAAACAAAAACACATTATTGGGTGTGTGTGCTCATATCTCACCAGAACTAACTAATTAAACTCTAAGCAGTTTACAGAGTCAGCATGTTGCCTCCAACGATTTTGGGTCCTCATTTTATCCACCTCGGAAGGATGGAAGGCTGAGTCAACCTTGAGCCTGGTGAGATTTTAACTGCCAAATTGCAGGCAGCTGGCAGTCAGCAGAAGTAGCCTGCAGCAGTGCACTCTAACCATGCGCCACTGTGGTTCATAGGTACAGTACATAAAGATCAGTTCTCCCAGAGTTGCTCTAAACCAATAAGAAACAACTCATTAAAAAGTTAAAGTAGTGGAAATGTTGGGAGGAAATGACCATGTGATCTTGAATTTCAAAATACTACAAAAAAGAAAGTGAAATGTAACAGGAACATTAGATTTCAGGTAAACCCATTTCAAGTTAAATGGGATCCCCTGGACAGAAATTCTCAAGATAAAAGAAAAGCAGAAGGACTGGGTACTTCTAAAAAAATAAACTAATATACTTATAATTACACATTATTCCAATAAAAATGGGGGACATTATGGGAATCTAGAAATTTTGCTTTTAAACTATCTAATAAATAAAAAGGATATTTCCTGGGAAATAAAAGTTGGGAGTAATCTACAAAAAGAAAGTAGAAAAGCTAAAATGCAAATGAAATTGTATTTTTCTTCACAAGGGAAGTAATTTTATACATATATACATATATATATAGAATAGAATAGAATAGAATAGAATTTTATTGGCCAAGTGTGATTGGACACACAAGGAATTTGTCTTGGTGCATATGCTCTCAGTGTACATAAAAGAAAAGATACGTTCATCAAGGTACAACATTTACAACACAATTGATGATCAATATATCAATATAAATCATAAGGATTGCCAGCAACAAGTTATAGTCATACAGTCATAAGTGGAAAGAGATTGATGATGGGAGCTATGAAACGATTAATAGTAGTGCAGATTCAGTAAATAGTCTGACAGTGTTGAGGGAATTATTTGTTTAGCAGAGTGATGGCCTTCGGGAAAAAAACTGTTCTTGTGTCTAGTTGTTCTGGTGTGCAGTGCTCTATAGCGTCGTTTTGATATATATATATATATATATATGTATGTATGTATGTATGTATGTATGTATGTATGTATGTATGTATGCATGCATGCATGCATGTATGTATGTATTTATGTATGTTTTTGTAGGTTTTCACGGGTATATTTATGCAGGTTTTGATCTCACTCATCATCTTCAGGCTTTGGCTTTGTTTTTCTTTGCTCACATAAGAACAAAGCCAAAGTCTGAAGATGATGAGTGAGATCTCATCGAAAGGTTGCCTAAATACTTCCAATCTTACACGGGAAAAGACTCGAACATACAAATGTGAAAAAAGAAAGGTGATTTATGGACCTTATGGGATTCCAGAATGAGGTCAGAATTTTTTTTCCCATGAGGATTTGTTAGATAGTTTGGCTGAGGCCCTGATTGCAATCTGGACTGAACATGGGTAAAAGTCTATATTTGCTACAGTGTGACAATAAGGGCAGGAAAATTTCATTATTTCTGTGCCCTTATTGAACTCCTGGACAGCTTTGTTTATGATGGTCTGAATTTGACCTGGTAGTAGAAATAAAAGTCAGGAATATCTCTCACTGAAGCATTTTTATCCTTCCTGGTGAATAAAGCCACTTGAATCAATTTAAAGTTGGATTCTTATTGGGTAAATCCAGTTGAGTGGCTAAGCCTCGTAGGGTTCAGATCTGGATGGGGGAGGAACAGGTCCAGGGTTAATCCTGACAAGATTAAGTAGCTGTGGAGACTGCTCAAGTTGTTCTAGGAGATAGAGAAAGAGAAAGAGAAAGAGTTTCATTCATTAACCTGCAAATTTCCTAATGGTAAGAATGGTTTAAAAATAGAGCAGACTGTTTCAAGTTTTATCCAACATTTTTAAGAAAATGTTGTATAACCATCTGATTGAGATGGTGTAGGGTTTCCTGCCTGGGCAGGGGGTTGGACTAGAAGGCCTCCAAGGTCCCTTCCAACTCTGATGTTATGTTATGTTATGTTATGTTAAGTAATACTAGAGCCATGATGGTGAACCTATGGCACGTGTGCCACAGATGGCACACAGAGCCCTCTCTGTGGGCATGCGAGCTGTTGCCCTAAGTCAACTCTGTTGCACATGCATGCATGCCTCCTGCCAGCCAGCTGGTTTTTGGATCTCTGCCGCGTATGTGCAGGGTACATAGGGGAGACATGCATGGATGTATGGGGCACATGCAGGGGTCGTCGCACGCATGTGCAGGGGCAGGAGGGGTTGTGCACACATGACAGGGGGCAGGACACGTGGGGGGGGTTGTGCACACATTGCATTATGGGTGTGCACGTGCGCTATCTGCACTCGGTACCGAAAAGGTTAGCCATCATTGTAGTAGAGAATTTTATTGGAGAAGGTAATTAAACAGGGACTAACTGTACTCTCTCAGGCTTGTTATAATAGCGGGCATAAGAATAGAATAGAATAGAATAGAATTTTATTGGCCAAGTGTGATTGGACACACAAGGAATTTGTCTTGGTGCATATGCTCTCAGTGTACATAGACAGATTAGATGGTCTTATATTTTATGATTCTATGAACTTTAAAGGGCAACAGAATATGTTTTTGAAAAAAATATTTTCCAGATTACAAATAGTATTGCACTTATATAAATTACTTGTTTAAGTCAGTCAGTAGAAGTCAAACACTACATAAAGCCTAATCATATTCAGCACAATCTTATCCTAATTCAAAGATAAAAACCTTCCTTTATTTAAGAGGATTGTATAGACAGAACACAAGTTTTGGTAACGTTGCTAAAATAAGTTAAGGATATTTTTTACCCCCTTGACTGAAATTATGGAAACTTTCCTTAATGAGAAGATGAACCATGGGTTTCAACGTATTATATGAATTGTTAGTAATTCTGTGCAATTGAATAAATCATTACTTTCCCTCCTTTTCAGATGCTGTATGAACCTCTGTCACCCACCCGCTGTTCCTTAATGTCAAGGAAACCAAAATTTGACTTGTGGTATTTGCTATATGGTAATTCTTTCCCTTAGGGAAAAAAGGGGAAAAATATTGACCCATTTCCTTTGCTCCAGGATTTAATTTATACAAAAGTTTCCTCATTATAATATCTTACCTTCGTTACAGTTGTTAGAATGAAAATTTGACAAATAAAATTTAAATATCTCCTGCACTATTATTTTAATTGAATGATCACACCTGGAAAAACACAGAGGGTGGAGAGAAAAGACTGAATGTTAGCTCAAGTTGAAGCAAAGGCAACAAGTAATGACTCTGTAGAAAAATAAATAAATAAATCACATTTCTTATTTGAGGTTGACCACATTGTTATTAGAAGAGGAATAATACTGACTGTTGTTTGCACTCCCCTTTTTTTAATCCTCGACTGTTATGTTATTTATTTGTATTGAATAAAATAGAATTTTTAATTAGCCAAGTGTGATTGGACATACAAGGAATTTGTCTTGGTGCATAAATTCTCAGTGTAAATAAAAGAAAGATACGTTCATCAAGAATCATAAGGTACAACACTTAATGATAGTCATAGGGTACAAATAAGCAGTCAGGAAACAATCAGTATCAATATAAATCATAAGGATACAAGCAACAAAGTTACAGTCATAAGTGGAAGGAGATGGGTGATGGGAACAATGAGAAGATTAATAGTAGTGCAGATTTAGTAAATAGTTTGACAGTGTTGAGGGAATTATTTGTTTAGCAGAGAGATGGCGTTCGGGAAAAAACTGTTCTTGTGTCTAGTTGTTCTGGTGTGCAGTGCTCTGTAGTGTCGTTTTGAGGGTAGGAGTTGAAACAGTTTATGTCCAGCATGTAAGGGGTCTGTAAATATTTTCACAGCTCTCTTTTTGACTCGTGCAGTATACAAATCCTCAATGGAAGGCAGGTTGGTAGCAATTGTTTTTTCTGCAGTTCTATCTAATATTGTTACATCATACTTTACGATTTGAAATATATCCCAATTAAATGAGTAATTCCACTTAAGATACTTCAGCAAAAACTGATTGCCTTTTGGTGGGATAAGCATATTTTTCTCTCCATTGTCAAATAACTCAAAAATGATTTGCTCTTAATCATTGGTATATAGTTATTGAATTGCTCAACACTAAAGTGATCAATAATCATATTACTGAATAACATGAATACATGCAAATATCTAGATTGTCATACGAATTTGCCTCACATCCTGTCAGACAGTTGTGGGATTCAATTTTTTTCACTACCGGTTCTGTAGGCCTGGCTTGGTGGATGTGGCATGGCTTGGTGGGAGTGGCTTGGTGGGCGTGGCAGGGGAAGGATACTGTAAAATCTCCATTCCCACCCCACTCCAGGGGAAGGTTACTGAAAAATCCCCATTTCCTCCCGATCAGCTGGGACTCAGCAGAGAATAGATGGGGATGGGGCCAGTTAGAGGTAGTATTTACCGGTTCTCCGAACTACTCAAAATTTCTGCTCCTGGTTCTCCAGAACTGGTCAGTACCTGTTGAATACCACCTCTGCTCTCAGATCATTAGAAAACATGTTTGTGGATTTTTTTTAAAAAAGGTTACTTTATTGTTCTTGAAAGCATGCAAGAGTTTCTCTTGGTCCCATCTTATACCAAACAGAATCAAGTTGGGCTATTAAAGTTTCTTTTTCAAGTTTTCTACTTTTCCAGGACTGTATTACTGTTCCTTCTTCCTTAATGACCATTTGACGGCCGTCTCCAGGAGGGCCTTCCACCAGGTTCGCCTGGTTCGGCAGTTGCGCCCCTTCCTTGATCGGGATGCCTTATACACAGTCACTCATGCGCTCGTTACCCCTCGCTTGGATTACTGTAATGCTCTCTACATGGGGCTCCCCTTGAAGTGCACTCGGAGGCTTCAGTTAGTCCAGAATGCAGCTGCGTGGGTGATAGAGGGAGCTACGCGTAGCTCCCATGTAACACCGCTCCTACGCAGACTGCACTGGCTGCCTGTGGCCTTCCGAGTGCACTTTAAGGTGTTGGTTACGACCTTTAAAACGCTCCATGGCTTAGGACCTGGGTACTTACGGGACCGCCTGCTGTTACCACACGCCTCCCACCGACCCGTACGCTCCCATAGAGAGGGACTTCTCAGGGTGCCGTCCGCCAAACAATGCCGGCTGGCGGCCCCCAGGGGAAGGGCCTTCTCTGTGGGGGCTCCCACACTCTGGAACGAGCTTCCCCCGGGTTTACGCCAAATACCTGACCTTCGGACATTCCGTCGCGAACTGAAGACACATCTTTTTATCCGCGCGGGGCTGGCTTAAATTGGAATTTTAATGTTAAATTGATTAATTTTTAAACGGGGTTTTTTAGTATGGCAAATTTTAATCTCCAGGCTAATTTAAATAAGTTTTTTAAATTGTATTTTAACCTGTATATTGTATTGCTGGTTTTATCTTGCCTGTACACCGCCCTGAGTCCTTCGGGAGAAGGGCGGTATAAAAATCAATCAAATAAATAAATAAATAAATAAATAAATAAATAAATAAATAAATAAATAAATAAATAAATAAATAAATAAATAATGGTTCTTCTACTCCAAGGTCATCTTTACACTACTTTACACAGCCATGATATTTGAATAGGCAAGAAAATAAAATAAAACTTTTGTATATCATGTTTAAATTGGGTAGTGTTTTTGCAAACTTGAGATTTCTTTTCACTGCCCCAAAAGAACTAAGGCTGAAGAAATGACAAGAGCAATAAACATAAACGTTGCTAAAGAGACTTAGCAAGTTCTTTTTTGCCTCTGCTATTTGGGAGGCACTTCTGTTTTGTGTAGTTATATGTAAAAATGGTGGTGGGTATAGAGATTTACTATATTTTGTCCTTTCATTTTCTTAGAAAAACTATGGCACTGTGGAAGATAGGAATACTTCTTATGTGGCAGTTGTGCTGTATCATTTGGAAGCATGGAAACAAACCCCAATACAATACAGACCCATTTGTGCGCTTACATGCACTCTAGCATATTTACAAGCCTGAATGGTTTTGTGGCACTAATGCTACCACCATTGTGTCCAGTATCATCCATCCTTATACAAGACACTGGGAATTAAAACATTATCAAACAGGCCCAGCTTTAGTAAGTCCCAGTGGAAAACAATTAATTTCTTAAAATACAACTTCGTTAATAGAAGTTAACCGGTTTGCGATCTGCCGGGGGACTTATCCGGAAACAACGGTGGACACCGATGGCGGTGATAGAAGAGCCACCTACCTCATTTTTAAGGATTTTAGGACTGAGCTATGGGCGGATGTATATGGGTGTATATCCTGGACTTATTAAGATCTTTGGACCAGGATTTTATTATGGACTAGTTGCCATGAATGCTTTCTGCCTACTTTTTCCATCTTTTTTCCATCTTTATACTATTTCTGTCATCATATGCCAGCCCCCATTTGAAGAGTCATCAGATAATGGGTATCAGTTTGAGGAACTGTTATGTAATATTCTGCCATCCTGGGACAGTATCACCTCTCATCGACTTCTATCTTATCTATGCGATATTTGGTACATGAACTCTTGCGCCTGCGAGATGCCCCCGCCTTGCAGGAGTGGCCCGCCTCATTACCGAGGGCCGGCCTCAATGACGGGTCTTGGGACCCACAGAGGTGGCATGCGTCGAGGAAGAGCCTTTGGGGTTTTTTAGATAGGGAATTTTTAAGGGGTGGGAGGGTAAGGGCTGGTGTTGGGGGTAGCCCGTTGGGAGGGGGCCCAGTTCCTGCGTGTGCTCGCGGTGTTTATTTAACAGGTTCAAAAGTTATGGGGGAGGATTGCGTTCCTTCTGGTGAGGGTGGTACTATTTGTACGGTAAGTGGGAGGGGCAGATATGGCGGAAGTGAGGGCTCGTATCATTTTTTGGGGGGGTGCGCTCGATGTTTGAAGGCAATCGCACGCCCTGATCCCTCAGACTTCTCCCGTTCCCCGGATGGTCAAGACCCTCAGAGCCTAGGCTTCCAGCTGATGTTGTGCAACGCACAGTCCGTGGTTAACAAGGCCTCCCTAATTTATGATCTTATCCAGGGGAGATCTGCGGACCTTATGGGCGTTACGGAAACCTGGTTGGGCACAGAAGGGGGCGTGCCCCTTGTTGAAATGTGCCCATCGGGTTTCCGAGCATTCCATCAGCCGAGGGCCCAAGGTAGGGGTGGGGGGGTGGCGGTTGTTATTAAGGAGAGTCTAGAGCCAAGGGAGACCACTGTACCTCAGATTGCCGGCTGTGAATCCCTCTTTGTGAGGTGGGGTCATAGGTGTCAGATGGGCTTGTTTGTCACGTACCTGGCTCCTTGCTGCATGACAGCAGCCCTGCCTGAGCTCCTGGAGGTGCTTGCTGGAGTGGCAGTTGAGACCCCCAGACTTGTGGTCATGGGGGATTTTAACTTGCCATCGACCGGCATGTCATCGACAGCAGCTCGGGAGTTCATGGCTTCCATGATGGCCTTGGACCTGACTCAAGTAGTTGATGGCCCTACTCACATTGGGGGAGGCACGCTGGACCTGATTTTTATCTCTGGACAGTGGTTGAAGGATCTGGACTTGAGGGATTTAGTCACTGAACCTTTGTCATGGTCAGATCACTCTCTCCTTCGCCTGGACTTTCTGACTGCCACTCAACACTGCAGGAAGACAGAACCAATATGTTGGTTCCGTCCCAGGTGCCTGATGGACCCGGAGAGGTTCCGGACGGAGCTTGGGCCGTTTCCTGAGGGTCTGGCTCACGGCACGGCTGAAGAACTAGTCGCGGCTTGGGAACTGGCCGCGACTGGGGCTCTAGACCGTGTCGTGCCTTTGCGGCCTCTGACCCGGCGTAGGTCTCAACCAGCTCCTTGGTTCTCCGAGGGGCTGAGGGAGATGAAACGCTGGAGAAGACGCCTAGAGAGTTCTTGGAGGTCCAGTCGTTCGGAGGCTGATCGGACATTAGTTAGGTCATATAATAGAACCTACCTAGTGGCATTGAGGGAAGCGAGACGTTGTTACGTCTCCTCCCTCATTGCGTCGGCAGATAACCGCCCGGCGGCCCTGTTTCAGGTGACTTGCTCCCTTCTTCAACAGGGGGAGCGGGATGACCCGTTACAGGGACGTGCCGAGGAGTTTAGTGGTTATCTATACGATAAAATCATTCAGCTTCAGGACGGCCTGGACCAAAATTGGGTGGATCCAGGTGAGATGTCAGAGAGCTGTCTTGTTGAGACTGTTTGGGATGAGTTTGACCCTGTGGCTCCTGAGGACATGGACAGGTTATTGGGGAGGTTGAATGCCACCACATGTTTACTGGACCCGTGCCCCTCCTGGTTGGTACTGGCCACACAGGAGGTGACACGAGGCTGGCTCCAGGGAATTACGAATGCTTCTTTGTTGGAGGGGATCTTTCCGGCCGCCTTGAAAGAGGCGGTGGTGAGACCTCTCCTCAAAAAGCCTTCCCTGGACCCAGCTGTATTAGGTAATTATCGTCCGGTTCCAACCTTCACTTTGTGGCGAAGGTTGTAGAGAGTGTGGTGGCATGTCAATTACCCTGGTACCTGGATGAAACTGTCTATCTAGACCCATTCCAGTCCGGCTTTCGGCCCGGATACAGCACTGAGACAGCTTTGATCGTGTTGGTTGATGATCTCTGGAGGGCCAGGGATAGGGGTTATTCCTCTGCCTTGGTCCTATTAGACCTCTCAGCAGCTTTTGATACCATCGACCATGGTATCTTGCTGCACCGGTTGGAGGGATTGGGAGTGGGAGGCACCATTTATCGGTGGTTCTCCTCCTAGCTCTCCGATCGGTTGCAGACAGTGTTGACGGGAGGGCAGAGGTCGACCCCGAGGCGCCTCACCTGTGGGGTGCCACAGGGGTCGATTCTCTCGCCCCTCCTGTTCAACATCTATATGAAGCCGCTGGGTGAGATCATCAGTGGTTTCGGTGTGAGATACCAACTGTACGCTGATGATACTCAGCTGTACTTTTCCACACCGGGCCACCCCAACGAAGCTATCGAAGTGCTGTCCCGGTGTCTGGAGGCCGTACGGGTCTGGATGGGAGAAACAGGCTCAAGCTCAATCCCTCCAAGACAGAGTGGCTGTGGATGCCGGCACCCCGGTACAGTCAGCTGCAGCCGCGGCTGACTGTTGGGGGCGAGTCATTGGCCCCAATGGAGAGGGTACGCAACTTGGGTGTTCTCCTGGATGGACGGCTGTCTTTTGAAGACCATTTGATGGCTGTCTCCAGGAGAGCTTTTTACCAGGTTCGCCTGGTTCGCCAGTTGCGCCCCTTTCTAGACCGGGATGCCCTATGGACGGTCACTCATGCTCTCGTGACATCTCGTCTGGATTACTGCAATGCTTTCTACATGGGGCTCCCCCTGAAGAGCACCCGGAGACTCCAGTTAGTCCAGAATGCGGCTGCGTGGGTGATTGAGGGAGCCCCTTGTGGCTCCCATGTGACACCTCTCCTGCGCAGACTGCACTGGCTACCTGTGGCCTTTCGGGTGCGCTTCAAGGTTTTGGTGATTATCTTCAAAGCGCTCCATGGCATAGGGCCGGGTTACCTACGGGACCGTCTGCTGCTACCGATTGCCTCCCACCGACCCGTGTGCTTTCACAGGGAAGGACTCCTTAGGGTGCCGTCAGCCAAGCAGTGCCGACTGGCGACACCCAGGGGAAGGGCCTTTTCTGTGGGGGCTCCCACCCTCTGGAACGAACTTCCCCCAGGACTTCGGCAACTTCCTGACCTTCGAACCTGTCGCCGCGAGCTTAAGACACATCTATTTATTTGCGCAGGACTGGACTAGAATTTTAAATTTTAAATTTGGTTTTAATGGGGTTTTACTATTTTTATTGCAATTTTTAATATTCGGCCTTATTTAATAAGTTTTTTAATTGAAGTTTTATTTTGTATTTATATGTATGTTTTTATCAGGCTGTAAACCGCCCTGAGTCCTTCGGGAGATAGGGCGGTATAAAAATATGATTAAAGAAAGAAAGAAAGAAAGAAAGAATACATAATGGACACTAAGAATACACGTTCAGTTATGGTGTCTAATTTTCTTTGCATTCTCATCCCAAGTCATTCCCACCCAATGTAGGGGGGAGGGGAAATCCTGCATTCTTTAAGTGATTTATTTATTTTCATTTTGTTATACAGGATCCCTCTTCTTTTTTGAAGAGCTTGTGATGCAAGTGTAATATCTTAATTGAAGAATATTTTAAAACTATACATCCTAGAGTGAATATGCACTGCAAAAATGGTGACCATACAGACATTATAGAAAGGAAAGGTAACAGTGTTCTGTGTACCTTTGGCATTTAATCATGCTGGCCACATGACCATGGAGATGTCTTCAGACAGCACTGGCTCTTCGGCTTTAAAACAGAGATGAGCACCGCCCCCTAGAGTTGGGAACAACTAGCACATGTGCAAGGGGAACTGTTGCGTCTGCGCCTCCTGAGCCAGGCCTCCTGCCAGAAAGTGACTTGGGAAGTGAGGGGGAAGGGCCATCAGGACTTACCTCAGGAGCATCAGCTTCCCTGGCTCAGCTCCAGGAGCCAGAGCCAGGCCAGGTGGAAGAGATAACGAGGCCTCTGTCCCCTGACTCTTCCCCCCCCAGGCCACACCTCCAGACCCAGCTGATGGCAATCAGGCCTGGCTGGACCCTAGGTTTCATAGGCAGGAGAGGCGGGAACAACAGAAGCAGGGGTGGGGCAGGTCTAGGAAGTGCTGAGTCATGGAGCCACACCCCACAGGATATAAAGGCAGCAAGAGCTGCTGTGCCTCTTTGTAGCAGGCAAATTAACTGCTTAACTAAGAGCTGAAGTACTGTTTGTTCCTGGGTGACTCATCGGCATCGAGGGAGATAACAGAGACACTTGGCAGACGCTTGCTCTTTTGCTGCCAGAGCTGATAGTGCCGGCCAATTAAGCCATCGCTCGGACGGAGGCGAGGGAGGACAGAACAGGAACCTTTATCTTTACCCAAAGGTGCTTTTTCAAAAGGCAGCTGGACTTTGTTTTTCCAATGTAAAAAAACAAAGTCCAGTTGCCTTTTGAAAAGCACCTTTGGGACAACCATGACTCGAAGAGAGAATCTCCATAGACATATATGCTTAAGTTAATTGCAACTGATGACAAATAAGTGAAGGACGTGGGTAGTTTGATTGGCTCAGGAATAGGTAATGATGGACATCATCAAAAGCCACTTTGGAAGTAAAGTGGAAATTAAAAGTAGATAAGAATACAATGAAAAAAATTGACATCATGAAGTGTAAGGGCATTTCAATGAGAACAAATATCATTATAGTTAAAGTGTTCCTTTTCTAATTGTAACACATGAGTATAAAAATTGGGCAAACAAATGTGAGAGAAAGGTTATCAGATACCTTGGAAATCATGAATTATGGATTTGAAGACAGTGCCATGGACTGCAACCACCTGTTAATTAACTGTACACCAAAGAACGAGTGACTTCTCTCTTAAAGTTATAATCAGCAAGCAAAAATTTACATTCTTTAAGTACGTCACAGGAACAGAAGTGGGATAGAAAAAACAGCCAAGCTTTGCAAGGGTGAGGGAAATAGAAGAAATGAAAATGAATTGATTGGATCAAAGATGTTATGGAATGTCTGGAATAGCTACAAGTTATTACTACAGAAACCTTGAGAAGGGAAGTACTTGGTCGTGCAGTCACCAGGGGTTATGTCTGACGGCACTTGATTCAGATTGCTCACTTAAAGAACAATTGTTCACATTTACTGCTCCGTTCCTATTTTAAGATGCACTGAAGTATTTTTCTTTCGTTTCTTACCAGAACAACATCTGTAGTAGTTATAAGCAATGGGTTTCCCCACCACTTACTGATTACATTGATTTAAATGCTGTGGTGATCACATACTAAATTTGGGGAGCATTGTGCTAAATAAGTGCATGTCAAAGTGAATGCCCCTCCTCTGAGATTATGATTAATTATTAAATGTGGCTCTCTGAATTGCTCCCTAAAATCATAGCAATCATCTTAAAAAGCTAATGACCCAGCTCAGCAGATACCATCAATCAAATTGCTATTTAACTTTTCAAGACAGATTGATAGTGTTGTATTTCTCATTATCAGACCTGACTCCCTGGGTAGCTGATTCATACATGCCTCTTATACAGTACATTCTACCCCCCCCCCCGTCTCTCTTTCTTTTCTTTTCTACATACAAGCCTGTGAAGTTTCAGATGCTGAATAATTTGGAAAACATCTGTGAGCTTTCACAATAGATGAAGATCCTGTTATTTTTGGAGCAATGGGAAGGATTTTCTTGAGTGAGAATTATAAAAGTGTGTAATTATGAAATTTGATCAACTTCAAAATATATATATTGTCTTGTCTATAATAATACTGTAGGTAGCCTATAATTATAGTGTTCCTTTTTAAAAACTGTAATTATTTTTTTTTTCACACACATCAGCAGCGAGCCTACTTCCAGCTCATGAATTGCGCACATGGTACTTTAACATAAGTTTCTCACGGACGTAGAACTGAGGTTCTAAGATGGAAATAATTCAAAGATATAATTTAATAACTTAAAATATTGTTGTACTTTTCAATTCTTGCATATGAATAAATCCAAAATATGAACCACACTCCTTTTTTCAAATATTTAACTTTGCTTAATAGGGCTATATTTATTTATTTATTTATTTATTTATTTTGTCATAACAGTATATATAAGCATAAGCATGAAAACAACTATATAACATATAAGCATATAAATGAGTATTAGTATGTAATAACTATATCAATTGGATATAATGAAAGGAGTTAATAGGACAGGAATGGTAGGCACGTTTTGTGCTCTTATGCACGCCCCTTATGGACCCCTTAGGAATGGGGTGAGGTCAATAGTAGAGAGTTTTTGGTTAAAGCTTTGCGGATTTTGAGAAGAGATCACAGAGTCAGGTAGTATGTTCCAAGATTAATAACTCTGTTACAGAAGTCGTATTTTCTGCAATCAAGATTGAAACAGTTAACATTGAGTTTAAATCTATTGTTTGCTCTTGTATTGTTATGATTGAAGCTGAAGTAGTCTTCAACAGGAAGGACATTGCAATAGATGATTCTATAAGTTAAGCACATTTATTATATTTATTTAAGCACAAATTTATCGGCTAGTCATTTCTATGTCTGGTAGATTGCTGGTTAAATTAGCTGTATTGGTCTGCTGATGTCTTTTGATAGGAGTTAGTTTTTAAATTCATTGATTTTCTGTGCTTGTCATAAGAGTTTGGAAAAAAATCTTTACCCTAGCCAAGAATCAGCAACAATTTTGGATGGGCTACACAAAAGGGAAAACTATATGTGACATTAAGCCCATCACTCAGGACTCTGTGATTGATTTTTAAACTGAAAATGGCAAAGGCAAATTGATGTGATTTTTCTTAGAGTGGCGATCGTGAAGCAAATCTGAATTTTCCTTTTCTAACAGGACAGGAAAATACATTAGAGTGCATTTTGTTAATCGTCCTATTTAGGCATTCAAGCTGTGTATGTGCGAATGGAGGTGAAACAAGAGGGAATATAAACACAACTCTCCTTTTTCTGGTTGCTTGCCCCCCCACCCAAAAAAACAAAAACAAAACCCTTTCTATAGATTAGTTTCTTTTTAAGCATCACAAAACAGTGGGACATTTTTGAGGAATCTTACAAAACATAACCTCAATAAATTTTAAATTTTCATTTAAAAAAAAGTACTACTAGTTATAATAAACCTTTATCAGGTTTTTCTTAACTTGTACATTATTCTCTCCTCCTCCTCCCCCCCTCTCTTTTACAGATACAGCCACTTAACCCTCCCTCAGCCCAATCCATTTTACAAGGTTGCTTTTGTATACAAAATAGGAGATAGGAGCATTATTTACTTATCTATTAAATTTATATGCTGTCCATCTCCCCAATAGGGTGACTGACTCTAGGCACCTATAAGGTAATCATGTACATTGCTTTGAGTTCAGGGGTGAAATGCTCCTGGTTCGGACCGGATCGCTTGATCCGGTAGCAATGGCGGTGGGTGCTTCAGAGAACCGGTAGCAAAAATCCTTGCCCTCCAACCCCCCGCCCATGCCCAGCTGAGTCACGCAATCATCAGAGGTTTTTTTTTTTTACTTTTAAAAGCATTTTTTCTTCAGCTGAAAAAATGCTTTTTAAAGTAAAAAAAGATCATTGTGCGGCTCAGCTGGGATCGTCAGAACACTTTAAAAGCATTTTTTCCATAACTTCTTCGGCCGAAGAGGCTGTAAAAAAAATGCTTTTAAAGGATTCTGGTGATCAGGTAACTCAGCTGGGATTGTCAGAACCCTTTAAAAGCATTTTTTTCTACAACCTCTTAAACCGAAGAGGCTGTAAAAAATGTTTTTAAAAGGCTCCTCTGGCAATCCCAGCTGAGTTGCCTGATTATCAGAGGCTTTTAAAAGGATTTTTTACAACCTCTTCAGCCAAAGAGGTTGCAGAGAAAATGTTTTTAAAAGTAAAAAAATAAGTTGGCCACACCCACCCAGACACATTAACCCCCCCCATCAAGCCATGCCCACAGAACCAGTAGTAATAAATTTTACATTTTACCCCTGCTTGAGTTGTATTAAATAAAAGTAGGCCATCATCACCCTCAGCTATTGCTGTTCACTTTGAAATCTGCCAGCTTTAGTTCTTGCAAAGACTGGGAAAAAATGAGGCGCTCTAAATATTTCAAATGGGAAGACATAAATTCTTTTGGAAAGTCATTTTTCTTACTGCACAAATAGCCAACACTATTTTGTGAAAGAAAAAGAAGAGGAACAAAAAACATGTAGAAAAATCTATTAAAATATGGAAGGGGGCATGTGAAGATTTCCCTAATTATCTAGGCATTTTTTTCTTCCCAAATTTATTATTGAATAATAATATTGGATAAAAGGCATTTCTCCTCTAGAGGAAAAAAAAAGAGAAAGAAAGGAATAATGGGGTCCATTTACTGTGCCTAATAATAACTGTGATGTTTTAGAATGTGTCTTCTGTGACAAAACTCCTACAGTATAAAATGGACAGCTAACATCAAAAACGTCATCAAAAAAGCACAACAAAGAATGTCCTTTCTGCACCAACCCAGAAAGCTCAAACTGCTACAGTTCTACAGAGGAATTATTGAGTCTGTCATCTGCACCTCTATAACTGTCTGGTTTGGTTCTGCAGCCCAACAAGACAGACACAGACTTCAGAGGATAATTAAAAACAGAACAAACAATTGCTACCAACCTGCCTTCCATTGAGGACCTGTATGCTGCATGAGTCAAAAAGAGGGCTGTGAAAATATTTACAGATCCCTCACATCCTGGACATAAACTGTTTCAACTCCTACCCTCAAAACGACGCTATAGAGCACTGCACACCAGAACAACTAGACACAAGAACGGTTTTTTCCCAAAGGCCATCACTCTGCTAAACAAATAATTCCCTCAACACTGTCAAACTATTTACTAAGTCTGCACTACTATTAATCTTCTCATCGTTCCCATCACCCATCTCCTTCCACTTATGACTGTAACTTTGTTGCTGGTATCGTTACGATTTATATTGATATTGATTGTTTTCTGATTGCTTATTTGTACTCTATGACTACCATTAAGTGTTGTATCTTATAATTCTTGATGAATGTATCTTTTCTTTTAAGTACACTGAGAGCAAATGCACTAAGACAAATTCCTTGTGTGTTCAATCACAGTTGGCCAATAAAAATTCTATTCTATTCTATTCTATTCTATTCTATTCTATTCTATTCTATTCTATTCTATTCTATTCTATTCTACTCTAAAAGCCATTGAAGGTTCTATTCACATCTTCAGTTAGTTGCTCTTGACAAAATGGCTGCTACTTGTTTTCTACAGAAATGAGGTAACATGTGATTTCTCACAACAGTCTAGACTAAGTTCCAAGACACAGACTTCACTACACTACAACACACTCAACTGCCTTTCTTCCACTCTTTGTCAACTTGGTTTAGCCGATGGTTCAGACTGTGAAGCAGATGTGGGGAAACTATTTTTTCTCTCTCAAGGATCACAGGGATTCAAGATAACGTGTCAGAAATGTGATGGAATGTAATATGGAGATGGATCCCCAAGAGAGAGGAGATGCCTTTCAGAGGAGTAAGAGGCAACACAGGCCAGATATTATGTGTGAGAGAAAGAGGGTGAAGACAGGCCCTTCCTAATAGTTCACAGAATAGCAATAGTACTTAGACTTATATATCACTTCACAATGCTTTACAGCCCTCTCTAAGTGGTTTTACAGAATCATGCCACCAACAATCTGGTATAGTGGTGTGTGTGTGTGTAGTGTAGTGTAGTGTAGTGTAGTGTAATAGATAAGGATACTAGAGTCTCCAGTCTAGCAAGATTTTGTCTATAGGTGTGAAACAATAGAGAATTCAGCTTGGAAGAATCATCACATGTCATGCTTTGGGCCTGACAGAAAGCACATAGTATGAAAAATGCCAAGGTGATAAATTTATACAGTATAGCCATTTAGGATTGTGACACTTTACAAATATTTGGCTTTGGGTCTCAGATTATTTTCCTTATTAGATGTGAACAAATACTCCTACTTTTGGCTTTTAGTTAGATCTATTCCAGAGCAGCAACAAGGCACTGGAATATAATTAATGTGAATCATTTAAGAATACATATTAGCACAAACTAATTACAGTCTTATAGGATGAAATTATTCAGTATCTGTATTTTAGATGTGTTATGTATCCTTGGATGGGAAAATGAGTAGGCAAAATGTGAAAATCCTAGCCTTCCTTTCATTTAGACCACGTACAATAGTTTAATTAAAATTAATAAAGCAGGAAAGATTTTGCAAATGGAAGGGATGTTCAGAGATTTTTTTTCAGCTGCAATGAATGAGTAATAAATGCAGAGAAGTAATTATAAGGATCTGCTAAAGACCTCTAGGGTGGAATGAACATGGCCAAAGAACACCGAATGAGGAAACAGAACAAGCAACAAGACACTGATCATAATGGGTTATTTTAATTACAGTGAAGGAAATTGGGAGCAGCTTGTGATATTATTGCCAATGCGCTTATAATGATGAAGAACTAACAGGATTTTCTCTAGACAATTGTTAAGTTCTAACCTACTGGGATCTGAGAGATGAGCTCAGTGTTCTTCTAAAAATAGTTCCAAACAGGAAAATGACAAACCAAGTTTCTCTGTGACTTAAATGAATAAACAAAAGGAACAATAGAGCTATCTTCTTTTCTGGGCCACAGAACACCTGAGACCTAAGAAGGAACGGTCTACATTTGCTAGTTTGGCCCTAGCAGAAAGCAAGTGAGAAAAGTTACAAATCAATTGTGTATTGTCCTGCAGCTGCCTCCAAAATAAAATTTAAAAAAGTCTGCACTGACAGAACAGACACAGAGAGAACCTCAGCTCATCATCATGATGCCCAATTGACAAATGTGCATTGTGGCATCATGACTCAAGGTGCACCCTTTTGTATTTGTATCACAGTGTTCCATGCAAATACATAAAGGGTGGAGTTTGTGATGTGACACCATACTACAGGTTTTGTCATTTGTCCCCCTAAAAATAATAGACTTAAGTTATAGAAAGACAACTTTCGGTTGAAAACCAGGAACAATGTGCTAGTGATAAAACTAGTTCAGCAGTTTAGCATTTTGCAAAGTAAAATAGAGATCATTATCAGGGAAGGGATAGAGGTGCAGTCAGAATTGCCAGCATGGCTATCTTCATGTTAGTGGTTAGTAAGTGGTTAGTGGTTCATGAAGATGAGCGCCATAGTGAGAAAATCAGAAGACACACACACACAAAGCCACTCCCCCAAACAAAAAATGTTCATCTGCTCTCTACAATTGTCAGAGTTCCAAGATGGCTTCCAGGCCTTGCATCCCTTGTAATATTGTCTGGATTATCGCAGAATGGTTGCCGATATTAGGTCTGCAAATGGTTAAAATAATGTTGGTCGTATTTCTTGTTAGAATTCCCCAGAAGAGCTGAGGAACAGCATCATTAGAAGAGAGCTGACCCTTTCAACTCTTGGCAGTTTGATGCTGCTGAATGATAAATCCATCCGCAAAACTTGGAAATTTGGAGGTGTGTATAACACTACTTTTATTTTTATCTGATTGAAGGACCTCAGAACAAAAAAAAAGTATTGGAAGGTTTCTGTTCTTTGTCTTGTTGTCTTACTATCAAATGTTTCATGGTCCAGTGCTGTCATTAAGCATGTTATATTTTATGTAACTATTAAATACTATTGAATATATCACAAATTCCTATAGAACTGAGATAAGAATTTAGTAAAAATTTAGATTTATAAAATTTAGATTTTTTTTAAAAAAATATATCTTCTAGACTTAAATCTTCTTTTCTTCCAGCAGATTAAAGCATGGCAACTTCAGCAGTAACCTCAAAGTTTTAGAATGATTTTTCCCCCCCATCCCAAATCATATTTATGTGTTAAGCGCAGTTAAGCCCCCCATACATTTTCAGAGATGTATGGGGCCACCAATAAACATGAGATTATATGAAGTTATCTGGCATGCCACTGCCCATTGTGAATTCAGTTTATAGCTATCTCTCTTCTGTATTAAACTTACACCAAATATATTTCTCAAGTATCAGACTTCAATTTACATGGAACCCCAAGTAACAAATATTACATTTGATGGGAATATTTGAATCCACTTGGTTTGCCCTTCCCAGACTAAGATTTGTATTGGAATCTCAACTTTTGCTTAATATTATTCTTAACTCTAAATTTTGCCATCTATCTTTCAGCTTAGAAAATGCATTAAAGGACATAATAAGTATGTATTATATAGGATAAATGTAAATATAATGCATATTATGCCACTTAAATGGGAAACCCCATATTGATGTGAAAAATAAAATAAAATGGATTTATGACAGAATTTATCAGACTTGTCAAAGGGAAGGAACCATAATGATTCTTCTTTGCCCAATTGCTGATGCTGCTCAGTTTTTATGGTTTCTATTGATACTATCGATATTATTCATATATCTATTATAGTTGGGCCATTAAAATGAAACACTAACTCAATTACTATGTGATGGAAAGCCCAGGCTATATAAAACATGACATAAACAATGATTTGCATAGCTTTGCTTGTTATTTGGCATGGCACAGCATTGGTTCATCCGGTTATTGCATTTGAGAAGTTGGCAAAGACTTACATAAGGAAACTTGTTGCTTTAAAAAAAAAGGAACAGATAACACTATCATATTTCTTTCCATTAATGTAGGATGCAATTTTGTTTAAAAGTTCATAGTCCCTGTCTCCCCCCACCACCACTTAACATGGCAGGAAGTAAAACTTTAGCTTTCATGGAGCTTATCAGGCTGATCTTCTAGTCATTTTTAGCCACAAACCAAGCTGTTTAAAATAAAGTAATAATCTTTATACAGAAGTCTCGACAGCAGTATAGACTTGAGGGCCTTAGAAATTGCAAAGTGATTGTCAACACAGGTCTCTTGGGTTAATAGCTGGAATCAAATGCATTAAGAAGTCCAGCCGGAAGGTGCTGATAAGAGGCAAGCTTTGTTCATTTGGATACAGCAGCACTGATGACAGAAGTAAGTGGGTTTTTAAACTATGTTCACATCTGATGCCACAATAAAAGGATTATTTAAATAACCGAAGTGCTTTTCTTGTTGTATATTTTCCATCATTCACCTGGGGAAATTTTATGGCCTTTGCCACTATTACAGCTAATAACTCTATTAAATAATCAAGTTGCTTTCCCTGCTGATAATGAAAACCTCAATTGTTACAGCAAATTTTCTACTGCATTTGCAACCAACATCAAAGGCATGGCTTCTGTTTTGTTTCTGAGAATTATCAGCCCAGCAATAAAACCTAACTCTGCTACAGTAGTAAAAAATACTTCTAAAGCCACTCTTGCATATTTTGATCAGTGAAAAATATGTATTGCGAGCAAAGAAGAGTTAAATAATGTATTTATTAGAGTTAAATTAATATTTATTTATTATCAGTTCTCTACTGTTATTGTAGCTGTGGAAAACCAGCCACAGCTTTTGCATTTTCCTGGACTTCTTGGAAAAAGATGGGTCAAGAGTTTTAACCAGGGTAAGCAGTTATTTGTCTCTGCATGTTGTGCATTGCATCGCTGAAATTTGCTCCTGGTTGCTCTTAGGGATTTTATTACTTTAAGTATTTATACTATTGATTTTTTTATTGTATAGAATCTAGACAAATCATACAAACAAACAAACAGTTATGGGGTTTGGTGTTTTTTTTGCTTATATAAGCACTCATGATGGTTTGAATTAGGAGTACTAATGCTTCTAATGATTCATGAATCATACAGAATAATATACAATCCATAGAGTGTAAGGATGATGACCTTGATTGAGTTATTCAGACTGTGTTGCCCAGAAAAAAGAAACTAAAACGTATCTCCAGCAAGGTCATCTTCCGTATTTTGTACAGTATCACAGACTCTTTATCAGTTAGCCAGGATACTATCTGATGGTATGTCAATATGTTGAGGGGGAATGAGTTAAGATAATGTTTATTGACATATTTAGAATAGAATAGAATAGAATAGAATAGAATAGAATGGAATGGAATAGAATAGAATTTTTTTATTGGCCAAGTGTGATTGGACGCACAAGGAATTTGTCTTGGTGCATATGCTCTCAGTGTACATAAAAGAAAAGATATGTTCATCAAGAATCATAAGGTACAACACTTAATGATAGTCATAGGGTACAAATAAGCAATCAAGAAACAATATCAATATCAATATAAATTGTAAGGATACCAGCAACAAAGTTACAGTCATACAGTCATAAGTGGGAGGAGATGGGTGATGGGAATGATGAGAAGATTAATGGTAGTGTTAGACTTAGTAGGGAATTATTTGTTCAGAAGAGTGATGGCGTTCGGGAAGAATCTGTTCTTGTGGCTAGTTGTTCTGGTGTGCAGTACTCTATAGCGTCTTATGTTTTTTCTGCAATTCTAATTATCCTTTGAAGTCTGTGTCTGTCTTGTTGGGTTGCAGATATAGAGGTGCAGATGACAGACTCAATATTTCCTCTGTAGAACTGTATCAGCAGCTACTTGGGCAGTTTGAGCTTTCTGAGTTGGCACAGAAAGAACATTCTTTGCGCTTTTTTGATGATTTTTTTGATATTAGCTGCCCATTTTCGATCTTGCAATATATTAGAACCTTGAAATTTGAATGTCTCTACTATTAATACTGTGTTGTCTAGTATTGTAAGAGGTTCTAGTTATTATTTAGTGTATAATAAGAACATGACAGAAACTTGGCAACTCCAAATCTCAACCAGCAAATGCTCAGTCTTACATATTGGAAAAAAGAACCAATGTTTACTAAGTACAAGCTTGATGGACATTACCTTGCAGATGACTCCCATCCTGTTAAAGACCTTGGAGTTTTCATATCCAATGATCTAAGTGCCAAAGCCCACTGCAACTACATAGCAAAAAAGGCCTTAAGAGTTGTAAACCTAATCTTGCGTAGCTTCTTCTCAAAAAACACTACACTACTAACCTACTAAATATAAAACATTTGCTAGACCAATTCTTGAATACAGCTCGACTGTCTGGAACCCATACCACACTTCTGACATCAATACAATTGAACGTGTCCAGAAATATTTTACAAGAAGAATTCTCCACTCCTCTGAATAAAACAAAATACCTTATGCCACCAGACTTGAAATCCTGGGTTTAGAAAATTTAGAACTACACCACCTTCGACATGACCTGAGTTTAACTCATAGAATCATCTATTACAATTTCCTTCCTGTCAAAGACTACTTCAGCTTCAATTGCAACAATACACAAGCAAACAATAGATTTAAGCTTAATGTTAACCGCACCAATCTTGATTGCAGAAAATATGACTTTTGTAACAGAGTTGTTAATGCTTGGATACACTACCTGACTCTGTGGTCTCTTCCCAAAATCCCCAAAGCTTCAACCAAAAACTGTCTACTATTGACCTCACCCCATTCCTTAGAGGTCTGTAAGGGGCGTGCATAAGAGCACAAGCATGCCTACCGTTTCTGTCCTATTGTTTCCTTTCATTATATCCAATTAATACAGTTATTACATACATACATACATACATACATACATACATACATACATACATATATATATATATATTTTCTGAGGTTTTCGCGGGTGTTTGTATGTAGATCTTTGGTTATTCGGGTTTTCTCCCGCGTAAAATTGGAAGTGTCTTGGCGACGTTTCGACGAAGTCTCATCCGTCATCTTCAGGCTTCAGCTTCGTGCTTCTGGGAGCAATGTGTGACTGCAGCTGTTTCTTCCTTTTTAACTGCTAGTGGGGGTTTGAACTGATTGGGTGGGAGCTTGGCTGTGCTCTGATTGGATGGGGTTTTTTTGGTGCTCTGATTGGATGGGGGTGTGTCCTCTTTGGGTGGGGGCTTGGTTGTGCTCAGATTAGTCTGAGCTGCAGGGGGATTTGAGCTGGTGAGCTGCACTGCTGTTGTCCGGCTTCGTGTTCGCGGTCGTGCCACATCTTCACAGTGGGTGTCAGTCTGCTGCATGCATGTATTGGAGGGGTTTTATTAGCCATTTCTAGGCAATTCCCTTCTGGCTTTGCTTCATGCAGATCTTCTATAGGTAGAGTTCCCAATCTTTCTGGTTTAGTGGGCCAGAGGGAGGGAGGGGCATGTACCTTTATGCGTGCATGCACATGCATGAACGAGGCCACGAGTGTGCATGTGACGCAAATGGGACTGCTTGTGTTGATGCTAGCATCTGCACAATGCTCATGGTGATGCTAGCACCTGTGTGAAGTATGCAGCAACGCTAGCACCTGTGCAATGATTACGCATGAGTGGGGGTATACACTGGCCACCCACTTACATGGCCCAGTGGCCAATAGACCATGTAGTGGGCCATGGCCCACAGGTTGGGGACTCCTGTTCTAGGGTACCAGAGAATACAAGGGCAATTCTGCACAAAATGTAGTAGTTTGCTTATTAGCATCTCAATTATAACGAGGGGAATTTTTCCACCTCCACTGATACAGGACAGAGATACTTCTTCCAGTATCATATCTAATTCTGTTCAATTTTGACCAGAAAAAAATGACATATCTAACAATGTGTTTCTAGTGTTAGACCTTAAAAAATGCTTGATGTTTTGTTGCATTGACTCTCATACTATTATTATTATGAGTTCCCAGTAAGTTTCTAGATTTTTCTATCATACCTGTCTCTTACTTTCTGTGGGGTTGTTTCCATTCCCTCCTTAGTACAAATCCTCTTTATTGTCTCTGAGTCATTAAAGAGAAAAGGGCCAGGGTAATGATACCTTGAAATCTACTGGAAGCCCACAGTCAGGGAATGCTGACACCTGATCTCAGTATGTCTGAAGGATATTGGGTAAAATAAGGTTGCACTAAAATTTCACTTCAGTAAGTTATCATTGACTAGGTAATTATGTTGTCACAACGCTGACGTATCAGATCTTTTTGAGCAATCTTTTTTTTCCCCAGTATGGAACTGAAAAACATTTCTTAATTATTAAGTGTCACTCTCCCATGGGTTATGCAGGAAGATTGGTGGGATGATAGTAGCAAACTTAGGCAAAATAATGGCCTGGGAATAGGTTAATTCAAAGTCTATTTGTCTAGTGTTCAGGTTGTTTAAGTGCTCTGCTTACAGTAGTTCTAAGTATGAATTATAAGTAAAATGAAATAAAGGTCCAGAATCAGAATCTCTCTTCAGTTGTGCTAGAGTTCTCAGGATTTGTTGGATGAACTTTTAAGAGCCATGCAACAGATTTTTATTTTTATTTTTTTGCTGAGAGGTCTATTGCTTGCATATAGTTGTTACATCAGTCTATCTGTATTCCTACAACCATGTGGTGGCTCAGACGCGAGCATGTTGATCAAAAGGTCGGCAGTTCAATGGTTCAAATTCCTAGTGCCGCATTACGAGGTGAGCTGTTATTACTTGTCCCAGCTTCTGCCAACCTAGCAGTTTGAAAGCATGTAAAAAATGTAAGTAGAAAAATAGGAACCACCTTTGGTGGGAAGGTAACAGCGTTCCGTGCACCTCTGGCGTTTAGTCATACCAGCCACATGACCAGGGAGACATCTTCGGACAGTGCTGGCTCTTCAGCTTGAAACGGAGATGAACACTGCCCCCTAGAGTCAGGAACAACTAGCACATATGTGCGAGGGGCACCTTTACCTTTACTATTCCTAGAAGTGCTGTAGTATCTCCAATCACTGAGATGGAACTGGAATCTAAAATTGTCTGTATTTTCTTAGAGCAGTCGGTTTCAGGATATTGTGGAGGAGATAATGTCAGAACGAGACAAGAGGCTAAACAATTCTATTTAGCAGGAATCTTATTGGAATAATGGGCTTCAAACTAAATATTTCTCTAAACTATTCTGCTTTTCTTATCTCCAAGAATTATTCTTACACTAATGTTAGGTTGCTATCGTCTTTTTTAAAAAATAATTTTTATTTAACAGTTTTGTCTTTAAAAACAATGTAAAAAACAACCACAAATACATAAAAACGAAACAAAACACAGCAAACAATACATACCATCTAAGGTCGTTTTACAGTTTTCTGTATCAGCATATTATTTTGCTTTTGTGGTTCTCTGTTCTATCATATCTATTTACTTCTCGATGGTAGTATAATAATATTACATCAACGTATATATTAACACATATAGTAGTATTCATTACTCTTGTCTACTGATTTATATTCATTTATATTTACATCTCCTTGTTTAATGTTGTTTAATTTCTCCAATTTAGGTTTCATCAGTACTAAGTTAAACATTCTTTGTTTGGTTTCCATTTTCAAGCCAAATGTACATTTTATTCCATACTTCATTATAGTCCAAATCATCCCTCTTTTAGCTCCATAGTCATTTTATCCATTTCTGCGCATTCAAGAATTTTCCTAATTTCCTAATCTGAGGGTGCATTATTTTGTTTCCAGTTTTGTGCAAATATGATTCTTGCTGCAGTGAGTATATGTAGTGTGATGTATTGAAGTTTTTTATTCATTTTTGGGTCCAGTATTCCTAATAAAAATAGTTCCATTTTAAAATCTGTTTTTTGCTCTGTAATTTCTTCCAGCCATTTTTGAATTTTGCATCAATATTTCCATCCACCACATGTGATAGAATGTTCCAAATTTGTGGCTGCATCTCCAGCATTTGGGGGATAAGTTTGGGTACATTTTGGCCAATCTCACTGGGGGCAAATGCCATCTATAAAACATTTTATAGAGGTTTTCTTTGTAGGCGACTGCCATTGTAAGTTTATAGTTCCTTGTCCATAATTTGTCCCACTGTTCTAATTCTATGTTATGCCCAAGGTTCCTAGCCCAGCTAATCATCATTTCTTTTACTACTTCTTCCTCCATTTTATATCTTAGTAAAAAATTGAATAATTTTATAATCATTCCCCACCCCACCCCCGTTCTTAATAAAATTTTATCCAGTTCCAATTGTTTTTTATGTATGCCAAATTGTTCTTGGTCTTTTTTTAGTCTCATTTTAATTTGTAGGTAGGGCCACCATTCTATATTTATTGCTTGCTTTTTCAACGTTTGCACTGATTTTAATTTTCCTTTTTCGTCTAAAATTTCTGAACATCTTACCATTTTATTGAGATCTATTGTGTTTAGGCGTGTCATTGCTTCCATTGTCAATAACCAGTTTGGAATTTTTGTGTAGTGGTTTTTTTTAATCTTTACCCAGACTTTAAACAGGGAGTTCCTTACAATGTGTCTCTGGAAATATGAATGTGTTTTATTTTTCCCTTCCCAGAGAAAACTGTGCCAACCTGTTTGAAGGTTGTGTCCTTCTAACACTAATATTCTTTTGTTTTTAAGTTGAGTCCAATCCCTCAGCCAAGTCAAGGTAGCTGCCTGGTAGTACAGCTCCCAGTTTGTGAGGCCAAAACCCTCTTGGTGCCTGCTGTCTTGTAAAAGTTTAAATTTAATACAGGGTTTTTCCCCTGCCCATATAAATTTGGATGTTATTTTATTTAATTGTTCAAAGAAATTCTTCTCTAATTATACCGGTATTGTTTGGGGAAAAATATAACAATTTGGGTAATATGTTCATTTTGATTGTTGAAATTTGCCAATTAATGATATCTGTAATTTATTCCAATTTTCCAAATCTTTTTATATTTGTTTTAGGAGTATATTATAATTATCCTAAGATGGGTTGCTATCTTCTACTCACTATCCAATTCTATTTTACTTTATTTACAGTGTTACATTCCTTTCACTTATTATGGTTCTGTAGTCTCTGTTAGAGTATATTTTAATATTCATTCTATCATATCTTCCCTTCCCTTCCCTTCCCCCCATGTTCCCTCCCCTCTCATTCTAAGCCTTCTGTCTTGAGGTACAATTGACCAAAATATCATAATCTTTTGGTCACTTTGTGCAAAAATAAACGTTTCTGAAGAAGTCTATAATTCTGGGAAAGGTGTAGGTTTAGGTGAAAAAGACTAGGATAATCAGTAGCAACTTGGATGGGCTCAATTACAATGGCAACTAGTACATTGTTGGAAGATTTGTAGGCCCATTTTAAGGAAGGAGAGTCCCAGAAAACCACATATCTAGAGTATGTGGATGCTAAGAATGGCAGATAATCAATCAACAAGAAAGGTAAGAATCCACTTTTTTCAATAATAAAATTTTGCTATGAGGTTTCCCAAAGAATGATTTATGCACTCAGTATTGTATATTCCATGTGCATCTTTTGTGTTTTCAACACATGATCCATGCTCATAAAATATACACACAATGTAATGCAAGTCATAAAAAAATATGCATATCACCACAGAAAAAAGGGAATGTGACAAGCACCATTAACACATGTCAAAAATAATCAGATTCTGCTTCCATTAGGATACTGAAGAATCTGAGGGAGGAAAATCATCTAATATTTTTATCAGCACCATTCACAGTTGGTATAATTTTACATGGTTTAACATGGTCTGCATGCATTTCTATTGAGGTCTGAGTAGACACAAGTAATATATGGTGGTGACTCCTGTACCTTGCAGTCCCCCCAAATACTTCAATTTCTTCTTTCTATAATATTACAGCAGAAATATTAGCAATGAAGAAATAATATTCTTGGCATGGTTTATAGTTTTTATGGGATGAAAATACTAAGAGGTTGATCTTAGAATGCTGTTGCACACAATCAGAATAAAGTCAAAAGCAGAAAGTCTTTTTTTTTTTAATTTTTATTACTTTTTTTGCAACAAACAAACAAAAAGAAAATACATTATTACACCCTTGTGCTATACATAAAAGGAAAGGAATTCTTCAAAATATTCACCATATACACATTACTGTTTTATGCAGTTATCTCTCTCCAGAATACTTATGGAACATGGCCAAAAATCCAATAGAAGAGAATATATGCAGCTCAAAGTTGAATTTGGAGTTGTTGGTGCTTTCTGACCTTGGTTGCTTACAGACATTTCATTACTGACTAGGTAACTTCATCAGTGCTACTGAGTGTGGGGTTTGCTTTCTATTTTTATACAATAGATTGACTACCAGTTTTGGCGGTAGTGCTGTCAAGCTATTCCTCTTGGTAGTTTCTTGATTAGGATATTGCTTTCCATTTGGTTGTTTGCCTGGTTTTAATCCCTGCTTATCCAAGTATTGGCTGCTGGAAAGAAAATGTTATGGTCTTTTTTTTTCTTAGCTTTTTATTGTCTCTTGTAAATGTGGTTTATTTGAATCCATGAAGGTTAAGAAGAATCTATATATATGCCATGCAAATAAAGATCAAATGCAGAAATTTGTGACTTAAAATTTCATATTTATCCTGAAAACAGGACTGATTGTCCAGCAATGACTATACTTCAATTCACTTCTTTCCCCCCCTATAATTAATTGTAGACTTCTGTCTTTTATTTTATTGTAACTAATTTTTGGTCCTTTGAGTAAATGGAGCCATGATCATCCATTTTGGTTTTTTTATGCTGAATAGTTTGGTCATTTTTTCTGACTCAGAATATAAAAACTGATAATGCAGTTGCTTCTATTACCTAGGCCCCATTTACCAATAGACAACTGACATTTCTGATCTATATAATTCTATAATTCTTACACACATATATTTTGTCATGTTTCTTTATGTACCATTTCTGCACTTTTAAACTTTTTTTATCTCCAGATAGAGATTTCTATTTCCTTTCAAACCACACATCTTACATTTTTAAAAGCTTAATATGATAACGCAGCATTCAAAGACTTATAAATTCCAGTGGATAAATACATTCCCATCTCCAATTTGTAAAGGAACATGATAATGTTGAATTTTTCAGGCTACCTAAATTCCTAATCTCTGGTGGCCCTTGTGTATAACGCTGAATTCTGGGGTTATAGACTCATTTTATATACTAACTAAATAAATTTAACACGCTCTGATAAATAGCAGGATTTTATAATATAGAAATGGGATCATCGGTATTCTCTTTAGCTGCTTTGGGTAGGATAAATATCTCAGGAAGTAGCACCTCTCATTTGAATGGATGACTTTAAATATTTAATAGAGTCACTGTAAGGTGGTTGGTGCACCTATCACTGTATTGGACTCCCAAATGTGGGTCTTTCATAACCAGAACATGCTGAGTTATAAGGTAAGCAAGTGATCTGAGAGTGTAAAAGTGATGAGGTTACAATTGCTTGTCTCTGTCATGCCACCTAAAAGAGCACCTCACATTCTCCTGGGATAATAAATATAGGTGGGCAGATTCAGTCACAGGTTAACACAACCCCTTGATTTTTGTGGTAGTTGATAGAGTTTTGGGACAGACAAGTCTATCTATCTCAACCATTAGCTCTCCAGCATGCTGGCTGTGGAATTCTGGGAGTTGAGATTCATACATTTTAAAGTTACAAAGATTGACAAACATTGCATTACTTATGCATCTCTATGCGAGCCAACAGGCAGATCAGGTGTAAGAAAGGTGTGGGTAAGGGCAGATCCATCCTTAGGGTAACAGAGTCCATGTTAGCCAACAGACGGAGTGGCTAACATGGGTTTTTAATTTTTGAGATGACAATGAAAAGTTTATGTGATATAGCACAATTCTTTGTGAGCATTGGACAATAAAGAACAAAGGATCTACTTTCAACATTCTTTTTTCCATGTATTGTTCAGATATGTTTGTATATCCAGAACACAAACAACACTGAAGTGGTAGCAGCAGCTTTGGCAGATGAAAGCTTTCTCTGCTCTCATTGCCATCCTATGTGCGGAAACTACAGTTCCTGCAAGCAGGAACCAGGCAGCTGACATGTTGAAAGCAGTATTCTGACATCTGGAGACCACATGGTTAGAGAAGGCTGGGAGAATAAAATGGATTGTAATTTCAAAATTGGGACTCAAACTTTGGCACAATTTCTGAAAGTAAACTGTGATGTAGCTTTTTGAAACTTTACAGAGGGATATAGTTTCTAAATGGGGATGTGGTGGCTCAGTGGCTAAGATGCTGAACTTGTCAATCAAAAGGTCGGCAGTTCAGTGGTTCAAATCCCTAGTGCTGTGTAATGGGGTGAGCTCCTGTTACTTGTCCCAGCTTGTGCCAACCTAGCAGTTCGAAATCACGTAAAAAATGCAAGTAGAAAAATAGGGACCACCTTTGGTGGGAAGGTAACAGCCTTCCGTGCACCTTTGGCATTTAGTCATGCCGGCCAAATGACCATGGAGACGTCTTCGGACAGCGTTGACTCTTCAGCTTTGAAATGGAAATGAGGACTGGCCTCTAGAGTTGGGAACAACTAGCACATATGTGTGAGGGGAACCTTTACGTTCACCTATAGTTTCTAAAGACATGAATAAACATCTACAGGATTGAAACATTGCCATTTAAAAATGGTTTTATTTGAATTGTATTTAATAATTGTTTTATACTGCTTTTATTTAAAAAAAACCAATACCTCAGTGATTTGTAATATGAAAAGATACTGTATATCTATTACATGGAATTTTTTAAAAAGTCATTTTGTTATTTTAAAGAGAAAACAGATTAATAGCTTAGTTGGATTGATTCTTGAAAAGGCAGTTAGTGTGCTTGGAGGGGTGTGACTTTTTTTTAGTCCTTTGACTTGTACCTCGGGAGTTATTAAATATGTCTTACAGTAGTGAATATCACAAATGTCTCTGAAGGAGGGCAGGATGCCCTCTTCTATAAAGGACACAACTATTAAACCTCTTTTCATGAAACCTGCCATGGATGCTGCAGAAATGAGCAATTATATACGAGTCTCTAACTTCTCATGATAAGAGACTGGTACCTCTTCAACTGGAGAAAACAACTTATCTCAACCTGTTTCAAACTGGCTTCAGGGTGGACTATAAGACTGAGACTATTTTAACCATCCTGATGGATGAGCTTTGTTCGTGAATTGAAAAAAGGAGTATGACTCTATTACTTCTTAATCTCTCAATGGCTTTCAATATGATTGAGCATGGTATCCTTCTGGATTGCTTAAGAAATTTGGGAATAGTGGGTTTGCCTTTGCAGTAGTTTCGTTCCTATCTTTCAGGCAGATTTCAGAGTGAGACACTTGGAAACAGTCACTTTTTGCAATGGGAGCTATTATCTGATGTCTCTCAGGATTCTATTATGTCTCCAGTGCTTTTGGAGTGCTGGGGATATTGTCAGAAGAGCTGAAACTGGCTGATGAACTCAGATTTGTGATATCTTCAGGAAATGGAGTGATTTCCTTGAACACCTGCTTGAAGTCAGTAACAGACTGGATGAGATAAAATAAATTGAAATTTAATCTAGGCAAGGCAGAAGTATTTTTTTTTTATGGGCTAAAAGTCTGTAGAGATTCTCAGTCATCCAAGCCATGATTGTCCCAAAGGTGATTTTTTTTAGGAGGCAACTGGACTTTCTTGTTTTTTCCTTTGAAGACATTTTGCTTCTCCTCAAAAAGGAAAAAAAAAAGTAATATTGTACTACTAACTAGAGCATACAAAACATTTACTAGACCAATTCTTGAATACGGCTCATCTGTCTGGAACCCGCACTGCATATCGGACATAAATACAATTGAGAGAGTCCAGAGATATTTTATGAGAAGAGTCCTCCACTCCACTACCCGTAATAAAATACCTTATGTCACCAGATTCCAAATTTTGGGCTTAGACAACTTAGAACTACACCAACTTCAGCCTGACCTAAGCATAGTACATAAAATTATCTACCACAATGTCATATCTGTCAATGAGTACTTCAGCTTCAACCACAATACACAAGCAAATAATAGGTAAACTGCTTCAAACTCGACTGCAGAAAATATGACTTCAGTAACAGAGTGGTCAATGCCTGTAATGCATTACCTGACTCTGTAGTTTCTTCCCCAAACCCCCCAAACTTTAAGCTTAAACTGTCTACTGTTGTCCTCACCCCATTCCTAAGAGGTCTGTAAAGGGCATGCATAAGTGCACCTGTGAGCCTACCGTCCCTGTCCTAATATTCCTTTTTTACTCTTTTCATGTATCCAAATTATGTTTATACTTTTACCTGTTATCTTACGCATGATTGACAAAATATATAAATAAATAAATAAAAGACCTTCTTCAGCTCTGACTGGATGGTGGGGAATGGAAGGATTTATATTCCTTACAGACAGCTGATCATTTGCATCCTTTTTTGAGGGTCGTTGATGCACTTGGAGGTTTATCTGTGTCCTCAGAGTCACCTGAGTAGTGCTAATGGTTCCTGTAGTCTGCAATATTTTCTGGAGAGCCGTTCATACTCCCACACCATTCAAAGGGTGTTTATCCCAAACTGTATAGCTAAGTCTGGAGAGATTCTCAGCCATCCAGGTTATGGCTGTCCCAGAGATACTTTTTCAGGAGGCAACTGGACTTTCTTGTTTTTTCTTTGAAAACATTCAAAGCTCTGATTTTATTATGGGCTATAATTCCAGAATGGTGGTAGACTATAATCCTCTATTCGGCATGGGACTGTATTCTCCAGTAAGAAAGGGCCAGTGGTGGGATTCGGCCAGTTTGCACCACTTCGGGAGAACCGGTTGTTAACTTTCTGGGAAGTTTGGCAAACTGGTTGTTGGAAGAAATCATTAGGGCAGAGAACCGGTTGTTAAATTACTTGAATCCCACCCCTGGAAAGGGCATGCAGTTTGGAGTTACTTCTGAATCAAATATCTCTCCACTTTCCCTGGCAAGAGCCAGGAAAACCTCTTACCAGCTTTCTTTGGTATGTCAATGTTGTTTCCTTGCAGGAGAAAATTACCATCAAACTGCAGTACATGTGGAAGAAACCCCCAGGATTGGATATGATATGGAACTCCATAGTTTGGAAACTTCAATTTGTTCATAAATTGGCAACCAGTGGGGACTTGGCAAGAAAACTAGAAGACCATAGTATCTCTTTGTTCTAAGTACTACACTGGTTGCTAATCCATTTTCACACAAAATATGAAATGCCTTTTTTTTTTTTTTAGCGAGAGAATTTTCTCAAATAGCTTGGACTTTAACTCTATAGCCTAAAAGAAAAGTCTATGGAGATTTTTAATCATCCAAGTCATGGTTGTACCAAAGGTAACTCGACTTGATTTGTTTTTCCTTGAAGATGTTTCATTTCTCATCCAAGAAGCTTCTTCAGTTCTGACTGAATGGTAGGGGGCGGAATGGAAGGATTTATATGTCTTGCAACAATCTGATCTTTAGCACTTGTTCTGAGAATCGTTGAGACCACTTAGGGGCTTATCTGTTCCCTCAGGGTCACCAACCAGATAACTGCAAGGATTATAAATCCTTCCATCTCCACCCCATCATTCAGTTAGAACTGAAGAAGCTTCTTGGATGAGAAACAAAATGTTTTCAAGGAAAAAAGAAACAAGTCCAGTTGCCTTTTGAAAAAGCACCTTTTTAAAAAAAATTGAATTTATATCCCGCCCTTCTCCGAAGACTCAGAGCGGCTTACATAGTGTTAAGCAATAGTCTTCATCCATTTGTATATTATATACAAAGTCAACTTATTGCCCCCAACAATCTGGGTCCTCATTTTACCTACCTTATAAAGGATGGAAGGCTGAGTCAACCTTGGGCCTGGTGGGACTTGAACTTGCAGTAATTGCAAGCAGCTGTGTTAACAACAGACAGACTTAGTCTGCTGAGCCACCAGAGGCCCATGTTTGTTGGGATAAACATGACGTGGATGACTAAAAATCTCCATAGACTTTTTTTTTAAGGCTATATAATTAAGATCCAAGCTATTTGAGAAAATTCTCTTTTTATATGAACCTCCACACATGTTGAGATAATCTGATAGTGATTTGGGATTGAGCCTTCTCTATTTCCATCCCAGATCTTTGGAAAGCACTTCCTGAAGAGCTAAGAAGCTTAATAGCTTTATTAGCTTTTAAATGATTTTTAAAACACATCTGTTTGAATAGGGATTGAACTATTGGCTAATTCTTAACTGTAATTAATAGTAGCTCTTTTGTTTATTTTTATTGGTATTCAGTGTTATTTTAAATGCTTTTAATAGTTTTATTTTAAATTAGCTGTTTTAGTAAAAATAATTTTACCATAAATTCTTTGGAGGCTTTGATAATTAGCAATATATTAATTTAAATGATCTAAAAATAAATATTATTCAAATACATTTTAATATAAAATGTATTTTCCCCCCCCAAAAGTAGGTTAAGATCAATCAGAATTCTCTGGTTAAAATAGCATTGAATAATTAGCAAAAGTGGCTAGAGTGTTTATTAAGTTATAATATTGTACAATTAAGCAATCTGATTCCATTCAGACAGATGTCTTCACCTGTTCAGGCAACCTTGTTAAAGAGGTGTGGGAGCTGATATTAAAACATCTGAAAGATGCCTGTTTTGTAGTACCTGTTGGAGTCTGCTCTTGATGGAGTCTGCTCAGTCTGCTATCACCTGTTAAATATCTTAACTAGTTTTCTTAGATTGGTCTGTGCTTATTGTTAACAACTAGATAACTAGTTAAGCACCCAAAGTATAAGAACCTGGACTGGACTAATTTGATAAATACAGGTAGTCCTCAATTTACGACCACAATTGAGCCCAAAATTTGTTGCTAAGTGAGAAATTTGTTAAGTGAGTCTTGTGGCATTTGATGACTTTTCATGCCATATTTGTTAAGTGGATCACTGCAGTTGTAAAATTAGTATACACGGTTGTTAAGCGAATCTGGTTTTCCCATGGACTCTGCTTGTCAGAAGGTTGCAGAAGATGATCACAAGACCCTGGGACATTGCAACTGTGATAATTGTGAACTATTCATTAAGAGTCTGAATGTAACTCATGTGACCACAAAGATGCTTCAACAGTCATAAGTGTGAAAAATGGTCATAAGTCATTTTTTTCAGTGCCATTGTACCTTCGAACAGTCACTAAGCAAACTGTTGGAAGTCAAGGACTACCTGTATACTACTTACAGTAGCATCCCAGAATTGGAGATAACAATTCAATCAGAATTGAAATCGATAACTATTTCTCCTGGTTCATTTCTGCACCCTAGGAATACAATCCAAGTAAATTTTCTTCCTTAATTTGTCTGATTTGGGCATTCTAGCCACCAATCACAAACAGCACAACTTGCTTTCATGCTCTGTTGATTTCAGTTGAACTTGACCATGTTAATCATTATCCTATTTTTCTGAATTAAAGGTTGGAGTGCAAAATTGGATGGTCATCACTTTAACATGATATCCACAAAGTCTATTTATATTCTTTGGTCCCTGATTGCATTGTGCCTAGGCATGGTCCTTGTTACATCCTTTCTACCTGTGAAAGCAACTCTGTTTTTTCTTTGCTTTTCATGTCCAGAGTACTAAACAGTGTGATCGTCTGACTGAAAGTATTCAATTCCAGTCCCTCCCAAGTTGCTGATGTGTATAATATCCATCTGTATGTCTTTCATACGTTGGACATCATTGCTGGGAATATATACACTCTGGGCAAACATCCTTAAGTCTTATTCATCTGTTCCATGAACATTTTCCCACTATGATGACGCAGCATAGCAAGGCTTGTTAGGGATAGCTGTGGACTATATTATGTTATACATATAATGGTATTTTATATAAGAGCCATGGTGGCACAGTGGTTAGAATGCAATATTGCAGGCTAACTCACTGCTTACTGCCACCATTTTGATTCTGACCAGCTCCAAGTTGACTCAGACTTCCATCCTTCTAAGATTGGTAAAATGAGGACCCAGATTGCTGGGCGAAATATGCTGACTCTGTAAACTGCTTAGAGCAGGGTGTGAAACTCAGGGCCCGGGGGATGGATCCGGCCCACAGGGTGCTTAGATCTGGCTTGCAGGGCCACCCTGGAAACAGCAAAGGACTGGCCCATGGTACCTCTGCCAATGAAAACAGAGCTCAGGGGGGCCGCTCATCCCCCCAGGCCCTGATTTTGGCCGGGACGGCCTCCTGCAGTCCCCTGCCAACAAATACAGAGTGAAAGTGCCCCACCCTGGCCACGCCCTCCTGCCCCGCTGAGGTCAAACACATCCCTGACGCGGCCCTCAATAAAATTGAGTTTGACACTCCTGGCTTAGAGGACTATAAAAACACTATGAAGTGGTATATAAATCCAAGGGCTATTGTTATTATATGTATGTTATGCATATACGGTATATTATTATATGTATATGAACAATTATTTGAGTAATGATTAACATTATTATGGAAAATTATCAAGTTATGATCTAGTGAATGTTATTAAATTCCTATTGATTGGAAGAATAACATATACAAAGCCACTGGACTTGTACTCTAAGTCTATTTACATTTACATGTACTGAGATAATGGGACTTCTTTGAGTAAATGGGGATTGATTTAAGTTTAGACAGATAAACTGCATTATTTTATTTATCTGGGATGTCCTTAATGACTGTAGTTAGCTATCAGAAATCAAACTGAAAAGAATTTGTTGAATTACTCTTTTTTTTGGTCTGCTAGAATATCTCTGAATGAAGCTTAAAGGCAAAATCCTATTAAAAGTATATGCCTTTTCCTTGTTTCAACGCACAGTTTAATATCTTGGTCATGGACAAATATATCATAATTCATTTCTAAGAAACTGCTTCCTATGCACTTCAGTTGAAAGTACTGCTAACATCAGTAATTTTTTAAGTCAGTGATGGCTACAGTGTGTGCAGAATGAAGGACACAGACATAATACCATCATTATCCTTCTACAGAAGTTTTTTTGGCTGATAACTTTCAAACTAACTTGATGACTCTTTTCAAAAATCTTCAGATACTTTTACATTTACCACATGTCTTTATTCTGTAGATGTGCATTTTTGCACTTCTTCTACTTCTACCCACTTTTATAATATTGTGAACTTTGATAAAGCGGTTTACCATTTTAATCATTCAAAATACAGTACTGTATTCTTGACTGATTTGGAATTTTGAATTAAAAGAATGTTTTTTAGCACGTAACTGCTCTATTTGTTCTATGTTAAAAAATGATGTGCTAGTTGCTACTATGCATATTTGTTTGTTTTAAAGGCAGCTATTACGCAACATGATATTAATATTAAAAAACCTCCAATTAGTATATTTCCTTGACAACTGCTGGAACATTTCCATCAGCAGATTGTTGCAGTAAGATAATAAGAAATGAGTTCTTTCTGAGTTCAGTTCAAATCCTGGTGATCTCAGCGAGATGCCCACGGAGGTTTCTCTAGCAGAAGTTTGCCAATGCCTTACAGGAATTTTTTCAATTACCTGTTTAGCCTGCAAACCCAGGTTTTCCTAATGGACTCCCATCCAAGTATATTAACAAGGTCAGAGCTTGGTTAACATTGTCAAGATCCCCAAAATGTGGTAGAATAATAATTTCCCAAAAATCCTCCATAGCCTTCTTGTACTGCCCAAAAACTCTTTAGATCAGATTTTTTTTTCTGGGCAGAAAATGACAATGTAGTGAAGGAAAGACAACAACAACAACAACAACAGCAGCAGCAGCAACAACAACATGGGAGTGGCTTAAGATGAGAACCATCAAGAAAGCAACGGAAGGTTTAATACTTGCTGCTCCAGAACAAGCACTACAAACTAATGCCATGAAAGCAAAGATACAAAAATCGGCTGACAATCCAAACTGCTGACTTTTCAACAACAAAGTCGAAACTGTTTCATATTTAATATGTGAATGCAGCAAAATTGCACAAACTGATTACAAAGCAAGATACAACCGAGTTGCTAAATTAATCGACTGGTCATTATGTAAAAAAAAAAATGAGAAGGTGAAGATAATAATAATAATAACAACAGAGTTGGAAGGGACCTTGGAGGCCTTCTAGTCCAACCCCCTGCCCAGTCAGGAAACCCTACACCATCTCAGACAGATGGTTATCCAACATTTTCTTAAAAAATTCCAGTGTTGGAGGATTCACAACTTCTGCAGGCAAGTCGTTCCACTTATTAATTGTTCTAACTGTCAGGAAATTTCTCCTTAGTTCTAAGTTGCTTCTTTCCTTGATTAGTTTCCACCCATTGCTTCTTGTTCTACCTCAGGTGCTTTGGAGAACAACCCGACTCCCTCTTCTTTGTGGCAACCCCTGTGATATTGGAAAACTGCTATCATGACTCTCCAGTCCTTCTTTTTATTAAACTTGATATTCCCAGTTTCTGCAACCGTTCTTCATATGTTTTAGCCTCCAGTCCCCTAATCATCTTTGTTGCTCTTCTCTGCACTCTTTCTAGAGTCTCAGCATCTTTTTTACATCATGGCAACCAAAACTGAATGCAGTATTCCAAGTGTGGACTTACCAAGGCATTATAAAGTAGCACTAACACTTCATGTGATCTTGAAGTCTTGTGGGACTTTTGAATACAGATCTTGTGGGACTTTTGAATACAGACGGATCGTCACTTGGAACACAACATGCCAGATATCACAGTTGTTGAAAACTGACATGTACAATTTATTGACATCGCAGTACCAGGAGATGCCAGAGTTGAAGAAAAAGAACTGGAAAAAATCATGAAATATCATGACCTGGCCATCAAAACTACACGGCTATGGGTGAAATATGTAACAGTGATACCCATTGTCATCAGGGCACTTGGTACCATGTTCAAGAATTTTATAAGGTACATCAACAAATTGCAGCTTCCTGCAATAACACCAGCGGAACTGCAAAAAACTGCACTAATTGGAACATCGTACATCTTAAGAAGGTACTTGGTTGATACCTAGGATGCTGGCAGCAACCCATATCAACCATTAGCACCAGTCAAGAGAAAAGAGCATAATTTCAGAAATTTGTTTATTTATACATATGGACAAAGACACAGAGAAAAAAGTACATGCACACCCAAGCATACAAACATGCTAAATCTTATATATATAGAGAGATAACAGAATAACAGAATAGCAGAGTTGGTAGGTACCTTTGAGGTCTTCTACTCCAACCCCCTGCTGAGGCAGAAAACACCATACCATTTCAGACAAATGGTTGTCCAATCTCTTCTTAAAAGCTTCCAGTGTTGGATCATCTACAATTTCTGGAGGTAAGTCGTTCCACTGCTTAGTTGTTCTAACTGTCAGGAAATTTCTCCTTAGTTCTATGTTGTATCTCTCCTTAATTAGTTTCCACCCTTTGCTGCTTCTCCTGCCTTCAGGTGCTTTGGAAAATAGCTTGACTGCCTCTTCTTGTATATTAGGTTATGCTTATTGGTTTTCTTAAGCTGTGTATTCTTTCCTCAGAGGTTTCCTGCAAATCATTCTCATCTGTTTTTTATTTTTCTGTTAATCACTGGAACAATTTTTGTTTTTGTTTCAAATCCTAAATGATCATTTGGAGAGATAAGTATGTTGTGTTGGTTAAAACAGCTGCTTTGTGACTGAAGAAATTTAATCCTGTCCTCATTACCCCTGAACTTATTGTCTCATGCTGTGAAACATTAGCTTTTTCTGTACAAAAGTAAAATGATAGCTGTTTCCTAAACCATTCTATTAGGCAAGCACACATGCTTAAGAGGAATTGGCTGATTGTATTGTTCAGCTGTCTCATGTCTTTATCAAGATTTATCGGAAGAGCCAATCATCCCTTGAACATTCCAACTTAAAATTATCCAAAGACAGTCTTAGATTTGTTTCACATAAACATATTTTGGGGGTTCCCATTGTTCTGATCACATTCTACACAGCTTTACATAATTTAAACAATGAAATCAATGTAATCAATGAAGCACATAATGATGCCCTTTTGGAAATCTTTGCTTTCTCAATTATCCAACATGCATCAGCAATAAGGTTTTGTGTTCCTTGGCATTTTGTAAAGTCAGCTTGAACATCTGGCATCTCCTCCTCCTTGTAGGGCTTTAATCTGCATTTGATGATCCTAAGCATTATTTCTTTGGCATGTGAAATTAAGGAAATTAATATTTGTTAAATCTCCTTTTTTGGTATTGGAATGTAGATTGACCTCTTCCAATCTGTCAGCCACTGTATCATTCTCCAGATTTCTCGGCATAGCTTGACTGATTCTTCTGTGCTTGCCATATTTCTGTGGCTATTCCCCTGTAGCCTTCTGACTTGATAATGACTGATCTAAGTTCATCTTCTAATACTAGGGGTCCTTGAAAAATATATTCTAAAATATATTGGATGTTGACATCTCTAGTCTACAGTATTTCAATATATTCTTTCCATCTTTCTTTATCTTCTCTGAACTGATTATTTATTTTTTGTTAAATTTATTTGCTTCCCATCTCACCATGAGGCTACTCTGGGTGGCATACAATAAAATGGGGAAAATGATAAAAATCTGACCATAACCATGGCAAGGAATAAAACAATAAAAATTGTACAATAATATGAAATTAAAAAGATGAGCTAAAGAGACAAATTAACAAAGTATATAGGGGACCCAGGTTCAAGTTTCTGCCCTCCCAAGCTTATCAGAATCACAGTAAAATTAGGACATGCTAATGATATTTATTTATTTATTAAATTATTTTGTCACAACATCATACAAAAAGATTATATAGTATATAAACATATATATGAGTAAATGTTAGGAGGTATAAGCATATATATATATAGGAAGAAGAAAAGAAAAACAATAGGACAGGAACAGTAGGCACGTTTGTGCGCTTATGCACGCCCCTTATGGTCCTCTTAGGAATGGGGTGAGGTCAATAGTAGAAAGTTTTTGGTTAAAGCTTTTAGGATTATGGGAAGAGACCACAGAGTCAGGTAAAGTATTCCAAGCACTGATGATTCTGTTACAGAAGTCATATTTTCTGCAATCTAGATTAAAGCGGTTAACATTAAGTTTAAATCTATTGGTTGCCCTTGTATTATTGCAATTAAAGCTGAAGTAGTCTTTGACAGGAAGGACATTACAATAGATGATTCTGTGAGTTAAACTTAGGTCTTGTCGAAGGCGACGGAGTTCCAAGTTTTCTAAGCCTAGGATTTCAAGTCTGGTGGGATAAGGTATTTTGTTGTTTTCAGAGGAATGGAGAACTCTTCTTGTAAAATATTTCTGGACACGTTCAATTGTATTGATGTCAGAGATGTGGTGAGGGTTCCAAACAGGTGAGCTGTATTCTAGAATTGGTCTAGCAAATGTTTTATATGCTCTGGTTAGTAGTGTGGTGTTTTGGAAAAGAAGCTACAAAATTAGGTTTACAACTCTTAGAGCTTTTTTGCTATGTAGTTGCAGTGGGCTTTGGCACTTAGATCATTTGACATGAAAACTCCAAGGTCTTTAACGGGATGGGGTCGTCTGTAAGGTAATGTCCATCTAGTATGTACTTAGTTTTGGGTTCTTTTTCCTATATGTAAGACTGAGCATTTGCTGGTTGAAATTTGGAGCTGCCAATTTTAGACCAAGCGGATAGATGATCAAGGTCGTTTTGAATCATAGAAGTATTGTCTGTGGTGTTAAATAGTTTGACATCATAAGCAAAGAGAACACAATTACTTGAGATGTGGTCACAAAGATCATTAATGTATAGTATAAAGAGTGTTGGTCCAAGGACGCTGCCTTGAGGAATGCCACTCTTGACAGGAGCAGGATTTGATAAAGCATTGCCAATTTTGACCACTTGTTGTCTGTTAGACAGAAAAGCAGATATCCATTTGTGGAGGGGTCCTGAGATGCCATAGGATGTTAGTTTTAGGAGAAGTTTACTGTGTACTACTGAGTCAAAAGCTTTGCAGAAGTCTACGTAGATTGCATCTATTGATTTGCCTTGATCGAGATTTGAAGTCCATATGTTTTTGCAGTGGAGAAGTTATAAGTTACATGATAATTTTTTCCTGAAACCAAATTGTTTGTTGGAGAGTAGGTTGTTAGTTTCTAAATGTGAGGTAATGGATTGGTTGATGATAGATTCCATGACTTTGCAGGTGACACAGCAAAGGGAGATCGGTCTGTAGTTTTCGACTAAGCTGGGGTCTCCTTTTTTGAAGATAGGGATGACTGTGGCTAGTGACCAAAGTTTGGGAAGAGAACTGGTAGTGAAAGCTTTATCAAAGATAATACTTAGCGGTTCTGCTATATTAATGGAAAGTTTTTTTAAGAAATATGCGCACAGTCCATCGGGTCCAATAGAAAGCAATGGTTTTAAGTTGTGAAGAGCTATCATGGTGTTAGGTCATGGTGGCTCAGGGGCTAAGACGTTGAGCTTATTGATCGAAAGGTTGGCAGCTCAGCGGTTCAAATCCCTAGTGCTGCCGTGTAATGGGGTGAGCTCCCGTTACTTGTCCCAGTTTCTGCCACCCTAGCAATTTCAAAAGCATGTAAAAATGCAAGTAGAAAAAATAGGGACCACCTTTGGTGGGAAGGTAACAGCGTTCCGTGCGTCTTTGGCGTTGAGTCATGCCGGCCACATGATCACGGAGATGTCTTCAGATAGTGCTGGCTCTTCAGCTTTGAAATGGAGATGAGCATCGCCCCCTAGAGTCGGCAACGACTAGCACGTATGTGCGAGGGGAACCTTTACCTTTACTAATGATATCTAAATAAACTTCAAGCTGGCGCCATGTTACTAAGCCTTATTTTCATGAGAGAAAACTAAAACGAACTGAAGGATCCACTAGTCTGGGCATACTGCCAAGAACCGTTACAATGTAACAAGGCTTAACCCAGAGGCAGTTTCTGAAAACACTTAAGTGGGCCAATAAAGATAAGGATTAGGCTAGAAACAACACAGGGAGGCACACCCGAATGTCTCCTTCCTGCCTTCCTAATAGGTTTAGCTCTATAAAGTGGGAAAAACAAAAGGCTATTGGAAGGAGATTTCTTCCAACAGCCTGTTCGCTGAAGTGCTCAGAAAGTTAACAAACGGTTCTCCCAAACAGGTGCAAACTGGCTGAATCCCACCATTGCTTGGTACAAAAATTTTGTCCCAGTGCTCGTAGTTTGTTTTGTACTTGAACAAATGCTAGAACCTGTCAATGTTGAGTGCCTTGTGATTCACGACATTATTCCTTATGGGAAAGATTTGTTTAGTACCATTGTTTACCTCAACTAGCTCAGGAAGAACAATGTTTCAATCAGATGCAGTGGGCAATCATTCAGGAAACCAATTAATAGCACTCAGAAAACTGAGTGGGGGGGAGGTTGTGCTATTTGAGCTTGGTGATTTTCTTGCACAGTTTCATTACCAAACTAGGTAACATCATCAATGAAGCAAACTATTAGCAGACAATAACAGTCAGATTCAGCAAACAGTCAGTGGTATTTCCCCCCTTCCTCTTCCAATTCCTTTCTGATATATTTATTTGTTGCTTTCCTCCCACATACTCCATGTTTACCGCTCACCATTATAATTTTCCAAAGATTTAAAAAGGGAAAAAGAAAGGAAAAATACAAAAACTCAACAAAGCTCTTTAAAGTGGTAGCAGCTAGGAACAAAAGGATTAAGAAGCCTGAAAGAACTTTAGGTTGAAATAGATCATTAGCCTAAAGTCTGTCACTTCTATCCATTCTTGAACTATGAATATGTTGTTGAATCTACGGATATTTCAACTCATGTACAGCCATTTTGTTATCTCCTTCATTGTTATTTGTCAAGGCATTTGAAGCCAGTTTATTTTTGTAAATAACAAGACTTCACAAATCAGCCAAATGTATAGGCTTATAGAAATACCCTCACTAAAAACCAAGTATCTTGATAAGAATGCCACAAATATACAATCAGTTGGTTGCGTATAGTTTGAACTCTTTTTACTTTAAAAGCAGATGAATGAATATAATTGACTCCCATGTTGTAATTTTTCAGTGCATTAGTTAGGCGATACAGTCAAAATTGAAGCTGTCAACTGAAATAAAAGCATGTTTTCTCACAATGTTTTGTGATTTTTATTATTAAGCTAAGAAAAGCTGCATTTTAGAGCAGTTGCGACCAAGGTATCTATATATCAGAATCTAGAGCAATAAATAATAAATATTAAGAAAATGTTCCAAAGTCTAAAGGTCCAGAAGTCCATTAAACATGTTTGAAATGTGTAATATGACTTTCATGAATTCTCACTTTCTCTTTAATAGCCTGCAAGCTCTGCTGTTGGGATTTTTCTTCAAAACATTCAAGAGATTGTGCTCTTCTCTTGTTGTTATTGAATATTTTTATAGTAATAAAAGCTAATACAAAATGAAATATTTTAGTTTTGAAGTATTTTAATTAAAATGTGCTTAAGAAAGTGAGGTTTTAGTAACCCCAGTGTCCTTATAGGATCCACTGCAGCTATGAACTTGATTTTTTCCCCATGACTCACAGCACTGTTATGTGTGAGTTGATGCAATCCTGTGGTCTCCATGAGAGGAGCAGCTATTAGGAGAACAAGTGGGCAAACTCTTGGTCTCTACTTCTACAGAGAGGTTTCCTTGGCCCAGGCTGGTCACATATATGTTGCTCTCTACCACAACGTTGTCTCCATTTCCTTGGAAAGGCCTTATTTCACCATTGTCTTCACCAGAAGTTCTCCTTCTTCTCTTATTGTGAACAGACCAGGGGTAAAATGCACTTACCTTCGCTACCAGATCAGAAATGTGAGTGCACATGCCGCTTCTGTGCGCACACTTCTTCTGCGCATGCGCAGAGGGTCAAAAATGGGATGTGATGACATTCGGGCAGGTGGGCAGAGCCTCCCGTCACCAGCCCTACTGGATTGAGTGAGCCAGATATATCCGGCTAGATTTCATCACTGGAATAGACTCTATAACAGCAGTGGAATGTAATACTGTTTCATTGAATGCTTAATCAGGTTTGTCTGATTCCTCTTATTGGAGTCCAGGCCAAGTTATGTGGGGGAATTCACTGGAGAAAACAAGATCCATCCCACCACTAAAAGATTCTAACAACAAAGAATGCAATGACGAAACAGTCAAAGCAAACCTCTTCAACATTTTCTTTGGCTCAGTTTTTGTTAACTCCGATAACACATATCCAACATTCCACAAACGAACCAGCAATGACTATGATGATCTAACTCATATAGATTTCACAGAAGACAACGTTGGTAAAGCTCTTCACAACTTAAAACCATCGCTTTCTATTGGACCTGATGGTCTATGTGCATATTTCTTAAAAAAACTTTCCATTAATATAGCTGAACCCCTAAGTATTATCTTTGATAAAGCTTTCACTACCAGTTCTCTTCCCAAACTTTGGTCACTAGCCACAGTCATCCCCATCTTCAAAAAAGGAGACCCCAGCTTAGTCGAAAACTACAGACCGATCCTCCTTTGCTGCGTCACCTGCAAAGTCATGGAATCTATCATCAATCAATCCATTACCTCACACTTAGAAACTAACAACCTACTCTCCAACAAACAATTTGGTTTCAGGAAAAAGTTATCATGTAACTTACAACTTCTCCACTGCAAAAACATATGGACTTCAAATCTAGATCAAGGCAAATCAATAGATGCAATCTACATAGACTTCTGCAAAGCTTTTGACTCAGTAGTACACGATAAACTTCTCCTAAAACTAACATCCTATGGCATCTCAGGACCCCTCCACAAATGGATATCTGCTTTTCTGTCTAACAGACAACAAGTGGTCAAAATTGGCAATGCTTTATCAAATCCTGTTCCTGTCAAGAGTGGCGTTCCTCAAGGCAGCGTCCTTGGACCAACACTCTTTATTCTATACATTAATGATCTTTGTGACCATATCTCAAGTAATTGTGTTCTCTTTGCTGACGATGTCAAACTATTTAACACCACAGACAACACTTCTATAATTCAAAACGACCTTGATCATCTAACCGCTTGGTCTAAAAATTGGCAGCTCCAAATTTCAACCAGCAAATGCTCAGTCTTACATATAGGAAAAAAGAACTCTAAAACTAAGTACATACTAGATGGACATTACCTTACAGACGACCCCCATCCCGTTAAAGACCTTGGAGTTTTCATGTCAAATGATCTAAGTGCCAAAGCCCACTGCAACTACATAGCAAAAAAAAGCTCTAAGAGTTGTAAACCTAATCTTATGTAGCTTCTTTTCCAAAAACACCACACTACTAACCAGAGCATATAAAACATTTGCTAGACCAATTCTAGAATACAGCTCACCTGTTTGGAACCCTCACCACATCTCTGACATCAATACAATTGAACGTGTCCAGAAATATTTTACAAGAAGAGTTCTCCATTCCTCTGAAAACAACAAAATACCTTATCCCACCAGACTTGAAATCCTAGGCTTAGAAAACTTGGAACTCCGTCGCCTTCGACAAGACCTAAGTTTAACTCACAGAATCATCTATTGTAATGTCCTTCCTGTCAAAGACTACTTCAGCTTTAATTGCAATAATACAAGGGCAACCAATAGATTTAAACTTAATGTAAACCGCTTTAATCTAGATTGCAGAAAATATGACTTCTGCAACAGAATCATCAGTGCTTGGAATACTTTACCTGACTCTGTGGTCTCTTCCCATAATCCTAACAGCTTTAACCAAAAACTTTCTACTATTGACCTCACCCCATTCCTAAGAGGACCATAAGGGGCGTGCATAAGCGCACAAACGTGCCTACCGTTCCTGTCCTATTGTTTTTCTTTTCTTCTTCCTATATATGTTTATATGTGTATATACTATATAATCTTTTTGTATGATGTTGTGACAAAATAAATAAATAAATAAAATAAATAAATTATGTTGGGAAGAGTTAAGGGTAAAAGGAAACCAGGCTGTCAGAGAATATGATGGCTGGATGCCATCAAAATTGACACCAGCCAGAGCATAGAAGAAATATTCAAAGTAGTGCAAAATCAGAAAACATGGAGAGATCTGGCTCATAGAATCTCCAAGGGTTGGACACAACTCATGGATATCATCATCATCATACATTAAGGCCAAAGGAATCTTAAGTTGTGGTTCTCTGTCATGGGAAAGAAACAGAAGCTGAAGACTAATTATCTATTCTGGATATATGGCTACATATACTGTATGCTCTTGTTCAGTAAAGAAAGAACATTAAAGTCTTTAGGAGTTTTATATTATTTACATATATAAAATGTGTTTCATTCATGCCTGATTTACTTCCCCTTTCCACTGCTGGAAAAATAAGAAAGGATAAAGAGCAACGTAAATCTGTAATCCTAATAGCTGCATGGTATATAAAAGCCTCCAAAATAACTTCATTCTCACTAATGTCAATTAAAATGGATCCATTTAAAATAATCTAATGAGTTCTTACTGCGTAACTGACAAGGTAATTGACATGAATGATTTTAATGGACAATATTTTTTTGCTGCTGGCCAAAATAGCCTATTAATAGCAGCTGGCATATTAATACATATAATTTTGTAACCTAAGTGATTCTTCAGTTATAAGGATAGAAATCCTAGAATTTTGACTCTAGTTATTGCTCACTTTAAAATGCTGTTCAAATTCTTGGCCTTGCTATTTATGGAAATTTAAGTGTACACACCTGCATGAACTGAAGTGTCTTAAAAAAATTTTTTTTTAAAGATGTGGTTACACATACAATATTGGTTTGGTTATATAGCTTATTTGCTTATAGTTAGAGAAAAGTGACTCAAATTTGTATTCAAAACTAGGGATGCTTGAATTAGCAGAAAGTTAGCCTGTATTAATGAAATATGTATTTTTACATTATTCCAATTCATCAGTATATTGTTGGGTGTTTTATGGATTTTAAAATACTTTCATATAGCTTTTTATGCAGATTTTTCTTAGGCAGATTTTTTTTAATGAAAATATCTTTAGTTTGTAACTTAACCCTATCCTATTTTCCTGTGAAAATACAATAGAGTTATTTTTTTAAAAAATAATTGTACCTTAATTAGATTAATCAAGTTGCAAATTTATATACAATTTTATTTAGAATGTTGGTATGTTCTGCAATCATATCATAGAATGCCCGAGAATCTGACTTTGTTCCCTATTTTTGAAATAAATCAAAACCTTTATTACAGCCTTTAGGTCAGAAAGCACTACAGTAAAAAATACATAAACCTATAATTAATATAACTAAAATGTAAACAAATATAATAAAATTATGTAAAATTATGTAACGGGCCTCTGTGGCTCAGACTGGTAAGATAGTCTGTTATTAACAGCAGCTGCTTGCAATTACTGCAGGTTCAAGTCCCACCAGGCCCAAGGTTGACTCAGCCTTCCATCCTTTATAAGGTAGGTAAAAGGAGGACCCAGATTGTTGGGGGCAATAAGTTGACTTTGTATATAATATACAAATGGATGAAGATTATTGCTTGACACAGTGTAAGCTGCTCTGAGTCTTCGGAGAAGGGCGGGATATAAATGTAAATTTAAAAAAAATGCAAATAAAATAAAATATAAAAAATAAATAAAAAAATGGAAAAAGTAACAAACAGCAAAACCAGCCTCCAGAAGTTGTACTATTTTTCAACCATAGGTAGCGTGAATGGGATAAAACCATGCAATCTGGAAAGATACATCAGAATAATGGTTGACTAGAAGAAGTGAGAGGAAAATCTTTTGCTCCCTACAGAGTAGTTCTTTAAAATGGGATGGGGATTTTCTTTTAAAAAAGAGCAGCAAAGGAGCATCAGGCTTAGGGATTGCATGGAGCCATCTCCCTATGGGCATGATGAATAGGGATGTTTTTAATACCGCCAGCACAGGACTGCAGAGGGAATGCAGCTAACTTAACCCAACCAAGATGAAGGCCCAATGAAATTTTAAAATTAGAATTGAAGAGGGAGTAGACAGTATCAATGTCCCAGATATGCTGCTTAACATGACACTTAACATTTCCAAATCCTAATGGGCAGAGGTTCTCCAAAGAAAGTCCTAATACCTGGAATTTGGTATGAGCTTTATTAGCCAGGTTGATTTAAAACAGTTTCTGAGAGCCATTAGAGCAAGACCCACAGGGGGAAAATATTATTTTTGCTTGGAATTAAAGTGATAGAAGCAAGCTGTGGAACTCTCAAAAATCAAACTTGCCTTTAACCACTAGTATCATTGCTGATCACTTTATAATCAGGGGTGAGCTCCTGGGGGTTCAGCAAGATTTGGCCAATCCTTTAGCCAGGGATCGCTGGAGTTCGGCGAACCCCCAAATGCCACTCCTGGCTGGCCATGCCCACCCTGCCCCTCCCCTCCCAGGTGTCTTCACGCATCATTCCAGGTAAGTGCAGGGGCTGCACAGAGGGTCTGGGAGGGTGAAAAACAGGCCTCCCAGAAGTTCCAGAAGTCCAGAAATGGCCCTGTTTCCAGCCTCTAGAGGCCTCTGGATCCCGGGGGAAGCAGTTTTTGCCCTCCCGGAACCTGGGGAAGATTTATTTATTTATTTTATTTATTTATTATTTATTAATTGCATTTGTATACCGCCCTTCTCCTGAAGGACTCAGGGCGGTTAACAGCCAATTTAAAAGATACAATATATATACAATAAAAACAAAACTAAAATTTATATAAATAGTGGCCAAAATTAAAAACTAAGTAATATAAAAACTAAAACCCCATTTAAAATTACTTAATCAGGCTAGCCCAGCTCGACGGAATAAAAGAGTCTTCAATTCATGGCGGAAAGTCTGAAGGTCGGGGAGTTGGTGAAGCCCCGGAGGCAGCTCGTTCCAGAGGACAGGAGCCCCCACAGAGAAGGCCCTACCCCTGGGGTAGCCAGACGACATTGTTTCACCGACGGTACCCCAAGGAGGCCCTCCCTGTGGGAGCGCACAGGTCGGTGGGAGGCTGTTTATGGCAGTAGGCGGTCCCATAATGAAAAATGAAAAGATGAAAAAGGCTCCCCCCCCGCCATGGTGCAGGCAGCCAAATAAGCCATGCCCATCCAACAATGGGGCAGCGAACCCATTGCTAAAGGATCTGAAGCCCACCCTGCTTATAATAGTAAGTATAGCTCTTATAAATTTGGAATGGACAGCTTTCAGGATATTAATCTTTGTAAAAACACAAATATGAACACCAGTCAAGAGGCTGGGAAACAATTGTAGCAAAGAAAACCTTGAAAACTGCAGGAACAAAAGATGCCCTCTTTGAATTTAAAAATCTTAAGATAGCTGTAGACGAGGGGTCTCCAAACCTGGCAGCTTTAAGACTTGTGGACTTCAATTCCCAGAATTCCCCAACAAATAATATTTATACCTGCTCTAATGGCATACCATTCATTTTGTGATGCATGCATTCATGGTCATGTCATGCGAAGAGCGGGACTTTAGTTTTTTTGATAATTTACTACAAATTGTTCTTTTAGGCAACAGGAAGCCAATGCCCTCAATGCCCCTCTCCTTCCCACCTGGGAGACGAATGAAATTATTACATTATTTGCATATAGCAAAGGAGGGAATTGCAGGATCTACTATTGGAGAATTATGATTAAAAGGGAGAGGCTGACTTATTGAGTTAATGTACAGATTGAAAAGTAATGTGGCTAGAATGCACCCTTTTGCTGGAAACAAAAGAGGCCCCCAAGGGAAGCATGTGACTTTTAATGAGATATTAGAATAAAGAGTCTGGATAAGAAGATGCATTGAGGAAATCTCAAGTTTTTCCCATAGTCTCTCCTTTGGAATCAGATCAAAATCAGATCTGAAATCCACAAAGGCTGCAATTTTTTATAATTGTTTCTATACTTTGGGAGATATCCAGGGCCTTTGATACATAGGAACTAGCCAATAAAATGTTCTGTGGTCATTAATATTTTCTTTTCATCTCAAGCCATACAAACAACATTAGGTGGTGTCCTTCTTTCATATAGTCCCTCTTATTAAGTGACTTGGTGACTTGGAGCTAATAAAATGGAATGATACATGGTTTTTAGAACAGAATAGAACAGAACAGAACAGAACAGAACAGAACAGAACAGAACAGAACAGAACAGAATAGAATAGAATAGAATAGAATAGAATAGAATAGAATAGAATAGAATAGAATTTTTATTGGCCAAGTGTGATTGGACACACAAGGAATTTGTCTTGGTGCCTATGCTCTCAGTGTACATAAAAGAAAAGATACCTTCATCAAGGTACAACATTTACAACACAAACGATGGTCCTAGGGTACAATTTGACACTTAATGATACAACACTTAATGATAATCATAGGGTACAAATAAGCAATCAGGAACAATCAATATCAATATAAATCATACAGATTACCAGCAAGAAAGTTACAGTCATATAGTCATAAGTGGAAGGAGATGGGTGATGGGAACGATGAGAAGATTAATAGTAGTGCAGATTTAGTAAATAGTTTGACAGTGTTGAGGGAATTATTTGGTTAGCAGAGTGATGGCCTTCAGGGAAAAACTGTTCTTGTGTCTAGTTGTTCTGGTGTGCAGTGCTCTATAGCATCATTTTGAGGGTAGGAGTTGAAACAGTTTATGTCCAGGATGTGAGGGATCTGTAAATATTTTCATGGCCCTCTTCTTGATACGTGCAGTATACACAGTGTATTTTAAAAACACAGATGAAAATAATTTTTATATCTCCAGTTGTGCCACCAAATTGATCAGATAATCAGGATAGGAGCAAGTCAAGTACAATTACAGAAAATTTATTATTCAGTTTAGTATCTATAAATCAGCTCTTTGCAAATCTGGGACAGTTTAAAAATGAAGATGCCAATCTCAGGAAGGGTTAGTGAATTGCTTATTAAAAGTTAATAACAACAAAATAGTTTTATATATTGTATTTTTCAGTCACTGCAAATGCAAGTCATTCAAAGTAAAAAAAAATCATAACGCTGATACAAATAAGTGGTCTAAATAATTACTAGCTTGTTGTAGCAAAGCCTCATTATTCCTAAAATGTGGTAGACATTTACAGCAATAGGAGAAAATTCCTATACAACATGATTATAGTAATCTGCATCTTATCTATGCAAATATTAAGAATATATATGTATGTGTGTGTGTGTAATTGACATAATAAAGGCTTCATTATACCAAATAAGTAGAGAAATCAATAAGTCTTTCAACACATAGAATCAGCATGCATACAGTGTTTGAATTCTGGATCTTTACAAATCTGTTTTTCTGCCTATCTGTTCAGCTAAGGGACAGAATATGCTGAACCAGTGAATAGATGAACGATGAAATGGAAAACAAATACTAAAGAACTAATTATCTTCTTATCTGCATGAACACTTTACCAGGGCTCGACCAATGTAATTGCTTTAATGGTTTTCCAGATAGCCACGTCCTTCATTTTTAGAATGTTCTAGGAACTGTGACAAGCCGATCTTTGGCAATCAAGCATTTGTAATGTGGGTGATAAGCTTACATTTATGCTTCATTTCTCCAAAGACCTTGATTATGTTCTAAGTCAGTTCTATTCAACACTGTTTAGGAAGGGTATAAAACATTTTTTTTAGGATAAGGCCTGCACTGGGTTTTGGAAAGACATACCCTGTTTTCCCCAAAATAAGACATCCCCTGATAATAAGACCAATCAGACTGTTGAGCACATGGCAATAAGGCCAAGCACTTATTTCAGGGTTCAAAAAATGTAAGGTAGGGTCTTATTTTTGGGGAAACATGGTAGCAGAAGCATCCTATTAAAAATAGATGGGCTGATACAAAGAAGTAGCCAGGGACAAGGCAAAATGTAAAATCACTTTAACTTCACAGGGGCCTTGAATTCCATTAAAGACATCCATTAAACAGAGAATTGATTATTCCCGTTTCCTTTAAATAATTTCCATATTTTGTCACATTAGAAGATACACTCCCATAACAAATTGTGGAAGGTCCTAGAAAGAATTATCAGAGGGTGCATCAGAATAGGAGCTGATATACACACCAAGACAATAGACAGAAGGCAGGCAGATAGGCAGACAGAGACAGTATTAAAAAAAAATGGGGTGTGTGTGCTTTTATTTTGAACACTGAGCTAATAAAATATTGTGAGTTAATATTATATACAAGTGAAAATACGATTTACAAATCCAGTTTGTATAGTATATATAGACCTATAATATAAGAAATAACTTACTAAATATTATTCCTTCAGTTCTTGCTCTCTGGTTATTTGATTATGGCTTTTCCACCTCCTTATCTCAGTTGCTGATTCTGGAATATCTGACTTTTCTCCAAGTGGTCTTGCTGCCAAACAAAGCCTTTAATTCATAAAGTTCCATGGTCCAGGATCTGAATCTCTTTACACAACAATGTCTGTCCTCCTGATCTTTCCATATTTAACACCATAGACAATACATCTATCATTCAAAAAGACCTTGATCATCTAACCGCTTGGTCTAAAACTTGGCAACTCCAAATCTCAACCAGCAAATGCTCAGTCTTACACATAGGAAAAAAGAACCCAAACACTAAGTACATACTTGATGGACATTACCTTACAGATGACCTCCATCCCGTTAAAGACCTTGGAGTTTTCATGTCAAATGATCTAGGTGCCAAAGCCCACTGCAACTACATAGCAAAAAAGGCTCTAAAGAGTTGTAAACCTAATCTTGCGTAGCTTCTTTTCCAAAAAGAAAAGAATAGGGAGCACGAAGCTGAAGCCTGAAGATGACGAATGAGACTTTGTCGAAACGTCGCCAAGACACTTCCAATTTTACGCGGAAGAAAACCCGAATAACCAAAGACCTACATACAAACACCCGCGAAAACCTCAGAATATATATATATATATATATATATATATATATATAAATATATATATATATATATATATATATATATATATATATATATATATATATATATATGCTTATACCTCCTAATATTTACTCATATATGTGTTTATATACTATATAATCTTTTTGTATGATACCTACATATATTGTTGTGACAAAATAAATAAATAAAAATAAATAAATAAATATGTTCACAAATCATTCAGGATTTTGCTCTTAGTCTTCTTCATCTCAGGGCTAGACCCTCTAAACTTAGCAAACATCACTTCACATTAACCAGGTAATGTCCTCTCCAGCAGCATGTTCTTCATCATCTGAAATAGCATCTACCCACATTTTTGCCTGCTCTTTTTACTCAGGACATATACATGCTACCACATTCTATTTATGTGCTCATATTCTTGTGCTGAGTCAATCTTCTTTTCCTAAAAAGAATCCATGACCTTGGTCCATACTCAACTTATTTCCTTCAGCCAGGCACATCATTCTTTCACATTCACATTCAAATGCCTCTTGAAATGGGCTTGGAGCTTCAGTTGCATTTCTTTGCTTTAAGGTTTTGGTGATAACATCCATTCTTTGGAATGATATTATTTGGGAAGTAGTTAGCTAGCTTTACAAGTTTAAGTCTGAAATGGGGAGGGGAATATTTAAAACTAAGACTTTAGATGAGGTTGAGTTTTATTTGTATAGCCATTTTAAATTAATAAGAACATTGCTTACAAACATAAACAAATAAATCATAGTATCCCTATTATAGATTTGAAACCCAAGAGAACAAACCCTCTCAGAGATGCTCTGTTAATGTACAAAAGCTTTATTAACTACAATTGCTCAAATAAAGGTAGTCCTCGTTTACTGACACTTACTGAGAGTGCAAACTTGTAAGGTGTGATGTCACGTGACTGTGCCGATTTATGGCAGCAGTTCTGCCAGTCCTAGTTGACATGTGAGATGAATCCCTTATGGTTGGATGGTTGCCGCATCCTAAGTTCTTATGATCTCCACTTGTGACTTTCCTGCTGGTTTCCCATTGACTTTGCCTATCAGAAACCAGCAGTGAAGGTCAGTGGCAAATCATGTGGCCATGGGGTTGCTGCAACAGCCACAAGCATCAAGACTCATTGTAAGTACTCCTTATTCGGCACTATCAAAATTTCAAAAGGTCACTCAATGAGTGCATATTGAGCAAGGTCTCCCTTGAAGAGCTGCACTCTGGTCAATGTTGCACACTTAAGAGGAAGACAAAAGTGCTCTATAGATGCATGCACAAATTGAGGTCTTTCAATCAGATACCTGTTCAGCCATCCTTTGTATACTTTGCTGACAGGTTATCTCTGCTGTCCTTTTGTTGAGCATTAAAGGGCCGCGGTGTGGCTCAGGCTGTAAGAAGCCTGTTATTAAAACACAGCTGCCTGCAATTACTGCAGGTTCTAGTCCCACCAGGTCCAAGGTTGACTCAGCCTTCTATCCTTTATAAGGTAGGTAAAATGAGGACCCAGATTGTTGGGGGGGGCAATAAGTTGACTTTGTAAATATACAAATAGAATGAGACTATTGCCTTACACACTGTAAGCCACCCTGAGTCTTCGGAGAAGGGCGGGATATAAATGTAAATAAAAAAAAAATGCTGGATCAGACATGATATGCTGGAAGACAGTTAACTTTCTCATCTCTGACTGATGTACTCCAGTCTTTCTTTGATTTCAAAGTTTATTTCCTTAATCTCTACTGCTTGCTTACACGTATCCATTCTTCTCCAGGGTCAAATTTTGGTCATTCCACTCCATGTACTTCTCCCAATATTTGAATTCTTGAAGGGTCTTCAGTTTTTTAGGCAGTAGAAATTAAATTTATGCAGTCCCTTCCAGTTGCCCCTCCCTTTATTCCTCAGTAAACCTTGTGCCAAATATGAAAACGTTATTCAGCGAGTCTGACTTGATACAATTTTCTTAAACTGCAATTAAAATGCTTGAAATTCTGCAAAAAGAAATTTATCCTTGGATACACATTAAAAAGAGGGCAGCATCCATTTAAAAAAGCAAGCACCAGAGTGAAACTGGGAAATATAAGGAACTTTAATAAAATTACTCAATTGTCCAATATGTTTCAGCAGCGAGTTACCTTGAGAATGTTATAATTCAATTAGAGGACATATTATAGTCGTTGACATTGCCTAAAACATCGACAATGATCATTGTTGTTCTCCTTCGTATCAAATAAGAGAGAAATGCAATTATAAGTGAGACTGAAATTTGAAGAGGAATGTTTATGAAAGGAATATACGTAGGCTTGAAGTTCTTCAGTGTTCATGGTCATAATTTTTGAAAGGATGAAAAGCTGCAGCTATATATTCTAAATGCATGTGCCCCTCTTCAGGAATTGTAAGTAATGGAGCAGTGAAAACAATATAGAATAACATCGAAACCAAACCAATATATTTTAGTCTTCACTTTTTATTTACTTAGTTTAAAATGTCATTTCCTTTCCAGTTTCTATTCTGTTTCCAAATCATTGAGCTTTCATAATGTATTTACTATCTATCTATCTATCTATCTATCTATCTATCTATCTATCTATCTATCTATCTATCTATCTATCTATCTATCTATCAAACTTTGTAAACCCATTATTCCAAAACAATTTCCATTAAAGTAGTACTTGTATGAGAAATGAAACAACAAGAACAAAAAAAAAATCTCACAACTTTTCTAAATATTTGTTTAGGATATTTGGGATATCCTACTGTGGTGCAGTACTGTAGTTAGAATTCAATATTGCAGGGTAATTCTGCCAACTACCAGGAGTTCAGTTCTGACCAGCTCCGGGTTGACTCAACCTTCCATTCTTCCGAGATCAGATTGTTGGGGGCAATATGCTGACTCTGTAAATTGCTTAGAGAGGGCTGTAAAGCACTATGGAGTAGTATATAAGTGTAAATGCTATTGCTATTGTTATATTTTGTCAAATCTTTAATGAATCAGATAGTTTTTATTTTTTTCTTCTGCCTAGGCAAAACTTTCAACTTGTTTTCTTTTTACATTAAGTATTTCATGGGCAATGGCACTTTGTTATTGACTGAGATATTCAGAAATGTATTTGTTTATTGAATTTATTTGCCACCCATTTTAGTTCCAGACTAAAAAAAAAGAAATGGAAAAATTTGAAATAGAAAAAATAATGGAAGCATTGAAGAATCTACTTCTCCCGTATCTCACCTTTATACAGAAAGTCTAGCTATTCATGGGTATTTCAGTACATTGAATTTCTTCATGAGATTCAAAGTACAATGTTTTGACAAGTAAACCATCCCTTAAAGTTCCAAATGGTTTCAAGAAGCAGTGTTCCATTGCTTTTCTTTTCTTTCTCCAGATAGCAAAGCACCTAGCAAAAGTCTGTTTAGTATTGATATATATGAAGAATAAAGTACTCATTGAATAAAACAGCAGAGCTATTTGCACAAGGAATTAAAGTGCAATTGGAATTCTTGATTTCCTCCATAAGTAACATATATTAGTTGTGACCCTTTCCAGTACATGAGACAAAGACTAACAGCTGAATCTTCAACTTTTGTACATACATCAGATAGGATAAGAAAGATACAGGCGGTCTACAGAGATAAAGGCTTTCAAAGTGCTTAGGGAGAAAAAGTAGACTTCCTTACATATTTCATTTTTCTTTTTAATCTGATTAATGTGAGATAACCAAAACTCAGCTATGACCAAGATTTTCTTCTTTTTTTCTAGTCAAGAATTAATATAGTCCAAAGTAGTCCTTTGGTCTTCGCTTTCAGTCTTGTAAACTATCCTTTCCATCTCTTTTCACCCAACAAAAAAGTCTCCTGTGGTTTTATTAAACCTTTTGTAATGACAACTGCAGTTTTCAACAATTTTATTAATGAATGAAGCACACTGAGGTAATTTTTCCATATAGTCCATTACTTCTCTTGTGATTGATTATGTGCCATCAAGTCATTAACCGTTAGTAACTACATAAATAGATTTTCTCCATGATGATCTATCCCTAACCTGATATTTCAGGTTTTCCAACAGCGTGCTCATCACCCTTATAATCCACATTGCTGCTGGATGTCCTCTTCTTTTCTTTTCTTTTCTTCTTTTCTTTTCTTTTCCTTTTGCAGCATCAGAAACTTTTCAAAAGAGTTACAGTAGTGGCCAAAATTGTGGAAACCTTTTGGGGAAAGTGTATTTTTGAGGTTTGATGTCTAATAACACCACTTTTTTTTGGAGTTTCAAGATAATCATATTCCACTGCTGGAATGGCCTGGGAATAGCCCAGACTTTAACCCAACTGAAAATCTATGGAGCTGACTAAAGAAACTTGTTAGTCAGAAGCAACCCAGCAATAATCCCAGTTAATAGTTAATAGAAGCAATCAGTCAATCTTGGTTTCACATTATAACAGCTACTAAAAGACTTGGTTCACTCCATGGGAAGACGTTGTAAGGCCATAATTCATGCTAAAGGTTACCCAACTAAGTATTAACTGACGTGATAGTTTTTGTATATCTCGTTCTTTCTACATGTTTCACTTTTCTTCTTTATACTGTAACTGCTATTCTAATAGCAAATCCTTCATAAAAGTTATTGCATTACATTCTTGATTAAATTAAATTAAATTAAATTATAATTTTATAGTGCTACTCCAAAAATAGTGGTGTTAGTTTTAAAAAATACACTTTTCCCAAGAAGTTTCCACAATTTTGGCCACTACTGTAGGTCTTCTCATAATGTGCTCTAAATAGAATAATTTGTATCTGACCATTTGTGCCTCAAATAAGGACTCTGGGCTGCTTTATTGATGATCCATTGGTTGGTTTTCTTTGTTTTCTGAGTGATTTCAGGGCATATTCAGGAATCTTCTTCCATACCAAAGTTTGTTTGTTTATTTATTGTATTTATTTATTTATTTTATTTTATTAGATTTTTATACCGCCCTTCTCCCGAAGGACTCAGGGTGGTTTACAGCCAGATAAAACAGAACAACAGAATAAATACAAGATAAAATAAAATTTAAAAAACTTATTAAATTTGGCCCAGATTAAAATATATTTAAAACAGTAAAACCCATTAAAAAAATTAAAACCGAATAAAATCTAAAATTCTGTGCCAGTCCTACGCGAATAAATAAATATGTCTTCAGCTCGTGGCGAAAGGTTCGAAGTTCAAAAGCATCAACACTTTTTCTATCCTGTTTCTTCAAAATCCAACTTTTGCTTCCATACAAGCCAAAGGGAAGCACCTCCTATTATAGTGTGTATCTCACAATGAAAATTACAATTGAGGAGCAATATTTGCAAGGCTCCAGTCTGTGTTTTACCAGCTTCAACTGTGCACAAAGCCTTCCAAGATTTTCTCCTCAATTGTAATTTTCTTATATCATTTTTCTTATACTTAGATTTCTACTGCAAAGAGTTAAAATATTTTTTACACAATACATGTTATTGCCAGATGAAATGATATTCCCCAAACAAGTTCTTCATAGCAATTTTGGATATTTTGCTTTGCTTTAACCTTTCACTTTTTCTAACGTCCCAAGGATTTTAATGGTTTTTAATATTGCCAGTACTAAACTCTACTTTTTAAAATTATTTTTCTTTTTCTCTCACTCAAACCTTTGTCTTGGTCCCTGATGGTTTACTCACCTGCTATACTTTGTTGTTGGAGGATTATTAGAACTTCCTGAAATTTTGAATGAATACTAAGTAGACTAGGAGAGAAATAAAGAAGAAAAAGAAGAAAAGCTTAATCTCAAAGGATGGACTTCAACAATGTAGCAACTTAAAATCCATTTCAAAGACTTAGAGAAGTTAAGCCCCCAATCATATTAGTGTCACATTAGATATATAATGCCAGTGGGAAGGAATATCTACTACAAAAACTGAATTCGTATCTATCCCCCATTTGATAAAAATACTAAGCTTTGCCATAAAGATGATTGCACAGGTCCAGAATTTCAAAAGAATTTCAAAGGGATTTCAAAGGAAATCCTTGTGCTTGTTATATATGAAAAAATAAGAGGTTTTAAGGAACATGAAAGTTGCAGCAAGTAAATAACTAATTAAGAACATTTAAGGAATAGAATAGGGATATGCAAAATTTTGTGTTTGGGGAATGGAATAGGCTTTAGAACAGATCTACATGTGAAGCATCACAACCCACTAGCAATTCTGACCATTTAATTCCTGAAAACTGAAAACCATTAGCAAAATATATTTTATGAGGAAAATGGAATATTAATTCTTCTGAGTCAAACCTGATATTTCAGTCTAACCTAAGCATAGTACATAAAATTATCTACCACAATGTCAATGACTACTTCAGCTTCAACCTCAACAATACACGAGCAAATAATAGATACAAACGCAAGGTAAACCGCTCCAAACTTGATTGCAGAAAATATGACTTCAGTAACAGAGTGGTCAATGCCCGGAATGCACTGCCTAACTCTGTAGTTTCTTCCCCAAACCCCCAAAACTTTAAACTTAAACTGTCTACTGTTGACCTCACCCCATTCCTAAGAGATCTGTAAGGGGCATGCATAAGTGCACCTGCGTGCCTACCGTCCCTGTCTTAATATTCCTTTTTTACTTTCTCTTTTTATGTATCCAAATCATGTTTATATTTTTACCTGTTATCTTATATATGATTGACAAATAAAATAAATAAAAATAAATACATAAATTTCTTCTTCCCCTAAATCTCCTTCTTTGGAGAGGCTGCTGTTTGAGGTATATAAGGAAAGCAGAGAAAAGTCTTCCTGATTACTGTTCACTAATTAAGAACAAAATAGCGAATTCTGCTTAGTTTCTTAATACTGTATGAACCTTCAATCCACATGTTTTAACTGTTTCTGCTGTAGTAGAACTTTGTGCCTCTTCTTCCTGCGCCACTTGCTAAGCTGTTTTGATGGAGATAGAAATAAAATTTTCATTTCCATGTTCCTCTTTTTCCTTTTTTCTATTTTGCTAGGAAATATATTCTTTTTTTTAAAAAAAATAGAGGACCAGTTTTTGATGGAGTCCTTGATGCTGTCTGAGCTTGGTTATTTTCTTGCAGACATTTCATTACTCAACTACGTAACATCATCAGTGTTAAAAGGGAGTGGGGTTTGCTCTCTGTTTATTTGCATTATTTGCAAAAAGGCATTACAGCCAGTGGTGAGATTCAGCCAGTTCTCTCCGGATCATGCGAACTAGTAGCAGCAACTGCGGGAGGTCCCGCCCACCCACCCGGATGTAATGTGTGGCTACAGTGCATGCGCAGAAATAAGCACGCACACTTGCTCACATTTGCGAACCAGTAAGGAAGGTAAGTGAATCCCACCTCTGATTACAACATTTACTTGAGATGATGAACTGCACAATCTAGCACAATACCTCCTAGTTTTCAACCACCTTTCCGAATAGGAGATAAAGTGTATTTGTCAACCAAGTACCTAAGATTGAGGTTACCTAGCAAGAAGTTTGGACCCAAATTCATAGGTACCTTCCCTGTAGTGAAAGTGATTAACCCAGTGATTGTCCAACTTAGCCTCCCTCGAATATTAGGGAAAGTCCACCCAGTTTTTCACAGTAGCTTATTGAAACCAGCAAGAGGATCTAACTTAAGGTCCTTACCAGCTGCTCCCCCCACCTTGATAGTAAAAGGGAGACTCATTATGAAGTTAAAAATATCCTTGACTCTAGATTATACAGGGTCATTTACAGTATTTGGTACACTGGAAAGGGTACCCATTATCTGAAGCTACGTGGGTGAAAAGTTGGGATATGAATGCTGATACTTTAGTAAAACAATTTCATGATAAATTCCCTGAGAAACCAAAGGGTCCTCCTGGAGGGAGGAGAGGAGGTTAAGAGGTTATGTACAAGGCATTAACCCCATCTTTTGTGTTTTGTCTGTTTTATTTTCCAGGGTGTGTTTTCTTCTGCGGCGGGGGGGATGGGATGGATGCCTGTCAGCTTTGGAAGCCATACTATGCCAGTGTTGTGTCTTGTCCACTCTCACCGCAGCCGGGGTCTGCTTATCTGCTCCCGAACACGGAGGAATGTATGCCTCCCGGCCCCAGTTCTGGCTCCATGCCCAGACAAGCTGCAGAGGAGGGGGCATCCCCCGGCCTCAGCCCTGGCTCCATGCCCAGGCAAACGGAGCAGCTAGACCCCTCCCCCTCCTCCACAGCATGTGAGCCTGAGGAAAGTTTACTTCCAACTGCTGATTGGAGTGACCCTCGCATCAGAAGATTGGATAGGCGGAGGCAACAGAAGGAAGGGAGAGGCAGGCCTTAATGAGTGCTGAGTCATGGAGCCACACCCCATGGCCTATATAAAGGATCTGCTTTCTGGCAGTCTCTGAGTCAGGCAAAGTCGAACTTATCTTGCTGAAGTCACTTACTGGTCTCCTGCCTGCTCTGAGGACTTTGCTAGGACTTTGGGCAGAGCTGCAGAGGCAAGCCTGATTCGGATTTCCCTGACCCGGCCATCAGCGGAGGAGTGGGACACGACAGCCGGAAGCTTCCATGCTGCCACTTTCTCATGTGTGGGAAAGTAGGAGGATGGGATTTAGTAGAGGGGTTTTCTTTAGACATAATCATATTCTTCCTGTCAAGGTCAGGCTGATCCTGTATCTGGAGAAGGAGTGGTCAAAGTGCTGTCTCGAGATGGGATGACTGGCGATTGGAGCATGTGATTGACTGTGGACTCAGGGGATGGTTTTGGGGGTTTTGAGTTACTGAGAGAAAACCTGAAGCTCTCAGATTTGGGTTTTCCCAGATGTGCCAGTTTACCTATCCTAGTAAATAGAACTCTGAAAGATGCTTGGTTCGGAATTTTTACTGGGAGTGAGGGGTGGGTTTCTGGAATGCTGACACCTAGAAGATCTGCTATTACAACATCTTTAAGAAAATTACTTAAGAAACAAAAGAAGTTAAAAGGGATTGGGCCCCAAGAATATCATAGAGGATTAGAAATGTTAAAAAGTGTTATCACCATTGATCCAGTATTGTAATTCTTTGATTCCAAAGAACAACTTGAAGTATAGATAGAGGTAGTTTAGGAGTGTACCTGCTTCAGAAAATAAGACAAAACAAAAAACCCATAGCTGTGTTCATTTTTGTTCATTGTCTCTTGCTGAAAGTACTGTATTTATTAATTAATTTATATTTCATATTTCTAAACCGCCCATCTCCCTCAAAGACTATATGTATGGGTAGACAAAGAATTGTAGCTAATAGGCTTTATTATCACCAAATTTCACCAATAAATATTTGATGCCAAAACTGAAGTTCCCATCAGACTGGAAACTGCTCGATGCCATACTCAGTTGCTCCATTTGCTAGACTCATGCACAGCTATAAATAAACTACTTCGGTTATAAAAGTATGATCATAAGATAACCTATGACTTTGCTGCAGTCATTAAAGACACCGGACTGGAAACTGAGGGAGCTTTGTGCCTCAGGCACAAAACCCACTGAATGACTGTAACCAGTCACTCTCTCTCAGCCAACTCTTTGGAAAGAAGGCAGTGGGAGATGATTTCTGTAAATGCAGTCAAGAAAACACACTCATACAAACACACACCTGAGGAACTTATACTTTGGGAAAAACATGTTCTTAGCAGGTACTTTAACAAGACCTGCCTTGAATAGTCCAGGATAATAGGTGAAAACCTCAGTGAGGAAAGTTTAAACCATGGCACACTCTTTGCAGACTCTTGAGAGACAACTACAACTCTAAGAATGGCCAAAAAAGATAGAAGCAATTAAGCCCTCAGTTGAAGGCATGCCAAACTCTGAAATAATGACTCTAGTTTTGGAGGAAAAAAAAGGTTGATTAGAGAAACATCATTGCTCGAGGGACAAAGACTTTAGACTCCTTGATGCTCCTTGAGTCTGATTGTTTCTTTAAAGATGTTTCATTGCCCAGGTAACATCATTAGTGCAAGTGAGTGTGAGGTTTGCTGCCTGTTTATATGAAGTGGCTTGCCCTACCAATTTTGGTGGGGTGTGTGTGTGTCAAAAGACTTCAGCCGACTCAAGTGATACAATGATACAAGACCATGCCATAGCATTGGCTGGTAATAAATAGCCATATTGAACAAACAGCTGAATGTTGTGAACTTTGCCAGAACTCCTACCTTTCTTGGAACCAGAAGAAGCTAATGATGCCACATTTATTCACTCACTCATTCATTCAAAATGGTTGCCAACTGACTCCAACTGACTCTGGGCAGCTCATAACAATAAATCACACAAAAACAGCTGAATAAAAAAATGACCAAATTAATATACAGAGAAATAGAAGAATAACTACAAAATAATCACAAGATGGCAATCCAACAACCAAGCAAGTATAAAATATGACAAACACTGGAATGTAATCCAACATACCCCAAGGCTTCAAAGTTTTCTGGAATGTCATCAGGGTAGGAGCTGCATACATTTCAGGGCACACGCAAATGACATTTCCAAGCTCTCACAGTACAACTTTGCTGCAGGCATCTTTGAGTTCGGTAGGCATGCATGGTTAACTGGTAGTGAATTGTTTTTAAAAATATTCTGAACCACTGCATTTATAAAATAAACCAACTTATTGATATTCTCAAAAGTGTGAGTATGTGTCAAATTACACGAATAATCATGGAGTCTTTTCAAACAATGAAGAAAACTGTTTTGCCACTGAAACAGGAAATCAAATTCACACATTTCCAAATCTACACAATCTATAATCTACAGAACAAACTGAGAAAATAATCCAAATATGAAACTTACATTCTACAAAACACTGAAAACTGGAATTAACCCTCATCCAGACTCAATAGCAATAGCAATAGTACTTAGACTTATATATTACCACACAGTGCTTTATAGCCCTCTCTAAGTGGTTTACAGAGTCAGCATATTGGCCTCAACAATGTGAGTCCTCATTTTACTGAGGATGGAAGGCTGAGTGAACTTTGAACCAGTCAGAATTGAATTCCTGGCAGTGATCAGTGACTTAGCCTGTAATACTACATTCTAACCACTGTGCCACAACGGCTCATATCGAATGCAATATTCCCATTATAATGGTTTGAAATATATTTTATTGTTTATTCATTTTTATGCCTCCCATCTCACTGATACAGTGACTCTGGGAGGCTAATAGTCACCAAGAAGAGTGTTTATGGAGTGAATCATGAGATATTCTGCAAACAGTCATTTGTATCCAATCCATGCACCCATATGGAATTCGTGAGCAGTTGTCCTGTGCTATTATGACAGGCAGTGCTATTTCCCTTTGTGGAAAGAGGATGTGTAGGAATGTTCCAAGGATGGTATTCAGTGCTCATAGAACAATGAAAGAATGAACCATGGCCCTCTGAAATGTCTACAGTTCCCAATGGAACTGATCTCAGAAAAAATAGAAGACATCTCAAAATTGTTTGGACATCTCATGAATATACATCTGTGAATCAGTTGCCAGCAGTGCTTGACTCTCAGGAAAGACCGGATGAACTGGATCCATATTCTCATTTTTCACCCAAGCCCCAAGATGTGCAACTTACATTATCACAACTGACTGGTGGTGGCCAATAAAGGAGATGAGGTATAAGACTGTGATATGAATCAGCTGTCAAGAAGGAGGTCCGTAAATGTCATTTCTGAGTTACATTGATAGCATTCTATAGGAAAACTCTTCTGGCAAGTTGGAATTCAAAGCTTAAGAAAAGGTATGTGTAGTCTATATAGACTACAATCTCACTGCCTGTACACGAGGCTTGCAATTTGCAGCAATGACTCAGACCAAAGCAGCCAGGTTGGAATTTTTGATTTGTTGCTACACTAATACAATCATTTGTAGTTTACTACAATTGAATGTGATTCTTGATTTGAGGCCCTTTAGACCAATTTCCAAACAATCGAGTAGGTTATTTCAGAGAAAACAAAGCAAGTGCGGGAGTCCTGAATTTTATTCCAAGGCTCAGAAAAAGTCCTTCTGAGATTCTTCTTCTAATCAAATTTATATTCACCCCCAACCAGGCTGTTGTGTTGAGGAAAGCACCTCACACATGGAAGATGCCAAGCTATTGCTCTGCTTTCAGTGTCATCTTTAGCAGATTGCATTTGTGTGGTGCAGACAGCAAAAGTAAGTTCCTTTCACATTCTGAGAAAAAAGATGGTTTCATTTCAGGCCAGGAATAGACCTCCCTGGCAAAATAGTTCAAGAAAAGGGTTTTACAATTATAGGTCAAAACCTTACCCTGAAAGCTGACAGCCTAGCTGGTGAGGGGGGGGGGATGATAGCTATCCTTAGGTTATTGTGGGGGATAGATAGGGCGAATCAAAAGCCAAGGGCCATATACCAGACTTGTCCATTACAATAATAGTAGAGAAATGTCAACTACTCCTTCTGCTGGAAAACACGAGTCTCTCAGCCTATTATGATGCATAGAGAGCAGAAAAGGATCTCAGAAGACCCTGAATCTCATTTCTCTCTGTATAACTGTCTATCACATTCAGAGTTCCAATCTGAGATTTCTTTTCTGCTCTCTATGCATCACAATGGGCTGGCTGAATAGTAAGAGCAAACTATATAGATATAGATATAGATATAGATATAGATATAGATATAGATATAGATATACTGGTATATAGAGATGTAGATACAGTAGTGGCCAAAATTGTGGAAACCTTTTGGGAAAAGTGTATTTTCTAAAACTAGCTAATAACACCACTTCTTTTTTAGTAGTACCATAAAATTATATATCAATGGGAAGATAATTTAATCAAGAATGTAATGCAATAACTTTTATGAAGGATTTGCTTTTAGAATAGCAGTTACAGTATAAAGAAGAAAAGTGAAACACGTAGAAAAAAAACGAGCTACACAAAAATTATCACCATGTCAGTTAATACTTAGTTGGGTAACCTTACCATGAATTGTGGACTTACAACGTCTTACCATGGAGAACCAAGTCTTTTAGTTCTGCAGCTGTTATAATGTGAAACCAAGATTGAATGATTGCTTCTATTAAATGGGTTTTATTGCTGGGTCGTTTCTGACTAATAAGTTTCTTTAGTCAGCTCCATAGATTTTCAATTGGGTTAAGATCTGGGCTATTCTCAGGCCATTCCAGCAGTGGAATATGATTATCTTGAAACACCAAAAAAAAAAAAAAAAGTGGTGTTATTAGTCATCCAACCTCAAAAATATACTTTTCCCATAAGGTTTCTACAATTTTGGCCACTACTGTAGATACAAATTTATACTGATTTGAATTTTACCATTTCTAGGTGGCAGTTTTCTTTGTACTAATGACTTATCTGTAACTAAACAATCTTAGAAAAAAATTGTGCCTTGAATTTCTGTCCATGGGCCTTCTACTTCCAATATCAATCTGAGTGACATGTGACAAGTGTGCCTAGCAAGTGTCTTAGCTATTTTGCACGTGCCCATCTTTTTTTAAAAAACCTTCTTTTAAAACATTTAATTGTATTTCATTGTGTCCAGCACTCAAACACAGTACATATAAAAGCATTAGCAAAAATTTTATTCGTGTGTATAAAGTTGCAGTTAGAATGACCAGTCTGTTACTTGAATGAAAACAATTTTTTCTTCTGTTTCTCTCTACTGGAAGATAAAATGCTTGCATAATTCATTATTTCAATGTCTACACGAGAGCATTCTTTTAATCTTATTGTGATTTTCTTACTGGTATGAGAAAATAACAAATAACCTCATTTCAAATTTCAGCCGGTGAGTTCAGATTATGATCTGCAAAGTAAGCTTGAGAACAGGTGCTGAATACTTTCAGTTCTTATCAGTCCCTTTGTCCGAAACCTAAGACTTAATTAAAATAGAAAAATCTGATGATTTGGTGTGCTGTTTTCACTTAGAAAATGAGTCAGATTTGAGATAGTGGAGCATAAATATCCTCAGCTTCATACCATTTCAGTGTAGTCCACTTTCAGAACTGTGAAGTATTTTCAAAGATCGTATAATCACCCTTTTTCAGGATACTATATCGTGATAAGCAGATAAAGGATTTTGTAAACAGGGTTTTTGTTCTTTTGTGTTGACCCATTTCAATACATCAGAATAGAAGATCTTTCACACACTTTATTGGGGACACTATCAACCTGTTTAAATGGTTTGATATTGTGTCATCCATATACAAGTACACAAGTTGTTCTTTGTGCGAAAGAACATCCTTAAAAAAAAAAATCAAGTTTGCAAAATTGGATTCAACCGGCTTATGGGACAGGGTGTCTGCCCTCCGGTTGTGGCCGCTGGGGATGTAGGCTACGTGGAAGTTGAACCGGGCAAAGAACAGCGACCACTGGATCTGCCGCTGGTTCAACTTCTGAGCCGTGGTGAGGTGCTCAAGGTTCCGATGGTCCGTTCGGACCTCCACCTGATGCCGGGCCCCCTCCAGGTGGTGCCGCCACACCTCGAACGCGGCCTTGATAGCCAGCAACTCTTTTTCCCAGATGGTGTAGTTGCACCCGGAAGGATTGAGCTTCCACGAATAGTATGCACAGGGAAAAAGAGTGCCGCCATCCGCTGGGGCCTATAGCAGCACCGCTCCGAGGGTGACGTTGGAGGCGTCCGTCTCCACCACGAAAGTCCAGTGCGGGTCGGGATGTCGCAGGATGGGCTCCATGACGAAGGCCTTCTTGAGAGACGTGAAGTACAGCTGCGTGTTGTCAGCGTACAGTTGGTATCTCACCCTGAAGCTATTGATGACTTCGCCCAGCGGCTTCATATAGATGTTGAACAGGAGAGGCGAGAGGATCGACCCCTGTGGCACCCCACAAGTGAGGCACCTCGTGGTCGATCTCTGCTCCCCTGTCAACACCATCTGCGACCGGTCAGAGAGATAGGAGGAGAACCACCGATAAACGGTGCCTCCCACTCCCAAGCTCTCCAACCGGTGCAGAAGGATACCATGGTCGATGGTATCAAAAGCCGCTGAGAGATCTAATAGGACCAGGGCAGAAGAACAACCCCTATCCTTGGCCCTCCAGAGGTCATCCACCAATGTGACCAAAGCTGTCTCTGTACTATATCTGGACCGGAAGCCGGACTGGAATGGGTCTAGATAGACAGCTTCATCCAGGTACTGGGGAAGCTGCCATGCCACCACACCCTCTACAACCTTCGCAACAAAGCAAAGATTGGAGACTGGACGATAGTTTCCGAAAATAGCTGGGTCCAGGGAAGGCTTCTTGAGGAGGGGTCTCACCACCACCTCTTTCAAGGTGGCAGGGAAAACCCCTTCCAACAAGGAAGCATTTATAATTCCCCAGAGCCAGCCTCATGTCACCTCCTATGTGGCCAGCACCAACCAGTAGGGGCACGGGTCCAGTAAACATGTAGTGGCATGCAGCCTCCCCAGTAACCTGTCCACGTCCTCGAGAGCCGCAGAATCAAACTCATCCCAAACAATCTCAACAAGACGCGTCTCCATCCTCTCACCTGGATCATTGCAATTTTGGTCCAAACTATCCCGAAGCTGAACGATTTTATCGTATAGATAACCACTAAACACCTCGGCACGTCCCTGCAAGGGGTCATCTCGCCCCTCCTGATGAAGGAGAGAGCAGGTCACCCAAAACAGGGCAGCCGGGCAGTTATCTGCCAACGCAATGGGGGTGGAAACGTAAAAACGTTTCGCCTCCCTCAGTGCCACTAGGTAGGTCTTAGAAAAAGACCTAACTAGTGTCCGATCAGCCTCGGAATGGCTGGACCTCCAGGTACTCTCTAGGCGTCTTCTCCGGCGTTTCATCTCCCTCAGCTCCTCAGAGAACCAAGGGTCCAGTTGAGATCTATGCCGGGTCAGAGGCCGCAAAGGCACGACACGGTCCAAAGCCCCGGCCGCGGCCTGTTCCCAGGCCGCAACTAGTTCTTCAGCTGTGCCGTGGGCAAGATCCTCAGGGAACGGCCCAAGCTCCGTCAGGAACCTCTCAGGGTCCATCAGGCACCTGGGATGGAACCAATGCATTGGTTCCATCTCCCTGCGGTGGTGAGCGGTGGTCCGAAAGTCCAGGCGAAGGAGAAAATGATCTGACCATGACACAGGTTCTGTCACTAAATCTCCTAATTCCAGATCATTTAACCACTGTCCAGAGATATAAATCAGGTCCAGTGTGCCACCCCCACTGTGTGTAGGGCCATCAGTTACTTGAATCAGGTCCAAGGCTGTCATGGAGGCCTGGAACTCTCGCACCACCATCAATGACAAGCCGCCGATGGCAAGTTGAAATCACCCATGACCAAAAGTCTGGGGATCTCAACCGCCACTCTGGCAAGCACCTCCAGCAGCTCGGGTAGGGCTGTAGTCATGCAGCAAGGAGCCAGGTACGTGATCAACAAACCGATCTGATTCCTATGGCCCCACTTCACAAGGAGGGATTCACAACCGGCTATCTGAGGCACAGTGGACTCCCTCAGCTCTAGACTTTCTCTAATCACAACCACCACCCCTCCACCCCTACCTTGGGCCCTCGGGTGATGGAATGCTCGGAAACCCGGGGGGCACTGTTCAACCAGGGGTACACCCCCTTCTGTGCCCAACCAGGTCTCCGTAATGCCCATAAAGTCCGCGGACTCCCCCTGAATAAGATCGCAGATCAGGGGGGGCCTTATTGACCACGGACTGGGCATTGCACATCAGCCAAAGGCCCAAGCTCTTATTAGTCATCCAACCTCAAAAATATACTTTTCCCAAAAGGTTTCTACAATTTTGGCCACTCCTGTAGATACAAATTTATACTGATTTGAATTTTACCATTTCTAGGTGGCAGTTTTCTTTGTACTAATGACTTATCTGTAACTAAACAATTTTAGAAAAAAATTGTGCCTTGAATTTCTGTCCATGGGCCTTCTACTATCAATCTGAGTGACATGTGACAAGTGTGCCTAGCAAGTGTCTTAGCTATTTTGCACGTGCCCATCTTTTTTTAAAAAACCTTCTTTTAAAACATTTAATTGTATTTCATTGTGTCCAGCACTCAAACACAGTACATATAAAAGCATTAGCAAAAATTTTATTCGTGTGTATAAAGTTGCAGTTAGAATGACCAGTCTAGTAACAAGTCTGTTACTTGAATGAAAACAATTTTTTCTTCTGTTTCTCTCTACTGAAAGATAAAATGCTTGCATAATTCATTATTTCAATGTCTGAATGAGAGCATTCTTTTAATCTTATTGTGATTTTCTTACTGGTATGAGAAAATAACAAATAACCTCATTTCAAATTTCAGCCAGTGAGTTCAGATTATGATCTGCAAAATAAGCTTGAGAACAGGTGCTGAATACTTTCAGTTCTTATCAGTCCCTTTGTCCGAAACCTAAGACTTAATTAAAATAGAAAAATCTGATGATTTGGTGTGCTGTTTTCACCTAGCAGATAAGTCAGATTTGAGATAGTGGAGCATAAATATCCTCAGCTTCATACCATTTCAGTGTAGTCCACTTTCAGAATTGTGAAGTATTTCCAAAGATCGTATAATCACCCTTTTTCAGGATACTATATCGTGATAAGCAGATAAAGGATTTTGTAAACAGGGTTTTTGTTCTTTTGGGTTAACCCATTTCAATACATCAGAATAGAAGATCTCTCACACACTTTATTGGGGGCACTATCAACCTGTTTAAATGGTTTGATATTGTGTCATCCATATACAAGTACACAAGTTGTTCTTTGTGCGAAAGAACATCCTTAAAAAAAAAAATCAAGTTTGCAAAATTGGATTTAACTTTCTCCTTGGATGTGTAGGTAACTCCTCCTGTGGCAGATGTGCAAGTCCTCTTAATGTTGGCTCAGGATTTTAAAAACTTTTAAATTTCATTTTTAATTTTAAACCGTAATCATTTTTCCGATAAGATTTTGTAAAATTATGTAATGAACAATATAACTAAAAAAGAAAATACTAAACCAAACAAATGAATCCTGTTCCCCAAACCCCCCCCCAAAAAATCCCTCTTTTTATTATTGGACACCTGTATAATAGGTAAAATTAAGTAAATGGTATCGTTTGGCCAGTTTAGTCTAGTGGTTAAGGCACCAGTTTAGAAACTAAGACACCATGAGGTCTAGTCTCACTTTATGCAAGAAAGGTGGCTGGGTGATTTTGAGTCAGTCACTGTCTCTCAGCCCAATTCACCTCACATGGTTGTGGTTGTGGGGGAAAGTAGAAGTAAGTAGGAGCATTATGTATACTTGCCTCCTTGAGTTACTGATAAAGTAATAAAGGAGGATAAAAATCAATCAATCAATCAATCATCAAATAAATAAATAAATAAATAAATAAATAAATAAATAAATAAATAAATAAATAAGGTTGGGGTCTGACCAGTTCCTATGGATTGATTAGATTAGATTAGAATTCTTTATTGGCCAAGTGTGATTGGACACACGAGGAATTTGTCTTTGGTGCATATGCTCTCAGCATTCAGCATATTATGCTGTGGGGACTGGGTGTATAGTCTTGTCAGAGTTTGTTACAAAAATCAAATCCAGAAAGCACACACAGGTAAACTGATTCAGTAGGATTCATTAACTTCTTTATATACATAATTTTATTCGTACCTTGATGAACGTATCTTTTCTTTTATGTACACTGAGAGCATATGCACCAAGACAAATTCCTTGTGTGTCCAATCACACTTGGCCAATAAAATTCTATTCTATTCTATTCTATTCTAATAACACATGAAGATAAATGTACAATACCAATAGCTGATTCTTCCAATGTGGTAGAAGTTACAGGCAAAGGAGAGAACAGTTCTTAGTTTCAATTCAGCAAAGCAGACAAGCCCAGACTTGTTTAGTTCTCAGCACAGATCCACAGAGCTTAATACAGACAAAGAGACCTTCCTCTATACAGAGCAGTTAAGATAAGCCTAAGCCATGCCTAGGCTTCTTCAGTTTCAGTTTCCAAAACAGTTCCATTGGCTGACCTTGTCACCATGTCTTCCCAGTTGTGAACTATATGCACTGACAAGCCTGCACTGTACTAAAATATCTGCCTGTTGGTGGGACATTGTTTTGTACATGATTTGATGCTGAGTGCCATGTCTTATAGCTCTTATCCACTCTGTTGATCTCCTACAATGCCTGATGTACGATGGTAGGGTTTGTTTGTCCCATTCCATGGGACTGTTTTTACTATCCCATTGATCAGATGAGACAGAAGGTAGCTAGTGGCTTCCTGTTAAAGCAAAAGAACTTACTTTCTGCTGCATATTTGCCAAGTGTTTGAACTATATGAACTATAGGAAAATAATAGCTTCCTGGTAAAGCAGGAGCAAAAAGTTCCCTTCAGATCAAACTTTGACCATTCCAGCCATGGTCAAAACTTGCTACTTCCTCCAGCCCAGTGGTGGGATTCAAGTAATTTAACAACCGGTTCTCTGCCCTAATGATTTCTTCCAACAATCAGTTCACCAAACTGCTAAGAAAGTTAGCAACCGGTTCTCCCGAAGTGGTGCCAACTGGCTGAATCCCACCACTGCTCCAGCCTCAACTGTAATTCAAAGTGATTGATGGATGCTTTTCTCACCAGCAAGGAAATCCACCAATCATTTCACCTTAACTTGTCCTGCATTTAACTGTTGGATAATGCCACTTATCATCTTATTAGTGAGATACAGTAGAGACAGGCTGTGTAGATAAAATAAAGTTTTGCTGAGACTTTAGTGGCCCTCAAGCTCTGAAGGACAGTCCATTTAAACTGACAGTCTAGATAATCTTTACATTTTAGAATGCTTTTCCCAGAATGTGAAATCGGCTGAACCTGTTTCTAGAGACATTTGACCTGGCCCTTGTGTAAAGTGACTTACTTATAACTACAAGATTACCATACTGTTCAGTAAATGGGCTGCCTTTAAATAATCTTCATCTTGTCACTCTGACACTCTGAAGACCACATGAGACCATGAAACTGACTTACAGTTTGTTTCAGGAACCAATTTACTTCTGTACTTGGGGGCCTTTTCCAGAGCTCACTTAGATGCTCTCCCATCAGCTCTACTGGCAGAAAGATTTTTTATTATTATTTTTTTTGGAATTTTTAAAATTTTTTTAAAGACATACAAACATAAAAACATCTTTCATTCATATTTCAATACAATGTGTCAGTGCGTGGATTACATTTTTTGTGCAAAAACAATTATCTATCATTAGCTTATTTAATCATCCATTTTATCATCTAACTATAATCAAATAATTTAATCAATTAATTTCTGGAACAATATTTCTTATCATCCTATTTTATCCGTCATTTCAAAAGAATTATATCATTCATTCATATCAATTCATTGTCATCAATAATTTTTAACTTATTAAAAACTAAAATCTTCTTTGTCATAATTTCTTTTCCAACCGTTGGTAAAATAAATCCCATACTTTATAAAATTGCTTATCTTGGCAGGAATATTTTAATGGGAATCCTTATTTACAGAGACTTTGCCCTTGTGGATCTGGGGGATAGAAACTCTCATGTCCTCATGGAGTGATCTTTTTACACATGTTCCAAGATGTGCTCAGATCTACCCAATCATTTTGAAATTTGAGGTTCACAATGATAAATTCTATATGTATTGCATATTAAGGGATTCTGGAAGGAACACTGGAAGTTTTTAAGAAGTTGTTGGATAACCATTTGTCTAAAGTGGTGTAGGGTTTCCTGCCTAAGCAGGGGGTTGGACTAGAAGGTACCTTCCAAATCTCTTATTCTATTCTATTCTATTCACCCCACACTCAAATATTGTTTTTTTTCCTTAATAAGAAATTGTATTAAAACACTTCTTTCTTTTTAAATGTAAAAGCTGGTCAAAGACCAGAATAAAGTTACTTGATTTGATTTCTTTATTTGTTATGTTATTTATGTTATTTGTTTAAATCCCTAAAGAAAACAGCAGCAAACAGAATTTCCCCATTCCTTGAAAACTACAGAAGAGGCTCTTCATCAAATTCTGAATGGACACAGGATTCTGTGGGAAAAGATGGAAGATGCTACCTCAAATGACTTTGGACCTTATCATTTACTGAAAATATTTTGATTTACTATGACTTGTTGGGCTGAGCAACTTTTATTGCAGATGATTGTTGCAACATGCCTAGTTCTGCTGCATAATTTTGTGTGTGTATTTGAGGTGTTAAATGTTTTAGTTTCAAAATGTGTTCATATTTATCATGTTAAATGTTTAGCATTAGCAATAGCACTTAGACTTATAAACCACTTTATAGTGTTTTAGAGCCCTCTGAGCAGTTTACAAAGTCAGCGTATTGTCTCCAACAATTTGGGTCGTCATTTTACTAACCTCGGAAGGATGGAAGGCTGAGCCAACCTTGAGTTGGCCAGGATTGAACTCCTATCAGTGAGCTGAATTAGGCTGCAATACTGCATTCTAACCACTGTGCCACCATGGCTCATAATTTTAGTTTGAAAAATGTGTATATATTTGTGGTTGTTAAATGTTTTATTTATATTGTTAATCATATTGCAATATTTATGTTGTCAACCACACTTTATGGCAGTACAATTACTACTACTACCATTATGAAATTCATTCATTCGAACGACTAGCCTTGTGGTGCAACCAAAATAATCTGGAACTGAACACACTCAAAACCGTAGAAATGATAGTAGACTTTAGGAGAAACCCTTCCATACTTCCACCTCTCACAATACTAGACAACACAGTATCAACAGTAGAAACCTTTAAATTTCTAAGTTCTATCATATCGCAAGATCTAAAATGGACAGCTAACATTTGATTTCTTTATTTGTTATGTTATTTATGTTATTTGTTTAAATCCCTAATGAAAACAGCAGCAAACAGAATTTCCCCATTTCCCCATTCCCCATTCCAAAAACATCATCAAAAAAGGACAACAAAGAATGTTCTTTCTGCGCCAACTCAGTAAGCTCAAACTGCCCAAGGAGCTGCTGATTCAGTTCTACAGAGGAATTATTGAGTCTGTCATTTGCACCTCTATAACTGTCTGGTTCGGTTCTGCAACCCAACAAGAAAGACACAGACTTCAGAGGATAATTAGAACTACAGAAAAAATAATTGCTACCAATCTGCCTTCCATTGAGGACCTGTATACTGCACGAATCAAGAAGAGGGCTATGAAAATATTTACAGATCCCTCACATCCAGGACATAAACTGTTTCAACTCCTACCCTCAGAACGACGCTATAGAGCACTGCACACCAGAACAACTAGACACAAGAACAGTTTTTCCCCGAAAGCCATCACTCTGCTAAACAAATAATTCCCTCAACACTGTCAAACTATTTACTAAATCTGCACTACTATTAATCTTCTCATAGTTCCCATCGCCAATCTCTTTCCACTTATGACTGTTTGACTGTAACTTTGTTGCTGGCAATCCTTATGATTTATATTGATATACTGACCATCAATTGTGTTGTAAATGTTGTACCTTGATGAACGTATCTTTTATTTTATGTACACTGAGAGCATATGCACCAAGGCAAATTCCTTGTGTGTCCAATCACACTTGGCCAATTAAAAAACAACAACTATTCTATTCTATTCTATTCATTCACAGATAGATAGATAGATAGATAGATAGATAGATAGATAGATAGATAGATAGATAGATAGATAGATAGATAGAGATAGAGATAGAGATAGAGATAGAGATAGAGATAGAGATAGAGATAGATGTAGATGTATCCGGATACTATGAAATCTATTCAATCCATTGTGACCCCCCATTTCTGGTGTTCCTTTCAGTTTTCTCCTGTATATATAGATCCTATCCTGACTGAGATAACAATGAAATGTATGGATTACTCATATACATTGAAAATGTATCCTATGACAATAAGCTGAGAGGTTCCATAGTATTATCAACATTTTTTTTGGCAAATTTTATTTGTCTTTTTCCTGCTCAGGAATGGAATCATATTTTTTTCTTTCACTCTCTAGATAAGTTCTTTGCATCCCATGCTTCAAGTAGAATCTCCCAAGCCTTTATTCAAGAGCAGACTGTCCAAAGAAGCATATTAAAAATCCAGTGAAAGCATTCATAAGATTTAATTACTTCTTTACATAAACTATCCCTAAGAAAAAAAAAGAAGAAAAAAAGCAACTGTTGACAAAGAAAAAAGAAAAGAAAAGATAAAGCAGCTTTTTTTTTAATTAAAAAAAATCCTATGGTTCCACGCAGATCATTCATTGTCATCCTCCACTACTAATTAAAAACAAGCAGAAGGGCAACAGGGTTAAGTTTCAGCTCAACAAGCAGAATGTTAAGCAAGCAGCAGTAATAAATTGTTCTCTGACTGCTTAACCCATGATGCTCGGTTTCCTACAGCTCTTTTTCAAGAACTCTCCTCTGAAGCTATGCTGGAACATTGGGAGTGAAGTTATATTGACTTGGGCCTAAGCTTTATTTGTTAGCTTGGATCCTGGCCCTTTGAAAATTTACACCTATTTATTGATTGTGAGTAAGAAAGACTAAGTTGGCAAAAGGGGGTGGGGGACGTAGTCTGGAATGATGGACAGGATTGACTTCAATTTAATTTCTTCTCTTCAGTAAGATTTAGTTGCATGTCAGGAATTGGAAATATGTGGTGGGTCAGATCTTGCTGCACTACCGCTCCCAGCAGTCACAGCCAGCAGAGCCAATGCATTTCAGTTCTCTATATTTCAACAGTCCTGAGCACCTTATTCCTGTTGTATGCAGGGGGTGAATGCATAGCACTAGGGTCCAAAATACAGATGCTTAATGCCTGCCTAGCCAGTTGGATTCAAGATCAGAGTCTTGTAGCAATCATTAGCATGTTGACTAAAATCAGTTTTAGAGAAGTCTGGAATGAAGCATAATATGGCCTGAAGGTTGACTATTATCAATTACGGGCTTCATGAATTAGGAAACCTTTAGAAGACATGGAAGGGTTTGGGAGAGAGGATATTGTTGATTTATCTGTTGGCTTTGTCTCAGTCCTCTATGCATTTTTATACCATGACTGCTGTATGCAGGCAGACCGCACACGTTTCTGTTAGATTCAGGCCCTTCGTATGTTGGAGTGATCATAATGAAGCCCTGTAAAAAATTACAATCAATATTTGCTGGTAAGAACGGAGACTAGCAGGTAGGCCATGACTGTGATTCCCCCCACTCAAGCTGACGTTGCTAAACTCTTTGTCTATTTGTACAGGATAATTGCCTTCTGCTTTGAAAAAAAAATCCATTCCTTCTGTTATGATGGCTTGGGGCCACATTATTGTTGTTTGAACTTGTCCAGCAGCGTTAATATCACAGTGCCAGGGTTCTTCTTAATTTGCTAAGGACCACAGAGAACAAAGGCTTTGTTTTTTTTTCTTTTGCCGCACTTGGGTTGTACAAAATTAAAGTCCTATTTCTTATTTCTAAACTTAAATGCTACCTTTATGTTTGATCTCTTCCCTATTTATTTTCAATACTACCTAGCTTAATCTAGAGCTTTCCTATTAGTATAAGTTTACAATTGCTTCTACCTTATTTTATTTATAATTTTTTTGCTTCTAATACTTGTTTTGCTCTATGTTTTCCTATCTTGACAATTTCCTAGCTCTGTCCCCCAAGATCTTTGGCTCTAATTGCCAAATTCAGCTCACTTCTATCTGAACCCCCTTTTTTTATTCCTTCTCTTGTGGACTGGTGAATGGGACTTTTCTCTTCCTCAATACTGTTCCTTGAGCTGCTTTAGGAAATTTAAGGCTGTGGAATTCATGGAGTTTGAGCTGGTTGCTTCTTTTGCAGATGCCATTCAGGCTCTTTGTCTTTCTATTCTGTCTCTCAGAGGGTTTTGCAGCTCCCAAGGCTTGCCATTCATCCTGAATCTGTAGCTGAGCTACTGTATTTTTCGGAGTATAAGATGCACCAGAGTATAAGACGCACCTTAGTTTTGGGGAGGAAAATAAGAAAAAAGCTGATTGGCAGGTGGATTGGCGTCCTGGAATACCCCCAATCAGCTATTTCCAGAGGTGAATTTTAGCAACAGGTTTCTTGGTTGTGAGCTCTGTGCTTTGCTTGTTTTTGCTTTTTTTCCCCCTGCCTCTGAAACTCTGTTTCAGAAAAAACTTTTTTCTGCCTCTGAAAGCCTCCAAAACAGAGCTTCAGAAAAAAAGCCTCTGAAGCTTTGTTTGGGAGCTTCTTTTCTGGAACTCTGTTTGAGGCTTTTTTTCTGAAGCTCCGTTTGGGGCTTTTTTCCTGAAACCTCTGTTTGAGAAGCTGGGCGGGGCTACATTCAGAGTGTAAGACACACCCAGATTTTCACCCTCTTTTTTGGGTGAAAAAGGTGCATCTTATACTCCGAAAAATACAGTGTTCACCTTGGAACTGGTTAGATTTAAACTTAATGTCAACCGCTTTAATCTAGATTGCAGAAAATATAACTTCTGTAACAGAATCATCAGTGCTTGGAATACTTTACCTGACACTGTGGTCTCTTCCCATAATCCTAAAAGCTTTATCCAAAAACTTTCTACCATTGACCTCACCTCATTCCTAAGAGGACCATAAGGGGCGTGCATAAGCGCACAAACGTGCCTACCGTTCCTGTCCTATTGTTTTTCTTTTCTTCTTCCTATATGCTTATACCTCCTAATATTTACTCATATATATGTTTATATACTATATAATCTTTTTGTATGATACTTATATATATTGTTGTGACAAAATAAATAAATAAATACACTGGTGACTTTTTTCTGCTCCTCTACCATCTTCCTAGCTAAAGTCCTCTTTTTGCAATGTCCATACAAGGACACACTTCCCAATTAAGAGAAGGATAGGTCTGTTTCAACAAGAAGCAGGACCTTCTTCTAGCTCTGGGTTGCTAGAAGAAATGAAAAGTGCCTGTTTATTCTGTGTGATGAGTCCACCCTTCCTCTACAGTCCAGAGCTGTTGTTTCAGACCCACCACAAAACCTTTAGAATGGTTAGGACAAGACATCCTAAAGGATGTCTTGAGAAATGGGAACTCCTGCCTGCTAAAGTGTAAACAATATGTGATTGCCTAGAAGACTCTTAATGTGTTATTCTGCTCCACATCTTTTACTTAAAATAAATTGGCTTCATCTGTTCCAATTGTATACTTTATATTTTGTAGTCTTGAAAGATGTCTTGTTATGACAAAGCAACCCAATAGGGAATGTGAAATCTTTAAATAAGCAAATTAATAATCTAGCTTTAAGTGCAGCCGCTGTAGTCATAAATTTATCTAAGAGGGAGTGAATGCTGTGGCCCTTAACATGTCTAGCAGAAGACAGCTCACCATAAATGTTGGTCCTCAGAGGAAGTCCTATTGAATTAATCATAACATGATTAAGCTCATTCCACAGCACAGTTTGAATTCTCCATACAGAAGTAGATATCTCCCAATTTTGGTAGAACAGTGAAAATTTCTACATGACTGTAATATCATCTTTAATCTATTTATATTTATCTATTTATATTTATCTATTTATACAGTTTAAAACAATACATGTCAGGTTTAAATGTACAGAGGATATTAAATATTTCAAAATAATCATTGGCTATTCCATTTTTAGTTTACTAGTGCTTCCCAAAATGAAAGTGCTGTTTTTTATTTTGCTGCTCAGTAACAATAATCCTCAAATGTCCTTTAGTGACAAGATCAGGGAAAGAAAAACAGACAACATCTCCATCAGGAATCATCCACATACTTAATTGAGCCTGAAATAACAAATTCCCAATTTCCACAGGAAGATGTAAACAGCCAATAAAGGACATGCAGGCATTACATTCCTTGTTCATTAGTCAAAAACAGAAACAATCTTAATGTTTCCTAAATAATTTACTAGCATCAAAATAACATAAAATTTTTAAAGCACGGGTAGGGCACTTTACAATATAGTAGTCAATAAGGCACTATATCATGTCTGCATAAATAATTTGTGGTGTTTGCAAGGTAAACCTGCGTGAGACAGGGATTTTTCATGGCAGAAGCACACTATTGTACAGAAAAAAGTAGGAGGGTCCCATTCAGTATTTCTATGGAAGGTGATAAACTCCACATCTGATTCTTTCCTACTCCTATTGTTTCCCAATTCTTTGTCAGAGTATGAATATTCATAGACTGGAATAGCTCAGCCAATGAATAGGCATAGCAACTAAGTCAGCCAATGGGGACTTTGGATAGACATGGTAACAGGTCAGCCAATGGCGACTGTTTAGAAACAGAAATTTAAGTAAGAAGTCTGGGTTTGGCTTAGCCCTGCAGCTTTAAGCTCTGAGTCTGATTCTGTGCTAAGAACTAAACAAGTCTGGGCTTTCCTGCTCTGAACTCTGAACTGAAACTAGTCTGTTGTACTCTGCTTGTGTTTTGCTTGTAACTGCTACCAGGTTGGAAGAAATCTGCTGTTGGTCTTGTAAATTTACTTCATGTATTATTATGTATATAACGAAGTTAATGAATTCTGCTGAATTAGTTTACCTGTGTGTGCTTCCTGGATTTGATTTAGCAACAAACTCCGACATTCTTTCCTCCTAAATATGAATTTAATCCTTTGGGTTTGTAGTATGATACTTCAATAAAAGAATATTTGTAGTTCAGGGTTGAAAGGAGGGGTCCTTGGTGCTCTCTAAGCTTGATTGTTTTCTTGCAGAACTTTCATTACCCAAACTACCCTGTTTCCTCCAAAATAAGACATCCCCTGATAATAAGTCCAATTGGGCTTTTGAGTGCACGGCAATAAGGTCAAACACTTATTTCAGGGTTCAAAAAAATATAAGACAGGGTTTTATTTTCAGGAAAACATGGTAGGTAACAACATCAGTGCTAGTAAAGAGTGGGGTTTGCTGTCAGTTTATACTGTAGAATATAGACTGAGAGCAAACACCCTCCTTACTAGCACTGATGATGTTACCTAATTTGGGTAATGAAATGTCTATAAGAAAACAGTCAGGCTCAGAGAGCACTAAGGACCTTTTGTATTATATATTGTCACTCATATACAGTGGCACAGTGATAAGCCCAAAAGAATGCAGGTTTTCTGCTTTCTAGTTTTAATATTAGCTGTTTCCCCTCAAATTAAATAGTCTATACAAGCTTTGGTCAAAGGTAACAGTTGTCTTTGGATATAGGAAGCAATTCTGTTCTTAATGTGAATGTTATGTTAGTTGTATGCAGCCTCTAGAACCCTTTAGTGTTCTTCCTCAGAGTCTTTCTATATATTGCTGAAATATGGTAGTTATTTCAGGAGCAGTGCTATGGAACAGTAGTAGAGATATCTCAAGATTTTGGACTTTTCATGAGTTTGGCTATTGATTATACCGGATTATCAAAACTTTTGGTCATATTAAGCATTACATGTAGTCCTTGACTTACAATCATTCGTTTAGTGACTGAAAAAAAGTGACTTGTGACCTTTTTTCACATGACCATGGCAGCATCCCCATGGTCATGTGATCAAAATACAGACACTTGGCAACTGGCTCATATTTATGGTGGTTGCAATGTCCCAGGGTCATGTGACCATCCTTTGCGATCTTCTGACAACCAAAGTCAATGGGGAAGCCAGATTCATTTAACAACCGTGTTACTAATTTAACAATTGCAGTGATTCACTTAATAAATGTGGCAAGAAAAGTCATAAAACGGGACAAAACACACTTAACACAACATAAATCCTGAGTTCACTTGTGTTCATAAGTCGAGGACTACTGTACCTTTATTTCAGCATCATATTACCGAGTGCAAGCATTCCCGAATTCCCTCCCTATTTATGAAATCTCATACAGATGAGAAGATGAAGTTAGCAGGAAGACCATGGATTTCAGAACGCATCTTTAATGCTAGTCTTATGGAATAAATACAGTATTTTGAGGATTATTAAAGTCAGTTCACAGTCTCATTTATAGTGAGTTAATTAAGGCAAAGTCTCCATGAAATTCTTCCCCACTTGTCATAGCTGGACTGAGTTTTTGTTTCTGTGATGAACCTTCAAAAACATCTCATCTTCCACTTCCCATAATTTCTCACAATACTGCTATAGATACTTATCACATTCTTAGCATTCCTGGAACAAGGGATCCATCGTTTATTTGAATATGGAAGCTGCAAAATGCAAAATCTACATCCATCGTGTAATTGCACCAATAAAATAAATTGGTATCAATTGATGCAATTGATGTGAATATTGGTTAATGGACTTTCAGGTTAAATGAGCACCCAACCTCTGAAAAGTCTGTTAAATAAAGCTTTTACTGTACTTTACATTTTTCTTGCAAATTTGGGAACAGAAACATTCAGGGATTTACTTCAACCATACTAAGGAAATTATCAGACAACTCTACCCTCCTCTAAGTTTTTCTCTGCTTAGTGTTTTTATTTGATTGATGCCATACTTTATCCACTTGGAATTGTTGTGATGTCACCTGATAATCACAGACATTTATTACCCAGAAATAGAAAGAACATCTTCTCTGTTTAAAGCAAAATCATCCTGAGACAAGGAAACATGTAGCCAAAAGAGTTTACTTCAACAGAGAGAGGGAGAGAGGGGGGAGATTTTTTTAAAACTGAAGCAGAATGCAGAATGTGGATTCTTGGGCAGGAGAAAGAGCTTAAATAATATTATTCCCTGAGACTCTGAATAAAGTTTACACAGAATCTGCGGAAGTAATGAGGTACCATGAAATCCATTTATCTCTAAGGAACAGGTAAACAAATTTAGCTAGACATCTGCATTAGGATTTTATCCTTCACCCAAGTCTATGTATTTAAGTCTGATTTGTGGTAGCTGTTAATATATTGTTTCTGAGGCTTATATGCAAATTTATATATTTTTTGCTGTCTAGAACATTTGTAACGGATTTTTGTCTAAATTCTCTAAAGAAGCAGATCAATATCGTTTTATGATTTACACAGAACTTTGTTTTTCCTTCTGTTCAAATCATGTCCAATTTTCAGAAACTGCATATTTCTGAATATAAACTGAAAGCAAACTTCACTCCTTATTAGCACTGAAGATATTACATAGTTGGGTAATGTCTGCAAAAAAACAATCAAGCTCAAAGTGCCCTTCATTTTAACTCTGAGGCACAAATAATCTCCTTTATTAGAGACTGCCTGGTCAAGTATCCTGGGTACACAATAGTGGTGGGTTTCTACCGGTTCACCCTGGTTCGGGAGAACCAGTAGTGGTGGTGGCAGGAGGCTCTGCCCACCGGCCCAGACGTCATCCCAGACAAATTAAAAGTTGCAGGAAGGAGACCATCGAGCAAGGAATAACATTAGAGGAGGATATGGCTGAAGGATCTGACCTCCCTTATGTCACCTGGAGGACCCTGAATAGGTTGAAAGTCGGAGTATCTAAATGTAAAACCAATATGCTCAAGTAGAGGCTCTTAGCAGAGAGCAACCTGCTGTGTGAACATGGAGAGACACAGAACCTGGCCCATCTGTTGCTATGTTGGCTACTATCAGAAACGTATTTGTAATGACTTATTTTTGGCCAACAACAAAGCCAAGAAGGTGAGTTCATTCTGGCAGTTTAAAGTTTGTTCTAGACATGGAAGAAGTCCCTGCTGTTTCCTTTCCAAGGTTTTTCAGAAGTGATTTACCTTTTTCTTCTTCCCAGGGTGGAGATAAAGTCAGTAGCTCAAGGTCACCCAGCTGGCTTTGTGCCTAAAGCAGGACTAGAACCCACAGTCTAATATTACATATTCCTTTAACTGTTTGTGTTTTCCTTTTGGAGAAAAAGAAACATCTCTTTCTGCACAGACAACAACAATGAAAAAAAAAATCTATATCTTCCATGCCGCTGAATTATTTAGCAAATACTTAAAAAGAGAAAAAAAAAGGGAGGGGTTGCTTTTGATTTCCCCCCATTTTAAATCAATTGATTCCTTTATTATCATTCACTTGTGCAATTTATAACTTTTTGGAGGTCATGGGGGAATATTTCCTATTCATTTACGTTGTGTTATAGAGGTGGCACTAGGTAGGTTCATAGGCACATTTGAAGCTTTGTGTCAAATGTCTGACAGCCGATTACACCTCAAGAGTAAGAGTGTCACAGAGGATTCTTTAAGCTATTTTATTGAAAGGGAAAAGGTGACATGATGTTACATAAATCTCAACAACTAAATACTTTCACCTTTAGGACCTCATTTATCTTTAAAGTTGCTAGGGCAGAACTTTTTCCATTCACTTTGTAACTCAGATGTTTAAAAACCAAGGAAAGAATCTTCAGACTTTTTGACCATTATATGTTGGAAGTTAATTTTAGATGTAAATTACTACAAATAACAAAAAAGGCATGTAACTGAATTTCTCCAAAATCAGGGTTTCCATATAGGTGGCATGCCTAATTTGCACAGACTTGGCTATCTTATAGTAGATTTATTTCTCATTGTATATCTGAGCTGTTTTCATACCCTAGCAAACAATTTGGTGGTTATTTCAAGACAAATTATCAGGAAATGAATCTAGGATCTATTCTATTCAAAAATAATATGCATTAGCACTGAAATATGCTTTTTCCTCAGTGTTTTAGATGGAAAATACTATAGGGGACAGTCCCCTGTAGGATAAAGTCTATTTTAACAAGTGTGTTTTGAAAGATCTATTTTTTTACATGCCAAATGTGGTGTGAATAATCTGAAATAACAGTGTTGGATTTAATTCTAATATTCAGGTGAGCTAAATTTATAATTATGATAGCAGAAGAGAAGGCATGGTAGAAAGAATTGATGTTAAAAGACCCTACAGACACTTTTCAAGTGACTCTTCAAAAAGATGTGAATTTATGATGAGAGAGGCTGTAAAAAAAAAGGAGAATTCTCTTTGTTAGATGCAGGTAATAATGATGCAACTTGTCAAACTTGTGTCACCAAGTTTAGAACCAAATTCATTCCTAAAACAAATGCAGCTAATAAAAAATAATTTATGGAGTTCAAGGTTAAACTGAGGTGCTATCTGCTTGGTGCTATCTGAGCTTGGTTGCTTTCATCTTCATAATAGCATGCTTCCATCTTCATAATAGATGAGCAGGCAGAGAACGAGGTGTACAATTTAAGGCAGTGGTCCCCAACCTTTCCGGCTTGGAGGAATGGCGGTGGCATCAGTGGGGAGGGGGAAAGAGGGGATGGTTTTACTTGCACACATGCCACTTCCATAAATGCAGTTTTGCACGTGGGCTGCAGCCTGGCTCCAAGCCATGGACTGGGGGTTGGGGTCCATGATTTAAAAGAAACTGATCAATTATATAATTCATCCTAAATATCTTGGGGTCACATTGGACAGAACACTTCCTACAAAGAACACTTGATAAAGACTGATGCCAAACTGGGAAGCAGAAATAGCATCCTGCACAAATTATGCGGCACTAGCTGGGTTTGGCAAAAGATACCTTGCAAGGGTCTGCACTTAGCTTAGTTTACTTACAGCAGAATATTGTGCCCCAATGTGGCTTAGTAGCCTGGCAACAAGTAGAATTGATGGACAATTGTATAAGCCAATGCACATCATTAGTGAGACAATTCGGTCTACTCCCACATATTGTTGCCTATTATGAATCATATACTAGTTACAGAAGTAAAATGAAAATAGACCCTCCTTCAAGAATTCCTGAAGATTGTTTATTATTCCCAGCTGTCAGTACTGAGTGCTTGGAGCACAATAGGTTGAAATCTAGACACCCAGCCATCTCTATTGCTAAAACTCTTATAAAAGATGATTTTGATACTCACAACATCTGGAAACAACACTGGATAAATAGTTGCTCCTCACAATGTAGAAGCTTTTCCTGCATCTTGGAAAAATCATCTGGATTTGACCAGCCCAGGTGATATGGACAACACTGAATTGAATTTTCACTGGTCATTGCAGATGCTCAGATGCCCTCTTTATAGAGGCAAAATACCATCACTGAATTGTAATGATGGGGCTGAAAAACAAACCATACAACACATGGTGACAAAGCGTCAAAACTGAGCATATAATGGACATTTCAATGATTTCCTGGCTGTGACAAAATATATTTAGAATAGAATAGAAAACAAAAATATATTTGCAACTTAGATATATGTTTGTAATCTAGTTAAGATTTTTGATGTTATATTCAATGTTTCATATTTTATCCCGTGTTCCTTTTTACTGAAATATGGTGTGAATGTGCCATATGATAAACAAACAAACAAATCTAAGTCAATTTGTCATGGACCTGCCTCTGGTTCCCTCTCTGGATGCGAGTTTGGAGGAGGTGGAAGAGGATGAGCTGGGTCCTAGCATCTCGGAGGAAGAGGCGCAGAGACTTGTCAGTTGGGGAGTGGAGCAGTCTCAGCCAGAATGATTGGATGGGCAGCAGGCTGAGATTGAACCAAGGGAGCCACAGTTGCAGCAGGTTAGCCTGGAGGATCCGGGGCTGGAGACGCGAGCAGCTGCCTGCTGTCAGAGAGGATGAAGATGTGGAGTTCACACCTCCTCCTGATCCAAGGATCTGTAGGGAAGAGAGGAGACAGGCACGATGCCGCTCGGCCAGGTTACTCAAGGGTGGGAAAGCTTTGCTCATTGCGTGGGGCTATATCCAGTGGTGGGATTCAGCCAGTTCACACCACTTCGGGAGAACTGGTTGTTAACTTTCTGAGTTTGGTAAACTGGTTGTTGGAAGAAATCATTAGGGCAGAGAACCATTTGTTAAATTACTTGAATCCAACCACTGCCTATATCAGTGTTGCCTATTTAATCCCAACCAAAGTAATGAGCATTGCTGGAGCAACATGTCCTGTTTCTTGCCTCATGTTCTTGTTTCTTGCACCTTGACCTTGACTTTGGACTGGACTTTGAGGTATGTTTGTGTTTCTTGGATTGAATCTTGTCGAGAGTTCCTTCCATGCTAAGTTTGGGAAATAGACTTGCTCGTCATTTGGTTAGCATTGAAGTTGTTGGGTGGTTTTGAATAAAAACCTTTGAACTCTCAATTTTCTGTGTGAGTGTATATATGTGTGTGTGTGTGTGTGTGTGTGTTCATGAGAGGGGTCATGGGTGGTATTCACTTACCTGTGCTACTGGTTCACAAATGTGAGTGCATGCGCCACCTCTGCACATGCGCAGGATCTTCTGCGCATGCACAGAGCGTAAAAAACGGACATTATGACATCCAGGCAGGTGGGCAGAACTTCCCGCAGCCACCGCTACTGGTTTTCCCGAACCGATATAACCGGCTGAACACTACCACTGACTGGGGTAGTACACAAATGCAGAAATCTGTGATTTGAAATCTCATATTTATCATGTAAACAGGGCAGTTAGGGAGGATCCTTTCTGAGTTTCTTTCTGTGACTGTTATGCAGCTATGGCTTCCCTTCCCCTTTTCATTCCCTAGGAAACATCTCTTCCCATGTCTCCCAAGATCATTCCCACATACTGTTACAGATGCAGTCCCAAATCAGAATGTCTTTCTTATAGCTCTTATAGATGGAATACCTTGCCATGGTTCCCTCATTACTGGTTTTCTGCAGGGCACTGATTTTTTTGGGTGGGATTTTTTGGGAGGGAGTAAGAGTGGGATTTTAAGGGAGATGTTGGGTTAGGATGTTATTGATAGTTAGAAGTTTTGGAGAGGCTTATCTTTTATGATTAGGCCAGCCCCCAATCTAACACTCTTTTGGAAGGCCCTGAAGATGTGGTTCTGTCAGTGGGCCTGGGGAACCCAAAGCAGGGTGGAGCCGCTTAAATAGCTAGTATGAATGTGTGTGGTCACTGAGGTGGGGATGGGGTGTGTGTGTTATTATTTTGTTATTTTAATTTTTATTTCTTTTATATGGTGTTTTTATGTCCTTGTAAGCCATCTTGAGTCACCATGTGTGAGTAAGCGGCAATATAAATTTTCTAAATAAAATAAAATTTACAGATATTATGGTATTTTGTTGCATTTTATCTGTAACTCTCCAGTATCTTTGGACAGAAGCAGTATACAAATAAATGTATTAAATTAACATCAGCACCCCACCACAGCTTTTTTTTAAAAAAAAAACTTTAAAAAAATAACCATAAGGGGATTTTAAAATGTGAATATTTATTAATAATCAAAACAGGAAAATCAATCAACACTGGATTGAAAGAAAACTTTAAAATGAAAATTATTAAATTAAATTCCATTAAGATTGGTTGACTATATGGTGACCATATGGGCAAATGCTTGCTACCTTGACCTATTTTTAATAATTGTAATTCTATTAAACTGTTATTTTTCCTTTTTCTATAGCCCCGAATCTTGCCAAGTAAAGCAATTCTTTTCCAGCCCACACCTGCTTGCATCATGTGTACAAGTGTGTTGCATCTGCTTACTGATCCTTATTTTAATGCAGTTTTTTTCAATCTTGGCAAATTTTAGATGTGTGGATAGCCTAATTGGGCTTTTACGCGAGATTTTAATTTTTTCCTCCGAATGGTCCTTACCATAACTGAAAACATGGAGTGGACAATTAGGTAAGACAGTTTCAGGCTGATGTAACTGAAAGGCCCAAACCAATCAGCATTCTGGGAGCTGAAGTCCACACATCTTAAAGTTGCCAGGGTAAGAAACATTGTTTTAATGGAATTCATTTTAAGGTTTTCTCTCAGTCAGCTTTTATTTGGCACAGGACTCATTTTACTGATCCACGATATACATAGTAAAATCATTCAAGATGATAGTTCTTAAGACATGTATTCCCTTTCTTCTGATATCCAGCTTTTACATCCTTACATTACCCACTAGAAAAAAACATTCTTTGGTTTTTCTGTTATTACTGAAGTACCCTTTATCTATCATGAACTTATCTAACTTTGTCATTGCCTTTCTAGGATTAATCTCCTCTTTAATTCTCTAGAACAGAGTCCCTATTTACTTATTCCTAAACTGACACCTTCATTTCTTATTGAACTGTAAATTCAATAAGAATACTTCTTAACATTTAACATTAATCCAGATTTTTCACTTTCCATTTTTTTATTTGTATAGTGAACTCATTTAAATCTTCTTTACTTTCAAATAACAAAATAGTGTTGTCTGCATGCAAAACTAAGCTGTTGGTATATCAGCTTCTGACTGTGATTCCAGCTGTCATCTCTTTCAATCCTACCATGGTTTTAAAAAAACCCAATATATTTTATTTCATTAATTTCAGTGAATTAAGCAGATTATGGAGATAACTCACTCCTCTGTTTCTCCTAATTAAGTTTTTACAGTAACTTCTTATTCATGCCAAAGATTCCTCAGAAGAATGATTAGGCGCCTGACACCTCATTAGCCTTAATAATCCCCACATTCAGGAATGGTTTACATAGCCAAAGCCTAGTTATGATCAATAAAGCAAAAGTAAACTTTTTTTTTTTTGCTCCTTCCCTTTATTCACTTTCGTTTAGCTATCTGATCTTGTATCTTTCTGCCTTTTCTGAAAAAGGTTCATTAGGTATTTCTCTTTCTATGTATAGGTCTACTTTTCTTTATAAGATTTTAAGCCAAACTAGTATGCCATTGTGATGAATGAATGCAAGAATTCTTTAATTTTCATCGTCTCTTGTGCTTCCTTTCTTTGATAATAGCAATAGCACTTAGACTTATATACTGCTTTACAGTGCTTTACAGCCCTCTCTAAGAGGTTTACAGAGTCAGCATAATGCCCCCAACAATCTGGGTCCTCATTTTATCCACCATGGAAGGATGGAAGGCTGAGTCAACTTTGAGCCAGTGAGACTGCCAATCTTCCGGCTGCTGGCAGTCAGCAGAAGTAGCTTGCAAGTACTGCACTTTAATCACTGTGCCACCGTGGCTCAAAAACATATGTATACTCTGAGAGTTTCTAATCTCTAGGTCATAAAGATCTTTCCATATTTGATGATCCAGAATTTTAACTAGCTTTTCTCCAGCAATATTAAACCATCCAACAGATAATGTTTCATGCACAGGTAATGCTTTCCTATTTGGGGATCTGTTCTATTTTTATATCATACTCATTTGGTAGTGATGTCCTGTGTATATTATCTCCCGCTAAAGATTTGTTATTCTATAATTCCTTGGTAAAATATTTCACCATAATCTTGCTCATAAAACTTTATTAACATACCTCCTCCACTATTGTAAGGTTTTTTTATTTCTCCAAAATTTCCATTTCAATTTTCCATTAATTGTATTGTTTCCTTTCTTCAGTACTATGTCCTCCTTCTAATGTCCTTTGCAATTTGCTATATAATTGCTCAATAACTTCCTCTATTGTGTCTTTAGTAGAAGTATACAGTTGTGGAATGCTAAAAGTTTATTGGATATATTCAATGGTGGGATTCAGCTAGTTCGCACCATTTTGGGAGAACCGGTTGTTAAATTATTTGAATTCCACCACTGGATATACTGTATTTTTAATGTATTCCATCCTTTCACTTATCGAATTATAGCTGGGCAGATTCATAGTAGTTGCCTTTTTGAGTATCATTACTGCTTTTTATGAATTTATTCCCTGAACTATATAACATATACTAAAGAGGCCCACTCTAGTCCATATCAATTCATTTATTTCAACTTCAAGTTTTTGCCTTTTGAAACTTAAATTTATCTAAATATTACACACATGCCCAATATGATTTTCTTAGTAATGATACAGAAATAGTATTGTTGGGTTAGATAGGTAGTATGGATAGTATTAAATGCAATTCAGATCAATAAATTTTTGAAAGACACATCTTTCTTTTCTCTTCCACAGCAAATTACAAAGATCACTTTTGATAAACATATTTTTTGGGAAATAGCTATTTCTCTGAGTCTCTATGGTTCCTTCAGTGATGCCCTCTTAAACTTAGAGTCAGATCAAGTGAGATCAATATTAAGGCAAAGGATCTAAGATATAAAAGGACAACCATAATCTGCTGCTTTTTCCCATAAAATTTCAGGAAAATTTTATCTCTAGTCCAGTTTAACACTTTCTCATAGCATAGAAGAAAACTCCATATGAAACCCGATATTGCCCATTGACTTGGGTATAAAGTAACCATAACCCACAATGGTGGAAACAGATTAACATATCATCAGAGGAAATAGTGATTAGAAACATTTTTTTTTTAAGAAAAATTCTTGAATGCGCAGCAATGGATAAAATGACTTTGGAAATAAAGGAAAGAGAAGATTCGGATTACTATAAAGTGTGGAATAAAATGTACGAGTGGCTAGAAAACAGAAATCAAAATAAGAAATAGGAAATTTAATTTAATATTGATTAAATAAAAACCAAAAGTTACAAACTAGTGTTAATGTTAAATCACTGACTATGTAAACAAGTATAATATAAATATATGTATCTAGTGTGGTTATAAGTGTTATCAAAGTTATTATAAAAGATAGAAAGATAAAGTAGAAGTGTTGAACACAAAAGCAGAATATATATGCCTATGCAGAAGGCTGTAAAAATGGTATATATTGTTATGTTTGTCTTGTTGTTTTACTGTGATTTTGTCCTCTCCACCCCGTTTTTAAAAGTAAAAATGCTTAATAAAAGCTACTTCAAAAACAAAACAAAAACCCATAAGCCATGGTTGTATTTTGTCTTGTCAGTTCTACAGGGTCATTTGCCACCAGATGATTGCTCCTATTTTAACTTAAAATCTAGGACATCTGATAATTTTTATTTGCATTATCTGTTTAACAACCAAGATGAATTTCTCAAAAAATTTTTTTTGCTACATTGTGTATAAGCTTTGCCCAGAAATGGTTTTTCTTGCTTTTAGGAGATTTTGCTCTGTCTGTTTTAGAGAATGTACTGCATTTTTATTGGTCAATGATTGAAATAAAGTTCTGTTCTGAAGTAGTGTGCTATTACATTCTTGTGGGTTGGAATTAAGTTTCCTTCACCAAAGTGAGTGGGCTTTTTCTACCAAGACCATTCTCAAGAATATTAGGACTTCTCAATGTTCTCATAATGCCAAGATGAAAAGGATATATGGATAATATCCATTTGAAGTCAATCTTGCTGACTACCTGGCTTTCTGGATAAATTGTTCTTGGAATAATACACAAGTGATTTCTGGGATATCTTTTTTTTTTTTACTTTCCAATTCACCCTATGATTCTGGGAATTCCAAAAGGTATCTGTTCCATGTACTTAGCAAATCTGAAGAAAAATCAAGATTGATTTTTCAAGAAAAATCAAGATTGATTAAGGGCAGCTATCTCCTACAAAATGAGTATTACCACCTCATAACTCAATTATTACATTGGAAAAAGTTCAACTATCCTTCTAAGTAATAATCAATGCTAACAAACATTGCATCTGAAAACAAAGCAACATGTCAAAACAAAGGGTTGGAGTGCAAGCAGATTTAAAAATTATTTTATTAAACCTTCTGAACTATTCTTGAAAGACATTATAGGGAAAAAAAAGACTTACAAGAATGTGTTAACCACGTGGCTCCTACCTAAAGCAGCCTTAGAAGTATAATAAGTTTGGCAGAAGCCTAAATTAAATTTGGGATCCAATTTCAAACAGAATCTCAACCTCCAAAGTTAACAATAGATGGAGCTTGCCATTAAATCATCATATTTTAATTAAATTCTTTTCAGCTTGTGAGTTCTTAACCAGAGCTGGATGATAAATGCATTGTAATTTTAATAGGGTTATATTTTGTGCAAAATGCACATAGAGCAGTGACAAAAGATATATGCTGCACCTTCTCAAAATACTGCATGTTATTGTGCTGATAACTACATAGTAGATTCGATGACATGGCAACTTGTTGGAGAATATAAAGGCAATACTACTTGGTTTATTTCTGAATTACAAAGGCCTGAGTAAAAGAATTTTTTGAACATTCATACTAACATAAGACAATCCTGAATTTAAGATACTTTATTTATTTATTTATTTATTTATTTATTTATTTATTTATTTATTTATTTATTTATTTATTTATTTATTTATTTATTTATTTATTTATTTATTAGATTTTTATACCGCCCTTCTCCCGAAGGACTCAGGGCGGTGTACAGCCAGAATAAGAACAAAATATATACAATTTAAAACAACATTTAAAAAGAGCAAATTTTAAAGGCTGATTATTAAAATTTAGATTTAAAATTTAAAAAATATTAAGAATACCCAATTAAAATTCATCAATAATTATGCCAGTCCCGCTTTAATGAATAAATATGTTATGACGGAAGGTCCGAAGATCAGGCACTTGACGCAGGCCAGGGGGAAGTTCGTTCCAGAGCGTCACTGCCCCCACAGAGAAGGCCCTACTCCTGGGGGCCGCCAGCCGACACTGTTTGGCGGACGGCACCCTGAGGAGACCCTCTCTGTGAGAGCGTACGGGTCGGTGGGAGGCAAAGGGTAACAGCAGGCGGTCTCGTAAGTACCCGGGTCCTAAGCCATGGAGCGCTTTAAAGATAGTTACCAGAATCTTGAAGCGCACCCGAAAGACCACAGGAAGCCAGTGCAAGCTACGGAGCAGCGATGTCACGTGGGAGCCACGAGCGGCTCCCGTTACTACTCGCGCAGCCGCATTCTGGACTAACTGCAGCCTCCGAGTGCACCTCAAGGGCAGCCCCATGTAGAGAGGGCAGCCCCATGTAGAGAGCATTGCAATTCCTATTTTATGGAAACTATACTGGAAAACCTGAATGTAACACAAACAAAAATCTTATGCAATGTCCAATTTCTTTCTCTTGATAATCTCAAGTAGGCAATTCCATCTGAAACCAATCCTGGAGATGTTATTCCCAAATACATCTGGGGATTAATCGCTTAATAGAACTTCATATTTACATTAAGTATCTAGAATTGTGATGGCGAACCTTTGGCACGCATGCTCAAAGTGGCAAGCAAATCCATGTCACCCAGCATGTGTGGCCTTGCCTGTTTGTCTTCTGGGTTTGCTGATGATCAGCTGTACTTCGCATGCACAGCAGTGTGCACATGTGAACCAGCCAACTGATCATCGGGCACGTATGCACACTAGAACCCGGAAGTTTGGCTTTTCCAGAGCCTTGACAAGCATGTGCAATCGATGCTGAAAAGGTTCACCAGCACTGACCTAGAATATCTAACACCCAACTAAATTAATCTTTGTGGGTCATGACACCATTTATAGCCAATTTAAGTCAAAATTTATGAATTTTGGAGATGTGTCGCCATGCTGGCATTCTCAGTTGAATCTTCAAGAATGATGATATAATATATTGGTAAAATTTAATTTTCAGCATCCCCACCAGTAATGTCATATTCTCCGACCAATTATAAACATGGAGACATGAGACTGAAGAAGACTGATAAATTAAATACCCTGGAATATATGTGTCCCAGAGTCTTAAGCCAAAGAGTAAATATTGTATCATTTGAATGCTGTGATTATTTCCAACCAAAACAGGAATGTCTTTTTCAAAGAACATAGTAAAATTTCTTCCCCAACAATTTCTGCTGTGCTGCCTCATTGTGGTAATAGTGTCTATATTCCTGGTTCCTGGGAGGAATAAATGAAGAATTGCCTGCAAAGTGTATCCATTCTTACCAGGGTCACTCAAGACATGATGGTCATCCCAGTTGCCCACTTAAAGCAAGCAGACAACAATATTTTGGGCAGCAGCAATATAGGAAGAAGGTGAAGATAAATGATCACTTTAGTGACAATAAGAAAGGCATCAATTCATACTGAGAAGGAGAAGGTAATGATAAATAATGAAGCTGGGAGCCACTAGGAGTTCAATAAATGATGGTCAGCTATATTCATTTTTAAATAAATAACTAAACAAACAAGCAAACCACTTCTGTATTTTTCCATGGATAGAAAATATATAACGAGTGACAATACATTAATCAGATTATTGTCCCATGGGGACAGATGGCATTCAACATTCTACTCATAAATAGCAACATAAGTTCTTACGTTGTTGTTTTTTATATGGTCTTTGGGACATCTACTAGCAGATGATACCTTGTGGGAATAAAGGTGGAAAGACACAATTACAGTGGGAACATGGAATGTAAGAATCAGGAACATGGAAAGCTCAACAGTGAAGATGAAATTAATTAACTAAAATAAGAATAAGAATAATTTAATTTCTATACCGCCCTTCTCCCGAAGGAGTCAGGACGGTTTCCAGCCAGGTAAAAACAATAAAACATACAATATACAGTTAAAAAACCCATTAAAAAACCTATTCAATTTGGCCCATTAGTTAAAATACACACTAAAACCATAAAAAACCTAATTAAAATTAATTAACTAATTAATTAATTAACCTAATTAACTAACCATTGATTCATTTAGATATCTTAGATATCAGCAAACTGAGATGGACTGGAACTGGACACTTTTAGCCAAAAGATCATACTTTTTACACTTCTTAATATGAAAAGGAAAGAAAAAAATATAATTCATATAATTTGAAGCATATGCAGATGAAGAGGAGGTTGATGAGTTTTATAATCAAGCTGAATCAGAAATTGGCAGAACATGCAAGATAGAAATAGAATAATTAAAGTTGGAAGGAACTTCAGAAATCTTCTCGTCTAACCACTGCTTGAGCAGGAAACTCTATACCTGTGATGGCGAACCTATGGCACACGTGCCCAAAGTGGCATGCAAGCCATGTTGTCTGGCACATGTGGTGTCGCCCATTCTTCTTCTGGTGTGTATGTACACTCAATGATCAGCTGGCCTTTGTGCATGCAGCAGTGTTGGAAATGGGAAGAGCTGTGTCGTGTCCCACTCCTCCGCTGACGGCCGGGTCAGGGAAATCCGAATCAGGCTTGCCTCTGCAGCTCTGCCCAAAGTCCTAGCAAAGTCCTCAGAGCAGGCAGGAGACCAGTAAGTGACTTCAGCAAGATAAGTTCGACTTTGCCTGACTCAGAGACTGCCAGAAAGCAGATCCTTTATATAGGCCATGGGGTGTGGCTCCATGACTCAGCACTCATTAAGGCCTGCCCCTCCCTTTCTTCTGTTGCCTCCGCCTATCCAATCTTCTGATGTGAGGGTCACTCCAATCAGCTATTGTTGGAAGTAAACTTTCCTCAGGCTCACATGCTGTGGAGGAGGGGGAGGGGTCTAGCTGCTCCGTTTGCCTGGGCATGGAGCCAGGGCTGGGGCCGGGGGATGCTCCCTCCTCTGCAGCCTGCTTGGGCATGGAGCCAGGGCTGGGACCGGGAGGTGCCCCCTCCTCTGCAGCTTGTCTGGGCATGGAGCCAGAACTGGGGCCGGGAGGCATACATTCCTCCGTGTTCGGGAGCAGATAAGCAGACCCCGGCTGCGGTGAGAGCGGACAAGACACAACAAGCTGGTCTTCTGTTTTCTGATGTGAGCTGATCGTCAGGTGCGCATGCGTGGCAGTGACCAGAATACTTGTTTGCCAGTGCACATGCGCATGCCAGAACCCAGAAGTACCTTATCTGGTGCGCTCTTGCCCCTGGGCTGCTCCTCTCAGGAGCACGTGCATGCAAGTGCATGCTCAGGAACACGTGCTCCTAAGGGTCATGGTCCTAAGGGTCATGGCCCTCAGGAGCACATGCATGCAAAGCACATGTACGTGAGTGAACTACTCCCTTTTTGGCACTTGGTGCCGCTTGCCCGTGTGCAGTCCCTTTTCGGCACTCTGTGCTGAAAAAGTTCACCATCACTGTACTATACCATTTCAGACAAATGTTTGTCCAGCCTCTTTCTGCAAGCCTCCAGTCATGGAGCACCCACAACTTCTGAAGGCAAGCCATTCCATTGGTTGATTGCTCTCACCATTAAGAAATTTCTCCTTAGTTCTAGGTTGCTTCTGTCCTTGGTTAGTCTCCATTCATTGTTTCTTGTCTTGCCTTTTGGTGCTTTGGAAAATAGTTTGACTCCCTCATTTTTGTGGCAGCCCCTTAAATATTGGAACAGTGCTATTATGTCACTCCTAGTCCTTCTTTTCATTAAACTAGACATACCCAGTTCCTGCAACTGTTCTTCATGTGTTTTAGCCTCCAACCCCCTAATCATTCTTGTGCCACTTGTAACTAGAACTAAAGTAAAGAAAACTGTCACCAACTAGCACTTTGTAGGGCAGACATGAAGGCCTTGAAAAAGATACCCCACTGCAAAAAGTTGCCTTTTGATAATTTGGAATTGAAACGTGGGCTTTGAAGAAGCACGATATGAAAGAATATTGATCCTTTTGAACATTGGTGTTGGAGAAAACTGAAAATACCATGTACAGCCAAAATACAAACAACAAATAGATCATTGAAGAAATAAATTCAAAGTTCTCTCTCCAGGCACAAGTGCTCAGTCTCAAACTACCCTACATCAGACACATTATGCTTTTGAATTTCTGGAACAGTCTATAATGCTAGCAAAGTGGAAGAAAAGAAAAGGAGAACCAGAAGTATGATAGATGAACTCAAGTACAGGGATGATGGGTGCACTGTTGGAAGACCTGAAGAATCAAGTTAGCAGTAGACCTTCCTGGGGAAAGCCAATTTATGTGGTCACTAAAGGTTGATATCTACATGATGGCACATAATCAATCAATGAATCAGTACTGTTTTAATTAATTTGTTAAGCAGCAACCTGCTACTGAATCTTTGACAGAATATTCTTTGCTGAGCTTTGCTACTAAAATTTGCAAATATAAATACTAAAATAAATTTTATAGGAAGTTATTTTCATGTTAAGAATCAACTAGTAATAAAACAAAGTCATTGAGCTAATTATAAACATTGGAAGGACAGAGAAAATGTTGCCATCTACAACCATCAGTGATGTTCCAAGAAATGCAATTCTCAAGTAAAACAAATATTAAAATCGTATGAAATACTTAATGAGAAGTTTCTAAAAAGACCAACAGCATTTTTTTCCTTTTTTCCCCTACCCTATAAAAGTTTTAAAGTCTTTTTTTGCTACATTGGGAAGAATAGTTTCAGCTTAATTTACTTGCTAATCTCCCATCGGTTTTCTGTTAGGGAATAGTGCAAAAAGCTCTTTCTGCAAGGATGAGAGCAAATCAACAGAAGGACGTTTATATAAATGATTATTGGGATTTGCTTTCCATGGTTTACTGGTGATATATAACTCCACTGTTGACAGGTTTTTCCTGCTGGAGGACTGATAATTCCATCTGGCTAGTTGTTTAAACAAAGGAAATGCCAAAAGAAAGAATCCTATATGTACATCCAAGAATTAAGCTATTATTTGCAATTGATTTTCTGACACATTGAGGCATAATGAATCACATAGAGCAGTATCTTTAATAAAACTCAATTTGTGTGTGTGTGTGTGTGTGTATGTGTGTACCTTCAAGTCAGTGTTGACTCCTGGTGACTGCCTGGACAACTGCTTGCAATTTCTTCTCAATGCTTTCAAAAATGGTTTGCCCTTGCCTCTTTCCAAGGCAGAGACAGAGGGACTGTCCAAGGTCCTGCAACTGGCTTGATGCTTATGGTTGGAATTGGAACTCCTGGTCTCCCAGTTTCTAGTGTGAGGTCTTAACCACTACACCAAACTAGGTCTCAAAAATAATAGTTATTATTAAACATCAAAATTATTACATCAGCATTACATCAACATTATTACATCAATGTTCTTTTGAGTGCAAGCAATAGAATTTCATTTTTAATTTGGGCCAGTGTGCTCACAGTAAAAAAAAAAAAATGACAATAAAGGTTATCTTATCTTGTCCTATCTCATCTCATCTCATCATCATTGCACATTAAACAATAATATCTCCCTATCTCAGGTCCTTGGGAAGGACTCAATCTTGCTGATATTTGATAAAATAATAATATAAATATAATAAAAATACCTTGGCATCAGCATTAATTCCCGAACACTGATTGGACAAGCTCCTCCAAGCTTCTTGGCAGGGTTATAAAGTAGCTTGACATGAATAATGCTCAGGATGGAAAGAAAACGATTGGCCCAAAGTCACCAAGCTGGCATCGTGCCTAAGGCAGGACTAGAAGTCATAGTCTCCTGGTTTTTAAACTGGTGCCTTAAATACTACAGCAAACTGTCTCTCATAATAATAATGTTAAATTTACATAAAAAGTTGTCTATGTGTGTGTGTGTATCCACATATTAATACTTTAAAATGTTGACTCATGCATCACATGTAGCTTTCATTTATCACCCAGAATTTATATTTCATTGGGATTTCAGATTATAAATGGGTAATTTGGCAGGTGAAAAGTAAAATTGTCAAGAAAGCAAGCAGGATAGTGTTGCTAACTAAACAGCTGCTACATTCCAAAGGATCCCTTTGCCAAATTAAAACTTAGCTTGCACAGAGTTTGAAAAATCTCGCTATGCTCACCTCAATTTGTTTTCTTTATAGCTAAGGCACACTTTAATACAAAACAACGGTCTCTGTTTTCTTCTCTTCTCGGCTGGATTACCTTGATGCTAATCGTCTTTCCAAAACCTCTGTTATCGTACAGATAAATACTTCTAAAAATAAAACTGGACCATATGGATTACCTCATACTTAAACAAGTGATTCATAATCTGGAGACATACTGTGCAAATTACTGAGCTATTTCTGGGCACCAAAATGAAATAGGGTTGTGCCCTCTGTTTATTACTAAAAAGCTAATTGTATATTTAGCATATGTAAGGAATTGTGTTCACAAGCCTTTTTTTTTAAAAAAAAATCTTATTTCCTCTAGAGGAAAATAGAATTGCAGGAGGAAAAAATGTTACATTTACATTTGATACTAGATTATTTGAATAACCTTACCAAGTTGTTTTTATTTTCCTCTTATTTTCATATTGGAATGAATTGGATGGAAAAAGAACATCTCTAAACAGGAAGAAGTTCATGGAATGATGTAATTTTAAATTAAAATATGAACCAAAGAAGATTCTTGTGTTCAGATACTTCATGTATTTAATTTCTCCTTGCTTATATTTACTTAAATTGGGGAAAATAATAATTTATATTTTGATGGCTCAATTATTAGCCTCACCCCCAACATATAAAAGCTTGTATGAACAACAGAATTAGGAGAAATAACTTGGGAAGAGATTTGAAATTCACAATGCAAAGTGGAAAAAGTGGTTTAGAGCAGGGATCTCCAACCTTGGTCCCTTTAAGACTTGTGGACTTCAACTCCCAGAGACCCTCAGCTAGCAAAGCAAAGCTGGCTGAGGGTCTCTGGGAGTTGAAGTCCACAAGTCTTAAAGGGACCAAGGTTGGAGACCCCTGGTTTAGAGATTCTTATATGGAGGAATTAACACAGTTGCAACTTGAATTCAGTAGCTCTGTTGCCATTATTCCACCTCCATGTTTTTCATTTCTCACAGAAATAATCTTCAGTAAGAATCTAGAAAGGCTTTCTCTACATTAAGTAAGACCTATGTCAAGGCTCTTTGAAATTCAAGAATGGAACATTGGAACTGTATGAATTGAGCCAACAGAATAATAACTTGCAATAAAGAAATGGCAGGATAGATTTTTGTCAGCTACAATTGCCACAATTCCCTCCAATAAAAGATTTGGTAAAGTTACTGATTCAAATTAAAGAATAATGTCAGAATGATAATTAAAGTACTTTTTAAAAAATGGAAGAAAACAATGTAGACATTTGATGAAAGGTATTTTTGATTGTAGACCTCAGTCGTTTTTTGCCAAGGCTGACTAATAATAATTTTTTAAGGAGATTTGCAATGTAAAATCAACTTATCTAGGATAGTTGTGTATGGCCATCATTTCAACCTACTCTGTGAATCCTTGAGAGCTGCTTGCCTACTTATTTATTTTACTACAACTTGTATGTCATCTACTGGACTGACTGACAGCAGCTTACACTGAAATCTCCATAACATTTTGCCTCCTGCAAAAACCTCCCTTATTTAATGCCCTGTAACCAGTGATGAAATTCAATTTTTTTTTACTACTGGTTCTGTGGGTGTGGCTTGGTGGGCATGGCAGGGGAAGGATACTGCAAAATCCCTATTCTCTCTCCACTCCTGGAGGAAGAATATTGCAAAATCTCCATTCCCACCCCACTCTGGGACCAGCCAGAGGTAGTATTTGCTGGTTCCCCAAACTACTCAAAATTTCCGCTACCGGTTCTCCAGAACCTGTCAGAACCTGCTGGATTTCACCCCTGCCTGTGCTGAACTTATGAAAGGTTAAAAATGGGAACCTCTCTCGTCCTTCAATAGTGTTCAGTAGGATGCTATTGTAGAGTGAGAGGGTTACTGCTCAGAATAATAATAGCACTGAGACTTATATACTGCTTCACAGTGCTTTACAGCCCTCTCTAAGCAGTATACAGAGTCAGCATATTGCTCCCCAACAATCTGGATCCCCATTTTACTGATCTCAGAAGGATGGAAGGCTGACTGAACCTTGAGCTGATGAGAATTAAACTTCTGGGATAAGCAGTGAGTTAGCCTGCAGTAGTGCATTCTACCCCCTGTATCATTATGGCTCTTTATGAATACCTCTGACTTTTAACCCCCTCCTAGATTTTTCTCCCTCTGGCTGCAACTCCTTCAAGAGGAGCCCCACATGAAACAAATTGCAATATCTGCTTGACAGATAAGGACATGAAACACAGTTTTCAGATAATATAAATGACTACTATGTACTTTCATTGTCCTTTTACTGCTGAGGAGAAGGAACAAAAAATTATTGACCTGCCTTAAGTTGCAACTGATCCCAGAAAAGCAAAAAATCCTTCAGTCTCTCTGTTGGATTTTGGAATGGAAATAACCTCACAAGTAAATTAAAGAACTGGAAATAAATACTACCTACTGAAGAACTTTGAAAGCTAATACCAAAAGAATTTCAGCAACTGCAGCCTTTTTTATAATGGCAATCGTTAACCTTTTTTATATTTATTTTTTCTTGCCACCCTATCTGGGCAAATCTATTCCTACAGAGAATTTGTTCCATTCTGAGAGCTAGGCTGATTTCTTAGCATCTGTTGTTTGTTTATGCAATAGTCAAGCTAGCATTCATCTGGGTTTTCACTAACTGTGTGAGGATTAAGTACAGACAACAGGGAAATAAAATGAATTGATTGCAACAACACTGGTGTTCTTAATCTATGTGTACATTTGTCCAGCTGTATGAAAAATAAATAAATAAATACTGAGCAGGACTTTCCTCACTGAGAGATCTCTTTACCCTAGCGGGCCAGGAATCAGAGGCGAGAGTAAAGAGTTCTTCTGTATGAGGAAACAACTTGCTTGAAAGTTCCAGAAAGCTGCAGCATTTCAAAGAAAATGCTATTTTATTGCAAGTTCAAATGGTTCACTGCTAAGCTGAGAATGAATAAGTTCAGTTCTTGAATGCTATCAATATTGTGGGATTACAGAGATCCAAAGATGATTTGAGCCAGCACAAAATCATTATAGTATTCTAAAGTTAACATTGGCTCTAGATGAAGATTCAAGGTAATGTTTATTGCATTAAATGAAAACAGAGCTATGGTTAAATGCAAAACACTATTTTTTCTCCCAGTGAGAGGAAGGAAGAAAGGAAGGAAGGAAGGACAATATTGAGGTAACCCAATAGCTATACTTATTACTATTTCCTATTCTTTGACAAACTTCTGTTTGCTGTTGGAGGCCATTGCTTGTGGATGAATAGATATACTGTATGTATCTCATAGCTCCTTTTCTTTCATTGCTGGCTCCTAGTATTTGTATTGATTTGTTTGCCTCTCAGTGTTACCCTTGTTCTTTTTTGTTACATGCATTATCCTTACTGTCTAACTAAGAAAAATTGGAGTTGTAAAGATCTACTGTGTGAAAAATGCTAGTGGTTGGGACTAATGCTGTGTGGCACAGAACACTTAAATAATGTACAAAGATTTGTGCTGATTTGACAGTGCTGAGAGAAAGTGTGAGACCGTCTACTTATGTAAGATGAAAATGCATCTTATAAATGGTTTGTTGTCATAGTTAGTGATACTAGAAATTCCTGTTGTTGAAAGTATTTTTATTCCTTCCGTAGGGCACTATGAATAAACCCTTTATATTGTTTATTGTGTGGATGTGGAGGGAACTTTATTTGTGGAAAAATATATTTGTTTGTACACCAAAGACAATAATGCTACTTTCTTATCTTCCATTACCTTACTACATGCAGAACATGTGGATTTAAGATATCCATGAGATTACTTTCCAGCATATTAAGCCTTAATCATATTAAAGTTCAAACATTACAGATGCATTTGCTTAGTAGAATTACTGGTGACCTCACAAGACCATTGATTATATGTAACCAGTTTCTCCACGCGTATTTCTGTTTCTGACTGATGACCCCATAATACATTATTCGACAAGTATTTCAAATTCTTCTGAATAATTATTGGAGAGAGGAAACTCATTTTCATAGATTTAATCCTACTAGAAATGATTCTCTTTATAGAGAAGTAGTAAAATGTTTAATCATGCTATATGCCACATAATGGCATTTAGAGTCATTCAGTAATTGAGTTTATAAAATTTCCTTGATTTAAAGGACAGTAGAATGCTTAAGTATTTAATCTCCTTAGGAATGTTTCAGCCTCTTAAAAGTTCCAAACAGGAAACTGTATGCAAACATTAAGTTACTTAGCAATTCATAATTTACTTTGTATCATAAATTTAACAAATAAAAACATCTTTAATCTTTGACATTTATCTTAAATATTGTGAGTTCAACAATCCTAGAAAGTTATATATTTTAAATAATGTTCAAACTTTGTGTATTTCCTGAATCTTTTAATTTAGTAATTTATTTATTATACAACTTAACAAAACATGGTTTCAGAAACCCATTTATTGATAGAGTTTTTGTGTTATTGTTGGGAAGGGTAATTTTTCCCCATTTAGTTTGTTTATTTTAATATCTCAGATCCTTGTCATTTTGGTCATGACTTGTGAGTAGCTTTTCCTTTCCTTTTCTTTCTAAATTTTTTTATATATTCCCTGATTATCAGAATGTAAAAGAGAATGATATTCATTTGTATAAACAACATTTTGAAGAAGATTTTGTTGCTAGATGATATTCTAGATGACTATCATTAAGTGTTGTAAGTGTTGTGCCTTGATGAAAGTATCTTTTTTTAATGTACACTGAGAGCATATGCACCAAGAAAAATTCCTAGTGTGTCCAATCACACTTGGCCAATAAAAAATTCAATTCTATTCTATTCTATTCTATTCTATTCTATTCTATTCTATTCTATTCTATTCAGTGAAACAAATATGAGCAATATTAAATCAAGAAATTAAAATGTAATGTAGATACTATTCCAATTTCAAAACCTGCTACTAATTCAATAAACCAAGTGGCCCTACTAGTTATCAGGAGAAAAAAACCTATTTAAAAAAATTGTGCTAGCAATATAAATCACATTGATAATAATATCAAAGCATATAAAATGAAGTTTCTGGTTTTGCAGGCTAAGATTACAACATTTATTGTTCAAAGATATTAAAATCTCCCGTGCTGTTTTAGCCACATATGAAGTTCCATTTTAAATAGTCCCTTGGCAGCAAAATTTTGCCAACATTGCAACTATACCATTTTGGTACTGCTAGATTCATTGGAAAGGAATGTATTATAAATTTCTCTGTCTCTTTAGCAATGTTTCCCAATAAAAAGTATTAAAAACAAAATTAAAGGAATAAATTTTGAACGCATCCAGGCAGCTAGCTTCCTTACTCTAGCAAATACAGGGACAGGCTTGAAATAAATTATTTCAGGAATTTGAATCAATAGTATATCTTGTTATGGGATTTCTACTTTAAAATATAAATTAAGTTCTGGTTCAACAAAACTGTGATGCAGAATAACAGATCACTGAATATTAGTCTGATTATTTCAGGAAGTGAAACAATAGTAAAAAATGATACAAAAGAAAACTTTCTGCAAAAAGTTAGTATCTCCTGAGCAATTCTGTTCATTAGATACAGGCCTTTTAATATTCCCTCAGGAGTCTAATTACCTGGCAAAAATATGTCCAGGCATATTTTCTTTGATAAGGTTTTTGCCTAGAGTTATTAAAAATCACATAGGGACACGGTGGTTCAGTGGCTAAAATGCTGAGCTTGTCAATCAAAAGGTTGGCAGTTAAAGCGGTTCGAATCCCTAGTGCCACATAACGGGGTGAACTCCAGTTACTTGTCTCAGTTTCTGCCAACCTAGCAGTTCAAAAGTATGTAAAAAATGCAAGTAGAAAAATAGGGACCACCTTTGGTGAGAAGGTAACAGCGTTCCGTGCACCTCTGGTGTTTAGTCATGCCAGCCACATGACCATGGAGACGTCTTCGGACAGCACTAGCCCTTTGGCTTCGAAATGGAGATGAGCACTGCCCCCTAGAGTCAGGAACAACTAGCACATATGTGCAAGGGGAACCTTTACCTTTACCTTTACCTTTATTAAAGATCACATGGTCCCATTTACCATCCTGGGTTTTAAGATACCTCTCCCCAATCTCCAGAGATGGCCCACTCCTTTTGACACATCCGACTTCTCTCTTTCTCCTTCATCTTTCATTCATTTGTTTTTATTTATTTATTTATTTTATTTATTTATTTTTGTCACAACATCATATAACACCAAGACAAATTCCTTGTGTGTCCAATCACACTTGGCCAATAAAATTCTATTCTATTCTATTCTATTCTATTCTATTCTATTCTATTCTATTCTATTCTATTCTATTCTATAAAAAGGATTATATAGTATATAAACATATATATGAGTAAATATTAGGAGGTATAAGCATCAATATATATATAGGAAGAAGAAAACAAAACAAAACAAAAAACAAAAAAACCAATAGGACAGGAACGGTAGGCACGTTTGTGCACTTATGCACGCCCCTTATGGTCCTCTTAGGAATGGGGTGAGGTCAATAGTAGAAAGTTTTTGGTTGAAGCTTTTAGGATTATGGGAAGAGACCACAGAGTCAGGTAAAGTATTCCAAGCACTGATGATTCTGTTACAGAAGTCATATTTTCTGCAATCTAGATTAAAGCGGTTAACATTAAGTTTAAATCTTTTGGTTGCTCTTGTATTGTTGCAATTAAAGCTGAAGTAGTCTTTAACAGGAAGGACATTACAATAGATGATTCTATGAGTTAAACTTAGATCTTGTCAAAGGCGACGGAGTTCCAAGTTTTCTAAGCCTAGGATTTCAAGTCTGGTGGGATAAGGTATTTTGGTTTTTTTCAGAGGAATGGAGAACTCTTCTTGTAAAATATTTCTGGACTCGCTCAATTGTATTGATGTCAGAGATGTGGTGAGGGTTCCAAACAGGCGAGCTGTATTCTAGAATTGGTCTAGCAAATGTTTTATATGCTCTGGTTAGTAGTGTAGTGTTTTTGGAAAAGAAGCTATGCAGGATTAGGTTTACAACTCTTAGGGCCTTTTTTGCTATGTAGTTACAGTGGGCTTTGACACTTAGATCATTTGACATGAAAACTCCAAGGTCTTTAACGGGGTGGGGGTCATCTGTAAGGTAATGTCCATCAAGTATGTACTTTGGGTTCTTTTTTCCAATATGTAAGACTGAGCATTTGCTGGTTGAGATCTGGAGTTGCCAAGTTTTAGACCAAGTGGTTAGATGATCAAGGTCTTTTTGGATGATAGATGCATTGTCTGTGGTGTTAAATAGTTTGACATCGTCAGCAAAGAGAACACAATTACTTGCGATATGGTCACAAAGATCATTAATGTATAGTATGAAGAGTGTTGGTCCAAGGACGCTGCCTTGAGGAACGCCACTCTTGACAGGAACAGGATTTGATAGAGCATTGCCAATTTTGACCACTTGTTGTCTGTTGGACAGAAATGCAGATATCCATTTATGAAGGGGTCCTGAAATGCCATAGGATTTTAGTTTTAGGAGAAGTTTATCGTGTACTACTGAGTCAAAAGCTTTGCAGAAGTCTATGTAGAGTGCATCTATTGTTTTGCCTTGATCGAGATTTGTAGTCCATATGTTTTTACAGTGAAGAAGTTGTAAGTTGCATGATAATTTTTTCCTGAAACCAAATTGTTTATTGGAGAGTAGGTTGTTAGTTTCTAAGTGTGAGGTAATGGATTGGTTGATGATAGATTCCATGACTTTGCAGTTGACGCAGCACAGAGAGATCGGTCTGTAATTTTCGACTAAGCTGGGGTCTCCTTTTTTGAAGATAGGGATGACTGTGGCTAGTGACCAAAGTTTGGGAAGGGAACTGGTTGTGAAAGCTTTGTCAAAGATTATGCTTAGGGGTTCTGCTATATTAGTGGAAAGTTTTTTTAAGAAGTATGCGCATAGTCCATCAGGTCCAATAGATAGCGATGGTTTCAAGTTATGAAGAGCTTTTTTAATGTTTTCTTCTGTGAAATCTATATGGGTTAAGTCATCATATTCAATGCTAGTGCATTTATGGAATGTCGGATATGTGTTATTGCTGTTAACAAAAACTGAGCCAAAGAAACTGTTGAAGAGGTTAGCTTTAACTGTTTCGTTATTGTACTCTTTGTTGTTAGAATCTTTTAGTGGTGGGATGGATCTTGAGTCTTTAAGTTTATTGTTGACAAAATTATAAAAGGCACGATTGGATTTGTGCGCAAAAGGTTCTCTTCTTGCTTGGTGTGATAATTTGTGCATTCAGTTTTTATTTGGTTGCATATATTTTTGTAGCGGATTTTGAAATTTGCTACACAGCCTTTTTTGTTTCTTTTCCAGAGGGATTTTTTTTTTTGATTGAAGCTTTTTTATTGATATGGGTAGTTTGCTTTTCCTGGTCATGGTGGTCATTTGTGGTACATATAGTTTAATGACTTTATTGATTTCAAGTAGGAAAACTCTATAGTGGTCTTCAGCGGTTGTGCAGGTTGCAAACAGATTTTGCCAGTCCAGAAATGAAAGATCGTTGTTTATAAGATCGTAGTTGGCTTTTTTGAAGTTGTAGCTGGGAATACTATTGTTATTATGATTTAAGTATGGACGTATATTGAGACGAAAATCAATCATGCAGTGGTCACTGTTGGAAAAAGGTTCTTTAATTTGTAGTCCATAAATTGAGTTGGAGTTGTTGCAGAAGATGAGATCAAAGCAGTTGTTGAGTCTTGTGTTGTTAGTTACAAGTTGTTCAAGACCTAGGTTTGTAACAGCGTTGTATGTTCTTTCTGCGCCAACTCAGTAAGCTCAAACTGCCCAAGGAGCTGCTGATCCAATTCTACAGAGGAATTATTGAGTCTGTCATTTGCACCTCTATAACTGTCTGGTTCGGTTCTGCAACCCAACAAGAAAAACACAGACTTCAGAGGATAATTAGAGCTGCAGAAAAAATAATTGCTACCAACTTGCCTTCCATTGAGGACCTGTATACTGCACGAATCAAGAAGAGGGCTGTGAAAATATTTGCAGATCCCTCGCATCCTGGACACAAACTGTTTCAACTCCTACCCTCAAAACGACGCTATAGAGCACTGCACACCAGAACAACTAGACACAAGAACAGTTTTTTCCCGAAGGCCATCACTCTGCTAAACAAATAATTCCCTCAACACTGTCAGACTATTTACTGAATCTGCACTACTATTAATCGTTTCATAGTTCCCATCGCCAATCTCTTTCCACTTATGACTGTATGACTATAACTTGTTGCTGGTAATCCCTATGATTTATATTGATATATTGATCATCAATTGTGTTGTAAATGTTGTACCTTGACGAACGTATCTTTTCTTTTATGTACACTGAGAGCATATGCACCAAGACAAATTCCTTGTGTGTCCAATCACACTTGGCCAATAAAAAAAAAAAATTCTATTCTATTCTATTCTATAGTGTAGTATGGATTGGATCGGTTGTATATTCATTAGTTATCCAGTTTATGAGAGGTAGATTTAGGTCACCCAGGAAGATGAGAGGATATGGGCAAGAGGTAGCCCATGTTAGCAGTGAGGTTAGCATGTTTGCATGGGTAATGTCATAGTCAGGGGCTCTGTAGCATAGTAAGAATCGAAGAGTAGTGTTGCGGGATAGGTCGCATACAATAGTTTCAGGAAGAGAAAGTTTTGTGCAACCTGGATATTTTTTAGATTCAGTGACTTTTTGTAAAAGATAGCCACTCCACCACCTCTTCGGTTTTCACAATCTGATCGATAAACTTGATATTCTTTGTTTGAGATAATGGAGTCAGGAAGGGATGAGTTCAGCCATGTTTCACAAACAAAAATAATATCTAATGTACCACTGTTTAACAAGAGGATAAATTCAGGTAATTTGTTAACAATGCTTCTTGCATTTATCAATTGGTGTGTTATTATTGTTATTATCTAATAACAATTGTGTTATTAGAGATGTGTGAAGTTCAGAGGTTGCAAGTCCAGACCAAGACTGCTGTGTGAAGAAAGTACAAAGTGGTGCTTTTACCCATCTAATCCATGGCTGCATATGAGACAGAAAATTCCATTTTATTCCTCATCCCTGGCAGTAAAAAGACGATCAATGAGCAATGAAGTAAATAAATAACAATTTGCTGTTCTTTTGTGCTAAATCTGTCTGAGATAATTGTGTCCCTCTATCTAATAGGACAGTTGGCCCTGGAAGATTGATAACTCTTTCTTCCTATTACCAATATGCTCATTAAGAGTGACAATGAGAAAAGTTTTAGGATTCTTGTAAATTACATATTTTTTCAATGTTTATAGACATTTAGGAAGTAAGGAATCCAGGAATCTTATTTACTTTTGAGTCAGGTTTTGACAGTTCCCTAGGTTTTTGTCAAAGACTGACTTCAGAAAATGTCATCAGTATATCTAAAAGGTAAAGGTAAAGGTTCCCTTGCACATACGTGCTAGTCGTTCCCAACTCTAGGGGGCGGTGCTCATCTCCGTTACAAAGCCGAAGAGCCAGCGCTGTCCGAAGACGTCTCCGTGGTCATGTGGCCGGCATGACTCAATGCCAAAGGTGCACGGAACGCTGTTACCTTCCCACCAAAGGTGGTCCCTGTTTTTTCTACTTGCATTTTTACGTGCTTTCAAAACTGCTAGGTTGGCAGAAGCTGGGACAAGTAACGGGAGCTCATCCCGTTACACGGCAGCACTAGGGACTCGAACCGCTGAGCTGCCGACCTTTTGATTGACAAGCTCAACATCCTAGCCCCTGAGCTATCGCGTCCCTTCAGTATATCTGCTTTCAATGAATTCATACCATACATTTCTGCACTTTCAATTGTGTTGAGAGAAATCTGCAGGATTTGCATCTTTGAAAAATTAGGCAAGTATCCTAAGTACTTTTCCAAAGATTATAGCAAAATTGCTTAAAAATGTTTAAAGTGCAAACTATTTTGGTATAGTTTGGTGGTGGTTGTTTTGGGGAAAAAAACATATAAATAAATAAACGAACAAACTCATAATTGCTTTTTTGAATGGCTTTTGCATGTATGGTCTTAATCAATTGCCTTTTATATTGTCAAGTTGAACCTGATCAAAGAACGTGAAATCCAACTTTTTGGGAACCTTGAAAAATAAATTGGGCTTCTTTTTTTCCAAGGGATCCTGGAGTTATTTTGCCTTTTTCTTCTGTTGGAAGAAATGTCCATCTGGATTCAGTTCCAAGTAAGGAGAAATACACTGGAAACATAGAGACATCTTGAAAAGATGGTTTAATATTGGACAGGACCACATGGTTTTGAGGTCCTTGGCAAAAAAGCACATGGGTGTGTGTGTGAGAGAGATTTATACCCTCTGTTGAGCTTTGAATTTGAGCTTGAATTCTGATTGGTTGTCAGACTACCATGGGGCCATGCAGGGGTAACTTGAGTCCCAAGCTTGGTTGAATCTTGCTGGGTGATGCAATTTCCCCAGGTGCCATGTAGTGAGCTCTGTTGCTAAATGGGTAGAGGGATAATCCTACCTTTGTTGGATCTTGGGTGAGGGCATTTGCTTATGAATAGACCTAGCTATCTCTTTATCTCTTAAGTGCTGGCACCTGCTGTGGGCTATTAAGAGTGAGTCTGCTTCCTGCCTAAAAAAACATGTTTCTCCATTTCTCATCCAAGGAAATATAATATTCTGCCTTTTTAATATTTCCTAGAATATTTCATTTTTCTAGGAGGGGGAGATGCTGACTTCCTACACTTCTACATGCACTTGCTTATCACTTTTTTGTACCTTGAATTATTGAACGTAGAGGAGAAAGCTTGATTGCATTTAGTTTCCTCAGTAGATATATTTTAAACCTTGCTTTCACAGCAGTATTGCTGCTGCCTTCTTTTTAAAAAAAAAAGTGTTTATGAGAACACAATGAAAAGAAGCTATGTGTCATGACACATATTTAACTTCTTTGTAACAGAGAAGTTTGCTGAAAATTACAGACAATATACAATGTGGTAAGGTTTGACAGCAATGATTAATTAAACCTTTGTGTCTTGCTTTATAACTATTTTAAATGTCATATAGTGATTAATTTAAAGTATGTGGGTCACAACTGTCTTTTGCAATAGAAAGGTACCAAATATAGCACAACTCCTCACCTGTTCAGCAGAATTAACCAAGCTGCTAATAAATGTAGTATGTGTGATTTTCTGTGTGTGAACCTCAGGAAATATAATTTGCTTCCGAAGCCAATGATATTCTGGATTTTCCTGTTTAAACACAGTGGTTTTCAAACATTAATATTAAATCAGCACATTCCATATTGATTTATTGCTTCAGAAAAATGACCATCTGTTAGAATTCCCCAAACATTGTGGAGAATTTGGGGACCATATTACAGGGCACTTTGTACCAAAAGTTAGGAGCTTATGTTGTGATGTTGCTGAATAAAAATTGAAAATATGCTCTTCAATAATCTTCAACCATTGCAAATTGAGGGAAGATTGGCCTTTTGCCTCAGATAGATTTAGCTGTGATTACTTCTATTTTCATGAAATAATTCCTAATAACTAAGCAATCAGAGTTCTCCAAAGCATAGAATAAGAGCTTTATTTCTATAATTAATGCAATGCAACATTTTACAACATATTCCTTTATTGTTATATCAAGATCATACAAAGAAGGCTTGGGGTCATCTGAAGCCTGACTCTATCTAAAAAAAATCCTGGATGAGGTTTTAGACCAGGGGTCTCCAGCCTTGGCAACTTTAAGATTTGTAGACTTCAACTCCCAGAATCTGGGAGTTGAAGTCCACAAGTCTTAAAGTTGTCAAGGTTTATTTATTTATTTATTTATTTTGTCACAACAATATATGTAGGTATCATACAAAAAGATTATACAGTATACAACACTTATATGAGTAAATATAAGGAGGTATAAGCATATATATATATAGGAAGAAGAAAAGAAAAACAATAGGACAGGAACGGTAGGCACATTTGTGCGCTTATGCACGCCCCTTATGGTCCCCTTAGGAATGGGGTGAGGTCAATAGTAGAAAGTTTTTGGTTAAAGCTTTTAGGATTATGAGAAGAGACCACAGAGTCAGGTAAAGTATTCCAAGCACTGATGATTCTGTTACAGAAGTCATATTTTCTGCAATCTAGATTAAAGCGGTTGACATTAAGTTTAAATCTATTAGTTGCTCTAGTATTATTGCAATTAAAGCTGAAGTAGTCTTTGACAGGAAGGACATTACAATAGATGATTCTGTAAGTTAAACTTAGGTCTTGTCGAAGGCGACGGAGTTGTAGAAGGTTGAAGACTCCTGTTTTAGACCTCATTTTGGTTTCCTCTGTCCATTCTATAGGCTTTACAACTTTTCAGAAATTTTCAGTAGAATCCCTTCTTCATATATTCAAACTTGTGAAAGTTGAACATAGGATAGTTAATTCTTTTCTTAAAACACACAAAAAGACACATTTGTGTTCATTTTAGTATTTGTGAGAAATGGCCAACTATTTGAAGGAATAGAAATGCAATCTGGATTCTCAGCTGCTTTAATTTGTCTAATCAATGATTATTGTGAAGAAACCTAGTTAATGACAGCAAATTCCTTTATTAAAAAACATGAAATAGTGATTGGCACTAATATTTATTTAAAACTATTTGTAAATGTTTTTAATATTTTATTATTGAAAACAGACCCCCCCAGTACTGACTGTAAAGTTTTAATTAACTGAGATAAAAATGACTGAGATAAAATTTACTGAGATAAAAATGACTATCCAAAAGCATACCTTCAGCACAAATCAGCAATTAAAATTTGTCCTTCTGCAATACTATTCTTTAAATCTACATACAGTATGTACTTTGTTGCAGCTATGTTATATATAATAATAATAACAACAGAGTTGGAAGGGACCTTGGAGGCCTTCTAGTCCAACCCCCTGCCCAGGCAGGAAACCCTACACCATCTCAGACAGATGGTTATCCAACATTTTCTTAAAACGTGGTAGACAAGTTTCTTCTAGGTTCTTATAATCCAGAAATACATTTTATAGGAACAAGTGTAAAACATTTCACAAAATTTAAGAATAACTTAATATCAATAAATCTATTATTAAGAAAATTAAATAAAATAAGGATATAGTGTTTATAGGTGACTTTATTGCTCCTTCCTATGGTATCAGAGCTGCATAAGAATTTATTTATTTATTTTATTTTACTATTTTATTTTATTATTTATTTGTCAAATAAATATAAGATAACATATATAAGTATAAACATGATTATGAATACAGGATAAGGATGCAAATAAATGGGGACAGTAGAACAAGGATGGTAGACAAGTTTGTGTGCTTATGCACACAAACTCTGTGTGCTTATGCACACAAACTCTTAGGAATGGGGTGAGGTCAACAGAAGACAGTCAAAGGTTAAAGTTATGGGGGCTTGGGGAAGTAACCACAGAGTCAGGTAGTGCTTGCCTTATACTTGCCTTCCTGCTTTATAATATACTTGCCTTCCTGCCTTATTTTTGTTAATGACATTGCCAATAAAGGTAAGTTTCTAAACTGCTCCAGATTTTCTAGACCTGCTTATGAATTTGTGATCTGGTCTTCAATCATCAATGATACTGAAGTTACCATCTATTGTGTATACATGGTTGAATTTTCCTGCTAAGCCATCATGCTGGTTCCACAAACTTCTTTAAATTTTTCATATGGCTTCATAGCTGTACTAGAGTAATAGAGGAGAACTGTATACAAAGTGTAAATTTTTCCCCAAGACTTTTGCCATACTGAAATATGTTTATCATTTAATATAAAGTTACATGATAAAAGCTATACTGAATATTATTTCCCTAGAGGTTAGTCTGTGCTTTGTCTGATACACCTGCTTCCATCAGTGTTCGTATTTCTTCTGATTTTATGTTTTCTAGTATTTTGTCAACCATTATATTCAAGGGTTCTTAAATTACTGCCTCAACTTTATGGCCACTTGTATATTTGCTATTACTGGAATGTTGTTCCTGTCCTTGAAAGCATGAGCAATTTAATTTAATATTCTCTTGGTATTCTTTTGCTATCCACTCTTTGGCATTCTTCACAATTAGCAGGATCTTTATTTTATATGGATAAACACTACTGCCACAGTTCAAAATTTTAACTGATCATTGAAAATCACTTCTGCATGCCATGGACATTCTGTAATGATTGTGATGAAATGAAAACAATCAAGTTTTAAGGCTTTAAAATACATTTTTATCATCAATGGACAATACTGACATTTGTATGTGTGTACACTCTTTTAAGAGAGTGTAGAAGAAAACATAGAGTGTCTCTCTCTCACACAGAGACATATATGCATACATCCCACCTTTATTATTTTTGCAAATAACTTATATCCAACACACCTTTCTCCTCCTATTTTCTCCGCAACAACAACTTTATGAGATGTGGTGAGGTGAGAGAGAATGACTGGTCCATGATCACCCAGTTGGCTTTCATGGATAAGGCAGGACTAGACAGCACAGTCTCTAACTCTGTTCTAGCCTTGTGCCTTAACCACTAGACCAAACTGGCTTTCATATTCTTTAAACTGCATATTCACTGCCACATATTTATATACTATACTGCAGGGGTGTCCAAACTTGCGCACCAGAAACCCGGAAGAAGAATGGGCAACGCTGCACCTGCCAGATGACATGGCTCCCCGTGCCACTTTGGGCACGTGTGCAATAAGTTTGCCATCACGGTGCTATATCAATAGCCTTAGTTTATGATACTATGAAATTCATATCCATTATCAATCATCTTTAGCTAAAACTAACCTTACAAAATGGGGAAAAAAATTAAAACCTCATGTGAAGAACAGCATATTTCTATTTTATGAATAAAATAAGCTCTCTTTGAAATAATAAAAAAATTTTTTTTTGAAATGATGATTTTTGGAAATTGAACTTAGTGAAAACATTAAGAACCCAAAGGCCAGGTAGCCCTGTAAAGAAACCAGCAGTTGCACAAAAAAATTGGGGCCCAAAATTTTTTAGGCCTTTGAGTCAATAATACCTTGAGAATGGCTTGGTAGCTGATTGATGGACAATGCACAGCCTTAAGCATAAAAGTCATAAAAATTACTCATCTGAGAAATCAAGCCATAGCACAAGCTATTGTTTCCAAACTACCCTGCAGGGAAATCCAACAGAGAATGTTGCACTAATTGAATCATGAGCAATTGAATCAAAGAACAAACTACTGTGAATTGGCTAGCTCTGTCCAGGAAACATAGTTATTTTATTGGAGCTGGTAAGAGATGCTTGTGACACCAAAGATATGTTGATTTTCAGTGAGTGGAGTCACAGGATAACTGGATAATGAAAATGATTCTGTTACCATAGCCACACTGTATAAACCCTGTAAAGATAATGCAAATTGGTCCACGATAAGTAAATTAGCCAGCCTTTGGAATTCGAGGACATGGAAACTTATATTAAAAACTTAGGTTTTTGGGGGGAATTCAACTTCAGCGTATTCGACTTTAGCATTGTAGCATCCACAGTTCAGCTTGTAACTGATGGCACTGCACTTCAGATCCCCTAAGGGCTGCAGTCAGCAGTTGCATTAGAAAAGACTGAAGTCTTATTGGGAGCTGGTAGGTGGGTTGCTGGCTGAAATCATAAGGCTGAGAAATAGGTCACTTGTCGGGGAAGGCTCTATGGGCTGACAATCAATTTTTCAAGATTCAGTAGAGGATAATGGAAAACTATTTGTGGAAAGAATAGAATAGCTAAGAAAAAAATAGAGCTGCCTTTCTGTTAACTTAGAGAATTCAAACTTCCCCCAAAACAGAAAAAATACCACCCACAACAATTTTCCTTTTAAATCCTCAGTGTCAGGTTGCAAATTGCATCTTCTGACTTATTATGAAAAACTGATATAAAATGAAATGCCTTTACTTGTTGAGACATAATAGTGATATACCTCTCATTTTACCCAGATAATTTTCAAAAAGTTAAGAATGAAAAATAAAATAAAATAAAAAATAAAATATTGTTTCACACTTAAACATTCTGATTAGAAAGACAGTAGATAGTTTAAAAATAATGATGCTACTGCCTAAAGCCATGCTAACATTCTAGTTTTGACCATAGAAGACGATGGTGACTTCTCTCTTCTCTTCCATTTCGAAGAGAATTCTATTTTCAATAATTCTCTAAGTTTAATTGTTCATCATCATTGTCCCACTTGCCCATGTGTAAAAATGTCCTACTAACCATTTATTGAGGGCATGAATGTGCAATGTTTTCAACCACAAACTTCTTGACTGCATCTTTCAGGCCATGTGACCTCTTTATAGAACTGAAAATGCTAACATTCTGTAACACTGGCACACCACTGCTTGTACAGGCAAGGCAGTGATGCTCTGATGAATAGCTCAAGAATTTCATCCCATGTGAATGGCAATGTGGTAGGTGTTGAATCACCTGCTTGTACTTCCTTGCCATCTTGCAGAAAGATATCCTACATAAATTTAGTATATTGGTGCTAATTTGTCTATGCCAACACTTATCTGTCCATTCCATCCAATACGCCTGCTGCAGTGGCTGCTTTATATTAGCATTCCCTTGCAAAACTTATTGATTTGGGATGTTTAGGAGGTGAGGTGAAATTAACAAGATTATCACCTTTCTCCAGCAACCAGTCAAATGCAGTGGTGGGTTGCCCCCCGATTGGACCGGTTCTTGTGAACCGGTAGTAAAACTGGGGATAGGCTCTGCCCACTGACCCTGATGTCATCAGGAAGCTTCTGCGCACTGGTAGTAAAGGTAAGTAGAACCCACCCTTGGTCAAATGGACCATTTTTGGTAAGAAGACTGATTGAAAATTTTCAAATGTAACTGGGGCATTCAGCAGACTTGTAGCCAGAAACAAACCAAGGGACATGATCCTGTTGCAGACTACCTTTGCACCAGTAATCTGTCACTTGGCAATCTGAAAGATGGCTTAAACTTCCATCCCAGTCACCTATCCATACTTGTTCCAGCCAAGTCAGCCACATTTTAAGGATTATAATGATGGCTTATTATATTTTATGCTTCTCAGTGACTCTAGTGGCTATGGATGGTTGGCAAAGAAGTTAAGACTGGAAATGTCATTGGTGGCAGGAGAAGGGAGAAATGATTGTCCCTAACTGCCATTCTTACTATGATAGTCAGAAGGAGGGGAGAGAAAAGAAGAGACAATGGATGGGAAACAGTTTCTTTGCAGGCCCTTACTCCTTACTCCAATTCCATGGAATGATCACATGGATTGCTGGACAAACAAATGTCAGCAGCTACTTATGACTGCCTCTTTCCTTCTTCTACTTCTTCTACAGACATAACTTCTGTTCTGGTTTGTTGAAAATGGGTTGGAAATGTAGTCCTCATTTCTTTAAGCTGGCCAACTTTGATTTCTGCACTGGATAACAGCATCTGAAAGAGCCCAAAGATTAATGCTGAAGCTTTCTCAATGGAATAAGTGAATTGCTTTTAGCCAGATCTGGTACTCTGTTTTCGCCTGGTCATAGATTATGAGACACCAGAAGCCTTGTTTTTTTTTTCTATAGGAATTTTCATAATTTGATTCATGCCTGTAGATTAAGTAACCCAATGAGAGGATTGTTTAAATAATAAGAAAAAAGGGGGCTTCCTATGTTATATCAAATACAAGAAAGATATTGCTTTATTTAATTAGTGGGTAGTTGTGTTGACTGATGCAATCAGTTATGAAAAAAAAATCAAAATAAATTTTGGAAAGAATTTCTCTCTTTAAGAGACACCACAAACCAGGCATGTCAGTAGTGTAGACTGGACTATATACACCTTTTCCCCCAGATTGTCACCCTTTTGTGTTTAGCAAAATTCCAGAAGCTCACAAAGGGACTCTTGTACAAATTATAGTACAAAAGGCACCAGACTAGAAATCAGGAGGCAATCATATGTTTTACTCCTACCTTAGGCGTGAAAGCTGGCTGGGTGACTCACCTTCTCTCAGTCCAACTCACATGGTGGTTGCTGTGGAGAAAATAAGAGGAAGAAGGAGCATTAGATATATTTGTTGACTTTTTTTAAATTTAATTTTGTCATAACAGTATACATAAACATTGTCATAAGTAAAAAAACATATCATTCAGAAAATATATATAGAGAGGGAACAATAGGACAGAACGGTAGGCACTTTCGTGCACTTATGCACGCCCCTTATAGTCCTTTTAGGAATGGGGTGAGGTCAATAGTAGACAGTTTTTGGTTGAAGATTTTGGGATTTTGAGTGGAGACTATGGAGTCAGGTAATGAGTTCCAAGCATTAACAACTCTGTTGCAGAAGAAAATTCTTGAGCTGTTTACAGAAACAATAAGGGCGGGAAAATAAATAAAATCACTAAGTGCTTCCCTTTATTGCATTTCAGCCCAGGCTCTTTCTTTCCCTGTCTGCTGGGCTGTATTGAGACACAGATTTAACGTTTTCAGAAACATGCTGAACTTGAATTCAGAATTCACCTATCTGACAAATACCAGGTGCAGAGAACTTACAAGCCTACAACCTGTTGGCCAAATTGGTATGTAACTTACCCAGCTGTTCTAAGCACTTGCCTACACTCACACATCCTGGCCCACTACATGTTAAAGAGAATGGCTGATGCTCATTCTTTTTGTTGGCAGGTGAGCCATGATGAAAAAGATATACACAAATCTGCTTTATTAATTTGCCCCACATTAAAACTGAAAAAACAAAAAAACCAGCAGCAATTACTGGAAATAAAGGTAGTGCAAAGTATGCTGGCATGCTTTTCTGCCAGCTTATGGATCGCATACAAAGTGCTTTATCTGGCCATCTGGTCATGCCCTACAGCTCCCTAGGCTTTTACTACTAAACTGGAAATAAAAACAGCTGCACTGGCAGACAAGCTGTAGTTTTATATCTTCGGAACACCAGGCCCATTCTAATTCTGAGAAAAACAGTAGCTGAAAAAAATATATATAAAATTCAGGGGGAAAAAAAATCTGGAAAATGAGCCCCCCCCGCCCCCCGAAAGGTGACACAGTGGGGAAAAAAGTTCTACTCTGCTTTGTTTATGAAAGAGAGGTTAATAATACTTTTAATGAATAAAATTGCTACCCATTTCAAATTTTTGTTTCTAGACTGGCACATTCATCTGTAAAAAACAAGTGAAAGGGAATTATTTGATGGTGTTGGCCTCTTTTCATTACTGATTGTACTGTATGCACATTTCTCTCTCCCTCTCTCATCTATCTATCATCTATCTATCTATCTATCTATCTATCTATCTATCTATCTATCTATCTATCTATCTATCATCTTCTATCTCTCTATCTACCTACCTACCTACCTACCTACCTACCTACCTACCTATCATCTATCTCATCTTCATCTGTCTTACATTCTTATATGATTGCGTACAAATACTGAAATAAAGCTATCCCAAGCCAAAGATAAGGTTAATTACAAATAACTAAGGAGGGTCAATATGTAGGAAAAATAATATTCTTAAAATATTGGATGAAGCACTGCCTCAATAATGGGTCCACTGTTTTTTTGTGATTCTTTCTTGGAAAGCAAAATCAGTATCCCACACCTTGAAGAGATGGTACAAACAAAGTATGACAACACTGGGAAATCATTTGGGAAGCTAATTTCCCTCTTCAGGCCAAGCTACTGAAAGTTTGCCTTAGAAGAAATAAACAAGACATTTGTTTTGCTGACAGCTATTTCCTGCTCATCTGTCCCTAGAAAACATCCCTCCCCCCCACAACCTCAGCCAATTAAAAAAAGAAAACTGCTTCTATTCACTGTTGTAGCCTCTGAATGAGGCAGGAGTTACATATCCTTTCAGTGCGGGCCAAGGAAGTATGCAAAATTTATATCTATCGCCAAGAAACAGATGTGAAGTTCCTTTCTCTGTTCACTAGCGAATGGTGTGTGCATGAGAAAAAGAGAGAGCATAGGAGCACACCTGACTAAGAGCATAAACAAATAAAGACCAACCGTATCTTTTTAAATGGTAAATGTTGTATGAGGTAAAGAAGTACACAGACATCTTATTAGTTATCCTTGCTCCATTCTCCTGGGTTCTGCATTGATCAAGCCATCCTTGGAATAATGCATTCCGTTTGGGTGCTGTAATTTAGAAAGGAAATCGACAAAACTGGATTGTGTCCAGTGGAGGCTAGCCAAGATAACAAGAGACCTGGAAAGAAAGAAAGAAAGAAAGAAAGAAAGAGAGAGAGAGAGAGAGAGAGAGAGAGAGAGAGAGAGAAAGGAAATCTGGAATGGATATATTTAGTTTGGAAGTCTGAAGAGAAACAAATTAGCTATCAAACAGCTAAAGAACTATCATACTAAGATTGCTCCAGGAAATAGGACAAGCAAAAACAAGCTTAAATGACAAGGAAATCAGTTTCAGTTGGACATCCAAAAATGTATCCTAAGGGTAATTGCTTTCAATGATAGACCCTACTTTCATAATATAATATAATATAATATAATATAATATGATATGATATGATATGATATGATATGATATGATATGATATGATATGATATAATATAATAATAATATAATATAATATAATATAATAATATAATATAATATAATATAATATAATATAATATAATATAATATAATATAATATAATATAATATAATATAATATAATATAATATAATATAATATAATATAATAACAACAGAGTTGGAAGGGACCTTGGAGGCCTTCTAGTCCAACCCCCTGCCCAGGCAGAAAACTCTACACCATCTTAGACAGATGGTTATCCAACATTTTATTAAAAATTTCCAGTGTTGGAGCATTCACAACTTCTGCAGGCAAGTTGTTCCACTTATTGATTGTTCTAACTGTCAGGAAATTTCTCCTTAGTTCTAAGTTGCTTCTCTCCTTGATTAGTTTCCACCCATTGCTTCTTGTTCTACCCTCAGGTGCTTTGGAGAATAGTTTGACTCCCTCTTCTTTGTGGCAACCCCTGAGATATTGATGGACTCACTTTTCCTAGAGATGCTTATTCAGAGACTGAAGGGATATCTGTGAGTTTTCCTGTACTAGAAGTTTTTTGTACTAGGCAGGATGTTGGAAAAGAGGTTCTCCAAGGTCCCTTTTAGTCCTTACATATTATGACACCATGATAGCTACACAGGTAAGAATAAGCATTATTCTCGGTGGCATTTAACACCGGCGAGATTAGCTAAAATGTATACAAATATGAAATCGGAGTGCTGGAAGTGCAAGCACAAAGTTGGAACATTTTATCACATATGGTGGCAATGCCCCAAAACAAAATAATATTGGGAACAGATAAGGAGATGGCTGTAGGAGATAACAGGAGAACAAATTGAATTCAAAGCTGAACTATTTTTATTAGGAATGATTAACCGAAAGATCAAGAAGCAACTCCAATACATCATTTTACACATAGTAACAGCAGCGAGAATTGTCTATGCTCAATGTTGGAAACTAGAAAATATACCAGCCAATGAGATGATTATATACAAGATACTAGAATGTGCTGAATTAGATAGGCTCACGTTAGAAATGAAAGGCAAGGAAGAAGCAGAATTTTATGAGGTGTGGGATAACTGGTTAGAACAGAGAAACAAAAATGTATAGGAACAAACATAAATACCTGTAAGAGACACATGACACAGTACTGTTAAAAAACATTTATTGTTATGTAAATTGAAAATAATTTTTTTTAAAAAAAGAGAAGCATTAATAATTTAAATAGAGCATAGAGCAATATATAGGACTACAAGGTGGCTCACTGGTTAAGATGCTGAACTTGTTGGCTAGAAAATTGGCAGCCCAGGTTTGAGATCTGAGCATCATGTGACAGAGTGAGCGCCCATCCCCACCCCAGCACTTGCAAATCTAGCAGTTCAAAATGCAATGCAAAATGCAAGTAGATAAATAGGTACCACTTCAGGGGGAAGGTAACAGGGCTCCATGACAGTGGTGGGTTTCAAATTTTTTTACTGCCGGTTCTGTGGGCATGGCTTGGTGGGTGTGGCTGGGAAAGGATATTGTAAAATCTCCATTCCCTCTCTAATCCAGGGGAAGATTACTGCAAAATCCCCATTTCCTCCCAATCAGCTGGGACTTGGAAGGCAGAGAATAGATGGAGATGGGGCCAGTCAGAATTTTTACTACCAGTTTTCTGAATTACTCAAAATTTCTGCTACCGGTTCTCCAGAACTGGTCAGAAACTGCTGAAACCCACCTCTGCTCCATGATGTCATGCTGGTCACATCTCTGAATCTCTAGTTCCGAATCAGAGATTTCGGAAAATCCTCTGTTATAAAAAAAGGGAAATACATTAAAAACATGAAAGAGCCTTTCAACATTGTGTTTCCTATAATTTATTTAATTAAATAATTTAATATAATATAATATAATATAATATAATATAATATAATATAACAACAGAGTTGAAAGGGACCTTGGAGGCCTTCTAGTCCAACCCCCTGCCCAGGCAGAAAACCCTACACCATCTTAGACAGATGGCTATCCAACATTTTCTTAAAAATTTCCAGTGTTGGAGCATTCACAACTTCTGCAGGCAAGTTGTTCCACTTATTGATTGTTCTAACTGTCAGGAAATTTCTCCTTAGTTCTAAGTTGCTTCTCTCCTTGATTAGTTTCCACCCATTGCTTCTTGTTCTACCCTCAGGTGCTTTGGAGAATAGTTTGACTCCCTCTTCTTTGTGGCAACCCCTGAGATATTGATGGACTCACTTTTCCTAGAGATGCTTATTCAGAGACTGAAGGGATATCTGTGAGTTTTCCTGTACTAGAAGTTTTTTGTACTAGGCAGGATGTTGGAAAAGAGGTTCTCCAAGGTCCCTTTTAGTCCTTACATATTATGACACCATGATAGCTACACAGGTAAGAATAAGCATTATTCTCGGTGGCATTTAACACCGGCGAGATTAGCTAAAATGTATACAAATATGAAATCGGAGTGCTGGAAGTGCAAGCACAAAGTTGGAACATTTTATCACATATGGTGGCAATGCCCCAAAACAAAATAATATTGGGAACAGATAAGGAGATGGCTGTAGGAGATAACAGGAGAACAAATTGAATTCAAAGCTGAACTATTTTTATTAGGAATGATTAACCGAAAGATCAAGAAGCAACTCCAATACATCATTTTACACATAGTAACAGCAGCGAGAATTGTCTATGCTCAATGTTGGAAACTAGAAAATATACCAGCCAATGAGATGATTATATACAAGATACTAGAATCTGCTGAATTAGATAGGCTCATGTTAGAAATGAAAGGCAAGGAAGAAGCAGAATTTTATGAGGTGTGGGATAACTGGTTAAAACAGAGAAACAAAAATGTATAGGAACAAACGTAAATACCTGTAAGAGACACATGACACAGTACTGTTAAAAAACATTTATTGTTATGTAAATTGAAAATAAATTTTTTTAAAAAAAGAGAAGCATTAATAATTTAAATAGAGCATAGAGCAATATATAGGACTACAAGGTGGCTCACTGGTTAAGATGCTGAACTTGTGGCAGCCCAGGTTTGAGATCTGAGCATCACATGACAGATTGAGCGCCCATCCCCACCCCAGCACTTGCAAATCTAGCAGTTCAAAATGCAATGCAAAATGCAAGTAGATAAATAGGTACCACTTCAGGGGGAAGGTAACAGGGCTCCATGACAGTGGTGGGTTTCAAATTTTTTTACTGCCGGTTCTGTGGGCATGGCTTGGTGGGTGTGGCTTGGTGGGTGTGGCTGGGAAAGGATATTGTAAAATCTCCATTCCCTCTCTAATCCAGGGGAAGATTACTGCAAAATCCCCATTTCCTCCCAATCAGCTGGGACTTGGAAGGCAGAGAATAGATGGAGATGGGGCCAGTCAGAATTTTTACTACCAGTTTTCTGAATTACTCAAAATTTCTGCTACCGGTTCTCCAGAACTGGTCAGAAACTGCTGAAACCCACCTCTGCTCCATGATGTCATGCTGGTCACATTTCTGAATCTCTAGTTGCTACAATCAGAGATTTCGGAAAATCCTCTGTTATAAAAAAAGGGAAATACATTAAAAACATGAAAGAGCCTTTCAACATTGTGTTTCCTATAATTTATTTAATTAAATAATTTAATAGAGTTTTAAATTTATTAATTTAAAAATGGCAGGAATATACAATATACAAATGAGATATGTATTTCTTTTATTTTGCTAAAGCCAAGAAAGCAAGCATCAACACTAAATTCTCAGTCCTCCCATTTTATTTTTGTAGGATTTAAATGCTTTATTGGGAAATACAGTTTAAAAAGGCTCTGGTTTAACTTCTGGTTTTACTCCAGCTAGTTCATTTACATGAACTTAAATTCTTCTTTTATCTAGTTTATACCAGAGTCACTGCTGTGAGATTTATTTGATTTCACAGTTAATTAATTAATTTGTCCATTCTGAGCTTTTGCTGTCAATTGTGTTTTTGTAGAAATACTACAGTTTTACACAATATACTGCATCTGGAATAGTTATTACTTCACAGACCTGTTATTATGAAAAATCTAAAGGAAGAGAGAAATTGGTAAAAGGATTCTGTAGTGGTTTTATCAGCTGAAAACAACCACATAGAGTAAATTATAGGAAACAAATTCCCTTAAAATATTGATCTGTCATTATTCCCAGTGTTTACAGGACTATAAATTGCTTGTATTCTTACAATTTATATTGACTGTTTCCTAATATGATTTGATTGCTTATTTGTTCCCTATGAATATCATTAAGTGTTGTATCTTATGATTCTTGATGAACATATCTTTTCTTTTAAATACACTGACAGCATATGCATCAAGAAAATTTCCTTGTGTGTCCAATTGCACTTGGCCAACAAAATTCTATTCTATTGTATTCTATTTTCCCACCGTATTTGTTTAGTAGCACTAATCTGAATTTTATATTCAAAATAATGAGAATATCAATATATCTATATCTATATATCAATATCTATATATATGTATCAATATCTATATCTATGTATGTATCTATGTATGTATGTATGTATGTATGTATGTATGTATGTATGTATCTATCTATCTATCTATCTATCTATCTATCTATCTATCTATCTATCTATCTATCTATCTATCATCTATCTATCTATCTATCTATCTATCTATCTACCTACCTACCTACCTACCTACCTACCTACCTACCTACCTACCTACCTACACTGTATATATTGCCATATTCAGGTCTTTTCCCGTGTAAATGCCAAATGCTTTTCCCGAATATGCCAAGAACTACATACCTATACCCATGAAAACCTACAAAAACATACATACACACACACACACACACACACACACACACACACACACACACACACACACACACATATATATATATATTTGTTTTCTGAGGTTTTCACGGGTGTTTGTATGTAGGTCTTTGGTTATTCGGGTTTTCTCCCACGTATAATTTGATTGGATGGGGGTTTTTTTGTGCTCTGATTGGCTGGGTGTGTGTCCTGTTTGGGTGGGGGCTTGGTTGTGCTCAGATTAGTCTGATTTATATTATATTATATTATATTATATTATATTATTATATTATATTATATTATATTATATTATATTATATTATATTATATTATATTATATTATATTATATTATATTATATTATATTATATTATATTATATTATATTATATTATATTATATTATATTATATTATATTATATTATATTATATTATATTATATTATATTATATTATATTATATTATATTATATTATTATATTATATTACATTATATATAATTATAAGCCCCCACCCAAACAGGACACACACCCCATCCAATCAGAGCACAAAAAAAACCCCATCCAATCAGAGCACAGCCAAGCTCCCACCCAATCAGTTCAAACCCCCATTAGCAGTTAAAAAGGAAGAAACAACTGCAATCACACATTGCTCCCAGAAGCACGAAGTTGAAGCCTGAAGATGACGAATGAGACTTCGTCGAAACGTCGCCAAGACACTTCCGATTATACGCGGGAGAAAACCCGAATAACCAAAGACACACACACACACACACACACACACACACACAACTAGATAGATAGATAGATAGACAGACAGACAGACAGACAGACAGATAGATATAGGTATAGATATATATTCATTTCAAAAGAAAATCATAACACTGAATCAGAGTCTACAATCTCAGGGGATCAGGGGATCAAAAGAGTTTAATATGTATAATTTGGATTTTTTTTTTTTTTTTAATATGTATAATTTGGAATAATAACGATTATGAAAGATAATTCAAACTATCCAGAGGACATGAAAAATGTTAAGTGGGAAGGTGGGAAAAAAGGCTGATCTACAATTATCCAGCAGTGTATTACTAGGATTAATGAGGTGAAAATGAATAAAAGCAATAACTGGGTGAAAAACTGGAATATTGTGTTTGCAGCTTTGGGACTCCAGCTGTTTTCCAATGAAAGATTTGGAAGTCTGACATTTTAGCTGTTTCTTGGGCAAAAGAGTAAAGAGTAGGCAACTAAGAAAAAAATTCTAATTAGTAGGATGGAAAAAAAGTTGGAATCATTATAGTTGGCCACTCAGTCCAAATTTTTATTCAATCCATTAAGGTTTTGGATTCAGTTAATGTGTTATCTCCATTCAAACTTCATTGCTTGGCACTTTTTTTTTTTTTAAAAAAACCTAGATTCTAGAGTTACTCTGTTGACTCCATAAAGTTAATGATAAATTTTACCAGAAATAGTAGGGGAAATTGACAGGCCATAAGGGCAACCTGGCGTCAGAAGGCTTTTGATAATTAAAACTTCATCTTGGCATTGCATTCCATGAACTAATTACTCATTAAGCCTATCTCTGTTGAATTATACTTCCTAGTAAACTCAACTAAAAACTCAATACTAAAATTAAATTAAATTAAACAGTTCTATTAAGCACCCAGGCTAAACATTTTAGATATAATTCCATATCACATCATTGGAACCTAAGGGACTAAGCTTGTAGTTCATATTGATATAAACATAGTTATACATAAGACCTAATTAACTTCTGCTTCTGTATAGGTATATAAATAATAGCCAAGAGCTCATCTAAGTTTAAGCTGAATTGTGGGGAAGGTTCACATTTCTAAAATATTTGTGGCCAATTACAATTTTTGAGTTGTACAATTGTACAGTTGTAACAATTGAGCCCCACATTTCTGTTGCTAAGCAAGTCTATTTTTTCAGACCTGTTGTATCTTTAAACAGTCACTAAACAAATGGTTGCAAATCAAGGATTACCTGTATTGAAGGCAATCCCTTAGAAAGGAAATTGTAAAAAGTTTGAGCACAGAGCAGCTGATTTATTAGACCAGGGATGCCAAACTTGCGTTGTCATGGCGTCATCACATGATGTATTGGGACTTTTCCCCCCTTCGCTAAACCAGGCAGGGGTGGGGCCAGCACGTGGCACATCCGGCCCGCAGGCCACAAGTTTGACACCCCTCTATTAGATGATCAAATGCATTTTATCAGGGGTTCAATAAAAATCAAGGTTTCCTATATTACATAGGGCTAATTAGCTATGTTTATGCAATTAGTAAATGTATTTGTATACGAATTATTATTTCAAAATCTCTAAACAGTTTGTAAAAATATACAGTTAAAACAGAATACAAGGATGATATGTATGTAATAATAACATAATAAAAAGAAAATCAATAAAACTAGATGTGAAACAAAACCGATAGCTGGGGGAGGTCAACAATAATACATTGATTTAAAAAAAAGCTTCAAGCCTGTTGGTGTAGCACAATCCACAAGATATCCAGAGAAGGCTTCTTCTTTATATTGCCATCAACCAGCAATATGCAGTGACTGTTATGTATGAATTTATTAATATGAGATTTTTTATTTTGTTGCAAAATACTAACATAACTACCCACTGAAAGTTATTTAAGGAAGATTATTAGAGTAATTAGGCTGAGTAACTTTAAAATTCTGGCAGATTGGACATGCTCTAGGTTCCTTCTATATTAGCTAGCAGTATCTAGGACTTTTTCTGGTAGGACACTTACCCTATGGAAATTAGGTTGATGTGCAGAAACAAGATAGAGTTACAATTCCTTACCTCACCTGGAAAAACAACATGATCCAGGTGTCCAGGAAGGCCCAACAGAGACTCCATTTCTTTAGGGTCTTGTGTAAAATCTGGGAGGAACAACAACTGATGACCTCCTTTTACCGATCCACAATAGAAAGCGTCCTCACTTATTGCATCACAATATGGCATGCTGGTCTGACAGCCGCGAATAGAAAACATTAGAGGGTGGTGAGCACAGCACAAAACATCATGGGCTGTCTCCTGATACCACTAGATGAGACCGCTAGGGCTCTTTGTTTTAGAAGAGTGAAGAAGATTCTCAGGAATGACTCTCACCCTGGTCATCACTTCTTTACCCTCCTACCATCAGGAAGGAGATATAGAAGTATAGCCAGATGCACAAACAGGCTGAAGAACAATTTTTAACTGTGGGCTGTCAGATTCCTGAATGAGAAATAACATCAAAACTAGTTAGTATGATGGACTGCAAGATCAGCACAATGTGTAACATGTTCACACTGGTGGAATAGGACTGGGTGTTTTGTTAATATGATTTATTGGGTTAGGGATTTATTTTTGTCTTCACTGTGAGTTGTGTTGGGGGGGTGTACTGAGGGAGCTCAACCAATCTCATTGTACATATGTTGTGCACTGACAATAAAGATTTGAATTGAATTGATGGGACTGTCTTCCTATTGCTTGCAAAAAGAGAAGGGGATGGCAGAGGATGAGATAACAGCAACAATAACACTTAGACTTATATTCAGCTTCATAATGCTTTACATCCCTCTCTAAGCAGTTTACAAAGTCAGCATATTCCCGCCAACAATCTGGATCCTCATTTTACCCACCTCAGAAGGATGGAAGACTGAGTCAACCTTGAACCAGTGAGAATCGAACTGCTGAACTAGACGTAGCCTGGAGTACTACATTCTAACCACTGTGCCACCATGGCTTATGGTTAGATAGTGTCTTTTTTATTTATTTTATTATTTATTATTTATTTATTTATTTAATTTTTATACCGCCCTTCTCCCAAAGGACTCAGGGCAGTGTACAGGCAAAATAAAACAAACAATACAAAGTACAATTTAAAATGCGATTTAAAAAAACTTATTTAAATTAGCCTGGAAATTTAAAATTTACCATACATTAAAACCCCATTTAAAATTGATAAAAATTTGACATTAAAATTCAATTCAAGCCAGCCCCGCGCGGATGAAAAGGTGTGTCTTCAGTTTGCGGCGGAAAGTCCGAAGGTCAGGTATTTGGCGTAAACCCGGGGGAAGCTCGTTCCAGAGTGTGGGAGCCCCCACAGAGAAGGCCCTTCCCCTGGGGGCCGCCAGCCGACATTGTTTGGCGGACGGCACCCTGAGAAGTCCCTCTCTGTGAGAGCGTACGGGTCGGTGGGAGGCATGTGGTAACAGCAGGCGGTCCCGTAAGTACCCAGGCCCTAAGCCATGGAGCGCTTTAAAGGTCGTAACCAACACCTTAAAGTGCATTCGAAAGGCCACAGGTAGCCAGTGCAGTCTGCGCAGGAGCGGTGTTACATGGGAGCTGCGCGTTGCTCCCTCTATCACCCGCGCAGCTGCATTTTGGACTAACTGAAGCCTCCGAGTGCACTTCAAGGGGAGCCCCATGTAGAGAGCATTACAATAATCCAAGCAAGAGGTAACGAGCACATGAGTGACTGTGCATAAGGCATCCCGATCAAGGAAGGGGCGCAACTGCCGAACCAGGCGGACCTGGTGGAAGGCCCTCCTGGAGACGGCCGTCAAATGATCTTCAAACGACAGCCGATCATCCAGGAGGACACCTAAGTTGTGCACCCTGTCCTTTGGGGCCAGTAACTCGCCTCCAACAGCCAGCCGCGGCTGCAGCTGACTGAATTGGGATGCCGGCATCCACAGCCACTCCGTCTTTGGAGGGATTAAGCTTGAGCCTGTTTCTCCCCATCCAGACCCGTACGGCTTCCAAACACCGGGACAGCACTTCAACAACTTCATTGGGGTGGCCCGGGGTGGAAAAGTACAGCTGGGTGTCATCAGCGTACTGTTGGTATCTCACCCCGAAGCCACTGATGATCTCACCCAACGGCTTCATGTAGATGTTGAACAGCAGGGGCGAGAGAATCGACCCCTGCGGGACCCCACAAGTGAGGCACCTCGCGGTCGACCTCTGCCCCCCTGTCAACACCATCTGCGACCGGTCGGAGAGTTAGGAGGAGAACCACCGATACACGGTGCTTCCCACTCCCAATCCCCCCAACCGGCGCAGCAAGATACCATGGTCGATGGTATCAAAAGCCGCTGAGAGGTCTAATAGGACCAGGGCAGAGGAATAACCCCTGTCCCTGGCCCGCCAGAGATCATCCACCAATGCGACCAAAGCTGTCTCCGTGCTGTATCCGGGTCGAAAGCCGGACTGGAACGGGTCTAGATAGACAGATTCATCCAGGTATTGGGGTAGCTGTCGCGCCACAGCACTCTCTACAACCTTCGCAACGAAGCGAAGGTTGGAGACTGGACGATAATTACCCAAAATAGCTGGGTCCAGGGAGGGCTTCTTGAGGAGGGGTCTCACCACCGCCTCTTTCAAGGCGGCAGGGAAAACCCCTTCCAACAGAAAAGCATTGATAATCCTCTGGAGCCAGCCTCGTGTCACCTCCTGAGTGGCCAGTACCAGCCAGGAAGGACACGGGTCCAGTAAACATGTCATGGCGTGAAGCCTCCCCAACAACCTGTCCACGTTCTCGGGAGCCACAGGGTCAAACTCATCCCAAACCGGCTCAACAAGACGTGTCTCCTCTCCCTCGCTTGGATCATCCCAATTTCGGTCCAGACCGTCCCGGAGCTGAGCGATTTTATCGTATAGATAACCACTAAACTCCTCGGCTCGTCCCTGCAAAGGGTCATCCCGCACCTCCTGGTGAAGGAGGGAGCGGGTCACCCGAAACAGGGCGGCCGGGCGGTTATCTGCCGACGCAATGAGGGTGGAGGCGTAAGAACGCCTCGCCTCCCTCATTGCCACTAGGTAGGTCCTAGAATAGGACCTAACTAGTGTCCGATCAGCTTCAGAACGACTGGACCTCCAGGTGCTCTCTAGGTGTCTTCTCCGGCGTTTCATCTCCCTAAGCCCCTCAGAGAACCAAGGTGCCGGACGAGATCTGCGCCGGGTCAGAGGCCGCAAAGGCATGACACGGTCCAAGGCCCCAGCCACGGCCTGTTCCCAGGCCACGACTAGTTCCTCAGTCGTGCCGTGGGTCAGATCCTCAGGAAATGGCCCAAGCTCCGTCAGGAACCTCTCGGGGTCCATCAGGCGCCTGGGACAGAACCAACGTATAGGTTCCATCTCCCTGCGATGGTGAGTGGCGGTTCGGAAGTCTAGGCGAAGGAGAAAATGATCGGACCATGACATTGGTTCTGTTACTAAATCATCTAATTCCAGATCATTTAACCACTGTCCAGAGATATAAATCAGATCCAGCGTGCCTCCCCCCATGTGCGTAGGGCCCCCCATGTGCGTAGGGCCATCGAATCAAGTCCAAGGCCGTCATGGAAGCCTGGAACTCCCGAGCTGCCGTCGATAACAAGCCAGCTGATGGAAGGTTGAAATCCCCCATGACTATAAGTCTGGGGGTCTCAACCGCCACAGCGGCAAGTACCTCCAACAGCTCAGGCAGGGCTGTGGTCACGTAGCAAGGAGCCAGGTACGCGATCAACAAGCCCAACTGATTCCTATGGCCCCACCGCACATAGAGGGATTCACAGCCGGCAATCTGAGGAACAGTGGCCTCCCTCGGCTCTAGATCTTCCTTAATAACAACCGCCACCCCCCCACCCCTACCTTGGGCCCTCGGCTGATGAAATGCTCGGAAACCTGGAGGGCACAGCTCAACAAGGGGAACCCCCCCCTCTGGACCCAACCAGGTCTCCGTAATGCCCATCAGGTCCGCGGACTCCCCCTGAATAAGATCACAAATCAGGGGAGCTTTATTAGCCACGGACCGGGCATTACACAACATCAGCCGAAGATCCAAGCTCTGAGGATCATGGCCGCCTGAGGAACGGGTAGGGACTGGGGAGCCGGAGCACGTGATCGCTTTCAGACATTGAACACGTGCTCCCAACTCTCGATATGCCCCCCCTCCGCCATATCTGCCTCTCCCACTTACCGTACAGATCGAACAACCCTCTAATCCTGGAACAGAGCCCTCCCCCCCTGCCTTCAGACCAGATGAAGTAGTGCCGCGAACAAGCACAGGGGCTGGATCCCTCCCCGACGGGTTCTCTCCCCCACCCGTCAAATCCCTCCCCTCCACCCTCCCCTTAAAATTCCCATTAAAACTCCCCTTTAAAAATCTATTAAAACAATTAATTAAAAAACCCCTGAGTCTCCTATTTTTGGCATGCCATCTCTCGGGGTTCCAAAACCCGTCCTCAAGATGGGCCCTCGATAGTGTGGAGAGCCAAACCCGTGAGAGAGGGGAATCTCGCAGGGCAAGAAGGTCAGCCCCTGTAAATGTCCGCATGATAAGAGTCCGGCGAGCAGACCCATCCTGGACCTGTCAAGATGAAAATTGACACACCAGTAATTCCGGGTGAAAGACAGACGAGATATAGTTCTTAGGCGGTGGATGAAAAACCGCCATGATTAAGTCAGATCACCAACCCCTCATATCCCGAGGGGTGGTCTATGGACGAGGGGAGGGGGAAAAGGATGAAGTCCTACAATAGTCAAGCTAGGATTGTCCAGGACCATCCTCAGTTCACCCAACTGGGGCCAAAGATCTTCCAAAGGTCCCCTTGCAGCCAGCCCATAGGCGTCCTCTAAGATGATAAAAAAGGCGCCCACATGGCCCGTGATCGTCCTTCAAGTTGACAAAGAGGCCGAAGCACGTGCCTAATGGGTCAAGCCGCTCCAGCAACGAGACGCCTCTCTCCCAAAGTCCGGGGGGGGCAAAGGACTCAAAAAAGCCCCCACAGACGGCCATAGATGCCCTCAAGATGATAGGGAGGGCGTCCCCTAGGCCCATGGACAACCTTCAGAATGGCAAAGAAGGTGACCATCGGGCCTCTTCGTGGTCGCTAAGCCAGGCCGCCAGCTGGAGTAGGCCACTCACCCGCCGGGCCTGCTGGGTCATGCCACCGCCGGACCCAGCCGCCCACTGACAGGCTAGGCCCCCGCCAGACCGGTCCAGCCAGGCCGCCGCCATCGCCGCCACTGCCGACAGCACCGCCGGCGGCGCCGGGGAGAGAGCTCCAAGGCTCCTCCTGGAGCAACGCCAGGCCAGGCCACTGCCGCCACCGAAAACTCGGCCGCCGCCGCCACCGTTGGAAAAGGCCAGGCTGCCCCCACCACCGACACCACAGACAAAGGGGCGAAGGGAGAGGGCTCTAAGGCCCATCCTAGAGCAGAGCCGAGCCAGGCCGCCACTGCCGCCACCGGAGAACCGACCGCCGCCGCCGCTGGAGAAGGCCAGGCCGCTGCCGCTGCCGCTGCCGATACTGCCGTCAGCCATATCACCGCCGGAGGGAGAGTGCTCCGGGACTCCTCCTAAAGGAACCCGGAGCCGCCCCGCTTCAATCCGCCCATCCTCCGATCCGTCACACTGTCCTCTACCCGGGCGGGGGGTCCAAGCTGTCAAAAAGACCCCTCCCGACCCGGTCGGGTCCAAAATAGGCCCGTCGCCGCAACAGCTGTTCAGCGGCGCGGCGCCATCTTGGACATGCACACAATCAATGATGCATTTGATGCAGTGGGCATGAATTTGGGCAGATTCTGGAGACAGTGGAGGACAGGAGTGGCTTGGTGTGTTATGGTTGATGGGATCAAAATGAGTTAGACATCACTTAGTGACTGAACAACAATAACTTGTTCAGCCAAATCCCTGCCTGGAATTTTGGACTTTTTGCAGACTAGTGATGGAGATCTCTGCCTTGTGGGGCCTTTGGGACTAATGATATTAATGAATTTGAATAATTTGGTATCATCCACAGCAGGGGTGAAATGCTCCCGCTTTGGACCAGATCTCCCGATGCCGGCAGGTGGTTTGGAAAACCGGTAGCAAAAATCCCTGCCCACCCACCCCACCCCCATGCCCAGCTGACTCACGCAATCATCAGAGGTGGGTTTTTTAAAAAACTTTTAAAAGCATTTTTTCTTTGGCCGAAAAAATGCTTTTAAAGTGGGGGAAAAAAGCCTCTGATGATTGCCCGGCTCAGCTGGGATCGTCAGAACCCTTTAAAAGCATTTTTTCTACAACCAAAGAGGCTGTAAAAAAATGCTTTTAAAAGGCTCCTCTGGCGATCCCAGCTGAGTCGCCTGATCATCAAAAGAAAAAATGCTTTTAAAAGTAAAAAAACGAAAAAGTTGGCCATGCCCACCCAATCTCATTACCCCCCCCACCAAGCCACGCCCACAGAACTGGTCCAAATATTAGACCAATTAGATTATTAGAAAACTGAAAAGGCAAGTTCAGGATAACATAAACTAGTAATATGTTTCAAAGTGCTTAGTACAAGGAACTGACTGACCATACATACCATAAAAACAAACAAATAAGAAGTCTGTATGGTCCTACTGTCACTGTATATCTCATTATCTGACAACAGTCCTAAATAACAAAATAATTCCATAGTAAAAAAAATTAAAACCGATTGTCATGAACATATTTCACAGCATATCCATGCATCTATAAGTCAAATATGAAATTCCACACAGTTTCAAACTGGGGTGATTTTGTGCATAGTAAAAAATATCCTGGACTGATTAAGAATTTTGTATCCCGTATGAGATAGCTGAATACTGCTTCAAGGTAGCAGAGATTCCACTTTGCTATCAGAATGTTTGCAAAGAGCTTACTACATAACATTCAGAGGTTTTGTATTTGCTTTAGTAACTATGAATGTGGATCTCTGACGCCAGAACACTTTGTGACATTGGGCTGGGTGGAATTTGTCTCATTTGTTGAAATAGTTATCATTCCCTTGTAATAAACATGCTTGCTAAAACAGATCTCTGCCATAGAAAAAATTGTTATGGAACTTGCTTATAATAAGGACACTGGGATAAATTTTATTTTTCTAAGCTTTTAAAAATGGCTTGTAATTGTTTATGTATTGGTGTGAAGCAAGCATTGCCATCTTGATGTGACCCTGGGCTGCAGCCAAAGTTGAAACAAGCATTTCAATTTTGATCAGTTTTGAATATAACTTGATGGAGTGACACGTGAATAGGAGAAAAGTGCACCTAAATTAAGCTATCATTCAGAAGCATATGCTAACAAGAGAGAAAGAAACCCATGCCTGTTGTGTGTTAATCAGCATTTGATTGTTGTGTTTATCCATTAAATAAAAGATATGTGCGATCACTACATGTATCTCACCTTCACCGGTAATTGCTAACAGAAATACAATTATCAAATCTGAAATGCAAAATAAGAAATCCAAGTTCCAATTAAAATTCTAAGAGAAAAAAAAATACTGAATGCTATTTTCTTAATTATTCTTTGCAATTTCCACTGTCTTAACAGTTTCTTTTTTTCTGCTTCTTGGTTTTTGTAGCCTTTTTCATATTTATCTTTAACAACTTGATTTCATTTCCTTGACTTGTGCTTCACTATCAATATATGGCTCAAGATTTCCAAGCAAGTCCTTATGTTCTCCTAAATTAGAACTGCAGAAAAAATAATTGCTACCAACCTGCCTTCCATTGAGGACCTGTATACTGCACGAATCAAGAAGAGGGCCATGAAAATATTTGCAGATCCCTCGCATCCTGGACATAAACTGTTTCAACTCCTACCCTCAAAACGACGCTATAGAGCACTGCACACCAGAACAACTAGACACAAGAACAGTTTTTTCCCGAAGGCCATCACTCTGCTAAACAAATAATTCCCTCAACACTGTCAGACTATTTACTGAATCTGCACTACTATTAATCGTTTCATAGTTCCCATCACCAATCTCTTTCCACTTATGACTGTATGACTATAACTTGTTGCTGGCAATCCTTATGATTTATATTGATATATTGACCATCAATTGTGTTGTAAATGTTGTACCTTGATGAACGTATCTTTTCTTTTATGTACACTGAGAGCATATGCACCAAGACAAATTCCTTGTGTGTCCAATCACACTTGGCCAATAAAATTCTATTCTATTCTAAATTCTATTCTAATTATACATTTTAGGAATATATCAGTTAGGTAGACCAGAATGCAAGTAGTCTTTGACTTATAATGAAAACTGGGACTGGAATTTTAGTTGATATGACTTTTTTTTTGGATGTTTTTATTTTATTTTATGTACAAACAAACACATAGTACATCAATCACTCCTTCCATGTGACATCTCGGTGTTTTCTCCATATCTTTGTCTTTTTGTTGTTTCTTCTGTCTTCATTCACGCTTAATCTATTACAACATTTCTCCAAAGATATACTGTTCTAGTTATACCATTCTCTTACATAACTATTAATTAGTTTATCTAGATCTCTTTTCCAGCCAATGATAAAATGGATCCCATATCTTAAAAGTATTCTGAATCCTCTCTTTCTTTAATTATCAAAGTTAATCTGTTCATTTCTGCACATTCTAATTTTTTTTAATTACTTCTTCTTCTAAAGGTATTTTCTCTGCTTTCCAATTTTGCGCAAAAACAATCCTTGCAAGTGTTATTACTTGTATAATCAAATAAATATTTTCTTTGCTAATTTTTTCTGGGAGGATACTCAATAGGAACAGCTCCGGTTTTAAATCAATATGTTGTTGTATCATTTCTTCTAACCATATCTTAATTTTCTTCCAAAAGTTTTTAGCTTCTGGGCATGTCCACTACATATGATTAAGTTGATACGACTTTTTAAGTAGTCTTTACATGAGCAGATCAGATTTTACAAATATGTTTATTACAGTTTATTAAGCAAATCTGACTTCTTCAATTGATTTGCTTGTTGGAAGCTGTCTGGGAAGGTTGCAAATTATGATCATAGATTGCAAGATGCTGCAACCACCATAACTGAACACCAGTTGTCAAGTGCCTGAATTGTGATCATGTGATTGTGGGAATAGTATGATGGCCTTAACTTTGTGACTGGCTTGTAAGTCACTTTTTCTGAGGCTGCTGTAACTTCAAACCATGGTTAAACAAATGGTCATAAATTGAGGATTACCTGTAGACCACTTTAAGTCACATATTATGTGATTGTTATTCAAGGCATGAGATCTTAGGAAGAAATAGAATTGCAAAAATATTTATTAAATTTATTAAAAATTTAATAAAATAAATAAATAAATAAATAAATATTATTATTTCATATTGTATGGTAACTAAAAATTTAAAATTGCTATTTATATCATTATTTTCCAATATGAATTACTGAACATTTTAAATAAATGTTTTGTCTTCCACGAATCAACAATATGATGCATCTCTGTCTCTTTGGGGTAGTAAAAAATTATGCCAGAGATTGCCAACAAGTAAAACATGATATCTGAGAACTTTTTCAAGAGTACACGCTCAGCCACTTCCTTTTCCTACTTAGCATCGCTTTCAAAGGCTTTGCACAAACTAAAAATTATAGTAACAAAAAAGGCCGTCAGTTTCACAACAATCAAACACAATTAAGGAAATACAGGAAACCCAAATTTAGTTATGAGCTGAATATTATATACTACCAATACCACTGACCCAGGGGTGAAATGCTCCCGATTCGGACTGGATCGCCCGATCCGATAGCAATGGCGTCAGGTGGTTCAGAGAACTGGTAGCAAATCCCTGCCCACCCCCCCATGCCCAGCTGAGCCACGCGATCATCAGAGGTTTTTTTTTTTTTTACTTTTAAAAGCATTTTTCTTTGGCCGAAAAAATGCTTTTAAAAGTAAAAAAAATGCTTTTTAAGGATTCTGACAATCAGGCAACCCAGCTGGGATCTTCAGAACCCTTTAAAAACATTTTTTTACAACCTCTTTGGCCAAAGAGGTTGTAGAAAAAATGCTTTTAAAAGTAAAAAAAAGAGTTGGCCACGCCCACCCACATTACCACCACCACCACCAAGCCACACCCACAGAACTGGTAGTAACAAATTGTACATTTCATCCCTGCACTGACCCATCACTTCTGGAAAATCAAGAACCATAAATTTGGAAAAAGAAAACCCAGCAGTCATGCCTGTACAAATATTGAGGCATAAAACCTGTCTCGAATTTTAAATGTTACTTGAAAAAGCTCATCCTTCAGCCTAGATAGTTGTGATATATGTGGCAAAAAGGATCCCGTTTGCTATCCTTATTGCATCTGGTGAATAGCAATTGAACTTAAACTTATATTGTCAGGGTTCCAAGTAACACCCCCAACGAAATCAAACTTCAAGGCTTGAGTTTTCTCAAAGCTAATTTTTATTAGAGATGTCATATTGGCACATCTGGGAAAACACAAATCTGAGAGCTTCTGGGTTTTCCTCATCCAAGAGAAAGTTCAAGTCCTTGCCCTTCACCGACATGTTCATCACACGAACCAATCAGGTACCCTCCGGAACAGAAGATACCTCCTCGTTCTTCTCACCACAGCTGCAGGACCCCACAGCCTTGGCTTTCTAGAAAGAATTTTATTTTTGCTACATATCATCTTCACTCCATACAATCCCCCCTCCCATTTTCCAACAGTAGTATTTGTGGCAGGCTTAAAGGCTCAAAGGTGAAAAGATGGCTTCCAGGTCTGACACTTATGTACCACTTCATAGTGGTTTACAGAATTAGCATATTGTTTTCAACAATCTGGCTCCTCATTTTACCGACCTCGGAAGGATGGAAGGCTGAGTCAATTTGAGCCAGTGGGAATTGAACTGCTGATAGTCAGTAGAATTAGCCTACAATACTGGATTCTAACCATTGTGCCACTACGACTCTCATCCAGCAGCCATTTTTAAGGTGATTTGTTCTCTCTTTAGAAAAGAGGATCCACAAATAGCTGAAAAGTGACTGAAAAGAATTCCCAGGGTACTTGACAAGATAAAATTACCCAGATACAAGCTTTGTTAGATTCTTTTTTCTGAAGTGGTCGTTTGGGATCATTTTTGCTTTGTGCCTCCTGAGAAAGCAGATGGGTCTCTCCAAGTGTCAAATCCACACTTTGCAGCCCTTATCCCTTGTGTTTGATTCAAGTTTCTCAATCAGAGGCCATACTTGTTTGGATTAAGAGATGTTTTCTTCTTTGAAAAAGAGACAGCGTATGTCCTATTATCTGATCCAACTGTTTCACACAACTTTACATTAATTTCTACCTTCCCTTTTTAAAGAAACTGTAATGTAATGTAGCTGTACTGATAGATATCAAAGTTGATTTCAGATCCAGAAGTTGATCTGAATTTCATTGTTATGCAAATGTTGGTTTACTATAAATTAATAAAATGATATGAAGTAAATTTTATTTTATTTTATTTTTATTTTATCATTCTAATTTTATTATTTATTTTATTATTCTCCCGAAGGACTCAGGGCAGTTTACAGCCAAATAAAACAGAAATACAAACAATACAAAAGTTAAAAACAAATTTTGTTTAAAAAACTAATTCAATTTGGCAAAAAGATTAAAAACTCTAGCAAAAACCCCCATTAAAACTATTAGGCCAAACGTTGTATATTTCATAATTTTATAATCTCATAGAAAATAAGAAAGAAAAAAACCCACTAGGCTAGGTTACAGATTTTCCCCTCAATAATATATTGGAGTGTTAATGTCTTAGACTATTTTTTTAAATATTGATTACTAACATTGATGCATAGCTGGATTAAAAACGCCTTAGGCAAGCAATTATCCACTTCATTTCTATGCTGATACAGAAAATAGCACATTTTCTCTGAAGTAACATAATTCCTGCAGAGAAAATTAAGTGCTACCTCATTCACTAAACATCAAACAGAAATACCTGCATTCAAAAATCATAAGTTGTGCAAGTAGTATTCAGAACTGGCCAAAAATTGGGTAACCAAATTGCCTTTCTAAATATGGAGAAACCAAAGCATTTAAGATAAGGCTTTTTGAAGTCAGGTAACAGTCACTACCCCTTTCCAAAGGACGGAGGAAAGGAAACACATTCATCAACTAGTTTCAATTCACACTGTGTTGCAACTGTCTGAGGTGCTGGATGGAGGGCATGGATAGCAAATGATCAAGCTATCGGTGATGGAATGTAGAGAGGAGGTGGATCCCCAGCAGGGAGGGTTGCATTCTAGAGGAGTAATAGGCAATTCAACCCAGATATCATGTGTGAGAGAAGTAGGGTGAAGGCAGCCCCTCCCTAATAATTGACAGAGTAGATGCTGATATTAGTGTCCTCAACCTGAGAAAATAGGTGTGAAACAATAAAGACCGCAGCCTGAAAGAATTGACATGTGTTATTCTTGGCATGACACAATCTCTGTCTAGCTTCTGTTTTTCTGACCACCTTCTTATAGCAAATATAATTAGAGTCATGTAGGAGAAGAACAGGCAGAACTGGAGGGGTGGAGTTAAATGTGTCATCAGTTTAGAGTCCTTACATTGCCACAAATAATCCAAGTCCAGCCCTCCTTGAATTCCTCTGACCCTTATTGAGCACCAATTTAGGGCTGACCATTAGTTGAATAGTCTCTTGTACATAGGCTTGAATAAATCTTCTTGGCTGTTAACTTAATATATGATCCTGATTTTCAAATGCTTTGGCCAACAAATGAGAAGAGATGACTCATTGGAAAAGATCCTGATGTTAGGGAAGATCGAAGGCAAAAGGAGAAGGGAACAGCAGAGGATGAGATGGTTAGATGGTGTCTAGTGTCAGTCCTGGAAGCCATATTTTATATTTGGGCCTTCAGGCCTGCCACATATTCTTCTGTGGGAATATGGGGGAGGGGATTGCATAGAAAGTCGGCTTAACGTCAGGGTTCCAAGAAACAACCCCAAAGAAAGAAGACTCCGAGACTTGAGGTTCCTCAAAGTTCCTTTTTATTGAAGATATCATATTGACTCATCTGGGAAAACCCGAATCTGAAAGTTTCCAGGTTTTCCCCACCCAAGAGAAAGTTCAAGCCCAGCACCCTCATGGTCCAATCATCCACCGTCCAAACTGGAGACATCACTCAGTCATCCAACTACAGGTGCCAGGACAATGCGTCCTTGACTCTCTGAGAAAGGAATGTTATTTTGACTACATATCACCCATACTCTATGCAATCCCCCCTCTCCTCATGCATTAGGCATGAGTTTGCGCAAACTCCAGGAATCAGTGGAGGACAGTGGGGGAAGGGACTGATGTGCTGTGGTCCAAGGGGTTGCAAAGAATCATACACAACTTAGTGACTAAACAATAACCTGATTCTTTGTGTATGACAGTCCATATATATGGAGTGGTACAGCTTTATTAAAAAGAGACTGAGCACCATCACCTTGAGGATTCAAAGGACTTACAAATTGCATTTTCTTCTTGTCTGTATTAAGCTTCAATATATTAGACTTCCAATTCATTACTGACCCAGATAGTGATCATTCCCATCTAGGACTTAGTGTTCTATGTCGCTGATGAAAATGAGACACACAGAGAAGGTATGTCATATGTATATCACGATTACTTTTTTTCTAATGCTATTTTCAAAATAGCTACATGTGGAGGGGGGTTTCAATTATTAATATTATGAGGTACTGACAGCTACCAGTAGGTGTGATTGTGATTAAATAGATGATTAAATTGCTTTTTGAAATATGATAGCTCCACTTCTTGACTCATTCTTTACGAAGCCAATAATTTTCTTCCCACTACAGGACATATGCAGGAACCACAACCTATATGATAGGTCCTTATTTCTTTTAATATTTGACTATTGTCTGAATGGGCATTTTCCCCAGAAGTAACAGTTTATAGTGTTCTGATGTGGTTACCATATTTTGAAATAGTTACAAAGAAAGAGTAGGAGGGGAAGAAAGAGAGAGAGAGAGGGAGGGAGGGAGAGAGAGAGAGGGAGATTTAAAGCAACATGTCATCTAAAATAGATTAATGTATGTATTACGTATTTAAATTTGAATTAATTGTTTTTTAAAAAAGAAAAACAGAGACTAATGAAGAAATAGGATATAACAGGCAAATGGGTAAGTTTGATCAGAAACAAACTAATTCATCATCGGTAAATAAAACAAACCACAAGGCTACAGCTAAAGTAAATGTCTACATCCACCCTTAGTACACAGAACACAGACTATCAAAGTTGGAAGGGACCTTGGAGGTCTTCTAGTCCAATTCCCTGCTCAAGCAGGAGACCCTATACCATTTCAGCTGGCTGTCCAGTCTCTTCTTAAATTTGTCCAGTGATGGAGCACCCACAACTTCAAAAGGCAAACTGTTCCACTTGTTGATTGTTCTCACTTTCAGGAGTTTTCATCTAAATTCTAGGTTGGATCTATGTTTGATTAGTTTCATCCATCCACCTAGAATTTCAACCTGTTGTCATAAAAATATCAGGTTGTCGAGCAATCTAAAATTGTATGAAAAAGGTAATTCCAAGGAAATATGGGCTTGCTCGAGTGGTGGGTTTTTAAATTTTTTGCTATCGGTTCTGTGGGTGTGGCTTGGTGGGCCTGGCATAGCTTGGTGGGCATGCCTTGGTGGGCGTTGCAGGGGAAGGATACTGTAAAATCTCCATTTCCTCCTGATCAGCTGGGACTTGGGAGGCAGAGAATAGAGGGGGGTGGGGCCAATCAGAATTTTTACTACTGGTTCTCCGGAACTACTCAAAATTTCTGCTACCGGTTCTCCAGAACTGGTCAGAACCTGCTTAAACCCATCTCTGGCTTGCTCATTTCCTCTCTTGATTCTTCCTTAAAGCAAACAAAGGTGGCAGCAATGCTAGACCAGGAATAGTTGCAGTTTCATTAATCCAGATTGCTGCATATCTATAATCAAGATCTTGATCTGGCAGGTCAAATGTCGTAGACATTCTACTAGCAAAGAATTCCAGTGACAAAATTGTAAATAGCTGGATTTTCCAAGATGTTTTATGTGGGGGGATTTTATGTCACAGAGTAGTCAAACAGAAATACCACAAATAAAATTATTTTTAATAGGAACTATTCTTGGGGAAACTCCATATCTCTTGTATTGATTCCAATTGCTTGCAGATGATGCATTTGGCCTTGTGAGTTTAGCAGTTGAAAATATCTTATTATTCTGGTTTACTATTTTGAACCTTGAATATCTTGAGAACCTGACAGAAAACATATTATTTCCTGACTCACTAGTATCTTTTTGAAACATATTAGTTTTATCTAAATCTTATTTCCAAGGAAGAGACTTTAGTGCATCTAGTGCTGCATTGCCTTATAACTTCATACTTACATATTAAACAAATAATGTAGATAAATGTTTCTTCCCTATCCCACCAAATCATTGGTGATAGGAAAACATTGTTAGAAAAATTTCATTTTTCCAGTTCTCTTTCTCACAATATCTGTCTCTGTCTCTCTTTTACACATACACATACACATACAATCTTTCTCTCTGTGTGTATGTGTGTGTGTTGATGTTCAACATTAGGGTAGTAACAGTATATTTTCCTCAAAACCTTCATGGAGAAGAGTATTGCTGTTGTGTCTTTTAGCATAAAGCATCAAAACGGACACCACTTTTATATTATTCATTGCAACCTTTGCAGGAAATGAATAGCTATTTCCAGTAGCTAACAGACCAAAAAGACAGATCTGTGGGCCACAATGTACAGGAATTGTTGAAGCTGAGAATGGCAGCATCATTTCCTGATACCACTTTCATTGATAGAGCCGGTCAAGCCAAATTTTCAATCAAATGAAATTATGTATAACTGCTTTTGAACTCAAAGCAAGCGGGTAATGGGACTTAAATCTTAAGGTCTTTTTTTATCACATGTGGTTTGATGATTCTCACTGAATCTATCTGCGGTGTCAACAGATTGCAGAGTTGTTTATTATATTACGATCTTATCCTCCTCTTAGGAGCTCAGAGCAGAAGTGACCTTCTGGGATGCTTGGCTGTAAGAAATAGACTCCAGTGGAGAAAAGGAGAAGGAAAAGAATTCCCTTGTCCTTTCTACTTATCACCTGGATAGAAATAAGATGGCCGCTCTTCAATTCAATGTCCAAGGTCTGCCTCCTGAGGCAGAAGTCACTTGGCTGGTATCTTTGAGTTGGGGTGAAATCTAAAAATTTTCCCTACCGGTTCTGTGGGCGTGGCTTAATTGATGGGCATGGCTTGGTGGTCAGGTGACCAGGTGGGTATGGCCAATAACAATAAATAATAAAAATAATACACAAACTACACAAAACAATAAGAGGTAACAAAAACCAACTTTCACACTTTATACACACACATAACACAACACAACTGACACACACACAATGTAAAAGCAGCTGCACCTCACCCAAAATGGCCCCTGCAACAAGCAGGAACCTACACAGCCACAAGAAGGTCAAAAACCAACGTTCACATTTTACACACACACAACACAACACAACTAACTCACACACACACACAAAATGCCACATACAGGTTTGTGATATTTTGTGTGTTTGTGTAGTTAGAGTGCAACACTACAGAAACACCAAATCTCAGAAAGCTGCACAAATATTTTATTTTATTTTATTATTTTATTTTATTTATATTTTTAGATAAAAGCAGTTAAATTTAAAACTTCTTTTTAAATTTAGACATAGCAATTTAAAGTTAATTGCTATGTCTAAAAAAAAAAACTCCTAAAAAACCCCCAATTAACTATTTTTTTTAAGCCCCCACCCCCCAGTTACTTACCCAATTCAAGGGAAAAGGCAGGCAGATTGAGTTCCTCACCGATGAGATGGATTACAGACAGGCAGATTGAGTTGCTAGTTGATGCAATTGATTGCAGCAGCTGAAGCAAGGTCGGAATAGCGAGCAAGACTGAAAGAAGCAGGAAGCTGCCAAGTTGGAAGCCAGCAAGGAAGGTCACAGATGGCCATCACATGACTCTGGAATGCTGCAATAATAAATTATATTAAATAATAAATATATAAATAAAATAATAAATAGATGTCGGCTCCCAAGTACCCAAATTTTGATCGCATGAACCATGGGGATGTTGCAATGATTGTTTATGTGAGGTTTGTTTGTAAGTCATTTTTTTAGTGCTGTCGCAACTTGGGATGGTTGCTAAACTTATGGTTTTAAGTTGAGGACTGCTTGACCTTAGATTCACCTGTGAAAACCACAGACCTAACTAGGTTAATTTATATTTTATTTTTATCTTCCAGACTGGTATCATGTGTAGCTTGAAGTATACTAGCAGCCTCTACGTATAAAGTAAAATTGATCGTGGTACTTGTCATTGCAATGCGCTGAACTAAAGTGCTGATTTTTCTACTTGTTTTTATGCACTATATTGAAATGTGTTCGGAAATACAATTGAAAGGATGAAAATTTAAATGTCATCTGTAGGAATTAAAGGCATTGAAATTAAATGAGCTTTCCTTCCTGCACTATATGTAGGCCCCGCTGTAAATTAATGCAGTAAAATGAGAGAGGGATTCACACTGGGCCAGTGGCATTTATCCTTGGCTTTTAGAAACTGATGATTCAGACAAAGCTGACTCACCTGATCTTGCTATATTAAGCTACACCATTTGTTCCACTGGGATTGGACTTCTGTAGCAAACTCTCTATAAAGCTGTCTTTGAAAACAACCGAGAAATAACACAGCTAAGATTCTACCAAGGCCAAACTGTGGGATTGTAACATTTCTTCCTTGCACTAATTACTGCCTACTGGTTTGTTTTCTGATGCAGTTATGGGAATATAATACGTCCATTCAGATCTTTAAAGATCTGAAAATGGAGCACGAACCAGGGGTGAAATGCTCCTGGTTTGGACCGGATTGGCTGATCTGGTAGCGATGGCAGTGGGTGGTTCGGAGAACCGGTAGCAAAAATCCTTCCCCCCCTCCCGTGCCCACCCAATCGCCTGGTCACCCGCTTGCCCGCTTGCCACTTCTTTCTGGCTCACTCGCTTTTCCCGCCCGAATTGTAGGAATAAGGATGTAAAAAATGCCTTTAAAAGGTAATAAAAGGAGGCTCTGACATGACAGATGAGCTGAGCAATCAGATCCTTTTTTTAACTTTTAAAAGTATTTTACAACCTATTCAACCAAATAAGTTGTAAAAAATGCTTTTAAAAGTAAAAAAAAAAAAGATCTTGCACCACAGCTGATTACCCCCCCCATGTGCTGTTCTACTTACCCCATGCCTCCTTTTGGTGTGCACTGTGTGCACACACCTCATATTTGGTGCATGGTGTGTACTGTGCATATGCAGTACACACATTCCTTTCCTAATTTCTTAATTAAAAAAAATGGCTTAGACATGGTGGGTTTGCTGCCATTTGTCTGGAATGGTATAGGGTCTCCTGTTTGAGCAGGGGTTTGGACTAGAAGATCTCCAAAGTCCCTTCTGATTTTGTTATCCTATGTATGTGGCAAGTGCTATTAGAGAATAAGTCTGTATATTATATCTGTATAATAACTGAATATTCCCAATAACTGGGAGGAACAGGAAGTAAATTAGCATTCTTTATGGCTTTACTGAATATGTATTTTATATTTATGCTATTTGTATATACGTATGTGGTAGGTGGATGCTTTTCTTTGATAATTAATTTTTCTTTTGAAATGCCTTATAAATTGGGTACATAAACAATGTTCCTGGAATGGAATGGAATGGAATGGAATAGAATAGAATAGAATAGAATAGAATAGAATAGAATAGAATAGAATAGAATTTCTCATAATTCTGTTCCCCAAATCAGAGCCTGAGAATGATTAGGAAAAATATTTAGGAGTTTTATGGGAAAAAAATCTATACAGCTGATATTCATTTCTTTATTAGATGTACATGCCACGTCTCCTCCAAGAACTAAAGCCAGCATAGTTAACACTTTTCCTATTTTAAACTATAAAATAGCCCTGTGAAGTCAAGTGTGTTGAAGAATAATAACTGCCCCAAAGTCAATCAGTAAGTTTCTCTGAGTGAAAACAGATTAGATCTAGGATCTCCCTGTTTCTAGACCAATGAACCACACTTACTCTCTGATTACCTACCAATCAGGAGACAGGTGATAATTCACAACTAACTCTAAGTAATGACTAAGCAAAAATCTGAATAGAAAACGCCCTCGTTCAGATCTATCACTGTATCCAATTCATCTCAATTTAGTACAATATTAAGATAATAACAATAACTATATCCCTCAGTATACGGCTGCTTTGACCAGGCAAGATTGGCAGGCTCTAGTTCTTCATTGTACAGACCACTAGGACTAATCAATTCTGAATTAAAGAATCCAGTTCCTGATCTGCACACCCAATGTGGCTGAATATTTGGGTAACCTTAATATGATGGTCCATCCAATAAGTAAAAAAAAAAATGAATTGCAGGGTACAATTTTCTTTTGTAAAAAAAAAAAGCCCTGATATTCTTATGCACTATCATATCAGTTTGAAAAAAAAATGCAGAGTACATTTAATAGTCCCTTCCATGTACATATTAACTGCAGGCAGAGAGTGCCAGTGCCATGCTTCTCACCAAATATACCTGCCAGCTTTTATACTTATAGAAGAATCTTGAGACATCTGAAGCATGACCTCCCTCATGGACTGGACCGTGCCTGCCTGCTTGGCTCTTAAGTAGGCAGGGGCTTGAGCAGGATGTGATTGGATAGCATTTGTCCAAGGTGAGTGGCAGGCTTTATATGAGCAGAACTAACCATTTTTAGCATGTTGACTTTTCAGAACTTGGAACTGTAATCTGCTAAAATCCCTGAAACGGATCTGTATTTCTCAGCCTGGAAGAATCAGATGGATTCACCATGTCTGATGGATTCCAAATCCAATCCAGTCAGGGAGAACGGTGCCTTCAAACACCCAGGAAGTGTACAGAGCAGACAAAGCAATGGCAAAAAGCCATGGAAATGGGGCCCCTATTTTCCTTTTCTTGCAGCTGTGGGCAGATCAATATTACATTGATTTTTAAGGATCAGAACTAAGTGTACAACCTGGAAATGAAAGATAATTATTCTCTCTATCTTTTCCTCATTGAATTTAATGTGTTACTTTAACTTTTTGCCTTTCTCTTATTGAATGGAATACATAAAATTCATCATAGATTATCTGCTCCTTATCTGATTGTCTTGTATGGCATTAGACTCAAGAATTCCCCATAAAGTGTCAACCTCTCGTTAGTCAATTGCCCATTATCTTCTATATTATTTAATAAATTGTATTGATTGTTCAGTAATTGTACTTTTATTTTTGGACTTAAGAGCACATAAGCCTATAGTCTTAATAACGTATAGCCTATGGAATGAAACTAATCACAATTATTCCAGGTATTTGAGACACTTTAAAGATTTAACAATTAAGACAACCAGAACAGGAAAAATCTGTCCCTTTGCTACTTATATTACTACCATTACATAAAGTGCTGGTATAGATTTTACCTCTTTATCAGGCAGCAGATGTATTGTTTCCCAACAGAAAGAGGGAGATGGAGAAAGAAGAGCAGATGGTGACAGCATCATTGGCCACAGCCTTTCAAAGATGATCAGATTAAAACTTCTAAAATAAAACATGTGAGGCATTATGAAAGGTGATTGGAGAGTAACCAGATTAATTTTTTAGAAAAATTTAAATAATTTTTAAATTTAAAAATAATCCCATTATTTTCTTTGTTACAGCATTCCCATTTGCTATTCAAACTATGAGGTGACCTAAGCTTCTCCAAAGTTGCATGACTGAAGACCTAATGACTGCTGAGGCCAACAAAATGAAAACCTACCTCTAAGACATTTTTTTCTTTACTTTGTAAACATGACAGGGAGCAGGTTTATAAAATCCCATCAATCCTGAGAGAACTATTTCCACCTTTAAACAAAGCCCCCTTAATCTTTTCAAGCTGAAAAGAACGATATATTACTCAAGGCAAGCAGGATGAAATTACCACCACCAAAAAAAAAAAGGCCTCAGACACAGCCCATGAAATTTCCTAAGGCAGAGTTCATCAAAGCATCAATCAACAATGTCACATGTCAGGAACAATGTCAGGGAAAAAACCCATAGATGTTTGGTACAAGTAGCCCTAGTTAAGTGAGCACAACTGGGACAGGCCAGTGAAGTCATTAAGTGAAGTGGTCACTAAATGAAACCACAACTGTGCTTATGATCTTACTTCAACTTATCTTTGCTTTAAAGTTCTGCAAAGCTCATAAATATGAGGATCAGTCACACGGTTACTTTTTCATCATCATTGTAACTGCAGATGGTTGCTAAATGAGGCAGTCATTAAAAGGACAACCTGTAACCAATTAAGGTCCTCACCTAATATTCTACCACCCATTTACAGGAAGGTTGTTTCCAATGCCATTACCATCTCTAAAATGTTTCCCCCCCTTAACAATGAAATGATTCCTTACACAACCAGAGTTTATATGGTTTCCTCTATACCAAAATAAAGTTTGTTTGTGTGCTATGCTGATTTCATGTGTTTGTAATAGCTTAAAGTCCTTGGAAACATCCTAAGTAAACCAAAAGATCCAGCAGTCCCAGAAGAAAAAACAGGAATCATCTATAACGTACAGTGTAAAGACTGCAACAGCCACTACATAGGACAAACAGGCAGAAAACTAGCAGAATTAATCCATTAACATCAACTAATAAAAGCCATGATGAAAACTAATTTTTCAACATATGGACATATTTAACCATAGTTTCAACTGGGAAACTGTGATCATCATCATGTTCTTTCTGCGCCAACTCAGTAAGCTCAAACTGCCCAAGGAGCTGCTGATTCAGTTCTACAGGGGAATTATTGAGTCTGTCATCTAAACTTCTATAACTGTCTGGTTCGGTTCTGCAACCCATCAAGAAAGACGCAGACTTCAGAGGATCATTAGAACTGCAGAAAAAATAATTGCTACCAACTGCCTTCCATTGAGGACCTGTATACTGCACGAATTAAGAAGAGGGCCGTGAAAATATTTACAGATCCCTCACATCCTGGACATAAACTGTTTCAACTCCTAACCTCAAAATGATGCTATAGAGCACTGCACACCAGAACAACTAGACACAAGAGCAGTTTCTTCCATTTAACGTCATCACTCTGCTAAACAAATAATTCCCTCAACACTGTCAAACTATTTACTAAATCTGCACTACTATTAATCTTCTCATCGTTCCCATCACCCATCTCTTTCCACTTATGACTGTATGACTGTAACTTTGTTGCTGGCAATCCTTATGATTTATATTGATATATTGACCATCATTTGTGTTGTAAATGTTGTACCTTGATGAAGGTATCATTTCTTTTATGTACACTGAGAGCATATGCACCAAGACAAATTCCTTGTGTGTCCAATCACACTTGGCCAATAAAAAATTCTATTCTATTCTATTCTATTCTATTCTATTCTATTCTATTCTATTCTATTCTATTCTATTCTATTCTATTCTATTCTATTCTATCCTAGACCAAGCCAAGTCTCAAAACACTACAGAATTTCTGGAAGCCTAGCATTCTGGCATATTGGCCATCATTAGACACAGACATAAACAACATCTATATACTGTGCAAAAGAGACAAGCAACAAGCCAAAAGGAGAACAAAAAGACCAAAACACCTCCCCATCAGCAATAAACACCAAGATGACCATAGATTAAGATCAAGATTAACATCAGTCCAACAATCAAGAAGTAAACAATATCCCGATCAAGGAAATCTCAAACAAGCTAACAGTAAACAGCCCAGCCCAAAGAGCCTCCAAAACCACTCACACCAACACTTAAAGAATGTCACTAGAACAGGCCTGTCAAACTGGTGGCCTGTGGGCCAGATGCATCATGTGCAGGCCATGTCCACCCCGGCTCTGCAAAGGCAATAAACATCACAGTGCCACAGTGGTGAAATTCAATTTTTTTTACTACCGGTTCTGCGGGCGTGGCTTGGTAGGTGGGGTGTGGCTTGGTGGGTGTGGCAGGGAAAGGATACCGCAAAATCCCCATTCCCACCCTACTCTGGGACCAGCCAGAGGTGATATTTGCTGGTTCTCTGAACTACTCAAAATTTCCGCTACTGGTTCTCTCTCCTGAAAGTTGGAACCCAACATTTATTGCTTCTAGATGGGGCGTGAACTTCCTCCTCCTCAGAGTTAGACTCCCTGTATGCTATCCACAATGTGGTCATTGTTATACTAGTCTAGGACCATTCCTTGGCTAAGAACACATATCTGGACTTCACAGAAATCCAGATATCCAAAGAAATTAGTTTTTAAAATTGCTGCATATGGATTAATGACCACTTAAACAAAGGCATGGTTAAACAAGGGCAGAGCACAATATAGGTGACAATACTAGTATTTATAAATAACTCAGCAATTAGGAAATGAAATCTTTTGGAAGCCAACCTGTGAATGAATATGAGTTATTCATTTACTCAAGCTAACTACTGTACTTCTCTTCCATCTTGTTGAAAAAGACATATGCTACTTTTACATTCCAGCATTCGGCTGTCTCATTGGATTTATTCCGTGTTTACAAACTTTGACATCAGTCAAATTTTAATGCCAGAACTAAAGGCTAAATTACTCATTTATCTTGAAAATTAACTCATTATCATAGCGTTGGAGAATAGCACATTGATCTAACAACAGAACTGTCAAGAGGACCAAAGTTTACGGCCTTTTTCAGATAATTTATTCACAATTCTTTCCTATAAGTTTATAAAATATGAAGTTCCATTGTGCTTACAGAGTCTGGATAGGACAATTTGGGCAAAAGAAAAAACATGAAAAATGAGGTCAAGGATATAGTAACAGTCATGTAATTTAAGGACTTTCTTCTTTGCCTAGCATCATCTTGATTAGTTACTTATAGCTGACTTCATTTGGTCAAATCCAGACTGAATCTTTATTATATGATACGATAGCATTATATTTGTAATTCCACATCTTCTGTCAAAGTTGCAGAATTATTTATCATCAAATGTTTCTGAAGATTTTTTTAGCTAAAGAGATAATGAAAATAGAAACCAATAAGGTCATCAAAATAAACAGCATATAAAAGCATTATTTCATTGTCTTCTTACCAAGGATTTTCAGTGAATGGGGTTCTACACAAAGAAGGCCATCCCTTTTGTATTCAATTACAGGAAATTCTCCATAGATAACTGAAGGACCTGTGCAGGGTACAAAAGACAGAAGAAATTACATTGCCCTCAAATGGTCCTTGTCCATTTGACCAAGACTTAAAAACCAACATCTAAGCCTTAGGCTGAGGAATCAACAGAGACTGCCACTCAACATTTAAAAATCTATTAACTCTATTAAGGGATAACCACATTTCTAAACCATCTTCAAAGATACTATTAGAGCAAACCTCTAAATTCAATAGTATTGATATTAATATTGCTGCTAACTATAAGTATCTTATTTCATTTTTAATGATTAAGAAATAGACACATGCATAGACTACTTCAGCTTCAATTGCAACAATACAAGAGCACACAATAGATTTAAGCTTAATGTTAACCGCTCCAATCTTGATTGCAGAAAATATGACTTCAGTAACAGAGTTGTTAATGCTTGGAATACACTACCTGACTCTGTGGTCTCTTCCCCAAATCCCCAAAGCTTCAACCAAAAACTGTCTACCATTGACCTCACCCCATTTCTAAGAGGTCTGTAAGGGGCGTGCATAAGAGTACAAACGTGCCTACCATTCCTGTCCGATTGTTTACTTTCGTTATATCCAATTAATACAGTTATTACATACTCATACTTATATATATGTTTATATATTGTATAGTAATTACATGCTTATGCTCACATATACTGTGTGACAAAAATAAATAAATAAATATTTTAAATTGTGTATAAAGATTCTAAAGGCCAACTGGACAATACAAGTTTAATGAAAAAGCCATCTTTTCTGAAAATTGTGCCTTCTTCTTTGACTCTGTTTTGAAAGCTCAGAAGATCTGTAGAAGATCTTTTGAAGCTACAATCATTGCCATGGTACCTTTCAGCCATGCAGGAGGGATTATTTTTTCTTATGAGACTCTCAGGTCCTGGTATCTATGACCCCTGGGAGTTGCATTTGATCCCTATTCTAACTATTCAGATAATCTTCAAGTTTATCTTTTTTTTAAAACAAAAAGGAGGGGGGGAATAATAGTTAACTGATTTTAGAATTAATTCAGAATATTTGTTTCAATATAGCTTTCTAATTCTTGTTTTGTGTCTAGAAAATTGTCAACTTCCCTGAATACTTGTCAGAATAGAAAGGCATGTATAGAAAAACAACAACAGCAACAAAAAACTAAGTCAGCCAGCTTGGAATATCTCAAAATTAAGTGAATGTTTATTATGTTCTTTGAGCAAACTCAGAAAAACACAAGCATTTTTCATAAATAATTCAGTACTTACTGATGCACCCCATTGGAAGACATATCCTTCTGGTTTCAGTTTCAAGTGGGGAAAAAGACACTGGAAACATGGAGACTGCTTGGAAAGATGGTTTAATGGTGAATGGGATCACATGGTTTGAGGTCCTAGGCAAAAAGCACATGGGGGGTGGGAGAGAGAGAGAGAGACAGAGAGAGAGAGAGAGAGAGAGAGAGAGAGAGAGAGATTTATACCCTCTGTTGAACTTTGAATTTGAGCTTGTATTCTGATTGGGTGTCAGACTCCCATGGTGCCATGCAGGGGTAACTCTGTAGGATGTGTCTTGAGTCCCAAGCTTGGTTAACCCTTGCTGGGTGATGATGTAATGAAGTGGCTTTGGGCAATTCCTATTATGGCTCTGCTTGAAGGAGACAGATCAATTGTTATGTAGAATAGACTGGCTGAGGCCTTAATGGACCATTGATCAAAGGGTGGGGGGGCTGAGTTTCTGTCTCCCTTTTAAGCGAAATATTTTGCCCTTTTAATATTTCCTAAAATATCTCATTTTCCTAGGAGAAGGTTGGGTGCTAACTTCCTACAACCCCATAATATAGTATCAGCCTAGTCAGTATCCTGATACCAAAAAGACAGCCTCTCAAACTGAACTATCACACTTCCTTAAAGAATGTGATTTAACAATCATCAGATCCAGAGGTCAAAGTTTGGCTAACTCTGTAAGCAGCAGCTCAATTCCCCACCATCACCACCACATTGGTAGTAATTAATAGTTTCAGATTTACTTCAAATAACCCTTTGTTCTTTTGTCAGATCTCCCTGGGCAATGACAGCAGGGCAGATATCTATCTCAAAAGAACAAACAAATGTGATAAGACATATCTCCCTGTTTTGATTTCCTCCATCCCACATGTACAATATTGTCCCTCAGCGGGACCGTTATGAAATCTTCCCTGAAGCAATGAAACGAAGAGGGTGATGGAATGGGCTAATAGGGATGTTCTGACTTATTTTGACTCACCATTGTACTTAATGGCAGACTTAGAAACATGCAGAAACCACCCCACAGAACTACTATGTGACTATGAGCTCATGTCCAATTCTTCTTCATGATTAAAAGTTCACCTTGTAAAAAAAAAATCTATTTAACATCCCCATACTCCTGGGAGATTAGAAAATTAAAGGAAAACTTTACAAGCCAACATTTCTCTCAAATGACTCTGGGAGAGGATCAGTCCTATTGGAATAAAAGGTTAATGAAAAATTAAAAAGCCAAAGGCTAGGTTTACCTCAACCCTAATTATTATGATTTCTAGCTGCAATACTGCATGGGTACTCACCTAGTCACAAACACCTTTCTAGTTGTTCCAGAAGCCTTTCATAGAAATAGAGTAAGAAGAATTTAATATAGGCATCCTGAATGCATTATTATTCTGAAAGCTGTTTCTAACCAGCAAGGTGGCTAGAATTCCACATAATTAATGTGCGTCTGTTACTCATGAAGAAAAAACTCCACACATGTCACATGTTAACCATTAATCAAACTGGTAACTAGCCAACTGCCTTTTAAACTGTTTTGAAAATAATAAAAGCGGCAATATTGCGTTCACTTTTAAGTTTATCAACTTTTTCTTTGAAAAAAATTCAAGAACCTTTGTCACGTGTACTATTGAATTATAGAGTAAATCTATTGCTTTCCATTTAATATTAACCATCTTAGGCATTTCTGAGAATAAAAAATAGAAATCATTCTGTAACGATTCATTAAACAAAGGAAACAGCAATACTGCTCCTAAATTTGAACAAAAAATAATTAATCTTCCTTAAATTTATCTGCCCTCCCCTTTACCACTGACCTAGATAAATGACATGGAAATATTCAGCTTCTTCTTGTTTTTTCTCTTGTATACTAAGAGTATACAATAATCTGGGTATTAACTAGATCAAGGGTGTCAAATTCAAGGCCTGGGGCTGGATTTGGCCTGCAGGGTGTTTAGATCTGGCCTGTGGGACTGCCCTGGAAATAGGCGCTGCCAGGAAAAATGAAGCTTCCAAACTCTGTTTTAGATGGCAGAGGGTTGCAGGAGGCCATTGCAAGCGAAAACAGAGCTCAGGAGCCCGTTTTTGCTGGCAGAGCACTCGGGCCACCACAGGCGCCACTGACATGAGTGACATTGAGCTGACCATGACCATCCTGGCCATGCCCACCCCGGTTCCCTGAGGTCAAACACAATCCTGATGCGGCCCTCAATGAAATCGAGTTTAACACCACTGGAATAGATGATACTGAATTTTACTTGGTATTTTACACCATATTATAAACTCAGCGAGGGCCGGCATGAATGAGGAGACGGCTTGTAACACGATCCGTTTATTGACAACAAAGGCAACTCCTGAACAGAATTAACATTAGAAAGAGTTGACAGCTCTTATATATTGAGCTGTCAAAACAACAACCAATAGCGAAGCCTTAATTTTCCCACCAACCAGATCGCGTCGCGTCAGCACGCTCTATGCTCCTTCGGCAGCTCCGTGGACACAACACACCATGTTATTCAATTCATAACTGAATGTTTTGTGAATTATATCTGCCTTTGAGTTATCTTTATTATAATCAGCCCAATTTCTGTTATTGTTTTTAATTGTTTATTGTTTTATGTTGCTATGGTAGTGGAGTTCTCCTCAATATTCTCTCTCGTTTTATGGATTATTGTTCTTTACTTCAAAGTCCAGCTGGAAGTGATATCTATCTGCTGGAGGTGATATGTGCGTTTAATTCAAGTGTAATGACAGTTTTCTTTCACACCGCATTTATTGTAGTTTAACCCACTTTATCTCCCTCCATGAAAGATCACATTGCAAATGTGGTTGCAATGCAGACACAGCAACTCTCTTTCCACTTGCACAGTAGGAACATCTGTGAATGCAGTTTCAATGTTCTGGCCAAGCATAAAATCTGTGAATCTGTGAAACATTTAAAAGGCAAGACCTAGAGAGTTTCATTAACAATCCACCGCAAAAGCCAAGTGACACCTCATGTATTTGAACATGATTTGTAAGCTGGGTGTTAGAGAGGTGTAAAATTATTCCATAAATTATCTACGAAAGTGGTAAAATCTACAACTCCTCTGCTCTTGCTTATTTTTAGATCTCAAATTTTCAACAGAGAAAAAAATCTTCAGCATCAGAATCCTAACACTAAGGCAAACCGAAAGGAGAATTTAAGAACATTTCAGCATTTAAATAATGCTGGGTGTCATCATGATATTTACCATGCCATCTCCAAAGATGAAGAAAAAGCTACAAGACCAGATTGATAATGATGCTAAGCTTGCTATAAATAAGATCTGCATGAAAGTTAGATTAGATGGAGAAAGTGCAAAGGCCAAAATAATATTGCTTCATGGACTTGGTGATATTGAATTCTCTTAACTTTAATGTTATGTATATACAGTATGTGAAGGATGAGGTGGCTCAGTGGCTAAGACACTGAGCTTGTCGATTGAAAGGTTGGCAGTTCAGCAGTTTGAATCCCTAGTTCCGTGTAATGGGATGAGCTCCCGTTACTTGTCCCAGCTTCTGCCAACCTAGCAGTTCGAAAGAACGTAAAAATGCAAGTAGAAAAATAGGAACCACCTTTGGTGGGAAGGTAACAGTGTTCCATGCACCTTTGGCATTTAGTCATCCTGGCCACATGACCACGAAGATGTCTTCAGAGAGCGCTGGCTTTTTGGCTTTGAAATGGAGATGAGCACCACCCCTAGAGTCAGGAATGACTAGCACATATGTGTGAGGGGAATCTTTACCTTTATATACAGTATGTACAATACTTTCAGGTCAGATAAAAAAGGAATGGTACTTACATATCTATCTGTGGGGATATTTTGAACATTGATAGTCTATGCAGAAAGGGAAACAAAGGGATTTTATTGTTTGCATTAAGAAATTGTAAGATGTGACCATGACTGAAGATAATAGAGAACTCTTAAAAAACTCAGATGAAACAAAGATGGCAGGAGATTTTATATGAATGTCTTATGTTCACTAGCCACTCCTGGCTATACATCATTTTAAACAGAAAAATAATGTAGTTCCATCCATTTATTAGAAGGATGAAATAATGGGGTGGGGAGAAATCACTTTTCTACTGCTCCTCTTCCCACTACAACCATATTTCTAAATTGAATATGAGGGGAAAATACAACTTAGCAGCTGTTGAAAGGGATTCATACTGATTGCAGGGCTGAAGGCAAAGATATTCTGAAACTTGGATGTCAGCATTAGTCAGAAAATAATTTGGGGGGAGTTGCTTCTCATTTCAGGTGAGGTTTAATTAATGTTTGAGTTACTGGCAAGACCTCAGCAGAATTTCCCAAACACTTAATTCAGCATGCTTTGACTAAATTCTAGGTCCATTCTATATTTAAGGTTCTCCAGCTTATAACAATGCATGTTTAGGTACAAATCTTCACTGAATAGTAGAAAGACTCTACAGAAGAACCTTTATCAACATAATAATGCAACTCCCTCTGTAGTTTAATTTTAGCATTTTTTTCTTCCAACCATCCTATGCCTTAATAGACTTAATCATGTCTATTATTGAAGATCGGTTGTGTTGATATTATGGTCTGAGAAATCCAGCTTAACTCTTACACTACCCTCCTCTTCATTCTACATGTCACACAGAAAGGACTACATGTCTGAAAGAAACAGAAATTATCCTTCATTCTTCAATGCTTTGAAAGAAGATCAGCCTCTTAGCTTAACTCCCACATGAAGCTCCCAATTTTCATATTGTATCTTGAGACTACCAGAATTCCTTATTTTGAAAGCAGATCTTTCGGGTTCAAACTTGATGATACAGAGCTTAAGATAATCTCTACACAATGAAAGAACATATTCTTTCCTGACAGTTAAACTATTCCTGACAGTTAGAGCAATTAATCAGTGAATGACTTGCCTCCAGAAGTTGTGAATGCTCCAAAACTGAGCTTGGTTTTTAAGAAGAGATTGGACAACCATTTGTCTGAAATGGATAGGGTTTCCTGAGCAGGGGGTTGGACTAGAAGACCTCCAAGGTCCCTTCCAACTCTGTTCTTCTGTTATTTCTATTATAATATATAATGGAGCCAAAAGGCTGTTCCCTTTTCACACATCCTCATCAACCAATTATTTAAATGTGGGACCTGGCCTAGATTTGCTTTTTGTTTGGAGTTTATATCAGTCTATTTGCAGACACTCTTCTCACTACATTTTAGAACTTTGGATAAATTGGAGCATGATTATTGAGTGATCACAAGTCTATTGGCTTGATAGCAGCAATCAGCAAAAGCAAATGCCTTCTCAGACCCATTAACTTTATAGTCGACTCAGAAGTCCCAGATACGACTAGCCAAATACCACTTAAAATGTTTCATTAAATGACACATAAGTAACATTTCTTTTATGTCTTAAGTTGCATAATGAATTAAAAGTCAATCACTCCTAAGGAAAAAAAATAAACAGAAGAAACCTAGCCTGATAGACTGGTCACCTAAAATGCTGCTTTGAATTTTTACCTTGACTATAGTACAGTCTCATTGAGTCTGCCTTTTCTTGTGTTTTACATTGTTTGTTTCAAAAATACTGTTTGCCACCTGATTCACATGCACAATATTACTATGTGTCTATGTGCCAAACTCCAGGCCCAGGGGCCTGATCCAGCCCACGGGGTGCTTCGATTGGGCCTGCGGGGCCACCCTGGAAACAGCGAAGGACCAGCCCTCCTGACTTACCAGCACTGTGTGTAGCCCTCCTGAGCTCCATTTTTGCTGGCAGAGGGTTGCAGGAGACAGTTGCAGCTGAAAACAGAGCTTGGGAACCTGTTTTCTCTGGCAGAGCGCTTGGGCCACCACAGGCACCCTGATATGAGTGATATCATGAGCTGTCCATGCCCCCCCCGCCTCCCATCCCCCCCCCCCGAGGTCAAACACAATCCTGATGTGGCCCTTAATGAGATCAAGTTTGACACTCCTGGTCTACAGTATTCTATTACTTTTTATTACCTTTATCTAAAGAGTTAGTTGTTTAGCTAAGTAAAACTATGAGATTCTGAAGAGACCAATGATAGTTGAAAATATAAGCGTTATTAGAGGAAATGTTTAAAAGACACATCTGTTTGACCAGCAAAATGCATATACCAGGACCTCGATAACAGGACATCAGTTTGAGAACCTTCTTCTGTGATATGCAGTTTCCCTGTGTCTGAGAAGCTAGTATAAGATATAAAAATAAACTGTTACCAGTTCAGCCTGAGTATTGTTCCCTGTTTTGCCACATTATACCAGCAAAACCAAGAGGCAGGGTAAAAGAGAAGATTGTGCAGAAAAATCTCCAGTAGAAGGCACACTGCAGAGTTTACTATCTTCTCAAAACAAAATGACTTTACTTAAATGGCAAAAGAAATTTATTTAAAGGTTTCCGAAAAGCAAATCTGAATGAAATACACTGAAATAACAACAACAACAACAACAACAACAACAACAACAACATGTACATAAGAATCTTTAAAGAAAAGGGCAATGATGCACTAATCTTAGAATAAATTACCTACTTTTCTTCTTTTTCCTTGGATTACTTGTTGCTTTTCTCAAATGACTCTCACGCTTTCCTCATGTCTCCTGAAACCTTTCAAGCAGGAGGTCGTCTGTCTCTTGACAGAGAGCTCTGAGAACCCAACTTTCAAAACTGTTAGATATATTGTTACATGCCCGGCCTGAGATTTTTTTTAATTTATTTTTTGTTGCACAGTGTTGTGCCTCGCCCGCCCTCCTCTCTGCAGCCGGGCCCCTCCCATTTCCTGCTATCTCAGCCAGAGACTGATAATGAAGAAGAATAGCCGGGAATTCCTCCAGCCCCCAGCCCTCGTACCATGCCTGGGCAGACTGAGCAAACAAACTTCCCTCCTATAGCATGTGAGCAGGAAGCCAGCCACGAGCTAGAATTGCCGGCAACTGAGGAGGAAGACGAAAAGTGGAAAGATTCCCGCTTCTGGAGAATGGAGAGGCGACGTCAGCAAAAGGAAGGGAGGGGCAGGCCTGGATAAGTGCTGAGTCATGGAGCTACACCCCATGGCCTATATAAAGGATCTGTTTTTTGGCATTCCTTGAGTCAGGCAAAGTCTCATCTGGTTGCTGAAGTCAAACCTTGGATTCCTGCCTGCCCTGAGAACTCTGACAGGAATTTGGCAAAGCTGCAGAGGCTTCGTGGCCATGCTTGATACAGACTTCCCAGACCCGGCCATCAGAGGAGGAGTGGGACATGACACACAGTATATATAAGCATAAGCATGAAACAACTATACAACACATAAGCATATATGTGAGTATGAGTATGCAATAACTATATTAATTGGATATAACGAAGGAAAACAATAGGACAGGAATGGTAGGCACGTGCTCTTATGCACGCCCTTACAGACCACTTAGGAATGGGGTAAGGTCAATGGTAGATAGTTTTTGATTGAAGCTTTTGGGATTTTGGGAAGAGACCACAGAGTCAGGTAGTGTATTCCAAGAGTTAACAACTCTGTTACTGAAGTCATATTTTCTGCAATCAAGATTGGAGCAGTTAACATTAAGCTTAAATCTATTGTGTGCTCGTGTATTGTTGCAATTGAAGCTGAAGTAGTCTTTGACAGGAAGGACATTGTAATAGATGATTCTATGAGCTAAACTCAGGTCATATCGAAGGCGGTGTAGTTCTAAATTTTCTAAACCCAGGATTTCAAGTCTGGTGGCATAAGGTATTTTGTTGTATACGAAGGAGTGGGGTACTCTTTTTCATGTTTGCTTATGTGCATGCTGCAACAACTGCCTCGTTGCACAATATAGTGGACACAGAACCAATGTCTGTCTACAGTCTTAATGCTACACAGTGTTAAGCGCAGTATCGTGTTCAGCTAAAATTAAAGCTTTGGTCTGACATTCTAAATAAAATTTGGAGCCACTCTGGAATCCAATTTTCTTTTTGCTTGTTGCCTTACTTACGAAGCTACACACAGAAAAAGTGAGAATTGGCTCTAAAGAGCTCTTTATCTTCACAAAAAACCCCACATCATCATTATTTGAGAGAATGGCTTACCTCCCGCATTTTGTGTTCCCTTTATCATTTCATTTCACTGGTAATGTTACGGATAGATATAAGCCTCTGTTTAGAGTTATTCATCTACAATCTGCTTCTACTAAGAAATAAATGGGTAGCATTTCTTGTACATGAAGATAAACAATGCATTTTTCTCTGATCACTTTGAGAATATATTATTTGAGTGGTACTTTTTTTTTATTTTTCAACTCACTGTTTATAACATTAATCGCTAAACTATAAGAACTTTAGTATTGAACTGTCAGGAATGATTTGTTACCAGATGTTAGCATAATTTGCCAGCTGTCATATTTTAATCATTTTTATTTGCCTAAAATATGACACTTAACTTTTGTGGTAAATCAAGACATATAGCTGAACTCATTTAATGTAACAGTAGCTAAGAGAAGAATATAAAAGAAGAGTCTAATGATAATGGAGACATTTTAGGTAGTTAAAACTGGGAAGAACTGGTGTAATATTTCTCAGGGACAGTGGCTATTTAATTTAAAACTATAAACTGCTATGCTAAATGACTACATTTAGGCTTTGGCTTTGATTTTGACCATCATGTAAATTTATACCACTCATAAAATGTAATATAGAATTATAATCAGTGATTATGAAATTCATATAGTAAAGGCTGCATAAAACATAACTGAGGACAAAATTCCAGCCACATTATTTTCAGTGTGAACACTAATACATGAAATTAAACATCTTGTAATTTTAGTGGAGGGAAACATTTGTGCAGTAATGACTTGTCAGAGAGGATTACCATGTTTCTTTAGCACTACTCAATCCAGCCCTTTCTCCCTGGCAGAAAAAGTATGTGATGTAAGTACAATTTATTCAGTTTGTCTTTGAAAGAGATGAGATCACCCAAACCGATCACATTCGATAAAGATATATCTTGGTTAAACCGTTAATCTGACTAATAGATCAGTGAACTGACCATAAACCAATGCAATGTTGGAAAGAAATTATATAAGGAGATCAACATTCTGTCTGCTCATTTTAGGAATAACTGAAAAATAAACATAATAAAACAAAATAAGGCATGGTGAGAGAAATCAGTGAAATAACAATAATAATAATAAAAAATCCACCCAATGCCAGACCACTAGGCAGTGACCTCGGAATGTTGCTGACACTTCCATTTATGTATGTATGTATATATGTATATATAGGTCTTTGGTTATTCGGCTTTTTTCCAGCGTAAAATTAGAAGTGTCTTGGTGACGTTTCGATGAAGTCTCATTCGTCATCTTCAGGCTTCAGCTTTGTGCTTCTGGGAGCAATGTGTGATCGCAGCTTTTTCTTCCTTTTAACTGCTAGTGGGGGTTTAGTTAAGTTAGTTAGTTCTAATTTTACGCGGGAGAAAACCCAAATAACCAAAGACCTACATACAAACACCCGCAAAAACCTCAGGAAATATGTATATATGTATGTATGTATGTATGTATGTATGTATGTATGTATTTATTTATTTATTTGTCAAGCATGTATAAGGTAACAGATATAAGTATAAATGGGGACGGTAGGACAGGGACGGTAGGCACGTTGGTGCGCTTATGCATGCCCCTTACAGACCTCTTAGGAATGGGGTGAGGTCAACAGTAGACAGTCTAAGGCAGGGGTGTCCAAACTTGGTCCCTTTTAAGACTTGTGGACTTCAACTCCCAGAGTCCCTCAGCCAGCAAAGCTGGCTGAGGAACTCTGGGAATTGAAGTCCACAAGTCTTAAAGGGACCAAGTTTGGACACCCCTGGTCTAAGGTTAAAGTTATGGGGGTTTGAGGATGTAACAACAGAGTCAGGTAGTGCATTCCAGGCATTGACCACTCTGTTGCTGAAGTCGTATTTTCTGCAATAGAGTTTGGAGTGGTTTAACTTGAGTTTGTATCTACTGTGTGATCGTGTATTGTTGTGGTTGAAGCTGAAGTAGTCATTGTAGCAGATAATTTTGTGTACTACATTTAGGTCAGACCGAAGGCAGAATAGTTTTAAGTTGTCTAAGCCCAAAATTTCAAGCCTGGCGGCATAAGGTATTCTATGGTGAGCAGAGGAGTGGAGTTCTTGTGAAATACCTCTGGACTCATTCAATTGTATTAATGTCCGATATGCAGTGCGAGTTGCAGACAGATGAGCTGTCTATGCCTCCTCTTCTTCTAGTGATGTCACCTAGAGCAGAATACATTCAAGCCTGCCCTGTGCATTCCAGAACACACAAACATCTATAGATGCAACATGATGAGAAAACAGAAACACACACTCAATTTGGATAGGCAATTTCATTACACAGAAGTAGATATAGAAGGTTCTTCTGGTCACTGCTGGTAAGGGGACCAGAAAGAATTACAGAAGCCATACTTGATGTGGTTTCCCTAACTCATTTCTAAGATGTACTTCTCCTGCGGTGGCTAAGCAAATGAATGCCATCCACAAAGGGAGGGGAGCAGTCAAAATAGGCAAGAGGGCAGATAGAGCCTTGTGATGTAAGTTATATTATTTTGTGTATGTATATCAGTGTTGCACTCATCTTCAAAAGATGCAGGACTTGCATCTTGACACTCTGCCTGCTACTTTGCTGATTTTGATCTCTCCTGAAGATCTCACTGAAGTTAATTTTTCTTCATGCCCAGTAATCTCCCCCATTTTGCAAGTGTGTCTATGTATACAGTATATATTGGGAGAGAGGGGAGGGGCTTTCCAATTGCTAAACAATTTTTGTAGGAACATTGCTAACTGTTAGCAGCTAACTGCTAACGTATGCTGGCTGGGAATCCCGATGCTTGCAGTTTCAACATGTGGGGGGAAACTCACTAAGAAGATTTTGTTAGTATTAAGATTAAAAATGAATGAAATCCTGTATAATGAGGGATGGTGATAATACCTCATAAGATAATGATAATAGCAACAACTCCTAGATAAAACAAAAACAAAAACAAAGTCTTTATAGATCCAATAGGCTGATTTTTTACCATTCATCATGTTAATAAGTTTTTCTTTGCACCATTGTCCATTGTCCGATATAAAAAAAATACTAATCTAAACAATTACCTACTAATCCTAAGTAACTGGGCAATTCAGTATTTGCAGCTGTGATGTAACAGTCAATTGCCTTAAGGAATCACTTTTATGCCACCAAATCCCATTAATTCTACACAGTGATTGAATGTTTAGCCCAGAAGGTCTCAGCAGCTCATCTTAAATTAGGTTCTCAAATTGTATTAAATCCTAATGTCTAATTTTCAAATTCTGGGGTGAAAAAAAAAAGGGAGATTAAAAGGCCATGATCCTTAAAGGACATGCACAATCAGATATCTATTATCAAGGCCATCAGTGTTTTCCATCAATGGAAACAGTCCTTTTGAGTGTAGAAAACCAAAGAGAAAGACAAACTTCATTGAAAGAGGTTAAGCTTAGTAAGAAGCATCTTGGTTGTACTGCTGATCAGGTTAGTGAAGCATTTTCTTTTATCCACAGTGTGTTGCTCTTGTTCGTGTATTACTTCCAAAGTGGTAGCAGTCAGCAAATTATTTGAAACATCACACTGGGAGATTTAAACCAGCAGTGACAAGTAGTTTTAGAAATCTGTGGTGGAACAAGTTAGATTGCTACATTGGGGTGATTTTCCAGTCAGAACCACCTGAGTTTATTATCTTTTGGGATTCTCAGATATTCAGCAGAAGAGGATAAACCACTGTGATTCTAAAAATTGCTAGGTACGAACAAAATCCTGATACACCTATCTTGTATTTCAGCACATTGTTTTAGTTTTATTTTTGTCCTTGCCCTTGAATGCATGTTGTAGGGAATTTTTCAGAAAAAAAATACTTATGTGTACAAATTTCAGGTTTCTGTAATATTTAAACGTGATGTGTTTATTAATCAAGTAGCTTGGAAGTCTTGCCTAGCCTCTTTTTTAAGGTGTCTGTGTGTGTGATAGAGAGGTGTGTTCTCTAGATGCATGTGTGTATGGTGGGCAGGACTTGGATTATGTATTATTTGTAAAAGTTACATTGGCTGTAGGCATTTCCATATTGTATAAAGAGGGCTGCTCATTCGACTTGCTGCTATGTTTTCTTATTCTGAAAAGTGCAGATGTCAACATACAAATAATAAGGCAAAAGATCTTAAATATAGAAGGCTCAACAGAAATTGTTGCTTCCCCCCCCCCCAATATAATTTTAAATAATCACATTTTACTGCCACCAACAACATGTTTTTATTATATCACTGTCCTTAGACAGAGGACAGTCTTATCCATAGCTCAATTTAATGTTCTCTCCACCACTGTTTTGGAAGGGACATATAGGAAACTCCTTATTAAATTCAATATCGTTACATGAGTGCCATAAAAACCACAGCTCCATGTTATTTTGTATTATCAGTTCTGTAGGGACATTTTCCACCAGTGGAATGACTTGCCCTCAGAAACTATGCCCCCAGAAACTACAACACTGGAGGCTTTTAAGAAGAGATTGGACAACCATTTGTCTGAAATGGTCTAGGGCAGGGGTGTCAAACTGATGTTGTCACATCATTGCCACCTGACGTATCGCGACTTCCCCACCTTCGATAAACTGGGGGTAGGCGTGGCCAGCACGTGATTCATCCACCCCATGGGCCATGAATTTGACACACCTGGTCTAGGGTTTCCTGCTTGAGTAGTGGGGTAGACTAGAAAACCTTCATATCCTCTTCCAATCCTGTTATTCTGTATTCTATGTTCTACCTTCTAACTTTCATTCATAAATGATTGCCAAAACTCATGCTGGTGATTAACTTTGCTTTGTTTTATAGAATGTATTTATATTCATCAATGACTGAAATAAATTATCAGTCTCCTCTTACAAATAGTTTGGGTATGTGTTCTGTGGAGAACATCAAAGACCCCTCACTGTCATTCTAAGAATAGGCCTGCTTCTTAAGTAAGAATCTACAGTAATTTTTGTTTCTCATGGACTGTTTTGTACTTCCTACACTACTGTCCTTTAAAGACAATTTGGGAGAAAATTGAAGGAGATAGAAGCAGGTGCTTAAACTGTATCTCTTAAAGAAAGAATCTGAAGACTGCTAAGTTGAAGTCATGCTTCACTGCATGCAGGATAAAGCTCGTAAGATGTGCTCCAATAATAAAACTCTTGCAGAGTAATTGCAACTCTCAAAAACTACTGCAAGCTGAAGAAAAATCCTAGGTTTGAAATATATTGGTTTTGGCATGGATAGTATGGTGAGGCAGCAAGCGTAGATGATTTTGTAACAAAACCTCAAAGTAAGGCACGGCACTGTGAATGTGGGCCTTCTAAAGATCTTACACTGAGGGCCAAAATTGCTTTTGGCATACGTGATAGCAATTTGAAGGAAACATTTATAGAAAATACCTCCCTTACCTAGTAAAAGCAATTGATGTTTGCAGAGCAAAAAACTTTGTGAGAGCTTAGGCTAAAGTTAGGCCTGTGAATTCCACATGATATACTATTCAGCAAAAAATAAAGCATCCAAGCATCTCGCATTTTACTTATTTATTTATTAGATTTTTACTTTTATTACTTTATAAGTAACTCAAGGCAACAAATATACTTAGTACTCCATGCTTCTCCTAATTTCCACACAAGAACCCTATAGGGTAAATTGGGCTAAGAGAGACTGACTGGCCCAAGTCACCCAGCTGGCTTTGATGGTGGTGCAGTGGTTAGAGTGCAGTACTGCAGGCTGCTTCTGCTGACTGCTGGCTGACTGCAATTTGGCAGTTTGAATCTCACCAGGCTCAAGGTTGACTCAGCCTTCCATCCTTCCAAGGTTGGTAAAATGAGGATCCAGATTGTTGGGAGAAATATGCTGACTCTGTAAACTGCTTAGAGTTTGGTTGTAAAACACTGTGAAGTGGTATATAAATCTAAATGCTATTGCTATTGCTAAGGCAGGACTGGAACTCACAGTCTCCTAGTTTCTAGCATCTTCACATCATCTTCACCACTACAACATATTAGCTGTTATGTTCTCAGTTGCATAATACAGGTGACGTCTAACCTATTAAAACAAAATACTTCATTATGACAACATGCCATTGTTGCAACTGATTCTGTACATTCTGCATCAAATTCACCTTATGGGGTAATTTGCTTTAAGTGCTCATGAGTTCAATTTTTTAAAAAATATAAGAACAAAACTTTGTTACTGTTATTTTTAAACAAAAGCAAAAGTAGTATATTCATAGGTACTCTGAGCTCAGAAAAATGATGTTTGCGTACAGCGCAGTAGCAATAGCTGAAATACCAGTTTTAGGATAATTAAACTGTAATGCAGACACGGTTGTTAATCTTGCAGATACAGTAGAAAGCCTGTAAGGGAAAGTTTGCCATTATAAAGACTGGATAATAGACAACATTTTATGATGATCTTTTTACATGTGGAAATGTTTGCTTAGCACAGCACTGAAGTAGAATCTGACAACACTGAGGCAATTATGCACAACATCCTTACTCAACAGAATTACATTGGATCAGGAAAGCCATGTCATATTATTGATGGTGACAACAAAAATGATACGTTTATATTAATTTATATTTTGTATTAAATTGTACTAATTTTTATAGACCTTCACCAGTTGTGCTCTATCACAGGTAAAAATGGACAAATCCAGTATGTCATCACAAGGATGAGTTGATCTATATCAGTAGTCTAATTATAACACAAAAGGAAAATGATGCAAGCTATCTGGTTCCAGGAAGCCCCAACAAGGCAATGTTACATTATAATTGTTTTAACCATTTAGTTGTGTCCGACTTTTGGCAATTTTTTAGGCAAGTAAGTCTCCATGCTACCCTGTCAAACACAGCTTCTTTCAATTGTTTGCTATTCAACTTTGTATCACATTTGATGCTATCGAGCCAGTCTGTTCTTTGCACGCATGACATGGCCAAGGTAAATCAGATGTAAGTCTTATGATTTTAGCTTCTAATGATGTGTCTGGTTTTATACAATGTAACACCTATTTGTTAGTTACTCTGGCTGTCCATGATATACACAATAATTTATGCCAGAACCACAGTTCAAAGGCATCAATTCTTCTTAAATCAGCCATTCTTAGTGTCCAACTCTCCCACCCATCCTTCATTACAGGGAAAACTATTGCTATAGATCATGCATACCTACAGTATATAATATAATTTCTCATGGGATGATTTTAATATGCATGTACCCAACCACAGCAGATGTGTTAATGCCTCTGTTCTTCATCATTGTTTATTCCCACCAAAAGTCTATGGAGATTCTCAGTCATCCAGGTCATATTGTCCCAAAAGTGCTTTTTCAAGAGGCAACTGGACTTTCTGGTTTTTCTTTGAAGATGTTTTGCTTCTCATCCAAGAAGCTTCTTCAGCTCATCCAGTTGCCTCTTGAAAAAGCACTTTTGGTATGCCCAACAAAAGCAATCACACAGTGGCAAAAGTCAAAATGCATAAAAGGGCTATATTTTTTGTGACCTCTGTGCTTGAAAGTGAAAATTAGAATTCACAAAATAATAATATGTTTAGTATGGTCAAGTATCAAATAATAAAAGGAACAAGCTATATTCCTATCAAATGATAACAAAAACAGATATATTTAATTACAGGGTTTTTTTTTATCACCATTAACAGGACCAGCCACCTCATCCAAGAGACAACTACAGGATAATCATACATAAGATTAGGATCTTAGTGATACAAAGCCAATATTACAGAAACAATTGGTAAAAGTATACACAGCCAAAAGGGATATTGTATGCAGTTATCTTATAGGTTACATATAAATATTTAATATGTAGAAGTAAAGGCTAGACTAGAGAACCAAATGCTAGCACTCTCTGGCTTTAGAGCTTTGCAATTCTCTGAGTTGACATGATAGTATTTTTACCATTTAGCATACAGAGAACTTTTCGAAGTAAAGAAGGATATACTATGTCTCTTGTTCCTTTAAGAGGCTTATACAGTAGCAATGCCATTCAGAAATGCAATTATTAATGAGGGAGATCTGATCATATACTGTATGTGGGGCTGCCAAGTCTGTTTCCTGTTCCTTAATGTTATGTTGCCTTTTATTTATTTACCTGCTGGTTGGTGTGATTGCTGAGAGGAGACAGATTCCCACAGGGACAGGCAATTGCAGTTGATGTAAGTGCACCCATTTAGAGGGAATAAATATTAAAAGATCAGCTTATGTTTTTTTAAACTGTTGAGGTGCTTTCCCCAGGCAGTTAATCAGTATAGACCCTGATGTCTGAAACAGGAGAAAGTGGATGGGGTTGCTTCATTTTAAAATAGCTTATGTGGTATGATATCAAAATAGCAATAGCAATAGCAATAGCACTTAGACTTATATACCGCTTCACGGTGCTTTACAGCCTTCTCTAAGCTGTTTAAAGAGTCAGCATATTGGCCCCCAACAATCCGGGTCCTCATTTTACCCACCTCGGAAGGATGGAAGGCTGAGTTAACTTTGAACCTGGTGAGATTTGATCTGCTGAAATGCTGGCAGTTGGCAGTTAGCAGAATTTGCTCGCAATGCTGCATTCAAACCACTGCCCCATCACGGCTCTTAAAATGAAACATGATATTAGATTCATCTTTTTTTTTTAAAAGTTTTTTTTTAATTAAAAACATAAGCATTCCATCTGTCCATCTGCAGTGTGTTGTCTTGTTACAAATATCTCTATGCAACATCATTCACCAATTTCCATCTCGTTCGCTTCCATGTAACATTATTTCGCTGAGCTTAGTATTATAGTATATTAAACATTTAGACATTATAATGTTCTCCATTTTCTTCTTAATGTCTTATTATAACAACACATTTTAACATTAAACATCCTTATTTTCATTATAGATAACTAACAATTTCCTTTTCATTTACATCTTTTATCTTAATATATTTTTACTTTCTCTTTAATCTTCTTCATTTCCAAACTCCTTTTTTATTCTCCAGCCATTGATAAAATACCTCCAATATCACATAATTTTCTGTTTGTTCTTTCTCCTTAATTGCTAATGTTAATCTGTTCATTTCTGCACATTCTAATACTTTCCTTATCACCTTCTCATCAATGGGAATCTCTGATATTAGATTCATCTTAAATCTGGTTTTTTTTTTGGGAAGGGAGATAAGTTGCAAAGTACTTGTTCAAGAGGACAGAATAACAATTAAGAGGATGCAACAAGCAGAGTATCCCTGTGAATTATCGTCTTCCATGCTACCTATCTCTTAATTCATCTGAAACTACTGTTACACTGAGATGAAATATGTGTGGCAGCTGCTTTTGAAATGGTCCTGGGGCAGGTTGAGCACATGTTATGCAATCCTGTCCTCAAGAAATGGTAAACACACTATCTTCATGCTGGGACAAACAAGACATATGGATGAGATATAAGTGTCTCCTTGGAATTTCTATTGATTTTTGTCCTAATCTTTGTTACATGTTTAGCAGCAGGCAATAGTAAAACTCAGAGCTTTCAAAAATGGCTTGAGAATTATCACCATGCTAAAAATGCCTAGTATTCCACTATTGATTCATCAGGTGATACCAGTTTCCTGATCAGGTATGTAGTTTTGGATTATAATAAGATCCACGGCACTTTCTCCTGGATATGGACACTGTCTCCTGGACAGTGATGGACATGACCTTTAAAATAATGGGTGCAGTTATGTAATTCAAGCCCAACACCTAATTTGCATGGCTCTCTCTGCATATATATAAAAAGGAGTGTGGTTTCAATCACCTGGTTGCATCCATCATTTGGAACCCCATGGTTATCTCTGTCTTTTCCTTGATAGAGGTGAGGCCAAATTCCTGGCAGATTATTTATTTTTGTTTATAAATGAAATTTGGAGACCTCCCTCCCTCACAGAACAACTCTGGGCAATGTAAACTATAAAGGGTTATAATCTTCATGCAGTCACGGAATATAACCAGAGGATGGAAAACACTATTGTCTATTAATGGAAATCTACCAGAATCATCAAGAAAGATCACATTTAGCACAAACTGCTGGGAGTTTTATGAACATTTATTGCTACCTATAAAAAAAAAACTTATTAAAAAGTTGGTGCACAAATAAAGATGTGTATTAATTTTAACAATTAAAAAACAGCTGCAAATGAGTAGCAAATGATTTATTTTCCCATAAATTTGGAGATAAAAGATTATATCTGATAGCATTGTTTATCATTAGCTACCTAGCAGCATTATTCCTTTTTGTTGTACTTAATAAAACCATGATAAATACATCTTTGCTTGAATGTTAGCTCCAATATGTGGTGTGCAATCTTCTTGAGAAACTGTAGCCAAGTCTAATTAAATGCTTCCAATTAGAATTGTGTAGATAGGGAGGAAATTAATGGCTTCATTTGTACTATTTGTTTATTTCATTGTCAGGCGTACTGGATATAATTGCAGTGCCATGGAGAAATCACCAAAATTATTTTCTGTTAAAGATGTGCTATATAAATTCACTGCACTTGCCTTTCTCCTCTCAACTTTAAAAGCAAACATAACTTGCTAAAGAAAAGACTTGACCAAATGATTTTCCTTTCAGAACTATGTAGGAATGTATTGAACAAAATATTTAGTGAGATTGGGAAGATATAATGCCACACACAGATGATTCAGAAAATATCTGATTACAAATAGCAATAGCAATATCACTTACATTTATATACTGCCCCACAGTGCTTTTACAGCCTTCTCTAAGCGGTTTACAGAGTCAGCATATTGCTCCCAACAATCTGGGTCGTCGTTTTAGTGACCTTGGAAGGATGGAAGGCTGAGTCAACCTTGAGCTGGTTAGGCTCGAACTCCATGCTGTGGACAGAGTTAGCCTGCAATATTGCATTCTAACCACTGCACCACCATGGCTCTACATTATAAAATACATTATAGAAGCAAAACATATAATCAGAAGACTATGCCTATACCACAAACTGGAAAGAAATATTACTTCCATACACAAACTATATTCATATTAATTCAAAGCTACATTAGAAAGAGGGATTCATATTCATGTTCAGTTATGACCACATCACAGTCATGTCTGAAATAAGTTTATTTTTAACCATAGCTTAATTACAAAAATTGTGGAATGACTGAATTGGTGGGGTCCAGTTAGGTCACTGAGTCCAATCCTACTCTGTCCAGGAATTCAGTTTAAAGCATCCACAACAGGACAATTTACAGCCTTAATAATAAATTATATTATTACTAGTGTTCAGTTGGAGTATTAGTAACTTACTTGCCGATATTTGAGCACATATTTAAGAAGAATTTAGTCTTCTGGCCCATTCAGAAAGAGAATCTTATAGCAGCTTGAAAGTTCAAGGGGGGGGGGGAAGGAAAATCTGATGCAATGAGCCAGGAAGGAGTTATTTTAATTTTATGTATACTTTCTGAGCGGAAGGGGAACAAATGTAAATATGAATGTACCTTTGGAGAACTTTTATTCTGCAAATCTAGGATGGGTATATTATCTAGCTCAGCTCAACTCAATTCAGTTCAGCTAAGCTCAATTTGACTCAACTCAACTCAATACATTTTATAAATAGAAATGAATCATCAAAAAGCACTGAGAGAACCATAAAAGAGTATTCCTTCCCCAGAAGTAGAAGGTTTAGACTTTGAGCTTGCATAGATGTCTTTCAGGGAGACTAAGATTTTTCTCCCAGGACTTGCCAGTATGTCACTAAGTGATAATTTTGCCAGTACAGAACATTCCTGTTACTTCTTTAATTTTGCAATAGCTTGTTTCAGGAGTGTTCCCTTTTTAAAAAACAAACAAACCAATAAAGCATTAATTGTACCTTTGGTGATTGGTAGAAAGAAAACATGAAACAATCCACAATGAGCGTCAATGTTTTACTTTCAAGTAATATGCAAAGTGAGATATGGTAGAGGAACAGATAAAAATCCATGTTGGTTTTAACAAGACATTAACTCTTTTAATATTTCTGAATATGAGAAGTCTTAACTCATTGTTGTAGTCTCAGATCGACTATAAACCTAAGGGCTCCAGAAGTAGAAAAGGAAATAGGAGATATGAATCTGAATCTGAATTCAATAGCATGTTGGTTCCTCTGAATTTTCAGTGTGCCATGGGTTGCTTCTTCTTATTTTTTCAGGACTTTAGTGGATTCCTATTCTACCTAGTTCCTGATTAATCGATCTTTATTAACCCACCTGGGTAACGTGGAATTTTTGATGACTACTTTTTCCCCATATTCCTAAAATACTCCTCCATCAAAAAAGTCCAAGAGCTATTCTTTGATCCTTATCAGTTTGGTACTTCCCTGGCCCACCTGCTAATTTCAATTTTATAACCTGTTTTTAACATATCTGCCTAATTTGGTGAATTTGTGGTTGTGAGTTGCTCTTACAACAATAAATGAATGAATTCATGCTGCACCAATAAATAAGCAAGATATAATCTCTGCATCTTCATACCACACTAGCACCTGACCCAGTGTTCAAAATCCTCCTTGTTCTTTCCCTATGGCAAAGCAATATTCAATACATAATTCTCAACAGGTTCTCCAAGCAATATGGTATAAATTCATAGTATGCATAGTGTGCGTAACGTGCATAATGCCATCTTTATAGATGATATGACTATCTCCACTTAAAGGCATCACTCCACTGATCAGAACCTTTGAAAATACAGTGAGTGTAGCCTTTAATCATCTCCAAAAATGTAGCAGTGAAACAAAAAACAAGGCAGTCTTAAACTTTATAAAAAGAAATATTCAAGATGACAAGAGACTTTGGAGCCTTCAAGCTGGTGAGGCAGAATGGAAATAAAAAAAAATTGGTCTCTTCTCCTAAATAGGAATTACTCCAAATCATGAAGTAAAGTGATTGAAATGAAAGCCAAATAGGTACCCTTGTCTAAATCATTTTGATAAAGTCAGGCATCTGATGCAGGATCCAATCTGGGTGTCGGTCACTGGGACCAGAGGTTTTATCTTCTGAGTTTTTGGACTCATGCTGGAGCCCATCCTCAGGGAACTTCTCTGTGTGCTTTGAACTGTATTGTGTGTGGAGTTTATATGGTGCCTGTTGTGCATAGCTTTTTAGATGTTTAGTCATTGGTGATTTTGGGTATCCACTCTGCTTAAATTGCTTTCCAGATGTTTGGTTTGCTGGATACTACAGTGGTTTTCACCTTGCCATATAGTGTGGGATACAACTCTTTTTGTGTGAAGTGGATGGCTTCTGTTGAAATTCAGAATGAGTGAAGTGCTGGTGGCCTTACGATAAACTGTGGTTTCTAGGCTTCCATCATCTTTTCTGATGACAAGCACATCTAAAAATGGTAATTGCCTGTTTCTTCCTCCATTGTGAACTGTATGTCTGGGAAGATGGAATTCTAGGGACTTAATAGCCAGCCGTCAACTCTTCAATTTACATCTAAAAAGCTACACACAACAGGCACCATATAAACACCACACACAGAACAACTCAAAGCACACAGTGAAATTTCCTGAGCAGGGGTTGCAACATGAGTCCAAAAGCTCAAAAGACAAAACCTCTCGTCCCAGTGACCAACTCAGATTGGATTCCACAACACTATCCTGGGATACTTATATGCACCTTCATTCATCAGGCATCTGAATCTAAATTAGTACCAGTTTCCAGCAAAAACAAATCAAAACAAAATCTTGAGCAATTACTGATTAAGAGAGAATGGATTCCATGACATCAAGCAAGCAGTGCTCTGTTGAAGGAGAAGGTCCTTAATATTCTTCAGGCAGGTTGCCGGTGAATGATTAGTGGTAGAGGTAACTTGCTTAGCCTTCATGCAGCAGGCAACAGCAATCCGCTTGAACCCGCCACAGCGAGAATGCTAAATAAAAGAAGAGGTGTAGTAAGATTAAAGAAAAAACAACTAATCCTAGTTTCAGGAGGCTGCAGAGGAATGGAAACTGTTATTTGCATTCTGCTCATATGTTATTTTAAAAGCTAGAGGTCATTCATAAGTATAATCAACACAGTAACATAGTAAGCAACATAGTCCAATACATTATACATAATACATGAAATTAGTAATTATAGTGATTTCTATACAAAACATTAAAGATTTATCCTTATTTAACAAATCATTGACTTTATGTTTTTAAAAAACAATCCCTATATTTTGGATGTGGTATGAGCTAATTGCCACCACATATGGAAAAATGAGTGAACCTGATTATCACATTTACAACATTTTTTAAAGAAAATGAACTTGTCCAATTTAGCAATCAATATTGTAAAAATGTACCGGGGATAAACTAGCTTAAAACAGTTTTCTCTAAATGTAATATTTGGTGTGAATTAACTCTTTTTCTTCCATTGAAATTTCCTATTTTGCATATCAATTACTTCATCTGAATTCTTCATTCAAGTGGCCTTTAATGTCTGAATAAAATTTGACCAACAGTTTATAAATAAGACTCAGCAAATGCTATGAATGAGTTCTGTATTTTTACTGAAGAAGATCAGGCTGGGGAAAAATGATATTGTAGATGGGACACATATGTCTGCATATTCTGACTCCAACAAATTATTCTATTCAGAAAATATTCAGAAAATACCTAAATGTATCAATACAGCTTTTAGCAAAAAGACATATTTAGACCATTGGAGCACGTGTGAAGGTCTCTAATATACAGACATTTTAAGAATAAGTAATAGATTATTTTTTGCTAAAATCAAAGAAATTTATCTGTGGCTTTTAACCCAGAACAAAACCTGTATCCTTTAAGATACAGGTATCTGAGAAAAGCAATTTTCTTCAAGAGTTGGAAACTAATTAGACTCTTAGATGAATAGCTTTCTTTTTAACTACAGACTCGCTTTTCAGAATCATACTGTTATATTCTGTAAAATATTATTTTTGGCTACCAGCTGTGGGACAGGATAGCCAAATCTGGTCTATTTCATCCACTTATAAAAGCTTTTTTTTAAAAAGAAAAAAGAAAAAGAAAAGCTACTGACAATAAAAGAACAGTTCCAACTACTGCATCAAAATATTACCTCAACTAAGATTTCTAAATAACATAAATCAGATTTTGATCAATTTGGCTTAAACCTGTCAACATTGTCTAATCCTACTCCCTCCTCATAAAGCAAACACTACAAGAGAAATATAAGCTGTGACCTTTCATAGGATTTGGAAAGATATAAACTTGGATGACATTCTGGATATGACTTTCACTGACTAACATTAATTTGTCTTTTATCTTTTCTTCCCTCTTTCCCTAAATTTATTATGATGGAAGCAGATCCATGTTTTCAAGTGATCAATTGCTTGTGCAATATTACATTAAGTGGAAATGAGATGTAATTTCAAGTACCAAAGGTTGGGAGAGGAATTCTTCTTTCTGATTACTCTCTTTCTTTTCTCACCATTTTCTAAGACTATTTATCCTAGTTTCATCTCTGGGAATTAATTTAAGAGTAAGTACATCCAAATATACTCCAAGTGATGCCACAGAAAATGAGGTTATAAGAACTGCTTTAAAAAACCAAGGGTGTGTGACCGGATATCAGGGAGTGGAAATATCAATCATTAGGAGTGTGCTGAAAATTTTTATTAAAAAAATAAGTAACAGATCTAAGATTTAGTGGTTACTAATCTCTGGAAGTGCACAGATTTTGTTAACCTTGACTGGTACTGGGTTCTGTTTTTTTAATAAAACCTTTCTTTGAAAGCCAAATCTTAGACTAAGATTCACATTTGGATTTTAATTTATTAGCAGCATTTAACTAGCTAAAATTAAGATTTATGTCATTCACAACTACCCAACTAAGAGTCATTCTCTTAGCCACAGACCCTCCAAAACTATCGTCAATCAATGTCAGCAATATTGGCGCAACATCTTGACTTTGTAGGGGGTAAGTATCCTGTGTCGCAATGGTGAAATCCAATTTTTTTTACTACTGGTTCTGTAGGCATGGCTTGGTGGGTGTGGTGTGGCTTGGTGGGCATAGCAGGGGAAGGATACTGCAAAATCTCCATTCTCACCTCACTCCAAGGGAAGGATACTGCAAAATCTCCATTCTCACTCCACTCTGGGGCCAGCCAGAAGTGGTATTTGTCAGTTCTCTGAACTGCTCAAAATTTCCACTACCAGAACCTGTCAGAACCTGCTGGATTTCACCCGTGCTGTGTTGTACATGCCACCATGTTTAAAGCTATTATAGCCCTCTCCCTTTCCTCCCTCTAAAGAATTTAAAGTGCCTTCTTAGCTAAATCACAAAAATGTATTATTGAGATATTTAGAAATTTCACCTGTCTATGGGGAAATTGACATATTGGATGGCTTTTCTGGATAGAGAAGTTATTCCCGAATGAAATAACTGAGTATGTTTCAAATTCTTTTCTAAACAGTGAATGTATCAAACCTGACAAAGAATCCTTAAGCAGAGATTATCTCAACATCCACTTTGTAAAGGCCAGCTTTCTTACCTCATCACCTGGGAATCTGCAAACACCCAAAGGAATGCTTGCAAAATCAACATGATTTTTGAAACAACCTTTGTGATATAGGGATGTATTTGAATTCAAATAAAATAAAGGAAATGATTCTTAAATCCTCGATGAAAATCTGTTGCCTGGTTCATACAAGCTCATCAACACCTGTTATCTGTTTCATAGAAACTCCCTGGAATGTAAATACTTTGCATATCATTATTTTAGCTATTTTCTTTGACACCTCCAAGTACAGTGAGAAAGTTGCTTGTACTAAATCCTGAGAATTGCCAACTGTCACTGTGGTATGAAGCATTAAGGTATATTTATTTTATTTATTTATAGAGACTTTTATGATGCTCCAGCTGAAAGCCACTCTGAGCAGTTTATGGTGCAGTATTCAGTAACAGGATTAGAACATAAAATAGTATATAGATTAACATTTTTTATAAAGCGGACAACAAAACCATTTCTCTAGGAGGCATCATAATTCACATAATCCCCAAAAGGCCCTTTCCAGAATCCCAGCAATGTTGGGTCTACTCATATCTCTCACTAATCATTTAATTTTTTCTTGAATGTTAGTGACAGCAAGCAACATTGCTGGCATCAGTGATAGTTAAACTAATAGGCAAGTGGAATGTAAAAGAAAACAACTTTATCACTGCATGGGAATGGAAAAATGGGGTCTTACAGCTGGATACACACTAAGCTCACCCAGCGATGCATGGAATGGGAAACAATCCATCAAGATCAGATCAGACAGATCTGGCAGCAACCAGAGATAAGAACTCTACCGCTAATTGCAATGCGGCCAGTCACGTTTGATCCATAATCTAATACTAATTTGTTAGGTCATTTAATGACTTGAGGTGACGTGGAAAGGAAAGTGTGATAGAAGCTGATGGCAAAGGATAAATAGAACAAGCTCTATCCATCTCTGTTGGGAGATCTCACCATCCAGATTTTCACTGTGCCATGTAACTGTCTTCTGCAAATAACCCAGATTGAGTTCAGGTAACTCAATCATAGGCAGGAAGTACATAAGTGAGTATGAGTAAGTGAACATGTGTCTGGTTTTTCCTCTCCCAAGCTTTGAAATCAATAAAGTCATATCATTGTTGAATTGTTCATGTCTTCTGTTGTTTATTTTGTAAGATTAGGCTATCTCTCCAAAGACTGAGAGCTGCCTCCCCCATAATACTGACATTTTAGCTGGGTGTTATAGAAATTACAAGCTATGGTGTTAAGGGAAAACAAGGGCTATTTCTTTGGAGATAACTTCCAATATAACAGCAAGTTGTTTCACATAAGGTGAGCAGATACCCACTCTTGTGGTTGCTGATGTCGATTCCTAGGGTTTGATATTCCCTTCCTGCTCTTATTAGATTGGCAATCTCATAGTCCACAGCAGGAAGCTTGAATTGCACCCAGAAATCAATTGGTAAACAGTACAGCAATCAAGTAGAGATAGCACATTCTACTGCATTCTGTACTAATTATATCTTCAAGGGGAGCCCAATGCAGAGTGAGTTGCACTAAATCTATCTGAAAGTTGCTTTAGGCATGAGTGATCATCATCAGGGCCTCCAGTAACATAGGAGAATCCCCCTTCAAAAGAGACGGGTGGTTAAAAATGTGATGAGCAAACAAACGAAGGCATATTCCAACATTGCCAGAAAGAAGCTTGCTTAACTAAAATTATTGCTCTCTATTAGTTAGATTTTTACATACAAAAATCTTGTCAGACTGAGGGCTGTACTATCTGTATCTACAGTATACTTGTTGAACCATTAGAGAGAGATTGTCTTCACCCTGTTTCCCTCACACAAAATATGTTGTTGTGCCTCGCTCCCCCTTCTCTCTGCAGCTGGGCCCCTCCCATCTCCTGCTATCTGAGTCAGAGTCTGATAATGAAGAGGAACGGCCTGGCATGCCTCCAGCCCCCAGCCCTGGCACCATGCCCGGAAAGAATGTCAGGAATGAGCAAATAAACCTCCCTTCTACAGCATGTGAGCACGAAGCCAGCCACGTGCTAGAATTGCCGGCAGCAGATCAGGAGGACGGAAAGTCACCGTGGACGGATTCCCCACTTCCGGAGAATGGAGAGGCGACATCAGCAAAAGGAAGGGAGGGGCAGGCCTGGATAAGTGCTGAGTCATGGAGCCACACCCCATGGCCTATATAAAAGACCAGCTTGAGTCAAGCAATTTGAGTCAAGCAAAGTCTCATCTGGGTTGCTGAAGTCACACCTTGGATTCCTGCCTGCCCTGAGAACTCTGACAGGAATTTGGCAAAGCTGCAGAGGCTTCGTGGCCACGCTTGATACAGACTTCCCAGACCTGGCCGTTGGAGGGGGAGGGGGACATGACATATGTGGGTTGAGTTGCCTCTTCTTCCTCTGGAATGCACACCCTCCTTCCTTGAGCATCCATCTCCTCACTACAGTCCATCTCATCCATTAATTCCAATATAACAAAAAGTATCAGTAAGTGCAGGTAGTCTTTGATTTACAGCCACAGTGGAGCCCAAAATTTGTGTTGCTAAGTGATACATTTTTTAAGTGAGTTTTGACCCACTTTATGACATTTCTTAAGTGAATCACCGCAATTTTAAATTAGTCACATGGTTGTTAAATGAATCTGGCTTCCCCATTGACTTTGCTTGTCAGAAGATCACAAAAGGTGATCACATGAACCTGGGACACTGTATCTGTCATAAATATGAGTCAGTTGCCAAGCATCTGAATTTTGATCATGTGACCATGGGGAAATGCTGCAATTGTAAGTGTGAAAAATGTTGTAACTTCGAATGGTCACTAAATGAACTGTTGTAAGTTGAGGACTACCTGTATTTTTCAAACCTTGCTTTGATCCAAAGCTTTTCAAGTATTAGCCTTGCCACTTGTTTTCTGTGCTATAGTTTAGGCATGGGACATATAAAATATGTTGCTGAGTGATGTTGCCGTGAGCTGTGAGCTGAAAACTCACTTATTTATTCAAGCGGGACTGGCTTAAAATTTTATTGGGTTAAAATTTTATTGGGTTATTTATATTTTAATATTTTAATTCGTTTTAAATTTGGCCATTTTATAATATGCTTGTTTTAATTTCTTTTAATATTGATATTGTGATTTTTTACTTGGCTGTACACCGCCCTGAGTCCTTCGGGAGAAGGGCGGTATAGAAATTGAATAAAATAAAATAAATAAATAAAATGTTCCTTGAGCATACAGAACTTAAAATGCTGATCAGTTGCAATAATCTCCCTTCCCAGTGCTTTTCAAGTGACCTTCCATCATGATCTTATGTCTCTTCAGGGACTTCATGGGGTTTGATAAAAAACAAAATAGGGATGCAAATTAATACTACTGTAAGTGGAATTGCCATTTACTTTTACAGGGAGTGCCATTTCTAAAAATCTGTAGTGTTTTCTAATGAATGGATGACTTGGCAGATTAACACTTCTGAGGAAGAGAAATAGATTGGGATGGGGGCTGTTACTTCCTTCAAATCCAAACCCCCTAAGAAGGGGGTTGGACTAGAAGACCTCCAAGGCTCCTTCCAACTATTCTATTCTATTCTATTCTATTCTATTCTATTCTATTCTATTCTATTCTATTCTATTCTATTCTATTCTATTCTATTCTATTCATTTGCTAGGGAAATACATATCCATAGCACTTCACAGCTATAAAACGTGACCATTTAATGATGCCTGCTAACCCAGCTTTAAGAATTACATTCTCAGTTATCCTTGTCAATAGACCTTCCCCCATACTTTTTTTTTAAATAAAAGGAAAGAAATTGCAGATTTCGATATACCACCAAATATTCTTTTGATTCTTTCAGCATTTGCGGCAATGAAATCGCAAGCTGCCTCATTGGGAAGGTTCTCTCATTTTCATTCATACTCAATTCCAAAAAAAGAGCCTGTTTGAGATGCTCAGCTTTTATCTGAAAACAAACCCTGAGAATCAACTCTAATGTGACAGCCCAATTCTCAAAAGCAAGCGCGGTGTGTCATGAAAGGCTTGGAAGCTGCTGCACAGATGAAGATGCAACTTTTCATTTCTTAAGAAAAGAGAGAATATGAGGCATTTCAAAGCCAGTTTGCATTGCTAGTGGCAAGCCTGCCCATTTCAAAAGTCAATCCTTCTGTGAAAAGGATATTGTAATAGCTTGCCAAAATATCCCAGGGTGTAATGGCTAAACAAAAGGGTATCTGGGATGAGTTGGTAAAGAAAACAGATTTATCATCCAGCTCATCTGTTTGTCGTCTTTGCCTGAGCTGGGTGCCAGTGACATATTGTCAGACTGTGGGTAGTCACCAGGTGTGTCAGGCAGGGGGGAACCTAACAGGTGCATTGCATAAGTCCTGCAGGTTGGTATTGTTAGCATTTTTTTGGAATGGGGACAAGTGGAAATGAAGATGTAGATTTTCACCGAGGGAAGCAAGCTTGGGAAGAGAGCATTAGCTTGTCAGAATAAAGTCAGACTTCTTTGAAGTCTTGTGTTCCCATTGTTGAGAGAGAGAGAGAGAGAGAGAGAGAAAGAGAAAGAGAAAGAGAAAGAGAAAGAGAAAGAATGAGAATATGGTTGCTGAGCACTCTGAGCTTTTGCTATTAATCAGAATTACAGAAACATCTGTCTTAAATGGCTCTCTACTGATCTCTTGGAGGCACCCTGGTGGAAATGTATCTGCAACACAGCAAATAGGCCAGGTGTATCTCCTAAACATCTGGGAGTCATTGGTTAGAATGCCTTGTTCTAATCTTGCAGCAAACAAAGGGCATAACAGGCATATGTAAATAGCTCTTAGATTGCAGAATAACAGAGTTGGAAGGGACCTTGAAGGTCTTCTAGTCCAGGGGTCTCCAACCTTAGTAACTTTAAGGCTTGTGGACTTCAACTCCCAGACTTCCTCAGCCAGCTTTTCTGGCTGAGGAACTCTGGGAGTTGAAGTCCACAAACCTTAAAGTTACTAAGGTTGAGGACCTCTGTTCTAGTCCAACCCCCTGCTCAAGCAGGAATCCCTATACCTATACTATTTCATATAGATGACTGTCCAATCTCTTCTTACAAACCTCCAGTGTTGGAGCACCCACAACATCTGGAGGCAAGTTGTTGTATTGATTAATTATTCTAACTCTCAGGAAATTTCTCTTTAAAGGGAGACAGCATAGGAAACAGCTTAAGTTATGGGGGGGACAGGGATGCATGACACATCAACTGACCAGACTTCCAGACTTTTATTTTATTTTTGTTTTTCTTTTAACACGTAACATTTTTTTTACATCTAACACTGATGATGTTACCTAGTTTGAGTAATGAAACATTTGCAAGAAAACAATTACTCTCAGAGAGCACCAAGGACTCCTCACCCAAGGACTACAAATATTCTCTTTTATTGATCTAACCTTTGTATAAGCATGGTCAGCATGTTTTTAGGGGCTATTTAATTGAAAGGGCAAAAAAAGACTGTTATTATTACTAGATTTCTGAATTTTATCTCCACCCTTAGCATTTTCTTTCTTTATCCAAGCTCTGCTCATTTTTTTAAAAAAATGCATGAAGGCTTGAAGCTGTTGTGACCTAGGCCCAAGTAGTTATTACCAGACACAATCAGTCCTACATAAACATATTTTATTCGATATTTTATTAGTCCAAATTTTTATTAGTCCAAATTAAGTCCAAAACAAAGTCCTTCATAAAAAGTCCTTCAGCCTTATCACAAACCTTTGTCTTCTTTGGCACCCTGCCAAAGGCTTTTCTTGGGAAGAACCCCACGAAGTTCAGAAACAGGAGACAAGAAACAATTGTAGCAGTGTTGCTACAAAGAACCCAAGAGCCGTTGCTGTTCTTTTAAGCCTTATGGGAGGGGCCAATCATCTTCTGGCCTTACTCCCAAGTCATCCTTTTTGCTTTAGCTTTTGCTTTTGCCTTCTGGCAGCTCTTATGCGTGCACAAGGAACAGGCTCCTCCTGTTCCTCTGCCTCTCTGCTGTCTGCTTCTGGAGGCTCCGGAGTCTGCGCATTGCTCCCAGATGGCCCTGGCCCTATCTCTGCCTCTGATGCAGGGCCCTCATCTGGTCCTTCCCGACTCCAGGACTGACCCATTGTCCTTCCCAGCCTCCTCATTGTCTGACTCCACTGCCAGCTCCGCAGACTGCTGCTGGACCACAACAGAAGCATGGATTTTGAGGAAAAGAACTATGACCCCTTATATGTTTATGTACATTTATGTGAGTGAGGTCATATACTTCAGTCTTAGTTTGAAGATCTAGATTTAAAGAAAATGAGTATATATATGCCTAGGTATATACAGTATACCTATATCAAGTAGAAGGAGGTATTTGTTTGGAATGGCTGCAGGGACCCTTAAAGCAGGGGTGAAATCCAGCCGGTTCTGACAGGTCCTGGAGAACTGGTAGTGGAAATTTTGAGCAGTTTGGAGAACTGGTAGCGGAAATTTTGAGTAGTTCAGTGAACCAGAAAATACCACCTATGGTTGGCCCCAGAGTGGGGTGGGAATGGAGCTTTTGCAATATCCTTTCCCCAGGAATGGGGAGGGAATGGAGATTTTGCAGTGTCCTTCCCCTGCCATGCCCACCAAGCCACACCACGCTCACCAAGCCACACCATGGTAACCAACCTACACCCACAGAACTGGTAGTAAAAAAAAAATTGGATTTCACCACTGTCTTAAAGTTATACCAGACTAGATAGTTATAAGGTTAAAATAACACAAACTGGCAAATCTAAATGCCTAAAGGGAAGGCCCTTTAATCTTCATGACAATTAGAGAGGATGTTGTTTGAGATGCTTATTAGGATCTAAGTTGTAACTCAAACTGGGATAGCTCAGGCAGTAGAGAAGCCTGTTATTAGAACACAGACCCTGCAATTACTGCAGGTTCGAGCCCGGCCCAAGGTTGACTCAGCCTTCCACCCTTTATAAGGTAGGTAAAATGAGGACCCAGATTGTTGGGGGGGCAATAAGTTGACTTTGTAAAAAAATATACAAATAGAATGAGACTATTGCCTTATACATTGTAAGCCGCCCTGAGTCTTCGGAGAAGGGCGAGGTATAAATGTAAACAAAAACAAAAAACAAAAAAAAAACCTCAGATTTCTTTTATCTGACCAGGATCTCTTTCCCCCTGTTCCTCAAGGTTATAACTTCTGGCCATTACAGCTATAAAAACTATTGGAAGTTTCAAGCCACAATCTTGGATTGACAGATTCATGTTGGCCTCATCTCCAATGGGGAACCCTGCTTCATGGGGTCTTGTGATTAACTCAGAACTAACTTCTGCGGAAGAGTTTGAAAACAAGGAGCAGAAGTGGGCCCAAAATATGTCATTTTGTCACTCTTGACTAAGTTGCCAAATTCTATATTACTGATTGGTCTTTCAAGCCTTGAATGAGTAAAAAATTACCATCTGCCCCATTCTGTAGCAGGGTCATTTTTTTCCTGAGTCAAAGAGCAGTTACCTTGTTAACGGTTTTGTTTTTGTTTTGTTTTTAGAAAGAAGAAGTAAATAAAACATCACTAAAAGCCTTTCCTTTATTAGAGTTAAACTCAAAGGAATGCTGTTTTCAGGCTACCATAGACATGTGCTACATATTTTGCAGAAGCAAAGGCAATATTACAATGCACTTTTGATTTTGCTTTTGAAACACATAAGCCTGAAAAATCAAAAGATAATGCCAACAATAAAACAGGATATCCAATAGAGGTTGGTAATATTAAAGAAATGTTGTGGATATACTCAAGAACACCTGACAGCTGCAAACACTTTCACACAGTAAAACACTTTTTTTGAAATCTACCTCCACTTAAGTTGTCATTGCATTTGGCCTCACAAATCTGGGCAATCACTCTGTTTTAGCTAAGAGAGAGATGGGCTCTTTGCTACCATCTAATGGTTGTTAAGTTGCTAGATCAAATGATTGGATGGAGGGTTCAGATCTTACAAGTATCTTCTCAGTATGTATTCTCTACTGGTGTTTGGTGGTGTGTTTTTTTTGCATTAGGAAGTGGCATTCAATTTGCAGCCATGGAAAACAGCCAATTATTGCCCTGATATATCATGGGGGTAGAGCTATAAAGATAAAAACATGGCAGAGTTTTCTTCTGGACTGGCATTCAGATGTGGAGATGGGGTGATATATGGCAACGTACCGTCCTCCTCTTTTTTTTTTTTTTAATTCGCATTTATATCCCGCCCTTCTCCGAAGACTCAGGGCGGCTTACACTATGTTAGCAATAGTCTTCATCCTATTTGTATATTTATATACAAAGTCAACTTAGTGCCCCCAACAATCTGGGTCCTCATTTTACCTACCTTATAAAGGATGGAAGGCTGAGTCAACCTTGGGCCTTGTGGGACTAGAACCTGCAGTAATTGCAGGCAGCTGTGTTAAAAACAGACTGCATTAGTCTGTTGAGCCACAAGAGGCCCTTGTTGGGATGGTAGGGGAAAAAAACCAGGATAGAGAGAATTGTATAAAGCTAGCCTTTACTCCAAGAACTCCTTTTCATTTTTGGAGTGGTTCTGTGCTTGTTAGTGCTGTCTTTTAAAATTCAATTGTAATTTCAAGTTGAATTCTCAAAATTCTTTTCAAATTCTCCATGCAACTTAAAATATTTGTCTAATTTTTTGTCCTGTTTTCTTCCCTGTTGACATTGTATTTTGAATTTTTATCTTGCTTACTGACATTTTTTTTCTAAGTCTTTATTTTACTTTGCCTTTGTTTATGTATCTCTCCTACAAATTATTAATTGCTTTCGTGTGTGTGTGTGTGTGTGTGTGTGTGTGTGTGTGTGTGTGTGTGTGTATCATACAAGAGCCTATTTTGCTTATGGTTCTCTCTTCTCCAAGTCCATTTTGCCTGCCTTGATAAGAGGGATATATATTGGCATTTTATGGTGTATAGCCAGAGAGACTGAGGGTTTGAAGGGTGAAGGCAGAGCTCAGTCCAATAAAATTATTGTGACTTTTGATGATTATTTATTTTTATTTAGAATTTTTATTGGCCAAGTGTGATTGGACACACAAGGAATTTGCCTTGGTGCATATGCTCTCAGTGTACATAAAAGAAAAGATATGTTCATCAAGGTACAACATTTACAACACAATTGATGGTCAATATATCAATATAAATCATAAGGATTGCCAGCAACAAAGTTACAGTCATACAGTCATAAGTGAAAAGAGATTCGTGATGGGAACTATGAGAGGATTAATAGTAGTGCAGATTTAGTAAAGATGGCGCTGACGAAGGCTGCCTCGGTGAAATGCTCTCTAATGGTTGAGGATTCTTTAGAATGATAAAGTTGAGTTTACCTCAAAAATTCTGTCCTGTTTTCAATAAAATTTCACAATTGCTGTTCTTTCAGAGTGGCCTAACCATCCTGCAAATTTCAACTCACTTTGATAAAAAGTAAAATTACAGGTAGTTCTTGACTTATTACCACAACTGAGCCTAAAATTTCAGTTGCTAAGCAAAACAGTCATTAAATTTGACCTTCTTTGCCATAATTAAGAGAATCACTGCAGTTGTTAAGCTAATAACACTGTTGTTAAGTGTCTGTCTATGAAGCAAAACTAACATTATGGCTCCCAAATTGCCACTGACTCCTCTTTTGATAATTTTAAAAATCTTTTTACCCTGAGTTTATTTTCCTTACACACTATGAAGGCCTTCATCCATATAATATCCTTTATTTTAGATCTTTCTTACAGTATTTCTTGGTAAATGAATGAGCTATGGTTGATCATTGTGCCTGTACTTATCTAAATACAATGGTTTACCAAAGTGTTCTGCCTTACTCAAAATTTAACAATGAAAATATGTGTAAAATCACATCAAAAATGTAACTTGGAACTTAAGCAACAAATGTTGCCTTGAAAACATATAAAAAGTGAAAAGCATTTAGTTTTCATTTCCCTCACAGTGCTTTCTAATATCCATTGAAATGTAAAGAATAAAACTTTTATATGAAAGAAGACTTTCAATCTTAAAAAAAGAAAAGAAAAGAAACCAGAGTTTTATTGCCAGGATCATCCTATACTGACCTCATAGTAGCTCTCTGATACTAAGTGACTTGCTTTGCTGAAAAATTTTAATAGATAAGAATGCTTTCTTTTGATTTGATACCACGCTCCTTCAGAGCATTGAAAATGCATGAAATAACACTGCTGTATAATATCTACCGAAAAGAACTGCAGGTGTGCGATTAAAAGGAAAAAACTCTTAGTTTGAATCAACTCTTCCATGTTCCTTTTTTAGCTTTATTGGTGGATGACTCAAATCAGATTTTCATTTCATTTTTTTTGTGGTCATTTGAAGCTGAAACCAAAAAGTGGGGGAAAAAATTAAAAGAAGGCAAGGAAAGAAAAGGAAGCATTATAAATCCAGCACCCTCACTGTACTCTTACTGAGATCTTTTAAATATTTAAAAGAAGTGAAAAGTATCAGGATTAATCTCCTCATGTTATGACATAATTAAATTTCTGTATCATTTACCACATTTTTGGGTTGTGATGTGTTTGGTTTTTTTTTTTAAAAAAGAGTGGTTAGTAAAATTGCTGGTAGATAGTGCTGTGCAAGGAACCATGCCGCTATTTGAGAATTAACTCTAAAGAAAAATCAGGGTTACCAAAGCAGAGGTGGGTTTCAGCAGGTTCTGAACAGTTCTGGAGCACCGGTAGTGAAAATTCTGACTGGCCCAGCCCCCATCTATTTTCTGCCTCCCAAATCCCAGCTGGTCGGGAGGAAATGGGGATTTTGCAGTAACTTTCCCCTGGAGTAGGGAGAGAATGGAGATTTTACAGTATCCTTCCCCTGCCATGCCCACCAAGCCACTCCCACCAAGCCATGCCACACCCACCAGGCCACACCCACAGAACTGGTAGTAAATTTTTTTTGAAACCCGCCACTGTACCAAAGCGCTCCCAGAAGAAAAAAGATAGTATGATTATAAAAATGTGTACTTCTCTATTGTTTCTATACTTACTGTATCTATTAGATCAGACCTCTGCGGCTTGGCAACTCAGTTTGGTGGGGAGAGTGGAACCAGCCTGCATGAGTTGGAGGCTGGAGTGCATGCATACAGCTTGACTTGTGAGAGCGGCAGGTCAGCGCACACGCACATGTGCACACAGCTCAACTCATACAAGTTGAGCTGTGCATGCACACCAGCCTGCCACTCACGTGAGTTGAGCTGTGCATGCACATACCAGCCCACTGCTCATGTGGCCCGGTTCCAAACAGGCCATGGCCCAGAGGTTGGGGACCCCTGCATCAGATAACTGAATAATCATTTCTAATTTTTCTGGGAAATATTGATTTGGAAATAATATCTCAACAAGATAAAAATCAACTGTCATAAATATTTAATTACAGAGGCACTTTGATCAAGAAAATCCAAATTAAGGGATTACAGGATCATAATTTTAATTATTGAATTATAGAAGCACTTTGATCTATGAAATGAGGAAAAGACATCAATGAGGTGAACTTTTGATGGAGTGGTACATACCCTCCATGGACTGATTGACACCTATATTAGTAGAGATCCCTAATCAATCATTTAATCTTTTTATATTGACTTTATAATTTTATGAAGTTTACATTGCAGCAATATTAAACCCTGAGAAACCCTGGATGTGGATGATTTAGATTGTATCCAATTTGTATGGTTATTTCATGCTTATACGTATATATACTGTTGTGTTTGACAAAATAAATAAATAAATAAATAAATAAATAAATAAATAAATAAATAAATAAATAAATAAATAAATAAATAAATAAATAAATAAAAATATATATTTGCTTAATGTGGATGCTAATTTTTTGTTTGTTTGTATGTTACATCATGGTTCCAAGTAATGCTTCCAACCAAATCAAGGCTCTGAGGCCTTGGCTTCCTCAAAAATCCCATTTATTGCGTACATCATAGCAGCATAAAACAACACTGAATAATTCCTGGTTTATTGGAATAATTAAAGAATAGATACTGTCCACTCCCCTTGTGTCACAGGTCACATTAGCCAACCAAGCAGGTGATGAACTTCTCAGCACTCCCTCCTGCCATTGCTAGGGCATACTGATTTAGCCTTGGTTCTCAGGAGCTTTATCGTTGTTATGTCTGGCACATTGGAGGAAAACATTCTATATTCCATAAGTCGTTTCCCCCCCCCCCCGCAAGTGTGGCAACTAAGAAACAAAGCAGAAAAAGCTAGAGTCGTTTCAAAAGTTGACATATTATTTATTAATGTGGCTTTTAGATTTTTATCTGTTTTAAATTATGTGCCAATCAATTGTGGGGAGGTAGGTGGCTATATACAGTAAATTTGATTGATAAATAAAATATTAACTGCAGCACTAACAAGGAAGCTTCAGGGAAGCTTCTATGATTCTATAATTTATCCACTTCAATCTGGACTTATAAAAACAGGCATCTGCCAACAATCACTCTTATATTTTAAGTATCATATCAGATAAATTCAAATCAGATATTTCAATTCTGTTGGACACTGAAAAATCCTTTGATACAGTTCAGATTATGAACTGCAATCTAGGAAGATATGGGTTTCTACCATCTTCCAATGCAATTTACAATTTGATATCTTTTCCAATTGGCTAGAGTGATTGTGAACATTTTATCTTCCAGGCTCTCAAGTTATATAGCAGTACCCCTCAGAAATATCCTTGCCTCCATTAATTTTCCATTTGATTCTTGAACTATTGGCTTCATTTATTAGACAGTCTCAAGAAATTAAGGGTGTGGAGGTAATCAACATTGAAAAGAAATTGTTTTATATGCTCATAATGTTATGCTTATCCTTGATAATTATGCAATGTCATTGCTAAAGTTTATTGAGTTGTGCAGCAGGAATCTCACAGCATGCAACCCTATGAGTTATTTTGTGTGATCTGTGACAGTTCAAAAACCTACACCCCTGCTAAAACCCAATCCCTGCTGGGTTCTCTCTATAGGCCCCTGTGGTCTGCTATTGCTGTTCTGCCTTGCTGCTTTGTCTGAGCTGGCATGTGATGACCACATAGGCACACAAAGCAAACATTGCTGGTGACATCACCATTCCATGCTAGTTGCCACCAGGAGTCCATGAAGAACAACAAAGAGACAAGGCATAGGACAATAGCAAGATTGCCTTCATGATGGTACAATATTTTATTGTATTTCATGAGGTAACCTATTTTTTTTCTTCAATAAACCATCAATATATCATTCTCATTGACCAAAAAAAAACAATTGTGGAGTAAAAAATGGATTTCCCAAGATAAGTGGGAAAAATGATATTTGGTTACAGAGATGAAAATTAAAATAAAATATTTTGTTTGCAACTATGCTTTGTTCTAAAGATTTATAATGTGTGGATATTATGTGATGATATTATTGAGAGCTATAACTGGCAAAGTACAAGATGAAAAAGTTCAACAACTGAACTGGTAAAACAAATATTAATTGTTGATTTCCCCCCCCCCTATATATATATACATCCTGTGTGGACATCGTGGGTGTGGGTCTGGTGTCATTCCTTGTGTTAGGGACTCGTTTGTCAATAAGGGCGGGTTTCCAAATGGCTGGTAGGCGGGAGGTATCATCTCATTTGTTCATGCTGTGTGGGCGTTTTTCTATCTTGATGGCTTCTCTGATTATTCTGTTGTTAAAGTGTTCAGTTTTGGCGATAGTTCTGGTCTTTTTAAAGTCAATATCGTGTCCTATGGCTTTAAGGTGTTGGACCAGGGAAGAAGTTGGTTCCTCTTCTTTGACTGAGTTCTTGTGTTCTTCAATGCGTGCACTTATTCTTCTATTGGTTTATATAAAAGGCACCACAGACAGAATCAGCAAGATCCTCCACAAACACAACATCAAGACAGCATTCTGCACAAACCGAAAAATATCCACCATCCTAGGAAACCCCAAAGACAAAATTGAGTTAGAAAATCAAGGAGTATATGAAATCCCATGCACCGCCTGCCCCACCACATACATTGGACAAACCAACAACGCCAAGACACTTCCAATTTTACACGGGAGAAAACCCGAACAACCAAAGACCTACATATATATATATATATGTGTGTGTGTGTGTGTGTGTGTGTATGTATATGTATGTGTGTGTGTGTGTGTGTGTATATATATATATGTGTGTGTGTGTATATATATCCCAGCTCTTTGTTACATTTTACACAAGGAAGCATTGTGGGATAAAATTATACAAATGAACAAAGTAATGGATGCTGCTGTTAAAATAATTAATTTATGTTCAATGGGTCTCAGTCATAGGCAGCTTATTGATAGACAATATAGGAGATTGCTGTGTTATAGATGACTGAGCCAACAAATGTGTTTAAGAGGTTCTTGTTTTATTTTACTTTATTATTATTATTATTTGCTGTAAAAAATGAGATAATGATCATATCAATAAAAAACAAAGACTTTCCTCATCTGACAATTGACTTTTAATTTTAATTTGGATTTAATTTGGATCTGATAGATGTCATGAGCCACCTGAAAAAAACCAAACTCAGATTAAAAAGCTATTTATTAGAGAGTTACCTGATAGTGTCAATTCACCTTGGACCAAAGAGTTGTGTTTTCTCTGTCATGGCACCTACCCTGTGCAACAGCATCCCCCCAAATCCACATGCCATAAACATTTTAAAATAAATAAATAAACAAATAGTAAAGCTTTTTTTTGGTGAACAATACAGCTGCCTGTTGAATTATTGGCTCATTTCTCAGTTCTAATATGATTAGCCACAGTGCTTAAAAGAATAACTTGGATGAAAACAGATGTTTTAAATAAATATAAAAGCAAGACATGTAATCATGCATGGTGCAAAAAAGCAAAATAAGTAAGTAAGTAAGTACGAATCCATACAACAATGCCAAAATATTATGGATTAATCTATATACTATTAATACTCTCATGTCTATAAACTTTAACAGGGTGAAATAGTGAACTTTGTCAACAAATGTATGTCATGTTAACTTACAGAATGCTGGTACTCATTACTTCTGAGGGAATGAAATTCAGGGAAAATATGGCTGCTTCAGTGCTGCTAGGCTGCTGCTCCTTCAGTGTTACTAGGCTGCTGCTGCAGGCTGCAGTCCCATGAACCTTATTTTCAGTGTTCTGTGACAGTTTCCCAGCCACTTGTTCCTGGCTCTCTCCCCCATACAGCAGCAGTTACTTACTTACCTGCTAAGAGAAGAAGGGAAAGGAGAGGGAAGAGAGAGACAGGGAGGATGAAAGGAAAGGAAGAATAAGAGGGAGGAATATGGAGGAAGGAACTCACATACATCCTTCCCAGCTCATGCTGTTCCCTGTGTGTGCTGCCCCTGATCTGTGCTGCCCCCCACTTTACCCATGCCACACCTCTTATGCAGCCTAGGCATTTTTTGAAACCCATGCTACCCCCTTGCACCTTCCTGAATCATGAAACCATCAAAGAGAGGTGTCTTATCTACCTGTAACCCCTCCCTCCCAAGTGGCTTTGGACATGTAATTTCTTGGTGGCTTTCCTACTGCTTCTTTCTTCAAGCTTCCTACAAGCAAAATAAATGGGGAAGCTGGCTGGAATTCTAGGGACAGACAGGGAGGGAGGAAGTTAAATTGTATTCTTAAAGATGAACTTGCAACAAGAGAATTGTTTTACATAATTGAAAATAAATATATCCTTCTGATTTTAAGGGATTTATTTCGTTATTTAACCAATTTATATAGCCACCGATCTCAAGAAATGACTGGGTGAATATAAGATATGAGTCATTTATCTATTTTTGAAAAGTCTCAGTGCTCTAAAAACAAGAAGAAAAGCAATATGTCTTAATACTGAGTTAATTTTATACTGCTATTTATAGTTAAAACAGATCGTTTTTCTTTTTTAATTAATTTTTGTCATATTTGTTATTTCAATCATAATAGTCTACAAAGTTTTACTCATTGCATAATTATTTTTATTCCCCCCCATTCGTGGTGTAGGATTGCTTCTTTTTACATCATCACCACCACCACCACCACCACCATCATCATGATGTGTGTGCTTCTCTTTTTCTACCTGCTTTCCTTTTTTTGTTGTCCACTGATCCTTTGACGCTTGTTATCTAATGATGCCCAAACTTATAAAGTCTGAGATGTTACCTCAAGGAATTTTGTTGCCTGAAGCAGCTTTTCCTGAGAGATCTATTCTGATCCCTTGAGAAAGAAAATAAGGCAAGGTTTAGCTCACCACATCTTGAAGAGCTCAGAGTGACAACAGAGTAAGATGTATAATTATAAATGAAATAGTCTCACGTTTGACAGTAAGGATATTGGTGATGTGAGTGAAACTATCCTCCTCCTTTTGATTGTTTTGAGATTGCTAGAAAAACTACAGACGCTCCTCATTTTCCTGTCAGATTGGCAAATATAATTCTGTATATCCTGGAATACTTTCTTTTTTTGTGGGGTAGGATGGTTTTGGGGAGATGACATTACAGACATGAGAATCACAAGTGGATGTCATCATTCCAATCCTGCAGATCTAGATTGCTAGCAGCCTTTGAGTCTCCCAGTTTATAAAGAAGATACTTAAAAAGAAAATTCTGTATATATTTGTATTTATTAGTATAAACTAAAAGTAGACAACTATGTATAATACATAGAATAGTAATCTATATAATTAGAAATCATGTTATTATAAGTGATATCGATACTGAAATGCTGTAATGAGTGGAAATGTGGTTTTTAAATTTGAAATATGTTTAATAAAAATATTTTTTTTAAAAGAAAACAAAATAACAACAACAAAAGGAAAATAATGAGGCATAAATTGAATATAGCAAATGCCTGACTTGAGATTGTCTTTGAGCTTATAGATCAGGATAAATGACTCTTCCTTAAATTGTTAAAAAGATCCCTTGAACCAGGCATTTGGAAAAATATGAAATACTAGTTGGCAACCCAACCCAAACTCCAGTAAATACGTTTTTCTTTGTGGTCAGAAATTAATTGAAATGACTTGCTTCTCATTATAGTGAACACATCAAGCAAGCAGCTTTTCATTCATTTCTTCTCAAAAGTTGGGCTAAAATAATTTTAAATAATTTCTATTGTCAGGTGGGAGTGAAAGTTTAGATGTAGATTGAAATTTGATGCTCTCTAGAAGTCCAAATAGATTGCTTCCAAATGGAAGCTTCTAATATTGAATGGCTGTCTTTGAGTTCAAAAACTGCTATCATCAACTATATTTGTGTATAGTTAAGAGAGAGAGGGAGAGAGAGAATGTTCTGAATACTAGAGAGTCATAAAAAGAAATAAGAGATCCAAAGTTTCCACAGACCTGAAATGCTAACTAAAAATATTTTATTATGATAGAGAGATTAATACAGTGAATAATTTATGATGCGATTGTTCTTATCTGTTCTGAATGTATCTGTGTGATTTAATTACAAACCTAACTTTACAAATCTAACATTTTTTTTTAATCTACAGAGCATCCTTGAAGTTCTTCAACTGCTTTCCCTCCTTTTCTCTCTCATCCTCCTCCACATCATTAATCACGGGGTTTTGTTACATTAACTTCTTAGAATTCCTTTTCTTTCTTTGCTATCTAAGCTGTTTCTAAGGTAAAAAGAAAACAGAAGTTGGAAAAATAGCTCCCTTTCAAGCTTTCTTAAAATCTGGTACTTGGGTCAGGTTTTTCTACCTTGTTCCAACTCTTGAGCTGACCCTTGACCCAAGCCCAGAATAGATGACAAGACTGAGCCTGAGGGAGGAGTCAAATGCATCATCAGTCTCAAGTCCCTTCATCCCCACAAGAGATCCAGCCCACCTTGAATTCTATTTGGCCATTAGTAATTCAGATTCTTGTAGAAAGCATTAGCTTACAATAAAACTATATTCATCTGAACTGTCCAGATTCCTGATTTCCTGTGCTTGACATCCAGAGAAGAGACATTGAGATCCAGTTGACTTAATAGACAGAATCTTATCAAACTAAAGCAATACATATTCTAAATTACACTAAAATAGATCTTGAGAGATTTTAGGGTGTGGCTACCCTGAACTTTTCCCCCACCCCCCCAAATTCCAGCTTGGGTTTCTTGAGACTGGTTGATTGCGTAATAATAGCCTTTTCCAGAAGCAATTAAAAAGTGGAATTGGATAAAATAAATATTCAGTATGTTTTAAACATTTATCATGTTAGGTAATAATCCAATGTTTGAAAAATTTCTTTTTTGAGAATTTGATTTTAAAAACAAGCAAACTGTAATTTGAAATTAGTTGGCACTTTCATTTTGGGTATAAAAGAAAGTATTTCCTTCTTTCTTTTTCTTTTTTTTAAAAATAAGATTTCAAATGTACATTTGTCAAATTAATCAACTCTAAAACTGAGTCTGTTTAGAATGAATTTTGATGACACATAAATTCATATACATAATTCAGAACTGAATAATAAATATTTAAAGATTTTGTTAATGGAGCCAAAGCTCATATTTGATTTGCAAATTAAAAAAGAGCAATTTAATTCAGGATTTTTTTAAGAGCACATATTAGATATTTAGCAAGCCAATATATTTTAATATGTCCTACAATTTCTATCTTTCAGCATTGGAAACTACCCTTAGGTATGTTAGCTATCCCAAAGTCCAGATTTTTCTGGTCACCATGGATTCAGTTATGACTGTCACATTAATTTAAAATATATTATGTATTAAAATCTATTTTAATATAAACCATTCTAAGTGACATTGAGTAATTTTGGAATGTCAGTAACTACATCATTATATGGCAAATGTTTGACACCTTCCCAAATCAAGATGATCAGCAAAATGGGATCCTTTAATTAACTGATATTTTATATTTAACCCCTTACATTTACTTTAAATGTTAAAATACTTATAGGCAGTTATTCTGGTATGTTTGCAAAGCCTTCTGAGGAATAAAATGCTAATACTATACGAAATAATTTTGGAGACTTCCTGTGGCTCCGCTGGTCATTGAGGATGGTCTTTTTAGACTGCCAGCCCTGGATCGCATAGAGCCGCTAAGACAGCGAAATCAGCTGTCTAGCAGCTTGGAAACCTTTCCCTTGGGTGAAGAGGGAAAGGTGAGTGATCGGATGGAGGTAGAGCTCCCCCAAAAGCACCAGGAATGATCCTGGAGGCTTGAAGGGGAGAGCTCCCTTGGGAACCCGAAGAGCTCTGGATCCAGGATGCCTCTGTCTTTTTTGACAGAGCAAAATGCCGCGACCACATCTGCGATCAATATAAATGGAGTTTAAATGGATTTTTGACTTAACCAAACAGAGCAATGTCAGGAGGCAAGGTAGATGTAAATACCAGACCTCAACCCCGTGTGTGGATTCCTTTTGAGAAGACAGGAAATGGCGTCTGAGTATAATGAGCATGAAAGTGAAAGTCAAAGAGGTATTTATTAACACTGTTACAGTTTATAACTTTGCTTAAACTTGCTGGATTTTACATTTATATGAAGAAACTATAAAGTGAAAGCTGGAAGGATTATACAATTGACTTATTTAATTTAAATACTGTGTTTATGAAAAGACCTTGACTTTGTTTCAAATTATAAAATAAAAGTAAGATGGCTTCAGTACAAATACAGCCTGCTGTTTTCAAGGAAGTTGGAGCGCTGTTAGTTCAACTACATAAATTACAAGAGGAGCTGAAGGAATTTCTGAAGGCTCAAATTTCTGTTCGGGATAAAAAAATTAAGGAAATTGAGGAGAAAATATTGAAAATTAAAGACTTTTTTGCAGTTGAGGATGAAGAGATAAGAGAAGAAGTGGTGGCAGCATTTAAGACTCTGGTTGAATACACAAAACAATTGGATGAAAAAGTGGAAGAGATTTGAACTTAAAAAGCAAAATAGAGGAATTTCAGACCAAGGTGGAGAATACAAAGCAGTTGGATGATAGAGTTGAAGAAATTAATCAATTTAATTTGGACTTAAAAAATAAAACAGAGGTGCTCCAGATCAAGGCGGAGAGAGTAGAAGAAAAGCGGGTTGTATTGCAATACAGAGTTATGGAATTTGCATTGAGAGTAAGAGGTTTGAAAGAAAATAAATGAGAGGACTTAAAAAAGATTTTTGCAGAGGCTTTTGCACAGCTGATTGGACAGAAACTAATGGACTTTGAAATCCAAACTGAAAAAAATTACTGTGTTAATTCATGGGTTGCAAAGCAGAGACATTTGCCAAGAGATGTAGTATTTTATTTTACATCTAGGAAGATTAGGAATGAAATTTCACAAGTTTCTTATAAAAATAAAATTCAAATATTGGGACAAGAGGTATTGGTATTGAAATGTTAAGAAATAGAAAAGAATATGCTTTTTTGGTGGATCAGCTTAGAAATCTCTAGATACAGTACAGATGGAATGTGCCAGCTGGATTAACAGTAAATTATAAGGGAGGGAGATATTGTCTTAATACAGTTTTTAAAGCAAGAGATTTTTATATTAAAGTATTGAAGTTTGGAAGTTTGCCATTGTTAGAAGTTAAGATGAAAGGAGAGGTGGGAATGGTTAAAAAAGGGGAAAAGGAAGCAAAGCAAATACAACCTAAAATTGGGGCTGTAAATTTGGGAGGAGAAACACAGAAAGCCGTAGGGAAGGATCAAAGTATGATTGTAACTATTAAACGTAAAGAGCAAGAAGTAAAGAAGTAATATTTTCAAATGAAAGGACTTTCCTTTCATGGGATAGGGTAAATTATAAGCGATATTTCTCAATATAAAAAGTAGAAAGAAGTTATGGATTGTATGATAAATGGGGTGTAAATTGTTTAGAAATTTATGGTATGGGGAATATGGGGAAGAATATGAGGTAAATCTTAAATTTATATAAGGAAAGATGATGTTTATTATTATGTATGATGGATATACAAATATGATGGATTATAAGGTATACTGAGGAATAATTTTTGATATTACAACATTGGAAGATGGGATACTGTTTATTACAGAAGATTGGACTTTAAACTTAATGGACTTAGGTGAGAAGGTAGAATTATCAGCATATTTGAAAGATTATTTTTGAAAGATATATATAATGGAGATTGAAATAACAAAATACTAAATAGCTTTTAAATGAATTGAAGGTAATTGTATTAGTATTAATATTTTTCTTTTTCTTCTTTTTTATGGAAAAGGAGTTGAGGTTCAAGAAGAGGGATGGGAGCTTATGCTAATTAGCATATTTTAGTTTATGATTGTTAGATACGATACCCTGTATTTGCTCTGGGAAGTCAGGGGGGAGGAGGGAGGGGAAGGGTTAGGGTTGGGGGGAGGGGGGATGTATGGGGGGAAAATTTTTGTAAAACTTTTTCAATTAAAAAAAAGAAAATAAATAATTTTAATATTAAAACATAAAACTCAAAAGATGACAGTAAATAGCACCATTAGAAAACTCATTATGACCAGTTTAAGCAGTAATCACAGAAGTTTGTAAGTCTAGAATACTAAAAAATAAAGCAACAACCTTGAAACTTTTGGTTTTAGATTCTTAAAATTAGCTAAAGAATTGTGCTCAATAGAAAAGCAATGAACAATTAACAATGCTCAGCAAATGCATGATGAATGCTTAGGACCAAAAACCGGCGATGAAACTCAAAAAGGAAATCCACAGAAAAGTGAAAAAGCCCACAAACCAACCTATTTCTTCCATTCTTATTAGCATCAATTAGTGCTGACAAAATATAGATTGTTATGGGTTCTCAGATACGAAACCCTCCCCATTCTCTAAATTATGCATAAAAGGACAATTTCTTACATCTAATCTACATTAACTTCCTTCAAATATGCCCAGTTTAGTTGCACTCTAGGGATTTATTTTTTTTTTTTTAATTGGGAACAAAGCTATTTTTATGAAAAAGTGAGTTGCAGCTTTTAAAGTGAGATCAAAAGATATAAATTGACAGGCTGTTTTAAAATGAGATAACCAAATGAACCCACATTCACTATTCATAATGACATGCTGAACATCATGAAATTGGCTGCAGCTAGAATAGTTTTAGCAAAGAGGGCTTGTCAGGTCTCGATTGTAGGTTACGATCCAGAGAAAGAGGAATTCTCATGGGATGACAACCAGAAGTCACATTTACTGTTTTCCTCTAGCTTCACTAACAGCCTCATTTATTTATTTATTTTATTTATTTATTTAATTTTGTCAAAACAATATATACAAGCATAACACCAAAAGATTATATAATGTATAAACAAATATATGAGGAGAAACAAGGAAGTATAAGCATATATATATATAGGGGAAAAAACAAAAGGACAGGAACGGTGGGCACGTTTGTGCTCTTATGCACGCCCCTTAGAGTCCTCTTAGGAATGGGGTGAGGTCAACAGTGGATAGATTTTGTTTAAAGCTTTTGGGGTTATGAGAAGAGACCACAGAGTCAGGTAATGCATTCCAAGCACAGATAATTCTGTTACAGAAATCATATTTTTTGCAATCCAAACTGGAGCGGTTGACATTAAGTTTAAATCTATTGGTAGCTCTTGTGTTATTGTAGTTGAAACTAAAGTAGTTGTTGGCAGGAAGGACGTTACAACGGATAATTCTATGAGCTAAAACCAGGTCCTGTCGAAGGCGACGGAGTTCCAAGTGTTATCATGTGTTATCTGTATTAAGATGATGGCAAATCTGCAAAACTTATCGTAAGATCATAAATTTAGTGCAAACTCTGTAAATTTAGTGCAAACTCTGTACCAATAGGGTACCCAAGAGGTTACTGTCTAATGGTGTTGAATTAAATCCTTTCATGGCATAGGATCAGATTACCTGAGGAATTATCTTGTTGATAATTCCAACACATCCTACCCTTCAAGGGAGGGTATGTTTGGGATCCCACCAACAAAAAAAAATTAACTGACTGAATCTAGGAAGAGAGCCTTCGCTACCATTGCCCCCACCCTATGAAATTTCTTCCTCCCAGAGGTGAGGCAGGCCCCCACTCTTTTGACTTTCCAGAAGATCATCAGGACATCGCTTTGCCGGGTCTAAGAGTGATAATCAACCCTGGGGGTGATTGGTGGCTTGAGGGTGCTCTCCCTGCCTCTTTAACCTTTTAACTTTAAATTTCTAACATCTATGTTTAAATTGCTTTTAATTCTGCCTTTAGAATAGAATAGAATAGAATAGAATAGAATAGAATAGAATAGAATAGAATAGAATAGAATAGAATAGAATTTTTAATTGGCCAAGTGTGATTGGACACACAAGAATTTGTCTTGGTGCATACGCTCTCAGTGTACATAAAAGAAAAGATACATTCATCAAGGTACAATACTTACAACTCTTAATGATAGTCATAGGGTACAAATAAGAGATCAGGAAACAATCAATGTCAATATAACTCGTAAGGATACAAGCAACAAAGTTACTGTCATAACTCTTTAACTCTTTTTATTATTGTTGTTATTATTTTAACTACGTTTTTACATTGCTGTATGCTTTTTCTTTGTAAACCACCCAGAGCAGGGATGGTATTCACTTACTTCCCCTACTGGTTTGCAAATGTGAGCGTGCACACTCGCTCATCCACGCATGTGTCCACACTTGCGCCCAGCCTTCTGCGCATGTGCTTTGCTGGCATGCACGCCATCCGTGCAAGCTCATGCTCCCAGCTTCAAAAACGTGCCTAAATAGGATGGCATAGAGCCAGGGCAAGTGTAATTTCCACTACCAGTTTGGGCGAACTGTCCGAACTGGCAGAATACCACCTCTGACCCAGAGTCACTTAAGCAAGATGGGCGGTGTAGAAATTTAATCAGTAAATAAAATACAGATGGAACAATAGGAAAATATGTGGTGAGATCTTTTTATAAAATGAAGTATCATTGGTTACATGTTATCAGATAAATTATCTGGAATATATAAAGGCACTTCAAATTTTTGTCGGACACGTGAACAAAACAGGACAATTAATCATAAAAACTGATTCAGAGAAGTCTAAACATTAATATACAATTAAGACCGGACATTTTCTTTTGGGACTGATGGACAAACAGTTGAAAAAAAAATATTATGGAACTTTGTTTTATAACTGCAGTGAAATAATTGTACACACAAATTGGAAAAATCCTGCAATACCTAAATGGAGGAATCATTGGTAAAGAAGATAGAACTGGACAGAATTTAATAATATGGCCATTATCAGCATCTATACATTTTTTTACATGTTTCCATAATATCTCTGGTTTCAATATTAAAGCAAATTTACCACTGATCCTGAATTTCAATTTTATAATCAATGGTAGCTGTATTGTGCCATATGTTGTCAGAATACTGTATATTATTGCAATGAAAATGGAATGATGGGATCCTTAGTGCTCTCTGAGCTTCATTGTTTTCTTATACACATTTCATTAACCAGTTAGGTAACGTCATCAGTTCTAGAGGAAAATGGGGTTTGCTCTTGGTTTATATACAATGGTTAACGGTGGTTCATATAAAGTGTAGCAATGAAGCATCTGCAATAAAATAATTAAGTTCAGAGAGTACCAAGGATCCCACAGTTCAACCCTAAACTACAAATATTCTCTTCTATTGAAAAGAGAATTGATTACAATTTTGCTAAAAGTCAAAAGAGCATGAGTTGTTTTAGAATTTCAGCATCAGTTTTGAATCTGAATCTTCATTTTACTTGTAGCTATATTACATTTGAGAATTTTATTCTATAAATTACATTTTCTATATACAATGTACTATTATAAAACATATTCTACTTTGAAGTATGATGGGGGGGGGTTACGTTGTTGTTCTTGTTTAAAAAAACAAAAACAAACCAGAGATTGAGTCAAGGTGTACAAAAGGACAACAAAGTGCATTAAATGTTTTATTGGCCATCTGCCATCCACTCAGTGGTTGTCAATAATGATCCAGCAAACAATTAATGCAGCTAATAAATTAGTCACAAAGTAATCTAATTGGCCAGCCACTAGTAGGCACCAGTTGGAAATTAATGTACTGCAACTATTCGGGATTCACACCTGACATCCCAACCAGATAGAAAAGTAAAATGATTGAACAGACGATGATTAATGATAAGAGTATCATGTGGCATTATTTGATATTAAGATTTCTTAAAAATCAGTATATATGGGTGCCATGAAAGTTAAAATATATGTATGGAATAATGTTAATTGTACCTAAAAATCCCTCACAAACTTTCTATGTGCCTCATTTACTAGATAGAATCCAGGCATATTTTCGCCTTTATTCTAAAAGTTTCATTTATCCACTTAGGAAATGTAGTATGTTACTAGAATACTAATGACATGCCAGTAATTTTCCCTACCTAGCATTAAAACTGTGCTTATTCCTGGTCACGCTAGAAGCACATTCTGTGACCAGCAAGCACCCCACGAATTCAAACTGTTGGAACCAGCAGGAGTTAATGAGATAATAAATCTGGCCTCTGCTTCCAAATAGAAAAGTTTAGCTTCAAAAATATAGTTCTTGTAAGCTCTGCCACAGTATAAGACTTTGAGAAAATGTACGTATCTAACCCTGCATTTATGTCTTTATATCTAATTACAAAAGAAGAACATTTGATTGTGCAGTGGAAGAAGATGTCAACTCTAGCAGATAATGTAGGGTGGAAAGTGCCACTGTTTTCAGAGGGGTGGACGACGACACATAATGGCTTCTTGCAGGCTTTACTAATTTCATGCACACATCACACAACACACTATGATGGCATGATACTGCTTACATCATTTGATGAAGCAAGAGATACTGTGAAGACCTCTGAAGATATCTCTGATATGCTTCATTTTATCCAGATTGGCTGAGATAATTTTATTTTATTTTATTTTATTTTATCTTATCTTATTTTAATTTTATTTATTTATTTATTTATTTATTTATTTATTTATTTATTTATTTATTTATTTATTTATTTATTTATTTAGTCACACAGTATATATAAGCATAAGCATGAAATAACTGTACAATATATAAGCATATATATATAAGTATGAGTAAGCAATAACTATATTAATTGGATATAACGAAAGGAAACAATAGGACAGGAATGGTAGGTGTAATGTATTTTGAACTTCGAGAGGGAATTTTGGGCGGGAAAATTGCACGTTGCTGATTGGTTGAAGCCTCAGCCAAAAGAGTATTTAAAGAGGGGTTTTTGCCGGTTGTCTTTTGCTGGGTCACAATAAACTAAAGAGCTGTTGCCACTCGTTGGTCTCCTGCCTCTTCATTGCCCGAACTTAACATTGGCGACGAAGGTGGGATGTTGAGGCAGTGAGATCAAAAGAAAGAGCTGAAGGAACCAGGAATTCCTTAACCCAGCCAGTTTGCGAAGGCGGAAAATAGCAATGTCCAGCTACATGCTGCCAGCGCCATTCGACCCAGCCAAGGAAAAATGGGGGTCGTACATTGCTCGTTTCGAGTGTTTCCTCGAAGTGAACGAACTACAGGGAGTCTCGGACAATCGGAAGCGAGCATACTTCCTGAGCCACTGCGGTCCAGAGGTCTTTGATACGGTGGAGTCACTCTCAGAACCAACGCCGGTACAATCGGTACCGTGGCAGACACTACAAACAACACTTCGAGCGCACTACGCACCGGTACCCTCAAAGTCCAACGTTTCGAATTGAGGCAACGGGTACAGCGAGAAGGCGAATCAATAAGTGTGTACATGGCCGCATTGAGGAAAGCCGCAAACCACTGCGAGTACAGAGATTTGGAGGACTCCTTACTCGAGCAGCTCATCTGTGGGGTCAGAGACATCAGACTACAAAGGCGGCTGCTGTCTAAAAGCAACCTGACTCTAGCGATAGCCCTGGACGAAGCCAGAGCTCATGAAATGTCCACCAAGGCGGCAGAGACCTTGCAAAAGCCAAACGCGCAGGGTGCCGGGACAAAGACTACACCAGTCCACAGCGAGGAAGTCCAGGCCGAATCGGAAGGTGAGGAAGAGGAAGAGGTGTTCCACACCAGGAGGCTGGAGAGAGGTGACCGGGATGAATGTGTGAGTTGTGGGGGGCAACACCAACGGCAAAACTGCAGATTCAAGGATGCGGTTTGTCGGCGGTGTGAAAAAAAAGGACACATAGCTCGGGCCTGCCGAGCCCCCCAACCTTCCCGCCAAAAATTCAAACCGACCAATCAGAGCGTGGGAGCAGCGAAGCGGCCAGGGATTGGTCCGTTTAAAAAGGGCGCGAAGTTAAACCAGACCACTGTGAGAGTGGGCCACACATCGACACGACTAGAGAAGAAGATATTTACCCAAGTCTACGTTGAAGGGATGCCGTGTCCCACGGAAGTAGACACTGGGTCGTCAATCACAATTATGTCCTGGGACACCATCGTGAGAGACTTGCCAGCGATCGCTAAACGTCAGCTACAAACCCAGAAGCTGAGGGTGCAGGACTACCAGGGGAATCGGATCCCTGTTCGAGGAGCTACAGCCGTCCAAGTCAAATATGGACAATTCACAAAGACCCTGCCGATCACCATAGTAAACGGAACTCTACCGAGTTTGCTAGGGTTGGACTGGTTCCGAGCTTTGGGTACGGGAGTGACTGGGGTCCACAGGAGCGACGTCATCCTCAGAGACGAACTACTGAAGGAGTTCGAGGATGTATTCAAGGATTGCCTGGGCAAGTACGTGGGGACCCCTATTTCTTTCAACCTCGACCCCCAAGTCGCCCCTATCCGGTTAAAGGCCAGGAGGGTCCCATTCGCCCTAAAACCTAAAATTGACCGAGAATTGGACAAGTTAGTAAGCCAGGGAATATTAGTCCCCGTCGACCATGCAAAATGGGAGACACCCATAGTAACCCCAGTCAAACCGGACGGTTCGGTCCGAATTTGCACTGACTACAAAGCAACGCTTAACAAAGCATTGCAGAAAAGTGCATACCCCGTTCCAGTGGTGCAACATCTGCTACACTCATTAGGGCAAGGGCAGGTCTTCGCCAAACTCGATTTGGCCCAAGCCTACCAGCAGCTACCTGTAGATAGCAGCACAGCTGAGGCGCAGACAATCGTCATGCACCGTGGGGCTTTCAAATGTACGCGACTCCAGTTCGGAGTTAGCGTGGCCCCAGGGCTCTTCCAGAACCTAATGGAGCGATTATTACAGGGCCTCCCAGGAGTGGTACCATACTTCGACGATGTATTGGTATCAGCTGAAAACTTAGAGGAACTCGGGGTAAAACTAAGGAAGGTATTGGGCATTTTTAGGTCAGCGGGGCTTAAGGTTAAGCTCAACAAATGCCATATTGGGGTGAAATCTGTAGAATTCCTAGGATACAGGATAGACAGGGAAGGGATTCACCCCACGGAGAGCAAGGTACGGGCCATTAGAAAGGCCCCAGCCCCCAAAAATAAAACAGAATTACAGGCATTCTTGGGGCTTGTTAATTTCTATGCGGTATTCTTGAAGAATAAAGCAACAGTAGCCGAGCCGCTACATAAGTTGCTAGCAAAGAAAGCTGTGTGGTCATGGGGAAAAGAAGAGGCTAGGGCATTTGAGGGGGTAAAAAACCTTTTGTCCAGCGATAGCCTCCTCATCCAGTACAATGGCACGTTGCCACTAGTACTAGTTTGCGACGCTTCACCATATGGGGTGGGGGCAGTGCTTAGCCACAGGTTACCGAATGGAACAGAAGCCCCTATAGCGTATTATTCCTGGACTATGTCCTCTGCGGAAAGGAACTACAGCCAGTTAGATAGGGAAGCGTTGGCCATAGTCTCTGGGGTTAAGAAATTTCACGAATACTTATTCGGATGAAATTTCGAGATAGTCACGGACCACAGACCCCTTCTAGGGCTTTTAGTGGGTGACCGCCCAACGCCCGTGGCACTTTCTCCCAGGCTGACCCGATGGACTATTTTCCTAGCAGCATACTCCTACAAATTGCTCTACCGCCCAGGAAAAGACTTAGGGCATGCGGATGCTCTGAGCAGATGCCCTCTACCAGAGACAATTGAGGACCCCACCCCGGGGACACCCATCTTACTAATTGACTCTTTGGACTCTGGCCCAGTCACATCCAAGCAGGTGGCTAGGGCATCGTATAGAGACATTACAATTTGGACTGTGATCGGTTGGGTGCAAAGGGGTTGGCCCGCTGCGCCGGGCGAGCGTTTCAAAGACTTTGCGAAAAAACAATCAGAACTGTCTGTTCAACGGGGGTGTCTGTTATGGGGGGATAGGGTAGTTATCCCAGAAAAATTACGCGAAAATGTGTTGGAACTGTTGCATGAGGGCCACCCAGGGATTGTGCGGATGAAGAGTTTAGCGAGGAGTTATGTATGGTGGCCCTTAATGGATAAGGACATCAGCGACAGGGTAGGGAAATGCCAATCCTGCCAAGAATCGAGGTCGCTACCCCCTACAGCCCCAGTTAGAGAGTGGGAGAAACCCCAGGGGCCTTGGTCCAGGATTCACATAGATTTTGCGGGGCCGTTCCATGGGCAGACCTTTTTAATTGTGGTAGACGCCTACTCAAAATGGTTGGAAATAATCCTCATGAAAAGCACAATGGCCGAAGCAGTAATCACAGTCCTAAGGCATCTATTCGTAACACACGGCCTGCCCGACACAATAGTCTCTGACAACGGCCCGCAATTCACGGCAAATCAGTTTGAGGGGTATCTAGCGGGAGAGGGTATCAGACATGTCCTCTCAGCGCCTTTCCACCCGGCGACGAACGGACTTGCAGAACGTTTTGTTCAGAGCACCAAGGAAGCGCTATCTAGGATAAGTCCAGGCGACTGGCAAACGAAAATAGACACTTTCCTGGCCGTCCAACATAGGACCCCTTGTGTAACAACTGGCCGCAGCCCAGCAGAACTTTTAATGGGCAGGAAACTCAGGTACCCGCTAGACCGACTAAACCCAACTTATACCCCAGACGGGTACAAGGGTATTCAAGGAAAAACCAGGGAAATGACAGTGGGTGACCTAGTATGGGCACACAACTATAGCGAGGGCCCAACATGGTTAAAAGGGGAAATTTTGGGCATAACCGGACCCAAATCATACGTAGTAGACATGGAGGACGGCCGGGTATGGAAACGCCACATAGACCAGCTAAGAAAATGTATACCAAACAAATTAGAAACCAAACAACCAGGCCCTGACTACCAATTGTTTGAATCTGCAGCTGACTCAAACCCGAGGCGAGCGGAGGACTTATCTGATTCCGATGAAGTCCAGCGACACCAACCGGTTCCTCCTGAAGGCAACAGGAACGATTCAGCCAATAATCCAGGGCCGGACAGCCTAGAGGAGGAGCGGGGAGGAACAAACAGTCCCTCCGACCAGCTCGACTCTCTCCCAGAAAATGAACTGCGCAGGTCAGAAAGAGTTAGGAGACGCCCTGTCTACCTGCGTGACTACGTAGAGAGATAGCATGTAGATATTATGTAAATAGAGGTACAAAGCGTTCTGGGAGGGAAGGAGTGTAATGTATTTTGAACTTCGAGAGGGAATTTTGGGCGGGAAAATTGCACGTTGCTGATTGGTTGAAGCCTCAGCCAAAAGAGTATTTAAAGAGGGGGTTTTGCCAGTTGTCTTTTGCTGGGTCACAATAAACTAAAGAGCTGTTGCCACTCGTTGGTCTCCTGCCTCTTCATTGCCCGAACTTAACAGTAGGCATATTTGTGCTCTTATGCACGCCCCTTACAGACCTCTTAGAAATGGAATGAGGTCAACAGTAGACAGTCTAAGGTTAAAGTTTTGGGGGTTTGGGGAAGAAACCACAGAGTCAGGTAGTGCATTCCAGGCATTGACCATTCTGTTGCTGAAGTCATATTTTCTGCAATCAAGTTTGGTTTACCTTAAGTTTGCATCTATTGTGTGCTTGTGTATTGTTGCGGTTGAAGCTGAAGTAGTCATTGACAGGTAGGACATTGTAGTAATTTTGTGTACTACACTTAGGTCAGATCAAAGGTGGCCTAGTTCTAAGTTGTCTAAGCCCAAAATTTCAAGCCTGGTGGCATAAGGTATTCTGTGGTGAGCAGAGGAGTAGAGGACTCTTCTCTTAGGTAGAGCTTTTTGAGAGAAGAGCTATGGACCCATGGTTCTCATGAAACTACTTTGACAGCCCACGTGGAACTTTGTAATAGAACACCATCATCGTAAAACTTGCTCACAGAATGAAATAATTTGAACGGGCTTTTCAGATCCATACCCCACTAATACAGAAAGTCTCCCCTCCTGCCTGGGAGTAAAGAATTGGTATTTCTTCCAAGTGCTAAGATAGGGTGATTTTGGAACTTGAAGATGGTTGTGTTGGATGCATAAGAGGAAAATAGCTGAGGACCAAATTCAGCTTCACTGCATTCAGCTTTATTTTTACTTAAAAATCAAGAATTTCAACATTACACGATCAGTTTTTCCCAATGTTTGTTTGTTTATTTATTTATTTATTTTCTCACATTATATATAAACACATATAATGAAAGAAAACAATAGGACAGGAACGTTCCTTCAACGTCTACTTCCTTTCTTATTCTTGTTGTTCCTTGTATCTGTTAATTCTTATATCCCAAACTTGGGGTATTCCTTACTACGATGCTGCCGTAGCAATCAAATGTCATCCCCTCTCAATAGTTTAAATTCATTTTCTTTATTTTTCATACCCTGAGCATTAGTTTAAGATTGCTATGAAGCTTATGAGACAATGTTCTTTCTGATTTTTCAATGAATGTTTTGAAAGGCACCATTCCAAGACTAATCTTGTATTTTTACTAATTTCTAATTTAAAAATTATTTTTTTAAAATTTAACATTAAATTTTAATTTAAAAATTTCTAATTTTTGTGTAGTACACAAAATTATCTGCTACAATGTCCTACCTGTCAATGACTACTTCAGCTTCAACCGCAATAACACAGGAGCATGTAATAGATACAAACTTAAGGTAAACCGCACCAAACTCGATTGCAGAAAATATGACTTCAGCAACAGAGTGGTCAATGCCTGGAATGCATTACCTGACTCTGTGGTTTCATCCCCAAACCCCCAAAACTTTAACCTTAGACTGGCTACTGTTGACCTCACTCCATTCCTAAGAGGTCTGTAAGGGGCGTGCATAAGCACACCAACATGCCTACCATCCCTGTCCTATTGTCCCCATTTATTGGTATCCATTTCCTGTATTCATAATCATGTTTATACTTATATCTGTTATCTTATACATGTGTGACAAATAAATAAAATAAACAAATCCTTTTAGGGTGTACGAGTCTTCATCTGAGATGTTTTCATCTCCAATCCTACCCTTACCCCACACCCAAGATTGTAGTTTAAAGTCCTTCTGATCAAACTTGCCATGCTTAAACCAAACATATTTTTACTCATCTGTCATCGGGTGGACATAGAGGTTCAGAAATTTTGATTGAAAGACCAATGAAAACAGTATTCCAATTGGTTTTTTTTTTCCCCTTTCCTTTTATTCAGGCTTTTGATAATACATAGCAGAAGCAGCTTCATTCTTATTTGCAAGTACAATTTACGGCCAGCTAATTGCCTGACATTTTATTGTGAACAAAAGCCTTTCTTTTCTACTGCAAAGATTGCCTGCTGCGGCTAGTGCTTTAGACATTTTCCCCACAAACACTGACTTTCAACTTCAGGGAAACAAGAAGTGTGTGTGTGTTTGTGTATTTTTTTGGAAAGAGGGAGACGGGGGGGGGGGAATGAGAGAGCGAGAGAGTGCACTGCTCTATTTTTAACCCTGTCTAGGCCCAAATACTAAAGTTAAAGAAGGTCTTACAGAGATTAATGACAATTCTATTTCCCTCTGACTTGGCTCAGGTTGGCAGATTGTCCTCTGTTGGCTTTCCTCTGGCAGGAAAATCTTGGACTTTTATCTTTCATCATCTTCTGGATAAGTAACAAGTCTGAACAGCTGCTGGCTTTAGCTGACCTCAGATTTCACTGTCAGAACATTAAGGTGTTATCTAAACTTTGCAGCAGCAGTAAGAACCAGTCTGTAAAAGTTAAATAGAGTATGAAACTCACATGCATCACAAAAGGATGGTAAAAGAACAGTCGGGTTCATCGTCAATTGCCACCACATCTGTTAGTGTGAATGAAAAACAGAGAGATTCATGTGCAATGACCAAGAATACAAATAAGATGAGCTAGAGATAATATACAGCAGATTGTTCAAAAGGTCAGCATGGTTTGGATTTGATAATATGCCTAATTGTAGGCAATCCGCAATCCCCAAACCATGCAATCCCTGAACAGGAGGCCCCATCACAATAGCAATAACTAAAAACCAACATGAAGAATAGATAACGTCAGAGAGAGGCCATGTACATGCATTAATAAAGCTGTAGCTATCTCCAACTGTTTCTTGAGTAAAAGAAATCAGGAAGTAAAGTGTTTTGAGGTGGGGAAGCATATAAAAGTTCCTTAAGGCATCAAACGAGAACAAAGAAAAGAGTGAATGTGATTTCGGAAAGGGGAGGTCATCAGTGGCGAAATCCATTTTGTTTTACTACTCGTGCTGTGGGCATGGATTGTTGGGTGTGGCTTGGTGGGCATGCAAAATCTCCATTCCCACCCCACTCCAGGGGAAGCATACTGCAAAATCTCCATTCCCACCCCACTCTGGGGCCAGCCAGAGATGGAATTTGCCAGTTCTCTGAACTACTCAAAATTTCTGCTACAGGCTCTTCAGAACCTGTCAGAACCTACTGGATTTCACCCCTGGAGGTCATGACTTCTGTAAAATGTCAAATGCAAGAATACCCAGCGAATACAGCTAAATCATCAGTGAGTGAATGAATGAAGAATGAATGAATGAATAAATGAGCCATAAAGATATTTCAAAAACATCCTTTGGAATTTTGGCTGCTGCTTCTCTTCCAATAAGGGGGTGGGGCATTGTCTTGGATGTGATCAGAATAGGAGGGATCTCTCTGGAGCATGGCTATTGTCTCTTCTTTGGCCAGCTGTATGGTCTTTTTTGGTATTCCCCTTCTTCATCTTCCCTAAAACTCTCTGAGTTTCCAGTCCATGTATTCCTGGACTAATGCGAAGATTTGGAGGAAAAGGATTTCTGCAGTTCTTTCTCTATTCGTGGTCAAATTTGCTCAAGTAAGAAAAAAAAAACCTTGTAAGTCTTTTAAAACATATGTACATTGTTATAGGATTCCGATCTGGTTACTGGAACTGTGCTTTATTTCACTGCCTTGACAAAATGTAGGTCTTGAGCAAATAATGTTAAAAGCACAGGTTTGCTGTTAACAGTCTTTCAGTGGAGGAGAAAGTCTGGGGAATTCTGTGGGGTGAAATTCTGTTGTTTCACTCTAGAGTGATATGAAGAAGGCCTGCGTTAAAATCTGTGTAGCAGATTTTAACACGGAAGCAGACAAAAATGCTCATTTATGCTTTTGTCAGGGGTGGGCTTCAAAAATTTTAGCAAGGGGTTCTCTGCCCCTGGGTGGGCATGGCCATGGTGGGCGTGGCCTAGTTGGCCTCCTGTACCATGGGTGGGGGGGCATTTTTGCCCTCCCTGGGCTCCGGAGGTTTTCCTCGACCCTGTGGGAGGGTGAAAACAGCCTCCCCAGGCTCCAGAGGCCCTCTGGAGGCCGGAAATAGGCTTCCATTCCTGAACTTCCAGTAGGCCCATTTTTCACCCTCCCCAAGCCTCCATGCACACCTTGCACTTACTTGCATCCAAAACAGACCGCGTGGGGACTCCTGGGAGGGGTTGGGTGGGTGGGGAGTGGGATTTGGGTGTTCTCCAAACTGCAAAGAATCTTAGCTAGAGGTTCTCCCAAACCCCTGCAAACCCTCAGCAGCCCACCCCTGGCTTTTGTTCTGAAATGATGAAAAAGATGTATATGACTTTCAGACAAGAAATAAAAGAAATAATTACAAGACGATATGGAAAACAAGAACCAGAGGAAGCAAGTGCAGCACCGGAATTTACATCAAACAAAGAAACCATGAAGCAAGAAAGAGTTTTGGAAGACAAAAGAAAAAATGTTGATGATGAATTTTTAAATGAATGTGAAATTTTAAACGAGTCCAAAGAGAGAGACGATAGGATTTATAAAGAAGGGGAAAATAAAAAGCGCAGAGAAACCAGAAGGTTACACTGGGATTAGTAATAGAAAAAAGAAATTATTAAAAGAGGAATGAGAATTTTAAACAGAAAAATAACGCAAATAAGACTGGGTAAAAAAAAAACCAAGGAAGAAAGGAAGAAACAAGGAGTGGCAGAAAAGGAGAAAAAAAATATAAAGCCAAAAGATTACTTAGGTATCAGTGGAGAAAAGATAAAAATGGGGGAAGGGAAGAAAAGGAGAGTGGATGAAAGTACAGGACAAACAAAGAGAGTAAAGAATTTTAAGAGGAAAAAGGACAAGAAGAGGAAAAGGAGAAAAAGAAAGAAAAACACTTAAGTAATGAATGTGGATTTTAACATGAGAAAAGTTGACAGAAGATTATGATAGATTTTTAGTTTTAATGATATTGTAAAAATTATTATGTAAACTTTTCTAAATTGAGTTTTTGCTTGTTCTCTTCTCTCTTTTCTTTCTTCTAGTTGATGCAAAACATTTTACAAACTGTGATTGAAATTTCAAGATATGATTGATGATGATGTTAAGCAGAAGATGTAACAGAATATATATTAAAAAGGGTTTGATATAAATGGGAATAGAAAAAGGAGGAGAAAGAAGTATAACTAGATAAAAGATTAAAGATGGGGGTGAAAGATTAGACTTTTAAGAAGATTGTAAATAAGGAAAGAAAAATTGAGAGAAAATATATTAATGAAAGCATGGAAGAAGGGTTGAAAAATAACAAATCGGATATGAACATGTACCTGGCAGATATTTTGTTCAGAAAAGATTTTTTTATGTTGTATGTGTCTAAAATATAAAAAACTTTACAAAAAAAGAGAAGGTACAGAAAGGGCAGGATAGATTGCCACATTATTGCTGCACAGTAGGTAGCAAAAATGTAGTGATTTTCATGGTCACATTTTGTTGAGAAGTATTGGGGAGCTGCAGTTTAGGCAACCAGGATACATTTTTAAAAATTGTATACTTGCCTCTAAGTTTGCCTTTAAGCACGATGAACATCTCTTACTCCACATTTGTTTCTCAGTGGCCAATTATGGAGGCAACATTTTTTAGGAGGAATGTTGATTGCTGGTGATGACTCTTGTTAAAAAAGAATGACAATAATTGAGAAATTAAATTGGAGCAAACAAAGCAAAACAGATCTGCAAATTGAAGAGGTTGAGGAAGTTAGAACAGGCAGCAGGGGGGGAACACTCAAATGAATTATAGAAACCTTTTAATTAGAAAGCATTTGGGGGAGGGGGAGGAACCCAGGTGATTTTGAAAAATGTCTGCTTATCTCCCTATATGAATTGTACATGGTACCAGATAATACAAAGCACTATTTTAAAGACTGCTTTAATTGTAAATTATGGCTTAATTGAACACTGTTCAATTGTTGGTGATGACACCCAGCTGTACATTTCCACCCCTGACCACCCCAATGAAGCTGTTGAAGTGTTGTCTCGGTGTCTGGAGGCCGTGCGGGTCTGGATGGGGAGAAACAGGCTCAAGCTCAACCCCTCCAAGACTGAGTGGCATCCCGGTACAGTCAGCTGCAACCGCTGCTGACTGTTGGGGGCGAATCATTGGCCCCAATGGAGAGGGTGCCCAATTTAGGCGTTCTCCTGGATGGACGGTTGTCTTTTGAAGATCATTTGGCAACTGTCTTCAGGAGAGCTTTTTACCAGGTACGCCTGGTTCGCCAGTTGCGCCCCTTTCTAGACTAGGATTCCCCATGCAGAGTCACTCATGCCCTTGTCACGTCTTGCCTGGACTACTGCAATTCTCTCTACATGGGGCTTCCCTTGAGGAGCATCCGGAGGCTCCAGTTGGTCCAGAATGCAGCTGTGCGGGTGATAGAGGGAGCCACTCGTGGCTCTCATATAACACCTCTCCTGCGCAAGCTGCACTGGCTGCCTGTGGTCTTCCGGGTGCACTTCAAGGTGCTGTTTACCACCTTTAAAGCGCTCCATGGCATAGGACCTGGATATCTACGGGACCGCCTTCTGTTACCATATGCCTCCCACCGACCGGTGCACTCCCATAGAGAGGGTCTCCTCAGGGTGCCGTCAGCCAAACAATGTCGGCTGGCGACCCCCAGGGGGAGAGCCTTCTCTGTGGGAGCACCTACCCTGTGGAACGAGCTTCCTCCTGGACTCCGTCAACTTCCTGACCTCCGGACCTTTCGCCGTGAGCTGAAGACGTATTTATTCTTCCGAGCAGGACTGGCATAAAATGGGTTTTTTAAATTGGATTTTAATTGGGGTTTTATATTATGTATTTTATAATTTAAATTATTGGCCATATTGAATAAGTTTTTTAATTGGTTTTATTGTATTGTATTGTATTGTATTTTATCTGGCTGTTAACCGCCCTGAGTCCTTCGGGAGAAGGGCGGTATAAAAATTAAAATATTATTATTGTTGTTGTTGTTGTTGTTATTATTATTATTATTGTTGTTGTTGTTGTTGTTGTTGTTATTATTATTATTATTATTATTATTATTATTATTATTATTATTATTATTATTATTATTATTATTATCATCATTCCACTATCTAGACTAGATTAAATTCATCTGTATTGAATATGCATAAATATTGAAATGAACCCCATGGAATATTATAATTTATACTCACAGGACTCTTATGAGTCTAGGTATAGTGGATCTACAGATCCCCCGAAGAAGTTTATTTTAGTTCTTGTTGGCATACGGTGCTATGATGTGGATGAAATGATAAGTGAGCCTATCATCCTCATTGAACAAAGAATGTGGACAGTCATTATACCTCCGCAATTCCTTACTAATGATCTTGCTAGCTAAGATTGATAGGTCCTGAACTCCAAAACCTCTGAAGAAGTCAGCCTGGCCATTTCAATACTTATATTTTTCAAATGACTGCATCATCATAAAAATAGAAACAGAAAAGTTAGAATTCAGGAGCTAAGCCTATTATGAAATAACAGTCTGAATGTCATATTAAGATCTATCACAAAAATCAGTGTTTCTCAATCCCAGCAAGTGGCTGGGGAATTCTGGGAGTTGAAGTCCACACATCTTAAGGTTATTAAGAGTGAGAAACACTTTCAAGATAGAATAACTTTTAAGAAAATGTGCTTTCCACTCACTTATTATCCTAGCATCCCATAAATTAGACTTCAGGCTAGATCAACATTTCTTTGTGGCCACATTCCATGCAGCCTTTGTAACAATGGGATGAGTATAAAAATCTTTCTACAAGTTATGCAACTTATCTCACTGAAATTGCTATGGAAATATGGCTAGGAAAGCATAATTGGATATTGTCCTGTCAAAAAGTTGCTCATAGATCAATGTGCATGCGCATCTGTCTCCCCCCCACCCCATCTCCCTGTCTGTCTTGCAAAATCCAGTTAATCTTTTCCATACAAATTGTAATAACAAACTGCAAATGATGGAGAATACCAGCAGGCCCAGCTGTTGTGATTAAAGTGCGCTGGAACCCATAATTCAGCAACTGAGTGATATTGAGTGAGTGATGGAATTTTAGCCCTGCTTTAGAAGAAAAGCATAACATTCCTAATATTGCAGTTTCAAAGTTCTGATTGCGGTAACTGAAAATCAGGAGACGATTCATTGTAGAATTGATCCAATGAACTGCATTACACATTCAATTACACAGCAAATTCAAGATTTCTACTGTAAATTATATATGCCTACACCCTTCATCAATTATTTTATTTTATTTACTTTAAAAGATTGATATAACCATGCATATTGTAATCATAATCCAAGGTGGCTCACAAACACCACCCCTGTGTACAAAATGCATAAAATTTAGGATGCATTGTCCTCAATTTAATTCAAGCCATTTTTAGCCTTGATATGCAGAGCAGGAATGAAAAGTTCAGGCAACATTTAGACACTGTCTTCTTTGAAGAGAAATAAGGTAAAGATAAAGGTTCCCCTCGCACATATGTGCTAGTAGTTTCCGACTCTAGGGGGCTCATGTCTGTTTCAAAGCCGAAGAAACAACGCTGTCTGAAGACGTCTCCATGGTCATGTGTCCAGCATGACTAAACGCCAAAGGCACACAGAACGCTGTTACCTTCCCACCAAAGGTGGTCCTTATTTTTTCTACTTGCATTTTTACATGCTTTTGAACTGCTAGGTTGGCAGAAGCTGGGACAAGTAATGGGAGCTCACCCCGTTATGCAGCACTAGGGATTCAAACTGCTGAACTGCCGACTTTTCAATTGACAAGCTCAGCGACTTACCCACTGAGCCACCACATCCTTTTGAAGATAAATAGGGGAGCAGAAAAAAGTAGATTAATTTGGGGCTTCATTTTATGAACTATTTGGGTGAGATAGCAATGAAATATTGGGACCTGCTCCAGATATTTATATCCTATAAATATCAGAACCAAGGTTTGTTCCCAAGGAATGTACAGTTCCTCATTTATCTGAGATATTGTATGTTTATTGTTATTCTACTCTGTCAAGAATAAGTCTGTTATCCTATCAAGCTGTTTTTGTTTTCTCACACACTGGTTAAAATTGCTTTCAGGTAAGAAGTAGAAATATAAAGCCTTAAATAGCCTTCTGTAGGAGATATGGTTCATTAATTCACCTTATGTTGCTATGAGTGTAACTTTGTCCATAGGTGATTTATGTTCTTCATTTCTTTCCTGTGAAGAGTTTGATTTTATAACTGGTTCCCCATAGATTTTAATTTGTCAGTGCAGTGGCTATAGTGTCTTTTTGACAGTAGTGCTGTCATATCTAGTAGTGACTTCATTAGGACAAAAGTTGATCACTGCATATGAGCAAGTTATTTTGAATAGGAGTCCCATTTTGAGACTTTTTCTTCCTGTTAGCCATTTTATTGGCACAAATAAAATTGGAAAATAATAACACTCATTATAACTGTTATTATTGGTCATTACCATGATGCCACTTAGAATGTTTTTGAAGAAAAATATCTTGATTACCAAACAGGAAAAAGTGATAATAAAAATCTGAAGTTTTATAGAAAACCAGAAAATAAAATCCAGTCATTGACAAATAGCGTACGAACTTTTAGCACAGATATAACAAGGGAATTTGGCCACTGGTGGAATTCATTTTTTTACCACTGGTTCTGTGGGTGTGGCTTGGTGGGCATGGTTTGGTAGGCATGGCAGAGGAAGGATACTGCAAAATCACCATTCCCTCTCTACTCCTGGGGGAAGGATATTGCAAAATCTCCATTCCCATCCCACTCTGGGACCAGCAAGAGGTGGTATTTGCCGGTTCTTTGAACTACTCAAATTTTCTGCTACCAGTTCTCCAGAACCTGTCAGAACCTGCTGAATAGCACTCCTGAATTTGGCCTAGAAAATGTGCTACAATAGCAATGAATTGAGTAAAGTCATAAACAATAATGGAATTGAAATGCCTAGGGCCTCCCAGTTTAGGAACAGTTACTGATGTTCACGGTGTAAAGGACAAATGGTGGCTATGTCACTGAGGAAGACTTGTGGCAGTAAGGTGTAATAGTAAGGAGATGTAGCAGTGAAATGGCCCTGAAAATAAACAATTCATGGAGGCTCTAATGATGTGAAAGAAAAAGACAGTTACTTATAAATGTAATTGCAGAAAGACATCATCTCACTAGCCATGGTCATCCCTATCTTCAAAAAGGGCGATCCCATCCTAGTCAAAAATTACAGACCAATCTTGTTATGCTGCATCACCTGCAAAGTAGTGGAATTAATCATCAACCAATCCATTACCCTCCACCTAGAAACAAACAATCTACTCTCTAATAAAAAATTTGGTTTCAGAAAAAAATTATCCTGTAATCTACAATTTCTACACTGCAGAAACATATGGGCTAAAAATCTTGATCAGGGCAAAGCAATAGATGCAATTTGCATAGACTTCTGTATAGCCTTTGATTCAGTAGTACATGACAAATTACTTCTAAAACTAAAATCCTATAGCATCTCTGGACCCCTCCATAATTGGATAACCACATTTCTGTCAACCAGACAACAAGTGGTCAAAATAGGGAGCGCCCTTTCTAATACTGCACCTTTTAATAGCAGTGTCCCCCAAGGAAGCATTCTATGACCAACACTCTTCATACTATACATAAATGACCTTTGTGATCATATTATAAATAACTCTTTGCCGATGATGTTAAACTATTTAACACCACCAACAATGCTGCTACCCTTCAAAAACGCCTTGACTTTGTGTCAGAATGGTCAAAAAATTGGCAACTCCAAATCTCAAGCAACAAATGTGTGCAGCAGCTGCCAAAAAAGCCAACACAGTTTTGGGCTGCATAAACAGAGGGATAGAATCAAGATCATGTGAAGTGTTAATACCACTTTATAATGCGTTGGTAAGGCCACACTTGGAATATTGCATTCAGTTTTGGTTGCCACGATGTAAAAAGGATGTTGAGACTCTAGAAAGAGTGCAGAGAAGAGCAACAAAGATGATTGGGAGACTGGAGGCTAAAACGTATGAAGAACGGTTGCAAGAACTCGGTATGCCTAGTTTAATGAAAAAAAGGACTAGGGAAGACATGATAGCAGTATTCCAGTATCTCAGAGAGATACCACAAAGAAGAGAGAGTCAAACTATTCTCCAAAGCACCTGAGGGTAGAACAAGAAGCAATGGGTGGAATCTAATCAAGGAGAGAAGCAACCTAGAACTAAGGAGAAATTTCCTGACAGTTAGAACAATTAAACTTGCAGGAGTTGTAAATGCTCCAACACTGGAAATTTTTAAGAAAATGTTGGATAGCCATTTGTTTGAAATGGTGTAGGGTTTTCTGCCTGGGCAGGGGGTTGGACTAGAAGACCTCCAAGGTCCCTTCCAACTCTGATATTATTATTATTATTGTTGTTGTTGTTGTTGTTGTTGTTGTTGTTATTATTATTGTTGTTGTTGTTGTTGTTGTTGTTATTATTATTATTATTATTGTTGTTGTTGTTGTTGTTGTTGTTGTTATTATTATTATTATTATTATTATTATTATTATTATTATTATTATTATTATTATATGCTCTGTCTTACACACTGGCAAAAGGAATCAGAACACAAAATACAAACTTTGTATGGACATGACCTTGTAGATGACCCTCACTCTGTCAAGGACCTTGGAATACTCATATCAAATGATCGAAGTGCCAAAGACCACTGTAACAACATTGCCAAAAGGCATTAGGGGTTGTAAACCTAATCTTGCGTAGCTTCTTCTTCGATGATATTATATTACTAACCAGAGCATACAAAACATTTGCTAGACCAATTCTCGAATATAGCTCGTCTGTCTGGAACCCGCACTGCATATCGGACATTAATGCAATTGATCATGTCCAGAAATATTTCACAAGAAGAGTCCTCCATGCCTCTGCTCACAATAAAATACCTTATGCCACCAGACTTGAAATTCTGGGCTTAGAAAGTTTAGAACTACACCGCCTTTGGTATGACCTAAGCATAGCTCATAAAATCATCTGCTACAATGTCCTACCTGTCAATGACTACTTCAGCTTCAACCACAACAATACACGAGCACACAATAGATACAAACTTAAGGTAAACCGCACCAAAATTGATTGCAGAAAATATGACTTCAGCAACAGAGTGGTCAATGCCTGGAATGCACTACCTGATTCTGTGGTTTCATCCCAAAATCCCCAAAATTTTAACCTTAGACTGTCTACTGTTGACCTCATCCCATTCCTAAGAGGTCTGTAAGGGGCGTGCATAACAGCACCAGCGTGCCTACCGTCCCTGTCCTAATGTTCCCTTTAATTGTATTCATTTTATGTATTCAATTGATGCTTATACTTATATATATTATCTAATACATACTCGACAAATAAATAAATAAATAAAATAATAAAAATAAAAATAAAAGAATTGTTCAATATAAAAAACAAACTTTTCAAGGGAGAAAAAAGGACATGAGCAGATCAGATAGAAGGAAATGATGTGTACGAATGTAGGCGTAAATATCCTTGAAGCCATATAAAAACTTGTCAAAAGATAAGCTGGGCAGTACAGAAAGACCAGCAGGGTTATTTTAACAACAACATCAGCAGCAGCAGCAGCAGCAGCAGCAGCAGCCAAAAGGCATTATAGAATCTGGAAGAAAGCATCCAGCCAAAGAGAAATTATAAGAGAAATAGTTATCCTATAATTTCTGTATCATATTTTAGGGCAAGAAGAAGGAGGGAACAGCATAAATTTCTCAAAGGAGAGGGAAAAAAAGCTTCTTAGGTCAAAGTATCTTAGCTTCTGAGCTACCTTCTTTAATAGCCAAAGTCTGGTTTTAATAATTAAAAGTCAAAGGCAGAAACTCTGCCTCCAGTGGCTCATCAGAATTATATGGAGCAATTAAATGGTTTAAAGGTGTTTCCTAACTATTCTTGCTCCCGGATTAAAGAAGAAAGTGAAAATGAGACTCTGCGGAAAGTTTTACTCGGTGACCCTTTTAGGCTGAGATCTGAAGCATAATCACAGGGAAGATGAAGGATAAAGAGATTAATTCTAGCAAACAGAGAAGGGTGATGATCTGGCATCAAGCATTCTGTTCTGTCTTGAATGTAACAGATCAGGCTTCTCTGCTGCCAAAAAAAATGCCTGTAGTATTTTCCCCCCCTTCAAACTGCATTGAAGGTTGATTTTCTAGGCCTTTCTCAAAATAGCAGACACAGAGAGAGACTGACATAATTCCAGATACCTGTGATATTTGGGTTTCTCCTACAAGTTGAATCAATGGTTCAGATTTTTTTTTTTACTAGTCTTCTAAGATATAAAACTTTAGAAAGTTCAGATAAATACATTCTTCCCATTTCATAAGATGTTTTTATTTTTATTTTATAAAAAGGCAGGAGGAACCCAGCATGTTTATACTTTGAAGTTTTTGTTGCAGCAGCATTATTTCTACAATTTTATAAAATGCTATCTATTTGTATCTCACTGTTTGTAACTCCCCTCTCTATTCAAGATCCAAGAACAGAGGCCTGCTGTTATATCTGTTGACTGATTTTGTTATAAATCTTTTTTTTAAAACAGTTTCAATAGCTGACCCTTGGTTCTGGAATCACAAGATAAAAATATTTTCTCATTTTCCCTCAAGCACTACCTCCTGCAATTTCATAAACTACTGTATGATTATTATTATTTTGCTGCTTGACAAAAGACGTAGCATTCTTTTATTTGAACCTGTTGAGGGTTTTCTAGTTGCTAATCTCTTGTTTATAATAAGGGGGAAGCAACTGCATTAGCAAATATTTTATGGAGAGTTTTGTTATCATTTAATAGAAATGATTCATTGAAATGATTGTGAATTACTCAGTAATCTAAGGCTTGATTTATTTTTCTGAATGATCGACTTAGTGTAAGTAACACCCTCAACGAAAGAGAACTCTGAGGCATGAGTTTCCTCAAGGTTCCATTTTATTAGAGATGTCATATTGGCACATCTGGGAAAACCCAAATCTGAACACTTCCGGGTTTTCCCCACCCAAAAGAAAGTCCAAGCCCCTGCCCCAGCATCCACATGTCCATCATGTTGTTCAATTAATTCATCATCCCAATTGGAGATGCCTCCCAGTCACACCCCTCTAGGTGCAGAGCAGAGTGGCCTTGACTCTCTGAGAAAGGAATGTTATTTTGATTACATATCTCCTAGCTCCCTATAATTCCCCCTCCCAGTTTCCCAGAGAAGTAAATGTGGCAGGCCTGAAAACGGATTCCAGGCCTGACACTTAGAATGCATTATATTGGTGTGTAGACATTATTTTTGGAAATAATCTCAGAGCAGTGATTCTAATACCTAGTCATCCATGCCCTAGTCACCTCCCATCTTGACTACTGCAATGCACTAGACATGGGCCTGCCCTTGAAAAGTATCTGGAAGCTTCAATTAATTTAAACTGTGGCAGCCTACATGGCTTTGTGCATGTTTAGGTTTGCATATTTATTTATTTTATTTATTTATTTGTCAAACACAACAGTATATATAAGTATAAGCATGAAATAACCATACGAATTGGATACAATCAAAGGGAACATTAGGACAAGAATAGTAGGCATGCTAGTGCTCTTATGCACGCCCCTTACAGACCTCTTAGGAATGGGGTGAGGTCAACAGTAGATAGTCTTTGGTTAAAGCTTTGGGGATTTTGGGAAGAGACCACAGAGACAGGTAGTGCATTCCAGGCATTAACTACTCTGTTACTGAAATCATATTTTCTACAATCAAGATTGGAGCTGTTCACTTTAAGTTTAAATCTATTGTGTGCTCGTGTATTCTTGCGATTGAAGCTGAAGTAGTCTTTGACAGGAAGGACATTGTAGCAGATGATTTTATGAGTTATATGCATCATCTCTCTTGCAGGTACTGCATTGGCTGCTGATATTCTTCTGGGTCCAATTCACCTTCAAATGTCACCTTCAAAGCCTATATGGCTTGGGACCAGGTTATATGAAGGACCATTTCCCGACTCATATCTATCTTATCCACCAGAGCAGGGAGGCATGGAAAGTTATTGCTCCCTCTCTTAAGGAGGTCCATCTAGAGGAACCAAGAAAAAGGGCCTTCTTTGTGGTGGACTCTTCCTGTGGATCATCACCCCTGTAGAAATAAGATTGACCTTTGCTTTGACACTCTTACAAAAAGCCCCAAAGACATAGTTTTGTCAAAGGGCCTGCACACCTCACAGTGATATGGAGTCCATCAAGTGGTTAGTCTGATTGCTGTCACTGGAGGAGGAATTATTAGTTTGTGTATTAGAATTAAAAAATTAGAATTTTATTTATGTAAGCTACCTGGAGATATGTGAATGGATTAGATGGCCATATAAATTTTCTGAATAAATATTATATTCTATTAGCAAAATAAATAGTTCATAGATTTGGGGGGTTGAGGGCAGAGGTGGTATTCAGCAGGTTCTGACCAGTTCTGGAGAACCAGTAGTGGAAATTTTGAGTAGTTCAGAGAACCGGTAAATATCACCTCTGACTGGCCCCACCCGCATCTATTCTCTGCCTCCCGAGTCCCAACTGATCAGGAGGAAATGAGGATTTTGAAATTCTGTTTTTTTTTTCTCATTTGCACTTTTTTGAAATCATTTTTGAAAAGTGAAAACCCAATAGAATTGGAATACTGCAACCAATTTTGGTCACTATACTACAAAAAAGATGCTGAGACTTCGGAAAAAGTTCAGAGAGGAGCAACTATGATGATCAAAGGCCTGGAGACTAAAACATAAGAGGAAAAGGTGCAGATTTTGGGTCTGGCTAGTCTAAAGAAAAGAAGAATTAGGGGTGACATGATAGCAGTATTTCAGTATTTGCGGGGTTACCATAAGGAAGAGGGGGTCAAATTATTCTCCAAAACACTAGAGGGCAGGACAAGAAATAATAATTGGAAACTGATCAAAGAGAGTAGCAACCTTGAATTAAGGAGAAACTTCCTCACAGTAAGGACAAATAACCATCGGAACAGCTTGCCTTCAGAAATTGTGGGAGCTTCATCACTGTAGGTTTTTAAGAAAACCCTGGAGAGTCACTTGTCTGAGATTGTATAGGTTAAAAGACCTTGAAGGTCCCTTCCAGCTCTATTCTATTCTATTCTATTCTATTCTATTCTATTCTATTCTATTCTATTCTATTCTATTCTATTCTATATTCCAATGTGCATCTTAATCCTTGAAATAATAGATTTTACTGGGATCTGAACAATAATAAGGAAGATAAGGAAGAAATGAATAGGAGAAGGAACTGAAGATGGGTGGAAGATCCTGAAAGAAGAGCTATTAGAAAAATAATTGCCAACAATTCATATGATTAAAAAAGAAGCTGAAACTAATATAGCTACATGCAAGACCTGATGAAGATCTGAAAGCTAATCTAGTCTATTTGATGGGGGAAAGGCCAGCAAGTTTTTTAAAAAAGAGTACAGACAGAAATTCAGTACTCTAAAGATGATGTCAGGAAATCAGAGTTCAGTATGAGCTGAGATTAGTGAAAGATGATTTTAGATATATTCAAAAAGAAAAGGAAAACAAAAGGAAAAAAATAAATAAACCTACTATTCCATTAAAAAAATGCAACTATACTAATAGATAACAATGAAAATTGGACCTACTTAACCCATTTTTCAGTTCAGGTTTCTCCAAAAAAACATCATGAAGAATGGAATATAGAGGCAAGCTTGAAACTTGAGATAGATGGAAGGAAGATCATGGAATACCTCTTTACTTTGAATCAGTCTGAGTCACGTGAATTACCAAGACCAGACTAATTACGTACTCCTCTTTCCCATTATCATCTTCCTCCATCTTCAGTGTTCCATTTCATTCATTCTATTACCTCCCTTTCTTTCTTCTCCTTAATTAGAGTTTTTCTCTATTTTTCTTTTGGTGGGTGGGTGAGAAGTTGTTAAAAATCTCCATCAAATCACAAATAGAAAAAATATATATCACAAAATAGTTTTAAGGTAAATTGGAAAAGAAATGAGTTGCTTTAGATTTCGTGCAGAAGGAGTGCTAGGAGGCATAGTGGTGTGATCCACGGTTCCTTCTGCATTATTTTATATCATCCAATATTGTATTGCATTCTCTATTTCTTCTGGTTACCCTCTAATAACCTTATCTTGTACAGAACCTGATAGGCACAGACCTGCTGTCCAAGACTTGTGTTATTTATCTCAACCTTATCGGCTGTAATGAACTGAAATACAGCCCTTAGAAAGGTAGGATGAGTTGATAGCTGCCAAGAAAATACATCTCCTGGACAGGAATGTTCTGGACAGACATCTCCAAGTGTCAAATTAGATAATCCATCCACATTTCTGCAAAAGTATTTAAGCTGGGAGAAATCAGAGTGAAATGAGAACTTCAGCACAAACCTCCCTCCTGTCAATTTTTCCCTTTTTGTTAGGTTATATTTTATGTTTTCTTAAAATTTAATAACATTGATTTTTAAAAAAACTATAACAACAGAAATTGTCAATATGCCACATTTCAGCTGGCATGAGAAAAAGTTCCACTGCAATCTTTTTCAGAGTTCCTGTCTGTTGAAAGGGTATTTAGTGATGCCTTTTCTTGTAATTTATATCACTTTAATAAACTTTGGGGCTCTTTGTTCTACAAGTGTTTATTGTCATGAATCCTAAAAGAATCTACTGGCAGCCAACTGCTCATTGGTTAGCAGACCAGAGGTTACACACCTTTAATTACCTTAGAGACCTTGTGGTAAGATGGCCAATAAATTTTATAAATAAAATAAATAGAAATAAATTACTTGGATATTATTTTTTCTTGTCCATGCTGAAAAGTCCACATACAGTACATGCCAGTACATTCAGGAAGAATAAAAGATAAAATTAGAAAGAAAAGCAAAGAGAGATAGGAAACACACCATTTTTATAAGATGTCTTGTCTGTTACAAGCAATATAAACAACTAATCTATGTGTAGAATTATCCTACGCTTCACATTAATTAGTGTTAAAAATATTAGAGATGCTTTTAGCTTTAATAAAGAACCTTTCAATGTAAAATGGTACAATGATTAAAAAATACCTAAGTTATTTGCTTGTAGAAACATTACATTTTGCATTGGTTTGATAAATGTAGATATATTGTGGTTGTTGTTGTTAGTTGCGAAGTCATGTCCGATCCATCGCGACCCCATGGACAAATTCCTCCAGGCCTTCCTGTCCTCTACCATCCTCTGAAGTCCCTTTAAGCTCCAGCCTGCTGCTTCAATGACTCAATCCAGCAACCTCATTCTCTCTCGTCCCCTTCTTCTTTTGCCCTCCATCTTTCCCAGCATAAGGCTCTTCTCCAGTGAGTCCTTCCTTCTCATTAGGTGGCCAAAGTATTGAGTTTCATCTTCAGGATCTGGCCTTCTAAAGAGCAGTCAGGGTTGATCTCCTCTAGGACTGACCGGTTTGCTCACCTTGCAGTCCAAGGGACTCAAGGAGCCTTTTCCAGCACCATAGTTCAAAGGCCTCAATTCTTTGGTGCTCAGTCTTTCTTATGGTCCTACTTTCACAGCCATACATTGAAACTGGGAAAACCATAGCCTTTTGTTGGCAAGGTGATATCTCTGCTGTCTAGATTTGCCATAGCTTTCCTCCCTAGGAGCAAGCATCTTTTAATTTCTTGGCTGCAGTCCCCATCTGTGGTGATCTTGGAACCCAGGAAAATAAAATCTGTCACTACCGCCATTTGTTCCCCATCTATTTGCAAGGAATTGAGAAGGCCAGATGCCATGATCTTAGTTCTCTTACTGTTGAGTTTCAAGCCAACTTTTGCACTCTCCTCCTTCACCTGCATCAAGAGGCTCTTTAGTTCCTCTTCGCTTTCTGCCATTAGACTGATATCATCTGCATATCTGAGGTTGTTGAAATTTATCCCGGCAATCTTAATTCCAACTTTTGTTTCATCTAGCCCCACCTTTCTCATGATATGCTCTGCATATAAATTAAATAGTCATGGTGACAGTATACAGCCTTGCTGGACTCCTTTCCCAATTTTGAACCGATCAGTGGTTCCATGTCCAGTTCTCACTGTTGCTTCTTGACCTGCATATAGGTTTCTTAAGAGACAAATAAGATGGTCTGATATTCCAATCTCTTTAAGAACTTGCCACAATTTGTTGTGGTCCACACAATCAAAGGCTTTATCATAGTCAATGAAGCAGAAGTAGATGTTTTCTGGAACTCCCTAGCTTTCTCCATGATCCAGCGTATGCTGGCAATTTGATCTCTAGTTCCTCTGCCTCTTCGTAATCCTGCCTGTACTTCTGGTAGTTCTCGATCTTCTCACCTTTCTTTGGAATTGGAATGTAAACTGACCTTTTCTAATCCTGTAGCCATTGTTGAGTTTTCCAAGTTTGCTGGCAAATTCAGTGTAGCACTTTTACTGTATCGTCTTTTAAGATTTTGAATAGCTCAGCTGGAATACTGTCTCCTCCACTAGCTTTGTTGTTGCTCAGATTTCCTAAGGCCCATTTGACTTCACATTCTAGGATATCTGGCTTGAGATCAGTGACCACCCTATCGTGGTTATGAGGGATGTTAAGCTTGTTCTTGTATAGTTCTTCTGTGTAATTTTTCCACCTCTTCTTATTCTCTTCTGCCTCTGTTAGGTCCCTGCCATTTTGGTCCTTTATCATGCCCATCTTTGCATGAAACATTGCCTTCATATCTCCAATTTTCTTGAAGAGATCTCAGGTCCTCCCTATTCTATTTTTTTCTTCTATTTCTTTGCACTGTTCATTTAAGAATGCATTCTTATCTCTTCTAGCTATTCTCTGGAATTCTGTATTCAACTGGGTGTATCTTTCTCTTTCTCCCTTGCCTTTTGCTTCCCTTCTTTTCTCAGCTATTTGCAGAGCTTCCTCAGACAGCCATTTTGCTTTCTTGTCTTTTTTTTCCTTTGGGATGGTTATAGTTGCTACCTCTTGTACAATGTTGCAAACCTCCATCCATAGTTCTTCAGGCACTCTGTCTATTAGATCTAATTCCTTAAATCTATTTGTCATCTCTACTGTATATTCATCAGATATATGATTTTGTTCATACCTGAGCGACCTAGTGCTTTTCCCTATTTTCTTCAATTTAAGCCTAAATTTTGCAATGAGAAGCTCATGATCTGAGCCACAGTCAGCTCCTGGTCTTGTTTTTACTGACTGTATAAAGAAAGCTTCTCCATCTTTGGCTGCAGAGCATATAGTCAATCTGATTTCTGTATTGACCGTCTGGTGAGGTCCATGTGTAGAGTCATCTCTTGGGTTGTTGGAAAAGAGTGTTTGCTATGACCATCATATTATCTTGACAGAATTCTATCAGCCTGCATCTTGCTTCATTTTGTACTCCAAGGCCAAACTTGCCTGTTATTCTGGTTATCTTTTTGATTTCTACTTTAGCATTCCAGTCCCCCATGATGATAAGGACATCGTTTTTTGGTGTTAATTCTATAAGGTTCTGTAGGGCTTCATAGAACCGGTCAATTTTATCCACTTCAGCACCAATGGTTGGGGCATAGACTTGGATTACTGTGATATTGAATGGTTTGCCTTGGATTCGAACTGAGATCATTCTGTCATTTTGGGGATTGTATCCCAGTATTGCTTTTCTTACTCTTTTATTGATTATGAAGGCTACTCCATTTCTTCTGAGGGATTCTTGCCCACAGCAGTATATCTGATGGTCATCTGAATTAAATTCATCCATTCCTGTCCATTTTAGTTCACTGATTCCTAAGATGTTGATGTTCAGTCTTGTCATCTCTTGTTTGACCACGTCCAGCTTGCATTGATTCATGGATCTTACATTCCAGGTTCCTATGGAGAAAAAAATCTTTACAGCATCGGACTTTCCTTTCACCACCAGATACATCCACAGCTGCGCGTCCTTTCGGGTTTGGCCCTGTTGCTTCACTCTTTCTGGTGCTACTAGAAGGCCTCCAAGGTCCCTTCCAACTCTGATGTTATGTTATGTTATGTTATGTTATGTTATGTTATGTTATGTTATGTTATGTTATGTTATGTTATGTTATGTTATGTTATGTTATGTTATGTTATGTTACTAGTACTAGCCCAGTGCTCTTCCCCAGTAGCATATTGGACACCTTCCAACCTGAGGGGCTCATCTTCCGGCATCATATCTTTTTTCCTTTTGGTACTGTCCATGGGGTTTTCATGGCAAAGATACTGGAGTGGATTGCCATTTCCTTCTCCAGTGGATCATGTTTTGTCAGAACTCTCTGCTATGACCTGTCTGCCTTGGGTGGCCCTGCACAGCATAGCTCATAGCTTCATTGAGCTACACAAGCCCCCACCATGACAAGGCAGTACTGAAAGGGAGATATACTTCATAAAAAGCACTTCATAAAAAGAAGTTAACATAAAAATAAAATAAATATACCAATTACGAATAGTTTACCATAACTATCTGGCTAGTCTAGAGATACATCTCTAGATATACAGTCATTAGATTTTAAAGATCAAATTGTAATTATCAAATATGATTTGTATTCCAATTAATTTCAAATTGCATGACCATTTATCTGAAGTGGTGTAGGGTTTCCTGCCTAAGAAGGAGGTTGGACTAGAAGACCTCCAAGGTCCCTTCCAACTCTGTTATTCTATATCTATTAATAAGCATAGCTGAAACATATCTCATTATTAAAGGGGTCTTAATTTGGTTTGTCATTTTAGAAAGGGTAAACTGTACAAAAATAATTTTTAAAAATAGTTTAAAGTATTTGTCTTTCTGAACATGAACAATTTATAGTTCACTGCTTTCTGTTTTGCAGGTCATGGAACCCCCTTTGATTGTGAAGCTCAATTGCTGAAACTTGGGGCACTTCTGCATGATTAAACAAAAATGCTAAGCAAAAGAGGGAATAGCTGAAAGAAAGAAAAACAGTAAGTTTAAATAAGTGTTTTGCCCTTTAAATATTGATTGGCTGCAGCTCTAGTTTCCTGCCTACAGCATTCTTTGTATTGTCTCTTTTCTAGCACTTCAAATTATAACCTTTCCTAGTTTATCTAAGGTCTCTGAAAACAATGTATATCTGCTTATGGAACCATTGCATTTTTCCATCTATCATCAATTAGTGGTTTAAAGGAGAAAGTAGAGATGGGATTTCTTCTCACCTCTTAGGTAATTTTCTGGTGAGGGTTTTTCTTCTAACTCAACAAAGAGGGGAGTGTCTAACCTTTAAAAGGTAAATGCAAAGGTTCCCCTCGCACATATGTGCTCATCATTTCCGACTCTAGGGGGCAGTGCTCATCTCTGTTTCAAAGCCAAAGAGCCAGTACTGTCTGATAACATATATCTCATGGAACACTGTTACCTTCCTACCAAAGGTGGTCCCTGTTTTTCTACTTGCATTTTTTATGTGCTTTCAGACTGCTAGATTGGCAGAAGCTGGGACAAGTAACAGGAGCTCACCCTGTTACTGAACACTAGGGATTCAAACCACTGAAATGCTGACTTTTCGATCCACAAGCTCAGCATTTTAGCCACTGAACCACCACATGATGTCAAACTTTTCAACACCATTGACAATACATCCACAATTCAAAAGGACCTTGATCATCTAACTGCTTGGTCTAAAATTTGCAACTACAAATCTCAACCAGTAAATGCTCAGTCTTGCATATTAGAAGAAAGAACCCAATCACAAAGTACATGCTTGATGGACATTGCCTCGCAGATGACCCCCATCCTGTCAAATACCTTGGAGTTTTTACATCTAACAATTTAAGTGCCAAAGCCCACTGCAACTATATAGCAAAGAAGGCTCTAAGAGTTGTTAACTTAATTCTACGTAGCTTCTTTTCAAAAAACACCATGCTACTGACCAGAGCATATAAAACATTTGCTAGGCCAATTCTTGATTACTGCTCTCCTGTCTGGAACCCATACCATATATCTGATATCAACACAGTTTCGCGTGTCCAAAAGTATTTTACAGAAGAGTTCTCCACTCCTCCGAAACCAATAAAATACCTTATTCCACCAGACTTGATATCCTGGGTCTAGAAAACTTGAAACTTCGTCGCCTTCGACAGGACCTGGGTTTAGCTCATAAAATCATCCGTTGTAATGTCCTTCCTGTCAATGACTTCTTTAGTTTCAATAACAATATCACAAGAGCTACCAACAGATTTAAACTCAATGACAACCACTCCAGTTTAGATTGCAGAAAACACGATTTCTGTAACAGAATTGTATATGCTTGGAATGCATTACCTGACTCTGTGGTTTCTTCTCATAACCCCAAAAGCTTTACTCAAAATCTATCCACGGTTGACCTCACCACTTTCCTAAGAGGACTCTAAGGGGCGTGCATAAGAGCACAAATGTGCCTACCGTTCCTGTCCTATTGTTTCTTCCCCTATGTATATATATTTATTTATTATATTTGTATACCGCCCATCTCCCGAAGGACTCAGGGCGGTTCACAGACAAAAAACAACAGAAAACATATAATAGATAAAAAACAGCTAAAGATAGTGTTGGAAGAAATATCCATCTGGGTTCAGTTCCAAGTGGGGACAAAGACACTGGAAACATGGAGGCTGCTTGGAAAGATGGTTTAATGGTGGTCAGGATCACATGGCTTGAGTTCCTGAACAGAAAAGGGCTGAGATCCTGTGTGCTCCCTGGCTTTATGCTTTTTCTGAGCTTTGACCTTTCTGGGGCACAGGAAGAGTATCCTGATTGGTTGTCAGACTCCCAGGGGGTGGGAGTCTTAGCTAGCCTTGCTGGCTGTCTCTCAAGCTTGCTTGAGCCATGCCATGTGGTGAGTTTCAGTTGTATTGTGTTGCAAATCATGGGGGGATTGAGTGAGCTTGGTTGAAGCCTTAATTGCCCATTGACAAAGGTGGGGAGAATGAGTGAGCTTAGCTGAGGCTTTTAATGGCCCATTGACAAAGGTGGGGGAGTCAGGAAGTTGCAGGAGCTCCTTTGTCTTTAAAATATGTTTCTCCATTTCTCATCCAGGAAGGTATAATATTCTGCTTTTAAAATATTTCCTAGAATATTTCATTCTTCTAGGAGGGGTGGGTGCTAAATTCCTACAATCCCTACTTTTTTTTTTTTCAAAACGTGAGTTTTGAAACATGCTCTTGGCAAAAATTAAAATTGATCAAATCAGTGGGTGCTTTTAATTTTCCTGATGCAAAGGAAGCCATTGATAGAGACAACAGAAAAAGATTCCTTCAGTGGCTCCCAAAAGCTTTCAACCATGAAGGTCTAGCAGCCAGGGAAAAGTTCTGGTAAGAATTTTACAGTATCCAATTTTCTATGCCAATTAATTTCAGCTGTTAGATATCACTTTCTGAGAGCTTCCAGTCAGGTCAAGCAAGCACACATCCCAAAATTTTCACAGCCATGGTTTTCCTTTAAATTACAGGCTGCCCATTTCAAGGGTTGGTTACTGAACCTGCCCTAGCTCTTACTTTAGTCTATCCAAGATTTTTTCCAGTCCAAATTGAGGTTAATCAGTGTGCAATCCAGGCTTTTCCTTTCTTCTTTTAAAAAAATTACACACAATGAGCCCTGGGACTTCTACTCATGAGACCACCAGTGCAACATATCTTGCTTTACTGGGCAACTGGGCAGCATCATTTGTGAGTCATAGTCAGGGCTTGGGTTTTGGATATCACTTTCTGCTATCTCTTCAAGAGAGGAATTGCCTGAGGGGATGCCCTCCCCATGGAATTAGCAGGAGATCTGACTCCTTGGGCTTTTAGTGTCACAGAGCAAAAATCAACCTAAAAGTCTTGTGTGGAGGTAAGTGAAGGGAATAGACTAATTCTGAATGGTGTGTCTCTCTGTGTGTGCCTGTGTATGCAGCTACTTTTACAATACAGGCAATACAAACATTTTGGACATATTTCTCTCTCCCCAGACACAAATCTAACGTGTCCAGAACTTGCTGTGGTAGCCACTCAAATACAATCCTTACATGAGTACTTTAGACTGATTACAATGTAAATGAGACAAGACAGAAAACCTTACAATGAATTTCCACCCTTCCCCATAGTCTTTCCAGTTGTCTTCTGGGAATTGAAAAGAGTCTTTAGTCTTTACTTATACATCTCAGGGTCCTTTCTTTCATATCTTTTGGGTGGCATGCTTGTTGGTCAGTCAGGTTTGGAAAGGTCTGCTCCAATCTGGTTGCTGTGATGACTTTCAGTGGGGCTGGATTCAAACTCAATTCCTGGCTCCAACAAAATGGAAGGTCTCCTCTGGGGCAGCATCTGGAACCATGTGCTCTGCTTCCACAGTTGCAGAGTCATCTTTTCAGGGCTGAAAGACATTAGAACAGGATCTCCTCCCACTTTTGTGGGTAATCTTCTCAGGAAAGGCATTGTAACAGGATTAAAGGGGGGGGTAGATATCTTGCAGGCAGAGTTTGAAAAGAAACAACACATCAATATTGCAGTTACTAAAAGGTAATGCAGTTTAAACAAAATGGAGACACAACTGATGAGAAAGAAAAAACTTCACATACTTCAGGAAGAGGATGAACAGGTAAAATCATTTAAATACACAGTAAATGCAAGACTGAATTTTTTTTTCTCTTGTAAGTGAACTTAAAACATTTCCTCATAAACTTCTCTTGTAAGTGAACTTAAAATGTTTCCTTATAAACTTGAGTTGTTACTTTAAGATAGAGAGGAGAAAAAAAAACAGAAATAGGATGAAAAGTCCTTTTTACTATTTTGTTGGCCGGACAAAGACAGGAAAAAGGCTCTTTCCTTTTTTTTTTCTCTCTCTCTTCCCCATTTTCATTGTTTCAACCTTTTGTTTTTCTTTTTCCCTAACAATTTAAAATTCTTGTCTCTAGAGATCAGATACATTTTACAGTTACAATTACCTCAAGGGCCCACAAAGACAGACATACACACATAAAAAACAAGGAGGACAAAGAGAAAAACAAAACTCTGAGATTTACACATACACTGATCATTCCCGCCATAAATCTCAGTTAAATTAGGGAAGGCACAAATCTTAACAGACAGACCACGTGGTTCCATAGAAGACAGAGAAAGAGACAAACAAACAAACAAACAAACAAAACCCAAACATTCCTATTTATATATTTTCTTTTAAGTACCTTTATTTAGCCAAATTTGTTTCCTATTCTCATCTTTATTACACAATTTCCTCAATTTCTTTTTCCGCATACCAGGTAAAACTGGCAGCCTCCGGGCACCCAGGCCCCAGCAGGTTTTCCAGGGATTTCCTCCACCCTCGAGCTACTGCTTCCCATGTTTCCTCTGATGTGAGGTTTTATTTTTCACTTTGGCTTAGCCGGTGGATCCTCCTACAGTTTTCAGAAAAAAGGTTCTGGGAAGGACTTGACTCCTTCTGTCAAGTATGGGCACCTTCCTGTTAAGGGAGCTTCCGTTTTGGATCAAAAAAGGTGATCCCAGAGGACCTACTGCCCTGCCAGTAGGTACGAGCACCTCTTCAACACTGCTTCCTGCTTCCTTTTTAGCATACCAGGCAGTACTGGCAGCCTCCGGGCATCCAGGGCCCCAAGCAGATTTCCTGCTTCCTTTTTTCTCCTTTCTTTTTACTCTCTTAATTGCTTCATTCACACTTACTTTCCTCTCGCCGGCTTCCGTTCCTAATAAACACAAAGTTCCACGTTTGGCTTCCCCCCCTTGCTTTCTCTATCCTACCGGTCACGGCTCGGTGGAGCTAGCAGTAGGCAGAGGTGCGGCTAGAGGTTGCTCAAAGAGGTGGAATCAGACTGTTTCCTCAGGTGGAATCCCACACACACACTTCTTCCTTCCCTAACAGAAGGTCCTGTGCTCTGGCAAACCCCATGCTCTCCAGACTTTTGGTCTTTCTGGTTAGGAAATGCACAGAGGATGCAAGATCCAGCTGTGATTGGGAGCAGGGCTCTCTCATTCACACACATGCAGGCATACACATATTTCCCATGCTTTTCCATGCTTAAAATTAAAATTTAGAGGTACTCACCTTCTTTCCAAGCAGTCTTTGAGCTCAAACTCAAAACCCCTTTAAAACCTAGTTCCAAATGGCCAAGGTCCAGGAAAACTTACCCACAGACTCAATGGGTCTGCTGCTAGCAAGGGAGGCTTACCTGGGCCAGGTCCATTGGTTAGGTTAGCTTGGAGTCCCATCTGGGGTGCCAATTGTTGGAAGAAATATCCATCTGGGTTCAGTTCCAAGTGGGGACAAAGACACTGGAAACATGGAGACTGCTTGGAAAGATGGTTTAATGGTGGTCAGGATCACATGGCTTGAGATCCTGAACAGAAAAGGGCTGAGATCCTGTGTGCTCCCTGGCTTTATGCTTTTTCTGAGCTTTGACCTTTCTGGGGCACAGGAAGAGTATCCTGATTGGTTGTCAGACTCCCAGGGGTGGGGTCTTAGCTAGCCTTGCTGGCTGTCTCTCAAGCTTGCTTGAGCCATGCCATGTGGTGAGTTTCAGTTGTATTGTGTTGCAAATCATGGGGGGATTGAGTGAGCTTGGTTGAAGCCTTAATTGCCCATTGACAAAGGTGGGGAGAATGAGTGAGCTTAGCTGAGGCTTTTAATGGCCCATTGACAAAGGTGGGGGGGGGAGTCAGGAAGTTGCAGGGAGCTCCTTTGTCTTTAAAATATGTTTCTCCATTTCTCATCCAGGAAGGTATAATATTCTGCTTTTTAAAATATTTCCTAGAATATTTCATTCTTCTAGGAGGGGGGTGGGTGCTAAATTCCTACAATAGATAGTTAAATTCAATTGATGCTCTAACTTTTAAATACAAATTTAAAACCTCATTTAAACCCCTTTTTTAAAAATCCCAATTTAAAACTACATTCAGGCAAGTCCTGCTCTTCGAAACAGCAGCGTTTATATGTTTATAGTACCTCGTTTCTCCTCATATATATGTTTATATATTATATAATCCTTTATGCAATGCTTGTATATATTGTTACGACAAATAAAATAAATAAATAAATAAATAAAATCCCTTATGTAACATTTAGTGAGTTTAGTGAGGTCAACCTTTAGTGAGGTTCAAAATAAGTTGTACAACTGGTTTGCTACTATAACGCTCAACAAGTCAGACAAATGTTATAACCACCATGCAGTTATAAACACTGTGATCCAGCTGAAATTAGGGAGACATACCTGGGGAAATGCATAAGATTACCCACCTCAAATTCATAGCTGAGACAATGATGCAACATCTGGAAGATCTGGAAGCATTAACCCTACAAATGGATCTGGTATGCAGATTACATTTCCCTTGTAATCAGAAAAGAGAAGTTAGAAAGCACACATAAGACAATCAGCAGCACATTGATGGAGAGAAGAAGAGAACAATAGCAGACTACCTTTCTGAGATCTTCTCATTAGCAGACAAAAAAAGAGGCAAACTGCAAGTCTAAACACACTAACCAAATACTTAAATATCATAGCTATGGCCAATAGCAGACAGAAAAAAAATAGTTAAGAACTCTGTTCTTAACAGAGCAAATTAGAAGAGCAAATAAACATTGCAATATCTCAAAATACAGAAAGCAGAAACAGATTATTTTACCAGTACAATGATATCTACACAACACTTCATAAAAAAGGTGTCAATCCACATAACCAATCGCAGCACAATTGTCAAATTACCTCCTCCCAAAAAAAATAGTTCTCCAATTCAGTACATCAAAAGATTATTACACCAATCTAAGCCATCAATAGGTTATTATACCTCCTATATCACAATAGCCTTCAAATCAGCAAAATTCACCCAAAGCATTTTAGGCAAATTCAGAGACCTAGTAGCCAAAGAGGACAAAACAGGATATTGACCTCACAGTAAAAGAAAAGTATATAGAACAAACAGGTAGGAAATTGGCATAGCACATTCATGAACATCAATTGGCAGTCAGAAGACATGATGAAAATTCATTACCTTCACAGTGCTCAGATAAATGTATTTCAACTGCAATTTGAGCTGAGAAGCTGCAGATGTTTTACATCAAAGAAGGCCTAAGAATGCAAGATAACTCCTAGATGTTTGGCACTTTGACAAATCAGCAGTCAACGGTCAAATAGATACAGACCCCATAGGAATCAATCAAAAAGAAAAACCAAAGGTCAAAGAAAGAGGCAAAAAACATTTTATCTCTTATCACATTCCTATTAACCAATAGCCAGATAAGCAAGAACCAGTATTTAAATATGCAGCAGTTAACAGCATGCCAATCAAGGAAGAAATATTAATTAACACATCCTAGACAAACCCAACAAGGCTGGGAAGACAATCTGCTATATCTAAACAGCCAAGAAACCAGTGGTGGGCTTCTACGGATTCGACCGGTTTGGGCAAGTCGGTAGAGGCGATGGTAAACTGACAGCAAACAGGTTCTCTCTGATGGCCGTCCCGCTCGCCCTTGCATACCTTATATTTGGTCATTTTTAGCCCAGCTGAAAGGCGTGGCAGAGCGGATTGCCATGTCTCAGCTGTTCCATAATACACTGCGCTTGCGCGGAGTGCAAGTTTGGTGTGAAGCGTGCATGAAGTGCGCGCATGAAGCGAACCTGTGGTAACACCGTTTGAAACCCACGACTGCAAGAAACCTCTGTTCTCTATGCCATAGTCCTAGCTTGGTAGTTTTTTTGCAGATGTTTCATTACCAATTAGGTAACATCACCAAAGTACTGTTGATTTCATTACCAAACTAACTGCTTAGTAATGAAACTTAACAGTTTGGTAATTAAATGTCTACAAGAAAAGCATGAAGCTCAGAGAGCACCAAGGACCCCACAGTTGTAACCCTGAGTTACAACTATTTTCTTTTATCGGTTGGTGGCCCACACTCACAGCAGGGCAATCTGGTGGTGCAGTTATTCTCTAAGTGATACAATTTTTCTACTTTTTCAAGAAACGTGCAACATTATAGTATACGTTTTAACAATCATTTCTGAGCTTCTGAAGCTTCCTCGCTGTGGCAGCAGGCCTAAAGAATGGACGAACTCAGTAAGGTCGCTAACCTCCTTTGTCTGCTATTTCTTTGCTTTCACTTTATTTTTACAGCTTTGTTTTTATAGTTTTTAATGTTTTCAAATAATTAATAACAATGGTCTTAGGTCTTTATTGTTTTATCCTTATTGTATGAGAGGCAGGGTTGTTTTGCTTAGATGGGAGGCTATAAAAATTAGACAAATAAATAACAATAAATAAATACATTTCTACTTTTTGGATCCAGAGACTACCTGATTCTCAGTAATTCTGGCCAGATAGATTAGGAAACAATAAAATGAAAAGAAAAAAGAAAGACATGCTGGAACCCAATAGCTCTAGTCCAGAGGTCTCCAACCTTGGTCCCTTTAAGACTTGTGGACTTCAACTCCCAGAGTCCCTCATCCAGCAAAGCTGGCTGAGGAACTCTGGGAGTTGAAGTCCACAAGTCTTAAAGGGACCAAGGTTGGAGACCCCAACTCTAGTCTAAAGTGAACTAAAAGAGGCTTGATAGCCCCTTAAATCTAAGCCTGAGAGGAGAGTGATCTTCAGAGAGATGCTATTTAAGAGAGCAGGTGCCTTAGGGAGAAATTAAACATGTTAAATAAAAATCTGTTAAAAGATCAAATCATGGCATAATAACAAAACAGAGAAATCCAAGTTCTGCCCATGTAGCTTGATGGAACTTTGGCATCCCTTGCTGACTTACTGAAAACCCTGGCCCTGTTCAAAATATCTAGGCTTCAAAACATTTACCAGGCCTGATCTCTTCATGTGGATTTGATCTGAGGAGAAGAAGAAGGTCATTTAATATCACCAGAGCAACCCCCAGGATGGAGGGGTTGGTTCAAAAAAGTTAAGACAGTGGCTTCAATTACACAATCAAAGCTTTGCTTTTTCATTGCTTCAGGATTTGAGAATATCCACATTAGATTGTGATAAAATTAAAGTTGTTAGAAAGACTGTTGTTAGGTTCAAATTATGATAACATGTGAAATAAAGGAAAAAAAGAAAATTTGCATACTGGGCTAAGTTATATTTAGTGGTTTTGCATTTTTCGGGAAAGACTTTTGACAAATCATGGAAATACTGATTGGCATTTCTTGTTGATAACCGCTCTTTGTGCATTCCGGTAAATATAGTTTTTCTAAATGTTTTATTTAGAAATCAATCATTCTTCAAATGTAAGAAGGAAAAAAAAAAGATCACATTAAGAATTTGTGACTTGCAGATTGCTGCTTTTAAGGTGTGAAATTACGTTCTAAATTATGCTAGAAACCTTGATATTTTCCAAGATATGTGTGGTACTTGAGCCAAGTTTCTCTATCCAAATTCATTAGAAATGCATGCCTAAATTTGTAGCTTTTTTGAAGAGTTCCTTTCAGTCAATTTTGCTTTGCTCTAAATATGTCAAATAATTAAAACTATTTCTCCTGCCCCCCCTTTCCTTTCTTAAAAAAAAACAAAACAAAAAACTGCCAAAGTTCTTCTAATTCAAACATGACCTACCTTTATTTTATTTTTTAATTTTTTTCCTCCATTCTTTTTGCAAAGTCCATTTAGTGGTCACCAGGGTTATTTTTCAAAACGAATTCTCAATGCTGCCAGAAAAAGAAAAAAAAAATCAATGCCAGCAGTCCAGAATTCATGAGCAACCATGCAATAACAAAGCTGTCTGCTCATATGATGGAGGAGGGAGAATTGCTTTAAAAAGCCCTTGCAGAAAAATACACTTTGAAGAACTAAAGAAAACATTACTCTTATTTGCGAACCTTGTATTTAACAAGGATCCTGAAAGTATACAGTTCACTTTCTCAGCTTACAGAACTCTGCAAAGCCAATCAAAAACTTGGTAAACCTTTGATCCCACAAAGAAGAAACAAAGATTAAGTGGGACATTGCCTGTGTTAAAAAAAAAAATCAATTAGCATTTTAAATTCAGTTTGCCAATTACACAGTCCATCTAACCATGTTAGATGGTCAAAGAAGGATAATGAATGTATATGGCAAGTTGATATCATTGACCAGAAAGGAGTAAACACTTTAAAAGCAGACATCAAGATTGGAATTTAAACCTAGCTAAGTTCCAAAGTCATCTTATTGTTATCAATCCCATTAATGGTAAACCTGAAAACCCAATTCAATTACTTTGGCCTATTCTTCTCACCCTGAATTAAGAGGCCACTCAAGATATTGAAAGAGTCCTGAAAACTAGTCTTTTTCTGTATAGAACTCCTGAAATATAAGCTGAAGCTGAACTAAACACGATCAGACACAAAGTAGAAAGCGCTTCTGTCTCTTAAATGTTGGTTGGTAGGTTTTGCTTCATAAAATTGCCTCCATTTCCAATATACAATGGAAGCTACTACTATATGTTCACAATATATTCACAATATAGATTCACAATTATTATGAGCTTCTATATATTTACAATCTCAGTATTATGGCGATTATCTGCTGATGATGTAGGTGCTGTATATCATCTTGAATATTACTCTGCCTGTGCTAATGCTTAAGGACTATTGGATTCAGCCAGTGTCAGGACAGCTTTGATGAACAATATGGAAACTAGCACTTAATCCTACTATATCTGTGAAATCTTGCTGAGATAGAGAAGTAAAAGATTGTGTCATCCTTACAGATGTCTAGATTGATAAGAGAGTAGGAACACTAGTGAAACCAAAAAGAGTGCTAATAGCAATAGCTGACACTGTATGAAAGTGAGATGCATTTGTAGACGATCTATACAAATTATCACTCTGGAACTGAGTGATAATTTAATCATATATTCCCATGCAGAAAATCTCTTGTAATATGACTGTCAAGTATATATACTTCTTGTAACCTTTACATGTTTGTGGAAAATGCTTCTGCAAAACAAAGCATGCCTTGAATATTCAGCCACCTTGAACCTATATTGTGAGTGCATATCATGATCATAAGTCAATAATGTCAAATGTGAAGTCTGAGTAAACTAGTGTGGCTGGGAACACTTCCTCAGCTCCACCCCATGCTAATTACTACTTCCCCTATTTCACTGCTTTAACTACTTACCCTCTCCTTTTGTTTCTTGCTCCACTTCTTTGATCCTCAAGTGCATCAGTTTTCTCTTCCTCTCTTTGCTGACTTTCTATATCTATCCTGCTCTTTCTTATTTTCTCCCCCACATCCCACTATTCTCTGTTGCTCCATCTTGCCCCCATTGCACTGCCCATTCTCTTCCTTAACTTATTACCACCCCAATAGAATGTTCTCCTTTATTTACCTCAATGATCAATATTTATTGGTAGGTGAATATGTACACATTATGTATTTTGTGTAAATATTTATGGATAAATAGGTGTACATATATCTGTATCTTTGAACATATCTATCTATCTATCTATCTATCTATCTATCTATCTATCTATCTATCTATCTATCTATCTATCAAATTTATATGGCTGCCCAACTCGCAAGAAGTGACTCTGGGTGTAGTGTAAAGCAGAAAAGTATAAAAACAATGAACGTGTCAAACATTGATATGTATGTATGTATATAGAAAAGCACAAGAGTTTTGATCAACAATGGAGCCATCTCAAGATCTCACCAGTGTCCTGAGAACTCCTAGGCCTGATAACGATAATGACAAATTTCCATAGCATAAGGATGGATGGATGGAGCTGTCTTCACTTCTGGGGAGAGAATGTTCTATAAGGCAGATGCCATGGCATAGAAGGCCTGCTACCCCAGGCCCACCAAATGTAGTTTCCTGAGAGATGAGACCCACAGACTGTCGTTCTTTCTGGATCTGGTGGATGAGCAGATGTAAATCAGAGATAGGTGATCCCTCAGGCAGGCCAGCCTTATGCTGTGAAGGGCTTTAAAGGTCAAACCAGCAATTTGAATCGGACTCAAAAGCAGATTGCAGCTTGTGAAGCAGAGATAGAGGGCAGCAGGCTAGTTTGTATAACTGTATGCGATAGAGCAGTGCTGAATAGCTGCTAGTGAAGATGAATAAACTTGGATCACATAAGAAAGTTAAAGAAAAGGATAGCAGATTATGACTGCTTGATATGCTGGTAGCAACAGTAGAAGGAATAGAGAACTGAAGTCAAATAATCATTTCTAATGTACACAAATGATGCTGAGAGACATTGGCTGGATGATAAATAAATGAAGAAAGATGATTCCAGGCAACAGTAGCAAAGAAGGAATGAAGAGGATAAAAGTGAACTATGTCAGACAAATGCTATTCAGTGACTACTCACTGAAGTAAGATGAAGAGTTTTGGAATAAAATTGTTGGGAAAATATGAGTCAAAATAAGATAAATCATATTCACTAGACTATCACTGAGATTTCTTAGATGAATGGAGCTGAGAAACATCAAACAACCAGCATCCATTGGGGAAGAAGGCTGGGATGAATGTACATTATCTACTTCAAGAGCAACTGTTTGCCTGAGAGGAATAGTGGCGCACCTTTTAACCTCTTTCAGTTCTGGATCACAGGAGGGGATGTAAGGTTACAAGTCCTCCTCATCTTCTAATAAAGTCTATTTCTTCAACCATTCATTAAAAAAAAAGCCATTCATGCAATTACTAATTTTGTGAATAGTGCCTTTAAAATAGTTTTGCTGTTAGTTGGCAGGAAGGAATCAATACTTTCAGAAATGCTTTCACTGCCTTTTCGAGAATCTGGTAGTTTATCTTTTCTGTTTTTGCACAGCTATTATATTATCATATCTCCTGGCAGATAACAGAGACAGTGCCCAACCAATTCTCTTTTGGAAGCCAACGTCATGCTACCTATAAATGCAGTGATTGGCGTTTTAGGGAGAATGTGTTTTAGTATCCTTTGCTGTCATTCTCCAAGCCAAAGAATACATTTCCATACCTGCTTCAAAAGAGGTGGGAGCCAGGAGGTCAGGAAGTTACAGAATAAAGACATACATTCATCCATGATTTGCTTCAGAGGTGGTAGTCAGCCAGTTCAGCCTAGTTTGGGCAAACCGGTAGTAACAACCTGTGGGTGGGCCTTCCCTATATCACTGTCTTTTTGATGCCGCACGCAAATGTGGACGGCGTGCAAGAGCGAATTGCTGTGTTTTGTGATGCCACACACTTGCACAGATGCACACACTCACATTTCCAGTGCTTGGCAAACCAGTGGTGACAATATGTGAAACCCACCTCTGATTTGCTTCCAGGATCCCATGAGCTACAGTTAAACACACTTCCTCTTTCCCATATATTAAGATTTTGATTTGAGTATTATTATAAAAAATAAAAATTAAAGCCAGAATCAGTTTCAAGGATAAGGGAAGATTTGGTACTTTACAGTATGGTTTTTCCAAAGATGGCAGCAATTTGCTTCCTGAGAAACACGTAACACTGTTTTATTATCTTTGGCCTTGCTTTGTTGGTTATTTTAGTCTGCTATTTAAAGAATTTTGATTTGTTTTAAAGAAATAGGTATAGGAATATGCTATAGGAAACTTGGGGGCAAGTGATCACACAATATTGGAATTCAACATTATGCAAACACAAGTAGTAGAACAAAGTCAAACTAGAGTCTTGGACTTCAAGAGAGCTAATTTCAATAAACTCACAGAGAGCTTGAGAAGGATTCCATGGATGAGAATTCTCAAGGGGAAAACAACTCAAGAAGCTTGGGAAATTTTGGAAAAGTGAGATTATAAAAGCACAGTCTAGCACAATACCAATGAGGAAGAAAAATAATAGATCTCAAAAGAAACCAGCATGATGCATAAAGAACTATCTGACAAATTGAAAGACAAAAAAGACAAGTATAAAAAATGGAAAGAGGGGCAAATAACTAAGGCAGAATATCATCAAATAGCCCAAGCCTGTAAAGATGAAGTGAGGAAATCTAAGGTTCACAATGAACAAAGGCTAGCGACAAAAGTAAAAAATAACAAAAAAAGCTTCTTCCAACATGTTAAAAACAAGAAAAAGCAGATCTACTTAACTCATTTTTTTGCATCTGTCTTTACACAAAAGGAAAAAACAATCCAACCTATCAAAAACAGCACCACCCAAAAAAAAAAAAAAAGGTTAGGAACACAAGTTAAAATAGGGGAAAAAATGGTAAGTGAACATCTGTCTACCCTAGACGAGTTCAAATCATCAGGACTGGATGGATTACACCCCAGGGTTCTGAAGGAAGTGGCAGACAAAATCTCAGAACCACTGAACTATATCTTTCAAAGATCCTGGAGCACAGGGAAACTGCCAGAGGACGGGAAAAGAGCTGATGTAGTTCCCATCTTCAAAAAAGGAAAAAAAAAAAAAACAAATCCAGGAAACTACAGACTTATCAGCCTAACCTCAATACCAGGGAAGATTCTGGAAAAGATAATCAAGCAACGAATCACCAAACACCTAGAAGCAAACAAAGTAATAACCAAAAGCCAACATGGGTTTGTCAAAAACAGATCATGCCAGACTAATCTTAATGCATTCTTTGACAAAGTGACAAAATTAGTGGACCAGAGGAATGCTGTCGATATAATTTACTTGGGCTTCAGTAAAGCGTTTGATAAAGTAGACCATAACCTACTACTAGATAAAGTAGAAAAATGTAGTTAGACAGTACCACCACCAGATGGATTCATAACTGGCTGACCAACCGCACTCAACCACATGGAGGGAAGTATGCAGTGGAGTACCCCAAGGCTCTGTTTTAGGCCCAGTACTCTTCAACATCTTCATCAATGACTTGGACGAGGGGATAGATGGGGAACTCATCAAATTTGCAGATGACACCAAGCTGGCAGGAATAGCCAACACTCCAGAAGATAGGCTCAAGATACAGAAAGATCTTGACAGACTAGAACATTGGGCACTATCTAACAAAATGAAATTAAACAGTGAAAAAAGTAAGAATAGAATAGAATTTTTTATTGGCCAAGTGTGATTGGACACAAAAGGAATTTGTCTTGGTGAATATGCTCTCAGTGTACATAAAAGAAAAGATACATTCATCAAGGTACAACATTTACAACACAAATGATGGTCAATATATCAATATAAATCATAAGGATTGTAAGGTTCTATATTTAGGCCAAAACAACAAAATGCACAGGTACCGTATATGTGGTACCTTGCTCAATAGTAGTACCTGTGAGAGGGATCTTGGAGTCATAGAGGACAATCATTTAAATATAAGCCAGCAGTGTGCAGCAGCTGCTAAAAAAGCCAACACAGTTCTGGGCTGCATAAACAGAGGGATAGAATCAAGATCACATGAAGTGTTAGTGCCACTTTATAATGCCTTGGTAAGGCCACACTTGGAATATTGCATCCAGTTTTGGTCGCCACGATATAAAAAAGATGTTGAGACTCTAGAAAGAGTGCAGAGAAGAGCAACAAAGATGATTAGGGGATTGGAGGCTAAAACATATGAAGAACAGTTGCAAGAACTCGGTATGCCTAGTTTAATGAAAAGAAGGATTAGGGGAGACATGATAGCAGTGTTCCAATATCTCAGGGGTTGCCACAAAGAAGAGGGAGTCAAACTATTCTCCAAAGCACCTGAGGGTAGAACAAGAAGCAATGGGTGGAAACTAATCAAGGAGAGATACAACTTAGAACTAAGGAGAAATTTCCTGACAGTTAGAACAATTAATAAGTGGAACAACTTGCCTGCAGAAGTTGTAAATGCTCCAACACTGGAAATTTTTAAGAAAATGTTGGATAGCCATTTGTCTGAAATGGTGTAGGGTTTCCTGCCTGGGCAGGGGGTTGGACTAGAAGACCTCCAAGGTCCCTTCCAACTCTGTTATTATTATTATTATTAAATACACTATTCCATGCCTTTATTTCAAAATACGCAACCAACCACATTTTTGTTCCATTTTATTGAAAGCAGAATGTCTGTTGGGCTTCTTTTTTTGTACACTGATGTAAAATTCCAACCAAGATATATAAATCTTAACATTATAAAAAGACATTTCAGTAGCCTTTATTAAGGTAGCTTTGCTATATCCACACGCTGCAGTTCTATACTCCAGAGTATGCCCTATTAAATTCAAGAGGAGTTATTTTTTAAGTTGATATATGCTGGGGTCATATACCATATAGCAAACACTTTTACTGACAAGGAGTATTTCTGTTTATCAGATCATATTATGAACATTATTTAGCTAGCAATCATTGCCAATTTTCAGATATAACTGTGTACATACAGTATACATAGAATTGTGAAGGAGTGATTGTTTTAATCTTTATTTTTCTTTCAATGGGCTATAAGCTAGTGATCATTCCAGATTTAGCAACCTGAAATGAAATCAATTTAATTTCAATGGGGAAATTACCTAAATTCCATAACCACAGGGCAACTACCATGTAATCAGTTTAAGTTGATTCTAAGTTTTAGCTTTAGTTTTCATTATCTAAGTATTAGGTTTGTTATATATCAAACGAGACACTAAGCTGGAACTAATAATTCATGGCATTTTCCTTTGTTGTGAGAAAAAACAAAACTATGACAAACACAGATGATGTAATTCAACTTGATTTTACTTTTTGCCTTAAAAATGCCTGTACAATATTTTAATGCATTCATAAATCATAATTAATAGATATAACTTTTAGTCTGATAAAGAGGCTCATTTCACCAAATGATTTACATATGCTGCAGCTCATAAACTGTATAATTATGCTTAATATGATCACAACCTATCATTATATTTAAGAATATGTTTAAGTATTGATTTTTTGTGGAATAGCTTAAACATTTAAAGAAACATCTTCTAGATTTATATTCTCTCATCTCGAAATATTTCATGGGTTATTAGTAGCAGCTACCAAAAACCCAGCAAGCATTTATAATTTATCTGATTTTTCTAAAATGTCTTTTGTAATCAGACTGGGATTCTTTAATTTGTTATTCCCTATTGTAGCCCTGCCCCCAAGTTCATTGTAAGAATCCGAAGCTTTTCATTTAAATTTTTGGAAAGAATGAATCTCTTGTCGAGTCAAAATTAAATTGTTTTTAAATTATGATTAACATGTTGTGAGCTATTTTCAGTACAGTGGAAATGTCTGCAGAATATTGACTGGATTTCATGAATACCTGGGTATTTTATTTTCAGAAAATTAATGAAGACCTCAAATGATGTGTGACTTGTGACTTAACACTGACTTCTGAGTTTTCCAAACATTTTATCTTGAAATGATGTAGACATTTATTTAAATGTCTATTTATTTTTTATTTAAATGAAAAAAAAAATGAAAAAAGAGCAACAAGTGTCAAAATAGAACTACTATGATCTTTTCAGTATTTCACTTCAGGATATTTTTTTTAAAAAATAAAATCATTTAACTCTGTAAACTTTTAGTGCACCAGGGCCTCTGGTGGCTCAATAGACTAATGCAGTCTGTTATTAACACAGCTGCTTGCAATTACTGCAGGTTCAAGTCCCACCAGGCCCAAGGTTGACTCAGCCTTCCATCCTTTATAAGGTAGGTAAAATGAGGACCCAGATTGTTGGGGGCAATAAAAGTTGACTTTGTATATAATATACAAATGGATGAGACTATTGCTTAACAAAATGTAAACCACCCATGTAAGGGCGGGATATAAATTCAAATAATAATAATAAAAAAAAATCCTGACAGTTAGAACAATTAATCAGTGGAACAACTTGTTTCCAGAAGTTGTGCATGCTCCGACATTGGAAGTTTTTAAGAAGAGATTGGACAATCATTTGTCTGAAATGGTATAAGGCTTCCTGCTTGAGCAAGGGGTTGGACTTGAAGAACTCCAAGGTTCCTTCCAACTCTTCCCTTCCCTTCCCTTCCCTCCCCTTCCCTTCTCTTGTGTCTGTTGCCTCCCAACAAACTGGATTGTCTCTACCTTAGGGTTAGCTTTAGTTATAGAGCTTTACAGCCTTCCCCATTGAAAACTATTTTTATTTTTACAATACCATTCTAAAAATTATATTATTTTTATCATTTAAACATAGATTGATTCTTTTGTCTTGGGTTTGCCAACAACACTCCCTCCCAGATTTGACAATCTCCTCCCTGTCTGGAAATAAGCCTTAATAAGTATCAAATCAAATATCAAGTACTTCACAACAACTAATGCTTCATAAATTGTCCTGAGAGCAAGTTTAGCCTCATTCTGATTCTTCTATATGTACACATTCTTGATATAATGGATCATCAGTCAACCCATAATAACGAAACTCCATTGTTTCTTTTTTTCTATCTTGTTTGCTAATTTTGGGACGACATGAACAAGTTGGAAAGATAACACCAAATAGGTAGGTAAGAACATATTAAATATATTCTTTTTTGTCTCTGCAACCAATCTTACACAGATCAGCTGGCATTCGATCACACAATGCCCAGGAGATGTGGCTGTTGCTGCAAAATTTCACTGCCATCACCACTCTGCCCCAGCACTAACTGAAGAACTCCTGAAAGTATTGCTCCTAGGGCTGTGTTCCTAGTTGCCTAATGATTAGTGCACTGCTTGACAATGTTGTGTCAATGCACTTGGCGATCAGTGCATGTTTATTGTAATATGTAGACCGTTGTGGCATGCACTGCCTAGTAGGAACTCCATGCAGTTTAAGATTTTCTTTCTTGGCAGCCTTTGTGCTAAGGGAATTGTGTGACTGAAAGGTTGTTTTTTGAGATTTATAATGAGTCACAATGTCAATACACAAGATAGGGCCAGCATAGCAAAGTCACTTAAAAGTTATCTTGTTTTGATCTGATCAGGAAAAAAAAGTGAAGGGGTGTTAATCGGCATCCATTGGGTGAAATTGCCACAGAGGTATACAAGTGACTTCTCCACTCATTTCTCTTCCAACAAATTTGTTTTTTTTGTTTTTTGAGGGGGAAAAATTCCACCACAAATCAAAACTTTCCAATCTGACCATTTTTTGCTGAGACACAACAAACAAAGATTCTTGCCTTTAAGTGTAGACAAGTAGTCCATCACCTGCAATCAAATATTTCCGCTAACTAGTGGCTGACTGTCTCCTGAGACCTTGACTAGGAAATGTTTGATAACTCTGTTAAGCATCTGTGAGGCACAGAAAGTGAAACTAAACACCTCTTGCTGAAATATTGGAATAAAGTAAAAATACAATTTAGATAACTATTTATTTATTGTGCTAGGATAATAAACAAATGTTTATGACAGCTACTCAGAGCAGTTCCATGCAAGGATTCTGCATCAGTTCAAAAACAGCTCAAGATTCTGGAACCCCACAAACTGTTTTTCACTCTGTTGTGGTATAAGACTCTTGTTTGTACAGCCATAGTCTGACATTGCTTATAGGATTCCCAGTGGAAAGAACTCATATCTCCTATCCTTCCAACTCCTGAATTCAATCTCCACTTATGCAGCAAGCCTTTTCAGAAGCAGTAAGCATGTGCGTGTATCGGGGCAAAATGTTCCCGGATCGGACTGGATCGCGCAATCCGGTAGTGATTGTGGCTGGTAGTTCGGCAATCTGGTAGCGATGGCAGAGCAAAGCTCCGCCCACCTGCCTGGGTGTCATTACTTCCTGGTTTTAACCAGGAAGTAATGTGTTTTTTTATTTTATTTTATTTATTATTTACATTTCTATACCGCCCTTCTGCCGAAGGTTCTTTACCTTTTGCACATGTGCAGAAGATTTGCACATGCGCAGAAGGTCTGTGTGCGCATGTGACACAAGTGCGCAGCGCGTGCACTTCCGAATTTGTAAGGAAGGTAAGTAGATTTCACTCTGGCATGTATGTGTGTGCATGTAAGCCATTTATTTCTTTTTTGACAGTCCTTGCTTGAGTAGATGGCTACTGAATGGTATTTTAACAGTCGTTCATTTTCTTCAGTTTTTTATTGTTTTATTTGTTATTTGTGTTGGTACTCTCTCTCTGTCTTTTGTAATTTTGCTTAAAAAATTGGAAGGAAAAAGTGAAGAATACGGATAGTCCTCCACAACTGTGAAACAACAACAACAACAAAAACAAAAAAAAAACATAAATCTTGTCATTAAGGAGGATGTTGATTCCAGAACCCAAGCTTCACAACCAGTTATGCCAACTCTTCTTGTATCCCAGTGTTCAGGGGCAGCCAGCCAATGAATGTGCTCACCAGAACAAGTTGAAGGTAATTATTTTGAGCCTGCCCAGCAGAGACCAAACTTTGCAACTGAACTTTGTCTTGTTTAGCAGCCACTGATTCCATGAAGTGGGGATCCTTCAACAAAAAAGCTCACTCGCTAGTTGCATGCACCCTGATAACCCATTGTATTTGTTGTATCTCATTTCTGGTGGAATGCTGCCATTCTGAAAGGGTGGGGGGGATGCTTCTTGGGGTTGAATGCTTTGAATGTTTTCACTTTTGTTGTAAATGCATGGGGATTAGGGAGGGAGCCTGGGCCATCAGGATGGATTCCTCCCAGCTAGTTCCAGTCTGTTACGCAAGGCTGCGGCATCCTGAGGATGACCTGTTATCACCATCCCATCTCAGAGTTCTTATAACACCTTTGCAGCATCATATTGGCTATTGGGGGATATAGGGTACAGGGTGGAGGTTGAACAGGGAGAATTAGCTTCATGCTTCATGCAGGAATCTTCAGACTCCGCCTGACTTCTCTGCAATCACTTCTCTCAATAAAAGTTCCTTTTGAAATACCGTTTGTTTCAAGAGTCATGCTTTCCTGAGAAGATAGCTGAGGCAGGTCCTTACAGTATTCTAGTTCCAGATTCAGGCTGTTTATCTGACCACTGCCTTGGTAGTACCTCTTCCTCCTGTCCCCCAAGGCTATTCCCTCTGCCTCAAGGGTATTTCCACTTTGTATTCTGTTGCCTTTCTTTCTTCATTATTATTTTTGTAAACATTTGACTGACATGTAAGATGGAGTAAGATGCATTTAAGGATGCCATTCACACCCCAGATGTCTTTTCCTAAACTGTCAAAACCAACACATTTATTGTCCCTCTTAAAAGCTCCAATGCTAATTTAAAAAGATTCCACCTCTGCCACTAGCAGGGGTGGAAAGCATAACAGGCTGGAGACATTCACCTGCTATGACATGAGTGTGCTCACTGAACTATTTGATCTTTTTGAATGGAAATTGCAAGACCCAAAAATGGTGAGTTTCAGAAAAGATTTCTGCAACAGCAGCATCTGATCCCTTGGCAGACATTACTGACAAGCATGTTGGCAGCTTTCAAATTGCCTCCAGGTTTGCTGATGGGTTTTGTGACTCGGCAGGCATGGCTCTTCTGAATCCTTTCAAGCAAATATTTTTCTTGTCATTGATGGGAAAATATTCCTCTTACTGTTGGTAGCACTGTACAGTAGCCATGGTGATAGTGTTGATATCTCAGGACCAGGGGGTTGCCATAATTCTTTAGGGACAGGAGGAAATCTTTCCTGAAATGTTTGGAGTCAAATATAACAGAGAATGGATTGTCACATAAATCAGTTCAATAGCTTTTTGGTCAGTCGCTGACTGTGAAATCATCTACCTTGCTTTTTCCCCCCTTCTAAGTCAGTATCTATCCTAGGCTTTGCACCAAATAAATCACATTTCATGTAATATTGATGTGGTTCACATATTCCAAAGAATACAGTCCTGCTGCATACATCTGAATAGACAACAGCTGCTATACACTAAGTAGAATGCAATGAATTATACTACTAAAGGGATTGTTGTAGACCTCATCATTCTGGACAATTTTTTTGTAGTTTCCAAACTTCTTTTTTAAGGAAAGGTTTTAGAGAAGGTAGCTGCATGGAGTTTCAAAAGATTTTGGAAGAGGCAAATTACTTGGATTACTTTCAGTCAGGGTTTAGGTCTGGTTATGGAACTGAGATGGCACTGATAGAATATGAATTTGCCTTCTAGCAGGAATGGGATGGGGAGCATCCATCCTAGCTCTTCTAGACTTCTTAGTGGCTTTTGACTGGGGTGAAATCTAAAAATTTTTGCCACTGGTTCTGTGGACGTGACTTGGTGGGTGTGGCTTGGTGGGCATGTGACTGGGTGGGCATGGCCAACATGATGTCACTCATGTCACTCTCTTTCTTTCTTTCTTTCTTTCTTTCTTTCTTTCTTTCTTTCTTTCTTTCTTTCTTTCCTTCCTTCCTTCCTTCCTTCCTTCCTTCCTTCCTTCCTTCCCTCCCTCCCTCCCTCTCATTCTCTCTCTCTCTCTCATACACACACACACACAGAAACACACACACACTTGGTCTCAGCAGCGGCTGCTGTGGGAGAAGGAAGAAAGTGTCCCTCGTCGTGGGCTGGATGCAGGCAGTGGGACCCGAGGTGGAGGGGAAGGCAAGGGGCTTGGGGGACCATTGGGAAGGCAGCATGGAAGGCAGGCAAGCATGGCAGGGCTTTGAGGAAGGGAGTAACCAACCCCCTCACCCCCACTGCTTTGCCACTTCCTCTCTTCCTCCTCACCAGCAGCATCCACTTGGCCTATCTCCCCACAAACTCAGCCAATGCTTCCACACCTCCACTCACTTCCTTTCCTCCCCCACATGACCTCCCCGAGACACTCGCTTCCCAAGAACTGAACCTTTTTTCAGATGACCTCTCAGGCAGCTCAGAGGTCCTGCAATGAGGCAGATCCGGGCTAATGCCATTGAGATCCTGACCGTAGCCTGGATCCTAGACACTTTCTATTAAATGTGGCAGGACAGCAAGCCTCATTCGGCTGCGTCCAGCTGGTTTCCCAGCAGCATTGGCATCGGTGGCATTAAGAGTGCGCAGAGAAGCGAAGAGTCTGGCAAAGTCGAGTTCCATAAAGAAGAGAGGACTGTCCCCCTTCTTGTAAGTGCGGCTCCCCCCCCCCGGGTGCCCACCGATGGGTTGGCAATTCCCACAGCTGCCTGACTGCAGAACCAGATGCTGCGCGGACATGGGGAAATCATGGAAGGAAGAAACGAAAGGAAGTGCGCGGAGGTGTGGAAGTGTCAGCCGAGTTTGCGGGGAGATTGGCTGAGTGGATGCTGCTGGCGAGGAGGAAGAGATGGAGTGGCAAAGCAGTGGGGGTGTGGGGGCAGCTTACTCCCTTCCCTGAAGCCCTGCCATGCTTGCCTGCCTTCCATGGGGGCTTCCGCTTGCCTGCCTTCACAAGCTGGCCATCAGGATGCCGGGAAGGCAATCTGGAAGGCAGGCAAGCATGGTTTGGTTCGGGGGTATGGCCAGCCAGCCATTGCTCCCGGTTTGGCAAATCATCCCGAATCTCTGCTACCTACTCGCCCAATCCGGTCTTATCCGGTAGCATTTCACCCGTGCTTTTGACACCATCAATCATGGCATCCTTCAGGACTGACTTCAGTTGTTGTGGGGATGGGCGGCACAATATATTGCTAATTCTCTTCCTTCTTTCGAAGTTGCTTCCAATTGGTGTTGATTTTGCTGTTTTGATCTAACATTAAGCAATACAATATAATGAATCATGCTGAAAGTGTCACAGTAAAACTCATTTTACTGTATATTTTATTTAAAGTTGTATTCTATAAATCAGAGATTGGAGATTTGTTGATGTTCTTCTAATCTAGACAGAGATAAGGGGAGACTATGTGCTAGAAAAGAGCTACATGCTATTCCAGAAAGTGGAGGAGCTCCAAAATAAGCTAAGAGATTCCAATATCATTGTTCTTGATGCCACATTATAAAATGGGGACCAAGTACTGAGAAATAGCTGTGATTTTGATATGCATCTCTTTCTTTGGTAATAACACAAAGAAACATAAAAAACTTTTTGGAAGTCTGATCTTCAAGGTCACATCTCTCTCTCTTGTGATATGTTGTTCTATGAGCTTGAATGATGATTGCCAGTTCCTGTATTATGTTAATAAAAACACTGGAAAAATAAGCAGAAGTAACTTCTGGTGGAGGCATGGTAAACTAACTACATCTCTGACAGGGTGGGAGATGACTGCAAGTAGATCTACTCTCCACACTCTAGAATTCATCCATGGGTCTGAGAGATAAGAGAGGAATGGACCATACCAGGAACACAAAAAGACAGACCAAATCCTATGAAAATATTTGTATGAATTAAAGATTAAGACTGTTAGAAGTAAGGAAGGAATATAGAGTTGGTTTATTTGCTCAGAATAAAAATACACTTCTATAAAACTCTGGGGATACTTTAGGAATTGTATCTGTTGATATAAGGATTGAAGAGTTTATGATTTATGGATTTGTATATAGATAAGGGATGGCTAATGGGAAGAACAGATTTATAACTCTATGAGATGGGGCATTTCAATGTTTTTCTACTTGTAATGAATATTGGCAGTAATTTCTTATATATTTTATTTCTTCTTTATTTTCCATCTTTTTATTTTTTCTTCTTCTTCTTGCACTTTTTCTATTTTCAATTTCTTTATCTGAGCTTATTTTGACTGGGTTTCATTGTTATAATTAAAATTTTAATAAAAATTGGGAAAAATTGGAAAACTAAGCAAAAGTTAAACTCTTTCCTTATTTTAATAGTCCTAAAATCTTCATACTTTTATCATTTTAACATATTTAGCCAAATGATAATTGTGTGAGTTTCTGTATGATTTCTCAATTGGCACTTAGTAATTGCAAGAGGAAATTGTCTATTGCTTTGTAAACATCTACATTTTGTCCCCAACAATCAATAACAACTTCAGCTTTTGCTATTAAACTTTTATATAGAATAGAATAGAATAGAATATTTTTATTTATAGACCGCCCTTCTCCCGAAGGACTCAGGGCGGTGTACAGCCAAGAATAAAATACAGAAAGAAAACAACAATACAAAACTAAAAAGAACCCTTAAAAAAACCTATTTGATATGGCTACTTATAGATAAAATATTACCCCCTAAAATTTACAAAAAATTTAAAACCCATAAAATCACTTTGATAATTTAAAATTTAAGTGAGTCCAGCAAGATGAAATAAGTAGGTTTTAAGTTCGTGGCGGAAGGTCCTAAGGTTAGGTATTGTCGGAGTCCAGGGGGAAGCTCGTTCCATAGGGTAGGAGCCCCCACAGAGGAGGCCCTCCCCCTGGGGGCCGCCAGGCGACATTGCTTGGCTGACGGCACCCTGAGGAACACTTCTCTGTGAGAGCGCACCAGTCGTTGGGAGATAGACGTTGGCAGTAGACGGTCCCGTAGGTATCCCGGTCCTAAGCCATGAAGCGCTTTAAAGGTAGTAACTAACACCTTGAAGCGCACCCAGAAGACAACAGGCAGCCAGTGCAGTCTGCACAGGATAGGTGTTACATGGGAGCTCCGAACTGCTCCCTCAATAACCCGCGCAGCCGCTTTCTGGACTAACTGGAGTCTCCGGGTGCTCCTCAAGAGGAGCCCCATGTAGAGAGCATTGCAATAGTCCAGACGAGAGGTAACGAGAGCATGAGTGACTGTGCATAGGGCATCCCGGTCCAGGAAGGGGCGCAACTGGCGGATCAGGCGAACCTGATAGAAAGCTCTCCTGGAGACGGCTGTCAAATGGTCTTCGAAAGACAACCACCCATCCAGGAGCACGCCCAAGTTGCGCACCCTCTCCATTGGGGCCAATGACTCTCCCCAAACAGACAGCCGCGGCTGCAGCTGACTATACAGGGATGCCGGCATCCACAGCCACTCCGTCTTGGAGGGATTAAGTTTGAGCCTGTTCCTCCCCATCCAGACCCGTACGGCTTCCAGACACCGGGACAGTACTTCGATAGCTTCGTTGGGGTGGCCTGGGGTGGAAAAGTACAGCTGCGTGTCATCAGCGTACAGTTGGTATCTCACCCCAAAACCACTGATGATCTCACCCAGCGGCTTCATGTAGAAGTTGAACAGGAGAGGCGAGAGAATCGATCCCTGCGGCACCCCACACATGAGGCGCCTCGGAGTCGATCTCTGCCCCCCCTGTCAACACCGTCTGCATCCAGTCAGAGAGGTAGGAGGAGAACCACTGATAAATGGTGCCTCCCACTCCCAACCCCTCTAACCGGCGCAGCAAGATACCATGGTCGATGGTTTCGAAAGCCGCTGAGAGTCTAATAGGACCAGGGCAGAGGAGTAACCCTTATCCCTTGCCCTCCAGAGATCATCCACCAACGCAACCAAAGCCGTCTCCGTACTGTACCCGGGCCGAAAGCCAGACTGGAATGGGTCCAGATAGACAGTTTCATCCAGGTACTGGGGTAGCTGACATGCCACCACACTCTCTACAATCTTCGCTGTAAAGCGAAGGTTGGAGACCGGACGATAATTTCCTAAAACAGCCGGGTCTAGGGAAGGCTTCTTGAGGAAAGGTCTCACCACCACCTCTTTCAAGGCAGCAGGAAAGACCCCCTCCTGCAAAAAAGCATTTATAATCCCCTGGAGCCTCATGTCACCTCCTGCGTGGCCAGCACCAACCAGGAGGGGCACGGGTCCAGTAAACATGTGGTGGCATTCAGTCTTCCCAGCAACCTGTCCATGTCCTCGGGAGTCACAGGGTCAAAACCATCCCAAACACTCTCAACAAGACAGGTCTCGAAACTCTCGTCCGGATCTATCCAATTTTAATCCAATCCGTCCCGAAGCTGAACGATTTTATCGTATAGATAACCGTTAAACTCCTCGGCACGCCCTTGTAATGGGTCCCCCCGCCCCTCCTGTTGAAGGAGAGAGCGGGTCACCTGAAATAGGGCGGCCGGGCAGTTATCTGCCGACGCAATGAGGGAGGAAACGTAAGAACGTTTCGCATCCCTCAATGCCACTAGGTAGGTCCTGATTAAGGACCTAACTAGTGTCCGGTCAGACTCAGAATAGCTGGATCTCCAGGCACTCTCTAGGCGTCTTCTCCGACGTTTCATCTCCCTCAGCTCCTCAGAAAACCAAGGAGCTGATTGAGACCGACGCCGGGTCAGAGGCCGCAAAGGGACGACACGGTCCAAAGCTCCAGCCGCGGTCTGTTCCCAGACCGCGACTAGTTCTTCAGTTGTGCCGTGGGCCAGGTTCTCAGGAAATGGCCCAAGCTCCGTTAGGAACCTCTCAGGGTCCATCAAGCGCCTGGGAGGGAACCAACGTATTGGTTCCATCTCCCTGCAGGGGTGGGTAGCGGTCTGAAAGTCCAGACGAAGGAGAAAATGATCTGACCATGACAAAGGTTCAATAACTAAATCATTTAAAATTAGATCATTTAGCCACTGGCCAGAGATAAAAACCAAGTCTAGGGTGCCACCCCCGACGTGAGTAGGCCCGTCAATTAATTGAATCAGGTCCATGGCCGTCATGGAAGCCATGAACTCCCGAGCGATCGAGGATGCCGTGCCAGTTGATGGCAAGTTGAAATCCCCCATGACCAACAGTCTAGGGGTTTCAACTGCCAACCCAGCCAGCAACTCCAACAGCTCGGGCAGGGCTGTTGCCACAGAGTAAGGAGCCAGGTACGTGATCAACAAGCCCACCTGAGTCCTACGACCCCACTTCACATAGAGGGTTTCACACCCAGCTATCTGAGGCACAGACTCTCCCTAATAATAACTGCCACCCCGCCACCCCTACCTTGGGCCCTCGGCTGATGGAATGCTCGGAAACCTGGTGGGCACATCTCTACTAGGGGAACCCCCCCTTCAGTGCCCAACCAGGTTTCCATAATGCCCATAACGTCCGTGGTCCCTTCCTGAATTAGATCTGAAATCAGGGGGGCTTTATTAACCACGGATCTTGCATTACATAACATCAGCCGAAGGCCCAAGTACTCTGGCCACTCGGGGAACAGGAAAATTCTGGGGGGCCGGAGCATGCGATCGCTCTTAAATAGCGAGGGCATGCCCCCAAAACCTGATGTGGCCCCCCCTTCTGCCATATCTGCCTCTCCCACATACCATATTGATAGCAGAACCCTGATAAACTGGAACGAGACCCTCCCCCGCCACCCTCGAACCTATTAAATTACCACTGCGAATACTTGCTGGACTCGTCTCCCCCCCGACAGGTTTCCCCACCCACCCACCCTCCCCCGCCCCCGCCCCAAACCCGTCAATTTCCACCCTCCCCTTAAAATTCCCATTAAAACTCCCCTTAAAAAAACAATTAAAACAGTTAATTAAAAATCCCCTAAGTCTCCTATTTTTGGCATGCCACCTCTCAGGGTTCCAAAACTCGTCCTCAAGATGGACCCTCGATAGTGGGGGGGGGCAAACCCGTGAGAGAGGGGAATCTCGCAGGACAAGAAGGTCAGCCGCTGTGAATGTCCGCATAGTAAGAGTCCGGCAAGCAGGCCCATCCTGGACCAGTCAAGATGGTAACTGACAAGACCAGCAAATCCAGGTGAGCAACAGTTGAGGAATAATTCTTAGGCGGTAGATGGATAAAACCGCCATGATTCAGTCAGTTTACCAACCCCTCATATACAGTCCCGAGGGGTGGTCTAAAGAGGAAGGGGGAGGCCGTCAAACCGCCAGGCCATACGGGCACCCACTGGGCCAAGCTGCTCAACCGCCAAGCCATCTCTCTCCCAAAGTCCGGGGGGAAGCGAAGATCTTAAAAAGGTCCCCCCCACAGGCGGCCCATAGACGTCCTCTAGATGGTAAAGATGATAAAGAGGGGGGCGTCCACTAGGCCCGTGGACGGCCTTCAAGGTGACACAAAGAAGGTGTCCATTGGGCCTGTTTGCGACCTCTAAGCCAGGCCGCCCAACTGGCCAGGCCGCTAGGCCGCTGGAATAGGCCGCTGGAATAGGCCACTCGCCCGCCGGGCCTGCTGGGCCATGCTACCGGCTCCGACCAGTTCACTGGGCCCAGCCGCCCACCGTCAGGCCAGGCCATCGCCAGACCGGTCAAGCCAGGCCACCGCCGCTGCCGCCGATGATACTGCCGCTGGGGGGAGAGAGCTCCGGGGCTCCTCCTGAAGCAACGCTGAGCCAGGCCGCCGCTGCTGCCACTACTGAAAGCCCGGCCACTGCCAAGGTACTTGATTTGTTTTCTAACCTTGGCTCAATAGCTGGCAAAACAGCCTTAGTGACATTTTTTTAATTGTATGAAAAAGCAATGCAAGTATATTATCAAAACACTTTTGTCATTACTATTATGTCTTGCATGAAGCCATGCCATATGTTAATCCCCATCTTAATACACAACAATACATCATTCTCAACAAAGACTGAGTCTTTTGAATCTACTGAGACTTGACCGTGCAATGTCAGCAATAGGTTTGTCTTCAAAGTTTTTATATTTTATGTTTGTCACACACTAGCAGAACATATATAGATTTAAGATGACTCTTAACAAAAATAGTTTGATTTCTGACTTTCCAATTTAAGATTCATCCTACATCTTTTTAAATGTGGTATGAACATGCCCTAGAAACCAGTTTTATATGACACATTTTTATGACATTCTCCAACTTGCTGCAGAAACCCTTTAAAGACAGAGGTTTTAGCATTTCAGAAACTGGAATGATTAGTCGTCTAAATGATCAATGACTTATTAGGTTCTTCTGAGGGAATTGTTGAGCCTTTGATTTTGTTCCAACTCCTTCTTTTCATTGCTGTTCACCTGCCCTCCTTCTACAAACAAATGGTTCAAAGAATAATAACAAAGAATAGAAATAAACAATGGAAATAATGCTTTTAGAAAGGATGAATAGTATCAGAATTGATGATATGGAAAGAAGGGCGGTGAGAAAAGTAAATGAATATTCTGAAAGAATAACCAAGCTTACCTGGAAGTAAGCACTATTAAGCCCAGTGGCCCTTTCTTCTCTATTAACATGCATAAGCTTGTGCTATCAGAATTAATTGCTTCCCAAGGGTTTAATATTTTTACAATTACTGCTAATATCTTTAGATGACAGATCTCGGTAAAAAATGTCCACCAGCTGAATTGAGAGCTAGCGCAAAACAATGATGAGCAAATAAATCTAAATGAATGCAGAAGCAGTAGTTCTTTGATGAGGCCTCGTTTCCTGAAACACATTTCATTCATTGCAACCGTTTCATTCCGCTGCCTGCTTTCATAAAAGTCAGATAAAAGAAGAGAGCTATATATCTTGAGCTCGGTCTTCCTTAAATGCATGAGAATCGGAAGGCAGCTGCTAATTTTACTCTGTAATTATCATACAAGAGATAGTCCTTGAACGTTTTCTATTCATGATTCGATAAAATGTCTTGAGTAGCATAAACAGAATATGAATACTTCTATTTGAATGCCAGGTGCCTGCGTAGTTTTGCCTGGGTTTACTTTCCAAATGGGGTTAGATTTATATGAAACGGTGGGTTCAAAATTGAGTCAAGGCTCTGCTTAATATGAAAGCCACATTATATTGTTGTCAAATAAAATGTAGACAATCAGTTGCAAAAAAGAAAAAAAAGAAAAGAAAACGGGTACATTTGTGACCAAGGCTTTTCAATAACAAAACACAACAAAATTAGGATATAGCCAATAACTTTAATAATACATAGCATCAACAATCAATCTGCCTGAATAATTCCTGTAATTAACCAGGAACAATTCACTTAGTGAAATAGACTTCTGAAAACTCCAGGCAAAATTCACACTCTCTTCATAGGCCTCCTGGTGATTTACAAGTTCAACTTACATAACAGCCCCCAGTCAATAAAACTATACAAGTATGAATGGTAATAAAACAAATTAAAATCTACATCTAATTTAATGATACAAAATAGTCATAAATGAATGATATACAATTAAGATGGGATTGTTTGCTTATATAGTAAAGGTTCACAATTCTCCCAAATTAGGCAGGCAAGATTCAGTCCACATGTCAAGTATTCCACAGTGTACAGGACACTGAACAGAATTAAGAAGGTCCTAGGGTGCAAGAATGAAGTTTCAACCTCAGTTCTAGAGAAGTAATGAAAAAGCCATTAAGAAACAACTTTGGGTGGGAAAAACCCATAAAAGCACAAATGTGCCTACCATTCCTGTCCTCTTGTTTCCTTTCATTATATCCAATTAATATAGTTTTACATACTTATGCTCATATATATGCTTATATATTATATAGTTATTTTCATGCTTATGCTTATATATACTGTTGTGACAAATAAAAATAAATAAATAAATAAAAATAAACTCAATCCTAAGAAAGAGCAAAGCTTGAGAAAGAAACTCAACTCCATCTTAATTTTATTCAATATGTGATGGAGCAGGGAGGAACTTGGAAAAGCTTTTAAGATTCTGTTACTCTTCTCTATTGCAATAAAGTTTTATTGCACCACCTTATTTGTGTACCACACTTGCTTTCTAGTCAGTTCCCATAGAAAATTCTTAATGGATAAATAGAGCTCCCAGTTTGTAACATATTAGGTGAGTTATTCCTTGTGGTGAGTAGGACTTAAGTCATGAAGGAATTTAAACATTAAAATAAGTACTTTAGATTTAACTTGAATAATAAGAGAAAGCCTGTCAATATACCCAGCCAGAATGATCTGGTAGAAGCCTGGCTGCCATATTCTGGAATTGGGCTAGTTTCTTTCTTTTCTTTTCTTTTTTCATGTGGGTATCCCCACGTAAAATATACCACAATGTTCTACAGTATTTAGGAAATAATCAGAACAGAGAGTATCCCAAATAGTATTCCCTTCCAATTAGATAGCAGCTCTGCCAGTGACTTAGCAAAAGCGTACATTATATACCATATTTGAAATCATATTTGATCGATTGACATCTTTTCTATTCATATGGAGGAATACCACCTCAAATATATGATCAGTGGAACTGGAATTTGGGATTAATTGGTTCTCCTAATCCTTTACTTATATTTACCTTTTTTTAAAAAGGAGGAGGCTAACATTTGAAACTGGCTTACTAAAGATGCTCTTTCAACCTTGCACATTATCATGTATGGTTTGTTTGAATAAATGCAGCTGCCTAGATTTAAGATTAGCAGGTAAATTTAGCTGGTTCCTGGTCTGTTGAAAAATAACCTTTTCAAACACACTTTGGCAGGAATAACAGTACTGCTGTTATGTGAAATCATAATAGTACTTTATTATCTCTCCTATGGTAATTTCTTATACTTCATACGTCATTTGATTTAAATGTATAACAACTGACCCCATAGCCCATCTGATTATGGAACAAAGTGACGTCAGATGTATGGTATCCATAGCATTCCTCAGTGATATGGGGATGGCATCACTCAGCTTTCTGTTCTTCAAAGGGTACAATGAAGGAGACAAGAGACAATATAGTTTTCTTCTGTTTTCCCATCTTTCTGTTTCATCCTTCCTTACTCTGAGTATTTTCTTGCTAGATAAGAATATCTCCTTTTCAATTGGGTAAAGAAACGAGTATGTAATGATTGGGAGGCAGAGATGAAATTGGCAAAGATTCATATGATACTCCTTTTGGTAGTCCTTGCACCATCTGTTTCCTTAAGCTAGGACTACCTTAAAGGCTGACAGGTGGAAATATTAAAATTCTTGGTACTCATTCAATCTAAAATTTTATTGGGTTAAAATTTTAGTGGGTTATTTATATTTTAATATTTTAATTCGTTTTAAATCTGGCCACTTTATAATATGTTTGTTTTAATCTCTTTTAATATTGATACTGTGATTTTTTACTTGGCTGTGCACCACCCTGAGTCCTTCGGGAGAAGGGCCGTATAAAAATTGAATAAAATAAATAAAAATAAAATAAACCTTATCCATTCTGGGTTGGTCCAACAACTGTCAAGAACCATGGGAGATCTCATCATAATTCTCTTGCAATACCTCTTAATTGTTCTTTAATATAGCACAGACCAGGCTATCTGTGGGACCACCTTTCCCTGAGGACAGTTCAGATATGGTGGACATGCACCTAGTCCCTCCTAAATATTGTCATCTGATTGGAGCTAGAAAGTATGTCTTTTCCATGGCAGTTCCTGCCCTATAGAACACTCTTCCCTCTGAAATCTGGCAGACTTCTACTCTTCTAGCCTTCTGTACATCTTTAAAGACCTGGCTTTTCACAACAAGCATTGACAGAAGATTAAATGCTCATTAGAAATTATTGGCACCAGTTTTTTTTAAAAAAATATAAGTTTTAATTAGTTGAGTTTTAGAATTATAAATGTTTTTTATACATTTTGGTTTTAGATGTTTGATTGGGAGATTCCCAAAATTGAAAGATGGGCAGCAACCAATAAAATATGAGCCAACAATGTGCAGTGGCAGCCAAAAAAGCCAATGCAATCCTAAATTGCATTTACAGAGGATCAAGATCAAGTGAGGTACTAATACCACTCTATAAAGCCCTAGTAAGACCAGACCTAGAGTACTGCATCCAGTTTTGGTCACCACACTATAGATGTTGAGACTCTAGAAAAAGTGAAGAGAAGAGCAACCAAGATGATTAGGGACTGGAGACTAAAACATAAGAAGAACAATTGCAGGAACTTGGCATGGCTAGTCTAGTGAAGTGAAGGACCGGGGAGACATGATAGCAGTGTTCCAATATTTATTCCAATATTTGAGAGGCTGCCACAGAGAGAAGGGGGTTAAACTATTTTCCAAGGTACCTGAAGACCAGACAAGGAATAATGGATGGAAACTGAACAAGGAGAGATTCAACCTGGAAATAAGGAGAAATTTTTTGACAGTGACAGCAATCAACCAATGAAAAAGCTTGCCTTCAGAAGTTGTGCGCGGTTCATCAATGGAAGCTTTCAAGAAGAGACTGGACTGCCATCTGTCAGAAATGGTGTAATATCGGGCTAGAAATGTTAAATTTATATAAGTATAAAAGGTATGGTAATAGAGAGTAAATTATTCACCAGAAAGATACATATTGGAATGGAGAAGACGGTTTGATTATATTCAAAAAGTATCAGACTAAGGAATATCAAATAGTTTATGAATGAATAGAATGTAAGAATTGTATTAGTGATTCTTTTCATGTAAAAAGGGAGTTAAGGTTCTAGGGGAGTGTTGGGAGTTTATGGATAGTTAGCTTAATTTAGCTCATGCTTGTTAGATGTTATACCCTGTATTTTGCTCTGGGAAGTCTGGGGTGGGGGGTGGGGGGATGGGTGAAGATGGGTGGGGGGAGGGGGGAGAGGGGGAGGGAGGGGTGGAGGGAGGAGGAAGGGAATTATTTGTAAAAACTTTCTTTGTGTAAAATTTTTTAATAATAATAATAAAAAAGAAATGGTGTAATATCTCCTGCTTGGGTGGGAGGTTGGATTAGATGACCTACAAGGTCTCTTCCAGCTCTGTTAATTCATTAAAAAGCTAAATAGAAATATTTTTAAAATCAATATTATTCCTATTATTCTTATTCAATATTCTTAATACTGAAATGCAGAATTCTGATGCATGAAAAAAGCAAATGTCTACAAAAACATTTTCTTTTTGCGTTGTTATCACAAAATAACTTTTTCTGACACTGGAGATATGAAAAGCTCATCCTGGCCATCAAAGAGACATAAGTTCTGTGGGAAAACTAGCTGATCTCAAATTGCATATTATTATCACAATAAAAGAAGTCCACTCATCTGTAGGCCAATTTACATCTTTCTGTTCTGAGGTGTTTGCAGAAGTGGGAGGTGAGTTTCTGAAAAGAGAAATATATCTATATCTATATCTATGAAAGTGGCACTAGACACTTCTCACCTGCAGTCACTTCTTTGTACTGTAGAATTAATTTTAGCACATGGATTTCAGCGTGGGTGAAATCTATATGTTACCATTTTGCACTTCATATCACTCTTTCTCCACATTGATCCTTTTTCATATTTTCAATGACTCCTGCATCTGTAAAATGGGGGGAAAAGTAATTGGTGTCTTAGGCTGGTATATCAGAGTTCAGCAAGAGATATGACAAATTAGGACTTTCAGCTCTATTCAGACAAGAGAAAGATAGTGTTTAATAGAGATAAGAAAGAAAAACCGTTCAGCAAAGGATATTGCTTAATAGGTATCATGGCTAGATGGGAATACACTTCAACTTCAAAAGGAAGATTTGGAGAAAAATGAATCCTGATGGTTTTGAGATCCTTAATGATTTTTTAGAGCCAGAGGGAATGCATTATTTTAATTGAAGCTCTTTTTTTTCCTCTCTGAAACCAAGGTGAGCAATATCAAGCCTGAATCTCTAAACCATGAGGTGAAATTTATTCCTTTATATATATATATATATAAAAGTCAACTATTATTTAAACTCTCTGCTTTCTTATATTTCATTTTCTGGTTTTTTTTTCTTTTACCCAGAGCCCTAGCAGATGGCATCCAGCAGTTAAAGACAATATAGATTATTATAAATAGAGCATAAAATCCAAAGAAAAATTTGCCATAGGAGGCTCACCTTTTAAAGTTAAACTTCAGGTATATTGGATTAAAACTCAGTTGTAGAGAAAGGAAATGTGCAGAACAAGAAGTTCCCAAATTTTGACAAAATTTATAATTATAATCAAAATTATAATCCATGTAAAGCTATAGCAACTTAATCTTTTTAATCTTGACTTCACAGTGCTGTAAGTAAGAAAGAAATGACAATCAGAAGTGAAAACTGATTGAAAAGATAAAGTGGGCAAAATTATCCATGGGATGCAGGATTTCTCCCCCGCTTAACAATAATGAAATTCAGATGCATGCAATAAACTAATGGGAAACTCAGGACAGCAAAAGTTAATGAAATGAGAAAATGTGTGTGTATGAGAGAATGGACAGAAAGTTAAAGTTCAAATATCATCGATTCAAGGAATTGTAACTTAATTTGCTGAATGTATTCTTTACTTCCATTTTGTGATTCAAAATGGGAACTATCAAAAGAACTAAGAATATATTATGTCCAATGTATCCTTTATAACCTGATTACAGTCAACAAAGGTCTGTGCATATTCCAGGGTTTTCATATTGTTTCGTGGACTTCTGTTAGAAATCTACCCCAGGTATAAAATGATATAGGTAAAATGATATTACCTTGGTTAACAAGCTTCTACTTGATAAATTATCCTACGGAAAAGTAATCAATGGCCTTAGAGTTATGATGTCCAGCATTAATGAGAAACCAAGTTGGACTGAGGTCTTTGATAGCAATAGTTAAGACAGAGGCTGGAGAAATTCATAACACCAAGCACGAGAAATCATTGTTTTTCATGTTTATAGCATGGGTTTATTTATTTATTATTTATTTATTTATTCAAATTTATATACCGCCCTATCTCCCGAAGGACTCAGGGCGGTTCACAGGCACATAAAACATGTATATACAATTAAAATAACTATTAAAAAACTTATTCTAATGCCAAATATTAAAAATATAAATATCAATCTTAAAACCAAATTTAAAACCCCTATAAATTTAAAATCTACGAATTTAAAATCTAAGCCAGTCCTGCACAGATGAATAAATGCGTCTTGAGCTCGCGACGGAAGGTTCGGAGGTCCGGAAGTTGACGGAGTCCTGGGGGGAGTTCGTTCCAGAGGGTGGGAGCCCCCACAGAGAAGGCCCTTCCCCTGGGCGTCGCCAGACGACACTGCCTAGCTGACGGCACCCTGAGGAGTCCCTCTCTGTGAGAGCGCACGGGTCGGTGAGAGGTATTTGGTAGCAGTAGGCGGTCCCGTAGATAACCCGGCCCTATGCCATGGAGCGCTTTAAAGGTGGTTACCAACACCTTGAAGCGCACCCGGAAGGCCACAGGTAGCCAGTGCAGTCTGCGCAGGATAGGTGTCGTACGGGTTTGCATTGTGTGTTTGGTTGCTTGTCATGAATCTTAGTGATTCATTAACTGACAAATCAGAAGAGATTATGGATGTCCTTCTCTATCTTCTGGGTATGATTAATCTCTTCTCAGTGATGAAGTATGTAATCTTGCTTGGAAATTGCTTTGTTATGCTGTAGAGGAGTGGCTTCTCATCTGGGTTCATTTATGATGAGACCTGTACTGAAGAGCTGATTATGGCTATTTTGTACTTTTATCTGGTTTTCCCCATCCCCATATCCTTTTAATCTCTTTCCTGGATATTTTTGCTACACATTTCTCCTACAAATTCTCTCTTCCACACATTTCAAGTACATTTCAAAGTAATTGTCATTGCTCATGTTCAGGCCCCATCTTCCTTTAGAGGTCTGCAAGTCATCTGCCTGTATTTAGAAAGTAGAGATTAGAAGAAAAATTATCAAGATTGCAAAGATTTACATGGATTTCAATTAAAATAAAATTTAGCTAATTAAACTCTATTTTCTCAAGTGTACTTTGGTTACTGACTTCCAGAAGAGCTCTGGAGTAGCGCCCATGCAATTGCAGAGGGGTAGATAACATTCATTCATTCATTCATTCATTCATTCATTCATTCATTCATTCATTCATTCTTCTGCCCATCTCACTATCCAAGTTGAGGCTTTGTATTCAGTTTTGTGAATACTGTAATGTTACAGAGATTTTTCCATTCTGGAACTACCTCTCTTTTTATTATACATAAAATAGCACCAGAATTCTTAATATCAGACCAAATTTGATCTTGAGCCCACAATTTAGGAATTCACTTTTTGCGGCCTTCTCACAAAATCACATGGCCAAGGGCTAGGTTTTATTACAAGCAGGTTAGCAGCTGTTTAAGGAAATTGATCAGTTCAGATTGACAGTGAAGAACCAGTGTGAATAAGTTTCACTGAAATTTAAGAGTCTAAGACATTTGCAGTGAAGCCCTATACTGTATCAATAATCTGTGACTATATCCTGCTATACTCAGTATTACTTGGTTTTCAGTGGATATGTGCAGCATTATCACAGAAAACTCATATCACTACTGTAAGCCATTTGGACAATCTGCGGCCATCTTCATTTTTCCAGTCTTAGAATATTGACCACAAGGATGAAAAAAGAAACCCTTATAGTTTCCTTAGCCTGCCCCAAATCCTGGAACAATCTATCTGATTATTAAAATCTGAAGGAGAAAGATCTAAGGCCCATTTCTCTTGCATAAAGCAGGGGTCTCCAACCTTGGCAATTTTAAGACTGGTGGACTTCAACTCCCAGAATTCTTTGCTGGCTGGGGGATTCTGGGAGTTGAAGTCCACCAGGCTTAAAGTTGCCAAGATTGGAGACCCCTGGCATAAAGAAAAAGATCTCTTGCACTCTTGCTTCAATGTTTTGTTTGAATCAGCTTTAAAAGATCTGTAAAGATGCATCTTTTTCACCAGGCTTTTGAATTGTTGAAAGTTGTTAACTTTAAATTACTTTGGTACCTCCTTTTCTGTTGTGTTTGATCTGCATTTATAACTGTTTGTGTTATGATTTTTACATTGGCTTACATTTTTCTTTTAAAAGATGTAAGCCAGTGTAAATAATTACTAGAAGAGGAGCAGCAATAGAAGAAATTATAAATATGAAAAAAAAGACATGCTTAGACATTCTTACCACCATTTCAAACCAGAAAGAAAATAAAATATTTCTCCCCTTCTGTATCTTTGCTTCATGCTGGGTGCACATGTCACAAATACCCCAGAAATAAATCTTGAATATAGCTGATATTTGGGTTCATAGATGTCCAGAGCTTAGTTAATAATGTTCATGGAGAGGTATCCTTAATGTGAGCAAACAAGCACTTACTAAAGAATGGAAATATAATCAAAGGATCATGTCCGGTTGAATAAACATCTGATACATAATTATTCTTTTTAACAAAAGGGGAAACCATTAGTCTAGGACAGTGTTTCAGTGCACTATTGGAAATGATACAAAAAACCTGGATCTTATTAGAGAAAAGACTAGAAGGTTGGTAAGGTTAGACAGGTCAGGTCAGGTTGGTAAGTCATATTACAAACTCTGTGAGGAATCTGAAGGATTAAATCAGATTAACTGAAAATTAGTTGAGAAAATGTAAGCTTCAGCAGTTGTAGATTGGATTTTTGCCCCATTGGGTGGATTGTATTTTCCAGAGACATGATGAGGTGCTTGGTATGAAAAGTGTTCAATGCATCCTTGGAAAAGGAGGAACGGTATTGCTATTCCCTTGGAAGAGGCAATGATGTCCCCTCTTCTCCTTCACACATAACTTGGCCATTTTAGGGGGGGAAATGTTGTTCTTCAATCTTCTCATTTTTGGAAAGGTTCTTGAGAAAGTAGTGGAGTAGCAACTGCAGAGATCATAGAAGATATGGATTTTTTTGGATCATTTTCAAATAGCTTTTATGCTTGTTACTGTTGATTATCTGTCTGGAGTTGTAAGAGTGTTGTCCTTCAGGTCTGTTTTATCTCTCAGCATCCTTTGATTCCATCAGTCTCTAAGGGACAGGACACATAGTGGCATTGTTCTATGATTAGTGTCCATCCAAAATGAGTGATTCCTATTGCAGGAGGAGGGATGAGTGTTGAGCCTTTGGGCTCTTCATTGCAGGTTGTTTAAGTTTCTGGTACCTCACTTCTACTGAAGACATAAGGGGAGGTCTTCCACCAGGAAAGATGTGAGTTTGCAAGCAGCTAAGTTCACAGAACACCAAGGACTCTACAATTCAACCCTATGTTGCCTATATTCTATTCTAAAGCTTTGACGTAACATTAATACACTGAGCAGGAGATGCAGTTGAAGTTCTCTTCCAATAGCTGGAAGCTGGGAGGAGGGTCTGGATGGGGCAGAGCAGGCTTAGATTCAATCCCAGCAAGATAGAAATGCCCAATTATTGAGAAGCGAATTGTTTCCATTAGAATTTAGCATTAGTTCTGGACAGGATTTCAGGCCCTTGTGCAGAGAAGGTTGTCAGGCTTGGAAGCCATCTTTTTCATTGAATCTTCAGGCCTGCCACATTTACTACTGTGGAAAACTGGGAGGGGGGATTTTATGGAGCCAGGGTGATATATAGTCATAATAACATTCTTTTCTCAGAGAATCAAGGACATCTTGCCCTGCACCTGGATGGCTGGAACTGGGAGGCATCTCCAGTTGGGACACTGCTTTGATTGGACCTTGTGATGGACATGTGGGTGCTGGTCAGGGTCCTGAACTTTCCTTTGGGTGGGGAAAACCTGGAAGCTTTCAGATTCGGGTTTTCCCAGATGTGTCAATATGACATCTCTAATAAAATGGAACTTTGAGGAAACTCAGGCCTCGGAGTTTTCTTTCATTTGGGGTGTTACTTGGAACCCTGACAAAGGTCTGCAATCCTCTGGGATTCATGATTCCATAGAAAAATCTATGGAAGACATGGAGCAGTGGAACTGCTGCCAAAAGATATATAGATTATATATAGAGATATTTTGTAGCATTGTTCCTTATTCTTTTTCCTGCAAAATGTGCTGTTATTATGGAGAGTTTTGTAATTGGGTGTTTCATTCTCATCCTCTTCATAGTGTATGAAAAGGAGGACATGTTGATGTTTGAAAAAAAGGGTCACATTTTCATTCATTAACTTGCTTTGTTGACTTGCTTCAAAATTGTTTAATCAATACAAAACAGATTATATTGAATGAATTCCGTGGAAATCAATAAACACTTTATGTCATGGAAACTGAGTTTTTTTTTGGGGGGGGGAAGTGCAAATAGGAAGCACTTTTTTTAAGAACAGACTTAAAATGATGATTTATTTTACAGTAAACTTTATTCTGAAGTTTCTGTAATTTTAATCTAATAGGACTAATATGGTAAAGGCTATCATTTTTTGTTTGAAGAAAGCAAACATATAAGGAAATAATGAAAGGGAAAGAAAACCCACTGTGGAACATACATTTTTAAATTTGACTAGAATGCTTGAGCATATATGTTTGTAAATTTTCCCTGCTGTTCTGTATAAAAAGAAGTGGATTGCCATGGCAACCAATGATTAGTTCTGCATAATGTATCCATATTCAATGAATACTAAACCTATTCTATTCTCTATTTTAATTATTCTATGACCAAGTCTATTATTTTTATATATTTTTGACAAGATTAGTAATGTCTGAATATAACTAGCCAATTACTTCCTTAGTACGTTAGTGTTCCCTGTGGTATATAAAGATAGCTAAACATCTTAAGTTGGTTAAATTTTAAATCTTGGGCCAATTATCTTAGCCATGTTTTGTATAGCTTTCAATAGCCTAAGCTGCTTTAGAAATTTTACTCATGTATTTATTAAATTATTTTTGCAAATATCTGTTCCCTAAAAAGTCTTTTATTAAACATTTAGATATAATTGCTCTAATACTATTCTTCTAAATTTTATCTTTTTATGAAGATAAAAGTTCCAAAATACATTTGAAAAATAGCAAATTTATCCTTCAGGGCTGATATATATATTTGTGGCTTGTCAGGCTGTGAGTAGAATGAAGCAACACTTCCATTTTCTCAGTCCAACAGAATGAATCATACATATTTGTGGACCTTGAAGGATAAATTATAATATAAATAATAATTGCAAAGAGAGGATGAATCATTTGCCCTCATCGCAATAAGCAAACTTGGATATTCCTTTTTCCTCCATTGACTCCGCCTAAATGTCAGCAATATGTTGTTCACTTGTTGAAACATTTTCACTGGCTTCTGAATATAGCTGTTGGCAGTGGTGAAATCTGAACCGGTTTACTACTGGTTTGCTGGCTGTGCATGCGTGTTGTGTGTGCATGCGCAGTGCATACCACACACCAAATGAGAGGTGCATATGCACAGTGCACAGCAAAAGGAGGCATGTGGTAAGTAGAACAGCTAGCGTGAAGGGGGTTTATCAGCTATGGCATGAGATCTTTTTTTTTACTTTTAAAAGCATTTTTTACAACCTATTCAGCCGAAGAGGTTGTAAAAAATGCTTTTGAAAGTAAAAAAAAAAAAGCCTCTGACGATCGCGTGGCTCAGCTGGGCATGGGGAGGGGGCAGAGATTTTTGCTACAGTTCTCCAAACCACCCACCGCCATTGGTACCAGATTAGCCGATCCAGTCCGAACCGGGAGCATTTCACCCCTGGATGTTGACTATTTTCTTAAATTATATCATGAGCTGGTAGCGTGAAAGTTCATTTTCTCCCAACCAAGATAGCTAAAAGTGAATCTATTATTTTCCATTTGGGGATGTCAAAGAATTGCCATCAATTTCAGTATATTATAGCAGATGTTTTTTATTTGTTTATTTTTTTGGTAATTTCAAAGGGGTTGTATTTGTCTGAAGCAGCACATTTTACAAGTCAGATAACAGATAGATATTAATGACCAATACTGAGTTAGATCTGATTTAGTAAAACTGCTGTGTGTGTCCAGAATGAAAATACCTTTTTCCGTGCTTACAACTGTGCAGCTCTATTGCATTTGTGAAATGCTCAAGCTTCAGCAATAGCCATGATTTAAGGAAGGAGAAGATAATGTGACCACTCCCTTTGATTCTTTGTATATGGTTGTTCTTGTTTTTATTAAAAATAACATATTGCTTCAAAGCAAAATACCTACCTTTAGCATTACATATACAGGCAATGTGTGATGATAGAGTACATGTCAGGGTTCCAAGTAAGACTCCAAGGCAAGAAGTTCTTCAAAGTTCCATTTGATTAGAGATGTCATATTGGGATATCTGAGAAAACCTGAATCTGAAAGCTTCCAGGTTTTCCCTACCCAAAAGAAAGTCCAAGTCCCTTCCCCTGCACCCACATGTCCTTGACTCCAAAGAAAAGAATGTTATTATGGCTAGATATCTCTGCCACTCCATGCAATTCCCCCCTCCAAGTTTCCCACAGCACTAAGTGTATATCATACAAATATATATAAATTAGGGTTGTGACAGCATGATGTTAAGCATATTTGAGACCTTTGATTTTCTCTTATCACATTGTAGAAAGCAAGTCGTATGTAATAGCCAATGGCCCAAATTAAGCAACATTTCCCCATTTTTTCCCCAAAATTTACATCTAAATAAAAGAGACCATTCCTAGAAAATACTGTTAATATCTGAGACCTTCTTCCATCTTTCTTGGATACTTTTAAGGTTACACATTAATTCACAATTATGGGCATCTTCCACAGAACATACTGTTTTTTATATTAAACAGAACATGATGCTGTTATTTTACTCACTTTTTCATTTCATTTTTTAAAAAAAAACTATTCCTGACCCCATCTTTTCCTGATTAAGTACTGATTCTCACTGCATTCATTATACCTTTAGGTTTCTCCTCACTTCTATATTACAAAGTAGGCAGAAATATGGTCTCCTATCCAGCCATTTTTGTTTGTTTTTTTTCATTAAAAAAACCTTTGCCATATAATATACTTGGAAGCCTTACAAATTCTCCATCCATCTTTCATAAATATTCTACTAAGATATGCATTTATAAATTTCCTCTAATTTTCCACTATTCATGTATTTGCTCTAGTTTTCTATTAACCAAATCATGCAGTCAGTCCATAAGTAAGCCACTTTCATATTCTAATATTTCTCCATTTAACCATCTCTCCTTTTAGTCTTACCCCCTTTTCAGGATTTTCATAACATTTTTGACTTCCATCTTTTCTTGGGGAGATACTGTTTCTGAGGACAGACACAATTCAGAAGTCTACCAAGGTGTCAATGTTTGTTAGAAGTGATTCAGAGTGTGCCATGAATCTGGTGGGATGAACAGAAACAATGGGACAAAGGTAGTTCCTTAAGTAACAAGGTTCTGTACCTTCTAGAACTTTGTTGGTAATAATCAGAACCTTGAATTGAATCCAGGAGCCCATTGGAAGCCAATGAAACTTGAGGAGCAATCATGCTATATGGGCTTGATGGGGAAAAAAAAGACAAAAACTGCTTGGAAGGCTGCATTGTGGATCAGCTACAGCTTCCAAGTGCTTTTCAAGGACAGTAGTCCATGTAGAGTACATTAAAGTAATTCAAATAGGAGGTCACTAAGTCATAGTCCATCATGATAAGATTTATGATTAGTTCAAGAATATAAGCCAAATATTTTTTTTTCTAAAGCAGGTAGTAATCACTCCCATTGTCAATGGTCCAACTAGCAAACCCCCAAAAAGTAGATACTCTCAGGAACTTTGAAATCCCAAAAGCAAAACTTTATTGGAGACACCATTTTGGTACTGAAGAATCAAAACCAACTCTGTTTTTTTCTATGCAATGCATGTATAATTAAACAATAGCTTCTCTTTCCCTTAGTTAGTCACATTGTCCAAATATGAACCAATATTTTGTTTTGAGAACTGTTCACTTTTCTGTCAGATACCTGCATCAGTGGTCTTGGTGGGTTCTTGGTTCTCACAGTCCATCTCTGGTGTGTCTGCATTCTTTCTCCCTTTCCTTCCCCCCAGTTCTTGACAAGTTGAATAGTGATAAGACCTAAATGTTTCAAAAGTGGTTCAACCGTGACATCCAGTTATTTCATTCCTGAATCTCTAAATAGCCTAATCATTTTTTTCCTGTACTTTTATCTTCTTCCCACCTATCTATTTACGTAGTGGAATAATTTTTTCCCCTTGATCACATTCATACAGAATGCTGCACAATATTTTTTTATAAAAACTCATCTCTGATGCTTCCCTTATTACCATTCACAAGATCATATCATGCAACTATAACCAATAATGAATTTATCCTTTCATAGACACTCATAAGAACCTAGATAACTCAATTTCACATCTTTTGACTTGCTTTTTAGTCCTTTCATTCATAATTAACCCTATACTTCATTTCTCTGCATGCATGCAATAACTCCATAGGATCAGACAGCCTACAAAATGCAATTTATATTTAAAATCCACAATACACTACAATTGTTACTTCATGGAGAACACTAACAAGTTGGATTCTGCAACCCACAGAGACAGAGCACTTAGTGTTTATGGCAGCTGCAATAAAGTTTCAAATTTGCCAAATTGTGAAACTGGCATGACAGCAGATGAAGGGAGATCAGTTCTAAACAATGCATAGCAGCCTCTCATAGGGGATGTTTTAGAAAGGGCCAGAAAATGTACAGAAATATCTGTATGTGATGTGTGTCATGTAGAATGGAGGAATGCCAGCAAATGCTTTTCTTTTTAGGGAGTGATTTGATTTTATCCATAATCCAATGTTGTAAAAGGCAGGACTTTTGGCTCAGCTTATCAGACACTGGCCAGGTTGAAGGAATCAAGGGTAAATATTAATTGATTGGGTTTAGTAATGTTCTAGTAAATTGCTCATTTTCAGTTTGGTGGGGTCAAATTCATTGGCTTCACTTGATTGCCTTTCATTCTCAAAGATGCTGTAGGAGAGGATCAGGCTGAACCCAAGAGAAGTGGTCAAACACATCATCAGTCATGAGTCCTTCATATCCACAAGAGATCTAAATCCAGCCCATAAGAGATCTAAGTCTAGCCCATCTTGACTTCCACTGACTCATATCTACTTCCAATTTGCTTGGGCTGTTAGTAGTTCAGATTCTTGTAGAGACCTTAAGCTTGCAATAAATCTGTATAACCATTTGAACTGCCTGAATCTCCTGATTTTCCTGGCACTTGACCGATGAACCACCAAAAAAAACATTCACTCTTTCACATATCTGCTCCTGCAGACTCCATTCGTTTCTATGTTTTAGCTATTTGGGAGAGGAGCAGGGAATGTAGCTGTGCTTGTATTCAATAACTAATGACCAATAGTTTCAAGATATCTTTTTTCATTTTGATTCCTTATCACAAAGGCCAAGCATGGGCTCAAAAGAAGAATACGAATAATGTTTGAATGGTATTTAGAAACATCAGTGCAATTTTAAAGGGGAAGGGGAAAAACAGGCTATTTCATGCTATAGTTTTGTGGAGCTTAAGCTGTGTGCCATTGTAAACCTCTCTGAGAGTGTTTTAAAGCACTATGGAGTGGTATATAAGTCTAAGTGCTATTGTTATTATAATGGTCATCTTTCCATACAAGTCCAAATGAACTTTTCCTGGATTTAACATTGGAGATGTCATATGTATTGTATTACAAGTTAGAACAAACTTCCTAACAGTAAGAATAGCTTGTTGGAGGAGAAGCATATTCAATATATTGAATATATTGAAGGGAAAGCTAGTCAGCTATCTCTTGGGGTTTTAATATAGATTCCTGCATACAAACATGGAATTAGACTTGGCCAATTCCAGCTCTGTTTCAATCCTTCCTGTAGAAAAGGACTTCACTTCCATGATTGTCAGTTCATCATGCTATTGGCTGGATTCTCAGTCAATATCAGCTTGTACAACCACTCTTCTGGGTCAATAAGTCCAAATAGGTATGTACATTGTCCTCTTCACATTCAGATGGCAAGTAAAACCCTTGTATAATCAGGCTGCTTAAAGCCACAAAATTGGGAATAGAGGACTAGAAGTGTGACCTATGGCAGCATATACACATGCTAGGATGGTAAGCCTTGTGCCTTTTACATGAGTTTTTAGCCTCCAGCTTGATTTTTATGCTTGGACATTGGTAATAATACACTTCATTATAGGGACATTTATAGGCAGCAAAATATATTTTAGCTGATGATGCCCAAGGATGGGCAAAGTGATGGTGATCCCTACTTCCAGCTCATTTCCCCCCACCTTGAGGAATGGGCGATCAGTTCATTTTCACCCATATTCAGTAATGGATGAGACAGCTGAATTGGCAGATCTGCAGATTCCCCCTTCCTTATATTTAATATCTATAGGAAGCTATTTGATGGGATCACTTAATGGTTTGGTGTATGATATCATGTTTATGTTGATATATAATCGCACATTACCAATTGGCCTTAGAGAAGAGACTGCCAATACCCTCTCCCAGTGCCAGGAAGCTATCAGAATCTGGATGGAAAAGAATATTCATCAGACTGATGGTTTGCAACTCGGGGTCCTTCTTTATTCATAGCTCTTGTTGGATTAGCAGGTAGAAGCACCGAACCCCACTGGGTGTGCTAATTGGAGCCTTATCATCAACAGCATAGATAAAGGTTCCCCTTGCATATATGTGCTAGTTGTTCTCGACTCTAGGGGGCAGTGCTTATCTCCATTTCAAAACTGAAGAGCCAGTGCTGTCCGAAGACGTCTCCTTGGTCATGTGGCCAGCATGACTAAATGCCAAAGGTGCATGGAACGCTGTTATCTTCCCACCAAAGGTGGCCCCTATTTTTCTACTTGCATTTTTATGTGCTTTTGAACTGCTAGGCTGGCAGAAGCTGGGACAAGTATTGGGAGCTCACCCCATTACGCAGCACTAGGGATTTGAACCTCTGAACTGCTGAACTTTTGATCAACAAGCTCAGCATCTTAGCCAATGAGCCACCATGTCCCTACTCTAATGAGCTTTATTTGGGTTACCCTTAAAGATTACTCAGAAATTGCAGTTGGTTCAAAAGGCAGTGGCCCACATATATTGGGGTTCCTCTCATTGGAAACATATACATTATTGTTTTGTGGGCACTGCATTGGTTCAAAAATGAATTCAGGTCCAGTTTAGTGCTGGTTTTAGCTCTTTATGGCTTCCCAGCTGGCCTTCAGGACCACCTTCTGTAGTTTTGGCCCAACCAATTGGTACCAGGGAGAAATTGCAGCCGGTCCCACACTGGGAGGATTCAGGGGATTGAGGTGAGTATGTTCTGCTTTTCTGTGGCAGCATTGACATTGTGCAACGGGTCTTGGCTGGCTTCTTGAAACTTCTTAAAGATCAACTCTTAAACTTTTGGATGGCCTTCCCTTGATTTACTAAGCTTTGCTTTGATGTTGCCATCTTTTTAATCTCTTTGTATTGCTGTAGTGCTGATGTGCTATTTCTGGCACACGTGCCATAGGTTTGCCATCACGGATCTATAGGAATGGACAGCACTTCAGATTCAACACTGAAAAGGTGCTTAGGAGGATTGGTGGGCACGTACCCTGCATGTTTTAAAAAAGCATTGTGTATGTTTTCCTGACATACACAACCATAAAATACATGCTGATATGAGTTAAGGAGATTTCATCCTTATTCTGAAGCCTATTTCCAGGTTCTGACACAAAATTGTATATATATCCTTAGTCATTTACAGTTTTGGGGACTTTCATCTCATCCTTTTTTGAGCAACATAATAAAATATATAAAAAAATATTTTTACTGTTAGAATCATAATATGAAGTTCCTAAATGGGAAACAAAGAGAGAAAGAACAGTATTGCTTATTCCCAGTAGAAAGAAGATTGGAGTCAGTCAAAAGAACTACAATTGAAACAGCAAGTCACAACAACAAACAATGTATGCTTCCAAGCACATGATGACAGAATATGATTTTTTTTGGAGTCCTAGTTAAAGCAATACCCTGTTGAGACTCACTATGGTTTTTCTGGCTTTCATTCTTTCTCATAATTCTAATACTTTTTAAAATAAAAGTATGTGTTGGGGATACTGATAAAAAGAAGCAGAAAATTAAATTTAATGACTTGCCTTCAATGGCATAGAAACTGTGATTCCCATTTATTGTGTAAACAGCAGATTTTCTTTTCCATTTAACTTGATCATCAAGAGGTAATAATTTCAAGCAAAGTTTTTCAGATGATGTCATCACATGTTTCCATATGAAGAAAACTTCTGAAACTTTTCAGCAGTGACTAAAACTTTGTAGACTTATTATGTTGATTTTCTTTTTAAATGTTCATTTTCCTGTCTTGAGATATTTGCTTGCACATGCAATGTGCTTCTGTAATCTTATTGGTTTTCTTATGAATGTTGAAAACAGTGATAGAGAGGATTCTAAACCTTTATAAACTAATTTACTTTAAAACATTTCCAACATGATGTAAATGTAGGTGAGAGAGAGTGAATGTAAACACACCTGATATTTTCAGTGGTTTTCATTCATCTTCCAGGTAGGCTCAACTGAACTTCTAAGATCATACAAATCATAAATAAGACTATATTCGACATTATATTTGTGGCTGAATTAATCACTGCCACACTTCATTACCACAGTAAGAAACTATCACGTGTACAGGTCTGACTGTGAAATCCGCAGAGGTGGTGGTGTTGCTATCTTCTATAAAAAAAATCCCTAAATCTAAAAAATATTCAAGTTACACAGGAGTTAGCTCTTCCTGAGACCATCATATGCGATCTTTCCCTAAACACCACAATTTGCTTCATACTCTGTTACAGAGCCCCTGAGTACAACCTTGTACATGCGAACAAAATAACATCACTACTAACATGGGCAGCCTCCTGCCCACACCCTCTTATCTTTCTTGGTGACCTAAATCTACCTCTTATTAATTGGACCCTAAACGAATGTACAACTGAATCCATACATGCAACCCTGTACAATGCTGTAACTAATCTGGGACTAGATCAATTAGTAAATAATAGCACTAGACCAGGGGTGTCCAAACTTGGTCCCTTTAAGACTTGTGGACTTCAACTCCCAGAGTCCCTCAGCCAGCAAAGCTGGCTGGGGAACTCTGGGAGTTGAAGTCCACAAGTCTTAAAGGGACCAAGTTTGACACCCCTGCACTAGACTCAACAACTGCCTTGATGTCATCTTCTGCAACAGTTTAAATTCAATTTATGGACTACAAATAAAAGAGCCCTTTTCCAACAGTGACCATTGATGATAGACTTTTATCTCAACTTACCTTCTCACATAGATAATCATAATGATGGTTTATAACTTTAGAAAAGCCAACTACGATCTCATAACTGATGACCTTTCATCTCTTGTTTGGCAAACTCTATTCACTGGCTGCATCACTGCCGAAGACCATTATAACATTTTTTTTGCAAGAAGTCAAAAGAATCATCAAACTATATGTACCACAAATAACCCCCCAAACTAGGAAAAATAAATTACCCGTAACAATAAGGAAGCTTCAGACCAAAAAACAAAACAAAAAACCTCTTTGGCACAAAAACAAAACTGGCTACATAGCTAACTTCAAAAGTCGCTACAAAATTGTATGCCAACAGATAAAAGCAGAATGCATCAGTTATCACAGCAAACAAGAGAAAAACCTAATATGCACTAAATCCACCTGGGCCTTCTACAATTTCGTAAACAACAAATTTAAAGACTCAAGATTCATCCCACCACTAAAAGGACCAAACGGGAATGACTGTACCGATGAAACCATTAAAGCAAACCTCTTCAACACATTCTTCAATTCAGTCTTTGTAAACAGCAATAGCTCATGCCACTCATTTCCCAATTGTACCACAACTACTCACAACAATCTACTACATGTCGATTTCACAGAGGATGCCATTGAAAAGGCACTATACAACCTAAAACCATCTCTATCGATTGGCCCTGATGGATTATGTGCCTAAAGAAGCTCTCAACCACCATAGCAGAACCACTTAGAATCATCTATGAAAAATCTTTCAGAACCTGTTCCTCACCTAACTTATGGTCACTGGCCAGTGGTCCCTATCTTCAAAAAGGGTGACCCCAGCCTAGTTGATAATTACAGACCAATCTCATTAGGTTGTGTCACATGCAAAGTCATGGAATAAATCATAAACCAAATCATTAACCTTTACTTAGAGACTAACAACCTACTTTCTAACAAGCAATCTGGCTTTAGAAAAAAATTGTCCTGCAATCTGCAACTATTACACTGCAAAAACATATGACTTAAAACTCGACCAGCGTAAATCAATAGGTGCAATTTATATAAACGTCTGTAAAGCCTTCGATTCAATGGTATACGACAAGCTACTTCTAAAACTAAAATCTTATTGCACTTCCAGATTCCTGCATAAGTGGATAGCTGCATTCCTATCAAACAGGCAGCAAGTAGTCAAAATAGGGAACACCTTATCTAACCTGCACCTGTTAACAGTGGTATCCCCCAAGGCAGCGTTTTAGAACCCATACTCTTTATACTTTATATAAATGACCTTTGCAATCATATTATAAGCAACTGCATTCTCTTTGCGGATGACGTAAAACTATTCAACATCACTGACAATGCTGCTATTTTTATCCTTTTATAAGGATAATTTATAATTATGTTTGCTTGTATGTGTCATAAATATACATGCTTGACAAAGAAATAAAAAATAAGGTTGTCTGAGTGCTGCTATTTGTTATAGCAGGGGTGTCAAACTTGTGCCATCACAGTGGCATCACGTGATATGTCAGGACTTTTTCCCCCTTCACTAAACTGGGTGTGGGCATGGCCAGCACATGATGCATTCAGCTCACGGGCCGCGAATTTGACAGCCCTGTGTTATAGGATTAGCATAAATGCTTTCTACTACTAATTAGCAATGGAGGTCTGACATACAGGGCTATGATGCTACTTGCTGTAGAAAGGTTGATGTATTTTTTTTTAAGGGAAAACATGGCGAAGTGAATGTCTATGGAGATTCTCAGTCATCCAGGTCATGGTTGTCCCAAAGATGCTTTTCAAAAGACAAATGGACTTTCTTGTTTTTTTATCCTTGAAAATGTTTTACTTCTCATCCAAGAAAGCTTCTTCAGTTCTGAACTGAAGAAGCTTCTCTTTTTTTGCCAATTTTTTTTATTTTTTTTTACAAGCATAATAAAAAAAATTATTGTGAGCAAATTATTGGTCAGGTACATCTTTAAACATATCAAGTTTCACCCACGTTGTAATCTAATACAATGTATTTCTCTTCTTCTTCTTTAAATTCAATTATTTGCACACAATCTGATTATAGAAGTAAATCAAATTCAACCCATTCAGGAGAATATTTAAATGAAGTCTAGTCCCGGTGCTTAATTCCCTTCAACATCATTAATAAATTCTATTTATGTTTTATAATTTCATCACTCTCAACTTTATATCTACATTACTAATCAGAGGTCATCTTATCTAAAATCTCTTAAAACTGCCCAGAGATCACATAGACAATTCCATTCTTCCCTCATCTTCCTCTGCCTCTAAATCAATAACATATATTTAAAGTTTTCCATCTAATCCATTTTAATATCAAGTAAAACATTTAACATTTGCAAGGGTAATCACTAATTCTTTCCCCCAGTTATTCTCCCAAAATATTAACTGTTTCCTTAGAAGTTTTATCAAATCCTTTCATTACCTTACTTATTTGCAAAAACAAAAAAAGAAAAAAGAAAAATTCTTCCTCAGTATAATAACACTCATTTCCCTCTTATTTCAATTTATTCTAGAATTTTTCCCTCCATTTCCCAAAACCTCAATTATTTTTATCATAGTTGTCACTCATATTTTAATATAAATATTAACATTTTCTAAAATGAATCTCTTAACATAACTCTAAAAGCAGCCATTAGTTCCTTTCAAAAAAAATGTTGTGCGTCTACATCAGCAGCGCCTTCTCTGTGGGAATAGTCCACTATTCCATTCTTACTTTCCTTCTTTGTCTCTGAGTTTGAAGAAGCTTCTTGAATGAGAAACAAAACATCTGTTAAAACAGCAACAGCAACCACAATAACAACAACAGGAAGTCCAGTTGCCTTTTGAAAAGCATTTTTGTGACATTGGGAAGTAAACTGTGATTTAAAAAAGAAAGAAGCTCTGTTATATTAGCTGGAGTGGTGAATACGGCTAATCCTTACTGCCTTGCCAATGGCTTTCAGATGAGGATTGGAAGAGTGCCTTCACATATCTGATAATACTAGTCAGTGGCTTGTGCCAGGCTTTAATAATACATGTTTCCTTGCAGATATACGTGTCTAGATGTTATCAGGGATTCTGCCAAAAATGTCCTTGTTGCTGAACTAAGTTCATAAAATGCTAATGAGGGACATATTGATCCATTAATTATAATGTTGTATACAGTGTAGCAGTTTAAGATTATGATGGGAAGTCTCGGTCCATATTCAGCCATGGATACTCACCAAGTGATTTTGAACCATTGTCTCCTAGCTCAACCTACCTTATTGAAATCTGATGTGGAAAATTGGAGGAAGAGAATCTTCAGCTTTTGGGGGGGAATGTATTTTCCCCTAATGTAAAATCTATTTTACATTTATTATTTCATTGGAAAGATGCATAACTGCAATATTCTTGTTTTAAAATTAATAAATACATGATTGTTATGCAAAGGTTATACAATAGAAGATAACATAAAGCTGTCGAAGTGTTGTCCCGGTGTTTGGAAGCCATACGGGTCTGGATGGGGAGGAACAGGCTCAAGCTCAATCCCTCCAAGACGGAGTGGCTGTGGATGCCGGCACCCCGATACAGTCAGCTGCAGCTGCAGCTGACTGTTGAAAGCAGTTATTGGCCCCAAAGGAGGGAGTGCGCAACTTGGGTGTTCTCCTGGATGCACGGCTGTCGTTTGAAGATCATTTGGCGGCCGTCTCCAGGAGAGCCTTTCACCAGGTTCGCCTGGTTCGCCAGTTGCGCCCCTTCCTTGATCGGGATGCCCTATGCACAGTCACTCACGCTCTTGTCACCTCCCGCCTGGATTATTGCAATGCTCTCTACATGGGGCTCCCCTTGAGATGCACTCGGAGGCTTCAGTTGGTCCAGAATGCAGCTGCGCGGGTGATAGAGGGAGTCACACGTAGCTCCCATGTGACACCTCTCCTGCGCAGACTGCACTGGCTTCCTGTTGCCTTCGGGTGCATTTCAAGGTTCTGGTAACCACCTTTAAAGCGCCCATGGCTTGGGACCTGGGTACTTACGGGACCGCCTTCTGTTACCTCATGCCTCCTACCGACCCGTGCGCTCGCACAGAGGGCCTTCTCAGGGTGCCGTCCGCCAGACAATGTCGGCTGGCGGCCCCAGAGGAAGATCCTTCTCTGTGGGGCCCCCACTCTTGGAATGAACTCCCCTGGTTTACGTCAAATACCTGACCTTCGGACTTTTCGCCGCGAACTGAAAACATATCTGTTTGTTCGTGCGGGGCTTTCTTAAATTGTTTAGTTTTAAATTCTAAATTTCTCTCTGGTTTTAATTGGGGTTTTTTAGATTCTTAATTATTTTAATTTCGGCCACACTGTATAATAAGCTTTTTAATTGTATTTCAACTGTATATTGTTTCTTTTTACTTTGGCTGTACACCGCCCTGAGTCCTTCGGGAGAAGGGCGGTTTATAAATCTAATAAAATAAAATAATAAATAATAAATAAACATTATATATGTGTAAGCAGAGGTGGGATTCAAATAATTTAACAACTGGTTCTCTGCCCTAATGACCAGCTAGGTAGGCATGGCTCGGTGGTCATGTGATTGTGTGGGCGTGGCCAACTCAACATCACTCACATCGATAGGCAGTTTGCCTTAGCTGTTACAATATTATAAGGGTTAAGCAGAGAGGCAGTTTCTGTAAGCAGGGCAGTAAAGATTAGGCTAGAAACAACACCAGAATATTTCCTTCCTGTCTTCCTTACAGGATTCATCCTGTAAAGTGGAAAAAATCAAAATAAGATTGCTTCCAACAACCAACAAACAATTGCTTGTTGGAAGCAATCTTATTTTGGTTTTTTCCACTTTACAGGATGAATCCTGTAGGGAAGACAGGAAGGAAATATTCTGGTGTTGTTTCTAGCCTAATCTTTACTGCCCTGCTTACAGAAACTGCCTCTCTGCTTAACCCTTATTAACCCTTATTGTAAAGTGGAAAAAACCAAAATAAGATTGCTTCCGAACTGCTTAGAAAGTTAACAACCGGTTCTCCCGAATAGGTGCGAACTGGCTGAATCCCACCACTGCTTGTAAGTTATAAATAAATAAATGAAAATTAAGACCTCTGATTTCTAAATACATAATGGAAATACTGTCTTTAATCATTCAAACTGAGAAGTTCTTGTACAATGGGCAATGGGCAACATTTTTTAAGTTAAAACTATCTGCTCTCAAATAAGTATGCATCATATTGCAGTCTTGGGATTAAATAAATATAGTTCAAAACAGTTGGAATGTAGGCAGTATTTTGTAACTAAGTACAGCAAATTTCTTCAGTTGACCTCTTTTTGAACAGATCTTTTTCCTTGTAAGTAAAACTTTTTGGATTAATGCAAATATTAACTAATCACTCTATAAACAATTTCTAACTTTCCAAATTTTATATTTTCAGAGTCAGTCCAAAATGGAGATTTTTCAGAACTGCATTATGCCATCAGGTCATAGAGGCTGATTTTTGAAGAAATAAATCATCCTTTAAGAAGATGCAGAAGTCATCACATATTACTAGGAAAGAAAGGAAAAGGAATTCTTGGATTAAATCATATCATAATCCAACAAATAAAATTAGCTTTTATATATGATTTAGAAATTCCCTTCTCCTCAATCATCATCATCATCAACCTTTTTGTAAAATCACAGACTATTTTGCTTTAAAGAAATTTATTTCAGTGGATATAACCTAAGCATGAATAAGCCTATATCCAATATAAATTCTATTCTGTAGTTCAAATTTAATTATCTTTATTTGAAATTAAATCCCAAACAGCATGTCTAGTCCATTGGTTTCTAATTGGTTTCCAGGCTTGGGAGAAAACTACATATGTTAATTTTAACCTTTGAAGTGATTTCCTAGATCTGTTTGTCTGAACCAGAGAGGAGAAATGTTTCCTGTGTCCCTCTCAAGTTATTGAATGTGCCTGAAAGAGTTATACTTAAGTCTCCTCTCTCTCTCTCTCTCTGCTTCAGGAGTTTAAAAAAAGGGAGGCTGATGGGGGCATGATATGTGCACCAACATCTCTTAAATAATTTAGGATTGGTGCTATGTTTTTGAAGGGGGAAAGCTAATCTCCAATGGTCCTTGGGAAAACAAGAATGTATGGATTCCGTTACAAGATAAAATTGTTTCTGATCAGTGGTGGGATTCAAATAATTTAACAACCAGTTTGCCCAGGGTCAGGTTGGTGGTTGTGGGAGGTGGGACTGATCCCCAACCCCAGGTCTGCTGCACATGCGGGATGAGCCTCCTGTGATGGACAACCTGACCCTGGTTGTTAAATTTCCACCCTTTGCCAAAAAGTGTTTCCGATGGTGTTTATTTGCACGTTGGTCTCATGGCTGTTTCAGCCATGGACGGCTTCTTTAAGAGGCAAAGTTTCCAAGGAATGAGGAGAGGGTTTACCATAAAGACAAGGAATTAATGCTCCTAATAGTTTGTGTGGGAAGGTGAACAATTGGGGAGAAGTGGAGGGAGGGATTCCCCCCTCCCTGTGGAACTAGGTGCAAGGGGTGTTGGTCAGTTTGCAAAAAAAGTGAGAGGGGTGAGGAATTAAGTTGGCAGCACAATTGAAACTGGGCCCAATATGGGGGTGACTGCAGGGTTATTTTGGCCAGGCAAATTCTTACCACCACGACCCGCTATCAGTGGAACCTGGGCACTGTGCTGGGCAGCAATTGAAAAATGGACAATGGAGTGGCCAGCACAAGGGAAGGAGGAGGAGCAGGGAGAAGAAAGAGGGAAAGAGGCCTTCTCCTTCCCTCATGCTGACCGCTCTGTTTCCTGTTTCTCCATTTCAGCATAGCGCATGCCCAGGATCCACTTTGATAGCGGGGGTGAGTGGGTAATTTAACAACCAGTTTGCCTGAACCAGTGTGAACCAGCTAAATCCCACCACTGTTTCTGACAGGACCAATCATTATCAGCTGTAGCATGCATTTAAGTACTCTACAGACTTCTGGCATTATAAATCAACAGTTCAAAAAGACTCTACTGGATACAGGGTCTCCAATGAATCTTGTGTGCCTGAACCCTTGTTTTCATTTCCCAGACTAGCTGGGGGCCTTGGTTTCAGACTACAGGCATAAGTATTCATGATGGTGGAGAGGATGACAATACATGCATGTAACATCATCATACAAATCACACGACCTGTCTACTTGCATAAGATGTCATAAAGTAAATAACAACACAATTTATGAGATGATATCACAATGCCCATAAAGTCATTTTGATGTCATAGCTTGTTATGGATGCCACAAACCACTGACATCTCAGTGTTCATTGACGTTTGAAGCCAGAGTAGATTATGTTATTTTGTTGCTAGGTAATTTACTGGCATTATTCTCATACCCATCCTGCTTACCACACTGGCTTTTCCATCATATAATTTTTTTTGCCCAGTTTCAGGGTTTATGATACATTTCAGATTATTTGAGTATTTATTCCTGAGTTTCCTTATAAATTTCCTTCCTCTTCCTACACAAGCAAATATTTTGACACAAGAGACATATTTTTGTCAGTGAACAGGTTAAAACTTTATTAGATAAGGTCAAGAATTCCTTTGACAAGAGCGTGTACGTGTAATACCAATGCATCCATATTTCTGATTGAAAAGCAAAAGGAAAAAAGATCTTAGCACTTCACAGTGAAGAACGAGTAAATGTCATAGCCCACAGCTTATTCCATGTACAATTTAGGTCATGTTGTGTTTTTAATACCTCAACTTAATTATATTTATCATTGAGTGTCGTTGATTGCTCTTTTTGCCTTGATAGTCCCAAACAGAGCAAAAGTATTTTTTATAAATGTGGTACAATTACACAATTAATTGCATGATACAATTAGCAGTTGTGTTGCTAGGGAGATGGATCCAATAATTGTTGCTGTGAACTGAGAGGTAATTGAAGGTTGGTCCCAAGATATATAGTCATTTCTGCCTTGTTTGCTTCATTTGTGCTTTAGATGTCAAACAATGAGAACTTTACCAATAAAGGAGACTATTTATAATTCAGGTTGAAATGAAGGGTATTTTACACTGACTTGCACTAATGATGTTATCTAGTTTGGGTAATGAAACATCTGCAAGAAAACAAGCAAGCTCAGAGGGTACCAAGGACCCCTCAATGGGAACCTGGCTTGGATTATTTATACGGTGGAGACTGATTTTATTTTATATACATGCATACATGTCTGTCTAATATCTTAAGTTGCATTTGTAAATATCTATAGATTTTCTTGCTTGGAAAAAATGTTTTTGCAAGTGCTGGTTTGGTGCAGTAGTTAAAGACACTGAGCTAATGTAGGCATTGGGACAGTGTGAGTCCTGCCTTAGACAGAAAGCCAGCTGGGTGTCCTTGGGCCAGTCTTTCTCTCTCAGCCTCTAGGAAGGAGGCAGTGGCAATTCAATTCAGAGAAATCTTGTCAAGAAAACTGCACGGACTTATCCAGTAGTTGCCAGGAGTCAAAACCGGTCCCAAAGGCAAAGAAAACAAACAAGCAACAGCCATTGTGTTATGTTCATATCCCATTATTCCCCCAATATGCATTTATCTGGCCTAGTTAGTCTAAAATCACATTAAATGAAAAGATTCCAGGGAAATGGAATCCTTGTATACCAGAACCAACACTTTATTTCTGTTGTGGTCCATCAGCAGCCTATGGAGCTGGCAACAGAGTTGGATAGCAATGAGGCTGAGGTGAGGCCAGGGCCATCGGGAAATGAGGTGCGGACTCCACAGCCTCCAGAGACTGATAGTAGTTAGGCAGAGAAACAGGAGGAGCCTGTTCCTAATGCATGCATGAGAAGAGCTGCCAGAGGCAAGAGCAGCTCAACCAGAGAGGACAACTCGGGAGTAGGGCCAAGAGATGATTGGCCCCTCCCATAAGGCGTAAAACAGACCAGCACTGGTGTTTCAGCTTTGCCGGAAAACAACATTGTAGCTGCGTCTTCTGCTCCATCTTCTGCTTCGTGTACGTCTTCGTTTTTGTGGCTTCTGGACATCTGCCAGGAAGGGCCTTTGGCAGTTTGCCTAATTGGACTAAGGTTTGTGAGATAACTAAGAAATTTGTGTTGGGAAGCATTTGTTTTACTTTGAGTTGAACGATGCTGAAAATGAAGTAATTCCCAGCTGTTTGAATAAAGTTTGTTTTTCCACGGACTAAGTTTATTACTACTTCGGCCTGGGTCACAACAATTTCCATCCATCTAACTTTGGTTGATTTCAAATCAAGTTTCCAGAAGGCATTAAGTGGGTGACGCTGATCTGATTCTCTCTTCAACCCAACTTTTGGGCATAAATGTCAAGTCGCAAAGCTCATTGTACAATCACATCCTAGATCAGAGAAGCTCAATTCCAGATTGCACAATATTCTTCCTATTTCTATACATGTGTGTAATTTACTACATGTATGTATGTTGTATTGTTATCTTTTTAAAAAGGAAATAGATTTGTCAATAATCACACTTAAAACTACAATCATTCACTGTAGTCACTCAGTGTATAAGACCAATGAACTGTGTCAGAGATGTATGAGGTTTTTAGAATTAGGTCTCTGCAGTCTTAAATCATGTGAAGAAGCATCTCTCTCTCTCTCTCTCTCTCTCTCTCTCTCTCTCACACACACACACACACACACACACACCAAGAGAAAGAAGGGGGGAGGGAGAGAGAGAGAGAGAATTGTGTTATACTTGAATGGAGAAACCCTGACATACTGAATTGAAACTGTAGATGTGATAGAAAATGGATGCCTTCAAATGGACAAGTATATATCTGCTACTCCAAAGATAGGAGAATAAATCTAGCAAAATGTCAAACTATAAGTTTTTGGAGGAGATGATTGGAGCGTTACAACTGATAATGCAAAAACCTGTTGGAAGTGTTATCTATCCCACTCACATTGCTCAAGATAACAGAACAGTGTGAAAGAGGCATTATCTGATGAATCATTTGCTAAACAGTCTGTCATGAAGACTTTTGGTTAACCCTTTGCATGCCAGAAGGTATTGTATGTGTGCCTAATATACCACTTTCCCTCTTGCTCCTTTTTCACTTGTCCCCCATTTCTCTATTTCTGATTAATAGTCTGCCCTTGACTGGGTTATAGAAAGGAATGATAAGTAGAATGTTAGGCAACAGAAACGTATATCTCAGTTACTGAAATTTAATGCACATCAGTTTAAATATAGCCCCTGGATTTTGAATTTTAGGGTTCTTTTTAAAAATCTGGCTTAAAAAAAAAAAAGAGCTTTACTTCCATGTTGATATATTTTATGGGACTTCCGGGACAGGAATGGGAAGCTAGAATGTCTTTGAATGTGCAGAGACAATATTGTGGCCCTGACCAGAGGATCAGAGAATAGACCAATCTCATTGAACCTCTCCAGATAAAGAGATAATGAGAAATCATTCCCCTATGCTCTGAATGGCTGTTCCTTGCAAGAAGGCCACAGGGTAGTGGTTTCCTGTGGGTTTGAGTATTGGAAGATGAAGAAAAGCCATCATGATTTCATACATGGTGGAATCTTTCAAAGGACTTGGTTTGCTAACCTCACTTTCTAATCACCTTTAGAAATTACCCATTTAATTATCTTACTTCTATTAGAGATCTTCAGATAGCAAGTTTGCAGTGCCACCTGGTGAGTTTACCTTCCTTCCAGAATAAAATAAAAATTAATTAGAAGTTAAAGAAGTTAAAGAATTTGAAATAAATGGCAAAAATCTAAATAAAATCCTGGACTTCAATTCAAGAAAATGATCATTGAATTAAGGGATGAGACAAATTTGGAAATTAGGAAATTAGGTATAAAACTTTAGAAATATTATAAATAAATAAAAAGTAACTTCATGGAAATGAAGTCTATCTTAAATTAACCCAGAAATTTGAGAATTTATGATTTCAGATCTTGGACTTTGAGGGTAATAAAAGAAAGAGAGGGAGGGAGGGAGGGAGGGAGGGAGGGAGGGAGACAGTCTTTGGTTAGCACCGAGACAATATGACTGAAATATTTTGGTTGACATCAGGGCTGAAATGTTTATGATTTATGGATTTCATATGGATAAGGGATAGATTATTAAAAGAAGAGATACTTGCATGTCACCTTATGGGAGTGAAGAATTACTAAGTTTGTACTTTGCAATGATGTTTGGAAATAACTTATTTAAATATTTATTTTATTTCTTCCTTTTTTTTCCCCTCTTTGATCCTTTTCTTTTTCTATTTTCTGTTTATTTTTCTGAGTTTAGTTTGTATTGTATTGGTTTTTTTTAATTTACAAAAACATTTTTAAACAGTTAAGTATATGCTATGAAAATTTCTGTTTGTATATCCTTTATTATTTATTTATTATGAAATTTATTTGCTGTCCATCTCATGTCAAACTCTGGATGAGTTACAACATGACAGAATATTCTTGCACCTTATTGTTTCATGAAAAGAAATACAAATTCCATTAAGGAACAGAAATGGCCATATTGATTTTATTTCATGTTCCTACTATATAAATATCAAATTATTTACATAGAAATTATGAATATATTAAAATGTGAAAGTGATATTTGTAAGTGCTGGGCCTACATGTCCCAAAATTCTGTTGGGCACCAAGAGAAGAAGGAATAGGATATATAGAAGTAGCCTGACAGTCTTGTAATAAAATACAAACATTTTTTTTCTTTTGATCTCATCAGTTTTGTCTTTTATTATAAGTGTCCTTTAAGATTAATACTCAGGCAATCTTCATTTGATTGCATAGAACTAGTTAGTTGTTATCCTATGATTAACAGTTGTAAAGGGAAAACTTGATTTAGAATCTGGAAATAAGCTAAACTAATAGAATGTGGACAGTACTGCTCATAATCTAAATAGCAATAGCACTTAGAGCAATACCACTTCACAGTGCTTCTACAGCCCTCTCTAAGTGGTTAAGAGAATCAGCATTTTGCCCCCAACAATCTGGGTCCTCATTTTACTGACCTTGGAAAGATGGAAGGCTGAGTCAACCTTGAGCCTAGTGAGATGCGATCTGCCAAATTGCAGTCAGCAGAAGTAGCCTGCAGTACTGCATTCTAACCACTGCACCACCCCGGCTCTATATCATAATGATGCAAACATTTGTTCCCACTAATGTTGTACACCCAGGAGTATGTTGGAATAAAGGCAATAAACATTGCAAGGATATCATGCACACTTTACAACAGTGATACTGATAAAGGCTTTCAATGACTGATCATAAAATTTAATCATAACATGATTGTGACTTGTGTTCTGGTAGCTAATATATTAACTAATCAGAAGCATATGGATGCCAGAAAAGGTATCAGAAATCCCACAAATGGTGATTCATGCTTCCTGCCTGCCACCTATAAACCAATTAGCTCTCCATATTTCACAGCAGGCAGCTTCCTCCAAAAAGGAGAGAAAGTAAATACCACCCTTTATTTGACAGCACATTTTCATCTCAAGTTAAAAAGATGAAAACTGTTGTTAATACTTCACAACAGGAAGGTTATTTTGCTAGATGGTATCTTTTTTGGGTTGTTTTTTTTGGAGGAGGAGGGAGGATTGGGCATAGTTGAACACCAGATACATTAATATGCTTCTGAGTGGCTATTTAAAGAGAAATCAAATCAGCAGATGGAGCATCTAGTACTGGTGGAGGAGGACAAAAAAGTGAACCTGATTGATCACAGATAATAGTTTCATAGTGATAAAGGTGGTGAAGCTGCAATATTTCTCTGCCCTCATTACATTGGTGAGAGGCAGTTTGGTATAGGGATAAGGCACCAAGCTAGAAACTGGGAGGCTATGAGTTCTAGTTTTGATTTAAGCAATAAAGCCAGCTGGGTGATAGTGGGCCTCTTCCTTTCACTCAGCAACAGGAAGGAACCAATGGCAAACCATTATCAAGCACCAAGAAACCAAGCAAGAAATAAAGGGTTATTTCTAAGCCATTTCCTTTATTATCTACCTATAGACAAAATCTTGCCAGACTAAAGCAAGCCACATGCACCATTAAAATACCCTCTGAGGACTTCTAGGGAGGAGCTAACTTGATTCTCTAACCCTGCCAGCCAAACTATCCAAATTATTTATTTATTTATTTATTTATTTATTTATTTATTATTTAAATTTTTTATACCGCCCTTCTCCCGAAGGACTCAGGGCGGTTTACAGCCAAGTAAAAATACACCATGATACAATATGAATACAATTAAAATACAATTTAAAAAACTTATTAAATTGGCCAAAATTAAAAATTTAGAATAAAAACCCATTAAAAACCCATAAATTTAAAACTAACCCAGTCCAGCGCAGATAAATAAGTGAGTTTTGAGCTCGCGACGAAAGGTTCGGAGGTCCGGAAGTTGACGGAGTCCTGGGGGGAGTTCGTTCCAGAGGGCGGGAGCCCCCACAGAGAAGGCCCTTCCCCTGGGCGTCGCCAGACGACACTGTCGCGCCGGCGGCACCCTGAGGAGTCCCTCTCTGTGAGAGCGCACGGGTCGGTGAGAGGTATTCGGTAGCAGCAGGCGGTCCCGTAAATAGCCCGGCCCTATGCCATGGAGCGCTTTGAAGACGTTCACCAACACCTTGAAGCGCACCCGGAAGGCCACAGGTAGCCAGTGCAGTCTGCGCAGGATAGGTGTCACACGGGAGCCACGTGGGGCTCCCTCTATCACCCGCGCAGCTGCATTCTGGACTAACTGCAGCCTCTGGATGCCCCTCAAGGGGAGCCCCATGTAGAGAGCATTGCAGTAATCCAGACGAGACGTCACAAGGGCGTGAGTGACTGTGCACAAGGCATCCCGGTCTAGAAAGGGGTGCAACTGGCGCACCAGGCGAACCTGGTGGAAAGCTCTCCTGGAGACGGCCGTCAGGTGGTCCTCAAAAGACAGCCGTTCATCCAGGAGAACGCCCAAGTTGCGCACCCTCTCCATCGGGGCCAATGACTCGCTCCCAACAGTCAGCCGTGGACTCAGCTGGCTGTACCGGGATGCCGGCATCCACAGCCACTCCGTCTTGGAGGGATTGAGCTTGAGCCTGTTTCTCCCCATCCAGACCCGTACGGCTTCCAAGCACCGGGACAGCACTTTTAACTGTCTCTTAATCCTCCTGGGAATCTGGACTACATTTCATCACATCACTTCCAAAAGATTGCCAAGGAAAACCACAGGGACTTGTCAACATGCAGTATCATTACATTGGTGACTTGTCATCTAACAGCAATATTGTTTAGAGCAGGACATTCCCTAGTGCAGAAGGATGGGTATGAAGAACTTATTTCAGGCCACTTTGTATAGTATTTCATTAATACAGCTGGTAATATTCACCAAAGTCTTAAGTCTTCATGGGCAGAGTCTGAATGATGATTGGCAGCATCTTGTTTGACATTTCTTATGACCTATGGAGTCCGGCAAGGTGATTAGGGGACGAGCGTCAGCTTTACCAGCTGTAGGGTTGGATCTATTCCCCATCCAGTTTCTTCAAGGGGTTGTGTTCAATGACTGTATCCAAAGCAGCCAGAGAGGGAATTATAATTGGTTTCAATTTGTTCTGTTTCTTTATAGAAGCTGAAACTTTGTTCAGCAACCTGTGTGTGTACCTCTGTGTTCTCATCAACAGTTCTCATCATAATTATCATAAAAAATGAGCAGGGCATCTAACAATTTTTTCAGATTCTGTAAAAGTACTATTGATCTGTCAGAGGGATCTGTGCTAATGAGCCAAAAATGACAGCTTTATCAAAAGGAAGAAGTGGATAGTTCTTCTCTCCCTCCCCCCTGTCCACTTTTTGCAAACATGAAAAAGTTTCATTTAAAAAGTGAAAGGTGTGGAAAATTGTCTTAATGATGCCATCTTGAAACTAAATGCCATTGTGTACTTCACACACAACTGAAGGCTGAAGACATGGGATTTGTGAGAAGAATTCAAAGCAATTATTCAAAGAAACATATTCATTCTCCTTGTTTCTTTCTTTGTGGAGAGGATGGGCAGGAGCTGTTAGTGTGTCTACTCATTCCCTAGGCCTATCTGGGAAAAATGGGGTCTGTATTCTCAAGCAGGTCTAATCAAGGAAGGATGCCAAGGTATAGACAAGGAAAAGACAAACTCAAGGAGAATCGAAAGCCAAATATGGAGGTGACTCATAGACTGATGATAAACTTATTCTCAGATTGTAAATTAGATCAGGAGGAGAATAGAATAGAATAGAATAGAATAGAATAGAATAGAATAGAATAGAATAGAATAGAATAGAATAGAATTTTATTGGCCAAGTGTGATTGGACACACAAGGAATTTGTCTTGGTGCATATGCTCTCAGTGTACATAAAAGAAAAGATATGTTCATCAAGGTACAACAGGAGGAGGAGGAGAAAGAGGAGAAAGAGGAGGAGAGAGGAAGATGAAGATGCGGAAAGTGGAGGAGAAGGAGGAGAAGGAGAAGGAAGCTTAATTCATTTTGTGTGGGATTTAGAAGGGTTTAAAGGGAAGAATAGGAACTTTTACATTTCACTCAGAATCCTAAACTTATTCATCAATGTTCACTTTTAGAATGCAGCCCTTGACATAATATGTAAAGCCACACGTAGCTCCTGAGCCAATGGAAATTCCTTATTCTTCTTGTCTGCCTTTAGGGAGACAAATCACACCATCCATGCATCTATAGGACATGTATTAGCCTCAATCAGAATTCACATTGAAAAACTCATCAGGAGAATTGTGTGGGGTTGAGGGTTGGTGACAAAGACTAAAACACCATAAAACAAGACCCTTATTAACAATACATGGTTTTTCTTGGTCTTTTCAGTGTGTAAATGTGAATTCTTCTTCTGTGTGTTCCAGAAATCTTGCTGCAAGACAGGAGCCATACAAGGAAAGAGGTGGGTTGTATGTGCTTCAGAGTTAGAGGAATATGACATTTCATAAATATTGAACTCTATCATTATCTACCCACATTCATATATGCTTCATGGGCCCATTATTTTTAAAGAAGACAGAATTGACTCAGAAGACCTAAAACTAAATTAAAAAGGTAAAAACTAACAGGTCCTGAAGCCTACAGCAGCAGCATGCAACATGTCATTCAGCTTGACAGTTGCATTTTTAATGACCTCATTGCTCCAGGGTTTTAGAGGGAGAATTATTTTGCTGTTTTGCTTTCATGAAGTTCTAATTTTAAATGGAAGTAACATTTATCATGCAGTGAGGTTTAAACTCAAATCAGCTGAGGATCCCTTCCTTGGGTTGGTTGTTTTTTGGTTCTGCAGCACTGAAAGTATTATACTGAGTTTTATCATTGGGTCAGTTTTGGACAGTAACAAAATTATTCAGAAATATAAGGGTCAAGAAGGCTGGGGGTCTGTGTCATAGTACACTATCAGAGGTCAACCTTCTGAGTTTATTAAGCCTGATGCCCACTTGACAACTAACCCAAGCATCAGGAAGAGATAACTTTTATAGATAGGATAATATAATTATCTGGAACAAAAGAAGAACAGAGCTAATAAGGAAATCTCGCTTGGATTACTGCAATGCTCTCTACATGGGGCTCCCCTTGAAGAGCATCCGGAGGCTCCAGTTGGTTCAGAATGCAGCTGCGCGGGTGATAAAGGGAGCCGCTCGTGGCTCTCATGTGACACCACTCCTGCGCAGCCTGCACTGGCTACCTGTGGTCTTCCGGGTGCACTTCAAGGTGCTGGTTACTACCTTTAAAGCGCTCCATGGCTTAGGACCGGGTTATTTACGGGACCGCCTACTGCCATCGACTACCTCTCACTGACCCATGCGCTCTCACAGAGAGGGACTCCTTAGGGTGCCGTCCACCAAACAATGTCGGTTGGCAGCCCCCAGGGGAAGGGCCTTCTCTGTGGGGGCTCCCACCCTCTGGAATGAACTTCCCCCAGGACTTTGTCAACTTCCTGACCTTCGAACCTTTCGCCGCAAGCTGAAGACATATTTATTCATCTGTGCTGGACTGCATAGGATTTTAGATTTATCTGGCTTTAATTTTTAGTGGGTTTTATCGTTTTAAAGATATCTTAATTCGAGCCAAATTGAATAAGTTTTTTAGCTATTATTTTAATTTGTATTTATATTGTTGTTCTTTTTATCTGGCTGTAAACCGCCCTGAGTCCTTCGGGAGAAGGGCGGTATAAAAATTTGATTAAATAAATAAATAATAAATAAATAAAATGTGATTTTATAAATCTTGTGTTGAATGCAAACTCAGAAATGGAAGAATTATCTCTTAGCTTAGCAACAATCACATATGAATATAAAAGATAATACTTGAAAAGACTCATGCTTCATTAATTATTTTGGTGGATTATTTCTAATGTCCACTGTGAGGGATCATCTTATTTATAAAGTTCTCAATGAAGAAATGAATGTGAGAATCAAAACCTCTGAGAAAACAGGAGTCCCAGACTGATAAAAATTCAAGTGACTGGTATGTAAACATGCAGCTACAGGTTGCTTACAATCAATAGAGAGAGTTGCATCCCTTCTAGTGCATTTTGAGGTTGTGAGAAAGAGGAGGTTTTGCTCTAATATACACTTAATTATGTATATTGGACTCATACTGAATTTGAGAATGTACATAAAATTCTACTGATAATCCAGAATGAACAGACTTGAAAAATGTGTGTGTGTGTGAGAGAGAGAGGGAGGGAGGGAGGGAGGGAGGGAGGGAGGGAGGGAGGGAGGGAGGACTTATGTTAGATTACTATAAAACACTTATTTAAAAAAAAATCATCTTTAGGCTAAAACTCAACTGAACTACTAGAGCACCAAGACTTTGAAGCACCAATCCCACCTTTCCTGGATCATTCTAAAAATGGAAATATTTGGTTTGGCAATGGAAGGTAGTGCCATCTGTCAATATAGTCTACGGGCAGCTTATATCCTTGAGCTACTTGTTAAGATGTTAATTACTGGGCTGTGGTGGTGCAATGGTTAGCATGCAGGCTAACTCTGCCCATAGCCTGGAATTCAATCTTGACCAGCTCAAGGTTGACTCAGCCTTCCAGTATTCCAAGGTCAATAAAATGAAGACCCAGATTGTTGGGGGCAATAAGCTGACTCTGTAAACGGTTCATAGAGTATGAAGCAGTAAATAAGTCTAAGTGCTATTGCTAGTGGTATTGAATCAGAAGGTGTCCTAGATCACCATCTATGTGAAATGATAAGGTTGTTGAAAGACAATAAACTGATAAGATAGAGTTTGGATCCCCAGTTTTAGAAGTTGGGGAGTCTAACTGGGGTTGCATATTTGTTCATGAAATGGGTTTGAATATTAGTAGCTCGGGCTGGTAGTTAGGCTGCTGGTTTGAGCTCTAAGCTTGGCAATTTGGCTGCAAATGTTTCATCACCATTCAAGGAGACATCCTCAGTGCATTTTGAATTGTGCTCATCTCTCAGAACACATGTGTTCTGACAGATTAGCACAATTCAATACGCACTGACGATGTCTCCTCAAATGGTGACAAAACATTTGCAACCAAATTGCCAAGCTCAAATTACAAACCAACAGCCTAAATATTTGTTCATATCTGAGGAGACTTTCATCATTGTCATGGTAGACTTAAATTACTTCTAGGGTATTTCTAGCTTGAGTTGTATACCAACTGCACTCTTTCCTGATAGTGAAAAACTAACTACCGTTACTTATGTCTTGAAAACTTCACATATAGATTGTTGCCAAGCGCCCCATATTGAGCTACATTTGCACTTGTTCTAAATCGTGCAAGTGGTACACAATGCAGCAGTCACATTGCTTAGAAATAAGTTGGCCATGTACACTACAGCCATTTGTCCTGAATGCTATAGGATCTTCTGCCATGTATAGGGGGTTGGACTAGAAGACCTCAAAGATCCCTTCCAATCCTCTTATTCTGTATTTTATATTGCACCGTTGTTGAAGCAATTGGGCTGGTTGCTACTTAACAATCAATCAAGTCAGATTCAAAGTTTTGGTTATGACATAAAAAAAGATGTTGAGTCCCTAGAAAGAATGCAGAGAAGAGCAACAAAGATGATTAGGGGGCTGGAGGCGAAAACATATGAAGAACAGTTGCAGAAATTGGGTATGTTTAATAGTCTAATGAAAAGAAGGACTAGGGGTGACATGATAGCAGTGTTCCAATATTTGTGGGCTGCCACAAAGAAGAGGGAGTCAAGCTATTCTCCAAAGCAGCAGAAGGCAGAACAAGAAGCAATGGGTAGAAACTAACCAAGGAGAGAAGCAACCTAGAACTAAGGAGAAATTTTCTGACAGTGAGAGCAATTAACCAGTGTAACAGATTGCCTCCAGAAGCTGTGGGTGCTCCATCAGTAGAGGTTTTTAAGAAGAGATATAAGGTCTCCTGCTTGTGTACGGGTTGAACTAGAAGACCTTCAGGGTTCCTTCCAACTCTGTTATTTTGTTATTCAGTTGAACCTAAGATACTATGATTATGAAAGTGCCTTGATGTGGTGCTACCAGTTATACATTGCTTATCTTCTATACCATTTCCACCTACCAGGTTTAGTAGCTAATGAAAGACTCAGGATATTGAATATAATAACATTAATTGCACATTTGTTTGCACTTCACCTAAAAATCAGTAAGTAGTCTAGCACATTAAATATTATCACAACAAATAAAAGGCTGCTCTGTTATGAGTTCAGTTCCGGGAGTTATTCACTAATTGTTTGGGAATTCGGTGGCTCAAAAATGTCATAAACAAATAGTCCTGCTCAGATTTTCAGCCTTCCATTGCTGAACATAAATGGAGAATTGGGTTATTGTTTAAAATAAAACAAACTTAATGGAATTAGAAGATGGAACTGACCTTCTGTATCAAAGACCCATCTTCACTTTAATCCCATTTAGAGCTCTTCTGAGAGATGATCATTTGATGTTCAAAACCTCTGCGTCCTAAATGCGTTACTGAGGAGAGACAATCCCATATGTGATAGATGCATGGTAAGAACAATATAATTTTGATAAAGATGTATTGTTTTAATTTTAGCTTTAAAAATTAACATTACTGTTTATTCTTTTATTGAATGTATTAAAGAATTCAAAAATTTGCACCTTAAATAATTAATTACATTGCCTAAAATGCATGATGAATCATTTTCTTGGCATGATTTAACTTTTTTTCCAATGAGAGCTTATAAAAAGTACCTGAAAAATTGATGTACCTCATCAGTTGTCAAAATATTCACTTATAAATATGAATGTGTTATTATGAAAGCTGCAAATGAAATGCAACTTTGTTTTAGTAAACATTTTTAATATTCCATTTGTTAAACCAAGTTTGTGACTTCTAAAAAATGAGTGAAAAATATAATGGAAACCATCTTATATTTACATGAGAGAGTGCTTATTGAAATATAATACATTTTTCCTACTTCAAATGTCAATGCATCAATAATTTTCAGAAAAAATGTTTGAATTAATATTTTTTCTATATACTAACTAACTGAGACCCTCAGATTAACAAATGAAATATGGAAAAGAGGCAGAAGAGATCTATTAATAATTTGAAATAAAAAATAATGTGATGCACTTTTAATATGGTATTTAGTTCTGCATGAAAAACTTTTAGATTAATAATATTGGACATTTTTAAAATTAGTATTAATGTTGAAATAATATTAAAATATTTCTTTTTATTTCTGTTGCGAATGTCTGTTATCTAAACATTACAGTGTTAATAATCTTTAGCTAATACTGTACTAATGCCTCTGTATCAAAAATATAATATATTATATAGTTTACAATAATATAAATTTTAAATTAATAACAGAGTGTCCCAATCTCTGCTTAGCTTAGTTGCTTGCTGTTTGTTAGTGCCTGTAAGATGGAAGGCAGTTATTAGACCTCTGGCACACTGTATATTGATTGTTGGTATAATTGTTTCTAATTATTCGGATTGTTGGCTTTTTGGATTTATTTACTGTCAGCCGCTCAATGTTGCAATAACCAGAAGGGTGGCATATAAATTGCAGGAAAGAAAGGGGGAAGGAGGGAGTTTGAAAAAAAATAGCTAGTATCAGTTTGGTTCCAGTATTATTTTTTTTTAAGGCAATACTTCATTCTACAAAGCAATTTGAGAACCAAGTGAAAATTTCAGATTATAGCACAGCTCTAATTTTGTTGGTTTTATTCGATTTCAAGTGCTGCACTGCTCTTACCTTACATTCTGACTCCATATTATTATTTAAGACTTTGCAATCTGTACTTTTCATTCCACTGTGTACCAGGTAAAGGGTTTGATTATTGGGTGATCTAAAAATATAACAAATGATATGCTTACTTTTGCTCATAACGCAGATTTTTATTTATAGATCAAAATACTATGCCTTGGAGTGATGAGAGAAGTAACACATGACAAGCAGTGGTGGTATTCAAATAATTTAACAACTGGTTCTCTGCCCTAATGACCGGCTGGGTGGATGTGGCCATGGTGGGCATGGCCAGGGTGTATGACAGACAGCACTCGGCCTCCTGCACCCATGTGAGCAAAAACAGGCCTTGGGGGGTCACGCTGCCCCCCATGCCCCATTTTGGGCCTAGTAGGTCACCCTGTAGCCTCCTGGTAGCAAAAATGGGCCATGGGGGTCACCTCATCCCCCCAGGCCCCATTTTGGGCCTAGTAGGCCTCCCTTCCCCTACCTGGGAGCCAAAACGGGGCACATGGAGATTCCTGGAAGGGGAGAGGAGGGGCAGAACCATCCAGCAATTTAACAACTGGTTTGCCCGAACCGGCTGAATCCCACCACTGCAATAATTAAATATATAATTACAAATCACTGCTGTTTCTTAAAGGCTTCCTTTTTTTTTTTTTTTTATTCAAAAAGTTTTTATTAGTCAAAAAAGGTTTATACAAATACATATCAGGTATGGTAAATTTTCAGTTTTCTTATCTAAAATAAGAATTTTACTCAAATTTTTTAACACATACAACAGCCATATGGCAAGCAGGTGACACGAAGTAGCTAAATTTACAAATTTTAAAAACGTAATAAAGAAGAGTCAAGAATAAACAGAATATCGTACAAAAGAGAATAAGGAAAACCAACACAATCCCAAATATCTTTATCACTTCCTAGTTTTGGATCTCAGAACTCTGGGTTCAGCCTGACCCAACTCCAGGGCCGCAACAGCGGCAGCCGCTTCCGCCCCATGATCTATAACCTCCCCTTCTTCAATTCCTGGATCATCTGATTCCAGGAGGGCTTTGTGTTCCTCCACATAGGCCGTAGCCTGCTCAATAGTACTGATTTTTTCGTAATGCCCTCCCGGAAAATCATCAATCCTCTGGCATCAGCCATCTGAAGCCCACTCCTTCTGGTACAATTTGCTTGACAAAAGTAATATTTCTTTCTTTTTCACGTACCTGTCTGGGAATCTGCCTCAGAATGGCTATCTCCTGCCCCTGTAAATCAGTGCCCCACTCCTATGTTTTCTAAGAATTTCATCTCTCGTCTCTCTTCTCACAAATTTGACATGAACCTCTCTGGGAACTGCATGCGTGCGTGCATATTGCGAATTAACTCTATAAACTCGATCCACATCCCAATTCATGAAATCAACACCTCTCCCAAGAAATTCTCCCAACAATTTAGTCACAACATCTCTCAAGTCTTCTTGGTCCACTTCTTCCAAATTTTGAAACCTAAGGAAATAAGACATTTTATCCATCTGTAGTCCAAGCACAGCATTGCCTGTCGCCTCCTCTCTTTTCTGCACTGCCCGCATCTCACCCTCCAAACCTTCCACTTTCTGCTTGTTTTCTGCTGAAACTTGTTGAGTATCCTTTAAATCCTTTTGGATAGTCACAATTTCTGCTCTTATTTCATCCAATTTCTTGTCCATATTAGATAACTTTTCCAAAATTCTCCATCTCTCCAGCAGTTGGTCTCTGACCTTTGCCATTAAGGAAAAAAAATACAAAATCCTCAGGCAGGCACAGTATCCTTGTAATTTCCTCCGGATCCACCAGGGGCACTCACAGGAGCAACGAGTCCAGAGTACAGTTAGTCAACCAGGAAGCCGAAGGGAAGTGATGTCATCAAAATTCTCATAGTGAAGGCAGAAGCTGGACGCCACCACTGTTCCCCAGAAGGAGGGGGGGCCTCAAACCTTCCCTCCTAAATTTCTCCATCACCTCTTCTCCAGAGCTCCACAAAACCGTAATCTTCTTATTTTAAGTTCTCCTCTCCAGAATAACTCGTGCTCCTTCCAACCGCAGGGGAGAAAACCCCCGCACTCGGAGCACTCCACCACGCCACCGATATTCCCTTCCCTTCTCCTCCTCAATTCTTCTCCGTTCCCTGCTCACCACCAGGCTGCTGCAGTTATAAATCCAATGCCCCGGTGTCACCGGGCACAGCGGCCCAGGCGACGACCAAAATAATGGCCGCGGCCTGTGGCCTCCGAACCCCGCCAAGCCTAGGACGCGCCAGCATCGGTCCCCACAGTCCTGTATGTCGGCTGGGAGACCCCTGGCGAGCCGTCCGTGCGGCAGGTGTCCTTTTCGGAACACCTGGCCCCTGAGGGCCTCGGCGGCGGCCGGATTCAGGCGCTGGAGGCAGGAGAAGCCTTCCAGACGTCCGTTGCCGCTGGACACCGGAAGTCGTCTCCAAGGCTTCCTTTTTTTTGTTGATGGCTCCATTCATATGGAAGCTTTCATTTCTTTGCATTAGGTGATTCCTTGTAAAAGTCAATAGATCCCCATTTTCTGTATGTCAGTGAAAGTTGACTGGAATGTTGACTGGAATGAAGAAAAGTCCCAAAGTTAGAGGAAAGAAAGGCAACAACCTTTGCTGGAATGGAATGGCTCTAAATGTCACAGAACAAAAGAGTTGGATGCCGAAGTGACATGCAAAAATGTTTATGTGGCAGTGTTTACAGGGCATATTGTAACTAATGTCAAGACTTGGAGGATAACATAGCAGTAACACAAAGATCTGAATACATAACAAGGTCCTTTACTAATGCATTATTCTGTTAATTGTAATGTGAAAGCACAAGTATCTGTAAAACTACAGTATCTCTTTAAGAAGACTGAAGAAGAAAATATGATTTCTGCAACAGAGTTGTTAATGCTTGGAACTCATTACCTGACTCCATAGTCTCTACTCAAAATCCCAAAATCTTCAACCAAAAATTGTCTACTATTGACCTCACCCCATTCCTAAGAGGACTATAAGGGGTGTGCATAAGAGCACAAAAGTGCCTACTGTTCCTGTCCTATTGTTCCCTTTATTATATCAAATTAATATAGCTGATGCATATTCTTTACTTATATATATATATATTTTCTTCATGATATGTTTTTTTTACTTATGACAATGTTTATGTATACTGTTGTGACAAAATGAAATTAAAAAAAAGTATTTGCCAGTATAGAAGCAAGCTTGATTTAAAATCAAGCAATCTGCTAGTACGCATAAGCATCAACAACACATACCTATGCTGTGAAAGGGCTGATGGATAAGTGTAGATTGAAGATTTTTGCAGGTGAGCTAGCACTCATACCTCCCAAATATCAACTATACATTGTGTGGAGATGCACCGTGTCATGTATCCTGATTGGTTCATTCAACTTCCTGTTAGGAGGCTTTTTTTGTGCTTTGTTTATAGAATTCAGAGTATTCCAGTTTCTAGCCTGATGCCTTAACCATGACACAAAACTGGCTCTTTGATACATTTTTGAAAAACACTCTATTTCAAACAACCCTATACTATTTCTAACAATATGTTTTTAAAGGTAAAAAAAAATTGAGCATCATAAACATACCTGAAAAAAAGCATATTGTTATGAACAATTGTTATTGTTCATAACAATAACAAAGAAAACACTTATAATAGTATTCTACCTTGACACTTATAATTCCCAAAGTCTTCCTGACAAAAACCTGTGATGGAGTATGCAAATAGACCTGGTAGGTGGTTAGCATATATGGTAAGGAAAAAACAAAAAGCACGTATTATAGAAAAAATAGAATATAAAGGTAAAGAGAGATATCAACAGGATAAAATTAAAAAAGCTTTTTTAGAATATTATACAAATTTATATGCTAAAGATACAATCTTGAACATGGATATTAATAATTATTTGAAAGAGTACAAGGCTAAAGATTTAACCTTAGAACAAAGGGAAGAACTGAATCGGCCTATAACTTCTAAAGAAATTATTTTGACAATAAAACAATTAAAAATGGGGAAAAACCCCGGTACGGATGGACTTACAGCAATTTATTATAAAAATTTACAGAATGAGATAGTAGATCCATTTAAGGAATTATTTAATCAGATACAATTAGGAGGGGGAATACCCCCAACATGGAGAACTACTTTTATCTCATTGATACCAAAAGAAGAACAGGATTGCTCTAAACCTGGGAATTATAGGCCAATTTCACTTTTGAATAATGTTTATAAGATTTTTGCTAAAATAATAGCGAATAGATTAATGTTAGTTCTGCAACAAAGAATTCATACTGATCAGTTGGGATTTATAAAGGGGAAGCAGATGAGGAATAATGTTAGACAGATTGTAAATTTATTAGAATATTTAGAAAAGAAAAATCAGACTTCAGCAGCATTTATTTTTTTGGATGCAGAGAAAGCCTTTGATTGTCTGCACTGGGAATTTTTATTTAAATTAATAGACAAAATGCAATTTGGAGATTGTTTTATGAGAATAATTAGGGCAATTTTTGGAGAGCAAACAGCCCAGATAATAGAATAGAATAGAATAGAATAGAATTTTATTGGCCAAGTGTGATTGGACACACAAGGAATTTGTCTTGGTGCATATGCTCTCAGTGTACATAAAAGAAAAGATACGTTCATCAAGGTACAACATTTACAACACAATTGATGATCAATATATCAATATAAATCATAAGGATTGCCAGCAACAAGTTATAGTCATACAGTCATAAGTGGAAAGAGATTGGTGATGGGAACTATGAAACGATTAATAGTAGTGCAGATTCAGTAAATAGTCTGACAGTGTTGAGGGAATTATTTGTTTAGCAGAGTGATGGCCTTCGGGAAAAAACTGTTCTTGTGTCTAGTTGTTCTGGTGTGCAGTGCTCTATAGCGTCGTTTTGAGGGTAGGAGTTGAAACAGTTTATGTCCAGGATGCGAGGAATCTGCAAATATTTTCACGGCCCTCTTCTTGATTCGTGCAGTATACAGGTCCTCAATGGAAGACAGGTTGGTAGCAATTATTTTTTCTGTTAATAGTTAATGGTAGTTTGACAGAAGTTTTTAAGATTGCGAAAGGAACAAGACAATGGTATCCCTTATCACCATTATTATTTATTCTAACTCTGGAGCCGTTACTGGATAAAATAAGAGAGGTAAAGGAGATAGAGGGAATTAAAATTAGACAACATGAGTATAAAGTGAGAGTGTTTGCAGATGATTTGGTGATTATTTTGTCAAATCCTATAAACTCAAGTGTATGTTTGTTGGAAATAATTGATCAATATGGAAAAGTTTCAGGGTTTAAAGTAAATCAGAATAAAATAAAAGTGATAACAAAAAATATGACTAGACAACAGAAAGAAAAATTAGAGGAAACAACAGGATTTGAAATTGTAAAAAAGGTTAAATACCTACGGGTTTATATTACTTCATCAAATGTGAAATTGTATAAGAATAACTTTGAGGTATTATGGCAAAAGTTTCAGAAGGAAATGCTCAGTTGGAAAAAATTACAATTATCTTTATTGGGGAGAATAGCAGCCATTAAAATAAATGTTTTACCTAGATTTTTCTTTTTCTTTCAGATGATACCAATAATTAAGAAAGATAAAAATTTGAAAGAATGGCAGATTGGAATTAATAAATTTATATGTGAAGGTAAAAAAGAGAGAGTTAAAATGAAAATAATTCAAGACATACGGGAAAGAGGAGGTTTAAAAATGCCCAACTTTAAATTATATTATGAAGCAGCTGCTTTTTCGGTAATAAGTGATTGGTTTAATTTAACGGAGGAAAGGATTTTGAATATAGAAGGTTATGATTTATTATATGGATGGCATGCATATTTATTGTATGATAAAAAAGTGGATAGAGCCTTTAAGAACCATGTGTTAAGAATTGCTCTTCTGCGTGTCTGGAAGAAATACTATTACAAGTTGAATTACAAAATTCCTATTTGGGCAAACCCCAGGCATACAATAGAGAATATAAATATAGAACAGAAACAGGAAATGATTACTTATAAAGATCTTTTATATTTTGAGAGAGGTAATTTACAATTAAAATCCTTGCATACATTAAAAGAAGAAGGGAGAAATTATACTTGGTTTCAATATCGGCAATTACGGGCTAGGTGGAAAGAAGATCAGAAAATTGGTATCATGCAGAATGAAGAAAACTTGGTAAAACAAATTATAAATCAAACCCAGGTGTATATAAAGAGATTGTATAATGTGTTGATAGAAATAGATTCTGAAAGGGATTTAGTAAAGGATTGTATGATAAAATGGGCACAAAATATTCAGGAACCAATATTTTTGGAAACTTGGGAAAAAAATTTTTTTTAATTTGAATTTATATCCTGCCCTTCTCCGAAGACTCATAACATAACATCAGAGTTGGAAGGGACCTTGGAGGCCTTCTAGTCCAACCCCCTGCCCAGGCAGGAAACCCTACACCATCTCAGTCAGATGGTTATCCAACATTTTCTTAAAAATTTCCAGTGTTGGAGCATTCACAACTTCTGAAGGCAAGTCGTTCCACTTATTAATTGTTCTAACTGTCAGGAACAATTAGTTCTAAGTTGCTTCTTTCTTTGATCAGTTTCGGAGACGGCTTTGGTCGCGTTGGTGGATGATCTCTGGAGGGCCAGGGATAGGGGTTGTTCCTCTGCCCTGGTCCTATTAGACCTCTCAGCGGCTTTCGATACCATCGACCATGGTATCTTGCTGCGCCGGTTGGGGGGATTGGGAGTGGGAGGCACCGTTTATCGGTGGTTCTCCTCCTATCTCTCCGACCGGTCGCAGACGGTGTTGACAGGGGGGCAGAGGTCGGCCCCGAGGCGCCTCACTTGTGGGGTGCCGCAGGGGTCGATTCTCTCGCCCCTTCTGTTCAACATCTATATGAAGCCGCTGGGTGAGATCATCAGTGGCTTCGGTGTGAGGTACCAGCTGTACGCTGTACGCTGTACGCTGATGACACCCAGCTGTACTTTTCCACACCGGGCCACCCCAATGAAGCTATCGAAGTGCTGTCCCGGTGTTTGGAGGCCGTACGGGTCTGGATGGGGAGAAACAGGCTCAAACTCAATCCCTCCAAGACTGAGTGGCTGTGGATGCCGGCATCCCGGTACAGTCAGCTGAGTCCTCGGCTGACTGTTGGGGGCGAGTCATTGGCCCCGATGGAGAGGGTGCGCAATCTGGGCGTTCTCCTGGATGAACGGCTGTCTTTTGAAGACCATTTGACGGCCGTCTCCAGGAGAGCTTTCCACCAGGTTCGCCTGGTGCGCCAGTTGCGCCCCTTTCTAGACCGGGATGCCTTATGCACGGTCACTCACGCCCTCGTGAAGTCTCGCCTGGATTACTGCAATGCTCTCTACATGGGGCTCCCCTTGAGGGGCATCCGGAGGCTTCAGTTGGTCCAGAATGCGGCTGTGCGGGTGATAGAGGGAGCCCCTCGGGCTCCGTGTTACACCTATCCTGCGCAGACTGCACTGGCTACCTGTGGCCTTCCGGGTGCGCTTCAAGGTGTTGGTGACAATCTTTAAAGCGCTCCATGGCATAGGGCCGGGCTATTTACGGGACCGCCTACTGCTACCAAATACCCCTCACCGACCCGTGCGCTCCCACAGAGAGGGACTCCTCAGGGTGCCGTCAGCTAGGCAGTGCCGTCTGGCGACACCCAGGGGAAGGGCCTTCTCTGTGGGGGCTCCCACCCTCTGGAACGAACTCCCCCCAGGACTTCGTCAACTTCCGGACCTCTGAACCTTTCGTCGCGAGCTTAAAACGCACTTATTCATCTGCGCGGGACTGGATTAGATTTTAAAGTTATTGGTTTTAAGGGTTTTTTATTATTTATATTGTTTTTTAAATTCGGCAATAGAATAAGTTTTTTAATTGTTGTTTTTTAATTTGTATTTATATGTATTTTAACTGCCTGTGAACCGCCCTGAGTCCTTAGGGAGATAGGGCGGTATATAAATTTGAATAAATAAATAAATAAATAAATAAATAAACCCATTGCTTCTTGTTCTACCCTCAGGTGCTTTGGAGAACAGCCTGACTCCCTCTTCTTTGTGGCAGCCCCTGAGATATTGGAACACAGCTATCATGTCTCCCCTAGTCCTTCTTTTTGTTAAACTAGACATACCCAGTTCCTGCAACCGTTCTTCATATGTTTTATCCTCCAGTCCCCTAATCATCTTTGTTGCTCTTCTCTGCACTCTTTCTAGAGTCTCAACATCTTTTTTACATCGTGGCGACCAAAACTGGATGCAAAACTGGACTCAGGGCGGCTTACATTGTGTAAGGCAATAGTCTCATCCTATTTGTATATTTATATACAAAGTCAACTTATTGCCCTCCCAACAATCTGGGTCCCCATTTTACCTACCTTATAAAGGATGGAAGGCTGAGTCAACCTTGGGCCTGGTGGGATCCTGCAGTAATTGTAATTGCAGGCAGCTGTGTGTTAATAACAGGCTGCATTAGCAGCCTGAGCCACTTCCCAGCCCCCAAAAAATTTGGGTTAGAAATGTTAAATTTACGCAAGCACAGAATTTAAGAGAAAATTTTTATAAAATGTTTTATAGGTGGCACTTAGGCCCTAAGAAATTATCATATATGTATCCAGATATGCAAGCGAAATGTTGGAGATGTAATTGTGATGATACTACATATTTTCATATTTGGTGGACTTGTAAGAAGATTAAGGCTTTTTGGATAAAGATCTGGTGGATTATACAAAATGTTTTGAAAAAGAAGATAAAGTTCATACCACAATTTTTCTTATTGGGAATTATTACAGACTGTACAGTAATTGAGACTAAGCTGATTTTAAACTTAATAACAGCTGCAAGACTATTGATAGGACAATACTGGAAGAAAAAAGAGTTACCTACAATAGAAGAATGGATATTGAAAGTTGCTAATTTGGCTGAGATGGCTAAAATCTCAGCCTTTTTGAAAGACACTACACAAGAAAAATATCTAACTGAATGGAGAAAATGGATTGAATATACGCAAAATAGATATCAGATTAAGAGATATCAGATTGCCTTTGAATGATTAGGATGTATTTACCTCTGATTTCTATGGGGGAAGTTAGGATTTGAGAAGAAGGGGAGGATTATAATTTGTGTTAGGGAAAATTTACCGTATGATTGTTTTTTCTTTTGAACTATACCTTGTGTTTGATCTGGGAAGTCGGGGGGGGGGGGAGGGAGGAGGGTGGTCTTGGAGGGAGGGGGGAGGGGATGGAGTTGGGGGGAGGAGGGAAAAAAAGGGCGGTGAAAATTTTTGTAAAAACTTTTTCAATAAAAAAACAACAACCTGTGATGGAGTGGATTCAGGAATGATCCAAAAGACATCTCAAATGCACATGTCCAATGTTATTTATGACTTTAAACCTCGTTAATTTAACTTGATCTGAACATAAGTTGATTCAGTAGATTCACTAGGTCTTGATTGATGGACAGAACACCATTTCTTGAGTTAAAGCTGAAAGAAGCAGATGAGCCTGGTTTTGCAGGGTAGTAGCATATCTCAGTATATAACTGCTCTATAATTATCAGTTAAATCAGTTAATACTAAAGTACTGCCTCTAAGCCTTAGGGTCCTATTTTATCAGAACTTTACAGAAACAGCATACAATCCCAAGTTCATAGAATTTTAGGTTGTTTCAAACATCCAAAAGCCAAAAAAGCATAGAACTGATTATTGTTCTTTTTTAAAGTAAATTGTGTGGAATAATGTCTGTCCTTTTTTTTTTCCACAGTGATTACACAGCATAAGTGTCATGGCCGACTCGCTGTGCACTTTTGCTCACAGCCAGACAACAGAATCCAGGCGAGGGGGGATTGGAATGTATGGGTGTCTGAGACAGAACTGAGGAATTTATGTGCACATTCTGGGAGATTTTCAACACCTCAAGGTCAAATGATGAGAGCGTTCTTAGCTGAGCAGACTGTTTCCGAAGACAAAGAGATTGCACTGGATTAGTATCAGAGGTTTCAGCAGGTTCTGACCAGTTCTGGAGAACCAGTAGTGGAAATTTTGAGTAGTTCAGAGAACCGATAGTAAAAATTCTGACTGGCCCCGCCCCATCTATTCTCTATCTCCTAATTCCTAGCTGATCAGGAGGAAATGGGGATTTTGCAGTATCCTCCCCCTGCCACATCCACCAAGCCACGCCCACCAAGCCACACCCAGAGAACCGGTAGTAAACACTGGTTGGTAGACAATGGACAGCGGGTGGCCCAGGGTGGAAAAGGAGGATTTTAACTATACAGTTTTTTGCGCAAAAACTTCAGAACTGGCCTTGCTTCTACTTTGCCTATATCAGTAAAGTTATGGTAAAATTATATCCTAGGAGTTTCTGCTTATGCCAATGGGACGGTTGACAATAAGGCCTCACCAAAGTACCTTCAGTATACATGAATGTGCAGATGACTTGTATGTACCAAAAGATTCAGAACGTTTGTAACATTTTTTTAAAAAACTTATTCATAAGCAGAACATTTTCATATGAAACAAACACTGTTGATGCATCCTCTGAACCTGGAAAATTGCTTTCTTAATTATTTCCATCTGATCAGGTTTACTCAACTCCACTTTCCCCTCTAAAAAAAAAAAGAGAGACGAAAATCAATAACAAGTTTATTCTTATGGAAAAGGGACTTTCACAAAGTCTGGCATTAATAGAAGAGAATGGAAACCAACTTTATTAACAATGGAGAGCTCCTTTCTCCTTGAGGTTAAGCTTATTCTATAATCCTTGGTGGATTTTCAGTTTCTAGGCACGACTGGACCATGCAAAAGATAATAAGCATTTACATTCTGTTCATTTACATTTGCTGTCTTTCTTCTCCTTTATCCTTTTCCTTCCTTCTCTGTGCAGTTTAATAAAAAAAAAGATGAAATCAATCTTTGTTTATTTGGGCCAGGAATAGGGTCTGTTTATACAGCAATCTGAAAATCTAATTCAATACTGAAGTCTAAAATAGGGCTTTCCAAGGGTTGTGGGAGGAAGAGCAAAACAACACTTGGAAATATAATACATTTTTCAAGATTAACGTGCATATAATTTACAGTATTGAATCTGTCCAGAAGGACTAACCAATAAAACGGATGTTTTTCCGTGTTAGTTTCCATGCAGCTTCATATAATCACTTGTCTCCATAAAGGACTCTTATAAAGTTTTATTTTGTCATTTCCTAAGAAGTTCTAGGAGTGATTTATCTTCCTTAAATTCCTTTTCAATAGATCTTTGGAATTAAGATAAATGTTACAACTAAGGGATAAAACCAACAATTTATTTGAATTTTTAGATAGATGGGTTGCTTTTTGTTTTGGTCTTTTGCTGATACTGTCACTATTTGAAGATTCCAGAGTTTCACTTGCTCAAGTTTTCATTTTCTTTTAAATTTTCTATCGTCTTTTAAATCTCTTCATCTCATCTCTATTAAAGATTTAAACTTACAAAATGTAATAATCATGATGTATATTCATACTGGAGCTTAAGGTGTATGAAGAAATATGTTTTTCTTGTAGCCACTGATGGATAATTTAAGTTGTAATTCCCAATTATATGGTTTTGGAACATCTATTTATCACTTGCATTGTACTTTCAAATGATTCTCATTTATCTTCATAACAAACATACTGAATATATAGTTATTAATCCTGTTTATTTTGAAATGAAATGAAATGAAATGAACTAGCCTCGTGGTGCGACCAAAACAATCTGGAATTGAACACACTCAAAACCATAGAAATGGTGGTAGACTTTAGGAGAAACCCTTCCATACTTCCACCTCTCACAATACTAGACAACACAGTATCAAAAGTAGAAACCTCAAATTTCTAGGTTCTATCATATCGCAAGATCTAAAATGGACAGCTAACATTCCCTATATATATATGCTTATACTTCCTTGTTTCTCCTCATATATTTGTTTATACATTATATAATCTTTTTGTGTTATGCTTGTATATATTGTTTTGACAAAATTAAATAAATAAATAAAATAAAAATAAAAATAAATAAACATCAAAAACATCATCAAAAAAGAATGTTCTTTCTGCGCCAACTCAGAAAGCTCAAACTGTCCAAGGAGCTGCTGACCCAGTTGTACAGAGGAATTATTGAGTCTGTCATTTGCACCTCTATAACTGTCTGGTTTGGTTCTGCAACCCAACAAGAAAGACACAGACTCAATGATGTTTATTATTATGTATGATGGATATACAAATATGATGGATTATAAGGTATACTGAGGAATAATTTTTGATATTACAACATTGGAAGATGGGATATTTTTTATTACAGAAGATTGGAATTTAAACTTAATGGACTTAGATGAGAAGGTAGAATTATCAGCATATTTGAAAGATTATTTTTGAAAGATATATATAATGGAGACGGTTGTTTTTTTAAAAAAATATTGGATTGAAATAACAAAATACTAAATAGTTTTTAAATGAATAGAATGTAATTGTATTAGTATTAATATTTTCCTTTTTCTTCTTTTTTATGGAAAAGGGGAGTTGAGGTTCAAGAAGAGGGATGGGAGTTTATGTTAATTAGCATATTTTAGTTTATGATTGTTAGATATGATAACCTGTATTTACTCTGGAAAGTGTGGGGGGAGGGGATGGGGGAAGGAGGGAGGAGGGAGGGAAAGGGTTAGGGTTGGGGGGAGGGGGGATGTATGGGGAAATTTTTTTTGGTAAAACTTTTTCAATTAAAAAAAAAAAAAGAAAGACACAGACTTCAGAGGATAATTAGAACTGCAGAAAAAATAATTGCTACCAACCTGCCTTCCATTGAGGATCTGTATACTGCACGAATCAAGAAGAGGGCCGTGAAAATATTTACAGATCCCGCACATCCTGGACATAAACTTTTTCAACTCCTACCCTCAAAACGACGCTATAGAGCACTGCACAACAGAACCACTAGACACAAGAACAGTTTTTTCCCGAAGGCTATCACACTGCTAAACAAATAATTCCCTCAACACTGTCAAACTATTTACTAAATCTGCAATACTATTAATCTTCTCATCGTTCCTATCACCCATCTCCTCCCACTTATGACTGTAACTTTCAATTCCCTGCTTAAAAATTCTAATGAAGGAAAATCCTCCATTTTCTGAGGCACAATTTCTTGACTATTGAGGTAAAATTTCCTTTCTCGACATTTTCACTTATTAGTCTATGCCCTAGCATTTGGAACAAAGCAATTTTTTATTATCATTGCAATAATCTTGTCTACAAACTAAATATCTTTTGTTATATAACTTTTGATTAAGAATTTTGATTATAAACATAAAATCAAATACAAACTAAATTTAAATTAAAAAAATAGAGTAAAAAAGTGCAAGGAAGAAAAAAAGAGAAGTAAAAATATAATATAGAAACAGAAAAGAAGCATATAAAGAAATAACTTCCAAGCTTCATCACAAGTAGAAACGAATTTAGTAACTTTCAACCTTTCTTAATTTACAAATATTTATATCTTTATCCCATATCCTAACTTTTAACTATAAACAAAATCATAAAACATCATCTTTTCAGTTTTAGTACCAGCAAAAAGTCCAAAAAGAGTAGCTGGAAGTGAACACAATATCCCATTTTAAACTTGATGAAATAGACCAACTTTATTCTTTGTTTTATTTCTAACAGTCTTTAGTTCCATGAAATATTGTTGTAAGATTTGATTCCTCTCCATTTCTTCTGTGTCTATTTCTTTTTTGAACAAAAAAGAATTTGTCAATTTCCTTTTGAACAAAAGGCTCTTCTTCAAGAGACTTTTGTTTTTGTAAATCTTGTAGGAATTTTTTTTTTCAGGTCACTGTCTTGTTTGTCATTTGTATTTCTTTTTTAAATTCTTCAAAAGCCTCCTTCAGTATTTTTATTGTCGTAGCCATCTTGCAGATCTACATATCTTTCCTTTACCTAAAATCTTTAGTTCTGTCTAGTTTGCGGTTTTTGAAATCATGAAACAATTTATCTGTATTGTATCTTGTATCTTCTACTTCACAGGAGAACTTGTTTGCAGTTTTTAATTAATTCCAAAATCTTGTTGCAAAATTTTCAATATTTCAACATTATCTGAACCCTTAGATTCATTTATAACTTTCTAAGATCAAAATAATACTTATTTTTTGCTGTTTATTTCAGATTCTTTAAATTCTTAAACTTATGGTTAAAATTCCCTCATATGAGCAATGGAAGCTGCTGTTATATATGTGACGTTTTCTTGAATGTCTCGCCATCAATATAGTACTCAAGTTTGTTGCTATTCCTCTGTACAATAACTTAAGTTTTTCTTCAGGTCTAATAAAATTGATAGAAACTGAGTCAAGAGAGTTAAATTCCTGAAATTAATGTCAGAGTTAATAACTAAATAACAATAATAGAAACTCACCGAATGAATATCTCATTTCAGTAAGATTGTTATAGTCGCATTTAGAAGGAGAAAATGTAAGCCTTAAATGAATGAGAAAGAGCCGAAATGAAAATGAACTTTCATGAAAGAAATAAAACAAGGGTTTTGAGAAATAATGTGCTCTTCAAGATTCTTTGAATAAGACTAATAATACTAACAGCTTAAACTCAACATTAGAAATAAATCAGATAGATCATGGTTAGATCATAAAACAGAAAGAAAATTACAGAAGAAAAACTGAGAAACTGACATTTAAAATTGAAGCAGAATAATAAAGGATATTCTACTATTATCTTTTTTTCTCCTGACTTTTTGTGAAAATATTTATTCACTCTACCAATTCAATTCAAATTCCCCAAACTGAATGTTATCTTTTCAAAGGAAACATATCCACCCACCCACCCACCCTCCCTCCCTCCCTCCCTCCCTTCCTTCCTTCCTTCACATTAATTTCTATACTGTCTCATTTTAAGTTTCTAGGAAGCTCACAATCATACACTCATAAAGGTGTTACATTATGTCAGAATGTTTGACTTATAGTATGTAGCTTTATACTTACTGTAAGCTTTTACTGAAGTTCATATTTTTCACCTACATTTTTAAAGTGGCAGTGTTTCATAATACGGAACGATAGCATTATTGTCACATCTCCTCTCAAAGGAATGTTGAAGATCCTATATTTAGATGGCAATATATTGATGATTCCATGTCTCAGGCTTGATTTTATGCTGCTGATTGCCACTGTATCTGGCACATACAGCGCAAAAATGGCACAAAAATGCTCAAGATGTTAGAGACTGATTATTCATAATGTCTCAAAGGAAATACTCCTTCTGTGCAGTATTTATCCTTCCTTGAGATGTAGCAGGCGCCTACCCTCCTTGCCTCCCAGAAGACCTTGAAGAGGGACCCCTTCCCACCTACATTGGGTAGGCTGAGGCTGGATCTCAACAAGATGGCACCTTGATATCGGGATAATATTGCCTGGAGAACCAGAGTTTTTACTGTAGATATCTGAGGGCTTTGTTTTTTTATTTTGATTTTTTTTCATTATTTTGTGAGCCACTTAGGGTTATGCTTCACAATATGAGTGGCTAGATAAGTAAAAGAAATAAGTACACAAAAGAATTTTTAAAAAAACTTAAATTAATCCATTTTATTTTGCTTTTTATTTGGGAAAACAATTACCTGTGGCAGTCAATGTGATTCTTTAATTAATAAAGAAGAATATTTGTGGCTCAGGGTTGAAATGAGGGTTCTTTAGCTTGGTTGTTTTCTTGCAGATGTTTCACTACCCAACCAGGTAACATCATCAGTGCTAGTAAGGAGTAGGGTCTGGTCTCAGTTTATATTCTAATGGCTTTCCCTGTCCATGTTGATGTGGGTGCTCTTGGAGATTCTTTGGTTGGGCTTTTTACTATTAGGTTAACTCAGCCTTCTATCCTTCCAAGATCAATAAAATGAGGACACAGATTGTTGGGGGCAATATTCTGATTCTGTAAATAGGTTAGAGAGGGCTGTAAAGCACTGTGAAGTAGTATATAAGTCTAAGTGCTATTGCTATTGGCAGTTGCTTGACAGGACTATTGTTTACTTCTTGATTGTTGATCTGATGTTAACCCTGGAGTTAATCTATGGTCATCTGGGTGCTGATTGCTGGTGGGGAAGTGTTTTGGTCTTTTTCTTCCCTTTTTGGCTTGTAATTACCTCTTTTGCACAATATGCAGTTATTTTTTATGTCTGTATGTCTGTGGATGACTAATTTTGTCAGAGTGCCAGGCTTCTAAAAGTTTTGTCACATTTTTGGTCTAGGATGATCGGAGTTTCTGAGTTGAAACTGTAGTTAAATCTGTCCATATGTTATGAAATTAAAGAGTTTGCATCATATCTTCTGACTGCTAGTTGGTGTCCATGGATGCATTCTGTTAGTCTTCTGCCTGTTTGTCCTATGTAGTGGCTGCTGCAGTCATTATACTGTATGTTGTAGATCAGGGATATCAAACTTATGTCATCACACTGGCGTCATGTGATGTATCAGGAATTTTTCCCCCTTCACTAAACTGGGCATGGCTAGTGTGTGACATATTTGGCCCATGGGCTGGGAATTTGACAGCCCTGTTGTAGACGAGTCCTTTTTTTTTCTTCTGGGGCTGCTGGAACTTTTGGTTTACTTAGGATGTTTTGAAGGTCTTTAGTTAGCTTGTTTGCTGTGCTAATTCCATGTGATTGTAGTAGCCTGTTGGTAATTTCTGAGATTTTTTTGATGTATGGCAGTGTTATTTTTACAGCTTGCATTGGTTGTGCTATATTGGGTTGAGTGGTCAGGTACATTTTGATGAAGTTGTGTGGATATCCATTTTGTTGATTATATGCACCAGCGGCAAAAAGTCCATTTGAGTCTAACATGATATATGGACCAAATAAATGTTGATAAGATGTTGCCTATGTTCTGGTCATTTCTTTATTCCACCACAATGCAGGTACATGACTCCAATATTCTTGAGGTAGCTAATTAAACATTTATCACCATTCATGATGATAAATTAAAAAATTCTCCCATGTGCTTTTTTTGACCTGAATATAAAAGAGAATGTTGATGGGCTATTTTCTTCTCTGAACTAAATTACTGGACACATTTTCTGTAAATACGTTGCTATGTACTGAATATAACCTTAACAGAATGTTAGCTGGAGATTTGCAAATTATTTCCTCTTATTTCTAGCCTTGTAGCAAATGTCTGAAGTCTAGTTGTACTAAATAAATCAGAAAAGCACAGTTTGTTAAACCTATCACAGTCATCCACGGCTGGGATGTTTTCATGGTTTTTTAAAAAAAACAGATGTACACTACAACAGATAAATATCAGTTCCTATGCATAATCTGATATTTACATTTATCTATGTTTGTGTCTGTCTGTCTGTCTCTCTTTATCTCTGTCTGTCTATCTGTCTCTCTATATATATCTCTACCTCTACCTCTACCTCTACTTCTATCTCCTACCTCTCTCTCTCTGTCTCTCTCTTTCTCTCTTTCTCTCTCTCTCTCTCCATCTTTTTTTCTCTCTCTCTCTCTATCCATCCATCCATCCATCCATCCATCCATCCATCCTTGCTATCCTCTATTGTCCATTTAACAGATTCTAAATGATTCCAATCCATAAAACATAAGTAAAAAAATAATCCAGTAATCCCTATATTATTCCTCAATTGTGCCTTATTCAGATACTAGAAAAAGTCAGAGAGATATTTGTACAATTTTGAACAATCTGGACTCAGACTTTAGTTTGTCATGCTCTTGTGATGTTGTCTTCCTTGGCTGAACTTAATTGCTTCTGCTTGGCTGTGGCACAACTCAATTGGCAAAATGTCTAGGTTGTGATTTATGGTATTGGAATCCTGCAGGATTTCACGTTGGCCAGTTTGACTCTCCCTGCCTGAATTGGGAACTCTTTAGTAGATTTCATGGGCCACCCAATTAGCAAGCTAATCTTAACCCTTTTAGTAAGTTTCACTGGATTGATTATCCTGCTTATATAAATAGCATATAGTGAATTCTTGTCTTACACAGAGTACTCTGGACACAAGAAACCATTGTTCTCCCTAATCCCTCTCCCTCCTCAAGCACTGATAAGTGCAGCCATCTTCACCACTTGACTACAAGAATACCTGATTGCAATTCTGTCATGCCGTCATCTGCCCATATTTTAAGGGGAATGTATATGGGAAAGGACTGTTGATAGGCGGGTAGTTTTCTTCGTTTGCCACCAACTCAAATTATTTGCAAACTGAACATATGAATGCTTAATCCTTTTTCTGGAATGGAAACAAAGGGATTTGTTACTCAGGGATGAAGAGATCAATTGGCTAACAATTCCTATACTGTCCTATTGATTGGTCAGAAAAGCACCGCTTGAGTCATGGAATTCTGAATTGGCAGAAGTGAAGATGTTCAGCCAGCCAGTTTCACATTGCTTTGGAGGCAATGTGTCATGTTTTCATATAATGTTTATATAAATGAAAGACAAATATGAAGAAAATATGAAGAAAAGAAAAGAACGAAAGAAAAAGAAACAAGAATCAGAAAAAAATAAATTATTAATTAATTAATTAATCATATGGGTGGTTAACAGCCAATTTAAAAAAACCACATTATTATACAAGTTTAAAACAGGATAAAATTAATATAACTTATGGCCAAATTTTCCTAAAAACTAAACAATAACAATCTAAAACCCCATTAAAACAGCATTTTTAGGCTAGCCCTGCTCGATGGAATAAAAGAGTCTTCAGCTCGCGGCGGAAGGTCCAGAGGTTGGGGAGTTGGCGAAGCCCCGGAGGCAACTCATTCCAGAAGGCAGGAGCCCCCACAGAGAAGGCCCTCCCCCTGGGAGCCGCCGGTCGACATTGTCTAACTGATGGTACCCCGAAAAGGCCCTCCCTGTGAGAGCGCACAGGTCGATGGGAGGCTGTTGGTGGCAGTAGGCGGTCTCGTAAATAGCCCGGTCCTAAGCCATGGAGCGCTTTAAAGATGGTAACCAGCAACTTGAATTGCACCCAAAAGACCACCGGAAGCCAGTGCAAGCTGTGCAGGAGAGATGTCACATGGGAGCCACAAGGGGCTCCCTCTATCACCCGCGCGGCTGCATTCTGGACCAGTTGGAGCTTCCGGGTGCTCTTCAAGGGGAGCCCCATGTAGAGAGCATTGCAGTAGTCCAGGCGGGATGTAACGAGGGCATGGGTGACTGTGCAAAGGGAAACCCGGTCTAGAAAGGGATGCAATTGGTGAATCAGGCGAACCTGATAAAAAGCTCCCCTGGCGATGGCCGTCAAATGATCTTCTAGAGACAGCCATGCATCCAGGAGGACGCCTAAATTGCAAACCCTCTCTGTGGGGGCCAACGACTCATCCCCAACAGTCAGCAATGGAGTAAGCTGACTGTACCGGGAAGCCAGCATCCACAGCCACTCGGTCTTGGAGGGGTTGAGCTGAAGCCTGTTTCTCCCCATCCAGACCCGTACGGCTTCCAGACACCGGGACATCACTTTGATGGCCTCGCTGGGGTGGTCTGGGGTGGAAATGTACAGCTGGGTGTCATAAATGATTTTCAACCTTCTTTTCAACAGGGAAACCCATTATTTCTCCTTACAAAAGTCCCTTCAGACACTTATTTCAATCATTACATTAATACATCATCACTTTTCCCCTCCATTTTCAGTATTTCCATAAAAAGGTTCCAGATTTTTATAAGCATACATATTATTTTGTCCCTGACCAAACAATTCAAATTTGCCATTTCTGCCAATTTTGACATTTTCACAATCCATTCCTCAGAGACAATTGGAATATGCAATTATTCCAAATTGGAACAAATGGAAGAGAAACTCATATAAAGCACCATTAAAAAAAAAGTGTCCCAGATTCTTGATCAAAGGCAAACTAGGTATGAACAAGGACTGTTCTTTTAAAAAAAAGATTTAAAATTTAGAGAATATATGGTGGAGTATTATTTAAAGGCTATTGTCTTCATCACTATATCCAACATATGGTCTTCCAGGAGACATTTGCTTTTCTAGGGTTAATTCATCCATTTTTCTCAAAGCACCTTTCAGGAGATAGCATAGCCAATTACCTCCAGCAGTTTAGCATTAGGAGAATATATATTAAATTATCAACATTTGAACACATTCTTTGATGAACCTAGTTATTCTTTTGTATGAAATAAAGTTTACTTTTGTGTAAGAACTATTATGTATGACAGTAGCAGGCATTTATTATGTATTTGAAATATTTATATGGACATTCTCTTATAGCATAACCTTGAGCAGCTAACAATAATAGCACAAATAACAAAACACAAAAAATTGAAAATCATTTATATGACTAAAACATAACTTTCCTATCCTAAATGTGTATAATCTGGGCTTAACTACTATCCAGCCCCAATGCCTTGGGAAAGTGAGATTTATGGGCATCCTTTCAGGCCTTAGACCAAGAATGACATAGAACAATCCAGCCAAAGTTCAGTTCTTTATTGGCTTTCTGACATTCTGCTAGACATTCTAGCAGAAATCAATTTATCATCTTTGCAATTTATCTAATCAATTTATCATGTTTGCAATATTATCTAGTAGGAGGCCTTTTTTAATTTCACGGTGTTGGAAGAAATATCCTTCTGGGTTCAGTTCCAAGTGGGAAAAAAGACACTGGATTCATGGAAATTGCTTGGTGTTGTGTCTCGCCCGCTCCCCCTGCCATAGCCAGACCCCTCTTATCTCCTGCCGGACGCTGATAGTTCGGAAGAATGTCCTGGCATGTCTCCAGGCCCCAGCCCTGGCACCATGCCCGGACAGGCCGAGCAAGACGAAGGGCCTGACGTGCCTTCAGCCCCCAGTCCTGGCACCATGCCCAGGCAAACGGAGCAACTAAACCCCTCCCCCACAGCATGTGAGCCTGAAGAATGTGAGGCCAGTCATGAGCTAGGATTGCCAACAGGTGGAGGCTGGAGAGATCCTCGCTTCCGGAGAGTTGAGAGGCGACGTCAGCAAAAAGAAGGGAGGGGCAGGCCTGGATAAGTGCTGAGTCATGGAGCCACACCCCATGGCCTATATAAAGGATCTGTTTTCTGGCATTCTCTGAGTCAGGCAAAATCTAAGAAGAATCTTTGGGGGTTTTTAAATAAGTTTTTAAATAAGGGTCTTTTAAAGGGGGGGAGGGTAAGGACGGGTGGGGGGAAACCCATCGGGGAGGGTATGCCCAGTCCCAGCGCGTGCTCACGGCACTACTTTACTTGGTCCGAAGTCAGGGGGGGAGGGGAGTGTGCAGAGCGTAGAGTGTCATTCCATCTGTACGGTAAGTGGGAGAGGCAGATATGGCGGAGGCAAGGGGCCGTATCATTCTTTGGGAGCACGTGTTCGATGTTTAAAGGCGATCACGTGCTCCGGCCCCTCAGTCCTTACTCATTCCCCGGATGGTCAGGACCCTCAGGGCCTGGGTCTTCGATTGATGTTGTGCAATGCCCGGTCCGTGGTTAATAAGGCTCCCTTGATTTGTGATCTGATTCAGAGGGAGTCCGCGGACTTTGCGGGCATTACGGAGACCTGGTTCGGCACAGAGGGGGGTGTACCCCTGGTTGAACTGTGCCCTCCAGGTTTCCGTGCATTCCATCAGCCGAGGGCCCAAGGTAGGGGTGGGGGGGTGGCGGTTGCGATTAAAGAGAGCCTAAAGCCGAGGGAGTCCACTGTGCCTCAGATAGCTGGTTGTGAATCCCTCCTTGTGAAGTGGGGCCATAGGAATCAGATGGGTCTGTTGATCACGTACCTGGCTCCTTGCTGCATGACTACAGCCCTGCCTGAACTACTAGAGGTGCTTGCTGGGATGGCGGTTGAGATCCCCAGACTTTTGGTCATGGGGGATTTCAACTTGCCATCGGCCGGCTTGTCATCAACGGTGGTCCAGGAGTTCCAGGCTTCCATGATGGCCTTGGACCTGGTTCAAGTAAACGATGGCCCTACACACACTGGGGGAGGCACACTAGACTTGATTTTTATCTCTGGACAGTGGTTTAATGATCTGGAATTAGGAGATTTAGTGATGGAACCGGTGTCATGGTCAGATCATTTTCTCCTTCGCCTAGACTTTCGGACTGCCACTCACCATCACAGGGAGATGGAGCCGATGCGTTGGTTATGTCCCAGGTGCCTGATGGACCCTGAGAGGTTCCGGACGGAGCTTGGGCCGTTCCCTGAGGATCTTGCCCACGGCACGACTGAAGAACTAGTTGCAGCCTGGGAACGGGCCGCGGCTGGGGCTTTGGACCATGTCGTACCTTTGCGGCCTCTGACCCGGCGTAGGTCTCACTTGACTCCTTGGTTCTCCGAGGAGCTGAGGGAGATGAAACGCCGGAGAAGTCGCCTAGAGAGCACCTGGAGGTCTAGCCGTTCTGAGGCTGATCGGACACTAGTGAGGTCTTTTACCAGGACCTGTCGTGTCCCACTCCTCCGCTGACGGCCGGGTCAGGGAAATCCGAATCAGGCTTGCCTCTGCAGCTCTGCCCAAAGTCCTAGCAAAGTCCTCAGAGCAGGCAGGAGACCAGTAAGTGACTTCAGCAAGATAAGTTCGACTTTGCCTGACTCAGAGACTGCCAGAAAGCAGATCCTTTATATAGGCCATGGGGTGTGGCTCCATGACTCAGCACTCATTAAGGCCTGCCCCTTCCTTCCTTCTGTTGCCTCCGCCTATCCAATCTTCTGATGCGAGGGTCACTCCAATCAGCTGTTGTTGGAAGTAAACTTTCCTCAGGCTCACATGCTGTGGAGGAGGGGGAGGGGTCTAGCTGCTCCGTTTGCCTGGGCAGGGCTGGGACCGGGGGATGCTCCCTCCTCTGCAGCCTGCTTGGGCATGGAGCCAGGGCTGGGACCGGGAGGTGCCCCCTCCTCTGCAGCTTGTCTGGGCATGGAGCCAGGACTGGGGCCGGGAGGCATACATTCCTCCGTGTTCAGGAGCAGATAAGCAGACCCTGGCTGCGGTGAGAGCAGACAAGACACAACAGGACCTATCTAGTGGCAATGAGGGAGGCGAAACGTTTTTACGTTTCCACCCTCATTGCATCGGCAGATAACCACCCGGCCACCCTGTTTCGGGTGGTCCATTTCCTCCTTCATCAGGAGGGACGGGATGACCCCTTACAGGGACGTGCCGAGGAGTTTAACGGTTATCTATACGATAAAATTGTTCAGCTCCGGGATGGTCTGGACCAAAATTGCGATGATCCAAGCGGGATGACGGAGCCTCGTCTTGTTGAGGTTATTTGGGATGAGTTTGATTCTGTGGCTCTCGAGGACGTGGACAGGTTGCTGGGGAGGTTACACGCAACCACATGTTTACTGGACCCGTGTCCCTCCTGGTTAGTACTGGCTACTCGGGAGGTGACACGAGGCTGGCTCCAGGGAATTATAAATGCTTCTTTGGTGGAGGGGGTTTTCCCCACCGCCTTGAAAGACGCGGTGGTGAGACCCCTCCTCAAGAAGCCTTCCCTGGATCCAGCTATTTTGGGGAATTACCATCCAGTCTCCAACCTTCGCTTTGTGGCGAAGGTTGTAGAGAGTGTGGTTGCATGGCAGCTTCCCCAGTACCTGGATGAAGCTATCTATCTAGACCCGTTCCAGTCCGGTTTCTGGCCCGGTCATAGTACAGAGACAGCTTTGGTCGCGTTGGTGGATGACCTCTGGAGGGCCAGGGATAGGGGTTGTTCCTCTGCCCTGGTCCTATTAGATCTCTCAGCGGCTTTCGATACCATCGACCATGATATCTTGCTGCACCGGTTGGAGGGCTTGGGAGTGGGAGGCACCGTTTATCGGTGGTTCTCCTCCTATCTCTCCGACCGGTCGCAGACGGTGTTGACAGGGGGGCAGAGATCGACCGTGAGGTGCCTCACTTGTGGGGTGCTGCAGGGGTCGATTCTCTCGCCTCTCCTGTTCAACATCTATATGAAGCCGTTGGGTGAGGTCATCAGTGGTTTCGGGGTGAGATACCACCTGTACGCTGATGATACGCAGCTGTACTTTTCCACCCCGGACCACCCCAACGAAGCTGTCAAAGTGCTGTCCCGGTGTCTGGAAGCCGTACGGGTCTGGATGGGGAGAAACAGACTCAAGCTCAATCCCTCCAAGACGGAGTGGCTGTGGATGCCGGCACCCCGGTACAGCCAGGTGCAGCCGCGGCTGGCTGTCGGGGGCGAGTTATTGGCCCCAATGGAAAGGGTGCGCAACTTGGGCATCCTCCTGGATGGGCGGCTGTCGTCTGATGATCATTTGGCGGCCGTCTCCAGGAGGGCTTTTTACCAAGTACGCTTGGTCCGCCAGTTGCACCCCTTCCTTGACCGGGATGCCTTATGCACGGTCACTCACACTCTTGTCACTTCCCGTTTGGATTATTGCAATGCTCTCTACATGGGGCTGCCCTTGAAGTGTACCCGGAGTCTGCAGCTAGTCTAGAATGCAGCTGCGTGGGTAATAGTGGGAGCAACTCATTGCTCCCATGTAACACCAATCCTGCGCGCCTTGCACTGGCTTCCTGTGGTCTTTCTGGTGCGCTTTAAGATTTTGGTCACCACCTTCAAAGCACTCCATGGCTTAGGGCCCGGGTACTTACGGGACCGCCTGCTGTTACCTCATGCCTCCCACTGACCCGTACGCTCTCACAGAGAGGGTCTTCTCAGGGTGCCGTCCGCCAAACAATGTCGGCTGGCCGCCCCCAGGGGCAGGGCCTTCTCTGTGGGAGCTCCTATGCTCTGGAACGAACTTCCTCCTGGACTACGTCAAGTGCCTGATCTTCGGACCTTTCGCCGTGAGCTGAAAACGCACTTATTTATTCAAGCGGGACTGGCATAATATTTTTAATATTTCTAAATTTTTAACTGGGGTTTTATCATTTTAGGGTTTATAATTTTAAATTTTAAATTTTTAAATGTTGGCCATTTTTTCTAATATGCTCGGTTTTAAATTGTTGTTTTAATTGTATATTTTTGTGTTTTTTTTATCTTTTGGCTGTACACCGCCCTGAGTCCTTTGGGAAAAGGGCGGTATAAAAATTTAATAAATAAAATAAATAAATAAAAATAAATAAAATAAAAATAAAGTCTAACTTGGATTGCTGAAGTCACTTCCTGGTTTCCTACCTGCCTTGAGAACTCTGATAGGACTTTGGCAGAGCTGCAGAGGCATGCTTGATACGGACTTCCCCGACCCGGCCGACAGCGGAGGAGTGGGACACGACACTTGGAAAGAAGGTTTATTGATGAACAGGATCGCATGGCTTGAGATCCTGGGCATAAAAAAGGGAAGAGATGCTGAGAGTCCCCGAGTTTTATACCCTCTCCGGCTTTGAACTTCCTGGGGCACAGGAAGGGTATCCTGATTGGCTGCTGTCAGAGGTCATAGCTAGCTTTTTCAGTTGTCTCTGTGTTAAGTTTGGTTGAATCTTGTGGGTGCTGCAATGAAGGGCAATTAAATGGCTCTGCCTGAAGGAGGTAGATCTTTGTTACGTAGAATAGACTGGCCCAGGCCTTAAGGGCCCATTGACAAGGTGGGGGGTGAGTTTCTGTCTCCCTTTTAGGGGAAATATTCTGCCCTTTTAATATTTCCTAGAATATCTCATTTTCCTAGGAGAGGGGTGGGTGCTAACTTCCTACAAGGGTCTGCATAAATTAAGAAGATAACAGGCACCATAACCATTGAAAAGTTGTATTAATATCTTCAATTCTATTAGTCTTCCTCAAAGTAACTGTAGCTGTTTGAATCAACTATTTGGATCAGATTTCCTTGGTGACATTCTACGGCACTCTATAAATGTGAAGACTTACCCTGAACTTAGCTTATTATTTGCAACATATATTTTTCCATTTTCTTTAGAAATCAACTCCCTGAATTCACCACACATTTCCATTTATTTTTGCTTGGGATGGTTTAGTGTTCTCTCCTCTCTCAAGCACTCTGTAGAGATAGCTTCTTAATATGAATTTGACATTGCCCTCAGGAACTCTTGGTTTTGCGGAGCAATTCTATAAGAGAGGAAGAAAGAAATACTCATTATCAGCTCTAATCAGCAGGGGACAAGGTTAAAGGGGCTGGATTTTTTTTTCTTTTTTTCCCTACATCTTTAATTATTACAATAATATGGAAATAAATGATGCTTGTTTTCAGGTTAGCATACTTGCCTTCTCAAGGAATGAGGACATTTAAAATTCTGTAGATTCCTATATTAAATTGGGAGAAATTATAGTTGTGATTGTTGAGAGAGTTTCTTTGATCAAAATGAATGTTTTAACTAGAATAATGTTTTTGTTTCGAACAATATCATTTTTACAATTGATGCGCCATTTAAAAAGTGACAAAAGGCTACATCTAAGTTGTGTTTTTTTACAGGAAGGGAAAAATCATGGTTTAAATTTAAGGTGTTACAAGATGGAAAGGAAAGACATATTTTGGGTTTGGGTTGAACTTTTATTTTGCTGCTTGTTCTTTATTTGGGTGAAACAGTGTTTGTGGCTGAGAAATAGATGACTTTTAGAGTTAGAAGAACATGACCGAGATTTGGGTGGGATGGATATTGGTGGTAAAACCAGCAGTGGGTTTCTCATTATGGTACTACTGGTTTGCTGTGCATGCACACGCTCACTTCATCCATGCGTGCGCCCAGTTTGTGCATGTGCCTGCCTTCCACACATGTGCCTCGTCTTCCGTGCATGAACTTTGCTCTTGCGTGTGCCTTCCACTCATGCACCCGGCCTCAAAAATGTGCCTAAATAAGAAGGCATATAGAGACGGGGTGGGTGGGCAGGCCCACCCGTGATTTTCACTACTGATTTGGGTGATGTGGTCTGAATACCACCTCTGGGTACAACATAGGTACCCAGGTAGATTTTAAAAATGAATATAATTGACCTAGATATAAGAATATTGGAATCTAGGTAGCATCTGAAAAGACCTAAACCCCCAAAGGCAATCAAAAAAGGGGGGGAAATCAGAGATGCAAAAAAATAACAATGAAAAATTGAGAATGTAAATCAGAAACAACTCTTTTGTTGTGGAGTATGGAAATGGACAGGACAGTGGGAAGAAACCAGCCAATGGGGATCCAGGCCAATTTCTCTATAATGTCAAACTGAGATTGTTGTAGTTTTTGAGGGCATTAAAACAAACTTGAAACACTAGAAATAGAAATAATAATAATAATTATTATTATTATTATTATTATTATTATTATTATTATTATTATTATTATTCAGTTATCCTTGAGTCTGGGTATTCTTGTTTCCATAATTTGTACATCCTTTATTGGTCGCCTTGTTTTTCTGGTTCTGCTTTGTAGCAGCATTTCATTTCATTGTGGTTCTCTGACATAGTGTATTTCTGCCGCTTCTGAGATTGTTCAGCTTCCAGTATCTCTGCAGGCCCATGCCCTGGTTGCTCAGCTATGGGACCAGTGGCCTGTAACCCACTTGTCAATGGATGCCCAGGTACCCCAACACCCAACGCGGTCCTTATTAACCCAGGCGATGACCGAGCCGGTATAGGCTTCATTTGTTTGTGTTTCACCATGATTAATTTCATGGGTTTTTGGATGCACTCAGTTCTGCTCTTCAGCCTAGATCTCTCTGGCATGGTTGAACTTGCTGGTAGTTTGCACTACCACTAGCACAGCTCTAAGCTTCATTGGAGCAGTTAAGCCCTGCTCCATGTCAAGGTGGCACCCCTTGGGTGGTAATGCCATCAAGGCTATAAATATCTGGGCCATACCTGTCATCAGATATACTGCTGGGATTGTAGACTGGACACAGGCAGAGCTGGACAGCCTGGATAGGAAAACAAGAAAACTGATGACCATTCTTAATGCGCTGCATCCGCGTAGTGATGTCGATGTCAAGGTTCCAGAAAAACCTCTTCTGCATAAAAAAAACTCAGAAGCCATTGTCTTTCAGAGTTCTTTACTAGCATGAGGAAACTGGCACACAATGAGTGAAATTCCAAAACTGAACTTCTGGATTCTTTTCCCAGTTATACAAACCCCAAGAGTCCCACCCCCCTAACCCCTTTGCTGGTCACATGGTCCCACGTTCCCCCAGTTCATTTGAATATCTTCTCGCCACTCCTCCTGCAGATGTGAACACCATCCGACCTTGACCGCTTGAAGAATGTTACCATACCCCTCAACCCCCCTTCTTCCCCTCAGGGGAAAAATGTGGCAGCATCTGGAACCCTAAAGTCTAGTATGGTTTCCAGGCCTGACAGTCGACAGGCTATATTTGCCCAGAAAAGTAGGTGGCAGAGGACTTTTGCAAGTGAAGCAGACAGTCGAAGAAGAGAAACATTCTCTGGCAGATTATGTGAAAGACAGTGTTGAAAACCAGCTTTGATGGAGGTCAACAAGAGGAAGTTGCTAAAAGTACAGCAAACCAAGTATCAATATAGGAAAACAGCGATGCAAACTCAAGTTGACAGCTGGTGCAACAAAGCACTGCATGGATAATTCCTTGACAAGATCCAAGGAAAAGTAGATAAGGAAAAGACCTGGTTATGGCTGACCAATGGAACACTGAAGAAAGAAACAGAAGTCCTGATTATTGCAGTCCAAGAACAAGCCATCAGAACGAATGTAATCAAAGCCAGAATAGAAAAATCTTCTGATGACCCCAAATGCAGATTCTGCAAAGAAATGGATGAAACCATTGATCACATGCTACAAGACAATAGCTCAGACTGACTACAAACAATGTCACAACACAGTTCCTCAGATGGTCCACTGGAACTTGTGTCGCAACTACCATCTGCTTGTGGCAAAGAATTGGTGGGACCATAAGCGTGAAAAAGTGATTGAAAATGAGCATGCAAAACTACTGTGGGACTTCCAAATACAGACTGACAAAGTTTTGGAACACAATACCCCGGATATTACATTTGTGGAGAAAAAAAAAGAGTGGATCATTGACATTGCCATACCTGGTGACAGGAGAATCGATGAGAAACAACTTGAAAAACTCACCAGATATCAGGACTTGAGAATTGAACTGCAGAGACTCTGGCATAAACCAGTGCAGGTAGTTCCAGTGGTACTCGGTACACTGGGGGCTGTGCCTAAAGACTTAGGCAAGCACTTAAAAACAATTGACGCTAACAAGATCCCCATTGGTCAGCTGCAGAAGGTCACCTTACTGGGATCTGCTTGCATAATCCATCAATACATCACCCAGTCTTAAACGCTTGGGAAGTGTTTCACTAGTGATTAGTGATATGAAATCCAGCATAGTCATCTCGTTTGCTGTATATACTGTCATTTTGTGTATAATAATAATAATGATGATGATGATGATGATGATGATGATGATGATGGGATGCTGACGGAAACCCATATCAGCACCAGTCAATGATATTTGTGATGCATTTTTTTAAATGTCCAGTTGACTGACTTTCATGTTTAATGAATAAAGGAGATAATAATGTTTAAGAAGGTTCTTGGTTGATACCTAGGATGCTGGCTGCAACCAGTATCAATTATTAGCGTGAGTCAATGATATTTGTGATACATTTTTAAATATTCAGTTAACTGAGTTTTATGTTTAATGAATGAAGTAAATAATAATAATAATAATGTGGAAGATACTACCATGTTTGAACTCTTTCTATCTTTGTCCAGCTTAAGGGGAAAAAGCACTACGTATACACAAATAAATTGTCTTTAAAAAGTTTCCCAAATAAGTTATTTTTCCCAGCCTAGCAGGCAAAGAAGGCTAATGTCTCCCTGCTGAAAGCCTTAACTGATTGCATTGTTGCTTGAGCACAGCAGCTGTCCTTACACATTTAGACTCCCAGTGACAACAAAATTAAGGCAGCTTTCCCTCCTGTTAGGCAATAAAATTATTTTCTGAACTTCTGAGAGAACGAAGGACTCTTTAGAATTTGAGGGAAGCATAGGTGCAGGAGATGACTGCAGAAAATTAACCCCAAAGATGAGCAAGGACAAGGTCAGCTCTGTTGTTAGTTTTTAATTTGTTTACAGATTTAGAAAAAGGCTGGAATACTAAGGACACATGTAGTCCTTGATTATGTTGCAATTATCTGATATGAACAGATATACAAATATATCCCAAGCCAAGTGGGAATGGTGTATTTCTATTTCCATGATCCAAAAATATTGCTTATTTATTTATTGGGTCAAATACAGAAATTTAGAAATATAGAATTATACAAAGAATTGCAAAGCCACAAATTCAGGACTTCCCTCTGAAGCCCCTCTTTTCATGATGATTTCAAATGTTCACTCCATATTATTGAGGCCAGTTAATAGAAGCCAATTTGTTCTTTATTTTAACAAAATATACAGTGTGTGTGGGTTGTGTGTGTGTGTGTACACACACACACACACATACATGTATACAGTATATACCCACACAAACCTAATATATGCATTATGTATGCCTGGCCAATAAAATGAATTCTAATTATTTAGACTACTGAATATCAAATATTGAAATATTCTTAGTTTTTGAATTATAGCAATTCTTTTTCCTACGAGCATAAATCTAGCCATATTCATATTTTTTATTTTTTTAATCTTCTTGAAGCAATGCTAAGAAAAATAGCTCTATGATTACAAAAACTGATGAAATATAAGACTTATTTATATTCCTAAAGGCTGACCTGCAGGACTACGGATAGTCCTTGACTTGAGCCTAAATTTGTTGGAAAGTGAGACATTTGTTAAGTGAGTTAACAAGGGAAGGAAGGAAGGAAGGAAGGAGATATGTTCCATTCATGATGCCATCAGAAGTTAAATGAGAGGTGTTTTTTTTCTTTTTCACTGACTTACCATCAAAATACTTCTTTTATAGAAAGCAAGGAAATATTTTCCAATTAATGCTAAGGAGCAGTCTTAATGAAAAAAAAGTGTTGAATGCGTAATATTTCAATGATATTACTATATGATAGAACACAACAACATAAAAACTGAAAAACTTTATTTGGAAATCTGTCTGTAGAAATATATTCTCCAAAGTACTATAACTTTTCTTTATTGTGCAATATTTCCTGTCAAATTTCTCATTTTGTACTTGTATTGAAAGAGAAACTTAAAGACAAACTTCTAAGTAAATAAGCAAGTTAAAAGAAAATGTGTCTAAGCAAATTAAAAATTGCTAGCATTATTTAAATGATTTAATATTTTTGCAACTTTCATGAGTGTTCATCTTTAGGAAATGACACATAGAAAATATATTTGTGCTTCTCTTGTCTAATTCTCTCAATGAGATGTTATAAATTAACTGATGTTTTTCAAAATATAATAGAGACATTTATTTTCTAAAACAATTTGTTGTATTCTTCTGTATATGAAAATGTGATTTAATAGCACTAATGCAGCACATACAAAATTGTTTATAATATAATAATCAGAAGTTATTAGTCATGCTAAAAGAGTATTATACTAAAGGATTGCTATCTTTCTGTATGGCTGAAATCTATTTTCCTGGAAGAAAAAAATTCCAGGATTTCATTTTGACTGGCAAAATTTGTATTATTTGTTTATAGATATTATATTCATCTTGTGATAAAAGAACAATTCGTCTAATAGTTAATTCATCTAATAGTCTATTCATCCAGTGACAATCATAATTTGCTAATCATCACCAGAATAAACCGGAATTTGTAATATCTGGAGTATGTTTAAAAGAAATCATGCAAATAATAGAACCTTAACTTTTACTTTACTTTTCTTTAGCCCATGCCCCTTTCTAAATCACTTTTGTTCAGAGGCATCCAAGAGTTTTACTGACCCTAAAGATTCAAGAACTCTTCCTTGGAACACAACACTAAAGTCTACATTTCCACCATCAGATATTTTTCCATATGACACCGCACTTCATTTATTTATTTTTTTATCCCACTTTTATTATTTTTACCAAAAAAATTCAAGATGGCAAATATACCCAATACACCTTCTTCCTCCTATTTCCCCCACAACCACAAACCCTTGAGATGAGTTGACTAAGAGAGAGTGACTGGTTTAAAGTCACCCAGCTGGCTTTCATGGCAAAGGCAAGACTTGAACTCATAGTCTCTCACAGTCTAGCCTGTTACCTACTAAATCAAACTGGCTGTCTAGCAACTAGACATTCCAAAAGCTTTATCTACCCATGTCATAAACACTTGAACTCATGGACTCCTACTTTCTAGCCTGGTGCCATAACAACCAGACCAAACTGGCTCTCCATACTTTAAGAAAGGATAGAATGATGAATTAAAATAGCAAACCAATTCAGTGTTTGTGAGACAACATAGAGAGTGATGGATCAAAGAAAGCATAATGATTTTATGAAAATCCCAACCTAGTGTAAACATTCCATTTATTAGGAAAGCGTTAAAATACAGTAAAAGAATGAATATTGTAATACATTTATAAAAATAAGTGTTTTGATCTTACCAAGCTATGTGTAGTTTGATTCAGGGATGAAATTTACTTACCTTCCTTATCGGTTCAGAAGTGCATGTGCCACGCGTTAAAACTAGGAAGTAATGACACCCAGGCAGGTGGGCGGAGCTTTCTCCACCATCGCTACCGGATCGCCAAACTACCGGCCACAATCGCTACTGGATCATGCAATCTAATCTGATCTGGGAGCATTTCATCCCTGGTTTGATAATTGTTTCCTCCAAAAGATTTGTAGAACTAAACAAGACATAGTGAAATAAAACTAAAATGACTACTGTATATTTCTGGAGTACCACTGTTGCAGGAACATATTGAATATATGAGTAGTTTCAAGGACATTTATAAATTATAAGATGTAATAGCATGGACAGAATTTGGCAAAAGAGACTGTCTCAGAGCTAGCAAAGGAGCATGGCAAGGCTGTATACTGTCAGTATGGAATAAACTCCCAGAGGCAGGGCAGGGCATTGGCATTCCAGCAGAGCATCCCAAACTGCCAATCAACCCTGAGCATGGTTGATGGGCTGTAGGTGTTCCCTCTGTCTTTTAACTCCGCAATTGTTCTTTTTAACTTTGTTTTAATCTTTTTTTAACTGTTTTTAACAATAGCTGGTGTAGTGGTGGGGGGGGGGAGAGGGAATAAGAGGATGAGGTTTTGGTGGAAAGAAGAGGAGCCAGGAAGGGTGAGAGGGGGAAGGAAAGTTTTTTTTTTCTGGGGGTGGGGGAAGGCCAGAAGGTAAGGATAGGCAGGATCCTATCTTTCCTAGGCTGGGGGAAAAGGAGGCCTGAGAGGCTAGGAAAAGAGGCTTAAGGAGGAAATGGAGAAAGAGGTCTGGGGAAAGGGAGTGGGAGTGAAGCAATAGGAAGGATAGGAGAGGCTTCTATGGAGAAAGCCTCAGGGAGAGAAGGGGGAAGAGAGGCTTCTGTGGGGCAAGCAGAGGAATCCACAAAGGAGCAAAGGCTCCAGCAGGCAATTCAAGAGAGGGAGAGAGGAGAGAGAGAGAAAGGAAGGGCCGACCAGCCATATGAGTACCATCTCATCACATGACCCGCCAGCTGGGAAAAGACTGACCAACACCCCACCACGTGACCTGCCTGCTAAGAGGATACTGACTACTATGATACTACATGACCCAGGCCAGTAGAGGGACCTGAGTGAGGGACCAGTGTGGACCGGTGGCCATACAAAGAGGGCCAGGAGAACCCAGACTCCAGTGGCCCTTTTGGGGGGTAGTGCTACACTTATATATATGGTTTTACTGTTTTATTTATAAACCACCCAGAGGCACACTAGTGTTGTTGGTGGTAATATTTTTTTTTGAAACATTAGCAAACAAACAAACAATCTATTTAGGCAAGACCTAAATAAACCATGGAATTTGTATCAAAAATGATGAGAAGTTGCAATAGTTTTTACTAGTTTAGACAATGCCATTGTCATTTTAATGTAGCTCTTTTTTGGCTCCTATGTTAACATCTATGGGAAACCTCTAAGTGGCTTTCAAGCATTAAAGTAATTCCTCATTAACATGTAATACAGAAGGTATTTTTATATACCTGAAAAATAAACATGTTCTGCGAAACTATAGTAGATTTACCAATAAGGGAATAGGATTTGTACTGAATGATATCTCAGGGATCAAATGGCCTTCATTCATTGCTCTATTTGCCTTCCACCTGGAAAAGGAACAAACACAGTGCTGCATTATATCCCAGGCAAACTCCTTTGTAGTAGAGATCTAAGAGGCAGCTGATCTACCATAAATAACATAGGAACTCTTATTAAAGACCAGACACATGTTGAAGATTTGATTTAAAACTGACAGGAAGGTTTGGTCTGGGATATTTAAATGTTATTAAATGCCAGGCTGTGTACCAGTCTAGTCTGGAGAGCCTATGAATCAGAAATGTTGGCAGTTTTATTTGGTTTAAAGAATGAACTGATACAAAATGACCAAATCATGGTTAATGTTTTTAATTTAAAAGAAAACCATGCTTGCACACCCACTTGTGTCAGGGTATGCAAGCAATAGATTATATTATATTATATTATATTATATTATATTATATTATATTATATTATATTATATTATATTATATTATATTATATTATATTATATTATATTATATTATATTATACTATATTATATTATATCATATTATATTATATTATATTATATTATATTATATTATATTATAATCTTTCTAAAGTAGAAAATACATTGCCATTGTTTTAAAACCCTCAGGGTAACTGTAAATGTTATTTCTATATTTATAGAAGAAATATTCTAGTGACTGACTCTGGATAGAGAGAAGACTAAGAGATAATGCTTGAAATTTATTGGGAGCCCATACATATGAGTTTCACGCCATAGATAAATTAGATGAATTATTATGTTTGGACTTAGCTACAAATGTCTCCAGCTATATACTCTCTAATAATTCAACTCTGTTTCTTTGATTTTCTTTCTCAGCCAGACAGAGATAGTGAATAATTGACTATGTGCATTTGTATATTCAGCTTCTAAAATAAATATTTTTCCTTACTGGATTTCCAGCTAAACAGGGATATGTATTGCCTCCATGAACACTTAAAACATGTAAGGAGTTGATAAGGTTAATTATTTTTGTTACAGTCCCATCAGGACTGTGTGACAATAATAGCATCATTACAGTAGTGGAAAAGAAATAAATGGTTCAATCTTGCAAGTTTTAGTTATCTCTAAGATAATTGGCCTGTAAGTGTAGTAGATATAATTGCTTTAGTTCACTAGGTTTTATCATGGGAAAGGTTATACTGAACATGTGAAATTCAGTTCTTAGCAACTACAGTTTCTAAAGACTTTTGCTGGTCTGGGGAAGATCTTTTCTATGGGTCTATGAACAGATACTGTCCATAAGAGGACAAACTAAAGAGTTAAGCTGACACTTCAAATGTCCCTAGACGTGAGCTTCCAAGGGTTTCTGGTTAGAGAAATGACTTGTGGCTAAATCCATTTTTGGTCTCATCCAACTGAAATTGACCCAATGACAATGTATTCTGTCTCTGAGGATGAGCTATTTATTTATATGAGAATTAGGCATATGATTAAATTACATTTAAAGAACTATTATAACTTCAAATATCTCCATAAGTGAACTGAAGCAAATGCTAAAAATACAGGAGGGAGGGAGGGAGGGAGGGAGGGAGGGAAGGAAGGAAGGAAGGAAGGAAGGAAGGAAGGAAGGAAGGAAGGAAGGAAGGAAGGAAGGAAGGAAGGAAGGAAGGAAGAGTTTAAGTCATAGGCATAGCTTGTAGATTTCATAGAGAGTATAAAAGTTTGAAAGGATCTTGAAAATTAGCTGGAGGAATCCAGTATAAGACCTAGCAAATAGTCATCCAAATTCAGGCTAATCTGGCAACCTCAAGATACATGAACCATGTGGATTTGTGGAAAAATATTTGTATTAGTATGTGATCAGTGGTGGGATTCAAGTAATTTAACAACCGGTTCTCTGCCCTAATGATTTCTTCCAACAACCAGTTTGCCAAACTGCTCAGACTGTTAACAACCGGTTCTCCCGAAGTGGTGCGAACTGGCTGAATCCCACCACTGTATGTGACAGAATCTTAAGAACTCATCAAGGTAGTTCTCCTGCAAAATATATACTTGGTATGATTTAGGCAGAATTACCCTCTTTTTCATTCTTCCTCCTCCTATGGACTTCAAAATACAGGGAGGCGCTGAGGATTTTGTTCAGTATCTGTCTGATAAAATCACTCAGATTCGGGACGGCCTGGACACTGATTGGATAGATCCAGGTGGGATGGCGGAGACGAGTCTTGAGAATGTTATCTGGGCTGAGTTCGATCCTGTGACTCCTGATGACATGGACAGGTTGTTGGGTAGGTTGAATTCCACCACATGTTTATTGGACCCGTGTCCCTCCTGGATGGTACTGGCCACACGGGAGGTTACACGAGGCTGGCTCCAGGGAGTTACCAACGCTTCTTTGTTGGAGGGTGTTTTCCCCGCCGCTTTGAAAGAGGCAGTGGTGAGGCCCCTCCTCAAGAAGCCCTCCCTGGAGTCGGCTGTTTTAGCGAACTACCGTCCAGTCTCCAACCTTCGCTTCTTGGTGAAGGTTGTTGAGAGTGTGGTGGCATATCAGCTTCCTCAAGACCTGGAGGAAACTGTCTATCTGGATCCGTTCCAGTCCGGTTTCAGACCCGGATACAGCACCGAGATGGCTTTGGTCGCGTTGGTGGATGACCTCTGGAGAGCCCAGGATAGAGGTTGTTCCTCTATCCTGGTTCTATTAGATCTCTCGGCAGCTTTTGATACCATCGACCATGGTATCCTGCTGCGATGGTTGGAGGGATTGGGGGTGGGAGGCACCGTTTATTGGTGGTTCTCCTCCTATCTCTCTGACTGTTCACAGACGGTGTTGGCAGGGGGGCAGAGGTCGACCCCAAGGCGCCTCACTTGTGGGGTGCCTCAGGGGTCTGTTCTCTCGCCTCTCCTGTTCAACATCTATATGAAGCCGCTGGGTGAGGTTATCCGTGGTTTCGGGGTGGATTATCATCTGTACGCTGATGATACGCAGCTGTACATTTCCACCCCGAACCACCCCAATGAAGCCGTTGAGGTGATGGGCCGGTGTCTTGAGGCCGTGCGGGTCTGGATGGGGAGGAACAGGCTCTGACTCAACCCTTCCAAGACAGAGTGGCTGTGGGTTCCGGCATCCCGGTACAGTCAGCTTACACCATCGCTGACTGTGGGGGAGGAATTACTGACCCCCAGGGAGGGAGTGCGCAACTTAGGCGTTCTCCTGGACAATCGGCTGTCCTTAGAGGATCATTTGACAGCTGTTGCCAGGGGAGCATTTTATCAGGTTCACCTGATTCGCCAGTTGCGCCCCTTCCTTGACCAGGACGCCTTACGCACGGTCACTCACGCCCTCATCACTTCCTGCCTGGACTATTGCAATGCTCTCTACATGGGGCTCCCCTTGAAGAGCACCCGGAGGCTCCAGTTAGTCCAGAATGCGCGGGTGATAGAGGGAGCACCGCGTTGCTCCCATATAACACCCATCCTGTGCGGTCTACACTGGCTACCGGTAGCCTTCCGGGTGCAATTCAAGGTTTTGGTTACCATCTTTAAAGCGCTCCATGGCTTAGGACCAGGATACCTTCGAGACCGCCTTCTGCCGCCGATTGCCTCCCAACGACCCGTGCGCTCCCACAGAGTGGGCCTCCTCAGGGTGCCGTCGACCAAACAATGCAGGTGGGCGACCCCCAGGGGGAGGGCCTTCTCTGTGGCGGCACCAGCCCTGTGGAACGAGCTTCTTCCGGGATTACGACAACTCCCCGACCTCCGGACCTTCAGACGTGAACTGAAGACTTTATTATTTCAGCGCGCTGGACTAGCCTAAGTATAAAATGTTTTAGCTAAATTTTAATGGGTTTTTAACCGTTTTTTACCGTTTTTAGTGATTTGGCTATGATAATATTTAGTTTTAATTGGGTTTTTAACGCTTATTTATTATATTGTCTTTTAATATGCCTGTGAACCACCCTGAGTCCTACGGGAAATGGTGCGGTATAAAAGTATGATTAATAAATAAAATCTCTTCAACAATAGCCCTGTTTTCTCCCATAACAGTCTTGGTGCCTGTTCAGGGTTTCCAAGATCTGATAAGCCTTATGTCACATCTAGATACTATTTAAATGTTTGTTTTTTAGAACAAAATCCACCATCTCCTTAAAAGATTTTCCCTGCTATTGAATGAGGGGTAGTACTTGCAGTACTGCATGAAATTTCTTTCATTGAAGAACAAAGGAATATGCTCAAAAGTCCCTCAAACTTTATAATTATGATGGCCAAAGCCATTTTAAACTCCTGTGGGTCTCAAATATGACATACATTTCTTTTTTCTTTATTCTCAAGATAGTCCTTTGGTTGCTGATTCAACTAGTGCATATGGAAATAGCATTCATTAAGGTAGACATTTAGCTGGAAGGGATCTTCTTGTTAACCATGGAAAGGCAACACATACATCTTTTGACCTTGAGCTATGGTATGAAGTCCCAGTGCCCTCCTTTGGGCAGTTAAAAAAAACCAATGCAGGTAAAACCGACATACATCTGGATGCTGAAAGTCATTCTTCTCAATTTTTTTTCTTGCATGCTGAGCAAATTGAAAAGTTGTTCATTTGATTGAAACATCTATTGATTAGGATTTTAGGGAATCAGAAATCCACTGAACTGATCCCATGAAATAAAATGTATACTATATGTCTCAAGTATTTGCTTCCATGTTATTCAACATTCTTCAGGCAGGGAAGTTATTTCTTCAGAAAAATAATGGCTGGGAGAATATCATTGATTATTTATAAAATGTGATGAACACCTGCCATTAGTTTTGTTCTTGGCTGTTCTTTGACCACCATTAGACAGGGTGGGAAACAGAACACTAGAGGCTAAATATAGTGATTCTGTTTTCTTTTTGTTCTTCCAAGAATACTATGTGAGGATTCTGGAGGCTAAAATATATAGCTGGGCTTCATATGCAACAAATAGAGGGTTAAGTCATACAATATTTAGGATGCCTTTTCCTCTTGCAAACTGGAATACAAAACAATAACATTTCTTCATTCAGTAGGCTGGTCTGATTTAGCTCATTTTTGTCAATAAAGAATCACTCCTAAAGATAGTTTCTTTTTATATACCACTGAGCAAGCAGGCTGGCAGTCGTGAAGTGACTCAGGTACCTCATGCTCTGCAATGTTGACTTAACTTTAGAAATAGCAATAGCAATAGCACTTATATACCACGTCACAGTGCTTTATAGCCCTATCTAAGCGGTTTACAGAGTCAGCATATTGCCCCCAACAATCTGGGATCCTTATTTTACTGACCTCGGAAGGATGGAACGCTGAGTCAACCTTGAGCCGGTGAGATTTGAACTGCCGAACAGCTGGCAGCTGGCAGTCAGCAGAAGTAGCCTCAGTACTGCATTCTAACCATTGTGCCACCACCACTCCTAAATGGTGAAGGATAAGATTGGGACATTAGATAATCCAGAAATCTTTGCCATCATGTTTACTGAAAGAAGTGCAATCATTATGAAATGTTAGGAAAATGCATCTTGAATGTAGCCTAGCAGAGACATTAAACATTAAAATCTGGTGTTATAAACAAATGACTTTTACTCGAGTCGAGATGCTTATATTACTAAGCAGAGGGATTTGTTATAAAGCAATTTTTTCTTTAAGGACAAGCCCTGATCTTCAGTCAAATGAGAGGAGTGCAAAGTACTTTAGTAATTTTCTATTCAGAGGATTAGCACAAATTAGAACTATGTAGGCATATGGGACTGGTTGTTTCACTGCTACAACTCTGTAGACAATCCAGCAGAAAAGGATTTGTTTTGGAACAGGCCCCCTTGGAACCCAGACACAAATAATGCATGAAGCTTACATCATTTCTCCCTGGTCTCCAAATGTAGAAAATGACTCACTTGTGAAATAACATGTAGGGATGAGTTATGAGAACACTGATATGTGAAATTAGAAGCCGAGTAATATTCCCTGGACAAAAATAAGCCTTCTATTACAAAGACCCCTTGTAATTACTGAAGCACTTGCTTGGTCTTCCCTTTCCATAGACCTACACAATTCAGACTGCAAAAATTCAGACAACCATTAGCTGGCAGGAAATATACGGAAAATTCTTTGCTCACACCTACTTGTTGGGTTTTGCAACCCAAATATAGGAGCTCCACTGTCCCTAAAACTTGTCTTCCAAATCACACAATATTTCTTTTTAGAAAAAAAAAATCCATCCCTAAACGCCCCCCCCCAGATGTGTTTAATTGCAATCTCCTTGAGTTCCAGTTAGTAATAACAATAGCAAGTTATAACAATAACAAATTTGGAAGGAACCTTGGAGGTCTTCTGGTCCAACCCAACTGCTCAAGTAGGAGACTCTATATAAAAATAATTGCTACCAACCTGCCTTCCATTGAGGACCTGTATACTGCACGAATCAAGAAGAGGGTCGTGAAAATATTTACAGACCCCTCGCATCCTGGACATAAACTGTTTCAACTCCTACCCTCAAAACGACGCTATAGAGCACTGCACACCAGAACAACTAGACACAAGAACAGTTTTTTCCCGAAAGCCATCACTCTGCTAAACAAATAATTCCCTCAACACTGTCAGACTATTTACTGAATCTGCACTACTATTAATCGTTTCATAGTTCCCATCACCAATCTCTTTCCACTTATGACTGTATGACTATAACTTGTTGCTGGCAATCCTTATGATTTATATTGATATATTGACCATCAATTGTGTTCTAAATGTTGTACCTTGATGAACGTATCTTTTCTTTTATGTACACTGAGAGCATATGCACCAAGACAAATTCCTTGTGTGTCCAATCACACTTGGCCAATAAAAATTCTATTCTATTCTATTCTATTCTATTCTATTCTATTCTATTCTATTCTATTCTATTCTATTCTATTCTATTCTATTCTATTCTATATGAGTGATGGCTAACCTTTTTGCCATTGTATGCCAAAAGCAGGGGTCGCGCAGGGGGGGTCATGAATGCACTTGCCCACACCCATAATTTTATGCGCCCCACCCCCACACATGTGTGCGTGACATCCCTGCATTCCCCCCCTTTTGGCACGGTGGGCCCAGTAGGCCTGTTTTTTCCTTTCCCCAGGCTCCAGAGCCTTTCCAGGAGCCTGGGGAGGGCGAAGACAGCCTTCCCCACCTCCCTGGAGCCAGAAACGGCCCATTTGCCAACTTTTGGTGGGCCCAAAAGGCCCAAAAAATCAGCTGGCTGGCGCATGCATGCATACTGAGCTCGCATGTCCACCAATATGGCTATGCATGCCACCTGTTCACCATCATGGCTCTATACCATTCCAGACAAGTGGCTGTCCAGTCTCTTCTTAAAAGCCTTCAGTGATGGAGCACCCATAGCTTTTGAAGGCAAGCTATTTGACTAGTTAATTGTTCGCACAGTTAGAAAATACTGCTATTGAGACTTCTGAGAGTACTAAATCTATTGAGTCTGTTGAGAATTCTGAGACTTGTACTCCCTAGGTCACCGAAGAGGAGAAAGCTATTCTGAGAAGATCTATAGTATCTTTGTGTGCCTGTGTTTCTTCAGCACTTTCCCAATATAAACACGGACAAATGGAACTGGCTTTTATCTTTTTCTTTCATAATGATAATGCAACATCATTATGTAGGTTTTTTTTCCAGAACACTCTGCAACCTACTTACATTATGTAAAGGAGCTACGCTGCTAGTGAGAAATCAGATGAGTCAGTGCTACACTTTAAAAGTGCAGAGAAATGGGGGAAGTCAGAAATAAGAGACAATTGGACTAGATCATAATGTTCTTCCAAATATTATTACCTGTTAAGGTTCTACTCTCACTGATGTTTTAGCTCCATGTAAATAAACATGGAAAAATGTCTCAAAAATTCCAAATAATTCTAATCTGTCCATTTTGTATTTTGCAATTTTCAACCCACTATCCAGTCTTTAAAAAACCATTGAAAGATTGTCTTCCCATCTTGCTTGCTTCTCAAGAGCATCCAGCTTTTCATTAGCTCTTGCAAAAGTTCATTAGCAACAGCCTAACTAAAAATCCATAGCAAGATCATTCTGGATTGATTAGATTCATGTCAACTTTACTCCACTAATGAGAGCTCAGACCCAAAGGAAAACAGCTGGTTGAATACTAATCTCCAGAGGGAATGTGATAAGCAATGAACTGGCATTTCCACATTCTGAAGTGACATTGACATGGATTTTAAGGTATGATAAAAAGACACACCAGAAATGCCTTAAATGTCTTTTGTAAGTCATGTGAGATGGGTTTGGCATTTCCCAAAGGAGGTGAAACATCAAGACAAGACAAAGCTGTTCAATTCCAATGTTGATGGAGAAAAATGGTGTTACTGATCAATGTGAGGAGCATAGCTTGACCAAGAAATTCTAAAATATATTACAGGAGAGGGATCTACATAGGCAAAATACCCAAACAATAATGCTTCTGAATGTTTAATTATGTAGTATCTGCTTAAGGTGAACAAATTGATCCAATCTGGGTTGGTCACTGGGACCAGGGGTTTTGTCTTCTGAGCTTTCGGACTCATGCTGGAGCCCATCTTCAGGGAACTTTTCTCTAGAGCCTTAGAGGAGTTCCCTGAAGATGGGCTCCAGCATGAGTCCGAAAGCTCAGAAGACAAAGCCTTTGGTCCCAGTGACCGACCCAGATTGGATCTTGCAACATTATCCTGCAACATGTATATTCACGTTAATTTATGAATGAATTGAATTAAATACTGTAAAAAGTGAGGGCTAGCTGACTGGAAAAGGGAAACTCTAGACGTTTTCACAGTGCAACATTTTGCAAAGATTTATTTATTTATTTATTTGTTTATTTATTTATTTATTTGTTTATTTATTTATTGAATGTATTAGCTGCCCATCTTGCCACATGGTAATTCCATATTGCTTTGTCACAACACTTTTTCAATCTCAGGATGGGGTTATAGTGATGCACATAAAAATAGGTGTAACTTTGATTGTCACAGCAACCATCTTGACTTTTTTATCCATATCCTGCCAATGTCCTTGCCTTCTGTAAGAGATTAAAAACCGTACATTTCTCACTTTCCATTGAGGCAAAATGGCTGGGTGAGCTCTATGGGTTACTCGTGTGTCTGTCTGTCTGCATGATGGAAGGGTTTTCTTTGGATCCTTGCCACTCTGTACATTGATTGTTCCTGCAGTTGTTTTTAATTACTTTGCATTTTATTTTATTATTGTTAGCCACATTTGGTCACAGCCACAACATGGGCAGATGTAAACGTAAATCACTTAAGTAAAGGCACAATTCTTTTCGTGGTCCAATAATTTTATTTTAGTCTCTTCCCTAAATCATCATAATTTCTTCCAATCTTGTGAGATAGATGTACTTCAGATTTTTTTTTTTAAGAAAAAGAATTCAATGATCATCTAAACTTTGTGGCTTCAATGCACCTAGAAATCCATACAATAGTTTTCAGAAAAATAAGGCATTTATGTGCATCCAAAGCAATCATCTACAATTCTGCAGCTTTCTTGCTGTCGACATGTGCTGTTGATAAGAAGATAAGTCAGTGTTTTAAAAGAAGCTTGTTTCAATAGCTGCAGGGGCTGAAGTGATAAAAATTGCTCCAGTGATTCTTTCATACATAAGTAAACATCATTTTTTTGTACAGTAACTGATATAAATGTCAATTTATACTCTCTTTTGTTGGATTGTTTTAACACTGCATCTGTTTACTTCATGACTTTTATAATCTGCTGTGAGCTGCTCCAGATTCAGTGTTATACAAGTATAATTAATAAATACTGACACAGATAAATAAGAATATGGTCAGACTCTATGGCTACTATCTAAAGTGAAAAGTGATTCCCACCACCACCACAATTATCAGAAATTCTCTTTAACAAGATTTATTGAGATGGATATGGTAGGGGTTCCAGTAACTGAATTAATTACAATTTGATTACAGTTATGATGATATGTCATCAAATCAATATCAACTCTTAGAGACCACATTTTTACAGGATGTTCTATTCCCAATATGGCCCTTCTCGTATTAACAACACCGAATTACTATTGTAATTGAGTCCATCCACCTTGCTGCTGGCTGCTCTCTTCTCAGCATTAGAACCTTCTCAGAGAGCTCTGTGTTTAAGGTATAATTTAAACCTGGTCAACTGTACCTTGAGCGAGAACTCTTGAGTTGATTCGTTTGATCAACAAATTACTTTGTTTTCTTGGCTCCCCATGGTATTCTCATGAGTTTTCTTCAGCATCAAAGTTCAAAAGCATCAATATTTTTTCTATCCTACTTCTTCAAAGTTCAGCTTCTCATACCATAGGGAAAACTGTTGCCTGCAGGATTCTGATCTTTGTAGATATGAAAAGAGCATTGCATCTGAATCAAGGCCTTCATGTCCAGTCTAGCTAATGCTAGTCTGCGGCATATTTCTTCACAACTGGTTCCTTAATAGATTAGTTATTATACCACTTGTCATTAGTTTACTTTTCTCAATATTTAATTTTAGTCCCATTTTTTTTTCCATTTTGTTCCTTGACTTTTATTAGGAGACCTGGCAGCTCTTTTGCATGTTCTGCTATCAGCATAGGTTGTTGAAATTCATTTTTTCTGTTTCAAAACCCCAATTTCCAATCTAGCTTCCCTCAATATACATTTAGGAAATAATTGGAATAAAAAGAGTATACATACTTTTCTCACTCCTTTTCCAACCTGGAGCAAGTCAGCCTTACCATATTCATTTGAAACTCTGATTTCCTGATCAGTGCATATTAATAATTTTCACTAATAATTTTTAAAGTTCATTCCAGAATTCTTCTGATTTCCTGCCAGTGAAGTTCAGGACTTCAAAGGATTCCTGATGCTCTCCTTGAAAATGATGATCATATTCTGGAAAGTGGTTGGCTTTCTTCTGCTGCTTCAGCTTAACTTAGAATTTGTGCATGAGCAATTGATGAGGTGTTCAATATTCAATTCCATGCCATGCCTTTGCTGTTATCATTGATCTCTTTCATCTCTTTCTACCAACAATATAATGAACTTGATTTTGCATATTCCCTCTGAAGCTGTCCATGTATATATAAACATAGTTTTGGTCGTTTGAAGACTGTGTTAGCAATGAAGAAAACATTGGATTGATGGAAACTGAAAAGTTATCCTGTTTAATTTTAATTTCCTAAACCATATAGTCCAATTACATTTTTCTGTTTGGGATTTGTAACTTTTGCTTTTCAAAATCCAATAACAAGCAACATATCTTAGGTTTAGTTTTGTTGATTTCAGATTGAATTTGATCATAAAACTTAACAACCTGCTCTTCCTCTGTATCAGTGATTAGACTATAAACTTAATCATGTAAACATTGTCCATAATAGCTAATTAATATTATTTGGTCATTGATTATATTGTACCCTAGTACTGTTTTTTCTATATCTATCTGATTAAGAAAACAAAAATATTCCTTCTTTGATTTTCATGTTTTGTACAGGCAATAGCATGATCTTCTGATTGAAAGTACTCAATTCCAACCTATTTTAATTTACTGACACCTAAGACAATAAATATTTTCTGACAACATTTCCAGGGAGAAAAAATGTTGAAGCTGCAAGGACAGAATTAGAGTAGTAACAAGGAATTTAAGAAGCATGGAGATAGAAAAGCTCAGCATAGTAAAAACTGAATTGCCTATGTGTAGACAGCACGCACAATAATAATCTCCCAGTGAGGCACTACTTGGCATGGTTATGGGGCTTGTGTGCTCTGAAGAAGATGAGAGCCATACCATAAGTTCAACCACACTGGACACATTTCACCAGAGTAGCTACAGAGAGTGTCTGTCCCATAAAATATGTGATGAGACATAATTTACACAAACATATACTGGCTTGGTCATTGCCTGAGTCAACAAGGGCTTCACTAGGTGTTAGAGTTCCTGTACAGCTGGTGACAAATGGGCTACAGGACTCAGGACAATCACATAACTACTGTAGGAAAAAGAAAAACAAAAAAGTCTGGATCTGGAAATGGCAATACCTGGGGACAACAGAAGAGAAGAGAAAGAACTGGAGAAAATATAAAATATAAAGACCTGAAAATAGAAATAGAATGACAGTGGCAAAATAAAACAAAGGTAGTACCAGGAGTAATAGGTGCAGGGTCCTTGGTGCTTTCTGAGCTTGTTTTCTTACAAACGTATCATTACCCAAAATAATTACCAGCATCAATGCTACTAAAGAATGGGATTTGCTCTCAATTTATATTCTAGTGGCTTGTCCTGTCAGTGATGGTGGAGGTGGTCTTGGAGGTTCTTCACTTGGGCTATTTACTGTTAGCTTGTTTGGCAGTTCCTTGATTGCGTTATTGTTTACTTCTTGGTGGTTGGTCTGATGTTTCTCCTTTATCAGTAATAGATGCTTTGGGTGCAATCCCAAAATATCTGGATCACTACTTGAACACCATCAACATTGACAAAATCACCACCAGTTATTTGCAATAAGCAGCTTTACTTGGAATAGCTTACATCAAGGATACCTTTAATACCATTGACAAAAATATCTCCCTATCCCAGGTCCTTGGGAAAGACTCAGTAGATAGATAAAATACCAAATCCAGTGTAAACTTCTGGCCGACTATGCAACCAAGTATAATAATTGATTATACTTGTATGACATCTGATTCTCAGGGCTGCTCATAACTATCACACAAAGAAACTAAAATGAAATAAATAAATAAAGATAAAAAATGGTCAGTGAGATGAAGTAAGGGATTTCATTGTCCCTTGCCAAGTCTGGGTAAAGATTGGGGTTATATAATTTTCTATGTAGGGGAAAGATCACATTTTCCTGTATGTATTATCTAAATAATGAATTCATCCTTGCAAAATGTGAAATGAAGTCTTCTTAGCAGTAGTATCTTGGTTGTGAATCCATTCTGGCATCTTCATTTTTTTGGCTCTAAGTTTTACTCAGCTAAGGTTTTTGGGAAGGTCCTTGCTGATTTAAGATCATTTTCATCTAAGTCACTTTAATTCTCTGTTTTTGATTACTCTAAATTGTATTTCTAATATTGTACCTGTTTGAGGTTTTTCTTTGTTAATACCTGGAAACTATGACATGATCTATGAGAATAGAGTAGAGTAGAGTAGAGTAGAGTAGAATAGAATAGAATAGAATAGAATAGAATAGAATAGAATAGAATAGAATAGAATAGAATAGAATTTTATTGGCCAAGTGTGATTGGACACACAAGGTGTGTCCAGTCACATTTGGTGCATATGCTCTCAGTGTACATAAAAGAAAAGATACGTTTGTCAAGAATCATAAGGTACAACACTTAATGATAGTCATAGGGTACAAATAAGCAATCAAATCATATTAGGAAACAGTCAATATAAATCGTAAGGATACCAGCAACAAGGTTACAGCCATACAGTCATAAGTGGGAGGAGATGGGTTGTAGGAACAATGACAAGATTAATAGTAGTGCAGACTTAGTAAATAGTTTGACAGTGTTGAGGGAATTATTTGTTTAGCAGAGTGATGGTGTTCAGCAAAAAACTGTCCTTGTGTCTAATTGTTCTGGTGTGCAGTGCTCTATAGCATCATTTTGAGGGTAAGAGTTGAAACAGTTATATGTCCAGGATGTGTGGGGTCTGTAAATATTTTCACATATAATATGATATATTATAGTCATATAAATGTTATTAATACATAAATAACATGAGTCTTATTTCTACCCACAAGCAACATTTCCACTGAGTCAAAATGTTATGTACTGAATTGTACTATATCTCTAGTATTTTGCATGTAAAATATAACTATTTGTTTCTAAACTTCATTGAGAATCAAAACCATTTATCCAAACTATGATTTTTAGATTAAGTGTTCACCTTGGGACCCATCACATGAAAACTTTAGTGAGTGTGTAATTTTTGAGAGCATTGAAGATGTCTAAACTGCTTGCAGTCTATAGAAGGGTAGAAGGGAAATGAAACAAAAGAAGGAAGGAAGGAAGAAATTATGGTTGGTTTACTCCCTGATACCTCTGGCCCATTCTCTGACCCTCTTCTGAGTTTAACCACAGTTCAGTAGGAGAAATTAACATCAGTCTTTTCAATATCTTTCCTTAAAATACAGACACACACACACACCTGTTGTGATGTGATTTTGCTTTCAAGGGTCATCTTCTGTGAGAATGGACTGTCTCTGCAACCTCAAAGAAGGACATCCAAAGCCTTTGTCAGCTCTGCAATGTTCAGCACCTCTATTTTGCTTGGCATCTTGCCATAAAAGTGAAAGGCAGGAGGGGGGCAAAAGACTATAGAGCAGCAGAATGGAGCATGGGAATGCAAAACAAATGGCGAGAGGAGGAGACAGCTTTGACAGAAACCAGAGGTGCCAAGACTGGAATGAAAAATTCATCAAGGACACCTGGCCTGAGAACGGAGTGAGAAATTGCATTGAGTGGTGCCAAACATCCAAGTGGTTCCAAAAGCATCTAAGCAGCCTGCTATTGGACATTGATGGCCTGGACAAAGGGAGTAGTGTCATGGAAAAGGGAAAAGTGTAACCTTTGAATACTCAGATCTAGTCTTGGTTTGGCTACAACCCCTAATCCTTAGTAAAAGTACCTATGACTTCAAACAAATGTAGTCAAGGGTCTTCCTTTCCTAGGGACCTGAGTGGGACAGGTCTGACAGCCTTCCTGGGCAATACAGCATTGCCAAAAATCTATCAATAAGAATTTTTTTTTGACTATGAGTGCTCAACATTTTGTACAGCAAATAAAAATTGACTAGAAGTTAATAACCATTTCTGATCAACCCAAGGAGATAGTTTGAAATATACTTCTTAACATTTTTTTAATTTACTGTAAATGTTCTGCTTGAAGAAGATGTCTTCCTATTTGTGTGAATACTGCACACAATTCAGGACAAGTGAAGTTATACTTTAGAAGTTCCTTGACATCCAAAGTAGCAGAACAAAAGTGGAGCTCAGGTCTATAGACAAAGTTCTTTGTAGGATTTCATTAATTAAGCCAAAGAATACCAGAGGTGATAGCTTGGAGTTTGGTGAGACAGTCAGACACAACCTAGACCTTTGGGGAAAAAAAGTACCAGAAGAAGCCCTGTGGCAGATAGGCAGGTGTTGATGATTATGGAGAGAAGGAACATATGTTGAAGAAGCCAGCCAAGGTTTAAGGTAGATCTGGGGATGATAATTCCATGCATGTATTTACAGTAATGGCATAAAACATTCAGCATATAAGATCTATGGAGCTTATAGAAACAGTAGAACCAGCCAGCGTCACCTCTAGATGAGATGGGCAGCATACAAGTCAAACAAACAAATAAATAAGAGTACCTTTGATGCTTGAACCTAAAATAACTTGCACAAAAGTTTTATTTACCTATTTCTACTTATCTGTTCCCTGTTTAAGACCTCAGTTAAGTTGATCCAGGAATATGTGACTAAGACAAGCACATATATTGTTGGTGGATCTGGAAATTTCAGTTATAAGGCAAGGATGGTTTTACTTTATTTAACATACTAAGTTTTTCTTCTGTAAAAAAATAAATCAAAGCAATTAGCCAAATACTATTTTTCCTAGTTGGGGCTCACTGAATAAACAACAGAGCTATCTATTTATCACTCTGTGAAGATATTAAGAAACAGCAATATTTTAAATACATTTCAAGAATGTGTGTCAACTGTATAAGAAGAGGATATTGCCCCAGTGATTGAAATTTTATTCTTTTTAATTTTTATTTATTTATTTGTCACAACAGTATATATAAGCATAAGCAAGAAATAACTTTATGAATTGGATACAATCAAAGGGAACATTAGGACAGGAACGGTAGGCACGCTGATGCTTTTATGCACACCCCTTACAGACCTCTTAGGAATGGGGTGAGGTCAATAGTAGATAGTCTTTGGTTAAAGCTTTGGGAATTTTGGGAAGAGACCATAGAGTCAGGTACTGCATTCCAGGCATTAACAACTCTGTTACTGAAGTCATATTTTCTGCAGTTAAGATTGGAGCGGTTCACATTAAGCTTAAATCTTTTATGTGCTCGTGTATTGTTGCAACTGAAGCTGAAGTAGTCTTCAACAAAAAATACATTGTAACAGATTATTCTATGAGTTAAACTCAGGTCATGTCGAAGGTGGCGGAGTTCTAAATTTTCTAAATCCAGGATTTCAAGTCTGGTGGCATAAGGTATTTTGTTGTAATCAGAGTGGAGAACTCTTCTTGTAAAATATTTCTGGACATGCTCAATTGTATTAATGTCCGAAATGAGGTGTGGGTTCCAGACAGGCGAGCTGTATTCAAGAATTGGTCTAGCAGATGTTTTATAAGCTCTGGTTAGTAGTGTAATCTTTCTGGAGGATGATGAATTAAATCAAGAATAAGAGTCCACAATCGACTTGAAATATATGGTAAGAAAAAAGGACAATTGGTTGAATACAGTCTGCTGTAAAATATAATAGATAAGGACATTTAACAAAGCAGTGGGAGATGGATTGGAGTGGATATAAGTACAGACTTTAGAAGAAGGTTTAAAGAATATTGCTTCAGCGAGGGTTTCTAAAATGTTAGTATTTTAATATTAAGTGTTCATTATTATAATTTTTAATTTTTTATATTTAATCTTAATGATGTTTATTTTTATGGCATTTTAATAAGCCATGCATGATTGTTAAAAGAATAGGTGGTGTATAATTTTTCTAAATAAATATTCTAAATAAATTAATAGATGATGGGTATATGACTGACTGTTAGCATGACTAAAATCCTTAAAAATTACATTTCTGCATCTGAATCCTAGGTCACATTAATTCTGATTCTACAATAGGGGGAAAAAAGGAACATTGGGAGAAATGATACTAATCAAAGAGAAAACATATGGTATTAATAATAATTTACTTTATCAGATATAGAATTATAAATTAAATCATTTGATTTATTTAATAAATAAAATAAATTACGTACAAGATGTTTCTGGTCTTAAATCTAACAGATTTCAGAATAGACAGTTAAGCCTATAGATTTTTCAATTAACAATTCTTTCATATAATCTTTATCCATATGACACATTCAGATTACAGAATACTGAAATTGTTTTAGCAATCTATGTTGTGAATGTAAGCAGCTTGCCCTGTCTGACATACAAGGCATTCAATTTCCTCTGTTTTTGAAACTTGTAGGATTCATTTAGCACATTTTTCAAATGCTAATTGCCATAGAATATTAACTAATACTCATGCTTTTAGAAGATTATCAGAGTTATAAATTTCTCCCGCAGTTTCTTTGTATTCAAATTAAATGTGCAAAGCTACTTTTATTAAAGCACATGTCAACCTTGAGACAGTAATTGATCTTGTTTTAATTTCAATTTACTGATTCTTGTTTTAATATACATTTGTTTCCTTTCGAATTAGAGAAGTGAACGTCAAGATATAGAAACCAAGTGACTGGATGCTTCATGTTGTTCGAGGCAATTAAAAAAATGTGGCCAGTTGAGATGCCTATATGCTGACCTGCCTTTGCTTCTGTCCTTACAAATGATGTAGGGGCCATTTCTTCATACTAGATACAAGAAGAAATGGCCCTCACATCATTTGTAAGGACAGAAACATAAGCAACTATTTTTACACCAAAACATTATTGGATAACAACATTTCTATTTAGCATTCAGTTTCATAATCCTCACTCATATCCTTTTATTGTTATGAAAGTCACTGCCAAGAATTCACAAGAGTTTTGTTTTCCCCCCAAGGGAAGTTCTTCTAAGTATATCTGTTTTCTTTCTTCTGCTTTACATGTGAGCAACACTACAGCTTTACAAATCCCTGTGACTTCTCCTTTTGGTGGGGTGATATGCCACATGTTCTTGAAAGAGCTAAACAGAGAGGGTCAGAAACTGAATGCTCTTAAATATCTTCCTTTGTCTTCCCCGTATAATCACTGTTTGACCATGTCTTTCTTAGAGATGTGAGTAATCCTTTGTTCTAGGTCATTTTCCAAAATGAAAGTTTGTTTTGGAAAGAAACTGTTACTTAACAAAACCGTTCGAAAGCATCCCTATTACTTTTGTGTGATGGCAGGCAAGATTGTTATTTTTGTTTTTGTTTTTAAAAAAAAAACAGGAATGTCACTGCAGGAACTGGAACAAAAGTTTCTGTGAATTATCAACTGGTAATGTAACTGGTCGGGACTCCTTACGCACGGTCACTCATGCCCTCGTCACTTCCCGCCTGGACTATTGCAATGCTCTCTACATGGGGCTCCCCTTGAAGAGCACCAGGAGGCTCCAGCTAGTCCAGAATGCGGCCGCACGGGTGATTGAGGGAGCACCACGCTGCTCCCATATAACACCTATTCTGCGCGGCCTGCACTGGCTGCCGGTAGCCTTCCGGGTGCACTTCAAGGTGCTGGTTACCACCTTTAAAGCACTCCATGGCTTAGGACCGGGATATATACGAGACCGCCTTCTGCCACCGACTGCCTCCCAACGACCTGTGCGCTCCCATAGAGCGGGCCGCCTCAGGGTGCCGTCGACCAAACAATGTAGGTTGGCGGCCCCCAGGGGGAGGGCCTTCTCTGTGGCAGCACCGGCCCTATGGAACGAGCTACCTCTGGGGTTACGACAGCATCCCGACCTCCGGGCCTTCAAATGTGAAGACCTTATTATTCCATCGAGCGGGATTAGCCTAGGAAATATTTTAGTGAAATTTTTAAATGGGTTTTAAATCGGTCTTTGACTGTTTTAATGATTTGGCCATTTAATATTTGGTTTTAATTGTTTTTTTAAATATTGTTATTTATTATATTTGTATTGGTATTGCGTATTTTAATATGGCTTTAAACCGCCCTGAGTCCTTCGGGAGATGGTGTGGTACAGAAATTTAATAATAAATAAATAAATAAATCACTGGTGATGTTATTCCTGGCCTCCCTTCCAGTTCAGGGAGACTGATTCCTATCAGTGGTGGAATGCTCCCGGTTTAACAACTGGTTCAGTGAGCGTGCGCTTCACTCTGAAAATGGAGCATTTAGAAGCTCAGCTGCTTACTTTCCAAGTCATCGATGGTAAGTATTTATTTATTTATTTATTTATTTATTTATTTATTTATTTATTTATTTATTTATCCAAAGGGAACATTAGGACAGGAACGGTAGGCACGCTGATGCTCTTAAGTAGAACAACGAGGTGGGGGAAATCAGCTATGCCATGTGATTGAAATGAGCTAGAAAGCAGAAAATAAAGGACAGGATAGGGCAGGGGTAGGTAGGTGGGGCCAGCTAATCGTCAGAGCTACAGGTTCGCCCGACTGGCCTTAACCAGCTGAATTCCACCTCTGATTCCTATGGAACAAAAGCAGATGGACACCAGAATAATTACCCAATGTGCATTGGTATAGTGGAAAATGTTGTGCCTTTTTTACTGACAAAACAAAAAACACAGCAGAGTCAGAAATTGGATTTCCAGTTGTTTTCTGTACTGAAATTTCCTGGAGTCAGTTTTGCAGAGGCTGCAACATATAGAGGGATGCTTAATCAATGAATGATAATAGTAATGCAATTCACTGCAGGTCATATTCTGTGCTAAAAAGGCAGAGAGTACTCTATAAATGCTTGTTATAGATTAGGCCTGTGTAAATCCACACCAATATGGTTCAACATGGAGATGCAAGATTGGGAGAGAGTATCACTTGATTAGAATGTGGGTACCAAAATTTAAATACAAACAATTTTTATTTGAGTTGATTCATGATTCAGGTTGATAAAAGATTTATCTGCAGATCATTATAGGGAAACATCAAAAGTTTTGCAATGTTTTAATTTTTTAATTTTTGGCAGAATGAAATGAAAAATTGCAATAATGGAAGACTTTTAAGAGGATAATTCAGTTTCAATTTGATATTCAATTTGATAGAGGGTTGTTCAATCTGTACGGTAAGTGGGAGAGGCAGATATGGCAGAGGGGGGGGGCTGTATCGAGTGTTGGGAGCACGTGCCCGATGTTTGAAGGCGATCACATGCTCCAGCCCCTCAGTCCCTACCCGTTCCTCGGGCGGCCATGATCCTCAGAGCTTGGATCTTCGGTTGATGTTATGTAATGCCCGGTCCGTGGCTAATAAAGCTCCCCTGATTTGCGATCTTATTCAGGGGGAGTCCGCGGACCTTATGGGCATTATGGAGACCTGGCTGGGTCCAGAGGGGGGGGTTCCCCTCGTTGAGTTGTGCCCTCCAGGTTTCCGAACATTTCATCAGCCGAGGGCCCAAGGTAGAGGTGGGGGGGTGGCGGTTGTCATTAAGGAAGATCTAGAGCCGAGGGAGGCCACTGTTCCTCAGATTGCCGGTTGTGAATCCCTCTATGTGAGGTGGGGCCATAGGAATCAGTTGGGCTTGTTGATCGCGTACCTGGCTCCTTGCTGCGTGACCACAGCCCTGCCCGAGCTGTTGGAGGTACTTGCCTCTGTGGCGGTTGAGACCCCCAGACTCATAGTCATGGGGGATTTCAACCTGCCATCGGCTGGCCTGTTATTGACTACAGCCCGGGAGTTCCAGGCTTCCATGACGGCCTTGGACCTGATTCGGGTAAATGATGGCCCCACGCACATGGGGGGAGGCACACTGGACCTGATTTATATCTCTGGACAGTGGTTAAATGATCTGGAACTAGATGATTTAGTAACAGAACCGATGTCATGGTCCGATTATTTTCTCCTTCGACTAGACTTCCGAACCGCCATCCACCATCGCAGGGAGACGGAACCTATACGGTGGTTCCGTCCCAGGCGCCTGATGGACCCTGAGAGGTTCCTGACGGAGCTTGGGCCATTCCCTGAGGATCTGGCCCACGGCACGACTGAGGAACTAGTTGCGGCCTGGGAGCGGGCTGGGGCCTTGGATCGTGTCGTGCCTTTGCGACCTCTGACCCGGCGCAGATCTCGTCTGGCCCCTTGGTTCTCCAAGGGGCTGAGGGAGAAGAAACGCCGGAGAAGACGTCTAGAGAGCACCTGGAGGTCCAGTCGTTCCGAAGCTGATCGGACACTAGTTAGGTCCTATTCTAGGACCTACCTAGTGGCAATGAGGGAGGCGAGGCGCTCATACGCCTCCACCCTCATTGCGTCGGCAGATAACCGCCCGGCCGCCCTGTTTCGGGTGACCCTCTCCCTCCTTCATCAGGAGGTGCGGGATGACCCATTGCAGGGACGTGCCAAGGAGTTTAGTGGTTATCTATACGATAAAATCGCTCAGCTCCGGGATGATCTGGACCGAAATTTTGATGATCCAAGCAAGGGAGAGGAGACACGTCTTGTTGAGTCCGTTTGGGATGAGTTTGACCCTGTGGCTCCTGAGGACGTGGACAGGTTGTTGGGGAGGCTTCACGCCACTACATGTTTACTGGACCCGTGTCATTCCTGGTTGGTACTGGCCACTCAGAAGGTGACACGAGGCTGGCTCCAGGGGATTATCAACACTTCTTTGTTGGAAGGGGTTTTCCCTGCCGCCTTGAAAGAGGCGGTGGTGAGACCCCTCCTCAAGAAGCCCTCCCTGGACCCAGCTATTTTGGGTAATTATCGTCCAGTCTCCAACCTTTGCTTTGTTGCGAAGGTTGTAGAGAGTGCTGTGGCGCGACAGCTACCCCAATACCTGGATGAAGCCGTCTATCTAGACCCGTTCCAGTCCGGCTTCCGACCCGGGTACAGCACGGAGACAGCTTTGGTCGCATTGGTGGATGATCTCTGGAGGGCCAGGGACAGGGGTTATTCCTCTGCCCTGGTCCTATTAGACCTCTCAGCGGCTTTTGATACCATCGACCATGGTATCTTGCTGCGCCGGTTGGGGGGATTGGGAGTGGGAGGCACCGTGTATCAGTGGTTCTCCTCCTATCTCTCTGACCGGTCACAGACGGTGTTGACAGGGGGGCAGAGGTTGACCGCGAGGGACCTCACTTGTGGGGTGCCGCAGGGGTCGATCCTCTCGCCCCTTCTGTTCAACATCTACATGAAGCCGTTGGGTGAGATCATCAGTGGCTTTGGGGTGAGATACCAGCTGTACGCTGATGACATCCAGCTGTACTTCTCCACCCCAGGCCACCCCAATGAAGTTGTTGAAGTGCTGTCCCGGTGTTTGGAAGCCGTACGGGTCTGGATGGGGAGAAACAGGCTCAAGCTTAATCCCTCCAAGACGGAGTGGCTGTGGATGCCGGCACCCCGATTCAGTCAGCTGCAGCCGCAGCTGACTGTTGGAGGCGAGTCATTGGCCCCAAAGGATAGGGTGCGCAACTTAGGTGTCCTCCTGGATGAATGGCTGTCGTTTGAAGATCATTTGACGGCCGTCTCCAGGGGGCCTTCCACCAGGTTCGCCTGGTTCGGCAGTTGCGCCCCTTCCTTGATCGGGATGCCTTGTGCACGGTAACTCATGTGCTCGTTACCTCTCGCTTAGATTATTGTAATGCTCTCTACATGGGGCTCCCCTTGAAGTGCACTCGGAGGCTTCAGTTAGTCCAGAATGCAGCTGCGCGGGTGATAGAGGGAGCTACGCGTAGCTCCCATATAACACCGCTCCTGCGCAGACTGCACTGGCTACCTGTGGCCTTTCGAGTGCACTTTAAGGTTTTGGTTACTACCTTTAAAGCGCTCCATGGCTTAGGGCCTGGGTACTTACGGGACCGCCTGCTGTTACCACATGCCTCCCACCGACCCGTACGCTCTCACAGAGAGGGACTTCTCAGGGTGCCTTCCGCCAAGCAATGTCGGCTGGCGGCCCCCAGGGGAAGGTCCTTCTCTGTGGGGGCTCCCACACTCTGGAACGAACTTCCCCCGGGTTTACGCCAAATACCTGACCTTCGGTCGCGAACTGAAGACACATCTTTTTATTCGCGCGGGGCTGGCTTAAATTGAATTTTATTAATTTTAAATTCTTATTAATTAATTTTAAATGGGGTTTTTAGTTTATTGTATATTTTTATTTCTCAGGCCAATTTTAAAATAAGTTTTTTAATTGCATTTTAAACTGTACATTGTATTATCTGTTTTATTTTTGCCTGTACACCGCCCTGAGTCCTTCGGGAGAAGGGCGGTATAAAAATCAAATAAATAAAAAAATAAATAAAATATCTTTAAAGGCTCCATTGTAATAAATTTTGAAGTATTTCTTCTGTGACTGAAAATATCTACTGAGGTTGGGATGGGTCAAAAGAATCAAGATGGCATCCACAACCATATGTAATGAGCCTGACATGCATTAATTCCTAATTGGGAGTTTTATATCTGCCACTTTTATGCAGAATTTTTAATAAAAATCCAAGAGCATTTATGGGATTGGTCAACCATGAGCCCATATTATGAGTGTTAAGAGTTGAGTTCAATTTCAATCTTGTTGGCAAGACCAGAACAGGGGTCTAACATGTCATTAGCATAAGAGAAAGCAGAGGTTCAAGGTTCAAGCCACGGTTAAGAAGCCAAGAGCTGAGAAAATGATTGTAAATGCAAAGTTCTATCACCCCAAAAGAGCTCTAATAGACTGAAAGTTATATAGTTTGAGTAAACATAGTTTGAGTAATCATATTATTGTAAGAGATCTCATTAGACTATTAACTTTTCCCTGGCATTTTCTGTACATGTTATATATTGTCTTTATAGAACACGTTGGCATAGCGGTTAAAAGCATCAGGCGGGAAACTGGGAAAGAGTGAGTTAAAAACTGTACACTTGAAGACAACTAGGTGATTTGGACCCAGTTAGTGTCACACATTTCTTGGAACAAGGCAAAGGCAAACTATTGCCAAAATCTGCCAAGGGAACTCTGGCTGTGTCCAGGTGGTCACCAGCAGTCAAACTAACTGAAGACACACAAACCAATTCCCCCCAAGCAAATGATATTTTAAATCTCTCCCAAGGCTACAAAATGGTTGGAAATAATCTAATCTGATTCACTGCTCTGAAGTCAGTTGTTGCTTCAATTTGTGGTTCTGCTTCATTGGAGTGATTTAATTGAAAATCTTTTTCATAGCGATCCTATTTGTGATAATGTTTACAGCTCAACAATCTATTCAGAAATATTATATACAGTCACTTCAGTAGCAAAATCTGGCCATCCACACAGAATGTCCAACTCAAAGCTCCATTCATTTTAAGGGACAGACCTTGGCTCTCACGATTGTAGCTGCCATCTTGATATTTTTAACTCCAAATCTCCTATAGATGCCTCTGCCCAGAGCTTCAAAGGTCCAAACTGCTAGGTGGACAGGAGCTGGAGCAAGAAACAGAAACTCACCCCATCACATAGTGCTTGGATCTCGAACCTGGGCTGACAGTTTTCCAGCTGATAAGCTCAGCATCTTTAACCACTGTGCCCCCTTGGTTATATTTAATTCTATATAATACAGCGACTGCAGCCAGGAAATTAAAAGATGTTTTCTCCTTGGAAGGAAAGCTATGGCAAACCTAGACATCATACTAAAAAGCAGAGACAACACCTTGCTGACAAAGGTCAAAGCTATAGTTTTTTCTAGTAATTTATGACTATGAGAGTTGGACCATAAGGAAGGGTGAGCACTGAAGAATGGATGTTTTCAAATTGTGTTGGAGAAGACCCTTTAGTGTCCCTTGGACTACAAGGAGGTCATCTCAGTAATCCTAAAGGAAATCAGCCCTTACTGTTCTTTGAAAGACAAGATATTGAAGCTGAAGCTCAAATACTTTGGCTATCAAATGAGAAGACAGGACTCAATGGAAAAGACCCTGCTTTTGGGAAAGGTGGAAGGCAAAGAAAAAGGCAGCAGAAGAAGAGATAGTCGGATAGCGTTTGAATTTGGGCAAACTTTAAGAAATAGAATAGAATAGAATAGAATAGAATAGAATAGAATAGAATAGAATAGAATAGAATAGAATAGAATAGAATAGAATAGAATTTTTATTGGCCAAGTGTGATTGGACACACAAGGAATTTGTCTTGGTGCATATGCTCTCAGTGTAGATAAAAGAAAAGATACGTTCATCAAGGTACAACATTTACAACACAATTGATGATCAATAGGTAAATTTACATTTACCTATTTTACCTACATTTACATTTACATTTACAACACAATTGATGATCAATAGGTAAATCATAAGGATTGCCAGCAACAAGTTATAGTCATAGAGTCATAAGTGGAAAGAGATTGGTGATGGGAACTATGGAACGATTAATAGTAGTGCAGATTCGGTAAATAGTCTGACAGTGTTGAGTGAATTATTTGTTTAGCAGAGTGATGGCCTTCGGGAAAAAACTGTTCTTGTGTCTAGTTGTTCTAGTGTGCAGTGCTCTATAGCGTCGTTTTGAGGGTAGGAGTTGAAACAGTTTATGTCCAGGATGCGAGGACTATAGTGGAGGACAAGGGGCCTGGTGTGGTATGGTCCATGGGGACATAAAGAATCGGACATGGCTTAGTGATTGAACAACAAATGCTTTCTTTCCACTTTTTTAACTGAATTATTAACTTACTAAATCCTTATTTTAAGCATATGGCTTGCTGGCTTCTGGCTCATAGTTAACTGCACTACATCCTATAACATCTTGAGTCTCCAAAGACCTATTCAAGGGTCCTTTTGTAGACTTTAGTTCAGCATTCAATACCATCATTCTAGACATTCTTCTAACTAAGCTAAACCAGCTACAGGTACCGGAACAGACTTGTAAGTGGATCACAAGCTTCCTAACAAACAGGAAGCAGCAGGTGAAGCTAAGCAAGATCACATCAAATACCTGTACAATTAGCACAGGGACCCCCCAAGGCTGTGTGCTGTCCCCACTTCTCTTCTCTCTGTATACCAATGACTGCATCTCCAATGATCCATCTGTTAAGCTACTGAAGTTCGCAGATGACACAACAGTGATTGGTCTCATTCGAGACAATGACGAATCCGCATATAGACGAGAGGTCGAACGACTAGCCTTGTGGTGCAACCAAAACAATCTGGAACTAAACACACTCAAAACCGTAGAAATGGTGGTAGACTTTAGGAGAAACCCTTCTATACTTCCACCTCTCACAATACTAGACAACACAGTATCAACAGTAGAAACCTTCAAATTTCTAGATTCTATCATATCGCAAGATCTAAAATGGACAGCTAACATCAAAAACATCATTAAAAAAGGACAACAAAGAATGTTCTTTCTGCGCCAACTCAGTAAGCTCAAACTGCCCAAGGAGCTGCTGATTCAGTTCTACAGAGGAATTATTGAGTCTGTCATTTGCACCTCTATAACTGTCTGGTTCGGTTCTGCAACCCAACAAGAAAAACACAGACTTCAGAGGATAATTAGAACTGCAGAAAAAATAATTGCTACCAACCTGCCTTCCATTGAGGACCTGTATACTGCACGAATCAAGAAGAGGGCCGTGAAAATATTTACAGACTCCTCGCATCCTGGACATAAACTGTTTCAACTCCTACCCTCAAAACGACGCTATAGAGCACTGCACACTAGAACAACTAGACACAGGAACAGTTTTTTCCTGAAGGCCATCACTCTGCTAAACAAATAATTCCATCAACACTGTCAAACTATTTACTGAATCTGCACTACTATTAATCGTCTCATAGTTCCCATCACCAATCTCTTTCCACTTATGACTGTATGACTATAACTTGTTGCTGGCAATCCTTATGATTTATATTGATATATTGACCATCAATTGTGTTGTAAATGTTGTACCTTGATAAACGTATCTTTTCTTTTATGTACACTGAGAGCATATGCACCAAGACAAATTCCTTGTGTGTCCAATCACACTGACCTATTCTATTCTATTCTATTCTATTCTATTCTATTCTATTCTATTCTATTCTATTCTATTCTATTCTATTCTATTCTAAAGTTGTGAGCTATGATAGTGTGGTCAAACATATGCTTTCCCTGACTTCTGTTCTTATGGGATTGCTTTTGATCATGTCTATTAGATATTTGCACATCTGACAGGTGCATTTGGTGCTTGAGGTCATGTGCTTGAGATGATGTATCTCTATGTGACAGAAAAGCATGTTTTTTGTAAATCTAGACATAGATCAAAGAATGTGTGTATATATCTATTTATATCAGCATTTATTCAAGACTTGAATTACATATTCAGTAAGACAAGAGGTTCTATCAGATTTCCATATTGCAAACTAAAGAGAGAAACAAATAGCTCATATCCTCTCAGTTTGAGGAAAAACAGAAGGCAATGTATGCATCTATTATGAGGTGAGGTTCAGAAGAGTTAGTTGGCTCCAAATTTAAATTGACCTGTAGATTATTTAAAATTGTTGCAGTTGATTGGATATTTTTATTTATTCTATCTGCTTTCTTATGTATGCCTGTCACTATCATAGATCGTAGCAGGAACAACTTTGAGTACTGGGTTGAAAAACCTTTCTCCATATTTCTAGAATCATTTGGTGTGTATGTTTAGGAAGATTTGGGGGAAGAGAAAATGATGGATTGAATGTAAAATAATGCAAGAAAGGAAACAGCCACCATCTTTCTCTCTGCCCCCGAGATTGTTGCTGGCAATGAAGTTGCAGCCTGCTATAACGTACTTCCTCTTATTGCATTTTGTAGAAACACAGAATTTTGATGAGCTGTTGTCTATCTACTGTGTTGGTTTAATGGCAAAGCATTGAGAAACAAGAAAAGACAGGTGGAAAATCCTTTGCTGTGTTACCTTAATAGCAACCTCCATCAAAAACCATTAGCATGAAAAAGAAAAAAAGAAAAAAAAGGAAAAAAAGGAAAAAACCATTAGCATGCTAACTGGGGAATTCTGGAAGTTGTACGCCACATATCTTGAAATAGCTTAGGTTACAAAACATGGCTCTAGAAATTTTTGGAAAGAAGTAGAGAAAAATGTAATCCTAATGTATGAAATATTTCAAAATATTCCATATCATAGCCTACACAGACATTTTAAACAGTCTGAATTACATGGATCAACAATGTCATTGGTATAGGTTTTCTGGATGCTTAACATTGGATATATCATGAGATAGAAGTACAGTGAATCTATCTCCTATTCATTGGCTGAAAAATAAATAGGTTTATTATCTGTCCTTCAGGATTCTTTTCTTGTTTTCCAGCAAGTGCAGGCTCTGCTATTTTTTTTATTCAGTGAGAATTCAAAACAATGATAATTTCCTCAAAATGCTTATTCAATTGTTCTATCATCTTTTAAATAAGACATTCCAAAGATGCTTTTTTCCAAAAGGCAACTGGACTTTCTTGTTTTTCTTTGAAAACATTTCACTTCTCACCCAAGAAGTTTCATTAGTTCTAGCTAACTGATGGAGAATGGAAGAATTTATATTCTTTGCAGTCATGGGGCAGGTGAAAGGACTGCATTGTAAATATGAGACAGGTGCAGTGGTGGGATTCAGCCAGTTCGTGCCATTTCGGGAGAACCGGTTGTTAACTTTCTGAGTAGTTTGGCAAACTGGTTGTTGAAAGAAATCATATGGGCAGAGAATTAGTTGTTAAATTACTAGAATCCCACCACTGGACAGATGACATTGTATTCCTCCCTCTCTGTTGAAGGAGGGCTGTTGTCAACCATCCCATTCAGTCATCTGGAAAAGAAAGACTCCTGGCCATTTGTTTTGCCAAGAGTTTACTTTACCAAAGCTTAAATGATTACAGAAGTAGCATAAGCTGAATCTGAAGATTTCCTGTGTGAACAACACAAAGGAAGTTCCCTCTTTCCCTCTCCCTCCCACCATCCCCCAGTTATCTGCAAATGTCCAATCAGGTGCTTATATATTGTTCAATAAATAGGTGCTTGGTTTCCAGCTCTGCATATCGCTAATGACCTTGGCTGGCTGGAGCTTCTCACATGGCTCATCTAGGCTTCCATCCTTCCCTTTCTTCACATTCAATTCTGCACCACCACCACTACCACCCCTGCCACATGCTAATGTCTGGGTGCCAGCTTATGAAAGTTGGGTAGATGAGATGTAGCCATGACAGCTGTTCAATGTTAACATAGATGGCCTCTTTGACTCCTCTTTCAGACCAGTGGTCCCCACTCTACAGAATGTGAACACTGCTGTCTTCAAAAGAATGACTCTTGTCTTTCAGATGCATAAAGACTGCCCAGATGGGTTTGCTCTCTGGTGTTGTGCCATAAGGCTAAGAACAAGTAGTTTTTGTTGTGGAATTTAGTGTGGATTCCCAGGAGGGAGGGAGCAATAGACAGTGAGGTTTGTGTGAGAGTAAGAGGATGAAGATGGCTAGTCCCAGATAGTTCCCAGAATATAGGCTTCACTTAAAGGGAAGACAGTTTCTCCCTAGAAGTTCTCCGATTATAACTTTAATGATACAAGTGCGTTATTTTAGCTTGGCATTAAAAATCAATTGTTAGATTAACATATAAAAAAACTTATAAAGCCCATTTAATTTTTAAATCATGAATATATATGATAAAAAAGATTGAGTATTTTTTCACATGAGATTGCAATTCTATTATACATTAATTAAGCTGTTCAGTATAAAAAATATATTTTTTATAAAAAGTATAAAAATATATTTGTAAAACCTATTTTGTTTATATTCTAAAAAAAAATGTAAGTTTCTATCCTTGTGCAAATATTTTTTAATTTCTTGATAACGTACATTTAGTAATCTGGTCTCAAAGTTTTCCATACAAAACTTTTCCCACTAATATTATTGTTTGTACTTTAAACAGAATAATAGCATTGGAATAAAATTCATGTCCCTTGTATGGGCTTCCCCCTGCCCCGCTGATCCAAATATTGCTACAAAAAGGACAAATGGTAAATAGAAATATTTTTATTAAATTTGAAAAATCAATAAATATTTAGTTCAGACTGGTTTTAATAATATTGTACATCACAAACAATTGGAACCATTTCTTGTATTGGTCAAAACTGCTGGTTCATAATAGTTTGCATGCTTATGATACATATAACAAAACACTGCAATGCAATCCCGTGTACTTTTTTTTTTTTACAATTGCTATTAAAGTCACAGATATATTAAAAGACAGATTTTAAACAAGTTGTTGTTTAGCTTCAATATGATCTTACATATGCCCACTCAAAAAGACCTCATACTCTCCTAGGAAACTAGGCAGAATACTACAGCCTAGATTATGTTTACATTTTAAAGGGCAAATCATTATATTTTCTTCACAGCTTCTATTTTCAGAGACAACAGATTAAACTGATATATGGAGGGTGAAGGAAAATGCCCAATATTTCTAGCTCCTTATTGTTTTTTCCATAAATGTCCAGCAGCTGTTTATCTGGCAGAATTGAATATATAAATCAAGATTATAATTTTATTTGCAGTTATGTCACCAACTGAAGGGCAGATGTGTATTCCTTTGGAGCTAAAACCTCAAAAGATGAGAGAAAGAAGGGACAGTTGAAATTCATTAAGTAGAAGTATTCTTTCTGGTTTCAAAGAGATCAATAATTATATTTTAAACAACATGGATTGTGAATCATTTATTTGCTATGGGTTTATAGAGAATAAGAACCCTTTTCTAGACAAAAGGGATGGTATGGTGGCTCAGTGATTAAGATGCTAGGCTTGTCAGCTGAAAACTGGTAGCCCAGGTTCAAGACCTGAGCACCACACTATGCGGTGTTTCCCGTCCTGGCCCCTGCCAACCTAGCAGTTCGAAAGCATGCAAATGTGAGTAGATAAATAGGTACCACTTTGATGGGAAGGTAACAGTGCTCTGCGATGTCATGCTGGCCACATGACTGCAGAAATGTCTTTGGCTCAATGGCTTTCAAACAGAGATGAGCACCACTCCCTACAGTTGGCAATGACTAGTGAGTAAAATCTGCAGAGAGTCCTTTGTCTTTATCTAGGCAAGAGAACTACCAACTGTGACTATTTCAAGGAGGTTTGTATTTTGGCGCCATTCTCTACACTATGCCGTTAAATTCCTTGCACCATTCGTTAAAAATAAAAACTCTACAGTTATATTTAGAGACCAAGCTATAGTTTAATAAATGATATTGAGTATCATTTGCATATGCATTCAGTTGACAATGAAGTTTGAAAGGAAACCCATGCTGTCAAAATTTAAATAGGACTACTGGACTGCATTTCTTGGCTGACACCTAATTATCACATTTTGCAGCACAAATCTATTAGCTCTAGGTTCAGGAACATGTTGAATATGTTAAAATTAAATTCAGAACAAACTTCTGCTTTATACATGTTCATAAAATGACATTAAATCATAACATCCGTGTAGACTGGGCTTTTCATCTTCAAGCATATAGGCAACTTTACCTTTATTTATATGCAATCTTTGTATATTGTCCTAATCATTAGGCCTCTGTATGGTGCACATGAAACAAAATCATGAGAATTACAATATAATCCATTATAATGAATATGCTTCTTATCATGAGAGAATTAATTGTTCTGTTGTGTCAGGCTTTTCTCTACCTGAGGGGTCCTTGGTGCTCTCTGAGCTTGGTTGTTTTCTTGCAGATGTTTCATTACCCAAACTAGGTAACATCATCAGTACTAACGGTTGACTCCTTATTTCAATTCTGAGCTACAAATAGTCTCCTTCCTTTTCTCTACCACTTGGAAACCCCTTGAATAAATCTTTCATATAACAAGGAAACACATCAAATGTTCCATTTTAGATCTGTCATTCTTCTTCTCATCCCATTTTCTTTTGAATGCTCTTCTAGTTCTCTTTATCAGACAGCAATTCTGATAATCCTTAGTATCTTTTATTACTGATATCCATGCATAGAATTTCCTGCTCTCAACATTTATTTTACACCTTTTACTTATGAAGGTGTAAGGTTCTTATCTGAACATCTGACGACCGTCTCCAGGAGAGCTTTTCATCAGGTTCGCCTGATTCGCCAGTTGTGCCCCTTTCTAGACCGGGATTCCTTATGCACAGTCACTCATGCTCTGGTTACCTCTTGCCTGGACTATTGCAATGCTCTCTACATGGGGCTCCCCTTGAAGAGCACCCGGAGGCTCCAGTTAGTCCAGAATGCAGCTGCGCGGGTGATAGAGGGAGTGGTTCGCAGCTCCCATATAACACCTATCCTGCGCAGACTGCACTGGCTGCCTGTTGTCTTCCGGGTGCGCTTCAAGGTATTGGTCACCACCTTTAAAGCGCTCCATGGCTTAGGACCGGGTTATTTACGGGACCGCCTACTGCCATCTTGTACCTCCCATCGACCCATGCACTCTCACAGAGAGGGACTCCTTAGGGTGCTGTCAGCCAAGCAATGTCGGCTGGCAGCCCCCAGGGGAAGGGCCTTCTCTGTGGGGGCTCCCACCCTGTGGAACGAACTTCCCCCTGGACTTCGACAGCTATCTGACCTTCGGACCTTTCGCCGCGAACTTAAGACATATCTATTCTCTCATGCAGGACTGGCTTGAATTTTAATTTTTAGATGATTTTATGGGTTTTAAATTTTAATTAGTTTTTTAGGGTTTGAATGTATTATAAAATTTAGACCAAATTTAATAAAAAAATTTAATTATTGTTTTTAGTAATAATGTATGTGTCTTGATTGTTATTTTATTTGGCTGTAAACTGCCCTGAGTCCTTCGGGAGAAGGGCGGTATACAAATTAAATTATTATTATTATTATTATTATTATTATTATTATTATTATTATTATTATTATTATTATTATTATTATTATTATTATTATTATTATTATTATTATCATCATCATCATCTTACTTTTGCTCTTGCTCCATATCTGCCCTATTCACTTGGATCATCTAGGAGATATCTGTTGTAGGTCCAGATATGGATGATTTTGATATCAGAGGCCAATCTGCCTCTGTCCATGGTGGGTCCATATTATGGAACAAATTGCAGTTTGTATTATTAAGAAGTGAAGAAGTATTAAGAAGTAAAGTTTATAGCATGGATGACATATTAGTTCTCCTAGTCACTTACTCTCACACACTTGCTCTTTTTCTCTTCTCTAATTTAATTCTTGATTTCTAAAAATCATATGTTGCTCTTTTAGAATGTTCTTTTCAACCTTACAAATGCTTTTAAATGGAGTTTAAAACAAATGTCATTATACGGTAATAAATGCACACAAACACTCATACGAGGCCTTGATTAGCAATGTCCTTTCTTCCCTTCCCTTCCCCTTCCCTTTTTGTCTTTCATTTTCAGCTGATTGGGAGCCTGCAGGCAGGGATATTACATAGTTTAACCTATCTATCACACTTGGTATATTTTAAGCTGTTCTAAAATAGTAAATAATGAAGACAATTGTGCCAAGGACTGATTTCAGGGCAGTACAAATTTCCACACAGCTGCAGGTTTCAGTTACATCAGCAAACTTCAGAGCTTTACACTCCTACCACTCAGGAAATCCAAATGCTCTTTTATAAATCAAATGCTTTCCCCTTTCCTAACCAAGACATGGTCCCTATGTTCACTTAGCTGCCTACTAAGATGCTGTCTTACTAAAATAGAATATGTCCGGAAAAATCCTTTTCCAGCATTCAAGGACTATAGTGATTATTTGGGAGGGAGGGACAGTGGGACAGAGGAGAAGGGGGAGAGAACTCACTTGATTGTGTTGGAATTCGAATTTCTTCACTGCTGCTTCCATCTCCCCCGTCACTTACAGTTTTTATTTCAATGAGGTAATCATCTTCCAACGGTACTAGCAGTTCAGCGGATGTAATGTTTGTCTTTAAGATATGAGTGGTACTTTGTCGATTTTGCCTATACAAAATCTAAATATAAAAGGAGAGAAGGCAGCACTGGTTATATAGGTTCCTTTTGTTTATATAGGGTTTCTCATTTATTTTCTATTTATTTTTTAAAACTTATAAAAATTCATCTGCAGTTCATGAAGCAAACAGCAATTTTCAAAGATCCCTCTAGGCTCATTCTGGGGAAAAAATGCTCTGTTCTTGTTGCTTATAAGTGTTCTGTATGAATTCAGTGGGGCTATAAGGAGATGTCCACAGTGCCTGCCGGTTGTTCACACAATGGCACATTTATTTGCATTGGATTCTTAAGCCATGACAAATATATAAAGGTAATAATAGTACAGTATTTGGACCATTAGAGCTACATGCACAATTGGCACATTTTGAAAATGTGTTCTGGACATCACTGAAAAACAACTGTGGTGACACGAATCACCAGGCACAACATGTTGGAAGTGTTTGTCTTTTTTGTCTTTGTAAGTGAAAACTCTTTTTCTTCCCACTGACTGTTACACAACATCTTGTTTTCACTTTTTAAATTTTCTCTACATTAGACTGGTATTTTCCTACTCCTATGGATGCATATGAAGTGAATCAGTGCCCCAATAATCACATTCTTGGGGCATACTATATTTGTGTGTAAGTGAAAACAAATACCAATAACTCACACCAAAATTGTTCTGAGACAGTAAAAAGCACACAATTAGTTCCAAAACCCCTCTTTTTATTTCAATGGCTGTGAATTCTGTTCATTCACAGCCCGTGATGAGTCATAAATAGTAAGAGTCTGACAGAAGTCTGCCACAGTCCTTTGGGATAAGGCTGATAAGTATCCACCTTTATGTCCCTTGACACACTGCCAAAGACCTAATTGGCAATTAGCTTTGCAAGGCCACACGGAGCACAGAGTCAAAATGGAGCTTCAGAATTTTAACCAACCAGCACAAACAAAGTTGCTTCCTGCAAAGGCTCAAGTGCCTTTGCTCCTCCTTTATGTCTTATGGGAGGTGCCAATCATCTCCAAGCCTTACTCCTGAGTTGCTCCTTTTGTATTAACTGTTCTTGCCTTCTGGCAGCTCTGCGCATAAGCGCATTGTGAACACTCTCTCCCTGTTCCTCTGCCTTGCTGACAACAGACTTTGGAGGCTCCGGAGTCAGCACATAACTCCCAGATGGCCCTGGCCCTGGCCCCATCTCTGCCTCTGATACAGAGCCCTCGTTTAAGCCTTCCCTAGACTCCAGGACTGGCGCATGTTCCTCCCCAGCCTCCTCACTGTTCAACTCTGCTACCAACTCCGCAGGCTGCCGGTGGACCCCAACAAAAATGAAGTTGGTGAAGATAACATTATTTTTGACATGCTAATTCTTTATTAAGCAATGGAGATATTTTTATGTTTTATTCAAATTCATAAGAGCCATATGTGATCTTGAAAGTGTCACAATGTAATCACCTATTTAGCTCATTAACATATTTTGCTAATGTGAGCAACAGCATATGAAAACTTTCTCCAATTATGACATGCTTCAACAGTGTGAATGTATAACTTCCACATTCTTTTTTAACAATAGTCATGCTAACCAGAGAATTCTAAGAGTTAGATTACATACCTTAAGGGTATTCAGATTTGAGAAGGCTACCCTATTATGGTCAAGGGATGCAGTAAAGTGGGATAGCATATTTTCATATATTTGTGGGTAATTTTCTGTACAGGTATTAACAACCACAATAGAGAAGATACTTCACCCCCTTTTTAAATTAGATTCCTCTAATTAATAACGGGATATGAGTAAACAAGTAACACAACTATGTGTGAACAATTTTTTCCTACAAAACAGTTGCATTAGTGTTTGACACCTGGAATTAGTTGCATACATTTCCACTATAAAACACTGTCAGCAAAATAAACTCAGGATGCCTGAAGTCTGTTGTCTTCTGGCAATAGGGTACAACCAGTGAATATTTATTTTCTTTTCCCAGTTTGTGATCACTCATAACCTCTGGCATCCAAGCTTTCATGATCTGGTTCTGAAGGAACTGGCAGACGTGATCTCAGAACCACTGAACTATATCTTTCAAAGATCCTGGAGCACAGGGGAGCTGCCAGAGGACTGGAAAAGAGCTGATGTAGTTCCCATCTTCAAAAAAAAAGGGGGGGGGAAACAGATCCAGGAAACTACAGACCTATCAGCCTGACCTCAATACCAGGGAAGATTCTGGAAAAGATAATCAAGTAACGAATCACCGAACACCTAGAAGCAAACAAAGTAATAACCAAAAGCCAACATGGGTTTGTCAAAAACAGATCATGCCAGACTAATCTTATTGCATTCTTTGACAAAATGACAAAATGAGTAGACCAGAGGAATGCTGTCGATATAATTTACTTGGACTTCAGTAAAGCATCTGATAAAGTAGACCATAACCTACTACTAGATAAAATAGAAAAATGTGGGATAGACAGCACCACCACCAGATGGATTCGTAATTGGTTGACCAACCGCACTCAACGTGTATTCCTCAACGGAACTACATCCACATGGAGGGAAGTATGCAGTGGAGTACCCCAAGGCTCGGTTTTAGGCCCAGTACTCTTCAACATCTTCATCAATGACTTGGATGAGGGGATAGAAGGGGAACTCATCAAATTTGCAGATGACACCAAGCTGGCAGGAATAACCAACACTCCAGAAGATAGGCTCAAGTTACAGAAAGATCTTGACAGACTTGAACATTGGGCGCTATCTAACAAAATGAAATTCAACAGTGAAAAAAGTAAGGTTCTACATTTAGGCAAAAAAAACACAAAATGCACAGGTACCGTATATGTGGTACCTTGCTCAATAGTAGTACCTGTGAGAGGGATCTTGGAGTCCTAGTGGATAACCATTTAGATATGAGCCAGCAGTGTGCAGCAGCTGCTAAAAAAGCCAACACAGTTCTGGGCTGCATAAACAGAGGGATAGAATCAAGATCACGTGAAGTGTTAGTGCCACTTTATAATGCCTTGGTAAGGCCACACTTGGAATACTGCATTCAGTTTTGGTCACCGCGATGTAAAAAAGATGTTGAGACTCTAGAAAGAGTGCAGAGAAGAGCAACAAAGATGATTAGGGGACTGGAGACTAAAACGTATGAAGAATGGTTGCAGGAACTCGGTATGTCTAGTTTAATAAAAAGGACTAGGGGAGACATGATAGCAGTGTTCCAATATCTCAGGGGTTGCCACAAAGAAGAGGGAGTCGGGCTGTTCTCCAAAGCACCTGAGGGTAGAACAAGAAGCAATGGGTGGAAACTGATCAAGGAAAGAAGCAACTTAGAACTAAGGAGAAATTTCCTGACAGTTAGAACAATTAGTAAGTGGAACGACTTGCCTGCAGAAGTTGTGAATGCTCCAACACTGGAAATTTTTAAGAAAATGTTGGATAACCATCTGTCTGAAATGGTGTAGGTTTTCCTGCCTGGGCAGGGGGTTGGACTAGAAGGCCTCCAAGTTCCCTTCCAACTCTGTTGTTATATTATATCTTGGTTTCTTCTTTATAATTCCTAGAATTCTCAGTCAGCATGGTAGCTCCATCACAAGAGAAACTTCTGAACAATATTTGCATTTTGAAACAGCAGCTTTTTGTCTTGTTATTTCATAATCTCTGTTTTCTTTGTCCTCACTTTGATAAAGATTTTTGCACTGACAAAATGTATTTGTTTGAAGCCCACCATTATTATGCAACTTCATAAATTTCATACTACATGCTCCAAATATTAACATGGTTTTATGTAGTAAACAACCCATTGTTTTTTTTTAAAAAAATAGATCACAAGAAACATAGAGACTTGGTTAATTCAAACTATCATTACTCATGTACATAACATTTACCTTCATGACAATCTTACTTTATAGCCTAGGACGTCGGACTCATTTGCCATTGTTTTCACGTGGTCCCAGTTCAAGCATATTTTTGAATTGGTCAGTCGCCAGACTATGTTTGCTGGGTGCTGACTTGGCGCTATGAAAAAAAGAACATAATATTCATGAAATAATTATTTTTCAGAATGCAACTGACAAACGGTTGACAAAATCATCTGAGTTACAGTAAGCCAAGTAATTCTTGGATCCTGTTCATTACAAATTGTTTTTGCTATGTAAGGTGTTTCTAGTGCTGTTCAGAACTGGGGACATAGTATTGATATGGAAATTGTATAAAGATATGTGAACTGCTGTCATTATTCCCCACAATTTGGCAGTTACTTCTTTTAGTATCCACTTGTTGGATTTTTTAAAAAAAAATTATTTATTTATTTGTCACACTGTATATATAAGCATAAGCATGAAATAACTATACAATATATAAGCATATATATAAGCATAAGTATTTAGTAACTATATTAATTGGATATAATGAAAGGAAACACTTGTGCTCTTATGCATGCCCCTTACAGACCTCTTAGGAATGGGGTGAGGTCAATAACAGTTTTTGGTTAAAGCTTTGGGGATTTTGGGAAGAGACCAGGTAGTGTATTCCAAGCATTAACAACTCTGTTTCTGAAGTCTTATTTTCTGCAATCAAGATTGGAACGGTTAACATTAAGCTTAAATCTATTGTGTGCTCATGTATTGTTGCAATTGAAGCTGAGGTAGTCTTCAACAGGAAGGGCATTGTAATAGATGGTTCTATGAATTAAACTCAGGTCATGTCGAAGGCGGCGGAGTTCTAAATTTTCTAAACCCAGGATTTCAAGTCTGGTGGCATAAGGTATTTTGTTGTATTCAGAGGAGTGGAGAACTCTTCTTGTAAAATATTTCTGGACACGTTCAATTGTATTGATGTCAGAAATGTGGTATGGGTTCCAGACAGGTGAGCTGTATTCAAGAATTGGTCTAGCAAATGTTTTATATGCTCTGGTTAGTAGTGTAGTGTATATATTTGAACCCTGAAATAAGCGTTTGACGGGGAAGTCTTATTATTTTGGGGCTCATGGAGCAAGATGGGGCTCCTCTTGCCGTCTTACCTGATTTCCAGCTCTGCATTTAAATATTTTCGGGGAGGGCTTATTTTCAGGGGGAGGCTTATTTTAGCGCATGCGCTCAAAAGCCCGATTGAGCTTATTATCAGGGAATGTCTTATTTTCAGGGAAACAAGTTCTCCTCCCTTTATCAGCTGAGCCAGGGGAGAGCTCTGCCTGTTGTTTCTGTGCTCAATATTTGGAATATAAATGGTGTGTAGGAAATTGTGCCTTCTAGGAAAATGCTTGGTACATCAGTATAGGTAGCAGCAGGAAGTCTCCTACAGATGGATGTAAGATGACATGAAAGTAGCTCAGACCTGCATGGTTTAATATATGCCTGAAATAGCAAAGTCTTCTGAATCTACCTACTCCCAAACTCAGCATGAATGCTAGTTTTCTTATGCAATTGTGTCTGCCTTTTCTCCAGATCCATGCCAATACTAATTTATTCTAAACTTTTATTTAATCATTTGTACCAACAATTAAAATCAAAACAGCACGCCTTTTTGTAAATTTATAGATATTTATATTGTTAATGTATTTGGAACATGTCCTACTCCATTCCTACATTCATAAGCTTAGGTTTTCTGAAAACCTTATAAAACTGGATAAGATAAAATTAGCCACAATGGCTATTAAAATGATTGCTTTTTGTCCATGTGAAGACTGACCACAAGTTTACAGCTTGGAAAAAAGAAAGAAAAAGAATGTGTATAACTAACTTTTAAAGAATATTGACCCAAATTATATAATTTATAGTTTGTATATGCTTTTCCCCCAAGGATAAGGTTGACTGACAAAATAAAATATCACAAATCTCATAGTAGATAACTTGGCACGGGATGGCTGCTTGCACATTATTTAAATAAAGAAAATGTAGAATTTTATACATAGTTACATAAAGTTCCATGGAAGATACATCAGTCACTCCCATATATACACTGTGTATGTGTGTGCATCTGTGCAAATGCATATCTATCTATTATCTAGCTGATATAAAAATAAAATAGACCACAGACTGCGATCAAGTTATTTTTGTTGATGCCATCCAGCTATAGCCTATGGGTAAACCTCCTGCGTGCCACTTAATATTAACTGCAATTGGATCAAAGAGAAGAGATCGTCATCCAGAGCTAGGACACAGCTACCCTGTTCAAGCATAATCTCAGTCAGTACAATGTTCCCATGAAACCCCTTTCAATTATTCAAAGCTTTCCTCCTTGGATCTGGGTAATATTTGCTTTTTCCTTCACATACCCTTATAATTCAGTATTCTCAAATGCCATGCAGTTGGAAGAAAGGTGGACCATTTTATATAGTATCTTATATGCAATACATATTTCTTGGTTGCCTGGTTATATAACAGCACATTACTCCTCCTGATCAGCTATTAATTGCAGCTGACAAATTACACGAGTTTTCAAGGAAAAAAAACAACCAAGAAAGTCCAGTAGTCTTTTGAACAACATCTTTGTGGCATCCCTGACCTGGACGACTGAGAACCTCCATAGACATTTACATGAATCCACAAATGCTTCACATTTATCATCATCATCATCATCATCATCATCATGACTTGACTGATGATTCACACTTCTGTATTCTTCATTAAAATATCATAGATTTTAGCCTTAATATAAAACTCGTTCTTTGACATTTTTTCTCCCTTTTTACACATTCTTTCCATGTGATAGATGAAACAATTTATTTTTTCTTCTTCACATTTTACTGCAAGCGCATGGTCTACTTTTTTCAGATCAACCAAATGTTAGTCCATTAATTGCAACAGGAATTGACCAACAGCTGTCGCCCAAGCCTGAACTCGTGGTCTGAGAGACAGTGACTGGCCCAGAGTCACCCAGCTGGCTTTCACACCTAAGACAGGGTTACAACTAGCAGCCTTCTGGTTTCTAGTCATATGCCTTAACCACTAGAAGAAAATGATTCAAAGGGCAATAGATAGATATATAATAGATGATAGATAGATAGATAGATAGATAGATAGATAGATAGATAGATAGATAGATAGATAGATAGATAGATAGATGATAGATAGATAGATGATAGATGGATGATAGATAGATAAGAGTGGTAGAGAAAGAGAGAGAATCTATTCCTGTGCTTGATCTATTTTTGTGAAAAAGAAAGAGCTAATTCTGCTATGATTCAGAGATGACAAGGAGACCCTGTTATGAATCCAGAAGATCAACAAGCAGGCCAAGTTGCAACATTGTTAATTTTCGTACACAAAGTCTCTCAATAAAATTCCCCGCTAGTAAAAGGAAATACATGGTATATATATATATATCACAAGCCAATTCTAGTTGTTTCCTTAGTATTTTCTCCATCTAAAACCAGGAATAAATAATAAGCTAACGTTAAATGATGTGCAGAAACATTGTAGTTATTTTCCCAAAATAAATTTTCAGATATATAGCTACGATGTTCCATATCTGAAAATAAATATAATATTCATCCACTTTAATTTGGTACCCTCCAGATATATTGGACCACGGTGATCATGCAATCTATGAATTCTTGGAATTTGTAGTTTCAATATACCCAGCAAGAATTTGCTTGAAGAATAGCAACGGACATACTTTCAAATTTGATATGCAAAACAGGATTATTTTAGTGAAGGATTCTATGTAGAATATTTCAGACATAAAGATGCTTCTGTTGTTTAAAAATATTGGGTAGTTACTGATGAACAGCAAAAGGTTTGCTTCAATTTATAATCTTTACCTCACTCTCTTTTTGATGTGCGCTAAGTTGAAAAATGTTTATAAGGAGCCAGTCAGAGGTGGTCTTCAGTTTGGTAGCGGCAACTGTGGGTGTGAGTGCCCACCTGCCCTGGCATAATGCCGTCCTATTTAGCCACGTTTTTGAGGCTGGGCGCAAATGCGGGAGGCGCACACGAGAGCAAAGTGCATGCGCAAAAGCCTGGCCACATGCGCAGAAGGTGCCCATGTGTGGAGCGAACCCGTGGTAAGAATATGTGAAACCCACCACTGGACCCAGCATGCATAAGAAATACATAACCACAAAGTACCTTTTACCTTTGCATTAGAGGCCATATCTCCATACCTAACCTAAAAAGAAAAAGAGTTAAAACAAAAAAGGGCAAAGTGACATTCCAGTGGGTGTAACTATATTTATTGGGGGGTGGGGCAATCTCATAACCTAAAGAAGACCATGAATGGACAAAGTTAACAGTAGCCCTATCAACTTAATGGAAGATAAATGGAAAGAACACTTTTCCCCTCACAGAGAATTGTAGACATCGCTCTAGTTTTCATGTGTGTCCAATTGTACTGAATCAAGGGGGGAAACTGAGCATGGAAATGTTGGCATTATGAAACTTGGATCTCCCTGTTTTAAGGTTTCTTCTGCTTAAATTGTTCACAAAATATCCCAGTCCAATTTCAATGTGGTTTTTGTTAGACATGAGAGACATGAGTACATTTTACTTTCAAGCCCTTTGAGGTTGTTCTCATCAGGAAATATTAGAATTGATAGAACTATACAAATCTGCTTCCCCTCCCTTTCATATCCCAGTCATGGACCCATGGAGAGGCCAGCCTGAGTCTCTTTCTAGCCTCTTTTTCAGGAAAGCATATTATTAACAGGATTTTATTTATTTATTGTTCCAATTTATATACCGCCCTTCTCCCGAAGGACTCAGATGCAACCTGAACTGAACATTGGGCCAAAAAACAAAAAAACTGATGACTATTCATTGTGCATTACATTCATGTAGTGACAGACTATAGTGATAGTGATGTAGTGATGGACTATGTCTGCCCCACAAAAAGGGAGGCATAAATTAACTTCAGGTCAAATAAACTATGGAAGAAGAAAAGTATGCATTGCCTGACTATGTAACAGACAGCCAAGAACAAGCATTGATGCAAGTGAAAAATTTGAACTTACTATATGTGCAGGAAACAAAATATGAATATTGAAATAATGTAATAAAAAACAAGAACAGAATGTTGGCAAGGAAAAGCATTACATGGTTGATTTCTGCAAAAGATCCAGAGGAAAGTGGATAAAGATGAAACCTAGCACTGACTTGCAACTGGAACATTAAAAAACCCCCACAAAACAAGCTAGCCATTCAAACTAATGCAATTAAGGCTAGAATTGAAAAATCATCAAATGATACAAAGTGCAGATTGTGCAAAGAACCAGAAGAAGCAGTAGAGCATATACTGCTTATGAACAGCACATGACACAGTCGCTAAAATGATTCAGTGGAACATCTGTAAAAGTGATCCTGGGCCAGTAATGATAAATTGGTGTGAATATAGATAAAATAATTAAAAATGACAAGGTTAAAACATTATGGAATTTCTAAATACAAACTGATAAAGTCTTAGCTTATAACCCATCAAATTTAACTGTACTTAAAAACAAGAAAGTGCGGCTGATTGATGTTGTAATACCATGAGGTTGTTAGAGGACAAAGAATTGGAGATGATCATAAAGTAACAAAATTTGAAAATCAAAATCAAAAGATTGCGGCATAAACCAGTTGTGGTGATCCTAGTGATTACAAGCACACTGGGTATTATACCTCCCAAAAATTGGACATTCATAAAATTCATAAAGGCACACTGGGTATCATACAAAAACAAAACAAAACTGGACATTCATAAAATTTCCACCTGTTGATTACAAAAATCCACACTGCTTGGATCCACATATATACTACCCTAATACATTGTGACATCCAGGCTCTTGGGAAGAACTCAGTGCATATTAAGGCCAACCCCAGCTAAAGCAGCGGTCACCAACTGGTGGTCTGTGGGCCACCGGTAGTCCACGAGAAAATTTTGGTGGTCCACAGAAAAAGTATTTGTATTTTTTATATTGCACTAAATACAATTTATCTTTTTTAAAAATTCATATTAGTGGTCTGCGGAATTTAAAATTATTAATTTAGTGGTCCCTGAGGTCCGAAAGGTTGGTGACCCCTCAGCTAGAGAACTGGCAGCTATGATTTCATATTTTTCAATGAATTAAAATAATAGATTTTCTGCCCAACTCCCAGTGATTTTCGCCACTCTACAAATTATTTAAAACATTTGGGAATGAAGAAACACACAAACACAAAAACAAAGAACAAAAGAAACAAAGATAGCAGAGAAGACAAACCCAGTTGGGAATAAAGAAGTAAAGGGATCATCAATCATCTTCACCAAAGGACTGGTAAAAAGCCATCTCTTCAGGGCTACTCAAAACACCAGTAGAGTGAGGGTATATTTCAATTGCAGGGAGAATCTCACTGCAGAGGGTAGACAGTGTTGCAGAAAAGACACATTTCTGGGGTCTCAAAAGATGAGATTGCTTAATAGAAAGAATTTTCAGCATACCAATCCCATAAGAGCTAAGTGGCCAAGCAAGTACTATTGGAGACAGGTGGTCACTCAGGTAACCTACGTATGGTTTTATAGGCAACAAACAACATCTTGAATCTAGAGCCTCAGTGGCACAGTGGTTAGAGTGCAGTACTGCAGGCTACTTCTGCTGCCTGCCTACAATTTGGCAGTTCGAATCCCACCAGGCTCAAGGTTGATTCAGCCTTCCATCCTTCCGAGGTGAGTCAAATGAGGACCCAGATTGTTGGAGGCAATATGCTGACTCTGCATATTGACTCTGACTCTGCACTGTACTCTGCACACACTGCACTCTGCATATTGACTCTGACTCTCTGACTCTGCACTGTAAAGCAGTATGTAAGTCTAAGTGCTATTGATGTTGCTATTGAACCACACCCAGAAGCAAACAGATAAGCAATGAGCATATCAAAGCATCTTCATCACTGGTATAAGGCTGCATTCTGGACCTGTTGAATCTTCTCAATTGTCTTCAAGGGCAGCCCTATGTACAGTATGTGGTAGGAGTCAAACCTTGAAATAATCGTGGCATGAATGACTGCCTGTCTAAATAGCCCTCTGATCCAGGAAAGGGTACACCAGATGAAACCGGTGCGAAGGTGTTCCTGGCCATAGTTGATAGCTGCTTATCAAGCAGAGCTCTTGAGTTCAGGGGAAAAAAGAAAAAACTCCATAATTTGTACCAATCTTGAATGAGGAAGTGCTACCCTATCCAAGGTAAAACATGGAGATTTTGTTATGTTATGTTATGCCAGTGAAAACCAATATGAATTCATTAATGCTTTAAAAGAATCTGGCAAATAATGCCCCAAAGCCAGCTGAAATGAATGCATTTAAGCTCACCTAATTCCTTCATAGATGGTGAATTTCTTATACTTGCTTATAATGAAATAGCAACAGTCATTTTCTCCCGTTTATCAATAATAAAATAAGTGCATGCCCAAAGGCCAAAGCTCTGCTTCTTTTTCTTTTTCTTATTATTGTTAGATGCTGAAATTTCAAATGTTGGAAACACACTTTTAAACTCAAGGTTGCTAAAAAAAAGTTCCAGCTGTAAATGTGATCAAGCCTTCAATATGGCAAAATGACTATTTTCTTTTTTTTTTTTTTTTTGAAAAAGCGTTTATTTACAATTGTTATTTCTATTCCCAAATTATACAGGATATGGAACTAAGTGTGAATATAAACACTAAGATGTTGATTTATTTTGTTTTAGGTGAATTAGAAAATGTGCAACTAAGGCATTTGCAGAATCTAATGGTCTTGGTCACAATGAAGAAATAAGCTTTATGATGCAGACTCTACCCTCTCTCTCTTTATCTCTCTCTCTCTCTTAATCTTTATTTATTTATCTATTTATTTTTCAAATTTTTATACCGCCCTTCTCCGAAGACTCAGGGCGGTGTACAGCAAATAAAACAACAATAATGCAAAAAATTTTAAAATACAATATCCAGTTTAAAAATCTAATTTGATCGCTGTATGTTAAAAATATTGAGTAAGAAAATTACAAAATAGAATAAAATCCCTATTTAAAAGCCCACTAAAAAACCCACAGTATTAAAATCAATCAGGCCAGCCCCGCTTGGTGAAAAAAGAAGGTCTTGAGCTCGCGCTTAAAGGTCCAAAGATCAGGGAGAAGACGGAGTCCCACCGGCAGATCGTTCCACAAGGCCGGAGCCCCCACAGAGAATGCTCTTCCCCTGGGGGCCACCACTGACATTGGTTGGCCGATGGCACCCTAAGGAGGCCCTCCCTGTGAGAGCGGACTGGATGCACCGGACGATGGGAGGTAACTGGCGGCAGCAGGCGGTCCCGTAAGTATCCCGGTCCCATGCCATGGAGTGCTTTAAAGGTGATAACCAGCACCTTGAAGTGCACCCGGAAGACCACCGGCAACCAATGTAGGCTGCGCAGGAGAGGTGTTACATGGGAGCTACGAGGTGCTCCCTCAATCCCCCGCGTGGCCGCATTCTGTACCAGTTGGAGTCTCCGGGTGCTCTTCAAGGGGAGCCCCATGTAGAGAACATTGCAGTAATCCAGACGGGAAGTAATGAGGGCATGAGTGACTGTGCATAATGAGTCCCGGTCCAGGAAAGGGCGCAATTGGCGAATCAGGCGAACCTGATGAAAAGCTCCCCTGGCGACGGCCATCAAATGGTCTTCTAAAGACAGCCGTGTGTCCAGGAAAACGGCTAAATTGCGCACCGATTCCCTGGGGGCTAACGATTTGCCCCCCACAGTCAGCAATGGGATTAGCTGACTATGCTGGGACGCTGGTATCCACAACCACTCCGTCTTGGATGGGTTGAGTCGGAGTCTGTTCGTCCCCATCCAGACCCGAACGGCCTCAAGACACTGAGTCATCACATTGATGGCTTCGTTGGGGTGGTTCGGGGTGGAAATGTACAGCTGAGTATTGTCAGCGTACAGCTGACAACTCACCCCGAAGCCACGAATGATCTCCCCCAGCAGCTTCATATAGATGTTGAACAGGAGAGGCGAGAGAATCGACCCCTGCGGCAGAGAGCTAAATGCGGAGGTTGGAGACGGGACGATAATTAGCCAAAATAGCCGGGTCCAGGGAAGGCTTCTTAAGGAGGGGCCTCACCACCGCCTCTTTCAAGGCAGCTGGGAAGACTGCCTCCATCAAAGAAGCACTGGTAATTCCCTGGAGCCAGCCTCGTGTAACCTCCTGAGTGGCCAGTACCAGCCAGGAGGACACGGGTCCAATAAACATGTGGTGGCATTCAACCTTCCCAGTATCCTGTCCATGTCTTCGGGAGTCACAGAGTCAAACTCAGCCCAAACAATGTTCTCAAGACGTGCCTGCATCATCCCACCTGGATCCACCCAATCTGCATCCAGCCTGTCCCGGATTTGAGTGATTTTATCGTGCAGATACCTTCCAAATTCCTCAGCATGTCCCTTTCTTTCTTTATCTCTGTCTCTCCCTTTATCTCTATCTCTTTCTCTCTTTCTCTCTCTTTCTCTCTCTTTCTTTATCTCTCTCTCTTTATCTCTCTCTCTCTCTTCTGTGCAACATAATATAAATATAAAAATGGGTGGAGCTTGCATCATGATGTTACACTGTTAGTTTCATAATTTGCCCTTTCCCAGGGACACACATTTACTCCCCTTGCTATACTGCCCTATTGTAAACTTATGCTCAGGAAATAGATGCCCAAGACACAGATGAATAGAACAGATAGGAAGGTTTCCTTCAAAAATAATTGACCAACACAAAATATATTTGATAATTCATGAACTACAACCATTATCTGGAAGAAAAGAAACTATTTTTGATTTTAATCATTTATGGTAATTAGGAATCCGTGTTACAGCTTGCTTTTCAAATAATGTTTTGGTTGTTGTTATATTACATGGCAAGGCTCTGCATTTATTGTGAGTCAAATGCACTTGTGCTTTTCATTCATTAGTAATTGAAGATACTCACGTGGTTTTTTTGTAGTTACATTTACCAGAGCACTGGATGGACGAGTTCCAGCTGTGTTGTAAGCCCTCACTGTGGCAAAGTACATGGTATTGGCCTTAAGACTGGTAATGTTCTTTGCTGTTACATTGCCATTGACTCTTATTTTCCCAGTTGTCGAGTCTTTGGAATCATCCATCCAATATAAGACCTAAAGTTTAATAACAAAGATAGAATTTTTCTCCCTCAATTATGACAACAAAGTTGACAAAAATAAAGTTTCAGAAGGAACAAATAATTTTATAAAAGCATATGGCACATATTAAATATAAATTATATGTAAGCACACTACTTCCTTTTTTCCTTTTTTAGATCTCCAAATGTGAAATTGTCTTTTTCTAGGCAGTTATAATTAAATAGCTACTGACTTAGACATTTTCTGAGTTCTAACAAATGCTTGATGAGGACTAGTTGATAATCTATGAACTACATTAGCTATTCTAACAACAAAATCATTTTCCAAGTGTGGATTACTCACACAAAGTAGGAGGTAGCAGCCAAGTTGGCAGAACACCAACTTTTGAAGAACTAAAAATAAAGATTAGGAAAAAAAAAAATTCTCACAGACATAAGAAGATCTCAAAATACAACTGAGGTTTCACCTGGCTTCTTGACCCTGAAATAGCAGCTCACTGTGGCTGAGGAAAATAACAGAAAATCATTCTTTATAGCTTTATAGGTATCTACAGAAATTATGCCTTTAGTGAGATGTAACAGATTCAGAGCTGTAGTTACTACTTCCTTATCTGTCCTCCTTCCCCTGTTAAGTACAGGGTCAACTTGTTAAGCTAACAGTTATAATCTTGGCATATATGGCATATTGTACTCTGCTATATTTCAAGGAATAGGACTGTAATGTTTTCACATGTTGAATGCTACCTACATTTGCAGCCTTGTTATTTTTCCTCTTTAATCAGTTGTACAGTGATTCATCCATGAATTTAGTATGGGCATATTCACATTATCTTTAATCAACATTCTACGTATGATCTATGTAAATGTCCAGCCTTTGGTTTTTGCTTTTTGGCATGCAAGAAACCATGAAAGGTATGAAAGGGGCATGGTGGCTCAGTGGCTAAGATGCTGAGCTTGTTGATCGAAAGGTTGGCAGTTCAGCGGTTCGAATCCCTAGTACCACATTACAGGGTGAGCTCCTGTTACTTGTCCCAGCTTCTGCCAACCTAGCAGTTCGAAAGCACATAAAAAATGCAAGTAGAAAAATAGGGACCACCTTTGGTGGGAAGGTAACAGCGTTCCATGCACCTTTTGCATTTAGTCATGCCAGCCACATGACCACAGAAACGTCTTCGGACAGCACTGGCTCTTCGACTTTGAAACAGAGATGAGCACTGCCCCTAGAGGAATGACTAGCACATATGTGTGAGGTGAACCTTTACCTTTATCTTATGCAAGAAACCAATACATTCCCCCCCTATATATAGTATTCTACCTATAACAAGTAACAAAATAATGAGATGAAACTACTTAAGCTGAAGAAAGGATCAGTTGTCAAAAGTGAAAACCCATATGGTGAAATAGCAGACTAGAGCAAGAACAAAGACACATGTGAAATTAGTGATCAGACAAGGTTATTTTAGAGAAAACAGCAGATGGGTACAGATGGGAAGCATATATTTTGGCTGAGAATATTTAATAGGTTTTCAACAACACCTCATAGCCAAGAATCCTTCCAGTATGTCTGGTCCATACAAGAGGGTTCCAAGAGACTTCCATTTCAAAAGATGAGAAGCTTTCTACCGAAATGCCAGTTGGTGCTATCTGAGGCTCTGGGAAAAAGCAGAGGCATAGCAAACCTTGTTATTTAATGTTTTAGCAGACTGTTCCTAAAATATTTGGAACCTAGTTGCATAGTTGTTAAACTGAAAGATAGACGAAAAACTTCATCATAGATATCCTGAAATAATAAGATTTATAATATCATCCTTAAGATTTATGACTTAATTTAGAGACTTCCTGTGTATTGAGCATTAAACCACTGCATCATGCGCATATTGCATCAGCTGTATTATTGGGAGCATTTCAGACGGGTTTACAAATTCTGTTTCATATGACAGAAATAGATAAGAAATATGAGATTTATACTACTTTACTTACTGTCCTCTCCGGAATACACAAGAAATACTGGGCTCAGGGTGCCTATTCCTTCATGATTAAAGACACCCACTTTTACTTCAAAGGGAAATAATGATGGGATGTTTTCATTTCTGTAGATATATTTCGATGCCTCCACTGAAGTCACCACTGCTTTAGTCCAGCTGAAGGAGCCAAGAGGCCGAAACATAATATGGTATCCAAATCCTTCCCCATTTTGTAGTTCTTCAGGAATGGACTGCAAGAAGTATAATAAATCACTTCTAACCAGTGTACCTGCTCTCTTTATCCCATCAAATATTTTAGGTGTATTGACTTAGTTGGCTGGGCCTTGAAGAGAAAATGTTTGTTTCACCAGTCAACATTGTATTGAAAGTAACAATTAAAAGAAAAATCTATTGAGACAATCAATTTAGAGACAAAAGACCTAAACAGCACCATTAAAATTATATACTTTAACAAAAGAGAGAGAGAAGGGTCAATGGGGAAAATTATAGCAACATTCTCTAACATGAACCAAAACAATTAAGAACTGAAACAGGGTTTCTTTATTAAAATACTACATAAGAGTGATGACAGGAATCCCAGCCAAACTGACTGAGAGAGCTGATAATAGATTGACAAAGGATAATATTAGAGATAGAAAATTGTATCAGTAGTCCCAAATAACTAATTACCTTACATAGATTAGGAAAAAAAAAACATCCTCAACTCTAAATTAGCAACAAGGTAGTCAACCAGGGACACGGTGGCTCAGGGGCTAGGACGTTGAGCTTGTTGATCGAAAGGTCGGCAGCTCAGCGGTTCGAATCCCTAGTGCTGCCATGTAATGGGGTGAGCTCCCGTTACTTGTCCCAGCTTCTGCCAACCTAGCAGTTTCGAAAGCACGTAAAAATGCAAGTAGAAAAAATAGGGACCACCTTTGGTGGGAAGGTAACAGTGTTCCGTGTACCTTTGGCATTGAGTCATGCCGGCCACATGACCATGGAGACATCTTCGGACAGCGCTGGCTCTTTGGCTTTGAAACGGAGATGAGCACCGCCCCCTAGAGTCGGCAACGACTAGCACGTATGTGCGAGGGGAATCTTTACCTTCACCTAGTCAACCAGACCCTGTCTAGGCACTTTGATCTTTAAGTGCCTTTAAGTGATCTTTGGTCATTAAGATCTACCTATATACATTGTATTTTAGAAAGAAATAATCCTTTTCCATATTACTTGCCAAAATGAAAGTGTATACCTTATTATCTGTTTTCTGCATCATTACCCTGGCTTGCTTTATTCCATCATCAACAAGCATCCTGATTCCCAACAACTTTCTTAGTTCCATTCAATCTTCTAACAGCACAGAAGACTTGATTTAAAAATTAAAGTCAGTCTTAACTAAAAAAATCAACTTTTCAAGAATTTTAACTTTTAAACTCAAAACTATGATTAAAGATTCAGATTGATGCTTCTCTCCTATCTGTTTGACGCAATTTGCCATCTTAAGTGTTTACTGTAGCTTTGAAATCTTACAATGGAAAATTAAAAATGCTGCATGAACACACTTCTGTACCATATAAAATTAAATCCTCGATGGACTCATCTAAAATGTTTAGTTTATGAGAAGTGCGTGGGTGATAGATTTCAAATTGATACTAGTCCAGATCTCAATCTGCTTAGTTTTTTTGTTTTTGTTGTTTGAGATCATTCAGGGTCAGTTAGTTTCTGCTGCTTTCTGTGACTATTAGCATCTAAGTAATTATGAATTAGGGACGCATTGGCTCAGTGGCTAAGGCACTGAGCTTGTTGATCGAACAGTCAGCAGTTCAGCGGTTCAAATCCCTAGTGCCACGTAACAGGGTGAGCTTCTGCCAACCTAGCAGTTTGAAAGCATGTAAAAAATGCAAGTAGAAAAATAGGGAAGGTGGGAAGGTAACAGCGTTCCATGTGCCTTTGGCGTTTAGTCATGCCGGCCACATGACCACGGAGACGTCTTCGGACAGCGCTGACTCTTCGGCTTTGAAACAGTGATGAGCACCACCCCCTAGAGTTGGGAACGTCTAGCACATATGTGTGAGGGGAACCTTTATCTTTATCTAATTATGAATACTGCTGTTTACTCTTGTCTGAGTCTTAAGGGATAAAAAAGTTATACACTACCAATATTTAGTTTATTTATATCCATAATTTATTGGATTGCTTATTTTAGTTTTTTAACTTGAAATATTAACTGGTACATGATAGATGACCAGAAGTATCTGTGTGTGTGTGTGTGTGTGTGTATGTATGTGTGTGTGTGTGAGAGAGAGAGAGAGAGAGAATGGGCATTGTTTATATAATTTAAATTATTTCTGATGCTTCTTTAATCTCAGAATTCATCAGCTAGCTATTTCATTCATCATAGTAAAGCAGGATTATGGTGTTCTGTTGTGTTAGCTAATTCCTAGAAGAAAAAGCTTCATGTCAAATGCAAATTAATTTGAAGCATCTGGGGGATTCAAATGTTGTCTATGTTATCTTTCTTCTTCTTTCTGGTATAAAGAAGAGAGAGATTATGAAAGATTACTACAATGTATGACGGTGGATGCATTTTAAAAACCAATATTTATAATGTGCCCTTAATTTTGGGCCTAAAGTTTATATGAAATTTACATTAAAACATATGAAAATGATTATAAGGTAAGAAGAAATAAATTTTATACACACACACACACACACACACACACACACATTTCCCTTCACACCATTTATCTATTTCCTTTCTAATGAATCAAAATACCCATTTTGTTCCGAGTTTTCCTTTCCGTTTTCCTGGCATTACACACAGAATGCAACTGTCAGCTGTCAAGTCAATAGGAATAAAAGACTAGCACACTTTGTATGTTCCTTGTCACAGAGGAACATTATTTTTCCCAGAAAGATGGGTGTCATGCAGCTGTTTCTTAAAATAATACATCTGAAATGTTACATTGGACTAATGCCAGAGCTATAAGTTATAAAATAAATAAAACAAAGTAAAATAAATGTGTCCTCAGTGGGTGTGTATAATTCACAGACTTATTTCACACATGCATACCACTTGTATATTCTTAGTTCTCCTTTTATTTATTATATCACAAAACCTACAGCAACCCTCAGATGTTTAGATTACAGTTAAAAACAAAGCAAAGCACAAGAATCTAGAAAAACCAAAATCTATAATAGCAATAGCAATAGCACTTTGACTTATATATTGCTTCACAGTGCTTTATAACCCTCTCTAAACAGAGTCCCCATATGCCCCCCAACAATTTTACTGAGATTGGAAGGGTGGAAATCTGTGTCAACTTAGAGCTGGTGAGAATCAAACTGCACGCAACTGGCAGAATTAGCCTGCAATACTGAATTCTAATCACTGCGCCACCACGGATCTATCGTATAACAATATGCATCCTCAGGCACCAAATCAAAGTCATGTCCACAGTAAATAAGGGCTATGGTTAAGATGTCTTCATAGTCTTTCAGCAAAATTCCAACCTGGGTGCCAACTGGGTGCCAACTTGAAGTGAGGCTATCCCACAAGATAAATATCAGAAAAAAGGATAGATAGAAAAAACATTATTTTGGAAATCTACTCTTCTTAGCTTACATAGGTGGAAACCTCGAACATCCTACCAGGATGAGCAAACAAGATTGGCTAATTCTGAGGAGGAGGAGAATTGTTGTAAAACAAGGGTGATGATGGTAGAAAGGCAACCCTGAGAATGTGCAACTTTATTAAGATGAAGAATGAATTAATATGAAAGTTAAAAGGGAATATATATGATTAACAATGGATAAGGCAAGATAACTAATTGAAATAACGTTAAGAAACTAGGATTTGAGGGCGGAGGGTGATGCTGTTTATATAATAAGTATAGAAATATTAAGATAAGAAAAAAAATTATGGAAAAAGAATATTTTGGCAAAAATGGTAACTATGTAAAACGAAATTGGATATGATAAGTTGTATAAGATATGAAATGGTCAATACTCTGTCTGTAAAATATGTATCTGTGTGTGAAAGAAAAAAATAAAATAAAACTTAATTAAAAAAAAGATCAGCTAATTCTTTGCATATGGCCCACAGAAACATCATATTGTTGAATGCTGCCAAATGGACAAGTAGGTATGCAATGACATACTTAGGAATCGCCCAAGAGTTTGGTATAAGATGGGCAGGTATATAATTGTAAATAAATAAATATTCCCTATATCAGGTTCTGTTGAAAGATTATCCACCAGAGCAGAGTTTCTCATCCTTAGCAACATTCAGATGTGTGGACACCATCTCCCAGAATTCTCCAGCCACTCTCAGTATTGCCCATCATCCCCTATACTGGTTGTGGAATTCTGCGAGTTGAAGTCCACACATCTGAATGTTGACACGAGTAAGAAACAGTACACCAGAGTAACCAATGCCAATAAACACATCTACTTTCTGTTGTGTTTGTGGAAAAATATTTTTCCTAGTTCTTTAGATGTCTGCACTTCATTCAGTCTGACTGGTTTTTAAACTGGAATGTTCTTTGCAGTGAATAGAAAGGATGTATAGTAATGAAACAAAATTTTCTGTCAATCAAGTTTTAGCGGAATTTAATCCTCTGCAAAGTTGCCCTTAAATGAAGACCTAGCTCTGCTGAGAAATCTGTAATGTTGGGAAAGGTGAAAGGAAAAAGAAGAAAAGGATGACCAGCAGCAAGATGGAGAAACTGAAGAAGAAGAAGAAGAAGAAGAAGAAGAAGAAGAAGAAGAAGAAGAAGAAGAAGAAGAAGAAGAAGAAGAAGAAGAAGAAGAAGAAGAAGAAGAAGAAGAAGAAGAAGAAGAATAATTATTATTTATTGGCCAAGTGTGATTGGATACACAAGGAATTTGTTTTGGTGCATATGCTCTCAGTGTACATAAAAGAAAAGAAAAAAAAACCTTCATCAAAGGTACAACATTTACAACACAAATGATGGTCATAGGTTGCAAGTTAACCCTTAGTGATAGCAACAAAAAGTTACAGTCATACAGTCATAAGTGGAAAGAGATTGGTGATGAAAACGATGAGAAGATTAATAGTAGTGTAGATTTAGTAAATAGTTTGACATTGTTGAGGGAATTATTTGTTTAGTAGAGTGATGGCCTTCGGGGAAAAAACAAGGGATGTAGTTTTGGAAAATGTGAAGGACCAGATAGGGGATAGATCAAGTGTGAAATCCAGCAGGTTCTGACATGTTCTGGAGAACCGGTAGAGGAAATTTTGAGCAGTTCGGAGAACTGGCAAATACCACCTTTCTGGCCCCAGTGTGGGGTGGGAATGGAAATTTTGCAGTATCCTTCCCCCAGGAGTGGGATGGGAATGGAGATTTTGCAGTATCCTTCCCTTGCCATGCCCACCAAGCCATGCCCACCAAGCCACACCACGCCCACCAAGCCATTACCACAGAACCGGTAATAAAAAATATTGGATTTCACCACTGGGACAGATCACTCCAGAGAAAATCTATCTGTGTTTTTGCTACTAATTGACCACAACAGAGTGGCACATAATCATAATAGCATTGAGGAAATTGACCTTATGACATTTATTAAAAAAAGGGTTTTAATTGTTTTGGCAGTACAAATAAGAAATTTCTAAACATTTGAAGGCAATGGGAAAAATGTGTTTCTTGTGTCTGGTTTTCTTTTAGACTTAAAAAATGGTGTGTGTGTGGAATATATACAATTTAAGGTATGTGTGCGTGTGTGTGCATGCATGTGTGTGTGCGCGTGTGTTTATACACACACACACACACACACACACACACACACACATACACATATATAATATTTTATGTAAAATTTAGCTTATTCCTGAATCCATCAGCTCAAAATCTGATGAGCTCAAAATCCATCAGCACTTTCATCTTACTAAAATTCATTCTCAGTATATTCGTTCTTGTCTAATCAACATTACTTTTCACTCTTATTTCTATGTTTATATTATTATTATTCCTGAATCCATCAGCTCAAAATCCATCAGCTCAAAATCCATCAGCTCAAAATCCATCAGCTCAAAATCCATCAGCTCAAAATCCATCAGCTCAAAATCCATCAGCTCAAAATCTGATGAGCTCAAAATCCATCAGCTCAAAATCCATCAGCTCAAAATCTGATGAGCTCAAAATCTGATGAGCTCAAAATCCATCAGCTCAAAATCTGATGAGCTCAAAATCTGATGAGCTCAAAATCTGATGAGCTCAAAATCTGATGAGCTCAAAATCTGATGAGCTCAAAATCCATCAGCTCAAAATCCATCAGCTCAAAATCCATCAGCTCAAAATCTGATGAGCTCAAAATCTGATGAGCTCAAAATCTGATGAGCTCAAAATCTGATGAGCTCAAAATCTGATGAGCTCAAAATCTGATGAGCTCAAAATCTGATGAGCTCAAAATCTGATGAGCTCAAAATCTGATGAGCTCAAAATCTGATGAGCTCAAAATCCATCAGCTCAAAATCCATCAGCTCAAAATCCATCAGCTCAAAATCCATCAGCTCAAAATCCATCAGCTCAAAATCCATCAGCTCAAAATCCATCAGCTCAAAATCTGATGAGCTCAAAATCCATCAGCTCAAAATCCATCAGCTCAAAATCCATCAGCTCAAAATCTGATGAGCTCAAAATCCATCAGCTCAAAATCTGATGAGCTCAAAATCTGATGAGCTCAAAATCCATCAGCTCAAAATCTGATGAGCTCAAAATCCATCAGCTCAAAATCTGATGAGCTCAAAATCTGATGAGCTCAAAATCTGATGAGCTCAAAATCCATCAGCTCAAAATCCATCAGCTCAAAATCTGATGAGCTCAAAATCTGATGAGCTCAAAATCCATCAGCTCAAAATCTGATGAGCTCAAAATCTGATGAGCTCAAAATCTGATGAGCTCAAAATCCATCAGCTCAAAATCTGATGAGCTCAAAATCTGATGAGCTCAAAATCTGATGAGCTCAAAATCCATCAGCTCAAAATCTGATGAGCTCAAAATCCATCAGCTCAAAATCTGATGAGCTCAAAATCCATCAGCTCAAAATCTGATGAGCTCAAAATCCATCAGCTCAAAATCCATCAGCTCAAAATCTGATGAGCTCAAAATCCATCAGCTCAAAATCTGATGAGCTCAAAATCCATCAGCTCAAAATCTGATGAGCTCAAAATCTGATGAGCTCAAAATCTGATGAGCTCAAAATCTGATGAGCTCAAAATCTGATGAGCTCAAAATCCATCAGCTCAAAATCCATCAGCTCAAAATCCATCAGCTCAAAATCTGATGAGCTCAAAATCTGATGAGCTCAAAATCTGATGAGCTCAAAATCCATCAGCTCAAAATCTGATGAGCTCAAAATCTGATGAGCTCAAAATCCATCAGCACTTTCATCTTACTAAAATTCATTCTCAGTATATTCGTTCTTGTCTAATCAACATTATTTTTCACTCTTATTTCTATGTTTATATTATTATCCATCCTGCAAAACATCAGTTTCCTACCCTAAGAAATATACTTAACCCAGGGGTAAAATCAAACAAAAGAATGAAGCTTAAACTAAATGAGAAAATAATATGTGGATATTTCAATTGTTGTTGCTCATAATTACATATTTAATTATAGTAGTTTGGGACAAGGAACTGTTGGTCCCAAACTATTGCTAGAATGTAATTCCTAGCAGCTTCATCCAGGAAGACCACAGTTGAAAGATCTATGGCACTGTAATATGTTTATTTGATTGTGATTGATTTGTTGTTGTTAGTTGTGAAGTCGTGTTTTTGATATAAAAATGAAGTCCCATAGAAGCCTGAAACAATTTTTCCCTAAAATGCTTTACTATGGAATGGCTACAGTAGAAGTGAAAAGGAAGCAGATAGATGAATGTTGGTAAGTCCCCCAGTTCTATTCTTGGTTGATATTTAAAGACAAATACACCAAAAGCATTATAGTTTAATAAAATTGGGACATTTCAAGAGAGCAGCAGCATTATACAACAACGTATGTACAAATACTAAGTATTCAACTGGTCATGCTATTTAAAAGCAAGCTTGAAAATGAAACTTCATAGATTCTATAGAGAACATCCAGTATGGAGTTGCAGAGATAATTATTCCTATTTGCTGGAAAGTAGGCCATACTTGCCATAATGCAAGAGAGTTGCTGATTTAACTTTGACAGGTAAGAGTCACCAGTGAGATATTAAAGCAGGGCTGTCCAACTCCCGGCCCATGGGCTGGATGTGTCACCCGCTGGCCACGCCCACGCACAGTTTAGCAAAAGGAAAAAAAGTCCTGATACATCATGTGACCCCGCCCTGACGACGTGAGTTTGATAACCCTGTATTAAAACATGGAGATGTGGATGACATGTTCCCTAGGCAGTCCTCCTAAGCTTTCTTTTTTCAATTTTCAGATGTTCTACGGAACATTGTCCCATTAGCAGTGAGACATAACAAATCTAAATAGGAATCTAATCAGCATATGTGAAAGAAAAAAATATTACATCAGTTCTTAAGCATGGAAATATCCTTGCTGGCATGTTTCTTTACAATTCTCTGAAGTCACAGATAGCTAGAAATAAATGTTGATTTCATTGGAACATACTAGCAAATAAACTTAGGTTGAAGTCTTATGCATGAATCTCTATTTGCCATCTAAACATTCATATAATGATATTTGATATTGAAAGGCCTTATTCTTTTTTTTATGTATGACATGATACAAATTACCAGCATTATATTCCAAAATAACAAGGGTGGAAGGGCCCAGAAGCAACTAAAACTGTGCAAAGTGTTTCGTGCATTAAACACTCAGACTGGGATGTTAAGCTATTTTCTGCATAGTAATGATAAGAGGGCTATAGATGACTTCCAAATATCTTTACAACATTTCTCTCAGTTTACTTCTCTAAATTGCTAACAATAGCACAACAAAGTGATTTTGTTAGAGCTGTCTTATATGTTCCACTCATTATATTGAAGGCTTGAGACTGATTTACAAATTACCTCCCACATGATGCCAAGTTCAGACCGGCTTCCTCCACCCCCGCTCACATTTGTGGGTGCCACTGTGGGAACTAACACAGAGAGAAAAACACACATACACAACAGATATACATACATACATACATACATACATATATATACATATATATATATATATATATATATATATATATATATATATATATATATATATATATATATATATATATATGTCTTTGGTTGTTCGGGTTTTCTCCCATAAAATTGGAAGTGTCTTGGCGATGTTTGACGAAGTCTCACTCGTCATCTTCAGGCTTCAGCTTCGTGCTTTGCTCCCAGAAGCACGGCTGAAGCCTGAAGATGACGAATGAGACTTCGAAACGCCGCCAAGACACTTCCAATTTTACGTGGAGAAAACCCAATAACCAAAGACCCACGGGTGTTTGTATATAGGTCTTTGGTTGTTCGGGTTTCTCCGTGTAAAATTGGAAGTGTCTTGGCGATGTTTGAAGTCTCATTCGTCATCTTCAGCCTTCGCTTGTTCTGAGCAGTGTGTGATCGCAGCTGTTTCTTCCTTTAACTGCAGTTAAAGGAAGAAACAGCTGCGATCACACATTGCTCCCAGAAGCACGGCTGAAGCCTGAAGATGACGAATGAGACTTCGAAACGCCGCCAAGACACTTCCAATTTTACACGGAGAAAACCTGAACAACTAAAGACATATATATATATATATATATATATATATATATATATATATATATATATATATATATATATATATATATATATATATATATATATATATATATATATATGTTGTGACCCAGGTTCCTGGACCCGGACTCCTGGACTCGGATGATTCAGAAAGTGAGGGAGAAGACCTGGCCAGCCCTGCTTCTCTTGAGCCCTTTCCCTCCCTGGCACCCACTCAAAGGGAGGAGGAGGGGCCGGCAAAGCCTGATTCTCTGGAGCCTCCTTCTGATTTGGCACAGCCCCAAGAACAGTTTTGGAGTGATGCAAGATTACGCAGGCGTGATCGGCGCGCAGCAGCGTAAGAGTTGGGACAAAGCCAAGTCATAATTGTCATGCAGTGACATCTGCAGAGACTATAAATAGGAGGCGGGACTTCCTGGTTTTTTGTCTTGGACAAAGCAATGAATTGGCGCGAGCTAACTGTCTCAATGGAGGGAAGAATATATTCGTGAGTAATTCTGGCCTTATCTATAATTTCCTCGTTATCTCCAGAAACTTGGCAGGCCCGTGGGTAGACGTGGCCAGGACATGTATCTATGTAAATAAAAGGAGAAAAGAAGGCCTCTGACTGACTCTTTGCTGGGAGTATTAGGGGGAGGGAAACAGAACATTTTGTCCGAGACCTGACTAAAACATCTTCCACCAAAGATGGATCAGCAGCAGGTACAGCAGCAGTTAGAGCAGCTACAAGCGGCTAATCAACAGCTCCAGCAGCAAGTGGCTCACTTGGCAGGCCAACTTGCTGCCAGGAATGTGCCTGCAGCCCCCCCCCCCATCCTCCCACTCCTCCTCCTCGTCGCAAGTGCCCGATAACCGTGCCGGATAAGTTTTCTGGGCAGCCTGAGATGTTCCCGACCTTCTTGGGACAGTGCCAGCTCTACATGGCTATGAGGCCAGAGGATTTCCCAGACGACCGGGCTAAGGTGGCCTTCATGATTAACCTTCTTTCCGGCTCGGCTGCTCGATGGGCCACACCCCTCTTGCTCCGGGACAGCCCCCTGCTGGTGGACCAACAGCGTTTTTGGCAGCACCTGCGCACCATGTATGAGGACCCGGTTCGAATGCTGACGGCAACCAGGCGCCTTAAGGAACTCCGTCAAGGGAAACGCCCCTGCAGGAGTACATCGCCGAATTTCGTCTTTTGTGCCAGGACTCTGACTGGAATGATGCAGTGCTGGTGGACGCATTCCAGGAGGGACTCTCAGAGGAATTGCAAGACGAGCTGGTCCGCGTGGAGGCGCCACGGACCCTCGACAACTTGGTGCCCATTTGTCTCCGCCTCGATGCCCATCTGCAATGGCGACCGTCCCGTCGCACCCCCCGGGACCCGCCGTTGACATCTGCGCCCCCACTTCCTGCACCACCAGCATCCAGGGTCGCCCCACGTTTTGTAACCGCTGCGGAAGAGCCCATGGAGTTGGGAGCGGCCAGACCTCGCCTGACAGCCCAGGAGCGGAACCGGAGGCGCCAAGGGGAATTGTGCCTGTACTGTGGGGAGCCCGGCCACTTCGCCGCTTCTTGCCCCAGAAAGTGAAGTGGGGCACGCACGCCGGTCCCCGAATCACAGCGTGACCAATCGGGAAACGGAGCAGGCCCGACCTCGGGGAAACCCTAGGTCGGGCACGTACTAAGCCCCCACTGGACGTTGCGGAAGTAGACTCTGGGCCCCTCGGCATCTGATTCTGGACACACGGATATGGTTGGGGAACCAGTCGGACGGGCTCCAGGCGCATGCGCTGGTGGACTCAGGGCCACAACAAACTTTATGGACCAGGCCTTTGTGACCCAGTTTGCGGTCCCGTGGTTCCGTGGACCCTCCGATGCGGGTAGAGACAATTGATGGGTGAGAACTGGTGTCCGGCCCCATTAAATTTGCCACCCAGCCTTTGCGCCTGGCTATTGGGGACCATGAGGCGATCCAGTTTTATGTCACGGCGGACCTTCATTTTCCTTGGTCCTTGGGTTGGCCTGGCGGACCCACGATCCTCAGGTGGCCTGGTCGCGAACGCCATCTCTTTCCCGAGTCTGCAGTGCGTCGATCACATCCGCCACACCTGTGCCGGCCAGAACGTCCCCACCGCTGCCATCACCTTGCCTCCTGAGCTGACGGACTTCGCCGACGTGTTCAGCGAGAAGGAGGCGGACCGACTACCCCCGCATTGGCCCTACGATTGCCCCGTGGACCTTCTGCCCAACGCACCACTGCCTGTGGGACGCCTGTATTCCATGTCGGAGCCCGAGTTGGCCGCCCTCAGGGACTTCCTGGACAAAAATCTGGCCCGAGGGTTCATCCGGCCTTCAAAGTCCCCTCTCTCGGCCCCGGTCCTCTTTGTGAAGAAGAAGACAGGGGACTTGCGCCTATGCTGTGATTACCGCCGGCTAAACGCCATTACAGTGTGGAATCGCTACCCCCTGCCGCTCATCCCGGAGCTGCTGGAGAGGTTGCGGGAGGCCACGATCTTCACCAAGCTCGATCTCCGGGGGGCCCTACAACCTGGTGCGGATGCGAGAAGGAGACGAATGGAAGATGGCATTCGGCACCCGATACGGACACTACGAATACACTGTCATGCCATTTGGGTTGACCAATGCTCCCGCCGTTTTCCAGCACTTCATGAACGACGTGTTCCGAGACATGTTGGATCGGTTCGTGGTTATCTACCTGAACGACATCCTGATTTACTCCCGGTCCAGGGAAAGCCACCTTCGACACGTCGGTCTGGTTCTGCAACGCTATGGAGCAACAACTCAATGCGAAGCTGGAGAAATGCGTCTTCTTCCGGACTTCCATAGAATTCCTCGGGCATATCATCTCGCCCGAGGGCATAGCCATGGACCCATGTAAAGTAGAAGCTTTGTGTAGCTGGGAAGCCCCTCGTCGGGTGAAGGATGTTCAGCGCCTGCTGGGCTTCGCCAACTACTACTGGACCTTCATCCCAGGCTTCGCCACACTGACGGCTCCACTTACCCAGCTCCTCAGGAAGAAGGTTGCGTTCTGGTGGGGTCCCCCGCAGCAAGAAGCATACACAGCCCTCATGAAATCCACCATGATGGAACCCGCCCTGAGGCATCCCGACCCGCTCCGGCCTTTTGTGGTGGAAACGGACGCGTCCAATGTGGCTCTGGGAGCGGTGCTGCTACAGGCTCCGACGAATGGCGGCACACTTTTTCCCTGCGCTTACTACTCCCGGAAACTCAATCCTTCCGAGCGCAACTACACTATCTGGGAAAAAGAGTTGCTGGCTATCAAGGCTGCATTCGAGGCTTGGCGACACCATCTGGAGGGGGCCCGACATCAGGTGGAGGTCCGAACGGACCATCGGAATCTCGAGCACCTCACCACAGCTCGGAAGTTGAACCAGCGGCAGATCCGCTGGTCGTTGTTTTTTGCCCGGTTCAACTTCCGCGTGACCTACATTCCCAGCGGTCACAACCGGAGGGCGGATGCCCTGTCCCGCAAGCCAGAGTACCTCTGCGCCAAGGACCCCCTTCCTCCACGGACAGTGCTGCCGGCAGAAGCCTTGGCCGCAGCACGGGAGCCAGTGGACTTGCGGGCCCAGGTGCGAGGCCCAGCGCCAGGACGCCTGGTCGCAGCAAAGGAGAGCGGAGGTGGGCCCCGTCTCCTTGGACCTTGGAGGAGGACTTACTCAAGTTTCGGGGGCGATTATATGTGCCCACAGGACCACTCCGAGCCCTCGTCATGACCCAGTGCCACGACAACCCTGCAGCAGGACATTTTGGGTTCTTCAAGACCCTCCACCTGGTGACACGGACCTTTTGGTGGCCCAGTGCGGCATGATATACATGCCTACGTGACATCCTGCGTGCCGTGCCGGCAAGCCAAGACCGCCACGGGGCCCTCCCGGACCCCTCCAGCCCTTGCCGACACCCGACAGACCCTGGGGGGCGATCTCTATGGACTTCCTGACAGACCTGCCGCCGTCCTCTGGGTCCACCACGGTGCTGGTGGTGGTGGACATGCTCACCAAGATGGCACACTTCATCCCATGCCGCGGACAGCCCACAGCCGCAAAACGGCCCGTCTCTTTCTGCAGCACATCTTCCGCCTCCATGGTCTACCGGACAGGGTGGTTTCGGACCGCGGAGTTCAGTTCACAGCCCGCTTTTGGAAGAGCCTGATGGCCGCGTTGGAGGTGCAGGTGTGTCTGTCGTCATCGCACCATCTGGAGACCGACGGGGGTACAGAGAAGATCATCGGTATACTGGAACAGTATCTCCGTTGCTTCATCAACCAGCAACAGGACAACTGGGCCGACTACCTGTCCCTGGCGGAGTTTGCTTTTAACAACTCTCAGCACACCTCTATTCAGATGACCCCGTTCTTTGCCAATGTGGGGTACCATCCGCGGCTCTTCCCTCTGGCACCACCGGACTCTCCTGTTCCCGAAACGCAGACCTTCCTGATGGAATTGCATGCGGTCCAACAGTTGGTACGTCAGCAGCTGAATCGGGCAAAGGAGGACTACAAACGGTACGCCGACCGCTCCCGACGGGCAACGCCCCCGCTGGCAGTTGGAGACCGGGTGTGGCTCTCCACCAAACACCTCCCGTCCGACCGCCCGGTAAAGAAGTTGGACCACCGATTCATCGGCCCGTTCCCTGTCGAGGCAGTCATCAACCCGGTAGCCTACCGACTGACCCTGCCACGATCCATGCGGATCCACCCCGTTTTTCACCGGTCCCTTCTGGTTCCTGAGGCCACACCGAGTCCCCTTCGGTGCCCAACAGCACCCGTCACTGTCGCCGAGGACGGATCGGAGGAATACGAAGTCCACAGCGTACGAGACTCCCGCTGGCTGAAGGGTCGTTTCCAATATTTGATCGCGTGGAAGGGATACGGGACTGATTTCTCCTGGGTAGATGCCTCCGACGTTCATGCCCCTGACCTGGTGCAGGCCTTCCATGAGCAGAACCCAGCCCGACCGCATCCCGATCGTCAGCCCCGGGGGAAGGGCCCTGCGATGAAGGATAGTGTTGTGACCCAGGTTCCTGGACCCAGACTCCTGGACTCGGATGATTCAGAAAGTGAGGGAGAAGACCTGGCCAGCCCTGCTTCTCTTGAGCCCTTTCCCTCCCTGGCACCCACTCAAAGGGAGGAGGAGGGGCCGGCAAAGCCTGATTCTCTGGAGCCTCCTTCTGATTTGGCAATGCCCCAAGAACAGTTTTGGAGTGATGCAAGATTACGTAGACGTGACCGGCGTGCGCAGCAGCAGAAGAGTTGGGACAAAGCCAAGTCATAATTGTCATGCAGTGACATCTGCAGAGACTATAAATAGGAGGCGGGACTTCCTGGTTTTTTGTCTTGGACAAAGCAATGAATTGGCGTGAGCTAACTGTCTCAAGGAGGGAAGAATCTATTCGTGAGTAATTCTGGCCTTATCTATAATTTCCTCGTTATCTCCAGAAACTTGGCAGGCCCGTGGGTAGACGTGGCCAGGACATGTATCTATGTAAATAAAAGGAGAAAAGAAGGCCTCTGACTGACTCTTTGCTGGGAGTATTAGGGGGAGGGAAACAGAACAATATATATATATATATCTGCCACATGCGTGCATGGCTCTGTGGAAAGAAGAGGATAGTTTGAAATTCAAAGTCTCATAGTGGTTTACATTACCATAGGAATGGGAAAAGAATAATAAAATATGGAATACTTTCTGGGCCCAATATGTTGTTATTTGGAGTAACCCATGACTGTATCTACAAATAACATGGAGAAATTGTCCGTTGAGACTGAGAAGGGGATTATGCTGATAACCTAGCTCCATGGAGATTTGCAGCTTGGTTTTGACATATATTGGGATAGCTGTTCCTAGAAAATACAGCCAGCTGTCACTATGATATAACTAATTTCTCTGTCATCGATCATCTCACTGAAATCAATCTGAAGCAATAGACATTCATAAGTGACTTCTGTATAGTCTGCATCCTATATAGGTAGTTCTCGATTTATGACAATTGGGACCAGAAATTCCATTGCTAGGTAAGGAGATTATTAAGTGAGTGTGTACAATTTCATTATCTTTTTTGCTATGGTTGTTAAGTAACTCGTTGCAATTAAGTGAGTCAAACCAATTTGGCTTTCCCTGTTGACTTTGCTTTTCAGAAGCCAGCTAGGAAGATTGCAAATGGTGGTCAAAAGATGCTGCAACATGCCAGTTGCCAAGTGCCTGAATTTTGATCCTGTGACATTGGGGATCCTGCAACAGTCGCAAATATGAGGACTGGTTGTAAGGCACTTTTTTATTGCTGTTGTAAACTTCAAACAGTTGCTAAATGAATGGTTGTAAGTCAAGTACTCTGTATACCCACTTACTTGAACATGTGGCATTTATTTTTTTGTAGATTACCACTATTGCTACAAAATTATCCACATAATCAACTGGATATCTTATAGTTCTTATATTACTATACATTACTATTATTATACAATACATGTAGTACATAGTATGTACAATACATACAGCCTCAATCTATCTTAACTTTCAATCTACAGCAGGGGTGTCAAACTCAAGGCATGGGGGCCAGATCCGGCCCATAGGGTGCTTAGATCTGGCCCGCAGGGCTGCCTTGGAAACAGCTAAGGACCGGCCTGCAGTGCCTCTGCCAGCAAAAACAACAACCCCACAACTCTTCACCATTAATCTAATAATAAAAACCCTAATACTAACTACAATATTCCTGTGGACCCGAGCCTCCTACCCGCGATTCCGGTACGACCAGCTAATACACCTTCTATGAAAACAATACCTTCCACTCACATATCTGGAGGGCCGCCTGAGTTCTGTTTTCGCTGGCAGAGGGTTGCAGGAGGCACCGCAGCCAAAAATAGAGCATACAAGTACTGCGGGCAGCCCGCCCGAGCTCCATTTTCACTGACAGAGTTGCAGGAAGCTGTCGCAGCCAAAAACAGAGCACGGAGCCTGTTTTTGCTGACAGAGTGTTCAGGTCACCACAGGTGCCCCTAACACGAGTGATGTTGAGCTGGTCACACCCACTTTGGCCACACCCACCCCAGACCCCTCCGAGGTCAAACACAACCCTGATGCAGCCCTCAATGAAATTGAGTTTAACACCCCTGATCTACAGGATAGCCAAGAAACATAATCTTTTTATTTTTGACAAGTTTGTGATTTCTTTTCCTGCGGGGTAGACTGAATTCATAAAAATAAGTTTATATCTTATTTTTGGATGGAAATAGATTATCAAATTTTACTGTTACCAATAATTGAGTGAATTGCTTAGGAGTTGCCCAACATAGGAAAAGTGAATGGGATGATTAACTAAAATGAAGAATTAAAATGAGACTTTTTAAGCCAAGCAGAGCTAACATTCCACTGTCCAATGAATTAGTTCATGCTCATTTAGGCTTGTATTTACTGTATTTGCATGGGAAAGAAATTAATACCATTGCTCAACAAAGCCTCACCTGGGTCATAGCTGAGAATAAGATGAAAATTTTATTGCACAATTAATTCTTTCTTCCATTTTAATAAAATGTGCGATAGCTCATTTGCTTGTAGAAAAAGTATCAATTTGTGATCAGGTTTCAAATGGACACTCCATTTCCCCTTTTATTACCATTTCTTACGCCCGTTTCTCTGAAGATGACATTAATTAGTAATGTCACCATTTAGTAAAGAGCTACAAAACACAATTGCTTCCCTATTGTTTTTGGGACAGTTTATATTGCTAAAGTGGGTAGGATTTATCCAGATCTCAAGTACTGAGATTATTCCGATACTCAAGTATTTCACAGCTATTTTATTTCATTATCTTTCATACAGGTTGTCCTGGACTCATCACTGTAATGGAGCCTGCCCATTATGGTCAAAAGTTGTGAGTGTTGTTAAGCAAGGCAACCATATGATTGTCTTGCTCACCTCTGTTCTCTCCAATGCAGTCATTATGTGATTATACAAGTTGTTAAGCAGACCACATGGTACTCATGGGTGAGGGGAAGACCTGGGAGATCTAGTGCAGACCCATGTCCACTTGTTTAAAGCCTCCCAGATGAGACAATCTGTGCTCCAGTTCCCACCCCTTGGGGTCTTCACAGACTTTGCTTTCCACACCACCGGGTCCTATATCCTCATCTCCCAAGCCCAGTCACCATTTGCACACTTATTTTTGGAAGATCTGGGGAGCTCCAGAACTGATATTGGTGAAAAGAGGGGAGGCTGCTCCATCTCTTGGCCTCTCATTGCAGACATTCCAAAAATGCTGCCTGCTTCTGGGATAGAGTTACATGTCCAAAGAATGTTGAGGAATGACCTGTCCTCCTTCCCTAATATGAGCTCCAGAGCTCTAAGCTCAGCTTCCCTACACGGGGACAGGAGAAGTAGCATCCGTAAGTTGCATGGCTTCATACCAGAAGCTGGCACCATAGTTTTGCAAGCCATCCAGACTCATTGACAGTGAGTAAGTGGTCATATAGGTTTTCTTAAATATGAATGAATGAATGAGTGAGTAAATGAAATAAATAAATGAAATAAATAAATAAATTTTTAATTTAATTAATTTAATTTGTTTTTTGTGCAGCAGCTGCCAAAAAAGCCAACACAGTTCTAGGCTGCATAAACAGAGGGATAGAATCAAGATCATGTGAAGTGTTAATACCACTTTATAATGCCTTGGTAAGGCCACACTTGGAATGCATCCAGTTTTGGTCACCACGATGTAAAAAAGATGTTGAGACTCTAGAAAGAGTGCAGAGAAGAGCAACAAAGAAGATTAGGGGACTGGAGGCTAAAACATATAAAGAAAGGTTGCTGGAACTGGGTATGTCTAGTCTGATGAAAAGAAGGACTAGGGATGACATGATAGCAGTTATCCAATGTCTCAGGGTCTGCCACAAAGAAGAGGGAGTCAAGCTATTCTCCAAAGCACTTGAGGGCCGGACAAGGAGCAATGGGTGGAAACTAATCAAGGAGAGAAGCAACTTAGAACTAAGGAGAAATTTCCTGACAGTTAGAACAATTAATAAGTGGAACAACTTGCCTGCAGAAGTTGTGAATGCTCCAACACTGGAAGTTTTTAAGAAGATATTGGATAACCATTTGTCTGAAGTGGTGCAAGGTTTCCTGCCTAAGGAGGGGATTGGACTAGAAGACCTCCAAGGTCCCTTCCAACTCTGTTATTCTATTCTATTCTAAATAGATAAATAAATAAATTTTCAAAGTGATCACAATTCATTGTGGCCACTCCAAAAATAGCACCCTCTTACAGATGGTGTCATGCAGCCTAGGGATGCCAAGGCATAGAATGGGCTGTCTTCTTTCCATAGTGTGAGCTCTGGAGCATAAATATTTTCCAAAGACCAGTGCATGATGGGTGACAGGGAATGGCAGGAGTTTGTGGAACAGAGCGGATGAAAAGCCGGCAACTCGCTATCAGTTTCTTAGGTGATAATTGCCACTTGATATCTTGTTCAAGAGTTGCAGCTGGTGCCACCCTCAGATCCAAATGGAAACATTCCATTACCAAGCAAGTTTCAGTAATGCATATCTAGTCTCCTCCTCCTAGTCCTTCTTAGTAAGTCAAGGCATGCGTTATTAGAGACCAACACTGCATCAAGCAGTAGAAACAATCAAAGACTGGGGCACAAGCGCTTTCCAACAGCAGGTGTAAGGGTTGAACACTTTCCTGAATTGGTCATACCATTGGAATATTGGCTTGCTTAACACATTGGTCAGTCAACTTTTAAGTATTTTACATTTCTGAAGAATATGGCAAGTTGCTTAAATAGATCCATGGATGGTGTCATGAAGGATATTTGGGGGAGGGGGATGAGGGAGTGAGGGGGGTAGTGGGTCTGCTATCAATCCAGTAGCCAACTCCAATGGTACATATACATACACATGCTTATTTGTGTGTGTTTATAGATTCTGATATAAAATTAGAAAAAGAAAACGATATGACTTTTGCTGTTAATTTGGTAAAAATTAAAAGAACTGGAATGAATATATGCATTTCGCTTCATACTGTGATGCCAATTTTTTTTAAAATCAATGTATCTACATAGCAGCATCCACTGGGGCTATTAAACCAGTTAGTCTGATGAAAGCAGCTACAAACAGCCATTAGAATCAAGCCTTAGCCCTTTGTGTGTGCATTGCTCTATACCCTAATGCTTGCGGCATGATTGTATCATGCTGTCTTTGCTGTTTGAATTAAAGCAGAATGAAAGCAAATATTTATGGATTTGCAAGTGAAAAAAAAATGTTCACACACACACACACACACACATACACAGAAATGTATATGTGAAAATACATTAGGGAATGCATAGCACTGTTTGCATTCAGATAGTTGCCTGCAAGTTAGTGTTAGGTAATGATGCTAATACTATAAATTGTATACATAATAGTATAAATATGCTGATTAATATGCAATAAAATGTACTGTCTTTTCCTTCCTTCCTTCCTTCCTTCCTTCCTTCCTTCCTTCCTTCCTTCCTTCCTTCCTTCCCTTCCCTTCCCTTCCCTTCCCTTTCCTTTCCTTTCCTTTCCTTTCCTACCATTCTATATATCTGTTTAAAAGTAAGTTTAAGGGAGTTCAATATGACTTAAATCCAGGTAAATAGGCTTTAAAAAAATGTTTCATTGAAGAGAAATAAGGCCCTTATACCACAAGGGTCTTTTTTCTTCATCACCCCCCTCCAATATGTGGTAAGTGATCATAAGAGAAGCAGAACATTGTGACACCATGGACATCCTCTCCACTGCCCTGAATTTTGCCTTCCATTATGGAAGGTTTCATATTGCAATTATTAGCCTTAAATTAATGTGAAATAGTTTAGATACTAATATTTAGCTGAAAAAGGGAACAGAGAAATATAAATAATTAAATACAAATAACCCTCTAAACCCTTTATTGTGCTTTGAAAGTTACTGAAAGATAAACCATTATGATGAGCAAAACTGTATTTTAAGAGCTCTTAAACCCATCTGTAATATTTTAAGTAGCTTACTGGATGCTTTAGTTCTTAGGAGCTCTGATGGTGTACTTGGTTCCCCAATTCTAATACTGTTGGCAGCTACAACTCGAAACTCATATTCAACCCAGGGATTTAGATCAACCACTGTAGTTGTGTGGGTCTTTCCATTGATGACTTCAGGAACTTACGAAAACAAAAAGAAAAATAAAAGGGTTAGAGACAGACAGTTTTTGAAAACAGCATGAATGTAATTCAGAAATATGTACCTGTTAGAACAGCTTGCCATCCAACTGAAAAAGGGGTCCTTGTCTGAACTGTGTAGGTGTGGATAGGACTGTTGTTTTCTGCTCCTGATTTCCGGTTCAGCAGTGCAGTTGTGCTAGATACGTATTCAATAGTAATCTCTTTTGGTGGGCCAGGAATGCCTTGTTAAAACAAAAGATCCATTGTCAACTTTGAACCAAACCTGGCAGCAGCCATTTTTCTGTTCCTCAGTTGCCACCCCAGAGGGGGAAGTGGGGGGAAGGAGGTTGGAATGCCTTACTAGACACAACAGAGAGCTTTCTCGTGAAAACCAAGGTCATCTCTACAGGCAATGGATAAGGTCGGGGAAAGAGTACCTGGAGAGTCCACCAATTAACCCAATTGGCCAGCATGACCTGTGATATTTGGGGATGGGGTTATTTCGTAGTTTAATTATATTGAAACAGCAGGAACGATTTAGAGTTGGTTTTCCTTTGAAGCTGTGCTGATATGATGTACTCAATAAAGAAGACATTTGAGAAGGGTCCTAGTCTCAGAGTTCTGATTTGCTTGGGTTCATTAGTCAGAGTCTTGACATCCATATTATTTTAGCAGAATCGTTTGAAGTTCTTTACGGTTTGGGGTTTACTGGTGAACTTAATACTAATGCACCTGATTAAAGGGGATTGTTCAAAATAAACATAGGAAATTGCCTTCAACCATGTAGTGTGTACCCTAAGGGCTAAGACATCTTACATGAGTAGCTACATAAAATAGATTTGATTTGGAAAGATTCTTTTAGATCCAGGCTTAGAACCTTCCTGATACCGAGGAAAAACAATACTTGGCATATCTGAAAAAGAAGTCATGCTGACTGGGAGATGCAATTCAGCAGTCTCCTTTGCTAACAATTCTCCATCCCTCTCAAAATAATGCAGTCTAAGCTACACAATGGACTTTTCTCTCCATTTCTTAGGCAATCACAAAAAATAATTTCCTTCTGTTTTTAGCCATAAGTCTCTTCAATGGTCTTGGGACTGAAAGCAACATATTATATAAGTGTTTCATGGCCTTGTCAACTTTAAGCTGTATGGATTTCAATTCCCATAATTCCCTGGTGAACAATGTAAATGAAATAAGCACTAAAATCCAAATTTCCATTCCTAGTCATTTTGCTACCTTCAGTTAATATGGAATGAACCAACTATTATCATATCTGCTACAATACATGGTATCCTGTAGTTTCCTATCTTATAATTGCTGTCTACAGGATATGTGAATTAATTTGAAACTACAGTAGGAACATGACAAATTAAGTTTTTAAGATTACATCTGCCATGTAGCCACTATCAATGTTCATACCTGTTTCTTCACAGGTACCCCTGGGAGTGGCTTTCTTTCCCAATCGTATCTAAGCAATTATATCTAAGCCAAATAAAATTTCAGTTTTCCTTTCCATTCCAGTCTTCATTATATGATTCAAGATTAAATAGTTCTTGGTTCTAATATTTATAGGTCAGCCCTTAGGGCAACATACATTTTCAATATAAAAGAGTCAATTGCCTATAGAGCAAATTTTAATTTCAAGGGAATATATAGCAGTAGGACATATATCTGAGCTATAGATCATTAGTTATGCATATTTAATTTAACCAGTTTCTCTAAAATTTAAGGGTATTATGCATTTCTATATAATTAGCTTAATTTTTAGAGTTTATAGACTTACCTCTTACAATTATTTCTGCTGATGCTGATAGAGTGTCCATCAATGTTTGCACAGTGCATGTGTATTTTCCAGCATGATTTAGCTGAATATTTCTTATCATAAGATCCCCTACAGAATCCTTAGATAAAAAGAACACAAACAATTAATCACACATGATGCATTGCCCATAATGCATATTTTTATAACGTGCTAAATATTAATAAAGATGCAGTTTTTAAATTGAATTATACCATAGCGTCATCTATTTTTTTCTCATTCAGACACTTTTATTACAATTCCCACAAATAATGCCAACAATGAAAGCAAAAACTAAATGGATGTAGCTATGTAAAGCAATAAAGCTTCCATTGAGTAGGTTTTGGAAACAGACTCCAAACTAAAACTTATGACTTAGAAGAAACATGTCCATGAAGTGTATTTTGGGGTCTTACCAGCACACATCTAATTTAATAAGATTTTATAAAGCATTTTTAGAAGAAGGTGCTCCATTCCTAATGGTGCGATTGAGTTAGCTCCTCTTTAACTGTAGAAAACTGTGTTGCTTAGATTGAGTATTTCATTGATTACTGCAGTCACCCAGAGCCTCTTTGCTAGAAATTTCTAGAACTATAAAGCCAGTAGAAATGTGCGACTATTTTTACAGATAAGGTCTCAGCTCTAAGTTTGGAGGCAATGTCTTCTTCAAAAGAAGTCATTACAGATTTCTTTGAATCTTTGCAAGTTTTCAACGTCTTCCATTTATTTACTTATTTATTACATTTATATGAAGTGACTCTGAGTGGCTTACATAATGATAAAAAGTTAATGCAAGATTATTAAAATTAAAAGGTAAAGGTTCCCCTGCACATATGTGCTAGTCATTCCCGACTCTAGGGGGCGGTGCTCATCTCCGTTTCTAAGCCAAAGAGCCAGCGCTGTCCAAAGACGTCTCCATGGTCATGTGGCTGGCATGAGTAAATGCCAAAGGCGCATGGAAAGCTGTTACCTTCCCACCAAAGTTGTTCCTATTTTTCTACTTGCATTTTTCATGTGCTTCCAAACTGCTAAATTGGCAGAAGCTGGGACAAGTAACGGGAGCTCACCCTATTATGCGGCATTTGAGATTTGAACCGCTGAACTACCGAACTTCTAATCGACAAGTTCAGGATCTTAGGCACTGAGCCACCACACCCATTATTAAAATTAAGAGATACTAAAAAAGAGACTAAAACCCAAGAGGATGGGCAACACATGGGTGGGGAACTTCTCTCTACCCCATCAGCCACCCCGAGCATAGAGCGCAACCATTGGGGCCCCAGACCAGTTAGCAGAACCAAGTTTTAAGGCCCTTCTGGAAGGGCAGGAGGATGGAGGCAGATCTCACTTCCAGCAGGAAAATCAAAGTGTGTGTGTGTGTGTGTGTGTGTGTGTGTGTGTGTGTGTGTGTGAAGTAGACTATGTTTACTATGCCTTGCCTCTGTCATGGGAAAAAATAAGTGCTTTTCTAAATGCTCAGTTTCTTAAAGCATCCAAAGCAGAGAGAAAGGTTAACATTTATAGAAATACTATAATTATAAATATTACAATTTAGGCCAGATAATAGATAAACTTAATACTAGATGCTGACTGCACAGATGATAGCTTTCTATTATACATCTGTTACACACATCCATACATTATACAAGCATACATAAAAAAAATGTCCCTGTATGTAGTTTACTATAGAAAAAACAACAACCAATCATCATGTGATTTCAAAATGAGATGTTTTTAAATGGTTATACAAAAGCAAAAGCATAAGCACACAAACAACAATGAAGCCTCTTGTGGCTCAACAGGCTAATGCAGTCTGGTATTAACACACAGCTGCCTGCAATTACAATTACTGGAGGCTCGAGTCCCACCAGGCCCAAGGTTGACTCAGCCTTCCATCCTTTATAAGGTAGGTAAAATGAGGACCCAGATTGTTGGAGGCAATAAAGTTGACTTTGTATATAATATACAAATGGATGAGACTATTGCCTTACACAATGTAAGCCGCCCTGAGTCTTTGGAGAAGGGTGGGATATAATTTTTTTTAAAAAAGCAAAACTTACACCTCCAGCTCTTTCAAAATGGGTCATTCTTCTTTTAAAATTGATCAGATCTCCATTGAATGACCATGAGAAAACAACCTCAATGGATGGATCTTTGGATACTTGGCAAGGCAGAACTACACTTTCTCCAACGATAACATCAATGTCACAAGGAGGGTTAATGATGACAGTTTTTTCTGTGAGACAGGAAAAAGTCCTTCTTGAGCATACAAGAAGTTGACAAATGGCCAGGCATTTCCAGAATAACTATAAAGATTTCAAAGTTCTTTTTTCAAAGACACCAGTTTAAGCAACCGTAAAAGTCATTTCAACCACTTCAACCAAATCATTATCCTCAGCCACTTCATTAGCAACCTTCTAGTTCACTTGGGAGACAAGAGAATGTACCACATATTTGATCCCTGCACCTGTTTACTATTGTTCCAATGATTGCTTGATAAATCACGTAGAGATAACAACTCCCTTGTTATAAACAGTTTAAGTGAGTATGTTGAGGAAAGCATTATGCAGTCATAGTAATTCATATGAATGTAAATAAATTGCAGTAGGAAGCCTAGATACAGTGATAAATACTGTACCAATTATGTAGATTGGTAGGGGAAAAAAAAGTATGTTGTGACATAGCAATACAATTACCATCAGTCTGGACAATAGTATAAATAGAGGACTCCAGTGTTTCCCACTTGCAACGTTTGTTGAAAAATGTATTTATGAATTGTGTATTTATTCCCAATTCAATCAGTACCTATTTAGGGATGCTAGTTAAAAGAAACATGATAATTCCTCCCCCCCCCCACTTCAGATAGAGGTGAAAAAATCTGATTTTGAAAATCAATTGATACTTTGAATCAGGCATAAAAAACTCTCCTGAGATATTCACAAGATAGTGGATAAGTATCCTTTTGCCCACCTTGACTGGCCGTAGATACAACACTTGGAAAATAAACATTTGTCTATCCCTTCTTGCTTGTGCCACCCAAAGTTCAATTGAAGAGACTATTTAGGTTGAAATCAGTTGTATGAAGGCAAGTAACATGCACTTTTAAAAATATATATCATCTAGCTTCTCTGTCTCTTTCTTTCTCCCTGTATCAGAATTTCATCTCATGAAGATTAAGGATTAATCTTTCAGATCACAATCCTGTTTTATCTCTCTTTACCTCTTTAAGTGTCCAGGGTGATTGACAGGTTCTGCTGAATGATCAGAATATGAATTTCCAGCCAAGTGTATCTGCCACTTGTTTAAGCATAGTGTCTAAGAAGCTGGAGAAAAGTCTACAATTAACATTTTATGTATCTTTCATTGCAAAGAAAAGGGATCTGGAAAACAGAATCCAGAAAATGCCACACACTGTTATTTTATTTTGTTTTACTATGTTATGTTAAGCAGTTCAACCATGTATTCCATGAAATATACATTCTTGCAGTCTTAGAAGAATAAAAGGTATATGTCTCAAAGAAGACTAAAGTAAGGTCTCTCTGGATATACCAGTCTAACCAGATCACATCAATTTCTATGAGTGATGCTGAAATAATCGCTTCATTTGACTCAAGCTGTTGTTTCTTACTAGTCTTTCTTTAAAACTTCATTTTCCTCATTAACTATCTGCTTTGTTTGCTATCTTTAGGAATGTATCTTGGAGCAGAACCTGTTTCCAAAAAGAAGACTAGACAAAGTATTCAGTGCACCTGAAGTATAATAGAGATTTCTATCACTAAAGATAAGCAGCCCAATGAGCAGCAGTAAACATTAGATTTGTTGATTAGATTCTGACATTTCAGTTGAATACAGTACAGAAGCAATGAGGCCTGTAATTGAACAGCCCAAACTGCTCTAAAAGGGAACCAAAACAAATGTTCTCTGAAAATATTGTAATTGCTATATCATGTTACTATGTTGATTTTTAATAAAAACTTCAATTGTCAAATTAAGACTTTCATTACATTAAAAAAAACATCGCTGAAACACCATACTAAAATGGACAGCTAACATCAAAAACATCATCAAAAAAGCACAACAAAGAATGTTCTTTCTGCGCCAACTCAGAAAGCTCAAATTGCCCAAGGAGCTGCTGATCCAGTTCTACAGAGAGTTCTATTGAGTCTGTCATCTGCACCTCTATAACTATCTGGTTTGGTTCTGCAACCCAACAGCACAGACAGAGACTTCAGAAGATAATTAAAACTGCAGAAAAAACAATTGCTACCAACCTGCCTTCCATTGAGGACCTGTATAATGCACGAATCAAGAAGAGGGCCATGAAAATATTTACCACTCCCATCCTGGACATAAACCATTTCAACTCCTACTCTCAAAAAGATGCTATAGAGCACTGCACACCAGAACAACTAGACACAAGAACATTTTCTTCCCGAACGCCATCATTCTGCAAAACAAATAATTCCTTCAACACTGTCAAACTATTTAATAAGTCTGCTCTACTATTAATCTTCTCATCGGTCCTATCACCCATCTCCTCCCACTTATGACTGTATGACTGTAACTTTGTTTCTTGTATCCTTATGATTTATATTTATATTGATTGTTTCCTGATTGCTTATTTGTACCCTATGACTATCATTAAGTGTTGTACCCAGTGGTGGGATCCAGCCAGTTCGCACCACTTCAGGAGAATCGGTTGTTAACTTTCTGAGCAGTTTGGTGAACTGGTTGTTGGAAGAAATCATTAGGGCAGAGAACCGGTTGTTAAATTATTTGAATCCCACCACTGGTTGTACCTTAGAATTCTTGATGAATGTATCTTTTCTTATGTACACTGAGAGCATATGCACCAAAACAAATTCCTTGTGTGTCCAATCACACTTGGCCAATAAAAAATTCTATCTATTTTATTCTATTCATAGTTATGATCCATCTCTACTGCATAATGCTATTTACATTATTTACAGAAGAACACACTTCTGTTCATGTAGTTATATGGAAGTAGAAATGTATACTGTATATTGGAAGAAATATAAGCATAATTTCAATGCAGTGGGAATGGTTTACTTAAAAAGTATCTGTAAGAATAAAGGAAAAAAATAGGTATAAGAATGACTGGGTACTCAAGGAACATGAATTGAATTCAGGCATGAATGAGCAGTAGGAAGATAGTACGTTTCAGAAGTTTGGTCACGTAAATATAATAAGTATCAAACCACAAAACAAATATAAGAAAGAATAAATGGATTGAATGGAAGGGGAAGACTGAGGAAGTTACGGTTGTGTGGAGTTGATGAATGTTCTGGAGACCTGAAAGAAAGGAGTGAATAGTTTTTAAAAAATCAAATTGCTATGTATGAAGGACTGTATGGCCATTGGGCAAACAAGAATTCTTTGCAAGGTTAAACTGTGTGGTGCAGGTGTAAACTAGATTTAGCTGTATTTCCTTTTCTTTTTCGTGTGTCATGCCTTCTATTCTTAGTATATTGCTTACTTCAAAAAGGAATAGCCTAATGAGAATGTACTGTATGTACATATGTGCGCTAACACTTCGTGTTATTAGCTGTGGCTAATTTTTATTACTTATTATAAGTTATTTGCGGTTGTTTCAATTCAACTCAATTCAATACAGAATTTCAAACATGCAACAGACTGGCAAGCAGTAGCTTCATTTCAACTGCAACTAGCTTTTTACAGCTTGGGGGTAGGTGGGTGGGTTGAAATGGAAACAGGCAAACCAGTGACATTTCAAGAAAAAAATAGGTAAGAAAAATATACAGTGATAATTGTTATATTAAGTAAAATAGAAAAAAAACAACAATGTTCTAATTTTTAGAAAAAGATATTGTGTTAATGTGTTGAATAAAAAGTTAGATTTTTCTAAAGGGAAGAATTGATTATACTATAAGACAAAACACCCAAATGAGATATATCAGTGGTGACATCCAAATTTTTTTACTACCGGTTCTGTGGGCATGGCTTGGTGGGTGTGGCAGGAGAAGGATACTGCAAAATCCCCAATCCCTCCCCACTCCTGGGGGAAGAATATTGCAAAATCTCCATTCTCACCCCATTCTGGGGCCAGCCAGAGGTAGTATTTGCCATTTCTCTGCTCAAAATTTCCGCTGCCGGTTCTCTAGAACCTGTCAGAACCTGCTGAATTTCACACCTGAGATATATGTTCCTTTTCCAGCTTCCATGCTTCCAGTTTTATTAAATTTATATCAAACTTCTCATTCAACAACTCAAATAGCATACATCCTGCTGCCTCTGTAAGATAGATTGAACTGTAACATAGATTGAACTATGACTATCCCTAAATCACTCATGAGCTTTCATGAATGAGATTTGCCTACAACTTGGTCTCTCCACTTCTAGTTCAGTACCCAAAAGACTACATTAAACTTGGTTCTCTTTTATTTATATAGGCATGTGTCTATACATACAGTAGTATATATTGTATATGCCTATATTCACACATAAAACTACACATGTTGAAAAAAGTATAGCATTTAGATATGCAGATTAAAGCAAACATTAAAATGAGGCTGGGCATTTCTATAATAATAAAAGACAAACATTGCTCTGATAGGTCCAAGTATAGCATGATCTGGTTCCTGGTTATACATACAGAATGTTAATTATGTTATTGCTAATTAAACTATAGCATTTTTCCTCTTTTCAGTAGGTTTATTCTCTAACTGTTATGCTGCTTTCATAACAACCAGTGAAAGATAATACATTGAGCTTATGAATAGAATAGAATAGAATAGAATAGAATAGAATAGAATAGAATAGAATAGAATTTTTTATTGGCCAAGTGTGATTGGACACACAAGGAATTTGTCTTGGTGCATATGCTCTCAGTGTACATAAAAGAAAAGATACCTTCATCAAGGTACAACATTTACAACACAAATGATGGTCAATATATCAATATAAATCATAAGGATTGCCAGCAACAAAGTTACAGTCATACAGTCATAAGTGGAAAGAGATTGGTGATGGGAAGGATGAGAAGATTAATAGTAGTGCAGATTTAGTAAATAGTTTGACAGTGTTGAGGGAATTATTTGTTTAGCAGAGTGATGGCCTTCGGGAAAAAACTGTTCTTGTGTCTAGTTGTTCTGGTGTGCAGTGCTCTATAGCGTCGTTTTGAGGGTAGGAGTTGAAACAGTTTATGTCCTGGATGTGAGGGATCTGTAAATATTTTCACGGCCCTCTTCTTGATTCGTGCAGTATACAGGTCCTCAATGGAAGGCAGGTTGGTAGCAATTATTTTTTCTGCAGTTCTAATTATCCTCTGAAGTCTGTGTTTTTCTTGTTGGGTTGCAGAACCAAACCAGACAGTTATAGAGGTGCAAATTACAGACTCAATAAAATGAGTCTTTATAAAAACATGCTGGAAAGAAATAAAGGAAGGAAGGAAGGAAGGAAGGAAGGAAGGAAGGAAGGAAGGAAGGAAGGAAGGAAGGAAGGTAAGTCATCTCAGTCCAACCTATGCACAAAAATGTTGCTATGGGGAAGAATAGTAAAACAAGAAGTGTGTATACTGCCTTCAGCTCCTGAATGTAAAGTAAATATAAAGTAAAGGGCCGTAATAGCTCAGGCTGGTAAAGCCTGTTATTAGAACACAGTAGCCTGCAATTACTGCAGGTTCAAACCCGGCCCAAGGTTGACTCAGCCTTCCATCCTTTATAAGGTAGGTAAAATGAGGACCCAGATTGTTGGGGGGGCAATAAGTTGACTTTGTAAATATACAAATAGAATGAGACTATTACCTTATACATTGTAAGCCGCCCTGAGTCTTCGGAGAAGGGCGGGATATAAATGTAAATAATATATATATATATATAAATCTACTAATTCATTAAATAAATAAGTGATCTTCTGAATATCCACTAGAACAGGGGTGTCAGACTCATGCTGTCCCAGCAGCATCACGTGATGTATAAGGACTTTTTCTTCCTTCACTAAACCAGGCTTGGGCATGGGCAGCACGTGATGTATCCAGCCCACAGGCTGGGAGTTTGACAGCCCTGCACTAGAACATTCACATAGAGGTCTTTTAAACAAACGTAATTGTGAAAATCTGTGTAGGCAAGAAGTTCTTGTTTACAGTGGACAAGGTATATTATTCATTGCAAATTCTTCAATTACTTCAGAGGTTGGTCATTGTAGGTATCCTGGTATAAGTCTTCTCTCCATAAATTCTATCTCAGAACTAACTGTTCTTATTTCAACTGATCACAATCCTTCTGTTTTTTTTTATATATTTATTTTAGTAAAATTGAAATTATTATAACTATTTACAGTAATCATTTACAATCGTAAACTGTTCATATCCTCTTCCACCTAAGGTTAAAAACTGCAAACACCTGTGATGAAGTGTGAGGGTATCATATTTCTGCTTCAAATTCTGTATCACAAAGTTCTTGAGATATGCTGATTTCTTTAGAAGAGAATCAATCTAAGCAGCTTTAATTCTTGACCTTTTTCACGTTGATTAAAACTTTGGCTTCATGCCACTCCTTGTGGATTGGTCTCTGGTGTAACATATTACAGCAGACACTACGATACATCATGCTGTAGCAGCTTTTCCTCCTTTGAGAGCACAGATGTCTAACTTTATAATTACATACTTTCTCTTTAAGAATAATTTCTTGATAGCAATTCAGCCTATTGGTTTGGTAACAATTCATGACGATCATTTTGAAGCTGAACTTTATCATCACAGAGGCACCTTAATTTCAAATGGAGTGGCCTCTGATCCACTTGTCTCCTGTGATTGATCATAGTACTAGAAAATAATGTTTTTACTAAATAATGTGTTAGGAATCTTATATATGCAAAAGTGGATTTTTAGTTTTGGATCATAATTCCAATTCCTGTATTTTGTAGGTGATCAAGTCCTACAAATCACATCACATCAAATCAAATTAAGCTAATTAAATTAAATTAAATTAAATGTAGGTGACCTATAAGGTCCCTTCCAACTACATTTACATAAATGTAAATTTATGTAATTACATAAATCCCGAGGTTGGAATATATTTGAAAAATTCTGCTTTCCTTTAAAAGTAATTAGATCTATGCTTATTTTATCCAATGGACTTGTAGAATGTCCACTTAATAAGTATATTTTTTTTGATGACTGCCACAAAAATGCATTACACATTTCCATATAGGTTGGATTTTTTCAATCCAGGTACATATCCATCATCTGCAAATGTGAGGTCTCCTATATGATGCAACAATATTTTCTATATAATGTTTATGTAATGAAACTGGAAAGACAAATACCTGCCCAGAATATGTTTGTCCATCCTAAAGTTCTTTAAACTGAAAATATGCTTCTACTTCCATATGGCAACTTTATATTTTCTTCAGTTTTGCTATTTTAACTGGGAGTCATTTTCATGCTGATCCAAAACATGGATTAAAAAGGGAAACTGGAAAAAGACTAAGTGATCTTCATTACCAAAGTTTTATGGAAGTGCTCTAGAACAGGACTGTCAAACTCCTGGCCCATGGGCTGGATGCATCACGTGCTGGTCACACCCCCGCCCAGTTTAGCAAAGGAGGAAAAAGTCCCATTATGTAAGTTGGTAGATTTAGAAGAAAAGTTCAATGATGGTAGCAGAAAGAACTGAGTCTAGAAGGTCTCAAACCAGTTACTCGGGAATTGCAAATTCATAATATGAGTAGTCTAGGAAATAATGATGCAGAAAGGAGAAATTTTGGGAGCCTGAATCTCGTTGAATCTTCTCTTAACAAGAGTAACTATCTATGTAGGAAGAAAATGAAAAAAACCAAAAAAAAAAAAAAACCAACAACCCTGGAATATGAAATGTACATCAGCTATGAAAGCTAGGTATAATTAATATATATTTATCTATCAAATTTTTACACCCATCTCACCTAAGTGACTCTAGTTGGTTCATCATCAAGAAAGAAATGCCAAGGACCAAAATAGACATTCTTGATGTCAGTGAGATCAAGTGGACTAGAAATCAGATGATTTTACAGGGTAAAATCAAGGGTAAATGGAAATGTCAACTTCAAAGGGAATGACATTAGAAGAGTTAGTCATTAGTTAATTAATTAAGAAAATTGCCAGGTCAGTTGAAAACAATAAATTATAAAAAATATTATTTGAATCTCTGGGTATAACAGTTTTCCAAATATATGCAGTAAAATGCATTCAGTCAAGAAAGAGACAAAATAGTGACTTCAATTGTAGATTAATAGGGGGTCTGGGTGCCAGGATTCCTTCCTTCCTTCCTTCCTCCCTTCCTCCCTCCCTCCCTCCCTCCCTCCCTCCCTCCCTCCCTCCCTCCCTCCCTTCTTTGTTGCTTTTGGTTTTATTATTCAGATGGGATTTATTATGGTTTTTTGAACTGCCCAGAGTTGTGATTTATCAAAAGGGTAGCTACACAAGTCTTTTAAATAAAAGAATAAATTTATTTTCTTTAATAGCAAAAGGAACATTGCATCCAGAAAAATTGATACTGACAAAATTTCAACTATATGCAGTCAAAATGAAGAACAGATTCCACTTACTTAACTTTATGGAAAGGGAATCAGATGGACTAGGAGAAGAAATGAAAAACATTTTCAATGAAATAGCAAAGAAACATGTCCTTATAAAAGAAAATCAATGAAGAGAAGCAAATGGTTGCCAGAAGACACTCTCCAAATTGCTGGACAGAGAAAGAAAGCTAAAGCCATGGTTAACAAAAGTGAAGGTGGTGAATACAGAATTTCAACATTAAGCTAGAAAAAAGATAAAATTACTGGAAGGAGTTTTGCAAAGAAATAGGAGAAAGACACCCAAAAAAATTTATTAGGAATTTTTTTTCCTAATAAAGAAAACTAGTACAACATATGGAATACAAAGGGAATATGGAATACAAACAGGAAGAAATAGGAACATTATGAATGATCTGAAGCAAATAAAAATGTAAGGAATAGTTCCAATAAGGAATGTTATATGATTGATATTCTTCAACCACGTAACAGGTCATGGTCATGTCAAATGATAAAAATCCTTAGAAAAATCAGTTATACTTAGAATGCTTGGAAGTAGTAGGAAATGAGGCCCATGAAGATTACATTGTATAGTTACCATCAATAAAATATCTGTTTAAATGAAGAAACATTAAATAAAGTTATAAAACTTTAGAAAGAATGGAGAGAGCAAATGAGAGAGCAAAAAGTGAGATGTAACTGATAGAGTATTTCTTCTTCTTCTTTTTTTTGCCAGACCAGTTCTTGAATACAGCTCATCTGGCTGGAACCCACACTGCATATCTTAAGGAGCGTCCATAAGAGCACCAGCATGCCTACCATTCCTGTCCTAATGTTCCGTTTGGTTGTATTCATTTTGTGTGTTTATTTCATGCTTATACTTATATATATTGTTTAGTATGTGTGACAAAATAAATAAAATAAAATAAAATAAATAAATAAATAAATAAATACCTGACATTAATATAATTGAATGAGTCCAGAGATCTTTTACAACTCCTCTGTTCACAACAAAATACATTATGCCACCAGACTCGAAATTTTGGACTTAAACAACTTAGAACTTTGCCATCTTCGGTCTGACCTAATCATAATACATAAAATCATCTGCTACAATGTCCTACCAGACAATGAATAATTCAGCTTCAACTAAAACAATACAAGAGCACACAATAGATACAAACTCATGGTAAATCGATCCAAACTAGACTGCAGAAAATACGACTTCAGTAACAGAGTTGTCAATGCCTGGAATGCAATACCTGACTCTGTGGTTTCTTCCCCAAATCCCCAAAATTTTAAGCTTAGACTGTCTACTGTAAACCTCACCCCATTCCTAAGAGGTCTGAAAGGGGCGTACATAAGCGCACCAGTGTGTCTACCATCCCTGTCCTAATATTTTCTTTTATTCATATCCTTTACATGTATTTATAATAGTTTTTCCATCTGGTTGACAGAACTCTGTGTGTGTGTGTGTGTGTGTGTGTGTGTGTATTGTGGAGTTCTTTATACTGTCTGGTCTTGGTTGCTTGCTTCCTGATACTTCATTATCCAACTAACAACATACTTGGGTAATGAGATATTCTTTTCTGTTTGTAGATATTTTCCTGGATTGTATCTGATCTTCAGTTAGAATGTTTAATAACAACATTCATACCAAAAACTAAAATACTCATAAAGAGAAGCTTTCACAATCTTCTTCAATAGTTTGAGATCAAAAATATTCCTATAACCAAAAAGGTGGAAATTCTGTATTCAAAATACCACAGCTACTAATTTTTTTCTCATCCTTGCCTTTAATTTTTCTGTTTTTCATAGACATTTCTGTGAAGAATTCATCATACCTGAGGGTGATTCCTGAAAATGTCTGAGGGTTCCTGACAATATTTTTGAGTTAAGACATTGGTTTCATTTCTGAAATATATTTTTTCCTGTGGTGATCTGTCCAGTTTCACTCTATGAAACAACTAATTCTGTTGTTGTTGTTTTAGTTCTGGTTTTTATGACTGCCATATTTTGGTAGAATTTAGTCAGGAAGCAAGTCATGCATACTAGGGTAAATATCCTTTGGTGCTGTCCTGTTGTTCTGAATTGCCTCTGCCTTTCTAAATCAGATTTTATTATTCAGCTGACAATATATGTCCTGTGTATGCCACCTGTCTCAGTTTGAGATTCATTTTGTCTGTATTTAATTTGATGTCCTTTTCTGCAATCTGAAGGAAAAACTGTATTTTCCAATAATTTTCTTTTTTTCTACTTCGGTAATATTTCTCCTGTAGGAATTTAGCACCCACCCCCCTCCTAGAAGAATGAAATATTTTAGAAAATATTTAAAAAGGCAGAATATATTTCCCTGGATGAGAAATGGAGAAACATGTTTTAAAGACAAAGCAGCTTCCTGACTCCCCCCCACCTTTGTCAATGGGCCATTAAAGCCTCAGCTAAGCTCACTCATTTCCCCCCACCTTTGTCAACCATCATCTGCATCATAATAGAACCCATCTAGAACAGAAACTCACCACATGGCAAGGCTCAGGCAAGCTTGAGGGACAACCTACAATGTTAGCTAAGACTCCCACCCCCTGGGAGTTTGACAACCAATCAGGATGCTCTTCCTGTGCCCCAGAAAGTTCAAAGCTCAGAAAAAGCATAAAGCCAGGGAGCACACAGGATCTCAGCCCTTTTCTGTTCAGGATCTCAAGCCATGTGATCCTGGCCACCATTAAACCATCTTTCCAAGCAGCCTCCATGTTTCCAGTGTCTTTGTCCCCACTTGGAACTGAACCCAGATGGATATTTCTTCCAACATCCAATAATCATGATATCTTTTTCAACTTCCTGCCTGTTTACTCTGAAAAATACAAGGAGATTCCGATTGAAAAAAAAGTAGTGATTTTTATAAACAAAAGATGTAGAGAAAGTTGTCACTTTGGTTGATTTTGCATTCTATTTCACATGCTAGGAGCCATTGCTAACATCATAATTAGTGAATATTCAAGCTCTGGAAAGATTGGACAGCATGTTATGACTCCACCTATTGGTTAATTGCATCATATGAAAACCCAGTTAAATAGCTGGGGGGATTATGCAAATATGAAATTTCTTTGATGGATTCCTTACTATGGACAGGTTGCTTATCCAGAAAATACTAGATTATGTTGCTGTGATTGTGTTCCCTTTTTGGAAGCTTTTGAGTCCGTTTTAAGCAGACTCATGTAATGCTAATGGAACACATTTTCCTCCATGGGAAATAGAGAGATGTAATAAGGTCAATTTCTAGTTGTAGTTCACAACTACCGGAATAGCTCAGGCTGTTAAGAAGCCTGTTATTAGAACACAGTAGCCTGCAATTACTGCAGGTTCAAGCCCGGCCCAAGGTTGACTCAGCCTTCCATCCTTTATAAGGTAGGTAAAATGAGGACCCAGATTGTTGGAGGGGCAATAAGTTGACTTTATAAAATATATATACAAATAGAATGAGACTATTGCCTTATACACTGTAAGCCGCCCTGAGTCTTCGGAGAAGGGCGGGATATAAATGTAAACAAAACAACAACAAAAAAAACTTTCAGAACAAATATTAGTATTGTTAAGTTCTGGAAGTAACGAGGCTGGAGACCAGGGTAGTGACAACAGCTCTTTAATATATGGTGAACCCAGCAACAGGCTGGGGGAAAAACCTCTCCTTTTATACAGTTCTACTGGCGGCTTCGTCCAATCAGCAACGTGCTGATTTCCTGCCCAAATATTTAAAGGTACAAACAAGGATACATAACACTCCTCCCCTCCCAGAAAACACTTTGCCTCTATTTGCATTTTATTTACATGTTATTTTTCGACGTAGTCACGCAAATAACCTGGGCGTCTCCTAGTTCTTTCAGACCTGCGCGGTTCAGTCCTGGGTGGTGTTTTGAGCTGTTCGGAGGGTCTGTTTTCTCCTCCCAGCTCTTTCTCTAGGCCATCGGGCCCTGGATTATTTGCAGATTCTTTTTCTTGGCCATCCGGCCCTGGATTACTTTTGTAATTTTCCCTGTCGTTTCCCTCGGGAACCTGATGGCGTCGCTGGACCTCCGGGACCTCAGCTAAGTCTTGCGCCTCCCCCGGGTCATGGTCAGCTGTGGGTTCAAATAAGGAGGGGTCATAATTTATTTCCTGTGGCTTAGGTTGTTCAGTTATTCGTCTCCTTATCTGATCTATGGGGCGCCCATACTCGGTTGTCTTGTAATTCGACCAAGTATGACTTTGGGCGGTTGCTTTTATTATTTGCCCTGCGAGCCAACTTGGGCCGTCCCCGTAGTTGCGGGCCCACACTCGGTCGCCTATGCCCAATTCCCTTGTTTTGTCTATTTCCCCCTTGTAACCCTCTGGTGTGTAATGGGGACTCAAACGGTCAAGTGGGCACCGGAGTTTCCGTCCCATCAATAGTTCGGCTGGGCTTCTGCCTGTAGCAGTGCTTGGGGTTCTGTGCTGAACGGCCAGAAAGAAGTCTATCTTTGTTTGCCAGTCGCCTGGCTTGAGCCTGGACAATGCCTCCTTAGCGCTCCGGACGGAACGCTCTGCAAGGCCATTCGACGCAGGGTGGAAAGGCGCAGAGAGGGCATGTCGGATGCCCTCCTCTGCCAAGTATTCCTCGAACTGGGCTGCCGTGAATTGCGGCCCGTTGTCTGACACCAGAGTGTCAGGCAACCCGTGGGTTGCGAATAAGTGGCGCAGGGCTGCGATTACTGCCTCGGCCGTAGTGGATTTCATTAGTATGATCTCCAACCATTTAGAGAATGCGTCGACAACCACTAGAAAAGTTTGGCCATGGAAAGGGCCAGCAAAATCAATGTGAATTCTTGACCAGGGCCCTTGGGGTTTTTCCCATTCCCTGACTGGGGCTGTTGGGGGTAGGGGTCTGGACTCTTGGCAAGCCTGGCATTTCCCCACCCTCTCAGCAATCTCTGAGTCCATGAGTGGCCACCACACATAGCTTCTCGCTAGCCCCTTCATCCGGACGATCCCTGGGTGGCCCTCGTGGAGGAGGTCCAGTACCTTTCCCCTTAGTTTATCGGGGATTACCACACGATCACCCCATAACAGGCACCCCCCTTGAGCCGAGAGCTCATCCCGTTTTTTAACAAACTCCTTAAAGCGTTCGCCCGGCGCAGCGGGCCACCCTCTTTGTACCCAACCGAGTACAGTCCTTAACATAATGTCCCGGTATGATGCCCGAGCCACTTCCTTAGATGTGACTGGGCCAGAGTCCAAAGAGTCAATAAGCAGGATGGGCGTCCCCGGCGTAGGGTCTTCGTTGGGCCCTGGTAGTGGGCATCTGCTTAACGCGTCTGCATGCCCCACTTCTTTTCCTGGTCGATGCTGCAGCTTGTACGAATAAGCGGCTAAGAAAATAGTCCATCGGGTCAAGCGTGGCGAAAGTGCCACAGGCGTTGGGCGGTCGCCAGCCAGTATCCCTAGTAGCGGTCTGTGGTCAGTCACGATTTCAAAATCCCGCCCAAAAACATATTCGTGGAATTTTTTCACCCCTGACACAATGGCTAGTGCTTCTTTATCTAATTGGCTGTAGTTCCTCTCTGGGGAGGACATCGTTCTAGAGTAAAAAGCTATAGGGGCTTCTGTGCCGTTTGGAAGTCTATGGCTGAGTACAGCCCCACCCGTAAGGGAGGCATCGCAAACCAGCACTAGGGGCAATGAGTTATGATATTGGATGAGCAGGCTGTCACTTGAGAGCAGGTTTTTTACTGCTTCGAAAGCCCTATTTTCCGACTTTCCCCAAGACCAAACAGTATTTTTTCCTAAAAGCCTATGCAGCGGTTCAGCAACGGTCGCTTTGTTTTTTAAAAAGACCGCGTAAAATTCACTAGCCCCAGGAATGCCTGTAGCTCTGCTTTGTTTTTGGGCGCTGGAGCCTTTCTAATTGCCTTGACCTTGCTCTCAGTGGGTGAATTCCTTTCTTGTCTATCCGTAGCCCAAGAATCGACGGATTCGACCCCTATCTGGCATTTGTTTACCTTGACTTTTAATCCGCTGTCCGGAAAATGCCCAGAACCTTTCTCAAACGCTCCCCAATTCCTCTACGTTTTCCCTGAAATCAGGACATCATCAAGTAGGGAACTACCCTGGGAGCCCTTGCAGAAGTCGTTCCATTAGGTTTTGGAACAGCCCTGGTGCCACACTCACCCCAAATTGCAATCGGGTGCACTTGAAGGCCCCCTGTGCGTTACAATCGTTTGGGCTTCGCCAGCGGGCGCTCACGGGCAGTTGTTGGTAGGCTTGGGCCAAGTCTAACTTTGCAAAGACTTGCCCTTGCCCCAAAGAGTGCAGCAAGTGTTGCACCACGGAACCGGTAAGCGCTTTTCTGTAAGGCTTTGTTAAGCCGCCTTGTAGTCAGCGCAAATTCTAATTGACCCGTCTGGTTTTATTGGGGTGACGATTGGCGTCTCCCACTTTGCGTGATCGACTGGCACCAAAATCCCCTGATTTATGGGCTTATCTTGGTCCTTGTCAAATTTTGGTTTTAGGGGCAAAGGGACTCTCCTCGCCTTTAAGCCTAATGGGAGCTACCTGGGGTCTAAGTTGAAGGAAATAGGGGTCCCTTGTACTTGCCCAGGCAGTCCTTGAAGACATCTTGAACTCGTTAAAGAGAATGTCTTTCAGGTTACAGTCACTTCTGTAGATGCCAGTCACTCCCATGCCCAGGGCACGAAACCAGTCTAGTCCCAACAGACTGGGCAGGGTCCTTCGACGATCGTGATGGGCAGGGTCTTCTTGTGTGGTCCGACTCGACTCGGACGGAGGTGGTCCTCGAACAGGGATGCGATTCCCTTGGTAGTCGTGGACTCGTAGCCGTTGTGCTTGCAGGTGGCGCCGCGACTGACGGCAGTGACTTCGCCAAAGTGTCCCAGGACATGATGGTGATCGCTGATCCCGTGTCTACTTGAGCCGGCACCGTACTCCCTCTATTTTTGGTTTGGTGAAGATCTTCTTCTCCACTGGTTGAGGCGCGCCTATGACCACAGTCGTTTGGTTTGAATCCGCGCTTTTTGTTTGAGCCAATCGCGGTCGCCTTGCCGATTCCGCGCTCTGATTGGCCGATTTGAATTTTCGGGAAGGTTGGGCCGCTCGACAAACTTGAGCTAGGTGCCCTTTCTTTCCACACCGCCGACATGTCGCGTCCTTAAACTTGCAGCGTTGGCGCTGGTGTTGACCACCGCAGCTTCCGCATTCGTCTCTGTCCCCTTTGTCGCGTTTCTCGGTTCGGCAGACCCTTCCTCATCTTCACCGCCGGATTCGGTCTGAACCTCCTCCTGGTGCACTGGGGTTGGCTTCACGCTCGCCTTTGGTGGGACAGGCTTTTGCAGTGTCTCCGCCGCTTGGGTGGACATTTCATGTGCCCTGGCTTCGTCCAGAGCGGTGGCCAGCGTTAGGTTGCTCTTTGCTAGCAGCCGCCGCAAACGGATGTCTCTGACCTCGGATGAGTTGCTCGAGGAGCACTGCCCAGGTCGCGTATCCGCAGTCCTTGACGCTTCCTTAGGGCGGCCATGTAGTCACCGATGGATTCGCCTCCATCTGCCTTCGCCTCCGAATTCAAACCGCCGCACGTATTTGGACGGCGCAGCGGCGGTTTTTTAGTAAAGTCTGTAGAGTTGGCCACGACACCGATTGTAACGGCGTTGGCTCTGCCAGGGCTTCCGCGATATCAATGACCTCCGGACCACAGTGGCTTAAGAAATAAGCCCTTTGCGGTTATCTGGAACTCCTTGCAGTTCGTTGGCTTCTAGAAAGCTTTCGAAACGGGTCATATACGTTCCCCATTTCTCTTTAGCCAGGTCAAACAGTGCGGGCGGAGTGTAACTGGCCATCTCCGCTTTTCTGCCCTGTGTTTGCTGCGTTCGGGTCTATCGTGCTTCAGCTCGGTTCTGGTTCTCCTTAGCCTCGATATCTAACAGCTGAAATTAATTGGCATAGAAAATTGGATACTGTAAAATTCTTACCAGAACTTTTCCCCTGGCTGCTAGACCTTCATGGTTGAAAGCTTTTGGGAGCCACTGAAGGAATCTTTTTTTTCTGTTGTCTCTATCAATAGCTTCCTTTGCATCAGAAAAATTAAAAGCACCAATCAAGCCTCCCTGATTTGATCAATTTTAATTTTTTGCCAAGAGCATGTTTCAAAACTCACGTTTTGGAAAAAAAAAAAAAAGTAGGGATTGTAGGAATTTAGCACCCACCCGCCTCCTAGAAGAATGAAATATTTTAGAAAATATTTAAAAAGGCAGAATATATTTCCCTGGATGAGAAATGGAGAAACATGTTTTAAAGACAAAGCAGCTTCCTGACTCCCCCCCACCTTTGTCAATGGGCCATTAAAGCCTCAGCTAAGCTCACTCATTTCCCCCCACCTTTGTCAACCATCATCTGCATCATAATAGAACCCATCTAGAACAGAAACTCACCACATGGCAAGGCTCAGGCAAGCTTGAGGGACAACCTACAATGTTAGCTAAGACTCCCACCCCCTGGGAGTCTGACAACCAATCAGGATACTCTTCCTGTGCCCCAGAAAGTTCAAAGCTCAGAAAAAGCATAAAGCCAGGGAGCACACAGGATCTCAGCCCTTTTCTGTTCAGGATCTCAAGCCATGTGATCCTGGCCACCATTAAACCATCTTTCCAAGCAGCCTCCATGTTTCCAGTGTCTTTGTCCCCACTTGGAACTGAACCCAGATGGATATTTCTTCCAACATCCAATAATCATGATATCTTTTTCAACTTCCTGGCTGTTTACTCTGAAAAATACAAGGAGATTCCGATTGAAAAAAAAGTAGTGATTTTTATAAACAAAAGATGTAGAGAAAGTTGTCACTTTGGTTGATTTTTCATTCTATTTCACATGCTAGGAGCCATTGCTAACATCATAATTAGTGAATATTCAAGCTCTGGAAAGATTGGACAGCATGTTATGACTCCACCTATTGGTTAATTGCATCATATGAAAACCCAGTTTAATAGCTGGGGGGGATTATGCAAATATGTAATTTCTTTGATGGATTCCTTACTATGGACAGGTTGCTTATCCAGAAAATACTAGATTATGTTGCTGTGATTGTGTTCCCTTTTTGGAAGCTTTTGAGTCCGTTTTAAGCAGACTCATGTAATGCTAATGGAACACATTTTCCTCCATGGGAAATAGAGAGATGTAATAAGGTCAATTTCTAGTTGTAGTTCACAACTACCGGAATAGCTCAGGCTGTTAAGAAGCCTGTTATTAGAACACAGTAGCCTGCAATTACTGCAGGTTCAAGCCCGGCCCAAGGTTGATTCAGCCTTCCATCCTTTATAAGGTAGGTAAAATGAGGACCCAGATTGTTGGGGGGGCAATAAGTTGACTTTATAATATATATATATATATATATATATACAAATAGAATGAGACTATTGCCTTATACACTGTAAGCCGCCCTGAGTCTTCGGAGAAGGGCGGGATATAAATGTAAACAAAACAACAACAAAAAAAACTTTCAGAACAAATATTAGTATAGTCCCCATTTCTCTGGAAGGGAGTTTTCATGCCGTGGAAGTTTGTTCAATACAGATAAAATTCTGATGTTGTATTCTGATTCATTGCTTGGATAACTGTGTTGCTGAAGAACACAGATTAGTCCCGTTCTTTCGGCAACTAAAATGGAAGCCTGTAAGTTTTATTCTTTTTGGGACTTGTAAGTGTCAGATTACATTTCCCTGCTGTCTGCATAATACTCTTATTGTACATTTTGAGGAGGTAGCTGCTCGACCAAATAATTATGCTAAGGTCTGCTTCATTATTGGGGAATTTATTAAGTCCATTGACAATTATCCTTTCCTGTTAATCCTTGTCAGTTAAAATGATACTGCCAAGAGTGATGACAACTATATCAGCACAGATGTGAAGATTGAGGAGAGAACCTCAGGACCCTGGAGGCCCAGGTGATGTTCCTTTCTCCACTGAAAGGAGAAAGAAAAATTCTGCAGATGAATAATTGCCTTCAGTTATGATGTCAGTGGGAGCTATATAATTTCTGGAGCTTTGAGCCAAGTTATTTGAATGAAAGACAGCTGGCACATGATGGATTTCATTTTACTTGTGTTTTGGTAAACAATGGTAAACTTGATTATCTGTTTATTATTACAGGTATTGTACTAGCCAGCTTTCTAGATCAGAGTTTCTCAACCTTGGCAGCTTGAAGATATGTGGATTTGCATGATGATGGAGGAATAGCAGAAGTTAAACTTCAGTTAAACAACTTCAACTTGCTGTGGTTGAGAAACAATTCTCTCAATTCTGTGTCATTAATTGCTTCCTGAAAGCCCCAATATGGCAAAATGCAACAATAATCAATAACAACATGCCACTAGATATTCTATAAACATGGCAGATACAAAATCATTAAAGTGAAAGTCTGGTAAAGTCTTGGCACATAATACACCAGAGGTAGCTGTGGTTAAAAAGAAGAAACTGCGTATAACTGATGTGGCAATACCAGGAAATATTAGAATAGAAAACAAAGAATTGGAAAAGATCACAAAGTATCAAGATTTGAAAATCAAAATTGAAAAATTACAGCATAAATTGGCCATGATTGTCAAAGTAGTTATTGGTACACTGAGAGTCATACCAAAATGTGTGGCTAGTACTTAGAAAATCTGCACATTGACAAAATTTCCATTGGTCAATTACAAAATGTCACACTGCTTAGATCTGTGTATATATTAAGCTAACACATTGCAACCTCCTAGGTTTTTGGGAAGAACTCAGTGGGAATGAAAGCTGACTGTCAGCTGTTAATTTATATTGTTGTTTATAAGTAAACAATATAAATATAAAAATATTATTTTTATTTTAAAATAAAATAATTACCTAATTGCTTAAGGTAAAGGTAAAGGTTCCCCTTGCACATACGTGCTAGTCATTGCTGACCCTAGGGGGCGGTGCTCATCTCTGTTTCAAAGCCGAAGAGCCAGCGCTGTCCGAAGACGTCTCTGTGGTCATGTGGCTGGCATAACTCAATGCCAAAGGCACACAGAATGCTGTTACCTTCCCACCAAAGGTGGTCCCTATTTTTTCTACTTGCATTTTTACATGCTTTCGAAACTGCTAGGTTGGCAGAAGCTGGAACAAGTAACGGGAGCTCACCCCGTTACACGGCAGCACTAGGGATTCGAACCACCGAGCTGCCAACCTTTCAATCGACAAGCTCAATGTCCTAGCCCCTGAACCACCACGTCCCCTACCTAATTGCTTAAATCTTCTTTAATTCTGCACTACATTCTGAACCCTTACATGAACATATAAAATCATATTTGAAGGAAATGGGTGGTTCTTAAATATGACAAACAACAAATAAAATACAAATGATCTCCATCCATATAACCACCATCACTTAGCCCAACCTTCCACCCTTTTCCCAATCTATAAGTCCAACCTATTCTACCAATTACTAAAAAAACACATGCACATACACACACACACACAAATATACTTTATTAGGGTCACAAGGACAAGCCAGAATTCATGCATATAAAAACAATTAGTTATCAAACATAGCATCTAATAACTAATAAAATGTCAGCGTATAATGCCCTCTATCTCTTCTACAGGCATCATTGAAGGATATTGTACTGCTACAAACATGTGTTGCTAGATAATAAAATTTTTCAAGTGAATATGTCAGCTTTGTGTTTTTAACCAGGCAGAAGATAAGAGATAAAATATTCATCTGGGCAGCCAGGTTTTTGTATAGTAAAGAGATTAATAACCTTGCCCATTTTTTAAAATGTAAATTTACATCTTAAGATAACATATTCTATCAGTTTCAGTTCACATGGCCAAATTCTTTGAGGAGCTGGTATATTGTTATATATGACTTCTAGAACTGCCCATTGAAGGACATAAAAGAAGAAAGTATCCATTGATAACTTGCAAAGACAAGTGATTTTCAATAGTCTTATGAGAGATGTGTTACTAAAACAGATCCAGCTTGATATATGGGGGAGGGGGTTAGAATATTACGAGTACCCTCATGAGAACTCAAACACATGCAAATCAACTTTGTACAAGCATTTTAGCTGACTCTAAACATATATCTCTTAACCACAGGACAAGCATCTAACCTACTCCGCTCAACTTTACTCCATTTATAGCCTCTCATAGTGGATTGCAGATTCCCTCCCCTCTCATTCAGGGAAGACCTTGTGCTCTTTCTCCATTTATTCATCCAAGAAGTTTCTATTCCTAGGGTTTCTGCCAGACCAAGACCATCATGGCTTTGCAATTAATGCTGATTTTTTTTTTCAGGGGAAGGGAGAGGGAAAGGAGTATTTCTAGTAGTCCCATTGTCCCAGTAGTCTAGAGACCACTGAATTACCACAATGCAAAAAGCTAAATGAACTGAAAGGTAACTTTATTTTCATGGTCATGTCTTTTACTTCAAAACCCAAGCAATCCTTTCACAAAAGACACTCAATTTTGAGCTTCTCCTATAAGCAGGCTCTATGGTTGATGATCATTGTATAAATAAGAGCTTTCAGAAAACCAGAAATTTTGGTAAAGTCAGGAAGATATGGAGCAGGAGGGAGGTGTGAAGAGACGATGCATGACCACAGAAGGAGCTATGGATATTGGTTCCTTTCTCCATCTCCTAATCAAACACTCAGTGTCTTGCGAATCTTACATCAGGGTCCCCAACTCATGGGCCACGGGCGGCCCACTACTGGGCTGTGGCCTATTCAGAATGGGCCACGTGAGGGACAGGCTGGACCAGTGTGCACAAGCAGGTAGCTCCACTTGCAGCTGAGCTTCATGCATGTGCGCATGTGCACTGGCCCATCATTCGCATTAGTGGAGTTGTGGATGTGTGCATCAGTGTGGTGCTCACAGGGCCCAGTTCCCGTCTCCCCCCCCTCCAGCCAGGCCGCCAAGCCAGAAAGGTTTGGGACCGCTGTCTTACATGACTGAGAAGATTCCTACACTGCTGAATAAAGGATTCCCAAGCATTACATTAGGTTCATTTGGTTCAACATATTACATAGAATATGCCAATGGTTTCTTCACTTACTTTTGCCTAAAAGATTATTTATTTTTTTTGGCCGACGATGTCTTTATTTCTCCGTGGACCACTAAAATAATAAAGTTTAATAAAATTATCTTCAAATAAATTACGTTTCTTACTTTGATCAGGTAAAATATTCCTGGTTATATTCTAGACAGGTTAAAAAAATGATATTATGTGCCTCAAAACCCTGCAGCTTCAGAAATAAATGTTTATACAGGTTTAATTTCTGAGACTAAACAAGGATTCAGATGTCTCCTCATCTTTCTGCCATTTAGAGTTTAGTTTGCAAAACAGCCATTTCCCTGAAATATTTCATTATTCAGTCTGAAGCTTGGATACTAAGTTTGAACCTGATGTTTGTCTCTAAGAATGGTATCAAACCACAGGTATTGCATGTATCCTGGCAAACATCCCTCTGGTTTGCCACAGGCGTTTCAGCAATCTTGTTCCTCCAAGAAAATAAATTTCAAACCACATTCCCAGAATACTATAGTCTCTGACATCTCAGCATGGTTGATCAAATATATATGTGGATTTCAATATGCATACAATACCAACAAAGACAAGAAAGTACCTTTCACGATCAGGTTTCCTGAATTTCTCGCAACTCCAAATTGATTCATTGCTATGCAGCTGTATACACCTGCATCAGATTTGGTAATATTATATATCTTCAGACTGTTATCTTCTAAGTTAAAGATTCTGAAGAGGGAGAATTAAAAAATAAACAAAACCATGCAAACCAGTTATTAATATATTATATTGAAGACTAACACCAATAACTGTGATATGTTATTTATAATATTTGGACATTAATCATAGCTACTGTTGATTACAGCACACTGAGCACATTTCAGCCAAATTTTCACTTCAATGTATCATTGATCATTACATTAGATACAGATTAGACACAGTAGAATGTACTAATTTTCTGTCTTTATAACTAGTCTGCCTCTTTCTCTGGTCAATTTATTCCTGCAGAGGTGGAAATAAATCCACAATATGAGGTTTAAGCGTGGTGTGTTTCTTCAGGGAGTAAAATATGTTTTCAGTCTCAGATAGTGAGCTGATTATAGTAGGAAGCATGAGAAGATGCAATTTTTCAGCATTTTGAATAAAAATTATTCCTCCTTCAGCTCACCACATCTAGTCCTAACAGTCAAACAATGGAATGAGTTTAAGCTGATTATTATAGGAAGTTTAATATGTCACACTGTTATAAATAACCAGGTTAAGGCCACATTATTGGTAGTAGCAGTTGAAGAAGACAAACATGGATTAAATGATTACATCAGCGCAAGCAAAGGTTATAATTTTATAACTTTCACTTTTTCTGGATGTGATATCATCACAAAACTGAAAAAAGTTGCTAAAATAATAATAAAATTGAAATGAGTTTTGCAAAGGGAGCACTATCTAAAATACAATACACCAAGAAAAAAATAGATAGATGGAGAGAGAGGGAGAGAGAGGGAGAGAGAGAGAGGATTATGCTAGCTAGATAATAGATAGATAGATAGATAAATAGATAGATAGATAAATAGATAGATAGATAGATATTGATTTATGGAGAAAATGCCAATTAGGAACCAAAATGATTGCAGATAGATGCCACAAAGTACCTTATAATGGCATATAATGTACATCTACAGTGATCACTAGGGTCCTCACCAAAAGAATCAGAAAGCCTCAAGATTATATGTTATAGGTCTGGAAATGATATATAGGACTTACAAAAGCAGTGTCAGTTATAACTAAATTTTTATTACAGGAATGTAGGGTCTGATAACAACATGAGGTGATCTTACTATGGACAACCTGGAGCCTCTACTGTCTAATAAGAGCAGTGGTGGCATATGGTTAGAATGCAGTACTGCAGGCTACTTCTGCTGATCACTGGCTGCCAGTAGTTTGGCAGTTTGGGTCTCACCAAGTTCAAGGCTGACTCAGTCTTCCATCCTTCTGAGGTTGGTAAAAATGATGACCCAGATTGTTTGGAGGCAATATGCTGACTCTGTAAACCACTTAGAGAGGGCTGTAAAGCACTGTGAAGCAGTATATAAGTCTAAGTGCTATTACTATTGCTATTTTTTAAAGAGACTCCAAGCCCATCCTTTCTCTTGATTGTACCACCTTCTAACATGAAAAAGAGTCCTCCCCCTCCCCCTCCCCTCCCCCTCCTTTCCCTTTTCCTTTTTCTCCTCATCCTCTTCCTCCTTCCTTCCTTCTGTCTCCTTTGCCTTTAGGATCATCAGGCAGCTTCAGTTTGTCTTCTTCTTGTTGTTCTGCCATATCGGTCATCGGACGTTGGCGATCAGGTTGGTAATCCTATTTTTATCAGCAGCCGCACGAAAAAGTGCTGCTGAGTTTTGTCCAAACCAGCCCCTTAGATTTTGAAGCCATGATGTTCTTCTTCTGCCTGGACCTTGTTTGCTTTCAATCTTTCCTTGGAGGATTAAGTGAAGTATGCTGTATTTTTCCTGGTGTCGCATCACATGTCCAAAATATTCTAACTTTTTCTTTTTAATGGTTTTGATGATTTCCCTTGGCTTTCCCAGATGGCTTATCACCTCCTCATTTCTGATTTTGTCAACCCAGCTTATACGTAACAGCCATGCTGTAAATCCACATTTCAAATGCTTCAAGTCTCTTCAAGAGGATTTCTATTAGAGACCAACTCTCTACTCTGTAGAGCAGGATAGAAAAGATGTAACATCTGACAAGCCTCATTTTCATTCTTAGGCTTATTTCGTGACTGCAGAAGACCCTTTTCATTTTGAAGAATGCTGTTCGAGCTTTCTCTATCCTTGTCTTTACTTCAGTGGTCATGTCCCAGATTTCATGTAAATTAGAACTGAGGTACAAGATCCTTTCAACTTTTTCTAGTGGTATTCCTTCCGAATTTATTGGTAGTAAATTAATGGGTTGTTTTGCTGATGACCATGATCTTGTTTTTTTGAGGTGTTTAGCTTCAAACCATATTTTTCAGATATTTCTGTGACTCTGTTGATGAGAAACTGAAGGTCTTCATGCCTACTGATGAGTAGAACTGTATCATCAGCATATCTTAAATTGTTGATGCAAACACTGTGTACTTTGAGGCCAATATCGATGTTTTCCAGTGCTTCGCTGAAAATTGACCCAGAGTAGATATTAAATGACAGCAGAGACAGAATACAGCCCTGTCTGACCCCTCTTCATACTTCCGCATCATCTGAGTATTTTTGGCCTAATCTCACATTTGCTACCTGATGCTAATATAGATTCTTTATGATTCAGATGTCTTTGTCATCTAGTCCCACTTGTTTCAGGATTTTCAATAGTTTGTTGCATCTTATTTTATGAAATGCTTTTTCAAAATCAATGAAGCATATGTAAACGCTGTGATTGACATCTCTACAACGCTGTACAAAAACATGAATACTAAATCAGTTTATCTATTCTGCCTAAAATGTGCTTTTGCAAGAATGTAGAATATTAGTTGTTTTCACCACACAACCCAGAGAAAGTAGCATGGGGAAAAAGAATGGAAACAATTACAATATCATAGTTATTGAAGAATGAGATACACTAGACGATGAAACAAAATTTTACAAGCACTAAATATTTCAATCATATCAGCTATGGATTTTCCAAACCACCCCTCCCCCCAAAAACCCACGTTTTTCTGGGCACTTATTATACTTTAATAGATTAGATTATTTAATATTTAATAGCTTAGATTATTAGAGTAATAACTTAGATTATTCCTGGGGTTTTGGCTGAAATTCAAATCTCCAAAGGGCATCAGTCAAAATGTGATTCTCTTCTTTTCATTCTTTCTATTGTGTTATTCCAATGCAGATATTCAGGTCTGAGAACAGAAATATATTCTTCAGAACATATGTAACAAAAAGCAGTTAGTCATGGTTTTATTGCAGGAGGAAACCTATACCAGCATCCGATGTGTTTGCTTGTTTCTTTGTTTTTAACTAACCATGTATCATTATGCTCAGGGTGGGCTTCAAAAATTTTAACGAGGGGTTCTTGCCCAGTTGCTGGGTGGGCGTGGCCATGGTGGCCATGGCCTAGTCAGCCTCCTGCATCATGGTGGTGTGTGTGTTTTTGCCCTCCCCAGGCTCCGGAGGCTTTCCTTGAGCCTCTAGGAGGGTAAAAATTTCCTCCCCAGGCTCCAGAGGCCCTCTGGAGGCCTCAAACTGGCCCAAACTTCCAGTAGACCCATTTTTCGCCCTCCCAGAGCCTCAGCACACATCCTGCAGTTACCTGCATTTAAAACGGGCCATGTGAGGACTCCAGGGAGGGGAGGAGTGGGATGGTTGGCCTCAGACAGGAGTGGGATTTGGGGGTTCTCTGAACTGCACAGAATCTTAACTAGCGATTCTCCCAAACCCCTGCAAACCCCCAGCAGCCCACCCTGGCTTATACTGTAATCTAAAGTTTTCCTCTGGCTTATTTATGCAGAATATCAGAAATGCTGCTGTTACAGAAGGGCATATACTGGGTTTATGTTTTTATTAAATTGCAGTTTGTCTTCCCCCAGCTGTCCATCTTCTAGTGATACCCTCTATATCAGGGGTCTCCAACCTTGGTCCCTTTAAGACTTGTGGACTTCAACTCCCAGAGTCCCTCAGCCAGCAAAGCTCTGGGAACTCTGGGAGTTGAAGTCCACAAGTCTTAAAGGAACCAAGGTTGGAGACCCCTGCCCTATATCACATTTTGCAAATGCTATTTTCCTTCTACTCTCCTATTCTGTCCTTAATTAGGATATTTGGGATTGGTGTACTGTTTTTGTACAGTACAGCAAAGGGAGGAAAATGTACATTCCTCCAGACTGCAAGATTGAAACTCCCATGATTTCTTACCTCAGGCCATGCAGCTAATATTACAAGAAACTACATTTTGTCCTTTGGGAGTTGTAAAAAAGGAGATAATTATTTCCAAATGTTTTCATCTTCATTAATACTTGTCTAAGCTAATCTTTTTCCAGCTCTTAAAAGTGGAAGTTCTTGTGACCTGTTACCCACTGTTGATATATTTTAATGTCTCATTTGAGCTTTTCTCCCCCAAATGAGTGAGTGAGAAAGAGCTAATCCCCAAATCAGAAAATAAATATGGTAATAGTCCTTCAATTAAAATCTCCTGTAGATCTGTTCCTGCAAATACATCTCAAGATTAAGAGATAGAAGGAGAAGAGATGGAGGACCTCTTCTAGACTTAGACTAACTTTATTGTCACTTTAAATATACACTAATCGGCATAAAGTGAAATTTTGTTGCATACAGTTCTCAAAGGGTCACCATCTCCAACATAAACATGAATGAATGAATGAATAATGCATATACTCACATTCCCACATATATTATATGACACAGAGAAACAACACAGTCTACTTCGGATGTATAAATGTATATGGCTACGAAAACGAATCTTGCGTGTTTACCAGATGGATGGTATAGGGAACAAAGCTGTTACAGAATCTGGTAGTCCTGTTAGAAATACTTTGAAACTGCCTTCCAGAGGGGAGCAATAGAAACAGACCATAAAGTGGGTGTGTGGGGTCTCAAACAATGCTTTAAGCTCTAAGCACATAGCGCTTATAAGCAGTATTTTGAATAATGGGAAGTGAGCTTCTTATAATCTTAACGAAAGGAAACAATAGGACAGGAACAGTAGGCACGCTGGTGCTCTTATGCATGCCCCTTACAGACCTCTTAGGAATGGGGTGAGGTCAATAGTAGACAGTTTTTGGTTGAAGCTTTGGGGATTTTGGGAAGAGACCACAGAGTCAGGTAGTGTATTCCAAGCATTAACAACTCTGTTACTGAAGTCATATATTCTGCAATCAAGATTGGAGCGTTTAACATTAAGCTTAAATCTATTGTTTGCTCGTGTATTGTATTGTAATACAATAAATAATAATAATTAATAATAATTAATAATAATTAATAATAATAATTAATAATTAATAATAATCTTGTATTGTTGAAATAGTTGCAATCCTCTTGGCTGCCCTCATCACTCTCTGAATGGACTTTCTCTCTGAGACACTGCAGCCACCAAACCAAACAGTGATGCTGTTTGTTAAAACTCTCTCAATTGTGCCTTGTAAAAAGTGGCCAGGACAGAAGGAGAAAGATCTGATGCAGAAAATGCAGGTGTTGGTTTGCATGCTTCACTAAGGATATGTGGAAAGACCTACATAGATTCTTTGGGGGGGAAAAAAACATATTTTGTGCTAGAAAAACAACAACATTGTGTCATTCCAAGTTTAAAAAAAATATTCCTTTTTGAAAAATTAATTTATGTAAGGGCCAGCTGCTGTGCTGTGTTCTTATACACAATTTTTAACAGTTGAAAATAAGTTCTAGTGATTAAAAGATAAAAAAAAATCCAGGTCATACTTTCCTGTGGCAAAAAACACACAAACAAAATAAAGAAAAAGAAATAAGCTGTACAATTATGCATTGTATAGAACTGCAAAGACATCTGCAAAGTGCAAAATCAAGCTACGATTTCAGAAGAGCCAAAGATGCTGATTGGGAGTTAATTATCACTGACTTTGTTTTTGTTTTTTGTTTACATTTATACCCCGCCCTTCTCCGAAGACTCAGGGCGGCTTACAATGTATAAGGCAACCAAGTTGGTGTTTAACCAACTGTCAAACACAAGAGAATTCTCACACCTGTACTCAGTGTTTGAGGTGATCAGGTATCAAGGTAAAAAAAGAAAAAGGCAAATGCCCTGGGATTTGCTTAGTATGCTGGCATTTTTTCTTCTTCTGCCTCTTACTTTCTTCCCACTGCTGAATCAGTAGGTTCCTTTTTTGTCAGCCTGTATTCAGTCTGAACATCTGTAGTGCCATCAATCAATATATATATATATATTTAAAAATGACAAATGTGGATTGATTTTACATTTGATCAGCTGTGGTCCCCGAAAGATTTCTATAGAAGATAGTTATTTTTTTTTCAGCATTGTGGTAATTTTGGATGGTCCCTGAACAAGGAATGTATTAAGTAAGGTCTGCACTGTTGCTCAATCCTAATTACATTTTGTTTTAATTATGAAGTGATAGAACATAAATTCATTTATCATTTGATAGAGTCATGGCCCTGCAAAGTATAGAATGCCTTCAATAAGCAACAAAGCAAAGGATTTAAAAGCACAGAAAATATAGACACACAATTGTAAGAATATTTCTATCATATGCCATTGCATGCATGCACACAAACATACATATACAGATATGTATATGTGTGTGTGCGTGTGTGCGTGCATGTATGCAATGGCATATGATAGAAATATTGTTATAATTGTGTGTCTATATCTTTTGTGCTTTTGATAATTGCTCTTGATCATTGCTGACATGTTTCTACAACTTGATTGATGTCAACCTGTGGTGAATTAAATTGATTGAACATGATTTGGAAAGGTACATACCTCTCTATAGAAGGTCTCACAGCTGACAATGCATACTGTAGCAGAGCAAAAGCCATGAAGTCAAAGGAACTGCCTCAAGAGCTCAGAGAGAAGATTATTACAAGGTACAGATCTTGCAATAAAATTTCTGCTTCATTGAATGTTCCTAAGAGCACAGTGGCCTCTATAATTCTCAAATGGAAGAAGTTTTGCACAACCAGGATTCTTCCAAGAGCTGGTCACCCAATCAAACTGAACAATCGAGGGATAAGGGTTTAATAAGAGAGATGACAAAAAACCCGATGGTCACTCTGACTGAGCTCCAGAGATTCTATGAGGAGATAGGAGAGTTCCAGAAGAATAGCCATCACTGCAACCCTCTACCAATCTGGGCTTTATGGCAGAATGGCTAGACAAAAGCAGTGCAAAACACATGAAAGTCCACTTGGAGTTTGCAAAAAAGCACCTGAAAGACTCTCAGACCGTAAGGAACAAGATTCTCTGGCCTGATGAAACCAAGATTGAACTGTTTGGCCTCAATTCTAAATGTTACATCTGGAGGAAACCAGGCACCACTCATCACCTGCTCAATATCATCCCAACAGTGAAGTACGGTGGTGGCAGCATCATGCTGTTGGAGTCTTTTTTCAGCAACAGGGACTGGGAGACTGATCAGGGTTGGGGGAAAGCTGAATGGAACAGGGACATTGATATAGTGATAAAGTCTCAACATCTTTTTTGTAGTACGGTGACAAAAATTGGTTGCAATATTCCAGGTGTGGTCTTACTAGGATTTTGTAATGCAGCACTAATACTTCACATAATACTTCTATGTTTCTGTTTATACAACCCAGAATTGTATTAGCCTTTTTGGCTGCTGCTGCACACTGCTGGCTCATATTCAAGTGATCATCCATTAGGACTCCAGGATCCTATCCTAACTATCCTACCCTATCCTATTCCCTCAATGAAACTTGTTCCACTGCACTTGGGACCTCAGACTGGGCTGAAGGTTTGCTTTTCAACATGACAATGATCCTAAGCACACATCCAAGACAGCCCAGGAGTGGCAAGACAACCCAGGATCTGTGGATGGCCTAGAGCCAGAGCCCCAATTTGAACTCTACTGAACAACTCTGGAGTGATCTAGAATAGAATAGAATAGAATAGAATAGAATAGAATAGAATAGAATAGAATAGAATAGAATAGAATTTTTATTGGCCAAGTGTGATTGGACACACAAGGAATTTGTCTTGGTGCAGATAGCTGTCCACCAATGATCACCATCCAACTTGATTGAGCTTGAGAGGATTTGCAAGGTAGAATGGCAAAAAAATCCCTCAATCTAGGTATACAAAACTTGTTGCATCGTACCCCAAAAGACTCAAGGCTGTAATTGCTGCCAAAGGTGCTTCACCAAAGTACTGAGTTAAGGGTCTGAATACTTATGTCAATGTGATATTTCAGGGGTTTTTTTCTTTTTAATAAATTGACAGATTTCTAAAATTTTGTTTTCACTTTGTCATTACAGGGTAGGGAGTGTAAATTAATGAGGAAAAAAATGAATTTCAACAGCCATAGAATCAGGCTGCAGCATAACAAAATTGACAAAAAAGAAGGGCGAGGAGGTGTCTGAATATTTTCTGAATGCACCCTATATGTAAATCTGTTAGTCATCATTTTCTCTATTTACCCAGCTACAATGCTTTCATTTTATCTCAGTCCATCTACTCATGCCTATTTAAGACTTCTTACAAAACAGCAATTAACAACCAAATCACACAGAAGTTTTAATTTCCTTACATTATTTCCACAGTCAGTTGATCAGCTTCCATTTGATCTACTATCAGAAGTCCAGTTGAGCAATGGAGGGGAAAAAACAGCATCTAAGCCTATGTATGTTATTCTAGAGCTGCATAATTGAAACTAATCCCAGGTTTATTTGATTTAATACCACCTACATTCTACTAGAATCATCTTTGAATTTAAACATATAATAATATTCTGTTGAGTAGTAAAGCAGAAAGACATCTAGCATGATCTGTTCTCTTCTGGCTCTCCAATGAATATATACATATATTGCATTTTGAGGCAACATCTTTGATAAGATGATAGGTAGATTGCTTCAAGAATACCTTGGATCAATTGATCAAAACCATGATCAATTTGAAAACATGAGTACCATCTTGTACTATGGTAAATAATATGCACTTAAATTTTATCACAGGGAAATTACTTTCATATTCAGTGTTGTTCTATATACTTTGAGATGTATTTGAGATGACTTGTATGTTTTGTTGTTCATGAGAAGAAGTGTAACTACTTTCAGATATCTGGAAAAATTGCAGATAAGCATAATGTTTTTATCATATGTAATTCTACTATTAGTTGTCGGTGCCTAGAATAGATAATGAATTAAAGTAGTCTCTTATGAGCCTAAATTTAATGCAGTAATTAATGTAGTAATTAAATGCTTTACACATAATTTAAATGAATGTTTATGACCTTCTGCCTATGATAAATTACTCCTAATCCAGCTTTACTTTTTGTTAATGCCTATATCTGTCCTATAGTACAGAGTTCCACAACCTTTCCAGCTTTATGGACTGGCAGGGAGGAGGAGAGGATGAATCTGCACAAGCGGCAGGCAAAGGTGCACCTGTGTGCAGCTCCATTTGTGTGAGTGGTGGGCAAATGTGCACATGTGCACGTGGTTGCCCACTGCTTGCACAAGGGGCGATGCAAATGGTGCACATGTGCATGTGGTTGCCCACTGCTTGCACAAGGGGCGATGTGTGCAGGCGCTTGCCCACTGCTTCAGGCAGTCTGGTTTTATATAGCTCATGGCATGGTAGTTGGGCCCAGGGGTTGGGAACTCCTGCTCCTGATGTATAACAGAATATATAACAGAAGAAAAATAAATAGAAAACTCTCTTATTGGATCAAGAATGTTATTATCTGTAATGCAGCAACTTTATATGTAAGAAGTGCTGGGAGTATATAAAAAAGAATGTCAACTTCAAAGTGAACCTGGCAGGGGCCATTTTCCTGTTCCTCAGTTGCCACACAGTATGGGGAGGGGGGAAGCAGAATGGAATGTGTTGCTAGACACAACACAGAGCTTTCTCGTGAGAACCAAGGTCACTTCCATAGGTGATGAATAAAATCGGGAAGGAGTGTCTGAAGAGCCTGCCAATTAACCTAATTGGCCAATGTGAACTGTGGCAATTGGGGGATGGAGTTATTTCTTATTTTAATTATACTGAAGCTGTGGGAAAGATTTAGAGTTAGTTTTACATTTGTCTGTGCCGATATGATGTACCCAACACAGAAGTCTTTTGAGGAAGATTCCAGTCTCAGAGTTCTGATTTGCTTGGGTTCAGTAATTGGAACCTTGACATAGAAGTTTGGTAAGAAATTACAAAGAAATTACTCTTGGACTACTCTGTAAAATTCTAGTTATCTAGTTCACATTGAAGATTCAGAAGAATCTTGACAGACTTGAGTATTGGACGCTATCCAACAAGATTCATTTCAGTGATGAAAAAAGTAAGGTACTGCATTTAGACAGGAAAACCCAAATGCATAGATACAAAATAGGTAGTACCTGGCTCAATGGTAGTAACTGTGAGAGAGATCTAGATGTCCTAGTGGACCACCACTGGAGTATGAGCCAGCAATGTTCTGCAACAGCCAAAATACCAATGCAGTTTTTGACATTTCAATATCACAAAAAGTGATAATGCTGCTTTATAATGCACTAGTGAGGCCACACTTCTAATACTGTACACAGATCTGGTCATCACAATACAAAAAATGCTGAGACCCTAGAAAGTGTTTCAGTATCAAAGTTGATAAAGGAACTGGTGGCTAAATCATACAATGAATGGTTGAGAGAGCTAGGCATGTCTAGGCCTGCGGGCCGGGAGTGTCACATGCCAGCCACACCCACACCCAGTTTAACAAAGGGGAAAAAAGTCCCGATACATCATGTGACACTGCCGTGATGAAGCAAGTTTAGCTTCTTGAAGAGAAGGATTAGAGGGATCATGACGACTGTCTTCAAGTACTTGAGGGGCTGTCACAGAGAAGAGGGGATTGACTTATTCTCCAAAGTACCTGAGAGAAAAAAATTTGGGTGCTTCCCGGAGTTGTGCTTTATATGTCATCCTGAGCTCCTGAAAGAAAGATGGGATACAAAGCTAACCAATAAATAGTAATTTGGAACAATAGTTCCAATCATTAATTCACATTGTGTTGTTTACATTAATTTGTACCTAAAATTGCTATTTTGCTACTGGGTAAACCACAATTTTAAATTGCATTTACAATCTTGAGAAGTATAGAACTACAGTGTAGTGCCTAATAGTACAACATAGTGTTAATTTTCATCTGGCCAGAGAAACAGTTGGAAACAGAAAATGATTCTGCTGAATAGTCTAAAATTTTGCATATATCTCAGTGCATGATGCAATATTTATTTATTTACTTTTATTTATTTAATTTTGTCATAAATTAAATAAATTAAATTAAATAAATTAAATAAATTAAACAAGCATCACACAAAAAGATTATATAATATATAAACATATATATGAGGAGAAACAAGGAAATATAAGCATATATGTATATAGGTCTTTGGTTGTTCGGGTTTTCTCCCGTGTAAAATTGGAAATGTCTTGGCAACGTTTCGACGAAGTCTCATTCGTCATCTTCAGGCTTCAGCTTCGTGAAGGTGAAAACAAATATATATATATATGCATATATATGCATTTATATGCATATATATATATATATATGCATATATATATATGCATATATATATGTATATATATGCATATATATATATATATATATATATATATATATATATATGTATATATATGCATATATATATATATATATATATATATATATATATATGATGACTTGAAGCAGGAAGGGAAATCTATGGCTTTGATTTCTGCCATTTTAGTCTTTAATTAGAAATACAGCTGCAGAGATTAATTAAAGTTAGATGAAAAATCAATCCCATTGGTCCACTAGTAAGTTACATTAGTTAATATCAGCATGACATCAACAAAAGATTTGGATTAATTGTGTCTCATCCCTGAATCTTCTTATTGTAACACAAATGGCCATGATCCTAAGCCTAAAATCAATCGATTCTTCAAAAATCTAGACTTGGGGAAAAAAAATTCTGCTGAGAGTAGAGTAAGAAGGTCTAGCTATAGGAGCTGCTACAACTATATGTGCTACTAGACTAAAAGAATCAAAAGAGAAAGAGTGAAAAAAGAAATGTCAGTGTTAGAAAGAATGTTTTCATAATAAAGTAAATCTAACTTAACATTTTGAAAACATCAGTTCAAAAATGTATGTATGGATTTTAAAATGGGTGCAATGTGTTTTAAAGCACTAATTAATGCAGAAAAAAATAGCACTATAGAAAATCCAGTTTTATATTCAGCCATATTTCTCCACCTATCTCAAAACAAAAAGCATAATGTACAATGGAAGAAAGTGATGTGGAACATGCTCTAACAACAGCAAAAAGAATAATCCCTAGAATATGAAAAAATACTATAGTTCTACAAGTAGTATATCGGAATTAATAGATATGTGGTTTGGCATTTCTTGAGGAACTATACTTTCTAGTAATCAGAAAATGGCACTTTATCTCTCCCTTTGGAGAAAATTCTTGGTGAACACTGTAACTGTAGTTTTCCCCTTTTAATGACTTACAGTTAGGCAAACTTGGAATATAGTTGTAATTACAGATTCTTAGATGTGTTTACTTGTATTTTTATTTTTATTTTTGCATGTGGCAAATTGTTCATTTTTATTTTATGTCAGTGTGTTTAAAAATGAATTTAAAAAAAACAATTTTACTTTTTTAAAAATCCCAGTTTCCAAGCCAAAATTCTAAAAAATGGAAAAAGCCAACAAAATGGAAATGAGGACATTAAATGTTTATCATGTATTCAACAGCCTTTAGTTCTATAAACAGCTTTTAGTTTATAAAGTCTACTAAAATATACTAAGCCTTTCTGTTATTTTGATCACATTTGCCAGTTTGACTTGACAGTCATCAATATTTCATCTTCAGATTTTGTACGGAAACAATGTAAAGTACAATGGCAAAAACAAGTACTGGATAGCACCATCCACAGAGAACTCAAAATTCAGCTCTGTTTTCTCATGAGTTTTACATCAATACATTTTACATTCAGGTTTCATTTTCTCCAAGGCCAATTAATCATTTGTTGTTATGCAACTGTATTTGTTTATTCTCTCACCTTTTTCATTTTTTCCAAATCCCAGCTGGGTGGGCCTGTTAATCAGGTTAATAAATGAGATGAGTATTTCTTAAAGAACCCAAGCTGAATGTTTATTTTAAATTTAAAGTATCCATCCCCTATTTCCACCAGGACAGGATCAAATACTTTGCAGCTCAAGATATAGCAGTGATTGGCATCATCTTCTTGTCTCCTCAAAATAGCATGCCTAATACCCAAGGTTGGCAAAAAATCCAAACCAAATCAAAACAAAACAAAACAAAATGACAACAAAAACAGCAAAACACTTTGCTTCATGCAAATGCTTTAAACAGGAACAATATGTGTCAGTTAAACATCTATTCCCTGTCCTAGCCCTGCACTTAACATTTATTCTTCCTTATTTGGGACTACTGCACTCAAATTATTCATGGGCCCTCTCCTCATTCTTCTGTTTTACAGCTCTCACAGAAGTGAAGTAATCGAATGTAATAATTATACCATTATGAAGCAAGTGTGGAATTAGCATTTGTTCCTAGGGAGTGTGAAGCAAATGGGTACTACTGGCGAATTAGTTAAAGGCTGCAATTAGAGGCACATTTTATTTCTATTGATTTAAATTCCACTGGATTTAATTTAGATCCATAATCTTGGATTAGTCATAAATACCTTCAGAATATCTGTCACCCTGATAGCCTTGGTGAATGAACCAGTAAAGTGGCTTGTAGAGAACAAAGTGAAATTTTCCCAAGTACAGAACAGGCAGATAAACAACAGATAAAGCTCTCCTTTGCTTAGGGCAGGGGTCAGCAACCTGCAGCTCTGGAGCCACATGTGGCTCTTTCATCCCTCTGCTGCAGCTCCCTGTTGCTGTTTCGCTCCACAATTGATAGGGCTTTCAGTTAAGGCAGGTAGAGGAAAAAGGACACCATGCTAGGAGGGGACTCTGGGGGCGGGGGAGCTGGACTTCTGGTCAGCAGAGGAAAAAGGGAACAACACTAGGAGTTTCTATGGTGGGGGAACTAGACTTCTGATTGGTTTCAGAATTGAATGGGGGTTAGGACCTTTGTGGCTCTTTGAGTGTTTAAGGTTGCCGACCCCTGGTTTAGAGGAACAGGCTAGAGAAACATAGACTGATGTAAAGAGCATGATACTATTTTATTAAGCCCCTGAGCATATTTGATCAGGGGTAGGATTCTACCAGTTCAGACTGGTTCAGTGGTGGGATTCAAATAATTTAACAACCAGTTCTCTGCCCTAATGATTTCTTCCAACAACCAGTTCACCAAAGTGCTCAGAAAGTTAACAACCGGTTCTCCCGAAGTGGTGCGAACTGGCTGAATCCCACCACTGGACTGGTTCTCCCAAAGCAGTAGTTCCCACTTCCTGCCAAGAACGAACTGGTTCTCTGTTGCTGTGAAAGTGGGCCTGCCTGCCTGCCTCTGGGCTATACTGACCTTTATTTCTGCTTCTGAAGCCCAGCTGATCGGGGCGGCAGATTGAATTGACCCTTCTCAGCTGTTTTTCCTTGCTCCTTTCCTTGTTTGCAACACAGAAGTTCAATTTTATGGAAACCGCACACATGCACTCAGCGAACCGGTTGTTCAACCGGTAGGATCCCAACCCCGTATTTGATCCATTATGATGCTATGAGGCCTGTTTTGGACTTTCCAAAAAACCCTTTTTGTAGTTGCCCACAGTTGCCAAATGAGTTCTATGACCCATTCAGGATGGTTTGGTTATAAACAACGATGGCCCTACATTTGAAATTCAGCAGAACGTAAAAAGCAATTTATGATCATATATGTGCAGTAGATTCTCTGTTTAAAGACAAATATCACATCTGGAACAATCTCTTTATATTTGGGTCCTGTTAAGATTTGACCCGTAAGGGTTGCAATGCTATTCACATAAAAAGTAAAATATAGAGTCATACCTATATATAGGCATACCTTTTACCTTGCTGTAGAGGTTCAGTGCCTTTTTCCCAATTAATAACAGCCTTGGGAGAGGCACTGGGTTTGCATCCAATAGTTACTTCACCTCTCACATGGACGACTGATGTTTTTTTCATGGGATATTTAAAAAAATCAGGAGCTGAAGCTATAAATAAATATTCACTCAATCAATCAATCAATCAATTAAAACAACTTTGGGCTCTGGGCTGCATAAACAGAGGGATAGAATCAAGATCACATGAAGTCTTTAATCTTTTAAATCTGTTTTTAATTTTTGTATTTGTTGTTCTTAGTTGGCTGTAAACCGCCCTGAGTCCTTTGGGAGAAGGGCGGTATAGAAATTGAATAAACATAAACATAAACAAACATAAACAAACAAGTGTTAGTGCCACTTTATAATGCCTTGGTAAGGCCACACTTGGAATACTGCATTCAGTTTTGGTCGCCACGATGTAAAAAAGATGCTGAGACTCTAGAAAGAGTGCGGAGAAGAGCAACAAAGATGATTAGGGGACTGGAGGCTAAAACATATGAAGAACAGTTGCTGGAACTGGGTATGTCTAGTTTAATAAAAAGAAGGACTAGGGAGACATGATAGCAGTGTTCCAATATCTCAGGGGTTGCCATGAAGAAAAGAGAGTCAGGCTGTTCTCCAAAGCACCTGAGGGTAGAACAAGAAGCAATGGGTAGAAACTGATCAAGGAAAGAAGGAACTTGGAACTAAGGAGAAGTTTCCTGACAGTTAGAACAATTAATAAGTGGAACGACTTGCCTGTAGAAGTTGTGAATGCTCCAACACTGGAAATTTTAAAGAAAATGTTGGATAACCATCTGTCTGAGATGGTGTAGGGTTTTCTGTCTGGGCAGGGGGTTGGACTAGAAGGCCTCCAAGGTCCCTTCCAACTCGTTGTTGTTGTTGTTGTTGTTGTTGTTATTATTATTATTATTATTATTATTATTATTATTAAACCAAACCTGAAGCTCCAAGTCGTATATGATCCCATCAAAAGTGTTGGGGGTGGCCTTTAGCGGCTCTCCATGATTGCATAAAAGGAACTTATAAAATATATGAAAAGATCCATATTATGAGCACTAAATCAATGATTTGAATATGGTGACTGACATAAAAATAACATATATGAAATATTGAATAATTAAATAATGAAGGATTATAAATTGAACAAACAAATAATGGAAGATTTTAATTTAACATATTTATATTATTATTAGAATTATATAAGCTTGTTAAGTGTAATAAATATGATTAATAATACTCTATTTGTATTAAAAGTTATGACACTTAGAACAGGGTGATTGGCATAAAAATGACACATGAAAATATTGAATAACTAAATAATGAAAGATTATAATTTAATAAAAATATGTATATTATTACTAGAATTATATAAGCTTGTTAAATGAAACAAATATGATTAATACTATTTTATTTGTATCAAAATGTATGATGCTCGGGTGCCACACTGTTCACGCATTAATATGTCTGTAAAAAATAAAAAACTTGAAGTAAAAAAAAAGAGAGCACTAAATCAATAATTTGGATTAATATAATATTCTCTAGTTTACAGCTTATAGGGTATGTTTTCCTTACAAAATATGTAGTTAAGATATAGTCCTGGATCCCCAAAGCGTATGTGCTCTAAAACAGGGGTCTCCAACTGTTAGATTCTGGAAGTAACGAGGCTGGAGACCAGGGTAGTGACAACAGCTCTTTAATATAGGGTGAACCCAGCAACAGGCTGGGGGAAAAACCTCTCCTTTTATACAGTTCTGCTGGAGGCTTCGACCAATCAGCAACGTGCTGATTTCCCGCTCAAATATTTAAAGGTACAAACATGAATACATAACACTCCTCCCCTCCCAGAAAACACTTTGCCACTATTTACATATTTATTTACATGTTATTTTTCGACGTAGTCACGCAAATAACCTGGGCGTCTCCTAGTTCTTTCTGACCTGCGCGGTTCAGTTTTGGGTGGTGTTTTGAGCTGGTCGGAGGGGGTGGTTTTTCCTTCCCGGTCTTTCTCTCGGCCAACGGGCTCCCGAGTATTGGCCGACTCTTTTTCTTGGCCATCCGGCCTTGGATTAATTTTGGAACTTTCCCTGCTGCTTCCCTCGGGAACCTGATGGCGTCGCTGGAACTCTGGGACCTCAGCTAAGTCTTGCGCCTCCCCCGGGTCATTGTCAGCTGTGGATTCAAATTGGTATTGGTCATGATCTGTTTCATTTGGTTCGATTTGGTCAGTTATTCGTTTCCTTAACTGATCTATGTGGCGCCTCCACACTCGGTTGTCGGGTAGCTCTACCACGTACGATTTTGGGCCGGTTATCTTTATTATTTGTCCTGCGAACCAACTAGGGCCGTCCCCATAGTTTCGGGCCCACACCCGGTCGCCTATGCTCATTTCCCTTGTCTTCTCTAGTTCGCCCTTGTAACCATCGGGTGTGTAATGGGGGTTCAACCGGTCAAGTGGGCACCGGAGTTTCCGTCCCATTAACAATTCGGCTGGGCTTTTCCCGGTGGCCGTGCTTGGGGTTCTGTGCTGGACGGCTAGGAAAAAGTCTATTTTTGTTTGCCAGTCACCTGGCTTGATCCTGGACAATGCCTCCTTAGCGCTCCGGACGGAACGCTCTGCAAGGCCATTCGACGCAGGGTGGAAAGGCGCAGAGAGGGCATGTCGGATGCCTTCCTCTGCCAGGTATTCTTCGAACTGGGCTGCCGTGAATTGGGGCCCATTGTCGGACACCAGAGTGTCCGGCAACCCGTGAGTTGCGAATAGGTGGCGCAGGGTTGCGATTACTGCTTCGGCTGTAGTGGATTTCATGATTATGATCTCCAACCATTTAGAAAATGCATCCACAACCACTAGGAATGTTTGGCCGTGAAAGGGCCAGCAAAATCAATGTGGATTCTTGACCAGGCCCTTGGGGCTTTTCCCATTCTCTGACTGGGGCCGTTGGGGGTAGAGGTCTGACTCTTGGCAAGCCTGGCATTTCCCTACCCTCTCAGCAATCTCTGCGTCCATGAGTGGCCACCATACATAGCTTCTAGCTAACCCTTCATCCTTACGATGCCTGGGTGACCTCGTGGAGGAGGTCCAATACCTTTCCCTTAATTTATCAGGAATTATTACACGATCACCCCATAACAGGCACCCCTTGAGCCGAGAGCTCATCTCGTTTTTAACAAATTCTTTGAACTGCTCGCCCGGCGCAGCGGCCACCCTCTCTGTACCCAACCGAGTACAGTCCTTAACACAATGTCCCGGTATGATGCCCGAGCCACTTCCTTAGATGTGACTGGGCCAGAGTCCAACGAGTCAATAAGTAGGATGGGCGTCCCCGGAGTGGGGTCTTCGGTCGCCCCTGGTAGGGGGCATCGCTTAACGCGCCTGCATGCCCCACTTCTTTTCCTGGTCGATGCTGCAGCTTGTACGAATAAGCGGCTAAGAATATAGTCCATCGGGTCAAGCGTGGCGAAAGTGCCACAGGCGTTGGGCGGTCGCCAGCCAGTATCCTAGTAGCGGTCTGTGGTCAGTCACGATTTCAAAATTCCGCCCAAAGACATACTCGTGGAATTTTTTGACCCCTGACACAATGGCTAGTGCTTCTTTGTCTAATTGGCTGTAGTTCCTCTCTGGGGAGGACATCGTTCTAGAGTAGAACGCTATGGGGGCTTCTGTGCCGTTTGAAGTCTATGGCTGAGTACAGCCCCACCCCATAAGGGAGGCATCGCAAACCAGCACTAGGGGTAATGAGTCGTGATATTGGATGAGCAGGCTATCACTTGAGAGCAGGTTCTTTACTGCTTCAAAAGCCCTATTTTCTGACTTTCCCAAGACCAAACAGTATTTTTCCTAAGAGCCTATGCAGCGGTTCCAACGGTTGCTTTGTTCTTTAAAAGACCGCGTAAAAATTAACCAATCCCAGGAATGCCTGCAGCTCTGCTTTGTTTTTGGGCGCTGGAGCCTTCCTAATTGCCTTAACCTTGCTCTCAGTAGGGTGAATTCCTTTCTTGTCTATCCGGTAGCCCAAGAAATCGACGGATTCGACCCCTATCTGGCATTTGTTTGTCTTGACTTTTAGTCCGGCTGTCCGGAAAATGCTCAAGACCTTTCTTAACCGCTCCCCCAATTCCTCCATGTTTTCCCCTGAAATTAGGACATCATCGAAGTAGGGAACTACCCCTGGGAGCCCCTGCAGTAGTCGTTCCATCAGGTTTTGGAACAGCCCTGGTGCCACACTGACCCCAAATTGCAATCGGGTGCACTTGAAGGCCCCCCTGTGCGTCACAATCGTTTGGGCTTCGGCTGTGCGGGCGTCTACTGGCAGTTGTTGGTAGGCTTGGGCCAAGTCTAACTTTGCAAAGACTTGCCCTTGCCCCAAAGAGTGCAATAAGTGTTGCACCACGGGAACCGGGTAAGCGCTTTTCTGTAAGGCTTTGTTAAGCGTCGCCTTGTAGTCAGCGCAAATTCTAATTGACCCGTCCGGTTTTATGGGGGTGACGATTGGCGTCTCCCACTTTGCGTGATCGACTGGCACCAAAATCCCCTGATTTATGAGCTTGTCCAGCTCCTTATCGATTTTTGGTTTTAGGGCAAAGGACTCTCCTCGCCTTAAGCCTAATGGGGCTACCTGGGGTCTAAGTTGAAGGAAATAGGGGTCCCTTGTACTTGCCCAGGCAGTCCTTGAAGACATCTTGAACTCGTTAAAGAGAATGTCTTTCAGGTTACAGTCACTTCTGTAGATGCCAGTCACTCCCATGCCCAGGGCACGAAACCAGTCTAGTCCCAACAGACTGGGCAGAGTTCCTTCGACGATCGTGATGGGCAGGGTCTTCTTGTGTGGACCGTACTCGACTCGGACGGAGGTGGTCCTCGAACAGGGATGCGATTCCCTGGTAGTCGTGGACTCGTAGCCGTTGTGCTTGCAGGTGGCGCCGCGACGGACGGCAGCGACTTCGCCAAAGTGTCCCAGGACATGATGGTGATCGCTGATCCCGTGTCTACTTCAAGCCGGCACCGTACTCCCTCTATTTTTGGCTTGGTGAAGATCTTCTTCTCCACTTTGCGTGATCGACTGGCACCAAAATCCCTGATTTATGAGCTTATCCAGCTCCTTATCGATTTTTGGTTTTAGGGCAAAGGACTCTCCTCGCCTTAAGCCTAATGGGGCTACCTGGGGTCTAAGTTGAAGGAAATAGGGGTCCCTTGTACTTGCCCAGGCAGTCCTTGAAGACATCTTGAACTCGTTAAAGAGAATGTCTTTCAGGTTACAGTCACTTCTGTAGATGCCAGTCACTCCCATGCCCAGGGCACGAAACCAGTCTAGTCCCAACAGACTGGGCAGAGTTCCTTCGACGATCGTGATGGGCAGGGTCTTTTATGTGGACCGTACTCGACTCGGACGGAGGTGGTCCTCGAACAGGGATGCGATTCCCTGGTAGTCGTGGACTCGTAGCCGTTGTGCTTGCAGGTGGCGCCGCGACGGACGGCAGCGACTTCGCCAAAGTGTCCCAGGACATGATGGTGATCGCTGATCCCGTGTCTACTTCAAGCCGGCACCGTACTCTCTATTTTTGGCTTGGTGAAGATCTTCTTCTCCACTTTGGTTGAGGCGCGCCTATGACCACAGTTGTTTGGTTGGAATCCGCGCCTTTTTGTTTGAGCCAATCGCGGTCGCCTTGCCGATTCCGCGCCTGATTGGCCGATTTGAATTTTCGGCGGAAGGTTGGGCCGCCGACAAACTTGAGCTAGGTGCCCTTTCTTCCCACACCGCCGACATGTCGCGTCTTTAAACTTGCAGCGTTGGCGCTGGTGTTGACCCCGCAGCTTCCGTGATTCGCCTCGGTCCCCTTTGTCGCGTTTCTCGGTGCGGCAGACCCTTCCTCATCTTCACCGCCGGATTCGGTCTGAACCTCCTCCTGGTGCACCGGAGTTGCCTTCGCGCCGCCTTTTGTGGGACCGGCTTCTGCAGTGTCTCTGCCGCTTGGGTGGACATTTCATGTGCTCTGGCTTCGCCCAGAGCGTGGCCAGCGTTAGGTTGCTCTTTGCTAGCAGCCGCCGCAAACGGATGTCTTTGACCTCGGATGAGTTGCTCGAGGAGCACCTCGCCCAGGTCTCGGTATCCGCAGTCCTTGGACGCTTCTTAGGGCGGCCATGTAGTCACCGGCGGATTCGCCTCCATCTGCCTTCGCCTCCGAATTCAAACCGCCGCACGATTTGGACGGCGTTGGTGCGAAATGGTTTTTAGCAAAGTCTGCAGAGTTGGCCACGACACCGACTGCAACGGTGTTGGCTCTGCCAGGGCTTCCGCGATATCGATGACCTCCGGACCGCAGTGGCTTAAGAAATAAGCCCTTTTCGGTTATCTGAACTCCTTGCAGTTCGTTGGCTTTAGAAAGCTTTCAAACGGGTCATATACGTTCCCCATTTCTCTTAGCCGGGTCAACGGTGCGGGCGGAGTGTAACTGGCCATCTCCGCTTTTCTGCCCTGGGTTTGCTGGGTTCGGCCCATCGTGCTTCAGCTCGGTTCTGGTTCTCCTTAGCCTCGAGATCCCACCTCGCCGCCAATGTTAAGTTCTGGAAGTAACGAGGCTGGAGACCAGGGTAGTGACAACAGCTCTTTAATATAGGGTGAACCCAGCAACAGGCTGGGGAAAACCTCTCCTTTTATACAGTTCTGTTGAGGTTTCACCAATCAGCAACGTGCTGATTTCCGCTCAAATATTTAAAGGTACAAACATGAATACATAATAATTAATTGAAAACTTTAACTGGAGAGTTGTTTGGGATCTCTCATGGTTGTTTGCTTGAAGACATTTCATGTGCTCTGGCTTCGCCCAGAGCGTTGGCAGTGCTAGGTTGCTCTTTGCTAGCAGCCGCCGCAAACGGATGTCTTTGACCTCGGATGAGTTGCTCGAGGAGCACCTCGCCCAGGTCACGGTATCCGCAGTCCTTGGACGCTTCTTAGGGCGGCCATGTAGTCACCGATGGATTCGCCTCCATCTGCCTTCGCCTCCGAATTCAAACCGCCGCACGATTTGGACGGCGTTGGCTCTGCCAGGGCTTCCGCGATGTCGATGACCTCCGACCACAGTGGCTTAGGAAATAAGCCCTTTTCGGTTATCTGAACTCCTTGCAGTTCGTTGGCTTTAGAAAGCTTTCAAACGGGTCATATACGTTCCCCATTTCTCCTTAGCCTCGAGATCCCACCTTCGCCGCCAATGTTAAGTTCTGGAAGTAACGAGGCTGGAGACCAGGGTAGTGACAACAGCTCTTTAATATAGGGTGAACCCAGCAACAGGCTGGGGAAAACCTCCTTTTATACAGTTCTCCGAACCACTCGCTGCCATCGCTACTGGATCGGGCGAGCCGGTCCGAATCGGGAGCATTTCACCCCTGATAATACCTTCTTTTTTCCTTATGACATGCATGCATTTTCTTCTTTAAGATTGTCTTTCTAATCAACTTTTAAGAAATGTTACTTGTTTAAATCTCTATTGGCCTATTTATCTTTTTCAGCCGTAAACTTACCCATGACTCTTAGCTCAGTATTGGAATAAATGGAATCATATTTGTTTTCTGCAACACACTGATAGAGACCAGAATCCAACATGTTCAGCATACTTATAGTAAGAGTGCCATTTTCAATTTGAATTCTTTCCTAAAAAAATAAAAAAAGCCATACAAATAAGAAAGTACATAAGCAAATAAGCCCAATGCCCACATTGTTGTTGACAGATCTTTTATGATATAACTTTTGAATAGAATAGAATAGAATAGAATAGAATAGAATAGAATAGAATAGAATAGAATAGAATAGAATAGAATTTTTATTGGCTAAGTGTGATTGGACACACAAGGTATTTGCTTTGGTGCATATGCTTTCAGTGTACATAGAAGAAAAGATACGTTCATCAAGAATTCTAAGGTGCAACACTTAATGATAGTCATAGGGTACAAATAAGCAATCAGGAAACAATCAATATCAATATAAATTATAAGGATACAAGTAACAAAGTTACATTCATACAGTCATAAGTGGAAAGAGATGGGTGATGGGAACGATGAGAAGATTAATAGTAGTGAGGATTTAGTCAATAGTTTGACAGTGTTGAGGGAATTATTTATTTAGCAGAGGGATGGCGTTTGGGAAGAAACTGTTCTTGTGTCTAGTTGTTCTGGTGTGCAGGGCTCTGTAGCGTTGTTTTGAGGGTAGGAGTTGAAACAGTTTATGTCCAGGATGTGAGGGATGTGTAAATATTTTCAAAGGCCTCTTTTTGACTTGTGCAGTATACTGGTCCTCAATGGAAGGCAGGTTAGCTTCCCAGTTTGTCTGTAAGATGGGCAGCCATATAAATGATTGAATGACTGAATAAAATACATGTTAAAAGTGGTCTCTGTTTGAATGGGAAGGAAGCATTTCAAATTTTCCAACTTCATGTGTGCCCCTAAACATTACTCCTTTGCTCCATGAGCTGCCTTGCTTGCTCATTTTGCCTGGAATTGTTTTTGACCTGTAAAACCCTTCATAGTTATCTGAGGGACCACCTCCAATTACAACTATATCTGTCCATCAACTCTTGCAGAGAAGGGACATGGTGGATCCCATCTGCCAGGAGATTGCATTTGACATTTCCCAGAAGTGGGCCCTCTGTTGTGATTCCCACATTATCAAATTTTCTCCCGAAAGTGAGAGTTGATCCATCTCTTTCAGTATTCCATAAATTCCTAAAACCTGACTATGTAATCACACCTGCGGGTCTTAGACTTTGCTGGCTGGGAGTCACAAGTCTTCAAGTTGCCAAGATTGGAGATCCCTGTCCTAGAGAACCAGGAAGATTTTGTGTTGGCTCCCTTGTGGCAGTTAATATGATTGTCTCCTATTTTGTGTGCTTCTTTTATTGTTATATTTAATTATGACTGTTTTATACATATTCATTATTTTTAAATTGTGTCATATGCAACCCAGAATCATTTTCTTGTGAGATGCCCAGCTGTAAAAATTTGATAAATAAATCATGTTCACTCATCCTTTTCCATTTAGTGAATAAGTCTAGATTTCATATCCAAGTTCTCTTAATGATCATTATATGGTACCTAATTCTGGGGCTATGCCTTACAAGTAAATGTATAATTATTTTAAACAAAGTCAATTGCGTTCAGTTGTCCTATCCTTTGTAAAGATAATAGTATCATCAAGGCCCTTTTAAAAATAATTTAGTTGGCACTCTGGATATCTTTTATAGAATTATCCCCTTAGAATTGACCCATTCCAATTTTGCTTAGCTTATCATTTTGATGGGAATTCACCCTCTGGTTGCATGGCTACTATAGAAAAACTAATTAACATCACTTCAGTAGTTTTTAGTGTTAGAGAATAGGCTATTTACTAAATATCTTCTCAGTGCTTTATTCTAACGTCAAGTTTAAAATATCCTTAGAATAAATCCCCTTCTCTCACACATATTTACATATCAGAATATTTAATATCATGTGAAATTCAACCTCCCAATCTTTCTTTTGAGCTAAAAAAAAAGTTTAGTGAATAAATACACACAGGACTAAAAACAATTGGCAAATGAACAAAACAAGTTCAGGATATCTGAACTATCAAAAGTAGATGCACAATAAATCTACAATAAATATTTTATTATTCTGTTACTGATCATTAAACTTTAAGCTCCAGGAAAAGATGGTGAGCGTTAAATCATATAGCCATATAATCCTAGAACTTGGGATCACCGAAGGGAATTAATTTGTATAGATTTAAAAAGTATGTTCTTCATATATTTCATTTTAGGCTTCAAAATATGAATTGGACATTGCATAATGGATATATGGATCTGTCTGTCTGTCTGATGGGTCAAACATAATTATTTATCCAGAAATCTATGCAGAGGGTGGAATAGGTGTGATGTTTCCATACAAACCAGAATTCCATGTTTTCAGGAATTCTGAACAGCATAGAAGTCTCTGTAGGACAGCGTAAATTAAAGGCCTCCTTCGTGCAGAAATTTATACCATTATGGAAACACTTAGGAGAAGTTTTCTTAGTTGTGCTACAATCATGCATTACATTATCCTTACTTTTTCATATGGTACATAACTATATTAGAAAACTTTTTATCATAAGATGGGCTGATGGCTTAATTTTTAAAAAACAAATCCTGGACTTTTTTTCTATTTAGTGCTCCCCTCAAAAAAAATCAGGATCACTTAGCTTATTGTAGCAAGATTTTTTTTTAAAGAGCACTAAAATAAGGGCTGAGCTTCTGGTAGCATATTTATTTGAACAAACTAATAGGTGGAGATGCATCTTGTTTAGAACTATAGTAACTATAGTTAACTATAGTAACTATAGTTAACCATAACTATAGTAGTTATGAGTTAAAAGATAAAAGCATCTAAAATCAAATGCTGATTTTCAAATGACTGCAAATCTAATGCAAATCTTACCTCTGATGTAAGTGGTTTACCATTTTTAAACCAATTATATGAAGGTTTTGGTTTGCCAGTTGCTTCACATTCCCAAACTAAAGTTTCATAAAGAGACTGGACATTGGTCCTACCTGAATGTCCTTTCTCAGTTGGCGGGACCAGCATGGGAAAGCCAGGCATGGGAGTGACTCGGTCTGTATCCAATGGGATCGAGTCTGCTAGTTGAAAAGTACCTCCTCCTCCTGGTGCCTTCCAGCTTTCGGACGAGGATAATGTGGCAGACTGACGCACTGAGCTGTAAAACAAGAAACTGCAAGAGACATAATATGTCCCCCCCCCGGCAGATGACCATGAGTGGCCCTGTGTCCCCCTAGAATACAGGAACCGGGTGCCCAGGGTGGGGCTGGCTGCTGGTCCCGCCAACTGAGAAAGGACATTCAGGTAGGACCAATGTCCATTCTCCAGCAGGGCAGGACCAGCAGCCAGGCATGGGACATACCAAAGCTAAGTCCTATCGGGAGGGATCCGCCCGGTCTGGGTTTGAACCCCTTCTAGGACCCTTTGAGAACCCTGCGAACGCCGCATCAGCAGATGCATAGGAATCGATCTTGTAATGGCGTATGAATGGATTCGGAGAAGACCATGTGGCTGCTTTGCAGATTTCTTCTAATGGAGCCTGTGTGGCCCACGCAGCTGAAGTAGCCGCGCTTCTAGTTGAATGCGCAGTGATGCGACTTGGAATAGGAATTCCCTGAATCTGATATGCTCTGGCAATGCATGCCTTAAGCCATCTACTGATGGAGAGGAAGATACCTTAAGGCCGATAGTGGTAAGTTGAAAGGACACAAAGAGAGCCTCCATCCTCCTGAGAGAGGCGGTACGCTTGATATATATACGGAGGGCTCTCCGGACATCTAGGGTATGCCAGGACCTTTCCAGCCGGAGTACCGGATCTGGAGAAAGTCGGGAAGAATGAGCTCTTGTGATCTATGGAACAGTGAGTTAATTTTAGGTAGGAAGGTAGGATCTAGCCGGAGGACCACCCTATCTGAGTGAAACACGCAGAGATCCGCCCTGATGGAAAGGGCAGCAAGTTCAGAAATTCTGCGAGCTGAAGTAATGGCTACTAGAACGGCCACCTTGTATGTCAAATATTGCAGGCCACACTCCCTCAAAGGTTCGAAGGGGCCCTTGGTGAGGGAAGTTAGAACCTTCGTGAGGTCCCAAGATGGGTACCTGTGGACTACTGGAGGACAAAGGTTGGTTGCTCCCCTCAGAATTGACGGATGAGGGGTTGGTGGGCTAGGGAGCGTTTGGCACCGCAAGTTAAAATAGAAGAGAGAGCAGCTACCTGTCATCGAAGCGTGTTCACTGCCAGTCCTTGCTCCAATCCGTGTTGAAGGAATATCAGGATAGTGACCGTAGAGGCGGTTGTAGGGTCTATGTTCTTGTCTGAACACCAGGTGCAGAAGGTGTGCCAGGTTGATCTGTAGATGCGAATGGTGGAACTACGATGAGACGCCTGGATGGTGTTGACGACATTGGCAGGTAGGTGTCTTTTCCTCAGGAGGCTCCACTCAAACACCAAGCAGTCAGCTTGAACCACTGAGGGTCTGGATGGGCCAGATGTCCTTGGTTAAGTGACAACCTGACCTGAGGAAGTTTCCAGGGAGGAGCCACTGAGAGAGCCACCAGGTCCGCAAACCACAGGCGCCGTGGCCAGTGTGGAGCCAGCAAGATGAGTTCCGCCTGTTCCCTCAGCATCTTCCCGATAACCTTGGGTATTATCGGAATGGGGCCGATAATTACCGGAGGGCCAAGGGCTGCGCAGTCTATGCCCTCCGCCCCCGGGACTGGGTACCTGGAGAAGAACCGATCCAGTTGACGATTGTCTCGAGTGGCAAAGAGGTCTACCAACGGGCTCCCGAAGCGGCGTGTGATCTTGAGGAACAGGTCCGGATTCAGCTGCCACTCCCCATGGTCGACTGAGACTCTGCTGAGCCAGTCGGCTTGTGTATTTGCCACCCCTGATATATGAGAGGCCCGTATGGACCTCAGGTGAGCCTCTGCCCAGAGGCCCAGTTGTACTGCCTCCTGCAACAGAGGCTGAGAGTGAGTTCCCCCTAGGCAGTTCACATGAGCCTTTGCGGCCACATTGTCTGTTAGGATTAGAATGTCCTGATTGAGAACAATGTCCCGGAATGATAGTAAGGCCAGATGAATGGCCCTTAGTTCTAACCAGTTTATGTTGTGGGTCAGGTCCTTTGGGGACCACTGACCCTGAGCCATGTTTGATCCCAGATGGGCGCCCCAGCCGTGAAGACTGGCGTCTGTTGTCAAGACTAGGCGTTGGGTTTCCTGAACTCTCTGCCCTTTGACAGGGCTGGGAGATCCACCATAGAAGAGAGTGTCTGACTTGTTGTGGAAGTTGGACAAGTATTGGTGACGTAGCTGTGTGTGCCTTTTGATAGGGGAGTAAAAACCACTGCAGTGTCCTGCAGTGGAGACGAGCCCAAGGTACAATGCTGATGCAGGAGGCCAGGTTCCCCAAGAGTTGGGGAAGGGTCTTTAAAGGAATAAGGCGCCTCTTGGTTACCCCCTGACTAGATTCTGTAAGTTGGAGTGACGCTCCTGTGACAGATAAACTTGGCCCTCGACTGTATCTATGATGGCCCCTAAGTGTTGGATTCGATTCCTAGGATGTAGGTGACTTTTGGCCCTGTTGATTGAGAATCCATGGGCTTTGAGAACCTGAATTGTCGTGGACAAATCCGCTGCCACCAGGGTCTCTGTCCGGGATTGGATGAGGAGATCGTCCAGATAAGCCTGGATTCTTATTGGGATTGCCTGGAGATGAGCCATGAGAGCGGCCATCAGTTTTGAGAAGACCCTGGGGCAGAGGAGAGCCCAAATGGGAGGGCACAATATTGGTAATGTAGACCCCTGTGGCAGAAGCGGAGGAATCGTCTGTGAGCTGGAAGAATAGGGACGTGTACATATCCTTCCGTCAGGTCCACTGATGTGAGGAAGTCTCCCTCCCTGATGCTCTCCAAGATGGACTGGAGTGACTGCATCTTGAACCGCCTGTAAACTATGTGGCGGTTCAGAGCCTTGAGGTCAAGGATTGCTCTCCATCCCCCCAAGGACTTTGGGACTATGAACAGTCAGGAGTAAAAACCCTGACCATGCTGGTCTCGTGGCACTGGTTGGATGGCCTGAATTGAGAGAAGGTGTTTTATGGCCGATGCCATGAGAAACTGTTTCGTCGGGTCGCGAGATAACGGGCACCTGATGAAGTGACTCGGAGGGGTGGAGAGGAATTCCAGGGAGAGACCCGACCTAATCGTCTCCCTGACCCAAGAGTCCATGGTGGAATCCTCCCATTTGCTGGCGAAGAGAGCCAGTCTGCCCCCAATGGGAGGGATGGACGAGCAGTCAACGTGAGCATCTGAATGGGCGACCTCTCCCCCCCCCCAAAAGGGCCGCTTGAAGGAACCCCTCTGAACCTGACCTCCCTGTCTATCATGTCTACCCTGTCTGGGGGAGAAGGACTGTTGGGTTCTGGAAGTTCGAATCAGCCGTCCTGAAGAAACAAAAATAGGGGGTGGGTCTGGAGTCTGAACATCGGGACATGCTTGGAAGGATCTTGCATTTGTCCTTGGTCTCTATAAGTAAGGGATCCAAGGCAGCTCCAAAAAGTGAGGTGCCCGAATACGGGGCTGAGGCCAACCACCATTGGTTTTTGGCATCAGTTTGCCAGCGCCTGAGCCAAAGAAGGCAGCGTGAAGATACTGTGGAGCCAATCGATTTAGCAGCAAATCGAGAAGCGTTTAGGGTGGCATCGGCTGAGTATTTGATGGCAGCTATAATCTTGTTTAGGTCCTGATGGGACCGAGTGTCAGTGACTGGTAAACATTCACGCAACTGCTTTAACCACAGGAGGGCAGCCCAATTAAAGAAAGAGGCCGAGGAAGAGGCCCTAACGGCCCAGGCTGCTGCCTGATGACTTTTAACTAGGGTTTGCTCGGCATGCTTGTCTTCCGGGTGAAGGGTTTCCTCTGGAGGTCCTGTTACCACAGATGGTCCTGCTAATGCAACCACTGGAGCATCAACTGTGGGGATCTGCAATAATTTAAGGAAGTTAGGTTCCAAATTATACAAGCGGCGGTCCAAGACATTGGATTAGGACCAGCTATAGGAGTGTTCCATTGCCTATCGACTACTTCCACAAAGAGTTTGGGGGCAGGCACCTCTTCTGACTCGACCACCGGAACTGAAAACAAGTCCATGGGTGGATCAGTGGTCTCCGAGGTGGGAATTGGGGCCGGTCGGGCCACTCCCAGCCGGGTAGTGACCTTGGCCTTGTGTAACAAAGACCGAAATAGTTGTGGGTTGAAGAGACCCACAAAGGAGGGTTGGTCTGGGACCAAATCCTCATCCTCAGAGAGGTTCTCATCCCTAAGGTCCCCTTCATCCACCAGTGAGGCCCGAGATGGAGAATGAGCCTGGAAATCTTCAGCTTGAGGTGTGGAGTAGTCCTGCACCAAATCGTGACTAGTTTGGGATGCTACATATTCTGAAACCCATGAATGGGTTCTTGTCTGCCTGGAAGCAGTAATACCCCTCTGAACAGCAGCTGCAATCATTTCTGCCATAACTGCAGGGTCATTAGCCACTGGGGCAACTGCCTGGTGACTCACAGGCCCCATTGGAATAGTGGCACTAGAAGGAACCTCTGCTGACTCAAGTACTGGCGGGCTCCAGGTAAAACCTCCATTACAGATACAGAAATAGGACAGAATAAATCAGAATTGGGCAGAGGTTGGGATGAGTCTACAGATATATCAGGAGATAAAGTTAATGGAGCCCCAGGAGACTGCACAGGAGGCTGAACTGGTAAGGAGGTGGATTGCTGTTCCTGTATAGTATCAGCAGATTCCCTCACTGCCCTAGCAATGGCCCGATCCATAGCCTTCTGGCGTTGCAGGGCCTTCTTTTCAGAAGTCTTAGAAATAGCCTTTTGGGGCTTAGAAATGGAGGATTGAAGTGTCTCTGACCTTGTGGGTGCATGAGAGCTCAAGCACTAGGCCCTGGGCTTGGACTGGTCTGATGTTGCTTCCTTTACTAGGCCGGACTGGAGGAACGGCGGCCATCTTGAAAGGCCTAACCGATAGTTAGGCCTCAAACCCCACGTGGACAAGGCCTGGATGCGAGGCCTATGAGCCTTTAGAGGCCCAAGCCAAGGCCTATTACAGAAATGACCTAGGACAAATTATAATTAAATTACCATTTAAATAAAAATTCAGTGGGGAAATTTTTCCATTCTCTAGGGCCTACTAGGTATTTTGCCACGTGGCTAGTAAAACCGGAGGTGGCTAAAAGGGTAATCATACTCACAGACTGAAGGCCTCAGTGAGTGGCCGGAGAGCCAGTCGAAGATCGATGCAGAGGCCCTGCTGAGTCACCAAGCGATCGGGAATGAAGCCCGGGAGCGCCCACGAAGATCCGGTGACTGGAAAATAGGCCCATCAATGGCCTGATTAAAGACGCCCCAGAGCTCAGGTAAGGGCAGGCTGGCCGGCCTAGACCCTTTTATGGGTAGGCCGAGGCGATCGGGAAGCACCCGGGAGCGCCCAAACTTAATATTAATTAAAGCCGCCACGCGGCTGTGTTTTAAATTCGGCAGCCGCCGAATTTGCCAGCCACGGGGAGGCGTAATTGAGGCCTAACAGCCTCCCCGTTCTTCCAGCAGCTTCTTATGCTGTCCCCAGCGGTATCGGGCTGAATCGCCCTTCTCACTGGGGAGGGGAGAGCTCACCTACAATGGGAGCCTCAACCCCTATACCAGCAGCTGAAGGAATAAATAGGGCTGAATCGCCCCCCTAATTACTTAAGAAAAGCTTACTTTGGGAAGAATTCAAAGGGAAGCAGCTCAGAAAAGTGCGTCTGTCCCAGTCAGATCGAGTCTGAAAGCTGGAAGGCACCAGGAGGAGGAGATGCTTTTCAACTAGCAGACTCGATCCCATTGGATACAGACCGAGTTACTCCCATGCCTGACTGCTGGTCCCGCCCTGCTGGAGAAAGTTGTGTATTCTCAATGTTTTTGTTCCATTCTGGAACAGCTGTAGCAATTAAAAAAATGTAACTGTTTTGGTATAAGCTATCCCAAGGTTTTGGCAGTGTAATCAATCAAAAACATAAACTGACTTTAATATATATATTTTTAAACAAAAAACCCAGCCACATACATTTTAAGGAGGTTATTTGTATATGAAACTCCACAATTTGAATATAAAAATAGATTTTTCTTTCTGTGACTCTGCTAACATTTCTGTCCTTTTCTCAATCTAGTGCATCTGATACATCCATCATTCTGGCTTTGATCTCATCATCCTAATCTGAACTACTGACCACTGAAATATTGCAAGTTTTCAAACATTGTGACAATTTTTATTTATTTATTTATTTTTCGTATTTTTATACCGCCCTGTCTCCCTAGGGACTCAGGGCGGTTAACAACCAGATAAAAATATACATATAAATACAAATAAAAACATCCATTAAAAAAAATTATTATAATTGGCCGAATAATTAAAATGATGATAATAAAATAATACAATCAAAACATATCTTCCTTTTGGTTTAGTGTGTTGCATGAATTCAGCTATTGTTTCAGAAAGTCATTATTAAACAAACTATGGGTTAGAGAGATATGAGAATTTGGACATACTATTTTTCCAGAGCAATAGATTCAAATAGTAAAATATCTGAGTTCTTTACCTTTTTATATTAACCCTTAGTTTCCTAATCTTCAATGATAGACAGTCTAAAATGGATTTTAAGTTTCAACTCTCCAATCATTTTAATATTTTCCCCCAGACATAACTAACATTGTGTTTTTAACCAACTTAGTTTGCTCACCTTATGTAAACAGTTGGCCTCTTGCAATATTGCTTCCTTGTGCATTTCTTGCGATACATTCATAAAAACCTTCATCTTCCTCCTGAAAATCTGGGATCTCAAGGATTCCTTTATATGTGCTGATTTTTCTGGTTAATGAGTTACCATCAGGTCTCTTCCAAGTGATGCTGGGAACAGGACTAAATGAATGTGAGATATTAGAAAATGCAGGAGCAGACAAATTTAAAGCAAAATTGTTATTGCAAAATTGTGTTCTCTTGAACAGTACAGTTAAATACTATAGTATTTAGTACTATGGCATAGTATAGTATATGTATATGTATAGTATATGTACTATACTATGCTATAGTACTAAATACTATAGTATTTAACTGTACTGTTTAGAAATTATTTTGAATGAAAAGTGACTTATTGATTGGTTTTAATAAATATTAGAGATAACAAATAACTGATGAACATCTTGAGGAGGAATAATTCTAGACTTTCTTGAAGAAATTCTAGTGACTGTAGAAGTCTGCTGTGCTTATTTTGATGAATATGATCCATCTTTGACTTTGTTGCTATTCAGAATAGAAGGAAAGTGCTATTGATTTAGCTGCATCTCCCTTATTTATAGTAGCAGAGGTATTAACAGAAGAGACAATATTATTATAACTTGATTTACATACTAAATTTCAATGCTGTACTTTTTTACAGACACTGGAAAGACAATCTAGGGGGAAATGCATGTACACTATCCAACATAATCTTTTGATCCAGATTGTATACTGAATTTGCAAACTGGAACAAATTGATGCTATATAAAGTGGATAATGTCGTCCATAGGGGCTGGACTTTTTTCTGTCTTTATTAGATTATAATAAGAACAATCTTCTTGATGCAGAATAATATTTAGAAACCAGTTTCTGCCTAGAGTAGCCCCATAATAATAATAATAATAATAATAATAATAATAATAATAACAACAACAACAACAACAACAACAACAACAACAACAACAATAATAATAATAATAATAATAATAATAATAATAATAATAATAATTTAATTTTTATACCGCCCTTCTCCCGAAGGACTCAGGGCGGTTAACAGGCAGATAAAATAATACAATATATTACAATAAAAACACTATTTAAAAAACTTATTCAATATGGCCTAAATTTAAAATACAATACAAAATATAAAATAAACCCCAATAAAATCCATATTTAAAAACCCTATTTAAGCCAGTCCTGCTCGGAAGAATAGATATGTCTTCAGCTCGCGGCGAAAGATCCGGAGGTCAGGAAGTTGTCGAAGTCCTGGGGGAAGCTCATTCCAGCGGGTAGGTGCCCCCACAGAGAAGGATCTCCCCCTGGGGGTCGCCAGCCTACATTGTTTGGCTGACGGCACCCTGAGAAGACCCTCTCTATGGGAGCGTACCGGCCGGTGGGAGGCATGTGGTAACAGAAGGCGGTCCCGAAGATATCCCGGTCCTATGCCATGGAGCGCTTTAAAGGTGGTAACCAGCACCTTGAAGTGCACTCGGAAAACCACAGGTAGCCAGTGCAGCCTGCGCAGGATCGGTGTTATATGGGAGCCACGAGTGGCTCCCTGTATCACCCGCGCGGCTGCATTCTGAACCAACTGAAGTTTCCACGTGCACCTCAAGGGGAGCCCCATGTAGAGAGCATTGCAGTAGTCCAGGCGAGAAGTGATGAAGGCGTGAGTGACCGTGCATAAGGCAACCCGGTCTAGAAAGGGGCGCAACTGGCGGACCAGGCGAACCTGGTAAAAAGCTCTCCTGGAGACGGTCGCCAAGTGATCTTCAAAAGACAACCGTCCATCCAGGAGAACACCCAGATTGCGCACCCTCTCCATTGGGGCCAATGATTCGCCCCCAACAGTCAGCCGCGGTTGCAGCTGACTGTACCGGGATGCCGGCATCCACAGCCACTCAGTCTTGGAGGGGTTGAGCTTGAGCCTGTTTCTCCCCATCCAGACCCGTACGGCCTGGATGGGGAGACAACACTTCGACAGCTACATTGGGGTGGTCAGGGGTGGAAATGTACAGCTGAGTGTCATCTGCGTACAGTTGATAACTCACCCCAAAACCACTGATGACCTCACCCAGCGGCTTCATATAGATGTTGAACAGGAGAGGCGAGAGAACCGACCCCTGTGGCACCCTACAAAGGAGGCGCCTCGAAGTTGATCTCTGACCCTCTGCCAACACTGTCTGCGATCGGTCGGAGAGATAGGATGAGAACCACTGAAACACGGTGCCTTCCACTCCCAATTCCCCAACCGCCGCAGCAGGATACCATGGTCGATGGTATCAAAAGCCGCTGAGAGATCTAGGAGAACCAGGGCAGAGGAATAACCCCTATCCCGGGCCCTCCAGAGGTCATCCACCAATGCGACCAAAGCTGTCTCCGTGCTGTACCCGGGTCGGAAGCTGGACTGGAATGGGTCTAGATAGACAGATTCATCCAGGTACTGGGGTAACTGGTGTGCCACCACACTCTCAACAACCTTCGCCACAAAGCGAAGGTTGGAGACTGGACGGTAGTTGCCCAAAACAGCTGGGTCCAGGGAGGGCTTCTTGAGGCCTCACCACTGCCTCTTTCAAGGCGGTGGGAACAACACCCTCCCTCAAAGAAGCGTTGACAATCCCCTGGAGCCAGCCTCGTGTAACCTCCCGGGTGGCCAGCACCAACCAGGAGGGACACGGGTCCAATAAACATGTGATGGCATTCAGTCGCCCCAGCAACCTGTCCATGTCCTTGGGAGCCACAGGATCAAACTCCTCCCAGATGGTCTCAAAAAGACTAGCCTCCGTCACCTCGCCCAAAACTACCCAATTTTGGTCCAAACTGTCCTGAAGCTGAGCGATTTTGTCAAACAGATACCTGCTGAAATCCTCAGCACAACCCTGTAAGGGATCATCGTAACCCTCCTGATGAAGGAGGGAGCGAGTCACCCTAAACAGGGAGGCTGGGCGGTTCTCTGCTGACGCAATGAGGGTAGAGACATAGGCCCGCTTGGCCTCCCTCAATGCCACTAGATAGGTCTGAGTAAAAGACCTAACTAGTGTTCGGTCAGCTTCAGAACGGCTGGACCTCCACGCACTCTCTAGGCGTCTTCTCCGGCACTTCATCTCCCTCAGCTCCTCGGAAAACCAAGGAGCTGGTTGAGACCTATGCCGGGTCAGAAGCCGCAAAGGCATGGCACGGTCCAAAGCGCCCACCGTGGCCTGTTCCCAGGCCGCAACAAGCTCCTCGGCTGAGCTGTGGGTCAGATCACCAGGGAGAGCCCAAGCTCCATCAGGAACCTCTCCGGGTCCATCAGTCGCCTGGGATGGAACCAACGGTCCCGTCTCCCTGCAGTGTTGAGCGGCGGTCCGAAAGTCCAGATGAAGGAGAGAGTGGTCTGACCATGACAAAGGTTCAATGACTAATTCTCGTACTTCCAGATCACTCAACCACTGTCCAGAGACAAAAATCAGATCCAGTGTGCTTCCCCCGAAGTGGGTGGGGCCGTCAATTAATTGGGTCAGGTCCATGGCCGTCATGGAGGCCATGAACTCCCGAGCCGCCGTTGACAACACACCGGCTGATGGCAAGTTGAAATCCCCCATGACCATAAGCCTAGGGGTATCAACTGCCATCCCGGCTATCAACTCTAGCAACTCGGGCAGGGCTGTTGCCACGCAGCAAGGAGCCAGGTACGTGATCAACAAGCCCACCTGCATCCTACGCCCCCACTTCACGTTAAGGGATTCACAACCGGCTATCTGAGGAACAGTGGCCTCCATCGGCTCCAGACTTTCTAATAACCACCGCCACCCCTCCACCCCTACCTTGGGTCCTCGGCTGATGAAATGCCCGGAAACCCGGTGGGCACATCTCCACCAGGGGAACCCTCCCTTCAATGCCCAACCAAGTCTCCGAAATGCCCATAAGGTCTGCAGCCGCCCCCCTGTATAAGATCATAAATCAGGGGGGCTTTATTCACTACAGACCTAGCATTGCATAACATCAGCCGAAGGTCCAAGCCCTGGGGATACTGGCCACTCGGGGAATGGGAGAAGTCTGAGGGGCTGGAGCGCGCAATCGCTCTCAAACAGTGAGTGCGCACCCCCTGAACATGATACGGCCCCCCACTTCCGCCATATCTGCCTCTCCCACTTACCGTACTGATGGAACGGCCCTCTGGAATTGGAGAATAAGGCTTCCCCTTCACCTCCGAACCTAATGAGGTATCGCCGCGAGCAATCGCAAGGACTGGCTCCCTCCCTGATGGGTTTCCCTGATACCCGTCTTTACCCTCCCTCCCCTTAAAAATTGTTTATCTAAAAAGCCCCAAAGGTTCTTTCTTGACGCATGCCATCTCTCTGGGTCCCAAAACCCGTCATTGAGATAGGCCCCCGATAACGTAGAGGGCCATTTCTGTGAGGCGGAGGACCCTCGCAGACGATGAAGTTCTAACGAAGAATAAATCATATCTCGTATCAGGCATAATTGGCGCAAAAATGAGTTTATCCGTAACCGTAGATGATGATAAAGCAGTCATATTCAGAACCGATGACATAGGTCCCACAGATGGTAAAAGACGATGGACGTTCTCTCAAGGAGTCCCTGTTCAAGATGGTAAAAATAATAAAAGATATAAAGATGTTAAAAAATAGCCGCTGCCAACCTCCTCCCCCTGTAAACACCTCACACCCAAACAGGGTAAGTGGGAAGGGGGGGTAGAAGGAATCCAGGATAGGCTGGTCTTAACCTGGTTAGCCCGAAAGCAAATCCCGGGCAGCATACAAACGCTGACCCAAGCCCATGCGTGATCATATAGCGATCCTGATAGGTAGTCCCAGCTGGCCCCCATCCAACGCTCCAGAGTCCAGGGGGGGGAGAGACTGAGCTCCAGAGTCTAAACTTCCCATTCTAACTCTGAAGTCAAGGGGAAGAAAAGGAGACCTCCATGACTAAGTACATGTCCAATCGAACAAGCAAAGCGAAAATGACCAGCCCTGAGACAGTCTCATCAGATCTTATCAGGTCCAGGAGAAAAAATCCAGGGAGAGGAGGGAGAAGAAGGAGAAAGCATGCTGCCACCGCTGCCACTAGGAAAGCTCCGACGACGCCATTATCCATGACAGATGTCCTCGCCGTCCCCACCGCAGCCATGGACATGCCCCCCCTCAACAACCCCCGTTCCGTGGGGGACCTCGTCGGGGCTCTTGACGGGCTCTCCCATCAAGAGCAGAAGATTTACGGGGCTCTCACTGCTGCTGTCGCCCCCCCCGCAGCAAAAGTTCGACAATGCTGCCGGGGAATAGGCCGGACGCCACCCCACCCCGCACCAAGATAGGCAGCAAATACATTTAATAATAATAACAATAATAAGAATGCAATAAGGCATACTGAAATTTAAGTATTTATTCACAGGACAGTCTCTCCCTTTACCCACTTTATCCCCTCTCGTGTGTTTTCCCCAAACCTGGAACTGCAAAATTGGGTGAGTGAAGATGATGATATCTTCCCATCAGATTATTTTGCAGGTCCAATGTGTAACCTCTGGCGTACATCCAATTCTCAGAAAATTGAGTTGGGCTTACAGTTACCATGGATGTCGTTTCTTCCATACCATCGGGGGCAAGTTGAAATTTCCTCAAAATTAAAAGATACACCTGCCAGCCTGGGTGATGGAATTTAGCAGCTCAGGAAGGAATGCCATTGAATAAAAGGGAGTCCAGTATAGCAGGAAGAAGCCCAACTGCTTCCTAGAGCTCATCTTAAACCAGATGCTCTCATATCCAGTTGTCTGAAACCCACAGCTTTGGAAAACCATTGCTCCTATAAATGAAAAGGACCTCCCCACCCCGCTGCCTTGGGCTTGCAGCTTGTGTGAAACCTGAAACCCAGGTAGGGATATCTCCAAGAAGTGAACCCACTCCTTCAGAACCACCTAGGCCTCAGTTTTACATGCCAGGTTAGTTGCCTTATCCACAATTAAATCATTGTCTTATTACATAACATTTTGTCATTCAGTAACAGTCCAGGACCATAAAGAATCTGAAGGCATGACTTCAGGGATATTGCCTGAGGACTGGAGGCCAGACCAGGTCTTGACTCTGGCTCCCAGCCTCCATCTGAGTGGCCAGTCCTCAGCTTCTCACCATTGGATAGTGTAAACTACCCAGAATCATTCTGGATAGTGAAATGGACAGCGGCTAAGTGGCTAAGATACTGAGCTTGTCGATCAGAAAAGGTTGGAGGTTCAAATCCCTAGTATAGGTTTCCTGTGTGAGCAGAGGGTTGGACAAGATGACCTCCAAGGTCCCTCCCTTTCTTGTTACTATTAAATACGAGTTTAATAAATCTCTTTCTTTCTATATCATGGCCATAATAAAACTGCCTATCCTCTCTTTTACTTTTTGGTCCTCCACCCTCACTATTCCACTTCCATGCCATAGAGCACACCGGGTTATCTCATTCTCTCCTTGTATTGTGTTGTGTTGTGTTGTGTTGTATCCTTCTCTTTTTCCCCACAATAGTCCTGTGAGATAAGTTGGGCTGAGAAAGAGAAACTGGTCCACAGTCACCCAGCTGGCTTTTGTGGCTAAGGAGAGACTAGAATTCACAGCTTCATGGTTTCTAGGCCATCACCTTCACCACTATGACCAAACTGGCTCCTTTTTTTCTTTCCTTTGGAGGTTTTGAACATGTGTTGCATCTACTGTTATAGAATTGTCAGTGATTTGCAAAGCTTGAAATGAAGTCCATAATCCTCAATTGCATTATATTCCCAGCTGCATGTTTATCTTTCCTTAAAACTTCTGAATGAGACTAATTAGCCATAAATAGCACTGCTACAACCCAATTTCCCAACTGTAGTTTTTAATATAACAATTTAAAATAAATTATTTTAGATGTTTATAAAATACATTGGGTGCTTGATTTGTGCAATTATTTTAAGTATAGAAATGGGCCTCTAGAATTTGGACTTTAAGAGCCTTAATAAAGTTCCCTATCAATGGTTTTTCAGAAAAGTTAGCATTTGTGGTGTAAGAAGAGCTGTCTTTTTATGAATTGCTAAAGTCTAAAACAAAGGGGAAATAAAAAACAAAAAGAAAGAAATAGAGACCCTTTTTTTAAAAAAAATTGAATTTATATCCCGCTCTTCTCCAAACTCAGGGCGGCTTACACAGTGTTAAGCAATAGTCTTCATCTATTTGTATATTATATACAAAGTCAACTATTATTGCCCCCAACAATTTGGCTCCTCATTTTACCTACCTTATAAAGGATGGAAGGCTGAGTCAACCTTGGGCCTGGTGGGACTTGAACTTGCAGTAATTGCAAGTAGCTGTGTTAATAACAGACAGACTTAGTCTGCTGAGCCACCAGAGGCCCCTCTGGTGCCTCTCAATATTCAATACCCTCAATACCCTCAGTATTCTATATTGGAACTAGTCTTTTTAATATATTCATTGATTGTTTAATTTAGGAGTGAGCTGGCCAAGTCTGCAGATTATGAATCAAAGGACTAACACTGTCATGACCTCATACGTTTTTTTTTTGGGGGGGTATTGGTAACCAAAATATTTACTAGAATTTTGATTGATAGGCTTAAAAAAGGATAAAATAGATCTGAAAAAGTGCAGAAGAGGACAAAATGAGAAAAAATGATTGAGCGGAAACACGATGAAAATATATAATATGATGCAAGGCAAGAAGAAAGAGAGGATTTTCATTTTTCTCTCAGAATGCTAGGAAACTAACTGGAAGGAAATGCAAAAGAAATATTTTCCCCAAAAATGCATAATTAATTTATGGAATTTTTTTCCCTGTAAGACATGTTGCTAGCAACTAGCTTTTTGATTGATTATGTGTCATTGGGGCTGGTGTAGTCAGGAGTGGACTGCTGGAGGTTCGCAGGGGTTCAAGAGATCCTCTAGCTAAGATTCTGTGCAGTTCGGAGAACCCCTAAATCCCACTCCTGGATGGCTCTGCCCACCCTGCCCCACCCCTCCCAGGAGTCCCCATGCAGTCCATTTTGGAAATGGGGATTTTGCAGTAACCTTCCCCTGCAGTGGGGAGAGAATGGAGATTTTGCAGTATCTTTCCCCTGCCACGCCCACCAATCCACACCTACAGTATTGGTAGTAAAAAAATTTGAAACCCACCACTGGTTTGGTTAGATCCAGTTTGCAGCAAATTATACTATTCACCCACATTCTCATGTAACATTTTTTGTATTGGAAATCTGCTTAAGAATGAAAAGAGAGAGAGAGACTAGAAGCTTTGCTGCCTTTAATGAGACCCATTGAAGGAACCAGAGACCAACAGAACTGAAGCTGCATTAAAGATAAGCTAAACTAATCCTTTCCCCAGGCAAGAAACAAGAAAGGTGAGACAGACTTAGCTTGGAGAAGACCACACAAGCAAACTTCCCTCCAACTGATAGCACTGATAGAATAGAAACAATATTCCATCTGAGCAGCTTATTGCAAATCAAAATATTTGAAAGCTGAAAATTATAAATTGCAAGCCAAAACCACAACAATAAAAAGAAAAAAGGCTGGGTATGTTTGGGAGAAGGCTGGTCTTGCTTTGCATTTTTTTTATCATTTTTTGGTTATGTCTAGATCAATGGACTTTATACAATAAAATATCCCAGAATGAACAAGAAGTTAACTAGTTCTGAAGTTCTTGGTAACATCAGAAAATATAAACAGTACACATTTTAATTTATTATGCCACAAGACTGGGAAATACTAATAGTCATTATATAGAAAGATCTTTTGCTGCAGAAAATGAAAACAATCTGCTTATATAAAAGATGGGATATAAAAGATGGGAAACAATTATACAGCTTTTAAAAGAGGTTTCCTGCCTATGGTTTACCATTGCTGCAAATGATGTTGTGGAAAGGTATGCAATATTAACATTTCAATACTTCAATTTGAGAAGCAAATATTTCGTAATGATAACATTTGTTTCATTCATTGGGAAGATATCCCCAAAAGTATGTATTCAATCAATAGATTTATTAAACCAATTTATTTGATTAAACAAATTTATATAAATTTATCTAAAGTTGTTGAGACCCTAGAAAGAGTACAAAGGGCAAGAAAAATGATAAGGGGTCTAAAGGCTGTAAACCATACAATAAACATTTTTTTTTGCAATTTTTTTTATTTTATACACAAAAAATCACATAATATATCAGCCATTCCGGGTGTCATCTTGGTGTTTCTTCAGTGACTTCTTCTTGTTACTCCTCCTATCTTCATTTTTTCTTAATATTTTCCATTCCTCTGTTACAACATTACCACCATAATACAATACTCTTATTATACCATTCTATTATTTAACTATTAATATGTTTATCTATATCTCTTTTCTAACCAACAATTGAGGGAACTAGGTATGTCTAGTTCAGGGGTGTCAAACTCACGGCCCATGGGCCGGATGCGTCATGTACTAGCCATGCCCACCTCCAGTTTAGCAAAGGGGAAAAAGTCATGTGATGATGATGTGATGATATGCGTTTGACACCCCTGGTCTCGTTTAACGAAGAAAAGGACTAAGGGTAATATGATAGCAGTCTTCCAGTATTTGAGGGCCTGTCATAGAGAGGACAGGTTGACCTATTCTCCAAAGCACTTGAGGGCAGGACAAGAACTAATAGGTGGAAGATCATTAAAGAGAGGTTCTTCCTAAGGAGAAATTTCTTGACATTGAGAACAATTAATCAATGAAATGGCTTACATCCAGAAGTTGTGGGTGCTCCATCACTGGAGATTTTCAAGAAGAGACTGGATAGCCACTTGTCAGGAATGATTTAGGGTCTTCTGCTTGAGCAGGGGTTGGACTAGAAGACCTCCAAGATCTTCTTTCCAACCCTATTGTTCTATGTTCTGTTCTATATAGCCACTTAATCTACACAAAGGTGATTCTGAATGGCTTACAAAATTTAAACTGTGTTAAAGATCTACTTTATAATAAAACCCATTAAAAAAAACCTCCACCCTATTCCCCATGGCAGCAACAATACAATCAAACAGCCACTTGATTGGCTCCATCGCCATTTGTGGTTCCCAGACTCACTGACAAATTCATGTTCTTAAGTCCCTTTGGAAAAGAAGCAGGTGATTGTACCTCAGGAGGAATCATGTTCCATAAAGAAGGGGACACCAAGAAGAAGGCCCCTTTTCTATGGTTGTACCAAATGACAAATCCTAATCAATGCAACCTGTAACATGGCCTTCCTGTCTTGGTGTACAGGTGGATGTAATGGGGGAGAGGTGGTCCTTCGAATAAACTTGATCCCCAGCCAAATGCTGCTATGTAACAGACACTAAGATTAAGATTGACAAGTACCCTTGGCTTTCAACTGCTTTCAGGAGCCAGTTTATAGGGCTAATGTTGCCTTATACACTGTAAGCCACCCTGAGTCTTCGGAGAAGGGCGGGATATAAATGTAAATAAAAAAAACAAAACAAAAACTATATCTTATGGAGCAAGGCAGCTGGACAGTGTTAAGGCAGTGTTTTTCCATTGCAGGGGCGTGCTGAGGATTTTGTACAGTATCTGTCTGATAAAATCGCTCAGATCCGGGACGGACTGGACGCTGACTGGATAGATTCGGGTGGGATGGCGAGGACGGGTCTTGAGGATATTATCTGGGCTGAGTTTGACCTTGTGACTCCCGATGAAATGGACAGGTTGCTGGGTAGGCTGAATCCCACCACATGTTTATTGGACTCGTGTCCCTCCTGGTTGATACTGGCCACACGAGAGATTACACGAGGCTGGCTCCTGGGAGTTACCAACGCTTCTTTGTTGGGGGACATTTTCCACACCACCTGGAAAGAGGCAGTGGTGAGACCCCTCCTTAAGAAGCCTTCCCTGGACCCAGCTGTATTAGCGAACTATCGTCCAGTCTCCAACCTTCGCTTTTTGGCGAAGATTGTTGAGAGTGTGGTGGCATATCAGCTTCCTCAATACCTGGAGGAAACTATCTATCTGGACCCGTTCCAGTCCGATTTCAGACCTGGATACTCCTACAAAGGAGACGGCTTTGGTCGCGTTGGTGGATGACCTCTGGAGGGCTCGGGACAGGGGATGTTCCTCTGTCCTGGTCCTGTTAGATCTCTTTTAATACCATCTTTTGATACCATCGATCATGGTATCCTGCTGTGACGGTTGGAGGGATTGGGGGAGGGAGGCACTGTTTATCGGTGGTTCTCCTCCTATCTCTCTGACCATTCACAGACAGTGTTGGCAGGGGGCAGAGATCGACCTCAAGGTGCCTCACTTGTGGGGTGCCTCAGGGGTCAGTTCTCTCACCCCTCCTGTTCAACATCTATATGAAGCCGCTGGGTGAGGTTATCCGTGGTTTTGGGGTGGATTACCATCTGTACGCTGATGATACTCAGCTGTACATTTCCACCCCGAACCACCCCAATGAAGCCGTCGAGGTGATGGGCCAGTGTCTTGAAGCCGTGCGGGTCTGGATGGGGAGGAACAGGCTCCAGCTCAACCCCTCCAAGACAGAGTGGCTGTGGGTTCCGGCGGCCCGGTACAGTCAGCTTACACCATCGCTGACTGTTGGGGAGGAGGCATTGACCCCCCCAGGGGAAGGGTACGCAACTTGGGCATTCTCCTGGACGATTGGCTGTCTTTAGAAGAACACCTAACAGACGTTGCCAGGGGAGCTTTTTATCATACGCCAGTTGCGCCCCTTCCTTGACCAGGACTCCTTGCACACGGTCACTCACGCCCTCGTCACTTCCCGCCTGGACTATTGCAATGCTCTCTACATGGGGCTCCCCTTGAAGAGCACCAGGAGGCTCCAGCTAGTCCAGAATGTGGCTGCGTGGGTGATAGAGGGAGCACCGCGTTGCTCCCATATAACACCTATCCTGCGCGGCCTGCACTGGCTGCCGGTAGCTTTCTGGGTGCAATTCAAGGTGTTGGTTACCACCTTTAAAGTGCTCCATGGCTTAGGACCGGGCTATCTATGAGACCGCCTTCTGCCGCTGATCCTACCATCGACCAGTGCGCTCCCACGGAGTGGGCCTCCTCAGGGTGCCGTCGACCAAGCAATGTCGGTTGGCAACCCCCAGGGGGAGGGCCTTATCTGTGGCAGCACCGACCCTATGGAACGATCTGCCTCTGGGTTTACGTCAACTCCCCGACCTCCAGGCCTTCAAGCGTGAACTGAAGACTCTACTATTCCATCGTGCGGGACTAGCCTAAGAAATATGTTTTTAAGGAATATTTTAGTGTAATTTTAAATGGGTTTTAAATCGGTCTTTGACCGTTTTAGTTGATTAGGCCATTAAATATTTGGTTTTAATTTGATTTTATATTGTTATTTATATCTGTTATTTTAATATGGCTGTAAACCACCCTGAGTCCTTCGGGAGAAGGGCGGTATAAAAATTGAATTATAAATAAATAAATAAATAAAATAAATTTGAAAGCTACTTGAATTTTTCCAAGTTCTTCAGAGGCCTGATACATGCCTATTGCTGAGAGAGAAGGTCTGTTGAGATTAGAAGAGTTCCATTTACGCCAGAATATTATATCTTTTTTTAAGTTAAAAAAACCCTATGCACCAGGTAACAATATATTTCTGGTCATGATGCAAAGTATAATTTAATAGATGAAAAGCTATATATGTTTTGTTATCTGCAATACTTAAGGATACATTATTCTCATGCTTCTGAATGTACTTTACATCCAAGTGTGAGATGTTATGGGGCTGGAGAAGATGCACAAGGCTAAATAAAATATAATGTGTGTGTGTGTGTGTGTGTGTGTGTGTGTGTGTATTTGAAGTTCAGTGGTTCTCTCTCACTGTTTCTTCCAGCACTGATAAAAGCCATTATTTTTGGCAGAGATTTTCACCAGCCTATGCATTTTTCAGTGCAGCCCAAGGTTTTAATTACGTACCATAATGAGTCTCTTTTTAATTTGTTACGGGTTGGTTATGATTTATGATGAGGCGCTAATTGTTTTTGCTTCAACTATTGTAATATTAGCTTTACCTCTTGATAGCCACTTGAATGCTAGAGTAAAAAAGAGGAATCAGGTTTTTTTTAAATTATTATTATTTTAAAAAGAAGCCTAAAATGTACCACACTTTGCTTTAAAAAATGCAAAAAGACATTGGCAGTTGAGTTGTCTATACATTATCTGTATAAATTTGACATTGTGGAAAAATGGATAGCAATGTAAACATAAAAATGTAATATTCAACAATACATGCTTCTATGGGTAGAATCTATTTTGACAAGAAACAGTTCTCTTAGGACTGTGATGGCAAACCTATGGCAAGTGTACCAGAGGTGGCACATAGAGCCCTCTCTGTGAGCATGCGCGCCATCACCGGCTACTTTTCCGGTTTCTAGCATGCACATTGTTACGGGTAAACTGGGTTCACAACCAAGATTGTGGACTGTTGAGCAGAGTACCCTATGCATGAAAACGACTGAGACTGGTTGTATACAATAAAAGTCACTTGCAGACAAACTGGGCTTTGACATTCCTTTACTTTTAGGCAAAAAGCAAAGTCGTAGTCCAAAAACAATTCCAGGTCATACACATATAAAGTCAGTCAGTCAGTCTTCTTACCAATGTAGACTTGTAAAACAAACAAGGTCTTCTTTCTGTTCAATTCAGTTCAATACACAACAGTCAGTATCTTGAGGAATCAGTAACTAGCCATGATCAAGCAACGATCATAAAGCTCAAATATACAGTTGCAGCATGTCATCAGGTTACAATGCTGTAGCGTCTCTGTAGATTTCCAACAAGCCATAATTTACTAGTCCTTTTATACATTGGCTACAGAGCTCAACCAATCAGGATGCTTGCATGATGCAGCACAGCCTTAAAGCAATATCATCCCTTTCTACAAACATACATAGTTAGTTTATGTATTGCCTGGCCAACTAGTTAGGCAAATAACAATTTCCTGACATACTCCCCTTTGGACAGGTCAATATATAATGGCTTACAAACTCAGCCCATAACTCTCACAACATGTTTTATGTCTGATCGCACCCTGTGGTTTTGTAAAATTATCGGTGATATTATTTTCTGACATACAATGCTTCAGTTATATCATATTATCCTGTATACATTGCTGTACATTTAGATATCTAATGGCAGTATATTTAGATCTCGTTTTAACAGCTAAATTAGTTGCCATTTTAATAGCAGCTTGATTATTTTCAAAAACAACAATTGGATTATTTACACTTAAACCAATATCTAACATCAATTGTCTATAGTAGATTAATTCTGTGCACAATAAAGACAAACAGGAAAATTCAGCTTCCATTGTCGACAAACTTATGTGCTTTTGTCTGATAGATTTCCACCCAATTAATGTATTTCCTAACATTATTGCGATACCTGATGTAGATTTTCTAGTAGCGAACTCAGTAGCAAAACTAGCATCAGCATATGCAGTCAGTATAAGATCACAGTTAGGTTCTAGATATAAGGCGTAATGCATTGTTAGCTTCAGATATCTCAGTATCCATTTTGCAGCTTGCCAATGCCTCTCAGTTGGTTCTGCATTATATCTAGCTAACTGGTTAACACAATAGGAAATATCAGGTCTAGACCAATTACTAACGTAAGATAAACTACCTATCAAGGATTGATAAATCTCCCTGCTGAATACAGGACTTTGTATATTACCGTGTTTAAAATCCTGACCCATAGGTGTTTTTGCTGGTTCATATTGCTGTTCCATATTGTAACGTTTCAGTAATTGGCTAATTTTACTAGATTGGGACAGTTTGTATCCTCTAGTTGTTTTCTCAATATTGAGACCTAACTATTGTTTAATATTAGCAAGATTTCATATTTTGAATTTCTTCTGCAACAAAACAATAAGTTCTCTTGCTTCCTTTTCAGTTTTAGTTATAATGGCAATATCATCTGTAAACAAGAGTAAAAATGAAACCAAATCATCTTTCTCTCGTTTAAATAGACATTTGTCCGCTATACTTGCGCTATACTAAAACCTATGGCATTTAATTCTTTCACTATACATTTATTCCATTCAAACCCTGATTGCTTCAAACCATAAAGACTCTTTTTTAATTTCCAGCAATCAGTTCTTCCATCCGTTCTAATACCTAATGGTTTCTTCATATAGATATCATGATGCAAAGATGCATGTAAATATGCTGTCTCAACATCTATATGAGTTATCTGATATTCATTTTTCGCTGCCCACACTAACATTGCTCTCAATGTGGTTGCTCTCAAACTGGGAGCAAAAACTTCATCATAATCTTTATCAGACGGAGCAAAGCCCTGAGCAACTAATCGTGCTTTATGGGTTACAGTTCCATCAGCACCGGTCTTTAATTTATAAATCCATCTACAACCAATTAACCGTTCTCCTGGTGGTAACTTAACATTTTCATACACACCTAACTCTGTTAATGAATTCAGTTCTTTATCCATAGCTTCTTTCCAAGCTAATTGGTCCTTTTCAGGATACATCCTAATATCATTATAGCTAGAAGGTTCTATGTTTATTTGACAAACAACATTTGCTTGATATCTATCAGGTGGACACCTTACCCTTGTAGATCTTCTAGGTAATACAGGACTCATAACTGGTCTTTCATCTAATTCCTCCCCTAAACTTTCTTCCCCTTTTATAATAGATTCTACATCATCTATCTCAACTTCAGGGACACACATGCATGCTGGCCAGCTGGTCTTTGTGTGTGCCAGAACACCGGAAACCTGAAGACCAGCTGGCCACCTGGTCTTCCAGCTGGTCACCTGGTCTTTGGGTTTCTGCTGCTCCGGAACACATGAAGACCATTTGTGCTGGAAAACCAAAGACCAGGTGGCCGGTACACATGCACACAATGGTCTTTGGGTTTCCGATGCTCTGAAATATGTGTATGTTCCGGTTTGGGCACTCAGTACCCAAAAGGTTCGCCATCACTGTGTTAGGATTCAGGCAAAGATACTTTTCAGCATTTTTTACTTTTAAGGCAAATTGTATTGCATAAAGTATGCAACAATTAACTGCTGCCACATGACATGCTTTCTTGTATGGTAAGAACTGGGCTGCTTCCTCAAATTTCCCTCTGTATCCCTTGCTGCTTTATAACAGAAGATGAAGTCAATGAAAAGTTTGTAGAAAGTTGAAAATACACTAATTTCCTGTTTTTTTTTAACTTTGCCAATTCAAAGACTGCAGGCAACTGTCTTCAAAATTTACCCAGTAAATCCCCATTTCTAATGGGGAAAAAAACGACAACACTCCATCTTCTTTCATTGGAAATAACAGAGATTGGAACAGAGACTTATTAATGCAAAATATGTGCTCGGCCACTGAATTCTGAGCAGCCAAGGCCTTCCCTGTCAGTTGCTATTTTTCAGTTCTAATGTGGCGTCCATACTTTGTTAAGAAGTATGGCTCTAATTGGAACTTTTTCTTCAGACTGTCATCATCTTGGGCTTAATGTGAAATATTGTGTGATTGGGTCAAAGATAAGACATAATTGGAATAGACATGTTGTAGATTGATAGAGATCGTGGATGGCATTTGTGAGAGCATCCCAGGCTTTTAAATTGATATTGTGTTTTTAGCTATGGGCAAATGTCTCCTGTACATCTGATGTCAAAAGATAATCCCCTTCTTCAGAATTATTGTTTGAAGGTTATTGATGTTCTTGTTACTTGCACAAATGTTTTTTTTTAAAAAGCAAAAAACGATAACCCTTATAGAAAATGCTTGTTTTAGAAGAAAAAGGGAGAATCAAAGGGACTTTATTTGTTCCATGGGGGAAAAAAAAACCCATTTACCTGTTTTCTAGTCTCTAATAAATTCTTTCCACCTTTTGTGATACTTTGGGAGCAAGCAAAAACTGGCACAAAATCTTCAAAATAGAGGCATGTTTCACAAGGCTCATCTGCCAACACATCAGTTCAAGTTGTTTATAACCTGGGTAATGAAGCTGCCCCTTATTTTCTTTCTCCAGACCAAATATTTATAACTATTTCCTCTGAAATATTTCCCAATAAAATCCCTCTTTATTTTCCCTCTTTTCCTTGCCAATCTATCTTGTCTATCTAAAAACTTTCCTTTAGTTCAATAGTAGTAACCTCTTGGCTGTTCTGTGATTAATATGTTTTTTGCAATCAATCTTATCAATTACACTACAAAGGTTAGGAACTAAAAGTCACATGGAGTGCACCCAATGAAAGATTATCAATTTTACCAAATAGGATACCAATAGAAGTGAGTATTTGTACCTAATGATACAATTTTACAATACCTCAATCAAGCAACTACTAACTCAGACAAACAATTAGTAAACAGTAAACAACAGCCTAATTGAGGAACCACAAAGACACTACCATGAACACTGACAGGAATAGCCATTTGAATATAAACACAGAGAAAACCCAACTTCCTTCTAGCACTGATGATATTACCTGTTAAGTAATGAAACATCTCCAGTGTGAATGCTCCAACACTGGAAATTTTTAAGAAAATGTTAGATAACCATCTGTCTGAGATGGTGTAGGGTTTTCTGCCTGGGCAGGGGGTTGGACTAGAAGGCCTCCAAGGTCCCTTCCAACTCTTGTTGTTGTTGATGTTGTTGTTGTTGTTGTTGTTGTTATTATTATTATTTTATTTACACAAAATGACAGTATACACAGCAAACGAGATAACTATGCTGGATTTCATATCACAGATCACTAGTCGAACACTTCCCAAGCATTTAGGTCTGCGTGAATTATTATTATTATTATTTACACAAAATGACAGTATACACAGCAAACGAGACAACCACGCTGGATTCCGCATCACAGATCACCAGTCGAACACTTCCCAAGCGTTTAGGACTACGTGATGTATCGGCGAATTATGCGAGCAGATCCCAGTAAGGTGGCCTTCTGCAGCTGACCAATGGTGATCTTGTCAGCGCCAATTGCTTTTAAGTGCTTGCCTAGGTCTTTAGGCACAGCTCCCAGTGTGCCAAGTACCACTGGAACCACCTGCACTGGTTTATGCCAGAGTCTCTTCAATAATAATAATAATAATGGGCAATTTATGGAGAGCAAACAGCACAAATTATAATCAATGGTAGCTTAACAGAACCTTTTAAGATTGCGAAAGGAACAAGACAGGGATGTCCTTTATCACCATTATTGTTTATTTTAACTCTAGAACCATTATTGGATAAAATACGAGAAGTAAAGGAGATAGAGGGAATTAGAGTTAGACAGTATGAATATAAGTTAAGAGCTTTTGCAGATGATTTGGTGATTACTTTAACAAACCCTATAAATTCTAGTAAATCTTTGTTGGAAATAATTGATCAATATGGGAATGTCTCAGGGTTTAAGGTAAATCAGAAAAGGACAAAAGTGATAATAAAAAATATGGCCAGACAACAGAAAGAAAAACTAGAGGAAGTAACAGGATTTGAAATTGTAAAGAAGGTTAAGTACTTAGGGGTTTATATTACGTCAAATGTGAAATTGTATAAGAATAACTATGAGGTTTTATGGCAAAAAGTTCAGAAGGAGTTGATTGTTTGGAAAAAATTGCAATTATCTTTGCTGGGGAGAATTGCTGCTATTAAAATGAATGTTTTACCTAGATTTTTATTCCTCTTTCAGATGATACCAATAATTAAGAAAGATAAGAATCTTGAGGAATGGCAGAAGGGAATTAACAAATTTATATGGGAAGGTAAAAAAGCTAGGGTTAAAATGAAAATAATTCAAGATTCTCGGAAAGGGAGGTTTAAGAATGCCTAATTTTAAATTATATTATGAAGCAGCTGCTCTCTGCAATAAGTGATTGGTTTAATTTAACAGAGGACAGAATTTTGAATATAGAAGGTTATGATTTGCTATATGGATGGCATGCATATTTAATTTATGACAAAAAGTGGATAAGGCTTTTAAAAATCATGTGCTAAGAAATGCCCTTCATGTGTTTGGAAAAATACTCTTATAAACTAAATTATAAGGTTCCTATATGGGCAAGTCCTAGACATACAGTAGAAAATATAAACATAGAACAGAATCAGGAAATGATTACATATAAAGATCTTTTGTATACTGAAAGAGGTAATTTGCAGTTAAAATCTCTGCAAGTATTAAGAGAGGAAGGGAAAAATTATACTTGGTTTCAATATGAGCAACTACGTGCTAGATGGAAGGGAGATCAGAAAATTGGTATAGAGCAGAACGAGGGAAATTTGGTAAAGCAAATTAGAAATCAGTCTCAGGAGCATATAAAGAGATTGTATAATGTGTTACTTGAAATAGATTCTGAAAGGGACTTGGTAAAGGACTGTATGATAAAGTGGGCACAAAATTTTCAGGAGCCAATATTATTGGAAACGTGGGAAAAATTTGGGTTAGAAATGTTAAATTCACGCAGGCACAGAATCTGAGGGAAAACTTTTATAAAATGTTTTATAGATGGCATCTAGATCCTAAAAAATTATCGTGTATGTATCCAGAAATGCAAGCAAAATGTTGGAGATGTAATTGTGATGACGCTACATATTTTCACATTTGGTGGACTTGTAAGGACATAAAGGCCTTTTGGATAAAAATTTGGTGGATTTTACAAAATGTTCTGAAAAGAAGATAAAGTTCCTGCCGCAATTTTTCTTGTTGGGAATTATTACGGATTGTACAGTAATTGAGACTAAATTGATTTTAAATCTAATAACTGCAGCAAGATTACTAATAGGACAATATTGGAAGAAAAAGAAGTACCAACAATAGAAGAATGGATATTGAAAGTTGCCAATTTGGCTGAGATGGCGAAGATATCAGCCTTTTGAAAGACAATACGCAAGAAAGATACTTAAAGGAATGGAAAAATGGATTGACTATATTCAACGAGATATCAGACTAAGAGTTATCAGACTGTTTTGAATGATTATGATGTATTATTTTGATTGCTTTTGGGGAAGTTAGGAATTGATGATTGTAGGGTATAATTAAGTTGGGACGAAAATTTTTAGCATATGTTTGTTTTATTTTAACTATACCTTGTGCTCGTTCCGGGAAGTCGGGGAGGGGTTGCGAAGGGAGGGGAGAGGGGGGGGGAAAAGGGGGAAAAATTTTGTAAAACTTTTTGAATAATAATAATAATAATAATAATAATAATAATAATAATAATAATAATAATAATAATAATAATAATAATTTGGTTGTTTTCTTGCAGATAATAATAATAATAATGTTGTTGTTGTTGTTGTTGTTGTTGTTGTTGTTATTATTATTATTATTATTATTATTATTATTATTATTATTATTATTATTATTATTATTATTATTATCTGCAAGAAAACAACCAAAGACAGGAAGCATTAGGGGCCCTACAGAATAGGATCGCAGGTAAATTAGACCACCATGGATGTTTAAAGACATTCAGTCTACAATCTTAAGAGTGGAAAGTCATGAATATATATTTCTGATTTCCAAATTTGTTGACCATATTTATATTTCATTTCCTATTTAAGATCCTTAGGATGATAAATTTGATAATAACATTCAATATTACACCTATGCAAATCATTTGCTGAAATGATTCAACCTGAACCTATGAAACTTTACATAAATGCTTGAACTTATTTTTATTCTAGTATGCCATTCTGAACTTTACCTTATAGTCTGTCACATTGCAACTGATATGCAGCACATGTGAATTTATTCCCATTTGTGCATTCATTGCTTTCCCCAACTATTAAAGATGATTCTGGGGGGATATCCCAGTTCTTTGTAGTAGACTGGCGAGGTATAGAAGGTTACAAAGGGGAAACATTAGTAAATAGATATGATTGGATGAAATCCAGTGTCTACAAGAAATACTCTTCAATTGAGACAACATGGTTGCCACATCCTCATATCAAAATTGAATATTAAAATTGATAAACAATAGTTCTAATTCAATTCCTATTTAGCATAATTTGGAAAACAAATTTTGCACAGAGAAAACCCAACTTCCTTCTAGCACTGATGATATTACCTGTTGAGTAATGAAACATCTCCAGTGTGAATGCTCCAACACTGGAAATTTTTAAGAAAATGTTGGATAACCATTATTTATTATTTATTTATTTATTATTTAAATTTGTATACCGCCCTTCTCCCGAAGGACTCAGGGCGGTTCACAGCCAAGTAAAAAATGAATACGTTGTAAATACAATTAAAATACTAATAAAAAACTTATTTGAATTGGCCACAATTAAAATTTAAAGATAAAACCCATTAAAAACCCATAACTTAAGAAAACTAGCCCAGTCCAGCGCAGATAAATAAGTAAGTAAGTAACCATCTGTCTGAGATGGTGTAGGGTTTTCTGCCTGGGCAGGGGGTTGGACTAGAAGGCCTCCAAGGTCCCTTCCAACTCTTGTTGTTGTTGATGTTGTTGTTGTTGTTGTTGTTGTTGTTATTATTATTATTATTATTATTATTATTATTATTATTATTATTATTTTATTTACACAAAATGACAGTATACACAGCAAACGAGATAACTATGCTGGATTTCATATCACAGATCACTAGTCGAACACTTCCCAAGCATTTAGGTCTGCGTGAATTATTATTATTATTATTTACACAAAATGACAGTATACACAGCAAACGAGACAACCACGCTGGATTCCGCATCACAGATCACCAGTCGAACACTTCCCAAGCGTTTAGGACTATGTGATGTATCGGCGAATTATGCGAGCAGATCCCAGTAAGGTGGCCTTCTGCAGCTGACCAATGGTGATCTTGTCAGCACCAATTGCTTTTAAGTGCTTGCCTAGGTCTTTAGGCACAGCTCCCAGTGTGCCGAGTACCACTGGAACCACCTGCACTGGTTTATGCCAGAGTCTCTTTAATAATAATAATAATAATAATAATAATAATAATAATAATAATAATAATAATAATAATAATATGGTTGTTTTCTTGCAGATAATAATAATAATAATAATGTTGTTGTTGTTGTTGTTGTTGTTGTTGTTGTTGTTATTATTATTATTATTATTATTATTATTATTATTATTATTATTATTATTATTATCTGCAAGAAAACAACCAAAGACAGGAAGCATTAGGGGCCCTACAGAATAGGATCGCAGGTAAATTAGACCACCATGGATGTTTAAAGACATTCAGTCTACAATCTTAAGAGTGGAAAGTCATGAATATATATTTCTGATTTCCAAATTTGTTGACCATATTTATATTTCATTTCCTATTTAAGATCCTTAGGATGATAAATTTGATAATAACATTCAATATTACACCTATGCAAATCATTTGCTGAAATGATTCAACCTGAACCTATGAAACTTTACATAAATGCTTGAACTTATTTTTATTCTAGTATGCCATTCTGAACTTTACCTTATAGTCTGTCACATTGCAACTGATATGCAGCACATGTGAATTTATTCCCATTTGTGCATTCATTGCTTTCCCCAACTATTAAAGATGATTCTGGGGGGATATCCCAGTTCTTTGTAGTAGACTGGCGAGGTATAGAAAGGTTACAAAGGGGAAACATTAGTAAATAGATATGATTGGATGAAATCCAGTGTCTACAAGAAATACTCTTCAATTGAGACAACATGGTTGCCACATCCTCATATCAAAATTGAATATTAAAATTGATAAACAATAGTTCTAATTCAATTCCCTATTTAGCATAATTTGGAAAACAAATTTTGCACAGTGGAAACAGTTTACAGAATATAGTGGATTAATTGTAAATGTGCATACAATTGTGAATGCCATCTTCATTGGTGAAGACTGGAGAATAAGAGTCTGGTAACATTAAAATTGTTTGTGTACCTTCTGGCCAAGCACAAAACAGCTACTAATTCTTTCTGTGACAAGAAGGGAAGCAGTCAAACAGCAATTATGTTAACTATCTACAGTATAGATGAGAATATTTCTGCCCAATTATCAACTATATTACACTTAGTCACAATATTGAACAGGCATCATACAGTATTTATAGTATAAACAGAAAGTTTACTAAGTAGACGTGAACAATTGTATTTTCTAAATTTTCTGTTGGCTTTTTCATTCATTTCATTCAAACTCCATGAATCTCACAGTCTTTGAAAATAATCACATAGATATTTTCAGTACTGTAAAAAAAAGTCTCATGAAAGTTGACAAGTTGTCAACTTCATTTTCTTCTATTTCATTTCTTTTATCAACTATGAATTCTGTTTGATTTCCATTGTTTATAAATTATCATAAAAATTTTGCAAAGCTATTACCAATATTTTCAGACATGTTTCTCATTTATCTTAATCACTTTTTGCAATCTGTTTTCCATCAGAAAAAAATGCCTTTTTATCAAATTTACTTTAACAGACAACTTTGAGCTTTTAACTGAAACTGTATATAAACTTCTAGATATTATGGTTTTCAGTAAGTATGAATGCAACATCACAGTAAATGTGAATACCACACCGGCCCAGGCCCTATGAGTTCCAAGTATGTAAAATATAGATGCATTCCTTTTTTTTTTTTTGGTGGTAACATGTAATTAATATAATTGGGTTTAATAGAATAGAATAGATTTTTTTATTGGCCAAGTGTGATTGGACACACAAGGAATTTGTCTTGGTGCATATGCTCTCAGTGTACATAAAAGAAAAGATACCTTCATCAAGAATCATAAGGTACAACACTTAATGATAGTGATCTAAATATATTCAAAATGATAATTCTGAATATATTTAGAATCAGAGTTTGCTTTTAATGTCTCTGTAACCCAGAACTTTATGTTCATTACAAAGTGTTTTCTTAGCAGTGATCCATCAGACCTCCGCAATGAAAATACTTTAACAAAAAAAAAAAAAGATTCCTGTAAAATGAACACATTAAAAATTCATACCCAGCGAGAGCTTTTGATACTATTCACTTTAATAGAGGAGTCAGTGTTTGATCAGATAATTTAAGCACTATGGAAAAATGTAACATTTGAATTAATGGTAGAACTCACTTTGTGACCTTAGTTTCACAAATGTAAACGAGCAAGGGCCATTTACTCACTTCAGTTTATTGTTCAATAATATAATCAAAAATAATCTTTAATTTAAACTTTCAATTATATTCATAATCTAACAAGGAATTCAAAAAATAATGTTGTGAATACTTTTTTGAATGTAACTTTGTAAAAATAAATCTAAATTTTTCAGTATTACTTGATTGGACCACCACAAAACGCTCTAAAGGGAGACAACCCAGAAACTGCAGATGGTACTAAATGAAGCAGCAAGATTATGACTGAACAGTCCCACAAATAGAAAAACACTTATATTAAAATCACTGCATTATTTTCCAATATGGTTCCAGACCAAATTCAAAGTACTGGTCTTCTATCTATATACTATTAAAATTCTCATTGTGCTTATCTGTTTGACTATTTGTACCCTCATGTTATCCCAAACTGTACATTGTAATGCAATAATGTTTGGTTCAATGTACCTAAAATCTTTCAACTTAAAGAATGTGTAAAAAACAACAACAACAAACAGGCACCCATTACTCCAGCATAGTAAATTTTCCAGAAAATTCAGACCAGTTTTATTCACAAAGTTGTGCCTATAGTAATGTTTCTATCATCAGGTGAACTTACTCTTTAATAAACTGAAGTTTTCACCTTTATTTTCAAAGCAAAGTAATAGTATACCGTTCAGGAAAATTTAATGATCATTCTGGTCACATCAGACTGCACTACATAGAATAGAACAGAATAGAATAGAATAGAATAGAATAGAATAGAATAGAATAGAATAGAATAGAATAGAATTTTATTGACCAAGTGAGTTTGGACACTCAAGGAATTTTTCTCTGGTGCATAAGCCCTCATTGTACATACAAGCAACAAGTGATAAATCATGGTAACAATTGGTCTCCTGAATATGAAATATAAAGTAAATCACAGAGAATAATAAAAAGCAACAAAACTATCAGAGAGCATTTCACCAATAACCTAACAAGTCACAGGAACTTGAAGTTTCCAGTTAAGCTCCAAAAAGCTCTGCACAGGAATACATCAAGAACAATTCCTCAAAGAACAAGTTTATTGGTCATATCATATCGGCACAGCTAGTGAAAACCAACTCTGAAAGTTCCCGTGGTTTTCCCCTTAATTAAAAGAACAACCCTAACCCTAACCCTAACCTGCCTATTTAACTTATATGCAAAACACATCATGAGAAAGGCGGGGCTAGATGAATCAAAAATTGGAATTAAGATTGCTGGAAGAAATATCAACAACCTCAGATATGCAGATGATACCACTCTAATGGCAGAAAGCGAAGAGGAACTAAAGAGTCTCTTGATGCGGGTGAAGGAGGAGAGTGCAAAAGTTGGCTTGAAACTCAATATTAAGAAACTAAAATTATGGCATCCGGCCCTCTCAATTCCTGGCAGATAAATGGTGAAGAAATGGAGGTAGTGACAGATTTTATTTTCTTGGGCTCCAAGATCACTGCAGATGGGGACTGCAGCCAAGAAATTAAAAGACGCTTGCTCCTGGGGAGGAAAGCTATGGCAAATCTAGACAGCGTACTAAAAAGCAGAGACATCACCAAAAGTGATGCCAACAAAAGTGCCAACAAAAGTGCGTATAGTCAAAGCTATGGTTTTCCCAGTTGCAATGTATGGCTGTGAAGGTTGGACCATAAGAAAGGCTGAGCGCCAAAGAATTGAGGCCTTTGAACTCTGGTGCTGGAGAAGACTCCTGCGAGTCCCTTGGACTGCAAGGCAAACAAACAAGTCAGTCCTAGAGGAGATCAACCCTGACTGCTCTTTAGAAGGCCAGATCCTGAAGATGAAACTGAAATACTTTGGCCACCTAATGAGAAAGAAGGACTCACTGGAGAAGAGCCTAATGCTGGGAAAGATTGAGGGGAAAAGAAGAAGGGGATGACAGAGAACGAGATGGCTGGATGGAGTAACTGAAGCAGTAGGCATGAGTTTAAATGGACTCCAGAGTATGGTAGAGGACAGGAAGGCCTGGAGGAATGTTGTCCATGGGGTCGCGATGGGTCAGACACGACTTCGCAACTAACAACAACAACAACAAAAGAACAATTATTTCCCTCCCAGATGTCACTGGTCACATTGTCCAATGAAAGTATCTGGGAGGCTGCTTGGTCACTCCTCTCCTCCTTCACTTGCCACCTGTTGGGATGACCTTGGTACCCACAAGAAAACTTTTTGTTTTGACTTGTAGCTGGTCTATCTACTTCCCTCCTCCCTTCCCCCTTTCAAAGTTCATGGCAACTATGAGGCAGGAAAAGATGGATACTGCCATGTTCACTTCAGAATTGACCTACAGTTTGTATATATGTATATACATTATTGTGACATTGCTGTCAGGGTTCCGACGGATGCCCTAATTAAACCATGAGCCTTGAGCCAATCTTCAAAAAAATCCTTTGTCCAGAGACAAAGAAATCTACTTTACTGTGGGTGGCTCCGGCTGTAAGACAGCCTGTTATTAAACACAGCTGCTTGCAATTACTGCAGGCTCGAGTCCCACCAGGCCCAAGGTTGACTCAGCCTTCCATCCTTTATAAGGTAGGTAAAATGAGGACCCAGATTGTTGGGGGCAATAAGTTGATGTTGTATATAATATGCAAATGAATGACAACTATTGCTAACATAGTGTAAGCCGCCCTGAGTCTTCAGAGAAGGGCGGGATATAAATGCAAAAAAAAAAAAAAAGACGCTTGCTCCTGGGGAGGAAAGCTATGGTAAATCTAGACAGCGTACTAAAAAACAGAGACATCACCCTGCCAACAAAAGTGCGTATAGTCAAAGCTATGGTTTTCCCAGTTGCAATGTATGGCTGTGAAGGTTGGACCATAAGAAAGGCTGAGCGCCAAAGAATTGAGGCCTTTGAACTCTGGTGCTGGAGAAGACTCCTGCGAGTCCCTTGGACTGCAAGGCAAACAAACAAGTCAGTTCTAGAGGAGATCAACCCTGACTGCTCTTTAGAAGGCCAGATCCTGAAGATGAAACTGAAATACTTTGGCCACCTAATGAGAAAGAAGGACTCACTGGAGAAGAGCCTAATGCTGGGAAAGATTGAGGGCAAAAGAAGAAGGGGATGACAGAGAACGAGGTGGCTGGATGGAGTCACTGAAGCAGTAGGCATGAGTTTAAATGGACTCCAGAGGATGGTAGAGGACAGGAAGGCCTGGAGGAATGTTGTCCATGGGGTCGCGATGGGTCAGACACGACTTCGCAACTAACAACAACAACAACAAAAGAACAATTATTTCCCTCCCAGATGTCACTGGTCACATTGTCCAATGAAAGTATCTGGGAGGCTGCTTGATCACTCCTCTCCTCCTTCACTTGCCACCTGTTGGGATGACCTTGGTACCCACAAGAAAACTTTTTGTTTTGACTTGTAGCTGGTCTATCTACTTCCCTCCTCCCTTCCCCCTTTCAAAGTTCATGGCAACTATGAGGCAGGAAAAGATGGATACTGCCATGTTCACTTCAGAATTGACCTACAGTTTGTATATATGTATATACATTATTGTGACATTGCTGTCAGGGTTCCGACGGATGCCCTAATTAAACCATGAGCCTTGAGCCAATCTTCAAAAAAATCCTTTGTCCAGAGACAAAGAAATCTACTTTACTGTGGGTGGCTCAGGCTGTAAGACAGCCTGTTATTAAACACAGCTGCTTGCAATTACTGCAGGCTCGAGTCCCACCAGGCCCAAGGTTGACTCAGCCTTCCATCCTTTATAAGGTAGGTAAAATGAGGACCCAGATTGTTGGGGGCAATAAGTTGACATTGTATATAATATGCAAATGAATGACAACTATTGCTAACATAGTGTAAGCCGCCCTGAGTCTTCGGAGAAGGGCGGGATATAAATGTAAATTAAAAAAAACTTATTTATTATTAGGTTTTTGCTTTACTTTTGTTGATATTATAATGACCATTGGTGGAATATAGGTATTTTTGAATCAACAAACGAATGAGAACTCTGTAGCTGTCAGTTCCTATACAGCAGAGCCATGGACTAATGTGGCTCTGGTATCTAATGGGTGTGAGTGCATAAAGCAGAATCCTTCTGCAATCCATTTTAAAGCAACAGTGTCTTTTCCAGTGACAAAGTACCTAAAGGTTGGATGAATTCAGGAAAAAGTGCAGTTGCTGTGATGTGCCATGGAAAGAACTGGGCACAGTTCACTCAAAAGATAAAGTTAATTGAATATAATTTAATTTCCCCCTTTTATGGAAATATTTTGAAAAGGCTTTCACATTGGTCTTCAGGTCTCATTGGGAACCTTGGTTGGGCATCTCCCATATCATTGGAAGCCAACTGTTGGCATTGGAAGTGTTTTTCAGGTGATTTCCCAGGGAACACTGTGTTATAACTCATGATATGCAGAACCTTTGGACTGTGAAATACTTTGATCTAGAAACAGCTATTCTGGATGGACAAAATGTGAAACAATAGATTTGCATTTAAAGAGTTTTGTTCTGAGGTTGGAACAAAACACAGTATTTATTCTAACCATGAAACAAATCGCATCATTTCATCAGTTCAGCATTTACAAACATGATAATTGAGCTCTTTCTTGTGGTTTGTGATTGTATTCCTTCCCTAATTTTTTTTTTTACTCAGCATAGTTAGATGGCTTGAGGAATGTATTTTTTTACCGCCCCCCCCCCCAATGTTTGGTCTGGTCAGTAATCATCTTTAATGATTGCAGAATTGTCCTAAAGCAGAAATAAGATATCTACCCTGTCAACATAGATGAATTGCAATCAGTTGTCCTTTCATATACAAGCAGATCTTCTTTCTGATATATTTGTGTCAGGGATCCAAGTAACACCCCCAATGAAAGAAGATTCCGAGGCTTGAAGTTCATTAAAGTTCCATTTTATTAGAGATGTCATATTGGCACATCTGGGAAAACCCAAATCTGAAAGCTTTCAGGTTTTTCCCACCCAAAGGGAAGTCCAAGTCCTTGCCCAGCCCCCACATGTCCATCACATGGCCCAATCACTGTACTGTCCCAACTGGAGATGCCTCCCAGTCACACCCTTCCAGGGCAAGAAGTCCTTGACTCTCAGAGAAAAGAATATTATTATGACTATCCTGTATATCTCCCCTGCTCTATATAATCCCCCCTCCCAGTTCCACATAGCACTAAATGAGGCAGGCCTGAAGATCCAATGTAAAGATGGCTTCCAGGCCTAACAATTTGAGCAATACAGGAAACTTCATACAACCGAGATAGTGATGCTGTTATTCATTCTGTTGAACCTCTGAAATGGCACAATACAAGTCATCCACTACCTTTGGTTTTCCATTTTTATTTGGAGTTTGGATAGAGTTGGATGTTGAATAGAATTATGAATGTAACTCTAGTAGGCTCATTATCTGATGTTAGAAACTATATTGCATCTGCTACCTTTTCCCTTTAATAAGAGATATATCCTGCAGTTTCTCATTGCACAGCAACACCACCCAAGCGACAGATGCAAATTTGTGCTGTGTTAGAAGAGACAACACCTTCTCAGATGGGTTGAACTTAAAGCCAAGGTTTTCTTGTATTTGCCATAAATAAGTGAGCTCAGTGCACAATGATATGCATCTTTGTGAAGACAAATCTTGACTTAGTTTGTCTGAAAGCATCAAAGCACAGGGCTAGAGTTGGTACTTGTATCTATATTCTGCAAAAACAGACAGCAGGCGTTTGGATACATAAGTCCCCGAATTAAAAGCGAAGAAGAAAAACATTTTCTTCAAAGTGACAAGTTGAGACAAACTTGGCATCAATTTCAGTTTGACTGAAACAACAGAAGAATCACCCATAAGAAAACAAACCTCTTTCTTGAGATGAAGGCAATAGCAGACCATCTCTCAGTCTTACAGTATATCATTTAGTCTTTATGGAATATTTCTTGATAAAATTAAATTTACAGCTCAGATAATTAAGATCATGCCTAGTTAAACAGATGAGACAATGAAGAAACAAGAGAGCCATTGCTGCTGCTTTTTGACATAAAACCTTGACATAAGAGAATAATTACATTCTAAAAGAGTATAATAATTAAGTAGGTCAGCTTTTTATATTTTCAGTTTGACTGTTTTGGCCAAGGACATACACAGTCTCACATAAATATATTCTAATGTAAGCATTAAGTCTTTCATGTAAGGATTGTGGTGTTAATGTCACACCAAATGCAAAAGAAACATCAGCTGTTGCTATGCTTAATATTCTCTTTCAGGTGGAGGCAGTTAAGAAGGAAAAAAAAACCCCGTAAGATATGAGGAGAATAGCAGTTAGAGGCTACTGGTTGCTGATCAGACAGAAATAAGTGGGACTCCTTGTAAAAGAGGATATGTGGGCACAAAAAAATGGATAAAACAAAGATGGAAATACTCAAAGGAGTTTCATATTGGGCAGCTGTTTCAAAGCCTAATGTGGACCAGAAGAAGTGAAGGATTAGTTGGAATCTTTCTCTCCCTCAAAAATAGAAGTGTGATGTGACTACAAAATGAGAAAATTCAGTTCCAGCTTGAATCAAAAAAGGCCAATTACTATATCACAAGAGTAGTTCTATGTGGGTTTTATGTCAAGTTCTAGGCACCAAGGATGATGAGAAGAGCTGTAAAGAGAAATTGAAGTAGCTGTATATATTGAGTTTTGAGCAGAGAGGACTGAACAATGATTTGATCACATACCTCAAATACCCAAAAGACTCTGAAGGAAGTTGCAACCTGTTAACCATAATTCTAGCATGTAAGATAAAAATAACAGGATTCAGACCCCAACTGTAAAAAGACCAGTACTAGCAATAGCACTTAGACGTATATACCATTTTACAGTGCTTTACAGCCCTCTCTAAGCAGTTTACAGAATCAGCATATTGCCCCGAACAAACTGGGTCCTCATTTCCCGCTGCCTTGAAAGAGGCGGTGGTGAGACCCCTCCTCAAGAAGCCTTCCCTGGACCCAGCTACTTTGGGTAATTACCATCCAGTCTCCAACCTTCGCTTTGTGGTGAAGGTTGTAGAGAGTGTGGTGGCGTGGCAGCTCCCCCAGTACCTGGATGAAGCTGTCTATCTAGACCCGTTCCAATCCGGCTTCCGGTCCGGGTATAGCACGGAGACAGCTTTGGTCGCGTTGGTGGATGACCTCTGGAGGGCCAGGGATATTTATTTATTTATTTATTTATTTATTTATTTATTTATTTATTTATTTATTTATTTATTTATTTATTTATTTATTTATTTATTTATTTATTTATTTATTTATTTATTTATTTATTTATTTATTTATTTATTTATTTATTTATTTATTTATTCGTACTTTTATACCGCCCTATCTCCCTAGGGACTCAGGGCGGTTTACAGCCAAATAAAACATATATATATACAGAATAAAACATTAATTTAAAAAACTTATTAAATAGGCCGAATATTTAAAATAGAAATATAAATAATAAAACCCCATTAAAACCAGATTTAAAATTTAAAAATTCTAGTCCAGTCCTGCGCAAATAAATAGATGTGTCTTAAGCTCGCGGCGGAAGGTTCGAAGGTCAGGAAGTTGGCGAAGTCCTGGGGGAAGCTTGTTCCAGAGGGTGGGAGCCCCCACAGAAAAGGCCCTTCCCCTGGGTGTCGCCAGTCGGCACTGCCTGGCCGACGGCACCTTGAGGAGTCCCTCTCTGTGAGAGCGCACGGGTCGGTGAGAGGCAATCGGTGGCAGTAGACGGTCCCGTAAGTAGTCTGGCCCTATGCCATGGAGCGCTTTGAAGATAATTACCAACACCTTGAAGCGCACCAGGAAGGCCACAGGCAGCCAGTGCAGTCTGCGCAGGAGAGGTGTTACGTGGGAGCCACGAGGGCTCCCTCTATCACCCGCGCAGCCACATTCTGAACTACCCGGAGTCTCCGGGTGCTCCTCAAGGGGAGCCCCATGTAGAGAGCATTGCAGTAATCCAGACGAGATGTCATGAGAGCATGAGTGACCGTGCATAGGGCATCCCGGTCTAGAAAGGGGCGCAACTGGCGAACCAGGCGAACCTGATAAAAAGCTCTCCTGGAGACGGCCGTCAAATGGTCTTCAAAAGACAGCCGTCCATCCAGGAGAACGCCCAAGTTGTGCACCCTCTCCATTGGGGCCAATGACTCGCCCCCAACAGTCAGCCGCGGCTGCAGCTGACTGTACCGGGATGCCAGCATCCACAGCCACTCCGTCTTGGAGGGATTGAACTTGAGACTGTTTCTCCCCATCCAGACCCGTATGGCTTCCAGGCACCGGGACAGCACTTCGATAGCTTCGTTGGGGTGGCCCGGTGTGGAAAAGTACAGCTGAGTATCGTCAGCGTACAGCTGGTACCTCACACCGAAACCACTGATGATCTCACCCAGCGGCTTCATATAGATGTTGAACAAGAAGAGCGAGAGAATCGACCCCTGAGGTACCCCACAAGTGAGGCGTCTCGGAGCCGATCTATGCCCCCCCGTCAACACCATCTGCGACCGATCAGAGAAATAGGAGGAGAACCACCGATAAACGGTGCCTCCCACCCCCAATCCCAAAACAATAGGGGTTGTTCCTCTGCCCTGGTCCTGTTAGATCTCTCATCGGCTTTTGATACCATCGACCATGGTATCCTGCTGCACCGGTTGGGGAGTTTGGGAGTGGGAGGCACCGTTTACCGGTGGTTCTCCTCCTATCTCTCTGACCGGTCGCAGACGGTGTTGACAGGAGGGCAGAGATCGACCGCGAGGCGCCTTACTTGTGGGGTGCCTCAGGGATCGATTCTCTCGCCTCTCCTGTTCAACATCTATATGAAGCCGTTGTGCGAGGTCATCACTGGCTTCGGGGTGAGTTACCAGCTGTATGCTGATGACACTCAGCTGTACTTTTTGACCCCAGGCCACCCCAACGAAGCTGTCGAAGTGCTGTCCCATTGCCTGGAAGCCGTACGGGTCTGGATGGGGAGAAACAGACTCAGACTCAATCCATCCAAGACGGAGTGGCTGTGGATGCCGGCATCCCGGTATAGTCAGGTGCAACCGAGGCTGACTGTTGGGGGTGAGTCACTGGCCCCAACAGAAAGGATACGCAACTTGGGCGTTCTCCTGGATGGACGGCTGTCATTTGAAGAACAGCTGGTGGCCGTCTCCAGGAGAGCCTTCTACCAGGTTCCCCTGGTTCGCCAGTTGCGCCCCTTTCTTGACCGGGATGCCTTATGCACGGTCACTCATGCTCTCGTCACTTCTCATCTGGATTATTGCAATGCTCTCTACATGGGGCTACCCATGAAGTGCACTCGGAGACTCCAGTTAGTCCAGAATGCAGCTGCGCGGGTGATTGAGGGAGCTTCACGTTGCTCCCGGGTAACACCACTCCTGCGCAGTTTGCACTGGCTACCTGTGGTCTTTTGGGTGCGCTTCAAGGTGCTGGTTACCACCTTTAAAGTGCTCCATGGCTTAGGGCCCGGGTACTTACGGGACCACCTGCTGTTACCTTATGCCTCCCACTGACCCATACGCTCTCACAGAGAGGGTCTTCTCAGGGTGCCATCCGCCAAGCAATGTCAGCTGGCAGCCCCCAGGGGAAGGGCCTTCTCTGTTGGAGCACCTACCCTCTGGAACGAACTTCCCCCCTGTTTGCGCCAACTACTTAACCTTCGGACCTTTCGCCGTGAATTGAAAACTTATTTGTTTACCCAAGCAGGACTGGCTTGATTTTTAAATTTTTGAATTTTTAATAATTTTATTGGGATATTTTAGTATCGGTCAATTTGACGGTTTTAATTCGGCCATTTATTGAATATGTATTTTAATTGCTATTTTAATTTTGTATATTTAATTGTTTTAATCTTGGCTGTACACCGCCCTGAGTCCTTCGGGAGAAGGGCGGTATAAAAATTTAAATAAACATAAACAACATAAACAACATTTTACTGACCTGGGAAGGATAGAAGGCTGAGTCAACCTTGAGCCTGGTGAGATTCCATCTGCCAAATTGCAGGCAGCTGGCAGTCAGCAGAAGTAGCCTGCAGTACTGCACTCTAACCACTGTGCCACCACAGCTTAAAAATGCTGCAAATCACTTTTATCTATCGGCCTAACTATGAACTACTTTTTTCTTTCTTTGGGTTCTCCTCTTGCCACTTGTATTTGACTTGAAAGATACTTAAGATTTATAAAATGTTATTGAAACTGAACTTGGAAAATGACATGATTCAGTGGGCAAGGTATTTTGGATATAATGTGATGCTTGAACGATGGGAAAATATGTGGATGAAGGGTTTAAAATTTACATTGAATTATAATCTAAAAGAGAATTTCTATAAGATGATGTATCGTTGGTATTTAATACCAGATAAGTTATCTAAGATGTATAAAGGTACATCAAATGAATGTTGGAAATGTAAAAATAAAGAAGGGACTTTTTATCATCTATGGTGGACATGTGATAAAGCATAAAAAAAATGGCAGTATGATTTATATTTGAATACAGAAAATTCTGAAAACAGAGATAAAAATGAAACCAGAACTTTTCCTTTTGGGTCTAATGCAGTGGTGGAATTCATTTTTTTTTACTACCGGTTCTGTGGGCGTGGCTTGGTGGGTGTGGTGTGGCTTGGTGGGCATGACTTGATGGCCTTGGCAGGGGAAAGATATTGCAAAATCCACATTCCCTCCCCACTCCAGGGGGAAGGATATTGCAAAATCTCCATTCCCACCCCACTCTGGGGCCAGCCAGAGGTGATATTTGCCAGTTCTCCGAACTACTCAAAATTTCCGCTACCAGTTCTCCAGAACCCCTGGTCTAATGGAAAGAGAACTGAAGAAAAATTTGGAACTTTGTTATTATATATGCTGACAGCAGCAAGACTATTGTATGAGCAAAAATGGAAGGACACTTTGATTCCTAGCATGGAAGAATGAGTGCAGAAGTTGATGGAGTTGGCTGAAATGGCAAAAAAGACAACTTTGATTAAAGAAAAGAACATAAGTAGTTTTGTTTCCACATGGAAACAGCTTCTGAACTTTGTGCTTGATGTGGAAAAGAAGGAAACTCTGACTTTGGGTTTTTACAGATTAAATTGATAGATCTTTACAGAAATGACCTGTTCATACTACCATGGAAAAGCAAAAAGCTGTGATTTGATGTTAATGCTTTATTTTACTGTAACAGAGAAAGTTGGAAGTCAATGCTTCTTTTTCTCCCCCCACCCCATCTTCCCTCACTTCTCTTCCCCCTTTCCCCTTCCCTCTCACTGCTCTTCTATTTACTTTTGTATTTTATAATATTCTATAACTTAATTTTTTATTTTATTTTTTAAAAAAGAGAGATACTCATTTACTTATCTTAACGTTTTGGAGTAATCAGCTTACAGGAGAAGTCCATTCTCCAGGACTAAGCCTTTAAACAAATCTATCTAGTTTTTCCTTTGAACAAAATGACCAGCCTTAGGCAGTATACAATGTGTGGTGCTAGCACAAATCTAACACCAGAGTTACAATGAATAATGGGTTTTAATTTTAATAAAAGGGAACCAAGTGAATTGTTGCAGATTTTTTTTTTAAAAAAAAACCTGATATAAGAGTTCTAATTACATACAAAAGCTAGCAATCAATAACCAGCACACAAACAAATAAAAAACAAACCAGAAAACCAAAGAATTAGACAAAAAAAAAAGCATTGAAAAGTAAAGCATAGTATAGCTGCTCCACCAAGTATTCTACTGGGGGCCTTGGGTTTTTTTTGCCTGAGTTTGGGGCAGAAGCCTTGATTTATTGGCTGTGTCAGTAAATCTGTTTCTGTCATTTCCTACCATTCTGAGAACAGGCAACTATTAACTGACTAGCTACTTCTCATTGGAAGAAGATAGGGGTTTTACGGAACTATAGAAACCTAGTCACTAGCTAATCTGTGGCTCTTTATTTCATCAGAGAATCAGTCTAGTTGAACCTAGTTGGCACTGGTCACAGTTTTAAGAAGAACTTTTAAGGAGAATTTTGGTAAGATAGGTTAGTTTTCTTCAGTGAGCTGTAAGGAAAGCACCCCTCTTTTTCATTAAATTGAGGGTGTTTTATAAGTCCCAATATAGAATTCAGAGGTATTTTTCGGTGTCAGAGGTGGTTGTCTATGTTTAAGGTATTGCTGGCATCAGTCTAACCATTTTATCAGTACCTGTTAAATAATAATTGGAAAGTAAAAGGAAATAGAAAATGGTCTGTCTCCTTAGAAGGAAGCCAAAAAAGACACTAAGTCCATATTTCTTTTAAATGGGTAGATTAGAGGAAAACTGGGAAGTTATGTTCAAAGCTGTTTATACTGGATATCAGCACTGATCATTTACTCTAGAAAAGCTGGACAAATTAGTTATACTTATAATGACATCAATGTAAACATACTTATTTAATAGTTACTAATAAATATTATCATATTTGTAGCTCAGGGTTGAAATGAGGAGTCCTTGATGCTCTCTGAGCTTGGTTGTTTTCCTGCAGATATAACATTACTCAAACATCATCAGTGCTTGTAAGGTGCTTGTAAACTGTCTTCCAAAAATGACACAAGTAGTGTGATTTGCTCTCAGTCTAGTGTCTTGCCCTGGGGTGGTCTTAGAGGTTCTTTGGTTGGGCTGTTTACTATCGGCTTGTTTGGCAATTCCTTGACTGGGGTATTGTTTACTTGAGTGTTGGTCTGATTTAATCTTGGAGTTAATCTACCATATTTTTCGGAGTATAAAGCGCACCAGATTATAAAACACACTTACCTTTTTGGGTGAGGAAAACAAGAAAAAGAAATCTGCCTCTGCCTCCCAGCAATTTTGCCTCATTGCAGCAAACAGCGAATAGCCTGCTTTATTTTCATTTTCGTTTTCAGCATAACTTGATTAGCACAAGGAAAAAAAATCTGCTCCCAGCAATTTACTTCCTTGTAGCAAGCAGAAGAGGCCCATGCAGCATTAGGCAATGGCAATCCCTACAGCCTGAAACAGCTGAGAATCCGGAGGCCAATCTAATCAACTTGTGCTAATTAGGCTGTGCTGAAGCTGAAATGGGCTGTTTCTTTTTGCTGATTGCTGCAAGGAGGTAAATTGCTGGGAGGCAGAGGCCAAAGGGTGGGGGCCAATGGGTGGGAGGGATTACATTTAGTGTATAAAACGCACCCAAATTTTCACCCCCTTTTAGGTGGGAAAAAGGTGTGTTTTATACTCCGAAAAATACGGTATGTTCATCTGGCTGATGATTGCCGTTAGGGAGGTGCCAAAAATGCAAATAAAAAACCCAAAACACCTCCCCACCAGCAATTAGCACCCAGATGAATATTTATTAACTCCAAGATTAACATCAGATTAACAATCCAAAAAATAATAGCCCAATCAAGAAACTGCCAAAAAAGCCAACAGTAAACAGCCCAATCAAGAACATGCAGGGCAAGCCACTGGAACATAAACTGAGAGGAAATCCCACTCCTTACTAGCACTAATAATGTTCCCTAGTTTGGGTAACGAAATGTCTGCAAGAAAACAATCCGCTCAAAGAGCACCAAGGACCCCTAATAGTTACTCCCTCTGTAGAAAATTACAGAACCTATAGTCCACCTGCCATAGAAACAGAAATGTATCAACTTTGGTATCTCTTTGATACCAACAGGATTTTGTTATTTGTTATTAAGTAAAAAATAAACTGTTTAAAAGCAGGTTTATGATGAGGAATTTTACTGTTTTTAACTGATGAATCGTATGTGTTATACTTACCTGAAATAAATCCTTTGAAAGAAGTCTATACACTCATATATAAAAATATTTTTATACACACTTAAGTGGCAAAAATTAATCATAAACTTTACATAAACTGAACTTTGAAAAATGTAAATGATTGTATAGCTATGGTGGCTCAATGGTTAGAATGCAATACAGCAGGCTAATTCTGCTGACTGCCAGAAGTTCGATCCTGATTGGCTCAAGGTTGAGTCAACCTTCCATCCTTCCAAGGTCGGTAAAATGGGGACCCAGATTGTTGGGGGAAATATGCTGACTCTGTAACCTGCTTAGAGAAGGCTGTAAAACACTATGAAGTGGTATATAAGTTTAAGTGCTATTGCCAGTGCTATTGAGTTATTGAAATACCTCTTATAGTTAGGAAGTATGTGTAAAGAATGTGTATGCTTACATTCGTTAGGTTTGGTTATCAGAAAACGTATCAGTTTAGTCAATCCTTAAATAAAAATACTTGTTTGGAATTTAATCTGAAATATACAGCCTGACAGCAACTAAAGAAATAAGCAATAATTTACTACAATAAATCTTCTATAATAATCATTGGTCATGAACTTTCCCTAATGCATTTTTGAAGCATCTAGGTATGTTGTGTAATACTTACACATCCTTGTGTAGAGGTAGATGAATGTTCATAGTTTTTAACAATACAAGTATAATACGGCCTACTGAATACATTGTTATTTGGAATGGGATGTGGGGCAGTGGTGGGTTTCAAATTTTTTTACTACCAGTTCTAAGGGTGTGGCTTGGTGGGTGTGGCATGGCTTGGTAGGCGTGGCTTGGTGGGCATGGCAGGGGAAGGATACTGTAAAATCTGTAAAAATATATTTTACTTTATATTTTATTTTATTTTACTGTATTTTTTACTGTAAAAAATATTTTACAAGAAGAGTTTTCCGCTCCTCTGCAAACAACAAAATACCTTATACCACCAGACTTGAAATCCTGGGATTAGAAAATTTAGAACTCCGCCGACTCTGACAAGACCTGTGTTTAACACACAGAATCATCTATTGCAATGTCCTTCCTGTTAAAGATTACTTCAGTTTCAATCACAATAATACAAGAGCAAACAATAGATTCAAACTTAATGTTAACCACTTCAATCTTTATTGCAGAAAATATGACTTTTGTAACAGAGTTGTTAATGCTTGGAATACACTACCTGACTCTGTGGTCTCTTTTCAAACTCCCAAAAGCTTTAACCAAAAACTGTCTACCATTGACTTCACCCCATTCCTAAGAGGACTATAAGGGGCGTGCATAAGTGCACAAATGTGCCTACCGTTCCTGTCCTATTGTTTCCTTTCACTGTATGTGCTTGTATATAATGTTGTGACAAAATAAAATAAAATAAAAAAATCTCCATTCCCTCCCCAATCCAGGGGAAGGTTACTGCAAAATCCCCGTTTCCTCCTGATAAGCTGGGCCTTGGGAGGCAGATAATAGATGGGGGCGGGTCCAGTCAGAATTTTTACTACCGCTTTCCGAACTACTCAAAATTTCTGCTACTGTTTCTCCACAACTGGTCTGAACCTGCTAAAACTCACCTCTGATGTGGGGGAGTGGAGGACATTGAATCTGTGAAAGTCAATTGCATTTTAGTTTGCATATCAGTTTGATAACTGCAGATTTGGGAAGCTTGTATTAAAATGTGAAATGAAGGAATGAATGAGGTGTTCATTCACTTTTCTTTTCTTTTCTTTTTTTTACTTTTTACACTCAACTTTGATAAGGTCAACCCATATGAAAACCTTAAATTAAAAAAAAAAACTTTTTGTGATCTTATATCAGCAGTCAAATCTGATGTGCTATTTAGTCAAGTATTTGAGAAATGCCTTTACTTTATAAATCCCACTCCCCAAATAAAGAAAAGATGAAAATCCTTACTTTCCAAGGGCAAAACATTCCAGCCAAACGGATATGCCTTTTGCTGCCCGTATAGTCTCTGGAAAACGCACTTCAATTTTTGGCTCATATTCCCCCATCACACCTGCTGAATACCAAGACAGCTTGTGGTTGAGTTGTGCTTTAAACCAACTACTACAAAATAGCAGCATAAAACAACCACCACCACCACCTGTGGACTGATTTGTTCCCATGGAAACTAACAAGGTCTTCCAGTGAAACCAAGAGTGAGCCACTATGGAGAACTTCATCTTTAGTATAATGACTAATATGAGTTCCACAAATCAAGTCTCAGTGGTGAGCTCCCCTTGACCTCTTGATCCAGATTATCAAATGAGGCCAAGCCTTGGCAATTACCAGAACACATACTGGTAATTTTATTCCAATTCATAAAATAAATATATAGCTAAACAAATTGAGTCTTAAAGTCTTGCCAATCAAGCAGAATAGAAAAAAAAACCCAATAAAAATACCCTGCCAAGTGCTTTTCTGTCTTAATTTTGAAAGAAGTCAGAGTTAAATATACTGATTGGTGTTTACAGGAAGTGGAGTGAAACAACTCTCATAATAAGCCTGGTATAGACACATATTTGGACAGCAAATGGTTAGGACAGGGCTGTCAAATTCATGGCCTGCAGGCCAGATGCGTTATGCGCTGGCCACATCCACGCCCGGTTTAGTGAAGGGGAAAAAAGTCATGATATGTCATGTGACGATGCTGTGACAAGCGAGTTTGACACCCCAGGGTTAGGAGTTAGGAGAAAGTTGCTTTGTAGTATGAATTCTAATTAGACCTAAGAGGTCTGTAAGGGGCGTGCATAAGAGCACAAATGTGCCTAACGTTCCTGTCCTATTGTTTCCTTTTGTTATATCCAATTAATACAGTCATTACATACTCATACTCATATATATACTTATATATTGTATAATTATTTCATGCTTATGCTTATATATACTGTGTGACAAAATAAATGAATGAATGAATGAATGAATAAATTCAAGCTGATATAGCCAGAGGTATAGTACATGCTAGTCTATCAAGGACGAAACAAATTTATTTATGATTATTAGAATGTTAAGCAACCGTCAGGGACACCATATTGAAATGGGTTCCATAAGGACAAAGCCATTCCCAAAATGGGACACAACCAAGTCAAATATACTTTATGTCAATTTTAACTAATTGAATGATGTACAGTAATTCATCAAAGCAGGCATAAACCTTTAAAATAATTAGATTTCTTCCTAGCACCCATTCGGTTCATAATTCTACTAATAAATTTATTTCTTCCTCCTAGCTGTAAAATAAATTTATTACCTGTCGCCCATCTATTAGCAAATGAGTTTTCATGAACTACAATAGCTCACATTAAATTAAATTTACAAATTGATTGCCCAATCCTGTGTCTATCACCTTTATAATGAATTTTACAATTGCTTTCCAAAATCCAATCCAAGAGTGGTCTAAGACATTTCTTAGAAAAACAGGTTGTCATAATAAAAGGGGCTAATGAAAGTATGCAAATAGGAATTTCTTCATTGTTCTGGCCAAAGCATCAAAAAGAGACATATAGTCAAGGGCTACATATCCCAAACTTTTCCCTTTCCTCTAAGTAAGCGGTATATCCATAGTCCCAGTTCTCCTGTCTGATGTTAAAGAGACACCTATTCTACCCAATGAAAGAGATGATTATTCTCTTGTTTATGCTGCTGAAAACGTAATTTTATTTGCACTGCCTTTTCTATTACATTACATAAGAACATCATACGAAATCTGGCTGCCAACAAAGACAAGTTCATTGAGACTCTGTAAAGAAGATATGAAGTCTATGGGCCATGCAGTGGTCTAATGAGAGGGAGAGAGAGACCCCCACATAGGGGTGAACGGTAAAAGGCACTGTTGAGTGGGCAGTGCATAAGTAACTGTAGGAACTGTACTGATGACTCCTCTCTACTTACACAAATGATTTGGCCACTAGGGAGCAAGTGTTATAGACATTTGCTATTACCTAAACAAATATCTAGGAAAGCAAGTAAATGAATGTTGGGGCTGGAGATGCTATATGAATATTATCCCTATGACAATATAATGTCTAATCTAAATTATTCCTCACTTACATGTCTCATTCTGGATATAGCAATTATCCAAAACTCACTTGTATTTTATTTTTGTGGTATGAGTATGACATGCTCGGAATTTTTGTTGCTATTTCATCGGAACACTTAGTGTACTCTATTTAGATCCATGGCTTGGAGGAAGCAACCTCATTTGTTAATCAATTTTTGAACTATGCATTTTCAATTGAGAACATTTAATTAAAAAAGATTTTTTTTTTCCTCCAGAAAGGAGGCTACTCGCTTCAGTGCCTAAGCTGGATTAGATGCATCTTACATTTGAACAACAAATGTTTGTTACATCTGAATTTGAAGATTCTTGAAAGAATGCAGCTAATGTAGGGATTAAGATTTGGTTTAGTCTGCTCTCTTCCATTGCAATGAATTTGGTTATGTGGCTTTTTTAAGTCCTACTTTTATGTGGCATGACAGGGTAGAGAGTTTCAAGGCTGCTATCTAGGATACAGTTAAATCACCATAGTCTTTTGCTGGTGGCATTGACTTTTAGCCATTCAGGGATGCATTAGTTTAAACCAGTGGTAGTCAACCTGGTCCCTACCACCCACTAGTGGGCGTTCCAGCTTTCACGGTGGGGGGTAGGGTTTTTGTCCAATACTGAAGCGCTTTACTTTTTTTTTTATTTAATTGACTTTTAAAATAAATGTTCATAGCATTATTTAAAAACATTTTCATTAGGTTTTCATAAAATTCCCTGTGACAATTTAAATTTCTGAAAATATACTATTTGTATAGCCCGTGCATAAGTTTAGTTCACGTTATGTAAGTGAAACTAAATGGCGCTATAGTACGACCGCAAACAAAAGAGCCTTGTCCCAGAATAGCTCGCGCATCTCCCCCCACACCACCCAGCTGTAGTAGGCAAGCAGAGCTGGTAGCTGGAGCCCCACCCCCCAAACCTACTTTATAAATCACCATTACTGTGGAACTGGTGGGCGGTTAGAAATTTTACTACTAACAGAGATACAAAAGTGGGCAGTAGGTATAAAAAGGTTGACTATCCCTGGTTTAAACTGATGTCTTGGAGCCATAGCTACAGAAATATCCCAATGGCTCCTAACAATTGGACTTCCCTAGACACTCTGGAGATCATCTCCAAGTAACATTAGGTGTGGACTTATGAGACCACAGAACTTTTAGTTCTGAAGTCTCTCCCTTTGGAATGTCCTTCCTATAAGATAAGCATGGTACTAACCTTGAACCTTTCATCTAAGCTAAGACTTTTCTCTTCACCTGAAGTAGATGGATAGATAAATAGAGAGATGAGAAATGAGAAATGAGAGAAAGAGAGGGAGGGAGGGAGGGAGAATTTAGTTTTGATTTTACGTGCTCCTTATGGTAAATTATAACTCAAATACTTTGGCCACCTAATGAAAAGGAAGGACTCACTGGAGAAGAGCCTAATGCTGGGAAAGATTGAGAGCAAAAGAAGAAGGGGATGACAAAGAATGAAGTGGCTGGATGGAGTCACTGAAGCAGTAGATGTGAGCTTAAATGGACTCCAGAGGATGGTAGAGGACAGGAAAGCTGGAGGAATGTTGTCCATGGGATCATGATGGGTTAGACACAACTTCACAACTAACAACAACATGGTAAATTATCTCTGTTTTTGTCTCTGTCTCTTTCCATATCTCCCTCTCTTATCCCATACAGTCAGATGTGTATTCCCACTGATGTGTATTTACTTTTTGATCAACTGTGAACTATCCAGAGAACCTATTCTTTTTTTATTGGTTATTGGATTGCAAAAGCAGTAGTGAAGACAACAACAACAATAATGTTTTTACTTCAAGATAGGGACTAGCAGTTTGATAAATCTGAGTTGGCATTCCCCTTGATGAGGCACATTGCATCACAGAGGCAACACAATATTCCTTTTCAAAGCAAAGGGATTTACATCAGTAGTCATTTGACAAAACTTGAAGTCTTGACCAGTAGTTCCTACAGGTGGAGGAAGGTTCTGCATATCTTATTGGAATTATTGGAGGCTATTGAAATCATTGGAGGAGACATCAGATCATCAGAAGACGGGAAGCAAGCAAGGTAAGGCAGAGTGATGAAGCTGCATTGCTTATATTTTTTGAAACAAGGAAATCAATGGAGTGATCCAGTCAAACTTTCATTAAATTGGATCAGTTCACAGTTTAACTTTTTAATGAAGGATTTTTGGCATCTTCTTCCAATAGATTTATTTGGAAGAACAAATGGCACCATACAATCTGAAGTCAGTTGTGAAGTATATTAATCTACTATTCATATATCTGAAATGGGATGTGAGAATGACTGTGGGAGACAGGAGGAAGAACTGCAACATTGACAACTATCATACAAAAGATATCTCAGCTCACAGAGGGAAAGACGGCATGGAAAGCATGTGTTTTTTACCTTCTGCACATGCGCACAGCATATGCGCTTCCAAACCGGTAAGGAAGGTAAGTAGATTTCACCCCTGATGCTGACCAGATTCTTGTGTATAGGTATGACCAATAAATCCACTTAACTGTAACTCAGAATGTAGTGCTGATTCTTCATGTCTGACCAAAGAATCCTTAAATCAGATGGGTAGTGCAAATCTATGTACATTTCTGCAGACTTTGGGTGCCATTTCAGAATTAATGTAAATACATTACATTAGGGCCGGATAGCTCAGGCTGGTAAGGCCTGTTATTAAGACCTGTTATTAAGAACACAAAGCCTGCAATTACTGCAGGTTCAAGCCCGGCCCAAGGTTGACTCAGCCTTCCATCCTTTATAAGGTAGGTAAAATGAGGACCCAGATTGTTGGGGGGGCAATAAGTTGACTTTGTAAAAATATATACAAATAGAATGAGACTATTGCCCTATACACTGTAAGCCGCCCTGAGTCTTCGGAGAAGGGCAGGGTATAAATGTAAAAAAAAACAAAAAAAACAAAACATTAGAATTATATTATAAACAGCAACCAAAATTTACCATCACTCCGAAGCACAAGTGGTGTAGGTGGGCCCTGAACACTTTGTTTTATTTCTCCATTTGATACTACACAAGTGTAGATACCCACATCAGAAGATTCCACTTTGGCAATATATAGATTTCCTGTTTCTTGAGAGACAAACCGACGATCATCTTCCTGAACATATAAGGGATTATTGTTGAAAATCCAAGTGAATGATAAATCTGGAAAATATCAAATGCTTATTGTATATATTTTCCTAACAAAATTAAGGGAGTTAACATGTTTAGAACATGAAATATTTTTTAATTTATTGACTACCTTTGCTTTGATTTTAATTAAATGAAATAATGCATATCAGCAAATATTGGATAGAATGCTTTATGTGTTTTTCTTCTTTGTTTTTAATGCAGACATCCTTTTCCTTCATTTTTTTATCCTGGTGTGATTACAATAGAATAGTGCCTATTTAAAAATCAATATACCAAATGGTCTAATATAAAATAAAAAACCATCACTATAAAATTATCACTTTGTGAGTTATGATAAGAAGGGTCCAGAATGAACAAATAGATTCCTTACCACTACTGAGCCTCGACCCATTCGGAACTGGGCTGCAGAAGTGGTGGGTGAGCTCATGCGTGTTCATAGCTCCACTTGCACAAACAGCAGATGAACACGTTTGCACTCAGCTCCATTTGTGCAAGTGGCAGATGCATGTGCCCTCTGCTCATGAAAATGGAACTGCTCACACTCACCTGCCACTCCTGCTCTCCCACCACTCATGAATAATCATTCCCTCTCCCTTCCTCCCCTGCTGGTTGACAAGGCTGGAAAGGTTGGGGATTGCTATGCTAAATCACAAAGATTTTGATGCTTTGGAATTCAATATATAACCTTTCATCCATCATAGAGCACAATCCTTGCTGTCAACTTGAAAGCAATTCCTGCATAAATTTTCACACTTCAGACTGCATGTGATCCAGTAACAGGCTCAGTCCTATGGACCAATGTTAGGATCAGACTGACAGCAGACAAAAAGGAAGATCTGTGTTTTGATCTTCACTGCTTTACTTCTTTAGTTCCTTGTTTAGTCAAGATCCTGGGATCATCAAAATAATGTGATAATATGAGACAGATTGACATGCTTTCCAAAGTTCATTGATAATTATAAATAACAACTACTTTAGAATTAGGTTTCAGGAGAACAGCAGGCTTCTCTTGTCCTAACTGTATTAATTTATTTTAATTTTTGTCTTTGGAAAGCCAGGAGTGATTTCTTTTAATGATTCAAAGATTTTAAAAAGCATCATTTGAAGATGACAATCTTTCTGACTATTGACTTGGATGAAGAAATTAGTACAAGTTGTCAGCAAAGCAAACCCTTAAAATTCAACCGGTAATTTATTTGATTGATTTCTATCCTGCCTTTTCTCTAACAGCTCAAGAAATTTCACGTAGCCCTCATTCCTCCAATTTTCCTATAAATACAAGCTTGTACTGAGTGGTAATAAGTCACTAGCCCAAAGTCATCCACTGACTTTACATGTTTAGGGTGCAATAAACAAAATTTCTGGATAGCTCATTGTCTATACAACTTGATAATTTCCCACAGCCTTCCACTTCACAATCCACCTATGTCTGATAGCTATTTAGGAAGGTTGTTCTTAAACAGGGGTGTCAAACTCAAGGCCTGGGGCCCGGATCTGGCCCATGGGGTGCTTAGATCTCCATGGGGCCACCTTAGAGACAGCAAAAGACCAGCCCATGCTGCTTCTGCCAGCAAAAATGGAGTTTGTGAGGGCTGCACTGCTTGAACACCGTTTTCACTGGCAGAGGGTTACAGGAGGACATCACAAACGAAAATGGAGCTCAGGAACCCATTTTCAACTGGCAGAGCACTCAGGCCACCACAGGCATGCCCAACACGAGTGACGTTGAGCTGGCCATGCTCACTCTGGCCACACACACACACACACATGCCCCCACCCAAAGGTCAAACACAATCTTGATGCGGCCCTCAATGAAATTGAGTTTGACAGCCCTGTTCTTAAACATGGGTTTTCACTCTTGGGAGAAGAAGTAAACCCATATTCAAGCAAAGCTGACAATCATAGAAGGAGATTGAACCAAGAAAAGGCATAAAGAATACTAGCCTTTTCTTTCCAAATGTCACCCAAATGTCACCCAAATCTCACTGCCACACTTAGTCAGTTGCTATATGGGCTTACATATTTCATGGAAACCCCGATTTCAAAAATGGACTGTCCCATTGCCCAAGAAGAATGGCTCTGGTGGGTAATACACAGAGCAGGGGTGGTACATTTATACCAGCCTATCGTGGCCAATAAGTGCTGGTCTGACCCTAACACTGAGAGATCACCTTAGTGTAATATTTATCAAAGCTGGTGGAGGTTGCACCCAGAGAAAGACTGTTGTGGCTTGTTGCCTGATTAAAAAAGAAAAGAGTCATTTTAGAGTCAAAAGTCACTTGAAGCTGCCTCGGGTATAGGTATAGCAACATGAGAAGCATCAGTTGTAATGGCACTGGACTGGGAGCTGAAAGGACCTTGAGTTCTGTTTTTGTCTTAGGCACAAAATCCATCTAGGTGACTTTGGGCAAATCACCCTTCCAGCTCTGTCCTATCCTATCCTATCCTATCCTATCCTATCCTATCCTATCCTATCCTATCCTATCCTATCCTATCCTATCCTATCCTATCCTATCCTATCCTATCCTATCCTATCCTCTTATCAACCCAAAGAAAGAGGCAATGGCCAACCACTTCCAAAATTTTTGCAAGGAAACTTCTTCATCTGATTGCCAGGAGTGAAGATGGACTGAAAGGCACACAAAAACAACAAAACAAAACAAAACAAAACAAAACCCAGGCTATGGCAGAGGAATGCGGAGGTAGACAGTTTTTGTTATGTAAGTGAGGAGAGATACCAAGTATGTTTTCCAAGTTAATCAGCAAGAGCTTTGGCACGAGAAGAGGCAGAAAAACTCCATGCAGAAAACAGTGTGCATGGTTAATACTTAATGCCAGCATGACTAAAACTGTGAGTCATAGTTGGACATGCATTTTCTTGTACTGGCTAAAGCCTCTAATTTTCCCCTTGGGTTAGTTCCCTGTTTTTAACTGACTAGGACAAAACAAAATAATGCTATCTTCTTTGGCAGAAGAAACCAAAACACTATCATTTCTCACGTGATGCAATTCTGAGAATGGAAAATGGGTGCCCCTTAAACAGCATGCCATGGATCAGGAGAGCTGATTAGATCTGGCTGCTTTGTCTAAATCTGGGTTCATGCTTAGCTGCTTTCCTGTTTTTCAAGCCAGGGAGATAGTTAAGCCAATGTACAGTTTCTAAATTCAGAACAGTCCAAGATTTAATGCCTTTCCCAAAAAAAAAAAAAAATGCTGTTAAAGGGAAATTACAGGATATTCAATTCAAACAACAACAAAAAAATACCTGTATGTGAAGAAATTATTAAATTATTAAAACATGAAGACATGTTTTGTTACATTGCCTTTATTATAAAGATGCTCATTAATCTCAGATTCCAGACCACCCATATTCATTCTATTTATAGTTTTTATTCTCTAACTAATGTGATTTTATTTCTCTGAATAAATGGATCAGATCCATTTCATAATTAGTTTTATTACAATTTTTATTTGCTTTCTCAAAAGTGTATTCTTTTTTTTATTGGTCAATGACCCTAATGAAGTTTATTGATTGATTGATTGATTGATTCATTCATTCATTCATTCATTAATACTGAAAAGAAATTCCATAACTTTATCTTCAAAAGTTTCTCTCTTTAAAATTAAAAATATATGTCTAAGAGATCCAATAGTGGATTCATTGTCTAAACTGAGCTCAGTCTCTGTTAAAGCCTTTTCCTCCCCAGTCCTTTGATAAAATTATCCAAACATTCAGCAAAAAGAAGTTATCATCTTTTGCCCTTTCTCACTGCTTAGTTGCTAGGTAAATGTAAAGGTTCCCTTCGCACATATGTCCTAGTCATTCCTGACTCTAGGGGGTGGTGTTCATCTCAGTTACAAAGCTGAAGAGCCAGCGCTGTCCGAAGACGTCTACATGGTCATGTGGCCAGCATAACTAAATGCCAAAGGCACACAGAACACTGTTACTTTCCAACTAAAGGTGGTCTCTATTTTTCTACTTGCATTTTTATGTGCTTTCGAACTGCTAGGTTGGCAGAAGCTGGGACAAGTAATGGGAGCTCGCTCCATTATGTGGCACTAGGGATCAAACCGCTGAACTGCCGACCTTTTGTTCAACATGCTCAGCGTCTTAGCCACCACGTCCCTCACTTAGTCACTATCTTGGTATAAAATGGATCTCATTGCTGAAAGTATCCTTCATCTCTTACCTCTTTGTTTCAAGCCACCACAGTCACCCAATTTCCTTCAAAGATTTTGCTTCTAAAGCAAACACAACAAAAAACCTCAACAGATTGTGGGTGCCTTGAGGTTGCCCTTGAAGGATTTCAGAATATGAGGAAAATTTACTTTAAAACCAATATAATTAAGTGTGTTTCACTTTGCTGGGACTGCGATGAATACATAGGAACAGAGTAGAAAGGAAGACATTGGCAGAGTAGGTGCCAATGGAGAAAGGACAAACATGGACAGTCCCAATAAACCACACCACTCAGATGAAACCCCTGTGCACAAGACAGTCCCATATATGTACAGTAGACATCTGTGGATAGGAAAACATATGTGTTGAATTCAACATGGCCAAGAACTCTGTCTCATCATTGTTCTTTGTACACACAGAAACTAATGCACCTTCAAAGCTATGCCCAGAGCCAGTTTTTGTTAGGTTAATAGATTTCCTATGGATGCTGACATTATCAGAGCAACATTGCATGGTGTTAGGAACATTCAGACAGTGAACGTTTCCAGATATTCCTATGGCTACTGTAAGATAAAAACAGGCAAATTTTTGAGGTCTTGTTTTGTTTCCGAATGAGTATATGTAGGTATTTTATGTAGGTTTTCTCATTCATTCATTCATTCATTCATTCATTCATTCATTCATTTAATATGCCACCCATCTCATTGCTGAGTGACTCACTATTGCAGTCTCCAATCTTTCTGGCTCTGCGGACCGGCAGTGGTGGCAGCGGTGGTGTTACCAGTCCATGGCCCAGGGTTGGTGAACTCCATTTCACTATACTTTTTTTCTAGGCATTATCAGTGTTTGCCTTGAGTTTTGCTATGCTCTTTAGAGTTAACATATCCCCATATTGGTGCTGTAACCAGAAGGACAGTAAACCGGCACTGATAGACATGAACTACAAAAGTAGCCATTGGACTGACATCTGCTCTGTTCAATGTTTTCTTTAGAATGGATCCCAGATTTGTTTGTTTGTTTGTTCATTCATTCATTCATTTTGGATTATGCGCTTTGACATTCTGATGTTTTGATAAATCAACTAACCTTTACACTTTACACTTTTTTGGGGTTCTCTCTCCTTCTGCACCAACATAGCTATTTCCTGTAGGTGCCAGTACTTCATCTGCTTCCTGATTTCCGTGCTGCACTAATCTGTGTGACTTGCTGCCTTTCTGTTTTGTGGCCTCTCACCTTCTGTCACAATTTTCTTTATGGCTGCCTGGAATTTGACAGCTGATGGTGGAGCTCTCTCTATCATGCTCCAGCAGTGGCAAGAGTGGCATGGAAATTAATTTTTTTTTCCCCAAATAAAGCACAGTAAATCAGAAGTTTTGAAATTTAGCAGTTTAGCATTTCTTAATTAAATGTATAATTCATGAGTTTAAAACTTTCTGCCAACAGATTCATTTCCAAATGTTGCTTCTTTTCTTCACCCTGCAATTCCTTGCCATCCTCAATGCCATCTTACAAATATTATTTATGTTTTCAGTTGCAAATCCCATGGGATGCTTATGACTCTGTAAACAGCAGTACTGAGGAACTTTATGCTGACTTCCTATAATATTATGTGACTATAATTAGAAACAGCAAGTCATTTGGGATCTATCAAAGATGTTTTCCAAATCTCTCTCTCTCTCTCTCTCTCCCTCCCTCCCTCCCTCTCTCTCTCTCTGCCTGCATAATACAGTTAATCCAAGTTTTGCAATCATAGCTGCAGTATTTTGGCAGAGACATGTGCCTGACATTCAAAGCATGGCTTCTCTAAAGCACAAGCAGAGAACTGAGCAAACAACCAGGAAGAGCAAACAAGAATTTGGCAAGGGAATTAGAAAAGGCGGAAGAGATAGGAGAAACAAGAGGGGGAAAGACTGACGTTCCCTGCTTCTGATGCTGCTGCTATCCATTCAATCATATACAATTCTTGGTGAATCTATGACTGCTAATAGCTGATAGTTTCCTGAGTGATGTTGATTTGTTTTCTGGATGATTGCCCACTATATAAGTTGTAAACTTAATCTTGCGTAGCTTCTTCTCCTGAAAAATTACACTACTAACCAGAGCATACAAAACATTTGCTAGACCAATTCTCGAATACAGCTCACCTGACTGGAACCCACACCTCATTTCGGACATTAATACAATTGAGCATGTCCAGAAATATTTTACAAGAAGAATTCTCCACTCCTCTGATCACAACAAAATGCCTTATGCCACCAGACTTGAAATCCTGGGTTTAGAAAATTTAGAACTCTGCCGCCTTCGACATAACCTGAGTTTAACTCATAGAATCATCTATTACAACATCCTTCCTGTTGAAGACTACTTCAGCTTCAATTGCAACAATACGCGAGCACACAATAGATTTAAACTTAATGTGAACCATTCCAATCTTGATTGTAGAAAATATGACTTCAGTAACAGAGTTGTTAATGCCTGGAATGCATTACCAGACTCTGTGGTCTCTTCCCAAAATCCCCAAAACTTTAACCAAAGACTGTCTACTGTTGACCTCACCCCATTCCTAAGAGGTCTGTAAGGGGTGTGCATAAGAGCACCCAGCGTGCCTACCGTTCCTGTCCTATTGTTTCCTTTTGTTATATCCAATTAATATAGTTATTACATACTCATACTTATATGTAATGTTGTGTTTGACAAATAAATAAATAAATAAATAAATAATAAAATAAAATAAAATAAAAATATAAGATAGGAGCATCGCTCTTGCTAACCTAGCTGAGACACACAAGAGATCCAGTTTCACCAGAACCCAACTCACAGAGGATTGATGGGCAGGCATTCTTTCTTTTCCACCCTTTTTTTCAGTCCAAGCTAGTGTTCACCCAGAGAGGCAGCTTGTAGGTACCTGAGACTATAGCAAGTAAACAAGGAAGTGGCCGGTTTAGCTCTGCCTGGTAAGGCCTGTTATTAAGAACACAAAGCCTGCAATTACTGCAGGTTCGAGCCCGGCCCAAGGTTGACTCAGCCTTCCATCCTTTATAAGGTAGGTAAAATGAGGACCCAGATTGTTGGGGGGGCAATAAGTTGACTTTGTAAATATATACAAATAGAATGAGACTATTGCCCTATACATTGTAAGCCGCCCTGAGTCTTCGGAGAAGGGCGGGGTATAAATGTAAAAAAAAAAAAAAAAAAAAAAAAAAAAAAAAAAGGAAGTCTTGCATGGAAGTTTAATTAGGGGATACGGCAAAAAAAGCTTCAGGTAATTTGGGCAGTGAAGGAAGCATCACTGTGATTTGAAAAGTGTATTCACTTGAAAAGGACCTAAACCAGTGATGTGAACCTTTTCGGCACTGAGTGCCGAAAAAGGAGCATGCACATGTCTGGGCCACAACCTGGAAGAGGAGCTACCCAGGGTGCAGGCGCCCACCCGAAAATAAGCTTCTGGTTTCAGCTACTCAACTTCCAGTTTTAGCTAGTTACTCTTCCAGGTGTCTGGCGCACATGTGCACATGAAGATCAGCTGGCCGGCATGCATATTCATGAAGGAAAATGGTAGACCAGCTCTTCTAGTTTCTGGCACTTCCACATGCAGAAAGGCTAGCTGATCATCACATGTACATGCATGCCAGAAACCTGGAATAGGAATGAGTGATGCCACATGTGCCAGTTGACATGGCTCCGCATGCCACTTTGAGCGCACATACCATAGGTTCACCATCATGGACTTAAACTATTCCTACTGCAAGTACAAACTCATTTCTTTCTGGGGAGAAAGTGCAGGGACTTTATTTTTTTTAAAAAAATATTTATTATAATTTTTATAAATAACTCAAGGCAGAGAACTTACCTCTTATTTTCCCACAACAACAATAACCCTGTACAGTGATTTGGGCTGAGAGAAAGTGATTGTCCCAAAGTCACCCAGATCATTTTCATGCCAATGGGGAAACTAGAATTCACAGTCTCCCAGTTGGTAGCCTCGTATCTTAACCACTAGATCACTTGAGGACGGTGTCAGCATTCCAGAAAAAAATCCAACTGCAAGTAAAAACTCTGAAGCAAACATTTTTCAAAGTTCTATTTACTAGAATAGGTAAACCGGCACATCTGGGAAAACTGAAATCTGAAAGGTCTGGGTTTTCCCTCAGTAAATAAAAACCCCAAAAACCATCCCCACATTCCTCAGTCGATCACATGCTCCAATCACCATCCGTCATATCTCGAGACAGCACTCCGACCATTCCTTCTTCAGATGAAGGATCGGCCTGACTTTGACTGACAGGAAGAATGCTATTTTGTCTAAAGACAACGCCTCTACTAAATCCCCCCTCCTACTTTCCCACACATGAGAAGGTGGCAGCATGGAAGCTTCCGGCCTAATTTGGCTTCCAAAGCTGATAGACAGAGTTGTTAACCTGAAATGCATCAATGAATTTCTCCAGTACAAGAAGAGAAATGAAGAAAACAGCAAAGAACGGGAGAAAAAACAACAACCCCAATACATGGAAGGCAATAGCTCCCCTGGTCAAAAGCAAAGGAAAACACAAATCAAGAAGACAGGAAGCACTCAATACCACTAGATTTTAGAAACTGGTATCACATATTTTTGTTTCTTTAGAGGACAGTCAGCTACTACCTTGGAACTAGGCTTTTCATACTGAGCATAAACAGACCTCAATGATTCCTAAAAGACTAAGGACAAAAAATGGGGGGAGGGTTGGTTCACTTGAATGCAGCAAATTTTCTATCACTACAGTTTGCTTCTTGATCTGGAATTCTGGATTTTCTTTTTCAACTGGCACCATGGCCTGAAAAATGATTAGAAACCCTTCTGCATAACACTGCATAGATCAATGAAATCTAAGAGCCATTCAGAGAAAGAAGACATATGTTATAGTAGTATGTGAGTCATAATTAACCAAGGCTGCTGGCTAATGTGTAAAGACCCAATATGACATTGCGAGAAGGTAGTCCTTATAGGTAGTCCTCAACTTCTAATTGTTCACTTAGTGACCATTCAAAGTTCCAACAATATTAAAGAAGTAGCTTATGACCATTTTTCACACTTATGACCCTTGCAGCATCCCTATGGTCCCATGATTGAAATTCAGATGCTTGGCAACTGCTTCATATTTATGATGGTTGCAGGGTGTTGGGTCATGTAATCACCTTTTGTAACTTTCTGACAACCAAAGTCAATGGGGAAGCCAAATTCACTTAACAACTGTGTTTCTAAATGAACAACAGCCGTGATTCACTTAACAGCTGTAACAAGAAAGGTCAAAAAATGGGCAAAACTCACTTAATAAATGTCTTACTTAGCAACAGAGCTCAATGCTGGTCGTAAGTCAAGGATTACCTGTATTTTCCAGAACCACTTATCTCACAGCACTTTATGTGACATCCAGGTTACAAAGAATGTTCAACTCTATGGACAATTATTTTTTCCTCTTGAGCCATATGAAGATTGGTCACATAAGATGCCCAACAATAACATGACTAAGGGGGCCTTGAAAGAATCTCTGTAGCCTACATGACATTAGTCAGGATAATAAAGCAACTGAGAATCTAGGTAGCATTTTGTTATTAGTGCTTTCAGCTGAAACTTTATTGCAGAAGAAGAGAAATCAGGATTTCCCGGGTCAAAACCTATTAAGCAAATGGCATTATTGTGAAAGATTTGGATTTTAGTTAACCTATTAGTTAATCTTCAGAAAGGACTCTTAGGAAAAAAAGCAATATATCTTTTTTAAAATTGGGGGGAAATTGGCAGGTACCTTTTCAATCTCATCAAGGGGGTCTTTAAACTAGAATATAGAATCACGGAATTTGAAGGGACCTTGGAAGTCTTCTAGTAGTAGCAGGAAACCCTGTGTCATTTCAGACAAAGCCTTCAGTGATGGAGCACTCACAACTTCTGAAAGCAAGCTATTCCATTGTTTAATTGCTGTTAAACCATTAGGAAATTTCTCCTTAGTTCTAGGTTGCTTCTCTCCTTGGTTAGTTTCCAGCCATTGTTCCTTGTCTCGCCTATTGGTGCTTTGGAAAATAATTTGACTCCCTCATCTAGGAGAGAAATTAGGAGAAAAAGAGGTGGGAGAAAAACTTCAGACATGAACAGACATCCAAGGGAATACAAAAAGAGAAGCTGGGACCATGGATGAGACATCAGAGTTTTGTAGGACATAACAGAGACACAAGTAGCATCTGCACACTCAGAACTCAGATGGGTTTTTTTTAATTTTTATTTTACTAAAGGACAAAGTTAAGGTAAAATATATTTTTCTTAACTGAAGGTATTAGCAAAGATGTTAAGTTATCAATTATTTTCTTTAGTTTGTATTAGGTTTTTATCTTTATATTTGTAAACTTTAATAACATTATTGTAAAAATATAAAGAGCATGGAAGCTCGTTTATAGATTTCTTCTGAAACTGGCAGAATTTGCTTGTCTCCACAAGTTTCCACAGGCAGAAGACTCATTTTCCAAAACAAGAAAGCAAAAACTGCAGCAATCTTATTTATATATTCAGATATGTGCTACCTACCAACTCATTTTTAGGTATTCATTTGGTTTACATCTCCATTTATAATACTAAAGGCAGATTGAAATTTTGGGAGCTTTGGACTTTTCCTCTTCCCTCCCTCCCTCCCTCCCTCCCTCTTTCTCTTTTTCTTCCTGCCTTCCTGCCTTCCTTCTTTCTTATATTTGAAGCAAGGTTTGGAAATAGTTTACGTTTTTAGAGTCAGAGGTGGAGAGGCTTGGTCTTCTTCTTTTTGGAAACCATATTTCAAATAATCCATATTTGCCAAATGCATTGAATGATTTAGCTTAGTATGAAAAAATGAGGAACTCCAACTCAGTATGAAAACAAAATGTCGTATTAATTAGGAAGCATCAGCGATGCAGTTCAGTTAGAATTACAAAAAATTGCTTGCGATGAAGCAGTAAAAGAAGATGGAAACAGAGATCATTTTTTAATCTGTTATTTGATAATTGTACATTAGAAGTATAATCCATCATAATAAAAGTACAGTGACGATACATACATAGATCATAATAGGTTGCCACAAAATTCTATTTTCTGTTTCTTATTCAGTGTATCCAAGGCCATGATAAGTGCTAAAAATCTGTACTGCAGTCTTGATTATTGCATCTATATGCACCTTGCTCTAGATCAGGGATTTCAAACTCTATTTTACTGAGGACCACATCAGGGTTGTATTTGACCTTGGGGGGGGGGAAAGGGGAGACATGGCCAGAGTGGGCATGGCCATCTCGATGTCACTTGTGTCGGGGGTGCCTTTGGTGGCCCGAGCACTCTGCCAGCAAAAACAGGCTCCTGAGCTCCATTTTCAGCTGCGATTGCCTCCTGGAAGCCTCTGCCAGTGAAAAAGGAGCTTGGGAGAGCTGTGGGCAGTCCTCACAAGTTCCATTTTTGGCTGTAATGGCTTTCTGCAACCCTCTGCCAGTGAAAACAGAACTCAGGAGAGCTGCGCTCAGCCCTCCCAAGCTCTTTTTTTCACTGACAGAAGCACCAAGGGCCAGTCCTTTGCTGTTCCCAGGGTGACCCCATGGGCCAGATCTAGGCAACCCATGGGCTTGATCCGGCCCTGCTCTAGATAGTTGTATTAGAATAGAATAGAATAGAATTTTTTATTGGCCAAGTGTGATTGGACACACAAGGAATTTGTCTTGGTACATATGCTCTCAGTGTACATAAAAGAAGAGATACGTTCATCAAGGTACAACATTTACAACACAATTGATGGTCAATATATCAATATAAATCATAAGGATTGCCAGCAACAAGTTATAGTCATTCAGTCATAAGTGGAAAGAGATTGGTGATGGGAACTATGAGACGATTAATAGTAGTGCAGATTCAGTAAATAGTCTGACAGTGTTGAGGGAATTATTTGTTTAGCAGAGTGATGGCCTTCGGGAAAAAACTGTTCTTGTGTCTAGTTGTTCTGGTGTGCAGTGCTCTATAGCATCATTTTGAGGGTAGGAGTTGAAACAGTTTATGTCCAGGATGCGAGGGATCTGCAAATATTTTCACGGCCCTCTTCTTGATTCGTGCAGTATACAGGTCCTCAATGGAAGGCAGGTTGGTAGCAATTATTTTTTCTGCAGTTCTAATTATCCTCTGAAGTCTGTTAAGTCTGTTATTAAGTTATTGTTACTCAGCGTAGTGGATTGGATGGATCAGAAGCCAAAGAAAATAGAATTTTCTTATATCCTACCATAAATCCAAAACTGGAGAGAGTTATTTATGATTCCAAACAATAAAACGCAATTTATGCTTTCACAAATACTTGATTAAAATTTGCCTCTTTCTTTATAAACAGGACAAAAAATGCAGTACATCTTCACAAGGTAGAAATGACCATACTTACTGAATTTGACCAGTTCAGAAAAATAAAAACGTTGTTCAGTTCTTGTTTAAAAAATAATACAAAAAAATCTTATTCAAATTTACAAATTTCACTATAAACTACCTATGTGTGTGTGTGTGTGGGGGGGGGGGGGAATGAAAAGGATCCAGCCATTATTTTCATAAATCATAGCAGGCACGTTCAAGCACTAAATGAGATTTTTGTCCTCAAATCTTATACACATAAAAATGCATAGGACTTTCTATGCATCTATTCTTCATGCTGGCAAATACTGAAGAATATAATGCAAAATGCCTTATGTTACCTCCATAGTGTGGTGGAGATGCACAGAATAGAATGACTCCTTGTCCCTTTCTGACTGATACAGCGCTTCTTGCTTTAGTTTCAAAGTTTTCAAGATCTTGGAGGGAGAGAGAGAGGTGTTAGATGTATCCACATACCCATTTTGGAATCACAATGCCAATATTGTCATCTATGCTACAATGACTTGTTGGATAAACAATGTAAGAGTGGCATTTGACCATTACAAAAGGACATGATGGCACCTGGTAGCTAAAATGCTTGTTATTTTTTATCCTATCTTCAATTTAGTTAATTAGACTAAAGTAAAGGGGGAAAAAACACAACTTTTTAATGTAAACTTAAATGTTTTATATATTTTAACAAAATGTTAGCCACATTTAATTGGTTGGGATTTGCTTTCAATAGCAGCCTAAAAATATTCCAAAATTGCACTGGGAGCAGAAATATGTTTTTTGTTAGTAAATAGAGTTATTATTATTACTAAGTAGAGTTACTAGAGTTACTATTAGTTAACTATTGAATGTATAATATGCCTAAACTCAAAAGTAATTCCAGGTATCATATAAAAAAAGTTTAGAATACACTTTAAACAAATAAGAAGGAAATGATAATAACAAGGCAATAAAAAGATAATCAAGCAACGAATCACCGAACACCTAGAAGCAAACAAAGTAATAACCAAAAGCCAACATGGGTTTGTCAAAAACAGATCATGCCAGACTAATCTTATTGCATTCTTTGACAAAATGACAAAATTAGTGGACCAGAGGAATGCTGTCGATACAATTTACTTGGACTTCAGTAAAACATTTGATAAAGTTGACCATAACCTACTACTAGATAAGTAGAAAAATGTGGGTTAGACAGCACCACCACCAGATGGATTCGTAACTGGCTGACCAACCACACTCAACGTGTAGTCCTCAATGGAACTACATCCACATGGAGGGAAGTATGCAGTGGAGTACCCCAAGGCTCTGTTTTAGGCCCAGTACTCTTCAACATCTTCATCAATGACTTGGACGAGGGGATAGATGGGGAACTCATCAAATTTGCAGATGACACCAAGCTGGCAGGAGTAGCCAACACTCCAGAAGATAGGCTCAAGATACAGAAAGATCTTGACAGACTTGAACATTGGGCACTATCTAACAAAATTAAATTCAACAGTGAAAAAAGTAAGGTTCTACATTTAGGCCAAAAAAAACAAAATGCACAGGTACCGGATATGTTGTATCTTGCTCAGTAGTAATAACTGTGAGAGGGATCTTGGAGTTCTAGTGGACAACCATTTAGATATGAGCCAGCAGTGTGCTGCAGCTGCCAAAAAAGCCAACACAGTTCTAGGATGTATAAACAGGGATAGAATTAAGATCACGTGAAGTGTTAATACCACTTTATAATGCCTTGGTAAGGCCACACTTGGAATATTGCATTCAGTTTTGGTTGCCACGATATAAAAAAGACGTTGAGACTCTAGAAAGAGTGCAGAGAAGAGCAACAAAGATGATTAGGGGACTGGAGGCTAAAACATATGAAGAACGGTTGCAGGAACTCGGTATGCCTAGTTTAATGAAAAGAAGGACTAGGAGAGATGTGATAGCCGTGTTCCAATATCTCAGGGGTTGCCACAAAGAAGAGGGAGTCAAGCTATTCTCCAAAGCACCTGAGGGTAGGACAAGAAGCAATGGGTGGAAACTAATCAAGGAGAGAAGCAACTTAGAACTAAGGAGAAATTTCCTGACAGTTAGAACAATTAATCAGTGGAACAACTTGCCTGTAGAAGTTGTGAATGCTCTAACACTGGAAATTTTTAAGAAAATGTTGGATAACTATTTGTCTGAAATGGTGTAGGGTTTCCTGCCTGGGCAGAGGGTTGGACTAGAAGACCTCCAAGGTCCCTTCCAACTCTGTTATTATTATTATTATAAATTGTACCCTATAACTATCATTAAGTGTTGTACCTTAGAATTCCTGATGAATGTATATTTTCTTTTATGTATATTGAGAGTATATGCACTAAGACAAATTCCTTGTGTGTCTAATCATACTTGGCCAATAAAAAAATCTATTCTATTCTAAAATGGTGCATCGGGGAAATAAATAATAGATATTTTTCTGCCTATCTTAAGAATAGGGCAAATTTGAAGTATTCAAAATAGAATGTGCCATCACACCCTACACCAGCTGAAGTTTCTGAGTGCTCTTCAAGGACAGGCTTATACAGAACACATTGCAGTTTTACCTGGGAAGTGATTATGGGATGAGTGTCAGGGAGCAATGGGCTAAAAACTGAAACTCAAGAGATATCTGTGCAAAGGAGTGTTGAATCAACCGGTATGCCCCCACAGTCAGAAAAGTAGCTCTAGACAGCTAATCTAGTTGTATGCTACAAAGTTCCACATTTCATCTAATGGCAGCCCTTATTAGTTCAACATCATCAGATTGCTCATCCCCACCAAGATGTCTACAAGAGGGGTCAAGGGAGGATTTAATGAAAAGCACTTCAATCTTTGTAATGAAAACTTTGCCCCCTTGGTACGCATATTGTGTTTGTACAAAAAGTTCAAAATTGGTGAAACACTTCTTTTATCAACCTTTTTTTTTCTCTCCCCCCTCCACTTTACAATGGATTCGTAACTGGCTGACCAACCACACTCAACGTGTAGTCCTCAATGGAACTACATCCACATGGAGGAAGTATGCAGTGGAGTACCCCAAGGCTCTGTTTTAGGCCCAGTACTCTTCAACATCTTCATCAATGACTTGGACGAGGGATAGATGGGGAACTCATCAAATTTGCAGATGACACCAAGCTGGCAGGAATAGCCAACACTCCAGAAGATAGGCTCAAGTTACAGAAAGATCTTGACAGACTTGAACATTGGGCGCTATCTAACAAAATGAAATTCAACAGTGAAAAAAGTAAGGTTCTACATTTAGGCCAAAAAAACAAAATACACAGGTACAGTATATGTGGTACCTTGCTCAATAGTAGTACCTGTGAGAGGGATCTTGGAGTCCTAGTGGATAACCATTTAGATATGAGCCAGCAGTGTGCAGCAGCTGCTAAAAAAGCCAACACAGTTCTGGGCTGCATAAACAGAGGGATAGAATCAAGATCACGTGAAGTCTTAGTACCACTTTATAATGCCTTGGTAAGGCCACACTTGGAATATTGCATTCAGTTTTGGTTGCCACGATATAAAAAAGACGTTGAGACTCTAGAAAGAGTGCAGAGAAGAGCAACAAAGATGATTAGGGGACTGGAGGCTAAAACATATGAAGAACGGTTGCAGGAACTCGGTATGTCTAGTTTAATGAAAAGAAGGACTAGGAGAGATGTGATAGCCGTGTTCCAATATCTCAGGGGTTGCCACAAAGAAGAGGGAGTCAAGCTATTCTCCAAAGCACCTGAGGGTAGGACAAGAAGCAATGGGTGGAAACTAATCAAGGAGAGAAGCAACTTAGAACTAAGGAGAAATTTCCTGACAGTTAGAACAATTAATCAGTGGAACAACTTGCCTGTAGAAGTTGTGAATGCTCTAACACTGGAAATTTTTAAGAAAATGTTGGATAACTATTTGTCTGAAATGGTGTAGGGTTTCCTGCCTGGGCAGAGGGTTGGACTAGAAGACCTCCAAGGTCCCTTCCAACTCTGTTATTATTATTATTATAAATTGTACCCTATAACTATCATTAAGTGTTGTACCTTAGAATTCCTGATGAATGTATATTTTCTTTTATGTACATTGAGAGTATATGCACTAAGACAAATTCCTTGTGTGTCTAATCATACTTGGCCAATAAAAAAATCTATTCTATTCTAAAATGGTGCATCGGGGAAATAAATAATAGATATTTTTCTGCCTATCTTAAGAATAGGGCAAATTTGAAGTATTCAGAATAGAATGTGCCATCACACCCTACACCAGCTGAAGTTTCTGAGTGCTCTTCAAGGACAGGCTTATACAGAACACATTGCAGTTTTACCTGGGAAGTGATTATGGGATGAGTGTCAGGGAGCAATGGGCTAAAAACTGAAACTCAAGAGATATCTGTGCAAAGGAGTGTTGAATCAACCGGTATGCCCCCACAGTCAGAAAAGTAGCTCTAGACAGCTAATCTAGTTGTATGCTACAAAGTTCCACATTTCATCTAATGGCAGCCCTTATTAGTTCAACATCATCAGATTGCTCATCCCCACCAAGATGTCTACAAGAGGGGTCAAGGGAGGATTTAATGAAAAGCACTTCAATCTTTGTAATGAAAACTTTGCCCCCTTGGTACGCATATTGTGTTTGTACAAAAAGTTCAAAATTGGTGAAACACTTCTTTTATCAACCTTTTTTTTTCTCTCCCCCCTCCACTTTACAATCTATTCTAATTTGGCTTCAGTATCCTCTACAAACCCAGCCATTCTCTTGTAAAAAAGTAAACCATTACATTAAGCCATAGCAGGTCTTTTTTTTATTTTATTTTGTCACAACAGTATACACAAGCATCAACATAAAACAACAACACATCATATAAGTATATATATAAGCAAAAGTATGCAATAACTATATTAATTTGATATTATGAAAGGAAACAATAGGACAGGAACGGTAGGCACTTTTGTGCTCTTATGCATGCCCCTTATAGTCCTCTTAGGAATGGGGTGAGGTCAATAGTAGAGTTTTGGGTTGAAGTTTTTGGGATTTTGAGAAGAGACCACAGAGTCAGGTAGTGTGTTCCAAGCATTAACAACTCTGTTACAAAAGTCATATTTTCTGCAATCAAGATTGAAGCGGTTAACATTAAGTTTAAATCTATTGTTTGCTCTTGGATTATTGCAATTGAAGCTGAAGTAGTCTTTAACAGGAAGGACATTGCAATAGACGATTCTGTGTCTTAAACAAAGGTCTTATCAGAGTCAGCGGAGTTCTAAGTTTTCTAATCCCAGGATTTCAAGTCTGGTGGTATAGGGTATTTTGTTGTTTTCAGAGGAGCGGAGAACTCTTCTTGTAAAATATTTCTGGATGCGTTCAATTGTATTAATGTCAAAGATGTGGTATGGGTTCCAGACAGGTGAGCTGTATTCAAGAATAGGTCTAGCAAAAGTTTTGTATTCTCTGGTTAGTAGTGTAGAGTTTTTGGTAAAGAAGCTACGTAAAATTAGGTTTACAACTCTTAATGCCTTTTTTGCAATGTAGTTGCAGTGGGCTTTGGCACTTAGATCATTTGATATGAAAACTCCAAGGTCTTTAACAGGGTGGGGGTCATCTGTAAGGTAATGTCCATCAAGCTTGTACTTAGTGTTTGGGTTCTTTTTTTCAATATGTAAGATTGAGCATTTGCTGGTTGCCAAGTTTTAGACCAATCGGATACAAAGTCAAGGTCTTTTTGAAGGGTAGTAGTATTGTTGTTAAGGGGACATGGTGGCTCAGGGGCTAGGACATTGAGCTTGTTGATTGAAAGGTCGGTAGCTCAGCGGTTCGAATCCCTAATGCTGCTGTGTAATGGGGTGAGCTTCCGTTACTTGTCCCAGCTTCTGCCAACCTAGCAGTTTCGAAAGCACATAAAAATGCAAGTAGAAAAAATAGGGACCACCTTTGGTGGGAAGGTAACAGCGGTCCGTGCGCCTTTGGTGTTGAGTCATGCCGGCCACATGACCATGGAGACGTCTTCGGACAGCGCTGGCTCTTCGGCTTTGAAACGGAGATGAGCACCGCCCCCTAGAGTCGGCAACAACTAGCATGTATGTGCGAGGAGAACCTTTACCTCTACCTTAGTATTGTTGTTGGTGTTAAATAGTTTGACATCGTCAGCAAAGAGAACACAATAACTTGAGATAAGGTCACCGAGATCATTTATGTATAGTATGAAGAGCATTGGTCCAAGAACGCTGCCTTGAGGAACGCCACGTTTGACAGGAACAGGATAGGACAGGAACAGGATAGAACATTGCCAATTTTGACCACTTGTTATCTGTTTGGCAGCAAAGCAGTTGTGAAGAGGTCCTGAAATGCCGTAGGATTTTAGTTTCAGAAGTTTATCATGTACTACTGAGTCAAAAGATTTGCAGAAGTCTATGAAGATTGCATCTATTGCTTTGCCTTGATCAAGATTAATAGTCCATATGTTTTTGCAGTGGAGAAGTTGTAAGTTACATGATAATTTTTTTCTGAAACCAAATTGTTTATTAGAGAGTAGGTTGTTTGTTTCTAGCTGGAGGGTAATGGATTGGTTGATGATAGATTCCATTACTTTGCAGCATAGAGAGATTGGTCTGTTATTTTCAACTAGGCTGGGATCTCCTTTTTTGAAGATAGGGATGACTGTGGCTAGAGACCAAAGTTTGGGAAAGGAATAGTTGTGAAAGCTTTATCAAAGATTATGCTTAGGGGTTTTGCTATATTAGTGGAAAGTTTTTTTAAGAAGTATGCACATAGTCCATCAGGCCCAATAGATAAAGATGGTTTCAGTTTGCGAAGAGCTTTTTCAACATTATCTTCTATGAAGTCTATATGTGTTAAGTCATTGTACTCATTGTTGGTATGATTGGGGAATGTCGGATATGAGCCATCACTGTTAACAAAGACTGAGCCAAAGAATGTGTTAAAGAGGTTTGTTTTAACTGTTTCATCATTACATTCTTTGCCATTAGATTCTTTTAGTGGTGGGATGGATCTTGATTCTTTAAGTTTATTGTTTACAAAATTATAAAAAGCACGATTGGAATTTGTGCGCAGAAGGTCTTCTTCTTGCTTGGTGTGGTAAATGGTGCATTCAGTTTTTATTTGGTTGCAAATATTTCTGTAGTGGTTTTTGAAGTTTGCTACATAGCCCTTTTTTTTTTCTTCTCCAGAGGGATTTTTTTTTGGACACAGAACACTATATGAAAAGAAACACTGGGTGGTTGTTGCTTTTTCAATGTCAGGTGTGAATTTTTGCATGTTGTTTAAGCCTACCCTAGTTTCAAGAAGTTTTATATGTTTATAAGGGTGCCCTAACTTAAGCAATATGACTCTGGGCAGTGTACAGTGTAAAAAAAAAAAGAACAATAAAGAAAAAAAGAAGAAAACCCCAAGATATAAATAGAAAACAGAAAATTCTCAGAAGTAACTGGTTAACTACAGTTGATCAGGATGCTGTCCCTAAAGAACTTCTTAGCCGATAAGCAAGTTTTTTCTTTTATATTAATATTGTTATTAAGTCCTTTTATCACCTCACGTATGTTTCAGTGTGTTCATTTGCACTATAGCTAGGCGTTTTAGATGCATGGGTTCATAACTTATTGAAAATAACATATTTCACTTTATTTTTAATCTTTAAATGCTTCTTATTACAGCTATTTGTTTAACATCCAACCAGTTTAACCCTGAGAATGCCTGGAAAGAGGAATGGTCCAAGGTACCTTCTTGTGGCTTGATCATTAGTGATCTCTCTACCAAGTCATCTGGTTAAGACCTGAGTCACTCTGTAGGGACAAAATTGAACAAAATTAGCCATTATACTGGAAGAAGTGTCTCTGCCCTATATCAATGGGGATGGAAAGATTCCCCTTGCTGTTGCTGTGGTGCTGATCTGTAAATTATTAAAATATTGTGCAAGATTGCCCATGACATACATTCTCTGGTTCTCTAGAAGATCTGCATGAAGCAATGCCAGAGGTGATCACCTGGCTAGCTGAATTGGACATCTAGTTATGAGGCCACTGTCATACCCCTGTAAAAGTTTTATATATAATTATGTGGATTATGGGTATATGTTTACTTCTATCTATCATGTTCTTATCATACAATAAATAAGTGCTCCTTAATACCTCAGTCAATTTTAGCAAAAACAGAGCAGAAGTACATGTTCATCTACAGTGCCTGCATTGATTCATATATGAATTGGTACTGCTACCTAACACCACAACTAAACATGTTGTGAGCTAATGAAGACTTTCCCCCCCTTAACTTCAAGAAGAGCAAAGCCGAGGTCAGGTGTTCAACATGGACTGCATTTGCTAATAGGCATTTTAGGCACAGCAGCTTTATTTCAGAGACGACATATTCACTGTGTTTCCTGCAGAAACCTATGAATAAGTTATTACCCGACTTGCCTTAATTCTCTTTTTCCTTCCCCTGCCAGCATTTGTCTTCTTTTGTGAGCATGGATGTCCCTCACATTGAATTTTGCTATCGGCTGCAATTTCCTTCCAATTTCCTTTCCATTGCCCCCTCCCCAACACCCCTCATTCCTCAATGCTTTCTGGCAAATAACTATCACACACTGCAGCTAATCAGTCAACTCTGGAATGATACCATGTTGATAGAGCAAAGTCCTCAGATGTATTCTTGATCCTTCTGAGAATCGCATGGGAAACTGGGCTCAGCTGTATCTGGGGGGGAAGTCATCATCATCCACAGGAACCACTCACAACCACAGTGAGCCCAGAATAAGCTTGTGGCAAGCAAAACACATGTTCCCCTGTGTTAACCAAATTAGATTATCTCAAGAACAGTACTAATATAGACTGAACCATATGGGGACATTTCCAGAGAGTGCTGGAAAACAACTTGAGAGAACAGGCAAGTAATTCAGTTGCCAGCTTTTGAAATTTCACGTAGGACTTTTGTGATAAGTATTGCTTTTCTTAAAGCACTAGGCTGGCATTTCATGCAGGGACAACTTGTATTTTCATGCCACAGTTTTCATGCACAATTCCTATCACTCTTACTGGGTATGATATCCTCTTTCCAGGCTACTAAAAGGACTAATAAGGAAACTAAGCCTGAATTCACAGAATTACAAAATAGTGTAGAGTTGAATGGGAACTTGGAGGTCTTCTAATCCAACCCACTGCTGAAGCGGGAAACCCAATACCATTTCAGTCAAATGGCTGTCCAGTCTCTTCTTAAAAACCTCTGGTGATGAAGCACTCACAAACTGTTCCATTGGTTAATTGTTCTCAGTGTTAGGAAGTTTCTCCTTAACTCTAGGTTGCTTCTCTCATTGATTAGTTTCCATCCATTGTTTCTTAATTTGCCTTTTGGTACTACAGAAAATAAGTTGACCCCTTTATCTTTGTGGCAGTCCCTCAAATATTGGAACACTGCTATGGTATCATCCCTAGTCCTTCTTTTGTCTAGACTAGCCATATCCCATTCTTGCAATTGATCTTCATATGTTTTAGTCTCCAGGCCCTTAATCATCTTAGTTGTCCTTCTTTGTATTTTTTTAAGTTTTGCAAATAAGGAGTCTCCAATAGGCCATATTGTATTTACAAAGTTCTTGCCCAATTTACCTTTTAGAAAGAGCTGCTACTCTTGAAGGCAAGTAAGACAAATAAGTCAATGTGAATAAAAAAATGTAAATGTGAATAAAAAGAAATGGCTGTCCCATCTCTTGATCAGCCCAGTTTTCTTGGGCTTCACTGCATGAGATTGGAAAAATACATATGATAGGAGAATACTGTATAATTCTGTAATATTGTATAAAACCAAGATTTCTGTTGTTAAATTTCCTGTTTGAGATGCCTAGGAGAGCAGATATGAAGAGTTAGTATTTACTTATAGAAAGATTCCAAGTTTTGCTATGTAAATGTGACTACAGTACACAAAGCATGTTTGCATTTGCATTAAAATATGCATGCCTGAAAATTATAGCAATATGTGTACACAATCTCAGCCGGTGTGTGTATAATATAAAGTGCATATGTTCCACATTCTCTCTATATATAAATACACACATATGTCATCTATCTATCCCTCATTCAGTCTGTCTATCTATCTATCTATCTATCTATCTATCTATCTATCTATCTATCTATCTATCTATCTATCTATCTATCTATCCCTCATTCAGTCTGTCTATGTCTGTCTGTCTGTCTGTCTAGCCATCTGTTATCTCTATTTTATCTATTCTATCTATCTATCTATCTATCTATCTATCTATCTATCTATCTATCTATCTATCTATCTATCTATCTATCTATCTATCATTGCATCTCCTTAAAATAACTGAGTCTTTTCCTGAGATAACACAACTAAGAAAAGATTTGGCAGACAGGTACTAGGTGAGCTGTTCTTCAAAACAAAATTTTGCATTCAATTTCAAAGCCCTTGAAACAATCCCTTTTGCTTAATTTAGATATTCCAAACAATGAGTATAATAACAGAATATGGCAAGAGCAATGACATTAGAAAATGATAAACGATCTGCTCTAATCGCCTGGCAATGCACTTCCCCAAAAATGTGAAAATCCACAGTGATTGCTGAGGTGTTTAGTTTAGGAGATGAAAAATTGTATCAGGAGACCTGTACTAATGCAAAGTACACAAACATTTGTCTCCTCTGTGTGTTCATGTGGTTCCATAAGCATTAAAGGGAATAACAATCTGACATACAATAGAAAATGTATTTTCCATCTTCTCATTCTCTCCATTCCCACAGCCTTGATATTTAATGTCCACAATTAACATTAAATGGATGGCATTAGAAGCTTATCTTTCAGTCTTCAATTAACTGGATTGCAGAGTGCTGAAATAATAAAACAGAACAATTCTAGGAAGGTTTTGTAATAAAAAGATGTTGTTGCAAATAGGTATCTGCTTCCTGGGCTTTCTTGAATCAGAAAGGGCAGCAGGTAAGGAGAAGTTATGGTTGATTTATCTTCAGCTATGTAAAATCACCTAATGAGAAAGAAGGACTCACTGGAGAAGAGCCTAATGCTGGGAAGGATTGAGGGCAAAAGAAGAGTGGGACGACAGAGAACGAGGTGGCTGGATGGAGTCACTGAAGCAGTAGGCGTGATCTTAAATGGACTCCAGAGGATGGTAGAGGACAGGAAGGCCTAGAGGAATGTTGTCCATGGGGTCGCGATGGGTCGGACATGACTTCGCAACTAACAACAACAACAATGTAAAATCATCATGCCACATCAATGTTCTACTCACTTGGCAGACCATATTAAGTTTGCATTGAAAATCTGAAAGGCAAGTAGTGTGTCATGGAAAGTGCCTATGTTCCTAATCTTTAGAGGTTGTTATCCTTAACAGGTATACCTGGAAAATGTCTAACTTTAACATCAGTTGGGCAGAGTTCTGGTTAATTTATGCTAGCTATGTCAAATGTGGAAACTTGGGCACAAATGCAAATTATAAATTAAATGTGGAGACTTACCATTTATTTTAGTGATGACAGCCACCTAGTTCTATATAGCTGTGGGCAAAGATGAATTAATCAAGATGCCTAACTGCTGAGTATTGTTGAAACAGGATGCTAAACCCTTCATTTCTAAATTAGGAATGGAGCAATTCATCTTCAGGGCTCTGCTGGAAATCATCATACCTGACTGGCTCTCAAGATAGATCCACAAGGTGCTCGATTCAATGATGATCAAATTTGCCAGGTACTGGCTGCATCCATAAGAAAGTCTCAGTAGCATATATTGCTTATATATATATATGAGGGGACGCGGTCGCTCAGGGGCTAAGATGAGGAAAGCTAAGGCTCACAATGAACAAAGGCTAGCAACAAAAGTAAAAAATAACAAAAAAAGCTTCTTCCAACATGTTAAAAACAAGAAAAAAGTCAAGGAAACAATTGGCCCATTGCTGGGAGAAAGTGGCAAGAAGATGACAAGCAACAGGGAGAAAGCAGATCTACTTAACTCATATTTTGCATCTCTCTTTACACAAAAGGAAAAAAACAATCCAACCTATCAAAAACAGCACTACAAAAAACAGATTAGAAACACAAGTTAAAATAGGGAAGAAAATGGTAAGTGAACACCTGTCTACCCTAGACGAGTTCAAATCACCAGGACCGGATGGATTACACCCCAAGGTTCTGAAGGAACTGGCAGACGTGATCTCAGAACCACTGAACTATATCTTTCAAAGATCCTGGAGCACAGGGGAGCTGCCAGAGGACTGGAAAAGAGCTGATGTAGTTCCCATCTTCAAAAAAGGAAAAAAAAACAGATCCAGGAAACTACAGACCTATCAGCCTGACCTCAATACCGGGGAAGATTCTGGAAAAGATAATCAAGCAACGAATCACTGAACATCTAGAAGCAAACAAAGTAATAACCAAAAGCCAACATGGGTTTGTCAAAAACAGATCATGCCAGACTAATCTTATCACATTCTTTGACAAAATGACAAAATTAGTAGACCAGAGGAATGCTGTCGATATAATTTACTTGGACTTCAGTAAAGCATTTGATAAAGTAGACCATAACCTACTACTAGATAAAGTAGAAAAATGTGGGTTAGACAGCACCACCACCAGATGGATTTGTAACTGGCTGACCAACCGCACTTAACGTGTAGTCCTCAACGGAATTACATCCACATGGAGGGAAGTATGCAGTGGAGTACCCCAAGGCTCTGTTTTAGGCCCAGTACTCTTCAACATCTTCATCAATGACTTGGACGAGGGGATAGATGGGGAACTCATCAAATTTGCAGATGACACCAAGCTGGCAGGAATAGCCAACACTCCAGAAGATAGGCTCAAGTTACAGAAAGATCTTGACAGACTTGAACATTGGGCGCTATCTAACAAAATGAAATTCAACAATGAAAAAAGTAAGGTTCTACATTTAGACCAAAAAAACAAAATGCACAGGTACAGTATATGTGGTACCTTGCTCAATAGTAGTACCTGTGAGAGGGAACTTGGAGTCCTAGTGGATAATCATTTAGATATGAGCCAGCAGTGTGCAGCAGCTGCTAAAAAAGCCAACACAGTTCTGGGCTGCATAAACAGAGGGATAGAATCAAGATCACGTGAAGTCTTAGTACCACTTTATAATGCCTTGGGAAGGCCACACTTGGAATATTGCATCCAGTTTTGGTCGCCACGATGTAAAAAAGATGTTGAGACTCTAGAAAGAGTGCAGAGAAGAGCAACAAAGATGATTAGGGGACTGGAGGCTAAAACTTATGAAGAATGGTTGCAGGAACTGGGTATGTCTAGTTTAATAAAAAGAAGGACTAGGGGAGACATGATAGCTGTGTTCCAATATCTCAGGGGTTGCCACAAAGAAGAGGGAGTTGGGCTGTTCTCCAAAGCACCTGAGGGTAGAACAAGAAGCAATGGGTGGAAACTGATCAAAGAAAGAAGCAACTTAGAACTAAGGAGAAATTTCCTGACAGTTAGAACAATTAATAAGTGGAACGACTTGCCTGCAGAAGTTGTGAATGCTCCAACACTGGAAATTTTTAAGAAAATGTTGGATAACCATCTGACTGAGATGGTGTAGGGTTTCCTGCCTGGGCAGGGGGTTGGACTAGAAGGCCTCCAAGGTCCCTTCCAACTCTCTTGTTATGTTATGTTATGCTGAACTTGTCGATCGAAAGGTCAGCAGTTCAGTGGTTCAGTGCTGCTGTGTAATGGGGTGAGATCCTGTTACTTGTCCCAGCTTCTGCCAACCTAGCAGTTCGAAAGCATGTAACCTCAGAAAACAAATATCGCACCTCTACAGGGAGGAAATCCACCATCTGACCAGGACCTATGAAAAAGTAGAATTCCAGAGAGCTTCCATTTTATGTGACCTCGCATTCCTACGCAACTGCTGAGATCAAAATTTAATCCCCACATGCTTCCAATTGAAATTCCACTCCAACTCTGCAGCCACCAAACGCATCCTAAAAAGAACAGAATTGGCCCTAATCAGAAATGAACTTCACGCAAAAAGATTCCTCCTAGATTGAATCAACAAAGATCTCCTCACACTTCACCTCAAACTCAGCAACAAGATCCACCCGCACTTTGGGACAAATCCAAACAACTCGCCGTCTGGACAGCTGAAACACAGACCACCCTCAAAACAGAGACATACACCAACAAACTCCGAAGACTACAAGAACGCCAGAACCAAACCCCTCCCCCCTCACAGCCACACATGAAAAAAACAGTGCATAACATATCAGATAGGATCCTCACCAAAGCTGAAACCGATGTCCTTTCCAAAGGATTCAACTTTGCAGTCGCTCCCAAACACATTACCACTGAAACCATTATATGTGGAGTTGAAACCAGCCTGACCAAAATCAACCCTGAGGATGCTAACAGAATCAGACTCAAAATCACCAACATCCTCTGCACCAGCAAGCCACCCAAAATCAACTTAACCAAAGAGGAACAGACAGCACTACTTAACCTGAAAGAAGACACCAGCATAATAATCCTGCCAGCAGACAAGGGCAATGCCACGGTGGTTATGAACACATCTGACTACCAAACCAAATTAACCAACCTACTCCAAGACTCCACATACAAACCCCTAAACACAGATCCCACCACCTACCTAGAAAAAACCACCAGATCCAAAATAAAAGCCTCCCCCATCAGTGAAGAAATCCAGCAAAGAATCATTCCCAGAGAGAAATCATCCAGATGCCCTAAGCTCTATGGTCTCCCAAGATACACAAAGAAGGAATCCCACTTAGACCCATAGTCAGCTCCATAGGCTCACCTCTACAAAACCTAGCCAAATTTCTCGCCAAACAACTACAGCCCTATGCAGAATCCATCGCCTCACACGTAAAAAACTCATTCCAGTTCATAGAGATCATAAAGAAACAAAACTTACAGCCCAGCGACCTACTCGTGAGCTTTGATGTCATATCCCTCTTCACCCAAGTGCCAATCAAAGAAGCCTTGACAGCTATCCAAAACAAATATAACCCCCCCAAGCACATCCTAGATCTGACCAACCACTGCCTATCCAACACATACTTCATCTATAACGGACAAAAATACAAACAAATAGAAGGAGCACCTATGGGATCACCCCTCTCACCTGTCATTGCCAACCTCTACATGGAACACTTTGAAACCCAAGCACTAGAAAAATCTGATCACAAACCCAAACTCTGGCTCAGATACGTAGACGACACCTTCATAATCTGGCCACATGGGAAAGAAAAACTTGACAACTTCTTCACACACCTCAATAGCCTACACCCCAAAATATAGTTCACCATGGAAATAGAAGTTAACAACCAACTTCCCTTCCTAGATGTTTTAGTCTACAGGAAATCCAGTGGCTCCCTAGGACACACCATCTACCAGAAGAAAACACACACAAACCACTATCTGCACGTACACTAACATCACCACCCAGCACAGATCAACTCCGTAGTCAAGACACTCATCTCCAGAACAAAACGCTTAGCTGACGAACAACATCTGAAAACCGAACTACGCACTCTCTCACTAACGTACTAACATCCAATGGATTCCAAAGAAATAAGATTACCAAATTAATCCATAAAGAAACCCCCACTAAAATCCAAGACAGAGAACAAGAAAATAGCAAAGCCCTCCTCCCATATATAAAAGGTACCACAGACAGAATCAGCAAGTTCCTCCACAAACACAACATCAAGACAGCATTCTGCACAAACCAAAAAATATCCACCATCCTAAGAAACCCCAAAGACAAAATTGAGTTAGAAAATCAAGGAGTATATGAAATCCCATGCACCACCTGCAGTACCACATACATCAGACAAACCAATAGAAGAATAAGTGCACGAATTAAAGAACATAAGAACTCAGTCAAAAAAGAGGAACCAACTTCTTCCCTGGTCCAACACCTTAAAGCCACAGGACATAAAATTGATTTTAAAAATACCAGAACTATTGCCAAAACTGAACACTTTAACAACAGAATAATCAGAGAAGCCATTGAGATAGAAAAACGCCCACACAGCATGAATAAATGAGATGATACCTCCCGCCTATCAGCCATTTGGAAACCTGCCCTTATTGACAAACGAGTCCCTAACATGAAGAATGACGCAAGACCTACACTCACGAGTGCCACACAGCAGGTCACCACCACACATCCATGCGGAAAGCAAATTCAAACCCACACCTGTGGGTCTGAAGTCATCATCATCCACAGGAACCACTCACAACCACAGTGAGCCCAGAATAAGCTTGTGGCAAGCAAAACACATGTTCCCCTGTGTTAACCAAATTAGATTATCTCAAGAACAGTACTAATATAGACTGAACCATATGGGGACATTTCCAGAGAGTGCTGGAAAACAACTTGAGAGAACAGGCAAGTAATTCAGTTGCCATTAATGCCAGCTTTTGAAATTTCACGTAGGACTTTTGTGATAAGTATTGCTCAAACCCAAACCGTTGATGAAGCACGATCACGGACCAGAAGCCAGACCGCAGCTGCATCATCTCCAATCCATACATGCAGCAGACTGACACCCAACATGAAGATGTAGCACGACCACAAACGCGAAGCCAAACAACAGCAATGCAGCTCACCAACTCAAATCCCCCTACATCTGAGACCAACCTGAGCACAACCAAGCCCCCCCAAACAGAACACACCCCCATCCAACCAGAGCAAAGCCAAACCCCCAACCAATCAGAACACACCTCCATCCAATCAGAACACAGTCAAGCTCCCAACCAATCAGTTCAAACCCCCACTAGCAGTTAAAAGGAAGAAACAGCTGCGATCATACATTTCTCCTAGAAGCACGAAGCTGTAAACACCTAGCCTGAAGATGACAAATGGGATTTCGTTGAAACGTTGCCAAGACACTTCCAATTTTACATGGGAGAAAACCCGAATAACCAAAGACCTACATACATACATACATACATACATACATACATACATACATACATACATAGGTCTGCATTTCGGGTCTTTTCCCATATAAGGTTGAGAGTATCTTGGTGACGTTTCGATGAGGTCTCACTCATAATCTTCAGGCTGGTGCTTTTGGCTTCGAGCTTCTGTGGGCAAAGCATGGTCAGAGCTGCTGTCTCTCTATAAATACTCCTAGAAGCATGAAGCTGTAAACACCAACCTGAAGATGACGAATGAGACTTCGTCAAAATGTCACCAAGACACTTCCAATTTTACGCGGGAGAAAATCCGAATAACCAAAGACATACATACATACATACATATATACATATACATATACATATACATATACATATACATATACATATATATACATAATTAGAGCAAGTTGAATATATCACCTTGCATAATAACAAACAGTTGTTCATAATAAATGCAATTTCACACTTGTTCAAACTTTGGATTTTATTCTATAAATATTTTGTCATTCTCAATTTTTAATTATTATTCTTATAATTATAGTCCAATACTAAATAATGCAAAAATAGCAAGAAATAATTCTGCCAGAGTTAATTTTACCTTCTAGAAGGACAAAAGGAGGAATTATCAGAGGATTTTTTCAAATTTATTTGATTATGTGTATTTTACATAAATGGTGTATTTTGCTTTTGCTATATTATGCCACAAATAATAACTCTAAGATATACTGGCTTATCCTGCAATTTTTCACTTGAAGGCTATGTAACATAAAAGTATGAAACCTAGCAATTTTCTAAGCATGCCTATTGTTAAAATTTGCATCAACAATTCATCATTGGTGTTCAAGGGGGCAGCCATTTGTAATCTATGCTACCTGGTAATGCTAATTATATACTGTACAAATGGTCCTTAATCAAGAGAGAAGGTTTTTGCTGATTGACATAGACACAAGTGCATATGAACTCTATCTCACATATACATTAGTTTTCCAAAAGGCTCCAGCATGCTTTAAAGGACATTACTTTTAAAAGGTATATTTCATTCATTCACCAATTTTATCTGAGTATGTCCTGTCTAATGGTAGACAGACACTAATGTAGTGGGTTAAGGTGCTGAATTGATACTCCTTGCTGGATTGGACTGATGGCATGGAGACCAAGGTTTAAGTCTACCCTCAGCCAAGGGAATTTATAGGATAACTTTGGGATAGTTACTTTCTTTTAGTTTAACCTATCACACAGGGTTTTGCATGGAGAAAACTGGGAGAACAGAACACAGTGTACAGTGTTTGACTCCTAGTTGAAAGGTGAAATGTACATACAAGAAATAAATAAATACAATATATACATAATTAGAGCAAGTTGAATATATCACCTTGCATAATAACAAACAGTTGTTCATAATAAATGCAATTTCACACTTGTTCAAACTTTGGATTTTATTCTATAAATATTTTGTCATTCTCAATTTTTAATTATTATTCTTATAATTATAGTCCAATACTAAATAATGCAAAAATAGCAAGAAATAATTCTGCCAGAGTTAATTTTACCTTCTAGAAGGACAAAAGGAGGAATTATCAGAGGATTTTTTCAAATTTATTTGATTATGTGTATTTTACATAAATGGTGTATTTTGCTTTTGCTATATTATGCCACAAATAATAACTCTAAGATATACTGGCTTATCCTGCAATTTTTCACTTGAAGGCTATGTAACATAAAAGTATGAAACCTAGCAATTTTCTAAGCATGCCTATTGTTAAAATTTGCATCAACAATTCATCATTGGTGTTCAAGGGGACAGCCATTTGTAATCTATGCTACCTGGTGATGCTAATTATATACTGTACAAATGGTCCTTAATCAAGAGAAAAGGTTTTTGCTGATTGACATAGACACAAATGCATATGAACTCTATCTCACATATACATTAGTTTTCCAAAAGGCTCCAGCATGCTTTAAAGGACATTACTTTTAAAAGGTATATTTCATTCATTCACCAATTTTATCTGAGTATGTCCTGTCTAATGGTAGACAGACACTAATGTAGTGGGTTAAGGTGCTGAATTGATACTCCTTGCTGGATTGGACTGATGGCATGGAGACCAAGGTTTAAGTCTACCCTCAGCCAAGGGAATTTATAGGATAACTTTGGGATAGTTACTTTCTTTTAGTTTAACCTATCACACAGGGTTTTGCATGGAGAAAACTGGGAGAACAGAACACAGTGTACAGTGTTTGACTCCTAGTTGAAAGGTGAAATGTACATACAAGAAATAAATAAATAGCAATACAAATGTAAACCCATTAAATCACACGTTGTGTTGCTGTTGTTATCATCAGCATAATTTCATTTCTTAAAGGGCTTGGCTCTTAGTCAGAAAATAAATGATATTGTGCAAGACTATCTCCATTTCCATAAAGCTGCCCAAATCTTTAATCTTATCTGCCTACTGCAACACTTGGAGAAGATCCTAAGAAAAAGGATAAATATTCTGCCTTAAATTTGTAAGTAAGGAGAATGCAATTGGATCTGCTTACTTATTTCTGGTTTTAAAGGGTAGCATCAGGATGGCTATAAACATGTTTAGTTTGGAGGCTACTACACAGACATGCAACTAGAAGGCCATGGATTGTGTTGAAGGTTGAAACTGATATAGATCTATTTCAAGCTATTTAGTTCTCATCAGCTAGCCATACCTTTCTGAGATTCAAACCTGTGCTTGCTTGCATATTAGGCAGATGTATTAACTTCTAAGCCACAGGTTCTCCTCACTTTGTCAGCTGTACCAGGGGAAAGATAAAGTAGGGTTTATCTACTACTTGTATGTATGTATGTATGTTTTCTGAGGTTTCTTGCTCCCAGAAGCACGAAGCTGAAGCCTGAAGATGACGAATGAGACTTCGTCAAAACGTCGCCAAGACACTTCCAATTTTACGTGGGAGAAAACCCGAATAACCAAAGACCTACATATATGTGTGTGTGTGTGTGTGTGTGTGTGTGTGTGTGTGTGTGTGTGTGTGTGTGTTTTCGTAGGTTTTCATGGGTATAGGTATGTAAGTCTTGGCATTTTCGGGTCTTTTCCCATGTAAGATTGATAGTATCTTGGTGACATTTCGATGCGGTCTCACTCATCATCTTCAGACTGGTGTCTTTGGCTTCGTGCTTCTCGAGCAAAGAGTGGTCGGAGCTGCCGTCTCTCTATAAATACTGATGTGAGGTGGGGAGTGTTGCTGTGAGCGGGTTGGTTGGCTCTGTGGTTGCATCTTGATTGGAAGATGGAGTGGGTGTTTGCAGATTGGTCAGCTGTTTCGTAGCATCCTGTGTGGGTGTGGTCCTGGTCTTTTGTTCCTGAGCTTTGGTGTCGTGGCCGCTGAAGTTCTGTGATGTGATGTCTGGAGCAGATGGCTGTGATGCAGCATCCTGGGCCCTGGTTTGACTCCAAGTCCGAGGTCCTATCATGTATTCCTGGTGTGTGTCAGCCTGCTTTGTGTGGGGATCGGAGAGGGGTGCAGCAGCCAATGGTGCCAGCATGGTCTGGCTTCTGGATGGTGGTTGTGTTTCATCTGTGGGATGGGTTTGGGTTTGAATCTGGTGAGGATGATTGGTGGCGGCGTTGTGTGTTGTCCTGATTCTGGTGTCATTTTTTGTGGCTGGGACTTATTTGTCGACTAGGGCTAGTTTCCATGTCTGGTAGGCAGGAGGTATTTCACGTTTGTTCATGTTGTGGGGGTGTTTCTCTATTTTGATGGCTTCCATAATTATTCATAATTATCCCCTTGTCCAAATCATTGATGAATATGTACAACATAGCAAGTCTTTTTTTCCCCAGGCTTAAAACTGTTGACTGTATCATCAATTATGTCCCCTGTGCTAGTTGTCTACTGTATAATCACTTTAAAATTTTTTTGATGAATAGTGTATTGAATTCATCATCATTATCATGAATTAAGGATCAGTTAGTGAATTCATGCTTTGTGTATAGAAGGTCCTAGATCAGGGATGTCAAAACTTGGCCCCTTGAAGAGTGGTGGACATCAACTCTCAGAATTCCCCAGCCAGCAACTTACTCATATTTATAGCTAGTGCTGGCTGGGGAATTCTGGGAGTTGAAGTCCACCACTCTTCAAGGGGACAAGTTTGGACACCCCTGTCCTAGATTAAACACCATATTAAGGCTGGAGAAGGATCTGGCTTCAAGGCTCCCAAAAACTGCTTATATGAAGTGAAGGTTGTAAATAATATATAATTATTTTATTACTATCTAATAACCTTGTAATGCAAATCCCTAGGGAAAGTCCTTTTGAGGAAGAATAAAAGTTAAAAAATGGTTTTAAGGGGATCATTCTACATGTGTTGGTGTTATAACCCCACCAAGGTGGTTGGGGTTTGGGGGGCGGGAGATGAAATTGAACATACCTAAATAAGTCCTTATTTTAGGGAAACTCTACTTATAAATATCAGGATGCCTTTGTTTTAATCATTTAATTTATCATGAGGTGTAGATCTCTCCTAATTTCCACTAATAAAAAGATGGTATTACTCATTATCGATTTCTCCCCTCCTTCATTTTAGCTCTCAAATCTTTTGAGTATTATATCAAAAATAAAATGAAAAGCTCTAGTGGCTATGGGGATATTACATTCAAGAATTTATTGGAATCTAGGACAATAAAAAGAACCTTACCACACAGCAAATAAAGAGACTGGTTTTAACCTTCACAAATATTAAATTTTATCAATAAAAATCTAACTGCTTTGAGACTTATATATGTTTTCTTCCTAATGATATCTAGAGAAACACCTACTGCTTTTATTTTTTTCAAAAAGAGAACTGTCTTGAGATTATATTATGATTTTTATGGTAGTTGTTTTATATAGGGTAAATGTTGTTAATAAAGTTCTAACAACGGAAGTAAAATGTGCATAGTTACCTTTTTTAATGAATAAGTCTTAGGGTGTTTAATTACTTTAAACTGATTCCAGCATGGAATATATATTAGTATTCCCCACAATAGGGTAAAAAAACCCCATTACTTAATTTTTTTGCTTTCCAAATCGGAGGTAAGATGTCAAGTTGACCCTTCTACAATCTGAAGAAGCTTGATCAGGAATGGTCTTTGTGGAAGGAGAACCTCTTTTGTGAAGGGAAACAGGGTGAAAAGGCTAAGATATGCTAAAGCTCACAAAGATTGGACAGAGGATCAATGGAAAAGAGTATTATGGAGTTGTTTTGGCATAAAATATAGCACACATGCAGGGTTAGCAAAGACAGGGTTCCGGTCCATTGAGGTTTATGAGAACCAGGTGTACTTGACACCTGCTTGCCATACTTGCCACTTTAGTTTATGGAAACTGGGGGGGAGGGGTTTACAGCTTTTTTTCCTGTTTTTGAATACTTCATATAAATTTCCTGTACTTTGTTATTATATTTTATATAATAACAAATACAGATACAGAGATATAATTATTTATGGTCATTATGCCAATGATACAACAGCAAATCTAATGGTGGCCTAAGACTTTTACACAGTACTGTGTGTATCTCTCTCTCTCTCTCTACACACACACACACACACACACACACACACACACACACACACACACACACACCTCGTGTATATCATCACAGGCTCAATCTAGATTCTGTGTTGGACTTCAGAGGATCTCTGCACAGTCCAGCCCCAAATTGCCACAACTGAATACCATCAAGAGACACAGAGCATAAATTACTTGAGAAGCAATATGAAAAGCCCATTTCAAACAATTCCAATCAGGAGAGGGGAAAAAAAGAGGATAAGGAAAAGAAAAAGCCAATCAAGCTCTACAAAAAAAAACTTAGAGGAGATGAGAATACAAAACAAATATACAGGAAATGGAATTAGCAGATGATATAGGTGAATGCTTACATAACCTTAAAGAAATTTGGAACTGGTGAGCTTCCCAATAGTAAGAGAAGAGGGAAAACAACCACCTGTCAGGGATGCTTTAACGTGGATTCCTGCATTGAACAGGGAGTTGGACAATGGCCCAAAGGGCACTTTCAAATTTCATGATTCTGCTCACCAAAAATAGCAAAGTAATCATATTTATCTGACGGCTCATAGAAAACAGCTTCTCTGTGTTTCATTTGCCTTATAATGATTCTTTTCTCTGATCCAGTCTGTTTGAAGGCCAGAGGTAAATAGATTTATGCTTTTGTGTTGTGGCCTGTCGGCCACTGGTCCCTCCAGCAGTTGAATCGGATGACGAAGAGGCGTGAGTCAGGGCCAGCATCAAGGCAACCTGAGAGCTCCGAGGGGGAAGAGGGAATGGAGATGTCAGAGAGAGAGAGAGACAGAGGTGGAGTCTGGGCCATCCATCAGCCCTCAGATGGAGAGTCAACAGCCCCCATGTCTGGAGGTGGCTGATGAGTAAGAGGAAGAACAGCTGGGCCCAGTGCTTGACTACAGAAGGTAGAGGAGATGAGAGCAGTGGAAATCTGTGGGCAGGCAATGGATGGAAGAGCCACCACTGCTAGTGAAGCCCCACCCTAGCCCTGGGGATAAAAGGCAGGAGGAGGAGATGAATAGCTGTAGCAGAAAACTATTCATCTCCCTGCCGGACAGACTTGTTACCTGTGTCGAGAGAGAAACTTTTTGCCGGGGCTGCTGGCAGTCCTAATAAAAGAATCATTGATTTAAATACAATGGGTTTGTCGTGTTTGGGGAGCTGGGTCAGAACATTTTGATCTAAAACCTTCATATTCAACAGTTATTATAGAGTTAAATCTACCTCTCATAATTTTCAGAAGAAGGCAGGAATAGAATATACAGATGATGATGTTGTTGATGATGATGATGATTTCCATAAGACAATTCGCACCTGAAGAATGATGGAAAATTTAGGATTAATGGAAGTTTCTGACATTAATTGAGCAAGTTAAAAAGAATACTATCTCTCATTATATACCTAATTATATAAAACAAATTAAACAAAATTGAAAGAAAATTAAACGCAAGGAACATAATTAAAGCCATAAATACTTGAGCCATTCAAGTTATTTGATCTACTGCAGGTATAATTGATTGGCAACAAGCTGAATTAGATATACTTGGTAGAAAAACAAGAAAATTAATGGCCAGGAATCATGCTTTCCACTGAAGGAGTAGATAGGCTCTACTTTGCCAAAAGTAAAGATGGGGAAGAATTGTTACAATTAAAAAGAAAGTGGGGGAAAAAAACATTTCAAGTGATTATATCAAGCACAGGAAGGGACCATTCTGAGGAAAGAGAGAAAAACTACAATAGAGCATTACATGAAAAGATGATGAAAAAAAGAAAGTCACTTAAATCTGAATTGATGCTTGGAAATCTTAATCTTTTGTGCTCAATATATCTGTGATAGTGAAGGAAAATCATATTTAAAAATATCGTTTTCAAGAATTTCTTTAAAAAGAAACTGATGGAGCAGCCATAGCAGCACAGAAACAAGGTAAAAAGAGTAAGCCAAAACTGAACATTTTTGAACTATTGGAATATTCCAAGTATTTAAATCAAAAATGAAATTGTAGATCACCTCATTAGTGGCTGAGGCATAATTACCCAAACTGCCTAAGCATCACTATAATAAAATTGCAAAAAACGTGCACTGGAGTTTATATAGAAAGTTTGGCTTTATTATTAACAAAATCTACTGGGACCCTGCACCTGACAGGCATTTGAAAATTAGAAGTTCAAGATCTCGTGGGATTTTTTTCAGACACCTGAAATACAATACCAGACATTACTAATATTAAAAAGAAAAAAAAAGGCATGGTTCATAGATGTAGCAAGAGACGATGATGAAAAATAAATGAACTAAGTAATGAAGTATCTGGATTTACAAACTGAAGTTAAAAGACTTTAAAAGAAAAAGTCATCTGTAATATCAATAGTAATTGGAGCTCTTGGGGGTCTTACCACATGGATTCACCAATTATCTGGGAGTCTTTAAAGTTACTAGAATTTGCAAAAATCTCCTTACTTGGAACTTACTACTTATTACAGTCAGTAATGTGTCCTAGACTCTTGGTTAAAACAAAATCACTAGAAAATATCCAATCGGAAAAAAGAGTGATATTTGTTGGGTGAATAGATGATGATAATGATGATTCTGCAATAGCATTTCTTCATTTTTACTTCAAAAATACCATTCTATTGTCTTGATATTTTCATTCAGTAAAACAATCTTAACATGAGCCTTTAAAAATATCACTACAAAATATTATTTATTTGAAGGAAGCAGATCTTCCAACTAGGGCGTATTTCAACTATTATAAAGCAAGATGAGATTAAAATATGTAGATAGGATATTAGCATCCAGATTGGATTGTAAAAAACCAGTTGGGAAGATACCCATACATGCATTTCAGAATAACTGAGCTGACTACATTTATTTTCCCATTTTTTATTGCTAAGCACAAGTAAAACTTACATCAGCATGGCAGTTAGCATTTGAAGGATGCCTTGGTTAGAAAAGATTTCTCTATGACTAACATTTTAACACGTTAAGTACAAGTAAAAATGATCGCATTCATTAGGAAAGGCTCAAAAAAATTCATAGCTGAGCAGCAACTTACTAAGGATAAACTAGGTTTGCAGTCCTAAACACAGGTTCAGTGGTGGGTTGCTACCGATTCACCCCAGTTTGGGTGAACTAGTAGCAGCAGCGGCGGGAGGCACCGCCCACCTACCCGGACATCATCATATACGATCTGTGCATGCGCAGAAGCGAGCGAACCAGTAGCAAAGGTAAGTGAAACCCACCCCTGCATAGGTTGGCTGACTTTAGGCTTGGAAGCTAAGTAGAGATGGGCCTACTTAATATTTGATTAGGAAACTATCAAAAAATAGCACAACTATTGGGGATGTTTGACAGCATCTTAGAAAAAAGGCAACACCAAATCACCTCTAAATTGTTTCCACAAACACAACATAGACATATCCATGATGTGAGCAGGAGTTAACTCTCTTTTCAAATGTCAGAGAATAATATGTAACTACTCTAGAACTCTTGCAAAGATTGCAAATCAATCAATCAATGATTTTATTGGAATATATTTTTTCCTCCAAAGAAAAAGAAAAGTAGAAATAATTTAAACGCAGCTGCAATGCAATTCTGCACTGCAGCCTAGGTTACTTGTTTCCCATGCTGTTCCCATCTATATCTTAAGCCAGTTCAGTAGTGGGTTTCAAATCCCATCGCTACCAACTTGCTCGTGGACGTGCTTGCGCATGTGACACTTCTGTGCATGCACAGAGATGTCCGGGCGGGTGAATGGAGCCTCCTGCCACCACTACTACCGGTTTGCCCAATTCAGGGTGAACCAGTAGCAACCCACTACGAAGCCACTTCCAGAAATTCTAGTTTGGATTGCAGTGTATTGGGAACAGAACCAGGCTGGTCCATTGTCTGGACTTCAAGATTAGATTAGCTGTCTTTTGCTCTTCCCAATTGTACAGAAAAGGCAGTTCGTGATGACTGGTACCCTTTGTGGACCTACTGGTGCCTGCCTTTTCCTTTTTCATTGTTCTCCACCAAGTTATTCCTTCTACCTTGCCTTGCCTTTCCCATTTGTATACATGGATGCCTTTACTCCCTACTCACATTCTCTCATTTGACACTAAAGCATATGCTTTGTTTCCCCCTTATGGAATCATAATCGCTTTGATGTTATTGTAAAACAAGAGGAGGAAGAAACATTGTTTTTGACATGGCTAGGTCCAGGACAATTTTTAGCAAGGAAAAAATGATAGATCAGCTTCATAGAAATAAGTAGCAACTGAGTGTATTTGTTTCAGCAACTACTAACTTTAGGGAAGCTGTGTGCCAGTCACTAAAGCCAATCAAAGCTGAGGCTACCATTAGATTGCAAGGAAGTATTGGAGAATATCACCTTGAAGAGCTTAAGATGGCTCAGGTTAAAATAAAGTTGAAACCAAGGCTTAAAAACATGTCTGTGGAGTCCATTTTTAATAGGCTTCAAGTGAGAGGAAGACAATACAGTCTGCTTCTGGACTTAGGAAAATATGGGTAGCCCACCCTAATACCAACATTGATTGTGGGCTAAAGCAGTTCCTCTGTGCTAGATTTAATCATATATTTGTTAAATTTGCATAACATCTTGCAAGAATCAGGTTATACCTAATATTATGGGACAAAGATGTGATTAGCCTCTATACATTTACTGAAAACCTACCCTTAGCTAACAAGGTAAATTCTGATAGTCCATGGCTGGATTCTGAAATCAATGCCTCACTGATGAATGTTTGCAACCTTGTTACTTTAATGTTAGGCTTAGTGATTCATGTCTTAAATAGGGAGAGAAAAGCATACTGTATTATTTTTCATAGCAATCACCTCCTGGAAAACACTTCTTATCCATTGTGGATATAATATTCTCTTTCTCTGCTCTATCCCTGAAGCCCGAATTCTGCTTATCGGCCATTTTTTCCCAATCAAATCCTGGGAAAGAGACAAAAGACATCATCATATATAGTGGTATTCAGCTGGTTTAGACAAACCAGTAGTGGTGACCTGCAGTGGGCCCATCCACCCGCCCTGGCTCTATGCCATCCTATTTAGCCACGTTTTCGAAGTTGCATGCATGTGTGCAAGCTGTATGCACGAGCAAAGTGCATGTATGGAAGGCTACATACATGAACAGAAGGTACACACACACATTTTTGATGCACAGCAAACCAGTGGTAAAATTATGTGAAACCCACCGATGATGATGATGTACCACACCATGTATGAAGGGAGAGGCACAGGTTAAAATTGGAACCCTGACATTTGGATACAACACTTATGCAATTGAACAAAACCCAGAGCTTATCTTACCCCCTTTAAAATCTACTTTTCCCTTTCCAGAGTTAAGAAGAAACTATGAAACATAACTATGAACTGAGCTCTGAAAACCCTCGACAATGTGAACCTGTGAGCAATTCAGCAATATTTCAAGTATTTTCCTCTTGCTTTGAGGTCTAGATTATAGAGTTCACAAATGTCACTTTAACAAAAAGTGCTCAGCACTCAAAGCTGCAACATTTCTCAACACATTCAGTAAAAAAGAGATACCGCCTGGTCTGGCCCAAAAGCCTCCTTATTTTAAAATAATAATAATAATAAAAAAACACCCTGTCTTCTGACTTGAGAGTTTAGGGCCTATCAACACCTACAAGCAGGAAGAGAACTGTATGTTCTCTCTGTCAGCTCATCCATATTTTAACACCTCATTTGCAGAATGGAAGTCAAGGTTTTGCAAAGCCAGCAGTATTCAGTGCCGTTTCTGTTGTGCATATATATTAGACTACTCCTTCTAGCTCTTTTTGGTCTTTGGGTATGATCCAAACTTCACTGAATATATTTGCCAGCATTACACTGAAAATAGCTTGGGGGGGGGGAAGAGGGAGGATTATTCGGGAACTTCATCTGCTTTCCTGATGAGCACTTAGCAACAAGCCTCAATAATACAACTTCCTCTCAGTGAGAAATGTTTGTGCTTACTCTGCAAGGCAGCCCATTGAAAACTCACCCCATGATGCCAAACAAAAGCTCCTTTAAAAAAAAAAACACAACTCCAGTCCTGTTTACAAGAGAAGAGAAAGCTTTTTACAATGTGGACAATTTGCAAGTGCGAAAGGGTTGTCTGACTCTGGGGGATTGCTTCCCTGTGAAGCCCATTAATCTTGCATGGGAATTAAAGCGCTTGTCAATATCTCTTGAAATTAACAAGCTAAAATCACAGTAGGTGACAGACAAGTGCCTTTCATATGGCAATAGAAGTGAACTGAGTTAAATAGGAACCATCATCCCTTTCTCTGATTAGTGAGGGAGTTGGAGACAGAGTGATTTGCATATATTAGCAGGAGCTGCATTTCCCGTTCTGGACAAATTGGTTATTTTAAATAATACCAGGTTTGCTGTTCTTACCCAGCATGAAGTAAGTAGCACTTTGGTTATTTCATTCTTATATTCCCCCCTTCCATTTCTTATCACTATATTCCTCTCTATTTATTTTTACCTAAAAAAGATTCATTATATTTTTAATAACCACGATCCCCATTTAACTGACTCTTTTTTAATATATGCACTGTAATTTTAGATCACCCAATAACCGCAGCTTGAGAACTGGGGACACGTTTCTTCCACTCGTAACATCATTTCTAACCTGCCTTTTTCTCCATGTAGATACCAAGGGAATGCCTACTAATTAAAATTGAATAAACATCAAGCAAGTGCCTGGTAATTAAAACAATCAAATGTAAAATGCAAAATAAATATTAATTCATCATGATAACAAAAGGAAAGGATTTTAAAAAGATAGAAGGAAATATACTTAGCAGAGGAAACTAAACATAAAGGAATCCAGAAATAAAACATGGATTTACAGTCTGATAGCAAACTGTTATAGAAAGATTCAATTAGGCCTCCTGGGAGAGATTTTTCTTATGGTTATCAGCTCAATATGACAATTCCTCGACATCTGATAGCCTCAAAGACTTCTCAGCTGATTTCCATGAAGTAAAGAAATGTGAACATGAATTATTTCTTGCAATGAATAGACTACATGGGTTTTACCATTATTACAGAATGTTTTGGATTCATCAATGAATATTGCAATTCTACATTGGAATTATGTAATAAATGACAACATGGCTACAAGGAGCTTTTAGAAATAAGTATTCACAAAAAGCTTTTGCTACCAAACTATCAGGTGAAAAAAAAAAGGCAAGTTTATTAAAACCATGAAAGTTCCCAATAGTATCAGATATTTTTGGGACATCTTGGCATAGCTGCTATCTACAAAGTATAAAACTGTCAGCAATATTACAGCACCTAGGACAAATGTTACATTTCCTATCTGTCATGAGGGATTTTTCTTTAAAATCCATCAGTAAAACTCCCAGAATAGTGAACTGTCACTTAAGGAATATTCATAGGATCATTAATTTCTTACAATGGGAATGACAAAGCATCTGGTTCAAGTTCTGCCAACTAGACTGTCTAAAGCAGTGGTTCCCAACCAGTGTGCCGCGGCACTAAGGGGTGCCGTGAGATCTTTTGAGGGTGCCGGGAACTTTTGAGCTACGGAGATTTTAAATATCTATTTCCTTATAAGGGTGCCGGGAACTTTTGAAAGGCTTTCCAAGGGTGCCTCAAACAAGAAAAGGTTGTGCCTCAAACAAGAAAAGGTTGGGAACCACTGGTCTAAAGTGTTGAAGTGGCTTGTTTGCCAAGTAAGTTTTCTTCATCTTCTAACCCAGGTCCAGAACTGTGAAGCTTCAGGATGCAGGTCTCCACCCAAATAGCCATGTCTTTCTCTAAATAGATAAATACCTGTTTAGGATTCTGACCTTAACTCATTGGGCCTAACTCATGTTTCTTTCTAATTGTTTGGAAAATTTGCTTATAAGCTTAATAACCTTGCCAGGACCAATGGTATTTCCTTATTGTAAAATAACCATATCAAGCTTTTTCCCATCTAGCACCAGTCCTCTGAAATCAATTTCCAGCAGATTTACAACTATCAAAAATTAAAAAGTAATTAAAATGTTTATTTTTTATGGGCTTTCATGAAGCTGATATATTCATTTTTTGAAATAATGTATTGCTATATAAATAGAATAGAATAGAATAGAATAGAATTTATTGGCCAAGTGTGATTGGACATACAAAGAATTTGTTTTGGTGCATATGCTCTCAGTGTACATAAAAGAAAAGAAAAAGAAAAAGAAAAAAAATACCTTCATCAAAGGTACAATATTTACAACACAAATGATGGTCATAGATTGCAATTTAACCCTTAGTGTGTAGGAATTTAGCACCCCCCCCTCCTAGAAGAATGAAATATTTTAGAAAATATTTAAAAGGCAGAATATATTTCCCTGGATGAGAAATGGAGAAACATGTTTTAAAGACAAAGCAACTACCTTTGTCAATGGGCCATTAAGGCCTGAGCCAGTCCATTGTCTACATGACAAAGATAGGATTAGCCCCTACCCATCTAGCAACAAAATCTTACCATATGGCAAGGCTCAAGCAAGCTTGAGAGACAACCTACAACATTAGCTAAGACCCCCACCCCCTGGGAGTCTGACAACCAATCAGGATACTCTTCCTGTGCCCCAGAAAGTTCAAAGCTCAGAAAAAGCATAAAACCAGGGAGCACACAGGATCTTGCCTTTTTTTTTCTGTTCAGGAACTCAAGCCATGTGATCCTGACCACCATTAAACCATCTTTCCAAGCAGCCTCCATGTTTCCAGTGTCTTTGTCCCCACTTGGAACTGAACCCAGATGGATATTTCTTCCAACAAGTGATAGCAACAAAAAGTTACAGTCATACAGTCATAAGTGGAACGAGATTGGTGATGAAAACGATGAGAAGATTAATAGTAGTGTAGATTTAGTAAATAGTTTGACATTGTTGAGGGAATTATTTGTTTAGCAGAGTGATAGCCTTCAGGAAAAAACTGTTCTTGTGTCTAGTTGTTCTGGTGTGCAATGCTCTATAGCGTCGTTTTGATGGTAGGAGTTGAAACAGTTTATGTCCAGGATGTGAGGGATCTGTAAACATTTTCACAGCCCTCTTGATTCATGCAGTATACAGGTCTTCAGTGGAAGGCAGGTTGGTAGCAATTATTTTTTCTGTAGTTCTAATTATCCTCTGAAGTCTGTGTCTTTCTTGCTGGGTTGCAGAACCAAACCAGACAGTTATAGAGGTGCAAATGACAGACAGCTTTAATGATTATTTTAAGTATTGTATGGGCCATTCAAGTTATAAGGCTCTATATTTTATTTTAAATTAGATTGTAGTGAATTAATTTTTGATGCTATATTGCACTTAAACTATTCAGGTACTACTATTACTTCTTAAGCTGTGTTCTCTTTGACATGCTTATTAATGAAACATTTTAGGAAATGGTTAGCATATTTGCAGATGACACAAAATGGGAAAGGATGCAATATCCTAGAAGACAAAAATAAAATTCAAAAGAGGAGTAGAATTGAAATGAGAATAGCAAGTGTAAATGCAAAATTATAGAGTAGGAATTAGAACCTGGACCACACATAGTTCATGGGACATGACTGATTGATTGATTAATGACTGATTATGTGTCAGCAAGTTGTCAAAATTGAGCAACAACTTAAATTTTATCAATGACAATCATTCCCTGGCCTCCTCTTTTAGGTCCTCCAACGGTATACTTATCACCACTGTAATTGATCCATTTCAATCCAGTTTCAGATCTGCTACAGATCAAAAACTACCTTGCTTGCCATGCGAGATGACCTGTGTCAGGAAAAAGAAAAGGGAATATAACAGATTCTCCTCGATCTCTCAGAAGGTTTTGATGCCATCAACCTGCAAGGATGATCTGGAATTAGAAAAAATAAATACCTCTGACAATAAATAAATAAATAAATAAAATAGAGATGCTTAACCTTGAAAAGAGATGATTGGAAGAAATGTGGTAGTATTTGTGCCTGAAAGAATGTCACAGAGAAATGAGTAAAGATGTATTCTCCATCATCTAGATGACAAGGAATAGTGGACATATGTTCGAGGAAAACAGATACAAGTTGAATGTTACACACACACACACAAATCCTAACAGTATAACTATAGAACCAATTAACTCAAGAAATGGTGATAGCTCATACAACTAAAGACTCATTTTTTTTATTTGGATATCTCTTGATATTCTAAATTGTTGCTTCCAACTTTATCATTCTCTGATTTAATTAGGCTCTGATTTAGGAGCAGATAGAGAGTGATTCTTAACCAGTGATGGGGTTGGGAAGGGAAGAGAAGAGAAGTCCAGCTCTGGATATTTGCTTTGTGGAATGCTGCAGGATTCAATTATCTCCCCATTCTTGTTTAACACCTCTATGAAAACACTGGTGAGGACATACATTGGCACTGTTACATATGTATGCCCTGAACCATTCAATGCTTTGGAAATGCTCCCCTGCTGCCTGGAGCCTTTATGGATCTGGATGTGGAAAAAAATGGCTTTGGCTCAACTTATATGTCTGAGGTTCTATGAATTTGAGGGCCCGCTGGAACTAGTGATTTTCCATCATAACTCTGAATGGGATTATATTTCCCCAAACTGAATTACTGCATAATCTGATAATCATTATACATGTGTGGCTACTGCGTGAGGAGCAGGTAGTAGCTGTGGGCGAGAAATATATCACATGAATACATTTAATATAACAATTGTACATCTTCCTGGATCAGGGAAGCACTGCTGATGGTCACTGATGATTTAGTCATCTCCCAATAGGACTATTGCAATGAATTCTATATGGCTGTTCCTTGAAGAGCATTCAGAAATTTCACCTTGTCCAGGATGCAATGGTGCATGTAGTATTGGTTGCACCATGGTTTGCCCAGGTATCACAACAACTATATGAAATGCATTGTTTTAGAGCAGGTTTTCAATGCAAATCCACCTGCCATACATCATCTTTTAAAGCCCTGTATGAAATGGGATTAGTTTACTCATGGGACTGCCTATTCTCAATGGTTTTGACCTGTCTTTGGCAGTGTAGGACTTCTCTGGATCCCTTCAGTGATGCAATGTCACCCAGCAAAACATAGAATGTGTGACTCTTTAATTATGGCATATGTCCTATGGAACTGCCTCCTCTACAGATGACCTCAACTTTACTTGTTTTTCCAGAAGCTTGGGAAACTCCAGCTGTTTCCCTAGGTAATTACTTGAGCTCTGGCACAAGTGCCAAATACATACATACATACATACATACATACACAAACAAACAAATAAACAAACAAACAATATTTTTAGGGAGTACAACTCAATCTTCCTCTTGGCTTTAAGGCAGGGGTCATCAACCTTTCGGACCTCAGGGACCACTAAATTCATAATTTTAAATCCCACTAATATGTTTTTTTTTTAAGAAAAATAAATAGTATTTAGTGCAATATAAAAAATGCAAATAATTTTTCTGCGAACCACCAAAATTTTCTCATGGACCACCTGTGGTCCACGGACCACCAGTTGGTGACCACTGCTTTAAGGTATTTGTATGTACAGGTACTCCTCATTTAGCAATTGCTTTATTTAGTGACTATTTGCAGTTATGAGCTACAAAAATCTAAGATTATCCTCACATTTACAACCTTTTTGTCACGTTCCCAGTATCCAGCACCAAGAAACTACAAACAACACAGTTTTAGTTTGAAGAGTTTTATCCTGGAAAGCATGAGAACCCGGCACTGAGTGGCAGACAAACAAAGTCAGTGCTAACCGTGGCCTCTCTTCCACATCTTAAATCTCCTTGAGTGCACCTACCGCACCCCCTCGGCTTCCGGACACTGCAAACAGGCTGGAATTTTCAGCCGCATCCACAGTCAGCTGCTGGCCCACTCTCCATGCTGATCGGCACTTTGCTTCCCAGCCAACAAGTTCCGACGCCCGGCTGCTTATCAATATGCACAGCAGCATCACAGCCTCCACCCGGTGCCCCGTGCCCAGCTGCTCATTAGCCAATTCATTCGCCATCTCCCATCTGATCAGTGCGACAACTGTATCAGTCCCAGTCATGCCCCTGCAGCGTCCTCTCCCTGAATGGCAACTCAGAGGCTTGCCGTTTCGGGGTTTGACACTTTGCAGGTCTATAATGCAAACAAAACCTGAAATAAGATCATAAGCGCTTTAGTGACTGCTTTGCTTAACAGCCAAGTAGCTGGTCCCAACTGAGATTCCTAAATGAGGACTAGCTGTATTTTGTTTACCATACAGAGTTTCCTTGGATAAATGGGAAATCACATATATTTGCATAAGGTAAAGGTTCCCCTCGCATATACGTGCTAGTCGTTGCCGACTCTAGGGGGCGGTGCTCATCTCCATTTCAAAGCCGAAGAGCCAGCGCTGTCCGAAGATGTCTCTGTGGTCATGTGGCCGGCATGACTCCACGCCAAAGGCACATGGAACGCTGTTACCTTCCCACCAAAGGTGGTCCCTATTTTTTCTACTTGCATTTTTACATGCTTTCGAAACTGCTAGGTTGGCAGAAGCTGGGACAAGTAACAGGAGCTCACCCCGTTCCCCGGCAGCACTAGGGATTCGAACCGCTGAGCTGCTGACCTTTCGATCAACAAGCTCAGCATCCTAGCCCCTGAGCCACCGTGTCCCTTATATTTGCATAATCGTGGCCAAAAATGTTTTGGAAATACTATTTTCTGATTCTTCATGTCCAATTGAATCTAATCTGATTAGGGAATTACTATATATATAATCTAATTGTGATTAAAATTACATACACAAACCCATTCAAACATGAGCTCCCTCCCTTCCTCCTGTTTTTTTTTTAAATACAATAATGTAATATAGGGACATTTAAAACTGTAAACTAACAAAACTTCTTTAACAGGCTGATACACAAAGGAGTTCAAAGACAAATGTTTATTTTTAAAGAATCTACTGAAAGTCACACTCCTGCATATGTAAACTCAGAAAATCTTTCAAAGAACTAAATTAGAAATCCAAATAGAATGATTTCCCTTTGTATATGACTGTTCACACTTGGTTCTAGAATGTTTATAGTTGTCATTTATCAATTCTGTTCGTCTTGTGACTGTACACTTATTAAGGAAGCTTAAACTCTGTCACAGATGATAACATTTAATCCTGAGCATGAAATCAATGCATCTATACATTTATGTAGCCTTTGAACATTATTGCACTGCAGAGGACCATTATTGTGATCCTGGCTTGTGTTATCTAGTAATTCAAAAACCTGTACTTGAAATTAGCTTCTAAATATAGAGTTTTCACAGCTGCTATTTATTTGTGAAATGACATCTGGGTAATGGTATGAAAAGTAATGAATATGTGCTAATTTTTCAGTAGCCACGCTTCTAGCTTCTTCAGAGCATATTTGAACTGAATGCTGCAAAAGACGCCATGTTTTGCTTGGGTTGAATGGAATGGAATGCCCACAACTAGTTTCTAATCACCAAACAGGTGATAGTTGATAAACTTCCTCCTCGCTTAAATTATTAGGATGCTTTTTAAAAATTTCTATTGCTTCTGTAATAATTTTTTTTGGGGGGAAGTCTGCTGTTTTGTGCCAGGATGTTGACATTTTGTAGATCTATTTTGTGATTAGATACTGGCCATCCAGTTTAATATTCCATTCATGTTTCTTAACTCTGTATTTTATGAGCTAGGAATATTAAAATAGACAACACGATATGCAGAATTAAAGAATATAAAATAAAAAGTTAAAAAAAATGTTTGGTCCAAGGATCCCAGAACTTCACAAGGAGAGTAGCTTATGTATTGTTGCTACTTTATAAATCAAATCTTGCCAGATTAAAGCATTTATCCATATAACTATTAGATGTGAACTGCTGTGGGGCCCGCCTTCACCCTTTTCCAAAGATTCCATTCTACATTGTCTCTTTTCTCCCTGTAAAAGACCTGCTCCCTCTCATGACTCTGGATTATATTCCACCACAAAAATAGGACAATCAGCTTTGGCGATTTCCAATCTCAAGGGCCAAATATTAAATCTATAATAATATCATTAACTATTAATTCTATATTGAAATACCAATAAACCAATTCAAACATCTGTAATCATTTTCTTTACAAATACGTAAAGAAATATTTGTAAGCCATTTCCTTACAATATGAGGAAAATGTATCACATAGAAAGTTGTCAAGATGGCATAGAAAAGAAAGAAAAATATGACTGAAGCAGTAAGGCTATCAAAAGATAGCAAAGCCTGAAAGAGAAATCAAATGTCTCTGAGTACAAAGGTAAAGTACTATTTGGTTCTAATGTTATTGTTATTTCAGAGGAGATGTTGTGGTATGACTTTTTCCACCAATGGGTTATTGATATACGGAAATAATCTAGGTGAGTTTCTTTTTCTTTGCTAATATTTGCTGTATTGTACAGCATTAATCTTCAAAGACTAGAGCTACATATTAGATTCCTCCCAAATTAATGTTATTGAAATAGTGTGGAGAGAACATTTTGCAGCATATCTGAGCACCACTGCAATATCATCTGACATTATGAATGGCAGAGTAAGTCCAAGCATTTTTCAAAATGCAGTTGACTCTCTATGTATCTTGTACAGTGCAGTATTAAACATTTTCATTTAATGCCAGCTTAAAACTTCCCTTTTTCTCTGGCTCTGTGTTTTTGAAAGAGAAATCTATTCCTAACCCAGTTAATTGGGAGAGAAAACAAATAACCACATTTATTGATTAGATACACTCACCCCGAATGCACTCCTGAATACAGATTTATCACCACTTGGCAACTTGGAGAACAACACATTATAGCCACCACAGAAATTGACATTCCTGCAACTAGTTTTCTACAACTGAGCCAAGCTATTGAGCTGTGTGAATTATGGCAGTGAGCTTGCCTGCGAGCAATAATGTGGAGTGGCGGTGGAGAAATTAAGTCTGTGATGGCCAAGTATAAAACATTAATGCAGATTGTTAGTTAAGCTCGTTTAGGAGAAACTTTTCAGGAAGAAAGCAGAATTGAACATAACATGATTCTGGGAATTCTTTTCCATTACCTGCTACCTGAAGCCTTTAACTGCATATCTGGCACCTTTTAAGAATTATTCCCTCCAATATATTGTACCAAGTGAAAATAGAGTTACTTTTCAATTTTATCTAAGGCAATCTTTTCAGATTATGCTGAGATTCCTACATAGGAAAACAAACAATGCAACCAAAAAGAATTGTAAGAAGAATAGCAAAATATACCAAAACAATGATAGTTTTGTGGCTATCTTAATCATTAAACTTCCTGAGAAGTAGAATAAAAATGTAAATTAGAGGGCCTTTGCCTTAATTGACTGTAACCAAATATTGATGTCATGCTTACTATGCAGACATTCCTTATCTCCATGTAGGGAAAGCAAAATGCAAAAAGGATGAGGATCATTTTCTACACAGCTTTCCATATATCTGAAGTTTTAAAACTATATTGTAAACTTTTTTGGGAAGAAGTTTACAATATTATTTTAAAACTTAAAATATAAAATAAGATAAACTTAAGCTATATAAAATATGTATTTAGAAGGAAGAAAATGAAAATGAAATAAAACCTTCATAAAGGAAACTCTGCCATAATACTGAGCTCTAAGGCAGGAGTGTTAAACCGGTGGCCCCCAGGCCGGATGCATCACACGCAGACCGCACCCAACCCAGCTCCACGAAGGGGGGAAACGTCGTGAAATGTCATGCAACAGCAATGTGACGCAGCAAGTTTGACATCTGCATTCTAAGGGATTTCAGTATTGAAAACATTCCAGAGATCAGGTGCCATTGCTGAGAAATCCTGTCCACAAGCAACTTCAAAATTAGATTTGTCAGTCATGACATATGCAACAGGATCTTTTTTGATGAGTATAACTATCTGCTTTGTAATGAGAAATGTAACGCTGTACATGGAATGCTATTGGATTCCAATAACAAAGGTGACCCAAGGAACGCTTCCATTCTATAAATGGAGTGAAAACTCCTATAAATAGGAGCACTTCTGTTCCGTAGAATAGAAATTCTCATATTATCAGGAAATACCTCAGTGTACCTCAGATGCTCTCCATCTCAAAAGTCAGCTAAATGAAATGAAGAATGTCAACGAAGTCCGTTGAATCCAATCCCCTTTTGTATGCTTTTATAGTGATGGGTCACTGTTTTATATTCTATATTTTATATTTACATTTCTGTAGCAGGGGTGAAACCAATCCATCACCTCACACTTAGAAACTAACAACCTACTCTCCAATAAACAATTTGGTTTCAGGAAAAAATTATCATGTAACTTACAACTTCTCCACTGTAAAAACATATGGACTACAAATCTTGATCAAGGCAAACCAATAGATGCAATCTACATAGACTTCTGCAAAGCTTTCGACTCAGTAGTACACGATAAACTTCTCCTAAAACTAACATCCTATGGCATCTCAGGACCCCTTCACAAATGGATATCTGCTTTTCTGTCTAACAGACAACAAGTGGTCAAAATTGGCAATGCTTTATCAAATCCTGTTCCTGTCAAGAGTGGTGTTCCTCAAGGCAGCGTCCTTGGACCAACACTCTTTATACTATACATTAATGATCTTTGTGACCACATCTCAAGTAATTGTGTTCTCTTTGCTGACGATGTCAAACTATTTAATACCATAGACAATACTTCTATCATTCAAAACGACCTTGATCATCTAACTTCTTGGTCTAAAAATTGGCAGCTCCAAATTTCATCCAGCAAATGCTCAGTCTTACATATAGGAAAAAAAAAACCTTCATAAAGGAAACTCTGCCATAATACTAAGCTCTAAGGCAGGAGTGTTAAACTGGTGGCCCCCAGGCCGGATGCATCACACGCAGACCGCACCCAACCCAGCTCCACGAAGGGGGGAAACGTCGTGAAATGTCATGCAACAGCAATGTGACGCAGCAAGTTTGACATCTGCATTCTAAGGGATTTCAGTATTGAAAACATTCCAGAGATCAGGTGCCATTGCTGAGAAATCCTGTCCACAAGCAACTTCAAAAATAGATTTGTCAGTCATGACATATGCAACAGGATCTTTTTTGATGAGTATAACTATCTGCTTTGTAATGAGAAATGTAACGCTGTACATGGAATGCTATTGGATTCCAATAACAAAGGTGACCCAAGGAACGCTTCCATTCTATAAATGGAGTGAAAACTCCTATAAACAGGAGCACTTCTGTTCCGTAGAATAGAAATTCTCATATTATCAGGAAATACCTCAGTGTACCTCAGATGCTCTCCATCTCAAAAGTCAGCTAAATGAAATGAAATAAAACCTTCATAAAGGAAACTCTGCCATAATACTAAGCTCTAAGGCAGGAGTGTTAAACCGGTGGCCCCCAGGCCGGATGCATCACACGCAGACCGCACCCAACCCAGCTCCACGAAGGGGGGAAACGTCGTGAAATGTCATGCAACAGCAATGTGACGCAGCAAGTTTGACATCTGCATTCTAAGGGATTTCAGTATTGAAAACATTCCAGAGATCAGGTGCCATTGCTGAGAAATCCTGTCCACAAGCAACTTCAAAATAGATTTGTCAGTCATGACATATGCAACAGGATCTTTTGATGAGTATAACTATCTGCTTTGTAATGAGAAATGTAACGCTGTACATGGAATGCTATTGGATTCCAATAACAAAGGTGACCCAAGGAACGCTTCCATTCTATAAATGGAGTGAAAACTCCTATAAATAGGAGCACTTCTGTTCCGTAGAATAGAAATTCTCATATTATCAGGAAATACCTCAGTGTACCTCAGATGCTCCATCTCAAAAGTCAGCTAAATGAAATGAAGAATGTCAACGAAGTCCGTTGAATCAATCCCCTTTTGTATGCTTTTATAGTGATGGGTCACTGTTTTATATTCTATATTTTATATTTATTTATTTCTTCATATATATATATATATATATATATATATATATATATATATATATATATATATAGAGAGTCTTTATTTGGGTTTCTCCGTGTAAAATTGGAAATGTCTTGGCAGCGTTTCGACGAAGTCTCATTCGTCATCTTCAGGCTTCAGCTTGCTTCTGGGAGCAATGTGTGATCGCAGCTGTTTCTTCCTTTTCACACATTGCTCCCAGAAGCACGAAGCTGAAGCCTGAAGATGACGAATGAGACTTCGTCGAAACGTTGCCAAGACATTTCCAATTTTACACGGGAGAAAACCCGAACAACCAAAGACCTACATACAAACACCCGTGAAAACCTCAGAAAACAAATATATATATATATATATATGCTTATAACTCCTAATATTTACTCAAATATGTGGTTATATACTATATAATCTTTTTGTATGATACCTACATATATTGTTGTGACAAATAAATAAATAAATAAATAAATAAATAAATAAATCCAGCAGGTTCTGACAGGTTCTGGAGAACTGGTAGCGGAAATTTTGAGCAGTTTGGAGAACCAGGAAATACCACCTCTGGCTGGCCCCAGAGTGGGGAGGGAATGGGGATTTTGCAGTGTCCTTCCCCTGGGGTGGGGTGGGAATGGAGATTTTGTAGTATCCTTCCTCTGCCATGCCCACCAAGCCACACCACGCCCAACAAGCCATGCCCACAGAACCGGTAGTAAAAAAAAATGGATTTCACCACTGGTCTGTAGATATTTAATTTCGCATATATGCATCCAGGAAAATATTCAGAGGAAGAAAAACAATTGACAATCACTTTCCTGGAACCATAGTGTGGGATGACACAGAAGCAGAGCCATTGTCCAATGGGAGGTTGTGGTAGCTTGTAATGACTTTTTTTTAAAAAATGTGTTTAAATCCAAGTGTGACTTTTGAAAGAATAGATAGTGATATGTCAGACAAGGGCTGGGCTAGCTGACCTATAGCATTCCATCCAATTTGATTGTTCTCCAATAGTTCTTATTCTACTTAGTTGTCAGCATTCTCTTATTTTAGAGTCCAATTAAAATGCTGAAAAGCATAGCAGACATTGGCAGAAGGGATTGCCTTTACACAGGTACAAAATATATATATATAAAAAAATCTAAGCATCATCTCATTTTCTAGGTGCTTTCTTTTGTCTGACCTTTGCAGGACAGGGACATTTATAATAGGAACAGAATATGATTGATAATTAATGCTTTATGGATGACAGGAATAGTGACATTAGACTGATTTTAGAAGTATGTTTTATTAATGAGAATTAAAATCATTTCTGTTTTAGTGTAGTAAGAAGCCCATTTAGGAATGAGGATTAAAAAATGGAATGAAAAAAAAAACACTAATTAGCTCAAGTTGTTTTTCAATATGGCTCTGTTTAAGCATCTAGGAAAAGTATAAGGAGATAAGATCTGGAATTAATTCTATGTGATCTGCCTCTCCCTCCTTTCCGAATGGCTACAGTATTCTCTAGAACAGTGATTGTGAACCTTTTGGGCCCCAAGTGCCCAAACCGGAATGCACATGTGTGCTGGAGCATCGGAAACCCAAAGACCAGTGTGCACATGTGTGCACCGAAGAGCAGTTGGCCAGCTGGAGGAGCAGTTGGCCAGCTGGAAGACTAGGTGGCCAGCTAGTCTTTGGGTTTCCAGCACTCTGGAATGCACAAAGACCAGCTGGCCAGCATGCATGCACATGCTGGGAACCAGGAAAGCAGCTTGTGATGGCACGCATTGTTATGACCCAAGCCCAAGTAGGTAGTAGGAAACTCAGTCAATGTAAAAACAAAACAAACTTTATTAGCACAGCTGAGAATTAACTCATTCTCAGCACAGTCCAAACTAAATTAAAGCAAATTCCTCCCAATACCAACAAATTTCTCAGCCTTATCACCAACCTTTATCCAATTAGGCAAAGTGCCAAAGGCCTTTCTTGGCAAAAGTTCAGAAAATGCCGATATGAAACAAATGCAACAAGACAAAGCTATCAACGTTGTTTTCCGGCAAAGAGCCCAAATGTTGTTGCTGGTCTTTTAAGCCTTATGGGAGGGGGCCAATCATCTCTTGGCCCTACTCCCAAGTCATCCTCTTTGCTTCAGCTTTGCTCTTGCTTTCTGGCAGCTCTTCTCATGCATTCATTAGGAACAGGCTCCTCCTGTTCCTCTGCCTCACTACTGTCAGCCTCTGGAGGCTCTGGAGTCTGCACATCACTCCTGGATGGCCCTGGCCCCACCTCTGCCTCCGATGCAGAGCCCTCATCCGGGCCTTCCCCAGTTTCCAGGACTGGCCCATGTTCTTCCTCAGCCTCATTGCTGTCTGACTTCATTGCCAGCTCCACAGGCTGCTGGCGGACCACAACACACATGCCCAGAGAGAGGGCTCGCATGCCACCTCTGGCACACATGCCATAGGTTCACCATCACAGCTCTAGAAAATAAAATAAATTATGCTTGAAACCTAATGTTTTGCCGGAAACCTAGATTTTGTTTGGTAGTCTGCAGGAAGGAGGGTTAAGACTGTTATGTGGAATGGAGCATTTTGGGATGTTCACTTAGGCTGTGAAAGTAACAAGGAAAACTTTAGGTTGTTGCCTTTGAGTAAGTGATTATTTTGTGAGTGGCCATATTAAACATGTTGACACCTTTATGACAATGTTCACAATGTGCTTTCAAAATTCTAAGTGAGAGGTTTCTATCATTTCACTGTTCTATGGCTGCTCACTACTAGGATGTGGGTGAATTCACTCCTCATATGACCTGCTTGTTTTGAGTCCATTGATATGGGTATTGTTTTGAGGTTCGTGGAAAATCCTTGATCAAGTCAACCATCTAAAGAGACACATTATTTACTTAGCTTTCCCTAGCTCCCTTAACAATTTTTGTGTTACCATTTTCAGAAAGTTAGCTGCTTTAGACTTTTCCAACAAGAGCAGTAAAGAGTCCCAACACACCTTAAAACTAATCAAAGTATTATAGCACAAGCTTCTGCAGATAATAGTCCTGTTCATCAGATGCCCAGGATATAATACAGAAAAAGAAACATTTTATATAAACAATAATGTTTGGTGAGAGGGAAGCCGAAAGCAGGGAGGAAAGGGTTAAACAAGATGAGAAAATCAGTGAGAATTGCTCATAGTGACTTTTAATACAGCAGTAGTTAGGTGTGATTCCAACATTCTTGCTTTGAAGACCTGGTTAACATATGTAGTATAATTAGGAATTTTGGTCTTTGTTTAATGCATGAAAATGGTGTTAAATCTTCTAATGAACTGAAACTGGGTAGTATCAGACTTCACATTTTCTGTTCTCTATAACTGCCACCTCAGATCTCCGCTTGTAGTGTAAGTATAACATAGCAAAAGACAACTTCCAAAAATCAATGGAGAAGGGGAGATCTGTTCCCCTGAACCAGAGGTGGGTTTCAGTAGGTTCTGACCAGTTTTAGAGAACCGGTAGCAGAAATTTTGAGTAGTGCGGAGAACCGGTAGTAAAAATTCTGACTGGCCCTGCCCCCATCTATTCTCTGTCTCCCAGATCCCAGCTGATCAGGAGGAAATGGAGATTTTACAGTATCCTTCCCATGGAGTGAGATGGGAACGGAGATTTTACAGTGTCCTTCCCCTGCTACGCCCACTAAGCCATGCCCACCAAGCCATGCTACACCCACAGAACTGGTAGTAAAAAAAATTGAAAACTACCACTGCCCTGAATGCTTTGTCTCTAACCTCAAAGTCACTCTCCTTCAGAAAAGAAATTACAATGTCCAAATTACTTCTGAAACAATTGAGGTAGCATGTACTAATTTTAATATCGCTTCTTCTGGCCTTCTTGCCTCTGTTAGTACTGTTAAAATTAGTATACAGAGCTGTGTGGCTAAGCCATTTTATCTTTTTAAAAGTACAGTATTTGTGCTAAAACAGGGGTGTCAAACCCAATTTCATTGAAGGCCACATCAGGGTTGTGTTTGATCTTGGAGGCCCAAGTGTGTATGGCCGGGGGTGGGCATGGCCAGCTCGATGTCACTCGTATTGGGGGCAACTGTGGTGGCCAAGTGTTAAGGCAGGACTTCCCTCATACCCTCCTTCACTCTAATTATAATCTCCTTCCTTCCTTCCTTCCTTCCTTCCTTCCTTCCTTCCTTCCTTCCTTCCTTCCTTCCTTCCTTCCTTCCTTCCTTCCTCTTTTTCTTTCCCTCTTCATTCTTCTTCCTTCCTCTCTTTCCTTACTTTTCCTTCCTTGCACTCATCCCATCTTTTTCTTTGTGTTTCCTCTTTCCCTTTCTCCTTACCTGTCCCTTCTTGCATGCTCAAATGCAAAAGGGAAAACATTTCTCCTTTTGGTTTGTTTTTATTTTGTTTTGATAGCCCTCTGCTGCAAAAATGGAGCTCCGGGGGGTGCAACGCACCCCACCCCCAAGCTCTGTTTTCACTGGCAGAGGCATTGTGGACCAGTCCTTTGCTGTTTCCAGGCTGGTTCTGTGTGTCAACTTGCAAAGCATCCCAGATCTTTGCCAGATCTAAGCATCCCGCAAGCCAGATCCGGCCCACGGGCTTTGAGTTTGACATCCCTGTGCTAAAAGAAGGGGTACAGGAACTCTGAACAGATATTCACCATTTTGAAATAATTTTTTGTCCACTTCATTAAAGCAGGGAATATAACCTAGTTTTTATGTACCACAGTCTCTGATTAAAATATGTTCACTTTGTATTTATCAAAATGTGCTTATCATTTGAATATGTAATTAATGATCACTGGTAATACAATGGGAAAAAAACATAGAAATAAGTGATCTTATTACTGATTTTAGTGCAAAAAGCCTTGTGCATATGCGCATACATACTCCCTATATCTATGCTTAAAGGACAACTGCATATTTTAGCTGCAAACCACAACGCTGTGCCAATTACAAAGCAGAGGTGAAGAAGTGTATATGCCTGTTAATGTGGTTAAATGTCAGGAAGGTAATTACAGAAGGTGACATTTATGGGACTATGCTGGACATCATTATTCTTTTGTGATTATTACATTTTCCAACCTGTTGCTTAGCATGGAATAGATATTTTACAAACAGCAATCTGGACATGGAAAAAAAAAATCCCTCCAAAAAATAGGTGAGGAGGGGTATGTCACAACAACTCTATTAACCAAAAAGTAATTTGTGTTCATCTTTCTTGACCTTTCTGTCATCTGTGGATAATTATTGCAAAGCCCTGAATATCTGTTTCACTAATGCTATTTACCAGATAAAAAAGATCTTGGAACCGAACATGAAAAAGGTAACATGAGCAAGTTCATCCAATTTGTGGCAAATTTTATTGCTATTTTAATTGCCTAGTAAATTGTTTTCGGTACACAAAATAATTGCATAAAAGGAATGTGAACATCAAGTATGCTTTTTTCGGGGGGCCCACCAACTTACATGCAAACTGAAGCTTTGCTTTCCTGCTCAGAATCGTTCCAAATGAATTTGTGACCAAACACTGGTATGTTCCAATATCCTGTTTCTTATGTGGATTATTGATTGCCAAGCTGCCTCCAACCAGCCTGTAGTGATAATTCATGCTAAGATCAATATCTGTGCTATTTTGCTTCCATCTTTGAGGGGGGAGAAAAAAATCAAATTATACTTATAATTTACAGAGGCTATTCGGGTTTCACTTTTATGTAGTTGCTGTAACATACCTGCAACAATGAAAAGCACAGTTAAAATATTAGAATATTGTATCGTATTTCACAGCAGACTAATTTTTATATCCATCTTGTAAATTTCACTGTAAATGTTACAGTCTGAAAAACTTTCTTTTGAATAGCACATTCTATGCAAACAGCTAAATTTATTTCAAAAAAATGACAATTTATTCCTGTCATCCAATCTATACGTTTAAACAGCAGAATGTCACTACGTTCTTTTCTTTTATACTATAAAAGTATCCCGAAATGCTCTATATTTTACAGCCCATGCTACTAATAAGTAATAAATAAGCAATAAATTTGCTTGTAATAAAGATTTCAGAGATCTAACTCAAAACAAAATACACTTCAAAAGGCAGGAAGAAAGCAAGCAAGAAAGAAAGGGATGTTTATATCATTTGAGCTTGATAATTTAATAATGATAACACTATTATTTTAAAACACAATCTGTCTCCCTTAGCCTGTTAGAAAGAAAATGAATCATGTCTGCAACGTATCACAAATATTTACAAATATCAAAATAAATTATGTTCCATATATAACAATATTTTCTACAAGAATAATAATAATAATGCTTCAGGTAGATTAGCCATTTCTTCTCATGAAAAAATATGTTACCTAAAATCACGTCTACCGTATTTGGGCAACAACATTCCAAACAAGCACTGATTAGAAATTATTAAACTCAGCTGTATTTTGTATTTTGTGAGATTTTGTTACCATCCAGATATGATACCCTTTCGTAAAAACTCTGTAGATATAGAATTGAAGACTCTAGTCCCAAACTCAAAGTTAGATTTGCCTTGGCCTTCTCGTTGAATTCTTTTCATAGAACGACAATCCAAAAGTTTTGGATAAACAACTCTTTTCTTGTGGGGAAGAGGGGGGTTGAAAATGAACATTAGCATTTGCATTAGTCATAGAAAATTGTCAGAAAGAGCCAACTGTATGAAAAACATGGCAATGACAACAGACAATTTAAATTAGTACAAAAATCTAGCTAATTATATTTTTCATAGGGGTAATAATAACACCTTAGCTATCTGTTGTCGAGAAAAAAATAAAATAAATATTTTATTTTAATAAAAAATAAAAAGAACTGTCTCTGTATCCACATTCCATACAATCACTCAATAGAAATAAATAATTAAAACAATCCATATCTTCTGCTTCTTCAGATTTTTATTCTGTTCAGTTTAAGCAGAGTTTAAACATGTCGACACCCAATAACAATGTCAACTTCATGTACATAAATTCATTTTTTTTTCTTTTTGAAAAAAGCAGTTAAACTTTGAGGGAGTTAAAGAAAGCCATTGGCAATTTGGGCTGTTTAGATCAATTTATTTCCTTTAGGTTGTAAGGGGAAATTAGTTTTCCTAAATCTGCCAAATGGCAGTATAGCTTAAGCAGAATGCATGGTGGCTTTGTTGTGAATTATCTTTATTTTCTTGGAGTGTCCTTTTCTATACAAGTGTCTTAAATCCAAGGAAGCATTAGAGAAAACAGGTAATGTTTATAGAGGATAATTTGCTACTGGTATGCCCTGTTTCCAAAACTTGATTGTCAAATATAATTTGACACTTGGAAAATATGAGCCGTGGTGGCACAGTGATTAGAGTGAAGTATTGCAGGCTACTTCTGCTGACTGCCAGCTGCCTGTAATTTGGCAGTTCAAATCTCACCAGGCTCAAGGTTGACTCAGCCTTCCATCCTTCCAAGGTGGGTAAAATGAGGGGGCAATATGCTAACTCTGTAAACTGCTTAGAGAGGGCTATGAAGCACTGTGGAGCAGTATATAAGTCTAAGTGCCATTGCTATATTACGTATAAATCTAACTCCATCAAGGTGTTATTGCTTATTGTATTTGTTTTTGGGTGTAGGATAGGAGTTGTGGAAATTTTGTCTGCCATTACTATAAGGGAAAATGCCATAAGATAAAACTTTTTGGCTTTGCTTGAATTCCTCCATGTATCTCAAGTCTACCATTGGAGAAATGATTTTAGTAGGAGTTGTAATGGAGATGTACTGTATTTGGTACTCCTGTTCTTGTGAGAAGCAGATGAAGAAGAGACCTCATTGACAGAACCATCTATTTCCTCCCTTTGAATGTGAAACATATTTAATATAAATTATATGGGACCTGGTTGAAAATTTATTTTGTGATTTATATTCTAACAAGATCTGTTCCAATGGAAATGGAAACGAAGCCAGAGTAAATTTAAATTAAATTACCTTGCCAATTTGTCAGACTACATATGAAATTTAATTGGTATAAAATATCTGACCTGATTCCCCTGCAAAATAAATAATTAAATAATCAGTAATGCTTAATCTGAAGGATTTTTTTTTTTACAATTAAAGCATTTGTATAGATATCTATGCATGAAAAAATAATTCATGTTCAGAGGCTGAATGGGATTTCAGAAAGGTTTAGCTAAAGGTCTTTTAGATAAATACATATATTTTTTCCCAAAATGAATGAAACTGAATGGATCGATTGAACAACATCAGTTGAATTCCATAAACAGTTGCCTATAGCTCAGAAACATTTCTTAAACCAGTCTTTCAAAGGTTTGTCTTTATGTAGTCATAGGATATCAGGGTCTTGCTAGCTGGCTGTTGCTGTTCATTTTAACTCTTCGATTCTTATGTTCTTTATCTAATTTCAGAATTTTATCAGGTCTTGTGGACCTGTTGGGTATTCTGCTTCATTTCATAACTCAATTCTCTGGATTTCATTTTATTTTTCTCTCACCACCCATTTAAATCTATATACAATATATGTCCTCTGGATCCAAAATTTTCTAATGCTGGAAGCACTAGTGGTTAATTTGCCAGCTCACTTTAATTTCTGAATCAATCACTGAAATAACTGCTGTCATCATTACATGGTTCCCAATTAAACCCTATAATTGTTTCTCAACACAGATGCAAAGTTGTTGGCTTACTTGCAGCAAATGAATTTTTCACAGTGTCCCATAATCATTCTAATCACACAGTGTGATTATTATTAAACTGTGCATATAGATAAGGAACTCAGCTCCTGGTTATGGTCTTCTCTTAATTAATATGTTTCAATCAATGAAGGAAAGCTATTAATGGATGCATATGATTGCCAGGTGAGTCTTTAATCAGATCATGCATACCCTGATGAATTACTTAAAATTCATCAAGAAGCAAAAACCTGGAAATGATTTGAAAAAAACATGTACATTCAGTACAGATTAATTATTTTTGAATGGCTTTAAAATGCAAGTATAAAATTGTTCTTGTATTTGGGCAAAACATGAAAGTCAAAGAATGTGTGAACATTCAATGTATATCATGGAGCCAGCCATTTATACTGATTCTACTTCATAAATCTTCTCCAATAAACAAGTTCCTTAGAGACATGGAGGGTCCCAGTTGCATTTCAGCTAAAATGACTAGAATTCCCCTTAATGATTCTAAGGTAGTCCAGGATGATTAAGAATTGAAGGGATGAGCATTCGTCCATGAATCTATAACAGTCTACTAGGAATATTCCTATCCCATTTGTTTTGTTGGTTGGCTTTCCCATTTAGGGACATGGTTTTAGAGAGTGGAATTTTAGCCCCATTCAGATTGGGTATGCTGCTTTTCATAGGCCAGATTAAGCCTGCAGACCAGAGACTCCCCAGTGCTATTCAATGTCCTTTCATTGTCATTCCAAATAGAGAATGTACTCCAAATTGAGTGAGTGCAACATTAGATTAAGAACACAAAATCTATTCTCTTTGGCATATCTGGTCTTGAGCAATTGGATGAATCTGGAGAAAACCCAGTACAAACACTGCTAAGAAAGCAAAATATTTAAAACTGATACTGTCTTAGCTACATTCCACAGCTATGAATTTATCATTTTAATAATACTGTATCCTTAATTTCAAGGGTAAAAAGTTCTACCAAAACTTTCCAGTTCAACTCCTTCCTTCCTTCCTTCCTTCCTTCCTTCCTTCCTTCCTTCCTTCCTTCCTTCCTTCCTTCCTTCCTTCCTTCCTTCCTTCTATAATAGACCTCAGTCCCAAGGAACTTTTATTATAAAATTTAATATAGGGAAAATAATGTTGAGGGATAGGTGTAATGACCAAACTTTTGACCATTTTTAAAATAGAATAGATAAGGGGTGTCAAACACGCAGCATCCCATTTTTGTCATGTGACGTATTGCAACTTTTTCCCCCTTCGCTAATCCAGGGCTGGGCATGGCCAGCACATGATGCATCTGGCTCTCAAGTTTGACACCCCTGGAATAGATCATTTTAATTAAATGTACTTTTAATCAAAGCTATTTTAACAAGTGTGGCTCCAGTCCTGTGGACATGAATTTAGTACTCATATTTTGTGGCTAATTAAGATCATGTTGTAGAGCTAGCATGGCAAGAGAAGTTAGTTCCCTTGTAGCAACATTAAGTTCTTAAGATTTTAACTATTTCAGCTGAAATACTTCAAATCACTCTGATCAGAAATACACAACTTCTTAAAGTCAGCAGCTGGCTGGTGGTGACAAATCAATCAATCGTAAGTATACTGAGAAAACTTTGTTCTTAGTGATGGATGAACTCCCTTCAACAAAATGCAGATTTTGCTCGACACAGCAAGGTATTTTCCTTAAAGTCATGAAATAATTTGAGCAGTACTTTCCAAATCTAGAAACTCAGTCACAGAGTTCATTGAGAACCAAAAGGGATCTCAGCTATTGCCCTGCCACATCATTTTGCCATTGCAATGGATTATTTGGTTGGAAGAGAAAGACAAGAATTGAGAATTGACTTGAGTTGAAGGAGGGATTGAAATCCAGCATACCCAAATTTAACTATACTTTTATATTTTCAAACCAGGGTAAATTAAACATCATCACAGTATATTTTTCCTCAGTCTCTGTTTTATTAATCAACTACTTAAAAGAATTATAGAAAACCACTGGTAATTAATAACAAAATAGGGGGCATTTTTTTTTATTGGTGAGTGGATACCCGAACATATATGTCCTTATATATTTTGGCTTACTTTAAATTGGAGGAGAGAATAGATCCTCTTGAAGTCAAGCCACAATTTTCCTTTTCTAAAAATTGCCTTTTCACAGAGGACTTTTTGTACATGGTACTAAACCAGCTAAAGCAACATAGAAAAGTAGTGTTGCACAGTGAAACAGTATCCTTAACTTATAATGTTGGGAACAATTTTGCTAAGCTTATTTAATCAACGGTATACACAATATGTTCTGTTTTTATTTTAACTCAAGGATAATGTTTCATTGTTTCCATGAAGTTGTTAAATATAAACACAAAATTGTAGAAAAATATCTTTTTATACACCGCAACAATCATTTTTATCTTGATGGTAGTATTCTAAATAACATAAATATTAATTATTTTATAGAGCTTCATCTAGTTAAATGGATGGAAGCAATAGATGGAAATTAATCAAGGAGAGAAGCAACCTAGATCTAAGGAAATATTTCCTGACACTTAGAACAATTGATCAATAGAACAACTTGTCTCCAGATGTTGTGGGTGCTCCAAATGGAGGTTTTTAAGAGGAGATTGGGCAACCATTTGTCTGCAATAGGGTTTCCTGTCTGAGCAGAGGGGTTGGATTAGAAGACTTCCAAAATCCCTTCTAACTCTATCATTCTATTCCATTCTAAATACAATTATTTCTATACAGTCTTAAGGATTTGGAAGTTTGTGCAGAAATATGCATAATGGTGTGATTTTTTTGTTGTCTCAAATTTTCTTTATTCTATATAAACAATGGAGCAGTATCAATTGGGTCTAAGGGTCCTTGAGTGGCTCAGACTGCTAGGACAGTCTGTTATTAACAGCAGCTGCTTGCAATTACTGCAGGTTCAAGCCCCACCAGGCCCAAGGTTGACTCAGCCTTCCATCCTTTATAAGGTAGGTAAAATGAGGCCCCAGATTGTTGGGGGCAATAAGTTTTTTTTTTTATTTACATTTATATCCCGCCCTTCTCCGAAGACTCAGGGCGGCTTACAGTGTATAAGGCAATAGTCTCATTCTATTTGTATATTTTTACAAAGTCAACTTATTGCCCCCCCAACAATCTGGATCCTCATTTTACCTACCTTATAAAGGATGGAAGGCTGAGTCAACCTCGGGCCGGGCTTGAACCTGCAGTAATTGCAGGCTGCTGTGTTCTAATAACAGGCTTCTAACAGCCTGAGCTATTATGGCCCAAGTTGACTTTGTATATAATATACAAATGGATGAAGACTATTGCTTGACATAGTGTAAGCCGCCCTGAGTCTTCGGAGAAGGGTGGGATATAAATGCAAATTTAAAAAAAAATTACATTTTCAAAATAATATAATTTTTTAAAAAATAACATCACTAGCTGGAATTGACACTTGGCATTCTAATTTAGCATCAGTAAAAGATATAAAAAGACATTAAATAAGTGTTTTCTGAGTGAAATAAAGTCAGAAAATAAAATAGCTGTGCTATCCTAGTAAATAACAAGCATGCAAAGTTTGTGTCACCTTAAAAATAAATAAATAAAGTTACCTGCTTTTCTTTATTTTACATTCTCATTTGCCTCTTATGCAATATGTCTATAGTTGTTTATATTTCTTATTGTAAATACTCAAGTTTGGGATAAACCCCCAGGTTATCATGCCATGCGATGCCATACCATACCATACCATACCATACCATACCATACCATACCATACCCATACCCATACCAATACCAATACCAATACCCATATCCGCTTTATTTTAACTGCTTGCTCTTCATTTGAAAATTATAAAGTTTTGTCATTGGACTCAATAACACTCAAAATAATAGTATACATAGAAGATACCTTACCAATACAATAAAAACAGGACCGTGATGAATTTGTTCATCTATGATACAAAATGTATTAAACAGATTTAAAACATAATTCTTCCCTTAAAATTCAGAATGTATCTGGTTTTGTATCTTCCAGCCAGACCTTAGATATCTTTTATATACTGATAGTTTCTTGCAAAGTATTCTATCTTAATGAGTTCTACATGAAAGAACTAAACAGTTTTGAGTTACCTAAATTTTTCTCTCTATTCAAAAGCAGCTACTATGGCATTTATCATTAACCAAGCTCTATGTAATAATAATAACAATACCCCAAAGTGGAAAGTATCTTTTCCTTCCTTCCTTGAGGGGCTTTTAACCCATAACAACAGACCTGCGGTCATAGTGACCGCAACAGTTTCCCAAAATGTTTCGAACACCCCTATTTTTAGAAATGGACCATTCTGGTTGTGAATAGCTTTTATTTTTCCACCAATAAGATGTATGCAGCATTGCGCTTAAGTTATTTGGTATTTGAATTTGAATTGCGGTCATTTTGACTGCAGATCTTTGTTAAGCTTTATATTTTTTATATTCTCAGGGCCACTTTTTTCACTGAAAAGAGTGCAATTTGGTGACCCAAACTTCAAAGAAACTGTTCTAACATGGTATGAAGAAGCAGAGAGTGATCTGAGTGAAGTGGAATCAGATTGCCATGAAAATTTTGTAATGGACGATGAGGAACCCGCCACCAATTATGACATCAGCAAAGGTGAAGCTCCTGATGAAATTGATGACCAGGTACAATCTACGTCGTGCAGTACTTTAAAGGGGAAGAACAAATTCAAACGATCTTTTGCACCTTTTGGAAGCAGTAGATCCAGAACCACTAGTCACAATATTGTGCAATTACCTGGACTACAGCCAGCAGCTAGAGTGGTCATTATGACCTCATGTCTGTAATAGCATAGCTGAAATAGTCTGTGGTTAAGGGTTAACTTAACCAGCCATGTGTTGAGATATCCATCCAGTGTGAGTTTAAATACAATTTAAATATACAGTGTTTATGTGCCCTTAATATTCACCTATCACCTTGCTGCTTTATTGTCAAGGCCGTAAAAATATAAGGTACTCTGTGCCTTTCATTTATTTCAAAATCTTACGAGGTGAAATTGCTTTCAGTTTTTCCCAGATAGTCTGCAGGCAATTTCCTCTTCCCATACAAGTGCAAACATTTCATGTCTGATTAATAATAACAACTCATTTCTTGAAGATTTGTGTGGGGTTTATTTACATAATAAAGGTGAGGAAATGCACTTACTTTTAGCCTTGCTTCAGTACTGTAGGATGCTTGTTGCCTTTACATTGCCTATATCTGACTAGTGTAGAATGATCCTTCAAGAAATTATTGTAAACCATAGTAAGTGGATTACCATAACAAAATGAACTGAATAGATATCATAGTGAAGATTGCTGTGACCAAAAAAATCCATGTTACTAAAGTGTCACGTTTCTTTTTTCTAAATATCTTCAAGGAGGCCATTTACCTTCCAGCAGCATCTACAGTCTATAGGACAACAGCGTAAATCAGCTTTAAAGGCAATCCAATTTAAGAGTGTACACATTATTAAATAATAACATATTATACCTGGATTTACTGTGGGGTCCTTGGTGCTCTCTGAGCTTTATGGTTTTCTTACAGACATTCCATTACTCAACTAGGTAACATCTTCAGTGTATTTCCTTCCTTCCTTCCTTCCTTCCTTCCTTCCTTCCTTCCTTCCTTCCTTCCTTCCTTCCTTCCTTTAAAGATAAAGGTTCCCCTTACAGATATGTGCTAGTCGTTCCAGACTCTAGGGGCAGTGCTCATCTCTGTTTCAAAGCCGAAGAGCCAGCGCTGTCCAAAGATGTCTCCGTGGTCATGTGGCCGGCATGACTAAGCACCAAAGGCACACGGAACGCTGTTACCTTCCCACCAAAGGTGGTCCCTATTTTTCTACTTGCATTTTTTATGTGCTTTTGAACTACTAGGTTGGCAGAAGCTGGGACAAGTAATGGGAGCTCACCCCATTACGTGGCATTAGGGATTCGAACCGCTGAACTGCCAACCTTTCGAACAACAAGCTCAGCATCTTAGCCACTGAGCCACCACATCCCTTGCTTACCTTACTTACCTTACTTATACATTTATATGGCTGCCCACCCCACACAGATGATTCTGAGTCACTTACATTGAGTACAATGTACTCAGATCTACAACAATCTGACCAATAAATAGTCTCTGCTCCTTCCTTCACCAGTATTGGCTGTCCACCATTTCTTGAATGCAAAAAGAGACATTATCTTCCACTCCATCTATTTCCCTCTCTTTCCCCCTTCCTCCCCCCCTCTTCCTGTTTTTGAATCAGTGTTGATTTTTGACTTCTTGGTAAAATTTCAGAAGCGTTTTGCCACTGCTGTCTTCCTAGGATTGAATAGGAGCAAAATCACCCTGCTAGTTTTGTTCCTAAAGTGGAAATAGAATTCACAGTCTATTTGTTTCTAGCCTGATATGTTAACCAAACTGGCTTTCCACGCACTGAGATCTCAACTCATGAAAAAACACTCCATGTGTGTTCTGAAATTTCAAAAGTTCTATTTTCCCTCCTGAACCATCTTCAACTTTTCTAACCATTTAGATTTTTTTATATTTATTTATTTATTTATTTATTTATTTATTTTGTCACACAGTATATATAAACATAAGCATGAAATAACTATACAATATATAAGCATATATATATATATATATATATATATATATATATATATATATATATATATATATATATATATATATATATATATATATATATATGTAGATCTTTGGTTATTCAGGTTTTCTCCCTCGTAAAATTGGAAGTGTCTTGGCGACATTTCAACGAAGTCTCATTCGTCATCTTCAGGCTTCAGCTTCGTGCTTCTGGGAGCCAAGACACTTCCAATTTTACGTGGGAGAAAACCCGAATAACCAAAGACCTACATACAAACACCCGCGAAAACCTCAGAAAACCTATATATATAGAGAGAGAGGGGGGGGCGGGTAGAAGGAGAGAGAGAGAGAGAGAGAGAGAGAAGCATAAGTATGTAATAACTATATTAATTGGATATAATGAAAGGAAACAATAGGACAGGAACGGAAGGCCCCTTACAGACCTCTTAGGAATGGAGTGAGGTCAATAGTAGAGAGTTTTTGGTTAAAGCTTTCGGGATTTTGGGAAGAGACCACAGAATCAGCTAGTGTATTCCAAGTATTAACAACTCTGTTACTAAAGTCATATTTTCTGCAATCAAGATTGGAGCAGTTAACATTAAGCTTAAATCTATTGTGTGCTCGTGCATTGTTGCAATTGAAGCTGAAGTAGTCTTCAACAGGAAGGACATTGTAATAGATGATTCTGTGAGTTAAATTCAGGTCATGTCGAAGGCGGCGGAATTCTAAGTTTTCTAAACCTAGGATTTCAAGTCTGGTGGCATAAGGTATTTTGCTGTATTCAGAGGAGTGAAGAACTCTTCTTGTAAAATATTTCTGGACACGTTCAATTGTGTTGATGTCTGAAATGTGGTATGGGTTCCAGACAGGCAAGCTGTATTCAAGAATTGGTCCAGTAAATGTTTTATATGCTCTGGTTAGTAGGGTACTGTGTTTTATTCCAGTCTAGTGGCAACCTCAGTTGTGATTTGCTTTAGTGTTTGGCATGGCTCCTCACCTCTAGTGAATATAGGGCCATTTCATTATGGCCTCCTTTTCTGGTTGGCAGCTTCCTTTTTTATTTGTTTCTATCAGTTCATCCTGCAATGTTTATGAAGACCAGAGTGTTTAATATCGCCTGGTTCCCATTTTGTCCCTGTCTCTTAGAGGTGCAGACCTTACACCTATCATTACTTCTCCTATTGGTTTTCTTTTTGATTTGTGTCTTCACAGGGCGAATAATGCTCTACATTTTTTACCATGTTTTGCCCACTGCAAATGGCTTCCTTTTGTCCTTCTTCCTCTCCTTTTCCATTGGTTTTTTTTAAAAAAAATATTTAAGGAACAACACAGACATGTTAAAACAAAGTTACAAACCTTCAGTGAATGCTATTTTGCTTCTATAAAGCTGAAGCATTGTGCTGAAAATTGATTAGCAGATAAACCTGAGAATTAAACTGTAAACCTATGAAATGGAAGTATGGAAAAAAACTGCAGGCCAGGACCTATGTGTGGTCCATAACTACACTTTTCAAAGTCTCTGATATTCCCACATCAATGAGATTCAAATTTCAAGATGCCTTTGGATAGGTTTATGAAATTGGCTGGCAATCAAGAAAAAAAAATTATTTCCTAAAGTGGGATTAATTGCTCCTTTTGGGGTTATTTTAACAGGTCAAATCTTCATCCTTGAATTATGAATTATGATGAAGTACCGTGAAGCTCATTTTAAGCAACCAGTAATGTAGAATGCTTTGAAATGTGTTTGAATATTAGTAACTCGGCTTGGTTGTTAGGCTGTTGGTTTGAGCTCCAAGCTTGGCAATTTAATTGCAAACAGTTTGTCACCATTCAAGGAGATATCATCAGTGCATTTTGAATTGTGCTCCTCTATTAGAACAAAGGTCTTTAAATACCTTTATTTAAAGACCTGTATTCTGACAGACGAGCACAATTCTTCGGTCTTTGTAGATATTTTAATTTTTCCTAGTCATTAAATAAGTGGTTTAGATAGCATTTTGTATGTCTTTTGAAAAGTATACATAACTAAATAAATAAACAATAAAATAAAATAAAATAAAATACAATAAATGTTCCCTTTCATTATAACCAATTAATATAGTTATTACATACTTATGCTTATATGTATGCTTATATATCGTATAGTTATTTCATGCTTATGCTTATATATACTATTGTGACAAATAAATAAATAAATAAAATAAATAAGATAATAAAAGTTGTCCAACAAGCAGATGGTATTAGCAGTATGGCTTTTCTTCTTTTTTCCCTTAACAAGCACAGAAATGGAACAGATAAATTGCAATTAGTTTGGCATTCATTTAGCTTAGATGGTTTGTTTGGTCTGAAGCAGAGGAAAACTATCAGTAGCCAAAGGTGCCTGGAAATCCTAACTCCCCTTTGCCAGCCTCATTGCTCTCCAAAAATCCCATCACCAAATATATCCTCAGTGGGCAGAAGTCAAGCACAACTGGCTTGGAAAAAATGTGGCTGTGCTGTCCAGTCTAAAGCCAGTTAATGAGATCATTCTGAGATGTTGCAGCTAATATACAAAGCCAGCTTGGCAAGTCAAACATCTCTTCCAAAGCTCAGTTAGTTTTTATCCAGAAATACTCACTCGGCATGGTTCCAGGACTGGTTTGAATGCATTTTTTCTCTTTTTATCAAAGGTGCCCAACTGGAGGATCCAGAGGCTATACAGTGTGTAGATCCTGACAGATTTCAGTCTAAAAGATTTTGGGGAAAAAATGTCAAATTGTGATTTCTACTTTGTTTTTTCTTTTTTCCTGAGAAATTCCGTGATGATGGGCTCCAACACAAGTCCAAAACCTGGTCCCTGTGAGTGACCCAGATTGAATCCTACAACATTATCCTGGGACATGTATATTTGCCTCCATTTCTATTTTCTATTATAATGAAATTTAAAACTGGATGAAAACTTTGGAAGTCCCTGGGGGTTGGACCTCTGTACAATAGAATACATCTCTATTCAAGGCAAACAAAAAGCAGTCCCCAAAAGGGCTGAATGCTGACTCATGGATGAAGAAAAAGGAATGGAAAATGGAAGAGATGAAAGTTAATGGTTCAATTTCTGAATATAAAATACGGCCCTTGTTACTGCAGCTTCCCCCTTTTTGTCTATTCACTAGGTTAGTGGTTTTCTGTGGGAAGCTAGATTAGGAAGATATTTAGAGTTTCAAACTGAGAAAAATAGCAGAAAACGCATTTGCTTTCTCTCATTTTTCTTTGTAAATTTCACATCCAAGGATAATTTATACATCGGAACGGTTTACAATTGGCAATAGTTGCATGGTGGAAAATTAAGAAGATGCCATTTGGATTGATTCTGTTGACATCAATTGAGTTGCTTTGGAACGCTATTATATTATATTACAAGAGTTTGATCTGTCATCCAATATATGAAATTTGCTCAGTTCTGCTATTGACTGTCCCCTCACCAAAGAACACAAAGAAGAGGAAATGATTTAGTTGTATATCTGATTCAACCATCTATAAGAAAGACGGGCTGTTCTGAAATTACAAGCTATAACTACATTTCCTGCTTGGTCCTTTTGTATTGTTGTGCAAGATGCATGAAAGATCAATTATTTTCTTTTGTGCAGGTGATTTGTTTTATACCATGAACTTGGCCATGTCCTTCAAACATCAAAGTATTGTAGAAGCAAATATCTAATAAAAGAGACAAATATCTACTATAAAGTTAGAAGGATGTGTCTTTATGATATATAGTAATCTTGACATGCATGCTATTCAATGAAATTTCATTAGTCTTGTGTTTCTGGGCAAGACAAATAAATAATAATAGACCTTTTTTCCAATCTACCGCACAAGCATTTTGTCACTGTGATTTGAGTTATAGGTGAATTCTAGATATAGGGGCAGATATTTTTGCTGCCTTATATTGTCACAGCATTCATCTGCCGTTATTACCAAGCCAACTGAAGGTCCCATTTGATGATTTACAGTGGAAGAGGAGATAATAACTGTATCACTTAATATCCTGTCAATCAAATAAATCCAACACTTTTACTACTATTACTTTTACTTAGTAAAATACTGCACAGCTGATCTTTGAAAGCAGCGATAATTTAAAAAAGGTTTCCATATCTCTCATAAAGAATGGGTTTAGCATCTGTGAAACTCAAATGCTTGTGAAAGAAAGAAAGGAAGGAAGGAAGGAAGGAAGGAAGGAAGGAAGGAAGGAAGAAAGAAAGAAAGAAAGAAAGAAAGAAAGAAAGAAAGAAAGAAAGAAAGAAAGAAAGACACGTTCTGTTTGCGACTGTGGCTTCCTAATATGTATATAAATTTCTCATGAGGATAATGAGATATTCTGGGATTCCCATTTTTTGAGTATGTTCCACAGCTTGTTGTAATCAACATAATCAAAAGGGAAATGGGAAGGGGAAAGGGAAAGGGAAAAGAAAGGAGGAAAGAAAAAAGTGTTGTGGTCCGCCAGCAGCCTGCGGAGCTGGCAATGGAGTCGGACAGTGATGAGGCTGAGGAAGAGCGTGGGCCAGACCTGGAGGCTGGGGAAAGCCTGGATGAGGACTCTGCATCAGAGGCTGAGGTGGGGCCAGGGCCATTGGGGAGTGGGGTATGTATTCCAGAGCCTCCAGAGACTGACAGTGGTGAGGCAGAGGAACATGTTCCTAATGCACACATGAGAAGAGCTGCCAGAAGGGCAAGAGCAGCTAAAGCAAAGAGGACAACTTGGGAGTAGGGCCAAAAGATGATTGGCCCCTCCCATAAGGCTTAAAAAAGACCAGCAAAGGTGTTTAGGCTTTGCTGGAAAACAACATTGGTAGCTTCATCTTCTTGCATTTATTTTTGTACTAGTGTCTTCGGAATGTTTGCCAAGAAAGGCCTTTGGCAGTTTGCCTAATTGGACCAAGGTTTGTGATAGGACTGAGGAATTTGTGTTGGGAGGAATTTGCTTTAATTTAGTTGAACTATGGTGAGAATGAAATAATTATCAGCTGTTTGAATAAAGTTGGTTTGTTTTTTCACCGACCGAGTTTCCTGCTACCTACTTGGTCCTGGGTCACAACAAAAAGACACTATACAAGAACTGTACCTTGCTACATATTGATGGTCTAAAATAATGTCCAATTTATAAAGAATAAACTAAATTACTCTGTATCTGCTGGGTCAAATCTGAAAACACACCTACCTAAGGAGACAACAAAATACCTTATGCCACCAGACTTGTAATCCTGGGTTTAGAAAATTTAGAACTACGCCACCTTCGACATGACCTGAGTTTAACTCATAGAATCATCTATTACAAAGTCCTTCCTGTTGAAGACTACTTCAGCTTCAATTGCAACAATACACAAGCGCACAATAGATTTAAGCTTAATGTTAACCGCTCCAATCTTGATTGCAGAAAACATGACTTCAGTAACAGAGTTGTTAATGCTTGGAATACACTACCTGACTCTGTGGTCTCTTCCCAAAATCCCAAAAGCTTCAACCAGAAACTATCTACCATTGATCTAAACCCATTCCTAAGAGGTCTGTAAGGGGCGTGCATAAGAGCACAAATGTGCCTACCATTCCTATCCTATTGTTTCCTTTCGTTATATCCAATTAATAGAGTTATTATATACTCATACTCATATATATGCTTATATATTGTATAATTATTTCATGCTTATATATACTGTGTGACAAAATAAATAAATAAATAAATAATAATAAAAATATGGCAACTTGTTCCAAGAAACAAATTTCTGCAAATTTCTGTGTCAAGTTCTCTTCATCTTATCTATTAATGGAATGTAAATATTTTTTGGAAACCATTGTTTTTTTATTATGTGAATGAGTTACATACAGTAACATCTTTAGCTCTCTTTTACACTATGCTGGAAGCAGCTGTCTATTTTTCTATTTTAGGATATGTAAACTTAATGGCTTTTTTTTTAGAAAAAGCCATAGTCAACAACCATATTTTGATTCAGTTTGTCCTCACTAACTGTAGGTTAAACAATCCATTTCTTGTACAGAAATACTACCTGTTTAAATAAGGAATCAGAAGCTTCTTATTTTCTTTTCACTGAGATGAACACAGAAGAGAGTCAATTGGACAGCATCTGAGGTTCAACATTTTTAAGCCTTTGAATCTACTGTTGTCCATTACATATAATTTTATTTATTTATTTATTTTGTCACAACAGTATATGCAAACATTGACATAAAAACAACAACATATCATATAAACATATAAACATGTATATAGGCTAAAATATATATAAAATATAAAATATAGGCTAAAATATGTATATATATAAGCAAAGTATTAATTTGCTATAATGAAAGGGAACAATAGGACAGGAACGGTAAGCACTTTTATGCTCTTATGCACGCTTTGTCCTGATGCCATCATATTATGTTTTTCCACACAGATTAGTAGCGGCCAATTATTTGGCGCAGGAAACACATGCAAGTTTTCTACATGTTGCAGATGAAGAAAAATTGACAATAGGTTGTTGCAATGAGGATAAATAAACAGACTGGATCACATGCTTAACTGCCATTGATGATATGTATTATCTTTCAAAGGGCTCAACAATCCTGCATTGTGTACACAATTGTGAATTAAGTTCAAGTAGTTTGATTTAATTGTAATCCACTTTTTTTGCTAGCAGAATTTCTCATACTAAAGTGAGTTTGCTTCATTTCACTTTACTATCATTCAGCTCCAGAATATGTTTGGTTGGCAAACACTAAAAATAGACAACAATAAAAAGAAAACCTTATATGTCTAGATAATCACAGCACCTATAATGGAACACAAACAACAGGGATTCCACAAATACGCTTCCATAGGCTTGAGAATACAGCCACGTTTTTAAAGTCTTGCTGAACATCATCAATTTGGAAGGGTCTTGGAGGTATATGATTCTAGAGAGTATATGATTCTACAGAGGAATTATTGACTCTGTCATCTGCACCTCTATAACTGTCTGGTTTGGTTCTGCAACCCAACAAGAAAGACACAGACTTCAGAGGATAATTAGAACTGCAGAAAAAACAATTGCTACCAACCTGCCTTCCAGGAGTCAAAAAGAGGGCTGTGAAAATATTTACAGACCCCTCATATATTTTTTTTATTATTTTTTTATTATTTTTTATTTGCATTTATATCCCGCCCTTCTCCGAAAACTCAGGGCGGCTTACACTATGTCAAGCAATACTCTTTCAACTCCTACCCTCAAAACGACACTACAGAGCACTGCATATCAGAACAACTAGAAACAAGAACAGTTTTTTCCCAAGCGCCATCACTCTGCTAAACAAATAATTCTCTCAACACTGTCAAACTATTTACTAAATCTGCACTACTGTTAAGCTTCTCATCGTTCCCATCACCCATCTCCTTCCACTGTATGACTGTAGCTTTGTTGCTTGTATCCTTACGATGTATATTGATATTGTTTCCTGATTGCTTATTTGTTCCCTATGACTATCATTAAGTGTTGTATCTTAGAATTCTTGATGAACGTATCTTTTCTTTTACTTTTCTCATACACTGAGAGCATATGCACCAAGACGAATTCCTTGTGCGTCCAATCACACTTGGCCAATAAAAAATTCTATTCTATTCTATTCTAGAGGGCAGGTGCCATGCTGGAAAAGGCACATTTCTTGGCTGTTTTTGATTGAAGGGATCTAAAGAGCACTAATTTTGCCTGTTTAGTGGATGGGAAGAAACCATGGAGACATGTGGCTCCTAATCTGGCCACATGTTTCCATGGTTGCTTTCTGTCTACTAAGAATTCTTCTCCTTCCAACAATAGGCTTTTCAATTATACATACTACTTAAAATGAAATACAAAATTGTTCTGGGTTAATTATGAATGTATTTAGAAAGATTGAATTATTATGACAAGTTGCCTGCCCCTGTGCCAGTCCAATAGATAATGTCAGGACTGACTTGGAATTATCAGTAATCTTAATGTTTGGGAAAGTTCAATATGACATTATTTGGAAGCAATTATTTTTATAACATGATGTATGACTGTTCAAGAGAAATCTTCAAAATACTCAAGGATACATTAAGACAGTAAGTTGCTGATTGCTTGCTGATAATTGACAACTGGCTGTGAGAAACTTGAAATATAAATCACTCCAAGCAATTAGGGCAATGTTAAACTAAGCAAGATTAAAGGGAAGAGTATATTTTCACCATCTATAATTGGAAAGAAGTGCAAGTGATATTAATTTAAAACGTAGCACAAGACCCTTAAGATTAATAGAGAAGTATGTTCTATGAATATTTATTTGTATAATAAGATGCTTCTTATGATTCTATTGATATAAGATATGGACTTTTGTCTGAAAAATAACTTAGTTGTTCAAGCAATGAGAATCTTTTTGGATGCCTAAAAAGAGAAATACGCTCATGAAGCAACTGCAAACTTGTTAAAATGATTGTTCACCCAATAACTGCATTGTGTCACAAAGCTTAACTATAAATGTTACCAGATCAACTAAGTTAAAAAAGAAATGAATGAGAGAACAGGAAATAAAGTTTAGAGAATGCAAAGAAGAACAAGACCTAAGTTTAACTCATAGAATCATCTATTGTAATGTCCTTCCTGATAAAGACTACTTCAGCTTTAATTGCAACAATACAAGAGCAACCAACAGATTTAAACTTAATGTTAACCGCTTTAATCTAGATTGCAGAAAATATGACTTCTGTAACAGAATCATCAGTGCTTGGAATACTTTACCTGACTCTGTGGTCTCTTCCCACAATCCTAAAAGCTTCAACCAAAAACTTTCTACTATTGACCTCACCCCATTCCTAAGAGGACCATAAGGGGCGTGCATAAGCGCACAAACGTGCCTACCGTTCCTGTCCTATTGTTTTTTTTCTTTCTTTTCTTTTCTTCTTCCTATATATATATTGATGCTTATACCTCCTAATATTTACTCATATATATGCTTATATACTATATAATCCTTTTTATATGATGTTGTGACAAAATAAAATAAATAAATAAATAAATAAAATAAAAGGAAAGGAAAGGAAAGGAAAAGAAAAGAAAAAAAACATCCGAGCAGAAAGCAGTCATTCAACCATCACTTAAACAAATGGATTAAGAAAAAAGAAAGAAGGAATATAATAATAATAATAATAATAATAATAATAATAATAAGAATAAGAAGAAGAAGAAGAAGAAGAAGAAGAAGAAGAAGAAGAAGAAGAAGAAGAAGAAGAAGAAGAAGAAGAAGAAGAAGAAGAAGAAGAAGAAGAAGAAGAAGAAGAAGAAGAAGAAGAAGAAGAAGAAGAGGGGTTTTTTGTTCTTGATTTTTAAAAAACAGCCTATGGAAACAACAAAAAGACTTCTATGACCTCAATCATAATTCATCCAAACTGGTGAATTTATCTTTTCTATTTCTGAGAGAGTTCTGGTTCTTATTCTGTATATCTGTGTATTCTTTTTTCTTTGGTTTTGTTTATTTCCAGGGCATTATTATTTCCTCATCCCATTTCAATAGAAAGATACTTTTTTTTGGTCTCTTTCTGTCTTATTCAAATTTGCTCCTTAGATCTCTTTGGATCTCAAGAGAACAATGCAGTTAATAAGAGCTGCATGCACTTCTTCAGGCATTGCATAACTAATAGCACTTTGCAGCATCTCAAAGGAATATTGCACTTCAACAAAATTTCAGATGGTGCATTTGGACAAGGACTCCATTTCTAAGAGGAGAGCTTTGCATTGCTTTGCTCAAGAAATTGCTTCTATGCAGAGTCTTCTTATGAGGCAACTTCAACCCCATTTTGGTGTTCCTGATACATCATTGAAAGCAAAGACAGAGTCCTCCTGCTTCTAATTACAAATAACTCCTAAAACCAATGTATATAATTCTATTGCTTAGAGAACTTTGCATAGCAGTCTAAGGCTTCTAGAAGGTTTTAATCAAATAAATAAATTAATCATTGCCTCCTAATTTAATGTGAAAGTGAAATAATATCTTGGCATATTATCAAAAACTGATTTTTAAGAACCATAGGAGGAGTGGCTTTGAAATAGTATGCCTTTGGTTTGGTTTTGGCTTGGAGAACCACGTTTTAACTCTCATTTTGAGAAAAACTAAATTGACAGTCAAAACTGTTGGAGAAATATATGAAAGCAAGCATTTTTTTTCCTGAGGAAACAATGGCTGTACACTTCATCTTCACACAGAGACTGACATATTAATTATACATACTCCTCAATATAGATTTGGGAGAAGATGAAAACTTTTAATCATTTATGGGGGGAAAACAGGACTTGTTTGATATATGGTCTACTACTGCAATATCTGTGACGCCAAGGTTACAAATTGATAGATTATTGAGGAAATATAGAGTTAAAAAGAGTATATAATTACCTGATTTACAGAAAGGAAACATCATTTTATATTACCCATGGAGAATTCAAAATAATTATCCCATTTGGGCTCTTTTCTACTTTCACACTTGAATATTAAAAAGTATATACCGTATTTTTCGGAGTATAAAACACACCTTAGTTTTTGGGGAGGAAAATAAAAAAAAAGCTGATTGACAGGTGGATTGGCCTTCTGGAATACCCCCAATAAGCTGTTCTCAGAAGTGAATTTTAGCAACAGGTTCCTTGGTTGTGAGCTCTGTGCCTTGCTTTTTTTTTTTTTTCCCTGCCTCTGAAACTTCTGAAACTCTGTTTCTGAAAAAAACAAATTCTGCTTCTGAAAGCCTTTGAAACAGCTTCAGAAAAAAAGCCTCTGAAATTCTGAGGGCTTCTTTTCTGAAGCTCTGTTTGGGGGCTTCTTTTCTGAGGGCTTCTTTTCTGAAGCTTTTTTCAGCCTATGAAACCCCCGTTTGAGAAGCTGGGCAGGGTTATATTCGGAGTATAAAATGCACCCAGATTTTTTTGGGGAAAAAAGGTGCATCTTAAACTCCAAAAAATATGGTATTCTCAAGCATCATAAGCCTATGTACAACATTGACATTCAAATGAATAAACTCAGGAAGACAGAGGGAGAGGGAGAGAATGCTATTAGTGTGGCTGGGTAACTTTGGACCAGCCATTCTGTCTCAGCCACCAATGTCAAGTTCAGGTAACAAGCTAGTTGGTCAATTCTTGTCACAAACAATGAGCCAACATTGGCTTAAGTTATCATCAGTTTAGTGTATTTGTGAATCCCAGAGATTATTATAAGGGGTTCAAAAACATTAAATGTCTTGGATCTACTAGGTTTATTCTAGGACAGGGGTGTCAAGCTCAATTTCATTGAGGGCTGCATCAGGGTTGTGTTTGACCTTGGGGGCCTGGGAGGGTGGGGAGGCATGGCCAGATTGAAGTCACTCATTTTGGGAGGCGCCTACGGTTGTGCCAGCGAAAATGGGCTCCAGACCTCTGTTTTCACCTGGGATGGCCTCCTGCAACTCTCTGCCAGTGAAAACGGAGCTCGTGAGGGCTGCACACAGCCTTGTGAACTCCATTTTTGCTGGCAGAGACACCATGGGCCAGTCCTTCACTGTTTCCAGGGTGGCTCCAGGGGCCAGATATAAGCACCCCATGGACTGAATCTGGCCTGCGGGCCTTGAGTGTGACACCCCTGTTCTAGGAGGATAAATGAGGAGAAAGTAGTCAAATCATCGAAGGAAAAGGGGCTAGATCTAATTCTGGAAATAGAAGTGAAGATCATATTTAAAAAGTGACATTTCTAGACGAAATCATAAAACATAAAATCAACCTTGAGTCATTTCTGAACCAAACTGAGATCTATAGACTCAAAACAAGATATCAGATAAGAAGCAAATTAATGAAGCATCACCAAGGAAAAAAGGAAAAGGAAAAAACCAAAACTATTTGGAGTAAATGGAGTTTTTCTTAAGATATGGTACTCAAGGCTACACACAAGTAGTGTCTGATCCATTGAAATTATAGTGGTAGCATTATTTTCTTTGATTTGGAACTTAAATTTCTTACTGATGCAGTCTAAAAATGCATCTGTCTTTTTAACAGTCAGGTCACACTGCTAATTTATATTCATTTTGTGATTAGCTGCCCTTCAAAATCCTTTTCATGTACATGATTGCCAAGCCATGTATTCCCCAACTTATATTTGATTTATTTGTTCCTAAGGAAAGAACTTTGAATTTTTCTCTCTTAAATGTCATTCTTCTATTTTCAGTCCCTTTCTCTAAATTATCAAGATCAGAGTGTTAGGCATCTCCCCAAACTTTATGTTATATGCAAATGCGATCAGGATTCCTTCCAGCTATTCAGCCAAGCAATTAATGAAAACCTTGAAAGGTATTAGTCCCATGATCAAGCCTTTTGGCCATGTACCAATATATATTCTACTATATCTTATATTTTTTCTTTAGTAGAGGAGTAAAAATGATTTTATTAATTGAGATAAGTCACAAACATATGGACAATGACATTTTATTCCTGCTGTGTCCAACAAAGTCTGAGCCAATGTCCAATTGAAATTAAAATCAAGCTTGTGAATCATGTTTTTGGGGTGACGTTTAGGCAAACACAGGACGTAAATAATATATGTGTACAGACAACTATCAGAAATAAAACTCTTTTGTAGCAGTAAGTAAAATAAAATACAGGTGTAATATTCCAATAATCAAGGCTGTTGCCTATGCAAGTAGTTACAAACACATTCAAATGGTAAGTAAATAGTAACTTAGAGGTAGTTCTAAATACTAACCCAGAAAGACGTTGAATTTGGAAGCCATAAATTTGCATTATCCTGGAAGTAAATTTCCTACGAATTATACATAGGACAAAAAAGGATGATTCAAATAATCAGACATTTTGACAGAATTGAAGAAGCTTTTTGGCTGAGAAGCAAAATATCTTCAAAAAAGAAGCAGAAAGTCCAGTTACCTTTTGAAAAAGCACCTTTGAGCTAAACGTTTGATAATGAACTTTAATACTTAATGTGAGTTTCACTTTTGAGAGTTAAAAAAAAAATCTTGGGGAAATATTCACAGTACATCTAAAGTACTTTGCATTCCAAATAAACTATCTCTGTGAGGATTCTATTGAGTGTATTTTGTTTTAATAAGTGACATAATAAATATTGATGTACAGATAAACATTACCTTTAATTATTCTCCAGATGAAGATGTTTTATATAATTAATTTTAAAAATTGCTAAAATTGGATCAGCTCATTTTATTTTAATATGATAAATTAAACTCTTAAAAACTGAATAATAAATTAACATGCATATATTGATAATTACAAGAGAAATTCAAATACAACTACTTTACTTTTACTTTGTTTTTATATAGAATAATATTATGTTTTTTAAAAAAATAATTAAACAACATTAATGATCAGGGGCTGATTCTTTCAAACCAAATGCCTTACATAAGATACAAAGCAACTACATAACATAATTAATTAACAAAATTATTTTTGCAGCATTTCAATACAGGTGAGATATGTTTCGCAGTATAAATACAGCTATACATATACATACAACAATTGTGCAACCTGAACTGTTTATTAATTTGGATAATTTCTTTTTTCCCCCACTAATATATGACTATGCTAAAAAAAATTAAAATATATTCTGATCCAACAAGAGTGTACATAAAAATAGGCTTCCACTTGTGAATTGTCTCCAGGCTGCTGCAGAAAATGAATTATTAATAAAATATGATAAAATAAATATTTTTCTACCCCAGTCCAAAAGTTTATAGAATAGATGAATAGAATAGAATAGAATTTTTATTGGCCAAGTGTGATTGGACACACAAGGAATTTGTCTTGGTGCATATGCTCTCAGTGTACATAAAAGAAAAGATACGTTCATCAAGGTACAACATTTACAACACAATTGATGATCAGTATATCAATATAAATCATAAGGATTGCCAGCAACAAGTTATAGTCATACAGTCATAAGTGGAAAGAGATTGGTGATGGGAACTATGAAACGATTAATAGTAGTGCAGATTCAGTAAATAGTCTGACAGTGTTGAGGGAATTATTTGTTTAGCAGAGTGATGGCCTTCGGGAAAAAACTGTTCTTGTGTCTAGTTGTTCTGGTGTGCAGTGCTCTATAGCGTTGTTTTGAGGGTAGGAGTTGAAACAGTTTATGTCCAGGATGCGAGGGATCTGCAAATATTTTCACGGCCCTCTTCTTGATTCGTGCAGTATACAGGTCCTCAATGGTTATGATTTATGTTGTAATTTTTCACATGCTTCAGCAAAAAAGAAAAGATACATGACAGGACATACAAAGGCATATTATATATATTGCTTAAAAAGGGGTTCATTATTGTCCATACTAGTTTAAAAAAAAAATCCACAAGGTGTCCTTTGCTAGGGAAAAGGAACCATTATTTGTACATCTGTTTTGTGTGTGTGTGTGTGTGTAATTGTGTGTGTGTGCATATATATTTTTAGTTAGAAAATAGAAACCTTTAATAAACTGATTATTTATTGTGCTTTTATCCCTCTCAAGTGCCATTAAAATAAATTTGTTCAGCAATTAAAACATAATGATGCAAACTAATATGATGAGACATAGGAGCTTTCTTTACTGTCATTTTTAAAGTATGTCAAAATACAATTTGGGCACACTAGTAATTTTTTACATAAAATATTCACTTAGGTAGAGGTTAAATTCTGTCAGTTGAAACCAAGTATTCTAATTGGGTCATAGCAAAACACCAAGGGAGACCTATGTATGTTGATTTTATAGGGATTTTTCTACTTCTGAATCCAACAAAAATGTTAAATTTTTCAATCAATTTGCAATATTGAGTAAATAAGGTACAGCAGTTTGTGTGTTGACAGATGATTCCTTATCTCTTTTGTTTGTTAGAAGAACTGTTTACACATGAAGAGCAAATTTACTTTAGAGGTCATTCATCTTACCAACATTGTCCTTAGATAATTTTGTGTATGGAACATATATGACTTATATTGATGACCTATCTATCTTTCTTAAAAGATAAAATTTGGTGGAATACATGTTAGAATGTATTTTGTATTGCAACAGCTTTAGAATTAGTCAGCCAGTAGATGTCACTGTTTAGTTTGCATCCATGATTAAAATCTATGGTTCCTTTTGTTCTGAGGAGAGTTTCCTGTTTAAAATTCTTCAGCAAGGCCCATGGTGACTGTACCCTATACATTTTATTTGAGCTGTATGGCTATGTAACAATCTTCTGTTATCAATTTGTATGGCTATATAATAATCTGTTACCATTTCTATATGGTAAAACAGGATTTTCTAACACTTGACCATTTTTTTCCTTTTATAACCCTTTAATCCTTTTTATCTGGGCTGGAGTTGGGGCAACTGAATGGAGCTGAGCGTTTACTGTCTGGATGCCCTTCCTGATGCCTATGTGGAGTTCGCAGCAGATATTTTCTTTTTGTGACCTAATAGAGACACATCTGCCACTTCCTAGAATTGAACTCTCAACCTTTTGAGGGAGAGGCAAGCATAGATGGTAAAGATCATGATTTAATCAATAAAATTAATGAAATACAAATAGGTATGTTTTGCGTTTATGGGGCTAAAAGAAATGGAAAAAATATAAAAGAAGTGAAGCTGTGTATTTAATTTTGAATGGGATAAAAGGGACAAAAATATATATTAGAACCATGAATTGCTATCATCTAGGTCAGGTGTCAGCAACCTGTGGCTCTGGAGCCACATGTAGCTCTTTGGGCCCTCTGCTGTGGCTCCCTGTCGGGTGATCCCACCACTGGCTGGCACCACCCCTCACCCTCCCCTACCAGTCACTCTTCATCTGAGAAGGTAAGGGTGATAGCAGTGGATGGAGACCCGCTCCATATTCCAGAGCGGAAGCGAAGTGGCCCTGTACTTGCTTCTTCTTTCGGCCCATGTTGGTGCTGCACGCACCTCGGTTGCTCGGGGAGACCCACGACTTTCTCTCCACCACAAGACACTGGCCTGGCTCAGCTATGGCTGACATTGCTGCTCTCATTACTTCCATGGCCTGCTCACTGCTCTTGCAGTGCCTTGCACAGTAAATTTAGTGTGCTTCGCAATGGGGGAGACGGCATCCCCTCCTCCTGTTGGAACCCATTACAACACAGAACATTGGCTACAGCCAGGCTGGGCCAGTGTTTCTGGGCAGAGAGAAAGTCACGCATCTCCCCTAAATTACCCAGGTAATTTAACAACTGGTTTTTCCAAACTGATGTGAACGAGCTAAATCCCACCACTGATTATTTGTAATATGTATAAAGATAATTGCAATTGATACAGGAATCAAAGAAAAGGCTAAAGACTTTAAGAAAACAAGGAAGTGTATTAAAAGAAAGGGAATATTTTTGTGAAAATAATAATATTTTTTTTAAGTGGCTGAAAATTGAAAAATGCAATCAATGCAAAAATAAATATAAACAAATTAATAGTATTATTGACAAAAATAAATGAAAGCGAAATCAGAATACTAGGATGTCTGTGTGAACATCTGTGAGAACTCTGAGAAATGGTTAGACTGCAGATGGAATAACTCAAGAAATATTAACTGTATGATTTGTTTAACAGGAGATGTGAAGGCTACATTGAAAAATGTCACCTGAAAATAAGGAAGAGAAAATGCATTGAAAATTTTGGCTGTAACTATCTCCCTTTCCTTTTTTTTCCAGGATCTTCTGGGGAAGAACTCTACACTGTATGTGTAGAAAGCAGCATTTTTCCCATTGCCTGAAGGATGAAAAGACGATACTAGCTATTACTGCAAAACTGTTTTTAAAGGATGAGAAAACATAAAATATAAAAACCTGCCCTTCTATCAAACAATTCTAGCGTTAGGTTTCCAGTGTTCCATCTTTCCTTTTCTTTCTGGAACTGTAGGGTGATTTTTGTTTGTTTCACTCCTGAAACCCCCTTTTATTTTATATATTTGATTATTTTCTTACCTTCATTTTCTCTTTCTTGATTGTTTCAAGTTCTGACTTATTTGCTTTGCCTATCAACTTTGCACATTGTCTCTCACCTCCCTTATTTCAAGCACATTCTTTCTGAGCACATCTGCTTTGTCACCTCATTTAGCTTTCAGATCTTTTTTCAAGCATGCTTCCTGTATCTTTCTCAAATCATGCCTGACTCAAATAATCTTGTTTTCAAAATGCTATCTACTACATGAAAGTCCTTCTCTATGTCTCAATTATGCTGCTAATTTTCCATAAAGGGAACACTTTTCAATGAGTTTCACATTGTGCATTTTAGGTGGTAGATAATTTTCTTACTTCTTTTTGACATCTCTTTCACATTTTATTTTAAAGCACTTTTTTTTTAAAAAAAAAAGAGTCCGACGACATTATAATCCAGTAAATTTCAATGTGCTGAATTTAATTGTCCCAACACATTGAAAAACCACTTAGTAGCAAGGAAGACCCTTTTCAAGCTTTGACTGATAAAGTGTATTCCAAACAAAACAGAAAATCTGGCTTAGTGACTTATGCACTGGTACGCTCAACCCTGGACAATTCCATCTGCTCTTTATGGGCAGTTCTTGAAGAAGTTCTGGAAATTATACTGATCCAAAATGTAACAAGACTGGTGATGGGACTTCCTTAGGGTTGTTCCTCATGTTGCAACCACTTCAGTGATTTAGCTGGTTGTGTCTAACACCACTCCAAAGTACTCACTATCCTGTACCTTTCTTTGTGGGATTCTTTTCTTTTATTATTTTGCTACCACTAAACTCCTTTCCTTTTGTGCTTTAATTATTTTTTCTCTAAGGTAATAAAGCTTGGTGGAATTGGGTGAAGACTCTGGATTAGGATAGAATCAAAGGAATGAACTGATTTTTATCAGATAACTGAAAACTGATTTTTTAATTGTTTTTTTTTTAACTTTTGCAAAGTTATTCCAGTACTAGATATCAGGTGCAAGGAACAAAGAAGGAAAAGATGAGCTGCTAGAAGGTTTTTTATTTTGCCTGCCTATGGAGAGGAATCTTGCCAGTCTAAAGTACATTCTGCATCTTTCAATCTTATAAAGGTTTAGGGAGGATCCATTCAGGGCCTCTTTTGGCATATTGCATGACTCAAGGCTGATTTGTCTTTTAGCTTCTTGAGAATAAGCCTCATCCCTCCTGCAAATCAGCATCTGATACCATCACACTAGATGACCCTAAAGTTATTTTGTATCTCTGGGATAAGAGAATGTACTGTATTTCCTTTATTTCCGACCTTCTACCTACACCTTTCAAATCCTGTTCCTCTCTGGATTGCCATCTTCTGATATGCCCTTCCATCCCCCAATTCCAGTGTCCTGATTCACAACTGGATGAAATAGCTAAGGCTTTAAAAGTGGCTTTTTACAGCTTCCAGCTTTATTGCTTACCCAACATTATGTGGAGTCATATACAATAAACTCAGGTGTGGGCTTCAAAAAATTTAGCAATGGGTTCTCTGCCCGGTTGCTGGATGGGTGTGGCTATGGTGGGCATGGCCTAGTCAGCCTCTACATCATGGTGGCAGGGGCATTTTTGCCTTCCTTGGACTCCAGAGGCTTTCCTTGAGCTTCCTGATCCTCCATGCTTTCCTTGTCTTCCTGATCCTCCATGCGTGCCCTGCACTTATCTACATCCAAAACAGGCCACATGGGGACTCCTGGGAGGGGCGGGTTGGCCGGAGCCAGCCAGGAGTGGGATTTGGGGGTTCTCTGAACTGCACAGGATCTTAGCTAGAGGTTGTCCCGAACCCCTGTGAACCCCCATCAGCCACCCCTGAATAAACTCCATAAAGCATACATCACCTTTATTTCTTGACAGAGCAAATTAAAGGGAAATTTTTATTTCCTCTGATTATATTTGGTCATAAAAGTGACCTCTGGTGGCTCAGACTGCTAAGACAGTCTGTTATTAACACAGCTGCTTGCAATTACTGCAGGTTCAAGTCCCACCAGGCCCAAGGTTGACTCAGCCTTCCATCCTTTATAAGGTAGGTAAAATGAGGACCCAGATTGTTGGGGGCAATAAAGTTGACTTTGTATATAATATACAAATGGATGAAGACTATTGTTAACATAGTGTAAGCCGCCCTGAATCTTCGGAGAAGGGCGGGATATAAATGCAAAAAAAAAAATTCTTTGAAGATCTTTGCAACAGGTGTTGTTATTGGACATAACCTGCAACCACAGAAGTGGTTGTTGAATTCTTGTCTGCATACTTAAGGCTGAAGTTGGACAAAAACCATACCATAGTCCAAGTATCAATTTGCAAATGAGACATGCCACTGGATCAAGGTATAGACCAGTGATGGCTAACCTTTCAGCCATCCTTTGGCATGCCTTTTTTGCAGCCAAAAGTGGGGGGAATGCAGGGGGTCATGCATGCACACCCATAATTCAATGTGCCCTGTCCCCCACAAGCGGTGCGCGTGACACCCCCCACCCCACACTCTCCCCTTTTTGGCATGTGATGGCATAGTGGGTCCCGTAGGCCTGTTTTTTGCCCACCCCTAGAGGCTTCCTTAGAGCCTGGGAAGGGTCTTCCCCACCCACCTGGAGGCTCTCTGGGCATCTGGTGGGCCTGGAAGACCCCAGAATCAGCTGCCCAGCACATGCATGCGCACTGGAGCTAAGCTAGGGCAACTCTCATGTGCCCACCAATATGGCTCCACGTGCCACCTGTGACACATGTGCCATAGGTTCGCCATCATGGGCATAGAACATGTTGGCAATCTGAGGTCCATAAAATCTTATCCAGAAATTCCCATTTTGCTAACTCAGATAAAGGAGAGCCTAAAGCAATCTCTTTTAGGGAACAAACTTAGATCACAATTAGCTAAGGCATTTGTGATCTAGGAAACTGATGGGATTGCAATTCTGCACCTGTCTTCCTGCTAAACTGTAGCATCCTTGCCTGAGCAAATTGATTTGGTCGTACATTTGCTAACGTCCACCAGTACAACCTCCCATGGAACTACCCATGGCATCATGGATCTGGCATACCAAGGTGGTGGTGGGGATGTCATATATTGGATATAAGTTTTTGTCTTGGGCTAATGACAACATGATATAAAACTGTGGAATTTTTCAATTTGTTACTTGTCATGGATTTCTTTCTGATTGTTTTGGAGTTCTCTTTACTTGCTCCCCGCCACAGGTAGGCAAGACCTATTAAACTGGATTTTAAAGGGCACTTGGTAAAATTCCTGAATATCCGATGCCCAGGTCAGCTGCAGCTTTAGCCTTTGTTTGGAATGAGAGGGTAACTGTTGCCTTTGACAACAGCAGCAGAGAGCTGTGACCTCTCTCTGTTAGTTGATCCCAGAGATACCCTTGTTTTTGGAAAAACTCTGGAAGATGAAACAGAAAATGAGAACTCAGAGAATGCTGAAAAAAAATGTTTAACATGAATTATCATAATTAATCATTTTTAAAGGATTACTGTGTGGTAGTAAGTGCAGCAAAGCAATCATTATTATGGTTTCTGTTAATCGCTTTATCGGCCCTATTTAAATACTTGCTGGGGATTATTATTATGTTTTTTCATGGCATCTGTCAGATAAATTCTCTCAGATTTTCTCAGAGTTGGACTCTAGTTGTGCAGGTCCTTTTTAGGTGGGCAGGGATCTTCTGATGTGGTGGTTGTCTGGGAAGAGTTTGTTCCTGTTGATCTTGAGGAATTGAAATTGGTGCTTGGAGCTCTAACTATATCCAACTAGATTTTAGGTTATGACCCCTATAATGTCATAACAAACTCCAACTCAGAGGAGTTTGAAATACTCCAGGAGAGTTGGTTGGACTTCAGCCTAGTAAAACATCAAGCATTCATATATTTGAGGCTAATCCACCCTGCAGTCATCAAGAGTAGCTGCATCCACTATCAGAAGTTGGAACTAGAAAGACTACCCAGCTCCAGAACATGCCTTGTACAATGGAGAGCAGAATAACAGAATTTAGTGCATCACTTTGAATTTTTATTTTATTTATTTATTTATTTGTCGAGTACATATTAGATAATATACTGTATATAAGTATAAACATGAACTGAATACATAAAATGAATACAATTAAAGGGAACATTAGGACAGGGAGGGTAAGCACGCTGGTGCTCTTATGCACACCCCTTACAGACCTCTTAGGAATGGAGTGAGGTCAACAATAGACAGTCTAAGATTAAAAGTTTGGGGGTTTTGGGATGAAACGACAGAGTCAGGTAGTGCATTCCAGGCATTGACCACTCTGTTGCTGAAGTCATATTTTCTGCAATCAAGTTTGGTGCGGTTTACCTTGAGTTTGTATCTATTGTGTGCTTGTGTATTGTTCTGGTTGAAGCTGAAGTAGTCATTGATAGGTAGGACATTGTAGCAGATGATTTTATGAGCTATGCTTAGGTTATACCTTAGGTCATACTCTGTATGACAGAGACATTCTTAGCTTTGATTGAATTCAACAGCATAAGCTCCAATTAGGAGCAAATGCTACTCTGGCTTCCTTTGTTGGAAAAAATAATTGTACTTATGAGTCCTGGATCATCCAGGGCATTTCATTCCAATGGAGATTTGACACCTTCCCAGTTTAAGCCGTTGTAACCATTCCACAAATTGTCTGTTTCTTATTGGTGCCATGCTCAATAATGCATTGATGTTATCAGTGCCCATCTCTTGATTCCAGCAATAGCATGAACATTACAGTAGCAATAGCTGAAACAGTTCTTGTACTAACTATTGTTGTAGTTGAACTAACAAGTTCCTTTTTATAATTACAAGATGACAGTCAAGTCCTTTTAGAAGGCTAATAGTGAGATGAGTTTATTTTTTAATTGGGTAGAAAATTTAAAAAAATGAACCCATTTGTTTCATTCATGCTAATTATAAAGACAAATGATTATTCAGACTAATAAATCATGAATGGAAATTTGTTCCCTTTTCTGTTCAGTCTTTGTTTTTTAGTCATTTGCGTTGGAATGAAAAATAGAAACACCCTACACAGGTCAGAAGAATGGAAGTAGATAGAAACAGTGAAACTCAAATGTGGCAAATGACATGTCTTAAAAAGTGAATAATAGACTGCTTGCAAATGGCATGACATTTGGATGGATGACCCCAAAGTTACAAATGGAAAAACAATGGCCTGTTCTCTCATTAAAAACAAAATAAAGCAAAACAAGATAAAAGCAAAGAATGCTTATTGGATGGAGACCTTTTAAATAGCCCATGGAATCAAAATACTTTATTCAGTATGTCTGAAATTGAGTAGAACTGCTATCCTGGCAGAATTATAGAAAGTTTAAAAAAAAAAAAAGATTACACCATTTGTCTGGAAATGCTGAAATTTAAGTATGCCAGTAGCAGAAGATTGGCTGGGCTTCCCACCAAAATCAATGGAAGAATGAGTGTGGCAGTATTGTAGTTCAAATAGATATTTCTTAAATTCTCTACATCTCTACAAAGCAGTCCTTCTGAGGGTTTTTCTGCTTCTTTAAAATAAGTTATATTGGCAGTATAAATCATATATTATGGGCAATGTTGGGAGGAAAAAGCTATTCCTAAATAGAATCCTTATGTTGATGAAAAATCAGAAATTCAGATTACTTTAAAGGAAGATTTCCAAATAATCTACATTTATGAGATGCAGGCAAAATTTCTTCCAATGTATTTTCTGTTTTTGTTTGTTTGATTGCCTTTTGTTGCCACTGAACATTAAAATCTTTCAACTGTGTTTTGCCTTTTTTCCCCTCTGTTCTTTCTTAAAGAATCCAGTTAGCCTACACCAGGGATGTCAAATTGAAGGCCCGCAGGCCAGATCGGGCCAGTGATGTGGTCGGATCCAGCCTGTCGGGCTATCCTGGTCTAGCCAATGTGAAGAGGGAAGATCTGGCCAGTGTGGTTTGGCCCAGTCTGCCCAATGCAAAGAGGAAAGTTTGGACCAGCCTGGCTTCAGCCCCATCTACCCAATGAGAAGAGGAAACATACCAGCAGTTTGGGAGTGGCATTAAGCTGGCCTATGCAGTTGGCTACACCCACCCAGCCCCCGAGGTCAACCACAGCCCTGATGCAGCCCTCAATGAAATTGAGTTTGACATTCCTGGCCTACACTATGAGGTCTTCTAGTCTTGAAGAAAAAGAGTTCCCAACAGATGACATGTGGTATCTGGTTTCCAGTAGTTTCTATTGGAACAAGAATAAAAAGATTTCAGAATTAAATCCTCCTATCTGTTAAGGCTGGGTGGGTGTAGCCAACTGCATGGGCCAGCTTGATGTCACTCCCAAACTGCTGGTATGTTTCCTCTTCTCATTGGGTAGATGGGGCTGAAGCCAGGCTGGTCCAAACTTTCCTCTTTGCATTGGGCAGACTGGGCCAAACCACACTGGCCAGATCTTCCCTCTTCACATTGGGTAGAGGGTGATGCAGTAGTTAGAATGCAGTACTGCAGGCTACTTCTGCTGATGACTGGCTGCCAGCAGTTTGGCAGTTCAAATTTCACCAGGCTCAAGGTTGACTCAGCCTTCCATCCTTCCGAGGTGGGTAAAATAAGGACCCAGACTGTTGGGGGCAATATCCTGACTCTATAAATTGCTTAGAGAGGGCTAAAGCACTGTGAAATGGTATATAAGTCTAATTGCTATTGCTATTAGAAATATTATATTAAAAATCTTATGAGTCATGATGGCACAGTGGTTAAATGCAGTATTGCAAGTTAACTCTGCATTCCACTGCCAGGAGTTCAATACTGGCCAGCTCAAAGTTGACACAAACTTCCTTCTTACAAGATCGGTAAAATGAGAAGCCAGGTTGTTGGAGGCGATATCCTGACTCTGTAAACCTATTAGTCCTTCGGGAGATAGGGCAGTATATAAATATGATTAAATAAATAAATAAATAAATAAATATTAAAAGTGCTGAAAAGCACTACGAAGTGATATATAAGAGATGTTAGGAAATTGTTATTGCCTAACTAGTTGGTCAGGAAATATATAAACCAACATTGTGTGTTTGTAGCTAAAAGTATTATGTAGCTTTAAAAACTTTGTTGTATCATCATGCATCCTGATTGGCTGAGCTCTGTAGCCAATGTACTTAAGGAAGGCTGAATTATGGTTTGTGTGGACACTAAACCATTTTACCTGCTGATATGCTGTAACTCTATATTTGATCTCTATCCATGATCATTTCTTGATCATGGCAATTTATTGCTTCTTTAATATGTATTGACTTCTTTTTATATTGAACTTTGTTCCTGAATGAAACTAAAGATCTGTTTCATTGTATTTTTCTACAACTGGTAAGAAGACTTTATATTTGAAAAATATCCCTGGACTGATCTTTATCTCACTTTATATGTGTATGACTTGGATTGTCTTTGGACTATAATTTTGCTTTTTCCATAAAAGAAAAATATTATCAAAACCCAATTTGTTTGTGTGTTAACTGTTATTGTCCACAATCATTCTCAGTTGTTTTCGTGCGTAAACTCAAAGGGTACTCTGCTCAATAGCCCACAACATCGGTTATGAGAAAAGACTATCCTTAACAAGAGAGATAGTCATTATTAGATGTCTAAAATTACAATTAAGATGAGCCACAGGTGGCTCTAAAACCTATTTCTTCTTCTCCATATCATCATGAATTTTTTTAAGAGGTCTTTTCTGCTGCGGCTCTATGCTTTGGAACACACATCCTTGGAGTCCCTATGAGAACATCCCTCTCGGCATTTTAAACATTTAAAACAGCTACAGTTTTTATTTATTTATTTACATTTATATCCCACCCTTCTCTGAAGACTCAGGGCGGCTTACATTGTGTAAGGCAATAGTCTCATCCTATTTGTATATTTATATACAAAGTCAATTTATTGCCCCCCCCCAACAATCTGGGTCCTCATTTTACCTACCTTATAAAGGATGGAAGGCTGAGTCAACCTTGGGCCTGGTGGGACTCGAGCCTGCAGTAATTGCAAGCAGCTGTGTTTTAATAACAGGCTGTCTTACAGCCTGAGCCACACCGCGGCCCTACAGTTTGTTTTACTTTTAGATCTAGGTAAGCATTTATGAGTACACATTTAGGGGACGTGGTTGATTACTTTATTATACCGTAGTTCTCTGTACCCTTTATTACATGCTGATCGAAGTCTTAGATTTTGACTAGAATACAGAGCTTGAAAATAAACAACTAACATTAAAAGTTCTTTGCTGCTGAATGTTGACATCAGCTATTCACTACAATAAGAATAAGGACAGGAAAATTATGTTCATGCTGCTCAATAAGGCAACAATATTATCATGCTGACAGAAAAGCGAATGTGCTTCCTACTTTTATCATGGCTGAATTGCTTTGAGTAGAACTGGGTGGTAACCACTTTGAAATGAAGACTCAGAAAGAAACTGAAAAACAGCATTTCTTAGTATTTCATGATAACCTAGTAAGCAATACAAAACAAAGGCCAGAAAAAAAAAAGAGACGAGTTCATGATTTAGGAACCTTGTGGATTATTTATAAAATTGTAGGAATAGATATTCACCAATGTGAATAATTGGTGAATAGATAAGTGTGGATATATGTGAATTTTTCCCAAAGCAAAGTTGGTGACTTATTCTTGATTTAAGAGATCTTGAATTGGGTTTGGTATTCAGTCCCTATTTGCCAACTAGTAGCAAAATAGCTTCATTTTATTGACTCTCAAAACTTGTGAATGTTTTAATTGAGTTTTATATAAATTATTCTTTTAAAATCCAGTTCAGAGGTTACTGAAGAGTTACTAAATAAAGATAGCTTTTCTCATCATTGATACATACATTCAAGGTTCTTTTTAAAAAATTGTCAATCTATATACCTACACAAAAGTGCCTAGTTTTCCAGCTATATGTATATGGGCACAATTATGTATATTATGACATTTCAGATGAATGAGTTCAGTTAGTTATTGAAAAGTAAGAGTTACATAATAGAATTTTGTCATTAATAAAGAACTAAAGAGTAGAATGTAATTATTTCAGTTCTGAGACAGAGGATAAATCATCTATCACTATCTTCAAAAAATATATAATCTATTCAACCTATTGCATTTTCTGACCTAGACCAGACATAAAGAACAGAAGGCTGCCATGGTTAATAGAGTCAAAAAGCCACTTACTCTTCTGTCATTTGCACTCTATTTATTGATCCTACTATTTAATTAATACTAATTCTTCAGTATATCAAGAAGGAAATATAATTTTTCAATTTGCCTCAAGATGCTTCCATATTATCTGTCAGTTCCAGAAAAGAGGTAGGTCTTCAATAGAATCACGAAAACTATAAGAAAATCTTGTAAATTATAAAGGAAACATTGGGAAGCTACCAATATTGGAGAATTGGTCCACCTAGTCCTGCAAATTACCTAAAGATTTGATTGGTTCAGTGGTGATCTACTTATTTATTTATTTATTTATTTAATCATATTTATATACCGCCCTATCTCCCGAGGGACTCAGGGCGGTTTACAGGCACTAAAAACAGATAAATACAATATAAATACAATATAAAAACAATTTAAAAACTTATTCTAAAGCCCATTAATTAAAAAGTATAAAAATAAAACCCAATTTAAAACCCATAAATTTAAAATCTAACTCAGTCCTGCACAATTAAATAAGTATGTTTTAAGCCCGCGGCGGAAGGTCCGAAGGTCCGAAAGCTGACGAAGTCCGGGGGGTAGATCGTTCCAGAGGGTGGGAGCCCCCACAGAGAAGGCCCTTCCCCTGGGCGTCGCCAGACGACATTGCCTCGCTGACGGCACCCTGAGGAGACCCTCTCTGTGAGAGCGCACGGGTCGGTGAGAGGTATTCGGTAGCAGTAGGCGGTCCCGTAAATAACCCGGCCCAATGCCATGGAGCGCTTTAAAGGTGGTCACCAAAACCTTGAAGCGCACCCGGAAGGCCACAGGTAGCCAGTGCAGTCTGCGCAGGATGGGTGTTATGCTTGATTTTAAAAGCATTGCTGGATCTCCCATGGCAAGCAGACTTCCTAAATGATGATTCTATATCCTACAGTGTAGTTCTGGCAGGTGCCTTAGCATGTGCTTGGTGATTTATATATTGTTCATGGTTGTCATAGGAACCATAAAGACTTTAGATAAGGACATTTCAGTATAAATGCTGAAATCCTCCCCATCAAAGCAACCTTGGGATTCTCAGCACCAGTTTTAAAAACACTGTCCACTTAGGAAAGGAAACTATAGTGTTGTCAGGTGAACAGTTTGCCATCCAAGTCCTCAAAACCTAGCATGCATTAATTTGTACATATGCTTTCATTTTAATTTTAAGAATAAACATCTTGGTGTGTTGTATGGGTTGATTTTATTTTATTTAAATAGGAGATGCATTGCAAAATTTTGCCGCATTCTGCTCCGTAGATGAGTTTGAGAATTATAATTAGGTTAATTAATGTTAAAATATACTGTAAAAGTAGACTAAACAAAGTGTTTAACCATCTGTAGTACTGCACTTGATAGCCATTTGGGAGAGGCACATCTCCTACCCCTATAAAGATCTGATTATAGAAAATTAGCATATTCTTTCTGGATGAGGTCACTACCATTAATGCTTTCTCCTGCAGCAACTTGACATTTATTAATAACACATTCAGAGCAAAAGATTCTGCAGACTAACTGTCAATATTGTTAAGACTGGAGGGCAGGCTGGAAGGAGAGATAGAATTCATACGTTGAATTCACCTTTCCTTTTTCCTTTCTCTTGGTTCTTCACCCGAACATCTCACCACATTTCCAGAATTTTCATCTATTAGTTGGTCCAGATCATATTTTTATCAACATTACATATGTATCTATCTTCTTATGTTCCATTTCATACTTCTCTTTATATGAGCATTCTTATTTGTTTTGGGATGCAGCTTTCCCAGCCGACACATTTTTCTGTGGGTCTTTTCAGATTAGATACATTTTAAAGGCTAGAAAAAATGAGACAGACACATTGGAAATCTTCAGCAATTATATTACATTCATGCCGCACCATATTCCATCTTGACAAATTCTGCTATTTCTCTTTCAAAGAAATGAACAGCTTCTCTACTGTTTCTGCTACTGCTGGAGTTCTTCAAAGTTGGTCTTTAGTGATCTTTCGGTGCTCATAGTGGTTTACAAGCTAACAGCTTTGCTCATCCAGCAAAAAGCTACTTCCTTTCTGTGATAAGATGATCTGCCAAAGAAATAACTATGCTCCCAAAATAGTAGCAGTTTCTTTTTTTAATATATAGTCTGACTTTTCTTTTTTTTGAAGAAGTACAATGACTTATACACAAACACACACACACACACACACACACACACACACACAAAGAAGCCCATAAAAACAACCATCAGAAAAAAAGAAAACAACTTTCCAGCATCATAAGAAGATGAATAGAATAGAATTTTTATTGGCCAAGTGTGATTGGACACACAAGGAATTGTCTTGGTGCATATGCTCTCAGTGTACATAAAAGAAAAGATACGTTCATCAAGGTACAACATTTACAACACAATTGATGGTCAATATATCAATATCAATCAATATAAATCATAAGGATTGCCAGCAACAAGTTATAGTCATACAGTCATAAGTGGAAAGAGATTGGTGGTGGGAACTATGAAACGATTAATAGTAGTGCAGATTCAGTAAATAGTCTGACAGTGTTGAGGGAATTATTTGTTTAGCAGAGTGATGGCCTTCGGGAAAAAACTGTTCTTGTGTCTAGTTGTTCTGGTGTGCAGTGCTCTATAGTGTCGTTTTGAGGGTAGGAGTTGAAACAGTTTATGTCCAGGATGCGAGGGATCTGCAAATATTTTCACGGCCCTCTTCTTGATTCGTGCAGTATACAGGTCCTCAATGGAAGGCAGGTTGGTAGCAATTATTTTTTCTGCAGTTCTAATTATCCTCTGAAGTCTGTGTTTTTCTTGTTGGGTTGCAGAACCGAACCAGACAGTTATAGAGGTGCAAATGACAGACTCAATAATTCCTCTATAGAACTGAATCAGCCGACCATGAGATCATGCCAACATCACAGTTCTCGTATTCAATGCAGATTAAACTCAATCCAACAAAACCAAAATGGAAAAAAGAAATAGCAATTAATAAATTTATTTAATAAATAAACAAATTGGTATTTATAAATAAATACCAATTTATTTATAAGGAAGGGAGGAGGCAAAGCTCAGATCTAGTCTAAAAATATTAAGAAGTGTGGGATCATTGGTGGTTTCTGAGCTTGGCGATTTTCTTGCAGACATTTTTTTAGCAAATTAGATAACATCATTGGTGCTCAAAGGGAGTGAGGATAGCTTAGTGCACAGGTGTCAAACTTGCCATTGTCATCACGTGACATTTTTCCCATTCGCGGAGCTGGTGTGGGCATGGCCTGTGCGTGATGCATCTGGCCTGCGGGCCACCAGTTTGACACCCCTGGCTTAGCAGTTTTATTGAATAAGTCACATAACTGCAGTCCCAAAATAAGAATCCTTACATCGTACCTTTTACATTTTTGTTAGTCTAGATAAGTCTTTAGGGGCATGATGGCTCAGTGGTTAAAGACAAAGAGTCTGTCATCTGCACCTCTATAACTGTCTGGTTTGGTTCTGCAACCCAATCAGACAAACACAGACTTCAGAGGATAACTAGAACTGCAGAAAAAACAATTGCTACCAACCTGCCTTCCATTGAGGACCTGTATACTGCATGAATCAAAAAGAGGGCTGTGAAAATATTTACAGATCCCTCACATCCTGGACATAAACTGTTTCAACTCCTAGCCTCAAAACAACGCTATAGAGCACTGCACACCAGAACAGCTAGACACAAGAACAGTTTTTCCCCCGAACGCCATCACTCTGCTAAACAAATAATTCCCTCAACACTGTCAAAATATTTATTAAATCTGCACTACTATTAATTTTCTCATCGTTCCCATCACCCATCTTCTTCCACTTATGACTGGAACTTTTTTGCTGGTATCCTTACGATGTATATTGATATTGTTTCCTGATTGCTTATTTGTAGCCTATGACTATCATTAAGTGTTGTATCATTAAGTGTTAAATTTGTACCATATGACTAAGTATTGTAAGTGCTGTACCTTGATGAAGTTATCTTTTCTTTTATGTACACTGAGAGCATATGCACCAAGACAAATTCCTTGTGTGTCCAATCACACTTGGCCAATAAAAAAATATATTCTATTCTTATCAACTGGAAAGCTGACAGCCTAGATTCAAGATCCAAACACCGCACAACGGGGTAAGCTTCCGTTACTTGCCCTAGCTCCTGCCAACCTAGCAGTTTGAAAGCATGCAAATACAAGTAAATAAATAGATAACACTTTGGTGGGAAGGTAACATTCTGTGCACCTTGGCCACATGACCATGGAAGTGTCTTCAGATAACATTGGCTCCTTCAGCTAAGATAGAGAGATGAGCACTCTCTCCTATTTATGATTGAACAGGGGAAATCTTTACCTTTATAAAGCTACAGTTGATCTTGGTTATGACACATGGAAAATTTCATAGATAGATAATATTTTATAGTTCCTGGGATGGGGAGAATTGCATTTTCTGGGAATGCTTTAACTTTTTTTAAACTGCACATTGTTTGAACAAAGATTTTAAGGGGATTATGTGTTTAATTATACAACTGTATTGCTTCCTATTAAAAATAATAAAGACATATTTTTTTAAAAAATAGTTCTTGATCATTTGGCTTTCCGTTTTAATAAAGGAGATAATATAAGCAGAACTGATTCTTTGAATCTGTTATGAAACTGAATAAAAACGTGAAATTATTTCCGAACTGCTAAAAGAAGGTTTCTTTTTTTCTTTGAGATAATAAGCTTTTTATAGACAGAGGTGAAATTATTTGAAATTTAAAAAGAGGAGAAAATTATAAAAAGTCATCAGAAGAAAAAAGGGATATTTCTTCTTAGACAAAGCAACACATCACAAGGTTGTGATACCACAATTATTTAAAGGTTTTGCAATACTTTAAAAGTAGAGACTATGAAAATGAAGACAATGTTCATGAAGCAAATCTTTCTGTGTGTACAGAATAAGTTGGAATAAAACAGCTATCCAAGGATGGATTAAAAAAGAAAAATCTCTGCGGTGCTCATTTAACTTTTAGAAGTACCAATAAAGGAGAATATTTGTAGCTCAGGGTTGAAATGAGGGATTGCAATAGAACTTAGAGTTATACAGTATACTGTTTCATAGTGCTTTTACAGTGCTCTCTAAGCATTTACAGAGTCAGCATATTGCCCCCAACAATCTGGGTCCTCATTTTACTGACTTTGGAAGGATGGAAGGCTGAGTCAACCTTGAGCCTGGTGAGATTCGATCTGCTGAACTGCTGGCAGCTGGTGCTCAGCAGAAGTAGCCTGCAGTACTGCACTCTAACCACTGTGCCACTGTGGATCAGGAATACTTGGTGCACTGAGCTTGCTTGTTTTCTTGCAGAGGTTTCATTACCCTAACTAGGTGCTAGTAAGGAGTTCTATTTGCTGTCAGTTTATGTTCTGGTGGTCTTGCCTGACTCTGTGGGTGGGGGCAGTCTTAGAGATTCATTGGTTCGGCTGTTTACTGATGGCTTTTTGGCAGTTTCTTGGTGCGGGTTTTGTTTTAGAATTATCTTTAATATTTTTCTGATAGAAAAATCAATTTCAGTCAAAATTAAAGGAACGATTGCCCAAACTCTTTCTTTTGAACTGAATGGTTAACATTTTTTTTTTTTCAGATATGATACCAACATGTCTCAACAATATGAATTTAATTGGGTTCGGCATCCATAAGTTTTAAAAGGTTGGCAGTGAAACCTATCTAACAGCACCACAAGTGAGTGCTGAAATGACACCTTCAATTTGAGGGCGGGGGAGAAAGGGAGAGATGTGTAAAATGAGAAATTTGAGAACAAAGATCTATCAGTTTGTAAGCTCATTGCAGAAGGAAAGCAATGAGTATGTAAGAGGCAGAAGGAGATAGTTTGATAAATCCCTAGTATGATTTTTTTTTAAAAAAAATTTGGAGTATTTATTTTAATGGCAAAAAGTGAATCTATAAGAAAAATAGTGAATGCATATTAATGAAGGGAGATCTAAACCATTAAATCTATAATTGGACAGAATGCAAACAATTAGATGGAAACACTGTATTCAGGGGAGGCACTGAGATCCAGCAGGATCTCTGCTGAAGAAGGCAACGAATGAATTCCGGCTATTCAGAATCTCATTCTGCTCTGCAGCTTTCTAAGAGAAGAAATTTAAAACAAGAGCAAATTGTTCTATTTCAATACTGTCAGAAAAAAAAATCTTGTTTCTAATAGCAATAACACTTATATACCACTTCACAGTGCTCTACAACCCTCTCTAAGTGGTTTACAGAATCAGCATATCGCCCCCAAGAATCTGGGTCCTCATTTTAGCAACCTCGGAAGGATGGAAGGCTGAGTCAACCTTGAGCCTGGTGAGATTCAAACTGCCAAATTGCAGGCACCGGCAGTGAGCAGAAGTAGCCTGCAGTACTACACTCTAACTACTGCGCCACCGTGGCTCAATGATCCTTCCATTGTGGTGGTGGTGGGCAAATAATCCATGATGGAAGCAGATAAAGGTTGCCCTTATCTTTCTAAAAATTTAGGGGTAGCCAAATAATTTCTTTAAATTTAAAACAATCTAGCATATCTACAGTGTGGGTTGTTGCACTGTGTCAATTTCCTTCCCAATATATATCTGAGTAGCCAAATGATCACATGCATTTGTCCTTACTACCAGAAGCAAATATTGGTCTCCTGATGGATTTATGCTTGTATAAATTGTGTTATGGTGCTTTTGCTGTAGTTTCTTAGCCATTTTCAAGTTTCAACACTGCACTTATTTTATTTTATTCCATGATCTTGAGTGATCTATTTAGTAGGGCCCCATATAACAAAAATGAGGAGTTTTTGCCCAAATCCATGTGCTGTGAATAAGTGACCTATCTTAATAAGTGCTGTGAATAAGTGACCTATCTTAATAGAGAATCCTCAAAGGTCTATTTGTAATTTTCTTGGGTTTATGAAACAAGAGAAATGCCACATTTCTTCCATTTGATTTCTAGTATTGTTTGGAAAAGGAATATAGAAGGCAAAAGAGTTTTTCTTCTGAAATTCAGCATAATTTTTTTTTTATCAATAAGAGAAGCATATGAGTTAGCAGTCATTTTTATTCTCTGAATGATTTGTCTCTCCACCTTTGTGCAGAATTAGGCACATTTTCATTTTAACAATAACAGAAAGAAACTGCTAGAATGAATATTAATAATAAATATTCAGTGTGAAAATAATGATCTCAGATTTATTCCCATCATACTTCTTGCCTCTGGTTACATGTTTACATGAGATTATCTCATTTCAATAGTGCTGCTTTTTTCCGTGAAAAAGTGGAAAGAAAAAAAGATGGAGTCAATTCTGCTGCCATGTAATGTCATTATCCATCTATACATTATTTATCCCTTTTGGCATAAGCAAAATGACTTGTTATGGCATAAAATATAATTGCGGAGAAAACGAGAACAGTGAAGCATTAGTGTAATGAAATGCATTTATCAAAGAGAAAGAAAATCTAGTTGTGTTAATTAAATTAAAATATTCCTTGAAGACATACTGCATCTTATTTTTTTCTTCTTTTTCCATTACTGGGATAATGCTGTTCTTCTTCAGAAATCCAGACATTGTTCTTCTCTTCTCTATTGATTATTGAAATAATAAGAGATTTCAGATCAGAAAGGAGCAATCCATTCTGTCTCTTGGAAAATGAAAGATCTACACTACCATCTACTTCCATTTTTGGGTTGCAATAATAGATATAGATTAGATAGATATAGATTATAGATAGATAGATAAATAGATGATAGATAGATAGATAGATAGATAGATAGATAGATAGATAGATAGATAGATAGATAGATAGAGAGGTGGTATTCAGCAGGTTGTGACCAGTTCTGGAGAACCAGTAGCAGAAATTTTGAGTAGTTCGGAGAACCAGTAAATACCACCTCTGACTGGGCTCACCCCCATCTGAGTCCCAACTGATCAGGAGAAAATGGGGATTTTGCAGTAACTTTCCCCCGGAGTGGGCAGGGAATGGAGATTTTACAGTATCCTTCACTGGGAGTGGGGTGGGAATGGAGATTTTACAGTATCATTCCCCTGCCATGCCATGCCATATCATGCCATACCATGCCCCTGCTAAGCCATGCCACACCCTTCAAGCCATGCCCACAGAACTGGTCATTTTTTTTTAATACCACCACTGGATAGATAGATAGATAGATAGATAGATAGATAGATAGATAGATAGATAGATAGATAGATAGATAGATAGATAGATAGATAGATAGATAGCAAGATGACAGCTAGATAGCTAGATAGCTAGGTAGCTAGGTAGCTAGGTAGCTAGGTAGCTAGACAGACAGACAGACAGACAGATGACAGCTAGATAGCTAGATAGCTAGACAGACAGACAGACAGACAGACAGACAGACAGACAGACAGACAGACAGACGGATAGTAGATAGATAGATAGATAGATAGATAGATAGATAGATAGATAGATAGATAGATAGATAGATAGATAGTAGCTAGCTAGCTAGCTAGCTAGAGACAGAGACAGATCGTTACCTGGTAATTAATTCTATTGAGCATTAGGACATTTACATTTAAGTAAAAAAAATGTAACTTTATTTCTACTTAGATTCTCCTTGCTTTAACTTTATTTTATTTTTTTAAAGAATCACATACACTGTCCATAAAATGCACAGGTTTTTAATATATTTTTTTCAACATGTACATTTTGAAAGTATTTTTGATATAAAAAATAAGATGTATCTGTTTTGCAAGTGTATATGTTTTTGTATGCTACGTGTTATAAATATATACACAAACCAAAGGTGATTTTTCAAAAAGCAGCTGGACTTTCTTGTCTTTGTCCTTGAAAATATTTCACTTCTCACCCAAGAAGCTTCTTCAGTTCTGGCTGAATGTGAGGAATGGAAGAATTTATATTCCTTAGCAGTCATAAAATTGTTAACACTATGAAAGTCGGTTCTTAGTTCTCTTGAGACCACTTGGGGGCTTATCTTTAAGGTTTAAGGTTTTAAGGTTTTGGTTACCACCTTATCTTTAAGGTTTAAGCTTTAAGGTTTTGGTTACCACCTTTAAAGCGCTCCATGGCTTAGGGCCCAGGTGCTTACGGGACTGCCTGCTGTTACCTCATGCCTCCCACTGACCTGTACGCTCACACAGAGAGGGTCTTCTCAGGGTGCCGTCCACCAAGCAATGTCGGCTGGCAGCCCCCAGGGGAAGGGCCTTCTCTGTAGGAGCTCCTACCCTTTGGAACGAACTTCCCCCTGGTTTGCGCCAATTACCTGACCTTCGGACTTTCGCCGTGAGCTGAAAACGCATTTGTTTATTCAAGCGGGACTGGCTTAAATTTTTAATCCTAAATAATTTTAATTGGGGTTATTATTTATGAATCTTAAGGGTTTTAGATTTGATCGTTTTAAATTTCGGCCATTTATGGATTATGCTTGTTTTAAGTTTTTGTTTTAATTGTACATTGTGTTATTTTTATAATTTGAGTCCTTCGGGAGAAGGGCGATATAAAAATCTAAATAAATAAATAAATAAATAAATAAATAAATAAATAAATAAATAAATAAATAAATAAATAAATAAATCTGTACCCTTGAGTGTTTATCTGCACTCTAATTCAGGTGAGCCTGAGGCTACAGATAAACCCCCCCAAATAATCTCAATGCCTCTCAGGGAGTTAATGACTGACCTTCAGAGTGCTTTGACTAGATGACCACTAAGGAATAGGAATCCTTCCAGTCCCCACCATTCAGCCAGAACTGAAGAAGCTTCTTGGATGAGAAGTAAAATGCTTTCAAGGAAAAATCCAAGAAAGTCCAATTGACTTTTGAAAAAGCACCTTTGGGACAACCCTGACTTGGATGATTGAAAATCTCCATAGACATATACACAAACCAATTATAAATTATTTTAGAAATAAATAATTTATTAAAAAAATAAATGTAAAGTTAAATGACTGAAACAAATAAAACAAAGTACACATGGTAATGCTGTTCAGACAACTATCAGTCAGACAATAGCTGTAAATTGGGAAGTGTGAATTTGGTACTCTCAGTTGGTTGCTCGTAGCTTCATAACTTAGATATTCTTGTATGCTATCTGGAAGAGAAATCCAATTATGCCTTCCAACCATCCTCACAATCTTTACACATAAATTTTAGATTCTGGAACAGGTTTTAGTATAACTGCATTCCTAAAGAATGTATTACTAAGGTGATTATACTTGGCTGAAATTCCATGTTTCAAATGTGTGTTAACTGTATTTCTTGATTTGTTACACTGCAGCAACACTACCTTTTCTCAAGGCAATTCAACAGAACAGAAAAGGAAAAAGAAATTCACATGGAAACACACAGTGATTATACTTAGACACACAGATCAAGAAAAAGAAGAGCCATATTAACCTTATTTCACAGGCTCCTTTGACACAATCCAGTAACAATGGTAATATTAAAATGTAATGGCAAGCTGAATTAATGGAAATAAATTTGTCTTTTATTTTTTTTTCATTTAGAGACAATGAGATGGAATGGCTGTTTTAAAATATTGGGCTGATAGAATTCAATTATCTGCCTTTCTAAGTTAGAATAGCTAACTTAGGTAGGTAGATAATTGAATTCTATCTGCCCAATGTTTTAAAAGATAGAAAGATTTCAGTTTTGCCCACATTAAGAAAAAATACATCATCTTATTTTAATCTGCTCCAGAACATGCTTGCATTATTTTATCTTAATGCTGATTCATGAATCATATGATTAATTTAAAGCTCCCTAGTTGTTGTAATTAGCATTATGACTAAGATGAGATCAGTAGCTAGATAAAGGAAAAGGTCAAACAAACTGTTTATACCAAGGGATTAGAAAATGGTTTTATAAAACTCAAAATTGAATTTACTAAAACCAAAATTGAGTATAATAGAACCAAACAGACTAGTTCATTACATAATCCATGCAGACATCATAACCCTGTGCCATTTTAGACATAAAGAGATATTGAAGCTCATTTCTTGCCAAATTGTGACTATAATTCATGATAACTCCCTTGATTATATTGTTTTTCTAAGGAGTTTCTATCATTTTAAATGGTTCAATATAACGAAAGCTCTTTCTATCACTAATAAATTACATATAACTTCTTCCTGGTATTCATTAACTTTCTCATTTATCCAGTATGCCTCAACTATAATGTCTCTTATTCTATACCTAGCCTGAACACCTGGCATTTCCCTTTCCATGTAAGGATATAATTTGCATTGAAAGATTAGTGCAATGTTGGAAGGCCCAAAGGGCCAAATCATACCAGAGAAGATCTAAAGTGACAAAATTAGTAGACCAGAAGAATGCTGTCGATATAATTTTATTTATTTATTTATTTTATTTATTATTTAAATTTTTATACCGCCCTTCTCCCGAAGGACTCAGGGCGGTTCACAGCCAGATAAAAAATACACAATAATACAATATAAATACGATTAAAATACAATTAAAAAACTTATTAATTTGGCCAAGATTAAAAATTTAGAATAAAAACCCATTTAAAACCCATAAATTTAAAAACTAACCCAGTCCAGCGCAGATGAATAAGTGAGTTTTAAGCTCGCGACGAAAGGTTCGGAGGTCCGGAAGTTGACGAAGTCCTGGGGGGAGTTCGTTCCAGAGGGCGGGAGCCCCCACAGAGAAGGCCCTTCCCGTCGCCAGACGACACTGTCGCGCCGACGGCACCCTGAGGAGTCCCTCTCTGTGAGAGCGCACGGGTCGGTGAGAGGTATTCGGTAGCAGCAGGCGGTCCCGTAAATAGCCCGGCCCTATGCCATGGAGCGCTTTGAAGACGTTCACCAGCACCTTGAAGCGCACCCGGAAGGCCACAGGTAGCCAGTGCAGCCTGCGCAGGATAGGTGTCACGCGGGAGCCACGAGGGGCTCCCTCTATCACCCGCGCAGCTGCATTCTGGACTAACTGAAGCCTCCGGATGCCCCACAAGGGGAGCCCCATGTAGAGAGCATTGCAGTAATCCAGACGAGATGTCACAAGGCGTGGTGACTGGGCCCAAGGCACCCCGGTCTAGAAAGGGGCCCACCTGGTGCACCAGGCGAACCTGGTGGAAAGCTCTCCTGGAGACGGCCGCCAGGTGGTCTTCAAAAGACAGCCGTTCATCCAGGAGAACGCCCAAGTTGCGCACCCTCTCCATCGGGGCCAATGACTCGCTCCCAACAGTCAGCTGTGGACTCAGCTGACTGTATCGGGATGCCGGCATCCACAGCCACTCTGTCTTGGAGGATTGAGCTTGAGCCTGTTTCTCCCCATCCAGACCCGTCGGCTTCCAAACACCGGGACAGCACTTGATAGCTTCATTGGGGTGGCCGGTGTGGAAAAATACAGCTGGGTGTCATCAGCGTACAGCTGGTACCTCACACGAAGCCACTGATGATCTCACCCAGCGGCTTCATATAGATGTTGAACAGAAGGCGAGAGAATCGACCCTGCGGCACCCACAAGTGAGGCGCCGCGGGTCGACCTCTGCCCGTCAACACCGTCTGCGACGGTCGGAGAGATAGGAGGAGAACCACCGATAAACGGTGCCTCTCACTCCCAATCCTCCAACCGCGCAGCAGGATACCATGGTCGATGGTATCGAAAGCCGCTGAGAGGTCTAATAGGACCAGGGCAGAGGAACAACCCCTATCCTGGCCCTCCAGAGATCATCCACCAACGCGACCAAAGCCGTCTCAGTGCTGTAACCGGCCGGAAGCCGGACTGGAGCAGGTCTAGATAGACAGTTTCCTCCAGGTGCAGGAAACTGATATGCCACCATACTCTCTACAACCTTCGCCGCAAGCGGGTTGGAGACCGGACGATAATTACCTAAAACAGCGGGTCAGGAAGGCTTCTTGAGGAGGGCCTCACCACCGCCTCTTTCAAGGCGGCGGAAGACTCCCTCCAACAAGGAAGCGCTCGTAATCCCTGGAGCCAGCCTCGTGTCACCTCCTGAGTGGCCAGCACCAGCCAGGAGGGCACGGGTCCAATAAACACGTGGTGGCATTCAATCTACCCAGCAACCTGTCCATGTCCTCGGGAGCCACAGGGTCAAACTCATCCCAAACAATATCACCAAGACCGCCCTCAGACGCCCCGTCCGAATCGCCACAATTTTGGTCCAGACCGTCCCGAAGCTGAATGATTTTATTGTATAGATAATCGTTAAACTCCTCAGCACGTCCCTGCAACGGGTCATCCCGCTCCCCTGGTGAAGGAGGCGGGTCACCAAACAGGGCAGCTGGGCGGTTATCTGCCGGCGCAATGAGGGAGGCGTAGCGCCTCGCTTCCCTCAGTGCCACTAGGTAGGTCCTAGTATAGGATCTAACTAGTGTCCGATCAGCCTCTGAGCGGCTGGACCTCCAGGAACTCTCTAGGCGTCTTCTCCGGCGTTTCATCCCCCTCAGCTCCTCGGAGAACCAAGGAGCCGGTTGGGATCTGCGCCGGGTCAGAGGCCGCAGAGGCACGACACGGTCTAAAGCCCCAGCCGCAGCCCGTTCCCAGGCTGCGGCTAGTTCCTCTGCCGTGCCGTGAGCCAGACCCTCAGGAAATGGCCCAAGCTCCGTCCGGAACCTCTCTGGGTCCATCAGGCGCCTGGGGCGGTACCAACGTAATGGTTCCGTCTCCCTGCGGTGTTGGGTAGCGGTCAGAAAGTCCAGGCGAAGGAGAGAGTGATCTGACCATGACAAAGGTTCTGTGACTATATCTCTCAAGTCCAGATCCTTCAACCACTGACCAGAGATGAAAATCAGGTCCAGTGTGCCTCCCCCGATGTGAGTGGGGCCATCCACTACTTGAGTCAGGTCCAGGGCCGTCATGGAGGCCATGAACTCCTGAGCTACTGTCGATGACGAGCCGGCAGATGGCAAGTTAAAGTCCCCCATGACTAAAAGTCTGGGGGTCTCCACTGCCAACCCGGCAAGCACCTCCAGAAGCTCGGGCAGGGCAGCTGTCACGCAGCAAGGAGCCAGGTACGCGACCAGCAAGCCCATCTGACATCTATGACCCCACCTCACAAAGAGGGATTCACACCTGGCAATCTGAGGTACAGTGGTCTCCCTCGGCTCTAGACTCTCTTTAATAACAACCGCCACCCCCCCCACCCCTACCATGGGCCCTCGGCTGATGGAATGCACGGAAACCCGATGGGCACATCTCGACCAGGGGCACGCCCCCTTCAGTGCCCAACCAGGTTTCCGTAATGCCTAAAATATCCGCGGCACCCCCCTGAATCAGATCATGTATTAGGGGGGCCTTATTGGCCACGGACCGTGCATTGCATAACATCAGACGAAGGCCCAGGCTCTGAGGGTCTTGACCATCCGGGGAACGGGAGAACTTGGACTTCAGTAAAGCATTTGATAAAGTAGACCATAACCTACCACTAGATAAAGTAGAAAAATGTGGGTTAGACAGCACTACCACCAGATGGATTCGTAACTGGTTGACTAACCACACTCAACGTGTAGTCCTCAATGGAACTACATCCACATGGAGAGAAGTATGCAGTGGAGTACCCCAAGGCTCTGGTTTAGGCCCAGTACTCTTCAACATCTTCATCAATGACTTGGATGAGGGGATAGATGGGGAACTCATCAAATTTGCAGATGACACCAAGCTGGCAGAAATAGCCAACACTCCAGAAGATAGGCTCAAGATACAGAAGGATCTTGACAGACTTGAACATTGGGCACTAACTAACAAAATGAAATTCAACAGTGAAAAAAGTAAGATTCTACATTTAGGCAAAAAAAAAAACAACACACAAAATGCACAGGTACCGCATATGTGGTACCTTACTCAATAGTAGTAACTGTGAGAGGGATCTTGGAGTCCTAGTGGACAACCATTTAGATATGAGCCAGCAGTGTGCAGCAGCTGTTAAAAAAGTCAACACAGTTCTGGGCTGCATAAACAGAGGGATAGAATGAAGATCACATGAAGTGTTAATACCACTTTATAATGCCTTGGTAAGGCCACACTTGGAATACTGCATTCAGTTTTGGTCGCCACAATATAAAAAAGATGCTGAGACTCTAGAAAGAGTGCAAAGAGCAACAAAGATGATTAGGGTACTGGAGGCTAAAACATATGAAGAACGGTTGCAGGAACTCGGTATGCCTAGTTTAATGAAAAGAAGGACTAGGGGAGCATGATATCAGTATTCCAATATCTCAGGGGTTGCCACAAAGAAGAGTCAAACTATTCTCCAAAGCACCTGAGGGTAGAACAAGAAGCAATGGGTGGAAACTAATCAAGGAGAGAAGCAACTTAGAACTAAGGAGAAATTTCCTGGCAGTTAGAACAATTAACCAGTGGAACAACTTGCCTGCAGAAGTTGTAAATGCTCCAACATTGGAAATTTTTAAGAAAATGTTGGATAACCATTTAGATATGAGCCAGCAGTGTGCAGCAGCTGTTAAAAAGCCAACACAGTTCTGGGCTGCATAAACAGAGGATAGAAACAAGATCACATGAAGTGTTAGTGCCACTTTATAATGCCTTGGTAAGGCCACACTTGGAATATTGCATTCAGTTTTGGTCTCCACGATGTAAAAAAGATGCTGAGACTCTAGAAAGAGTGCAAAGAAGAGCAACGAAGATGATTAGGGGACTGGAGGCTAAAACATATGAAGAACGGATGCTGGAACTGGATATGTCTAGTTTAATGAAAAGAAGGACTAGGGGAGACATGATAGCAGTGCTCCAATATCTCAGGGGTTGCCACAAAGAAGAGGGAGTCAAACTATTCTCCAAAGCCCCTGAGGGTAGAACAAGAAGCAATGGGTGGAAACTAATCAAGGAGAGAAGTAACTTAGAACTAATGAGAAATTTCCTGACAGTTAGAACAATTAATAAGTGGAACAACTTGCCTGCAGAAGTTGTGAATGCTCCAACACTGGAAATTTTTAAGATAGCCATTTGGATAACCATTTGTCTGAAGTGGTATAGGGTTTCCTGCCTGGGCAGGGGGTTGGACTAGAAGACCTCCAAGGTCCCTTCCAACTCTGTTGTTATTATTATTATTATTAAGTAGTCACTCAATCTTAATGCCAATTTGATGGCACACAAATGATCAACCAGTCAATCAATCAATCAATCAATCATCCATTTTTGGTGGTCCAAGTAGAAACACAAAAAATTAGCTTCCTTTGCATTACATTTGGCTGGACTGTGCACGTAAGGATATAATAAGTATAGGAATGGTGAATATTAAAAGAAAACTAGAGTCCTTAAGAGTGATGCAAAATTCACATATTCTACTCAAAATTTTGGGAGTTTTTTTTTTGTTTTGTTTACATTTATACCCCGCCCTTCTCCGAAGACTCAGGGCGGCTTACAATGTATAAGGCAATAGTCTCATTCTATTTGTATATTTTTTTACAAAGTCAACTTATTGCCCCCCCAACAATCTGGGTCCTCATTTTACCTACCTTATAAAGGGTGGAAGGCTGAGTCAACCTTGGGCCTGGTGGGACTAGAACCTGCAGTAATTGCAGGCTCTGTGTTCTAATAACAGGCTTCTCTACTGCCTGAGCTATCCCGGACACAGTCTTAAGGACTAGCATGTTAACGGTGGGTCCAATCAGGAACTGATTCAGGAAGTCCTCCTTTTCTATTTAAACATGGTTGGAGAAGATGTAACAATAGGACTGACATCAAAACAAGAACCATGTTGGATTTTCAGGTGGCTTCAAGGTGCAATAAATGAAAGGTGTGCATAGATTTGTTGCATCACGATAGAACCCTGTAACCTTGTCTACTGGCAAATTGTCACACATGTTCCAAAAAGGCATTGTGACATTGACATTGGGATGGTTCTTTTTACATTCTAATTAAAGCAGCAAATTTCGGTGAACACTGCTGCTTTCAGATCAAAGTAAGGTAGACAGTGAATCAGATCCACAGATTTGCATTAATCAATTTATAATATAAGGAGTTATTTTGCCTCAAAATGCTAACAACAGCAACAACAACAACACTAATCAGACAAACAATCTATCCTGATTTCCAAGTGTTCCAATTGTGAATTCTACAATACATTGTAAAAGATTGTAACCTTACTAATTTTTCCATTGTAAGTGGAAAGATCCAATTTGGTACAGCGATTAAAGTATCAGGCTAAAAGCCAAGAAACTGGAAGTTCTGGTTCCACCTTAGGCACAAAAGTCAACTAAGTGATTTTAGGTCAATTGTATCTCTCAGCCCTTGCAAGATAGCCATGACAAGTTACTTCTGAAAATTAGGCAGGAAAACTACAAGAGGCTTGTAGGGGGCAAGAGCAGTGGTGGGATTCAGGTGGTTTAGGCTGGTTTGGGTGAACTGGTAGTTAAATTGCTGACTGGCCTCACCCCTCCTTGCCCCTTCCAGGAGTCTTCATGCACACCATTTTGGCTCCCAGGAAGTTTCAGAGAGGCCTCCTAGGCCCAAAATGGGGTGTGTGCGACGCAGCCACCCCCCATGGCCCATTTTCACTCCCAGGAGGCTGCAGGGAAGCATACTAGACCCAAAACAGGGCATGGGTGTGTGTGTGACACATTCCTCCCATGGCCCGTTTTTGCTCCCGGGGGGGGGGGTGCAGGAGGCTGAGTGCTGCCTGTCACACCTCCTGGCCATGCCCACCATGGCCACGCCCACTCAGCCGATCATTAGAGCAGAGAACCAGTCGTTAAATTATTTGAATCCCACCACTGGGCAGCAGTCAAAACATTGATTTGAAAGAACCAATTTCTGGGTATAAGTAAGAACGGAAATTTTCACTGATTCCTGATATTTACTATGTTTATTATACTAGTTTCTACTGATGAATCCAGTATGATGTAGTACTGAAAGTATTGAACTGGAAGTGGATGGATGCAGGTTTAAGTCCACCCTCAGCCTTGAAGGTTCTCTGCATGTTTTAGACAATCTTTCTTTCTCTAAATACAATCTATCACACCAATCTCTTGGTCAAAAAAATGGAGAAAAACAAGGCTCTATCTTGGAACTTGAGCAGGAAAAGTATGATATCAATACATCAATAAATGAGAACTATTAATTAACAAAACAAATGAAGTGACCTGCTATTAGATTTAATATCAACCCACCCATAATGCAGCCAGTTTATAATTTAGTTTCCTATTTTTCCAGTCTGATGCTGCATTACTGCAATGTCATCTACAATATGAGGGCCTCTGGTGGCTCAGACTGGTAAGACAGTCTGTTATTAACAGCAGCTGCTTGCAATTACTGCAGGTTCAAGTCTCACCAGGCCCAAGGTTGACTCAGCCTTCCATCCTTTATAAGGTAGGTAAAATGAGGACCCAGATTGTTGGGGGCAATAAGTTGACTTTGTATATATAATATACAAATGGATGAAGACTATTGCTTGACATAGTGTAAGCCGCCCTGAGTCTTCGGAGAAGGGCGGGATATAAATGCAAATAAAAAAAAATAAAAAAATATTTGATACGTTAGTTTGTAAAAGAAGAAAGATTTGTCCCCCACCCCAAGGTTTCCTGTCTGTAAACAGCAGCCCCCAATCTTTTGGGTGCCAGTTACCATGAAGGGTGCTTTTTCTGTGGATCAGTGTGTATGTGGTTTTTTGAGCTGCCTGGATCCCACATGTACACAGATGGGGTTTGGCTTGCTTGTGTAGCCCAGTTCCTGCTGGACCATGGACTGGCAGTGGTCTACAGCCTGGAGGTTACCCTGCTGTAAAGGATAGCTATTCCAGAAGTTTTTATTTTTCAGGAACAGAAAAATGGGGGAGAACTATAAATGATAAATATGAAGTACCTTTCATAAGAGAAAATGTGTTATCCCTAATTCAACATTGTAACCATGCTTGAATATACAGGAATTTAAACTCCATCTTTTAAGTAATAAGCAATATTTACCTAAACAGACAAATATGTCCAATTCACTTTCACCTTCCATTAATTTTTTTAAAAAACATGATTTTTTTCATCTTATTTATTTAAAGAATAACTTATGCATGTTATCCCGTTAGAATGCCCCATTTATTTACTTTAAAAATAGGATATGTTACTATATATTTACCAATCAAATCCAAAAGCTTAATAATCAGATACTTTACCTGCAAAACAGCTTAAGAACGAAAGCAGAAGTATGAGTTTCCATAGCAACATCATTTCCAATTTCCAAGGTCAAAAATTCCTCCCATCCAATCATCTGAGAAAGATGTAGGACTATGTCAATCTTCCTGATATTATTTTATAAGCTGTAAAATAAAGTTATTGGTTTAGAGTATATGCAAATATTTATGTGGCATTGTTTGCTTTAATTTTTATTTTGATCATTTTTATACTATTCGGTATCTATTGACCTCTCAACTTATATTTCTAATGTTTTTTTTCCTCATGGGTAGGCATGCAACCTATATTAACGATCAACAGATACCAATTGAAATAATTTGCTACTTGCTCGAACTGAATTTCACTAGCACTTACATGTCCAGACATCTTATTGGCACTTTGACTTATGCTCAAATCATTCACAAGAGAACCAAAATAAATATTATACAAAGTCATTGGAAGTTCATTATTGTGTTTCTAGAAACACACAATATATAACTCACCATGCAACATACTACGTACATTATTCAAATTTACAAAATGTCTTTAAAAATATGAATGGAATTCTGGGCTATGTCATTCAGATACAGATTCGGTACAAAAAACATGAAGATAAATAAAAATATGGTTCTGGTTAAAACCAATTGGTCCAATAGCAGAAATAATGAATGATACTGTTAGAAAAATATATTTTATAAAAAACTTTTTTTAAAAAAGAAAAATATATTTTAGCAGTGGGAAAAAAAGCAAAATTGGGAAAGCTAGTTGTAAAATATTTGAAAGAAAAACACATTTTCTTTCATACCGTATATACATATATTCTCTATAGAACTACATATTCAACAGGACATGATTATGTCAAAGGACATAAGGCTTCTGGTTTAAAATGTGAGTTGAAATACAATCCTTTATTTTTAACTCCTTTTAAAATTGTGATACCTTTACAAAACACATTGAAATAGCCCAAAGGCTAATGCTATGTGGAAACCTAGTCAGTTCAGCATTTGTATCTCTTGAAAATAAAAAGCGCATAGCTGCACATATCTGAATCTCTTTGCTGAAAATAAAAATAAAAATGAGTAACACAAAAACAATTAGCCTTTCTTTTGATTGCCAGCTATATAAACAGATAAGGTCCCCCAATGTTTTTGTTGCTGTCTTCCTGTTTCCAAACAATTGAAATATTTATTCTAAAAAGGAAACTTGGTTAAGAAATATTTTCATTTAAATATTGAATGGTTAAACAAGATATCTTCATTCCTGTTTTTTTTCTTTAAAGACATTTGCTTCTCATCCAAGAAGATTCTTCAGCTCTGACAGGTTAGTGGGGAATGGAAGGATTTATATTCCTTGCAGACAGCTGGTCATTTGTATCCTTTTAGAGGGTCTTTGAAGCACTTGGAGGTTTATCTGTGTCCTCAGAGTCACCTCTGGGTCAGCATTACTCAAGCTTCTTGGATAAGAAGTGAAACATCTTCAAAGAAAAAAACAATAAAGTTCAGTTGCCTCCAGAAAAAGCATCTTTGGGACACTTTTATATGATGCATCACCTTCTGAAGACAATCAGTTTTGCAAGAATTAGCACTTCTTCACCATTTGTGCACAGCCTTGATGACAGAAGAGAAGGTGATGCTCTTTGTCAGTGGATCCTTTTATTCAGGAGTGGATATGCTTTTGATTGCTTCTAGCTGGATGATGCATGAAAATACTGGCAGTGCAGTGAAATTGGCATAGTGTATACCATTCTAGTCCAGTAATCACCAACTAGTGGTCTGTGGACCACTGGTGGTTTGCGAGAAAATTTTGATGGTCTGTGGAGAAATCTTCATAGTTTTGCCCATGCAACCTGTGGAGGAGCTGCGGTGCAAGCGGGCCGAAGCAGCGATTGGGATGGCTGGAAGCTGTGGGAGCAAAGCACTATTTGCACTTGTGCAGCATCAGCATTCCACCTTGGTATATTTGCCCAGCCAGTGGCACAAAGCAGCCTTCGTCTCCTGCCGCTTGGGACTCGGACCGGTAAATGGTGACTGGTCCAGGAAGCAGCCGAATTTTGCTGTCTATTGCGGACGCCAGATCAGCCTCCTGCAAGCCTTAGTCTCTCGAGGAGCGCTTACTGAAGCAGTGTGGGAAACTTCGGCCAGGCTCCTTGAGAGATGAGAGCTTGCAGGGGGCTGGTCTGGCATGTGCAATGGAGAGCAAAATCTGGCTTCCCCCCTGATCAGATGCCATTTACAGCTCTGAGTCCCAAGCAGCAGGAGACGAGGGCTGCTTTGCTCCACTGGCTGGGCAAATATACTGAGGTGGAATGCTGATGCCACGCAAAATGAAATAGAGAAAAAGAGACAGAATGAAAGAGAGAGAATGAGAGAGAGAATCAGAGGGGGGGAGAATCAGAGAGAGAATTAGAGAGTGAGAGAAAGAGAAAGAGAGATAAGAGAATGAAATAGAATGAGTGGGAGAAGAGAAAGAGAGAGGGGGGAGAGAGAATGAGAGTGAAAGAGTGGGAGAGAAGGGGAGGGGGGAGAAATAGAGAGGAGGGACAGTGCCTGAAGAACCCCATCCCGTCACTGGGAGTCCAGATGCTTCAGCAAGCAGTGCGCTGGATTAGTATTAGTGGTCCACGAGATTTAAAATTATGAACTTGGTGGTCCCTGAGGTACAAAAGGTTGGGGACCCCTGTTCAAGTCCATGAGAAATAAGGAACTGATCAGCCTACTCGATCAAGAATGCAGAGCCAGCCTAATGTCCTGGAAACTGGATTAGGGTTAGAGATTCTATTTCTTTGTCTACTAAATCATGTGCTTCTTTACTAATTTGCCCTAAGAAAGAGGAAATCAGCATATTAAATTAGTATAAGGCTGGAAATTATATAAAATATCTGAACACTATTGACGTAGTTCACTTATGTACCTAGCAATTATGCCCAATACAATACATTGTATGGTTCTAAAACAATAGTGACAATAAAATATGTTAAAAAAATATTTTATTTTTTCTTCCTTTTTCTAGTCTTCCTCCAAAATATCCTTGCTTTGGACAAAATCTGTTTTTTCTGGTTTCCAAAATGTCTGGAAATATTATGACCTTTCTTGCCCCAGTTGTTAAGTGAATCGTGTTTCTCCATTGACTTTGCTTGTCAGAAGGTCTCAAGAGATGAACATGTGTTCATGTGACTCTGGGACACTGAAACTGTCATACATATGAATCAGTTGTCAAGAGTCTTGAGTTTTAACCACCTGACTAGGGGGATGCTGTGATGCTCATAAGTGTGAAAAATGGTCATACATCACATTTTTCAATGCTGTTGTAACTTTGAATGGGTCACTAAATCAGATGTTGTAACACAACAACAACAACAACAACAACAACAACAACAGAGTTGGAAGGGACCTTGGAGGTCTTCTAGTCCAACCTCCTGCCCAGGCAGGAAACTCTACAACACTTCAGACAAATGGTATATGAAGCTGGATTGAAATTTGATGCTGAACACCAAATCTGTATATTACATAAGGAAAAAGAGAGTGTAAATAAACGCACTTGAGCAGAAAGAAAGAAAAATAGGGGCAAAAGGGGATGAAGAAGAAGAAGAAATTCAAACAATAAATAAGAAGATGATGAGGAGAAGGGGATGAAGAAGAAGATGATGAAGTCAGTTTTAAACCTACCACTCTTTCCTTTGCCACCAGCCTGCTTTTATTAGCAGCTGAATTCAACCTCTCTATATCTATTCCCTCCCTCTCTTCTTTCCTCTTCCTGCCCCTCCTCTCTCATTCTCTGAATATTAGATTTGCAGGCTGCTAATGTGAGTTTCCTTATGAATGCCAATGATATTCAGTTACTCTTTTTCTTTTAAAACTTCTTCTCCCTAAGGCAGTTTCAATACTTGAACTATAAAATAAAGTCACAGGGCAGGGTAGCATCCCCTAGAGAGATTTCCCAATCTATTTCCCCCCATTTTTCTTCTTCTAATTTTTAAATTAACAGTACAATCCATTTGGAGTAAACAGGCCCAGTGGTTAGTTAACACAATTCAGAGTCATATAGTTTTTGCACATATTAACTGCTAGACCTGGTTTTGGGACCTTTGTGCATTAAGCGCACAAAGATTACTTTAAAAGTATTGGAAGCTAGTCTTCCATGCATACCTATATTTTTCACCTATTTCATCATTTCATTATGCTAAGTTACCTGTGCATTGCTGTAGTCAGTATCCTCAGGAAAAAGAGTGCAAGGATGCACATCCATTAAGAAAGTAGATGGATTGAGGTTTCAGTGCTAAATTGTATAGGACCACACATTCATACAAAAACACAGCTGAGACTTTACATTTGTGTGTTTAATTGACATATAGTCTAACCACTGGATGCATTGCCTCTCTTTCTCTTCTCCCTTTACATATTAGCTATGAAAGCAAGAGGTGGCAGGAGCTTTTGGCTGCTGCCTGCCTAGATATTTGTTGGTGAAAATATTAAATTAGCCATGATTACTTTTCTCATTTTTCATTACAGATTTGAGTGATAATAACAACATTACAGTGCCCAGAAAAGATGCCCAATTGGTCAGATATCAAGGACAAAGGCTTTCAGGCTAGTAAAGAAAAGGAATATATTGTAAAGATTTATCTTCCCTATCCTGTGATTGGGCAGGCAGCTGTTTCTGGAGGTTAGAAATGGCTGACTCCACCTCTCTCTCTCTCTCTCTCTCTCTCTCTCTCTCTCTCTCTCTCTCTCTCTCTCTCTCTCTCATATATATATATATATACACACACACACACACCACACACACACAATTGGCCAGCGATCTTCAAAGTGACTTAAGGGTATGTTTGTCTATTCCATTTATAAAGTACACTTTTCTCTGTCATTTTACCTCAAGTGCTCCTGTCTAGTTGGGACAGAGTTCTTTTGTTCGTTCAGTCAGTCAGTCAGTCAGTCATTTGTATCCTACCTTTATTATTTTTACAAATAACTCAAGGCCGTAAATATATCCAACAAAACACCTTTCTCTTCCTATTTCCCCCCCCTCAATAGCAATCTTGTGAGGTGAGTTGTTACAGAGTAATCTCAGCAGCGCACTGGCTTCTTTGCAGTGTAAGGTGTGTCTTTTCAATTGGGCCGGTATTTGCAATGCACTCTGATAAGTGCTGAATTTTGCTTATCATGAAGAATGTTGCTGGTATATACAGTCTATCTATATAAAAGATATAGAGAGAAGGTATGCTGAGATTCTACTGTCCAAGCTGTATAAGAAAACTCTTGTGCTCATTCACTTTATGGCATGGTATAGCATTAATTTTATATCAAATGAGAATTTCTCATCACATTTCTTCTAGTACTTTTTACAAATCATATGCACATATCCTTAAGTTGTGACAGCTTGTGTTTCTCAGGTCAGGGAAAAATCATCTTTGAACTAGCAGGTGTGATACACACCAGCTGTCATCATATAGGATAGATTCTTCATGTGAATACTTCATGTGAAGTTGAGAATGTTATGTAAAGTAAATGTGGCATAAGCATAAAGTTTCACTCAAAGATTTTAATTAAGACAGGTGAGTGCTAGAGGGTATTCCTCTTCCAATCAACACATGAAGAAATATTCCAGATGATTCTATGTTGTTACTACTGCTAAAAAATATTTTGTTATTTTCTCCTCACAACATACCCTCAATATTTTTGTGACTATTGAATACATGAAATCTCAATAGGCAAGGGCGGGGAGGGAAATTTTGGATTATAATTTTCTATTTTCTTTTCTGTATTTTTTTTTTTTTTGCATTTATATCCCTCCCTTCTCCGAAGACTCAGGGCGGCTTACACTATGTCATTACATCATTAAAGTAGCACACCCTTAATCCTGAATTATACTAGATAGTTTTCATATCAGACTATGCTTCTCCATAAAGAAAGACTAAGTTATGAGCAGCATGGACAGACACAAACAAATATTTTTGAATGACATCTCTATCTTTAGGTCTGAATATAACTCCTATCAAAAGCAAAATGTAGTATGAACCAAAGCTTGTTTACCCTATCAAGGAGATACTGGAATCAAATAGAATCAACTTCCAAGGTTAAAATATGTAGGATAAACAGAATGCCAATTACACCAAACAATAAAAACTGTGTCTAACTGCCACAAAGAACTTAGACCAGAACTACTTATTAGCTACCCATGACCTCAAAACAAACTATATATTTGTCTGGGATGGTATAGAAATAATCAACTATAATCAATCAATTTCAGCAGAAGAGCCACAAAATTCCCTGGAAGCTGGATGCCCAAATAATAGATCCATCAACAGAATTATAGCAGATATGATTTACCACCCAATCAAAACCAAACTATTGAAAAGAAACTATTGAGTTGGATCAATCAGAACAGACCTATTAGCGCGTCCAAGTATCAATCAATTGACACTGTCAGATCCGTGTATCTGCCATTCTTTGTGGAAGAAGAGGGGGATTTGGCGTGTCACATTTAGTTCTTTTCCTAAGTATCCAATTTCTTGCCTGATCCCCTTTGTATAAACTTTACCCTGATTTATAACCGTTGTCTGGTGCAAGGAATCCCTGAAGAAATCTCACACCATGGGAAAAGTGGGGAAACAAGTGGATTGTAAAATGACCCTGAGAAACTCTTCATATCTGTTTCTCAGAGATGCTGATGCAATTCGTATTCACACCTGCGGGTTGGCTGGACTCCACATCGGAAAGTGGGCAGGGGTTCCTAATTTCCTTTATCCTGAACTGCATGCTCTGAGGAACCCCAGAGCCTGCTTTGAGTTTTGACTTGCTTTCATCCCTTTCAATAAAAGATTCCTTTTGAAATACAAAGTTCTCAAGAGTTCATACTTTCTTGGAAAGTGGGGGGAGGAGAAGCTGGTCCTTACAGACACTTTCCAAGAAGCATCCAATCACTATCCAATCCTACATAATTCAAGGCCATATAGATTCTAATGCCACTTGGGCACCCTTGCACTGATGAAGCTTTGCATAAAAAAAATGAATAAGAAAACACCTGCTCTCATTTGTGATGTACACTTGAATACAGGTCTTCCTGAGCCCAGAGAACCCATCATGACCTATAATGTCAATAGTTACATGCTAAAATATGGGCAAAGACATGAAAAACCTTGGGTTGCAACTGGGAAGATCAGCTCGGAAAGCTCAAGAGTGACCTTGGATCAGTCACTCTTTCAGTTCAATTGACCTCACAAGGTGTCAACCAGACATTCTTTAACAGTTTGGAGAAAAGGTAAGTCAGATCTCTTCCAGGTAAAAGAATTTGATATATTCTTTCAATATAGAACAATAACCTCATCTATTTCCTCAATATTCTCTGGCTCCAATAGAAGAGAATATTTATAGATCAGGGTTGAACCGTGGAGTCCTTGGTGCACTGGGGATGTTATCTAGTTTGGTAATGAAACATTTGCAAGAAAACCACCAAGCTCAGAGAATACCAAGGATTCCCTAATTCTTTAGGTTGCAGTCAGTTAAAGCTTCTGGTAATGTTGGCATAAAATACAGGATAATTGTTCAAGGTAAAGTAAGATGCTTTTAACAGCTATTTACTCTACTGGAAAAGTCATTTTAAATAAATGGTAAAATCATCTTTAGTCATAAAGGAAAAAAGGGAAGAAATGAATTTAGCAGCAACAGTGGCAACAACTGCATGTTCTTTTGGCATAAGTAATTATTGGTACAGACCCTTTAAAGACAGAGAATTATCTGTAATGCTCAAGTTTTGTGCAGCTGATTTTATGCTTAACATTTCCCATTCATTTTTTTTTATTTCTTACAGTTTATATATGGTAGGAATAGAATAGAATAAAATAGAATAGAATAGAATAGAATAGAATAGAATAGAAATTTTTTATTGACCAAGTGTGATTGGAAAGACAAGGAATTTGTCTTTGGTGCATATGCTCTCAGTGTACATAAAAGAAAAGATACGTTCATCAAGGTACAACATTTACAACACAATTGATGGTCAATATATCAATATAAATCATAAGGATTGCCAGCAACAAGTTATAGTCATACAGTCATAAGTGGAAAGAGATTGGTGATGGGAACTATGAGACGATTAACAGTAGTGCAGATTTAGTAAATAGTTTGACAGTGTTGAGGGAATTATTTGTTTAGTGATGGCGTTCAAGAAAAAAACTGTCATTGTGTCTAGTTGTTCTGGTGTGCAGTGCTCTATAGTGTCCTTTTGAGGGTAGGAGTTGAAACAGTTTATGCCCAGGATGTGAAGGGTCTTTAGATATTTTCACAGCCCTCGTTTTGACTCGTGCAGTATACAGGTCCTCAATGGAAGGCAGGTTGGTAGCAATTGTTTTTTCTGCAGTTCTAATTATCTGTTGAAATCTGTGTCTGTCTTGTTTAGTTGCAGAGCCATCCTTTTTTTTTTCTTTTTGATTACATTTTTGATGTTAGGTGTCCATTTTAAGTCTTGAAATGATAGAACATAGGAACTTGAATGTCTCTACTTTTGATGCTGTGTTCTCTAGTATTGTAAGAAATGGTAGTATAGGAGGGTTTCTCCTAAAATCTACCACCATTTATATGGTTTTGAGTGTATTTAGTTCAAGATTGTTCTGGTTGCATCACAAGGCTACTTGTTCAATCAACTGTATACAGATTCATCGTTGTCTTGAATGAGACCAGTCATTGTTGTATTATCTGCAAACTTCAGTACTTTAACAGAGGATCTTTTGAGATGCAGTCATTGGTATATATAGAGAAGAGAAGTGAAGAGAGCACACAGACCTGGGGGGCTCCTGTGCAAATTGTACAGGTATCTGATGTTGTTTTGCCTAGCTTCACCTGCTGCTTCCTGTCTGTTAGGAAGCTTAAGATCCATTTACAAGTGTGGTCAGGTACAGCTAGCTGATTTAGTTTAGTTAGAAGAATATGTGGAATGATGGTATCGAATGCTGAGCTGAAGACTACAAAGAGGATCCTTGCATAGGTCTTTGGAGATTCAAGATGTAGGATGTAGTACAAAGTCATATTGACAGCATCATCTGTCAATCTATTTGCTAAGTAGGCAAATTGCAAGGAGTCTAACAGCGGATCAGTGATGGTTTTCAGGTGGGCCAGCACTAGCCTTTCAAAGGTTTTCATAACTACAGATGTTAGAGCAACTGATCTGAAGTCATTCAGTTCCTTGTTGAAGGGTTTCTTTGGCACTGGGATGTTAGTAGAGCCTTTGAAACAAGAAGGAACATAGCACATCTCTAGTGATTTATTAAAGATGTAGGTGAAGATGGGGGCCAGTTGGTCAGCACAAGCTTTTAAGCAAGAAGGAGTTATCTTGTCTAGGCCTGGTGCTTTTCCTGACTTTTGTCTGTGAAATAGACCTTGCACCTCATTCTCTGTAATCCCAGAGATGGTGAGCCCAGTGGAATGGGATAGGTTGTAGGGGGCTTAGCTCTTGTTGATGTATCTGAGATGGGATTGTGGAGATGGGTGGCAACAGATTTTTTTTCAAACCTACAGTAAAACACATTCAGGTCATCTGCCAGTTGTTGATTTCCTCCAGCATAAAGGAGGTTTGTTGTAACTGGTGATATTTTTAGGTTTTCCACATGTTTGCTGGTTCATTTGTTGAGAACTATAGTAATAATAATAACAACAGAGTTGGAAGGACCTTGGGGGTCTTCTAGTCCAACCTCCTGCCCAGGCAGGAAACCCTACACCATTTCAGACAAATGATTATCCAACATTTTCTTAAAAATTTCCAGTGTTGGAGCATTCACAATTTCTGCAAGCAAATTGTTCCACTGGTTAATTGTTCTAACTGTCAGGAAATTTCTCCTTAGTTCTAAATTGCTTCTCTCCTTGATTAGTTTCCACCCATTGCTTTTTGTTCTACCCTCAGGTGCTTTGGAGAATAGTTTGACTCCCTCTTCTTTGTGGCCACCCCTGAGATATTGCAACATTGATATCATGTCTCCCCTAGTCCTTCTTTTCATTAAACTAGGCATACCAAGTTCCTGCAACCGTTCTTCATATGTTTTAGTCTCCAGTCCCCTAATCATCCTTGTTGCTCTTCTCTGCACTCTTTCTAGAGTCTCAACATCTTTTTTACATCGTGGCGACCAAAATTGAATGCAATATTCCAAGTGTGGTCTTACCAAGGCATTATAAAGTGGTATTAACACTTCATGTGATCTTGATTCTATCTCTCTGTTTATGCAGCCCAGAACTGTATTGGCTTTTTTGGCAGCTGCTGCACACTGTTGGCTCATATCTAAATGGTTGTCCACTAGGACTCCAAGATCCCTCTCACAGTTACTACTATTGAGCAAGGGGCCACATATACGGTACCTGTGCATTTTGGGTTTTTTGCCTAAATGTAGAACTTTACTTTTTTTACTGTTGACTTTCATTTTGTTAGATAGCGCCCAATGTTCAAATCTGTCAAGATCTTTCTGTATCTTGAGCCTATCTTCTGGAGCACTGGCTATTCCTGCCAGCTTAGTGTCATCTGCAAATTTGATGAGTTCCCCATCTATCCCCTCGTCCAAGTCATTGATGAAGATGTTAGACAACTTAGAACTCTGTCGCCTTCGACAAGACCTAAGTTTAACTCATAGAATTATCTATTATAACGTCCTTCCTGTTAAAGACTACTTCAGCTTTAATTGCAATAATACAAGAGCAACCAATAGATTTAAATTTAATGTTAACCGCTTTAATCTAGATTGCAGAAAATATGACTTCTATAACAGAATCATCAGTGCTTGGAACACTTTATTTGACTCTGTGGTCTCTTCCCATAATCCTAAAAGCTTTAACCAAAAACTTTCTACTATTGACCTTAGGTACCCATTCCTAAGAGGACCATAAGGGGCGTGCATAAGAGCACAGACGTGCCTACTGTTCCTGTCCTATTGTTTTTCTTTTCCTTCTTCTTCTTTTATATATGTTGAAGAGTACTGGGCCTAAAACAGAGCCTTGGGATACTCCACTGCATACTTCCCTCCATGTAGATGTAGTTCTGTTGAGGACTACTGGCAGTTGGTCAGCCAGTTACGAATCCATCTGGTGGTGGGGCTGTCTAACCCACATTTTTCTACTTTATCTAGTAGGAGTTTATGGTCTATTTAACTGATTCCTTAGCTTTTCAGAGTAGCTTCTATTTCCTGCTCTGACCTCCCTTGTTAATAATTCTGAGCAAGAAACCTCTTGGCCACAATAATTTCCTTCAGGTGTTTGAAATTCATGGCTAGTTTTAGTTTCCAGACTTTTTCTCTGCTATAGCCTTTCAGGAAATAGAGACATCAACACAACAGGGAGGACAAAGTTGTCACATGTTGTTCGTTGTTTAAGTTTAAAATAGTCAGAGGATGTGAAACAGGCATTGGTCATGATGATCAAATTTGAGAGATAGTTTTGCTTAATGCCTAGTGCCAAACAAACTTCCAGATCAAATAAGCCACTTCAGCGTATATATTTCTCTTCTTGCTCTCTTTCAAAACACAAGGATCATGACATTTGTATTTCTCTGACAACAGAATAGACAATTTTAGATGATTAGAACCTTCCTCTTTCCTCCTTCACCCTCTGTATGTTCATGATTTGGAGAGTGAAAAACAGCTTTGTAGAAGCAAAAATTATTTGGGGTCATCACTGAATGAAGCTGATTGTTTTAAAAGTTGGATACTTTTGATAAAATACATGGTGCATGCAAAATACTGTATATGATATTTGTAATAACAGATGTAGAGACTTAACTTGATGGAAACAATGGCACACATTAAATGTGTACAGAAAGTCAAGAAACCATCCCTAATATTTTGATCATATTCCAACAGGACAATGAAATCCAAAGAATTTGTGGTGCTACCTTGTTTAATTTTCTTCCATTTTCTCATATTGGTATATAAATACTTACATTTAATATATCCAAAGCTAACTGGCAACAAATATTTTTAATATCTATTTACCAACAGGAGTTCCTTGCACTTCTGCAATAACTGTAAGGATTAATACAGAGAAGAAAAAATAGAAATTGAACTTTACCTCCTAGTCTTAGCAACAGTTATAATATTAACACTCAAACAGGTTTTTCCTTATTAATCAATCTCACTTGTTATTTATGATATAATTTATCAAATACCTTTTCACCTTCTCACTTATTTTTTGCTTTTATTAAATTCAAAGATTTAAATATGCTTGGACCAGATAGTAGGTTAATGATTTAAATCTCTCTTATAGATCAAGAATCAAAGCAAATCATAATGATTATTTTACAATAGCAGTCATAGATATTTAGCTCCTCTTTGTCAACAATACTTTTCTTAATTGGAAAAGAGAAAATTCAAAGCTAGAATAGCAAAATTAGAACAGTTCAAATGCACGAAGCTGAAGCCTGAAGATGACGAATGAGACTTCGTCGAAACGTCGCCAAGACACTTCCAATTTCATGCGGGAGAAAACCTGAATAACCAAAGATTTATTTTTTTTTATATATATATATATATATATATATATATATATATATATATATATATATATATATATATATATATATA